>NC_141675.1:24325171-29125171 GCF_028749965.1 Puma concolor | reverse complement strand
AAACATCATTATTTTTAACAGTTCCCCAGGTGATTGCAATGCACAGCCCTGGTCAACAAGCAAACAAATGAAGAACTGACATGTTCTTTGGTAAGGCTGATAACTTCTCCACTGATCCTCTTTTCTAGAACACATTTCATTAGCCAGGGCCTATAAAAAAACAAACAAACAAACAAACAAACAAACAAAAATGGGCAGGGTGGTAAACCTCAGAAGCCATGAAATAAGGAAAGTGGCTTCACCAGACATGGAGTAAATACATAATAAACATGTGCCCTGGAATGAATGCACTTTCTAAAGTTTTTGTGCATTTATTTGACAAAGTATCTTCAGGATCTTAAAAAGGCAATCTGGAGGATTTTATATAATAAGAGCCATCATCTATTCAGCACATTCTACGTTCTACACGTTATACTGCATACTTTGTGTATTATCACATTAACTCTTCACCACTATATTTCTACAAGCTTCAACTGAAATGTACATTTACCCCAGAGGCAGTATTTGCTCTCAAACTGTGATCTTATATAATCTAATTATTTAATTACCAAGCATTTATTGAGCAACTACTATGTGCCACACTAGCCTATGTTCTGGGGATGTAATAGTGAGGATAATAAACATGGGTTTTGCCCTCATAGAGCTTAAAGAATAGGTGAGAGATTAACATTAATAAAATAATCACAAGATATATCATTACAAATTGTATTTTTTTTAGTTTATTTATTTATTTTGAGAGAGAGAGTGTATGTGTGCAAGCGGGGGGGGGGGGGCAGAGAGAGAGAGAGAAGGAGAGAGAGAATCCCAAGCAGGCTCCATACTGTCAGCACAGAGCCTGATGCAAGGCTCAAACTCATGAGCCATGAGATCATGCCCTGAGCGGAAATCTAGAGTTAGGCGTTTAACCGACTGAGCCACTCGGGCACCCCTGTATTTGGGTTTTGAAGGACAGGTATAGGGACGTAATAATTGGCAAACTTTTTCTCTAAATGATCAAAGAGTAAATATTTTAAACTTGTGGGTTGTACAGTGTCTTTTGCAGCTACAACCCTGCCATTGTATTGCAAAAGCTGTCATATACCATTATATATATACTGTTATATACCGTATATATAAATGAATAGGCATAGCTGTGCTCACTAAAGCTTTATTTACAAAAACAGGAGGCTGGCTGGATTTAGCTACCCGAGGCCATAGTTTGCAGACCTCTGTTACAGCATAGAGCTTTAATCCAGTTTGAGGAGTAAGAAAAGGGGATTCTTTACGTAAATGACATTTGAGTGTTGATTGCAAAATCTGTTTTTGTCATTCTGGAATCCAGCATATCTCAAAATCTTTAAGTAAAAAATACTCATATTTTGTTGGTATAATGTTACACTGCCATCTTGAAAAAAACTAAAGCCAGAATCATGTCTTGAGAAATACCCAGAATTGTATTCTGCATTAAAATTTTGAATCCAAGTTGCAATCATTTGGAAAGTGTTCTTTTATTCCTCCAGGATAAGAAAAAAAGGAAAGTAACCGTGGAAAGAGACTTTCTTGAAAAAGTAGAACAGGAAGGTAACAGTTTCCACAGTTACAGATAACACTGAGTTAGAACCTTCACCTATACAATAAGAAATCTAAGCCTGACAAAAATGAACCACAAATGCTCCCTTGGAAACAAAAACTTTCTGAGTATCACTCAAAAAAAAAAAAAAAGAGAGAGAGAGAGAGAGGGACACCTGGGTGGCTCAGTCAGGTAAGCGTCCAATTTTTGATTTCAGCTCAGGTCATGAACTCACTGTTCTGTGAGATCAAGCCCCATGTTGGGCTCTGAGCCGACAGCACAATGCCTGTTTGGAATTCTGTCTCTCCCCCTCTCTCTCTGTCCCTCCCCAGCTCATGTGCACTTACTTTCTCTTTCTCTCTCTCTCAAAATAACTTAAAAAAATGAAACTTTATATATAATAACTTTAAAAAAACTTTAAAAAATGAAAGATAAAAAGTAAAAATAAAAGATTTTGTGGAATTCTGTAGTTCCTATGGGGGAAAGTGTTCAAAAATAACTTCTCCACTTATCAATTAAGAGATGGTATTATCTGAAGGTAGGGAAGTAAGGAAAGAAAATGTTAGAGTTTAAAATCTCTCCTTGAATTCATGGACCAGAGCTTCCAACAGCCAGACAATTCTGCAAAACCAATGCTCTGGAGTTTCAATAATGACATGATTGTCATTTTTTAACACTATAGTTTTTCAAAAGATCAAAAATTATTTCATAATAAATGTTTCCTTATTACTCAAGTTTTAGTCATTTTTATGTAGCATCAATTATTTTTATATTTTATTTCTAGCAATTATATTTTTATAACAGAAAAATATGCCTAGTATTTTCATAAAGTAATATTGTCGTTTCCTTTTTATAATAGGCTTGAATGTGTTTACATGTAAATGTATTAAATATTAATTTTCTGGTTTTAATTAATCCATTTTTAATAAATATTACTCGTTTGATATTTACAGCAACCCTATGGTGTGGGTATCCTAGTATTATCCCCACTTACATGTGGGGAGACGGAAGCTCAGAGAGATGAAAACACTTGACCAAGGTGACACAGTTGTAAATGGAAGAGCTGATTCAAAACCAGGCAACCTATCTCCAGAGTCCATGCCCTTAACCACTATGCTATGCTGACACTTTTTGAAAAAAAAAAAAAAAAAAAATGATGATGATGATACTTGAAACAAATACTGAAATATTAGTATTGTCATTTTTTCTAATATTACAAATACTATATTTGAATTGAAATCTGAAGGATAAGTGGGCATTAGCTTGGTAAAAAGGGAGCATAAAAATATTCCAGAGAGGGGAACAGAAAGGTCCCTGAGGCAGGAGCTACCATGCCCAGCGAAGGAACTGAAAGGAGGCTTGTAAAGGTCATTGGTCCTGTTTATGTTCATAATAACCAGAAAGTCTTCATTTTGGACTGTTAATAAAATATTTGTGTGTGCTGGGAGCCCGAGTATGGGTAAAAAATCAAGCCATATTTTCATATAGTGATAGATTGTTGCTCCCTGCCATATCCCGGTGCAAGTGAGTCAGAAATGGAAGGCATCCATTGCACTGAACAGAGCTGAACTTGGATCGTGAGGGAAATGGAACAGAAATAAATGGTTTAGGGGCTGGTAGGGGAAATACCAAGGAGGAGGAAGGTAATGGAAAAATAAACTAGAGTGATCAGGAAACCTCAAATCCAAATCTTTCATCAATGAAAAACATTATTGTGTTCCCGAGTAAAAAATGGGCAGAAATGGTTCTCTTTGTTTCTCTCAGGTCAAGGTATGCCCTTCACTATACCACCCTGACAAATGTGCCCAGTTCTAGGTTCCAGAGAAAGTAAGCTCTGTTCTATTCTAAGACCTTCATATCCTTAACATTTCTTATTAATTGCCACTGCTTTGTGGACTCTCAATGTTCTGTGAGGACTGAATCTCCAGCAGGACCATCCTGTTCATCCCACAATCAGGTGTTCCATCCCTCTCCACCAGTATAGGGTCAGGCTGGTTTAGCCTGATGGGGAAAATGCGCTGCCTCCAGAGGTGACCCTTCTGTTTCGAGACAGCTTCTTAGCTCCACAGTCACCCCTTCTCTTTCTACAAGTAAAGCCAGGGTCTGACTTGGGGGGCTAACCTGGTACTATTTTTTGAGAACTTTCTTTAAAAACTTTAAAAAATGTTTATTTTTGAGACAATGTGAGAGACAGAGCGCAAGCAGTGGAGGGGCAGACAGAGGGAGACACAGAATCTGAAGCAGGCTCTAGGCTCCGAGCTGTCAGCACAGAGCCCGACGCAGGGCTCAAACTCACAAACTGTGAGATCATGACCTGAGCTGAAGTCAGATGCTCAACTAACTGAGACACCCAGGCATCCCAAGAACTTTATAATTCATCTGCTCCATGCCTTTTCATCATTGTCTTAAACATTGAACTTTAAAAAACCTATTGTCAGGATGCTACTTTTGAGGAATATGCTCCTAATGGGTAACCACTCCCACAGCTCTCCCCGACCCCACCCACCATACACATCTCAGCCCCCAGGGATAAGAAGGGCCTTCCCTTGGGGCATCTGGGTGGCTCAGTCAGTTAAGCATTTGACTCTTGATTTCAGCTCAGGTCATGATCTCAAGGTTGGAGAGTTTGAGCCCCATGTCAGACTCCACACTGTCAGCAAGGAGCCTGCTTGGGATTCTCTCTCTCCCTCTCTTTCTGCCCCTTCCTGGCTCAGGCTCTCAGTTTCTCAGGCTCTCTCTCTCTCTCTCTCTCTTTCTCTTTCTCTTTCTCTTTCTCTTTCTCTTTCTCTTTCTCTTTCTCACACACACAAAATAAATAAATAAACATTTAAAAAAGAAGGGCATTCACATTCATCATATTTTGATTCCTTCTCATTTCTTATAATAATGGTACTCTCTCATGCCAAGCTATGCTTTCCACTCCATTTGCTGACAGGATAGTATTGAGCCTTCCCCAGCTTCACAGGGGAAGGGAAAATCAGTTCCATTCCCACAAGGGAACTACTCCAAACCCATGCAATATTCCCCTTTCCTCTCCCCAGACACACTTCCATAACCCAAATGATTCTCATGTTCTCAGTATGACTTTCCACCTTCAGTTTATGACAACAATGAGCCTTCTACAGTGTGGCTCCAGACAAAATAAACATGATACTTGGATATGACCAGCTAGTGTTGGATGATGCCATCATTCATTCATTTCTTTTAGTCATTCACCAAACATGTGCTCAGTGTTTATTACACATCAGCCACTCTGCCAGACAGTTAAGAATAAGATATGCACCCCCTAGAAGCCCTGTATTCAGTGGGGGACATATAAAGACAATGACAATACAATAACATTGCATTGCATCCTGAAACTTTAGATCCTACATGATATCCTATACAATATGTGTTTGCTTTTATGGCAAGTATATTATACTTCATGTGTTTATAAAAACATTTAGCATCAAAAATCTTGGTAAACAATTTTTAGGTCTTGTCTCTCAAAAAGAAAAAAAACTGAAAAATCATATAATGGCAGTTGAAGATACACTAAGCAGCCAGTTAATATCTGGTCAATTTATCATGTCATGGAACAGGCGTGAGGAGAAAAATGATTGTCTGAAACAATTAGGGTAACAATCACATTAAAAAAATAACAAAAAGAGCCCACTGAGAGGACTAGATGGAGCTATTTTATTTTGGTAATTAATAATCAAAGACAAATGAGCTCAGGATTACCAAAATATCAAACAATTAACCTTCTGCCAAGCCATAAGTCAGCTCAACGCAGCTCTTAGGAAGTCAGTAAAGCTGTGTGATAAATCTGATTCAAGAGGCCACCTCCAAAAGGCTTAGTTCAAAGGCTTGAGATATGGGTCTATGAAGAGGTAAAATAAATTAAACAGCTCCATGTAGATCAGTGGTTCTGAAACTTGAGCCTGAATCAGAATCACGAGGGGGGCTTGATAAAACAGACTGCTGAGCCCTACCCCCAAAGTTTCTAAATCAGCAGATCTGAGATAAGACCCCAAAGTTTGCATTTCTGATAAGTTTCCAGATGCTTCTAATTGCTGCTGGTCAGGGACCCTACTTTGAGAACTGTGGTCATGGGCCCTGGTTCTACATTAACATCACTTGGGGAGCTTTTCAAAAATTCCCAGGCCTTCACAAAACAAATCACAATTTCTGTGGGTATGACACAGGCTGCGGTAGTTTTTAAAGTTCCCTGAGTGAGTGCACTATGTAGCCATAGCTGAGAAACACTAAGTAGGATATATGCAAGCAGAAAACCCTAGTAACTCCCAGAATTTATGTGAGAATGATTAGGTGGCAGGGAAGATAATAAAGAATAAAAATTAAGGCCTGAAAACCTCAACCCAAATCCCACATGGGACCTTCAGAAACAGGCATATCATATTTCAGGGTGACTTCGAGTCTTGGAAGTTTCCAGGTTAAAAGGAAAAAATTGCAGCATAGGAATTTTACCTACATCTAATTTGCAAGGGGGTGGGGAGGGAATGAGTACTTTGCGTTGATTAGGTGTGGAATTATACAACTTGGAGAAAACTGAAAAATCACCTTCCCAAATGTAAACACCAACTAGACAGGAGTGAACTTTAATCTAGCTATGCAAAAAAAAAAAACAAAAAACAAAAAACAAAAAACAGTATTTTTTTCTCTGTAAAAGATACACTAATGCCAGTGTCTCTGAATCCCCAGCTGCTTCTGAGAAAAACAGCTCTGCAGAAGGTCTGGTCCAGATGACCAATTTTCCATTTATTTTGCCCCAGCCATTCTCACCCTGTGCCATGCCTCCAGCCTGGCTGATTGGGCCTGGGTGGGCAGCTGACAGAAGACACCAAATTATCTACCTAAGGCAAGTCCTCCTGGGGGTTGGGGGTTCTGCCCAAACAGACATGATGAATATTTGCTGAGCCAATCAGATTTCCTCTCTCATTACTGGAACTAGAAATAGGGGAAGAACAAGGCAGTTGCTGCTGCCAGGCAGATGTGGGCACCACGGAGAGTGCTGGATGCACTAGAGAAGCTGATCCTGATAGTGGAGGAGTCCAAAGGTGGATCCTGAAACACCTCAAACTGCCTCAGATCCCAGTCCCTCTCCACCTCCTGGCTCCAGAAGACCAAACCCACGAGGTAGATTTCCATGACAGTCTCCATCGACCTTTTTTTTTTTTTTAATTCATGTTAATTAACATGTATTGGTTTCAGGATTAGAACTTAGTGATTCACCACTTACATATAACACCCAGTGCTCATCCCAACAAGTGTCCTTAATGCCCATCACACATTTAGCCCATCCCCCCACCCCCCTCCCCTCCAGCAACCCTCAGTTTGTTTTCTGTATTTAAAATTCCCTTATTGTTGGTCCCCCTCTCTGTTTTATCTTATGTTATTTTTCCTTCCCTTCCCCTGTGTTCATCTGTTTTGTCTCTTAAATTTCGCATATGTGTGAAATCATATATTTGTCTTTCTCCGACTGACTTATTTCACTCAGCATAATACACTCTAGTTCCATCCATGTTATTGCAGAGTACATGAATAGACACTTTTGCTCATGAACCTTTGCCCCAAATGTAGCTTTAGAATAACTGTCCCCTTTCTGAGGTTACCTGAATCTCTGCTACCCTTGACCAAAAGAGTAGTCTAACCAGTAGCAGATTTCTGCTTTGCTTCTAGCTCGGTCCTCTCTCCCATTTGTGTCCATTCCCTCTGCAGAGCTGTCAGGACGTGTTACAGGCATAGTCTTGTCTAAGGACAACAATGTCTGTTTAGGAGCTCGGAAACTTAACTTCTCTGGCATTGGAGTCTATTTTTTCCCTTTATTTTGTGCCCTTTTATACCTCATCAGATCATGAAGAAGGTGGAGTAGAAAAGCATATCAAGCATTTAATAGAATTGTGTGTGTGTGTGTGTGTGTGTGCATACGCACACATACTCTAGTGTCAGATTGCCTATGTTCAAATCTCAGCCCTACGTCTGTGTGACCTTCAGTAGGTTACTTAATATCTCTGAGACCAGGGCTAATAATAAAACACTCCTCATCCAGTTGGGAGGAATAAGTGAAATATATATGTAAAAATCTTAGCCCACCGTCTGGTACAATGTAAGCATTCCATCAATGTGGGCTATGAATACTGCCAAAGACAAGAGATTACTTACCCATTTAAAAGGGCTTTCTAAAGAAGAATGAATTCTCACAGTTAGAAGTTGGTAAAAGGACCTGACGATCATATTGGCCTCTTACTAAAGATCTCTTACTGATAACTGTGAGTTGAGTTAAAGTTGTGGTAACAGGAAACCATCTGGAGCCTTTGGATAAGCAGCCATAAATCTTTCTTGGGTCTCCAAGGGACTCTGTGAGCCTTCATCTAAGAAGCAAGGCTCTCACATGGGCAATTGAAATACAGTCATGCAGATGAGAAAAGCTCCACTAATTAAAACATAACCGTGTGGTCATAAGGGACACCTCAACCTACCTGTGATCTTACACTTGCCTCATCCACCTTGCGATTTCAAGCCCTAGTCCTGCCTCCTGGGACAGGAAGCAGACATGTGAGGCTCCAGGAGGGAAAAAAACAAGAAAGAGAGGCCCCTCCAGACATAAACTCTTTAATCCTGACATTAGGCAGTAAGCAAGCCTTCTTCACCAAGTGGACTCTCACAATCAAAAGACTCATACCAAATCCAAGTGATTTTTTTGTCTTTAATGACTCTAAACATGTATAAGGAGGAAGAGGTGTCTGTGGAAATGTCTATGTTTGCAGGGCCCTTGGAAACAGAGAAGTAGGTCTTACGAGGCTGCCATATAAGTGGAATTTAAGAAACAAAACAAATGAGCATGGGGGAAAAGGAGAGAGAGAGAGGCAAACCAAGAAACAGAGCCTTAACCATAGAGAACAAACTGCTTGTTACCAGAAGGAGGGTGGGGGATGGGTGATACAGGTGTTGGGGATTAAGGAGTGCACTTGTCGTGATGACCACTGGGTGACATACAGAAGTGTTGGATCATTTTATTGTACACCTGAAACTAATATAACACTGTATGTTAACTAACTGGAATTTAAATAAAAACTTTTAAAAAATTGAAAATGAAAAAAAAATCTAGATGGCCAGTTTTTTTTTTTTTAACTTTTTTTAACGTTTATTTATTTTTGAGACAGAGAGAGACAGAGCATGAACGGGGGAGGGTCAGAGAGAGGGAGACACAGAATCTGAAACAGGCTCCAGGCTCTGAGCTGTCCGCACAGAGCCCGACGCGGGGCTCGAACTCACGGACGGCGAGATCGTGACCTGAGCCGAAGTCATTCGCTCAACCGACTGAGCCACCCAGGCACCCCTAGATGGCCAGTTCTTTCAGATTCTGATCCTCTACACAAAATTTAAATATCTTAATTCCTGAATGCATAGTTTACTGATTACAATGAACTTTC
Organism: Puma concolor; assembly: GCF_028749965.1. Lineage (NCBI taxonomy): Eukaryota > Metazoa > Chordata > Mammalia > Carnivora > Felidae > Puma > Puma concolor. The sequence continues at coordinate 29,116,186 of NC_141675.1, read as the reverse complement.
AGCCTTCCTTAATGGGTGGAGGAAAGATCTTCATGTCTGGATTGCAAAATAACTAACATATAATGACATTCTCAGTATTAAAAATGAACTGAATAAAATAAAATTTTGCATGACAAAGACTGAATCAGCTATTGCTACTTATACTAGGACTGTTAACAATTTTCTGTCAGAACTCTCTGTGTTGAAGGAAGTGCCCTGTACCTCCGCACTTATCCAATACGATCACCACTAGCCACAGGTACAGCCACATGTGTAGCAAAATGTGGTTACTACAACTGAGATACTGAACTGTAAATTTTACTTATTTTGAATTTAAATTTAAATAGCCACATGTGGCTACCATTCTGAAACTGCAGAGGGATCAGACATTGGGTTTAATCTGAACCCAATGATATGCCTTGCATGCAACATTTCAGAATTGACACAAGTTATTTGCCTATCATTTGTATTCTTCTAAAAATACAAAAATACAGTCAGAATATATAATTTCCACTCCCTCAACACATACAAAACTAAAACTGGTTATCTGGGTTTTCTCAGATAAAGAGGCGTTTGCCATATATTTAACTGTCAAAAAAATTACAAGGGTCCCAGAATTCTAGAATTGAAAGCACAGTGTTCCAAAGCCAGAATACTTGGAAATATTTGGAGATATTCTGGGTTTTCATAAAGACTAGCAGTTGCTACTAGTCAGAGGCCAGAGATTTTAAGTGTCCTGCAATGTGAAAACAGTCTCATTCATGAAAGAATTGTCCTGCCTCAGTGTCAATTGCTCCTCCATTGAAAAGCTTTCTGTCCAATCACTTACTTTAAAAACTAGGAAGTTGCTTCCCAGGAAATTAAATGTCCTGCTCTGGATCCCACAGTTAGTGGAATTAGTACCAATACCCAGTTCCCCAGACATGGCATCGGAGGCCAAATGACACCTGGGGACTAAATGTATATGTGCTATTGTTCTGTAAACTGCACTAAATTATTATAAGAAATAAAGGAATACATAGCAAAAGAATATATTTTCTGACAATTCACCATCCTTAAACTCAGAGTAAAATTGAAAGAAAAATTGTCATACCAGGGATATTTGATGCCTCCGTAGATGGGCATATGGGCAGAGCCCCAGGACATGAAACGCTATGACATTTTCAGTGAATGGTAAAAATGTGTCTTTGGAGAACTATGGGTACTCCAGGTGGGACACAGTGGAAGAGGGACCCTAAATGCTAAAGTACTCACTTTACCCCTGGGCAGATAATGAGCTTCTAGAATTTGGTTCCTAAATGGTAATTCTGTTGATAGATGAGAGAACACTATCAGGAAGACCAGCTGGGACTTTAAATTATGAGCAAGGGATAAGGAAATCTGAACTGTTGTACTACTCAACAGGTGCAAAAGAGTGAGCAGGTTCAAGAGACAATTCCTGAGGAAAAAGCATTAAAGAGATTTTGTTGGCCAGTGGGATATGGAAGAATTGATATGGCAAAATTCTGACCTCAGTAAAACTATATCTCCACAGGTTTGAAACTGGTCCTTAACCCAGCTATATTCATATTCCTGGTCTAGGAATGGCAGGAAACATTTGTTAAGGGCTAAATAAACCTATGTTGTTTTCTTTAATTTTATATATTTAGAGAGAGCAAGAGAGTGTGAACAGGGAAGGGGCAGATGGAGAGGAAGAGAGAGAATCCCAAGCAGACATCATGCTGTCAGCACAGAGCCTGACATGGGGCTCGATCCCATGAACTGTGAAATCATGACCTGAGCAGAAATCGAGAGTTGGACACTCAACCAACTGAGCCACCCAGGAGCCCCTAAACTTATGTGTATGATTCTGTTGGATGGATAAGATGGATAAAAAATAATAAATTTAATTTGACTTAATTTGAAAGAATTTCTGGGCAGAGAAAATCAAGTGTCATAAATTAGAAAAAGAAAAAGATAGATGAAATGGATCATTAAAATTAGAGCAATGAAAGATAGTTTATCAATACTAGTAGTTGGAAGTGTTGGAATGATGGGTGGATGGGCCTTATCAGGCAAGCAGAATGACAGTCTTAAAAATGAGTTCTGCTTCTGAGAGGCTGGGTTAGAAATTTATTACTTTAATATAAATTTTCAACTGATGCCAGAGTTTTAAATAATAACTGCATCATTGCAAAAAATACGGTGTTTTGTTCCTGCATTAAAATGTTTGTTCTTAGTAAGGTGATGTTTTTTTTTTTTGAAATTGATGTCCTAATTAGGCAGATGTTCATTCCTGAATGAAACATAGCCAAAGAAGAACCGGCCCAGCCAGACCTGATGACTGAAGATACCCTCCTTATCAGAGGCCTTATTTAAAGGACTTCAGTACTACTGGAATCAAAAACAGTGAAATCTCAGTTGTTTAAAACAACAAAAATTTCTTTTGTCGTCCATACCATATATCCATTGTGAGTTGTCAATCAGGGATTCAGGCTAACGGAGAAGCCCTTGTCTTAGACGTTGCCAGTTGTCATGGTAGAAAGAAAATAGAATGCAGCAAAACATATCCCGATTCTTAAAGTGTCTACCCAGCAGCCGGTTAAGCATCTAACTGGCTCAGGTCATGATCTCATGGTTCGTGAGTTCACTGCTTTGGGTCCTCTGTTTCCCTCTCTCTCAGCTCCTCTGCCCCCCCCCTTTCTCTCTCTCTCAGAAATAGATAAACATTTAGGACACCTGGGTGACTCAGTTGGTTAAAGTTTTTACCCAGAAAGATTACAAATCATTGCCAGAGCAAATTACATGGCCACACTTAAAGTCCCATAGATGGAAAATAAAATTCTACCATGTGCCTGGAAGGAGAGGGTGCTGGAACATCTATGAAATGGAACATTTTCAAAAGGTCTTAATGAATACCTATGGCAGAATATGCCTCAGGTCCTTGAAGCATGACCAGTAATCTCTTCTTTGTATTTTTCTGTGAGATGGAGCTCATGAAAGTTTTGCAAGGAGCCCATTTTAAGTGATCATTTCAATGAAAATCAAAAAAGTATCCAAGAAAGTCCATTTGTACCATTCATTTATAATCTTGAAGAAAAAGCAATGCTCAAAGAGTATTCTAATAGTAATAGCTAACATTTCTTGAATGCTGACTACACACCAGGCATTGTTCTAAGCACCGCGCGTGTATTAACTAATTTTGTACTCATAATGACCTATGAAAAGGCCATGATTATTACTCCTACTTTACAGATAAATAACCTGAGGCATAGGGAGATTAAATAAGTTTTCCAAGGCCACAGAACTAGTACGTGGCAAAGAAAAATATGGAACCAAGCAAAATACCTCCAGAGCTAGATTGTTTAATCACTTCTTATTTGCACAATTAATAACAACCAATAAAACTAAATACACATTTAATTGAAAGAGCATTTCAGTAGCTTGGAGAATTAAGCCAAATTATAGCGATCTGCTATGCCGTTTTTATTGCATTCCAATATTCCATCAACATTCCAGTATTTACATGTTTTATAAGACTTTATATTTATACTGAATTGTTACATCATCTTTATCCATGTCATAATTGGGAACTACATATTTTTAAAACACTCTTATATTTTATATTCCCAGCACCAAAAGAGATGTAATACTTTAAGTTAAATTTACCATATTGACTATACAGGGTCAAATTCTTTCATGTCAACATCATGAATAATTATTGCTCTAACTACATACAGCCACCTCTACCCCTCCTTTACTATCTTCTGGAAATAGCCTCTTTCTTCTCTTTTTTTCCTGCTCTATCAACATGATAACCTCTGGACCAATCATCTTGTACAAAATGTGCCCTGGCCACAGTTAGTTGGTCTAGGGTAAGATACCTGGGCCAATCACCTCCAAGAATCTGTCCAGCAGATTGGTTCCAGACTGAGCATTTGATCCAAGCTGGGCCACTCAGAATTTTTGGCTAGGGATTTGGTAACTGAAAATGAGGAGAGCCCATCTCTTTCTAGGTGACTGAAACTATAAATAGAAAGCTCAGGTAGGTCCTGTCAATAACCATGTATTCTTCTAATCCAAGGCAAAGCAAGCCAGTTGAAAAAATAAGGAAGAGAAAAATGAGGTAGACAAATAAAGACATAAATAGGCAAATGGTGAAGAGAGAGGTCTGCCCAAGATTGGCATCCCAGCTCCACTTCTGCCCTTGAGATCTATGGATACCACAGCATCATTGTTTCAACTACTGTAACTTGACTTTCTGTCATTTGCCACCAAAATAGCCCTAATTAATACAATCAACTTCTATAATTCCTTATACAACTGGCATATTATTGAAAGATCTCAAAAAGAACATGTGAGCAATCATGGTTGCTTATGATTCACAAAAAGAAACAAAATGATCAAAGTCAAACAGAAGATTGAAGAGATGACTAATTACCACATAATACAATGACAAGAAAAGATTTTGTCTAAATTTTGCCTCTCCTGAAAAAAAGATAAAGAAACCAGAATTACATGGTATCTACTGGTTGCTCAGAAAGGAGCAATAATAAGATAAAAATCATTTGGAACATGCTATCAAGTGACAGAACCCCAATTTCAGCATGTCTGGTAGGTCACAAGATTTTAGAGATGTGTTCCTCTCAAGTCCTCTTACAGCATGTCTATTTCTTCGAGATTTTGATGGGATTCTATCTTCCTAGGCAGGACCAATATATGTTGTTGTTGTTGTTGTTGTTGTTGTTGTTGTTGTTGTTGTTGTTTTCCCAGCACCACCAAGCAATTCTCTAATACTCAACAGACATTGACTGGGTGTCCTACAGTTTAACTCAATTTAGTTAAATTAGTTAAATTTAGTTAAAGCAGTTTAACACCAGGCAGCGTCAGTTCCCACAGGTCAAGGGCTTAGGTCCCACAGAATTACATCTCCTCCCACAATTTCAGACACCAATTGCAAGTCCAGGTTTTCACCTGTGCTTCTGACCCACCAACCCCTTAGGTTCAAGTAATTTGATAGCTCAGTTCACAGAATTAAGAGACACATTTACTTATGTTTACCAGTTTATTACAACTGGTAATTTGTATAAGGATACAAATGAAGAGCCTGAAGAAGAATATATAGGGCAAGGTACATGGGAAGGGACGGCACAGTGCTTCTGTGCTCTCTCTGGATACACCACTCACCTAACACCTCCATGTGCTCACCAGCTTGGAAGCTCTCCAAACCCCATCCTTTTGCGGATTAATGGAGGTTTTGTTACATAGGCATGGTTGATTAAATCATGGCCACTGGTGACCAAACTCAGTCTCCAGTCCCTCACCCCTCCTTGGAAATAGGGGTGGAGGTGGAAGGTTAGTGGGACTAAGAGTTCAAACTCTCTAATCGCAAGGTTGGTTCCTCTGGCAACCAGCTCCCATCCTTAGGTTACATAGACACTTTCCAAATGTCATGTTATTAACATAAGACAACTTCTCTTCATTTAGGAAATTCCAAGGGTCTTAAGAGCTCTGTGCCAGGAATAAAGGCCAAATATGTATTTATTGTAAATCACAATATCACAGTAGGGGGACAAATTCCTTTTCAAGACATTGATTATGGAAATGGTCATTAGGATTCCCCCTCCATGATCATGAGGCTCTAGAATTGAGAGGGATCCAAGCTTCACCTAACAAGGTCTTCCTCTAACCCCTTTCTCTTTTAATCCTCTAAATTATATGAACCATTCTCCTGAAGGCCATATTGACAATATATCCTCTAGGAACCACTAATTAGACCGGTTTCCAGTCTCAAGTAAAAGGAAATCATATTAGGGACGGGTGGCTTAGTTAGGTGAGCATCTGACTTCAGTTCAGGTCATGATCTCGCTGTTCGTGAGTCTGAGTCCCACATCAGGCTTTGCACTGATAGTGCAGAGCCTGCTTTGGATTCTCTCCCTCTCTCTGTTCCCCTCCCCTGCTAGTGTGCTCACTCCCTCTTGCTCTCTCTCTCTGTCTCTCAAAAATAAATATTTTTTTTAAAAAAGGAAATCATAGGAGGGCATCTGTTGGGATGAGCACTGGGTGTTGTATAGAAACCAATTTGACAATAAATTTCATATTAAAAAAAGCAAATCATATTATATCATCATTATCAATTCAATCAATCCTTAATTATTCATATTAACAATTGGAAATAAAAAGTGAATTATCCAAAGCAGCAGATAATTCCAGTTTAACTTTTACAGTTAAGTCAGTTTATCTGCTTTGTAGATTCTCCAAGATTTCTTCCCCACCATTATACTACAGAAGCCTATGTTATAAAGTATCAAGTAGGAAGGAACTTGAAGCCAGGAATAGAAAAGGTAAGATGCATTTTGACTATCAGTAAGTGAAGGAATGGATGCATCTTAATATCAAATATAAATGATATTTTAATAATCCATCTGTCTGTCTTTTTATGTGGATTTCCAAATAATTACTACAGATGGTTATGGAATACAGTTGGACACTCCAACATATACAGGTATGTATCCATATATTCACCAAACTCACAAACTCTTCTCTGTACGTTCACCTCTCTGTTGGTAGGCTTTAATGAGAAAAGATAAGAAACAAGAGAAAACATTGTTTTAAAAAGAAGAGGGGCGCCTGGGATTGGGCTCTGTGCTGACAGCTCGGAGCCTGGAGCCTACTTCGGATTCTGTGTCTCCCTCTCTCTCTGCCCCTCTCCCACTCACGTTCTGTCTCTCTCTGCCTCTCAAAAATAAAGAAGCATAATAAAAACATTTTTTAATAAAATAAAATAGAAAGAAGAATACTATCTTAGGCTTGGCTCCCCCCAAAACAAAATCTGAGGCAAAATTTCCTTGCAGGTAGGTTATTTTGGAATATGATTTATAGGGAGTAAGACTACAGGACAGGAAAAGCAAAACAGGAAGAAGGCAAAGCCAACACAAAAATGTGTTATTGAGTTGGTCATTCCTATGAGCAGATAGCATTTGATCTACCAGAACCTTCCAAGGAGGCTTATGAATTGTTTCTCAGAGTATCTACCTGGGGACAAAAGAGGAAGCATTTATCCATCTGCTCCTCTCCCCCATTGGTCAAGGGCAATTCAAGTAAGGATTTACTCCCCCTGAATTTCTGGGTTGCATATCTATAAGTAGACGGCATTATACTAGAGGTACATGGTCATGGCATGAGCCCATAGGAAGTCTCAGTCTAATTGCCCCTGCATAAATCAGATTAAAGTCTGCAGGAACTAGCTGCCACAGAAGTAGCTCAAGTAAGAGGTGTATCTGAGATATTTTTTAAGTAATGCACAAAAGCTATCCAATCATATAAATAAGGTCATAGGATTTTAAACAAAGAGATTCACTTTCAATGCAGCATTCAAGAATGCATCTTTTGTCAAAAATGCCACACATCTGCTTATGAACAACCTCCCATCATCGCTGTGTTAACTAACGGTGGGAAGTCAGTTTCCTCTGTAATGTCTCTGCCACCAGAGAGAAATATCCTGAAGTATGATCTGACTGTTCGGTAGGGAGATGAAAGACAGAGTATCATGAGCTCAACAAATATAAGATCACGCATGGCTAAAAATATTCAGCAGCAAACTAAAAAAAGAATTAAAAGCTCTTGAGTAATCATTATTTTTCATAAAGAACAACTAAAAGTCTCCAGGTCAAACAATTCTCAAGGCTTAAAAGCATCAAGCCTCCCTGGGGTTTGGCTTAAAATGATCCATGGACGTCATATTTGTGTGGCCATCCCATAAGAGAAGTACAAAATTAAACCAGATACTCTGTACAAAAATGATAATTTCTTCTAAGAATTCATGCAAGGCCTCAAGACCAACCACGTGACCAAAAAACAAGTTAAAAAAAATTAAAGTCTTTGCATTTATTCATTTGATCCTTGGCAGTCTTGAAATAAGCCATTACTCTGTCAATAAGACCCTAAAGGAAATTAGGCTATGGGGTTTAGGATAATAGGGCAGCTGGAAGACTTAAAAGAAAAAATTATATTTCCAATTGGGTTTCTATGGGAATTGGAAGTTATACTCTGAGTTTATTTTGTTGCAGACAAATATTTTACACACAGTGTTCCAGAGTGGAAGGAGCTTCCTGGGTCAACCCACCAACTTGAACCACAGGGTTGACACCAGGACCATCCACATCCCTCAAAGTGCTCACCACACACTTGCCACCAAGTAAATCAGCAAATGCCAATAATATCAGGCAATAGGCAGAATTTCCAGAGAGAAAGACTTTATAAATGCTAATGTGATTATCTGGAAAATGTGAGCCTGATTCTTTGTTTTATTCTTCCATGAATCATGTTCACCAGTAAGGCTAAGCTTAATGCTTGAGGAAGGAGGCACGGCCACTTAAAACAAAGATATCTACAGATGAACAAGAGAGGAATTGACTTAAAGGTCATTCCCACCAGACAGAAAAGGCAGGTCATACCCTCCGTGAAAGGGAAAGAAAAGATTGAGGGGAGCGGAGAGTGTAGAAGGAAGAATAATACTTTACATAGTAGAGATGTGTCTACCACATAAGGCAGAGAGTTACTCTACTACATAAAGTATTATTCTTCCTCAAAGTCTGAGTTACTCAAAATGTAAGTTTCCCACACACCTAGGTCATTTTTTCTTTCCCAAACTTATCTTAGAACTGGTCTGGGGGTGGAGGGAAGATGGCGGCGTAGAAGGACGCTGGGCTCACCGCGCGTCCTGCTGATCACTTAGATTCCACCTACACCTGCCTAAATAACCCAGAAAACCGCCAGAGGATTAACAGAACGGAGTCGCCGGAGCCAAGCGCAGACGAGAGGCCCACGGAAGAGGGTAGGAAGGGCGGCGAGGCGGTGGTGCGCGCTCCACGGACTGGCGGGAGGGAGCCGGGGCGGAGGGGCGGCTCGCCGGCCAAGCAGAGCCCCCGAGTCTGGCTTGCAAAAAGCGGAGGGGCCTGACGGACTGTGTTCCGACAGCAAGCGCGACTTAGCGTCTGGGAGGTCATAAGTTAACAGCTCTGCTCAGAAAGCGGGAAGGCTGGAGGACAAAGGGAAGGAGAGCTGCTGAGCCCCCTGACGACAGAGCTCAGTTTGGTGGGGAACAAAGGCGCTCGCCAGCGCCATCTCCCCCGCCCATCCCCCAGCCAAAATCCCAAAGAGAACCAGTTCCTGCCAGGGAACTTGCTCGCTCCGCGCAAACACCCAACTCTGCGCTTCTGTGGAGCCAAACCTCTGGCAGCGGATCTGACTCCCTCCTGCTGCCACAGGGCCCCTCCTGAAGTGGATCACCTAAGGAGAAGCAAGCTAAGCCTGCCCCTCCTGCCCCTGTGCACCTTGCCTACCCACCCCAGCTAAGACGCCAGATCCCCAGCATCACAAGCCTGGCAGTGTGCAAGTAGCCCAGACAGGCCACCCCACCCCACAGTGAATCCCGCCCCTAGGAGAGGGGAAGAGAAAGCACACACCAGTCTGACTGTGGACACAGCGGTGGGCTGGGGGCAGACATCAAGTCTGACTGCGGCTCCGCCCACCGACTCCAGTTATACACCACAGCACAGGGAAAGTGCCCTGCAGGTCCTCACCACGCCAGGGACTATCCAAAATGACCAAGCGGAAGAATTCCCCTCAGAAGAATCTCCAGGAAATAACAACAGCTAATGAGCTGATCAAAAAGGATTTAAATAATATAACAGAAAGTGAATTTAGAATAATAGTCATAAAATTAATCGCTGGGCTTGAAAACAGTATACAGGACAGCAGAGAATCTCTTGCTACAGAGATCAAGGGACTAAGGAACAGTCACGAGGAGCTGAAAAACGCTTTAAACGAAATGCATAACAAAATGGAAACCACCACAGCTCGGATTGAAGAGGCAGAGGAGAGAATAGGTGAACTAGAAGATAAAGTTATGGAAAAAGAGGAAGCTGAGAAAAAGAGAGATAAAAAAATCCAGGAGTATGAGGGGAAAATTAGAGAACTAAGTGATACACTAAAAAGAAATAATATACGCATAATTGGTATCCCAGAGGAGGAAGAGAGAGGGAAAGGTGCTGAAGGGGTACTTGAAGAAATAATAGCTGAGAACTTCCCTGAAGTGGGGAAGGAAAAAGGCATTGAAATCCAAGAGGCACAGAGAACTCCCTTCAGACGTAACTTGAATCGATCTTCTGCACGACATATCATAGTGAAACTGGCAAAATACAAGGATAAAGAGAAAATTCTGAAAGCAGCAAGGGGTAAACGTGCCCTCACATATAAAGGGAGACCTATAAGACTCGTGACTGATCTCTCTTTTGAAACTTGGCAGGCCAGAAAGAATTGGCACGAGATTTTCAGGGTGCTAGACAGAAAAAATATGCAGCTGAGAATCCTTTATCCAGCAAGTCTGTCATTTAGAATAGAAGGAGAGATAAAGGTCTTCCCAAACAAACAAAAACTGAAGGAATTTGTCACCACTAAACCAGCCCTCCAAGAGATCCTAAGGGGGACCCTGTGAGACAAAGTACCAGAGACATCACTACAAGCATAAAACATACAGACATCACAATGACTCTAAACCCGTATCTTTCTATAATAACACTGAATGTAAATGGATTAAATGCGCCAACCAAAAGACATAGGGCATCAGAATGGATAAAAAAACAAGACCCATCTATTTGCTGTCTACAAGAGACTCATTTTAGACCTGAGGACACCTTTAGATTGAGAGTGAGGGGATGGAGAACTATTTATCATGCTACTGGAAGCCAAAAGAAAGCTGGAGTAGCCATACTTATATCAGACAAACTAGACTTTAAATTAAAGGCTGTAACAAGAGATGAAGAAGGACATTATATAGTAGTGACAGGGTCTATCCATCAGGAAGAGCTAACAATTATAAATGTCTATGCGCCGAATACCGGAGCGCCTAAATATATAAAACAATTACTCATAAACATAAGCAACCTTATTGAGAAGAATGTGGTAATTGCAGGGGACTTTAACACCCCACTTACAGAAATGGATAGATCATCTAGACACATGGTCAATAAAGAAACAAGGGCCCTGAATGAGACATTGGATCAGATGGACTTGACAGATATATTTAGAACTCTGCATCCCAAAGCAACAGAATATACTTTCTTCTCGAGTGCACATGGAACATTCTCCAAGATAGATCATATACTGGGTCACAAAACAGCCCTTCATAAGTTTACAAGAATTGAAATCATACCATGCATACTTTCAGACCACAATGCTATGAAGCTTGAAATCAACCACAGAAAAAAGTCTGGAAAACCTCCAAAAGCATGGAGGTTAAAGAATACCCTACTAACGAATGAGTGGGTCAACCAGGCAATTAGAGAAGAAATTAAAAAATATATGGAAACAAACGAAAATGAAAATACAACAATCCAAACGCTTTGGGACGCAGCGAAGGCAGTCCTGAGAGGAAAATACATTGCAATCCAGGCCTATCTCAAGAAACAAGAAAAATCCCAAATACAAAATCTAACAGCACACCTAAAGGAAATAGAAGCAGAACAGCAAAGGCAGCCTAAACCCAGCAGAAGAAGAGAAATAATAAAGATCAGAGCAGAAATAAACAATATAGAATCTAAAAAAACTGTAGAGCAGATCAACGAAACCAAGAGTTGGTGTTTTGAAAAAATAAACAAAATTGACAAACCTCTAGCCAGGCTTCTCAAAAAGAAAAGGGAGATGACCCAAATAGATAAAATCATGAATGAAAATGGAATGATTACAACCAATCCCTCAGAGATACAAACAATTATCAGGGAATACTATGAAAAATTATATGCCAACAAATTGGACAACCTGGAAGAAATGGACAAATTCCTGAACACCCACACTCTTCCAAAACTCAATCAGGAGGAAATAGAAAGCTTGAACAGACCCATAACCAGCGAAGAAATTGAATCGGTTATCAAAAACCTCCCAACAAATAAGAGTCCAGGACCAGATGGCTTCCCAGGGGAGTTCTACCAGACGTTTAAAGCAGAGATAATACCTATCCTTCTCAAGCTATTCCAAGAAATAGAAAGGGAAGGAAAACTTCCAGACTCATTCTATGAAGCCAGTATTACTTTGATTCCTAAACCAGACAGAGACCCAGTAAAAAAAGAGAACTACAGGCCAATATCCCTGATGAATATGGATGCAAAAATTCTCAATAAGATACTAGCAAATCGAATTCAATGGCATATAAAAAGAATTATTCACCAAGATCAAGTGGGATTCATTCCTGGGATGCAGGGCTGGTTCAACATTCGCAAATCAATCAACGTGATACATCACATTAACAAAAAAAAAGAGAAGAACCATATGATCCTGTCAATCGATGCAGAAAAGGCCTTTGACAAAATCCAGCACCCTTTCTTAATAAAAACCCTTGAGAAAGTCGGGATAGAAGGAACATACTTAAAGATCATAAAAGCCATTTATGAAAAGCCCACAGCTAACATCATCCTCAACGGGGAAAAACTGAGAGCTTTTTCCCTGAGATCAGGAACACGACAGGGATGCCCACTCTCACCGCTGTTGTTTAACATAGTGCTGGAAGTTCTAGCATCAGCAATCAGACAACAAAAGGAAATCAAAGGCATCCAAATTGGCAAAGATGAAGTCAAGCTTTCGCTCTTTGCAGAGGACATGATATTATACATGGAAAATCCGATAGACTCCACCAAAAGTCTGCTAGAACTGATACATGAATTCAGCAAAGTTGCAGGATACACAATCAATGTACAGAAATCAGTTGCATTCTTATACACTAACAATGAAGCAACAGAAAGACAAATAAAGAAACTGATCCCATTCACAATTGCACCAAGAAGCATAAAATACCTAGGAATAAATCTAACCAAAGATGTAAAGGATCCGTATGCTGAAAACTATAGAATGCTTATGAAGGTAATTGAAGAAGATTTAAAGAAATGGAAAGACATTCCCTGCTCATGGATTGGAAGAATAAATATTGTCAAAATGTCAATACTACCCAAAGCTATCTACACATTCAATGCAATCCCAATCAAAATTGCACCAGCATTCTTCTCAAAACTAGAACAAGCAATCCTAAAATTCATATGGAACCACAAAAGGCTCCGAATAGCCAAAGTAATTTTGAAGAAGAAGACCAAAGCAGGAGGCATCACAATCCCAGACTTTAGCCTCTACTACAAAGCTGTCATCATCAAGACAGCATGGTATTGGCACAAAAACAGACACATAGACCAATGGAATAGAATAGAAACCCCAGAACTAGACCCACAAACGTATGGCCAACTCATCTTTGACAAAGCAGGAAAGAACATCCAATGGAAAAAAGACAGCCTCTTTAACAAATGGTGCTGGGAGAACTGGACAGCAACATGCAGAAGGTTGAAACTAGACCACTTTCTCACACCATTCACAAAAATAAACTCAAAATGGATAAAGGACCTGAATGTGAGACAGGAAACCATCAAAACCCTAGAGGAGAAAGCAGGAAAAGACCTCTCTGACCTCAGCCGTAGCAATCTCTTACTCGACACATCCCCAAAGGCAAGGGAATTAAAAGCAAAAGTGAATTACTGGGACCTTATGAAGATAAAAAGCTTCTGCACAGCAAAGGAAACAACCAACAAAACTCAAAGGCAACCAACGGAATGGGAAAAGATATTTGCAAATGACATATCGGACAAAGGGCTAGTATCCAAAATCTATAAAGAGCTCACCAAACTCCACACCCGAAAAGCAAATAACCCAGTGAAGAAATGGGCAGAAAACATGAATAGACACTTCTCTAAAGAAGACATCCGGATGGCCAACAGGCACATGAAAAGATGTTCAGCGTCGCTCCTTATCAGGGAAATACAAATCAAAACCACACTCAGGTATCACCTCACGCCAGTCAGAGTGGCCAAAATGAACAAATCAGGAGACTATAGATGCTGGAGAGGATGTGGAGAAACGGGAACCCTCTTGCACTGTTGGTGGGAATGCAAATTGGTGCAGCCGCTCTGGAAAGCAGTGTGGAGGTTCCTCAGAAAATTAAAAATAGACCTACCCTATGACCCAGCAATAGCACTGTTAGGAATTTATCCAAGGGACACAGGAGTACTGATGCATAGGGGCACTTGTACCCCAATGTTCATAGCAGCACTCTCAACAATAGCCAAATTATGGAAAGAGCCTAAATGTCCATCAACTGATGAATGGATAAAGAAATTGTGGTTTATATACACAATGGAGTACTACGTGGCAATGAGAAAAAATGAAATATGGCCTTTTGTAGCAACGTGGATGGAACTGGAGAGTGTGATGCTAAGTGAAATAAGCCATACAGAGAAAGACAGATACCATATGGTTTCACTCTTATGTGGATCCTGAGAAACTTAACAGGAACCCATGGGGGAGGGGAAGGAAAAAAAAAAAAAAAAGAGAGGTTAGAGTGGGAGAGAGCCAAAGCATAAGAGACTGTTGAGAACTGAGAACAAACTGAGGGCTGATGGGGGGTGGGAGGGAGGGGAGGGTGGGTGATGGGTATTGAGGAGCGCACCTTTTGGGATGAGCACTGGGTGTTGTATGGAAACCAATTTGACAATAAATTTCATATATAAATTAAAAAAAATAATAAAGAAAGAAAGAAAGAAAGAAAGAAAGAAAGAAAGAAAGAAAGAAAGAAAGAAAGAAAGAAAGGAAGGAAGAAAGAAAGAACGAACTGGTCTGGGATTCTTCATCCCCACCTCAACCTCCCACTACTACCTTCCTTCCAAATACTTTCCACAGTGCTTCCATGAAATTACCCACTTTTAGGGGAACTAACTTCTATATTCTTGGTTCCCTCACTTTCCCCTGACTGCCAAACACTTCTCAGTCTTCACCAAGCCAACCTTGACCCCACAATGCTCTTACAGCACCCATCATTCCCTTGGATGTCTATGCTTCTGCAGAAGCCAGTCAGACAAACCACATTTGTAGGAACTTCATGGTCCAATTTTCTAAGATTCCAATAGTCAAAGGCCAATTAAAATAGAACCAATCAATAAAGTTCAGCCTTGGCTGTAGATATTTTGAAAATTGCAAAAAATATGGTCCATTTAAACTGCATTAAGATTTGAGATCAATTCTAAAATTTTGTGACCTAAGTGTTTTCTATTTTTTTAAAAAGCTATCTTTCTGTTCTGTGTAACCTTACTCAGGAGAGCAGATAGGAAGCCTAGAACTTCTGACTGGACTGTATATGGGCAAAGCCAGAAAATATCTCTCTGATGTTTGCACCTTTAACATATGTACTGCTAGGGAATTTGGAAACATCCCAAATAACTCCCCAAATTTGGTCCACATATTTGCATTTACTTTATCTGAGCTTTCATAACACCAAGGATTTCAATATTTTCCCCCCTCAGTCTTTATCTTTGTGAATAAGATAGGTTGTAAATCTTTTTGGTGTATTCTCTAACCTGCACCTTGCCATCAATGTCTTCTAAAAATGAGTACATGGTGCTGACTTTGTATGTGGGGAGAGAAGAGTTTTCCTCCCAGATCTAAATCTACAGAAGTAAAGGGTATGATTTACCCTGATTCTCTCTGCACATGTCTGGAGGGAAGTTGGTGGAAGTTAAGCACAGGGCAGGTTAGAGAATTTACTGGTCTCTTATTAAGTGAGGGGAACAGCCTCACAGCAAAGTTCTCTCTAATCTCCCATGGGTGATGCCTGCAAACTCCCAAGGGCCTTCAATAATTGCTTACAACTCCACTATATGCCGCTTCCCTGTGTCCTTTTGAGAAGCTTGTCATCCAGCAAATGGCACAAATACTGTCCTAATGAGACTCTGAACCTGAGATACAGATATAGGCAGACCTTTTCCCAAAGCAACAGTTTCATGGTCTACAAGGAAGGAAGAAAAAAAAAAAAAGAAATAAAACATTTCTAAAATTGGCAGTGAAAGTTCTTACCACAATCTCCTGCCTCTTCTCAGAGTGCTTAGCTCCTCTCTACTTCTCTACAAGAAAAAAAACTCTTTGAATTTAATGGCTTATGCTCCTAGTAGTCACTAAATCTTTGGCAGATTGTATTTTCCCAAAGATGGGTGCATCAATTTATATCTGATCCCATATGCACCTCTTACAATGTGATTGACACTCCTCACTGAGAGGCAGGGCCTATATCCCTTCCACTGAACCTGGGTGAGCTTGAGATTCTCCTACCAATAAAGTGTGGCAGAAGTGATGCTGTGTGACTTCTGAGGTTAAGTCAGACAAAGGGGACAGTGTCCACCTGGCTCTCTTTCAGGATACTCACCCTGGGAACCCGGCCACCAGGCTACAAATAAGCTCCAACTAGCACATGTAGACAGATTGCCTAGAGAAGCCCATGTGAAAAGGAACTGTGACCCCAAAAGCACCTACTAGCAACTGCTAGTTGAGTGTGTAACCCTTCAGATGATTCCTGCTCCAAACTTCCCTTCTTCCATTTGATGTCCCAGGCATCATGGAGCAGGACAGTTAAGCCCTGCTCTACCCAATCCAAATTCATTAACCACAGAACTCAAAAGTATAATAAATTTGTTTTATTCCACTAAATTTTATGGTAATTTGTTATGCCATAACTGCAAATCTTAATGCAGCCATAGTAACTGGAACAAAATCTTTCCAGGTATTTTCTCTCTCATTTCATCTTTAGGTTACTCTCAGAGTGCCTTTTTCAAACAACCTAAAGACTAGATAGTAATATCTAAAGTAGAGGAAGGGTTATTTCTGCCTATCCACATTTCAGCAAAATAGGATTTTGTTTCTCTGTAAGATGGATTCAGTTCTCAAGGTCACAGATTACAGCAAAAAATGGTTGGAATATTTCTTATCTTTACTTCTTAGAGAAAAACAAGACTTTTTTGAACTAAAACTCTGTTCCTCATATTGATAAGGACCTCAAACTCACAGACAATATATTTGTTTTTATGCCTACTTGGCTTCCTCTTAATTTACAAAGAGTTGAAAAGAGTGGAGAGCAGTCTCAATAGTAACTTCAGTGCCCATTAATCTGAGGGGACCCAGAAAAAGTTGCCTGCAGGGCTGGTTTTCATCCTAAAGATAAAATTAATGAGAATCTGTTTAGTAAGGAAAAGAATGGGTGAGGAATAAGTGAGAAGTGTCATGGAACTATTAAATAGTAATAGAGGACAAAGCCCTCTCCAATAACCTTTCTGTAATTGAGAGATAGCTTTTATTTTAACTCACATTTTCATCAGTTCTAAAAAGACTCTTACGGAACTTCTCTTTTCTGTCTACGCTCCCACATTCTCAATGTACTCATCTAGCCTCTAGCTTTGAGCCTCTTTTCTCATAATTTCTAAATCTGTATCTTCAACCCAAACTTGTCCCTACACTCTAGACTCATATCTGGGTCTAGATCTGCTACCTACCATCTCTACCTGATGACTAACAGGCATTTCAAACACAAGTGCTCCAAAAAACAGACTCCTGATGTTCCTTCCCAAACCTGTTCACCTTCCTGACTTCTCCGCCCTACGTGATAGAAATTCTCTCTTTCACTGGCTCAGGACAAAGGCCCTGACATCACCTTGACCTCACTATCGCAAACCACAGCCCATTCGTCAGTTAATCCTATTGGCTCCAGCTTCAAATCATATCCAGAATCTAACCACTTCTCATAACCTCAATCACCACATCATCTCTCACCTGGATTGTTGCAACAGCCTCTTCACTGGTCTCCCTGCTTCCATACTTGGTTTCCTGGTCTTCCTATGGGTCTTCTCACCCCAGAAGTCAGAATGACTTTTGTTGGAAGAGGTCATGGAGAGGATGTGACTGCCAGTTGACCCATGAGTTGGGCCGCAGCATTTGGAGGCTCCTTATCCTCTCCCCTGTTCTTGGAATGTGCATTCCACTCACCTTCTCTGCTGCCAAGAGCTGCCCTTAAGGACACAGCCTTGAGTTAGTGATGTGGTGTTGAGACCATCTGGATGTCATACATGACTGAATCCAGTTAAATAAACCCTCTGTATAAACTTTTACGATGTGGCAGATGGGTACAGAGATCTACTGAGACCTACTAATGTCTTGCAGCTGCCCTGGATGTAAGTTACCTTGCTTATTAAGCCTGCCACCTACCAATCTGGAGTGGCCTGCTCTTTCTTGGGTCTCTCCCTGTCCTCTTTGTATGTGGCAAGGTGGGGGCACTTTCTGATTATACCCAGGAAGCTCCTGAGGAGTTTGCAAAACAACATCCCTTAGGGATATAAGACAAACCGTGGGCTTCCTCTGCCCAGAATCCTCTAATGGCTTTGCATTTCACTCACAGTAAAAGCCAAAAATTTTTAAATGGCAAATAAGTCCTGCCAAGGTTGGCCCCTTTATCTCTCCTGCTCTCCTCCTCCCGGATCACTCTGCTCAGGCCCACGGCTTACTGGCTGTTCCCAGAAAATGCCAAACACCCTCCTGCTTGTGGACTTGTTCTTCCCTTTGCCAGGAACATCCTCAGTGACATAACTGGGTGGCCCACTCCCCACCTCCTTCACCTCGGCAACAAGCCCTTTCCTCCCCACTCTGTTTAGAACAACAACCCCCTGCCCCCGTATCCCAAGGTTCCTCTTTCCTCTTCCCTCTTCCCTTTTTCTTTAAAGAACATATTGCTCTCAACATTAAATAAGTAAACACGCAGGTTTGTTCATTCACTTATTGTCCATCTTCCCATTCAGAATGTAAGTTACATTACAGCAGGAAATTGTTTGTCTATTTTGCATATTGTTAAATTTCCAGTGCCCAGAATAGGTTCTGGTATATAGCAGTCACACAAATGGCCAGAATAACATACACCTATTGGTGAATGAAAGAACAAAGAGGGGAACCATTGGATCACAGCCAATTCACAGCCAAGCACCACCTGTGCTGAAGGCAGAAATCACGAGGAGAGCTTTGGAGGATGCACACGTCTGCCTGGCCAGCTTGGGTGCCATAAGAGCAGTGAGACTTCAGGGTCTTGGGTCATCTTGTCTCCACCCCAGGGCGAATGGCATTGCTCCATGAAGAGTGCAAGCTTTTGTGCCAGAGGCCCTGTTTTAAAGTCCACTAACTATTTGGATGATTCTGGGTGAGTTACTTAACCATTTTGAGTTTGGGTTTCTTTATCTATAAAATAAAAATAATATCACCTAGTTTTTATAAGGAATGCAATGAAGATTATATAAAATAACATATAGAAACAATGTTCTATAAATTATAAAGGGGTAAATAAATACTAAAAAGTTGTAATTGCAGTTTAGCCCAGGATCAAGAAGATATACTCCTGTGTTCTTGGCAGTTTTACAATTTTAGCAAATAGATTTAGGCCTATGATCCATTTCAAGTTAATTTTTACATATTGTTTGAGGAAAGAATCCAACTCCATTATTTTGCATGTGAAAACCCAGTTTTCCTGACACTATTTGTTGAAAAGACTATTCTTTTTCCTCTTCAAATGACATCTTTTATTTTTTTACTCATCCTATACACCCTGTGGATTTTTTTTCCATTTATTTATGTTTTTTTAATTGAAGTCTAGTTGATGTACAATATTATATTACTTTCAGGTATGCCATATAGTGATTCAACAATTATATGCATTACAAAAGGCTCACCACAATAAGTGTACCATCTGTCACCATATAAAGTTATTCCAATATTTATTGTCTATATTCCCTGTGCTGTTATTTTTCATCCTCATAAGCTTACTTATTTTATTACTGGAAGTTTGTATCTCTTAAACCCCTTTACGTATTTCACCTGTCCCTTCATTCCTCTCCCGTCTGGCAACCACCAATTTTTCCTCTGTATTTATGAGTCTGTTTCTGGTTCGTTTGTTTTTTTATCATTAGGTTTTTTAGTTTCCATATATAAGTGAAATCATATGGTATCTGTCTTCCTCTGTCTGACTTATTTCACTTAGCACAATACTCTCTAGGTCCACCAATATTGTCCTGAATGACAAGATTTCATTCTTATTTATAGCTGAGTAATATTTCATTTTATGTATATGTATACATATATATACACATATATATGTGTGTGTATATATATATATATATGTATATATATATATGTGTGTATATATATGTGTATATATATATACACACACACACACACACACACACCACAGCTTCTTTATCCACTCATCTGTCAGTGGACACTTAAGTTGTTTCCATCTCTTGGCTATTGCATATAAGGCTGCAGTGTACATGAAGGTGCATACATCTTTTTGAGTTACTATCTTTGTTTTCTTTGGGTAAATACCCAGAAGTGGAATAGCTGGGTCACATGGTAGTTCTATTTTTAATTTTTTGAGGACCCCCACACTCTTTTCCACAGTAGCTATACCAATTTACATTCCCACCAACAGTGCATGAAGGTTCCTTTTTCTCCACACCCTTGTCAATGCTTGTAATTTCTTGTCTTTTTGATACTAGCCATTTTAACTGGTGTGAAGTGATATCTCATTGTGGTTTTGATTTGCATTTCCGTGATGATTAGTGATGTTGAGCATGATTTCATGTGTCTGCTGGCCATCTGGATGTCTTCTTTGGAAAAATGTCTATTCAGGTTCTCTGCCACCTTTTTAATCAGATGATTTGTGTTTTTCTGATGTTGAATTGTATCAGTTCTTTATGTATTTTGGATATTAACCCCTTATTGGATACGTCATTTGCAAATATCTTCTCCCATTCAGTAGGTTGCCTTTTCATTTTGTTGATGGTTTCCTTTGCTGTACAAAAGCTTTTTAGTTTGATGTAGTCCCAATGTTTTATTTTTGCTTTTGGTTTCCCTTGCTTGGGAAGACAGGTCCATAAAAAATATCCTTATGGCCAATGACCAAGAATTTCTGCCTGGGTTTTCTTTTAAGAGTTTTATGGTTTCAGGTCTCACATACAGGTCTTTAATCCCTTTTGAGTTTATGTTTGTGTGTGGCATAAGAAAGTGGTCCAGGTTCATTCTTTTGCATGTAGCTGTCCAGTTTTCCCAACACCATTTGTTGAAGAGACTGTTTTTCCCCCATTGCATATTCTTTTCTCCTTGATCATAGATTAATTGACCTTATGAGTGTGGGTTTATTTCTGGGCTCTCTATTCTGTTCTATTGATCTATGTATCTTCATCATCTTGATAAGCACAAGCAACATTCAAAATAGCCAAAAAGTAGCAAAAGTCAAAATTTCTACCAACTGATGACTGAATAAGCAAAATGTGGCAATATCCATACAGTGCAATATTATTCGTGTATAAAAAGGAATAAAGTACAGTTGACCTTTCAACAACACAGGTTTGAACTGTGCAGGTTCTCTTATAGTGGATTTTTTCCCAATAAATACAGCACAGTACTGTAAGTATATTTTTTCTTCCTTATGTTTTTCTTAATAACTCTTTCCACAAGCTTACTTTATTGTAAGAATACAGTATAGGGGTGCCTGGATGGCTTAGTCAGTTGAGTGGCTGACTTCAGCTCAGGTCATGATCTCACAGTTCATGAGTTTAAGCCCTGTGTTGGGCTCTCTGTGCTAACAGCTCAGAGCCTGGAGCCTGCTTCAGATTCTGTATCTCCCTCACTCTCTGCCCTCCCCCACTCATGCTCTGTCTCTGTCTTTCAAAATATGAATAAACATTAAAAAATATTTTAAAAAAGAATACAGTATATAATGCTATAATATACAAAATATGTGTTAATCAACTATTTTTGTTATCAATAGGCATCTAGTCAACAGTAGGCTCCTAGCAGTTAAGTTTGTGAGGAGTCAAAAGTTATACATAGATTTTCAACTGCACAGGGGGTTGGTGCCCCTAATCCCAGTGTTGTTCAAGGGTCAGCTCTACTAATATGTACTACACAATGGGTAACCTTGAAAATATCATGCTAAGTGAAAATTGCCAGACACAAAAGCCCACATACTTTAGCATTCCATTTATATGAAATGTCCAGAAGAGACAAATCTATAGAAACAAAAAGTAAATTAGTGACTCCTAGGAGCTGAGTGGGAGGGAGTGGAGAACAATTGCTAGTGGGTATGGGATTTCTTTTGAGAGTGATTAAAATATTCTGGAATTACATAATAGTAATGTTTTCATAGCATGATAAGTATACTTTATGTGAATTAATTCTTTAAAAAAACTTGCATGAGAAATAAACTAAGGCAAACTAAAGACATTATCATAAAAATAAAAACACACAAACACAATAGCATATCAAAAAATAAGCTATGTTTTAGGTCATTTGCTTTTTGTTTATATTTCAATTTTAAAGAAATTCCAATTTTTCCCATATGTGATCTGTGACCTTATACATAATTATTAATTAAATATTATAAAAATATAATGCTAGAGATAAATATCAGATAAATAATTTACTACAGAAAATGAGAAAAGCCTGATATAAAAGAATACACACTCTATGATTACATTCAGATGAAATTCTAGAACTGACAAAAATAAGCTCTGGCAATAAAATCAATAGTGATTGCTGTGTGTGTGTGTGTGTGTGTGTGTGTGTGTGTGTGTGTGTGTGTGTGTTGGGAAGGAGCAGGGACTGATTGGGAAAGCACTAAGGGGACTTAATAGGGAGATAGAAATCTCTTATATCTTGATAGTGGGTTATATGCTATATGCATTTATCAAAATTCATCAAACTGTATACTTAAGATCAGTGCATTTCACTATACGTAAAATGTTGTGTTAGCTGCAAAATACCACTGATCAGATAATTTATAAACAACAGAAATTTACTTCCCATAGTTCTCCATGCTCAGGCTGCCAGCATGGTCAGGTTCTTGTGGGCTGCAAACTGCTGTGTCTCATGTGGTGGAAGGAACAAGGGAACTCTCTCTGGGGTCTCTTTTATATGGACATTAATCTCACTCATGCAGGTAAACCCTTCATGACTTAATCACCTCCCAAAGGCCTTACTGCCTAACACCACTACATTGGGTGCTAGGATTTCAACATGTGAATTTTGGGGGGACACAACCATTCAGACCATAGTAATTACATTTCAATTTTAAAAGTTTAAAATCACAGAAAAATGATTCTTAGACTTGAAACCCAAGTGAAAAATAATGGCACTCTTTTAAGGGTTTTAATTAAATCTCTGGAAGATCCAATAATGTAGGTTTGGAAATCTAACTCATCTTCAAGACGAAGAAGACAAAGTACACAATATTAAGTAACTTTTGTGGTCCACTACATAGCCAGGAAGGGTGGAGCTGGGATTCAAAGCCATCTGTATAATACACCATCCCTCTACAGGGGCCTCTGAAGAGGGGTGGTGGTGACAACGATGGAACCAGAAAGGGAAAGCTTGGGTTTATTTTGTCCAAATATAAACCAGGTTTTTAGCCTCCGCATCATGTGGATAAAGAAAATATGTGAATACTAAGTAGCCAATCCAGACCTTATTCAAAGAAGTGCCTTAGTAGGAAATTGCAAGGAAAGATGATAATCTATAGAACCATAGAAGTAGAAATAGAGATTAGATTTTATCTCCTAGGCCACAATGCATTTTATTTCTGTTTATTTATATTTCACCTTACTTAAAAGTATTAAAAACATTTATTCTTATCTTCATAGGAATAAATAAAATAAACACAAAGCTTTGAGTTGTAACAGAATGCTATATTGAATAGCCACCATAACCAAGATTAAAGTCATTTCAAATGAACCCCATTTAAAACCAATGTGAAAGCTTTATCCACATTGTATTGTGTGGCCTATTTTTAATGCATCTCCCTATATACAATAGCTTTTATTTAATGTGGGAGAGGAGGCAAGAATAAAAATGTCAGAATAGATAGGAGCCTTATGGCACATTATTTCCCAATAGACCCTTACTTTAATGACTGAATTCACTACATCTCCCTTAGTAAGGCAAAATGGCAGGTAATTTAAATTCAAACAACCATGCGAGACATAGCCGACTTAGCAAGCAGAGGTTTACAAAAAGGAACTCATAGGGATCAGGGAAGATATTAACCACCATAAAGAAATAATGGAAGATAAATAATAGAATCCTGCTTACCAAACAGGCCTCCAACTATGGGGAATAAATAGTTCCGTGATATTTTTCTCAAATGAAACTTAAACAGAAAGGCCTTGAAAGAGAAAAGCACCTATTTAGGTGAAATAAACATAAATAAAATAGTTACATGATATAAATAATAGAAATACCAAAAAATATAATTGGTCCTTGCAAAGCAAAACTTTCTGCAGAAACTACAGTGCAAAGGAGTTCAAGTTTTTTTACAGGAGGCCTTATATGAGTGCTGTCCACTAGAACACTCTGAAATGATGGAAATCTGTCTGATGTGGTAGCCACAAGCCACATGTGGTTAGTTGAGCACTTAAAATGTGGCTAGTGTGACTGAGGAACTAAAGTTTTAATTTTATTTAAATTTAACAAACTTAAATTTAAAAACAAAATGTGGAGTGCCTGCGTGGCCCAGTTGGTTAAGTGTCTGATTCTTGATTTCAGCTCAGGTCATGATTTCACCATTAGTGGGATAGAGCCCTGTGTTGGGCTCCACATTGACAGCATGGAGCCTGCTTGGGATTCTCTTCCCCTCTCTCTGCCCCTCACCTGCTCATGCACACATGCACCCATGCTCGCTCTCTCTCTCTCTCTCTCTGTCTCTAAATGAACTTAAAAAAATTTTTTTAATTAAAACAAAAAAGTGGAAGGAGCGCCTGGGTGGCTCCATTGGTTGAGCATCAACTTCAACACAGGTCATGATCTCACGGTTCATGAGTTCGAGCCCCTTGTTGGTCTCTATGCTGACAGCTCAGAGCCTGGAGCCTGCTTCGGATTCTGTGTCTCCTTCTCTCTTTGCCCCTCCCCTGCTCATGCTTTGTCTCTCTCTGTTTCTCAAAAATAAATAAACATTAAAAAAAATTTTTTTTAATGTGGCTAATGGTCATGAGCTTGGACAGTATAGCCTTCGTATGGTTTCCAAGAACTTGACAAAGAGTCAAAACTCTTCTCTTCAAAGAAACCCCAAATGATTGTCATTTCCCAAACTGACTTTTGAACATTAGTCAGACTGATGTCTGCATGGTTTAAAGGATTCTATTTGCTGTAGACACCTGCTAGTCCCAGGGGGGAACTTAAGGCCATGTCTGATAGAAGTTTGCCCCACAGTAATGAAATGGATTGTGGCATTTGGAAACACTCTCACTCCTCCCCTTGGCCCATGAGATTCCCAGGGTATGACCTTACACACAGTTTATACAGAGCTTTATCTGATTCTCAGATTCTAAACCAAGAAAATAACAGGGTCTCCTGGTGAGTTTCTTGAGAAGAAAATGAAATCGGTCTGACAGCCTGGCCTCCCTTCAGCAAGAGCTTGTCACTCTTACTAACAGATTCCTTCCATGTGGCCAGTTCCTCCACATGCTATAATGCTATGGTTCTATAATATGCTATAATCCTCTATTTTCCTACTCTCGCCCAAATAAATTTAGTCCCTGGTGGAAACCACCCCTGGGGTCTATGCAGTGAAATTCACTTCAACTAACCAAAGAATTAGGCTTTTGTTATGAACGAGGCCATAAATTTAACTAAAGATAGTTTTCATTTAATGCAGTTCTCATTTAATCCAATGAATTTAATCCAATAAATGCCTAGATCATTCATTAATAATAAATTAATAATGTTCTGAGGTGCCTTTAAGTCCATTTAGGCTTGGTGGAAAATCATGCTGTAATCATTTAGTAATACCTTCCATGGGCTCACAAATGGAGACTTGTGGCTTCTGTAATATCTGCCATCCCTATATGAAGCAGTGTGGGGCCACACAGCTGAGGAAAACATAATCCAAACAAATTTTCCACTATGTCCAACAAGAGAGCATTACCAGTACAATAGGAGCACAGAGATAATAGAGATCTATAGCAACTGGAAATACTGTGGAAGAATATTCCACAGTATACTCATGGAAGAGGCAGCATTTGAGCTTGGGTCTTGAGAGATGAGTGGATTGTGGAGTACATAAGGAGGGCAAAGGCATTACCAGCAATGATAGACACAGGAATGCACAGCATGTCAGAGGAAGAGCAAATGTTGGGTGACAAGGCACTGAAAGATACTACTAAAAAGACAACATGGAACCCAATCCAGAAAGGCATTGGATGCCATGCTATGGAACTTGTTCTGTAGTTAGGGAGCCAGCAAGTTTTTTGAGCAAAGTTGTAAAATAGTCAGATCTGTATTTTAGAAAGACAAGTTTGACTGCATGAGCAGGGTAGATGGGTGAAACAATATGTCAAATATAGCAAATTATTCTATTAATTTAGTTGCAGTATAACTTACACAAAATTCTAAAATTGAGTCATAACGTGTGTTATGAACATTACTGTTGATTGCCACTACAACACCCATTCTCTCTCTTCTTTATTAGTTTATAAATCTTAATTTTGTTCAGGCAGTAAAATGCACAAAGCATTTGGGACTTTCACCTTACTTAGGAATCGGATCATAAAATTCATTGCCCTTTGCTGGGGAATTTTTCAATAAACACAGAAAAGGCATTTGGCAAAATTCAGTGTACACATATGATAACTTTTGGAGATTATGGTTATGTTTATTACCTTGATTGTTGTTTCAAAGGTGTATGTCAGACTCATCAAATTGTATATGGGTATTCCATAGAGATACGATAGGTTGAGTTCCAGACCACTGCAATAAAGCAAATATCACAATAAAGTGAGTCAAGTGGGTTTTTTGGTATCCCAGTGCATATAAAATTTCTATTTACACTATACTATAGTCTGTTAAATGTGCAGGAACATTATGTCTAAAAAAACAATGTATGTACCTCAATTAAAGAATATTGCTAAAAAATGCTAACCATCATCTGAACTTTCAGTGAGTTGTAACCACTAATTACAGATTACCGTACTAATACAATAATAGGGAAAAGTTTGAAATATTCTGAGAATTACCAAAATGGGACACACAAAAAAACACAAAATGAGCAAATGCTTTTGGATAAATGACACTGATAGACTTGCTTGACACATGGTTACCACAAACCTTCGATTTATAAAAAATTCAGTATCTGTGAAGCACAATAAAGCAAAGTGCAAAAAAACAAGGTATCCTTATACATTAAACATATGCAATTTTTTGTATATCGACTATACCTTTATAAAGTGTTTTTTTAAACTCTCATCAAAGCAGGAATAGAAGAGATCCCTCCATCTGATTAAAGGTACTAAGAAAAAACATGCAACTAATGTTTTCCCTAATGGTGAAATACTAAACACTTTCACCCTAAGATTGGGAGCAAGGCAAGGATATCTGCTGTCATTACTTTTCCTAAACATTGTCCATAAGGTGTTAGCCATGCACTAAAACAAGAAAAACAGGTAAAAGGCATAAAGTTTGGAAGGAAGAAGTAAAATTATCTTTATTCACACTCAACAAGACTATATGCATAAAATTTAAAGGATCTACTAAACAACTGGTAGAATTAATCATTGAATTTCTCAAAGGCACAGGATACAATATCAATATACAGAAATCAATTATTTCTTTTGTTTGTTTGTTTGTTTATTTTAATATATTTTTCATTTGAGTTTTTTAAAAGTTGCCAGCACTGAGAACACTGAAGATACCTGTGAGTGATTTGCTTATATTTTGAATACGACACATAACCCTGCTAATATTTCTGACTCAGTTAGCAACCTTAGCTCGACTAAAAGATACCTCTTCTATTCACCAACTTGTGCCATTGATTCCATAATGCCTCCTTTCTAAGGGTAGAATTTTATTTATTTATTTTTTTTCAATATATGAAGTTTATTGTCAAATTGGTTTCCATACAACACCCAGTGCTCATCCCAAAAGGTGCCCTCCTCAATACCCATCACCCACCCTCCCCTCCCTCCCCTCCCTCCCACCCCCCATTGGGGTACAAGTGCCACTATGCATCAGTACTCCTGTATCCCTTGGGTAAATTACTAGCAGTGCTATTGCTGGGTCATAGGGTAGGTCTATTTTTAATTTTTTGAGGAACCTCCACACTGTTTTCCAGAGTGGCTGCACCAGTTTGCATTCCCACCAACAGTGCAAGAGGGTTCCCATTTCTCCACATCCTCTCCATCATCTATAGTCTCCTGATTTGTTCATTTTGGCCACTCTGACTGGCATGAGGTGATATCTGAGTGTGGTTTTGATTTGTATTTCCCTGATGAGGAGCGACGTAGAGCATCTTTTCATGTGCTTGTTGGCCATCCGGATGTCTTCTTTAGAGAAGTGTCTATTCATGTTTTCTGCCCATTTCTTCACTGGGTTATTTGTTTTTCAGGTGTGGAGTTTGGTGAGCTCTTTATAAGAAATCAATTATTTCTATATTTTGTTTTTTAAATTTTTAAATTTTTAATTCATTTTATTTTTTATTTTTAATTCCACTATAGTTAACATACAGTGTTTACAGTGTTATATTAGTGTATTTCTATATTTTGTCATTAAACATTTGGAAAAAAGAGTCTTAAAGATACCATTTTAAGTATATACTAAAAAGCATTGAAAGCAGGAATTCAAACAGATATTTGTACACTCATATTCATAGCAGCATTATTCATAATAGCCAAAAAGTAGAATCAGCCCAAGAATCCATAGATGGATGAATAAACAAAATATGGAAAATACATACAATAGAATATTATTCAGTCTTAAAAAAGAAAGAAAATTCTGACACCTGCTACAACATGGATGAACCTTGAAAACATTATGTAAAGTGAAATAAGCCAGTCACAGAAGGACAGATACTATATGATTCCACTTATATGGAGCACCTGGAGTAGTCAAGTTCATAGAAACAGACAGTAGAATGATGGTTGCTGGGGGGAAGGGGGAGGGAAGAATAGGGGATTTAGTGTTCAATGGGTACAGAACCTCAGCTTGGGAAGATGAAAAGAGTTCTGGAGATGGATGGTAGTGATGGTTTATATATGTATGTAAAATAGGAATAAATTTAACAAAAGACATGCAAGTCCTATGCACCAAAACCCACAAAACATTGCTGAGAGAAATTAAAGATGACCTAAGGAAATGGAGAAAAAAGAACTATGTCAGACACTCACCCCACATGATTTCAAGAGTTATTATAAAAGTACAGTAATCAAGATGGTGCGGTATTGGTAAAGGATAAATAGATTAATGGAACAAATTAAAGAGACCAGAAATAGACCACACATTTAGAGTCAATTGATTTTGGACAAAAGTCTTTTAAATAAGTGATGCTCGTACAACTGGATAAGTATATGGAAAAATATAATATGAGATGAACTATAAACCTAAATACAAAAATTGAAACTACATGGCTTCTAGGAGACCACATATGGTCTAGGGTGAGTCCCAAGAATTTGTATTTCAAACAGGTTTCCTAGGTAATCTGTATGTTGCTGGTCCAGGGACCACATTTTGTCATTATTTTTTAACATCATGGTACAAGAAAAAAATAAATAAATGCTAACATTTTTTCCACTCAAATCTCCCCCTTGAATAGTTAGAAAGTAAAATAGCAACTCCTTAGGAATAAATTTAAAGTATTAATAATTTAGGATTAAGTATAAATGATAGAATCTGTGAAGAAACATCTTTTTCAACAATGTTGAATTTAGGACTAGGAAGCCATGGTTTTGTGAGAAGCCTAAATGGGATACTATGCCCCAAGAGAAATTTATTGCATCAACAACATGCCTTAACCCAAAGAAAAATAATCATGCATATAATATGTACCCTTGCTCATGTGTCCAACATGAAGATAAGATACTCAAATATAATTCAGACTGGTGGCCCATTCTTGCTAACTTGTGCTTCATGGTGAAATATCACTGCCACTTCCGTGGATTAATAAAAACCTTCTGTATGGAGGCTTTCCTATTATTCGTCTGTGATTTGTTCGCCATTGTAATGGCAATCACTCTCTGTGTCACGCTTCTTTTTGCTGTCTTTTAAATTTTAGCCAGGCAGTATGCTCTTAGTGCATACTTCTTAGAGCAGTAAACAAGCTTTAAACACATAGGAATTTTAGAGCTTTATAAAGGGGACATTACAGATGATGATCTGACAGAGAGAAACACAAGAGAGTGTAAGGACAAAGAGCATGGGCAATGGAGTCAGGCAGTCCTCAGGTCAAATCCTGCTTCACCATTTACCTAGTAAATGTTTCTCCAACCACTCAAGGTCTCAGTTTCCTTATGTGTAAGATGAGCTCTTGTGAAGATCAAATGAGACAATGTGTAGGAAGTACTCAGCCCATTGCCTGAGACCATTGTGAGTAACTACTGTAACTGGAATAATATCTTAAGCCATTAAATGTGTATTTCTCCTTTCTATTTTCATATGAAGCATCTCCTTAGCCACTATAAAGCATTTATCTGGAGAAGGAGGTAGACAGGGAGTATGGAGTAGAAATGAGAGGAAAGACAATTAGATTTATTGCAGAAACATAAAGAAAAATAGTCAATATTCAGATTCTGGCAGCCAAAATAGAATGTTTTCGAGCACTCATAGAGAAAAAGAGACAGAGAGAGAGAGAGAGAAGAGAAATCTGAGGTGCTGAGCATTTTATCTAAGAGACTGAATATTTTCCCTAAAGGCGCCATGTGGTAGACTGTTTGCCAAACTGGCTGCTGTCATTCCCATGTTTGTTTCTATGCCCTTTGCAACGTGACTTGGCAGCTCCTCCCATTGGGAAAATGTTCCAGCAGACTGAGCAGCAAGTGCAAAGACCCTCAGGCAAGAAGGCATTTGACAGTGTTCAAGGAACACAGAGAAAGCCAGTGTGGTTGGAGTGCAAGGAAAAGGAAGAGGACAATGACAAGTCAGAGAATGGACAGCACCAGATCACATACAGCTTTTGGGACTAGGAAACCCCTGGCAACATAAGGACCAAAACCAAACCACTGTGGCCTGTTTATACATGAGTACAAGAGGACCTATGTTAAAATATTAAACTACTTTCATTCCAGTTGGTAAACAGCCACGGTCCTGATGCCCCTAGTTGTCCCCATAGCCCTGGCAAATCAGAGCTCTCTCCCCGGACCATAAACCTTTCATGATCCTGTAATTTAAGAATCAGGGTACATAGAAGCTTCTAATATGAATCTAGTGCCATGACTATAGATGTGCAACATTATCCCTAGGTAAAAGGGAGAGCATTTCTTCTTCTTCTTCTTTTTAATGTTTATTTATTTTTGTGAGAGAGAGAGAGAGAGAGAGAGAGAGAGAGAGAGCAGCAGGGGAGGGGCAGAGCGAAAGGGAGACACAGAATCTGAAGCAGGATCCAGGCTCTAAACTGTCAGCACAGAGCCCAATGTGGGGTTTGAGCACATGAACTGCGAGATCATAACCGGACGCTTAACCGACCGAGCCACCCAGGCACCCCAAAGGGACAGCATTGCTTTATCTACATCTTCATGAAGTTCAAAATAAGCATGAATTCCTTCCATCAGTAAATACTTACTACTCATGGGTCAGGAGGTATTACAGGTGTCAGGGATGAGAGAGGGTAAACAAACCAGTTTTTACCCCCACAAAGCTTAGAGTTCAGCATTCAGGCAAATTGTTGCCTGTAGGTAGTAATTTCTAGGCACCTAAACTCCACAACAGAAATCATCTGAGACTTCTAAAATGTACTGACGCCTAGGTCCCACCCCCCCCAGTGGGGATGATTTCATTGCTCTGGGGTGTTTCCAGGGAACTGGCAATTTCTAAAAGTTCCCCAGCTGATTCAATGTGCTGCCAGGGCTGAGAACCTCTCTCTTAGAGAGAGATGAGCCAATATGGAAAACAGAAAGTGGGATTTCCACGTTAAGTAAAATTATGGGTACAAACCTAGAGAATTAAGTCTTCTCTGCATGTCAACTAATAAAGATAAATCAAGATAGAAACATGATTTCTTAAAAGGTACTTTTCAGGAAGTTCTGGAAGCTGTCTTTGTAGAATGGCATTCTGACACAATGCTTGCTGGCAGTCTGATCCAATGTTAGGCAGGTTAACTACTCATATTCCGACAATCTCCAGACTTTTTGAAATAAAATTCCTGGGGGAGCCAAGATGGCAGAACAGCATGGAAGCTTTTTGTGTGTCTCACGTCCATGAAATACAGCCAGACCAACACTAAGCCATTCTACATACCTAGAAAACTGATTGGAGGATTAACACAACAATCTGCACAACCTGAACCACAGAATTCAGCAGGTACGCAACACGAAGAGCTGAACTTGGGGAGCAAGAAGTCCCGAAAGGTAGGGAACCCCTTTTGCAGGCAGAGAGAGGATGGAGACTGGGGAGGGGAGGAGCATACGGGGAAAAGCACCCCTCCCCAAAAGCAGCTGGAGAGAAAGTGGAAAATTGGAAATAGCTGCAGGGACTAAACTAAAAAGAGAGGAAGGGGAAAGGAGAGGGTTTAAATTCCATTAAGACTGAAATAAAATTCCTCAGGAGAAGAACTTCTAAATATAAACACTCCTACTACCCTTCCCTTCCCCCCCCCCTCCATGACCTGGACACTCTCAAACTCTACACCCCCACCCAAAGCTAGCCATCAGCCTGAGGAATGAGACTGTGTCTGGAATTCCAGGCCGTAGATGAGGATTCCAACACCGAAGATACGAACCATGACTTGGTGGATTGAGATTGCTTGTCAGAATGATTTCTTACCTTTCTAATTGCTTTCCAGTTGCTTCCCTAAGCTGTCCATCAAGTGACAAATGTTTGTTTAGGATGAGACAGAACTGAAAACACCCCAAAAGGTTGACCTAATGAAGAGTCCAGAGGAGATGATGAAAGGAAACATGTGCCAAAGGCTGGGCTGCAGCGTAAGTATTTTCTAGAGTCACTGGATCACAGAGAAGCAGCAAAGCACATTCTGGGGCAATGAATATGCTCTTCACTAGCCCTTGATTATTCTACCCTAATGAAGGGGAATAATAATGCGGGTTTTCTGAAAGAGCAGCTGATTTTAATGACCGTTTTGGTTTTGACTCTGGAAATCACTACTAGGTAAATAAAAAGGTATGCAGCATGTCTAAGTATATTTCAGCTGGGTGGTGTGGAATGTGGCCAAGAATGCTAGAGAGTAAATGGCTTAGGATTTCAAAACTCACCAGAGAAAAACCACAAAAGAGAAACATCTCAAAGGAAATAACAGAGCCCTGAGTTATGATTTAGAAAGCAAGGTCCTTATCTCTGGTCTATAGTGACCAGGTGTATGACCCAGGTAAGTTACTCCCCTGTGCCTCAGTTTCCTCATTTTTAACATGAGAGGGCTGCACTTACATGATCTCCAGTGGGATGGATGGATAAAATAGAATTTAATATCTGTGTGTGAGGGAAAGAGAAAGTATTGAGATCTGCAGCCTGAAGATTACAGTTGGAGCCCAAGATACTCTTGAGGATGAGGGTGGGAAGGCATCAGGACCCCAACACTTTGTTTCAGAAATTAAAACTAGTTGGAGTGGACTGGAGGTTGCCCTGAGCAAGGCTCAAAGTCAGAGAATGACCACAAGACCCATCAGATAAACTCACCATCAAGGAGAAAAAAGTAGGACTGCCAGCCCAGCCTCTGCACAGACTTAGGAATTCAAAAAGGAGGCTGTAAATCAGTACCCACAAGGACTGGACCCATCCCAGGAATCAGGTAGCAGTCTTGAGTACTGGACAAGTGGCTGTGTGAGGGAACATGAGGAACTATAGGAATGGGCATCCAGACCAGGTTTGCCTAGAGTCCGCCCCAGGTGGAACTTACTCCTGAGGTCTGGGAATCTTCTCTCTGGCCTCTGAAGGAAGAG
The DNA here is from genome assembly GCF_028749965.1 of Puma concolor. Classification (NCBI taxonomy): domain Eukaryota; kingdom Metazoa; phylum Chordata; class Mammalia; order Carnivora; family Felidae; genus Puma; species Puma concolor. The sequence goes on along the minus strand of NC_141675.1, from coordinate 29,082,410 downwards.
CAGTGATCCAAGCAAAAGTCTGCACTAGCGGTTCCTTGGGAGCCACCAGTCTTTCGTGGGGGTAGTGGAGACCCCTGGCCTTGAGGGGACATCTCTACTGAGACTCCAGAAGCAGAAGTGGAAGTGATCATGATGGCTCTGGCATATGGGAAGGACATGGTATTTCCTGTTCACTGGCCATATGAGGGTTCACATGTTCAACTTTGGGAGCCCACCTGAGTGGTGCCTTATCTATATCCCAAACTATAAATTAGGCCATGCCAATTACAGATCTATAAGATCCCTCATGGCTCCAGTATGCTGTGATTCAAAACAAAACCCAAAGACTGACTTTAATTCAGAGTTTTGTGTACAACTAACTATATCCTTAAGTTTGTAGACACTGGGACTCTTATCTACAAAAAGGAGAGATGTGTAAACTAGAGATCCATCTGTGACCATTAAATAGCCTAAAATTAACAAAGAAGGCATATCGCTGCTAATAATACATGAATTCACTCCATTGCATTCATTAGAAATCATTAAATTGAAAGCTGGTAAAGCAAAACATAATTATATAGTTTGGATATCTAAAAATTTTTCATTAGAGAGAGAAGATTTGTATGTGTGTAAAATACAAGTGTGTTACTCTGAAATTGCAACTGAAATACAAGCTTACTTTAGGGAAGTGATTGTTATATTAATTTCCTATTTAAAATGGCCCTAGACAATAACTATCAGCATTGTAAATTTGCAGACTGTTTGAACCAGCAATTTTACATGTAGAAATTTATCCTGATGAAATTTTGCACATGTATACAAAGCTAAATACATAAGAATGTTCAATGTCACAACGCTGTTAATAAAGAAAAAATTGGAAAAAAATTGAAATGCTCATTAATAAGGGATCAGTTAAATAAACTATCAGCCTTGCATATGCTGAATGTTCTGAATTTACTAAAAGTGGTCAAATATATCTTTGTAGTAAAGAAATAATTTTATATTAGCTGACACAGCTGTCGTTTATAGTTTGTTTACCCCACCTCTATTCCCTGCTTTAAATCAAATCTGTATTGAGGCTGAGGTATTCACTGTATCAGAGAGGTATGGTTATAAACAGCACTGATCAGTTCAAAGGGGTAAATGCACCCTGATGTTTATAGCAGCATTATCAACAATAGTCAAACTTATGAGAGCCCAAATGTCCATTGATTGATGAATGGATAAAGAAGATGTATATATACGATGAAATGTTATTCAGCCATCAAAAAGAATGAAATGTTGCCATTTGCAATGACATGGATGAAGCTAGAATGTATTAAGCTAAGTGAAATAAGTTAATTAGAGAAAGACAAATATCAAATGATTTCACTCATATGTGGAATCTAAGAAACAAAACAGATGAACTTATGGGGTAGGGGTGGGGGAAGAAGAGAGGGAAACAAACCACAAGAGACTCTTAACAATAGAAAACAAACTGAGGGTTGATGGAGGGAGGTATGTGGGGGATGGGCTAGATGGGTGATGGCTACTAAGGAGGGCACTTGTGATAAGCACTGGATGTTGTATGTAAATGATGAGTCACTGAATTCTACTCCCGAAACCAATATTGCACTGTATGCTAACTAAAAGTGAAATAAAAAATAGTAATAAAGTTATTGTTGATAATTCTGCTATAAACATAAGGGTGCATGTACCCCTTTGAATTGATCAGTGTTCTTTATAAACATACCTCTCTGATATAGTGAATCCCTCAGCCTTAATACAGACTTGATTTAAAGCAGGGAATCGAGGTGGAGTAAATAAACTAAATGACAGCCATGTCCGCTAATATAAACTGATCACATAAAGTTAGAATTCTTAGTGCTTACCACCAAAGAAATGAAACTTAGAGAAAAGTATTCTCACCATCTATCAGGCACACATTTGAGAATGAAAGAGAACGCTGTAAATAAGACATGGAAATAACCTGGACTATTCTAAGGAAACAAGAACACTGTACTTACAGACTTTCCCCTCAGGTTAACTCATTTATTATAAACCAAAGACAAATGTCATCTTTTAGCAGATAAAGTCCTTGCTTTAATGGAGCTTTAGATAAAGGGAGATGGAAATTAATATCATTTGTAAATATCTTCTCTCATTTAGTAGGTTGCCTTTTTGTTTTATTGATGGTTTCCTTCGCTGTGCAGAAGGTTTTTAGTTTGATGTCATCCCAATAGTTTATTTTTGCTTTTGTTTCTCTTGACTTAGGAGACATATCTAGAGACATTTCTATGGCTGATGTTAGAGACATTACTACCTGTGTTCTCTTCTGGGATTTTTATGGTTTGGGGTCTCACATTTAGGTCTTTAATCCTTTTGAGTTTATTTTTATGTATGGTGTAAGAAAGTGGTTCAGTTTTATTCTTTTGCATGTAGCTCTCCAGTTTTCCCAGCACCATTTATTTTCCTCATTGCATCATTGCATATTCTTGCCTCATTCATCATAGATTAATTGGCCACGTAAGCCTGGGTTTATTTCTGGGCTCTCTATTCTGTTGTATTGATCTATGTGTCTATTTTTGTGCCAGTACCATACTGTTTTGATTACTACAGCTTTGTAGTATATCTTGAAATCTGGAATTGTGATATCTCCAGCTTTTTTTTCTCTTTCTCAAGATTGTTTTGGCTATCAGGGGTCTTTTGTTATTCCATACAAATTTTAGTATTTTTTCTAGTGTTGTGAAAAATCCTGTTGCTGTTTTGATAGAGATTGCATTGAATCTTTAGATTGCTTTGGATAATAAGGATATTTTAACAATATTAATTCTTCCAGTCCATGAGTATGAAATATCTTTCCATTTGTTTGTGTCATCTTCAATTTCTTTCATCAGTGTTTTATAGTTTTCAGAGAATAGATATTTCACCTCTTTGGTTAAGTATATTCCTAGGTATTTTACTCTATTTGGTGCAATTGTAAATGGGATTATTTTCTTAATTTGTCTTTCTGCTACTTTATTATAATGTATAGAAATGCTACCAATGGAAAGTAATAAAGCAAATAAAGTAATGAACAAGATAGCTAGAGGCTGATAAAGCTTTGAAGAGAATTGAAAAACTGGGTGAAATGATGCAGGGTGGAGAAGTAAACAGTCAGGAAGGCTTTCTTGAGAAGATATTCACCTTAATGTCCAGACATGATTGGGCATGCCAACATGTGGGGAAAGAATGCTCCAGATAGATAACGGATAAGGCCTGTTTGTGTTGAAGGAACAGACCTCATGAATAGGATAACTTACTGGAGGCTTCAGCTGATTCACAGTTTAGGGAAATAAATAAGAAGGAAGGAAATTGTGGAACCAAAGGACAACTGAAGGAGGGAGATAGATGAATGATGTGTCTGGAAAAGAAAATTAGTAAAGGCAGGAAAAGGAAAGCATGAACACCAGAAAGAACAATCCTTGCACCTGTTCCAGACTAGAGGTGGTATATGGACAGTGCCTGGACTGGCTTACATGAAGGGCAAAGGAATTTTCCTAAGACTTCAGGGAGATCAGAGGGGAATATCAAGAAGACCTGATTGGAGAAGTGTATCCTAGTCAAGGAAAGGCTAATGTAGAATTTAGTCTTAAACATATTTATTATGATTACAATTTGTCTTAGGCTAAGTAACCGGGAATTGAGCTGACTTGAAACTCTAAGTAGAAGAGGTAATAGAAATTGTTGAATATTGTCTCTGTTAGGAAATGCTCTGCAGTGATGAATATTTTGCAAGTCCATCTTTTTTGGATGCTGTATTGTGTTCCATTGATCTATGTGTCTATCCTTTTGCCAATAACACACTGTCTTGATTTATAAAGACTTTATAAATTCTTACCTTTCAGAGTAACTCTTAATATCAGGCAGTGTGAGTCCTCCAACTTTGTTCTTTTCCAAATTGTTTCACCTATTCTGCAATCCCGTATTTTAAAATCTTATTTTAGTATTTTGTGGAATTTTTTTCATATTTATTAAATAGAGCTGGTTTATTTACTTCTATCTGGGAAAAAAAAGAAAAGAAAAGAAAGAGGAGCTGTCAGTAACATACCTTGGGCTGCAAGTGACAGAATCCTTCATTTCAGGACTTTGAACAAAGAGGAATTCATTTTTCCCCACAACAGAGAAAGTCTAAAGACAGATGTCTGCTACCATTGGTTCAGTGGCTCAGTAATGTGAAGGCCAACATCTCTTGACCTCTCCCTCATAGTCACAAATGGTAACTACAGCTGCTGCCATCTTGTCCATTCAAAGTAGAAAAGAGGGGAGAGAAGGGGGGTCACTTATGTCCCATGATCCAGAATTATATCACATAGTCTCTTTGGCTGCAACGGAGTTTGGGAATGGTGTGTTTTTTTTTCCAGCTCATATAATAGGCCAGAAAGAAGGGGTTTGATATGAGAGTTGGTAGTGCCAACCTATAGTGTTTGCCACAAATGTTAATGAGAAGTTTCAAAAAAAAAAAAAAGGAAAAAAGGTTTTCATTGAATTCTTCCCTCTTCAAAAACATCAGCAGAGGAACCCGTGATAAAGAATCCATCTCAAAGCACATCATTTTCCTTATCAGTGTTGGATGGGAACCATCTCATTTCCTCCTGGTCCTGCTGTCCCCTGCCATGAGAGTTAGCTCTCCTCTAGCATTTGATAGCATTCACACAGTCCTTGAGTCAGATCAGCTATAAAAACAAACCTGGTCTGTTACTAAGGAACAAGAGTGACATTATGACCAGACTACAAGCATAGCTCTCTTCAGTAAATTTGTAAGGAAAGAATATTGGAATTCAATGCATGTCCATAAACTGCCCATTTCAGTCCCTGAATGGGGAAAGCTGGGCATTTCTTCTTTTCTCTCATTCAATAAACATTTATAGGGTTCCTATGTGTCAGGCACTGGGTGTTTTTATTCCTCTTCCCTTTATTATTGTTTCCTGTCCTGTTTTCTTGTATTACTTTTATTTATTATTATTTTTCATTCTAAGTATATATGGGAATATGTGTGTGTGTGTGTGTGTGTGTGTGTGTGTGTGTGTGTATAAAAGTATAAGACAATATGTCAAACTTGCAGAGTGCACAGCACTGTCACTACAGCTTTCTCTCTGGTCTCCCTGTGGGGGCCAAAAAGCACCACTCACTCCCTTTTGAGAAGCCTGGAAAGGTATGGAAGAATCAAGATGTAGGAGTTTATCTGTGAGGAACGCTGCTTCTTACAACATTCAGGTACTTATTCGTGCATTTGTTTATTCAGTAAATATTTATTGAGTCCCTTTGCTAGATTCTGGAGATATTGTGGTATACATACAGACACAGTGTCTACCGTCATTGAACTTATATATGTTGTAGGACAATGTTTTTGAAATACTAACCAATGTTATTTTCTCTCAATAGTTACTTTTTTCTCTCCCTGTTCCCACTTCAGTAGCTAGGCTCTGATTATTGTCTCAGGGAAGAGATGTAATAAGTAGAAGACAGAGAAAAAAGGAGAGACTTCCTGTACTTACAGGAATAAAAGTAATACTAGGCATAGAGTATATGTTAGCATGAGCTTCACCTCCCACAGATACCCCACTAAGTGACAAAAGATTTCTCTGAGCTGAAAGGAGAAAGAAACATGGAAAGCAAGGGAATTTCCATAGAGGCCAGTGGGGATAGGAAGGACAATCAGATCTGAAGGGTCATGGATAAGAACTATGTCAGTCAAGGGCCACAGTGAGGAGAATTTGTGGACACCCAGGAACCAGATGGTAGTCAAGGATGCATTTGCCAACACCACCTATCACCCACACCTGGGCCCATATCAGCCATCCTTTCTCCAGCCATCCAAACTCCATGCTTGCCTTTTCTTCTTGGGCATATAGTTAGGCTCTATTTCCCAGCCTCCCTTGCAGTTAGATGAAACCATATCACAAACCAGTGAGTTCTGGCCAAAAGGATGTGGGGGGAAGCGATATATACCACTTCCTATCCTGTTCATAAATATTTCCAGTGCAACCCTCCATGATCCCTCTCTCCTGTTCTGTCAAATATAAATGATGGACTCCAAGGCCTTAGGAAATGGCAGAGCCAAAAGATAAAAGGAGCCTGGGTCCTTGGGTCCCTGTTTGGAAGAGAGCCACTCTGATCAGAAACATCCGCACTAGGTTCTTGTGTGAGCAGAAGTTAATTTTTACTGCACTGAGTCACAAAAATGTTGCAGTTGGTTGCAGAAAGCTTTGTCTACTCTTCTAATATTTCAAGCAGCTTTCCAGCTCAAGCAATACATTCTTCTCCCTGGACTTAGTTCACTCCTTGTCCAGCTCACTCCATGAGGACAGGCACCCCATTGCAAAATACCAGGATACAGTAAGCACCCACCCCCAAAGGAGGGTGAGGCCCTTATAATCTACCATGGCAGTATGCCAGTAAGAGAGGGAAAGGTCCTACTTTTACATTTGTGAGGCTAACCAGAACCTGCTTAAGATTTACTGAGCTAGGAAAAAAAAAAAAAAAAAAAAAAAGATTTACTGAGCTAGGGGCCCCTGAGTGGCTCAGTCGATTGAGTGTCTGACTCCTGATTTTGGCTCAGGTCATGACCCTAGGGTTGTGGGATCAAGCCCCACCTCAGGCTCCATGCTGAGCATGAGCCTGTTTAAGATTCTCTCTCTCTCTCTCTCTCTCTCTCTCTCTCTCCTTCTACCTCTCCCCCCCCCCCCACACACACACATGCTCTCGCTCTCTCTCTCTCTCTCTCATAAATAAATAAATAAATAAATAAATAAATAAATAAATAAATAAATAAGATTTTTTCTTGGGCTGGGAGACTAAACACACAAACATCACACAATATAGAAGGGGAGAGAAATACTAAAAAGTTATGTGTAGAATTACAAATTGTGCTAAGCTCTATGGAGAAAAAATACAAATAGTCTGGCAAAAATATCAGGTGGGAATAGAACTCATATTAAGGAGTGGGAATGAATAAAGACTCTCTGAAGAAGGAACCCCTGAACTGAAACCTATCAGGAAAACCAGAGTCGAGCAGATTAGAAGTTGGGGGAATATCATTCAGGCAAAAGGAATGGAATGTGCAAAGGCCCTGGGAAAGGAAAGAGGTTGGCTCATTGAGGATCTGAAAGATGTCAGTCTAGCTGTGATGTAGACAGAGAGGAAGAGAAGTGTAGGAGATGGGGATGGGGAAATAAGCTGAGCCAAATTTATAAAGGGCCATGTAGGCCTGGCTCTTGATTTTATATTTTATTATAAGAACCTAGGAAGAAGAATTTTAAGCAGGGATCATGGTCAGCATTGCAGTTTTAAAATATCAAACTGGCCAACATGGAGATGGGATGGGAAGGAGGCAAAAATGGAAGGAGAAAGCCCATGTAGGAGGCTATTTCAGAAATTCAGGCAAGAGATAATGATGTGTTGAATTAGAAAAGTAGCAGCATGCATATGGAGAGAAATGGATGGGTTTAAGATATGCTTGGGAAGTTGAATAGAAGAGCAATTTTTGCATTCATATCTTTAAACTCTAGTGAGAGGGGCGCCTGGGTGGCGCAGTCGGTTAAGCGTCCGACTTCAGCCAGGTCACGATCTCGCGCTCCGTGAGTTCGAGCCCCGCGTCGGGCTCTGGGCTGATGGCTCGGAGCCTGGAGCCTGTTTCCGATTCTGTGTCTCCCTCTCTCTCTGCCCCTCCCCCGTTCATGCTCTGTCTCTCTCTGTCCCAAAAATAATAAACGTTAAAAAAAAAAAAAAATTTAAACTCTAGTGAGAGACAGGAGCAGGGGGTAAGTTGTAGGAGACTCAGTTCCAGTCTGAGCCCTCTAAGGATTGAGAGGATGTGACAAACAACAGTAGCAGCAGCTTCCCCTAAGTCTGAACCACCATTTGAGCAGGATGGCTTGAAGGAGATGAGAGGCTGCGGGGAAAACTGGGCTTAGAGTCAAACAGCTGTACCCCAATTGGGTAGGTAACGGGGTGTCCACTAAAATGTGTTGTCATGCCAAAAGGGATAGAGCCTGGTTAGTTAAGCAACTTTGAAACCTAACAAATAAAGACTCTGCCCAGAAATGATCTGAACACCATGGGGGAGGGGTGGCACTCAAATAATTCCATCCTTTGCCCATTCTTAATAGCTTTTGATAATAGAGAGAAGAATAGCTAATATTATGAGGCTTTTTGTGCCAGGCCCTGTGCTAAGGAATATACGTGTATGCATTTTCTCATTTAAGCTCATTAGGGCTCTGTGAGGGAAGTACTATTATTACTTCTGTTTACTAACACTAAGGCTTAGAGATTAGTGCCTTGACCAAGCAAGGCCTTATCTCTAGTAACTACAGTAGTGTATATTCAAACCCAGCTCTAACTCCAGAGTCCACATTCCTACCCATATAAGAAAATGTGTTGAGGAGGATTCTGAAGATGTATTTGGGTTCAGTGGAGGCAAAGTCAGGTGGGTACTCTCTGGTCAATCATGTATAAGCATATGCCTTATAACCATGCAGCCTTATTCTAAAAAATAAATCACTACGATTACATAACAAAGGAAAACTGTAATTATATTTTATGATTTTATAGGATATCACATTCATATTCTAATAGCCAGTTATATTTTTTAAGCCAACTAACTAGAAAGAATATTCGAAGACTCTGGTACATGAGGGTCTCTAGACACGTTAACACAAAAATTCTAAACACGTATGAAAGATTAAAAACCTGCTTTGAGAGCCTCTTCTCTGCAGAACTCAACTGGGGAGTCACATCAGGCTAGAAAATGGTTCTGGGGCAGAGTCAAGCTTTGAGCTGTTAGGGAAAGGCTGCACTGAAACAAAACTGCATAATCTCTGGAAACCCAGTGTTAACTGGTATAAACCAACACTGTTTTTCCTGAAAGCTCTCATAAGAAAGAGCATTTTAAACCACTAATGTGGCTGTCTTCTCACCCCCTTTCCTGTCCCCGGTGGGGAAAGATGTTTATTCTTCTTACATAATTTTGCTCTTCTTTATGTCACCAAATGGCTTGTGATAGTATTACATTTGACAGATCTCTTATTGAGAAGCTGCCAACAACCAAAATATAATTAACTTAGTCTTCCAGGATTATAAAAAAAAAAAAAAAAAAGACCGTGGACCATGCACTATTTATTGGAAATAGTGTGCAACTGCTTATATCTCAATGAAATTTGCTGGGGTTGTAAAAAATTCTGCATCTCAAAGAACGCTTTGTGCAATAGAATCTTTTGCTGAAAGGAGTTGGGTCCTTAACTTTAAGAGAACAGAAGTAGGACAGGACTACACAGGGAATCAACAAGCATTCATGAAATGTCTACTTAGTCAAGCACATTGCTAAACGCTAAGGATATAAAGAAGAATAAAACCTAAGAGAATTGATAATCTAATAAAAAAAAAAAAAAGGAGAGAGGACTCCATACAGCAACTCCTAGAGTGAGAAAAAGGACATTGATGTATATATATCTATATCTATATCTATATCTATATCTATATCTATATCTATATATCTATATCTATATATAGATATATATATATGATGTATACACACACACACACATGCACATGCACACACAAACACACACATTATAATAGTTCTCAAAGTTGTAGTCCCCAGACAAACAGAATCATCTGAGAGCTTACCAGAAAGGCCCTACATGAGACCTACTGAATCACAAACTCTGAGGGTGGGGCCTACCAATCACCTCCAAGTGCACACTGTCTGGAACCCACTGGATTAGCAAAAGAGATAACAATAAAGTATAATTTCTTGGGGAATCATTGCATTAGTTACTGCTATCTAACCAAGAAATAATAAACTTGGGCACTGGGGCCTTTTGGGAGGTTGTAACCTAGCACTATGAGGCAGGTTTGAGGTTGTAGTTGTGCTAACATCTAAGGCCATTGTGTTGCCCTCCAGCTTCAATTCTTGCTATACTCTGTGTTAGTTTACTATTGCTACTATAACAGACTGCTATAAATTTGGTGGCTTAAAACAACCCACATGTATTATCTTTTTGTTCTAGAGATCCAAAGTCCAAATTCAGTCTCCCACTGGCCTGAAGTCAAGGTGTCAGGGCGCCTGGGTGGCTCAGTCTGTTAAGTGTCCGACTTTGGCTCAGGTCATGAGCTCACAGTTTGTGAGTTCAAGCCCTGCGTAAGGCTCTGTGCTGACAGCTCAGAGCCTGGAGCCTGCTTCAGATTCTGTGTCTCCCTCTCTCTTTTCCCCTCCCCCACTCACACTCTGTCTCTCTCTCCTTCAAAAATAAATAAACATTAAAAAAAATTTTTTTAAGGTGTAGCAGGTAGAGTTCCTTTTGGAGGCTCTAGTGGAGAATCCATTCCCTTGTCTCTTCCAGCTGCAGGATGCCATTTGCATTGCTTGGCTTATGGCCCTGCAGTCATCTCAACCACTGCTTTCCTCATCACATCTCTTCTGATTCTGCCCCTCATCCCTCTCTCTTGGAAGGACCCTTGCTGATTATATTGGCCCACTCAGATAATGCAGGATAATCTCTCCATCTCTAAATCCTTAATTTAATCACATTAGCAAATTCCCTTTTGCCACATAAGGTAGCGTATTCAGAGGTTTCTGGGATCAGGACATGGATATCTTTAAGGGTCATTATTCAACCTCCCATAAATTCCCCTTCAGTGTTGCTGGGGAGAATAGGGAAGAGGAAGGAAAGAGATGTTGAGTAACAGAGTTTTTAGGAGGGTAGGGCTAAAAAATGGGGTCCAATTGTTAGGTTGTTTTAATTTGTTGGGCTGTTATTCCTCTATATAAAAGCCCAGTCAAGTGCCCATGGTTGGGGTGTCCTAAAAGAAGGGCATCAATGAGGTTGGCAAGGCCCAGGACCCCCTGAGCAAGCCTCCTTATCCCTATGTTCACCTGTTTTCTAAACATCTCCACTTGAATAGACCCAGAACTGAACTCTTCATTCTTATCCCCTGTCCTGCCACCCCACTCCAACCTGGCTTTCCTCCTTACATCCTTATCTCAGATAAATGCACATAACCTATTCACTTCATACAGAAATTTACATAACATCCTAGGCTTCTCTATCTTTAAGTCCCCCAATCCTCTAAGCAGACAATGACCTCTGTCAACCCCAACTCAAGGATAACTCTTCATTTTCAACCAGACATGGTACAGGGACTCACCATTCCTCACCTAGATTTTGCAAGAGCCTCTTAACTGGTTCCCATATCTTTAGGATCACCACCTTTATCACCACTACCACAGTAGTATTTCCAAAACACAAATCTGTCACCCATTTTCCTCTGCTGCTTAAAACTCCCTAATGCCATTTTAGAATAAAGACAAACTCCTTAACAAGGTGTATAAAGCTTACTTGTTCAGTCTCATGTTTGCCATTTCCTCATATGGCAAAACAAATTATTTACATATCCCAGAGTGCACCTTGATCCTTCACACCTTCTACCTTTTCACCAGACTCTTCTTTTTGCTGGAACATCCTCACTCAATTCTGTACTTGCCTGGAGTGATGACTATTTAAGTCTTCCTCTAAACATACTGCCCTGGCCTCTTCCTTCTGTCTTACCACCCACTATTCACCCCTGGAAGCACTTATTATCCTGAATTTTAATTAGTAATCTATAGTTTCTCGGACCACTAGACTGTGAGCTCTGTAAGTGTAAGGATTGAATTTTACTCGCATCTATACTCTCAGAGCCCAGTACAGTACAGGGCACACAGTAATTGTTCAATACATTTCCCAGTTGAATTGAGCTATTACATGACATTGGGAAATGCTAGCTAAGGAAACAAAAAAGGAATGGGAGTTAAGGAGGAAAATTAGGTTAGAGTTGCAGGTGCCCAGTAACTAGAACAGGCCAGAAATTTTTTAGGGTAGAGCCATCAGTACATATGCCTATAAGGACATAAACAACAGAAGAAAAGGGTTTTCAGTAATGTCAATTGCTCCAGAGGACCAAGGCCAGAAAAAAAGTATTTGGATTAGACAAACAAGAAAGGCCTTTCAAGAGAGAAGTTTCAAGTGGAATGTAGAAGATGCATAAGAGGGAAAAAGGTGAGGGAAAAATGGTCAACCAATGTTTCTCACTTACAAGGGGTCAACCAGTGTTTCTCATACTTAATATACATCACAATCTGATGAGAGCTTGTTCAAAATGTATATTCCAAGGCTCTACTCCCAGAATTCTGATTCAACCCAGCTGGAGGTGCAGGTCTAGGGATCTGCATTTTATTTATATTTTTAATTTTTGTATTTATGTATGTATGTATGTATGTATGTATGTATTTGAGAGAGTGGGGGAGATGCAGAGAGAGAGAGGGAGAGAGAGAGAGAGAGAGAGAGAATGCCAAGCAGGGTCCATGCTCAGTGCAGAGCCTGATGTGGAGCTCGAAATCACTAACCATAAGATCATGACCTGAGCAAAACTCAAGAGTTGGATGCTTAACCAACTGAGCCACCCAGACGCCCCAGGATCTGCATTTTAAAAAGCATTCTCATGCAGTTAGTCACTTTGAGAAATATTTAAATGTTGTAGATAGATACTGAATATAAACTACATTTTGGGGGCTCCTGGGTGACTCAGTCAGTTAAGTGTCTGCCTTTGGCTCAGGTTATGATCTCTCATGGCTCATGGGTTCAAGCCCACATCGGGCTCTATGCTGAGAGCACAGAGCCTGCTTGGGATTCTCTCTCTCCTCTCTCTCCTCTCTTCTCTCTTTGCTCCTATCCTGCTTGTGCTCTCTCTCTCAAGATAAACAAATAAACTTAAAAAACTTTAAACTACATTCTGGAGAATATCAAGATGAAAGAAAGGAATAATGTGGGTAGCATATAATTTGAAGGGTGTTAGATTAAAAATGTCAAGAGATGAGTATCAATGAGATTCAACTACTAGGAGATGCACATGTACACACACACACACACACACACACACACACACACACACAATCCATAGGGTAAACAGAGGGAAGGTGGATATAAACAAGAATAGATCAAGAGCAGTCTGGCATCAACAAACATGAGCTAGAGCCCTGCAAGTCTGGACAGAAACCTGTGTCGGTTCTCATTGCCTCTGGTCCTAGTAGTGTGGGTGTCCTGCAAAAGCTGGAGCCTTCCTCATGAGCTCCGTACATACACCTGGCCCAGGAATCAGAGTGCAGAAGGAAGGTACAGGGGAAGGTAGAACAATTGCAGACCGATCTGCTGCCTCACAGCCACTGGGTGAGTCAGTAGATAAATGACAACGTGTGTGAGCTAAAACATGACTGCTGCTTCACTTCTACCCTCCAAATCTCCCACAAGAATCTCCCTATGGCCCACCCTAACTAGATATATACAAGAAAGGGAATTCTGGGGAATGTTACTCATCCTAGCCAAGTCAACACATTACAAAACCACCACAAGGTGTGTGTGTGTGTGTGTGTGTGTGTGTGTGTGTGTGTGTGTGCGCGCGCGCGTTAAGAAAAGACAAGGATCACCAGATGGAAAGTTGAAGGGTCAATTAAGAGGGACAGTTGACAGAAAAATATCCCAACAAAAGAAGGAAGGAAACGGGCCTCAGTTTTGATGTTTGAAAGGAGGGACATTCTTTCCTTTAGCATAAATAGAAAGAAGCAGAGTAAAGAAGAGACGGACAGGGGTGGAGTGGATGTGTAATTTGCATCAAAACACACTGGTTGGAAGAAAGGGAAATGAGACAGATCACTTGAGGCCACACTTAATGGAAGGTGGCCTCTCTCAAAGACAAAAAACTAACTTATCTCACACATTTATTCTGAAGGTCCTCACAAAAGGAAACATCCAAGAGCAACCAACTAAAAGATAATCTACAGTCTTCTCATTGTGAATATGGGATGGATTGATGCTCTTCCAAAACCCAAAATTGTGACATAATTTTAAAATATGGTTATTAAGCACCTGCTTGTTCATCACTATGAATTTAAGGACATTTACAGAGGTCACATCTTAGCATATGGTCTGCTTCTTCCTCGTTGAAGTTGTTGGCAGCAAAGCTGCTCACAGCTTGGTGTGCTGTGCTAGCACCAGCATGACAATTTAAGGAATGGCACGCTGTGCCAGCCAGTCCATCTGAGATTTCTGGCAGAGTGAGGCCCTAAGGGGAACTTGGTAGGAAGACAGAGTTGTTCTTTAAAACTTAAAATCACAAGTTAAGGATGTACCCAAATACATACAAAACCCTAACCTGAGTCTACCATGAATGAACAACCTAAACTACCTTCCGCTAGTTTATATTTTCAGTTTTACTTCTTCTTGGGGCAGTCAACCTTAGTTGACTTTCTTTTCAAAATAGAACAATTCCTCTTTATGTTAACTTTAATTCTTCTGGTTTCAATCTTCAAAGAAGCCCCCAGTTCTTAAAGGCATGGTTTGATAAGTATTACCAGTTCAGACTATTCTTACTTGATTTTATGAACTTTAGGTCATGTCTCCATGGCCCTTCATTTTCTATACTAAAAATGTTTTAGTTTTCTCCTGTGACAGAATCCATGTGGAGAGAAGAATTAGACTTGAATTCCAGTTTTTCTACTTGCTTGGGTGAATTAATCTCTGAATCTGTTTCTTCTATAGATGTGGATACTAACAAATACCTCCCATAATAAGTATTATAAGGATTAAATAAAATAATACATGTCATAGTCAGGGTATAGACCAAATTGCTATAACAAAGAAACCATGAAATATAGGGGCTTAAATAAGATAAAAATAGTTTTCTTATATAATATTCCAGAAGCAGTGGCTCATAGGTACCCCTGCATGCTCAAAATATGGATTCCATTTTTGAATGGGTCATCTCCCAGCCAGTGGTGTGGAGGAAAGATAATGGTGGCAGAGTGCTTGCTTTTAAGAAAGCTTCCTTTTAATCTGTGACCCAAAAACCATACACATCACTATTGTTTATATACTATCAGCCAGAATGCAGTCATGTGGCCACATCCAACAGCAAAGGAGGCTGGGAAATGTCATTTCTATTTAGATGGACATACACCCAGTTAAAATTGTGGGGGAAGTTGTTTATTATTAAAAGGAAGAAGGATAGAATGAACACTTTATATTAGCTACACTTTCACATAGATTACATATATAATCACAAAAATTTCATAGATTGCTATTATGGTAAAAAAAATCACCTAACATCTTATTTCTTTTTTTTATTTTTAAAAAGTTTTATTTATTTATTTTGAGAGAGAGAGAGCACACGCGAATGGCGGAGGGACAGAGAGGGAGAGAAAGAATACCAGGCTCTGCACTGACAGTGCATAGCCCAACATGGGACTCGAACTCATGAACCATGAGATCATGACTTGAGCCAAAATCAAGAGTCAGACATTTAACCTACTGAGCCACCTAGCCACCCCCTGACATTTTATTTCTGGTCCCCCTTACCACTAATAAAGAATTCCACACAGCCAGCACCTCCAAGGACTCAAAAGATGAGGGGTTTTTTTTTAAGGCAGAGAATTATGTCTTATTCACCTCCACATCTTCCAAGCCTAACAAAGAAATATTCTTAATAAATGTTTATCAAAATAGATAATCACTCCAAGAGCCCTTATCTGGGTTAAACCCCTTTAGCAACATGTGGATTGCAGACTTTCCATTTTTAATGAGTAGTACTATATCATATATATGACACTGTTGGCTTTACATACCATATGACCCAATTGGTTACATGCTGAAGCACTTCAGTATATTCTTACTGTTTGATATTTTTGAGGAGAAAGGAGTAAAACTCTTTTAAAAAGACTCTCAAAGCATGCTCAGGTTCTCTCAAGTTGACTAAATCAAACACATGAGGAACTTGTGAAGATGGCAGAGTAGGAGGATCCTAAGCTTCCCCCATCCTATGTTTACAACTAGGTATCACTCACATCCATGTAAGTAAACTAGAAAGGGACCCAAAGATTGTCAGAACAAACTCCACAACTAAATGTAGACAAGAAGCCACATCTAAGAGCATAGGAAGGGCAGAAATGGTGGTTGGGAGTTCCTTGCAGGACGGAGGGAGCTGCAGGTGTAGAGAGGGGAAAGTATCAGGAAGCCCAAACTGGGAAGATGGTTCCCCAAAATGTCTGGCCTTGAAAACCAGAGAGGCTGAATTTTGTGAGTCTGTATAAGCAGTGGGGACTTGGAGCCTGGAACTTTAAAAGTTAGCTGACTCAGCACAGGCAAGCTGGAGAGTAAGTGATAGCTGGGTCACTGCCCTTAAAGTAACAACAACCCACTGAGAGGCAACATAGAAGTGACAGTTTACAAAATGCCTGGGGCAAATAGGAGTGAGATCTATTTACACAAATTTCTGTGCATGTTGGGGGATTTCTCTGGGAACAAAAAACTGGCAAGCATCATTTTCCTCCCCTGCCCCCCAGCATAGATCCACCTGTGGGGGTGGTGCTGCACAGACACTTACTACCTAACTCACTAGCAGTGCACCCCACTCAGGAGTTCTCATGAGGACTAGACCACTCTAAGTCTGCTGGCCTCAATTCTGGGCACAGACCAGATTTTCTTAACTCAGCACATGGCCCTGCCCAGCCGCCATAGGCACAGACACTGCACCACACAGCCACTCCATGACTCACCCCTGGGGGGTTACCATGCTTGGGGGATCCAATCTAGGACTAGTGGCTTAGTACAAACTTTGCTAACACCATTGCCCCATCTCTGAACCCTTCTGCAGTTATGCCCCTTTAGAGCTGGCCTGTGAGGGTCTCATTAACACCACAGAGACCAAGCACAGCCCACAACAGGTAGAGTCAAGGCAGACATCTGGACTGAAAGAAAAAGTGATTCAGACACAACAGCAAGATACAAACAACACACATAGGAGACTCCCCTGAAGTGCCAGGTTCTGGTAAACAGTGGGCACTGCACTGTAGGTCACTATAAGACCTCTTCTTCATAAAGCCAAGAGCAGAAGATGTAGCTGACTTTCCTAATACAGAGAAATAGACACAGAGTGATACACAAAATGGGGAAATAGAGGAATATGTTCCAAATGAAAGAACAGGAGAAAAATCACAGTAGGAGATCTAAGTGAAACAGAAACAAGTAATGGGCCTGATAGAGAATTTAAAGTAAGGATCATAAAGACACTCACTAGACTTCAGAAAAGTGTGGAGGACATCAGTGAGAACCTAGATCAAGAGATAAAAACTAATACATCAGAGATGAAGAACTCAATAAACGAAACTAAGAATACAATATATGAAATAAATAGTAGGCTACGGGAAGCAGAGGAATGTATCAGTGATCTAGAGGACAGAGCAATGGAAAGCAATCAAACTGAACAGCTGAGAAATAAACAAATACTACATAATGAGAATAGACTTAGAGATTCAGTAACACTATCAAGCATAATAACAGTCACATTATAGGGACCCCAGAAGTAGAAAAGAGAGAAAGGAGGCCATAAAATGTATTTAAAGAAATAATAGCTAAAAACTTCCTGAATCTGGGAGGGGAAACACAGATCCAGATTCAGGAGGCACAGAAATCTCCAAACAAATTCAACCCAAGGAGATCCACACCAAGACACAAAGTAATTAAAATGGCAAATAAATAAATAAATAAATAAATAAATAAATAGTGATAAATAGTGATAAAGAAAAACCAAGAAGCACACACAAAAAAAAGATGTATCTATAAAAATCAGTCAAGAGAAGCACAAAATAAAAATATTTAAAATATGTTACCAAAATGTGGAGGGGAGAGGAGGAAAGAATGAGTTCAAAATTAGGCAACCATCAGCTTACTAATGACTGCTATAAGCAGAAGATAGTATATATAAACTGAATGATAACCACAAATCAAAAAAAACAGTAATAGATATGCAAAAAATAAAGAGTAAGGAATCTGAGTATATCACTAAAGAAAACCAGCAAACAATAAAAGAAAGAAAGAGAAGGAAGGATCAGAGAAAAACTATAAAAACAACTACAAAATAAGTAACAAAATGGCAATAAATACATTTATATCAATAATTACTTTGAATGCAAATGGACTAAATGCTCCAGTCAAAAGACATAGTGTGACAGAGTGGATAAAACAAAACAAAACAAAACAAAACAAAACAAAACAAAAAAATGCCATCTATATTCTGCCTACAAGGAAGTCATTTCAGACCTAAAGGCATCTGCAGATTGAAAGTGAGGGGATGGAGAAACGTTTATCATGCTTATGGATGTCAAAAGAAAGCCAGAGTGGCAATATTTATATTGGACAAAATGGACTTTAAAACAAAGTCTGTAAAAAGAGACAAAGATTGACACTATATAATAATGAAGGGGAAAACATAACAGGGGATATAACAATTGTAAATATATATGTACCCAAAATGAGAGCACCTAAGTACATGAAACAGTTAATAACAAACATAAAGGAATGCATTTGTTGTGATGAGCACTGGGTGATGTAAGGAATTGATAAATCTCCATATTGTACACCTGAAAATAATGCTACACTGTATGCTAACTATACTAGAATTAAATTTTTTTAAAAATTTAAAATGTGGTATATCAAATAAATACATAAATATCAAACGTGATACCATTGACTTAAAAAGTGCTTATCATCCATTTTCTTGGCAGTCAGAGAAAACTAGTGCAGAAGTAGCCATTGGGAACCATAGCCTGGTACGCTATGTGGTATATATTTTGTACACCATATTTCTTTGTAATTAGTCCCAGAATGAGACTGTTTTGCCTGAGGTTGGGCAAACCAAGTGAAAGTTTTCACACTCTCTCACATCTCATATTCTCCAACTTATCTATGGTTGCACAAGGTGAATAGTCAAGGAAAAACTGACTTAACAGCCAACAGGAAAGAAAACTAGCTGAAGAAGAGAAAGGAATGTAACAGATTGGGTATCTATCCTGTGTCTGACACTGTGCTAAAGTCATTTAAACACATTATCTAATTTAGTTCTGATAACAACCCTAAATGAGATAGGCATTGTTATAGGAAACTTCTTTTAGGGTCAAAGAAGTTGAATAACTTATAAAAGATCACTGTTGCACCTTGGTCCCCAGAAAGCAGACTCTGAGACGAAGATTTGTGTTCAGAGAATTTGTATTCTGAAGATCAATACCTGGAGGAGAAGGGAAGAAAGCAGTGTTGGGCTTCAATAGAGTCTCAGGGAGGCCTCAGCTAATCCCATAGGGAGTTCTAGAGCTGTAATGGCCCTTAAGAGTTGTCCTAAGTTGGGATGTGTGGGCCAGGATTTTACACGTCCATGAAAACCAGTTGGACACAATCTACAGCACTAGCAGCAGCTGAGGAAAATAAATTCTTCAGTACCGAATAGAGATCCGAGCACCACATGACAGCATCTGCTACAGTCAACCAACCTGGAAGTAACAAAAGCCAGAATGTGAATATAGCTCTGAAACCAAAGCCCATGCACTCTTCCACTGCACTTGCCCCAATAGGCAGTCAGCTGGTTGGGTATCTATATGTTTTACCATTTTACAAAATTTATAAAGGAAAATAATTTATAGCTGGTTCTGGATATATAGCCTTGGTGTCTTGAGATCATGAGAATTTTCCATATTTTATGTAGATAATTCAACCTTGGTTCTATTATTATTTTTTATGATTAACACTTCTTCTAAGGTTATCCACAAAAATTTCCTTACATCTTAAGTAGATTCAACCAAAACACTAAGTATGGTAAAAACTTAAAACGTATTCTATCTAGGTGAATTCATTAGGTAACTTCCAAATGCTTCATCATAGAATTCTCATAGAATTCAGGAATAATTGAGTGACACAAATTGAGCATAATTTGTGTCAGATGTGTGGCATTCATTTTTAAATATATTTGATCACCTAAGGTTAAGGATGGATATTGATTCAGAACTCCCAGGGGAAAAAGATATACAAAAAACTCAGAAAGCCTTAATGAAATTCATAAGCCTCTCACTTTGATATGAAAGTCTGAAAAGTATAGCTACAATTTATCAGCCATGTTTTTCAATTTGACAGCTACATGACTGAGGCTAAGTAAAACCCATGGCAGATATAGCATTTATCCTGGTGCACCTGGGTGGCTCAGTCAGTTGAGCCTCAGACTTCAGCTCAGGTCATGATCTCACAGTTCATGGGTTTGAGCCCCGCATCAGGCTCTGTGCTGACAGCTCAGAGCCTGGAGCCTGCTTCGGATTCTGTGTCTCCCTCTCTCTCCGCCTCTTCCCTGCTTGCACTCTGTCTCTCTCTCTCATAAATAAACATTTTGAAAAATTAACAAAAAATAGATAGCATTCATCCATTCAACAAATATTTCCAGAGGACTTATGGTATGCAAGGATCAGCATTATATACTCTAAGCACCCTGGCCATGACTTAGCTCTTCCAGAGAAATCTGATCGGCTTTCTAGCTGAGTGATCAGAGTGATCATCTTCTTGCTGCCTTGTTTTAGAAGAAACAGCCACTCTACGTAACAAGTGAAACCAAATATCCTTGTCAAATATTTTCCTTTATATATATGTGTACTTATATATAAGCACACACATATATAAGCACATATATAAACCTAATGTGCAATAGTAATCTTTTATAAGTTATTTAACTTCTTTGACCTTAAAATAAGTTTCCTATAAGTATAACCTTAAAAGAAGTTTCCTATAACTGTGAATAACTACAGTTACACACACACACACACACACACACACACACACACACACACACACAGAATACAAAATATCTGGACAGTATGAAGTTCTGCAATGTACGTTTAAGGAAATTTAAAAAATGGACATTTTTGTTATTTTCTCCATTCAAGCCACAAGAGAAAGAGCAAGTTAGGTATTCCAAGTTGTACTCTAAAAAAAGTTAAGGATAAGGATTAAGTCTACCTGGAAAAAATTTTCATTTGTATATGGCATTATATTATAATTTAGGCCTTTCCTCCACCAATTATCCTTTTCCCAGGCACTGAAATGTTCTCTTGCCTCTAGTGTGGTTCCGGAACCAGCAGACATCAGCATCACTTGGGAACTTGTTAGAAATGCAAATTATTGGATCCCTCCTCAGATCTACTAAATGAGAACCTTTGGAAATAGTCCAACAACCTGTGTATTAATAAACCCTCCAGGTGATTCTGATACGTGCTTGTTTCAGAGCCATGGTTGTAAGATTATACATTAAACTGTGTTTTTAATTTCCACTCAATAGATGTTTATTTGGGGTCATGTAATAAGTGCTATACATTTTTCAGCCTTTGTTAATGGCACTTGTGCATCGTGTACAGTGATTTATATATATATATATATATATATATATATATATATATATATATATATATTTACATGACATTATGTATTATGTATGCTGGACACAACTGTGTTTTACAAGCTCCCCCAGGAGATTCTGCGTGCTCAAATCTGAGAGCACTGCTCTAACTCATTATCCATTAGTCTTACCTTAAAAAGAAACCTTGTATGATCCATAGCAATAAATATAAATGTTGCACTTGTCTTTAAAGAACAAGAGGCAAAGATCTAAGAATTCTTGGCAGCACAGAGCATCTTTTTGCATTTCCAAGCAATACAGTGCATCAGCCAGAGTAGCAAATTCTGCATAAAAACACTTGGGTTTGAGTTTCTGTTCTTTTACCTCTTGGCTATAGCTTCTTAGGAAATCACTGAATGTTCAAAATGATTTGTTTCCTCATCTATAAAAGGAGGTCCTTCCCTTGTGGATCTTTACAATAACTTCCTCTTTAAGTTCTGTGATTCAAAGCATCTCAGTCAATATGTATATTGTTATCATTTTGGAAATACCCATATTACCACTTTTTCCATTTCATTCTATTACTCAAAAGCATATCAAGACTGTATTATAATATAATATATTCCAATTAAAAAGTAAGCAAAGGATCTGAATAGATATTCCTCTAAAGAAGATATACACATGGCAAATAAGCACACAAAAAGATGCCATCAGTCAAATGCAACTCAAAACCACAATGATACTACTTCACACCATTAGAATGGCTATAATAAAAATGATAATAACAAGTGTTGGTGAAAAGGTAGAGAAATCAGAACCCTGATACACTGCTGGTGGGAATGCAAAATAGCGCAGCTGTTTTGAAAAACAGTTTGGTGGTTCTTCAAAATGTTAAACATCGACTTCCCATGTGACCCAGCAATTCTACTCTTAGATATATACCAAGAGAATTGAAAACATAGGTCTATGCAAAAAGCTATGTACAGATGTTCACAAATCATCACAGCATTATGCATAATAGCCAAAAAAGTAGAAACAACCCAAACATTTACCAATGATGAATGGATAAAGTGTGGTATATCCACATACTGGAATATTCTTCAACAATAAAAAGCAATTAAGTATGAATACATGTTATAATATGGATGAACCTCAAAACATTAAACTAATTGAAAGAAGATAGTCACAAAAGACTACATAGTGTATGATTTCTTTCATTTGAAATGTTCAGGATAGGCATATCCATAAAAATCCATGGAAAGAGAAAATGGATTCATAGATACCTAGAGCTAGAAAGACTGAAGGGAAGTGGGAGCATGGGGGTAGGGTGGGGGGGCGGTAGGGACTGTTAAAGGGGAAACAGCTTCTTTGCGGATGATGCAAATGTTCTGAAATTGATTGTGGTGATGTTTGCACAGCTCCATGAATAAACTGAAAACAATGAGTTGTGCACTTTAAATGAGTGGATTGTATGATATATTAATTATATCTCAATAAACTTGTTAAAAAAAGTAAAAGCATATCAGAACCTCCTCTCCTTCTCCATTTCTCCCCCAGTCATAACAGATGACAATCAATGAGATACTAAACTAATGCATTTATGACTATGGTAGTCTGGAATGGAGTGCCATCCTACTGTATCTCATTCATTATTTTAATATTCAAGAAGTTTGGATGCAGTGTAGATTGGCCAACACACGATTCTATGTTTCCTTAAAAATTTTTTTTAATGTTTATTTACTTTTGAGAGAGAGAGACAGAGTGCAAGTGGGGGAGGGGCAGAGAGAGAGAGGGAGACACAGAATCTGAAGCAGGCTCCAGGCTCTGAGCTCTCAGCACAGAGCCCGATGCGAGGCTGGAACTCACAAGCTGTGAGATCATCACCTGAGCTGAAATTGGATGCTTAACCGAATGAGTCACCCAGAAGCCTCCACAATTCTTTGTTACTTTTGTTCAAACCCAAATGCCTAACAAAAAGCATTTACCAAGATGAATGCTAGAAGCTGCTCTTTTTATTATTATTATTATTATTAATTATTATTATTATTATTATTATCATTATCATATTGGAAATGACCACCACAAACTAATGACATGCTTTGAATTGGGCACAAACAGGATATCCAGAGAATGAGCAAAATTTCTCAATTCTTTCTTTAGTCCTTGAATTCATTCATTCACTCATTCATTCATTCATTCATTCAGTGTGAATTCTCAAAGTGAATGTGAGGGGTTTGTATAAAGGAAACTTTATCTCTTCTGAAGCTCACTAGCTTTTTAAGTCACAGACACATACAAATGGTGCTTTGAAAACTTTTGCTAAATTATACACATGAACATAACAATCTAGGAAGCAAGCTCCCAAAAACCTGCAATGATGAGGCTAGTTACAAACATAAATTGGGCCTTACAGAGCATGCTGAATAGGCGATTATTTCCTACCTGTTCTATTTCCTCAAGTTCAAGGTAGTCCAAAGACATTCCTTGTATAAGTCTCCATGACTAATTTTTCCTTAATCAAATCAGGACTGCAAATGTCTTTTTCTAATAGCACAGGACCAGAGAACATGATTTTCATTATAGAAAGGACTGTGTATACAAGAGGATATTTTAGAAATCTGGGCCAAATGGTATTTTAAGACATTAAGAGCTAGTAAGAATTTGTGTTATGTTTAACTGCATGTTACAGTAAAACAAAATCTTTAAGATGTAGGAATATAAATAGTTGATTGCTGCTAGTTAATTATGGCTTAGGCTATCAGACTGATTTTAAAAATCACATCTTTAGAAATTGCTTTTTCTATGATTGTTAGCATTTTGAGGGAATGAAGGGCTACTTTAAGAAGCTGCAACGTATAGATCTTATTCTCATGAAAATGTAAGTGGGCATAAATTTTTGCATACAGCGTCATGAGCATACCCCAGGGCAGTTCCACAGATAGCAGTTTAAGATTCCAAGAAAACTTGGAAGAAGAAAAAAAACAAACTAAAGATACCATGACACACCCATGGCTGTCCTGAAAAAAAGTCTGACAACACCAAATGGCAACAAGGATATGGAAAAACTATAATTCTCATACACTTTGGGAAATTATTTGGCAGTTTCTTAAAAAGTTACACATGCATCTGTACTGTGACCAGCAATGTCACTCTGAGGTATTTGCCCAAAGGAAGTGAAAACATGTGTCTGCTCAAGGTCTTGTATAAGACTTTCCTTAGCCTTATTCTTAACAGCCAAAATCTAGAAACAATTCAAATGGCCATTAATAGGAATATAAATAAATTGTGGCATATTTATACAATGGAATTCTATGCAGAAAACAATAAAATAATGTGCTACTTACATCTGCCATAATATATAGCTAAATTTCAAAAACATTATGCTGAATGGAAGAAGCCAAGCACAAGAAAGTATGAAGTTCTACAACAGGTGAAATGAACATACTTCAGTAGAAATCAAAACAATAGCTGCCTCTGAAGGGTGTGATAGACTAGAAGAAGCCTCATGGGATTTTTCTGGCATGCTAGAAATTTTCTACATCTTGATAGAAGTATGGATTACACAGGTGTATCCACTTGTCAAAATTCATTGAACTATGTACTTAATATCTATGTGTTTTACTTTTTATAAAATATGTCAATAAAACATTTTGTAGAAATGATAAATTGGAAATCTGTAAGTGTCAGTATAGTAAGAGAATTTAGATTTTTACCTATATATTCAAGCAAGTATTAATATAATTACTGGAAGAGATGGAGTTGCTTCTTTAAATCGTATAGACATTACATATGAATGTGAAGCTGTAGATAGAAAGGATGACACCTCTAGAAGAAATATGACTTTGTACTTTTATACGGCTTATTTAGCATGTTTCCTACATCTTTTGTTTGAGTCTCATGGAAACTCTGTGAGAAGCAAGTATGACTGCTACCCCCTTATTGTGCAGATGAGGAAACTGAGGGTTCCACCGAGGCCACAGAGTCCATTTGTGGCAGAACTAAGACCAGAACCCTTATTTTCTTCTTTTTTTTTAAGTTTATTAATTTATTTTTGGAGAGAGACAGAGACAGCACGAGTGTGGGAGGGGCAGAGAGAGAGGGGGAGAGAGAATCCCAAGCAGGCTCCTTACTACCATTGCAGAGCCCCACACAGGGCTCGAACTCATGAAGCTGTGAGATCATGACCTGAGATGAAATCGAGCCAGATGCTTCACTGACTGAGCCACCCAGGTGCCCTAGAACCCTTATTTTCTAAAGGAAGTTTAGTGCTTATTTTACCTCTATTCCTTTAGAGAAAGGAAAATTACAATAGCCAGAGAAACACATAAGATTAGATTCCAGAACATGAATTTTATTTAGTGAATTAAAAATCCAAAGTATCTGATACATACCCTTTAGAGCCTCTAGAGCCCTCCTGTATTTAGGTCTCAATAATACTTTGCTCACTGGGAAAGCATGGCTGGACCATACCAACAACACTCTGGGTTAGTTTGAGCTTCTCTGTTACTCAGCATCAAGCTTCAGTAGTAATTTTAAGGATACATGTAATTAAGAGCATGGGCAAAGCCAGGAGAGGTCCAGGACATGGATGGTAGCTGCCCAGATCCTTTTGTCCTGCATCAGACATGTACTCTCTAGCCCAGAGCAATAATAAGGCCTCCAAAGAGATTTGTGGATTACCTCACACAGCAAGGAGATTTTAGGTTATGAATCATCTCCATTTTATACCCAGATCATTATGTGACTGACATGAAATCCACCAAGGAGCCATGCCAATCCATAGACTCTAAATTAGTTTTCCATAAGCAATCCTAATCCAGGGTCATTCCTGCTTAAAGCATTCCATATGTGGATACTCTCCTCCTAGTCAATCTCAATTTATTTACCAGGAGACCAATTATCAGCATGTTTATCAGGAGATTACATCAGATCACTTGCTTTCTTTGTCTCCCAAAAGTGTCCTCCTGGTAGCAGGAGAGAAATACTTGTAGGCCAGCTGATTAATTTTCTCCTCCTCAGGACTGAAATCCAAGTGCTACCTCATGGACCACAGTCTAACCCTACCACACCTTAGTTCTCTGATTCTCTATTAGGAGGCTTCTCTTGAGCAAACTGGAGGGCATGGAGCTAGTGAGGCACCTCTGAGCAGAGCCATCTCAAGGACCAGGTAATTGGGTCATGATGGTGGCAGTGATTTAGGGAATAGTGTGAAGAGGGAAAAAGTGCCACCTAAACAAAGAAATTAAATATTGGGGTCCATTTATTGAAGGCTCACTACTACAAGGTTAGAAGGGAGTATCACCTTGGGGCACCTGGGTGGCTCAGTCAGTTAAGCATCCGACTTCAGCTCAGGTCATGCTCTCACACCCTATGAGTTCAAGCCCCGAGTCGGGCTCTGTGCTGACAGAGCCTGGAGCCTGTTTCAGATTCTGTGTCTCCCTCTCTCCCTGCCCCTCCCCTACTCATGCTCTGCCTCTCTCTGTCTCAAAAATAAATAAAAACAGGTAAAAAATGTTTTTAAATTAAAAAAAGAAGGGAGTATTACCTTGATTTTACTGATGTAGAGCTGAGGCTCAGAGAGGTTAACTAACTTGCCCAAGGTCACACAACAAGTGGGGGACAAAATCAAGATTTAAACACAAAATAGTTTGAGACCAAATTTCAACCTCAAAGTGCTCCCCATCCCCTTCTTCACCGTGCTTATGATGCTAGAGCTTGCAATCTGCAAACCACATTTTGGTTTTTCCAGCTCCTCATTGCTAGGCATTGCCACCAGGGACACTAGAGGAAGACTGCAAGGCTGATGGAGAGAGAAGGGATATGCTTTCTCCTGTTTACTTCCTGTTCCTAAAAGCATCACACCAGAAATGCCTCTTCACCTCAACATTAGCAGGGTCCTCCTAGAGTAGCAGCTAAATCCAGTTTTTAGTTTCTCAGATGCTTGTAAAACCAGCCTCAGAAACCCCTGCAACAGCCAGCTCCTCCTCAAAGCTCTGAGTCCCAGACTCCAGGACCATTTTCTGAGTTTCCAAGTTTTAATAATTCTAACCTCTTCTATCTTTTCCCTCAAACCTAGGGGTGGTAGCTGCATCCTGCAATTGCTACCTCTCTGATATCTCTGTATTCTCTTTTTGCTCTTTTCAATTATGTAGTTAACAATCCTTTAAATTCCCTCAGCTCAAATACCTAGTATGATGTCTATCATCTACCATACATTCTTGCTCTCCACTGCCCATTCATGTCTTCCATTTGTTTCCATATGGCAAAGTGGGTAGGAGTGTCCCTCTCGCTTACACATATCCTGCTTATGTTAGCTTTAACTTTAGTGGGGATGTAAGGGTCCTAGGAAGGAAACTGAAGTTTATGTAACTAGTGCCCTCTACACCTTTTCAGTCAAGTCCAAGCCAATGAGTATGCTTAATTTGATATATATTATTTTTTACCCCTTTACTGAAGTATAATTTATGGAAAATGAACTGCATCCCTTCAAGAGGTACAATTTGCATTTTGAGACATGTATGCGTCTGGAAACCATTGACACTTCAAGATACAGAACATTTCCTTCCCCTACCCAAGTTTTCCCCATCTCCTTTTTCAGTCAGTCCCTCCCTCTACTCAGACAATCAACCAACCAATTTACTTCTGTTGCTATAAATTCATTTTCATTTTCTAGGAGTTTATATCAATGTAATCATATAATATGTAGTCTTTTTTCTCTGGCTTCTTTCACTCAATGTAATGATTTTGAGATTTATCCATGTTGTTGTATTTATCAGTCATTCAATTCTTTTTATTGCTGAAAAAAGCCGGTTGTATGAATGTACTATAGTTTGTTCATTCATTCAAATGTTGATTAACATTTGGGTAATTTCCAGTTTGGGGTTATCATGACTAAAGCCACTATGAATATTTATGTATAAATCTCTCTGTGGTAAATACCTAGGAGGGAAGATGTTACTTTTAAATTTAGGTGTAACATACAAAAAGTGCACAAATCATAAATATACATATTGATCATTGCTTATATTCATATGCACCTGTGCAACACCATCCAGATTAAGATTTAGAACATTTTTAATACTTAGAAGGTGCCCCTTCCTAGTCAGCAGACTCCTGCAGAGATCGTTACTATTCTTTTTTTTTTTAATGATTAATAGAAGATTTATTTAAACAATAATACATAAAGTCATCATTGCCAGACTTAATTTGAAATGTTAAATGTTCAATCCAATTTTCTTTCCTGGATCAGTTTTTCTTTCCTATCTCTGTCAGTTTTGAAAACATAATACCAGAAGAAGAGGGGCCCAATTCCAAACAGAGCTCCTAAGAATAAGGTCTTGGGAGTAGGTCTGTAATTCAGATAGATATTTGCTGATCTTGCATAGGTCCCACAATTCAAGGCAGGATCTTCGATGAGCCCTCAGTGGCTGGGGTCATTGTATTGAAGCAGGTACTCGCGTTTAAGTCGGGTTCTTGTGGTCAAACGCTTGGCTTGCGCCTTCCATAGATATGTTGTATTCGGCTGGGTCGAGGGTGGAGGATAGGGTGGCCAGGCGCGATGGCTGGTACTTGGGAAACGACATCTTGGCAATCCAGCACACAAGTGCCGATCATCACTATTCTGACTTCTGTCTCCATTGATTAGTTTTGCTTGTTTTGGGACATCATATAAAGGGAATTATAAAGTGTATATGCATCCTTTTGTGTCTGGCTTCTCTTGCTCAACAACTTTCTATGAGATTCACTCATGGTGTTCTGCGGGATTGGAGTCCATTCTTTTTATTGTAGTGCCATTGCATTGCATAAATTGTGTACATTGCATTGTATAAATACACCACATTTACTTATCCATTCCCTTGTTGATGGACATAAGAGTTGTTCCCAGGTTTCTTTTCTTACAGCTACTATGGACATTCTTGCCCATGACTTTGGTGAACATATAATCGCATTTTTCTTGACCCAATAATGGAATTATGGGCCCACATAAAGGCCATGTTTAGCTTTTCACAGTGGTTTTATCTATTTACATACCTACCACCAATGTATGACAATTCCAATTACTTCATATCCTCATCAATACTTAGTATTGAAGGTCTTTTTAATTTTAGTCATTCTGGGAGATGTGCTGTGTGATCTCATTTTGGTTTTAATTTATATTTCCCTGATGAAAAATTATGTTGGGAACTTTTCATACACTTAATGGTCATTTGAATATACTCTTTGGTGAAGTATCTGTTCAAGGCTTTTTCCATTTTTAATTACATTGTCTTTTTATTATTGATTTGTAGGATTTTTTACATGTGCTGAATATAAACCTTTTGAAATATCTCCTTCTTGTCTGTGGCTTGCACTCACTTTACAGTGTTTTTGATGAATATAATTTTTCTTATTTTAATGAAGTCTAATTTATCAACCATATCAACCATAGCTTTTATGATAATTGCTATTTGTATCTTTACAAAATCTTTGCCTAACCCAAGGTTATTTAATACTAATTTAAGATAATTTACTTATGTGAAATTTCAGGGTTTCAGGGGCCAGGGTTTACATTTTGTGTAATGAATTTTAAATTTTGTGCCCTAGTAGACAGTACTGACATTCATGAGAGAGTGAGGGGGAGTCTCACAAAATAAGGAATAAGGATAGAGACAGAGTTCAAAAGAGAAGGAAAGGTATGAAGGGAGAAGGGGATGAGTGAAAAGACATGATGGAAAGAAACAGGAGGGAAAGAGAAAGAGGGTGAGGAAAACAAGGGACACCTCCCCAGCCTGAGCAAGGAGTGCTTTCAGGAATCTGAGGACTCAGGCCAGGAAGGGAAAAGCCAAGTAGGCAGACCAAAAGTCCCTCCTCCCGTCCTCCCAAGCCTTCCTTCCCTCTCTGTGCTCAGGCCAGCAAGCACTTACCCTTGAAAAGCATTTTTTTAAAGCACTGCATGCAGGGCACCTGGGTAGCTCAATCCATTAAGCATCCAACTCAATTTCGGCTCATGTCATGATCTCATGGTTTGTGAGTTCAAGCCCTGTATCAGGCTCTGCACTGACTACAGAGCCTGCTTGGGATTCTGTCTCTCTCTCTCTCTCTCTCTCTCTCAAAAAAAAAAATTTTTTTTTAAAACATTGGCTGATTTTATTATAAGAAATCTTTATTTCCCAAGAACAAGCTAAGACATCACTAATTAACATGTACCTGAAGACACATCTAGGTTATCACCAATATCTAGAAGTTAACCCTGACAAAATGTGTAGTACTTGTAAATGTGGGTTTTAGAGCCACATAAACCTAGGTGCCATTACTTACCCACTCCTGTCCTTGGGTAAGTTAATCAGCTTCTGTGAAGCTCAGTTTCTTCATGTATTAAATAAGTATTCATTCATTCATTCATTCATCAAATAATTTGTTGAGTACCTGTTATGTGCCAGGGACTGTTTTAAGCACAGTGAGTTTATACATAAAGTGAAAAAGTTCTTTACCCTCATGAAGCTTTCCTTCTAACAGGGAAAGCAGACACTAAACAAGATGAAATAGTATAATGCCTCATATGTTATATAGTGATAAGTAGGGAGTAGTGAAAAGTGATAATATTCTGGGTGTATTTTGAAGGTAGAAGCAATATAATTTATTTCTGGACCCAGTGTGTAGTATAAAAGAGACATAAGGAATGTTAGGAGAAGTTAAGAAGGACACTAAGATTTGTGGCCTGAGCAATTGGAAGAATGGAGTTAACCATTACCCAAGATGGAGAAAATTGCAGGAGATACTGGATGAGCTCACTTTGGGGTACATTACATTTTAGATACTCTTAGACATCCAGAAGATCTCAAGTTGGCAGTTGTATGTACAAGTTCAGAGAAGAAGCGCAGATACATTTGGAAGTCATCAATGAATTAATAGTATTCAGAGTCATAAAACTGGATGAGATCATCCAAAGAGTGATTATGAAGAAAGAATATATAAATGTTGTTCCATTCATAGGGTTGTTGGTGGTAATGTGTGTGTCGTGTGTGTGTGTGTGTGTGTGTGTGTGTGTGTGTGTGTGTGTGGCGTATGTGTGTGTGTGTGGTTTAGTTGGATTAATGCTAAGAGTTTTATTTATTGAGTTTTTTGTGTATGCCAGATAATAAGACAAGAGCTTAGATCCCTTAACTGATTTAATTTTCTAGGAAACAGGTGATAGCGTTTTCTCCACTTTTAAGATTATTTTCTGAGAAAGTTTATATTTACCCAATGTCATAGGATTAGTAAGTGATAAAACCAAGATTTGAACCCAGAACCCATGTTCTTAACCTATATACTCTCTACCATGTTCTTAACCTATATACTCTATATAAAAATTTAATGTCTGTTGGTCTGTTGGTCATTCTAATACATGATAAGCACTTAATTAAATGCCTCTCCCCACCACTATATACCAGCTTGTACCTTGGTCGATAACTGGTTTGACCATGGCTTTGAGATCCTCATTTTCAAATGTGCATATTAATAATCATAATGACTCCTCTACCCAACTAATAGAGCCATTATGAAGGCCAAATGAGGTAATGTCTAAAAATGTGGATCACAGATGGCTCCATACTTGTTAGAGCGCATTATCACTATCACTTCAAAAGAAGCCTGAGTTTTGTGATTATGATAGAATCAGATCAATGAGTTCTGCTCATGAAATATGCACTCCAACTACACAGAAGTATTGTACTTTATTTTTTTTTTTTAATTTTTTTTTTCAACGTTTATTTATTTTGGGGACAGAGAGAGACAGAGCATGAACGGGGGAGGGGCAGAGAGAGAGGGAGACACAGAATCGGAAACAGGCTCCAGGCTCTGAGCCATCAGCCCAGAGCCCGACGCGGGGCTCGAACTCACGGAGCGCGAGATCATGACCTGGCTGAAGTCGGACGCTTAACCGACTGCGCCACCCAGGCGCCCCAGTATTGTACTTTAGAGAAATGTTATTCTTTGTCTGAGATGTTTGACCTTGACTTGGGACTAATATTTCAACATCTGACTGCTCATAAACTGGAACATAAACTGAAATACTTACTTGCAGAAATAAAAATAGAAAATTCCCATGATGGCAAGAATTTTTTTAAGTCAAGCCTTTGGATTTTTTTTTCAGTTATACTACTGGAATTTCTCAACATTCAATTATCTTTGTAAGTTTAATGGACTAACATGAAAGCCTATTAGTTGGGTGAGAAGTATTTGTATCACTCATTAGAAAATGTTTAGGAAACATTAGAAAATGTTTCTATACATATTCTCATAGCTGGAGGAAATTTGACCCAGTACTCAAAATTCCCAGTCTGTGCTTTTTAAGGAGTAAATAAACAGATGGACAAAGTTCTGACACACTGGCAAAACCTTTACATAATAGGCTTTTCAAATGCTCAGCCTAAATAGTTTTCTTCTCTTCATAGCATCTGCCCATAGATATGACAGAGTGTAAGACTCAAACAGGGAACCTCTCTGGTTATGGGTTACTTTCGTGACCACCAATCAGCAGAGTTTTGTCAGAAACTCCAGAAACTTTTCAGTCAAAACAATACAAGATAGAAAAAACAGAGCTACAATCAACTAAAATCTACTGACCTCTGATTATACACTGATCTTTGTACCCTATATTCTAAGGAGATTTAAAATTAAATAAATAAAAGTTTGCCCCCTCCTCTAGCAGCCACAATCTATGATCAAAACCACACATAGATGAAAAGCAATTTTAAATAATTATAAACAACATTTGAACAAAAATTAACAATATAAGAATGACCATGATTTTTAATATGTGAAGGGGACTCAAAACGAGGAAAAAGTATTAATGGAATGAGTCATCATGAAAGAGTTCATGGAGGTTGACTAGAGGTAGCTGTATCCATTTGAAACATTTTATTTCCTACCAGATAATTTATTATTTTCTTCAGTCATAGATATTGGATGATCTTTAATAGTATTTAACTGCTCTGTGACTCAGTTTCCTCATACAGCAAACAGAAAAACCATGCTCTTCATCTCTTATATAATTCCCAGTGGTATTTGGAAAACACCAAGAAGTATCTCATTTTCTTATTGCAGGTATATTTGAGATAAAATGCAGATAAATTATATTATATGTCAAGGAAACTTATATCTATGATAATTAAAAGTTGACACAGTAAGCCAACTTATCTCTGCAGCCTAAACTTAAGGTAGATAAAAATAAAAATCTTACGACAAGGTAGATTCACACAGAATTGTGAATGAAGCTTACAGGTTTTTAAACATTTCAGTCAGCATTTTTAATGACCAGGAGTGGGATGTTGAGAAATAAATCAGTAAGGCGCTTTTGGCAAATGAATAAGTGTTTTTTGTCTTTCGTGGGGGATTTTTGAGAATTAAGTTTTTGAAAAATCAGGTCAAAATTAATTAACTCTATTGCCACCGAGAGCATCTGAACAATTTATTTTCCCTGTGTTAATTGGACACCAGAGATTTCTTTAGTCAATTCCTAAATAAAAGATGTACAAGGAATTCTTCCATCTAATTCAAACTCTGAGAACAGGCCCAGGAAATCTTTGTTAAATAAGTGAATCAGTAAATCAATCAATCATTAAAAATAGACATATATATACTGAAAATGATCCTGCTCTTTTGGGAAGGAATGATCTGTAATTATTACTATATTTGTCAAGTATTTTTCTGCTCTAAAGTTGAAGTTACAGGATTCTAGAATTCACTTTGAGGTAGTTACCTGGGTGCCAAGTTATCAAACAGAACTATGTAAAGTAAGCAAGCTCAAGACCTATCAATATTCTTTGTTCTACCCATAAACTGAAAACTATAGAAATTCCTGATAAGAAACAGGAATTTACCATGGGTTTTAACAAGCTGTTCCAGCTAAAACAGAACGAGACAAGAAGTTTGTGCTAGAGGCAGCTGAGAAGCAAGCAGAACTGATAGCCCCTTGGAATAGGGCTCACCACTAAAGTCCCCTCAAAGAGGTTCATATTCACAGGTGAGTAGATAAATAGAACCACACCTAATAACCTGCTGGTGAGTATAGTTCCGACACAATGGAAAGAAATGGACTTGAGATGAAGAAACTACTTCCAGGAGTCACTTCCACCTGTAGCTCAAGGCAGAGGAAAGAAGATACTATGCTACCTGGCTGAGGCTCAAGATAGTTCTGTGTGGGGAGGAAGGCCTATTGTAACAGGCTTCACAGACCAGTGCAACTTCTTCAAGGAGGCCAGGGCCAGAGAATGCAGGTCTAGGGTCTAAACCCAAGGCAGGTTCCTACTAAAGTTTGTTAAGGGAATTAAAATGTGCCCCCGACATAGTGGTAGCCTATGGGGGAAGCCCTGGGTAGACACCAATACCCAAAAGCTTACTTGAGAGCCCTTCTCAGCACCCTCAGATAAAGTTCAAACTCAGCATAACAAACACAAAAACCTCATGATCATTTCCTGAAAAACAGGTCTTTCACCTTTTATTGCTCCCTAACTCAGCAAGTGGCATGCCCATCTCTACAGTCTTCTAATTCAGAAAGCTAGGCCTCCCTCTCTCCCACCCTCCACATCCAAGTCTTCTTAAACATGGCCACTCCTCTCCATGTCCTCCATGATGTAGTTCAAGCCACTATCATTTTTATGTGTGTGCATTTATAAGTAGCCTTCTAAAGAATATCCCCTGAACCACTTTTGTCCCCTATAATCCATTCTGTACCCACAGCCAGAATGGGCATCTTTTCAAAATGCAAATCTGATCATGTCATACCACTTAGTCAAAACCCTCTAAAGGCTTCTCATTACTTTGGGGATAAAGAGGGAAACTCTTCAGGGCTCCTGGGTGGCTCAGTCAGTTAATTGACTCTTGATTTCAGCTCAGGTCATGATCTCACAGTTCATGGGATCAAGCCCCACATTGGGCTCTGCACTGACAGCATGAAGCCTGCTTGGGATTCTCTTTCTCCCTCTCTCTCTGCCCCTCCCCTGTTTGCACGCTCTCTCTCTCAAAATAAACTTTAAAAAATCTATTCAGGGCATCTGGGTGTCTCAGTCAGTTCAATGTCCAACTTCATCTCAGGTCATGATCTCACAGCTCGTGGGTTGGAGCCCCATGTCAGGCTCTGTGCTGAGAGCTCACAGCCTGAAGCCTGCTTCGGATTCTGTGTCTCCCTCTCTCTCTCTGCCCCTCCTCCACTCACACTCTGTCTCTTTCTCTCAAAAATAAACAAACATTAAACAAATTTTTTTAATCTGTTTAAAAAAAGAGGGAAACTCTTCAACACAGTCTATAAAGCCTGCAATGCTCTGGCTTCTGCCCACTTCTCCAGCCTTTTCTAGTTACACATTGTTCCGCAACAATTGAGCCACTGCTTCCTTCTCTCAAGCCTTTCACACTCACTAAATTCCATCTTACCAAAAGGCCTTTCCATCTTGGAATTCCATCTCATCCTTTCAGGCTTCAGCTCAAACGGCTTCTCCCCAAGAAAGCTTTCCTGACTTCCCTGGCCAGGTTAAGGCTCCCTTGTCTACGTTCTCATTATATCAGGAGTCCTTCTCATGTAACTCTTCTCATGCCTACAATTTTACATTGACTCACACAATTTGTATTATTACCACTAGTATTCTCCCTAGACTCCAAATGCCCAGAGTATCCAGTGAGAGACTGTTTTTGTCACCACTGGACCTCAAGCTCCCAGCAAATAGCAAATAGGCCACGTATTGCTTAAAACCTAAATGAATGAATGGCACATAAATGGAAGCCAAAAAGACCCAGAGACCATCTGAGTATCTATCTTCCTGTTTCTGGTCTCCTTTATGTGTGACCAAGAATAATTCTAAAACAAAGCGTATTTTGTTACAACTTGCTCCCCTAGCCCAAAACCCCTTGATGAATGAAGATTTGACTGTAAGAGGGTGAGGTCCTTGTTATAATTCCATCAAGAGACAAGGCTTTGGTCACTGCCAAGCTAGCATCTTTAAATCTTGTTGATAAAATAAAGAATTTTGCACCCCAATGTTTATAGCAGCACTATTGACAATAGCCAAAGTATGGAAAGAGCCCAAATGTCTATCAAAAGTTGAATGGATAAAGAAGATGTGATGTATTCACACACACACACACACACACACACACACACACACACACACACGCATGCACACACAGTGGAGTATTACTCAGCAATCAAAAAGAATGAAATCTTGCCAGGGTGCCTGGGCGGCTCAGTCAGTTGAGTGTCCGACTTTGGCTCAGGTCATGACCTCAGGGTTTGTGGGTTCGAATCCCACATCAGGCTCTGTGATGACACCTTAGAGCCTAGAGCCTGCTTCAGATTCTGTGTCTTCCCCTCTCTCTCTGCCCATCCCCCACTCACGGTGTGTGTCTCAAAAATGAATAAACGTTAATAAAATGTTTTTAATAAAAAAATGAATGCAATCTTGCCATTTGCAACAATGTGGATGGAACTAGAATGTATTATGCTAAGCAAAATTAGTTAGAGAAAGATAAATATATGACTTCACTCATGGAATTTAAGATACAAAACAGATGAACATAAGGGAAGGGAAGCAAAAATAACATAAAAACAGGGAGGGATACAAAACATGAGAGACTCTTAAATACAGAGAACAAACTGAGGGTTGCTAGAGGGGTTGTGGCTGGCAGATGGGCTAAATGGGCAAAGGGCATTAAGGAAGACACTTGTTTGGATGAGCACTGTGTGTTATACATAAGGGATGAATCACTGGATTCTACTCCTGCAATCATTATTGCACTATATGATAACTAACTTGGATGTAAATTAAAAAAAAAAAAAAGAATTTTTTTTTACCTGTAATGTAAGTGCAACTTTAATGAAGGTCATTTTTGAAATGTGTAGAGTATAAAAATTGTTAAACCTAGGACAATGGAAAAATATTTTCATAATAATGTTTATCAAGGTTCTTTTGTTTTTTAAGTTTATTTATTTTTAAGAAAGAGAGCACTAGTTGGGGAGGGGCAGAGAGAGGGAGACAGAGGATCCAAAGTGGGCTCTGCACACTCACAAACCATGATACCATGACCTGAGCCAAACTGGATGCTTAACCAATTGAGGCAAACAGGTGCCCCTATTCATCAAGGTTCTGATTCAAGATGGTGACTTAGCCAGATCCTAAACTCACCTCTTCCCATTGACACCCCAAATTTACAGCTATCTACAGAAAAAAATTCCTCCAAAAAAAACCCTCTAGAAACTGTGAATAACCCTTTCATATTGAGCAAATGAGATGAAAACCACATTGAAGCAGGTAGAAGCCGAGACACAATCGCCATAAACCCTGCCCCCACAACCCAAAGGGAACTCAAAACCTGAAGAGGAAAGTGTTTGTACCCCACATCAGGTTCCCTAACTTTAAAATTTTTTTTTAATTTTTACATTTATTTATTTTTTGAGAGATAGAGAGGGAGGGAGACACAGAATCGGAAGCAGGCTCCAGGCTTCAAGCTGTCAGCACAGAGCCCAATGCAGGGCTCGAACCCACAAGAACTATGAGATCATGACCTGGGCCAAAGTCAGACGCTTAACTGACTGAGCCACCCAGGTGCCCCCAGGTACCCCAACTTTTAAGACTGACACCTGAAAGATGAGCCTCCAAACATCTGGCTTTGAAGACCAACAAGGCTTGTGTCCTTAAGACCCACAGGACTGTGGTGAACTGAGGAATGTCTCTTACAGAGCCCACATGCAGACTCACCCACCCCAAGGCCCCACACAGAAGCAGCCCTTTGAAAAGTGCCCAGACTTTATGTGAAAGATTCATTTCCTAACTTTAAAGCACTGGGCAGGGGCCTGATAGGATACTCTCCAAGATCAGAGGCCAGTGGGCACTATTTTCATGTTCTCCCTCTGCCTTGCTAAAGCTAACAGGCACCATCTTTTTTTATACCTTTCCTTCAGGGGCCACCTTTATGCTCATCTGGTGGACCGATACCATATGTCCTCTTCCTCTGCCTTGGTAAAGCCAAGGGTCATCAGCTTTTTTTAAAAATTTCCTTTTCCCCTTTTTCTTTTTTTTCCCTTTCCTCCCCACCCCCAATTTTTTAGGTAGATGCCATTTTTGCACTCTCCTTCTGCCACACTTCAGAGTGCCAGTATCTTCCAGATATACACAACTGGGTCCCTGGGGTTTACATCTGGTGACCCAGCTTTTGCAGCTGCCACACAGGGGCTATCCCTTGATTGCCTGGCTCTGGAGGACAGGGGGCTTACATTTCTGGGCCCCATGGGGCTTATACTCATGGGTCACACAGAATTGTAACCAATGAGGAAGGCACTCATAAACAGCTACCCACCCAGGGCTGAGTAAGAGACAACAGACTAAGGAGCTCAATTTTTCTGTGAAAGAAGCCAATTGGCTCATCATCATAGCTGCAGCATGAAGGGCAGCTTTTAATTAAACACACATCTAAGGGCTGACTCTAAACTTCTCCTGAGATCTCTTAGGTCTCAGGTCACTTATAAAACTAGTAGGAAGGTTAAAAGACAAAAGTACTAAAAATAACT
Source organism: Puma concolor (assembly GCF_028749965.1). Classification (NCBI taxonomy): domain Eukaryota; kingdom Metazoa; phylum Chordata; class Mammalia; order Carnivora; family Felidae; genus Puma; species Puma concolor. The sequence continues at coordinate 29,043,661 of NC_141675.1, read as the reverse complement.
ATGATTACAATAATTAGTTAAGGGATACACAAGATAAAAATGTATAAAATGTGCCATCAAAAACAAAGCATGGTGGAGGGAGTAAAAATGTTGAGCTTTAGAATGGATCAAACTTAAGTTGTTATCAACCGAAGATAGACTGTCTATAAATAAGTTGCTATATATGAGCCACTTGGTAACCACAAAGCAAAAACCTACAGTAAATACACAAAAGTTAAAGAGAAAGAAATAAAAGCATAACACTAAAGAAAATCATCAAACTATAAAAGGAGTAAGAAAAAAAAGAAAGGCACAGAGAGAAACTACAAAAATAGCTAGAAAACAATTAACAAAATGGCAGTAAGCATACACCTATCAATAACTACTTTAATGTAAATGGACTCCATTCTCCAATCTAAAGACATAAAGTGGCTGAAATGATTTTAAAAAAAGACCCATCTATATGCTGCCTATAAGAGACTCACTTCAGATGTAAGGACACACAGACTGAACGTGAAGTGATGGGGAAAGATATTACATGCAAAAGGAAACCAAAACAAAAGCTGGGGTAGCTATAATTACAGCAGACAAATAGATTTTGAAACAAAGAGTATAATAAGGAGACAAAGAAGGGTATCACATAATGGTAAAGGGGTCAATCCAACATTTGTAAATATTTGTGCACCACCCATTAGAAACACCTAAATGCACAAAGGAAATATTAATAGAACTAAAGGGAGAAATAGCAATACAGTAGTAAGGGGCTTTAATACCCCATGCACATGAATGGATAGATCATACTGACAAAAGTCAATCAGAAATCATCAGCTTTTTTTTTTTAATGTTTTTTTCTTTATTTTTGAGAGAGTGCAAGCAGGGGAGAGGCAGAGAGAAGGAGATAGAGGATCCAAAGCAGGCTCTGTGCTGACAGAAGAGAGCCAGTTCATGAACTGTGAGATCCATGACCTGAGCTGAAGTCCAATGCTCAACCAACTGAGCCATCCAGGTGCCATGAAAACATCAGCTTTAAATGACACATTAGACCAGATGGACTTAACAAATATATACAGAACATTCCATCCAAAAACAGCAGAATGCACATTCTTCTCAAGTCCACATGGAATATTATCCAGAACAGATCCTATGTTAGGCTACAAAATAAATCTTAACAAATTTAAAAAGACTCACTTCAAGCATCTTTTCTGACAACATGGGTATGAAACTAGAAAACAATTTCCAGAAGAAAACAGGAAAATTCACAAATATGTGTGGACTAAACAACGTGCTATTATCAAACAACCAGTGGGTCAATGAAGAAATCAAAAGTGAAAGCAAAGAATACCTTGAGACAAACAAGAAGGGAAATACAACATGCTAGACTTATGGGACACAGAAAAAGCAGTTCTAGGAGGAAAGTTCATAGTGATCTGATATACCTCAAGAAACAAGAAAAATCTCAAACAACCTAACTTTACACCTAAAATAACTAGAAAAAGAACAATGCTCAAAGTTAGTAGAAGGCAGGAAATAACAAAGACCAGGGCAGAAATAAATTAAATATATACTAAAAGGACAATAGAAAAGATCAATAAAATCAAGACCTGGTTTTTTGAAAAGATAAATTTACAAACCTTTAGCTAGACTCACCAAGAAATAGAGAGAGCTGAAATAAACAAAATCAGAAATTAAAGGGGAATTTCCAACTGATGCCACAGCAATACAAAGGATCATGAGAGACTACTACAAACATTTATATGCCAACAAATTGGACAATCTAGAAGAAATGGGTAAATTCCTAGAGACCTACAACCTTCCAAGACTGAACCACGATAAACAGAAAAGCAGAATAGACCAAACTAGTAAGGAGATGGTATCAGTAATTTAAAAATTCCCTACAAACCAAAGTCCAGAACCAGACAGCTTCACTGGTAAATTGTATCAAACATTCAAAGAATAATGAACACCAATCCTTTTCAAATTCTTTCAAAAAAGAGGAGAGAAAACTTCCAAACTCATTTTATGAGGCATTACCTTGACATCAAAATGAGACAAAGACACCACAAGAAAGGTAAATTACAGGCCAGTATCTCTGGTGAGTACAGATGCAAAAATCTTCAAAAAAATATTAGCTAACTGAATTCAAGAAAACTTTAAAAGGATCATATGTCATAATCAAGTGGGATTTATTTCAGAGATGCAAGGATGGTTCAACATCCACAAATCAATCAATGTGATACACATAATAAACAACATGAAAGATAAAAAATTATATAATCATCTCCATATAAGCAGAAAAAGCATCTGACAAAATTCAACATTCATTCTTTATAAAATATATCCATAAAGTGAGTACAAAGGGAACATACCTCAACATAATAAAGACCATATATGAAAGGCTCACAGCTAACATCTACTCAAAAGCTGGAAGTTTTACCTCTAAGATCAGAAACAAGATAAGTATGTCCATTCTTGTCAGTTTTATTCAACATAGTACTGGAAGTCCTAGCAAGAAAAGGAAATAAAAGGCATCCAAATTGGAAAAGAAGTAAAAGTGTTACTATCTGCATATGACATGATACTATATATATAAAACCCTAAAGAATCCACCAAAAAACTAGTAGAACTAATAAATGAATTCAGTAAAGCTGCAAGATACAAATAAATATACAGAAATCTGTTGCATTTCTATACACTAATAACAAACTATCGGAAACAGAAATTAAGAAAGCAATCCCATTTAAAATGGTATCAGAAAGAATAAAAAACCTAAGAATAAACTTAACCAAGGAGGTGAAAGACCAGTAAACTGAAAACTATAAGACATGGATAAATGAAACTAAAATAAAGACAAAAATGGAAAAATATCTCATGCCCATAGACTGAAATAATTAATATTGTCAATATGTCCATATGACCCAAAGCAAGCTACACAGTGAATGCAATTCTTATCAAAATTCCAATGGCATTTTTCACATTTTCACAATGGCAATTTCACAAATTCTAAAATATTTATGGAACCAACAAAATATCCTAAATATCCAAAGTAAGCTTGAGGAAAAAAGAGCAAATCCAGAACAAAGGCATCACACTTCTTGATTTCAAACTATATTACAAATCTATACTGATCAAAACAGTATGGTATTGACATTAAAACATTCACATAGATCAATGAAACAGAATAAAGAACCCAGATATAAACTCATGCATACATGGTCAACTAATTTATGACAAAGGGCCAAGAATATGCAATGGGGAAAGGACAGTCTTTTTGATAAATAATGTGAGGAGGAGCACATTGTGGCATAGTCAGTTAAGCATCTGACTCTCAGTTTCAGCTCAGGTCATGATCGCATGACAGTGAGATCAAGCCCCACGTTAGGCTTCATACTGAGCATGGAGCCTACTTAGGATTCTCTCTCTCCCTCTCTCTCTGCCCCTTTCTCACTCATGCACATGTTCTCTCTTACTCAAAATAAATAAACATTTTTTTAAAACAGCATGGGGAAAATTGGATGGCTACATGCAAAAGAATGAAACTAGATCACTGTCTGACACCATTCACAAAAATTAATTCAAAGTAGATTACTTACTTGAATATAAGACCCAAAATCAAAAAGCTCCCAGAGGGGTGCCTGGGTGGCTCAGTAGGTTAAGTGTCCAACTTCAACTCAGGTCATGATCTCACACTTCTTGGGTTCGAGCCCCACGTTGGGCTCTGTGCTGACAGCTCAGGAGCCTGGACCCTGCTTAGATTCTGTGTCTCTCTCTCTCTCTCTCTGACCCTCCTCAGCTCACACTCTGTCTCTCTCTCTCTCAAAAATAAATAAACATTAAAAAAAATTTTTTTTAACAAAAAGCTCCCAGAAAAAAATACGTGGTAAGCTCCTTGACATTGTTATTGGTGATTTTTTTTTTTTTATTTCACACCAGAAGCATAGGCAACAAAAACAAAAATAAACAAGTGGGACTTCATGAAACTGAAAACTTTCTGCACAGCAAAGGAAATCATCAACAAACTGAAAAGGCAATCTACTGAATGAGAGATTATATTTGTGAATCACATATCTGAATAGGGGTTAATAAAATATATAAAAATATTTTTTAAAAACTCATACAACTCAATAGCAAAAAAACAATTTGATTAAAAAACAGGCAGAGGATCTGAATAGACACTTTTCCAGAGAAGACATACATATGGCTAAGAGGTACATGAAGACATGCTCAACATCACTAATAATCTGGGAAATGCAAATCAAAACCACAACAAGATATCACCTTAAACCTGTTAGAATGGCTAGTATCAAAAAGACAAGAAATGACAGTGTCAGAGAATATGTGGAGAAAAGGGAACTCTTGTGCACTGTATTTAGAAATGTAAATTGGTGGGGCACCTGGGTGGCTCAGTCAGTTAAGTGTCTGACTTTGGTTCAGGTCATAATCTCACAATTTGTAAGTTCAAGCCCCGTATCGGGCTCTGTGCTGATAGCTCAGACCCTAAGCCTGCTTTGGTTTCTGTGTCTCCCTGTCTCTCTGTCCCTCTCCCACTCATGCTCTGTCTCTCTCTCTCTCTCAATCTCTCTGTCTCTCAAAAATGAATAAGCATGTAAAAATTAAAAAAAAAAAAGAAATGTAAATTGGTGCAGCCACTATGGAAAACAGCATGGATGTTCCTCAAAAAGTTAAAAATAGAACTGCTCAACGATCCAGCAATTGTACTACTAGGTATTTACCCAAAGAATACAAAAACACTAATTTAAAGGGATTCACGCAGCACAATATTTATAGCAGCATTATCTACAATAGTAGATAGAATTTAGAATCACGATAATAAGAATACTAGCTCGGGTCGAAAATAGATTAGAATCTCTTTCTGAGGAGATAAAAGAAGTAAAAGCTAGTCAGGATGAAACAAAAAATGCTATAACTGAACTGCAATCTCAAATGGATGACATGGCGGCAAGGAGGGATGAGGCAGAGCAGCAAATCAGCAGTATACAGGATTAATTTATGGAGAATAATGAAGCAAAAAGAAAAAAAGAAAAAAAGAAAAAAAGAGGGAGATTAAGGCAAAAGAGCACAATTTAAGAATTAGAAAAATCAGTGACTCATTAAAAATAACAACATCAGAATCATAGGGGGTCCCAGAAGATGAAGAGAGAGAAATAGGGGTAGAAGGGTTATGTGAGCAAATCATAGTGGAAAACTTTCCTAACCTGGGAAAAGACACAGACATCAAAATCTAGGAAGCACAGAGGACTCCCATTAGATTCAACAAAATCAACCATCAACAAGGCATATCACAAAATACTCAGGCAATGAGAGAATCATGCAAGCAGCAAAAGAACAAAAGTCCTTAAGCTACAAGGGAAGACAGATCAGGTTTGCATCAGACCTATCCACAGAAACATGGCAGGCTGAAAAGGAGTGGCAGGATATATTCAATGTGCTGAATCGGAAAAATATGCAGCCAAGAATTCTTTATCCACCAAGGCTATCATTCAAAATAGAAGGAGAGATTAAGAGTTTCCCAGACAAAAAGATATTTGCAAATGACATATAGGACAAAGGGCTAGTATCCAAAATCTATAAAGAGCTCACCAAACTCCACACCTGAAAAACAAATAATCCAGTGAAGAAATGGGCAGAAAACATGAATAGACACTTCTCTAAAGAAGACATTCGGATGGCCAACAGGCACATAAAAAGATGCTCAACGTCACTCCTCATCAGGGAAATACAAATTAAAACCACACTCAGATATCACCTCACGCCAGTCAGAGTGGCCAAAATGAACAAATCAGGAGACTATAGATGCTGGCGACGATATGGAGAAATGGGAACCCTCTTGCCCTGTTGGTGGGAATGCAAACTGGTGCAGCCACTCTGGAAAACAGTGTGGAGGTTCCTCAAAAAATTAAAAATAGACCTACCCTATGACCCAGCAGTAGCACTGCTAGGAATTTATCCAAGGGATACAGGAGTACTGATGCATAGGGGCACTTGTACCCCAATGTTCATAGCAGCACTCTCAACAATAGCCAAATTATGGAAAGAGCCTAAATGTCCATCAACTGATGAATGGATAAAGAAATTGTGGTTTATATACACAATGGAGTACTACACGGCAATGAGAAAGAATGAAATATGGCCCTTTGTAGCAACGTGGATGGAACTGGAGAGTGTTATGCTAAGTGAAATAAGCCATACAGAGAAAGACAGATACCATATGTGTTCACTCTTATGTGGATCCTGAGAAACTTAACAGGAACCCATGGGGGAGGGGAAGGAAAAAAAAAAAAGAGGTTAGAGTGGGAGAGAGCCAAAGCATAAGAGACTCTTAAAAACTGAGAACAAACTGAGGGCTGATGGGGGGTGGGAGGGAGGGGAGGGTGGGTGATGGGTATTGAGGAGGGCACCTTTTGGGATGAGCACTGGGTATTGTATAGAAACCAAATTGACAATAAATTTCATGTATTAAAAAAAAAAAAGTTTCCCAGACCAAAAAAAAAAAAAAAAATTAAAGGAGTTTGTGACCACTAAACTAGCCCTGCATGAAATTTTAAGGGGGACTCTCTGAGGGGAGAAAAGATGGAAAAAAAAAAAAAAAAGACCAAAAGCAACAAAGACTAGCAATGATGCTACCAGAAAATCCAATTCTACAATAAATTCTTATCTTTTGGTACTCACTCTAAACATCAATGGACTAAATGGTCCAATCAAAAGACATAGGGTAACAGAATGGATAAGAAAACAAGATCCATCTATATGCTGTTATAAGAGACCCACTTTAGACCTAAAGACACCTTCAGATTGAAAATAAGGGGATGGAGAATCATCTATCATGCTAATCATTGAGAAAAGAAAGCTGGAGTAGCCATACTTATATCAGATAATCTAGACATTAAAATAAAGACAAGAGATGAAGAAGGGCATTATATCATAATTAAGGGGTCTATCCACCAAGAAGACCTAACGATTGTAAACATTTACACTCCAAATGTGAAAGCACCCAAATATAGAAATCAATTAATCACAAACAAAGAAACTCATTGATAATAACACCATAATAGTAGGGGACTTCAACACTCCATTTACAACAGTGGACAATCATCTAAACAGAAAATCAACAAGGTAACAGTGGCTTTGAATGACACAATGGAGCAGTGGCTTTGAATGACACGATGGAGCAGATGGACTTAACAGGTATATTCAGAACATTTCATCCTAAAGCAGCAGAATATGCATTCTTCTCCAGTGCACATGGAACGTTCTCCAGAATATCACATACTGGGACACAAATCAGACCTCAACAAGTACAAAAAGATGGAGATCTTACAGTGCATATTTTCAGACCACAACGCTATGAAACTTGAAATTAACCACAAGAAAAAATTTGGAGAGTTAAATACTTGGAGACTAAAGAACACCTACTAAAGAATGAATGGCCTAACCCAGAAGTTAAAAAGGAAATTTAAAAATTCATGGAAGCCAATGAAAATGATAATACCACAGCCCAAAACCTCTGGGACGCAGCAAAAGCAGTCATAAGAGGAAAGTATACAGCAATCCAGGCCTTCCTAAAGAAGGAAGAAAGGTCTCAGATACACAACCTAACCTTACACCTTAAAGAGCTGGAAAAAGAACAGCAAATAAAACCCAATACCAGCAGCAGACAGGAAATAATAACAATTAGAGCAGAAATCAATACTATTGAAACAAACAAACAAACAAACAAACAAACAAACAAAAAAACAGTAGAACAGATCAATGAAACCAGAAGCTGGTTCTTTGAAAGAATTAACAAAAGTGATAAACCACTAGCCAATTTGATCAAAAAGAAAAAGGAAAGGACCCAAATAAATAAAATCAAGAGTGAAAGAGGAGAGATCACAACCAACACAGCAGAAATACAAATAGTAATAAGAGAATATTATGAGCAATTATATGCCAATAAATTGGGCTATCTGGAAGAAAAGGACAAATTCCTAGAAACATATAAACTACCAAAACTAAAACAGAAAGAAATAGAAAATTCGAACAGACTCATAACCCATAAAGAAATCGAATTAGTAATCAAAAATCTCCCCCAAACACAAGAGTCCAGGGCCAGATGGCTTTCCAGGGGAATTCTACCAAACATTTAAGGAAGAATTAACACCTATTAACTCTTTCTATGAAGCCAGCATTACCTTGATTCCAAAACCAGACAAAGACTCTACTAAAAAGGAAAACTATAAACCAATTTTCCTGATGAACATGGATGTAAAAATCCTCAACAAGGTATTAGCCAACCGGATCCAACAATATGTTAAAAAAATTACTCACCACAACCAAGTGGGATTTATACCTGAGATGCAGGGCTGGTTCAATATCTGCAAAACAATCAATGTGATTCATCACATGAATAAAAGTAAGGACAAGAACCACATGATCCTCTCAATAGATGCAGAGAAAGCATTTGATGAAATACAGCATCCTTTCCTAATAAAAACTCTCAGGAAAGAAGGGATAGAAGGATCATACCTCTATATCATAAAAGCCATATATGAAAGACCCAACACTAATATCATCCTCAATGGGGAAAAACTGAGAGCTTTCCCCCTAAGGTCAGGAACAAGACAAAGATATCCACTCTTGCCACTGTTATTCAACATAGTATTAGAAGTCTTAGCCTCAGCAATCAGACAACACAAAGAAATAAAAAGGTATCCAAATCAGCCAGGAGGAGGTCAAACTTTCACTCTTCGCAGATGACATGATACTGTATATGGAAAACCCAAAACTTTCCACCAAAAAGCTACTAGAACTGACCCATGAATTCAGCAAAGTCTCAGGTTATAAAATCAAGGCACAGAAATCGGTTGCATTTCTATACACTAACAATAAAGCAACAGAAAGAAAAATCAAGGAATCGATCCCATTTTCAATTGCACCCAAACCCATAAAATACCTAGGAATAAATCTAACCAAAGAGATGAAAAATCTATACACTAAAAACTATGGAATTAAAATAATATATATATAATATATATAGAATTTAAAAATATATTATATATATAGAATATACACAGACTACATAGAATATATATATATATATATAGAATATGTATATAGAATTATATATATAGAAAGAAAGAAAGATGAATGGATAAAGAAAATGTGATATACACACACAGGAATATTATGCGGTTGTAAAGACAAGAATGAAATCTTGCCATTTGCAACAACATGGATGCAACTTGAAGGCACTATGCTATGTGAAGTAAGTCAAAGAAAGACACACACTGTATGATCTTACTTCTATGCTGAACCTAAATACAAAACCAAGTTCATAGATACAGAGAACAGACTGGTGGTTGCCACAGGTAGGGTGTGGGAAATGGGTGATGGTTGTCAAATGGTACAAACTTCCAGTTTTAAAATGAATAAGTCATGAAGATATAATGTACAGCATGGTGACTACACCAATAATGAAGCAGCAGAAAAAGAAATCAAGGAATTGATCCCATTCACAATTGCACCAAAACCATAAAATACCTAGGAATAAACCTTATCAAAGAGGTAAAAGATCTGTACTCTGAACACTAGAGAAGACATATGAAAGGAATTGAAATGACACAAAGAAATGGAAAACCATTCTATCTATGCTCATGGATCAGAAGAACAAGTATTGTCTATACTACCAAAAGCAATCTACACATTCAATGCAATCCCCATCAAAATTATACCAGCATTTTTCACAGAGCTAAAACAAACAATCCTAAAATATGTATGGAACCACAAAAGACCCCAAACAGCCAAAGCAATCTTGAAAAAGAAAAGCAAAGCTGGAGGCATCACGATTCCAGACTTCAAGCTACATTACAAAGCTATAGTCATCAAGATAGTAGGCACTGGCACAGAACAGACACTCAGATCAATGGAATAGAATAGAAAATCCAGAAATAGACCCACAACTAGGGTCAACTAGTCTTTGACCAAGCAGGAAAGAATATCCAAAGGGAAAAAAACAGTCTCTTCAACAAATGGTGTTGGTAAACTGGACAGCAACATGGAAAGAATGAATCTGGACCACTTTCTTACACTACACACAAAAATAAACTCAAAATAAATGAAAGACCTGAGCGTGAGATAGGAAACCATCAAAATTGTAGAGAAGAACACAGGCAGCAACCTCCTTGACATCAGCCATAGCAACTTCTTACTAGACATGGCTCTGGAGGCAAGGGAAACAAAAGCAAAAATGAACTATGGGGACTTCATCAAGACAAAAAGCTTCCGCACAACAAAACTAAAAGGGAATGTCTGGAATGGGAGAAGGTATTTGCAAATGACATATCTGATAAGGGGTTAGTATCCAAAATCTATAAAGAACTTAGCAAACTCAACACCCAAAAAAACAAAAAATAGAGTCAAGACCCAGGAGACATGAATAGACATTTTTCCAAAGAAGACATACAGATAGCTAACAGACACACGAAAAGATGTTCAACATCATTCATCATCAGGAAAATGCAAATCAAAACTACAATGAGATATCATCTCACACCTGTTAGAATGACTAAAATTAACAACACAAGAAACAACAGATGTTAGCAAGGATGAATAGAAAGGGGAACTCTCGGGACGCCTGGGTGGCGCAGTCGGTTAAGCGTCCGACTTCAGCCAGGTCACGATCTCGCGGTCCGGGAGTTCGAGCCCCGCGTCGGGCTCTGGGCTGATGGCTCAGAGCCTGGAGCCTGTTTCCAATTCTGTGTCTCCCTCTCTCTCTGCCCCTCCCCCGTTCATGCTCTGTCTCTCTCTGTCCCAAAAATAAATAAACGTTGAAAAAAAAATTAAAAAAAAAAAAGGGGGAACTCTCTTACACTGTTGGTGGGAATGCAACCTGGGGGAACTCTCTTACACTGTTGGTGGGAATGCAACCTGGGCAACCACTCTGGAGAACAGTATCGTGGTTCCTCAAAAAGATAAAAAGAGGGGTGCCTGGGTGGAGCATCTGACTTGATTTCAACTTAGGTCATAATCCTCCGCACTGAGCATGGAACCTGCTTGAGATTCGCACTCTCTCTCCCTCTGCCCCTCTCTCCCATTCACACACAAACACATACACACACACACACACTCTCTCTCTCTCTCTCTAAAATTTTTTTTAATTTTTAAAAACGGTTAAAAATAGAACTACCCAGGAATTGCACTACTAGGCATTACCCAAAGGATACAAAAGCACTGATTCAAATGGGCACATGCACCCCAATGTTTATAGCAGCATTATCACCAATTGTCAAATTATGGAAGGAGCCCAAATGTCCATCAACTGATGAATGTATAAAGAAGATGTGGGGTGTGTGTGTGTGGGTGTGTGTGTGTATCTATATCTATATCTATACCTATACCTATATCTATATCTATCTATATATAATGGAATACTAGTCATAAAAAATAATGAAATGTTACCATTTGTAATGACATGGATCAAGCTAGAGTGTATTATGCTCTCTATATATGTAGCATAATACAAAATAAGTCAGCCAGAGAAAAATACTATATGATTTCATTCATATGTGGAATTTAAGAAGCAAAACAGATGAACATAGGGGAAAGAAAAAGAGAGAGAGAGAGAGAGAGAGAGAGAAACCGTAAAAGAGACTCTTAACTATAGAGAACGAACAAACAGAGGGTTGCTGGAAGGGTGGTGGGTGGGGGGATGGGCTACCTGGGTGATGGGCATTAAGGAGGGCACTTGGTGGAATGAGCACTGGGTGTTATATGTAAGTGATGAATCACTAAATTCTAGTCCTGAAATTAATATCACATTATATGTTAACTCACTCAAATTTAAATAAAACTTGAAACAAACAACAAATAAAAACTGTATTTATTACATACTTGAAAGTTCCTAAGAGAATAAATCTTAAAATTTTTCAACACAAGAAAAAAATCCATAACTATGGATGATGATGGATGTTAACTAGACTTATTGTGGTGATCATGTCACAAAATATGCAAATTTTGAATCATTACATTGTATCTGAAACTACATCTGAAACTAATATAATGTTATATAGGTCAATTATACCGCAATAAAAGGAATTTAAAAAAAAAATTTTAACATTTATTTATTTTTAAGACAGAGACAGAGCTTGAGGCGGGGAGCGGCAGAGAGAGAGAGGAAGACACAGAATCCAAAGCAGGCTCCAGGCTCTGAGCTGTCAGCACAGAGCCTGACACAGGGCTCGAACTCACAGACCACGAGATCATGACCTGAGGCAAAGTTGGCCGCTTACCTGGCTGAGCCACCCAGGCGCCCCTAAAAGGAATATTTTTTAAATGGTGTTTATCATTTGAGGCTAGAAATTTTTTCTAAAAGGTATTTTTGAAGACCTCACTAATGCGATAATATAGAAGAATTGTTTTAGAAAAGAGAATTTTTATTCTTTTTTAAGATTTTATTCTTAAGTAATCTCTATACTCAAAGTGGGGCTTGAACTTACAACCCCAAGATCAAGAGTCACATGCTCCACCACCTAAGCTAGCCAGGCACTACAGAAAAATAATTTTTAAATCCAATGTAATATCTATACATATTTTCTGTTGGAGAAGAAACTCTCCTTCAAAGGTTTCCATATTAAGAACTCATTAAAAATAGAACAGGTATAGAGTCATATATTCTAGCTGCTTTAGTTGACCTCTATTCATGTTTTGGAGCAGGGTTTTTTTTATTTAAAAAAAAATTTTATTTATATCTGAGAGAGAGAGAGAGAGAGCACAAACAGGGGAGGAACAGAGGGAGAGGGAGACAGAATCCAAAGCAGGCTTCAGGCTCCAAGCTGTCAGCACAAAGCCCAACGTGGGGCTCAAACTCATGAGCCATGAGATAATGATGTGAGCCAAAGTTGGATGCTTAACAGACTGAGCCACCCAGGTACCCCCAAACCAAGATTTTTAATAGAAGTTCTCACATTGTTATTTTCAAATAATCCACACTAAATATTCATAATATGCTTCCATACTACTGTAATTCTAAAGGCAATGTTTGTTCAGTGAAGTCTGTTCCTTATGTGTTTTTAGAAATTCCAAAAGGTTTTGTTTTAAAGCACCAAACCTAAGGAAAAATAGACAAACAAGTTTTTGTAGGCAAAACACACATACACTCAAATGTGTACACGCACGCGTGCACACACACACACACACACACACACATCCTCAGTTTTACTACATCATTAATAATACCAATATAATTAATTTATTGAATGTTTATTATGTGCCAGTCCTGTGTTTAACACTTCATGGATACTATCTCCTACCACCCAGTACAACTTTGTGAGACTGACTATATTTCTGTTACTATTTTATCATCCCTTTTATAACTGAAAAAATTCTAAAGCTTAATAGGGTTAAACAAATTGCTCAATATCATACATATCCAGTAAGGGTAATAATACTAACCTTGGTTAAATAAAACATTAGTCTTAAATGGAACAATTACTACAGGAAAAAACTAAACTGTTAATTATTGATTGAATTTAACGTGAGTTGAGGGTTTGGCTTTACCATACCCACAGATGCATGGTGACCTAAAACACGGACTCAAAGAAGGAAATAACTGTAGAACAAATGAGATGTTGACTAATATATCATCCTTTCTATCCCAAATAAAGATTTCTATTTATTTCATACATATATGTATGTATATGTGTGTGTGTGTGTGTAATTAAAAAGCTCAAAAAAGTAATCCTGTAGAAAATATCAATTAATAGTTTGCTGTGAATAAATGTTTGACTTGGTCTGTGATTAATGTTCTAGAAATGATTAGAGCTGGATCCAATGGAGTGGTCTTTCCTGGTTGCTGTATTTCAAGGAGCACAAATCTCCTTCAGCATGAAATCTCCTTCAACATGAACTTCAACATGAATAGACATAATCATCAGGAAACTGGGTGACAGTCATCACTCTGAATAATCATTGTCATCCTGCTTGTGTTTCTATTTCTCACTGGAGTTTTAGTTAAATTCTTAAGCAGTTTCATGTTTGGATATTTTATCTTTTCTTGTTTAACAAGAAGCTCCATTCAGAGGCAAAAATTGCAAAGTAATTACCATGTAGCGGTCACATTATTTCAATATTTGTCAGGGACCATCTTTATCCCCACAGAGCATATGTGCCCTCATTCCACCCTACGGCTCTATGCCAGCAAGACCCTTGATGCTGCTCTCGACACAGTCAACACCAATCTTTCCTTTAAGCATCATAGAGCATATTGCCAAAAACTAATTCTGCAGCACCGACTCTACCGACCTAAGTGAGACACATGTCAAGTTAATACCAAAGCTTGTTAGAATAGGAGCAGCATTTCTTCACTCTAATCATTAGTTAAGCAATCCCACTTCTGATTTTATAATTCCTTTTGGGAGTTGTGATGCATACTTCAAAATCTCCTGAGCGCTGTTGGAATATTTCTTTTTGACCTAGAAAGGGGAAACTATAATAGATTCCCTGCTGAGTTAAATCCCCCAAAAAAGAACTGTTTGGTAAATGTAGTTATTTAACAACATCTCTATTTCCATTTTCATTAAGAAAAATGTGATAAAATGAAAACACCAAGTTTTACCTTTGCCCAGGGCTTCTACAGATGGAACTCTTTCTTAGCATAGGTTCAGAGAGCTCTGAACCTGGCACCAGAAACTGAATTCTAGAGGTCCAGCACTCTACCATCAGCCCTTGCAACCTGCTAAGAAGCTCAATACTCTTCCTCCACAGCCAAGCTTATTCACTTCTGAAATGGGCTTACACTTAAAAAGCCTACACCAAATCATTGGTACAGTCACTGGTTCAAGTTTTCAAAACACACACAATAGACGCTTAATTCAGTAAAACAGAATAAGTGACTCCAAGTATAGGAACTGAAGTTTACTCTGGGAACATCTAATTAAAATACTTTAATGTTCTGTAGAAGAGTGTGACAGGAAAAAATGGGCAACTTTGCTGAGCTGGGCCCACCAAGTTAAATATATTGACTGTACATCAAAAATCCCATCTTCAAAAAAACAATTGGGCCCCTGGGTGGCTCAGTTGGTTAAATGTCTGACTCTTGGTTTTGACTCAGGTCATGATCTCATGGTTTGTAAGATTGAGCCCTGTGTTGGTTCAGCACTGAAGGCATAGACCCTGCTTGGGATTCTCTCTCACTCTGCCCCTCCCCGCCCCCTCTCAAAATAAATATATAAACATTTTTTAAATCCTGTATTCAAGGGGCACCTGGGTGGCTCAGTCAGTTAAGCACCCAACTCTTGATTTCAGTTCAGGTCAGGTTCTCTCCTCAGTTCATAGGTTTGAGCCCCATCTGAGGCTCTGTGCTGACAGCAGGGAACCTGCTTCGGATTCTCTCTCTCCCTTTGTCTCTGCCCGTCCTCTGCTAGGGCAATAAACAAACAAACAAACTTTAAAAAATCCTGTATTGCGGCTCCTGGGTGTCTCAGTCGGTTGAGCATCTGACTTCGGCTCAGGTCATGATCTCACAATTCTGTGAGCTCGGGCCCCAAAACAGGCTCTGTGCTGACAGCTCGGAGCCTGGAGCCTGCTTCGGATTCTGTGTCTCCTGCTCTCTCTGCCCCTAACCTACTCGCATTCTGTCTCTGTCTCTCTCAAAAATAAATAGACATTTAAAAAAAATCCTGTATTCAATATCTTACTTTCTGATTAATTTTCAGAAATATTCTCAAAAAGCTTCAGACTCCCTTGTCTTCCAGGATGTCCATATAGATACTCATGTGCACATGAAATATGTTTGCAAGGGAAGTAACTAAATTAATAGCATCTAGTTGGGTCCGTTTTTTACTGATAACTACTGGAACTACATTTTGTCCAAACAACAGTCCATCTAACTTAAAATAAATCTAGATAATAACAAGCTTTCCGCATAGCCTACAGAAAGGAGTTCATTCTGCAAAGGTCAGGGGATCAGTTCCATTTGTCATGCTCTGCAGTAGTTAACAAGAGTGTAGATAGCATGTTTATCACTATAACACTAGAATGTTTTTTTTTTTTAATTCATCATTTCAACTACTTAGTTTGCCACAACAAAGCACTGGTTTAAAGCACAGCATTGAGCTTTCCTTCTGATTTAAAAGCCGTATGCATCTCTGACAGTTCTGAGCAATGCTTTTTATGGCTTTGTTTACCTTGTTCTAAAATGAAATGACAATTCATTTTTCACAAATAAGCTGAAGAGTCTTCGCAGCAGATATTTTTTCCTCTGAAGTAAATTTAAAAGAGGTTTTCAGAGGTAGACATTTTTCTTAAGCAGCAAATGGAAAATACTTCCAAAAAATTTGCTTTCTGACATCTGGGAGTGAGCCTTATAAAGCAGAATCCATTCTATAAGCAAAGGGCAAACTGTCTGAAAGTCGTAATTTGCACCTCTTTCTTTAAGTAGGCTCTACACCCTACCATGGGGCTTGAACTCACAACCCCAAGATCAAGAGCCCCATGTTCTTACCAACTGAGCCAGCCAGGCACCCCTTTGCATCTCTTTTTAAACACATTATTTTCTACATGTTGAGTTTGGTAGTTTCTTTCCTATTATATTAGAACATAATAAAATCATTGCTTTAGAACGAGAAAACAAGCGGCTCTTGGACAAGTGAACCTTAAGCTAAAAAGTACAAATTTTTCAATGCCCTATTTTTTCATTTTGAGGTAGCTGTACTTTTTTTTTTTAATTTTTTTTTTCAACGTTTATTTTTTTGGGGACAGAGAGAGACAGAGCATGAACGGGGGAGGGGCAGAGAGAGAGGGAGACACAGAATCGGAAACAGGCTCCAGGCTCCGAGCCATCAGCCCAGAGCCTGACGTGGGGCTCGAACTCACGGACCGCGAAATCGTGACCTGGCTGAAGTCGGACGCTTAACCGACTGCGCCACCCAGACGCCCCGGTAGCTGTACTTTTAAAAATTTACTTACTGGAACGCCTGGATGGCTCAGTTGGTTGAGCACCGGATCTGGGTTTTGGCTCAGGTCATGATCTCACAGCTTTGTGGGTTCAAGCCCCATGTCAGGCTCTGCATTGGCAGTGTGGAGCCCGCTTGGGATTCTCTCTCAACCTCTCTTCTCTGCTCCTCCCCCACTTGCACTGTCTCTGTGTCTCTCAAAATAAACACATTTAAAAAAAAAAACTTAAAAATTTACTTACTAACTTCCTTTACTCAATATAGAGTTATGGAAAACTCCAGAGTAGAAGTAAAAGATTTTAGGTCTCATCTAGGCTCTAGCTTTAGTTTTTAGGAAATACTAGTTCTTGAGAAAATACTAAAACCCCTTAGTCCTCAGTTCTTATAACAATAAAACTAGACAAGATAGTCTTCCAATCTTCCAGGTCTGTAACTCCATGAGACTATAATTACATAATATAAAGGAGGAAATTGGATATAAATAAGATGGTTTGAATAATGAAGATCAGTGAATTCTGGTATTATCTACCAAGGGGAGTAGCTATACATGGTAAGACATCAGAAAGCAGAGCTGTGTCTGATGCAAACCATGTCTTTAGAATGCATTCTCTTCATTAAGACTTTTCTTTCTTCCTCAATTTTCCTAGGGTATTACATATAATGGTAATTGAATCTTCTACCAACGACACATCTTTCCTTTTAGGGAGCTGTTTATCTTAAATATAATAAATTTACTTTTGTCATAAAAGTGAAATGATACATGCATTTTTATGACATTTTTATCTCCTACAAATATATGAAAAAAAGAAAATGGGTCTCTACTTAGCATACAATGTGCAAGCTAAAATAGCTTATAGGCGTAATACTTTGCATTTAATTATCCTGTGCAATCATCCAGAACTCACATAAATTTTTAGTATTAATTCATAAGGTATGTAGTGTTAGCTGTATTTTATACATGGGGAAACAAGCAGAAGATAAACATGGGACCTATTCATGTATACCTAGTAATCTCTGAATGTGTCAAATATGAAAGTCCTTACTCTGCCATCCCAGTGAAAGCCACTATGCTTAGCTCACTCCTACTACCTTCCCCCGCCTCTGAAATTTAAAAAAAAAAATTTTAATGTTTATTTATTTTAGAGAAGGAGAGAGAGACACAAAGTACATGCAGGGGTGGGGCACACACACACACACACAAACACACACACACACACACACACACACACACACACACACACACAGAATCTGAAGCAGGAGCTGTCAGCACAGAGCCTGACGTGGGGCTTGAACTAATGAACCACAAGACCATGACCTGAGACTAAGTCGGACACCCAACAACTGAGCCACCCAGGTGCCCCTGAAATTTTTTAATTGGTATATTCCTAAATATCTTTATAGTACTGGCAATAATTTTGGCTAGAATCACTAACAATATCAAAAATCATAAGCAAAATTCTCAAGTAAAAACTGACAATAATATGAGCATACAGTAAAATAAAACAAAAGATTAACAGGTTTAATACATACATTTCTGTTACAAACTGATAGAAAATAAAGGTAGAGGCCGTATAGATAAATCATAAATAAGTGAGCATAGAATATGAATTGACTATTCAAAATTAAGGAAAACAAGTTTAATAAATCTATTTTTTACTGGGTTTTTTAAAATTTAAATCCAAGTTAGTTAATATGTAGTGTAATAATGGTTTCAGGAGTAGAATTTAGTGATTCATCACTTACTTGTAACACCCAGTGCTCATCCCAACAAGTGCCCTCCTTAATGCCCATCACCCATTTAGCCCATCCCCCTACTCAATGTTCAAACTCGTTTTAAGAGTAAACCTATCACGATGAGCACTGAGTAATGTATAGAATTGACAAATCACTATATTGTACACCTGAAACTAACATAACACTGCACGTTAACTATATTGGAATTAAAATAAGGAAACTTAAAATTAAAAAAAAAACATTCAAACTCATTAATAAAAAAATACAAATTGACACTATCATCCCTAACATGTCAAAGGAAAAGATTTACAGTACTCCATGAGAGGCTATGGTGAGATAGCTATCCTCATATGCTGTCGGAGGGGATTTAAGTTGTCACATTCTTTCCCAGAAAGCATTTTGGGAATATAATCTGCATTAAGAGTCTTAAAGATATTCTGTACTGCTGGGCCCAGTAATTCCCCTTCTAGGAATGCACGCAAAGAAAGATTATCCAAAATGCACATAGATATGCAAAAAGCCTACCTTTTCCATTACAAATATTATTTATAACAGAAAAAAAGAGAGAACAACCTAAATGTTCAAACATAAGTAGTTAAATAAATTATGGAACACCCACAATACAGAAAATTATATAGCCCCTAACATTATTCATAAAGTATTTTGAATGATCTATGAAAAGTTGATGAAATACCAGGAGGGGGACAAGTTAAAACGTAAACATACAGTGTGATCTCAAGTGTGTTAATAAAGGGAAACAAACCACAAGAGACTCTTAACAATAGAGAACAAACTGAGAGTTGATGGAGGGAGGTGAATGGCAGAGGGGCTAGATGGGTGATGGGTAGTAAGGAGAGCACTTGTTGTGACGTGGGTGCTGTTTGTAAGTGATGAGTCACTGAATTCTACTCCTGAAACCAATATTGCACTGTATATTAACTAAAATATAAATAAATAAATAAATAAGACCTAAAAAAAGATAGATCATACACCACAACATAAAAATAAAACCATAAACCTTTCCAAGAAACATAGGAGAATATTTTCACAACCTGAGAGTGGACAAAGATTTCTTAGGCAGAATGCAAAAAGTGATAACTACTGAAGAAAATGTTGATGAATTAGACTTCATCAAAATTTAAAACTTGTGCTCATCAAAAGATAATATTAAGAAAACAAATAGGCAAATAACTATAAATCCTATCATTGACAAAGAACTTATATCTAGAACATATAATGAATTATGACAACAACAAAATAATAATAGTAAATGATTAAAAAAGGCAAATATACAGAAGATACTTCACAAAGGAAAATATACAAATGGCCAATGAGTACATGAGAAAAATGTTCCACATTATTAATCTTTAGGGATGTGTAAACCAAAATCCCAATGAGATACCACTACATATACACGAGAATGGCTAAAATTAAAAAGACTGAAAACACCAAATGCTGACAAAGATGGAGGGCAACCAGACTCTTAAGCATCCCTAGTAGGAACATAAAATGGTAACAACCACTTTGGGAAAAGGTTTGGCAGTTTCTTATGAAGTTAAACACACACTTACTCTTTAACTCAGCGATTCCATGCCTAAGCATTTATCTGAGAAAAATCAAAACTTATGTCCATAAAAAGGCTTGTATAAGAATGCACATAGCAGCTCTATTCAAAATAGCCAAAAATGGGAATCAACTCAAATGTCCATCATCATGAGAACAAATAAACTGTGATATATTCATGCAATCAAATCCTACTGAACAATGAGAAGGAATGAACTACATATTCACACAACACCGATGAGTCTCACAGACATAATATTGAGCAAAAAAACCCCAAAAGACAACATTCTGAATTATTTCATTTATATGAATTTCTTAAGCAGACAAAATAAATATAAGGTTAAAAAAATCAAGGGCACTTGGTGGTTCAGTTGGTTAAGCATCCAATTCTTGGTTTCAGCTCAGGTAATGATCTCATGGGATTCTCTTGGGATCCTTTGTCACTTCTCTCTGCCCCTCTCCCACTCACACTGTCTCTGTCTCTCTCAAAAATAAATAAGTTTAAAAAAAAAAATAAAACCGCTGGGGCGCCTGGCTGGCTCAGTCAGTTGAGTGTCCAACTCTTGATTTCGGCTCAAGTCATGATCCTGGGGTCATGGGAATGAGCCCTACATCGGGCTCCATACTAAGGAGCCCGCTTAAGACTATCTCTCCCTCTGCTGCTCTCCCCTGCTTACATTTTCTCTCTCTAAAATAAAAAAAATTAAATTAAATTAAATTAAAATAAATCAAAATAGTGGTTGTCTCAACAGTAGGAAGAAGAGCATCAGGGATAGTCTGGAAAGAAAGATGAGGAAATTTTCTGGGTAGATAAGAATGTTCTCTGTCATTCTAGGGTATGTGTTGGTCTGCTAGGGCTGTCATGAGAAAATACCATACATTGGGAGGCTTAAACAACAAAAATGTATTTCTCACAGTTCTGGGAGCTGAAGTCCAAGATCAAGGTGCTTGCCAGTTAGGTCTCATTCTGAAGCCTCTTCTCTTGGCTTATAGGTGGCTACCATCTGGCTGTGTGCTCATACAGCCCTTCCTTTTTGTGTGCAAAGAGACATCTCTGTGTCTCTTCCTCTTACTGTATAAGGACACCCTGTCAGATTAAGGTCCCAGCCTGATGCTCTCACTTAACCTTTACTATCTCCTCATGGGCCCCGTCTCCAAATACAGTTACATTGGGGGTTAGGGCTTCAAACTGAATCTTAAGGAAACACAATTCAGTCCATAAAGTACAGTTACATGAGCGGATCTACTTGCCAACATTGTACAGTTAGATTTTTCTTTTCAATGTTTGTAAATTCTACCTCAAAAATTTTGTGGAAAAAATTGTAAATTGAGGGTTGGTGAGTAGATAATCCAATGAAATAATAATTACACAAAATAATAATTAGAATGTTGAACAATTTTGAACTTTGATGATATTTTCATGGGATTCATTACTTTGCATATATAAATATTCCATTTACTGTACATGTTTTAAATTTTTATAATAAAAAGTCTAGTAAACAAAGGAATATATGTCAATGGAAGATACTTTATAGAGATGATGATTCTGTGACATTCTGCTGAACTGAGCTCCATTTTAGCCATGCTTGCATAATGGTTCCTGGGCAGGTCATCTGGGCTTGATTTACTCATCCAGAGAATACATTCATTAGATAGACTTACTGAGTGTTCATTAGGTGTGAGACATTAGACACTATGGTGGGTTTTGCTGACATTATCACTAAAGTGTTATTCAGCATTTAAATTCTATAACCATTTTGTGTCATAAATGCAGCTCATCCTCTCTTTTGTTATATATAATTCTCATTGCTTTTTAACCTTTCTATCTTGTGTTTAGTGTTCCCTCTTGTAGAAATGAGATTTAATAGGCCAGGACAGCAGTCATCCTTCAGCAGATTTATTTCCTACCAAACTCTTTTGGTCTAGTGGGTTTTCTAGGAGACTAATAGGTTCAAGAAAATAGATGACAATATGGAGACTTTTATAAAAGGACTGGACTCTACCTGAAGGAGTTAAGATTCTAGTAGAAATAAGCAAAAACAACTAAATGAATAAATATGACAATAGATGATTCTAAAGGCAGATTAAATTCAGTATTTGTGAAGATCAGTAAAAGTATTCAGTATAAAATATCCAGAATGAAGAACAGGGAGCATTTAAAAAAATGGAAAATGCAGGGGTGCCTGGGTGGCTCAGTCAGTTAAGCATCTGACTTCGGCTCAGGTCATGATCTCGCAGTTCTCGTGGGTTCAAGCCCCACATCGGGCTCTGTACTGATAGCTCAGAGCCTGGAGCCTGCTTTGGATTCTGTGTCTCCCTCTCTCCCTGCCCCTTCCCCGCTCGTGCTCTCTGTCTCTCAAAAATAAATAAACATTAAAAATTTTTTTTAAAAATGCGGTGCCTGGGTGGCTCAGTCGGTTAAGTGTCTGACTTCAGCTCAGGTCATGATCTCACATTTCATGAGTTTGAGCCCCACATCAGGCTCTGTGTTGACAGCCCAGAGCCTGGAACTTGATTCAGATTCTGTGTCTCTCTCTCTCTCTGCCCCTTCCCTGCTCACACTCTGTCTCTCTCTGTCTCTCAACAATAAATAAATGTTAAAAAAATTTTTTAATGGAAAATGCAGAAAACAGATAAAAGACATATAAGATAAGGTCAAAAGGTCAAATATATATTTAATCAAAGAACCAGAATAAAAAGAGAGAAAGAAAGAGATTTGGAAACAAACAAACAAACAACATTTGATTTGTTTAAAACAATATTTGAATCAAAGAATGACTGGCTGGGAATTTATAAAACTGATCACCATCAAGATTTAGGCTCAAGAAACTCTAAAATCCCAAGCAGTGTGCAAAAAAAACCACAGCCAAACTGCTGAAAGTGAAAAATAAAGAGAAAATAAAAAATCAGCCATGTGAGGCAGACACAGGGTAGGCATTATCTTCAAAGGCTCAGTAATGAGTCTTATATTTGACTACCAAACATATGCAATGAAAGTAGAAATCAATGGAAAGAAACAAAATTTAAGATGCTGAAAGAAAAAGCTTCCAGCCTATCATCCAATAAATACAGTATACTCAATAAACTATATAAAAGTATAATGCAATAAAAATATCCTTCAAAAAAGAGAATGAAATAAAGATGTCTAAGACCAACAAAAATGGAGAAATCTGTCACCAGCAGACCTTCCCTAAAAGAAAACACTAAAGGGAGTTTTTCAAGAGAATAAAAATGACCCCAGATGGAAGCAGAGAATGTAGCAAGGGATGAAGAGCAACAGAAAGGGTAAATGTGGCATAAATATGAATAAATATCGGGGTGCCTGGGTGGCTCAGTGGGTTAAGCATCGGACTTCAGCTCAGGTCATGACCTCACTGTATGTAAGTTTGAGCCCTGCATCAGGCTCTGTGTTGACAGCTCAGTGCCTGGAGCGTGCTTCAGATTCTGTGTCTCCCTCTATCTCTGCCCCTCCCCACTTGTACTCTGTCTCTCTATCTCTCTCTCAAAAAATAAATAAACATTAAAAAAATATATGAATAAATATCCACTACATAAAAATAATTCAGAGGATTTTAAATATATATATATAAATAAAATGCATATCAAAAACACAAAAGTTGAAGGAGAGTAAACGAAGTTTATGTTTTCAAATACTTGCATTATCTGAGAAGTGCTCAAAGTTCTAATTCATGATAAACTTTAATAAACCAACAATACATGTTGAAATGTTTACAGCAACCACTAAAAGATTAATACATAAATGTACATCTAACAAGCTCATATGGAGAGATGGAATAAGTTTAAAATACAGTACCTGATTAATGCAAATAAAGGTAAGATAGGTATATATTTCCCCTTTTAAATAGAAGTAGAACTCCAGCATCTGCTGGATATAGGTCTTTGGTTTATTGTGATGAAAAAAGAAAACTAAGAGGAAAAAATTTTTAATTAAGTCATGAGTATTGACAAAAAATATTGTCAATTTATACATGGCATTTGAATCTATTATGTTTAAGTCTATGAAGTTGCTAAAGAAAAATTACCCAGGATAGAAACTTTGTGATAGAGTTCAATAATGTATAGAAATTACTTCTACGAAAAGAAATTGCAAAAACACAGGTAGTTCTGGGGAAGCCAATTCACTCTAAGAAGCTGAAATATTCAGTATAATTTAATGTAGAGGGAAGAGTGACAAAAATCACTTTTTAGGAGATGATGGGAACCTGAAATTTTATTGAAGAAGGATCTAATTTACTCAAAGGATGTTTGTTCATAATCTAAGGAAATAGTATTTGATAGATGTGGTTTTGTCTCTTGAGACCTTACTGCAGCAATGTTCTGTGAAACCATAACAGACTTAAAAATTTTTATACTCTTAGAAATTGCATCTCCTAAACTAGAGTTCAGAGGAGATGCCTTTACATGAATATATTATAACAAAATATTATACAGAGAATTATATGTTTGTATGCGCGCATGCGCGCGCGCGCACACACACACACACACACACACACACACACACACACACACGAATAGAAGTAACTGACATCACAGACATTCCACGTATAAAATTTCAAGATAATCGGGAGCTTCGGAGTTGGTGAACGCATGGAGATTTCGGGAGAGTGGTGTGCTAGCAAAGGCATGGAAACTGCATTGTTTCCCACATACCTTGCCTTTTGCATCTCTATCACCTTGCTATTCCTGAGTTATATACTTTTATAATACACCACTGATCTAGAATCACAAAGAGAATACCTTTATATGGGAAAAAAAAATCTCAGAAAATTTGTCATTTTTGTAAGAGACTTATCTCCTGTATATTTCTCCAAGCTACCCAGACACTAGTCCAATCTAAATAGGGAGGCATCCTGGGGCGCCTGGGTGGCGCAGTCGGTTAAGCGTCCGACGTCAGCCAGGTCACGATCTCGCGGTCCGTGAGTTTGAGCCCTGCGTCAGGCTCTGGGCTGATGGCTCAGAGCCTGGAGCCTGTTTCCGATTCTGTGTCTCCCTCTCTCTCTAGCCCTCCCCTGTTCATGCTCTGTCTCTCTCTGTCCCCCCAAAAAAATAAAAATAAATAAATAGATAGGGAGGCATCTTAAGAAATTCCTCACAAACACCCCCAAAAATCATAAAATAAGGGTCTATGATCTTTGCCTATGTAAACAAATAATGTTCAAATCTTTCCACTGACCAAAGAATGAAAATCTTACCAAAAAATAGTTTCAGAGAGATTGGAGCTGGAAACAGATTCAGTAGAACTCTCAGATTGTGTATTCCTTGTATTACATGAATACAGTTATTTAAAATAAAATGTTGGTTAATGGGGAGGCTGGGTGAACAGTTCAGTCATTTAAGCATTTGACTCTTGATTTGGACGCAGGTCATGATCTCACGGTTCACGGGTTCGAGCCCCACATGGGGATCTGCTCTGACAGTGCAGAGCCTGCTTGGAATTCTCTCTCTCCCTTTCTCTCTGCTCCTCCCCCATTCATTCTCTTTCTCCTGCTCTCTCTCTCAAAATAAATAAACAAAAGGGGCACCTGGATGGCTCAGTCAGCTGAGTATCCAGCTCTTGGTCTCATCTCAGGTCATGATCTCATGGTTCGGAGATCCTGCCCATATCAGGATTCTGTCTTGGGATTCTCTCTCTTGGGATTGTCTTTCTTCCTCTCTCTCTGTCCCTCCCCTCCTCTCACACTCTCTCTCTCAAAATAAATAAACATTTTTTTAAAATAGTGAATTTATAAAAAAATAAATAAAAACCTTTTTTAAATAAATTTAAAAATGTTAGTTAAAAAGAAGAAAAAAATAATTAAATTAAATGTTGATATTATTTTTAATTTTTAATATATGAAATTTATTGTCAAATTGGTTTCCATACAATACCCAGCGCTCATCCCAAAAGATGTCTTTTTCAATAACCATCACCCACCCTCCCCTCCCTCCCACCCCTCAGCCCTCAGTTTGTTCTCAGTTTTTAAGAGTCTCTTATGCTTTGGCTCATATTTTTTTAATGTTTTATTTATTTTTGAGAGAGAGAAATACAGAGTGTGATCAGGGGAGGGGCAGAGAGAGAGGGAGACAAAGAATCTGAAGCAGGTTCCAGGCTCTGAGCTGTCAGCACAGAGCCTGATACAGGGCTCGAACCCATGGACCATGAGATCATGACCTGAGCTGAAGTCAGAGTCTTAACCAGCTGAGCCATCCAGGTGCCCCTAAAATGTTGGTATTATTATAACATGAAAAAAATTTCAAGATAATTGAAATTTCTTGATGAAGGGCCACCAACATCTTTTTTAAGAAAACATATTAACTACCTAGCATCAAAATTTTAAAAAATTTATTACACACTTACCAATATATTTAAACTAACAAAAAACAACATAATATATGCTTTTAATGACAATTAAGGAACCATTATGGACATTGACTATTATACTATCCTGCAATGCTCTCAGGGACTACAGGAGTGCTAAAATAAACGCTTTAAAAAAAAAAACTTGACAATTGTTGGAGGAGGGGGTGGTGGTTACACAAGTTGGCAGAGCAGCATAGAAGTTCTCAGTTTGTCTTATCCCTGAAATGCAGCTAGATCAGCACCATTTTGCACACCTGAGAAATTGATCGGAGGATTAACAC
Source organism: Puma concolor (assembly GCF_028749965.1). NCBI lineage: Eukaryota > Metazoa > Chordata > Mammalia > Carnivora > Felidae > Puma > Puma concolor. Next base: position 29,016,797 of record NC_141675.1, on the reverse strand, counting down.
AACAATCTGCATAATTTGAGCCATAGAACTCGGCAGGTATGCAGTGCAGAGAGGTGAACTGGGAGGTGGAGGGTAGGGAGCTGTTTTTGCAGAGAGAGGACAGAGAAAGTGGGGGGACAGCGTGGCACCCTGGGAGAATAAAAGGAAAAGCACTCCCTCGAAAATAGCTGGAGAGAAAGGGAAAGAGTGAAAACACTCACAAGGGACTAAACAAGAAATCTGTTCCCCAAAACCACTGACAGGGAGAAAAGAGAGGGTTTCAATACCATTAGGATTCTATAAACAGGGGAGCACAGAGTTGGAAGTTCTGGATCTCAGTGCCTGGCAGTGCTCTGGTGAGGAAGTAGGGTGAACCACCAGAGGCAGGCAGCGGGGGTCTGTGGCATCCATGTGCCACAAGGGAAGAAGTGGTTCCCCTGCTTGGAGAGTATTTGGTAGAGGCCATACAGCCTCCCCAAAGGCAAAGGTCCCAGCAGACCCCAGAGAGGAGCCATATTTGCTGGTATTGGGACAAAGACTCCAGATTGCCGTGAAACATGGCACCATCTGCGTGTTGTGATGTGCCATAATCTCTGAATCTCTGCCACTGTGCAATCGCAAGAACATTTTCTGGGGCAAGCTGGTACCCAGCCACTGCTCAATGAGACCCTATACTAGAGGGTTGGTGTGGGTCCAAGCCACAGGGTTCTCTGAAGTGAGGAGTTTTGTAATGCAGACCCATCTGAGAAAAAACTCCGGAGCAAGGTGTCGCCTGGCAGGCTGATGGCATGGATACAGACAGGGTAGAGGCGGGGAGTAGACAGAAGCCTGAGACAAAGGAGAGGTGCTTGATCGTGGGTCGGTGAGAGTGCAAAGTTCTAGTGCCAGAGACCAGGAAGCTGGGTAAAGCCATTTCCACCTCTCCTGCACATGCACATACATACACACACACACACACACACACACACACACACACACACACACACACACACATTATTGTCACACTGATCCACCTCAGTAAGCCAAGCAGCGTCACCTAGTGGAGAACTGAGCCATTATACCAAGCCCCACCCAAGTGTGCCCTCCAAGCACATCCGCTAGACCAGCACAAGTCTCTCTGCCTGCTCAGTGTATGGGCTATAGAGTGCTTCATAGTTTGAGTTCTAAGGGAAACTGGATGTAACTTCATTCAGGTTTCATTCTGTTTGCTGGTTCCTATATTCGGTTTTTTTTTCTTCAGTCTTTAAATTGTTTTTTCTTTTTTTTTTCATCCTTTCTTTTCTTTTTCTTAGATACAGAAAGAAAAACTTTTATTTTCAATTTTTATTTTGTTTTTAATTTTTAAAAATTTTTTACTATGTGGTTTTGTAAATTTTTTATTCTATTTCACTTTCTTTATTTCATTTTATTCTATTTTATTATATACATTTTTTTCTAATTTTTAAATTTTTTAATACCTTTTGAATGAATCAGAAAAAAAGAGGGAAACAAAGGCAAAAGAGCATGATACAAGACTTAGACAATTCAGTGACTTATTAAAAAGTAATAACATCCATATCATAGAAGTCCCAGAAGGTGAAAAGAGAGAAAAAGGAGAAGGTTTATATGAACAAATTATAGCAGAAAACTTTTGTAATCTGGGGAAGGCCACAGACATCAAAATCCAATCACAGAGAACTTCCATTAGATTCAACAAAAACTGACCATCAACAAGGCCTATCATAGGCAAATTCCCCAAATACACAGAGAAGGCAAGAATTATGAAAGCAGCAAGGGAAAAAAAAGTCCTTAACCTACAAGGGAAGACATATCAGGTTCACAACAGACATATCCACAGAAACATGGCAGGCCAGAAAAGAGTGGCAGGATATATTCAATGTGCTGAATTGGAAAAATATGCAGCCAAGAATTCTTAATCCAGCAAGGCTGTCATTCAAAATAGAAGGAGATATAAAGAGTCTCCCAGACAAAAAAAATTAAAGGAGTTTGTGACCACTAAACCAGCCCTCCAAGAAATTTTAAGGGGGGCTCTTTGAGTGGAGAAAAGATGAAACAAAACAAAACAAAAAGACCAAAAGCAACAAAGACTAGAAAGGACCAGAGAACATCACCAGAAACTGCAACTCCACAGGTAACACAACGGCACGAACTTCGTATCATTCAGTACTCACTCTAAATGTCAATGGACTAAACACTCCAATCAAAAGACGTAGTGTATCAGAATGGATAAGAAAACAAGACCCATCTCTATGCTGCTTACAAGACACCCATTTTTTACCTAATTACACCTACAGATTAAAAGTAAGGGGATGGAGAACCATCTATCATGCTAATGGTCACCAAAAGAAAGCTGATGTAGCCATACTTCTATCAGATAACTACATTTTAAAATAAAGACTGTAATAAGAAATGAAGAAGGGTATTATATCATAATCATGGGGTCTATCCATCAAAAGAGCTAACAATTATAAATATTTATACCCTCAATGTGGAAGCATCAATGAATCACCAACATAAAGAAACTCATTGATAATAATACCATAATAGTAGGGGACTTCAATACTCTACTCACAGCAATAGACAGATAATCTAAGTATAAAATAGACAAGGAAACAATGGCTTTGAGTGACACACTGGACCAAATGGACTTAGCAGATATATTCAAAACATTTCATCCTAAAGCAGCAGAATACACATTCTTCTTGAGCGCACATGGAATGTTCTCCAGAATAGATCACATACTGGGACACAAAGTAGCCCTCAACAAGTACAAAAAGAATGAGATCATACCTTGCATATTTTCAGACAACAACACTATGAAACTTAAAATCAACCACAAGAAAAATTTGGGAAAGACCATGAATAATTGGAGTCTAAAGAACATCCTACTAAAGAATGAATGGGTTAACCAAGAAATTCAAGAGGAAACTAGAAAGCACATGGAAGCCAATGAAAATGAAAACACAACAGCCCAAAACTTCTGGGATGCAGCAAAGGCAGTCATAAAAGGGAAGTATATAGCAGTCCAGGACTTCTTAAAGAAGGAAAGTCTCAAATATACAACCTAACCTTACACCTTAAAGATCTGGAAAAAGAACAGCAAATAAAACCCAAACCAGCAGAAGATGGGAAATAATAAAGATTAGAGCAGAAATCAATGCTATTGAAATAAATAAATTAAAAAAAAACAGTAGAACAGACCAATGAAACCAGATGTTTCTTGGAAAGAGTTAACAAAACTGATAAACCTCTAGCCAGATTTATCAAAAAAAAAAAGGAAAGGACCCAATAAATAACATCAACAATGAACGAGGAGAGATCGCAACCAACACAGCAGAAATACAAACAATAGTAAGAGAATATTACAAGCAATTATATGCCAATAAATTGGGCAATCTGGAAGAAATGGACAAATTCATAGAAACATAGACTACCAAAACTGAAACAGGAAGAAATAGAAAATTTGAACAGACCCATAACCAGTAAAGAAATTGAATCAGTAATCAAAAATCTCCCAACAAACAAGAGTCCAGGTCTGGATGGCTTTCCAGGGGAATTCTACCAAACATTTAAGGAAGAGTTAACACCTATTCTTTTGAAGCTGTTCCAAAAAATAGAAATGGAAGGAAAACTTCCAAACTCATTCTACAAGGCCAGCATTACCTTGATTCTAAAACCAGACAAAGACCCCACTAAAAAGAACGACAGACCAATTTTCCTGATTAACAAGGATGCAAAAATTCTCAACAAGATACTAGCAAACCGGATCCAATAATACATTAAAAGAACTATTCACCACAACCAAGTGGGATTTATACCTGAGATGCAGGGCTGGTTCAATATCTGCAAAACAATCAATGTGACACATCACATCAATAAAAGAAAGGACAAGAATCACATGATCCTCTCAATAAATGCAGAGAGAGCATTTGACAAAATAGAGCATTCTTTCTTGATAAAAACCCTAAGAAAGTAGGGATATAAGACCATACCTCAAGATCATAAAAGCCATATATGAATGACCCAGCGCTAATATCATCCTCATTTGGGGAAAACTGAGCTTTCCCCTTAAGGTCAGGAACATGACAGGGATGTCCACTCTCACCACTGTCATTCGACATAGTGTTGGAAGTTCTAACCTCAGCATCCAGACAACACAAAGAAATAAAAGGCATCCAAATCAGTAAGGAGGAAGTCAAACTTTCACTCTTTGCAGATGATATTCTATGTGGAAAACCCAAAGACTCCACCAAAAACCTGCTAGAACTGATCCATGAATTCAGCAAAGTCTCAGAGATAAAACCAATGTACAGAAATCAGTTGCATTTCTATACACCAATAATGAATCAGCAGAAAGAGAAATCAAGGAATCAATCCCATTTACAATTGCACCAAACCATAAAGTACCTAGGAATAAACCTAACCAAAGAGGTGAAAAACCTATACACTGAATACTATAGAAAGCTTATGAAAGAAATTGAAGAAAACACACCAAAAAAATGGAAAAACATCCCATGCTCATGGATTGGAAGAACAAATATTGTTAAAATGTCAATACTACCCAAAGCAATCTACATATTCAATGCAATTCCTACCAAAATAACACCAGTGTTCTTTTTTTTTAATATGAAATTTTTGTCAAATTGGTTTCCATACAACACCCAGTGCTCATCCCAACAAACACCAGTGTTCTTCACAGAGCTAGAACATAAAATTCTAAAACATGTATGGAACCAGAAAAGATCCAAATAGCCAAAGCAATCCTGAAAAAGAAAACTAAAGCAGGAGGCATCACAATTCCAGACTTCAAGCTGTATTACAAAGCTGTAATCATCAAGACAGTATGGGACGGCACAAAAACAGACACATAGATCAATGGAACAGAATACAGAACCCAGGAATGAACCCACAAACATATGGCCAACTAGTCTTGGCAAAGCAGGAAAGAATATCCAGTGGAATAAAGACAGTCTCTTCAGCAAGTGGTGTTGGGAAAACTGGACAGCGACATGCAGAAGAATGAACCTGGACCACTTTCTTACACCATACACAAAAATAAACTCAAAATGGATGAAAGGCCTAAATGTAAGACAGGAAACCATCAAAATCCTCGAGGAGAAAGCAGGCAAAAACCTCTTTGACCTTGGCTGCAGCAACTTACTCAACACATCTCCAGAGTCAAGGGAAACAATAGCAAAAGCAAAGTATTGGGACCTCATCAAGATAAAAAAACAAAGAATCCAGTGAAGAAATGGGAAGAAGACATGAATAGACACTTTTCCAAAGAAGACATCCAGATGGCTAACAGACACTGGAAAAAATGCTCAACATCATTCATCATCAGGGAAATACAAATCAAAACCACAATGAGATACCACCTCACCCCTGTCAGAATGGCTAAAATTGACAACTCGGGCAACAACAGATGTGTGTGAAGATGCAGAGAAAGAGGATCTCTTTTGCACTGCTGATGGGAATGCAAACTGGTGAAGCCACTCTGGAAAACAGTATGGAGGTTCCTCAAAAAGGTAAAAATAGAACTACCCTACGACCCAGCAATTGCACTACTAGGTATTTATCCAAGGGACACAGATGTGGTGTTTCGAAGGGGCACATGCACCCCAATATTTATAGCAGTGCTATCGATAATAGCCAAAGTATGTAAAGAGCCCAGATGTCCATTGACGGATGAATGGCTAAAGAAGATGTGGTATATATATATATATATACCGTGGAGTATTAATTGGCAATCAAAAAGAATGAAATCTTTTGCCATTTGCAACAACGTGGATGGAACTAGAGGATATCATGTTAAGTGAAATTAGAGAAAGACAAATATCATATGACTGCATCATATGTAGAATTTAAGATAAAAACAGATGAACATAAGGGAAGGGAAGCAAAAATAATATAAAAACAGGGATGGGGACAAAACATAAGAGACTCTTTAAATATAGAAAACAGAGTGTTGCTGGAGGGGTTCTGGGAGGGGGGATGGGCTAAATGGGTAAGGGGCATTAAGGAAGACACTTGTTGGGATGAATACTGGGAGTTATACATAGGGGATAAATCACTAGAATCTACTCCTGAAATCATCGTTGCACTATATGCTAACTAACTTGGATGTAATAAAAAAATAATAAATAAATAAATGTAAAATAAAATAAAATTGGAAATCAATATCCAACATAATAATACATAGGATCTTCATAGAGACCTTAGATGCTTTCCTGTGAGTCAAGTGAATGTTGGCCATGCAAAGCTTAAGGACTTTGGAGACACCACTTTCCTCCTTTTGCATTTATGTTGTTTGGGTGGTATTCCCCATAGCTGAGGTTTCTCTATAAATGAATTTTTTGGAAGTGACAATTACATGTTTGGTTTTTTTTTTTTTTTATTTTTTTATTAACAATGCATATAATGTCAGAACCTACTTCTGTCTGAACTTCAGCCCTTTAATTCTTTTAGGAAATTGGTTCATTTAGTTCCCAGATGCAAGGGGGTGCAGAGGTGAAGGAGAAAGGAGCTACCACTGACTGAGAAAGGGAACGTGCTAGATAAAGCTCAGTTACCACTGTGAAACCAAATTTAATTCTTATAGCCAGTCTATGAAGCAATTTCATTTTATTATTAAGGAAAAAAAAAAGACTAACAGAAAAAAGGTTCAGAGAGGTAAAGTAACTTGTCAAAAGTCACACTGCTAGAAAATGGCAGAGCTGGGATTCAAACCCTGGCATGGCTCATTACCTCCTATTATTCCTTCCACTAAGCCAAAGCTTTGGAAAGTCTCAGGGATTAACTGGAAAAGACTAACGCTGGAGCGTGTACTATGGTGAAAACATAGCTCCATTATTCTGGGCAATATTATTGTGGCTCGAAAACCACAAAGATGAAAAAGATAGCATAAAAATCTAAAATCCTCTAATGAAAAAGTGAATAATCCTAAGTAATGAATAGTATATAATGGAGAAAGACAAGAATGGATTTTAAGTGAATCTGAAGTTTCTTCTTATGTGGTATTTTTAAACTACTCTAAAGGGAAATTATGACCCAGCAATTGCACTACTAGGCATTTATCCAAGGGATACAGGTGTGCTGTTTTGAAGGGACACATGCACCCCCATGTTTATAGCAGCACTATCAACAATAGCCAAAGTACGGAAAGAGCCCAGATGTCCATTGATGGATGAATGGATAAAGAAAATGTGGTGTGTGTGTGTGTGTGTGTGTGTGTGTGTGTGTGTGTATAATGGAATATTACTCAGCAATCAAAAAGAATGAAATCTTGCTATTTGCAACTACATGGATGAAACTGAAGGGTATGATGCTAAGTAAAATTAGTCAGAGAAAGACAAAAATCATATGACTTCTCTCATATGAGGACTTTAAGAGACAAAACAGATGAACATAAGGGAAGGGAAATAAAAATAATATAAAAACAGGGAGGGGACAAAATAAAAGAGACTCATAAATATGGAGAACAAACTGAGGGTTGCTGGAGGGGTTGTGGGAGGGGGGATGGGCTAAATGGGTAAGGGGCATTAAGGAATCTACTCCTGAAATCATTGCTTCACTATATGCTATTTTGGATGTAAATTTTAAACAATAAAAAATAAAGTTAAGTCATTTAAAAAACGGTATAAAAAAATAAAGGGAAATTATGGATAACCACCAAGGATAAAAATTAACCCGTAGAACGCGTAGGGTAAGGCAAGGGCAGTGAACCTGAATCTCTGGAAACTTCCTAGTGACTGAGAATCATGTAAATTTCCATAACTGGCTTTGTGAAAGTGGTGAGACCTTATTGGTAGGTCACAAATGTTACTTAATTGCCTGATTTGAATATTAAATGGTGTAAGAAAAAAGACTGTGGCTGCTACCCTTTGCTGGAAAAGATTAGAAGATGGGCTTTCCCCAGGTACATTTGAATTGCAAATAAGCATCCAGCGGAAGTACACTTGACAAAAGGTAATACAAAAATGGACAGAGAGGAGTTCAAGAGTGAAAGGGTGTATTTAAATGTCATTTGTACACAGAATGCAGCTGACCTTGTAGCTGAGGATGGGGCCACTCGAAACCTAAATACACTGGAAGAAAAGCCAAAGACAGTCTTGTGGAGACTCCGTGAGTCCAGTAGGAGTGCAGAAAACATTAATTACAGGTAATAAAAAGTGATTAGGCAAGCTATTCCCTATTTGCTATAGTCTGTAATTTTGTGCTACCAAATAATGATGTGTCGGGGCGCCTGGGTGGCGCAGTCGGTTAAGCGTCCGACTTCAGCCAGGTCACGATCTCGCGGTCTGTGAGTTCGAGCCCCGCGTCGGGCTCTGGGCTGATGGCTCAGAGCCTGGAGCCTGTTTCCGATTCTGTGTCTCCCTCTCTCTGCCCCTCCCCCGTTCATGCTCTGTCTCTCTCTGTCCCAAAAAAATAAATAAACGTTAAAAAAAAAAAAATTTAAAAAAAAAAAACAAATAATGATGTGTCAAGACAAAAATTGTATTCTCTTCTGGTTATGTTTCTTCCTCCATGAAAAACAATGCTTTCTGCCATCCTCAGGGGAGTGTGTTTTGTGGATTTTGGTTTGATTTGGTTCAATTTGATTTGTGAATCTGCTGCCATCTTAAAAACTGATATATGGAAGACATCTCAGATGCTGCTAAAAAGAAGTCTGACATTTCCTGTTTCTTGACCTCAGAATCTAACAGACCATCTTCTTGGAATGATTTGATTGGCTCAAAATGGAACAGCCACAAAAGCAGTCGAGAGATACTGTTTTTAGGACAGTGGTGATGTGTGCATAAGGATGCAGATACGCCAGTGCTTTCTCTGTCACAGAGAGGCCGAGTCTTGGTCTGTCAATCCAAGTAGCCTTCAGAGAATGAATATATCTGTCAGGCTTGTCAAACTTCCTTTGCGCGACCCTACTAAGTTAAAGAAGAGAATTAAGCTAAATTAGGTAGTGTGTTTCTGGATTCCCTGAGGAACAAAATACAATGAATTCCAACACTTCTAGACTACTCATTTGGCTGTCCACAGCTGCTATGAGGTGAATTTCTATCATCTTCATTTTCAAAAAAAAAAAAAATTATGTTTATTTACTTTTGAGAGCAAGGAAGACACAGCACAAGCAGGGGAGGGGCAGAGAGAGAGGGAGACACAGAATTCAAAGCAGGCTCCGGGTTCTGCGCTGTCAGCACAGAGCCTGACACGGGGCTCAAACCCACAGACCGCGAGATCATGACCAGAGCCTAAGTCGGATGCTTAACCGACTGACCACCCAGGCACCCCATATCATCTTCATTTTCAAATGAGGAAACAGAAGTGCGAGAAGTCAAATAATTTGCACAAGATCTTGCTAGAATCTAAACAATGGAAACTATATAACAACTTGTTCCCTTTCCCCTCTTCCAGGTCCCCTCCCTGCTGGAGTATGTTTCAGACCAGTGGGATGTGCCCACTTTGACCTGTGGCTATAGGTGTCCTCTTTTTTTCTTTTTAAGAGTGAATTTTCTTTATTCAAATAAATAAGACATACAGAAAAGTACACCAATCTTAAGTGTAAATCTTGGCTAATTTTTATAAAGTGAATAACTCATGTTATTGCCTTCCAGATAAAAGATAGAACACAACCAGTACCCAAGAAGTCCCCAGTCTCCCTCCCTCCCTCTCTCTCTCTCTCTCTCTCTCTCTCATGCCAAAGGAAGCTACTGTACCCTCCCATCATCAGTTACTTTTGCCTGCTTTGGAACATACTATAAATGGCATCATGAAACATTATCTCCTTTGTGTCTCCTTTTGTCCAATATTTGGGAAATGTAACCATGTTACTACCTGTTGACATAATTTATTCATTTCATTATTGTGTAGTATTTGTCTGTGACCATATACCACCATATATTTGTCCATTTTACTGTTGATGGGAACTTGGGTAGTCATGAGTAATAGTACTCTTCACATTCTCGTATGTGGCTTTGGTGCATTTGTGTAAGGATTATGCCTAGGACTAGGATAGGTAGGATATGCAGCTTTAAGAGATACTATGAACAATTTTCCAAAGTGTTTATGTTAATTTATATTCTCAGTGCACAGAGTTGCAGTTTCTCCAAATTTTTATCCTTCTGACACTTAGAAATCATCCCTTTTTTTTCTTTTTCCTCTAGTTATGTGGAAGAGTATATAGAGGAATCTCTTTTTCCAGATTTATTGAGATATAACTGACAAATAACATTGTGTAAGTTTAAGGTGTACAATGTGATGATATGAGATATATATATATATATATATATATATATATATATATATATATAGTGAAACGACTACCACAAGAAGGTTAGTATATACACACCCATCACCTCATATAGTTACCATTTCTGTGTGTGTGGTAAGAACATTTAAGATTTATTCTCTTAGAAAATTTCAAGTATACAATATTCTTAACCATAGTCACAGGGCTGTACATGCTGTGCATCAGATCCCCAGAACTTACTCATGTTATAACAAAGTTTGTCCCCTTTGACCAACATCTCCCCATTTCCTCTACCTCCCTACCCCTGGTAACCACTATTCTACTCTCTGCTTCTATCAATTTGACTTTTTTAGATTCTGCATATAAGTGAGATCATGCAGTATTTGCCTTTCTTTGTCTAGGTTATTTCTCTTAGTATAATGCCCTCAGGGCTCATCTGTGTTGTCACAAATGGCAGGACTTCCTTTTAAGGCTGCATAATATTCCACAGGGTATGTGTACCACAGTTTCTTTATTCATTCATCCACCAGCATCCATCCATTTAGGTTGTTTCCATGTTGTGGCTATTACGAATAACACTGCAATGAACACAAGGTGCAGATTATCTCTTTGAGATGGTGACTTCATTTCCTGCAGATGTATACCCACAAGTGGGATTGCTGGTACTTCTATTAATTTTTTGAGGAAACTCCAGACCATTTTCCATAATGCCACCAACAGTGGGGCAAAAGGTTTCCCTTTTCTCCCTACCCTTGCCAATACCTATTACCTCTTGTCTTTATGATAACAGCTATTTTATCAAGTGTGAGGTGGTATCTCATTGTGGTCTTGATTTACATTTCTCTATGATTAGTGGTATTGAATACTTTTTTGTGTACCTGTTGACCATTTGTACGTCTTTGGAAACTTACCTATTCAGGTCCTTTGCCCATTTAAAAATTAGATTATTTGATGCTTTTAATATTGAGTTGTCTAAGTTCCATGTATATGTAGTTCCTTATATATTCTGGATACTAACCCCTTATCAGATATACAATTTGTAAATATTTTCTCTCATTCCCTAGGGTGTTAATTTATTTATTTTGAGAGAAACAGAGCACATGCAAGTGAGGGGAGAAGCAGAGAGAGAGAGACAGACAGACAGACAGACAGACAGAGACAGAGAATCCTAAGCAGGCTCCACACTATCATCATAGAGCCCAACGCAGGGCTCAATCTCATGAACTGTGAGATCATGACCTGAGCCGAAATCAAAGATGCTTAACTGACTGAGTCACCCAGGTGCCTATTTCCCTTTTCATTTTGTTGGTTTTGTTTTGTTTTTTTCTTGCTGTACAGAAGCGTTTTCATTTAATGTAATCCCACTTGTTCATTTCTTATTTTGTTGCTTGTGATTTTGGTGTCATATCCAAAAAAATCACTGCCAAGACCAATGTCAAGGAGCTTTTTCTCTATGTTTTCTTTGAGTCTTCCTTTTTTCTCAAGTCTAGCTAAAATTTTGTCAATGCTGTTTATCTTTTCAAAAACCAGCCAGCCATTCATTTTGTTGATCTTTTCTATTGTTTTTCCATTCTATTTCATTTATTTCCACTCTACTCTTTATTATTGCCTTCTGTAGTTATCTTCTTCATGGAGACCAACAGGCCACAAATATGAGCAGAGGTGATATCTAAGATTTTACAACCCAAAGATGGATGTGTTCCTAGATAATCTGAGTTAATATGCTGAAAGCATGGCTCTATAGATGACATGTTACAATGGCATCTGAATTATTTTTATTCTGCACTTACCATAAATAGTATTCTGTGTGCTGAGATGAAACAATAACCATCTTATCTAACATTGTTTCTTGAGAAAATATGCTTCAAATACTAAATATCAGATTATTAAATTAATCATTGGAACACAACTCACTTACAGATTGAGGCAATAACTCAAATAACTTCCATCAGTTTTATAAGAGTTAGTAAAATTTCATAACCATGAATAAATCATATCTAAAAGATAAACTCTTCTATATTTTAAACTCTGAAAGTTAAAACCTGCTGTTTTTATTCACATATTACTTGTGAAGAAACAAAAATTTCTTCTTACAACTACCGATCTCAGCTGACTCTCCTCAGTGCCTGACTTAAGTCAGAAAAGGCACATCCTTTTTCACATTTACATTTATACAGTAGAGAAAACACTTCATTTCTCCTTTGTGGGAGCTGATTAAATCTGGCTCCTTGCCTGCTTCCTGCCATGTGGGTCATGGGTGTGGGTAAGAAGTGACAGTCACTAATGACAGCCTAAAGTGGACATTGACTGCCAGATTTGAAATGGGTGGCTCAATTTAAAAAAAAATTAAGGTTATATTCAACTTCAAAAGAACAAAAAAGGTTATATTCAACTTCACAGCTGAATGTGAGTAGAAGGAGGGGGGAAGAAAAATGCTGAACTTGAGAAACAAAGGGACATTTTTCAGCAAGCAAGAAATAAATGGCTTCCTGCACCTCCAAGGCTGCTTCTGCTCTGGAAAAACAGAATCGCTTTATTTGTTAAATAAGTGTCCAAAATGTGCGATCTGTTTTAGGACCACTAGTAAATATATTTGCTATCATATTCTTAAGAAAACCCATTGCAACTCTTTTTAGAGCATGTCTTTCTACATACCCATATATTTATTTAATCCAAGGTAAAAAGCCCAGGGCAACCCTATCTTCAGAGAACACACATCATGAAGAATGGATACTCCATACATAAAATATTCTTACCCAACTTCCCTGCCCACTACATCTGTGTTGCCTTTGTTTCACCTTTGTACTCATCCAGGCATTAAACTCCTCTCCTTCCCCAATTTCTTAAAAAAAAAAAAAATCAAAAATTCAATCACAGCCACCTTTTTTGTAAATTTTGTAGATTTATTGAAGATTTAGAACATTTTGGAGAGATCCCGCACAACATTCCACCATCTCACTAAACTCTTCTTTCTCCTTTTTCCATTTTCTTCAGTCTCCTCCCCTTCCCTGTTCAAACTAATTCCGTATGCCCCTCTACCAGTCAGGATGGACTAACATGTGCTGTGGTACAAAACAACCCCAAACCATGCACACAATACAAACATTTACACAGAAATGAGGCCTTCACTGGTGCACTTTGATAGCACCCATAGGATAATCTAACCCTAAACTCCACATATATATCTTTTACAATGTATTCAGATACTAAAAATATTATAAAATGCCAAGGAGGACCTTACAATTCCCAAAAAGGGCAGTTAACTTTATTTTGGCCTAATGGTTACTAAATTCATATTTGTTGCAGGGTCACATGGGGACTTAAAAAAATTTAGATGCCAGGGCCTGGTCCACAGATATTTTGATTCAGTAGATTTGATGTGGGGTTCAAGACTCTACATTTTTAACAAGCTCCCCAGGTACTTCTGAAAATTTTCCAGGTTTGAAAATTGCCCCTGGAGTTCAGGGGTCAGCAAACTACAGCCCTCAAGCCAAATATGCCCTGCCATCTGTTTTTGTAAACCAAGTGGAATTGGAATGCAGACATGCCCATTCATTGATGTCTGTGTATGGCTTTTTTCATGCTATAATGGCAGAGTTGAGTAATTGAGACAGGGATCAAATGGCCCACAGAGAGTTAAATATTTACTATCTGGTCCTTTACAGAAAAAACTTTGCCAAACTATGCTCTTGTCTGTTTCAGGACTAATTTCCAGACAAGTGTTATTAATTGTGATGGGAACTAAGTAAGGCAATGTAGATGATCACTACTGAAAACAACACTTGGACTAAATTCTTTAAAATGGTATCTTCAAAAAAAATAAATAAAAAATAAAATGTTATCTTCATATGAGGATTCTTTTTGTATATACAAATTACCAGCCAAATTAATTTTTCCTGAGTTATACTGCCCCCTAATGGTAGAAATGTTAAATCACAGATGCTTAATCAGATTAGATGTTGCCCATTGTTTACTAATTCTTGAAATCCGAGTCATACATATAGACTTTGTAGCAAGGGACTTCAGGAATCAGAATTCCTGATTCTGATTATGAATGGTATAACGGAGCAGGACTAAATGGCCTGGGAGAACATTGGCAGTTTTAATGAGAATTAGAATCCCTTCCTTCTGTAAAGTTGCTTGCTCTCCAAGCACTATTACCCCATGCAGCATTTCCAATCAGATTTTTGGGGGGATATAGTGACCACTTGTGATGCCATGTCTATTTCTAAAAGTGAAGCACAATACTAACAATATGGTCAAAATCGCATGTGCACTCGCTATGATGAACTGAGATTAAAGGAAAGAAACCTTCAATAGGAAGCTAGATGTATGCAAACATATGCCAAGACGGTTACCAAGGTGGATTGCACACATGTTGGAAATAATGAGACAGCAGAGGATGAAGCCATTGGTATTCCCCCTTGACTGCTGATTAAAATCCTCTGAGGAGCTTTTAAACAATAATGATGGCCAGATCCCCACCTCTGGAGATTTTGATCTAATTGTTCTGGGGAGAGACCCTGGCAGCAGTATTTTTTTTTTTTTTAAGTTCTCCAAGTGATGGTGATGTGCAACCAACATTAAAAACATTGTTCTATAGTAGTTTCTCAAATTTTAAGGTATATACAAATCACCTGGAGATTTTCTTACTCTGCATGTGATTCAGTACATCTGTGACGGCACCAGAGCCTCTGACTCCTAACAAGCTGTAAGGTGATGCTGATGCTCCTGTCCGTAGATCACACTTTGAGTAGCAAGGAATTAGGTCATCCCTAGCCACAATTTTTATGCAATTTCACTGGTTCTGAGATCTTAAACTACATAAGTGTCACCTGGGAGCTAATGAAACCTGCAAATTTGCAAGCTCCAGTCTCAGAAATTAAAATTCAGTGGATCTTAATTTTTAACAGGTGTCCCAAATGATTCTGCGATTCATAGTCTGAGAACCAAATACACAGTCACCACCACAAATGCTATTTATTCTACAAATCACATTTTTAAAAAGGTGGTAGCATTAATTTTACAAGCTACTTTCACCAAATGCGGGGAAATCTTTCTCCCAGATGTGAGAAGAAATTACCTCAAATTCAGTGGCTTAAACTAACAACAATTTTATTATATCTCATGATTTTGTTGGATTAGGAATTTGGGTAGAGATCATCTGAGTGATTCTTCTGTTCTCCCTGTGGTGTTAACTAAAGTCACTTAGTAGTATCCAACTAGCAAATAGTCTGGTCCAGAGAGTCCAAGATGGCTTCACTTCCCATGACTGTTGCCTGGAATGTCCACACATAACCTTTCCAGTCTGGCAGTCCCATGTGAGGTAGTAGGTTTCCTCACATAGCGGCTGAAGTCTCTCAGACAGACTGTTCCACGACACAGGAAGTGGAAGCTGCCATTCTCGCAAGTCCCGGACTCAGAAACTCGCACAGTGTCATACCTGCCATAGTCTACTGGTTAAAGCAGTCACAGAGCCCAACCAGATTCAAGGGGAGGAGTCATAAACAGGCGGCAGTCATGGTTGTGCAACCCATGAAGAACCCCAAGTGCTCAACACAAAAGGGCTCTGTGCTTGTGGTTTAATGCTCTGTTGCCATCTTGAGATTCTTTACAATTTTTGAACAAAGGGTAACACGTTTTCATTTTACACTGGGTCCCACAAATTATATAGCCTGTCCTCATAAACTTCACTTTACAATAAAAGGAGTAATTAAAAAATTTGTAGCCATCTTTCATTAGTCATAAGCTGTTTGCCGGAGACTTTATTCCTCACCATACGTCTGTATTCAAAGTTATACTTTCTTAAATTATTTTTAAAAATTTTTTTAATGTTTATATATTTTGGAGAGGGAGAGAGAGCGAGCAGGGGGAGGGGAGGAGAGAGAAGGGACACAGAATCCAAAGTAGGCTCTAGGTTCCGTGACATGGGCTTCAAACTCATGAACGGTGAGATCATGACCTCAGACAAAGTCGGATGCTTAACCGACTGAGCCACCCAGGCACCCCCAAAGTTATCCTTTCAAAATTCAAACTGAGGTATGTAGGTTAAATTCAGCGTAAAGAAGAAAAACAAATTATGATGTTGAAAATTAGACTTACCATTAGACTAAATTCTGTGATGTTTTACAATTAAGAAATACGTTGAAAACCAACCACGCTATTATGCTGAGTACCTGCTAGTACTCTAGATCTGATCACCTCTGGGCTCACCCAGTTAGGTGGCTTAGGCATTAACCAACAGTTATCCAAGGTCAGTATGCATGCAGTATACACAGTGTCCTTGATGAGAAAGGCAGCTAGTAATTACTATATGGGGAAAGGAAAAGTCTCCATGATCTCAGCAAACTTGGATTTGTGTTTTGGGGCATCTGCTGAAACTATTTAAAGGTTATCAAGGAAGGCAGAGACAACTCGCATGCTTTTTGAGAACTCAGCCACATTTAACATCTCTTTGGGTCATCAGTCATTTGTGCTACATTATGTTTCCAGCAGGAGCTCAATAAGGGTTGCTGGGATGAATCTAAGCAACAAATGGCATACCAACAAAAACAAAAACAACTACTCAAAGACCAAGATTGATAGACACAATGAATGAAGAACAAGGTCAGGAAAAGTTAAGTGTAGTACTTTGCACATGGGGGGCAAGGATTACGGAGTTGAAACTACTGATATGATCAACTCAAAAGGTATAATTATCCAGGGCAAGTTTCCGAGGGAAAGAAGGTAGATGTTGAAAGAGATGGAACTTGGCAGACAGTACTGAAAGGAAACAGAAACCCTATTGGCTTGAGGAGAAGAAAATTAGCCCGACTAGGATAGAGTAACGTGGGTAGAGGGATGTTACTGGATAGATGAGAAGTGAAGAAAGGAGAGACTCATTGCTTCAGGCACTCAGTACCAGGATGCAGAATCTGAATTCACTCCACAAGCTGTGGGAAGTTTACTGCAGTTTGTTGGTTACTGGTTTAAAGGGGATGGGTGATGGCTTTTTATTTTATATGCAAGAATAATAATGGAAGTCTTCAACTGAGCTACATTCCAAAGAAGGTGCAAGATTAAGATGCAGAATTTTTCAGAGGAGGTGGTCAGAAACCTAGTGAATGATCCTTAAAGCACGGATCCACATTGAGGGTACAAGGATTGGAAATTAGAGATCAGAAGGGACTTTAAAAGGGAGAGAGTTCCTGAGGTACTGGGATGGTAGTAATGATTCCCTTAATCTCAGGAGACAACCTGAAAACTTAATATGTGTCTCCTGGAGTTTGAAGAACCGTAATGGCCTGATGTCTGATTCTCTCCTGATGAAAATCTAAAGGGTAAGAGAAAGGATGACTAGCTACTTTGGTGGAGAATTGGCTTGCACTCCCAGAGTTCTGCAGGGAAAAGATTGTGTTTCCTACTGTGGTAGATGTTGTGATGACTGAAAGACTTGTTCCTCCTGCCACTGGAAGTGATACCAGCAGAGAGCCCTCAACTATGAGTCCCCATGGGGATTGCTTTGGCTGGACAGAGCTTGCTGATGACTGGCTGGTATGAGGGTATAAAGTCCCAGCCCTGCACCCCAATTTAGGACCACTCTACAGGGCCATTCCAGCATCAGAACTCTCTGAGGACTGACTGAGGCCTCCACTGAGATGCAGCAAAGCTCAACTTCTGCTGCTGCACAAACGTGCTTCTTTCCCTTACTTTCCACAGGTGTTGATCCCAAGGACACTCCCTAATAAACATCTTGCATGGCTGTCTCCATCTCAGAGTCAGCTTCCCGGGAAACATGACCTGTAACACCTGTGGATCAAATGTGGGCCTCTGGGTCAAGTGAACCAGTGGATTATCTTGGATCTGAACAAACATCAGCAGAGAGGATGTTTAAGGTATCACTGGATTCCATCTGGGGAAAGAGTGAGCAACGGCTTGAATAGAGCCACACCAGCCTGGGTCAAGGTTTTTAATTATGAGGGGGAGAGGGGTCTTTGAAAAACCTAACAAAAGTACCGTGAGGAAAAAAGGCCAACTTTGAACTGTTTACCAAGTCCAAAGAGTACCAACATACAGTTCACAGGAGTGTCAGTCAAATACTTTCTTGTCCTCTCTCCCAGGCCTCCCAACCTGGAGAGGTTAGAAGCCCGAGTTAGCAGGCGCAGGGGCAAGAACCCAAGATAGGGTAAAAGACGTCAACCCTACCCCTTCCCTGACTTTATTTAAAACAGTTCCCCCATCTTCTGAAAATTTTCATATCACCTAGAGCCCACCCTTGCCCCAAATACCGTAATACTCTTATCTTTCCCTTTATTTGGTGATATGCCCCACAGCTCCTTTGATGTGCAGTCTCTAAAATCCGTACAAAAAGTCAAAAAACCTCACCTTGTCTAAAGATTGTCCCTGGTGGTCTCAGGCTGCAAGGCTAAAAGCTTTTTCTTGTGTGGTACTATGTCTTGCTGGCCATTCCAACTACTTGCATACCGTGAAACACAGAGTGACAGGTACACAGCAGGCGCTCAGTACGTTTCTCAGATTTCCCAACTGCCTTTGGAGAGGAGCGCTGGGTCTCCCACGGCGGCAGAACAGGAACAGCAGCCGCTAAGGTAGAGCAACCCGGGACCCTGCCAGCTGTGAGGCACGCCCTCGTCAGGGGGCCTGGGACCGAGAAGACCCTGCTAAGAGGAGCCATGCACGCGCTGGTCCGTAGCCCCCGACTTAGGACAGTATAGGTCCCGCACGCGCGGCCGTCCATCTTTCTTTCTGCCCCGCCCCTCCCTCCTGCCACGCCCCATCCATCCCGCCCCGCCCCGCCCGCCTTGAGCTCTGCCCCGCCCCGTCCTGCTGCCCCTCCCCACCCGTATCACACCGCCCGCCCCGCACGCCTTGCGCTCCGCCCCTCCCCGTCCTGCTGCCACGCCCCATCCCGTTAGCCCCGCCCCTTCGCCCTGCCCTGCCCCTTCTTGCTGCCCCGCCCCGTCTCTTTCGCCGCGTCCCGCCCCCTTCTGGTACCCCGCTGGCTGGTAGGGGCGGCCTCAGGCGTAATGGGGACCGCCTCGTCGCTTGTGAGCCCCGCTGGCGGGGAAGTGATAGAGGACACGTATGGGGCGGGCGGCGGCGAGGCCTGCGAGATCCCGGTGGAGGTGAAGCCCAAGGCCCGCCTGCTGCGCAGCTCGTTCCGCCGCGGCGCTGCAGCAGCGGCGGCAGGGGCCGGGCCCGGGTCGCTGCCCCGTGGAGCGGGCGGCGGCGGGCTGCTGGGAGCTAGCTTCAAGTCTACCGGCTCGTCCGTGCCGGAGCTGGAGTACGCGGCGGCCGAGTACGAGCGGCTGAAGAAGGAATACGAGATCTTCCGGGTCAGCAAGAATCAGGAATTGTTGTCTATGGGCCGCCGCGAGGCCAAGCTGGACACGGAGAACAAGCGGCTGCGGGCGGAGCTGCAGGTAACGCCCGGCCCGCGTGCGCGGCGGGGGCAGTCGGGACGTCCCCCCCACCCCCCGTCCCGCCCCGCCCGCGCCCTGCCAGGCTGGGCTTTGGACGCCTAACTCCGTCCTTCGTCCATCCTGCCCCCTCTCTAAACCAAGTAGTTTTGAAAGTTGGCTAGGAACCGCTCTGCATTTTAATTTGAGAGACACATTCTCTTGGGGTCTAAACTGATTTCCTTAACTAATCCGCCCCTTTTCTATTTCTGGTTCATTCATTCAGACACCTTGAAACAATTAGCCTGAAAGTGTCCTGAAGCAGCTAATGCCAATCTGCAGGGGGCTCCAGGGAAGTGGGTTAACCCAGGGCTCACAGACACACAAAAGATTTTGGTGACATCTGTTGAAGCCAACTCATCAAATTCCCTAGGAGTTTTTAACTGCACTCCCCGCCCCCTTAAATATATCTCTCAGTTTCTTCGTGTGGAGCTGTTGAGTTTTAATGATCTTGAAGTGAATTTTTCTGGAAACCTGATTTTCACCATCCTAACTGCTTTGATTGAAAACATTCCCTAGGTGTAGTCAAATGCTCTTAATGCACTTGACTAATTTACTCAGAAAAACAATTATTGCGTGGTCTTCCTCTAGGAGATGTGTTTTGACTCCTTAAAATGGTATGTAAAGCAAGAGGTTGCTTTTCTGTGAGCAAAGTTGTCAGACTCTGTGTCATCTGTTTTAGGCCTCTCTGAGGGTTGTGGTTTTACTTTTTTTTTTTTTTTTTTTAACTGTGGAAGAGACTTCTAGACAGCCCAAGTGTTTCTGGGCTCATCACAGTAGGAATTGAATAAATACCTCACACTGATTTTTCTGAGAAGAGCCTTCTTCAGGGGCACCTGGGTGGCTCAGTTGGGTAAGCGGCCAACTTTGGCTCAGGTCATGTTCTCAGGGTTCATGAGTTCCAGCCTGGCATCCAGCTCTATGCTGACAGCTCAGAGCCTGGAGCCTGTTTTCAGATTCTGTGTCTACCTCTGCCTCTCTCTCTTCCTCGCCGCCCCCAAACATAAACAAACATAAAAAAAAAAATCCTCCTTCCTTCTAGACTAGGCACCTTTCCTAGTAGCTGTTGTAAAATTAGACTGCTATCTGGGAAGAATTACTTACCAGTCTATCTGTTGTCTTACCAGTTTTCCTACTGGGCAGTCTTAATGCGCTTGCATTGTATAAAATGGACTTAACGCATTTCAGATACCTGATTTCATGCATCGAAGCTATTGTCTAATGGACGCTGCACATTGGAAATGGCTGTGAGATGGGGGGTAGAAAAGAAGGCTGGACCAACCAGGGCAGAGTGCAGTAAGGGCTGACAAAAGCCAGTCTCAGGTTCCTCCTGTTACTTTATGTAGTAGTTCCGAAAGTTGAGTAGAATCCACTATGCATTTTAGTATTATCTTGAGGTCTAAACTGATTCCTTAACTAACCCACCCATTTTTTTATGCAGCCTTTTTGATTCCTTTCTCATATATCTAGGCATTAAAAAAAAAAAACCTCTTCCATATTTATTTAACCCATTCAGTCATACACTTACTGGGGGCCTTCAATGTTATAGGCACCAAGGGGGCTCTGGGGATAGCAAAATGAGAAAGACATGGAGCCAGGAAGTGCATGGTCACACAGAATTAATTATCCTTCAAGTTAAGACTTACAAACTATATACTTTTTTTTTTAATTTTTTTTAACGTTTTATTTATTTTTGAGACAGAGAGAGACAGAGCATGAACGGGGGAGGGGCAGAGAGAGAGGGAGACACAGAATCGGAAGCAGGCTCCAGGCTCTGAGCCATCAGCCCAGAGCCCGATGCAGGGCTCGAACTCACGGCCGGCGAGATCGTGACCTGAGCTGAGGTCAGACGCCCAACCGACTGAGCCACCCAGGCGCCCCATAGACTTTTTGTTCTTTTACAGATGGGAAACCTGTGCCATTGGGAAAATTAAGAGTTTGACACAGTATTTCAATTTCAATTCACAGTACTAATTTCCATTAAAAGCTTAACATTGAAGTGTCTTCATTTATTATAATTAAGCATGTTTGCATTTTTTTTCATGATTCATTATGTGTTTGAATAAAATGGCAATATGTAGTCCTTGATAACTGGTAAAATAGTAAGTAGATTGGTACAGTTCTAAGGTATGCATGTAATATATATGTAAGATACTGAAAAATTTGAGAGGAATATTATTTTTGTTAGAAATAACAAGGTCAGTTATTTCAGGCGCTTCAAAAAACGTATCAGAAGATACTTCGGGAAAAGGAAAGTGCTTTAGAAGCAAAATACCAAGCAATGGAGAGAGCAGCAACATTTGAACATGACAGAGATAAAGTGAAAAGGCAATTCAAGGTAAATGCCTTATGTTTTTACCTGCAGAGTGATGCAGAATAACAACATATTTTAAAAGTTTCTATAATGCTGCATGAATAAGTAGATGTAGTCCTGAATGTTCTAAGAACTAGAGTAGAGCACTTTCTACATTTTTGAGATGGACCTAGTAAACGTGAGATCATTTCAAGGAAAAAATAAAAAAGTGAGCACTGCAATAGGGATTTGGGGAAAAGAAAGTCTTTCCATATGGGGGTAAGGCATTTGGAAATATTTGGGGATGTTTTGTATGGCAGGTCATTACTGGCATCTAGTGGGAGGGAGACAAATTTGCTAAACGTCAGCAGTGCACAAAACAGCCCCACGGCACAGACAGGCCTCCTGCCCAAATTCCAGTGGGTTCCAGTTGCAAAACAGTAGAGTTACTTTAGTTATTCATCCTACAGGTCAGGACCGAACTGAATATTGGTTTCATGAGTGAAAGATTTTTTTGGTTAAGAGTTGATGACACAACCTTTTGATTATGGGAGAGGTTTCAAAATTAACATCTGTCTTTTAAAGATTTTTAGGGAGACCAAGGAGAATGAAATTCAGGACTTACTGAGGGCTAAGCGAGAGTTGGAAAGTAAACTTCAGAGGCTCCAGGCTCAGGGAATCCAAGTATTTGATCCTGGAGAGTCTGATTCAGATGACAACTGTACAGATGTTACTGGTAAATTTACTTCCTATTTATAATATTTTAAGTTTTCACTATAGGTGTAATGATATTGTAGAGCCAACGTTGAATCCTTTTAGTTGTGAGTGGTTGCTGTTATAAATAGAATTGCACTTTCTGTCTCTTTCTCAGGTGTTATGACAGCAATTTTCCATGAAGTCCATGACATTGTTAAGAGCCATGTTTTCTTCTGACTTGCATTGCCAACCTCACCCCATAGATTTTCTCTCTCTGGTCTCAGCTCCTTCAGGTCTCACCATGATATCTCCATTTTGGCTGGGGGAAGAGGGAAGGGAATTCATTCCTCTCCTTGAAAGCACAATCTGAAAGGGGCCCCTGGGTGGCTCAGTTGGTTAAGCGTCCAATTCCTGATTTGGGCCCAGTCTTGATCTCCTGGTTTGTGGGTTCGAGCCCTGCATCTAGCAGCAGTGCTGGTAGTGTGGAGCCTGCTTGGGATTCTCTCTCAAAGTAAAGAAATAAACTTTAAAAAAAAAGGAAGGAAGGAAGGAAGGAAGGAAGGAAGGAAGGAAGGAAGGAAGGAAGGAAGGAAAGAAGGAAGGAAGGAAGGAAGGAAGGAAGGAAGGCAGGAAGGAAGGAAGGAAGAAAGAAAGAAGCACAATCTGATACCGCATTGGCCAGCACTATACTCAGGAAGATTGAAGAGTGTAATCATTAGTAGGAGAGTCATGTATCCACGTAAAGTTGGAAATTCTGTTACTAAAGGAAGAAGGGGAGAATGGATATTGGAAAATAGTTGGTAGTCTCTGTTACATTATTTTTCCACATAATGATAAATTCTTTGCAACCATCCATTAGAATATCTGCATGATATTCCACTAAATGGTTTCCAGGACAGTCCCGTAAGCTATTCAAAAAGTTTATATTCTATAATTAAACATATAAAATATGTTTTTCTAGAAATAAAGCTTGGAGCCATAGAAGGCAAGGGTCTACCATGTTCTAAGAAAATAATAATAAACTGTGACTGATACTGAAAAATGAAAAATATTCTATTGATAAATGCAGTAGAAAAATGTAGTCACTCTCTCATTTACAGGAACCTGCATTTTATTCTTACAAACTGATTTGGGAGTGAAATATGGCAACTTGACAATTCCCTCTTAGTTTACATTTTAGAACCATTGGAATCTGACCAGCATTCTGGGATTTTTATTACTAACTTTTGAAGGGGAAAAAAATGAAGTGATTCTTAATGGCTTTGAGTGACTAAGAGGATCCTCTTGTTGACCCCACATTAGTGTTAGTGGTTATTTCAGTGTTGACATGTTTTAAAATGTGCAGTGTTTCAAAACTATTATATCATAATTACCTTGGCAAGTTAATAAGAACAAGTTAGTATTTCCTCCTAGGTCTTTCTTCATATTTTGATTTGAACATAAAGAAAGGATACTGAGGGAACATCATTCATTTCACATTCAAAGACATACAAATAATGATCTCATTTTTGCCAGATATTGAGTCCAAATACTAGTGTATGCATATTTAGTCAAAGATGCTGTGTTCATAAGCACCAACTGATTCAGACATTAATTTTATTTCTCTGGAAGTTTAAAGAGGGGGCAGTCTTTACATCCTTAGCTTACATCCTAATGAATTACCAATGATAATTACAGGTGTGCTAGTAATAGTCTTCCTTTTAAATTCTTTCTTTCAAATTTTACACTGATGCCTTAACTATATGGTTAGAAATCTTGTTTAGAATTTTTGTATGGGGATATTTTTAACTTCTCACAGTTGTTACAGTTCCTTTGGTTACTATATCGTTTATTTCTTTTCATCTTTCTCTCTTTAGTCCCCTCTTTGACTTTGAGATGACAACCAGAATTATGCTAACCAGCACCTTAGAAGTTGCCAAAAGTTGGTGACAAAGTACTTTCAAAATCATTAAAGATTGAATATTTGGATATTTGTTGTATGTAATATTATAGTTGTTTTTTTTAATTAGAAATCCTGTGTAGTACATGTGATAAGTTTTTGAACATTCACTAATTTGGTTTTCACAAGATAAAATCTCTTGCATTTATAGCTGCTGGAACCCAGTGTGAATACTGGACTGGAGGAGCTTTGGGAAGTGAACCTTCCATAGGGAGTATGATCCAGCTTCAGCAATCCTTCAGGGGTCCTGAGTTTGCCCATAGTTCTATAGATGTGGAAGGACCCTTTGCAAATGTCAACAGAGGTAACACAAGCCATTTGCCAATTACTTCGGCTAATGGTAATGACTGTTCCTATGCTGTAATCTTGTGTGCTGGGAAAACAACCATCAACCAGGCATGAGATTTTTATTCTGGGTGTCTTCCAGCTGTCAAACCAGCATGTACTTACCGGTGCTGTCACTGAGCAGGGCTAAGTAAGTTCTGTAATTCACATCAGGATCAGATGGTGTTCCCCGGCCAGACTGACAAATCAGGTTCTAAAAACTTCGCTTCTGGTCTGAATTCTCAGGGGTTTCAGTTGATCATTGAGAGTGTAATATAGATTAACTGAGAAACAGTAGTTTTTAGTCTTTCCTTCTGTGGTTTTGATGCTTTTAAGGGTTAGAGAAGGCTGCAGAATAACGTACAAAGTTATGCAATGTAGTATCCTTAGTCAGAAGAATATTTTCATTATTTTTATATAATTTGGTGTCCAAAACAGCTCTGAGATCTGTTCAGAATTTCAATGCCAGTGCAGATCTGAGATGTTATAAGTAGCTCTATTTTTTTTCCTTAAACTATAAGATTATCAGCAAAATGAAAAGTGTTTAATTATGCCTTTTGAATTAGCCAAATATGTCTTAAAATGTTCTTTTTCACTAAATAGCATTTCATTTTATGCCATTCTTAAAGTTTCTTTTTGACTTAATATATCTCAAGAATAATAAGTAGGTAAAAGTATAGGCCAGCCTGCAAATGTAGGCCCTCCTACAGTTGCAAACTAATTAAACAGCTCAAGTAACATAGGTTCATGATATTGACTGGAACCACTGGTACCTCAGCAAGGACCCTGGGTGACATTGATTACTTTATGCCCAAGGATAGAATTTGAGGTTAAAGAACTGTTTGCCTTCTAATAGGTTATTCCAGAAGGTGTGTCATTATTAACGAGTAAGATCAGATTGCATTCTATGTTGCCTGTTGTGTTTTTGCAGACTTTTTTTTTTTAATTTTTTTTTTCAACGTTTATTTATTTTTGGGACAGAGAGAGACAGAGCATGAACGGGGGAGGGGCAGAGAGAGAGGGAGACACAGAATCGGAAACAGGCTCCAGGCTCTGAGCCATCAGCCCAGAGCCTGACGCGGGGCTCGAACTCACGGACCGCGAGATCGTGACCTGGCTGAAGTCGGACGCTTAACCGACTGCGCCACCCAGGCGCCCCGTTTTTGCAGACTTTTAAAAGACTTTTAAACATCTTGTCAAATGTTTTTTGATGATTTTTTTTTCATGAACTCATGATAAATTTTATTTTTAGATGACTGGGATGTTGCTGTAGCTAGTTTATTACAAGTTACTCCGTTGTTTTCACATTCTCTGTGGAGTAACACTGTCAGATGTTACCTCATTTATACAGATGAAACCCAGCCTGAAGTGGATCTTTTCCTTAAGGTGAGGATATTTGTAAATTCTTTATTCACTGATTTAAAATACAAGTTAATATTGTGTCCTATTTATGACACTACTACATCTAAACGAAGTAGTTTACTACCTATCAGATTATATGTCTTAAAGAGCAAGAAGAATTTGGGTTTTTTTAAGAGAAAATCTTGCTCAGTTTTATCAGTGTATTCAAATAAAGGCTTTGGAACTTAATTCTTATGAATGCTTTATTGTACATTGTGCACAGCGTTTAAGACCCTTGTTGATAGCGCCTGCTTTAGGTAATATCTGCCAGCCCTAGCCTTGAATCTGTTTCAGGTTATAACAAAGTTTAATCTTTATCATGGTTTTTAATTTTTCAAGGCAGTCATTGGGGTTAACCTGAGGGAGAGGGCAGGCATACTCCAGCCTGTGGGCCAGATCTGGCCTGCAGCCTGTCTTTATAGGACCGAAAGCTAAAATTGCTTTTTACATTTTCACATGGTTGGAAAAAAAATGAAAAGATGAATGTTTTATGACATGTGAAAATTATATTAAATTCAAATTTTAGTGTCTATAAATAAGGTTTTACTGGAACACAGCTAGTGTTCATTTACACACTATTAAGCTGAACACAGCTTATTCATTTACACACTATGTCTGCTTCATACTACAATGGCGGAATAAATCACAAGAGACTAAATGGACCCCAAGGACCTCTGCTAAAATATCAAGTCATTAAGCTATTACTAACTTGTAAGAGTACTTGCCGTTTACAGAAAAAGTTTGCCTATTACTGTTCTAACTGAATTTTAAATAAATCTGCATGTCACATGCTATACCTGCTATATTAACATTATTGATTAAAAGATTGTTGATTAATGAATTTATTTAGCTTTGCTTTTTGATATTGTTCAACTTGGGTTGAGAGATAAAATATTTTGCAAACCAAAGTTTCTACTCACTAACTGAATATAGGTTATTACCAAACTGATGTTGAGGGAATTACTCATTTATTGCATAATAATGCTCATCATTACTTAGTAACTTAATTCGTTATAGACCAACATAATTTTTTTATTTATATCTGTTTGCTTTAATGTTCTAATATATCATGGTGGACACTTTTTACAATATAGATTCATGGATTTGGGTTTTCTACTCTTTATAACAATAAAGCAGAAATCATTTATAATAATAATAATAATAACAAAAATAAATACCAAAGGAAATTATCCCAATATTTTTCTTCCATTGTTTTAGGTTTCATTATGAAATAAATTATTTTCTGAGCTAGGAAACAGCCAAGTTACTAAGCTTATATATTTTTGTTTTAAGGGAAACTTGCCTTTTCTCTTAAAGATTTTTTTTAAAATATGATTATATTTTTAAGTTTTAAATTAAAAAAATATTCAACATAACCTGTTCTAAAGCATGCTTTTTTATTTTAAGTAGTATGAAGCTGACTAGATCTTTAGTTATATAAGCTGTGCTTTTATTATGTTTTAATTTCTTGTGTTTTGTTTTGTTTTAATTTCTTTTTAGGACTATTCACCTAAACTTAAAAGAATGTGTGAGACAATGGGATATTTTTTCCACGCTATATATTTTCCAATAGATCTTGAAAATCAATACCTTGCTGTTAGAAAATGGGAAATTGAGAAGAGTTCATTAGTTATTTTATTCATTCATTTAACCTTACCAAGGTAAGCTGAAAATTCTGTCATTTATTACAGGAGTTGTATAGAATTGATCACTTCTTGGCCTTTTGACTAAGATCAAGTGTAGGAGTTGTATAGAATTGAGACTGCCACAAAAAGAATGAAATCTTACCATTTGCAACTACTTGGATGGAACTGGAGGGTATGATGCTAAGTGAAATTAGTCAGTCAGAGAAAGACAGAAATCATATGACTTCACTCATATGAGGACTTTAAGAGACAAAACAGATGAACATAAGGGAAGGGAAACAAAAATAATATAAAAAAAGGGAGGGGGACAAAACAGAAGAGACTCATAAATATGGAGAACAAACTAAGGGTTGCTGGAGGGATTGAGGGAGGAGGATGGGCTAAATGGGTAAGGGGCATTAAGGAATCTACTCCTGAAATCATTGTTTCACTATATGCTAACTAATTTGGATGTAAATTTTAAAAAATAACATTTAAAATAAATAAATAAATAAATAAATAAATAACAAAAAAAAAAAAGAATTGAGATTGCCAAATGAACTTCAAAGATAAGTTCTAATTGCATCCTTATAATCAAAAACAATCCACAAAATTCAATAAATGTTTTGGCTTTTCATACAGAAACAAAGAATTAAGAACTTTACACTGTTTGCATTAACAGGTCCTAATGTTGGCATCATTAATGCAAAGATCATTTTAATCAGGGGTAGCTAACTATGGCCTTCAGGCCAAATCCAGTCAGCCACCTGCTTTTATAAATAAAATTTTTTTGAACATAGTTATATTCATTTATTTATGTATTTTTACAGCTGCTTTCATACTACAAGAGCAGAGTTAAGTACTGCGGTTACAACAAAGGCTGTGTAGCTCATGAAGCCTAAAATGTATACTCACTGGCCCTAATAGAACAAGTTGGCAACTCCTGATTTCAATTATCTGCATTAACTTTCATTATTTTCTTTCTTCAGATACAAATTGAGAGCTACTTAAACACTTATATAGATGTTAAATCAAGTTTTTAATTCTCTGAGGAGCTTACTTATTTAATTCCAGTAAAGTGAGCAATTTTCTTATAATGTGAATATAATTAACACCAATGAGTTAGTCTGCAAATAAGGATTTTTTTTTAACCAACTAGATATATAGATGAAGACAAAATATATTTAATAAGAGGTTTTCTTTCTACATTTGCTGTCTGATTGAATTTAACCCTTCCAGAGCATTTTTCCTTTTATTGAGGACCAACTCTGACCTCAACTGTGTGCAGAAGTATGTGGAGCCCTAGGCTTTACCAGAGACCCTGCAGTGTGATCCATCATTGCTCCTTAAGACTGCCCAGTGGCCAAGGAACCACTTGGTCAATGAGCCTCCACCCAAACAAGTTTTAAGGATTCTTTCCACTTGATTCCCTTTTAGTTGGGGTTCTTTTCCTCCCTTACCCCTTTTCTTTTCCTGTTATTTTTTTGTATTTATTAAGGATATATTCTGTTTTATTATTTAATATCTGGGTAGTATTTTATCTCAGGTGGTAATATGTCATTTGTTGTTTTTCTCTTATTCTCTAATCCTTTAAACCATCTTGTTTTTTCTTTACCTTTTATCCATGTTTAGTTAATAAAATATTGCACATTATTTTTACATTTTTAACGTTTATTTCTATCTTTCTCATATTAAATCCCTCTTAATCTTTTACTCTTCATCTTTTACCCTTTATCCTTCATTTCTTTCATGTTTTATTACTTTGCTTGGCAGATTTCAGCTTATCTTCTTTAACTAAAATTTTATTTATTTTACATTTTAAAAACTTTATTCTTTTTTTTTTTTTTCCAACGTTTATTTATTTTTGGGACAGAGAGAGACACAGCATGAACGGGGGGAGGGGCAGAGAGAGAGGGAGACACAGAATCGGAAACAGGAAACAGGCTCTGAGCCATCAGCCCAGAGCCCGACGCGGGGCTCGAACTCACGGACCGTGAGATCGTGACCTGGCTGAAGTCGGACGCTTAACCGATTGCGCCACCCAGGCGCCCCTTAAAAACTTTATTCTTAAAGAATAAGAATTTTAATTTCTAAAATTTAATCACTTCTTCACCTATGCTTTGCCTTTATTTTGCTTTAATTTTTCATACTCCATCTGCTGATTATTTTATTTCCTTAATGTTTATTTCATGGCTGTTAAGAAATATGGCAGTAATTTTAGGCTTCACACCGTAAACAAGGGTTGATAGAACTTTTATTTTTCTCAGGTTGTTCCTTCACCTCTCATGATGATTCCCCCATTCTTCTCAAAAGATGACTCTGGAATCATGTCCCCTGAGCAGTACCCAGTAGCCCCATATTCTTCCCTCCCACCAAAGAATTTGAACCAAATCCCAGATGTCATATCATTTCATGTGAGCTCCACATGTCAATTTTGTAGGGAGTGATTTTGAAATAGCAACATGTGCCTGAACGGTGGCCCATTCTTTAGTATTCACATGTACCACAGACTTTTCTCCCAAAGTAATAACAAAAGAACCAAAATCCAAAAATTATATAGAACATGGTCAGAATGATTTGAACAAGGAAAAATTCCTTGGTTTGGTTTGATTGGATTGGCACAGAGACGTATGATAGAACATTACTCTGTTTTGTATTGGGGCTAGTATTTTAATATATTATGTAAATTTTGAATCATGTAATAGCTCTCCCTTGCATACACACACTAATTTGCCTCTCTAGACAATCTTTCAATTAATGCTTTTTAGAAAGGGGAATTGGTTGTAATTTTCCTTGCCATGTAGAAAACACTGGTAGGTTATTTTAAGATTTTTCTAGAATTTAAATAGGAATAATAAAAACTGTCATTATGGTACCCTGTAGCAAAGTTAGAATTTTTTTTTAACCCTGTACTTCAACTAAGATTTTACTAGCCATCTGACCTCCCCCATCTGCCTCTGAATCTTTCTCATACTGTATCTTGGGTATAAAGATTCAGGTCGTTCATTGGATGAGAAAGGCTAACAGACTAGAGAAGAGAAAAATCTTGAAGCACTGGGTTTGATAATAATTGTATTTTAATTTGGAAATTATTTATTTCTAAGTGGAATTAGGTTTCCATTTATTTGCAAAGTCTCATGAGTCTGGTCCATTATTTTGAGCCATGTTTACAGTATTTTTTGAGAGGTTTTTTTGTTGTTGTTGTTAGATTTGAAAAATTAAAGTTATGTATGCTTTGAGATTCAATTTAATGCAGAATTTATTGTACTTGTTCTGTCTGCTAATGAATGCATTATATTTTCTGGCTAAGCTGGAACAGAGCTATAAAACATCCATTTTTGGAAAGGTGCACTTGTTCTGTCCCTGGGCTTCTTCTGGCCCCTTGTCATTGCTTTAAACTGCCATTATTGACACTTAGGTTGATTGTTTGCTGCCATAGTGCAGTGTAGGACAAGAAATACTGATTTCCAATCTAGCCTTTTATTGGAAGACTGCGAAGAAGCTTTTCTGAAAAACCCTGAAGGCAAACCACGATTAATTTATCATCGCTTAGAGGATGGGAAAGTCAGTTCCAACTCCATCCAGCAATTGATTGATCAAGTTTCTAACCTGAACAAGACCAACAAAGCCAAGGTAAAATTCAGAAGGTTATTTTTTTAAGAACCTGGTTGCCCAAGGGAAGTGTTAGAGCAAAAGCCATGAGGTGGGAGGGAGTAAGGGGAGATTAATAGGACAGGTGACTGGGAGCTAAGGGTAAAGAACCTTGGAGATCACTATAGAAACCTTGTTTTTTTTACTGCGAGTGAGATTTTTTTTTTTTTTTTTTTTTTTTTTTTTTATCTGGGGGTTTTTACTGGAGTCATTGGAAGACTTTAAGCAGCAGCAGAAGAAATACGATTCTGACAAGGATGTTCTTGGGCTGCCATGTAGTGGAGGAAGGCAGAGTTGGAGAGCTCTTGAGTCACCAGGTGAAAGATGCTGGTGGCTTGGACCAGGGTGGAAGTAGAGGAAGTGATGAGAAACAGGAATCGGTAAATTTTGACAGTAGAGCCAATAGACTTAGTTGTCGACTATGAAAAAAAGAAAGGGATAAATAGCAATACACAGCTACAAAGGGTATGATCTGTGAGTGGAAAAATCAGATTTTTTCCTGTGCTTTTCTCCCCAAGTGCAGAGTCCTTTTGTCTACTGTTGACCAAGGATCAGTGTAAGAAAGAGCCTTTTCATAGCAACCTCTTCTAAGGGCATTGGGAAAAGCAAAACAGTGAATAAGAGTATGAGAGATTTGACCATTCTTAGATGCATGGTGGGATAATATTTAGAATAGAGATTACAGGCTTTGCCTTACTGCACACTGAGATAACTTAAAAATTCTTACAGTTGTGTTAAGAATACAGTTGAGGGGCACCTGGCAGGCTCAGTCAGTAGAGCATGCAACAGTTGATCTCAGGGTTGTGAATTCAAGCCCCACAATGGGTATAAAGATTACTTAAAAATAAAGTCTTAAAAAAAAAAAGAATATAGTTGAAAACAACTTGGATTTTGACATTGTTTTTATTTCTCTGTGCCCATTCAAGAAATAAGATCGAATGTGAACACAAGCATTTTTTTACATCATTTAGTATTGAAAAAGCTTGAGCCCAATGTAATATTAAAGAGCCCAACACAAAATAGTGTATTTTGTTATAATCTCCAGAACCATTTCATTATTTGCTTTAATTACATTAGTATGAGCTTAGTCCACTAGATCCTAAGAGGAAAGATACTGACTTTTCTTTCAGATCTCTATTCTATTTGTAAATTGATTTTTAAAATTAATACACTAGAGGGATGAATTTATTTTATAAAATAGGAGTAAAATAAGATCTGTCTACCATGATTATAAATGGAAACATAGGATAAACTTCCATTCTGGTTCACGTGATGTGCTTTGTAAAACCATTGCCGTACTCTAATTTTATCCAATAATCATTTACTAGCAACACACATGTTCTTTATAGGTAGGGCATTCTTCTTTCAGAAAACTCAGAAGACTACTGTTTTACATAGCAGAATACCATTTTGCTTTTTTGTTTTATAGAATTATAGTCTTATTATAAAAATTGATTTTGATGTATTTTGAAGGTCATATATATTGAGTGGTATGGATGTATATAAGACAGCATTTGGATAAGTAAGTGAAAAAAGTGTATTTTTTGTTTTATTGCAACACTGTTCCCATTGTTCACAATAAATCCCCTTGTGTGACCTCCATCAGTTTGCATAACTTGCCTCTGTTTCCTCTTCTGTGAAATTGAGGTATTAACAATACCACCTGGTGGCTCAGTCAGTTAAGTGTCCAAGTCTTGATTTCAGCTCAGGTCATGATCTCACATGATTGAGCTCCATGTAGGGCTCTGCCCTAAGCATGGAGCCTGCTTGAGATTCTGTCCCTCCCTCTTCTTTGCCCCTCCCCCTGTTGGGCACACACTTTCTCTTAAAAAAAAAAATTAAAAGTAATAGTGTCTGAAGATAGTGGACCACCATGGAGACCCTGAGTTTGTCTTATCCCTGAATTGCAGCTAGATCAGCACCAAACCCTTTTGAACACCTAGGAAATTGATCTGAGGATGTCCACTCTCACCACTGATATTCAACATAGTGTTGGAGGTCCTAGCCTCAGCAGTCAGACAACACAAAGAAATAAAAGGCATCCAAATCAGCAAGGAGGAAGTCAAACTTTCACTCTTTGCAGACAGTGATACTCTATGTGGAAAACCCAAAAGACTCCACAAAAAACCTGGTAGAATTGATACACGAATTTAGCAAAGATGCAGGATATAAAATCACTGTGCAGAAATTGGTTGCATTTCTTTTTTTTAAAGTTTATTTATTTATTTTGGGAGAGACAGCACAAGTGGGGGAGGGGCAGAGGGAGAGGGCCACAGAGGATCTGAAGCGGGCTTTGTGCTAACATCAGCAGCCTGATGCCAACCTTGAACCCACGAACCATGAGATCATGACCTGAGCTGAAGTCAGACGCTCAACCGACTGAGCCACCCAGGTGCCCCATGGTTGCATTTCTATACACCAATAATGAAGCAGCAGAAAGAGAAACCTAGGAATCAATCCCATTTACGATTGCACCAAAACCATAAAATACCTAGGAATAAACCTAACCAAAGGGTGAAAAATCTATACATTGAAAACTATAGAAAGTTTGTGAAAGAAATTAAAGAAGACACACACACACACACAATGGAAAAACATTCCGTGCTCGTGGATTGGAAGAACAAATATTGTTAAAATATCAATACTACCCAAAGCAATCTACATATTCGATGCAATTCCTATCAAAATAACAAGCGTTCTTTGCAGAGCTACAACAAACAATCCTAAAATTTGTATGGAACCAGAAAAGACCCCCTAATAGCTAAAACAAGGATGTAGAGAAAAAGGAACCCTTTTGCACAAACTGGTGCAACCACTCTGGAAAACAGTAAGGAGGTTCCTCAAAAAATTAAAAATAGAAACTACCCTATGACGAGCAATTGCACACTAGTAGGTAAATACCTTATCTAGAGGATACAAGAGTGCTGATTTGAAGGGGTACATGCACCCCAATATTTATAGCAGCACTACTGACAGCCCAAATGTCCATCAACTGATGAATGGATAAAGAAGATGTGGTATATATGTATATATAATGGGATATTACTCCGTGATCAAAAAATTAAATCTTGCATCTGTTTGCAACAATGTGGATGGAGCTAGAGTGTATTATGCTAAGCAAAATAAGTCCGTCAGAGAAAGACAAAATACCCTATGATTTCACTCATATGTGGAATTTAAGATACAAAACAGATGAACATAAGGGAAGGGTAGCAAAAATAATATAAAAACAGGGAAACAAACCATAAGAGATTCTGAAGTACAGAGAACAATTTGAGGGTTGCTGGCAGGGTGTTAGGTGGGGGAAAGGGCTAAAGGGGTGAGGGGTAATGAGGTTGCAGTGAGCACTGTGTTATGTGAGTGATGAATCGCTAAATTCTGTTCTTGAAAAAAAAAATGTAATAGTGTCTCTCTCATTGGATTGTTGTGAGGACAGATGAACTAATATGTAAAGTATTTAGGATAATCCTTGACATATAACTTCTATAGAAGTATTTACCATCACCACCTCCTCCTGTTATTGTTTTTTTCATGTTGTTGTTGAACTTTTTTCTTTTTTCCAGATCATTGATCACTCTGGAGATCCTCCAGAAGGAGTATATAAAATTTATATTTATGTGGAAAAGATTATTAAACAGGTAAAAATATGCATTCCTTGTAAAATTTCATCTAAAATATTCTAAGGAGCGCCTGGCTGGCTTGCTCAGAAGAGCATGCAACTCTTGATCTCAGAATTGTGGGTTGGAGTCCCATGTTGAGTGTAGAGCCTAGTTAAAAAAAATTTTTCTTTCTAAGACTGTTTTCCATAAAGTTGGGTCTTCCAATGAAAACAACTTATTTGTGTTTTTGAAAATAATACCTGGGGGGGGGGGGAATAATACCTCGGAAAGTGCCACTGTTTCTGGTGGTTGTCTATCCTGTGGTATTGTCATCGTATTACTAGTACTATGTATTTTTTTAAATTATTGTTTTAAGTTTATTTATTTATTTTGATAGAGAGAGCACATGAGCAGGGGAGGGGCAGAGAGAGAGAATCCCAAGCAGGCTCTGCACTGCCAGTACAGAGCACAATGTAGAGCTCAAACCCACGAACTGCGAGATCATGACCTGAGCCAAAACCAAGGGTCAGATGCTTAATCGACTGAGCCACCCAGGCGCCCCAAGTACCATGTATCTTTATCTGTCATTTGTTTCACAAAGCTATTGGATGCCTCAATACCTGATAAGTGTAAAGTAGATTGCAAAAGTGCCATGTAAAAAGTATAAGTATTTGAGGGAAGATGTTTATCTTATTCAAGGTTTTGTGTGCACCTTGAACTTTTATAAATTAGAAAAACCTTTTTCAAATTTATCCACTACATTATCCCTACAACACAGAGGGGTGAAATCATATCTCTAAGAGTCTGAGGTCATGGATCATAGTAAGTGTCTCGGGCTGAAAGTGTCTGTGATATCTCAAGTATTATCTTGTAAATTTATGTGAGTTCTATATTCTGCTTAATGTTATACCTGTGTTTATTTTTAATATAAAAAATTATTTTAAATTATATATCCTCTAAAATGCTAGTAATGGGGGGGCACCTGGGTGGCTCAGTTGGTTAAGTGTCTGACTTCAGCTCAGGTCACGATCTCTCAGTTCATGAGTTCGAACCCCACGTCGGGCTCTGTGCTGACAGCTCAGTCTAGAGACTGCTTCAGGTTCAGGTTCTATGTCTCCGTCTCTCTCTGCTCCTCCCCTGCTCATGCTCTGTCTCTCTCTCTCAAAAATAAATAAACATTAAAAATAAATAAATAAATAAATGCAATGCTAGTAATGATAATAAAAAGAAAAAGAACCCTTAAAGAACCCACACCCTTAAAGTAAAATGGGCGCAATAGAAAGAAGTACCACGGTTAGCCTGCAGTTGCCCATACCTGCAGACACCCCTGCAGGGTACCTGGGATTCTATTTGGGAAGTTAGGGATTAGATTACTTTTTCTAATTAATTTGTATTAAAAGTATGGAGATTTGTTATCAGAGAAAAAGAATGAGCTCAAGAATATAATGATATGACTTCTGGCAACACATTTTGTACAGTGTTCTTTAGTATAAAAATTAACATCAATTTTTACCTTCTCAACGATCTTGTGAATTTTAGGACCACAGTTAAATAAAATTAATTGAGCAGAATAAATGACAGCAAAGGAAAGTGGACATATTTGCCATCTTTACTGTTTGAGGAACAACATATTTTCAGTGATATAAAGACTATAAATCACATCACAAATATTTGATATCAAGAAACCCAATCTTAGGAATTAAATTCTTACAAAAATGTAAAGCAGCATATTTTTAAGCATTATCACAATTTTTAAAATTGTTTTCCAGATAGATATAAATGAATATTATGTAACATTTTTCAGAAAATAGATCCCTGAGGAGTCAAATGCTCTGCTTTTTTTTTTTTTTTTTTTTTTTTTTTGTAGAGAGCATGCACTACCAGGGTGGAGGAGGGAGGGACAGAGGGAGAAAGAGAATCTTAAGAAGCCTCCACACTCAGTCTGGAGCCTGACACAGGGCTCAATCCCACAACCCTAAGATCATGACCTGAGCTGAAGTCAAGAGTCAGAGGCTCAATTGACTGAGCCATCCAGGTGTCCAGTTATTTTTTAATGTAAGCTCTGCACCCAGTGTGGGGCTTGAACCCATGACCCCAGAATCAAGAGTCACATGCTCTACTGACTGAGCCAGTTGGGGGCCCCAAATGCCCTTCTATTTTTAATAAAAGAGAAAGATCTTTGTGTTTATCATTTTAATATTTCTTTATTTTTAAACTCATGTTTTTTTATGGTTTTATATTTATTCTTGTTGGTAGTATACGAAGGCCATAGGTTTGGACTTGTCCCCCTCAGTAAGTGAAGGCCACCTTAGGCCTGTGTGCTAACACTGCTACAAGATGTTTAAGTTCTTTATTCACTTTCGTGTGCTTGCTCTTGGTGTTCAGGACATCCTGGGCTTTGAGAACACAGACATGGAGACTAAGGATTTGGGCAGTGAAGATTCTATTCCAGAAGAAGATGATTTTGGTGATGTTCTGTGGGACATACATGATGAACAAGAGCAAATGGAAACTTTCCAACAGGCTTCAAATTCAGCCCACGAATTGGGATTTGACAAAGTGAGCATTTGGAGTATTGTTCCAACAAAGATCAGTCACCACTTAAGACTCTGTTATGATTGTGGTTTTACCTAAATATAGTCAAGGTTCATAATTGTTAGTGTTTGTCCTCGTGGCTTGATTATCCATATTGAGGCATATGCTTAACTTTGTATCATATGAAAGAAAAGTGAGGTTCAACTATATTTATGAACATCAAACATTTTTAGTTACAGATGAGGACTTATCAACTACATGTTCTTTATGCTACCATCTGAAGTTCACCAAACCAAGCTTAGGATAGCTAAGAAACTTGATAAAACTCGTAAGGCTCTCTATTCTTCCAAGGCTTGGAGGAATCAAAATGTCAAACATTCAGGAAACAGCACAGTAGGTAATGCAATAGGCTGATCAGTTCATTAGCATCCTCAGATATCTAAACAAATTAATGGAACTTGAAGTACACAATCTATGTCCAAATTCAAAAAAATTAATAATATTTAAAAATTAATGTAAGAATGAATGTTTTAAAGAATATTATCCTAGCTGTCACTAGCAGCAGGATTTGCATAGAAATTTTATAATTGAGACTGTCTGTGTTTATGTCCTGGTTCCACCATTTCCTAACTCTGGATTGTGATCTTTACTAAGCTCTGACCTTTGACTTCCTTGTCTGTAAAATGAGATTTAGTAGTTTACCTACCTGACAGGGTTGTTGGGAGGACTCAGCCAGGTAAAGCACATCGACCACTTGGCACAGTACCTGGCACATGATGAATGTAACTATATAGCATATAAAATATGCTATTTTATAAGAGAGATATTGCTATCATTATTTCATAATTGAAGAACCTAAAGTTCATGTTACAGTTTGCCTAAGAGAGCACACATGGAGTAGACTGCAGATTTGACTGTAGACTGCAGACTGGGATTTGAACCTAGATCTTCTGGCTCCTACTCCTATGCTCTTTCTTCTATGGCAAGTAGTCTGAACTTGGGAACTATGGTTTTATAAATGGGCTTTATGTGGGAACATGAACTAAGTTGTTAGGATTTACAGGGTTCTAAATCAATGAAGTCTTTTGCTTTTTGAGACGCACCATTGCTATCAGAATAATTTGAGTTCCTGGGGAATATATTCTGTGTTCATAATATGGCAAACAAAAATTGATTGAAAAACTATACCAAATAGTAACTTATTGTAGTTGTTAGAAATTTCTGCTTCCCTAAAGCTAACCACAAGCTACTTATTACAAATTCTTTTAATTCCTTATCTGCTGTCATTTAGACCACTGGTACATTTAATAACATCTCAACCCCCAAGATAACTTTGCCAAGTCCCCAGTAAATA
The DNA here is from genome assembly GCF_028749965.1 of Puma concolor. Taxonomy (NCBI): domain Eukaryota; kingdom Metazoa; phylum Chordata; class Mammalia; order Carnivora; family Felidae; genus Puma; species Puma concolor. The sequence goes on along the minus strand of NC_141675.1, from coordinate 28,977,700 downwards.
CTGAGGTATTTTTTGATTTCTGAGTGTGGCCTCTTTATCTCTGAACAACTTTTTAGTGTCTGGGGAAAGCCTGAGATATATGGGTTCTTGGACTTTGCCGAGAGCTCACTTAATTTCAGAAAGATCTCAGGTAGGCAGTCTGTCCTAACCTGATTCTCTGTGGCAGGTTGGGAGACTCAGATAAAGGGCCCACGCAAAACTGCTCTTGTTCGGACCCATTTTCAGAAATCCCTGGAAACTGTGGGGGGGGTGTAGGATGGTGTTCTCCTGACCAGCAGACTGAGGATGCCTGCTGACGCCCTCAAAGCCTTCTGTGATACTTTCTGTGGTTTAGGGAATACAGGATAAAACATTGGCCTTCCTGCAGCATTCTGCAAAATCTGAATGTTGTAAAACCCAAAGGGGATCTTAAGTGTTGTCTCTCATCCGTTAATTTATAGCAGCACTATGTGTAGAAAAAATTGGGACTCATTCTTAGTTTACTATTTTGGGCATATTTAACCAGCCATAAAAATAAGCAATTATGAGGATGCTGTTGACTAAAAGTAGATTTCATTTTCTCATGCAGCTTTTCTCTAATGATTTCAGAGGATGATCAGAAGTTGACTCTAGTGTTATAAGAGGTGTATGCTTCCTTGCAATTTAAATTCATTTTTGTTTCTAGTATTACCAACGGCTTAATGATCTAGTGGCGGCACCAGCACCAATTCCACCCCTTCTTGTATCTGGAGGACCAGGTTCTGGAAAGTCCCTTCTTTTATCAAAGTGGTATGATGCAGTCCAATTACATTGTTACCATTGTCATCATTCGAATTACTGAGCTCATTCAACAAAATGTATTATTGCCTGCCTGCCTTCCTGCATGGTCTGTACTAAACATTAAAAAAAGCAAAAACATATAAAATAATAGGTTCATGCCCCGAAGTGTGTACAATTTGGATGTTAGAATACAGAATGAGAAAGGAATTGGAAATTTGAGCATTTGTGATTGTTTATATTAATTATGTGGGTCACAGCCAAGCACGTGCTGTGTGAGGGAGTGGTCAGTGTGGAATAGAATTAGGTGAATTCTACAGGGGATGTGCCTTTGTTTTCAGTTATCAGCTTCATCTTAAAAGTTTCATTGGGATTTTAATATTTGAAATAAGACAAAGACAGACTGTTTAGAGTGAAATAAGTCATAAAGTACATCAAAACAAAGAATGACTTGGGGCGCCTGGGTGGCTCAGTCGGTTAAGCGTCCGACTTCAGCTCAGGTCACGATCTTGCGGTCCGTGAGTTCGAGCCCCACGTCAGGCTCTGGGCTGATGGCGCAGAGCCCAGAGCCTGCTTCCGATTCTGTGTCTCCCTGTCTCTCTGCTCCTCCCCCGTTCATGCTCTGTCTCTCTCTGTCCCAAAAATAAATAAACGTTAAAAAAAAAAAGGATGACTTGTATTATGAATGTAAAGTCATTCTTCAAATTAGGGACTAAGGGTTATAGACGCTGATGAACTCTCTTTTACTTTCATTTTAGTTCCTATTATTTAAAAACAATTAGAATATTTTCTTTCATAATTATGATTTACATTGAAGAATCAGCATGTGTTGTTTCCTCTTTTACTGCCCTTTTATTTAGTGGAAAATAATATTTTTTTAGAAAATAATATTTTTCTACCTAGCAAAGAAACTTCCTTTTTTCCTCTAATATATTTTTAGTTAAAGGTTAATGCTCGTTTCACTAATACTTTAACTTCAAGTGTACACTATGTTGGTTTCCATTAGTTAGTATCAATTTTTAATTAAAATGAACCTATAATTTTTAAAGGTTTATTTAAAACAATCTAAAAGTGGAATAAAGATGGAAATCTCCCATGTTTATTCAAAAGTGACTGATAGGTGATTGCTGAGAGCTAGGTAGCATTTGATGTTTAATGCATTGTGAATTCTTTTTTGTATTGATAACAAATGAGTTTTATCAGTCTTATAAAAGGTCTTTTTCTTTCAGGATTCAGTTGCAACAGAAGAATTCCCCTAACACGCTAATTCTTTCTCATTTTGTGGGAAGGCCCATGTCAACCAGCTCAGAGCCTTCATTGATTATTAAACGGCTAACTCTAAAGGTATCATATGGCATGATTTGGAATTACCAGAATTTTTTTGATGTTTATTTATTTATTTTGAGAGAGAGAGGGAGAAAGAGAAACCCAAGCAGGCTCCATGCTATCAGCCCAGAGCCTGACATGCAGCTTGATCTCGTGAACAGAAGCATAAGGCCATAACCTGAGCCAAAATCAAGAGATGATACTCAACTGACTGAGCCACCCAGGCGCCCCACAGAACTATCAGAATTTTTATTTAGGATCAGAAATCGTTGGGGCCAAGTACCCAATAATTTTCAATTTTCAATATTACCCATTTGTTTCGGATTTGTAGAAAGTTAAAAATAATACTTGATGCAGTTGGGTCCTCTTGGTTACTCAAGTTTGGTTTAAAAAGTAGGGATAGAAATTTCCACCAACTGTGATAACGTGCAACTACTTTAATTTGTATGTGTTTTCATCTTGTAGTTGATGCAGCACTCTTGGTCAGTATCTGCTCTGACACTGGATCCTGCTAAGCTTCTAGAAGAATTTCCACGTTGGCTAGAAAAACTCTCTGCCCGTCATCAAGGCAGTATCATCATCATTATTGATTCTATAGATCAAGTTCAGGTACTGTTTTCACTTTGTAACCTGACGATACTCTCAGAAAGAAACAAAAATATCAGTAATGGCTATAGCAGGCATTTAAATATGTTTATGAGAAGAAAATGTTGATGTTGGTTCTGTTATTTCTGCTTAATTTCTAGGGAGGAAGCATGTGGATAAAAAATGTTCTTTATGCCAGTAGACACTAGTATTTTATTGGGAAAGACCAATTGAATTCACCAATTAACAAATTTGTTTGTTTTGACATACTTTTAGGGCCTGGACATTTCCTTAAGTGTCCAGAACTTGTGTCAGTAATAATAGTATTTTGCCACTTGTCTTTTAATATTCTGAGATAAATCATCCAAAAAAAAAAGATTTTATCCTCGATAATAATGAGAGATGTAATGAGAATTTCATTTTACTTGGGGAGCTATTATTGGGTTGTTTTGAAATATTTTGAATTAATAGAATGAATTTTGTTTTTATATTTTAAGCAAGTGGAAAAACACATGAAATGGCTGATAGATCCACTGCCAGTGAATGTAAGAGTAATTGTTTCTGTGAATGTGGAAACATGCCCTCCAGCATGGAGGTATGACCTAACTTTAGCTCTTTCAGATTACTGAAGTGTTTTAAGTACAAACAAGGAAAGGTTTTAAAAGATACGTGTTTGTGTTTTTATGTTTTTCATATAAGTGGCAGTGAGGATAGGGAGAAGTGGATGAATTCAAGAGAAAGATACTATCTATAGGATTTGGTGGGAGGCTAGATCTGGGATGTCAAGGAGGGGAAAGCTGAACGGCCCCCAAGTTTCTGACTTGGGAAATTAAGTAAATTGTGGCTCTGTGAACTGAAATGGGGAACAAAAAGGATGGGAAAGTTTGTGGAGGAAAGGTTAGAAATTTCGTTTTTGGACATGGTTGATTTGAGTTGCCAGGTGTAGCTCCAAGTAGTGATGGCTAGCAGGCAGTTAAATTTACAGATGAGAAAATTGAGAATGCATGTTGCATTGAGAATGCATGTTGCAGGATGATTAAATTCCAATCGGATTACGAGTAATTTGTGGACAAACGCTATCTTGTACTATCTTCATAGGCACGAATACAATACCTATGTTTAGTTTTATTAATAGTATAGAACATAGAGCTGGAAATGTTCTACCACTTTGCTGCCTAATGTATACACTATTTAAAAGTCTTGTTGGGGTCGCCTGGGTGGTTCAGTCGGTTAAGCGTCCGACTTCAGCTCAGTCATTATCTCATGGTTCGTGAGCTCGAGCCCCACATCGGGCTCCATACTCACAGCTCAGAGCCTGGAGCCTGCTTTGGATTCTGTGTCTCCCTCTCTCTCTGTCCCTCCCCTGCTTGCGCTCTGCCTTTCTTCTCTCTCTCTCAAAAATAAACATGAAAACAATAATAATAATTAAAAAATAGAAGTCTTTGTTGGGATTGATTGCTGAAACTAATGATACGCATGTTAGAAAAGAATCAAATATTACCTAATAAGATTAACTGAGATTAGTTTTGCTGGTATTAAAAAGGCAATATAAAAAATTAACTCTTGGGGCGCCTGGGTGGCTCAGTCGGTTAAGCATCCGACTTCGGCTCAGGTCGTGATCTCGCGGTCCGTGAGTTCGAGCCCCACGTCGGGCTCTGTGCTGACAGCTCAGAGCCTGGAGCCTGTTTCAGATTCTGTGTCTTCCTCTCTCTCTGACCCTCCCCCATTCATGCTGTCTCTCCCTGTCTCAAAAAAAAATAAATAAACTTTAAAAAAAAAAAAAGTTAAAATCAATCTTCTAAAAAATAAAATAAAAATAAAAATAAATTGAAAAAATTAATTCTTGTAATGGACTTTGACTTGTGTTTGGGTAGATTACAGCTTTAGTTGTATTAGAAGAGAATTTCATTTTTTTTTCCTTTAAATAAAAGGTTGTGGCCTACACTTCATCTTGATCCTCTAAATCCAAAAGATGCAAAATCTATTATAATTGCAGAATGCCACTCAATGGACATTAAATTGAGTAAAGAGCAGGTAAGTGTTTTTAATTTTACTGCTCTTTTACTCTCTATCGACTGTCCTATAAGACACCTTATATGAGACTTAAAATTCAACGTAGGAACTCTCTATTGTGTTAAGAGAAATTGGAGTCTAATAATTGTTAAATGCATTTGCTCTTTAACAAATATAGAAGGAGCAATAAAAACCTTTTGGGGCTTAAGTTTTACTTTATTAACCAGGTGTTTTTAAAGGCAGAAGAACATATGCATTCCAACCACATCTGCGGTCCCCCACCACATGGTAGTGATGCCACTGATGGCAGGAGCCATGTCATTGCTGCCAGGGATATTTGTTGATGCCTCCATAGTAAAGACCGCTTAATTCCAGGGTGGTTTTGTTTTTGTTTGTTTTGTGTTTTGGTAAACTGGTACAGGAGAAGAAGCTAGAGCGACACTGTCGTTCTGCTACAACCTGCAATGCCCTTTATGTCACCCTTTTCGGCAAAGTGATGGCACGGTAAGTGGTGGCGAGCTTACATGAACTGCATGTCTTGTGTTTGCTGCAGACTGCTTCCTTGTCTTGGGAAACCGAGAGCTGATCACTGTGACAATCTCTTGTTCCACTCATATCAGATTCTGTTGATTCTAACAGTGACACTAACACCCTGTGAGAATGTGACTCGCGACTGCAGATTGATGATAGCCCATGAATTATAATAACTTGTTGGATATAGTTGTCTAATTTTCATCACGCTTACCATATCCCTACTGGGGGTTGCCACAGAAGGCCATCTTTGCTCTTATTTGGGGTCCATGAGTGTTTCTTGTCACTTGCTTGAGGCCCCTAGCTTTGGGAAAATGACAGGCAACTGAGGCAAACAAATGTTATTTCAGGTATCCTTAAATATTAGTAGGTAGGTATGTAGGAATTTTTCATTGTCTGTGTTCTAAAATCCTGATAAACCTTTCATCCTAAAATGGATTCTTCTATATCAGATATTCATTAGTTGAAGCACCTGGGTGGCTCAGTCAGTTATGCGTCCGACTTTGGCTCAGGTCATGATCTCACAGCTCATGAGTTCAAGCCCCGTGTCAGGCTTTGTGCTGACAGGTCAGAGCCTGGAGCCTGCTTCGGGTTCTGTGTCTCCCTCTCTCTGCCCCTCCCCGGCTCGTGCTCTGTTTCTCTCTCTCTCTCTCTCTCTGTCTCTGTCTCTGTCTCTGTCTCTCAAATGTAAATAAACATTTAAAAAAATTTTAAAAAACAGATATCCATGATATCCATTAGTCATTTCCCTTTAGGTAAGCCTTACAAAGTGTAACTACATTTCTTCTTCAGTACAGTCTCGACTTACTTCGACTCTTCACAACCAGAGGTAAAAAAGATGAATATGGTTCTGATGATCATCACAATAGATGGTAATCCCAGTACAACTCATATTCTAGACACTGAATCTAGTACTCTTGTCTCTCTCTTTTTTTTAATGTTTATTTGAGAGAGAGAAAGCATGGGTGGGAGAGGGGCAGCGAGAGAGGGTGAGAGAGAGAGGTTCTCAAGGAGGCTCCATGCTCCACAAGGAGCCCAGTGTGGGGCTCGAACTCACACACCATGAGATCATGACCTGAGCCAAAGTCAGATGCTTAACTGAGCCACCCAGGTGCCCCTGGTACTCGTGTCTCTTAATTCCACATTCCCATCTTGAGCACCAAATTGGAAACGAAAACATCTTCTAAAATTTTGAATTGCCCATGATATTCCCACTGTTTTCAGTTTTGGCAGTCCATCTGGCCACTGTGAACATCAACAGCTTGCAGAAGTATGGCTCAAGAGTGTGAGTCCCTTTCCAGACATTTCATAACATTTATTGAATTTAGCTATTTTAAGAGTGTTGACACAAGATGAACAAACCTTTTAGAATCTCTTAAAGTTTAACATTTATTTATTTTTGAGAGAGAGAGAACAAGTTGGGGAGGGACAGAGAGAGAGAGAGACAGAGGATCCAAAGCAGGCTCCACGCTCTGAGCACAGAACCTGATGTGGGGCTCGAACTCATGAACCACTCACGAACCATGAGTCATAACCTGAGCCGAAATCAAGAGTCCGGCACTTAACCAACTGAGCCACCTAGGTGCCCGAAGAGAGTTTTACTCGAGCCCGCAGTAGGACACCTTCCCTAGGGACCATGATCTTCACAGGAAAGAAAGTTCTCTGAAGAATGAACAGTTTTTACAGGGTTATATACTGTTTTTGCATCTTGTGAAAGCTCAAAAAATTATGGATTAACATAGGCAGGAATCATGAGTTTTAATGTCAGAATGCAGAGTGTAGGAGCATTGATTGACATCTTAAGGACAAGATGGCTTTCCTTTAGGCTACTTGTTTATAAGGCAAGGTACAATCAATATTTTGTGAGCCATAAATCAGGCTTTTGGCTTAAGCAAAGTTTATGTACAGTCATGCTGACTTAGAAAGAAATCTCAAGTGGCTTCATGCTGACTTAGAAAGAAATCTCAAATTAGACCTTTAGAAGGTCTAATTAGATTCTAGACCTTTTTTTTCTTCTTCTCTCTCTATATCTTCATATTGAAAAAAGAAACTATTGGTAAATATTGTGTAATATTTTAAAACCACCCTATTTTCCGATTTTCTTAGCCTGATATTTTCTGAATCCTGGCTCTAAACAAATTTAATTTTCATCGCTAACTAATAACACTTACTTATAATTCTTTTCCTGCTTCCTGTATGTATGTAGCCTGTCTTACTCATTTCTGTGTTCCATAATGTGCAGTAATTGCTTGACATATAGTAAGTCCCCAGCACGTGTTTACTGCATCGAGTTAAACTGTATACTAAAATAAACTTGATGATGCTAGCAGCCCCATAAAAGTACCATTTTCCTATATCATGTTTTATTGAATTTCTGTTAATCAGTTGAAGTATAAAAAATAGAGACCACGTTGTTTTTATCTACCCTAGATTTTTCACAGATGTTGGCTGTCTGTAAGAAATTAAACCTATTCTCAATTCCAACAGTGCTGGGAGAGCAGGCAATTTAGATAAAATCCTTCATCAGTGTTTCCAGTGTCAAGATACTATTTCATTATACAGACTTGCTCTGCGATCTATCCAGGAGTCCCTGGCAAATGATATGGATAAAGAACTCATGAAACAGGTAAAGGGTAATAAACTCATAGAAGTTTGCATTTATGTGTGAATTGAAGTAAATAGTAATTATTTTTAAATGTGTGCTTAAATATGTTTCAAGCATCTACAGGAATGCTGGCTACCATAGTGTGCTTGTGGCCAGAAGTGGTATCTCAAGAAACTTGCATTTTCCTCATGATCATTGAGATTTTTCATCTGTTCATGTTTATTAGTGATTCCTGTCTCCTTTTATGTGGTTTGCTGAGCCAAACCTTTTTACTTGAGTTTTAATTGAGTCGCTAAATACAAATCCTCTTTTTTGCAGAGTTTGTAAATTAATTCTTCTTCCTATTTGTTTCTTGTCTTAAGTTTTTGGTATCATTCATTGTACAAAGTTTTATTTTGATGAAGTCAGATTTATCAACAGTTTATTTTATGGCCTATGCCTGTTATATCTTATTTTAAAAATCTTTTATTGTCAAAAAAAATCTTTTGTTATCATAAAAATGTTCTCCTGTGTATTTTTTTTCCCTTTAAAATATTTTACAGTGTTGTTCTTTCTGTGTAAGTCCTTATCTTGAGGATTTTTGTTTATTGTGTGAGGAAGGAATCTACTTTTTAATCTTTTATCATATGGTTAGCTAACTTTTCATTTTTTTTTTTAATGTTTATTTTTGAAAGAGAGAGGCACAGCATGGGTGGGGGAGGGACAGAGAGAGAGGGAGACACAGAATCCAAAGCAGGCTCCATCCAGGCTCTGAGCTGTCAGCACAGAGCCCCACGAGGGGCTCGAACTCTCAGACCGCGAAATCATGACCTGAGCTGAATTTGGACGCTTAACTGACTGAGCCATCCAGGCGCCCCTCATTTTTCTGGAGTACATCTTTTCTGCTAATTTGGATATCACACTCACAAATTAACATGACTTTGTTTTCTGAGCTCTTCTGTTCCAGTTTTGCTCATTCCTTGCCAATACCATGGTGTCTTAACTATTAGAGCTTTAAAGTAAGCTTTCATATATGGTTGGTCTGTGGGATGATGTTTTCTCATGCACCCCTTCACTGAGGGTACAGCTTTTGGATCCCTGGTGTTGGCAAGCTTTCTAGTTCCAACTCCTCCTCTTACCGGGTTTAAGGGCTCACCTTCCATCCCCGCTGTGGGTGTGAAAACCCAAGCATTTGAGTTACTGGGAAGGTTGCCTGTCCTGGATCCCCACCTCCCCCAGGGACAGCAGCTCCAGCCCTTAGCCCTCTGATGTTCACTTTCCTATTCACTTCTGGCACCTGGGGGATTTCTTTTTTGTAGGTTCAGCTGTACTTTTAGAGATGTTTTGTTATACGTTGTCTTCTATTAACAGGCATCTATAGTAAAAGAACTATTTTCTTCTACCATTGTCCCAAAATTGGAACTTTGTCATTAGTTTTAATCTGTTTCCTGAGGCTTTAATTGTCCTCAAACTTTTTTCTGTGTGTTATTTTTGGCATGCTAGATTTACTATATACACTATCTTATTCTTGATTAATGGCTTTTGGAAAGTATGTTTTAATCTAAGAAATCTGTTTCTTTATTAAATCATTTGAACAATAAGTTTGAATAAGAAGTTAATAACCTTTTAATGGCTTTTTGTTACTTACAGAGGTGGCTTATGATCATTGTTAATTCACTTCTCTACCTAGATTCTCTGCCTCATAAATGTTAGTCACAATGGTGTGAGTGAATCAGAATTGATGGAACTCTACCCTGAGCTGTCCTGGGCTGTCTTGACCTCCCTCATTCACAGTTTACACAAAATGTGCTTGTTGACTTATGGTTGTGGCTTGCTCAAGTTTCAGCATCTACAGGTAGATGTTATTGTAATAAGGTTTTTTAACTATAAATGTCAACATCCCATGCTATTTTAAGTGTTTCCATTATAAGACAAAGTTGAAATTTTAAATTTGGCATTACAAAATTGCTTTTGCAGTGATTTTAGGTTAAGTGTAAAATTTGGCTAATATTATTCTTACAAAGTACCTTTATGAAATGGCTATTACAACAGCCCCCCTTATCTGTAGGAGACACATTCCAAGAACCCCAGAGAATGCCTAAAACCAGGATAGTACGGAGCCTTATATAAACTATGTTTTTTCCCTTACACGCGCCTACCCATGATAAAGTTTAATTTATAATTTAGGGACAGTATGAGATTAACAACAATAACTAATAATAAAACAAAACAATTATAACAATGTACTGTACTACAAATTATGGGAATGTTGTCTCTTTCTCTCTCAAAATGTCTTATTATACTGCACTCACCCTTCTTGAGATTATAAAATGTCTACATGATGAGATGGAGTGAGGTGAATGGCATAGGCACTGGGACCTAACGTTGGGCTACTACTGACCTTCTGACCATAATATCAGAAGGGTGTCTGCTTTTAAACCCCATTTGGCCATGGGTAACTGAAATTGCAGAAAGTGAACCTGGGGATAAAGAGGAACTACAGTACTTTACAAAGTAGTTTCTTTCCAAAAGAGAAAAAATATTTTTTTTTTCAATTTTATATTCCGTTGATTGCTAGTGTAATTATTTACGCTTCAGGAGCTTGGACTCAGTAAGTCAGTATGCCTCAGTTCACAATCCAGCTCTTCACAGTTTAACAGCTGTGTAACCTTGGGTAAATTCGGTAAGCTGTGGGTAGATTTTTCCAGCTTACTACAGGGTATGTGAAGAGAATTTGTTGAGATGGTCCTTGACCCTAATGAGGTCCTAGACATGATGTCTAGCACATAGTAGTGAATGTTTAGGAAATACTGACTAGTATAATTGTTATCATCTGCAATGCCATGGTTGATTTATGTGTATACAAATGCAAGTTAAAGTCTTTCATGTGAGTATGCTGCATTGTATTTGTAGGTGTGAAATGTTTGTGATCTTATCATAGGCTCATCTTTCTGTTTTATTGTGTATTGCTTAAATAAATTCCTTTTTAGTACTTTTTCACTCCACATTTCTGCACTAACTAGAAATTTGAATTAAATTGTGTTTTAGGTGCCTCCAGGAGATTTTTATTCTCATGTCAGTTTATCACATAAATGTATGCTGAATTTTAAAATATTTTTATGTCATCTGTATTATACAACTATAAAATTGAAATAATTATAAATTCCTATTTATAAATTAATTTTTAGATATTCAGTGACTAACAGAAAATAGACTACAGTATTTTTTATTTTTTTTCCAGGCTTGGGAAACAGTGAGACTGGAATACATGGAAGATCCCACCATTATTTCTTCATACAGGCAAAAGCTAATCAACTATTTTACCATGCAGTTAAGGTATTATAAATATCCATATAGTTCTTCTGTAACACATTTTATCTTTGTCTTTATTTCTCTTCCTAAGCTTATAACTTAATGTATAAAAATTTAATTATTAAAAGGTAATAATAAGTTGGCTCACTTGATTGAATGTCTGGCTTTTGATTTTGGCTCAGGTCATGATCTCACAGTTCATGGGATCAAGCCCTGCATTGTACTCCACACTGAGCAGGGAGCCTGCTTGTGATTCTCTCTCTTTCCCTCTGGCCCTTCTCCCCCATTCATGTTCACTCACTCTCTCTCTCTCTCTGAAATAAAAAAAAATTTTTTTAAATTATTACAAAAAACATTAAATATTCTCCCTATTCTGGTAATGTCAAAAGAACTATAAAGATTATTATGTAAGTCAGTCTTTTAATATTATGCTAAAGATTTAAATTGATTTACATGAAATCAGTGTAGGGTTATTTTATTATTATCATTTTATTCCAGTTTAGTAGTTTAAAAATGTGTGTCTGTGTATATCCATGTGTGTATATTTGGGTTGATTGAGAGTTTTTTAAATAGTTCAATTTTAAGAAAATACCTTGAGAGTTTGATTGATGGTCCTAATATCACTTTATTTATTTTCTTAGTTACATTGACAGAGTTTCTGATTTTGACATAATTTTCTCAGTATTAGATTATATTTAGGGGCACCTGGGTGGCTCAGGCAGTTGAGTGTCCAACTCAATTTTGGCTCAGGTCATAGTCGCAGAGTCATGGGATCTGGCCCCATGTCAGGCTCTGTGCTGAGCATGGAGCCTGCTTAAGATTCTCTCTCTCTCCCTCTGCCTCTCTCCTGCTCACGTGTTCTCTCTCTCTCTCTCAAACTAAAAACAAAAAAAAATTTTTTTTTTAATTACACTTAAAGAGTCAGAGAATACATTTTTCTTCCTTCACCATTTGCCTTTTGAGGCAATATCATTGTTGGAAGGTATTATTGAGTGTTGTCTCTTCCCTTCTAACAGTCGGGACCGAGTGACTTGGAGAAGTGCAGATGAACTCCCTTGGCTTTTTCAGCAGCAGGGAAGTAAACAGAAGTTACATGATTGCCTTCTCAATCTCTTTGTGTCTCAAAACCTTTATAAAAGGTAAGAAACTTATTTGGAGAACATCTTTCCCCAGAAAAACAGATTTAAACAATTGATCGGTGTAACAAAGAAAAATGGCATTTTTAATTTAGCTTTAAGACCTTAAGCCATAAAACTCCTAGAAAACATAGTTTGTAACTGCTTGATGCCAGTCTTGGTGGTGATTTCTTGAATCTGACATAAAAAGCAAAAGCATCAAAAACAAAATAAACCAGTGGAACTAAATCAAACTAAAAAAGCTTCTGCACCGCAAAGGAAATCATAAACAAAATGAAAAGGCAACCTACTGAATGAGAGAAAATATTTGCAAATCATACATATGCAAAGGAATTAACATTCAAAATATTTAAGAACTTGTACAACTCAATAACAACAAGAATCTGATTAAAACATGGGCAGAGGATCTGAATAGACATTTTTCAAAAAGATACATGTAGCCAACGGGCATATGAAAAGATGCTCAACATCAGTAATCATTGGGTGAATTCAAATTAAAACCACACTGAGCTATCACCTCACACCTATAGAATGACTGTTATCAAGAAGACAAAAGATAACAAATGCTGGCGAGGATATAGAGAAAAGGGAACCCTGGTGCACTGTTGGTGGGAATGTAAAATGATGCAGCCACTGTGGAAAACAGTATGAGGTTCCTCAAAAAATTAAAAATAGAACTGTGATATGATCTAGCAATTTCATTTCTGGGAATATATCTGAAGAAAACAAAAACAACAATTTGAAAAGATATGTGTGCCATTGCAACATTATTTACAATAGCCAAGATATGGAAACAACCTAAGTGTCCATTGATAGATGAATGGATAAAGAAAATGTGTGTGTGTGTGTGTGTGTGTGTGTGTGTGTGTGTGTGTGCGCGCGCGTACATTCATACACATACATACAATGGAATGTTACTCAGCCATAAAAAAGAATGAAATCTTGCCATCTGCAACAACACTGACAGATCTTTAGGGCATTTTGCTAAATGAAAGAAGTCAGAAAGACAAATACTGTGTGATCTCACTTATATCTGGAATCTACAAAAAAAAAAAAAACAAAAAACAAACATGCCCTTGATACAGAGAAGAAATTGGTGGTTGCCAGAGGCAGAGAGTAGGGAAGGGGTTAAAGTGGGTGAAAGGAGTCAAAAGACACAGACTTTCAGTTATTAAATAACTAAGTCATGGGGAGGTAATGTACAGCATGACGACTATATAGTTAATAATACTATACTGCATCTTTAAAAGTTGCTAAAGAAGTAGGTCTTAAAAGTTCTCGTGACAAGAAAAGAAATTCTGTAACCATGCAGTAGGGACAGATGTTAATTAGACTTATTGTGGTGATCATTTTGCAATACCCCCTTTCCATGGGGGATATGTTCCAAGACCCCCAGTGGATGCCTGAAGTCACAGATAGTACCAAGCCCTATATATATTATGTTTTTTCCTGCACATACATACCTATGGTTAATTTTAATTAAGTTTAATTTATAAGTTAGGCATAGTAAGATATTAACAGCAATAACTAATAATAAAATAGAACAATTATAACAGTTATACTATACTAAAAGTTATGTGAATGTGGTCCCTCTCTCTCTCTCAAAATATCTTCCTGGACTGACTGACCCTTCTTGTGATGATGTGAGATGATACAATGTCCACATGATATGAGATGAAGTGAGGTGAATAGAGTAGGCTTGTGATGTAGCCTTAGGCTACTATTGACTTCCTGATGATATGTCAGAAGGAGGATCATCTACTTCTGGACTGTGGTTGATCACTGGTAACTGAAACTGCCAAAAGTGAAACTGGGGATAGGGGGAACTCTGTATATACATATTTCAAATCAGTAGCTGTACACCTGAAATTAATAGTTGTTTATCAGCTATGCCTTGAAAAATAAATAAATTACAAAAAAAGATAATGCTGTAATAAAAGTGGGATTTAGAGAAGAAAGCAGCTGGCAAAGAGGAACATCTGAGCGGGCCTGGAAAGATGGATGAAATTGGATTCTGCTGTAGAATTTAGATGAGCAGAAAGAAGGCTGTGTGTACTATGGGCTGAGCTCTGCTGATAAGCACATTACATTAACCTAACAAGTACTTATTGTATCCCCAAGTGCTAGGGATAAAACATAGCACAATTAAAAATAATAATGAAAAAAAAACCTATAAAAACAAGTCCAGATTCAGTGGTACCTGAAATTTAAAAAAACTGGGAGAAATTTTAAGACAATTTGCAAATTGCCACGAGATCTTTTCCCAAGAGGTAAAGTAAAAATGAATATCTCAGTTTTTAAAAAATCAGAACTGAAATGATCTTGAGATACCTTTCTATCTTACCCTTGCATTTAAGCAGGTTTAAATCCAAACCACCCATGGAGGTGGTTCATGACATCTGCCTTTCATGGCCCTCAGGTATCTCAAAGTATAGCCTTGAAACCAGATTCTGGGCCGGCTCGCCACAAAATCCGACTGGTGTTAAATTTAAAGAAAGGATTACCCCTTTTCAGAAATTCTATTGTCTCTTCTGGTTATGTTTGAATTTGCCAGTGGCCAGACCACCTTTTCACGATCAAGCTTCTGACCTCTAAGCCTCATGGGAGTTTACGTTACTGTCTTACCTAGAAACTCAGACATTCTCTTAACATAGCTACATAATTTGCTTTGCTCCTAAGTGAACTTTTCAAATTTCTTTGTTATACCTCCTAAATTATTTCTGATCTCCATTCCAACCTTTCAAATCATGATTCCTTTGAAATCAGATTTACTCTTTAGTTTGCCAGCTCTCCCATCCTACTAATGTCATCTCCAGATGAATACGCTTACTTTTGTATTTCTATTCTGACAGTTGCCTGTGTTTCATTGGTTTCTTCTGTTCTAATTTCCATCATTTAAAATAATGATCTGGGTGAATTTAGCAGTTGACTGCATATCACGAAATGTCTAGAAAGGATTCTGGTAGATTTCCACTGGTGAGTAACCATAATGATAGTAATGATAACAGCCGGCACTATGGAGTACTTGCTGTGTGCTATAATCTGCTTATAGTAACACTTTAGGCAGGTAGTGTCAGTGACCCCTTTCTGCAGATAAGGATGACAGAGTATAAGAGGTCAGACAACCTGCTCAAGACCACACAGCTAGGAAGCGGTGGACTCAGCAGGTTGGAGTCTACAGTTTTCCCTCTCTCTCTACTACACTTGCCTACTAATAAAGCGTCAGTAGCTTATATGAATTCTGGCACTTTCACTCAACACTGGGTTTTAATGTTTGATTTTCATTAAGTTACTGTTTTTTGTTGAAACAGAGGACACTTTGCTGAATTGCTGAGTTATTGGCAGTTTGTTGGCAAAGACAAAAGCGCAATGGCAGCAGAGTACTTTGATTCATTGAAGCAGCACGAGAAAAACTGGGAAGGCGAGGAGAACATGATTTGCCTGGCGGATCTTTATGAAACCCTGGGGCGATTTCTCAGGGATCTAGGCCTCCTTAGTCAGGTATGCTCAGCAAGGAATCACAGACTGTGTGGGTTTTTCCTGTGTGCTCTTCTCTCCTCCCTAGGAGTTAGTGCAGCTTTCATTTGTTGTGCTGATCACATCGCAGCTCTTAACGGTATTTCACTCACTTTACCTGGCCTTGAACCCTTTCTTTTCCTAGGCTGTGGTGCCTTTGCAGAGGTCTCTAGAAATTCGAGAAACAGCTTTAGATCCAGATCACCCAAGAGTGGCTCAGTCCCTCCACCAACTAGCGAGTGTGTACGTGCAGTGGAAGAAGTTTGGCAATGCAGAACAGTTGTATAAACAAGCATTAGAAATCGCAGAAAATGCTTATGGCGCGGAGCATCCACATATTGCTCGTGAACTTGAGGCACTTGCAACTTTGTACCAGAAACAAAATAAGTAAGATTTAGATGAGTAATACTCTGGTTTTATGATGGGGAGTCACAGTTCTTGATGTACTTATGTGTTAAGCTTTGTTTTGTGGCTATGTACTTTTCCTTATTCTATATTCTTTTCAGTCCACCATGTTCAAATATTATTCTCAGTCTTGGGTGTTTGTGGCGTAAACAGAAAACTAGCACCACAAGATTCATCTCTATTTGAAGATGCGTGCAGGCTAGAGCATGGACTTTGGAGTTGTATAGTCGGGTTTAAATCTGGGCCCATTCATTGACTGGCTTTGTAATATTAAGTGCATTACTAACACAGGGCAGCAAACGATTGCCCACAGGCCAAATCCAAAAGGCCCCTTGTTTTGTAAATAAGGTTGTATTGGAACATAGGCACATTTTAATTTTTTTTTTTTTTTTTTTTTAACGTTTATTTTTTTGGGACAGAGAGAGACAGAGCATGAACGGGGGAGGGGCAGAGAGAGAGGGAGACACAGAATCAGAAACAGGCTCCAGGCTCTGAGCCATCAGCCCAGAGCCCGACGCGGGGCTCGAACTCACGGACCGCGAGATCGTGACCTGGCTGAAGTCGGACGCTTAACCGACTGCGCCACCCAGGCGCCCCGGAACATAGGCACATTTTAGGTGACTGCTTCCATAAACTTCCACACGGCTGCTTCCATGATTCACTAACAGATTTTTATATTTGTAACAGACCATATGGCCCATAAAACCTAAAATATTTACTATCTAGCCCTTTACAGAAAAAGTTTACCAGTCCCTGGTGTAATAAAAAGTCTCATATCTATTAGGCACCCACTGAATGTCATCTTTTCCTCTATCAGAAATCATTTTCTTTGCACCATCGTAAATGATACATATTGGAATTTTTTCTTTTAATTTCTAGAAGTATTGTTTCACACAATTTTTTTGTGAATTTCACATTTATATTTGACCAGAAATTAGCACGTACAGAAGAAGGTGGTAGAACAAACTAAAATTTTAGATTTTCATTTAGTTAGGTCATCCTTTAGAGATTTGAAGTGAGTTAAGTCAGTTAAAAATCTATTAAATGTCAGCTACTTGGAGAGCTAGGTTTGTTTTGTTAGACTATGTTTTATGAAGTTTTTTGTTAAAGATTTTTAATTCTGTGTGACTGTCATCTTTAGAAATTATGCTATATTTAAGAGCCAAAAACAAAACAAAAACTTTACACTAGGTAAGGAATGTTTTCATTTGCCTGAAATATGATAAATTGGACATGTGTTTCTTTTGTTTGACTTTATTTTTTTTTTTTTTAAGATATGAACAAGCTGAACATTTTAGGAAAAAATCCTTTAAAATTCGTCAGAAAGCTACAAGGAGAAAAGGCAACTCGGTAATGAGAGATTTCTTTTGTGTTGTGGTTTGAAGCAGAAGAAAAGAGCATGTCAGAATATCATAATATAGATGCATACACCTCACCTATTTAAGAACTTTAGATATTAAAGTGACTTCTATAAAAGTACTAATTAACATTTTCTTTATATGGATAATACCTGCTTAAGTATTAGAATTACTGGAAAGTACAACTTAGCAGGCTTTTAAAAAGTGGAACTAGGGGCACCTGGGTGGCTCAGTCCGTTGCGTGTCTGACTTCGGTTCAGGTCACGATCTCACAGTTCATGAGTTCAAGCCTCCACATTGGGCTCACTACTGTCAATGCAGAGCCCTCTTCAGATCTTCTGTCCCCCTCTCTCTCTGCCCCTCCCCTGCTTGTGCTCTCTCTCTCTCTCAAAAAAAAAAATAAAAGAAACATTTAAAAAAAGTGGAACTATATATTACAGTATTTTGCAGTATATACATATTTCAAATCATCATGTTGTATACCTTAAACTCACACAATGTTTTATGGCAATTATGTCTCAATAAACATTGAAAATAATTTTTTTTTTTACTTTTTTTAAAGTGTAACTATGAAGTTCATTTGAAAGTTAGACTTTGGAAGATGGACTTAAAAGCTGCTTCTTTTCTTTAAAGGAAAAAAAAGATATTTTTAATATATTATGCTAAATGCAAATGCATAGGAATTCTTACCCTTGAGCACACACACAAAAAAATATTTTCATTTTTCTAAGCTGCTGATAAAATCTAAATATAGCCTGTTTATTTTAACTTCAAATGCTATGTACATTTTTAATTAAATATTTTTGACATATAACACTGTAAATTTAAGGTTGTACATGTTAATTTGATACATTATATATTGTAATATTATTGCTATTGTAGTGATAGCACCTCTATCCTATCACATAATTATCATTTCTTTTTTGTGGTGGGAATAATTAAGATCTAATCTCTTAGCAAGTTTGATGATTATAATACAGGATTATTGTCTGTATTCACTATACTGTGCATTTGATTTCCAGGATTTATTTGTTTACTACTTGCAAGTGGTATATACGGTTTAAGTACCTGATGTTTACGTGTTTAGCAGTGGGATTGGTAAATATCTGCAGGTTAACTTTGTGTCCTGACCTTTTTGAAGCACTTGGGGCTCAGTTCACTTTGCTAAAATACGTCATCATCACTTTCACAAAATGGTACTTTTAATGAATTTAAAAATGTGATGCCATGTGGAAGTATGTGCATTTTCAATAATCATTGGATTAATTCAGTGTGATACTTAAAATAATTGTAATCTACTTTAAAGGGAACGAAAGGAGCCAGGATTTCTTAGGACACCAGTATAGTGTTTCAGAATCAAAGACTGCACTTACCTACTAATGATTATCAATTTGTGTTTATTTCAGTATGGATTTGCCCTTTTACGTAGACGAGCCCTACAGTTAGAAGAGCTCACGTTAGGTAAGGACACCCCTGACAATGCTCGGACCCTCAATGAACTGGGAGTTCTCTACTATCTTCAGAATAACCTGGAGTGAGTACCATGATGTTAATTATGAAAACAAGTGTCCGTTTTTTCTCTTAGATGAAAAGCTGGTTTATGTTTCTATCAAGTCAAGCTAGAATAAATTGATAGAAACCATGCCAGATTTCATGTACAGTATGTTCTGAACATAGCCACACTTAACAAAGACCATGGCATAGTCTCTACTGTTTCTGTCACTTTGTTTCTTTAGTAACTAAAAAGTTACTAAAAAGAGTATCTGTAGCATCCCTAGTATGTTTTATGTTTATGAAAAGTGTTTTGTGTCAGTATTGTATGTGAGACTTCACAAAAGAAACTGGCACCAGGGGATATTAAAGAATAGAATATAGATGGCTGCTAGTTTTGGTCTTCAGTTTATTTGTACTTAAAGGACTCAAAAAGGCATTAATATTTACACTCTGAAAAAAGAAGTGTTTTTGGACTAACTTGGATTTCAGAAAACTGTAACAAGTTTGATACTTTGGATATGGGGAAAGTATAACAAATCCTTAGTCTCCTTCACAAGGGGTTCTTGAATTAAAAATTATTTAGTACTAACATCAAAGGAAGGAAGAATGAATACCAAAATCTTTTGAGTTAGGTCTAATAGTTTTAAAGGTATGAGAAGTTTGTCCTGGAAAATATTTATGGGTTTGTTTTTTAGAAGTCAGGTGGAGAACTGAGGCAATCATTCCAGATACTTAAGGCCCTCACACTATCAGGAAATAATTTTTAATTTTTGGAAAAGCGCAGGAAGGGATGAGGGGTAGGAAAGAGGGGGAGAGGACTTTAACCGAATGCTTTTTATTAACTATCTTGGATTTAATAATTAAAATGCTTCAGTTCTCCACCTGACTTAGGGTTAAGGATTCTTACTTCTAGCAAATACGTTATTTAAACCATTTTGGGGTTTTATTCATAGAACAGCCGACCAGTTTCTGAAGCGGTCCTTAGAAATGAGAGAGCGAGTTCTAGGACCAGATCACCCAGACTGTGCCCAGTCTTTAAATAATCTGGCAGCTCTGTGCAATGAAAAGAAACAGTATGATAAAGCAGAAGAGCTTTACGAAAGAGCTTTAGACATTCGGAGACGAGCATTAGCTCCTGATCACCCTTCTTTGGCCTATACAGTGAAGCACCTTGCAATCTTATATAAGAAAATGGTAAGTAATCCTTGACATGCTTACATGTGTTTTATAACATACCAATTAAGCCATAATTACTGGCAGCAAAATAATTTGTCTCCTGATGGATAGATTATTTTCTCTGAGCTTTTCAATCATGATTAATTTTTTTTTAACTAATAGCTGAGTGGGGCGCCTGGGTGGCGCAGTCGGTTAAGCGTCCGACTTCACCTCAGGTCACGATCTCGCGGTCCGTGAGTTCGAGCCCCGCGTCGGGCTCTGGGCTGATGGCTCAGAGCCTGGAGCCTGCTTCGGATTCTGTGTCTCCCTCTCTCTCTGCCCCTCCCCCATTCATGCTCTGTCTCTCTCTGTCTCAAAAATAAATAAACGTTAAAAAAAAAAAAATAGCTGAGTAAAACATTAAAAAATATTATATCAGACTTAACTAAATTAAGATACCAGTCTGGTTTTGTTAAAATACATTCCAAATACAAATGCATTTATCAGCATTCTAATTGGATGGAACTTACATTTCAGAAGTTCTAAAATTCAACCGTGATTAAGTTTCCTGTGTTAAGCAGCCATAAACATAACAAATCACCCAGTTGTCAGAGGTGAAGGAGGAATCTTTGTAGGTGATTAAGTGACCATTTAAATTTCACTGTTTCTTTTCTTTGCCTGCAATGAAATGTAACCATTTTTTGCCATAGGAATCTAGCCTGAGATACTTGGAGTTTTTGTAGCTGTTCCCACCCCACCCCCCAAAAAAAGCCAAAGAGGTCCACTTTCACTTTATTTAGTGCAGTTATAGAGCTGTGTAGACAAGGTCTTTAGACCTTGTGGGACCCTTGCTGGTCAACCTGGCACTGAAGTTGATGATTTAGTAAGAATGATGATGCATTGTTGCTATTTCTGCGCAACTTTCAAGTGAAAAAGAAACAATTAGGAAAACCTGGAAGGGAGTTGGTGGAAAATGAGATTTTATTTTGATGCCAAATCTAAATTGTATACAGTAGCAAACATATTTTCCCGGTATTTTTACGTCACCGGGAACTTAGTGGTAATGGGTGATCTTTATAAAAGGGCTTTTTGAATTATCAAAGAAAATGTTTTTATATTCAGTGTGGCTTTACTTCATTAGATTTCAGTTATCTATCTATGAACTTAACCATTAAAGTGGGAGAAAATGCTTCTGAAATTTTTTTTCCCTCAAAATTACTTAATAGAGAATTTTATTTATGGAAAAAGCTCTGATCAGATTGTATTTATTGTTTTAATATTTTTGTTAGATTTCACTTTTGTTTTTTAGGGGAAACTTGACAAAGCTGTACCTTTGTATGAGCTAGCTGTTGAAATTCGACAGAAATCTTTTGGCCCAAAGCACCCTAGTGTAGCTACTGCCCTGGTGAACTTAGCTGTTCTCTATAGCCAAATGGTAAGTTCCTACATATAAACTCTTTATGAATGGTTTTAAGGTATGAAATATAGATAAATATGAATTAGCTGTGACACAGTAGCAGTAATTAAAGGAAATTTAAGATTGCTAATGCTTCCTTTAGGGACGCCTAGGTGGCTCAGTTGATTAAACATCTGACTCTTGATTTCAACTCAGGTCATAATCTCACAGTTTGTGAGTTCAAGCCCCACATTGGGCTCTGCACTTACAGTGAGAAGCCTGCTAGGGATTCTCTCTCTCCCTCTCTCTCTGTCCCCTCTCCCACTCATGCACTCTCTGCCAAAATAAATAAACTTAAAAAAAAAAAAAAGATTACTAATGCTTTCTTTAGTACTTGGGAAATTATTGAAGTTATATTTGTAAAACAGTCCCTTCCTCTTAGCGTAAAACACCTACTGAGTGCTTAGTTCATTGCATAAGCTTGGTTTTTAAATTCTGGAGATTCTGTACATCTCTATATCTAATATTGTCTTTAAGCTGTGGCATTTGTCTATGATAGGTGAAAAGCAGGTGTTGTACCCACAGGGCAATAAATAGGTTTTTGCTTATATTTTTGGATTCAGGTCAATGGTCACCAAGATAGGTCTAAAACTTAGGTTTCTGACTTTCTAGTATACTGCTTCTACCATTATGTTTAATAAATCTTTTCTATCCACATCCTGTGGGAGGTTATTAACCTTTTTAGAGGTGCTTACCCAAGTATATCAGCTTAGTCTAGAATATGTTAATAGTAAGTTCAGCAATTCCATGTGTTCAAGTGAGTGTTGTTACTTTTTTTTAATCAGAAAAAACATATCGAAGCCTTGCCATTATATGAAAGAGCATTAAAGATTTATGAAGACAGCCTGGGTCGGATGCATCCTCGAGTTGGAGAAACATTAAAAAATTTAGCTGTGCTTAGGTAAGAATTTTTTCAGCTTCCTGATAACAGCCAAACTCCATTTTAGAACAGCTTTGAGTCATCATAGAACAAAACAGAATATTTGGTGCTGATTGTTTTTCCTTGGACTCAAGGGGGTAAAGGGGCTGTTTGGGGTTGATTTACTTCAAGATACTAAAGTAAAGTAGTATCCAGAAGTGAAATGAAGGCTGCATAATCTCTGTTTTAGACGAATGTATCAGGTAAGTAGTGAAAGATGGTTTACATTTGCAGCTAACAAGCTCTGGGGGTAATATGGGCAATTTGCTGTCCTCAAAACTAATTTACCATTAAGTGCATGTTGATTTTGCTTTTTCTGTGTTTGTGTATCTCAAGATGCGGAGACTTCCCTTAGCAATTTCACTGCATCCATTACAACATGGTCTCTCTGGTGTCTATATGAGGCACTGAGATATACTTTAGCAGTTCGGATAGAAAGGAGAGTTTGGGTATTGTTTTACTAGTCAGCCTGAGCGCATGCACTGGAAATAGAAGGGAGAAAGGAATTATTCACAGCTTGTTATTCTGTATCCTGTAAGGTCATTTCAAGTTGTTAAGAGGTTATATTCTCATTTCAACAATTTTTTCTCACAAAGCTATGAAGAAGGGGATTTTGAAAAAGCTGCTGAACTATACAAAAGGGCGATGGAAATAAAAGAAGCAGAAACATCACTTTTGGGTGGAAAAGCTCCTTCCCGACATTCATCAAGTGGAGACACATTTAGCTTAAAAACAACCCATTCTCCTAATGTTTTCCTTCATCAGGGACCAAGGTAATGGCAATTACAATTCATTGCAAATGCACTTTCGGACAAAATAATTAAGAAACATTTGGAACATTAGAATTTAAAACATTAAAAAAATGTTAATTTATTTTTACTTTGTGTAATTTGATATTTGCATGAAATTGCATTGGACTACATTGAGGTTTCAGTCATGATTGTGTCAGTGTATGCTGTTTAAAATAACTAACTTTCCTATCGTATGGGACCAATGGATGTGGACACCTTAGAATCCTAAAATGATATGAAGAATTGATCATGAAGAGTGGACTGGTCTGTTCAACAAGAGCTGGAAGAGCAGTAAAGACAAGGAGTTCAATTCCATAATTCTTTCATCTCTCAGAGCTGCTCTGGCCTCACCATTCCTGGTCATGCTTTTCAGCAGTAGCCTGGCCTGATTCTCTACCTCGAAGAAGTTTCAAAGAATAAAGGGACAATGTTTATGAAAGGTTTGAATTATCTTCTGTAAAATGAACTAGTAACAGTTGTCTCTGCTACCTTTTTAAAAATTCTACCTTTTCCATGAGCAGACTGGGCCA
The DNA here is from genome assembly GCF_028749965.1 of Puma concolor. Taxonomy (NCBI): domain Eukaryota; kingdom Metazoa; phylum Chordata; class Mammalia; order Carnivora; family Felidae; genus Puma; species Puma concolor. The sequence continues at coordinate 28,953,833 of NC_141675.1, read as the reverse complement.
GGCCTAGTCTACATTGTTCTGCTGTGTTACATGTACCTGCATAATCTGAAGCCATTAATGCAGTAACAAGTCAAGCTCTTAGCATTCCTTGACCTTCCCCAAGTTAGAGACATGACAGTCTCTTCTTTCTTAAATGGCCTAAATTGATCTCATTTATCTCAAACTCAGATTAGTCTGTTCTGTATTGAAAAATGAAATATTTTACAGGTTTTATAAATGTTGCCACATTTTGGTTAAAACCATTTATGTATTTATATATAATAAAATCTTTAATTTTAATACTTGTAAGATTCCAACATATTAATTATAAAGGTGAAAGATGTAATAGCTATACTTCACTGTCTTAAAATAAAAGTGCAGGGCACCTGGGTGGCTCAGTTGGTTGAGTGTCTGACTCTTGATTTCAGCTTAGGTCATGATCTCATCAGTTCATGAGTTCAAGCCCCACATTGGGTCCATGCACTGACATTGCAGAGCCTGCTTGGGATTCTCTTTCTCCCTGCCCCTCCTATGCACAGAGGGCTCTCTTTTTTTTTTTTTTTTAAGGGAAATTTAAAAATAAAAGTACAATTTCAAGTTTTCTTTTTACCACTCCATTTTATACCAAATTGAGTTTTGGTGACTTTATAAGGTTTTGGTTAATGTTCTGTAAGGCTTGGCTATGCACAGGATGGTCCATGAACCAGAATCATCAGTACTAGCTGGGAGCGGATGAAAAATTAAAACTCTAGAGGTTCTCCTCAGACCTACTGAATCAAAATCTGCAGTTTGGCTAGATCCCCAGGTGATTCATATGCACCTAAGTTTGACAAGCAATGGTCTGATTCTAAGTCACTATAGCTGTGATTTAGAAGAAATTGGGCAAGATCTTATAATGAGCCTCCTTCTCCCCCTTTTGTGAGAAGGTCAAAAGGAAAAAAGATTTCTACTCAGGTCATGGTCTCATGGTTCATGGTCTCAAGCCCTGTGTCAGGCTCTGTGCTGGGAGTATGGAGCCTGCTTGGGATTCTCTCTCTGCCTTTCCCTGCTCTTTCTCTCTCTCTCTCAAAATTAAATTTTTTTTAATCTATAAAAAAATAAAAGGCAATTATCTAATAGCTAGTAATTTAAAACATTATAAGTAGTAATATTAAGTTTAATGCCTTAAAAAACTACTTTGTGGGATACCTGAGTGGCTCAGTTGGCTAAGTGTCTGACTTCAGCTCATGTCATGATCTCAAGGTTTGTGGGTTCAAGCCCCATATTGGGGCCTGCTTCAGATTCTGTGTGTCCCTGCTCTCTGCCCCTCCCCTACTCGCGGTCTCTCTCAAAAATGAATAAACATTAAAAAAATTTTTTTAAACTGCTTTTGGAAATAATCTGAGATTAATATTCTAGAAGAACCATGAAAAAAGTAAAAACCAGCAAAAGAATGATATGCATTTATTCTTTGTTCCTACATAATTTGGACTTGAAAACCTTAAGTGGAAACATAATTTATTAAAAGTGACTTGTGGTAAAACTTCATTAATTACAGTTGGGGCTTGAGGACTCCATATATTTCAAGAGATTTAAGTTTATACTTTTGAAAGCTGTATTTTGATCTTACTACTTCTTGTACTGCCAATTCAAATGTTTCTATGTAAAATGCCTACTTAAGATAAAAATTTGCTGAAGCAGACATCTATTTGAGGTTCTCAAATAGAACTATTATGTTTACATTGATATACACCTTCACAATGAAAAAGGTAGCTTTGAAACAACTCAATTATACATCTGAATTGGTAGGAACCAAATAATGGTGGTTATAGTTTTCATTAATACTTTACAGAAAAAAATATGGAAAAAATGTGATTGGGGAGGGTTAAATCTTAATATTCTTAAATGGTTACCACCTTTTTGTGTTGTGTCTGTAGGTATTCAAGGAGTATTTTTATGTGAGGAAACCATAATACATTTTTTTTTTTACTAAATAAAACATACAAGTAGTACATAAATTAGCTCCCCATTAACAATGGGGAAGGGAGCTGAATATAATTCTTTTACTATAATTTAAAGCCCTTGTGCTAAGGCAGTTTTGGAAGTGTGTTTCCTTCTTTCACGTTTCTAGAAACAGTTGTTTTTAGAAATCTGATCAAACACTGGTTTTATTTAGTAATGTAAAACTCAGTGTTGATTAATTTCTCATTATCAGCTCCTGTAAGTTTTCATGGCAAAGATTATCAAAAGAGCACTCCACATAGCAAAAGGTACCTGTTACCAGATTTTTTTCTGGTAAAATAATCCAGTAACTATTTTTTAATGGAATATATGAAAGAATTATATAACTTAGATCTAAGATTTGATGCAGTATAAAACACCAGCAGTATGAAATCCTATGTTAAGAGCAGAATAAAAGTATGTTCTTGCTATTATACTCTATCAAACTATACCATTTTTAAATTATAAGCAAAGCCTTCCCAAATCAGTGTACCAGAGGTTCCAAAGGAATGGGATTATTTTAGAAAGACTTTTCTTTTTTGAAATTCAAAACATCTTGAGTAACTAGAAAAAAACTATTTTACACATGAATTCACTGATTTTTTTTGAATTGCAAATGACCTACCAAGGCAACATAAATAAGTTTCAAGGCTAGAAGAACTATCCCCCTACTTTCCAAACTTCACTCTAAACATAAGAATTACTATATGATTCTAGAATCTCAAAACAAATATATTGAACAAATTTGATATTTGGGGGTTTCTGAAATCAGTTTTTAGAACTTTATTTTACAAGGGAATACTGCATTTTTCATTTTGTACTAATGTTCTTCCCTAGAAATACAATTTAGATATTACTATCTTCAAAGCAAAAAATCATCAAAATAGTAGCATAGTAACATCCTACTGATAATGGTTACACATGCGCCTATATATATATATATATATATATTTTTTTTTTTTTTTTTTTTTTTTTTTTTTTTTTGGTCTCCAAACCATTGGGAATTTATTTATCCAAGGCTCTCTAAACTTTATTTGTATGCAACTCCAAAGAAAACCAGTTTATCAATTTATAACTTAGTGATCATAATCAGGGTAACTGATTCTCTCCCACTGAATAAGTACACATCAGTCATTACAGAGGTTTTTTTACATCTCTCTTATGCCCACAATACAGGATAACTAATTATCTAGAGAATCAAATTTAAATGAAGTATTCTGAAGGTAGCCCATACAATGGGTATAATCTAGAGGATCTTAGCTTAAATTCATTCCTTGCTGCTCAAAATAAAGTACAGTGACTCCAGATATATATGTTCCACAGATGCTATGATTCCTTTTCCTTGGTCAGTGCAGAAGTATAATAACTTGTACTTCCTGAAAGTACCTTTTATCTGTTTATCCGTGAAGAAAGTTTCCTTTTATTTGCCTTTGTCTTGTTTTTAATATATAACTTACAGGTTTACAAACTTTTCCAATGACTACATTTCAGCTTGTATTTCATCAGGTAACATTTGAGAGGATATTTTTATTTTATAGGCTAATTATTTTAAATTCACTGTTGGCCAAGTTAATGGTAGTAGTTTTCTTGTAGAGAGTGATTCTAAACACAATGAGTGGAGGCCTGCTAGCTCTAACCAATAGGTGGTACCCCCTGCCCTGTCTACATTTGAGAACCACATACTACTTTATTGTCCATGGCCTCAGACAACACACCATAAAGAATTACTGGAAAGAAAAGAAACATAGCATATTATTGGTCCATCCTTCCCATCCCTCTCCAAAGGCCAAAACATTTCAGTGGCTAAGTTTTCAAGTTTTCTTAACAGGAATGAAACAGAAGTTTTAGGAAAGTTATTGATTTAGTTGAAGGGAGAAAGTGATAAACGATACAGTACTTTCAAAAAGTGTAACAATTCTGTGAAGATTATGTATCAATTAATGTTGCCCTAAGCTTTGTAAGTTTTTAAGTGATTTTTTTTTTTTAATTGCAAGGACATTTGCTTAAACTCAGGAAATAAAATGTAGGTCAGTCCATTGTCTACATATTCTTCATCTTGGCCATGAGGTCTTCCAAGCTTTCGCCAGAATCTTCCACAGTTACTTCAGCTACAGAATCTTCTTGCTATCAAATGAGGGAAACATAGCGAAAAAATAACCGTCTAAAATTCTTGATGCTTAGGAATATATAATCACTAAGTTTACTATGTTCAACTAGTTTACAAAGTAAACTTTCTTTAATAAATATACCTTCTAATTTTTAGGAGAGACAAAGTCTTTTACTTTCCCCACCAATATTTTGATTTACAAGGCAGTAATTTCAGTATTCTTAAGATTTCTACTGAAGTGGTATTTTTAAATGGTATTATGGCTAAAATTCTCAATATAAAAAATGATATCTTCATTTAATTAAAACCTACTTGCTCCATTAATGAGTCAATATCACTATTTTAGGTCTATGTTTCAAACAGGTGAAAATGTACTGTATATTTCCACATTAACACTGAATACCTCTCTCACACATCTTAACTGCTATAGCATAAAATATCCAAATTAGGAAATACTGTATTGGCATTATAAACTAGGATGAAGAGAAAGAAGGTAAGTAGACATTTTCTCTTATCTGACACTTATGGTAAATCAGCTTTTAGGTGTACCTTTTCAGGAATTGTATATGCCACTGTAATTCCTTCAGGTAAGTCAGGAACTGGACCTGAAGAATTCTTCAGTTCCTCTTCTGAAACCTCAGACACCAACTCAATACCTATAGAGTTAAATGTGATATTATAATAGTTTTCAAGGAAATTTAATAAGCAGTAATTATTCAAAGTTTGTATAATTTAATTATATTTTCTCCCATAAGAGATTATGTTTCATGCTGCCATTTCAATTTATGAAAGAATTCCTACCCCACTCATTGTCTTCATGTATTATCTCTTCCTCTTCTTGAACAACCTCTGGTTTGGGCAGTGCTGCTACCTTTTTCTGTAGAAATCAAACAGTATCAAAGTATTCTTACTCATTCTCAGGCCTCTGAAGCATTAATCAAAAATTCAGACAGGCTTTTTATTTTACCAAAGTAAAAAAGGACTTCAAACAAATTTTTTCTCTTTGGTAGCGTAGTGAATTTAATTTCTTACTAACATTTACCCCCTAGAGATACAATAAATAAAAATCCAGAATCCATTTATCTTATTTTTCAAATCTAAGTAATTGTTCTAAAATACTGTCCAAACAGTATGACCTCTCATACATTCTGACCAAGTGATGTATACCTTGTATTCTTCCTGCTGTTTCCTGCAATTTCTGTCATCACACTGAGGATTTGGCTTCATGGACATAGTAGGGAAAAAGTCCTGCATTGCATTATATCCAAGGTAAAAACTAACAGTACCAAAATTTAACAAAAACCTAGAAAAGCAAATCAAAGTACACTTAGATAAAGAAACAGACCATAAAAGAACCGAATTTTTAAAAATTGATCTTTAAGTACTTAATGGTTTTTGTGATAAGCAACAGTATTTTAAGTACTGTTGTCAGATTAAAATGTGGAGAAGAATCCCTGAGATTGGTACTACATCTAACTACTTTTTAAAAGTTTTTATATATAACTTACTATAAGGTTAACAATCTTAAATGTACAGCTCAATGAAATTTTCCAAAAGTCTTTACCCATGTAATCACTACCAGATCAAAATATAGAACATTTCCAGTATGCCTTAAAGTTCCCTTGTGTTCCCTAACAGTTCTGATTCCTTTTAGAAGCTTACAAAGAGAGGAAAAATCACATACAAAATATAAACAACAAAAGGAAACACATTTGCACTGAGTGTACAAGACAAAAATTGAGCCAATGATATGAAGCAGACAATTCACAGAAAAATGTAAGTGCTCACCCCTTTTCATAAGTAACTGAAAATTAAAATGAAATACCCGCTTTTTACCTATCATACTGACAAAGATTAAAAAGTTTGATAACACCCAATGTTATGAACTGGTATGGGCAAAGCAGGTATTCCTACCCTGTGATAGAAATACACAATCCTTCTGAAGGAGAAATTTAGTAGTATCTGTCAAAATAAATATTGCATAAACTCAGAAATTCCACTTCTAAAAATTCGTATCTATAAAAACCTAACTTAGAGATATATGCAAGGTGCTATTTGCAGCATTGTTAATAGCAGCAAAAAAATCTGTAAGTTAGCTTAAATGTCCATCCATAGGGGGCTGGCTAAATAGGACACGTCCTTAAGAAAATAGTTTGTAGCTATGATTTTTTTTTTTTTTTGGAACATACTATAAAATATTTTGTTTGGATAGGGCCTACTGAAGTTTGTACAAGCTATTGCTCTTACATAAAATAGCCCTCAACAGTTGCCCTGAAAGTTCTTAGGTATGCTTTTTGCAATTTCTCTGCTGGTAGCTGACACTTCTGATATCAGGATACCTCCCTGTATCATGTTGCAATTTGTTCTTATACCGGAAGGCATGGAAACATAACTAAGCTTATTAAAGTTGTAAAGTGAGAAAAAAATGGTCTGAGGAAAGGAACACCTAAAGGCTTTCTCCTTTTAATAAAATGTGAGTTGACATTAATAAAACTCTTTTACATTCATTTTAGCTGCAAAGGAACCTTTGTCCTTTTTCACTATAGTTTAGATGGTGTGGTTGTGAATATCTTTTTTTTCAGAGAGCAGAGGTATTATCCTTTTAATATTTAATCACATTCATATTATTTTTAGTAAGAGTTAAGTAAAGAAATGTGTTTATGTTCTTTGGTCAAACCTGCAGAGATTTAAATCATTTGGTTAATATTTCATAAACCAGTACTACTGTACCATGTAACAAGAGCTATTCTAAATGCACAGAGTAACACACATGTATGTATATTAATATGTATGTTTATATTTAAATTAGATATACTAATATATGTAAATTCAAAGTATATATATATATATATATATATATTATACATATATAAAAACCATATGCTGGATTTTAAGAAACTATATACTTAGATGGTAATTCCAATATTTGAAATGCTTTATGAAATATATTTCTATCAAAAGCAAACAAAACTATTCAGAAAAATTTGCCCTCACTCACTTCAACACATTTTGTACCAAGATCCCAGCAACCACTCCCATAGTGGTAGGAAGACTGGCTGCACAAACACCTTCTCGTTTCAGAGTCTTTTCATCAATATTTGCAGCAACCACAAGTGGGGGAGCACACTACATGAAAAATAAAGAAAATATATTTCAAAATGAAAGGGAAAAAGTAAGCAAGTTCAAAATAGTATTCCATCACGTTCAAAGTTTTTATTCCTTGAATTATAATACCTTTTCAATACAAATACATCTTCAATACTTTAGTTAATAAGCCAAAATGAATCATGCATACCGCAAAACAAGCAGATTCTCCAGGAATTATAAGCTGTATATGCCCTGAAACTGCATTTTCACTGACCCCAGACTCCATCCATGTTTGTCCAAGTTCATTACAAGCCTTAGTAGAAACAGATGAAAACAACAAAAAAAACAAGAATTAATTTATCAAAAGTTATTTCATGAAAAACTGGAGCTTAACTAAATGATTACCAAAGGGTGATTTAAATTTTCAAAAGAGGAAAGTTATCAACAATGGAATTCCTTGGCAACTGCCATTCTCTATTTAAAAAGTAAACTGGTAGGGGCGCCTGGGTGGCGCAGTCGGTTAAGCGTCCGACTTCAGCCAGGTCACGATCTCGCGATCCGTGAGTTCGAGCCCCGCGTCGGGCTCTGGGCTGATGGCTCAGAGCCTGGAGCCTGTTTCCGATTCTGTGTCTCCCTCTCTCTCTGCCCCTCCCCCGTTCATGCTCTGTCTCTCTCTGTCCCAAAAATAAATAAACATTGAAAAAAAAAAAATTTTAAAAAGTAAACTGGGGACACCTCGATTCCTCAGTGGGTTGAGCATCCAACTCTTGGTTTCAGTTCAGGTCATGATTCCAGGGTCGTGGGATTGAGCTCCATCTCAGGCTTCATGCTGAGCACTGAATGGAGCCTTAAGATATTCTCTCTCTCTCTCTCTCTCTCCCCCTTTGCCCACCCCACCTCCACTCTAAATTTTTAAAACATTTTTTTAAAAAGTAAACTGACAACATTCAAGTAAGCAGCCAATAAATATTTAATTAAATTGAGTGATTAAGTTTATTGTATTTCTGATTGTAAAAATTCATTTTTCTAAAATAATTTCAGCAACAAAAAACTGCAAAATACCTTCTGAAAAGCTGAAACCACAGTAATTCCAAAGAATTGTTTTATTTCTGAGAAACAAGGTTTGTAAGCAATGTATACGCATTTATATCTTAAAAAATAAAGTAAAATATTAAAACCAATGCTAACATAGAATAACATATTTTAAGATAGTCATTTATTTTAAAAATTGTACATCAGAAGTATCTACTATTTATAGTTTCCTCTACTGGCATAATAAAGAACAGGATACTGAAACATAAGCCACACCAGCAAAGCTAGAGACGCCCCACAACTATTAGCATAAAACTTTTTTAAATGTCTATTTTATTTTCAGAGAGAGAGAAAGAGGACGAGCAAAGGAGGGGCAGAGGATGCTAAGCAGACTTCACTGTCAGCATGGAGTCTGACGTGGGGCTCAAACTCATACACCGCGAGATCATGACCTGAGCTGAAATCGAGAGTGGACACTCAACCAACTGAGCCACCTAGGCACACTAGAAAGAATAAATTTTAAAAGTAGGCTAAGAGAACATTAAAAATTAATGAAACACATTATAAAAGGGTTTAAATACAGAACTATACAAGAAAACAGATGAATGAGTATAACATCTTATACAATAGGAATACTCACTGTATTTATTGTCATTCGAGCTTCAAAATTGTCCACACAGCTAAGAACTAGGTCAACGGGTTTTCCCTCTTCTAATCCACCATTACTAGGTAAAGAATATAAATTTTATTTGGGGAGGAAAAAGAAATCAGGACACAAAATACACTCTAATTTGTTTAGTCATACATTTATGCTTTCAGTAAATGTTTGAGTACAGTTAAGGCATAGTATTTAATGTTAAAGATCCAGTATGTATTGAGTAATATGTATATAACATCAATGATACTACAGTGCTTCTCACAGAAGACACAAGAAGTATAAAGTCTGTTCACAAAAGTTACCATTTCCCCATCAGCTTTCATAGACTTTTATTCCTTTTTCACTCCAAATGTAAATGTAATAAAAATTGAATACAATTCAGTATCTCAGTGTTGTTACAATCTGGAGAAAACCACCTTCACGTAGAAATATAATCTAGAACACAGAACTTATAGTTGAGGATCCCTGGTTATAACACCATAACAACAGAGTTTTTGATTTTTAATTTTTAATTGTTGTTACTATTGTCTTTTGGACAGTATTTTTACTGAGTTACTAACACAAAAATTAACTACTTTAAAAACAAAAATATATATCAAATCTACCAACTCGCTGAATTAAACATCAGATTTTTTTTATTAAAAAACTTTTTTTTAATGTTTACTTATTTTTGAAAGACAGAACCCAAGCAGGGGAGGGGCAAAGAGAGAGCGAGACACAGAATCTGAAAGAGGCTCCAGGCTCTGAGCTGTCAGCACAGAGCCCCACATGGGGCTCAAACTTATGAACCATAAGATCATGACCTGAGCCAAAGTCAGATGCTTAACTAACTGAGCCTCTCAGGTGCCCCAACATCAGTGGTTTTCTAATAATACTTGTTTAACTGAGCTGGACACTGCAAAATATTCATAGTAAAATTTTACCTTATTCTATCCATGAAATGTTGAAAGTTTTCTACTGTGGTTATATTGTAGTTGTGTACTTCAAAAAGAACATCTGGATTAATGTTCCTAAGAGGGGAAAAAGGGAATGATTATAAAAACTACTAGTAGGAATATTAAGAGAAAACAGGAAAAAGAACTGAAAAAGCTAAAGATCATGTAACAGAGGTAAGAAAAATGGAATTCAAGCTATTCAAAGAAAATCTAAAGTCCTCTTCTACCTCTTGTGCCCCACTCCAAGGAGAAGACTACATTCAAAACATGTTGACTGCAGGATTACAGAAATGTTCCCACCATCTATGTGCTGGGAATTAAGCCTTTAACACCTAGGTGAGCTATAGCTTAGCCTGACAAAAGAACTTCTTTGTTCCTTAATTCAGTGAAAGACGTTTGGGTTCACAAAGAAACTTCCTAGAATAAGGATTGGCAAAGTATGGCCCTGGGCCCAAGTATGACCTGCCACCTGTTTTTGTTTTTCCGAGGTCTGCAAGCTAAGAACGGTTTTTACATTTTTAAATGGTGGCAGGAGAAAAAGAACAGAACGGTATTTCATAACATGCTAAAATTACACGGAATTTAAACTTAAGAGTCCATAAACAAAGTTTTATTGGAGCACAGCCACGTTCATTCATTTTTGTATTGCCTATAGCAGCTATCACACTACAACTACATGACTTGAGGGCAGTTTCATAGTGGGCCCTCAAAGCCTACAATATTTACTATCTAGCCCTATCTGAAAAAGGTTGCCAACACAGTATCAAGAGGTAAGAGAATTGATGTGAAACCTGCATTTCCGTAAAGAAAAATTCATGCATTAGGTTAACTTATACAAAATATGCAAACTAAGATGTCACTAAAGATGTCTTTAATCTCTATTCCATTTACCTCAAAGTATATTCTGCTGCTTGAACTTTACTTAATCCTGCTTGATGAGGTTGGAAGAAAAGTCTATTCATATTGGCCAGTTCCACCTTGTCATAGTCAAAGAGTAGCAACTAAAATGAAAATAGTGGTATTTTGATGAAAAACATACCAAGAAATAAACTACAAATAACAAAGAATAAATTAGTGGACTTTACATTTGATGGGTTTAACAGAAATAATACCAGCTAACTCTAAAATACTAGGTGCCTCATTTAATGCTCCCATGACTTAAGTATATGGGGACTTTAATTCTCCTTTATAAATGAAACAACTACAGCACATGTTCAAAAACCTCATTCAGCTAATATATGCAGAAATGCAATTTAAATTCAGGCATTCTCAATCCAGCATCTGCACCCTAACATTTACTGCCTCTCCAAATGATCCACTGAGAAATTAATGTTTATTCCATTTCATTCCAATTGTTTACTAAAGGCCAAGAACACATTAGATGAATTAAATTTTAAAATAAGATAAAAACAGGGGCGCCTGGGTGGCTCAGTCGGTTGAGTGTCTGACTTTGGCTCAGGTCATGATCTCGCAGTCTGTGAGTTAGAGCCCAACGTCGGGCTCTGCGCTGACAGCTTAGAGCCTGGAGCCTGTTTCGGATTCTGTATCTCCCTCTTTCTCTGCCCCTCCCCTGCTCTGTCAAAAATAAATAAAACATTAAAAAAATAAAATAAGATAAAAACAAATGCCATAACTTAAAACTATAGTATAACATGACTCCTTTTGTGACTATGACACCATACATACCCACAGCTAAAACATTACTCCAAAGTATATTTAGGCATGACAACATTTCACACACACACACACACACACACACACACACACACCTTTTTAAAGATCCCATTTCCTATCAGTAAGAACAGGTTGCACCCAAAGATTTCTAAGGTCCCTTTCTTAATCTAAAATCCTGTGACTTCTTAATACAATTCTCAGCATCCTAAATTTAATAACAAAAACAAAAATGGGGAGAAGGGCAGGGCAAGCATAGATGCAAGGGCTACAGCAGTGGTTAAGGGGGACTGTGGCTTGTGGTGCAACTGTCCTATGCATGGCTAAAATTACAAAAAAAAAAAAAAAAAAAGAAGGGGGGATCTTATTAACAACAAAATTAACTCATCCCGCAGAACATCTAGGTAACCCTTAGTATCTTGCTAGAAAATATACCACCTCTGTCCCCTGTGGTAATTTTCTGACCCGACTTAGGAGTCTCCAAAATAAAGTTTATTTTAGCTCATTCAACAATATTTATTCGGTCAGGCCAAGTATTAAATTTTACTCTTCAGCCTTGTAGCTGGCTTATAAGGTGCAGGAAATCCCAAATTTGGGGTTAGGAGGTGTGAGTTGTAGCTCTGTCACTAATAAGCTCTTATAATGGATAAGTCACTCACATTTTAGGCCTGTATCTTCAATAAAGCAGCTAATCTAGGTCTGATGGTCCAAGGCACCACAAAGACTCCAGAAACTTTCAGGGGTGAGAAGTGGGCTCTAAGTCTCCAATTCTCCACTTCCCTACTTCACCCCACGAATTAGCTTCTTGTTTATCTGTTTTACATACTGAAAAAAGAGTTCTGAAACTTACCTATGTACATCCTTAACTTACAAACTTGAGAGTACACTGGCATCATTTAAAAAATACTGATGTCTGGGTCCCATCCCCAGAAATTCTGATTCTATTCCAGTTTGGATGTCAAAAGTTTGAACTTCCCAGGGGATTCCAATTACAGCAATATTTGATAACTACTGTTCTAGATCCTGGCTACTCAAAACGTGGCCTGTGCAAGCAGCATCAGCAGCACCTGGAGCTCGTCAGAAATACAGGAGCACTGTCCCAACTTTAACATGCATGTAGATCATCTGGAGATTTGTTAAAATAACAGATTCTGATTCATCACATCTGGAAGGGTCTGGAAGTCTTCGTTTCTAACAAACTCCCAGGTGATGCTGATGCTACTAATTTGGACATCAGACTGAGTAGCAAGGATCTAGCAGTTCTTTTTTTTTTTTTAAGTTTGTTTATTTCGAGCGAGAGCGAGAGCGAGAGCAAGAGCGAGAGAGAGAGAGCGCGCGCAGCATGAGCCAGGGAGGGGTAGAGGGGTGGGCAGCGGGGGGCGGGTGAGAGACAGAATCCCAAGCAGGCTCTGTGCTGTCAGCACACAGAGCCCAACTCAGGGCTCAATCTCACAAACTGTGAGATCATGACTTGAGCCAAAATCAAGAGTCAAATGCTTACTGAGCCACCCAGATGCGCCAAGGATCTAGCAGTTCTTAAAGTCTGTCCTTCCCCTACCCCCACTAGGAACATCAGAATCACCTGGGAATTTGTTTGAAATTCCAATTCCAATCGAAACCTAAAGAATCAAAACCACCAGGGTAGGGTCTGGCAATCTATGTTTTAAGAAGCCTTCCAAGTGATTCTGATGCACACTCAAACCTGAGAAACTCAATTTCTAGGATATCTACTATCCTAGGTCAATCAGCCAGGGTTCTTATGTCAGCTCTACGCAATTGGTGGCTGGCTTTTGTAAACCTCTTGAAAAACTTTAAAAGGTCAATAAACATTTTCAGTATTTTTGTATTGCCTTTTCTATATTGATAAATGAATGCCAACTTTGAAACTACTTTAAGAATTTGGGGCATGGCAGGGGGAGGGGGGCACCTAGGTGGCCCAATCAGTTAAGCATCTGACTCTTGATTTTGGCTCAAGTTCACAGTCTTATGGTTCTTGAGATCCAGCCCCACCTCAGCTCTGCTCTGCACCTGACTACTCAAAGCTTGCTTGTGATTCTCTCTCCCCCCCTCTCTCTGCCCCTCCCCCTGCTCACTCGAATACTCCCTCTCTCTCTTTTTCTCTCTCAAATAAATTTAAATGCATACATAAACTTTAAAAAAATAATTTGGGGTATGGGATGGACCAATATATTAAAAAGCACTGATAAACTTTGTGGGGAAAATATTTGCTTTATCAAAATGACAAAGGGGTGAAAATTGTGGAAAGTTTTGGTATTCAACCACTAGGAATCTAACATCATGGACTTTGGCTTTATAAGTCTGAAATTGGTAGGTATACTAATTTCTAGTATAAGATTACCTCTTTTTCCTACCCACAACCTACATCAATTTTAGGAAAAAAGTAAAAAAAAAGAAAGTAGAAGTTAAAAAAAAATGTACAGGTTAAAAAAATCTAAAGGGATACCTAGCTGGCTCAGTTGGTAAACTGTGGAACTCCTAATTTCCGGGTTGTGAGTTCTAGCCCCATGTTGGGTGTAGACATTACTTAAAAATAAAATCTTAAATTAAAACAAAACAAACATACATACAAAAAACAACCTAGAGCATTTTCCAGTTCAATTTCAAGAGTAAGAGAGGTATTTATTTTATAACTGGAAGTTTTTCTATCTTAATCCTCCTCACCTATCTCACCCATCCTCCCAACCCACTTCCCCTCTGGCAACCACCAGTTCTCTGTATTTAACAGACTTTGTTTGTTTATTAGATTACACGTAGAAGTGAAATCATATAGTATTTGTCTTCCTCTGAATTATTTCACTTAGCATAATACCCTCTAGGTCCATCAATGTTGTCATAAATGGCAAGATTTCATAAGGCTAATATTCCATTTTACACTCACAGACCCTACATCTTCTTTATCCATTCATCTATCTAGGGACACTTGGGCTGGCTGCTTCCATATCTTGACTATTGTAAATAAGGCTGCTGTAAACACAGGGGTACGTGTATCTTTTCAAATTATTTTTCTTTGGGTAAAAATAAGACCTGGAGTTGAAAAGTACAGCATAGAGAATATAGTTAATAATATTGGAATAACATTGTATGGTGACAGCTGTGACTATACTTATGATAAGCAATCAGTAATGTATGAAACTGTTGGATTACTATGTTGTACACCTGAAACTAATACAACCCTGTCAACTAAAAGGTTTAAAAGTATTTCTGAATAAGCTAATAAAAGGCCACTATTCTTTGGGGAAAAAAACTAAGAAAGGTACATGCTTTCTAGTTCATCTTATATAAAGCATGTTTAAAAAATACTTGTTAGGGGCGCCTGGGTGGCTCAGTTGGTTGAGCATCCAACTTCGTCTCAGGTCATGATCTCGTGGTTGGTGAGTTCAAGCCTCTTACTGGGTTCTGTGCTGACAGCTCAGAGTCTGGAGCCTGCTTCGGATTCTGTGTCTCCTTCTCTCTCTGCCCGTCACCCACTCACACACTGTCTCTCTCTCTCAAAAATAAATAAATAAAATTTGTTAGGAGGGCCTGGGTGGCTCAGTCAGTTGAGCGTGCAACTCTTAATTTCAGCTCAGGTCATGATCTCATGGTTTTTAGGATCGAGCCCCACATGAAGCTCTGTGCTGACAGTGTGGGGCTTGCTTGGGATTCTCTCTGTCCCCCTCTCTCTCCCTGCCTTTCCCCTGTTCAGATGGTCACATGAGCTCTCTCTCTCTCAAAATAAATAACCTTAAAAAAAAATTATGTTACATGTTTTTGTTTCACACGTTCTTAACTGCCTTCTTCTCAAAGCTCTATATCTAAAACACTTAAGTCCAAATTGTAATCTATTACCCCAAACAAAAAATTCCTGAAGACAATTTAGATATTCCTTGTTTTATTAGCATTAATATCACCTTCCATTTGGGTGGTATTATGTCTTTTTTTTAAGTTTATCTATTCTTTTTTTTGAGAGAGAGGAGAGAGAGAGTGAGCAGGGGAGGGGCAGAGAGACAGAGAAAGAGAGAGAGAGAATCCCAGGCAGGCTCCACATCGTCAGAGAGGATCCCGATGTAGAGCTCAAACCCACAAACTGTGAGATCATGACCTGAACTGAAATCAAGAGTCAGACACTTAACCGACTGAGCCACCCAGGTGCCCCTGGATATGGTTACGTCTTAACTCCTTTGGGTAGAAAGAACAATCCGAATAAATACACCACAAATCAATAAACCATTAGTAATGAGGAAAAAATTCCTAATTTGTACCTGATTCACTCCATAAGTGAGTAGTTCCCTACATGACAAGGAGAGAAATGTTTTTACCTTACCAATGCCACATCTTGTCAGCATTTCAGCAGTCACACTACCAACTCCACCAACACCTACTATTGCTATAGCAAAGGTACGGATTTTCTGTGAAATGCAAAATTATACATTTGTTGGTTAACTTTTCATCAAAAATGTCAGAAATTATTTTCATTTACTGAAATCATCTTCGAAAACTTGGAAAGGTTTATCATACCTCATAGTCATTTACAATCCCCATTCGTTTCAATGCCATCAGGCGGCTTAAAACAAAAAAATGTTTTAAATTACAATCTTTTAATATGTGATGTAGATAAAAATACATCATCCCAGAAAAACACAAACTCAATCACTACTAATGCTTTAAAAGAAATCTTTCAGCATGCCTTTACCAGGTGAGACTAAATCACCTGGGAAGCTTTAAAAACACCCATGCCTGAAGATCCTTCCAAGTGTAGCCTGTGCAACAAGATTTTTTAAAAAGGCACCTCAGATGTTCTAATGGGCAGCCAAGGTCAAAAACAATTGACTTAAATGTTAAGTGTCTAGATGAGGCAGGTCAAAGTAAAATTTCAACATTTTCCCATGCTTTCTTAGCATATGTATTTAACATTTAACACTCAGATTAATGTTTAACATCAGTTGTATCTGCCCAAAACGGATGACGTCTACTTTTAGTAAGCACCTACTGTATGCCAAGGACTCTAAGAGGTACTTTACCTAGTTAGTCTACTCTGTTATCTTGAGTTCAATATGTGTGTGTGTGTGTGTGTGTATTTAAACCCATATACATAAAATTCCCATTCGTTTACACTTTAAAGAGTCAAATACTTCTACCAGGCTTGCTAAAATTCTGCAAGCTCCTGGCCCCCACGTCCCTTTTCCTCTCCTTCCTCATTTTCAACTGTTACTAACACATCTCTAAATAGCATGCTAACGTTGTTACTTCTGGATTTTCAGTTTTAGGTATTATTTGAACATTTCACTCGTACCATTCGTCCCTACTAAACACATATTTCCCATGGTTGCTCAGCTACTAAGAGTTGGGATTTGAATCGAATCAATCTGGTTCTAGAGACCTTCCTCTTAATCCCTGCACTGTATCGAGCCAGCTGACAGTATTGGTAAAGTCAAACAGCTTTAAAACTAAAGCTAATTGTGCTTTCCCCCCACGCCCCCAATTTTGAAATTTTGAGAAGCCTTTATGAAACTCGAAGTCTATGCTTAGCGGGTTTTATATTTAATATCTTCTGAAAGTTATTACTATCAGTTTTATGCACAACGAGGCAGACTAAAAACAGAGGGAGGGGCGTTAGGAAACCGGCCGCGTGTCCTCAGCCGGCCCGCGAGCAGCCACCATATGGCTGATTCGCTCGGGTTTTGTTTCTTAAGAGGAAGAATACCGAGTAGTACTGAGACTTGGCCCCGGGCATTTGGGAACAGGTCTCAAGAAGAGGAAGGTGGGCGGCGGTGTGAGCTGCACAGGAAGGGAGCGCCTCACTCCTGACCACCCGGAGACCTTGACCTCGCCCCCTCGCCGGCCTCCCACCCGCAACGCAGATCACCTGTAAGGATTGGAGTCCACCACCTCCGGGCTCATCTTCTCGATGCGGACCCGGCCGCCGCCTCCGTCGCCGCCCCCCAAGGCCCGCCGACTCCTCTCCTGTGCCAGTTCCCGCTCCAGCTCCTCCACCCGCTGCTGCAGCCGCTCCACAGACTCGGCCATGGCTGGGACGCCGGCCGCCAACGTTCCCAGCCCCGGCCTTCGCCGTCGCCTCCGCCCCACGCTGCTAGGCCTGCTGGCCCCGCGAGGGGTAAGCGAGAAGGCACCTAGCCGCGGCCTTCCTAGCCCAGAACCCTGGGGAAGTGTTCCCACCGCCTCACGAACGACACGTCGCCGCCGCTCCCGGGGTCCGGCCGCTGTACCGCTTCCGGTGCGTTGCTGTCACCGCTCCCCCTCAGAAAAAATACCCGCTCCTCTTTGCTTCCTTCTTCGCCCGGTCCTAACAGACCCGGCCGCACCAGGGCCAGAGTTCTTAGCGACCGGAGCCGGCGGCCTCTGATGGTGCCTTTCCAGCCGGGCGGTTAGGAGAAACACCCAGGATCTTTTATTCCTGGGCCCAAGGTCTCGACGGGCCCATTTCTGAACCGGACCCAGTAGGTCTTTTCCGCCTGTCGGTTCGTGAAATTTGGAGGTAGAAGAGGCCTCTTCATATTAGGAGCGATTAACGTGGCTTTGCCTTCTTCAGAATAGCGGCCTCCAACTGCGAGGCTGACTGAAATTGTTAAATGCGAGCACATGGAGGTCATCTCCCACAACCCGACTAGAGCCTGAATGACCAGATTCAGGGACCAATGTTGTTCAACCACGGTGCCCAGGGATGTGTGTGATTGGCAGGAGAGGCGGGGCCACCTCCGCCGCGTCGCGGTGGGGCCACTCCCGCCCCGTCGCGTTGGGACCTCGCCCCCAAGCCGTGGAGTAGCATTCCTCAGGCCAGAGGTCTCAGCGCGGAAGGCCTGTGGATTCTGCATCTAGGCGGCCGGCAGAGGCAGTCATGGAGGGCGGTGCCTCCCTCGAGCCCGAGACCACCGAAGTGCTGCCCCAGCACAAGTTCGACACCAGGTCCCTGGAGGCCTATCTAAACCAGCACTTGCCTGGCTTTGGGGCCGAGCCAGAGGCCCACCTGACCGTTGCTCAATACAGGTATCGACGCCGGCCTTCTCCTCCAGCGGAAACAAATCTGTACAGTGTGCTTTTCTTTCTTTGGCCCACGGTGGGTTCGCAATTTCCCCCCCCTCCCCGCTTCTTTTCCTGCACTGACTCGCTCTGTAGGTGGGGGCTGCCGTCAGTGGTCCCCTGCATTTCATCCTGGGTATTTCCAATTCGAGGACAATAATGGAAGCACCACAACATTCATGAGTCCAGCTATGAGAAGGAATCTTTGTTGAAGGATGCAATCCTGTACCTGGAAGATTCACTGAGGCAATTAAGGTTGGAAGCTTTGTGGGATAATATAAAGAGGTTTTCTCTCAACTTCTGTTATGTGACCGTTAGATCTTTTTTTTTTTCTGAGAAGCAGGTGCAATTCCGTTGTAATTGGCAATGTTCTCGAAGGTTGAGTTAATGGCACCAGCTGGTGGGCCTGAATTCTAATCCTAGATCTTCCACTTAGCAAATCACAGCACTACTTTGGGCTTTAGTTCTTTTTGAAGTGAGGGAATGGAACTGGATGACGCTCCTGACAATACTGTTCTCCACCATGAATCTGGCTCTGGTCTGTTTTATAACAAACAAATTTTAAAAAAATTTATTCTAAAAGTAGTATTGTGATAAAGGCAGAACTGTAGAAACAGTGCTGGCTTCCAGGAAATTCTATCTGCCACTTAATGACTGGGAATTTAAATGTTATATAAACTCCCTGAGAATTAGTTTCCTGATCTGCAATAAGTACTTGCTCCTTTTAATAATTAAATTGCATAATAGTAGGTGAAAGGTCTTAAACACTGTTTACAACACAAGGCTTCTAGGCTGGAAACCTAAGCTGTTTTTTATTACACCTACTTCCGCCTCCAGTGTCTATTGGGATGTACCTTTTAATTCTATACCATAAAACTCTCTGATCCATCTCCTTTACCACTGTTTTTATTTTCACATAAATCACTAGTCATGGAATACATATGCCAGTGATAAGTGCCAGAGGCATATGATATTGCATATTGTTGCAGGGAGTATGGCCGGAGTCGCAAAAGATGAGTCCGCAAAGTGCAGTTAAGTGAAGGTCCTCATACTCGAGTCGGAATGAGGCCCTGACTCCAGAATGAAGCTTCTTTTTATTAGGATAATTGCGGAAGACTGTGCCTAAAGTCAGCTAAGCAAGTGTGTTCATCAATCTAATGGTTTAGCTTTTCAAGGTTGAATTTGAAGTTAATTGGTTTCTATAACACTAGGAAGGGTCAGTTGTGAAGGAGGATCTGACCCTGGACAACGTTAATGGCTCTAGGCGATCCTTACAAGCCACAGCACAGCCAGCTGTGTTCAGCTGTGTAAACATGCTAAGGCCTTATACCTTCTCCAGCCCTTCCCTTTTGAAGTCTTTTCCTTTGATACTTCTCTCCTGCATCTCCCACAGCATGTGATACTGACCATGTTTCTTTCTCCAGCTGGGTTCAGCTATATGAGTGTAGGCAAAGAGTTGGACTTGAATGGGTGGAGTATGGGGGCGGCAGTTGCCTGGGTGGCTCAGTTGGTTATGCAGCTGACTTTTGATTTTGGCTCAGGTCAATGATCTTCCTGAGAACCAGCCCCACCGGTTTCATGTTTCACGCTTAGCAGGAATTTGCTTGGGATTTTATCTCTCCTCTCTCTCTGCCCCTCCTTCTCCCCACCCACCCTGTGCATTTACGCTCCCTCTCAGAATAAATAAACATTAAGGGGGAAAAAAACAGAATGGGGGAAGCCAAGCAAATAATCTGGAGAGGGGTTTAATAAGTATCTTAAAGATGCATTCAAGAGGGTGGTTATGTAATTTACCATCAAATTTAAACGAGTGAAGGAAGGATGTAGGGGAAGAGAAGCTGAAGGATGCTAAAAGATAGTATGATCAATGAATGGTAGTTTCCAGGATTGAAGGATTGTTGGAATCAAGGTACCAACCAGCAGGAGTGAGTGAAAAGATAATGGTCAGAGATAGAAATGCTTAACGAGGATGGATTATGCAGTGCTTGAATTGGTGTGTAAGGTGTGTCCCCTAGAGTAGGTGACTGAAGTAGTATAAAGGAAAATATCACTGGAGTAGAAGAATTCAAGGAGCTGACACCGTCCTGAGTGTTAAAATGAACATCTGAGTAGATTTTGAAATTATTAATGAAGATAGGAGTAGTGTAAATAAGAGCAATAGTGAATCAATAGGCAATGAGGGGGAGTGATTTAAGAGCAGTTGGTTGCAACAAGAATGGGTAGAGTGCAGTAGTCTCATAACATGAGATTCAAAGCTGGATTGAAGGGTTTAGGCAGGAGGGAGGGCAAAAAGTTTGCAAGTGGCAATGAGTATCAAGAGGGACGTAGACTCCATCTCCAGGCCTACAGGATAGGTGATGTGGGGGAGGGGGGTGGAATCTACTGTGTAATAAGCCTGCAAAGGAAACAGGGGCCTCATGGAACATTCAAGCTTTAGTCACAGCAAGAAGGTGAAGTGTCCATTCAGAGAGTGAAGCTGTTTGTGATTATGCTGAAAGACAGTTCCAGGGGCACAGAGAAAAGATATCAAGAGTTGGGGGAGGGCAGGGTGGGAGAAGAAGACAAAACAGGGCCTGTGCAGAGCCTTATGGGAATTAGAGTATAGTAGGTAAGTGGTGATATGGGAATCTGGGACTTTTGTTGATGACCTAAACAAGGATAAAGAGCATAAGGGGCATCTGCCTAGCTCAGTCAGTAGAGCATGAGACTGTTGATCTCATAATGGTGGGTTAAAGCCCCACATTGGGCATAGAGCTTACTTAAAAAAACAAAACATGATGAGACCAATCCTGGGGGGTTCATGACAGTAGTGATATAAGTGATGGGAAATAAGAAAAGTGAAGTGTTTGGGACTACAGAGGGGCAGTCTTATACTAAGTGCTCTGGGCTCCACGCCCCCCCCCCCCCAACAAATGATGACAATTTAAAAATAACTTTGTTCAGGGTGCCTGGATGGCTCAGCTAGTTAAGTGTCCAACTCTTGATTTTGGCTCAGGTCATGATCTCACTGTTGTGAGATCAAGCCCCATGTCATTTTTCCATGCTGGGCATGGAGCCTGCTTAAGATTCTCTTTCTTCCTCTCCACCCTCTCTCTCTCTCAAAAAACAAACAAACAAACAAACAAAAAAAACAAAGAAACTTTGTTCTCTAAAATGAATAGCACTTTCCATTTATTTCTCATATGAATAGAATGAACCTGTATTCTCTTCCCCTGTGTGTATTCAAGTATTCAAAATGTCTAGTAATAGCTCAAATATGATTTTTAAAAACTGTCACTGATCTCTCTACAAATTAGGATCTTTCAGACTTCATAACTCTGTGGAATGTGTTATGTTGTTTTGGTCAGCTTGGTCTATTTCTGCATTCATGGTTCCACAACAGGCATCTTCTGTTTGACTTCATCTTTGATTCTGCTTTGATGTGTCTCATCTTCCACCATGGCCTTACTGTTGAAAATATAGGATCAGAGCATGTCCTTAGGGGATATTTTGCCTCTCTGCTTCTAATCTCTAGCTTTGTACTTCTAAGCCTCTTGTACTGGATACTCAATGTTTTCCATGCTCGAACACCATGACAGTGGTCTTTTAATCTTTAATTTTCTTGATCTCTTATCTAGAGCAAATACATTTAAAATGCTGTTAGCATCAACATCAATAGTTACTTTAGGGGCACCTGGGTGGCTTAGTCGATTTGAATATCTGACTTCAGCTCAGGTCATGATCTCATGGCTTGTGGGTTTGAGCCCCGTATTGGGCTCTGTGCTGACAGCTCAGAGCCTGGAGCCTGCTTCAGAGTCTGTGTCGCCCTCTCTCTCTGCCCCTCCCCTGCTCGTGCTGTGTCTCTCTCAAAAATAATCATTTAAAAAATTAATGAAAAAAAGTTCAATTGTACAACTCTAAAGTGTGCAGGAGGGATGTTTATTAGTTCAAATTTTCCAAACTACTTGTTATCCTGTATCATTGCTCAATTTCATGAATCTGAATGAACACACTAAACTGATTGTCAGAGTAGATAGTGAAGGTCAAAGTCCATTTGGTATGATCTGTGGTATTGCACGTAATCAGAACAGTCATTACTCCACCAGTGGTTTCAATACCAAAGGAGATGGAATGATATCAAAGAGCAGTGAATTTTGAATAGTTTCAGATTTATCCCTGGACAAGAGACAAGATGGCTGCCTACATAGCTGCAAACATAAGTAACACCCTTGTCAGGATTGATGTTTTTTTCTAATTTCTTGCTTTTGAAAGAAAATTCCTATAGATATTTCTAAGTTTCTGAAGCTTGGAGATGCAGCTGAAACCACCCAGTAGGATGACCTTGTGGGCCTGAGACTTATCTAGCAAGATGTGAAGAAAGGCTTAAAGAACCTTTTCTCCTTCTCTATGGACAAATTAAGTTAACTTTCTAGCTTTGTTACTCTAGTAACTCCATAAAGGTGGCATGTCAGCTGTGTTTCTAGGCAACACTACTTCCGGTAAAAATAATATGTAATTGATAAACTATAATCTAAACTAGAAGTCCTGGAAATGAACTCTAAGTATCTGGTGGGGTACTTTGGGCTTCCCTAAGTGTAGCAAGTTCTTGTGCCTGCTCATGTCCCTTGCCAGGAAGCTGGGAGCTGTGTCCAGAAGAATGTTACTAGAGACAATAGCTCCTGTGGAACATGAGGCTTCTAAGCCAGGGTGGAACCTATGTGGTCCCATTTCTTAGAACCTGAGCCATCACCAAAGGGACACAGGGGTCACAGAGTAGATCCTAGAATGCTGCATGGATTACTGTGATGCCCCTGCTGTACAAGTTCATCTGATGTTGCCCTGCTGCAAAACTGTATT
Organism: Puma concolor; assembly: GCF_028749965.1. Taxonomy (NCBI): domain Eukaryota; kingdom Metazoa; phylum Chordata; class Mammalia; order Carnivora; family Felidae; genus Puma; species Puma concolor. Next base: position 28,930,510 of record NC_141675.1, on the reverse strand, counting down.
TCCTGACTTCATATGCTTCCTCTTCTTCTTCTTTTTTTTAAGTTTATTTATTTATTTTGAGGGGGAAAGAGGGACAGAGAGAGAGGGAGAGAGAATCCCAAGCAAGCTCTGTGCTGTCAGCATTGAGCCCTTATGCAGGGCTCAAGCTCACAAACCATGTGATCATGACCTAATATCAAGAGTCAGCCACTTAACTGACAGCCATCCAGACACCCCTGACTTTGTATGTTTCCAAGTGAACTAGTGCAGAGGGTAGTCAATTAGGTTTTGTAAGACTGATTGTCTAATCAAAGTCTTCTCCAGCTGAGTGAATTTCCCTAACTGCATACTTAAATACGAAGATTCCATCTTTGTTAACTAAGATTTGGCAGATCAAAAATACCACCTCTTTGGTTATAGCAACACATTTCTTTCAGCACCAAATATCTTGTCCAACTCCTAAACAATAGCTATGGCTATTGGCTTATTGATGATTCTTATCATATTGGTACCATCAGTGTTTTCTGGATTATATGGCAACCTGATGTTTAGAGTGATTAAAGTTAGCCATTACTATGTGCACAGTGTTGGTGATGATCTTCCCAAGGTGGGCTTCTGCATTTTTGGGGGTTCTTTTTAGGAACCATGGTATATATGTACACAGAGGAGAAGATTTTAATTTGGTGAGATTTTAACAGAAATATGTATTTTTTAATTTATTTTTCTGTTGAAGTATAGTGTCACTGGGATTTTTTTGAGACAAAATTTATCTTACATAACATTTAAAATTTGAACTATTTTTAAATATACAACTTAGTGGGTTTTAGTATATTCACAATGTTTTGTCACCAGCACCTCTATTTCCAGAACATTTCCATCAACCTAGAAAGAAATCCTTACCTACCAATTCTGCCCTCCTCCCATCCCTTAGCAGCCACTAATCCACTTTCTGTCCCTATGGATTTACATACTCTGGACATTTCAAAGAAGTGGAATCATACAATACATGGTCTTTTGTAACTGGCTTTTTTTCACTTAGCATCATGTTTTCAAAGCCCATTCTTGTTGCAGCATGTATCAGAACTTTATTCCTTCTATGGCTAACAGTCCATTATATGGCTGTGTTACATTCTGTTTATACATCTGTCTATTAATGGACATTTGGGTTATTTCCATTTTGGGGCTGTTGTGAATAGTGCTGGTATGAACATTCACGGACAAGGCTTTATACAAATGTGTTTTCGGTTCCCTTAGATCTATACCTAGGAGTGGAATTGCTGTGTCATATGGTAACTCTATCTTCAATAAAAAGCTTTTTGTTTTTCTTTATATTTCACTTACGTCATTTACTATCTTGAAAGGCTGGTACTTCATATATGATTGCATCATCAAAAAATGCATCAATCAGACTTCTGGCATTAAAAAAAATGTTGTAAGTTTCATTGCAACTTGACTCTTTGTAGCATCACAAATAAATTTTCCCATGTCCCAATAATCAACATAGCTTGAGGTGATCCCATTCTTGACCACTGGCAATGATCTCTATTTTTCCATGTTAAAAGGCACCCACACAGGTTTAGATGGTGCCAAAATCAGTGTTCTTAGATATGATTCCTGGGAAGGATGGGTCTGGCTTGTAGAAGAAAGATGTAGACAATGGAGCTGCTACTGCATTCAATCTGGACTAGTTTTGTCCTTTGCAGATAGAAGCTAAAGGCCTAGGGAGAAACTTCAAAGATTTTTTTTTCACTTCCTATTACCTGTTACCTCAGAGACTGATTCTTTTAATTATTGTTTAAGGCCTCTCTTTCATGCTTTTGGAATCTTCAAAAGCTGGGTAATTCTAAACTGCTATATTGTGAATGAAGGTGTAAATTGAATAGTTTTGATATCTGGAGGATATTTTTAGTCCATGTGAGAATTTTTGCTCTCCTTTCAGGGAAAGCCAATGACCTGCTATCTATGAGTTCCTTGGGGCACTGTTGTATCTCCCTGGCCCAGATGTTCACCCTGGTCCAGACACTTCTCTCTTACCAGAATTCCCATTGTGGAGAGCTATACTTAGGTGCTAGCCTTGGTGAAGCATCTGGGGGTTATATCTCTAACAGCAGATGAGGGGCCATTTACCCACCTATTCCAGCATCCTTTAATTAATTTTCTGACTGATCACATACAATCTCTTTTCCCAGCCTTCATTTACTTAGATCTAGGCATTATTCTAGGGGTACTACTGATAAAATTCATGATTTACAGGCAGGGAGTGAGGTCCTCTCTTCTACCTATGTGGATTACAGATTCTCCAGCTGCCACTGTGTTATCATCTGCTTTATATCATCCAAAAACTAGTGTTTTGAGCTGCTGGTAGCACCTCTGTTGATTTCCCAGCACTGAAATTTATTTATTTTCATTTTGTGCTTCTTTTGACATCTTGGTAGCATTTGGGGAAGGAAAATACATCTTTGTAATAGGCCTTTTCTCTACTCTTACCCAGATCAGGACAGTCCAATCCAACCTTTTATCTCCAGAAGGGCTATCAAGCATATGTACTCAGAAAAAAACCATCTGGATCACTTCTTCCTAAAGCACATAAGGTATGGTATACAAATGCAATAATTCTTTTTTAAGTTTACTTATTTTAGAAAGAGAGCAGGGGAGAGGCAGAGGGAGAGGGAGAGAGAGAATCCCAAGCAGGTTCCTTGCTGATGGCATGGAACCCGAAGCAGGGCTCAAACTCATGAAATGTAAGATCATGACCTGAGCCAAAATCGAGAATCAGACATTCAACTGCCACCCAGGAACCCCCCCCCCTTTTTTTTAAATTTTAGAGTACATGAGCAGGGGAGAGGAGCGGGAATCGGGGGAGAGAGGGAGAGAGAGAGAAAGAGAGAGAGAATCCCAAGCAGGCTCCACACTTGGTGTGGAGTCCAACACCGGGTTCGATCCCGTGACCCTGGGATCATGACCTAAGCCGAAATCAGGGGTTGGACACTCAACCAACTGAGCCATACAGACACCTCTACAAATGCAAGAATTCTTTGTTGACAAATAAATGCTTTTTATGCACACACAAAAGAAAACATTTTAAATTGCTTTTATTTTTTATTTTTTAAAATGTTTATTTTTGAGAGAAAGCACTCACAAGCGGGGGAAGGGCAGAGAGAGAGGGAAAAAGAGAATCCGAAGCAAGGCCCAAATTGTCAGCACAGAGCCCAGTGTGGGCTTCAAACTCATGAACTGTGAGATCGTGACCTGAGGTGAAGTCTGACATTTAACCCAACGAGTTACCCAGGCGCCCCTAAATTGCTTTAAAAGTCATCTCATGTTATTAAATAATAATGTATTTTAATTATCAGATGAAAATTTCACTTGAATTGTATCCCTTTTTGTTTTTAAAAAGGACTTGAGGAGGGGTACCTGGGTGGTTCAGTTGGCTAAGCATTGGACTTAAGCTCAGGTCATCATTCCAGCACCAGGGTGCTTACAAACACTTCTCTCACAGCCTATGGCTCTGCTGGCTTCTCTCACCTTGGTCATTGTTTAGTCATGTCCCTGCTCTAGTTAATCTTTATCAACTGCTGCTTTATTACAGCTGTCAAAGTGAGCTGCGTGGTTTCTCCTCCTTAGAAGTCATCAGTCACCGCTGAGTCTGGGGCCAGATGAGTCAGCATCACAGCTCTGCTGTGAGCCATGTCCTGAGGTCCTGAGTGATAGGCTCATATATCTGTCCTGGTTGAGGAGACCCTTTTATCATATTTGGGTTCCTGTTTCAGTGTTAGCTTACGTGTCTTTGCCTCCTTTCCCCATGGTTATCTTGAACTCCATGGCAGCCTTGGATACCAGGAAGGATTCCCATCCTCTGCTTTAGAAACAAATACCTCTTTAGATCTCCAGAAAAGCTAGTGCTTTTCCCTTCTACCAACACTCACTGGCCTCCCCCAGCACCATGTAGCTGACTGTGCTCAGAGCCTTAGAATAGAGACTTGCCTGAGCCCCCTTGAGAGACAGAAAAAGAGAGAAAGAGTAAACGAGAGCGAGCCAGTGAGCCGTGAATTGCTGAGAACATCTCTTTGTGAAATATTAGGAAATTTGTGAAATATTGTGGTCAGGAACTGTTGCCTTCATATGAGCAGAGCCAGGATGAAGCCCCATTCATGTGCTATCCTTTAGCCTAGTTAAATTTCTTTCTTTCTTTCTTTCTTTCTTTCTTTCTTTCTTTTTTTTTTTTTTAGTGCTGGCCTAATTTATAATTGTAATAATTGCTATGACTACATGACTACTTTTAAGGAAAATATTACCCCCCAGGTCATTTGTTGATACTTTTTTAAAATTGATTTGTAGGGGTGCCTGGGTGGCTCAGTTGGTTAAGCATCCGACTTTGGCTCAGGTCATGATTTCACGGTCTGTAAGTTCAAGCCCCATGTCAGGCTCTGGGCTAACAGCTCAGAGCCTGGAGCCTGCTTCGGATTCTATGTCTCCCTCTCTCTCTGCCTCTCCCCTCATACTCTGTTTCTCTCTCTGTCTCTGTCTCTCTCTCTCTGTCCCTCTCAAAAATAAATAATAAACTTTAAAAATTAAAAAAAAAATTTTACATATTTATTTTTGAGAGAGAGAGAGAGAGACATAGTGCAAGCAGGAGAGGGGCAGAGAGAAAGGGAGACACAGAATCTGAAGCAAGCTCCAGGCTCTGAGCTGTCAGCAGAGCCCAATGCAGGGCTTAAATGCACGAAATGTGAGATCATGACCCAAACTGACGAAGCCACTGACTGAGCCACCCAGGCAGCCTAATATTTAAAAATTTTTTAAATAAAATTGATTTCTAGCATTAATGTAAGGTCACAAATCGTTATTAAATTTCTGTGTTTCTAGGGTACCTGCCTGGCTCAGTTGGAAGAGCACATGACTCTTTATCTTAGGGTCAGGAGTTCAAGCCCCACACTGGGTGTAAAGATTATTTAAAAAAAATTAATTAAAACTTAAATTGGGGCACCTGGGTGGCTCAGTCACTTGAGCCTCTGACTTCAGCTCAGGTCATGATCTTGCAGTTCGTGGGTTTGAGCCCCACATTAGGCTCTGTGCTGACAGCTCAGAGCCTGGAGCCTACTTTGGATTCTGTGTCTCCCTCTCTATCTCTCTCAGCCCCTCCCCTGCTCATACTCTGTCTTTCTCAAAAATAAACATCAAAAAAAAATTTTTTTAACTTAAATTTCTGTTTCTGATTTTTAATAATCCATCATCCTATTTAGATTGATAGAGAATTTAAAGTCCAGAAAGCTTTGTTTTCAATTGGATTCCCCGTTCCCAAGCCTTTATTGTACTGCAGTGATGCTTCTATCATTGGAACAGAATTTTACATGATGGAACATGTGCAGGTAAATTAACACTTAATCTTTATTGTTGCTTTTATTTTTAATCGTGAAAATTAGATGTTAATAAATAATAGTTTATTAGTTAACATTTTAGGTAATTTGCTTTGCAAGGGCTTAAACTTTCATTTGAATTTGAGCACAGGCAGTGTAGGAGGGATGAAATAGACTAGGAACAAATTTAGTAATTAGCAGGTGTTGACTTATTCTCAAATTTTCCTCTAGATGGCAATAAAGAGCTATATGTAGTGGCAATAACCAAACCCTCCAGATGGTGGACAGAAAAATACTACTCCAAAGAGAATATCAATCCCTTAAGAACAATAAATTCAAAGTGTTTAAAAAAAATTATTTTGTAAACTGTAACTTGAGAGTAGTTTTGTCCATTAAGTTCATTTTGGAATATCGTTGTATATTCCCTTTGGCATACATAATCTATTAAACATGTTTCCTAAGTGAATGTTTTTCTAGCATATTCTACAAAGAATTGTTTTTGTTGGAAAACTGTTATCCTGATTTTTTTTTGTGGACAATGGGGGATTATGACACTACAAGTAATTGGAGTGAAAAAATGTATTTTGTTTTAAATTATCTATTGTAATTGTTTCTATAGGGTCGAATCTTTCGTGATTTTACAATTCCTGGAGTTAGCCCAGCAGAACGCTCAGCCATATATGTGGCCATGATAGAAACCTTGGCTCGGTTACATTCCTTGAATGTACAGTCGTTGCAGCTGGAAGGATATGGTAGAGGTGCTGGGTACTGCAAAAGACAGGTAATGCGTCCACATGAAGAGCTCCTTTTCTCAAGTTCTTGGAAATAATATCCTTGATTAGTCAAAATAAAAACCCATTATACTTTCCCGAAACTTGGGTATAACTTTTAATATCAACCTTTCTATTGGCTTTTTGTTAGCAGAAAATAATTTTATATTTTTAGATCAGGTTTGTTCAGCCTAAGCTTCTGTAACTAACAACATGTACATGGATGCAAATTTAAAGCTTTTCTGCCTCTTCACTTAATTTATCAATATGTTTTCTATACAGTTTTCCTTTTGAAGTTAACATTTATTAAGCACGATTGTGTGTGTTTAATACTTCCTGAGTACACTGTTAAATATCAAGAAAATAGAAATAAGTTCTTCCCCTAAAGGAACATTTTTTTTGAGAGACCTATACATGAATCTCATTTATGTGAAACTTGAAAATAGAATAAAAGAGTATATAATCTAGTAGTAAATTGTTTGGTACCCATCATGAGAGCTGTTCTATTTAGAGGGTGCATATCAGTGTGCCCTTACTTGGGTGGGGAAAGCTTTGTGGGAGAGATATGCCTTGCACTGTGTATTTAAGTAAAGAGAAAATCTAGAGTGATAGGGAAGAGATGGTGAGCATTTCAAACCAAAGAGACAGCAAGATCAGATATGTATGGGACTATTTGCCTATGTCTGTCTGTCTGTCTGTCTTTTTGAGGGGGGCTAAGGGAAGAGAGAAGGGAATAAGATTTAGAGAGTACTCACACTATGCCAGGCCCCATGGTAGGTAGGTTGCTTTTAAAATCTTCGTAATAACCCTAAGACATAGGTATTATTACCCTCATTTTGCACATGAGGAATCTAAGGCTACTGCGTATCAAATAATACGTGAATAAGTGGCTTAGGCATAATTTATACTTGAGTCTGTATGATTCCACAGATGAAGGTCTTTACTGCACTAAGTTGACCAGAGATACCTTGGACAATGGGGAGAGACCTATGAGCTGATGAATAATATGGTTTCAATTGATGGAGGACTTTGAGTATAATTTGATTTGTTTGTATTTGATTCTAAGAACAATAAAAAGTCTTTGCACTCCTTATACCTGAAATATATTTAGAAGATTCTGTAGGTAATAAGAAAAAGTATTAAAATGAAAAGTAAAAATCTCCCTTCTTCTCCCAGCCCGCGTATTTCCTTTTTCAGAGATTACTTGTTTCTTGTGACCCTTCCAGAAATCTGCTATACCTTTTTATTTGTGTATATATGTGTTTGTGTACATTCTTTTATTCTTTCACAAAATAGTTGCAGAATAGAGGCTAGAACCCACATTTCTTGATCCCTGTGCCAGTATTTTTTTTCCTGATAAAAATCTAAGTTAGTAAAAGGGAACTAGATGGAAGAGAGATTTAAATGTTTTAGGTTCATGTGAACATCACTTAGAGGGATTTGTTTGGAGCATTGAGGAATGAAACCAAATTTGATATGATTGAATTTTGTTTAAATTTAGAACCTAAGTTCTATGTTCAACTTTACAATTTTTCTTATTTATATATCTTTAGGTATCAACCTGGATAGAACAATATAAAGCTGCAGCTCATCAGGACATCCTTGCTATGAACCAGCTATTTCACTGGCTAATGAAAAACTTGCCAGATAATGACAATGAAGAAAATTTGATTCATGGAGACTACAAACTAGATAACATAGTTTTCCACCCTACAGAGGTATTTAAGCTGTATTTATAATAAATTAATTAGGTCTTAGCACTTTTGACTTGGGACACAAGTATTAGCTAAATATTCCCCTCAGGGCTCCAATGGAGACCAACCCAACCCAACCTCACTCTTCCTCTTTGGTACTGTCTTCACCACTCAAAACTTTCAGGAATGAGTCCTACAGATTTTATGGCATAGGTAACTGCCTACGTTTAAGGCCAAGTGCAATCCTCAGGGTATCTGATTTACTGCTTAAAGAGGATTTGGGAACTTACATTCATGTCACTGTTTTCTTCAGAAAAGTTTTTCATCTACAACAAGTATTTAGCTTACCCATATTCTTGCTCTTTTGGTTCACCTTCAGTTCCCTTTTCTTATCTCATGAAGAATTTTTAATGTGACTATTATAAGCTCAGAGAGGACAGAATTCCAAACGCCTCTTTTGACGGTTTGAAAGAATTATATGAGCTTAACGTGACCTTGCTCTGTGTAAATGTACACAGTGTCATCTTTATAAAAGGTTCAAACAAGTAAAAACTATAACCTCCCTCCACTGAGCACAGACTGTGGTCTGGGATTGGAGGAATATGGTGGGAGCGAGGAAACCATCTCAGTCCTCCTCATTACCTGTATGCCATTGGACAAGATATTAATTCTGACATTAATGTGAAAGATTTATACTTTCCTGAATCCTACTTGTTAAAAAGAGTTTTTTCTGGGTTCATTAATTTTCTCAGATGCTGAGATGTTTTAGGGCAGTAAGAACTGCTCTGAATTCGCGTGCTAAGCTTCTGGATTTCATGTTCTTTCCATATAGGAAGAGGACAGGAGAAAAATAGCATTGTAAATTACATTGCTGTCATAATTCAAAGTAGTACTGTATCAAGTAAGAATTCAAATATAGCATAAAGACATGAGCACATTCACCAGCAGGACAGAAAACATAGGAAAGTAAATTTTGATATTAAAATTATGTGTATGTAATTATAAATGTGTATGCGTAGACTTTTGTTAATGGCACTGATGATTTCTGAAATAACTTTGTTAAGTATAGATTAGGAAAATTAAAGAATGCTAATTAATAACTTGGAAAAAATTTTTAAAAATTTTTTTTAACATTTATTTATATTTAAGAGAAAGGGAGACAGGGAGTGAGTGGGGGAGGGGCAGAGAGAGAGGGAGACACAGATTCCGAAGCAGGTTCCAGGCTCTGAGCTGTGAGCACAGAGCCTGACATGGGGCTCAAACCTACGAACCGTGAGATCATGACCTGAGCCCAAGTTGGTTTCTTAACCAACTGAGCCACCCAGGTGCCCCATAACCTACAAAAAATTTTAAAGCTTATACCTTTAAACCTAGCAGGATCAGGCCTGTATTTGATCTGTACCATAGAAGTGTCTAATATTTTAAGAGCCTATCTTTGAATAAGTCACGGCTTTCTATGGGTTCTGTAACTATGTACTTTTCTACTCATTGCTTAAGCAAGGAAGGAAAAATTCAGACCTAGATCTCTTGAATTTTTTGTCATCTACCAAGATGTTTAAATTTAGGATTAATCATAATACGCTGAAAATAATGGCAAAAACACTAAGTACTAAATGGTTACTCCTTTTTAATTTTTAATCTCCTATTAGAAAACCACTTCTTTTTTTTTTTTTTTAATATATGAAATTTATTGTCAAATTGGTTTCCATACAACACCCAGTGCTCATCCCAACAGGTGCCCTCCTCAATACCCATCACCCACCCTCCCCTCCCTCCCACCCCCCATCAGCCCTCAGTTTGTTCTCAGTTTTTAAGAGTCTCTTATGCTTTGGCTTTCTCCCACTCTAACCTCTTTTTTTTTTTTTTTTCCTTCCCCTCCGCATGGGTTCCTGTTAAGTTTCTCAGGATCCACATAAGCGTGAACACATATGGTATCCATCTTTCTCTGTATGGCTTATTTCACTTAGCATAACACTCTCCAGTTCCATCCACGTTGCTACAAAGGGCCATATTTCATTCTTTCTCATTGCCACGTAGTACTCCATTGTGTATATGAACCACAATTTCTTTATCCATTCATCAGTTGATGGACATTTAGGCTCTTTCCACAATTTGGCTATTGTTGAGAGTGCTACTATAAACATTGGGGTACAAGTGCCCGTATGCTGATGTACCCCTTGGGTAAATTCCTAGCAGTGCTACTGCTGAATCATAGGGTAGTTCTATTTTTAATTTTTTGAGGAACCTCCACACTGTTTTCCAGAGTGGCTGCACCAATTTGCGTTCCCACCAACAGTGTAAGAGGGTTCCCGTTTCTCCACATCCTCTCCAGCATCTATAGTCTCCTGATTTGTTCATTTTGGCCACTCTGACTGGCGTGAGGTGATATCTGAGTGTGGTTTTGATTTGTATTTCCCTGATAAGGAGCGATGCTGAACATCTTTTCATGTGCCTGTTGGCCATCCGGATGTCTTCTTTAGAGAAGTGTCTATTCATGTTTTCTGCCCATTTCTCCACTGGGTTTTTCGGGTGTGGAGTTTGGTGAGCTCTTTATAGATTTTGGATACTAGCCCTTTGTCCGATATGTCATTTGCAAATATCTTTTCCCATTCCGTTGGTTGCCTTTTATGCTGTGCAGAAGCTTTTTATCTTCATAAGGTCCCAGTAATTCACTTTTGCTTTTAATTCCCTTGCCTTTAGGGATGTGTCAAGTAAGAGATTGCTACGGCTGAGGTCAGAGAGGTCTTTTCCTGCTTTCTTCTCTAAGGTTTTGATGGTTTCCTGTCTCACATTCAGGTCCTTTATCCATTTTGAGTTTATTTTTGTGAATGGTGTGAGAAAGTGGTCTAGTTTCAACCTTCTGCATGTTGCTGTCCAGTTCTCCCAGCACCATTTGTTAAAGAGACTGTCTTTTTTCCATTGGATGTTCTTTCCTGCTTTGTCAAAGATGAGTTGGCCATACGTTTGTGGGTCTAGTTCTGGGGTTTCTATTCTATTCCATTGGTCTATGTGTCTGTTTTTGTGCCAATACCATGCTGTCTTGATGAGGACAGCTTTGTAGTAGAGGCTAAAGTCTGGGATTGTGATGCCTCCTGCTTTGGTCTTCTTCTTCAAAATTACTTTGGCTATTCGGGGCCTTTTGTGGTTCCATGTGAATTTTAGGATTGCTTGTTCTAGCTTCAAGAAGAATGCTGGTGCAATTTTGATAGGGATTGCATTGAATGTGTAGATAGCTTTGGGTAGTATTGACATTTTGACAATATTTATTCTTGAAAACCACTTCTTATAGGATTAAAGTTGTCAAACAGGTGTCAACTTCCTTTAGATAAGCAGAATATTCAGTAGTTCTTCCAACTATTTTTTTAAAAAGAAACAATTTCTAGAGGCACAGCATGAAGCTATTTCTCTGCAATACGAATTTGTGACATGTATCTTTATCTTTTATTAGAGTTATATGGTATCTAGTAAAATTTCTGTTACTCTATACCCAATAATCTCATAATTATTAGTTAAATTTAATCAATTTCTGCCTCCTATTTAAATTTAAATTTAATTTAAATTGTAGCTAATTTTTTATGGAAGTAACATATGGTTGGCAGAGTACAAGTCAACTAGCATTTATTCATTACCAACTATTTGCTCTGAAAGATGGAGTTGGAAAGGAAGTACAGCTCTTAATGAGGTCGAAACACAACTGTAGAGAAAAATATATAACAGCAGAGAACAATATATATCCAAGTGCTAAAGTATGTCCTACAAAATGAACTGTAAGAGCAGTCAGAGGGAAAGATACACTGTGCTGGCATTGAAAGCTGTGAAATAGCTTAATAGTTTATCTTTTCCACCCATTTTTTATTTTTATTTACTTATTTTTTAATGCCCTTCTTATTTATTTTCTTAAGTGAACTCTACCCCCAGTGTGGGGCTTGAACTCATGATCGCAAGATCAAGAGTTGCATGCTTTAGCCACTGAGCCAGCCCGGCACCCCTCCACCTCGCTTTTTTAGATTTCATAAGTAAATGGGAAAATATTAGATATGCTTTTTTTGTGAAGGCACTCCACAAATCAGAAAATCAATCCTTGGACTATAGAGAGCTGAATATGTGTCTGTATGTGCTCACCTGTATATATTCCTAACACTATAATTGAAGGCTTTTTATTTTTTTTCTTTGAGGATAAGGATTATGTCTTAATTTTTTTTTATATCTTCGTCTCTAGAGTCTATATGGATGCTCAATAAATGGGGACATGCTACTCTATTACCTCCTTTAAAGCAATGACTGTAGCATTTATGAAGCAGGTGTTTATGTTTCTGAATCAATCTAAGTTGAAAGAATTGATTTTAATTAATCACTATTTCTATATCCTATGTTTCTGCTTAATTTTTATTCTCTGACAGTGTGAACTTAAAGCAAATAATTTAACCTCTCTTTGTGCTTCAGTTTTTATTTTAATTTGTTTTTATTGATGCCTAATTGATATTTAACATTATATTAGTTTAGGTGTACAATATAATGATTTGATACTTGCATATACTATGAAACAGTCACCACAATAAGTATTGTTTCTCCCTTCACCATATGTAGTCACATAATATACAATATAATGTTGTTGACTCTAGACTCTAGTACATTGTATCCTCATGACTTACTTATTTTTGGGGAAGTTTGTACCTCTTAACCCCTTCTCCCATTTCACCCACACCATATACCTTCTTACCTCTGGCAACTATGAGTCTGCTCTCTGCATGTTATGTATGAGTTTGGTTATATTTGTTTTGCTTGTTCATTGGTTTTTTTTTAGATTCCACATATAAGTGAAATCATACGGTATTTGTCTTCCTTTGTCTAACTCACTTCACTTAGCATTATACCCTCAAAGTCCATTCATGTTGTCACAAATGGCAAGCTTTCATTCTTTTTTATGGCTGAATAGCATTCCAATGTGTGTGTGTGTGTGTGTGTGTGTATCTCACATCTTTATCCATCCACCAATGGATGCTTTAGTTGTTTTACTATCTTTGCTATTGTGAATAATACTGCAGTGAACGTAGGGGTGCATATATCTCTTCTAATTAACGTCTACATTTTCTTCATATAAGTATACAGAAGTAGAGTTGCTGGATCATGTGGTAGTTCTCTTTTCTTTTGAGGAAATTTCATACTGTTTTTCATAGTGGCTGCATCGATCTACATTCCCACCAGTGATGCACAAAGGTTCCCTTTTCTCCATATCCTCACTAGCACTTGCTATTTCCCATCTTTTTGAAAATAGCCATTACGACAGGTGAGAGATGATATCTCATTGTGGTTTTGATTTGTATTTCCCTGATGATTAGTGTTGTTGAGCATTTTTTTCATGTGACTGTTGGCCATCTGTATGCCTTCTTTGGAAAAGTGTCTATTTAGATCTTCTGCCTGTCATTTAATCAGATTGTTTTTTTGTTATTGAATTATATGAGTTCTTTATCTATTTTGGCTATTAACCCCTTATGAATATATGACTTGAAGATGTCTCATTCAGGAGGTTGCCTTTTTATTTTATTGAGTTTCCTTTCAATTTTATTTTAGTTTATTGAGTTTCCTTTCAATAAAGGAGGTTTGTAGAGGTTTGTAGAGCTGTGTAGAGGTTTTTAGTCTGATGTAGTTCCATTTGTTTATTTTTGCATTTGTTGCCTTTGCCTGGAATCAGTTACATATATGTATACATATACTGCCAAGAGCAACGTCAAGTAGCCTACTGCCTATGTTTTCTTCCAGGAATTTTGTGGTTTCTGGTCTTATATTCAAGTCTTTAATCCAGTTTGATTTAATTTATGTATGGTGAAAGATAGAGGTTCAGTTTCATTCTTTTGCATGTGGCTGTCCAATTTTCCCCAATACCATTTATTAAAGAGACTGTCTTTTCCCCATTGTATATTCTTGCCTCCTTTGTCACAAATTAATTGACCATATGTGGGTGGGGTTTTTTCCTGGGCTCTTTATTCTGTTTGATTTACCTTTATGTCTATTTTGTGCCAATACTGTTTTGATTATTATAGCATTGTAATTGAAATCAGGAAGCATGATGCTTCCAGCTTTATTCTTTCTCAAGGTGGCTTTGGCTATATGGGATCTCATGTGCTTCCATACAAATTTTAAGATTCTTTGTTCTATTTCTGTGGAAAATTCTACTGGAATTTTGATAGGAATTGCACTGAATCTATAGATTGCTTTGGATAATATGGATATTTTAATAATATTCTTCAATCTATGAGCATGGGATATCTTTCCGTTTGTTTGTGTGTTCTTCAGTTTCTTTCATCAGTGTTGTATAGTTTTCATTATACAGATCTTTTACCTGCTTGGTTAAACTTAGTCCTAGGTATTTTATTCTTTTTGGTGCAGTTGTAAGTGGAACTGTTTTCTTAATTTCTCTTTCTGATAGTTTGTGGTTACAGCATAAAAACACAACAGTGTTGTATGTTGATTATGTATCCAGCAACTTTACTGAATTTGTTTATTGTAATACTTTTTTTTGGTGGAGTCTTGTAGAATTTTCTATGTGTAGAATCATATTGTCCACAAATGGTGACAGTTTCACTTCTTCCTTTCCAATTTAGATGCATTTTAATTTCTGTTTCTCACGTAATTGCTCTGGACTTCCAATACTATGTTAAATGAAAGTATCAAGAGTGGGCACTCATGTCTTGTTCCTGATTGTTAGAGGAAAAGTTTTCAGCTTTTTACCATTGAGTATGTTTGCTATGGGCTTATCATATATGGGCCTTTTTAGGTTGAGGTACATTCACTATAATAGCTTTGTTGAGAGTTTTTATCATAAATGGATATTGAATTTTGTCAAATGTTTTTTCCACATCTACTTAGATGATCACATGATTGTTAGCCTTCATTTTCTTAATGTGGTATGTAACATTGATTTATTTGCACATGTTGAAACATCCTTGCATCCCTGGAATAAATTCCACTTCATCATGTTGTATGATCTTTTCAATGTATTGTTGAATTTGTTTGCTAATATTTTGTTGAAGATCTTTGCATCTATGTTCATCGGGGATATTGGCCTGTAATTTTCTGTTTTTCTGGTGTCTTGCCTATCTTTGGTATCGAGGTAATGCTGGCTTATAAAATGAGTTTGGAAGCATTCCATTCTCTTCAGTTTTTTGGAAGAGTTTGAGAAGCATAGATATTAAATCTTAGTAAAAGTTGGATAGAATTCACCAGTAAAGCTGTCTGGTCCTGGACTCCTGCATCTGCAACTCTGTTTCCTTCCCTAAGTTAGGGAGATTTTCAGTCATTATTTCTTCAAATAAGTTTTCTGTTCCTTTCTCTCTCTCTCTCTCTTCTCTTGGACCCCTATAACACAAATGTCATTCCACATGATGTTTCATAGGTCCCTTAAACTATTTGTCACTGTTTAAATTTTTTTTCTTTTTGCTGTTAGATTTTGGTGAGTTTCACTCCCCCATTTTCTAGGTCACTGATCCTTTCTTCAGCTTCATCTAGTCTGTTGTTGAACCCCTCTTGTGTATCTTTCAGTTCTGTAGCTGCATTCTTCAGCTTTCTAATTTCTGTTTGGTACTTCCTTATATTTTCAATCTCTTTGTTGAAGCTCTTGCTGTGTTCATCTACTCTTCTGAAATCAGTAAGCATCTTTAAGACCATTACTTTGAACTCTTTATCAGGTAAATTATTTATCTCCATTTCATTTTTTTTCTGGAGTTTCATTTTGTTCTTTTGTTTGGAACCTATTCCCTTTACCTCATTTTGCTTGATTCTCTCTTTGTTTCTATGTATTAAGCACAACAGCTATCTCTCCCAGTCTTAAAGGAGAGGTCACAGAAAGGTAGAATGTATTTCAATCTGCTCTCTGTGCAGTCCCCTGAGGGTGGTAGCCTGCCAAGGACTGTCTCTCTGATCATTTCAGCCACCATGGGGCCCAGAAATGCAAACCCCCTGGCCACCAGAGCCAGGCACTCAAAAGGTATCCCTTCTGTGGACAGCATACACCTGCCAGCTTTGGTGGGGCCATAGGGAGGGATGGGTCAGGACAGTACCATCCATTGGATTTACTGGGGTGAGGCCTCAAGGGAGCACCCAGCTGGGTAGCCTATTTGCTGAGGTCAGTGAGGCAGAGCCATTTGGTAGCACAGGGCCAGGGCAAGCAGCACTAGCAAGATAGAGAATGCAAAAATGGCACCAGCCATCATCTTTATCCCCAGAGAGAGTTCGAATAGACCCCTGCCACTCCCACAGATGATTTAAGATTAGCCAGTAAATCTTTTCATATATGATCTAAGTTCTTTCCAACCTGCTGCTTTTGTGCTGGGATCCAAGATGGGTAAGTCTGTGCATGAGCCCTTTAAGAGTGGAGTCTCCATTTCTTGGAGCCTTTTGGTTCTTCTGGTGTTTTGGTTTTCAAAGCCAGACATTTTGGAGGCTCATCTCCCTGGTGCAGTTCCCAAGGATGGGAATACCTCATATGGGGCTTGAACCCCACACTCCTCAGGGATATAGTCCATATTTGTGGGATCCCTCCTGCTTGTGGGTTGCCACACTGGAGTGTGGGGTTTTGGTGAGACTACATCTCTACCTCTCCTACCCATCTTGATGTACCCCCCCCCCTTTTTTAATATTTTATTTTTAAGTTATCTCCACACCCAA
The DNA here is from genome assembly GCF_028749965.1 of Puma concolor. Classification (NCBI taxonomy): domain Eukaryota; kingdom Metazoa; phylum Chordata; class Mammalia; order Carnivora; family Felidae; genus Puma; species Puma concolor. Next base: position 28,914,046 of record NC_141675.1, on the reverse strand, counting down.
CATGGGGCTCAAACTCACAACCCCAAGATCAAGAGTTGCATGCTTCACTGACTGAGCCAGCCAGGTGCCCTTGATGTAGCCTTTTTATCCTTTATTGTGGTGGAGCTGTTCAGCTAGTTTTCAGGTCTTTTTCAGAGACAGTTCTATATGGAGCTGAAGATATGGTGTTTGTGGAAGAGTTGAGTTCAAGGTTTTCCTATGCTACTATTTGAACCACTCGCTTTATTTTTTATTTTAAAATAATTATGGACTCACAAGAAGTTGTAAAATGAGTACAGAGGGGTCTTGTATACCTGTCATCCAAATTTCCCAAATGGATCTCACACAACTGTAGTATATTTCAAAGCCAGGGAATTGACATTGTGTGCCTTTTAAGTTGGATAAAGAAATACCAAAATTTCAGGGTTGCTGGGAAGCTAAAATGAAATAATCAGTTTGGAGCAAGTAGCTAGTACCTGGCATAGCTGTGCTCAACTTGTTTCAATTCTTTTTTCTTTTCCATTTTTTTCCTCTATTTCTCTATTTTACTTTTCTAAAATTGCCTATCAAGCTCTATTCTTCATAAAACTAGTAAGGTAAAAGTAAGTATTTCATAATATGTACTAAAACTTAAGCAGTGGTTGTAAGGGATCAAATTATAGGAGACTTATAAGTTGTACTTTTCTGTAATGTGTAAGGTTTGAGGTTTTATCATTTTGTGTTTTTTTCCGAAGAATAGCATGTTTTATTTTTGTCATCAGAAAACATAAGAAAGAAGACAAAAACAAATCTAAATGATAAACCTTCCAGGAATGTGTGTGGTAAGCCAGTAAAGGATTACTAAAAAGGGTATGGCAAAACCAAAGCTTATTACTCAGTTTTGCAATCCCTATTTTCCATTTACTTGTATGTAAAGTATTTGAAGCATGTTTGAGCGAGTATTTCAGAGTACAACATGCTTACTGCAATATTTAAAAGAAATCCAGTTTTCCTGAAAAATACTGTTAATTTTTTTTTTTTTTTTTTTGAGAGAGAGAGAGAAAGAGTGCAAGCAGGGGAAAGATGCAGAGGGAGTAGAGAGTATCCTAAGCAGGCTCCACACTCAATGCAGAGCCCAACACAGGGCTTAATCCCACTATCCTGGGATCATGACCTGAGCTGAAATCAAGAGTCAGATGTTCAACCACCTGAGCCACCCAGGTGCCCCCTTGTTAATTTTTTAAACAAGATCTTACCTATTTGGCAGAGAAATGTTTAAGGAGTTTAGTGTGCATTTCAACTTGAAAAACAAGTATATTTAACTAAAACCAGATAAACCTTTTCATCTGTATTCATTAATTAGTAGTCAGGTATATTTCAGATAACATTAACAGATAACTTCTTCTGAAGTCCTCTATCTTAAAGCCTTCTATATATTAATTTATGAAGAAAAAAGATTTGATATGCAAACAAAACTTGTATTTAAATGGCTTTTTCTTTTTAATTTTCTCCGTTATCTCTTAAATGTTAGTGTAGTTGAGGAGAGGCATAGTTATAAAATTTAATTTTATTGCTAGAAAAGGTGTGGCATTTGGGTTTTTTTCAACCCCTTTACATTACAGATATTTTAAAAATACTCTTTAGTAAGTGCTCAGTGGTAGTAAAGCCAGGTTTTGAACTCAGGCCTATAGACTTGCAATGTTGTATAATTTTTTCTACATCATACTGCTTTTCCCCCCTATTGGAATTGGTCAACTTCATTGGTATAGAAATTGAAACCCCTTGGGTTGCCTGGGTGGCGCAGTCTGTTGGGCGTCTGACTTCAGCTCAGGTCATGATCTCGTGGTCCGTGAGTTCAAGCCCCGCGTCGGGCTCTGTGCTGACAGCTCAGAGCCTGGAGCTTGCTTCGGATTCTGTGTCTCCCTCTCTCTCTGCCCCTCCCCCACTCACACACACTCTCTCTCTCTCTCTCTCTCTCTCTCTCTCAAAAGTAAAGATTAAAAAAAAATTAAAAGTAAAAAAGAAATTGAAACCCCTTGTCTTTGACCACACCCTCTTTACACTCTATTTCTCTCTCTTTTTTAATCTTTAATTTTTTTTAACATTTATTTATTTTTGAGAGACAGAGCACAAGCAAAGGAGAGGGGTAAACACAGAATCTGCAGGCTCCAAGCTCCGAGCTGTCAGCACAGAGCCCAACGTGGGGCTCGAACTCAAAACTGTGAGATCATGAGCTGAAGTCGCATGCTTAACCGACTGAGCCACCCAGGTGCCTCTGCCTGTCTCTGTCTCTGTCTCTCTGTCTCTCTCTTTAAAAGAGAGAGAAAGCACACAAGTGGGGAGAGGGACAGAGGGAGAGAGAGAATCTTAAGCAGGATTCATGCTTGACATGACCCTGGGATCGTGAGCTGAGCCCAAATCCAGAGTCAGACACTGAACTGACTGAGCCACCCAGGCACCCCTCTTATTTCTTTATACCTCCCCAAGATGCTACAAATTTGATTGCTCGCTCTTCAGAATCCATGAACCCCTTATGACTCTATTTGACTTCTTATCTTGCCTGGCGCATGTGGGCATGGATCAGTTATTTCAAAAACTATTTTCTTTATTATCAATTGAATTAATTCTTTGACTGTGGATATATACAAGTAATATAAGAGTTATAAAGTTTCCTGACCTTATATTTTTTTAATCTTCCAGATTCTTCTCACCTCTTGACTTTATAATAGTCTCTAACCCTAATCTTGGGTCATTTTATTTTTGCTTCAGAATAAAGTCATGAATCACGTTAACAGAATCTGGGACATATGTATGTTGCTTAATTTCATCTAGGCTGTAACCTCATCTTTTCATAAAATCTATGACTTTATACACTTTTTTTTCCCAGATCTTTTCCGTTTTTTGCAAACTATGAAGTTGCTTTTCTCATTTAGATTCCCATTCTCAGTGTATTGTCTTGCCTTCTGCTTAGTTCATTTCACAAAATGAACTAAGTGCCAGTCACTTTCTGGCACAAGCTGCTTTCTGGGGATCACAGGCTCCTTGAAGTCCTCTTTACATTGTTGAAGACATTTTAGCACTCTATACAGTCTTTCTTTTTTTTTAAGTTTATTTATATATTTTGAGAGACAGTGCACATGTGAGTTGGGGAGGGGCAGAGATTGAGAGAGAGAATTCCAAGCTGGCTCTGCACTGCCAGCATAGAGTCCAGTGCGGGGCTCGAACTCAAAAACCATGAGAGCATGACCTGAGCCAAAATCAAGAATCAGTCACTTAACAGACCAAGCCACCCAGGAGCCCCAAAAAATATCTGTTTCATGCAGGTTGATGGGCCAGATTTTTCTTAAGCTTCATTGCCAAGAAAAGTGGTCACTCTGAAGCAGCTGATTTATTTTTAATCTGTATATGCTGTAAACGTTTTGACTGGTCATGCTTCACACTTTATTTTGCCCATTGAAAACTTGAAGCGATGTTTAACTGTCCACACTAACAAAATAACCTTACCTCTAGTTTCATCTTTTTATTTAAAATTCTATTAACATCTTCTTCCCTGCCTTCTTCATCTCCTGTGTGTAATGTTGGATCGCATGTGTTTCTTTTGTTTTGAAAAGGTAATACACATACACACACACACACACACACACACACACATTTTAATAAAATCCAGTAGTACAGAAAGCACACTTGGAAAAATAAAACTCAGTGCAGAGGATAATCAGCAAAATGAAAAGGAATTTGTTGTGCTGAGGTTTCAGAAAAAATGTCAGAAGTCATTTTATTAATAAGTTCGTTAGCAGGAAGATGAACTAGTAAATGTTCATTTTAACCACTAGGACTTAGACTGAGTTTGTTACAGCTCTGTACATAAACAGGTGTAGATGGTGTTCTCATAAACTATTGCTGCTTTACACTAATTTATAAAGTTTGATGAACCATCAACGTTTCTTACTAGCCATTGTTTTATAGCTTTGTGTAATTACCTAAAAATGTCTTAGATAAATTTAACTACAGAGAAGATTCCCAGGCTTCATTGAAAAAAAGGTAAACATTTACAGCATAAGCAAGTATCTCATCTCCTTTCCCTGGATGGTAAGAGCATAGAAACAAATAAATTAATATAGAGAAAAATGCACCCAATCCTTTTTATTGTTTTCTTAATAAATCTAGCTCATATAGTAATTTACAATACACTATAACCACAACAATAAAAGGTCTTATTAAGTCAAATCATGGAGGAGGGGGTAATCAATTTTTCCTTTAGTTATAATAGAAAATTTTTGAATGCCCACTATATGCCAGGCTCTGTACTTATTGAATATTGGCCACCTATTATGTGACAGTTACTTTGCTAGGAACTGGTAAACAAACACCACATGCTACTTGCCCTCATTTAATCTGCCCACTAACTCTATGCAAGAGGTATATTATGGCTGAGAAAATTTGAGGCTCAGAGAGGTTAACTAGATGGTTCAGAGTCACACAGTTATTCAGTGGTGGAGGTATGATTTGAATATAGGTGTGTCTTATTCCAAAATTTGTGTCTTCCCACAAAGTTACAGTATGAGTGTGCCAGAGGGGCAGGGGGAGTACAAGCACATACAAAGTTATATAAAGGCATGGAACCCAGTAACCTGCATTGCCTAGCTGAGCCTGCTCTTTTATCTGGCTTAGATAATCTTGTCTAGATGATTGGTGTAGCCTCCTCACTGGCCCCTCTATAGTCTATAGCAGCCAGAGTGACCCTCCTAAAATATGAACCCTATCATGTCACTCCTCTGTACAGAAACCTCCAGTGGAGGTTCCCCCCTCTATACCCGCATTCCTTTCCTCCTGCCTCCATACCTTGAAATAACCACAGCCATTGCCATTAGTTTGTTGTATATCCTTTCAACTTTGGGTATTGGTTTATAACCTTTTTATTTAAACAAAAATAGGATAAACTATATACATTCTATGTATTCTGCAAATTGCTTTTTCTCTTATATTTACAGTTGAATAGCCTATGTTTTTTTTTTAAGTTTGTTTATTTTGAGGGAGACAGAGACAACACAAGTGGGGTAGGGGCAAAGAGCAGGAGACAGAATCACAAGCAGGATCCACACTGTCAGCACAGAGCCCGACATGGAGTTTGAACTCATGAAATCGTGAGATCATGATCTGAACTGAAACCAAGAGTCAGACACTTAACTGACTGAGCCACCCAAGCACCCCAAACAGCCTGTGTTACAAAGCAGAATGAGGAAAGTTTTCTGTTTTATTGGTTCCAAATTACATGACTATTTTATGATACTGCCATATAATTGTGAATTTTATCTACATAAAACAACATCTTTTTTTTTTTTTTAATTTTTTTTTTTTCAACGTTTATTTATTTTTGGGACAGAGAGAGACAGAGCATGAACGGGGGAGGGGCAGAGAGAGAGGGAGACAGAATCAGAAACAGGCTCCAGGCTCTGAGCCATCAGCCCAGAGCCCGACGCGGGGCTCGAACTCCCGGACCGCGAGATCGTGACCTGGCTGAAGTCGGATGCTTAACCGACTGCGCCACCCAGGCGCCCCAAACAACATCTTTTAAACAATTATATTTTTGTATCTACAACATGAAATAACTCATTTTAAAAATTACTGTTGCCCTGAGAGTGTAATGTTTGTTGTGCAGAAAGATTTTTCACCAGAGCAAACTCTTTAACTATACATGACTTGGCATAGATGCTTGAATTATAAGTAATTATTACAGTTTCTTTAAGAAAAAATCTTTTGATGTTTGTTTATTGAGAGTGTGAGTGGGGGAGGGGCAGAGACACAGAATCTGAATCAGGCTCCAGGCTCTGAGCTGTCAGTCCAGAGCCCGACGCGGGGCTCGAACTCACAAACTGCAAGATGATGACCTGAGCCCAAGTCAGACGCTTAACTGACTGAGCCACTCAGACACCCCAGTAATTACTACAGTTTCTTTTTTAATGTAGTTAACTCTCAGTTGAGCAATTTCAACTGCTTTTGCCTCCACTCATTAGTAGAGATAGTAAGGGTATATAGAGTAAAATGTAGGAGAACTGAGGGCCAATAATGGAGCCAGAGGACTTGGCTCTACATGATCAAGGCTAATGAGTTATTTGATAAATGCAATGTGCCATTGTAGGTAAAGACTGCAAACTATGGCCTCAGATTTGCTTTTGATGAAAAACAGGATTTCATTTATTTCCTTGTTTTAGTTTTGTATTAAATATGTTAAAACTTTTTCATTTTTAATTGCAGTCTCGAGTTATAGCTATACTGGATTGGGAGCTTTCAACCATTGGTCATCCTTTGTCAGACTTAGCTCATCTCTCCGTGTTCTACTTTTGGCCAAGGACAGTTCCAATGATAAATCAAAGTTCTTATTTTCAAGAAAACATAGGTATGAAACCATCATGTTGCCTAAATTGCTATTAATATAAAATTATATTTATTATTCTTCATAATTAAAAGGTAAGATTATATAGCAAGTTTAGTTAAGAACTTTTAATTACTTTCTTGAAATGTTTCTAAATCATTTTGTTCTTGATTTTTCTGAACATAGCATTTCACTTTTAGCAATTTATGATAAAATATAGCCTTTTATATACATCATTCTTTTTAGAAGTCAACATTCAGAACATGTTTCTTATTCGGATTAATGGTTATTATATTCAGTTTTATATGCATATGCAATTTTATTACAGTTTGAAATATTCACCATGATATCTTTCATTAAATTTTACAGTATGTGCTATTTTTATAGGGATACCATCAATGGAAGAAATGATTTCAATATATTGCCGCTGCAGAGGAATTAATTCTATTCTTCCTAACTGGAATTTCTTTATTGCCCTGACATATTTTAAAATGGCTAGCATAGCACAGGTAATTCACTATTTTTAAACCGTGTTTCACTTTTATTTATTAATGTAATGTTCACAATATTTTCTGGTCTTCAGGAATTTTATATTCTTTGTCCTTAGATCATTTTGCTTTTGATAATGACAAATACCAAATATGGTTGAATATGAATCCAGAATTTATATAATAGGAACTTGGCAAGGGAAAAAACTGAGTAGCAAAATGTGTTATCACTTTTGGGGGAGGGGAAGGAAGAAAGACATAAAGAGAAAAAGAGAAAGCCATGTGAAGATTCGGTATTACCTGAATATCCATTTTAAGAAAGAGCTAAAATCTTTTAATGATGTTTGCTTCAAATATAAAACCATTTATTAACAAGGGTCATGATAAAGAAAGAAATAATTTTTGCATGTCCCAAAGCCTCGCATAGTACCTAGAATATAGTTGCCTCTTAATATGTTTTTGAGAGAATAGATGAGTAAAATTTTCCATTTTCTAACAAGGTCATATTTATGTGATTAATTTTGAGAGGAAATTGAGCATACATTTAGTTTTTTATATTATGGCTTCGTCTGAAATGTATTCGTCTTTATACTGATTTAGTTTCCATGTGCTTTGAATCTCGGGAGTTTATTTAAGAAACTGAGATGCTTTATCAGTGGCAAAGGGCTAGGGCTTGGTGGAATAAGTAAATAAGAGATTTCAGAAACAAAAAAGAATGGGAAAAGAATTAAGGTTTTTTTTCCCCTTGTCTCCAGAGTCCATGCTATCCATGAACAACTGAAATGTCTTCTAGGATATAGTTGTATTACATTTCATCCTGTGTTTTAGAATCATGTTAATCACGTTGATTGGATGGGTTTCTCAAAATAGGGATTATGGTATGTTTTTTATATTTGTCAGCTTCCACAAATAGGCTTTGAATTTAAAATGGATTTTCTTTTCAAACAAAAGTTTGACGTGGGTTATGTTGAAATTAATATGTATGTCATACATTATATGTGGTAACCTTAGAGATGATCATAAACATTCTATTCTAACTATAAATATGAAATTGGAAATGATGGAAAAATTGTTAGGGTATATTATTACATAAAGAAACATGAAGAAATAAAACTAAGGAGATTCAGTTGATTGTGTTTGGGTGGAAGAAGCAAGGGAGAGGAGAGTGTGCTATGTTGAAAGCATAGAACATGGAGAAGAGAGGCACCTGGGTGGCTCAGTTGGTTAAGTGTCCCACTCTTGGTTTCGATTCAGGTCATGATCTCCTGGTTCCTGAGTTCAAACCCCATGTTGAGCTCTGCATTGACAGCAGAGCCTGCTTGGGATTCTCTCTCTCTCTCTCTCTCTCTCTCTCTCTCTCTCTCTCTCTCTCTCTCTGCCTCTCCCCTGCATGTGTGCTCTGTCTCTCTCTCTCTAAAAATAAATGAACTTTAAAAAAAAGAACATGGAGAAGAAAGAAAAACTAATTAGAATTCAACTAACACTGGTCAAGGAGACAGTTAACTAATTTAGGAGTCAAAAAAAAATGAGGGAAAATTTTCTTAGAGATCATGTCATTGTTTGTTTTTTTTTACTTTATTTTTGTGTCTGTAGATTTTCCTCCAGTATGAAGGGAAAATAGTGATCTTTAGAGGTGATATAATTTGCCAATTTGGTATCTTTGTTAGCTTCTGAACTCATTTTCAAGTTTGATTTGATTTCCAGTTATAATTCTGTTAGGATAAGAGTGTGTCAACCAAATTATGCATGTATAACTCTTTAATTTAAGAAGGTATAATTATCCTTGCGTGTAAATAAGTAGAATTGGTGATCTGATTTACATTTTGATACCTTGTGAGTTTAGGGACTCACATAGCTGGGAAACTGGAAAGACTGGATAGCTGAAGAACAGTTTTTAATGAATCTTAATTGCTCTATGTTAATTTATTTATAGGGAGTATATCGTAGATATCTTCAGGGAAATAATGCATCTGAGAATAGCTTTCTGTTTGCCAAGATTGTGCAACCTCTGGCAGAAACTGGATTACAACTCTCAAAACGGTAAGCAAAATGAATTCCTTGGATACCTCAAATTAGAGCCTTTATTAGATATAGGAAGGGTGTAAACTTTGGGATAGGGACTGTTTTTATTGATTACACCAGGATTGTTGCTGCCAATCACAGTAGTTTTTTGGTAACTCTCTTATATGCCTGAAAATAAAAAGACTTCAAATATAAAAAAAATTATAATCCATATTCATGATTAAAAGTAATTTTTTTTTTGCCAACTTGAGTATATAAACTTTTTTTTTTTTTTCAACGTTTATTTATTTTTGGGACAAAGAGAGACAGAGCATAAACGGGGGAGGGGCAGAGAGAGAGGGAGACACAGAATCGGAAACAGGTTCCAGGCTCTGAGCCATCAGCCCAGAGCCTGACGCGGGGCTCGAACTCCCGGACCGCGAGATCCGTGACCTGGCTGAAGTCGGACGCTTAACCGACTGCGCCACCCAGGTGCCCCTAGTATATAAACTTTTAAAGAGATAGATAAAACTCTCAAATGTTTCGTTTCAATAATAAGTTACTTACATATACCTATTTAAAATTACATATTACAGGGACGCCTGGGTGGCTCAGTTGTTTCAGCATCCGACTCTTGATTTTGGTTCAGGTCATGATCCCAGGGTCATGGGATTGAGCTCCATGTGGGGCTCTACACTGTGTGAAGCCTGTTTAGGATTCTCCCCAGCCCCTCTCCCCCACTCACACACTGTCTCTGAAAAATAAAATAAAGTAACGTAAAAGATGATTTATTAACTTTAGCAGTATTGCTCTTTTCCATCATATTTCATGAAATTTTATTCAATCACGTCATAAGTGAAATCCATATCTCCATCAGTGGAGCACTTTTCAAGGCATCTAATTCACTTGCCAACCACACACTCCTATCTAAGTGCTGTGATCTATAGCACTTACTGAGTGTGTGGATGATGGTGTCCCTGGAAATTCTGTCCAAGCCGTAAGTTCCCATGGCATAACATTAGGACAGTTATGTCTTACAATTCATTTATAGATGGATATTTGTGTTCTCCTCAACATAACAGCTGACTGTGTTGCTCTTCATAAAGATCTTTAAAGTTCTTGTTTATAATGATAGCCAACAGTTGTACTTGTGAGGAATATACTAAGAATAATTACTAAATTTGTTCAATTTCTTCACTTGCTTTTTTTAGAGATTGTGATAAGTGGCTTTAATAAAGATTCAAAACTACCACTGATTAAGGTCAGGCCAGGCTTATGTTTTCCCAAGTAGTGCTTTCAGCATTAGCGTTTAATGTTCAAAGTAAAGGGATTCTGCATTCATTCCATAATATGAAAAACTTAAGAAATTACAAAATATGGCTACTCCTGAGGTATATTTTGGGGGAGGTGGGGAAGTCTTCACATTATATTCAGAACTATAGAATAATGATTTTGGACACCTTTATAACTTTTTTTTAATAAAGGATTTTTGGTACTACGCCACCACAGATTGATACTTCCCAGCAGTTTTTTGTACAGAGTAAGACAGGCCAGGAAGTTCTTATTAGGATGAAGCATTTCATGAAACAACACATCCTTCCAGCTGAAAAAGTAAGTACCATACACACAAATAGAATGTATTTGTGCTCAAGGACTGTTGATGAATGACGTCTGTTACCTCTGTTTCTAGGAGTACCTTGGTATCCTATCCTATCCTTACCTCATTCCACTCTTCCCCTTAGCACTGAGCTACTGCAGAAGCTGATAAGCTTCTAAAATATGTCAAGGGAATGCTACAGATAAATGACTGGAATTAAAATTCAGTCAAAGGGAATTAACTGTTGTAAAGTTGAGATCCTAAGTATATTAGAGTAAAGCATTACTTTAGGGCCTTTGCCTAAGGCTTTTTTTTATCTTTATAGACTCCTTTGAGAATTAAGAAAACTGCAGAGTAAATAAGATGGACATAACCAGAAAATTTTGCATATCATTTCAATCTATTCACAGATATACTACCTCTCTCCCCATAAGTTACTATTTTAAGGTGTTAAGTAAATAACCGTAAGTTCACTGAGGGTAGAGAAGTAACATGGTACATTCAGTCATTTAGTTAACATGTAAGTATTAGGTACCCTAATAATGGGTTAGGCATCTGGAGAACTAATGAAAGAAAAAGAAAGAACAAGACAGAGCTAATGCTTCCACAGAGCTTACACTTTTGCACAAAAGAAAGACATTAAATAAGGAAGATAAATGCTGTGAAGAAAAGATAAAAGCTATTATGAAAATAGATAAGGCGGGTGGGGCCAGGTATGTGTGTGAGTTGAACACTGGTGTAGAAATTATAATGGTTTGATTCTAGTCCATTCCTTCTACAAGTTAGATGGTCATGGGCAAATAACTTTAATTCTCAGTGCCTCAGTCTTTTCATCTGTGATGTGAATAGATATGAGTAGATATACAATAAATTCTCATTTTAATTTTCCATGATTCTGAGAAGTCTAGAGCTGGACTGACAAAATCAAATAGGAAACTGAAAAAGCCCAAAATTCTTTCAATAAAAATATTGAGTCGATATGTGTTTATAAGGCAGTTACTATTGTTGCTTGAATTACATCAATATTGTTGCTTGAATTACATTGTTAGTAAAGATCTGGCATGAGATTAATTTTGCTGACCAAGTAGGGTATAGTTTTTATTTTTTGTCTTTTGTTTTTTAAAGAAAATGCTACTTAAATATGAGGAAGTTCTTTCTGAAATAGTCACCTCTTACATGTGTTCAGTGATTAAGATATCACTTTGGAAACTTTATGAACTAATTAGTACATATACAATTTTGAGTTTTAAAATTCTGAACTTTTGGGTGTTAAAAAGGAAATGCAACACTTTTGGTTCAAAATGGCAGTCTGAATTCAGCATTTATCTCCTTTCCCTCAAATAAAATCCCATTAACAATAAAGAAATTTGTTTAAAGAAATAGCATAAATTGCTAAAAGCTCAAAAACAGAAATGGGACACATCAGAGGACTAAAGGTTTTGAAAAGAGAATGGAAATTGGATTTGGAAAGCAGAATGGATCATACCAAAGAATAACCTTTAACAGAAAAAGCCACATCTTAAAATCATTTTGAAATAAGAGAAGGCTGTAGCACAGGCGGTAACTTTTTTCTTTTTTTTTTTTTTTAATTTTTAATGGAGTCTCCTGTGATTGGCTGGTATGGAGAGCAAGAGTGAGAAGGAAAAGAGAAATCAAGTTGTTTGACTAATTAACCTGCAAGTGGGCAGTGGGGTTAGGTCTCTAACACTCCTGAATAGTGGTGGCATTTGCTTCAAATGAAAGGCTGTAAGAGTACTTTTAAAAAGTAAATGATCAGCTTAGACTTATCATGGTGATCATTTCATAATGTGTATAAATGTCAAATCACTATGTTGTACATCAAAAGCTAATGTAATACTGCATGCTAACTAGACTCCAATTTAAAAAAAGACAAAACAAAAAACAAAATGAGGAAATTGAGGCCAGAGAAATTCAGCAAGTTGCCTAAATCAAAGAGAGAAGGAAGCCAATGTGGAACAGTGTGGAAAACCTGGATCTTAGAGTTAGAGCATGGGTTCTGATTCAGACTTTGCCTAAATTCTACCTTCAGCAAAAAACTTACTTCAAACATTTGACAAACACTGAGCACCTCTGTATGCTGGTCACTGTGCTAGATGGTGGGGACATGGTGATATTAAATCTTATTAAGCATGACAATATTAAGCAAAGTTGGTAACTTCACAGTCAAATGCAAGAGGAAGACAAACAGTGAATCAACAGTAACAACACTAGTTAATATGCATTAAGAACTTACTCCTCTGCCAGATACTGTACCAACAACTCATGTACATGTACACTGACTCATGTATTACTCTGGCTTGAAAATGAGTCAGAGAACATTTAAGCTATGAGTAATACATTTAGAACTCGAAAGAAAGAAAGAAGAAAGAAAGAAAGGGGGGAAGGGAGGAATGAAGGAAGGAAAAGAAAGGGATGGAGGGAGGAAGGAAGAGGAGGGAAGGAGGAAGGAAGAAAGAGAAAGGACAAACTGAAAAGGAAGGAAGGAAGGAAGGAAGGAAGGAAGGAAGGAAGGAAGGAAGGAAGGAAGGAAATGAAAAAGACAATAACAGCAACAACAAATTATCCGTTTCAAAGAAGCCAGGGCTTCAACATGAGGGTTAGTCCTCTAGAGTCCTCCATTTTTGGCTTTTTTCTTTCTTTTTTTAGTGGGGGTATGGTGTAGACCCCCAGCTTGCCTGTCAGTTTGCCTGATTCCTATCTACTCACCCTAAAATGAAGCATATTTGTTGACATGCTTGTGCTTGGAACCAGCTTATTATTCGAAAGAGAGGCCACAATTGGCAGAAGAAACCAAGTAGCCTTGCTCTTTCATTTATAGATGTGAATGGGAATCAAAGGAAACATGCAGCACAGAAAAGAAGTATCACAAATTGGCTTGTGATACATCTGCTGAGCTTAATAGCATGCAGCTATGAAAATATTTACAAAGAATTTTCAATGTAAAAGAAAATGCTTTCTTATAAGCAAAAAGCAGTCTATAGCTTTAAAGGGAAGATTGTCAGTATTTTTGTGGCAAGGAAAGCAACAATCATTTTTTCGTTGCAGATTGTTCAGATCTAGAATACATCCACACATCATAATGTGAACTTTTTCTTCCATTAAAAATCTTAAACTGGGATGCCTGGTTGGCACAGTCAATGGAGCATGTGACTCTTGATTTCAGAGTTGTGGGTTTGAGTCCCATGTTGGGTGTAGAGATTGCTTGAAAATAAAATCTTTGAAAAAAAAATCTTGAACCGACATCTGTAAAAATGTTTTATCCTGTAGAATGATTCTGAACAATACTAATCCCTGTCTGTGAACATTGACATTTGAAATGATATCTGGAGAAAAGTAATTAGCTTTCTCAAAATGGGAGGGAGAAAAGTCTATAAAATTCTATCCAATATTATTATAACTAAGTTTGTAAAAATTAAAAATCATGTCTAGAAAAAAAAATGTCTAGAAAGCAAGATTATGTCACATAATGCACCAGTTTTTTTAGCAATATACATCTTTAGTAAGACTTGTTTTTTTTTTTTAATTTTTTTTTTTCAACGTTTATTTATTTTTGGGACAGAGACAGAGCATGAACGGGGGAGGGGCAGAGAGAGAGGGAGACACAGAATCGGAAACAGGCTCCAGGCTCTGAGCCATCAGCCCAGAGCCCGACGCGGGGCTCGAACCCACGGACTGCGAGATCGTGACCTGGCTGAAGTCGGACGCTTAACCGACTGCGCCACCCAGGCGCCCTTTAGTAAGACTCTTAATGAATTTTTCATAATGCTTTTACATATTTTTCCAAATTTTTATAATGGGGAAAAAATAAGCTTCATTTAAACTATTCAAATGACCATGGAAATTCCTTGGATATCTTAAAGTGAGAACATAAGAACCCATTACTTATGAAAATGTTAAAAGGCAGTTCTTCCTAATTAATATGGATAAGGAGTCCTAAAAAATAGCATGTAAAACAGGAACTAGCAACATGTTCTTGAGAACACACTTTTAACGTAATGATAACATTAGCCATATTTTCCTACTCAGTGTAATAATGTACTGGTAAAGAACTATTGTTGCTTCTTTCTAATAGACTTAAGTTTAAAGTGAAAAACATATTATATGGAAAATTATTTGTAGGCTCAGATTTAAGATTCTGAACCAACATACTTCAAAGCCGCATCTCAATCAGTGAATGAGGAAGTTAGCTGTTAAAGGTGTTATTCGGGGAGAATTGATCAGGCACCAAACTTATTTTCTGCTTCCTTCTGTTTTTCATACTCTAAGAACTAAAGAGAACTTCATTCTGATGAGATATTTTAATTCTGACTCCTGCCATACCACAAATAGATTTTGCAGATCTCTTGAATGGATAGACTGTAGAATAGGAATTTTTAAATCACACAAGTTTTTAAATAATTTTATAAACATTGGCATATTTTAACTTCTCAGAACTGTAGTATCATAAACTGTAGTATCATAACTTCTCACAAGCTGTAGTCAGAGATGAGGAATTTGTAAATGTATTGCATAATATATTTCTTATCAAACACAGTAACATTGACTATTTCCACGGCAATACGAGGGATGGAAATAATAAACAACCCTAAACAGGAAATCTCCAATTTAACTGACTTCCTGACACAAATGACAAATGCTGTTTATCCTACTGGCTTTGAAAAAGCTGTCCTTTGTCTTCTTGAAGTTTTCACTAAATACATCAGTACCCTGGACTGCCATGCTTTAATAAAAAGAACATTTCTGGGGGCGCCTGGGTGGCTCAGTCGGTTAAGCGTCTGACTTCGGCTCAGGTCATGATCTTGCAGTCCGTGAGTTCGAGCCCCACTTTGGGCTCTGTGCTGACAGCTCAGAGCCTGGAACCTGTTTCAGATTCTGTGTCTTCCCCTCTCTCTGACCCTCCCCCGTTCACGCTCTGTCTCTCCCTGTCTCAAAAATAAATAAATGTTAAAAAAAATTAAAAAAAAAACCATTTCTGAATATTATATGACTGTAAAGTGATAGAACAATTTTAGAAAATGATTTTGTAATGTGGACTCGTGACAATATTCATAGCCTTTAATCTAGTAATTGTACTAGCCTAAGTGTAAAAAAAATAAGTACAGAGATGAATAATAGCAAATATTGGAGAATGCCATCATAGACCGTATTTTAGTTCATCTTGATTCTTTTAGTTGCACAAATTAGAGATTATTGTTACTGTTTTATGTAGCTAGTTTTTTAAAACTTTTTTAAAGTTTACTTATTTATTTTGAGAGAGACAGAGACAGCATGAGTCGGGGAGGGGCAGAGGGAGAGGGAGAGAGAATCCCAAGCAGGATCTGCAGCACCATCAGCACAGAGCCTGACGTGGGCTCAAACCCATGAAACTGTGAGACCATGACCTGAGCCAAGACCAAGAGTAGCACACTTAACCAACTGAGCCACGCAGGTGCCCCATACATAGCTAGCTTTTAATTTAGATTTACCCATATATTTATCACTTTATTTACTGTTTCTTCTTGCAACTCAGATGTTTCTTTAACGATCAACTTTCTTTAATGAGAATCTGCTAGTAACCTTTTATTTGATAGTTCTTTTTATTCCTTTTTTTCTTTTTTTTTGCTCAGGAGAGGGAACTAATGATTCAGGTTCCTTGTCTCTCTGTCTCTCTGTTTCTTTATTTCTAATGCCTTTATTTTGTCCTAATTCTTGAAAGATTGTTTTATTGGATATAGAATTCTAGGTTGACAGTTACTTTCTCTCAGCAAATGAAGGCCTTGTCCCACTGATTTCTGGCTTCATTTGTTGCTCTGGGAAATCAGTTCTCAGTCTTACTTGTTTATCAGTGATCTGTCCTCCCCTCCTCTTTCTCCTCTTAAGAGCTTTTATTTTTCTTTGGTGTTGTATAGTTTGTGCTTTGGCTTTACTTTGTTTTCTGAATTTGAAGATTGGTATCTTTCATCAGTTCTAAAAACTCAGAAGTAAATTTTTCCAGTATCCCCTTTTGTTATACTCTTGATCTTGGGCCCTAGTTAGACTGATGTGAGAACATTTCTCTATTTGCATCATATCTCTTAATCATTCATATTTTCCTTCTATTGAATTTCTGTGCCTCATTCATAGAAAGGAGTAATTTCTTCATGCTTTTTCTTCCAAATTATTTTTTTTCTGCTATATCTAATCTACTTTTCAACCATCCATAGAACAGTGGTTCTCTCAAAAGTTGGAGAGTGTCAGAATTGCCAAAGATAGTAAAGAATACAGAAGCCCTAGGCTCATTGAAGTAAAATAGGTCATGGATTCTTGTCTTTTCACCAAGTGCCCCAAGTGATTCTGATACCAATGGTGTTTGAGAACAACGCCATTGAATTTTTAATTACCATGGTTTTTCTTTTCTCAAGTTGCATTTGGTTCTTTTCTTTTCTTTTTTTTTTTTTTTTTTTTGGTTCTTTTTCAAATTTGGCTTATTCTGATAACCCTTGTCATACTTTTAATTCTCGTTTATTCTTGAAATCTATTGGACACAAATACTTTATATTCTGTATCTGATCATTAGTTTGTAGTCTTTGGAGAGTGTGAGTCTGTTAAACTATTGGTTAAAATAGTTAAAAAATGTGAGTCTGTTAAAAAATTGGTTTGGCTAATTTTTGCTAATGGTGGCTTGAAACAAGTACTTTAGCAACACTTGAAAACTCAGGCTTCTTTATTTCTGACCTTTGAGAAATTTCCTTATTTTTCTTATGACATAGCTATTCATTACTACATGTATTTTTTAAATTATTTTAAATATTTTCTCTGGCATTTTTAGTTGTTCTGCTTTAAGAGGGGTTCTTGTGACCATCCAGTGTGCTGTGTTGCTAAAATTGGAACATTCAAATCTTAGTACAAGATTTTGTAAGGCTGTCATCTAATATTGAGGCAGCATAATTTTGTGAGCAGCAAACCTCTAGAATTTTTTATACTCCTATATCTGGCTTCAGAAAGAAATATTACTGATCAAATAGCAGCTTTAAAAACCTCTTCATCTAAATATGTTTACTTTGGATATTAGCAGCTTATGGCATTATTTACTTTGTATTAACTTTAGCTAATGAACTTTTTTCTTGTTATTACTTTAAGGAGGTAATTGAGTTCTATGTTCAAAATGAAAATTCAGTGGACAGATGGAAAAAACCTTTAGTGATTGATAAACTCAAGGTAAGAAAATAAGAAAACCTTTAATAATGGAAAATTTATATACAGGTTTTGGTTTTTTTTTTTAATGCAGGTGTTTTTCGTTTGTTTTTTGAGACCTCTGTTATTTGCTGTTGTTCTGTATGTAGTGAATAAATACATCAATAACTTTTTAAAAAGAAAATATAGAATATGTAGTATGCAAATTAGGCTACATAGTGTTTTGTGTATGGTATGTGATGAAGACAGAGACAGCCTCTTAGAGCTGTTCAAAGAAAAAATATGATCAACACCACTCACTACCATCTGTCACTCAATTGAGACAGAAGTCAAGCAAGACATTTGTCCCACCTGGGCTCAATCTAAATTTGATGTTTTTAAATCTTAACCACCACACATGTAAGAAACTGAACTGTGCAAAATAGTATGTGTGGCATAATTATGCTCAAATGTGGGAGATTCTGTAAGAATTCTGTAAGAGTCTATAATCATAATTCTGTGATTCAGTAAGAAGTACCCAAGAAAGCAAATTTAGTTTTTCAGCCAAATCTAGGGAAACTTGGAGGAAAAGGCATTTCTTTAATGCCTTTTGATTGTTGTTTTATAATGAATTAATAACTATTTGGTTTCACACACTGTAGGATAAATGAAATAAATAATTTCATAGGTGTTTTTAAATTGCAAAAAGTATAAATAACAATATCTTTTAAAAATAAACTATTTTAGTTCATGGTAAATTATGATCACACTGGCGTATTCATCACCTTGACAGGAAATGGCCAAAGCAGAAGACCTCTGGAACTTGTTTTTGCCAGCTGTAAGCGGTCTCAGCCAGGTGGACTATGCTTTGATTGCTGAAGAAACAGGAAAATGCTTTTTTGCTCCAGATGTCTTTAACTGCCAAGCACCAGGTTACTGCATTATTTAAAAACAAAACTTTCTCAGATATTTTAAGGAGTGTTTGAAATTTGTCTATTTTATGACAGGAAGTTTTTCTACACAAAATCATGGATTTATAAACTTGTCTGTAGTTTTACTTTTCACTTACTTTGATTTAAATATTAAAAAATGGATCCAGTGTCCTCATTGGATTATTCTTTGGTTAAATATCATTACATTAAGAGTATTAGTGAATAGAGATCACCACCAAAGGATTGCATTATAAGGATTGCAGTTTCATGATTGGGTATTGGATATTTCTATGGCTAGTTGGAATGGCTAGAGAGTTCTAACTCTTTTGGTTAGCCTGTCTCTCCATCTATTCACTAATTATTTAGTGTTCTAGATCCTTGGGATATATCAAGGAAAAAAATACACAAAAATTCCTGCCCTCATGGAGCTGATATCCTAATGGAGGGAAACAGAAATAAATAATAAATATAGGGGCACTTGGTGGCTCAGTCAGTTAGGCATCCAACTCTTGATTTTGGTTCAGGTCATGGTTTCACGGTTTATGGGATCGAGCCCTGTCAGGGTCTCAGCTGACAGTGCGGAGCCTGCTTGGGATTCTCTCTCTCCATATGATATCCTATGTTGTCACTGCACAAGTTAGACCTTGATACTGCCTATTGTGCTTATTGTATGGCCCTAGTGCTAAAGCTCTCTCAAAAAGGGTTAATGAAGGGGGGCGCCTGGGTGGCGCAGTCGGTTAAGCGTCCGACTTCAGCCAGGTCACGATCTCGCGGTCCGTGAGTTCGAGCCCCGCGTCGGGCTCTGGACTGGTGGCTCAGAGCCTGGAGCCTGTTTCCGATTCTGTGTCTCCCTCTCTCTCTGCCCCTCCCCCGTTCATGCTCTGTCTCTCTCTGTCCCAAAAATAAATAAACGTTGAAAAAAAAAATTAAAAAAAAAAAAAAAAAGGGTTAATGAAGGATGGAACTGCCAAAAAGAAGAATATTGGATGTCTGAGAGAAAACACAATATGGTTGCATAGCACAGTGTTTGCACCCTGGACTTTAACTCTCATTTATTTCCAACTATTAAGATAGTTCATGGACTTCTGACGATGGTTGAACTTATCCCTGACGTGGTAAGTGGAAGGAAATCCTCTTCAAAACACCAGTTTATCAAATTACTGCTGTACTACATTTTAATCTAATAATGAGGCTGTTGTAAAAATCAAGAAATCTATCCTAGAATTTCTAAAGATTTCATCTCATTTGTGTGAAGCTATTATGTTATGCTACAAAGGGGGCATAATTTCATGGAAGGATTACTGGTAGTCTTTTATTTAGAACTTTTTTTATTGCTACTCATAGCAAAAAATATATTTCATATTGTGACCCAGTATGTAGCCTATGTAGTTTTATGTGTATATTCGTGGATGGATGGATTGTACAAGGCGGGGGGCGGGGGGAAGACTGAAAAAGAGTTTCGTGAAATAATAGTTTCCCTTATTGCATGCAACATATTCAGATATTTTCCACTGAGTCTAATCTAATGTATTCTATTTTGATCTATTTCATTTTTTAAAGAATGTTAGCCATATTCCATTAAATTTATTTCATGACCTACTAATGGGTCATAATATGAAAAATAATGCCACAGAAGACTTCCTCTGTAGACACTGCTCTGCCACTATTTCTTCATTTGACCCGTGAACTCACTTTTCACTGGAAGGTCTTTTTTTCTAGCATTAAAATTTCTAGTATTAAAGTTTCATGAGTCTATTAGTTGTATTATCTAAATGACATCACCGTTCTGCTGAAATTTTTAAATTGGCCAGGAAAATACATTTTCTTTGACCAAAGTTTGATCAGCAACTCTCCTTAGCAAACAAAGATGTGTAAAACTGTAAATAGAACACTAGGCGTTTACCGTTTGTGGTGGAGCTATCTTCATGAAGCCCTTGGGGATTGGGTTTTGGAGCATTTCCAGAGCAGATGAAGAAGGGAATGTAACTGATGTCAATTAAATACTTTGGGAGTTTTCTTAAGCATAAAAGACAAATTTCTACTCAAGCTTCTCAAATAGTTCTAAAACCTTATGGGAACCATATGTAGCTTTCCAATTTGTCTTTTGTTTTTTTGCCCTTCATTAAGTCATACAGTATTATATATTGAGATATTGAAAATAGGAATTTTTTAGAAATGTTTATTGATATATTTTGAGATAGAGCACCAGCGGGGGAGGTGCAGAGAGAGGGAAAGAGAGAGAATCCCAAGCAGGCTCTGTGCCATCAGTGCAGAGCCCCACATGGAGCTTGAACTCACAAACTATGAGATCATGACCCGAGCCGAAATCAAGAGTTGGACGATTAACCGACTGAGCACCCCAGGTGCCCCTGAAAATAGCAATTTTTAATTCTAAAGCTCTTACTAGAAAATTTGGGGGCCTTTGGGCTGATTTTGGGGCTGGTGATTTTTTTGTAGAAATAATTTATCTAGGCTTTTTCCCATCCTGTAAAATATAACTTTGTTTTCCCAGCTTCTCAGAATAAACTGATAATTTTTGGAAAGATCTAATTCAGTATTTACTTCATTTGAACTATAACAAGAAACAATTTAAAATAAGCAAAGAAAATGATGAGTTTCATTAATTATAACTGAGGACTCATTTTTTCCCTCATTCAAAAAGCTTTTAAGCTTTAACAAATTTTAAGAATTTGTTCATCTATACAAATTTTGTGCATTTTAGTATAACTTTGGCTCTGTTAGTAGTGTCTAACCAGAGTGCAAACATATTTTAAGAGACTTAACATGGATTTAACTCAGTTTTCATAGGCATTTCAGTGACTATCCGTAATGTCATTTTAAGAGGTGATATTGAAAAATGCTTCCTCAAAATTTTGAGTAATCAGTTTTCAAAGGAAGAGTTTCAGGTAACATTTTTTGAAGTTTGATAGGAGTGAATATCAGAGGAAAGCCTCTAGAGCATTTTGCTCCATAGCAGACATGAAGTATTCTTTTTCTTATATGAGAATGATACTAGTGTATCAGTCACTGAACAACACCCTCTGATGTGTTGGAAAGGGTCTTTGAAGTTATCTGCCGTCACTTTCTATCAGGGATTCTGTGTTTAGCATTCTCGAGATTCGACCTGGTACTTTTCTAGATGGTAGGGGGCACACAGAAGTAAGAGCATTGGTAGAGGTAGAGACAATTACTCTGTGAGTTCAGAGAAAGGAGATATTTCTGACTGGGTAATCAGAGATTCTTCATAATGCAAGTGGCTCAGAAGCAGGAATTTACTTAGGAATGATGGGTAGATTTGTACTTGAGAGAAGGCTTGGCACAAGCAAATGTATGAAAGTTAGAAAGCACAGTGTATGCTTGAGGAACAGGAGTCTCAGTGCTGGATTCTCAATAGAACATGTAATGATAATTGTTTTCCAGGAGCCATCACCCCTAGCAGAGCATATTTGCAAGAGAGCCGGGAAAGATTAAGCCAGTAAATTGTTTCCCTTAGTCCTAATTGAGTCAGCCTTCATTAGAGCCATGCTTATTGAGATGAAGCAGACAAGTGTGTGTAATTCACAAGTTGAATAAATGTGCACCAAATGCCATATACTTATAATAACTATTTATGGAATATCTTCATTATAAATTATATTTACATTTCATGTTTCAAAATATTTTTGTTAGCAAATACTTAAAAGGTACATGTGTATATTGTCAACATAAGTTTGGATTTCGTATTGATAAATTTTTAAATGTAAAAGAAATGTTTTTTCTTATGTATAGACACAGGGAACATGGAGGTGCTCCACCTATATGGAAGTGAAAAGCAGAAGCAGCAGTGGCTTGAGCCTCTTCTTCAAGGAAACATTACATCCTGCTTCTGTATGACAGGTAAAAGCAAATCACGGTTCTTCCCTTGTGCAGAGAGTTATCCTGGAGCTATTATGGATGAGCTAAAGAAAGGAGGGAGGTGCCTCTGTGTTTCAGGCAAATTCACCCATGGCTAGAAATGTAAATATGATTGTTTTGAGTGCAGTTTCAAATTTTGGGATTTTTAAATGTGCAGAATAAAATTGCCCTCCCATTTGGGAGGATACCACAGCTGATGTTTTCTGGCTGTCTACTTTAGCCATTTAGCGCAGAGTAAACCTAACTTCATAATCTTTTGACTAGCATTTCAAAAATTGTTATCTCTGGATATTTAATATCTTTTTTGCCTTTATGATGAAATACTCATATTTGTGATAATTTTATGTTGATACAAAATATTTAACCCTGCCATAAACCTAGAAAAACAGAACATTCACCAATGCTAGTCACATTATTCAAATTATGTTCATTAGGGAAGTAAAATTAGGGGCATGTTAATGAAAAAGAGTTTGGTACCATTTGTACATAGGAAACAGCAATAACGAATTCTTCAAAGGAAAAAGTCATTCTATAGTTGAGTTTAGAATTAAACTATAGGTCATCTGGCCATAATTCTGGCCAGATTTTAAACTCTTCTATAATATTGCATATGTTTATAATAGCAAAACTGATCTTCATTTAAAATCAGTAAGAGGCATTTATTGAACACCTATAGTATGATGTGTTTTCTACAAAGCACTAATTGGAGGTTACAGAGCAAGTACACCGCTCCGTCTAAAGGAACTGGGTCTCTAGTTTTAGAAATAGAATACACAAAATATCTGAAGGACCCATTTTAAAAAGCAGGATATTAACAAGTGCACATTACTATGATTGAGGGCTAGCCTTTACATTCTGAAATGCCATATGATAAAGCAGTTGTGTAAGGGTGTCCCATGAAAAACTTTCTGAAGACATTGTGTTGAACATGCAGAATAAATTGGTGAGATGGAATTCTCAAGGCATAGTTAGAAATTGTCTAAAATAGTAAATTATATGGAAATCTGACTTGTAAGTATTTAGTATATTTCCACTGTGGGAAATAAAGAACAACATTTTAATCTAGTTTTGATGTTTGGAGAACGGATTCCATGAGTTATCTCAAATCATGTACCAGTGAGGGAGCCAAGAACACAATTCAGATTGCTGATCCCCGTGTTCGAAATTCATTCTTCCAATGTACACTTTTTGAATACCTGCTATGTGTAGGTTATGGGAGGTCCAGGGTGGGATGGGGGAAGGGAAGGAACATGCCTCTATCCTCAAAGAGTTCACATTTCCTTATTCAAAGTCTCTTTTGTAAGTAGATGATGTCTGCCTGCCCATAAATTCAACCTTTGCTTATTTATAGAGCCCGATGTAGCTTCAAGTGATGCCACAAATATTGAATGTAGCATCCAACAAGACGGAGATAGCTATGTAATTAATGGCAAGAAATGGTGGAGCAGTGGTGAGTATTCAGATCCATCCTTTGTGCCAGGTGCTGTGCTAGAATAACGTGATACATAGTTATTAGTTTTGTGATCATAGTTCCTTAAATTCTGCCTTTAAAAGCATATTGAAATTTAGAAATATTTGCTAAAAAGAAAAGTAATTTTAAAATAACATATCTTGATTCGGTGATATTTAAGAGCAAAAAACATGTCTTTTTTTCAGTTTTACAATTCACAATTTTTTAAGGTTTATGAGAGAAAATTCATATCCGCGCACACTATTTGTGATCATGGTAATTTTTATCAAAATTAAATTTTAATAGGGATATATTAAATGAAATATAATTTATAAATAATTGTATTTAAAGAGATAAGATGTACATGTTATTAGAAATCATTTATTGTGTCACGTTTCTTCATTGCTTAAAAATACAAGTGCTTAAGCAAAAAAATAAGAATCTATACATGAGAAAATGTATTCTTAACCCTCGGTAATAGACTCACATAAATGGATGAGTCCTTTAGGAAGTCATAAAATTGGAACCTGGGTAAATATGATTATGTAAAGATTTCTTCTAGAGTATACATGTAAATCTAATAAGATAACCAAGTTATTATTAAAGAAAGTTGACATCATGGAAGCAAATTATGTGTTCAGAAATTTAGCAGGGATAAAAAGAAAAAGAAAAAGAAAAAAATTTACCAGGGATGTATTAAAAGGGCCATTAAAGCTTTTTATGTATTTTTTTATTGTTAAATTGTTATTCTGTCTGGGGTCTTACGAAATCACAAACTACGAAATGGGAAAAAAGGATTAAATTTTGCTGTATAGTTATTCAAGTACTGAAATTATGCAGTGAAGTCATTCTTATATTAAAATTTAGATCATTTAAAATAATTATAAATGCTCCTTTATATAAGCCTCGGTATTAATCTGTTTCGGATGGCCTAATTTATAGCATAGTGTTTTCATTATTAATATCTGTTAATACTATTTTCCTATATTGTTAATGTTAAGTTCATGTTTTGTGCACTTGTGATTTCATTTCCTCTTCTTCCTGGCTGCTACGTTCTCCCATCCTCCCCCACCTTTTGATTGTTATAAGTTGGCACCACAGTGTTTAACATTTATGTTTCAGAATAAAGCAGATGTTTTCTCTGGGGAGAAGCATCATTCATGTGAATCGAAGCAAGAGACAGTTTTACATTTAAATGCTAAAAGTACTGGTTGGCTCTGTAGGATCTTCTGAGTCAAAAGGAATCTCGTCCACGTTTTGTCTTTGTCTTCTCCAGGACCCATATTTCTTGGCAACTTTCATGATGTAGTTTTTAAACGATGCTCCCATAAAAACATACAGGACTGGGTTGAGGCAGCTGTGAAAGAGTGCGATGCTCTCTGTGATTTGGATGGCAACATCCATGCGTTTGCTCATGTCACAGTCAGTGATCAGGGAGTAGATGATGTCTATGACTTGGCAGAACCTGACAATGTTATAAGGCAGCTGAGTGACAATGAAAACTATAACCACCGTGAGCAGAACTTTGAGGGGTCGAGATTTTTTAATGTTGGGCATCCTGATGAGTGTCCTTGCTGTGACAAAGTAGCATACTCCCATAATAAGAAAGGGTATTACAAATCCAATGCAGATCTCCAACATTTGAATTGATGCTTTCACTGATGTTCCTAGGTGATATGGAAAGATGGGAATGCACCTAGCCTTGTGATTTACTGTATAAAAAACCAGCTGTGGTATACTCAGCAAGATGGCAACCATCCAGACAAAGAAACAGATAAGCCAGCATGGTTTCCCCACTCCTGATTGACTTGGGGCTTTCGTTACTGCCCAATATCTGTCTATGCTGATACAAGCCAGAAACTGCATTCCAGAGACGAAATTGACAGTGTACAAGGCTGAAGTGACTTTGCACATGATTCTCCCTAAAACCCACCCATGAACTGCATTAACTGCCCAAAAAGGCAGAGTAAATAGAAGGAGTAAATCTGCCACTGCCAAATTCAGGATGTACACATCTGTTTTGGTTCTCTGTTTCTTGTAATAGGCATAAATCGCCACTACTATGGAATTGCCTGCAATTCCAATGATGAAAGCTATTGTGAAGAAGGCAGGCAGGAAGACTTTTGCAAATTTTCTGACTTCTTCTTTTATACAGATCACTTCATACTGACTATAGTCATGAGTGCCATTCACTTCATTTTCCTCATAATAGTAATCTGTTGACTGGTTGTGTTCCAAAGCCATGGCTCCAATCTAAATGTCAAAAGGAATACAGAATATTCATTTTAATATTGTTTAAAAGGAAACAATTTTTGATCTAGCATGTATTTGTTCTTTTACTCAAGAATAGATTATTGGGGCGCCTGGGTGGCTCTATCAGTTAGCATCCGACTCTTGATTTCGGCTCAAGTTATGATCTCACAGGCACAGGAGTCAGGCTCCATGCTGATTGTGGAACCTGCTTGCGATTCTCTCTGTCCCTCCCCACTTATGCATACACACACACACACACACACTCTCTCTCTCTCTCTCTCTCTCTCAAAAATAAATAAATATTAAAAACAACAACAAAAACTAGAGAATAGATTGTTGCCATAACATAGGTGAGACTGAATCTGCCACTCTTTGAAATTTGAAACCTTTTAATGGAAACCACTTAGGAATATATCCCCAAGGTTATTTTTTCATCCTTTGGTTTTACAAGTCTGTGTGTAAGAGCTAGGATTTAAACATGAAAGATAAAATTAATACCGTGAGGAATTTTCTTAGTCATTAAACCCTAAATGAAAGTAATGACTTTTATGTAAAAATAGTTGGGTTTTTTTTTTAAGGTTTTACCTTTTTTAAGTAATCTCTACACCCAATATGGGGCTTGAACCCACAACCCCAAGATCAAGAGTCACATCCTCTACCAACTGAGCCAGTCAGGTACCCACAAAGTAGTTTTTAACATATGAAAAATTAGATTTCAGCAAAAGGAATAACAATGTTATTATTTTTTACATATACAACTTTGTGATTCTTATGCAGTATATTGTCAGTAAATTAAATTGTTCATCTAAAATAAAATTATTTTCAGGGAGCCAGGTGGCTCAGTCAGTTGAGTGTCCGACTTCGGCTCAGGTCATGATCTCACCATTCATGGGTTTGAGCCCCACCTTGGGCTCTGAGCTGTCAGCACAGAGCTGCTTCGGAGTCTGCTTTGGATTCTGTGTCTCCCTCTCTCTCTGCCCCTCCCCCGCTCACACTTTGTGTCTGTGTGTGTCTCTCTCTCTCAAAAATAAATAAACATTAAAAAAGACAGAACATTGTTCAAAAAATTAAACATCAAAAAAATAAAATATTTTTCTGGGGTGCCTGGCTGGCTCCGTCAGTTAAGCATCCAACTCTTGATTTCAGCTCAGGTTATGATACTACCGTTTGTGAGTTCGAGCCGTGTCAGGCTGCGCACTGACAGGCAGAGTCTGCTTGGGATTCTCTCTCTCTACCTCCCTTTTTCTCTACCCCTCCCCTGCTTATGTGCACATGCATTTTCTCTGAATAATAAATTAAAAAAATTTTTTTTCTTACTGCCACCAGAGCTCTATCTCTAAAATGTCAATCTGTCACTCTTCTGCTTAGCTCTCCCCTAAAAGACACATTTCTTCACCTGAAAGATAGAATCCAAGCTCCTTAGCATTATGCCCAAGACTCCCTCCCTAATGTGGTCCTACCCATGGTTCCTGCTACATTTCTCTACTATGTGCCTTACGCTGTAGACAGTAATAGTACTCATTTGAAGCACTTTGCTGGCATACACATGCTGCAGCACATATCTTCATCATTACTCATTCTGTTCCTTTATCTGATAGACTCTTTCCTGCTCTTCCCTTAAAGGGCCACTTCCTCCTCAGTTAACCTGGATCTCGCCTTGCCAGAAGACTTTCCTGATCCAATAGCTATATCTACATACATACCTACATTCACTCTTAGAGAATGGACCCCATCCTATGGAAAAGATGGGTTTCCTAGACTACCTTTTCCCTCTGTGCTTAAGTTCCCTAAGAGTGTGACTTATTGGGTTTATGTTTCTAATTAATACCTTGGAGAGTGCCTGGCACACACTAGGTGCTCAGTAAATATTTGTTAAACTAAAGGTTTTACCAGCAGAGGTATAAAGCTATTACTCTAGAATGGATAGATGATGTGCCAGGAATCTTCTTGTCTCATCACTAGTTATTTTACTATATTAGTTATTAACACCCTATAGAAGTAAGATAAGCTTGCACAGAATTCACAAGTTTTTAAAAGTATATAAAAATTACTTTCGGTGTTTTTATTTTAGTGCTGAGTTTTGTTTTGCTCCTTCCTTACCCGTTCTGTTTCCCTTTGATTGCTTTTGTACTTGGAAGAATCTCTAACATTCTTATGGAATCATTAATGAAACTACTATTTTTAAAACAGTGTGCCAACTTGTACATTTTCAAAAGAATGTTCTTATTCTTACTAACCCTTTTTGGATAGTAAAGCAAAGAAGGCCCCCCCAAGGAAATATGCCACATAGAAGAACTTCTTTCGTTATGTAAAAACCAGGTGCTAACAATCTAAAATGACTATTTTTATCCTTAAGGTTATTTGAAAAGTTACAATCTGGAAGACCATTCTGATCATCATTTTCTTATGTGTTAATTATTAACACAGTATGCACTTTGTTCTTTCTTTCTCATTCATCACAAATCTTGAACCTGGTGATAAGGAATAACATGCCCAAATAATACAAGACATTAAGGAAATATATTTTTAAATAAGAATCTTATTAAAAATATGAGTAAGTAAAACAAGGACTGGAAATTATTTGCAGACATGATCCTTTGGCAGATATATAGGAATACATTTTAGATGTCTTTATAATTATTACCAGAACAAAAAAAAACATAGCATTTATAAAACAAAGTAGAAAACAAAGGTAGAGCAAAACTTATTTTCTCATTAACAAAGCTGTATAGGCAAGTAATGGATTAAAATAATACCAGAAATAAAATGTTTTCATCCTGCTATTTTCAGATTTAAGTTTTAAGATTAAAGTGTATAGCTGCTTTTAAATAGCTCTTTTTTGCACATATAAACGTTCAGACTTTTATGCATCAAGACTCCCTCTACATAGGTAAATATACAAAGTCTTTGGGCTTTAAAAAACAATCTTATCCAAGTTAGAATGAGAAAAAGAAAAAACCAACCTGTTTCAGTGGGCAGAGAGGAGCAGTCTTGAGTGAAGACTAAAATCAAATGACCTCTTTAACTCAAGCTACTTTTGTTTTCGTTTTACACCCCGCCTTTGTCTTGCATCCAAGAGGGCTTTCCTGAAATTTAACCTTGTGAGCACTTGATCTTTTACTTTTTGTATAACCATCCTGGAAGTCAAATCCAAGTTCTTAAGTGTCCTAAGATACAAACTTGAAAGAATTCCATCTTGTTTCAAAAACTACATAACTTTCAAAGTTTCCACTTAGATGAAGGGAACAAGAATGTGTCTGCAGCTGAGGAACCAATCGCCAAACTGAAAGAATTCACCCTGAGAGTCAAGGCAGCTAATGAGCGCTCATAGGTAGCATCTAGAGAAATAACTTGTAAAAGTTATTTTGTCTAGAAAAGAAAAATGACTTTACCTCAGAAAGTTATCTTTTTGAAGACTGAATTATTGCAGACTAAATTCTGAGTAACAACTAGGCATTTATAGAACTTAATATTTTTATGCCACATCATTTAATATTTTACTTAAACTATTAAAGTACTCTTAGCTTTGCTATATTTCTTCTTTGTCCTTGACGCCAGAGTTAAGTCTTTCCCCATGACTTTAAACTCTCTTGCCTTCTTGTAACCTTTTTCTTGAAAGACCAGCATACAAACCTTCAAAATCCTTTTGTCTGGGGACATTGTTTTTCCCATGCTAACAAACAAATGAAAATGAGAGAAGAAATGCATGCAGATTAAGCCCTTGGGGGTCTATTTGAGCTTGACTTTCCTTACATTTGCATTAATAATACCCTTTATTTCCTTTCTCCTGCAAGACTAGGTAGGCTCAGTCTCCACCTGCGGAAGTCCTTTTAGAGGAATGTCAATTTTTCTGCAAGCAGTTGATCAAAGTCTCTTGTTAATTCACAGAAAAGAGGCTCTAAGTCACTGGGCCTTCATCTTCCTTCATCTTCCCACAGTATAAGTCTGAGAGTACTGCCAGTTTCTCCTTGTAATCCACCACTCTTTTAGAAAGTCATTTGCATGCAGCTAAACCAGCTCGGGGATATGCGCGCGCGCGCACACACACACACACACACACACACACACACACACACACAGTGCCTAGATTTGTGGTGTTTGTCATTTTCCAATGTGTAAATACTCCCACCCTGGCCAATTTTAAGGTATCAATGTGAAGTCACTGAAGGCAAGGTTGCTAAGAGGGGAGCATTAATTATAAGCTCTCCTGAGCAGGCTCTAGCACACTTATTCAGAAAGAGGCATCTCTTCTTACCACGACTGATCATTAGTCTCTTGCTGACAGACACTGCACTTAATGTTATCCTGCCTGTCTAGACTATCTGGTTTTTCTCCTCCTCTTACCTCTTGTTGTTTTTTTGTTTTGCTTTTGTACAAATATAAATATTTATTTAAAATGAGAGATGCGGGGCGCCTGGATGGCTCATTTGTGCAAGCATCTAACCTTGGCTCAGATCATGATCTCGCAGTTCATGAGTTTGAGCTCAGAATAGGCTCTCTGCACAGAGCCTGCTTCAGATCCTCTGTCCCCTTCTCTCTGCCCCTCCCCTGCTTGTGCTCTCTCTCAAAAATAAACATTAACAAAAATAGTTTTGATGAGAAATATATCACAACAAGCTATAAAACTTAAGAGGCCAACAAACACCAAAACTTAAAGAAAAATCCTCAAGAAAATATTTTAGGGCTCCTGGATGGTTCAGTCGGTTAAGTGTCCGACTTCAGCTCAGATTATGATCTCACAGTTCCTGAGTTCCAGTCCCGCGTTGGGCTCTCTGCTGTTCTCATAGAGACTGCTTTAGATCCTCTGTCTCCCTCTCTCTCTCTCTCTGCCCATCCCCTGCATGTTCTTTCTCTCTCTCTCTCTCTCTACAATAAAATAAGCATTAAAAAAAGAAAATGTATTAATAAACTGCCTGACACATCTCAATAGTACTATTTTTCCAGAATTTTTCAGCTACACATCCTTTTCCTCCAACTTTAGATATAGTTGACAATTAAAAATTGTTTATATTTAAGGTGTACAAGTTGATAATTTGATACACGTATACATTGTAAAATATTGACCCCAATCAAGGAAATTAACATTGTCATCACCTCACGTAGTTACTTTTTTGGGGGTGATGGGTAAAAAACTTAAGATCTCCCCTCTTAGCAAATTTCAAGTATACAATATAATATTGTTAACTATAGTTACATGATTGTACCTTGGATGTCCAGAATTGACTTCTCTTGCATAACTGAAACTTTTTGCCCCTTGAACCGCATCTTCCCATATGCCCCTAGTTGCATACCCTTTGATCACTTCTTCAGTTTTGTAATTTTGTCATCTGTTTTCCATGAGAATAGAAATATACTTCACAGGCAGGTGAACTTGCTGTTTGTGTTACTACTGCAGGTTTTTGCCCTCATGAACATAAACGTTCATATCATTCTATTTCGTGTGATTTCTTCCAAAAATGTATGGTGCATTTTGTTTTTTGTTTTATTTTTTAAATTTTTTCCAGTAAAGTTAACATACTGTTATATTAGTTTCAGGTGTACAGTATAGTGATTTATCAATTCCATACATCACCTGGTGCTTATAACAATTGCAATCCTTAATCCCCATCACCTATTTGACCCAACCCTCTCATCTCCCCTCTAGTAACCATCACTTTGTTCTCTATAATTAAGATTCTGTTTCTTTCTTTTTTTTTTTTTTTATTCTCAACTTAGTTAACATACCGTGTAGTCTTGGCTTTAGGAGTAGAATCCAATGATTCATCACTTACGTATAACACCCAGTGCTCATCCCAACAAGTGCCCTCCTTAATGCCCATCACCCATTTTTCTCACCCCCTTACTCCCATCACCTCTCAGTTCTCTGTATTTAAGAATCTCTTATGATTTGCCTCCTTCTCTGTTTTTATCTTATTTTTCCTTCTCTTCCCCTACGATCATCTGTTAAGTTTTTCAAATTCCACACATGAGTGAAATCATATGATACCTATCTTTCTCTGACGTATTTCACTCAGTGTGATACCCTCCAGTTCCATCCATGTTGTTGCAAATGGCAAGATTTCATTCTTTTTCATCGCTGAGTAGTATTCCTTTGTAAGTATATACCACATCTTCTTAATGAATTCATCAGTTGATGGACATTTGGGCACTTTCCATAATTTGGCTGTTGTTGATAGCACTGCTATAAACATTGGGGTTCATGTGCCCCTTCAAATCCGTACTCATGTATCTAATTCCTGTTGGATATATTCCTAGTAGTGCAATTGCTGGGTCATAGGGTAATTATACTTTTATTTTTTATTTGTTTAATTTATTTTCTTAATGTTTATTTTTGAGAGAGAGGGAGAGACAGAGCATGAGTGGGGAAGGGCAGAGAAAGATGGAGACACAGAATTCTAAGCAGGCTCCATGCTCTGAGCTGTTAGCACAGAGCCCAATGCAGGGCTCGAACCCACAAACCACGAGATCATGACCCAAGCCAAAATCAGTCACTTAACCTATTGAGCCACCCAGGTGCCCCAGGGTAATTCTGTCTTTAATTTTTTGAGAAACCTCCATACTGTTTTCCAGAGTGGCTGCACCAGTTTGCATTCCCACAAACATAAGATTCCATTTCTTGATTTGCCTCTCCCTCTCTTTTTTTTTCTCTTTGCTCATTTTTTTAATTATTATATTATTTTCAAAAATTTTTTTATGTTTATTCATTTTTGAAAGAGAGAGACAGAGCACAAGCAGGGGTGGGGCAGAGAGAAAGGGGGACACAGAATCTGAAGCAGGCTCCAGGCTCTGAGCTGTCAGCACAGAGCCCAACACAGGGCTTGAACTCACGAACCGCGAGATCATGACCTGAGCCAAAGTCAGACGCTCAACAACTGAGCCACCCAGGTGCCCCATATTATTATTATTTAAAATTTGTTTATTTGAGAGAGTGAGTGTATGAGCCAGAGAGGGGTAGAGAGAGATGGAGACAGAATCCTAAGCAGGCTCCACATTGTCAGTACAGAACCCCACATGGGGTTCAAACTCACAAACTATGAGATCATGACCTGAGCCAAGATCAAGAGTTGGATGCTTAACCAACTGAGCCACCCAGATGCCCCTCATTTGTTTCATTTCTTAAATGCCACATTTGAGTGAAATCATATGGTATTTGTCTTTTTCCAAGTGATTTATTTCACTTACTATTATACTCTCTAGCTCCATCCATGTTGTTGCAAATGGCAAGCTTTCATTCTTTTTTATGGCTGAATAATATTCCATATTATTCCATATATAGGCCTTCTTTATCCATTCATCAATCAGTGGACACTTGGGCTGCTTTCGTATCTTGGCTATTATAAATAATGCCGCTATATTGGGGTGCCTGGGTGGCTCAGTCGGTTGAGCATCTGACTTCGGCTCAGGTCATGATCTCACAGTCTGTGAGTTCGAGCCCCGCATCGGGCTCTGTACTGATGGCTCAGAGCCTGGAGCCTGCTTCCAATTCTGTGTGTGTGTGTCTCTCTCTCTGCCCCTTCCCTGCTCATGCTCTGTCTCTCTCTGTCTCAAAAATAAATAAAAACGTTAAGAAAAAAAATTTTAGAAAAAAATAATGCCGCTATAAACACATAGGTACATGTATCCCTTTGAATTAGTGATTTTGTATTCTTTGGGTAAATAACCAGAAGTGCAGTTGCTGGACTGTATGATAGTTCTATTTTTAACTTTTTGAGAACATCCATACTATTTTCCATAGCAACTCCATCAGTTTGCATTCCCATCAACAGTGCAAGAGGGTTCCTTTTTCTTCACATCCTCACCAGCACCTGTTGTTTTTTGTGGTGTTTTTAGTCATTGACAGGTATGAGGTGATATCTCATTGTAGTTTTCATTTGCTTTTCCCTGATGGTAAGTGATGACAAACATTTTTTCATGTGTCTGTTGGCCATCAGTATGTCTACTTTGAAGAAATTTCTGTTTAAGTTTTCTGCCCATTTTTAACTGGATTATTTGTTTTTTGGGTGTGAGGTTTCTTGTTTTGTTTTTTAAGTAGGCTCTGTACCCAGCACACAGCCCAACGTGGAGCTTGAACTCACGACCCTAAGACCAAGACCTTAGCTGAGATCAAGAGTTGGATCCTCAACCAACTGAGCCACCCAGGTGCCTGGGTGTTGAGTTTTATTAATTTTTTATAGATTTTGGATATTAACCCTTTATCAGATATGTCATTTGCAAATATCTTCTCCCGTTCTATAGGTTGCCTTTTAGTTTTGTTGATTGTTTCCTTCACTGTGTAAAAGCTTTTTAGTTTGAAGTAGTCCCAATAGTTCAAATTTGCTTTTTGTTTTCCTTGCCTCAGAAGACATCTAGAAAGAAGTTGGTATGGCCAAAGTCAAAGAAGTTACTGCCTGTGTTCTCTTCTAGGATTTTGATAGTTTCAGGTCTCACATTTTAGGTCTTTCATCCATTCTGAATTTCTTTTTGTGTATGGTATAAGAAAGTAGTCCAGTTTCATTCTTCTGCATATAGCTGTCAAGCTTTCCCAACACCATTTGTTGAAGAGACTGTCTTTTTTCCATTGGATATTCTTCCTGCTGTTGAAGATTAGTTGACCATATAGTTGTGGGTCCATTTTGGGGTTTTCTAGTCTGTTCCATTGATCTATGTGTCTGTTTTTGTGCCAGTACAGTACTGTCTTGATGACTACAGCTTTGTAATATAGCTTGAAATCTGGAATTGTGATGCCTCTAGCTTTTTCTTTTCAAGATTGCTTTGGCTATTCAGGGTCTTTTGTAGTTCTGTACAAATTTTAGGATTGTTTTTTCGAGTTCTGTGAAAAATGCTGGTGGTATTTTGATAGGGATTGCATTGAATGTGTAGATTGCTTTGAGTAGTATAGACATTTTAACAATATTTGATCTTCAATCCATGTGCATGCAATATTTTTCCATTTCTTTGTGTCCTCTTCAATTTCTCTCATAAGTATTCTATAGTTTTCAGAGTACAGATCTTTTACCAAAGGTTTATTCCTAGGTATCTTATTATTTTTGGTGCAATTGTAAATGGGATTGTTTTCTTAATTTCTCTTTCTGCTACTTCATTATTAGTGTATAGAAATGCAAGAGACTTCTGCATATCAATTTTGTATCCTGCAACTTTACTGAATTAATTTATCAGTTTTGGTGGAGGCTGTAAGGGTTTTCTGTGTGTAATATCATGTCATCTGCAAAGAGTGAAAGTTTTACTTCTTCCTTACCAATTTGGATGCCTTTTATTTCTTTTTGTTGTCTGATTGCTATGGCTAGCACTTCCAGTAATATGCTAAATAAAAGTGATAAGGATGGACATCCTTGTCTTTTTCCTGACCTAGGGGGAAAGCTCTAGGTTTTCCAACATTGAGTATGATGTTTGCTGTGGGATTTTTATATATGACCTTTATTATGTTGAAATATGTTCCCTCTAAACCTACTTTGTTTGAATGTATGTTGTACTTTTGTCAAATGCTTTTCCTGCATCTATTGAAATGATCATATGGTTTTTATCCTTTCTCTTATTGATGTGATGTATCACAATTTTTTTTGTGAGTATTGAACCACCCTTGCATCCTGGGAATAAATCCCACTTGATTATGGTGAATGATTTTTTTTAACCTGTTGTTGAATTTGGTTTGCTAGTATTTTCTTGAGGATTTTTGCATCTATATTTATCAGAGATATTGACCTGTAGTTCTCTCTTTTTTTTTTTTTTTTTTTTTTTTTTGTGGTATCTTTATTTGGCTTTGGTTTCAGGGTGATATTGGCCTCATAAAATGAATTTGGAAGTTTTCCTTCTTCTTTTTTTTTTGGAATAGTTTGTGTAGAATAGGTATTAACTCTTCTTTAACCGTTTGGAAGAATTTGCCTCTGAAGCCATCTGGTATTGGGCTTTGTTTGACTGATTCAGTCTCCTTGCTGGTAATCAGTCTGTTCAAGTTTTCTGTTTCTTCCTGCCTCAGTTTTGGTTGGTTATATGTTTCTAAGAATTTGTCCATTTCTTCTAGGTTGTCCAATTTGTTTGCATATAATTTTTCATAATATTCTCTTATAGTTGTTTGTATTTCTGTGATGTTTCTTGTTACTTCTCCTCTTCCATTTGTGATTTTGAGAACTTTTTCTTTTCTTTTTTTTTTTTTAATATTTTTAATGTTTATTTATCTTTGAGACAGAGAGAGACAGAGCACGAGCAGGGTAGGGACAGAGAGAGAGAGGGAGACACAGAATCCAAAGCAGGCTCCAGGCTCTGAGCTGTCAGTATAGGGCCCAATGCAGGGCTCGAACTCATGGACTGTGAAATCATGACCTGAGGCAAAGTCGGATGTTTAACCGACTGAGCCATCCAGGTGCCCCATCTTTTCTTTCTTTTTTTAATGAGTCTAGTAGACGTTTATCAATTTTGTTGATCTTTTGAAAGAATTAGCTCCTGGTTTCATTTATCTGTTCTATTTTTTAGTTTCTATATCATATATTTCTGCTCTAATATTTATTATTTCCTTCCTTTTGCTGGTTTTAGGTTTTGTTTGTTCTTTTTCTAGCTCCTCTAGGTGTTAAGGTTAGGTTGTTCACTTGAGATTTTTCTTCTTCAGGTAGGCCTATATTGCTATTAATTTACCTCTTTTTGCTGCATCCCAAAGGTTTTGTACTCTTGTGTTTTCATTTTTCTTCGTTTCCGTGTCCTTTTTGATTTCTTCTTTGATTTATTGGCTGCCACATTCATTGTTTAGTAGCATGTTATTTAACCTCCATGTATTTGTGGTCTTTCCAGATTTTTTCTTGGGGTTGACTTTTAGTTTCATAGCGTTGTGGTCCAGAAAGACGCATGGTATGACTATGATATTTTTTAATTTGTTCAGGTTTGTTTTGTGGCCCAAATGTTATCTGTTCTGGAGAATGTTCACATACACTTGAAAAGAATGTGTATTCTGCTGTTTAAGGATGGAATGTCCATCTGGTCCAGTGTGTCATTCAGAGCCACTGCTTCCTTGTTTATTTTCTGTTCGGATGATCTGTCCATTGATGTAAGTCAGGTGTTACAATCCCCTACTGTTACTGTATTACTGTCAATTAGTTCCTTTGTGTTATTAACACTTT
Source organism: Puma concolor (assembly GCF_028749965.1). Lineage (NCBI taxonomy): Eukaryota > Metazoa > Chordata > Mammalia > Carnivora > Felidae > Puma > Puma concolor. The sequence goes on along the minus strand of NC_141675.1, from coordinate 28,876,843 downwards.
TATCTATTTGGGTGTTCCGTGTTGGGAGCATATATATTTACAATTGTTGTATATTCTTGTTGGATTGTCCCCTTTAGTATTGTCCTTCTTCGTATACTTTGTATACTTTAGTATACTGTCCTTCTTTACCTCTTTTTACAGACTTTGTTTTAAACTCTATTTTGTCTCATATAAGTATTGCTACTCTAGCTTTCTTTTGACCTCCATTTGCATGATAAATGTTTCTCCAGCCCCTCACTTTCAATGTGCAGTTATCTTTACATCTGAAACAAGTCTCTTCTAGACAGCACATAAATGGGTCTTGTTTCTTTATCCACTCTGTTACCCTATGTCTTTTTATTGGAATGTTTAGTCCATTTACATTCAAATAATTATTGATATATATTATTGCTATTTTGTTACTTGTTTTGTGGTTGAAGTTTTTCTCTGATCTTCTCTTTCTCTCATGGTTTGTTGGTTTTCTTTAGTGATATACTTGGATTGCTTACACTATATATTTTTTTGTGTATCTGTTACTGTTTTTTGAATTGTGGTTACCATTTGGTTTATATATAACATCTTCTGCATATAGAAGTCTATATTAAGCTGATGGTCACTTAATTTGAATTCATTCTTTATTCCTCTCCCTTCCATGTTTCAGATATTTGGTATCATATTTTAAATCCTTTTATTTTGTGTTTCTCTTGAGTGATTTTTAGACATATATATATATATATATATATATATATATATATATTTTTTTTTTTTTTTTTTTTTTTTTTTTTTTTAGCTTTCGTGCTTCCTATTTTTTAACTCTTGCTTATGGTTTTTGTTTTTCACTCAGAGTCCCCCTTAACACTTCTTATAGGACTGGTTTAGTGGTCAGGAATTCTTTTAACTTTGGTTTGTCTGGGAAACTACCTCTCCTTCTATTCTGAATGGTAGCCTTGCTGGATAGAGTATTCTTGGCTGCAGATTTTTCCCTTTCAGTATTTTGAATACATCATGCCACTTCCTTTTGGCCTGCAAGGTTTCTGCTAAAAAATCAACTGATAGCCTATTAAGGTTTCCTTTTTATGTAACTCTCTTGTTTTCTCTTTATCACTATTTTTTTTTCTTTTTTCTTTTTTTCTTTTTTGCCATTTTACAACTTTTTTCTTCTTTTTTTTTTATTTATTTTTGGGACAGAGAGAGACAGAGCATGAACGGGGGAGGGGCAGAGAGAGAGGGAGACACAGAATCGGAAACAGGCTCCAGGCTCCGAGCCATCAGCCCAGAGCCTGACGCGGGGCTCAAACTCACGGACCACAAGATCGTGACCTGGCTGAAGTCGGATGCTTAACCGACTGCGCCACCCAGGCCCCCTCTTTTTTGCCATTTTAATTACCGTGTCTTGGTGTGGACCTCCTTGGGTTGAATTTGTTGGGGATTCCTGTGCCTCTTGAATCTAGATCTGTGTTTCCCTTCCCAGATTTGGGAAGTTTTTAGCTAATACATTTTCTGCCCCCCTTTCTCTCCTTTCTGCTTCTGGGATCTCTATATTGTGAATGTTATTATGCTCGATGGTGTCACTGAGTTCCCCTAAGTATATTCTCATTATGCAGTATTTGTTTGTTTCTCACCTGTTCAGCTTGATTGCTTTCCATGACTCTACCCTGCAGGTCACTGATACATTCCTCTCCTTCCTATAGCCTACTATTTACTTCATCTATTGTATTTTTAATTTCATTTTTTGAGTTTTTCATCTCTGATATGTTAGTTTTTATCTCTTGGTCAAGGGTGTCACTGATGTCATCTGCCCTTTTCTGAAGTCCAGTGAATATCTTCATGATCATTACTTTATTTATTTTTATTTTTATTTATTTATTTTTTTTTTTTGAGAGAGAGAGAAGGTACAAGTGAGCAAGGGGCAGAAAGAGAGTCCCAGGAGGAGCAGAGAGGGAGAGAAGCAGGGCTCACCCAAAGCAGGGCTCATACTCATCTGAAGTGGGGCTCGAGCTCACTCAGTGCAGGGCTCAAGCTCACCCAATGTGGGACTCAAACTCATGAACTGTGAGATCATGACCTGAGCCAAAGTCAGGTGCTTAATGACTGAGCCACCCAGGCACCCTGTGATCATGATTTTAAATTGTTTATATCATTACTTATTTCTGTTTCATTTAGATCTCCTGCTGTTATCCTGTTCTTTCATTTAGGACATATTTGTCTGTCTCCTCATTTTGTGAACCTCTCTGTATCTGCTTCTGTGTGTGAGGAAAGTCAGCTATTTCTTTGGCTGTGAAAGTAGTGGCTTTATGAAGAAAAGGTCCTATAGTTCTCTGCAGTGCAGTGGCCCCTGTTCACAAGACCCTGGCACTTCCGGGGAGTCTCCTGTGTGTGTAGCTTGCATTCTGCTACTGTGTCCAAGTTGTTTTTCCTTTCAGTCATGACTCTCTGCCTGTTGTGGGCTGTGCTTGCTCTCTGTGATGTTAGTGAGACCTAGGAAGGCTCGTTCTGAGGGGGCATATTACAGAAGGGCTTGGGGGCAGGACATTGGTGTTAGCAAAATTTGCGCTAAGCCACTAGCCCTAGGCTGGATCCTCTGAAATGTGGAGGCATTAACAAAACTTGCACTGAGCCCAGGGCTGAAGACAACAGGCTTGGGGTGTGCAAGTCTTTAGGAGAATTTGTCTGTGGGATGCACTGCTAGCAGGTTAGGTAGCAGGTGTCTGTAGCTCTGTGTTTATGCTGGGGGGATGGGAGAGGAAAATGGCGCTTACTAGTTCTTTTGTACCCAGAGAAATCCCCCGGTACACTCTGAATCAGTATAAACAGATCTTCCTCCCATTATGTAAACTGTCACTTCTGTGTTGCCTCTCTGTGGGCTGTTGTCTCTTTAAGGGTGGAGGCCCAGCTATCACTCCCATCCCTGATTGCTCAGTGCTGACTCAGCTGATTTTTAAAGCTCCAGGCTCCAGGCTCCAGGTCCCACTAGTTATACAAACTCATGGAATGCAGCCCCTCTGGTTTTCAAGGCCAGACATTATAGGATTTGTTTTTCCCCTTGTGGGCTCCCTGATGCTTTCCCCTCTTTGCACCCACAGCTCCCTCCTTCCTTCAGGCACCTCCCAACCACCTTTTCTATTCTTCCTAACCTCTTTGATGTGGCTTCTTTTCTGTATTTAGTTGTCAGTTTGTTCTGCCAGTCTTCAAATAGCTGTCTGGTCTATGCACTTGGATGTGATTCATATCTAGTTTTAGACATGGGATGAGGGGCCTCCTACTCTGCCATCTTTCCAAACCTCCTCTCTTACTTCTTGTTCTTGATCTAAATACATAGGAGCAGGAAGAAGTGAACAAGCAACACTCCCCTAAATTCTCAGACTGGCCTACAAAATCCCACAAGGTCTGTCTCCATCCCTCATTGCTTTTCTGTCCTATTTCCTACTACTTTCTCCTTTGCTTATTTGGTCGGCCACACCAACTTCCTTGCTGTTTTAGAATGTACCAGGCACGTTTCTTCTTGGGGCTTTTGTACTGACTCTTCTGTCTGCCTGGAATGTGCTTCCTCTTAATATTTGCAAGGCTCACTCCCTCATCTCTCAAGGCTTTGTCCAATCACCACCTCCTCACTGAGGCAGTCCCTAATTACTCTATTTAAAATACCCCTCACCTGCCTATATTCCAATCTACCTTAAACATAGCACTTATCTTCTGCTAATGAACTATATCATTTTGTTTTATGTTTACTATTATCTCTCATCCTGTATTAGAATATAAGCTTCCTCAGAGAAGGGACTTTTATTTGCTTTGTTCATTGATACATCCCAAGTGCCTAGGATAGTGCCTGGCACATAGTAGGTACCCAGGGATATTTTGAATTAATAAATAATTCTACTTTCCCTTCTGATTCTTATCCCATTTTGCTTTACCTTGATGCTATACTTCTTTAATGACTCATTTATAACTGCAGCCTGCATAATTAACAATTATATAATCTCTTCAGTCCATCTGTAGGTACACTACTAGGGGCACCTGGGTGGCTCAGTCGGTTGAACATCTGACTTCGGCTCAGGTCATGATCTCACAGTCTGTGGGTTCGAGCCCCTCGTCGGGCTCTGTGCTGACAGCTCAGAGCCTGGAGCCTGCTTCAGAATGTGTGTCTCCCTCTCTCTCTGCCCCTCCCCCGCTCATGCTCTGTCTCTCTCTCTGTCAAAAATAAATAAACATTAAAAAAAAAGTTTGTAGATCCACTACTATACAATACTGAATTGTGGGCCTTTGCTTGTGCTATTACTCCTATCTAGACTACTCCTCCCACTCCCTAACTTTAGCTCCCTAACTCCTATTTAGGATCAGATTCAGGTCTGAACTTACCATTACTTAATTCAGGAAGCCTTCCTTTAACCCTCCCAGATTAGATGTATGTACTCTTTACTCCGAGAGTACTGTCTCACTCTGTTGTTAGTAAAATCTTTTATCTTCCATAACAATCACATATCCTGCTATATCCTCAACATTTAGTTGGGTGCCTTAGTTATGGTACCAGTTTACTGAGTAATAATTAAATACATGAATGAATGAATGAATGAATGAATGAATGAATGAATGAATCAGTTTCACTTATCCTCCACAGACTTACAAGTTTACCAGTGGAGCTGGAATTTTGGATCCAAATCTTTAATCTTAGACTATTTTCACTTTATCATACTATCTCTTATACATTTTTGTTATTCCATTATGTCATCTATTATAGAATCTTGGTACTTTTATAAAGATATTTAAAAGTATCTATCCTGGGGCACCTGGGTGGCTCAGTCGGTTAAGCGTCCAACTTTGGCTCAGGTCATGATCTCATGGCTCGTGAGTTCGAGCCCCGCGTTGGGCTCTGTGCTGATGGCTCAGAGCCTGGTGCCTGTTTCAGATTCTGTGTCTCCCTCTCTCTCTCTGACCCTCCCCCGTTCATGGTCTGTCTCTCTCTGTCTCAAAAGTAAATAAACGTTAAAAAAATGTAAAAATAAATAAATTAATTAATTAATTAATTAATTAATTTAAAAAAGTATCTATCCTTTTCCTTTGTTTTACACCCCCAATAATCACATGTTTTCTTATAAATAGGATTCCCTTCTTGTAAATTAGTTATAATACTATAATCTTTACATCTTTCTAATTTGGACAACATGTTTTGCTAACTCACACACATACCCATGCCCTGGGGCATAAAGGATCTCAGAATCAAGCCTCTTCTGGTAGTATATACCATATGAAATATGGTGAAACTAGTTTGTTGCCTGGCCTTTTCCTATATTTTCCTCCTCCCCAGACGGACTAGAAGAGATAGTGTTGATGGGGAAGACTTGACAAAATATGAAGGGCAATCATGTAGCTTGGAGATTAGGGAAAAGTATCACTTACCATAAGCAACTTTTCAAAGTGCTAACTTGATGTTCTTTTAGTGCCCCCCCCCCCCTTTTGTACTTGTCTCCTACTTCTCATTTCCCTAAGAACAGAGTCTTCATGATTCCAACTGGCTGCTCGCCATAAATTGTCTCTCACTCTTCCTGCCTTAACATAGCAATGTCCCTTGTTCCTGAAGAATCTCTCTCACCACACCCATTTATCAGCCTTCCTCTTGTAGCGGTATTTACTACAGATATTTGTAATAGATGTTTGGAAAGCAATCTGACTAAACTAAATATTGTATTATCACTGAAAATATCATGGATATTGAGATATCTATTGAACATTTAGATAATCTCATGACTTCTCTTTAAGTTCATATTGTATATGAGTTTTTTACTTAGCATTTTTGCTGAAGCATTTTTATGTTATTCCAAATTCACTCTGTTGTTTTCATAACTAAATAATATTTTGTTGTGTGGATCATAATTTGCCTTTCCATTCAGCTATTCTATGACTTACAGAAGATTTCTAGTGTTTTGCTATTACAAATGATGTTACAAAAAGCATCTTTGTAGATAATGTGGGAAACTAAATTTAATCGGAGAAGTGAAGAATGATTAACCATGTATAATTGTCTCTTTCTTACACAAAAGATAGCATTCTTGCTCTTTTAACCAAAGGATAATCAGAGAGTTCTTTCAGATAAGTGCATAGAAAGATTCCTTATTCTTTTTTGGGAGGGTTCCATTATATGGACACAGCACAGCATATTTCAATAGTCTCCTATTGATGGATATTGGTTTATGTCCCAATTCTTTGCAAATACAAACAATACTACTGCAGTGAATAATCTCGTGCATCTGTCTTTTCATTCAGGAACAGTTATATCTGTAGGACAAATCCCAGAAGTTGGATTGATGGAACAAAGAGTAATTGAATCTGTAATTTTGATGGATATTGCCAAATTGTAATGCCTAGGGATATTACCTTGTACACCCATCAATAATGCATGTGTCTATTTCCACAGAACTTTGCCAGTAGAATGTGTTGTTTGACTACCATTTTGCTTTCTAATGACTTGTAACAGATTCGGTACTCTTCCCATCTTCTTGCCAGCCATGTGTGAAATATTTTCTCCCAATTGTTTTATTTTGCTTTTTAATTTTGTTTTTTATTTTTTATTTTTTTTTTTAATTTTTTTTTTTTTCAACGTTTATTTATTTTTGGGACAGAGAGAGACAGAGCATGAACGGGGGAGGGGCAGAGAGAGAGGGAGACACAGAATCGGAAACAGGCTCCAGGCTCTGAGCCATCAGCCCAGAGCCTGACGCGGGGCTCGAACTCCCGGACCGCGAGATCGTGACCTGGCTGAAGTCGGACGCTCAACCGACTGCGCCACCCAGGCGCCCCTTAATTTTGTTTTTTAATGTGCAATAGTTTTATATAAACAAATCAATTGATCTTTCTTTTTATTTCATTTGTCATTTTTAAGTTTTAAAATTTCTTTCCCATCCATCAAGTTCATAAATATTAAATTATTTTTTCTTATAGTTTTTTATGGCTTGATTATTTAAATGTTTAAAATTTTTCAGGACACCTGGGGGCCTCAGTCAGTTAAGCATTTGACTTTGGCTCAGGTCATGATCTCAAGGTTCCAGAGTTCAAGCCCCACAGCCGGCTCTGTGCTGGTAGTTCAGAGCCTGGATCCTGCTTCATATTCTGTGTCTCCCTCTCTCCCTGCCCCTCCCCTGCTCACACTCTGTCTGTCTGTCTGTCTGTCTCTCTCTCAAAAATAAGTAAACACTAAAAGAAATTTAAGAATTTTCGACTCTGATATATTTGAAATTGATTTTGATCCAGCCATATTCTGTAATGATGACAGCAGTAGTGCAGCATTTAACAATAATTGCATAATTACTACGTATAAACCTTTCTAGTGGTGGAATAAGTGAATTTCAAAGGGTGTTTCCCCCATTAAAAATAACACACACTCCAAGAGAACACATTAAATTGGGGTTTTTTTTCTTAAATGTGGTTGTATGATCAACATTTTTTTTTAACAAATGGAAATTTCATTGTAAAATGGTATTGAACTCGTAACAGTTTTTATTCCAATTTGAATTAAAGCTAAGTGTTAGTATTAAAGCTAAGACCAACTGAAGTTTAAGTATTTCACCTCAGAAATTCAATGTTGGTAGAAGAAATAGCTTTGAGACTCTGTGGACTGCTCACTGTGCTTCATGCTATATATTATTTACATCATTTTCTTTATTGTTACCACATCCATACCTAATGGCCATGTTTTTTCTCCATCTGCCACCTTTTTTTGTGTTAGAGACTGATTTTGTTTGATAAACCATATGGTTTGTAAATGCCTAAAAAATTAAAACTCACCAGTAAATTTCAGAGAGATGTCATTTTCAGCCTGACTTAATCCTGGCACTTGAACAATCTTGAAATACCACAGAGTCTGAATTAAAAACAACATTATTTTATCTGTGCCATCTGTTTTCATTCATGAAGGGCTGTGACACAACAGATATTTTTCAATGTTTTCTGGCCTATTCAGATTTCCTCTAATATATTTCATTTACGACATTTGGTATCCTGTTCATTAAAATAATAAGAAAAGAGCAAAAGCTCTTTTTAGAAGAAGGTTATGTTTCAGCTGTTGCACCTGCCAAATTCTGCATGTAGCTGAGTTGAGATGATATATTTGTGAGGGGTTTTTCCCAGTTTCTGAAACATCAAGGTTAAATCAAAATATCTCAAAATTTACAAACTATGCATTCACCCTTATTTCCTCTACTTAATGACCCCAAAAGAAGAGCCAGTTTAGAAGTTTTATTTTTTAGAATCTGAATTGTTTTCCATATTAGATTGAATGAGCAGAAGCAAAGAATTATTTGCCTTGTTTCTTGAGTTTCTTCAAAATTTACCTGATGTCTGCAATCTATTAAGCACATATATAAAGCTATGGCAACAATTTTTCATGATAGAGCAAGGCAAGAAATGCTATTGGGAAATATTAGAGAAAGATATATTCTGAATATTAGAAAAAGACCCTGGCTTGCATCTAGGCTTGAGGGAATTGTAGAAAAGATTTTGCTTTTGAAGGATTCAGCTTGTGGTCATCTAAGATTGGATAAAAGATTTATCCAAGATGTCCTTGATTACTAGGATAGCCAGTAGAGAAAGAAAAGATCTCTAATGAAAATGAACCCCAGATTGTGCCATTATGTTCTAATCTGATTTTCTGAAGTATGTCCACATGGAAATCATATGTGCTAAATGAAGCAAGTGGCCTGACCCTTTCAGGCTGTGGGCCACAAGGCTTCCTACAACTAAAACTTCAAAAACTCAAAGTAGAAAAAATACTTGAAAAATGAAAAGTGAGCCTCTCTGGAAAAAAAATTTTTCTCTAATTTCCAACTAAGAATCAAAGCACAATTGCATATTATTGCACAGCCAAGACCGCTCAAGTGTAAAAAAGTTCCCCAGTCCACTATTTTCAGAGAAGAAATTTCAGTTAAGATCCACAATACACTATGGGGGAGTGTGTGTGTGTGTGTGTGTGTGTGTGTGTGTATACACACACCCCCCCCATATATGTGTGTGTGTATATATATATGTGTGTGTGTATATGTATATATATGTGTGTGTGTATGTATATATGTATATATATGTGTGTGTGTATATATACATACACACATATATAGGGTGTGTGTGTGTGTGTATACAATCATCCTAATGTTTTTCAGATTCTCTCAGATTCTCAGATTAGTGGAATTCATTTTTTATCTATTAGCACCTATAAAAATCAGAAGGACACACTCTTATAGAACAGTGATGCACAGTTTGGAAATTCAAACATGATTAAATAAGTGAGTTAAGTGGACTCACCATCAAAGGTATAACATCTGAGATTTTTTTTAACTTAATTTTGAAATATGTGAATGGGGAGATCTTTTCTCATTAAAATTTGGCAGATGCCAGTTGAAAGAAACATCCTTCTTTTAAAGAGAGCCCTGTGAGAATTGATTGAAAAGGAAATTCCATTAAATATGAAAGAACCCAAATTGTTTTAAAACAATTATATTTTAGGGGCACCTGGGTGGCTTAGTCGGCTAAGCAACTAACTCCTCATTTGGGCTCAGGTCATAATCTCACAGTTCCTGAGATCAAGGCCCACACTGGGCTCTGTAACACAGCACCTGAAAGCCTGCTTGGAATTCTCTCTCTCTGCCCCTCCCCGACTTGTGCTCATGCATGAGCTTTCTCTCTCTCTCAAAATAAATAAATAAACTTTAAAAATTCTTTTAAAACTGTAATAAAACAATTATATTTTAACCTTAAATATATTTTACTTTACATGTATGATTCATAATACAGAGTAGAGGGGATTAGAATTTTAAACTTTTGGTTCTTTGTACTGTAACTCCCTGCCCTTTCCTAATTAGATATTTATTTTATTGTTTTACATTTTTGATTACTTTTTAAGCCTTGAAATGACTTCTAAATCTCTCCTCTACATCCTCATCTGACAGAATCTCTTCAAGCTCTGTTTTATAACATAAGAATATGAGTACTCTTACTGCTGTCTCTACCTTTTATCCCTCCCTTCCATATTGTACCCTATGTCAGCCACAGCGTCTATTTTTACATTGTCAAGATTACTAAATTTATGTTCCTTCTTGCAATATCATGATTGACCACAGGATGACTATAAACATTGAAAACCAACAAAAGCACTTGCCTTATAGGACTATGTAAATAGAAGTTTTCTTTCTTTCTTTCTTTCTTTCTTTTCTTTTCTTTTCTTTTCTTTTCTTTTCTTTTCTTTTCTTTTCTTTTCTTTTCTTTCTTTTCTTTCTTTTCTTTCTTTCTTGTAGGCTTCATGCCCAGTGTGAAGTCCAATGTGGGGCTTGAACTCATGACCCTGAGATCAAGACCTGAACTGAGATCAAGAGTTGGATGTTTAACCAACTGAGCTGCCCAGGCTCCCCAATTTTCCTGGAGTTTCTAATTGCCATTTTTCTTTCACTGCATTTTTTACTTGTATCATATTATATTCCCACCTATACCCCTTTACACATACACACTTGTACCTTTAAATTGTACCTGTGATTCTAGTGAGTTTTCCCCTTTCTGGAGACCTTTCTCTTAGAGTCGTCATTCAATCCTGTTCCAATCTGGACTGAACATCTTTTAGGCATATTTCAGTACAATTATCCTGGATATCCATAGATTACTTTTCTAGCATCTACCATCTTTTGGATCCTATATCTTCCTTTGCTTAGGTACATTCTTAACTTTTTGAGGAAAAAATGCATAATAAGTCAAATTATCTGAGATCTTATGTGTCTGGATAGGTATTTATTTTGCCTTAACGGAGATTGACACTATGGTATCAATAGTATCAATCAACAGATTGAACTCTTCATTCTATGTAGCATCTCTTGTTGCTGATGAGAAATCTGATGCAAGTCTAATCCTCATTCCTTTAGAGGTTGCTTGTTTTTTCTTTTTGAAACCCTTTAGGATTTTCTCTTTATTGTTGATGTTTTGAAACATCACAAGCATGTGTCTAGAGATAGATTCTTCTTGCCAGTCAGTGGTCCTTTTAATTTGAAGGGTTTTTTTTTTTTTTTTTTCCGGTTTTAGAAAACTTTCTTCTTTAAGTTTCTTTGATAAATTCTTCCCTTCATCTTTCTCCCTTTTTTGGGGGGGAGGGACTGTTTTCTCTTTATTTGGCCTCTTACTGTGATGTTAGGACTCCATATTTTTGCTCTAAGTGTCTCTGATCTTTGCTCTCCTATTTTCAGTCTCTGACTTTTTCCTTTGCTCATGGGAAATTTACTTGATTTGATTTTTAGTGCCTCTGTTAAACTTTATAGGTTTTTAGCCACCATATGTTAATCTCTAAGAGTTTTTGTTTTGTTCTCTGGTTGTTCCTCTTTCATAACATCCTCTTCTGGTTTTATGGCTGCAATACATTCAAATCTGTCTGATTACATCAACTAGAGTTTTTGTTGTTTGCTTTGGCTCATTTTGTTTTGTTTAGGTTCTCTCTTGTTTTATTTTGTTACTCTATAGTGAAATTTACAGTTTATTTATCTTAGGCATTCATTGTCTTTAATGCTGCAGGCAGGCTCTCTTCACATACTACAGATCTTTGGTTTTCTGTTCATACTGAAGAGAAAAGGAAGCGTAGGTGGTAGAGTTTTTCCCCTTTATTAACACAGAGATTTTTTCCAGCCATGTTCCTCTCCTGGGTGGGAATTACATAAGGAAACTTTTGGTGGTGCAGTGCTGGGACTCAGTTTAGAGTCAGCTGATTGGAAGCTAGCTTTCAAGCTACAGCCTCCAAGTCTCAGAATAACTTTATCCAGTTTTTTGGTAACATTCTACACACTTCTGTTTCTCAGGTTACATATGTGCCTGTAGAAGTGCTACCTGGTACATCTGCCAATCTTGAACTTATTCCCCTTTTGTAGCCTTGCTTCTTAGTCATACCTTCTGACTCTGGGGCCAGAACCCTCTCCCTTTACAGTTTCATACATCATTTTCTGGACTGACTTCTCTGCCCATTTCATTGGTCAACTTGCCTTTATCTTTTTCCTAGATATTTATTGAAATCTCTCATCCGTTGGTCACCACCAACACCCCCAGTTCTATCCCTCACCTTCTCTACTTCCTTTTCTGTTATGGTAATCCCTTCATTGTACTTTAATATTTTTATTTCAGTGGAATCTCAGGAGCAATGGGGGACAAACATAAATTTATGCCATCTTGAATCTCTCCAAGTTGGTTTTAGAAAAGCTACCAATTCAGTTTCCATTCTGAACTCTAGCAAATTTTAGATTGTTTCCACTGTATGGTTTTTTATTTATTTCATATCTCCTCAGATAGAATGAAAACACAAGAGCCATAACTGTACATTCTGTTTCATTTGTTTCTTCTATAGAGCCAGATACTCAACTGTAAGGAATTTTAAAATTTCAAATGTGAGTGTTGGGGTTTAAAGTAAACCCCTTTTCTCTAACTTTACTCTTGACTTTAATCCTTCTGTTTCTTTATCTCTGCTTGCCTTGGTCCCTATTTCTTGCCTAATCAACAACATTCACAAACTTTTGTTATAGTATGTTGTTTTAATTGTTCTATTTTATTGTTAGTTGTAGTTGTTTATCTCTTACTATGCCTAATTTATAAATTAAACTATATTCATGCATATTTCAAATAACACAGATCTCAGCACATACATCTCCTAGTATGATCACAAACTACAAGAAAATAAAGGGGCACCTGGATGGCTCAGTTGGTTAAGCATCTGACTCTTGATTTCAGCTCAGGTCATAATCCCGGGGTCATGGGATTGAGCATGGAGCCTGCTCAAGATTCTCTCTGTCTCTCTGGAGCACCTGGCTGGCTCAGTCAGTTGAGCATCTGACTCTTGATTTCAGGTCATGATCCCAGGGTTGTGGGATCAAGCCTTGCATTAGGCTCTGTGCTAAATATGGAGCCTGCTTAAGATTCTCTTTCTCTCCCTCTTGCACCGTTCCTCCACTCCCCCGTTTGTGTGCTCTCTCTCGCTCTTCCTCTCTCTCTCAAAAAAATTGCTCTCTCCCTCTGCCCCTTACCCACACTAGTGCACTCACTCTCACTCTCTCTCTCTCTCTCTCTCAAAAAATATCTAGACCAGATGGCGTAGTCTGGATAGGTACTGAGATCCTCAGACCAATGAAACTTCACCCAAATTCATGCCTGGGGAAATGATATCTTTCTCAGCCACTGGTTGGGTAGTTAATATCATATGAGTTTAAGTACTTTCTTGTCCAGGGTCGCCTGGGTAACTCCAACTCTTGATTTTGGCTCAGGTCATGATCTCACAGTTCATGAATCTGAGCCCTACATGGGGCTAATAGGGCAGAGCCTGCTTGGGATTCTCACTCTCCCTCCCTCTCTTTGACCCTCACTTTTTGTCACTCTCTCTCCAAATAAATAAACTGAAAAAAATTTTTTCTTGTCCATATGGCAGAAAATACGAGATCTAAACAGGACGAGATACACTAGAAAAATTTCACAACCTTTCTAACAGGCCGCGATAGTATGAATGGGGCAGCCGTCCTTAAGGGTTGCAGCCGTTTCGGGGCTTTGACTTCTGATTATTTTTGTGCAGCAGGTCTCATTAATGAAGTCCATTCTTGGCTTTGCCTGATCATTTTTCTTGGGTGATGTACAGTTTTATACATAAGCATTTTTTAATGAATCAAGGATTTTCTTCCTATTTTTTTGCAAGATAAACTTGGAAGGATTAGAACTTCTAGGGTGAAATGTCAGACTAAAAATTCCTTTTTATGATGTATTCTGCTTATTTTCTCCCTGATTTTAGGAGCTGGGAATCCAAAGTGCACAATCGCAATTGTTTTGGGAAGAACTAAAAATACCTCTGCAGCCAGGTAATAAAATAATTGTGATTGAAAAATTTATTTGGGAATAAGAACTACTCTTTCTACCCACATAATTTACTTAAAATGCACCATTTAGAATTACAAATCATAATAATATAAAGCATATTATGAGATTAATGTTACATTTGTGTTTCACAATTGTTTTGCTGTATGATTATATCTAGGAACATTTTAGGGGGTGTTTCTATGCATTCTTCAATGTGGAATTTCTTGTATTAAAAAGTGTTGCTGAATCCTCAAAGCTGTTTGGGTCAGATTATGAGACATATAGAAATTTTCAGAACTGTCTGTAAGTAATTAAGTGATTATATATTTAGATCAAAGGCGATAGTCTTGGCAACATTTGATACTGTATATCAGTTCCTAGTTTCCACTCTGAGCAATGAGAAGCTCAATCAAATAACTTTAACTTATTTTCAATTTACCACTGTTATTGTTCCCAAATACAGCCTGCATCCAACTGTGCCTGATGTATGCCTTTTACACAATTCCCATTCCAGACATCATTGCTTACATGATTACGTGGTAACAACAAAAAAAAAATGACAATTGCAACTCCACCTAGCATCTGTTTTATTTTTCCACATAGCAAACTTTTCCTAACATCTGGTTTTCTTTAACCAGACACAAACAACACACCATGGTTCTTGTTCCTATCAACACACCTGGAGTAGAAATAATAAGGCCTTTGTCAGTTTTTGGCTATATGGGTAAGTACTCAACCAAGATAAGCATGCATTAGCTAGCAGGAAGACGGGAATATGCAGTAACACTGAAGGTAACAGCATTATAATATAGGAAATGTGTTCTTAGAAATCCTTTGGTGCTGACAACTATCTTAATATAAATGCCAGTGGGGGGGGGGGGGAATATATGTGTGTGTGTGTGTGTGTGTGTATATGTATATATATGTATATATATACATACATACATAAATGTCAGTGGAACTCAGAATAGAGCAAATAAAGCTGATACAGCACTGGACCTCACTTTGTTTACTTTTGAGAAAGGGTAGATTGTATTCAAGGAACAGTAACTCTGGCTGCTATTCATCCCTTTGTCATCCAGCAAAATGGATTAACGAAATAGACTTAGAAAAATTAAATCTATATAATCCACAATGAAATTCACTTTTATCTTCAAGTTTAGCTTTCTTAACCAATCGAACTGCAAGGGCTATTAATAAGCAATGAGTTCTGGAGCACCTGCGTGGCTCAGTCAGTTAACTGTCTGACTCTTGTTTTCATCTCAGGTCCTGATCTCACGGTTCGTGGGTTCAAGTCCTGCATTGGGCTCTGTGCTGGCAGCGTGGAGACTGCTTGGGATTCCCTGTCTCTCCTCACCCTCACAAAATAAACAAATAAACATTTTTTTTAATCTACTTTTTTTTTTTAAATTTTTTTTGGCGTTTATTTCTGAGAGACAAAGAGAGACAGAGCATGAGCATGGGAGGGGCAGAGAGAGGAGGAGACACAGAATCAGAAGCAGGCTCCAGGCTCTGAGCTGTCAGCACGGAGCCCGATGCGGGGCTTGAACTCACAAACTGCGAGATCATGACCAGAGCCAAAGTCAGATGCTTAACCGACTGAGCCACCCAGGCACCCCTAAAATGTACTTTGAAAAATAAGCAATGAGTTTTGATTGATTTGAATGCAAAACTTTTCCATTCTTCTGTGCTTGGGTGGAATTTCTAAGAAGCAAGGATACTTTTGTTTCTGGCCACCCAGCTCAAGCTCATGTTCGTTGTTGCCTTGCTGCTTAGGTAATTCACTCAGCAAGTATTTATTGAGGGCTGACCACTGTTCTAGGTGCTTAGAATACATTAGTGAGCACAATAGGTTAGGATCTCTGACCCCATAGAGCTTACATGATAGGGGAAAGAGACAGGTGATAACTACAAACATGTAAATAAGTAAATTATAGCAACTTAGCAGGTAATAAATGCTATGGAAAAGTTTATTGAACCTCAGGCTCTGTGGTGACCCTGGCTTTCTCTTTATTGTTGAATATGGCTAATAAAAATGTCCAAGTAGCAGATGAAAGGCTTAGAGTTTTAGAGAACATTTGGCATCACCTTCCATAGGATGCACCCACAGATTAAGTGTCGTTTGCAAGAAGGTGATGAACAAGTTCACTGGAGCAAATTGTGAATGGGAATTTGTTGGGTTGCAGAGCAATAGCCTGAAGACCCCCCAAAATGGATTTATAATTCAGGTTGCCTGGAAATAACCTCCACTTCAGAGCCTGTGTTTGAATTTGCAGTGAGACAAATTCACCAGCACCTCTCCAACTCCCCATGCCCAAGGCCAAAAGAAACAATTGTAGAGAAGGTTGATTATTAATGTCTATTCTGACAGGAAAAGGGTGTGGAGTTAGCCTGAGACTATCTCCAGAACCAGGGGTTGGGGAGGCAGTAAGGAAGGGTGGGCGGTGTGACGTAGACAAGAGTGTGAATGTGTTCCCATTCTCTGTCAGATGCCAGCATTTCCCAGAGGCAAACACATAGTGAACAAGCCTGGACTGGGAGAACACATACCTCAAGGCCCAATCTGTGCTGAGCCTGTTCTGTCCCTTTGAGCAGGCGCTTTGCATGTCCGGGCATTGGTTTACACAATAAAATAAGAAACCTGAATCACATTACTCACTTTCGACTTTTGAACTATTGGAAGCTTTTTTTTTTTCCAAGCATAATTTTCTGTGGAAGGCCATACATAAAAAAAAGTCTCAGAAAAGAAGCAGTAATCAAACAATAATGATCTGATTGGATGTATGAAAATGCCTTCCCTTCTAGTAACTCTGCAACTTCAGAGAATGAGTTTGAAAACCTCTGGATCAAATGATTTCTAAAATCTCTTCGAAGTGGAACAGTTGAGTTTTCTGGGTTCTAGGGTGCTAGGGGTTCAGAGTTCAAGATCTACCTAGGAATATCTGTGACATATGAGGCTTTTAACTTGGACTTCTTTTGAGTAATTATTAATTACATACGAGTATTTTTTGGTCAACCCATTTTGATCTTCAAAATTATATTTTCTATTTTATAGATTATTTACATGGAGGACATTTTGAGATCCATTTTAATCAAGTACGAGTTCCTGCCACCAATATAATATTAGGTGAGATAACTTTGGAAAAATGATTCTCCAGTACTGTGTACTAAAATATTTTCAGGTCTAAATCTGGAAAAGATATGAAGTCTACCTTAATTTAGGTATTTTTCCCTCTTAGATACCTTTCCCTCTTACCCCATTTGTAAGAGAACATTTTTCCATTTGGTGGATTTTCTTACATGGAATAATGTTTTATTTAAGTGTTTGATATGGTTTTGTATATCACATTAATTGAAAACCTAGCTAAATACAAAAAATACACAATTCAGAGCGACACACTGTTTCCTAAAATATGATCTTCAGGCCTTTACTTGTTTTAAGAAAACCTCACAGTACTTTCTGAATTTAAGTCTTACATACAAACACATTAGAATCATAAATAACTTTGCATACTGAATACCTGGAATGACTTGACCCTCTTGCTTATTGGAATCCTACCCAACCTTCAGAGAATATCTCAAGTGGTACCTCTTTCAGAAAGGTTTTTGTGTTCTTCACCCCATCCACTCAATAAACCCCTGCTGCCTGCCGAGTCCTGAGGATACAAGCTCTCTTTCCTTTGCCTTTCTTTGTTCTCCTCCATATCCCTTATCCTTAGCATCCTTGCCCCCGCTTCTAGATTCTGAACTCCTAGTGAAGGGACTGTGTCTTATTTACCTTTGTAACCATTACAGCATTTATAAAACAGCATATGCATAGTTGGTACTCAGGAGACATTCTTAAATTGGATTAAAATGTTTAATGATTGTGGTTTAAAAAACATAGAGATCAGAGGGGCACATGCACCCCAATGTTTATAGCAGCACTATCAATAATAGCCAAATTATGAAAAGAACCCAAATGTCCATCGACTGATGAATGGGTAAAGAAGATGTTGTACCTATATACAGTGGATTATTACTCAGCAATCAAAAAGAATGAAATCTCAACATTTGCAACACCATGGATGGAACTAGAGTGTATTATGCTAATGAAGTAAGGCAAAGAAAGACAAATATCATATGATTTCACTCATAGGTGGAATTTAAGAAACACAACAAATGAACATAGGGGAAAGGAAGGAAAAATTAAAAAAAACAAAAACAGGGAGGCAAGCCATAAGAGACTTTTTTTTTTTTTTTTTTTTTCAACGTTTATTTATTTTTGGGACAGAGAGAGACAGAGCATGAACGGGGGAGGGGCAGAGAAAGAGGAAGACACAGAATCGGAAACAGGCTCCAGGCTCTGAGCCATCAGCCCAGAGCCTGACGCGGGGCTCGAACTCACGGACCGCGAGATCGTGACCTGGCTGAAGTCGGACGCTTAACCGACTGCGCCACCCAGGCGCCCCAGAGACTCTTAAATACAGAAAACAAACTGACAGTTGTTGGCAGGGAGAAGGGTGGGAGTATGGGCCAAATGGGTGATGGGCGTTAAGGAGGGCACTTGTTGGGATGAGCACTGGCTGTTATATGTAAGTGACGAACTACTAAATTCTACTGAAACCAATACTACACTATATGTTAACCAACTTGGATTTAAATTAAAAACAAAAAAAAAGATTTTCTAGTCCCCCTCTCCCCACAAAAAAAAAGTTCTACAAATAATGAACATTATTACAGAACTGACTTTTTTCCTACCAGAATGCCATTTTCATTGAGGGCAGTTCATCATTTTCTCAGCATTTATTTAAATAACAAAGTAAATGGCTGTGGTCACTTTCATGTTCTTCTTTCTTTCTTATAGGTGTAGGCAGGGGATTTGAAATCGCCCAAGGCCGCCTTGGACCTGGTAGAATCCACCACTGTATGAGAATAGTAGGTCTGGCAGAACGTGCTTTGCAGATCATGTGTGAACGGGCAACAAAAAGGGTGGCCTTTAACAAGAAACTGTTTTCACATGTAAGGATGATTACTTACTTGAGTTTATTGTAGCCCCGTGCGCTACTGACCTTGAAACAAAATAGCATTACTTGGTCATAGAGAGATCTCCTCTACATAAATAAGATGGGTTTTTCCCCCATAAAGTATATTTATGTCTGTACGTAAATATAGTCTGATGTAGATCTTTAGCTTTGTGAAAGGTTAAATAATTCCTAAAGTGTTTCAACACCTCAGTGCAAACAGTATGGACAATTCCTTCAACTTTCTCAGATTCTTGCTCTCTAGAGAACCTGGTACATTAGCACTTCTCTGTAGAGAAGGCTGTCATAAAGAAGAAGGATTGGCCTTGTTCTTTGGCTTTCTGGAGGGAGTACGTGAGGAAATATAGGAAAATAACCTAAAGCTCAGTAAAAGGAGAGAGATCAAAAAATGGAATGGACTGCCATTCTTTGCCTTTCTTTGTTCTCCATATCCCTTATCCTTAGCATCCTTGCCCCCACTTCTAGATTCCGAACTCCTAGGAAGTCTAGGAAGTGAGTTCCCTGTCACTGGAAAACTGCAAGTAGAAATGGGATCAGTATTTGGTGGGATGTTCATGATGTTTTGAATTCCCAACTATAAATTATGTACTGCTAAGTCTGTTGTTTACAAAGCAGAGTAAACAATATAGTTACATGTGAGCAGTATAGTCAGAATTAGAGAATATTTATCAAGAGGGAAAAGAAGCTGTCATTCCAACTTCCTTGGAAAACTTTATAAGAGAAGTGGGATATTCAAGTCATCTCCCAAAAACCCTTGTAACTTTTAAGGCAAGAAAAATTATTTTTTACATATTCAGTACTTAGGATGCTAACGGTTTAGTGGGGTGGTAGAATTGTGTTTGTGTTTGCTGGACACGTGTGTTTTAGTACTTTGGTCCCCTTGTCAAGTACATTTGTGAGCATCTTTTAAAATTTCGTAGTATATTTTTTATTTTAAATTCCTGTAGGCTATGTTTGCTTTTTGTGATATTATTCAGCATATCTGTAATTTAGTTGTAACACAGTTTTATGGGAAAATACAGCCAATCTTATGGTGCACACCTGGGAGTAATCTGTGGGGAACCCTTTTAATATATGGTGAGGGCAAGGGTTCAGCTGTTGGATGGACACTGTAGGAGAAAGTAAGGTATGAACTTTTGGGGTTGTGGATACAACTCCGTGCTGCTCTGTGTATGAGCTAAAGAGTTGCTCATGGCATCAATATCACTTCCTACATACACTTTTCTCTTTTCAAGATTGCCACCCAAACCCCGGAGCAGGATGAAGGGCGGGCACAGAGAGGTTGCCCCACAGACCTCTTAAACACATAAAAGCACTCTGCTTAAGTTTCATGAGAGATGTTTTTAACACTGTATCAGAGGGAGATTTCCCTCCTGCTTTTTGTAAGTTAATGTATCAAGCAGAACAAGCCCCCGCTTTTCAAAAATATGCCTCCCTTCACTGGAAACTTCTTGCACTTGGCACAAAGAAAATAATCTGGCAGAAGCAAAAGAGATGTGGAGGCATATCATAAACAAAAATCTGAGCCAGATTTTTTTTCAATTTATGAAAGTAACATTCCATTTCCATGAATTTGGAGATTCTTTCCAGCTGCCTTCTAAATTATTCCAGGCACTAAAGCAAAAAGTTCTGTATCAAAATTCTGTTTTAGTAAATAAATCTGACAACTCCTTAGAGCACTCAGTTTCTATCCACTTAATGCTTTTAAGCAAATCTAGGGTCTATAGAGACCCAGCTGAGAACACTTTCCTTTATTCCAAAGCTAAGAAATAAATGTATTTGTAGTCTGTTCATGAAGTTATAATCACCCAGCTTTACAGCCATCAAAAATATGCTTACTTACCACTGGGCCTTGTTTGAAATTGTTAATGCATAGCCTGGTTTCAACCTCTAGGGAGTCATCCGATAGAAATATACTGGTGACACACAAATGTAATTTAAAATTTTCTATCAACTACATTTTTTAAAAGTAAAAAGAAACAGAAGAAACTGATATTTGTAATATATCTTAACTCACTATATCCAAAATGTTATCATTTCAACATGAAATATAAAAGTATTATTAATAAGATATTTTACTTTCTTTTTAAAAAAATACCCATTTTTCTAAATTGGTTTTAGATTTCACACTTGTAATGCATCTCAATTCAGACTAGGCATATTTCAAATGCTCATAGCCACATGTGGTTAATAGCAGCTACCATATTGAACATCTCTGTTTTAGGGAAACTGATCAAATAGCCACTGTTTAAGAAATGTACTAGCACAAACATAACCAAGCATAAAAATGACTGTGGAAGGTTAACGTGGCTCAAATAATTGTACTGTAATTGGCTGCTGGTCAAACTTGACAAATATGGTTCTCTACTGTAAACAGCAGTTCTATGACTAGGATTGGGAACAACAACAAAAACCCATACGGTTAACCAGAAGCATTTGTTATTGTCTACTGAGTTTCAGTGCTGAATTCTCAATGTTTGCTTGCTTGTGGGATTTATGATAAGTTTTGGTCCCCCTATTCTCCACTTACCTCCCACTTCTCTTCGTAGTTTTTACCAATGGAGAAAACTTACTAAGACAATTAAGAAACAAGTACCAACTTTTTTTAATTAAAATTTTTATTTTGAGGTCATCATAGATTCACATACAGATGTAAGAAATAATACAGAGAGATCCCTTATTCCCTTTCCTAAGTTTCCCCCAATGGTAACATCTTGCCAAACTAGACTACAAAGTCAGAACCAGGATATTGTCATTGATATAGTCCAGATCTAGAACATTTCCATCATTGGGGCGCCTGCGTGGCTTAGTCGGTTGAGAATCCAGCTCTTGATCTTGGCTCTGGTCATGATCTCACAGTTCATGAGTTCAAGCCCCACATCAAGCTCTGTACTGACAGTGTGGATCCTTCTTGGGATTCTCTCTCTGCCCCTCTGTGCGCGCTCTCTGTAAATAACTTAAAAAAAAATTTACATTGCCATAAGGATCCCTCATCTTGTCCTTTCATGGCCATACCCACTTCCTCATTTCTTATCCTCACCTCCTCATTAACCCCTGACAACCTTTAATCTCTTATTCATTTTTATAATTCTATCATTTCAAGAATGGAATCATATAGTATATAAACTTTTGGGGTTGGTTTTTTTTCACTCTGCATAATTCTTGGAGATTCATCCAGGTTATGTGTATCAATAGTTGGTTCCTTTTTTTTTTTTTTTTTAATTTTTTTAACCTTTATTGATTTTTGAGACACAGAGAGAGAGCATGAATGTGGGAGGTTCAGAGAGAGAGGGAGACACAGAATCTGAATCAGGCTCCAGGCTCTGAGCTGTCAGCACAGAGCCCGACGTGGGGCTCGAACTCACGGATTGTGAGATCACGACCTGAGCCGAAGTCGGACGCTCAACCGACTGAGCCACCCAGGCGCCCCAATAGTTGGTTCCTTTTTATGTCTGGGTAGTATTCTTTGGTATGGATTCTCACAGTTTAGCTGTTTACCTGATGAGGCACATCTGGGTTGTTTCCCGTCTGTGGCTGATACAATTAAAGCAGCTATAAACATTCATGTACAGGTGTTTGTGTGAACATAAGTCTTTTCTTTCTCTGGGATTAATTCCCAAGAATGCTGGGTCATGTGGTAGTAGCATGTTTCGTTTTTAAAGAAACCAGCAAACTCTTTTCCAGAGTGACTATACTGTTTTTCATTTTCACCAGCTGTGTAGTAATGATCCAGTTTTTCCACATCCCCACCAGCATATGGTGTTGTCACTGTTTTGTTTTTAATTTTCTTTTAGCCATCCAATAGGTTTATAGTAATAACTCATTGTGGTTTTAATTTATATTTTCCTAATGGCTAGTCATGTTTGAACATCTTTCATGTGACTATTTTCCATCTTATATCCTCGTTGATTCATGTCTTATGCTCATGCTCTTCCTGGATTTTGTGTGTGTGTGTTTTGCTTTTTAATTGCTGAATTTGGAGAGTTCTTCATATTTTCTAGCTAATTCCATCGCTAAATATTGACTTGCAAATATTTTCTCTGTCTCTGTAGCTTATCTTTTCATCTTTTCATCCCCTTAACAGGGTCTTTCACAGACCAAAATTGTTTCATTCTGATGAGCTCTAATTTGTCAGTTTTCCTTTTATGGATCGTGTTTTTAGTCTCAAGTCTAGGAACACTTTGCCTCGCCCTAGATCCTGACGATTTTCTTCTATAATTTTTTTCTATGAGTCTGCAATCTATTTTGAGTTAATTTTTGTATAAGGTATATGAGAATTAGGTCAAGGTTTATTTCTTTGCCTATGGATGTCCACGTGCTCAGCGCCATTTGTTGAAAAGGCTAGCTTTCCTTAATGGAATTGTTTTACATCATTCTCAAAAATTAGGCATATTTGTGTGGGTCTATTTCTGGTTCTCTGGTGTATTCTTTTATCTATGTCTGCCCCTCTGCCAATACCATGCAGTCTTGATTACCATAGTTACATAATTAATCTTAAAATCAGGATGGCTAATTCATCTCACTTTATTCTCTTCAAAATTCTAGTTCCTTTGCCTTTCCATATGAACTTAGAATAATCTTGTCTATGGCTTCAAAAAATCCTCCTGAGATTTTGATAGGAATTGTGTTAAACCTATATATCAGTTTAGGAAGAAATGACATCTTTATTATGTTGTGTCTTCTAATCTGTGAACACAGTATGTCTCTCCACTTTATTTAGCTTTCCTTTGATTCTTGCTATCATCTATGTGTAGCTTTTAGCATACAAATCCTATACATTTTGTTATATTTACATCTAAGTATTTTAGTTTTTTGAGTGATTATAAATGATATTGTGCTTTTAATTTTGGTGTCCATGTGTGCATTAATGGTATATATAAATATAATTGATTTGTGTATGTTTATCTTAAAATTCAGTGACCTTTCCAAACTCACTTATTAGTTTTGTAGATTGGGTGGGTTTTTTGTTTGTTTTTTTGTAGACCATGGTGTCATCTCCAAGTACGAGAAAGTTTTAATTCTTCCTTTCAGATACGTATATATTTTATTTCCTTTTCTGGCTTCATATCACTGGCTAGAACCTCTAACATTTTATTGAATAAGAAAGGAGAGAGTGTATATCCTTGCCTTGTTCTCAATCTTAGGGAAACATTAAGTAATAATGTTAGCTATAGGTTTTTTTAATGTTTATTTTTGACAGAGAGAGAGACAGAGCACGAGTAGGGGAGGGTCAGAGAGAGAGGGAGACACAGAATCCGAAGCAGGCTCCAGGCTCCGAGCTGGCAGCACAGAGCCCGACTTGGGGCTCTAACCCACGGACCGCGTCATGACCTGAGCCAAAGTGGGATGCTTACCAACTGAGCCACCCAGGCGCTCCAAGCCATAGGTTTTTTTTTTTTAGATATTCTTCATTGAGTTCCCCTCTGTAATTAGTTTTCTGAGGACTTTTATCTTTTATCATGAATGAATGGAATTTTGTGAAATGATTTTTCTGCATTGATTTATATGATCATGTGATTTTTCTGCTTTAGCCTTTTTAAGATGGTAGAGTGCTTTAATTGATTTTCAAATACTGAACCAGCTTTGCATCCTTGAAATAATCCCAACTTTGTCATGGTGTATAATTCTTTTTTATATATTGCTGAATTCTACTTGCTAATGTTTTGTTAAGGATTTCTGAATGTGGAGTCATGAGGGATATTGGTCAGTAGTTTTTTGTTTTGTTTTTGTACTGTCTTTATCTGATTTTTTTTTTTTAATTTTTTTTTCAACGTTTTTTTTATTTATTTTTGGGACAGAGAGAGACAGAGCATGAACGGGGGAGGGGCAGAGAGAGAGGGAGACACAGAATCGGAAACAGGCTCCAGGCTCCGAGCCATCAGCCCAGAGCCTGACGCGGGGCTCGAACTCACGGACCGCGAGATCGTGACCTGGCTGAAGTCGGACGCTTAACCGACTGCGCCACCCAGGCGCCCCTGTCTTTATCTGATTTTGATATTAGGATAATACTGTGTTTACAAAGTGATGTGGGAAGTTTTCCCATCTCTTTTACTTTTTGGAAGAGATTGTCTCGATTGGTGTTAATTCATCTTTAAACATTTGGTAAGAGTTCTCTAATGAACCCATTGGGCCTGGAGATTTGGGTCCGGGAGGTAGCTTTTTTGAAGATTGATTTCCTTAATAGTTATAGGGCTATTCAACTTATCTGTTTTATATTGAATGAATTGTGGGTGGTTGTGTTTTTTGAAGAAGCGGTCCATTTTATCTAAGCTGTCAAGTTTGTTGTTTAGAGACGTTCATAATATTCTCTTGTTACCCTATTGATGTCTGCAGGGTCTTTAGTGACATATCCCCCGTTTCATTCCTGACATTGGTAATTTGTGCCTACTTTTTCCTTTGTCAGTCTTGTTAGAGACCTGTTGCTCTTAATGATCTTTTCAAAGAATATAAAATATATTATTAATACATAAAACTATCCAATATAATTGTTATATTAGGGTTTAACATTAACAGGATCTTTGTTTTATTGATTTTCTCTTTTTTTTCAATTTTACTGATTTCTGCTCTTTATTATATACTTTCTTTTGCTTTCTTTGGATTTATTTTGCTCTTTTATTTTGGTTCTTGAGGCCGTAGCATGGATTATTAATTTGAGACTTTTCCTCTTTTCTAATGTATGTTTTTAGTGCTATAAATTTCCCTCAGTGCTGCTTTACCTGTGTCCTACAGATTGTGATATATTGTGTTTTCATGTCAATTCAGCTCAGTGTCTTTTTCAATTTCCTTTGAGACTCTTCTTTAACACATGAATTATTTAAAGGTACGTTACTTAGTTTCCAGCGTTTGGAGATTTTCCTGTTCCTCTGTTCTTAATTTCTAGTTTGATCCCATTGTGGTTATAAACAAAGTCTGTATTATTCCATTTCTTTCAGATTTGTTGAGATTTGTTTTATGGCTCAGGATATGGTTTATCTTATTATATGTTTGAGGACACTTGAAAAGAATGTGTACTCTGTTGTTGGGTGGAACATTGCTTGGTAGTGTTGTTAAATTGCTGTATATTCTTGCGGATTTTCTGTCTAGTTGTTCTCAGTAGTTGAGAGAGGGGTGTTAAAGTCTCCAACAAGGATTGTGGATTGGTTTACTGCTCCTTTGGTTTCTATCAGGTTTTTGTTTTATATATACATATTCAGCAGCTCCACTGTTTGATGCATATACATTTACAATTTGCCCTTTTATCATTGTATAATAACCCTCTACGTCTTTGGTGATTTTCTTTGTTCAGAGTCTGCTTTATATGATATTAATATAGCTGTTTCTACTTTCATTTGATTGTTTCTATACTATATATTTTTTATTCTTATTTTTGCTTTCATCTTGCTTATATCATTATATTTGAAGTGAATTTCTTCTAGATGGCATTTAGGTGGGTCATGTTTTTCAATCCACTCTATCAGTCTGTCTTAAGTCTGCCATTTAATTTTTTTGTTTTGTGTTTGTTCTGTTTTTCATTTCTGTTTTCTTTTTCCTGATTCCTTTAGATTAAGTTACCATTTTTAGAATTCCATTTTGATTTATCTGTAGTGTTTCTGAGTGTACCCACACACTGAGGCATGTGTGCAGAGCACATAAACAACTTGACTGAGTTCTCAAAAGCCATAAACTACTGAAACTCACTGAAGGTGAGATAGATAACCATAGTATTCTGCAACTAGTAAAGCAGTTGAATTCATAGTTTAAACTCTGCTGAAATAAGAAATCATCAGGCCCAGATGGTATCACTGGTAAATGCTACTAAACAGGTAAAGAAGAAATAACACCAATTCTCTGCGGTCTTTT
Organism: Puma concolor; assembly: GCF_028749965.1. NCBI lineage: Eukaryota > Metazoa > Chordata > Mammalia > Carnivora > Felidae > Puma > Puma concolor. The sequence goes on along the minus strand of NC_141675.1, from coordinate 28,850,162 downwards.
CCAGAAAGTAGAAGCAGAGGACACTTGCCAACTCATTTTGAGCCCAGAATTGCCCTAATCCAAAACCAGATAAGAACAAACTAGACTAATATAGATGCAAAAACCTATTAGGAAATAAAGTCCAGCAATATATAAAAAGAATAGTATACCACAACCAAGTAAGGTTTATCCCAGGAATGCAAGGCTGATTCATACTCAGTAATTCCTAAGAAAAAAATTATTGTAATCTGCCATGTTAGCCTGAAAAATAAAAAGCACATAATCATGTCAACTGATCCAGAAAAGCACTTGACAAAATTCAGTATGTATTCATGATGTAAACTCTCAGCAAACTAGGAATAGAAAGGAATTTATTCAGCCCAGTGCAGAGCATCTGAAAAATTAATGATGGAAGACTAAATGCTTTTCCCCCAAGATTGGGAACAAAGCAAGGATGTTTACTCTCACTACTCATATTTATCATCATAGAGGAAGTCCTAGCCAATGCAGTGAGTCCAAAAAAAAAAAAAGCATATAGTTAAGGGAAACAAAGAGGTAAAACTGCCCATATTCACAAACAACATGATTATTAGAAAATCCCGAGGATCTACCAAACAAAACAACCTTCTTAGAACTGTGTTGAGCAAAGTCATGAGATATAAGATCAACACATAAAATCCATTTTTTGAACAACTGGAATGAACAACTAGAAACTGAAATTCAAAAAATACTATTTACAATAGACTTTTAAAACACAGATCTAACAAAACATATATAGTATCCAAATGCTAAAAATTATAAAATTGATAAAAGAAATCAAAGGAAACCTAAATATAGAGAAATACTATGTCCATGCACTGTTAAACTAATAGTACAGACGTCAGCTGTCTTCAAATTGATCTATAGATTTAATGTAATCCTAATCTGAATCCCAGCAGGACTTTTTTTGTAGATATCAGCAACTGGTCCTAAAAATTATACAAAATGCAAAGAAACTAACCAAAACAATTTGAAAAAGAAGAAGAAAGTTGGAGGAATACGGTCACTACCTGATCTAAAAACTTACTGTAAACTACAACAACCATGACTGTGTGGTATTAGCAGGGGGAAAGACACATAGATCTTTGGAACAGAACTGAGTTCAGAAATAATCTCATAAAAATATGGGTCAAATGATTTTTTATATAGGTGCAAAGGTAGTTCATAGGGAAAGGTTAACCTTTACAGTAAATGGTATTGGAAAGGTTGAACATTTATAGGCAAAAAAAAAAAAAAAAATGAACCTTGTCCTAAAGCTCATACCTCACATAAAATTTAACTCTAAATATACTATCGATCTAAATGTAAAAGTTAAAACTAGAACACTTCTATTTAAAAAAAAAAACCTTTGTGTCCTGGGATTAGGCAAAATGTTTTTAGACATGCACCAAAAGAGCAACCATAAGAGAAAAAAATTGACAAATTGGACATCATTTAAATTAATCACATTTGTCCTTTGAAAAGTTACTATTAAGAAAATGAAAATGCTACAGACTGGGAGAAGATATTTGCAAACTGCCCATCTGACAACTGACTTGTATCCTTAATAAAGAACTTAATAAAGAATAAACAGCAGTAAGAAAACAATCCAATGTTAGAAGTGGGCAAATGACATGGACATGCCATCAAAGCAGATATATAGATGGCAAATAAGCACATCAAGAGGTGATCCACATTATTAGTCCTAGAGAAATGCAAACTTAAACTACCATGTAAGAGCTCTGCTCACTGTTAAAATGACTAATGTTAAAAAAAAAAAACAAAAAACAAGTGCTGATGGTTTTGAGAGCAGTTGGAACTATTAACTGTTGGTGGGAATGCAAAATGGTACAGCTGGTCTGGAAAACTGACAGCTTCCTATAAGCATTTACCAGATGATCTAATAATTCCATTCTCTACATCTGCTTTAAAAAATGCAAAAACCTGTATGCACATGGTTATAGAAGCTCTGCTCATAATCACCAAAAACTAGAAACCACCCAAATATCCGTCAGCAGGTGAATGGTTAAACAAACTGGTACATCCCTGCAATGGAATACTACTCATTCATAAAAAGGAATGAACAGTTGGTACACAGAACTTGGTCAATGACACTCAAAAGCAGTATGTAGAATGAAAGTAGCCAGTCTCTAAAGAATACATGCTACATGATTCCATTTGTATGACATTCTGAAAAAGCCAAAACTATAATAACTGAGAATTGATCAGTGGTTGTGAGAGTTTAGGGGTTGGGGAGGGTGTGACTAAAGAAGGGCATCGGCTTTAAGGGGAGATGGAATTGTTCTAGATCTTGATTGTGGCTACACCAATCTATAGGTGGGGTACAACTGATAGAACTGTTCACCAAAGGTAAAGGTCATTGTTACTAAATAACAACACAACCAAGGACTATTATTGCACCTTCCCCACATTGAAATTGTCCTGGGAATTATCTCGATTATAATCTGGTCCACCATCAGACATTATCCAAGTTTCAATGAGATTATGAGATTAGCATTCAGGAGGGCCAGTGAGGAGTGTTTTGGCAATAAGATGGTTGCTCAATTCAGCCATGTTGACTTTAGACATCAAGATATCCAAAATAAATTATTTTTCTGAGCAAATAAAATTTCTTTCTAAAATCTAACAATGTTAATTGTAGCATTCCACAAGTATGTGGTTGCCTGGTATATATCAAGTAAGTCAACTCTTCCATTAAAAAATAATGGAAGGGAAACAAAAATATAAAAACAGGGAAGGGGACAAAACCTAAGAGACTCTTAAATATGAAGAACAAACAGGTTGTGGGAGGGGATGGGCTAAGTGGGTAAAAGGCATTAAGGAATCTACTCCTGAAATCGTTGTACTATATGCTTATTTTTAATTTTTTTTAAAATTTACATCCAAATTAAGTAAAATAAAAAGAGAGTAAGGCTTGGGAACAGTCAATAGCCTGGAGTATTTTACCAAACTACAAAGTTCTATTGGATGTGGACTCACAACTTATCCACTCCTCCTTTTTGTTGCCCTTTGCTCCCCGCTGCAGGAGGTTGTGGCTCACTGGATTGCTAAAAGCCGCATTGCCATTGAGAAGATACGTTTGTTGACCCTGAAAGCTGCCCACAGCATTGACACTGTAGGCAGCACTGGTGCTAAGAAGGAGGTGAGGCCCTTTGGACCACCATCTGCCAAGGCTTCTTCAGTTTCTTTCACCCACTGGGCATTTCAGGTTTCGTGGTACCCTGATGGCACTCAGAATATTGGAGGTTTCCATGTGATTTTGGTTTTCAAGATTACAGATACAGGTCACTTGCTAGTTTTCCTTTCACTTGCCTGTTTTAGGGAATGATTTTCAGGGTGCAGAATATCTTCAGTATTCTTGTGATGCAACAAGGAAGAGGGAAATGCTAGACTATACAGACTTGGAATTGTACGCGGTATGTAACTTTCTGCTAGCCATGTGGCCTTGGGCAAAGTATCTGATCTTTTTGCCTGTGGCCTAGGGTTTAGTGAAGAGTGGCAAAGATGACATAGAATGTGTAGCACTTTGCTACCACATAGTGAATGTTTCATAAGAGACTCCTTTCATTCCCTGCTTTATGTTTCTGGCTTACATGGAGTAAGAACGTGATTGTTTAATTCTAAAAGCCAGTAAAATTGGTAAAAGAGAACTCATTAGTGAAGGCTCTTGAATTCTTTTTTTTTTTAACTTTTTTTTTTTTTTAAGTAGGCTCCACACCCAACATGGGGCTTGAACTCACAACCCTGAGATTTAGAGTTGCATGCTCTAAGCCAAGCAGGTGCCCCTTGAATTCTTTTTTATGATCCCTAAGGTGATGAATGTGATTTATCAGCTGCCTTAAATCCTTTTGGAAACAAGTTATAAATAATAAAATATGATTTGGAAAAGATCTCTCATTCCAGAATGTATTGATTGCAATATGGCCATTAGTGGCATTACAATGGATCTCTTTGATGGATGCCAACAAAGATCCTGTTTCAGTGATGAATTAATGTGGGAAAGTTCCCTTGTCTCATTTCACAAAGAAAATACAGATTATATAAAATTCTGCCACATTGTGTATTGTCGAAGAGAGAAACCTTCTTATATCTTGCTTATGCAGATTGCAATGATTAAAGTGGCTGCCCCTCGGGCCGTCTGCAAAATTATTGACCGGGCGATCCAAGTGTGTGGAGGCGCAGGTGTTTCCCAGGACTACCCTCTGGCTACCATGTGAGTAGATGTCACTTAGTAATTGTCTTCATCTGACAGGCTTGGAATGGGACTAGAAATCTATAGCTGCCTCGACACTGTTTAAGAAGAAAATACAGACACTAAAAGTATAGTTCAAAGCTAAATGAGGTAATATAGGTGCAATAAATGGTTGCTCTTAGGATCACAATTATTTCACTGGGCACATTGGGGCTCGTGGACTAGCGAGGAAATGGCATAGGGGTTCACCCTGAAACCAGTAGGATCACACAGGATCACAGATGGCAAAGGGAGCCCAGAGCTGGGCGTAAGTATGTCCTTAGGTCTGTTTGCCACGTCCGCAGGGATGCCTCAGGCCAGCGACCATCTCAGGTCCAGATTCTGGTGGCTGGGAGCCGAGGAACACTCTCCATTGCCTGTCACCTCGCAGCCCCGTGCCACCTTCTCTCGCACACTGGAGAATCTGGTGCCCCACCAGTTTTTCCCAGAAATCTTTAACCATAAGAAAGAACTAAATATATAGTACTACATATAGAAGTGGTACATATTTAACTTCACTGTCTGTGGCTTACCTGAGGTATCTCTTAGGTCTAGCAACTTCTAGAACCCTAAAGCAAACCAAGACTGAGATTAAGCCCATTGCACTGGGCCACTTAAGATTCCTCTTCCCAGGGCGAGAACTTTAAATGGCATTTCCAGGCCCTTGGGCTTACTTTCCTTGATTTTCTTTGTGCTTTTTCTCATCACCATCTTGGCAAGATTTCAAAAATGAATAGTCCTGGCTTAGAATCAGAGTGACTGACATTAAAGTAGCAGGTTTCGGGGCGCCTGGGTGGCGCAGTCGGTTAAGCGTCCGACTTCAGCCAGGTCACGATCTCGCGGTCCGTGAGTTCGAGCCCCGCGTCGGGCTCTGGGCTGATGGCTCAGAGCCTGGAGCCTGTTTCCGATTCTGTGTCTCCCTCTCTCTCTGCCCCTCCCCCGTTCATGCTCTGTCTCTCTCTGTCCCAAAAATAAATAAACGTTGAAAAAAAAAAAAAAAAAAAAGTAGCAGGTTTCTCTTTGATAACTCCTGCCATCCCTGCGCTTTTTGTTTTTCCAGGTATGCCCTAACACGAGCTCTGCGCATAGCAGATGGGCCCGATGAAGTCCACCTCTCCGCGATCGCGGCACTGGAGCTGCGGGACCAGGCCAGAGACCTGAGGTCCAAGGTGTAGGAGGCAGCGGCATCTCACCTCCAGACAGACTTCTCGAGCTCCAGCATTTGCACCTCATTCTGTTTTTGCACCAGTTTGAGCACAGGATTAATTGCTCGTTTTCAGTAAAGATTTGAGCATCTGTTTTGATCAGTGGGTCTTATCATTTTAAGGGTCACACAGGTTTAAGTTAAATAAGAAATTGTATAGCTGCCATCATTCAGTCTATCACCTAAGCATTCAGCATTTATTTTTAAAACATTCAGCTTGTAAAGAGATAATGAAGTAAACTGCATAGGCATAAAAATATTTTCACCTTTGGATTCTCAGAAATTGTTCCATTTAAATAAATATCCAAGGAGTCACTGTTCTGTAAAAAACATATTGGTGTCGTTTTTAACACTGGGTTTAGGGATTGGTTAACACTTTTAGTATTACAGTGTTTGCACTGGAGAGAGCTGCAGGAGTCATTTAATGCAGATAAGCCTCTTCATAATTCAACAGAAAACATTTATACATAAAATCTGAATACAGTTTAAACCTTACTAGAAAACATGGCATATTATAAGAAAATGTAATTAAGAAAATTTTTAATTCTGTTGATGAGAACAGTGGATAGGTGAAGCTACAAGAAAGTAAGTTAGTTTTGAGAGATTAAAAACCGTCTGCTCTGAATGCCATTCTGTTAATATCAAATCCTAAGCAAACATTCTTGCAGCTTTTTAAATCAGTGTTGCCCAATATAGCGGCCACTGGCCACATGGAACTCTTGAGCACTTGAATTATGCCGCTGAGGAACTTCAGGTTTTTTAAAGTTTAATTAACTATTGATTCTTAGTTACTGGAAAACTTTTAAGTATGCCTATAATAACTTGGGTATGTGAATTTACTTTTTCAAATGTAAATTTTATGAAATCTAAACACGGAGGAAGTATTTTAGTTGAAAATTTAGAATCCAAAGTAGGAAACAGAGTCACTGTAAAATACCAAATTTTAGACTTACTATGAAAAAAAAAGGTAAAATCCCTCATTAATACTTTTTAAGTTGTGATTACATATTGAAATAAAATGTAGATATAAGGCATACCTTGTTTTATCGTGCTTCACTTTTTACACTTCTTAAAATTGCGGATTTGTGGCAGCCCTGTGGTCAAGCAAGTCAGTCGGCACCATTTTTCCAACAGCATTTGCTCACTTTGTGTCTCTGCCACATTTTGGTAATTCTCACAATATTACAAATGTTTTCATTATTATTATATTGAACTGCAATCTCGATAAAACTTGAATGGATGAGGACTCACTTCTTATGGATGAGCAAAGAAAGTGGTTTCTTGAGATGGAATCTACTCCTGGGGAAGATTTTTGAAATGATAAAAAAAAAAAAAAAAAAGACTTAAAATACCACATAAACTTAGTTGATAAAGCAGCAGCAGGATTTCAAAGATTTGACTCCAATTCTGAAGTTCCGCAGGTAAAATGCTACCAAATAGCATCACAGACTACAGAGAAATAGTTCATGAGAAAAATGCAGCAAATTTCACTGTGTTGTCTTACTTTAAGGAATTTCCCAGCCACCCCAACCTTCAGCAATCCCCATCCCGAGCAGTTAACAGCCACCAACATAGAGGCAAGAATCTCCTCCAGCAAAAATATTGTGACTCGGTGAAAGCTCAGATGATGGTTAGCATTTTTTAGCAATTAAGTATTTTTTTTAAAGATTTTGCTTTTCAGTAATCCCTACATCCATTGTCAGGCTCGAACTCACATCCCTGAGATCAAGAGTCACTTGCTCCACCGACTGAGCCACTCAGGTGCCCCCCTAAAATATTTTTAATAAAGGTGTGTCCTCTGATTTTTAGACAATGCCATTGCATACTTAATGGAGTATAGTGTACATGCCCTGGGAAACCAGAAAATTCCTTTGACTTGCTTTATTGTCACATTCACTTTATTGTGGTCTGCAACCAGTCCCACCACATCTCTAAGGTATGCCTGTGACTGAAGTAAAATGTTATTAAAATCAATTTCACCTGTTTCTTGTTACCTTTTGATGCCACTGGAATATTGGTAAAAGTTTAAATTTTCAAATGAAAGTATTTTTATTTCTAAAAACTTTAAAACTCTGTTATATGAGCATACACATCACAAACATGTATTGATGTCCAGAGATTATTTAAATGCCTTCTTGGAGGGGGGAGCAGGCATTTAACAAAGACCTGGCTCTGATTCTTGTGTGTCACATGGGCCTCCTAAACATTTGCCTTTGAGCCTTAACCTCTCTACACCTCAGTTTTTCTTTCTGTGCAGGGGATTAACTTCAATCCTTGCCTTCTGAGCATTCATCGTGACCATCACTAAAGCCATGTAGAAGCACTTGGATATTCTGAACCACAATATTTTATAAGATATCCTCATGTGAAGGAGATAAAATAACCCAAGCTATCGAATCTTATTTCTAGTTTTAAATGTCACTTAGAAGAAATCAGGATTGGGGTGCCTGGGTGGCTCAGTCAGTTAAGCATCTGACTTTTGATTTGGGCTCAGGTCATGATCTCAGGGTTTGTGAGATCGAGCCCTGTGGTGGGCTCTGTGCTGACAGTGCGGACAGAGCTTGCTTGGGATTCTCCGTCCGCCCCATGTGCACACGTGCACTCTCACTCTCTCAAAATAAATACACTTAAAAAAAAAAGGTTTATGTCTGGTACTTACAATTTTTTCCTATGCCTTTGAAGAAAATGGTCTCAATTGGTGGTTGACTTAGCTCATCTATTTTTACTTATGTCTGTCATGAACACAACCATCCCTAAGCCAAGTCACTCCATGTGATCCATATTCACTTCTCTCCCCTACCATTCATTTATTTAGATAAAATATTATAAAGAATGGTAAGGGTTGTTTTGAAAAGGAAAATTACAGTCTCCAAAGAATGAAAAGATCGAGGGAGACTTTGCCTCAGCCATGGTGACTCAGCATGGAAACTCAGAGCCATTTCTAGGACGTCCTCAGGCTGTCCCTGGGAGTTGCCTTGTGGCCGTATGCCCAGGGGCAGTCAGCCAGCTTTGCCATGCCATGGTGTTCGGTGTTCGAAATGAGAAGTTGCCCTCCATAATAACCACATGGCAGGGAAGGAGGAGCGCTCACCAGGCAGTGCCGGACGTCATGACCTCTCCAAGATCTGCATGTGGTCAGCCGAGGGGAGGAGGGACCTCGGGGACAGCCTGCCAGGGAAGTTCCCAGGAGGCTCCATACAAAAGTGGTCACGCAAGGTGTAGCAGTGCTTGTCCAGGGGAGTGGCCAGTTAAGGATCTCTTTGGTGGTTGATATTTTACCCTCAAAACATACAGCAGAAAGGTTGTGGACAAGTAGACTTCCTCATCAAACTGCGATTACTTACGGAGGCTTCCCCGAAGTCTGCATCACCCCAGCTCTTTCCATACTCACTTTCTGTCCAAGAGAACTAAAGTGGGTGAAAACAGCAAAGTCCACAGCGGCATGTAGATATTTTAATAGGTTGATAGGGCTTGCAAAAAAGCCAAAACAAAACCACCACGTTTTTCGTCCTTTCGTGAATTAAGCTACAACAGTTTCTGAGAAGTTCAGAAGGCAGGCATTTTTTTACCCAGGCTTCTGAAGGTATTCAAATTAGTAAAGGTCTTAAAGGATATTATAAAGTGAAATGTATTTAAGAAAATGTCTGGAAAAAAAAAAAAAGAAAATGTCTGCTATGGGGCACCTGGGTGGCTCAAACGTCCAACTTGGGTTCAGATCATGATCTCACAGTTTTTGAGTTCAAGCCCCACATCTGGCTCTGTGCTGACAGCTCAGAGCCTGGATCCTGCTTTGGATTCTGTGCCTCCCTCTCTCTCTGCCCCTCCCCCACTCATACTAACTATCTCTCTGTCTCTCTTCCTCAAAAATAAATATTAAAAAAAAAAAATTTGGGGGCGCCTGGGTGGCTCAGTCGGTTGAGCAGCCGACTTCAGCTCAGGTCATGATCTCAAGGTCCGTGGGTTCCAGCCCCGCGTTGGGCTCTGTGCTGACAGCTCAGAGCCCTGAGCCTGTTTCAGATTCTGTGTCTCCCTCTCTCTGACCCTCCCCCGTTCATGCTGTCTCTGTCTCAAAAATAAATAAACGTTAAAAAAAAAAAAAAATTAAAAAAATTTTAAAGAAAATGTCTGCTATGAACAAATGCCCTGTTTCAATCAAGCCAGGTATCCTTGACCAGGCTTCTCCTCAGACATTTGATGATCCCTCCGCAAGGAGAATACAGGAGGTGCAGACCAATCAGCAGGCTCCTTCCTATTAGCGCTCTGGGCCAGTGTTTGTTGCATGTCTTTTTCCACCATTTCTTTTGCCTGAATTACTGTGGTAGCCTCCTGATTAGGCTTCTAGTTTGTTCTCACAGCAGCCAGCATGACCCTTTCAAAATTTTTCAGTGGCTTTGCATCTCACTTAGAATAAAATCTAGAGTCCTTGCCATGACCTACAAGCACTCATCTGAGCTCGTCCCCTGACACCATTTGAACTCATGCCCTAGGCTCCCTCCCTCCATCCTGGCCTCCTATCTGCTATTCCAACATGCCAGACCTCTGCCGCTTGGTTCTTAATGTTTTCTCTGCCTGAAAAGTTCTACCCTGAGATTTCCAGATGCCTATTCAAAAGTCACCCTAGCAAACAAGTTAGCAGCACCTGCTTTGTCATTCTCCACCTCTCTGCCGTTCTCTTCTCACAGGACCTAACACCTATTTCGTGTCTACTTATTTATGACATGCTCGCACACATGTAACCCGTTTTCCCCTCCTATAGTCACTTACTTCACCTATTTTATACACTGGGGTTCCCCTCAGTCCCTAGAACTATGCCTGGCCTCCATTAAGTACTCAAAAGTATGAATGAATGAATGAATGAATGAGCACGGATGATCCCTGATTTGCAACTGATGATAGGGCAAAACATTTATTTATAGATCTGCAAACAGATCAGAGCAGAAATTTAAGCTCTGGCCCACGAACACAGCCCCAGAATGGGTTATGGGTAGGTGGAGAGGACATCGGTGTCCCAGCAGTGGGCGGTGCACAGCTGTTTGGGCAAATCAGGCGATGAAATAATGTTTGATGAGTATTTGACAATCCAAAGGAATGCAAACACTTAACTTTTTAAGTTTTCCTGCTTTCTAATCCAATCTAATCAGCCAGAGTGCTGTGACCAACTCTCAGTTCAAAGGGAAGTCGGGAGTCCTAAGAAAAATAAAACCACTGCTGGTGATCACTAGAATTTCCAAGTTTCCAGATAAACAGGATTCTGGGAAGTATCCTCACTTAATTCAGGGCAAAGAGCATTTAGGGTCTGTGATCCTGCCACAATATTTTTATTTCTCTTTTTTTCAGTATTTCTCATTGTCATGAAGAAAATCCACACACATTCTAGTCTAAGTGTCTGGTTGTGATAAGCTCCATGAAATAAGGACTTTTCTCTACCTTATCTTCACCAAAACTACCTGAATAAACAAAGGGTGATTATCCAAATAAAGGGTGATTATCCCAGAGTTCTGCCTCTCTCTCAGGACAGTACCTTAGCAGCAAGCACCCTTTCACCCACTGGGCTGATGGCTGATACCACCTGGGTGAAAAGTCATGTTTCACTTTTTAAATGGGAGAAGATGGAGACTGCAGATGCCTCTTCCCCCCACGCCCTTACCTCTGACCTCAGTTGCTACCATTTTTTCCCTTACCCCACACCAGGCTCATTGGCCTTCTGCTGTTTCTCCAGTATCCTTGACTTTTTTAAGTTAGAAATATTTGTTTCTTATTATAGGGTCCTCTCATGAGAAAAGAGTGTGGAAAAAGAGGCTTCCTGGGTTTTCTCCCATTCAAAACTTTCCTCCTGGTGTAGGAGGGAAAGTTCTCCATCTACTCCTGGGAAATTAGGCTACTCTAGTTTTATTGATTATTTGCATGCAATAAGAAAAAAATCAAAACCCAACTATTAGCAGGCTATCTGTCCCTTGGTACATATGCCCAGTCCACTTGGACAGACAGACAGGTGTGGACCTCAACTGCCCATCTCCACGTGCTGCCCAGAGTTAGATGGTACATTGGAAATAAGGTGCTCCTGGTTAGGGATCAAAGCCACCCTAGCTCCTGCATAGTGCCTCCAGTGAGACTCTGAGATTCCCTCTTCATCAAGGAGGACGCTGGGTATATGTAGTAGGGCAGCCCTCTGGCCATAGGCGGTATCTGCTATAGAAGCTTGCTTACGTCTCCAAATTCTCTCTAGATTCCTTAAGTTGACAAGAGTGAATGCAAATTCTGAAATGACACACCAAGTTACACAAGGTAGAAAAAGTCATTAAGGCCACAGTCTCTCCAACTCCATGCACAGAACTCTGACCCCACCATTCCCCTCCTTTCATCCTTTGGGAGCACATTGTCCTGCCCACCCCTTCTCCTCAGTGGCAGCTTCCAGCACCCAGAAATCTTGAGCAGCCTCAGCCTCACAGGCTGGGAGTAGCCCAATTCAGGAACTTGAGGTCATCTTCAAGCCCAAGGTTCTACCTCAAGGTCTTTGCACTTGCTTCTCTATTTACCTAGAAAGCACTTCCCCAGCCCACATTGTCAAGGCTTGCTCTTTTCCTGAAAACATGACATTCTTCGTTTTCCTTCTGTGATCATCCCATCTAAATTTCTTTTTTTTTTTTTTAAGTTTATTTTTATTTATTTTGACAGAGGGAGAGAGCAAGCAGGGGAGGGGCAGAGAGAGAGAGAGAGGGAGACAGAATCCCAAGCAGCCTCCATGCTGCCAGCACAGAGTCTGATACAGGGCTCAAATTCAAGAACTGTGAGATCATGACCTGAGCCGAAGTCAAGAGTCGGATGCAACGGACTGAGCCACCTTGGTACCCCATCCCATCTAAATTTCTAAGCCCTTCCAACACACACACACACTCCTTATCCCCTTCCCTGGTTGGTTGGGTTTTCTTCTTAGAACTTTCACCACATAATGTTTCTTTTTTTTTTTTTTAATTTGGCTTATTGTCCCTGCTTCCCCCACTAAATAGCATGCTTTAGCAGAGAGAGGTTTTTGTCTGTTTTGCTCACTGCTCTATCCTTATTGTGTAGGACAATGCTTGGAGCATGCATAGCAGGTCCTCAATGAATACTTGTTAAATGCATGGAATTCTTCCAGCTGCAGGAGGGCAGGGATCCCAGGCAGTTCCTTTAACCTCTAAATCAGAACTGTGATAACATAGGCTCATGGTTGCTCCCTGGACATACAGATGCTTTTTAAAAGACCTAAAGCTAAGCTTCTCAACTCTAGCTAAGCATCAGAATCCCCTGCAGAGCTTGATAAAGACTCAACTGCCCCAGCAATTGAGTGACTTTGGTGGTAACAAGATACACCAGGGACCGCTTCCTGATCAAGTCCGTTAGGGTGTTTGACTGTAAACACCAGGAAGAGACTGGCTAATGCAAGCAAAAAGGGAACCTATTCGGTGGGTGTGGACCTGGGAGACTGAGACATCTGGAGGAGCACCCCAGCTGTGGCTTCCCTTCCTCTGTCCTGGCTGTGCTTGCTTGGGCACAGGGGAGACTCTGGTTAGCCAAACTCAGGTTACACTTCCACCTGCAGCCTATCCTCAAAAAGGAAGAGGGAAGAGAAACAGAATTCAAGCCACATGATTAAAAATTTTCTAGTGCCACATTAAAAAAAGTAAAAAGTTGGGGCACCTGGGTGGCCCAGTCGGTTGAGTATCCAACTCTTGGTTTTGGCTCAGGTCATGATCCCGTGGTTGTGAGATCGAGCCCCCTCTGCCCTCTCTCAACTGAGAGAAGATTCCTCTCCTCCTTGGCTACAGACTTCATGCCGGCTGTCAGGTCATCATATCGCTCGGCCTGCTCGGCCAGAATGGCCTTCTGCAGCAGGTCATTTGTATCCATGACCGGATGTGCCGTGTCCAGAGTGGGTGCCACAGATGGACAGGGGCTCAGACTCAGCAGTCTCTGGGCAGCAGTGGCCAGGCTGAGACTCTGTCCCTAGATCTCACTGTCCACAGGCTATAGCCGTGCGGCAGATACGGGGTTTCCTCCTAGGACTGTTTCAGTTGGCCTTTTGTTCACAGTTTTAATTTTCTGTACCTTTCAAATCTGGTTGAGGAAGTCCTTAGCCATTTCTTTCACATATTTCTATAGTTTTCTTACAAATAGGCCATCAAATCATTTTGTTGGGACTTGGAGATTGCATTAAGTTTACTTTAGGGACAAGTGACACTTCTACACTAATCAATCATCCTACCAGGAAGAAGATGTGTCTTTCTGTTCAAGAATTCCTTTATGCGGTTCAGTAGAGGGTCAGACAGACATCAGGTAAATCTAGCACATCTCCTGTTAAGGCTGTGCCTAAATATTTAGTGTTTCTTTTTGTTGTGGCAGACAGTATTTTTTCTACCATTGTTTGTATGTACAAAAGCTGCTTTTATAAAGTTTTGGTTTTGCTGATTTTAAAATTTCCCTTAATATGCATTGATATTTTTTAATTCAGCCTTTTTTTTTTGTTTTTTGTTTTGATTTGGGAGAGAGAGTTTGAGCACATGAGCCGAAGAAGGGAAGAGAGGGAGAGAATCTTAAGCAGGCTTCACACTCAGTGCAGAACCTGACATAGGCCTTGATCCCATGACCCTAGGATCATGACCTAAGCCAAAATCATGAATCAGACATTCAACCAATTGAGCCACCCAGGCGCCCCTAAAATTCAGGTTTTAATAAAAGGTGTGTATATCAGAGTTAAAGAGTCAAATTAGGGGCACCTGGGTGGCTCAGCTGGTTAGGCGCCCAACTTCAGCTCAGGTCATGATCTCGAAGTTTGTGAGTTCGAGCCCTGCATCAGGCTCTGTGCTGACAGTGAGGAGCCTGCTTCGGATTCTATCTGCCTCTCCCCTGTTTGTGCTCTCTCTCTCTCTCTCTGAAAAATAAACGAACATTAAAAAAAAAAAAATGAAATCCCCATTCAAAGCTAGTCATGAATGGGGTGCCTGGGTGGCGCAGTCGGTTAAGCGTCCGACTTCAGCCAGGTCACGATCTCGCGGTCCGTGAGTTCGAGCCCCGCATCAGGCTCTGGGCTGATGGCTCGGAGCCTGGAGCCTGTTTCCGATTCTGTGTCTCCCTCTCTCTCTGCCCCTCCCCCGTTCATGCTCTGTCTCTCTCTGGCCCAAAAAAAAAAACAAAAAAAACAAAAAAAAAACAAAAAAAAAACAAAGCTAGTCATGAAGCACAGCGCTCTCTCCTTCCCATGCTCCAATACGCTCATCTCCTAATCCCATGCACAACCACTTAAAAACTTTTTTTTTAATTTGTTTGATGTTTATTTATTTTTTGAGACAGAGAGAGACAGAGCATGAGTAGGAGGGGGGCAGAGAGAGAGAGGGAGACACAGAACATGAGGCAGGCTCCAGCCTCCAAGCCATCAGCACAGAGCCCAATGTGGGGCTCCAACTCGTCAACCACCAGATCATGATCTGAGCCGCAGTTGGACACTCAACCGACTGAGCCACCCAGGCACCCCTTAAAAACTTTTAATTGATAAGCATAGCTATCTTCTTCTAAGTAATGCAATTGTACTAGTACTGATGTCCCAGGTTTTTTGAAAACATCTCACATCTTGAGAAAATTTATGGAGCATGGTGCACATCCATATACCGCACCTAGATTCACGCCTGCTTTCTTCTCTCTCCGCTGTTTGAGTTAGTTGCAGACATCATGGCACTTATCTATATAATGATTACACTCGGGAAACATGACCTTGATAAAACACTACTATTCGTTATATTGTTATATTGCTACTCCTTCATTTTCTTGTTTTTTTGCTTTAGCCATCATCTATTGACTTCTGAATTTAGAAGATTCAATTGTCTTTCATCTTCTCTTCCCACCAAACATACATACACTCTCACACACATCCATTCTCTCATTCTCTAATACACTCATATTGGTACCATCATTATGGAAGTACCAGTCAGAACCTTACCTCACCATGTCGCACCACAGAGATTTTTCTGCTGTTCACCTCCTCCAATCTCCTTCCTCTCAGTATGTTCAAGCACAGAGACTTCATCTTCCTGAAGAATTTGTTCCCAGAGTCTCTGACCTGCTCAGGGCTGGGTTGGGCTTGGCTGGTTGTACTCTAAGTCAGGTGCCAGCTCTTGTCTTGATTCAACATCTCTTTTCACGACCTTTCAGAGAATCCCTCCTTTCCTTTCTTGGTTATCCCACTCTGGGGGAGAACATCTTTTAGGACCTTCTTACAAAACTTTCCTGGGAAGTAAATCTGAGAGCTGGTGTGTTTGATAATGTCTAAATGATGTCCCCTCACTTAACTGGGAGTTTGGCTGGCTTTAGAATCCTAGGCTAGGAAATCACTTTTCCCTTAGATTTTTGAAGGCATCACCCCTTTGTCTTTTTTTAGTGTTATTGAGAAATCCAGTGCTATTCTGATTCTTGCTCCTTTCTAAGAAATGTTCTTTCCTTCTCCTGCAATACCCTGGATGTTTATAAGAACTTCTTGTTTCCTATCGTAAAATTTCACAATGATGTGCATTTGTAAGGGTTTATTTTCATCTGTTAGACTGGATACTCAGTGGCACACTCTTCCTTTCTGGGGACGCTTTTGAGTTTTTTGTTTTTGTTTTTTTTTTTTTTTTAATTTTTTTTTTTCAACGTTTATTTTTTATTTTTGGGACAGAGAGAGACAGAGCATGAACGGGGGAGGGGCAGAGAGAGAGGGAGACACAGAATCGGAAACAGGCTCCAGGCTCTGAGCCATCAGCCCAGAGCCCGACGCGGGGCTCGAACTCACGGACCGTGAGATCGTGACCTGGCTGAAGTCGGACGCTTAACCGACTGCGCCACCCAGGCGCCCCTGAGTTTTTTATTTTGTCCTCCACCCACCTTACTCAGCTCAAGCTGCTATAACAAAATACCATAAACTGGGTGGCTTAATTTTCAGTTTTGGAAGCTGGAAGTCTAAGATCAAGGGATCAGCAGATTCAGCAGTGAGGGAGGACCCTGCTTCTGGTTTCCAGATGCTGCTTTCTCACTGTGTTCTCACGTGGCAGAAAGAGCTCCAGGGAGCTCTCTGGGGTCCCTTTATAAGGTCACCACCTTCAAGACCTTGTCCTCTCCAAAGGCACCACCTCCTCATACCATTACTTTGGGGGTTAGGATTTCATCATAGGAATTTTGGTGGGACACAAATCTCCTTTTTAAAACTACTATTGCTTTCTGGGTTTTTTTTTTGTTTTTTTTTGTTTTTTTTTTTTTGATAATGGGCCTCCTGGACTGGCCATCCCCTACTTTAACTTTATGTCCTTTATTTCCATCTGTTTCTGCTTATTCTGCTTCTTAAGGAAATTTCTGCAACATTATCTCTCAGGGGCTTCCATTGTTTCTCATTTCTGCTGTTTGGGTTTTTGGTTTTTTGTTGTTGTTGTTGTTGTTGTTTTTTTTGTAACACAGGATTTTCTCTGGGAAAAAAATGTTTTTTACAGTGGCTTCCTTTTGTTTTGTGCATGTAATGTTTATCTCTAAGGGTATTAAATATGATAGCTTTCTTTTCCAATGTTCTCTTCTTTCTCCACTGTTTTCTCCAAATTACCTTTTTCTTTCCTGTTTTGGCCTCACTCCTGCTTAAAATCCTGCCTTGGGGGATGTACTTATTGGCACTTAATCTAAGGTCTGACCAAGCTGAGCCCCTTAAGAGTGAAGGGTGTGGTGTCTACAGCTCTGTGGCACCTGATAACGTTTCCTGCTCTAAACACAGGAGGTACATAAATATTCTGAACTCATCTTGATCATTTCAGGGTTGACAACGATGTCTGTCTGGACAACTCCCACATTTAAAGCCAGGAAAGACGCTCCCATTTCCTGTCTTGGAAATTGGATAAATGTACATGGAGGGCTGTTCTCAGTCCTGCAAAATATTTAAGGGTGAGAGTGGGGTTTGAGCTTAAGCTCTAATTCTCCAAATTTATGCATAACTAGGTATTTGCAGAATTACTTGCTTATGACTTTTCTTTTTAAAGACAAATGACTCATTCCTTCACTGACTCAAGTCACATTTTCATAAAATTTTCCCTGAAATAAAGAAAGTGAGGGCATGGGGTTCTTCTTTTCCTGCTCACAGACATCACCACTTGGCAAGGGCCAGGGAGTGAGGCAAACGTTCCTCGCAGACTGGAGAATAACTGAAAACTCTTCACACCCAGTAACCACATAAGCTTGTTAGACAAACCATATACCTTTTCAATGTTAAAAAAAAATGTAAGCTTAAACATTGATTCTTATTTGTATAAGGAACTGAGACTTCCATTAACAATTCTGGTACTTTCTCTTCTCTTACTAAATTATTTCCCTAAATTGGGGCTTTGTAAAAATGATGAAAATGTACACATCTTTGGTAAGCTTGGTGGAAAAACAAACTTTTTATTTTTTAAAATACGGTGTTTTTTAAAAAAATTTTTTAGTGTTCATTTATTTTTGAGAGAGAGACAGAGTGTGAGTTGGGGAGGGGCAGAAAGAGAGGGAGACACAGAATCAGAAGCAAGCTCTGGGCTGTGAGCTGTCAGTACGGAGCCCGACCTGGGGTTCACACACACGAACCGTGAGATCATGACCTGAAGTTGGACCCTTAACTAACTGAGCCACCCAGGCGCCCCGAGAAACAAACTTTTTAAACTGGCCACCCCTACTTACTGTATTTATGGGGCCCTGGATCCCACAGTAAACTGGCCTCGCCTTTTATTCCTTCAATCTGGACGTTAGTGGACGATCAACTTCAGATGTGAAGTTTTTTTGCTTTAAATGCTGAGTAACATATTAAACACACGTAGTAAAAAACTAGTAATAGGAAAGCGCTGATGACTAGGATAGATTCCATAGTAGAGGACAAAGACAGTCTGTGTCATGATAAGCCCAGTTACTTGTAAGAAACAATATCATACATAATTCTTAGAAGCTATCCAGCTCTGGGCTTTTTATCCGGGGTTAGAGTGGGACTGAGTTCTCTAATATTTAAAAAATATGTCCTTTTGTACATTTTTGTAAAGAGGGCTTATATTACCTTTCATTAGATTCCAAACAGTGAAATATCTCCTGACGGACCAACCCAGGCAATTTAGAGAGGAAACTGATGCCCAGGGTCAGAAATCTAACTAGGGCAGATTGGGTCTGCCAAGCTGGTGTTTTCTCCCACCACCACCACCCCATCTAAGAGGCTGGCACTATATCAGGTGTTTACATCCATTATCTCTTAGCTACAGAACAGCACTGTAAGGGAAGTGTTAAGGATGAGAGATCACACAGTGAGGGCCAGGACTGCAGCCTAGATGGCCCTGATGTGGTTCTGGATTGGTGAGGGGGGAGGGGGAGGTTTAGAGCTGATGGCCAAGAAAGAATTCTTGAGGCGTCTTTGGTGCAAAAATGGTGATTTTATTAAAGGACAGGGACAGGACCCGTGGGCAGAAGGAGCTGCACCGGGGTAGTAAAGAGTACCTGGTTATATCCAATGGAGTTGGAGGGAGTGGGGGGGGAGGGCGGGTAAAAGACAAAAGGCAGGCTTCTAGAAGGACTTTGATATGCTAAAGAGGACTCTTAGGATACCCGAGGCGTTGCTATTGTCAAGCTAAGGTTGTTTTTCCTCTAGTGTGGCATTAACATTAGGACCAGTAGGGAGTTCCTGGAGAAATGTCAGACTCTGTATTTGACTCAAGTATTTGTCAATGGGCTGCAGGTTATAAAGAAATTTAATTTTATCTGCCATTTCCTTCTTGCCTTTGTTCCCTACATCATTGTGGAGGAGAGGGTGATATTAGGGCTCCAGGAAGCTGAGTCTGTAAGTTTCTGGAGATTAGGCTGTTGATAAGATTGCCTTTTTCTTGTAATTTACTAAGACATTTGTGAACTGATGGAGACTCCTGTCCTGCAGGACTCTGAACTCTATCAGCTAACCATCTGTTTTTCCCTTTCCTTTGTTCTTGGGCAGCCAAGAGTACCTGAGGAATGTCACATATATTCCCCCCTTTTGGGGGGACTGGGGTGTGCTAGCCTGTAGTTTGCCCTCAGCTTGCCTTATGCTCTCTCATCAATATGACAATGAGATTGGCTTGACTGTGTAAATGGTCAGTATTTCAGTTCACAAACAACTCTTCATTCCACTCTGTTGTCCGGCATTCTTCTCAACTTGGAAGCAAATTTTTAAGTCATTCTCTAGGTCTGGTCTCTTGGACCTCATCTGCTGGCAAACGAGCCACGGCTTAGGGACAAATGTATTTTTACTGTGGGAAACCGATGATCTTGCCGACTGAAAACTGTAGCACAGCATCTCTGATATGGGAGCCACGGTAGCTGCTTTTTAGTTAGGGCTTCCCTAGCAACAGAACTACTTCCAAAAACTAATAAAAAATTACAAATGATTTTATGTAGACCTTAAAGTCGTTGGAATTTGTTTTACCCCATTCCTGATCCTAAATAGAATGAGAAAAATTGTTATTTATAATTGCTGACTTGGGTACTTACGATTATTACCACCATCGATATGCCTCATGGTTCCCAGAGTCCTTTCACAGACAGATTTTCAGTCCTCACGACAGCCCTGTGAAGGATGGGTTAAGAATTATCAACATTATTTTATAGATAAGTAAACAAGCTCAAAGGAGTCTTTGCATTCTGTGCTCACACTTCCTCTGGTCAAAGGTAAGTGCTATATACTTTTTTAGTAATTTCTGCACCCAATGTGGGGCTCGAACTCATGACCCTGAGACAAGAGTCACATGTTCTAGACACTGAGCCAGCCAGGTGCCCCGAAGTGTTTATACCATATAGGAGGCCATGTGTTCCTGAAAACTCAAGTAGGCCATTAAATTCCTAGTCAATAGGTTGCCAGAAATAGACTAAGTTTACCTGTATTTTTTTTCCAGTGCGCCTGGGTGGCTCAGTTTGTTGAGCCTCCGGCTCTTGATTTCTGCTCACATCATGATCCTTGGGTCGTGGAATTAAGCCCTGCGTTGGGCTCCACGCTGAGCATGGAGACTGCGTGGGATTGTCTCTCCTTCTGCCACTCCACCGCCCCCACATGGGCATGTGTGCTCTCTATAAATAAATAAATAAGTAAATAAATAAATAAATAAATATTTATTAGTAAAGCCTAGGTATTTAGGGACATTCCATCATATAATGGAATTTAAGATCAGAAAAGGGAATCACAGAATTTCTGGACTGAAAGGGATTCTCCAGCCACCTGGTGATAATCCTCAGGTTTACTAAAAGGGCTCATTCCCTGTGTATTTCCCTGATTAGTGACTCAGCACATTTTTGTGTATGTATTGGCCATTTCTATGCCTTGCTTGGAGAAACGTCTATTTCAGACCTTTGCCCATTTTAAAATCAAGTTGTTCATGGTGGCATTATTTGCAATAGCTAAAATATGGAAACCTAAACGTCCATTGATAGAGAGATGGATGAAGAAAATGTGGCATGTGCATACAAGGGATTATTATTCAGCTTCTTAAAAAGGAAGGAAATTCTGACATATGCTACATGAACAAATCTTAAAGATACTATGCTAAATGAAATAAGCCATTCACAAAAATTTAAACACTATATGATGCCACTTGAGATACTTAGAATAGTCAAACTCGGGGCATCTGGGCAGCTCAGTTGGTTAAGCGTCTGACTTCAGCTCAGGTCATGATCTTGAGGTCTGTGGGTTCGTGCTCCGCGTTCGGCTCTGTGCTGACAGCTCAGAGCCTGGAGCCTGCTTCTGATTCTGTGTCTCCCTCTCTTTCTGCCCCTCCCCCACCTCTCAAAAATAAACATTAAAAAAAATTTTTTTTAAAGAATAGTCAAACTCACAGAGACAGAAAGTAGAATGGTGGTTGCCAGGGGCTGGGGGGAGGAGGAATTATCAGTTAATGAGTATAAACTTCCAGTTTTAGAAGGTGATAAGAGTTCTGGAGATGGATGGTGGTTTGTTTTACCCCATTCCTGATCCTAAATAGAATGAGAAAAATTGTTATTTATTAAATTGCTGACTTGGGTACTTACGATTATTACCACCATCGATTGCACATTATCAATATATCTAATAATACTTATCTGTATACTTAAAATGGTTAAGATAATAAGTTTTATGTTATGTGTACTCTACCACATTAAGGGGGGAAAAAAAAGAAAGAAAAGGGGACTCAAGGAACCAGGCTGAAGAAGCTTCCACTGGCAAAGACAGGACATTTACAACTTCAATAAAGATACAGGCATACCTTGGAGATAATATGGGGTTCAGTCCCAGAGCACTGCAATAAAGTGAACAGCACAACAAAATGAGTCAAATGAATTTTTTGGTTTCCTAGTGTATATAAAAATTATGTTTAGGGGCGCCTGGGTGGCGCAGTCGGTTAAGCGTCCGACTTCAGCCAGGTCACGATCTCGCGGTCCGTGAGTTCGAGCCCCGCGTCGGGCTCTGGGCTGATGGCTCAGAGCCTGGAGCCTGTTTCCGATTCTGTGTCTCCCTCTCTCTCTGCTCCTCCCCCGTTCATGCTCTGTCTCTCTCTGTCCCAAAGATGAATAAATGTTGAAAAAAAAAATTAAAAAAAAAAAAAAAAATTATGTTTACATTATACTATATATAACATATATAGTATAACATATATATAACATATATAGTATATATAACAATATATAGTATATATATGTAACATATATATATACTATATAACATATAGTATATATATAACATATATAGTATAACATATATAGTATAAAACATATATAACATATATATAACATATATAGTACAACATACTATATATAACATATATAGTATAGTATATATAGCATATATAACATATATATACTATATATAACATATATCATATAACATATATACTATATATAACATATATAGTATAACATATATATAGTAATATATAATAATAAACTGTAATATCAAGTTTGCAACAGCATTATGTAAAAATAAATTTACATACCTTAATTAAGAAATATCTTATTGCTGGGGCACCTGGGTGGCTCAGTCGGTTAAGCGTCCAAATTTGGCCCATGTCATGATCCTGCCCTTCGTGGGTTCAGAGCCCCACGTCGGGCTCTGTGCTGACAACTAGGAGCCTGGAGCCTGCTACAGATTGTGTGTGTGTGTGTGTGTGTGTGTGTGTGTGTGTGTGTGTGTTTCTGTGTGTCTCTCTCTCTCTGCCCCTCCCCTGCTTGCACTCTGTCTCCTAAAAATATATATAAAACGTTAAAAAAATTAAAAAAAAAGAAATACCTCATTGCTGAAAAGTACTAACCATTATCTGAGCTTTCAGCAAGTTGTACTCTTTTCGCTGGTGGGGGGCTATGCCTCAATGTTGATGGCTGCTGACTGATCGGGGTGGTATAGCTGAAGGCTGGGGTGACTGTGCTAACTCTTAAAATAAGACACAATGGGGGTGCCTGGGTGGCTTGGTCCGTTAAGCGGCCGATTTCAGCTCAGGTCATGATCTTGTGGTTCACAAGTTTGAGCCCCATGTTAGGCTCTGGGCTGACAGCTCAGAGCCTGGAACCTGCTTCAGATTCTGTGTCTCCATTTCTCTCTGCCCCTCCCCTGCTCACACTGTCTCTCTTTCTCTCAAAAATAAATGTAAAAACAATTAAAAAAAAAAAAAGGACAATGAACTTCGCCACATTGGTTGACTCTTCCTTCCACAAACGATTTCTCTACAGCATGAGATGTTGTTTGACGGTAGTTTACCTGTAGTAGAACTTCTCTCAAAATTATAGTCAATGCTCTCAAACATTGCTGCTGCTTCATCAACTAAATTTATGAAATATTCTAAATCCTTTGTTGTCATTTGAACAATGTTCACAGCATCTTCACCAGCAGATTAATCTCAACAAAACCACTTTCTTTACTCATCCTTAAGAAGCAAGTCCTCATCCATTCAAGTTCAACAAGAGACGCAACAAGTCAGTCACATCTTCGGGTTTCACTTCACATTCTAGCTCTCTGGCTCTTTCTACCACATCAGCAGTTACTTCTCCCACCAAAGTCATGAACCCCTCAGTCATCCATGAGTGCTGGAATCAACTTCTTTCACTCTTGTTGATGTTGACCTTTCCCCGGGAATTGTAAGTGTTCTTAATGGCATCTAGAACGGTAAATCCTTTTCAGAACGTTTTTAATTTACTTTTCCCAGATCCATCAGAGGAATCACTATCTATGGCAGCTAGAGCCTTAAAAAATGTATTTCCTTTTGTTTAAAATTTATCTTTTTGAGAGAGAGAGAGAGAGAGAGAGAGAGAGAGAGAGAGAGAGAATGTGGGCTGGGGAGGGGCAGAGAGAGAGAGGGAGAGAGAGAATCCCAACCAGGCTACGCGCTGTCAACTCAGAGCCTAATGCGGGGCTCAATCCCATAAACCATATCATAACCTGAGCCCAAATCAACAGTCGAAAGCTTAACTGACTGAGCCACCCAGGCTCCCCACAAAATAAATGTATTTCTTAAATAATCAGACTTGAAAGTCAAAATTACTCCATGACCCACAGGCTGCAAAATGAATGTTGTGTTAGCAGGCATGAAAACATTAATCTCATTGTCTATCTCCACCAGAGCTCTTGGATGAACAGGTGCATTGTCAATGAGCAGTAATACTTTGAAGGAAATCTTTTTTTCTGAGCAGGAGGTCTCGACAGTGGGCTTAAAATATTCAGTAAACCATTTTGCAAACAGATGTGCTGCCATCCAGATCTTATTTCATTTACAGACCACAGAGTAGATTTATCGTAATTCTTAAGGGCTTTCCAAATGGTAAATGAGCATTGGCTTCAACTTAAAAGCCACCAGCTGCACTGGTCCCTAACCGAGTCAGCCTGTCTTTTGGAGCTCTGAAGCCAGGCATTGACTTCTGTCTATAAAGTCCTACATGGCCTCGTCTTCCAACATAAGGCTGTTTTGCCTACATTCGAAATCTGTTGCTTAGTGCAGCCACCTTTATTCGCGGTCTCAGCCGTACCTTCTGGGTCACTGGCTGCAGCTGCTCCATCGGCACCTGCTTCACCTTGTTATGGAGACGGCCTCTTCCTTAAACCTCACGAACCAACCTTTGCTGGCTTCAAACTTTTCCTCACCTCTCAGCCCTCACAGAGTCGAAGAGTTAGGGTCTTGCTCTGGGTTAGGCTTTGGTTTAAGGGAATATTGCAGCTGGTTTGATTTTCTATCAAGACCACTAACACTTTGTCCATATCAGCAATAATGTTGTTTCTTTCTCAGCATTCATGTACTTACTGGAGCAGCACTTTTAATTTCCTTTAAGAACTTTCCTTTGCAGTCACAATTTGGCTAACTGTGGTGCCAGAGGTCTAACTTTCCACCCATCTCAGATTTCATCATGCCTTCCTCACTAAGCTTAATCATTTCTAATTCCTAACTCAAAGTGAGAGACATGTGACTGTTCTTTTCACTTGAACACTTAGAGGCCACAGTGGGTTATTAACTGGCCTAATTTTAATAAAGCTGTGTCTCAGGGAATTGGGAGGCCCCAGGACTGACTGGGGAACAGCCAATCAGTGGAGCAGCCAGAACACATACATTTTATTAAGTTTGCCATCTTACATAGTAAGAGTTCATGTTTCCCCCAAAATAATTACAATAGTAACAGCAAAGATCAGTGATCACAGTTACAAAGAAATATAATAATAATAAAGTTTGAAATATTGCAATAATTACCATAATGTGACAAAGACATAAAGTGAGCAAACGACATCGGAAAAATAGTGCCAAGAGTTTCTTGACACAGGGTTGCCAAAACTCTCAATTTGGGGAAAAAATAAATAAATAAATAAATAAATAAATAAATATGCATGCCGTATCTGTGAAGTATAATAAAGCAAAGTACAATGAAACAAGGTATGTCTATAACAGCAAAGGATTGAAGAGCAAATATGTTTAAATCTATGATACTAAAAAATGCTTCAATAATGGTGTTAGTAAAAAAAACAAGCAAAATCGGTCACCTTCAGAAGATGACAGGGAACAGATTCATTATCTTGAAAGCTGATGAGTAAAGGAAATGAATTAAGCCTTCATCCTGCCTTTCCCATATGACGTGTGCCACTGGATGACAAAGCACATAAAGGAAAGCATTTTTTTTTTGTTCTTTTATTGAGGTAAAATTGTTATATTACATTAGATTAGTTTCAGTTATACAACATACTAATTCAGTATTTGTAGAAACTACAAAGTGATTACCACAGTAAGTCTGGTTACCATCCATCATCATACAATTAACACTTTACCCATTTTGCCTACCCATACTCCTTCCCTTCTGATAACCACCAATCTGGGCTCCATGTCTATGAGTTTTGTGTTGTTCATTTGTTTTAGATTCCACATATAAGTGAAATCTTTGGGTATTTGTCTGACTTCCATGACTTAAGATAATACCCTCAAGGTCCATCTGTGTTGTCATAAATCGCAAGATCTCATTTTTTTTCTTATGCCTAAGTAATATTCCACTGTATATAAACACCTCATCCCCTCTATCCCTTTATCCACTGATGGACACTTAGGTTGTTTCCATACTGTAGCTATTGTAAATACCACCGCAAAGAACACAGTGCATGTATCTTTTTCAATTAGTGTTTTCATTTCCTTCAGATAGATACCCATGAGTGGAATAGCTGGATCATATGTTAGTTCTATTTTTAATTTTTTGAGGAAGCTCTCTGCTGTTTTCCACAGTGCCTGCACCAATTTACATTTCCATCAACAGTGCACAAGGATTTTCCTTTTCTTCACATCCTCTCCAACATTTGTTATTTCTTGCCCTTTTGATACTAGACATTCTGACAGGTGTGAGATGATAGCTCACGGTGGTTTTGATTTGTATTTCCCTGATGATTGGTGATGTTGAACATCTTTTCAATGTACCAGTTGGCCATCTACAGGTCTTCTCTGGACATGTCTATATAGACCCTCTGCCCATTTTTTAATCGGATTTTTTGCTGAGTTCTCCACATTATTTTGGACATTAACTCCTTATTGAATATATGATTTACAGGTATTTTCCACCGTTCAGTAGGTTGCCTTTTTATGTTTTCTTTGTTGTGTTGAAACTTTGGTTTGATGTAGTCCTACTTAACATTTTTGTTTTTTTGTTTTGTTTTTTTTTTGCAAGAAAGCATTTCTTTATAAAAGCATTCCAGTTACTAAGTGGAATAGCAGCATTTTATAACTCCCAGTATATGAATGGATCTAGTCACACTGAGATTCCCTTATTGTTAATATCACATGTCTTACAGGCATGATGTGCTTCTAAGAAAACAAAAAAAAACCAAGCCCCCCTCTAGTCTTGCCAAAGGAATGGAACCAGAGTTTGATCAAGCCTCTACATGCAAAGAGCAGAGGAATAAGTTGAATTGCACTAGGAATGTGTGATCAGTAACCTCAAGACTGGGAAAACCAACCAACGGCCTCAGGGCCTTCAACAAAGTTACAGGGAAAAGGCAGATGGAAAGGGAGCCACAAGATTTAAAAAGACTCAAAAATAAATTAACAGAAGGAAAAATGCAAGACCAAACCCTAGGAATGTACACTTGGGTGATAAACTACAAAGGAACACAAGGAAGTATAAGACAAGTGGTCCTTTTTTTTTGTTTTGTTTTTTAAAGTGGTCACTTTCAAGAAGAAGGGGGTGGCTGTGATTTTGATGGGGGCACATGAAGGGGCTTCTGGAGAGGCTGGCAAAGTTCTTGACATAGATGGTAGTTTCAAGGGTGATTTGCTTTTTAACGACGAATTTGTTCAGCGAGATTTTCTGTAGTTGTGTTTTGGTTTACAATAAAAAATGTTTAAAAACAAAACAAAAAAAAACCACCTCTCAGTTTTCCTAGTTACATACTGCTTCAGATTGCTGCTGTGTTAGGATCATGGCTCAGGACAGACTTTGGTGTCAGGTCTAAGTAGTTTTGATTTCTTACTCTGTTACTTACTAGTTGTGTGACTTTTGCTAAGTTGCTTTGCCTCTCTGAGCCCATGTTCTTCACCTGGAAGATAAGAATTTTATCAGTATCAAGCCCATAGGTTTGTTCTGAGAATTAAATGAGACTACGTATGTATGAGTTTACAGGATGTTTGGCATACAGCCAATGTTCAGTAAGAATGAGCTATTACTTAACTATCAGTGATTGTGAATTAATTTAAATAGCCCTTTAAATATCATAAATACAATATTTATGTTCTCCTAGTACTTAAAGGAAATATAGTAATTTGTGCTCTTCCATACCACATACTCCTAAGTTAGCTGTTACAATTTCTTTTAGTGAACATATTTTTATGACAAGTATTGCCTAGAAACTAAAACCACAGTTGTATATTAAAATATGTGCATGGGTATATTACTCTATAACCTTTGAGAGATGATGCAAAAGTCTGAATTAGAGACTTATCAGGGGAGTAAGTCTCCATTACACTCTGCTGTTACACATCAACTATGGAATAAACTTGGCTCTTGCTTTCAAAAGCAATGTGGAGGTGTGGGTATTTCGTCATTCTTTAAGAAGTGTTTGTATTCTTTACAGGTTTTCATTTTCTTGTAGTTTATGATCATACTAGGAGACCTATGTGCTGAGATCTGTATTATTTGAAATATGCTCTCACTTTAAATTTCTCTCGCTTTAAAAAACGTTGAAATTAATGTGTCTCACCCATTAGAGTAATACTAGCCTCACCTATTCCTGAATTATTAAATAGAAAATAAATGAAATGCTAGTTTCTGGAAATTTAGATGTGGCTGAAATATTACCAAAGGGCATTGGGAATGATCAGATGTGTCAACGTAGTTGTCTGGATGAGGAGCTGTGAACGCGAGGGAGCGTTTGTGTTTATTCCTAATACTAGATCTGTCTTAGAAAAAAGCAGGAGATCCTCAAAGGGAAACATTAAATTAGAACAAATATATCTCATTAACAAAGCAGTCAATTCCCTTTATTTTTAAAATTTTATGTACACATATGAATGATCTGTATAATGTACATTCAATATAGAAAGCTTTATATATTTGATACTGTATAGAACATTTCACAATTACACTAATCTCTTACATAACATCTTGACATCCGTTTTTAAATTTTTTTGCACAAGCTCCTTTGTCATTCAATTTGGTAAAGTCAGTTATACATACCGACATGTACTGTGAGCTCTCAGAAGGTTAATGATTGGGGAGAGGATACCGGGGAACAGGCACGAGGATGAAGCCTACTAGTGTTGGACGGTGGAGGGGGAAAGCCACAGGGACTCGATGCAGGAGAGGGAAACATGGTCTTCCGGGGACAAGTGACCTAGTCCAATTTTTGTAGATTGCAGTTCAACCCCACAGTCACGCTAATTCAAAAAAAAACATTATAAAAACTAGGAAGAAAGTTTTGTCTTTTTGATTCACAGTCTTGTAAACAGATACAAAGGAACAGAATGTGCTTACATACATCAAGAAAAAAAACTTGTGTACCCACTTAGGCTGATCCACAGAGTGCTTTCTTACAACGTGATACAATTAGAATCACTGACTTTTTTTCCTAAATAAAAATATATTTATAGAAAAAGGAATAACACTGTCATGAAACCAGGAGAAAGGCAGTAAGAGTTTGTTTCAACGTATCAGCTGGAGGAATGTGGACTGGGCACTGGCCTGTCAGCATTTACTGTCTCTCACAAAGGTGTCAACTCTGATAGCCAAGGTCGCCTGCCTCGTGGTCTACGGGAGGCGGCAGGTTGGACATGACCGACGAGGATGTCCCTGCAGTAAGGTAGCCAGCAACTCCAGGTCCTGCAAGAGAGAAAGGAAAACAGACACCTTCTAGAGAGCAGAGTCGTGTGAAAACACCTTTATAAGAAGGTCAGAAGCTAGTCAAGTACCTGATCACACACTTTAACAGACAACTACCCAGTGCCATTTTCAAGGTATGTCTTTACTATATGACAAAGTTAAAAATCATTTCAAAATTGATACTGGACAGCAACACTGGTGTGAAAACATGGAAAATTGGCCCTTCTCAATTCTGGGAATTCAATGCTTCAAAAAATTCTGGGCACTGAAGGATAGCTATGCCAAATGGAAAATAAAAAAAAAAAAAAGAACAAGTAGAGGAAGGAAACTCCATACTAAGCCCATCCAAAAGTCATACTTGATAAAATGCCCAAGAAAAACCTTTACCAACATTCAAGTTAACCTACTTTCATTTGGTGCAAAGAAATGCTGTTATAGGGGCACCTGGGTGGCTCAGTCGGTTAAGTGTCCGACTTTGGCTCAGGTCATGATCTCAGTTCAAGCCCTACGTCGGGCTCTGTGCTGACAGCTCGGAGCCTGGAGCCTGCTTCCGATTCTGTGTCTCCCTGTCTCTCTGACCCTCGCCCCATTCATGCTCTCTGTCTCAAAAGTAAATAAACGTTAAAAAAAAAAAATTAAAAAAAAAAAAAAAAAGAAATGCTGTTATAGCTAGTAACACCAAATGAACAAGGGCTGCTACACTGACAGCTCTACAAAAGGAAGGCTCTGGACATTTGTCACAGGTCAAAACAAGAATGCTATGGGAAAAGATATCAGTATTTTCATTTTATAGGTCTTCCTTGATTCTAAGAGTCTCTACTGCATAGAAATGCTACATATGCCAGCATTTATCAAGATGTGTCCTACAAGCATTGTAGATAATGGCTTTAGCCCTCCAGTTTATCGTAAACATTGCAGAGACCATTACATCCCAGAAGCACTGCACAAACTGTACAGAGTACTTGCAAGAGACATTGTAGCATAATACCACAAACTGAGCAATACTGTTAGCTGAAACCATAGGAAATAAGGCAAACAGCTAAGGAACATCAAGGGTTAGAACTAGAAAGGCAGTGGGAGCGGCATGCATTTAGCAAAATGATTCTCTACCTGCTTCAGAGAGCTACACAGAAGTTAGCAAGCTGCCTGGCAGAGCGGATCTAAAGCCCGCTCCTGAGGTGAAGGGGGCTGCTGCCAGTTAGAAGGGAAGGAGAGACACCTGAGGGGAAAAAAGAAATATAAGCAGCAAGGGAAGTTATAAGGAAATGCAAACAGCAGAGCAGTTTGATGAAGGCTGAGGCGTAACAGGGACTAATGTAGGACAAATGGGGCACAATTTAGATTGGTCTTGTGTTTCACCTTACAAGCACTTGTATCCAGGACGTGAAATGGCTTACACCACTGAGTGAACACTGCATCTCATATGTAATTATACAGCCAGAGACAGTTCCACCTATGTGAGCTGTAACACGCACACTCAGAACCTTGAACTTATAAACGTTGGAAAAAGGATCTTCCCTTTTTAAGGCACTGTAAGGCCTGCATCTACCAATCCTGCCTTCTGCCAAGCAGGGTGCCAGGCCTTCCACAGACAGCTCAGAAGACCACCGGCTCAACCTACCCCCTCTGACAAGGCAGTTGGGAGCTACAGCACCACACTGTTAACATCACTTCCCACCAACCTATCAACCTTTGAACCCTAGGCTGCGGCAGGATTACCACAGATCGATTAAGTGGGTCTCACCAAAGATAGAAGCTGTAAGAATAACCCCCCAAACACCCTGGACTGGTAAATTTCCCAAGCACTTCCAATGTTGGACTCATCTTGGCCACATCAAATGAGGAGATGATGAGACCAAATATGAATGCTACATATAGAAAACAGACTAAGGCTATTGTTCTTCAACTGCGTGCGGAGGCACCTTGGGACAAACTCACAGGGGTGCTGCTAGATATTTTACATCGAAGAGAACACAGCAACATCTGCTGGATGCCACATAGCCACTTTCAAGTTGTTTGGACCTAATACTTGAACTTAACTATTAGGTTATTTCTTTTGGCCTAGCGGTAGATGAAAAAATCATTAAGACATTAAAGGCATTGTGAACTGAGAAAAGTTTGGGAACTTCTGGGCTAAAATTAAATTGAGACATGATAGGCTTAGAAGAATCATCCACAATAGACCAAATTCCAGCCCCACCATTTGCCACTTTAGGAAAAGACAAACAAATTCCTGGGTATTTCTGTAAATAAGTCTGAAATGCTCTTTCTCTCACACCTCTGGCTTCTCTTTTAGAAGGTGTCTGGTTAGGATGAGGACAGAGCAGTTGTGTTCTCCAGAGAAAGGTGGGAGGAGAGAGCAGGAGCTGCCAGAAATGGGGCACGTGGCAATAACGTGCAAGGCTGCCAGACTTGAGAATGAGGAAAGACGGAAAATTAACAAAGAACCCCGCAAAATGGAATTGCCTGCAACGATGGAGCAGTGTAAAGAGCATGTGCTTTGTTAAAAATGAACATGAGAGTCTCGGCAGGGAAAACAAAAGCAGGAAGCTCTGCCTCAGTGTCAGTGTCCTATAGTAAACTGATGAGCTCAGGGAATCTTTCCCAACATCACTCACATCATATAGTCTTGGGACAGGTGGACAAAGAACAACACAGATGGAAAAAAAATCCTAACTCGTAGAGAACTGATGGACCTGTATGAAGAGAGACCTTAGAATTGCACCCACCCCCCTTTAATGACCTTAGGAAGCCAAATTAACTATGTGACATGCCTCTAATATAAATATATACAGGGGTGTGTGTGTGTATGAAGTTCATCTCCATATTTGAATTAAGTGTGTGTGTGTGTGTGTGTGTGTGTGTGTACACAAAGCTCTTCGTCATCAATTCGCACTCCTACAACCATGTTTCCCTTGCCCTGCTTCTCTTCCTTTCCCTCTTGTTCCTTCTTTCTCTATACTGATTTTCTAGGTGAGGTAATTGGAGGATTTTCCCTGCTAAAATTGTTTTTACAGGGCCTTGAACTTCTCAGCAACATGCCCTTCTAGAACCTAACAAATAGCTAAGTAATTAAGGCCCAAGTCAATGAAAACATAGCTTGTCTGCATTGTAGGTAAAACTGCATTAGACAGTTTAGGTAAGTTTTTATCATAAAACAAAACAAGTATGCCAGGCCAAAGAACCTATGGAACCAGGTGGCCTCTTCTCAATTCATCCACAAGGAGCAATCTCGCCTAGGACATTTTATCCATACCCCAATCCTGAGATGTGACTGAATGGTATCTGCTCAGCAGCCAGGGTAAAGAAAATAATTATCGTATTTTTGGTCATTCTTATCCTACTTTGAAAGAGTAATTAACTTTCCTCTATCTTTCACCATCTCCTAAACAAAATCTACTTGCCAAACTTACCATTGGTATTTTAGAAAAATGGCTAGTCAAGTGTGTTTTCACAGCACCTTATCTCATTTGCACATTGGGCACAATTAGAATCTCCTCCAGGCTGAGCACAGGGTGGGGTAAATCCTAATCAATTAAAGTTCCAACTCAATGCAACATTGTATACATTCCAAGGAGTTCCGCTAATGCGACTTTACCATTAGAATAACTTGTACCTTTTATCAAACACATGACACACAATACAAAGCATCAATGGAACAGCTCAAACACAAAAAAGAAAACATTTGACAACCTAAACAATGAGTAAACAATTCAACAGGTAGTGCTCTCTTTAAACAGTCCTTTCAAAACAAGGAGAGCTGATGGGAAAATCTTCTCAAACAACTAACATCTCAACAAAAGAACATCCCAGATTGATGTGCTAAGAACTAGACAATTTCCGGGTCAACAGAGCTCAGGGCTAGTCCAGACTGTCCCACGTAGTCGTGCCTACAGGCTTCAGGGGGGCCTGCAGAACAGCCAGAGCAACACCAGGATGTGTCCAAGTTGGGACTTATACCATCTCCCCTTTGACCAGCTTTGTACAGAACCTGCTGCCCTGAGTGGGCCCAAAGGAGGATGTAAAGAAATTTGTAAATCGCAGCTTTTCTTCTTCCCCAACCCTCTTCCATCCCCTACAGCTCATCACAGCTGCTTCTCACAACTCCTTCAGAAGCTACCCCAGGGATCCAAGTAAAAGGAAAGGCACAGACAGGAACCCTTCAAATCCCTGTACATTTTTCTATAGTTATTAGCAAATATGGATGGGGTGAGGACCTAAAGATTTCTGAAGGAAATTAGTCTCTAAAGATAAATCCCTATCTCTTCTGTATTCTAACCACAGACTTTGTGACCCACATCCTATTACTAAGTCAAGGACCATCTAAAGTCTTTTATTGCATCAAGTCAATGAACACTAAGCACAATGCAGAACACAACAAATTAGAAAGGTGTCCCTGTAGAAAAGCTTATATCTACATCTTTCTATTCTTCAAGGCCAAACTTTTAAGTAAGTAGCTATTCTTAGCTGGAAAAAAAATAAGGCAGATTTCCCAGTCACAACATCCTTATACAAGGTAATTAACGTAATGCCACAAAAAGGTGGTATTACATCAACTTCTGGAAAACGAGTCTAAAGAAGTTTTTAGTATGCCTATTATAGAACATACTCTTATTTAGAAGCTACTGCTTCACCTCAAATTTCAAAGAGAGATACGAGATAGCCAAAGACCATTTTCTAGGTATTTCTTTCCACAGAAATCACAGGACAGGCACATGGGAAAGTTAGAAGGGAACTGTAGGACACTGCTCTTAATGTACATGCAGGGATGGGCAATCAAAGCACTGTGTGTTTACAAATGTTAGGGCTCTGCTGTATGCTAATTTGGATGTAAATTTAAAAAAATGAAGAGTTAAAAAAAAACAAATGTTAGGGCTCTGCTTATAAATTTTAGTGGATTAATATTAAATGGTCACAGTGAGGAAGCAAGCAGTAGTGCCACAACAGACTAAAATTAAAACCAGGCAAAATATTCTCTTAAGTCCCCATTTTTAAGTACTCAAGATTTATAAACTTTAGTTTTAAAGTTATACTAAAGTACAAACTTTAGTCTTCATGATTTATAAACTTCTACACCAGCAATCGGGATTACTCAAAAAGTTACACTGGCATAAAATCCAGTGGGTACTATTTTTTTCTCTCAATTTACCTACATCAGCTCTGGTAAGAGGAGGATGCAGAGCTGATTTTTGTTTACATATATACCATACTCAGGCAGATGGCAAAAACCACCTGTTATTCTTAAGGTTAATTTCAAACTGAAAACTTTTATACCAGAGACTATATTTCATCTTCGGATATACCAAAAGAATGGTAAGACTTTCTTTTTAAATAGAAGCCAATATGAAAATATTGGAAAATTATTATGCAATTAGTGTGTCAAATGGACACATGTCCTGAGCTTCAAAAACATACTATCTTTTGAACCCTAGACACTAAAATGTCCTTTCCCTTTATGGTACATACTTCTTCCTACAAAAGGACAAATTGTGTATGTTTTATAAAACTACAGATTAATTACTGGAAACTTAGAAGAAAAATATTTCACAGATGAATGTACCTATTTGGAGTTCCAATCTGTTATTTTGACAGAAATGGAAAATATCATATGCTATCATGTTTCTAATACTGATATTTCTGAATAGGTATTTCTCTAATCTTTTTACACGTTCAAGATAAACATTTCAACAGTCATGCTCCAAATATAACCTATGACACCATCAATTCATTGGGTCAAAACCGAGCAAAGTTCACGTTTCAGTCAGCACACATTCAACACATTAGCAGTTGACATTTGCCCAGGGCTAACCCCAGAGGTACACCACATGCTCACAGGACCTCCAAGACAGGTGGCTAGTAGCCTAGGAAGACACTGTAAATGCTATTTCAGTTTAATCAGGGCAACAGGAAGGTGGCTTCTGCCATATGTTTCAGAGTAACCAATTAGGTGTGGATTACCTGTGAGGTATCCTGCTGTTTGTGACTCAGAAATAAACAAATCGTGTTTCTGATCTTTGAAGGCACTCCAGACTGAAGAACGAGACAAGATTTCATTCACCTAGGGAAGTAAAACAAACCCTTTGAACATAATGAATTTAAGTTAGCCTCATTACTGAGGACTGGGTGTTGGAAGAAGAACCAAAGAGAAAAGCAAACTTCCAAGACAAAAGGAAAGTCAGCCGAGGAAAGATCCAAAGATGGAGCAAGACCTAGCATTCCTTAAATGCTCTATGCCAGGCACAGGGACAGAGACATCTCATGAAACCAGACCCGAAGAAGGCTCTAAGTCAGGCTTCCTTTTAAAATTGGACACTATTATTTGAACTTATAATTTACTAGCTTGTTATTTGGGCAGAAAGATTTTCTTGTGATAGTAACAACTGGCTGACAGTGTGGCATGACCTCATGAAGTTATTCCCAAGGAAGGGGTCTAGGGAGAAGATGCTATAAACTCAAGCTAAAACTTAAAGCAGTCTTGGGGCGCCTAGGTGGCTTAGTCGGTTGAGCGACTGACTCTTGATTTTGGCTCGGGTCATGATATTGCAGTTTCTGAGTTCAAGCCCTGCGTTGGGCTCTGTGCTAACACTGTGGAGCCCGCTTGTAGTTCTCCTTCCCTCTCTCTCTGCCCCTACCCAACTTGTGCATGTGCACTCTCTCTCTCAAAATAAACTTTAAAAAAATAAAATAAACTTTAAAAAATTATGGGTTGTGACCTATTAGAAGTTTATGAAATCGATGAAGAGGGTTTAATCAGCATGCCTGAGGAAATAGGTTAATATAGAAAGCATCAGAATTCACATGTAAAATGGGTAAACACTCATATTTGATGTATATACATGTAAGTACAAATAATGTGTGGGTAAAGTATACTGGACTAAGACCAAAGACATTTTTGTGTGATACAGATTAAAAAAAGTTTAGGAAATTCCAACTTAGAGGCTTTCACATATCAACATTCAGATCAAATATTGATTGGGTACCTCATGTGGAGGCATAATGGGACACAAAGATGTGAGATGGTCTCTGTCTCTGAAGCGCTCACAGTCTAGTCTAGCAGGGGAAGATACTGCCAGATAATTTGGTGGCAGGCATTAAAGATACATGTGGGGCCACACAAGCCCAGGAGGCTCCCTGTTGTAACCTTGGAATCACTACTGGAAGTAATTACTTGTGAAGGTGGTGGGGGATCTGCTAGTTTGGAAACTATCACACCTGTTTCCTCCCCTTGAAATTGGAAGATGGATGTCAGGGTTACTTGCCTAATTTCATCAAGAGGAATCCTGAGGCAGGTTGAGGATAAGACAACTGCCTGCCTAGAGTACCTCTGCTTGGCAAGTTCAGAACACCCACAGAAAAACCCCCAAATGCTTCAAATATCCTCAATAATCCTCAATACTTCAAATCTCAGTAATATTAAATTGTTCAAATGGTGGTACTGATAGAATGGGCAATGGCATAAAAATGTTTCTTTAGTTAGACTTTACACAAAGACAATGGAATCACTAAAAGAAAACTTTAAGTCAATTTAAACCTATGAAAGAACATGAGTAGGTAGTAACACTCCAAGTGTCTATCACTGAATGAATGTATAAATTGTGGCATATACATACAGGAATACTTCAGCCATAAAAAGGAATGAAGCACTGATACATGCTCTAACATGATGAACCTCGAAAACATGCTAAGTGACAGAAGCCAGACACAAAAGGTCATGTATTGTCTGATTCCATTTATATGACATATTCAGCATAAGTGAATTCACAGACAACAAAGTGGTGGCTGCCAGAGGCTGAGGAAAGGGACAAATGGGAAGTAACTGATTAATGGGTACAGAGGTTTCTTTTGGGGTGATAATGTTTTGGAACAGATAAGGTGGTGGTTGCATAACACTGTTAATATACTAAACACAAATTAATCATTCACTTTAAAATGGTTAATTTTATGTTGTGTAAATTTCACCTTAATTAAATAAACACAGAGCGAGAGAGCATTAGTAGATAATGCTGGACAGTAACAATGAATGAGGAACTCCTCAGAAGCAACAAGAATAAAACCAAAGAGGAAAATTGAATTACTGGGCTGTCTTGAAATCAGCATATGTATGTAGCTGACACACATTGTTAAGTGTTAATAAATAAAGGTGATAAAACTAAAACAATGTTCCAAAATGGCATAATGGGATTGTTAATAAATGTGGTTATCACTATCCAGCAACACATGCTAGAACTGAACATTAACCTTAACCAGCTTTAAATGCTCATTGAATATTCTTCTATGCTTAAGAATTTCAGCATTTTTCTTCCTGAAATGTACGACATACCATCAGCATTCAAAAAAAGAATCCCCCCAAGTCACTACTTGAGTCTATGAGGAGAGGTGCAGAGATCACCCATGGCCAAGACCCTTGGTTTGGAGAATACCCTGTCATAGCCAGCAAATCAAAGTCACCCCTGTGTAGACTCACCTGTTCTCCATGCTGCAGGCTTCGAGTCATGGCCTTGAGAGCTTTAACAATCTGAGCTTTAGTGGCTGCTGGGCTGTCAAGATTTTCAAGACCAATGCCTTCGAGTAATTTTAAGAGGTATGGGACCAGATCTACTTTCAGGGCCTAGAAGAAAATATAAAGCATACCATAAACATGCTGAAAAAAATGTAAACCATACACTGAAGAAACAATTTCACTCCCAGAACCATACCTGGAAGACAACCTCCTGTCTTTCATTTTAACATAGATGAAGATTTCTTTTACAGATCTAATAACAATGACACTCTTTTTTTTTTTAACTTTTTTTTTTTTAATGTTTATTTATTTTTGACAGAGAGACAGAGCATGAGCAGGGGAGGGGCAGAGACAGAGGGAGACTCAGAATCCCAAGCAGGCTCCAGGCTCTGAGCTGTCAGCACAGAGCCTGACGTGGGGTTCGAACTCACAGACGCAAGATCATGACATGAGCCGAAGTCAGATGCTCAACCGACTGAGCCACCCAGGTGCCCCAATGACACTCTTATTTAAGGAGATTTTATTTCATGCCATCAACTGTTCTAAATGTTACAGACTAGAAACATCTAGTTGTTGTCATTACACATCACAACATGTAATGACATAGGCACTACTATTATTACTGATGGAAAAATCAATGCACAGAGGGTGAAACCTGTTGACAGGTAACAGGCAGCAATGCAATCTCTATCTGGAACTACAAAGTGCAGAACATGAGCTTTTAGCCACTATACTGGGCTGTCTCTTCTATGACACTATAGTAATGGGCACAAAATTTAAAGTATCTTAATATTTTTTTCACATTTTTTTAAAACATCAATTTTTGCATTTACCATACATTTCCTGTCAGTCTTAAAAAGGCTAGTTAACATTCTGGTATCACACAATTTTCAATACCCACGCTAAAACTCAGAGGGAAGAGATGGAAGTAACTAACATTTAGTGAGTATACCTCCCTTTATAGATACTGTTCTCCTAACAACCCTGTGAGGGAGTTAGAATTTTACTTCCCAGATGAAGAATCTGAACGGAAGTTTGTGAGTCATGCCTGAGGTCACAGAGCCATCAAGTGGTAGCACTAGCTCAAGCTGTTTCTAATACAACTCCTCTCCCCAGCCAATTATAAGTCTGAACTTCAGGGCATCCAAATACCTCCTTGAGATGTACCCAGTACTTCTGAACTGCCTAAATGATGGATGGGAATAGGAGACGGGGGACGAAAAGGGGCTGGGAGAATAGGAGGACCAGATACAAAAATGCAGGGCCTTGTACTGAGGCTAAGGGTGTCAGCTGTCACTTTGTTATCTGGTGGTAATGGGAAACCAATGAAGGGTTTTTAAAATGAACAGTAACCCAGTTAGAGTTATATTTTAGGAAGATCACTTTTGTGATAGTTTTTGTTCCTTCAGTGTCTGTCTACACTACATTCGTACCCACCAAGTCTTATTTTCATTAGGTGGGTAGTCTCTTTGGAGAAAAAAAAAAAAAAAAAACAGTAGAAATCTTGGCATGTTCTTAAACATGACTTCAGAATCAAGGAATCAGTAAACAAAGTGAATCTTTCCAAAGATAATGAAACAAATTTGACAAAGCAAGCTAAGAATAAATGCTTAGCAGAAAACCAAAATTCAAAACTTAAATATCACAAAAGTACTCTGAAGTTGGTTAAGATTCCTGACAACTGGCCCACCTTTCTCAGTGTGTGTGTGTGTGTGTGTATGCATGTATATATAGGCATGTGCCTGTTTGTATATAAAATATAAAATCATGCATGCATTAACCCACAAATGATCTCTTTACCAAACCTATGTCAGAGAAACCAAATCAGTGCTAAACAAGTGAAAATCTATTTGCCTGGTATGTTTGTTTTCCTGAAATAGTACTGAATCTAGAAAGTCACTTACTTGTGCTACTAATTCATTCTGCTCCTTCTGAAACATTCGATTAATTGCTTCACAGGCTAAACCAACAGTATCTGGTCGTTTTTTCATCCCATTCATCAGTGGGCCAATGGTGTCCAAAGATGCCATGGCTCGAACACACAGCTAAGTGTCCGAAAAAAGAAGTAAATACAATAAACACAGTAAATACAATAATAAAATATATGAAAAACCTACATTCAGCTCGAGTTTAATAATGAACTCAAATTCAGTCTCCTGTTACTTACATCATTTAAACTAGTTTAAGAGTTGCTACAATACCACTGGTTCACATGCAGAAAGGCACAGGGTAGGAAGCGGATGTGTACTGCAATGTACATTAATCACAAAGAGGGAACATAAATAAATTCCAAATTTATAAGCTACTAACTGGATTTATCACTACCTCATTTTCAGACAGGGCATGGATAATGCGGATGGCACTCTTAGGAATGGCATTGTTCCTATGATTCATTGCCTGGATCACTTTGGGGAGGTGGCCCAATGGTGGGACCTGGTCAGCCAGCTGAGGCTGTGCATTGAAGAGACATACTGTTGCCATTGTCAAAGTTTCCAAAGTTTCTCCCTAGAGGGTATAAAACAAAGAAACAAACTATAAAATACTGACAAAGTCCTAAACATCCTTGGAAACTATTTGGTGTTCTACCCTAGAGATCTACAAGTTCTACGTGCTGATTTTTTAAAACTGATTCACAAATCCTAAGAAAACAACTATCTTCCCATCTTGAAAAAAGGCATGAATTCAAAGTCAAAGGACTTTAAGAATGTGATCTTTTTTTAATGTTTATTTTTGAGAGAGAGAGAGAGAGAGAGAGAGAGAGAGAGAGAGAGTGCAGGAGAGGGGCAGAGAGAGAGAGAGAGTGAGACAAAGAATCTAAAGCAACCTCCAGTCTCCGAGCTGTCAGGACAGAACCCCACACAGGGCTCAAACCCACAAACCGTGAGATCATGACCTGAGCTGAAGTCAGATGCTTAACTGACTGAGCCACCCAGGCGACCCAAGAATGTGATCTCTTAATTAATCTAAGCAGTCTTTCACTGGGCCAGGTCACATCTCATTTCTGTTGCAGGTTTAAGAGAGAATCTCCCAAAAGTTATTACCAGAAAGTTTTAGTCAGTGTTATAAAAATGTCAGTATCAGGGAACATCAATAGTTCATGAGAATGCAGAAGTCATGAAATGGGTATCCTAGTTCTATTAAAAATCCTATTGAAAAAAAATCCTATTGAACCGGTTTGGCTGCCATAATGCACTTTCTATTGTGGATTGCAAAAAACCTGTAACTTATCCCATTTTATCAGACGTGTACACCCACAGCATCTGGAACAAACATGGAAATTGGGATGGGCCCCAAAGCCAAGGTGATAGGGGAGGAAAATGCTGTGTTTTCCCCTAAGTTTCTGCTTTTTGAAGATTTTTTTTTTTTTAGGAATCTATTTATGTAGCAAAAATCCTAGTAAACAGAAAATGAGACTGAAAAGTTATGTACGTAAATATTTGGCAAAATAATACTTTTTTTTTAAGTTGTG
Source organism: Puma concolor (assembly GCF_028749965.1). Taxonomy (NCBI): domain Eukaryota; kingdom Metazoa; phylum Chordata; class Mammalia; order Carnivora; family Felidae; genus Puma; species Puma concolor. The sequence continues at coordinate 28,808,929 of NC_141675.1, read as the reverse complement.
CTAAGCTAATGATAGTAACTAGTAATTTCTAGGTACTTGACATGTGCCAGACATTATTCTAAGTACTCTCCATATGTCAAAACTCACTAAAACCTCAGCCTTAGGGACAGGTGTCGTGATCCTTCCATAAATGAGGCAGACCACGAAGTACTGTTCAAGGTTACAGAGCCAGTCAGTGGTGAAGCTGGTACTGGGATCCAGGACCATCTAATAACACAGCTTGGGCTCTTTATCACCTTGTTCCATAGTGAGCCTGTTTAATACAGCCAACAGTCACGTACCTCAGTTATTTTTACTCTAAAGGTTTAAATAACAAAACCTTATATAGTATAAGGCTACTTTCTCACTCCTGCTTACCTTGTAGCCTCTGCCTTTGAACACAGATACTAGGTTCACTCTCCTATCACTCTCCTATCAATGTCCTTCACAAGGGTCACATATGGAAAGCTGAGTGAAGTACACTAGCAGGACACACTTCTAGGGGAGCACCGAATGTTTGTGTTTTTCCTTAAACTAATATAACCATTGGAGATGAAGCTGCAGATACCTTCTTTTAGAGCCTCTATACTTGCCAGAGATAGCAATTTGTCAATATAGACATCTCCAACTTTGGTTCAGAAATAACCATGTTCACTTTTGAACATGCCCCAAAAATAAGATGAATGGGCATATCTGAATTTGAACCTGGCTGCTGTATTGAAAAAAGTAACCAATTCTTAATGTATGGGCCATGAGGATGGTGTTTTAACAGAAACCCCATCAGTATATTTAGCAAACGACTGGAAATGTTTTGCTGATGGCTGAAGCTTACATGAGGATTGTTCTTCTCCAGGAGCTCAGTTAATTTTTCTAATAGTGCAATAAGGAATTCTCTAGGCTTTCTTAGAACCCACGCTGGCTGTGCAATAAAGATTCTCAAGAAAACTCCTCCAACAGCAAGTTCACCCTCTGCTTCTCCAAACACCACAGCAAAATCTTCAGGCAACTTTAAAGAAAGAAAGAATCATAATCAAGTCACTTAATCCTTAGTCACACATGACACAAAAAATGCAAATCCCATTAAATAGTCATTAATATAATCAAATTATATACTTTTATATAATCCCTTAATAAATTTCAAAAAAGGTACTTTGATTACTTACTTAAAAAGTGAATATTCCTAAATTTAAAACGTGACTTCCCAGGGGAATTCTTAAGTGTCTTAATGACAAAGTGTCTAACAGTTATCAAACTGACGCAGTAGGAATTAAAAAACAACAGCAAACAGCAAACTAAAAATACAATAAAATGTAGAATTCCTTCCTCTGAATAAAAGTATATTTTACCTTCCAATTTACATCAGGGTTATCTCGCTGATTTTTAAAGTGCCTTGGGGAAAAAAAAAGTGAGAGGGTAGAATATCAAACTTCAGTCACAAAATGCACATTCATCAATTGTTAGAATAAATATTAGAGAGGTGATGGACAAATAGGAAACATTTGTCCTTTTTGGCGATTTACCTGAAGGCGTTACTTACTCTAGCATCATTTCTCTAACTGTTGTAGACACTTTATCTCTGGAGCTATCATTCCAAATTAACTCAGGATTTTCATGAGTTCCTTCAAAAATATGTACAGCAGCTTCAGGGTTGTCTCTCATGGCATCCATGAAAACGCTTGGTAGAAATTTCATTAGCGTAATGCGGACCTACAGCAGGGGGGTTGAGAGAGAAAAGAGATCTACTGGTGTCGGGTGTGTTCTGTATTTCTCTAGAATATGATAACTGTTGTATTTTGTGGTGTGGCTGATCTGAGCCGTAACTATTATCCAAAGTTCTGGAATGGGAGAAGGGATCCACCCTAGTTTATGCAAGGGTAACTTTAACAAGACTTCCTACTTACCTATACAGTTTCACTTCATCTCAGTCTCACATTTAAGATACCTGAAGAAATTCAATACTGCTGATGCATGTAGTGTCTAGGGCACACCTTGCTGGATCATACCTTGCACATACTGTTCCTTCTTCCCAGAATACCCTTATTCTGGTATTCCAGGCCTGTCCCCCCAACCCTGCCCCATGCTCCCTGCCTTTGCAAACACATTTTTCTCATTTTTCTCACAAAGTGGCCTTTGTGTCTTTCAAGTCTTTTTTAGTGTATTTATTTTGCTATACTATGTTTTTATATTATACTGTGCCTTTTTCCAAAAAGGACTTAAAATGCAGCTTTAAAAATAATACAGGGGTGCCTGGCTGGCTCAGTTCGTAGAGCATGCACCTGTTGATCTCAGGGTCATAAGTTCGAGTCTCACATTGGGTGTAGTGATTACGTTAAAAAAAGCAGTAAAAATAATACATCCAAAACACACACACACACACACAAATTGAAAATTACACTGAGGCATTATAATAGAGGGAAAAGGAAGGTTGGGAAGTTTTCTGCTGAGGTCTTCACTTGGTTTTCTCTCCTTTATATCACTCAAGCCTGTGCTCAAACTCATCCTCTGGAAAGTTTCCCTGACCTGGTCTGTCTCACTCATTGCTTGTATTCTCAGGCCCTGGCATGAGAGTCAAAAACTTATTTGAATGAAGACTAATATAAAGCCAGCCACAAAGGAAATAAAATAATTTTCTATAATTGACAGTGATATACTACACATTCAGTGTAGTAAATTTATACTACAAATTTAGTTCTGAACTTGCTAGGCACCCAAGAACTAAAGGAAACTATCAGTTACATAATAGAGAACATCCACCAGGAATTATTTCACTTTTTTTTTAAATGAATAAGTTTATTTTTAAAAATAAAATAAAAAGATTTTTCAACTTACTAAATTTTAAGAAGTATCTATAGAACCAAATGTCTTGGCAATGCAGGATACTAATTGTCCTTCAATGTCTTTTATTTATTTTACTTTCTGTAATTTTTTTTTTTATAATTTACAACCAAGTTAGTCAGCATATGGTGTAAGAATTATTCCAGAGTAGATTCCTTAATGCCCCTTACCCATTTAGCCCATCCCCTCCCACAATCCCTACAGCAACCCTCTGTTTGTTCTCTACATTTAAGAGTCTCTTATGTTTTGTCCCGTTTTTATATTACTTTTTCTTCCTTTCCCTTATGTTCATCTGTTTTGTACCTTAAAGTCCTCATATGAGTGAAGTTATATGATATTTGTCTTTCTCTGACTAATTTCGCTTAGCATAATACCCTCCAATTCCATCCACATAGTTGCAAGGCAAGATTTCATTCTTTTTGATTGCCGAGTCATACTCCATTGTGTGTGTGCGCATATATATATTATATATATATGCGCACACACACACGTTATACATACATACCACACCTTCTTTATCTATTCATCCATCGTCGGACATCTGGGCTCTTTCAATAATTTGGCTACTGTCAATGGCGCTGCTATAAAATACTGGTGTGCATGAGTTCCTTCAAAACAGCACACCTGTATCCCTTGGATAAATACCTAGTAGTGCAATTGCTGGGTCATAGAGTAGTTTTATTTTTAATTTTTTGAGAACTTCCATGCTGTTTTCCAGAGTGGCTGTACCAGTTTGCAATCCCACCGGCAGTGCAAGAGGGTACCCGTTTCTCTACATCCTCGCCAGCATATGTAGTCTCCTGATTTGTTCATTTTAGCCACTCTGACCAGTGTGAGGTGGTATGTAAGTGTGGCTTTGGTTTGTATTTCCCTGATGAAGAGTGACATTGAGCATCGTTTCATGTGTCTGTTGGCCATCTGGATGTCTTCTTTGGAAAAGTGTCTATTCATGTCTTCTGCTCATTTCTTTACTGGATTATCTGTTTTTTGGGTGTTAAGTTTGATAAGTTCTTTATAGATTTTGGATACTAACCCTTTATCTGATATGTTGTTTGCAAATATCTTCTTCTTCCGTCGGTTGCCTTTTAGTTTTGCTGATTGTTTCTTTCACTGTGCAGAAGATTTTTATTTTGATGAGGTCCCAATAGTTCATTTTTGCTTTGGTTTCCCTTGCCTCCAGAGATGTGTTGAGTAAGAAGCTGCTGCAGCCAAGGTCAGAGAGGTTTTTGCCTGCTTTCTCCTCGAGGATTTTGATGGCTTCCTGTCTTACGTTTAGGTCTTTCATGCATTTTGAGTTTATTTTTGTGTATGGTGTAAAAAAGTGGTCCAGGTTCATTCTTCTGCATGTCACTGTCCAGTTTTTCCAACACCATTGACTGAAGACACTGTCTTTATTGCATTGGATATTCTTTCCTGCTTTGTCAAAGATTAACTGGCCATAAGTTTGTGGGTCCATTTCTGGGTTCTCTATTCTGTTCCATTGATCTGAGTGTCTGTTTTTGTGCCATATTTCACTCTTCTTGATCATGACAGAATTCAATTAGAAAGCAACCACTCACTGATATTAAACATGTAAGTAAAACAATTTCCGTAATGCAAATTCTTTGACTATAAGCCTTCAAAGTTATGTCCAAGTTACTTAGTTATTTGGCACACAAATTAGGGTTGGCACACAAAAGCCAAATTTGGCCTGCCACTGTTTTTATATGTAAAGGTTTACTGAAACACTGACACAACCATTTACACAGTTACTATCTATGGCTGCTTTCCTGTTACAAGGGCACAGCTGAGTATTTGTGAAAGAAATCAGATGACCCAAAAAGGATAAAATATTTTTTACGTGGTCCTTTATAGAAAAGTTTACTGGTCCCACCCCTACCTTGCACCATGTACAAAAATTAATTCAAATGGATCTAGGATATAAATCCAAGAACTAAAACTATAAAACTCTAGTAGGAGGAAACACAGCCATAAATATTTATAACCTTGGAATAGGCAATGATTTCTTAGATATAAGATCAAAAGCACAAGCTACAGGGGGCACATGGATGGCTCAGCTGGTTAAGCAACTGAGTCCTGATTTCCATTCAGGTCATGATCTCATTCCTGGTTTGTGAGTTTGAGCCCTGTGTCAGGCTCTGTGCTGGCAGCGCGGAGCCTCCTTGAGATTCTCTTCTCTCTCCCTCTGTCTCTGCTCTTTTCCCACTTGCTCACACACCCTCTTCTCTCTCAAAATAAATACACTTAAAAAAAAAGAGAGAGACTGGACTTTACCAAAATTGAAAACTTTTGTACTTCAACAAAAGGCACCATGAAGAAAAACAGAATGACATTCATGGAATGAGAGAATATTTGCATATCATATATCTGGTAAGGACTGCATCCACAATATATAAAGAACAATTATAACTCAATAGTAAAAAGACAAATGACCCAATTAAGGGATAAGCAAAAGATGTGAACCAACAGACATTTCTCTAAAAAAGATGTACAAACAGCCAATAAGCACATGAAAAGATACTCAACATCATTAGTCACCAGAGAAATGCAAATCAAAATCATGACATACCATTTCACACCCACTAGGATGGCTGTAATCAAAAAAGGTATCTAAAAACAAATGTTAGATAAGATGTAGAGAAATGAGAACCCTCATAACTGCTGGTGGGAATGTAAAATGGTGCAGCCATTTTGGAAAACAGTTTGACAATTCATCGAAAAATTAAATAAATGTTACCCTTCGATCCACAAATTCCTCTCTCAGAGACATAAAAATACATACCCACATGAACACTCCTACACAAATGTTCACAGTCACATTATTCAGAACAACCAAAAGGTAGGAACAATTCACGTCTATCAACTGATACATGGAAAAGCAAAGTGGTATACCTATACGATAGAATATTATTTGGCAATAAAGTACTAATACTTGCAATAATGTTATAAATTTGAAAACATGCTAAGTGATAGAACCCAGTCACCAAAGAACATATATTGTCAGATTTCATTTGCATGAGATGCAAATGCTCAGAATAGACAAATCTAGAATGTAAGTTAGCAGTTGCCAGGTGCTAGGAAGAGTGACTGCTAAAGGCAACAGGTTTTCTTCCTGGGTTAATGAAAACTGACTGTGGTTACCCAATCTGTAAATATAATACAACCATTGAATTGTACACTTTACATGGGTGAACTGTATGGTATATCAATTCTATCTCAGTAAAGCTGCTAACCAAAAGGGAAAAAAATTTCTGACCCCAGTTCTAAAATATCTTCCTGCAAATCATTCAATTAAGGAGCTGTTACTTGTATTGTTCCCATACAAAAAGTTTAAGTATAAATATATTCACTTGATAAAATTTGTCCCTCATATAGTTGAATTTTTTTTTTAATGTTTATTCATTTTTGAGAGAGACAGAGTGTGAGGGCTCAAACCCATGAACTATGAGATCATGACCTGAGCCAAAGTTGGGTGTTCAACGAATCAAGCCACCCAGGCGCCCCTGTCCCTCATGTATTTCAAAGGTCAAAAGATACTGAACAGCTCAAAGTCAACTTCAGTATTTATTTTAAACACCTAAAATGTTATCTAAAACACTGTACTACACAACTCTAGCTTTAAGAAAGCTCAAGTATTAGGGGCGCCTGGCTGGCTCAGTAGGTGGAGCATGCATCTGCTGATCTCAGGGTAAGCCCCATCTTGGGTACAGAGATTACTTAAAAATAAAATCTTAAAATTAATTAATTAATTAATTAATTTAAAAAGAGGGTGCCTTGGTGGCTCAGTCATTTAAGTGTCCGACTCTTGATTTCAGCTCAGGTCATGACCTCACAGTTTGGTTTGTGAGTTTGAGCCCCACATTGGGCTCTGTACTGATGGCAAGAAGCCTGCTTGGGATTCTCTGTCTCCCTCTTTCTCTGCCCCTCCTTGCCCCTGCTTGTGCGCCCTCTCTCAAAAGTAAATAAACACTAAAAAAAGATTCTCTCTCTCCCTCCACTCCTCCCCCCGTGAGCATGCTCCTTCTCTCTCAAAACAAATTAACTATCAATACTCATACTTTTGTGGGCCCTTTCAATAGACATCCAAATGTAATCCCCCTCAGTTCATCAACCCTTGTGATGACAGACTATTAACTTTATTCCCAAAGTAAAGCTGTTTCAGGCCCTATGACACATTCTCAACATCTAGAGAGGAGACCAAACACACACACACACTAAATCCAGATTACTTCACTGATGCAAAATCAGACTCCGGAAGTGAGGGCTCAGGAGCCTTTATTTCAAGACACATTTCACTGAGGTGCTGCTTCATGGGCTGGCACAGACAACGCTTCAGTGAGCACTACTTCTTTTCAAACTAAGTTAATAATAAAAGAAGACTGACTACACCTATGTCTGGACAAATTCTATTTAGAAGTACTGTTTTGACAGGTTCCTGATCCACAAACTGGATCATGATTCCAAAAATCATCTGGTCACCTCCAGACTGTGGATGAAAAGATCTCCCTGCAGAGTGGAGAGGCTGTTACACTCACATGCCTGTATGGACTTACTTCCCGAGGGCTGTGTATCCTTACTAACACAGATGTGGTGGAGTGGGTAAGAACATAGATCACCATCTCCCCTTCACTAGCTACTGCTACACAGACCAATCCTGACAGTGTCAAAGTCTAACTTAATTTCTTGTCTTCAAGGAAGTTAAACAGTTTATCACCATAATCCAACACACTCTTAAGACTTCTCATTTCCAATTCAGACTTCTCCAACTGTAACTCTTCTCAAAGTAGTAATACAGAGCAACAATTCCAAGTATGCCAATCCTCCAACTTTCATATCATATCCTCATCTTCAATGTCATACTTTGGTAAACTTCATGAAATCGGTATCAACGTAACAGATTTAACAATCAATTTCTTTCTAAAGACCCATTTTGTGCTCACCTTTGGACCTATTAGTTTGTCTGCGGTCATTTTAGCAAAAAGTTCTGCTGTTTGGGCTCGAACCTGTGGATGTGTTGAATTGCAGAACATATCTAATAAGTAAATCAAAGCTCCTATGAAGGAAAAAAAAAAGGATTAGCATTTATACTATAAAGAATAGGACTTGTCTGATTAGTTGAATTCATTTTCAACTTCATTTCAACTTAATGCAGTTTGATTTTTTTTTTTAATTGTAAGCCCTCCAAAGCATTCTTCTAGTTTATCAGACTACACATAACAGTTCAAAATAAGCTTCATCCTGGGGCGCCTGGGTAGCGCAGTCGGTTAAGCGTCCGACTTCAGCAAGGTCACGATCTCGCGGTCCGTGAGTTCGAGCCCCGCGTCAGGCTCTGGGCTGATGGCTCAGAGCCTGGAGCCTGTTTCCGATTCTGTGTCTCCCTCTCTCTCTGCCCCTCCCCCGTTCATGCTCTGTCTCTCTCTGTCCCAAAAATAAATAAACGTTGAAAAAAAAAAAATTAAAATAAGCTTCATCCTCACTGAGCAGGACTAGATGAGAAAGCCCTCATACAGTACCTTTTGCCATTGCTTCTTTGATTATTTTTGTACTTGAGGTCAAAGCATAAAGAGTTTCCAGAACAAGCTGACGACCTGCAGGGTAAGAGACATTTCAAGGAATGCATTATCATCACATTAGCTGACATTTACTGGGCATCAATTCTGTGCCAGGCACTGACCCAAGTGTTCTACAGAGGGTATCATACTTAAATCTCCACAATAATCAGCGACTTCAAACAATGTAAAATTACACTGAATAAAGACTGTTACAGAATTCATAGTTTGAAAGTGTAATTTTATATTTTTATCTCATTTAATCTTACAGGTAAAGTAGCTGACACCTAGAAATCTCAGCCTACTCTGCTGTCATTTCTATTTTGGACTTAATTATCTGTCTTCCACTGTTTACTAAGGGACTTTAAATACATGAAATGTTTACTTAGCCTCCCTCTGTCCCCTCCAAAGACTTGTTTTCCTTTGAAACTATGTTTAAACAGGGGTGCATTTTCAATGATGTATTGTTGCTTCTCTTAGGAACCCCCTTCTGAATGTTTGTTCTCCTTTATGTGAACACAGCCCAGCCCAGTGACCAGCTTTTATTGTTGCTTCAGTGTCAGCCTCACCCTTTGCAGCCTCCACCCTCCTTGCCAGCTCTTTACACCCCTTTGGGCACCTGTCTATCATTGCTATTTGACTCTAGGAGAGTGAAATCTAATAACCCCTAGAGTCAAAAAGCAATAAAAAAAAGAAAAACCAACTACAAATAACCTACAAATGACTTTCAAAAGCTGTCATTTTAGAGAACTATTGCAAATGTCACTTATTAAAACAAAATTATTCAATCGAAATTCGACTCCATTCAAGTCACTGAACACAAAAGAAAAACCTAAAGTGTGCAAGATACCAAGGCATCCATTAAATGAATGAGACAGGTTCTTGCTCTCACAGAGGAAGACAGGTATGAGCCAATAGTGACATGGGTTCCAAGAGGCTGGCAAAGAACTGAGTAATGTTCTGTTAGTGGTGATGTTGGAGTCATAGTGCAATGGTCTTTGAAAAGCAGTCTCAAGGTTGATTCAAGCACAAATACACACAATGTTAGACAACGGCACAATTTAAGAGGAGCCTATATTAGTGCAGGCTGTGTTGAAGAAATAAGATAGGTATATTTTTAAAAACTAATCTCATACAGGAATGCAGGACTGAACTCTAAGCTGAAAACAAGGTAATGTTCATCTTAAGCACTTTTTTCCTGTCATCCAAGACCAATGATGTTTCTTTATAAACCGTGCGTCAATTCTCAATTACTTACATATATATCATCCTCAGAAAACTGAAAAACCCAGTTATTTTTCTTTACTTTTTGACCTCTCTCGCCTCCAACTTTCGAAATGGAAAATACAAAACACTTTTATTATTTATGTATAACATAGTTAGGAAGACAACTTTAATATACAAAATGCCACTTAAGAGATTCCAAAGTAAACATGGCTGTGTTTTGTCAGAAGTTTTATATTATCTATGTAACTGCTCCCTCTACAGGTTGGCCATGCTGTGGTTTTCAAAATTCCATTCATGAATATATATACGTACTTGATGGCAATGAATGTAGAAGAGCCAATAAATTGGACAAAACCATTGATTCAGCAATATTGTTGACACAATCTTGGTTAGATGTCACTATATTCACAACCTGAAAATTAAATCAACAGGATATTAAGAGTTTGGGAAATAATTTTGGACCTAAATCAAATTAAGTCAGACCTAAATAAATCTGAGGCTTCACAAAAGTGAAAAAAATGTTTAGAGGACAAAATAGTTAATTTTCTTTTCCTGGTTATTTATTTTTTTGAAGAAGAGAGAGAGCGCACAAGCAGGGGAGGGGCAGAGAGAGGGAGAGAGAGGGAGAGAGAGGGAGAGAGAGAGAGAGAGAGAGAGAGAGAGAGAGAGAGAGAGAATCCCAAGCAGGCTCTGCAATGTCAGTGCAAAGCTCAATGCAGGGCTTGAACTCACAAACTGAGAAAATGACCTGACCTGAGCTGAAATCAAGAGTCGGAGCCTTAACCGACTGAGCCACCCAGGTAACCCGCAAAATATTTTTTAACAGTTTGATTTTAAAAGAATGTCTTTATTACTTTGACCTTTTGAGAAATAAAATGTTAATGCTCGTATATATATTATGTACTTTAGCTTCCTATTGATTTAGAAATAAATATTGAACAAAAGAAACATTTCAGCACCAATTCAAAACCTTGAGGTTATTAAGATGTCTTTGATGCTATACTGGTTCATGCAATGTTTTCCAATCACAAAACTGGGGAGGGGAGTGGTTAGGAAGATAACAATCCTCACTAAATAAACATTAAAAAAAATTAAAAAAAAAAAAAGGATGAACTCTCAAGTCTAACTTTTATAGTAAAGATCAATTTTGCTTCACTTGAACCATGTGGTCAACCAACAGATCTTAGATTTAATAATGTTCATTTAAAAAGTTACAAGGTACATGGAGGAATTAAGTAGAGGAACATGCTTAAGATTTTTTGACCAATTCAACTTGTATTATTTTATTAAAAATCTTTAAACCAAAATGCAATCTAAGAACACGTTTTACAAATAATTTAGAAACTGCTCATAAACCTGTTACAGCAGTGTTCTTTACAAGTTGTGTTACAAAATGATCCTGGGAGCTTACTCTGGGTTGCCTAGACCATAAGCCCCCTACAGCTAGGGACTTCCTGCTTCTCCCAGAGGAAAAGGCTGCACCAGGCTTCCCATGGGACCAGTGCTTTGATCTCCTAAAGGAGGGGTTTCCAAGTTCTCTTGGACCTCCAAGGCTCATAGGTTCTGGGCAACTGGCTTTCCTAGCCAGCTCCTGTAAAGAGTGTTAACACCCCAGTTGTCTGTCTGTAACCCTCACTGAAAAGGCTGCTTTTGTACTAATCCACAAAAAGGGATAGCAACTGAAGGGAAGGGGCGGTGGAATCTGTCCTCTGAACACAAACCTACAGTGTGTAGCCAGCAATATGCCCTAGGTCTCTGGGGACACTGGGAGATCAAGGAAACCCTACCCCCTATTCTTGTCATCTGTATCTTCCAAGCTTCTCCAGTAAAGCCCAATCCCTAACCCACACTGCATGACACTATACAATGCATCCCAAGTTCTGATGCATGACAGACAATGACCACACAGGGAAGCACTTGAGTAACGCTGTGCAGTTTGCTCTTCAAAATGAATACGCTAATTCAAATTTTAAGACCATATTTACTTGGCTTAATAAGCAAAATGAGGGGCGCCTGGGTGGCGCAGTTGGTTAAGCGTCCGACTTCAGCCAGGTCACGATCTCACGGTCCGTGAGTTCGAGCCCCGCGTCGGGCTCTGGGCTGATGGCTCAGAGCCTGGAGCCTGTTTCCGATTCTGTGTCTCCCTCTCTCTCTGTCCCTCCCCCGTTCATGCTCTGTCTCTCTCTGTCCCAAAAATAAATAAACGTTGAAAAAAAAAAATTTAAAAAAAAAAAAAAATAAGCAAAATGAAAAAATAAACACACATGGAAACTTCCAAATTCAGATGGTGATTAATTAAGGCCTAAACCACATACGGTACTGGTAGGAAAGGCAACATGCTTTAATACAAAATTCTTTTACCTCTAAAGCCAACTGCTGCACTTGACCAGCTCCATGGACTCGGAGAAGAGAAAATATTAACTTAAAGTGCCCAATGCATTCACTTTCAGAGCCTAGGGAATAAGAATAAAAATGTTTATCTTTTATTTCTGAGCAATGTTCTAAATGACAGACCTTCAGAAAACCAATATACACTGTTGTTTACTGGAATTCTAAGTCTCTGATCATCTTTCCTCAACATTTCTATCATTGAGTGAAGTTCCTCTAAGCAGCAGTAAATCTTAAGAGGCAAAGAATAAGACAGAATTTCTTAGGTTTGTTTTGTTTTCATTTCCATACACACCCCTAGACCTCAGCCTAAAAACAATGTATCAAATACACACTCCAAATACAAATTTAAAAATAAGGGTGTAAGGTGGTATTTTTACTCTTCACCTCTAGATCTTATAGCTACCCCCTCTGCCTAATTATATTTTGGGAGTGTGTGACATCATTTGCCTTTTGGTTTTTAGACTGAATTGGAACTCTGCTGGTTGAGGACTACATCATAGACACCTGTATGCATATACAAAGGACTACTTGCGAAAATACATAAAACTGAATAGTATTTCTTCCGTTTCTCACCCACCTCAAACCCCAACCCCATATACTTACTACCATCTTGTTGTTAACAGAACAAAAACATTAAACATTAAAATTTTGTTCAGTGTATTTTTCCTTTTACTGTATGGTATTAAGAACACATATGGTGTAATCTGTAATTTTTTGAGACTTCAGAAGAAAATTCACTAAGACTCCTTGACTTAAAAGAGTCTGAAAATATTCCATTCATAGGTTGCTTTTAAATTCATTTTCAAATCACTAGATCATCATAATATATACTGAAAAGAGCAAAAGAGTACCTGAAAGTTAATAAAAATTAATAAAAAGGATTTGGGGTCTTCAAGTAACTTACGTTGAATCTGTATTGTTTTAGGTTTTATATTCCATATCTGTTATCAAAGTTAGAAAACGCTTTCAGATTTTCACGCATGCATCTCCCTGGAGTCAGGCAAGACATTTTTGGAAATGTCCTCTTAAGGTCATTTAAGAATGAAAACTCTCACTTTTTTATTTCAATTTTTATATACCAAAAGCTTCAGTCAGTTTCTCAAAACTATGTGTCAGGTAGCAGAGAAGGCAAATTAGATCACCTAATTAATAAATCTAATTTAAGCACTTATATGTCAACTTATGTCATCAATGTGAAATTTTACACCATCAAAGTTATTCTACCTTTTCAACTCATTAAGACTTATTTTCTCTTAGAGATATGAATACTTCTAAACATGATGCCTTGACCTCTCTTTCCATCCTACTGTTTATAGGTAAAAATATGAGCTCAATTCTTGTTATGTTATACCAAGTAAACATTATAACCAAGTATACTATTTTGAGTTTCTCCGATAAAATTGGGAATTTTTAGGGCCCTTCTATTTTAAGGATCTTACTGATCAAGGGTATAGTCACACACCTGGATTATATTTTATGACATTTCTCAGAGCCTCCAAAGCCATTTCCACTCTTGGCAAGCGGTCTCCGTGTTGCTCTGACTCCACTTTTGCAGCATGTGTGATAGCCATGAATGTGTGGAGGTACTGGGCCTGGGAGCCTATATAATCCAAAAGACTTGCGGCAAATGCTTTTGGAACCTAAATTGAGTGGAGAAATGTTTACAAACACGTGTGCCCCCAGAAATAATCATTAAAAAACTCCAGAGCAACACCTTCCCCCACCCACTCTCCGGCAAAACCTTCAAGCTATGGAATGATTAAATTATACATACACACAAACATCTATGAATTGGGGGTTGTGGGGACAACACCCAGTTGCATTAGGAAGGGTTTCAGGGCACCTGGGTGGCTCAGGCAGTGAAGCATCTGACTCCTGATTTCAGCTCAGGTCATGATCTTACAATTCATGAGATCAAGCCCCGCATCAGGCTCCGCAATGACAGCAAGGAGCCTGCTTGGGATTCTCTCTCCATCCCTCTCTGCTCCTCTCCCGCTTGCAGTGTGCACACTCTTTTCTCAAAATAAACAAACTTAAAAAAAAAAAGTGTCCTTTAACTTTTGTCCTAATACATTAGAGATCTAATATACTGCCATTAGGATCTTAGTATAACAATTCTGAATCAGAGTATCTCTTCCCTTTACAAATCAAAGTAATTGATAGTACAATATGTAACTTCTATAGTTTGGTTATATTTTTATATTTTAAAAAATATATACTTATGGTATCAATTCAAGGGACAGTTTTCAAAGAGACTTCACAAATAAATGAACTAATTCTGCTTAACAGCTATTTATATATATTATCGTGATAAATAATATATATTATGGTTTAGTAAATTCCTTTTTTTTCCAAGCACAAACTTTAAAACAGTCTCCCTTCTTCCCTCCTTACATGGCAACCAACCACAAAATCCTCGTCACTTTCCAAAAAAGTAACTTGTGCTGTCATTGTGACACTCACTTGCTTCTCAAAGTGATTAGGGATCACCACAAGAAATGGCATGGTTTGACCTCATTTTCTAAAAAATCTCTTTGCTTTCCACGGGTATTTCCTTATTGTCCTCTAATAATTGGCCAGAGAAGTACTTCTATCTGGTGGATGATGGAGTGAATGTGTAAATGACCTTGCACTTCCAGGAGAGACTAGTAAGTTGAAGGCATATGCACATGACACAGCTGGGAAGCATTATGCATAAAATATAAAAAATAGCTGGGCGAGGAATAACTTCTTATTCATGAATCCACAAAATCAAATTCTTCAACATGCAAAATAAAGAGGCCTGTAATGGTACCCCATCACATACCCAGGTTAGTATGAAGCATTAGGCAAGGGACAGGTATTTATTATTTCTGAATACCACACCGAGAAATGAATAAACTAGCAGCTTTCAATAACAAATGACTGAAGGTATCACACGAAACTAAAAGCACAGAGCTTACCTCTAGTTGGAAAGTAGGGACTTCATTATACACCCTAACAAAAATCTCCCCTACAATAAGTTCTTTGGCATGATCGGTATAGACAAATTCTGATCCATAAGTTTTGTCACAATCACCCTTTTTAAAAAAGAAAACAAGCTGTTAGTTGTAAATCAAAATCATCACTGTCTGATTTACAAATCTAACCATATTCAATTTAATAACAGATAAATAGCTTAAAAGATCCATTCCTTTTCTAGAGGAAAAACAGGGTAGGAAACCAATCATAGCACTCAATACAATATTAATGTTTATAATAATATGAACTCTGAAATAGGCATGGAGTTATGTTATTTTTTAGTTCAAAGATTAATACTATAACCCATTTTAAGATTTCAAAAGATCACAGAAGTCAGCCAATGAAGTGTCTTAGAGCTAGTGTTTATAAAGCAAGTATACAACACTTGGTTCTTCTCATTCCACTCAGCAGACATTTGGCCTAGTCAGCTATAGAGTGATGGAGCTCAGAAATGAACACATTTGGACTGGCCTTTAAAAAGTAACACGCTGAATGAAAGTGCTGGAAAACAGAGTCTCTGAATAAAAAAAAAGACAGCGTACTGTTACAGAGATTGCCAAACTGAAGAGTTTCCACTTAAGGAAAAGGAAAAAGACAGAAAAGAGGAATGGGAGAGAAACAGTCCCAATGAAGATTCAGGTTGAAATTACACAGAATTTAAGTTGGACTGAAATCATATGTAAAAGTATACAATAAATTGTGAAGTATTAAACAAAGAGAAGATGCTATTATGTCCCTTCTGGTAAAAGGAGAGATGTATAAAAACGTGAGATCTATTCTCCCCAGCTCTGCAATTTTCAAAAGACTTCTATCTATGTAGAGTTCTGAGTGACTATCATGAAATGAGTTAAATAGTTTAGGACATAACAGTGGTGTTTATTGCATAATAACTTCTAAACACACAGACATAACTGTCTAACTCATCAAGTCTCAACGATCTAGTATGTGGATTATACAAGCCTTATCCTTATTGGGCACAGTACAGTCTTTTGGGGTTTTTGTTTGTTTTTTCATAGCTTAACAGATTCTCCACCAGAAGATGGCAAGACAAGAGAAATCATTCAATTCTGATACCAGAAAGCAACTCTGATATACTCAAAAAAGAGGCTGAAGAGAAGAGTGCTTTTAGGTAGAAGAATTCGTTACAATGGGAAGCAGCTACATGTAAACTAAACAGTAACAACCACAAATACAAATGTATCATTAAATACAAGAACACTGTTCTTACATGGACCACATATTAGGTGGCAAAAACCTATAGGCTTAATTAACACCAAATGGAGACACAATAAATACGTTTCTGTTTTGTCAGTACTAAGTTATGTTTCCAGAGAATATTTATAAAAGTTACCCAAGAAATTTATGAAACAATAACATACTTTTTTAATCATGTTTTCTTGTTGGGATTCAAGAAACTCAAGTAGTTCTGCTCTTGTAGAATTGTTCCATATCAAATAGGGGCTCTCTGTGTTGCTGTTAAGCATCTTCAGAATCTAGGGCACAGAATATTACTATTTTGTAACATTTGGAAAAAAATAATTCAACTTATCATTTACTGAAACTGCTGATCACATGCCAAGCACTGTAACAAGTGCCTTAGATACAATGGACCTCAATAATTCTAACAAGTTTGCTGATATCATCCATTTTGCAACTGAGAAAAATCAAAGCTGAGAGTAATCCAGGGATTTGTCCCAAGTCACACAGGCCTTAAGTGGGGAAACTAGGACACAAATTGGAGTCGGTATGACTTCACATCGTAACATTTGCTCTGCTATGGTGAAAATTACATGAGATAGTTGTGTTGAAACATTTAATAAACAGTAAACATGAGCTTAAAAAGAATCATACCATACTGCCTTTACATAAACAAATCAGAAAACAAAATCTGTCTTTCTGAAGCATACTGCTATGAAGGGAAATAAAACTGAGGAGCAGAGAGTCACTTTAGATTTCCTTGGCCAAACCCGGACTCAAGGCTGCATGAAGCAGTTTTGAAGACACAGCTTCTGACTGCTTAGCCATCCAGTGTGCTTTCCCACTGTTTATTTAGCTCTCCTCGATTAGCAGTGTTATAGAAAGACTTGAGACTCTCTAATACAAACGTCTTAATTCTACATTTACAGAGCTCTATACTAGGAGGAGAGTAGCAGGCTATAACCTTCCTCTTATACAAAGCCATCTAACCTGTTTTTAAAACGTTTTAACTACTAGTTAAATAAAATGATTGAAAAAATACATTCTTAGGAAAATTATAAAACTTTGAGAAATGGCAGTTTAAAATAAGCATTTTGAAAAATCCACATGGAGTTTAGGCCAAGATTCTGAAATGCTACTTTTCTCCCCCCACCACCCCACCCGACAGTTTATCAACAACCTGTCAGCATTTCTGGAAAGAATGTTTTCAATCAGCAAAATGCATCATGTATACTTTGCATAGAGAAAGTACAAACATCGGGAGCAGTATCTAAAGCTCTTCCCTCTTGCTCAGAGGGCACTGAAAAGCAATGGTCTACACTAAAAAAAGAATCAGGTTGAATTAAAAAACAAATGTTTAATAAATTCTAAGAATACTTTACATTTGCAACACTGAGGACTTTTTCCCTTACAAAAGTACTGGATGATCATCAGAGAAAACATAAAAATAGCTTATAATTCAGCCATTCAGGGAGAAGTACAGTTAACATCCACCCATTTAATACCAAAAATGGGATTTTTAGCCTTTTCACTTAAAATACTTTAAACATCTTCTTTTTTTAATTTTTTTTTATATTTATTTATTTTTTGAGACACATAGAGAGTCAGAGCACAAGTTGGGGAGGGGTAGAGAGAGAAGGAGACACAGAATCTGAAGCAGGCTCCAGGCTCCAAGCTATCAGCACAGAGCCTGACGCGGGGCTCGAACTCACAAACAATGAGATCATGACCAGAGCCGAAGTCAGACGCTCAACCAGCTGAGCCACCCAGGTGCCCCTAAGCATGTTTTAATGTCTTTAAATATACCTTTAAGGTTTCATAGTATCCTATTCAGTGGGTTTTTATACTTTAATTCTTTAATGCTACATTCTTAGATTGTTTCTCAATGATCCTCACAAAAGAGGCCAAAGAGGCCAAAGAGGTTGGGAGAGCTGTCAAAGTCATGCTTGACTTTTGTCATGAATCCATGTATATGTATGTATTAGCTTTTAGGATTTAAACTCTGAGTGTAAATAAGTTAGAGCTTGTAAAACCAGACTCTGGGTCTCCTAACTCCCAGTTCTGTGCCCAGTGTGAAACACCATTCCAAGTTCACACTCTTGTCCTGTCTCTTCATGACTCAAGGTTGGGAAGAATTATGGTAGGCTCCAGAGCAGAGAAACCTGAAGTCAATCTACCCCTGCAGAAAGGGTGGACTTGTAGAACCGTTACCATCAATCCGCAATAAACTGAATTTCCTGGCTGAGAGAACAAAGGTGAACACTTTCAATTTTTAGGTTTCCTACAGCACTAAACATTGCTGTGTTCCCCTCCTATTTAAAGGATCTTGCAATATTCATCAAAACCCAGGCTATCTCTGAAGCACGTACCTCAGTAGCACTAACTACAGCAAGTTTTCTAGCAACATAGGGTGTCAGCATGCCAGCTAAACTTTTTCTTATGGTTGGATTTTCTGGGGTCGCTTGTTCTTCAGGCAGGTATCCTCCAAGGCGACTCAGAGCACGGACACTCAATTTAGCAAGGCTGTTGGCTACTTCCTGTTACAAAAAATATTAATACATTGAAGTAGGTATGTCATCTTACATAGGTAACACGGTGCCTTTATAAAATCAAAACTGTATGGACCGTATTTAAGGCGCAGAAAGGAAGTTCCCAACGCTGATGTCGGAGAGTTCATGCATTAGAATGTACTCTTCCATTTACACAAAAGAACATCAGAATATACGTACTCAGTTATAACCATTACACCATCTTATAGATAACTGGAAGAAGTACATGTGGGGGTAGGGTGGGGAGTACAGTAGAGGCAGGCAGACTTGCCTGCTAGAGGAACACACTAACAACGTGAGTAATGAAGGTGAGTGACTAAAAAAGGAGACAGAGAAAATATTCAAGGAAATGAGGTTAAGTATTCAAGTGCCTGGGGGAGCTAGCCCCAATAGCACCATTGTATTTCTCTGTGATATACAACCATAATTTTGCAATCATAAAAATGATTCTAGGTAACAGAAAAGATTAAGTTATGTGCAGTATATGCTACTATAAATTCCCTCCCCTTGAATCCTCATAGCATAAATGGTTAAGATAAAATAAGTTCTGGGACTTAAAGAGCTATAAATTTAGTTATCCAGAAAAACAGTTCATGTCTGGGGCTCTGTACAGCTAGACCTTTGCTTTGCATTATTCAGCATTAACCTATGGTTTGGGTTTAAATTCAAGACTAAAGCAGTGTGAAGGTTACCTGCTGATTTGTTTCTTCGCTTTTCTGAATGCCACTCTCTTCTAGCGTGTAGTCATAATTAAATAGATAACCAAGCAGATGCCACAAAATTCCAGCCTGAAATAGGTGTGTCTGTAGCCAGAAATCAACAGCAAAGGAACTGACACATTCTACTCCAAGAGCGGCCACCCGTGGAATACTCTGAGAGATAAAGAATAATGAAATTAAAAAAAAAAAAAAAGCTCCCAAAAGAAATTGGTTATGAATGTACATCAAGCTAGCCATCTTACTGCGCAAAATGTTCACCTCTCTTGTATTTTCAATTCCAATTTAAATCTGAATCCAATATCCTTTAAAGTCTAAAATTAAAAGTGACCCTGTGATAAGACACTGAATTGTTTTCGAGGCTAGTGCTCAAAGATTCGGAAATATAGTTTTCTCCATTTTTTGTATTCTAATTTTTAAAAATAGTGATAAGGCATTACAACTCACATGCTAGGGTCTTAACTGTATCAGAAATATCTTTAGTGCAGGTGTATGGATTTACTTCTTTATATCAGAGTTTGTATTCTCATTAAACACTTCGAAGGACATCATGTAAATATACTTAAGAGATTTTCATCAGATTTATTAACTCTAGATAACTTAGTCCAGGATCGGCACCCCAATCCTATTCAATTCCAACAGAACTCACTCCATCCAGTTATCTAAGAAAGCTCTCTCTCCTTCCCAGTCACCTACTTCACCTACCCTAGTTTGAGGCTAATTTGCCTCAGCAGTACAGGATTTGGAGGAAATATTAACTTCTCAGCAACCCAAAGCCCTTCCCACCAGTGACTTGATTGTTATAGGTTTCACATGGTCCTTTACTTGCATTAGATTCATTTACTCTAGTCTCTCATTTCTTCTCTACCTCTCTTCCAATGTTCAGATGAGACCCACTTCCCTTTACATGTCACTCTAGTCTTATTTCTTATGGGCCACCATAGGAACTAAAGCCTCCATTTACACCAAGGGTTCTGTGAAAAATGATTTTAGAGATCCAAATAATGCACATAAAAACAATTCTGGGAAAACACCTTATGTATAAATTGGGGACTGGCTATGTGACAAGAACACCCATTGCCTACTGCGTCTAGAAAGCATTAAAGATGAACTCTACCTTGCCAAAATATAGCACCCGACAGAGATCCTTGATGATGCCAGGCATTTCCGTGATCTTCTCTCGGCATTCTTCAAACTGAGCGGCCACACTGTAGCATTTGCTAATGTGTCCACACACCTGCATTCAACACAACAGAGCAAAAACAAAAACCAAAAAAAGGTTCACATGCACATTCCTTACTTAAGACACCAGAAATCAAGTCAGCAGAGATTCATGAATAATGCTTAATCCTATGTATGATGCTCCAAATTTAAAAAGAACATTTCTACTGAATCACTAGTAATTCTGGCTAAGATTTCCTCTATATGCAGGGTGGGCAAACCATGGCTACTGCAGTGCATGGGCCAAATTGGCCCTGGTTCATTTTTGTATGGCCAGGGAGCTAAGAATGGTTTTTACTTTTTCTCAAAAAAAAAAAAAAAAAAAAAAGGAGTATAAGTGGGGTAGGGGCAGATAAAGAGAGGAGAGAGAGAACCCCCAATCAGGCTCTGCACTGCCATATCGGCACAGAGCCCAATATGGGGCTTGGACTCATGAACCATGAGATTATGACCTGAACCAAAACCAAGAGCTGGATGCATAACTGACTGAGCCACCCAGGCACCCCAGTTTTACATTTTTAAAGGTTGTTAACACACACACACACGCGCGCGCGCGCGCGCAAGAGAGACTGTAAATAGCCTGACAAAAATATTTATTTACTCTCTGGCCCTTTATAAAAAGATGTCTGCCAACCTCCAGTTAAGGTATTTTTGTCCAACTTATTAACATTGCAGAACTAACAATTCTACTTATTTACCACACTTCAAAATAAAGTATGAAACTAAAAAGCTTGTACTCATTTAAGTGTTTATATTTATTTTTGAGAGAGAGAGAGAGAGAGAGAGAGAATCAGATGTGAATGGGGGAGGGGCTGAGAGAGAAGGGGACACAGAATCTGAAGCAGGCTCTGGGGTCTGATCTGTTAGCACAGAGCCCAACATGGGGCTCAAACCCACCAACCACGAGATCATGACCTGAGCCGAAGTCAGACGCTTAATCAACTGAGCCACCACCCAGGCACCCTGTACTTGTTTGTTTTATATTCTAAAATTTGCTAGCATAAAAAGGACCACACAAAAAGATGCATTCTACAATGATCTTAATGAATTCCTGATGGATTTTTCTCTCAATAAGTTCAATTATAACCTTAACAGAAAAAAAACAAACTATAGCGATGGATTGTTATATCTAAGATGACAAATGTTAGGTGAACCTGTGGTCATCATTTCACAGTATATGTAAATCAAAGCATCATGCAATATGCCTTAAATTAATACTATGATGTATGCCAACTGCTTCTCAATACAACTGGAAAAACATGACTAGAGATGGGAGCGGGAGGTAGAGAAGGAAATTACGGAAGGAGCAGATGATAAGTGAAAAAAGAATGGCAAAATGACAAATGTTTGTAAGTGGATGGTGAGGATATAAGAGTTCATCATACTATTCTCTAAGGAAAAAAAAAATCAAGCCACTAGATTCCATGTGATTTAGTGTAGTACTTAAGTGTGATAAAGAAACCAATAGCCTCAGTATCACCTGAGAATTTGTTAAAAGCATATTCAGTCCTCTACCCCAGAACCACTGAATCAGAAACTATGGGCAGCAGCCCAAGTAGGGGTCAGCCACCCACGTTTTCATGAGCCCTCCAAGTGATTCTCATAGAAGTTCAAGTTTCAATTACTACTGGTCTAGTGTAACTGTCTTGGAACCACACATTTTAGCCTCACCTGTACTGACATGTCACTTGGTTTACTAGAACGATTCAAGACAGCCACACAGCGACTAAATGCCTCCTGTAACACCTGAAGAGAAAGAAGTTATCCATTAATCCCCCATTTTGACTTGAAGTCTGAAAAGTCTTTTCTGGTAGGAATAAAATATTAATGACCTTTTAATGTTAGATACTTGGTAAATAAATGTTTGCTCAATTAACATTTGTTAAACAAGTAAAAGATCCCTAGAAGTTTTTTGTTTTTTTTTTAACATTCCCAATAAGCTATTTTGTGAGCAGTTAAGGTTATCAATTTTGAATCAAATACTTTCCATTTCACATTATGAAATAAAGCTCCATTTCTACCTTTAATTTTAATGCTAGAATATGGAGAATATAACATGTTATTTGGTGGAATAAATCAAGGTAAGAAATTCCATCAATTGTACTTGGTGAATTCTCTATTGCCAAAAGTCATGCAATGTGCCTCAACTAGCTTGAAGAGAAAGAAGGACAGAGGTCATCCCATATTACCTCAATTCCATTCTCCCTCCTGAGCTCTTCAGCATTGAGGGCCGAGCAGTTGACAGTATGGAAAGCTAGCTCTGTAGCAGCAGGCAACAATGGTGATTCTTTTGAGAACAGGAGGTCATCTGAAGTTTCCATTGTTATAGTCCTAATTAGCATGGGGTATCCTGCATATTTATAAGGCTGTAAATCTGAAATAATCAAAAGTTAGTGTTGGGAAAACAGTAAGCAAAACAAAAATTGATTGTCATGGTTTTAAGTTAATTCTGACACTATGTTCAATTGTGTTCCCTTAAAAAAAATGACAAAATATTTAACATCTTAAATGTCTCCTAATTCTAGTTCATAAAAAGAAATTAAACCTAGTATAAATCCCTTGGATCTTTCCTTTTCTAGCATACTTGTTTGGCTGATTTCTCTAAAATTTTTCTGCCCCCAAAAAGATTATTTTCTGGTAGATTAAACTTTACTAAACTTAAGTATGTAGTGGTTTTGATCCTTTGCAAAATATCTACTTTCTGCATTGTCCACGGAATCTTTGTAACTTTTCATGTGACCGCAGACAGCACAGACAGATCAGGACCCCACACCAGAACTTATTTATAAATCCCCTTTGGGAAAAGTGGGAGGTGCAGCCTGAAAAAACATTATGACCTTGATAATAAACCAATGGTGAGCCACAAGTGCAACTCTAATATAGTTATTAGCCATTAAAATGTAACCAATGGTTTGAAAAAGACTTGTTTAAAGTCATTTTGATTAGTGGTAAATGCCATATAACTAAATGCTTTACAAATGTGTTCTGTTCAATTCATATGCAAAAGTGAATCAATTAGTCACTGCTCTCAAACTGCTAGATCCCCATGCTGTCCCGTGTAATACTAAAACTGCAATCCCACTTGTCTTCAATTACCCAACAGTCCTGCTTATCTCAAATCCCCACTGTCCTCTCTTCCTTCTCTCCCAACATCATCCTACAGAGCAAATGGGTCTCCTACTCTTGGCTTCAAGCCAAGTTCAGTTCCAAAGCCAAAGGACACCTGCAGTCTTGAAACTAACTTCCCATCCCCAACAAAGCCTTTAAAGTTTTCACTTTCCTGGCTTTCTAGTTATTGTTAACAGCAAATGGCACTGCAAACATGCTGGAAATTCCCAATAACCTTGTACTGTGAAATCATACCTATTCTTCTACAATCATGGTTTGCAAACTATCCCATAGATCAGAGGGTTTTGAGAGCTACGACAGGAAATGAGAAGTATGAGAAAAGTATATGATCACATGAAAAGTTTCTATTGGTTTTAAACACCAGACCATTCTTTAGAAGCTTTTAAAGTTATGAACAGGCACAAAAAGCTAACGTCCTTCCAGAAGGAGTAACAAAAACGTGCTGGAAATGCAAAATACTAAAAAACATAGGTAAGAAGTGGAAAGTATAAAAACAAACAACATTTTGGCCCTTCCAATAGAAAACTGCTCTTTTACTCTAAAATGCAATTCTAAGAATCTTACGCAATAATAACTCTAAATCTATTAAAATATACTGTAGAAACAAGTAACATGGTAGATATCAGCTGGAAGGTAAATTAGAATTTGAAAATAACACATGCTTTACCTTCTTTATGACGGTTGAAGAGGATGCTCTGTGTTTTCAAAATTAAAATTATGTTCTCTGGATCTGGCCCATCCACTATTTTTGCTGATTTGGTACATAAAAATTCATATGCTTTATTTACTTTTTCAAACATATCCTGTATATGACCAAACGTAATTAACTTTTAGTGTGGAAGATCTCAAACCAAACAGCTGGTCTGTATTTTACCAATAACTTCTTAGTTATTATTTTGTTTTTTACATTAAGGAATTCATTCCAATTGTAATCTAGCTGGTACACTCAAGGTGAAACCTACCCGCCCCGCCCCGTCGCCAAATAGCTATTTACTGACCTTAATACCATTACTAAAAAATTCTTCTTCACTTGGTTTATACCATATATATCATATTGAACTCATACATATAAAGACAGTTTCTGAGCTATTATAAAAATAATAAGAGCTGTTTATGGAGTACTGCAGCAGGCATTGTACTAAATATGCATTACAAACATTATCTCATTTAATCCTCCAAATGTCCATATGAAGTGTGAACAGTTATATCCTCATCTAGGGTCGCAAAGTCAACTGGTGATGGGCTAAGACTTACACCCAGGTCTGACTCCTAAATCCATGTCTTAAATGACAACACCATATTATGTTCCTTGATCTACATGCTGATTCTTGTGTGTCATATTGTTTTACTACCATAGCTTTATAGAGTATTTCAACATCTGGTATTAAGTCTAGCAATTTAATACTGATTTAAAAATTTCTTCCTATCTTGACTGTTTTCTCTCCCAGATGAATCTGAATTGCTACACATTTCTCAAAAAATCCCAGGCTTTTGATTTAAAATGTCTTAAACATATAAAAGCGGTATATTTTCTTTAAAAAAAAATTTTTTTTTTAAATGTTTATTTACTTTTGAGAGCAAGAGAGAGAGAGAGACAGACAGACAGACACAGAGTGTGAGCAGGGGAGGGAGAACCAGAGAGGTAGACACAGAATTAGAAGCAGGCTCAGGCTCCGAGCTGCCAGCACAGAGCCTGATGGGAGGCTTGAACCCATGAACTGTGAGATCATGACCCGAGCTGAAGTCAGATACTCAACCGACTGAGCCACCCAGGCATCCCAGCAGTATCTTTTCAATACCAAGTCTTCCCATTCAGGAGTAATGTCTGTCTTTAATTAAAAAAATGTTAACCTTGAAATCAGTGGAAATTACTCCAAGTTTCTATCAATAAGCTATCAGTCGTAGTTATAGAAATCATACTGTGTGATTTCATCTTTTATGTAATCTTTCTTGGCATTTTAGTAGGAAGCTGAAGAGGCAGGATCAGGGAATACCACCACCAGGTAACTTTTAAGTCTGATCCAAATTTTCCATTTTTTCAGTTAGAACAATATGAAGTTGAAGGTCATTAGAAAAAAAAAAAAAAATCACCCAAAGCAATTCAGATGGCCATAACGTCACCTACAAATTAATTACATTCATCCACATTCTTAACATTCAATTATTCATGTGACTGCCCATTAGACTTAATTCTTAGACATGAGAAAATATACACTAGTTACTAGTATAAGGGCAGTCCTTCTGGTAAACTGAGGAAGGACCATTCATGCACAAACCAGGGGCATATGGGCCACAGGTTAATGTAACATACACTGGGCATTACGAGGCGGGCACGAGCACAGAGAGTGAATATACCTTTTCTCCACCTAAAACATTAATAGAGCAAAAGGAAGTCAACCCAAAAGTCCTAATTCCAAAGGTAGTACATACCCTCCCTTCTGGATTCTTATCAGGGTGGTACTTCTGTGCAAGTCTGAAGTAAGCTTTTCTAATCTTGCTCTCATCATGCCTGTTAAATAGCAAAATTATTTTATGAACAGAGTAAGGTACAAGAAAAAAATTTATATAATCATTTAAAATGATACTGTAAGAATCTTACTTTTATTATATATGATCACATATTAGGCATCAAATTAAACCCAGTAAGATTCAAGTAAGAATTTTTTTGTAATGTTTATTTATTTTGGGGAGAAAGGAAGAGGGACAGCACGTGTGCGCAAACAGTGGAGGGGGAGAACGAAGAGGCAGAAGATCCAAAGTGGGCTCTGTGCTGACAGCAGGGAGCCCAATGAGGGGCTTGAACTCATGAACCGCAAGATCACGACCTGAGCTGAAATTGGACATTCAACTGACTGAGCCACCAAGATGCCCGAAGAGTATTCTTTACATACAAAAGATAAAACCTCAATGTTCCCTATGGAAGGTTATCATTCACTTCAAATCACAAAACTGTATTTGAAGAAGAAAATTTTTTTCCAATTTTTCAAACTGTCACTTCAAACTCTGTAATTTTAAGTAATATTGACTATCAGCCTTGCCAAAAATGTATAAAATGTATAAAATCAGACTTAAGAAAATGTCTTTTAAACCACTTTTCTCTAATATTATCTATTCTACTATAAAAACTTCACTTATATATTAATGAAGTAAATGCACACTCTTTCCTATACATCTTAGCGTCCTAGATATGTTGCTACCAAATCTATTCCTCATGTGTAACACAAATAGTAGGAGGAAGGGGGAAGATGAGTATATGAGTGACGACCATGTGGCAGGTACAGTGCCAGGTGTTTTACATTATTTCAGTTAATAGAGAGCAAAACCTGTACCAGCAAGACAGAAAAATGTTAATTCTAACAAATTTGTAATAAATGATAATCACATGGATACAGTTCCATATGGTTATTCCCACAGGTGTATACATATCAAAGAATAGGCAAAAAAAAAATGTAAAAACCGTTGTTTAATAACTCAGTCTTTGATATTAATATTCTAAGGCAAGTAGGAGCGCCTGGGTGGCTCAGTCGGTTAAGCATCCGACTTCGGCTCAGGTCATGATCTCACGGTCCGTGAGTTCGAGCCCCGTGTCGGGCTCTGTGCTGACAGCTCAGAGCCTGGAGCCCATTTCAGATTCTGTGTCTCCCTCTCTCTCTGCCCCTCCCCTGTTCATACTCTGTCTCTGTCTCAAAAATAAAATAAAACGTTAAAAAAAAAAATTAAAAAAAAATATTCTAAGGCAAGGCAAACTTTTACTATTACAATACTGAAAATAACTCACGGGCCCTGTCCTTGAGGGAGATTAAGCACTTCATAAGCATCATCTATTGACATTGTAGGAGGCTTCTTTTCAACTTCCTTCTTCCAGGCATCAAGAGTATCTTTTAGAAGCTTAACCTTAAAGACAGAGGATTAAAATTTTTATCTTTTATGAAAGTAAAACTATTTCAGAATGTAATTATAAATTACAGAATTTTTGTGCTGTATTTAAACTGACATTTCTGGGCTATCCAACTATTACGGTTTTCTGAAATACACATAACCAAAGTCACTGCTAAATAAGTAGCAGGGTATCTGATACAGGGCTACATTCCTCTCTTTTTCTTATGTGGTATTTTTATTCTCTGACAATTTCTGTCTTTACTTTTAATTGTTAAAGAAATGTTCAGAAAGCACCGAAAATTTTGAAATTAGTGGATACATTGCAGTAGGAAAAAAAGCAGTATATGGTTACATGCTTCTCAAAGTGATCTAATGTAATTACCAGTAAGCTGACATTCAAACTAATCTAAGAGACAGTAAGTAAAACCAAGAGAGTCTGGGTAGCAGGTCAGAAGAAGAAAGCCAATATTTACTGCATGCATTTATGCCAAGGAGCTAGATGCTTTACAAACTGTAGCAGACTTAATTCTTGTACAAAATTTCATTAATGCATGAAACCATTCAGATTCTTTGAGATAGCACCATGTTTCCCACTTAGTAAGTGGTAGAACTGGATTCAAACCTAAGTCTGACTAAAAAGCCCATACTTTTCTATTGCATGCTGAATCCATAACAGGTAGCAGAGACAGCTGTCTTTATCTGGTCACAATAAAGAGGCAATGCCTAAGATGGCAACTGTTCTGAAATCTTTTGATGATAAGGATAATGGTATAACCACTGCTATACTAAAAAACCAACAGGGGCACCCAGGCCCACTTTATTCCAGGCTTCCAGCAGATATCCAAGGGCTCAAGTTGGAGGGTTCCCAAGGGCACTGTGGACAGGCTACTATATAAAATAGCAGGTCCCACTTACTGCCTCCTATGTGTGCCAGGAATCATGCTATTTTTCATATGAATTCTCAATCTTCCCAACCACATGAGATAGTTGCTATTAGTAGTAGTACTGTTACTGTAACGGAGGCTTAGAGAAATCAAGCAATGTTAAATACACCTACTCATGGCCAAACTGAGACTCAATCCCAGACTGCCTAATTCCAGTATCTGCGAGCTTACTCAATATGCTATAAAGACAAGCTTCTATATTTGGGATTTATCCAAATATATTACATTACCCGCAGAGGTACATAGTCCTTAAATAAGAGGGAACATTTAAGGAAGCTATTATCCTTATCAGAGAAGAAATAAATACCCAGGAGTGATTAGAAGCTATTTTTACAGTTTGAGAAGGCACAAATTAACCTACTGACTTACCGGATCTTTAATGGGCCAATCTGGAAACCGGAGTGTATCGCAAAGTTGTTTGAGGTAATAAATATTACAAAATAGTTCATTTTCTAGTTGTGGATAGTTGATTACTGGGATGGGACAATATTGATAAAGTGCTCTTGTGTTACTCTGAAGACGTGGTGTGAAATCAGCAAGATGGGCAGCAATCTTCTCTATCATGAGGCGTCTACAATTAGAAAACTCTCCGAGCATTATGAAAGGATTATTTTATTAAAAAAAAAAAAAGGTTAAGACAGGTAATCATGCACAATATTTACGTGGATCTTCTTTAGAGTAACTCAATTATTGGCCTACAATGTGTGTTTATAAGAATGTTACTGAGAATATTCCATACTTGTTATGTAAAAAGTCTCAATGGATATAAACTTATTTATAATACTTATCTATAAGGACAAGCATAGAGCAAAAGGCTGATATTCCCAGTCCTTCCAAAAATCAGTCATTAGAAGGTCAAACGGTATTGAATTTGCATACTTCATGCAACACATGAGGGCATAACCAGGGGACTAAGTTTAGTAGCACTTCAAAGAAGCTCACTACACAGTATTTATTATAATTAACAATCTGGTGTCTGGCCCTCAGTTCAGCAGAAATTTGATCAGATTAGTATACAGACAGCTATATCTTTTAGACAGGGACTTATATTAACCAATCTCAGGAGAAAAATATTCCATAGAAAAGTTGTGTTGTAAACTTCTTTATATTCCTATACATTTGTTCCCAATGAAAAGCATGATTGTCACACAGAATACATTGTTGGCTAGCACATGCCAAGTCTACGGGTCAACCTACCTGACAAGCCAAATGATAATCAGCAAGTGGCACTGTGAGTGTGAAGTCAGCCAAGGGAGGGAGTAACAGACTCAGATCAACCGCCATCCAACTAAGAGGACTGAGGGGTTCTCCACAATAGTGGTGGCCTTGACACTGGACCTATGAAGTGTGCAGTCTTTTTCTAGACACAGCCTGTCTGGATGCTGACGTCTGCTTCTGTGCCTCTACTTTTTCTTGTTTTCCAAGGCTTTTCCTCCTCAAGGGCATTCTTTAGGAAAGCTAATTTCCACATTAAGGTCAAAATGTGCTAAGGGCCTCATTCTAAAATGAACTGGGGTATCTCTGGTATGATCCATTCTATGTGGGCACAGTCTTTAGTGGGGGACAGCTCTGTTTCCAAATACCAAGGAGGCGTGTCTTGATTTTATCCCTATATATTCCTTACATACACTGCCTAAAATTCTACCAGTTCCATAGACTGACTTAAGCATCACCAGTGGTAACAGGATCAACCTTATGTAAAGCTCTATTAAGGTAACAGTAACTCTGTCAAATCATGTTAGATTAGAAAAAAGCTCATGGCCTTGTCAAACTTATCCCTTGATTTGGCACCAATGATTACTGTAGCTTGGATTGTGTAACTAGTGAAAACAGTTCTTTTAACAGAAGTCAAACCAGGTGGCAAGAGGCAAGGATTCTGAGTATACAATACAAACAATCAGTTGGCTATTTACCTCATTTCACTGCTCCAGATTGCTTCTGGAGTATCAAATTCTCCCAGAAAAATCTCAGAAAACTTTTCAGGCTCATAATTTTCTAAGTAACAAACCATTGCTTCTGGTAGGATGTGTCCAAGTATACTTCTCTGAAAAATATCTTGTCCTTTTGTCTTTAAAACAAAACACAAAAATACTAAAGTTACCATTCAATTTTCTAATAAATGAATGAGGGTTAGGGAATATTTTAAGAAAACAACCAGAACAAATTGCTTTTATGTTCTGTGAAGGGGAAGATGTCTGGTATTAACTGGCTTTGGCATGAAGTTCAAGGTAGAATTAACACTATCTGGGCCTCCAGCAGAGTCTTAAGCTCGTCAGATGTCAGGGGCTGCCAACATTATTTAGGATGATCTGCTTGGACCACATGTAATAGTAAAGGACAGCACAAGGAGAGATGCCACCAAGACTTTTATCAATTTTCCTGTGTTACATTGTTGGTTGCAGTTTTCACCTAGAACTGCTTCTGTTTTCAAAAACAAGTCCAGAAAATCAACATCTTAAAAAGCCTGTCCTCAGGAAGTGTGGGTATTTAGATGGAAAGTATCTATTCAAGGTAATTATAATTAACTGTATTAAGAACTTCATATTCTCTGGCTGGCAAATGGGAGTCAGGAGAATGATCATACTTTATCATACTAAATTTTAAAACTCATTTCTTTACCTGATGGAAATAAAATCCTAAGGACTATAAATACTTTTCTTTTTTCCTTCTAGGTAAAGTGAGAATGTTTTATTCCTCTAGGATCTGACAAAGAGACAGAAGAAAAAACCCAGACAGGGTTTTACCACCTAGTGCCAAGACAAATTAGATGATAAATACTTCCAGGCTTTTTTGCTAAATTCACTATCCGTTAAATTTTGGGACAAAGAATTGGTGGTTTTGTTCTTTAGAATACCATTATTTGGGGGGCGCCGGGTGGCTCAGTTGGTTAAGCATCTAACTTTGGCTTAGGTTCATGGGTTTGAGCCCCATGTCGAGCTCTATGCTGACAGTTCAGAGCCTGGAGCCTACTTCATATTCTGTGTGTTCCTCTATCTCTGCCCCTCCCCTGCTCGTGTTCAGTCTGTCTCAAAAATAAACATTAAAAATAAAATAAAATAAAATAAACCATTATTTGGTTAGTTTTTGCATCTAGAGTTCTGTTACAAACACAGTTTTGCTGTAATTATTCAAAATACTGTTAGGTGAAATGATATATCATTTTTGTTATAAAAATTTGAAAAAAGATTCCATATGCATAACTGCACAGAAAAAAAGGGGAAAAAAAGAAATGCCAAAAAATGCCTAATGTTATACTGTGGTGGTCGCATTAATTTTTTTAAAACTCTTTTTATATTCTCATTTTCTATTTGTATAAAGCTGCGGAAATTATACTGCCTTGGGCATCACTTTAATATTATTAGATTATTTTCCAGGCCCTCCCTGGATGCTCTAGAAAACATGACATTATACCACATTGTCAAAGATTAGTTAGTGTCCTTGGTTAGTGTCCTTGGTTAGTGTCCTCAGCAGTGGACTGCTGTTGGTTTATTATTCTGCTCACAATAAAATCTGAAAATCAATGCTCCGTGAAAACTCTAACAAAATTTGAATCATCTTTCAGTTATATTTTGACAATAAATACCTCTGTAAAATATAGGTATAAAGTTTCAGGTTGTCAAAGCTATCTGGATGAACCTTAGCTTTTTTTGGATTCCTATTTTTCTTCCCCAGTAAAATGGCAAGGATACTTGAGAGCAGCTGAAGAATTAAATAGCTTCAAAAAAGAAATTGGCACTTCTGCCACCTGAGGATCTGAACAAAAAGAAGGATGAAGTCTTTACTGAATTTTAGCTGAGTGTGAGATTCAGATATATGCTGAGGTATTTATGGAAGTTATTAATCCAGGTTTTACACAATGGGAACAAGTTATATTCACAGCAGGGTCATGTTATAATTCATATCTGCAATTTCTAATGGGCTACATGTATTTTCATTAAAAAATATTAGCTTAGACTTTCTCTGTACAAGGTACCACAAGGAATGTGAAAGAGGAGTAAAACAGTACCTGCCCTCAAGTGCTTATAATCTAGTAAACATACACAGCTCAGGACAGTTTAGTGCCAAACAGCTTATGCAGCGTCAAGTTACATGAATTAATCTGGCTTACCTCCTCAGACTTGAAAGCCTGTTTGGTATGTGTATACTTCAAAAATCTAGAAAAAGAAATTACCTGTCAGACGTAGGAACTGATTTAAATTAAGTAATCTTAGTTTTCTAAAGATCAGATTTTTTTATACTTAAATAAAAGCCATGAAAGGCAACTTGTAAAAATACATACTCCCAAATTGTTTAATTTCTAATTAAGGCAAGAACTTAAATGAATTAGAAAGATTTTTAAACGATGGTCATATTAAGAATATATAATAGGAAAAATTACCTAATTTGAAGAAAAAAGCAAAATGTCAAACTGTACGTGCAATATGAACATAGTGATGTTAAATACATATTAAAACTGTATAAAAGATGGTGATAAATTCTCACGTTAGATGTGGTAAAGTGGTATAATTATTTTCCCCATTCTAATTTCCAAATTCTCAGACATATGGTTAAACAGCTGTCCATGTACATTTGAAATAATTTTAAATAGATTACCATTAAAGTTCTTACCGAGCAACAGGAAGCACATTGGAACCTGTATACATCATGATAAAGAAAAATACTCCACTAAGATAAAGACGAGGTAACTGTGGGTTATCTTGCATGATATGGTATAACAAAATCGCAACCTTCTCAACAAGTATAGGGTCAAAGGTCAGCAGTAGCTAAAAAATAAAATGTTTTTGTTACTGGATTATAAAAAAACTTGCAATAACATCATTTACTTCACGCTTATATACTTCATGTGCTGACGTTACACTTTCTTATATGTAATAAGTTACAAAATAAAAACCTGTGGGATTTAGTAAGCTACTGTCTACCAGACTCATCAGATTTGAAAATTAATTCATTTAACAACATTTAATGCAGAGATAGTAAAATATTGAGAACTGTTCAAAACTTATTCAGAAAAGACCCAAAGATGCCTGAAACTATGCTGTCATGATTACAGATAAAACCGTTTCTAAAAAAAATAAAAATAAATAAATAAATAAATAAATAAATAAATAAATAAATAAATAAAACAAACAAAAACAAAAAAACCGTTTCTTATGCAGGAATCTTCTTAGGTGGCCTTTGTTAATGACAAAATAAAAAAGAAAAAGGTAGGTATGCTTTGGGTTAGTTTCAGGATGTGAAGAATTCCCTGGAGACTACTTGAGAACTCAAGGAGCAGAGAAAAACTATCAGTGCACACTAACAGTACTAAAAAATGAATCTACAAGTACAAGTAGAAGGAACGTGGGTGACCAAATACTAGTGGTACATTTACTGCTGGCCGAAAGTACTAAGAGACGTGATCTCTAAAAAAAATTTGAGCTAGTAATACTTAAGGGAATATCCGGGGCCACCAAAAGGAGTCTGGGGTTTTGAAAATCATATAGAGTTGCTATGAATAAACATTTGATCAAGAAATTTTCTAAGTCTTATCTTAACACAAGTGGCACTTCACTTTTCTATAAACATTTCCAAAGAATCCCCAGTGTTGGGTCAAATGCCACTAGTACAAAAAAATAACAAGAGTAAATACTAGCTCACACTAGGAGGTCAAAGTTCCAGACTCAGGAGACTAAACTGGTGTATGTCTTGCCTTTTAGTAAACTAGATTTCTCTGTGTGCTGGTGTCTTATCTGTTCCTCAAGGTATTTTGATGTAGTATTTAGTACTATGAGATATTTTACAAAGGAAAAACAGATACAGTAACAGGATTTTCCCTAGTGTTAGTAGCAGTCGTAGCTCAAGACTTGACATCATTTTAATTAAAATATGGGAATAAGCAGGCAAAAACTCAGAATATTTGAAATTATGACTATACCAGAAAACCTAGGACATTCACTCACTGTATCTTAGACACACTCTAAAAATTCCAAAGCTGTATCAAAAGGTAAAACCGGTGTGCTCTTAAAGTCAAATGAAGTACAGAAATCTGTACCAACCGACGTAGATAATGTGTTCCTGAAAACTACTATAGCTGCCTGTGTTTAGCAAGAGTAAGGTCTCCCAGAATACAGGAAATTAAAGAAAAATAAAATATGTTCTAAAAGTATTTTTTGAACTCAGTATATACAAAATATATACACTATTAAGAGCAGTGAGAGTTAAAAATTAAATTCTTCTCCTGAGTCATTTTAATTGTTCAGCTATTACTAGAGATTTTTTAGTTAATTTAAATGGACTCTTCCCCTCGAAAGCTTCATGTTATGCCAACCACATCTTTTTTTTTTTTCCCATTCTTTCCTGGCCTGAAATTCAACAATGTTCGCATTCACTTCTTTCTTTTCAGCTCCCTGATTCTTGAAAATAATGCTTGGGAGAGGTAGATTTTCTAGGCCTTTATCTACATGTCCAGAAGAGAAGGCAAATCCCTCTTTTCATTCTACCTCACATAAGCAGCCACACAGTTCTCTAGGCTGGGGTGGATGGCGGGTTACAAGAAAGAACTGCAGTGTTCTTTCATGTAAGCACTGAAACAGAACGGTCCACAACAGAAAAGCATACAAATTTTGCAATGCTGATATGCTTAAGTAACAGAAGTCAGTGGGGGGTGGGGTGGGTAGTCAATAGGGTACTAGCACTGTATTTCAGAACTCTTTTTTCATTATCAGTGACTTGCACAGGCACTTACTTACCTATCCATGAATGCAAAAATATACAAACTAAG
This sequence comes from Puma concolor, assembly GCF_028749965.1. Taxonomy (NCBI): domain Eukaryota; kingdom Metazoa; phylum Chordata; class Mammalia; order Carnivora; family Felidae; genus Puma; species Puma concolor. The sequence goes on along the minus strand of NC_141675.1, from coordinate 28,773,553 downwards.
TAATTCTCCTTTCCCATTTCACATCAATGTTTAAGTGATATGTACAAACAGCAAAGTTACTGGCATATATATACTTTAAAGTCACATCATGTGTGGTTAATATAAAAAATGAGATTTAACAATAGGACACTCCATAGACAGGAGGGAAGCACTGACCTGAAATCTCTGGGACCTGACTTATTGGGATTTAATGCTAATCTGGAGATACCTTAATTCCAGAACAGCAGAATAATCAGGGGGAAAAAAAAAGAAGAAAAGATACTTTAGTATATCCTGCATAATTCCAACTGAATGTACCGGATCAGCTGCTGTCCATGGAAACATTTAACTGAAAAGAGTCAAAACACTGAGGCAAACTGGCAAGACAGCTGTGATTATTTCTTGAGACACAGCCCAGCACATGTCCATTTCTGGCCCACTAGTGTGCTTCCCAAGAGTCCTAACTTCAATGGTGTGATTTTAAGAATGAATAAAGAAAAGCTTTTGAAAATAATTCTGGAGTCTGGGGCTTCCCATGTTTAGGCTCTTGGATACACAATCTTCCACAGTTTATTCAGAATATCAACTCAATTAGAAGTAAACTAAATGTAAATCAAAGTTGAGGCTTTTTGGAAATGGAATAGACTACAATAAAAAAAAAAAAAAGACTAGGGTTCATAATAAAATTGAACAAGGGAGAATGATTCTTAAAATACTGTTTCTAATTTGATAACATAAAGGTAACTCACCTGAATGATATGGGGTAGGCAAGCGCTGTCTGACAGCAGTCTTTTCACTCTGGGTAGAGGCCGAATGATGGCATTATCTTGATCCCTAGAAAATATTTTCTAAGGTTGGCATTTAATATATCTATTAAAATTTGTATGTGCAGAGCATAGGACATTCTACTAGGCATGAAGCATGTTACCTTACTTTTTTGTTAATGAAGACTAAGCTCTCATACAGCTGGGAACATGATTAGGTATTTTGGTTTAAATCTATTTGGCTGCTTAATATGACTTCATTTCCTTCCATAAGATTTCCTTGAAAAACAGTACCCTAGAAGAGCCAAAGACTCTTATTTATTATTTAATTGATTAAACTTGGTGTTGTCCAACACACTGTCAGAGGATATTTCCCCCCAAAGGGCATATCAAACGTTGTTACATAAATTTAAACCTTAAACTACTCTCAGTATTTTCCACGTATAGCTTTAATTTTAATGCTACATTTTTTCTAAATGCTAATTGTATGCTTTCAAGTGTGATCTGAATTTTAAAGAGAATTGGAACCATGAAAGCTTCAAGTGTTATAAAATTGATAGTCCCTCTGTAGTTTCCATCACAAAATATCTTTAGTACAGTAATAAACAAAATGATGCATATGCAAATATTTTATAAAGATAGAAAAATTCCCTGCAACAGTTATAATTATCACTGTATAACAAACTCTCACCTTTACTGATAAAGTGGAACAAGACCTGGGGCAAGATGTGGGCTTAGGCTCAAGTTCTATACCAGGAGTGGCTAACGTGACAGATGAAGAGCTGCTGGTGGCACTCACCGCTGTCTAGGACTACAGTGTATTTATTTCAAATGTTCATGCCTGCTTCCTATGAATGTGACAATTGTTACTGTTGCCAGAGTGTAGCTAGTAAGCCTCAATTTGGTAGCTTCAGAGAAGTCTCCCAGAGAAAGTTACCTTCTAGCTACTTTATCAATATAATTTGCAAGTTATTTCTTCTGTTTCAAAAGCTCCAAAACTCAGCAGCATTCTCTCAAGGTCACAAAAGGAGTATCTTTGCTCTAAATCACCAGACCAATCCCATGTTGTTACTGAGGAAGCACCCATTGGGAGAGAACAAGACATTTCAGAGTACCTCTTAACCATGGAAATGTTCAATTACATTTTACCTGCTTGGAAAATATCCACACATTGTGATCAACATGTTCAATATAAGGGTAGCAAGGTCAGTTTCATTTAGTACAGCCTGTCCACTGGCTAACAGACACCACTTAAGCTGAGGTATTGCCTGAAGTGGTCGCCATCCATCCATGCCTTGAGCCCAGCATCTGGTTTTTGCATTTAACATTCCTTTGGTCCACAATTCTTGCATCTAAATGAATGGAAGGCACCATTATTACAAACATGAATGAAGCAAAATGAAGTTTGCTCATGTCTTATATTCTGTGATAAATACATGAACTATGGGAATTTACATGCAAGTGTACAATCAAAAAAACAGTAACAAACTTTTGTTGACAAGCCTTCAGGAACCTGAATTAGGTTACTGATGTAGGAAAATTACCATACAGTTGGCCAACCTGCAGAGCATAAAGAACATTGGAAAGAATGCAAACAGTAGGCAGACGGTAAAATGATCAAGATATAAACAAGCTAAAGGCTTGGTCTTCTATGAAACTATGTTTGGCTAAATTCCAACTGAGCCTGGGAGGGCAAGATCAAGTATCAGCAAACGTTAAGATGGAAATTATACCTGGATTGCACAGGCAACTTTCAGTAATTTCAGACTTCATATTAAAGTTTACCTGTTCATTCCATAATAGAAGTGTTACAGTTTAAAAAGCTTATTAATACTTATAAGATTATATAATACCTTCTAACTATTAAGGTAGCAACTATTATTATTTTAAAATTCATTAAAAATCTGAATGCTACCTCCATAACAAGGGCCCATAAACAGTAAGGTTTGAAGACACAACTGTGTCTGCATGTCTGTGTGTATGTGTATGTGTGGTTCTTTAGAACTGCAAGCCATCTAATCCTTCATATGGAAAATGAATGGCAGAGCCGTTGGAGCTAATGATAGTAATTCAAACCATAGTTTAACAATCTTCAACACCCCTACATTTGCTAAGCAGCAGGGCATAAGAAAGACTAAGACCATCACAAAAAGTTCTTCTAAGACACAAACCTCATGAAATCCATATGGGCCACTCCTCTCTTTGTCTGCATTGCCAAAGTACCATTCCTTTTCACTCTCTCTTTTCATATCTGGAGCAGCTTCAATTACATTGCTCTAAGTTTTAAAAAGATTTAGTTATTTTCCAAGGCAGAAATCTAAGGGGCCAGATATCATAAAAAGTAACACAGTACTAATTTCCTGGGTTTACATTCCTTTAGAAAATCACCTTTCACATGACTTTTTCAGAGTTAAGAATCAAATGTCTGACCTAGTAGTTCAAAAAAGCTATTTCCTTATTAATATGCATTTGAAATAAATGGTTTCCTAAATTCACTTGGCAATCGAAGTTAAATTCAAAGATATCTACATTCCCTATGGTCATTAATAAATTCTTAGTACAATAACATTTTAGTAGCAACGAATATTACAAATAACTATATAAATAAACACGTTAACCTTAAACCACAATGCTGAAAATCCTTAAATTCTTTTGAGGGAAAAAACTCATCCAACTAAAAGTTCCAATAAGCATCCAAGATCAAAGAGTTAAAATACCAAAAATTTTTAATACTATTAAACACTTTCAATTTACTACCCTCACTACAGATACTTATAATTTTATAGGTCAATGTTTATGAGAACCTAAGAGAAAAATTTTATGTAGTTAGTGTATTTTATTAAAACAAGGTTTTAACTACCCTATTAACTTTCGGTTTGATTCATATAGAGAGGCACAGCAAAGTGGTCAAGAGCAAAGACTTGCAGATTCTAACTCTGGCTCTGTTTCTTAACGCATGACTTTGGACAATACACTTGGCTTCTCTGTCCCACAATTTCTTCATCTGTAAAATGGGAGGGCTGTCATGGAATTTAAAGAGTTGATACATCATTGGGGTGCCTGGGTGGCTCAGTCGGTTGAGCATCCAACTTCGGATCAGGTCATGATCTCACGGTCTGGGGGTTCGAGCCCCGCATCGGGCTCTGTGCTGACAGCTCAGAGCCTGGAGCCTGCTTTGGATTCTGTGTCTCCCTCTCTCTCTGCCCGTCCCCTGCTCGTGCTCTCTCAAAAATAAACATTAAAATTTTTTTTAAAGAGTTGATATATCACGTATACAAGAATAGTACCTGGTATACTGTAATGCTATACATGCATTACAATTGCTAGCATTTATCCCTGATAATAGAAAATGCCATATTCTAAATATTCATCAAATAGCACTTTTGTACACAATTCAGCCAAAAACTAAGACAGAATATCTCAAACCAGATTAAACAAAAACAAACCACCACAAAAATCACCAAGCTAGCTATAGGTCTCTTGTACAAGTTAGGTGTCAGAAAAGGCCTTTTAGTAAAGACTTGCAGCTCTACCCTCTTACTGGCTGGTTTCAATAAGGGCTCCAGATTGCTAAAGACAAAGTATATTCTCAGTGGCTAGAACTAAAAGTTCTAGTTCCATAACTGATAGTCAGTTTAAATCTTAAAGATCACATTGCCTCAAAATAAGCCACATTAGAAATACCGTTACTTTAAAAGACAAGAGACACAAGAAAAATAAAACTGGATCAACACTGTCCATTTTAGACTGCTCTTATGGTTATTTTAACTTTTTGTGTGTGACCTAATCTCTTAGGCATTAGTTCTATCGTAATTATTGGATATCTTAATTATTGGCTATATTCATGGCCATGTATACTGACATGTTTTCATGCCAAATTTTTATGATTCTTTTGATCCTAAATTGTACTCGAAGACCATTAAACTTGTAAAATCTAGATAAGCATACATACTTGCAGTGGTACTGTAGCTCGGCTTACGTGGAGATGTGCAAGGGTAAGCAAGTCCACAAGGATCCTAATTCCATTTGAATCCATGAGATCCTTAACATTTCTCTGGAAGACAAAGACACCTTTACATAATTGAAAATGTTTCTTCCAAATAGGTACTATTACCTACAAGACTCCCAAAGAAGAAAATATTCAGAATCTCGTTGGAAAGACTGACCTACAACTGATATTACTTAGTATTCAAGGAACATGAATTCGAGGAACATGAATTTAGATAAATGTGAAAAGAGCCAAGAGATCGCATAAGAATTTTTACTTGAACATATTCTGAGAAAATTAAAATAAAAATAAAGCCTAGCAGGAATAACACCCACGATAAACTCTCTGGTTCTCCAAATATCCTGCATTTTCCTAGGTTATTTTTGTTAATAAACAGATTATAATCAGAAATAAAATATGGTATATTAAAAAACCTTTTAATGTTCCAGTTTGTTTTTGTAAACTTAAGGCAAAACTGGTAATTTCTTATAAGTTAGAAATATACAATTTAAATTTCCTTAAGACTTATTAATTACACTTCATTTTAAAACGTGCATCATCTTCTAAAGATGAGACTGAAACTAAACAAGTTAAAATATAAAGATCTGCTCAGATTTCATTGCAACACCATATAATTGTGAACTGATGCTATATTTACAACTATAAATTCTTGTTGGAAACAGTATGAGCCTATTAAAATGTCTTAAAAAGAAAATGTGAAGAGCTAAACGGAGTCTTCAGTTTATGTCTTCAAATTAATTATCATCAAAATATACACTGAATATATTAGAAACTTTCCATTTTATGTCAAACATTTGTTTTACTAAAAATCCAATCTTAAAGAGTCCCTAAAGAATAATCGGATAATGATTTCATCCCTCATTATTCTTCATTCAGAATTTGATTAGTCTTAATTTATTTAGTATCTCTAAGAGTAGGACAGAATGTGCAGAGAATATCTGACAAAAAATTTTCACTCAGGTAGAGCACACTCCTTTCATCTAAAAGGAGAAAATAAGAAAAGAATCACATCTGGATAATTAACCCAAACTGTAATAATTTATTTTTTGTTATATACTTATGTGATTTATTTGAAAATAATTGCTTATTTAGGCAAAGATACTGCACCTTATTAAGGATCAACTTGTTAAGGAAGAGGATCAACCGATCTCGTTCAAGTTTGTCTGTGCACTAATGAAATAAATGAGAATTTAGTCAGAAGTGAGAGAAACACAAATGAAGATTATCATCATCACTGGACAAAATCAACAACAGTCAATAAGAAATAGTGTCATCTTTTTTTTTTTTTTTTTAAAGTAGGTTCTACACGTAGCATGGAGCCCAACGCAGGGCTTTAAATCACGATCCTGAGATCGAAGCCTAAGCGGAGATCAAGATGCTTTGGCTAACTGAGCAACCCAGGTGCCCCAAAATAGGATCTTTTAAACATCAAGAAAATGAGAGAAGACTGTAATTCATCAATGTCTTTCATTCTCTGCAATTTTATATAACTTATCCAATTTCCCTAGGAAGGCATTTATTTTATTTTTTCAATATATGAAGTTTATTGTCAAATTAGTTTCCATACGACATCCAGTGCTCATCCCAAAAGGTGTCCTCCTCAATACCCATCACCCACCCTCCCTTCCCTCCCCCCCATCAACCCTCAGTTTGTTCTCAGTTTTTAAAAAATATGGAACACTTCACGAATTTGTGTGTCATCCTTGCACAGGGGCCATGCTAATCTTCTCTGTATTGTTCCAATTTTAGTATATGTGCTGCCAAAGCGAGCACGGAAGGCATTTATTTTAAAAGTCAAAAACAGATATATAGCTTTAAGAATGTATATAAAAATGAAATAAAAGAATTGGCCCAAATGATGTGAATGCAAACTGGTGCAGCCACTCTGGAAAACAGTATGGAGGTTCCTCAAAAAACTAAAAATAGAACTACCCCACGACCCAGCAATTGCACTACTAGGCATTTATCCACGGGATACAGGTATGCTGTTTCGAAGGGACACATGCACCCCAATGTTTATAGCAGCACAATCAACAATAGCCAAAGTATGGAAAGAGCCCAAATGTCCATCGATGAATAAATGGATAAAGAAGATGTGGTATATATATATACAATGGAGTATTACTTGGCAATCAAAAAGAAAGAAATCTTGCCATTTGCAACTACATGGATGGAACTAAAGGGTATTACGCTAAGTGAAATTAGAGAAAGACAAGTATATGATTTCACTCATGTGAGGGCTTTAAGAGACAAAACAGATGAACATAAGGGAGGGGACACAAAAATAATATAAAAACAGGGAGGTGGACAAAACAGAAGAGACTCATAAATATGGAGAACAAACTGAGGGTTACTGGAGGGGTTGTGGGAGGGAGGGGATGGGCTAAATGGGTAAGGGCACTAAGGAATCTACTCCTGAAATCATTGTTTCACTATATGCTAACTAGTTTGGATGTAAATTAAAAAAAAAAAAAAAAAAAAAAGAATTGGCCCAAATGATACTTCTCAAGTAAATATACTAAAGAATGATTAATGATGTTTCACATAAATCACATCATGATGAACACAAAACAAGAAGGAAAAATATATCTACCTAAAAATTACAAATGGTATGCCACAAATACTCAGGTTCACTGGAGTAACAGTGAATTGGAATTCAATAGTACAAACTGGTATAACAGCAAAGAAAGATTTTTCATCTGGTTATGTTATTTCCTAGGTACATTTTGTAACCTTATCCAAAATCAGTTTCTTAATGTACAAAGCATGACTGACACATAAGGTAACTCTAACAAGCACTGATTATAAAAACCATTTAAAAATTGGTGAAATAGGGGCACGCGGGTGGCTAAACGTCTGACTTCCACTCAGGTCATGATTTCACAGTTCATGGGTTCGAGCCCCCACATCAGGCTCTGTGCTGACAGCTCAGAGCCTGGAGCCTATTTCAGATTCTGCACCTCCCTCTCTCTCTGCCCCTCCCCAATTTATGCTCTCTCGTTCTCTCTCAAAAAATGAATAAACATTAAAAATTTTTAAATAAAAATTGATAAAATGGTGCAAAGGCAGTTCACTGAAATTTAAATGGTTAAATGTAAGAGAAACAGAAGCACAAATGAAGTGTATATACTGCAATAAGCAGGTAACACTCAAATTTGGGCTGCATTAGATGAATGGATCAGTATGTTCTTTCCCCCAGCCAAGCTCAAGTGTCAAATGACAAACTTTCTAAAATGTGCTAACTCAAGGTTCCCTTTTTTTTGGTTACCACTGTAGTTCTAAAAAGTTTTACTATCTTCACACTTAGAAATTTAGTATGCTAGCATCATTTAAGACTTTTTCCAAAGTGGAAAACCAAATATACACACAAATCTAAGAGTCACTATTTCTTTTACACACCTGTCCAGCTCATCCATACTTCACTGACATGGACAAACACTAACCCATTTATTAGTCATTTTCCTATTCATCTAACTTACATTTAATTGAGTATTAAGTAAATTACACAAAAATTCATGCAGAAAGTTATGGTAACAATGTAATCAAACAGAATTTAGTTTTAAAAATGTAGGGGCGCCTGGGTGGCGCAGTCGGTTAAGCGTCCGACTTCAGCCAGGTCACGATCTCGCGGTCTGTGAGTTCGAGCCCCATGTCGGGCTCTGGGCTGATGGCTCAGAGCCTGGAGCCTGTTTCCGATTCTGTGCCTCCCTCTCTCTCTGCCCCTCCCCCGTTCATGCTCTCTCTCTGTCCCAAAAATAAATAAACGTTGAAAAAAAAAAAAAAATTTAAAAATGTAACAAGTACCCCAAATGCATTACCACATAGCAATTTCCTTAAATGATATCCTTACCCTCTCTAACATTCCAATGATATATCTCGTATCTGTAAAGGGTCCTATTTCTTCATGACATCTGCCATAAACAATAGCAAGGGCTTGTAAACATAAACACTTCATGTTTACTTTTGGGGTGAGAAGGAAACGATGATAGAGCTCATTGAAAAACTCATACCTAGATTAAAAAAAAAAAGTTCACAACAGAATTAGCCATGAAACTATTAGTGAAAACAAATACAACAAGATATGAAGAGTAGCTTACGATCTCTTAATTGATCCACTTTCTTCATTCTCATCTTCCTCCAATAGTAACCTCAGGTAATAGTCTCCTATTTTGATTTCCTCTGCGAGGCACTCATATTTAACCTTTATTAATAAATGCAAATTAGATTATTTTAGTTTACACGAAGTTTTTGACAGTTTCCACATAATCATTTCTCAAATTCTGTTCAGAGCTTTTTTTTCTTTTCTTGTTTAGATCACCTTTAACAGAAAAAAAAAAGTCATCATTTCTTAAAATATCTGGTAATTATGATTAATATGACCTACTATTTTATTTAAGTGTTAAAGAGCAGGAATTACATACCAATTTTATGAGTATGAAACTTGCTGATAAAAACTTCCACAGGACTATATGGTATTAATGAGGTTTAAGGGAAGGAAAACTCAAAACACTGTTAACAGATTATCCGCTTCATTCCCTTCTCAGTTTGCCATGACCAACTACAGAGTAAATGATCCGGCATCATACACGGCTTGTGCAATTCACACAAGGAACCTCAGGTTTCCCTCATCTCCCAACATATCAACTACATTTTATGGTGTAATTTTTGTTTTGTTTTGTTTTGTTTTGTTTGAGAGAGAGAGAGAGAGAGAGAGAGAGAGAGAGAGAGAGAGAGAGAGAATATGAACAGAGGAGAGGGAGAGAGAGAATCCCAAGCAGGGTCCATGCTCAGTGCAGAGCCCAAAGTGGGGCTTGATCCTAGGACCCTGGAATCATAACCTGAGCTAAAATCAAGAGCCAAACAATCAAGTGACTGAGCCACCCAGACGACCCTATTGTATTTTTATTTATTCATTCTCTGTATGTCAAATTACCCCAGATTACAAAAGAGGTGATACATGAAGGAGGAGCCCATGATCAGGAGCTAAGGCACCACCATAACCCTTGTACTCAGACTATTACAAAAAGGAATTCCTTGACCAGATTATTAAATTCTTTTTCCAAAGCCTAAAATAACTGATTTCTAAAAATATAAATTATATAAAATCATGCATACACACACACACATTTCACTTTCTGTAAATTCTGAGCATTCAATTCATTCGACTTCTATCTACTAAGCATATAATACTGTGTGTGCCATGCACTGTTCTAGTCATCAGGGATACAGCAATAAACAAACATAAAAATTACTGTCCTTATAGAAGCAGCAGATAAAAAAGTAAAATATGGGGGCACCTGGGTAGCTCAGTCGGTTAAGTGTCTGACTCTTGGTTTCGGCTCAGGTCATGATCTCATGGTTTGTGAGATCAAGCCCCCTGTCAGGCTTGCTAACAGTGCCAGAGCCTGCCTGGAATTCGCTCTCTTCTCGCTGTGCCCCTCTCATTGTGCACATGTATATATGCTCTCAAAATAAATAAATATTTTAAAAAGTAAAGTATAATTAACAGTTGGGTGACAGTGCTATGGTGAAATAAGGCAGGGAAAAAGGACAGTGTGTGTGCTTATGCGGGGGGGCGGGGGGAGGGATATCCATGTACAAAGAGGGCTGCATGTTTAAACAGACTGGCCAGGAAGGGTCTATTCAGATGATGATATGCAGGAAAAGACCTGAAGGAGAAAACAAGTTGAGGCTATCCAGGAAAAATAATATTTTAGTTAAGCAGGAATACCAAGTAGAAAGACCTTGAGTCAAGAACATGAATTGGTGTTTCCAGGGAAGTCAGTGTTGCTGGAGCAAAAGTGACAGGCTCAGTAGTAGAACATGAGAACAAAGAAACAATGCTGCGGGTCAGGGGGTGCACAGATCCTATAAGTCATTTCAAGGACCCAGGCTTTGACAAAGTAAGATGGGAAGTGACAGTGACAGAAGCACCAGAGGGCTCTGGTGAGCAAGGGGGGGCATGATCTACTTACATTTTAACAAGATCATAACGCTGCTATGTTGATAACATTACAGGGAGGCAAGAGTGGAAGCAGATATACTGATATAATCCCACAGAGAGAAAATGGTTGGGCTCTGGATCAATTTGGAGGATGCACTGAATAGGATTTGCTGATAAATTAGGTTTGGGGTATAAGAGAAAAGAAGACTTCAAGGGTTTTGACTAGAAAATAAGGAGGAGCCATTATCTAAGATCAAAAAGACTACAAGAAAAGTAGGTTTAGGGAAAGAATAAGAGCACAGTTTAAGAGCTATACTCTAGAAGCTTACTGGATATCCAATTAGAAGATAAAAGTATGAGGTTGGGGCGTCTGGGTGGCTCAGCTGGTAGAGCATCCAACTTAGGCTCAGGTCATGATCTCACGGTTTGTGGGTTCGAGCTCCGCGTCCGGCTGTGTGACAGTTCAGAGCCTGGAGCCTGCTTCTGAGTCTGTGTCCCTCTCTCTCTCTCTGCTCCTCCCTGGCTTGTGGTCTCTCTCTCCCTCTCTCTCTCAAGAATATTAAAAAATTGTTTCTAAAGATAAAAGTATGAGGTCAAGAAAAAGAAAACCTGAGCTAAAAATATGGAAGCCACCAGCAAATAAAAAATACTGGAAGCCATGAGAATGGTGAAGATCACTGAGACAATGAATGTAAGTAAGAGGTCCAAGCACTGGTCCTCGGGGACAATTTAGCAGTTGGGGAAATAAGACAAATGAACAAAGAAGGAGGAATGCACCATGAAGGAGGAGAAAATCCAGGAGAACACAGGGTCCCAAAACCAAGTAAAGGAAGTTTTTCAAGGAGGAGAGAATGAGCACAAATTGTTTTATTTTGGCAATGCAGTTGAATTCAAGATCAAAGCCTGTGGGGTCATGAGTAGGTTCATATTTACAGCTGTTATGAGAGTTTACATTATACACACAAATAAGATTATCTACCACCACCATTTTTTTTTTCACCAACATGTTTCTTGATCTTGTTTTGTTGTTCTTCACATCAATATTTCAATAGAAAAGCAAAATATGGCCACATTCACAAAACTACCACAAAAAAATTAAACAAGGTACAAATAGAAGGAAAAAGGGAGAACAGGCTATGTTTTAATGGAGAAAAAAAAAATCTAAGGAGAAAAAAAACAAGCAAAGAACAGATCTGGAAAGTACAGGATCCAATTCATTAACCCTCTACATGGTTTTCAGGCACAAAGCTGAGTTACTTAACGTAAGTAATTTTAAGTTTTTGTCTCAAGCAAACGTTAAAATTTTCTTTTAACATTTTAACATTTCTTTAACATATTTTCCCCACAAAATTAAGAAGGTAAAAATGTTATATAACCACAAATCTTAAAAAAAAAAAACCTCCAAAAATAACACGTGCTTTAAAAAAAAAAATCAATATTACAAAGTTAAACCTTACCTCAAATTCATGGTGGTTCCAAGAGATCACATTAGCACTACCAAGCTCTCTATCAATATTAAATGCTCTCATTTCAGATTCAAGACTATCTCTCAGTTCTTCTCGTGTTTTGAAATTCCAAATTAGGTTTGACTTGGCATGATCCTGACCAAACCTATGCATATAATCAGAAAATAGTAGTAAACGATAAACTTTTTAAAAATCTATAAATACCCCTTATTACATTTTATAGTAAAAAAAAAACAGTGGAATTAATAAACTCCAAAAAGTATAATGAAGAAAATAAAATCTCTGTAAAGTACAGTACAATATAGAGTCTTGGTGACAGGTATCAGATACACACTGTAAAATTCTTTGACCTTTTTTGTATATTTTCAAGCTTTCATAATAAAATGCTAGCGGAAAAAAATGAACCTAAACTGTAAAACAAATCTGTGTAGATTTCAAACCAAGGAACTGTTATTTCAATTTCAGTATTTATTACTGGTATAAATTCCAGTCATAAAATAATTATAATCAAAAATCAAATTTCACGTTGGAAATAAGAATTTCTGAACTATGGAGTGTGAAGTGTGTAGGATGAGCAACATTCTAGATAAGAACGTTACAAACTACCTAAGGAAGAATATGACTAAACTGCCAAACTCAGATTGGTATTTACAAAATATCTTCCTTTTGTTCCTGGAATAATTTAACTTGTGATAAACTTGGACCCAGGTCTGAACTGGAGGTAGAGGGGCATCATATCCTTTTCACTTTCATTCTGCAACCCTTCTAGAAAGTCTAATGTCAGAATTCCAAGACAGTTCTAGGGAAGACAACATAAAAGAAGAATTCCTGAGGAAGAAACCAATATTCTTAAGGCCATACTATATACTGTATCTATACTATATGCTTTAAAAGTATATTTTGGGAAGTATATTATATATAAAAGTATATTTGGGAAGTTTCCAAAGCAAAGCAGTATTTTCCTTTATTAGCCAAGGTATAATCAATGTCAGCTTCCAGAATAAGTACAGTAAGTTATCCCCAAAAGTTTAGCAAATCCCCAAAATGTTTCTAAGTCTTTCAATGTGTATATATGTGTGTGTGTTTGGGGTGGAGGAACAGGAGGCAGGAGCAGTAGATGGAGAGAAGGGGTCAATAGATCAGAAAGGCTGGACAAGTATAAAAAGGCCAGCTAAGCTGGATACCCATTTACCTCAAGTCTCATGTTTTCATCCATCTACCTCTTTTAAGACCCCATTTCTAACAAGGCTAAAAGGTTGTAATGCTTAAACTGATTATCGCAAAGCCTTAATAAAATTTTAAAAGTGACTTTAGCTCCTCAGACAACCAACACTCTATAAAAGACATTAATTTTATGGAAGCATCATTAATCATACTGATCTTAACAGTTACAGTTTTTTAACTTAATGCTGTAAAAGTACTCATCGCATAAGTACTAATTTCATGCATGAAAAACCTATGATGATTCCTCTAATGGCAATGCCAAACTTTATCTGTTGGAAGAGAGGCTTTAAGTTTACCTGTAATAGAAGAGATCCCAATTTGCTTCTATTTTTATTCTTTGTCTTCTCTTTCGAAGAACAACTGGCTTTTGATTTATATTCTGGAAAAACAAAAACAAAAACAAAAAACTTCATAGTGCTCAATCTGGGACTACCAAATAGGCTCAGTCAGAAAATCATCACTTTTTAAGTGATGAGAGACATTTCCTACATCAAATTTTGGCAGAAACAAGTTAATGAAGCAAAATCTATAAAATATGAATATAAAATATTAGATTATTTCACAAAATACTATTGTGCTAGCAGGTATTTCCACAGTGTTGTTGAAATATTTTCCATTGTAGCCTAGTTATTCCAACACCAAATTGTTACAGTTTACAGTGATGACTGATAAAATTTATGAGTCAAAAACAGTGACTTGTTTTAAACATTTACATGCAGTTAATACACAAGTCATGGGAAAATAATAAATGCAAAAGATTATAGATTATTAAACTGCCACCAAAGCCATAATGCGCAAGTATAAAATTGAAATAGCTAACAGACAAGAAATAAGAATCTACATTCAGACACGTGAGGTGAGACTTGAATTTAATTTATTAGACAAAGAATCTCAAAGACAACTCCACATGCCAGGCAGTTTAATGCATTTCACACATGTAGCAGGGACTTAAACTCACCATATTGTTTCTGTCCTGAATTTAATTGTAAAAAGGAAAAAATAAAAGTTTTAAAGAAAATAAAAATAACAGAGTGAGCGTGAGTTAAGCTGTATCTATCACACAAATTCCATGAGGATGTCACCAATACAAATTACCTTCACCTTAAGATACCTGCTTCTCTAAGTCTGTGACTCAGATTTTAGGCAGTCATAAACCCATTTGAGAATTCAAAGAAAGCAATGGCCTCCTATTCCAGAGAAAGACATACATAAGGTTTATAACTGGAGGGTAAGATTTCAAGGATTTCTTAAAGTCTATATATGGGCTGGCAGTTAGGTATCTCTGCTCCAAGTAAAACCTGTAGATACGGCAGATGTTAAAATTCTAGTCCTTAATGTGACAGAACCAAAAAGTAGAAAGTATTACAAATTAAAACATGAAAGTCTGTAACTTCATTAAAGTGGCAAATTACCTAAAATAAAGCAAGAAAACAGACCAGATGACATAAAAAGAATAAAGGCTAAATGAGTAATGAATTTTAAAAAGTAAATGCTGTTTGAAAAATAAAATCTATTGGTTATATAAGGAAATGTCTCCTACAAAGTTGTAATTCTGTGCACTCTCATGAAAACTCATGTAAAGTGACTTGAATAAAGCAATAAATAATTCAAAAATTTAGTTTATTGATAAACCTTTCTCTAAAACCTCTAATTAAGGAGCACTTTCTTCAATTTCCCCTGCTCTCAGGACAAAAAGCTGGGGGTCTAGAGTAGTGAAAACGTAAATGCTATACATAAAAAATACAACCAGCTCTCCATAAACAGAGCTCATGGACTCAGAAACTTAAGCTAAAACCCTTAACTAGCTAAACAAATTCCTCAACTAAAAAAAAAAAAAAAAATTTAAATAGAAGTAATTTTATACATTAGCCAAAGATTATTAATTGGACACAGAACATTAGCTACAAATGAAATTGACTTACTAAACGTTCTGATTATATAAGAAATGCAGTTCATTTCAAGGCTAGCCAGTTAATCTTGACAATGGTTAGTTTTCAGACTAGCTAAAGCACATGATCATTCCATATATGGGTGTTAATATTTCTACAAAGAAAATAGTCACAAAGATTATTCACTGTTTTCTAAAGAAATTAATGTTAAAAATAGTACTATGGCAAAAATAATCCATTTGCTACCAAAACAGTTTCTTGACCAGCATATATACTGGGCATCATTTTTTGCTCAACATTTCAGATAACACTCGTAAATGAAACCAATAGACCAATAAAACATTATTTATATTAAAAAATATATTCTTTTCCTTCTGAATTGTTCTCTTTAAATAACAAATGCTTCAGGGCACCTGGGTGGCTCAGTCGGTTAAGCATCTGACCTCAGCTCAGGTCATGATCTCGTGAGTTCGAGCCCTGCGTGGGCTCTGTGCATACAGCTCTGAGTCTGGAGCCTGCTTCAGATTCTGTGTCTCCTCCTCTCTCTGACCCTCCCATGCTCATGCTCTGTCTCTCAATAATAAATAAATGTTAAAAAAAATTTTTTTAAATAACAAATGCTATCCACATTTAGAACTAAAATAAAGTAACTTTGTGCTAAAACTTATGTTGGATAAATGTTACGTGAGAAAGCTGATTCCAATAACTTATTTTCAGTTAGATAATTATATCCAACAGCTTGAGTAACTATTATTTTAGAAATGGGCTTAACTACGTGAAGTCAGCTCCTAATTTTTTATTAACTGAAAATCATTCATATCCCTATTTATAGATTTTTGACTTTCCAAATGTAACAGCAATATTATCATGACCAGATATGTACAGTGTTTCTATTGTTACTTTGTTATAATAAAAAAGCAAAGCAACACTACAGAACAGAGAAGGGAGATACTGTTATTCTGATTTTATGAAAGAGGAAAGTAATGTTCTGAAAACCCGTAACTTATGTTTGGGGTTAATAAATGATAAAACTAGGGGTGTTTGGGTGGCTCAGTCAGTTAAGTATTTGATTCTTGATTTTAGCTCATGTCATGATTTCACATGATTTCACTCACAGTTTGTGAGTTTGAGCCCCACAGGGGGCTCTGCACTGACAGTGTGGAGCCTGCTTAGGATATTCATATTGTCTCTCTCTCTCTCTCCCTCTCTCTGTCCTTTCCACAGTCTCTCCCCCCATGCCCAAAATAAATGAATAAACTTAAAACAAAATAAAACTAGGCTCAGATGTAGGTTAAACAGTTCAACCTTCAGTATTTTCACTATCGTAGCCATTCAGAAAGCCTATCTAGTGATTCTTTATATTGCATATGCCACTCATACAAATCAGCACGAACGCATTTATGCTCAAGCTCTAAAGAACTGAATTTTGGTCTCATTTTCACATAGACACACAAGACTGTTATGTTCTGCTACACCTGATGCCTTATGTTTGGAAGTTCTGGAAATTCATAAGAAACCTGTTTAGCAAGATATTTATATTACTTTCTCTGTATAAAGAAATAGCTACCATAAGCGAAAAGATGCTCAAAAGCAAAGAATCTCAGTGTGGTTAACAAAAACTGTGAGACCAAGTCAACTTTTATAGTTGACTTAACTACTGCACATTACATCCTAGAGAGAAGAGTGTATTACTGAAATTAGGTTCTACTGATTATATACACTACATGCTGAAGAATCAGACCTGACCTGATTTGAGGAGCTAATATTGAAATTTAAGTACATACAGTAAGTTTAATTTAAAAATATGAAACTTATGGGGTGCCTGTGTGGCTCAGTCGGTTGAGCAACTGACTTTGGCTCAGGTCATGATCTCACAGCTTGTGGGTTTGAGCTCTGCATCAGGCTCTGTGCTGTCAGTTTGGAGCCTGGAGCCTGCTTCGGATTCTGTGTCTCCCTCTCTCTCAGTCTCTCTCAAATCAGTCTCTCTCAAAAATAAATAAACTTTAAAAAAATGTTTTGTTTTTTAAATTTTTTTTTCAACGTTTATTTATTTTTGGGACAGAGAGAGACAGAGCATGAACGGGGGACGGGCAGAGAGAGAGGGAGACACAGAATCGGAAACAGGCTCCAGGCTCTGAGCCATCAGCCCAGAGCCTGACGTGGGGCTCGAACTCACGGACCGCGAGATCGTGACCTGGCTGAAGTTGGAGGCTTAACCGACTGCGCCACCCAGGCGCCCCTAAAAAAATGTTTTTTAATAAATAAGTAAATATATATATTTATATGTGAATATATATATATATTCGTGAAACTTATTACCAAAACACTGGTCTGGCTAGCTCTGAATAAAAATGCTAAACAAGAAGAGCACCTTTACTTTTATAGCCATAAAATAAAATTTCAGAGGGGTGCCTGGGTCACTCAGTTGTTAAGCATCTGACTTTGGCTCAGGTCATGATCTCACAGTTTGTGAGCTCAAGCCCCACTTTGGGTACAAATGAGCCCTACTTCTCTCCTTCTTTCTCTGCCCCTCCTGGGATTCTCTCTCTCTGTCCCTCACACAATTGCACGCACGTGCTCTCCCTCAAAAAATAAATTAAGTTAAAATAAAAGTAAAATTCAGAGAAGGAAGAAAAAGAGATACATATGGATAAAGAAGTATAGGAACTGAAAATCATGGAAGAAAACTTAAGAGTGAAATTTTACATTCAATTTAATATAAAATACCTAAGTAGAAACCTAATCACAGATTCTTAAAACTATGAATTAAGAAAAACGTATATAAAAATATGAATCAATTAGGTGACATTTCTTCATATGTTCAATCAGAAATACTGGACTACCATCTCTGTGAACAGGAACAATGAAAGTAAGCCTGGGATATACAGAAGTGCTAGAAGTTTGGACGCAGATTTTATTTTTACCTCTTTTTGTGCAATGCCCATTCTATCCCTCCAGTGCATCAACACAAGATCTACTTTTTCTTTGGCAAATTTTTCAACTTCCTTAGCAGCTTTCCCAGCTAGTCTTTGCCATTCTGGAACTTTATTAAATTTTCCATACTGATCCTGTAAAATAATGTTAAAATCCATTACAGTGCTGTTTGTAAACTTATTTTTAAAATCCAAGTAAAGCTGAGTCACACTATTTGTTTTACATGATAAAATACATACTGGATGTTGGGGGCTCAGTGAAGAAACAAAGTGAAAATTTCTACAATAAATTACACTTTTGTCCAAGAAATCTTAACTTTTCTGCTTAAGTTTCAAGATGATTCCTATGTGAGGGGTGGTGGGATGTGAATGGGAGATGGGTGCAAATAGAAAAATGGGATGAGGAAAGGAAAAGAACACATACAAGACATTATTACAACAGTGTATCTTGAAAGATGTTTAAGTAAATTTTCTCAGAGATAGCCCAACCTTAATAATAAAGATAGCTTTTGTAAGAAAAAAGTCCTACCTAAGTTAATTTTTTCACTGTTGGCCCCTTTCACCAACAACATTTATCAATCACATATTACGTGCAAAATATCACATTATACATTTGAAACTTTAAAAAAAATCCATTCCTGAATGTGGCAATAAGCTGAGTGAAGGGAAACAAAACATACAAGATTACTACTATTCATAATATTAGACTGTGGTGACAGTTTTACAACTCTATAAATATAAAAAAAATTACTGAATTGTATACTTATAACAAGAGAATATTATGGGATGTAAATTTTACCTCAATAAAGTGGTTAATGATACAAAAAGAGTACTATTATTCAATTCCGTGAATTCTTAGTTTATCTCTAAAAATTTTATTGTGTTTCAGAGAAGAGTGTTCTTTTCAACCTGAAAAGACACTTAGGACAATCATATTTACCATTGCTATTTTCACATTATCTCTAACATGCATGCGATCAGCATCCTTCTCAGGAACTGGATCTGAGCTGTCCAAGTATGCCAGCAAGCCTGGCGGCTAAAAGTAAACAAAAACAAAACATAAAATCCATTTGTAAAACAACCGCACAAAAGAAAATTTAGCTTCCAAACTCAAATAAATACTATGATTTAAGCTATTGAGGTTAGCATTTATTATGTGACAACTTCTACAATAAACATCTTTTAAATAAAAAACAAACTAAAAAAATCCTTTAACAGTGTAAATAAACTTACTCAATTAAATTTTATTGGACAAGAATGCATAAATCTTCTTGGTCATTCAACAGACTTACCAAAATGCGTTTCAACAGGTTTGTCGCAGTTACGTTATCAGCTGTCCAGAGTCCCACTAAATGTCTACTTAGCTGTCTGAAAAAAGCAGACGTTGAGAAAGGTTTGCTGCTTTATCTCAGCTAGAATAGAAAGGAATTTTTAAGAACAAAATATCATATAAGCAATATGGCTACAGGAAAAAAAATCATTCTGACGTTAATATTTAAAGTTAGTACTTCAATGCGGAGAGGTGAATCAGATAGTAATTCAAAATGTTGCTAATGTTTTAGAATTTTCTCCAATCAAAATGCTTCCCTGATCAACTCCCTGATTTTCAATGGACCTGAACATGAAGTAGGTTCTTACCTCATTTAAAGACAGGGACAATAAATAAAGCAATTAGACTGGATGATACAATTAGTTTGCATAATAAGTCCCAAAACAGTGATCATATAGCATTCTGGCATTCCTTGGAAATCTCAACATGAGCAAAAGTCAGTAACTATGTTCTAATATAACCCTTTTAGCAAGGTCAGGGATAGAAAATATTTTCAGTTTTGGAGCCTAGACAAAGACTCAAAGCACTTAGAGCAAATTATTCTACTCTTGCCACTTTAATTTTTTTACGTTTATTTTTGAGAGAGACACAAAGCGCAAGTGGGGGAGGGGCAGAGAGGGACAGACACAGAATCCAAGCAGGCTCCAGGCTCTGAGCTGTCGTCAGCACAGAGCCCGACATGGGGCTCAAACTCAGAAGCTGTGAGCTCATGACCTGAGCCAAAGTCAGACACTTAACTGACTGATCCACCCAGGCACCCTTAATCATGCCACCTTTGAGGTAAAAACATATTTTGGTTCAAAGTGGAAATCTAAGATCCATGTTGACTTATGACTTAATCATTTATTAATCTTAACCCTCGTGATAACATCTGTCTCCTAGGCTAATAAGCTCCTCATAAGCAGAAAATATATTTCATTGTTGACCCTTCTGTGCTTCCGAAGGGATTCAAATTGCCATGTGCTTCAAGAATAGGCATGAAACCTGTGAGTGAAATAACCAAACCTATAGACATATATATTTATAATAGGTTACATTCCCAGAAGAAAAAAGCTTAAAAACCCAAACTGCACTTTGTTACGTTACCAAAAGAAATGAACACCACTAAAACGTTCATTTCTGGGGCACCTGTGGGCTCAGTTAGTTAAGTGTCTGACATCTTGTTTCAGCTCAGGTCACGCACGATCTTGTGATCATGGGATCGAGTCATGTCAGGCTCTGTGCTGACAGTGTGGAGCCTGCTTGGGATTCTCTCTCTCGCTCTCTCCCTTTCTCTCTGCCCCTTCCCTGTTCATGCTCTCTCAAAAAGAAATAAACTTAAAAAAAAACAAAGAAACCTGTTCATTTCTGTGCCTATTTGGAAATTACTAATGAAGTAATTACACTTATTTTTTCCTTCACTTGCATCGGGTAGGTATCATTATCAGTGATTCCTTAAAGAAGGCTTTAATCAGGGATAAACAGGGTAACATTTTATAATAGCAAAGATATAATAAAAAATAAAGTAATGCAAATAACAAGGGGTACCTATATTATAAATTGATAGCTTTTCATTAGTGTAACTGATCACAGTAGGGAATGTAACTGATTAATAAGAGGAACACAAGAAGCAAACATCTAACACAGGGGTTTAATAGAATAAGACATCAAATAGTGTCTATTTTAATGAAAGATGGTATCTAGCATCGCTAAAAAGGCAGTATGCCAAGGAAATAATCTTTCTTTTAGATCTTTTTGTCCTCTCAGGCAACATAAAAGACTACTTTTGGGGCTAACATTTATAAGTTGAGGGATGCAGACAGCTTCTTATAATACCAACAGCAGAAAACTACTGGCAAGGCAGCATATCAAAGCATCCAATAACTGAATATAGGTGACAAAAAAGGGAAATTTATGGTATCATAAAGTAAACCTAAGTGAAAACTTATGCTATCATTTAAAAAGTCAAAAAGAACATAATCAAAAACATCTTTTTTTAAACTAATGAATCATGAGTCATAATATAGTATGCTAAGGTTATCTGAAGAGTCACACATCAGGAATCATAAAGAAAGATTAAAAGGGATGGAATTCACATGGCCTGGAATAAATGAATAGGTTTATATGCTTCCTTATATTTAAATGATTAAACATTTAAATGATTAAAAAGAATTTGCCAAAGTGGAAACTGTTTAACTCCAACAGATTTAGGATAGGCCTACATTAGGCTGATTAGATAATGTTTTCTTTAAAAAACATTTTTTAATGTTTATTTTTGACAGAGAGAGAGAGAGAGAGAGAGAGAGAGAGAGAGAGAGAGAGAGAAACAGACAGACAGACTGTGAGCCAGGGGAGGGGCAGAGAGAGAGAGAGACACAGAATACAAAGGAGAACCGTGAGATCATGACCTGAGCTAAAGTCAGATGCCTAACTGAAGGAGCCACCCAGGAGCCCCACTGTTTTCTTTATTCTTAAAGTAGAGTACCTAACCAAAGATATTTACAAATTGACATCATGGCCAGAAGGAAATACAAAGAGAAAAGGCCTGGATATGTGGTTCTAGTTCCATAAGCTTCTAGGCACTATTTTTCATATTCTACTCCCTTGACTATGGGCCCTTGACTATGGGTCCCTCCCAAGTTATCCAGGGGCAGAGACAATGATCATCTGGGCACAATCTTTCTAGAAGGGAAGGAAAAGGAGAACTAGGTGAATCAAAAGAAAATGAATCATTCATGTAATCCAAATACTTATTCAGTCTGTTTTATGTAATATCTGAATCCATTTTCTAAGCATCAGTTAATTTACAGCAAATTAAATTTAACCTACCTATTTGTAAGCATCCTCTGATCTGAGCTTATTGTAAACATCGCAGTATGCAAGTGTCGAGGTAAGGCACCTTCACTTAGGGCAAGCTCCTGCATTTTTGTAGCAATTTCTTTGTCACCTTCCTTTGGAAAAAGGGTAAGATGATCCCTAAAGCAGCAATCTAGAATAAGCTATCCTAATTTTATAAAACTAATTTTACATCTCTAAGTAAAATTATACAGTATACAATGTAATAAAACTTTTAAATGCAACTTTACCCAAAAACAACACAGGTGATACAAGTAATTTAAAAAATATTATTTGATTGTGGTGTGAGGTTTTAAATGTTTACAAGTACATTTATCCAATGAATTATGCTTTGCTTAATTTAATATTAAAGTTAGGTTCATTCTCTGAGTATTTATCAGCCAATGAAAGGGAAATGCAACTCAGGGAAATCAGCAATTCCTGGTCTACAAACCAGGCTTGCTTTTATTATTAACAATACATACATTTTCATGGTGAACACAGTTATTTTTTTTTAAAGAATGATTGATAATTGGGGTAGTTCTTTTTATTCTTAGATTTTACTTTGCTTATATGGGCTCATTTTGGCAACAGAGTATGACAGGACAGGACTATTGATCAAAGGTAATCACAGAACTATGAATTAAGTAAGCAGTGTGATATTTAAGACAATCTGTTGAAAAGCATGAATGCTCACAATGTTAGTGAAAAAAAGTACAAGTATATAGTACAACTGAGTATGTAGTATGTATACAAATATTCACATAGTGTGAATATATATGTACATGTATCATTCTGACAGCACTATCAATACAAATATATACAGTACATGGTTTGTATATGTACACATATAATTCTGAATACTACAGTCTGAGAGAAAACTTACCAAAATGCTAAAAGTAGTTACCTCAGGATGATAAAAATAGAAACTATTTGTTCCTTGAATTTTTTTCTATAAACTCCAATGTTTCTTCAAAAATCATATATTGCTTTACAATCAGAAAAAATAATTTAAGATACTTGCCAGAATTTCAGTGTAAATAAAGAAGGTGTTATAGATACCTCCAGCTCCAGTCACTGACTATGAAACGGACATGTGTAGCTTATACTGAAGCCCTAAGTCCACATTTTGGTTATACATGGCCCTCAATAAGTATTTCTGAATGAATGGCAACATATTGGTGGAAGAGGGTCAGGAACACACTTTTGTTTGGTCTCATGGTCTTAACCGTCCTTGGCTATTGTCAGCTCTGTGAGAGATACTTACTTTGGAAACAACCCATTAACTAGAGGAAGAAAATCAGCCTTTATATACTCACTAAAAATGAAAACAACCTTTGATGTATAACACCTATATAGAATTTTTTAACATCTACTTAGAGGTTACTAATTATGTGCATTTTATCTAGCAACATGTTATATTTATGAGTTACAATCACTGAGAGTTTTTGATAAAAGGGGCACTCTTACATTTTATCCAAACCACTACTATGATGACAAAAAAGAATTCAAAGCCACTTATACTGATGTTATTGTAAACATCAGTATGCAAGTTGATATTCATAGCCATGATTTTGTTTACTAAAAAACACAGAAAGCTAAAGAAATTATCTTGGGGAAACAATATCTTGTGTCTGTCCAATAACATATACTAATCTCTAGAGCTCACTTACAAATGCACTTTAGCCTAAGGAACTTATTTTTGTTACCCTTCTTATTTAACACCACTCTGCTATGAACTAACTCCATTAACAGATTTCCATGTAACCTCAGTACCTAAAGATTTCAGTAGCATCAATACCATCATCTCCCATGCCCCCCAAAAAAAGAGCAAGAGAGGAAGAATGCTAACTTTTAATTCTCTTAAACACACACAACACAAATAATACAGGAACAAGAAAGATTTGCCCTAAATCCACTTACCTCAGAACTTTCAAACTCTTAGTTTAATATTGAGGATTGTTTCTGTAGTTTAAAACTAAATTCTGAATAAAGATTTAAAATTACTTTTCTTACCCAGAAAAAGTGCATGTTTCCCATAACAGGCTGAAAGGTAATTTTGTCAGCTTCAATGAAAACAGCCAATCAACATTCAAGTAAGTTTCAAATTTCTAAGCTGTTCTCACCTCTATTATTGCCTTCATAACCAATCCAGCTCCCTTGATAATTGCCATGGAAGGATGCTTTAACATGGGGAGAAAAAAGAATCACAGAATGAAAGAATTTCATTCCAACATGGCTAGCTGTTGCTTTTAAGGAGGATATACAATTTTATTCAAGGTGTAAGTCATAAAATTAGTAAAGGATACATCTGAAAGTCAGATCACAGTTTGGTTAAAAATTTTAGGTATCCTTACAACATAGCTTTAAAGAAAATCAAAGCATCAGCAGGAAACAGCTGGTACTTATTTGAATAATTATACTTATTTGAATAAATATCAAATGTAATGATACACACTGACATTATACAAATTAATATGAAATAAAAATATAAGTATATAGAAACACATCACATATATGTAATACTGTAATATTATATGAAATAACAATGTTTTCAGCTATTTATGAACAGCTCTACTAAAACTCATCCTATCATTTGGTAATTTATAAAGAAAAGGGTA
Source organism: Puma concolor (assembly GCF_028749965.1). Lineage (NCBI taxonomy): Eukaryota > Metazoa > Chordata > Mammalia > Carnivora > Felidae > Puma > Puma concolor. Next base: position 28,748,580 of record NC_141675.1, on the reverse strand, counting down.
CTCTGGGCCTATCATAGAAAAAAATGCACTTCTCACTCCTGAGATGGAGAAGATGGGCAACAGGGTCAAAACAGTGGTCAAAAGCCATTGATAGAGCTCTACATCAAACACCAAGAAATCTGCAGAATTTAAATATCCTTAATAGGATAACATACTAGGCTGTGTTTGCTTATCAACATGATTACAGAAGCACACATCCATTATTTTAAAACCAAACTCTAAGTGGTTCTCTTAGAGTAGCTGTTAGCTGATAAAGAAGATAACAAACTCTCTCACCTGAAAGAGTTTGAAGAGGGTTCTTCCATTGGATGCTACCATCTCTAAGAGCATATCAAACTGCTGTCCTTCTGTTGTCTCACTATATGGAGCACAGAGGGCAAAAGTAAGGAAGTCCAAGAGTGAACTAATAACTAGGGCACCAGTCCCATGATCCTGAAACAAGTAACATATTACCATGACTTAGGGCAGAATTTCAAGCAAAACAGCAGAAACATGCTTCTGCTAGTCTATTTGTTAAAAGTATTCCTCAACATGAGGTTTAAAGTTTGACTAAGGAGTATTTGTTTTACTAATGCAATAAATCCACTGCTTACCATATTTCAAAAGGAAAATAATTAAAACTTGGTCAAATTTCAACAGAATAACCAAGACTCCTCAAACACGTATAATAAAGGTTAACATGTATAGAATTCATATAAAAAGTAATCTTTGACAAAACTTATAAAACTCTGAATATTTGTTCCTTCGAAATGTTACAGACTGCCCATCTCCAAAACTGTTACCAGTGACTGAAGAGTAAGGATGTCACTAATTTTTAAGAGCAGCTTATTTCATGACATTATTAAAGAACAACAAAAAAACCCTGGAATATCACTGCAAAAATCTAAAGTCTTTCCAACTTACTCTTTTAGGATGAATGGATGCAGTCCTAAAACAGAGTATTTTACTATTAGTGAGTGACCAAGCTAACCAAACTGCGTATGACCAACTGACCAAAGCTGGGAGCTCCAATTAAATAAAAACTGTCCAGGTCACCTGGGTGGCTGAATCAGTTAAGCGTCCGACTCTTGATTTGGCTCAGGTCATGATCTCACGGTTCATGGGTTCAAGCCCCCTGCTTGGGATCCTCTCTCTCTCTCCCTCTCTGCCACTCCCATGCATGCACTCTCTCTCCCTCTCTCTCAAAATAAAAAAAATTAAAAAAAAAACAGGGGCGCCTGGGTGGCGCAGTCGGTTGAGCGTCCGACTTCAGCCAGGTCACGATCTCGCAGTCCGTGAGTTAGAGCCCCGCGTCAGGCTCTGGGCTGATGGCTCAGAGCCTGGAGCCTGTTTCAGATTCTGTGTCTCCCTCTCTCTCTGCCCCTCCCCCGTTCATGCTGTGTCTCTCTCTGTCCCAAAAATAAATAAACGTTGAAAAAAAAAATTAAAAAAAAAAAAACTGTCCAAACTGCACTTCTGGAATACCTTTCAATAAGGTATGGTATTTCTCATTAAGACAAATTTAATTACAACTTACCACATGGGAATTAAATTTCTCCAGTAAGTTTTCCAGAAACTTCTTTGAAGAGAGAAGAGAAGCTTTGTTCAGCTGTTCTTGCCTTAAGTCATAGTCATCATGCATGGGCTATTGATTAAAAACAGTGATAATTCATGAGCAACCCCATATGCCAGCATCACACGGAAGTCATTTATAGAGAGTATTCATTAAATACTAAAAAAAATTAAAAACCATAGCCTTTAAGGTTGAAGGCAGAAAGGAAACTCGTGATAAGACAAACAGGCAAAAGTGATGATTTCCCCCAGTGTCTAATGAGGCTTTGCAGATAATGAATCCGAGTATCTGTAGCGAGTACTATATAAGGCACTCTCTCAAAAGTCCAGGTCTCCTCCTTAAAGGCATATGACATCCATTTCTTCTCCCCCAATTTTATAATTTAAATTTGAAATGGTAAAACTTAGCATTTATTTACCTATATTTTTAAACAGCATTTAAAAGCAGGTACTAAACGAGCAGCAAATACTTCTTTGTCCCTTTGACTGGTGGAATAAAGGAGAATGGAAAACGGATTCTAACATGAGGGTTAGGAGTAAAGATCCAATCCTAACTTTGCTACTGACTACAGCTGACCTTAGGCAAGGTTAATTGCTGTACCTCCAAGTTTCCCTTTCCTCAGCCATCAAGTAGGATTAATGGCACTCAGCTCACAGGACTACTATGAAGCTTAAATGAGATAATTCATGTAAGATACACAGCCAAAACCTAATACGTAATGAAGGCTCAAGGTGTTTCACACTACCACAGTTTATTTTCTAGGTATCCCACTAACTCTTTTAATGGAGTTATCCGGAGTAGTAAAGATAGTAAAATTCACTTTGGAGAATAAATGTAAGACTTTATGTAAGTGATTACTTAGGTTTATTCTATACCACTGAGCTTGCCTACAGCACTTTATATGAAACATAAAAGTCCCACTGCTATATACAACATTGAAGTTAATCAGGAACTTCAAGTTACACTGAACAATTCATTGCTTCTCCTCCCAAAGAAACCGTCACCAAGTTAGACCTTTGCGCTCAGCCTTCAAATGTGCCTTCTTTAGCCCCAATCTACTCCATCTTATTTCTTACATATTTAGTCTGCCTCTAACCTTACCTCTAATACAGTCTCCACATACCATCAATCAGCTTTCAGAGGTCCAAACCTAATGTTATACTCCCCTGCTGAAAAACCTTTCAGGTTGTTCCTTACTAAAGAATATAAATCTAGCTTCTTTGATATAAAAGGCTTTTTGATAACTGTCTCTGCAATACATCTCTAACTTTAACTCCTAATCCCACACACCTCCATACATGCTTTATGACCCAGCCATTTCAATTATGTGCTTCATCCTAAACATGCCTTTGTATATGCTATCCCGTTTCTCAGGAAAGCCGCTCACAGAGGGAAAATACCTGTCTATCCTTTAAGATTGAGTTCAAGTGTAACACCTTCCAGAAAGATTGGCCTAGAATCTTTTATGTTTTCCTCACCACAAAACCAAAACTGAGTGTTGCTTTTTAGGGATCAGGTAACCTCTACTACTTTAGACTATACATACAAGCTTACCTTACTAGACTGTTAGCCATTTCAAGAAAGGAAGGAATTCTATTTCTAGTAGATAGCACAGTGCCAGTTTATAAGATATGCTAAAAAAAAAAAAAACACCACACACACACACAAAACCCACAAAAAAAAAAAAATCACATTTATTTGAATAAATAAAGGGCTATGAGAACAATCTAGGAAATCTAGGTTTGTGGAAATTTAAACCATCAATCAACTTAAGAAAAACCAGTAAAATGACATTAAGTAGATGGATTTTAAAAAATACTACTTACACACATGAGGGCACAGAGCATATCAACAGCTGCATGGATTACTCCGTTGTTGCTCCTCTTGAGTGCTTTTACTACCTTCACTCCTAGACGTTCCCGAAACCTTGTGGAACAACAACAACAAAAAACTCCCAAGCATATAATAGCAATATCAGAGCATTATTTTATCATTAAAATGTGACATAATAAGTCTTTGTAAGTTTCTATTGCATTCAGCAAGTACGTATTTTGAGAGAGAAAGAGAGAGAGTGGGGAAGGGGCAGGGAGAGTATCCCAAGCAGGCTCCGTGATGTTAGCACAGAGCCTGATGCAGGGATTGATCCCACTAACCATGAAATCATGACCTGAGCCAAGCTCGAGAGTCAGATGCTCAACCAACTGAGCCACCCAGGCACCCCAGCAAGTATATATTTATTTTTTTAAGTTTATTTATTTATTTTGAGAGAGAGTGTGAGCGGGGGAGGGGCAGAGAGAGAGAGGGAGAGAGAGAATCTCAAGTAGGCTCTGCACTGTCAGCACATAGTCCGATGCAGGGCTTAAACTCACAAACCACCAGATCAAGGCCTGAGCCTAAATCAAGAGTTGGATGGTTAACCAGCTAAACCACCCAGGTGCCCTAAGTACTTATTTTAAATTCCACTTCCAGAACACATCCACTCCCGTAAGTTTTGTTCTTTGCAGGGGGAAGATTTTTTGTTTTAACTAATTAGAACTAAAATGGATTTCACTTCCTGTTCAAATTCACTAAAATAAGAGTAATATTACAGGTATGTATGAGGACAATATCCACCCCCTTTAGTACCACTCCCCTTTCCTTTTTAATTTCTCATGATTAAAAACTCCCCTATCATCATATGAAAAAGTTTCAGGTTTAGACAGATATAAAGACACAAACTTGATCATTTGCTATTTTGACTTGTCCGTATACTCTATAAGAAGTTCAAAGCAACTTACTTTGGAAGCTGAGTGAAGGCCAGAAAACCAGCTTTGGAAGCTACAAGCCTCCTCACAGCCTGGAACTGACTCTCAAGTTCTGCATTTGAAGCAACAACATCTCCCTCTTGAGACAATAATGCTGTTATGGCATTATTGATCAGTTTTTCTTTGTTTTCTGAGAAGAGACCCTAGGTAAAGGAAGAATGTTTCAAAGAAGTTTCCATACCAAAAGTTAGTGACTATGAACAAATTAAAATACAATTCATCTTACATCCTGTGTTACTGCATGCAGAACTCCACTATATGAAATATTAGCGTTGAACCTGAATACAGCATCTGCAAAGTTGCCATCTGTAAGATGAAAAGGTTCAAAAAGATTTAGAGGTTTGCATTCTTAACTTTTAAATTATTAAGCAGATGGATGGAAATGCAATTACACTTAAATCAATACTTACTCGGAGGTGTGGCCAAAAATCTGAGATGAAGGCTCTCTACTTCCTCATCGACAGGCATGCTGAGTAACCCCCATCGCTGACCTTTATGAGTTGGTGTCATTTTTACACAAACATCTCTGTTACCAGAGGCTCTTACTCCATCCAACAAACTTGCTAATAAGGAATCTCTAAGCAAGGTAAAAAATAAAAAGATTTTAGGACTGATAATTAAGGGGAATTTTGACTCAGAACACAGCATAGGCCCTTCAGCAGGTAACCTGTTCAGGGAGGGCACTCAAGTAGAAGAAGAAGCACGAAAGAAATGGGGCTTTACGAAAGAGCCTAGAGTGCCAGTGCTAGCTCTGCACTTTGCGGTCACATACCTTGTACAAGTTACTAAAGCGCTGTAAATGTAACATTTTTGTTCTGTTTTAAGATTTTTAAAAACAGTTTCACTGAGATACAACTTACAAATCAAAAATTCACCCAATTAAAATGTACAGTTTAAGAATTCTTAGTAAAGGGCACCTGGGTGGCTCAGTCGTTAAGCACCTGACTTTGGCTCAGGTCATGATCTCACAGTTCATGAGTTCAAGACCTGCATCAGGTGAGCTCAAGCCCATTCTAAGCGAGTAAAGCCCCACTTTGGGTAAAACAGGAGTCCTGCTTTGAGTAAAACACAAGTCCCACTTCTCTCTCTCTCTGTCCCTTGTGGGATTCTCTTTCTCTGCCCCTTGCTCACTTGTGCCCTTTCTCTCAAAATAAATAAATAAATAAAATCTTAGCAAGTTTTTTCAATTGTGCAACTATCCATCTGTGGCATACTTCCATCACCCCAAAAAGTTTTCATGTACCCATCTGCAAAAGACTCCTCAGCATCAGGCAACTCCTTATTTTCTATCTCTGTAGTTTTGACTTTTCAAATAATTTCATCAAGAGAATGAAAAGGAAAGCCACAGGCTGGGAAAAAATATTTATAAAAGCCCTATCTGATAAAGGTCCATTATCCAAAATATACAAAGACCTCTTAAAAGTCAACAATAAGACCAAAAACTCAATTAAAAAATGATCCAAAGCCCTTAACAGACACGTACCCCACCAAAAACAATACACAGATGGCAAATAAACATATGAAAAGATACTCAACACATATGTCATCAGGGAAATGCAAACTCAAACAGCGAGATACCACCAGGCACTTACTAGAATGGCCAAAACTGAACACTGACAATACCAAATGCTTGTGAGGATATGGAGCAACAGGAACTCTCATTCACTGCTGATTGGAACATAAAATTCACAGCCACTTTTGAAAGACAGTTTGGCAGTTTCTTACAAAACTCAACATCCTCTTGCCGTATGATGCAGTGATCATACTCCTTAGTATTTACACAAAGGATGAAAACTTACGTCCACAGAAAACCAGCACTCGGATTTTTACAACAGCTTTAATGGAAGCAACAAGAGGTCCTTCAGTAAGCAAATGGATAAATAAACCATGGTATGTCCAGACAATGGATTATTAAGTGTTAAAAAGAAATGAGCTATCCAGGAATGAAAAGACATGGAGAAAATGAAAGAAGCCAATCTGAAAAGGCTACATACTGCACAATTCCAACTATGACACTATGGAAAAAGCAAAACTTTGGAGACAGTAAAACGATGAGTGGCTGTCAAGACTTAGGAGGGAGGGAGAGATGAAATTAGTGGAGCATTAGGATTAGGATTTCCTCATCCAAAGTATTTTTACTGCTAGAGAGGATCTGTGGACATTTTTAGGGTGGTGAAAAGTCTGTATGATACTATAACAGTAGATAAATGTCATTATACATTTGTTCCAATTATACAATTGTAGGTTAGTCAATTTTAACGTATGTATCTTTCTGGTAGGGGATGCTGGTAATGGGGGAGGCTCTGCCAGGAAGTATATGAGAAATCTCTGTACCTTCTGCTCAATTTTGCTACAAACCTCAAAGTGCTCTAAAAAATAGTCTCTTAAAAATGCAAATAAACAGAATAATATGTAGTCTTATGTGTCTTGCTTATTTTACGTAAATTTTTAAGGTTCAGTCCTTTCTATTGATGAATAGTTTTTCACCATGTGGATACTCATCATGTTTGCCTATTCATTCACCAGGTAATATATATATCAATTGTTTCTAGTCTTAGCTGTTAGGAGTAATGTTATTGTAAACATTCACATACAAGTTTTTATGCAGACATATGTTTTCATTTCTCTTGAGGTAGACACCTAAGAATAGAATCATTGGGTCATATGATAACTTTATGTTTAAGAAACTGCCAAACTATTTTTCAAAAGTTCATGACTTTATGTTCTCCCACCAGCAATGTAGGAGAATCCACATGCTTGCCAACAATCGGCATTGCCAGTTTTTTCGATATTACCCATTTTACTGTATATGTAGTGGTTTTACTTTTCCTTAATGAATCACAGTCTTTTTATGTGTTTATTTACCATTCACATATTTTCCCTAGTGAGATGTCTATCTGAATATTTTGCCTACTTATTTTTTGGGTTTTTAATTTTTTTACTATTGAGTTAAAAGAGTTCTTTATACATTCTAAAAGCAAGTCTTTTACTACCTATATGTGTTTTCCAAATATATTCTTGCTGTCTGTGGCTTGTCTTGCTCTTTTCTTAATGGGGTCAAAGTTTTAAATTTTAACAAAGTCTAATTAATCAGACTTTCATGAATTATGTATTTGGAACTATATCTAAAAACCTTTTCCTAGAGCACCTGGATGGTTCAGTTGGTTAAGCGTCAGACTCTTGGTTTCAGCTCAGGTCATGATCTCATGATTCGTAAGACTGAGACCTGTATTGGGCTCTGTGTTGACAGCATGGAGCCTGGTTGGGATTTTCTCTCTCATCTCTCTGTGCCCCTCCCCCATTTGCATGCACTTGCACTTAACGCCCTCTCACTCTCAAAATAAACATTTAGAAAGAACAGAAAGAAACCTTGTCCTAATCCAAAGTCACAAAGAAACTCTTTTACTTTTTGCATATAAACTTGATTGGGAATAATGGCATCTTCTTCCTAGGGATCAAGATCAAACAATGTATGTACATAAAGCACATGACAAACTGTAACTGTTGAGATCCCTTCCCCTGATTAGAACATGTGCAGTTTTTTTCCCCCCCAGAAGTTCTCTTCCTTGAATTCAGGACAGGAAAAAATACCACCTTTTTGCTTAAAATGTCATTTTTGTTGAACTTAGATCAAAAGCTTTCCAAGGTAAGAAAGAGTTACTGGTCATACTACAGGAAGTGACAGGACTTCAATAAGGCTGCATTCTGAACAGTGGCAAAATGTGCCAGAACCATTTCAACTATGCTTTAAAAACAGATTCAGTCTCAATCTTTTTAAACAGCACAGAAGAACTGCCTGGAATGTAAAAGCTGCCAATACCATGACAATGGCTTAGTATATGAAGAGAGTTCTAGTCATTCACAGGATAGCATTCAAGTTCTTTAGCTCACAGGCGTTGATGAGCTATAGCATCTCACAGCTTTTCACATCAACAGCCAAGTCACAGTGATATAAAAATAATCAGGCTCATTCCACTGGAAAATTAGTAACTAGACTAATGAAACTAACTTATAAAAACCTAACTTAAAAGTGTATCTAAAGTAACTTGCTCCTGTTATTCAAACAGGTTAACAATGAAAAGTGAAAGGTGCTATTTTAAAATGCTTTATTTAAAAGCATAAGTTACAGAAACACACCTTATTTCATCATTTCATTTAAAATCAAATCACCATTTTTATTTTTTAGAAATTTGAAAACGGGATCTTTATTTTTTTAACATTTATTCATTTTTGAGAGATGAAGAGAGACAGAGAATGAGTGGGGGAGGGGCAGAGAGAGAGGGAGACAGAATCTGAAACAGGCTCCAGGCTCTGAGCTGTCAGCACAGAGCCCGACGTGGGGCTTGAACTCACGAACCATGAGATCATGACCTGAGCCAAAGTCAGACACTTAACCGACTGAGCCACCCAGGCACACCAGTGAATGGTCATTTTATTTTTTATTTTTATTATTTTTTCAATATATGAAATTGTCAAATTGGTTTCCATACAACACCCAGTGCTCATCCCAAAAGGTGCCCTCCTCAATACCCATCACCCACCCTCCCCTCCCTCCCATCCCCCATCAACCCTCAGTTTGTTCTCAGTTTTTAACAGTCTCTTATGCTTTGGCTTTCTCCCACTCTAACCTTTTTTTTTTTTTTCCTTCCCCTCCCCCATGGGTTTCTGTTAAGTTTCTCAGGCTCCACATAAGAGTGAAAACATATGGTATCCGTCTTTCTCTGTATGGCTTATTTCACTTAGCATCACACACTCCAGTTCCATCCACGTTGCTACAAAGGACCATATTTCATTCTTTCTCATTGCCACGTAGTACTCCATTGTGTATATAAACCACAATTTCTTTATCGTGAATGGTCATTTTAAATTTGCACCAAAATAATGCTGCCTTTCCTAAGTTATAGGATTTTAAAGATCTAGATCATAACTTTGTTTTTCCTTTGATGGAACATTTTGCCTTGCACATACTAGAATATTAAAAGCTGGATGAATTAAAAAAAAATACCTCTCTGTTGAAGAATATTTCCGTATTTGCCCTTTTATAAATTCAATGGTAAAAAGTTGTGGATTTTCTGAATCACAAACCAATGCAAATACCTAGTGAAAACAAAAAAGTTCAACAAATGGTATTTCGTTTTATGACATTTCCTTAGAACTACAGACTACCCTTTTAGCTTACAAAAGTCAGTATTTAAAAATTGTTTACAGGATCAGAATTTAAGAGCTGCTTAAAAGTCTCAAATTGTCATACCATTACTGAATAAAAAGTTTCATTCGTTGTATACTTGGAAAACAAATTTTGTAACAGTCACTGTTCTAAGTACAATAAATATAATAATGTGAAGAATTAAATAGATTCTCCTTATTTTCCATTTGTTGGGACATGAAAAACTACTAAAATAGAATATTATCCTACATTATCAACAGGAATAAACCTCATTAAAGCTAATAATGTCAAACTTACTTCTCCTAAAGGCTTCAAAGTTGCAATATTGTATGTCGCTGGATCACGTTCTACTAAACATGTTTCTGTAAGCGCTAGAACTCGTTTTACAGGCTCCTTCAAACAAAATTTAAACATATTAAAAAGTTATCAAAAAAATACATCAAAATCAGATGAACAAATTATCATTTTTAATATAGTCTTACCGAATGTCTAGGTGATATTTTTTGGACTATAAACTCTGCTAACGATGTGATGGATTCATCAGTGCTGTATTTTCCAAAGCGAAGATTCAAATACTGCTCAAATTCTAAAGGTTCTTTTCTGATGCGCAATGAAATACCTATGTAGTTGCCAGCATGATCTATTGCACTTTTGATAATTTCTTCTCTTTGCTCTGAAGCAAATAAATGCTGCACAGATTTTAAAATTTGAAAAGTCAGGATTGAAACAACTAAAATGTGACCATTTTGAATCAATTCACAAGAAAGAGACTGAAGTAGCAATTCTAAAGAAAAAAAAAAGATAGTGGATCTTATCAAAGGTAAATAAGCAGTGTGTTATATTTGAACCACTAAATTAAAATCCCAAAGTCTGGGATATAGAACCTTGCAAATAACTAACTGAATGGAAATTATTTCATAATTTCTCAGGGTCTGGTTCCCATCATCATGTGGAAAACAGAATGCTGGGGCTTCCCAAAGTGGTCCCAGGGACCCCAGCCAAGTCCAGTAGGGGTAGTGGGTTCTACGTGGGTAGGATTCCCAGTTTCAACGAAAGTAGCTGATTTAATGTTTTTATATAGTGGGCTTTCTTGCAAGATCACCTTGAGGAATGTTTATGTTTGCAAGTCATTGGCTGACGGATATTACAAATCAACCTCCAAGAGTGTACTTTACAAAGGTAAGGATAAGGTACTGCTATCTGCATTTGAGTCCTGGAAGCCAAAAATGCTAAATGGGCTGCAAAGGACAGGGCAGGAGAGTGCCATGCAATAATAAGAACTGTCCTGTCCATATGCCAATACCTCCCCTGCTGGCTGAGTAACACTGATTGAGATCATGTTTTAAAACCTGATTTTAGGGGCACCTGGTTGGCTCAGTCGGTTGAGTGGGCAACTCTTGATCTCGGGGTTGTGAGTTCAAGTCCCACACTGGGTGCAGAGATTACTTAAAATAAACAAACAAATAAAATCTTAAAACCTGATTTTATTCCCAGCTGCTTATAACAGTTGCTATATATGCAGAAGGTACCAGATAAAGGTTTGCTAAATGAATCTGTCATGGTATCATATTTGCAGTGAATTGACTCATTTTAGCTAGCATCTTTTAAAAGGCACAGTATGCTTAGAAAATGGATGATTAAAATTAAAACTACTTGATGCCATGAAAGCAATAAAAACTGTTGGTAACTGAGGAGTATCAGATAATTCTCATCCTTAATGTTTACCTCAGGCACTGTAAGGCTTAGTTGAATTACTGTGATATAGTTGTCCCGTTAAGGTCTGCAAGGCTACACTCCTGTAATTAGGTATGGTTTCCACCAAGGGGTTAATCATTACAAATTTCCACTGTCCATGGAAGAGATAAGATAAGCCTTTGGATGGCACTTCAACAATAGGCCTTAGGCTGCTCTAGGGTGGGGAAGGAACCTAATTTTCTCTTTGGGCCTAGATCTTTTGGGTCTAGACTCAAAGGTAACAAAATGTCTAGATATGTGTTCCTAGAGGAGGGACACCAGAATTGTGCCCATCACCCAGGCAAAGGTGAAATCCAAGATGGAAAAAGGCCTCTAACTCCATATTTTGTAAATCAAATAGTTCAGCACCCCTCCCCCATCATCATTCCCTTCTGCTACCCTATCCTCTTGTGTTATCGAAAAGTTCCAGGCTTGCCCTGGCTCTAGTACCAAGAGAAGGATAATTTATCCATAGAACACTAAATCATAAAGTAGCGGTTCCCAGGCCACTAAGATATCTACAGAAATTAAAATTCTCAAGAGAAAGGAAACTTGAGAGTAAGCTCAACTGAGCCTTTCCTTGTGGAAACTGTCCAGTGCTCATCTTGAAGAGGTGAGATTTCATTAAGGAAGGCAAAATGTTTCTTATAAAAAAAGATGGTCATCATTTAGAGTTCAGCTTCTATTACCAATTAACAAACGGTCTGAGCATCTTAAGTGGCTTTTGCTATACCTCACAATTCACATATAATTCAGAATTTCAAGATAAAAACATGCAATGAACTCCAAATTTGAAGTTTCAATACTCAGACTTCAGATTACAAACAGCTGGGGAAAGGAGGAAAGACTGTAAAAATAAAAGATCTTAAATTACTTTTTCAAAGAAAGCTTAGAATCTTTCAGTTAAGACACTGATATAATGAAAATAACAACTGTAACCCCCATTTACTGAATACTAAGACACGTATTATGCTAAGCATTTCACATAAATTATCTCCTAGAACCCTAAAACAAAAACCTATGACATACATATTACTCTTGTCACTTTAGAGAGCTCCACGTTGAGATTCAAGCTCAGGTCTCTTTGATAACAAAGCACGTACTCTTTAATACCATACTTCCTTCCACAAGACACATGTGAAATGTGAAATAGAAGTGTAAAAAAACCCCTCTTTCCTTCAAATGGTTATGTCTCTTTTTAAATGACTTTTTAAAAATACTACTTACCAATCTACTAAATCCTCCATAAAGTATACAAAATCCCCCTTGATAATCGGAGAGATCTACAAAGCCTTCAATATTTCTATAGTCATAGGAACAGAGGACTTTGTTGGTTGCAGGATTAATTTGGTCAAAGCCTCCAGGAGTGACTTCTAAAACAACAGGTTTTCTTGTATCACTCCAGTGGTGCTTATAGCAGTTATACCTCTAGAGAGACAAACAGTATTACTTTTAGGTTCATATTTAAGCTTACCATAAAATAAAATCACATTTAATCTATCAGTCACTGCTAAAACAACCAGAAATCCAAATATTATAATTATTTACAGCTACTATCCAATCGGTTTTGTTTATTGATCGTGAGAGCCAGTGTGTGAGCAGAAGTGGGGGAGGGGGCGGGAGAGAGGGAGGGGGAGAGAAAGAGAGTGAGAGAGAGAGAGAGAGAGAGAGAGAGGGAGAGAGAGGGAGAGAGAGAGAGAATGAATGAATATATCTTAAGTAGGCTCCACACTCAGCTCAGAGCCCTACTTGGGGCTTGATCCATGAACTGAGATCATGACCTGAGGTGAAAAGAAGAGTCGGACACTTAACCGACTCAGACACCCAGGCGCCCCTACTAGTCAAATTGTTAAACATATTAATTTTAACTATTTGGAGGTTTGTATTTAAGTAAGAATGTTCACTCATACTGAAGAAACTATGTCCTTTTTTTATTTTTTTATTTTTTTTTTAAATTTTTTTTTCAACGTTTATTTATTTTTGGGACAGAGAGAGACAGAGCATGAACGGGCGAGGGGCAGAGAGAGAGGGAGACACAGAATCGGAAACAGGCTCCAGGCTCTGAGCCATCAGCCCAGAGCCCGACGCGAGGCTCGAACTCACGAACCGCGAGATCGCGACCTGGCCGAAGTCGGACGCTTAACCGACTGCGCCACCCAGGCTCCCCATTATGTCCTTTTTTTAAATTAACAAAAGTTCAGGTTACAATATTTTGTGAAACAATTTTAAGTCAGTCTTATGCAAATCTATTTTTTAAAAAAAGGAAATCCTAAAAGAATACTCTGAAATTTTTGCCGGGAAAAAAAGATTTCAACTTTTGTTGATGGATTCTTTTAATCCAACTTACATATGGAAAAAAGCTAAGTCACATTTTGGGGAAGTTACAGTATTCAATGTAAACAACCTGAGCTGGTTCAGTACACTAATACAGATTTTCTTCCTATACACACAAAAAATGCTGAAGCCTCAGTCTGACCTTACAGTTTTTTAATCACACCAAAGGTATAAATCTGATCACATTAGTAAGTAAAATTCCATTTAGATAATGACATTTCTTTATAAAGTACCTACTATCAGAATGATTAGAGGGGTGCCTGGATGGGTCCGGAAGTTAAGTGTTCGACTCCTGATTTCAGCTCAAGCCATCTCAAGGTTTGAGAGATCAAGCCCTGAATTCCACTCTGCACTGACAGCAGGGATCCTGCTTAGGATTCTCTCCAACCCCCTCTCTCTCTCTGCCCCTCCCCCACTAGCATGCGCATGTACTCTCTCTCTAAATAAACATTTTTAAAAAAAATTTAAAAAGTGATTAGAATGATTAACATCCATTTACTACCCAGTTTTATTCTTTTTTTTTTTTTTAATTTTTTTTCAACATTTATTTATTTTTGGGATAGAGAGAGACAGAGCATGAACGGGCGAGAGGCAGAGAGAGAGAGGGAGACACAGAATCGGAAACAGGCTCCAGGCTCTGAGCCATCAGCCCAGAGCCTGACGCGGGGCTCGAACTCACAGACCGCGAGATCGTGACCTGGCTGAAGTCGGACGCTTAACCGACTGCGCCACCCAGGCGCCCCCCCCAGTTTTATTCTTAAAAAGAAAAAGGGCTTCAGTGAGGCTGCTAACCAAAATGATATGATACAAGAGAAAATAATTCAAAACAAAGACAAAATGAGGCAAGAGAAAATAAAAATAATCAAGTGTCAGATGTGAAATGAATCTTCCCTCACCCACCCACTTCTCTACCCGACAATATAAAGAGGAACACACAGTCAGTTAAATGACTCTGAAGGTAAAAGTAAATTGGATGCTCAAGAATACAACTATTTCTCGGGTGCCTGGGTGGCTTAGTCAGCTAAGCATCTGACTTCGGCTCAGGTCACGGTCTCTCAGGTCATGAGTTCGAGCCCTGTGTCAGGCTCTGTGCTGACAGCTCGGAGCCTGGAACCTGCTTCAGATTCTGTCTCCCTACCTGCCCCTCCCCCACTCACACTCTGTCTCTCTCTCAAAAATAAATAAACATTAAAAAAAATTTAAAAAGAAAACAGTACAACTATTTCTAATACTGAAATGAGAGAAATTCTCTTGTAGGTGTTTAGAAAAGCGAGAAGGGCATTAATAAACACCTCTACAACACCCCAACACTGAACCTAGCAATGAGCCTCAGTTTGGCTCAGGATCATATGACATCAAGTCCCCTTAGCACTACTACTGATCGATGACATAATGCACATTATAGTTCCATAAAAGGAATTCTGCAGAACAAAGGGCCTGCATTAACTCAAGAATATGCTTAGAACCTTGACTCTGAACTAAAGGATGGAGCAGTGCCACTCCTCTCCAGAAGGGAAGTCATGAAAATGGTGGTGCATTTCCAAACTATGCTTGTTCATGTGCCCCAACCCACTCTGCAGGACAGTCTCTATTCCTCCCAGGTGATAATCAATGGCCATAATGAGATGTGCTGATGGAAACACATCATTATCCCTCAGGATTGCAGAGGCTGAGAGAGACTCAGAGACGTAATTTAGGTATATCTCAATTGAAGGCCTGAGTGTCAAATTCAATTTATGCAAGAGTGTTCAGCAGCAGAGAATCTGGGGGAGGAGAAGGTACCATTTATTCCTGATATAAAATTAAGTGGACTGTCTTTAGAGACACTGTTTCTACCTCAAAGTTCTGAAACATACTAAGTTGCTGAAGTTAACTGATATAAAGGGAAACTTATAAACAAAATCTAAAGTATGCTTTTGGAAGCAGCAGTTTTCCAAACAGATGAGGAATATGGAAAACTCAACTGCCAACATGAAAGAAATTGTAATTTATAGAAATGTGACTGTGGCTCATGAGGAACAAGAAACAAGCAGTTTGCCAACAGCCATTAATCTATTTTAAATGGCTCCTGAGCAGTCACTTGCTTGACTTGAGATCAGTGAAGCTTCTGGGAGGCTAAAACTAGCAGAACATCCACAGAAAGAATGAGGGCTTAAAAGGCAGGGAGACGGTGCTGCCAGCTTCTCAGAATTCAATTCCTGCCTTTTACCAGAAGAGCCAGAGTTCTGAACAGTGCTATCAGTTTTGGCATTATTCTGCCCCCTTGCCCGTTATAAATTCAATAACTTCTCATGGAAAGAAATTCAGTATTTCAAGGGAGTGAAAAAAAAGCACGGACTCCCATTTTCCCCCCTCAGAAGTCTCCAATTTAGTTTAAATGCTGTTGTAACATGATTACAGAATGCATGAGAAAGTTAGGAAGATTCTAATAAGCAACCATGACTTCCCCAAAGCTGTCAGGGCACCATGCAAAGCCTTACTAGCAGCCAGATCCAGTGCAGGCACATATAATAAGACAGTTCTGATATACCCCAAACTTCTTAAAACCTTAATGCTTCTGAAATAGAAAAATCCTACACAAAACAACTGCTGCAGGTTCCAACAGGTATCATCCACAGTGTTGCTTACGATTGCTGTTTAGAATATTGAATAAAAAGTACCTGAGTGGTAACAGCACTGTTTTTATTGCTCCATAGTTCTGCCTGAAGACTTTTTTCCCTGTCATAAGCATTAAGTCATAAATCTAATTCCTCATATCTGAGTTTCCTGGTAAACTACATTCATCCATCACATAGTGCCAGACAACATTTGATGATGATTCCTTTTTTCCCTTCAGCTTTGCCATAAAAGGAACACACAGACCACAGAAGCATTTCTATATAATAATGGGCAACATTAGAACAAATAAAAATAGATATTAATAAATGCTAAATACTTGCCCTTCCTGTGATTTTTCCTTCTGAAAAATCAGTTCTAAATCTCTGAAAGAGAAAACATAATCACAACTTATGACAACAGACTGGTAAGGAAGATTTGCAGTTCAGTTCTTTCTATCCAAAACATGTAAAACCCCAACTTAATAACCTTGATATTAAAAAAATGTTACTGAAGATATAGTTTAAGGCTGTTCAATACAAAATGTGTGGAACTTCACTGAAAAACAAGATAAATTAAACACACGACTGCTTTGCTCTATATATGTGCTTAAAAAGACTAAACACTATCAAACATATCTGGATTTTCCAGACTTTCCATTAGAGAAAGCGAAAGTTTCACCGAATCAAGTTAACAGTCAATAAGAAAAAACACTGTGGTCAGAGACTCAAAACATTAATATCTGTACTGTAACGTAACTGTTTAATTTAAAAAAAAAAGAGGAGAAATTTAGCTTATTAACACGGAACTGTTCTTACCAATGCTTCTGTAAGAAGTTCTGTTCTGTGCTCTGTAGAAAATTTTAAAGTTTCTGATTTCTTTCCACTGCCTTTACGAAATGTGAGGTTGAATTCTGTTCCTTGTCCTTTCCCAACGGGACTGATGCTGCAAATGTCTCCATAAGGCCACTAACAAAAAGAAATTCTCTCAAATGATGCTATAATATGGTGAAATACAACATTGTTTTTCCTGCTTTAATTTCACAATAACCGATTAAATTACAAAATAATACAGAGGTCTAGAAGATGTCACATCTTATAGTAATTCTGTAACACAAATTCTTTTTAAGGTTTTCGGTTATCAGGGACAACAATTAAAAAATCCCATCTGTGTTCCAACTTTAATGATTACTGACATTAATCCAAAGCAATTAAAATACATACAAGTGAAAAGAAGTGAGGAATAAAATTTTATGATTACCTGCAGATCTGCTAAAACAACAAAAAGGAATCTGTAAAACATGTCTAATTTAGAATTAAAAATAAACTAGATTATAAATATGTTTACTTATCCATATTCAAGCTAGTCTTGCCTTTATAAACAGTAATCCTACTTCCATGACAAGTATTTTCCATTTACTGCACTGCAACTTCTGTATACCTTTATTACAATATTAATACCGTCTTTAGAACTATAATGAACGAACGTACCAATTTCACATAAAAGAGATGGCAATCAAAAGTAACACATCAAAAAGTTATACTCCTTAGAGCCTAGAAATAAACACATTCTTCACCACCCGCTTTTATTTATTTATTTTTGGTACTGAGTACCAAGCATTATATAAGCATATCAATCTCCTTCAAAGTTGACTTTTCTAACCTAAAGTACAGATTTCAAGAAAGGGAAATCATGGGTCATATCCTGGCTTTTAAAATTCAAATGGAGTTCAAAACATGCCTAACAGCTTCTAACATGATTACCTGATTTGTTACTTCTAAGGTATTGGGATTATATGTAGTAATCGCATGGGTTCCAACTGAAAAGACACGCTTATACCTGCAAAGAAAGACAAGTACTTAAATTTAGTCTTAAATAAAAGAAACATTTTATAATAAAATATGATACTAACACAAAAAGAATATTTCAATAAACATAAAAATTTAACAATTAATACTAACTAAATAGAGCTTTGTTTTATATTCCCACATTTTTTGATGTTCTAAAGTGTTATTGGGGAGGGTGGGTGCCGTCTGGATACTGTTCACAGGCTCTGCTTTGCTCTCCATGCATAAGTTCATAGACAGACATGAATGGGTAACAACTGAAAAGGGTACTGGGACAGTGGAATCAACAATTTTGTATGGGAAACTTAGGGAGATGTTTACTGTAGTCTGTCTGAAGCTGGGACAAAACTAAACAAGATGAAATGTGCGAAAGCTGCTAGAGCTCTATTCTCCTCTACCAGGAGAAATAACTGAAATTAATGAACTCTTGAAGAAAATCCAGAACTTGAACAAATTTTATCAAGAAGATGGTTGGCTGATCAAGATAACTCAGTAATCCTCAGAACTGGATGAATTAATGAGTGAAGAAGCATATGAGAAAAACATAAAATCTACTGAGGACTGAAAATGGAACGCCTAAATAACCTAGTATAAAACAAAATGACCAAAAAAAGAAAGTATTATTGGTATTAAAACCCACCGACCAGGGTACCTGGGTGGCTCAGTCAGTAGAGTGAATTTGGCTCAGGTCATGATCTCACAGTTTGTGAGTTCGAGCCCCACATGGGGCTCTGTGCTGACAGCTCAGAGACTGAAGCCTGCTTCAGATTCTGTGTCTCTCTCTCTCTCTGCCCCTCCCCTGTTTGCACTCCATCTCTCTCTCTCAAAAATAAAGATTAAAAAAAAAAAAAACCCCACCTACCACTCAGTTTACGTGAACCAGGGAGATCCTTAAGTAGAGAAATATGACCTATGCAAGCAAGCTTGTGTTGACTTACTATACATGAAGTTTAAAAGATACCACCCAAAGATACCAAGATTCTAAATGGGAAATTTTATTAAACAACAACACTGCACACTACTAATTCTTTCAAAATACCCTTTCAACAAAACCATGACGCAAAGGAAGGAAAAGCTATGGCCTGTAACTGATCAGTCACAACAATATTCTGGAATCTTAATAATTTCTATTTAAGCAACTACCTATTATAGTTAAGTGTTGCAACTCTATAGAAGTAGGAAGCTTATACACAGACAAGCCCCCAAGTTTCACTTCCCACTTTACTTCCTTCACTTAAAGTACCATATCTAAGGAAAAAAAATCACTTGGATATCAATAATCCTTTAGGATAGAGAGGAATTCATAATGATAAAGAACCTGAATAGAAAAACTTACTCAAAAATAAAGAATTAGTTCTTTAAAAATAAAATAAATACAGGGGCGCCTGGGTGGCTCAGTCGGTTAGACGTCCAACTTAAGCTCAGGTCATTATCTCATCGTTTGTGGGTTCAAGCCCCACGTCAGGCTCTGTGCTGACAATTCAGAGCCTGGAGCCTGCTTCAGATTCTGTGTCTCCCTCCCTCTCTGCCTTCCCCCGCTTGCACTCTGTCTCCAAAAATAAAAATGTTAAAAATAAAATACATAAAACATTAGCTAGTCTAAAAAAACAAAATTAAGAATGTAAGAATTCATAATCATACAGAAGACATAAAGATGTGTGTAACTCTATGCAGATAAGTTTGAAAATTATGAATAAACCAACCCCTATATAGAAGAGTTTAAGATAGCTGTAAACAATTACAACCTACAAAATAACCATGGCTCCAACAAGGAGGTGAATGCTTTAAAGGAACAGATAAATACCATGCTTCTTAAACTGTTCCAGGAAACAGACTAAGGACAGTTTCTAAATTCTTTTAGGGATACTAATATCTGGTAAGACAACACACACATTAAAAAAAAAAAAAAAGATACACCAATCTATTTTTAAAATAAATATTAACAATAGGGGTGCCTGGGTAGCTCAGTTGGTTGAAGCACTCGACTTCGGCTTAGGTCATGATTGATCTCACAGGTTGTGAGTGCAAGCCTCTCGCATCCGGCTCTCTGCTGTCAGCATAGGGCCTGCTTCAGATCCTCTGTCTCCCTCTCTCTCTGCCCCTCCCCAGCTCATGCGCATGATCTCAAAAATAAACATTAAAAAAATAAACAAGTATTAGAAAGAAGAATCAAGTAACAGATTAAAATAGCAGTATACTATGACCAAAGAAGGTTCATGTTAGGAAAACAGATTTCAATGTAAGAAAAATCTATTAATATGATCGGTCATATTTTATCTATTACTATTTTAGTTAAGAGATTTTTAAATTACTAAAAATGGATGTTAAATACAATCAAATGCTTTTTTGATATTTATGGAGATCACAGTTTTCTTCTTTAAGCTACTAATACAGTAAAAAGACATACATACCTTAAACAGCAGCCATTATCAGACTGGACAGTAAAACACTAGAAGGATTTCCACTGAGATCGAGAGGGCTTTCACAATTTTTCTACTGCCTGTTTTTTTTTTTTTTTCTAATTAGTATATTATATAATAAAAATGATAGTTATTTCCATTTGGGAAAAAAAGAAAAAGATTTTATTGATCTTTACCATATATTTATTTACAAAGTATTGCCATGTTACAAATATCTTTTCCCTAATTTCACATGTCTAAAATAGAGTGGGATAGGCACCTCGGTGGCTCAGTCAGTTAAGTATCCGACTCTTGATTTCACCTCAGGTCATGACCTCACAATTCTTGAGTTTGAGCTCCACATCTGGCTCCGTGCTAATAGTGCGGAGCCTGCTTGGGATTCTCTCTCTCCCTCTCTCTCTGCCCCTCCCTCACTCATGCTCTCTCTCCCTCTCTTTCAAAATAAATAAATAAACTTAAAAAATAAAATAAAAGGGAGTGGGAAATGATCCAAAGAGAGACTACCTCCTAATATAAAAACATTCATTTGCTGCTTTCTAAAGCTGAGTGAGGATTGAGAGATTGGCGAGGTATATAAGGATTAACCTAAACAGTGAAAAAGTCTCAAAACTTCAGAGGCTTTACCAATTTACAAGAACAAAGAAATAAGATCTTATTAAACCACTATCTGCCTTAAAAGATTACCCAATGAAATCAAATGTATGATAGAAATGTGAATTCACAATTCTAACTTTCAGAATCATCTTGAGAGCCAAACATGTCAATTTTTATAGTCTTGAAGTGAAACTACAGAATTTCTTTATTTTACTTTGGGAGCAAAAGAAAGAATTAAAGAAGAATTAAATGCCTGAAATGTTTCCAATGTCAACTCGTGTTGTCACATTCAACACCAGCTAGGAAGATATTCTTTTCAATCATGTACTAATTTCCTCCACACAACCAAACCCCTTTTTACATCTTTCTCATTAACTTTGTTGTCTAGATTAGTGCCATGCGAAAGAACTTTCCAAGAAAATGGAAACGTTCTTTACGCTGTCTAATGAGGCAATCATGAGCCACATGTAGCTATTAAGCACCTGAAATGTGGCTAATGCAAATGAATTTTACATTTATATGTGATTAAATTTAAACAGCCACAGGTGGTTAGTGACTGCCATATGGCAGAGAGCACATTCTAGATACTTCAGCAAAAGGATCCTAGAGTTAAGTGTCATTAGGCCCAAAGCACTGTTATGACTAGCAAACTCAGAGCTATCTTTCAGATAAATACTGATCTCTACAGCCTCCATAAGAAAAAAGTTACAAGGAAACAGATTTCTCTTTCATTCTTCTCTCTTCCCCCTTCTCTTATTCCATGAGCACTCCCCCTGTTTCAGTCCTCTAGAATGGCTGCTGCACTTCCTTTAAGTATAGAACAAATACTTCTAGGTCATTAAAAACACCTTAATAAGCAGCCCTAAACCTTCAAAGATTACCTATAAAGCCTCCATTGATACCAGATTTAGAAATTAAAATCTGAATGATCTCACATGTATGGTGTGTTAGTCACAGTACTTGCAAACTTAAGATTTTTTTCCTATCTTTTACTAAGTCATTAGTACCCTAAGTCATGAAGAATAGACAAAGATTCCCTAAGTTCAGGGAGGTACAGGTCTTCATTGTCTTTGAAACTAACTTCTCACATAAGACCCAGGACTGCATACAGCACATGCTCAGTGTTTACCAAATAGCTAAATAGGCCAATCCATCTAATAATACATAAACATGCATTCAAATCTATGACCTAATTTACTCTTGCCTTTAAAACAGAATAGCAACTACTTTCACACCAGGTTTTACTCATTTCATAATCACTATAATATCAGGAAATGACTAAGGTCTTTATTTTTATGAAAGAAAATATTCCCATTTTATTTGCTATCTGCAAAAAAATACCATTTATAAATTATAACTTAATTTGCTATTCTTATGGGTTTAAGATGAATTTGTTGGCTAATTCCTTAAAATTATTACAAAGCTCCTATAAAAAGTTATATAAAATCAAATAAAAAAGGAATAGACTAAAAAGGTATGAGAAATTTATGAAAGATGCCATATGTATATAAGAAATGTGAAAGCAAACATCTTTTCCCCCAATTGAGAAATTAATATTCATTATTGATTTACTGCACTTATTTCCATTTTATTCAGGAAGTGAAGGTATACACATGATTAAATGTCTATAGGGAATAGGCATTTTTTCCCCTCAAGTTTTCATAACTCATTTATTCTAATAGGACAGCTTAATAATAAATATAATTTACATTACCCATTAACTCTAATGTTATTTAGAATCAAGAAACTGATACCATTCAAATAAATAAAAACATGTTTGAGGCAACTGCCTTATCTATGGTTCTTTTTGCTCCCATAACTGTTGGTGATAAAAATAAGAACAAGTAAAAAGGTGCTAATGACAGTGCTGACTGGAGATAAGAAAGATAATCTGTAACAAAGAAAGACCACCGAAGCAAAAGTTAGGGATGTAATCTGGTTTTGGATTGGACAGGTGATGTTCAGGTTTTTTTTAACAGACTAAACTTATATTAACTTACATTAAAATAAACACTCCTGTATTACTTAATTCCTGCAGATTAAAATGTTATTCCATTCTTAAACATTCTAGTCCTTATAAATATTGTTTTCCTCTTTGAATAACTTTTTATAACATGATTTTTTCCCTAGGGCAAGTTTTTTCTTAGCAAAAAAACCTGTTAGATCAGATACTGTATTAAGTATTCCCATGGATTGACCAAATATTAAATGAGCACAAATCAGTGCTGTGTACAAGGACATGGCAGTGAATGAGGGAGTCAGCCCCTCAAAGACCCACTTTCCTCCCAATATTTTATGTATTATTAACTAATTCAGACATCTGAAATGAACTGCAAAGTAGTTAAGAGCTAAGATACTTGTCAGTCATTGTTTCAAAGTTAATTCCAGACTTGAATACTCCTAACTGGCATGTATCACTTTTGTGTAAAATTTAGGCATTTTAGGCAAACTGTGTAAAAATTAGGCATATACAATAGTGTCAACAGAAAGAGACTGCAAAAATACTGGCCACCATCATAATACTCTTCTGCACAAAAATTCATTATCATTCAACTATCTCAAACTAGAGAAAATTCAACAGTACTTTGTTTTAGTAGAGAAAAAGCTTATGTTTACTATAAAATAATGGTTGTCAAATTTCTCAAGGTCATAAAACCTTTGTGTATTACTTTTAAGGTTAAGATCTTCGGGGCACCTGGGTGGCTCAGTCGGCTGAGCGACCAACTTCGGCTCAGGTCATGATCTCATGGTTTATGGGTTTGAACCTCGCTCTCTGCCCCTCCCCCACTCATGCTCTGTCTCTGTCTCAGAAATAAACAAACAAACATAAATAAATAAAGTTAAGATCTTCAATCCTTTCAGTAGATAGCCTATGCAATGTGCCTCAAATAAGCCAAACAGATCTAATCAGAGTTGGAAGACAGACTTTATGTTTTGGAGCCTAGTCACAACATACAGCTTGAACATTTACAGTACTCTGGGCAAAGTTGGCTAGTTTTAATTGTTCATTACTCGTGCAAGGGAACTAACTAGCCTTCCTTAAAAGTAATTCTATTTCGCGGTGCCTGTGTGACTCAGTCTGTTAAGTGGCTGACTCTTGATCTCAGCTCAGGTCTTGATCTCAGGGTCATGAGTTCAAGCCCAGCATTGTGTTCCACGCTGGTCATGGAGCCTACTTAAAAAAAAAAAGAAAAAAAAAGTAATTCTATTTATTTTCCAGTACTGCAGATACTGCCCATTGTTCCTTAGAATTAAGCCAATATAGACTTCCCCACAAATTTCACCCTCTGGTCCAAGTTCTGTCTTTCAGCTTCACAGAGGTATAATAATTTTTGTGCCAACCAGACTTTCACTTTGAATCCTCTTCCTAAGCTGAACACCCTAGTTCCTTCGACCATTTTAAAATAAGTTTTGGCTACCAATTTCTAGGAAGCCATTAGGACACACACAGAACATAGGGTTTTTCCTTTCATTATTAAAAGCTTGAAAATCCAGTTAATTGAATTAGAATTTTAGTTCATCAAATAGTGAAACTAAGGATAACTGAAATACAATGTTTCTCAAAGAGTTAGGAGATCAATGTTAAGCACTGCTAAAGGAGGAACTACAGCTTAACAGTTAAAGCCCAATTCTGGAGCCACAACTGCCTCAGTTCGAACACTGTCTGGATTATTCACTTTCTATGTATCCTCTGATAATCTGCTTAACCTAAGCTTCAGTTTCTCTATCTGAAAGATGTGGACAGTATATATACCTATCTCATAATATGAGAAGTAAAAGAAATAATCCGTGTGGAGTACTTGTCACTTGCTGTTTATAATTGATAACTATTAGCTATTTTAACGTTTATTCTTGAGAGAGAGAAAGATACAGCATGAGCAGGGGAGGGGCAGAGAGAGGGGGAGACCCAGAATCTGAAGCAGGCTCCAGGCTCTGAACTGTCAGCACAGAGCCCAATGCAGGGCTCAAACTCGTAAACAGAGATCATGAACTGAGCCAAGTTCAGACATTTAACCGATGAAGCCACCCAAGCGCCCCAATGTTAGCTATTCTTATTGGTATTATTTTGTTAAAATAACAGGGAGGAGGGGCTCAAAACTCCAGTAGAGTCACTGAATTAGTTATAATTAGTATCATTATGTTTCCAGTAACCATGACTGCTAAATTCATAATACATAGAACAAAAATAACAGGCAAAGTGATCATTCCTATGCCTATATTACCAGTATACTCCGATTCTGGTCAAACTCCACCTGTAGGATTAAGTTCACATGAGATGGCTCATTCATATCAGAAGCTGTACTCCTCAGAAAAGAGCAAGAGGGAATGTCTCTGCAAAACCTATCCTAATAACTAAGAAACCATCCCATTTCTTTCAGAGGAAATAAAGGGCATCCCATGAAATGTAAAGATTTACGTTTCATCATGCAAGGTATTTTTTCCATTTCAGATAGAGCTATTTTTTTTAAATACTTTAATTTTTAGAGCAGTTTTAGGTTCACAGAAAGATTAAGCAGAATGTACAGAGATTTCCCAAATACTTCCTGTCCCTACCCATGCACAGCCTCCCTTGTTATCAACATCCTCCACCCACAGGAGTAGGTATATTTGTTACAATTGCTGAACCTACACTGAAACATCATTATCAACCCAAGTCCAGTTTACATTAGGGTTCCCTCTTGGTTTGTACATTCTACGGGTCTGATGAATGTATATGACACGTATCCACCATTAAAGCATCATAGAGTAGTTTCACGGCCCTAAAAACCTCCTGTGCTCCACCTTTTATCCCTCCTTACCCCCTAAACCTTAACAGCCACTCATCTTTTTACTGTCTCCAAAATTCTGTCTTTACTGCAATGTCATACAGTTAGAACTAAACAGTAGACAACCTTTTCAGACTTGCTTCTTTCACTTAAGTTTCTTCATGTCTTTCCTGGCTTGATGGCTTATTTCATTTTCACACTGAGTAATATTCATTGTCTGCATATACTACAGTTTATCCATCCTTTCACTTACCGAAGGACATCTTGGTTATTTCCAATTTCTGATAATTACGAATAAAACTGCTAGGAACATCTGGGTGCAGGCTTTTGTGTGGACATGTTTTCAACTCTTTTGAGTAAATAACTACAGAGTGTGATTGCTGGATCATATGGTAAGAGGATGTGGAGTTTTTTTGAGCATTAATCCACTGACTTTAGAGTGAGTACTGAAAGATATGAATTTATTGCCATCATGTTGCTTGTACAGTTGGAGTTTCTGGTGGTATTCTCTGGTCCTTTCTAATCTTTGTTGCTTTTGATATTCATTCATGTATTCATTCATTCATTCATTCATTCATTCATTCATTCATCTTTTCTCCCCTCAGAGAGTTCCCCTTCAAATTTCTTGCAGGGCTGGTTTAGTGGTCACAAACTCCTTTAATTTTTGTTTGTCTGGGCAACTTTTTATCTCTCCTTCTGTTTTCAATGACAGCCTTGCTGGATAAAGAATTCTTGGCTGCATATTTCTCTGATTCAACACACTGAATATATCCTGCCACTCTTTTCTGGCCTGCCAACTTTCTGTGGATAGGTCTGCTGCAAACCTGATCTGTATTCCCTTGTAGGTTAAGGACTTCTTTTCCCTTGCTGCTTTCATGATTCTCTCCTTGCCTGAGTATTTTGTGATATGCCTTGTTGATGGTCGGTTTTTGTTGAATCTAATGGGAGTCCTCTGTGCTTCCTGGATTTTGAGGTCTGTGTCTTTCCCCAGATTAGGAAAGCTTTCCGCTATGATTTGTTCACATAACTGTTCTACCCCTATTTCTCTCTCTTACTCTTCTGGGACCCCTATAATTCTGATGTTGTTCTTTTTAACGAGTCACTGATTTCTCAAATTCTTAAATTGTGCTCTTTTGCCTTAATCTCCCTCTTTTTTTCTGCTTTATTATTCTCTGTAAGTTTGTCCTCTATATCGCTGATTCTCTGTTCTGCCTCAGCCATCCTTGTGGCTGCAGCACCCATTTGAGATTGCAGCTCACTTATAGCATTTTTTATTTCATCCTGACTAGCTTTTACTTCTTTTATCTCCACAGAAAGAGATTCTAATCTATTTTCGACTCCAGCTAGTATTCTTATTATCGTGATTCTAAATTCTGGTTCAGACATCTTGCTTGTAAATGTGTTGGTTAAGTCCCTGGCTGTCGTTTCTTCCTGTTCTTTTGGGGTGAATTCCTTCGTTTCGTCATTTTGAAGGGAGAAAAGGAATTAATAAGGTAGGAAATATTAAAATTAAAAAAATTAAAATTAAAAAAATATTAAAATTTAAAAATTAAACACACACACACAAAATAATCGAATAAATGTTAGATCCTAGGTGTGTTTTGGTCTGGGTGTTGAAAGTGGCTTGACAGATTAGAGAAAAAAGAGGGAAAAAAGAAAAAAAAAAAGGAAATCTGAAAATTTGAAAAAATGAATACACTGAAGTAGATGAAAATGAAATGATGGAAGTAAAACAATTTGAAAACATTTACACAAAAGTAAAAAATAAAGAAAAAAATTAAAAATATTTTTAATAAAAATTTGAAATAAAAATGAAGTTTTTCTCTCTCTGTATTCAAGAAAAAGAAAACAAAAAAGAGCAAAAAAAAAAAAAAAAAGGAAAGAAAGAAAATTGAATAGTTGGACCAGGTAATAGACTGAAATACAACTGAAATTACTTCATTTTCCCCTAAAAGTCAAACTATGAAGCGCTTTATAGTCCATAAGCTAAGCAAGTGGTGAGACTTGTGTTCTTGAAGAGGGAGGTTGGCTCAGTTAGGCAGGGCTTAGTGTAAAGGCTCCATTCTCCACTAGATAGCACTGCTAGCCTACAGGGGTGGATTGTTGTGGCACTTGTAGGTGAGTATATGCATGCTCAGGAGCGGTGAAAATGGGGTCACCCAGATACCCAGTCTCTAGTATCGGAACTCTGTTCTCCCCAATTAGCAATCACGCACCTATACTTCGTCTTCAGCTTCTGTCCACTCGCCGTTTCCACGCCGTCCATGACCAGGCCCCAGGCAGCACCTCCCTCCCAAGTTTTGTCTCAGATGCAGCTGCCTTCCCCAGCCCCCCACTTCTGAGGGACTGTGGCTTTGACCCGCTCCACCCCTCTGTGAAGGGTCTCACTGAGCAACCACCGGGTGCCAGCCCGCCCCAGAAAAAGTTCACGAGACTGTAGCAGCAGCGTCTCAGGGATTATGAAAATCACAACACACATCTGGTTTCACCCCCAACAACCTTGTTCCAGCACCAGCGAATGTGGCCGTTCTCTGTGGTCTGCTGGGCCCAGGTGGCCTTACAGCCTCTACCAAATGTCCTTCCAGCAGTGGAACCGCTTCTCCCCATGTGGCCTGAGAACCTCCCAAAGAGGATTTGGAGTTTTTTAAGAAACCATCAAACCATCTTCCAAAGTGGCTGCACCATTTTGCATTCCCACCAGCACTGGATGAGAGTTCCCTTTGCTTCATATCCTCATCAGCATTTGGTGTTCAGTGCTCTGGATTTTGGCCAATCCAATAGTTTTATAGTGGTATCTCTACATTTGCATTTCCCTGATGACTTATGATATGAAGCATTTTTTCGTATGTTTATCTGCCAACTGTATATCTCTTTGGTGAGATCCCTATTAAGTCTTTGGTTCATTTTTTTAATTAGGTTGTTTTCTTATTGTTGAATTTTAAGGATTCTTTGTGTATTTTGGATAATAGTCCTTTTTTAAATGTCTTCTACAAATGTTTTCTCCCAGCTTGTCTTCACATTCTCTTGACAGGGTTTTTCACAAAGCAGAAACTTTTAATTTTAATGAAGCCCAGCTTATCAATTCATTTTTTTGAATGTATTGTCACATCTTTGGTGCTGTATCTAAAAAGTCATCACCAAACACAAGAGTCATCTAGATTTTCTCCCATGTTATCTTCTAAGAGTTCTGTGTTTCACATTTAGGTCAGTGATACATTTTGGGTTAATTTTTGTGAGACGTATAAAGTGTGTACTTAGATCCCTCCCCTCCGCCTCCTTTCTGCATGTCCATGTCCACATGAACAGCATCATTTGTTAAAAACACTATCTTCTGCTCCTTGAAGCTAGCTTTTAATGCAACACTGTGTGTAAAATATGAAAATCTTATAAAGCAGATACATTCCTATTTGCATTTCTGGGTGAAAAATGTTCAAATCCCAGACTAATATTAAGCACAAAGAATTATATGAAGAATACACAAAAAGTGTTCAGGATGAACTCATCTGAGGTTTAGAGACTGGCAGCGTCAAGAGCCAGGATCAATAAATCAAGGGAAAAAACCCTCGAGATTTCTAGGATTATCAGAGTTGGTGACATGTGTTAATACCAGGCAGCTAAAGAGTACCTCTTCTTTTCTAGGATTCCAGTTTCTACACATAAGGTATCAGAAATTTGCGATCTTCACTTTGAGTCGCCTTTCCTATTTCCTGTATCTAGTCACTGCACTGACTGTATATGAATGTCATAAGGATCTGCCATTTAATCTCATGGACTGATTACCATATATCCCAATGTATTAAAATCCCTTTCAGATACTAAAATGCCACCCTTAAATTCAGAGCATTTGCTACAATTAATATATGCAAATATCAAAGTGACCCAGAAGTAAATGCCCACATTTTACTTGTGATTTCCATCCAGAAAAAACAAAGAACCATATTCTGAATATCACCCTCAAGTTTCCCAAAGTGAAATTGCACTTCTGCTTTAACTGAAACATATGCATCTTCCTTCCTATCGGAAATGATGTGCTTAGGCCAAAAAGGAAACTTTGCTCTTTCATGAAAGTGCTTGTTACTCCTGAAAGCTACTCCCTCTTCCTGCTCCTTCCAGAGCAAGCATAGAATTATGTACTTTCCAAGTGGGAAAATGACAAGTGTAGGAGAAAAGGTTACTTTGCTAGCCAGGGAGACTATACTGAGTGAACAGACCTGAAGTGGTAACAACATGAGTAGTGGCTGCAAAATGAAACACATGAAAACTATTACAAAGGTAACATGAAATGGGAACAAGGGAATTATGTTAAGAGGTAAAGATGGTAATTTAGGCATATCTTAAGAAAGAAAAATATTTATTCATCTTTACTGCTTACAGCTGCTTTTGTAAAACTGACTAGCTGACTCTAAAATTCATATAGAAATGCAAGAGACCCAGAATAGCCAAATGTTGTAAGTGAAAAAAGTTGGGACCTCAAACTTCCTAGTTTTAAAACTTAATACAAAGCCACGGTAATCAAGACAGTATAGTGTTGGCATAAGGACAAGCATATAGATCAATGGAACAAAACTGGCAATTCATAAATAAACCTTTACATTTATGGCCAATTATTTTTGACAAGAGTGCCAAAACAATTCAATGAGGAAAGAATAATCTCTTCAACAAATGATGCTGGGACAACTGGATATCTACATGCAAAAGAATGAAGTTGGATCCCTTTTTCACACTATATACAAAAATTAACCCAAAATCAATGCTATAAAATTCTTAGGATATAGGATATGTCTTTGAGACATGGGTTAAATAATGGCTTCTTAGGACAACAAAAGCACAAACAGCAAAAGAAAAAAGATAAAATGGATCTCATCAAAATCAAAACCCTGTGCTTCAGTGGATG
This sequence comes from Puma concolor, assembly GCF_028749965.1. Classification (NCBI taxonomy): domain Eukaryota; kingdom Metazoa; phylum Chordata; class Mammalia; order Carnivora; family Felidae; genus Puma; species Puma concolor. The sequence continues at coordinate 28,717,873 of NC_141675.1, read as the reverse complement.
ACTATCAAGAAAGTGAAAAGACAACCCACAAAATGAGAGAAAATACCTGCAAATCATGTATCTGATAGCAACTTGTATTCAGAACATATAATGAGCATTTATAACCCAATTAAAATGGGTAAATGATTTGAAAAGACATCTTATGAAAGATATACAAATGGCCAACAAACATGCAAAAAAGGTATTCAATACTTTAGTCATCAGGGAAATGCAAATTAAAACCCTAACAAGAGGGGCACCTGGGTGGCTCAGCTGGTTGAGCATCTGAGACTCTTGATTTTGGCTCAGATCATGATCCTAGGGTCAGGGGATCAAGCCCTGTGTCGGGTTCCATGCTAAGCATGGAGCCTGCTTAAGATTTTCTCTTTCCCCCTCCTCTACTCCTCCTTTGTGCACATGCATGCATGCACACACGCTCTCCTCTCTCTAAAATAAAAATTAAAAACCTTAAAAAGTAAATTAAAAAAATAAAACCACAAGACACCAGTTCTCCATTAGGATTGCTAAAATAAAAAAAAGACAATGACGAATGTCGGTGAGGAAGTGGAGAAACTGGATTCCTTATACACTGATAAAATTGTAAAATGTTTCAGCCACTTTGGAAAAGCTTGGCTGTTCCTCAAAAAGTTAAATACAGAATTACCATACAGCTTTATATAACTCCATACAACACCAATTCCACTCCTAGGTATGTACCCAAGAGAAAAGAAGTACACATTCACCCATGAGGTTACACATAAACATTTATAGCAGCATTATCCTTAACAGTAAAAAAGTAGAAACAAAACAAATGTCCATCAATTGATGAATGGATAAACAAAATGTGATAAATCCATACAATTGGCACAAAAAAAAAAGGAATGAACTACTCACACAAGTTACAATATGGATGAACCTTGAAAATATTATGCTAAGTGAAAAACAAAAGAAAATATTATGCTAAGTAAAAGAAGACCGTCACAAAAGACCACATAATTTATGATGCTATTCATACAACACATGCCAAATAAGCAAATCCTATGACAGAAAGTAGATTAGTGTCTGCCAGATGCTAGAAAGATGGGAAAAGAGGAGCAACTGCTATCACAGAAGATTTTTGGGGAGGTGATGAAAGTGTTCTAAAAATGGTTAGTGGTGATGGTTCACAACTCTATTAAATATAGTAAAAACCGTGGAGTGGTACACTTTTTTTTTTATTAAGTATTTATTTTTGAGAGAGAGAGAGAATGAGAGAGCACACAAGAGAGCACAGAGGGAGGGACAGACAGAGGTTGAGGGAGAGGGAGAGAAGGGGAGAGAGATCCCACAAACCATGAGATCATGACTGGACGCTTAACCGACTGAGCCACCCAGGTACCGCTGAATGGGTACACTTTAAAAAGGTAAATTTTATGTTATGTAAATTATATCTTAATAAAACTGTTATAAAAACAAAGTTTCAAGGTGTCAATGATGGAAGCAAGGAAACGTACTGACAACACATAAACAGTTCTCCAAATTATTACAAAAGAAAAAAAATATCTTAAGTCTTAGTCACAACTTTCCTAGAACATCAAAAAAAGTTTTTTCCAGATGATCACATTTACTGACAAGCAAAGCAAGAAGTATTACAGTAAGCTTGTTCTTTAGAATACATCAGTATGGTATAATTGTATTAAAAATAGAAGTTATGTTATGATGACCAGAGCAATCTACCACTTGAGGAAAAAATAAAAATCATCCCAATATACAATTTTTTTAAGGCTAATTCAAAGAATTAAAGAGACTCACACTACCTTGGATATCTCAATTTTCTACCTTTGCTCAATGAAATTAAATGAAGAGAAAATTTCAAGACAGATATTCTACAAGTGTAACCATTATGCTCCCTAATTTAGGAGTTCCTACAATTGAACTACTAAAAGGAAACAAAATTAAACATTCTAATCTTTCAAAATTAGTCAGTTTGCTAATGCAAACCAGAAACACTACAGAATCACATGTTGCACCACTCTAAGTTACTACACTATTACCTAAAAAATGAAAAGTTCAGAAAAAGAACTAAAGGTATTGGCTTTGTGAACATGGCACGTTTTATGAGGCCTGATTTGAAATAACGTGGTCACCTATTCGTCACAGTGTGGGACACTCATTATACTTATTACTACTTAAAAGGGCTAGAAAGGAAACTTTTTTGGTGATGGTCAACAGGTGCCATTCACTGAATACTCAATTTATTTAAGTCATAATTTTAAAACCTTCACACCCTCCATGTCACTTCATTTAATCCTTACAGCAATGTGAGGGGTAGGAATTACCACTCATTTCACAGAAAAGAAACAGAAACATCAACATCTTGGTTTGACCACGCAAGCTACTAAAAAATGTCACTGCCTCTCTCAAGGAAAAGGTAAGATCAAATCCAATTTTCAAAATTCATTATAGGCCTAAAGAAAGGTTACAAAAAGCACTACTAGCATATTCTCTCTTGACAGTCAAATGGACATGAAAATAGAGCGATCACACACAGGCTATAAAGTTGTGAAGTTAATACTCTGCCACTACCATATAATTAACTGACAGCATCTAAGGAGGTAGATAGATGGTCTGTTTTCCTTTTAACTGGTACTTTTAATTCTTACCAATTTCTTCCCAACACAGAAGCAGAAAACCAGATATGTCAAGAGAAAAAAAGAACAATAATGTATTCTAAGTGTAGCATTTGCATTTAAAATATGCACATATATTTTTCAGAAGAGAAGGACTAAATGGCATAACTGAGCTGTGTGGTACTACTCAAGATATTGAAAGTCATGTTTAAAATGATACTTCATAGATGCACAGAAAAATAAAACCAACAGAAATACTTACTTTCCTCTCCATGAATGTTTTGTTGTGTAGAAACATGCCAAATCCTTATTTTCCCTAATCATGTTCATTGTGTGCTGATACCTAGAAGATAAAAATATGGCTGAATTTAGTACGGTTATCCCTCGAGTTTTTCCTGAATCTCACTACCATACTGTCAAAGCCTGCCATATGGTACTAATTTTAAGGCACAACTTATTCTACAAGTCCATAAGGTTTAAAGGGACAGGTACTGGTCTGTTCCCCTCTCTGTCACACACTTTAGCACACCATATTGTGACTGTCTGCTCCCCTCCACTACACTGGGTTTCTTAAGGACAAAAATTGCCCTCAACATCCCAAGAATAGAGAATCTAATAAAAAATGTTAAAGTAAATGAATCTTTAAATCTCACATTACCAAACAATGCCTTGGCACAATACAAGCACCTAAAAATGTGTGCCAGGTGTCCGATCAATTCCAAAAAGTTTTTGCTGAGCTAAGTGCCAGCCATTCTGCTATCATTGTCACTTTAAAGGAGACCCACTCTAAATACGATTTAAGTTAAAAATAACATTTTCATTAAAGAAATAATCCATATCCATAGTAAAAACAACAAAAAAAAAAAACCTAAAGTGCTCACAAAGTAAATCCTAGCATCCAAAGCTAATCATCCTAGCCTCCCTTCTAATTAGAATAGGGTTTTTTAAACAAAATTGTGATTGTCAATTGTACTGCTTAAGCCTGTTTTCACACAATATTAACCTTCTTCTATGGAATTAAAATTTTTAAAGTCTACATGCTATTCCATTGTATGAATTTAGTATAACAATGCTACTCAAAGTGTAACTGCAAACATCAAGCCAATTACAGAAACTGACAGTTAAGGGTTTAGAAACTTTTATAGCAATTTGGTGTGTGGACTCCTCTGGCTGAAGAGTTACATAGACCAAACAGTTCAGGACTCTCAAACTTGTGTGATAAACCACACGGTAATAGCTTCCTACCAGCCATATGCACAGGGACCATGTTACATGCAATATTTAAAAATTAGTTTATTGACCATAACCCAGAAGTATATAAAATCCAGACTACTTATTTCATGAGAAAATTTAAATTTAGCTAATTGTACAGGATAAGTCGGTAGAATTGTTAACTAATGAAAGGCTGATAAATTTTGAAAATGCTACATAATTTGCTTCATATTGCATAAAAGTTAAAAATGAACATGGTCAGGCACCTCGATGGCTTGGTCAGTTAAGCGTCTGGCTCTTGATTTCGGCTCTGGTCATGATCTCACAGTTTGTGGGTTTGAGCTCCATGTCGGGCTCTGAGCTGACAGTGGGGAGCCTGTAGGATTCTCCCTCCCTCTCTCTCTGCCCCCTCTGCTTGCTCTCTCTCAAAATAAATAAATAAACTTTTAAAAAAATGAATATGGTCATTTATTTCATCTTTTGTGACTTATCTCTCCTTACCTTTAATTAGAAACGCATTTTTAAAAAAATTAAAAATACTGGATACATACCAAAGTGTCAATGCACACTGAATCATTAGAATCATGGTTCACTTCAACTCTCTTTATATCTTTATACACTGGTCTAATGTGTTTTTTTTTTTTAATCAGCAAGTATTATTTTCATAATTTTAACAAAACCGTTTTCATTCAAAAACATTTTTGCAATAGCTTTTTGAGATATAATTCACACACCATAAAATTCACCCTTTTTGGGGCGCCTGGGTGGCGCAGTGGGTTAAGCGTCCGACTTCAGCCAGGTCACGATCTCGCGGTCCGTGAGTTCGAGCCCCGCGTCAGGCTCTGGGCTGATGGCTCAGAGCCCGGAGCCTGTTTCCGATTCTGTGTCTCCCTCTCTCTCTGCCCCTCCCCCGTTCATGCTCTGTCTCTCTCTCTGTCCCAAAAATAAATAAACGTTGAAAAAAAAAAAAAATTAAAAAAAAAAATTCACCCTTTTTAAGTGTACAAGTCAGGGGTTTTTAGTATATTCAGAGTTCTACAACCAAGGCTGTTTTTAAAACATTTTTATCACCCCAAAAAGAAACCCTGTTAGCAGTTAGCAGTCACTTCTCATTTCCACTCACTCCCAGCACCTGGCAACCACTAATCTACCTTTTGTCACTATGACTTTGCCTATTTTAAACATCTCATATAAATGTAACCATACAAAATGCAGTCTCTGTGACTGCCTTCTTTCATCTAGCATGACATTTTCAAAGTTCATCCACATTCTGGCATGGATTAGTTTCCTTCTATTGTAGAGATATACCACATTTTGTTTATTCATCAGTTGATGGACAGTTGTGTTGTTTCTACTTTTTGACTATTATGAATCATGCTGCTATGAACATTTGTGTGAACAGTTATTTCTCTTGAGTACATATACCTGCAGGGCAAAAACATTTTAAAAGACACCTCTATTTTGAAACTGCTTTCTTCACTCCTACTACTTGCTTTTGTATTAGCAAACTGGCAAGGTCCTCTACATTCTATGTAGGACACTCTGCCTCTAGATACCTATATGGCTCACACCTCCTTCTAATCTGTGTGCTAATGTCAGTTTTGTTTTGCCTTTTTTTTTTTTTTTTTTTTTTTTTTTAAGAGAGAGAGGGTGTGCACACCTGCATGCAAGCAGGGCAGGGGCAGAAGGAGAGGAAGGGAGAGACAGAGAAAAATCTCAAGTAAGCTCCACACCCAGCACAGGGCTCTATCTCATGACCATGAGGATCATGACCGGAATTGAAATCAAGAGTTGGATGCTCAACTGACTGAGCCACCCAGGCGCCCCAGATGTCAATTCTGTAATAAAGCCTACCCTAACCATCCTGTTATAAATTATAATCATTCTCCTCATTTCACACTTTAAATCCTTCTGATTCCTGTTCATTTTTCCTCTATGGCAACTTTAATAGTCTAATATGCAACTTATTAAATTTATTATTTAATCCTGCTACCATATCCAGACAGAAGCGTTTTTGTGTGTTAAGCTCATTATACACACACACATATACACACATACACATATGTGTGCGTACAGATGTATGTATATATATGTGTGTATATATATGTGTGTGTGTGTGTGTGTGTGTATATATATATATATAAAAAAACCTCAGAGCCTATAAGAGTGCCTGACACAAAACAGGTTCTCATTAAGTATTTGAGTGAATGAATGACATACAGCAACCCCGTGGGAAACTCTGATATCCATTTCAAGTTGATGTTCTAACAAGTACTCCTAAATAAAGTTTTGCCAAACCTGCAAAAGCATCAACTCATGCTCTGAGGAATCAGAGAATCACAAGTAACAGCAAGGTTAGGGAAACCTTTACTGTTACCAGAGAGGAAATTACAGTCAACTGACATCTTCCTACTAGTGTGTATGGAGACAGCTAAATATAGTCCTGACAGTTGGTGTGTTTTGTTGGTTTTTTTCCTGCATCGTGTATCTGGGATGAAACAGCCAACGAAGACTTAGTAAACCAGCAAACATTTCCTCAGCCTTCTAAATCATTTGCAGTAAATGATACTGATGAAAAGAAACTCAGATAGGATCTCCGATAAAGTACCAAAATAGTGAAAAATACAGGTCTAGAGATATTCTCTTTCCCTTATACACTACGACTGAAGACTGGAATAAGGAAATAAAAAAGAAGACAGAAAAGATGATGGCTGATATTAAAGAGTGGAGTTTGGATTCCTAGAGTCCTAAGTTAAGATATCTGAATGTCAGACTCTGTACCAAGGGCCTACCTTAGGAAAAGTGACAAAAGAAAATGTATTTGAGTGAAGGGTGACTGATATCATTAAGGGACTTTAAATTTAAAATGGAAGTGAGAGAAAAATAATAGACTTTAAAATGATAACCCCCAATGCCTGGGTGGCTCAGTTGGTTAAGCATCCAACTTTGGCTCAAGTCAAGATCTCATGACTTGTGAATTCGAACCTTGCATCGGGCTCTGTGCTGACAGCTTGGAGCCTGAAGCCTGGAGCCTGCTTCGGATTCTGTGTCTCCCTCACTCTCTGCCCCTCCCCCACTCATTCTTTCTTTCTCTCTCAAAAATAAACACTAAAAAAATTTTAATGAAAGGGGTGCCTTAGGTGGCTCAGTAAGTTGAGCATCCAACTTTGGCTGAAGTCATAATCTCATGGCTCATGAGTTTGAGCCTCACGTGGGCCTGTGCTGACAGCTTGGGGCCTAGAGCCTGCTTTGGATTCTGTGTATGTCTCTCTCTCTCTGCCTCCCCCACTCGTGCTCTGTCTCTCAAAAATAAATAAAAACATAAAAATTTTTAATTTAATAAAAAAAAAATGACAGCCCCCCCCCCCAAAAACTCAGAGCATGACCCAGAAAAAAAAAAAAAAAACAAGCAACAAAAAAACCTTAAGAATGATTTCATAAGTATTGCTGACTTGGGGGGAATATGTAACTCAAACAGATCTTTTAGGAGAGGAATTAAAACAAGTTTACATCAAGAAGGTTTATCTACAACTTTCTGGAGACATATGAACTTGATAGTGATGAAAGTGATGAGATACCTAAGTAGTCACCTCAATCCAGAGAGTTCTTAGGTTAGGATAGATGAAAGGAAAAAGGGAGAGAAGACCTAACATATTAATATAAAAGTAAACTACTGGAAGATATACAAATGGCCAACAGGTATATGAAAAGATGTTCAATGTCACTATCAGAGAAATGCAACTCAAAAGTATGAGATTTCAACTCACACCTGTTACAATGGCTATTATCAGAACAAACTCCAAAGACAATTTTAGCAAGGATGTAATGAAACTGAACTTTTATACACTGTTGGTGGAAATGTAAAATGGTGTAGGCAGTATGAAAAATAGTATGGAAGTTTCTAAAAAATTTAAAATAGAACTACCAAAGGATCCATGATTCAAACTTCCAGGTATTTATCCAAAAGAACTGAAATTAAAATTAGCATCTTGAAGAGCCAACACTCCCATGTTCATTGTAGCATTACTTGTAAAAGCCAAGATGTGGAAACAACCTTAAGTCTATCAACAGGTGAATGGATTAAGAAAATGTGGCATACACAAACAATGGGATATTATTCAGCCTTGAAAAAGAAGGAAATCCTGCAATATATGACATGAGTGAATTCTGGGGGACATTATGCTAAGTGAAGTCAGTCACAGCAGGACAAATACTGCATGACTCCACGCAGTATCATGAGTTATCTAAACTAGTCAAATTCTTAGACACAACCAGGAAATGGAGCGTGGGAGAAATGGGGAGGTGCTAATCAATGGGTATAAAGTTTCAGTTATGCGAGATGATTAAATTCTAGAGATCTGCTGTACAGCATGGTGCCTACAGTTAACAATACAGTACCATACAGTTAGAAATCTGTTATGAGGACAGATCTCATGTTAAGTGTTCTTACCACGATAAAATTTAAGAAAATTTTAAACTACTGATCACCTGACCTGACAGAAGAAATACTGATGTAGATAACTATGCTGACAGAAAAATACAATGTAAGATTTTAAAAGTACTCATCTCTCTGGACGTCAGAAGTTCCTATGGCCAAAATCAGCACACCTGACCATTATCTCTAATATTTCAGGAAGCAATAAGTGATAACTGCTTTAATCCTGAGTAACAACCACCAAAAAAGGCTAGTAAAATGAAGTGCCCTTTATAAAAGATAATTACTCTCTGTCTCTAAAAAGCTTGCTTTAGCCATGTGAAATATATATAGGCAGAGGTATATCTGAGAGGTAAGAGAGGGAGGAGACACTCACCTAAGTAGCCAAGTCAACCCCAGAAATAATTGAATAATTCAATGCTATTTATTACTAGTGTCTGCATAGCCTCATAATGGAAATCAGGATAATGCTTTTCTGAGCCCTCAGTAAAGATTATACTGAAATTGGGGAGGCATGGTGACCCTAATAAAAAGATTTAGAACACGTCCTGAAATTATGCAAAACCTGGGTTTACTGCGTATTCCTTATGCTTTAGTGAGCCAGGCCCTATGCATTTATCTACCTCATTTTGTCCTCTACCACGGTACAGGTAGGATGATCCCCATTTTATTGACAAGAAAACTGAGTTAGAGAATTTATATCACTTCCCCAAGGTCACACAGCTGGTAAATTAGTAGTTAGGCCAGACTTTGGACTCAATCTGCTTAACTCTACACTCCATGTATTTAACCTCAATAATAATACCTTCCCTCAAGTTTAGGAAATCAAAATAAATTCATTCTGACCATGTAATTACAGATGTATCATTTGACAGCACATTCCAGGATTAACTTACAACAAGTTCCAATTATTATCTTCACACAATTTCAAACAATAAAACAAACTACCATACTCAACACAGGACAAAATAAATAAAAGAAAAAGGAAGGCTCCAAGGCTGAAATACTCTACCATCTAAAAATAAACTTTCAAAAATTTCTGCCTATAGATAAGCTTTAAAAACACTTTTTAAACAAAGGGTTCAAGACGAACATAAGATGACAGAAATCTGCTACCAATATATGATTCCACGATAGTCTTTAAGGAGCTCAAAAATATTCTTTTAACTAACACTGAACTTTTAAAATAGCCAGATTAGGGGCACCTGGGTGGCTCAGCCGGTCGGGCGTCTGACTTCAGCTCAGGTCATATTCTCATGGTTCTTGGTTTGAGCCCCGTGTTGGGCTCTGTGCTGACAGCTCAGAGCCTGGAGCCTGCTTCGGATTCTGTGTCTCCCTCTCTCTGGCCCTCCCCCACTCACGCTCTCTCTCTCTCTCTCTCTCTCTCTAAAATAAATAAACATTAAAAAAAAATATAGCCAGATTAATGAGATCTGAGGCTAGGACCTACTTTCCAACAGCATAATATTAATCTCCAAATTTTCAAGTCAATCTATTTTATATTCTCCATAAAGCCTCAATCACTTTGTGACACAGTCATTTCATCTAATGAAGGCAACTGGTCTGGAAACAGCACTCTTTCAGACCATGAGGATACTTCTAGACACACAGATAACTCATTAGTAGACAATGGCAATACACAAATATCAGGAAAATGCAGAAGAAACAGGATAAGAAATTCTGTATTATGTATCATTCAAAGTGAGACTTGGAACACCTTCAAGAGAACCACTAGAAAATGAATGAGTGCAAGTCTTGGGGTCTTCCAAGTACAGTGTTCAAGTGATGATTTAATCTGGTAACACAAACTTCAAATACTTCCCTGTAGCACAGATACCAGACCACAATCAACATAACTAATGGCTAGCACAAGAAGCTACATTAATATACACACTAGTTTTCTTTTTTAATGTTTTTTAATATTTATTTTTGAGAGAGATAGAGTGTGCACTGTGCACGCACGAGCAGGGGTGGGGCAGAAGGAAAGGGAGACACAGAATCAGAAGCAGGCTCCAGGCTCTGAGCTGCCAGCACAGAGCCTGAGAGGGGACTCGAGCTGACGAACTGCAAGATCATGACCTGAGCCAAAAAGCTGAAGGTTTAACGGACTGAGCCACCCAGGCACCCCTGTATACACACTAGTTTTAATACTTAATCTATCACCAAGGTAAGTAAGGGTGGTGAATTTTTAAAATACTACTTATAGCTAAAGACATATTAGTAGTAACTGCCATTTACAGGCTGCATAACTTTGAAAAAAGCTTCCTAACTTCTGGGAATCAAGGTTCATCTATGAAAGGGAGAGAAAAGCATCGTTAACAAAGAGCTTTGGTGCAGACTAAATTAGATAACTCAAAAGGGAGAATGTGATGGTTGGCTCAGAATAAGCACTCAAAAATATTAACTGCAATCATAATAGTTATTACTGCACTTTAAATAATAAATAGTACTGTACTGTACTAGATATGAAATATTTATCTTTCTAGAATTCTCTTTCAGGCTTCCAGGGTCCTGTATCTCTTAAGGTGTTATTAAATTACTTGATCCTAAGTCTTTTCTCTATTAATTTCAATCCTTGTACTATTTAATGTATATTACCAACAAATCAGTTGGAATTGTTGGAATTGTTATTTTCAAAAGTACAGTGTTTTACTGTCTTAATCAATTAGTATTCACCCGCCCATTCAAAATTAACTACAGCAACAGGGACACCTGGGTGGCTCAGTCAGTTGAGCATCTGACTCTTGACTTTGGCTCAAGTCATGATCCCAGGGAGATGGGATGGAGCCCTTAGTGGGCCTCAGCACTGAGCCTGGAGCCTGCATAAGATTCTCTCTCTTCTTCTGTCCCTCCCCCATTTGCACATGTGCACACATGCTCTTGTTCTCAAATTTTAAAAAAAAATTGTTTTTTAAGGAATATAGATTTCTTAATCTGGATGGAGTATGAGGGTATCATTTTATTATCCATTGTTATTTTACTCTTCCAATTTATCTTACCTAAAAGGGTTTTTAAAAAAGAAAAAAATAGGGGCGCCTGGGTGGCGCAGTCGGTTAAGCATCCGACTTCAGCCAGGTCACGATCTCACGGTCTGTGGGTTCGAGCCCCGCGTCGGGCTCTGGGCTGATGGCTCAGAGCCTGGAGCCTGTTTCCGATTCTGTGTCTCCCTCTCTCTCTGCCCCTCCCCCGTTCATGCTCTGTCTCGCTCTGTCCCAAAAATAAATAAAAAACGTTGAAAAAAAAAAAAAAAGAAAAAAATATATGACAGGTCCAGATAATCATGATAAATGAATTTTTTTTTTTTTTTTTTTTTTACTTTTTTTAAAAATTTATTTTTGAGAGACAGGGTATGAGCAGGGGAGAGGCAGAGAGAGAGGGAGACACAGATGGGGGTGGATGGGCTCGAACCCACCAACCAAAAGATCATGACATGAGCTGAAGTCAACACTTAAGTGAGACACGCACCCCACAATAGATGAAATTTTTAAAAATTACGAAGTCAACTATAACCTAACATTTAGCTTTTCTTTATTGCAACTTTAGTCCTATAAAATACTACCATTTTGCAAGTCAATGATACTTATTACATTATAAATACCCCCTCCTACTTAGGTATTTAGAATTTCACTGGTTAGAAATTTTAGATGAAACCAACATAATATTTTTATTTTCAAACTATTTTTTAAATTTTTTTTTTTCAACGTTTATTTATTTTTGGGACAGAGAGAGACAGAGCATGAACGGGGGAGGGGCAGAGAGAGAGGGAGACACAGAATCGGAAACAGGCTCCAGGCTCTGAGCCATCAGCCCAGAGCCTGACGCGGGGCTCGAACTCACGGACCGCGAGATCGTGACCTGGCTGAAGTCGGACGCTTAACCGACTGCGCCACCCAGGCGCCCCTAAATATTTATTTTTAGAGAGAGAGAGAGAGAGAGAGAGAGAGAGAGAGAGAAAGAGAGAGCGCACACGTGTAGGGGAAGGGCAGAGAGGGAGACAAGAGGATCCAAAGCAGGCTCTACACTGACAGCAGAGAGCCTACTGCGAGGCTCGAACTCACAAACCACGAAATCGTGACCCAAGCCAAAGTCCGACATTTAACCAACTCTTGGTTTCAGCTCAGGTCATGATCTCATGGGTTCATGGGTTCGAGTCCCACATCAGATTCCCTACAGAGCCTGTTTGGGATTCTCTGTCCCTCTCTCCTCTATCCCTCCCCTTCCCTCCCCCCACGATCACTCAAAATGAATAAAAACAAAAAAAATAAATTTATGTTTGATACTTACAAGTTAACTATGATTTAAGAAACTTTTGGAAAAAAGAACTTCACTCCCTAAAAATAATTTATGCTGCATTTAATATTTACATATTTCTCCATTAATATTTACAGATTCTTTAATAAGCTCTAAAAGTGGTTCTAAAATTATTGCTCACAGGCAAAAACTCATAAGCAACCATAATTCCCATTAATAGTCATGAAAATCAACAATTTTTGTTTATTTACTTTTGAGAGACAGAGCGTGCATGGGAGGGACAGAGAGAGGGCGACAGAAGATCAGAAGTGGACTCTGTGCTGAGAAAAGAGCCAGATGCAGGCTCAAACTCACAAAGGTGAGATCATGACCTGAGCCAAAGCCAGATGCTTAACCGACTGAATCACCCAAGCCCCCTATAATCTGCAACATTTCTAATATCAAGTCCCTCAAGCATCAACCAGGTAATAGCAGTAACAGTCACTTATAGGCACATTCTCTAAATAGCATTGAGGTATCCAACTAAGAACATGTAAAAAATTGTTAGATGAGATCTTGGTAGCAGCTGCATCATCAGCACTTGCTACCCTGCCAGTTGCTGAGATGCTACTCAAGTTAGCAAGAATATATTGTTCAAACTAATTATTGCTTAAATTTCATCTCGTTCATTCCTGCAATAGTGTCCCTCTTCAAATTCTTAAAGACCTACCCTTTTTTTGATGAGAAAACACAAGCTTCCATTTCCTTTGTAACTTAATCACATTGGAAGCGTCTCCAATGTTTGTAAGTTGGCTTCACCTGTTTTCATTCCAAATCTTAATATTACACCACCAACAGAGCTTTTTTGCAACTTTGCATTTTGTTATTTTGAGAGAAGTGTTCTTCCAGGGGTTAAAAAGTCAAATTCAGGACAACACAGGCATTTTGGCTAGATTCACCCTATTCATGAGTTCCCTTGCTTCATGCTTTCCAACAACATTTAATGTTCTTAACATTCTCTAATTTATTACTGGCAGCAAAAACTGGCAATCCATTTAAGATCATTTATGAATAAAATAAGATCATTCAGAAGATACAATTGTGACACAAAACCACAGGATCTGAGAGTCTACACTGAGCAGGAGCCTACATCAAATTGATACTAAGAACAAAGAGCAGGTTAAACCGCCTGGATACCACAGCACCCAAGCAGACAGATTACAGCCAAGCTAGAAGCAAAAGAATTTGCACACATAGCAAAATTAAACATTATGTGCAAGTCTTAAGTAAAAACAGAGCCTTCACTTAGCCAGACATGTATGAGTATAGTCAGAAAAATAGTTGTGCCTTGACTTCATATGGAGTTACATCCTGATAAGCCCATAATCTGCTGAAAATGCATTTAATACAGCTAACTTACTGAACATCATAGCTTAGCCTAGCCTACCTTACATGTACTCAGAACACTTGTATTAGCCTACAGTTGGGCAAAATCATCTAATACAAAACCTATTTTATATTAAGTGTTGAATATCTCAATGTAATTTATTGAATACCATACTGAAAATGAAGAACAGAATGGTTGTAAGCGTATCAGTTGTTCACCCTGTGACTGTGTGGCTGACTGGGAGCTGTGGCTCACTGCCACTGCCCAGCATCATGAGACTATGCTACCACATAGTGCTAGCCTGAAGAAAGTACCAAAATTCAAAGTATGATTTCAACTGAAGGTATACCACTTTCACTCCATCATAAAGTTGAAAAATTTTAGGTCAAACTACTGTTAAGTTGGGGATTCTTATTGATACACTAGTGAATAAATTAAGGAAATGGCTTTAATAAAGGCTATCTGCCTTTAAAGCACACATTTTGCATGACCAACAGAGTAATTTTTACGCAATTACAACTTGGGAGAGAGCTGGTAAGATACTAATTTTTCCACTTCGAGTCTGTAAAATGAAGAATTAACTCTGCTTTCAAGTAATGAATTAAAAACACGAGTTTGTTTGAAATGCATTAAAAAATAAGATGGATAGAAATATGATAAAGTACAGTAATGTTAATGTGAAAATCTTGGGAGATGAGTATATGAATATGTAATGTAAAGTTCCTTCAACTTGGCTATAGATGAAAAATTTATTTGGGGGGGGGGAGCTGCATTTACCTTTATTTTCTGACCAAATTCTCCTATAAGAGAAATATTTTTCTGCTACATTGTAACACTACACCAGAAAATATGGTATATAGTCACATGATAGGAACTAATTTATCAACTTAATATTTCCTCATACAGCTATATCCTATTAAAAATGCAGGGGGAAGGAGAACCACTGCTAAAGCAAAAGCTAATAATCTTGAGTAATAACCAAAAAGAGAACCCCTTAATACTAGCTTCTCAAAGGCCTAGTTTTATTTGTAACTGAATTCAAAATATGAGCGGCTAGTTCAGTTTCAAAAAAAGGTAAAAATATGTTTAACATTCCAATTTTAGTAGATGTGCTGCCAAAGCAAGCACAAAATATAGTTAACAGAACATTAATTTTTACCCAGATTAAAAAGCTACAACTAGATGGTCTTAGAATGTTCTGTGTATGGGGGAAAACAGATACGAACTTGAATCTTTAATTTTCAGCTTCATGTTTTAATATAGAACACAAGTATAGGTAAAAGCATTTCCTTGTAAATAAACAACAAAGCAGTAAATGTAACTTATATAATACCTACTGTATAGGGATCTTTATTAAACAGATCACAAAATAAGGTTTGAATACATCCTACCTCAGCTTTCTAAACTTGAAGAACCCACTAACTCCAGAGATAAATGTGGTTAGCAAAGAAAGCCAGTGGTATTATCAAATTTCAGCTGACCAACAGATCTCCAAATAATTGCCCCAAAGTTACAATACTGAAACCTTTGCACTGATGTATCAAAATGAGCTTTTAAATACTTCCAAAATAATCTAAGATCCATCTACCCATTTTTTAAAAAACCCATTCCTTTCCAATTAGAAACCAGACATATATTCATGAAATAAAAGGGCAAGGGAAACTCAAAAGCAAACACTAAATCTAAAAGAACACTTTTAATATTATCTTAATCAGGGGAAGGGCAAGCATAAATATCACAGTAGTTAATTTTGTTGGCCTTTCCTATTCAATATAAATCAAACATTGAAAAAAATTGCTGTCTATATTTTAATCACATGTATGCTGATTTCATCTGAGGGAATAATTCTTACTTTTCACAAAACAGACCTCTATCTGTTGTAACAAAAAAAGTTTTTTTCCAAGAAAGACACATGATTATGACTCTCCTTTCCAAAACTTAAAAATGCCCTGAATATTCACCTAAAAACTGCAAACATGTCCACTTAAGCAAATACTGTGAAATCAATGTCACTGATCATTTACAGATTTTTAGTTTGTACACATTCTTGAAAATTTTTAGACATAATTTCTATCTTTGAAGCTAACCTGGCTTTTGCAAGAACAAAACATACTAGTTCAATAAGCTCTTCTTCAGCTCACAAACAGGTACTTAATAGTCTTGCTGTTACACTAAGTAGACCCTAATGGGTAAAGCAGACTTTCAATTGCCATGTTTAACTTGTTGCTGTTTTTTCTATCACTACAGTAAATGCATAATAGGGCTTTAATTACCTAAGCATATTACAAATACATCTTAGAGGAAGTTTAATAGTAAGCATCCTAATATGCAAATACACTATTAAAAGACAAGGAGTTGGGGCACCTGGGTGGCTCAGGTCATGATCTCTTGGTTGGTGAAATTGAGCCTTGCATTGGGCTCTGCACTGACAGTGCAGAGCCTGCTTGGGATTCCCTCTGCCCCATTCCTGCTTGTGCTCTCCCTCTCTCACAAAATAAATATACAAACTTAAAAAAAAAAAAAAACAAAACACATTTAGGCTGCTGTAATTTCCCTTTTACCCAACACAAAATAGCAACAACATTTAGGTCTTTTTTTTTAGCTCTTTCTGAAATTTCCCTATTATTCCTAACTCTCCCATAGTTCTACACATTTTACAGAACACTCCCAAATCTATCAGTGAACTAAAAAAAAGAAAAAAAAAAAAAGGAAAATTCCACTTTTAAAATTAAACCCAGCAGATCTAAGGCTGGGGGCGAGGGAATGGCTTTAACTACTCTCAGATTTGATAAACATCCAAAATACATTCTGCATCTCAAGTAGAAGTTTGAGGGAAAGAAAAACCTAGCACTAAATGACTAAGGAATACATGTCTGAAAAACATGTAAAAAAATGTAAATATTATAATATAGGATTTATGAAATATTAGGGGGAATCTCCTATATTCATAACCTTATCAATCCTTCCATTGTGTTCTGGCAACTTTCTTGACAAAATCAAAACATATAAGTAATTATTTTAGATTGCTTTGGGATTTTATTTTTGATCTGTTCATCAAAATATCAAATTTTGGGGTACATGGTGGCTCAGTTCGTTAAGTAGTCGACTCTGGATTTCAGCTCAGGTCATGATCTCACGGTCTATGATTGTGAGCTCCACATCAGGCTCCGTGCTAACAGTGCAAAGCCTGCTTAGGATTCTCTCCTTCTCTCTCTATCCTCTCCCCTGCTGGTGCCTACACGTACTCATGCTCGCTCTCTCAAAATAAATTTAAAAAATATGTATCACATTTTTACTCATCAACTGCACAGAGATATTACCAACGACCATGTGCTAAATATGTGAACACTGCTTAGGCAGTGTGGTCACTTCTAAGGGCAACTTATAATGCTTCAACTATAAAATCCCAATGAATTAACTTTGTTGTTTTAGAGATCACTCTTCTTTATAAGCAGTTCATAAAAGTACAAGTAAAACTCAAATATGCAGGCTGTTGAATAAAGTTAGGAGCATGTGAAAAGAGCTACTAGCAAATTATGTTTATCTTTATTGATAAACATCTTAGTGAACCATACTTAACTGTACTTTGCAAATGTAACTGTGTCTAAGTTAGGAAAGATGATCACAACCATGCTGGCTTAAGTTACTTACTACAAAAATATCCCTAAATCACTGACTCTCAAAGGAGTATCCACAATTAGGAATCATTCCATACTGCAAGAGATGTTACTGATTGGCATGTGCTGAGCATGTGAAAACTGCTGAAGCAGAAAAATGTATTGAAAACTACTGACTACAATTTTACAGTAATGGTTGGGGCAGGATGCTGCCCCATGAGACACTATGATTAGAAACACTACAGTAGTCCCCCTGCCCCTTACCCATAGGAAATGTGTTCCAAGACCCCTAGTAGATGCCTGAAACTACATAGTATCCAATCCTATATAGACTATGTCTTTATACATATTTACCTATAATAAAGTTTAATTTAGAAGTTAGGCACAGTAACAGATTAACAACAATAACTAATAATAAGACAGAACAATTATAACAACATGCTGCAATAAATTATGGGACTATGGTTCCTCAAAATATCTTACTGTACTGTCAGCCTCCTCCTGATTTGAGATAAAATACCTATGTGATGAGATTACATGAGGGGAATGACACAGGCACTGTAACATAGCATTAGCTATTACTGACCTTCTGACATCAGGAGGATCATCTGATTCTGGACTGCTATTGACCTTGAGTAATTCAAACTGTGAAAAGTGAATAAAGGGCGATGGGGGAACTACGGTACTATGATTCAGTGAATGGAGCTAGATACCCCTCAACGTGTAAGACAGTCCTATGGGTTGAAGAACTACCCTTAGTTGACTTTCAAATATCCAAGTGGGCATTCACATCCATAAAAACCTACTTATAACTAATGCCAATTTTAATTCTGTATTAAATATAAATCACAAAGTACATTTTGCAGAGTTTAATATGAGTATAATTTTCTAGGAATGCAACTATCATGTAAATGGAAAGATTATACTTTGAGTCCTCCTGGCTTTTGTTTCAGAATGTCTGTATTTTGTCTTCATTGTTGAAAAATATTTTTGCTTTTTTTCTTCCAGTACTTTAAAGTTGTCACTCAATTGTCTTTTTGATTGCATGGTCTCTCTACTTTAACTCTTTGTTTCTCTGTACAGGTCTCTCTTTGGCTACCTTCAAGATTTTCTTTCTCCTTTGTTTACATCAATTTAAATATGATGTCAAGGTGTATTTTGAGTTTTGGGGGGGCATGGGTATTTTTCTTGGTGTTCTCTAAGATTCCGGATCTGTGGTTTGATGTCTGACATTAATTTTGGAAATTTTTCTATTATTTCCTCAAACAATTCAGTATTTCTTCTGCTCTGTTCTCTCTTCTTCTGTGATTTCAGTCATTATATATTAAAATGTTTGATACTATCCCCAAGCTCTTGGGTGTTTTTTTTTTTTTTAACTTCATGTTTCAGTTGGGTAATTTCTTCTATCATCTGTAAGTTTACAGACTCCTTCCTTGGCTATGTCAATTCTGATAAGCCCCAAAGCATTCTTCATTTCTTTACTGTGTATTAATACTTCTAGTATTTCTTTTGATTCTTTCTTATAGTTTCTATCAGGTGAAACCACCCATCTCATCTTGCACACTGTCCACTTTTCTGTTCAACATTTAACATTATAGTCATTTTACACTGCCTATCAGATAATAGCATCTGTGTTAATCTAAGTGTACTTCTGATAATTGCTTTCTCTTGAGAAAAAAATTTGTCCATTTAGCATGCCTCGTAATTTTTGGTTGGAAGCTGAACATGTATAGAACAAGAGAGACTGAGGCAAATAAATTTGGTAAGTGAAAATGGGCTTGTCTTTGCTAGGTCTTTAGTGCAGTGTTTGTGATCTGTTTAGAAGTTAGGCTGGGTTTGATGTGCTGTTGCTGTGGTTATTCTCAGTGTTCGACAGGCTTCAAATGTGCAGAATAGCTGGTGCCCATGGTGAGGACGGTTTACTAAAGCAATGTCTATTTGATCCTTTGTGCTGTACTCTTTGCATAATCTAGTTCCTCACCTAATAATACTCTGCATTTACTTGTTACTCAAAACTTCTTATGATGGTAGGAGGTTGGAGATAGTCTTTGTGGTTCAATTAAGGTTCAGTCTTAGGCATACACTAGATCTCTGGATCTCAGGGGTATGATCTTATTCATGCTGGCAGCAATTTTAAGCTCAGTACCCCTCCCTGAGAAGATTCTTTCCCCTTTTCTGGTCTTCCCCCAGCTCACTGAATGCTCACCAACAAGGCCAGCAGAGATATCCTTCCCTCCACAGATTAAGGTTTTTGCTCCATAAAAGAAGCAAAGAGAAAGAATCAGAGCTTTGTGCCCCTCCTGAAAACTGCTATTTTCCTCCTCTAAGTCAGCACCAACAACAGACATTCCCCAAGGTTCTTTCCAATCTTTTCTAGGAATGCCCAGTGAGTTTGTGGAGAAAAAGCGTGGAAAAAGGTATACTCAGCTTTCATCAATTTGTCAGCTCTCCTAGCTCAACGCTTCTTGCCAATACCCAGCTGTGTCCAATGAAGGTCTACTCTGTCTCCTTAAATTCTGGGCTAGTAGTCTGCTCTGTGACCTCAGTTTTTTAACAGATTTCCAAAAAAAAAAAAAAAAAAAGTCACGAATTTAAAGTTAGTCCCATTCTTTTCTGGTGCAACAGTGAGAGCAAAGCTTCTTTTTATCCCAGGACCAAAGCCAGAGGTGGCTGTATTATTTAAAAACTATCTTGGGACAATAAAGCAGGTGTTAAAAATTATTTGGAATAAAAAGGGGGTCTTTATTAGGTTTAATGAAATTGAGAAACACTGTCTTAAAGGATTTCTTTCAAAACACCTCCCCTTTAACCCCTGCTAGACATTACAGTCAACATTTAGGCCTAAAACTATTAGCAACCAAATTTTTGTTACAGTTTATCTGCACAGTCTTGCATCTAATTTACTCATTTTAAGTACCTCAATCAGAGAAGCAGGGGAAAAGTGCAATGGAAATCTCAAAATCACCTGTGTAAACAGAACTGGTTAAGGAACTGAGCCAAATTAAGTTAAAACAGGTCCTTTTCTTTTCAACTGTAATTTAGTATCTACTGAGAACCAGATTCAACTATCAACCTTTCTACAAATTTAATAAAGCCAGCATTGTTACATCCAACTTAGCAACCAGCTTCAATTTATTTGTGGGTAAAGTTAAATTCTTACAAATAACTCCTGCTTTCCATCATTCCATAACTTTTGCACTCAAAGTGCCCATATATTTTATAGACTATTCACTACTGCCACTTTAGAAAAAGAGGAATATCCATTGCCTCCCAGTGGAATGGAAATGCTGGTATTTTCCATGAACCGGACTATAAGTTTAAGGTTCTTGACATTCCTATCTCTTAATAACCCTCTGACTCCTCTTTTCCTCCCTTAATATGTTCTATTTCCTGTTTTCAAGCTAGGAATACAGTGTAACATTTTCTAAACAGGACTTATGTCCCATTGTAATATTAATAGCAAAAGCCAAGTTTGAGATACAGCTGTTTAAATACTGTTTCATATTACATTTAAAATGTTAACAAGGTTTTAGGTTATATACTACATTCAGTTTAAACACTAAAGCACTTTCCAGAAACCAAAGAAACACGAATCAAGTCGTTTTCAGATACGGAGTTTCTGACAAGCAGTTTTCTAAATACATAAATAAATAATTTTTTTAAGGGCAAGTCGTATTTCATATCCCTATAGACTCAGAGTAATGATAATATACTACAAAACCTAACCACTGTAATTTCCTCAAACTCTGCAGACAGTATTTTCAAACCTAGAAATCCATCAGCCCTATAAAAAAAAAAAAAAAATACAGTGAAACAATCACTAGGGTAGATCCTGAAGAAATATTCTGAATTTTTTCCCCCGAAGACATTACACTCCAAGAGGCTCAAAATAACCCTATATAGTGTAAAGTCCTTAATAGAGAATGTAAAAACATCAGGCAGAGAGACCCTCCTTTTTTAGGGGAATCACGGCAGGGTAAAAGGGAAAGCAGAGAAGGGAAATTATCACTTTGGGAAACCATGGCCACATTAGGGGGAGATTTTTTTACTGTCCCCCCCAACAACTGATAAAGGATACAATCTCAAGACATCAACTGATAAAACAATCTCAACACAAGAGTGGTTAACTGAACACCCTACAACAACGCAGTTTAAGGGAAGACACTCTTCTTCAGTGTAGTCAAATTTGCGTTCAACTGCTAGTTCACTGAGCGTTTCAGTCCTACTTCACCTAATCCAAAGGCCACATTCAAAGGCAAAAACCACGGCAGTGAAGGAAAAGACCACTGAAAATAAGCTTCCCTGCAGGAAAAGGAAAAACCTTAGAGGATAAACTTGATTTTGGAAAAAGGAGAGACTGGAGAAAAAAAAAAAAAAACAAACAAACGCGGGTGCTCCCCATCTCCTAACAAAACGAAACAAAGCTAAGCAAAGAAAGTCCAAAAGTCTATACCGGACGTGGGGGGAAAAGGGGGTCGCCGACCCCAGGAAACGAGAGTTACCGGCATCCAGCAGCAAGTGTGTTCAGACTAGAGGGCTGGAAGGGAATCCCGAGGGCGGAGTCCAGAGGGGAGTCAGGGGTGTGTAGGGGTAAGGCTGTAAAGAGCGGATCTGGGGGGCCACGGTGGGTAGAAAACGAAAAAACAAGCCAAAAAAGAGGGGTGGGGTTGAACAAGGCAGCACCCTGGGAGACTGTCACTTAGACACGGGGGATCCGACGGGAGAAACCAGACCAGCAGCCTTGGGGGAGGGTAATCTGCTTTCCTTAATAGCTGAAGGCCAAGACACCACCCCTCTTTTTCCTGTGCTCGGCCCCTCAAGTATCCGTGGCGTGAGAAGGGGGTAAGAAAGAGCCCCCAGAGGCCGGTGCCCAGAGCGGTTTACCTTCGCGGAAGGCTGGAGAGGCTCCAGCCCGAGCTCCTCCCGCCGCCGGCTCCGCGTCCGGAGTGAGATGAGGTGCACCCCAGCCTTCTCCGCCTCACCACTTCCCCTTTCCCCGGTCGGGGCCCTGTAGCTCCGCTGCCCCGGGTTCCTGGTGCCGCGGCGGCGCGGCCTCCCCGCCCCCTCCGCCTCCTCCCTCTGCCTCTCAGAGGCTCACTCTGGAGGCCGCCATCTTCACTCAGGCTTTCAGCGACCGTGCTCCAATACGCCTGCGTCGCCACCGCCCAGGCTGTCACGAGACCCGGTCAGCTGATTTCAATTCTTCCGCCTTCTGTCCCGCCCTCCCGCAGGCATTTCTCGGCTCTCCCCATCCCATTCGCCCCCTTTTCCCAGAAATTCCGCGTTCTACGACCCGCCCGCCCCCCAAAAGTTGCACATGCGCAAAGTGACGAGGCCAGCTGTAGGATCCGGAGTCCACGCAGCGCGTGAGGGGGATCCGCCCCTTGGTGCGTGCCGAGAAGCACCCACCCCGGAGCGCTCGCGCCCTCTCGGGCAGAGCCACGCCCCTCCGGCGTGTTCTCCTAAGGTCACGCCCTTCTGCGTGTGGTTCTGAGTCCTGCCGGGTGTTGTGCGGTGCGGATATTTACGCTGTTAAGTCCCAGATGTCCTGTTTTAAATCCTTTCCGCAGCTTCGCGCTGGACTTCAAGTGCCGTGAAATATACACGAGGCAATCCGAAGAGTCAGCCTACTACGCGGTTTGGCTGGATTGCGAGTCAGCAGGTTCACCACTATTAAAACTTGCAGAACGACAGTTTGAGGGCTTAAACTTTTGCTGGTCTGGGGGGGTCGCCAAGACTAAAACTTAGGTGTTGCCTCCGGCTTTCCGTCGATGGTAGGGCCGAGAAGATAATACTGATAGCTCCACTTATTGTCGGCTGATCACGTGTCAAGGGTTTTATTTGCGTTAGTTAATCCTCAACTCTGAAGTAGGAATTGTCCTTGTTTTGCAGAGAAATGAAGGCCCCTTCCCACAGTAACGGACTTGGTATTTGAGCCCTAGCAGTCTGACTCCATGGTCAGTGCCCTCAATAGCCTCTCCCCTGAGCATACAAGGGAGCTGGAGGCGGGGCGTCAGGTTAGAGGAAAGAAGGGACATTATGTGTTCACCTGTGAGAAAAAGTTAAAGGAACTTCAGTCTCCCCTCCCAGACCTGAACTCTAAAGACCGCAGTTCAAAAACAAACTATGCTGCTGCAAACTTCAAAAGATGAATGGGGGTGACTTGCATGGATACATTATTTCATGTGGGTTAAAGGTGTCTGATGAAGGGTTTAATATTCTGCAGAGCAATGCCGAAATTGATTTATCAGAGTCTTTTTCAGTGGTTGACTTGTTTTTAGAGATGGTGATTGCAGGATGAAAAATGTAGACAGTGACTTTTTACAGGTTTTGCTTCTTGACTCTGTTGACCCTTTGTCCTACCTTGGGGCAGAAAAGACTGCATTTAAGCTCAGAGTAGTCTTTCCTGTACTGCAGCAGTAAGATAAGGTGCAACTAAGGGGTGGGGTCAGGAATAGCTGGGTGTGGACAGAACCCTAAACAGAGTAGAAGGGTAGAAGAAAAAAGAAACTTGAGGGCTTAGTTAAGGAGCCTTCTTGTCTTATCCCATGGAAACAGAAACGGGTTTATGTGGCATTTTATAGGTTGCAAAACCTGCCAATAATTACAGAAGTCAGTATGGAGTGTATTATTTTCATTTTTTAGAGGAAGCAAAGAGAGTCCAAGTGACTTGCCCAAGGTGACCTAACTCCTAAAGGTTAAGCAGAGATATAGTCACAGAACTTGTAACATCAAAGCCAGTGACGTAGTAAACCTCCACACAGACTCTCTGTTCAATATTTGGGACAAATATCGGTTCTCAGAGTTGGGAGAAGACTTAGGCATACTGCAATGCCCCCATCCCCAATAGTGGAAAATCTCCTGCCTTCCAAGATGTTTTTCTTAATGTTTAGAAACTATCTTATTTGTATTCAGCCAACTTGACCTCTCTTTCATGAGCATTTTGGTTTTTTGTTTTGCCTGTCTGTGGCATTCCTTTAAGTATTTGCCTATACAGCTAATCACCTATGTCACTCTCTCTCTTCTGTTTATCACTGACTACCCCAGCCACAGCTTCCCATCTTCAGAAACTGTATTCCTCATGGTTTCCGCTACTGCTTACAGGATGTGGTTTCAAGCCTTTTCACAATTGCCTTGGTTGCTCTTAATTTGATTTGTACAAGTTTGTCAGTGTCCTTCTTAAAACACTAGAGCTAAACACAAGAGTCAGGAAGGACAGGAGGACTTGTCCCTTATTTCCCTTTTCTTCTGTTAAATCCGTACCCCCCCGCCCCCCCGCCACACACACACACACACACACACACACACACACACACACTCTTTTTAAAAAGGGCGACAAATACAAGGCAGGCCCCTCAGACTTCTCTTTCTGGATTTGTCTTTTTACTCAAAATTTAAATTTGCATTAGCTTTCCTAACACGTTCATAGTGTACACAAATCAGATTTAGTTAGGAAAGGGGAACACAGAAGATGCCATTCTAAACTGTGTGATGTATATACTGACAATATTTCACAGCTGTTTACTTTCATCAGTGGTGTAAGTTAGTTTACAAAGCAGGAGAGGTTTTAGATTTTAGGGAACCCACAAGATGGTCAAACACCTGATTAAACTCCCTGTTGCAGTTAAATTGTCCTTCCTGGGGCGCCTGGGTGGCTCAATGAACTCACAGTTTGTGAGTTCAAGCCCCAGGTCAGGCTCTGCCCTATCAGTGTAGAGACTGCCTGGGACTCTCTCTCTCTCTTTCTCTCTCTCTCTCTCTTAAAAGAATAAACTTTAAAAAATTTTTAAAAATAAATAAATTGTCCTTCCTAGTTGTATCAATGTCCATATCCAAAATAAATCCCTAGGAACTCTGTGTAATTCAGCAAGGTTTGACCTGTTTTCTGTACAGTAGCCACTAACCCCATGTACCTCCTGAATACTTGAAATAAAGCTAAAATACCAGATTTAATAGTAAAATATTGCATTAATAATTTTTATGTTGATTACATGTTGAAAGAATATTTTGGATCTATATTTGGTTAAATAAAATACATTATTTAATTTTACTTGTTTTCTTTTTTTTCAAATGTAGCTACCAGAAAATGTAAAATTGTATAGGTGGCTCCTATTGTCTTTTCCTCTGACACTGCTGGCTTAGAAAGTCTTGTACAGACATACAGTCAGAAAATACTTTCCAGTTAACAAGCTTGAAGCTCCCACAGAATCACCTTCTACTGGACTTCATTTTAATTTTCTATGTGGTTGTTTTTTGTTTGTTTTTCTTAAGGTTTATCTTGCCACATATAGCTTGTTATGTTCCTCTATGATACTCAAATAATTGTATAGACTTGAAAATATTACCAACATGTGACAAATGATGATAGCACATGGATTCCTTGATGTATGTGCATATGCATGTACACATAAATAGTATTCACAATTAAAAAATAAATAAATAGGGGCGCCTGGGTGGCGCAGTCGGTTAAGCGTCCGACTTCAGCCAGGTCACGATCTCACGGTCCGTGAGTTCGAGCCCCGCGTCGGGCTCTGGGCTGATGGCTCAGAGCCTGGAGCCTGTTTCGGATTCTGTGTCTCCCTCTCTCTGACCCTCCCCCGTTCATGCTCTGTCTCTCTCTGTCCCAAAAATAAATAAACGCTGAAAAAAATAAATAAATAAATAAATAAATAAATAAATAAATCATAGGGGTGCCTGAGTGGCTCAGTTGGTTAAGCATTTGACTCTTGATTTCCACTTAGAGGTCTTGATCTCAGGCATGAATTCAAGCCCCAAGTTGGGCTCTGAGCTGGGCATGGAGCATACTTGAAACCAGCCAACCAATCAATCAATCAATCAATTCAACCAATCAATCATAGCCTGGCTTCACCTGTTCAATTAATCCTATCCCAGGAACTCTAATTTTATTAATATGAATGAAAATGTATTTTTAAAAAGTATAATTATGGTCACATAGGAAGGATTTTGAACTTCTATTACCCAAAACATGCTTTCATTTAATTACAGAAAATTATTGAGTTCTGACCTTATTTTCAGGGTTGGATCAAGAGGGAAAATGAGGGGCGCCTGGGTGGCGCAGTCGGTTAAGCGTCCGACTTCAGCCAGGTCATGATCTTGCGGTCCGTGAGTTCGAGCCCCACGTCGGGCTCTGGGCTGATGGCTCAGAACCTGGAGCCTGTTTCCGATTCTGTGTCTCCCTCTCTCTCTGCCCCTCCCCCGTTCATGCTCTGTCTCTCTCTGTCCCAAAA
This sequence comes from Puma concolor, assembly GCF_028749965.1. Taxonomy (NCBI): domain Eukaryota; kingdom Metazoa; phylum Chordata; class Mammalia; order Carnivora; family Felidae; genus Puma; species Puma concolor. The sequence continues at coordinate 28,691,156 of NC_141675.1, read as the reverse complement.
ATAAATAATAAAAAAAAAAAAAAAAAGAGGGAAAATGAAATACCTGGTGTGTGGTTTAACAATTTGAAACCATTATTGAAATACTATTTTATTAAGGAGAAGGCCTTCTGTGTTCTTTTATTAAACTTAACCCCAACTGCTTGGTTTTTTTCTTTTCTTTTCTTTTTCTTTTTTTTGCAGTCTATGCATTGCTGAGGATTTTTCAGTTCAAACGTTCCTACTAGTTAATGAAACACTTTCAGTATTACCAGATTTGAGGAAAAATCAAGAGGCTTATGTATGCTTTTCCATAAAGGATTTTGCAGTAAAGATTTCCAATGTGCTATGAAATTATTACAGACTGGCACAAAAACAGACACATAGACCAATGGAATAGAATAGAAACCCCAGAACTAGACCCACAAACGTATGGCCAACTCATCTTTGACAAAGCAGGAAAGAACATCCAATGGAAAAAAGACAGTCTCTTTAACAAATGGTGCTGGGAGAACTGGACAGCAACATGCAGAAGGTTGAAACTAGACCACTTTCTCACACCATTCACAAAAATAAACTCAAAATGGATAAAGGACCTGAATGTGAGACAGGAAACCATCAAAACCCTAGAGGAGAAAGCAGGAAAAGACCTCTCTGACCTCAGCCGTAGCAATCTCTTACTCGACACATCCCCAAAGGCAAGGGAATTAAAAGCAAAAATGAATTACTGGGACCTTATGAAGATAAAAAGCTTCTGCACAGCAAAGGAAACAATCAACAAAACTAAAAGGCAACCAACGGAATGGGAAAAGATATTTGCAAATGACATATCGGACAAAGGGCTAGTATCCAAAATCTATAAAGAGCTCACCAAACTCCACACCCGAAAAACAAATAACCCAGTGGAGAAATGGGCAGAAAACATGAATAGACACTTCTCTAAAGAAGACATACGGATGGCCAACAGGCACATGAAAAGATGTTCAGCGTCGCTCCTTATCAGGGAAATACAAATCAAAACCACACTCAGATATCACCTCACGCCAGTCAGAGTGGCCAAAATGAACAAATCAGGAGACTATAGATGCTGGCAAGGATGTGGAGAAACGGTAACCCTCTTGCACTGTTGGTGGGAATGCAAATTGGTGCAGCCGCTCTGGAAAGCAGTGTGGAGGTTCCTCAGAAAATTAAAAATAGACCTACCCTATGACCCAGCAATAGCACTGCTGGGAATTTACCCAAGGGATAAGTACTGATGCAGGAGTACTGATGCATAGGGGCACTTGTACCCCAATGTTTATAGCAGCACTCTCAACAATAGCCAAATTATGGAAAGAGCCTAAATGTCCATCAACGGATGAATGGATAAAGAAATTGTGGTTTATATACACAATGGAGTACTACATGGCAATGAGAAAGAACGAAATATGGCCCTTTGTAGCAACGTGGATGGAACTGGAGAGTGTGATGCTAAGTGAAATAAGCCATACAGAGAAAGACAGATACCATATGTTTTCACTCTTATGTGGAGCCTGAGAAACTTAACTGAAACCCATGGAGGAGGGGAAGGAAAAAAAAAAAAAAAAGAGGTTAGAGTGGGAGAGAGCCAAAGCATAAGAGACTGTTAAAAACTACAAACTGAGGGTTGATGGGGGGTGGGAGGGAGGGGAGGGTGGGTGATGGGTATTGAGGAGGGCACCTTTTGGGATGAGCACTGGGTGTTGTATGGAAACCAATATGACAATAAATTTCATATATTGAAAAAAAAAAAAGAAATTATTACAGACATTTTTACTCATCAGCCCTTCAAGGAAATATAAGGTGGTAAAACATCACAAGCAAGTCTCTGATCCTCTTTGAGCTTCAGTTCCCTCATCTGTAAACTAGGGATATTGATAACTTGAGAGACAGTAGTGAGAGTTAAAATAACTTATGTGGATGGAGCACCTGCCTACTAAGCACTCGATACCTGCTAATTTCCTCACTAATCTCAGGGTCTCCAACTGGTTTATATATAATCCTTGTGCTTGAGTTCCCTCTGTCTGGACAAGACAAGATAAACAGACATTTAAACTATTAATTCACAAAACAGGGAAGTTCAAGTGTTCATTCTTGACAACTGTATCTGACTACTCTTACCATGAAAAATCATAAAATAGTTCATGCCAAAAAGGTGTTATTATTTTTTTATTTCTTGCAAGAGAACACAGTCGACTTGCTAAAGTCATACATGAATGTTAACGATGTGTAAAGACCTAGATGCGTGTGGTGTTCATCTGTACAATATTTGAGTAATGAGCCAAAATTTGATCATGAAGTTATTAGAATGCCAATGGCCCATTCACTAGGAATCAAGGTGAGAAAACATCCTCTAAAGTTAATTAGGTGCACAGAAGCTTCTACTTCCCATTGATTTCATCAAAATTCACCACAACTATGAGGAAAAGATGTCGATTTGTTGATATTGGATAATGACTTGTTCATATTATGTTCATCTAAGAACATAACACTTAATTACACAATTAAATTCTTGCTGACTTTGTACGTATAAAGATATGACTGCCATTTCTGTATAAAACTTAATTTTGCCAAAAAAAACATGACTATTTTTTTCCTTCTGAGCAACAGTAATCAGGTGGCAGCCACTTACTGAGCATAAAGCAAAATAAAACTAGTATATAGGAAGTAGTATTTCAAGCTCAGCTACTGGTTCTCAAATCTATACTGTGGATATTTTGCAAAAAATAAATAGTAAATGAATGTAAAGCAAAATAAAAGGTACCTATTAATCAATGCAATTTCAAAAAAATCTTACTAATATGAAAGTCACTCACACACTTAGTCACTGCAGCCACGCAATTTCAAAAAATGGTACAGTTACAGTGGGTCTATTACACTTCTGCCTATCAAACAAACCTTTGACAGTGGAAAGCAGTGTACTGTACTCAAAAGAAACAATGGTTTAATTACAGCAAGTAGGGTCCCCTTTTTTTCCCATTTGTGATTATCTTCTGACGAATGTATTCACTTACTTGGGGAGATATGTATGTACGTATGTTTTTCTTTCCTTTCCTTTGTCTTGTAAATGTTCAAATCCCAGTTCTACCAGTTATTAGCTACTTAACCTTTGGACCTCAATTTCCTTATCAAAGAAAGGAAGGTAATATACATATCAACTACAGTTGTTTTGAGGATTAAGAGTCAAGACACACTATCTGATAATGATGGACCAATATTATTTAATATTATAAATGTACATAATAGAAGAATAAAAATCATAAACTTAAAAATGGGATAAGGGAGAGGGAGATAGTCTAAATGTGCCAAGTCCTTATCTTTCATAATAGGGAATAAATTAATACTGTCTAAATGTTAAAAACCAAGAAAGAAGGGCAAAAGAAGACTTTTATGGAGCATTTAGTAAGCACCACTCATGTTTCCTAAGTGTTAACTTCCTCTTTTCCTTATATACCTTTTGTTCTCTTTCTTTGTAATTCTAGAAGAAAATAATGCAATATTTGGGGCAGTGCTGGATTACACAGTAGGCAGTTTAAGCAAGTGCTTAGGGTACCAGCAAAGCAAAGACCCCAAAGATGAAAGAAACCTAAAAAGGATTTGCTATTTAATGTTTTATTAAAAGCATCAAAATAATAATCATGAGAAAAATCAGAATTTTGTTGAGTTCCCTTCACTTATTTCGTGGGTGTAGAATTGAGGACCTCTAATGACCTAAATCCCGTTCTGAGTTGGGGAGATTTGTTTTTTAATCTGTGAATACATATTCACGGAATAGGAGACTTTATATTACTATGTTGAAAATGGAAGTTGAAAAAAAGAGGTTAAAGTGGGAGAGAGCCAAAGCATAAGAGACTCTTAAAAACTGAGAACAAACTGAGGGTTGATGGGGGGTAGGAGGGAGGGGAGGATGGGTGATGGGTATTGAGGAGGGCACCTTTTGGGATGAGCACTGGGTGTTGTATGGAAACCAATTTGACAATAAATTTCATATATTGAAAAAAAAAAAAGAAAATGGAAGTTGAAGACAGGCATGACAGAGCAAAGAAGAGTTGTGAGGGAGGGGTATTACTGTGCACTAAAAGTTCACCCTACACCCTAACATGTTGTTACCTGTTTTGTATAGATGAGAAACTCTCCAAGGTTCAGAGGGCTTATGGGACCTGCCCAAAGTCCCCCAGTTAAGTAAGTGCCAGAGTTAGAATTTAAATCCACATCCACCAAGGGTACCTGGGTGGCTCAGTCAGTTAAGCATCAGACTTCCAGCTCAGGTCTTGATCTCACAGCTGGTGAGTTCAAGGCCCATATCCAGCTGTGAACTGACAGTTTGGGGCCTGCTTTAGATTCTGTGTCTCCTTCTCTTTCTGCCCCTCCCCTGCTTGCTCTCTCTCTCTCTCTCTGTCTCTCTCTCTCAAAAATAAACATTAAAAATTTTTTTTAAAAAATATCCACATCCACCTGGTTCCAAAGCCTAGGATTTTCCAAGAGTAATTTGATGACTGTTTTTAATTACAGGCGAAATGATACAGTTTGAACAGTTAGAATAGACAACTTAGATCTTCTTCTAGTCCTTCCTCTGTACTCTCTAGAAACTTAAAGATTTTCTGCTATGACCAGAACACAAATTCTGCGGTGATTATTATTACCATCAGTAGGTAGAGGAAAAGATGCCTAAGGGAGTCCCAGATCGTTTTAGGAGAATTACCAAATAATAAACACTGAGAATTTCCACCAGAGAGAAAATGTATGCAGTAATAGCTAGTTAGAAGTTCAGGGGTTAAATTTTTCGTGAGGGTCATTAATATTTCTAAACCAAGGAATTTCCAACATATAGTCTTATATGTAGGCTGAGTTTATCATTTATGGTCTGATAACAGAATCTTTCGAAAATCATATGGATAGCTTAGACTAAGGAACACTTTAAAAGTTCACCAAATCGGGATGCCTGGGTGGCTCAGTTGGTTGAGTGGCTCAGGTCATGATCTCAGTTTGTGAGTTTGAGCCCCATGTCGGGCTCTGTGCTGACAGCTAAATAATGTCAGCATTATTTATGTCGGGGAGGTGCTAAATAATGATTTACCACATTTTGCTTGTTTCAGACCTAAAGCACCATGGGGCCACCATCTATTTAAATATCTCACTGTATTATTCATTGGGGACATTTTTGCAAAACTCAGACTTATTCATGTTTTAGAACTAATTTGGTTGTTGACAGAAATTTAAATTGAGAAATAAAAACTATTTTGTTTTAATATTTGTAAACAATCTTAAATTATTTAACATATATAGAGACATCTTATAGCAAACATAGTTTTCTAATAGTTACATAGTTTTTCAAGTAATCCATATTTACACACAGACACATAGGTTAATGAAATCCACATTAGAGAAAATATATGTCTTCTAACATTATATAGAAAAACAGAATAATTAGACTTGGTGATCTGGTGAACCTATAAAAAAATTTTTTTTAATGTTTATAATTTTTGAGAGAGAGAGCAAGCAGGGGAGGGGCAGAGTGAGAGAGGGAGACACAGAATCCAAAGCAGGCTCCAGGCTCTGAGCTGTCAGTACAGAGCCTGACACAGGGCTTGAACCCACAGACCGTGAGATCATGACCTGACCTGCAGTTGGCCCCTTAACCGACTGAGCCACCCAGGTGCCCCAGTGATTTGGTGAACTTTTTTTTTAAATTTTTTTAATTTTTTAAATGTTTATTTTTGAGAGAGATTGAGACAGAATGTGAGTAGGGGAGGGGCAGAGAGAGAGGGAGACACAGAATCTGAAGCAGGCTCCAGGCTCCCAGCTGTCAGGACAGAGCCTGATGTGGGGCTCCAACCCATGGGCTATGAGATCATGACCTGAGCTGAAGTTGGATGCTTAACTAACTGAGCCACCCGGGTGCCCCTATGCTATGAGCTTTAATACATCATCTGATTTAATTTTCATTGCAATCCTGCAATGAAAGGAAGATGCTATTATTATCCCCGTTTACTAGGTGAGGAACCCAAGACTTTAGAGAAGGTATTTAGTATTCCCAATGTCTTATCACTAAAAGTTACAGAGCCTTTCCAACCAGGTACCTTGTATTTCAAAATCCGTGCTCTAAACCGATTACCTTCATTTAAGACATTAGCTCTAATAGCCATGATTTCCTCTTTCCTTGATCATTACCAAGTCACTTCTGGTTGTAATTCCACTAAAAATTTATGTTGGAGGTTTGTAAATAAAGGAAAACTCTTCCACACTTTGTTTATGGTGTGTTTTCTCAAAATAACATGGCAGAACTACATTTGTACCTTATTCTTATCAACATCATTCATAATACTGTGTTATCTTGTATTAAAATTTGACCTATGGGTAAATGATCTCCTCAAAAATATTGTCTGTAATTTTAAATAACAGAAAATAGAACTTACTCTCATTTGCAGTCTTCCTCAGTTCCAACCCATTGATAGCCTAAATTAGGAGTAACAAATAGAAAGTAAATAGTCCGTTTCTAGTGAAATCAAATAAATGACAAGGGGGAAGTGAAACTGCAAAATAATCAAAAATCAACTGAAATTAAACTGCATAGGATCAAAGCTGGTGGATTAAAGGGGATATTTTCATACTTTTTTTAAAAAAAGTAAAATGACTGTATATTAGCATTTTAGTTGATTTATTACATTATCTGTTGCCTTGCACCCAGAGTCCACATCTATGTGGCATCAGGTGTATTAAGAAATTAGGTCCTGGAAGCTGTTGGTTATTTTCTTTGTTTCCCTTAGTGGTACTCCTTAACTCATTCACCCGTTCTTCCATTTGGCAAAAGGTGTCTTGGGAAAAGGAGGACTATTTCAACACTAGGAACACTCTCCCAATATTTTAAGAAGTGAGCAGATGAATATATTACCACAGCCCTTAATGGTAACAACCCACAAAGGATGAGCAAGGAAACCTGGTTTTATCTTCAAACATACATAGTTGACCTTTCTATTTTTCTCTCTCCACCTGCATTTTTTTGTCTTCACTTTTTTTTTTTTTTTTTTGAGATAAAGAGTTGGCGGGGGGGGGGGGGGGGGAGGAGCACAGAGGGAGCCTGAGAGAGAGAATCTTAAGCAGGCTCCATGCCCCACTCAGAGCCTGACTGGCGGTGGGGGGGGGGGGGTAGGGGTGTTGGGGGGCTTGATTTCACAACCCTGAGACCATGACCTGAGCTGAAATCAAGAGTTGGATGCTTAAGTGACTGAACCACCCAGGAACTCCTTTACTTCACTTTTTAATCACTCCCCCCAACTTCACTCAAGGGGACTTTTACATTAAAAAATGACCAAAAGGTCTTCAACCATCAACAGAGTTGAAGAGTCCTCCTACATGGTCCATTTACTCAGGCAACAATTGATTACAAAAACACCCTGATTAACATTGTAAGAATCTGCACTGACTTAGGTGGCATTTGATTACACAGTTGCAGATTATTAAGAGTGTTTTCAGTTGAAAAAGGCAACTAATCATTCCTTGCTGCTGCTGTCCCTTTGTGACTGTGGTATTGAATCTCTCTTCGACTGCAGGAGTCCTGGGTGATGACAAATCCAGTGCCACAAACTGGACAGTAGGGAGTGGTGGCTCGAGTGTCTGAAAAGAAAGCCTGACTTCCTCTGGCTCAGAATGCCATAAGCATTACTACATGTCACCACTGTGAACTCAGAGCCCTGGGGGCTCACTCAAGCCTCTAACAATTTGGACTGTGAGAGATGATCTCCCGTTCTGCCAGGGGTAGGGCCAGAGTGAACCGTGTAGCACCCCCAGACCCTAACAAGCCTCTGGATTGGAGGTTGCTTATCTCGTTTTGCATTAACCTTTGATTCTGTCAGATAGTGTTAACACAGTTTTAGCAACGGATAATAAAAAAAAAAATCAATATATGAAAATTCTCAGAGAAGTCATGAAGATCACAACAGGATTTGTTGAAAATAGTTAAATGTGCTCAGTTGAATGAGAAGGATAGAGATTTTATAAAACATTCATTTTTACCATGGCACACAAAGTAACTACAAAACATATGTAGTAGGAAGCTAATAAATAATTCCAGTTCTGCCTCTCTGAGGAACTGTTTTGATATCAGTCCAAATAGCCTTCAAAGCATGAATTTGGTCTCTGTCCCATTCTGCTTTCTGTTATCCCTCTTTCCTCTTTGTGACCCAGTACATGACAAGAACAGAAACTGTCTAGGATCATTAAAGCAAGCTGTTGCAGAAGCAGGGATGTTGATTCAGCATTTGGCTAAAGAATAGAAGGGCTGTTCAGTGAAAGCCTTGATTTCATTTTTGTTAGGCCAGCAAACAATAGCAGCACACTGGCTTTGCTGATAAAAAGAACAAAGAAAACAAACCAATACCTTTTGCTGACATTTCTCTTTCTAATGCAAAGAAGGGAAGTGTTTTCTCCCTTTTCCACCCTTTTCTGGCATCCAGAAGTCTACAGGAGCCAGACCGAGACTATGGTCCATTCTCTGATATTAAAGGCTCAAAAACAAAATCCATAAATATAAATAAATAAAATCAATGGTTGTTTTTCTCCCAGCTCTTCAGCTCTGACCCTGTTCTGCTCTACTCTCTTCTCTTCCCACGGTGTTCCACGTTGTTATTTGCTGAACACAATTCTTTTTATAAGCGAGACTAGTTAGAGAGGAAAGATGTTTACTGCTTTGTAAACTTCCTGCTGCCATAAGCAGCGTCCTGGCTTATAGTTCTGAGCTGGCGTTGCTGAGAAAAGGCCTTCCACGATCGAGTCATGATGCCCTGTCAATATGTTTGGCTAAAGTGTTAATGCTGTGTATTTCACAAGCACAGTTTTCTATAGGGGAAGGAGTTTAAATCCAAAGACAAAGGACAGAAGTCTCTGTCTGCTTTTGTATTAACTCGAATAAAACCTCCAATACCCGGGGCAAGGGGTTTGTTCTAGAGAATAAAGAGGTTGTCAAATTGCTGTCTTTGGGTAAAATGTTTTGATACTCTCTCATAAGATACACAGTGTCAGCACTAGCATATATTATAATTTTCAGAATTATGCCAGTTCTGAGCCAGCTCTGTCCTTACTAGAAGTAGAAGGCTACAAAACAATTTGGCTTGGATAGATTTTTTTTCTTACTGCTTGCCGTTAGGAGCTATCATGGTTTTCCTTCGCCATCTCCTGTTTCTTCAGTTGCTCCGCTATTGTCTGTTGTCCCCAGTTGTCCTCGCCTGGGGATTTTTGCTGCAATTTTCCCTCACTAGGAAGTTTTCTTAGACTTCTTTAAAAGGAGCACTAGCTTTCCTAAAATACATTAGATACAAAGAAGAAAGGGGCTTTTCTGGTAGAAATTACCAGCTAGGTAAATGGCGATATTACCTGTATTGAGATTATAAAAACCTTGTCTACCTTAAGTATTTTAGAATAGAATGTTTGTTATTTTTCTTACACATGTTAAGACATTTCACATATGTTCATCTCTCAGTATTCATTAAAGTTGTCTGAGGTAGGGTGGGGCAGGCATTTCAAGTACTGTGTTCAGGAATTCATTCTGGCAGTGGTCTGCTGAAATCAGAGAACTTTGATGATAAAAATGTTACTGGAAGGGCACCTGGGTGGCTCAGTCAGTTAAGTGTCCAACTTTGGCTCAGGTCATGATCTCATGGTTCATGAATTTGAGCCCTGTGTCGGGCTCTGTGCTGACAGCTCAGAGCCTGGAGCCTGCTTCAGATTCTGTGTCTCCCTCTCTCTGCCCCTCCCCTGCTCATGCTCTCTCTGTGTCTCTCAAAAATAAATAAACGTTAAAAAAAAAAATTTTTTTTTTTTAATGTTACTGGCTGTCCCTCCTCTTTGATCAATGAAGAACATGGTCACAGTCCACACTTCACTTTTGAGAGGGAGTTAGACAAGTTACCTAGTCTCTCTGCCTCAGTTTCCTCATTTAAAAAAAAAATTCTTTTTTTTTTTTAATTTTTTTTTTAACGTTTATTTATTTTTGAGACGGAGAGAGACACAGCATGAACGAGGAAGGGGCAGAGAGAGAGGGAAACACAGAATCGGAAGCAGGCTCCAGGCTCTGAGCCATCAGCCCAGAGCCCGACGCGGGGCTCGAACTCACGGACCGCGAGATCGTGACCTGGCTGAAGTCGGACGCTCAACCGACTGAGCCACCCAGGCGCCCCAAAACATTCTTTTTTAATGTTTATTCATTTTTGAGAGACAGAGCTCAAGCAGGGGTGGGGCAGAGAGAGAGGCAGACACAGAATCCAAAGTAGGCTCCAGGCTCTGAGCTGTGAGCACGGAGCCTGATGTGGGGCTTGAACTCAAGAGCCATGAGATCATTAACTGAGCCTAAGACAGAAACTTAACCGACTGAGCCACCCAGGTGCCTCTCCTTATCTTAAAATGAATAAAGAGAACACATATTTCACAGAGTTATAGTGAAGGTCCGTACATATGTGCACTATCTATAGTGCGCGGAAAAGTGCCTGGAAAGTGCCAGGAACAGAGCAAGAGCACAGTAAATACCGCTCTACTACCTAGTACTACAATTGGAATTATAATTTTTTTCATTGAAGCACCAGAAAGGCTAAACTCAGCTCCCTAAAAAGATGACACTTAAAAAGCTGATAGCATTTCAATTTTTCAGGATGTTTTTTAAAATCCAAGCTATTCCAGGATGTTACAAGAATGAGAACTAGAAAGCATCAGGACCATTCCATGATTCTGAGTATCTTACATGCATACATCGATGTATATATGTATAATGGATACATATGTGTGTATATGTATATATACATGTTATATAACACATATATAACAAATATAACTATATTACATGTATATAGTTAATTTTTACAGAAATGGTAGCAAACCACACCCAGTTCAGTAGCTTACATTTTTTATTAATAATATATCCCCAGAATTGGTTTCATTGTCTCATTCTTTGTGAAGGCTGAAAATTATTCCAATGTACAGATGAACCATAATTCAATTTTTCTCCTATTGATGGACTTTTAGGTTGTTTCCAGTCTTTTGCTTTTATAAAGAAGGCTGGAATGAACATTATTGGACATAGGTCATTTCAAAAGATGTGGAAGACTATCTTTTGACTTTTTTGTTATTAAGTTTAGTACAATTCTTCCTCACTCTGCAATAAATTGTAGCCTTCCTGTAGCTTAGAATATTCCTATCTAGTTATTTTATTTTTGTAAGATGTACACACAATATTTTTAACACATGTAATATGTTATATATTACATATGCCAAGCTTGTAGCAAAAATAAAGTACATGAACACATGGGTAATGTCTGCAAAGATTTCCTGTAAATAACCACTCTCAGTTCTGGTATTGATTCTCTTTAGTTTCAATCCTGTGATCTAAGTGTCCTATCCCTTTAATGACTTCAGCCTCCAGTCATGTTTTGTCCTAGATCTTCTTTGAGTTAGACTCACTTGCTAGATCCCTTGATCATCTTTCATACCCTATATTTTATTGCTTTTATTTCCAGAAATGAAGATGGTGAAATGTGGTTTTTTTTTTTTCTTTTAGCTATCTCCAAAGGCAAGGAAGTTCTTCTAAACATACTGAAGACCAAGGAATTTCCAATGGCAGTAAAGCAATTCTGAGGAATTCAATATGAATAATCAGGGTTGAAAACACAAATATGAAGTCCCATTGCAAAAAGGGTTATATTCAACTGCATTAAAAAAGAGCATGATATAGGTTGAGAACTACCAGTAAGTTCAGCCATGAGCATTAAGTTCATGATGGGCATAGCTAAGACTCAGTTTTATACCTAACCATTGAATAGTCCCAAATAATAATAACAGTAGCTGATGTTTATTGAGTACTTACTGTTTTCAGGCACTGTCCTAATAATACTATACATGCATTATGTTATTTAATCCTTCAGAAACTTATAACAGAAATGGAATTATTAGTTCTTATTTGGTAGCTAAGAAAATGTGTCCCAAATCATATATATAGGTAGAGTTAGTATTCAGTCCTAATACTTTTAACCATTATAAAGAAAATATATATTTTTTGAAGTTTCAATTTTTAACTCTAAATGACTACTGGCTTTTTACTTCCTTGTTTCTTTCATTTTGAATGCAGCTATTTCTGAATTCAACAAACAGATATGGTAAAGAATAATAAGAAGTTGAAACACATGTGGTTTAAACTGATTTCTAATTACAGAGTTTCTACTGCGATTGTGGAAACTGTATATTCCTGAATAAAATTAGATTGCCATACTTCCATTTTGCTTAGTTTTGAAGTATTACCTATCAATTTTTTCCAGTATACGTTTATATGCTTAATTGGTTTACCAAAAACAATTTATCTGAACAAAATAGAATGTAGCAACAGGAAAAATCAACAACTGACATTGAAATTTGGCAGTAAAGCCATCTATAAACGCCAGCTGATCTATACACAGCAATAGCCAAGTTCATTGAAGAGATCAGGTGTGATTATTATGATTATTATCTGCTTCCACATTTAGGAAAGAAATCAGCTCTGTGGTTTTATTTCATACCAAGTCTATTATATCAACATGAAGAATTTGGCTGAGTATGAGGACAGGAAGAGGGACTAAACCAAGAGTTTCAGTTTGAAATTGCAAATTAATTTTTGTTCATTGTAACTAGTCTAGTGATACAGAGATATATCAAAACAAAACCAATAGAGATATATCAAAATAAAATCAATACAGATATATCACCCACCTTTCTCCAAATCCAGCCACTTGAGGTTATAAACATTCTGTTTATCCTTCCAAACTTTCCCATAATTTTACAAACACCTACATACATCTAGACATATATAGTTTTATTTTTTACAAAAGTTGGATGATACTATATGCATTCCTCTAAATCTTGCTTTTCCCCCAACACAGACATTCCTCCAGCTCAATGCATATAAATCTAACTCGGGAATTTTGAGAGTTCCACATTATTCTCAATAAGTTGTACCATAATTCTATTCCCTTATTGATGGATATTCAGGTCATTTCCAGGTTCTTGCCATTGCAAACAATGCTGTCAGATACTTTCTTATTTCCAATATTTGAAGAAATATATAGACACGCATAAATTTTTGAAGAACTTGGTCTAAAGTTTGTGTACTCAAAATTGGTCCTAAATAGTGTACTAAAATAGTGTACTAAAAATTGGTCCTCTTGCTAGCTATGAACATAGTTCAGACACATGGTCAGGTGATGGGCAAATGCAGTTCTCTCACTGCTTATAGCACCATACGAGATATGCTTTTAGTAAGCTTACACTTTGCATTGTCCTGTTTGATTGAATTTTTCCAATCCATTCAGGTGTAGTAAGTGCTTTTACTTTGTTATAAGAAAATTCATTTCTGCTTAAGCATTTTTTAATTATCAGCTACTTTTCAGGATTCTTACTAGTGTTTACAGGTATAAGCTGAAACAAAAGGTAACTTTGATTTGATATTATCACAATTTCTTGTATACGGGATTTATTTTCTCCTGCATCTAAATTTGTCATTGGAGGGGCGCCTGGGTGGCGCAGTCGGTTAAGCGTCCGACTTCAGCCAGGTCACGATCTCGCGGTCCGCGAGTTCGAGCCCCGCGTCACGCTCTGGGCTGATGGCTCGGAGCCTGGAGCCTGTTTCCGATTCTGTGTCTCCCTCTCTCTCTGCCCCTCCCCCGTTCATGCTCTGTCTCTCTCTGTCCCAAAAATAAATAAAACGTTGAAAAAAAAAATTAAAATGTAAATTTGTCATTGGAGTAAATTGGGTACTTTGTACTTTGGGGACCAGTAATGGACAGGAATTTGTTGAGTCTCAGCCTTCCCTGATCCAATTTAAACACTCCCAGCATTGTCAGTCTTTATTACAGTTTTTATTTTCCAGCCCACAAAGTGTCCCCCGCCCCCATTAGCTTTTTAACAGCTTTATTAATGTACAATTTACATATAAAAAAAATTCACCCATCTTAAGTGCACAGTTCAATGTATTTTAGTAAACTCATACGGTTGTGCAACCATCACCACAATCTGGTTTGGGAACCTTTCAATCCCTCCAAAAAGTTTTTTTATTTCCATTTATGGTAATTCCCTGCTCCCACTTTGAGCCTCAAGCTAACTCTGATTTGCTCTCTGTCTCTGTGGATTTGCGTTTTCTAGAATTTCATATAAATGGAATCATACAACATGCAATCTTCTGTGTCTGGCTTCTTTAACATGTCTTAAAAGTTTACCCACACTGTTGCATATGTCAGCAATTAATTCCTTTCTCTTTCCTGGAAGTATTTCATCATATAGATGTACCACAACTTATTGGTTCTTTTACTAGCTCATGGACACTTGTATTGTTTCCTGTTTTTGGTGACTACGAATAAAGCTGCAGTGAACATTATTGTACAAATCTTTAGTTGGGCATGTTTTAATTTTTCTTGGGTAGATACCTAGGTGTGGAATTGCTCCATTGTATGGTAAAGTGACAAAAATTATGTCTTAAGTCTGTTATTGTTTGCATATAATTTTTACATATTATCCACCTATAATAGATATACTTTATTTACACCACCCATAAATCATTATATATTATCTCCTTTTTCCTTCTTTGTGGTTCTGGGCCTTTTTAAGCTTTAAAGGTAATACTTCCAGGCTTAGAGATAATATTCTAAAAAGGAAGGGATCTATGACTGTGCTTACCCTCATGTCCTTAACAAAGCATTTATTTCCTCATGTGCATTTAATTCACTTCTCAAAACAGCACTTTCATTTAATATCCTATTACATTTCTCCACTGAAGTAGCTATTGTATCCGTTTTCACACATTACTGAACTCATCACAAGACTACAAACTATAACATTGCTTCTCAGAAATTGTCTGAAAACAGGACAGGAATTACATTATGCAGTCCTTGTTAATAATAGATATTAGTTTCTATTTATTGTGTTTCCCATGTGCCAGGTACTTTGCTAGTTGCCTTGCAGACATCGACTCATTTAATCTTCAACAAATTCTATGAAATAGATAATGTTATCATTCACATTTTACAGATAAAGAGACTGAGATTAGAGAGCTTATTCAGAAGTTGAGACAGCTAGAAAGTAATTTTTGTAGCTACACTAAGAACAGTAAAAAAGTTTTGAAGAACATGGCTTTTAACTAGCTGGTCAGAAGAATTCCTGCTTCTTACTTGTTGCTATAGAAAGCAACAAGATTGCTACATGATTAAAGTAACAAAATAACCCAAGTATTAGACATGCCTTAATAGGAACCTGCATGTCTCTATTAAATATTCCTTGCTTCACTCTTTGATCAGAGTTTCGTGGCTTCTAATATGAGCACTGAGAATGGGAGAAATTCTTTGTGGCTGAAAGCATAACTAGATAAAATGAACATAATTCTTGCCTTCGTAACAAGGAGCCAATTTATAAAGTCATATTACGGCAACTTGGGCTTTTGTTGGTGGGAATTAGATCAGTGTCTTCTAGGAACAGGCCTCTTTGCTCAGACGTATCCTAAAGGATGCAATTTGTAAAGAGATCTTAGGCCAGCCTGGAGCAGCTCTTGGTCAGCTCACCCTGACTTCCAGTGAGTCTTTTCAAACACTATTTGCCAAGATCCTTTAATAAGAGTATATCAAATTTTTATTTTAAAAATAGATATGAATGGAAGAATGACAAGAAGCAAATACATTAAACTCAGTTAACATTCGGTAGTGGTACTATAAGAAATGTTTCTCAACTTCATTGTGCTTTTCTACATTTTCCAAATTTTTGATCCTGAGCAAAATAAAACAGCAAGAAATATATTTTTCAGAATATTATCCTTTCCTAGGTACTGCATAGCGCAGGTACAATTGGAAGGACCACGAGGGAGAAAATCAACAAAGTCCCAAAGGTCATCAACCAATGTCATCATTTCATTTGGGGCTAAGTGCTAGGATTAGGACTGACTTTGCTGTCACCACAAAGAAGACAATACTTTATAGGATCAACTAGTAGGGAGGGGAAATACTACATTATACTTTAGTGTACCCAAATTCACTAGGTTCTCACAATTTGCATCAGAAATTGGAGTAATGTCTGGTCAGGATCAGGAACCTCTTCAGTCAGAGTGGAAATGTCCACAAGTGCAATTTGTTTCCTTCTTAAATGAACTTAGCAAAATGTGCCACCCCAGACCAAATGAATCAGCATCACCTGGGAACTAAACAAGAGGCAAATTCTAGGATCTTACCCTGTACCTACTGAATTAGACTCTCTGGGTGGGGCCCAACAATCTGGTGTAACAAGCTTTCTAGGTGGTTCTGATTTTTACTCAACTTTGAGAATTCCTGGCCCACAACATGGTTGTAGTTTAAAGCATGAAATTTGGAATCAGACTACACAGATGAGAATCCCGTATCTATCATTAAATAGTTCTTTAAGAAAGGTGAATTTAGGCAAGTTATTAAACCTCTGTATCTCAGGCTCCTCAACTGAAAAATGAGGCTAGTTATTTTTTCATGTTTGTTGAAACTATAAACCAGTTAATTTTTGTGATAAACTTAGAGAAGTATTTGGCACATGATAAATACAGTAAAACCTTGGTTTCCAAGCATAATTCATTCCGGAAACATGCTTGTAATCCAAACCAATTTTGTATCAAAGTGAATTTCCCCATAAGAAATAATGGAAACTCAGATGATTCATTCCATAACACAAAGATATTCATATAAAAATGATTACAATACTGTAATATAATACAAAATAATAAAGAAATACAAAATATAAAGAAAAATGAACAATTAACCTGCACTTGCCTTTGAAAACCTTTGTGGCTGGTGTGAGGGAGACGAGAGAGGAGGGTTATTGTGTAGGACGACTTTCACTATCACTAACGGAATCACCGCTATCCATTGGCTCAACGGAATCTTTTTCTTTTCCTACAACTTTGACAAGGAACCTATTCAATGACTTAGAATGAAGCAAAGCATTCCTAAACTTGCTCCTGGAAAAGGAAAAGCAAAGGACTGTCCATAGGTGCTTTGAAGTGATAAAAAAAAATACCCTAGTGCCAGTCGTGGGCACCTTCCAACATTCTGAAAAACCACTAATTTCTGCCAAACACCGCAGCCTGAGACCAAGCATCCGAGCATGGGAGACGATCACCCATAAACACACACACACACACACACACACACACACACACACAGATACAGAGAGAGAGAGAGAAAGAGAAAGAGAGAGAGTGCCACTGACTCAGTTGTAATCATGTGACATTCAGTGTCATGTACTACTCATATGGCAAGACATCGCTTGTTTATTAAGTTAAATATTAGAAATATTAGAAATGTTTGCTGGTCTTGCGGAACACTCGCAGAACAAGTTACTCACGATCCAAGGTTTTACTGTACTTGGAGAGTGTTTCCTACTATTATTTTTCTGGAATTGTAGCAATATCCCATTTAATGTTGTTGGAATCAACAAACTCCAATAGAGGAGCAAAGAAATATCTCACATCGAACAAATATCGTATTCATTTATGCATTCATTCATCAAATATTGAAAATTAATTATTAAGCTTAAGGCATTATTTTATGTTCTGCACACTTTCAAGTACTAACTCATAATCTTAGAAGACACATTTAAGGGGTGCCTGGGTGGCTCAGTCGCTTAAACATCTGACTTCGGCCTAGGTCATAATCTCGCCGTCCCGAGTCCAAGCCCTGCGTCGGGTCAGCTCAGAGCCTGGAGCCTGTTTCAGATTCTGTGTCTCCCCCTCTCTTTCTGCCCCTCCCCACTCATGCTCTGTTTTTCTCTCTCAAAAATAAATAAACATTAAAAAAAAAGACACATTTAAGAGTGCAGTATTGGTTAGCAGACCACATGACGGTACCTGGAAAAGGATGGAATGCTAAAAATGATACCACTAAGCAAAAAAACCCCAACAGCCCTACATTAAAGAAAAGAGTATCTGTTTAACAAAAAGCTGAATGGAAAATATACATACCATCCCTCATCAGTGAGGATTCCTAACTTTGTTCTGACTTTATTCCTAACTGTAATATTTTGTAGCTGACAATTGCGGACCCATTAGTGTATATTCTAATTGCATTTTGATGAAAAACAATTTTATTTTATTTATTTATTTAAACATTTTTTAATGTTTATTTATTTTTGAGAGAGAGAGAGAGAGAGAGAGAGAGAGTGTGTGTGTGTGTGTGTGTGTGTGTGTGTGTGTGTGTGTGTGAGTGGGGGAGGGGCAAAGAGAGAGGGAGACCCAGAATCCAAAGCAGGCTCCAGGCTCTGAGTTGTCAGCACAGGGCCCAACACAGGGTTGGAACTCATGAACCGTGAGATCATAACCTGAGCCAAAGTTGGACACTTAACTGACTGAGCCACCCAGGTGCCCCTAAAAACACTTTTATTTTAAATGATATAATTCTACCAACTGATCTTGCTGTCTCCATTTTATTTCCACTTACCCACTTGCCTAGAAATCTCCATGAAACTTTGCCTCTGTGGATCAAAAGCTATCTCAAGTATTGAGTTGTAGGTTTCTCTTTTGTTTGTTTGCCATTTTTACCTGTCCTGCATAGACCCAGTTACCATCATCTGGTCTCCTAACTAATGTAATTCACTCTAAACTATGGCTCTTACATGAAAAGATGCTCAACGTCGCTCCTCATCAGGGAAATACAAATCAAAACCACACTCAGATATCACCTCACGCCAGTCAGAGTGGCCAAAATGAACAAATCAGGAGACTATAGATGCTGGTGAGGATGTGGAAAAACGGGAACCCTCTTGCACTGTTGGTGGGAATGCAAATTGGTGCAGCCACTCTGGAAAGCAGTGTGGAGGTTCCTCAAAAAATTAAAAATAGACCTACCCTATGACCCAACAATAGCACTGCTAGGAATTTACCCAAGGGATACAGGAGTACTGATGCATAGGGGCACTTGTACCCCAATGTTTAGAGCAGCACTCTCAACAATAGCCAAATTATGGAAAGAGCCTAAATGTCCATCAACTGATGAATGGATAAAGAAATTGTGGTCTATATACACAATGGAGTACTACGTGGCAATGAGAAAGAATGACATATGGCCCTTTGTAGCAACATGGATGGAACTGGAGAGTGTGATGCTAAGTGAAATAAGCTATACAGAGAAAGACAGATACCATATGTTTTCATTCTTATGTGGATCCTGAGAAACTTAACAGAAACCCATGGGGGAGGGGAAGGAAAAAAAAAGAGGTTAGAGTGGGAGAGAGCCAAAGCATAAGAGACTGTTAAAAACTGAGAACAAACTGAGGGTTGATGGGGGGTGGGAGGGAGGGGAGGGTGGGTGATGGGTATTGAGGAGGGCACCTTTTGGGATGAGCACTGGGTGTTGTATGGAAACCAATTTGACAATAAATTTCATATATTGAAAAAAATAAACTATGGCTCTTAAGATTATTCTGTAATACCTGTAACTATGCTGCATAATGTCTTAAGCCTAGGATATTTTCAATAAATATTTGCTGAATGAATGCACAAAAGAATGATGTGATACTTGCTTGAAATGGGATATGTATTTGCTCCCCTATTCGGATTATGTATATCTTTTCCATCATTTTACTTTTGATCCACGTGTATCATATTTAAATTGAGTTTCTTACAGATGGCAAAGTTGGGTCACATTGTTTAATCCATCTCCACATTTCCTGTTTTTAAATTAGTATGTTTAGATAATTTACATTTATGTTATTATTGATATCATTAACAGATACACTGAAACATATTAAAAATTTTAAGAGTTTATTTGAGCAAAAATGGATTCAAATCAGGGCATTGTCCAATCTAGCCAAAAGAAAGAAGCTCTAAAGAACTGTATAAAATTAAAGACTACTCAGGGCGCCTGGGTGGCTCAGGTTGAGCGTCTGATTTCAGTTCAGGTCATGATCTCACGGTTTGTGAGTTTGAGTCCCGTGTCAGGCTCTGTGCTGACAGCTTGGAGCCTGGAGCCTGCTTCAGATTCTGTGTCTCCCTCTCTCTCTACGCCCCCCCCCCCCAACTCATGCTCACACTCTGTCTCTGTCAAAAATAAATGAACTTAAAAAAATTTTTTTTTGGTTAAAAATTAAAGACTACTATAGCCAGAAGAGAGTAGGAACAAGAAAGTTATACTAGGCAACAAAACAAGTTGATTATTACAAAGTTACTTTTCCTTACGGGATGGGTCTATCAGGCAGATTGCCTAACTAGTACCATCCAGGGAACTGCTGATTGACTGGTTTAAGATTCCATTTCTGGGAGAGCTGAAACTGTGATTAAGTCTAAGTTTAGTGATGGGGGCTTAGTGTAAGTGACACCATTTGGGGCCTGTCATCTTGTTTTTGACAATCTGGATTTAGATTGATGGTACTCCAAATTCTGGTGTTTCCCACTCCCCTCCCCCAACCTGCCTGTTGCTATTTACTTTCCAGAGTCTTCACAAAGGTGTTCTGTGCATTCTCCCCAGGCTCTCTGGCTATATTCAGTGGGAGGCAATAAATGAAGCATGCTGACTCCATCTACTTACAATCAGAACTTTGGGGATAATTATTTTTAGAGTTCCCGTTAAGTCTGAGGGTCAGATTTCAAGTTTCTGATGGTTACATTAATGTTCCTGTCAAGTCACAGAATCTCAAATTTGCCACAATCCAACCAACTTACAGAAATATCTTCCTTCAGCGATTAAAACAAACAAAAACAACTCTTCAGGACTTTCAGGATGAGTTGCTTATAAAACTTTCCCAGCTCTGCCTCAGACCCAAGTTTTCCAGAGTTAGGACATGCTTCAGGTGAGTATGCATAATAGACTTATCCAAGACCAAATCAGACAGAATCTCTAGGCTAGCAGATGGATAATGTCACAAAATGTTTGTTCCTGTTTTTTTTTTTTCCAACAAATATTATGGGTCAGATCCTGTTCTGAGTATTTGGGATATAGCAGTCAATAAGAAAATGGCCCTTACCTCTAGTGGGTGTTGGGGTAGGGAAGGAAGAAAGACAAGAGACACACTGTCAAATAAATGAATCAAATAGTTTCAGTTAGTGAAAGTGTTGGGAAGAAATAAAAACAGGGTAATGGGCTACAGAGTGAAGGGGGGGAGGGTATAGTGGCTACTTTACCCACAAGGTTGGGAAAAGCTCTCCAAGAAGCATTTGAATTGCCATCTGAATGTTGGCAAGGAGGAAAACAGGAAGATGTGGGAGCAGAAGTATTCAGGAAAAGAGAAATGAAGTGGTCAAAGTGCAGTCTACCCTTTTTCTATCTCCTTTCTACATTCCTGACCACAGAGTTTAAATCTAGATGAAGAACAGTTGTTGTTATTGTTGTTGTTTTTCTCAAGCAGCTGGAGACCTTCATCGAACCTTAAACTATGCACAGGCAATAAACCACCCCAGAATGTGACTGATATAACCCACTCCCTTAATAATGTTTTTTCTCTACATCAATGAAAGCCCAAGTTCTGGCCCAATATTAAGGGAAGAAGGATGGTGAATTTTAGCTGGATATGGTATTTAGAATGAAGGAGGCAGATCATTAGATTCTGGATAAAAAGAATCCAGATTGTCTCATTCATTCATTCATTCATTCATAAGAAATAGTGAAACATTTAATTTGCATTTTGAATCCTATGTTTTAAACTATGAAAGCAAGCATACAAATACCATTTTTGGGCAGTAGGTGGCTGACTACACCTACAAACTAATGGTTAAGTCCTCTGCAACCTTACAAATATTTGGGAAAGGAGCTGGCCCCAGCTTCTTGAATCACAAAGATTAGGCCATTCAAAGGTATATATCAAGGATACATACAAATGTTGGAATAATAGGAAGTTTCTGTATTCTGATACCACTGAAAGTGTCCCCTCACGTAAATACACATTCAAGAGGTGCTGGGCCCTGGGAAAGAATGTTTCAGTGACTGAAACATCCTAGCCTCAGTCCTGTAGGATCTAAGTTACAATATGTAGAGCTTACAGACATGGACACTTGTCTTAAATTAGGAATTTTGAAAGAAGGTAGGTGGAGTGGGGGTGTCTTTGAAGCCCTTAACACACTCTAGATTTAAAGGCAATAGGTAGTGTACTTAAGCAGTATGGTAGGAAAAGGCAATAAAGCCTTCAACAATGGCACTTTTATACATGGCATGATTTTGTGACATCAGCCATCTGCCAGCCTAGAGATTCTGTTTGGTTTGTTCTTTACAAAGGCTACAACATCATGGATGCTCATCCCAAGCATCTCTGAGCTAAGGGGAACGTCTGAGTCCGGAGGGATTCATTTCTAGCAGCCCTTCCTAGGAGTCCTGAGAATTTTGTTCTTTTTTTTTAACTGCTGAAGGAAAATAATTATATAAGTATGTTGGATTAATGGCAAATTTGAGATTCTGTGATCTGACAGGAACTTCAACATGACAGCAGAAACTTGGAACCTAATCCCCAGGTTAAGGCAACCTCTAAAAACAATTATTCCCAGAGTTGCAGTTACAAACAGGATGGAGTAATCACACTTCATAGCTTCTCTCTCACTGAGCGTAACTACAAAACCCAGACAGACTGCATGGAACAAGTACCTTAAGACCCTGGAAAGTAAATAGCAATACACAGGTTGGGGAAGAACACCAGAATTTGGAATACCATGAGTCAAAATCCACACATATCAACAATAACATTAATAAAAATGATTTGAACATTCCAATTTAAAAACAAAAATTCTCAGACTGGATAAAGAAACATTGTCCAACTCTATGCCATCCGCAAGAAACCTAGTTCGAACATAATGATATAGATAGGTTAAAGTAAAAGAACGGAAGAAAATATGCCATGCACACAGTAGTCAAGAGAGCTGTATTGATGTCAGACCTACCTGACTTCAGAGAAAAGAAAATTACTAGTGATAAAAGTGTTAGCTAACCAACAAGCCATAACAACCCTAAAGTGTATGCAACAACAGAGTGTCAAAATTAGTGAAGCAAAAACTGACAGAATTGGAAGGAAAAGGACAAATCTATAATTAGAGTTGGAGACATCAACACTCCTTTCTCAGTAATAGAGCTAATAGAATATCAAGGATATAGAGTAACTGAACGATACCATCAACCAACTGATATTTGAAAATAGTCCACCTAAAAACAGAAGAAAATACATTCTTTTCAGTGCACATGGAACGTTTATAAAGAAAGACCATACTCCAAATCATAAAACAAACTTTAACAAATGTTTAAAAATTCAAAATATACAAAGTATACCCTCAAACCATAAATGAAATTAAACTATAAATCAATAAAAGAAAAAGAACAATCGCTAAGCACTTGAGTTAATCAACACACTTCCAAATAATCCATGGCTGAAAAAAGGAAGTTTCAGGATAAATTATAAAATATTTTGAATGAAATGAAAATGAGGGGTGCCTGGGTGGCTCAGTTGATTAAGCATCTGATTTAAGCTCAGGTCATGTTCTCACAGTTCATGAGTTTGAGCCCCACATCAGGCTCTGTGCTGACAGCTCAGAGCCTGGAGCCTGCTTTGGATTCTATGTCTCCCTCGCTCTCTGCCCCTCCCCCACTCACATGCTGTCTCTCTCTCAAAAATAAATAAACATTAAAAAAAGAAATGAAAATGAATATAACATCAAAATTTGTGAGATGCAGCTAAAGGAGTGCTTAGAGGAAAACTTATAGCATCAAAATGCTTATGTTAGAAAAGAAGAAAGTAATCAAATCAGTTACTTGCTTTACCTTAAGAGACCAGAAAAAACAAAACCAAACTAAACTGAAAACAAGGATGACAAAGGAGAATGAAATCAGACCACAAATTAATAAAATTTAAAACAGAAAATAGAGAAAATGAATTAAAGTAAAGGCTGGTTTTTGAGGGCAATAAGCCTGAGTAACTTCTTTATTTTTATTTTTATTTTTTTTATTTTAGAGACAGAGAGAGCATGTGTGATCAGGGGAGAGGGGCAGAGGGAGAAACAGACAGAATTTTAAGCAGGGTGTGCACTCAGCATGGAGCCCAATGTGGGGCTTGATCCTAGGACACTGGGATCATGACCTGGAGACAAAATCAAAAGTCAGATGCTCAACTGACTGAGCTACCCAGGTGCCCCAAACCTGAGTAACTTCTAGTAAGACTGACAAAGAAAAACAGAAGGTACAAGTTACCAATATCAGACTCTGTAGATATTAAAATGCTAATAAGAGGATATTATGAATAACTCTATGCATGTAAATCCAATGCTTTAGATGAAATGGACCAATTTCAGCTCAACCAAGATAAAATATATAACTTGAGTTGTCCCATAACTATTATAGACATTAAATTTGTAATTAAAAACCTTCCAAAAATGAATTGCCTAACCCTGAAGTTTCCACAGATGAATTCTAGGAACACTTAAAGGAGAAATGGCACCAATTCTATCCAATAACCTCCATGAAATAGAAAAAGGGGGAATATGTCCCAAGTTATTTTATGAGGCTAGTATTACTCTGATACCAAAAGTAGACAAAGAAAAGTAAGAAAAGAAAAATAACTATGGACCTATATTTCTCATGAGCATGGATGTAAAAATGTTTAACAAAATATTATCAAATTGAATTGAGGGATATATAAAAAGAATAATACATCACACTAAGTAGAGTTTATCCCAGGACCTAAGGTTCAACATTCAGCTATCAATCAATGTATCCACCATTTCAACAATATAAAGAAGAAAATCTTTATGAGCATTATCAGTTGATGCAGAAAAGCATTAGATAAAATTTAAAGATCGTTCTGAACAAAAACTTGCAGCAAACTAGAATTAGAGGGGGAATTTCTTCAACCTGCTAAAGAGTATCTACAAAAAAAAAAAAAAAAAAAAAAAAAAACTATAGCAAATATCATGCTTAGTAATGGTGAAATGCTTTCCCCTAAACTCAGGAATAAGTTAAGGATGTTCACTCTCAACATTCTTATTCCGCATTGTACTGAAAATTTTAACCAGAGCAATAAGGCAAGAAAAAAAACCCCACACAGATTGAAAGGAAAAAAACAAAACTGTTCCTATTCTCAGATCTCAGATAACATGATTCTGTAAGTAGAAAATCTCAAGCAATCTATAAAAGAACTCCTGAAACTAATAAGTGTTTAGCAGAGTTGCAACATATAGTCAATACTCAAAAACCAATTATGCACTAGCAATGTACAACCAGAAAGCAAAATATTTAAAAATACAATTTACAATAGCTCAATAATTAAATACTTTGGTTTAGGTCTAACAAAACATGCTGATAAAAGAAATCAAATGAGACATATTTATGAAAAAAAAATACCACATTCTTGGATTGGAAGACTCAACAAAGGAAAGATATTTTCTCCCCAAATTGAACTATAGACTTAATACAATACCAATCCCAAGAGAAGCAGGACTTTTGGTTGATATAGACACACTGATTCTAACATTTATATGAAAAAGTAAAGAAACTAGAAGAGGTAAAACAATTTTTTTAAAGGAAGAATAAATTTGGAGCAGTCTGTAGAAAGAACATTTTGTACTTCAACAAAAAACTATGAATTGTCTATAATATACTTCTCTATCAGATTCTGATTCTAAGGGAGCTATTTTATAATTCTATAAGACAGATGGGCATTCTGTTTCATTTGGTAGAGGTTCAAATGTAGTCCCTCACACTCTGGAAAGACCAATTTCTTCTCCATATGTAATTCATTTCAATATTCCTTTACTCCATGTAAATATGTACTCTTTTGACCTTTCCTTTGAATGATTTATAACATCTGCTTGGTTCACTTATTAGCAAGTAAAATAAAATTTAACCTGTGTTCGATTTTGGATCTGTATGAGCTTTTACCTTTTTCTGAAAAACTGTTTTTAACAAATCACACTACCTCATTTCAAAACTCACTAGAAAGCTACAGTAATCAAGACAGTGTGGTATTGAAAGGATAGACACAGATCGGTGAAACAGAATGGAAAGTCCAGAAATAGACTCACATATATAATTTATAACTTTGACAAAGATGCAAAAGCCCCTTAAAGTATTAAAAATAGTCTTGGGGGGGTGCCTGGATGGCTCAGTCAGTAGAGCATGTGACTCTTGATCTCGGAGTCATGAATTCGAGCCCCACTTTAGGCATAGAGAGTACTTTAAATCAATCAATCAATCAATCAATCAACCAATCAATCAAATAGTGTTTTCAACAAATGCTGTTGGAACAAGTGAACATCCATGGGTTAAAAAAAAGAGAGAGAAGGGGCACCTGAGTGGCTCAGTTGGTTGAATATTAGACTTCAGCTCAGGTCATCATCTTGCGGTTGGTGAGTTTGAGCTCTGCGTCAGGCTCTGTGCTGACAGTTCAGAGCCTGGAGCCAGCTTCGAATTCTGTTTGTCTCTCTCTCTGCCTCTCACCTGTTCACTCTCTCTCTCTCTCTCAAAAATAAATATTTTTTTAAAAAAAGAGACAGAAGCACTTCAACCATAACCTTATACAATACACAGAAATTAATTGAAAGCAGACCGGAAACCTAAATATAAAATATCAAACTGTACAGTTTCTAGAAAAAAACATAGAAGACTTTGGATTTAGTGATGACTTCTTACTTATGGCACCAAAAGTATAATCTTTAAAAATATGTAAAGTTGATAAATTGAGCTTTGTCGTAATAAAAAAACTTTTGCTCTGCTAAAGACCCAGGGCACCTGGGTGGCTTAGTCAGTTAAACACCTGACTCTTAATCTTGGCCTAGGTCATGATCTCATGAGTTGGAGCCCACATTGGGCTCTGTGCTGACACCACGGAGCCTGCTTGGGATTCTCTCTTTCTCCCTTTCTCCCATTCTCTCTCTCTCTCTCTTTCTCTCTCTCTCTCTCTCTCTCTCTCTCTCTCTCTCGGCCCTTCCACCACTAGCGCGCTCTCTCTCTCTCTCTGTTCCTCTCTCTCAAAATAAATAAACTTAAAAAAAAAGACTCTGAAGACCCAACAATAAGTAAACAAACTCTCCATTAAAAATCTGCCAAAGACATGAGTGGACACTTCACCAAAGAGATAAAATGGATAGCAAATAGACACATGAAAAATATGTTCAACATCATAAGCTATTAGGGAAACTCCAGTAATCAATGAGTTACCATTACATTTTGGAGTGGTGAAAATAAGAATTACTGACAGCATCAGGTGCTACTGAAGTTGTGGAGCAACCAGAACTCTTATACACTGCTGCTGGTGGGAATGCAAAATGGTACAGCCACTCTGAAAAATGGACAGCTTCTTAGAAACTTATAAACATAAACTTACTGCATGACCCCCAAATTCCACTCCTGGTACCTGCTTTGAGAAATGAAAGCATATCCACAAAAAAACCTGTACACAAATATTTATCATAGTTCTGTTTGTAATTGCCTGCATTTGGAAACAACACAAATTCCCTTCAACGGCTAAATAGAAACCAAGTGTGGTAAATCTGTACTAAGGAATACTACCCAGCAGTAAAAAGCAACAAATTCTTGATACACACAACATCTTGGATGAATGTTAAAAGCATGCTGAGTGCAAGAAGTCAGTCTCTAATGTCCCTTTCTTTTATCTTATTTTTTTTAAGTTTATTTATTTTGAAAGAGAGAGAGCACACATGCACACAATGGGGAGGGGCAAAGAGAGAGGGAGCACTGGGATGGATATGGGGCTCAAACCCATGAATGGTGAGCTCATGACCTGAGCTGAGATCAAGAGTTGGACACTTAACCGACTGAGCCACCTGGGCACTCCTGTCCCTTTCTTTTAAAAGCCCTTAAAGAGAAGAAGGGTGTTGGATCTAAATTCCATACTCCTCAGTCAGAATTATCAAGTTTTGCTCAGTTCTCTATTTTGTTCCACCAAAAAGACAGATATTGAGTGAGCCTAAGAAAAAAGTCTTTTGTGGATACATAGTTGAATACTATAGTCTTATGCTTTTAAAAAAAGGATTATTGTTGAGCTGTGAAGTGGTATTTATCTGTATCATATACAATTGAGACCATGAACTAGGTCTATCACACAAAAATATAACTGCAATTTATCAAAAACTTAACTGATTAATTTAATAACAATTTCATTAATGATTTATATGAGTATATAGACCTCTATTCTACTAATCTATTTATCTATATAACTTTATTTTTTTTTTTTTTAAATTTTTTTTTTTCAACGTTTATTTATTTTTGGGACAGAGAGAGACAGAGCATGAACGGGGGAGGGGCAGAGAGAGAGGGAGACACAGAATCGGAAACAGGCTCCAGGCTCTGAGCCATCAGCCCAGAGCCTGACGCGGGGCTCGAACTCACGGACCGCGAGATCATGACCTGGCTGAAGTCGGACGCTTAACCGACTGCGCCACCCAGGCGCCCCTATCTATATAACTTTAAATTGTAACTACATTTCACTGAAAGACATGTTCTTTTTAAGTTTCCATTAGTGCATTTTATATCAAGTTGGTGAAGTGACCAATAAAACAATTTTGAGCTGTATTTTCCTGTCTGATATTAATAAACCATATTTCCCTAAAATTATTCAATATTCAATGGCTCATTTCATTTTACTCATTGGATTTGTTATCTATCTGTGTGTGTGTGTGTGTGTGTGTGTGTGTGTGTGTGTGTGTGTGTTTACAGAATGAACTAATTCAGTGTTGGGGATAAGGAACCAGTTCCAGAATCTAGAATTTCTAGCACAGAATGGTGGCATGACCTAACAGGTCTCTTAGTCTTCCTTCCAGTATTCCACCTCCCAAATGAAAATGAAAATGTGAGATGTGATTAATTTCATGTCTTTCTTCTCTGCTCCTAGGAGTCCGTAATAAGGCTGATTATGCTAATTATAATGTTAGCTACCACTGAACTAGGCTATTTACATATGTCATCTCATTGGATTGTCACAACAGCTTTATGAAACAGATATTATATGTAGATCTGTTAATTATTAGAAAACTTGAGATTCTTCAATGCATTTCCAGCTCTGGCATCCTAGACACCATGACCTTGCAACCCCCAGAGTCCTCACTCCTGCTGGGCTCCCAGCAAGTATGCCTTCAGGTATGCATGCTAATAGTTGCCTTCTCTATGTCTCCTGCTGGCCATTCTGACAATGCGAGCTGTTGGGTCTCAGTCTCATGCTTCTCAGCTCCTTCTATCATCCTATAGCCTTCCGGTAGTGTTGTAGATGGTCCATCTGAAACTATTTTTAATTTTTAAAAAATGTTTTCTTTATTCTTGAGAGAGAGAGCATGAGTGAGGGAGGGGCAGAGCAAGAGAGAGACACAGAATCCGAAGCAGGCTCCAGGCTCTGAGCTGTCAGCACAGAGCCTGACACGAGGCTCAAACTCACAAGCCATGAGATCATGACCTGAGCCGAAGTCGGACGCTCAACCAACTAAGCCACCCAGGTGCCCCCTCCGTCTGAAATATTAATCTTGCTCAAATTCAATTCCAATGACTACTTTCTCTCCAGTTCAGTTACCCAGTGAACGGGTCATATTTTCTTTGTGGGAATTTGAGCCATCCTAGAAATCAAAGTCTAAAGTCCTTCTATACTTCTAGGTCTTTCCTGCCAGCATCATTCAGCCTCATAAAAACCTCAGATCCCCGCCATCTCTCATATTCCTTTTGGCACAGACTCCACATTCTTCCCTCTTCCCTTTGCCCAGCTTGAAATTCACAGTTCACCACTTGACTTTCTTAACACTAGCCCCTCTTTGTTATAGCTTGAAATGTTTCTTAGGCTGATTCCTTCTTCCCTTGATGCAGTGACCTCCAGTCTTGTTCAGTTCCCTCCCATTTTTTCTCTTTACATTCTTCACTTTTTCTTCCTTACACCCCATGAGTTCATCATCCCACTGATTGTTCTTTATCCTGCCAAGTCATTACAAGTGCTTTCAGGAGGGTTGTTAATATTGGTTCAATAGCCAAATCTAACGTAAACAAAATTGCTTAACTCCCTTAGACAGTTTGCTGCATTTCAAACTGCATATCATTCAGTAAGGTTTCCCTTTTTTTTTTTTTTAAATTTTTTTTTTCAACGTTTATTTATTTTTGGGACAGAGAGAGACAGAGCATGAACGGGGGAGGGGCAGAGAGAGAGGGAGACACAGAATCGGAAACAGGCTCCAGGCTCTGAGCCATCAGCCCAGAGCCCGACGCGGGGCTCGAACTCACGGACCGCGAGATCGTGACCTGGCTGAAGTCGGACGCTCAACCGACTGCGCCACCCAGGCGCCCCGAGGTTTCCCTTTGAAAATGATTTGCATTTTCTTTTTTGGTGTATTATCCTTTGTCAGCTTTTCAATTGGATTGTTGGCCTTCCGCTTATTAATTTCTAAGAGCTCCTTCCCTGCAAAGGAAAGGAAAAAAGCCCACTATCATTTATATTTCCCCTTTCTATCCAGGTTTGTCATTTGTCGTTTGTTAACTTGGTTTATGCTATTTTGTTCCATGGTCTAATTTTTAATATGTATGTAGTTTTATTTATTAAGCTCATAGATTATCACTTCTAAGTTTTAAAAAGTTCTTGAAAAGCTTTTCCTATTCCCAGATTATATATACATATATATATGTATGTATAATCTGTATAATCTTACGTGCTTTCTTGGTATACTATATCTGATTTCCTTAAAAAATATAAATGTATAATTTGTCTGAAAATTATTTTTCATATGCTTTCTAAATAGCTAGCCAGTTTCTCAGCCCTGTCTTTTCACCGAAATACCACCTGTTTCATATATTGATTTATATCATTTGTGCATACTTCTGGAATTTATACTTTCCCCCTCATTGGGCTGTCTATTCACAGACCTGTACAAACTGATTTAATTCCTCTAGAGTTATAAAAATCACTATTGTCATATACATACCTACTTTTATGCCATTATACCTCTGGTAGATATATTATGGTTTCTAGAAATTATATATATAAATCTCCTGTTCTCTAGATCCATCACAAAGTATCTCTTGTACCTTTTTGACTTTCCATGAAGTAAGAAGCAACAGATGATAACAAGTTAGGTACTCCTTTGTGCTTCAGTTTCCTCATTGTGGAAAATTAGATGAATTAATTCATGTTTATCTCTTGGAATGAGCTCACAGTAAGTACTCAGTGTTTTAGCTATTGTTAATAACATGAGTAACTTAGGACTCCTATTCTTCCTTTTGCCTCTTTTTCCACTTTTCTATCTGTAACCTGCTCCAAACTTGGGAACATTCATCATCTCATCTGTAATCATAATTCATCCTTGTATGCTTTGTTTGTTGGTTGGATCTAAAATTGGTAATATTGGGCACCTGGGTGGCTCAGTCAGTTAAGCATCTGTTGATTTCAGCTCAGGTCATGGTCTCAGTTTGTGAGTTTGAGCCTCAAGTCAGTCTCTGCGCTGACAGTGCAAAGCCTGCTTGGGATTCTCTGTCTCCTGTTTCTCTGCCCCTCCTCCGCATGTGTGCTCTCTCTCTCTCTCAAAAATAAATCAGTAAACGTTTAAAAAATAAAAAATAATCAAATTGGTAATATCAATATACAGTATTTCCATTATTGTGATTAGTTAATATTGCTCATTATTCAATGATTTCAGTACCCTTATTTTTACATTTTTTTGGTCGTATGTCTTCATCAAGTCAGTCAGATCTTCTGTCTTCTTAAAACATATCCATGGTAAAAGATACAACAATTATTGAAGATATATTTTGCAGCACCTTCTGCCTTCTTTTTTCAATCTGGACCAGCTACTCTCTGGGCTGGATGCCAGCCTCATCCTGATTTCCTTTTACCCTGATCTTGGGTTGAAGCCAGTGTTCTTGGATCTCAAATCTTTACCTTTCTTGGATTTTATTCTTGTTTTAGCTGAGAATATCTTCCAGTAATTTTCTTGAAAGCGTGCATCAGAAATAAACCTTTCGAAATTTTACATGTCTGAAGTGACTTTATTTTGCCTCTCGATTGACATGTTTACTAGGTATAGAATGTAAAGTTTCGTAATTATTTTTCTCAGAGAGTTGAAGCTACTGCATCCAGGGATTCTAAGATGAAATCACATTCTTGTTCCCTTGTAGGACATATTTTTCCCTCTCTGGAAACTTAGGATATTCTCTATACACTAGGAGTTAAGAAATTTCTTGAAGATCTGCTGCTGTTTGGGTTGTTTTTTAATGTTTATTTATTTATTTTTGGAGACAGAGACAGAGCATGGGTGGGGGAGGAGCACAGAGAGAGAGGGAGACACAGAATCCAAAGCAGGCTCCAGGCTCTGAGCTCTCAACACAGAGCCCTGACAGCTCAATGTGGGGCTCGAACGCATGAACCATGAGATCATGACCTGAGTTGAAGCTGACTCAACTGACTGAGTCACTCAGGTGTCCCTTGTTTTGTTTGAATTCCTCTTGTATCATGATTATATGAGTATATACAACTGTCAAAAATCATCAAAAAACATGGTGTCTTGAATCAGATTGAAGCATCAGGAGGAAGAAATCCTGTAATACTTAAAGCCTGTGCTACAACATTCAACATTAGATGATACCATTATGTAGGGTTTCTCTAATTAGTTTGCATTTATATATTTAATGTTTTGATCTTCATCTAAGGTAGGAAATCTTGAACTTTCTTTTGGGTCATGAAACTTCTGGCTTTCTGGTACAGTCTAGACCGCTTTCCAGAATAATGTTTTTAAATGTTTAAAATAAAATATGTAAGATCATAAAAGAGACTTTTAAAATTGAACTGTAGTTACCAAAATGCTAAAAAACACAATTGTAATAGAGTAATATATTGCTTCTTTATGAACACCTTAAGTAAGATTTAGTGGAGGATTTTATATCTACTATAATTTCACAACAGTGATGTGTATAAATGATATTTTGAGATATCTGTAACAACTGAATGTGCTATAAAAACATATATGATTTATTTTGATAACAAAATCACATGTGTTTCTATAAACACTTGAGTTTGTGCTTATATTCAAAATGGAGAAAAAATGCTAAAGTTTAGTTAGAGACTAGGGAGAATAAAAATATAATTTTTCCTTCTAAGTTCAAAGACCTCCTGAGTTTTACGCAGGGACTCCTATTTATGAATCCCTGACTTAGAGTAAAAGCTCTTTCAGATGTGGTGGACTGCGTGTTCCCAAGATGGTGGCAGCAGTATTTCCCACCCCCACACGTTCTTCCAGTCTATGACCTTGACATTCCCTCTTCAAGAGGGAGATATCTCTGCACTCCCTTGAATCTGCCTGTGACAGTGTTGACCAACAGACTATGTTAGAAGTGGTGCTATACCAGTCTGAGCATGGGCCTTAACTGCTCCGTCAGCTTCTGCTTTGCTCCTCATAGAGGTAAGACACCATGTAAGAAGTGCGATTAACCTAGACCACCATGCTATGAAAAACCTAAGCCCTATGAAGAGGCCCTGGAGGATGAAACACCATGTGGAGAGAAAAAGTGACCAAGGAACACTGAAGCACCAGACACTTGAGTGAAGAAGCCATGTTGGAAGGGGATCCTTTACTCTAAGCCACCCTACTTGATGCCATGTGGATCAAAGGTGAATTGATCCTCTGAGCTATTCCAGAATTCCTGACCTATAAAATTGTGAGCAAAATAAAATGCCTGTTTCAAGCCACTAAAATCTGGGGTCGTTTGTTAGGGAGTAACAGATGGAATAGAGGACCATGACCATGTTCCATGTGTCCTTTGTATCCTTCACGTTCATTAGCAAATTGACAGGCATAAAAAGGGGACTCAGGAACTGTTGACATATTGAGGCTTGCATAGCATTTTGCTGTTGTTAAAGAACCACAGCAAGTAACATCATGGGATCAAAGTATATTGTCCAATAAATGACCTCGGGTTCTAAGGTACCCAACCTGCTTTCTGAGATCTCAGATTAGCCCCAGGATCCTCCCCAAATGCTGACTCCTGGCTTGGTTTCCAAAGATTCTCAGAGGTTACACTCGCTCCACGGAGGAGTATAAGAGGATTAGAGAGAGGATAATGGAAATGACAATTCAAATGGTGTAGTTGTGCTGGAAGCAATCTCTGGTGCATACAAACACTTGGACTGGGCCTGGGGACAGGCTCAGAGGGGCAATATTGCATCATGGTTGTGAGCACTGGCTCTGAAGTCAACATGTCATAAGTGAGATCTGGCTCCACCACAGGGCTTGCTATGTGACGAAGACATGTGACTTAATCTCTCTGTGCCTCAGTTTACACATCTGTGAACTAGGAATAAAATAGCATTCCCCTGCCCGCCTCATAGGAGTATAATGAGATTTTGATGAATTAATACATTTGAAACATTGTTTGGCACACAGATGTCCCACTGAGGACCAAATGGATCTCTCTTGAATTACTTTCAGTGACTCTTGAATTATTTAAGTGGTTCCTAAAATACCTATGTGCCACATGTGATTTCAGATAGTGCATATATCAACTTCTTATGACTATGGTAGTTTATATTTGGCTTAATGTATATTAGAATATTGATAGCCAGCATTTCTGGGCTCACACATAGGATAGTATATTTTACAAGGGGTTAGTTGAAAGATACATGAAGCCATAAATGGGAATAGCAATGGCCCAAATGGTGAGGATGGAACTAAAAGGCCTGAAATGGACATGCAAGCATTGCAAATCCAGCAGTGTACAAAGGAGAGAGGAATACAGATATGGGGTCATTTATTCATATTCACTCAATCAGCATCCAATACCAGCAATTCTTTGAGTTAATTTATTTTATTTTGTGTTTGACCACTCTAAAATAGGCAACACCATTTAGAATCTACATGTGCCTTCCAAAAGGGCAATGCGTCTTCAATGGGGCAAGCAGTAAGATTTTTATTTCAGCATGTTTCCCTGAAAAGGATCATTAATTATGGTCTACAAAACACTGGTCTACAAAATTAATGTGTTACTTTGGTAAAAGTAAATTCTCATTAGGTTGACTAACTTTATTGTCACGTGCTCTGGTTTCTGGAAACTTGTCCTTATTGGTTTTGTGTGTGTGTGTGTGTGTGTGTGTGTGTTGATGCCGAGGTTGATCACTTTTTGAGGAGCTTACAATGGACTTTCAATACTACTCAGCTATTCAGTTGTGATGACATGATTTGGCAGTGACTTTGCAGCATGGAAACTAGGGGGAGATCTGACAACTCGGAGTTTTCAGCACTAAGTTTTTGTTAGGTGGGGCTAAGGGAGATCTGAGTCATTAATAAACACCTGATTATTTTTATCAACATATTAAATTGTTGACATGAATATCTGAGCCCCAATATGTCATTCATAAAATCGTGAGAGTATCAAATCTTACCTTCATATCTGACTGGACTTACGTGTCTATGTAATTGTGGCAGGTCAAATTTAGTCAAGAGAATTACATATTTTGTGAGTATAGAGTTACTTCCCAAATCTTTCAGGGATTTTGAAATGGCCAGATAGGAATATTATTTTCCTATAAAAGTGTAAAAACATAAACAAAAACAAAACAACCCCAAGTTAATTTATTCAAGAGATATCAAGTTTGAAATTATCAAAATAAAATGATATTCTACTAGAGTAGGACTCACATATCATCTTAGCAGTCATTTTCCTTTAGGCATTGATACCACACAAGTGAGATATCTTGGATAGAAGTAAAACAATAAAATAAGAATGAGATGTGATTTTCTGAGAATCTTACCTGAGTGCTTTTCCTCAAAGGAAGGCAAGTGTAGTGTAGCAGTTTAAATATGCAGTGTCTAGAATAAGACACTGTGGGCTCAGATCCCATCCTTGCCACGTTCCAGTTCTGTGACTGTAGGCCGATTACTTAGCCTCAGTCTCCCCATCTGTAAAATGGGCATGGTGTTATTATTAGTACCTACCTCACAGGACTAGCACATAGTAAATGGTGCCATATAAGTGTTTGTTAAATGAATGTAAAAAATTTATTTGTTGACCACAGGGATGTTTCATCCATTGCTTTAATGAAACTAAGGTATTCCAAGGTCTCATATTACCATCCATATGGGTACTTTTCCACCTTTTAACAAAGAGTAACTTCTTTGGAATTATATATATAACTCATATATATGAAATTCATATATATATAATTCATACATATAATTCATATATATACATATATATATGGAATGTTTAAATTATGAAAATAACAGCTTCTTAATGTCTTATGTTTGGAAACGTCATTGCATTAAAAGCATTATAAATGCTTTTCTCATCTCCATTTGTTCCTGTCAGTCTTTTAGAAAACCAAGGGAGGTAATTTTGCACATGAATGTCACCCTCAAGAGGCCATGAAGATGATCTGGGTAGAAAGGAAAAGAAGATGAACAAAGTGGCTGTTTTAGTAACTTGGATAATTTCCTAGTCCACTGTACCCAGGATTCACATGCTGTGGGAAAGGGCCATTCATGGTTTTCTGCTGGCTTATCAGAGAGAGAAGACAAATGCCACCTGGAAAAGCTGGTCCATAGTCTGATCATGGGGGTGACTGGACCCCGCTTGGAATCATCCAGTTACTGAAGGACCCCCATTCACCAGCAGCCTGCTCAGTGTTGGAGCAATGGTCATGTCTGCTCCACTGAGGTCAATAAAGCCCAGGCACAGAGGAGATAACTGACTTCTATAATTATAAGAAAGAAGTTAAGTCATAGCCAGAGATTAAAGAAAGACATCTACCACCTACACTCAATATTAGTCTACTTGAAATTATTCTATTTTATCATTAACAAGATAACACATTTTTAGAAAACCATTTGCTTGTGTTCTGTTTGTTTACAATACTTATCTTCACAATGAACTGGTAATAACTTAAGCCGGCTTCCCTGTGGAATCTTTCTTCATGTTTTAATGGCTTTTCTTTTCTTGGCATTCTATTACAATTGACCTTGCGCTAATGTCTAGTTGCTTTGATTTTTCCGGAGAATATTAAGAGTATTACGTTCTCTCAGAAATAAATCCTCAACCAAAGTAACATTTTTAATAAGATCTCAAGTTTTCTTATTTCTCCACCAGATGAAACTTCCATCATTTTAATAATAGCTGTCACTTCAAGACGTGGTATAATAAGACTGAAAAAAAAAAACCATGCTTCTGAGAATATACAGAGAGCTAATGAAAAACGACATCTCATGGTTATTTCTTTTTACTTTATAAAATTCAAAATGATAATGTTTTTAGATGGAAATGATAAATTCCTGTCTTTTCATTCCATATTTTATTTAAAAAACCCTCTTTATGTTGTTTACTATGTGCCAGGCACTGTTCCTGGCACTTTACAAATATTAACCTGTTTATTCCTATAACAATCCTCTGAGGTAGGTACTATAATTATTGCCATTTTACAGATGAGGCATCTGAGGCACAGGAACGTTAAATAACTTGCCCAGGGTCATATGGCTAGTAAGTAGCAGAGCATGGATTTGAAACCATGGAATCTGGCTCCACTATTTTATTCTTTTTGTCTCCCATGTTTGATAATGGTATTGAATAAAATTCCTCTTGAGTTACTTCACTAAGAATGGTAACTTCTAACAATAAGCACTTGGCAAAAATTTGGCTTAAAAGACTCGGCTCCTCTTCTATAAAAACTTAAAATAATTTAATTATTCGTAGATCAGACATAGATGTGAGAAGACAGGGACAGAAAAGGGTAAGAAAGGAAAAAAAATAAAAACACACTTCTAAAGATTGAAGGACAGACATACATGTTTTATTTTCCTCCATCCATCTTATTTATTTCAAGTATGATTTGCTTTGTACAATATATGTAAGGGGGTGGAAGATAAACAGGAAGTAGTTCTAGAAGATGTAACAACAATGAGTTACATATTAAAGTTCGACTTTAAATTTTCTTTGGTATGTTACTTACCTTGGCAAGATTACGACTTGTCCCAGGCTTTTCAGGGAAGTTATTGTTTCAAATATTTTATTGCATTGTAAATTTATTTTTCCTATATTTGGGCCTGGAAAATATGATCACTGTAAGCATATTTCTATTTGTTCAGTAATAAAATGAGTTAATTTGTAAACCACAGATTGAGAATGGCTGACTTTTTTTTTTGAGAGCATGAACAGGGAAGGGGCAGAGAGAAGGAGACAGAGGCTTGAGAATCAGAAGGGGGCTCTGTGCTGACAGCAGCAAGACTGAACTCAGGAACCCTGTGAGATCATGACCCAAAGATCTGAGCTGATCAGATGCTTAACCGACTGAGCCACCCAGGTGCCCTGAGAATGGCTGACCTTTTTGAGGAGGCATCGCTCTTTGTCCTCAAGACCACAATTTTAATTGTAAATTAATAGGCCTTAATTCTTTAATTTCTTCTATTCTTCAGGCAAGACTTATTAAAACTATGTTTCAGAATGTGAGCTTGTTTCCAATTTCTTCTTCGATTCTTATTTTGAAAGTACTATTTAATTTCAATAGTCTATTTTCAATGTCTATTTAATGAAGGCACTGTTTTAGACCTCTGAGTTGCTTCACAGATGAAGTAGATAAACCTGAAGTAACAGGTGAGTATCCTGCTCACCCTGAGGGGGTCCTGCATAGTTTAGAGCAGGGTTTCTCCAAAGAAGGTCAGGAAATGCCTACAGCACAATCAGGTGTGATAACCTGCTAAAAAGGCAGATTTCTGGATTTACTAACTCAGCATTTCTAGGAGTGAGGACTGGGAATCTGAATCCTTGTAGATTCTTCAGCACACTGAAGTTTAAGAACTGCTAGTTTAGTTACACTTGGGGAATGTCCCTATAATCAATGAATTTGAGGCGGGGCTTCATGAAACCCCTCCGGCTTGAAATTGATCAAACGTGATACAGTCAGTACCAACAGTAATATTGGTTGGGTCAATCAACAAGTATTTATAGAGAACCTAGTTTGAATCAAACCAATGTATATTCTTGAATAAGGGGCAGAAAAGAATCTTAAGAATACAGGCATTCCTCATTTTATTGTGCTTTGTAGATAACGGTTTTTTAAAAATTGAAAGTTTGTGGCAACCCTGCATTAAATCGCCAGTGCTGTCTTTCCAACATCATTTGCTTACTCCATGTCTCTGTGTCACATTTTGGTAATTCTCACAATATTTCAAACCTTTTCAGTATTATTATATTTGTTACGGTGATCTGTGAACAGTGGTTATGACTCACTGACATCTCAGATGATGGTTAGCATTTTTCAACAATCAAGTATTCCAACCAAGTACGTTGGTTTTTCTTTTTTTTAGACATAATGCTATTGCACACTTAATAGACTGCGGTATAGTATAAATATAACTTTTATATGCCTTGGGAAACCAAAAAATTAAATTGACTCACTTTAATACAATATTTGCTTTGTTACAGGTACTGGAATGGAACCTCAATATCTCTGAGGTATGCCTGTATATGCATTTGTGTTGGTTAGGACTTGGAATCAGGCACATACCTTGTACTCCCAACAGCACACTCCCGTGAGACCCGGCCTCTCCAGACACTTGCCCTCTTCCAGGTCTGGCCCTGGCCACACTGACCTGGGGGGCACAGAACGCAGCTCATCAGCCTGCTTTGGGAATCCTGAGCCCTCTGGGCCTGTGGATTCCAGCCAGTCCAGAATCATCCACCTAGCTTCCAGAGCAGAGGGAGCACACCACCCCAAATTCTTTCTGAAGAGGCAGTTTAGATTGCCCACAGGCAGTCCCCATTTGGGCGCTGCCTGATAGGGTCCAGGACATACCAATAATCA
Organism: Puma concolor; assembly: GCF_028749965.1. Lineage (NCBI taxonomy): Eukaryota > Metazoa > Chordata > Mammalia > Carnivora > Felidae > Puma > Puma concolor. The sequence goes on along the minus strand of NC_141675.1, from coordinate 28,651,424 downwards.
AGGCTCTCAGGTGTCTCTCACTAAAGGCTACCTCCAGGGCTCCTATTGGCAAGGCAGTCCAGATTCTTGCAGCTTTACCTTCAGGGAGAATATGTGCATTTGTGTGGGTTAAGACTGGAATTAGGATGATACCAGATACCCTAAACAGCCTTCTCTTTTGAGCCAGCCTACTGCTACACCTACCTGCCCTGTTCCAGGTCCCTGGCTACCTTGACCTGCATGGTGTGTGCATGTGTAAACACACCTTGTCATTTGGCCTTAGACTGCAGGGGGCACTCCAGGCCTGGTGAGCCCTGGAATGAGCCCCACCACCTGCCTGGCCTACAGGGAGGAGGAAGGCCAACTCCCCCAAATCTTTCTGAGTCTACAACTTTAAGTTGGCAATAGCCCCAATTTGGACTAGCTGCTTTGTGGAGTATCAACGTCCCCAGCCATCAAGTGTCTCTTTTTAGAGGGTGCTCTGACCACCCTGCATACCCCCACTCTGGCTAGCCAGTCCAGATTTCTCCAGCTCTGCTTTCAGGGGGAATACGTGCATTTGTGGAGGTGATGGCTTGGGCAAGGCAGATGCATGTACTCCCAATTACCCCCTCCTGTGACCCTACCTTTCCCTATAGATGTCCTGTTCCAGGTCCCTGGCTACACTGACATGTGCAGCTCATACATGAGGAACAGCTCCCCAGGGGGAGCCAGGGCACTCCAGGCCTGTGGGGCTTGAGTCAGTCCTGAACCATCTGCATAACCTCTGGGGTGGAGGGAACCCACCTCCCAAAACTCTTTCTGAGGCAGCAGCTTTAAGCTGGAGACACCCATCAGTCCCTATTGGGTGTGGTTGCCTATGGAGTCCTTTATTTACCAGTTATCAAGTCTCCCAGGTTTCTCCTACTGATGATACCCTGGAAGCCTGCCAGGTCCCTTCTTGGCAAGGCAGTCCAGATTCCTTCAGGGGGAATATGTATGTTCTATGCAAAATTAACTGGAAGGAGGAGGAGACCGTGTGGTTTAAAACCAGACATGTGCTCGAGGGCAAAATTTGGTGATGGCACTATATAGGAAAGGCCAAGTCCTTGAGGCACTCTAAAGGAAAAACAATATAAGCTAGTAAAAACAGAAAAGCCCAGTTAGAGAAATTATTTAGCTGTGAGCTTTATAAAGGCAGGGTCTATAAATAATTCAGTACTGTATTCCCTATGTCAAATCATGGCACAATGGTACTTAACCTTTCCTTGAGTTAAGATTCCCTTTGAAAAATATGAGAGTGACTAGGGACCCTACTTCATTCTAAGAGCAGGCACTTAGCAAATGTCGGGGAGATTAAATTGTGTACATAGTGTTAAGTCTTTTTTTTTTTTCCCCTTCACTGAATGGCTTGGCTCACTTCCTTAACTTTGACAGACACAATTATAGACTCCTTTGCTAAAAAAACAAACTTAGAGTTTCCTGTTTAGGGAAAAAAAATCCATTGCATCTGATTTCCCTTCCTCCCAAAGTTGTACTGAAGTCATATAAAAGATGTTAAAAATAAGAATGAAATCATAACAGTGCTATAGAGAGTGCCAGTGGCAGGTCAGATATTTTAAGAAATTCTTCAAAGATAGGCAGATATGATTGAACTGATGAAGAAGTCAAAACAGGGAAATTATAGTCAGACCCACAAGAGATGAACATGGTTCTTTCTGAGGGAGCCACAGAGAAGGTGGGAGCTTGGCTCATCTCATAGATCACTAGGGAACTGTGAAGTACTTGTCCAAGTAGCTAAGGAACGCATTCTCTATCAGCTGCACATCCCACTCCTTTCTCATATATAGGGTGACTGCCCCGCCCCCCCCCCCCCCCAGATAAAATCTTTGAGGAGTGCTGTCTTTGGAAAGAGGGTGCTCATTTGGGAGGACACCTTGTGTGGCTGCTGTGCCCAGAAAGAGAAACAGAGTAGATGTTGAGATAACTCAGGACTTACATCACAGACATGGAGTGAAATTTTAATTTATTTTCTTTTATTATTTTCTTTTATTTATTTTTAATTTATTATTATGTTTTAAATAGAATTTATTGTCAAATTGGCTTCCAAACAACACCCAGTGCTCATCCCAACAAGTGCCCTCCTCAATGCCATCACCCACTTTCCCCTCTCCCCAAACCCCTCATCAACCCTCAGTTTGTTCTCTATATTTAAGTCTCTTATGGTTTGCCTCCCTCCCTCTCTGTTTATAACTTTTTTCCTCCCTTCACTTCCCCCACGGTTTTCTGTTAAGTTTTTCAAGATCCACATATGAATGAAAACACATGGTATCTGTCTTTCTCTGACTGACTTATTTCACTTAGCATACTACCCTCCAGTTCCATCCACATTGCTGCAAAGATTTCATTCTTTCTCATTGTCAAGTAGTATTCCATTGTATATATAAACCACATCTTCTTTCTCCATTCATCAGTTGATGGACATTTAGGCTCTTTCCATAATTTGGCTATTTGTTATAAACATTGGGGTACATGTGCCCCTATGTATCAGTACTCCTGTATCCCTTGGGTAAATTCCTAGCAGTGCGATTGCTGGGTCATAGGGTAGTTCTATTTTTAACTTTTGGAGGAACCTTCACACTGTGTTCTAGAGTGGCTGCACCAGTTTGCATTCCCACCAACAGTGCAAGAGGGTTCCCGTTTCTCTGCATCCTCGCCAGCATATATAGTCTCCTGATTTGTTCATTTTAGCCACTCTGACCAGTGTGAGGTGGTTATCTAACCGTGGCTTTGATTTGTATTTCCCTGATGATAACTGACATTGAGCATTGTTTCATGTGTCTGTTGGCCATCTGGATGTCTTCTTTGGAAAAATGTCTTCTGTCTTCATGTCTTCATGTCTTCTGCCCATTTCTTCACTGGATTATTTGTTTTTCAGGTGTGGAGTTTGGTGAGTTCTTTATAGATTTTGGAGACTAGCCCTTTAAACGATATGTCATTTGCAAATATCTTTTCCCATTCTGTCAGTTGTCTTTTAGTTTTGTTGATTGTATCCTTTGCAGTGCAGGTTTTTATCTTGATGAGGTCCCAATAGTTCATTTTTGCTTTTGATTCCCTTGCCTTTGGAGATCTGTCGAGTAAGAATTTGCTGTGGCTGAGGTCAAAGAGGTTGTTGCCTGCTTTTTCCTCTAGGGTTTTGATGGTTTCCTGTCTCACATTCAGGTCTTTCATCCATTTTGAGTTTATTTTGGTGTATGGTATAAGAAAGTGGTCTAGTTTCATTCTTCTGCATGTTGCTGTCCAGTTCTCCCAGCACCATTTGTTAAAGAGACTGTCTTTTTTTTCCATTGGATACTCTTTCCTGCTTTTATTTATTTATTTTTTTTTATTTAAAAAAAAATTTTTTTTAATGTTTATCCATTTTTGAGACAGAGAGAGACAGAGCATGAACAGGGGAGGGTCAGAGAGAGAGGGAGACACAGAATCCGAAACAGGCTCCGGGCTCCGAGCTGTCAGCACAGAGCCCGATGCAGGGCTCGAACCCACCCACTGCGAGATCATGACCTGGGCTGAAGTCGGACGCTCAACTGACTGGGCCACCCAGGCGCCCCTCCTGCTTTTATTTTATTTTATTTTATTTTATTTTATTTTATTTTATTTATTTTAGTTTAGAGAGCGAAAGAGTGCAAGCATGCATTCACAAGCAGAGGAAAGGCAAAGGGAGAGAGAATCCCAAGCAGGCTTCATGCTGAGTGTGGAGTCGGACACAGGGCTTGATCTCACAACTTTGGGACCATGACCTGAGCCAAAATCCAGAGTTGGCCACTTAACCAACTGAGGCACCCAGGTCCCCTTTATAAAATATTTTATTTTATGGGGCACCTGGGTGGCTCAGACAGTTAAGCATCTGACTTCAGCTCAGGTCATGATCTCACAGCTCTTGAGTTTGAGCCCCATGTCAGGCTCTGTGCTAACAGCTCAGAGCCTGGAGCCTGCTTCTGATTCTGTGCCTCCTTCTCTCTCTGCCCCTAACCCACTCGCATTCTGTCTCTGTCTCTCTCAAAAATAAATAAATATTTAAAACAAATTAAAAAAAATTTATTTTATTTTAAAGAGAGAGTGGAGGGAAAATTTTTTTAAAGTTAAGGTCATTCCACCCAGGAGATACATACACAGAAACAGTCACCCCAGCCAAGAGTAAAGTCTTAATTTTTTGATATGTCATTAGCTGACATGCCACTTTCCTGCCCACAGACACTACTGGGCACCTATGCTATAGCTCTTGCCCTCCCACAGAAATTCAGATCAGGCCTTCCCATTCAAATGAGAGCATTCACTTCCATCTGTGGTTATGTGCCTCTTATCAAGGTAATTTCCACAGATAACAACTATAAACTCTTAGGGAAAAATATAAAATACAACTAACTAAATGTACTTGGGAGCAATCAAAACCAGGCAGATTTGGAGGGGAATCAGCATTTGGAAAAAGGGAATAGCTGCTAGGCTAGTTTTATTTTGTTATGGCCTTTCCAAGTGCAGCCTCAAGTTCATGCCATGCAGGGGCAGAGTGTGGGGATGGAATGGTTAAAATACAGGGAAAACAAAACAAAACAAAACATAATCCTAATCCTACCCACTTGAACCACCAGAGGACAGAGTTTGGGGGGTGGGCACCCATAGTCTCTTAAAAGTGAGAAGGAAATTCCCCCCAATTGAAAGCCAGAGAGGAGAAACCCCAAGTTCTGTGTATAAACTCTGCCCCAACTCTATGGCTGACCCCATAGCTTAACTATCTATAGACAGGGAAGACTCCAAGCAGCCTTATTTAGGCTAAAAGAACTGAGCTGAGATTTGAGCTGCTGTCCATTGTAGGGGAGACTGTAGTTTGATTTTAGTCAATTTAACTGACAGCTCGAGGAACACGATGAAATCCAGAGTCTCTACAATATATCATTCACAATGTCTAAGACACTATCCAAAATTATATTCAAAGCAACAGGAAAACATAACTCATACATGGGAGAAAAGACAATCAATTAAGACGGGTCCAGAGATGACAAGGATGTTGCAACTAGCAAACGAAAATTTTAAAGCAGTTATTTTTTTTTTTTTAATTTTTTTTTTTCCCAACGTTTATTTATTTTTGGGACAGAGAGAGACAGAGCATGAACGGGCGAGGGGCAGAGAGAGAGGGAGACACAGAATCGGAAACAGGCTCCAGGCTCCGAGCCATCAGCCCAGAGCCCGACGCGGGGCTCGAACTCACGGACCGCGAGATCGTGACCTGGCTGAAGTCGGACGCTTAACCGACTGCGCCACCCAGGCGCCCCTAAAGCAGTTATTTAAGTAGACATTTGTTGGGGAAAGAGATATTCATGACTAAAAGGGAAACCAAGACCAGCCATCCTTATTAATCCACAGAGTTCTTTATTTGTGGATTGTGATTCATGAGTATGTGAGAAAACCCCAGAGCCTAAAAGAAGGTCCAGAATTAATACGTTTAAACAACAGAGCCCAGAGGAACAGAGATAATATAGGGAGCAGAGGAGAATTTGAAAAAAATTCCAAGTAGGATTCTTAAAGATATTCAAGAATAGATTGCATTCATAAAATAAGTGGCCATTATGAAAAAGGAACAATCAATGAATAGGAAAGTATTCTTAAAATAATAATTAAAAAAAGAAGAAGAACAGATTTCCTGAAGACTGAGTGTTCTGGAGATAAAATTTCCTAGAAATAAAAGAAAAATCTGGAAAATATGTGAGAAAAGTTGAAGCATGGAGGATAGATCCAGAAAATTCAAATTCCAGATACTTTTTTTTTTTTAATTCAAAGACCTGTATAAGCCAGATAGAATTAGATAGAAAAACAAATACCCATGCCTAAATACATCCTAGTGAAATTTCAGAACTCCTTGGATAAAACAAATATCTTTAAAAATTTCAGAAAAAAAATGGAAGAAAAGGAAAAAAGAAAGGAAAGGAAAGGAAATAATATCAGATTACTTACATTGGGTGAGAATGATACCAATCAGACTTCTCATCAGCAGGCCTGTGTGTTAAGAAGACAACAGAATACTACATTCACATTCTGGGGGAAAATGATTTTCAACCTGAAAATGTATACCTTGCTGACTGATAGGTAAGTGGGAGGGTAAAATACACACGTACTTGGACATATCAGAATCAGAAAGCTTAGTGCTCAAGTGTCCTTTAAAAAATTACTTAAAGAAAATGAAAAAAAATAATACAAGAAAGAGGACACCATAGGTTATAAAAGCAGGGAAAGATGTGAAAATTTAGAAAATCTAGGTATAAGTTCATAAAATTCATGCTAGTCACTAGAAGAACTAAAACCAGATATCGTTGACAGGATTGTCTCTGATGATTAGAAATGGGTAGAAAGACATTTTTTATTGTATTTTATACTCTTCTATATCATCTTAATTTGTTTTTGTTTTAAAAACAATTACTTGATGGGGCGCCTGGGTGGCGCAGTCGGTTGAGCGTCCGACTTCAGCCAGGTCACGATCTCACGGTCCGTGAGTTCGAGCCCCGCGTCAGGCTCTGGGCTGATGGCTCGGAGCCTGGAGCCTGTTTCCGATTCTGTGTCTCCCTCTCTCTCTGCCCCTCCCCCGTTCATGCTCTGTCTCTCTCTGTCCCAAAAATAAATAAACGTTGAAAAAAAAAATTATAAAAAAAAAAAAACAATTACTTGATAAAAAATTTAATAAAAATTTAAAAAGGTACCCTTTCCCCAATGTTGCAGTAGTTTTAAAGGGTGTTGTCAGATTCCTTCTTCAGACATTTTATAAGAAGAAATAGTTCATTTAGTATAGGATAGTGTTGGAAAATTTTGGGGTGTTGCTGTGAAGACAAGTCTACAAATAAAATATTTCAGAGAAAACCTTGATCAATTCAGCACACACACACAAATAGTAAGATGTAGGCACATAAAAAAGATGACTTTCATTTCTTCACCGTGACCTGAAAGTGAATCTTGCAAACTAAAAAACACACACACACACAACATTCTTTCTGCTTCAAAAAGTTTGTCATTGGTAGAAAGTATAACTGTCCCGTATGGTAGCCACCAGCCACATATAGCTTCTGAAACTTGACATGTACCTAGTCCAGATGGAGATGTGCTAGAAGGGTAAAATACACATCAGATTTCAAATACTTACTATTAAAAAAAACTGAAAAATATCTCGATAAAAATTAATAATGTGTTGAAATGATTTTTTCAGTGCACTGGGTGACATAAATTTTATTAGAATTAATTTTGTGTCTATTTTTACCTTTTTGTAAAGTGGCTCTTAGAAAATTTTAAATCCCATGTGTAGGACTTATTCATGGCTTGCATTATGTTTCTATTGGAGAGCCCTGGTCCCAAGCACCAAAACGTAGCACACATTCATTGCTGCTCCAGTGGGGTTTCTATAAAGAGAGTTTTGAAGGAGAAAACTAACATTTTGGCTTTCACTTACCAAGAAACTCCTCTGGCTATGAAGACACAATCAATGCTAGCGATATTAGAAGACAGAAAGAAAGAGACAGACAGAGAATAGGAAGTTGGGAAAATAGAGACCATGACTGAATTCAGGGAGAAGAAATGCCAGTTTTCCTATAAAAAGATTTCTTGGTTGAATGACGTCCAGTAAAATGTTTGCCTCTGTCTTATACTCTTCTAATATCATAAGTTCTTCTTTTTATAATCATATTTTCTTAATACTTTCCTTACACAATGCCATTCTAGCTAGGAATACTAGCTAGACTAGTCAAGGGAATACTCTACCTTGACTTTTATAGAACTTTTCTACATGTATATTGATCATATTTTTTTATGGTAGGCTATTTCCCTACATCCATGTGGTAATTACTACTTTATTCTAATCCTGTTCGAAGGTGTCTATAGCGGCTCAGATGTGGGGAATACACTGCAGAGCAGAAGTTATCTCAATCCTAGCAATTATCTTGCAAGCAATGTTTCTCCTCATGTCAGCTGAGCCTCTCTGACTCATCTGAAAAAGTCACTTTTATCAGTAGAGAGAATTTGTATTTTTCTGTTGAAGTTGGATGATTAGCTTTTTTCCTGGGGAATGTGAGAGTGCATCTGTGCTCTCTGCTTTATCGCCATAGATCATTTGTCACTTGTGATTTTTCACTCTGCCTTGAACTATGAAAAGCAATTACAGTGTTTGTCAACAGAGTAGCTCTGTGGAAGGGAAAAGAAACAACTCAGTTGGGAATGACAGCTTTCTTTGCAATAATCAAGAGATAGGAGAAGGAAGAGAAATGGGAGAGATTAACCTCCCCCTGCTGAAACAATAGAAAGTATTAAACATTGACACTGTTAGAAGATGATATTAGGGAAAGCTTGTGAAGGTTTTTACTTTCACATTCTACCAGCCCTGTATAAGGCTGTTGTTGGGGTCAAACGCCTTACTAATCACATTAGGGATGGACAATTTAGCATGTAGGCCAGCGGGTCCTCTAACAATGTTAAATACGTGAGAAGATCCTTGGCCTGTGGTTCTGTTTTCTACTTCTATTTTAAAGTCTCATAACTTATTAGCATAAGATATTATGTCCCATTACTAATATGACTGGCTACTTTATAGAGACAGTAATTTGTCATTTCTTTTTCCTGCTATAGATGTTTTACCTCTTCCCAAGTTGAGGATGAAGCCAGATCTTTCATTTATTTTCCTACATGCCTTTTGTGTTACTGGAGAAAGCAGCAGTTGCCAGGCAAGAGAACACAACTCCTTCTCAAGATTTTTTTTTTTTTTTTTTTGCATAGCCTTAGCTCAGTGAAAATTACATAGAAAGTGAGGGTGATAGAGGTAAGTGCTTGAAGTTTAACAGGAGAAAGCCATGGAATCCAAGGGGTGAAGAAGATTCCTGAGACTCAGAGATGGGGTGGGGTTCTAGGAGGGTTTCTGGTTCATAGGTATCACCCCAGGTAGGGGACCGGACAATGCCAGGATGGTGAAGTCCAAGTGTGTGGTCTTGGGAGCCATGCATAGATGTCCTCTGCCTATCTTCAGGAGACCATGTGGGAATAGACAGTGTGTTTATTGGAGACCAGTGTAGATAGCAGTCTAAAGGACCCTCATCCAACTCTTCCCACAACATTCCAGGACCTTTAGTAATACCTGAGAAGGTGAAGAACTCTACCAATGAATGAGATTGAATTTCCCACCAATTGGATGGTTAAAAGCTCAGGATGGGTTAAGACTGTTTAGAATACATATCAGGCTTACTGTAATGGTACCATTTATGAACATGCTTTCTTGGACAATGACCAATCCGTGAATGAAATGAAATGAAAAACAAATTGTTCACAGAATATGAGAACTAGATGTGACTTCCATGTTTATCTAGTCCACTCTTCTTTTTTAGATAATTAAACCAAGGTTTAAAAGACTTAAAAGAACTTGTTCCAAGTTGTTGGCCTAAAGCCAGTGCAGAGCTGTGGCATAGGGTCATCAACCTTCATCCCATTTTTCTTTCTACTTCACCACTTGGGAAATGTAGATCTATTTGTGGTAATTAAATATATTATTATCTCATAGTGGCCATGAAAATTCTCATGAAAGTAAGTCTCTTACTTTTAAAATGAAATGAAGAAATTGGAACTATAAAAATATAGTCTCAAATTGTGGTTTATATACACAATGGAGTACTACGTGACAATGAGAAAGAATGAAATATGGCCCTTTGTAGCAACATGGATGGAACTGGAGAGTGTGATGCTAAGTGAAATAAGCCATACAGAGAAAGACAGACACCATATGGTTTCACTCTTATGTGGATCCTGAGAAACTTAACAGAAACTCATGGGGAGGGGAAGGAAAAAAAAAAGAGGTTAGAGTGGAAGAGAGCCAAAGCATAAGAGACTCTTAAAAACTGAGAACAAACTGAGGGTTGATGGGGGGGGGGGGAGGGTGGGGAGGGTGGGTGATGGGTATTGAGGAGGGCACCTTTTGGGATGAGCACTGGGTGTTGTATGGAAAACAATTTGACAATAAACTTCATATATTGAAAAAAAATAAAATAAAAATACAGTCTCATGGTAGAGGTAGAAAAAAGAAACATGACTGCATGGACTTCCTGGTTATTCCCCATTATAGAAATTGTGGGGAAAATGACCTGAGCAACAATTACAATAGTTGATATTACAGTTTCTGAGAATTAAATACCTCTCTCTAAGGCAGTTTCAATACAGCTATGTGTTTGTATGTGTTAGTATACATACACATACAGAAATCTGTTAGCTATCAAACACTGGGTAGGAGTTTCTTTTCAGGAGTGTATACATGTTTGTATTCAACCTACTTAACAGCTAAAAAAAAGATTTATTTACACCTTCTGGTTGGGTCTTGTTTCTTAAGAATCATCCTACATGATACTATTTCTAGTGTAAGTATTGTCATTATCCAGTCTTCTTTAATCTATGTTGTCACACGTTGTAACCATTTGCTCTTTGAAGGCAAAAGGCTGGTTGGAGTTTAACTTCTTTCTTTCTTTCTGGACATCCATGCCAGAGAATACAACTATCCTTTGCAGAAGAACTTCTTTCTAGCTGCGTGAGAAGCTTGCACTATGATGAGGAGGCCTAACCATCAGGAGACCTAACCAAGTAACTTGGGGTTCATTCATCAGTCCCTGGGTCACTATGAGTTCAGACCCTGCTCTAGCCAGGCTCAAAGGGAAGGGTGTGGGCAGGGTGATGTCCACATGGTGAAAGCCAGTCCTTTCCATGAGGCATCACTGAGAGGTGCTGCATCCCAGGAGGTTGGTGGTTGGTGTGGTGTGTCCGCCCTTATTCAGCCATCTGTTCAGATATTCCGATAGGGGTCTCTGTGCCAGCAGGGCCCATGGCGGATGAGGGTAAGCAGCAACACCACGAGGACACCAGACACCAGGCAAAAGGCAACAGCAAGGACAACCCTTAGAACTGTGGAAAAATTGGAAGACCCATAATGTAAAATTAATGGATTAGGAAAATATGAAGATTATAAAATGAGGAAAATAGGAAGATCACACATCAATGTTGATTTCTGCCTTAATTGTAAAAATTCAGTGGTGTTTCTGAAGCAACCTTGAAACCAGTAGTGTGTGCTGAAAAGACACTAGACTAGGAGTCAGGAAATGACCTAGGTTAGTTCTGGCATGACCTTTGACCTCTGAGTCTCAGCTCCTCCACCATAAAGGGAGGGTGATTGACTTAAGTATTTCTTTTTCCTTTCCTTTTCTTTTATTTTCCCTTCTTCTTCTTCTTCTTCTTCTTCTTCTTCTTCTTCTTCTTCTTCTTCTTCTTCTATTTTTTTTGACTGAAGTATTTCTAAGGTCCTTTCCAGCATTAACTTCATGCATTTTTATACAGTTAAAATGATCAATTGTTCATGGTCTCAGTGTCAACAGAAATACTATCATTAATTGGGTCTAAAAGAAATGGAATATCATCTTTTAGTTTCTGAATTTGTTTTTCAATAAATACATTTTAGAGAAGAAACCTTGAGCACATGTTAACAATCACAAGCATTTTTAAGATAACTGTGTACTATTGCTAATCTGCACCTTTATTTACACATAGCCCTTTGATAGCTGACCAGTCATGGGGAGATATACGGGGTCATTTTTTATGAGATGCTATTCATTATTACATATAGGAAGTTACCCTCCACACACACACACACACACACACACACACACACACACACACATTCACACACACACATGCACGCACACCCTGGTACACTGTAGTATATCCATCATAAATATCAATTTGTACCATTTCTAAATGGATGTCTGATCTTCATTGTAAAACTAAAGGATTGGTGGTTGGTTTAGGCAGTGGGAGAGTGAACATCTCTCTGACCTGGCAGCTCTGTCTACAGAAGCCCTCATGCTCCATGGAACACAGTTGAAAATCACTTATTTAACCTAACCTTATCATTGTAGACGTGAAAAAAAAAGTAGAGAGATTAGATAATTTGGCTAAGGATAAGCAGATAATTGTATTTGGGTTGGAATATATAGGTTTATCAGTCTCATGATTCACTAATGACTCAGTTCACTAATGACTTCCAAATTTAAATCTTCTGCAAACTCAAGACTCATATATCCAACTGTGTACTTGACATATTCCCTTGGACATTGAATAGTCATTTCAATCTCAGCGAGTCCAAAACTGAATTCCCAATCCCTTCATGCCTTCTCCTGCCCCAAACTCTGTTCTTCCTGCAGTATTCCTCATATCAGTTGATGGAAAATTCCTTCTTCTGTCTCAGCCCCATACTCTTGAAATCTCCTCTGATTTCCTCTATTTCTCTCACATCCTATAATCAATCTGTCAGTAAGTCCTGTTGTTCTTCCAAAAACTATATCTAGAAACCAATGATTTCTCCCCTTCTCTCCACCACCCAGGATTATTACAACATCCTCCTGACTTGTTCCCTAGCTTCTATACTTTCTTCCCTATGATCTATTTTCAACACAGCAGCCAAATGACTTCAATTCAAATCATGACACTCTTCTGCCTAAAACAAAGTCTGCAATGAATGCTTTTGTCACTCAGAACGAAAACCAAAGTCCTAACGATAACAGTTTATAAGGCTCTATATCATCAGGCCTGATTAACATAGATTTCGTCTCCTACCACCTTCCCTTTGCTTACTCTCTTTTGGCCACATGGGCCTTGCTGTTCCTCAGACATGCCAGGCACACACCCATTTACAACTTTTGCTATAGTTACTACTATTGCCTAGATGCTCTTCTCATGAATCTCTGCGTCAGGTAACTCTATTGCTTTCTTTGCTCAAATCTCATCTTCTCCATGAGGACTTTCTACTTAAAGGTGCAACCAATATGCCCTTTCCCCATTCCCACCCCCAGCTTGGCACTTGGGATCCTCACCTTCCAAAGTACTTATTTATTATATTTGTTACTCATTATCCAACCCTCTCTCCCTCTAATAGAATGTAAGCTTCATGAAGGCAGAAAACTTTGTCTTTTTGTTCATGAATGTATCCCTGGCAGTTAGAACAATACCTGGCACATAGGAGATGCTCAATAAATATTTGTGGAAAGAATGAATGATTTAGAACTCACAGGTTCTCAATTCTTAGTTCAGTGCTTTTCTCACAATGTCAGGATGCCTCTTAGCATCACGAGAAGATTAATATTAATAAAGTTAGGTCGTGGTGGATGGGTGCCATTACCCCTGTGAATGGAGTTTATATAAAGGTGGAGGAAACTGAAGAGAATTGAGGAAGGAAGGAAGGAAAGAGCTAAATAAAATGGGGGAAGAAGGCAGAGACTAATGATTCTTCAAAGTTAATGTTCATGGATGATTATCTGTATTTGGAAATGTATTTTCAATTATTTTTATTGGCTACATTGTCATAATAGTCCCATGGAATATACTTCCCCAATATTTTCCCTTCCTTCAGTCTTTCCTAGACATGCAGTGGGCACACACCATACGCCAGGTCAGCGGTGTGTTGGGTTCTGGGGTTCCATGATCCCTGATTTTGAGATCACCAATATCTAGTGGGAGAACCAGATAGACAATTATGAGATCATGTGATAAACAGTAAAATAGAAGTATAAAAGACATGCCATTGGAGTAGAGAAAAAGTTGCAATTAATACAAAGCTTTCTATTTAGAAGAGAACGAGGTTGGAAAGTCTTCTGAGAAAGTGATAAGATTTGAGCAGAACTTTGAGGTAAATAAGACTTTTCCATGCGACAGAATGAGTTGCACAAGAGCGTGTTTGGGAAATAATGAGCAGTTGCACGTGGCTGGAGTATAGCTTCTGGTGAGTTAAGACTAGATAGGTAGGTTGAGGCCTAGGTTTTAGGTCTGGTTTGTCGTGGGTACATGGAAATCATCAGCAATTATGACACATGGAAGTGACATGGCCCAATTTGTATTTAAAAAAAGAAGACAACTACAGAGAAAGATAGGGTGGTGGAGACACCCTAGGCCTGATGGCTATTAAAATGCCTTTGACAAGATACTTAGGGTTCAGCACTGGAAGTGTGGTCGACATTGCAGATGAAGGAATTCTAGGATACTCTTGCAGTAGAATTGACAGGTTCTGTGATGGATTACAATGTACTGGTAAAGGAGAAGTGGAGTCACGGCCACCCATGGGTTCTAGCTTGGGTGAAGAAGATGATTAGGCTATGAACGGAGATTGGAAGTCCATTAAAAAGGATCAGTTTGGAGTGGAGGAGATAATACATTTTATTTCAAATGTAGGATTGAGATGGGTTAATATCCTCGTAGAAATGATCAGTAGGCAGCTGAAAAAAAACAGATCTAGAATTCTATATGCAGATGTGGAAATAAGAATTGTAGACGTAAGAAGATGGAGGCCTGGGTAATGCTGGCTCATGGCGAGGGTAGAATGACGGAACCAAGGACAAGCCAGTAGGATGTTATCATTTAGGGGGTTGGAGGAAGATATGAGTCTAAGAACGTAGAAAAGACTCAGGAGAGACTTTATCCCTCTCCTAAATTAAAAAAAAATTTTTTAATGTTTTTAGTTATTTTTGAGACAGAGAGAAAGCACAAGCTGGGGAGGGGCAGAGAGAGAGAGGGAGACAGGAACCCAAGAGGGCTCCATGCCAACAGCACAGAGCCGGATGTGGGGCTCAAACTCATGAGCTGTGAGATCATGACCTGAGCCGAATTTGGATGCTTAGCGGACTGAGCCACCGAGGTGCCCCATATCTCCTCAATTTTTAAAAATTTATGCTCCCTTGCATTGAGAAGCATTTTGTGAGTTTGATAGAGTAATGTTCTAGGGTCTGAGAAAGAAAGCGATCAGTTGCATCTTACTGCGAAGAGGTAGGACCAGTAACGACAGACAAGCTCTCCTACCGCACAGGAACACATGAAAGCCACTGAAGGCAGTGTGAGTCAGCACTGCTCTTCTGAGATCTATTTTGGCAACGTGTATCAAAAAGCCTCTTCCTCTCGCCATTACTCCTGACGTCCTGTATACTCTTCCTCTTTCCTGTTTGAATAAGTCTGTCCGCATCCTCGTCCTTGGATTACTGCAACAGTCTCCCAGCTGTGCTCCCTGCTCTCAGTCCCACTGCTCTCTGATCCTCTCTCCCCACTGAGGACAGAGGTCTTTCTAAAACAAGAAGCCCATCCCATCATCTGTCCTCTGCCGAAAACCTCTTAATGACTAGAGCTATTCAACTTGACCTGAGACACTTAATGTCCGCCTTCCCAGTGTTTGCACTATGACCGGACATACTCCTTCCTGTTCCTAAAATGCCCCATGTTGTCTTTAGCCTCTGGGCTTCTACACATTTTCTTTTGTCTGTAATACTCTCCTCTCTCCTCACCTCCACTCACCCTGTTAATTCCTTCTTTCCTTCAGGCTTTGGTTTATTTTTTTTAATTAAAAAAAAATGTTTATTTATTTTGAGAGAGAGAGAGAGAGAGAGAGAAAGAATGAGTAGGGGAGGGACAGACAGAGAGGGAGAGAGAGAATCTCTAGCAGGCTCCACACTGACAGTGCAGAGCCTGATGCAGGGCTCAAACCCCCAAACCGTAAAATCATGACCTGAGCCAAAATCAAGTGTTGGATGCTCAACTAAGCCACCCAGGTGCTCCCAGACTTTGGTTTAAACAGCACCCCCTTTGAGAAGCCTTCTCTGACCCCTTAGACTTAAGCTAGTTTCCTTTCCCCTATATCCTTTATTATAGTATTACCATACTTAACTGTTAGGGCTTATTTAATTTTTTATCCTCCTGTCCTCCCTGCCAAGGGGTCCAGGTCACATGGGGACAATTTTCTTGTATTGCTGCTACTTTCTCAACAAACTTAACACTTGCTACATAGACACATATTGGGTACATGAGAGGTACTCAAAAAATACCTGTTAGTAAATATTCATTAAAAAGTTTTTTTTTAATGTTTTTACTTATTTTTGAGACAGAGAGAGACAGAGGTTGAGCAGGGGAGGGGCAGAGAGAGGGGGAGACACAGAATCCGAAGCAGGCTCCAGGCTCTGAGCTGTCAGCACAGAGCCCGACGCAGGGCTCGAACTCATGGAGTGTGAGATCATGACCTGAGCTGAAGTCGGATGCTTAACCAACTGAGCCACCCAGGCACCCCATTAAATATTCATATACTTTGACCCACTAATTCAAGTTTTGGGCATTTGTCCCAGGGGAATAGTCAACAAGACAGTGTGGGATGGAAAGGGAAGATGATATAGTAGAAACATGGTGTTAGAGACTGTGAGGCTTGAACCCTGACCCTAACACTTGTGGCATGTTGTTTTCTGAGGCTATTTTCTTCTCTGTAAACTGGGGATATGTCCTATTGACAGGAAAACAAAAACAGGTCACTGAGCTAGGTGCTGTGACTTTCAAAAGGGAAGTTTCCAAAAAGAGATGGAAGGAAGAACATCATTTTACGGAATAGTTCAGGAGTGAGCGAGGAGGAAATACAGAATACAAACGATTAGTTCAAGAAAATTGGGATTGAAGAGAGTGAGATGGAGCAGGCACTTGAGATGTCCTTTGATGAGAGATGTAGGCATTTCCTAGTAGAAGGAAGCCACCACAGAGGAAGAAAAAGAAGCTAAGCTTCACTGAGGTCCCAGGAAATGAGGGGTGGGATCATACACATGAGGAAAGGATACTCAGGGAGTAACATGTTTTCTTGAGGAGTAGCAGTAGAGTCAAGTTAAGGCTACTAATATGTTTGGTGGTAGGGACAGGAGAATCTAAAAGAGTTTTCAGTGGACTATCTTGCTCTTCTAAGGACATCTCACTAGAATTAAACAAGCCAAGATGAACTTGAAAGTTTGGGGAAAATAACAAGGCCTTCCTGTAGAACTCAGGAAAAGGGTCCAGGAAGGGTGAATACTTTGGCCAAACAGCGTTGAAAGAACCAGCTGGGGTTGAAGTAGAAATTTCAATATTCATAATTTGAAATGGTAACAATAGGCTTCTGTTCCAACTTAGCAGATCAGAATGCCAACACTGTGTGGTTGGTTTAACCAAGGGTTGGATATTATTGTGGGTGGGCAGGGTATAGGATGGGCCACTATTATGTCAGAATTGCCTAGGCTGAGGACAGGAGGGGGAGTGAGGAGTGAGCTGGCATATATACCAGAGCAAGTTCCCAATGCCATTAATGAATGATGACACATGTCCTGGGAAACTGATGATAGTAGCAACAAGAATGAGAAACAGGTGCTATAACTGGCTTCATCTCTGAAGGAGGAGGGGTGCTGGAAGAGGTATCAATGAACAGTGGCTCCAAAAAGCAATAGGAGAACAAAAGAATGCCAAGCTGACAATGCTGAAAACAGGCCAAATAATACAGACATATTGGTATATACATATATGTATGTAGTTGGTGACTGGGTCTTTATAGTACACTCCCATTTGAGGCTCATTCATAGCTTCTCTCCCCTATTTATTGAACAAGTGAGTTCTAAGCTCCTGATACCTGGGTCCAGCCATGAAGAAGCCAGGCTAAGTGTGAAGGGCTGAACATTTATTCAATTAGCAAATACTGACTGAAGGTACCAGGTTCTAGGCATTGTCTGAAGATTTAAGGAGGGAAAGGGTAATGATCTTGCCTTTAGGAAGCTCATGGTTGAATCTTGGGCATGTGTATATTTGCTGAAGATTTACAAAGCTTTTTATAAGGAGAAACTTGAACTTCCCACCATTAATTCTCCTTCCCACTAAGTATGTGGTGCTGGAGGTTGAGGGAGAGGGGTGGGAGAGTGTTAGCAATGAAAGTCTGACTGTGTTAGTAAAATTTTGGAATTAAGAAAGCATTTTCTTTTTTTTTTTCAAACGTTTATTTATTTTTGGGACAGAGAGAGACAGAGCATGAACGGGGGAGGGGCAGAGAGAGAGGGAGACACAGAATCGGAAACAGGCTCCAGGCTCTGAGCCATCAGCCCAGAGCCTGACGCGGGGCTCGAACTCACGGACCGTGAGATCGTGACCTGGCTGAAGTCGGACGCTTAACCGACTGCGCCACCCAGGCGCCCCAGAAAGCATTTTCTAAAAAGGGATTTTACTTTCAAGTAACATAGTATGGAACTTAGACTTATCATGAATTCCCCAGCAAAGAGTCTGCTTACTTTAATTGATATGACAGTGATATTAATTGGGTCTACTAACGCTAGTGAATAACACTGCTTACAGGTATGGGTAGGATTTCATGGGTGGCAGAGTAGCCAGGCATTCTGCACATACACGATGTGTCCTGTATTTAATGGTTTGTCCTGCTTCCTGTATTGGCTTTCTCAGGACACCCTAAATGTTCTGTAGCCATTTTTTTTCTGAGTAAATTATAAAAATGCAGCAGTTAAAGCTATTATTCAAATTGATTTGGGCATCCTATTTGCTAAATTTTGTGCCCTACTAAGGAATCATTCAATGCCTATACGCTTCCATGCTCTGGCATGCTTCATGGTGTCTCTGGCAAGGCAAATAGGATTTCCTGTCCCAGGAATTTCCCAACACTGAAAACAGTCTGTCTTCCTGAAATTTTTACCTGATACCCCAAGCAGCACTCTTTGAGACCATATAGAACAAATCAAATCCCTTTTCCTTAAAGAACTTCAGATATTGAATTTGCTTTGTTGGAGACCGCCTCATGTTATAAACTCTGAAGTTTTCTATGAGCTCAATCCAGTGGTGTGCTAGTAAACTGGATCAAAACCACAAAAGACAAAACCCTGGTTTGTGGCATATGCTGATTTCTGTGATGAAGACACTCCAGCCATGACACCATGACCAATTTCATGCTGCCAAAGTCAAGTGATTGAACTCAGAGTTGGGAAGGGCTGTGCACATTCCACTCTTGAGGTTGGTATGTGTTGGCTCCAGCACACCGGTGCTTCAGTTTTTGTTTTATTAACATATTTTGCTAATTGGTTTCACTCCATTTGAATACCGAATTGATACTGGTGTCTTGAGGAAAAGAATTTTATAAATACTCTACAGGAAGATTTGTGAAGAGGAGGTGACATATTGGCTATGGAGGATAAAGGAAAGGATGGGCTCAAAAATACTCCCCAGGTTAGCAGGTATCACTGCTGATCAAGATAGAGACGGT
The DNA here is from genome assembly GCF_028749965.1 of Puma concolor. Lineage (NCBI taxonomy): Eukaryota > Metazoa > Chordata > Mammalia > Carnivora > Felidae > Puma > Puma concolor. Next base: position 28,632,337 of record NC_141675.1, on the reverse strand, counting down.
ATGTTCAAGGAGGAAAGGTAAGTGATCTATACATCCATTGGGCAAATATTTAGTGAGCACTAATTCATGTCAGGCACAGGTATTTCTGAGACAGATATAAGAGAGAACACAACAGATAAAAACCCTTGCTCTTGTGTCGTTGATATTTGATCTTATTAGAATTGGACCCTTGAAGGAAACCTGTGGGAATCTCATTGGACCCAGAACCTTCTGCTGAGTAAGTCCTCTACCCTTTCCAGCTTCAAGCCACTAAGAGATTTGATAAATGGCTTTCTAGTACCTTGTGCTGTACCATTAGAAACTTCCATCCAAACTGACTTCACATGGTGCAATTGTTACCTCTTACAGGTAGCCCTTCCTGACATTCCTTACTGCCTCCCTCCCTCTGAATCCAGTTAACTCTTGTTCCATAGCAACCCTTGTGGTGGTAAGATATAACCCTTGTTATTCTGTGTAATATGTATCTTTTTGCTTTCCCACTGGGTTGTAAATTTCCCAAGGGTGTTTTCTTGCAAGTTCCATCTTAATAGATAAAGCAGAGCCATCCATCAGCTTAACCTTTTTCTGAAGTAGTAAAGACCGAACTAAACTCATTTTCAATGTAAAATATTCACCTAAGCCAGTCAAGATCATTTTTACTTTACATTAATATTTTCCCTCCTGTTACATTAAAAATAAAATCCCCAAACAAAAATGTAGCCCCTAAAATCTGCCCTTCACGTATTTTATTCTAATTAAACACACACACACTTTTCAAAAATCATTTTAAAAGTAATGTTTTTGAACTCCCTACTAATGACTTTATTCACTAGTTTACATTTGTCTTATTGTGGAGGAAAGTTACATGCATGGGGGAGGAAGAGTAATCAGAGAGCAGCCCTGAGGACAAATATTGCCTTGGGAAAAAATAATGCAAATAAATATATGAATCAGTGTCTCAAGTCAGTCGTTCAATGACTCACTGGGAGAGGGAATGGTTTTTCCTCTGGACTCTGGCACCCAGCGGAAACCATCTCTAGAAAACATTTCATCTTTTTCTACAATGGTAACGTAGCACAGTGTTCTCTAGGCGTGTTACATCTGCCACATGGCAAATCTACAAGACTCTAAAGAGTGCCATTTGAATATGATTTCTTCTTGCATAGTGAGTAGTTTCAGCAGGGCCAGGAGTTTGCTTAGGTTTTCTGAAGATAATCAGGATCGAAACCTTACACGTTCCTTTCGTCCTCAGAACAGCTATCACAGCCATACTTTTCAACATTCCGGTAAGTTTTGATCTTGAAGGCATTCAGGAACGCTCTTACATTTCTAATTTTGTTCCAGTTTGATATGTATCATACTTCCTCTCCCAAATCAACTCCACATTCAACATGTCTTACCATCTTCCAAGAGAAACCACTCATGCAGGGTACTCATCTCTGATGGTTGTGCCTAAATATTGTGCTCTCACCAAATTACTTATTTGCCAGGATGTCTGCTCTCCAAGAGCTGCCATATATATTATATACAGCAAAGTTTTCTGGCAAATTTGCTTTTGGTTTCTTCAAAAGTAACATGGATTTTCCAGGGCTAAAGGATACAAAGAGGTGTTTATTTTTCAGCTTTTCTACCCAATTAGTTTTAACACAAATATATAAAGATAGTACCAGTGTACCGGTGGAGGTGATTTCTCCGGATTGTTCCACTGTATCCATTTATCTGCCTCTCCTTGTGAGAAGGCTGGAACTAACAGTTCCAAAGCTGGTCCTCTGCCCATTTGCCTAGGATGAACTTCTTCCCTTCCTTGCTCTCACCCTAGATTGTGGATTTTGTTTGAAATCTCTTCCACTTCAGACACTTCAAGAGCAACCTCATTAATCCTGCTCAAATGAAATCTGGAAGTCCTTGAAAAAAACCAAAAGGCTCTATGTGGCCAGTTCATGGCAACCCCAAGAACTTTGATTTAAGTTTTGCCTCTGATTATATTTTGACATGATGTTTTTTTTCCGTAAACACTGAAAAAACCAAGTCAAGGTTTAGGCAAGTAGGGGCAGGGCCTCATGGAGAGGTTGGAGTTGCCTGAAGTTGGGGGGGGGGTCCCCGGAACACACAATTATCACCTCAAACCTATTTCCCTCAAAGCTGGGAGTGATGGCTGAGTGATATTCTCAAAGCACCACCTGTCTGGAGAAAGGGTATTCTGCCTTCTCTACAGAGCTCTGCATGTACACTAACCCATAACATCCTCAGTAAGTACCTTGGTTGTTGCTTGTGGTCATACACTCCGTGGACCAGTCTTGGGGGATCACAGGGGCAACCAGCTCAGCAAACTTGGTCAGAGGACAGCTGGGAGTGCAGCCTGGCAGTGTGAGGGGATATGGTTCGTGCTGCGTCTCATTCCGATAGTACATCTCTATGAAATACTCCCTGGTGGAAGAAGGTAGAAGAGAGAGCTGTTAGTTCTGTGTTGTTGAACTGCCATTGAATATTTTCCCATCTGGCCTGTAACATGTCAGCTGTAGGACTAGGGGAAGAATATACAGGAATGAGTAGATATGAGCTAACTTAGGTGTGGGAATAGGGAGATTGGGGCCAGTGGGTCAGATCCAGAGGGTAGAAATGGGAGGACTGGTTTGTTAGATAACCAGAGGCAAAGGAGGTAGGGACCAGGAAGCTTAATCAGAGAGGGAGCTACCAGGTGGTGGTTGGGGGAGTTAGGGATGATTTGATGAGCCTTTGAGTAAGAAGTGGGGATCAGGTGGGGTGTTGGGTTTTCTTTCTCCTATTCTCTCCCCTTTATGATCCCCATTTGCTTCATTTTCTTTTCCTCTCTCAGTATTTCTTGTAGCCTTTCCCCTGAATGAAGTTGTCTCTCTTCTCCTTAGCCAGGCAATAACTTGGAAACATATGCGCTTAAATATACATCAAGATTTTATCAAAATTACATCTCAGAAAGAGGGTGTGGATGTATACCTAGGTAATTTATACTCCCTCATCCTCAATACTTTACTTGAAAAAACAAGGTGTTGTTTCAGGAAAAACCACTGGCCTTTGCCAACCTTGTAAAACTAGTACGAGGGGCTTATGGAAGTCTTTTGCCAAACATGCAGGAGAGAAATTCAAGTAGGATTTAGTGATCATTCTTGCCGTAGTAACCTCACAACTGCCACTGTTGGTTGTTGTTATAAACAAGCCTTTAAAACATCACTTTGAAAGCCACATAAACAGTATTAACCGCAAATATTCACTTAGAGAAATGTTTTTAAAAACTTCCCAATATTATGTGAATGAGTGCTTATACCCCGGGATAATTTTCCAGTGACAGCATCTTTTATCTCAAGATGATATGGCAAACATAACTAACAGTCAATCAAAATTCGTGATTCTCTTTCTACTGAATAGAGTTATGGCTGAAAATGGACTACATTTCCCAGACTCCCTTGTACCTAGGTGGGACCAAGTGACTACAGGTATTCCTTGGAGATGTTGTGGGTTTAGTTTCAGACTACTGCAAGAAAGCAAATATCACAATAAAGTGATTGAAAGGAATTATTTGATTTCCTAGTGCATGTAAAAGTCATGTATATTCTTTATAGTAGTCTACTAACTGTGTAACAGCATATGTCTAAAAAATGTGTATAACCTAATTAAAAATACTTTATTGCTAAAAAATGCTAACCATCATCAGAGTTTTCAGTCAATTGTAATCTTTTTGCTGGTGGAGGGTCATGCCTCTGTATTGGTGACTGCTGACTCCAGGGTGGTAGTTGCTGAAGGTGAGGGTGACTGTGGCAATTTCTTAAAATAAGACGACAGTGAAATTTGCCACATCAGTTAGTTGACTCTTCCTTTCCTGAATAATTTCTCTGCAGCATGTGATGCTGTTTGACAGTATTTTACCCACAGAAGAACTTCCTTCAAAAGTGGAGTCAATCCTCTCTAACCCTGCCACTGCTTTATTAACTAAGTTCATGTGATATTCTAAATCCTTTGTTGTCACCTCAACAGTCTTCTCAGCATCTGCAGCAGAAGTAGGTTCATCTCAAGAAACCACTTTCTTTGCTCATCCATTCAAATTTTGTCATGAGATTGCAGCAATTCAGTCCCGTCTTCAGGCTCCACTTCTAATTCTAGTTCTCTTGCTGTTTCTACCACATCTGCACTGAAGTCTTAAACCCCAATCATCCATGAGGGTTTTGGAATCAACTTCTTCCAAACTTCTGTTAATGTTGATATTTTGACTTCTTCCCATGAATCATGAATGTTCTTAATGGCATCTAGAACAGTGAATCCTTTCAATTTGCTTGGCCCCAATCCATCAGAGAGGAATCACTAGTGTATCTATGGCAGCTACAGCCTTCCAAAAGGTGTTTGTCAAATCATAAGATTTGAAAATCAAAACTGCTCCTTGATCCATGGGCTGCAGAATGAATGTTGTGTTCTCAGGCATGAAAACATTAATCTCATTGTACATCTCCATTAGAGCTCTTGGGTGACCAGGTGCATTGTCAATAAACAGTAATATTTTAAAAGGATATTTTTCTGAGCAGGTCTCAAAAGTAGGCTTTTGTAAAATACTATTTCAGTAAACCATGTTATAAACAGATGTGCAGTCATCCAGTTTTGTTGTTCCATTTACAGAGCGCAGGTACATTAGATTTAGCATACTTCTTAAGGGTCTTAGGATTTCCCAAGTGGTAAATGAGCACTGGCTTCAACTTAAAGTCACCAGCTGCATTAGACCCTAACGAGGGAGGCAGCCTGTACTTTGAAGCTTTGAAGTCAGGCATTGACTTCTCTCTAGCTGTGAAAGTCCTAGATGGCCTCTTCTTCCAGTAGAAGGTTGGTTCATCTACATTGAAAATGTGTTGTTTACTGCAGCCACCTTCATTAATGATCTCAGCTAGATCTTCTTCTGGGTCACTTGCTGCAGCCTCTCCATTGGCATTTGCTGCTTCATCTTGCACTTTTATGTTATGGAGACGGCTTCTTTTCCTAGACCATGAACCAATCAATCTCTGCTGGCTTCCAGCTTTTCCTCTGCAGCTTCCTCTCTCTCTCAGCCCTCACAGAATTGAAGAGAGTCTGGGCTTGCTCTGGATTAGACATTGGCTTAAAGGAATGTTGTGGCTGGTTTGATCTTTTATGGAGACCATTAAGACTTTCTCCATATAAGCAATAGACTGTTTTGTTTCCTTATCATTTATGTACTCCCTGGAGCAGCACTTTTAATTTCCTTCAAGAATTTTTCCTTTGCATTCACAACTTGGCTACCTGTGTGGCACTAAAGGTCTAGCTTTCGGCCTATCTCAGCTTTCAACATTCCTCCCTCACTAAGCTTAATCATTTCTAGTTTTTGATTTAAAGTTTGACACATGCAACTCTTCTCTTTACTTGAACACTTAGAGGCTGTTGTAGGGTTATTAACTGGCCTGATTTCAATATTGTTGTGTCTCAGGGAGTAGAGAAGCCTGAGGAGAGGGAAAGACAGAGAGAGTGAGAGTAAGAGTGAGAGTGAGAGTGAGAGAGAGCGAGAGAGAGAGAGCAAGAGAGAGAGAAAATGGCCGGTTGGTGGAACAGTCAGAACACACACATTTATCTACTAAGTTCATGGTCTTATATTAATGTGGTTCATGGTGCCCAATACAATTACAATAGTATCATCAAAGATCACTGATCACAGATCACCAAACAAATATAATAATAGTGAAAACTTCAAAATATGGTGAGAATTACCAAAATGTGATACAGAGACACAAAATGAGCAATTGCTGACAAAAAAAATAGCAGCTGTCGAAAAAATTGCTTGACACAAGTTTGCCACAAACGTTCAATTTGCAAACAATGCAATAACTATGAAGTGCAATAAAGTGAAGTACAATAAAATGAGGTATGCCTATCATTTTAGCCAGTAGAATGCAAGCAGAAGTGATATGTGCCCCTTCTGGGTTAAGGTGGTTGATAAACAGGTTGTCTTCTCTACCCTCTCATTTCTTTCTATAAGTTGCCTGCAAGTGAGCACAGCACTCTTGAAAACTATTGGTCCAAAAGATGGAAGCCTGGGGGTGCCTGGGTGGCTCAGTCAGTTAAGCATCCGACTTCGGCTCAGGTCATGATTCGGTTTGTGAGTTCAAGCCCTGTGCCAAACTCTGTGCTGACAGCTCAGAGCCTGGAGCCTGCTTCGGATTCTGTGTCTCCCTCTCTCTCTCTGCCCCTCTCCCACTTGTGCTCTGTCTCTCAAAAATAAATAAACATTAACAAAATTAAAAAATAAAAGATGGAAGCCTGGGTCCCCAAATCACGCCATGGGTGAATCAACTCCTATTAGCCAGGGACATCTCTACTAGAGTATTAGATATGTGAGAAAGAAATGTCCATTGGGGTAAACCTCTGAGAATCTGAGGTTCATTTGTACAGCGGCTAAAATTACCTTTATTTGTTAATATATCTGGAAAACAGTTTTTAGGGGACTCAAAATTGACTCTAGTGGTGAAGACACAAGTTAAGATGCATACAAAGAGTCTGGATAAAATTGTTTCATGAAATCTGAAAGTGGAATAAAGCAATATTTTTAACTTAGTGAATTATTTTACATTTTACTTTACTTTACTTTAATTTTATAAGAGAGAGTCCATGAGCAGGGGAGGGATAGAGGGAGAGGGAAAATCTTATGCAGGCTCTACGCCGATGCAGGGCTTGATCTCATGACCATGAATGAGGTCATGATCTGAGCCAAAATCAAGATTCGGATGCTCAACCAACTGAGCCACCCAGGTGCTCCTTTAGTATTTGATTTTAAATTTATGTACCTAACTGAAAATTAAATATTAAAAAATATTTAAGCTAATAATAATAAAACCTGAGATCAAGTGGTATTGATTGTGAAAAGCACCTTTTAGATACCTACCCATTCTCAAGATACAATTCCATTATGTGGCAGGAAGCATAGGGAGGAAGGATTCCATTGTAAACATCTAGTGCCATCTGCAAGCCAGCCACGGTAGTATCATGCTGTGGGGATTTGAAACAAATCATTTTTGATCTTTACCTCTGGTTCAGATGTACGTTCCATAGGTAGTTTGAAGCACTTGTAGAAAACCATGATGGTTTCCGATCCAATTAAATTTGCCATAACCCCAATGACTCAAGGGGTAGAGAGGGGAAGAACTAATTTTGGTCGAGCATCTGTTGTGTGCTAGGCAGTGAGACTTAACTACATATTATTTCCATTACAAAGATGAGCAAACAGACCCAGAGATATTAAGTAACTTGCTTAATGTCATATAACCCTGAAATGGAAGAAAATAAATTTGAGTCAAGTTTTCTGCTTTTGTCCCTTGCCTTTTCTAGCGGAACATCTCTGTTTTAGCTGGTTTCACTGATTTGCATTACATTTTAAAATATTTTGGAACACATTAGTGCTAGATTGTATTTCTTCTACAGATTAGAATAATCTGTGATTTTAAAGTTGGGGAAGAATATGTAAGGTTATAAATATCAGGGAAGACAAAAATGTAAGGAAATGGAAAGCACAGCTTAAAAGTAATTGTTAAAGGTTTATCCCAGTGTGGCTGGAAGGCATAGGGGACTGGTTTTTCAGTCTTAGTTTTGCCACTAATTAACTACACAGTCTTTGAAAGTCCTCAGCTTCTCTATCGACAAACGGGCATAACATTTGGTTGCCTAAATTATATGGCAGTGTACATATATTAAAAAGGGGTTAGAACTAATTTACTAGAGAAAGAAATAGAATTACAGAATTATGACTTGCCAGAAATCACACAAGTTAGAACTGGAAAGCAGATGGGAAGCTAAAAAAATTGGCAGAATGGACTGGTTTCAGGAAGCCCTTCTCCAGGAAGCACTACACTCTGTTTCATCCATAAGCTCTTTGTCTTACCCCATTTAGAACCTCTGATCATAAACAAACTTCCTTGTATCTATAGTCACCTCATCCATCTTCCTGCAGAATGGAAACATGGCTTTCTTCAGCCAAACCGCATCTGAGAAATCCTCTATCATGGAGAAGTGGGTGGGAAGCCGAGTCACCATGTTGCGTGTCCTGGTTCGCTGATCTTTGCAGACTCAGTCCATGGACGGCCATTTCAGTGCTCAATGCATCCCTCAAATCCCACCCTCCACCCCGCCAACAGTGCCCATTTGCCTGACTCCTGCTCCAAGATGGAGGTCTTCTCTGAGACCTCTCTTTTTCTTCCTGCAGCCAGTGTAGTTCTAACTTCAGGCTGCGGTCATTTGCCCCCTTCTCTCCCCTATTCCCCTTGCCACCTGGAGATTTTTATTTGGATGCTCCCTGGTGCTTCAGACCCAATTGTCTAATCATTCCCCTGCCCCAGGAGCACCTCCGTTAATGGCTCCACCCTCCTTTTGGTCTTGGAGGCTTGAAACATGGCCTTCACCTGTGGGTTTACCTCCACGTCATTACTCTCTGCCTACATCTAATTCATGCTCTGCTTTTGGTTTGGAACAGAAATGATGCTTCCCCTCTCCAAGGCAAAGCTTTTACCTGTACTGCATTTCCATACTGCTTTGTATGGTATTTATGTCTTCCTGTCAGTTTTAGACTGTAAACTCAAGGGCCAGAATTAGGTGTTTAAAAAATTTTAAATATAAAAGCAAAATAAAATTAAAAAGTGCCAACCACATAGGTGGTCACATATACACATATTCAGGAGACCTGACAAATCAATATTGAAAAGCTTTGAAGAGCTGTCTACTATCTGCTGGGCATTAGGGAAATGATGATGAAAATGAGGCTCCCTCCTTAAAGAGGTCACTTACTGGACAAATGGATATTGATTGGAGATGAAAATACTTACTGCAGAATACATGACAAGTTTTCTGTGGTTTGATGGCCGAGTTGCACTCTTCAGGTGATTGAGGATTTCACCGACCAGGACACCTTAAAGATAGATCAACAAAGGAGCTGAACCAAACGTGAGCTTATGTTTTAGTTCCTAAACTTTGTGTTTATTCTTACTTAGTGATTCTCTCTGCCATGATTCTCAAGACTTGAGAGGAAAAGAACTAACTTTGGTTGAGCATCTATTGTGCTTTATACACATTAGTTTACTGAACCTGACTTCTATCCCCCGTTTACACCAAGGAAGCTGAGGCCCGGCGACATACAGCGAGTCATACAGGCTGTGCAAAGAGAGCTGGATTGGCACACTGGGACCCTACCACCCCCAGGTTTTGTTAAAGCTCAAGACAGGAGGTTGAGGAACTTGAAAGGAATTGCAAATGGCATTTTCAGACAGTTGTTAGTGAGTGCTCTTCTCCAGGGCAGCCATGATGCGATAGCCTGGCACGTATTCTGTCTCCCCCTCTTGCTTCTGTTCTCTTGGTCAAACCTGTGGGAGGCTGTGGGAGAAAGCAGCTCTCTGAATGTCTGTACAAGTCATGGGCTGTTTTCTGTGGCCCATTACTCCAGGTTACCCTGGACATCACTATTAGGGGGCAGTCAGCATCTTTCATCTAAGGAATCCATCTGTCTTCAGTAGAGGAGAGCTCTTGCCCTTCATGTTTGTTGCTCCTGAGGTGATGAAGGCGGGTACACAACTCACAGTCTCCATGTCCTTGAAGGCTGAGGGGTACCTTGGAGTGCCAGGCATGGTCTTGAGGGCATCCTGCCCCAGGAACTTCCACAACCATCATCTGAAGACTCCTTATATCTCTGGTGGTTTTTTACTACACGTGTACTCTCCTGGCTTCCCAGTGATCAGTTCATTTTTGTCAAGAGCAGGGCATTGATGTTAACAGATGGAAGGTCATTCTGGACTCTGTGGTCCACTCAGCAAACACACACTGAGCAGCTACCATGGGCCAGATACTATGCTAGGTGAATCAGACTCCTGCCTTCGAAAATCTCTTAAAATAGTACACAGAGACTGTTTATTCATCTATATACCAAGAGGCACAATAAAAGGCTAATTACAAAGGGAGGTGGTCTGTTCTTTCTGTAGATGCTGTGACTCCCTTGACTGGGAACGGAAGAAGCTAGATGCTGCTTCTCCAATGGGTCTACATCACTCTGCTTCAGAGAAGGTTGCTTTCTCAGAGTCCTTTAGGGATAACACCATCACCTACCAGCAACTTGCTCTGTAACAGGTACTTTGAAGCTGCCTTCAGCATTGATAATGGGAGATGATATCAGCTCTTGGTTCTGAGGTGATTGTCCACCTTGCCCCCAGAAGAAACTAGGGGTAACTACCATAGTTATCCCCGGGCTCTGACATGCCTATTATTTTGCTTTATAGGAGGGGAAACTAGGTTCAGAGACACTCAGCAACTTGTCCAAGATTCCACAACTTGTGCACAGGGGGGCTGAACTTCTCTGAACCCAGCATGTCTTAATCACTAGACTCCACTGTAGTGTGCACTAGCTTCTCCATTCCCTGTTACATCATTTATTAACTGCATAAACCAGACAAAATATCACTGACTGGAAGACATAAACTTCCCTTCTCACACTCTTGAGCTGCAGCAGGGGCTGGCAAACTTTTTCTGCAAAGGACCAGACAGTGGACCATATGGTCTGCCATAACTGTTCACTCTTGGGTGGAAGCCCAAAACAGCCATAGTCCTACCTAAACGAATGAGTGTAGCTGAGTGTCAATAACATTTTATTTATAAAAAATAGGCAGCGGGCTGGATTTGGCTTGCAGGATATAGTTTACTAACCTGTGGTCTATAGCAAGAAGAGGTTTATATTAATACAGATGTGACCAGCCATATATTCCTAAATGAACCTTAGGGATTTTCTTGGTGTGTGTGTGTATGTGGCAAAATGTGGGCGGAGTGTGCATATTACCAAATTGTATCATCCCTAACACCAACTGGTAGAACAAAAGTTTTGGCAAAGATCAGAAGATACCAGTCAAAGTCCTGATGTTCCTGTGTGACTCTGTCACCTAGACAATATGTTTTTTTTTCTGTAGGATTGTGTTCAGCCACTTCATCATTCAACAAGCACGTAGTTGACAAATCTCTCTTGCCTAGCCAGATCCAAACAATAGGCTGAACTTGGGTTTTGGTAGGAATCATTCAGGAAACTATTCCCTGGTTTTTCAATACACTAGACTTCTCCAGAAAACAGGGCAGGTGCGTTCACAGAGAAACCAGTCTTCAAAGTCCAAGACGGAAAGAACCCCTGAGGGAAAGACTCTTACAGACAGAATCTAGATGGGGAAACTGACTGAGCAGGGAAGTTATTTCCCTGAAATGCAATCTCTAGTAGTCAAAGGAAAAAAAGAAGAGGAACAAGCTGTGAGGAAAACCCCCATTTTTTATTCCTGTACAGAGTTCTACATCTATTATTAAACTATTCTCAACTTCTGCCTGGCTTTCTCTGCCCATTTCTTCACTGTTTCTTGCATCTAGAGAAGTGCTTCTGAACTTTCATGTTTTATGAGGTACCTCAGGATTTCATTATAATGCAGATTATGATTCATCTGGTCTGGGGTGGGGCCTGAAATTTCTGCATTTCTAACCAGAGGCTTGTTGAGGGTGAGATTACTGCCCCATGGACTGCATTTTGAGTAGTGAGAGGCTGAATTCCTCAGCCCATCATGACTAGGTTGAGGGACCTCAATCAAGAACCCTGTCTCTACCATCTGATGTGACTTGGGATGGAGTCACACTTCTAAGGCCTGGTGGTTCAGGAATAAGACCCGGTGTATGTGTAGTCAACAAGGCCCAACTTTCACCCTCTGTCTCCTTTCCTGTTTAGCACATCAGATTGGGCTGCTTCCTGGTCTCTGTCCCTACACCCAGCCCTGAATGAACATCTGCCCAGTCTGGTCCAACAACCAGGATGCTTTGCCTCTGTGTATTCTCCTGGGGCTCTGCTGAACTTGTCCTGACCCCGCCAGTGAATAGGGTCTGGCAATGGTTGGAGTCTTGATGTGATTGCCCTTTTTTTCTCAAACTGTCTAGAGTATATTACTTGGAAATTCTAATCCTGTGGCTTAGAATTTCTTCACTGTTATGTCAACCTGCCATAATGGACTATCTTACTCTCCATCCTTACTTTTATTTATTTTGAGAGAGAGAGAGAAGAGAGAGAACGAGAGAGCGAGAGAGAGAGAGAGAGAGAGAGAACAAGCAGGGGAGGGGCAGACAGAAGGAGAGATAGAATCCCAAGCAGACTATACAATCATTGCAAAGCCCGACATGGGGCTCGAACTCACAAACTGTGAGATCGTGACCTTAGCCAAGATCAAGAGTCAGATGCTTAACTGACTGCGCCACCCAGGCGCCCCTCTCCATCCTTACTTTTAATGCCTATATTAACAACACCTGAATCTGACGCTTCCTTTGGTATCTTGGCTTGGCCACCCAACTGCCCTCAGAATCCTTATCCTGATTATAAGGATTTGGCATCCTCTTGCCTGGTCTACCTTTGTTATGATAGGATGTCCTACACAATGAAGGGCCAAATCCAGCTGAAAGGAGGCATCACTGAGAAATAAACACCTTCCACCCCCAATGGGAACATTTAAGCTGTGTCATAAACTTGTCAGTTGCAGTATGTGTTAATCTACAGGACACAATTAGCCTGAAAAATATGTTTTATTAACTTAAACAGTGGATACCACCAAGAATTTTGGGAAAATGGGCCCCTTTTGTCATACTTCCCCCTTGAAAAATTCATACTATAGGCCACCAGACACAATTGCTTTTCATGGAGCTCTGATACAAAGTCATTGAGGCACCTGGGTAGCTCATTTGGTTAAGCCCTTACTTCAGCTCAGGTCATGATCTTATGGTTCGTGAGTTCGAGCCCTGTGTCAGGCTCCGTGCTGACAGCTGGAGCCTGGAGCTTGCTTTGGATTCTGTGTCTCCCTCTCTCTCTCTGCCCCTCCCCTGCTCATGCTCTTTCTCTCTCAAAAATAAACATTTAAAAAGTTAAAACAACAACAATAAAAGCCTTAATTGTTTGAAAGGATGAAAAGTATCATTTACCTTTATCCCAAAGCTTCCATTTTCCAGATAGGAAAACTAAGGCCCAGAGTGGGCAATGTTAATGAGTATAAAAACACATAATGTTTACTGACAGCGTATTATGTACCAGGTACTATTTGCCCTAAGCTTTTTGAATACATACGTTTATCGAATACATACGTATATATCACTCAACCACAAATCCAACACGCTCCTTTCACTTTCTTATATACTTACCCCCCTGCAGTCTAGATTTTTCTTTCTGCTTGTGAATTCCATAGACAGACAGGATGGACAATTCTGATAATTCTTTCAACTTAGTCATGGTGTCCTCTGTGGCCCAGGAGGGTAAAGTGAAATTGTGAACACTCTGTAGCAGAGAAAAAGGGAAGAAAATGTGTATTTTTATTTGTTAACTTTTTTGTCCTCTTTCCACCACAAGAACTCCTGGGTCTAGGCTTTCTTGTCCTGACATTCGTCTCTAGGAAACCTTTCCTTTGTGATAAGTAGTGGTATTAATTTTCAGAAGAAAAATTCACAGGGACTAATTTGCCCCTTCCTACCAAGCCCATAGCTTTTGGCTTAACTGTGGGTCCAAAGGATGATTCCTATTTTGCAAAGTAAGGGTGAGATAGGGTAAAAATGTACCTCATTCCTTTATGAAAGGTTTAGAAATCTATTAACCTGTGGGGAAGGTGACACTGACAAGGTTTGATGATGTTTTCCTCAAAGCTGAATGAACGTCCTGAGAGGATAGCTGGGAGAGGCAATATATTTCTGGAACCTTCAGTACCAGACCCCCACTCCCATTAGCTCCAGTTCACTGACTCCTGAGAAAGTGCACTGTATATACAGTAGACTCTTTGTGAAACTTTTTAAACGGATGAACAAGCTGTATAGCATGGTGGGTAAAGGCTTTGTGCCAATATTTATTACTTGCTATGAAAAACTGATTAAGACTCCCCCAGATTCGAAACAGGAGAGACAGAGAGACAGAGAATTCTTGAAAGAGGAGATCAAAGTGGAGTGGCCCAGAGAGGAAATAAGTGGGAGGGAAGAGAAAAGGAAACCACGCACCACACCCACATTATGGAACAGCTCAAATCAACCCAGGGTAAGGAAGAAAGAAAAGAAATCAAGACTTGAACCAAAATGTGGGCTCTTGTCCCCACTAAGGAGTCTTTTGTAAAGCTAACGAATCTTCCTTGAAACAGGGGCTAATGATAAAGTGAAAATATTGGGAGAGTCGTGTGTACTTTTAGGCAATGAACTCGATCATGAAAGGGGGCAAACTGTGTCATTTGTTACTAAGATCAACTATGAAAGTAATTGCTGTCCCCAGACATTCATGATGGCCTCAAGATCAGAGGTGGCTGTAAATCATGTGGGTGGTCAGAATTTTGCCCCAGGATTCAGGGAGCCTGGTAGGGAAAACAGGATTATAGAGTACCCCTTTGGGCCAGTAGGTGGTGCATAGTGAGTGAAAAATACCATGTAGGCTTGAAAACCTCAAAGGTCATTGATCCAGCTACAGAGTTTATTTCGTATGCATTGTACCGCAAGGAAGAGATTCCCGATAAACCAATTTCAATAACCTGGTTTCAAGTTGGCTTGCTTATTTCTATATCCAGAAATGAGGTGCCTTTTTTCCCCTGTCTATTCAATAACATTGCTGCTTTCATTAAAATCCATGACAGGAGCCCAGCATTCCTGAGTGACTGAAAAATAAGTACACGGCAAGGCACAGAAGAAAAGCAATTTTGCGTGCAATTTTCTAAAGGGTGAAAACATAAATAATGGAGAGAAAAAGTCAGAATTTTTAAGTTCATATAAATAAGTCTTGAATTATGTTTCAATGTCAAAGGAAGCATAAGTAACATATCTGCCAAAAAGTGAAAGAAAATGTATTCATCTGTCTCAAAATAGGCAGGGGTCATAAAATCAGATTGCAGGTTAATCTTTGATAATTTTCCTTTTACCTCACAAAATAAAGGGTCATAGACTTTAGTCCACATTCCAAAAAGGTCCCGGGTATGGTATCCTGTAAATGTTGGCAAGGTTTCTATAAAATCCTGAAACACACACAGAGGGAGAAAACATTTCTACATTAGAGACTCTTAATTTCAGCATTATGAATATTTGGGGCTAATTTTGTTGTGGGGAGTGCCCTATGTTTTGTAGGACATTTGGCTGTCTCCCTGACCTGTATCTACCAGATGAACAGCATGGCATCATCCCTCATCCCTCAGCTGTGACAACCCAAAGTGTCTCCAAACATTCCCAATGTTCCCTGTGGGGCAAATTTGCCGCCATTGAGAGCTGTGCTGTTCTTCACATGAAAGTGAACCTGGAATATTGGCTGTGGTAATACAAACCTGAAGAATTTTATGAACGCTAATTGATTACTTAAAAAAAAATTTTTTTAACATTTATTTATTATTGAGAGCTCAACAGAGAGACACAGAGCGTGAGGGGGAGAGGGACAGAGAGAGAGGGAGACACAGAATCCGAAGCAGCTCCAGGCTCTGAGCTGTCAGCACAGAGCCCGACGCGGGGCTCGAACTCACTAACTGCGAGATCATGACCTGAGCTGAACTCGGTCGCCCAACCAACTGAGCCACCCAGGCACCCCACTAATTGATTAGTTTTAATGATTACATTAAAATGTGGGCACATGCTGGCTTACTGCCACGTGCTCCTGGTTTGTCTTGGAACCAGGCCAAGTGTACTACCTCAAATGTTTTTTTGGAAATAGGTGAAGTATAACTCACATATACAAATGACTGGTCAAGGTGGGAAGGGGAAGCAGGTCTTAGGCCAACACACCTCAGGAATATACAGCAGAAACTGGACCTGATATCTGGCAATCAATCAAATTTGGGAGGGATGCACACATTTCTCTAGATTCTGGATTATTCTTGTATTGTCATGATAATGACACCTACTGTTCAGCTACCTGCCTGATGGATTTGGCAGCAATTTCTGGGAATCCTTTTGAAAGATATTATATGGTGGATAATTTTCTAGGAAAATATAATTTGCCAATATTAACCTAAACAAATCTTCTTAAAATAAATTAATTATTAAAGATCCCCCCTCTAAATGAAACGAAACCAAACCAAGTAACAGCTCTGGGGCCAGATAACTTTACAGAGGAATTCTATCAAGATTTTTAAGAGTAAGTTATTCTAATGCTATTTTAACTGTTATAGAGTGTAGAAAAAGAAAAAAAGAACAAACTTCCAAAACATTTTTCTGAGTAAGTGCAACACTGACACTGACAAAAGACTGGCCAGAAAACTATAGTCCAATGGTGCTTTGAATATGAATACAAAAGGTCTAAGTAACATATTAACAAATAATTCAATATCCAAAGAAAGGGCTTGATTCTAGACATGTAAAGATGACTCAATAGTAGCAAATCTATGAAAATAATTAATCTTAGTAATTGATCCAAGGAGTAAAATAACTTAATTATATTTAAATAATGTTAAAAAGACTTTTCAAAAAATTAAACACCACTATTGATTAAAAACAATCAACAAAATAGGAAAGATAGCTAGTTCCTTAACTTGATACAAATATCTTTATTTGGTCCTAAAGCCAACATGCTTAATAGATAAAAAATAAGACAAAGATGTCCTCTGCCAATACTATTATGTCATACTGTACTTTAAGTATTGGCCAGTGCAAATATGCACAAGAAATCAGAGGCATAAATATTGGAAAAATAGAGATAAGCCATATTTGTTTGCAGATGTTATAAGCCTGGAGCAAACTTAACAATAAATGTAAAGACTTAAATGAAGAAAACCTTAAAAAATTCCTAAAGATAAGGGGCGCCTGGGTGACTCATTTGGCTAAGCATCCAACTCTTGATTTTGGCTCACAGGTTCATGAGTTCGATCCCTGCATCAGGCTCCTGATGCTGATAGTGCAGAGACTGCTTGGGATTCTTTCTCTCTCTCATCTCTGCCCCTCCCGTGCATGCTCTCTCTCTCAAAATAAATAAATAGACTTGAAAAAAAAATCTTGAAGATGAGAACAAATAGGAACATGTACCATGTTCTTAGAAAGGAAGACTCAATATCATAGAATTGCAAATTCTCCGAGTTAATATATAAATTTAAATCTGACTCCAATAAAAACACTAAAAAGTGAAAAAAAAAGTGGTTTTGGAACTCAGACAAGTGGACTCTAAAGTTCACAAAGAAAATAAAAACATAGTCATGAAAAACCAGAAAAGTAGAGAGTGAAGGGTGACAAGCCTTTTAGATATTAAAGCCTGTATAAATGTTACTAAGTGTAACAGCATAGTTTTGGCTAATGAAACGTAAAAATAATTGAATAAAAATTCCAGCTACAGACCACATACACTGGGGAATTTTAATATATATAATAAGAAAAAGGTGGGAAAAAGAGGAACTGTTCAATAAATAGTGACAGGGTGATTAGGGAAATATGGAAAAACGTAAGCAGGTTACAAATTTCGCAGCTCACACCAGCATAAACTATAAATGGGTCCACTATGTAAATGTATGATAGGGTGGAATTAGAAGAAAACATTGAAGACTTCCTTTAATACCTAGGAGTGGGAAAAACTTTTCTAAATATGACTACAAATATACAAACCATATATGAACGCATCAGCACACTTAAGATTATGCCCTAGCAAAAACACTGTAAACAACGTCAATAGGCAAACAATAGAAATAATGCCCTTTATGGAACAGGAAAAAATGTCAAAATACAGGGAGAAATCTCCTAAAATTTATAGAAAAGAGAAAAGCAATAACTCAAAGGATAAATGGTAAAGGGATATGAAGACAACAAGAAATACAAAAGACATTTAACTAGATAAAGATATCCAAAGTTCACTCATCATAAGAGAAAAGTACTATAGCACAATGCTCTATAAAGATGATGGTACTGGGCTTCCTTGTCTTGTTCCTGACTTTAGAGGGGATGCTTCTAATGATAACATTTTTTAACATACAGATTGGCAAATCTCCTTAAAGTTGTCTACACATTGTTGGCAAGGCTATAGAGAAACAGGCAATCTTGTGCATTGTTGATAGGGGTAGCCATTAGTATAATCACTTTGGAGGATATTTTGATAATATTTCCAATTGCCCCAGATTTTCTACTTCTGGGATACTATTCCTTTTTTTTTTTTTTTTAAGTTTATTTATTTTTGGGACAGAGAGAGACAGAGCATGAACGGGGGAGGGGCAGAGAGAGAGGGAGACACAGAATCGGAAACAGGCTCCAGGCTCTGAGCCATCAGCCCAGAGCCTGACGCGGGGCTCGAACTCACGGACCGCGAGATCGTGACCTGGCTGAAGTCGGACGCTTAACCGACTGCGCCACCCAGGCGCCCCATGGGATACTATTCCACAGATATTCTTGCGAAATGATTTAGATGCACAAGATATTCATACAGACTGTAAATGACTGGAAATGACTCACTTGTCTATCAATATGAACTGGTTAGAGAAAGTATGGGAGGTCCATGAATTCAAATGCAGTTATAAAAAAATGAGGAAACTCTTTATGTACACATATAGAAATATTTCTAAGATCTATTGTTAATTGAAAAAAAACCCAAAGTGTCCAACCTTGTGAATATAGTATACCACTTTTGTGTAGCAAAGAGGAAACCACCAAAATATATTCGTATTTATTTGCATATGCATAAAGAAACTGCAAGACTTTATAAGAAAATACTACCAGCAATTACCTGTGGGGTCTTTAAGAGACTTTCCACTGTATTTAATGTATTAGAGATTCAAAATATTATTTTTTCTTAAAAATACTTTTTAACGTTTATTTAGTTTTGAGAGACAGAGAGAGAGCACAAGTGGGGAAGGGGCAAGGAGAGAGTAAGACATAGAATGCAAAGCTCTGAGCTGTCAGCACAGAGACCGATGTGGGGCTTGAACCCACAAACCATGAGATCATGACCTGAGCTGAAGTCGGATGTTTAACCAACTAACCCACCCAGGTGCCCCCAAAATATTTTTAAAAGTATGAAGCATTATATCTATCTTTTGCATAGTATTAAAAAGGGGTATTTTGCAAAGTGGAAACATAAAATAAAAAAGATTATCCTTTATGTTTGAAGATAAATGGTCCCAACCCCTCAACCTCAATAAGGCAGATCATTTTAGACTTTCATTTATTCTGACCTAGCTATGCAATTTCGTCTGGCTCCTTCAGACACACGGGTATAGGATTAGAAAGGGACTGGCTTCGTTATTAGTTTGTGGTCTCACACAGGGAAGGGGACCGGGTAGAGATGACTGACCCTCACTAAACATTTTAACCCATTGCTATAACCAGCCACTGGCAGACATATTCCTCCCACATGTTTAAGAAGCTGGAGTTTCATCCTTTGTCTTTGGCCCTTTCACTCCTGCACACCACTAAGTGACACCATTTTTTAACCTTATAAGGATGCAGCTTCTTCTGGAATTCCTCCGATTTGAGAGTCTCATCCTTAAGTTCTTTAAACCGAGGGCAGTCCCCGAAAGGCAGGTACAGCAACTGAGGACAAAAGAAAAATCATAAATTCTTTGTTGGAAGAACTTTTCACTAAAGAAGCAATAGACATATTTTAAGCCTCATTAGGTACAAAGCGACCTGAATAAAAGATTAAAATGTGTTTTCAGCTGAAAGGAAATTCTAAAATTGAGGAAAAGGAGATAAATGGTCTATAGGTCTTAAAGAGTAGGATATGTACCCAGAACTGAAAAGCTTTTTTTTTTCTTCTTTCATGAATTTGCCTAAGTAGGACTATATCATTGGTAAAAGAGTCACACTTCGTGGTTTTCCATGTTGATATGATTATCTTGCTTCCTACTGGACCTCTTTCATTTCTAGCACAAATTGCACATGTATGTGCACATGCAACCCCTCCCCCCCCACCCCACATAAGTATGGAGAAATGAATAAGAGGTTCTGGAAAGAATCTTAAGAGATTGATTAACCATTCATTGACTTGGATTCTTGCAAGTTCGCAGGCTGTTAAAATAAGGGCATATACTAAATATGTAGAAAAATACATTTAAAAACCCATTATGAGGACAAAGGGATGAGTTTAAATTCAACAATCTTTTGTAGTCTTAATATAACCTACAGGTTGGTGACTCTTCAGCTTATTTTGCTGCTCTGACTTTTCACTTGTGGCTGGTCTCGTATTTCCAGCCTTTGGTGGACATCACTACTTGGATGTTTCTTTCTCCTCAAGTTTAACATGTACAAAACTGAACTCAACTTCATTTTTAACCATTTTACTTCTGTAATCTCCTTACTTTTGCAATGGTAACATTTATCATCCTATTTCATAGACTACTCAGTTGTTTGTTTACTTTCAAAATATATCCAAAATAGACCCCTCTTCATTTCATTCATTGTTCCCTCCCAGTCCAAACCACTGTAACCTGTGTTTCAGCTAATGCAAGGGCCTGCTATTTGGTCAGTAGGCATCCACTCTTTCTACCTTCACAATTCATTCTCCACACTGCAGTTACTCTAATCCTTTTCACATCATCTATCTATCTATCTATCTATCTATCTATCTATCTATCTATCTCTGAGAGAGACAGAGACAGCATGGGCGGAGGCGGGGTAGAAAGCGAGCAAGAGAGAACCACAAGCAGGCTCTGCACTGACAGCACAGAGCGCGATGTAGGGCTTGAACTCATGAAACCATGATTTCACAACCTGAGCCGAAACCAAGAGTTAGACATTTAACTGACTGAGCCACCCCAGGTCCCTCGCGTTTCATTTTTATAAACACAAATCTTTCCAAAGCATCAATCAGACCACACCATTCTGCAGTTTATAACTTTCACTGGCTTTCATCTTACTTGCTAGAATCCAAATTCAGCTAACTCTAGAGATCTCGTTGCCCTGCTTTCCTGCTACTGGCCCTTCACCCACTCCTCTCCAGCAACACTGTCGGCCTCCTTACTATCCCCTGAGCTCACAGGCTTGGGGGCGCTGCAGACGGTCCCCTGCCTGAGACTGTGCCCCCAGTGACTCTCACCAGCCTCTTCTAGCCATTCTTTCTTGCTTTATCTCCTTCAAAGACCTCATCGCCATTTGAAATAGTTACTATTTTTTACTTCTTTATCATCTGTTTCCTATAAAATACAAACTTGAGGACAGTAGGATCTTGTCTCTCTTGTTCACTGCTGTGTTGACATGCCTCGAACAGAGCCTGGCATATGAGTAGCTACTCAGGAAACTTGTTTTAATAACTTGCTTCCCGACTCTGTCTCATTTGTCTTACTTTGCTTTCTTTCCTCTAATGTCTTTAGCATCTAATTTCAGACCTGCATCTCCTCATTGCTGAATTGCTTCCCCAGATATTCTCAGATGCTCCAGTATCCTTTGCTTCCCAACCACTGTCAGACAGGTGCCTCAGACCACCACTTATCATGTGTGCATGGTACTGAAGAATGAACGTGCACAGGTTTCTTTTATGTCTGCTGCTTTACATCTTCATTTCCCTGCATGACTTTCTAATTTTTCCACAGAACGAATGACACTGCGAAGGGAAAAGGGACAGGACTGTTCATTTAAAGGCCTAGGTTTCAATGAATTACTCAACCTTCCTAGTCTTTAGTTTTCTCATCCCACACATTGAAATGAGAGAGGCTGAAAATAAGTGGGATAATCACCTAAACATCTGACCAGCATTTTGCAATTAACAAAATTTTTCATTTCTTAACCAACTGGGTTTTCATGAATCGTCATGAAATAGTTAGGTGGGTGCTGTTGTTCCCACGTTACAGAAAGGGACACTGATGCGGGCGGGGGGGGGGGGTGACTTGAGGTCAAGTGTCTGAAATGGTAGTTGGCTCTCAGACCTAGGTTTCTCCAACTTTAAATGCAGCCTTCCTTCTTTTTTTCAGTTTATTTATTTGGGAGGAGGGGGCAGTGGGGAGGGGTAGAGAGAGAGGATCCCAAACAGGCTCCATGCTGTCAGCGCAGAGCCTGACATGGGGCTCGATCTCATGAACCATAAGATGATGACCTGAGCTGAAATCAAGAGTCAGATGCTTAACTGATGGAGCCACCCAGGCACCCCTAATGAAGCCCTCCTATATCACACTGCCACTTAGTCCCAAGATTCCCCCTGGCTATTCAATTTGGATTCTTTAATCTGTGTCCAATATAGTTATTCAGACATTTTCATTCTTTCTAAATACGAACTCTAGACACAGAAGGGCAAGCCCTCTGTATATTCACCCACTGCCATGTTTTGGGGCTGCTTTCTTCTCCTTTCCTTCCTTCCTCCAAGGTCTGGTGTGAGCTGTCACTCCCTCCACGAAGACTGTCATTACGGGCTGCCCTGTGGCAGCTACATGTGTGTGTTTCTCTGGGCTCCTTCAGCACGGGCAGCTTATACTTGGATCATCAACCCACCACTTGTATTGTGGTCTGCACGTGTAACACATGCGAGTCTTTGTAATCAAGTGGATGATAAATTAGGGAAGGAACCTGGCCTTATATTTCTCTTTGGCACTTAGCACAGCTCTGGGAATAACTGTGTGTTGATTGATTTTGTCAGATTTCTTAGCTGATGTTAGAACTGTTTTCATCTTAGCACGTAGCTGGAAGCCATGATAATCTTGCTTGCTTCTCTCTCCCTCGCTCTCCTTGTTTCTCTTTTCCTCTTCTAATAGCTCCTATATTCTCTTTACTACATAATTTAATTACTAGCTTTCAGGATTAAGGGTTAAACAGCTACCTTGGTCTGCACCGGCTAATTTGGTTCTGCTGTCCAGTGTCTATCTTTGCAGAAAAGGCTGTGGCAAATGTGATTTTTTTTTTTCTTTTTGGAAGACAATATTCACCAACTCCTAAGAACACTGATCATCATAATATTTTACTCCTGATTCTGTTGAAGAAAAAGAGGTACAAATAAATCATCCTATCTTTTCAGGAAACATAAGAACGACTGGTTAAAGTAGAGTTACCTGGAGTGAGGTTGACAGGCTCAGGCTGTTTCTACAAAGTATTTGGGAAATATTCTTACGTCATTAGAGGCAACAGTTCAGTCAAATGTCTAGGAGTATTGGCAGGGCAAAGAGGACAGTGGCCTGCCCCAGGGGGTCTCTGGGCAACAATCCGGGTGCAGAAGTTGTGCTAAGCCCCAGCTACAGAGAAATGACATGGTCATGCTTACAATGTGACTGCGGGGAATCAGGATGGATTCCTTGTCCCAAACTATTTCCTTCATCTAGTCTTAAATCACTCATCTGGGAGATTAGTGAGATGTATTTAATACTATTAAAATAAAGCAATTCCTCTGAAAATGTTAAAGAGTTCTTGGTCCCTCCTATGCAGTGCAAATAAATTTGAGAGCCTCTCTTATATAGCCTCATTCAGGCAGCTTGGTTTATGGTACTGGTTCTCACACTCAGCTGTCCACTGGAAACATCTAGGAAGATTATTTTTTTTTTTTAATTTTTTTTTTCAACATTTATTTATTTTTGGGACAGAGAGAGACAGAGCATGAACGGGGGAGGGGCAGAGAGAGAGGGAGACACAGAATCGGAAACAGGCTCCAGGCTCTGAGCCATCAGCCCAGAGCCTGACGCGGGGCTCGAACTCACGGACCGCGAGATCGTGACCTGGCTGAAGTTGGACGCTTAACCGACTGCGCCACCCAGGCGCCCCAAGGGAGATTATTTTAAAAGTACTCATATCTGCATCCCAGCCTCAGATATTCTGATTTGTTGTGGAAGTGCCCTAGGTGCCAGGATTTAAAACATTCTCAGGTAATTCTAATATAATAACTTTGAGAACCACTATTTTTCAGGGAAGGAAATTGCTCTGGAATGACCCAGACCTGGTTCTAGTCCCAGTTGTGATGCTTACCAGCTTTGTGGCATTGAGCCCATTTTATTTATGTCTCTGAGTACTTATATCCCTGGATATAAAAGGAGAACACTTATATTGTCCATTCAAGATTGTTACAAAAGGTAATATGATGACATGTATAAAGTGCTAGTTACTAACTATGTACTCAAATCTTTCTTTTTTCCCCTACCTCGGAATGAGAGTTTCATGTGGGGATGGGTGTTTTGTAGGGAGAGAGGTCTTAGGATGTTCTGGAAGAAAGAGAACCCTTGGCGGGGCGCCAAAAGCCTGGGAATTGAAGGTAGAACAAGGGGAACCCCGTGTGTGTGCATGTGTGTGTGTGTGAAGATGGAAAGGGATGAACTGCCATTCGGTTAAAGAGTAGCACAACAAAGTCGATGATAAAGATCCAAGCTGAAATTCTGTTCCTACTCTCTATTGCCTGGGGCTTTCTGTGTCCTACTTTGTCCCTTGCACCTTTATTAGAAAAGGATTGAGATCGCACAGACCAAGCAGTGTCCAGACCTCCAAGCCCACAAGTACTGGACAACCTGCCTTCCTCCTCCTCAGCCCCAGGGGATGTCCTGGTTATCCCAGAATACTGACCCGATCTTCAGAAAGAGAGATTGTGTGCACTGGGATGGGCTGCCATGGTAGGCTGGGATTCCAGATGCTGATACCCTCTGGGGGAAATAGGCCTGCAAGGTTTGTCATAGCACTCATCAAAGTCCGGTCAACGTCCGTGCTTTGAATGTAAACCTAGAGTGGGGAAAATCAAAGGAGAATCCAACCAGTTGGAACTGTGGGTTTTCCACTGTGGAGTGAAGAGTATTTTTGAGAAAGGCCAGGACCCTCACACCAAAACATTAGCATCATGATCGTAGTATCTATGGAGATAGAGACAGTATGATGAGAATGCCAGATGGTATGTCAATAGCTGAATTGACAAAAGAGATCAATTAAGTGGTGGCTACTTGCCAAGCCAAAGTATTTGCCAATAGTTATCCATAAATTTTTGAACTTATTCATATTCATAAATTTTTTAGGAATAAAATGTTTGTATAAAGAGGAGTATATTTGTAAATGAGATCTCTGACTTGTATAAGTTCCTTGGAAAACAGGTAAAACACTTTCACAAATGCACCATTATGTTACATCCTATCAAGGAAAAACGTTTCCACTCTTGGATCCCCAACTTACCTGTTCACGTTTGTAGGACTCATTCAAAAATTTTCTATATCTTTGCCTTATATACCGTCCAAGTTCATAATGCTGTTCCATGCCCAGCTATGAGAACAAATAAAAGCAAAAATCAGTGAAAGTAAATTCTGGAATCTTATGTGTGAGTCTCATCTCTCCTCACTGAATGAGCGGAGTAAATAACGGTGCACTTCAATAGTTCAACAAAAACAACAACATATTTTTAAATGAAAACAAGAAAAGAGAGTTGTAATCTTTAGCCATGACTTCTGGAGAAAACTCATTCACCTTTATTAGCACTTAACATAGAGCCTTGCACACTTAATAGCTGGTGATTGATCTGATTTAAATAAATGGTTCATCTCTGGTGCAGTAGAATATCACTGGCTCATCTTTGTTGTAGAACATTCAAGAGAGCTCGTTGACCACTTGGTGGAGGTTTTGTGGAAGAAATTCAACCATCTGGTAAGAAGTTGGACTTGATGAATCTGAAGATCACTTTTTTCTCATTGTTGCATTTATTTTTTGAGACAGTTCAAACGGGGGACATGCAGAGAGAGAGACGGAGGGTATGGGGTGGGAACAGAGGATCTGAAGTGGGCTCTGAGCTGACAGCAGTGAGCCTGATGCGGGGCTTTGAACTCGGGAACTGCGAGATCATGACCTGAGCCAAAGTCGGATGCTCAACCAACTGAGCCACCCAGGGGCCCCTGAAGATCACTTTTAACTTCTAGGTGTAATGATTTATTATCTGCACAGTTTATTTATGCCTGGTTCATGAAAAACTAGAGCCTCCTACCCAAAATGTGGTCTGGGGATCAACAGTATTAGCATCACTTGGGAGTATGTTAGAAACCCAATTCTTAGGACTCACCTTGATCTACTGAGCCAGAATCTTCGGGGGGGGGGGGGACATGGAGCTCAGGAACCTGTTTTTAACAAGCTTACTAAGATTCTGATGGCCAATAACCATTGAGGAGTGTTGCTTTAGTTCAGTGATCCTCAAGCATTACTGTGCATCAGAAGCAAAATTATCTAGCGGTTCTTGTTGAAATGCAGATGACTCAGCACTTCCGCCAGAGATTCCTGCTCATTAGATCCTGGGGTGGCCCTGGAATCTGCATTTCAACAAGTGCCCTGAGTGATTCAGATCCATGTAGTAGAGTGCCATGCTTTGAGAAACACTGCATTCGAGTCCATCTTTAATCCCAAGTTTTACCAGAGCCTCAGGAGTCAGAGAGGATATGGTCACTATAGCTCAGCTTGGTCCCACTTGTTCATTTGCTTCTACTCCTAGATACCATGATCATTACCACCTCCCTAGGATGAGGAAGCAGGTGTGAAAAGAGTCAGGTGTGCTTTAATTTTTGCTAGTTTCCTGGGTGATGCCAGTAGCTAAAGAAGCAGGTACTTTGGACCTAATTTGTTGCATTAACTTACAGCTGAATTTTGAAGAAACAGTCATCTTCTACAGAGCAGGGGATTTCAAACTCAGCATTCCCAGAATCACCTGGAGGATTCATTAAGACAAAAGCTCCCAGAATTGAACCCCATAGTTTCTGGTTCAGTCGGGGAGGGCCAGAGAACTAACATTTATGACAAGTTTTAAGTGATGGTGATGTTGCTCATCCAGAGACCACACTTTGAGAGCCAGTGACCTAGACAGCCATCACTCGGTCATTATGTAGATTGGAAGTGCCTGGCCAAGGGAGGAATTTGAGCTCTAGAACCTTGCTACTTCATGTACCAGCACCATTGGTATCACCTTGGAGTATGTTAGAAATGAAGACTCTTAGGCCCATGTCAGACTGGCTGAATTAGAATCTGCATTTTTTCCCCAAATGTCATTGAGATACAATTGACACATATCACTGTATAAGCTTAAGGTATGCAGCATAATGGTTTGGTTTACATACAATGTGAAATGATCACTGGTATAAATTTAGTTAGCATTTCATACAGATACAATAAAAAGAGAAAGCAAAAAGAAAAAAAAAATTGCTTTCCCTTGTAATGGGAACTTTTGGGATCTCCTCTCTTAACAACTTTCCTATATATCATAGAATATCATAGAGCAGTTTTACCCATAGTCATTGTGCTGTAAATTATATCCCTAGTACTTATTTACCTTGTAACTAGAAGTTTGTACCTTTTGATCCCCCTTTTCCCAACCTCCCTCCCCCTACTTCCTGCCTCTGGTAACACAAATCTGATCCCTTTTTCTAGGAGTTTGGTTTTTAAAAATTTTTTTAAATTCCACATATAAATAAGATCATACAGTATTTGTCTTCCTCTGTCTGGCTTAGATCACTTTACACAATGCCCTCAGGGTTCATCCATGTTGTCCCAAACACCAGGATCTAATAATTTTAAGGCTAAAAAATATTCCATATATATAATATATACCATCATATATACATATGTGTATGTGTGTATATATAGATATATATGTCTATATATATATTTCTTTATCCATTCATTTGTTGAGGGACACTTAGGTTGTTTCCATGTCTTGGCTCTTGTAAATAATGCTGCAATGAACATGGGGGTGCAGGTATCTTTGTGAATTAGTGTTTTCATTTCTTTTGAATATTAGAACCTGCATTTTAACAAGATGATACATTTACACTTGGCACTTGAGAAACACTGCTCTAGGAAAGTCTGATGGCTAGTCAAGAGACACCCAGAGGAGAATCCAGATCCCACAGTCTAAAAGTATTTTATCGTCTTACTGGAAAAGCAAGCAAGGGAACAGGACTCTTCACACCGCCACAGGTACTAAGGACTAGTGCTGGGTTTTTGCTACCGTTCTCTCTTTTAAGGAGCCACAAGCTGGGTAGGCTATGGTGGGAGGAGCTCAGACCTGGGAGCCAAAAGATACTGACCTCAAATAGCCTCAGTGGGATTTCTCCTCTATGAAGCAACATGGTTGAGTTAGGGAAGTGATTCTCAGCCTTGGCTGCACATTAGAGTCAAATGCTCAACTGAGGAGCTTCTCAAAATCCCAACGTCCAGGCCACATCTTAGATGAATCAAATAAGAACCACCCAGACAGACATCAATATTTTTTAAAGCTCTCCAAATAATCTCAATTTTTAGCCACGATTGAGGTACACTGGTTTAAAAAAAAATTTTTTTTAACATTTATTTTTGAGAGACAGAGAGAGAGCACAAGCAGGAGAGGGGCAGAGAGAGAGGGAGACACAGAATCTGAAGCAGGCTCCAGGCTCTGAGCTGTCAGCACAGAGCCTGACATGGGGCTCGAATCCACGAACCATGAGATCATGACCTGAGCTGAAGTCAGATGCCTAACCAACTGAGCCACCCAGGCACCCTGAGATCCACTGGTTTAAATGTTCCGTTAAATGTTTAGAGATTTTTGACTCTAAACATTCTATGAGATTTTCTTAATGTATTTAAACTGCTTTGGTCGGGACAGAAGCAACACCTGCGGCCTCATGGCCCCAAACAGGCGCCATCCACTCTTGCAAGGGAAGGGGGTGGGGCACTGGAGTGGTGACTACAGACGCCTTTGCCCTCCTCCCCTTCACCTTCTCCTTTGGTGCTCTTCAGGGAGCAGGGCTCCCTATGTTTAACCGACCGCTTATCAGGAAGGCTCAATCCCAGTGTACATAGCTGATAAAAAAAATCAAATTTGGTATGGGCATTTGCAGAGGAATTCTGTTTTCCTAACCCTGCTGATTCAGTTTATCGACTACAAGATTATTTTCTACTTTCTCAGGTGGAGGCTGAGAAACTCGGGGGGCTGGCCTCCAAGCATTTGTTGGCTCTCTTCAGCACCTTTAAGTTCATGTATTCATCTGTGGCCATGCACAGCTCTCATGCTTCAATAAAGCCAAACAGGGTAAAAAAAAAAAATTAAAACTGGCTATTTTATACAATTTTCCCACAGTTACTTGTCACTAGGGTGATCTGGTCATAATGAGAAATTACTGAAATTAAACATTATTGCCTCTCCTTCCACAATCAAAACACATTTTAGACTTTAAAAAATTTTTTTTTTTCAACGTTTATTTATTTTTGGGACAGAGAGAGACAGAGCATGAACGGGGGAGGAGCAGAGAGAGAGGGAGACACAGAATCAGAAACAGGCTCCAGGCTCTGAGCCATCAGCCCAGAGCCCGATGCGGGGCTCGAACTCACGGACCGCGAGATCGTGACCTGGCTGAAGTCGGACGCTTAACCGACTGCGCCACCCAGGCGCCCCAAAGACTTTTTAGATCCTAAGCAACTGTGCAAAATACTCCTCCAGATCTGAGTAACTAAAGTAGTTGTATGGCTTCAATATATTACAGACCCCACACAGTTTAATTTCCCTTAAGACTTATCGGCAATCTTTAGCTAACAATTCAACCAACCTGAGTGAGTTGGCCAAATCCTTGTGGCCATGAGGATTCTTTGATGGGGTCATTAGGAAAGGTTTCGATGGGACTTCGGTCTCCATGCCTAAATACCTGAAAAGAGGTCAAGACAGTAATGTTAAAAATTTCACTTCGGAGTTTTGCCTCTGCTCATCCTAATAGATTTTCTTTTAAACCACTGGTTCTCAACCTAGGCTGCTCATTGCAATCACCTGGGGCAATTAAAAAAATTCTGAGGACTGGATCCCCCTCCTAGTGATTTTGGTTTAATTAGTTTGGGATGTGGTCAGGACATCAGGATTTTAAAGATCTCCCCAGGTAAATCTCAGGTTATGAACCACTGTTTTTGTTTTTTCTTTCTTTCTTTTTTTTTTGGTGTTTATTTATTTTTGAGAGAGAAAGAGTGTGAGCAGGGGAGGGGCAGAGAGGGGGGGCGGGACACAGAATCCAAAGCAGGATCCAGGCTCTGAGCTGTCAGCACAGAGCCCGATGTGGGGCTTGAACCCACAACCGTGAGATCATGCCCTGGGCTGAAGTCGGACACTTAACAGAATGAACCACCCAGGTGCCTCAAGGACCACTGTTTTAAAACTTTTTTTTTTTTCAACGTTTATTTATTTTTGGGACAGAGAGAGACAGAGCATGAACGGGGGAGGGGCAGAGAGAGAGGGAGACACAGAATCGGAAACAGGCTCCAGGCTCCGAGCCATCAGCCCAGAGCCGGACGCGGGGCTCGAACTCACGGACAGCGAGATCGTGACCTGGCTGAAGTCGGACGCCCAACCGACAGCGCCACCCAGGCGCCCCAGGACCACTGTTTTAAGCTCACTAACACTTTTCTGTGTTTCAGGTAATGTAGGTAACAAGACGATCACTCATTAGAAAGCAGGCAAGCCACGTGTGGAGATTGGTTTGTATATCAGGGCAAGAAGGAACACAAAGCTTAGAAAAATCACTTTACCGCAGACAAACTCTGATAAGAAGTATTCTTCCTTAATTATGGTTACAGTAAAAATGGTGTTAAAAATTTTACATAACATAAAAATAGTGGCTTTTAAATGCCACATACCATTTGTGACTGTCTTGAGCCAATGATTTATTAGTTTTTAGGAGATTAGGAATAAAGGACTTGTGGATAGGAAGATGAGAAAAGCTAAGCATCAATCCTTTAAGAACATACTTCTGGATTAATATGCATGTCATGCTATTTTGATTGCACATTTTATCCTTGGGGGAGAGTAGTCTGGACTTTCAAGACCCTGGTATTTTATGATTCCAATACGCTTCCTGAATAATACCAAACACAAAGCTATTTTATAATCAAAAGATAAGACAAGTAAAACACTCAAGAAACTCAAGATGAAGTCTACACTGAGGCCACCAAACATTTTTAATACAGAGGAGGGCTGCATAATGCCTTGCGGTGTCTGAGATTTCCTGTACTTATCATTTACACTGCCTGGCTAAGATGCTCCAGTAGACGTAGAATAAGGAGCAGTCTTAAATTTTGGTCATCTTTCAGATGGGATTCTAAGAAAGTGAGGGAGGCCTCTAGGACCTGGGTTGTGTCTCTGGTGTCTAAAGAAAACTGATCTTTTGGTTCCCTAAACTGCTAAGAAATTAAAGTCTCAGTAGAATAGTTTGCAACAAACAGACAGACAAGGGTATAGTGGGTCTTAAGCAATCATTTTGGTCAGGTAAGAAACTGCAGTCATGAATGGTCCCCTCATGGAAAGAAGAAAGGCTGCACATTCTCAGAAATTATCGAGGCTAATCATTGGTGCTCTATCTTCGAAACACGTTTTAGACTTTTTTAGATCCCAGGTAATTGTGCAAAAATACTTTCCTACATCAGAGTAACTAAAGTTGGTTTCAATAGATTATAAAAGCTACAATGTTTAGTTTCCAGGGTTTCTCAACTTCAGCACTGTTAACATTTGGGGCTGGATGATTCCTTTTGAGGGACTGTCCTGTTCATTGTGGGATGTTTATCAGCATGCTTGGCCTTTGCACACTAGACATCGGTAACAATCCCTAATTGTGGCAACCCAAAAGTTCTCCAGACACTGCCAAATGTGCCTTAGGGGGGTACCTGTAGCTGAGAGGCCCTGAGTTAGCCAAAGAGAAGTCAGATGAGAGACACTGTAGTGAAATAAAATTTACAATGCTTCCTACCGTACTATAACCACAAGAATTCCTCAAGGTTTTTTTGAATGCTTGTTGTGTCCTAGAAAATGTGGCAAGTGCTTCTCATAATTTAATCCATTCATCAGTTCTACAAAGCATTTACTATTATTATCTTCATTTCACAAACAAGGAAATCGGCCCTATAGTTAAGTAACCTCACAAGGTCACACAGAGTGTAAGTGATATGATAGGGCAGAGATCCAAACACAGACAGTGTGTCTCCAATGCCTGCATTCTCAACCTGTGTAAGAGGCTCATTTTTCTATGCTAAAACATAGTCCTTAACATCCCACCAGTGGGTGATCTGGAATCTGGGGTTTCCTCTAAGATTGGAAGCTGTGTGTGTTGGGGGGGAAGCAGTGTTGCACTAGAGGAAAATAAAACCTTGATATAAGAAACAACCCTGAATACCATTTAAAAAATAAAACTGAGGGGCACCTCGGTGGCTCAGTCAGTTAAGTGGCCGACTTTGGCTCAGGTCATGATCTCATGGTCCATGAGTTTGAGCCCTGCCTGCATCAGACTCACTGCTGTCAGTGCAGAGCCTGCTTCCGATCCTCTGTTCCCCTCTCTCTGCCTGCTCCCCTCCCCACTCTTGCATGCTCTCCCTATTGCTATCTCTCTCAAAAATAAATAAACATTTAAAAAATTTTTTAAATAAAAAAATAAAACTGAGATTATGCATCTAAATGACAGTATAGCCTGGGGAGAAAATAAGTGTGGTCCCCTTGGAGGAGGGATTGTTAAACAGCAGAGCCATGGAACAGAATCATAAGGCTTAAACAAGCTTTCTCACTCTGTCCTTACAGGTCAGGAATAACTCCTCTATATTTCAGTAGGTTTTAGGGCTCAAACATGCCATGAGCTCTTCAGAAGGGGTGTCCCGCAGAGACACTTGATAAGCCATCCCCCCCTACCCAGCACTGGAAATCAATGTGTGTGTGAGTGTGCACATGTGCATATCAGGGAGTGCCCTCAAGTGCACAGGTGGGATTCTTGAGCAACTGGAGTTTCATCTGGAGCCTTTGGACATGCCTAGGTCCTCTTTTAAGTCTGTGGAAAGGCAATCTTCTTAACTACTGCTCTGCCAAATTTGTAACCTATGTTCTCAGTCCAGCAGTCATACTCT
The DNA here is from genome assembly GCF_028749965.1 of Puma concolor. Taxonomy (NCBI): domain Eukaryota; kingdom Metazoa; phylum Chordata; class Mammalia; order Carnivora; family Felidae; genus Puma; species Puma concolor. The sequence continues at coordinate 28,599,622 of NC_141675.1, read as the reverse complement.
ACGAAATCCTTTAGAAACCTAAAAATAGAGGGTCAGCAATAGGACTGTTTGCAGTAGTGGTAACTGCAATAGAAGACATCCAGGATAACAACCTCTTGTGTTTGTGCAACCCTCCATGGTTTTGTACAGTTCTTTCCCTGCTCTTTCAATTCTCACAACTCCTGTGAGTCCAGGCTGGCACTGTTGCTGTTCTGAACAAAGAAAGAAACCGAGGCTCAAAGAGATTGAATGAGTTGTGTAGATCTCCTTCTTTTCATGATGGCTACCCACTGTTTTCCCCACCATGTCACATTCACTTCATCCTTTTAGATCACAGGTAACTTTTTTTTTTAATGTTTGTTTATCTTTGAGAGAGAGAGAGAGAGAGGGAGCAGAGTGGGAGAGGTACACAGGGAGAGAGAGGGACAGAGGATTCTGAGTGGGCTCCACGCTGACAACAGAGAGCCGGATGCAGGGCTTGAACCCACGAACCGTGAGGTCATGACCTGAGACAAGGTTGGACACTCACTGGCTGAGCCACCTGGGTGCCCACAGGTTACTTAAAACAAAAACAAAAACAAACAAACAAACAAAAAACATGGTTTGGACCCCCATGAATGATCTTTCTCCACTGAGTCTGCTAAGCAGATTTGGCATGTTACGTGGGTCCCACAGCACCCTACCTGATCTGGCCTTGCCCACCTGGATGTTATAACTTTATATTCTTACTAAACATGCTTTGCCTCAGAGCCCCTGTGGCACATACACCTAATACATTGTTTATCCTAGCCTCACGGCAGTGATGTTCTGTCGGCCTGGAATGTCCTACTTCGGCTTCTAATCCTGGCAGTCACTAATTTCAGGTCCCACCTGAAAAAAGGCAATCGAGAGAGATCTCCCTTGACCTCCCATACTCACCATGCTTATTATTCTCTCTCTAAAAAGTTAAGAATAATGATTCTCTAAGGGTTTTCTATGGGACACTCTGGAAAAGAAGGAGGTAGATTCTATGGTCAAAGTTTAGGAAATGCAGTTTTATTAAATCCTTTCCTTTAAAGCCACAGCACATATCAGAAAAAGACTGAGGAGTCCTGCCCTTAAAACACCTGAAATGCAGTTTAACCCTTGTTCTGTTCCCAGTGCAGATTTAACTACTGAAACCCATTTTGTTTTTACCAAGCAACTCCTGTTAACAAGTCATCAAACTAGCATTCCATGAGACGAACTTTGATAAACCTGTTTTAAAAGATCATGTGACGACTCTTCATGACAGGGAACAAGAACCCGGGACAGTTTCCTGCTCTTTCTGCCAAGAACAGCTTTTTAGAATTGGGGAAGATTTATTTTTCTTGGATCAGAGAGAAACAGCGAGGAAGCCACCTGCTGATTTTGAGTAGGAGTTAAATCTGTACACCTAACCTCCATGGAAAGATCTCAGTTCTATGTGCTGGCTTAAACACATACAGCAGGAATGGAATATGTTTAGTGATTAAGGGCATGGCCTCTTTGATCATACAGCCTGGATTCAAATCCTGACTGCACCGTGTAACCATGTGCAAACTGCTTAACCTCTTTGTGTCTCAACTTCTTTATCTATAAAATAGAGTTAGTAAGGTTTTTACAAAAATTTTGGGGAACAATTGCCAGATATAGCAAACAAAACTACAGGAGGCCCAGATATTGCATGAAACACCCTTTATACTAAAAATTTATTTGATGTTCATCTGAAATTCAAATTTAATTTGGTATTCTGTGTTTTCCTAGAAACCCTACTTTACAGCGTTTTTGGGAGGATAATGTGACATATTCCATATTGAACTCTCAGAGCAGTGCCTGGCATGTAAAAAACATTTGAGTCACGATTGGTTATTGTCACTAATGTTACCACTTTAATCAGAGGCAGCTTTCCTTTATTCTGGTTCTAACAATTTTCTCTCTCTCTTTTTTTTTTTTTTTTGTAGGCTTCACTGAAATACGTCAGTTAGAGAAAGACAAAAGAAACAAGACAGGGGAAGGGAGGGAAAAGTAAGATAAAAACAGAGAGGGAGGCAAACCATAAGAGACTCTTAAATACAGAGAACAAACTGAGGGTTGCTGGAGGGGTGGTGGGTGTGTGATGGGCATTAAGGGCACTTGTTGGGATGAGCACTGGGTGTTACATGTAAGTGACGAATCACTAAATTTTACTCCTGAAACCATTATTACACTACATGTTAACTAACTTGGATTTAAATAAAATTTTGAACAATAAAAAAAGAAAGCTAAAAAAATAAAATAATGAACACTTATATAGTTTATGATACTAAGCAAGCAATCTTTCTTTGTCTTACTTTGCACATTTATAACATTGAGACTATAATGCCTAGGGAAAAGGCTTTTTAGAACAATTAAATTATGTTTTTTATGTTAAAAAATAATAATAAAGTAGGCTTCAGGCCCAGCACGGAGCACAATGCTGGGCTTAAACTCACAATCCTGAGATCAAGACCTCAGCTGAGATCAAGAGTTGAATGCTTAACCGACTGAGCCACCCAGGTGCTCCTGGTTCTAATAATTTTGTAAGGATTTGCCTGGGTATATAATTTAACCATGTATAGTCAAATATTATCTATAATCAATAAAAACAAGAAAGTAGTATCTTCTTGCTGAAGTCCTTAGATAGAATTAACTTGTGGTCCTTGAATACATGTTAACTGAGAGTGATGGGGGAGAAAGGAAAGCCACAACAGTTTGGTACCAATGGAAGTTAGCCTGGACTCCGGTAAAAGAGACAGAGAATTGGCCACGTGAAGTTAACTGAAACTTCCCTGTAATATCTCAGAGAAGATTCCACTCAACCAGCTTGCAACAGGTTTATAGTGTTGACAGTGTAATTTCTGCAGAGTCCCGACACTCACTTAACGCACGTGTTAGCAAGGAATACAAGTAAGTCTAACTACGGTGCCTGGGTGGCTCAGGCAGTTAAGCGTCCGACTTCAGCTTAGGTCAGGATTTCTCGGTAGGTGGGTTCCAGCCCCAAGGTCAGGCTCTGTGTTGACAGCTCAGAGCCTGGAGCCTGCTTTGGATTCTGTGTCTCCCTCCCTCTCTGCCCCTCCCCCATCCATGCTCTGTCTCTCTGGCTCTCAAAAATAAATAAACGTTAAAAAAACAAACAAAAAAGTCTAACTTGCATGGATGTCTCTACAGAAGGTACACAATATTACACACTTTTTTTTTTTAACACAGAAGTCTGGCAGCTGGTAAATCATTTGTAAATAAATTGATGATATGTTTCTGATTCTCTGTCTCTCATTTGTTGACTCATGACCTAGTAATGATTTACTGTACTAATAATCATATGGTATGAAATTTTTATTTTCTGTAGGGAAAGAAAGGAGTGCTGAATACTCTGCGCTGAGAAAACAGGAACTTCATGTTTAATTTTTAAGTAAAAGATGACTTCCCTGCAAATTATAGAAATAAATTTTGAGTACTCTTACAGTATGAAAATTTAATTATTTACTAGCATATTTTCACTCTAACAAATAAAAAAAGTGAGGAAGAGAAAGAGATTGAGAGAGCGGCTGTGAAAGACAAAGAGAGGGTCAGAGGCAGAGGGAGACTGAGCGAAGCAGAACAAGAGAAACAGACATACAAAGAAAATCAAACACAAAGAGAAACCAGGAGACACAGAGGGATTGATTCCAGGACACCCAAGTAAAACGATAAATCCCCTTTACTTTGCAAAGCCCCTTTCTATCTATTTTTAAAATAACACCAACGGTATATTTTCTTTCCTTAACTTCATGCCACCCCTTTTCCCCATAATTTGTCGCATGTTACGTTGCGTGGAGAAAAACATTATTTTAATGGTCAACCAAATCTATGCATCAGGAAGTCCTCCTCGAAGTCTCGAGTTTAGTTTCATTTTTACGCTTCAAAGACTGTTTACAAATATATTTTCCAATTTCCTGATAAATAAAAGGGAAGGGGCTACTTAATTCAGAAAAGGACAGTTTTTTGGTTTGCAAACTAATCATCATTAAACTGAATGAAGCCCGATTAAGCTCCTAGTGCCAACCGTGGCCAGCTGAGGCCTCCCCCCACTTTGAGGGAGCTCCCCCTTCCTTTGAGGCTGTCAAAAAGAACGTGCATTTAGGGCAGTTGTGAAGTAAGTGAATAAAGAACATCGACAAAGGCACATACAACCAAACCAAACACTTTTTGTCAGGACACGTTAAGTATTCGTTAGGAGGAACTTGCGAAACTTGATTATTCACTTTCTGAGTTTGGTCTCTGGGAGACCACAGGAGGCTAATATGAAACCTGACACTTGGTTATCAGCTGCTGCTGGTAACAGTTTTAAGGGGAAAAGCAATGAAAAAAGTCTACTCACCAATGTCACAAACTTCAGCTCCTTAGCTACCACACCTCGGTCTATCCAGAAGGAAAGCAGAAACAAGAAGCTAAGAGGAAGACCTGCTGTCCTGGCCGAGGGGAGCGGGACAGCGCTCATGCTGGGGAGAACTGTCTCTGGCAGGAGTTAGGAGGTGCAGTTTCCAGAGCAAAAGCCATTAGAGGGGAAGCTATTTATCAAAGGAATTGAAAGGGAAGGAGTCGCTGGGAGGAGTCAGACTCAGAAATAGTAAGGTCGCCAGGTAGCTTGGGGCGGGGCTTGGCAAGTGACTGGTGAGATAATTTTGGGGCTGGGTGTGAGCGATCACAGTCTTCTGAATTTAAGGTAGAACTGAGGCCCAACGAGGGGAAAGCTGTTGCTTAAGGTCACAAAGAGCATGTTGAGAGACTTTTTTGTAGTTGACAATTCTCTTTTCTTGAGGTGGGGTGTGATACAGTGTTTGCTTTGTGACTGTCACTTGGGAAAGGGATCAATCTTGACTTTGGAAACCTTAGGCCAGGGATTCCTCATCTTTTGGGAATCCAGAGTTATAGGCAGAGATATATGGAAGGAACTGTGGGTTCTGGCATATTTGGGGGTCTATTCCCCATGCCAAATATGGCTCCCTTTGTAAAACTCTCATGTAGCCTAGAGGGGTGTTTTCAAATTGAAGGCAAGTAAGAGAAATATTATTTTCAAAATTTTTAGTGACACCTTAAGATATTTGGGGTTCATCTGTGGCATCTCAACACTAGGATTGGAAGGACCTTTCCAAACCTGACACAATTTAAAAACAATGACAAGGACAAACTTACCTATAGCTCTCTACTGTCAGTCACCAGCTTTGGCCACTAGCCCTACATTCTTCATTCTGGGAGTCACACCCCTGCCTCTCCAGCTATGATCTCATCAGGGACGCTATAAAAGAGGATAATCCGGACTAAGGGAACTTAGCTGTCCATTTCCCCCAACCTGTCAGTTCCATCATAGGCTACAACAGGATTTGGGTGCAAAACTCCCTGTCACGATGCTTCTACTCCATCAGCAGAGAGAGAACAGTGGTTTTCCCCACAACCTATTCTCTGGTATATTGCACTTCCCTGTGACAAGAAGGTTCTGTTGTAATGTGATCACAGGATGCCCTAGAATGTGGTGTGTGGGAGAGAGGTTGCTTCTTTTGGTATGGGAAGATGTGTGTGAGGAACAAATGAATGTGTGGTTACGGTTACACATTTAAGGGGACTTGTGACCCTCTCTTTGCTGCCACATTCTTCACCTGCCACTCCCCACACTTCTCTTCAGTGGGTGGCATTTTGAGGAGATGGGTTCAGGGAAAGGGGGATGGAGATTGGGAGGTTGTCCAGGGCAGACTTGAAATTGCCACTCGGATCCCTGCTGTATGCACCAGGCCACCTGACAAAGAAGCTCCAGCACCTGTTTACCTTCCACAGACTTGGTTCTGACCCACATGCTTTAAATCACGCCAGATCCATGATTCCGTTGAATGTCTTGTTTTTTTCAAGGATCAGCCTGGCCCCTTGTTCTCCTGTCTTCTTCTTTGTCTACCTTTGGATTGATGCCTGGCACTATATTGGCTATACCAGTGCTTCCTGATAATGACTCGTTCTCTAACCTACCTATGCCATGTCCTGTTAGCGGGGATAAATCCCTTTTCTGGTCCAGACCCAACTTTCTCTGTGTCACCTCTTTTGGGCTCCTTTTAGCCCTCCAAGTAGGAACAATAGTAGCAATAGCAGCAACAACTTCTTCTAGAGAGAACCAGAAAAAGGCTGATTAGAGTGAATACGTCTCAACTTAAACTGATTCAAGTTGGAATAAGTGGATGGTTTATACTTCTATTCTCCACCCTAACTTCTACTTTGATCATCCAATTATAAGGAGAGGAAATCATAAATATAGATCTGAACACCATGAAGTTGAGTTTGAAAGCATCTCAACTCAGATAAAATTCATTTAAAAACCTTCTTTGGTCTCTGGAACCTTAAACTCATAAGGCTTTTGTAAAGACTTTAAAGAGTCATCTAAATAAACACACAGATATGGTAGCATTTAAGGTGAGACTTGAAAAAAATATTGGGATGTCGTAATTGATATCCCAATGAAGCGTGCCAATAATCTTAGTGTCAGTGATTAGCAGAACTTACTGGCTGAATCACTTTTGTTTCTTCATATGGCAAGTGTTCAGCCTCCAATTAACACGATGTTAGGAAGTCCCATAAATGGAGTAGGTTGGGTTCATCGGAAAGCAAACTTCCAGATGGAGATTTGCATGCAGGAAATTTTATTTAGGAATGCTCTCAGGATCAACAACAGAAGGGGGAAGAGAAATAAGCAGGGTTGGGCAGAGGGAGAAGGCCTCAGCTGACCCTGCTAGGCATGCTGAAACTGGAAAAGACTTTGGGAGTGGTGCTGAACTGGGGTGAGGGACCCAGGCTTTTTACCCCTATGTCAGCCACTCACTGGAGGTAGGCTGCTCCCAGCAGAGAGTGTGACCACAGGGAAGGTGGCTCTCTTCTGCCACGGCAATTCTGAAAGGAATTGACTGCTGAGTGATGTCAGACAACAAAGTCCCAAGAGCTGGGGGGAATTAATCCTTCAGCTCATGAAGGGACATGTGGGTGGTATAACACAGAACCCATGACAATGAACACATATTCATTGGAAAAGAATTCACGATCCTCAGTGGATCAAGGGTTATGAAAGTACTAAGTGTACTTCTGATAGCAAGAGTCTGGGTTGGAGTTAAGATCCACTAATAGCTATACTGGTTGTTCACCAAGTAGGCAGGCTGTGTTTAAACTCCAGGACTTGCTATACCTTTACAACTGTATTGTTTGACTCTCAGTGACCTATGGACTATTGGGTACTGAATAGTATCGATTGATCAATCGATAAAAGTTTTCTGGGGTGCCTGGGTGGGTCAGTCAGTTAAGCATCTGACTCTTGATTTTGGCTCAGGTCATGATCTCAAGTTTTGTGGGATTGAGCCCTGGGTTGGGCTCTGAGCTGACTGCGGTGGCTGCTTAGGATTCTCTCTCTTTTCTCTCTACACCCTCTCACTCTCTCAAAATTAATAAACATTAAAAAAAAAAGAATAGAAAATTTCCTCCCCTCACCTCAACGGATCATTTTGTGTGTTTTGTGTCTGTCTGTAGATCTATTTGCCCTTGGTATGTCTAGTTTATTTTTAATATTTAGGCAAACATCCAATATCCATGTCATTGGTGGAATGGGGGACAGATGGAAGATAAGCAACAATGCCCTGCCAAACGTTATGGGAGCCTGAGGCAAAAGGAAGTAATATAGATCCTGCCTTTATTCTAAACTTTGACATATTTTTATCTATTTTTTAAAGGTTATTTATTTATTTTAAGAGAGAGCACGTTGAAGAGTATGAGTGGGGGAGGGGCAGAGACAGAAGGTGAGAGAGAATCCAAAGCAGGCTCCATGCTGCCAGCGCAGAGCCTGATGCCTGGCTCGAACTCATGAACCATGAGATCATGACCTGAGCCAAAATCAAGAGTTGGACACTTAAGCGGCTGAACCACCCAGGTGCCCCAAATTTGACATCTTTTTAAATGACAGATTGTTTTACATTAATTTTTGTTTTTAAAAATACTGTGTTAAAATATTATCGATCATCTTTAGGAAGTTTTTGGCACCCCTTTACATCATGAGTGCAAGGTGAGTGCCTTGCTCTCCTCACCTAGTTCCCAGATGTGACTCTGAGAGTTGGAACCTGGGAGAGAACAATTTCTCCGAGCTCCGAGCTTTCAGCACAGAGCCCAATGCAGGGCTCGAACTCAGACTGCGAGATCATGACCTGAGCCGACGTTGGACGTTCAACCGACTGAGCCACCCAGGCGCCCCTTCTTTTGAGATTAAATGATCTGACTTCCTCTGGTTCTGTCTCTGAGGAAATGAAGGCTTGGGTAGGAGAAGGCTCGGTTTGGATGGCTCTACTGAGGCATCAAGAACTAGGGGCGCCTGGGTGGCTCAGTCGGTTAAGCGTCCAACTTCAGCTCAGGTCATGATCTCATGGTTCATGGGTTCGAGCCCCGCATTGGGCTCTGTGCTCTCAGCTCGGCCTGCTTTGGATACTGTGATTCTGTCTCTCTCTTCCCCTCACCGTTCATGTTCTGTCTCTCTCTCAAAAATGAATAAAAACAAAAAAGATATGAAAAGAACAGAGAATTTATCTGTTAGGCTGAACAAAGGTGACCTTCAGCTACCCCTTGGACTGTGATTACCTGCCTAGGGCTGGCCTCCCTCACACCCTTTTGCCCTTGTGATAACGCTGCTTTCCTCACATTCAGAACTAACCACCTGAGAGAAGAGAGGTGACAGTGACTCATAAATGAGTAGAAGCTCTGAAGAACAGAGATGTAGTCTAAAATTGTCACCCAGGAGCGAGTCTCAATTGCTCAGGCACTGGCAGGAGAGACAGGGCAGCTAGGTTTTGTCACGGTCTGTCTACTTTGCATGTCATTCCAAGGTTCCAGTCACTGGGATAACCAGGCAAATACTGCCCTAGCGCTGTTCCACCTCTAACACAGCTGTCCAGATTGAACATTGTATTGGTTCTACTGTATTTAACATGTAAAGGAAAGAACTGACCACTTACAAAAATATTATCTTATCTCATTTTGTGTAATGTGTATTGAAATATGTACATTTTGATGGTGCTTTATTCTGGGTGATGTGATTGTAAAGTGGTTTTACTTTCTTCTTTCTACTCTTCTCTACTTTCTAAATTTCTCACAATGAACAGATATTTTTATTAAAATCAGAAAAGAAATTTTTAAATGTCTAATATGAATTGTATGCTATTTCTTACTTCATTACTGGGTGCCCTCAGAGTTATAGAAAGTGGGTCTTAAAGGTCATTGACTTTATTTTTTTAATTAAAAACATTTTTTAATGTTTATTTATATTTGAGAGAGAGAGAGTGTGAGCAGGGGAGGGGAAGAGAGAGGAAGACAGAATCTGAAGCCGGGTCCAGGCTCCAAGCTGTCAGCACAGAGCCAGACGCGGGGCTTGAATTCATGAACCACGAGACCATGACCTGAGCCAAAGTTGGACGTTTAACCAATTGAGCCCCCCAGGTGCCCTGTGTTACATATTTATTTATTTGTTCGTTTATTGTCTGTCTCCTCCATTAGAATGTAAATTTCATGAGAGTAGAGGACTTTACTGCTGGATCCTCATTGGCTAGAACAATACTTGGCACATAGTAGGGGTCTACTGAATATTTGTTGAATGAATGAATGAATTCCTACTAATCAATTCCTTTATCTAAAAAAACCTCCCAACATGTTTCAAAACTTTCTTATAATATCTCTAAACTGGTTCTGTTTATTCCATTACCAGAAGGACTTTCCTTTGAATAAATAAAGTCATGTCAATCTTTATCTCTTGATTCTGAGACTTTCAAAGCTTTGTGATTTTCTAAGTCCTCTTCTCCAGTATTTGACTGCTGATTTTAGGCTATCTGCTAATTTCTGTCAATTAGGATGTATTTTGGGGGAAACAGTCAGATGAAGGAGACATATTTTTGAATTCCATATTTGATGTGAAAAATTAATATAACTTCTTCATTTTATGTGATAATGTCTGCGTTTTTATTTTAATAAAAATATTTTAAATTACTTATTACCTCAAGAAGTTAAAAGTAGAACTACCCTATTATCCAGTAATTGCACTACTGGGTATTTACTCCCAAAATACAAAAACACTAACTCAAAGGGATATATGCACCCCTATGTTTATTGCATCATTATATACAATAACCAAACTATGGAGGCAACCCAAGTGTCCATCAATAGATGAATGGCTAAAGAAGATGTGGCATGTATATACAATGGAATATTATTCATCCAAAAAAAAAAAGAATGAAATATTGGGGCACCTAGGTAGCTCAGTTGGTTAAGTGTCTGACTTCAGCTCAGGTCATGATCTCATGGTTCACAAGTTTGAACCCCACGTCAGGCTCTGTGCTGGAGACTTGGAGCCTGGAGACCACTTTGGATTCTGCGTCTCCCTGTCTCTGCCCCTCCCCAACTTGCACTCTGTCTCTTTCTCTCAAAAATAAATAAACATTACAAAAATTAAAAAAAAAGAATGAAATCTTGCATTTTCAGTGACATGGACGGAGTTAGGGAGTATAATGCTAAGTGAAATAAATCAGTGAGAGAAAGACAAATACCATGTGATCTCACTCATATCTTGAATTTAAGAAACAAAACAAATGAGCAAAGGGGAAAAAGAGAGAGAAACAAACCAAGAAATAGACTCTTAACTATACAGAACAAACTGATGGTTACCAGAGGTGATGTGGGTGAGAGGATGGATTAAAAAAAAAGAAAGAATAAATACCTTATCAGGGTACACACATTCCATGATGATTTTACCCTTTCCAGTCCTGTCACTGTCTCACACACACACACACACACACACACACACACACACACACACACATCCAGGGGCAGTAAGATGGCCCCTGTTATATCATAGTGAGGTTAAGAGTAGGATTCCTAAAACTTTCTAAATATATCCACTTAACCCTCTTTCATTCTTCTTCACTTCTCAATAAATTTATTACACTACATTTGTTCAAATAAAATTGAGTAACCTGGAGTTCATACTCTTTGCCTGACACTGGGCATTAGAAATAATGTTGAATACAGAAATATTATCCACAGCATGAGAAAAATTCAAGCTCTTTGGTAACATGATACAATTTTGGATGTCATACAGATATAAGAAACAAAAATATTTTTATAGTTCTAATTTTGGACAAGACAGTATATTCTTACAGGAAATTACTGCACTGATGTGTAGATATTAGTGGATTGGACCAGATTATAAGGCTACATGGCTATTGCATTCAGAAGAGTCTTAAAATTCAAAGGAAACCCACTGAATCTCCATTCACGTACCCCCCCCCCCCCCGCCTTTTTGTTGTCAAAAAGCCTAACTGAACACTAGGGTCCTTGTTAGCTGAAGGATTTTAAAGTTAAGTGCTGCTACTGGTATTATGGAAAGGTAGTGCAAAAGTCATAAAACATATTCCCAAAGTATCAGTTGCTCAAAAATACAAATTGTCTATATGAAAAAAAAATACCATAGAAACTTCAGAGACGTTCTATCAAAAAATATATTTTGTTGATGTCTTTAGTACCAATGTTATGGCTTTACAAAAATTCCATCTTTTAATTTACAAAACAGTGATTCACATGAAATGGCTGCCAGTTCCACCTCTTCTCGAAGATCCCACTGGGACATAGTTGCTATGCTCAATCCTAAATCATCATCCTTTCTGTCAAATCCATAGTACCTAACCCAGGACAGAGTATTTATTTTTTTCTGAATCAATTTGTTCTGGTGAAGATTTACTTTAAGGCAGTGGTTCTCAAAGTGTGGGTTGGAGACTCTGAGACCCTTCAGGGAGTCCCTGAGATCTTTTTAGAAGATTCCTGAGATCTTTTCTGAGGGCCCATGGAGTCAAAACTACTTTTATAACAATGTTATTATTTTCTTTTTCACTCCTGTCTTTCATGGGTATTCATTGGAGTTTTCCAAAGTCTACAGGATGTGTAATGACATCACTGCTCCAATGGCAAGTTGAATGTGTGCTTGTGTATTCTTGTGTTTTACAATGTCCTCAGTTTTAGGGGTGCCTGGATGACTCAGTCAGTTAAGCGTCCGACTTCAGCTCGGGGCATGATCTCATGATTCGTGGGTTCAAGCTCTGGGTCAGGCTTTGTGCTGACAGCTCAGAGCCTGGAGCCTTTTTCAGATTCTGGGTCTCTCTCTCTCTCTCTCTCTCTCTCTCTCTCTCTGACACTCCCTCACTCACTGTCCTCAGTTTTGATTTTTTTTTAATGTTTATTTTTGAGAGAGAGACAGAGTGTGAGCAGGGGGAGGTGCAGAAAGAGAGGGAGACACAGAATTTGAAGCAGGCTCCAAGCTCTTGAGCTGTCAGCACAGAGCCTGATGGGGGGCTTGAACTCACGGATGAGATCATGACCTGAGCCGAAGTCAGATGCTTAACCTACTGATCCACCCAGGTGCCCCTGGTCCTCAGTTTTAATTCTGAACACAGTAAATATCAACAGATAGAAACCACATAAACAAAAGCTGTTAAGCAACCTCAATTATTTTTAAGAGTATAAAGGGGTCCTGAGACCAAATGTTTGAAAATTGTTGCTACTGGCAAGCTAATGATTCAAAAAATTTGTTGAGTGTCTGTTATGATCAGGCCCTGGGAACACCAGGTTTGAGCGCACACAACCCCTTCCTCAAGGAGCATACTATCAACTAGATTGTGATGAAGCTGGTGAACCATGCAGAGAATATTATGGTTACTAAGAAGAGGAACATTGACTTAAGCAAATATTAACCTAGTATTTAGGTCACTAGAAAAGACCTGGAGGCGTGAGAGAACATAATGCATTCTGGGAAACTGAAAATAGTTGGATTGGTATATCATGAGGGTAAAAAAAATCTTTTTAAAACTTACCAATGTCTTTAGCTACTTCAGTACACTTGGTGATTGTTGCTGGACTGTAATACAAAACGATCCATTGACTAGCGTGTTGTAAATGTTTAACAATTGGATCTGAAAAAAAATTCTCATTTGTAGCATTTGCCAATTTCCATGTTGCAAATAGTCTCACCACAGCTGATTTCAAGCTACCAACATGATGTCACTGAGCGTGCAACTGGGAAGAGATAAACATGCCATTATATAGTATCTCCATCGTACTTATTACATGTACCATGAGTATAAATCACCTCAAGAGAATGGATAATAATACTATGCAGTAAAATAATTTGGAAGTGATGAATTTTGAGTATTTATTATGCTTTTAATATAACCTATTTGATTTTAAGTTTACGTAGTTTAATTTTTAGTAATGGCTGTGTTTAGCAACGAGCTTGCAAAATTCCTGAAAATTTAACAGTTGGTTCTCACAAGCCAGTGTAAACTGGCTCCAGCCCACCACTGGATCCACCATCGCATTAATACCACATTGTTAAGGATGGCGTCACTACAATTTCCTCATCTTGGAGGGGGAGGAATATGGGCCTTCCTGACTGAGAGACAGGTGGGAGATTGTAAAACTCCAGTTATGGGTGTAGTTACGTGAAGGTGTGGGTGGCAGACAGGGTGGGCCAGGGAAGTTGTGCAAGAGCTCAAACATAAGGGTAAAGAATAATAATTATAAAGTCAAGGTCAGAGAGTGAACACTAGACGTTGGAAACAGAAGGGCCCCTGAGAGGGCAAAGAGAGGAAGAGAGGGCATTAACATTTACGGAGTGCCTACTGTATGCTGTGAACTCTGCTAGTCACATGGCACATCTTATCTCACGTAATCCCCGCAACAGACTTGAAAGGCAGCTAGCTAAAGAGTCCAGTGTAAGAATGCGAACGTAGGTCTATCGAACTTCAAAATCCCTACTCTTTTCATTTCATCAAGCAAGGACAGAAAAGTTACAGGGTAGTGGACTAGGAATAACTTGAAGCTGAAAGCAAGCAGACAGATGCTGAGGCCAAGGAGGCATCAGTGTGAAAGCAAGACCACAAGGTGCTAGACATGGAAAGGTTAGGGCCACACTGGCAGTCTTCTGGCATTCTGGGGCAGCTTCCTAAGGGGAATGTCTGTGGTCTCCAAAACATAGAACATACTCTTGTGACGAAAGAAAATTCTTCTCTCCATTTCCAGGAAATGCTGAGAGCGCTGTGCACATATAGCCAGCAACAGAGAGTCAGTGAGGCAGTTAAAGGAATTTGTTATAGGCAGAAGGCAGGAACCCACAGTTAAAAACGTCTGACTCATGGCCATCCATACAAAGCCCCTACAACAGAAGAGCAGGAAAAGATCCCAGGGAGATGGTGCTGAGCTCTGCTTTATTCCCACCACTGCTGCTGTTGCTGGTCGTCTGTACCTTCTCTCTCTGTCCTTCCTTCAGCAGAGGATCTGGGCTGCCTACCAAATGCAAGCAGACTGTTGCCCTGAAACTATATAGTGTGAACGCTCCAGGAGCCTCCCCTCCTCATCCTGCTTGTGTCTCATGTGTTCTTCTGTATATTGGTCTTCAGAGAGCATGAGGGCTGTTGGCCTTGCCCTGCACTTGGTTAATGTGTTGGTTAGGCCCTCTGGGAGGCACATGCCAAGACAGAGTTAGAAGCACAAGCTCTTTATTGACGATAATGTCTAGTAGAGGGGAAAGGGTAGGCAAGGAGAGCTTCAGACTGTGATTCAGGTCTAATACTTGGGAAAAGGAGCGATGGATAGGACGATTAGCTAGAAAGAGCCTCAAACTGTGGTGCAACCCTGTGAAAATCTCAGGCTGCAACATGGGGACTCCAGTGCAACAGAAGAATCTTGAATTAGGCCAAAATTCAGTATCCCACTATGCTCAGTTGTTGCCTGGGAGCTGCCTGAGAAGAATCTGGCCTCAGCTCAAATGCTACAGTGGATCCCAAAGGTAGTGCAACTGGAGGCTGCTAGCTAATGGCGCTCCTTGGAATTTCTGACAAGTTTGTTCTTGAAGGCAGATCTGAGCCACTGCTACTTTTCCAGCTAGTGAAGGGCAGTTCTCATTGGCTTGGTGCTGAGGGAGAGTGGGGCCTCAGTCAAGGTGCCTGGCTTCTGACTGGGGTTCCCTCCACCCTTGAACATCTGATATTGGAGCTTCCTTTGGGAGGGCACTGGGAGCCTCTCTGAAGCCTGCAACCCACCTTAGTACTCAAGATTCTTTTGGTGGCAGGTGACAGATTTGTTCATCTCAGGCAAGGAAGAGAATTTTTTGCCTCATGTAACTGAACAAAGGGAAGGGTAAAGATCAGTGGGACTTGGAACAAAAATGCAACTGGGGTTCATCTAATGCATTCTTCTTTTCTCCTCTCTTCATGCGGCTTCCATTTCTCAAACCACACATCCTCCCAACTGAAACTAGAACCAAGGCTGCTCATAGCTTCACCCAAGAAGAAAGGACTCTTCCCCAACTCCAGTGTGAAACTCCCAGGGAAAACTCTAGTTGGCCTGTTTTTTTTTTTTTTTTTTAATTTTTTTCAACATTTATTTATTTTTGGGACAGAGAGAGACAGAGCATGAACAGGGGAGGGGCAGAGAGAGAGGGAGACACAGAATCGGAAACAGGCTCCAGGCTCTGAGCCATCAGCCCAGAGCCCGACGCGGGGCTCAAACTCCCAGACCGCGAGATCGTGACCTGGCTGAAGTCGGACGCTTAACCGACTGCGCCAGCCAGGCGCCCCTCTAGTTGGCCTGTTTTGGTTACATGTCCATCATTACAAATTCAAACCAACAAATGTTTATTGGTCATCTGTCTGTGTCAGGCACTGTTCTAGGTCCTTAGAATGCTGGCGTGAACAACACAGGTGAGTTCCCTCTTTAATGAAACTTCTATTTTAGCAGGGGAGGCAGATAAGCAAATAAAGGAATGAACAGGATGATTTCATATAGTGATAATTACTGTTAAGTCCAGTAAAATGACAGTGAGCACATCTGTGGGCGGGGGTGACTTAAGATGAGTGGCCAGGGAGGGTTTCCCTGAGGTGATATTTAAGGTAAGACCTGAATGAAGTGAAGGTGAGCTACAAGGGTCTCTGGAGCAGAGCGGACTGGGCAAAGTGAGGGGCGGTAAAGACAGAGACAGGAATGAGGTGGTTGTATCAGAGGGAAGACAGGAAGGCCAATGTGGTGGGAGATTAGTGAACATGGGGAAGAGGCAGAGAGGACAAAGTCAGAGAGGTGAGGAGGTGCTAAATCACACAGGGTCTTGTTTGCTGTGGTGAGGAGTTTGGACTCATTCTCAATGCAATGGGAAGACAAATGAAGAATTGGATCAAGGGAGTGATACATGTTCAAAATCACTGTGGCTGGGGTGCCCGAGTGGCTCAGTCAGTTAAGTGTCTGACTCTTGATCTCAGGGTCGTGGGTTCAAGCTCTGTGTTGGGTTTGTGCTGGGCATGAAGCCTACTTAAAAAAAAGATCACCGGGGCGCCTGGGTGGCGCAGTCGGTTAAGCGTCCGACTTCAGCCAGGTCACGATCTTGCGGTCCGTGAGTTCGAGCCCCGCATCAGGCTCTGGGCTGATGGCTCAGAGCCTGGAGCCTGTTTCCGGTTCTGTGTCTCCCTCTGTCTCTGCCTCTCCCCCGTTCATGCTCTGTCTCTCTCTGTCCCAAAAATAAATAAACGTTGAAAAAAAAAAAAAAAAAAAAGATCACCGTGGCCGATTGTCAAGAATGGATTATTGAGGAGCAAAATGGGAAGCAAAGAGAACAGCCTGGTGGCTATGACACTAGCCCAGGAGACAGATGGGTTGGATCAGGGCAGACATAAGGGAGGTAGAAAGAAGTGGATGGATAGAAAAATACATATTTGGAAGGAAGGGATGACCAGCCTTGGATATGAGATGTGAGGGGTGGGAGTATCAAGAAGCACTCCTAGGTCTTGGGTTTGAGAAACTGGATGAATAGGTATGTTGTTATTGAGGTCACACATCAGGATGCTTTGGGTTACGAGGGGCTGAAGACCATCTCAATTTTCTTTCTTTTCCTTCCTTTCTTTCTTAATGTTTATTTATTTTTGAGAGAGAGAGAGAGAACTCAAGCTGGGTATGGGCAGAGAGAGAGGGGACAGAAGATCTGAAGCAGGCTCTCTGCACTGACAGCACACAGCCTGATGTGAGGCTTGAACTCACAAACCGGGAGATCATGACCTGAACCAAAGTCGGATGCTCAACCGACTGAGCCACCCAGGTGCCCCAAGATTTGCATTCTTGTAGCATGAAAGAAATGTGGGTGGATGTTGTGAGTAAGCAACAAAGGTGTCAGATACAGATTTATGAACATGGGGGAGAGCAGGAAGTTAAGCTTGAGAGAGAAACAGTTTCACTTATTTAATACAAACTTATCTAACTCTTAGACCCTGGTCCTCAGCCTTAGCCTCACATGGAAATTACTTGGGAATTAAAAAAATACCTGTCTGGGTATCACCTCCAGAAATTCTAACTTAATTGACATGGGGTGTAGGATGGGCATCCAGAACTTTAAAAGCTGTCCTCAGTCGGTTAAGCGTCCGACTTCAGCCAGGTCACGATCTCGCGGTCCGTGAGTTCGAGCCCCGCGTCGGGCTCTGGGCTGATGGCTCGGAGCCTGGAGCCTGTTTCCGATTCTGTGTCTCCCTCTCTCTCTGCCCCTACCCCATTCATGCTCTGTCTCTCTCTGTCCCAAAAATAAATAAACGTTGAAAAAAAAATTAAAAAAAAAAAAACTGTCCTCAGAGATTCTAATATGCTGGAAAATTTGAGAACCACTGATTTACTATACCGAGGATCCTGTTTAAAATGCTTTGTGGATGTAAATTTGTCTAATTCTCTTAACAGTCCTAGGAGATAGGTACTATTCTTAAACTCCATTTTATAGAGTTGGAAATTAAGGCACAGAAAGGTTAAGTTACTTGCCTAAGGTCACATGACTAATAAATGACAAGTCAAGAAGATTCAAATCCTGGATTCTGGCTACAGACACACTCTTAGCCACTATATCATGTGGAATAAACAAGCAACAATCCTTCTTAGAAGTGTTTGAAATGTCTGTTAAAAATCCAAGTAGGGGGGCTCCTGGGTGGCTCAGTCAGTTGAACGTCTGACTCTTGATTTCGGCTCAAGTCATGATCCCAGGCTTGTGGGATTGAGCCCTGCATGAGGCTTTGTGCTGAGCATGGAGGCTGCTTAACACACACACACTCTCTCTCTCTGTCTCTCCCTCTGGTCCTGTCCCCCGCTCATGCTTTCTCTTGCTCTAAAATTAAAAAAAAAAAGGTAAATACACAAAAGTAAAAATCCAAGTAGAGATGTTGAATGTCTATTGAAAATGTGAGTCTGTGTTTGGCAGAGAAGGGACTGTTGACATAAATCTGGTTATCCTGGACATAGAGACAGCATATAATGCCACAGGCATATATGAAATCACCTACAGAAAATGTGTCAAAAGAGAAAAGGAAAAGTGAATCTATATATAGAGCAACTTGATTTGTAGCCTCCTAGGCTGGGTGTGGGAACCAGAATAAGCTATAAATGAGCAAGAGAGATCTTACTGGGGCCAGAGAAATGTTCTAAAACTGGATTGTGGTGATGGTTGCACAACTCTGTAAATTTACTAGAAATCGTTGAATGGCACACTTAAAATGGATGAATTTTATGGTATGTAATTATACCTCCATAATGTTAAGAAGAGCAGAGCCCTACGGCACAGCAACATTTAGAGTACAAACAGAGGAGGGCCCTGGAAAGGTGTTTTGAAGACTTGGAAGGGAACAGGGAGTGTAGTCACAGTTGATGGGCAGAGAGAGAGAAATTCACAGAGGTAGTGGCTGACCGTTTCGAAAGCCCCGAGGGTTTGCAGAAGAGAAATTGGGACAGAAGCAGTGACCGCTGGATTTGGCAAGAAGAGGTCATCTTGATTTTGATAAGGAGCAGTGCCAGTGGAGTCGGGGGAGATGGAAGTACAATCAGAACCCACCGAGAAGGGAACAAGAGGCTAGGATGTAGAAGCAGCAACCACCACCAACTCTTTGGAAAAATTTAGCTATGCAAACGAGGGGAAAATGGGAGATAGATGGAAAATCTGAGGAAGAAGATGGGGGCTTTCCCCACTCTGTGTTTGTGAGTGTGTAAGTATTGAGTTTGTATGATGATGCCGTCAGGAGTACAGAGGAAAGAGGGACTGGGATCCACAGCACAGCGGAAAGGGTGCACAGGAAGTGGACAATTCACACATTTTAATAGGAGGAGAATTGGTTGTATTCTGAGGACTATTCTCCGCAAAAAAGTAAGAAACATCACCTGGCGAAAAGGAAGCAAGGAGAGTGGAATGTGTCTCAGAGGTTTCAGGAGCAAGAAGTTGGGAACTACATGTCCTGGATAGTAGGGAAATGAACAAGCAATGGAAGGCAGGACAATTACCAGGCAGTGCCAGGGGCCCACGTGAAATCATGGCTATAGTATTTCAACATTCTTTTACTCCCATTGTTTTATCTGTTTATCTTTTATCCAGCACAACATCGTTAAGAATACCTTTCCGGGTTTTTTTTTTTTTTTTTTACCTCCTATTTCTCTTTTCTAATTGTAATAGTACTTAAAATGTAATTTTACTTTTTCTTTTTTTTTTTTTTTTTATTTTTTTTTTATTTTTTTTCAACGTTTATTTATTTTGGGGACAGAGAGAGACAGAGCATGAACGGGGGAGGGGCAGAGAGAGAGGGAGACACAGAATCGGAAACAGGCTCCAGGCTCTGAGCCATCAGCCCAGAGCCCGACGCGGGGCTCGAACTCACGGAGCGCGAGATCGTGACCTGGCTGAAGTCGGACACTTAACCGACTGCGCCACCCAGGCGCCCCTTAAAATGTAATTTTAAATCATACTTGTGCTACGGGGGCATTTTTAGCCCATTTCTGACTTTAAAGGGATTACTAATGTTTCACCATTAGGTAGGAAGCTGGAGTTTTTATTTTATACACACACACACACACACACACACACACACACACACACACAAACACATAAATATGAGCATACATTCCCCAACTCCACCCCAAGTTTGTAGAATTAAAAATATTCCTCTATTCCATTCTTAAATGCAGAGAACAAACTGGGGGTTGCTGGAGGGGGGTGTGTGGGGGTGGGATAAATGGGTGACAGGTATTGTTGGAGAAGTGGATAAAGTACACCAAAGATGGCTGATTGGACTGAAACAAACTCTGGTCTCTAGCTTAGAGACCCCTCCTCCGGTTTCTTCCTTTGTTTGCAGCCCATTTCTCCTCCCCTTCCAGGCCAGAAAACCCTCCCAACAAGTCCTGGTGGCCAGATTGTACCCTCAGCCAGGGGCAGGCACTCTCCAGATGCCAGTCCATATCCACTGATATCAAGAGGCCCTCAGGGGGATCAGAGCAGGGGGCTGAGAAGGCCATAAATATGCCCAGCTGCAAGGGGAAAGGACATTAAAAAGAATAAATGTCCCAACCAGGGAGAGTCCCAAAAACCCAGCAGAGATCAGGAGGAACCTTGAGAAGGGGACCTTACTGTTCTAGCCGAGATAGAACCAGACTAAAAGGGGACCCTGACTCTCTCTCCCTGCTTCTCTGCTTAATAGATGTGAGGGATTCTCCCTCATTTCCCAGGTTAACAGCTATAATTGGAGCCAACTGTGGTTAGTCTACCTTGGGCCTGGGACTTTAAGGAATATTCCCAAGCAGTTGCTTCTTCTGCCTTCCCCTCCCCCTCATGTTTCTGCAACAACTTGGGTGTGGTCCTATACCATCCTCAGTGTCTCAGGCAACATTGGTTCCTCCTCCCACCCTCCAAGTCAAGGAGCAAAATGCACCCCCCCCCCTTGGACCACCCATTTCAGATATCTCTCCACTGGTGCCCCAAATGAAAATTGACAATGGGGAAAAATTAATTTACTTTTGGGTGGATGCAGGTGAAACATATTCAATGTTTAAACTAATTTAAGTTTATTGGATCTGTCTTTAAAGTTATCAACAAAGGTCAAATAAGCTCATGTTATCTCTTGCAATTTGTTAATGATAATTAATTTTGTCTGTCTCAAAGATTTCATGGGTAATTGTTGAGATAACTTTCAAGGTCCTTGGTAACCTGAAACTTTCCAAATAGGATGGAATGCTAAAGCTTTGATTATTGAACATAGGTTTGTGTTTTTATCTTCTTATTGCTGAGAAATTAAGGCAATTCGGACCTATTGGAAAACATGCTTTGTACTTAATTGGTTCATGAATTTACCATCTAAAAAAATTCTAATGTAAATCCCTCTCAATTGGTTACTAAGCCCTCAAATGGAGACTAAGGTTTCCTAAGAGTTAAAATTCTGCTAAATGTTCTTAAGACTGGTGAAAATAAAGAAAGCAACTCTGTATGTAGGAAAATAGGAGGTATACAAGAAAGATATAAGGAATGGAAATACAGTTTCGTTGAGGTAAGGAGAAAGTAATTTTGTCCTAAATGAGACTGGTTATTTGGAAAGAAATGGCTTTGGGACAAAATTTAGAAGCAAAAGAAAGTTATAGAAGGTTGAGATGAATGGAATTTTAAAAGTACACTAGTATAAGGTTGAAATCCTGCTCTTCTCTCTGCTCAAATGACACAGTTTTCTTGAACTGTTGATCTGCTCTTGATAAGACAATGCAAACAAAGGTTTATCCTACGGGAGAATCAAAGTTTTAGGTCTCATCTCTATCAGGTCTTTGATTACTTAGTTAAAACTTCTGCATGTTAAAGGAGCTAGGTTTTGATAACAACTGTATAATGCGATACATTCACCTTTGGGATCTTTTATTGCCACTTTGGTTGAATATATAAAATTGTAAAATTTGTAATGATCTGTAATTCTATTTAGGATGCACTTATGACTTCTGAGGTTTTAACAAACTTCTCAGGATTTAAAAAAATTTTTTTTTTTAACGTTTATTTATTTTTTTTGGGACAGAGAGAGACAGAGCATGAACGGGGGAGGGGCAGAGAGAGAGGGAGACACAGAATCGGAAACAGGCTCCAGGCTCCGAGCTACCAGCCCAGAGCCCGACGCGGGGCTCGAACTCACGGACCGCGAGATCGTGACCTGGCTGAAGTCGGCCGCTTAACCGACTGCGCCACCCAGGCGCCCCAGGATTTAAATGGTAAATGAAGTCTTCTTGATGAATTAGGTCCTTTTATTTGGGATGTTAAGTTATTTGGAAAAGCTCTGTCATACAATGGTAAACCTTAGATTGTATTGCACATGTAAATGCTATAACTGCCCGAATATATGCAATTCCTAAAATTTTAATGTTTTGATATAAGGTCATCACTTAATATTCTGATTACATGAGATGTTATGTGTCACAGAAATAACCGAATTTATTTGTCAATTGCATCATAATAAACTCTCATCAGATCTTTAACGATGTCTATTTCCGAGATTTTGCCATTTATAATTGTTCTTATTCTCTCACAAAACGTGTTTCTTCTTCAAGGAGATTTATAAAAAGGACTTTGGGGATAAACATAGGTATTCGACATCTTTAAGATTAATACTAAAATGGGTAAAAAATTCCAGAACAAAGCTGCATTCCAATTGAACAAGAATTAAGAACATGGGATTAAATGAACTGAGGAAGATTATAGTTTTGTGATTCTTGTTGAAAATATTGCAGGTTTCTTAATGTTCCCTCTTCCAGATTAAGGAAACTTTCTCTTAAGATATCTATGATATACAAAAATGTCATAAAGTATGCATTTGTAAACTGAAGCATTTGTCTTTTCTGTCTACATAATTCCCCTGAAATTCAAAACTCTCAATGAGTATTCTTTCTTTCATGGCAATTACAATTGTTTGCATAAGTTCAATAAGAATCTGTTCATCTTATAACAGGTCACCATGTGGAAATACTGGTTATTTTACCAAGGCTTTGGCCGGAATGTCATATTTGAGGATGACATTCATAGACTCAGATATGACCAGACAACTTTAAGGAATTAGGGTTGGCTTTATAAAACATGGAGCCATAAAGCCCCTTGGAAATGTTGGCCTGGTGCCTTACTTACAGAGTTCCCAGCAGCCTCACCAGATAAGTAAAGAAGGTCACTTGCTGGCAGGTGCAGGAACCTCAGGATATCTCAGGGATCTCATGAAGAAGAATTCACCCAATTCTAAGGTATTGCAGGCCTGTCTGATGGCAAGTATTTGGCTTGGCTTCTGGCCTGGAGTTCAGAAAGTTCAACCCAGAGATTCCTTATAAAAGGTTCCAACAAAGCAAACTTTAAAAGATCCTCATGATCAATCGCTATTCTTGCTGAGCTTATGTAAATAATTAGGCCAGATTTGTTAAGACTGGATTTGTTCTACAAATGTATTTCTCTCAATTTGGCTATCTCTGGAAGGGGGGGGGTATGGTTTAGAGAGAACAACTATGTTTCAACAATGCACCATTATGGATGTTAAATTCTAGTTATGATTGCCTTTAAATGTTTGTTGTTTTCCTAAACTAGACAACTTGAGATAAACTTTAGAAAATTGTCACAGTATTTCATATATAAGCAAAATAATAAGACCTCATGGGCATATGATTATTTAAACAACTGGAAAACAGGATGGATCTCTAAATATGCAAACCATATGTTCCCTAAACCTGATCTGACAGTTACCAGAAACCCACCCCTTTCGAAGACTTGGAGGTGGACTTACAGACATACAACCAAATAGAGGATTCAGTTTCAGGTATCACCCCATGGGTCCATCACTCCAGAGCTAAGAAGGCCAACTCAGAGGAAGCCTCAACCTGGTGAAGTGATCCAGATCCAGTCAACCCGCTTAAACTGACCCTCAAAAAGACACTTGAGATCTCCAGCCCTGCTCCAGCCACACCCTGGAAGCTGGCTGGCCTGCGCATGGCAGAAGCTTGAGAAATCAACACATGGACCGAGCCCAGGGGTTTGGATGCAACTCTGCTAGTCCTTGCCCCTCACTGGTGTCATAGCCCTGATCTTACTGTTGGGCTGATAGAGACTGCACCAACAAGCTGGACATGGACAAAAGATGCATGCTGGGTCTCACATACCTCCTCTGGATGGGAGGATTATTGAGTATTGCCTGCATATTATGATAACCTCTCTCACCCTCACAACTGCTGCTTACCCACTTCACCCCCAGGATTGTTATATGACAATAAGGGAGTCAAGGGTGTTCAGTGCCTTCACCTCCCTCCACAAAGATTGCTACAAGGGAAAAACACCCACTCTCTGTCAGTCACCAGGTGCCCCAAGGACTAAGTATTGGACTGTAGAGATAACCCAAAATGTCAGGAACCCATGTCACAACAAGGGCCTTCAGAGAGGGAAGTGAGGTTGCTACACTTACCTTCCTCAATAGGGGAATCTTGAGCGGGGAAGGGATGCAGGACAGGACCCTTCAAAAAGTTATAAAGGATACCCAGGACAGGGTAATATAAGCCATAAAGGTGACCACTCACCCGGCAGCCTACCAGGGTTTGAGCCTTTTAGCCCTCAATCAGATGCTTACCAATTCCCCACTCCAACGTTGGACTAACACTACTCTACCATAAAATAGTCCTCCATAAAATACATAATCACACCCAAACCTGCTGGATGTGCTTCCCCTCAGCTGGAGGGCTTACTTAGCCATTCCTATCCCTTTGACCTGGGAAGCTCCTGAAAATCTCAAAACCAACACTTCTGTCTTAATTGGACCCCTGGCCACTGGGATCCATCTCACAAATGCCAACAATCTATTCTGTACAGTCCCTGAAGATATGAATGGTACCTCTCTATACAGAGAAATATAACCTTAAAGAGGAATACAACCCTATTTTCAATCCGTGGGGTGTTCTGTCTATATTCTAATTCGGCCTACCGATGCTTAGAGGCCAAATGGACTCAGATATGTTATTCCATCTTCCTAACCCCAGAGATATCCGTATACACTGAAGATCAGCCCCTAACAATCTTTAGCCCCACCTCCTGGGCTAAATGGGCAATCCTGCTACTCTTCTGATAGAAGCAGGAATTGTGACAGGAAGAGGAACTGGAATAGGGGGCATAGGTTCATCCGTCAGACTATACCATAGACTATCTCAAGAGATAAATGAAAACATGGAATAGGTGGCAGATTGTCTGGTAACCTCACAAAGCCAAATAAACTCTCTGGCGGCAGTGACCCTCCAAAATAGGTGAGCCCTCGACCTCCTCGCTTCAGAAAAAGGAGGGACTTTCATCTTTCTAGGGGAGGAATGTTGCTATTTCGTAAACCAGTCAGGAATAGTTACAACTAAGGTTAAGCAACTCAAGGAAAGAATTCAATGTAGACAACAGGAAAACATCAATCAATGGAAAGGATGGGATCTCACAGATTGGGCATCCTGGCTTCCTGCCTGGTGGGGCCCCTCTTCTCCATAATTTTACTTGTATCCATCAGCCCCTGTATACTGAATGCCATGGTACGTTTTATTGAAAACACTGTTGTTTGCCAAACTACTGCATATATCTTAGCCTTCTGAGAGTACCAACCTGTAAAACTGAAAGGTGATGCCTACTAAAAGTTTTTTTTTCAAGTCATCAAAGGGGAGAATATTGGAGAAGTGGATAAAGTACACCAAAGATGGCTGATTGGACTAAAATAAACTCTGGTCTCTAGCTTAGAGATCTCTCCTCCGGTTTCTTCTTCCTTTGCTGTGCGTGCGAACATCCCTACAGATATGGAGGCTGTCGGCTATAAATTACCCTCCCCACTTGCATTCTGGGCTCAAACCTTTGGAGAAACAGTCTCGTCTGAGCCCGCCGGTGTAAAATAAATCTCCAATCCACCAAGATCTCCGAGTGCCACTTGGTTCTTCCGTCAGTGTTCCAGCCTGGTTCTGTAACAGTATTGGGGAGGGCACTTTTAGGGATGAACACTGGGTGTCATATGTAAGAGATGAATCACTTGAAACAAAGACTACACTGTATGTTAATGAACCTGAAGATAAATTAATAAAAAAAAATCCCTCTATTCCTGCTTTATTAAAAGTATCCAAAAATTGAGACAAGCATATTGACTAGGTAGGGGATATTTTACAAGTTCCATTTTAACATCCATGGAAAGAATGATCTATTTTTGCTCCTTTGATCTTTAAATACGTTGAATTTTAATATTAAACTTCTGCAGTCAATCCCTTTTGATCATGTTGCATTTTTCTTTTAGTGCACAACTAAATTCCATTTCTGTGATTTTATTTTGGACTTTTAAGTATTATTCTTAAAACATTGGCCTGTAGCTGTCTGTGTTAGTGTTTTCAGGTTTTGGTGTCAAAGTTATACTGGCTTTGTAAACACTGCTTGGATGCCCTTCTTTTCTCTTATGCTTTGGAACTATCTTAATAGCATTGAAAACTTTGCTCCTTGTAAGTTTGAAAGAAAGTGAACGAAATTCCCTGTGAAATTGCCTGGATTTAGTGGTTTTTAAAGGGTAGTTATTTGATAATTTTCTGTTTGTGGTATGTGGTCTCCTTTTTCCCCCATCTCTTTTGATGTCTGTGTTAATCATTTATATTAATATATAATTGGTATCTATATAAATTTGATAATTTATATTAAAAGAACCCATTTGATCTGGTTTTCTCACCATATTTTAAAATCCCCTTTATATGTGTGTGTACGGGCACATTTTTTCTCACTTCTTAATTTGTACACTTCCTATTTAAAAATTGTTTTAGCCAGTGAGCTATGTCATTGTTATTGTTTCAAGATTTGATTTTTGGGTTATTTATTAGCTCTATGTCTCTGTTTTTTTCTTTTCTGTTCTTTTAATTTCTTGCTTTCTGCTTTTGTCTTTCTTTCATGTTGTTTCACTTGACCAAATTAAGAGTTTCAAAATTTTTTGATGACCAGAGTATTAGTTTTTTTATTTTTCTTAATTTTCAAAGGTAAGCTAAAGTCTCCTACTGTAATTGTATTTCTGCTCACTTCTCATTGCATTTTTTGAAAGTGCTGCCTTATGGATTTACATGCTATGATATCTGCTGTATAACAACTTACAATAATTAGATCTCTGTTGTGGACTGTATCATTATTTTGATATAGTGCCATCTTTATGTATTTTTTTTTCTATGCCCAAGTGGCAAACTTGCCCCAATTATTACATGGCTGGGCCTTTTCTTCATCTTACAATGTATATTCTAAACTTCTTCCCATTTTGAGCCAGTCCATTATCAAAACAACCCACATGTCATAATAAACAGCCACATGAATTCATAATTTCTATACCCTGATTCATAGCTTCAATTATACTGTTAAGATTCCAGATATCTCTAGATCCTTTCTTAGCATAAAGAAAAATGTAGAATGTGGTGAATGTATTCCCTATAAAACTAACCAACCAATCAAACATATAGACCTTGTTACTTGGGCAACCGGAGGATCTAGGGTCCAGAAGGCTGCTAGGCCCTAGAACTGTTCTGACAGAATCCACCAGGGATGCTGGTAAAAAATGCATAATCCTGGATTCTACTCCCAGAGATCTTGAATCTCCAGATTTGGAGGGTTGCATGGGGACAGAAATTGGGGTTTCAAATAAGTATTGCAAGTGACGTTGCAAAGCATGGTATTTCAATCTCCCTTTAAAAAACACTGACTTCGGGAAGGACTTGTGCCAAAAAATAAACACAGAAATACTGGAGAAGAATAAAAATCATTTGCTCTAGGCTGTTTGCCCACTTGGAACAGTAGGCCTTCCAAAGGAGCATGAGCTAGACTCTGGGATCCTTTTTCCTTTAGTTCCACAACCTCACAGGACATCATGGCCTAGAGCTGGGAAGGGAACAATGCTGTTGCTACTCAGGTTTGATCCCAGATCTCTTGCCCTCTGCAAATGCTAAGCATTCTTTTTCTTTTCTCAATTCATCTCTGAGATAACATTTATCTGTCCCTGAATCTTGCCATTGAAGTCTATTTGTAATGCAGAGGAAGGAAACACAATGTCTTCCCGACAGTCTGCACTGATCCATTATCTTCTCAGGAATGAAACACGTAGGTGACTGTATGAACTATTTTTAGGAAACTTGTGGTTATATTGACTATTTTAACATAACAAATTAGCTTTTTGTGGACATTTTCCTTTTTTCTCCCCAGAGACTCAGTTTACCAGGCTGACAAGAGCTGCTGTCTTTTCTTCTTTCCCTCTTCCCCTTCTTGCACCGTGACTAGGTTTTAGGGCTGCTATGACAAAGCACCACAGACTGTGTGGCTTAAACAACAGAAATTATTGTCTTCACTGTTCTGGAGGTTGGAGATCCAAGATTAATGCTATTTAATTAAGGTTGGTTCCTTCTGGGGCTGTAAGGGAGAATCTCTTCCATGCCTGTCCTCTAGCTTCTAGTGGTTTCCTGGTAATATTTGGTGTCTCTCGGCTTGCTTATGCACCACCCCACTCTCTGCCTTCATCTTCCCATGGCATTTTCCCTGTGTGTGTCTATCTGTATGTCCAAATTTCCCCATTTTATAAAGTCATATTCATTAGAGGCACACTAATGACCTCATTTTAACTTGATCATCTATAAAGATCCTATTTACAAATAAGGTCACATTCACAGGTACTGGGGGTTAGGACTCCAACATGTTTTGGGGAGATACAATGCAACCCATAATCCCCCTCCTCCTTCTCTTCCTGGCGGCACAACTATTGCTTGTAACTGCTGTTACGACTAGCACTGCTTTCTAGCTCTTTCCTCTTCCCTTCACTATTTGATTTTGGTTTTTCACTTATGTGTTAGCATTTCTTTCCCAGTGCGGTTGATCAGGCAGTCAATTATTTACTATTATTGACTTGCTAAATAATATTAGAGCAGTAAAATCTATTCATAATGGATTTATGAAAATAATAAATGATAAAGAAGAAAATAAAAGTAACCCATAGTATCATCAACAAGTGAATAAGAGAAAATAGTATCATAAATCCACAGCATTTTATAGAATCTAAAACAGTTGGTTTGAGGGGTGCCTGGGTGGCTTAGTCGGTTAAGCGTCCGACTTCAGCTCAGGTCTGATCTCATGGTTTATGTGTTCAAGCACTGCGTTAGGCTCTGAGCTGACAGCTCAGAGCCTGGAGCCCCCTTCCAATTCTGTGTCTCCCTCTCTCTCTGACCCTCCCCCCACTTACACTGTGTGTGTGTCTCTCTCTCTCTCAAAAATAAATAAACGTTAAAAAAAATTAAAACAGTTGGTTTGAAGTGGATTCTAATTTCAAAATGTGAGAATATACATCTTGTAATCATTAAAATACAGTATATATATGCACATACATATGTATATAACTGGAATCACAAAATTCTATGAAAATCTCTCAAATTCCAAAAACATAATGTTTTGTATTCCCACTATATTTTTCTTAGCATTGGCTTAAGTATTTTCCTAAGATACTTATTTTAAAATTATGTTAATGACTGCATTTCTTAATAGTGTAATGGTTTAACAATTGTATTATTTTCATTTTTTCCCTATTTTGAATTATATGAAATGAACATTATTATACATAAATCTTATGTAATTTTTATTATTTCCTCAGGATAGATTCTAAAACTGTAACTACTGAATCAAATGGTGTGAATTATTATTATTTTTATTTTTTTTAATTTTTAAAAATTTATTTATTTTGAGAGAAAGGGAGAGAGAGAGAGAGAGACTGAAGGAGAGAGAGAGTGCAAGCAGGTGTGGGGCAGAGAGAGAGAGAGAGAGAGAGAGAATCTCAAGCAGGCTCCATGCTGCCAGCACAGAGCCCGATTCGGGGCTTGAACTCATGAACCGTGAGATCATGACCTGAGCTGAAACCAAAAGTCTGATGCCACTCAGGCGCCCCTCAAAGGGTGTGAATTTTTAAAAAAAAAATTTTTTTTTCCAACGTTTATTTATTTTTGGGACAGAGAGAGACAGAGCATGAACGGGGGAGGGGCAGAGAGAGAGGGAGACACAGAATCAGAAACAGGCTCCAGACTCTGAGCCATCAGCCCAGAGCCTGACGCGGGGCTCGAACTCACGGACTGGGAGATCGTGACCTGGCTGAAGTCGGACGCTTAACCGACTGCGCCACCCAGGCGCCCTGAGGGTGTGAATTTTTAAAATGCTGTTCATAACATTGCCAAATTGTTTTTAGGAAACTTCTTTCAATTTTTATCACCACCAGCCATATATAAAACTCCAGTCGAAAGCATAATATTAATATTTTCTTCCTTCCTTCCCTCCTTCTCTCTCTCTTTCACTCTCAGTTATTTGATAAGCCACAAATAGCATTTCAATGTTTTGTTAGGTAGTCCTTCAAGTATTGGCCAGCATAAAAGCTTTATTTTAAATTTGTTCGTTTAGCCATTTAAATTTCTTTTTGGTGAATGTTTTGTTAAAACTGTTTACCTTTATAGGGTAAAGGTTTATAGGGTAAAACATTTTTTTTGTATTGATCTGTTTAAATACTGAATCTGTATTTTATTTATTGCAAATACTTTTCCTAGTTTTTGCTATTTGTTTAAATTTTGTTGACGATATCTCGACATGCCAAAGTATTAAATTCTTACACAGTCTTTTTATCTATTTTTTTCTTTCAACTTTTTATTTATTTATTTATTTATTTATTTATTTATTTATTTATTTATTTTTTATTTCTTTTTCTTTTTCTTTTTTTCTTTTGTTTTTCTTTCACCTTTTTAAACTTGGAGAATGATTAGCCAATTATCTACAAGAGCTCCAACAAGGCTCCTTGTAAGGAGGCTAAGCTCAGACAATTAAATGAAAGCACTTTCTAAGGGCCATGCATAGCATTTTCTGAAAGCTTTCTATGGTACCCCATCCTCTCAACACCCCTGAAAGTGTTGGTTCTCAACCTGGGGAACTTCCCGAGTGAAACCTGAAACTGGTTCCCACACACAGAGGGCAAGGAGAGACCAAAGAAAGAGGCAGGCCGCTCCAGATCGGTAGGTGTCTGGTTTAATAAGCGAAGGAACTTACCCGTGAGGTTTGTCTCCGGCGCTCCAAAATTCAAGTTTCCACACCTGCGGCCAGAATCTTCAAAGTTTATATGGAGGCCTTAATGGATACCTCTAGATGGTGACAACAGCACATTGCTCTCTCAAGGCTTCGTCCTTGAACAAGGCCCCCACTGGGGGAAGGGTGGGCAGAAGTGTGTTTGTTCCAAGGACAAGGGGGGAGGGTGAGGAGCCTCCATGCCCCCGCCCCAGGGCCAGCTTACAGGTCAGCTGGGGGTCATGTCCCCTCCATGACCTCCTCCGACAGAAAGGTAGCTGTTATTGTCAATGTACAGATGAAGAGTGGGGGAGGGGCAGAGAGAGAGGGAGATACAGAATCCAAAGCAGGCTCCAGGCTCCTAGCTGTCAGCACAGAGCCGGATGTGGGGCTGGAACCCACGAACTGCGACATCGTGACCTGAGCCGAAGTCACTGCTTAACCAACTGAGCCACCCAGGTGCCTCTAAAGCTGGTATTTTTAACCCTTCTGCTGTATCCCTCCTAAAAGGTACGTATGAGCCAGAGGTTTAAAGTTTAAATGACAAAATTTGAAATTATTATCTTGGTATTTAAATTAGCACAAACCAATTTTGCTTTCTATAGTGCATTTATTTAACAAATATTTACTGGAATCTGAATTTTGAGCACTGTGGTCGGTAGATGCTGGTATTGCAGAGATAAACGAAGCATGTTTACTTTTGGGAAGTATTTGAGAGGCAAGTGGAATCAGATAAACTAATAATTGCCTAACGTGGTGGGCTCAGAGTGCTCAAAAAAGAGGAATTGGCTGTGTATGTGTGTGACATTCTTCCTTTTATTCTCTGAAAACCCAGGTGACGCTTAAGCAAACCTACCCCAGAACTTGGGGTTACCTTCTTCTTTGCATGGTCCCAGCCACCTGTTTCCTATCTTCACATTAACTATTGTTTGCCTCTCCACACCCTCTGGTCTCAATTCAAACTCACGTTTTTGAACAATAAATCTGCTGTGTGTCTTTCAGACAGAACAGAACAGGTTTGGAGTAGAGGATGTTTCTCGGGTTTCCAAATGGATCTTTGTAAGGTCAATCTAAGTAGGCCTCAGTGGTGGGGTTGAAACAGTGCTGCCTCTTTTAGACATGTTTTCTCCTTTCCCTCTTGAGTTTCATAGCGATTTCCTGCTCTGGGAGGAGCTGGCAAACTTAACTTCCTAAGAGTTATAATGTTTTACTTTTTTGCAACATCGTACAGCCTTCTGAGTGTCCTCTTCTTACCACAGACTTGGCAGTAGTCTCACAGGCCCATTAATCGAATCACTTGTCTAGTGCAACTCCACAGGCTGGGATGTGGTGGAGGGATTAAGGGCTCTGGTGGAGGCTTGACTCCGGATCCCACTACATACAATCTGTGTGTCTCTGCTCAAGCTCTTTGAGTTTATGAAATCTTAGTTTCCTCACCTATAAAATGGGGATGATAATAATAGTGCTTAACTCATAGAATTCTATGGGGCCTGACTCAAATAATATAAATAATATGTATTATTATCCTAGACAACTGATCTTTTACAGAGATCTTTTTCAGTTAATAAAAATTTATTGAGCACCTGCTATGTACCCAGACCTGTTTTAAGTGCTAGTGACATAGCAGTGAATGATGGTAATAAAAACATAACAAAACAAAGACCCTGTCTTCCTTGAGATTACATGGGGGTGGAAGAACAGACTATACTCCAATGAACATAAATTTATGGTATTATTTCAGATAGTATTAAATTCTGTGAAAAAAAAATGAAGCAGGATGAGGGAAAGAAATAGGGGATGGTATTAGATAAAGATGTTAGTGAGGTGTCTTTGAACAGGTGACACTCGAACAGAGTGCTGAATAAAGAGAATGAAGCATGGTTTTCTGAGAAAGAGCATGGGTCATGAGCAGTTGTGGAGGGGAGATGATCCAGAGAAGAGAAGAAAATACCTGATTTTTCCATTTTGTGTTTCCTGTTGAACTTCATTTCTTTGAGTACAACCATAAATTTAGACTGGACCCCATGGGAGCTTGTTTTGCATGGGTTATTTCATGGGTGAGCTGACTGCGTCGAGTGACTCTAGAAGAAGAGAGGAAATTTGTTCTCTGCCCTCCTTTTTTAAAAAAAATTTAAACTGTTTATTTATTTTGAGAGAGAGAGAGAGAGAGAGAGAGAGAGAGAGAGAGAGAGAGTACAAGTGAGCAGGGGGAGGGGCAAAGGGAAGGAGAGACAGAATCCCAGGCAGGCTCTGTGCTGTCAGCACAGAGGCCAACGCAGGGCTCGAAACCCCAAATCGTGGGATCATGTCTGAGCCGAGATCAAGAGTTGGGTGCTTAACCGACTGAGCCACCCAGGCGCCCCTCATCTCTGCTCTCCTTGTATAAGGGAAGCCTACTGTCACTCACTCCAGCAGGCTCTGCAGAGGTTGGGAGCCCAGAATTGGAGTGTGAGTAAGTAATCAGCTGAGCTATGTGGTAATGACAAAGATCTCCAACTACTTGCCAAGATCGAGCCACAAGTTAGAGGCGATAAAAATGCACTGTGTAAAAGTGACCTCCCACAATAGGTAATGACATATTTCCGGCAGAAATTTTTCCTTTCTTTTTTACCATAGGTCTTTCTGATTTTAAAAGTTAAAGGAAATGCTGAGTGCCTTTTATGTTCAAGGCACTTTATATATGTGTCTCATTTAATCCTCCTAATAATATCAAAAGGTAGGATTTATATCCTCATTTTTCAAATTAAGAAGACTGAGGGAGGTCAAGTAATTTGTCCAAGATCACACAGAGAGTAAGCAGCAGAACCAGCTTTCGAAACCCAGGTCATTGTGATTCCAAAGCCTATGGGTTTCCACTTACACAATATTGCTAACCTCAGGCAGGGAATTTCCATCATGTTAACCAGTGGGACGTTTTCCTCTGCACATTAAATAACTGCTCGCAAAGGAGTTTCCTCAGATCTTCATGTTGTATTGCGAATTGAAGAATGGATTGTGAGTTAGGAATGGTTGATAGGCAACTGGTTTATAAATTGATTTAGAGGGAAGTTCATGACAATGAAGAGAAGTGCCAGTCCAATAATGATTCTCACATGACAGAGAAGTCCTCTTCTGAAAGATAGAGACTTACCCTGTTTGACGAAATCTCTGTCATGAGCTGTTTTCCCATGAGGAACCACAGAGAAGGTCCTATTGAGAAGCTTATTCCTTAGGAGGAACTACCACAGTTTAGTTTCACTATTGGCAGAGTCTGGATTTGAGTAAGCTGATTAAATACAAATATGACTTTGTCCTTTCCCATAATTGCTCTTTCGATTCTTGAAATACCATCAATGACTGGTGTCACTTCCTCAGTAGTGGCTTCAACAAGAAAAACCTTGTTGCTACCCTGGATTTCTTCACCTCCTGAATCCTTTCATATTAAATAGTCAACAAATCCTGCCAAGTATTATGTCTTAGATCCAGAATCTCACTTGAATGTAGTTAATGTGTATCTGGGGTTCGGACCCCAGCTAGTACCTTAGTGAACTTCTCTGTGCTTCCCTTTTGTCTTTAAAGGATGCTGTATTAGTTTCCCATGGCTTCTGTGGCAAATTACAGAAGTTTTCGTTTTGGTAACTGAAAACAACACAAATTTATTAACAGTTTGTTACAGTTCTAGAGGTCAGAAGTCAGAAATAGGTCTCAATGGGCTAAAATCAAGGTGCCGGTAGGGTTGTGTTCCTTCTGGAGGTTCCACGGGGAAACTGCACTTTTCTTGCTTTTCCATTCCTAGAAGCTACGTTTCGTGGTTCATGGCCCTTTCACCAAAGAGAGAAGCCATTTATGGACCAATAACTCATATAGTAAGCAGGACAGTTCCTCATGGCAGAGCTATGGCCAAATCTCTGTTATAATAATGCACCTTGGATCTGTGCTGAGGCAGGCACTGAAAGTGCAAGTTCCAATCCAGGACAACAGTGTTGGTTGTGCCGGGATGAATGGCACGAGACTCCGAAAAGTAGGTCAGCAGATTTCAAGCAATGAGAGAAGAAAAGAGATCTGGAGTAACAGAGTCCCAGTGGTTAAGGACTTTTACCATTTACTTTGTGATGAGAAGTTTGATGTCCATATCAAACCTGTCTCAGTAGATACATTGCTTTTGCTATTAGAGCCGTGTAGCAATCTTTATGTGCTTCTCATTCCATAGTTTGGGCTCGGTCATTCTTAATCAATTGTTTGCTGTTATCATTAAGCCCTGAATTAAACAATACTACAAGTGTTATCAATAGCTATTTAGTTGGCTTGGGTGGACCCGGGTGGCAGGTGCTCAAAGCTGGGAGACCATATCAACACTCCCCCACCCCCTACTGGTTTAACGACGCTTGTTTTTCTCTCAGGGTGCACTTCCGGATACATCTGCACATGCTGTTTTCCACCTAGAATGCACTGTGTCCTGCCTTCAGCCCTATGTCCACTTTCTCACATCCTTTAAGAACTTGTGTAAACGACACTTTCTCAGTCTTTTCTGATTCCCCCAAGGAGTTATGTTGCCATTACCTCCTGTGTCCCACGGCCTTTGTACACATCTCTATTCCAGTATAGTCACTTAGTTACCTCCCCTCCCCCCCAGACCAACTGGGACCTACTTTAGGTACAGACTGCACCTGATCGATTCTCCTTTAATCTCCTCCAGACTCTCAAGAGTCGCCACCACGTGGCAAATGTCTGCAAACATCGATCTCATCTCTAGGGAGGCAGACGGGCCTGACAAGTTCTTGGAACACCTCAGTGAAGGGACAGTTGACTTGCTGTGGACAAACACCTGTTTAGCTGTATAAACAGACTGTGATTTTCTCTGGTTGGTGGCCTCTATCTTTGTCCAGAACAGAACACTCTGCTGATCAATCAGCTTGGTTAGAAGAAAGATAATGCTCTTATTTTTTTTAAGTCTATTTTTATTTATTTTGAGAGAGAGAGCAAGCAGCAGAGGGGCAGAGAGAGAGAGAGAGAGAGAGACAGAGAGACAGAGAGACAGAGAGACAGAATCCCAAGCGGGGCTCGAACTTACAAACCATGAGATCATGACCTGGGCCAAAAGCAAGAGTTGGATGCTTAATTGACTGAACCACCCAGCAGCCCATAATGTTCTTATTTCATTAATAGGTCATAGTTAATGCCCTCCCAGTAACCTAGCTGCCAACTGCTTTGTATAAACTAATGGTGCTGTAACACAGTGGGTCTTAAAATTTATTGCCATTATTATTATTATTAAGAAATCGTTTGAATTTTTATTGCCAGAAGGACTTCATCTGCAATAAAGACTCAACTAAAAGTAAATATGAAAGTAAAATATAAAATTCTGCCTTAAGAAAGGGTTTCAGTTGAAGTGCCTGGGTGTCTCAGTCGGTTAAGCATCTGACTTGCGCTCAGGTCATGCTCTCATGGTTTGCGAGTTCGAGTCCCACATTGGGCTGTGTGCTGACAGCTCAGAGCCTGGAGCCTGCTTCAGATTCTGTGTCTCCCTCTCTCTCTACCCCTTGCCCTCTCCCTCCCTCCCTCTCTCTCTCTCTCTCTCTCTCAAAAATAAATAAACATTACAAAAGTTTTAAAAAAAAGGGAAGGGTTTCAGTTTGGTTATTCTATAAACACGCTATTTGCAAAGTATACATTGAACGAAGGGTATACATTTCCTCCCTCCCTCCCTTCCTCTTCCTCAAATATTTACTGAACACTTACGTTTTGACAGGTCCCGTTTTAGGCATAAGAGATACAAAGTGAAGGAGTCATACTCCCTGCTCCTCAGTTGCTTTCTTTCTAGGGATTTTCACTTGCAAAAAGAGAAGAAATTTGTAAAACTTGGAATTTGTAAAAATGAATTGAGAGTAAGAGTTGGCAGCCGATGATTAGTTTTGTGCCAGTTGAAATAGAAAGCACTCAGAAGGGCAAAAGTTCTCATCAGATAGTAAGATTCAGTATTTCATTGTCACAAATTCAGATTGTATTAATTTGTCCTTAGTGCACTGATATTGTATGAAATGAATAGAGGATGTGGCCCCTGACCTCAGGAACTTCATCATTAGAGTGATAGCTTTTATGAGAACTTCAAGTTCTTTGCCAGTATGGTGAAAAGCTAGCATTATTATGTGTATAAATAAGCTGGAGGAAACAAGGTTCTAAGAAGTTTGACTAGCTTAGACTAGACCAGTAATTCTCAAAGTGTGATCCCCAGACTAGCTGCATTATTGTCACTTGGGAGCTTGCTAAAAAGGCAAATTCTTAGGCCCTAACTGAGAGCTACTGAGTCTGAAACTCTGGGGGTGGTGTAGGACACAATCTATGATTTTGCAGACTCTCTGTGATTTTGATACATGCTCAGGTGTGACTGAGGGCCACTGCTCCAGTCCAGATCCTTAATATTCACAGTGTGGGCCATGGACCTGTAGCATCAGCATCCCCTGAGAGCTTGTTAGAAATGTACAGCGTTGGGTCCCACTTCAGGTCTTCTGGGTCAGAATCTGGCCTTTCACAAGATTCTCGGGTGATTTGTATGCACATCACGTTTGTGAAGCACTGCTCTACACCAGGTTGGACATTGAAGGGCATTGAGCCAGGCCCAGACTGGGTCTCCTCCCATCTCATTCCTCGTACTCGTGATGCACACCCACGGGCTGCTCCGCTCCACTTCCCTCTGCACTGGGATGGTGTTATTATGAATTGGCGTTGTGCAAGCTCGGACAGCACCAAGGTTTCTTGCAGAGCAGGCTTAGCTCCTGTCCACAAAGACGGAGGACAGTGTGGCTTGAAGCATAATAAGTTTGCCAGTAGCCAATAGGTCACTATGAAAGTTGTTTGTCAGATTTCCTCTTTCTTAAGATACAATTAAGTTTTTTTTGTCTGAGGCAAGGGTAATGCAATTTCCAATATAAGTGAGTCAAGCAGACTGACAAAATGATGAGTAATGAGAAAAATCTGGGACTTCCTGGCCTGTTATTACATTGGCATTAGGAAGGGCCAATAGAGCCAATCAGATTGATAATTCCATAATAGACTGGTAATTAGCTGTTGTCTCCATGCTGCTCCTGGTAACACAGCTCTTCCTTTGGGCTCTCACTAGAGCTCCTCATGACCCAGCGCCCAACAATACTCGAAATATCCTTTCCTGGCACATCATGGGCCCCCAGGGCCTTAAATAATGTGGTTTGCATCTTTTCTGATCTGCTGGTGCTCCTGCCTTACCAGTTGTTAGATATGGCTGATCCTTACTGTTTGCAGATTCCGCAGTTGTGAATATGCTTCTTCGCTGAAATCTGCTTGTAATCCCAAATCAATACTCACAGTGCTTCTGCGGTCATTTGTGGACAAATGCAAAGTGGTGAAATAGTTGACATGCCCTACGGGCATGGTCCCGGCTGAATGAAGTCCAACAAAGAGATGTTCTGCCTTCTTGTTTCAGTTCTCCTATTGCAAACAACTGTCCTTTTTGAGGTCTATTTGGTGGCATGTTTTTTGTATTTTTGTGCTTTTCGTTGGTGACTCCACTGCTTAAAATGCACCCCCCCCCCCACCAGTGTAGTGTGCAAGTGCTGTTTGGCGTAAGCACAGAAGTCCCTGAGGGGCGTTTCAGACAAAGTGTATATTAGATAAACTTCGTGTGGGCATGAGTTCTAGTGCTGTTGGCCATGGATTTAATGTCACTGAATCAACAATAGGTATCAGCTAAGGTGTCTTTATTTTTATTTTTTTTATTTTATTTTTTTTCAACATTTATTTATTTTTTGGGACAGAGAGAGACAGAGCATGAACGGGGGAGGGGAAGAGAGAGAGGGAGACACAGAATCGGAAACAGGCTCCAGGCTCTGAGCCATCAGCCCAGAGCCCGACGCGGGGCTCGAACTCACGGAACACTAGATCGTGACCTGGCTGAAGTCGGACGCTTAACCGACTGCGCCACCCAGGCACCCCAGCTAAGGTGTCTTTAAACACAGGCACGCATAAAACAAGGTTACATATCCACCCAGTGATGAAGCTCTTGTGATCAGAGGCTTTCAGGAACCTAACCCTGTATTCTCCCTAGAAGCAATGGCTAGGTTTATTTGCTAACTCAGTGTTTGTGGCGGGTGTATACAACATACCCACCATATGTGAAATATCACCCCAGGGGTATGGCTTATTAATGTTTTAATCTAATATTTTTACTCTCAGTAGTCTAGCTGAAAATATAAAGAGTGCCATCACCCTACCTCCCACTGGGACTGCCAGTTTCTTTTCTTTTTTTTTTTTTTTTTTTTAATTTTTTTTTTCAACGTTTTTATTTATTTTTTTTGGGACAGAGAGAGACAGAGCATGAACGGGGGAGGGGCAGAGAGAGAGGGAGACACAGAATCGGAAACAGGCTCCAGGCTCTGAGCCATCAGCCCAGAGCCCGACGCGGGGCTCGAACTCACGGACCGCGAGATCGTGACCTGGCTGAAGTCGGACGCTTAACCGACTGCGCCACCCAGGCGCCCCTGGGACTGCCAGTTTCAACATACTTGCTGGGTGGTCATGGAGGAAGGAGCAGTTACATGTTGCAAAGATATGTTTTCTGAAAAGAAAGTGCGTGAAAGAGTTCAGAAGAAGCCTCCTCAAAATGTGCCAGTTTGGCATGTAGACTATTTTGAGGTGAATGCAATGGAAATGTTTTGGGTTCAGGAGAAAAATTTGCCTCTCCTTTAACTACCTAGAAGAATCTAAATTGGTTGCCTTTCCCAGAATAAGAGTTAATACCAGAGATAGATTTTAACTGAGTGACCCATCTTTGTGGCAGGGCAAACATTTAATTGCCAAACATATGTTCTTTCTACTGTCCTGTGAGTCACCCTCCTTGCCTTCGAAGCCACAGCCCCCATCCCATTCCTTAGCTCAGGATGGCATGAAAACCTCATTTTACCTTTCTGCCTTTGAATTGCTCGTGCATGTGCAGTTCCCAAGTGTACATTTGATTTTCTCCTGCTAATCTGTCTCATGTCAATTTTATTCTTGGACCAGCCAGAAGAGCCTTTGAAAGGTAGAGGAACATTTGTCCCCACACCCAACATGTGTATGTCTTCATTGTATTCCCAAGGTGGCATTTACTAAATGTTTCCTATATGTGGTTAGTTGAATGTGAGCATTGAAGGGGAAATCCTGTGAGCTGGTGATGGAACTATGAGGAAGAATAGGGGGTCTAGTTAGACACCTGGCTAATGGTCCTTGCAAAATGCATGATGCCTTTAGCTAGACAGTGGATGTGAGAGGTCAGCGGCAGACAGTGAGCAAGAAAGCGCCGTCCTTACCTTTAAAAGCACAAAGCCATGAGCAAGACAGACTTGAAAAACAAACACTTCCCACTTGGTAATCACAGACATATTCAAACTGTTGTAGGAGAAGCTGTGGGAAATTGAAGG
The DNA here is from genome assembly GCF_028749965.1 of Puma concolor. Lineage (NCBI taxonomy): Eukaryota > Metazoa > Chordata > Mammalia > Carnivora > Felidae > Puma > Puma concolor. The sequence continues at coordinate 28,559,254 of NC_141675.1, read as the reverse complement.
AGGAAATGCCTAATTTTTCCAGGTTCCCAGAGAAGGAGACCTTTGAGCAGAGTTTGAAGCAGGGAGAAGAGTTCTTTAGGCAAGCAAGAGGGTGAGACTAACTGGGTTGGGACTGGGGAGAATTCTAGGCAAAAGGAGCAGAATTAGCAGAGGCACGAGTGTGTCAGGAGCGTGTGTATGTGTGTGTGTGTGTGTGCAGGGGGTGTGAGTGGAGGGGGTTAGTAGGTAAGGAAGAGACCGAATGTTGGGGATGGGAGAGAGGAGTGGTGAGTGGGCCCCAAGATCAGGGAGTTGGACTTTACAGTGCAGGCCATAGGACAGCAGTACAGGATTTGAGTTTAGGAAAAGATCACTTTGGCAGCAGTGGACAAGATGGACAGGAACAGGGCGATCAATACCCAGCTCAACCTGCTTCTGCAGAAAAATCTCTGTACCCTGGCAGCCTCCACAGGTCTATTTCCCTAAATTTAACACTTTCAGACGTGGATGGGCACACAAATCAGTAGGTCTGAGTGCAGTCCAAGTTTCTGCAGTCTGAAGAGCTCCCCAGTAGTGCTGTCAACCTTAAAAATAGCCAGTTCTTTTACTCAGCAAAAGGAGTTTTCAGGAATAGCAGAGGAATTGCAACTTGTGATGAGCAAATTGTGGCAAACAATAGGCAAGGCCTAAGAGACCAAGGGAAGGTCAGCTTTTACCAGGTTATAGGAAGAAATTGGGGAGGATGGTTTCGAACAAGTTTGTTGAAGAATAAGAGTTTGAGGTTGTGGAAGTTGGCTGCAAGCAGTGTTTAGTGCGTTGTGGCTGGGCAGGGAGAGATCTTTCTCCCTCCCACCCTCCCTCTGTTCCTTCCTTTCTTCCTTCCAGAATGATCTTCCTTCTTCCTGCTGCTTATGCAGGCTGCAATGAGTGGTACCTGCACGAGAGCTCCCTCTTCAGGGCTTCCTGATTCCAATGAATTTTTTTTGTTTTTAATTTTGAGTATAGATGACACACAATGTTACGTTATTTCAGGTGTATGGCATTCAACTTCTCTATACCCTAAGCTCACCACAAATGTAGCCTCCATCTGTCACCATACAACACTGTTACAATATCACTGACCATATTCCCTATACTGTGCCTTTTATTCCTGTGACTTATTCACCCCGTAACCGGAAGCCTGGATCTCCCACTCCCTTTCACCCATTTTGCCCATCCCTCTGCTCCTCTTGCCTCTGGCAACTCTCAATTTGTTCTCTGTATTAATAGCTAACTCCATTTTAAATGGGATTTCCTTACTCATTTCACAATGCCAAAGCTATTGGTCCATAGACATACTTGGAGGAGAAAGGCTTCAACTTGCTTGCACACTGGAATAGCCTAGGTTTTTTTTTGTTTTGTTTTGTTTTGCTTTGTTTTAAAACTGGCTTCTAGTGGCACTCCCGAAACTCATTTAATAGGTATAGGGTGTGGTCTGGACAATGAGAACGTAAAAAGTGCCCCAGGTGAAAGACCAGGTTTTTCTGCTTGTTTTGTTTTAAAATTTTCACTAGAGGATGCTGGAATCTGGAACCACCAGCCATGCAGCTATGCAGGGTGGGAAGCGAGTGGGGATTCAGTGTCCTGGGAGGGAAGGAGTGATTGCTTCACCCTGGGCTAGCGTTGGATGGAGGCTAGAGTGGGCTGAGATGGAATGGGACGCCCCTGCTCATTGTGCTTCAGAGCGTGTGGTCCCTGGAAGGGTGGGGACATCCTAGGGAATCTCTAATAATTGCCTGGTAGGGGTGGCTTCACCCCTATCATGATTCAACCAAATCATTATGGAAGAGCAAGGAGGGAAACTGTTTTCCTATCTTCTTGGGTCTTCCCCTTAACTCTTCTCTCCTTGGCTTTGTAGGGAAGGAAAAATTCTTCCTCCCTTTCCAGGTCTTCCAGCTGGACTAAGAATTAGATTTATATGAGACAGGTTAACAGGCGGAAAACTCCAAAGCTTGACTATGTGCACATGGAGGCCCCAAAATGAAATTGGGACCTAAGGAAATGGCCGAGGCAAGTAGTTTTTATACTTTTTAGACAAAGGGACGATGAATTTGTGAGGAATTGACAGGATAAAGAAAACAGATGTTTGGGACCTTTAATTAGTAAGGAATTTGGGCTGAGGTGTAGTAGATTAGGAAAAAAGGAACAAGGTTTGTTTCTAGGGCTTTCTCAGCATTGTAGTTCCTCTCTGGTGCTAAAGATGTCTTCTTAGTGCAGGGAGAGTACCTTTCATATGGGAGATGTAGTTCCTGCTTCCAGGGGTACAGAGAAGGGTCTGAGTGCCCTTGCACCAGCTGATTCTTGTGTAACTTTTATTTAAAATAAACAAGATGTTGGGGCGCCTGGGTGGCGCAGTCGGTTAAGCGTCCGACTTCAGCCAGGTCACGATCTCGCAGTCCGTGAGTTTGAGCCCCGCGTCGGGCTCTGGGCTGATGGCTCAGAGCCTGGAGCCTGTTTCTGATTCTGTGTCTCCCTCTCTCTCTGCCCCTCCCCCGTTCATGCTCTGTCTCTCTCTGTCCCAAAAAAATAAATAAACGTTAAAAAAAAAAATTAAAAAAAAAAATAAAAAAAAATAAGATGCAAACGTGGCACATTTTGGGGCACCCTGCCCTTGGCCCCTACACCTGCAAGGCTTATGTTATGATACTGGCTTTAAATTTCCTCCATGAGAGCAGCACCAGCTACCTTCTCCCACACTCTATATTGTAACAAGTCTTGTTATTTTCTACATGCTGTTTCTTTCCCATGCCTTCAAATGCTAGCTAGAACCCACAGCACAATGTTGCATAGGAAGTGGTAAAAGAGTTTGACTGTCCTTGAGTTGTTTCTGATTTTGTAAAAAATGATCTTAACATATTACCATGGTTGCTTTTATTTCTGGAGGGGAAGGGGCTGTTCTTTATTAGGTTAAAGAAATTTATTCTTGATGTTAGGAATTTTTTTTTTCTTTTTAAAAATTGTGAATATTACCGATGTTCATCAAAGGTTCTTTTTTATCTATTGAGATGATGACACTTTTCTCATAAGCTTTCTTAAGGTGGGGAATCACATTAAAGGATTTTCTTAATCTCTGCATTTCTGGGTAAAATCCATTTTCTTTATGTTATCTTTTTTTAATTGAAGTAGAGTTGACATACAATGTTTGTGTTAGTTTCAGGTGATTGGACAACTGCTTGGACAGTGTTTGGATAGAGCACAGTGATTGGACAAATCTATACATTACTCAATGCTTACCATGGTTAGTGTGGTCATTTATATTTACACATTGTTGGATTGGCTTTGCTAGTAGTTTATCCTTTTTGCTCATGTATTAATGAGTGAGATGGGTCTCCTATTTTTCTTATTCATACTTTATCAGTTTGGACATCAAGGTTATGCTAAACTCATTAAATGCTTCCCTGTTTACCTAGTCCCTGAAAGAGTTTGTACAAGACTGGGATTATTTGTTTCATAAATGTCTGACAGAGCTTGATGCTTAAATTTTTGGAGACTGAGGTTTTTAATTTTGGTAGATTTTTAACTAACAACTTAATTCTATACTGGTTGTAGTGTTCACTGGTTTCTATAAACTCCCATCATGGCTAATATCAAGGTGTCGTTAACAGTTGGCTCACAAATTTCCTTAATACTTGATAAATGGCTCTAGAATTCCAGTGTTAGATGGTTCCAGGACACTATTTTATAGGGCTATTTATCTTTGGGGACTTTTATTGGAATTGCATTATATTTTTTCTAGAAATTTATCCTTTTCATCCATTTTCAAATTAATTATCATAAAATTATTCCTAATACTGCCCTCGCCCCTGCTCCATGAGACAAATGGTGTGGCAGAGGAGCTGCCCAAAAGAGCTATGACCTTGAGCAGAGCAACGTAGACTCTGCCATCTCCATGGCTCAGTAAGGAGGGAGTAGAGAATAAATAATCCCATTTCTCTTCCTACCCTCTGTTGTTGGCCAGTATCACACATTGAGTAAACCAAAGTAGAAGTGGGGCACCTGGGTGGCTCTGTCGGTTAAGCATTGGACTTCGGCTCAGGTCATGATCTCACGGTCTGTGAGTTGGAGCCCCGCGTCGGGCTCTGTGCTGACCGCTCAGAGCCTGGAGCCTGCTTCAGATTCTGTGTCTCCCACACTCTCTGCCCCTCCCCTGTTCATGCTCTGTCTCTCTCTGTCTCAAAAAAAAAAAAAACGTTAAAAAAAAAATTAAAAAAAAAAAAAAACCAAAGTAGAAGTCAGCTGAAAGGTAGCTGGAGTGATATGTGGTCCTTGGAGGTGGGACTTTTAGGGGCACAAAATAAGGGCAACTGATAGGGGGTGTCAGAAAGTAATCAGCAGAGAGACTTAGCTCATTTATTTAGTCCCTCTCTGCCCTTGCCAGATCTGTGTATTTAAGGCTATATATTTCCCTCTAAGTACTATTTTAGCTGCATCTCATAAATTGCAAAGTGAGGTATATTCATTATTATTCATTTCTAAATATTTTGTAGATTCTGTTAAGATTTTTTCTTTAATCTTTGAATTATTTAGGTGTATATTTATTTCCAAAAAGAAGGGTTATTGTGGTTTTCATTTTTTATTGAATTTTAATGTAATCACACTGATCTGAGACTGTAGTCGTTTTGACACCAATTCTTGGAAATCTCCCGAGACTTGTTTTCTGGCCTAGTACACGATGTTCTCTGTGTGCTTGAAAAGCTTGTATATTTTGAAGCACTTGGTAGTAGTAGTCTATTTATGTCTATTTGTCCCCATTAGATCAAGTGTCTTTATTCAGATCTTTTATGACCTGACGTTTGTCTTCTTGATCTATCAAGGACTGAGTGAAGTATAGTAAAATATGTCATTATGATGGGGGATTTTTTTCATTTGTCTTTTGCTTTCAATTTCATAAATACAATTGAAAAATATCTTGTTAGAAAGACAGACTTGGGAGTCATTTCTTCCTGGAGAATTCAACTCTTTATAACACGTCCTGAACTTTTTCATGTGTTACTATTTTTTTATCTAAAAATCAATCTTGCACATGTTGGTCCCTCCCATGGGCACACTATTCTCACTTCTTCCTTCTACTTATGGATTCTGGCTAATCCTTTAAGTCACAGCTCGTCCCAAGGAAGCTTTCTGGACACCTCAGACTAGGTCAGGCTCCTGTCTCTGTGGGCGATGTAGCATCTTCATTGTCTCTTCTTAGGGATTTCCATAGTTTTTACTTTCACATTTTGAAATTATTATTTGATTTTGTATCTACGTCCCTCAATAGGCCGTCAGATTTATAATGGCAGGGAAAGTATTTTTGGTTGTGCACCTTTGTGTCTCTAGAACAGTGTTGGAAATCAATAAGTTCTCAACAAGTATCTGATGAGGGAATAAATCAACAAAATGAAAGCTGATGGTAAAAGCAGTGTATTTGTTAGAGCCACCATAACAAAGTACCACAAACTGGGTGCTAAACAACAGAATTCTATTGTCTGACATTTCTGGAGGTTAGAAGTCCAAAATCAAGCTATTGGCAATGTGGGTTCTTTCTGAGGACTGTGAGGGAGGGAGGGATCTGTTCCAGGCATCTTTTCTTGGCTCCTGGATGGTCCTCTCCTCCTTATTGTCTTTTCCCATTACTTTTCTATGCAGATCTCCATGTCCCAGTTTCCTCTTTTTATAATGACACCAGTCATATTGGGTTAGGTCCACCCTAATAATCTCATTTTAACCTGAGTACCTCTAAAAGAGAAGCTAGAGGCTGTTTCTAAATAAGGTCACATTCTGAGGTACATGGGATTAGGATTTCAGCACATGAATTTGGGAAGGACAGAATTCAACCCATAACACATGCTTACAGGCTACTTCCTTTACTGGTCAATGGAGTTTGAGGCTGAGAGGGATCGCAAATTCCTGATGATGTGTCTATATATGGGGGGGTATGTTTTAAGGGAACAGAAGCAGAGGAGGCACCCAGCCAGCAAGTGGTGGATCCAGGACATAAACTCTTTAACTTAGAAGACGTTTGCTTCTTTTCTATATTTGGATGTGTACTTTTGCTTTTGTGCAATAATGTAATACTTTGAACACATGGGGTCTAAAAAATGATATATTACTCTAGGGAACTTTCCCCCAGTTTCTTAATGTGTGAATAAGAGACATTATGGCAAAACATGTTTAGGAAATATCTCGGACACCCATCCCCCTCTTGGAGGCACAGTGACATATTAAAGCCTCTGAGAACTCTTGCGGTAATGTGACCTGATTAATTTTATTGAATGCAATATTTCTTGAACTTATTCAAGAAAAACCCTCCTTTTTATATTATAATTTACCAATGTACCGTATCATTTGATTAGGTAGGTTTGGGAAATGCTGGCTTTGGTGGATGGGAGAGAGATGCCATCGGTGGTGACTTCCTTTTTGTCTTTCTTCTAATAACAGAGAAATTATCTCTCTCTCTCTCTCTTCCAGTTTATAGTTCATTAGTGCTTAGGCCTGTCACATTTAGGTTTTTTATAAATGACAAAGGCTCTGGCTGAGGTTAGTAGTTCAGGTTCCTGTTACAAAAGGGAGCAGACAGTTGTATTTACTGGCTACATTTGTCTACAAGGAGCTTTACAGGAAATTTGTAAAGAAAACTTCCTTCATTCCACTGCTCTTAGAAACTCTACAAGCCAAACATAAGATCTCTAAGTGGCTCAGTGATGATGTAAGCGGTAATCATGCATCTGTGGCAAGCTCTTCTTTGTGAAGATCCAATTTTAAGAGCATCTACAGTGTAAGTATCACTCCTTAGTGGGAGGTTGATTAAACGCCCAATGAGAGAATGAGATCAAGTTGATGTTCATTCCTTTAGAGCTTATTGCACAGGTTTATATGAGAACTGAGAGCAGGCTCATTCTAAAGCATCTGCTCCTTCCCACATCCCTCCCACTTAAGAGTGACGAGGAAAACTGCTGAGGAAAACCCCCAGTCAGGCAGCTCCAGCCTTCCTGGAAATGGATAGGTCAAACATTTAGGTGAGTGTGGTTATGGAGCAAGTGAATCACTGCATTTTTGCATCCTCACTCATCACCATTTGTGACAGATCAACAGTTGTCATTTTCTTTAAGCAGAACCTGGACATGACTGCCTGAGATTATGTGTGGGATAACAAGAAGGTTGAGGGAGGAACGTGAATTCCCCGACCTTCAGCCTGGGGGCTCAGTTTCCCTTTGTTTTAGGTCCAGAAGTACAATTCTGGCTAGAACATCCCTCCAAGGAAATGAGCCTGGTCTAAAGGATGCTGGGAAGGCCAGCATCCAAGGAGACAGCTGAGGATTAGGGAGGCTCTGGGGTGAATTTGATCCAGAAACCAGAGCTGTGAATTTGAGTGAGCAGCCCTAAAGGGTTCTCTTAGGAAATGTTCTTTATAGTCGTTTTGGCTTCTGTGTAATTCTACTGTCCTTCAGCTTAGAAATGAAGTCATAAGTAATAACAACTGCTATAGATTGATTGTTCACTGTGGGTCAAGCACTCTGCTAAGTGCTTTGCATGCATGCTTTAAAAAAATTTTTTTTTAATGTTTATTTATATTTGAGAGGGGGGGAGAGAGAGAGAGAGAGAGAGAGAATGAGAATGAGCAGGGGAGGGGCAGAGAGAGAGGGAGACACAGAATCTGAAGCAGACTCCAGGCTCTGAGCTGTCAGCACAGAGCCCGACAGGAGGCTTGAACTCACAGACTGTGAGATCATGACCTTAGCCAAAGTCAGACGCTCAACCGACTGAGCCACCCAGGTGCCCCAAATGCATGCTTTTTAATGTGTAAAATCACCCTACGATGTGAATTCTGTAATTATTTTGTAGATGTTGAAACAGAGGATTGGGAAGGTAAAGCCACCTGCCCAAGGTCAAACATACCACCTGGATCTGACACCTGAGCTCCTGCTCTGAACCACCTAACTTCATGTGGTTTAGGTGGCACTTTGTGAATGGAGATGCAATTTTCCCATGCATCTCCCTCCATTCCTGCTATGATTATGTTAGGGCGAGCAGGTAGGAGTATTCCCCTCTTGCAGAAGAGGAAACTGAGGCACAGAGAAGCTGAGAGAAGACAAGTTCCATAGTAATAAGTGATGGGATCTACATAGTCTCCAAGTTCGGTTTCTTCCCACTGCCATGCTGTTTTCTGGCCCCCCTTCTTCTCTAAGCCTGAAGGCATAGTCAGGGCTTGAGTCAGAACCCATTTCATTACAGAATGAACACCATAACACCCTTAGGATGGAAAGTTATTGCTATTATTTGTTGTTTTTAAACAACGTAAATAAAATTTGTAGATTTAGTTTGAAATACAACTGTTCCACTGACTTGCTTCCTAATGCTTCTCATTAAATAACAAACCTGATGTAATAAGACTAACAAAAGTCTAACTTGCCTGAGCAAAATTCATCTTTTTTTTATTAAAAGTTTTTTTTTTTTTTTTAATTTTTTTTTTCAACGTTTATTTATTTTTGGGACAGAGAGAGACAGAGCATGAACGGGGGAGGGGCAGAGAGAGAGGGAGACACAGAATCGGAAACAGGCTCCAGGCTCTGAGCCATCAGCCCAGAGCCCGACGTGGGGCTCGAACTCACGGACCGGGAGATCGTGACCTGGCTGAAGTCGGACGCTTAACCGACTGCGCCACCCAGGCACCCCTAAAAGTTTTTTTTAATGTTTTATTTATTTTTGAGAGACAGAGAGAGGGAAAACGAGAATGAGCTTGGGAGGGGCAGAGAGAGAGGGAGACACAGAATCTCAAGGAGGCTCCAGGCTCTGAACTGTCAGCACAGAGCCTGACATGGGGCTTGAACTCACGAGATGAGACCATGACCTGAGCCAAAGTTGGACACTTAACCAACTGAGCCACCAAGGTGCCCCAAAATCCATCCTATTTTGCTTTATAGTCACTTGAGGGAACAGAGAGCAAATGTATGTGCAGAGGTGAGAGAAGCAAGCAGGGAGGGCAGCATGCAGGGAGGTAGCTAAAGTAAAGAGCTAAGACCCTGTGAAATGGAGCAGTAGTCTGAATTACTTTATTTGAAAATTTTTTTTGTGGATTCAACCTTAGAGGCTTAAAAGACAAAAACAAAAATCAAAATCCAGACAGATTGCAAACTGATGAAGCTGCTCATAGTACCTTTACCTTTTATTTATACATATGAAAATATTTACAGATGAAATGATATGATATCCGAGATTTCATTCAAAATAATCTACTGGATAGGGAAGTGGATGGCGTAAGTAAATAAGGCTGGTCACTTGTTCATAATTGTTGACATTGGGGGACAGGTACATGGGGGGTTTGTTATAATATTGTCTTTACTTTGTATATGTTTGACAATTTTCATAGTAAAAAGTTTTTTATTTTTTAAAAGAAACAATTTCATTATAGCCAACTAGTGCCATCTATGGGTGATTCATGGAAACTGTCCTTTAGGGGAGGAAAACCTGGCGGGCAGAGAGCAAGCGGCAGAATCGCTTAGAAACATGTTCGATTCCCTGGACAACAAAACAATGTTGGCAGAAATGGAATGGGTCATATTGCAAAATTCATGGGGTCTGGGTTCCAAGGTGTTGATGATAACAGCCATATCAGTTAGCATAGTTCAAAAGTTATGATTTTTTCATTTGTAGCATCAGATAACATACATGTCCTTTTTCTTTTCCTTTTTTTTTTTTTTTTTTTCTGGAGAGACGTTAGCAAATCAACAAATCGTTTCGAGGATCATGTAAATTCTAGTGTAAGTGACTTTTGAAATTGGAAATTATTTTTCTGAAATTGTCTCTATACTAATGTTTCTTAATATTTCTTAGGTTATTTGGAATCTATAACAACAGATTTCTGGGTTCGAGTGGCTTAGGGGTTGGACTTTTGTTGTAACCTGATTTGATGCTTTTCTATCCAAATATAGCCAGTTTGCAGGTTAAGAACCATTTTAATCAGGAAAGGGATGGGAAGACAACCATTAGGTGTCTGCTTCCCCCCTGCCTCTCTACCTTTTCTTGTTGAATCATCACAAACACCCTTTCATATATATTGTTGTATTTATACTAGTTGCTAGGAGTGCCAGACTGCCAACAAATATCACAGACTGCGTGGCTTAAGAAAAAGAAATTGATTTCCTTAGAGCCTTGGAAGCTAGAAGTCCAAGATCAAGGTGTCTTCGGGGTTCATTTCTAGAGGCCTCTCTCCTGGGCTTGCAGATGGCTGCCTTCTCACTGTGGCCTCACAGGGCAATTTTCTCTGTGCCTGCATATCTTCCTCTGCTTATAAGGACAACAGTTCTATTGCATTAGGGCCCATTCCAGTGATCTCATTTAACCTTAATTATCTCTTTAAAGACTGTATGTCTGGGGTGCCTGGGTGGCTCAGATAGCTAAACATCTGACTCTTGGTTTCAGGTCAGGTCATGGTCTTGCCTTTTGAGGGTTCGAGCCCGCGTCGGACAGTGTGGAACCTGCTTGGGATTCTCTGTCTCTCCCTCTATCTCTGCTCCTCCCCCACTCACTCTCTCTCTCTCTCTCTCGAAATGAATAAACTTAATGAATAAACTTCATGTACACCTAAAACTAATATAACACTGTGTGTTAATTATACTTCAATTAAAAAAAAGAAAAAGAAAGAAAAAAACCTTGTCTCCAAACAGTTACATTCTGAGGAACTGGAGTTAGGATTTTAACACATGAACGGGGTGTGGGAGCACAATTAAGCCCCATTCCAGTGTTCTCATTATTCCATTTGTTGCTAGTGTTGAGGCTGAGACTTAGAGAATTTCAGTATCCACTCCCCGTGCCTCAAGATCTCATAACTTGGAAGTAGCACAGTCTGTATCTGAATCTGGATTATTTGCACACTCTCCTCTCTCCTACACTGCATGCTAGTGTCCTGTTTACTCCTCTTTTTGTGCTAACACTTTTCCTGTCTCTGACCTCCTCTGGATGAACTGGACCACATCCTCTCAACTCACCTGGTCTTCGTTGTCTCCGAGAATGAAGATTTTGTTGTTGTTGTTTCATTTTGGTATTAAATGAAGGTTTTTTGGTTCATAGTTTTTAAATTCAGTTGTGTTTATTTCAGTAATTGAAGGTTTTCACTGCTCATTTCCCCAGGTAGTTCAACATGGGATAACCCAAATAGTAAAGTTGGGGGAACAGTGAGTTCTTGTCCTAATTTCTCTAGTCTGTGTTCCGATTGCCTTTCTTAGCTGGCTCTTGAGGAACTTTGAACCTCCTTATTTTCTCTTTTACCCTGAACATAAGCTGTTAGATAATCTCCCTCTCCCTTCATTTGCTTCCCCTATCACTCCATCTTCCTCTGATCTATTTCGTCAGGAAGATGTCTGGAGTCAGTCCCTTATTAAAGTTTGAAGGCTCACTTTGAGCAGACCAGTAGTGGTGAATCAGCAGATGATTCAAAAGTCTGCTGACTTCCAAGTGGTGATTTACATCTTAGGGGAGCCCAAAAAATGGGTAGTTTTTATCCATTTGCTGTCTTCTTGGTATAGGAGTTTTTTTCATACCTGTCAATAATACTATCAATAATGAAACTTTATGTTCAAGATGGCTGACTGAGAATGCCTGTTTACCTGTCCTCCCTTTCCAAATCTCATTAGAATGAACAGAGAAATATAAAAATTGAACATAAAAATATGTTTCTACTTACGTTTCTTATGTTTCTACTTTCACACATATTCATTTAATCTTTAAAACAAATGTGGGAGGTAGGTAGCAGTACCAGCATTTTCCATAAGGAAGCTAAGTCTCAGAGAAGTCAACTAATTTGCCCAAGGCAAAACAACACAACATATCAGTCGGCAAAGCAACGTGGCACCTCAAGTGGAGTCCAGAATTGCCTCATTCAGAGCTCTGGTCTGCCCAGGTTATTTGGTTTAGCAAGTCTAACCATCCGATCAGGCAGGATTGACTTCTGATTGCATAAGAATTGCTAATATGGAGAAACCACTTGACATGTAATTTAAAATCCAAAGGTCTGTTTTTATTTGTATTAAGTCTCAGTTTACAATGTAGACTGCATCTGACTTCACCATCCATCCCTCTAGATCATGAGCATTTTTTGTGGTGCTTGGATGAAGCCTGAGGCTCATTAAGTTGGCTATTTTAGGCAGTTCTGTATTTCATGTAGTTTTACAAAAGTATCTATATTTTCACTTGGGGCCTGAAATAATAATCCAACTTGATATGTACTTAAAAAAAAACCTTTTCATCTTATTGAAAAACAATTTCAGCTAGGGTTTAGTTGAAAGCAATGCCAACTGTCCAGTTTCCATAAGTGATAAGCAGAAACAGGTGAAGTAGGTGTCTATAAGGACTCTGCCTTTGTCCCTGAATCCAAAAAGTTTTGAAGATCATGGTTTCAGATCATTCTAAATAAAAATGAAAAATTTCAAGAGCAGTTGTATAAAGAAGAAATGCATCCAGTCATGGCCTTACTGATGTCATTAAACAAGTGTTTAATGACCAAAAGCTATTCAGGAGAAAAATCCCTAAACTGGCCCTGAAAACCACTTATTTTTTTTTTTTAATTTTTTTTAACGTTTATTTATTTTTGAGACAGAGAGAGACAGAGCATGAACAGGGAAGGGTCAGAGAGAGGGAGACACAGAATCCGAAACAGGCTCCAGGCTTTGAGCTGTCAGCACAGAGCCTGATGCGGGGCCCGAACCCACGGACCGTGAGATCATGACCTGAGCCGAAGTCGGCCGCTCAACCAATTGAGCCACCCAGGTGCCCCGAAAACCACTTAAAACTGAACATAGCAGATATAAGAGTGGATTTTACAAATCAAACAAAACCAAGTCAAACAAACAAAAACCAGTCCCTAAATCTAAGCATTTAAGAGCTGCCAGAGAAGGTGGTAGCTAAGATGTACACAATGACTGAAGGATTTGAATATACTGACATTTAAAAATAATGATTTTTCTTATTTGCTATATGCTTTTTTTTAAATATGAAATTTATTGTCAAATTGGTTTCCATACAACACGCAGTGCTCATCCCAACAGGTGCCCTCCTCAATACCCATCACCCACCCTCCCCGCCCTCCCACCCCCCATCAATCCTCAGTTTGTTCTCAGTTTTTAAGAGTCTCTTATGTTTTGGCTCCCTCCCTCTCTAACCTTTCTTTTTTTTTTTTTTCCCTTCCCCTCCCCCATGGTCTTCTGTTAAGTTTCTCAGGATCCACATAAGAGTGAAAACATATGGTATCTGCCTTTCTCTGTATGGCTTATTTCACTTAGCATAACACTCTCCAGTTCCATCCACGTTGCTACAAAAGGCCATATTTCATTCTTTCTCATTGCCACGTAGTACTCCATTGTGTATATAAACCACAATTTCTTTATCCATTCATCAGTTGATGGACATTTAGGCTCTTTCCATAATTTGGCTATTGTTAAAAGTGCACCTCACGCCAGTCAGAGTGGCTGAAATGAACAAATCAGGAGACTATAGATGCTGGCCAGGATGTGGAGAAACGGGAACCCTCTTGCACTGTTGGTGGGAATGCAAACTGGTGCAGACACTCTGGAAAACAGTGTGGAGGTTCCTCAAAAAATTAAAAATAGATCTACCCTATGACCCAGCAATAGCACTGCCAGGAATTTACCCAAGGGATACAGGAGTGCTGATGCATAGGGGCACTTGTACCCCAATGCTATATGCTTTTTGTGGAAAGTTTCTTAATTGCTTAAATTCATTGTGTAATTGGAGACATAAAACTGTGATTTCACTGTATGAACATAATAACTGCCATTTAAAAAATTTTTTTTTAATATTTATTCTTTGAGAGAGAGAGAGAAAGAGAGAGAGAGAATGGGTAGGGGAGGGGCAGAGACAGAGGGAGACATAGAATCTGAAGGAGGCTCCAGGCTCTGAGCTGTCAGCACAGGGCCCAATGTGGGGCTCAAACTCAGGAACTCCGAGATCATGACCCGAGCTGAAGTTGGATGCTTAACCGACTGAGCCACCCAGGCGCCCAGTCACTGCTATTTTTTTAATTGCATTCTCTACTGCTCTCTTTATTTCCTGTTCTCTGAATGTGTATAGATGTACATACATTTACACACATGTACCATGTATACCACATGTACACATATACCCACATACACAATGTAGCTAGTGGCTCTATACACATACAGACACATACATACCTGTGTATATCAGGATTATATTACACATGTTGTTTTATAAGCTTCCCCCTGCCCTTAACATATAATGAGTTTATTTCTATGGCAATTAACGGAAATATACATTAAAAAGTGCTTTATTCCCGAGGCCAATTCATAAGTACCCTGGTCCTCAAGGTTTATCCATGTTGGCAGGACCTCCTTCTTTCTCATGGATGAATAATAATCCATTGTGTATGTATACCACATCTTTTTCCACTCATTTTGGCTATTGCGAATAATGCTGCAATGAACACAGGAGTGCACATATCTCTACAAGATAGTGATTTCGTTGCCTTACGATAAATAACCAAAAGAGGGATTGCTGGATCGTAAGGTAGCTCTATTCTTAATTTTTTGAGCATTCTCCGTGTGGCTTTACCAATGTACACCGACAGCATACAATGGTTTCATTTTCTCCACATCGATGCCAACACTTGTTATCGCTTGCCTTTTTGATGATTGCTTTTCTAACCGGCATGAGGTGATACTTCATTGTGGTTTTGATTTGCATTTCCCTGATGGTAAGTGATGTTGAGCATCTCTTCATGTACTTATTGTCCATTTGTATACTTCTCTAGGAAAATGTGTATTCAGTGCCTCTGTTCATTTTTAAATCAGATTATTTTCTTATTATTGAGTTGTATGAGTTTTTAAAATACATTTTGTGCTTGTGCTTTCAATGTCACACCCAAAGAATCATTGCCAAGACCCAGCGTGAAGGAGCTTTTTCCCTATGTACAGCTTGTATTTTAATACTCTATGCGATACCTTCCTTGCCACTTCTGACTCGTTTTCAGCGCAGTCACTTGCAAACCTTTTGTTATCCATCATGTATCAAAATTTTCACTGGCATGTGATGTGAGGGCAAGACGAAATGCAGTGACTGAAGATAGTACTGTAAGGCAGGGGTGGGAGCAGTTGCCACCCCTGGGTGCTGCCAGGAAGTGGGGGCACTATCTACAGGGGTTTAAAAATAGCAGCGCAACTAAAAGTTGGTCTGCTTTCTATTATCGCCATGAACCAGTGAGTCCAAACAGTGGCAGTGATAAAATACTTCTCTGTGCTTCAGCTGACCACTCTTACTACCTCCCTGCCGCTCCTCCACTTGGAATACCACTAGTCAGCAAACACCGATTGCCAGGCTTTTTCTACAGGGAAGGAAGTGGGTTGATGCATTTGTGCCTTCTGGATGAGAGCATTAAAATAGCATATAACAGGGGCTTCCGTATGGCTCAGTGAACCAACTTTGGCTCAGGTCATGATCTCACAGTTTGTGGGTTGAAGCCCCGTGTCGGGCTCTGTGCTGATGGCTCAGAGCCTGGAGCCTGCTTTGGATTCTGTGTCTCCCTCTCTCTATGCCCCTCCCTTGCCTGTGCTCTGTCTCTGTCTCTCAAAAATAAATAAATGGACATTGAAAAAAGTAGCATATAGCAGACCTGCACTGTCTGATAAGGTAGCCATGGCCACATGTGACTATTACATTTAAGTCAATGAAAAATAATATTAAAAGTATTTACTTCCTCAGTCTCACTAGCCGCATTTCAAGAGTTCATCAGCAGCCCTATGTACCTAGTGGCTACTATATTGAATGGCATAAACAGAATATTTCCATCATTAGACAGCATTGTTCTAGACTCTACCAACTAACCATATGAAAAATATTAACTGTGTACTACTTATAAATATTATATATATAATACTATTTAATGTATTTAATACTACTTGTTATATGTGTTACACATTATTTATGTATTATGCTATTATTAAATTAAATATATTATTAATAGATAGTACTACATGTATTATATATATCAATATTTCAGAAATGAACAGTGACATAGCAGCTCACCATTTTATGGAACAGCATTAAATAAGATATGTCTCTACCCATAAAAGTTTGAGAATAGTTCAGTTCAATATAAATATTACTGAATGCCTAGTGAGTGCCAGAACTGTGTTAAGTACTGGAGATAACAAAGTAATTAATCAGATTCCTGCCCAGGAGATCATCGTCTAGTATGGGAAACATACAGTAAATAGATATATTGCAGCATGATACGTATAGTAATTGAAGTGTGCTTAAAGTAGAGAGTCAGCACAAAGGAAGGTTTAATAACTATCTCAACCTTGAAGGTGGGAGGAAGCTGGTATTTGAAGTATGTGAAGGAAAGGGCAATGTATTAATTGGAGAAATGAAGATCTAGGATGATTTATTCACAAGGATCAGTTCAGCCCATGCCATTGTAAAAACGAATAAACAAAATGGTTTCTGGTCTTAAGGAAAAATGGTGAGCTGTTTGCCTATGTACTTCAAACATTGCTATTGCTAGATTGGAAGATGAGTTTGGTTGGTGGGATTAGGAATGTCAACTGAGTTAATGTGACAGAATCTGTGTATTTTGGAGGAAACCATTGTTTAGAGAAGATGTTAAGTTTGCTAAGAAGAAAAGGGTAATGTGTTCATTGAATCAGGACATGAAAGAGTGAAGATGTGTTGAATAAGTTGGGGATAATGGCATGCTAAGCTAGGGAAGTGGGGAAGAAGCATATTATAAAGGGCAAAGCATATTAGGAAAAACCAGAGGGACTTTCTTCAATGTAGTGTCGAATTCTATCTAGAATAAAGGTAGAGCTTTTGCCATAATAATGGCAGCATAATTACACAGCAGAGGAACTGGAGTCTCAGAGGGCGTGTAGTTTTGTCAACCCCTAACTGCTTTCTAAGTACATTGGTGCCTATTAAACACTTGTGGGATAAATATAAACTACTTATTGTGGTGGATCTCAAAATTTAGTGAGCATAAAGCTCACTAAATGAGTATAAAGTGAGCATAAAGCTCATTTAGTCTTCTAAATGAGCTTGTTAGAAATAAAGACCCCCTGGGAAAGTCCCCACTTCACCCCAGTGGGTTTGGGAGGAGGTCAAGAATTTTTAACAAGCCTCCCAGGTATTACTGATGAAGGTGGTCCTATTGACCACAGTTTAAGAAGTACAGTTTATCAGAACACTCAAATGGTCAGACTACTGGAAGATTCCCTGGTCATGTCCCTTTCAAGAGAAGAAGAGTTTGCAAAGTGAATATTAGTTTTGATTTCTAATATCCAGAGAAATTTGCATCTAAAGCAAATGGCAAATGGATTCCATAAATTAGCTATTTCATGTGGAAACGGGCTGACCTCACTAAGAATATTAGAAGGGTAATAATCGCTTGCACTTTAAGATTTACTTAATTTGCAATGCACATTTATTAGCAATAAATTTGTTTAGTTCTATAATTGGGCACAAGGGCACAGCTCGGCTAGCTACAACTCTGGGCAAAACGGTAAGCAGAGACTGAGTGGGAATCAAGGTCTTTCTTGCAACCAGTATGTTGCCTCTCTGTTGGTTCTCAAAGACTCTTTTGGGGCACCTGGGTGGCTCAGTCAGTTGAGCTTCTGACTTTGGCTCAGGTCATGATCTCACAATTTGTGAGTTCAAGCCCTGCGTCAGGCTCTGTGTTGACAGGTTGGAGCCTGGAGCTGCTTCAGATTCTGTGTCTCCCTCTCTCTCTGCCCCTTCCCTGCTCAAACTCTGTCTCTCTCTCAAAAGTAAATAAACATAAAAACAAAAGACCCTTTTCAAGTTCCCCCTGAAGAATGTTTCCCACTTGAGGTAAGGAGGCAGCTCAATGTCTTCCTAGTTCGCCATTATTGATTTTGCCTAAACTTCCTTTCTGGCCAAAATGAATGGCTCACTATCAGTGGATGGTCAAGGTAGAGTGGTTTTTCTCGACAAGAGAAGGGCAAGGGTGACTAGTGTGGCTTAATGTTATGTATTCTTGGGGGTAAAAGAGAGCAGAGAGGGTATCTGGGCTTCTTGGCACAGAACAGGGACAAAGGTGAGGAGAAAGTAATGAGGTATTTTGAATCTATCTGGTTTCTTTATATTTCATCTTGTACATCCCTTATAAGTCCATTTACTTTAGTTATTAAGTCCTTACAGGAATAGTATTTATTCCTTATTGGGTGGATGACAAGTTCAACTGGGACCTGGGTACACAGGAAGTCTTGTAGAGGGTTCTAAGGGGACAAAATTCTAGAAGAGGAATAGAGAACAGGTTGGCCTCCCAGCAGCCTGCTGGAAGAATGTGTTTAGGCTGAGGAAGATAAAGGTATAACCTCAGGAGAGGTTAGAAAATGGGAATGGCTTTTTAAGTACTGAAAATCTCACTAAGTCTCATCATTACTGCCTTTAGGTAGAGTTCCATATTCCTCATTTGCCTGGGACTGATAAGTGTGAGGCTCTCTTCTTCTGGATAGGAAGTAACTACATAACCCAAGAAACTGAAGTCCTGCTGTTAAGTGGTCTCCTCACTACCATGCTCAGGAAAAGAGTATGAAAGGTTTTCTATATCCAGAAGTGAACTTTTTGGGTGATGATAGGGTAGAAGATTTGGGTGATGATGGATTAGGGAACGCAACTCTGCTGTGACCCAGTCTAGGGTTGGCTGGAGGCCGAGGACAGTCTAGGACCGACTAGCGCTCCAGTGCTGATTAGAAGGAAGTGCAGTGGGTGATGGAGGGGGTAGGGGCAGAAATGACCTGGGAGTGGGAAGAGTCTGGCTTGGGATACCTGTTCTCAAAGGATCACCTTTGAGAGGCTTTCTCCTCCAAACTCCAGAGCTCCAAATAAGCTGACTGACTCATGATGTGAAAACCCACATCACACAACTGCATGAGCCACAGCAACAACAGAGGCCACTGGCCCTGCAGGACCGCTGCCGATGCAGTTTATGTTCTTGGGGTTTCCAACTTGAGGAGGCTATAACTGTAGAATAGAGCAGAAAGTCTCGATGGGTACTATTTATGCCGCCATGGAAACTCTCTCATTATCTAAGGCATTGGTTCTCAAAGTATGGGCCCTGGACCAACAGTATTAGCATCTGGGAAATGGTTAGGAATGCAGATTCTCAAGACCTCACCTCTGACCTCTGACTCAGTCTGGATCTCATCCCTGAGCCTTAAAGTACTCAACACTTAGGCAATCTGAAAAACACCTCTCCCAAGAGTTCTGTAATCCCTATGCTCCTTAGCTTTAATTGGCTACTGGTTTAGAATTTGGGGGGGAATTTTAGGAGTTTGGGCGACATATTTCACCCTCTTACTTGGAGCACACAAAGGAATAGCTAACACATTGAACAAACTTGATTTTCTTTCCTCATGAATTGCCAGAACTCTTAATACATGAAATAAAAATAAAAGACAATTTCATTAGCAAAGAAAACCCATAGCAAATTGGAAAGCTGCAGATATGACATTAAGATCAAGGTCTTGCAAAATGTATATTCTTATGAGATATACAGGTAACTTTATAAGATTAATGGAAAGGGAAGAAGAAAACAGGATGGAGAGGTGTAGGCTCCAGAGAGTCAGCACCCTTTCCTGCTCAGCCTGTGCACATTTCTGGCAGGTGCCCTCATTTCTCAGCCTTAATAATGGTGGTTCTCACCCTGAACACAGTGGCTGTCCCTGCAAGTCTGTCTCTGACTTCCTGCTGCACTATCATCTTCTGCTGCCTCACTCACTTGCCATATTTTTGACCTCTCCCTCCATTTCCTACTTCTTTCTTTTGGTAGGATTGCCAGTACATTTCTGTCTGTTCTAGATCAAGGTAGAATACATTTGAGCCCTTCCTGCCTTTACTGGCTGTCTGATGACATATCTCTCCCTCATTACTGTAATTGTGTTCCTCATGGGAGAAAGCCTTGCTCGCCTACCAAATAAGTACTTTCCTTTAGCTGAAGACTCACTTCTACTAATGCCTTTCAGGTAGGGTTGCTAGATTGCCAAATAAAAAACACAGGCAGTTCTCTTAAAGTTGGATTCTAGATAAACAATGAATCATTTTTTTAGTATAAGTATATCCCATGCAATACTTGCAACACACTTATACTAAAAATTTACTCATTATTTATGTGAGATTTAAATTTAACTAGATGTCTTGAGTTTTTTCTGATAAGCTTACTTGCAGGCAATAGGGATTCCCATTTCAGTTGCCGAATCGAGGAGAGGCACTTTTTAATTTAATTTAATTTAATTTAATTTAATTTAATTTAATTTTTTTATTTTTATTTTTATTAGAAATTTTTAAGGTTTATTCATCTTTGAGAGATAGAGATAGAGACAAAGTGTGAGCAGGAGTGGGGCAGAAAGAGAGGGAGACACAGAATCTGAAGCAGGCTCCAGGCTCAGAGCTGTCAGCACAGAGCCTGATGCAGGGCCTGAACCCATGAACTGTGAAATCATGACCTGAGCCAAAGTCAGAAGCTCAACTGACTGAGCCACCCAGGCACCCTGAGACACTTTCTTTTAGAAAAGAATATATTTAGTCATAAAAATAAGGACAGGCTATCTGTACATAGCTGTGAAGTCTAATAAATCAGCCGCTAGCCACATATTGTTGTTGAAGACCTGAAATGGGGCTAGTTTGAACTGTGTAAATACGTACCTGATTTAGAAGGCTAAGTATGAAAAAAGAATATAAAATATCTCAATAATTTTTTACATATTGCTTACATATTGAAATTACAATTTAACATATTAGATTAAAAACATTTTGGAAGTTAATTTCACCTGTTTATTGTTCGTATTTATTTATTTATTTATTTATTTATTTTTACATTTTATTTAAATTTATTTTATTTATTAAATTTTATTTATTAAATTTATTTAAATTTATTTTATTACATATAGTGTAATAACGATTGCAGAAGTAGAACCCAGTGATTCATCAGTTATATGTAACACCCAGTACTCATCCCAACAAGTGCTCTCTTTAATACCCATCACCCATTTAGCCCATCCCCTCACCCAACACCCCTCCGACAACCCTCAGTTTGTTTTCTGTATTTAAGAGTCTCATGGTTTGCCTTCCTCTGTTTTTATCTTATTTTTCCTTCCCTTCCCATATGTTCATCTGTTTTGTTTCTTAAATTCCACATAGGAGTGAAATCATATGATATTTGTCTTTCTCTGACTGACTTATTTCACTTAGCATAATACACTCTAGTTCCATCCATGTTGTTGCAGATGGCAAGATTTCGTTCTTTTTGATTGCTGAGTAATGTGGCCTACTGGAAAATTAAAAGTTGTATATGTACCAATTTTCATTTCCAGCAATGGTGCACGAGGGTTCGCTTTTCTCCACATCCTCACCAACCTTTGGAGGGAATGTAAAATGGTGAAAACACTGTAGAAAATGGTATGGAGTTTCCTAAAAAAAAAAAAAAAAAATTAGAGGTAGAAATACCATAAGATCCAGTATTTTCACTACTGGGTATTTACCCAAAGAAAATGAAACCTCTAATTTGAAAAGATATGCATCTCTATATTTATTGCAGCATTATTTTCAATAGCCAAGATATGGAAGCAACCTAAGCGTCCATCATTAGACGCATGGATAAAGACGTGGTGTATATATATACAATGAAATATTACTCAGCCATAAAAAGAATGAAATCTTGCCATTTGCAACAACATGGATGGATCTAGAGGATATTACGCAGAGTGAAATCAGAGAAAGACAAATATGATTTCATTTATATGTGAAATCTAAGAAATAAAACATAGGAACAAACAAAAAAAAAGCAGAAACAGACTCATAAATACAGACAACAAACTGGTGGTGTCAGAGTGGTTGAGGGGTTGGGTGAAATAGGTGAAGGGGATTAAGAGGTACAAACTTCCAGTTATAAAATAAGTAAGTCATAGACGTGAAGAGTACAGTGACAGAATGTAGTCAGTAACATCATAATACTGTTGTTTGGTGATAGATGGTGACCACACTTACTGTGATGAGCACTGAGTAATGTATAGAATTGTTGGATCACTATGTTGTACATCTGAAACTAACATAACACTGTATGTCAACTACACTTCAATAAAAAAAAATATGTGTGTAGCTCACATTTGAGGTTTGCATTGCATTTCCAATGGATGGTGCTGTCCTGGAGTGGGAGCCAAGTCAGGCAGACTTCATGGCTATCAGGCCACAAGGCAGAGGCCGGCCACCCAGAAGGAGTTAGTTCTCATTACAAGCATGTCGTGGCCGACATGGCTGGGGGTGTACGGAATCTTTGACTGTAATATGTGTTCACAAAGTTTCGTTGTTCTTGTTTTCTTTTTTTTTTTTTTAATTTTTTTAACGTTTTATTTATTTTTGAGACAGGGAGGGACAGAGCATGAACAGGGGAGGGTCAGAGAGAGGGAGACACAG
Source organism: Puma concolor (assembly GCF_028749965.1). Taxonomy (NCBI): domain Eukaryota; kingdom Metazoa; phylum Chordata; class Mammalia; order Carnivora; family Felidae; genus Puma; species Puma concolor. The sequence continues at coordinate 28,536,796 of NC_141675.1, read as the reverse complement.
AATCTGAAACAGGCTCCAGGCTCTGAGCCGTCAGCACAGAGCCTGACGTGGGGCTCGAACTCACGGACCGCGAGATCATGACCTGAGCCGAAGTCGGCCGCTTAACCGACTGAGCCACCCAGGCGCCCCTCGTTGTTCTTGTTTTCTATTCTGATGACAACTTGGTGATTTTTGAATAATTGCAGTCAAATAGAGTCAGGGCTGATGTTTGGTATGATGTGCATTTGGCAGTTGAGTTACGACATTAGATTGAGACATGGTGGGAGACAGGAGGGGGTACTGAAGGAGGGGGTGAGCTGGGAAAGATCCTGGCTCCTGGAAGCTGTGCCAAGTTGTTCTTTTTCACTTCTTTTTCTTTCTTTGGTTTTATGATTGCAAACTGGTGGTGGCAGGACAGCTCTGACTATACTTGTTAGAAGCAGATGTCCGTGTTAATTTAGGATTTCAGAGATTGGAAACTATAGCTAGTGACACTATGAAATATGGAAGAGGCGAATGAAAATTTTGTCAGCCAAATGAAATCACTGCAAGTCTCCTGACTTCCGAAAAGTGTTTACAGAACTGGGTTCTGAAATTGGGACATCTTTTTATAACTGAAATATTTTAGGATTTCAAAGTTTAGATCCAGGACTTAAATTCTCCTTGATCTGCCACTCCCATTCTCCCCCCACTTACCTTCTTCTGAAGTTCCTGGAAAGCAAAGAAACATTAGTGAAAGCAAAGCAAATAAAAAATTTAGACCTTATGGAAGCCAAAGGTTTGCTTGATCTGTGGTAAAATAACCTGACCTTTACAAAGTCTATTTAAAATCTGTATGCCAACCATGTCACACTGAAGAATCAGTTCTTGGCCGCAGGATCTGCCATCTGTCAATTTCCATTTTTTGTTCCTAATCTCACCACCCACACCCGGGGTTGCTGCATTGCCCTCCACAGACGCCTTGTCACCTCATTCTAGGATACGCCATCCAAGAGGTCACACCAGTGAAAAGGGGTTGCTGCCATATTCCTTATCAGCTGGCAATCTAGTAACTCTGGTGGTTATTTTACTGAATCCTGTGGCCCTCTCCCCTGCAGTGGGTCTTCTTGTTGGCATTGCTGTCATTAGTTGGGCATGTACTGTGGGGTGGATTTTCAGTAAGCTGATGCTGATGGCATTGGCTGGCAGAATGAGGCAGGGAACAGAGACACAGGGGCTGTGTGCCAGATGCCATTTGGGGAGGAGAACATCTCACTTCCTTGAAGCCTTGAGATTTCAGACCCAGAGGAGACTGGGACTGAGTGTGTAGGAGGAGGGGTGGGTGCTGACCAGGAGATTTGACTGTGGGAAAGTATCGCTGCGGCCGCACTCTCTCCCTCACAGGACATCCTGGCTTGCCTAGAGAGGGGTCTGAGGATTGGTACCTGGCGTGGGGTTCTGCCAAGCAAAGTTAGAGATTTTCCAGAAGCCCGTCATCCACTGGTCACTGGTCCTTGTCGTAGACCAAAGGGAAACTTGAGATGTAAGGCAATGCTCTAGATGGAGGTGCCAGGACAGATTAAGAACAAACAAAAAAATTCAGACATGTCAGGCTTTGCTCACCAGACCAAATTCAGCCATTAGACTTTGATTTCAACCACATTGCCAAATTCAACTATTAGACTTTGATTTCATTTTCCTTATTTACTGCCTAGTCATGACCATGTTACTCACCATCATGTTTGTACTATCTTGTGTTTCATCCACAAGGCAGTGATCCTGCAAATCAGAATGGGTGAGGGAGGGACAGGGTCTGGATTTTAGCCTCATACGTTGCAATGCTGGTGGGGGATACTCAGTGAGATAGAAAAGGAATAGGATCCAGGGGCACCTGAGTGGCTCAGTTTGTTAAGCCTCTGACTCTTGTTTTTGGCTTGGGTCATCATCTCACAATTTGAGGATTCAAGCCCCAAATCAGGCTCTGTGCTGACAGCACAGAGAGATTCTCTCTCTTCCTCTCTTTCTCTCTACCCCTCTCCTACTCTCTCTCTCTCTCTCTCTCTCTCTCTCTCTCTCAAAATAAATAAATAAACTTAAAAAAAAAGAAAGAAAATGAGCAGGACCCAAAGGCCTTGCAGTCTCCAGTCCTGGCTGAGGCATGTAGTGATAGAATGCCCCAACAGCTACAGCAATGACAGGGAATACAGGCAGGTAGTTCCAGTTATGTATTGTTGCCTGATAAACCATCCCAAAGTTAATGGTGCAAAACAACAGCTGTTTATTATACTTAAGAATTCTGTATGTCAGGAATTTGGAAAGGGCACCACGGAGATGGGTTTGTCTCTGCTTTGCATCATCTGAGCCCCTCAGCTGGAAGACTTGAAGGCTGGGGTTGACTTGCCAGCTAGGACTGGAATGATCTAGGTTTGTTCACTCACATGTCTTGTTGTTGGACTTTAGCTGGGGCTGTTGGCCTGAATACCTACACATGTTCTTTCCATGTGGCAGCTTGGGCTTCTTCCCAGCATGGATCCGAGAGTTAGAATCCCGAGAAAAGTAGGTGGAAGCTGCATGTCCATTTCTGACTTGGCCTCAGAAGCCATACAGCATTACTTCTGCCATACTTTATGGGTTGGAGAAGTCCCAAGTGCTTGGTTAGAATCAAATGGAGGGGACTACTTTCCAATGGGAGAATGAAGCATTTTGAAGTCATGTTTCAAATATGTTTTAAAACAAAATCTATTCTCTGACCACAATTGTTTACATTCTTTCCACATGCAAAATACATTCAGTCCTCCAAAGTCCCTACAAAAGTCTCATCTCATTATGAAATCAGGCTCAGCCTCAAGGTTCAAGTTCAAATGTGGGCCCTTGGGTGTTGCTCCTCAAATCTTTCTCCTTTAGTATCATCCTTCTCAATCTGGAGACCTGTGAACTGAAGAGATTATGTGTCCCACTATGGTGGTACAGGCACAGGCTAGCTGAAATAGACACTCCCATTCAAAAAGAGGGAAAACAGGAGGCACACAGCAGCCCTTGGTCTATAGAAATTCTAGAATCAAGTAAGACACATGTGTGCCTCATTCCGTTAGGGCTCAATGCTACTATCATGATTTTCCATGCCTCTTGACTCTGCCTTCTGGGCTCTTAGTTTTGCCCTCGGAATTACCTGTCCTTGTCCAGAAAAAAATGGACTCAGAGGAAATGCCGGGAGGTTTGGGAAAGGAGGCAGCCAAGTAGTTGGGCCATCTGTCCACAGAGGGCAGAGCTCTGGCCCCTGGGTTTGGTTCTGCAGCAGACACCTGATCATCACTGGGCAGAGACTGGTGATAAAGTGAGATATACAGCTCACTGTATATCTTCAAGACTCTTCAGAAATTAATGTCTGATGTCCCTCACATAAAGTGGGGACCTGGGTCTAGGTATGCATCAGCTCAGGTAGCATGGAGGACCCAGGTCGATGAGGCAGGTTTCCTAAAAGACAAAGACTAAGGCTCTTTTGATCCATGTGAATTTGGTCAAGTCAGAAAAACTTTATGCTTATTTTTTTTTCCCCAAGCTGAACTCACTTCCCAGAAGTCAATCAAGGCCCTTTGAGAATTGTATTCTTCCCAGCAACCTTAAATAATGTATTAACTTGTTGTTCCCAGGTGACATAATCAACGAGTTTCAACCTATAGTAGTTTTCCTTTAGAGCTGCTGAAATATTTAATATTTCCTTGTAGTTTATATTTCACATACTTCCAAATAGGATTGAGCAGTATACATTTAAGAAACAAGATTATCAAAATTAAAAAAAGGATCAAAAACCATGTAAATAAGTATGCTAAAAATTAGACTTAAATTTGGTAACAGTGAGAAGAGGGGACAAGATGATGGAATAGCATGGAAGGTTTTTTTGCTTCTCTTGTCCCTGAAATGCAGCCAGATCAACACTAAACCATCTTGCACACCTAGAAAACTGATTTGAGGATTAAAACAACAATTTGCACACCTGAACCACAGAACTTGGCAGGTACGCAGCGTGGAGAGGTGAACGGGGGGAGAGAGAAGCCACGGAGAGCAGGGAGCTGTTTTTGCTTGCGGAGACAGGACGGAGATGGGGGACAGTATGGGAGAACACCCCGCATCCCCGCAAAAGCAGCTGGAGAGAAAGTGGAAAAGTGGAAACTGCCACAGGGACTGAACAAAAAAGGGAGAAAGGAGAAAGGAGAGGGTTTAAATTCCATTAAGACTTTATAAACAGGGGGAGCATAGAGTCTGAAACTCTGCAGTTCAATACCTGACGGTGTTCTGGTGGAAAGGATGAATCCCCAGGAGCAGAGAGCAAGGTCCGAGGGGTCCATGGGCCACACGAGGAGTGGTGGTTCCCCTGCTGGGAGGACATTTGCTAGAGGCTGTGCGGTCTCCTCACAGGCAAAGATCCCAGCAGACCATGGAGAACAACCACATTCGCTGGTGTTGGAACAAGGACGTTAAGGGTGAAGCCTGGTGCCAGATGTGTGTTGTGATTTTCCATAATCCCTGAAACGCTGCTGCCACAAGATCACACGAACTTTTTCTGGGGTGGACTGGCACCCAGCCGATGTCTCTGGGCATCGGCAGCAGTGCTGTCTTGAGAAGGTTCCTGGGGGTGAACCCGCACCTGGCCGTTGCTCAGCGAGACCCTCCCTCCACCAGGGGATCTGAGCCGGTCAAAGCCGCTATCCCTCAGAAGTGAGGGGTTGGGAAACACAGTTGCATTTGAGATTAAACTCAGGAGGGAGGTGCTGCCTGGCTGTCTGATGACTTGGTCACAGACAGTGTAGAAGTGGGGAGTGGATAGAAGCTTGAGACAAAGGAGGGATGCTTGATTGCTGGTCGTGGAGAGCAGAGAATTCTGATATTAGAGACTGGGTAGCTGGGTGACACCGATTTCACCCCTCTTGAGCATGAGCATGCACATACACACCTACATGCCCCACAGCAATCCACCCCAGTAAGCTAAGCAGTGCCATCTAGTGGAAAATGGAACCATGACACTAAGCCCTGCCCAACTGGGCCAATACCACTTTTGACAAACACAAGTCTCTCTGCCTGCTTAGTTTATGGACTATAAAGTGCTTTATAGCTTAACTTCTACAGGAAACCAAATGTAATTTCAATCATACTTCATTTTGTTCTCTGGTCCTTTTATTACATTTTTTAATTTTATTTTCTCATTCTTGAATACAGACAGAAAAAAATTATTTTTATTTTTCATTTTTGTTAACAAGATTTTTCTTTAATTTTTTCCATGTATTTTTAACTTTTTTATAATTTTTTAAATTCTGTTTTACTCTCATCATTTTATTCTATTTTATTGTATTCATTTTTTCAAATTTTCAAACGTTTTCCTTTTTTCCCTTTTCTTTCCTTTTTTCTTTTCTTATAGTTCCCTTTTTTCTCTAATCTATCAAGCTTCTTTCAACAACCAGACCAAAACACACCTAGGATCTAGCATTCTTTTTTTTATTTTTATTTTTTTTAAATGTTTATTTATTTTTGAGAGAAAGAGAGACAGAATGTGAGCTGGGGAGGGGCAGAGAGAGAGGGAGACACAGAGTCTGAAGCAGGTTCCAGGCTCCAGGCTCTGAGCTGTCAGCACAGAGCCCGATGCAGGGCTCAAACTCATGAACCACAAGATAATGACCTGAGCCGAAGTCGGAGGCTTAACCGACTGAGCCACCCAGGTGCCCCTAGGATCTAGCATTCTTTATTTGATTTCTTTGTGTTATTTTAAATTTTTTTAATTTTCAGCTTTTTTTTTTTTTTTACTTTATTAATTCCTTTTCTTCCTTCAAAATGACTAAATGAAGGAATTCATCCCAAAAGAAAGAACAGTAAGAAATGACAGCCAGGAACTTAATCAACACAGATACAAGCAAGATGTCTGAATGAGAATTTAGAATCATGATAATAAGAATATTAGCTGGTGTTGAAAATAGACTAGAATCCCTTTCTGTGGAGATAAAAGAAGTAAAAGCTAGTCAGGATGAAATAAAAATTGCTAAACTGAACTGCAATCTTGAATAGATTCCATGGCAGCAAGGATGGATGAGGCAGAGCAGCAAATCAGTGATATAGAGGACAAATTTATGGAGAATAATGAAGCAGAAAAAAATAGGGAGACTAAGGCAAAAACCATGAAATAAAAATTAGAGAACTCAACTCATTAAGAAGGGATAACATCAGGGCACCTAGGTGGGTCAGTCAGTTGGGCATCTGATTTTGGCTCAGGTCATGATCTTGTGACTTGTGAGTTCAGGCCTGTGTCAGGCTCTGTGCTGACAGCTCAGAGCCTGGAGCCTGCTTCAGATTCTGTGTCCCTCTCTCGCTCTGCCCCTCTCCCTCTCATGCTCACTTTCTCTCTCTCTCAAGAATAAATAAACATAAAAAAAGAAAAAAAGGAATAACATCAGAATCAGAGGGTACCCAGAAGATGAAGAGAGAGAAAAAGGAGTAGAAAATTTATGTGAGCAAATCATAGTGGAAAACTTTCCTAACCTGGGGAAAGACACAGACATCAAAATCCAGGAAGCACAGAGGACTCCCATTAGATTCAACAAAAACCGACCATTAGCAAGGTATATCATAGTCAAATTCACAAAATACTCAGACAAGGAAAGAATCATGAAAGCAGCAAGGGGAAAAAGTCCTTAACCTATAAGGGAAGACAGATCAGGTTTACAGCAGACCTATCCACAGAAACTTGGCAGACTAGAAAGGAGTGGCAGGATATATTCAATGTACTGAACTGGAAAAATATGCAGGCAGGAATTCTTTATCCAGCAGGCTGTCATTCAAAATAGAAGGAGAGATGAAAAGTTTCCCAGACAAACAAAAATCAAAGGAATTCTTGACCACTAAACCAGCCCTGCAAGAAATTTTAAGGGGGACTCTCTAAGGGGAGAAAAGACAAAAGAAACAAACAAAAAACCAAAAACCAAAAAACAAACAACTAGAAAGGACCAGAGAACACTACCAGAAACTCCAACTCTACAGGCGACATAATGGCAATAAATTCATATCTTTCAGTACTTACTCTAAACATCAATGGTCTAAATGCTCCAATCAAAAGACATAGGGTAACAGAATGGATAAGAAAACAAGATCCATCTGTATGCTGTTTACAAGAACCCATTTTAGACCTAAAGTCCCCTTTGGATTGAAAATAAGGGGATGGAGAACCATCTATCATGCTAATGGTCAACAAAAGAAAGCCAGAGTAGCTATACTTATATCAGACAATGTAGACTTTAAAATAAAGACTGTAACAAGAGATGAAGAAGGGCATTATATCATAATTAAGGGGACTGTCCACCAAGAAGACCTAACAGTTGTAAACATTTATGCTCCAAATGTGAGAGCACCCCAATATATAAATCAATTAAGCAAAAACATAAACTTATTGATATCATAATAGTAGGGCACTTCAGCATCCCACTAACAGCAATGGACAGGAGAAATCAACGAGGAGACAATGGCTTTGAATGACACGCTGGACCGGATGGACTCACAAATATATTCAGAACATTTCATCGTGAAGCAACAGAATACACATTCTTCTCGAGTGCACATGGAACCTTCTCCAGAATAGATCACATGCTGGGACACAAATCATCCCTCAACAAGTACAAAAAGATTGAGATCACATTGTGCATATTTTCAGACCACAAAGCTATGAAACTTGAAATCAACCACAAGAAAAAATGTGGAAAGATAACAAATACTTGGAGACTAAAGAACATCCTACTAAAGAATGAATGGGCTAACCAAGAAATTAAAGAGAAAATTAAAAAGTACATGGAAGCCAACGAAAATGATAACTCCACAACCCAAAAACCTCTGGGACACAGCAAAGGCAGTCATAAGAGGGAAGTATATAGCAGTCCAGTCCTTCCTAAAGAAGGAAGAAATCTCAGATACACAACCTAACCTTACACCTCAAAGAGCTGGAAAAAGAACAGCAAATAAAACCTGAAACCAGCAGAAGACAGGAAATAATAAAGATTAGAGCAGAAATCAATGCTATTGAAACCAAAAAACAAAACAAAACACACAAACAAAAAAACCCAGTAGAACAGATCAATGAAACCAGGAGCTGGTTCTTTGAAAGAATTAACAAAATTGATAAACCCCTAGCCGGTTTGATCAAAAAGAAAAAGGAAAAGGCTGAAATAAATAAAATCAAGAATGAAAGAGGAGAGATCACAACCAGAACAGAAGAAATACAAACAATAATAAGAGAAAATTATGAGCAATTATACTTCTATAAAATGGACAATGTGGAAGAAATGGACAAATTCCTAGAAACATATAAACTACCAAAACTGAAACAGAAAGAAATAGAAATTTGGAACAGACCCATAACCAGTAAAGAAACTGAATTAGTAATCAAAGTCTCCCCCCCCAACCCCCCAAAAACAAAAAAACACAAGAGTTCAGGGCCAGATGGCTTTACAGAGGAATTCTACCAAATATTTAAAGAAGAGTTGACACCTAATCTCTTGGAGCTGTTCCAAAAAATGGAAATGGAAGGAAAACTTCCAAACTCTTTCTATGAAGCCAGCATTACTTTGATTCCAAAACCAGACAAAGACCTCACTAAAAAGAACTATAGACAAATTTCTCTGATGAACATGGATGCAAAAATTCTCAACAAGATACTAGCCAAGTGGATCCAACAATACATTAAAAGAATTATTCACCACAACCAAGTGGGATTTATACCTGGGATGCAGGTTCAATATCCGCAAAAACAATTAATGTGATATATCACATCAATAAAAGAAAGGACAAGAACCACATGATCCTCTCAATAGATACAGAGAAAGAATTTGACAAAATACAACATTGTTTCTTGATAAAAACCCTCAAGAAAGTGGGGATAGAGGATCATACCTCAAGATCATAAAAGCCATATATGAAAGACCCACTGCTAATATCATCCTCAGTGGGGAAAAACTGAGAGCTTTCCCTCTACGGTCAGCGATGTCCACTCTGGCCATGGTTATTCAACATAGTATTGGAAGTCTTAGCCTCACCAATCAGACAACATAAAGGAATAAAAGGCATCCAAATCAGCCAGGAGGAGGTCAAATGTTCACTCTTTGCAGATGACATGATATATGGAAAACCCAAAAGATTCCACCAAAAAACTGCTAGAACTGATCCATGAATTCAACAAAGTTGCAGGATATAAAATTAATGCACAGAAATCGGTTGTGTTCCTTATACACCAATAATAAAGTAACAGAAAGAGAAATCAAGGAATCTATCCCATTCACAATTGCACCAAACCCATAAAATACCTAGGAATAAACCTAACTAAAGAGGTGAAAAATCTATATACTGAATACTACAGAAAGCTTATGAAAGAAATTGAAGAAGACACACCCCAAAAATGGAAAAATATTCCATGCTCTTAGATTGGAAGAACAAACATGGTTAAAATGTCAATACTACCCAAAGCAATCTACATATTCAATGCAATACATATCTAAATAACACCAGCATTCTTCACAGAGTTAGAACAAACAATCCTAAAATTTGTATAGAACCAGAAAAGACCCTGAATATCCAACGCAAACTTGAAAAATAAAACTGAAGTTGGAGGCAGCACACTCCTGGACTTCAAGACATTACAAAGCTGTAATCATCAAGACAGTACTGGCACAGAAACAGACACAGATCAATGGAACAGAATAGAGAACCCAGAAATGGACCCACAGACATATGGCCAACTAATCTTTGACAAAGCAGGAAAGAACATCCAATGGAAGGAATACAGTCTCTTCTGCAAGTGGTACTGCGAAAACTGGATAACAATGTGCAGAAAAATGAACCTGGACCACTTTCTTACACCATACTGAAAAATAAACTCAACAAGGATGAAAGACCTAAACATGAGACAGGAAGCCATCAAAATCCTAGAGGAGAAAGCAAGCAAAAGTCTCTCTGACCTTTGCCGCAGCAACTTCTTACTCAGCACATCTCCAGAGGCAAAGGAAACAAAAGCAAAAGTGGAACTACTGGGATCTCATCAAAATAAAAACTTGTGCACAGTGAAGGAAACAGTCAGCAAAACTAAAAGGCAACCAGTGGAATGGAAGAAGATATTTGCAAATGACATGTCAGATAAAGGGTCAGTATCCAAAATCTATAAAGAACTTATCAAGCCCAACACCCAAAACACGAAGAATCCAGTGAAGAAATGGGCAAAAGACATGAATAGACACTTCTCCAAAGAAGACATCCAGATGACCAACCGACACATGAAAAAATGCTCAACATCACTCATCATCAGGGGAATACAAATCAAAACCACAATGAGATACCACCTTACGCCTGTTAGAATGGCTAAAATGAACAACCCAGGCAGCAACAGATGTTGGTAAGGATGTGGAGAAAGAAGATCTCTTTTGCACTGCTGGTGGGAATGCAAACTGGTGCAGCCACTCTGGAAAACAGTATGGAGGTTCCTCAAAAAATTAAAAATAGAACTACCCTATAACCCAGCAATTGCACTATTAGGTATTTATCCAAGGGATACAGGTATGCTGTTTTGAGGGGGCACATGCACCCAATGTTTATAGCAGTGCTATTGACAATAGCCAAAGTATGGAAAGAGCCCAAATGTCCATTGATGGATGAATGGATAAAGAAGATGTAGTGTGTGTGTGTGTGTGTGTGTGTGTGTGTGTGTGTGTGTGTGTGTGTATAATGGAGTATTACTCGGCAATCAAGAAGAATGAAATCTTGCCATTTGCAACTACATGGATGGAACTGAAGGGTATTATGCTAAGTGAAATTAGTTAGAGAAAGACAAATATCATATGACTTCACTCATATGAGGACTTTAAGATTTAAAACAGATGAACATAAGGGAAGGGAAACAAAAGTAATATAAAAACAGGGAGGGGGACAAAACATAAAAGACTGTTAAATATGGAGAACAAACAGATGGTTGCTGGAAGGGTTGTGGGAGGCGGATGGTCTAAACGGGTAAGGGGCATTAAGGAAGCTACTCCTGAAATCATTGTTGCACTATATGCTAACTAACTTGGATGTAAATTAAACAGCAGATAAATTAAAAAAAAAACTTGGTAACAGTGATTGAATATTAAATTTACTGTGTTTCACTCTGAAATATGCTTCTATATAGCTGTGTCTGTGGTTTGACATATTTTTGAAAATGTACAAAAGTCTAAATATTTGCATCTGGAAATAATTTACTTCCAGCTCCTTTAAAGATGAAACTTCTCTTAGTGTATATAGAGTGTTATTTAGAAGATGTATTTTGAATGGAATGTTTGAAGATGGAGGGGTATTGAGAGATCAATTCCAGTTCTTTCTCTCTGCAGGTGGAGGTTGGAGGATCCAAAGAGATTCAGGCGCTTGCCCAAAGGTCTGATTGAACAGAGCTGGTTTTGACCTGTAGCCAGTGTTCTTCTCCATCCCATAAAGGAAAGATTCTTGGGTCTGAAGTTTTCAGAATTATTGCTAGATAAAGCTTAATGAGAAATGAAGAAACTGTATATTTGTAGCAAGCAATTATAATTTGATATACACAGGTCTGATTTCAGATATAAAGTGACTCTAAACAGACAAGAACCAATAGGTAAGGGTAAGGGTACAACTATGAAGAGAGAGCTCAAGGAAGGCTGGAAGCTGTTCTGGGTGCTGCTCACAGTGAGGTTCACAAGAAAATGGCATATTTGAATCTGAATGCCACCACCTTTCTCTTCAGCCATCCAAGAGAATGCCATTATAGAGAACAATTTGATTGGACCAAAGAATTTCAGCTTCCACATGTCATTTGCTGACTTCTTTCCTCCATTAATTAGTTAGGTTGAATCAGTGAAGCAGAAGCATATATGTGATATAAAGAATTTATTATAGATATAAGACCTTATGCAATTGTGGGAGCTGGTTGAGTAGTATACATAAGTCTGGTTAGTCTGGGTCTGGTGCTGGGCCTGAGGTCAGTGAGGCCAACAGTCTGCAAGGGAAGATGGACATGAAATGGGGGAGAGAAATGGCAAACTGGAACCCATAAAGATAAAGTGGAACCCACATCAGTCTCTCAATGCCTCCAAACCTCCAACTTCAATGATGTGGGTGACCTGCTGGCACATTTCACCCCAAAGCTGCTCATCGTGGCCCAGGATTCAGAGAAGCTAAGGAGCAGATACAGCCAGAAATGGACAGGACTGTGAGCCTGGGTGTGTCCAAAGCCAACAAATTGGGCCTAGAAATCAGTGAGTGTGAGTGGACAACAACGGCACGTGCCCCAGTTCCCTCTGTCTATCTCAGTGTAAACACTTCCCCCACCTTCCCATCTCCTGCACACTCTCTTGTGGGTGTAACCCTAACCCAGAACCATGCAGAGAAAGGACTTCTGGGAGATGTAGTTCCAGCTTAGCTCAGTTGATGTCATACGAGCCACCACATTTACAAATGAATGAATTATTCTCCTTATCCTCCCAATAACCTTATATTTGGTGTACTAGCCAAATGATTGGCAGGCTGGCTATTTTTATTTTATTTAATTGAAAAATTTAATGAAGTTTAGTTGATGGACAATGTCACATTAATTTTAGGTGTATAACAGAGTGATTCAACAACTCTATATGTTATGCTATGCTCACCACAAGTGTAGCTACCATCTGTCACCATACAATGCTATTACAATATCACTGACTATATTCTCTATGCTGTGGCTTTCATCCCTGTGACTTTTCTCATTTCATAACTGGGAGCCCATGTTTACTTTCCCCTTCACCCATTTTGCCCATCCTCTTATCCCCCTCCCTTTGGCAACCATCAGTCTGTTCTCTTATTAATGAGTTTGTTCCTGCTTTTTTTTGTTTGTTTGTTTGCTTTGGTTTTTTAGATTCTACATATAAGTGAAATCATATCATATTTGTCTCTTTCGTCTGACTTAGTTCACTTAACATAATACCCTCTAGGTTCATCCATGGTGTCACAAATAGCAAGATCTTATTCTTTTTATTGCTCAGTAATATTTCATTAGGTATATATACCACATCTTTCTCCATTCATCTATCGATGGACACTTGGGATGCTTCCATATCTTGGTTATTGTAAATAATGCTGCAATAAACATAAGGGCACATATATCTTTTCAAATTAGTGGTTTCATTTTCTTTGTGTAAATACCCAGTAGTGGAATTATTGGTAGTATGGTATTTCCATTTTTAATTTTTTTGAGGAAGTTACATATTGTTTTCCACAGCGGCCGCACCAGTTTGCATTCCCACCAAAAGTGCACAAGGGTTCCTTTTTCTCCACATTCTCACTAACACTTGTTATTTCTTATCTTTTTGATTCTAGCCATTCTGACTGGTATGAGGATATATCCTGTGGTTTTGATTTGCACTTTCACATGATGATGAGTGATGTTGAGCATCTTTTCATGTGTCTTTTGGCCATCTGTATGTCTTCTTTGGAAAGTGTTTATTCAGGCTCTCCGCCCATTTTTAAGTCGGATTATTTGGGCTTTTTTTTGGTGTTGACTTGTATAAGTTCTTTATATATTTTAGATATTGACTCCATATTTGACATATAATTTGCAGCCGTGCAGCATTGGTGGTATAGTGGTGAGCATAGCTGACTTGCATATTGGATATGTAATTTACAAATATCTTCTCTCATTCAGTAGATTGCTTTTTTTAAAATTGTTTCCTTTGCTGTGCAAAAAAGCTCTTTATTTTGGTGTAGTCCCAATGATTTACTTTTGCTTTTGTTTTCCTTGCCTGAGGAGACATATCTAGAAAAATATTGCTAAGGCTGATGTCAAAGATATTACTGCTAGGTTGGCTGTTTTTGGAAGATTTTTAGGAAAGCTTAGAGAGAGGGAATATGTGCCAGGCAAGACAATATTTCATGAAACAAATTAGCACAGGCATTCATGGAAGGACACAGGACTATGGTTATCACATAGTAACTTGTAAGGAACCAATTTTCCCACAAACGAGGCACTTCTGTACCTGAAATTTTAACTTCTGAACTGAAACAATGCAATCTGAGTAGCTTGAATGGACCTTGTAAACAGGCTGTTGTTTCATTTAGGGAATAAATTGAACCTTGGGAGAATCTAGATTGCTTTGAGAGACAGAAAGAAGAATGGAAGAGAGTAGGGGAGAAGGAGATGGTGAATTTGAGAGTGAGTTTTAAAGTAAAATACAACACTTATTGTGACCTCAGGGTTATAACCTGCAGAGCACATGACTTTTCCTTGAAGGCTCTGGAGATGTAATGTAAACTGCAAAGCAATTACTGAAAATACCATTTGGCCAATCTTCCCCATGACAATTCATTTGGATGTCCTTTGACGGGGACACCCCCTGCCACACACACACAATTGTAGTAAAACTAACAGGCACCAGCCTCCAACTTTCTTTCACCTGGCTGGAAGGTTAGCACAAACTTGAATGACTTCTCTAGACTACGTATGGTCAGAGTAGAAAACCTGAGCACAGGACAGGTGGATTTGCAGGTTGGACTGTGGGTCTAAATCCAGAGGCGGCTTCTCCAAGAACAGAAAAATAGGCTATGATATTAGCTTCATTTTGCTTTTTTGTTAAGTGGGGGGCTAAAATAAATGATACAGCGACCATCTGGGGAATAGAGAATGCCAGGTGGTGGTATGCCCTGCTGGGAGCAGAGAGAGGCATTTGGGGTTGCCTTTGAGTTAGAGGAAGAATTTTTCTTGGTCTGTGAATCAGGCAAAATCTGTTCATGAAGCTGGAGGTTGTGAAGTAGCTTTCCATCAAGTGAGGTAAGCACTTACATATGCCTGCCATTTCTACAACGGGCATGTGTTTGGTTTTTTGAAGTAGCTTGCTTCATTACTCAAGTTCTTTTTAATATTGGGCATAGGTTTTTTTTCTTCTGGTAAAAAACATATAACATTAGGGGCACCTGGGTGGCTTAGTTGGTTGAGCGTCTGACTTCGGCTCAGGTCATGATCTCATGGTTCGTGAGTTCAAGCCCTGTGTTGGGCTCTGTGCTGACAGCTCGGAGCCTGGAGCCTGCTTCACATTCTGTGTCTCCCTCTGTCTCTGCCCCTCCCCAGCTCGCAGTCTCTCTCTCAAAAATGAATAAACATTAAAAAAAACATACAGCATTAAATTTACCATTCTAATAATTTTTAAATATTTATTTTTGAGAGAGAGAGAGAGAGAGAGAGAGAGAGAGCGAGCACAAGCAAGGGAGGGGCAGAGAGAGCAGGAGACACAGAATCTGAAACAGGGCCTCAGAGCCTGACACAGGGCTCAAACTCATGAACTGTGAGATCATGACCTGAGCCGAAGTTGGATTCCTCACCAGCTGAGCCACCGAGGCGCCCCTCATTCTAATCATTTTTAAGCATACAGTTCATTAGTGTTAAGTATGTCCACACTGTTGTGCAATAGACCTCTAAAACTTTATCTTGCAAAACTGAAACTCTATACCCATTAAACAATTCCTTTCTTCCCCCAGCCCTCAATGACTACTTTTTTTTTCTTTCTTTTCTTAAACTACTTTATTGAGGTATGACTGATGTAAAAAAAAAAAAAAGTATATATGTGTAATGTATACAACAACTTGTTGAGTTTGGAAATGAGTTCACACTTAATGAAACTATCACCACATTCAAGGCTGTAAACCTTCATCACCTCACCTCTAAAAGTTCCCCCTCATCCCCTTTATTTCTAAACATTTTTTTATTTACTTGTTTTTAATAGATGTTTTCTTCTGTGGTAAGAGCACTTCACATAAGATCTACCCTCTTAGCAAATTTTTACATACACAATACAATATTGTCAACTGTTGGCCCTATATTGTACTGTAGATCTCCAGAACTCACTCATCTGGCTTCAGTGAATTGTATCCTCTGATCGGCATTTCCTCATTTCCCCCTTCACCCGGATCCTGGTAACCACTATTCTGTCTACACTGTAGTTCTATGAGAGAAATAATTTGGCTATTGGAGATTCCTCATGAAAGTGGAATCAGGCATTATTTGTCATTCTGTATCTGGCTTATTTCACCTAGCATCAAGTCCTCCAGACCTATTCATCTTGTCACAAATTGCAGGATTTCTTTCTTTTTCAAGGCGGAATAATATTCAATTTTATATTTATACCACATTTCCTTTATCCATTCATCTGTTGATGGACATTTGGGTTGCTTCCACCTCTTGGCTATTGTCAATAATACTGCAGTGAACACAGGCGTGCATATATCTCTTTGATACCCTTCTGTGAATTTTTTCAAAACACATACCAGAAAGTGGGATTGCTGAATCATAGGATAGTTCTTTTTTTTTTTAAGTTTTTTTTTAATGTTTATTTATTTTTGATAGAGAGAGAGAGAGAGAGAGAGAGAGAGAGCGCAAGGGAGGGGCAGAGAGAGAGAGGGAGACACAGAATTTGAAGCAGGTTCCAGGCTCTGAGCTGTCAGCACAGAGCCCAATGTGGGGCTTGAACTCACAAACCATGAGATCGTGACCTGAGCCAAAGTTGGATGTTTAACTGACTGAGCCACCAAGGTGTCCCAGGGTATTTCTGTTTTTAATTTTTTGAGGAACCACCATACTGCTTTCCATAGTTGGCTGCACCATTTTACATTCCCGCTAACCGTGTATGAAGGTTCTAATTTCTCTTCCATCTCATTAACACTTGTTATTTTCTGTTCTTTTGATAGCAGCCATTCTAAGGGGTGTGAGGTGATAGCTCATTGTGGTTGATATGCATTTCTCTTTTGATTAGTGATGTTGAACATGTTTTCAGAGAGCATAGATATTTATAAGAAAACATATCTTGTGTGGAATAAAATGAGGAAGAATTAGGGTAGTAAGGCTGATAGTAAATCTTGTGGCCACAGTAATATATTCCTTCTTTTTAATCACTTTTTGCTACCATGTTTTGGCCATGCTTGTACTTTTTATCTAGTCCCCCACTGGAGCTAAATTTGGAATTTGTGAGTCATACATTGTTGGGATTGGAAAAATTTAAGGAGATCTTCTAATCGCAACATCCCCATTTTACACCTGAGGATTAAAAAGTGAAAAAGAATTTGATTAGAAGGAAGGTAAGGGGGAAATTATTAATATAAGGGGAAAAAGCCTTCTGATTACTGAAGCTTAAATTCTAATTCATACCCATTATGAAATAGTCCTGTGGGATCTGGAAATATTAGGAAGACTCAGTCCATAACTCTGTGGTTGAGCATATTTTGAATAATTGCCACAGTTTTCCAGAGGTTTCTGCAGATGTTTTGTGCTGTCATCCCCTCCTCCTCTGTGGCCCTGATGTAAATCTTTGAGTGATGGGCTTTGGAGCTCAGGTTAGATTATTTGGCTTGTATACCTTACAGTTAAAACACATACTAACTTTTACTTATATTTCCACAATGAGAGCCAGTTCATGTGTGTGATATCATGATGGTGAAGGGAAGAGAAGTTAGGAATACAACAGCAGGTCAGTTCAACCATCATTCCTGATCCCCAGCTTGTAGGTAGGGCAAGTGGTGCTGTTTTGTGCACCTGTGACAGTTTTGTTTGATAGCACTAATGAAGTAATCAATAAGAGAGTAATCAGAAGTAGCTCAACCCATCAGCTCCAAAAGTAGTTTTTCTCTTCTCTTCTCTTCTCTTCTCTTCTCTTCTCTTCTCTTCTCTTCTCTTCTCTTCTCTTCTCTTCTCTTCTCTCCTCTCCTCTCCTCTCCTCTCCTCTCCTCTCCTCTCCTCTCCCCTCCCCTCCCCTCCCCTCCCCTCCCCTCCCCTCCCCTCCCCTCCTCTCCTCTCCTCCTCTCTAAATCATATACTTACCCCATCCCTCTTTCTCACGAGAATACCTTACTTTCCCCACATGAGCAGGACACTTTTCTAAAAATCTTTTTTTTTAATGTTTTTTAAATTTTATTTTTGAGACAGAGAGACAGGGCATGAGTGGGGGGAGGGGCAGAGAGAGAGGGAGACACAGAATCCAAAGCAGGCCCCAGGCTCTGAGCTGTCAGCACAGAGCCCGACACGGGGCTCTATCTCACAGACCATGAGATCATGACCTGAGTCAAAGTCGGACACTCAAATGACTGAGTCACCCAAGCACCCTAGGACGCTCTTCTGACTACTCCATTCCAAATCTGCGCTCCCTGAAACAATTATGAGTCTCCAACTAAAGGCCTTTGTACTTTTTCAGTTTCCAGTTGACAATAAGTCTGATATTTATCCCACAAACATTGACAATAAGTCTGACATTTATTCCACAAACATTCATTGAGCACCTATGTCATTCCTGGCAGCGAGGAGTCTCCAAGGAGCTGGTAGTAGGGAGGACCCTTGGTTCTGATCCTGCTTTGGGATGTCTGTGACTTTAAACAAGGGTCTTTGGCTTCTCTCCATCTGTGTTTCTTAGTCTGCAAAAGAAGTGGTTGGAATAAATGATCTCCAAATCCCTTCCAATGCTGGTTCTTAGATATGGAGCACACACTACTTCTGTTGCTGCTAAAATCTCAACTCCCACTGATGTTCCGGATGGGGAAAGAACAATGAGCAGAGCATGCATTGTGATTCTTTTCTTAGTTCTCAATTCCAGCTTGCCACAGAGGAGAAAAAGAATGAAATGGAGTCTCTCCCTCTCCTGGGCTCCCAACCAGCCACAACCCCGACACACAATGACCAACCCACCCAAACTTAGGATCTTTTGAAAAGAACTGAAAAATGTATGTAGTCTGGGAAATCAGTGGAAGAGAGACTTCTCAATAGGTTTAAGCATTCAAGATTTTCAAAAGAAGCGCCTGAACCATTTATTAGGGTGAGAGGTACCTTTATATAAAGCCATGAAATATAGGTGGCTCTAATTGTGGTTGTGTTTGCAAGTTGAAAAGGAATTTTGGTGGTAGGTAGGACCAGGATACATAATTTGCTTCATTGATTAAAAGGCTCTTGCTTGGAACCTTGTTTTTCTTCATCAAATGACCTTTTGGGGTTGACAGTTTTCCAAGTTTCAGGCAAGTTATGTTACATAAGAATGTAACTCAGGGGCCATCTGTTTTTGTGGGATTAAAACCATCTTACAGTTATGGCTTGGAAAAGCTATCTCACACAAATAATTATTTACACATATTTTCCCCAGAATCAATTTAATGAAACAAATATCTATTGAGTATCGGTTCTGAGCTCAGTTCTGTGAAGTCATTAAGAGGAATGAGAATCGCAGTTGCTAGGAGCTCTGGCTATAAAGGAAGTGTGACAGGAATCCAGTCATCGACACTATACTGATGTTGCCATTTGTGGAAAACCTGATGATTTTTACCTAGAACTGAGATTCTGTTTATGTGAGTCTCATAGAGTGGACAGAGAGGCTGTGCGTATTGGGAAGCCTAAGAAGAGGCTCAGGGAGCTTAGTTCTCAGGAATCCTGTCTTTTTTCATAATAAACTTCTAAGACTTATAATGCCCAGACTGCTTCCAGGCAGCATTCTCTCCAATTATAGCTCCCCTGAGTCACTGGAGGTTTCAGAACCAGTAAGTTGAGAGAGAGATAGACTATAAAAACAAGCTCATTTCACTGGGGGTATAGCTCAGGGGTAGAGCATTTGACTGCAGATCAAGAGGTCCCTGGTTCAAATCCAGGTGCCCCCTGTACAGTCTAGTTTTTGCTTCAGAAGAATCTGGATCGACTTTAGCTTTATTATTTTCCATAGCTCATGGTTGAATAAATAGCTAATGTCCTTTGTGTATAGGCCAGGCATCAGTCTAAATTATTTACATTAATTATCTCCTTCATTTCTCTCCAAAATTTTACGAGATGCATGCCATCAGTATCCTCATTTGACATGAGGAGACAGACTTGGAGATGCTCAGTAATTGGCTAACGGTCAAAAAAGTCTACAAAGAGAAGGCCTAAGGTGTGAACTCAGAGCACACAGCCTCAATGACTCTATCATACTACTCGTACTGTTCTAGTGTTAAAAGTTGTGTGACAAAACTCCACTTAGTAATGCTCCCGAGGTGCTAGGACTGTCCATCCAGGTTTAGAACCTTTTGGCTGCAGGGCCAACCCAGCAGCTTAGCGACTGTGCCCACCCTGTGCAGTGACCTGGGGAAAGTCAGGGAATAGTCTTCACCAAACACCACTAGGGCTGAGCATGAACTGGCCTGAAGGTGAGGGAGCTGCACTCTTTTCCTGCTCTAAAGCCTGAGGAGTTTCTATTTCCTTTCCGCCCCTAATTCATTTTCTGCAGCTCAGCTCTCCCACCTTGGGTGCCTTCATTCAGGATCCAGAGTGGACCAGACCCCTGCCCACAGCCCAGGCAATGCTGTGTCTTTAGAGGAGCCTGAACAACATATAGAGTGCCTTCTGTGGGCCAGAGCCGTGCAGAGTGTGAACCCAGAGGTGACTGAGACACAGCCCCTGGCCTCAGTGTGCTCTCATCCAGGGAGCAGGCCTGCAAAGTACAAAATCGGAGCAATTTGAGCTGCATGTCATTGTGCCAGCCTCAGTGCATAGGAGACAGTGACTCCTTCTGTGTGGAGGAGGGAAGGTTAAAGGAGGCTTTTGGAGTTGCTGATGGCAAATCACAGTTTCAAAGTTAAATAATATCTCCCAGGACAGAGGGTGGAGTGGAGGTAGGGGTGTGCGGGGTGGTGGCTGAGGTCCAGGTAGACAAGGCTGCCTGGGCAGAGACTGGGGCCGGATGGATGCAGGTAGAGGCAGCAGGAGCACAAGAGGTGACGTGGGCATGTCAGAAGATGAAGTTGAAGGGGCAGTTGGGGATCCAAACTTGGAGCCTTTCAGGAAGGCATTTAAAGGGGGCATGACCTGGATAGACTCCATTGAATTTTTAAATTTTTAATTAAAAAATTTTAGAAATGTTTATGTTTGAGAGAGCAAGCACGAGTGGGGGGAGGGGCAGAGTGAGAGAGAGGGGGGACAGAGAATCTCAAGCAGGCTCCCCCACCGTCAGCACAGAACCCAATGTGGGGCTCGAACGCATGAACCGTGAGATCATGACCTGAGCCGAAGCTCAACCGATTAAGCCACCCAGGTGCCCCTAGACTCCATTGTAAAACAGGCTGCTTGGGGAGCAGCAGGGGGATGGCTGTAAGGGGTGGAGGCCGGGAGGCCATTTAGGAGGTGGTGGCACTGCTGGTGTGGGGGTTGGGATGAACCTAAGTGAAGTCAGAGCCACGATCAGCAATACCCAGCGATTACCTGGAATTGGAGAAGAGCCAGTGAGAGAAGCGCCACCGTTGTAAGCGTTTCGACCAAATGACTGAGTGCACAGTGGTGTCACCAACCAAGATGGGGGGAGACTGATCAGATGGTTCAGGAGGCAGGCCGGGCGCTGTGCCCCAAAAGTACACTGGAATCCTGGCCGCAGCACCTCCTGGCTGTGTGACTACTCTGTGCTTCAGTTTCCCTACCTGCAAAATCAATATGCTAATGATAACGTCTTTTTCATGGCATTTTTGTAATGATTCTCTGGGAAGTTATGGGTGCAAGCTTTAGTCCCGTGCGTGGCACGTAGAAAGTGTCCAGTAATTATGCACTGTCGTTATTACAACAGAGCAGAATAGGAGGAGATGCAGGCTTGGGCAGGAAGGTGACAGGTTTGTCTGGGGCACCCTGGGTGTGAACTCTGAAGCTTCCTGGAAAGCTTCAGAGTGGAGTGACTGGGAATGGGTATCTGGGACCTGTGAGAGCCTGTGAGCGGAACCTCTGGCTGCCTTCGCTCGGCAGCTTCAAGGAGGCGACAGGCCTCCTCAGGGAGGATTGGTTGCAATGACAGAGTTTTCCTTGACCTTTCTGCTCAGTGTCAGAGGTACACAAGATTAAAAATCCTCAGACTGGAACCAAAGAGAAGAGGAATCAGAGGTGCTCAAAGGTGAATTTTGGACTTTGGAATACCTAGTTGTTGTTGTTTGACTGTAAAATAAGACAGTTCATCCTGGATGAGGTCCCCTTTGAAAATTTGATGAAAACGTACACAATATATGATGCACGTACATACACAACATTTGCCTACAATATCGGAGTTACATCTGAACCTTTGAAGTTTGTGGATACCCAGTTAAGACTCCCTCCCTGTCCAATACTTGTTGGTGACCCATAAAACTTAAAACGTTCGTTGATGTGGGGGTGGGGGGAGAAACATTCACGATGTGCCCAGAGATTTTTAGGCAGTTGGTAGTGTGTTTTAAAAACTGGAGAATTATATGGAGAATTATACTCAGCTTGAGGTGCTGGGAAAAGAATGAGTATATATGCTCTGGGAAAAGCAGGCGCTGGTGTGGCTGGAAGGGAATTGAAGATGAATTTAAGTCCAGGAAGAATCTGAGCCATAAAAGGTATTTATGAAGTATGATGTAACTCATAAAAGTGAAATAAGTATTTATGTGCAGCTTGTTACCATCAGGGGGTATAGCTCAGTGGTAGAGCATTTGACTGCAGATCAAGAGGTCCCTGGTTCAAATCCAGGTGCCCCCTCTGTGTTCTTTTGCTCTTCTTGGCAGCTTCGTTAAAATACTGGGTGTAGAGTGAGGAAAGCAAGGTGCCTAGGGCTCAAAATTTAAGGATGTGCTCACTCTCACATAAGTACCTTGGCTTGTTAATTCCCTTGCAGTAAAGCTGTGTGCATATAAATTCACATAAATACAGCCATACGTCCAGAGGCATATACACACATCCCACACACCAGATGTCCCCCGACCACATGCACACATCCTGACCCACACACCATCACACAGACCCACCAACAGACAAACATACATATGCATATGCATACCTGCATCTTCTCACGTGGACCTTTGTTTTTTCCTTTCTGGGTATTCGATCTTATTCACCAGACCCTTTCTAACCTCCTTTCTTCAAACTTTTAACCTTTTAATAGTTAGGATTTACAGAAGAGTTGTGAAGATACTATAGAAATGTCCCATATACCCTTCACTCAGCTTCCCCTAGTGTTAACATCTTGCATAACCATGCCACATTTATCAAAACTGTGAAATAAACATTGGTGCAACACTATTAGCCAAACCATAGACATCATTCAGATGTCACCAATTTTTCTGTTACTGTCTTTTTTCCTGTGGCGGGATTCAGTCCAGGATGCCATGCTGCCTGGAGTCATAACGCCTGCTTAGTTTCCTTCTCTGACAGTTACTCAGTTTTTCCTTGAGTTGTTGTTTGTTTGTTTTGTAATCTTAACACTTTTGAAAAGTCCTGGTCAGATATTTTGTAGAATGCCCCTCACTTTGGGTTTGTGTAATGTTTTCTCATGATTAGGCCAAAGTTGTAGATTTGGGGGAAAAATATCACAAAGGTCATGGTCATAGGCCCTTATCCTCCTGTCTTACTAGGGGTGGAAGAAAAGCACTGCAAACATTTAGGAGTCTGCTACATTGTAAAATGTTAAGAGTACAAGCTCTGAAGCTTGTGAGGATATACCTTCTGAAGTGGCATACCACACAGAAGGAAGCATATCACATGGTGGGTCTCTTTGGATTTTGGTGTTCATGTATTTGGATGTGCTTCTCTGGTATGTTTACTAGGTTTAAACAATAGCCCATAAGATTGTCTGTTGTTTTGTGGATGCCAGAACAAGAAAAAAAGTCTGCACTCAGTCCAGGCCATGGGGAAACCTATTCCTTCATGGGGATACTGTGACTTAGTACTGGAAGTATAAATGGCAACTCTAGCTTTGTTAATTAACCTTTTTTGCTTGTTTCAATAGCACATTGAATTTACCTCTTTTTAATGTTATTGCATGGCATATTGTAATTGTTTATAGGTCTGTGTATTAGTCAGACTAACTTTGGCAATAGTGTGGTGTCAGCCCTGAAATCTCAAGAACTTAATACAACAAAGATTTGTATCTTATTGATGCAAATCAACGATGTCCATCTAGCACAATGGGGCCTCCAGAGTCATTGCTGCAGGGGTAGAGAGAGTTGGAGGAGTCACCTAAGTTCCCAGCTGCCTTAGCCCTGGAGTGACACGCCTCACTTCAGCTCACAGTTCATTGGACAGACCTAGTCTTATGTCCCCAGTGTCATTGCAGTGGAGGCTGGGAAAGAGAAGAAAGCATTTGGATAGTTAGTGAGTACTAACTTTCACTGCCATAACTGATCTTACCTACTCAATTCTTTTTGATTCTTCTTGTTATCACCAGCAACTGGTAAATACCTTGCCCATGGTAAGGGCTCACAAGGTATTTGATGAATAACAACTTTTGGCTAATTGAGTGAATGAATAAATGAATGATACAAGATAAACAAGGTATATTCTTAAGTTATTTGGAAACTGATTCTATTATAAGGCAAGAATTATACCTCTCACATTTAAGAAAAAACAACTTGGGGCACCTGGGTGGCTCAGTAGGTTAAGCATCTGACTTTGGCTCAGGTCATGATCTCACAGTCCATGAGTTTGAGCCCTGCGTCGGGCTCTCTGCTGACAGCTCAGAGCCTGGAGCCTGCTTCCGATTCTGTGTCTCCCTTTCTCTCTTCCCCTCCCCTGCTCATGCTCTGTCTCTCTGTCTCAAAAATAAATAAAAGTATTAAAAAAAACCCCCAACTTATTGCTGCCTTATAAACAACCCTTAAAAGATTCAAACTTTTGTTGAAGAAGACAACTTTGTGTATGTCCATCAAGTAAAACATAGACTACTACCTTTTTTGTTTGTTTTTTTGCTGATTTATTTTACTTTGGAAAATAAATGTCTACTACTCTACCTCCCTTTCTAAAATTGTCCACATGAACTTTACCCATT
Source organism: Puma concolor (assembly GCF_028749965.1). Lineage (NCBI taxonomy): Eukaryota > Metazoa > Chordata > Mammalia > Carnivora > Felidae > Puma > Puma concolor. The sequence continues at coordinate 28,512,032 of NC_141675.1, read as the reverse complement.
ATAAAATCAAAATACATTTACTGTATAAAACTTTAAACATATATCAAAGTTTATAGGAGGGAATAAATTGGGTTGCATCTCTACCACTATCTTTTGTTAACTGTTGTCTGTTAAATGTGATGGGACATGTGTGTGTATGTTTTATGTATGTACACATAAACATAACCAAAACGTATCAGGCATGTCTTAGGCAACATCTCAGATCCTCTTGTTCCTCACTGTTCCTGAGACCCTTGGCCAGCTTCTCTACCCTGGCAGCCATTGCAGTGGCAAGTGTGCATTGACTTTATCAATGATGGATGCCTCTGGCTTCCTACTCTTGGCTTCCCTCTTGCTTTTGAGTTATGAGAGGCCATGAGACCCGCTTGGTGCCTCCACCTACAGAACCTGGAAATGTTGAGGAGTTAATGCAGCATGAGGAAAACCTTTCACCAACAAGATACAGAAGTTGAGGGCTAAGTCTTCTTCTCCCTTCCTTGGGACAGAGTGTCCTGGGATGCTGTAGCTCATATACCCTCTGGAAGACAGCTTTATGGGATCAAGCAATCAGTTGCACTTGTTAACAAATGATGACCAGCTTGGAAACGCACCTTTGCACTGACCTAACCTTTCTCTGCCTCGCTCCCCCTTTTACCTCCCTCCTCCCTGGGGGTCGCGCTTTGTGAAAAACTAATAGCAGGTAAGCTTTTGCCTCTAGCTCTAGGTTCTGGGGTATCGAGATAATGCAGGCAGTCAGGATGGTCTGCCAGTTTTCCCTTCACCCTTTACCACAAGGCGATAGAAATGAATTGTATCCAGGCTTTCATTAAACAAGATACCATCTCTGCCTGATTCCAGCTGCCAACATCTGCATCTCTTCCCCTGAGTTCGTTCGTTCTTTCTTTCTTTCTTGGCAGCCAGAGCCCATTCTACATCTGTTTGAGGCAAGCTGGAATTGCCAGAGAATTAATGGCCCCTGGGAGCACCTTCAAATAACAGCTGGCAGAGGTTGCTGTTTAAATAACCCAGATTCCTTACCCCTCCCGTGGGATAGCTCAGCCATGATGCCATCCACCTCGGCTCCAGAGTTCTCAATGGCACTAAGCTGGGCTGCCCACAGCGTTAACTTGTATGACAAAACAACCTTTGTTGGCTGCTTCCCTTTTCCTGTCTCACTTCCCCTCTCCTCTACCAGTGTATCCTGTAGTCACTTCCCAAATATGCTATTTGAATTAGAATTCCTGAATTTTGCTGCCATGAGAGCCCAAATCAGGACATCAGCCTAAGACATAATTAAAAAAAAAACTCTTATAAACTGATCTTTTTCATTTAATAATATATCCTGTATGTGATGTTCAATATTCCAAAACTTATCTAAAATATAAGAGTGTAAATGCTGCTTGGTATTTATTGTATGGATTATATAAATGACATGTTGGGCATTTCAGTTTCCAACTTTCCTATCCAACTGTAATTAACCCAGTGCCAAACAGAGTTGGACAGGCTTTGTCTCCTGGGGTGAGAGTCGTAAATAAATGAGCTACAGATCAGTCATTTGTGCACATGATAAGAAGGAAATAGTCAACACAGAGATTTCCGCTGACTTCTATTTGGTGGTTTTTGAAGGTTGCCCTATAGCAGGAGTTCTTAGGAAAATATCAAAAACATCTCGATTATGTTCTACTTTGAAAGGAAATGAATTGCATCCAAGCTTTCATTAAGCAAGGTATCATCTCTGTCTCATTTCTCTTTGAAAAATAATGACAGCAAAAGCTCATTCCGTGGTACTTTGCTGCCTGATGGGTTTTGTTTCACTTTGTGGAAATTTGGGCTTCCTGCTTCCAAAGGGGGTATACCTCTCTCACCGTTAGACAGTTAGGATGACTTCTAAAGTTTTATTCCAGTCCCTTGAATGATTTGGGGCCAGTTAACCAACCTCTGTAAGTTCTGGGTTCTTTTCATTTTGTACATTGGAGTTAATAATAGTATTCCTCTTGCTAAGTTTGATGTCAGAGTGGTATAATGTTAATGAATCCATAGTGACTGCTCAGTAAATGATAGCAATTACTTTACCGTGGGTTCATTTTCAGTGGTGAAAGGAGCAGCACAGAGCAGAGGGTGGGACTTAAGAAATATCAAGGAGGGGCGCCTGGGTGGCTTGGTCTGTTGAACGTCAGACTTCACCTCCGGTTATGGTCTCCTGGTTCGTGGGTTCAAGCCCTGCATCAGGCTCTGTGCTGACAGCTTGGAGCCTAGAGTCTGCTTCAGATTCTGTGTCTCCCTGTCTCTCTACCCCTCCTCTGCTCACATCCTGTCTCTTTCTCTCAAAAATAAAATAAACATTAAAAAAATTAAAAAAAAAAAGGAATATCAAGGGGACATAGGGTTGGGACATACAGATACCTAATTAGATTCAGGGAACATGAATGTCTCTCTGCTCGAAGATATCTCCTCCCCACGTTCTTCCTGCTGCAGCTCAGATTTGGACCCGAAGCTGTGCATAATTCCAGCCCTTCTGCCTAGTGTAGCCATTCTCCAAGGAGAGCAGCAGCACCTTGGGAACTAGTTAGAAATGCAGATTATCAGGTTCCTCCTTTGACATTAGAATCAGAATCTCTGGGAGTGGGGCCTGGTAATTTATGTTTTAGAAAGCTACTCTTGCACATTAAGGTTTAAAACCACTAGTCTCATTTAAGACTTTAACCTGGCTTGCCCAGCACCTCCTCCCATGGCCAGCTCAGGGGCTTCTGCTTGATTCAGCTTCCTCCTCTTCCAGCTTTCACCCTGAGATGTTACTGTGTGTGCTGTCTCAATTATATACTCCTTTTCAGCTCTGAGTTTAATCTCTCATCTTTTGCATTATACTAGGACCTTAGATCTGCCATTGGGTGTGATTTCTACCCCTCCCTTCATCCCTGTGTCTGGCAGATCCAGACAACTTATCCTGGTGCAGTTTAGCCCCTGGGACCTCATTCTACCTGGAGCTTGATCAGGAAGCTGATATTTCCACCAGGTTTTGCCCCTGCAGGAGGATCAGCCCTTACTAGCCCAATGTTCAGTTTCAGTGCTGCCCCAGGCTCCAAGAGAGAGTAAGGCATGCTTTTTAAGATCTAGTCCCTGAAATCATAAACCATCATTTCTGTCACATTTTATTTGTTAGAAACAAATCACTATGAGTAGTTCACATTCAAGGGGAGGGGAACCCGGCTTTACTTTCTGATGGGAGGAGTCTCAAAAATTTGGGGGCATATTTTATAACCACAGAGTCCATCTTTGGGGAAAGCTCCCTTCCACATACCACTCAATTCTTTTTTTTTTTTTTAATTTTTTTAACGTTTATTTATTTTTGAGAGAGAGAGAGAGAGAGAGTGCGAGCGGGAGAGGAACAGAGAGAGAGAGAGGGAGACACAGAAACTGAAGCAGGCTCCAGGCTCTGAGCTGTCAGCACACAGCCCAAGGTGGGGCTCGAATTCACAAGCTGTGAGATCATGAGCTGAGCAGATGTTGGTTGCTTAACCAACTGAGCCACCCAGGTGCCCCTTCACATACCACTCAATTCTTAAGATGATCTGCTCTGTTGGCCTGTTCTGGCAGAGTCTAGATGCTCGCCTTTGTCTTTGGCCAGGTGTCCTAACCAGCCGCTAGACAGAGAGCCCTTTCTATGTATTTCTGATACTCAATCCAGGTTGATGTCACTATCCAAGGGGTCTTATCTCTTTATAATGACAAGTTTCAGTCATGTATTGAACACTTACCTTGTGATTGCTAACTGATGTATTGGGTATGCCCTAATTGCCTGTGTCTAACTTGGTGAGTTATTAACTTGAGCTAAGTTCCAACTTTTTGTATGTTAACCAGGCACAGAGCTGCCGTATAAATATATGCAGTTAGAAGAGAATGCAAAACTGCTCATCTGAGAGGGCGAGTTGCGGCTGAAATCTGGCTCACACTCCACTAGCTGAGTTAATTTGGACTCTGTGTGCCTAGAGGAAAGGGAGCTTGTTTCCAATGTGCACAGACAGACGTGCCATTGATTTGCTCAGCATGAAGCCCTCAGGGCTAATTTTCACATCCGTGCTTGTGAGCTAGCAGTGGTCCTGGTTGGATGTCTTTTTCTTGTACACAACAGAAACCAACTCAGACTGGTTTTAGCAAAACAAGAATTTAAATGGAAAATATCTAGCTTTCATATTTGGCTTCAGACATGGCTGGATCCACGTTCCTGGATCATGTTACCAGAAGTCTGTTTCTCTCTTTTTCTTGGGTCTGCCTTTTTCTGTGTTCACATTATTCTCAGAATGATTCTCCAAGTGGTGTCCAGTTGACCAGATGTACTTCCTTCTGGCTTAGCCACCCCAGGACGAAAGGAAGTTTTCTAGTGTTTCCAGTCCTGTGATTAAGTCTCATTGGCCTGTTTCTGCACCATTCATGTGGCAATGGCCACGGAGTTCTCTGATTTTGTTGCAGGATTCTTTACCTCAATACCCAGGATTTGTTGTCTCACTGCTTCAAAGAATAAAGAGGTGGACACAATGAAATGAGCAGCAGGCAAAAGTTTATTAGAGTATATAAGATCAGAAAGAAAGAACAGTATGAAAGCTCTCTTCACAGAGAGGGGGCTTTTGAAAGTGAATGCTGGAGACAATAGGTAAGGGACTTTGTTTTATAAGGTCTGGTCACGCCACCCCCCCCCCCATCCTTTCCCCCTTGATCCTTCTTAGGTCCTACCCTTATTGGCTGGACAACTTAGGTCCTGGGTTGTTGACTTCTGATTGGCTCGATTCCCTTGTGTGAGGAGTCAGACCATGGTCATACTGTCCCTCACATAACACAAGTTTTATGGTTTACTTATTCTAGTTAGGTATTTTGATTGCCAAATTCCTGAGAGGAACCTGAGGGAGAGTAGATAGTGTCTGTCACATTCTTAACAGGAACTTTATGCTTGAGGGGGTTAGTTTCTGGTCAGATACTCCCAGCATTGTTTTAAAATATGCGTTTTTCCCCACCCAGGGACCTCAGGTCCTCATTTTTCCCTCGCTGCCTATTTTATCTTACCTTTCCCTATCCCTTTTCCTATCATAATTTGACTGTTTCTAGAGTTGGGGAGTTGGTTCTTCCCCATCCAAACCACACGAAGGTTGAGAGTGGACGGTTATCTATTTAAAAAAAAAATGGATGCTTTTACCAGAAAAAAAGGGGGAACTAGATCTTGGATGGACTAAAAACAATACATAGTTATTACATCTATTCGTTGGATTCACACTTGGGTATGGCCAGTCAGAATCAAATTATAGAAAGGGAACTGAGGAGATGATAAAGAAAGACTGTGGGTCTTACCCATATTCCCATGGCAGCCACAGGTGACCCTCAGGTAACCTACAGGTTCTTTTCTCGGGGAATTGAAAAGCTCATCCCATAGCTCAGTTTGGCCTCTCAGTATCAGCAGCATAACCAGGATCTCTTATGTAGCCTCTGGATTTTACCTCATGCCATTTTGTTTTCCATCTAGCTCTTGCTCAGAGCTCCTTGTAGTACACGGCAGCCTCGGTTTGAAGAAAACGCATGGCATGCTTTGGATGTATCCATCCTTGATGTCACTGGCTTTTCCCTTCTCGTTCTCATGCTGCCTCGCTTCTGAGTCTTGTTCTGAGGGGCAGGAGCTGATATGCATGGGCACAGACTCTTCTGAAGGGATCCCTAACAGGATTCTTCTCATTCACAGGAGGTAGGTTGACCCCTGAGAAAGATCGGTTGAATCCAGGGATTTGATCGCAAGGCAGGATGCAGTCACTTGAGGAATTTATCCTGTTTCTGGCTACGTGCTATTTGGTGGCCCATTCTTGGCCAGGGTCCTAAGCCAATCCTTCGGTTGCATTTCTTGCTCTACAGTGATTGGTTAGGAAATGGAGTCACAACCCAAGCACAGCGAGTGCTTCTCGAAGGGACTGTTTCTGATTCTTTTAGGAAAGGGCTCCTTTTTTTTCTGTTTACTTCTTGCAGGCCTTGAACCTGAAAGTATGCAAAAGATGGAGCTTTTTCGCCAACTAAAAACCATAAGGAGTAATAAACTCTGAGGACAGAGCTGCTAGTACAGAGGAAGTGGAAGCTGAGAAATGGAGAGAAAAAGGCCAGGACCTGGTAAGGTAGTTTTAGCTCCTGGAGCAAGGGATGCCTGACTTGCTAGACAACTCCTGGGGTTTTCAGTCATGAGATTCAGAAACTTCACTGCCAGTCTTGTTTTCTGTCACCTGCAAACAAAAGATTCCTCAGGAATGCATCCTGACACCAGGAGGCTCCAGTGATTGGAGGTCCAGTGAGGCCTGCGTGTCCTTCATACCCAAAGCTGGGTTTCTCACATACTTAACCTTAACTCCAGAATCCCAGTTAGTCCTCCCCACCCTGCTGAGACTGTTTCTCTCCTTGTAAATATATGGTAATAAGTCATGCCATCCACCACCTATGGGGGTTGAAGACTAATTAGAACTCTTGTGAAATCTTTTGTTTTTACAAAATGTCAGCAGAAGAGTTCTATGCATTATCTTTTCCTCTTGAGTCTCCTGCCCTTTTGTGTTTTGTTCTGGTTTTTAAAACTTCTCTTCTGCAAAATAAAACTTGTCTTTTCTTTTTAAATATGACCAATTTTCTAGATTCACTTCTTAGGTGTAACAGACTAGACTAAAAATATCCCTGTCTGTGGTAGGGGGGTGAGATTCAGGACCATACTGGCTCTCTCCTTTCTGTTCTCTCGCTTTTCTTCCTGGATCTTCTTAAATTCTTGAATTTTGGGTTTCCAGTACTGGAAAGAAATGCAGTTAATTCAGAAAATGCCAAGACAAGGGAGCTGTTAATTTGACTTTGTTTTGAATCTAGGTTTATCCCCAACTGGCATCATTTTGAGAAAATGTTCCATGGATTTCTGTGAGTGAAGTGGTTGTACTATGGAGGAAATTAACCATACGATAAAGACACCAGGAAGGAAAAAAGGGGGAAAAATGTATTGGAAAGGAAGGGGAGAAATAGAGGATGAGCAGTAAAGAGAGGACAGTGACAGGGATTGAGATAGAAAATACACTTGGACCAACTTTTGATGGTCACATTTTGGTTAGATAATGCAATACTGGTAGAGTTGCCAGACTTAGCAAATAAAAATCCAGGACGCTCAGTTGAATTTGAATTTTAGATAAATAATAAGTAAATTTTTAGTATGAATATGGCGATTTTTCTTTTCTTTTTTAATGTTTACTTATTTTTGGGAGACAGAGAGAGACAGCTTGAGCAGGAGAGGGCAGAGAGAGAGGGAGACCCAGAATCTGAAGCAGGCTTCAGGCTCTGAGCTGTCAGCACAGAGCCTGACGCGGGGCTCCAACCCACAGACTATGAGATCATGACCTGAGCTGAAGTCAGACGCTCAACCGACTGAGCCACCCAGGCGCCCCTGGGGATTTTTCTTTTCTAGGGTCGATGGGTTTTCTTGCTAGCATTCTGGAACCTATGAGTGAAACTGACTCCGGCTCGTATCTTGAGATCAAAACCATGGAGTCGTTGCCTATAAGTTCCTGCAGCTTCTAGCCTCTTCCCTGTTTCAGCACATGCCTTTAGCGGGCTGAAATGTTCACATATTCTTTCTATCTGAGTCCTGGGAAATTCTCAAATACATGCAAAAGTGGAGAGAATTACAATGAACTTCCATTACTCTGAAGAGCCATTGACTTGTTGCCAGTCTTGTTTCATCTACACTGCTTCACCCCCTTTATTTTGCAGTAGTATTAAAAATTTTTTTTTAACATTTATTTATTTTTGAGAGACAGAGACAGAGCACGAGCAAGGGAGGGGCAGAGAGAGAGACACACACAGAATCTGAAGCAGGCTCCAGGCTCTGAACTGTCAGCACAGAAGCTGATGTGGAGCTTGAACCCACGAACTGTGAGATCATGCCCTGAGCCGAAGTCAGATGCTTAACCAACTGAGCCGCCCAGGTGCCCCTTATTTTGTAGTAGTATTTTAAAGAAAATCCTAAACTTCATGTCACCCTTAGATATGTTTCTTTTTAAATTTTATATTCCCTTTCCTGTCCTTAACTGTGTATCTGATCTGTTTAATATTGCCAAGATTCCATTTTTCACCTTTGTTTCCCTTCATGTAAAATAGTAAATACAAAATACTGGCTCTCTTCCTTCATGAGATAATATTGCTTCATTTTCCTCCTCAGAGCATCCCTATCGTTCAAGAATTTCCCTCACTCTGGTGGCCTATTCAGGCCTCAGGGATCTGGTCTGCTTTGTGCTGTGGGGTCCATGGACCATGATGGGTGGGAGGTAGGGTGGGGGTGAGGGTTATCACTTTTTGGCTTTCTCTCAAACTTCCTTCCTGTGACAAGTACTGATCTTTTCTCTCTTTATTGCTAACTTTATGCACCATGCAAGTCTATACTTTTTTAGGGCAAGTATTAGATCCTCTGATTTAACATTTTAAATATTCCCAGGAGTAGATTTGAAGATGCTGAGAGGAGCATGGCTGAGGACTGAGGATGTCACACTTCAGTGTGCACGGGGTCCCCTGGAGGGCTTGTTAAAAACACAGACGCAGAGCCCACCCCCTGAATCTCTGGTTCTGTAGGTCTAGGGTGGGGACTGAGAATTTGCCATTTCTGTGTGTTCCAGGGGCTGAGTTACTGGTGGTCCTGGGAGCACACCCTCAGAACCACTGGGGTTAGTAAAAACTTCTGGTTACGCAACCCTGAAGAAAAAACCTTGGGCAGGTTACTTAACCTCTCAGATTTAGTCTCCTCATCTGTGATCAACCAACGGTCATTCCTTCTCCCTTTCCGGTGATGACTTGGCTGCTTTTAAGAGTGTCAATGGAGAAGAGGAGACAAAACTGAAAAAGAACAAAGGCCTTTATTCGGGGTCTCAGAATTACCCTTTGGGGAGCACAGATCCTGGAGTAACCAGAAACATGTGCTACTTCCGTGGGGAAATCAAGGGGTTTTTATGAAAAGAAGGAAAGGGTAATTCCATAATTTAGATAAAGAAGAGAAGGGAAAAAACCCTGCAAATCTGGTGCTGACCAGTTGAGCTGCTTTTGATTGGTATCTTATTGATTACTGATGAGGGAGCTTGGGGCAAGCTGAGGGCAAAACACAGGCTGGCAGCCACCCCCCCCCCCCCCCCCCCCCCGCCCCAGCCAAGGTGGAATATGTGTGATATTCCTTGGACACTCCTGGCTATCCAAGAACAAAGGAAAAAGGTTTAAGTGCTTGGCCATGATTATGTGGGAAACTAAGGCAAATGGAAAATTAAATTCCCTTACTGCCTACAGCCCATTGACAAGTCCTTGAGACCAGCAGAGTGACCTCCCTCTAGGAGCTCATCTGCCTCGATGATGACACTTTGCTAGGGGCAAAAGAGAACTTTAGCTTAACATTATCCCAACCTTGAGGATCTTGTAAGTCTATTTCCTTTATCTCAACTGCCCCAAGCTAAATGCTTGCAATCATACTTCAAGCTTATAGCCTCGCAATATATCTCTGAAGGGTCTCATGACTAAGGTTTTATTAAATGGTAATAATGAGTGGCATTTCCCTAGCAACAGTTAGCCCCTCAAGCAACAGCTGGAAACCTTGCTTCCAAAATACCTTAGAGACTTAACTCTATCCCTGACCCCTAACTCTATCCCTGCCCTATCTTCTATCCCAACCTGAGGGTATATAATGAGTTACCCGTCACAACCCCAGTGCAGCTTTTCCTGCCCACGGGTCCTGTCCCCGTGCTTTAATAACATCACCCTTTTGCACCAACGATGTCTTCAAGAATTCTTTCTTGGTCGTAGGCTCTGGACCACCCCACCATCACCCCAAAACTTCATCAATTGAAGCACCAATTATATTGGTGCTATCAAACAAAACTGTCTCTGGTATGTGCTAGTTAACTTTACTGCCCTCATAGGATCCAAACTAGCCAGTTGCTCTGTTGAAATTTTATGAGCAACCGCTTGTAAACCAATTGCCACTTCTGGCCCAGTTCAGGAGTTCATTAGTTGGGAAGGAAAACAAAGCTTCCAACGGAGACTCTTATGTCCAGAAATGTTTGACAATTTCACCAAAGCAAAAGCACACCTTTCCTCTGTGCTGTTTTGTCTGTGGCTAATTGGAAGCAGTTTTGACTGTATTCATTTCTTAGAATCCAGTTGCATCGGTAGTATGGAGTTTTGGGTCAACTAAAGCAATGTTGAACTCAAGGGGCTGTACTCCAGGTCCTGGATAGAGGGACTGGCGAGGAGACAGCTATAGGCCATTCATTCACCCACTGTGTATTGAGTACCTACTATGTGCCAGGCACTATTGTGGCTGGTAGAGATACAGTTAGACAGGATCGTTGTCCTTGGGGAATTTGCATTCTAGTAGGATACGAAGGAAGGGAACATTCCTGGTTGGGGCCCTGATAAAATAGGAAAACTACAGTGAAGAGCCAGTTAAATAATAATTTGTATTATTAGGAGTCCAAAGTCAGCTTCACTGGGCTCAAAGCATGTGCTGGAAGGGCCATGCTCTCTCTGAAGGTTATAGGGGAGAATCTGTCTCTTATCCTTTCTGGCTTCTAGAGCTGCATTCCTGGACTCCTGGTTCCTTCTTCCATCTTCAGATGTCTTTTCCACCCCCTCACCTCACCTCCTGTCGCATAGTGTGGGGCAGTGAAGAATGTAGAGGCAGGGGGGACGATGATCCAGGAAGGATGGGAACAATGTCTGAGAACTGTGATGACCATGGCCGCGGGTGCTCCATGAAGCCATGTTGTCAAGCAGCAGTGAAGATGAATGTGGATTGGAAGGTCTCCATGTACCATGTACCACATGCTTTACAGGCCTTCCTCCTCTAATTCTCACACTTTACTCTTTTTAAAAATTTATTTATTTTTATTTTTTTGAGAGAGCGAGCGAGCAGAGGAGGGACAGAGAGAGAGAGGGAGAGAGAGAATCTCAAGCAGGCTCTGCACTGTCAGTGCAGAGTCCAATGTGAGGCTTGAACTCACAAACCATGAGATCATGGCCTGAGCTGAAATTAAGAGTCAGATGCTTAAACCAGCTGAGCCACCCAGGTGCCCCTCTCACAATTACCTTTGAGGGAGGTGCTTTTGACACGTGAAAAAAAAAAAACTAATGCTCAAAATTGACTTGCCCAGAGTCACTCCTAAAGTGGTAACACCTGGGGCACAAGGCAGGCAGCCTTCCTCCAGAGCAGAGCCCTGAGGAAAGCCTTCCTACTCAGTCTGTAGACCAACAGCATTGGAATCCCTAGGAGCTTGGTAAAACTGCGGACTCCCGGGCTCTGGGCTCTGTGCTAGACCTGCTGAAACAGAATCTGCATTTTCACAAGAGCCCCTGAGATTCCAATGCATGTATGTGTTAGAGAATCTCTACCACCAAGCATTCCACTGGAAATGCGGGGAAACTACATTTTCAGCAGCTGTGGGAGCTGGTGGAGATAACCTTTCTCTATCGTGTTTGCTTTAACAATATTAGGGAGCCCAGTTATTCTGATATGTCTTCATTTGGGTAAGCAAATAACCACAATTAAAAAACAAAACAAAACAAAACAAAACCTCTCTGAGTTCATGTCTCCAGTCCTAAGGAAGGACACCACAGTGCCCTCTAAATAGCAGTTACTTGTCTCCTTGCCACTAAAATATTTGCTGACTCAGGTATTCATCATCTCTGTGTGCTGCAGGGTCCAGGGTGATAAATTATGGAAGAGAGTTATTAAATTACAACACTGTCTCTTACATCAGATGCTGGTGTTAGGCATATTTTGGGCCCCACAATCATCACACAGCAAGTAGAGAATCGTGATTATGGTCCTTATAAAAGATGCCTATTCATGGAAGTTTGTTTTTACCCTAGGTCTTTGTTAGGCTGGTATTCTATTTCTACGCTTTAGAGTGTGTGGTTTTGGCTGAATCAAGGAATAGAATAAATAAAAATAGAATCAGGCTAGTAGACCAGTGTTTTTCATGGGCCATTTGCTTTAGAATTGCTTGGTGCTAGTTAAACACATAGATCTTTCGGCCCCCACCTGGAAAATTAGAGTGTTTAAGGGTGAGATCTAGAAATTTTAATTTTTAACTGGCTGACCTTGCAAGTCTTACAGAAATGAATCTTTGAGAATTACCATTGTACACATCAGACCTAACTCTGTGATCATGTGGATGACAAATCAGAAAAAGAGAGCAGTATAATGACTTGCCTAAAATTTCAGTGCCTCACATATAGTAACATTTCCAATTTTCTTTTATATACATATAAAAGAAAAAAAAGTCTTGTATAGATAGTTGGTTTTTTCGGAGAGCCTTTTGGATCTGTCAGCATCTAATAAAGGTAGGGCTAGCCGATTGTGTGGCTGAACGTGAGATAGGCAAGTAACTGCAAAAGAAACAGTAACGAAATGTAAAAATTATCTCATGTGATAGATACTAAATGACCATTTGTTACCAAGCACGCCAAATCCATAGGGTTTTACTCGAATTTAAAGAGTTAAGGCAATTGGCGGAGTTCCTTGAACGAGCTGACATAATGCCACAAGTTGCCAGGAGAGGGCAGCAGAGAGCCGCCGAATGGCCCATAGAGGCCCCCTGAAGCAAGGTATCAATTAGGAGGATGTTAGAACAGCAGCCCAAAGCTGGCTTTCCCAGGAGAGTCTGCTAAGGACACATTTAACTTGGACAGGTTAAAGCCTAGCCCTAAAAGAAGAGATCTGGGTCTGAAGCAGAGACAGTTACCTCTTATGAAAAAAGGCGATGCCCAGGCTGGTGGGTAGAAGAGAAAGATGAAGTCAGAAAGGCAAGCTGAGTGAGTCAGGAGCAGGCGTAAGTGGTGGGTATGTCACAGCGGGATGGTAGACTCATCAGGACGCCAGGGAGCACCAGCTTCTTCTGAGGCAGTGACCCTGGTTTATAGCATTTTAGGGGCCACTGCCCTGGTAAGTAAGATCAGGAAACAGTGGGGCTCCTGATGAAGAACATTTCATAACCAGATGATTAAAAACCCTGGAACTTAATCCTTTATTTGACAAGTGCTTTGGTAGTTAGATCTTCAAATTCTTTCTGGAAAATGCCATAGTATTAAAAAAAAAACCTTAAGGAATAGAAGACAGTGCGTGATTAAATACTGCAATTATGGTACAATCAATACTCGCTCAAGAAGTTTCACTGAAGGGGGAGATCAATGAAGGTTTGGGTGGCCAAGGAAGTTTTTTTTTTTTTTTTTTAAGGAAGTGAGAAATGATCTAAGCCTTAACTGGCAAGTATGAGTTAGAAAGGCAAGGAGGACACTCAGTGAGTCAAGGGAGAAAATTTCCATCTGTTTGCTTGGTGCTAGTTAACTACATAGATCTTTGGGCGCCACCTGGAAAATTAGAGTGTTTAAGGGTGGTTTAAGGGTTAAGCCTGTGAAGAGACTGTCTGCTTGGATCAAGGGAGCCTAGAATGTACAGTGGGCTAGGACATAAAGACAGTTGCTTGACGTTTGTACAACTTTGTTTTGTTTGACGGTTTCCAATACATTTTGAAGGAGGAGCGTCCAGCTTCTTAAGCAATAGAGTGTATCATTCACTTCGAGGAAATGATACAAAGTGATCATTTCCTTTGATACATGCCTGATGCCGCGTGCACCTGACACAGGTAGCTCACAATGAGAGAATCGCTACGGGGATGATGCTGCCTGATTCCTCCCTGTTGCGGCACCATAATCTCGACCCTGCAAAAAGGTAGGATCTACTCGGTGCATGTCTGGATATTGCACCCAGAATTTTATGAAGATGGTACAAAGTTTTACTGAGAATTCCTGAAATCATATTCTGTTCTGAGAACCAGGTACAGTTAACTTACATGCTTACACAAAAAAGGACCCAAGAGATCCATTTTCCACCCACTAACGAGCTGGTGATTATCCCTTACAGTCATGGCCTAGAGAGTAATTATGATGTATTTGGGTATACTTTGTTAGTATATCCCATCTGTTCTGGGACGTTAGCTTCATGCTTGTTATTACTGATCATTGATGGGTCTTTTGGTCTTTGCTTACACACTAGTTAAAAACACGATCTCCTTTTCAACTAATTTTTATAGAGTGCTTCATGTCCCTCCAATATACTCTAAAGCATGAACCCTTATTTGGGTTCTCGACACAGCAGCTCTTGTTTCTCTGATGTACTGTCTCTCATCTTTCTTTCTTTCTTTCTTTCTTTCTTTCTTTCTTTCTTTCTTTCATTCAAGTTTCTTGTGTGTGTGTGTGTGTGTGTGTGTGTGAGACAGAGAGAGAGAGAGAGAGAGACAGAGAGAGAGAGAGAGAGAGAAGAGAAAGAGAGAGGGGGAATCCCAAGCAGGCTCTGCACTGTCAGCATAGAGCCTGTCATGGGGCTCGATCTCATGAACTGAACCGTGAGATCATGACCTGAGCTGAAATCAAGAGTTGGATACCTAACGGACTGAGCCACCCCAGGTGGCTCAAAATTCATTCATTTTTGAGTCTGAGCAACTTGAAACACTTCCCATTAGTAATGGTGGCTCCCTATGGCAGGGATTCTCTTGAGAATGGAAATGGGGAGGGTGAAGAGGAAAGGACATATCCCCCATCACCAAGGGAAACATCACAGAGATCCCAAGAAATCCTCCTCTCTATCCCCTGTAGTGCTTTTAGCTAAGAGGCATTGCGATCACTTCAGGATTCAGGACACTGTGTGTGTGTGTGTGTGTGTGTGTGTGCGCGCGCGCACACACATGCGAGCACATCCACGTGTGCTCGCCCATACACAGGTATCTTGCAGTAATCAGTGTTCTCTATCTGCTCTTGGTTTGGGAAGGTGTGTGTAAATCCTTATGGCGAGTCCCTTTGGTAGGTCCAATCACTTCCAGCTTAGGAAAGCATATTCCTCATGGGCAGTACCAAGGATCATTTCTTGGAGAACACCTCTACATTTCCTTCTGGCAGCATAAATTTAGAGGGAGCTCAGGGATGGTGTTATTTAATCAATTAATGCCCACTATTGGGATATACATTCTTTTAAGAAGGAATTTTCCTTTAGGCCATTCCTCAGACTGTCAGGGCATCCATAAACAATTACTTGAGGAAGAGAAAAGAGCTTAAGTTAGGGTCAGTTGTTTGAAGCTCCACATAAGAAGAAGGAAAACTTAGATGAGAGGAAATTAACCATTGGAGGTATTTCATACCTCTGAATGGCTAAGAGTTGGAGGAAATGACTAACAAATCTGACGTCATAGTTGCATGCTGCATTAGTGAGTCCAGGCCATATTAAAATAGATGAGGGTCGCTTATGTCTGTAGCTGGGACTACAATTTACATACAGAGAGTAGGTAGTTTACTTCCTAATTAATTGATCTGATCCACACTGCTGGATACTAACATTTAGTCCAATGCAATAATTTTAGTCCAACTCAGTAATTTAAACAGTCTATAAGTTTATGCTTATTTTTTGGCATGAACATTCTCTTCCTGTCTCCACCCACTGTGCCTCTTTAAAGTCATGGTGGGTACATTAGGTATTGTGTATGTGACCTTGGCTGGTCGGTGGGGGAAGGAGGATATAATTCTTGGACTTCACTGTTTTCTGGAACTGCTCTGATCTCTCTAGCACAGGGGCTGAGCTGGGCCACTCCCTGGCTTGGAGAACTCTCAGGTCAACTAGCCCCTTCAGAGGGATGTTCAGTTGATATCTGCTGCTGAACCCCAGTGGTTTGGCTTCTCTCATTACACCGTGTTTCACTGTTAACTTAGCCCTCACCCTGGTTCTTGCTGTGCTGTCGGTACCCCTGAAGCCTGGTGGGGATCCCCTGTTGTGATAGTTTCTGTCAAATTCCCCAGGCTGACTTTCAGAGGCTTTGAGGAGTTTTGGATACCAACTATGGGACCAGAAGGAGGCAATGGAGAGTTAACTGAGGCCTTTCCTCAGGGATGCTCACATCAGTGTATTTTCATTCCAGTGCTGGAAACCACATGCTAGACAGAAGTCTTTTCCTTTTTGGAAATTCCCTTAAACCCCTTCCTAATGGGTTTAAGTCCATTAGGGACTCTGGGACTCTAGTCCAAATAGGGGATATTGAGTTTATGTCTTACCTTCCTCTGCTTCCTTTCTTCCTTCCATCATCCCTCAGGTTGGAAGGGAAAAACTTTGAGCTTTCCACTTCCTGTATACCTTATTTTTTTCCTATCCTGATGCAGCAAGCCTCATGATGAGCCATCAGATGTGTGAGGAGTAACCTCCCTGTGGTGCATTCCCACTTCACATGTGGCTCATTGACCTGCAGCGTCTGTATCACCTGGCAGCGTATTAAAATGCAGAGTCTCAGGCCCTACTTGGACCCAATGGATCAGAAGCTGCATTAAAAATTTTTTTAAGTTGATTTGTTTATTTTGAGAGAGACAGAGAGACCGAGTAGGGGAGGGGCAGAGGCAGAGGGGGAGAGAGAATACCAATGCGCAGCTTAAACCCACGGACTGTGAGATCATGACTTGAGCCGAAACCAACAGTCAGGCACTGAATCGACTGAACCATGCAGGCGCCCCAGAAGCTGCATTTTTAACAAGATGCCCTGGGGACTTATATGCACATTCAGGTTTGAGAAGCACAGGTGTGGAAGAAACTGTATGATCTAGCTGACTTAGGCCTAGTCCTTAGCAAGTTAATGGGAATTAAAGAGATTTAGGAAATCCTTTTTCCCTTGAAAAACCTTGCTTTTATCAACCATTAAGTTGCTGCCAGGCTCCAAAGCTGAATATTAACTGTGTTTCCTTTTGCACTCTTGCTATAATAATCATTAACCTTACAAAGGGAAACAGACGTTTCTAGTAGACTATGGGATGTTTGGTACAAGGAAATACAGAAGAGAAAGATAATTAACATATTAAAATACTATCACAGGTTTTGAAAAAAAAGAGAAGAAATAATAAGAGATGAAATGAGTAAAATAGTTAAGTTGGTGACAATATAATTTATTATACTTAAAATTTTTAGTAACTATTCTGGTACTGTACAGTTTGTAAGTAGAAAGCAAATTTAACTGATTAATGTCACTATATCCATGCTTCCCAAAGGTAGTATGTTTTGCCAAAGTGCTCTAAAAAAGTGGGTTTCATAATCAGTTCATAAAATTCTGTGAACTATATATTCCTCTTGGAGACTTAACAATAAACATGGCCATTATAAAGGTACTGCAAGGTCCTGCCAGGAAATCCCTCTAATCTCATCCAATAGGGATTTCTACACCTCACTTATCTATGGAATCTTATTTCATGTAATATCCATTAACATGCCATAAAACCTGTGTTCTCTAGAACATGCTTTGGAATGTTCTAATCGAAACATATTAACCATGCAATGATTGCCATGTCTAAGTAAGTTGTGGTGTTCCCAAGTGCTACCTGGTGGCTCATGACTGATCCAAAGTGACCCAGATTCTTTTCACCCGCCATCAAGGTCAGGGGCCCTAGGATCCGCACGGCTCCCTCCAGGTGGTGCCTCCTCCTTCCCTGTGTCCTGAACCTTGCTGCTCTGCCTGAGGTGTCTGTTTTTGTATCTAGGCCTTGTTTTCTGCCCATATAATCAGTCAGTTCGGTTGACATCACGGATTGTCAGCTTGCCTCTCTATTCAGTTTCACCTCAGATGCCGCCTCTTAGATCTTGGAATCGAGCTCCAAGCAGATGATAAAGAAGCTGACATTTCCCTCTCACAACCCAGATCAGCTCCTAGGCCAGGTTCCTAAGACTTCTGCTGATGAGCAGGAGAGCTGCACAATTATTGATGTACATCCACTCTAATGAGTCAGCACTGTCTGCCTGACAACAGCTGCAAGAGCTGAAGACATGGCTTTGCAACCCAAAAGGAGGACATACCATCTGTAAAGTGTTTCCGTGTCACTTTCTGGCATAGTCTTAGAAAATTGTTCATATGCCGTGTGAGGCTAGTCTTGCAATTTCAGATTCTTTCTGGTAACATCGCACAGATAAGTACATGCGTGTTTAGAAAGGATGAGTCTCAGAGATGCTCTCCTCTTTTTCTCTCATGGCAGAAAGAGTCTGGTGTGCTCTGTGTTTGAAAACCAAGCCTCATTCTTTAGTTATGCATATAGTCCATTATGGATTGGTTAGCATGGAATGCAATTCCATGGAACTGATTTTTCTAGATATGAGTCAGAAGAGAGTCCTGTAGCCAAAGTAGTTGAGAACTGCTGGGGTGAGAGTTGGAATATTGGTGGGGTCAGAGTAGGATGGAAGGAATGCCAGAAAGCTAATGGACTGTCAGAAGGTAGTAGAATTGTACACCTATGCTCAAGACATGGCCTCATAGTAGGTGGAATATACTTCCCTGTCCCTTGACTAGGGTTTGGCTATGTGTCTTGCGTTGGTCAATGGGATATTAGCAGATCTGATGTAAGCAGAGGCTTGAAATATGCTTGTGCAAGAGATTCCCCCGGGTTGCTACTGTTCCTTCAGTCTGGGCCTCAGAATGAATACTCCAGAGGCTGATCTGAGCCCAAAAGCTAAGCCCAGCCAATCCTCAGCCTGTAGCAGAGGTTCTCAATGGAACCCAGCCTAGATCAGCCAAATTATTATCAACCGACAGACTTGTGAGTGTCAGAGTAATTGCTTGTTGTAAGCCATGGGGTTTGGGGGTTGTATGTTATGCAGCACTGTTGTGGCAATAGCTGCCTGATATACTGGGTTAAATAAAGTTAAACAGTTTCTGCATTGCAGTTTCTTAGAGACTTTAATCTTGGGTGTGTACAGAAAATCTTTAAGATAGGTTAGCATGGAATGCAATTCCATGGAACTGATTTTTCTAGATATGAGTCAGAAGAGAGTCTGAGACTCTCTTAGAGACTTTAATCTTGGGTGTGTATGGAAAATCTTTAAGATGGCCATAGAACTAGTGGCAACTCTCACGAGACCTTTATTTTTCAAAACAATTTATGATATCAAGGCAGGTGGAGATATAACCAGAGTTGGCTTTTGGAGGAGGGTAATTACCCCTCCCCTTTCTCCCATTCCCTAATTCAACACACACACAGAAATTCATCTTGATAAGAAGACTGCTAATGTTATGGGTTATAGCCACATGGTTATGGGGTCATGGTGTTAGGAGGAATAGTTTGGTGTGTGGAGAAGGGAAAGGTGAAATTTTTGAGATTGCTGCATTTATTATCTTTATGCACATAGTTATTAATGTGGCTATAGCAAATACTCATTCCTTGGGAAATGGATACAGAAGACAGCATAAAATGGGGGAAATACATGCTGTCTGATATAGGGAAGATACCCAGCTGTGAGGAATGAAGAACAGAACTAGGAAGTGTGACAGTAAGGTCATCCAGCTAATTACCACACCCACTAGTTCACTGGGGGTGTGTTTTCTTCCTAAGTTTTCCTAGTGCATCCTTTTCTCTTAGAAGGGCTGACTGGAGCTGCACCCTCACGGAAGGAGCCTCTTGCCTTGAGAAAACCTCAGGACCCTGGTCTGCCTGAGGTCTTAAGAAGTGTTCCATTTTCCTCTTGGGTATACATGTACTTTCCTTGCCTGCTCTTGGCCATTGGAGTGATGAAACCCAAAGCTAAGGCAAGGACACCAAGAAGGCCACTTACCTCTACCCTTTGGGATAGGGGTTGGAAAAACTCTGTTTTCCCAGAGCCAGAGAGTGAATAGTTTTGAGCTTTCAGACCATGCAATCTCTATTGCAACTGCTCATCTGAAGGCAGCCATAGATAATACGTTAATGAAAGAATGTGTTTGGGTTCCAATAAAGCTTACTTATAAAAATAGGTGGTGGGGTGAATTTGGCCTGTGGCCATAGTTTGCTAACCTTTGCTTTGAGAAATGATTTCATACAGTGAGCATATCACTGCACTTTAAGTCAACCAAAGCCCATTGTAAAGAACATGCATTTTCCTGAGGTTTCCTCTCTGTGCATCTTGCTCATGAACCTGTGGCATAAAGTGTTAGGTTTGAGGCTCCTGGGTTTGTGTCATCTTTCTCTCCTTCTTTTTCACAGACAGGACAAAAAAAATAAATTGTGATGCTCTTGTGAGGTAAGCTGTACCCATAATAATTTTGCCCCTATTTTGCAGATGCTTGACATTTACTTTTGAATTTTCTATAAAGGACACATTGGGGAAAAAATCTAATTGCAAGATAAATTGTAGGAAATTAAATGATGCAATTTTGTGACTTGTAAAAAGGTAGGTTAAATTTGCAATAACCATCATGAGACATGAGACACTGGTATATTGCTTGTGCATTAGAAGTGTTGTCAGCATATTTAGTGTAGGTGAGTAGGGATAACTATGAAATAAAACTTCACAGTAATGAGCCCACACCATCTGCACAATAGCCTTCCTGCGTTTCTGTGCATTGGAAACTTTAATGACATTACCTCAAAATATGGCCCAGATTTCTTCCCTTTTATGAATCTCCAAAGTATTGTGCCACTGCTATTTCTCATAGGATAACTACAGGTCGTGTGTTCGGGCAAGCTGAAACAGAGTTACACAGGAAGTCATTCCTGCTGTTCAGGATCCACTTAATTGCCAGCTTTGCTAGATCACCCATCAGGTAACCCCAAAACTTTTCTAAAGAAACAGAGCCGAAATCAAGGTGGGGGAGATTTGATGGTTGCCAGCATGTGGCTGCATTTTTCTACCTTTGGATACCAGTGGATTCATTTTCAGGCTTGCCAAGGTCTTAGGCACCTCCGTCCCTTCGTTCCACAGCGAGCAGTTTCTCTAGACACAATGGGGGTACAAAGAATGCAAGCAGAGAGTTCTGGCAGCTAATTTATCAATCTCTAGCTTGAATTCTATCCTATTGGTTCTCCTGAACTCTATGAAATCTAATTAGACAATTCTGTCTGATTTTCTCCCCAAACCTTATGTGCCTTTGTATCTTCTCATTTGATACCTAATGAGTGGGACTGGGTTCATGCTTATCAGCTGGTCTTCCTGAGGTCTGTGAAACCATTTCCAGAGTGAAAAAGTCACAGGTAACAGTTCCAATTAGCAGAATGCATGTAGCTTTCTTCTAAAAGAGCCCAAAGCAGAAGCCTAGGTTACATTTGGTTTGGATTAGTTCTTGATTTCAGTACCTATGACTGAGAGGCTTTCTGATAAAATAATACAGCATAAACAAACAATCCCTGAAAAATCAAGATGTAGTT
This sequence comes from Puma concolor, assembly GCF_028749965.1. Taxonomy (NCBI): domain Eukaryota; kingdom Metazoa; phylum Chordata; class Mammalia; order Carnivora; family Felidae; genus Puma; species Puma concolor. Next base: position 28,490,840 of record NC_141675.1, on the reverse strand, counting down.
TGTCCAGTGTGTTTAAGGCTTTGGAACTGACCAAATACCACACAAAGTAGATTATATAATTGCTTCTTCTATTGCATTTTTAATTTTATTGCATATTTAATACCTTGTGTGACCTAATGGGCCTATTAGAAGGGAAATTTTTTAACATAAAGTATAAGATCTTGAGGAACTTAACAGAAGACCATGGGGTAAAGGAAGGGGAAAAAAACAAACAAACAGAGAGAGAGGGAGGCAAACCATAAGAGACTCTAAAATACAGAGAACAGTCTGAGGGTTCATGAGGGGTGAGGGAGAGGGGCAAATGGGTGATGGGCATTGAGGAGGGCACTTGTTGGGATCAGCACTGGGTGTTGTATGCAAGCAATGACCCACAGGAATCTACCCCAAAAGCCAAGAGCACACTTTACACACTGTATGTTAGCCAATTTGACAATAGGTTGTATTAAAAAAATAATATACAGTATATGAATATCACATATTGTATCTAACGAAGTCACAAGATCAGATCTTGTTGCCTTTGTTTAGGCAACCAGTGTCTGTCCATCTCACTTTTACTACCAATTACTTGGAGAATGCACTTTCCCCTTTTTTGTTGTTAAAATTCCACTTTCCAACTCCAGACTTACCCAACTCCATGCCACTAAGGCACTCAAATCATTGCATAAGTTCTGGTCACCAACATGAGTTTTAAGTGGGTCATAGGTTCACTATTAAGCCAATGGAATATCTTTAGACTTTCCCTGAGACATATAGGATAGAAGCAAAAGTTTTTTCCACCAGATTTGAATGAAAAAACCCAATGTAGCTCTTCATGCAGTTACAGCCATGTTGTTGTCATGTGAATGCTAAGCATGGGTTGAACCTCTACAGGGCAGAGCCAAGAACTAAGGAGGAAGAAAGGTTTTGGGGACAGTCATTGGAGCCCTAATCAGTTCACATCTGATTTCCCCATGGATTTTTCAATTATATAAGTTAATAAATTTTGGGGGCACCTGTGTGGCTCAAGCAACTAAGTGTCTGACTCTTGATTTTGGCTCAGGTCATGATCTTGTGGTTCGTGAGATCAAGCCCTATGTTGGGCTTTGTGCTGACAGCATGGAGCCTGCTTGGGATTCTCTCTCTCCCTCGCTCTCTGCCCTTCCCCCACTTTGCATGCTCTCTGGCTCTCTTAAAATAAATAAACGAATACCTTTCTTGCTTAAGAACCTTTGGGTTATATTTTCTGTTACTTGTAAGCAAACAAAGTATAAATATTCAGACACAGATGAGCACTGATCATGCTGAAAGGGACCTGAGGGATTATTCTCTCCAACACCTTTAGAATTAATAAACCAGGGACAGGTGCCATTTACATAGTCTGCTGGTGGTGGAAGTATGTGTAGCCTCTGAGACTTTCTTTTCCTGCCATTAAATTAAGGACTGTATCTCTCCTTGGGAGATGAGACACATTCCAGAAAGTTACCTATTCTTTTTTATTTATTGTCATTCAAATATGCCAGTTCTGATGTCAGTTCTTACTTTTATCTTCTAAAATAAAACCACAACTGGCTTGCCAACTAAACAAAAACAAAAGCAAAAAGAGTTATTGTAACAGACTTTTGCCTTGTCAACGAGTTGAAACTATAACATCTCCTATGGCTGTGTGATGGGCCTGTGATACCCTGGTTTCTGTTACCTCAAAAGTGGGTACATCCTACCCACTGGCATCAGATAACTTGACTTGGCTCCCATGGTGGCTTCTAACCAACCCAGCCTCCCAGAATTGAGGACTGAGTCCCCATCCTTTCTCTCCTAGAGTTAGCCTCTGCTTAGGTGCCTCCTCTACTTTGGGCAAAGCCTCTGGCCCTCCCCAGAGTTGATGCTCAAGTCTTATCTCCAGTCACACTTCCCTGTCCCCTCTCACTAAACTCTCTTTCCAGGATTCTACACATAGTTTGAGCTCTGGTTCTTATAAACCTGTACTGCTGGTCCCTTTGGCCTCATTAAAAGGTTATCTGTGGTGTTTTCCTGCTGAGATGGCCCTTGAGACTCCTTTGACTATGCTCCTTGGGAATGCTGGAATATTTCTTTCTTGCAAAAAGAGCAGTTACCCTATTTGCTAGTCCCAGAAGACTTTAGCTAGTGCTGATGTCCTGAGAGCTTAAATGAATTTACAGACTTAAGAAAAAGTAAAATATGAGCCAATATTTAAAAACCTGTAGATATTATGTCACAACTATCTAGTTTTAGACTATTCTTTAAAAAATTAGATGATCTGGGGCACCTGGCTGGCTCAGTCAGGCATCCAGCTCTTGATTTTGGCTCAAGTCATGATTTCACAGTTCATGGGTTTGAGCCCTGCGTTGGGCTCTGAGCTGACAGTGTGGAGCCTGCCTGGAATTCTCTCTCTGCCCCTTCCCCACACCTCTTGCTCTCTCTCTCTCAGGACAAATAAACTTTAAAAAAATCTTTAAAAAATTACATGATTTGACAACTCTGTTTCCCCATTTTCACATTTTACAGCTTTTTGATATGAGTGCCCTTTGGAGAGAGTATGCCGCAGTCCCCAGCATTCCCTATTGTACCTCTTCCAGCTCTACCATGGCTTTACCTTATCTGCCTGCTCAGTGTTCCCGTTTGAGTGTGTAACTTCTTTCCTAGTTCAGCCATTCCAACCCTGTTCTAATCTCAATGATATATTGTGAGTATCTCTTATTCTCAAGCATGTGCAATTCAGATTGTGTATATGTTGATTTAGTTATTATTTGTTGGTTGGATATCCTGTACATATGTAATAATATGTTTTGGAGTATAACTCCCGTAGCATAGTAGGTGCTTCAAGAAATGTCTCTTGAATCAATATTTGTGAAGCAGCTACTAAGTACCAGTAAAGCATAGTGCAGAGTTTCTCAGTGAATGGTTCATAAACCACTGATTTTAGAATCACCTGTGGTGTTTGGTGATGCTTAGTAAGTATATAGATTTGGAAGCCCCACTCCAGGTCTACTGTAGTGCATCATCTAGGCGTGAGGCCCTAGTATCTGCATTTTACAGAAGGCATAGTTTGAGACTCACTGAGTGGCAGTGATGGTAACACCCATGTTAGTGATGGTGGCCTGGGCAAAGTGATGAAAATGTGCTCCAGAAGAAAGAGCACCTGGCAGTTCTGTTGACCAGCTGTGTGCACCATAGCCCCCACAGCATGGCAGGGGCCAGCCAGGAGTTAAGTAGGCCCATCAGTGTAGGCCAGGTTTAAAGGAGAGTGGGGCAGGCAGGACAGGGACAGTGCTTGTTTCCAGTTGGGTTCTCCATGAGCCCATTCTGCACTGGGGATTTGTTTTTTGTTTTTGTTTTTTTAAAATATGAAATGTATTGTCAAATTGGTTTCCATACAACACCCAGTGCTCATCCCAACAGGTGCCCTCCTCAATGCCCATCACCCACTTTCCCCTCCCTCCCACCCCTGTCAACCCTCAGTTTATTCTCAGTTTTTAAGAGTCTCTTATGGTTTTCCTTCTTCCCTCTCTGTAACTTTTTTTTCCCCTTCCCCTCCCCCATGGTCTTCTGTTAAGTTTCTCAGGATCCACATAAGAGTGAAAACATATGGTATCTGTCTTTCTCTGTATGACTTATTTCACTTAGCATAACTCTCTCCAGTGCCATCGATGTTGCTACAAAAGGCCATTTTTCATTCTTTCTCATTGCCAGTAGCATTCCATTCCAAACCACAACTTCTTTATCCATTCATCAGTTGATGGACATTTAGGTTCTTTCCATAATTTGGCTATTGTTGAAAGTGCTTCTATAAACATTGGGGTACAAGTGCCCCTATGCATCAGCACTCCTGTATCCCTTGGGTAAATTCCTAGCAGTGCTATTGCTGGGTCATAGGGTAGATCTATTTGCACTGGGGATTTGAATGCAGCAAATTTATTGGGCTTTGTTCTCAGGATCAACACCTGGGGTGAGAGGGAGTGAAGAAAACAAGACTGGGAAGAGAGACAAGTTGAACAACAAAAGGCCTCAGTCATTCCTACAGGGGATTCTGCAGCTGAGACGGCTTTCAGAGTTGCCGTGGGTTGGGTCAAGTAGACCGGGCCTTTATATTTTCCATCCCAGTCACTGGATGTGGGCTTCTCTGGAAAAGACAGAGTACACCTCGAGTAAAGACCTGTCTTCAGCTGAGAGCAGGCCCCACAGAGGGTCTCAGCAGAGAGCTTTCAGCTTCTATATACCAGAAACTGAGAGTACTCTAGTCCTGAAGGCATAATGCAGGCAGCACTCAACAGCATCTCCTATAGCAAGGTTTGACAAACTGTGGCCCAACATGCAGCCCGTTACATGTTTTAGTAGATGAGATTTTCCTGGACCACAGCTGTGGTCATTCACTTATATGTTGTCTGTGGCTGCTTCCTACCACAATGGCAGAGTTGGCTCGTCATGCTAAAATATTTACTACCTGGCCCTTGAAGAAAAAGTTTGTTGCAGACACTTGAGGAAGGAGAAGACCAATCCACAGTGGCTTCTCCAGCAGAATGTCTTTGTGACACTTTACAAATACTAGGGTATTAGGAGGCAGGTGGAAGGAGGGAAAGGTGAGAATAAGGGAAAACACTCTGACTTAGGCAGGAGCCCTCTTTAAAAATTTTTCCTCAAGCTATTTAGGTCCAAGAAGGTAACTTCCGGCTGTCCCACTGAGCTGCCCTACAGCCTGGATCAGGGTTTTCTCTTACTTTTACATGATGGGGTCAAAGAAGGAGGCCCATGATTATTTTTACAGAGGTGATGTAATTCATAAAAGGCTTATCTTATATTTTTACATTTATTTGCTACAGGAAGAGAGGGTGACCAGCTCAATCTTGTGTTTAAACAGGGTCTGGGATTAAAAGGGTTTAAGGTATTCAGGAGTTCTAAGGCTCATGTTAGAGGGAAGAGGAGAGCTCCAGAGGAGCCATGGCTTAATGTCTTCATGGTCAGAGACAAACACATGTGAATGTCAGTTCCCCAAGATGTTCGTTTTGAACAAGTAAGACTGCCCAAGCTTTAGTAAGAGCTTGTTCATTTCAACGCAGTGCTTCTTTACCATTCACTTAAAATAGGTAGTTTCTATAACAACGGTCCTAACTTAAATAGATACATGCTCATCTCTTTGTTATGGAGGAAGACAATGTTTCCAAGACTCTGTTCTGCTTTGCTAATCACTTTCAAGACTGAAAAAGATGTTCTGACTCATAACTTCATAGGGGATTGAGCCCGTCTCACTAAGTTGTCTCTGTGAGCTCTGAATGACTATTTGGGGGCAGAATCCAGCAACCTGTGGGGGCCAGAAACCCATTTGTCTCTGTGCAGAAGTGAGGTTAGGTCCATTTGAAGTCTCGAGTCTTGGCTGAGACAGTTAAAAATGCAGGACACTCAGTGTGGATGACACCCACAAGCCAGTCAGCAGGGCAGGTGGGAGGGGAGGTTTAGGATGAAAGAAAGCTTTTGGAGGGTGAGGGCAGTGTTTTTTAAGTCGTGACAAAAGACCATCTACATCCGGATTACTTGGAGAGCTTGATTTTTAAAAAAAGACACCTGAGCCCCAACTTGATCTTTCCAAATCAGATTCTAGCAGAGTGGAACCCTGAATCTGGACTTTTAATTTATTTTTTATTAATTTATTTTTTATTTTAGAGAGAAAGAGTGTGTGAGCATGTGAGCAGGGGAGAGGGGCAGAAGGATAGAGAAAGAGAGAATCTCAAGCAGGCTCCATGCATAGTGAGGAGCCCAATGTGGCGCTTGATCCCATGACCCTGGGATCATGACCTGAGCTGAAGGCAAGAGTCAAATGCTCAACTGACTGAGTTACCCAGGTGCCCCTGGGCTTTTTAAAAACTGTGTCTTCAGGTGATTCTGATACACAGCAGTTTGAGGAACATCTTAGCTCATCTTTTGCTCCCTTGCTATCTATCTACCGCATCCAGGGGAAAATGTATTTACATGACCATCAAGAACATATTTGTTGGGGGGATAAAATCCCAATGAGGGACTTATATTCTGATAGGGTTGGAATTTAAGGATATGGTAGTGAGGCCATTAAGGTTTATGATTTCATGTGTATAACTGTAGATCTTTCATTCATTCTTTCTAAATTCAGTCAACAAACATGTAAATATTGATTGATCATCTGCTATGGAGCAGGCATTGTGCTAGGCATGGTGGGTACCAGGATGTATAAAAGGAATCCCTACCCTCAAGGAGTTCACAGTCTGGCAATTGCTGCCATTTCACAAATGAACCACAGGCTCAGGCAGTTTGCAGAGATGGACTGCTACTAAGTGGCAGAACTGGGACTCAGGTTTGAACTCCTGAGTCTCCTAGTCTGGTGTCTTTTGAGCCCACCTTCTACTTTTTTAAATGTAATGATGACCTTTCTTTAAAAAAAAAAAAAGGCTTGGTTTGGAACATGCTAAGAACATGAAGAATCACACTAAGCATATTTTTACCATCTTTTTTTTTTAACCCCCCAGCCATCTCTTTAGAGTTAGGAATACTGCCATCGTTTAGAAATGATTATGACTATGTAAGTCTCTCACTATAATCATGTTTGAACCTTGAGCCTTTCTTGAGTGAAAGGATTCCTTAAAAGAAGAGTGTTTTGAAACTTCCCTAAGTAAGCTTTCCTACATGGAGGTCATGGAGAGCAAGATCAAGTACTGCAGAGATGTTGAATAAGAGGCAAAAGGAGATGAGATAATTGAACGTGGGATCTAGGAGGCCATTAGTGACCCCCAGGGCGAGTAGCCTGTCCAGTGGTGTGGACAGAAGCCAGAAAGCAAGAGAGTGAAAGGGAGTTGAGGGAGGAGCAGGAGAATGGAGCTGAACTCAGATGATCAAGATAATTGGGATCAGATAAATGGTGGTAACTGAGGCAGGGAGCAAAACTTGGCCAAAGAAGCAGGGAAATTGAGCACAGGAAGTGGTAGGTTAGAAGTGGAGTTGGGGTTATTTCCAGAGATGCAGAGGAACACTCAGAGGCAGGTATTTATCCTCACCTAAGTGGGTGGGCTAAATCTTGTTACAGGGGGTGGGGCCACATAGCTGGCTCTGATGTAGTCATTGGCCAAAACAAGTGAGGTCATCTCAGACTCAAAGGGTTAGGAAGTAAATGTTTGAATAGTTTTCCCACTGAAAAAATCACACTGCTAACAGGGTGAATAATTGCGGCCCCTTTTGCAAACAGTCTATGCAACCATCCTTCTGCTTCTGTGAGCAGGCAGAGCTCACCATATTGGAATGTAATTCACACTTCGTTGTTTGCACAGAAAATCAACTCCCTTTCACTAGGGGTGAAGTCTGCCCAGGTACCCACCAAGTGAATCAATGGCAACACAGTTATTATATTTTCACTGCCTTGTCTTAGGTGTGGACAGTAGGCTTCTTGACCCTGATTACCTCCAACATGTTCTGTAGGCCTTTGAACTTGAAATGCTTTTCGTAATGGCTTGCCACCCAAGGGACCCAGTTCTGGGAAGAATGTATAATGCTAGCAGAAGTGAACAATACAAAAGGTAATTGAGCCCCATGACTTCTGGGAACATCCAACACAAAAATATCATTTTGACACACTCCTTGGTCTTCTCAGGAGATGACCAACAGTACCATGAACTTGATATAATTAAGCAGTAAACTCCCTGGATAATAATGTTGTTGCCTAATCTTAATATGTAAAGAATCTTGTCTTCCTCCTCCACTGTTACAGTGCTGATAGGAGCTGCCTTTAGGACTTCTTTGTAGTTGAACAAAGCTAGCGACAATCCCAATGTACTCAGTGAACCCCTTCCAAGGGATGGCCCTTGAATATCAAATATGCTGCTTCCTCTCCACAGGGCATGCAACCATCATTAACATTCCTCGTGTGCCTTTTGTGAGAATTACAAACTAATTACAGAATGCATAATTAAGTGCTTCATCTTTCAAATGTGAAAAAAAAACAACCACCAAGCATTCCTCCCTTTGAGCTTGATTTTACTATTGGTGATTAGCAACATGATTCACTCTGAAATGGGAAGGGTGTGCTTTGAAGCGTACCTCTCATTTTTTAAGCATAATAAAAGGTTGGAAGCTCAGGACAGGTTTGATGTATTTTTTTCCCCGTAGAAGTAGAGTTGATTGGAAACCTCTCACCCTTTGTAAATTAATGTTTAATTCTTATTGGGCTTGTGGAGTGTATCTGCTCTTCACTGGCTGAGGTAAAGGTAGTGGGTCTGTGAGGCGTAAGACAACTACTGACGTTCACGGAGCACTTTACAGTTAGGGAAGTTGGTTTATACCCATATTTCATTTAGTACTTACAACAAGCCTGTTTGTATCTCTATTTCATAGTTGAGGGTCCTGAAAGTCAAGGAGTTTATGTAATCCAGAGTCATATGACTAACTAAAGGATGACTGGGGTCAGTATGATTCTAAAATTCCATGTCCTTCCTCCTACAACATTATGAAAAGCGTGAGAGTTCAGCTGGATAAGTGGGTAACCCCCTTCATCTTTCTTTTGTGTTTGATACAACCCAGTCCTGCTCCTTGTGATATTTGGTAGGAGTGGAGTTGTGATAGCATCAGGTACACAGGCAAACTCACCCATTAAAGAAAGTGGATGTAATACTGTCTGCATGTTGAGGTTTGATTATGGGGTTGGACTTTGTTAGATGACTCCCCCTTAAAATAGCTTAAAGAGTGTGGAGGAAACCTCCTTAGACATGAACATGCTCCAAAGTAATTAGACATATGTATAAGAAAAAATTCTTTGTTATTTCTCTATTCACTTTCCTAACATTTTGGTAAAGATTTTATTTTTAAGTAATATTTACACCCAATGTGGAGCTTGAACTTACAACTCTGAGATCACGAGTCGCATGCTACACTGACTAAGCCAGCCAGGCGCCCCTATACTCACAACACCTCTGACACAAGATGTGTGGATTCTTCCCACACCAACCAATTCTCAGACACCAGCTAGTTGTCCTACAGTTCTGTTCAGTTCTGATGCTGTCTTCTTGGAGTTAGTATCAGATCCCACAAGTTAAGGGCTCAGTCCCATAAGACTGTCCCCCAGTTCAGATGCCAATTCCAAGTCCAGGTTGCCACTTGTAGGGACACTCAGGGAAATATGTATACTGGTTTAATAAATAAAAGGTACAGGACAGCCAGAAGAAGAGATACATAGGGTGAGGTCGGGAAGGGTCCTGAGCATAGGAACTTCTGCCTCTGTGGAGGTGGGGTGCACCACCCACCCTCGTGATGTGTGGATATGTTCTCCAGCCCAGAAGCTCTCCAAACTCTGTACTTTAGGAATTTTTTTATGCAGACTTCATCATGTAGAAATGAATGATTATTAACTTGATTTCCAGCCCCTTTCCCCTCTCTGGAAAATGGGGGTGGGATAAGGCTGAAAGTTCCAAGATTCTAATCATGGCTGGTCTTTCTCGTGACCAACCCCCATCCAGGTGTCCACCAAGAGATGCTTCGTTAGAACAAAAGATGCTCCTATCACCCAGGAGATAACAAGGGATTCAGGAGCTCAATGTCAGACACTCCTATCACTTAAGAAATTGCAAGGGTTTTAGGGGCCCTGTGTGAAAAACTAGGGTCAAAGACCAATTAGTAGCAGGAACCAAAGTAGTGGGCAGAGACATATGTGTGTGTGTGTGTGTGTGTGTGTGTGTGTGTATAGTGTGTGTGTATCTCTTATTATTTCGTCACATATTAACCCAGTGAATAGCTACCCTCTGTCCCGCCCTGCCAAGTTTTCTCATTTTATTATATTTTCTCTTTTTTTCTCCACTAGATTGTACAGCTGTCCCACATTTAAATCCCAAATTGGAAAGTGCTTAATGTATGAATCAACTGCCATTCCTCCTGTCTTGGTCTGGAAAATGAAGTCCAGAAGAGCTTTGTTGGGATTTCCAGAAACTGCCAATGATCTCTTTTGTAGCAATATTCTAGAAACCCTACTTACCATCCAAGTCGTGGCACCTGATTTCTTTGCTGGAGGCTGTTCTCTGGCTACCAGAGTCCATTTTAGAACTCACTGGGCAAGCTAGAAGTGCTAAGGGCTTAACATCCTCTGAAAACAGTCCTCAACCAATGGGTTATAGGAGCTGATGGATAAATACTCCAGTTCCCTCACTTCTCCAGCAGGATAACTTTGAAACATGTGGCCTCCAGAGTTTTTTCGGTGAGACGGGGCTCTAGGCACCTGTTGACATATCTGACTTGATATGCCTGCTTTTCCCAGTCTTGCTCCCCCTCTCCCCCTTATTGCCCATATAACTACTTGCATTTGGTTACTCACAGCAGATTTAGGGTCTGCTTCTCGAAGGAGTCCAAACTTAGACACCTTTGTACTCAAGCATTAGAAGCGCTTCCTTCTGCCAAGTCAACAAGTATTTGCCAAGTGCCCATTCTTTGCCAAGCATCATGTGTGGAGAGCAGGATTTCCCAAGTGAGTTCTCCAAACTCAGTTTGGTCAAAGCAGATTGGGAAATGCAGCCTGCTACAGTCTCCCATATAGCACATAGGCATATTAAAGGTTGCGAGAAGTCCAGCAATAAGGAAATAGGTTTACCTTTGTTTATTTTAGCATTTCTTAAACTTTTTAGGCAAGGAACTCGGGTTCCCTGCCATAGCAACTATTATATTCCTGTATAATGTGATGGCAAATGCTTATCTAGAGGGACTAATACACCAGGGAAAGAGCAACTCAGGACAGCATTCTGATATCAGGAGTTTCTTTTGTGCTGTGATGGCTTCTTTCAGAAAGAATGTTAAATCTTTTATGGTTATTCTTCTTTCAATATGGCACTAAAATATTCTCATTCTCTCCATCTCTGTCTCTCTTTACATGTCTGTACATTTATGAATTTATTCACTTATCCATTCTCTTATTCACTCATTCAATTAATATTTGAATAATTACCATATGCAAGGCCTAATGGTGAATACTGGAAGATATAATGCATAAGTGGATGTAACATTTCCACCTTTCCAAATATTACCCAGCCATCAAAAGAATGAGATCTTGTCATTTGTGACAACGTGGTTTGACCTAGAGGGTATTATGCTAAGTAAAATAAGCCAGAGACAGACAAATGTCATATGATTTCACTCATTTGTGGAATCTAAAAAACAAAACAAATGAACAAACAAAAAAAGCAGAAACAGAACCATAGATACAGAGAACAAACTGTTGGTTGCCAGAGGGGCTAGGGGTGGGCAAAATGGGAGAGAGGGGCAGTGTGAGATACAGGTTTCCAGTTGTGGAATGAATAAGTCATGTGGATGGAAGGTACAGCATAGGGAATATATATAGTCAATGGTATTGTAGTAGTGTTGTGTGGTGACAGATGGTAGCTACACTTGGTGGTGAGTATAGCATAATGTATAGAGTTGTTGAGCTACTATGTTGTACGCCTAAAACTGATATAACACTGCATGCCAACTATACTTCACTAAAAGAAATTTCTACCTTTCCAAAGTACAGAACCATTTTGATACATTTTGGGTCTTATTTTAAAACTAAAAAATCTATTTTGTGTTCTGTCAGTTTCAGTGAAAATAGTACTTTTTTAATACTTTATTTGTTTAGAGCAGTTTTAGATTTACAACAAAATTGAGAGGGAGGTACAGAGATTTCTTAAATACCTCCCACCCTGACACATGCCTGCCTTCCCCCAGTATCAACATCAGTCACCAGAATCGTACATTTTATACCAAGGAAGAGTCTACGCTGGCGCATCATAATCACCCGAAGTCCATAGTTTACTTTAGAGTTCACTCTTGCTGGTGTAAATTGTATAGGTTTGGACAAATGTATAATGACATGCATCTATCATTATAATATCATGCAGAGTATGTTTATTGCCCTAAAAGTCCTCTGAGGTCCACTTGTTCATCTGGATTTTGGCCATTCTAATAGTGTAGTGGTATTGCATTGTTCCTTTAATTTGAATTTGATAGGGAGCATCTTTCGTATGTTTATTTGCCATCTGTATATCTTCTTTGGTGAGGTGTCTGTTAAAGTCTTTGGCCCATTCTTAAACCTGGTTGTTTGTTTTCTTATCACTGAGTTTGAAGTGTTTTTTGTGTATTTTATATAGCAGTACTTTATCAGATATGTTTTTTGAAAATATTTCTTTGCAAACATTGGTTTGTCTTCCAGTTCTCTTGGTATTGCCTTTCACAGAGCAGAAGTTTTTAATTTTAATGAAGTCCAGCTTATCAATTACTTCTTTCATGGACTTTGGTGTTATGTCTAAAAAGGCATCACCATACCCAAGTTCATCTAGGTTTTGCCTCTGATAGCTTCTGGGAGCTTTCTAGTTTTGTGTTTTACATTTAGGTCTGAGATCCATTTTGAGTGAATTTTTGTGGAGGGTATAAGGTATGTGTCTAGGGTTCATTTTTGTGTGTGTGTGTGTGTATGTCCAGTTATTCTAGCACCATTTGTTGAAGAGACTGCTTTTGTTCTATTGTATTGCCTTTTCTCCTTTGAGAAAGAGCAGTGGACTGTATTTATGCGGGTCTATTTCTGGGCTCTCTCTTCTGTTTCATTGATCTATTTGTTTTTTCTTTTGCCAATGCTGTACTCTCTTTTTTATTGCAGCTTGATAGGAAGTCTTGAAGTTGGGTAGTGTCAGTTCTCCAACTTTGTTCTTCAGTAGTGTTTTAGCTATTTGAGGTCTTTTGTCTCTCCATATAGACTTTAGAATCCTTTTATCTATGTCCCTAAAATAACTCTCTGGGATTTTGATCAGGATTGCATTGAATCTATAGATCAAGGTGGAAAGAACTGACATCTTGACCATGTTGAGTCTTTCTGTCCATGAACATGAAATGTTTCCATTTATTTAGTTTTTCTTTGATTTTGTTAATCAATTTCATAGTTTTTCTCAAATAAAGCTTGCGCATATTTTATTAGATTTATATCTAAGTATTTCATTTTTTAGGGTGCCAGTGTAAATGATACCATGTTTTTAATTTCAAATTCCAATTGTTCATGTTGACTTTTATGAGATATTTGTTTTAAAAATTAATTTTGTATAAAGTATGTTTTTAATAATAATGGAATTAAATTAGGAAATAATAACAGAAAGAAGTTTGGGAAGCTCACTAACTTGTGGAAATTGAGAAATACTCCTGAGTAACCAAAGGGTCAAAGAAATCACAGGGGACATTAAAATGTACTTTGAGGTGAATGAAAATGAAGTTATTACATACCAAAAATTATGGGGTGCAGCTAAAGTAGTGCTTAGAGGTAAAATTATAGCTATAAAATGCCTGTTAGGAAAGAATACAGACCTAAAGTCAGTAACTTAACCTTTCACTTTAAGACACTAGGAAAAAAAAGAATAAACTTAGATCAAGCAGAAGAAAGGGAATAATAAGGATGAGGGCAGAAATTGATGAAGTGGAAAATGCAAAACAATAGAGAAAACAACAAAATTAATAGTTCTGTTTTTTAAAAAAGATCAACAAAATTGACAAACTTTTCTCTAGATTTGGCCAAGAAAAAAAAGGGGGGAAGACTCAAAGTATTAGTTTTAGAAATGAAGAGGGGACATTGTTACTATCTGTCTTAGCTCAGGCTGCTATAACAAATTGGGTAGCTCATCAGCAACAGAAATTCAGAGCCTGGGAGGTCTGAAATCAGGGTGCCAGCATGGGCGGGCTCTGGTGAGTGCTCTCTTCCAAGTTACAGACAGCTGACTAATTGTAGCCTCACATGGCAGAAAGACTGCATGCTAGCTAGCTTTCTGGCCTCTTCTTAGAAGTGCAATAATCCCATTCATGCAGGCCCCAACCCCAACATCTAATTACCAAACCCCCTACCTCTAAACAGGATCACATTGGGGATTAGATTTCAATGTATGAATTTGGAGGGGACACAAACATTCAGTCTTTAATAGCAACCTTACAGAAATTAAAAAAAAAAAAGATGTTGAAGCAATATTATGAACAGCTGTATGCCAATAATTTAAATAACTTAGTTAAAATGGACAAATTTCTAGAAAGACACAAATTACCAAAATGAAACCGAGAATTAGAACGTCTGAATAGACCTGTAATAAGTAAGAGATTGAATTTGTAGCTGAAAAAAATACCCACAAAGAAAATCTGAGGCCCACATGGCTTTACTGGTGACTTCTACCAAATATTTACATAGGAATTAATGCAATTTTTAAAAATAAACTCTTTCAAAAAAAAGGAGAGGAGGGAACATGATTTATACAATCTGCTTCTCCAGTTTCCAACTCCACAACATCATTCCCTGGTTTACAACTCATTCCTTGTATGCTGGCTTTCTACTCACCACATCAGTTTGGCCTTGGAATTCCCATGTGAGAACTGGCCCTTTGCAGAATCCTCATGAGATGAAACCCAAGATCCTGGATCTATTCCAGTCTTTTGGCTCGGGCCTCGGAGGACTAGACACTATGCAGCTGAGATGCTGTCTCTCTCCATTCCTTCCCTGGGCTAAGAAATGGTTTAGCCACCTAAGAGACACGGGGTCTCCTCCATCACACCTCTGGCTGTACTTAACCAAACAACGGCCACGTGGACTCCCTCAGAGCATATACCAACTGGTTCTGGATCAGCTTCCAGCCAGGATCTGTCTGGTAGTGCCACGTCAAGGGATGGGGTGTGCAAACGCATGGCTAGGTTCAGTTTTTCCACAGGAAAATGAGCCAACTTTAAGAGGTTTTTGACTCCAATAAGCAGGACACCTCAATGGCTGTGTCTGGCTTTATGGTCTATATCAGAAACTACTTGGAATAAATTGATTCATAGGAAGGGCTTATAATGCTGTCTGGGATGTAAAAAACCCTCAGCAAATGTTAACCATTTGTTGTTCATCACTTTTATGGTTTCTGACCCTTAATGGAGACTCAGCAAATGATAATTTACCACTGCTACTGACTCATGGTATCCTGTGTACCCCAAAGAGTTTATATGAAATCAAGAGAGAAAACAATCCTGTGGGCTCTTGGTAACCTGCAAGGCACAAAACAAATGCAAAAGGAAAACTTCCTGGTGATAGCTGCATTTACAGTTTTCAAAAAGATATGAGAAGAAAATAGTAGACATGTATAAAAGTTTTTGACTAATTGATTCCTACAAAAAGTTATGAAATGCTTAGCAGGGTGAAACAATACAATCCCTTTAGCCAACCTAACATTAGACCTGCTGTGGAATTAGTAATTTTTAATGACATAAAAAATGTGTTTTTCTTATGCCTAAATCTAATCCTATGACTTAAATCTAAGCATAGATTTATTGTATTTGATAGAATTTAGAATGTACATTTTGAGACAATTCACACTAATTATTCCTTACATTTCCTTTCTTATTATCTTGTTAGAATGGAGGGAGAAGACTATTTTTGAACTTGAAAGCTTCTTTGTAAAAAGATTGAGGTTCCCATTGTTTTTAATGTACCCTAATTACTCCAGAGAGAGTCAGCCAGGGGCTAAGAATATTTTATAAAAATAACCCCAAATCAGTTTGTTCTCTCTTGTCTCTGCTCCCTCCTACCTGGTGGGATCTTGGTTTTCTCCACAGGGTTCTGGAAGTTCCTGGAGCAGGTCTCACACATGCTCTCCCCCGTCTGCCTTTGTCTTTTCCCCTCATGCTCTGATCTACTGCAGTGACTTCCAGCTCTGCCCTGCTACTCCCTTTCATTTTTCTTTTTGATCAAACTGGCTAGGGCTTTATCAATTTTGTTAATTCTTTCAAACAACCAACTCCTGGTTTCATTGATCTATTCTACTGTTTTTTTGGTTTCGATAGCATTGATTTCTGCTCTAATCTTTATTATTTCCTGTCTTCTGCTGGTTTTGGGTTTTATTTGCTGTTCTTTTTCCAGCTCTTTAAAGTGTAAGGTTAGGTTGTGTATCTGAGACCTTTATTTCTTCTTTAGGAAGGACTGGATTGCTACTTCCCCCTTATGACTGCCTTTGCTGCGGTCCCAGAGGTTTTGGGCTGTGGTGTTATCATTTTCATTGGCCTCCATATACTTTTTAATTTCCTTTTTAACTTCTTGGTTAACCCATTCATTTTTTAGTAGGATGTTCTTTAGTCTCCAAGTATTTGTTACCTTTCCAAATTTTTTCTTGTGGTTGATTTCAAGTTTCATAGCATTGTGGTCTGAAAATATGCACGGTATGATCTCAATCTTTTTGTACTTGTTGAGGGCTGATTTGTGTCCAGTATGTGGCCTATTTTGGAGAACGTTCCATGTGCACTTGAGAAGAAAGTGTATTCAGCTGCCTGAGGATGAAATGTTCTGAATATATCTGTTAAGTCCATCTAGTCCAGTGTGTCATTCAAAGCCATTGTTTCCTTGTTGATTTTCTGTTTTAGAAGATCTGTCCATTGTTGTAAGTGGGGTGCTGAAGTTCCTCACTATTATATTATTATCAATGAGTTTCTTTATTTTTGTGATTAATCGATTTATATATTTGTGTGCTATCACATTTGGAGCATAAATATTTACAATTGTTAGATCTTCTTGGTGGATAGACCCCTTAATTATGATATAATGCCCTTCTTCATCTTGTTACAGTCTTTATTTTAAAGTCTAGATTGTCTGATATAAGTATGGCTACTCTGGCTTTCTTTTGTTGACCATTAGTATGATAGATGGTTCTCCATCTCCTTACTTTTGATCTGAAGGTGTCTTTAGGTCTAAAATGGGTCTCTTGGGGTGCCTGGGTGGCTCAGTCGGTTAAGCGTCCGACTTCGGCTCAGGTCATGATCTCATGGTCCGTGAGTTCGAGCCCTGTGTCGGGCTCTGTGCTGACAGCTCAGAGGCTGGAGCCTGTTTCGGATTCTGTGTCTCCCTCTCTCTCTGACCCTCCCCCGTTCATGCTCTGTCTCTCTCTGTCTCAAAAATAAATAAAAAAAACATTAAAAAAATAAAATAAATTGGGTCTCTTGTAAACAGCATACAGATGGATCTTGTTTTCTTATCCATTCTGTTACCCTATGTCTTTTGATTAGAGCATTTAGTCTACTGACATTTTGAGTGAGTACTGAAAGATATGAATTAATTGCCATTATGTTGCCTATAGAGTTGGAGTTTCTGGTGGTATTCTCTGGCCTTTCTATTTTTTTGTTGCTTTTGGTCTTTATGGTCTGTGTGTGTGTGTGTGTGTGTGTGTGTGTGTGTGTGTGTGTCTGTCTTTTCTCCCCTCAGAGAATCCCCCTTAAAATTTCTTGCAGGGCTGGTTTAGTGGTCAAAAACTCCTTTGATTTTTGTTTGTCTGGGAAACTTTTCATCTCTCCTTCTATTTTGAATGACAGCCTTGCTGGATAAAGAATTCTTGGCTGCATATTTTTCCAATTCAGCACATTGGATATATCCTGCCATTCCTTTCTGGCCTGCCAAGTTTCTGTGGATAGGTCTGCTGCAAACCTGATCTGTTTTCTCTTGTAGGTTAAGGATTTTTTTTCCTTTGCTGCTTTCATGATTGTTTCCTTGCCTGAGTATTTTGTGAATTTGACTGTGATATGCCTTGTTGATGGTCGGTTTTTGTTGAATCTAATGGGAGTTCTTTGTGCTTCCTGAATTTTGATGTCTGTGTCTTTCCCCAGGCTAGGAAAGTTTTCTGCTATGATTTGCTCACATAAATTTTCTACTCCTTTTTCTCTCTCTTCATCTTCTGGGACCCCTGTGATTCTGATGTTATTCCTTTTTAATGAGTCACTGAGTTCTCTAATTTTTATTTCATGCTCTTTTACTTTATTCTCCCTTTTTTTTTCTGCTTCATTATTCTCCATAAGTCTATCTTCTATATTGTTGATTTGCTGCTCTACCTCATCAATCCTTGCCACCGTGGTATCTATTCGAGATTGCAGCTCAGTTATAACGTTTTTTATTTCCTCCTGACTAGCTTTAACTACTTTTATCTCCACAGAAAGGGATTCTAAACTATTTTAGTCCCCAGCTACTATTCTTATTGTCATGATTCTAAATTCTGGCTCAGACATCTTGCTTGTATCTGTGTTGATTAAGTCCCTGGCTGTCATTTCTTTCTGTTCCTTCTTTTGGGGTGAATCCCTTCATTTCATCATTTTGTCATTTTGAAGGAAGAAAAGGAATTAATAAAGTTAAAAAAATAAAAACAAAATTAAAAAATTAAAAATAACACAAAGAAATCAAATAAAGGATGCTAGATCCTAGGTGTGTTTTGGTCTGGTTGTTGAAAGAAACTTGATAGATTAGAGAAAAAAGGGAAAGAGAAAAAAGGGGAAGAAAAAGAAAAAGTGGAAAGAAAAGGGAACAAAAGGAAAATATTTGAAAATTTGAAAACATGAATACAATAAAATAGAATAAAATGAAATGATGAAAGTAAAATAGAATTTTAAAAATTTACAAAAAGTAAAAGAAAAAATTTAAAAATCTTTTTAATTAAAATGGAAAATAAAAATAAATTTTTTCTCCTTCTGTATTCAAAAATGAGAAAAGAAAAGAAAAAGAAATAAAATTGAATAGATGGACCAGCGAACAGAATGAAGTATGGTTGAAATTACGTCTGGTTTTCTGTAGAAGTCAAACTATGAAACACTTTATAGTCCATAAACTAAGCAGGGAGAGACTTGTGTTTGTCAAGCGTGCTGTTGGCCCAGGTGGACGGGGTTTAGTGTAACAGCTCTGTTCTCCTCTAGAGGGCGCTGCTTAGCTTACTGGGGGTGGATTGCTGTGGGGCACATAGGCTTGTATGTGCGTGTGCAGGAGGGGTGAAATGGCTCCCCAGTCTCTAGTATTGGAACTCTGTTCTCCCGGACTGGCCATCGAGCACCCCTCCTTTGTCTCAGGCTTCTGTCCACTCCCCGCTTTTACAAGTGCGACCTAGCAGTCAGGCTGCCAGGCGACACCTCCTTCCTGAGTTTTATCCCAGATGTGGCTGTGTTTCCCAACCCCTCACTTATGAGGGACTGTGGCTTTGACCTGCCCTGACCATCTGAGGGAGGGTCTCACCAAGCAATGGCCAGGTGCCCACCTGCCCCCCGGGGAAGTTGATGAGATCATGCTGCTGCTGATACCCAGAGACTGCGGCCGGGCGCCAGCCCACCCCAGAAGAAGTTCACGTGATTATGTAGCAGCAGCGTTTCAGGGATTATGATAAATCACAACACACATCTGGCACCAGACTTCCCCCTTAACGACCTTGTTCCAGCACCAGCAAATATGGTTGTTCTCCAGGGTCTGCCAGGACCTCTGCCTGTGGAGTGGCCACACAGCCTCTACCAAATGTCCTCCCAGCAGGGGAACTGCCTCTCCATGTGTGGCTCCTGGACCCCTCAGACCTCGCTCTCTGCTCCAGGGGATTTGCCCTTCCCACCAGAGTACCGCCAGGTATGGAGCTGTGGAGTTTCAGACTCTGCACTCCCCTTCTTTACAGAGTCTTAATGGAATTTAAACCCTCTCCTTTCTCCTTTCTCCCTTTTTTGTTCAGTCCCTTGCATACTCACTCTTTCTTCTCCAACTGCTTTCTGGGGGGCGGGGGGATGCTTTCCTGTACTCTTCCCCTGCCCGCCCTCCCCCCCATCTCTGTTCTCTCTCTGCAAGCAAAAACAGTTCCCTACCCTCCAGGGCTTCTCTCTCCCCCCCCAGTTCACCTCTCGGTGCCACGTACCTGCCAAGTTCTGTGGTTCAGGTTGTGCAGATTGTGGTGTTAATCCTCAACTCAGTGTTTTAGGTGTGCAGGATGGTTTAGTGTTGATCTGGCTGCACTTCAGGGAGGAGAGAAGCAAACAAAACTTCCATGCTGTGCTAACTAATTTGGATGTAAATTAAAAAAAATAAAATTAAAAAAAAAAGTAAAAAGAAAAAAAAACTTCCATGCTGTTCTCCCATCTCGGCCCCACCCTCTACCCTGCCACTCCCGATGGAGCCATTGCTGTCTCCTTGGTGCCAGTCCTTCTCCAAAAGCCACTGACGCTGACCCATTGTGTCCTATCACCACAGAACCTGCTGCTACTGATGTCCCTGTAATGGCCCAAGGAAATCATAAACAAAACCAGCTATATTTACTCACTTGATTGTTGCAGCCTAGTTTCCCCATGATCCAGACTTGAGTCTACAGAGGTTAGGGAACAATCTGAGGAGAAATGACATGCTCTTCTCACAGGTACCTCCACCCCTCAAAACCTGGGTTCCTGCCCTTGAAACTTACTCCCCCTCATCCTGGCCTCACTTTCCTAGATCCTGGTAGCATCAGACTTGTCCCAGCAGTCCAAATCCCAAGCTGACACAACTCGGGACCATTCTTAGCCTCCTGTTATTGCTAATGTTACTGCTAATCAATTGTCAATTGATTTAAAAAATTTTTTTTAATGTTTATTTGTTTTTGAGAGAAAGAGACAGAGTGTGAGGGGGAGAGGGACAGAGAGAGAGGGAGACACAGAATCCGAAGCAGGCTCCAGGCTCTGAGCTGTCAGCGCAGAGCCTGATATGGGGCCCGAACCCATGAACCGTGAGATCATGACCTGAGCTGAAGTCGGACACTCAACCGACTGAGCCACCCAGGCTCTCCAGCAATTGATTTTTAAAATCAAGCATATCTGGGGCGCCTGGGTAGCTCAGTTGGTTAAGCTACCGACTTTGGCTCAGGTCATGATCTTGCAGTTTGTGAGTTCAAGCCCCGTGTCGGGCTCTGTGCTGACAGCTCAGAGCCTGGAGCCTACTTCGGATTCTATGTCTCTCCCTCTCTCTACACCTCCCCTGCTCACACTCTGTGTCTCTCTGTCTCTCAATAATAAATAAACATTAAAATAACTTAAAAAAATAAAATAAAATCAAGTATATTTGTTTTCTTTGAAAAAGCAGTACCTTACAAAGAAGGTGATACATTTCTTTTTTTTTTAATGTTTTTTTAAAATTTATTTTTGAAGGAGAGAGAGAGACAGAGCATGAGCGGGGGAAGAGCAGAGAGAGAGGGAGACACAGAATCCGAAGCAGGCTCCAGGCTCTGAGCTGTCAGCACAGAGCCCGACGCGGGGCTCGAACTCATGAACCGCAAAATCATGACCTAGCCGGAGTTGGACGCTCAACCAACTGAGCCACCCAGGCATCCTGGTGATACCTTTCTATTTCCAGAAAATCCTTACAATTCCCTCATCGAAAGGCTCCCAAAGTGCTCCCTGGTTGATTTTATATCAGATCTATCCCAGCATGGGTTCTGGAGTCACACCTGGGTTTGAATCCGACCTCTGTCATTTAATTATCTGTGTGACCTGGGCAAGGTATTTGGGTTCTGTGAAATTTGATTTGTTCATCTGTAAAATAGGGATAACAGGTAGCTTTCTTATGAGCTGACTATGAGCGCTAATTGGTATATGCCAAGTGTTTAAGAGAGAATGTGGCCCATAACGAGCATTCTAGCATGAAGACCAGTCTTCAGTGTTAATGGCCATTGGGGTCTTCAAATAACTTGAAAGAAGGCAAAGCCCTTCTGACCTAAAGTAATAAGGGAGAGTTTTATTATTTTTGTGAAGTCAAAGGAAAGACAGAAATTGACATCCCTCAAGCCTGCCTCAAAATGCAAAATTTTGGCCTAAAATGAATATTAATAACAAGAAATCTCTTTTTCCTAGTATAAGGGATGGGAGGGGGCTATCACTAGTTGAGGTGGGTCACATTTCTAATGTAGCACCTTTTTTCTTGGAGGCACTCTCTTAGGATTGTCTGATGTGGCAAAATAAAATACAGGACACCGAGTGAAATCTATACTTCAGATAAACAACAAACAATTAGAAAAAACAGACACACACACAAACAACAAATAATTCGTTGATGTAAGTATTCCCCACAGGTTGCATGGGCATCCTATATTTTGTCTGGCAATCCTAACCCTTCTACTTCTCCTTTTGAGATCCTGGAACCATGTGGCTTTCTTTGGACATTTTACCAGACATTTTGGTGGTTGTCTCTCTGTGTTGGTTGGTGGTTGACATATCTGTGTCAGAAAATCAGCGACAACAATCCTGAATCACAGAGTTCATCCGTCATGACAAGAAAAAGCAGAATCTTCTAAAACTGAACTCTGGAGTGTGGGTTATGATGAGGCTGCTCTGTGTAGCCAGTGAGGAGAGGCTGGCTGGAGGGCTTCTACCTGTCTCAGGTCTTAAGCATCATCATAATCCTTAGCACTTAAATAGGCAGCTCAGAATAGACCAGCCTTTGTGGCTGAAGCCAGGCCAAGGGAACACTTGATAAATAGTGCTACTTATTAATATTTGTCCCCATTTCACCTGGGTCTGCTGATCACTGGAACCATCTGTTCCAATTCTACTCTGTGAGAAGCCTTGATGGAAATGCCCATTCATCTGGGACTTCTGGGGAGTAGGACTGATGGCAATTAGTTGACAATATTTATTTGGGAAACTGCATTACTTTGTGATAAGTATAGAACAATGAGTAAATCACCCCCCCCCCCGACTTCTCATTAATAATTGCAGCCATAGAGACATGTAGAAATTGCTCTGGTATCTTCCTGAACTCTCTAGGAAGTTATTTCTCCTTGACAGCTGGAGTATGTTTTGGAGACTAGGCCACCTCGGTGGTGGCTGTTACTCTTCATCTTTCCAGTAGGAACATGACAGTCTGGATCTTCCTTAGGGAACTTAAGTGGCCACCTGCCTTCCTTTCCTTAGTAACAGTCTCTCCTGACTTAGTGGGGAAACTACAATTATTAATAAAAACTCATTGACTGAAGCACGCAAAAATCAGTAATAAAACTTTACATTTGTAGGGGTCCTTGCAAGACTGCTTCACACATTTTATCCTTTTGTGGATTCATAGCAATCAGTGAAATCCCCTTTTCACAGAAGAAACCAAAGTGTTAGGATTTTCTTAAGGTAGTGAAACTTCTGGGATTAGAATCCAGGACACCTAACCATTAGGCCACATTCTGTCTGGTAGCTCTGATCTTCTTTTGTGGCCACCTTCTAGGAGAGGAAAGTTCATTTCATCTGCACTGGAAGAACAATTGCATGGTACCAGAGAAGGTGTCATTCTTATTTGGCCCAAAATTTCAATGAAGGCATCATGGAAATTAGCAAATATTATCTACCCTTCCCCAACCAGTTATTAAATAATTACAAGTAGGCCATTGCCAGCCCTTCAAGGCAAGGCTGCTTTCCTCGGTCAGTGTATATATTTTCTAAACTGCTTTCTCTACTACACCTGTGCTGTCTGATTATGGGAACACTATGCATGTGCATCTATAGAGCACTGGGTGGCTCAGTCGGTTAAGTGGCTGACTCTTGATTTTGGCTCAGGTCATGATCTCACGGTTCGTGAGATCAAGCCCCACATGCTGATAGCTCGGAGCCTGCTTGGGCTCTCCCTCAAAATAAATAAATAAACTTAAAAAAAAGGTGGCTTGTCCAAACTGAGGTGTGCTACATATGTAAAATACACACCAGATTTTCAAAGACAATATGAAAAAAAGAATGTAAAATATCTTATTAATAACTTTTAAAATATTGATTGCATGTTGAAATGGTAATGTTTTGATGTGCTTGGTTGAATAATATATGTTATTAAGATTAAATTCACCCTTTCATTTTTGCTTTTGTTGTTTTGGTTACCAGAAAATGTAAAATTATATATATATATATATATATATCACATTATATGCCTAATGGACAGCATTGTCAGACTATAACCTCCTTGAGGACAGGAACCATGTTTCCTCAGTAACTAGCAATGTTTGCTACATAGTAAGTAGCAAATATGTGTAGACTGTGTGGAAGAAGGGAGGAGAGCTATATAGAGAATAATTAAGTGGTATCTTGTAATCCATAGAGGTGTATAACCATTAGAAAGTTGGAAGGGACTGTAGAAGTCTTATGTGTAGACCAAGTGCTCTGCCAGTGATGGAACACTGTCTTTAGGTGGCCCGGTGGATAGAATCCTGCCTCTGTAGGGAAACATTTAGTGATTGGGAATACAGTGCCTCAGAAGGGCATCTGCCTCTGGCTGGCTTCATTTGCTTGAATAATCCTTAATGCATACTTGGGTGCATGTGAATGTGCGTGCCAACACACACACACACACACACACACACACACACACACACACACACGTGTGTCCACACACACAGACACACACATACCAGCAGCTGCCTGCTTGCTGGTGAGGAGTCACTCCAGGTTCTACCTTTCTCCCTCTCTCCTGTTGGCTCTGCTTTTAGCCTCCTTCCGGGATCCTACCTCTTTGTCCAGCTTCCATTGGTTTGGTGATGTATTTGCATGGCCTTTTGGGGTTTTGTATTCATTCTTTCCCAGAGCACTACTGTCCACTTTATGGCTTCCTCAGCTTCACATATCCCAACTTCCAAATAAAAGAAGGGCATAGCTTCACCCTCAGAGCAAGCTTTGTGGGTAAAGACCACTGGCTTGAGACACTACCCAGAGTTTATCCTGCCCCTGGCAGGGGACTTGGGATGGGAGCAGCACACCCTCTTATTGTGGGATGGCATTTATCCATGGGAAATCTTCCCTCTTATGGAACTGAATCTGTCTCTCGGAAACTTTCACCCATTAGTCTGTCTTCCTCTACCTCCTCCTCCCTCTCTTTATCATTTAATAGAAATAGCTAATATTTATAGAAAAATTCCATGAGCCATTGGCATCTAAGCCTTTCACTCCCCTTATCTTTTTTTAAATTTTTTTTTCAACATTTATTTATTTTTGGGACAGAGAGAGACAGAGCATGAACGGGGGAGGGGCAGAAAGAGAGGGAGACACAGAATCGGAAACAGGCTCCAGGCTCTGAGCCATCAGCCCAGAGCCTGACGCGGGGCTCGAACTCACGGACCGCGAGATCGTGACCTGGCTGAAGTCGGACGCTTAACCGACTGCGCCACCCAGGCGCCCCTCACTCCCCTTATCTTATTGAACTCTCACAACGACCCTGTGAGGCAGGTAATACTAAGGTTTAGAGAAGTTAAATTACCTGCCAAAGGTCATGCAGAAAGAATGGCAGAATCGGGATGTGACCCAAATTCAGTCAGTTCCAAAGCCTAAGCTCTAGGCATGTTGCTATATTGTTTTGCAATCAGTTAATTCTACATTCTGAATGTTATAGTCTCTTCCTGCTTTCACATGTCAATCTTTCAAGAGTTTGAGGACCGCACACTGCTCTTTCCTGACCCAAATACTAGTTGTAATTCTTTTTTTTTTTCCCAGAGTGGTCACTTTTATTTTCTTCCACCTTTCCTCCTCTAGTTCTGGCTACCTGTCCTGTTCCTCACACCTAGCTTGGTATTGGTCACATAACTATTTTAGAATTAGAAGAAGTGTTGGTGTAGGAGAAAATAACAACATACAGCTCTTTTTTAAAAAAAGAATTTTTACATCTACTGTATCTTAACTTGAGTTTCACAACAACCTTGAGAGGTAGTCTTAATATTTTTGTACATACTGTGATAATAGCAGACAAGAAATTAAATGATTTATTCAAGGTTATACCTTATTCAAGGTTTTGGGATGAGCAAAAGACTTAGAAATTTAAACCTAGACCTTCCTATGCAGAGTCTATCTTTTCCCCACTTTAAGTGCACCAATAAATGATGTTGGAGTCTTTATGCATATTGACATATTGGCCCCATAGGGCCCTGGTTTCATAGGTTCCTGCATCAGAGCTCCTTGGAAAGTCTACGAGACAACTTTGAAAGCCAGATTCATTCTTTTTTTTTTTTTTTTTTTAATTTTTTTTTTCAACGTTTATTTATTTTTGGGACAGAGAGAGACAGAGCATGAATGGGCGAGGGGCAGAGAGAGAGGGAGACACAGAATCGGAAACAGGCTCCAGGCTCTGAGCCATCAGCCCAGAGCCCGACGCCGGGCTCGAACTCACGGACCGCGAGATCGTGACCTGGCTGAAGTCGGACGCTTAACCGACTGCGCCACCCAGGCGCCCCAAAAGCCAGATTCATTCTTTCAGAAATATTACAAAGACATTGCCATTTATTTATAAAAATGCAAGTTTTTTTTATTGAACTATAATTAATATATAATATTAGTTTCAGGTACATCATATTGATTTGGCAATTCTATACATAACTCAATCTTCACCACAATAAATGTTGCTACCAACTGTCACCATACAACATTATTACAATATTATTGACTATATTCCCAATGTTGTACTTTTCATCTCTGTGACTTATTTTATAACTGGCATTTTGTACCTCTTAATCTCCTTTATATATTTTGCTTATGCTGCTACCTGTCTCCTCTCTAGCAACCACCAGTTTGTTCTCTGTTTTTAATTAAGGGTTATTATTGGGGTGCCTGGGTGGCTCAGTCGGTTGAGTGTCCGACTTTGGCTCAGGTCATGATCTCGGAGTTGGTGAGTTTGAGCCCCGTGTTGGGCTCTGTGTTGACAGCTCAGAGCCTGGAGCCTACTCAGATTCTGTGTCTCCCTCTCTCTACCCCTTCTCCACTCATGCTCTGTCTCTTTCTGTCTCTCAAAGATGAATAAATGTTAAAAAAATTTAAAGAAAAAAGAGTTATTATTCACTAGAGCCAAGATGTAGAATCAACCCAAGTGTTCATCAATAGATGAATGGATAAAGAAGATGTGTATGTATACAATGGAATATTACTCAGCCATAAGAAGAATGAGATCTTGCCATTTGCAACAACACGGATGGCCCTAGAGCATATTATGCTAAATGAAATCATCAGACAGAGAAAGACAAATACCATATGATTTCATTTGTATGTGAAATCTCAAAAAATGAAACAAATGAACAAATGAGACAAAACACTCTTAAATAAAGATGTGTTTTTGAAAGAGTATTTGCATCTTTTCAGAAAGGCTTAATTTTGGTTGAGAAAAGAGACCAGAGACTGAAGGAAACCATTACAAACACCTTGGTGGGCCAAAATTTACAGCCATGCGGACTCCTGGTAGAGCACTTTGTCCCCAGTGTGCAGTAGGCCTTCAGTGAGTGTTCAGTAGAATGAGTCTGTTTGCATGGCTGTACAAAGGTGAAATAGAGCAGACTGACCTTCTTTCTCCATGTAAGGAGCAATCAGAGCCTAGTAAGCTGAGGTCACTTTTCAATATTTAGGAATATTGAATATTTGATGGCATAGCTGAGGCTAGAGCTCAAATATAGTTATCTGGGCCAGCCCTGGCTTTGGTCACCACCTTATACCCCTGGTAGCGTGCTTTAGAAAGGTCCTTTGGAAGGGTTTGTAAATAGGTGCCCTGGTGACCAGCTTCCAAGCTGACTAGATACAATGGGGATGGTGGTAGTCTGGAGAAGGTGTAGTCAGTATACTTGACCAAGGCTTCCACTAACACCGCTGCCCTAGTTTTCCCTGGGAAAGGACTGGGGCATGTCCTGTGGCTAACAGGTTTCAGATGGAAATGAAACATTTCCATTAAAGGTTCCTATAACATCGCCACTGAATTACATTGTAGGCCCATCTACTAAGTGTTCAGATCTGTCTTTAACAGCTGTCTTTAACCCCTCTCTGCCACTAGAGTCACAGTGCAGTTAAATTAAGTAGCATCGTCTTGGCTATCACATGAGTTTTCACAACTTACCTGCCTCTTTTGCCTCCACCAATTTGCTGGGAAATAGTAGCACCATTTTTTTTTTTTCTGAATGGCAACATAAATGCAGGTTGCTCTGCTTTTACACCCAGCTTGATAATAACACGTGCATACTAATAAAAATAATAATGCTTTGTAGCTATAATCATTATCATATTTCATCCACACACAAACCCTGGGAAGTACCTATTATTACCGTTTTACAGATGAAGATGAGAACTGAATCTCAGAAAATGTAAATGTCTTATTTAAAATCACGTAGCTCGTAGTGAAGAGGCTGGGACCCAAAACTAGGTGTTTCAGCCTCAAAGCTGGTTGCTAGTACAGGACAGCCCCTTGCACGGCCTCCCAGCTTTTTCTCTGGCTGCTCTTCCAGAATCATCCTAATCTGCTCCTTCACATTCCTGTGGAACTGTTTGCTGCAAACACTGTTCTGCTTCTCAAATTGCTACTTTGAGTTTCGTTCAGAAACCTCATTTAGCTCTTTGCTTCCCTGGACAGTGTCTCCTCATCTTTAGAACCCAGGTAAACTATTACCTCTGTAGTGAGATATCCCTAGGACCTCTCATCTTTATTAGAAAAGACTTGTTTGGGGCGCCTGGGTGACTCCGTCGGTTAAGCGTCCGACTTCGGCTCGGGTCATGATCTTGAGGTTTGTGAGTTCAAGCCCGGCGTCGGGCTCTGTGCTGACAGCTCAGAGCCTGGAGCCTGCTTCGGATTCTGTGTCTCCCTCTCTCTCTGCCCCTCCCCCACCTGTGCTCTGTCTCTCTCTGTCTATCAAAAATAAATAAAATATAAAAAAATATTTAAAAGACTTGTTCTAATGAATGGCATTTATCTATTTTCCCATCTGACTCTCCACCAGGGTGTGAGCAGATTGAGGGCAGGGCCTGATGCTGTTTGCTTCTGTTTTGCCAGGACCTATTTCAGTGTCCAGAACCAAATAGAAATTTAATAAATGCCTTTTGAGGGGCACCTGGGTGGCTCAGTCAGTTGAGTGCCCAACTTTGGCTCAGGTCATGATCTCACAGTGTGAGTTCGAGCCCTGTGTCAGGCTCTGTGCTGACAGCTCAGAGCCTGGAGCCTGCTTCATATTCTGGTCTCCTTCTATCTCTGCCCCTCCCCTGCTTGAGCTCTGTCTCTCCCCCCCCCCCAAAAAAAAAAAACATTAAAATTTTTTGGAAAAAATAAATGCCTTTTGAAATGAAAGGCCCACATGTACTTCTAATGGTTAAATGTAATTCAATTTCATTTGATTTATGAATGTGTCATTCCTTTCCTTTCTGTGGACTGACACATTCTTGCAGAGGATGAGCTGCCCATGCAGTGAGGGGTGAGGCATTCTGTGTGAGTGATTGAGCAGCATTCCAGTAGATCATGAAGGCACATTTTAATTGTCAGAATGAGATTCCTCCTCTTCAATGACTAAGATTATTGGTCTTTATTGTTACTCCCTACCCTTCAGTCTTCAGTTGATAACTCCTAAGGAGCACGTTTTTCTGTAAAATTTGTCTTAACAATTACTGTGTGCAGGGTCCAATTTAAAGCCCTTATTACTTAGAGAAATTTGAAAAATGACTTGTTTTTGGCTCAAGAATGCTGGACACTTTGCAGTTTTCTCATCTCTTTGGAGTAAAGCTAAAAACAATTTATTTTCTCAGGAACAACAATTTCCCTGTCATTGTGAATCCCACACTTTGTCCTTCTCATTGAAGATAATGGTCTGAGACGACACTACTTTTCCTAAATGAGGATAAGAGAATTGTAGGCAGGCTGCCATTGTGTTACTGCAGCTTTGTTTTGGCTGGAGCCTCAGCTTTGTCTTCCTTCATATGTAGTTACAAACTTTCCCCCCGTTTTCAGTTAAGGGAGCATCTTTTAGACAGCTGCCTGTTAAGAATGAGACTTCCATATCATGAAGCAAGTATCAGTGTTGGTATTTGTGGTAGACATCATGAGGTATTTCTCTTAGTCCTTGCTAACAGAACCCCAAATTAATTCCCAGCAGCAATATACCCAGCCCTAACAGAACACTTGGGATTAGCTTATCATGGCTTTCTGGAGCTCCTTGACTAGATAATTCCTTTCTCTGCCTCTCTGGAAGCCAAGGGTAGAACTTTGAGTGTCAGTGAGCTGAAAGGAAGGTTCTCTAACTTGGCTACTCCTATCCCCCTCGCTTCTTGCCTTAGAACATTGAAACGACAAGGCTAAGGTAAATAAGCAAATCCTTACAGTGGTGGAGGGAAGGACAGCGATCACTGGATTCCTGGGGACACATTTGAGCTATTGCCCCAGCCCTGGACCCCTACCTCTGGGTTTGTTAAGTAAACCAGAAATGTCCTTAAAGCTTAGGGCACTGTCTTCTAGACTTTATATCACGTGTAGTCTTTGGCCAGTGATGGATATACTACAGTGAGTATCGTACTTTCACATCTATAGCAGTCAGGACCCTCCCCCGATGCACAGACCTGTCTGTGAGATTCTGAGCTACTCCTTGGAAATATATTGCTTTTTCCTTCTGGTTAAGCATCAGCTACCCATTTCTTCATAAATTCAGCTTGAGTTAATTTGCATTTAACTCATGTTCTTTTCTCTGCCATCTAGGTTCTTAGCATTTGTCCTAATATTTCCAGGCAACAGCAGGCAGTAGGTGAACCAACTCCTATCCCAGCAATTATAATGAATACTTTGCTTTACTCTTTTGATTGTATGACTGTCTCTTGGGTCTAGACCCGTACTCCCCAGTAGAAATAAATGAGAGGCTCATATGTAATTTCAGATCTTCTAAAAGGAAAAAGTACATGCCTATTATAAAACAATAGTATCTTATGCAATGCAGTGGTTAGAATGAAATGTAATCCTACCAAAACACTGAAGTGTGTTTGATAGAAAAAAATTTTTTTTTTGCATTGCTTTCGTTTTAAAATTTAAATGAGTTAAAATTTATTTATTACCCTGGCCTTATGTGACTACTCTATTGGATAGTTCAGGCCCATGCTCTAAACCCCTTGAGGCCAGAAACTGTGTCCTATGCAGGTCTCCTCTTAGTTATTGCTTCTTCCTGGAACCCTTCCTGGGTCCCCCAAGGCTGGGTTAGTTCCCGTTTCATGTGCTCCTACAGTCCTCTGTGCTGACTTGGCAGTGTATTGCAATTACTTATTTACTTGTCTATAGGTTCCTTATAGGCTAGGACTGTTTCTAGTTCACTCTTACATGTCCTGTGCTTAGTAAAGGGCCAGGCATATTGTAGCATTTATTAAGTATGTGTTGTTTTTCTTATGAGTTGTAAGATTCATCAAAAATGTTGTTTTTGAAGCTTTTATCAGAATAAGAGTTCTTGAGGGTAGGGATCATGGCTTATTCATCTCTGTACCCTCTTCACCTAGTGTAATGCTTAGCACATAGTAGGCACTTCATAAATGTTTGTTGAATGACTACTGAACTCTGCCACAACCTTAGGCTTTGCAGCCCTTCTGTCTTTATTCCTGATGCTGGCTGATTTTATATGTAGCCTCAGCTTTTCCCTCAGTCTTTGATACTTAGACTCACCTTCGGAAGACCTGTGTCTGATTCTCTGAGCTCGACTCTACCCTGCTTCCTCAGCCTGGCTGGTGCTAGGCCTGCCTTGGGCTTATCAGGCTCCCTCTGCCTTCCTCTGTAACTGGCTGTATGACCAGAGGCAATGGCCCCATTGGCTTTCTGAGCCCAGCACTCCCTTTGGAGTGCTTCATCTTGGATTATGCTTTACTTTGATTTGCATGGTTCCGGTCACCTGGTGTAGGCTGATTTCTGGTCTACAACCATGCTTGCATAGTCTTGGGATTTCCTTTTCTGCCCAGGAGACTAGATTTCCTCCCAAGTCGACCTCAAATTAGCTGTTTGGGTTTGCAGGGATAGAGAACACTTCCAAGGGGTGACATTCCCTTGCAGTAACCCTAGATATGAATAGTTATTTAGACAACATTCCAGCAGATGGCAATAAAGTGTTTTGAGCAAGGGATGCCTTTTTCTGGTTCACACAAAGCCCCCAAATAGGCTGGTATCTGAGCTGCCAGTGGGGTGTGCCTGCAAATCTAGTGGGAGAGTCTAGTTGCAGTTTCTTGCCCCTCTCCTCTTACCCTTATCCTTAGAGTCAATCTTAACCTGGCTAGGTGTAGAGAAGCCATGCTAAGTAGGAAAACCTCATGCTTGGGGAATGGGACACCCTTCCTTACAACTTTGTCCTGTTGCAGGCATCATAGGGTGCAGCTACGTGGACCACCCCTGAGCCTTGCCTCAATCCTTGCACTCTGGCCTCATTCCCTTGTTTTTTGTAATTGATCTGTAGATAAGATCTGTACTGTATTATGAGTCTGCTTAAGGATCCTTGGATGGCACTCCAGTTTCTTTTTGGGCACCAATGGAACATGGCCCTGGGGATTGGAGCCGTGGCCTTGGAACCTTGGAGGAATATTTTATGCAGGATTTTTTTTTTAATTTAAAGAGAAAGCCATTTAAGACCATTAAAGGAAAAGACAAAGAAACACAAGGGAACTATTTAGTGGTTCTAAGAGAAGTAAAGTGCTAAAATGCTTATGAATGCTTATGATGTTAATTTTCCTTTTAGTCCCAGTTTTCTGGATTGGTGGAATCATATCTAACCATATCTAAGAGGTTTTTCTTTTCAATGTTTATTTATTTTTGAGAGAGAATGAGAGAGAGAGAGAGAGAGAGAGAGAATCCAAAGCAGGCTCCATGCTGACAGCAGAGAGCCTGATGAGGGATCCCAAACTGATGGACCATGAGATCATGAGCCAAAGTCAGATGCTTAACTGACTGAGCTACCCAGGAGCCCCTAACTGTGAGAGCTTTATAACCCTATGAGCATCTCTGTGTGTGAGTCCTCCAGTTATTGACTTTGTCATGTTGCATTTCAGCTTTTGGGAAGGAGAATCCATAACCATACCCCTGCAGGGCTAAATTCCATCCCCTCAAACCAGTAGATTCCAAGGAAGAACACATCACAACATGTAGCACTCACTCAGTTCTGTCATTTCAGAGCCAAATTTATCCCTGAGAATCCCATTGTCATTCAATTTTCCTGAAGATATATTCCTGCTTAGGAGAGCAGAACCAGTCATTCTCTTGTTTGGTTCTTCCAGGGTTGGGCTATTCCTTGGAATATTTCAGATTATTTCTTGGTGGTTTGTGAGCCAACCTGGTATCAGGAGTAAGGGGTTGCCACCCACTGCCTAAAAAAGTGTTCACTGACCTGGCACAGTGGAGGTTTGCTCAACTTTCTTTCCTGAGGCTATGTAACAGATATCCCTAAGATTAAAGGGAAATTTTCACATTCTGAGATATTGCTGGGGATACTAAATAGAACTGGATTGGGGGAAAACGGAGTTCTAAGCTTGGTCCTGCATTTTCAAGTAGTTTTATGCTTTGGGAAGCATCCTTTCTGGATATTATTACTCTACATCAAATGCAAGATTTGGAAGAGGGGAAGTTTCCAGAACTCTCTAACTTTGGGTGCTGTTTGTCTTGGCAGGCATTTCCAATGCAAATACTGAATTTATAAGAGCAAGAATTCCAAATGCTTGGCACTTTGCTGCCACATTACTCATAATCAATCCCACTATTCTTTCCTATTGAGCCTGAGTGTGGTCTCAGAATCCTTCTCAACACAGTGCCCCAGGAGGGGCCTTCAGGATGGAACCTTCTTGCCATCCCAGACTGAGTTCAGGGCTCCACATCTCTCATCATATTGGAGTTTCTGTTAACTGCTTCTAAAGCTAGTTAATTGTTCATGATGACAGGTATCTTAACAGACTCACTTGGATCAACTCCCATTTCCAGTTTTTGACATACGTCAAAGAAAGAGTGCCTGAATGTGAAAACACATGTAAAGACAGAGGCTGTATCAATATCAATGAATGACATTTGATTTGTGCTATATTAAGTAGGAGAGATAGAGAATCAAACAAAAAAAATGATTCTAAATCTAGTTTGGCAAAACATCCTCACATCTCAGAATAAGGAGGAAGATCCCTTGGGTTAATAAAATGTGTTAACAATTCTGTGTTGCTGATGTGAACACTGAAGACTTTATCTTTGCCTTGGTGTAATTTCATGGACAGTGTAGCCCATAGTCTATGTTCCCCAAGGACAAGAACCACATATTCAACATCTTAACATTCTATATACTTTTATGTGAATCCCTTGAGTCTTATTTAGATGCAATATTGTATAGTTGGGCCAGAACTTATTTCATGTTATTAGTTTTCACTAGTGGTTCTCAGACTTTATGGGTAATAGAATATACTAGGAAGCTTACCAAAAAATGCAATTTCTTGGGCCCTGTCTCCAGAGAGTCTGACTTAATCAATCTGAGGTAGTGCTCAGTAATATGATTTTTTACCAAGTCCAAGAAGGTCCTTAGATCACAATTTGTAAAATAGTTATCAATATATGGTGAAGTCTTTCTTGCCTGAGCTTAAAACCAGACATTGATGGCTTCCATTCTTCATGTAAGTGAACCTCATGGTGCCATAATTTAATTCTATGGTCCTCAGTTTGCATCATATCTTAAGGAATAAATTCAAGAAACTACAGAGAGAATAGCAGTAGTTTTTGAGTATGAAAAACCCTAATGATAAAATATCATATATCCATGTGATAATATTGAACTTTTGGTACATACTGATGGAAAACATATGCAATCATGAGAAAATGCTATGAGTTAATTAACACCCTAAAGGCACTTATGTTTCATCAATAGCATCTACGCACAATCTAAAGTATTGATGTACATATGAGTGAAGGATACCATTTATTTAATCTATGTACGATGGATTGGGAAACCCCATGAATGAATTCCATCAACTGAACCATGTGTCTCACTTCCTGCCCTAAGGGTTCTTGACATAGAAATTTGAATCATTTGGAGTAGGGAAAGGCCTAGGAAGACTTGATTTTGAATCCCACAAAGAGTACACACTGGCTGAGCTATGTAGCTACTTAATCCATATGTCTTAGTTTCTTCATCTGTAAAATGATGTTGGCTAATATATTCCTAATGGATTGCATGTAAAGATTAAATTACATAATATATGCATAGTTCTGGCCTGAACTAGACAACCAGTGTTAGTTTTCTTTCTTTCTTTACAAGAATTAGTGAAGGGACTCTTGATAGCCACAGGAGAATGTGAAGCTTCATGCTTTCCCCTTTGATTCAGCTGGAATGTCCTGAGGCCTTCCTTCTCTCCATGGGATAATGTGGCGGACTTTCCAGATGGGTCTATGCTGATACTTCTTTTGCGGCTCTCAGTTGACCAAGAGTCTATAAACCACAGTAATCCCAGGAAAATAAGGTGCAGAATTAGAGTGGGCTCCAGCAAAGTTACTAGTCAGCAAAGTTCCTGACATTATTTTTCTTCATTAAAAAGATTCTCAGCACTCAAGGAATGGTACAGAACAAACAACAACCCCATCCCCTTTCATTTGGAGAGGAACACAAGGAGCATCACCCATAATTAGTGTGTTTTTGTTCTTAATGTTCCCAAGTCAAGTCTACAGATGGAGCCAAGGTTATTACATCCACTTGGAACATTCTTTTTTGCCCCTCGTCATGAGATAGCAGGAGGAAGATTGTGTTTCTCTCTTCTTCTGCAACTATTCTAAAATTTGACACTGAAAACACTCAGGCTCGAGGTTTAATTTGAATATCTATGGTATAAAATTACCAGTGTTCACATCCCCTAGCATTTTCCTGACAAATTAATTGCCAATACAATTTTCAGCAGCGGGTGTATGTGGAGGGTGGTGGGGTTGTGGGTTCAGTTTACGGGAGGTAATTACGGGTGCCCTTGGCCAGGAAAGAGCGGAGATGATATTATGGGAGCCAATGTTTTGGGTAAGCAGCACCTGCTCCTTTGCCTGCTCCAAAGACTGTGGATCTGGGGAACACATATAATTTGGGGGATTTAGAGTGTCACACCTTTAGTACATGTAATTTAATTTCTTAAACATAGTGTGATCTGTGACTGCCATGGGCTCTCTGAAATCACCCTGGGTGTCACCGTTACCTGGTTCTTAGATATTTGGTCCATTTTTTCCCCCAGCATTTCAAGTTTTCAGAACAGCAGAGTAAAGAAGGCAAAGAGCAAAACGCTTAAGGCAGAGATTAAATAGGCTAAAAAGAGATTCTTTGTTTCAGCTGGTCTTGAATTTTGGGGTACTTTTGTTGACATATCTCCACTGATGGAGGTGGGAAAACATTGTGTTGGGATGAAGCATCTGACCTTTTAAGATGAGCCTCTGCTCATTTCAAAGTCTTCATCGAAAAACCATTTCCCTGAAATGTACATCTTTAGATGAGATGTCTAAGTTCCTTTTTCAGCCTAAGCCTCTCTCAACATTTGTAATTCTTTGGTGTCAGAGGCATTTGCTGCTGGAGTCATTTTCATTTTCATTGTGTTTAACCTTAACAGCAACAATGACAACAAAAACAAGCGAACAAATAAAAGCCAACAAAAATCCCAAATTGGGGTGAGGAAAGGGTGGAGGTGGTAAAGACCAGAAGAGATATAAACTCTTAAACATCCTCCTAAAATATTTTCAAGGGTTTAAAATATTAGCACATATATAGAAAGTAATAGAGATTTTTTTCATCTTGAAGATATTTTTAGAAATAAAGCGTTGTAACATTGTGTGACAAAAAAAAACACCAGCAACAACCAAATAACAAAAACCAGAGAAGTGTGTACATTTGATTCCATTAAGTCTTGTTCTCAATTTTTCTCTGTGATGTCAGTTGCTTTTAAAAATATTAAAGATCCAATGAGGATGAGATAATATTCCTGGCATTCTAATTCCTAGAATAATGGAATTGGAGGGACAGGAATGAGGCTGTTTGTTGGCCAAGGTTGGTGGACAAGGGTTTCACTTGCCTTGATGACTTTGGATCTCATCACCCAAATATCCTGGTTCCCAGACTTCTGCCATGGTTCCTGGGAGACAAGCCCACTCTTTCAGAACTGTTATCAGGGTAATCATAGTCCAAAGATCCTAGAGTTGGGCAGGGCCATCTATACTAATCTTTCATTTCACAGAGGCCCACTTATGGCCAAGGGACTTATCAAAGATTGTCAAGCAAGTTAGTAATAGAGCTAGGGCTAGAACCTAGACATGAATGTGTTTAAAGCAGCAATAAGCACATGTTATGAGGCCGTAATCAGTTACTTTACATGGAGCTGGGCCTTGAATTCTTAATTTGAAAATCCGCTTTACTCAACATAATTTGCAGATTATGATGCTCTTGATACAAATGCCGTAGTGCTGACAGTCAGGTGGAGCTGGGGAAGGAGAAGAGACAGTGGATGTTTATTGAGCACCTACTATTTCAAGGCACTTACATTCTACTATTGCATGTAATTTTCACATGTCCCTAATGAAGGAGATATTATTTCTATTTTATAAATAAGAAAATCAAGGCTCTAGAAGTTGAGCGTTTTGCTAAAGATCTTTCACCTATTAATGTAGTATTTTAACCCATAAAATATATGATTCAAAGTCCATCTATAGTCTTTCCGTTCACTAAGTTTGTTTCACCCCATTCCAACATTGTTTTTCTTATTTTTTCCTAGAACCAGGCAAATCCCAAAGAAGGCTCAAGATAATCAGCCTTATCATCTAACATAGGCATTTCAGTGCATCTACCAAGTACTCAGCTGTGTGTTGGGTAGGGGGAAAATACTAAAGTATGAAATCTTTGTGTAATGGAGAAAGGTTCTAGAGGTATGAGGGCATCAGATAAATGTGACTTTCCACTGCAATTGTAGGAAATTCAAACATTTTCCCATGGCTTGTAAGGCCCTATATTCTTAATAGTCATAGTGGGCTCTGAGAACCAGTAGTGTTAGCCTCGTCTGGTAGCTGATTAGAAATGTGGTCTCAGGCCCCAGCATAAAGCACTGAGTCAGACTCTGCATTTTAACAACATCCCCAGGCGATCTGTACTTACATTCAAGTTCTAGAAGCCTAGCCTACAACCTCTTTGATATTATGGCCCAGGCACAGTAGCCTTCTTTATGCCCATAACGTGATTATTTGGCTCCTACCTCAGGACCTTGACACTTGGGATTTCCTTTGTCTGACTGCTCTGCCCCTCCCATTTTTTTCATGGCTCTGTTTCGTCATTCAGATTTCAGCTCAAGCAATATTCTCTCAGAGAGCGGGAGAGTGCTGACTCCTATAGTACTGCATTATCTTGTTACATTGCCTCAGAGTATTTCTTATTCTTTGAAATTATATATCACTTATTTATTTGTTCACATGTTTATTACCAGTTTCCTCTTGCTAGAATGTTAAACTCTATGAATGCAGGAATGCTTTGCCTGTCTGGTTCGGTGTTTTATTTGCAGCACCTGGAACACTGCCTAGCTCAAGTTTGAGGTTCAAAAGTGTTTTATGAATTAATAAATGAATGAATGCTATTGGAATTCCAACGTATGGATATTAAAAGCTAAGGTTATTTGCAAATGTTTATCTAACCAAACTACCAATCTCTATGACAACAACATTTTTTGTGTGTTTGCTAGTTTGAGATAAAGTTCCCTGGAGCTGCATTTCATGAATCAAGGAAAGCTGTGGTAGGAAAAAAAAAAGTTCTTCTTCAACTTTTGCCAATTTACTATAAATTAATTTTGTTGGGGTGGCATTTGGGGAATTTTGACTTCTTTGCATAGGTAAGTTTTCCACTTAATCCTGTATCAGCAATTCCCTTGAGAAATGTAGACGTTTACTCTTGGCACATGCAGAAAGGTGACTGGAGACCTCTTGTTATTTATAGGCACCTACAAGGAAGTGGTTTATTTCTTGGTTAAAAAACTCCAGTTTGGAGAGACTTCATGCATACTTTACGAGCTGAGTCTGCAATAATACACTGCGGATATTCCTGGAGTGAACGGCAAAGGTAATTGCTCTGCATTCTGATGAGACAGCCTGGGAAGAGCTCTCCCATCTATGATCTATCGAGGCCCCATAAACAAGAAAACGAGAAAGAAAAATTGTTTGATACTTCACATATGCCAGGTGACTTAGAAAACAAGATCTCATTTTAATTCTCGTAACAACCTTATGAGGCAGTATTACCCCATTTCACAGAGTGTGACGTGAAGGCGAAGACATTAAGACGTAATCAGAGTCATCCTGCAGGTATGTGGCATAGCTGGAACTCAAATCCATGTTCTTGCCACCATGGCACTACCCATTCTTTTTTTTTTTTTTAATTTTTTTTTCAACGTTTATTTATTTTTGGGACAGAGAGAGACAGAGCATGAACGGGGGAGGGGCAGAGAGAGAGGGAGACACAGAATCGGAAACAGGCTCCAGGCTCTGAGCCATCAGCCCAGAGCCTGACGCGGGGCTCGAACTCACGGACCGCAAGATCGTGACCTGGCTGAAGTCGGACGCTTAACCGACTGCGCCACCCAGGCGCCCCAAGCACTGCCCATTCTTTTTTTTTTTTTAATTTTTTTTTTTTTCAGCGTTTATTTTTATTTTTGGGACAGAGAGAGACAGAGCATGAACGGGGGAGGGGCAGAGAGAGAGGGAGACACAGAATCGGAAACAGGCTCCAGGCTCCGAGCCATCAGCCCAGAGCCCGACGCGGGGCTCGAACTCCCGGACCGCGAGATCGTGACCTGGCTGAAGTCGGACGCTTAACCGACTGCGCCACCCAGGCGCCCCAAGCACTGCCGATTCTTAACGCAACTTCATTCTCCACCATCCAGTGTCCTTGGCAGGGTGATTCTATTGCTCCCCTTTTATATGAAAACTTTTCTTGTAAGAGCCAGATTTTCTGCTTCCTTCAATGGAGCACCCCAGGGGCCAAGAGCATTCTAAAGGACTTCTAAGGAAAACAGAAATGATGATGTAGAATCTTTAGTCCCACACAGACCAAGGATGCTGGAGCTATTAGGTGAGGAAATCCAGAGATGAAACTTTTGTTTGCTTCACAGGACTGTGGCATTTTTAGTCAGTGGATTTAACCAGAATATAATTTATTAAGAATTTGAGAGATCAGTCATTGTGATTTCACATAGACATGTCTCTTATTAGCCAGACAGTGATAGACATTGTCAAGGGAGAGGACCCAGTTCAGACTAAATATTCATGACTTGTTTTGTCCACAAAGGAGAAAAGAATTTTGAGTGCAATCTGACATTCAGATGACTGAATCTTTCTTTCTAGTTACCTAAAGGCAGTGAGAGGAGAGGTTGCTTGGCCAGTATCCCTTCCCCATTAGATTCTACCCCAAACCCTAACCCTCTTAAAGAGATGTTCTAGAGCCTTGATTTCCTGAGGGACTCATTTTACATATTTTCTCCTGGAAAGGAAACCCCTAACTCTAACACAATACCTATGCAAAGGACAGGATTTTCAGGTGAACCCAAAAGGGTTTGCCTGGGTTCCCAGGAGTTTCCTTTTCTATGCCTGGAGGCCATTGTGCAAAATTGAGTCTGAAATTTCGTCGCTAAGTGCTTTGAAATTTCCCAAGACAGAGTTTGGGTAATTCCCAGTAGATGGCGGTCAGCAGCAACTTTCTGAAAAAGCCAGACTTCGAGCTTTTACTGAAGTACTGCAAAAAGATTTTGAGATACAGCCTTTTGGAAGACTAGAGCTTTTTTATAAGGTACATTTTTGCTCATTTACTGATTCATTGCCCATTCTTTCAGAAATCAGAATGCGAAGGTCAGGAAGGAAGGTTGCTTTCCTTAGTTTATAAAGTTATTTTCTTCAGTTTTTAAAATTTTGTTAGCTTTGGTATTTTCGATAGCTCAGAGGAAAAAAGGAAACAATCAGAGAATGATTCTTCTCCATCTAGCCCCCATTTTGTTTTTTTCCCCACTGATGGGGTCCAAATGTATCTCCCTCCCCTCTCTGAACACATTGTACCCTGAAGGTTTTTATTTGGATGTCCATGGGTTAGAACTCAAAGTCACCTTCTTCTTGCAACAGGTGTTTTTAGAAATGGTGTTTTTAGAAATGTTTTCTTAGCTCCTGCTGTGTCTGAAGTTCAGAGTCTCGGCACAATTTCAATAAAATCTGGGCATTGTGTATGCCATTGTTTCTATGGAAAATGAATTCTGAACTCCTCTTCTCTCAGTGGAGCTGCAGGGGCTGACACTTTTCCTGGCACCTGTAACTTGCTCATTTATTATCCTGGATTATAGAGGCGGAGCTTACCAGCCTTTACGCTCTGTTATCCTTAAACAGACAAAGGTGGGCAGTTACACTCCTGGGGGCAGCCCTGAGCTTCCTCCCCATCCAGGGCTTTGGGAATCCACCGTTATCAAAGCACAGGATGTTTTCCCTGAAAGTCACATCTCCTATTGTGTTTATATCTTCTTTCAGTAGTCGAATAATCCTATTTTTGGCAGAGGCAGCCTCACAATAGTTATGGAGTTTTAATCACAATGTTTATACATTATAAAGGATATCTGGGAAACATTGTGGTAGAAAAAGGATTGAAAATGCAGTTCAGGGGGTAGCAGAGTCAGAGGAAATGTTCGATGGTGGGTAATTCACTAAAATCTTCTTTTAGAAACTGTGGGTTATTTTATCATCAGCTGATGGGACATACCATTCCTTCTATATTCAGGCCCTGTCTAGTCTAAGCAGAAATGAGGTCCTTAGGTTGGGTCTCAGGTGTCTCCTAACACCTTCGGGTCCAGCTGATAAGTCATATCTTAGCTCTTTGCTCTTTGCTAAGTATATTCTCAGCTCTTTGCTAAGTCTCAGAAGGACAGAAATATTAAATTTTAGTGATAAGTACATAAGAGACAATAAGACTTTTTAAAATAATAAGCTATTGCCAGCAATATCCAAGAGACATTTTGCTGACTATTATTTTCTTTCCTATTATTTTTAGCGTTTCCTCCCAGAAAGTGTTCTGTTTAGATCTCTCATTTATTTATGCATTTGATAAATATTTACTTAACATCTTCTACATGTCAAGTCCTCATCTAGATAAGAGGCCAATAAGCTATTGTCCATGGGCAGAATCCAGCCCACCACCTATTTTTGGTTTTTTTGTTTGTTTGTTTTTTAAATTTTTTTTCAACGTTTTTATTTATTTTTGGGACAGAGAGAGACAGAGCATGAACGGGGGAGGGGCAGAGAGAGAGGGAAACACAGAATCGGAAACAGGCTCCAGGCTCTGAGCCATCAGCCCAGAGCCTGACGCGGGGCTCGAACTCCCGGACCGCGAGATCGTGACCTGGTTGAAGTCGGACGCTCAACCGACTGCGCCACCCAGGCGCCCCCCACCACCTATTTTTGTAAATAAAGTTTTATTGGACACAGCCATGCTCACATATTTACATATCATCTATGGCTGCTTTCATGCTACAGTGACAGGGCTGATGTCTGAGTGGAGGGAGGGGGCATACAAGAAGATCTGGGGAAGAGCCCCTGGGGTGGGGGAAGACCACCAGCAAAAGCTTAGTCTGGAATCAGGTTGGCATGTTAAAGGTGCAGAGAAAGGTCAGTTAGTTAGGGATGGACACAGCAAAAGGAAGAGTGACAGAGATGAAGTCAAACAGGTGGTTAGGGGCTGGATCAGTGGGGCTTTAGAGGCCATGGTTAGGCATTGGATTTGTCTAAAACACTGGGAAGCCTTTGGATGGTTTGAAACAGGGTAACAGGGTAGTGACTTGAACTGATGCATACTTTCAGAGATCATTCTGGATGTTAGGAAATGGACTGGAGTGGGGCAAGGGTGAAAGCAGGAGGCTGATCAGGAGAAATCTAGGTGAGAGAGGATGGAAGCAGTGGTAGTGATGAGAAATGGATTGATCTGGGACACCTTCTGGAGTTATGGCCGATGGGACATGCTGATGGGTTGGATGTGGGGTGTGAGGGGAAAAAGAGGATTCAAGGTGAGTTGGGGTTTGGATGGAGTAACCAAGTGGGGTGGTGTATTTATCTATCTGGAGATGACTGAAGGTGGAACAGAATTGGGTAGAGATGTGGATGAAGAGTTTATTTGGGAAAATTAAGCTTGAGATGCCTATTAGATATCCAAATAGAGATGTCCAATAAGCTATTAGACATATACTTTTGATGTGATATCAAAATTAGAGTGATATCAGAATTGGAAATAGGAATTTTAGAGTCCATGGCATATAGGTGTTTTTCATAGCCATGGGGTGGAAGAGATCACCTAGGAAAATAAAAATATTGATAGAAAAAAAAGAGAGGGCTACCAAATAGGTATAAATACTGCCAAGATCTACTCACAGAAGGGGAGAAGTATGAATCAGATCCAGATTCTAATTCTTTCTCAGCTTTACTAGCCATGTAACCTTGGCCCTTTTACATCCTTGGTCCTCTGTTTCCTGAATTTGAAAATCTTAAAAATCTATGACTTTTAGCCTCTGATTTAACCAGTGATTGGCTACCAATTCATATTCTTTAAAAAAAATTTTTTTAATGTTTATTTACTTTTTGAGAGAGACAGAGACAGAATGCGAGTGGGTTAGGGGCAGAGAGAGAGGGAGACACAGAATCCAAAGCAGGCTCCAGGCTCTGAGCTGTCAGCACAGAGCCCGACACAAGGCTCAAACTCACAAGCTGTGAGATCATGACCTGAGCTGAAGCCGGTGGCTCAACCGACTGAGCCACCCAGGCGCCCCGTCCAATTCATATTTCTTATCAAATCATGAGTCACTTCTACATGGAAGAGCAAAGCTCCTTGATCTTCATGTGTTCCCATTTGAAATCATTTCCCAGATTTGTGTATCAAGGACAGAAATGTTTGGGATACAGTGTTTGCAAACCCTTGTTTGATCTACATGCAGGTAGGAATACTGAACATTTTTAGAGGCTCCTAGCTTCCTAGCTACCTTCCCACATTTTGCTGTTAATACTGAACCAGTGGTGATGCTTGCTTAGGAAGGTTGATCTCAGGCCATCTGAGAATTTGTGACCAAAGATTCTGCATTTATAGAGTGATTTAAGCAAACTACTAACCTTCTTTCTTTGAGTTCAGGTGTCCCTCTATCTATGAAATGTGAACAGTATCAGTTTTTTTGTTTTTGTTTTTTTTTTTTTTTGAGAGAGAGAGAGAGAGAGAGAGAGAGAGAGAGAGAGAGAGAGAGACACGGAGAGAGAATCTTAAGTAGGTTCCATGCTCAGCATGGAACCTGACGTGGGGCTCAATCCCACAGCCCTGAGATCATGACCTGAACTGAAATCAAGAGTTGGATGCTCAACTGACCAGGCCACCCACGCGCCCCTAGTATCAGCTTTATTGGGTAGTATATGGATTAATGGAGATGATCTTTGTGAGAATGTCTAGCAGAGTCAGTATCAGTTTCTCCTCCTGTGGGGTACACTCCTGGGCTGTCCTTAGTATGCCCTGCCCCGGTGACTTCATACAATGATGTTAAGACCTGAGAACTGGAGCCAGCCTTGGGAAGGAGGCCTGGAGGAGGAATTAGGCTGTTAGAGCTGGTGAGAAAAGGAAGATTCATCTGCAACACTGGCGTGCTGCTTCCTGCATTTCCCTCAATATCCTGTGTTTTATAAATTCTCTCCAGGTATAATGTGCTTGTTGTATCACTTGTTATATTGTGATTTATGATAAATATATATTTGATCTTTGTCCATTCCTGACACAGAGCTCCTAAAGCCCTTGGAGCTTCCAGTGATGAAGGTGGTAAGGTGCCTTTTGTTATGCAAATGAGGTGACTTTTGGAAAGCTGCCTAAGGTTGGGGGCTGGCTGCCAGGGGAGCCAACTGTGTGACTGGAGGGTTTAAACTTTTTGTTGTGTCCCCCTCCTTCAACCCTGACCTCCAGAAGGAGAGAGGAGCTATTGATTGAGTTCAGTCACCAATGGCCAGTGATTTAATCAAAATGCCTATGTAATGAAGCTCCATAAAATCCCCAAAGGATGAGTTTCAGAGAACTTACAGGTTGTTGAACCAGCATGCATCCATGTTCCTCTGTGCCAGGTCCCAAACTCCACGGAAAGAGAAGTTCCTTTGTTTGGGACCTCACCCTATGTATCTCTTCATCTGGCTACTGACTCGTATCCTTTAATGTCCTCTGTAATAAACTGGTAATCTAGTGAGTAAACTAATTTCTGAGTCCTGTGACCCACTCAAGCAAATTAACTGAACCTACAGAGGAGGTCGGGGGAGTCTCTGATTTACAGCCGGTTGGTCAGAAGCAC
Source organism: Puma concolor (assembly GCF_028749965.1). Classification (NCBI taxonomy): domain Eukaryota; kingdom Metazoa; phylum Chordata; class Mammalia; order Carnivora; family Felidae; genus Puma; species Puma concolor. The sequence goes on along the minus strand of NC_141675.1, from coordinate 28,446,020 downwards.
AGGATAATCTGGACTTGTGATTGGCATCTAAAGTGGGGGCAGTTTTGTGGGACTGGATCCTTAGCCTGTAGTATCTGATGCTATCTCTGGATAGATAGTGTCAGAATTGAGTTGAATTTTAGTCCAGACAGCTGGTGTCAGAGAACTGCTTGGTGTGAGATAAAAAGCCCCACAAATCAGAATTGGTGTCAATATCATACCATTAAAAACCACTTTACCTCTTCCAACCCTGCACAGACACTAAATGTACTGAATTTAAACAAATTTCATTTATTGTGCGTTTCTTTTATGTTACAAAGAGGGTATAGTGTAAAGAAGTATCAGATCAATGAAATCAGAGGGGAGGGACTGTGCTTCTAGCTTGGCTTATTTATACCCAAGGTTGGGATATCTCTAGAACTTCTCTATACGACGGAAGAATTTACTCAAGGCCAGTGCATTTGAGTTACTCAAACTTTTTTATTTTTTGAATTTACTGAAACTTTAAAGTGGTTATGATTCATCTTAAAGTCTCATTAAAATGAAGATTCTGATTAGTACGTATGGTGTGAAGTCTGAGATTCTTTCCAAGCGATGTTGGTGTTGCTGCTTCAGGGATTGCATTTGAGTAGCAAAGGCCTAGATTTCTTCAAGGTTGAAAATGCTATGATTTTATGGTAGAGGATATAGAAGGTGTACCTTTGTCACCATTCATTTATTTATTTATTCAGTAAATATCTAGGGCTCGACATGGGTCAAGACTTGGGATTGTAGAGCTGAACGTGGCCCAATCCTACTTAGAAAGTCAGCCTCTAGTCAAGGAGACAGACCTGGAAACAAACATTTTCCAAAACCACTCTGACCCAGATTCCTGAAATAGCTATTTCTTTCATTTCCTTAAAATCCTTATCTATTCTCTAGTTAAATTCCTTTTATTCTCACATACTGAGGCCATCTTAAAAGACATATAGAGGGCAGGAAGCTGATTGGCATGTCTCCAGTGAAAAGAGAACTGGATTTACAGCATCACAGAGTTCATTTTGAGTCTTGGCTCTTTTATAGCCATGAGGCCTTGGTCAAGATTCTTGAGGCCTTGATCTTCCCTTTTACAAAAGGGGAGAATTATAACTAGGTTACTTATCACATGGGATTTTTGTAAAGTTTAGTCAGAGATAATGGATGTGAAATGTGTTTGAAACTGTAAAAGGATGTATAAATGCAAAGAAATTGCCAGATTATCACATGTACAAGCAGTATGGTGTTATCTATAATAGTGAAAAATATTTGAAATGAATGTAAGTGTCTCAAAGATGGGACTGCGATAAGGTTGGGACCACATGACTAGTTCCAGCCAATGGACTGTGAGCAGCAGTGACATGTTGTCAGTTCTAAGCTGTGGCAGTTTAAAGCCAGTGTGCCTCCTTCGTCCTTCCCCTCCCCTGATGCAGAGACCCCGAAGGCTACACATACCAGATTGTCTAACTACATAATGGAAGCAACCTAGATCTCTCAGTCACCATTTGGAGGAGAACCACGTAAGAGGGCCACCTGTCCCACATAACACTTTTTGGGAGGATAAAATAAATTTTTACTGTGTTGAGCTGTTACAGTCTTGGAGTTATTATCAAAGAATAGCCTATCCTATTCTAAGAATACAGTTAACTCCTTCAGACTTTCTATGCATTTAGATATATAGGCAGTTACAAACATAGCCTGTGTATTCTTCCATAAATGTTCTCTTATATATTGTACTGCAATTTATTATTTTTACACAAGAATATATTGGAGACATGTTTTATGTCAGTTCATATAGATCTATCTTATTCTTTCTGTAGATACAAAGAATTTATATTAGGTATGTAGCCATTCCTACACTGATGGATATTCCATTTCTCATTCTTTCATTTTCTCTCCCAAACAATATTAAAACAAGCATATTTATATATGTTCCTTGGTACACATATGGGTGATTTTTTAGAACAGATACTGAGCATTGGAATTGCTGAGCTCTAGGGCAAATGCATATCGAATGTTAACAAATACTGCCAGATTGCCATCAAAATTAATGATGCAAAATTTGGTTTTGCGTTCAGTATATACTGAATTTATACTCTCAGCAACAGTATGTGAGAGTGCCCATTCCCTACACCTTCATATTACTTCTTAAGAATATCTAAAAATCATTGTTTAACTTATCTATTGCTATGTAACAAACCACCTTAAAACTTAGTGGCTTAACACAACAACCATTTTATCACTTCTCATGATTCTGTAGCTTTACTGGTCTTAGACAATTCTTCTGCTTCTTCTGCTTCTTATCTGGGGATTCAACTTCACTGGAATGTATGAGATGCTCATTCTTGTGGCTGCCCCTGGGCCCTCTGTGTGTGCTGTGGAACTTCCTGTAGAAAAGCAGCTGGCTTCCTGGAGAGTTGTCTTAAGTTTTCTTAAGGACTGGGCTCTTAAATCCTAGAACATCATTTCCCCCGATGTTGGTCACAACACTTACAGGCCAGCCCAGGTTCAGGGGCAAAGGACTTGAAAATTGTTGGTGGCAATTTTTGGAGACTATTTTCAGAGTTATTATGTATCATCAAAACAATATTTGTATCTTTGGGTTTGAAGAAAGCTGAAAAAAATGGTATCTGCAAAACTTCCCATAAACAAGTGGAGCTTAAAGTGTTTGATTCTTGATTATGAAGTGAATGTGCTCTGTGTTAATCAAGTTGGAGAAATATGAATTTCTGCTAGGAATTCTATCCTTTTGAAGGTCAGGGACTATGTAAGTCAAGGCGTGAACAAGCTGTAATTTCTTCCCATTCTAACGCTTTCTAAATATACCAGTAGAAAATAAAATGAAGAATCAAGTTCAGGCTCATTTCCAGCTGTCTATCACGTATTTGGGAGCTTCAAGGGTAGATATGATGGGAAACATTCAAAATAAATGGCTCAGGCATGTACAAGGTCTGCATCATTCAGAGTGGTAGTTCACCAATTAATCTCCTGCTCCAGAGATGGGGTAGGAAGTGAGGCAAGTGAAGGGGTTGTGGTGAGCAGAGAGGACAGGGGCTTGGAGGCAAGTTCATTGATACCACAAGTATAACAGATGGATCAGGAAGGCTTTCCTGATTTGTGGTCTTGATTTAGCTACACATTACAGTGTGACCCCTAGATTGGTGGGCAGAGATAGGAACCAGAACCAGGGAACCAGAGTTTGGGATAAAGGGGGAAGAAGAAGATATTTGTCATTTCTACCTACTCATGGCTCCTAGAAAGGACTCTTTCTTTCTGTCTATTGTAGAGAAGATGTCTCTGAAAATATTCCTGGTCTTCATTGTCTTATTATAAATTTGCTGATGGAAAGCCATCAAGTATCAAATTTAGGGCTTCCTAAAATGTTGGACCCAGAAGTAGAAATACAAAAGATTTGTAGAGGAGTAACACCACTGAAATGAAAAAGGAGGGAGTGGAATTGGGCAGTAAGTAGACCATGATGTTGAACTGGCAAAGCCTCTGCCACTCCATTGGGGAATTTGGAGGTGGGCGGGAAATTGTCCACTAGGGGAGTCAGTCCTGCATTGGGTGGAGATGGGTAGTTCTTGCACCACATGCTTTGCTTAAGTTGTCAGCTGCAGGCTGCCCCCAGCAAGACCACAACTACATTGCTTTAGTCAGTCATTGGCTAGGAGCTGCCAGAATCATGTGCCATTGGACCAAAAGTAGAGACAGGTCAGCCAACCACATTCCTTCCAGAGGGGCATCGAATTCTTTCTTGAAGGAGGATCTGAGCAGTGCTTTTCTGTGTCTGCCACATGTAACGTATCTTTCTCTGTTTTTCTCCCCCCCAAATTTTCTTCAAAGCTGCATTGCAAAAGCAAGGTGTTCTTTCCTGTTGATTCCATCATCAGACTCTTGGTTGCAAGTATTTGAGAGTGAACCTGCCTAGGAGAAAAGGGGATTTTATGACTCAGGTCTCAAACTGTGGGAAGGCCAGAAATAACTGATACCGGAAACTCAGATGCTCCCAAGACGCTCACTGCCTCTTATCCACTCTTGGTATGTTGGGTCTTTGGGGAGCGCTGGAAAATATGTCTGCCTTGCATTCACCATTCCCCTTCTGCCAGCAGAGGGGAATGTTTTATCTTGGTTCTAATATTTTAATTCTCAAGCAAGGATTCTTAAATCTCAAGCAAGGACTTCCTCCTTCCCACCTTTTCCCTGGTCCCAGCTTCATTTTCTAATTGTTTCCAACAATGGATGTTCAGTTTAAAGGTGAATGAACACTCAGTTTTATTTTATTTATTTTTTTAAATTTTTTTTTTCAACATTTATTTATTTTTGGGACAGAGAGAGACAGAGCATGAACGGGGGAGGAGCAGAGAGAGAGGGAGACACAGAATCGGAAACAGGCTCCAGGCTCCGAGCCATCAGCCCAGAGCCTGACGCGGGGCTCGAACTCACGGACCGCGAGATCGTGACCTGGCTGAAGTCGGACGCTTAACCGACTGCGCCACCCAGGCGCCCCTGAACACTCAGTTTTAATCAGGATTTTTAAACCGTATTCAGGCCTCTTGAGGCTTTATCACTAAAAGCAGTGTTATTCGATTTGTTTAAGTCAATGTTTGCTTTGAGAGAAAATAAAGACTATCAAAACCTCTTTCCAACCTGCTTTGAGAACCTCCATCAGCTAAGAAGATTTTGTTCAGTTTTATTTTTATATAGTTTTTGTGTCAGCTGTATATTACAGCAAAATGGCCTACCCCAAATCAGTGGCTTCAAGCCCTGAGCATTTATGTTTGCTCACAAGTCTATTGGGCGTGTCTTCGGTCTCAGTTGGACTCAGGCATGTATCTGTGCTCAGCTGTGGGCCAGGTGGCCGCTCATTTGATCACAGCTGGAGCTGGGTTTACTCACATATTTGGGTGTCAGCTGGTTGAAGGCTGGTTAAGGCTGGCCTCATGTGGGACAACTCAGCTCTGCTCTGTGTGGGCACCTGTCCTCCAGCAGGCTAGCCTGAACTTGTTTATGTGGTGGTGATGGGGTTCTAAGAGAATAAGCAGAAGTGTGCAAGCCTCTTGAGACCTAGACATGGAACTGGAAAAATACCCAGACAAGCCAGATCCAGGGTGTGAGAAAAGAAAGTCTACCTCTTGATGGAAAGAGTTGCAAAGTCACATTGCAAAAGATGCAGATATAGGGAAACATGAAGAATTGAGGCCATAAAAAAAAAAAAAGAAAAAAAAGAAAAAAGCTTACCATAGGTTTAAAACAAACAGAAATACCTTAAAATTTTTTTTCATGATATGGTCTTTTATTATAAAAGTACCATTTTTTATGGTACACCTGCCTCCTCCCTATATTTATAACTGCTCTGCCTCCCATCACCTCTCTCCCTTCACATACCATGCTCCTCTGCACCCAGCTGAGGAGGCCTTAGAACCTGGCAAGGATTCAGAGAAGACAGATTCTCCACTTGACAAAAAAAGAGACATGGGGCTGGATTAACTGTGTGTATAAGGAGGACTGTTGGATGAATTAATAAAAGGAAGGAAGGAGATTAAGTTACTTTTTGTTTTTTTAATTTTTTTATTAAAAAAATTTTTAAATGTATTTTTATTTATTTTGAGAGAGAGATAGAGAGCAAGCAGGAGGGAGGCAGAGAGAGAGGGAGACAGAATCCCAAGCAGACTCTGTGCTGTCAGCGCAAAGCCTGATGCAGGGCTTGAATTCACGAACCATGAGCCAAAGTCACGAATCGGATGCTTAACCAACTGAGTCACCCAGGTGCCCCTAAGTTACCTTTTTAAAATGAGGAGGTGGGAATGGGTAATCCTTAAGATATCATCAGGATGGTGCATACTGACTCTGAATTTATAGTCTTTGTAAGTCACTCTGCCATTTGCCCTTTTCACAGTAATTCCCCTCACATCAGAGAAGGGGACAGCCAGAGGAACAGGGCCTGAAAGACATTCAAATTAGAAAACGGAATAGGTTGGGAACAGCAGCATGGAGTCAGAGCAGGAGAGAAAAGTTGCAGTTTATTGAGTTCCCCTGATACACTAAGCTTTCTGTTGTATTTCACCTTTCCCAGAGCCTGTGTGCCAGATAGTATCGTTTCTATTGTGCAGATGAAGAAATGAAAGCTCAGTAATATTAAGAAATGTACCCAAGTCTCACAGTCAGTGGCAGGTGAAGGTCGGTGATTGGGCAGTGAGGAACAGAGTGGATCTGCAGCAGAGTCTTGTAGGAGGTGCAAGTTGTGTGTGATGAATGTAAGCCTCTGGAAGACCTGCTGTGCCTCTTCTTCACCTCTGTATCCCCACTGCTCTGCGTAGTGCCTGGCACATGACAAACATTCTTGTGGGATATAATCGGGTATTATTCTGCAAATAATAATACAGAGGTTCTGTTAACATGCGATTATCAGGGCATGACTGACATGAAGGGGAATGAACAGGTGGAACTGAGGTCTGGCAGGGACCACAGGAAAATACAAATGGTTGCAAAGCCAGGAGCTCCGTGGCTACCAGGATAGGAGGGCAGGCAAGGGGTGAAGAGGGAGGCTGATGGAGCCCAGCTTTCTCCACTCAGTGGATCTGGACACTGGAGTTCTCCTGAGTTGCTAGAACCAATACTGAAGCTTTTCTCATGGACCGAGCGAGGGAAACACCTGGCATCTTTTAGCTCTGCCACAACTAGAGGGAGTAGTCAGTAATATTGGGAAAGAAAAGATTCCAAGAATGGAATGAAATACGGGCAATTGAGACCATCTTCAGGCTGCTTCTATGTGTCACAAAGGAATCCTGCCTTATCACAAAATGACAGACACTGGGCACTAATTACTTACTGTAATAGGTAATGAAACAAGTCCACAGATACAGGACTTTGGGTTTAATGCATAAGTCTTTTTGTTTCCTTTTTAAAAATCAAGCAACTAGTAGCAATATAATTGAAGATTGTCTGAAAACAATAGTTAGGTTAAAAATACCTGGAAAAATTTGTCTCTAAGATCCAAAAGTTTTACTAGTGGTTCATTTACCAATGTGGGTCCAGTTAATGTTATATTACAAACCAGCCTGAAACTCTGCAGCACAAAATAACTATGTTAAATACTCACAGATTCTGTGGATCGGTATTCCAGACAGGGCACAGCAAAGATGGCTCCTTGATATCTGGGGCCTCAGATTCAAACTCTGGGAGTTTCTCAGTGGCTTGGGGGACTGGAATCATCTGGAGGCTTCTTCACTCACACATGAGGTGATCCTGGCTGTTGGCTGGGACCCCAGCTGGGCTCTCAGCTTGAACACCTACATATGGCCTCTCCATGTGGTCTAGTTTGGGTTTCCTCCTGGTATGGCGGCTAGGTTCCGAGAGCAGGTGTCCCAGAAGAACATGGGGGCATTTTAATGTTTTAGCCTCAGAAACTATGTAGCATCACTCCTGCTCTGTTGGTTGAGGAAGCCACAAAGATCTGTCAGGTTTCAAGTGGAAGGGACACAGACCTTACCACTCACTAGAGGAACATCAAGGTGCAGTGTAAGAAGAGCACGTGGGATAAGGGATGATGTTGCTGTCATCTTAAAAATATAATCCTGGGTGGCTTAGTCGGTTAAGCGTCCTACTCTTGGTTTCGGCTCAGGTAATTATCTCTTGGGTTTGTAAGTTTGAGCCCCATGTCAGGCTCTGTGCTGACAGCACAGAGCCTGCTTGGGATCCTCTCTCTTTGTCTTTCTGTGCCCCTCCCCTGCTCACTCATGTGCTCATGCTCTCTCTCTCTCTCTCAAAATAAATAAATAAACTTAAAAAAATACAGCCTGTCACAAACACTGATTCCTGTTTTATGATTTAATGGTGGAGTCATCATCACCAACATCCTTCCTGGCACTAGACTTCTACAGCACCATCCTGGACATGAGAAGAGCCTCTGGCAGAGTTCATCCTAAAAGAGCACCCTGGACTAGAAATCAAGTGGCCAGAGTTCCAGATCTAGCTCTGCCACATCTAGCTTGCCCTCAGCCCCTCGTCTATAAAATTTGAGAGGTCTAAGAAGTTAAGAACTCTGTCCTTAAGTTATTAGAAAAAGAAATTTTCTTTGTGGGCATTAAGTTGGATTTCCAAACTTCAGCAGAGATGGCCTCTATGCCAATCATTTCATGCCCCTTTCTAAACAAACCTCCATTCCACTAGCCCCAGAGAGAGCAGTTCTTTGTATTGTGTGACCCACCACCCCACTCTGAACCAGGACGGCAGTTTGTACCAGGGAACCACCTAGGTACAAGCTGGGTACACTGGACTTCCTCTCTTGGGAACCCGGAATTTCAAATGGGAGACTAATTAGGTGGCACTGGATGTTTGGGTGGCAGGTCACGTTGAGCTTTGGAGCCCTTTTCCACCATGTGCCACTTACGCACAGAATGCTGCTTTGCAGAAGACGTGAGTAAGGCCTTTGAGGGGACAGAGCCAGGGGTGGGGGGCACAAGAGCGAGGCAGTGGGGGATAACAGTGTTCATGATTTATGGTCCCTGGTTTCACCCTCTTGTAGGATCTAGCTGTGCTTCATCCATTTCAGTTCTAAGAAAGCCCTGAAGTTTCTGGAAAGTTTCCCATTTGCTTGAGCATTACAAATGGGATTCTATTCTTCTCAACAAACTATGCCTGACCAAGACGCATATTCCAACTTCAGTATAATGAACTTGACATGATAGCCCAGATGACACCCATCCATCTCAGAATACTCCTTCTCCTGACTCTCACCAGTCACAGACTGGTGCTCATACTGTAACATCCATGATGAGTCTCACCCTGCAGTGTTTTTGTTTTTTTTTTTTTTTTTAATTCTTCAAGGACATAGAAAAGAGAAGAAAAGTTGTAAATATCAGTCCTGGAAGAGACCTTGGGAGGTAGTTTAGACACCAGCCCCTCATATTACAGAGAAGAGGGCTGAAAGCAGAGAAGGGAAGTGACTTACCCAAGGTTTTAGATTAGTTAACAGTGGAGCTGGAATGAAAAATCAAGTCTGATTGTCATTTCAGTCCTGCCTGACTTTAAATCAGCCGGAGCTATCTGGGAGAAAGAGAGCAGCTGATTGAGCAATCACATATATATTCTGCATTGCTTTTCTCTCCACCTCTGTTTGTTCTCATGGGCATCAGAGGCTGTAGGAAAATCTTTACTGCCAGCAGTGACAGACTTTTGGTTATTGCCCTGATACGGGGGGTGGGGGGGGCAGTAAGTGCAGAGGGAAATAAATGAAGGTCAAATTTAGAGGTCAAGTTAAATTTGCATAAACCTAACATGTTCCTGAAAACTCTAACAACACCACTTAGATTACAACGTGCATGAGGGAGCATTTGTTAACCTTCCCAGGAAATGAGGGGAATAGATACGATGTTACCTCAAGGCCCCTTCTAGTTCCATGACTCTAATTATGTTGTACCAAGAAGACAAAGGTGTTTATTTTCAACTTTTACTCTGGACTATTTTAAATATATTGAAAAGGGGACAGAATAGTGAAATGGATCCCAAGACAACAAATACATATTTTTAAAGCTTCATTGATGTATAATTGACATAGGATAACTTGCATATATTTAAAGGGTACAATTTGAAAAGTTTTTTTTTAATTTTTAAAAAATGTTTATTTATTTATTTTGAGAGAGAGAGAGAGGGAGAGAATCCCAAGCAGGCTCCACATTGTCAGTGGGGAGCCTGATGAGGAACTCGATCTAATGAAATCTGAGATCATGACCTGAGCTGAAATCAAAAGTTGGATGCTTAACCAACTAAGCTACCCAGGTGCCCCTGAAAAGTTACACACACACACACACACACACACACACACACACACACACACACACGATTGTGAATCCATCAACATAATCATGATAATGAACATATTTTACACCTTCCCAGGTTCCTCATGCCTCTTTGTACTCTTTCCCTGTGGCAACTCCCCATGATCTCTTCTCCACCTCCCTTGTCCCACCTGCAGGCAACACCATCTGCAATCTGTCACTCTAAATTAGCTTACATTTTCCAGAGGTTTATATAAGTGGAATCATTATGTAGTCTTTTTATTTATTTTTTCCCTTGTTTATTTTATTTTATTTTATTTTATTTTATTTTATTTTATTTTATTTTATTTTATTTTATTTTATTTTTACTTTATTTTATTTTATTTTATTTTTACTTTATTTTATTTTATTTTATTTTAATTTAATTTAATTTAATTTAATTTTATTTTATTTTGTTTTATTTTATTTTATTTTGTTTGCTGTTATTTATTTTTAATTTACATGCAAGTTAATTAGCATATAGTGCAACAATGATTTCAGGAGTAGATTCCTTAATGCCCCTTACCCATTTAGCCCATCCCCCCTCCCACAACCCCTCCCGCAACACTCTGTTTGTTCTCTATATTTAAAGAATCTCTTATGTTTTGTCCCCATCCCTGTTTTTATATTATTTTTGCTTCCCTTCATCTGTTTTGTCTCTTAAAGTCCTCATATGCATGAAGTCATATGGTATTTGTCTTTCTCTGATTGACTAATTTTGCTTAGCATAATACCTTCCAGTTCCATCCACGTAGTTACAAATGACAAGATTTCATTCTTTTTGATTGCTGAGTAATACTCCATTGGATGGATGGATATATATATATATATATATATATATATATATATATATATATATCACATCTTCTTTATCCATTCATCCGTCAATGGACGGATACTTTCCAAACTTTGGCGATTGTCAATAGTGCTGCTATGAACATTGGGGTGCATGTGTCCCTTCGAAACAGCACACCTATGTCCCTTGGATAAATACCCAGTAGTGCAATTGCTGGGTCATAGGGTAGTTTTATTTTTAATTTTTTGAGGAACCTCCATACTGTCTTCCAGAGTGGCTGCACTAGTTTGCATTCCCACCAGCAGTGCAAAAGAGATCCTCTTTCTCTGCATCCTCATCAACGTCTGTTGTTGCCTGAGTTGTTAATGTCAGCTATTCTGACAGGTGTAAGGTGGTATCTCATTGTGGTTTTTACTTGTATTTCCCTGATGATGAGTGATGTGGAGCATTTTTTCATGTGTCTGTTCATCATCTGGATGTCTTCTTTGGAGAAGTGTCTATTCATGTCTTTTGCCCATTTCTTCACTGGATTCTTTGTGTTTTGGGTGTTGAGTTTGGTAAGTTCTTTATAGATATTGGATACTAACCCTTTATCTGATATGTCATTTGCAAATATCTTCTCCCATTCTGTCGGTTGCCTTTTAGTTTTGCTGATTGTATCCTTTGCTATGCATAAGGTTTTTATTTTGATGAGGTCCCAATAGTTCATTTTTGCTTTTGTTTCCCTTGCCTCTGGAGATGGGTTGAGTAAAAAGTTCCTGTGGCTGAGGTCAAAGAGGTTTTTGCCTGCTTTTTTCTCTAGGATTTTGATGGCTTCCTGTCTCACATTTAGGCCTTTCATCAATTTTGAGTTTATTTTTGTGTATGGTGTAAGGAAGTGGTCCAGGTTCATTCTTCTGCATGTCGCTGTCCAGTTTTCCCAGCCCCACTTGCTGAAGAGACTGTCTTTATTCCATTGGATATTCTTTCCTGCTTTGTCAAAGATTAGTTGGCCATACGTTTCTGGGTCCATTTCTGGGTTCTCTATTCTGTTCCATTGATCTGGGTGTCTGTTTTTGTTCCATGTGGTCTTTTTGATGTCTGATTTCTTTCACTCAGCATAATTATTTTGAGAGTCATTCATGTTGTTGTGTGCATCAATGGTTCATCCCTTTTTTATTGATGAGTAGTATTCCATTGTATGGATATAATAAAATTTATTTATCTGGTAACTTGCTGCTGAACAGGTGTATTGTTTCCAGCTTTGGGCTGTTACAAATAAAGCTGCTCTGAACATTGTGTACATGTCTTTGTGGGGATGTATACTTTTCTTTCTCTTAGGTAAATCCTGGGGTAGAATGAATCATATGTTACTTGTATGTTTAACTTGTTAAGAAACTGCCAAACTGTCTTCCAGGATAGTTGTAGCTTTGTGCATTCCCACCAGCAGTATGTGAAAGTTCTGTTTCCTCCATATCCTTGTCAACATTTGGTATGTTCAGTTTTTCAAGTTTTTGCCATTTGAATTGATAAGTAGTGATATCTAATTGAGATTTTATTTTCAGTTTTATAATGGAAAGTATAATTATGCTGAGCATCTTCTCACATACTTATTTGACATCCATATATCTTCCTTGGTGAATTGTGAATTCAAATCTTTTGAGATTTTTTAAAAGTTTGTTTTTTTCCTTGCTATTTATTTTTAAAGTTTTAAAAATATATTTGGATTCAGGTTCTTTATAGATGCGTATGTTGCAAATATTTCTTCCAGTCTGTGGCTTGTCTTTTCATTCTCTTAACGGTGGCTTTTGAAGAGTGAACGTATTTAATTTTAGTGAAGTCTAATTTACCAATTGTTTCTTTTATGGACCATTCTCCAGTGAATTGCCTTTAGGCTTTTTAGAATGATTCTGGAAGAGTCAAGGAGGAGATGGCATCTGACCTGAACCTTGAAGGATAAGTAGTTTTGGGAAAGGCAGCCTCATGCCAGCAGTCTTGGGCTCCCACTCAGTTACATAAGATTGGATCTTGGGCCTCACCAGGAGATAAAGAGCTTACATAGCCTGTGCTGGGCTTATCACCTTGGGTGGGAATATCTTTCCCTGCTTCAAGCACAATGAGTACACTTCTTTCTGATCAAAGTGGGTATATCACTTTTATGATCTGACCTGTCTTGTATTGTTCAGAGTCATCTCTTGCCAAATCCCCCAACCCTACTATTCCAACTCACGATCCAGGTAAACCAAATGTTATCTAATTTTCTGTGAGAGCTATGCTCTCTCTAGACTGTAAAACTTAGTACATCCTGTTCCCTTTGCCTGGAGCCTCCTTCTCCATTTCCCTCAACTCACTTTCCCAGCTATTTCCGACACCCTCCTAGGACTCAGCTTTTGGGCTTTCCTCAAACCCAACCCTGTGTATCCATAAAACATGTTGCTAATTGGAGGGGGTGGGTTACAGAATTTTCAGAGCCTAGTGGAAAAGTGTAAAATAAAACGTGGGGCCCTTTGTTCAAAAAGCAGGAGAAAACGTGCCACTAAAGGTACTATAATAGAGGTGCCTGGGTGGTTCAGTTAGTTGAGCACCAGACTCTTGGTTTCGGCTCAGGTCGTGGTCTCACAGTTCATGAGTTCCAGCCCCACGTCAGGCTCCATGCTGCTGGTGGGGAGCCTGCTTGGGATTCTCTCTCTCTCTCTCTCTCTCTCTCTCTCTGCCCCCCCCCCATCTTTCAAGATAAACAAACAAAAAAGTTACTGTAATATAAATCATTTTCTTTTTTTCCATACTTTCTCCTATTTTTTGCTATTCATTGTTTATGTGCTATTTAATATAATTCTAAGTAAAGAAAATTAATATTTAAAACAGTGAATTGACATGAATTTTGCCACTCATGTCTATATTGTTCAAAGCCAGTTATATATAAGAACATCTACCTCACATGTAGGATCACCAAAATCACAGAATTAATTAATCAGAGATTGTACATGGAGATGTATTTTGTTCTTACCAGACTATAGAAAATATGCACAAAACTCACTCAACACATTGAGTTTTGCTTCCTGATAAGCACACATTCTACCAACACTCCAACCTTCAGCTCACTGATGAATAAGGAAGGACTGAAAGGCAAAGGATCTATGGTCTGCTGGATATTTTCCTTCCTTATGTATCATCATTTTCAATGTCAATGATTGGCTAATAACAGGGGAGTAACATAAGCAGAAGAAGAATATAATAGTGTTTCTTGGCCACACATGTTTGTTAGAATGCTATTGCCTTCTTTCTATGTTTGATTCAAATTTTGTTCAGAATTTTAAGTGTGGTGTCTTTGAGTTGTCAGCCACCCCCCTTCCTCTACTCACTCAGTTGTACAAGTAACAATCTTATCTTGTACCCTCTTTGAGTCCCACTGAGATCCCATGCATTGTGAGTCTACTGGAATTAGTAGGTCACAGAGCATCACAAATGCTCTCTGGGAATGGGGTGGCAAGGAACAGTGAACATGCGTATTACATGTATCTCCTGCTCACACACATGCTCCATTGTCCCATAATACTTCACTCACAAAATACAAGGTTGAAGATAAAATTACCAAGACTTTAAGATGGTGACAGTAGAGCATATAACCCAGTCCTTCTGAGTTTGGGGCCCTGTGTGACTGCACAGATTGCATGAAGCCAGCCCTAGTGCTAACTCAGGTTATTAATCACTGTATCATAAATGCCTGATATTGTTGAGTGCTGGGAAGTTGTATTAGAGTTCTGCAGAGAAACAGAACCAATGTCTGTCTGTCTGTCTATCTGTCTATCTATCTATCTATCTATCTATCTATCTATCTATCTATCTATAATTTTTGGGGACCCAAGGAAAAGTTGATGTTGTAACCTGAGCCAGAAGGCAGTCTTGAGACAGAATTCCTTCCTCTGGAGACTTTGGTCTTAAAGCCTTCAACTGATTAGATGAGGCCCTTCCACAGTATAGAGTCAATCTGTGTTACTCAAAGTCTGCTGATTTAAATGGTAAACACAACCAAAAAATACCCTCACAGCAATATCTAGGCTAGTGTTTGACCAAAAACTGGGTACCATAGCCTAGCGAAATTGACATATGTAATTAATCACCATGAAAGTAGACTCTGAAAAGGGTATTGTCACTGTGCAGGAGGTTTATTAAGGAGCTCTCTGGAATCAATACTTGTGGAAAGGAAGGGAAGGAAGTAGGATTGGTCAGAGGAAGAAGGTAAGCTGCAATGTCAATGTCAGCCAACACTATGGGTGTTTTAAAGAGGAATGACCCTTCAGAAGTGCCCCAGTTTGGAGCAAGGGGACTGTGCCTTTGTATACTAAGTTGATCAGTAACTGGGTATGAACTCCTCAGGAAGCAGGCATGACCTTGGGCAAGGTGATTCTCTTCATCTGGGCATTCCCTCAGAGGGATGCACGCTACCTCCCACAGCAGGGGGAGTAAGTCCTCTGACACGAAAGGGGGATGTCAGTGTCACATCATAGCATCTACTCCACTTAACTTCCCTTTTCCTATTGCCCTTCTTAACCCCATACTCCCCATCTCATTCCACAGACTAGTCTTTGAGGATCAGTATTTCATTGTATTTCTTCTGTATTTCCAACACACAGTCCATTGTCTGACATGTCACAGGCATTCAACAAACCTTTATTAAATGAATCAACAAAGATGTGGAGTAAAAAATAATATCCTCTAACAAAAAGTAGTTTCTGGTAAAGAATAGGGTGACTGTGAATGCTCATACTGCTTTTCACAATTCCCACAGCTTTTTCACTTTTGGCTCATTTAAGTTTCACAAAAACTTGGTGAGGTAGGAAATGACAGTTCTCATTTCTGGATGAAGAAGCCAAAGCTCAGAGAAATGAAATGATTTGCCTAGAATTGAAGAGTTAATGAATGACTTATGCCAGGTGTCCTTTGCTGTAGCTTAGAGTGGTTGTGTTATGCAGACTACACAGGTCCCATCCTTCTTATCTCCAGAGACTGGGTCTTCATAGTCATGCTCTAAGGATAAGTGGACAATCAAATGGCCTGCCTCCCATTAGCTCCCTGAAAGATGCTACTGACATGTGTTTCTAGTAGCAGCATGAGTTAATAAGGAAGATCCACCCACACTTTCTGGACTCCATTGTGACTGCTGGTGTCAATGGTGGTTCAGCTGCTCCAGAGCATGTCAAAGCTACTTCAATGACCTCCCCAGGGATAGAACTAGTCCTTTGTTCTCATTATGTAATTGTGCTCTAACTACCCAAAGTAACTGGTTATTGATAACACAGGGTCAGGCTTGAGGCTGTTAAGAGGAGAGTGATTTGTGTGAGGGCTTCTTAAACAGTTTTGCTTTTCACTTCCATGGGGCTGACCTTTAAAAAATCCTGTAGATCATCAGATGAAAATAAAAATAGCCTTCTTGGCATTAGATTATTTGACTTCCCTTGACAAGGGGGTCATAGATTCACCCATTTGGGTGATTTCTTCTTTTTGATTAACTAGCCAAATCTATTGAGGAAAGAGCATTCTACTCTTTGGAAGAAGAAAAATGGAAATGTTTAGGTAAAGGACATCTTTTTTTAAAGCTGCATTTTTAGGTGACTTACATTTGATCTTATAGAACACGTAAAGTATAGATCTGTGGGTTGGAATGATAGCAATAGAACTAAACTCTATTTTTTGAAAGCAAATAAGATGTACCAAATATGTCTTCTGGTACTTGGGTGGCCTAATAACAAGGAAATTAAAACCAAAAGTCAAGAGCCCATGACTCAGTGCTCTTCAAGCCATCTGTGATGTAATGGGGAAAGAGTAGACTTGGATATGAGTGGACTTTAGTCCATCTTGTATTTGCTAGCTCTGTGACTCTAAACCTCAGATCCTCAGCTGTAAAAGGAGAATAAAAATATGTGCCTTGCTGGACTATTGCTCAGGTCAGATAAAATGCAAGTGAAATTTCTCTGCAAAATTAAAGTGATTTTTACTGAAGTACTTACCAGTCATAGTATAAATAAGGATGAAAACAGACTTGTGTAGGCCTATGCTAATTGAGGGCATTAGGTATCCCATTCAGTAGTCACATTGTATTTAATCCAATCATGAATAACATGACAGCCTCCTGGATTCTTATACCAATCATTTTGATTCCAGAAAGACTTTGATATTATCTGAGTCTAAATAATTTGAGTGATAAAGTTGTGTTTTTCAAATAGCAAGTCATTACCTACAGTTTAGGTATAACCACCATAACCACCATTATAATCATGATATAGAATATTCCCATTACCAAATTTCCTTGTGCCTGTTTGTAGTCCATGTTCCCCACCATATATATGTGTGTGTGTGTGTGTGTGTGTGTGTGTGTGTGTGTGTATACACACACACATATATATATATACACATACATGTCATTAAGAACAAATGTCTCTTATATGCTATTTTATATAAATGGAATTATACAAAAAGTACTATTTATATCTAATTTCTTTCACTCAGTATAATCTGTGAGTTTCATTGATACTGTGCGTATCAACTATTCCTTTTTGTTGCTGAGTGATTATCCTTTGTTGGGATATATCACATTTGTTTACTCCCCATTCATTTGTTGGGGACTGATGATGGTTGTTTCCACTTTTGAAGGATTGTGAATAAAGCTGCTGTGAATATTCATGTGCAAGTCTTTGTAGGAAAATGTGTTTTTATTTCTCTTGGGTATATGCTATGAATTGCTCAGTCTTATAGTAAGTGTGTATTTAACTTAATAAAAACCTGCAAAACTGTTTTCCAAAGTATCTGTACCATTTCACATCTTCGTTAGCAACGTGATGATGACTCCCAATCGTTGTACCTTCTCAGCAACATTTAGCACTGTCAGTCTTTTAAATTTTAGCCACTTTAGTGTGTGTTAGCGGTATCTTATTGTGGATTTTATTCACATTTCCCTGATGAGTATCTTTTTATGAGTGTCTTTTCATGTGCTTATTGGCCATTTGTATATCTTCTGTTGTTAACTGTCTGTTCAGATATTTTGCCCATTTTGTAATTGGGTTGTTTGTCACTGATAGTTTTTAAAAATGAAACATAAAACAGAATAAGAAATATCAAAATATGTTATATGTAGTATGCTTTGTTTCATTAAAATTTTATTTCAGTATTTATACAGATAACCACATGCATGTGTGTATATATAGGCATATACACATCATACATATATACTGTGTTGCAATGTTAAATACATCTATTATCACTATACCTGATTTCTTATTAAGTAATAAAAGTCTCCTCCTCTATATCTTTGACTCATTAAAAGTTGACTTTGCTATTACTTGTAGCTGAAGCACGTCTGTTCTGACTTATGTTTCTATAGTTCTGCCCTAGAGCAGCCTCTTTACTTTTCGCTCCTTATATGATACATAGATTTGGAGTCATACATTTGAAAAATATACAGAAGTGTGTTCGTTTTGCTTGGTTGATTGTGAAGTGTGTAATTGCTGAAAAGTGGAAGTCATCGCTAGCTATTGACATTTGGTTTCATAAGCTTAGATGGAAAAGTTTGGTAGGAGAAAAGGGGATATGCATGACATAAAAGACCTTTAGGGTAGAAATACAGGTGATTTGATGCACCTTTTCAAATTATATTTTATGCTCTTTAGTTGATTTGTAATTAATTAATTTTCAGGTCATTAGTGGTAGTAGTGGTAGTTTTCCAGAAGATTTTGGAGTTTATTAGCTATACCGTGTTTGGTTTCTCCTTTGACTGGTTACAGTGTTAAAATGTTTGCAACAGAAGTTCTCCACATGCAATTTGGAAAAGAAGTGAGAACTTTCCTGCTCATTTTTAGTATATTTTTCATATCCAAAGTTTAAGGCTAAAACTATCCCTTTCATGGCTCTGAGTTGTCTGGGATTTTGCTGTTCCCCGAATGTTCCACAGCTGCTTAATAAGGCTGGAGGATGTTTTACTTTTCTGCACCAAGTGGTTAGCCAAGGGAAATGTGTGTCCTATATCCAGAGAGAGCTATTTCCTGACATGTTGCTTATATTTGTTAGGGTAATGCAAATTTTATTTTATTTTTTTAAAAAAATTTTTTTAATGTTTGTTTTTGAGAGACAGAGGGAGACAGAGTGTGAGTGGGGGAGAGGCAGAGAGAGAGGGAGACACAGAATCTGAAGCAGGTTCCAGGCTCTGAGCTGTCAGCACAGAGCCCGATGTGGGGCTCGAACCCACAAACTGTGAGATCATGACGTGAGCTGAGTCGGACGTTTAACTGACTGAGCCACCCAGATGCCCCAGGATAATGCAAATTTTAGTAACAAACATCCAAATTGCAGGGCTTTACCCAGTAGAAGTTTACTTCTGTCATGGATAACAATCCGATGTGGCTAATCAGGAATCTGGTGGATGAATGAGAGTCTGCTCCGTGCAGTTTATGCAATCAGTGAAGGACCTAGACTAACAGAGGAGCTGCCATCTTCAATATGTTCTTTTCATAGTTATCCTTGACATTGACATGTAGCCAGGGGAGAGTTAAGAACAAGGAAGATTGTGCATGGTACTGTCTCATAGGTTGGACTTGGAAGTTGTACACATCACTTCTGCTCACATTCCATTGGCCGGAACTCAATTGTATGGGCGTATCTAATGCTAGGGAAGCTGGTGGCTAAGATCTGAATGATTGTGGCCCCCCACCCCCAATTCATATATTGAAATCCTAATCCCCTAGGTGATGTATTAGGAGGCAGAGCCTTTCAGAGGTGATTAGTTAGAGCCCTCATGAGTGGAATTAGTGCCCTTATGAAAGAGGCCCCAGGGAGCTCCCTTGCCCCTTCTACCCTGTGAGGACACAGCAAGAAGGCCCAGATTTTGAACCAGGAATAGGGTTCTCACCAGACACCAAATCTGGCACCTTGATCTTGGACTTTTCCAGCCTTTAGAACTGTGAGAAATAAATCTCTGTTGTTTATAAGCCACCTAGTTTATCTTATTTTGTGATGGCAGCCTGAATGGACACTGGAACATGTAGTTTGGCTGTTTGCTCAGGGAGGAGAGAATTTGGATTTGGATGGACAATTTGCAGTCTTGGTCTCACCCCTTTTAGTTTCACCTTCCATGACTCCTCACTGTAGAGATGGTGAAACACAGACTCCAAATGAAGATGAGAAAGGGTATTTGCACATGGTGACAGGGTGGAGCCACAGCAGGTACCCGGGTATGCTAATCATCCTCCTATTTTACAGATCATATGAATGGCCTTTCTTCTCCCATCTCATCTCCCATTGGAGCCTAGCCACCCTGGACTTCTAACTCCTCCAGAGCTCCAAGCTTAAGCTGTCACAGGGGCTCTGACCCCTGCCTGAATAGTCCTCTTTCTCTATTGCCAAGCTATATTCTGCTCACCTGGGGGGTGTCAGCTTCAGGGTTCTCTGCTCACACAGACTCTCTCTTTTTTTCTTTTTCTTTTTAAAAAAAATTTTTTTTCAACGTTTATTTATTTTTGGGACAGAGAGAGACAGAGCATGAACGAGGGAGGGGCAGAGAGAGAGGGAGACACAGAATCGGAAACAGGCTCCAGGCTCCGAGCCATCAGCCCAGAGCCCGACGCGGGGCTTGAACTCACAGACCGCGAGATCGTGACCTGGCTGAAGTCGGACGCTTAACCGACTGCGCCACCCAGGCGCCCCTCTTTTTTTCTTTTTCTTAAAAATTTTTTAATGTTTATTTATTTTTGAGAGTGAGAGAGACAGAGTGCAATTGGGGGAGGGGAGAGAGAAAGAGGGAGACAGAGAATCCAAGGCAGGCTCCAGGCTCTGAGCTGTTAGCACAGAGCCCGACAAGGGGCTCGAACCCACGAACCGTGAGATCAGGACCTGAGCTGAAGTTGCTCGCTCAACCCACTGAGCCACCCAGGTGCCCACAGATTCTCTCTTAGGTCGTAACCTAAATTTGGTCCCCTCACTCAGCTCTCTCAAGAAATCCTGTTCTTTTTCCCCTTTATATCAGTGGTTCTGAATGTGGAATGGGGAGGGGGAATTTTACCCCTCGTCCTAGAGAACATTTGGCAACATGTAGAGACAGTTTTGGTTGTCACACTTGAAGGGAGGGATTGCTACTGGCATGTAGTGGGGTAGAGGCCAGGGATGCTGGCAAACATCGTACAACGTGCAGGGTGGCTCCCCGAACCAGGAATTACGTTTCTACATGAGAGCAGTGCCAAGGGTGGGGCACTGCTCTACCATCTATCACAACTTGTAAATGCAGTTCTTGGTGTGTTTGTTTAATGTTTATCTCCCTCACTAGATTGAAAGAGATGGTAACTGGTTTTTCACTGCACCCACAGATTATAACACATGGCATGTCTTGTAGAAAGTACTCAACATTTTTCGTTCAGTGAATAAAATAATTCCAAATCTAATTCATTCACATATACAGACTTAGAAACAATTCTTTTGATGTCTACCAAGTGTCAGGCACTGGAAAACCAAGATGAATAAACTTAAGACCGAGCCTCTTGCTCTTTATAGCCATATTTATTGTGTTAACTATGTCCCGGGTATTGAACTAAATTAATTATATAATTCTCTCATCTAGGCTTCTCGATGAGAGAAGCCCATGAGATGGCTGTAATATTATTATTGTCATTTTCCTATACATAACATTCAGAGAGGTTAATTGATTAGCCCAACATCATGGAGTAAGCAAGTGGAACAGCCAGGATGTTTAGCTCTTTCCAGACTACCTCACATGTTCATCGCTTCTAAATTTGCTTTCAGCCAAGACTCAGCATTCTTGTTTTATCAGTAGCTGTTAGTGGCACCAAAATGCAAAAATTTTTGAGAGGTAAGAGGGATAGAATTTATTGTAACCATTTTAAGAATAAGGAAAAAGAAACTTGGTAAAGACAATTGACCTGCCCAAGAGCACATCCACTAAGAACAAAGAGAGGAAATAAGATGTTCATGTTTGGCGGCCAAAGACCACTAGCCACACACCTGTGGTTGAGCAAGTTGGGTTCATTGGTATCCGTTTCAATAAGGAAAGACACACACCATGGGGAACCACAGGGCATTTCTGTAGGAGAAGCTTATTATGAGATTGAGCTTGGAGATTTGGGTGCATGGCTTTACTCTGGATTGAGCGCTACTAGGAAATAGGACAATTCTACAATTGGGTGTCTTAGTTAACTTTTATTTAGGAGCTCTGAAGAGTGAGCTGAGATAAAGCTGTAATTGATAAAGAAGCAGCAGCCACCCATTTTAGCCTCCAAGAAAGATATTTTTGTGTTTTGCATGCTGTTCTTCCGAGATCTTTTTTGTCTTTGACAAGAGTGATCTTATCTGATGTTAATGTTCTGAAATGAAAGTGTTAGCTAGAGAATACTAAGGTCTACCTATGAGTGCCAGGCAGCTAACATGTGACAACTGTCAGAGGCTGCTTTTTTCTTTTTGGAAGATCTTGGCACCCTAATCCTGTGTTCTCACTATACTACGCTGCCTGCCTACATGTGTGGAGTTTTCTCAGTACGCTGTCAGGGTTTACAGGTTTCAGAGAAGGAGCAATGAGTCCAGGTGGTGGTGGTGAATCAAGAGTTTGTCTCCAGTCTCACTCCCAGGCTACTGACACCACACATCCCCTGTTGCCCCTCAGTACTCAATACTCAGTGCTCTGAGTCTACCCTATCAGAGGAAGGAAACTGACAGATTGGAAACTGACACGCCTTGGACATTCCCAGTGACCCTCTGCAAGAACAAGATAACAAATCCCTTCTTTTCTAGAAGATTGTGGAATTTTCATCAGTTTATTTTTTGAAGTCTTTTATTTTCATTAGAAACATAACCTATGCTCATTAAATGAGAATCAAATAGAACAGTAGACTTAAAAAAGTCACTCAGTCCCACTGCCTGAAGAAAAATCTTATCAATATTTTTGAACATTTCTACCAGAATTTTCTCTACCATAATCTCATGTGGGGTGTGTGTGTGTGTGTGTGTGTGCGTGTGCATTATTTTGATCAGACTCGTTATACCACTTTTGTCCTGTTCTTTTTAATAACATACAAGTATCGGTGTATGAGGTACAAACAGGAGTGTTTAATATTTAAAATGCCATGCCAAATTTATTTCATACTTTTATTTTGGGGAATTTACATTGGTTCTACTTTTTTTTTTAAATTTTTTTTAACGTTTATTTATTTTTGAGACAGAGAGAGACACAGCATGAACAGGGGAGGAGCAGAGAGAGAGGGAAACACAGAATCGGAAGCAGGCTCCAGGCTCTGAGCCATCAGCCCAGAGCCCTACGTGGGGCTCGAACTCACGGACCGCGAGATCGTGACCTGAGCTGAAGTCGGACGCTTAACCGACTGAGCCACCCAGGCGCCCCTGGTTCTACTTTTTAATATAGTAAGTAATCCTGCGATAAACATCCTGGTACAGAAGAGTTGCATGTCTCTGTTTCTTCAGACTAAGCTCCTATCCTGGGGTTGATAAATTGAAGGATATAAACATATCCTATGTGTTATTTATAACATATATATTTATATCCTACTTATTTTTGAGAGAGAGAGAGAGAGAGAGAGAGAGAGAGAGAAAGGCACTTGTGGGGGAGGGGCAGAGAGAGAGGGAGAGAGAGAATCCGAAGCAAGCTCCGTGCTGTCAGCGTGAGATCATGACCTGAGCTGAAATCAAGACTCAGATGCTTAACCGACTGAGCCACCCAGGTGCCCCAGGATATAAACATTTTAAAGACTATTAACATATTATTAAATTTGGATGGTTATATTTTAAGAACAAAAGCCTTAGGATAAAGAAATGAAGATCTATCTTCTTGTGGAATTACAGGTTTTGGCTAGAGGGCTGGTGAAAAGGAAGAAGTGGTATGAAACATCAGTTTTTCTGAAAAGCGTGCCATTCTTTCTCTTTCACGTTCCAGGTTTTCCAAAAGTCTTTGGAAGGAATTTAGCAGACTCAGAGGGCAAGGGGGCTGCAGACCTAGAGGGTAAGAGAGGAGAAACCAGAGAACAAACTGAGGGTTGAGGGGGGGTAGGGGAGAGGGGAAAGTGGGTGATGGGCATTGAGGAGGGCACTTGTTGGAATGAACACTGGGTGTTGTATGTAAGCCAGTTTGACGCAAAATTATTAAAAAAAAAAACAAAAAACAAAAAAAACGAGAGAGAGCAAGAGAGCGAGAGAAGGAACCAAAGATTCATCCTTAATGCAGTTGACTTGCTTTAATTCAATCCCTTCCGGAGGATTGCTTTGAGCCACTTGTGGGGCTGAAGGCTGCAGGATGATCTCGTCTAGCGCCTGAGGCTGTTGAGATGAGGAGAGTGACAGGTACTGTTAGCGTTTGCCCCAGATGAGTCATGGGACAAGAGAGAAGCACGTGGCATGGCAGGTCTAAACTGCAGTTGGTGTCAGGGTTAAGGCTTCCCCTTCTCAGCTGCTTCTCATTCAAGACATCTCGATTCCCCCTCGTCCTCTGGGAGAGGTGTTAACTACACAGCCCCAGGGAGCTAGGGAACGCAAAGTGCCACCAGGGGAGAAGCATGCTAGCTGATTCTTTTTTGGGGGGCAATTCTCTCTCTTTTCTGACCTCTACTATTAAGAATCCTGAAGTACTTTTGAAAGCTTGCTGTTGCTTGGAACAAGCTTTTGTATCTTAAAGGAAAGGTGCAAACCAAAATAGTATCACTTTCAGAAGGCCACTGGCAAGAGGGGAAAACTGGGAGGAACTGGTGTTTCTTGGGGAGCTGGGAGCCACTGGCTGGGCAGGTTATCAAGCAGAGAGGTGAAAAGATACATTCTGCCAAGACTGTGGGGAGTAAGAAACTGCTGTAGAAAACTAATAGCTTCTTTCAAAAAAAATTTTTTAATGTTTATTTATTTTTGAGAGAGAGAGCAAGAGAGCGAGAGCACCAGTGGGGGAGGGCTAGAGAGAGACACAGAATCCAAAGCAGGCTCCAGGCTCTGAGTTGTCAGCACAGAGTCTGACTTGGGGCTCGAACTCACCAACTGTGAGATCATGACCTGCGCCAAAGTCAGATGCTTAACTGATTGAGCCACCCAAGCGCCCCCAAAACTAATAGCTTCTTAAACAGAGACACAAATCCCTTGGTAGAAGGGGCGTGATGGCAATATGCAAATTGGTTGCCAAATGTTATACTTCAGGAAAGAGAAGGAAAGAAGGAAGAAAATGGACATTTACCAAGCTTCTATTAATTATTGGGACCCCACCTGGCACTTTCTCATTTATCCCCTGACCTGACCTACGAGTTAGATGTGTAAATAATATTCAAGCCCATCTTTTGCATCAGCAAACTGGGTTTCAGAGAGGTGGCTGATTGCTGAGTCATCGAGCTGGTTGGGTGGATGCAGAGGCAAGGCTGATGCCCTTGCAAAAGAAATAATTTCTATGCATGAAAAATGCATCGAAAGAAATATTTTTAAAGTTCAACATTTAACTGTCTTTCATTGAATTATAATTTACACACCTTAAAAATTCACCCTTTGTAACAGTTAATGCAGTGGTTTTAGTAAATTTATAAAGTTGTGCAACTACCATCACGGCACAGTTTTTAAGTATCTCTATCCAAATGTACTTCTTTTTATGCAATAAAAGCTCTGTCTGAAAATGTGGATAAAGAAAATACTATAATTTCCATTGATTGCCTAGTCTATTTTTTCTAGATTCTGGAGGAGGGAAGAGGATGTTGATCGAGGGTGCAGAGACCAATTATGGCTTCTTAGAGCAAACCAAAGAGGGTGAAATTTCCAGAAATGTGATTCTAAAAATCAGTGATGGCCCATATGACATTACTTGATGGACTATGAAATAAACTACATAGAGTCCTCCTGGTATTATTAAGTATACATATAATACTGCAGTTATTATGTGTATATATATATATATATATATATATATATATATATACTGTATATATATATATAATAACTGCAGTTATAAGTTATAAGTTCCACTTATGTTCCATGTTCTTTTTTTTTTTAATGTTTATTTTTGAGGGAGAGAGAGACAGAGCATGAGCTGAGAAGGGGCAGAGAGAGAGAGGGATGCACAACACAGAATGTGAAGCAGGCTTCAGGCTCTGAGCTGTCAGCACAGAGCCCGATGTGGGGCTCGAACCCATGAACCGTGAGATCACGCCTTGAGCTGAAGTCCCGTGCCTAACCGACTGAGCAACCCGGGCACCCCTGTTCCATGTTGATCTTAAACACCTTAGATTACTGAAACATTTGACTATAGAAAATTGAGATGATGACACTCAGTGTATATTGTTCTTCTGTGCCTATGTCTGGTTTAGGCTTAGCCACCATGTCTTCCAGGCATCTATCTCTGACCTTCCTTCCACCCTTCCCAAGTATGGTTTGTATCCTCCCATAAAATCCTGTAATTATTGCTACCATATTTTTTATCTCTCTGTGTGATATTGTCCTTCCACTTCGATGTCTTCCCCATTAGATTCTGAGCTACCTGAAGGTACAGGAATTTTTTTTCCCTTCTTTTGAGTGGTAAAGAATTCACATGGATTCCATTTCTATTCTAGTTCACCTACAGGATAGAAAAGATAAAATGGTAAATATTACTTGAAATATTTTTGTAGGGGCTAGAGAAGATTGATTTCAAAGCATTAGGAGCCATTACTGTCTAAAGGATAAAAGTCAATCAGAAAAGAATATAAAATACCTCTGTGTTTTTAATGTCATTAAATGGGACAAAGATGAGGTGGTGTGTGGGGTTTGGGGATGGGTTTTGTTTGGAAAGAAGGTTTCCAGTTATATTTTTTAAATAAAGTACTTTAAAAAGGCACATATATAGCACAGGATTCCCTAAACTTCTAGATTATTTAAAAATTACTCACTTCCCCAGCCTAAAAATCTTAAAATTTTTCTAGAAATGTTTAAAATTTAGTAATAGCTTTTAGCATTGGCCCTGAATTTTCATTTGATTCAATTTTGTGTCACTCTAGTTCTTACTTTTTAAAAATATTTAAAAATGTATTATATTTTGTCTGAAAAATGACTTTCTTATGTGATATTTGTGCTATCCATAGCAATTTGATTCCTTTGGACCACCATAGGACTGTATGTGTTAAACTAAATGAATACCTGGAGTTTTATTTTAAATATGAACTTGGATGCTAGTAATTATTTAACCTTTGATGTTTTTGTCGTAAGGCATTTCTTTTTTTTTTTTAATTAATTTTTTTTAACGTTTATTTTATTTTTGAGACAGAGAGAGACAGAGCATGAACGAGGGAGGGGCAGAGAGAGAGGGAGACACAGAATCGGAAGCAGGCTCCAGGCTCTGAGCCATCAGCCCAGAGCCCGACGCCGGGCTCGAACTCACAGACCGTGAGATCGTGACCTGAGCTGAAGTTGGACGCCCAACCGACTGAGCCACCCAGGCGCCCCTCGTAAGGCATTTCTTAATCTCTTGTACTCTTTATACTTTATGTGATGGACTCTTCAGTTGATTCATATCTAAACAACTGTTTGCACACCCCCACAAAATTTCTCGCATTGTTGTTTTGTCTTGGCTCTAGAAAATATAGGTCACTTTTTCCTCCCTGGCAGCAAATGTAACTGCTTCTGACTTCTTTATTTGCTTGCTTATTTGCCTGTTTATTGGAGCAAGAGGGAGCCTGCAGTCTGAATGTTGATTAAGGAAGTTAATTACTCCCAATTATCTTTCCAAGGAACTGTGTCTCTTTCTGACTTGGTATTTCCTGGAATTTCTTAACCTACTCTAGGGATAACTATGAGGTCACAACAGAGCCAACGCTAAACAGGTTTCAACTGTGATGGGTCAGCATTGGTGACTGACAAGAGAGGCTGTGTTTTCCTCCACAGGACATGCCAGTTTTTCTCTTTTTCCTTTCAGTCTATGGCAGAGCAATTTATTTTATACTAAATTGGGGTGCAAGTTCAGACATAATAATTATTTGTACTAATTACTTGTAATAATTATTTGTACTGGTGATATTTTCTCTTGGGAGCTAAGGATGGGACTAGGTTCTCCTTGGACACTTTGTGGGCGTTGGAGCTTTTTAGCAGAGTCATGGAGGAGAAACTGGGACTGAACAACACAATATCAACGCTTCCAATGATTCTCAGGTTTTCACCAATTGACAGTGGTGAAATCTTGACTGAAAGGGACTGACCATCACTATTAATCTGGCTGCTTTTCTAGTATTCATTTTATTATGCTTCTTCTCTTCACTTCATGCAATTCATACTTTATTTGGACCTCAGGTGCATAGAGTTAAGATTGGCATCTTCAGTTTATGGCACACTATTGACATAGGTCCCTCTCTTGTTTTATTTTTTTTTCTCTTTAATGCCTTAGCCTCATTCCCACTCTTTTTTAAAAAACGTTTATTCATTTTTGAGAGAGAGACAGAGTGTGAACAGGGGAGGATCAGAGAGAGAGGGAGACACAGAATCTGAAGCAGGCTCCAGGCTCTGAGCTGTCAGCATAGAAGCCAATGTGGGGCTCGAACGCATGAACTGTGAGATCATGACCTGAGCCAAAGTCAGATATTTAACCGACTGAGCCACCCAGCTGCCCGCCCCCCGCCCCCATTCTTTATCCATGGGCATGTACCTCTCTAGGCACCCTCTCTAATATATCAGATACATATCCTTGACTATGTGTGGATTTGTAGAAAATATAGTGTGTATGTGTGTATTTTTAAAGTTGACACATAGGGTTTTGCACTACAGCGTTTATTCTGATTTATTTGGTTTTTCATTCAACGCTAACTTTTTGAGGTTTAATCATGTTATTTTGCCATGTTGAACATCTGGTTCATTGCTTCTAATTCCAGCAGAGTATTCCCCAGTTCGAGTCTACATCTTATGTCTCCATTTCCCTAATGAATAAACCAGACTGCCTCCAAACTCCTTCTTCCACAAACAGAATTCTGGTGAACATCCTTGACTACTTTTGGACCTGGGCAAAGGTTTCTTTAGGGAATACATCTCCCCCAAAGGAGGGAAGTGCTGATATTTCAAGGACACAACATTTATCTTCATTATCTATAACCAGATTTATTTATAAAATGGCTGAATGGACTCAGAATTCCAGTAGCCCTACATGAAGCCTCCTTTTTCTGCACTTGAAATTTTTTTTACAGGGGGCTAGAGAAGATTGATTGCAAAGTGTTAGGAGCTATTACTGGGTAAAGAATAAAAGTCCTTTGGAAAATAATATAAAATACCTCTGATACCAATACTTAGTATCATCTGACTTTCTTACTAATGTGATGAGCAAAAAGTGGGATCTTATTTTGTCTTGCATTTCTCCAATTATTAGTCATGTTAGCTTTTTGGGTTTCTCTTTCTGTGATTTGTCTATTCATAAATTTTTTTTGCTCCATATTTGTTTTCATTGGTGTTTTTATCTTTTCCATCAAACCTTTTGTATTTCATTGGAAAATGTATAATTAGTAAGTAACGATTAATTAGTTATCCTATTTTAGCATGCCTGTATCTCTACCTGTTTTTCTGTCTGCTGACTGTGGCTTCCTACCGGCCCTTCTAACCAATGAGTTGATAGAATGCCAGCTAAACTGGCCTGGTCTGTTAGTCTATATGACCATATCCTAGCCAGCATAACATTCCCGTTAGCCTTTTTAAATGTTTGAGGACAGAACATTGATGACAGACGTCTGAGAACTCCTGGGAATCTCCTAAGGAATTCATCTGGTAATCATTGACCTAATTCCCTAAAAGGAATTAAAAAAAATCTTCCTAAAACCTAGAGTATCTTTTCCTGGATTTATGTATCTTTCGGGCTATTTGACTAATCAATGAAGTGGTATTGCTCCATAAAGGAAGGACCTTATAAACTTACACTGGATGTCTATAAAGTCAGTGATGCTGGTAGAAACAGGTGTATATATCCTGCTTTGTTTTTCTTTTAAAAAGCATTTATGTAAGAATATTTATTCAGAAAAGCCAGACGTGAGGGGCGCCCGGGTGGCTCATTTGGTTAAGTGTCCAACTCTTGGTTTTGGCTCAGGTCATGATCTCACGGTTTCATGAGTTTGAGCCCCGCATTGGGCTCTGTGCCGACAGTGCAGAGCCTGCTTGGGATTCTTGGTTTCCCCCTTTCTCTGCCCTTCTCCCCCACTCACACTGTCTCTGTCTCTCTCAAAATAAACAAACTTAAAAAAATGAAAAGTCAGATGTGAATTCTGTTCTCATGTAAAATCTAAGTATCATTCCAATTCCCACCTTTGGAGGTAGTTTCTTTCTTCCAATGATACTGCACTTGTTCAAAATACTTGCTCAAAATACTTCCTCTTTAAAAAAAGCTAGACCACCACAGTCCAGAGCTAGGGATTCTGAACTACTCTTTGAGAGAGCTGAGTTGAAAGGCAGTTTTACCATTCTTATCTGTATGCCATTGCACACGATATTTAATTTCTCTGAATCTCAGTTTTCTCAGGCAATATTGATTCTTCACTCATAGGATTGTCAAGGAAGGTGAATAAGACAACATAGTTGAAAGTCATCACCCAGAGATTAAGCAATAATTAATACTGAAATTTCAGATATTAGTTCCATTGGAATCTAAACTTGTTTAAAAATCATAAGGAGCTCCATAGCTCCAACCTTTGTCTAGGTTTCAAAATGTAGACAGGCAGAATGGACATGAGCATCACAAAGTTGTTCTTGGTATTTACACGTGCCTTGGTGAGACGCCCCAGTTTCCATCCTTCTTCTGTCACGGAGACAAGTATATCCTGTTTCCCTTCAAAGTATTCTGACAATACCATCTGTCTGTGGGAGTAACAACAGTACTAGCTTTGGGTGATTACTGAGTGACCTGAGGGTCATCAGAAAGCTCTCTGTTTCTACCTGAAGAAAGTCCATCCAATACATTTCCTGATGATGGCACCTAGGGTTAATGGAAACTGAAAGGTCCGGTTTGGATTCTAAGGACAGATTCGTAACCTGCCTTTACCATCCTGATGATGCAGTTGTGGGCTTTTGAAAAGTGCCTGTCATTGGTAGTTCTCGTACATCTAAGTTCTTCTGTAGTCACATTCATCTTTTGGGTTCCACGAACACAATGAACCTCGTTTTTGTTAGCCACATGACCTTGAGCAAGTAATTTTATCTCTTTGAGCCTCCATTTCCTTATGTATAAAAGGAAAAAGATGACTTTGCAGGGATGTTATAAGGATTAAATGAGATACTGCATGAAAATCTTACATACTTTGCCAGGCACGTTACAGGTTTTTAGTAAATTTTATTTCCTTTCTGATTCACTTATCCACAGAAAAAATAGCCTGCTGTGTGAGTTGAAAGCCAAGTGTACCTGTGTCTGATTCCAAATTGGGCATTCTTCTGAGATTCCCATCAGGTACTGTAAAGTACATTCATATTTTGACAGATGCTAGACTCTGGATTTACAAAGCCCACTCTGTGACAGTGTTGAGTATGCAAATTAAACTTTCCCAAGAGCTGCTGAATATCAGGGAAACAGCATTTCTTTCAAAGACTATTGATGCATCCTTTTTTGCCACCATTGCTCAAGCTTTCAGGAGCATCTTTTAAAGTTTTAAAATGAAAATATTTCAAGGACTTGCCAAGGCAGGACTCACTTTTTCTCACAGCAGCCTGAGAAAAATGACTGGAGAAATGGACTGGTGAGAGACTGAGTGACTCACAGCCTCTGAGATGCTGACCTAAGCTGGGTTCTAATGCCATGGGATCAGAGCACGTAGTTTTGAGGGAGGAGAGTAAATAGCAACTTGGGGAGAGGAAAGTGCTAACCCTCTCATTAGGCATCATGTGAAAAAGTGGCCTACTTTGCCAGTAGTGAGGGGCCTCTTCTGCTTAATTTGCCTGCAATCCATTTGCCAGGCCAGAGTATCCACAGTAAGAGCATGGCTCAACAGTGCAGAAGAGGAAGATGAGACCTGTTTTGAGGAATCTGGCATAAAGACTTTGCTGGACAGAAGAAGTCTCTACTTAGGACTGCAGAAGGCAGAAATTTGTAAACAGACCACTAGACCAGAAGCTAGGACACTCAGGGACTCTGTGGTCTACTTATAAATTTCCTTTGCATCTCTTACCTGACATCCAGGTCTCTTTTCTAGTTTTGACCTGGGTGTTGCCCTTAGCTACTCCAAAACTGTGAACTAGGTATGAATATCAGAAGCCTATAACAATAACAACAACAACAACAACAACAACAACAACAACAACAATAAATCTGGTACAGGCTATATTGTGTATGAGTAGGTCTTATGGTTTAAAGGAATCAGGCAGAATTATGTAACCTGTATAAAGCATGCATTGGCTAGTGTAGTGGTTAGCTGTTGCTGTGTAACAAGCAAACATAAAAATCTCAGTTGTTTACAATAAGCATTTACTTAGCTCATATGTCTGCTGGTTTGTTGGGGTGTCTCTGCTTCAAGCTGAGGGTCTGGTTGGCTCAGATATGCTCCATGTATTTCATTCTGAGATTCAGGTTAAAGGAATAGAAATTGCCTGGAGAAAATTCTTCTCAAGGCAATGGCAGAGGCACAAAAGCATAAATAGAAATACATGAGGACTCTAAAGGCCTATACTTGGAACTGGCACTCCTGTCCATTTGTAATTGGCTAAAGAAAGTCACATGATCAAGCCCAAAGGGAAGGGTTAGGGAAAGGTACCTCATCAACAGAGGCAGGAGGAAATTTCTTTTTTCAAAGGCACCTAGTATGGTATTTGGATACAAGGAAGAATGAGGGACTGGTGCTGGTAATCCCAGGCAGGAATTAATAGGGAGACCCAAACTTATGAAAATTCTATTTTGTTAAATGTAATGCCTACTTATTTATTTTTCAAGTCACCTTGTGATTTGTGGTACTGAATTAATGGATAATATTTTCCTTAAATGCACACATGCCAAGGACAATGGGATATGAAATATCTTTGCATGTATTATTTCTCTATTCCAATTAACATTCATGAAGATAAACCAAGAACTGAAATTAAACCATGAAGTTCACAGAGTTTGTCTTTTTAAGATGTTTTGTTGAAGAATAATGTATATTCCAAAAAGTACACAAATCACGAGGATATAGCATAAGGAGTTTTTACAAACTGAGCCCAGTAGTGTAATCAGCACCAAGATCAACTGACTAAATACAACCAGGGTCCTTGGAGTCCACTTTATGCCACCTTTCAGCCATTATTTATGAAGAGTAGACACTATCTTGACTTGTAACACTGTTTTTTTAATATGAAATTTATTGTCAAATTGGTTTCCATACAACACCCAGTGCTCATTCCAACAGGTGCCCTCCTTGATGCTCATCATCCACTTTCCCCTCCCTCCCGTCCCCCATCAACCCTCAGTTTCTTCTCATTTTTTAAGAGTCTCTTGTGGTTTGCCTCCCTCCCAACTTGTAACATTATAACACTATTGATGAAATTTAGAACTTTATGTAAATGGATTGAGTTATAAGCCAGATTCTGTCTTTTGAGTCTTCAGCCTCTCCTTTATGTGTTTCTTCATATGCCTTTCCAAGTTTCAAGAGCCTTTATTTATTTGTTTGTTTAGATATCATTGAATTATAATTGGCATATAATATTATGTTAGTTTCAGGTATATGACATGGTGATTCAATATTTTTAATACATTATGAAATGATTGCTTGAATAGGTCTAGTTACCTTCTGTCACAAGAGCCTCTACTTATCACATCTTCCTAGTTGAGGGATTTTATAGTTCATTGGCATTTTTACTGATAGACAGTAACACAAGTGTGCTGGCATTTAAAGTTATTTTATCTCTAAATACCAGTGGAAGATGTATCTCCTGCTATAGATTTTGTGGGCAGTGGTGTGAAGGTGGGTGCAGTGGTTCAGATTTTCTACATTTTGACTGACTTTTCTATCTAGTTATTCTATTGCTTTTGAGAGAGTTGTGTTAAAATATCCAGCTAGAATGGTGGATATGTCTATCTCCCTTTAGTTCTATCAATTGTTTCATATACTTTGAATTTTTATTATTGGATGTATATACATTTATAATTGTTATATCTTCCTGACATGTTGATCCTTTTATTACTTAAATTTTTTTTAAATGTTTGTTCATTCTTGAGAGAGAGAGAGAGAGAGACAGAGTGTGAGTGAGGGACAGGCAGAAAGAGAGGGAGACACAGAATCTGAAGCAGGCTTCAGGCTCCAAGCTGTCAGCACAGAGCCTGACATGGGGCTCAAACCCATGAACCACGAGATCATGACCTGAGTCAAAGTCAAACACTTAACTGATTGATCCACCCAGGCGCCCCCCAATCCTTTTATTACTTTTATTAAAGGGTCTCTCTTTGTCTCCAGCCCATTAGACTATTTGAAAGAACTGAGATGCTACTAAGGAAATGGAGCTTATAGTCACAGTGGTGTGTCCTTTCTGTGAGGCCACCACCCCAGACTAGAGAGGGAGACTTTGTCATATGAACCTTTGTATAGGTCAAGATCCTGGAAGAAAAGAGATGACATACTTGAAAGTTTTAGGTGAAGAGGGTTTAATGAAGGAACTACTTACAAAGTATGAACAGAGTTATAGCCAACAACAAAGGATAGGAAAACACCCAGAGATTGGCAACAGAGGGGAGCCGTCAACTTCACTAGGCTGAGAGAGGGAAGCAGGGATGGTGTCCAGAGTCCAAGGAGAATGGGAAGGATGGGAGAATGACCACCTAACAGGAGCAGTAGCCACAGCTAGAGCTGTTGTGAGGTAAGGAGGGAGCGGGGAAGGATTGCAGTGGGGAACAAATATCATCTTCCCGCCCTCTTGTCTCCTGCCAGCCCTTTACATTGGCCAAGTCCAACTGAAAGCCACAGGGAAAGGGAGCCTGGGTGCTGCAGGTGGGGTTCAGCCTGCCATGACTCAGAGGGAAGAGCAGGGTGAGAAGTGGCAATGGGGGCTGAGATGGGGGGTACAGAGAATAAATGGCAGGGTTCCTACATTGCTCCAGGATGGAGACTGTAGAGCATAGAATTTAGGAACCCAGATTCCGGAGCCAAACTGTCTAGGTTCAAACCACACCTCTGCCACTTAGCAGCTGTGTTGCTAGTTACTTCTCAGTGCCTCCATCCCTCCCCTACAAAATGATGATAACAGTATCTGCCTCATGGGGTTGTTTTGTGAAGATTAAATGACCATATGTAAAACACTCAGAAGAATGCTGGGCACATCATATTATGGAGGTGATGCTTCATTTCTATAGTCCAGCGCCCTGGGAATCTTGCTTTTGTAGGCTCTTTAGCATTCGGGACATATTGCTTTGGTGTTTCAGTAACTTAAAAAAAGATTTTTTTAATTGTTTATTCATTTTGAGAGACAGAGCATGAGGGGTGGGGGAGGGGCAGAGAGAGAGGGAGACACAGTATCCGAAGCAGGCTTCAAGCTCTGAGGTGTCAGCACAGAGCCAGATGCGGGGCTCAAACTCACAAGCTGTGAGATCATGACCTGAGCTGAAGTAGGACGCTTAACCCACTGAGCCACCCAAGTGCCCCTTGGTGTTTCAGTAACTTTAAGAATAGAGGATGAGACTAGTTGATAGGATTCTGAGTATAGGCAGAGGAGAGACAACCTCATCCCCAGAGGTCAGTGAATGGCAGGGCCATGGGGGTCCAGCCATAAACAAGAGGTACTCTCCTGTGCTAGGAGAGGGTTCAGGTATGCGGTCTATATTTTCTTGAGTGCATATGTGGGTGTGCATATATGATGCTTAAAATAATAATTCCACAGGCTTTGCTGCTAATTCTAGAGATTAGGAAACCAATAAAATGAGGAGAATGCCTGAAAAAGTGGCTTGTTTGTACACAAGTAATTGCCAGCATTCATGTATATCAGTTACCACTTCAGTATAATTATCATGCAACATCACATGAATATGGTTAGCATTCCATAGGTTATTTTATGAGGGCTAGAAACTCAGCTCATTTTTGCATGGCTTTCACGGTTTGTTGTCCACATAGGATGCCAATCAGTAGAAGCTTCAGTAAAAAGTGAAATAAATGTGTGTACCTATTACTACCTCCATTGCTAAGTGAGAGAATAACAGAGTTCTCAGTAAATCAGTGTATGGCATTTCTCTCTCCACATATTGCTGATGCACATCAGGATCCTTGGAGATGAGATCCTGCTTTTTACTGATGAAGAATCTTGGAGTTCCAACGAATGATTATTGACAAAAGAAGGAGGGAGAGGACACTGGGTGCAGAACCGGGCTCAGTAAATATTCATAGGGTAATAGATTGAGCAGCCCTGCAAGAGTCATGTCCACAATTTGCTGCCTTTAAAATGCCATTAGCTTTTTCTACTTATGTCAGAATGATGATGTATTGGTAAACATCAGGCCCTCTGGGTCATCTCTCCACAATTTCCTTATCATTTTTACTTGCCTTGACTGTCTTCCCGGTAAATGCCTCACATGAACGGATACGGCTCATAAGTCCCAACATCCCTTAGAAAGTTTCTTTTGTCAAGCAGGAATATGTTAGTTGAAAAGAAAAGGAAGGCCAACTGAGAGAAGTTTAAACAAGGGGTTCACTTTTCTCACTTGATAAAAAAGCATTGAGGCAGGCCGCTGCAGCTTCCCAGTGATGCCCCTGGGGACTCGGGCTATTTCCCATTCATCATCCTTTTTGGGTCAGGTTCTTTCCTCATGTTTGTCAGCTCATGGTCAGAGATGGCTCAGCAGCTAGATCCCTAGGCCTCATGATTGTAGGCAGAAAGGTAAATGGTGGAGGAATGTCTTTTTAGCAAGGCTTAACTTTTTTATTTAGGGACTTCCAAATCTGCCTTAGGGTCTTTGCCTATACTTCATTGGTCAGAGATGTGCTATAGGACCACCGTTGTGAATAAATAGCTGTATCACTACCCTGAACAAATCAGATTAGTAAGAAAGAAGTATGTGTGTGAGTAGGGTGGAGGGTGGAGGAGTGGGTGGTAGGAGGGGGGGAGGAATGACCACTGGGTAGACAATTAACAATGTCTATGTCAGGAATTCCTTTGTCATGTGGTTTTAGTAATTGATTCTCTAATCTCATGCTTGGATGTATCCTGGAGACTGCCTTGCTTTACACTTGTACCGACATGAATACGGCAGAGTTTATAACCCAGTGGGTAGTTTTAGCAAAGGGTCCTGGAGGTAAGCTAGATCCTCTGCTTCTCTTTTATCTGTCTTAAAGAATAATAGAGTCTTTAAGAACAAGGTATTCATCCATTTTGCAGTAAGTGTCTGGCCCAGTAACTGGGGTGCGTGTTGCATCTTGCAAGTGAAAATCACTCCTCCTGTTGTTGCCGTGGGAAACAATAAAGGGGATCACAAGTCTAACAGTTGGTGGCTTTGGTGATGGGAGTATAAATCCCAGCCAGATAAGAAAACTTTGCTGTACTGTTTACTGGGACTTCCCCTCTTAGCGTTCCCGAGTTCTGTCCCCTTGTGGGCCCGAGAGCCCACAAATGAACCACCTGTCTCTCTGATCCAAAATGCTACAGAGGAGCCATTGAAATGATGACATGGTAATATCATTCCCTTGCATTTGAAGAGCCCCTACGTCCCATAGCCTTTTCTGTGTACAGCACTTTAGTTGCATCTTCACAGTTACTTGGCCAGGTGCAGCCGCGGGAGGACAAATTTCAAGTATTGTCTTTGTAGATAAGCAGACTTGATGAAAGATGGGAACTTCGGTAAGTCTAGCTAACCAGTATTTGTCCAACTTCTGACCCTAACCCATTAAACGAGGAAACCCACTTACTGGACCAGCTCCTGCTTAATTAAAAAAAAAAAAGCCACAAATGCCAACTGATGTTTTTGGTAATTTGATGCTCACCTCCTTTCTTATTATCCTTTTCCCCTGAATACCTATTTTTGACTCTGCATGTCTTCTTAATTTGACCATATTTGGGACCCTTTTCAAGTCTCTCCTTAATCCCGTACCTGGGTTCCAACATAGTCGTTGGTTTGATGTGCCCTTACTTCTTGCCCTGGTGAGCCCTACCCACTCATGGTGCCTTACCTATGCCACCTATTATGGGGAGCAAGTCATGCTATCTCCTTCCAACAAACTGTGTTATGATGAGCTGGGAAACCTAGGAAGGAAACAGTTCCAGATGACAGCAGGCACTCATTGTATCTGCATTCTTGATTACATCTCTGCCTGCCAGCTGTCCCCACAATTTCCCTGTTGACTTCGGCATCCTTAACAGGGGCCCCTATGCCCTATTTCTGGGCGAGGTTAGTGCTGGCATCTCTCAGTTATTCTCTAGCTGATAAAAATGAATTAAGAACAGGTGGCTGACTTCCTTGGCCCAGAGCCAAGGAAGTAGAAAGGTTGAAAAAAAACATTGGAATCCTTTTTCAGAATTTCAAAGTTAAAAATCGTCTCAGATTGCGTGTTGTGACTTGAAAGAGGAAAACACAGTGCTATAGCTAATGGTTAATGGGAAGTAGAGCGAAAGAATTGGAGGCATAATAGAATATGCACAAACTAGATTTGGGTAACTTGTATTCTGCTTCTGGCTCTGCTGCTAACCAACTAGTTGCGGGATTTGGGACAAATCAGTTCACCTTTCTGAGTCTTGCAACTGGGCTACTTGTCAGTCTCTTTCCAGCTTTAAAATCCTCCAAAAGGAGCAACTAAATGTTTCCATCTTTTTTTTTAGGGCATCAGCTATGCCTGTGTATTATCTTTTAAGTCTCATTCTCAACATGTATTTATAAGTAGGAATCCTTTCCCCAGGCTGTTCCCAGGGTCCAAGCTAGAGGCTATCCAGTGTGTGCACTCTTTATGAAGACTCTGCCTGTTCAGCACCTTGTCTCTTTGAAACACTCGGTCTCCTCCGATTTCATGAATTGGTCTGGCACAGCACAGTAGTTCTTGAATTTGAGTGTGCAATAGAATCACCTGGGCGCCTATTAAAACAATAGATTGCTGGGCTCTATGCCTAGAGGATTGTTTGTTTGGTTTTTCAGAGGGTCTGGGATGAGGCCCAAGGATTTGCATTTGTAATGAGTCTGTAATGCTGTGGCTGAGGGTGCAGGAAACACACTTCCAAAACCTCAGTAGTGGACTAACAGAGGGTTGGCACACAGGCATGAGTTCAAAATCTGACTCTTGGAGCTCCCGGGTGGCTCAGTCAGTTAAGCATCTGAGTCTGGATTTTGGCTCAGGTCATGATCTCACGGTCCTGACATTGAGTCCTGCTTCAGATTTTCTCTTTCTTTCTCTCCCTCTGCCCTCCCCCACTCACGCTGTCTCTCTCTCTGTCTCTCTCAAAACAAAACAAATTCTGACTCTTGTCATTTACTTTTTATGTGACTTTGGGCAAGTAATTTCATCAGTGTAAACCTTGGTTTCCTCACCCATAGGTAGGACAAAAATACTTGTATTTCCCATGGCTGCTGTGAGATTTAACTATTGCTGTGTATCAGTGTTTGGTATGTTGTCAAAATTAATTTCCTATTCTTTGTTCTTTTCCACCTCCCTCTGAAATCTTCTAGGAAAATAATCAAATCATGGAGTATCTTGTAGATGGCAACCATAATCTCACAAGCTGAATTGAGGGAAATAAATTCCTATTCTTACAGCCTCCTGAAAAGACTTAATTTTATTGAGTTTAAGAAAAACCTTTCTGGACATTCAAGAAAGTATTTCACAGGAACCTTCCCATCTAAAACTCTCAACTATTTTTCAGTGATTGCATATTTGGCTGATACATTAGCCTTTGTTATATACCCAGAACCCTAAGAAAATCAGGCCAAGACTAAAATGAGGCCTAAAGTCTTGGGGAAATAGGTAATTGTCATTCCTTTCCATTTTCTCTTAACTTACATGTGTGGAAATTATGTATCGGAGTGGAAATTATGTATCCCTACCAATAACAAGTCATGGTAGGGACAGGATACCAAGGACTTCTTTTGGATTAGACAAAAACAGAAATCACTAGGAACAGTTAAGAACTATTACAGATATTATTATTAGGGGGAAGTGTTCAAAGATTCCTTCAATCCAGAGTCATGAACTCAAATATCTGAATTTGTTCAGAGAGTAGTCTTTGTTATGATTTACTTCATTGGACCACCTTTAATGACATTTATTTCCCTCAGATTCACTTTCACTTATTTTATTTTTTATATTGAACCCATATGGAAAGAAACCACGCTGTGGGGTGCTGACAACACTGACTCCATCTTTGGCCCACTATCTTGTTCATGTCCACACAGTGGCCTCCCTCAGGGCTACGTGTTCCAGGCACCATGGAGGGTTAATGTATGCCCTGACCAGAATGTGAGAAGCCTTGTTCTGATCTTCCCTAAAGTGACTCATTGAAGGCTCCACTTTAGCTAACTAGTAGAGATGACTGGAGCACACATGGTGCCACTTTAGATAACTACCCTTTGACTCACTACAATGCCTCTTGCTGTATAAAAGCTGTGGGTTAAAGACCAGACTTGACGGAGAAGAAGAGTATTTTGGGTGGTGAATAGTTGTATACTGCCTGGATTGTTGCCTGCCTGATTCCCCCTACATTAGACTGTAAATGGCATGGAGTGGCTTGGGTCATTTTTCATTCTCAAGACGACTTCTCATTTTGGAGGATACTTTACTGTCCTCTACCTTCTGACATGTTCCAGCAAGGAAATAAGCTTTCTCTTATTGTCTTAAAACACATGGCTGCTTTCTTTTTTTTTAAATCTTTCACCTTATTTTAGAGATGTTGAGACATAAACAATCTCACTTTTAACTCTTTTTAAAATGTTTATTTACTTATTGTGGGTGTGTGTGTGTGTTGTGTGTGTGTGTGTGTGTGAGAGAGAGAGAGAGAGAGAGAGAGAGAGAATGAGCAGGGGAGAGGCAGAGAGAGATGGAGAGGGAATCTCCAGCAGGCTCTACACTGTCAGCACAGAGCCTGATGCAGGGCTTGATTCCATAAATGGGCATCATGACCTGAGCCGAAAGCAAGAGTTGGATGCTTAACCAACTGAGCCACCCAGGCGCTCCTCACTTTTAACTCTTTAATAAAAATGGCAGCACAAGTGTGGTGATAAAAGGAAACTGTTGCTCAGTGTCAGGATAAAGGAGACAAAAAGGAGGGAAAAGGACTCTGAACAAATAAAAAATCATGTCCTGTTTGCAGAGGCAGCTTCTACATGCCCGGAGCAGATTTCCTTCCAGTGATAATGTAGGCTCTTTGTTGCCATATTTTGATATTTTTAAAGAGAAGTGGGAAATGAAGGTTTTATGTGAAGATAATTTTTAATGTTAACAAATTAAAAACTTAAAATACTGTGCAAACTATCACTGTGTATGTGAGATAGAATCTGCTGGTTGGTTTTGCCACGGGCTGCCAGATTTCTCCCTCTGCTTTAATGCATCCTGAAAGTCCTCTGAAAAAACAAGCTGGTTATAGTCACTGTGGTTCAGGAGGTTGAGGTTGAGAAGCAAATCCAGACTCAGAGGATGTGGATTTCAGACTTGGCTTAATGGTTAGATCTTCTACAATTACTCTGCAGGCTGGGAAGTGATGTTAAAAAGTCTCCAAAAAGGAAAACCATGTGGGTGAAATAAATTGATGTTACCTTTTTAATATCTTGAGCTTGTGTGACTTTATAGCCTTTTGTGACAAGTGTTGACATGGCATTCTTCTCCTTTTTAAAAAAAAATTAAATAAAAATATTAACATATACAGAATATCTTTCCATTGATTTGTGTCTTCTTTAATTTCTTTCATTTCTGTATTATAATTTTCAGTGTGCAGGCCTTTTGCTTCTTTGGTTAAATCTATTCCTAGGTATTTATTCTTTTAGATGTAATTGTAAATGGAATTATATTCTTGATTTGTCTTTCTGATAGTTCATTGTTAGTGTATAGAAACACAACTGAGTTTTGTATAGTGATTTTTGTATCCTGCAACTTTACTGAATTTGTTTATTTCAACAGTTTTTTGGTGGTGTGTTTAGGGTTTTCTATATAAAGTTTTGTCATCTGCAAATAGAGATAACATTACTTCCTTTCTGATTTGGAAGATTTTATGTTTTTCTTGTCTAATTGCTCTGGCTAGGAATTCTGGTACTGAATAATTGTGGTGAGAGTAGGCATCTTTGTCTCATTCCTGATATGAGAGGAAAAGCTGATGTTAGCTGTGGGCTATTACCTTGATGTACGTTTTCTGTACTCCTAGTTGAGAGTTTTTATCATGAAAGAACATCAAATTTTTTCAAGGGTGGTTTTTGCATTTATTGAGATAAACATATGATTTTTATCCTTTTTGTTGTTGATGTTTTGTGTCACATTGATTTACAGATGTTGAAGCATCCTTGCATTGCTGAAATAAATCCCGCTTGATCATAGTGCATGATCCTTTTAATGTACTATTAAATTTGGTTTGCTATTATTTTGTTAAGGATTTTTGCATCTATGTTCACCAAGAATATTGGCCTATAATTTTCTTTCCCTGTAGTGTCCTTGTCTGATTTTAGTATCAGGGTAATATTGGCCTTGTAAAATGAGTTTGGAAGTTTCTGTCCTCTTCTATTTTTGGAAGAGTTTGTGAAGGACTGGTATTAATTCTTCCTTAAATGTTTGGTAGAATTCACCAATGAAGTCATTTGGTCCTGAACTTTTCTTTGTTGGGAGGTTTTTGATTACTGATTCAATCTACCTACTAGTTATTGTTTTGCTCAGTTTTTCTATTTGTTCATGTAGGTTGTATGTTTCCAGGAATTTATGTATTCTACGTTTCTAAATTGTTGGTGTATTATTAATAGTAGTCTCTTATGATCCTTTGCATTTGTAGCAGTTATAATGTCTTTTCTTTCTAATTTTGAGTCTTAACTACTTTGTCTTAATGTAGCTAAATGTCTGTTTTGTTTACATTTTAAGAACGATTTTTATTGATCTCTTCTATTGGCTTTTTAGTCTCTGATCTTTGTTATTTCCTTTCTTTGACTAACTTTGCATTTAATTTGTTCTTGTTTTTCTAGTTCCTTGAGGTATAAAGTTAGGTTGTTTATTACTGTTGTCTCTTAGAACTCTTTTAGCTATATCTAAAATTTTGGTATGTTGGGTTACCATTTTCCTTTGTCTCAAGATATTTTTTGATTTCTCTTTTGATTTCTTCTTTGACCCATTGGTTGTTCAGTAGCATGTTTTTTAATCATCACCTATTTGTGAATTTTCCAGTTTTCTTCTTATAATTGATTTCTAGTTTCATGCCATTGTGGTTGCAAAATATGCCTGATAAGATTTGGATCATCTTAAATTTATTAAGACTTCTTTTGCAGCCTGACATATGATCCACCCCGGAGAATGTTCTATGTGTGCTTGAGAAGAATGTATTCTGCTGTTGTTGGATGGAATGTTCTGTAAGTGTCTGTTAAATCCATCTGGTCTAACATGTAGTTTAAGTCTGATGTTTCCTTACGACTTTTCTGTCTGGATGATTGGCAACTTATCTATGACAAAGGTGCAGTATAAATTCAATGGAGAAAGGATGGCCTTTTGAACGAATGGTGCCTAATACATTTGGGATTCATCCATGTTGTTGTGTACTTCAGTAGTCATTTCTTTTTTATTACTGAGAATTATTTCACTGAGTGAATGTGCCGCATTTTATTTATCAGTTGAAGGAGATTTGAGTTGTTTTTGGTGATTATAAATGTTGTATGAATAATCACATGTAGGTTTTTGTGTGAACATAAATTTTCATTTCTCTTAGGTTCATACCTAGGAGTGGGATTGTTGGGTCATATGGTAAGTGTATGCTTAACTTTGTGAGAGACTAATAAACAGTTTTCCAAAATGGTTCTAACATGCTGAGCTTCCATAAGCAATATATGAGTCTTCCAATTGCTCTGTGTTGTCACCCACACTTGATACTGTCATTATTTTTCGTTTGCTCATTTTATTCTATGTGAAGCTGTGTTTCATGGTGGTTTTAATTTCCTACTTTCTACTGGCTAGTAATCTTGACTAATGATGTCTAATGACTTATTTGATATATGTGTATTTTCTTTGGCAAAGTATGTTTATTTTGGG
The DNA here is from genome assembly GCF_028749965.1 of Puma concolor. Lineage (NCBI taxonomy): Eukaryota > Metazoa > Chordata > Mammalia > Carnivora > Felidae > Puma > Puma concolor. The sequence continues at coordinate 28,402,350 of NC_141675.1, read as the reverse complement.
AGGGGTTGTTTGTTTCCTTATTATTGAGTGTTGAGAGCAGTTCTTATAGATTTGGAATACAAGTCCTATATCAGACATGTAAGTTACAAATATTTTTTGCAAGTGTGGGGCTTATCTTTTCATTCCCTTAATGGTATCTTTCAAAATATAGAGTAACATTATCTATAATAGCCAAATTATGGAAACAGCTCAATGTCCATTGATTGATGAGTGCATAAAGAAGATACAATGGAATATTACTCGGCCATAAAAAAGAATGAAATCTTGCCATTTGCAACAATGTGGATGGAGCTAAAGAGTATTATGCTCAGCAAAATAAGTCAGTCAGACAAAGACAAATACCATATGATTTCACTCATATGTGGAATTTAAGAAGCAATACAAACGAGCAAAGGGAAAAAAAGAGAGAGGCAAACCAAGAAAAAGGTTTTTTTCTTATTTTTTATTTTTTAGTGTATTTTTATTTTTTGCCTTTTAACTATGGAGAACAAACTGATGGTTACTAGAGGGGAGGTGGGTGAAATAGGTGACGGGGATTAAGGAGTGCACTTGTTGTGACAATCTCCGCATATTGTATGTTAAGTATTGAATCAGTAAATTGTACACAGGAAACTGATATTACACTGTATGTTAACTAACTGGAATTTATTTTTATTTTTAAATCTATGAAGTTTATTGTCAAATTGGTTTCCATACAACACCCAGTGCTCATCCCAAAAGGTGCCCTCCTCAATACCCATCACCCATCCTCCCCTCCCTCCCACCCCCCATCAACCCTCAGTTTGTTCTCAGTTTTTATTTATTTATTTATTTATTTATTTATTTTTTTAATTTTTTTTTCAACGTTTATTTATTTTTGGGACAGAGAGAGACAGAGCATGAACGGGGGAGGGGCAGAGAGAGAGGGAGACACAGAATCGGAAACAGGCTCCAGGCTCTGAGCCATCAGCCCAGAGCCCGACGCGGGGCTCGAACTCACGGACCACGAGATCGTGACCTGGCTGAAGTCGGACGCTTAACCGACTGCGCCACCCAGGCGCCCTGTTCTCAGTTTTTAAGAGTCTCTTATGCTTTGGCTCTCTTCCACTCTAACCTCTTTTTTTTTTTTTTCCTTCCCCTCCCCATGGGTTCCTGTTAAGTTTCTCAGGATCCACATAAGAGTGAACACATATGGTATTTGTCTTTCTCTGTATGGCTTATTTCACTTAGCATCACACTCTCCAGTTCCATCCATGTCGCTACAAAGGGCCATATTTCATTCTTTCTCATTGCCACGTAACTAACTGGAATTTAAATAAAAACTTAAAAAAAGGTGGAGCAGAAGTTTTACATTTTGATGAAGAGCAATTTATCATTTTTTTTTCTTTTATCAACTCTGCCTTTGGTGTTATATTTAAGAAATCTTTGCCTAATTCAATGTCACAAAAACGTTTCCTTAAAATTTTCTCTAGAAGTTTTGTAAGGTTAGGTTTTACCTTTAGGTGTAATATCCATTTTGATTAATATTTGTATGATATGTGAGCTATGGTCAAGATTCTTTTCACTTACACGAATGTCCAATTGTGGCAATATCACTTATTGTTCACTTCACTAATACCTCTTCAGCTGTATTAAACCAGTTTATCCTTAACACTTCAACGGAATTTTCACTTTCAGTTATTTATGTTAATTCTAAAACTTTAGCTTATTGATTTTTATATTCCGACGAGACTTTCTGGTATAAAGGTCTTTTTTGTTTATTTTTATTTTTTATTTCTTTAAATATTTCATTTATGTTTTATACTTTGTATCTGATAATACAGTATATTTTCATGGTGATTGTTTCCATGTGTATTGGTAGTTTGTGCTGTGAGATCACATCTAATTGACCTTCTTCTGGGAGATTACTGAGAGCCTAAATTGGGAGTTGCTCTCACTGGATAGGATTCGTATGTGTTTCTACTGGGAGCCAGTGGGATTCAGGACCACTTTAATTTCTTTTTAAAATTTCTTTTGAGAATGTAAGCCTAATACAGAGGACTTAAATTAGGTTCCCACCTTGCCCTCAGTCTAGTCTCCCTTTTCTAATGCTAGTTTTGACATGTTCCCTCAAGGAAACACAGGTTTTTGATCCTCCTCATTGCTCATCTTTCTGGTTATAGCTTACTCACTCTTTCTCCCCCTCCCTCACGACCTGTTTGGTGCTGTGCCTTACTTTGTTGTGAGCTCAGCAATGCTTTGGAAATATTGATTTTGTCATTTATTCAGGATCTAGTTATATATATATTTTTATTAGCTTGTTATATTTTTTTAAATTTACATCCAAATTAGTTAGCATATAGTGCAACAATGATTTCAGGAGTAGATTCTTTAGTGCCCCTTACCCATTTAGCCCATCCCCCCTCCCACAACCCCTCCAGTAACCCTCAGTTTGTTCTCCATATTTATGAGTCTCTTCTGTTTTGTCCCCTCCCTGTTTTTATATTATTTTTGTTTCCCTTCCCTTATGTTCATCTGTTTTGTCTCTTCAAGTCCTCATATGAGTGAAGTCATATGATTTTTGTCTTTCTCTGACTGACTCATTTCACTAACCTCCAGTTCCATCCATGTAGTTGCAAATGGCAAGATTTCATTCTTTTTGATTGCTGAGTAATACTCCATTGTATATATACCACATCTTCTTTATCCATTCATCCATCGATGGACATTTGGGCTCTTTCCATACTTTGGCTATTGTTGATAGTGCTGCTATAAACATGGGGGTGCATGTGTCCCTTGGAAACAGCACACCTGTATCCCATGGATAAATGCCTAGTAGTGCAATTGCTGGGTCATAGGGTAGTTCTATTTGTAGTTTTTTGAGGAAACTCCATACTGGTTTCCAGGGTGGCTGCACCAGCTTGCATTCCCAACTTGTGTTTTTTAATTTAAAAATAAATTTAGCCTTGGGGTGCCTTGATGGCTCAGTCAGTTTTAAGCATCTGACTCTTGATTTCAACTCAGGTCATGATATCATGTTTTGTGAGATCAAGCCCTGTATTGGGACCTGCACTAACACCCTGGAGCCTGCTTGGGATTCTCTCTCTTCCTCTATCTGCCACTCCCCTATTCATGCTCTCTTTCTCTCTCTCTCTCTCTTCAAAAATAAATAAATACATACATAAATAAATAAACATTTTTAAAAAAATAAATAAATTTAGCCTTATCCTAAGCAATAATATCCATGAATTTGACTTTGGTAAGGTAATTATATATTTGTGTCTAGTAAACATGAAATCACAAACATAACTTAAAATTTTAAAATATTTCTTTGTGAGCTACTTAAAGTCACTCAGTATACCCATGTACCTGTGTGGTATGTTTACAGTGCTTCGGGAAATACTGAACAAAGGTTAGCAAACTTTGGCTAATTGCCTGTTGGTGAAATTAAAGCTTTATTAGAACACAGGTCCTTTCAGTTTTCTATTGAGTATGGCAGTTTTCATGCTACAACGGCAGAGTTGAGTAGTTGCTACAGAGATCTTATGTGTTGCAAAACTGAAAATATTTAGTATGTGCCCTTTATAGAAAAGTTTGCCAACCCCTGACTTAGAGAAACCCTTCCTAGTTGGGCTTTGTCCATTTCCATGGACTCTCCTCTGGTTTTCATTCATGATCTAAGTCCTTTTCTCCTTAAAAGTATCTTTTGTGACAAGAGACTGTTCCACCTTCTGGGAGGACCAGACTAGAGAAAATTCACTTCTGCGTAGGCTGAACCGACAGTGTCTAATGAAGGTCTATTGATAGATCTCCACCAAATGTCAATTTACTGCAGGAACTAGCTGTCTCATTATCTCCCAGCCAGCTGGACTGAACATTCCTACACTTTTCTTCTCTCCAATCTTCAAAATGGTAGTGACATAAGATGAGATTTCAAGCTTGAAAACTGACTTTGAATAAGAATCCAACATTGATGTGTTTGTCACCTTTAGCTCTGATGTCTACATTCCTGGCAAGTGTGGGCAGCTTTTGTTTGAGGTAAAGTTGAAAATTGTTAAGCAGGAAAGTAATTTTCATCAGGTAAAGTAGGGAGAACAACTGTGAAGTTGTGTCACCTTGTATTATACTGTTGGGCATTTTTTTTTCTTAGTTGTTTCTGGTGGAAGAGACTGAAAATCCTTACATAGAAAGCAAATGAGATATACTAAATTTGAGGACAAGGGAAATGGCCATGTGTATGGGATTTAGCTATTGTTTGTTCTGAAAATGTTTTTGTTACTCTTATTGTTATGGTTCATCATTGGATAATAACATTAAAATATATAATATGAATCCAATTAATGAGATAAGAAGGTGTCACAAGCATTTTTGGCAGGCGAGAATTCTACCACTGAACCACCAATGCTCTAAATTAAGCATTTTTGGTATAGGCCTATTTCTTCAAGGTGTTTGTGGACTAACCAAATTATGAACAAAGGAGATATTATATAGAAGACAATGGTTTATTGTATTTTTATTCAAGTATAATTAACAGACAGTGTTATATTAGTTTCGGGTATACAATGTAATGATTCAGCAATTCTATGCGTTTCTCAGTGTTCATCAAGATGTGTACTCTTTTTTTTTTTTAACGTTTATTTATTTTTGAGAAAGAGAGAGGCAGAGCATGAATGGGGGAGGGGCAGAGAGAGGGAGACACAGAATCCAAAGCAGGCTCCAGGCTCTGAGCCATCAGCCCAGAGCCCGACGCGGGGCTTGAACTCACGGACCGCGAGATCGTGACCTGAGCTGAAGTCGGACGCTTAACCGACTGAGCCACCCAGGCGCCCCTAGTGTACTCTTTTATAAAAGATTTTTTTAATGTTTATTTCTTTTGAGAGAGAAAGAATGAGTGAGGGAGAGGCAGAGAGAGAGGGAGACAGAGAATCCCAAGCAGGCTCCACGATGTCAGTACAGAGGCTGAGGTGGGGCTCAAATTCATGCATTTTGAGATCGTGACCTAAGCTGAAACCAAGAGTCAGATGCTTAACTGACTGAGCCACCCAGTCGCCCCAAGTGTACTCTTTTAAAAATCATTTAGAGAGAGAGAGAGTGAGAGGGCAGGAGAGGGGCAGAGGGAGAGAGAGAATCTTAAGCAGGCTCTGTGCTCAGTGTGGAGCCCAACATGGGGCTCGATCCCACGAACCTGGGATCATAACCTGAGTTAAAATCAAGAGTCAGACACTCAACCAACTGAGCCACCCAATATACCCAAGGTAAGATAAAGTGCCCACTGTCTTAAGAGAAGATAGTGATTTCATTGGGAGGTGGATGTGTGGGTGTATTTAGGCTCGGGAAGGATTGGGTAAGTTTTCACAGAGGACATTTTCTTTGAGTCTGGAAGGATGAGTAGCAGTTTTCTAGGTGAAGAAGTAGGTGGAAGACATTTCAGGCAGGAGGACCAGTCTACGTCTTATAGGAGTCAGTGGTCAGACTTCATAAAAAGATACATTAGGGGCGCCTGGGTGGCTCAGTTGGTTAAGCGTCCGACTTCAGCTCAGGTCACGATCTCACGGTCCGTGAGTTCGAGCCCCGCGTCGGGCTCTGGGCTGATGATGGCCCAGAGCCTGGAGCCTGCTTCCGATTCTGTGTCTCCCTCTCTCTCTGACCCTCCCCCGTTCATGCTCTGTCTCTGTCTGAAAAATAAATAAACGTTAAAAAAAAAATTAAAAAAAAAAAAAGATACATTAACTGTATCTTCATTGTTTATGGCAAGTTTGATCTTTGACAAGCCTTTAGGAACGGTGTCTTTTCTGGGTCTGCTTGGTGGGTCTTTTGTGAATGAACCACTTGTTCTCGGAGAAAACCTCTTTGGGTAGAGGATATATATCCCCTAATTCCTAATGCTTTGGCCTGGCTCACTAAACCATGTAATTTCTATGATGTGGTCCATGTAGGAGCAGTGAGGTTTCAGGTTTGAGAAGGGAGATGAGACCCGGGCCCCAGCCTAACTCTTGCTGAAAGATTTTCTTTTCTGGGTGACTGTGGGGTGACACTAACAAGCTTCCCTGATGCATATGTACCTCACGCCATGAGACAGTATCTTGCTGACTTCTCCATGGTCTGGATCCTCCTGCCAGTTCTTGATTGGCTCCTGTAGTGGGGATGGAATCAGCCAACAGATGCTGACCTTGTCTTTCTACATCAGTGAGGGTCCCACTGGGCCAGGATCCCATGTTTCCTGCAGCTTAGCCTTTACCCTTCTCTTGGGAAATAGCATTTGTCCTGTTGGGGAGGGGGGAAGCAGGTGTGGCAGCTTGTATTTCAGGCACTCTTTGCCCAAGAGCAGAGAGATTCACAGGGCCGTTTGCTGCTAGAGGCATGGAGCAGTTTTGTGAGCAGCCTACCAAGAGCAGAGGCTTTATTCACAGTCGCTCCGACAGGATGTGGCAAACAGAAGGGTAATGGGGAAAAGAGTCAAAGGCAGAACTAACTATAGCTTTCACAGTCTAACTAGGGCACATCAAGTGGTAATTTCTAGTGACTTAAATTTGGCAGAGACATGTGTTGGGATCTCATGAAGACTGTGGTAGTGTAGCCTGTATATCAGGGGGTGGTGTGGGATAGATGCTCCAGCTTCTCCGGGACCAGTATTATCTGGAGGATGGCTGAAGTGACTCAGCCAGGAAAGCCTCGTGGCAGGCTGGGAATAGGAAGAAGGAGGCTCAGCCATAGTCTACCAGGGCTCCCACTTGTTCTGAGATTCTGCATCATAGTAAGGTCCAAATGCTCTTTGCCTCTTTTGTGAACCCCCTTGGATTCACATAGTTCATAGAATCATTGCATGTAGAAGTGGAAGGTATCTTAGAGTTCATCTGCTTCAACTCTTGCTTTATTTCAAGATGAAAGCTGAGGTCCAGAGAGGGCAGCTAAATGAAGTTGTCCAAGAATGGCTAAAATGCTGTGCCCTCTCCTTCCTTCCCTTCTCCCTTCCTTCCCTCCTCCCTTTCTTCCCCCTCTCCCCCTTCTCTCCTTCTCTCCCCCTTTCCTTTCCTCCCTTCCTCCTTCCCTCCCTCCCTCCCTCCCTCCCTCCCTCCCTCCCTCCCTCCCTCCCTCTGTCTCCACCTCCCGCCCCTCCCTCCCTCCCTTCTACAAATATGTTTTAAGTACCTACTATGTTCCAGGCAGTCTTCTAGGGAGGTGGGACATATCAATGGACAAAACAGTGAAAGATTCCTGCCTTCATGGATCCTACATACTACTGAGGAGGTACACATTAAAAAATTTGTGTAATAAATTAGTCATACAATTTGATAAGTACTATGGAAAAAACCCAGGGCACGATTCCTGGGGATAGAAGAAGGGAAGAATACAATTTTAAACAGAGTGGCAAGGACAGAATTTGCTGAGAAGGTGACATGTGAGCAAAGGCTTGAAGGCAGTAATAATATGCTATGTGGATCTCTGGGTGGGGGGGATAGTCAAGAGTATTATCTAGCATATTCTCTACTTAGAGTATTCCAGGTAAAGAGAGCAGCCAGTGCAAGGGCCCTCAGGTGGGAGTATCTCTGGTGTGCTTAAGGAACAGCAGAGTCCGGGGAGTGGAGTATATGAAGAGTATAAAGTAGATGGGATCAGAAAAGTAGCAGGTTTATAATTACTTTGTAAATGATTATGATGGACTTTGGTTTTTATTCTGAATAGGACGGGAAATCATTGGAGGACTTTTGAAGCAGAGAAGTAATAGGGTTTGATTTATATTTACAAAGGATAATTCTGTCTTCTGTTTGGGCATGGATTATGAGAGGGCAAGGGGAAAAGCCCCAGTCAGGGCTTTTTTGCTCAGATAAAGCTGGTGAGATAGTCTGGCTATATTTTTCAGGTAGAGCCACCAACATTTGCTGGTGGATTGAATTGTTGTGTGAGATAGAGTTATGGACAACTCCAGAACCTTCGACCTGAATGATGGGTAAGGTAGACATGCCATTAATTGAGGTAAGTAGGTCTTTGGTGGAGCAGGTTTTGAGAGGGGAAATCAGGAGTTTAGTTTTGGACATGTTGAATTTGATATGCCTATTAGACATCCAGGTGGAGTTGTTAGACGGGTGGCTAGATGTTGAAGTCTGGGATTTAGGAGAAGGCTCTGGACTGAAGATGTAAATTTGGAAGTAGTAAATTTGCATATATGGTATTTAAAGCTATGAGACCTGATGGAGTTGTCAGGATAGTGTGTATAAATAGAGAGGAAGAGATGACCAAGGACTAAACCCTGGGGCACCTCAACATCAAGAGGTCACTGGCGGAGACTAAGAAGGTGCAACCAGGGAGGTAAGAGGGAGGCCAGGAAAGTGTGGTGTCAGGGATCTGACTGAAAACAGTATACTCAAGAAGGAGGGAATGAGGAACTGTGTTAAATGCTGCCGATGGATCAAGGAAGATGAGGACTGAAAGCCAACCATTGGATTTCAGCATGAAGGAGACTTGAATAAGAGCAGTGTTGGTGGCGCAGCAGTGGAAAAGCCAAGCTGGAGTGGATTTTTGTGAGAAGAAGGTAGTATGTGCAAACAACACTTTCAAAGGGTTTGGCTGCAAGGGAGGGGAAGAAATGAAGTGGTAGCTAAAGGGAAGGTAGGGACTTCTAGAGAGGATCTTCCTAAGATGGGAGAAATAATTTTTTGTAAACTGGTGGAGATGGTTTGATAGAGGGTGACAATTTGATGATGTGGGAGACAGAAGGGAGAATTGCTAAAACAATATCCTTCAGTGGTCCAGAGGGGATGCAAAGGTGCAAGTGAGAAGAGGAGGGATTGTTTTTAGACAGGAGTTTGGTTAATTCTTACGTTAACAGGTGAAAAGATGGAAAATGAGGTGTTGGAGATGGTAGATGGGCAGAGGGGTGGCTGAGTTTGTCTAAGTTCTAAGCTGTTCCAGATTTCTTCACTAAGAAGAAAGTAAGAATTGTTGGAGTGAAAATGTGGGAGGGGTCTTGGAGTTTGAGGAGAGAAGGCATGAGAAGGAAAGTGAATGGACTAGAAAAGGATCATACATTTCCTCCCTCCCTCCTTCTCTTACTTCTTTCCTTTCTTCCTTCCTTTAATCCAACTTTCTCTTGCATGTCTATAACACACAGAGCACTGAGTATCTGTAAGCGGATGGACGAACATTTTTCTGTGGAGAGCCGTCCCTGTTCCATGTTGCTATTGGGAGTGAATTAGCCAGGCAATCAGGCCCAGAGCCTTCAGAGCTGTTCCTGGCAGGCAATGATGGATGGCTAGAAGCAGGCGGTTAAAATGCTGGCTGAAATCTTCTGTAGGAGAGTGCAAATCCAAAATTCAGCAGTGAAACTGAGTTTGCCTCACTCCCACACATAGGTTCTCAAATTTCATTATTTCAGAAGGCTGTTCTCCTAAGTCAGTTGACTAGAAATTTGATTAGGGTTATTTCTTAGAATTAGATTAAAAACATTTTTTGTTATAATGTAGTGTTTTCAGAACATATCCAAGCCAAGGCAATTCATCATTTGAATCAGCGAAGAAATACTGGTCAATATGTCTTTTTCAAGGACCAATAGGACTCTCAGTATCTGATAGGTGCTTGGAGCCTGTAATATGGATTGGACATTGTCTTTATTCAGGGGGACCTAAGACAGAGCAATATAGAATTTACAGATGAGTTTAAATAGGTTTCCAGAAACAAGTGAAAAACTGAAGCCTTCATAGGAAGTGGAATGGTAGATATTCCATTCGAAATAGCCTTTCTCCTTTCTCAAAATTCTGAGGGTTATTAAAAAAAATATGAGCTTTGGTAGTTTTTAGTCTTTCCTATCACTTTGACTCTTATTTTCTTTATGTCGGCCTCTCCCTTGCCTCTTCCCTTAGTATGTTAACATATTTCCAATGACTGAGGGGTCTAAAGTTGATCAAGGTGCCTAAGGTTGACTCAAGCTAGGTACATAGTTCTAACTAGAAATGCATTTTAGAGATTCTACTAGAAAATGCTTATATTCCTAGGGGAGATCATTGTTTTAAAATGAGCTAAGATCGTATCTATAATAGAGATGGTGCCATGGAATCATCATTCCGTTTGCCAGCAAACCATGGAGTGCCTTGGTGGTTGTATTCACTGTTGAGTCTGTACTGTGTTCAAAGTATGGATTCCTCCACATGACTCACTGCCTATGCAACACTCTATTTGATGTGGGTCCTCTATTTGCTTTGACGTTGGTCACTTGTGGAACTCCTTGGGACAGTCCCTTTGAAGGAACAAGTATTTTTCACTATAAGTCCATCAGAAGGGTGGATGTGGAATAAATAATGCACTCCTCACTCCCCTTGCTGATGACACTATCCTCAACCTACACCACTCAAGGTTGTGTAGGGATGCTATACTTTACTGAAGAGTCGAGAGAGGAAATGTTAAACTATAGGCTAAATTTGACTTTTTGCAATTCCTAGTTCCCCACTGCCCTGTTGATTTTTCCTACAAATACTTTATTATAAATCCTCAACTCAGAACCTTCTTCTTGGAAGACCTTAGGAAAAGCCTACCTAAGACACACACCATCCCATCTTAAGATATATTTGTGGCTTGTCAAAAGAAGCCTTTAAGGAAATTTCACACTGTACCCTAGAAATAGTGGTCATATTTTCTCCAAATGCCAAGAGAACTTACACATACAGATGTTAACAAAAATACACTTGGCAAAATGATTGAGAGATTAGTTTTATTTTGGTCTCTGTATTTTTTTCCCCCGCTCTCATTTCCATTTCAAGAAAGTAACCAGGCTCTTTGTAACTCCTTGTAACTTGGAGTTTTGCAGTGCAGAAAGCTAAAGTTTCTGGAAACCTATATGAAGACCCATATTCCTATCTCTGTGAAAGTCCAAACTTTTTGAAGTTATAATGTTCAATGTCCCAGAAGAGAAGGAAGGAAGAAGAGAGAGAATTTCCTTGATGTCCCTGAAAGTAAGAGATTGTCTCAACTGGGAAGGAGATGGAGGTTGACAGGGACCCAAAAACGTAGGACCCAAGGAGTATTCTTGGGGAAGGCCCTGAAGGGAGATGGTTTTGTGGTGGACTTAAGGGCTGACTCCCTGCCTAGACCAAGGGGTCCTTCATATAAAAAGTGGGGTTTCCCACAAGTTGGATAGAAAGTCACAAACCTGACATTAAAAAGAAGGAAAAAAAGATTCAGCTATGACAGGGAGAGGCAAGCATTTGAAGGTAGACAAGTAGGACTTGGAACAAGAGGGTGCTCTGCCGGAGAACCTCTTTGAATGGTCTAATTCTCCTGTATTGGAGTTATAGTAGTTGTTCAATGAATGTTCATTGTATAAATGAATGGCGTTACTTAAATTCCATCTTACCCAATCCTTAGGAATGGTTGTTCCAAGTTCATTAAGATGGGAACTAAGAAGACTAAAAAACACATAAACTCATAGGAAGCCTTATAAAGCTGCTGGTGACAGTGGTGAGATTGATCCTAATCCCAGTTGGCAGAAATGGCGTAGATAACACCAGTGTCCCTAGCAAGATCAGAGTCCTTGGAGAATTAGACAAAAGAAGCAGCAGCTGCTATGTAGAGTCACTGTGCAGTGGGTTGGATATGACACTGTTGGGAATAGCAGTAGTAACAATAATGGTTATTATTATTATTATAACAATGATAATAATTATAACATTAGCTAAACTTACTAGAGAACCAGCTATGTGTCATGGGATTTAGAAAAATGATCTCTGTGATCTTGAGAACCATTATTATCATTATATTTTTAGATGTTGAGACTGTGATTAAGAAAGATTAAGTAATTTTACCAAGATCATGCACCTATTAAGAAAAGAACTGGGATTCTGACCAAAATAGATCTGATCTAGGAGCCTGTTGCACCCTGTGTCCTCCATAGGAAACTGTCAATGTCCATGGAGGAATCTCAGATCCCACTTTGGGAAAATAAAGAATTGGGAGGTTTGGGTGCCAGGGATTCTCAGGGTTGAGGTCATGGAGATAGAGTTCTTCATGATTCTCCCTCTGACTGGTGTGACCTAGAAAGCAACGGTTCTATTAAAATACAAAAGTGAGTAAATATTTCACTGGGAAGAAGACCATTTCAATTTCCTTGTACTTTGCTTTTTTAGATCTTAAAGGCATATCTCTTAAGGTCCTTGCTTGAATAGAATGAGATGACTAGACTGCCATTTCATTTCATTCCGGGAGCATCTCAAACCACCTCATTACCTATTTGCAAATGGTTATTCAGGAACAGCTATGTTATATCTGGGTCTGTGGACATACCAACCTATTTCCTATTCATTTTGCTTCCATCACTGCTTATGGATTCATCTCCATCATAAATAACTCTTTTTAAAATCTATTTTAAAAACATTTGTTTTCATTAAATGTTTGCGTGCAAAGGAGTTAAAGAGTCAAACTGTGTTACAAGATTTGATATGAAAAACAATAGCCCTCATTCCACATTTTTTAAGGCATGTGGTTTTATTTATTTATTTGTTTGTTTGTTTGTTTGTTTATTTATTTATTTATTTATAATGAATTTACTTAAATCCAAGTTAGTTAACATGCAGTATAGTATTGGTTTTAGGAGGAGAACCCAGTGATTCATCACTTACATATAACACCTAGCGCTCATCACAACAAGTGCCTTCCTTAATGCCCATCACCCATTTAGCTTGTCTGCCCCCCCCCCACATCCCCTCCAATAAACCTCAGTTTGTTCTCTTTATTTAAGAGTCTCTTATGGTTTGCCTCCCTCCCTGTTTTTATCTTATTTTTCCTCCCCTTCTCCTATGTTCTGTTTCTTAAATTCCACATATGAGTGAAATCATATGATATCTGTCTTTCTCTGATTTATTTTGCTTAGCATAATACACTCTAGCTTATCCACATCATTGCAAATGGCAACATTTCATTCTTTTTGTTCACTGAGTAATTTTTTCCCTCCCTCCATTTTCATTTCTTTTAGTGGATTCTTTTGATACTGACCACCATATTTTTAAATAATATTCTTCCATTAGGCATTAACTTTAGAGGATTTAATTTCCTTTTAAAGCCCATTCTCCATCCTCCCACCACACTTTCCATTTTCTTGCCATACTATAGTTATACCCTAATCTATGAGATTAATATTCAGGGTTTACACTGTGACAACAATGCACATAGTTTACAATGGCATTACAATTTAAGAATAACTTTGCACTGCTCTTTGTTTTCCATAGTGAAACTGTCCTTTGTTTGCTTGTATAGTTTTCTACGTACCTTTCCCTAAATTAAGCCCAAATTTTCACCAGCTGTCTAGTTTGCCTCTCAATATATTCAGATGCATCAGGCATTATATTGATTTCATTTTCTTGACAAATCTGTCCCGGAACTGCCTTATTTTCTCCAGTATAGACTGCTTTCTATCCTGAGTGCCAGCTGCTTTTCTGGGATTACCCCTCCCCCATCATTTTTGGGATTCTGGTGTTGCTTCCTGTCTCCTAAAACCAAATCTTTTTCTTTTTGGTTTACTCTTCTCTTCTCTCTCCTCTCCTCTCCTCTCCTCTCCTCTCCTCTCCTCTCCTCTCCTCTCCTCTCCTCTCCTCTCCTCTCGCTCTCCTCCCCTCCCCTCTCCTCCCCTCCTCTTTCTTTCTTTCTTTCTTTCTTTCTTTCTTTCTTTCTTTCTTTCAGCACACATCTACCAGTAAATGCCTACGAAAGTTTGCATGAAAGGTAGCTTTAGAAGTACATGTTTAGGTAGCAGACCTATACAGTAAAACAAGGAAGTTTAGGATAATGGTTACCTTGCAGGGCAAGCAGTGAGTAGGGATTAGGAGGGAGTCCAATGCAAGATTCTAAAGATGGCAATGTTCTTTTTTTTTTTTTTTCCCCTAACCTGGCTGGGTGATTACATGGATATTCCCTTTTAGATAAGTTATTAAGTTATGCATTTTTGTGCACTCTGTATGGATAATACATTTGACTATAAAAAGCATAAAATAAAAAAGGGTTTCAGTCAATACTAGATATGTAGTACACCCTCAGTAAATATTAGTTATTATTATTGTTAAAACAGTAATTTTCAACCAATGACAATTTCTCCATTTGGGACATTTGGCAATGTCTAGAGACATTTTGGTTTTTTCGCTTGGGGAAGGGGAACAATGCTATTGGCATCCATTGATTCAGGGTCAGGAATCTTGCTAACAACATCATACAGTATATGGGACAGTTCCCTACTACAAAGGATTATCTACCCCTAAATGTCAATAAATAGTCTGAGTTTAAGAACCTCTGTTGTAAAGCCTTTCATATGGTATGTAATACCCAGAAGACCTCAATGAATGGTCATTCCCCTCCCTCAATCCTGATCACAAACTATATTCTTTATTTATGTCTGTTATGGCTTTCCTCTCAATCAGTCACCACTTCAGTATGATAACAATGCATGCCTTCTGGTTCCTTCAAGATCAAATATTGGATAAACTGTAAATAGATAAAAATAATAATGGCCAGGATTATCTCTTAAATCATTTGGCTAAGGTAATGGTCTGTTTGCTAGCAATGAACTCTCCTCTCCAGAGTCACCAGATAATTAGGCATATGCTATATTTGTCTTATCTTCTGATTGACAAGGATCATCCCTTGTCTCCTTGAAGTCTTTTTCCTATAAATTCAGTCTGCATCACAGCAGGCCTGGCCCCTCAGGCAGCAGTGGTATCATCTTTGCTGAAGATCCAGAAACTCAGGCCAATGGATAAAACTCAGAGGCCATGGGCACACTGAACATTTCTTCCTCTGGATGTAGCTAAAGAACCATTGGAACACAATAGTTTCCCACTGTTTGTTTGTTTTTTTCCAGCCACAGCGAACAGCTTATTTCTCACTTAGAAAAGATTACAGATGATCCAAACTTAATGTGTCAGTTTCCCCTGATTGAGGAAACAACCTCAAAAATAAAGAAATTGAATTGATACTTAATGATTTGATGGAACAAGTGGGAGGCAATGATAAATTTCATTGTTTATAAAGCCTCATATGACTTCATAATGTAGTGGGTTGAATAGTACATCTGAGCCCTGATAAATCAAATAGTTTTCTTTTATTTCATTCCTTTTTTTATACCACTCTGCCTTGAAAAAAACGATAATGTTTGATACACTTTGGAAATCCAGAAGCTGAACCAGGTGTGATTTAACAACTCGCGGTGGATTTGGACCTCTGATATCACACCTTGTGATTTTATTTTTTTCTTCGTGTGCTTCAGGCAACAACTTTTTCCTGGAGGTGCTCTCTTGATCAGCAGTCAATCTGTCAGAAGCTATGCTTGGGCACAAATTTTAACATTTATTAACTAGGGATTCTGATTATTTTGGCTTGGCTCTTTTGTTCCAGGATAGATGACACTTCTCTCTCTGTAATTTTAGTATTTTACCACCATTCAAGACATTTTTTCATGGTACAATTAAAATAGAAAAGATTTTGGCTTAGTATCCTAGCTCTGCCACTTACTGCTTGCATAGGAGAGTTCACTTAACTTCTCTGTGCCTAAATTTCCTCACCCATAAAAGGAACAGGTGCCTATCCTGTTCTGAACAGCAATGAAAGTGGATAAAGGGTTGTCATGGGATTGTAGGTGAGCAGTTTCACCCAGAAAGGGCTATGGGAGAGATAGGCAATTATTAACATCACTAAATAGCTAGGGACTAGGAATTATGTTCTGAGGAAAATTCAAAGACTTAAAATTTAATTTGGCTAACTATAGAAAGACAAAAAGGGAAATCAAAACAACATTTTGAATGTCTGTATGCCCAGGATATGCTAGGTACATTTATACATTTCACCTTATTTAAATCCTTAAACTGGTTCTATAAGATGCGTATTAGTTTGCTACTTTTCCAATGGATCTATCAGTTTGCCAGGCTTATGACATGGCCTTGGCCCCAAAGATGAGTGCGACCCGAATCATCCTTGCTTTTGGGACTCAGGAAACAGAGGGTGATGTTTGGTGGAGGCGGGGGCACAGAAAGAATATAGTTCATAAGAGAACTGGGGAGAGTGGACCTCGTCTCCGTGGCCACCTCAAGTGCTATTAATTCTGTAGATCCAAGTTAAGTGTATCCCACCTAATCCCTATCCCTGTGTACATTTATTCAAAGATGAAATCATGTGGGTGGTTCTTTTCTGAGGTCCCAATTAACCTCATAATATTACAAACACACACAATCCCCAGCAAGCCTCTCCTGAGTGCTGACTGAGAGCCAGACACTATATATAGATAAGGGAAGCCACCAGGGCCACATGGCTGTAAGGAATAAATTTGGAATTCCCCAGGGCTTTCATTTGCATCTTTGCTCACTTCTCCATAGCTGGTTCCTAATGTCCAGGCTTTGCCTGGCCAGTGAGAATAATTGATGGTGGGCTTCCTAATTCTGTGGAAGTATATAAAGGAACAAAGCAGTGAGTTATTATTACCTGATCAGCTCTTCCTCCCCATTGTTTATCTACTTTGCTTCTTGCCCTTTATACCAGGGCAGTTTAGCTAAATAATTAAACAGAACAAAACAAAACAATTGTGTGTGGGTGTGGCCACCACCCTGGAACTTCTCCCCACATCTGCCTCTTAACTATTTGCCTGTTCCTGATTTTCTTTAGTTTCTGATCTTCATCCTTTGATCACTTGGTTCCATAACCGTGAACTTGACCTCTCCTGGTATATTCATTTCATTTCATTTCATTTCATTTCATTTCATTTCATTTCATTTCATTTCATTTCATTTTTAAATATTTATTGATTTTTGAGGAGAGCACAAGCAGAGAAGGGGCAGAGAGAGGGGAACAGGAGATAGCACTGACAGCAGAGAGCCTGATGCGGGGTCAAACTCCTGAACCGCGAGATCATGACCTGAGCCAAAGTTGGATGCTCAACTGACTGAGCCACCCAGGTTCCCTTCACCTGGTCTATTTAAACCTTGCTTTTCACCTTCTGAATTTTCTGTAATGCACTTGCTGTTTATCATGGTGCCTGAATGTCCCTTAGCAGCAGCTCGGACATTTGCAGTCCCTTGCAAGAGCAAGGAGGGCATTTAGGCATCTTCCCAAAGTACATTTTTCAACACCTGCACCAGTGGGATTTAGCCACTAAATAGAGCAGCAGTATGTAAGTCCATGTCTGAAAAGGACTGCAGTAGAAGGCAGGGGACAGCACTGAAATGAAGTGAGGATCCTGAGGTTCTTGGTGGCTAGTGAATGAATTCCTGCTGTTCACTGGAGACCACAGGAGAGAAATCTGGAGGTGAGAGGTTTGTCCTGATGCCCTGAATAACTTAGGTGTATGGCAAGCATCCAATATCACTGACAAATTGATTGATCCCTTGGTGTAGTCATTCATTCTCTTGTTTATCACACATTACGTACTTGCTACATGCCCCGAACCAGGTCTAGGAACAAATCTTTTCTGCTTCCACAAACTTCTTTAGCCACTGTATTGCCAAAAATAAGCATTATAAACTGCCCAGATGTGAAGCCAAGTGTGTGAACAGGAAAGTCCCATTTTCAAGCTGTGCTGGTGGCTGAGAAATTACCAGAACAATTAGATTTGCTCTTTTTTCTCCAACAGCCAGCTGCATGGTGCAGTCTGAGATCTTGTGGAGGAAGTCCAAGTCCTTTAGAGCCCATGTGGAAGGAGTCCCCTGCTGAAAGCACAAGATAGTTACAGAGCAGGGCTTGCTCCTTGCTCCTTGGCTTGGCCAGTATCTGAGCCACTCTCTGTATTCAGAACATACAGAAAAGTCTAATGAAGATTTTTTTTAAGTTTATTTGTTTATTTGGGGGGGGGGCAGAGAGAGAGGGAGAGAGAGAATCCCAAGCAGGCCCTGTGATGTCAGTGCAGAGGCTGATGTGGGGCTCAG
Organism: Puma concolor; assembly: GCF_028749965.1. NCBI lineage: Eukaryota > Metazoa > Chordata > Mammalia > Carnivora > Felidae > Puma > Puma concolor. The sequence goes on along the minus strand of NC_141675.1, from coordinate 28,384,510 downwards.
TCTCACTAACTGTGAGACCATGACCTGAGCCAAGATCGAGAGTCACATGCGTAACCAACTGAACCACCCAGGAGCCCCCTAATGAAGAATTTTATATTGTCTGTGATCTAACCTTCCATACATAATCTTGTGTACAAATAAGATTATAACATATATACCGTTTGTATGTGGCTGTTTCCTCTAACATTAGGTCTTGAAAATTTTCCCACATCATTGAATAGTTTTAGAATAGAATTGTAATTGCTACATACATTTCATTACTTGGGTGCGTCTTTATTTAACCATTTTAATTGATTTTTCTTTATTATAAATAATGCTTTTATGAATATTCTTTGCATCTCTGATAATACTTTTAAAAAATTTTTTAAAGTTTATTTATTTTGAGAGAGAGAGAGCATGAGAGTGGCATAGGGGCAGAGAGAGAGAGGGAGAGAGAGAACTCTAAGCAGGCTTTGCACAGTCAGCAAGGAGCCCAGTGTGGGCCTTGAACTCACGAACTGTGAGATCATGCCCTCAACCAATATCAAAAGTCAGACACTTAACGGACTGAGCCACCCAGGTGCCCCCTCTGATAATTCTTTTAGATAGATTCTTAGAAGTACTGATTTAGGGATTTTAACTTCTAAAGGCTCTTAATCCGTACCACAGAAAGTGTTTTTTTTTTTTTTAGACTGAAAGTTCCAAAATACACCCCATCAGCAATGTGTACAAGCGATTTCAAAAGTACCCTCTCTCCAATACAGTGTACTACTCTAAAAATTATTGAATTAGCTGTTGAATTGTCTATTGAAGTCTCAAAAGAATCTCTTGTTATATCTGAATGTTTATTACTCTTTTCGGACTATTTCCCTGAGGAGGATGAAGAGAACGAATCAGGTGTCCAGAAAGCCCTTGTTACTTTCTACATCCTCCGATGTGCCTTCATCTTGCTGCCAAGAAACATCATAAATGATTCATGTTCTTCTTCACCCTCACCCCCTCAGAACACTTGTCTTGTGTTATGATGATTTCTCTCTTCTCCTTCTGGCTGATAAAGAAGTCAGAGTGTACTTGGGGGTATGATATGTCTTGAAGCTGCTGATTAGGATCAGGAGAGAAGGGTTATTAGAACTTTCTTGCCCACTCAGCATTTTGACCTTGACTTAAAATTAGCATCAGGGAGAGAGTCTTACTCTGGTTTTGTCATACTACCAGATGTATTCATTTTTTTTATTCTGGGTTGCCACAATCATTTTTCAATATAAGTATAACTTAATTTGAAAAATTAATTTGAAAAACCTTTTTAGGAGAAGAGAGTACCGTAAAATCAAACCAGTAGAGTTTCTCAGCTCCCTGAAGATTGACAAATATTACCTTAATAGCAAAAGACCTTTTTTTTTTTTTTTTTTTAAAGTACAGGTGAGAACAGTGAAGTAAGGTTGCCCAGGATGAGACCAGTGCTGAGATTACCTGCTTACTGGGAGGAACTAGCCGTTAGAGAACAGAACTAACTGTGGGAACTGGAAAAAAAGTGCAACCTATGTATATAACATGGTATCTAAATAAAATGGCAACAAACACTAGATAATATGACAATAATGGGTGACACAAGAAGTGGGCTTCAACAAGAAATATGGAGATGTCTCAACAGGTAAGTACAGTACAGTATGAGAATGGATGGCTGTGTTATCCTGCCAATGTGGTCAATGCTTCAGTGAATGCTTTCAGAAGATTGTATGTGTCCAGATGTTATGAATGTAGGACCTAGGCTCTAGTTCCTACCTACCTAAAGACAGTAAGATGGTTGAGGCCCCTACAGAGAGATTGGGATCCTAGGCAGGCAAAAGGACAGAAAGTTAGTTAACCAGATGATGGCACGAGGTTGTCACTTGATTTAGAAAAGAGGAGTTCTATAACCTAAACAGAGTTAGGACCAGAGCTACCTCACAATCCAGGGTAACAAAGCTGGGTCATGGAGTGTTAAGCAAGAGCTTTAAATGACCTGCTGGCTCAGAACCGGTTTTGTCCCAGGATAGGCTGGCAGTTGAGGGGTCAACTGTAAGGAGCTTGCTGTAAGGTAAAACAGTTGTGTTTGGCAGGAACCAGGTGGGCCTGGCTTTAGACCAGGAACACAGCATGGATAATGTAATTCATGCTTTTGTTTCTGTTTGGTATCAGCGCAGTACCCTTTCTTTTGAATCTACAGATTGATTATGAAGATGGTTTTTCATCCATTCCTCTTATTTTCCCTTTGCTCATGTATCTGCCAGAAGCCAATCATCAGTGCCCTGTTGAAGAGGATGGAGAGAGGGGCCAGAGAAGGGTAGTGCATCCAATTCCCTTACCAGTGTCCTACCTGTCAGGAGGGGGAGGAAGGCTGCAGGGATAGCCCACCTATCTGTTTCCATGAGTGTGTTCTTTAAAAAGCGATTCATGGTGTGAGTGCAGTCCTCCATCATAGCACTCTTAGCCCTTAACACAACCGTTGCAAAGTTAGAAAAATTTTGTGCAAGGAGAATTTGGGGAAAATTGCTTCGAGGTTAAGGGGTAGAGAGAAAAATCACAGTCTCCATGCTCTTAACCTTGGAGCATGGAGACTATGATTTTTCTCTCCATCTTGGGCAAACCATCAATCTACTCTTCAAAGTACCTGTCATATTGTGCAGTGGGCAGAGCATGAACACGGAGGCTAAACACACCTGGGATTTAATTCCAGTCCCCACACTTATTAATTGAAACTGATCCTTAGATTCTTTCTTTTTTTTTAAGCTTTAAAAAAAATTTTTTTTGTTTATTCATTTTTGAGACAGAGAGACAGAGTGTGAGCAGGAGAGGGACAGAAAGAGAGGGAGACACAGAATCCGAAACAGACTCCAGGCTCTGAGCTGTCTGCGCAGAGCCTGATACAGGACTTGAACTCAGGACCTGTGAAATCACGACCTGAGCTGAAGTCGGACGCTTGACCGACTGAGTCACCCAGGTACCCCAAAGTTTTATTTTTTTAAGTTTATTTATTTATTTTGAGAAAGAGAGAGAGAGAGAGAGAGAGAGAGAGAGACAGTGAGCACAAATGCATAAGTGGGGGAGGGGCAGAGAAAGAAGGAGAGAGAAAATCCCAAGCAGGCACCATGCACAGTGCAGAGCTCCATGCAGGGCTCGAGCTCACAAACCATGAGATCACGACCTGAGCTGAAACCAAGAGTCAGATGCTTAATCTACTGAGCCACCCACATGCCTCTAGATTCCTTATTTCTTATTTTTTTTAATGTTTTATTTATTTTTGAGACAGGAAGAGACAGAGCATGAACAGGGGAGGGTCAGAGAGAGAGGGAGACACAGAATCTGAAACAGGCTCCAGGCTCTGAATTGTCAGCACAGAGTCCGACACGGGGCTCGAACTCATGGACCGCAAGATCATGACCTGAGCCGAAGTAGGCTGCTTAACCGACTGAGCTACCCAGGCGCCCCTAGACTCCTTATCTCTAAACCAATATCTTTCTTGCCTGCCTTCTAGGATTGTTTGTTTTTGTTTTTGTTTTTGTTTTTTTTTCAACGTTTTTTTTTTTATTTATTTATGGGACAGACAGAGACAGAGCATGAACGGGGGAGGGGCAGAGAGAGAGGGAGACACAGAATCGGAAACAGGCTCCAGGCTCCGAGCCATCAGCCCAGAGCCTGACGCAGGGCTCGAACTCACGGACCGTGAGATCGTGACCTGGCTGAAGTCGGACGCTTAACCGACTGCGCCACCCAGGCGCCCCTAGGATTGTTTAGTGTATTGGATGGAATAATGCACATGCAAATGCTCTATGTAGTGAAAAGTATTACTCAAATAAAAATTGTTTTTACTGAGTAAAAAGAACAATCGAACTAATGAATCATCTGTCCTCTAAGTTGATCATCTGCCTCCAACTATAACAGTGGCCAGAATCTAGAGACGAACAGAGCAATGCTTTAACATACCAAATCATTAGAACCAAATCAAGGCCAACATTAAGCACCATTCACATTGTCTCATGTATAGTCATACAATAGGAGGGGAAGGGTTAATAGGAGAAGGCCTACAATTCAACCTCTCTCTTTATTGGAGTTCTACCCCTGGAAAAAGGGAAGAGACATGGTCAAGTTTCCTAGTAAACATGCTAAGGGAAGACTCCTTGGAAAATAAGCTTAGCCTTTGTCTATAGGATGCTGTTAGGATTCTAGGATTTTTATCCTAAACAAACCTGAATCTATGGATTTGTGGGTAGTGGCTCTTTGGAAAATGGCAGGTAAGCTATGTTACTGAGCACGGGCAACCTGTTCTGTGTAAGTGATATGAATTGCACACATTGCTTAGAGAGTCATAGGTTAATGTGGGCCTGGCGTGTGACCTGATGTAGCAAGAAAAGACTTGGAGGGGTCAGTATCAGAAATCTCCAAGCCTCTCTGTGCTTTGTCTGTGCCTTGTGATTACCTGTATCTTTGAAATTATTAGAAAAGCTTGATAACTGTATAGGATCTCTGATTTCATGTTAGTCTGATTTGACAATCTGATCCTTTGTGTTTTCTCATACCTTTCTTAAAAAATAATTTAAAAAAGGAATCACTTGCTCATTATTTTCTCCAGAGAGTATATGTCTTCATAGGTACTAAAATAGCTATAGCCTGTTCAGGACTCAACAACACACTAGGAAAGCTTGTGTCTATATCATCCAGTCATATTGTTTCCTTCTCCCCTTAGCCCTTTCTCCACCTTTGACTCCTCCTCAACATCTCCCTCCCAGTACCATATCTGTCAGGTCCTGATACCTGGATGTTCTGCTTCAGTTTACTGTTACTTCATTAGGTCTCATTAGCATTGAGATTTGTAGGGTCTCCCAGAGTCTTTGAAGCCAGCCGTTCCCTTGAGGTCTTGTAGGATCCTGATACACCTGGTTTCCATCTGGGTCTATTGACCCTTGTATAGATTCTCCTTTCTCAGAACAGTTACTTCATTTCCTGGGTCCTTCTGGCTGACTCAGAGTTTCCTGTCTTCACCTCCTTTCATTACATGAATTGAGAAGAAATACATAGCTATAGTTCCCAGGCAGCTATAAACTTAATAAAACACTGCACATCCACACTCTGTCTCTTTATCGTCACTACTCACATGCAAGTGTCAGAGTAAAGTTTCTTGCATTGGCAGAAGAGTTGTCTTAGAGTTTCTCATCCACAAATAGTTAACTTCCTGATGTACACTGGTTGAAGGAAGATGACCTTCATTTGGTACAAATCTTTGACAAATGAGCCTGTTCTCATGTACTGTTCTGCCTCTATGGATTTGTTCTATTACAGGTGTCCTTGGTATTTAAAAATCAGTTTAAGAGGGTAAAAAATGTTGTTGCATGGGACGAACGCCATCTGATTCTAATTTTTTTTTTAAGTGGGTATTGAAAGTTTTGGAGGATGAGGAATCCGATCTAGGATTACTGTGTGTCCATTTCATTATTATCATTGTGCCTCTTGGGAGGACTGGTAATAGGCAGTGTGGTAAGATGGTAAAAGGACATGAAACTTGAAGTTGAAGATCATGAAATGGGGACACCTTCTCTTTCCCACTTAGTGACTGTGGCCTTGGACCCATCCTTTCTTCTGAGCTTCATTTGCCTTATGTATAAAATTGAAATAAATATATACATTGAAGTATATATTGCATGTATATATTGATGCAAGTGACAAAGCGCTACAAATAAATGTTCGAATTGATATATATGTTTGAATATTTATTTTTGAGAGAGAGAAAGAGAGACAGAGACAGAGTGTGGGCGGGGGAGGGGCAGAGAGAGAGGGAGACACAGAATCCAAAGCAGGCTCCAGGCTCTGAGCTGTCAGCACATAACCTGATGTGGGGCTTGAACTCATGGACTGCCAGATCATGACCTGAGCCAAAGTCGGACACTTAACTAACTGAGCCACCAAGGCGCCCCTCTAATTGATATTTTATTTTATTTTATTTTATTTTATTTTTATTTTTTTTTATTTTTGGGACAGAGAGAGACAGAGCATGAACGGGGGAGGAGCAGAGAGAGAGGGAGACAAAGAATCGGACACAGGCTCCAGGCTCTGAGCCATCAGCCCAGAGCCCGACGCGGGGCTCGAACTCACGGACTGCGAGATCGTGACCTGGCTGAAGTCGGATGCTTAACCGACTGCGCCACCCAGGCGCCCCTCTAATTGATATTTTAAATAAAAAGGGCTTGATTATTTCTTGGGGCTTTCTGAGTTTTCCCCCATTCCCCCTCTGTCCCTCTGATTAGCAGTTCCATAAACATTTAACGTGGGAGGTTAGGCTCTATCAGGCTCTTGGCAGACCATCTGCTAAATGAATCCGAGATCTGCTAGAGCAGAAATTTAAGGAACCAGAGTACACATATACATGCATGCATACAGATAACACACTCACAAGTGCATACAGACATTCCTCCCCACGCCCCACCCTCCCAATCTCAGAGCTATGATTTTTTTAAATCATGTGTTGAAAAAAAAATGTAATGTTTTCTCCCACCGTTTTTATAATGTCATCTGGTGCCCGTATGCTGATTTGTAAGTTCATGGTGGTTATGAAGTCAGAAGGGAGGTAGGAGGAGAAACAGGACAGCTCCATGGGAAGGGTCATCTTGGGATCAGAAATCAGGGTTAGGAATCAAACTGTCAAGGCTCTGATGTCATTCTGGCTCAGAGACTGGTCCCTTAGCTTTGTTCCTGCCTCTGTGACTTTATGCTGTTATCTCATGGGGATGATAAAGAGTGAGGTCCCATCCACTGAGCCCTTGGAATGTTCCATTTAGTTCAATAGAGGCAGGAGCCAGAGCAGCAGAATGGACTCAGCATGTTCTCTGGTGATTGAGGAAATTGGAATCAGGTTACTCTGAGTTACAAGGTCATCACTGAGATATTTAATAGTTATTCTAGACATGTGTGTTTTATTTTTATTTATTTATTTTTATTTTTTTAAATGTTTATTTATTTTTGAGACAGAGAGACACAGCACGAGCAGGGGAGGGTCAGAGAGAGAGGGAGACACAGAATCTGAAACAGGCTCCAGGCTCTGAGCTGTCAGCACAGAGCTGGACGTGGGGCTCGAACTCACAAACCGTGAGATCATGACCTGAGCCAAAGTTGGACGCTTAACTGACTGAGCCACCCAGGCACCCCTAGACATGTGTGTTTAAAACCAGGTATCTGTGTCTTAGAATAGCTCCATAATTCTGTGACTTTTCATTAGGCAAATTTGGATCTTTGTCCACAATGGGACTTAGAAAAACTAGCTGCTGAATTATGGCTGCTTTTCAGCTGTGTTCCCAGATAATTAGTACAATTGGAATTAGACAGATGTAGGTTTAAATCCTACCATCGAGTTTTGAGGTCATGGACAAGATGGTTGATTCCTTTGCAGTAAGTTTTTTTATTTGTAAAATGTGGATAATAATAACTCTGTGTTCTTGTAGAATAGAGAAAACACGTAACTGGAGCAGGTACTGACAAGTGTTAGTTTTTCTTGCGGTCCCTTTCCTGCTGCAGGCTCTCCCCGTTGTGTTTTCTCTGGACAACTCCCTCCATCCACAGTTGCTGTTTGGATTTAGATTGTTTAAAGCTCATTGGGTTATTTGTCCAATTGTTCTCAGTCTAATGGAAATAATCATAAGACCTAATAGTACTTATGTCATGGGTTCATTGTAGAGGATAAATAATAGATTACAAACAAAACAGCACAGACCTTGTCAAATAGTAGGTGGATACAGGTTAGCTAAATTTATTATCCTTCTATTGAGTGAGGAAGAAAGGAAAAGACAGTCCTTGAGCCCCAAATGTCGCCCATCCTTACTTGTTCCTGTAGTGCCATCTCCAAACTCAGTTATCCTGAGTTTGAATCAATAAGTCATCAAACTATTGTCTCTGTTCCTAGTGACCTGACACTACAGAAAGATTTCAAGTCATCTAGGATATTGCCTTTGTTCTATTTTTTCTGCAGATCTTTGTTGTTTGGCTTGTTGCAATAGGATTTGTTGAGACCATTCCCAAACTGTAGACTGTGAAATGTTCCTGAAAATTCTATGTAAGGCTTTCTCTGTTTTCTGGGCTTGGCCAGTGGGGGTAAGGTGGCAGGATCTGGAAATCCTCCATTTTACAAAGGAGAAACACTTCTTACTTTTATCCTTTTCTGGTTCTAGCTTCAGATCACAATGCAAAGGCAAATATACCTCCCCCAACACGCTTAGGGCAATCTAAGGACAGCACCCAATTCCCAATGCAGCTTCTTGGTGCCAATTCCTCATACTCTCCTGTCTTTAGATACTGATAATTATTGGGACTCAGTTTTTTTCTAATCTCAAGAAAACAATCATCTCAAGAAATAACAATCTCAAGTAATAACACTGATAAAGAATGGTGAAAAAAATCCCTACCCAGAAATGTGTATCTGTGGCATCAGAAATATGCAACTATTTTCAGGTATATCTAGAACTGGTCCATTGGATTATAGAATTTTTTTTTAATGCTTCTCTTTCAGGACATTTCCTAGATCTTAATGTGTAGAGAATGGAAGGATGTCATATTAATCATGAAACAAATTTCTCTATTTCTTTTTTGCATGGCAGGAAGAAAAAAAATACTATTTTAAAGAGCAGAAAAATGAAATATAGTCACTTTTGCAGGCTGGGGAGGGTTTTATTTTGCATCAGAGGAGATGAAGAATTAGGAATCTACCTTGATAGCATCTTTGAGGGTGAAACTCGAGTGCCTGTTTTCCCAGGGCATCATCTTAAAGGAGAAGAGGATAGACAGGGGGACAGGATTACTTGCGTAATAAACCTAATAAAGTGAGGGGAATTTTGAATTTCTAGGGGCCACCCAGGTAGGGATAGGGTTTGTGAGAGGCAAGGGAAATAAGAGAACGAAGACAAATGAAGGAGAGCTACAGAGAACCAGAGGCACCGAGGTTGGCAGGAAGCCAGTGCCTAACGGAAGAAACACAGCCAGAGCAAAATGGCTTACTTTCCAATTTTGAGATGGCTTACATTATTGTAGTCCCCATTCTATTGCTTCAAACTTTGAGTGATGTTTGGTTATACAGACCTGCCATAGGTCAGTGGTGCTTTGTGTGGAATGAAGGATCAGTGTAGATTCCCAAAGGGCTGATGATGTGCAGAAAAAGCAGAGCAGTTGCAGGAGAAGGGATGGAAAGTGGAGATGGAGGACTTGGGAAAATCAGGAAAATGAATCATAAGAAGAGATGAGCAAAGGACAAGTTAGGATCTGTGGGAATCGTCAGAAACATCAGAGGGGGCAGGGAGAAGAGGAAGAGTGTGGGTGGTGGATTTTCTTTTTTTTTTTTTTTTTAATTTTTTTTTTCAACGTTTATTTATTTTTGGGACAGAGAGAGACAGAGCATGAACGGGGGAGGGGCAGAGAGAGAGGGAGACACAGAATCGGAAACAGGCTCCAGGCTCTGAGCCATCAGCCCAGAGCCTGACGCGGGGCTCGAACTCACGGACCGCGAGATCGTGACCTGGCTGAAGTCGGACGCTTAACCGACTGCGCCACCCAGGCGCCCCGCGGATTTTCCAAGAAAGTAGGATGGGGGCTCCAGTAATTCTATTTGAAAATTAAAGGATAGATGCCTCCCAGAAAGCTTGAATATGTGGGTCTGCCAGAGGCAGCTGATTTGCGTGTATGTGTTGACCGTGGGTGTGTACATGGCAGGAGGGGGGATATCTTGGGGTGAGGCAATTAACAACACTGATAACCTTTTACATCCACACGACTTCATAACTTAGAGAGCTATTTTGTGTAAGTCTAGGGCTGAAAAGAGAGTCTTGATGCATGGTCCTGATTCTTGACAGTCAACTATCCCATGTTGGCACGTTGGAGGCAACCTAGGTGAGTGGTACAGACCTGTCACGTCACAGGTGCATTTTGTAGACAAACTTAGTATCCTTTTATAATAGGGGGTCAATTATATTTTGCTTCTGATTCTACAGCTGTGCTGTAGATTCTTTTGCAGGGCTTCTGCATAGACTTGTGTTTTATGTACTACAAGAAGACACCTGGTTAAGGTAGAGAGTTGCTCGTCATTTTAAAATTTTTACTTCTTTTGTGTTTTTTTGTAAGTCCTGGTTTAGTGTTCTTTGCACAATGTGCCTTCAGAATATTCTTACTGACTGGCCAAACCTTTAAACACAATCATTTTGTCCTCTCTGAGGTAATGTTTTTCAATCTCCTCAACTTCTAAAAAAAGAGACAATGAAATACTACATAACATTGGCAAGTTCTTGTGCTTTTCTTAAGGGAAATAAAACCGTTATTTCACAGGAGGCTCAGAAAGTGAAAATTTCCACTAAGAATGCTTATCATATCTATTGTTTGCACTACTTGTCATAGTCAGACCTACTTTAGAATTATATATTTTGCAACGTGATCTTCCCAGCTGGAATGTGAGTCTTGGTGAAAAGGAGCCATGCTTTACTTTCCAAGACCCGGATGAGAGATTTCATCTTGGTACTATTGGTAGTAGTTGCCAGGAGAAGTGTGTTAAAAAACAAACAAACAAGCAAACCAAACCAAAACAAAAAAAATCCCCAAATGGTGGGGTTGTATTTGATTTGGCTCAGGAATAGACTGTCACAATCAATTAATGAAGCCTCTATGGGTATGGGAGAGGGAGTATGCCATGTATTACCTGGTCCTGCTCTAGGTTATTTTTAGAGTGTTAAAAGAATAGGCACTTGCTAAGACTTTGTTTTATTTCATCAATTAAAACACAATGTATAACTATCAACAGAACTCGAATCATCACTCTATTAGTTTTCTCTCTATGTAGGACAAGGAGGTGTATACCATGACCATATAGTGTATTGTTCAAATTGGGACACTCTTGATAGTGAAGGAAGGCTGTATTAATAATTATGCTGGGACTGTGGATGTATACTAGAACTGTCACTGATGAGTGAGCTATATGGGTCACCCTATATGTCTTCTAAAGTGGCCCTAATTTAGGGCCATCCCAATGAGTATTTCCTCTAAACCAAGGGTTAGCAAATTATGGCCCATGGGCCAAATACAACCAATCATCTATTCTTATAAAGTTTTATTAGAACATAGCCATGCCTATTTATTTATGCTTTGTGTCTCTGACTGCTGTTGTTATAACAGAGTTGAATAGTTGTGACAGACCGTATGGTGTGCAAAGCCAAAAATATTTGCTACTGGGTTCTTTATAGCAAAAAAGCTGACCCTTGCTAGTCAATAGAGCTCTTGTTGTTGAAAGGCTCTCTGGCTTCCTGGAGAAGAAAACTAACATGTTAGGACTGAGTTTCACTATGTGCTGAGTTTCATGCTAAACATGACCTTACTTAATCTCAAATGACCTTGCAACATAGGCATAATCTCCAATTAATCTGAAAATTTTCAGGCTACCAATAACAGAAGAAAGGAGGCTTTCAAACCTACAATTTCTACCATGCTCTGTGGAATGCTCTGACAATAACCTGTGAGCCATTCATAACTTCTTTCTGTCTCTCATATCCCAAATCCAATCCGGCAGGATATCCTAGGGGCTCTATCTTCAAATTATATCTAGAATTTGACCACTTCTTACCATTGCCACCACTGCCCACCCCCATCTGAGTTATCATCCAGCACGTGGATTAAGTCAGTCTTCTCTGAGTCGGCTCTTGACCCTACAGTCTGTTTTCATTGGAGTACAGTGATCTTTTTGAATCTCAAGTCAAACCATGTTACTCCTCTGCTCTCCTGCAGTTTCTTCCTATCTTAGAGTAAAAAGCCAAAATCTTGATAATGGCCTACAAGGCTCTTCACTATCCAGCATGGTAGCCATATGTGGCAATTGAAATTTAAGTATATTAAAATTTGGGGCACCTGGGTGGCTCAGTTGGCTAAGCGTCCAACTTGGGCTCAGTTCATGATCTCATGGTCCATGAGTTTGAGCTCTGCATCGGGCTCTGGGCTGACAGCTCAGAGCCTGGGGCCTGCTTCGGATTCTGTGTCTCCCTCTCGCTCTGCTCCTTCCTGACTTGTGCTCTTTCTCTCTCGCTCTCTCAAAAATGAATAAAACATTAAAAAAATTTTTTTAATTAAATAAAATTAAGAATTCACACTAGTCACATTGCAAGTTCTCAATAGCCCCATGTGGCTAGTGGCTACCAAACTGGACAGCATAGGTATAGAACATTTTTATCATCACAGAAATTTCTATTGAATGGCCCTGGGATCTCTCATTATCTCACTGGCTTTTTTCTCACCACTTTCTCCTTTGCTTACTCCATTCCAGCCACATCAGTCTCCTGTTTCTTAAATATCTGTGCCTCAGGACTTTTGAATGTGTTTTATCCTCTGCCTGGAATGTTCTATCCCTAAATAACAACATGGTTTGTTTTTTTAAAAAACTTTAGGCCCGGGGCTCCTGGGTGGCTCAGTCGGTTGGGTGTCCGACTTCGGCTCAGGTCATGAACTCGCGGTCCGTGAGTTCGAGCCCCGCGTCTGGCTCTGTGCTGACAGCTCAGAGCCTGGAGCCTGTTTCAGATTCTGTGTCTCCCTCTCTCTCTGACCCTCCCCCGTTCATGCTCTGTCTCTCTCTGTCTCAAAAATAAATAAACGTTAAAACAAAGATTTAAAAAAAAAAAAACAAAAAAACTTTAGGCCCTTGCTCAAATGACACCTTCTCTGACAACCTATTTAATCTGCAGCCCCCTAGCTAGCACTCTTCCTATCCCTCTCCCCTACTTTATTTCCCTTTATCATTTATTGTCACCTGACATATATGTACAAATATGTGTATATACATTCCCCCATTTCCAATCATATGACCTCTATGAGTCAAGTTTTTAGTTTTTGTTTCTGTTTTTTCTACTTCATGATTTTCCCCAGCACTGTAGTGATGACTGACCCAATAATCTCTTCAATTTGATGAATGAATGAATGAATGAATGAATGAACGGGAATTTCAACACGCATTTATTTGATCCATTAGAAGCCTACCTAACTTTATCTATACTGTGCCACATTGTGTTTTTTCTTTTTTTTTTTTAACCCACTAATCTATTGCTTTGTTTTGTAATTGATTGTGGTTTTATCACTGAGTTTTATCTCCTTTTCCAGGGGCTAACTCACAAGAAGTTCCAGAAACTGTCTTTAATTCTTCTCCCTCCTCTGCCAGTGCAAAGTGACCTCAGTTCAATGCATATTGACTCATTATGTCCACTAAACCAAGAACTCTGTTTCTTTCCTAACTCAAAGTAGTAAAAATATGTTTAAGAATTGCCAATATTCCTTCTTCATTGCTACTTCTAAACGTTATTTTCCCTATTGTCTTGAGAAATTGATGTGAACTAGGGAGGTTATGCAAATGATGAAGTGTTTTTATTATTTTAATTAATCCAATTTCCATATGTACAGAAAAAAAAATCCAGTGAAAGACAATTTACATGGCAATAGGTAATTACAGTATGCTGGTAAAAGAACATTTGTCCAAAGTTATGTCTTCATGTCATTGTCACTGAAAAAGCTTGAATTCGTGTCAAACAAAGCCATATCTCAGCTACTTGTTACTATGGCATATGGTGAGGAGCTTTTAATGCTGGTCTCATGGCACACATATTCTAAAGAATAATGTCTGACCGAGGGTAGGGTAGCTCAGAAGGGCTAAAAAATAAGCCATGTAAGTAAATTCAGAGTACTGACAAGGCATTGGCTTTGGTTCAAATCCTGAGTTGGACATTTTGGGGCTGTGTGAACTCCTCCATTTCTTTAACTCTTGGGAGAGACCTAGAACAGCACAGTGTAGCAAAATGAACTCAGATTTTTTTAGGAGCCAGACGAATATTGAAATCTCTGAAATTTACTGGTTCTGTGAGCTGAGGTAAGTTGATTCCTATAACTTGTGGAGATCAGAGATGTGATATCTGGTATAGAGTGGACACTCAATAAAAATGGTGGCTTTATTTGTGGATTGTCCCACTTCTGCTACTAACGAAATGTGGGACTTTAGATAGGTCACTTCAAGTGTGGATTTAGTTTTTTCATCTATAAAATAAAGGGTTAGAGGGGTGCCTGGGTGCAGTCGGTTAAGTGTCTGACTTCAGCTCAGGTCATGATCTCACGGTTTGTGGGTTCGAGCCCTGCTTCGGGTTTTGTGCTGACAGCTCAGAGCCTGGAACCTGCTTCAGATTCTGTGTCTCCCTCACTCTCTGCCCTTCCACCGGTGGCGCTCTGTCTCTCTCTCTCAAACAAACATTAAAAAATTTTTTTTTTTTAATTAAAGGGTTAAACTAGATGAATGCATTTTTTAGGTCCCTCCGATGTCTAACATTTGATGATTCAACTGTATTTATACTCTGTAAAGCTGTGTCTGCAGTTTAATTCATGTGGATTTCATTCACCTTCCTCTGAGTGTTCATGTTATCCATGAAAATAAGACACTGTAAAGGAGCTCTCTCCCTTTGTTCCCCCAGGATCTGCTTCTTGATGCCTCAGGCATGACCCTGAGCCATACTGAGCTCCTTTCCAGCCTGACAGTGAATGCCTCATTCTTGTTTCTCACTCCCCATATCATAATACCCTTGAGGTAAGCTCACATCCTTCAGAACCTACAACACCGTTGCCTGTCACCCTTGCCAGCTTTCTACTCTACCTGAGCTGGAAGATCAAACACGAATCTGGACTCCAACACTCAAATTTTGGTTCTTTAAGACTTGGTTCAGGATTAACACCTCTGAGAAGTATTCTTTCAGTTTATCTCTTAGGTCAGGTTCAATAGCCGATCTCTGTGCATTCAATAGTGACCCACGCATATTTTGATCATGGCACTTATCACGCTATATTGAAATTGTCTATTTCTCCATCTGTGCCCCTTTGTTAAATTTTCAGCTTTTTGAGTGAGGATCAAACTCTTCATCAAATATGAATCTACTTTACTTAGCTGTACATGTGATAGATGTATTGTAAGCATGCATACAATAGGTGCTTAATTAATGTTGAATCAATAAATTCCTATTACCTGAAGTCAAGTTGCACGGCCTTTCATCCCACTTATTTTCCCCCCAACTTCCTTCCTTTAATATAGAAGAGAGGAAAGACACAAGGGGAGAATAAATACAGTTATTCTCAATAACTGTTCTTCAGTCTCTTACCATATTATAACCTTTTCATGTCCAGAGGAATTTATCAATATTAAAGCACCTTTTACATTCATTGTATTGCTCCAACTTTCCCACTGTCCTGTGAGAGGACAGCTTGAGTACTCTTGTTTGCTTTTAACAGAGGCAGAAGATGAAGCCCAAAGAGCTTTCATTATACTAGGCTGCACCTGTATATCTCGCGTTATACAACTAGTTAGAGATGGAAAACAGTATTGGCATCCAGGTCTTCCAGTTCCAAACCCAGTGTATATCTTGCCGCTGTGGCTTCGAACATCTTGATATAGCATATGAAAACATTCTTTCCATCTCCTTTGGTTTATCAAGTTTGGCAGACTTGGTAGAAAATGAACTTGGGAGGAAAAAAGTCTAGGAAAATGGTTAACATTCTCAAGATGCCAAAGGAGTTTTTGGGGGGCTAGAGGCTGCATTCACCCAGGCCTCCATTTGTCAACTGTCTGGGGACAGCAGATGAGACTTGACTAGAGTATTGATAAACAGATTAGTTAGGAAAAGACAGAATGAAGCTTCTAGAATCAAACAAAATAGGGTGGTGAGGCTGAGATGCTAGAGATATGTGCCAAGAACAAAGTCAACTCTTCTTGCTCAGAGTAGAATGGGGAACAGATCAAGATAATTTTGGAAGATTGGCTACCTTGTAAAGTTCAGAAAGTCCAGTGCCTGGAGAAAAGTGAATATAAGAAACGCTATCAGCCTTCAGCAAAATGTACTATAATAGTTGCCTGCTCTCTCAGAGACAATGGTCTCATCCTGTCACTCCTTGCCGGCAACGAATGCTGGGGTGAGAGAAGTTTGAGATCTTTCAGGTGAGGATTGCTAGCATCTGGCTGGGTGATGAATGTGGCCCAGGAGAACAGCTGCAGCCCCTGGCAGAGAATGGCCTCCAATACCTTGGTTTTCAGGGAGAAGGAGACACTCAGAATCAAAAGCTGAAAAATCAGAGTTACGAGGATCCACAAAATAGTAAGAGTTAAAGAGTCATGGATATTGATGATGGGGTTACACTCAACCCGCATTCACACATCAGGGGTCAAACTGGAAACAAAGATCAGATCAGAAATCCTACTTTTTTTTTTTTTTTTTTTTTTTAAGTTGCTCTGAGGGAGCATTGGTTTTGCTGGTCCTTATTTATTTATTTATTTATTTATTTTTTAATTTTTTTTTTCAACGTTTTTATTTATTTATGGGACAGACAGAGACAGAGCATGAACGGGGGAGGGGCAGAGAGAGGGAGACACAGAATCGGAAACAGGCTCCAGGCTCTGAGCCATCAGCCCAGAGCCTGACGCGGGGCTCGAACTCACGGACTGCGAGATCGTGACCTGGCTGAAGTCGGAGGCTTAACCGACTGCGCCACCCAGGCGCCCCTGCTGGTCCTTATTTAATAGCCACAGTGGCTCATCCATTCACTTACTCATTTCTCTCTGGACAGCTTCCCACCTCCCTCACCCCTACCCCCACCACACAAAGGAGTTCCAATTCAGTTCTCAGGTTCTGTAGCAACCTTCTACCCACTGAGGTTGGGCCATGGTGATCCATTGCTATTGGTGCTTTTCTTTACTCTCATTTCAGTAGTGGTTATGTCATCTGTGTTTCCTTCACTGATGGGAAGTTGTTCTGAAGTTGAGATGTAATTTGGCAGCTCGTAATTGTTTTATATTTTATTTTTTCTCATTTTCACCTCTTGAGCCAAGTATAAAGGAGACTTAATTCTTGAACAGCGTGGGGGTCAGGTGCTAATCCCTTCCACCCCACCCACACAGTTGAAAATTTATGTATAACTTCTGACTCCCCCAAAATGTAACTGCTAATAGCCTACTGTCGACTGGAAGCCTTACTAATAAAATAATCGAATAACATGCATGTTGTATGTTATATGTATTACAGACTTTATTCTTACAGTAAAGTAAGCTAGAGAAAAAAATGTCATTGAGAAAATCATAAGAGAAAAATACATTTATAGGACTGTATTGTATTTATCAAAAAAATCTGCATATAAGTGGACCCTTGCAGTTCAAACCTGTGTTGTTCAAGGGTCAACTGTGCTCATTGACCTTATGGGAGAAGGCTTTTATTTTATTATTTTTTAATGTTTATTTATTTTTGAGAGAGAGAGAGAGAGAAAGAGAGAGAGGCAATGGGGGAGGGGCAGAGAGAGAGGGAGAGAGAAAATCCCAGGCAGGCTCTGCAAGAAGCCCAACATGAGGTTTGATCTCACAAACTGTGAGATCATCATTTGAGCCAAAATCAAGAGTTGCTTAACCGACTAAGCCACCCAGGGGCCCTAGAGCTTTCCTTTATTTAACAATGATCCAAGAATATATGGTGGTAGTGTTGTAAAACATATACAGAGAAGAGTAGTTGAAATGAGTCAGGAGGAATTGGGGATGTTGGGACAAGGAGAAAATCCATGAAACATCTTTGGTAAGGCTGAAGCAGAATGAAAATGGGGTTGTAAACTCTGAAAGGATATAGAAAGTCTTTTTTTTAAATTTTTAACACATTATCTTTTTTTTACTTTTTACTTTTTCTTTATTTTTTTTATTGAAGTATAATTGACATACAATATCTTGTTAGTTTCAGGTATATGTCATAGAGATTTGATACTTTTGTACATTATGAAATGACTGCCATCATAAATCTAGTTACCATGTGTCACCATTCAAAGTTATTACAATATTATTGACCATATTCCCTGTGCTATACTTGGAAAGTAAATATGAACTTGTTCACCAAAGCCCCTAAAAAATTGGGAGAGCCATGGGGCGCCTGGGTGGCGCAGTCCGTTAAGCGTCCGACTTCAGCTCAGGTCACGATCTCGCGGTCCGTGAGTTTGAGCCCCGCGTCGGGCTCTGGGCTGATGGCTCAGAGCCTGGAGCCTGCTTCCGATTCTGTGTCTCCCTCTCTCTCTGCCCCTCCCCCGTTCATGCTCTGTCTCTCTCTGTCCCAAAAATAAATAAACGTTGAAAAAAAAATTAAAAAAAAATTGGGAGAGCCAATTCTAGGATCACTAAAGAACAGATTTCACGCAGTGGATAGTAAACATGAGGTTTGTAATGAAAGGTAGCAGAGCTGAAATGAGTGTTTGAATGTCACTGGAGACTACCATGACCCTCAAAGCACATGTCTTGGGGTCACTCTGAGAAACTGAAATCTAGATTATATAAGCTATATTTCTGATCTTGTAGTTTATTGTTAACGACTTTGCTGTTTTGTAAAAATGTCTCATAAACTCATGCTAAGAGCTTCAAAGAATATAAAAAGTACAAATAAGATCTCCTCCAAATCTCACCATCTGGGAATAAACCATCATTAATATTAAGTGAACATTATTCTAAACATTTCTTACCCCTCTTCCCCACTGTACACAATAGAAAAGTGGGTGGGTTAGATGAAATGATGATTATATTAAGAGATGATACTATATATGTCACTTTAAATAAAAATTAAATTATCTTAAATTTAAACCAAAACAATGATTTCTCTAAAAGAACTTATTCCTACAAGCTCCTTCTAAAGCAATGGTTCCTGGACCAGTAGCATCAACAATCATCTGAGAACTTGTTAGAAATGCAAGTTCTCAGGCATCAGCCCACACCTACCAAAACAGAAATTCTTCACGTGGGGCCTAGCAGTCTGTATGGCAACATCTCCTCTGGCGTATTCTGTACACATTGAAATTTGAGACCCACTTTCTCTCAATAAGAAAATACTTGGTAGAAACATTGACAGGTAGGAGTCATATATGGTTTTTAACTGTGTTCCATGTTGATACAATACTGATTGTTTTTCTACTATGAAAAAGGAAAAAGCACATTTACATTTTTTCCTATTTTTCTTTCCCTTATTTCCTGATTTCCTTTAGTTGTATTTTATTTTTATAGGTCATCAACATTTAAAACATTTACTTTTATTTTGTACCCTAATTCCCATAATTGTTTAATCTTGATTTTATTTAAAATGAATTAGTTCGGGGTGCCTGGGTGGCTTGGTCGGTTAAGCGTCCGACTTCGGCTCAGGTCATGATCTCATGGTCCGTGAGTTCGAGCCCGCGTCGGGCTCTGTGCTGACAGCTCGGAGCCTGGAGCCTGTTTCAGATTCTGTGTCTCCCTCTCTCTCTGACCCTCCCCTGTTCATGCTCTGTCTCTCTCTGTCTCAAAAATAAATAAACGTTAAAAAAAATTTAAAAAGAAATAAAAAAAATAAAATGAATTAGTTCTTTTATGTATAGTTTCTTTATACTTGAATTGTGTATTTTGATTTAATGCTTTATTGGCTTGATTTAATCACATGAAAGATTTTTGTTTGTTTGTTTTAAATTTTTTAAGGCATCTCAAGTGTTATCCCTTAACTCTTTGAAGGTGAAAGCAATTTTTTTGGTTGCTCTATACTTGAAAGACATCTTAATTCTGTAAGCTAGTCTTGGGTCACAGTTTCTTGAACTCAGAACTTTGGAGCCATTGGTCATTGACTTGTGTTGTTATACTTTGCTGTAGAGATTGTGAAGCCAGACTCATATTTTTTGTCCTCACAACTTGCTTTTTTGTCTACTAAGTGCCTGAAGAATTTTCTTTTAGCCTCAGAGTCCAATAACTTAACCATGATTTCAATAATTCTCTCACAATTATTAAGTTTTCCTGGAACATTCTATGCCCTCAGTTTGTAGTTTTTCTTTATTTCAAGGAACAGCTCTTGTACAAGTGTTTTGTTTTTTGTTTTTTTTTTGTTTTTTTTTTTTTTACTGAAATAGGATTAACATACAGTGTTGCATTAGTTTTAGGTGTACAATATAGTGATTCAACAATTCTTTTTGTTTTTTAATGTTTATTTATTTTGAGAGAAAGCAAGAGAGAGAGAATATGAGCAGGGCAGGGGCAGAGAGAGAGAGGGAGAGAGAGAATCCCAAGCAGGCTCTGCATTGACAGCGAAGACCTGATGCCGGGGCCTCATGCCACGAACTGAGAGATCACAATCTGAGCTGCAACCAAGAGTTGGATGCTCAACTATCTGAACCACTCAGGCGCCCCAGTGATTCAGCAATTCTCTACATTACTCAGTGCTCATTACGAGAAGTGTACTCTTATCCCCTTTGCTTGTTTTACCCATCCTCCCACCTACCTCCCCTCTGGTATCCATCAGTTTGTACTCTATTTAAAAGTCTGGTTTTGGGGCACCTGCATGGCTCAGTTAAGTGTTTGACTCTTGATTTTGGCTCAGGTCATGATCTCATGGTTCATGGGTTTGAGCTTTGCATCCAGCTTTGCTCTGCACTGACAGTGTGGAGCCTGCTTGGGATTCTCCCTCTCTCTCTGCCCCTCCCTCCCCCAAAATGAATAAATAAACATTTTTTTAAAAAATGAAAAAGAAGCTCTTCTTTTTAAAAATAAGTCTGGGGTTTTGTCTTTTTTTCCCCTTTGCTTTGTGTCTTAAGTTCCACATATGAGTGAAATTATATGGTATTTATCTTTCTCTGACTTATTTCACTGTCATTATACCCTTTAGGTCCATATTGTTGCAAGTTGCAAGACTTCATTCTGTTTTTAATGGTTGAGTAATATTCCATTGTGAATATATATACCACCTCTTCTTTATCCATTCATCAATTGATGGACACTTGAGTTGCTTCCATATCTTGGCTACCATAAATAATGCTGCAATAAACACAGGGGTGCATATATTTTTTCAAATTAGTGTTTTTGTTCTTTGGGTAAATAGCCAATAGTGGAATTATTGGATCGTGTGGTATTTCTATTTTTAATTTTTTGAGGAAACTTCATACTGTTTCCACAGTGACTGCACCAGTTTGCATTCCTACCAACTGTTCATGAAGGTCTCTTTTTTTTCTACATCCTCATCAACACTTGTTATTTCTTGTCTTTTTTATTTTAGTATTCCGACAGGTGTCAGGTGATATCTCACTGTGGTTTTGATTTGCATTTCCCTGATGATAAGTGATGTTGAGCATCTTTTCATGTGTCTGTTGGAAATCTGTATGTCTTTGGAAAAATGTCTGTTCACATCCTCTGCTCACTTTTAAATCAGGTTGTTCATTTTTTGGGGTGTTAAGTTGTGTAAGTTCTTGATATATTTTGGATTTATTATTGGTTATGTCATTTACAAATATCTTCTCCCATTGAATAAATTACCTTTTGGTTTGTTGATGGTTTCCTTTGCTATGCAAAAGCTCTTTATATTGGTGTAGTCCCAATAGTTTAATTTTCCTTTTGTTTCTGTTACCTGAGAACTAAATGTAGAAAAATATTGCTACTGCTGATGTCAAATTACCACTTAATGTTTTCTTCTAGGAATTTTATGGTTTCAGACTCACATTTAGGTCCTTAATCCATTTTCAGTTTATTTTTGTGCATGGTATAAGGCAGTGGTCTAGTTTCATTCTTTCACCCATGACTGTCCAGTGTTCTTCTATAACTTTTAATACATTTTCTGTTCCACTTATTGAAGTTTCTATTTCTACAACAATAATATGCCTTATGTTGGGCCATTTTTTGTTTCTCCTTTCTGCATCTATTATATTTTTTCTTATTGTTTTAGGCTCTTGGTTTTTTCCCTTCTACCTGAACTGTGATAAAGTCTTCCTTATATATTAGTCATTGTTTTCAGCTGTGTCTATTATATTCCTTTTTCCATAATGGGCTGTTTTGGTCTTTGTCTAGTTTCCTCATCTTTGCAATCTCAGTTTAATGACATTTTATTGTTTTATTATCTTTGGTTTGTAGTCTTATTTCATTTTCTATAGAATCCCATTGAAATATTATAGTGTGAGGTGCTGTCAGAGAATTTTCTTCCATGTTAGGTTTTCGAACAGTTTTGGGGAACAGATATTCTATCTGCTCCCCCACACCTCCTGCTCTCATTTGGCTGTGGTATGTTCTCTTAATGCCACACTATTTCTTTTCATCTTCATTACTCGAAATGGACAACTCTACCCAGAGTTTTATTTGTTCTAATAATATAGGTAGATTCTCCTCCATTCTCCTCCACTCCTATGAGTAACTTCTTTGTCTTCCTCCTTTGAGCTACTTTGTCATGTGCATATTGTGAGTTCTCATTTGAAAACGTTTTAATTCCAGTGTAGTTAACATACAGTGGTATTTCAGTTTTAGGTGTATGATATAGTGATTCAGCAGTTCCATACATCACCCAGTGTTCATCATGAAAGGCGCACCTTAATCTCCATCACCTATTTCACCAATCCCTCACTCTGACATTCCCTCTAGTAATCATCAGTTTGTTCTCTATAGTTAAGAGTCTGTTTCTTGGTTTGTTTTTCTGTTTTTCCTTTTGCTCCTTTATTTTGTTTCTTAATTCCACATATGAGTGAAATTATATGGTATTTGTCTTTCTATGACTGACCTATTTTGCTTAGCATTATACTCTGTAGCTCCCTCCATGTCATTGCAAATGGCAAGATTTTATTCTTTTTTATGACTGAATGATATTCCATTGGCTATACACCACACTTTCTTTTTTTTTTTAATTTTTTTAATGTTTATTTATTTTTGAGACAGAGAGAGACAGAGCATGAATGGGGGAGGGTCAGAGAGAGAGGGAGACACAGAATCTGAAGCAGACTCCAGGCTCTGAGCTGTCAGCACAGAGCCTGACGCGGGGCTCGAACTCACAGACTGTGAGATCATGACCTGAGCTGAAGTCAGACGCTTAACTGACTGAGCCACCCAGGCGCCCCAATACCACACTTTCTTTATCCATTCATCTATTGATGGACACTTGGTCTGCTTCCATATCTTGGCTATTGTAAATAATGCAACAATAAATGTAGGGATGCATGCATCCTTTTGAATTAGTGTTTTTGTCTTCTTTGGGTAAAATCCCATAGTGCCATTGGTGGATCATAAGGTAGATTTAGTTTTAACTTTTTGAGGAACCTCCATACTCTTTTCCACAGTAGCTGCATCAATCTGCATTCCCATCAACAGTGCACAAGTGTTCCTTTTGTCCCACATCTTCGCCAACACCTGTAGTTTCTTGTGTTGTTGATCTTAGCCAGGTACCTTCTGACAGGTACGAGGTGATAGCTCATTGTAGTTTTCATTTGCATTTTCCTAATGATGAGTGATGTTGATCATCTTTTCATGTGTCTATTGCCATCTGGATGTCTTCTTTGGAGACATGTTTGTTCATGTCTTCTGACCATTTTCTAAATGGATTATTTGTGTTTTGGGTGTTGAGTTCTTTATATATTTTGGATACTAACCCCTTTTTGGGTATGTCATTGTAAAATATCTTCTCCAATTCTGTAGGTTACCTTTTAGTTTTGATGGCTGTTTCTTTTGCTGTGCAGAAGCTTTTTATTTTGATGTCGTCCTAATAGTTTAGTTTTGCTTTTGTTTCCCTTGCCTCAGGAGACCTATCTAGAAAAAAAATTGCTATGGCCAATGTCAAAGAGGTTATTGCCTGTGTTCTCTTCCAGAATTTTTATGGTTTCAGGTCTCACACTTAGGTCTTTGAAACATTTTGAATTTATTTTTGTGTATGGTGTAATAAAGTGGTGCAGTTTCTTTCTTTTGCATATAGCTGTCCAGTTTTCCCATCATTTGTTGAAAAGACTGTCTTTTTTTCTTGGATATTCTTTACTGCTTTGTCTAAGATTAATTGACCATATAATTGTGGGTTCACTTCTGGGTTTTCTATTCTGTTCTATTGATCTATGTATCTATTTTTGTGCCAGTACCACACTGTTGTTGACTACTACAGCTTTGTAGTATAACTTAAAGTCTGGAATTGTGATGCCCTCAGCTTTGCTTTGTTTATTCAAGATTGTTTTGGCTACTTGGGGTCTTTTGTAGTTACATATAAATTTCAGAATTGCTTTTTTCTAGTTCTGTGAAACATGCTATTGGTATTTTGATAGGGATTGCATTGAATCTGTAGATTGCTTTGGGTAGTATAGACATCTTAACAATATTCTTCCAACCCATGAGCATGGAATGTCTTTCCATTTTTTTGTGTCATCTTCAATTTCTTTTTTTTTTATTTAAAAAAATTAAAAAAAATTTTTTTTAACCTTTATTTATTTTTGAGACAGAGAGAGACACAGCATGAACGGGGGAGGGGCAGAGAGAGAGGGAGACACAGAATCAGAAGCAGGCTCCAGGCTCCGAGCCATCAGCCCAGAGCCCGACGCGGGGCTCGAACCCACGGACCGCGAGATCGTGACCTGAGCTGAAGTCGGACGCTTAACCGACTGAGACACCCAGGCGCCCTTCATCTTCAATTTCTTTCATCAGTGTTTTGTAATTTTCAGATTACAGGTGTTTCATCTCTTTGGTTAGGTTTATTTCTAGGTATCTTATTATTTTTGGTGCAGTTGTAAATGGGATTGTTTCCTTAATTTCTTTCTGTTGCTTCATTATTGTTGTATAGAAATGCAACAGATTTCTGTACACTGATTTTGTATCCTGCAAGTTTATTGAATTTGTTTACCAGTTTTAGCAGTGTTTTGGTGGACTCTTTTGAGTTTTCTATATATAGTATCATGTCATCTGCAAATAGTGATAGTTTTACTTCTTCCTTACTGATCTGGATATCTTTTATTTCTTTTTGTTGTCTAATGGCTGTGGCTACGACTTGCAGTACTATGTTGAATAAAAGTGGTGGGAGTGGACTTTCTTGTCTTTTTCCTGACCTTAGGGGAAAAGCTTTCAGTTTTTCTTCATTGAAGGTGATGTCAGCTGTGAGTTTTTCTTTTCTTTTTTTTTTTTTTAATTTTTTTTTTCAACGTTTCTTATTTTATTTTTTGGGACAGAGAGAGACAGAGCATGAACGGGGGAGGGGCAGAGAGAGAGGGAGACACAGAATCGGAAACAGGCTCCAGGCTCCGAGCCATCAGCCCAGAGCCCGACGCGGGGCTCGAACTCACGGACCGCGAGATCGTGACCTGGCTGAAGTCGGACGCTTAACCGACTGCGCCACCCAGGCGCCCCGAGCTGTGAGTTTTTCTTATGTGGCCTTTATTGTGTTGAGGTATGTTCCCTCTAAACCTACTTTTTTGAGGTTATTATTTTTTTTTTATTATGCATGGATGTTATACTTTGTCAAGTGCTTTTTCTGAATCTATTGAAATGATCATATTGGTTCTTTTCTCTTATTTATGTGTTGGATCATGTTGATTGATATACAAATACTGAACCACCCTTGCAGTCCAGGAATAAATCCCACTTGATCTTGGCGAATGATTTTTTTTTTTTTCAATGCACTATTGAATTGGGTTTGCTAATATTTTGTTGGGGAATTTTGCATCTATGTTCATCAAAGATATTGGCCTATAGTTCTCTTTTTTAGTGGTGTCTTTATCTGGTTTTGGTATTAGGGTAATGCTGGCCTAAATGAATAAATTTGTAAGTTTTCCTTCCTTTTCTACTTTTTTGAATAGTGTGAGATGAATAGGTATTAACTCTTCTTTAAATGTTTGGTAGAATTTGCCTGTTAAATTATCTGGTCCTGGACTTTTGTTTGTTGGGAGTTTTTTGATTATTGATTCAATTTCTTTGCCAGTAATCAGTCTGTTCAAATTTTCTATTTCTTCCTGCTTCACTTTTGGTAGTTTATATGTTCTTATGAATTTATCCATTTCTTCTTGGTTGTCCAATTTGTTGGCATATAGTTTTTCATAATAATCTTACAGTTGTTTGTATTTCTGTGGTGTTGGTTATTTCTCCTCTCTCATTTGTGATTTTATTTATTTGGGTCCTGTCTCCTTTTTTCTTGGTAAGTCTGGCTAGAACTTCATCAATTGTATTGATTTTTTTTTTTTCAAAGAACCAGCTCCTGGTTCCATTGATCTGTTTTATTGTTTTTTTAGTTTCCATATCATTTATTTCTGCTCTAATCTTTATTATTTCCTTCCTGCTGGTTTTAGGTTTGTTTGGTGTTCTTTTTCTAGCCCCTTCAGGTATATGGTTAGGTTGTTTATTTGAGATTTTTCTTGCTTCCCAAAGTAGGTCTGTATTGCTATAAACTTCTCTCTTAAGACTGCTTTTTTGGGACCGCATCCCAAAGATTTTGGACTGTTGTGTTTTCATTTTCATTTGTTTCCACGTACTTTTTTTTTTTTTTTTTTTAATTTTTTTTTTCAACGTTTATTTATTTTTGGGACAGAGAGAGACAGAGCATGAACGGGGGAGGGGCAGAGAGAGAGGGAGACACAGAATCAGAAACAGGCTCCAGACTCTGAGCCATCAGCCCAGAGCCCGACGCGGGGCTCAAACTCACGGACCGCGAGATCGTGACCTGGCTGAAGTCGGACGCTTAACCGACTGCGCCACCCAGGCGCCCCATGTTTCCATGTACTTTTAATTTCTTCTTTTATTTCCTGGTTGCCATATTCATTATTTAATAGCATGTTATTAAACCTCTAGGTATTTGTGGTCTTTCCAGGTTTTTTTCTTGTGGTTGATTTTGAGTTTCAGAGCATTGTGATGAAAAAGATACATGGTATGACTTCAATCTACTTGAATTTGTTGAGGTTTGTTTTGTGGGCTAACATGTGATCTATTCTGGAGAATGCTCTGTGTGCACTTGAAAAGAATGTGTATTCTGCTATTTTAAGGATGGAATGTTCTGAATATATCTGTTAAATCCAACTGTTCCAGTGTGTCATTTAAAGCCATTGTTCCTTGTTGATTTTCTGTTTAGATGGTCTGTCCATTGATGTAAGTAGGATGTTAAAGTCTCCTACTATCATTGTGTTATTATTGATTAGTTCCTTTATTTTGTTATTAACTGTTCTATGTATTTAGGTGTTCTGTGTTGGGTGCATAAATATTTACAACCATTATATCTTCTTGTTGGATTGTCCCCTTTATTATTATATAGTATACTTCTTTGTCTCTTGTTACAGTCTTTGTTTTAAAGCCTTTTTTTGTCTGATATAAGTATTGCTACTCCAGCTTTCTTTGACATCCATTTGCATGATAGATGTTTCTCTATAATTCTCATTTTCAATCGGCAAGCAACTTTTGGTCTAAAATGAGTCTCTTGTGTACAGCATATAGATGGGTCTTGTTTTGTAATCCATTCTGACACCCTATGTCTTTTGATTGGAGTGTTTTTAGTTCTACTCATTTAAGAAAATAAACAGCCCAGAACAGTGGGAGACAGGTTGGTTTGGGTTGTGTGTGGTCTTTGGAGGACCTGGGACTTCTCTTTCTTCTGAAGCTTTGTCAAATGTTCCCTATCAGGACTCATTGCCCCTGGTTGGAGATGTTTTCTATTCTTGTGTAAGGGAGAGAGGAAAAGGATAGCATCTTTCTTTGCATCTGTCCTGTAAGTCATTGTGGACCATACTTACATCAGAGAGGTCATCCTGTTTATTTTGTATTCTGTTTCCATTTACCTGTCGTTTCCCAATGGTTATTTCTATTCCTGCCAGTAGAAATTAAAAAATAGCACCTGGATATTTGAGTCCTTATTCATAGCTCCTAGTGTAGACCTGAGTCTTCATCTGGGGTTCTCTGTGCACCAGCCCCCACCCCCCCACACACACATCCTAAGAATACACTTTTTTGCTTCGTTCTGCTAAGTCCCTATTATTGTTGGAGACAGATCTAGGTAGTTCTAACATTTTGTCTTCCTTCTTATTTTTCTCAGCTGGAGGATGCTCAGATGGAGTGGTAGGAATTCCTCTCATCCCTTGGTGTTCCTATGGTGATAGGCACCTCCTGATTTGAGGGCTGTTTGTGATTATTCTCAGGTCAATCACACTGATCCTAAGTTGCCCCAGAATCCTCTTTTCCTTTACTCCCCTGACTCAGCTGCTGTCTTTATAAGTTTATATTATAACGTTGGTTGTGGTGGTTCTTTTCCCTTTTAAAATAGTGTGTAGTTGTTGTTATTGTTACATATTCAGGGGAAGGAGAGTCTGTGACTTGTTGTCTTTACCTGCCAGAGCACTTATCTTGTTATGAATTACAAAGTTTTTACTGAATTTAGAGGTGTGCCTGGCTGGATGTTCATAGCACTAGTGATAATTTACTGATACGTTGGTAAATTTGGTGCTGGAGAAAGTAACGGGACTTAACACTAGTGTTCTTGATGTTGTCCCCTGTGGGATTGCCCAGATGCTAGGAAATGCTCTTACTGAAAGCTCCACCAGGGAAAGCTTTCTCTGCTTTTGTAAAATATCTACATGAAACAGTAAACGTGGCTCGAAATCAAATGGTGAAGTGGAAAAAGTATGAGTTTTGGAGTCAAACAGGTCTCAATGAAATTCAGTCTCTACTACCCATACATGTATGATGTTGGTCACATTCTTTAACCACCTTAAGCTTTAGATTCCTCTCTTGTAAATGGGAATAATATCCCTTGGGTAGATTTATGGGGTGGAGTCAATGAGAGGGCATATTTAAAGGATTGGGTCTACCACCTGACCCTACTTAGGTGCTGGGAAATAGTAGTTCCTGCTTCTCCTCGTCCTCTCTCTTCCCTTCCTCCAGATTCTTTCTGATCTGCACCCATGACTGTCTGATCAGAGTTAGTTGAGTAGAGACCCTTTCCTTAGTGAGGAAATGAGTGTGGGAAACTGCCATACACTTACTTTTCATAGATGCTTTTCTTACCTTATATCATGTTCTCCTATAAGGTCAGATCACGTGGTGGGCAGGTGGCAAAGAATTTGCTTTCTGATCTATCCCTAGATAATGGGTTATGCTTTCTTCTTTAAAATTCAATTTGTGTAAAAATCCAGGAAGTCATAAAAAATTATTGTATACTAAATCATTATTCCCTGGGGGGGGGGGGGGGAAGGGTCTTGACAAGGCCCTAGTAAGAATTAATACATATTAATAAAATGTATGAACAAAAGACTAAGGTATTTGATTTTTAGATGATTTTCAGTAGACATAATCTCCTCTGCTTGCTTGCCCCCCACTTATCAGTGAGGAAGAGGGAATCTCAGTAGAGCACTGAACTGACAGAGGCCCTGGTAAGGAGGGCAAGGGTGTGACTTGATTAGAACATAATACTGCACTGGAGAAGTGCAGCTGGTGGGATCTGGATATTATTACTTTTGCTTAGTAAGAGAGGGAGATTGAAATGTTCAAACAGGGAACAATGAGCCTTGGAAAATTCTCTTTGAGTTAATAAGTCTAGCAACAATGTAATGCTTAATTTGACTTTCCCCCAAAGCAAACCCTGAGACAAGAATTTTGGTGCAAGAGGTTTATGAGAAGTTATCGCAGGAAGCAGAATTGAGGGGCAATAGATATGAAAGGTCAGAAAGCCAATAAAGGTTATTCATGACTGGGTTATCACTGTAGGCAACTGGGCCTCAATTTCAATGAAGAACTTCCTCAGAGACTTTATAGAACATGCCTTAGAGTTGCTCTGTGAAAGGATGAGGAAGTTGGGATATTTATCCACCGGTTTTCTTACTTTTTTGGTTGGAGGTCACTCTTGGGGACACTGACTTGCTTGTTTTCTGGCCTGCCTCCTGCCAGTGGCCAGAGAATGCCCCCAGACTCAAGTGCTGGCAGCCATCTGTGTCTACAGGTGACCTCAGATTTGGGTGGAGGAGGCTTGGCAAGGGATGGGGAGGGAGGATACCAGTAGCATCTGCTACACTAAATAAAACCGGTGGTAAATGATGTCACACATTTGAACTGTTCATGTATTCTGGATCCATGCTAAATGAACCCAAGTTACATGAATTTTGATCTTATCTATGGAATCATCCAGCTCTTCCATCCTCGCTGTCACCACTTGGGTCTAGGCCACCATCATCTTCCCACCAGATCAGTGCCACCATCTTAAATAGTCTCTCTGCTTCCTCTCTTGCTCACTTTTAATCAATTCTCTATTCAGCTGCTAGAAGGAGCTTTCTAAAATGAAAGTAAAATCATTGCAATCATCTTTTAAAAATTTTTCAATGACTCCTTAAAGTCTACTCTTTAATGGCATTATAACATCTTCCATGACCTGCTTCTACCAGCCTCTTCAGCCCCTTGCCCCCTCATAATTCTTATAGAACTCTGTGTCACGGATTCAGCCAATCTCCCTTTCCCATCTCCAGCCCCACCTCAATTCTTCCCCTGCCTGTCTCTTCCACCTCTTTCCCCAAACACTTTTGCCTCTGGACTTTCATGGACACAATCCTTTCTCTGCCTCCTCCTCTTCCCTCATTCCCATTTTGTGGGCAAGTCATACTGACTCTTCATTCTGAGCTTAAGTGTTACTTCTCCAGGAAGCCTTTCCATTTTCCTAGAGCTGGTTAACTCCCCCAGTTATGTGCTGCCATGGCACCTGCACATTTTCTGTTATAACCTCACTGTGCTTTATAAGATTTAACTGTTGCATGACTATCACCCCATGAAAATATCAATCTGTTTTTTCCTTGTATCCTCAGTGACCAGTAGAGTACCTGGCACATAGCAGGTGCTCAGTAAATACTTACTTACTTACTGAATGAATAATGGTCAACACTTGCTTTTGACTCTGTGCTTCTCTATTCCTTGAAGGAAGCATTCAGGAAGAAGAAATGAATCACAAATAAACTGACTTGCTACTTGTGGCAACTCTAATAAGAGTCTGTGGAATATTGTATCTGTGTGATCCTGGTCCTTTTTTTTTTTATGGATCAGAAAATATCACATAAAGAGGAATCTTGAAGTCCTGTTGATTTGATATCTTAAAAAGCAAGTATATTTTCGGGGTGCCTGGGTGGCTCAGTTGATTAAATGTCCGACTCTTGTTTTCAGCTCAGGTCATGATCTCATGGTTTGTGGGATTGAGCCCATGTGCAGAGCCTGCTTGGGATTCTCTCTCTCCCTCACTCTCTCTGCCCCTCCCCCTACTCACATGCATGCACACATGTATTCTCTCTCAAAAATAAATAAACTTAAAAATAAACAAAGATATATGTAGAATTATTTTCTACAAATTTGATTGCCTGAACCACCCCCTTAAATGACCTGACATCTTTCTTTATCCTACTTGTGCTGCTTTTCACTTGTAAAACTGGTTAATATTGGAAGGCAAGGGGTTGAGTTGTAAAATCTCTGACATGCTAAAGCCAGAAAGAATGTTTTGTGATCTGTATAGAAAGAATCCTGTTTTTGATCAAGGCAGGGACATATTTTTAGTATAGGCCTGATCTTAAAGCTGATGTTTCTGTCCCCGAAGAGCAGAATGTCAGATGTTTTTCCACTGACACAGAATAGGTGAAATACAGAGGCTTCCAGTGAGACAAATACAAAAACGGAAAATAAGACCAAAGAGAGAGAAGCCATTCCCAAGAAAAGGAACAACCAGCAGCTGAGTTCGAACTGCTCTTAGAAATAGTTGATGAAGTCTCTGTATTTAAAATTATAACTTTGAGTGATTATTCATCAAGAGGCTGGAAAGTTTCTACCAGTCATGATAAAGCAGCCCTGCTATGAGGACTGGTTCATCACAGAATGATGTGGAGAAGAGGCTCATCAGAACCCGTGTAATCTGTGAAGATTGCATATCCAGAGCAGATCACACACTGAGCATATATCCTATAAATTATTATGAATTCATCCGTGGAAAACTGTGTAGTGACAAATGCAGGGTCATTATTAGCTACAGCCAGCACCATGACTCTCTTCTTAATGGTACCCCAATTTTCATTTAATTGGCCACTACTTCCCCACACAACAGACTTATTTGGGGAGTGGGAAGCTTAAGCCATCAGCATATTAAATTATCCTGATCCCAACATTGGCTCTTTGCTGGCTATATGGCCTAAGTGATCAAAACAGAGCAAACCTTCTGACTGTTGCATGGGAATTCTGGACAAAAGCATTTTCTCTCATCCTCTGGACCTGTGAATGTGTGATATGAGAAGCTGTAACTATCTCATCATCTCAGATTGAGAGGAGTAAGAGTCAGAGTCACGGGATAAAACCACCTGATTATTGTACTGTCTCTTGAGTCTTCCAAATACACAAGCCAATCAATTTCTGATTGATTAAACTAGTTTATGTCCATATTTCATTTGCTTACTACCAAAAATATTCCAACTTGGCTCTCTTGTATGGTGAGTATTAAAAATTATGAAAATTCTTTTGAGAGTAAAGCATACATAAGGAAGAAAACCAAAATATGGTTCATTCATTAAGTATTTATTGAGAGTCTATTATGTATAAAGCTCCATTCTAGCCTCTGGTATACAATGTGAAATGAAATAGATGAGGACAAGGATAATTAAACCAGAGTGGTAACGGCTATAGTAGGGTAAGCACAGGCTAGTTGTGGACACATAATAAGACCATATTATCTTGTTTAGGAGATACAGGACAGGATTCTCAGCAGGAGGAAAATTACTTTTAAGACTTTAAAAATTAGGGGCGCCTGGGTGGCTCAGTCGGTGGAGCGACCGATTTCAGCTCAGGTCATGATCTCATGGTTCGTGGGTTCGAGCCCCGCGTCAGACTGTGTGCTGACAGCTCTGAGCCTGGAGCCTGCTTCGGATTCTGTGTCTCCCTCTCTCTATGCCCCTCTCCCGCTCATACTCTGTCTCTCTCTGTCTCAGAAATAAATAAACATAAAAAAATTAAAATAAAAAAAAGACTTTAAAAATTAGCATGTGCATGTATGTCTGCATGCATGCACATGCACATGGAAGGAATTCCTAGTACAGGAAACAAACAGCATGGAGGAAGGCTCAGAAACAGGAGCTGAAGGACCTGAAAGAAATTTAATCTTGCTAAAACACAGATATGGAGAGCTGGAGAGGGTCATAGTGTGAGACCAAGCAAGAAAAGGAAAAAGGACTGGATCATGCAGAAGACCTACAGGCTATGTTAGGGAGTTCAGACTATCCTGGGAGCAATAAGAAGGTATTGAAGGGTATTAAGCAGAAGAAGGACATGTGATCTAATTCACCATTAGATGAACTAGTGGAGTGACAAATTCAACACCATTGGAGGAAGTTATCAAAATGCAGGAGTTAGGAAAATGGGGCTATTAGGATTAATTAAAGTACCATTGTACAGATTTGATAGAGAAAGCTGGAGAGTGAGCACAGGAGTAAAGGGAAAAGGTTTGGGAAGAGATGAACAAAGGAGGAATGGGAGAGCAGGTCAGAGCCACGCAGGGAGGGAGGAACCGAGTGCTGAGAGGTTGTCCCTGAAGAGACCTTGCTTTTAGGAGAGAAACAAGTTAGTCAAATGCAAGTGAGTTGTCATTATGATGCAATTACAGATTTACACCAAGACTGTTGCTAAATTAAAATATAGCTTTCCTTACCTAGCTCATTCTCTCCATTGAACAGAAATTCTTTTTTTTAATATTTATTTATTTTTGAGAGAGAGAGACAGAGACACAGCATGAGTGGGGGAGGGGCAGAGAGAGAGGGAGAGAGAATCTAAAGCAAGCTCCAGGCTCTGAGTTGTCAGCACAGAGCCCCATGCAGGGCTCAAACACATGAACTGTGAGATCATGATGTGAGCCAAAGTCGGACGTGTAACCAACTGGCCGATTGGGCCACCCAGGCGCCCCTGAATAGATAATTCTTTACAAATGTATACATGTGCACACACATGTTGCACACTATCTAGAAGGCAGTTGAGAAAATGACTCTAATTTTATCACATTTAAGTAGCTGTGGCATTTGGTTGTGTTAGTTTTTCTTCTTGTTTTCATTCTATGGGCAGAGGTCATAGTAAAAGGAGTGGAGATCTTAGATTTATTTAGTCCTTGGATTGAATTCTGACTATCCCCACTCACTGGTGGTGTAGTGTTGGGGAAATTACTTAATCTCTCTATGACTCAGTTTTCTTATATCATAAAAACAAATGACTATTCTTGTATCGGTTTGCTATTGATGTATCATAAACCACCTCCAAAACTCAGTGGCTTAAAATAACAAGCATTTATTAGCTCCCAATTCTCCCCAGGCTCAGCTGTTTTGGGCATGGTTCATTCATGCCTTTATGGCCAATTGAGGGTTGGCTGGGAGCTGCTTTGCTGATCTTGCCTGGGCTGTCTCACCTGTCTGGGCTTTAGCTGCAGTGTCTCATCACTGGGCCATCTCTCACTCATCCTCCAACAAGATAGCCTGTGCTTGTGCTCATGGTGGCTGAATGGAATGTGCCAGACCTCTTAAAAGTCTAGGCTCAGATCTGGCTCAGTATCACTTCTGCTGCTTCTCTTGGCCAAAGCAAATTACAAGGCCAGCCTTGTGATTCAAGAGGGTGGAGAAACAGACTCCCCTACTTGATGGGAAGAGCTGCAGAGGCACATTGCCAGGGCTGTGGATATAAGGAGGGGAAGAATAGTGACCATTTTTGGAATCTCCCAGACTGTTACCCTGCATAGGTGGGAGAAGTCAATGAGAACATACTGAAGGGGCGAGTACGGTGTCTGATGCACATATGCTCAACACCTGTTAATGTCTCCCTTCCTACAACAGCAAGCTCAGACACGAAGTAGATCACCCACAGCACGCTGCCATAAGAGGAGGTGATAGAAACAGAACAGACAAACTTTTTAATATATGCCTCAGCCTTACTTGTGTCTTTCCCAACCATCAAGTGTTTTTAAAAAAGATTTTCAAAAGAGCAAAATTACAGGCCTTACTTTTAGAAAAAGTAGGCAATGTGGTCTCTCTCCTGCTCATCTTTCTTTTTCCCCCAAGAATACCCTCAGAATGATGGGACTTCACCTTCTCTTCTCTAGAGGAACAATGTGTTATTTTGGTTTGCCTTTGATCACCGGTGATTCACTTTAAAGGCAGCGCTGCTGGAAAAACGTAGAAAGTGGAGTTGCAATCAGAAAAATGACTATGTAAAAATGGCATCCTCTGACTTTCTGTCTTTGTGTCCCAGAATTTTTTTTGGTCACTTCGTCATTCCTTTGGCAGTTGAGAACCAGCCAGGCTGGGAAAGGGGGTCTGGCTCCTAATCCTGTGGCGTTTCTCATCCATATTCTGAGTTCTGCCAGGAGTTAGCTGGGGAATGTCTTCCTGGAGAATTTGCCAAGAAGGCATTTGACCTAAAGATGACAATCAGAGAAAGTAAGGTTTTTACTTACAGAATAGGCCAAAATGATGGATTAGGTTAAATTATCATTCTGGTAACTTCATAAAATATATCAAAAACCTGAAAATTATACATAGCTTTCACCACAGCTAGTCTAACTTTATCCTAAGGAAACAAGTGAGAAAGGGTGTGTGTGTGTGTGTGTGTGTGTGTGTGTGTGTGTGTGTGTGTGTGTGTGTGTTTAAAATAAGTCTTTAATTTGGGATAATTTTAGATTTACAGAAAAGTTGTAAAGATAGTACAGAGCATTTCCATATACTTCTCACCCATTTTCTCCTCGTGTTAACACATTTTATTACCGTGGAACATTTGTCACAACTAGGAAACCAGCACTGGTATGTTACTATTAAGTAAACTCTAGACTTTATTTGGATTTCACCAGTTTTCCCATTAATGTCCTCTTTCTGTGCTAAGATCCAATGTAGGACACCACATTACATTTATTGTCATGTCTCAATATCCTCCTGTCTGTGATAGTTTCTCAGTCTTTTCTCTCTCTCTCTTTCTTTTTTTAATGTTGACAGTTTTGAGGAGGACTGATAAGGTCATTTATAGAATGTCCCTCAATTTGTGTTTGATATTTTTCTTATGATTAAAGTGGGGTTATGGATTTTTGGAAAGAATACCACAGAGGTACACTGCGTGGTGTTCTCGTCACATTACATCAGGGGTACGTGATATAAAAGCATGCTCATGGAAGCATTATATACAGTATTGAGAAATTGGAAACAAATGCCCCCAAACAGAGAATTAGTTTAGCATGTTTTATTACATTCACATATGGGGATAGTTCATAGCCATTATAAATTATGATATAGGTTAATATTTTTAGATATTACCTACAAAAACATGTAGGCTGCAAAGCAGAATATATAGTAAGATTTAATTTAATAATTAAAAGTATCTTTATGTGTATGTGGTTTAGAAACTCTGTATAGTGCCTCACAAGAGCCATATGAGGAAGACACTTTCATTCTAGAATCTGGCCCTGAGGGCCTTGTGGCCTGGTCCACTCGTATTATAGGCATGTACCTTCCTCCCATCGGAGCCAGTGTCTTCTGCCATACAGAGGTCCACTCTGTGACTCAGGAAGCGGGTGGCCTTCCTGGGGCAACCTGCACACGTCAGAAGTTATCTTCGATCAGAAGGAGTACACGTTTGTCAAAGGTGTTATCTACACAATGGCCCTAGTGATGTTTCCTAGAATTATTGCAAGGAGTAAACAAGATAACACAACCAACAGCATAGATGAAAATATTTGGCCCAAAATGTAACTATTCATGGTGGCCAAACCTGAAGAATTGTCAAGAAAACAGAAGCAGTGGGAAAGAAGTTCTTATGAGGGAAGGGATTCTGCTGAAGCTAATCCTGTTCTTCCTTTAAATCTCCTTTGTGAACATTTGGATTCACTCTTCCAGAAATGACCCTCTGCATGTTGGTTGCCTGAGCTCATTGACCAGAGGTCTTGGTTTCCATTGATGTCAGTGGAAGCTGATCTTGTCTTTAGTCTATGGGATGAAAGTAAACTCCCATCCAGGGGCTCCTGTGGATTACGCCTGCCGGATTCACTTTCTGTTCTATGCTTTGCGCTGGATGATACAATCCTGAAGAACATCCTGAATGTTTTGTCAATCCCAGGACCTAGGCAGGTGTTTGGCACAGACTAGATGCTTGGAAGGTGTTTAATTAATGTAACTAACAAGATAAGTCCTCTATCCTGTTGAAGCCTCCTCACATCCTTTTGATCCCTCCTTTCTCTTTCTCCCTTGAAGAAGTTTCATGTGCTGTAACTGCCTCTGTTGTCCAAACTCTTAAAGCTGACCATTAAGAATGTAAATAGACTTTTGACCTCTGAGCCTTTTCCCCCCCTTCCCCCTCCCCATCTCTGGAATGCTCTTCCTCCTGTCTGCATGTTCATTTCTTACTTGTTAGTGTTCAGCTTAAATGTTCTCTCTGTAGATAGAGGTGTTTTATTTATTTCTTTATTTCTTTATTTTATGATCCTGTCTAAAGAAGCATTTCCCAGTTACCCCTGTCTCATCACCCTTTTACTTTGTTTTTACAATCTGTAGTAATTCTTCTTTTCCTTTCTTTCTCATTCTCCTCTCAGTACGACTGTCAATATCATTCTTTTTCATTTACTGTCTACCCAACTTGACTGACAACTCCTTGAGGGCAGAGACCTTTCCTGTCCAGTCTATCCCTGTATCCTTAACCCCACAATAGTGCTCAATACATATCTAGTGAATGAATTCAATGAAAAGACATCTTGTTCTGGGGTTTCCCCAACACTAACATTTTCCCTCTCTAACCTGCCTCAATTTAACACTAATATTTGATCACCACTGCCTCCTCAACATTCTTCAATGTCTTCTCATGACCTCCTACTGATTTATAAATGTTTAGATTTTCACAGAACAGATCCCAAAGCACATTTCTTGGTTTGCCCTTGGCTCATAAGTACTTATATTTTACCAAGTAAGAACATTTTATTTTATTAATTTTTTTAATGTTTATTTATTTTTAAGAGAGAGAGAGAGACAGACAGAACCCGAAGTAGGCTCCAGGCTCTGAACTGTCAGCACAGAGCCTGACATGGGGCTCGAACACATGAACAGTGAGGTCTTGACCTGAGCCAAAGTTGGAGGCTTAACCGACTGAGCCACCCAGGTGCTCCAAGTAAGGACATTTAAAAAATGACAAGACCTCACAAACAATGATAAGAATATAGTGACTAAGATTTAAATGAAAAAAAAAAAATGAAGAGATCATCTTAAAAATATAGCTGTTAAAAAAAACTTCTTGTTTTTCTCATTTCACCATGGGTTAAGAAAAATTCTGTAATCTCTTTCAAGATTTGGGAATAAGTGACTCATGGAATAAAATTAAATCTTCTTAAGTAAGTCTTACAGGACCCTTTGTACAGGCCCAGCCTACTTGTTTGCTCCAGTCTTTGCTCCTTTCTCCCTCTTTTTGCCCCAGATATAATGGATTATTCAGTTACTTTAGGTTCCTTGATCAGGCCATGCCTGCTCTTGACGTGGAGACCTTGTGTAATTTCCTTGTTTGGAAAGCCTTTTGCTCTAACCTGTCAGGTCAATTTCTATAGCTTATAAAGATAAATATCATTAGTCTTTTCTGTGGTGGAAAAAAAATCAAAACCATGATGAAAGTGATACCGAGGATGGAATGAGACCCTTGAAATAAGTAAGAATCTGATGACATCTATTCACCAGGAGAATTTCATTATGCAGGTGTGGCAAGAGCCAAATGGACTTGGATTTGAAACTCCTCT
Organism: Puma concolor; assembly: GCF_028749965.1. Lineage (NCBI taxonomy): Eukaryota > Metazoa > Chordata > Mammalia > Carnivora > Felidae > Puma > Puma concolor. Next base: position 28,346,000 of record NC_141675.1, on the reverse strand, counting down.
CTAAAACTAACTATGTAGATTTTGACAAGGTCTCAGTTTGTTAATGCAAACAAAACAAAACAAAAAAGATACTTACCTTGTTAGGTTGTCACGAGACTTAAATATGATAATGTTGTTAAACTATTCAGCCAATTTTCTTTAAATTTATTTTCTCTATTTTCTTTAAATCATTCAGCCAGTTGTTTTCTTTTTCTCTAGACATCTACCAACATCTTCAGGAAAATGCATAACTGTTCTTGAGCCAAACTATAAAATACAGGACAATTCTTTTGGGTATCATTAATGTCCCATTTCCTCCCTTATGTCCCATTTGGCATGTTGAAATGAATGATTAAGAATTATCTGGGGCGCCTGGGTGGCGCAGTCGGTTAAGTGTCCGACTTCAGCCAGGTCACGATCTCGCGGTCCGTGAGTTCGAGCCCCGCGTCAGGCTCTGGGCTGATGGCTCAGAGCCTGGAGCCTGTTTCCGATTCTGTGTCTCCCTCTCTCTCTGCCCCTCCCCCGTTCATGCTCTGTCTCTCTCTGTCCCAAAAATAAATAAACGTTAAAAAAAAAAATTAAAAAAAAAAAAAAGAATTATCTTATTGTGGGTACATACATTGTTTTGTTTCTTTTAGCCAAGATCTTGTCCTCTATTCTGTCCAAAGTAAAGGAAACTGGGAAGAAACTTGTTTATCCAAAGTCATTAATAGAAAACTAACCATTTAACTCTCTGAAGGTACCTCAGTTAGACACAAAACTTGGCTGTTATAATATGCTGAAAATGATGGCTGGAATCAATTGGTAGTTTGATTTTTCTCATAATAAAATTGATGATAAGGTGGTTGCCTTCATGTTATTATCAAAGACCCAAGTTCCTTTTTCCTTCTGCTTAGCCTGCATTGGCAAATACTGCTGCTTCATAGTCACATGATGGCTGACCTACCTTCACCTTCAGGCAAAAGGAAGGGAAGGGTAAGTGGGTAAGGAAATAAAGGTACATGTCTATTGAGTCAGTCTGTTCTTCCCTTGGAAGACTGTCATAGAAACTGTTCTATAACTTCCACTGCCATCTCAACAGGTAGACCAGTGTTGCACAGTAAAACTTTCTGCAATGATGGAAATGTTCTGTATGTGACCTGAGATGACTAGCCCGTTATGACAATTAGCTTTTAAAGTGTGGCTAGTGTGACAGGGAAGGAAACCATCAACAAAACAAAAAGGCAACCTATGGAATGGAAGAAGATATTTGCAAATGATATGTCAAATAAGGGGTTAATATCCAAAATATATAAAAAATTTATGCAACTCAACACCAAAAAAATCAATCTGATTAATAAAGGGGAGAAAAAAGGGTGCCTGGGTGGCTCAGTTGGTTAAACGTTTGACTTTGGCTCAGGTCATGATCTCACAATCTGTGAATTTGAGCCCCGTGTCAGGCTCTGTGCTGACAGGTCAGAGCCTGGAGCCTGCCGCAGATTCTGTGTCTCCCTCTCTGCACCTCCCCCATTCTCTCTCTCTCTCTCTCTCTCTCTCAAATAAATTTTAAAAAGTGGGCAGAGGACATGAGTAGACATTTTTGCAAAGACATACAAATGGCCGGCCAACAGACACATGGAAAGATGCTCAATATCACTAATCATTAGGGAAATGTAAATCAAAACCACAATAAGATATCACCTTGCATATGTCAGAATGGCTAAAATGAAAGATAAGAAAGAACAAGTATTGGCAAGAATGTGGAGAAAAGACACCTTCATGCACTGTTTGTAGGAATGTAAACTTCATATGAAGTTTCCTCAAAAAATAAAAAATAGACATATTATATGATTTAATATTTTTCCTGGGTATTTACCTAAATAAAACAAAAACATTAATTTGAAAAGATATGTGCACCCCTATGTTCATTGCAGCATTATTTACAGTAGCTAAGATATCGAAGTAACCTAAGTGTCCATCAATAGAACAATGGATAAAGAAGATGTCACACACACACATGAATATTACACAGACATAAAAAAGGATAAGATCTTGCACTTTGTGACAACATGGATGGACCTGGACGGTATTATGCTATATGATATAAGTCAGTCTGAAAAAAACTAATACCATATGATTTCACTCCTGTGGAATCTGAAAAACAAAACAAACAAGCAAAAAGCAAAATCAGATTTATAAATACACAGAATAAACCAATGGTTGCTGGAGGAAAGGGGCATAAGCGGATGGGCATAATTGGTGAAGGGAGAGGGAGATACAGGCTCCTCATTATTGAATGAATAAGTCATGGGAATAAAAGGCACTGTGAAAGGAATATAGTCAGTGATATTATAATAGCGTATGGTATAGATGATAGGTACACATGTGGTGAGCATAGCATAATGTATAGAGAAGATGCTGAATGACAATGTTGTACACCTGAAACTTATGTAGTATTGTGTGTCAACTATACTCAAATGAAAACAGAAAGAAAGAAAGAAAGAAAGAAAGAAAGAAAGAAAGAAAGAGAAAGAAAGATTAATTTTGTTGGACCTTGATTTGAGACACCCATCCTGTAGAACTGTAGGAAAATACATTTCTTGTTCTTTAAGCCCAAAATAATTTTTTAAAATTTTGATAGAGAAAGAGGCAGAGAGAGAAGAGAGAATCTCAAGCAGGCTCCTCACTCACAGTGCGAAGCCTGATGTGGGGCTCGAACCCGTGAACTGTGAGATCATGACCTGAGCCGAAGTCAAGAGTCGGATGCTTAACCACCTGAGCCACCCAAGCACCCCCAAAATAATTATTTTCTAATGTGGCTAGTATGACTGGGGAAATGAATTTTTAGTTTCACTTTATTGTAATTTAAATGGATTTTAATAAATTTAAATTTAAGTAGCTACATGTGTCTGGTGGCTACCTTGTTAGTGCAGGGCTGGACCTTCGTCACATGACTATCCTATCTGCAAGAAAGCCCGAGTAATGTGGGTTTGGGGCTGAGCACATTGGCCACCTCCCATGAAACTGTGCTTTTCTTAGTAAGGAAAAACAAACAAACAAAAATTATCATAGGCTAGGCAAATAGCAGCCTCTTCAGCAGGGTGATAGATACATACTAACATTCCTTAGACCCAAAGGAATGACCTCTTAATGGGTTTATCAGAAACATGGGTGGTGTGGTTGGGCAGACATTATGTGGCTAAAAAGCAGAATCCCAGAGCTCGAGTTCAGTTCAAATACTTACTTTTCATAATGAGGAAACTGAGGCTTACAGAGGTGACTGAGAGGTCTAATTAAGAGTTAAATGGTATATCCTGCTTTGAAATAATAGCTGATTTAGTGTCCTTTAAAACACCACTTGTGGCAAAATGCGAAATCTCAGAAAATGATCTCTGCCTGATTTTTTTTTTTTTTTTAATGCAATGAAGAAAGGCTAGAGGGATTTTGATGCCACCTATTGGCAGACAGAAGTATAAGGCACTCCTTCATTGCCTAGCTTGTGCCCTACTGATGGGTGTTGGAGGCACCAGGGTCACGCAGAGTGCCGCCCATATAGAGGAAGCGCTGACAGTGGAAGATCTGGTCCCTGGTCAGCTTGGAACATGTGTTATCAGTTCTTTCTTGACCCTTAGCATCTTAGAAGGGTTTTCTTAGAGCTGTCCTTTCTGCTTTCCAGTAATACAACCTGTCTCAGGCACATACATAAACACAGAGGAAGACCTATCAGTCACTTTTCAAAATCACATGAAAAAGAAAAAAAGAACACATTTTGAGCTATAAGTAACTCTGGGGTGGGGGTGGGGGGAATGCAAGGTTTTTCATTTGATCCAAAGCCTCAAAAATAAATCCTGTTATTTCCAGCCATCCCTTTGACTAGTTGAGTATGTTACCATCCTACAGCTTGAAAGAAAAAAAGAAAACAGAAATTCAATTTCAAAACAAAATGCTCACCCTGACTCACTCAGGGATGGATACAGGGTTTTTAATGCAGGGCATTGACTCCCTGCCTGTTTTTCCCCTTCATCATCTGCTACCCTTAAAAAATGGTATCAACTGCATTGGTAAGAATCCACATTTCTTCCCTTTTGTTCTCTGGCTCCATTCCAGCATTTCCCTTGTCACACTGATGGGTGGAGTGCCTTTCATATTGGCATAGGACAGTGAGCGGATGTCTCCCCTTATGTTATCAAACAGAGACCCGGCGAGTGAATCCACTCAGAGCTGGAGCCTCCTTCGCGGCTTGGGAACACCAGTGGCACCGTGACTCTGTAGCTTGGATTTAGATCATTTTGACTATGGCTGTAGAACCCAGCAGCTCCGAATCCATGAAAAGGAGAGTTGGAAGGAGGTGAGTGATACAAATAAGGGGATGTTGATGTCACAATTGTTGAAGGGACTCCAGCTGGTGAGCAACTTGCTGTGGAGACAGTAACTGCAACCATAGTTCATTAGCTGGTTATCTATCTTCATTTGTAGAGACGAGCTGTTGATTTTATATGAGAGGTGGGAGTAAATTCTGCTTTATGTGCCCTGCGAAGAGTCTTTTTGAAATTACCTTCAGTGTCATGACTTGAGAAAAAAATATCCAAGTTTCTGGAAAAAAAGCTGCACATGTGTTCTGCACACTGGTTTGCGGGCGACTGTTTGTTTCTAATTAGGGAGCTGCAGCCTGCTGGCAGAGGAAACCATATTTGTCATAAGTTGTGGCATTGCATTTAGTTTGTGTGTCTCTGCTTTTAACATGGGGGCCAGAGATGATTGTACTGGATTCTTCCCTGTGGGTTCTGACTCTATTCTGCTCCATGGTTCATGTGTTCAGCCATTCTTACTTGTCCCTTCAGAGCCTGCTTCCGTTAGTATTCCCTGTTCTCTCATTAACTAGTTGTGTTCCCTAGTCTGGTCTTCCTGACCATTCAAATGCCAGGTTTGTTGTAGATATCATAAAACCTACCTGGCAGGTTGTTCAGAAAATTCGATGGGATGGTCAATAGAGTGCCTAACAGATTGTCTGGAAATAGTACATGCTCAGTACATCTTAATTTCTTTTCTCTCACCTGTAAGAGTTTTGTGTTAAATGATCTCTAAAGTATTTTTTTAATTTAATTTGACAAATGTGTACTGACCACCTGCTAAGTGATGGACATCGAACCAGGCATCGGGGTCACAATCACAAAGAAGACAACAAAACAGACTATCATCTGCCTTCATGGGACTTAAATTTCAGGGAACAAAATCAACATGCAAAGAAATGCATGAGGACTTTCCTTTTTCTTCCCTTCACCTTTGCAAGATCAATTCAGTTCAAACTTCGAGTTCATAACTGAGGCTTTTTTTTTCTTTTAATGTGTATTTATTTTTGAGAGAGAGAGGAAGTGCAGGGGAGGGGCAGAGAGAGAGAGGGAGACAGAGGGTCCATACCAGGCTCTGCACTGAGAGTAGAGAGGCCAATGCGGGGCTTGAACTCAGGAACTGTGAGATCATGACCTGAGCTGAAGTACGAAGCTTAACCAACTGAGCCACCCAGGTGCCATGAGGCTACTTAATTAAACCTGAAAGAAATATTTTCTGGGGCACCTGGGTGGCTCAGTCAGTTAAGCGTCTGACTTTGGCTCAGGTCATGATCTCAGGGTTTGTGGGTTCAAGCTCCACATCAGGCTCTGTGCTAACAACAGCTCAGAGCCTGGAACTTGCTTCTGTGCTAACAGCTCAGAGCCTAGAACTTGCTTTGGATTCTGTGTCTCCCTCTCTTTCTGACCCTCCCCTACTCATTGTCTATCTCTCAAAAATAAACATTAAAAAAAGAGAGAAATATTTTCTGACTTAATATTTTTACATTTAACGAACATAGGCTGATTTTTGCCCGCTCGGCATCCGTCCCCTCCATGCCTGGTAGGAAGATCCTGAAACCACATTGGAGAACCATCCCAGTGTTTTACTCTCAGTTGATGGGGATCAGTTGGTGCTCTGCTCTGGCTCTGGGAGTGCTACAGAGCACACTGAATGCTCCCAGATGCTGTGGAAGGCCTGGTGCTTCAATGCAATCCCATATCCCAGGGCATATCGATGGGCTCACGTGTAGCCACATGACCCAAGTTTTTCAAATCAAAGTCAATCAAAGGAGCTTCAGTGTACAGGCAAGCTCCCTAAGATCCTGGGGTCAAGGTTTAGTGTTATCCCAGTTCAGAAGGTTTTGAGAGGCAAGCTGAAGGAAGAAATTTATTATTGTATTATTATTATTATTATTATTATTATCATCATCATCATCATCATCTTTCTGAAGGTTCTTCCCCTGCCTCTCAAAGACCTTCCTAATTGCCTCTATAGAACCATTAGTGGGGCACCTGCTCCTTATTGTATTATTTTGCCTTCACTGCTCTTTGAAATCGAGAACTCAGGCGTTGGTGAAAAGTTCCTGGCTGATAACCTCTTTACATGAAGAGGGGTCTTCCACTCCTATCTCCCCGTATTCCTGTCCATATTCTATTGTAACATCCTTTGTGTCATCCCAATGTCAGAGACAGCATCTTCTGACCCTGGATTGCATTCTGAAGTCCAATTTGTGATTCTGACAATACTTGGGAGATATGGCATGGCAATATGCTGACAGAATAGTTGTCTGGTTTATCTGCTGTTGCAGAAACAGATACCATGCACAGTGTGTGCTTCCATTGCTCATTCATCTGAATTTGACTTTGAATAAGTTTTGGAGCAGGAAAGCCATACTGGCTTCCTCAAGTGCTTCGTAACATGTGGCAGTGGTTACCCCTTACATAAGACAGCATGTTTATATCTATTTTTAAATACAGTACTCTCTAAGTATTTCTGTATCTTATACTTATTTGTGAGATGGATGTATTCAGGAAGACATGTGATGAAGAAAAGTCTCCTCCAGTCAATTATTCATGCATTCATTTACTAAAAAATAAATATTACCCTCCTACCATATGCCGGGCACTTTTGTGAGCCCCTGAAGATACAGAGGTGAGCAATCTCTTCATCTCTGGTGGCGGTTGAGCATCCATCCAAGAAGTTTCCTTGAATGTGTGCAAAAAGAACTATCACTCCCACCCTCTCCCAGATATTAGCGCTTTACTCTGCAATGGAGATGAGGTCTGAGCCCTTGGGAGAACTCAATTATGGTCCCCAGGAGTCGGGCGTGAGCGACAGAGCCCAGCGGGCAGCGGGACCTTGGACGCGGCGGGCCCGTGCGGCGCGCCCCCCGCCCAGTGCCAGCGCTGGGCGGGGCCGCGGACTCGAGTTCCCCGGCCAAGGGCTCGCCTCCGCCGGAACCCCCCAGGGGGCGCTCGCGCCGAGGTTTCCCAACTAGTATCTCGCCGGTTGCCGGGAGCATGGGTTTCGTCAGAAGGTGGAAATCTCTCTGAGAAGCTGCCATCTATCTCCCCGCCACCCTCGCGTCCCCGTCTCTTCCTCCCTCCCTTCCTTCCGTCTCCTCTCGGTTCCCTCCCGCTTCCCCCCGTACCTTCCCCTCGACTCTCTGAGTTAACTGGGAGCTCAGCCTCCACCCCCAACATTCCCACCCATTCCCCAGCCCCCATCTCCAAGGATGGAGTCGGGGTTTCCGGAGAGACCAAACTCCCCTCTCTGCATCTTTTCCGTCCGCTGTTGCTAAACTGGCCTCAGGGGACGAGGAGGGAGAGCGTCCGACTCCCCTCACACCACCACCAACTACACCACCAACCACCTCCACTCCAAAGCCGGATTCTGTCTGCGTCCTAGGGGTGGGACACACCTTGTCCCGGACTCGATTCTCTTCCTACTCTTCGAGGTTGACACCTCCAGGTAAGTAGACACCAACTCTGTCATTCCTGTGTTCTTGGGGCGCTAGGAAGGCAAAGTCCTTCGGGGCTGCTGCGTAGCAAGACCAACTTTTGAGACGCCCCGGGTTTCGCTCAGAGTGGCTTGTTTATCATCGCTGTTGTTTGAAGACGCAGCTACGAGCCGTCTTCCATCCAAGGGAACTTTCATCCCTTGCATCTCCCCTCCGCTCGCCGGGTGGGGTGGGGCGCGCGGCGTCGGGAGCAACCCTACGGAGGGGACCGCAGCGCACCCGCTGGGGAGCGGGTCCTGGAAGTCCTGGAGTGGGGAGGACATGGCTGTTTTAGAAATCGGGGAGAGGGCCGGGAGCAGAGTCCTGGCTGAAGTTGCAGCTTCCCCTTTGACTGTGAGACAGCTGTGGGAAACTGTATCAGTGGCCAGTGGCTTGACCTAGCTGCTGTTGGATTTAGCCTCTCAACTCCCCCTCACCCCCAGTAGGTCCCAATAATATGTAATTGTGGTCGAGGCTCTCCAGCTAAAAACTAATCAGTAGGCTTGCGAGTCCCTCGATTCAGCCAAGTCCCTCCACGCTCCTTCTAATGTTAGATAAAGTGTGGGGGGGGGGGGAGGTGGGAGTAGGGGGAGGAGGCCAGGGGTGGGACCGGAGGGACTACCGAAGCGCTAGCCACGGCCGACCAAAGAGACTGGGACCCCTTGTGTATCACAGAAGCTCGTGAATTGTTAGGGCGGAATCCAGGGAGACAATTCGGGGCGGTCCACGCCGAGTCAAGTGAGTGTTGATGACCATGCAGTGGGGAGCTGGCTGAACACCGAGAAATACTCTTAGGAAGATGCACTCCTCCTTCCTCTTGAGGAAAGAGGCTCGGCTTTAAGGCTCCAGGTCCCATCCAGCTCTCCAGATCCGACCGCGCCACCCCCCCCCCCCCCCCCCACCGACGTCGTTGCAAGACTGGCTTCCAGTCCCAGAACTTGCCAGGCTCCAGGAGACATCGCAGACTGCAGCGATGATCCGTGGTGCACGAGTTTAGGAAATGCATGCCGTGGGGGTTCAGGAGGTGGAGGAAAGAAAGGTGAGCAGAGTAGTGAGGGTGAGGGAGTAGGGAGGAATGAGTGTCCAGGGAAACTTTGCGAGAGAAATATCTGGAGAGAACCCCCGCCCCCCACACACTGACCCACTTGATGCTACAGGATTTCGGTGCCTTTTGGGAAGAGATACATCTGTTCCATTGCACCTGTGCTCAGAACTATGCAAAACCAACCTCTAGTCCTCTTGTTTCTTTTTGTTGCTTTGCCAGGGATTTTTGAAGCACTGCTCTTGATTGTTCTTGGCTCACGTGGTTTTCGTTTTCCTAAACAGCATTTTTGAGCTGTCCAAGGTGTTTAAAGTGTTCTTGAACTGATACTGAAGTCTAGTCTTAATGGAAAAACTGTCTTAAGTTCAAATGAAATATCCTTTTCTCTCTATTCCTTCCTTCGACTGCCCTCTTAATCCCTATTCTCAAAGGTGTAGATTTTTTTTTTTTTTTTTTTGGCTTTAGGTCAAAACAACCCCTCCCCCCCTCCGAAAAAATCAACTGTCCTGGAGCACAGGTGTTTCGAATCCATGGCAATGTTTTGTAGTTAGTATACACTGGTTAAACTGCATAGCACATCCCCCCAAGAGCCAAAGGCCAGCAAGAATTTTACTTCTTTTATTTGATGCCCTTCAAGTTTAGGAAGGTCCTGTTTCTTTTTTATTACTCAGCAGATAAGACCCAGCTCAGGACGGCTATTGCTGTGATTAGATAACTTCTGATGTTTTCATTTCCCTTACTAAGCTGCCATTCCCAGGTTAAATTAGTTTTATTGGCCTGTCTATTTTAAAGAAAGACTGGCAGAGTTACTCTAGCAGATCAGGGGGCTGAGCTCAGAGTAGGTCAAAGGTATTCACATGTAGGGAAGTGGATAAAAATAGGAGGGTTGGCAAATACAGATAGGACACCTGTGTTAATGTGCATACTAATGAAGGCCAGAATCTCCTCGTTTATCTCTGATGGAAAGATTCTGACAGCTTCACAAGATCAAACTCAAATCACATCAAAACTAGGTGATTTCCCCTGAGCATTACATAAAAGGAAGTATCAGTCCATAGCAGGAGCGGATGTTGAATCCTAGACAGTTTTGAATGGTTGGGTGAGAAGAACTTGCCTATAATGTAATCAAAGGTCTACTCATGTAATACTATGTGAGAACTCTCATGGCCATCAAATCTATACCTTTCCTGTGAGTGGTCAGCCTCATTTTTAATTTTCCAGACACACTTCCAGTGGAATTTATTGGAAACAGGCCCAGATGGGGTCTAGTGAGTTTCCCAGCATGAGACAACCACTTTACTAGAGCTTCTAAGTATTTCTTTAAAAATAGTAGCTCTGAGGTTTGTGCATTGTATTTTAATTGTACTTAAAAGACTTCCAGTTTATCTCTAGGTCTTTGGTAGCAACATGGCATTTTGCTTGAATATTGATTTTTTTTAGGGGAATCCTGCATTTAGAGGTTTTAATTAAGAGGTATCTTGTATTAAAGTGTTTCTTGATCTGCATGTGGATTTCTGATTAAAACATACCTCATTCCATTTAGTAGAAAGCAAAGGTGTTACCTGTTTCCAGAGAAGATTTATGTAGTATTCCAAAATATATATACATATGAGCTTGATTCTTCCTATCACCAGATGATTTGAGTCCACCATAACTGAAAACCTTAAGATTATGCTGACTATAAAAAATAACCACAGAAAAAAAGTGGGTTAATAGTGGAATCTTTGTTCTCACCTGTGTTTGAATCTTTTGGTATCCAACTGAATGTTTTCATATGGTTTGCACCAAGCCTTTTTTTCTGAAGTATAACACTCTGGATCATTATGGCCACTTTTATTCACATAAAGGACTTTTCCATTTGGAAGTAAACATGTTGGACGTGAATAGTCAATGTGTGTGTCATTAATGCCCCACACTTTCATGGGCATCTGAATCCAGAACAAAGAGTGAGAAGAGTGCTTTGATGGCCTCAACCTGCTAGATTGGGAAAAAGGCTCTACACTAATTGGGAAAGTCACTTCATGAGTCTTTGTATTTTTAATCAGAGATATGGCCAGAAGATCTGTATTTCATGCATTTTGAAGAAGAAAAAGGCTAAATTTGTTCTCTGTATTTGGTCTTTCCGTTTTTGTCTTGTTAATATTTTAAAACAAAACAAAAACCCCTTTGGATCCATACGGTCACCCAAAGTCATATTGCCTTGGCAACGGTAGTCAGTACACCGGAGTCACAAAATATCAAGACAGGAAATTTAAAATGCATTTAAAATAAAAATGTCACGTGGTTCAGCACTATCCTATAGTGCATTAGCACTGACCTTCCAGCATATAATAATAGAGTTGCATTGAATCTGCCTTTCTCCTGACTGCACGTAGATAGTAAATAACAGATTACAGGACTTTAAGTTTTTTTTAGGATGTCCTAAAAATTCTATAATGGTTTTTCTTTTGAGGGAAGCGTGTTATGAAAATAAGTGGTTTGGAGTTACAAATCCATTTTTTGGATGAGGTGTTTATGTGGAGGTTGGTGGTAAGTCTGAAATCAAGCTCAATCAATGGATCAGGCATGATGTGCTGTCTTCTGTATGATATCGGAAGTAGACAGTATGTAGTCAGGCCTCAGCACTCAGTTCAGTCAGGGGATATCTACTAACACTTGTGGCTGCAGTATAAAAACGTCATAGTGCCTACATATACTTTTAGTCTTTTCTGTACTAGAAATCTCATTTACGTGGGAGCTTTCTGTTTAGTCTATGAATTACTAAATATATATGATATATAGTATATGTTTTTTCTAAGCTGGCAAATCCCAAAAAGTTCTTTCTTTGGCTGTTGTATTTTTTGGAAAGTCTCTTGAGAACCACTAGCTTTTAGATCAGTAAATACTGAAGGCCTGAAGGCAAGTATTGGAAAGTTGAAGAAAGTGGTAAGGAAGGCTTATGTGGGAAGGTTCGTTCCAGTCCTATGACTTTGTATACTCCGAGGGGTGAGGGAACCAACTGAGGGTTGGCCTGTGGTGGGTTTATTTCTCAACTTGGACAACAACTGTTTCTCTTTGAATCTATGACTCTCGAACTGGAAGAGAGCTTGGGGATAATCTGTTGACTCTAGCTGTTTAATTTGATAGATGTGGAAACTAAACCTTGGAGAGCTTGTTCAAGGTCAGGGGACTCACTCAACAACCCTCCTGATTATTCCTTTCTCTCTATGTAGACTTGAGTTCCCTGGAGATAATGACTGTAGTGGCGCCAGTGTCTGGTGCCATGTGCACTGATAATCTTTACTGAGTTGGGGATGGTGGGGTGGGGGGCTCCCACCTCCATTGCAGTATTTGGAAGAGCAGGCTTGGGACTTACTACTTTGCTCTCTGTTGGAGTCAGTGCAATATTTACCCAATAGATGTGATTAAATTTGTACAAAATCATTGTCTGCAGCCATCTCTGTTAATGTACATGTTTTGTGAAGAATTGTTCATGCACAGTCTTAGGTTTTCTACTTTAAATGTCATAACTGAATCAATAAAGTAAACAAAGAGATTTTATGAGTGTTTATAGTTCCAGGAACTCACAGGGGAATCTTTTTTTCCTGTTTTAAATTAAAGGTCCATTCAAAAAGAACACATTCTAAAGTGTTTTTCTATCATTGGCTCAACATAATATTTCTAACTTTGTACTTCTTATTACTTAGAAAACTAGAAACATTTCTCCTTGGAAACATCAAGGGAAAAATACAGTATTTCTGGTTAAGCCTAGAAACCTTCTCAGGTTTAAGGTGTATTGACTAAAAGACCTTCCTTACCCAAAAGATTCCAAACCTCTGCAGCTCAGTTCATTGGGCTTTGAGGGAGAGGAGGAACAAAATTAGGCTAGCAGGGGTCCAAGGTGAAGGCAGCCCCCAGTAGCTGTTGAGGCAAGGGGGAAGGGCGGGAGAGAGTTGGCATTAGAGTGGACGGACGCTAGAGGGCGCCGGAGCACCGGCAGAGCCTACCTCCTGGGACCGTGAACCCGACTTCTAGGCTCAGGGATGGGGTTGGACTGAACCTCAAAGATGTGCTCAGGTATGAAATACTGGTTTTCCCCGTGCCTCTGACTCTCCAGTCCACATTGCATCACTTCAGGGAGAAGACAAAGGATTTTGCCTTCAGAATTCAGTAGGGCACTTCCAGTGCCTGCTTGGGTTGCCCAGTGGCTGGACAGCACGCCAGCTCTTTGGATTCAGGCTGTCTGGAGTCTGACTGCCCTCTGTTTCCTGACACCAGGACCTTTTGCCAGTGGAAGAACTCTGGGTTCAGAAAAACCTCGTTTAAATTTGGGGCTTATAGTTTTCAAGCTGCAGACAGAGTGCACCTGCATGAGTGTTAGCGTCTGCAAATGGGACTAGTGGTGGTTGGTGAATGTTGGAATGTTTAAAACGGTCCAGTATTTTAGCCGGCAGGCAAATGACAGTTCCTGCGTCCCTTCTCTTAAGAGTTCTCCCAAAACTTCATCCTTTCCTTTCCATCTGAACTTCCTTCTGTTTCCACACCCCCACTCCCTCAGCAGAAGGGTCTCATTTATCCATCTGTTGAATAATAATTGATCACATCCTTTATGCCAAAACCTGTGTTAGGCACTGGGAATAAGTGTGATGTTCACGTTTTTGGAAGTGCAGGCTTGAGGGGTAGACAGGTGCGTGAGAACAGGCATTAAAACCTGTGGAGGTAAGTGTAAGGAGAGAGATGATGAACAAATGATGTGGGTTAAGAGATAAGAGAGTCATTTGCTTTGTCTCAGAGAAACTGGGGAATGGTCCCTCAAGTCCTTTACACTCAGGTGTTTTTTCTTCTCCCTATATATCAAGACACGTGGTCTGGAGGGTGATTCTGAGTGAGAGGAAGGATCAGGGTTGGGGTGTGGGGGCGATCTCCCTCAGTGTGAGCTTAGGTTTGTGTGTATGTTTAACAGAGGTTCTTAAATCCAGTCAGCTTACACCACTGCCCTGTGGATTTTAACCGCATCTATATCATAAGATAAATGACTATATAGTAGACTTAATCCTTTGAAACAGCAAAATGATTTTTAAAGGAAACGGTAGAAGAATGACAGCAACAACAAGAAACTGACCACTAAATGTGGGTCTGGAACAATCTAAATAAGGATTCTATTTTTAAAATATTAAAAGATGTATTCAATATAAATATCAATAAAAAAGAAAAATTATACCGGAAGGAGAATGGTTAAAAGAAATGTTTTATCATTATCCTTAAAGCGACAGAAAAGCTTTTAAGTTATTTGGAGACCCTGGGGGCCCAGGGAACCTGATTGATGTCTTTGTTATATTTTGTACAGTTATTTTAACAAGTAACTGAGAGACAAAAATTTCAGTGACAAAATGGAAAAGTCAAGGAGGTTTATATGTGAGATCTTGTTGATAAGAAACCAGGGATGGGCACTTTGGGCCATGTGTGTTAATCTTATCTGCTAGGTAGATCTCTAAGCTTCTAGAGTCCATGGTTGGAATTCTGTGACTTCACTGACTGTGAATCATATTGGGAGGAAAGTCCTGATAAGAGGAAAATGGTAGAAATAGTTGGTTTGGTGCAGGCAGAGCAGAGTGAGCAGCTAATAATATTAAATTACAGCGCATGGCCTGATTGAATTTTATAGAGACAGGAAAGGAAATGCTTCTTATGGAATCAAAGAATGTAAGAACTAGACAATCCTATAAAATTAGGCTCACCCCCTTCCATTGTTTTGGATGAGGAAACAGAGGCCCAGCAAGGTGAAATCACTCACACAAGCTGTATGGAGGTTGAGTTAGAGCAAGACAGAAGTTTCTGCATCCTTTGTCCTGGCCCATGCTACACTCACCCTTCCTCCCCACTTCGTGCTTCAGGAGACAGCAGCACTCCCGCCCCTGTCTTGTTCATGGCTGAACCACGAACAGCACCAGCCATCTAGCCATTGCTCAAAAAATTTTGGTTGACTACGTGAGCGATGTTATTTCCTTCTTCCTCACTCTTATTTAGGAATGTGCCAAGAAATCACTAGGTTGCAATGCAATTTGGTAAAGACAAATGTTTGCTGAGTTTTGTTATGATATGGGCTTAAGCTTTGAAGGTAAGCGGACTTGGTTCAAATTCTGGCTTTGCCACTCAATAGCTGTTTGGCTTTGGGAAAATTACTCAATGTCTTTGAGCCTTATTTCCTTGGGGATAAAGCTATATAAAGTAGCAGAGGACCTGCATCACAGGTATGTACTAAGTGTTAGTTTTTCTTAGTCTCCCATTCCTCCTCTCTGTTCTTCCCAGAGAAGATTTAAAGGAGAATACAGTACTTTTTCCAAAGTGATTTTAATTTATTTCAGATAGTACACATTTATCTTGTATAAAAAGTAAAATTATTTCACTGTGTAAGCATAAACACGTATATAATCACTACAAATGAGTATTCTGTGGGTTAGATATTATTAGTCACATTTTATAAATAATTGAGTCAATGCCAAAGCACTAGTAACAGAGGGGGACTGAAATCTAGGGGGCTCCCACTCCAATTCCAAAGCTGGGTGTTTTTTTCAAATTCGTGTTTCATATGATCTTTGTTTCTTACCTATCCTTCCACAGCTGCTTCTCTCAAGAAGGCTCACATCCTCTTCTTCACGTGTCCTCATGGCCTGGCTGCACCCACTCCCCTGGCGTATTACAAGCTTTTCAGGGTAGTAGCTGTGTAGTGCACATCTTATGATAACTCCAGAGTGCCTAGAACCTTCTGGTACACGGATAACTCTCTCCGTCACCCTGTGTGTGTCCCCACCCCCTTAGCATGTATCCTGAATCTAGGCCAAGTTTGTGGGTGGTTACACTGCACATTGAACTTGCTCAAAATCAACCCTACAGCGTCTCTCATTTATTAAAAATACTCTTGGGGCGCCTGGGTGTGCCGGTTAAGTCAGTTAAGTGTCCGACTTCAGCTCAGGTCATGATCTCACAGCTCGTGAGTTCGAACCCTGCATCGGCCTCTGTGCTGACTGCTCAGAGCCTGGAGCCTGCCTGCTTCGGATTCTGTGTCTCCCTCTCTCTCTGCCCCCTTCCTTGCACTCTGTCTCTCTCTCCTTCAAAAATAAACACTAAAAAAAATTAGAAAAAAATACTCTTACTATATTTTGATCGTTCTGTATTGTGTAATCTAAATTAACATTTGAGGTTTTACAGATCTACTATAGACATTGTCTATGTAATACAATATATGTTGCACTTGAACAACTTATGGGATTTATTTTGAAGATTATTTTGACTGTGTATGAGTTTTATTTCACTCATTGAATCATAGCCCCTACCTAAAATGTGCTCCATTATATTTACAAGGCTACACTCTGTGCTGTATATAGGTAGGTAGAGTTATTAGTGAAAAGCATGAATTTTTAGCCAGGGATTCCTGGGTTTGAATCCCAGCTCTGCTTAATCTCTTAAAGCTCAATTTCCACAGATGTAAAATGAGTAATGATAGTGCCTATGCCCGAGGATAGCTGTGAGCCTTGAAAGATATAGTGCACATCTGTGGCATCCCAACTGCCCATCAGATTTCAGGCACATGGAAATTGCTCAAACTGTAACTAGTATTGGCTGGTGGCACCCCTCAAACTTGGGAGCTTGTGAGTAATTACCCTAATGGTAGTGGTTTGCTGTATTGCAAAGGGGTTGTGAAAAATAGGAGTGTGTTTATGAAAGTATGATAGAAATCGGCAATAAAATGTGTGTTTTCCACAGCTACTGACGTAACCACTTACCTTTCTCCCTTCCCTCTTCTCTGTTTCTACCCACGAATTTTATGCCTAGACACAAAGATGACTCAAGGGGTATGCTGGGGTTTCTCTAAGATAAAACTTCTCTGTTCCTGCTGGTTCCAGCTTTATTTCTGATGCAAAGTATGTTTAGCACTGGCCCCCAGATACACAGCTAGAATACAAAATCAATCACTCTGCCCTGCAAGGTCCAGCAACAGACATTTATTGTATTTGACTTTATGTATCTTCCACCTTTGTTCAAATAAGATTCTAGACAGCAAGCAATAGACAACGTATTGGGGGTTCTCTGCTATCAAAGTCCAAAATGCTGCTAGCATAAAATACTCTTTTCAAAGAGACCCAATGCAGGTCTTAAAGCCAAGTTTCTCACACTTGAGGACAAATCAGAATCTCCTGGAAAACTTGTTACAACACAGATAGATGTCTTCTGGCCCCCACCAGTTTCCAATTCAGTGGGTCTAGTGTTAGAGCCAATTAATTTGTATCTCTGACAATATCCTGGGTGATGTTGATGCTGCTGGTTTGGGGACCACACTTTGAGAACCAAGTCTTAAATATTCTCTTTATTTAGGCAAACTGTGAACTTTCTATCTTGTGTGGTAAAACCGAGAACAGCGTTAGTGGTGAAGAAAGGGATCTGACATTTACTGAGCAACTATGACATTTGCCATGTGTCAGGTACCTCAGTGGGCACTTTCTGCATATTGTCCTATTTAATCCTCATAACTGTCCAGCCAATCAAGTCATAATTATTTATTGAGACCCCATCATGTATCATGCTAGGCTCTGAGATATGGGGTGAACCTACAGACATAGTCCTGACTTTCTGGATATTATGTTTCAGCAGGGAAACTTGTTTGAGCAGATAATTATAAGGGTGGCTAGTCTGATGTATAGAGTATAGAAGACCAGAGAAGCTGAGTAACTTGGCTAAGGTTACACAGCCAATGGGAGAGGGCACAAAACAAACTTAAAAATCATTTTACTTTAAAATATCTATTCTTTCCACTAAACCAGAGGTTCTTAGACTTTTTGGTCTCAGGGCTCCTTTATACCCTCAAAAATTATTAAAGATCCCCAAAGAGCTTTTGTTTAGGGTAAATCTATCCACATGTACTGTATTGGAAATTAAAGGGGTTCACCTTCTGAGAACAGCTGCACTAGACCATGGTGCAAATAGTGCCATTTTTCTTAGATTCTCAACCCTAATTTGTTTTGATGACTTTTGTAGCCAGAAAAGATGAGACTCGTCACATCTCCTCCTATACTTGTATTTTTTTAAATATGGGAGCCTCTCTTAAGCCTTAGCCTGTATTTCTAGTGATGGCAACTTCCTAAAGAAAAGGCTGATCTGCTTTGGAATTGCGTTCTTACATTTTTATGTGTGTAAGTATGTATGTGTATGCGCATTTATGATAAGGAAAAGCCAACAGTTAAACTATCTATCCCAGAACAAACTGAGATGTGGTGGCTTTATTATTCCTCGAAGGATCTCTATCCCAGCCAAGGGCATTTAGAAAGATACGGTCTGTGAATGTTTGTGGCATGTATTGCCTTCAGGGTTCCTCAGGGCACATGCCACCAAAAGAGAAGTCCAAGGAAGCAAGCTGAGGGCTCACTCCTGCTAACTCCTCACAGTGGGAGGAAGAGATGATCGATTAGATTCCAGTGCTGTGGCTTTTCTGTGTAATGTTGGCAGCTGAGTTGTGTTTAATTGTGGGCTAATGACTGATTCCATCATTTTTATTCATTACCTAACAGGAAAGAGGAGTCCTAGTAGATACTTTCCTTTGGTGTTTAATGGTCCATGGTTGTTCAGACTTGGATGCCCTGGTTGACTCTTAATGCTTTATGGCATCGTTAAGTTTTACTGAGTAAAATCAACCAAATCAGAGCTGACGTAACTCAGTGTGGTTCTCAACTGATGATCAGTGAATTCAAATCTCCTTTTATTTTTCACAGAAACCAATGAACTCTAAGGGAGATTCTGCAGCAGAGTTAGGGCAGTGATTTAGATGTAGCAGATCCTTGGATGAGAAATTGGAAAGAGGATGTCTTCCGGTCCTTTGACTGTTATGTCTTTTTGACAGCAAACATCTGGATCACTAGTTCACAGAGAAACTTTGAAAATGTTTATCCAGATGTTTGGTGTCACAGAGGCACATCCCACAGCCACAATAAACAAATAAAAAAATGTGATGCTAGGTGATCATTTGTCATCTTCCTTAAAAGCTGAAATTTGACATGAGGCATTTCTGTGAGTTGACCAGACGCAGCATGGAGTCCTTTATGCCACATTTCTGTGTACAGAGCACATTCTGCTAGGTAATTATAACTTTGTGAAGGAATTCTCTTTCTGGAAAGCAGCATTTGGAGGAGGGTCTAGGGCATAAATGAGTGTACCCGCAGGTCACATCTTCTTTTCATTCACATCAAACAGGAGTCTGTGTGGTATGCCCCATGAGGGGCCATCTCCTGGGAACCCTTTCAGCCAAGTTTTGGGTGCCGTTTTTAAGTTGTGAGCTTCTTGCCCCAAATTCTCAAATTCTGACTCAATGGGCTCGGGTGAGCAACCCTGTTGGTTTTGTAGATTGCCGGGGCCGCTTTTGAGATCTCCTTTCTCCAAAGCAGACACAAAGAGGGAAGGATCCTCGCCCTCTGTTCCTCACCCACCCACCTACCCTGTCCAGGGAATGGGCTCAGGGAAGACCATAGCTGCTTACTGACCCTTTGAGTTTGCCCTGTGTCTGCCTTTCCAACCAAGATAAGAAGCCCTGCTTAGACTTGCATCCAGCAGGAATAGATGGGAGTTGTTGTCTGTAGGGACAGAATGATGAGAATCTGGGGATCTGCCTGATATCCTAGGAACATCATCTTTCCTAAGCTGGGAAAAAGAGACATCATCCAATTAGGGAGGCTCAGTGCTTGGTTACTTAGATGAAAACTTCTTTCCCTGTTTGTTTGGATGAGCAAGAGCAGTTCTATTTGTGATTCCCATTCTTCTACGGTGTTTTATGGGTAATTATAATAGCTGGTTACAAAGTTCATTCTCTAAACAAATTGCTATGTGATTTTTCCTTTATAAATACTTTTAAACTTCTATGAATCTAAGGGAGGTTTGAGATTAAACAAGACCTGATTAAGGCAAACTTGAGATCTTCAGCCCATTGTCAAATGAGATCCACTAAGGGCAGGTATCAGCAAAATGTAGCCTGTGGGTCAAATCCAGTATGCGGACTTTTTTTGTAAATAAAGTTTTATTGGAGCACGTCATACCTGTTATTGCCTGTAGTTACTTTCATACTACAATGCCAGAACTGGGTAGTTGTGACATAGAGTATACCCCACACAGCTTTCTATCTCGCTCTTTGTAGAACAAGTTTGCCAGTTCCTGCACTTGGAACATATTTCTGTTTGGCCATCTCTAGACAGGAAACATACATAGACTTAAAAAAAATCCAAGGAAATATTTCTCTGAAATATGGACTATAGACAAGATATCTAAATGATAGAATTTTCTTGCCATGCATTGTGAAGCTCTTATACCCAGTAGGTGTTCGTGCGTGAATGATCGTGAGTTTCTAGATGAATGGTTTATGATCTGGGTCCCAGGGTGCCTGGGTGGTTCCTTTGGTTGAGGGTCCGACTCTTGATTTTGGCTGAGATCATGATCCCAGGGTTGTGGGATTGAGTTCCATGTCAGGCTCTGTGCTGGGTATGGAGCCTGCTTGGGATTTTCTCTCTCTCTCTCTCTCTCTCTCTCTCTCTCTCTCTCTCTCTCTCTCCCTCTCCCTCTCTCCCCCTCTCCCCCTCTCCCTCTGTCCCCCTCTCCCCCTTTCTCTCTCCTTCTCTCTGCCCCTCTCCCCTACACATGTGCTCTCTGTCTCTTTCTGTCTCTAAAAACAGAACAACTTTATGATCTGGGTTCCATTTCCCATTTATGAAACCAAAGTATCTGATCTGATCTCTAAGGATCTAAGGATCTTTCTTGCAAGACTGTTTTACATATTAGAGCGAGGAGGCAAGACAGCCTTGGTGCCTTACACCCCAGTCTGCCAAAGTGACAGCCATAGCCTCTTGAGTCACCATCAGTCATATTCATTTAGCATCAGCTGGAGTTATTACACAGGGTCAAAAAAGCACAACAGTCCGCTGTCACAGTGTTATCGGGTGTCCTACATGGAGAGAGACACGGGGATTTAACAGTTGAAAGCATCAAAATCATGCTTAATGCTTATTCTGAGTCGTTTCAAAGAGATGGGCTTAAAGAACATATTTATTGTTCATGTTCAGCAGCTCTTAGTATAATCTTGGGCACGTGCCAGATGTGCCTGATGTCCCTTTGCTCGCGTACCACAATCATAGCTTGAGATCACACACTCCTCCTGGTTTCCAAAACTGCTGGACAGGGGGGTAGAGAGGTATTGATTGATTACTTGGTGGGGGATGGAGGAGGGAGAGATGATGGTAATCTTCAGGCTTTGGCCATCCTCCACCCCTCAGGGGGAAATAAGAGATACATCATCCTGGGACAAGGGGTCATGCTCTGTGGTGTGATTTGGGTCGCTGACTTCTGCTTCAAAGCATATATTGTGCTCCTCTTTAGGAACGGGAGTTCACGGTGTCCCCTGCCTGAGGAACTAGTCAGGGTTTCCATGTGCTCAGTTCCACAGATTTGACCACGGGGTTATCATTTATTAATTCGCTCATTTGGAAGGGTGACATGCTGCCTTTGCCGGGATGCGAGCAGAGCCTCAGCCTCCGTGTGCGCATCCTAGGCTGCACCCGGTTTTCCTCTCGGGTGCTCCAGCATCCGGACCACTGGGTACTGACGGAGCAGCCCTGCCTCCTGCCCCTCGTGGTAAGTGACTTACTCACTGGCAGGTCAGACAGCTGAGAGCAAGCAGGATTACGAGCAGCCCTGGGACGGAGGAGGGGAAAGCCTGCTCACAAGCTCTTGGCTTTTATGTGTAGGACCCAGACCACTTTCTCCCATTCGGAAAGGGGAGGGGAGGAGCACCGGACAAGGCTGACACTGGCACCTTGCAGTTTGTGCCACGTTCTGACTCTGGTACCCTGCAGCTCCTTGGGTGCTGCGTGGGAAGACTGCCTGGTCCTTCTGGCTGAGGAGCAGAATTTGCTTCTTTCTAGGATGCTAGTTTCTGAGAGCATCTGATTCTTAGAACTTCTGAAAGCCATTAGTCTTAGGACTGGATGCAGAGTGATTGCTTTTGCTCTGTTGAAGTATGGCTAATGTTGCAGTGCGGTAAAGTGGCAGATTGTGTCAAGCGAGGGCATTGAGGCAAATTTTCCTGAGCCACAAGTTTCATAGTGGTTGACTCTATCATTCTGGTTTTTAAAGTAAGTGAACAAATCATATGCATATGGATTGTAAACGTTCCTTATTCCTTTATATGTGTCTCTTCCTCGGTCCCAGTTAATGTATATTTACCTTCATTTGTCAAATTTGTTTCTCAGATGTGTTGTATCACAGACTGATGTGTGATACCATGTCTTTTGTTTTGAATCCCATTTATTTAAATCCTTCATCTAAAACAACAGCTCTCTGAGCATTTCTGCTACTCACTACCTAGGGCGTAGATTTCATGTGCAGTCAAGGCAAAGTCTTAGAGTAGACATTCCTTTTAGTAAGAGACAGCACTGTTTCTGCTTGGAAATGAAGATGCTGATATTCAGCTTCACAGAATTGGACATATTTAAAACTTTACCATACTTTCTTGCTTGCTTTATTTGTGAATGTTGATCCTTGCGCAGAGAACCTCAGAGCTTTTCCTATTTTCTTGTTTCACATCTCCTTAGGAACGTGCAAAAGGAAAGGTAATAAAGGACAATCTTTTCAAGATAAAACATGATTCATAAAGGTGACAGCCATGCCATATGTGAGCAGTGATTAACAGCTGCAGAGTCTGCTAACGGCTTTTTAAAAATAAAGTGATAAAGCAGATTTTCCCATTATTTCGTGTTTCGGGGCTTGTTCAAGTGCATCGCCCTGATTTTTCTCGGCTTCATTTTATTCTGTAGCAATCGAATCACTTGTGTCCTCGCGGTGCTGTATTAGGGCTTAGTTAAATACTTCACGTATATCCTTGGTCATTCTTCCAGTGATATTTTAACTTTCAAGACAGTGATGTGGTATATTAAAACTACCTTCTCTAAAGCCACTCATTTTATTCCTATGGAGTGCATTTGGGCAGACAGAAGGGAGAGTATTTCTAGGCTTGCTCATTTGGAATTGGTTTACTTTAATTCAGAGCCGTGATGGCAGTGGGCATGGGCTTAATGAAGTGTCACAAGTTTAAATGGCCTTCCCCTGCCATCACCAACAGATATAGGCTGGTGGGTACAGACAGGCACAGACTGTTCACCTCGGAGATGCGAGGTGGAAGGGGAAGAAAATTCAGTTGTCATCTTAGCAAAATAGGTTAATTCTAGGAAATGCATTTTCATGAAATTCAGTTGTCTTTGGCAAACTAACCGAGCATTGTTTTCCCGATTGATAAGCCCCCAACAACCTGCCTTACATAGGGTGATAGTTTTAATCTTGTTTGGGTCACAGTTCTCTTGGAGAAGTCTACTGAGAGCTGTGGACTCTCTCACCTGAAAGGCAAACACACCTACTCGTATAATCAAGTCTGCTTCAAATTTCGGGGGTGTACAAACATCCCTGGGGCATAGACTATCTCCTTTTCCCCATCAAGAACTCCTTCACTGCCTCTTCAATGGATGTGTTTTCCATGGCAAATTTCTTTTTAAAAAATATGTACATGAACGTTTATAATGTTGTGGCATTTCTATTAGAGGGAGAAGGGAACAGTAGAGACGGAGATTGTCTTGGGAAGTCCAGAGCTGCCTGGGATCTTTTTTGGGGGTTACCACAAAGAGCTGTGCATTTGTTGAGAGTTAGACTCCAACCTTCCCATGTTGTCTGGGACACAGTCTGAATTGAGCGTCTGGGTCCTTGGGGGTGCTTGGAGGAGGTGCAATGGCAGTGCCTCAGGGAGTTAGCAGTGAGGGAGGCATGGCTGTGTGCCAAAGAGTATCCTCAGAGGCACTGCCCTGCCCCCACCCCATGGAGCCTTGGAGCCCTGATTCCCTGATGGGCTGCCCAGGGAACCAGTGGACTGAGTGTGTCATGTGACACTGTGGCACAAATAAGAGGAGAAGACCTCCCTCTGCAACTCCTGGTGCAGGCCAGTGGTGCCTCAGCCTTCTGCCCAGACGTCCTCCAGAGCTGTCAGCCCTGAGCCATGAAATGCAGCTTTCCTGGGTCTGACTTCCCAGGATCGGTGGCACTGTAACCTGCAGGAGATGGCAGGTGCTGACCAGTGAAGCGAATCAGCGTTGGACGTGGTTTACACACGGCTTTCTGCAGGTGCACCAACAAGCCTGGGACTAGGTGCTGGGTGCCCTGTAAGGCACCAAGAGATATTTTGGAACAAGAAAGGGTATAGTATAAAAATGGAAGATCCAGAAGTACAAGGGTAAGACTTGTCCCCTGTCCCTTCCTTTTCCGTTTTTCTACCCCCCTCCTCCCACCTTTTCTTCTATTTTTCCCTCCATTTTTCTTGCCATCCTTCCTTTCTTCCATTCTTCTCTCCTCCATCCTTCCATCTTTCTTTCCCCTCCTCACTTTCTTCCCTCTTATCACCCTTTTCTTCCATCCATTCTTCCTTTCCTCACATCCTTCCTTTAAATCAACGGACGTTTCTAGGTATCTCCCGGGTGCTATTGGTTTAGTTTGCATGGAATTTTGATTCCCTCTCTGGTCCAACAGGTCCACCTTCATGCTGCCGTGGGACATTTTTGTTCTACGTTGTTACCTTTCCCCTGCTTGTTCCTTCCTTGTTTGTCTTCCTGAATTACTAGCATATATTGCACACCTACCATGTGCAAATTACTGCGTTAGAGAAAAAAGCTTAAACAATTATGGACTTTACTTTCAAGAAGGTTAAGATCAAACTTAGGAATCGAGACATGAGTGCACGAGAAGCCAGATAATAGTGTACCAGTTCTGTGATGTCACGAAACAAGAATGCAAGATGATGCAAGGCAGTGTGAGCATTATTGCTAGATGAGTGGAATGAGAGACATTTTGAGTTCCGAGAATGGAGCATGTTTTTTGTGTGTGTGGGATGGATGGGTTTCGGAAAGTCTTATAGAGAAGTAATACAAACTGGGGTTCCAAATAGGATTTATTATTTGAAGAGGAGAGAAAATTTCAGTCCAGGAATGGGGACTGATGTAAGTAAAAGCTCAAGAAGCATCTTTTTTTTTTTTTTTTTTTTTCCGCCTTCATTTTCCAACAGAAAGTTCCAGGGGAAGCTGTTTTCCTCTCTTAGTGCTCCTTTTGCTTCTCTTTTCCCGAGTGCAGTGCCTTATCCTCTCTAGTTTCCGCATTTCCCGCCCCCCCCCCCCCCCCCCCCCCGCCAGGTGCCACTTCTCTCAGCTGGCAAGGGGCTCAGGGGAATCATTCAGTTTATCTCAGTCAGGCCCTGCCTTGATCCGTAGATTGGTTACCTTATGCTGCACAGGAAGAGCTACTTGGAATGGAAGTCTAAATTGAAGACAGAGCACTGAAACCTATTTCCCCCTCGTAGTTGAAATCACAGTCTTTAATTATTGGCGGCTCGTGGATGAGCCAAAGCACCACCCTTAGGGCTACTGGTCTGACATGCTGGAGATCTCAGACAGCCAGGAAGTCAAAGATCGCAGTTGAATTCCTAGTGTGGCTGGTCCATTATGGTAGAGTCCAATACGGTATGTAATGCTTAGCATGTTGTTAGAGGTTTTGTTTTTTGTTTGTTTGGTCTTTTTAATTGCAGCAGCTCAGGGTTGAAAGGATCTTAGAGATTGTCTTAACTTTTACATTGTTCAATACCATAGGTCAGGAAACTCTCCTGTTTTTCTTGTTCCTTGATACGTACATTTAACCTGTGTTCTTGGGTGTTTCCATAGTAAATGCGTGTCTTATGAGCTGAAATGAATTCATGCTATTTACTTCTAATATCTAATCCAGGAAGGAGTATTTTATTTTCAGGTGCCTGACGAGCCCTGTTCCTAGCCTGATGTCTGGGTCTTTCCTGGCAATGACTTACTTGAATGAAATCTGACTGATACACTGTGGTGACGGTCTAGCCATGGAAGTTGAAGATTCTAAATTTGTTCCTGCTGAGGCTGGCATTTCTCTGTGATTGTTCCATCCAATCCTTTTAACAGCTTACCTTCATCGGCAGTATTCTTTAGGAGATATGGGGCGGCTGGAATCCCCTCGCCTTGCAGCCTTTTGATTTTTGCCCTTAAGTAAAGGAAATAATCGCTTCACCAAATATTTGCTAGCTGCTCCAAAAAGATATTTTCTCATTGGCACATTACAACTGATTATTGAAAAGCTCACGTTCAGGCGTCATATATTTAATGTGTGTGTGTGTGTGTGTGTGTGTGTGTGTGTGTCTGACGAGTTAGAACAAAGGACTTCCTTCCAAGGACAGTATGGTGATTTTTAGGGTCTATTTTATTTTTCCTTTCCTTCCTTCATCAGATGAAATCTGGTTAAAAGGGTTATCTTGTAGACGAAAGAAAGGCGAGATGGCCCTGGTGGTAAATGGAAGCCTCGCTATCCTAGAAGAGCATTGTTAGAAGGCAATTTTGAAATGTTTTATTCAATTCCATGTAATAAATAAGGGAATCTTAGGTTCAGAGATATGTAGTGATTTTGGTGAAAGTGATTTGGACCAGCTCTTTAACAGATTAAAGAAAAACTAAGATCTGAGTAGAGATTCTCAGACTCTAGGAAATAGTTTGATACACAGAATCTTTGTACCCTATTATCAAAATATGTTAGACAAAGAAAGCAATGATAAGTAAGTTAAAATATTTGATCAGTAGAATAATTGAAATAGTCTTGTTCCACATTTCATTAGGAGTGATTTAACAGAATTTTGAAGAAAAATTTTAAAAATGGAGGATAAAATATTTTTCAAGAATATAGAAGTTTTCTACAAAGATATATAGGGTCTGTTTGAAAAATATTCTTGGTTAAAAAAAGCAATCAGACTTCTTGCACACTACATTCTCATACCATGTTATAGTGACTTTGGAGGTATAGAATACTAAGCTAATTAAAAGCTATCCAATTGCTTGAAACTATTAAATAACTGTTCTGTGAAAGACAGAAACCAAGAAGACAATATATTAAAAAACAATAGAAGTGTGATCCTCCCTATAGACCATGGGATGTAATCAAAACTGTAATTAGTCTCTATTTCCTACTCCCAAATGCCAATGTTAGACCAGAAAAACAGATTAAAAGAGCTTCTGAATCAAAAACATTTTAAGAAAAAAAAGGAAAGAAAAATAAAAATACCCTGGATATTGAGGAAGGAAAAGCCAAGTGGTCTAATGAACAAAGCCATCATTTCTAGCCCCTGCTAGGTAGTGCCTCTGCCTGCTCTTTCCTCCTCAGCTGCCTCTAGCCCTCACCCCAATCACTGGGATATTCAGAATGCCTGACCCCTGTGTTCCGTAGAAGCAGGATCTCAGAGAGATGAGGAGAATGAAGTGGAAATTTGCCCTGGGGCCATTTTCTCTACCCTGTCCTCTAAGAGAAGGGTCTGAGAGTGTGCACAGAGAGCATCATTTCCAGCTCTTGGTGTCTTTCCAGGGCATTCCAGCTTGATGCTTTTGAGAAAGGGCTTTCTTTACAGAGCTGCAGCTCCGTCTCCTGATAGCTCTTTTTATGGCTTCCACCACTCTTAGAACTCTGCTCCCTTTTGAGAGGGCAAGGCAGTACAATGGTGCCCACTTCAGGAGAGGGAGGTGCAGAATGAGTCTCCCGGCAATCATGCACAATTTGGCTGAGCTTCAACTCAGACTTTGTTTCCCACTTCTCAGAGTCATTACTGTCACTGGCCCTCAAAAGTTATTGATCACCTATATTGGTTGCATTATTGGAAGCAGTATTACATACAGGTTAAGAGCACTGGCTCTGGAGCTGGGATACTCGGGTACAAATGTGGGCTCCATCACTTGCAGCTGCATGATATTGGGCAAATTACTCATTCTTTTTGTGTCCCAGCTCCATTAATCATCAGCATAGAGTAATAAAAATAGTGAGCCCTAACTCTTAGGTTGTTGTGAAGTTATTAAACGAGAGGGGCTTTAAAGCACTCTGAATAATGCCTGGCATAGAATAATTGCTCCTTGAATCATAGCAATTATAATTTTAACCTGTGGGGACTCTGGCCAAGGGTGTAATATTACTGACAAGAACAAAAGTCCCTGCCCTGGAGGGATTATGGTATAATCAGGAAAACTATATTTTTTACTCATGAAGAAGGAATTTGGTCCTGTGTTCTGCTATCCGGTGAAGGATGAGTTGTTATGCCTGGTGGCGGGAGTGCGGTGTATACTCTCCCTCCTCACGGTCTGGCAAGGATGGAGCAGAGGTAAAGCCTCTAGTCATGTTAATGGCTTCCAGATCTTAGGCCTCTGAGAAATCCTGTTTAGGTTTGTGACACAGACATAAGCCAATATAACTGACCAAAGAAATACAGCCAATGTGAATTCCTAAATGTGCTCCTGCTATTGAGGTCTTCCTTTTGGTGGTTGTATCCCTTTGGTATCCTGGGAGAAGGTAGAGGGGAGGCCATTCTGGTTTTCAGAATCTTCTACTAATTTATTAATCTCATGATACCATGGGAACTAGCATTTGGGGCATATCTTAGGATGAAGCATCCAAGCTCTGGATAAGTCCCTTCTCTTACTGCATGATACCAGTTTTCTCTGTTTAATTTTCTTCCCAGGGGCACCTGGGTGGCTCAGTCAGTTTGGCATCTGACTTCGGCTCAAGTCATGATCTCATAGTTCGTCGATTCAGGCCCTGCATTGGGCTCTGTGCTGACAGCTTGGAGCCTGGAGCCTGCTTCTGATTCTGTGTCTCCCTCTCTCTCTGCTCCTTTCCCCCTCACACTCTCTCTCTCTCTGCCTCTCAAAAATGAATAAATGTTAAAAATAAAAATAAAAATAAATCTTCTTCCCAGCTCCATGACAATCAAGGGTAGAGTCAGAGGAAGGATTTCGCACCCTTGCCATCCTGGATTCTCATTTCTGTTTGTCCAGGAGCGTCTCATCTTGGTGGCTTTTGCAACCCGTGTCAATGAGCGGGGGCTAAATGAGTCCAATCTAGCTAGTCACCAGTTTTAATGAATAAAGCTTTTTTGGAACACAGCCACAATTATGAATTTACATATTGTCTCTGGCTGCTTTTGTGCGACAGTGGAAGAGTTGAGTAGTTGTGACAGAGACCATGTGTCCTACAAAACCTAAGATAAGTGCTATCTGGTCCTTTATAGAAAAAGTCTGCTGACCTTTGACCTACAGAGCAGACAAAAGGAAGAGGGGGAAGTTTTTGTCCCAAGACAGTATAGGGAAGTTGAGATCATCAACTGGTTCCCATTCAGGAAAACTGATGTTGCTTAAGCTGTAGTATATAGTAACGCATCTAATTCCAATCAAAGTTGCCCCTAATAATATGTCCCATGTTTTTCTCATCACAAAAAATGATACGAAATACTCCAGTGGTGGGAAATTTAATGGACTTCCCTGAAATGGTTTCCTGTTTTTGTAGCTATGCCATGCTGGCCGTTACAGTGTCAAAACAAAGCTGTCCTTTGGGATTTACCTTGCATATTTAAGTGTTGCCTCTGAACTCAGTGATTAGGCTCCCCTTCTCCAGCTACTAGAGCCCCCTTACTCCTTTGAATGTGTTGAGTTTTTCTGGGCCACCAGCTATATATGAAGTATCCTTAAGGAACTCACACCATGGCAGGTGTCTACGTTTCCCCATACTGTCATTAAAGGGACCAAAAGGAAGATGGATTGTGAAATCAATTTTTTTTTTTTTTTTTTTTTTTTTTTTTTTTTTGGCCAATAAATCTCGCTTTGCAAGGAGATCAGAGATTCAGGAGCCCTTCATTTTCCATAGGTAACTGACTGTACTAAGAGGTTGTCAGTCTGATCTCAGCTCTGTGACCATTCATTTTTGTGATTTTGAGCAAACCCCTTCCCAGAGCTTTTGCACAGGACTGTTCGGTGCACAGTGAGGCCTGTCTTGGCCTGAGATCTGGGCCTCTTCCACTTGTCAGGCTGTTTCTTCACCGTGGCTCAGGACTGCCTCCATCCAGATGGGGGCCATTTCTAATTTGCACAAAGGCACCCTATGGGCTAGTGGCAGTACCTGGTCTTTTCCTCTTTCTGAGCTTCAGATTTACTGGCCAGGAGAAACTATGCTAGATGGTTTCCAAGGCGTCTTTGAACTCTTTGATTTGAAGGCCTTTTGAGGCAGTCTGTGTGGCTGGCTAAGCAGTTCTCTTCATGCTCTGTGGTGTTCCCCTACCTGGGGTGCCTTTGAAGTCAGCAGAAAACATCGTGCGCCAGGAAATGGGGCTTGGAGAGAGGAGAGCTCCAGGGTTGCTGTGAGGACAGTGTTGTGTTGAGGCAACTATTGGTTATGAGAGGTCAAAGGGGTGTCAGACCAAAGGCAGGTGTGGCTAAGTCTGGCCTGATTCTGCTCAATATTGGAACAGTAGACTGAGACCAGAGCCCCTCTGCCTCCATGCATAAGGGAAACAGTGACATGTGCGTAAGTATCAGGTATTGACAATCTCTTCTCCATGACCAGATTATCTGGCCTCTGACCATAGATACTTTGACATAAGTGTGACCTGATACCTGATCTGAGCAAAGGGACAATGATAGTTAAGGAAAGACCAACAAGATGGTGGGACTCACTGGATTCAGAGAACCCTTTAAGGAAAGAGGCAGCAGGTCTGAGCATCCTGAGCATTTTGACCTCAAACCCCAATTCCCTCAAATTACCAAGGTGATTGGTAAATTTCTCTTAAAACCCTGTTTTGTTCTGTTTTGCCCTCACTTTGTTGAGCCTTAATAATCATCACTCAGGTATTTGTAGCTGTGTAGGCATGGGGCTAAATACTTTCTTATCATCATCTCATGTAATTTAAACTTCATAAGTTAGAGGTGGCTGGTTCTGTCTGTGTTTGGCAGAAGAGGAAATTGAGGCTCATTGAAGTTAGATAACCTGTCCAAGGCTGTAGAGCTAGAAAGTTCTGCACCTAAAATTTAGATCTTACACTCAGCTGATACTCCTTTTAAATGCTATGCCCTGATGCCTTCCTACATGACCCTGAATGTGCCTAATTTTATTGCTAGTGCAATGAGGAGCGCCTGGATGGCTCAGTTAAGCCTCCAACTTCAGCTCAGGTCACGGTCTCAGGCCTCATGGGTTCGAGCCCTGTGTTGGGCTCTGTGCTGACAGCTCAGAGCCTGGAGCCTGCTTCGGATTCTGGGTCTCTCTCTCTGCCCATCCCCCACTCATGCTTGCTCACTTTCTCTCTCTCTCTCAAAAATAAATAAACATTAAAATTTTTTAATTGTTAGTGCAACGAGGTTTCAGGGGGAAAGGGGGGGGGTTTCTTATCTGTTCAGAGTTACTATACCCCAGCGTTTCTCAATCTCAGCACTATTAACATTTATAGCCAGAGAATTCTGTTTTGGGGGGCTGTCATGTGTCACTGTAGGATGTTTAGCATCATCCCTGGTCTCTACCCACTAGGTGCCAGTAGCACCCTCATTTCTGCCCAATTGTGACAACCCAAAATATCTCCAAACTTTGCTCAATATCCCCCTGGGAGACAAAATTGACCCTGGTCAAGTGAGAATCACTGACATAAAGTAATGTTAATTTTCCATTAAAGAAAAAAAAAACTACATATGCAATTTCTTTATTGTCTTCCTTAATTTTTCTCTTTTGCACCAAAATTCTGTTATTAATGACTTGGGCCCTTCTCTCTGCCTGGCTGACATTCTGAACTGTGTCACTGGGAATGCTTTACCTTGTTGGCATCTTCCCAAACTCCCAAGACACCCTCTCTTTGAGCCTGGAGTCTCCTGGGAAGTATTAAGAGCCAACCAGCTATGAAAATAATGTTCTCTTCCTTGTGCTAAGTGCCTCTGTTCAGGCAGTAAAATGCTTCATTGGCATGAACATATGGCATCGACATGGCCTCTGAAAACCACGCTGGGTGTCTAACAAGCATGGAGGGAAGGAGACAGGCAGTGTTGAGCTCTGGAAGCTTTAGCACAGACTCCCCTCACCCCTAGGAGCAACTGAGCTGGGGTTCCTCAGAGATCTTCACTCCACACAGGCCAAGGCTTTATGGGGAAGAGGGCTGGTATCTTGAAGCCATTGCAGTTTGATCCTTTAATATAACACCCCTCAGACCTTGACATATGCCATGGAGAAAGGCCTAGAGCAGCCATGTGGCCCAGTGCCAGCCTTTACCTCTGGCTCCAGGCAGGCATCCTGTTGAACCATGCCTTCTATTAGGTAAGAGGACATGGGGCTCAGTGGTGACCCACTGCTTTCTGAACACATAGCCTCTGGAGAGTTTTAGGTCAATAAACAGCCTGGGAGTATTGGTCACAGAGCAGGTACCCTGAGCTGCTCAGCAGCCCATTTAATAATTCTAGGATGCAAAAGGTTGGAGAGGTCATTGGCATAGTTTTCCAGAAAAGTAGACTGCTTGTGAATTTTCATAATCATGCCTACAGTGAGACATCTTCTTCCTGGGTAATGTCATCATGGGGATTCATAATGGTTTTTTTAAATAGGCATTTTTTTTTAAGAACATAAATTTTTTGGAGTGAAATAAAGTCACCAGGAAAAATCTGTAGAAGTTCAGTTCAGTGAACTCTTCTTCATGAAATGATTTACGAACATATCCTGAACTGTAGCGACAGTGTGAAGTATACACATGCCTGCACCTTCATGCCCATATGCACACATGTGCACATACACTCTTTTCTCCATATGGAAAGATCAGACAAGCCTGTTTTAAATCTCAGTTAAGTCATTTCCTGCACATAAGGCATGGATGAGTTACTTAACATCTCCGAGCCTGTCTCCTTGTCCTTAAAAAAGGCATGATAGTACCTATATTATGGCATGGTTGCAAAGGTTGCATACATTTAAAGTTGCAAAGCATAGAAGGCACTTGATAAATAGTGTTAATATTATTATTATCACGATATCAGTTTATGAACCATTAAGAAAAACAGATACCAAGTCTGGGACAGAGATGATTTTCTTAGATAACTCTTCAGTAATTAGGCTATTATCTGTTATACCCGATACTCCATTTCACACTTGGAGCTAAATGTGGGTGTTTTCCATTTCAAAATAACTTTCTTTAAAAAAAATTTTTTTTATGTTTATTTATTTTTGAGAGAGAGGGAGAGACAGAGCATGAGCAGGGGAGGGGCAGAGGGAGAGGGAAACACAGAGTCCGAAGCAGGCTCCAGGCTCTGAGCTGTTAGCACAGAGCCCGACGCAGGACTCGAACTCACGAACCACGGGATCATGACCTGAGCCAAAGTCGGACACTCAGCTGACTGAGCCACCCAAGCACCCCAAAATAACTTTCTTTCGGTCCTTATTTGATAAGGAATGATAAGTCATCTTTCAAGACTCCTAATTATTTTTACTTAACATTTCCAAGGGCCCGAACTTTTCATGCATTCTGTAAACATTTATTAAGCACTTATTATGTGTCAGACACTGGTCTAGGGGCTGGGGAATTGAGAATGAAAACAGAGACCCTTGCTTCCTGGTAGTTTACATGACAAGTCTACTCCAGCCATGCTGTTAGGAAAGATGTACATCATTCACCATCAGAGATATACATTGTGAACAGATTTTGTGCCATGCTCTGTGCTGAGTGCTTAGGGAAGAAGGATGTAGCGATGAACAGAAATTCTAGAAGATGGCAGTATGGTGGGTGTGGTGAGTAACTGACACATGAGCAATTGACTGTGAGATCGAAAATCTAAAATCATGACAGGTGTCATGGCAATCCAAGAACTGATTTAAAATGAATTTATGGATGGATAATTCATTAAGGCTTACTAAAGGGAAGTTGAGAGAATAGTGCCTGAAACATGGTTTGTGAATTTTTGAACAAGTGAACTGTTGAATGAAGGAAAGGGCTGCCATGTGTGGTTGTATGTTTTACACCACGTAACTTCGAGGCATGCCATTCAAAGTGTGAAGATAGTGTTGAGCCTGTGTGGTCATGTGCACTGGGTCTGCCAAGCACTTCACATACACAGTCTTATTTAATCTTTCCAACCCTCCACTGAAGAAATTGTGTTTTCCCCGTTTTGCAAACACAGAATTTGGAACTCAGAGAGGTTGTTATCTGCTCTGGTTCACAAGTTGAGTCAGTGGCATGGTGGGGTGGAAGGGAAGGATTCACAGTTGGAATTGGGACTCCATTGACTCTAGAGTTCTTGCCTATAAAATAGGAGAAAACAGTTTCTTGAAATTAAGCTTGATGATTTGGGTCTTGTCTTTGAACCAAATGCTTAGGTCTGGTCTATAGGGTCAAAAAGGAGAAATGAAGGGGTGCCTGGGTGGCTCATTTGGTTGATTGTCCAACTTTAGCTCAGGTCATGATCTTGGGGTTTGTGGGTTTGACCTCTGTGTCAGGCTCTGTGCTAACAGCTCAGAGCCTGGACCCTGCTTTGGATTCTATGTCTTCCTCTCTCTCTGCCCCTTCCCGGCTTGCACCCTGTGTGTGTGTGTGTGTGTCTGTCTGTCTGTCTCTCTCTCTCTCTCTCTCTCTCTCTCTCAAAAATAAATAAACTTAAAAAGAAGTGAAGATACCCAAATGATTATATTTCCAGGTCTTGGGCTCCAAATCACAAACTGTCCTGTTTTCTCCTACCTGACCACATCATGCTCTTGGCTCTTTTTCCTCTCAAGAGAAGCTTGGATCAAAGATCCCAGAAATCTGCACCGCCCCCCCCCCCCCCCCAGTAGAGTTGGTAAGCACACCATTTGTATTATTAACAACAAATGCAAAATAACAGCCCTAGATCAGCTGACAAGGAGCTGTTGTAGTAGGAGCTGTTGAGGCACGGGATCAGCTTCTCTGGCAGGAAGATTAATCCAGTTCCGACCTGTTTATTCTACAACTCATTTTTAATCTCTCTCCATCCCTGAGTCAGCAGTAAACTGGGTAATACAATGTCACGTTGGTGTCTTCTCAAGACTTGTTGATTGTGAAATAATAAGTCCTTCCCCACCCTGTGCCCCATGAAGTCCTTGCATTTCATGCTTCTGTGTGATAACGGAAATTCATAGCAGGTGGGGTTGACGGACTGCTCCTGATTGCTTTTTGCTCCTAAAGGCGATTTATTTCTCAATCATCTTTTTAATATAACAGCTCAACCCAGAGAACTACAAACGGGAAAGAAAAATTTATGTCTGGCTAAACAAACAAAAAAAGCGGGTAACAATGGATACAATTTTAAAGTTTCAGGAAATGAAGGGTTGCGAGTTATGACTTTGGAAGGTGAATTGCAGTCTACCTGCTTTGCAAACTGCTTGCTCCTTGTGCTCTGCTCTTCTCTCCTAATTTCAGAGCCTGTAGGATATTTAGAGATTATCTACTTACCGTTGCAAACAGACTTTACATCTGTTTTTCTGGTTATCTTTCTTAAAAAGGGGGAGAACTGAGGAAGAGATTTATGTTTCTGAGTTAGGCACTTGGTTTCCTTAATTCCTTCCAAGGGTCCTGAAAGGAAGTATTATTACCTCCATTTTATTGATGATGAAACTGAGGTCTTCAGAAGTCACATGGTCCAGGGTGTGGGTTCAAGTTTTGCACATCTGGACTACCTGCTGCATATTGCGTGCTCTTTCTATTTTAACACTTGGGAGGGAGAGAGGGGCTGCTTTCCTGAAATAGGAGGAGAAACAATTCTGTGTTAATAGTAATATTCCATACAGGTATATAAAAAACAACAGTAGCAGGTATTTAATGAGTAATTACTCTGTGTTAGGCATTGTGCTAGATGTTCTACTCTCACAGCACTTCAATGAGGAAAGTACTGTTTTAAATCCCCATTTGACAGACGATGAAGCTGAGGCTCAGCAAGATAAACTATCTCCCCAGGGTCACACAGCTGTAAAATGTGCCCAATCTTTGTACTCTTATGGTTTTCTTCTCTGTTAGACTTTAACTTCTAGAAGATGAGAACTGTCCCTGATTAATTTCTTTATACCTAGAAGCCTCTGCAAAGTGGTTTTTCTCATAGTAGACATCTGCATAGGTCAATGTCACCTGACCCTGGGGTCTGCTCTCCTTGCTTTTGGTCCCTTCTCATATTCTGATCAACCTTGTTTTATCAAGTGGACAGATGGGTCTTAATTGATGGTTGCCTCTTTTCTCTTCTGTAAAGCCTACAGCTATCATTCATATATATATATACACACACACACACACAGACACACACACAGACACACGATAAGATGTATGATAGGAATGGGACATTCGTTCTTTTTTTGTGTGTGGCTATATTGGTATAGGATAGATTATGCTAACTTAACAAATAACCCAATGGCTTAGTACTACTGAGCAAATCTTCTAAGGAAGTTGTTCCCCATTATCAGTGGTCTAAGATACTGCCCAGATCTTTGACTCTGCCATTTCAACACAAGACCCCTTTCATAGTCACCACAGCAGGACAGCTGGGTGCTGGCACTGTCTTGTAGTGGTCATTGAAGAGACACACAGCACTTCTGGTCACATCCTGTTTGCTGAAATTGGTCATATGCTCTCAGACTGCTAAGGAGGTGGAGAAGAGGCATTACCCCTTGTGCTCAGGAGGGAAGGGAACATAGACATAAGTGAGCTCCAGAAGACTCTACCTCGGTGGTATTGGTTATTGTTTTTTCTTCTACTACTGAGTCATGGGAAGGATTAAAGGTAACAGCTATAATACCAAGATGTTTCTTCAGAATAGTTTCATGGACTCACACTTCCATTAGGCATCTGATGTTGATTTTAATTCCATATGTTTAACCACAGTGACTCATGCTGAGATTGGCTATCTGAAGTTTCTATGTGTTGGCTATACCAGTAGCTGCAATTTTTAAAAAATGTTTATTTTATTTTGAGAGAGAGAGGAGGGAGGAGGGACAGAGAAAGAGGGAGGAAGAATCCCAAGCAGGTTCCACACTCAGTGTGTGGAGCCTGACTCAGGGCTCGATCTAACGACTGTGAGATCATGACCTGAGCCAAAATCAAGAGTCGGATGCTTAACCGACTGAGCCACCCTGGCTCCCCATGCAATTTTTTAAAAAGGATATTTCTTCTAAACCATCAAGAATGTTTTATTTCAAGAAATTGTTCTCTTTTTTTGATACTGTCTCAAAGGATGACTTACCTGGAGTTCTTTCTTTATTTTTTTTATCAATGTAAAAATATGTTCCATCAGATTGTTAAACTCCTTCATAAAATGATGCCAGGTGAACTTAACAGCATATAAAACTATATACATTATGATCCCAAATTTCTGTTTCTGTCTCTCTGACAGTTGCTATCCATGTCTCTCTTCCTCTGTCTCTGTCTCTCTCTCTACACACACACACACACACACACACACACACACACCCCATACTGAAGATCAATATATCAAAATATTAACAGCTATAAGCTCTGAGCTTCATGGTTATTTTGCTTTCTATAGTTTTCTGAATTTTACAAAAATTTTTACACTGAAATTCAACTTTTAAAAATTAACA
This sequence comes from Puma concolor, assembly GCF_028749965.1. Classification (NCBI taxonomy): domain Eukaryota; kingdom Metazoa; phylum Chordata; class Mammalia; order Carnivora; family Felidae; genus Puma; species Puma concolor. The sequence goes on along the minus strand of NC_141675.1, from coordinate 28,308,702 downwards.
TTATTTGTTTTGCTTAGATATGTAATAAGCAGAAAAAATACATTTTAGATATAGAATGGATATTTAAAAGTACGTATGTACTTTTGCAATTCTGTCTCACAGAATGGAATTAAATAGTGCTCATTATAGATTACTCCCTTGCTCTGTTTCCTCTTTGAAGTCATTTAGAACTTGGAGATTGTGTTGAGAGAAGTGTGCAGAAAGCAGGAAGGGAGAGAGATGCCATTCAGAGATGAGGGGACCATCATTTCCATCACAAAATCCAATTTAATGAGGGTCAGCCAGTCCCCACATCACCATCCCCTCTGCTCTTCCAGGTTAGTTAATTCGGTATATTCTGATGAATGTCATCTTGCAATTAAAATGCTGGTACTGGCAAGTTTCAGCATCTCGGCTTCGATGGCCCTTAGCTGTCAGCAGTCTTGTCTTTCTTTTTTTTTTTTTTTGTAATTTATTATTTTTTTTTAATTTACATCCAAGTTAGTTAGCATATAGTGCAATAAAGCAGTCTTGTCTTTTTAATCAGGACCTGTATGACTTGGTTCCATCAAGTAACTTCTTATTTTCCCAGATCCCAAGAAACTTGGATGGAGAAGAGAGATATTAGTTGAATTTTAATTTAGTCACTCGCCCCTCAGGATATGTGCTAAAAAGATGCCATTAGGATGGTTCATACAATGCAAGGGTGATGTGTCTGCTGGGGTCTCATGCCCACTGACTCATCTTCTCATTATGGAGCACCCAGGGTGAGCCTGTGGCCTGCCCCCCAGAAGTAGAAGGTGAGGATGACCTCCTTTGGAAGCAGGAGAGAGATGGGCCTGCGGCTTTTGAGGTTATAGTAAGCCCTGTTGTCCTAATCATAAGAGGAGGGGGATCTGAGCTCCACTTGCCTGCTCCCCAGGAACAAATTAACAAGACAAGGTGCTGGGGTCAACAGAGTGGGAGCTGACTCACGGGGGCTTTGTGAAAAGCCTCATCAGACTAATATCTCAAATCCTACTGACGAGAGAATCGTCCAAAATAGATGGAGAAGTTGCCTCTTGCCAGATGACCCCACTTCTCTCTCACCTACTCCTTAATTGCACAGAGTCCCTCATGTGGCAGCCATGATGTCATCTGTGTGAACCATGGGCTTACAGTGTGGTTTAGACGTTCACCACACGCAGCTGCCAATGATGAGTAAATGAGCAGAGTATATCTGTTACTGTGAGTTCCATTCAGAACCCACAGCTTATTCATTGAATTCAGTGCTTCCCAAGCCCCAAAGTGCGTAGAGATCACCTGAGGATCTTGATAAAATGTAGATTCTGCCTCAGTAGATCTGGAGTGGGGCCTGAGATTCTGCATTTCAGCAAGTTTCTAAGAGGTGCTGAGACTGCTGATTGCAGGACCACACTTTGAGTAGTGAGGGTTTACTGAATGGACAGCTGTTGTCTTCATTGGGATCATTAGCCTATCAGAAGGATGTTGGCAAGGCTTGGTACTTTCCTCTATTTAAATTTTTACTTATTATAATGGGTGATTCTTTTAATGTGGATTTTGAGATACAAATAACTTTTTATTTAAAATTTTTTTTAAACATTTATTTCTTTTTGAGAGACAAAGAGAGACAGAGTGTGAGCAGGGGAGGGGCAGAAAGAGAGGGAGACACAGAATGTGAAGTGGGCTCCAGGCCCTGAGCTGTCAGCACAGAGCCTGATGTGGGCCTGAACTCAAGGACTATGAGATCATGACCTGAACAAAGGTCGGATGCTTAACCGACTGAGCCACTGACTGAGATGCAAATAACTCTTAAAGGGATTGATTCATGGTTGGTTTTTTTCCTCTCTTTTTTAAGTTGCCATATGGGCATCATCATTTGATTTTCTACAGGCTGGACAGAGGCACACTTCATCACCTTAAACCTGCATCCTTAATTCCTTACACTGAAAGCTTCTGGAGAACAAGGGCCAATGGTTCATGCAGATAGGTGCTTATTAAAGACTTTCTTGTCATATTTCACATTTTTCTAATGTGATCTAACTTGGCAAAAATTAGAAATAATTAAAAAGGCCTAGATATGTGGGCTAAAAGTGGCAAGGAAAATTAAATTTCTCTAGAACTTCTTTGCCTTGTATTCCTTTTTAAATCAGAATTCAAGTCCTTACAAACACTCCCCAAAATCAGCTACACATTAAGGAGAACTTTGGTCTCTGTCACTTGCCTTTTCTTCCTGGGTCCCTCTAAGGCTTTCTGCCAAGGCATGGGTTTAATTTAATATCCCCATCTCTGCAGCAATTGGTCTTTGGCCTTCTGAGACTCTATTTTGAACGCCATGGTGTGCTATTGAGATGACTGATGGGGCAAATAAGAGAAGTCAAGAAAGCAGCCATGGGAGGCCGTTTCCACGGTGGATGTGGGTGCCAGAGGTGACGACAAGATTGGCAGCCTAACAGATTTTTATTAGCTGGTGCTGCTGTGTCTGCAGTGATATCATCCTTCGGAAAGGAGCCCAGGACTCACTGGGAACAACATAACCTGGTTAAGGAAAATAAAAGTGTTTGCAAAAGGATCACAAATGGGAAAAAAATTTTATTCAGCAGCAGCTGATCTAGGGAAGTTAGAAAAATGAGTTTCGTTGCATATGTGCTACCAGGGTTAATATCCAATGATTTCTTGCACTGGGCAAGCTTTAAATAACGTTCTGTCATTTGGAGAGTCTTGGTGTGACCTATAGATGTGGGTTTTAGCCTGGATTCATCTCTTGGGTCTCTGGATGTTCTCTTCATTTGTGGAATGCATGGAAGGAGAAAGGCTTAAGGCCCATGTTGCATCTCCTCATGTAGGCATGGAGCTGTTTTTCAGAATTGTTGCTTGGAATCAAATACTCAGTATGGATGGATTTATTATTATTATTATTATTATTATTATTATTATTAATTTTTTTTTTAATGCTGAGAACTACATGGCTCCAGCTGTTTCCTATGGTCCAGGCCAGTAGGCTTTGAGTTTCTGTTTGTAACAGTTGCTGTATCATATTTGTGATGTATTTATAGTTTTCATTTGCAGACAGATTGCCTCTATCATTTCATCTGTGGTATATTGATTAACCACATTGCTGACATTATCTACTCATCATACTTGGATAAGATTTTCCCTCTGCCCCTTTAGGAAAGCATTTTATTTTGGTTCTTCTGCATTAAGATTAACCATAGTCCTTATCTATTCAAATCCAGTCATCTTTTGGTCAACATAGTTGACCTTCTTGTTCTTGAGCCAGCTGAAGAAATCACTTGGTAATCAGGATTTAGTTGAATTTGCTTTGCTTTCTTGCTCAGGTTATAATGTTCAGAACCTTCGAGTTTTCTCTCCTGGTAACACTTGTTGAGGAGGGACTATACTTGTACATTAAAGCAACTTTGTTCTGACATGGTCATGACTTATTTTACTGAAGTTTTGTTTTGAGTTGAGGCTATCTTAACATTTCTGTGCCTTAATTTTCTCATCTGTAAAATGTTGAGATAATAGGACACAGCTCATAGGGCTGACAGCTGTGGAATTAAGTGAGATAATAATGTCTTCTCCATTTTTTGATGTTTGTTTAACATGTTTAAAATGCTCCTGCCTCTGGGGGCGCCTGGGTGGCGCAGTCGGTTAAGCGTCCGACTTCAGCCAGGTCACGATCTCGCGGTCCGTGAGTTCGAGCCCCGCGTCGGGCTCTGGGCTGATGGCTCGGAGCCTGGAGCCTGTTTCCGATTCTGTGTCTCCCTCTCTCTCTGCCCCTCCCCCATTCATGCTCTGTCTCTCTCTGTCCCAAAAATAAATAAAAAACGTTGAAAAAAAAATTTTTAAAATGCTCCTGCCTCTGGGCATTGGCATTTATGGTTTGTTCTATCTCCTGGAATGTTCTTCTTCTGAAATCCTAATCATCAACTCTCTAATCCCTTTATGTTTTTACTCAAGAATTCCCTTCTCAATGGGATTTCCCTTATCTAAAATGTTTACCATCACCCTAACACTTTATATCCTTCCCTGCTTCATTCTTTGTCTTAGCTCTTATCACTGTCTAATAAACTGGGTATTTTATTTATCTTGTTTATTGACCACCACTCTCTCTCCCCACAACCAATTAGAATGTAAGGTCCATTTAAAAAAAAAAGTACCCTGTGTTATCCATAGCACTTGGGGATAAAGTAAAGATTTGTTAAATTAATGTAATGTTTCTATCACAGCTCACCACAAAATAGGCACTTAATAAACATTGCATTGTGACTGGGAGACCTCATACTGCCTTTTCTCCACTTATTATTTAAATTCTGCAGCTGAATCCAGGTTATATGTCTTTCTGGGCCCACTCACATGTTCCTCTTACCAGTTGCTTTCTTCTTTAAATCCCATTTTTACAGCCATGGTTCTATGGCTACCATTTTAGTTTAATAGATACCATATATGTATACATTTGTTCACTCTTCTGTCTATTATCCATCTTATATTTCGGTGTGTTTTGCAGTAGATTGAAACACACCCATCAGTCAAAACATTTTCTTCTAACTATGTCAACTAGAGTCCAGTGTTGTCACCACCATTCTGATTTTTCCCCAGCATAGATTTCTTTTTCCTCTCTGGGGCTTCATAATGAAAACATGCAGTATATACTGTCTTTTACATGGGGCTCATTCACTAAACACAGTGCTCCTGAGATTCATCCATGTCTTTACAAGCTTGTTCCTTTTATTTGCTGAGTGGTATTCCACTGCCTGGATGCCTATAGTTTGTCTTTGTACCGTTTGCTGGACATTACCAGTAAAGCTGCTATTCATGTACAAAGTAATCTCTTTCACCCTAGATAAATACCTAGGATTGAGATTTCTGGGTCATAGAGTACATTCATTGTCTTTCTTATTTGTCCTCAAACACACTAAAGTTCTTTCTGCCTTACAGCCTCTATACTAATTCTTTTGTTTATCTGGAAGACTCTTCTCTGTGTATAAGATACCTTTGTCCCTTATCATCATGTAACTGCCTCTTTGTATCATTCAGATCATAGGCTTCCCTGACTACCTATCCTAAATAATCACATAGTCCATTTTCAACAAATGACTCTATTTTAATAATCCGCACAGCACTTCTTACAATCTGATAATTCTTTTTGTCCATTATAACATAAGTTAGGGATAGCTCCTGTCAGCTCTAGTATTCTCTTTCTATAATCTAAATTGGTTGACATTAGTTTAGTTTTAAACAGTTTTAGACTATTCTGTGGTCCAAAATTGGCATGATTTGTAGTAGGCACTCAATAAACATTTGGTAATGAATAATTAAATTCCTAATTGCTAGAAGTCTAACGATCTTATTCACTGTTTAATCCTCAGCACCTAATAGACAGCAAGTGCACATTATGTATTTGATAGATAAATGAGAACAGTTTCTTGATGAATCATAAACGCTTAAGAAAATGCCACTCTGGAAGATGCCTTCTTTCCTGCATTGTCAGATGAAGGCAGTTAATTCGATTTTTTTAAACATATTCAAAAACTGGATAAAAATGGGTCACAGCTGGAGATATGAGGCATCTGCCCTATATGACTTGATATCCAGGGAGAAATTGCTGGTGCAAATTGGAAAACACACTTGTAAGCTGTTGTGTGACCAGATTGGCTCATTATGTAATGTTTAGTAGTGCTAATATATATTTCTCCCCATATAGTTCTTGGTAGTTATCCTAATTAAGGGGGTAAGGGTGAAGGAAGAAGCACTTACCTTATAGGATAATTACTACACACAGTGGGGTTAGCGATTGGACATGGTTTTCTTGTCTTGCTCATGGATTATTATCTAGGATGCCTGTAGCCACAGCAATAGGGGATCTTTGAAGTTCAAAGACAGGAAAAATCAGCAATTCTATGCTCTTGGAGTTCCTGGAGTGGCAGAGAAGGACAAGAATGAAAGAATGCCTGGTGATATCTACCTCCAGGTCTTTCCTTTCTCAATCTAGCTGACCTTGTACTATGTAGGAGCAGAGAACTGGACCTGTTCATCATATGAATTGAGAAGGGAGTCCCTGAATTGTATACTCCATGCAAGCAATGGACAGCCAGTGGGGACATTGGAATAGAATATTCCCAGTATCAGCTTCTCTTTACACCGGCCCCTGGTGTGCATGTGTCCTGAATATTATAAACAGAGATATGAAAAGAGGCAAGTTACAATTGAAATTGTGTATAGTCCCAAAACCAAAGCTACCCCCATAAGCCCTAGTCTGATGCCACAGTGCTCACAGGAGAATCCACTTTTTTGGAGACCTAACTCAAGCAGCCATCTTCCATTGTGCCTACTATTAATTAACACTTGCTCCTCCTCTCTCAATAGAAGCTGGCTCACATTTGTTAAGGCTTTGTTCAGTGCATAAATTGAATCAAACCATGTCTACTAAATTTCTTGGTTTGATGAAAAGGTAAATTGATAGTATTAAGACAATCTAGAACAGCTTGATGAGGGATGAGGGGAAATTGACCTGGATTTCTCTTTCTGCGATAGGCATAACCATGAAAAACCAAGCACCTATTGATTTTTTTTTTTAATCAGGATGTTGGAATTCAAAAGAGGTGCTATCAGGGCTCCTGGGTGGCTCAGTTGGTTGGGTATCCGACTTAGGCTCAGGTCATGATCTCACGGTTCATGGGTTCAAGCCCCACGTCAGGCTCTGTGCTGACACCTCAGAGCATGGAGCCTGCTTCAGTTTCTGTCTCTCTCTCTCTCTTTTGCCCCTCCCCTGCTCATGCTCTGTCTCTCAAAAATAAAAATAAATAAACATTAAAAGAAATTTGAAAGAAAAAAGAGGTGCTAGCTACTCTGCACTGTGATATTTTGTGAAGCAGAGTTTATCCTGTAATGTGAATAATCACCCCACGTTATATCCTTCAGAAACTTAGACTTTGATCTGTTCAATTGCATTAAAAAAATATTTGAGTTTAAGGGACATCTTAAGGTAAGAGATTATGGGAAGATGGTAGCCTGAATGTGTATTCTTCATATCATTTCCTCTCACCTCCCATTTATTTCTGCTGAGCCAAGTGGCATTTGGGATTGACAAGCTGGCAGATGCTGGAGGTATAATTGAGGCCACTTTGCCTGGGATTTCTGGATATGAGAGCAAGCTCAGGACTTCACCTTTGGGTCAGATAAGTTCTAGGAAATCTGAATACTGAAAGACCAGGTGAAAAAAAAAAGGCCAAAATAACCCCAAAATGTTGACCCAGGAGAGATGATGAAAGGACCTCTTTAATAAGGAGTTCACGTGTGGTTTTTGATAAGCCTGGTGGATCTTCCTAGACCCTGAGTGACTTCCAGGAAGTGAAGGGGACAGGATGAGATCCTTCAAATCCCTGAGTCTAGGAGACCATTAGCTCTTGTAGTTTGGAAGGCCTGGGTGCAGAGAGGCTTCCTCTAGGAGAATGAATAAAAGATGGGCAGATACTGACCAGTGCTATATTGGCCCACAGTGACTATTTGCTGGGGATTAGGAGGAGTGTGGAAGATTTTCAGTTCTGATTAGTCAAAGGAAATAGTTGTGTAGCCTTAGGGAATATGGCCCAATGGAATATCTAGGACAGATGTTGCCTAGGGAAATTTAGCTATTAGGAATGCAAGATGACCAAGTGACAATAGAAGAGTATTTAGGAACATTTGCTTACAGAATAAAAAGGAGTTATTGGAATTATAAAATTATTTTTATATTAAAAATGTGACAATTCAACTGAAAGAAAAAATAATTGCTATTAAGAACTGAAAGAGTAGCTTGAAAGATGAATGGGAAGAAGTATTTCAAAGACAAAGCAAGGGTATAAAAATATTAAAATAATGAGGAATACTGAAAGACCCAGAGAACAGTCTGAGGACTCTAACATAGTCATTGCAGAAACTCCACAAAAGAGCAGATGGAAGAAAAGCAGTTATTTTTAAAAATAATAAGAGAAAATTTCCTTACTTTGAAGAAAAACTTGAGTCTGTAAATTGCAGATCCTTATTGAGTTCTGAATGACCTTAATTAAAAAAAAAATTAAAAGGACACACATTTGGGCATAGGCTTTTAAAGCTCCTGGATTTCTCCCAAATATAAAGTATCAAAAGCTTCCATCTAGGAGGAAGTTACTGGCAAGAGAAAAAAGAAATCAGACTTGTCATATATAAGTCTAGAAGCTGGGGCATGGTGGAAATAACATCTATGGAATTTGAATTCTTATGTCTATTGTTGAACTTTCTGAAAAGAGATTATTTGTAGTTTGACTACATGACTTACAAATGCTAATTGCTTTATTGAGAGGGAACTCAGAAGATTGATGGACATTCCCAGTGATAATCTCCTGAATTACAGAAAAAGCCCTTTAATTCCATTTTCTCCCAAACCTCACTCTTCCTTCCTGGGAAAACCCTTTCCCAGTATCACAGAAAATAGTTCTTGAAAACAGAAATATTCGAAAATCCCAGACTTATGATGGATCTTCTGTATTATTTGGTCCTACCTTTTACTTTGTAAAGACCAGGAAACTAAGGAATATCAAGTAAGTTAGCCAAAACTTCACAGGTAATGAGTGGAAAAGCCAGGATAAGAATCTAGATCTTATTTCCAGGCTCATAGTCCATAGTGAAGGGCGGAAATCCTTTAATTCTGTGATTTACTTCATGTACTTACAATACCTGTTTTTGTTAAGTGGCTTTGAGTAAGTTTCTGTTGCTTGCAACTGAAGGACCCTGGCTGATTAAAAGACTACAGTAGTCTCTTAGTTTCAATAAGACATATTCTTTTTTTTTTTTTTTCATGTTTATTTATTTTTGAGAGAGAGAGAGCATGAGAAGGGGACGGCAGAGAGAGAGGGAGACGCAGAATCCGAAGCAGGCTCCAGGCTCTGAGCTGTCAGCACAGAGCCTGACAAGGGGCTCGAACTCACAAATCATGAGATCATGACCTGAGCTGAAGTTGGACACTCAACCAACTGAGCCACCTAGGCACCCCAATAATGACTTATTCTCATGTGATGACTAAATTGATATATCTAGGAATGATCTTTTCCTCAGTATCTCAAATTTCCTTAAAAATGTTTCTCTTTGTATGGCTTTCCCACTTTTCAAACTCAACAGGCAGCAAATCAAACTTACCTTATTATTTCCAAACTGGCTGTTTTCCTAATGTTCTTATTTCTGTCACTGATATCACCATTGCTCCAGAAATGCAGGATCCTGTTTGTTAACACTCTGGCCTCACATTCAAGTGCCTGTCAAATCTGACCACTTTATTGTTATTAGGCTAATTTTTAAAATATTCATACCTTGTTAGCATAGGGGACATTCTACCTAAGATGGCTTCCCTCTACCTGTGAAAATGTTCTCCATATTGTACATAATTAAGCTCTGTGCTTAAAATCAAAGATATTGAACTGCATGTTCCACTAATCCAGCTATGGGTCCCTGAAACTTCAGTTTTCTTATCTATAAGATATGTACCTTTTCTCTTCTAGGTAAGCCCTTTCATTTATTCAGACAAATAAAATTAAAGCACAGAGAATTTTGGAGACTTTATCAAGGTCACATTGCTTTCAGATAGCAGGGCCAGCACTGAGGAAAATTAAATGAATATTAGATGCTTCATCCTCAAGTAGACCATTTCTCAGGAGCCCCGTTGCCTGTTGCTGCTTGTAGCATTGAGCATATTCAGCTTTGAAGACCTGTCAGTGCAGCTGGGAGGAGGAGGACTGTTTGGGCAGAGTTTGATCTGTTAAATTTGTTGTCATGTTTAGGATAACAGTGGCTGTTGCAATGCCTGAAAGTTTAATTCCCGAGTGGTCTCCCCTTTCTGCTGTTGGTTAAAAACAGACTTTTCATGTGCTGGGAAGTATTTTTTTCAGACAAGTGAATTAGACATTTGGAGGGATGTTAGAATCCAAAGACTTTCTATTAAAATAGGTTGTATCAAAACCATGGTGGAGTGAAGGAGTATTCAGCATACTTGAGTTAGTGGGAGGCATTTCCAGTAATAATACCAGTGTCTGCACTTATTATAGCCTCTTCACCCTAGACTTATCCCTGTATTCTTATTTCTGTGTAAAAGTTCTTGGTGTAACCCAGCCATTCTCATCATCACATGTAAAACCCCATAATTTTGAGCAAATGCTTTATGCAGTTTGGAATATTTCAAAAATGCTGGTACAAACTTTCCGGGCCTCCTGAAATTTGGGCTGCTTCATTTCTGGACAGGAAAACACTTTTCCAAAGAGATGGGGCCATTCCTTCATTATCCCCTCCTAACTGGAAAAACAGGTCATGGCTTGTAGGGCTGTGACAGTGCATTCTCAAGAGGCTCAGGATTCCACAGTAAGTCCAAACCCATGAACTGTGCTTTCATACAGAACCATCAGATCTGATCAGGTCACATTGGGAGCTGCAGGCAGATGATGGGCAGAGTTGAGAGGCAATAATTAAAGTACCAGACCATATTAAAAACCCTCACTGCAGGGGTGAGGATTTTCTTATGTGCCTGTCTCAGGGCACTGTCTGTTTCCTTCCTTTATTATGTTTTCCATCTCATTCTGACATTATTGAGTTTCTCCTTCTAGTGCTCATCTTTCTCTGCCTTCGCCATGTGCGCGGATTCCTTTTCCTCCTACTTGTTGACTTTTTCATCTCCAGTCGTTTCTGCCTTCCTGCTTGAGTTCATTTTATTTTTAATGGAATTTCTCCTTTGGTTCTCTTCTCTCTCCTCCTACTCTCTGTGTTCTTCCACAATCCCCAGCTATAAATAACCCAAGACATCCAACCTTTTGCTCTCATGGAGAAATGAATAATTAAAACTCCAAAGGAAAACACGTGGATTAAGTCAGGCACTTAATTTCTTCAAAACACAGAGAGCATTTCATGGTATCCTGTTCAAATGGATGAGTCACAGCCAATTGCTTCAAGAGGGAAAAAAAGCTGAGTTTTAGCTTGATCAACAGCATAATTACACAATGGAGCAGGCTGATGAATGTCAGATACTGAACAGGAATGACACTTCTCCCAAATTCAGCTGCATGAGGTCAATGGAGCCCTTGCTGTAACACATGTGGTGCTGACAGAGTTAGTGTACTGACCAGCGGTTTCTATATAAGTTTCTCTGTAATGTTTCTTTGACACAATCAGTTACCACAAATTCTGAGCTGCTGCTTGCTGAATATGCCACGATGGCAATTCATTTGCTAGAAGTAATCTTTTTGGTGAACCAGGGAATTGAGCTTTTCTTAGAGACCATGCTGAGGTGAGGGTTTACGCAACTGTTTAATAATATGTGCTCAGAAAGCAGTCAACATGCCTTCTGTAGAAGATGTCTCAGAAATGGTAGGCCACAGAGGAGGTTGGGAAGATTCCCATGATGCTAGGCTCCTGGGCCAATTCTGAGCTAAATAGTTTTGACTGGCTTCCCTCATTTTACATGTTCTTAGCAGGCTTTCCACAAACTGGTTTCCTTCCAGAGAGGTCTCATTTTATGGTATCTTCTCTCTCCCTGAGACATCTTGCTTTTGTGTCCAGGAAAATGCAGGTTATCAGGATCCGTGAGGCCAGAGCTAGTTCTCTGGCTTTGTGAATGGATGTTCTGCAGGAAGGTAAAGAAGCATGTTCAACTACAGGACCTTTATATGGAGGCAAAAGTTGGGGAGGGTAGCATTCAGAGGTCCATAAGGAGAAAAGGTCTGGGTCCTGGATTTAGAAATAAAACATGCACACAAACATAAAGAAAATATTGGTAATTTTACAGCAATATCTAAGACCTGGCTCAACCCCTGAAATATCCACATGTTAAAATTCCCTTAAAAGGGCGTGTGTGTGTGTGTGTGTGTGTGTGTGTGTGTGTGTGTGTATTCTACTTTGAGAACAGATAAAATAAAATTAAAGCTACCTTAGAGGAAACTACTTGGTGAGGTAGGAGTGAAGGAAGAATGGCACCTTAAAAGTTGAACTGTAAGGAGGACAGTGAAGTTATATTTTTATTACAAAATTATTTGGCCTTGTGCTTCGGTTAAAATCCTTCTTCTCTTTTAACATTGATTAACTGCTTTTCTCTAAAAATGCCAGTTTTGTTACAGAAAAAAATATATATTTTCATTTGTGTATCTTCCCTCCAGTGTATATGCTACTCTCTAAAAGTTTAGGTCCTGGGGCGCCTGGGTGGCGCAGTCGGTTAAGCGTCCGGCTTCAGCCAGGTCACGATCTCGCGGTCCGTGAGTTCGAGCCCCGCGTCAGGCTCTGGGCTGATGGCTCGGAGCCTGGAGCCTGTTTCCGATTCTGTGTCTCCCTCTCTCTCTGCCCCTCCCCCGTTCATGCTCTGTCTCTCTCTGTCCCAAAAATAAATAAAAACGTTGAAAAAAAAAATTAAAAAAAAAAAAAAAGTTTAGGTCCTTAGGGAGGAGTAGGTGTTAATTAAGCTAAGGAGTTGCTTTATTTCATTCAGACCTCAGAGATAGCTTTAGGGGCCCAGAACATAGGGCTCCAGTACATGGGGCTCTCCCAATGAAATAAACTAACCTTTGGAAGAATTTAATTAATTTCCTGTACTTGCACTTTGCTGCCTAAATAAGGGAAAAGTCTTTGGATAACAGTGATTTGTTTGAGGGAAGGACTGGAGGTGAAAATCACACTAACTTCTCAGATGTGAATGTGCATACAGATTGAATTGCCTGGGAATCTTGTTAAAAATGCAGATTCTGGGGGTGCCTGGGTGGCGCAGTCGGTTAAGCGTCCGACTTCAGCCAGGTCACGATCTCGCGGTCCGTGAGTTCGAGCCCCGCGTCGGGCTCTGGGCTGATGGCTCAGAGCCTGGAGCCTGTTTCCGATTCTGTGTCTCCCTCTCTCTCTGCCCCTCCCCCGTTCATGCTCTGTCTCTCTCTGTCCCAAAAATAAATAAACGTTGAAAAAAAAAAATTAAAAAAAAAATGCAGATTCTGTTCAACAGTTGTGGAATGGCGGCCGGATGGTGCATGAACCACACTTTGGCTGCTGGTGGTGCATGAACCACACTTTGAGAAGCAAGGAGCTGGCATTTAAAACTGTGATTCCATTGCACTTGAAGCTTGGAGTTCTCTTCAACTTTTTCTTATGTAAGATTATATTTTGCAGAACACAGCCACAAAACTCACCTTCTTGCTATTTTGGTTGGTGTCCAGTTGAATCTACACAACGATATCAAGTCTTCCAATTCACAAAATGGACATACACATGGCCATTTTTTTAGGTCTTCTTTGATTTTGCTCTTTAACATTTTGTACTTTCGGCATGCAAATCGTGGGCGTATCTTGGTAGATTTAGACCTTCATCTAGATTTAGATTTCACGTTTTAGGTACCACTGTGAATAATGCTTTTAAAAAATGTTAATTGTTCACTCCATGGCTAGCATACTGATAGGTTATTGCTTTTTGAATATAGTCTTTGTATCCTGCAACTTTGCTAAGCTTGCTGTCAGTTCTAATAGCTTTTTTTTTAAAATAGACTTTTGCGATTTTCTATGCAGATAATCATTTTGTCTGAGGATAGAGACAGTATTATTTTTCCCTTTCTAATGTGTGTGCTTTGGTTTTTTCTTGTATTTTTGTACTAGCAAAGATCTCTGGTGTGATTTTCAATAAGTGCATCAATGATTCTTTTAAAGCTGGGGGTATTATTTCAGGCAATAATTAAGGCAATTTTAAGTGTGGTATCTTAAACTGAGAATCCATTGCCTATTAACATATTTTCAGGCAATTTTTTTTCATAGTTACTGTGCTGCAAAGAGAGAATCTTCTCTGTGGGCTAGAAACCTCTCTAGAGCTCATCCTCTACCCAAGGGTTTTATTTCTACTTCTGCTTCACTTTAGGATTTTGGAGTTGACCCAGACAGCCCTGCTTCACAGACAAAGTCATGCTAGTGATTCACAGAGCTTGAGCTCACCACTGTCTAAGCAGTGCTATCTCTTGCCGTTTCTGTGCACAAAGCAGGTGTGTTTTCTGCTCAGGCAACCCATATTTGAATAGCCACCCCTAACAGTTCTCTGTGACCATCTTTTGCTTTTTCAAAAGGATGCTGAGCACAACATAAAAATCATAAGTTATCTGTGCCCTTTGAGAAAGGTCCTGAACCTGGGTACCATTTATCAATCAACATAGCTTCACATAGCAAAGGAAACAGAAGATGTGTTCTTCCTTTAGAACTTTAGCACCATCCATAATTCTTTTTATCAGTGAGGTGAAAGAGAACATCTCTTTTTTGTAAATATGAAATTTATCGTCAAATTGGTTTCCGTACAACACCCAGTGCTCATCCCAGCAGGTACCCTCCTCAATGCCCATCACCCACTTTCCCCTCCCTCCCACCCCCCCATCAACCCTCAGTTTATTCTTGGTTTTCAAGAGTCTCTTGTGGTTTGCCTCCCTCCCTCTCTATTTTTTTTCTTTTCCCTTCCCCTCCCCCATGGTCTTGTGTTAAGTTTCTCAGGATCCACATAAGAGTGAAAACATATGGCATCTGTCTTTCTCTGTATGTCTTATTTCACTTAGCAGAACACTTTTCAGTTCCATCCACATTGCTACAAAAGGCCATATTTCATTCTTTCTCATTGCCAAGTAGTATTCCATTGTATATATAAACCACATCTTCTTTATCCATTCATCAGTTGATGGACATTTAGGCTCTTTCCACAATTTGGCTATTGTTGAAAGTGCTGCTATAAACATTGGGGTACAAGTGCCCCTATGCATCAGCACTCCTGTATCCCTTGGGTAAATTCCTAGCAGTGCTATTGCTGGGTCATAGGGTAGATCTATTTTTAATTTTCTGAGGAACCTCCACACTTTTTCCAGAGTGGCTGCACCAGTTTGCATTCCCACCAACAGTGCAAGAGGGTACCAAGAACAGAACATTTCTGTGTGGACCCACTTCCTTATTACAGTTCCTTGTATCTCTCTAGGTCCATTGCAAAGGGACCTCTTCCAGCTCTGCCTGTGCCTTATCCTCCATTACCTTCTAGGCCTCCATTATCCTCCTTTTCTGTCATCATTAGTGGATATCCTGGACAAGCAAACTATACTGGAACAGAAAGAGAAAGGGATACCAATGAGTATTTTAATTCATTTTCAAGTATAAATTCCCAAATTAGATATCTTTTTTACAGTAAAAGATCAAGGAAATTAAGGAAGCCCAAATTTTCACATATTTCATTCTGCACTCACCCTGTTCTGAAGTCAAGTAACATTTCTATTACATAGCTTATTTTTTTTTTTATTTTTTTAATTTTTTTTTTTTAAATTTTTTTTTTCCAACGTTTATTTATTTTTGGGACAGAGAGAGACAGAGCATGAACGGGGGAGGGGCAGAGAGAGAGGGAGACACAGAATCGGAAACAGGCTCCAGGCTCTGAGCCATCAGCCCAGAGCCTGACGCGGGGCTCGAACTCACGGACCGCGAGATCGTGACCTGGTTGAAGTCGGACGCTTAACCAACTGTGCCACCCAGGCGCCCCTATTACATAGCTTATTGAATATGTCCTTGGAAAGCTTTGTTCTGTGTTTGCTGGGGGATCTTAAAGAGAAAAAGAATTTAAACAACATTTATTCCACATACAAGACAATTATTTTACTTTTATTCAACCATGGCCATTTGGACTTAATCACTAAAAAAAAACTCAACTCGACCTTCAAACCAAGACATTTTTAGGAAAAAAAAAACCCCTATATTATGCACAATCAGAATTTAGATATTGAGATTATTGTTTCACAAACCACCTCCTGCTCCTTACTGCCTATGTCTTTTCTTGAAGAAACTTGAGCATAGGGATGCCTGGATGGTTCAGTTGGTTAAGCTCCCGACTTAGGCTCAGGTCGTGATCTCATGGTTCATGGTATTGAGCCCTGCCTTGGGCTCTGTGCTGAACGCATGGAGCCTGCTTGGGATTCTCCCTCTCTCTCTGCCCCTCCCATGCTCACTCTGTCTCTCTCTTAAAATAAATAAACATTAAAAAAAAAAGAAACTTGAACACAGATAAGTTTTTGTCTCTCGGAGATGTTGTCATATTAGTCTACAGAGACTTAAAAAGAAAACAATAAAAGAAGATAAGAAATTTTATTTAATTATTTTAAAGTTTATTTATTTATTTTGAGAGAAAGAGTGATAACAGGGTAGGTGCAGAGAGAGAGGGGGAGAGAGAATCCCAAGCAGGCTCTGTGCTGTCAGCACAGAGCCCAAAATAGGGCTCCATCTCATGAACCTGTGAGATCATGACCTGAGCCGAAATCAAGAGTTGGATGCTTAACTGACTGAGCCACCCAGGCACCCCAAAGGTAAGCAATTTTAAATGTCTCCTTGATGTACAAAGTTGTCAGTGAAAACTTGAGCATCACAAACCAACTGGAGAGAATAGGAGCTTTGACTAAAAATTTATAATACTTTGATATATGCTTTGTTCTTATCATCCTACAGCCCTTCTGCTCCATAACCTTCAATGGCTTCCCATCTCAACCTCTTTAGCACAGGACTCTGTACTTTCTCTGCTTGTTTCTGACCCTACCTATTCCAGAGCAACTGACCTTCATTTACACCACACTGCTGTTTGCTAAAATCCAAACACAATTTTGCTTCTTTATGCTTTTGACACAATATAGTCCCCCCCGCAAATTTCTTTGTTTGAAGGCTGAATTGTCTTGGGATAGGCAGGCTTTTTCTGCCTGTTGAAATTTTATTTATTTCCCAGCCATCACCACCTCAAATTTCATTGTCTTTATAATGTCTTTCTTGTTTCCCCAGTAAGAGAAAATATATTGTTCCTCTACCTTTCACAAAAATTGCTTCTCTCTCTTCTTAGCACCAATTTCATTCTGTTTTGAGTTTTCTTTCATTCTATCTCCCCAGTAGATTATAGTTCCATGAGGGTAAGACTCTTGGTTTTATGGATCCCCAAACTTGTGTTCTGTTTTCACCGTCATTAGTGCTTAAGATGTAGTTTTTAAAAATAAGTGCATTTTTAGTCAAAGCTTCTGGTGACCCACTCACAGTGATGGTTGAAAACTCACCATGTTATATTCTAAAGCAGCATTTTGTGCCTGAAACAAGCGTGAGTGCTTTTAGGGACCTTTAGTTAACCTAATCAGACTGTAGTCAACTCCAAACTCCTATGTGTTGGTGTTGAATCTGATCTCAATAGCCACCAAAAAGTTTTATTTCCTCTGGATGCACAATAATGGATCCCAGTGTGCAGCCTGTCACCTTGAGGTCATGTTTATCATCTACCATGCTTTGTGAGGCACCCACAGTCATTCAGGCACCTGTGGGCTCTGACGGTGCTTTTAAAATGTATGTTGTATGCTTCAGTAAATACAGTTTTTATTTGTCAAGTATACCTCAATGAGGCTGGAGAAAAGCCCCACTGTTTTACATGCAAAAAAGTACATTACTCTGGGAAGTAAATTCAACACACTGTAAGCCAGCAGAGCACACAATTATAAGCAATTTCCTAAGCATGTGTCTCTATCTTATGGGCACTAAAGGGAAGAAGGAAGGGAAGCATGAAGAGAAAGATAATTTGGATTCATTTTTTTAATTTTGGAACTCTATATTCACAATGAAACCTCAGTGGGCCTGGCATTAGGGTGATCCATGGTTGTATGAGTGTACCTCACTTAGGAAAAGGGCTATGGTGATCTTTGGAAAAAAACATTCTTGTCAAACTTTTTTTTTTTTTTTTTAATTTGCAGATTTATTTCTAGGAAAAGCCTTAGATTTGGTAAAGTACATTAACTGGAAAGGAATAAACTTGGATGAAACTGGGATATTTTTGATAAGCCTGGAAAATATGGAAGCAATAAGGACAGTGTTTCCCCAGCTTTGTGGATGACACTTCCATTTTTATAGTTGTGCTAATGAGAAGAGTCAGAGTCACCTCTGACACCCTCATAGTCAATCTATCATCAAGACCTGTGTATGTTACCCCATAAATCTCTGAGAATCATGTCCTTCTCTGTCTGTGTAGCTGTCACCCTTGTCTAAGCTAATAGCTTCTCTCCTTTGGTCTGCTGGACTAGCCTTCTTTCTGCTCCCCCCCCCCCCCCCATGGCTTCTACATACTGTAGTTAGAGTGATCTTTTTAAAAATGCAAATCTGATTATGCCACCCCCCTGCTTAAAACCTTTCAAAGGCTTCCCATTGCTCTTAAGATAAAGACCGGGATCCTTAACGTGGCTCTCAAGGCCCTGTTTGCTCTGGCCCCTGCCTGGATCAGCACACTGTGCTTACCACTTACCATGCCTCCTCACCCTCCAGCCACATTGGCCTTCTTTCAGCAACTCCATTTCACCCTGCTCTTATGGCATTTATCTCATTTGGGATGAGTAAGTATTTGTGCACTTTCTGGTCTGACATCTATAAACTCTGGGGGATGGGGAACAGGCACCTTCCCTGACGTGTTCAGGTCTATATCACTTGCTTCTAGCTCATGGCAGGGACTCACTGAGGCATTTCTTTTCTTTTCTTTTTTCTTTATTATTAAAGTTTATTTATTTATTTTGAGAGAGAGGGAGAGAGAGAGAGAGAGAGAGAGAGAGAGAGAAAGAGAGAGAGAGGGAGAGAATATCCCAAGCAGGCTCTGAGCGGTCCGCCCAGAGCCAGACGCAGGGTTGAACTCACAAATCATGAGATCATGACCTGAGCCAAAAATCAAGAGTCGGACACTTAACTGACTGAGCCACCCAGGCACCCCTGAGGCATTTTAAAACAGTGAATGAATTTGTTACATTAATTGTTTGACCTCAGTAGACTGACTTCCTCAGGGGCAGCACTGTGCTTGAGGCTTAGTCATGGGCTTCCTGTTTTACACCAACTGGGCGCAGCCGTCTGCCTGGCACATTATAGGTAACACTTATAGCAAGTTGACATCTAAGTCCTGATTCCAGTCTAGAGCCTTGAGACTCAAAATATGGTCAGACCAATAGCATCATCGTTGCTTAGGAGCTTGTTAGAGATCCAGAATCTCAGGACCCGTCCAGATCTACTAAATTGGATTCTGCATTCCCCGCCCCCCACCTAGTACCACTCTTATTGTTGAGATATACCATGTATACAGTACAGTGTACAAAGTATACTAAACTTAAGTGTACAACTTAGTGTGTTACCTGTGTTACCACTTTCTGGATCAAATGTAAAACACTGCCAGCACCCAAGAGGGTTTCCTTCCTTTTTCTACTCAGTACTCTCTCAGAGGTGACCCCTAGTCTTACTTCTCTTGCTATTAATTAGCTTATTAGCTTTTTCTGCTCCTGAACTTAGAAAGTACCACTGTTTTTTACTTAATATTTTGGGAGCCTGCAGTTTCACAAAATACCCAGGTGGGTTGTGTGCACATTCAAGTTTGAGAAGTGTGGTTACGGAGTGTTCATTTTCACCGGCCTGTCGTCGCTAACAGCTGATGCCTGGGTACCACTCCCAGAGGTTCTGACTTCATTGGCCATGGGTGAGTCCTGGGAAGCAGGATTTTTAAACAGGCCTCAGGGGATTCTACTATGCAGCTGATGTCAACAACTGCTGCTCTGTACCTCCTATGTTGCACAGCTCCTCTTGCCTCTCTGATCTATGCTGGGAAAGAACAGTCTTTACCTCGCAGAATGAGGCAGAACTTGCCTAGAGCAGATCTTGCCTGCTTTCTCAGTTTATTGCTTTTCTCTGCTCCCACCTTCCCTAGAACCCAAAGAAGACATAGTTAAGCCTTTGGTTTCTGTTATCATCCCACGGGAGCAGGGGCGTGCCAGAGCTGGCTCATACTGGCTTGGGAAGGCAGATTTTGTGCTTCTCTTTCCAATTATGAATTCAATGACAACACATTGGTAGCTTGAAATTGGCCATGGTGGGAGTATTTACACCACAAAAATCGGCAAACACTACCAATCAGGTTCTGCTTCTTCCCCCATCTCCTCCTGGAGAGCTGTTTTGCCACCACACACTCCCTGTTGGTAAATACTGCTAAGGAGCAATGCTTAATCTAGTCAATGTAGTTGTAAAGTGGTTGTTCCTGTTGTCTGCTCAAGCTTTCACTTTTGCCAACCCCAACTTACCATTTGGCAATTAATAATTTTGGCAATTAATAATTGCCAAATAATTAATAATTAATAATATGTTTATGTTAAGTAATGTTGGCAATGTGTCCACTCCTTTGGGGGTATAAAAAGATGATTATTATGTTTCTTCCATCCAGCTTGGTTGGAAATCCTTGGAATCATGCTTCTAGTAGTCACTATGGTCTGGTCTTACTTAGGCCAGTAGACACAGTGTTCTACTCACTACAGGGACAACATAGCAGAAATCAGTGACAGCATTCATTACTGCATCTCACCTAAGAGTTTTTCATTGAATCTAGTATGCTCTTGGAATTAATGGGTGTATGACTTATTAGATCTCTACTGATCATTGAATGCCACTGATTACAAAGTGATTCAAGATCTTTTGCACATTTTTGGTATGTAAACCTGTGGAGCTACACTGATAAAGGACTGTGATTCTTGGTTAAAAATAAGACTTTGGAATCAGATAGATCTGCCTTTGAATCATGACTCTTCTCCTAGCTGAGCAACTGGTAGTCAAGTTATTATATCTGTAAATTTCATGCTTCTCATCTATAAGATGAATATAAAAAATAATCTGTTGGATTGTTGTGAGGATTAATTAAGATGAAACAGGCAATACACTAAGCTTCAAACCTGGCACAATGAAACTCACTTTTTCTTGTTCTCAAATCATGAATGATCATGTCAGATTTGGAAGATCCACTCAGGAAATACTGGTAAGGCATGAAGAAGTGAGACAGGAAGATATGGAAGCCAATAAACGGTGCGTTATTGAGCCAATTTGTGCTGTAGGCAATTGGAATTTAATCCTACTGGGGAACTCTGAAGATAGAGGAAGCTGATGCATGAATCCACTAACTCCTGCCAGTCATTGGTTCTGAATTCCCTGGCACTACAACTTGCCATGTATATGAGCAGAGCAGGATCCAGTGACCGGAGACAGCCCTCAAGCAGAGAGATGTAGGTAGTGGCAGTTGGAAGTTGGACTGACATGCATAGAAATAGTTCAGGGCCAAAAGGATAGGACTCATAAGAGCTGACATCTATGGTAGCTCCACAAACACTCACTAGTAGTTGCTGTATATGGAAGAGTTCTTCACACCAGAAGTTGGTTTGCTGATCAATTACTGTGAGACAGGAAGGTTAGTATGGTCAAAGGAGCATTAGTTCATCCCCTAAGACTAGTTGTAGCTCCAGTTTTCACAAATGTCTCATGGCATATTTCTTTTTGCATGAACAAACATCGCTGCTGTTGGATTAAAATCACACACACACACACACACACACGCACACACCCTTATGCGGTTTTACTTTTCATGTGGTGGATGGGGAACAGTACTGTTTTAACCATCCAATGCTACTATGATAAAGCACAGATTTGTCTAGAGGCAGAGTGGCTCAGTGGAAGGACCACAGGATGGGGAGTTAGGAGATTTCTGTGGAAGCTTGGCTCATCTGTATGGCCTTTGGAAGGAGCAAAGTCTCCCCAAATCTCCACTGAAAAGGAAAAATTACCTGTCTGGCCAATTTGTTGTGCTGAGGAGCCCATGGAATAGTTCTTTGAAAAGGGGTTGTCCCAGATGCTGAGGTCTGGGTAGGAGTATCCAAGTCTTACATCAGCCACCAAAGCAAGGTGCTTCTGGTTGCTTTTGGCAAGATTCCTGAATTCCCTATAGGGCTTGGTGATTATCTCATGCTTCTCCTGTATTCACAACACTGCAGTAATTTTTGGCCTGAAGACACAGGGACCCTCATGAGGCACATGGGACACAACTGATGTATATCAGCTGGCTCCAAGGATTCCATGCAGAGTGTCTTCAGTGCAGGGTGTGGCTGCAACTGCTTTGCTCAGTTTCCCCAGGAAGACAGTGTGGATATCAGTATCTCTGACATACCAGGAACATTTCCTGGGCTCTTCAGACACGAAGGGAAAGAATCCATACCAAATGTCTATATACGTTCATTCCCCCTTGTCCTCAAATCCAGGGAATGATCACGTCAGATGTGGTGGTGTGGAAGGCGTCTTTGTCCTCACCATTCCCACCGCTTTCTAAATTGAGTTCTACTTGTATACACGGTATTGGTTTTATAACTGGGTAAATATTTAGGTGGAAGACTTTAGAAGTCTAAGAATTTACTGCATATTTTTAAAGAGCTCTTTTTCTATAAATAAGGTTTTTCTTGTAGCTCCACATGGAAGCAAGGAATTTATAATAGGTATATATTTTAAAGATGCAATGTGGCATTCTAGCAATTAAACAATCTCAGTATGATGTAAATGTAAATTAGTCCTGTCAGGTTCTGTGTTTTAAATGGCAGTACAAAATTATACACATTTTGAGAAAAATAACTCTTAAGTATCCCTTTCTCTCTCTCTTTTTAAAATAAATTTAGCCAAATATCAAATTAACTGGAGTTAACTAGAGTTAATTCCCAAAGCCCTAAACTCAAGTATCTAAAAATTTAGATATTTATAGGTTAGTGGTTTTTAATAAGAAAATGTAAAACTTACCAAAGTATAATTCAATATTAGTGTGGTTATAGTATTTTCTTTCTTTTTATTTGGTTACAGTATTTTCTAATTTCAATTTTTAGAAAATAATTTTGGTGAAATGACTTGGACAATAAAAATAATGAGACAAAGTTACTGGGAAATACTTGTCTCATCTTTTTCTCCATTAAGAAACTTTTGTTCAAATCAGCACTATCTATTATTTCAACATTGTCACAGATTTTGAGTCTGGAGTTCTCTCTTGTCCAGCAAGAGAGCAGATGCAGAATTGAATACGAGAGAGGCTAATGTCTGGGAGGAGACAAGAGTCCTTGTAAGGACCAAGTAAGGGTCCTTGTTCTGTATTCATTAGGATCAGAAGGCTTACAAATGTGCTGGACGTGCAGAAAGAGACAATGAAACAGTGATCATTAACTCAAGTGTGTGAGAAAAAGGGGGTTTTGAAGATATGTGGTGTTAGGGGTTTGGGTCAATACAAAACAAAATCCCAGCACTGAGCAGATGGTTGTTTATGGCAGGCACCAGGTGCCATGTCTGTTGATCTTAACTTGCCTAGGGGATTAGACAGAGCATGCTAACTCAGGGTCAATAAGGCACCTTTCTTTTGCTAGTTCCCTCCAGGCAATTTCACCCTGCTACAGCGGTCTTTTGCCCTATTTACCTGTTTACCTATTCTACATGCTTTTGTCCTGTGGAAGCAGCTTCCAGCTCTATGCTTTTGTTCTATGTTGGGGGTGCTTTTGCCCTGTTTACCTACTCTGGATGCTTTTGTCCTCAGCCTTGTTAACCCATTGGTGCAAGCTCAGGGAATTCCTAAACATATTCCCACACAACATAACAATAAATTTCAGAGCATCCATGAAGATAAGGTGGACAGAATAGTTTTAGATAGTTTCATGATAAGCCACGTCAAAGTTTTCATATATATGAAAATAAATCTTGGCCTTTTCTCTTTTTTCTATCAATATGAATTTTTTAGTACATAGACAAATGTAAAACTCACATAAGCAAATACTAACAATATTCCACCAATGATCCTGGCAATAAAATACACAAATAGGGTGGAAGTTATGATCTTCCTTGAACCATAAACTCATCCTGGTAAAAAGGATAAGAAGTTATAATAAATCAACGTAGAATAATTATATTTGAGAAACCAATTACTCCTTTTATGTGACTTCAGTTTCTAAATCTAGCACTTTGTTTTTTCAAGTTGACGGACCTGCATATATGTGCATCCTGTGCATAGGTGTGCAATGAATAATTGCAGATTGATTGGACTCTTGTGAAGCCTCGTATTTTCTTTATCTATCTATCTATCTATCTATCTATCTATCTATCTATTAGAGAGAGAGTGCACATGAATTTACTGGATTGTTTGCATAGATGCCACTTCAGATGCAGGTCTTGTTTGAGGGGTGAGTTTTTCTTGTGCTACTTTTCACAATCATGAAAGGAGGTGTTGCGATGGCTAATTATTACTGTATCTTGTTTATTATTATAATGACAAAATGGTGTCTTGTTTGAACTGACTATCACCCATGTGGTGAAGATTTTTTTCCCCAGCGATTTGGTTTACTTACTAAACAATTGAAATGCAACCCGGGAGGAAACCGGCAATTTTTACCTATTCTCTGCTGCTGTCAGTTTCTTGTTTATAACAGGGGCCTGGTCTTTGTTCCTCTCTGGCTATGTCTCCCCTTTACCACTTTAACTCCAGGCTACTTAAACGTTGTTGCTGACCAGAATTAGTTCATACTTGATTTGCATCTTTACAAAGATTGTTGGGGGAAAGAATGAATTAGGTTCACGTAAAGTGGGTTTATCAAGAATGGAAATATTTTTCCTTTATCACTTATTCATTTTTTAGTGTTGGATATTTCTTTCTTTCAGATATTTAGAATCCAATTGTCAAATCCTTCACCAGCCATTACACAACCAGGTCATTTCCTTTGGCTCTTACTCAGAAGTAATTTCCTTGATCATTTGTATGATTCCTACCCTGCCTCCCATCCCTGCCCCCAGCTTCCTTTAATTACTTTTCCTCTTGGGTATAGTGCAGCCTGATGCTAGACATAATTTTCTGACATTACTCTTAGGAGATTACTTCAGGAGAAGACTTATTTCTCTTGTTTTCTTCTCCTCCTCTCCTACTTTTCCTCCTGCTCTTCCTTCAGGAAAAAAAAAATTAAAAACCCAACCAATAGACTTCTTTCCCTTATAGCATTTCATACCCAAATTGCTACACACAGGCTGATCTCTTAAAGGAAAAATAGCTTAGGCAAACTTTATTAAAGTTTTCTGTTCTCATTGTGGAGTTTTCATTTATTTGTTCATTTTTATATGAACCAAACTTTTGTTTTTGATTAGGAAAGTAAACCATGGTCATAGTATAAAAGGATTTTAAACCTTGTAAGAGTAAATCTCCCTCTCACCCCAGACTCCTGGCCCAGATGTTCCTGCTAAAGTGATAAGTAATGCTGATTTGAGCAAAGAAAACCTTAAAGGAGAAAAAGATGAGACAATTACTTCCTAGTATCTTTAACTGCTTCATCATTTTTATTTTGCAAATAAGTAATTTTCCAAATACAGTAATTTTTGGCCTGAAGACATAGGGACTCTCATGAGGCACATAGGACACACTGATGTATGTCAGCTGGCTCCAAGGATTCCATACAGAGCTTGTCTTCAGTGGAGGGTGTGGCTGCAACTGCTTTGCTCAGTTTCTCCAGGAAGACAGTGTGGCTATCAGTATCTCTGACTTTATGGAACATTTCCTGGGCTCCTCAGACATGAAGGGAAAGAATCCATGCCAAATGCTTATATACCTTTATTCTCCTTGTTCTCAAATCCAGGGAATGATCACGTCAGATGTGGTGGTGTGGAAGGCGTCTTTGTCCTCACCATACCCACCGCTTTCTAAATCGAGTTTTACTTGTATACATGGTATTGGTTTATAACTGGCTATATACATGATACTGGTTTTGAGTTGCTGAACAAATTATAACTGGGCGGAAGACTTTGGAATTCCAAATTTTACTGTACATTTTGAACTTTAAGGAGATTCTTTTTTTTTTTTTTTTTTTTTGCCATACATTGGATTACTTCTATATTCCAAGGATTGAATGTTCTGTAGGAGAGAGGACAGGGGCAAGAGAAAGGAAGGAGAGGGCACTTTCTTTTTGAAGAAGAATACTAGAGAGAGCTTATTAAGGTTTCTTGTCACCAACAAGTATATCTTTAGAGGTCTTTTTATGTCAGTATCCTCAGGTTTGTTTCATTCTTTGTCACAGCTGCATAGTATGGAAAAGTTGTCATCTATTCTATGTGCCTTTTATCAGTGGACATTTCAATTATCCCATTCATTCATTCATTCACTCGTTTGTTCAGTCATTCATTCATTTTGGCTGTTACAAGCCATGCCATAAGGATTCTATTTATTTGTCCACCATTTCCTCATAACTTGGTATGTATTTGTTGGATAAATTCTGTGCATCCTAGACATAAATGTGTATGTATTCAGGTATAAGTTTGTAGCTACTTGTATACACAAACAGCAACTCTTAGAACATGCAGTTTGCATCCTGATTTCCTTACTTCGCAATGTACCTTAGGATGTCAACAGGTACAGAGCCACCTCATTCTTTTTAGGCTGATCATGCATTTCCCCTTGTAGATACAGATGTCAGGCTGTTTATTTCTGCAGCATTGGCACTTAGGGCCTGTAGAAGCAGCATGAGTAGATTTCCCTGGATGGGAGGTGAAAAGGGCTGAAGAAGTGGGAGCCTGTAGTACCCAGGCTTGTCATAGCTTAGGAGCCTAGGCTGGGAGTTGGTAGAAGAGGTGACAAGGAAATTGAATCCAGCTCCTCATTCTCAGAGTGGAGGGACTAAGCATCTGGGGAAAGTCAGTCTCATACCTGAGTCACCTACTGTGGTGAGGAGCAGAACCTCCTATCTTGTCACTCATGGCTTTTCTACTATGCCATGGAAACGTGCACTTTTGTCTGTATTTCCAGCAGGCCACTTCTTTTACTGTTTACTATTTTTCCTTATGACCTTGACTAGGATCTCCTGACTAATCAATTCAGACTTGAAAGGGGCATTTAGACACCATCTCACTGAACCTCCAGAATCTAGTTAAAATTTGGCAGGCAGTCTCTCTTGCAAGAGAAATTTTGCCAACTTCTCTGAGCCCCAATCTCAAGTTGATGATGGTTTCAAAACCACTGCTAGAAATTAATGGTATAACTTGGGGGAAAATGGCTGGTTCTCTCTCTCACATCACTTTTGAACAGGCTGAAGTGACAGGGGAGACAATGGGCAGACAGGCCTGGTGCTGTTGGCATAGCATGGAGGAAGGACAGAGCAAGTATGCAAGCAGATGTTTTTATGCCAGTGGCAACCTTGCTGAGTCAGATCACATCCATGTTGGTCCTTTTTTCATTAGAGGCAGGGGAGAGAAGATGCTGGTTGGTGTCTCTCTCAGCTGAGTCTGCTTCCAGATGGATAGGTTATCTGTCAGAATTGTGAGCTGAGAGTGCCATGGTGAGAAGTTGGGAAGTCAGTATGTGTGTGTATGTAAGTGTTAGATGTGTATGAATGTGCACATTATGTGTGTATATAATGTGCATTTAGTGTTTATGTGTATATACATACATGCACATGTATGTATTTATGTATAAATGTGGGTGTCTGCATATATATACATGCACAATAGATTTTACAATGTATAGCTGTGAAGGCAAGCAGAAGATAAGGTTTCTCTTAAATCTCTTCCAGGGAGAATAAAAACAAACAACTATATTAAGAAGATCTGAGAACAGAAAGCTCTGACAAAAGCAAGGGTGTTTTTCTTCCTAAAGTGAAAGATCTCCCGCAGGACAGATTATCTCCAAATACCCCCTTTCTACCACAAACAGGATTTTAATGACAGCCCTTCTCCTGTCTTTCCATGGGGGCATCTCCACTGACTCTGGTTGCCATGGTGATTTAAAGCAACTGGTCTGGCCATGTAGTTTGGGATAACATATTTTGAATAGTCAGGGTAAAGAGCCCAGAGAATGCATATTTTGTGGCTAGGCACCTTGCTAATCTGTGCTGAATTCTTAGGGGAAAAACATCAATGCTATGCTTGGTGAACCAATTTCTTTTGACAAGATAAGTGCTTTTGACATCTCTACTCCTCCCAGATAATTGTTAAATAGATATACAGATTAAACTGACCTCAGAGATAAACATTCACACTCATTTCTCCACTGTTGTAACTATTCAAAGCATTCCTTCAGATTTCTTCTGAAAAGATTCCCATGGCGGGGCGAGGGGGAGAAGTTGTTCAATATAATGGGTTGAAAAGCATTGACTATGGAATCAAATTGCCTGGGTTTCAATCCCAGGTCTGCCACTTATTGGCTGGGAGACCTTGAGAAAATTACTTAATTTTTGTATCCTCAGTTTCCTTGTGTTCCAGTGGGATGATATGTTCTCTGCCATTCAGGGTTGTAAAAAGAAATAAATTAATATATATGAAGCACTTAGAATCCATGCCTTTTCCATACAAGGGCCTATATAAACGTGAGATCCCTCCTCCTCCATCTCCTCTTTCTCATTACTTATTTATTTTTTAAATTTATTATTATTATATATATTTATATACACATATATATAAATATATATATATGTTTAATTTTTTAAAATTTACATCCAAATTAGTTAGCATATAGTGCAACAATGGTTTCAGGAGTAGATGCCTTAGTGCCCCTTACCCATTTAGCCCATCCTCCCTCCCACAACCCCTCCAGCAACCCTCAGCTTGTTCTCCATATTTATGAGTCTCTTCTGTTTTGTCCTCCTCCCTGTTTTTATATTATTTTTGTTTCCCCTCCCTTATGTTCATCTGTTTTGTCTTTTCAAGTCCTCATATGAGTGAAGTCATATGATATTTGTCTTTCTCTGACTAATTTCACTTAGCATAATACCCTCCAGTTCCATCCACGTAGTTGCAAATGGCAAGATTTCATTCATTTTGATTTCCAAGTAATACTCTACATTTTCTTTATCCATTCACCCATGGATGGACATTTGGGCTCTTTCCATACTTTGGCTATGGTTGATAGTGCTGCTATAAATATCTCATTGCTTATTTCTGTTATTATTACCTTGAATTCTTGGTGAAGAAAATTGACATTTTTTTCAGTCTACACTTCGATGAACTCCAGGGAGATGAAGGAAACAATAAAGTCCATAGAACAGAGGCTGGGTAGGACTTGAAATCATAAGAATTATTTGAAGATCACCTGAAAATCTTGAATACATTTGAAAATCTCCAACCTTGCTCATAAACTCAGATTTTGGTAGCTTTTAAGGTGGCTCTCGTACCACTAATGAGTTGTATGAAATGATTTTTCTCTAAATAACCAGATTCACTGGGAGTTTGCGCTAAATCACACTCTGCTATTACAACCAGGTGGAGTTTTGGAGCCAAGAGAGAAGTTAAGGAGTATGTACACGTGATGGGAAAAAGATGGCAGTAACCTAAGCTGCAGATTTTTGTTATGCTTTAATTCTCTCTTTTTAAGAAATGTTTATTTTGAGAGAGAGAGAGTGAGCACGCTTATGTGAGCAGGGGAGGGGCAGAGAGAGAGAGAGAGGGAGAGAGAGAATCCCAAGCAGACTTCATGCTCAGTGCAGAGCCTGATGCGGGGCTTGATTGCACAAACCATGAGATCATGACCTGAGCCGAAATCGAGATTTGGATGCCCAACGGGCTGAGCCACCCAGGTTCCCCTGTGCTTTCATTCTCTTTTTATACGTTAGTGCTTTGTTGCTAGGTTTTCCTTGAAACCTGCAATCTTCGAATGGTTGATCTGGGATAAGTCCATTACAAATATCCTACTTTAACCCTTCCAGTTGTGGAGGAAGAAACAGAAGCCTAGAAACATGAATGGCTTGTCCAAGGTAACCTGGGTGAGGGGGAAGACAGGGATAGGATGAGAACTGAGGTCTAGTCCAGAGCTAACTTTCAGAAGTAGAACTATTCATGGTTTGAGTCCTCTGTGCCATTTGGCCTCCTCTCCATTGTCATACTCTTCCAGTTTCTAGTCTGGGGTGTAGGAATGATGTTTTTGGCCCTTTAAAACTATTGGAGGATTCCTCCCAGAGGTGAGAGACATCCTTTGTTCCATGAGAACAGCAGCTGCCTGTGGGGTACAGTGTTTTCTCCTGTGGAATTCCAACAGAAAAGACCAGAATTCTATCTCCCCAGTAATGGTATCTGTTTATTTAAGAAGGAACCAAAAGTCACTAGGGATTATCATTGTTCTAGTTCTGTGTACTTACTTACCCCAGACAAGGAAACTCTGATTCTAAATGCTATGATGAGACTTGGAGTTGGCTAACTTAACTTGGGGAATTCACCAGGTGGAGAGCTATGAGCTTTTTTTTTTTTTTTTTTTTTTTTGCCATACTGGAGGGTATACTTAATGGTGGCAGGGAGACCTTTGTGTGCCAAGAGAGTATTAATGTATAACCCTGAGTCTTTTCGTTGACTTCAAAGACTCTGAGAGAACAGTATTTACTTTCCTCTGATAAGAACTTTCATTAATCACAATTCTGACTTTTGTTTGTCATGTACATTTTTTTCTCTTAAGTTTACATGCTTTGCCATTCTCTCATTCATTCCTTCATCTATTTGTTCTACAAACATTCATTAACATCTACCAAATGCTAGGCAAAGAGCTAAATGAAGGGGCACAAAGGCAACCAAGAGCCTATCCTGAACCATCAAAAGTCAACAGGCTAGTGAGAGTGAGGTAAGTAAGTGGTTCCATTGTGTGCTCAACAGATAATGCTTTATAAATGTTTGGAAAATTTGACTGAATTGAATAGTCAGAACTGAAATTTGAAGATCATTTGGTAAGGTATTTCAGGTCTGTGGTCTGAGAGAATATTTCACATCTTCTAGGCCAAGTGAGGAAATATTTCAGACCTTCTGGTCTGTTGATGATCAACTTTTTGTAGGTAGTTTTGTTGCTGTTGCTTTTTGACATAGAGTCATTTCAAGAAATGAATTCAACAGTAATCTCCTCATTGATTTCTCATTAAGAAATATTTTGATGTTAACACACAAGAAATAATCTAAGAATATATTTTTACTCAACACTGCCCTCAGAGAGGACTGAAATAGATTTAATTTTAAATTGTTTTAATAAAACCTGAATGTGTTTTATTTTTACTTCTCTTAAAACTGCTAGGCCTGAGGGGACAAGAGTAGGAGGTGTTATTGAGATTAGAGAAAACAGCTGTCTCAAGTGGGTGATGTCTGACAGGAGTTGTGACCTCAGCCTAGCTAGAGGAACATGACCAACCACAATGCTCCACATGGGAGGGAGCTGGGTAGTAATGCCCTTGCTCACTCTCCTTTTGCCCTATACTCCTCTTCCAGCACCTCCGATTGACTGCATCCAATGAGAAACCAGAGGATAAGGGAGTCCCGATGTAGCCAATGCAGGTCAGATTTCCAGGGAATATAGCGATGGAGTAATGGTGAAGAGTGCATCTGGAGGAGCAAGGAAATATCTATAACAGTAGAGATTTTGTACATGAATCCAGGTAAACCCTCTGGGTAACCAAGGAAGACATTTAAACTCTAAGGGAATTACTTTTTGCTCATCAAAGCTTATAGTCATTGGAGTTTTTGGATCCAGAGATTTCATAGGAAACCAGAGAAGCAGTTAAGAGGTTCTGTTTCATGGTATAATAAAGATGATTACAAATGCTGTGGTAGCACTCCCACTGAGACATAGACTCTAAATCCCCCTCCCTGTGAGCTGAATATAGGCTAATTGGTTTTTTTGGCCAATAAATTTCAGCAGAAGTGATTTCTGGGATTTCTAAGGCTAGGTCCTAAGAAATCTTGCAGACTCTGCCTTGGAATACTCTCTCTGTGTACCTCAACTCACCATGTAAGAAATCCAGTTACCTTGAGACTACCATGTTGGAGCAGGCACTCCAGTTGACAGAGCCAGATGAGCCTACACCTTCCAGCTATTACCACCAAGGTGTCAGGTATGTGAGTGAAGCCATCTTGGACTCCCTAGACCAGCTTTGCCACCAGATAAACACTACTGAGTGGCCTCATACGTGGGACATTCCAATACATGGAACCGAAGAATCACCCAGAAGAACCCTTCCCAAATTCCTGACTTACAAAACCTATGAGATACAATAAAATAGGTTTTGTTTTAACCCCCTAAGTTTTGGGGCAATGGATAATCAGGAAACTTCTCAAACTGTTTATTTTAATTCATTCTATATTCACATTAGTAATGGGAGATAACAGTAACCCTCCATCAACCCCTATACATACATATGCTAACTCATACAACTTTACAGTTTTGTGATAAGTGATCTAGCCAGATAATTGACTCTAATGTGAAGCTGTTAGGTTCTGGATAGATATAGTTTCCAGAAGTGGAGAAAGCAATAAAGAACAGTACCACCAGATATCCTAGAAAGTGCAACACAGGGAAAGATGATCACCCTTCTCACCTTGAGTTGTTTTTAAATAAAAGTTCAATTTTAAGAAACCATAATAGATTATATACTTCTTGCCCAGATGCTCTGTCAAGTAAACAGTATTAAACATTTTATTCATGTCAGAGTGAATTTTTTGATTAGATTATTTTCTAAGGACAAAATGCAACAAGGAAATGTGCAACTAATGAAACTTAATCAGGAAGAGGAACTAATATTTATTAAGCACAGTCTTGGTCAGAATTTTGCCATTGGCTCATGCCATTGTAATAAGCCCCAGCTCTCAGCGACTTAATACAAGAGAAGTGTATTTCTTGCTCATACTATAGGTCCAGCTGAGGTTGGTGTGTGTTTATATTCACTGAAGTTACTCCAGGGACACATGATATCTGAGGCATCACCTCAACACGTGCTTCTACCATCTCCAGGACATTGGAAAGGAAACTGGAGGCTCACACACTGATACTTGAAACTTCATCAGAGTGAAATAAGTAACTTCCATTCCCTTCTCATGGGCTAATGGAAGTCATGTGATTGCATTCAACTTGAAGAGGGCAGGGAAGTTTGCCTGGAAAAAGGAAGAACCAGAAACACTTGGTGAGCAACATCAATTATGTCCACAAGCATCTATTATATATAGAGAGCAGATACTCTACTAGGTATGTCTCACTGAATTCTAACAAAATCTTACTTTATAAGTAGAAGAAGCCTATGGAGGTCAAGCACCTTGCCTATGGTCACAGCTGGTAATGGGAGAGGAGAGCCTAGAATCCAGGTCCTTAGGTCTAACTCCAAAGTCATGCTTTTTTTCTTTTTCTTTTCTTTTCTTTTCTTTTTTCTTTTTTCTTTTCTTTTTTTTTTTTTTGGCATGGTGTTGTCAAGCATATTTGTATTATTTAGGAACTAGAAAGGGAAAAAGGAATAGGGGAAAATTTAATAATTGTATTTGTATTTTGGGGTCACTTTCATCTTAATAAGTCTCTGTGTTTCCCCCTTACACCTGTGCTCTCAGGTTATGGAGTCCTGTGTTCAGGGTACTGTTGCTGGCCTGCAAGGAAAAAGAAACAATCAAGACACAGCCTTGAATATCCTTGTAGAGCTTATTATACTACATGAAAAAGGGACATCCTTAAAAAATAGGTTTAAATACACTTAAAGGGTCCATTTGTAAATTAATGTATGCTACATCTCTTGAAGCTTGAACAAGGTGTTTTATAAAAGAATAAGGATTCCTTTCATATACAAATGGCAAAGTCTTAGAACTTGTTCAGGTATACATGTATGTTTTAAGCAGAGTTTAGAAAATGCTTCTTAAGGTTTTTGAATCAGGGACTCTTTTGAGAATCTGCTGAAATCTAGGAAAATGTATTTGCACACTTGAAATTTTTTTTAGTTTCAGGGGCTCCATAGATGCATTCCCCACCAGAAATTCATCCATTTGCTTAAGATGCCATGACTTAGATAAATATTCAATTATAAATGTTTAAGTTCCTAGACGGCCCCTCCACATATTAGGTGCTCAATAAATGCTGTTGAGTGAATGAATAGAAAGAAAGAAGGAATATTTGACATATAGCTCTAATATATATTCTTTTTTGTGTGGCTGTCACTCAGAAGGATAGTCTGGATTTTGCTCTGGAGCATCTGAACACATTTGTTGTTGTTGTTGTTGTTGTTGTTCATAGCATGAGAGTTGGGCCCAGAGGAAGTGAGAGAAGATGAAACACTGAATGAAAATAAAGCAGTGCACTGATTATAACTGTCAGAGTTGGCCCTCAGAGTGGTTGTTGAAACATGTTGGAAAGAGAAAGATGTCTCATCATTTACCTTTGACTGAACGTGTGCTAAGCACTGAGTACTTGTTGGGTGGGTATTAAGGAAAAAGAAAGTAAAGGGAAAATTCTGATCTTGGGAGGTCCTTAGTTTAATGGATCAAACAGAAGGAGACAACCACCCATAATGCATTTTGAGAATAGCCATAATGAAAGCACAAGCAACTTGCTGTGGGAGCTAAGAAAAAGGCAGGACCTTGAACAGTAAAGGGTATAAAGGGTATTCTGGACTCAATACTAACATGTGTTTGTGTGGGGGTAGACAGTAGGTAGGTAGTAGCAAGGTAGTAGCAAGTAGCAATTCTCAGGTAGTAGCAAGATGTCTGAGAATTCAGCTCAACTCTGATAATATCTACTAGGAGATAGCATCAGATTTCACAGGTTGGGGACTCAGTCTCACAAGACTGCCCCCTCTCCTACCTCAGAAACTGGTTGAAAGCCCAGGTTATTATCTATATTTCTGACCAACTGACTATAAATCAGAGGTCCTCCATGACTTTCTCCTTCCTTGGGCTTGATTAATTTGCTAAAATGGCTCACAGAACTCAAACATTTTAGTTACTAGATCACCAGCTTATTATAAGAGGATATAACTCAGAAACAGCCAAATGGGAGAGATGTACAGGGCAAAGTATGGGGAAAGGGCACAGAGATTTCATGCTCTATCTCGGTGTGCCACTCTTCCCCAGATCTCCATGTGTTCACCATTCTGGAAGCTCTCCAAACCCTATTCCTTTGGGTTTTATAGAGACTTCATTACATAGGCATAAATTGATTAAATCACTGACCGTTGGTGATTCAACTCAATCTCCAGCCCCTGTCCCTTCCCTGGAGGTCGGAGGATGGGGATGAAAGTTTTAACCTTCTAATCACATGATTATCTCCACTGGCAACCAATCCCCATCCTTAGGTGGCTTCCAAAAGTCACTTCATCAATGTTAAAAAAAAAAAAAAAGACAAGTTTATCACTTTCAATGCTTAGGAAATTCCAAGGGTTTTGGAAGCTGTGAGGCAGCAAGTGAAGGAAAAAAATATATTTTTTATAAGTTAGAAGGAATTTGCCAGGTTAAAAGGGGAGTCTAAACAAAGGGTGATAGCAAATTCGTGGACATTTGTATATGCATGGAATTCTAAGAACTTCAGGGAGTCCAGTGCTTTTTTTTTTTTCTTGAGTAGGAAGATGATAATGGCCTTTCACATGAGATGGATTACAGTGGTAAGAAAGGAAGCCAGGAGACCTGTTAGGTGGTAATTAAAGTGAGGATATCCACAGGAGCCAAAGATATTCTTCAGTGAACTCTATCCCCGCAGATTAGCACCCCTTACAAAGCCTAGAATGTAGGAAGTGAATTTGCTGGGGAATGAATGAGACAATCTAGATTTGGTTGGTTGGAATGGAGATAAGTTAATGAAGGAGAAAAGTTTTGGAAGTGGAATGGGCAGGACTTGGTGAGGTGTATGTAGTGGCAGACCTGGGTCTTGACAGGGAGAAGGGAGAGAGCAAGAGAGAGAGAGATGGAAGTTACTCTGTGATACCTAGTTTGTATGATTCTTGGTGGTGCCATCCCCATGGTCTCTACTCTTTTCACCTGCTGGTCTTTCTTTAAGGGCATGGTTTAAGGATTTTAATGAGGGACCGTAAGCCCCCTTCCATCCTATATAGTCTGCCTTCAGTCTTCTAGGTTTGGATCTTGAGAGTAAGGTGTAGGGAACAGGGAAAGAGGAGAATACTTTTGGAGAATATGATATGCTTGCTTGTAATGGGGTAATACATTGAATGCATATTTTAATGACAGTTTCCTTTCAGCCAGGTCATTGGAAAGGCTATACTATAGCACACTCACTGGGGAAGTAGCCCAACTCCATTTCCTTCGGCCTTGTGATAGTGCATATTTGCTGAATGCTACTTTGAATGGGTTCTTGTGTTGGGCAATATCACACAGGTTTGTTCCTCATAGCAATACTGAGAGTTAATCAGAATTCCCGTTGTTCAACCAGTGATAAAACTGAGGGTCAGAGTGATTAAGTTACTCACCTAGGGTCACAGGGAGTATACTGAAACTCAATCCTTTAGGTTGTAAGGGAGTTTAAATTCTAATACAACACTCTGACATGATTGCTCAAAAAAAAAAAAAAAAGAAAAGAAATCATTTTATGAGTCATAGTTACTCCTAAGAGGATTTTTGTTGTTTTTCTCTCTCTACAAAAGCATGGAAGAAAGGACCCTGGACAAAGATTCAGGTGGCCAGGATTTTAGTCCTAGTTCTGCCACTTCTGCCGCTAACTCACTACCTCTGTGGCCTTAGAGTAGTCACTGAGCAGTTCTGGAACAGTTGTTCCCTGTGGCATCTCGCTGAAGTTGTCATATCTGTACCCTAAAGTTTTGACTAGATATGAGCTACATGTTCTGATATAAATTATGGCAGTGAGACTAAACTGTTTGAAATTGACTCTAGATTGGAAGGCAAATCAAATATCACATGGAAATAAACACGGTCAGGAGATATTATCAGCATTTTCAAAGCAATAAGGGTTTCTGAAGTAATATGATTATATATGACACTATTCAGCATGAACGGCTCTCACTCTTTCTCTGTGTCTCTCTCATATTCTTCATACAGTGAATTGTCAGCCCCACAATTGTTTCCTTTTCAAGGCTGCTGTTTTGAGTCATCTTAATGACCCAAATCGTTAGAAGCACCACATACTGTGACATATTGCTTGAATTTGCTATTAGGTTTTAGTATTCAGAAGATATATTTCTTAAAATAATGGGGTTAGCCATTTAAAAGAAAGAAGCTTCTGTTAGGCATTCAAATTCATAGCTCACTGTCATTGTAATTCAGGGCACTGTATGACGTTGTAATTTAGGGGGCTTTGTATGTGAGTGGGTGGGGGTGTGTGATAAAGGGGAGCAAATGAGATTATCTTAAATTGCATCTGGGAGTAGAAAACATTCTTTGCAAGCTTCCATGATTTTTCAGAGAGGCACCATCATGCTTTAGTGTTTTAGGCAGTCTAGTAAACTAGACTGAGTGGAAGAGAGATTTTTTTTAATTGGGTGTTTCAAGTTCAACTTTCCATAGTCTGATGGTGTTGGGCAGTTACACAGTGATCTTTAGATGAGTGTGTAGGAAGCTAGTATCTATGCCCTGATGCTACCCCTAACGCTCTGTGTAGCTCAGGCATATTGGCCTCAGTGATTGATAATCCATTCTGAAAGAACAGTGTTTGGGTTTGTGATTTTTGTCTCATGGGTTTTGATTAGAAATAGCCTGTCTTTCTTCTCCACCCTCATAGTCCCCTGACTGCTTAGGTCTTGCAATATTTCATTTAATCTTTCTCCTATTATTCGATGCTTTTTATGTTTTCAGTGCCCACTAATGACCTACTCCCAATCTCTCCAATCTTCTTTTCTAACTCACTGGTCTTTTGTTTTTGGTTAGAGGACTCTTGCCTGATTCACAGACTGTGGCAGATTGCAGCCAGGAAATGGGGCTGCACGTGTCATTTATGGAGACTTCGCTGCTCTAAACACTTGGCTTACATTTATCTCATTTTATTCATTGTAAAAGTCTCCAGGATTGGGGTATGCAGGAGGACTTATTACTAACACCAATTTAAATATGGGAGAACTAAAGCTTAGAAAAGTACACACAGCTAGTATGTAGGAGAGCTGGAATTGCACTCCAAGTCTCTGATTTCAAAGAGTCTGGGATAGAGCAGTGGTTCTCAAGCATGGAGTGCATCAGAATCCCCTGGAAGGCTTGCTAAAACAGCTTCCTGGACCCTAGCCCTAGTTTTTGAATTAGCAGGTTAGGGGAGGGGACCTGGAAATTCGCATTTCTAGCATTTCTAGCATTGCTAGCATTTCTAGCAAGTTCCCATGTGATGCAGCTGGTCTAAGGACTGCACTGAGAACCACTAGGTGTGGTGTACAGAAGTGGATTTCTGGAGTCAGTCTGCATGGATTCAAACACTGGCTCCATTACTAAGGGCTGGGGAAAGTTCTTTGGTCTCTGAGTTACTTATAGCTCATCTTTATCCGCCTCATAGACTCGAGGTGAGGATTACACAAAGTAAAGCATTTCAAATGCTTTAAAAGAGTGCCTGGAATCCAAAAGTCACTCTATAAAGTTACCTGTTGTTCTCATTCTTACTAAATCACACTGCCAGGGCTCTGCTAGTGAGCCTCATGCTCTGAGACATCATATGTTTTGTTTTTGAAGTCCTATTATTTGCTTATCACATCTATGTTGCTTTCTATCCAACTCTGAGGTATTCCTTCTCTCCTTCATTAACAAGTACTGCCCCTAGCTCACACCTTTCTCCCACCAACTAAACATGTGGTATTTAGAAGCTTCACGTCCACATGGATAGGGTAAAGTTTGAAACCCTCTGGCTTTGCAATTTTTCCACTCAGCTTCATCTCCAGCACTTCTCTGCTTCATCTCCCTTCCAGCACAGAAGCAGTAGAATCGCTTGATTTCAGAACTCTCCTTCTAGAATAAGCTCCTTGAAGACAGGGGCTATGTGCAACAAACCTTTGGTCCTCTGCTGTGCCTCCCACAGTTAGCAGGACCCTAACAAATATCTGGTGAGTGACTAAGTGAAGGAGTTGGAAGGCCTGAGGTTACAAAGAATTTTGTCACCTGTGGCAGATTCTTTCCCTGGTTTGGGTTTTGCTTTCCTCAGTGAAAGGCTTGAATTTGAATTAAAAAAAAAAAAAAGTAAATACAGGCCTTTTCTGCTACATCTGCACACTCTTTAGGTCAACTGATCTCCTATTCAGCAGTTTGATAACAACGCTGGTAACCAAAGGTTCTGTGCATGCTCTTCTTCAGCTTATTTTACAGTTAGGGTCTCCTTTCCATGTGTCTTGTGCTGAATTGAACACAGCCCGTGCTAGTGTACTCTATGGAGTCTTTTCTTTTTCAAAATCCCCATGATTCTCTTCCAGAAGCTGTTATATTTGTGCTGGAACCAGGCTGACAAGCATGGATACATTATTTTTCTTTGTAAGGATTGTATCTTTTTTTTTTTTTTTTTTTTTAGTTTGGAGGATGCCCTAGATGTATTCTGACAAGGATAAGGTTCTAGTGGGTACGTGCTCTGATAGCAGTTACAGATGTCAGCAGTTTTCTCGCCGAGTTCCATTGTGGGATGATGCTGCATCCCAACTCAGTCTAAGTAGGACATGGCATTGAACTGGGAGAGAATGCTTCTCACACAGGATGATCTAACACCCCATCCTAGATCAGTGTGGCTGTAGAAAACAAGAGTGACCCGAAAATATTTTATAACCTGTTTTCTTCCTGATGACAAAATGTCATCATGTTCATGATAAAATAAATAAAACTTTAATGAAGACTATAACAAGGTTAAAACTTTGAGATATATCCTACTAATCTTTTATTCTTTCTCTTTTTCTACCTTTCTCTGCTCCACCCTTTTACTATTTGCAAACAAAATTAAGTAATAGAATATATAGCTTTTTCTCACCTGCCAACCCAAAGTCTTTTCTTATGATCTCTAAATATTCTTTAAGAACCTAACTTTTACTGACTACATGGTATTCAATTGGGTGGATTTAACATATTGTTTAAGAGTCTCATTTTTTGGATATTTGTACTGTTTCTAAAATTATCCGTATAACAAATGCTATCTTGAACTTCTATCAATAGAAGTTACCTACATATAAATTTTGTGTACATTTATGATAATTTCAGTACAAGAACTCCATAAAAGTGAAACTTTACTGGATCAGAGGGCATAAGTGTGCTCTACTATTCCATTACTTTCAAACCACATTTTTTATGCAAACCATTTTAATACTTAAGATTATGGGGCGCCTGGGTGGCGCAGTCGGTTAAGCCTCCGACTTCAGCCAGGTCACGATCTCGCGGTCCGTGAGTTCGAGCCCCGCGTCGGGCTCTGGGCTGATGGCTCGGAGCCTGGAGCCTGTTTCCGATTCTGTGTCTCCCTCTCTCTCTGCCCCTCCCCCGTTCATGCTCTGTCTCTCTCTGTCCCAAAAATAAATAAACGTTGAAAAAAAAAATTAAAAAAAAAAAAGATTTTATTGACTGATAGAGACATAGAAAACTTCAGTGAGCCAATATTCACTAAAGAAGTACTCTTAGTAGTTAAAAATATGCTCCATCAATCCTACATCTCTCAAATATAAGAAATACATCAGGCCAATAAAATTTGAACACAAGTTTCATCAACTCCACAAACTGGTAATCCCCATGTTATGCATATTTTGTAGAACATAAAAAGAAAAAAAAGCTACCAGGTCATCTGAGTGGCTCAGTCAGTTAAGCATCTGACTCTTGATTTTGACTCAGGTCATGGTCTCAGAGTTGTTAGGATTGAGCCCTGTGTCGGGCTCTGTGCTGGCAGCGCAGATCCTGCTTGGATTCTCCCTCTCCCTCTCTCTCTCTCCCCACCTCAAAATAAATAAACGTTAAAAAAAAAAAAAAAGAAAAAAGCTATCAAACTCATTTTATAGACAAATATTGCTTTGATATTAAAATTAGATGTAGACAGCAGTGAAAGAATACTATAGGAGCATGTGGATGGCTCAGTTGGTTGAGCGTCCAACTTCAGCTCAGGTCATGATCTTGTTCTCAGCTCAGGTTCGTGAATTCATGAGGAAAATAGTTTTAAAAAAGTAATGTTAGGCAAGGAAAGATGCAAAGCAATTGTGTTGCTATACTGGTCCAATTTCCAAACACCTTACAAAGACATCCAGACATACTCCTTCATCTCATGGAAACTTCTCGAAAAGTTTGGCAGCAGGAATGTACACCATGGAGCAGTCAGAGAGAGACTAAAGGAAAGGAAATTTATCAGTCTGGTTCTCTCCTGACTCTTGTTTCCCGTTGGTCAAGTTTCCTCCTACCAACACCTAATATTCCCATATACATGGCAACAAAGCAATTGCTAAAGAAGCGAGATCCTAAGCCCTGTTGTGTGGCATTTCATCCAAATCCAGAGGCAGAGGGGAGATTCAGCAGGTTTGAGTACCAACCAAGATAGAAAAGGAGGAGACAGCTGAGGGAAACCTAGGAGGCACACAAAAACTAATATGTAATACAGTTCAAGAAAAGCATTGGATGTGATATAACATTTATGATAAAAAGTAAAACAAAAAAACTTTAACTATGAAATAAAAGGAAACTATATAACATGGTCAAATATACCTACCCAAAAGCAATAGAAATTTCATAGAAGTTTAAAGGTAGTTCCATTAAGTCAGGAACAAGATAAGAATGCCCATATTCTCTACTATGATTCTATCTTGTGCTGGAAATCCTAGTCCTTACCACTTAAAAAAACAATCCCCCCCCAAAAAATAACCTTCACAAAATCCCAGAATTTAACCATGTGATTGTAACAGGGAATAGGATATGCAATTTCTAACTGGTGGCCATGTGCTCAACTAAAACTGGTGTGTGTGTTGGGGAGTAGGTCCTTTTCCAAAATGAAAAAATGAATGGATGCTGGAATATAATTTTTAATTTCTTCCATATCTGTATGCAAACAACCCAACAGAATCTATAGATGATAATTAAAACTAACAAGAGATAGAGTATTTCCAGGTAAACATAAACATTTCAGTAGTGTGGAAATGTCAATTGGTGCAGCCACTATGGAAAACAGTATGGAGGTTCCTCAAAATATAAAGAATAGAATTGCCGTATCATCCAGCAATTTCACTTCTGTGTATATATCCAAAGAAAATGAAATCAGTATCTTGAAGAGTACCTCTTGAAGAGGTATCTGCATTTATATGTTCATTACAGCATTATTTACAATGACCAAGACATTTGGAAACAACCAAAGTGTCCACCAACAGATGAATGGATGAAGAAAATGTTATCTCTGTCTATATTTTTTCACTATATATTTATATTTTTCACTATATATTTATGTTTTTTACTAAGTATAATGCCCTCGAGGTCCATCCATATTGTCACAAATACAGATTTCCTTCATTTTTATGGCTGAATAATATTCCATTATTACATATATGTGGAATCTTAAAAAACTAAACTCCTTAAAACAGAGAACAGATTGGTGGCTGCCAGAGACAGGGTGTGGAGGCAAGGGAAATGAGTGAAGGTGGTCACAAGGTACAAACTTCCAGTTATGAGGCAAATAAGTTCTGGTCACATAATGTATAGTGTGATGACTATAGTTATCAACATTGTATGGTATATTTGGAAGTTGCTAAGAGAAGTGATCTTAAACGTTCTCAGCACAAGAAAAGGAACTTGTAACAGTATGTAGTGATGTTAACTAAACTTATTGTGGTTATCAGTTCACAATATATACATCTATATCTCAAATTATTATGTTGTATACCTTAAATTAATACAATGTTTATATCAATTCTATCTCAATAAAACTGGTGGTCAATTTAAGTAGTAAGTCTTATACCTACAGTAATCAATTAGAAAATGTTATGGATAAACAAACATATAAATCATAATAACAAAAACTGCACAACACCTGGAAATAAATTTAATCTCCAAAGGCTCAATGTTCATATAGAGAAAATCACAAACCATCTCTGAATTAAAGAAGATAGTAATGGATCTTTTAATAACATTAATTCTCTTAAAATTGACCTATAAAACTGATGCAATTCTAATTCCAACATAAATATCTGTAAAACTGAGGAAATTTATTCTAAAAATTGTATGTTGGATACATACATACGAAACTTGTATGTCCAAGGATAGCCAAGGCAAACAGTCAACAAATAGGAGAACGGGCAAAGAGCATTAACAGGCAATTCATATGGGACCAAATATATAAAAGGGATTCTCAATCTCACTAGTAATCTGATAAATCCAATTACCTTTTATTGTTTTAATTCCAGCATAGTTAACATACAGTGTTATATTAGTTTCATGTATACAATAAAGTGATTCATGAATTCTGTACATCACCCAGTGCATACAAAGACAATTGTACTCTTTAATCCCCATCACCTATTTCACCAATCCCCCCACCCATCTCTCCTCTGGTAACCATCTGTTTGTTCTCTATAGATAAGAGTCTATTTTTTGGTTTCTCTATTTTTGTTTTGTTCTCTTTCTTAAATCCCACATATGGGTGAAATCATATTGTCTTTGTTTCCTCTGACTCACCATTTCATTTAGCATTATACTCTCTAGGTCCATCCATGTTGTTGCAAATGGCAAGACTTCATTCTTTTTTATGGATGAATAATATTCCATATATGTACCACATCTTTATCCATTCATTGGTTGATGGATACTCGGGCTGCTTCCATAATTTGGCTATTATAAATAATGCTACAATAAACGTAGGAGTGCATATATATTTTCAAATTAGTGCTTTTGTATTCTTTGAGTAATTATCCAGTAGTGCAATTACTGGATCATATGGTCATTCTATTTTTAATTTTTTAAATTTCATTTTGTTGAATTTACATCCAAATTAGTTAGCATAGAGTGCAACAATGATTTCAGGAGTAGATTCCTTAATGCCCCTTACCCATTTAGCCCATCCCCCCTTCCACAGCCCCTCCAGTAACCCTCTGTTTGTTCTCCATATTTAAGAGTCTCTTCTGTTTTGTCCCCCTCCCTGTTTTTGTATTATTTTTGCTTCCCTTCCCTTGTGTTCATCCCTTCTGTGTCTCAAAGCCCTCATATGAGTGAAGTCATATGATATTTGTCTTTCTCTGACTGAATAATTTTGCTTAACATAATACCCTCGAGTTCTATTCATGTAGTGGCAAATGGCAAGACTTCATTCTTTTTGATTGCCAAGTAATACTCCACTGTATGTATGTATGTATGTATGTGTGTGTGTGTGTGTGTGTGTGTATATATATATATATATATATATATACACACATATATATATACACACACATATATATATATATATATATCACATCTTCTTTATCCATTCATTCATGGATGGACATTGGGCTCTTTCCATACTTTGGCTATTGTTGATAGTGCTGCTATAAACATGGGGGTGCATGTGTCCTTTCGAAACAGCATACCTATATCCCTTGGATATTTATCTTATTAGTGAAATTGCTGGGTTAGAGGGTAGTTCTATTTTTAATTTTTGGGGGAACCTCCACTGTTTTCCAGAGTGGCTGCAGTAGCTTGCATTCCCACCAGCAATGCAAAAGAGATCCTCTTTCTCCGCATCCTCGCCAACATCTGTTGTTGCCTGAGTTGTTAATGTTAGCCATTCTGGCAGGTGTGAGGTGGTATCTCATTGTGGTTTTGATTTGTATTTCCCTGATGATGAATGATGTGGAGCATTTTTTCATGTGTCGGTTGCCCATCTGGATGTCTTCTTTGGAGAAATGTCTATTCATATCTTTTGCCCATTTCTTTGCTGGATTATTTGTTTTGGGGTGTTGAGTTTGATAAGTTCTTTATAGATTTTGGATACTAACCCTTTATCTGATATGTC
This sequence comes from Puma concolor, assembly GCF_028749965.1. Lineage (NCBI taxonomy): Eukaryota > Metazoa > Chordata > Mammalia > Carnivora > Felidae > Puma > Puma concolor. The sequence continues at coordinate 28,264,269 of NC_141675.1, read as the reverse complement.
GTTTGCAAATATCTTCTCCCATTCTGTCGATTGCCTTTTAGTTTTGCTGACTGTTTCCTTCACTGTGCAGAAGACTTTATTTTGATGAGGTCCCAATAGTTTATTTTTGGTTTTGTTTCCCTTGCCTCTGGAGACGTGTTGAGTAAGAAGTTGCTACGGGCAAGATCAAAGAGGTTTTTGCCTGCTTTCTCCTCAAGGATTGTGATGGCTTCCTGTCTTACATTTAGGCTTTTCATCCATTTTGAGTTTATTTTTGTGTATGGTGTAAGAAAGTGGTCCAGGTTCATTCTTCTGCATGTCGCTGTCCAGTTTTCGCAGTACCACTTGCTGAAGAGACTGTATTCCTTCCATTGGATGTTCTTTCCTGTTTTGTCAAAGATTAGTTGGCCATATATCTGTGGGTCCATTTCTGGGTTCTCTATTCTGTTCCATTGATCTGACTGTCTGTTTTTGTACCAATTTCTATTTTTAATTTTTTGAGGAAATTCCATATGGTTTTCCACAGTAACTGCACCAGTTTGCATTCCTGACAACAATGCATGAGGGTTCCTATTTCTCCACATGCTCTCCAACATGTGTTGTTTCTTATGTTTTTGATTTTAACCAACCTGACAGGTGTGAGGCGATATCTCATTGTGGTTTTGTGATAAATCCAAATTTAAATAATCAACTGTAAGTTGACATTTTCTGTGCCTTGGATTGACAGAAGTTAAAAGTAGTAACAATATCAAAGGTTAGAAAGAGGACACTTGGATGGAATGAAACAAGATGGAAGTGAAATAGGTATACAAATATTTTGGGCAATAATAGCCAACATTTAATAAGTGTGAAGATGGGTATACTTTAATATCTAGGAATACCAATTCTAAGTGTAGTCAATCCTCATTACTCACAGATTCCATATTTGCAAATTTGCCTATTTGCTAAAATTTATTTATAACCCTCAAATTAATATTCATGGTGTTTTCACAGTCATTTGCAGGTATATGCAGAGTAGCAAAAAAATTTGAGTCACAATGTGTACAGTACCAACTGAGGTCAAGCAAGGTGATGCTCTGCCTTCTTGAAAAATATTTTTTTCATATTCTGGTTAGTGCCATTTTTGTGTTTCTTGTTGGTGTTTTCACTGTTTAAAACGTCCCCCAAGTATAATGCTGAAGTGTTGTCTGGTGTTCCTTTATGCCTTACAAAGAAAAGCATGTGTTAGATGAACTTCATTTAGGCATGAGTTATAATAAATGCTGTTGGCCATGAGTTCAATGTTAATTAATCAACAATGTATATTAAATAAGGTGTCTTTAAACCAAAGCACACATAAAACAAGGTTATTTATTGATTGGATAATAAAAATGTTGTGACCAGAGGCTTTCAGGGACCTAAATCTGTGTCTTCTCTAGGAGCAATGGTTCAGTATCTGCTAATTTAGTGCTCACAGTGAATTTATAGAGCATAGCTACTGCAAGGTATAAGAATCAACTGTGTATATCGTAGAGAAACTTTCACATGTGCACAAGACATATATGAGTGTTCATTGCTTGTAATGGTGAAAATGTAGAGACAGTCCTAATGTTTCACATGTGGAATGGATGAATATATTGTGTTTTATTCATACAATGGAACAATCATGGTGCTAGTATTCTAGTGGAGAGATCTAAAATAAATATAAATCTATGTAAATTATATACTATGTTAAGGGTAGAAAATGCTATGGAAGAAAATTAAGATAAGGGAGATAGCAAGTAAATCTTGGGGTGTGGGGTTCTATGAAATTTTAAATAGGGTGGCTAGGAAATGCTTCCCTGCAAAGGTGCAAATGATAATAATTTGATCTTCTCTTTCTATTCATAAGGTAGAACTTCTAGAATGTACTAAATAGAAATTGTAATAGCACATGTTCTTATTTTATTCCTTACCTCAGAATCTAGCAAATAGTAGATGATGGATAAATGTTTATAAAATGAATGCCTCTGATGTTTTGCATTTAAATATGATTTTGGCTCTTGCATTTTTTTGTGTGCTTTATTGAGTATTTCAATTGGAATATTGGGAAAAGTGTTTTAGATATTCCTGGATCTCCTCCATTCTTTTTTTAAAAAATATTTTAAATATTTATTGTTTTTATTATTTTTTAAAATATTTATTTAGTTTTGATAGAGAGAGAGAGAGAGAGAGAAAGAGAGAGAGAGTTAGTTCAAGTGGCGAAGGGGCTGAGAGAGAGAGGGAGACACAGAATCTGAAGGAGGATCCAGGCTCTGAGCTGTCAGCACAGAGCTCAATGCAGGGCTCAAACTCACGAACCATGAGATCATGACCTGAGCCCAAGATGGACGCTTAACCTACTGAACCACCCAGGTGCCCCGAGCTTTCCTCCATTATTTTAAAAAAAAAATTTTTTTTTTCAACGTTTATTTATTTTTGGGACAGAGAGAGACAGAGCATGAACGAGGGAGGGGCAGAGAGAGAGGGAGACACAGAATCGGAAACAGGCTCCAGGCTCCGAGCCATCAGCCCAGAGCCTGACGCGGGGCTGGAACTCCCAGACCGCGAGATCGTGACCTGGCTGAAGTCGGACGCCTAACGGACTGCGCCACCCAGGCGCCCCACCTCCATTCTTATCCAGAGTTTCATGATTAACATTTTAATCTAAGTGAAGCATTGTACCTGGCATGAATTAATGCTCAATAATTTTTAACTGAATTAATGTGGAAACTCAGGGGGTGAAGGGAGTACCATTTTTACTTTGATTTGTAATGTTCAAATAACCAGATATTTGGCAGCTATACATTTTTTTTGTTCCCTTGCCCTGGGCTTTGCAAATGGTAGGAATAGGCTTAGCTAGCATCAACTACTATGTTCTAGGTACAGAACATGGTCATTTACACGAAATCATAACAGAACCCTGCAAGGCTGATATTATCTTTACAGAGAAGAAAACCATTTCAGAGAGATTATGCAAATCTTTCAATGTCACACATCTTGAATCATAGCAGAGCTGGCATTCTAACCCAGTTGGCCTGACACCAAAACCTGTACTCTTTTCTTCACATAATGGTACTGGTTCTCAGAGTCACAATCAGTGTGTTCAGAACTGCCTACTTAGTTTTATTTACTTTAGCTTGTATTGCTTTTTATATACTCAGCAGCTTCATGCCAAGGCATACTAGCAGATAGGGGAAACCACTTACTGTGGTTTAATAAATACTGAGCTCCTACATCAGTTTTTCCCCTTTTTAATGACTCAATTTATAGAGTTTATTTCTTATTCATGTAAACTGCAAAGTAGATGATCCTGATTGTCAAATGTTTTTCCTCCAATCATTGATTCAAAGATTCAGTATCCTTCCTTCAATCTTGTGGCACTGCTATCTGCAATCTATGGTTTTCTAGGAAATACCTCCATTCCAATTATCCAGAAGAGCAAAGGAACATGTTAGATCTCAAGAGGGAGGTTTTCATGAGTAGGCACGGAAATGGTACACATTGCTTCTGCTCACATTCCAATGGTTAGAATCCAATTGCATGGTCACATCCAAGTACAATGTAGGCTGGAAATGCTGTTAACGTGATTTCAAAGAAAGTAGTGAAAAAAGAATCATTCTTGCTGATTTTTGATTCTCATCAGCTTCAACAGAGATTCCTTGATGGCTGGAGAGGATGAGTTTCCTCCAGCAGCTGCAGCCTGGATTATTTCTCATAGAATGTGTGTAGTTCCTTTACAACTTGAGAAATTACATTAATTCATTGCCAAGTTTCTGATGTACCTTGTTTGCAGAGTTTGCTTGTAAAGGTTTGGCCTTTTTCTAGCTTGCTTGGAGCATAGATTGTCTCCAACCCTTGTGATAATGCACAGTCCTCTTCAGTGTGACCTCTTCTCATCCTTTAGTTGTGTAGTTTGTTCTGCTAGTCTTCAGGTCAATTTCTGACAAGTTTAGGATGATTTGATAGTTATCTAGTTGTATTCATGGGATGAGGCAAGCCTAGGGTCCTCCAACTCTGCCACCATCTTCCCAACTGTATCAGTTGTTTTCAGTGCTTTATAAGAAGACATAACCTTCTTAGTATGATAAAAGACATCTATGGAAAACATATAGCTAACATATTCAGTGATGAAGGTTTTCCCCTTATGATCAGGAGCAAGACAAGGATGCTTACTTTTACAACTGATATTCAGTATTGTACAGGAAGTTCTAGCCAGAACAAGTAGATGAGAAAAAGAAGAGTAAAAGGCACTGAAATTGGAAAGGAAGAAGTAAAATGATCTCTATTAACAAATGATATGATCCTAAATATAGACAATGTCAAGGAATCCACAAAAAAAATTATAGAGCTAATAAACTAATTCGGCAAAGTTGTAGCATACAAGATCAACACACAAAAATTAGTTGTGTTTTTATATGCTAACAGTGAGCAATCTGAAAAAGAAATTAAGAAAACAATTCCATTAACAAAGTACCCCAAAGGGTAAAATGCCTAGGAATAAACTTAACCACAAATATGAAAGACTTTGCACTGAAAAACTACTAAACGTTGCTGAAGGAAATTAAAGAAAACAAATAAATGGAAAGACATCCTGTGTTTATGGATTGGAAGACTTAATATTGTTGAGATGTCAATACTATCTACAATGATCTACAGATTGAATTGTGATCCCTATCAAATTGTAAGTGGTCACTTTTTTTTTGGCAGAAATGGAAAAGCTGATTTTCAGAGTCATATGAAATTGCAAACTCCTCTGAATAGCCAAAACAATCTTTAAAAAGACAAACAACTTCTTGATTTCAAAATTTATTACACAGCAGTGGTAATCAAAACAGTGTGGTACTGGCACAAGGATGAATGTATAGACTTGTAGAATAAAGTTCAGATATAAACCCATATATCTATGGCCAATTGATTTTTGACAAAGGTGCCAAGATCTTTCAATAGAGGAAGCAAATAGTACTAAGGCAAGTGGATATTTATATGCAAAAAAATGAAGTTGGACCCTTACCTCACACCATACACAAAAATTTACTCAAAATGGATCAAAGACCTACTTGTAAGAGCTAACACCATACAACGTTTAGAAGAAAATATAAGGATAAATCTTCATGACTTTGGCGATGAATTCTTAGATATGACACCAAAAACATGACCAACTTAAAAAAATCAGACTGTATTGAAATTAAAAACTTTTGTTTATCATAAGACATAAACAAGAAAGTGAAAAATAACCTACAGAATGGGACAAAATATTTGCCAATTATATATCTGATAAAGGTCAGAATATATATTTAAGAAAACTCTTAGGATTCAACAATAGAGATAAGCCACCAAATTTTAAAATGTACAATGGATTTGAATGGACATTTCTCCAAATGTTATATGCAAATGGCCAACAAGTGCATGAAAATATGTTAAACCCTATTAGTCGTTAAGGAAATGTAAATCAAAGCCACAATGAAGTACCACTTTATACGCACTAGGATGGCTATAATTTAAAAAATGGAAAATAACAAGTTTCAGTGAGGATATGGAGAAATTTTTTTTTATAGTTTTAAGTTTTTGTTTAAATTCCAGTTTACCATATAATGTGATATTGGTTTCAGGAGTGAATATAGTGATTCATCACTTACATATAATACCCAGTACTCATCACAAGTGCTCTCTTGTGCAAATGATGATATCCATCATTTGCTTAACCCATCCCCTGCCCACCTCCCCTCCGGCAACCCTCAGTTTGTTCTCTATAATTAAGAGTCTGTTTTATGGGTTGCCTCTCTTTTTCTCCCCATATGAGTTACATCATCTGATGTGTATCTTTCTCTGACCAACTTATTTTGCTTAGCATAATACACTCTAGCTCCACCCATGTCATTGCAAATGGCAAAATTGCATTTTTTATTGTGGCTGAGTAATATTCCATTGTATACATATACCACAACTTTTTTTTTTTTTTTAACGTTTATTTTATTTTTGGGACAGAGAGAGACAGAGCATGAACGGGGGAGGGGCAGAGAGAGAGGGAGACACAGAATCGGAAACAGGCTCCAGGCTCTGAGCCATCAGCCCAGAGCCTGACGCGGGGCTGGAACTCCCAGACCGCGAGATCGTGACCTGGCTGAAGTCGGACGCTTAACCGACTGCGCCACCCAGGCGCCCCAAGCACAACTTTTTTATCCATTCATCAGTTGATGGACATTTGGGCTCTTTCCATAATTTGGCTATTGTTGTTAGTGCTGCTATAGACATCTGGGTACATGTATTCCTTTGAGTCAGTGTTTCTGTATCCTTTGAGTAAACACCTAGTAGTACAATTGTTGGATCTCAGGGTAGTTCTATTTTTAACATTTTGAAGAAGCCCCATACTGTTTTACAGAGTGGCTGCATCAAAGATATGGAGAAATTAGAGCCATTGTACATTGTTGGTAGGAATGTAAAATGGTCCAGCCACTATGGAAAAACATTTTGGCAATTTCTCAAAAAGTTAAACATTGATTTAATATAAAGACCCTGCATTACCATTCTTAAGTAATACCCAAAAGAACTGAAAGCACTCAAAGAAGTACATGTACATACATGTCCACAACTGCACTATTTACAGTAGCCATATGGCAGAAACAACCCAAACATCTGTAAATAGATGAGTAGATAATGAATTTTGGAATGGAATGGAATATTATTCAGTTGTAAAAAGGAAGGAAGTATTGATACATGCTACAAAGTAGATGAACCTCCAAAACACTATGTGTGTACCTCCAAAACACTTCTTGTGTACAAGAAGCCAGACACAAAATGACAAATACTGTGTGATTCCATTAATATGAAATATTTAGAATTGAGAACTTCATAGAGGCAAAGTGCAGGTTGGTGGTTGCCAGGGACTGGAGGAGTGAAGGATAGGGAGAAAATGCAGCCCTTTAATGCATAAAGGGTTTTACCCATAAGTGACAGAAATGCTTGGAAACTAGATAGAGTGAAGATACTAAATGACACTGACTTATTCTCTTTAAAATGGTTAATTTTATTTCTGCTGTGTTGGTTGTGATCTCTCCTCTTTCATTCTTGATTTTATTTATTTGGGTCCTGTCCTTTTTCTTTTTGATCAAACTGGCTAGTGGTTTATCAATTTTGTTAATTCTTTTAAAGAACCAGCTTCTGGTTTCATTGATCTGTTCTACTGTTTTGTTGGTTTCGATAACATTAATTTCTGCTCTAATCTTTATTATTGCCTGTCTTCTGCTGGTTTTGGATTTTATTTGCTATTCTTTTTCCAGCTCCTTAAGGTGTAAGGTTAAGTTGTGTATCTGAGATCTTTCTTCCTTCTTTAGGAAGGCCTGGATTGCTATGTACTTTCATCTTATGACCGCCTTTGCTGCATCCCAGAGGTTTTGGGTTGTGGTGTTATCATTTTCATTGACTCCCATATACTTTTTAATTTCCTCTTTAACTTCTTTTTTTTTTTTAATTTTTTTTAACGTTTTTATTTATTTTTGAGACAGAGAGAGACAGAGCATGAACGGGGGAGGGTCAGAGAGAGAGGGAGACACAGAATCGGAAGCAGGCTCCAGGCTCTGAGCCATCAGCCCAGAGCCCGACGCGGGGCTTGAACTCACGGACCGTGAGATCGTGACCTGAGCCAAAGTCGGACGCTTAATTGACTGAGCCACCCAGGCGCCCCGTCCTCTTTAACTTCTTGATTAGCCCATTCATTCTTTAGTAGGATGTTCTTCAGTCTCCAAGTATTTGTTACCTTTCCAAATTTTTTCTTGTGGTTGATTTTGAGTTTCATAGCGTTGTGGTCTGAAAATATGCACAGTATGATCTCTATCTCTTTGTACTTACTTAGGGCTGATTTGTGTCCCAGTATATGGTATATTCTGGAGAACATTCTATGTGCACTGGAGAAGAATGTATATTCTGCTTTAGGATGAAATGTTCTGAATAGATCTGTTAAGTCCATCTGGTCCAGTATGTCATTCCAAGCCATCATTTCCTTGTGGATTTATTGATTAGATGATCTGTCAGTTGTTGTGAGTGGGGTGTTGAAGTCTCCTATTATGGTATTACTATCAATGTGTTTCTGTATGTTTGTGATTAATTGATTTATGTATTTGGGTGCTATCACATTTGGTGCATAAATGTTTACAATTGTTAGGTCTTCTTGGTGGATAGACCCCTTGATTATGATAAAATGCCCTTCTGCATCTCTTGATACAGTCTTTATTTTAACGTCTAGATTGTCTGACATAAATGTGACTACTCCGGCTTTCTTTTATTGACCATTAGCTTGATAGGTGGTTCTCCATCCCCTTATTTTCAACCTGAAGGTGTCTTTATGTGTAAAGTGGGTCTCTTGTAAACAGCATCTGAATGGATCTTGTTTTCTTATCCATTCTGTTACCCTTTGTGTTTTGATTGGAGCATTGAGTCCATTGATGTTTAGAATGAGTACTAAAAGATATGAATTTATTGCCATTATGATGCTTGTAGAGTTGGAGTTTCTGGTGGTGTTCTCTGGTCCTTTCTAATCTTTGTTGCTTTTGGTATTTGTGTGCGTGTGTGTGTGTGTACACACAAACACAATAATAAGAGAATATTATGAGCAATTATATGCCAATAAAATGGGCAATCTGGAAGAAATGGACAAATTCCCAGAAACATATACACTACCAAAACTGAAACAGGAAGAAATAGAAAATTTGAACAGACCCATAGCCAGGTAGGAAATCGAATTAGTAATAAAAAATCTGCCAAAAACCAAGAGTCCAGGGCCAGATGGCTTTCCAGGGGAATTCCTCCAAACATTCAGGGAAGAGTTAACACCTATTCGCTTGAAGGTGTTCCAAAAAATAAAATGGAAGGAAAACTTCCAAACTCTTTCTATGAAGCCAACATTACCTTGATTCCAAAACCAGACAGAGACCCCACTAAAAAGACCAATTTCCCTGATGAACACGGATGCAAAAATCCTCAACAAGATATTAGCCAACTGGATCCAACAATACATTAAAAAAAATCCTTCACCACGACCAAGTGGGATTTATACCTGGGATGCAGGGCTGGTTCAATATCTGCAAAATAATTAATGTGATTCATCACACCAATAATAGAAAGGACAAAAACCATATGATCCTCTTAATAGATGCAGAGAAAGCATTTGACAAAATATAGCATCCTTTCTTGATAAAAAAAAAACCCTCAAGAAAGTAGGGATAGAAGGAGCATACCTTGAGATCATAAAAGCCATATATGAATGACCCAACGCTAATATCATCCTCAATGGGGAGAAAGTGAGAGCTTTCCCCCTAAGGTCAGGAATGAGACAGGGATGTCCACTCTCGCTACTGTTATTCAATGTAGTATTGGAAGTCTTCGCCTCTGCAATCAGACAACACAAAGAAATAAAAGACATCCAAATAGGCCAGGAGGAGGTCAAACTTTCACTCTTCGCAGATGGCATGATACTCTATAGGGAAAACCCAAAAGTTTCCACCAAAAAACTGCTAGAATTGATTCATGAATTCAGCAAAGTTGCAGGATATAAAATCAATGCACAGAAATCAGTCGCATTCCTATACACCAACAATGAAGCGACAGAAAGAGAAATCAAGGAATTGATCCCATTTATAGTCGCACCAAAAACCATAAAATACCTAGGAATAAATCTAACCAAAGAGGCGAAAAATCTATACACTGAAAACTATAGAAAGCTTATGAAAGAAGTTGAAGAAGACACAAAAAAATGGAAAAAGATTCCATACTCCTGGACAGGAAGAACAAATATTGTTAAAATGTCGATACTACCGAAAGCAATCTACATATGCAATGCAATCCCTATCAAAGTAACAGTAGCATTCTTCACAGAGCTAGAACAAACAGTCCTAAAATTTGTATGGAAGCAGAAAAGATCCCGAAGAGCCAAAGCAATCTTGAAAAAGAAAACCAAAGCAAGATGCATCACAATCCCAGACTTCCAGTTGTATTACAAAGCTGTAATCATCAAGACAGTTTGGTACTGGCACAAAAACAGACACGCAGATCAATGGAACAGAATAGAGAACCCAGAAATGGACCCACAAATGTATGGCCAACTAATCTTTGACAAAGCAGGAAAGAATATCCAATGGAATAAAGACAGTCTCTTCAGCAAGTGGTGCTGGGAAAACTGGACAGCGACATGCAGAAGAATGAACCTGGACCCCTTTCTTACACCATATACAAAAATAAACTCAAAATGGATTAAAGACCTAAATGTAAGACAGGAAGCCATCACAATCCTTGAGGAGAAAGCAGGCAAAAACCTCTTTGATCTTGACCGCAGCAACTTCTTACTCAACACGTCTCCAGAGGCAAGGGAAACAAAAGCAAAAATGAACTACTGGAACCTCATCAAAATATAAAGCTTCTGCACAGTGAAGGAAACAAACAGCAAAACTAAAAGACAACCGACAGAATGGGAGAAGATATTTGCAAATGACATATCAAATAAAGGGTTAGTATCCAAAATCTACAAAGAACTTATCAAACCAAACTCCCAAAACACAAAGAATCCAGTGAAGAAATGGGCAAAAGACATGAATAGACACTTCTCCAAAGAAGACATCCAGATGGCCAACCAACACATGAAAAAATGCTCCACATCACGCTTTATCAGGGAAATACAAATCAAAACCACAATGAGATACCACCTTATACATGCCAGAATGGCTAACATTAACAACTCAGGCAGCAACAGATGTTGGCGAGAATGCGGAGAAAGAGGATCCCTTTTGCATTGCTGGTGGGAATGCAAGCTGGTGCAGCCACTCTGGAAAACAGTATGGAGGTTCCTCAAAAAACTAAAAATAGAACTATCCTACGACCCAGCAATTGCACTACTAGGCATTTATACACAGGATACAGGTGTGCTGTTTTGAAGGGATACATGCATCCCAATGTTTATAGCAGCACAATCAACAATAGCCAAAGTATGGAAGGAGCCCAAATATCCATCCATGGATGAATGGGTAAAGAAGATGTGGTGCGCGCGCACACACACACACACACACATTGGAGTATTACTCGGCAATCAAAAAAGAATGAAATCTTGCCATTTGCAACTATGTGGATGGAAGTGGAGGGTATTATGCTAACTGAAATGAGTCAATCAGAGAAAGACAAAAATCATATGATTTCATTCATATGAGGGCTTTAAGAGAGAAAACAGATGAACATAAGGGAGGGGAAACAAAAATAATATAAAAACAGGGAGGAGGACAAAACAGAAGAGACTCATAAATATGGAGAACAAACTGAGGGTTACAGGAGGGGCTGTGGGAGGGGGAATGGGCTAAATGGGTAAGGAGCACTAAGGACTCTACTCCTGAAATCATTGTTGCACTATATGCTAACTAATTTGGATGTAAATTTTAAAAAATAAAAAAAAAAATTAAAAAATAAAAGGGGCTTTAAAAAGGAGGAGTTTGATCCAAAAATAACAAATAAAATAATAACAATAAATAAATGGTTAATTGTATGTAATGTGAAATAAATAAATAACATGGTTAATTTTATGTAATGTGAATTTCACTCCAATAAATTACTTAAATAATTTTATGCCCAACCACCGGAACTTCTAGTTGGTCTGAGATGGGTTTTGACTGTGTCCATTTTGAGAAGTAAGCACAAGTGGTTCAGATATTTACCAAAGTTTGTGAACTGTTGGCCATGCCAGCAGTGTCTTGGGAACTCTCACAAGCTTTATTTCATTGTCCCATTTCTGTCCTCATTAAGCTTTCTTAGGACCTCAGTGGTCCATATTCACTATGTGTGTGTCACTTTGGGTCCTGCAAAAGGCAAATGTGAAAATGGAATTAGATGTGCAAGAGATTTATTTTGGATAAATAACTGAAAAGAATAAAGGAAGAAGAGAAGAAGTCTGATACCTGTGGAAGGAAAGCAAGAAGGCAGAGGATTGTGTAGAAAGATTGTGTAGAACCTCAGACTTCAGTGTGGTCTCAACCAGGCTATGAAGATCCCCAGAGCAAAGATTATTTATCAGAGGCATTCTGCTTTGGTCTGGAATGGCTCATCTCTAATACCTGAACCATCTTCTGTCATTGGCTGGGAGGAACACTAGAAGAGCATGATCTCAGTGATGAATGCTGCCGTGGATTCAAAGGCATGGCAGCTGGAAGATGTCTGCCAACTACTCTTTTGCAGAAGTTTCTCTTGAAGGACAGTCTGGTCAGTACACCTCCATGATCATCACAGTCTGATGGACAGGTCCCGTAATCTCTCTGAACCCTCATCTGCAAAATGGAGCTAATGTCATTTTCATCACCAGGTTTTAGGAGGACTAAATAAGGTAATAGAAGTATACCTAGCATGAATAAACAATTGACCATTATTCTTTTGCCCATTATGCATATGAACAAATTTTGGCTCAGAGAGAGAAACTTACCTTCCTGAAGGCTACATAGTAAGTAACAGGAGATTATAACCCAACCTGACCTCACATCCTATACGTATTCCTTTCAAGCACACTTTTATCTAAGATTTTATTCCCAATCTGGAACTGAGGACTGCATGAATTCTCTCTGTATTGTATAAAGCTGTCTGTGTAGAAGTATCTGCCAGGCCTGGGGTTGCACATATGTAGCTTTTACTTAATTTCCTCATGCCTTACTTTCCATTGGCACATCACAGAGAAGTGCCAAACAGCTTCTTCTCTTGTCGCTAGATGCATGTTGGCATTTGGAGTTTTTGGAAGGATGATAACATTTCCAGCACTTAAATATTCATCTTTGGTAAACACTATCTTAGGAGGAAAGAACATAAGATGTAAATTGGTTTCATTTAAATCTTACCACTTCCATCACACAACCCCACCAAGTTGTCACTGCCACCCTGGAAATGGCTTCCTTTCTCCCATGTCCTCTTTAGAGAGGCAGATGGATAGCAGCTGCTCCTCGTCTGGGGCTTTGAGTCATGGGAGGTAGCCAGTTGAGGGTGAGTTGAGTTCTGCTTATTTCCCCTGCTGCTATCACGTTGTTTAAAGTGAAATATTGACAATCCTGATAGCCAGGAGCAACCTGTGGTCAGAGAAGACACACAGAACCCCCTGTGGTTTCACAGCCATTTGTCTTACTTTGTATGCTTTTCTGGATGTTTCTCAAGAACACGGGAGCCCATCCCTTCCTCCCTCATATTGCCTGTATCGTGAAGTCATTTGTCAGCTTCCATTGCAGAAGAGATGACACCAAAAGGACTCCTTTGGACTTTCCCTGCACAGATTGTTTTCTGGCCAAAAGAGAGAAATAGGTTCAGCTTTGTTATGTTTAGGAGATAAACATTTGGTGCCTGGTTAACCTTATAACACAGTGTTAGTCCAGGGATTCAGTTTTGTAAACTTTTTTAATGCTGACCATGGCCAGGTGCTAGAAATTTGTAGTTGAGAGATAGTCCCTGTCTTCAAAGAGAGACACATAGGAGCAAACAAGCTCCAATCACATGTAATAATCGCATATGGTGGTAGGATTGAGTTAGAAATGCAGTAGAGCAACAACAGAGAGGATAATGATTTGGGGTGTGTGTCATGGGGTATCTGGATGCATCAGGAAAGGCTGCCAGGAGGAGGTGCTGCCCAAAAGGGACATCAGAAGTAACTATGGATTCATTGAGGGGCTAACAGAGATTAGCATTGTAGGCATAAAGAAAAGCTTCTGCAAAGGCTTGGTGTGTTTGAAGGGATTTAAAGAGGTATTGCTAGAGTGTGAAATATGAGAAAGGGATGTCACAAAAGATGAAGCAGGAACCAGAGCAAGAACTGATATGGTAGATCACACTAAATGACTTAGGCTTATTGGAGTCAATGACAGGAAGCCAATGAGGCTAGTGAGGAGAGGAGATGTGTGGTCACATTAGAAAATTCTGTGCTTCCAGGGGAAGATGAGTACACTAGAAAAGACTGGAGGGGGGAGGATAGAGTCAGTAGCTGAAAGAGGATTCCAGGTGGGAAAAGATGATGATCAGATTAATGCCAACGAGTGTGGCAATGAAGAGAAGGGGGCAGACAGGACAGAGATTTTGAATAAGAGATAATAACAGTAATGGCAATGGTAAGTTGTTGTTGCATAGTAACGTTTTTGAGTCTTTGCATCTGTACCAGGCCCTGTGATAGGTAAGGTCTCTTTATATTTATGATAACCCTATGAGATATTAAAGGGCTACAAATCCTTATCCATGATTCTAAAATTTTGAAAGTGTCCCCCAGAAAAGTTTTTCCCAACTCATTTGCGGTAAAACTTGACGAGACTTTTGAACTCACTTGGAAAAGTCTGACCTGAAACACAAGAGGCTACTTATAGGTTTTCTGTTACCTCATGTAAATGGCCACAAGGTCTGCTGCAGGAATATGGATGTGTTTGATTACAGAGTGCTACCCAAGATCCTTCTGGGAATATTTACCAAATATACAATAGATGTTGTAATGCCCTCTACGGGTGTTACAAATTATGCTTTATATCCAATTTATCACCTTTGTAAATTCCAAAGCTTCTTGATTTCCATAACACATGTGACCCCAAGGGTTTCAGATAAGGGATTGTGGACCTAGAATTACCACTTATAGCTGTGGACATGAAAGCCCAGAGAGATGAAGTAATTTGTTCAAAGGTACACAACTGGGTGATGGCAGAATTCAAATGGTGACTCAGCCTTTTTGGACTCCAGAACCTGCACTCTGAACTCTGTTTTTGCATTGTCTACTTAGGTTGGCAGAAAGAAATCTTAGAGATCATTTTACCAGGTGAGACAACCAATGTGTTTCTTTTTTTTTTTTTTTTTTTTAATTTTTTTTCAACGTTTATTTATTTTTGGGACAGAGAGAGACAGAGCATGAACGGGGGAGGGGCAGAGAGAGAGGGAGACACAGAATCGGAAACAGGCTCCAGGCTCTGAGCCATCAGCCCAGAGCCCGACGCGGGGCTCGAACTCACGGACCGAGAGATCGTGACCTGGCTGAAGTCGGACGCTTAACCGACTGCGCCACCCAGGCGCCCCCCAATGTGTTTCTTTTAAGCTAGCTTCTGTGAATGGTAATACCTAGGCATCAGAAGAGTGGAAGCATTCCCTTACTACATTTACTCAAATTGAGTCCTTTAGCCGGAAAAACAATGGAAGAAGTTTCTGGCATTAGAGATTGGTTTCCAGTGTGGGAAGATTCAACAGGTTGAGGTGAAAGTTAATAGTCGTCTAAGGTCATGGAGCTCCAGATTGAAGGAATTGGGATAAGATTCTAGTCCTTACTTTTTAACTCACCAAAATAAAATGATGGTGTGCACATGCACATACACATACAAATTGTATACACACACACAAATTGGCAAGAACCCTGCCAAAATATTAACAGTGATGAACCTTGGGTGGCAAGATTATATTTGATTTTTTTTTTTGATTATTAAAGCTTTCCAGATTTTTCACAGTTGTCACATTTTACTTTTATAATTAGAAAATATACTTTTAATATATATATATTTTACAGATGATGTATCTTGGGAAAGAGAAAGCAGGAAGTGTCTTATAAATAAGTATTACTTTCAGTACATACTTCATATGTTCAATGGATTGACTACTTTTTTTTTTTTAAATTTTTTTTTCAACGTTTATTTATTTTTGGGATAGAGACAGAGCATGAACGGGGGAGGGGCAGAGAGAGAGGGAGACACAGAATCGGAAACAGGCTCCAGGCTCTGAGCCATCAGCCCAGAGCCTGACGCGGGGCTCGAACTCACGGACCGCGAGATCGTGACCTGGCTGAAGTCGGACGCTTAACCGACTGCGCCACCCAGGCGCCCCTGACTACTTTCTTATCCACTTGCTAATGGCCCATGAACACTGGAAAATTTTAAAGTAGAATTTTTGTTAACTATTTGGAATTACCTCATGTTTTCTAAGTGTTTTTCAATTTTTTAAAGCTATACTGGTCCACTTTATTGCAATAACAAATTTTAAAAGGTATCAAAAGATTTCCAGGTCATAGTGAATTGTTTGGTAAAAATAAAGCAATACTTAATGTAATAAACATTTTAGTAACATTAGGGAGCTTAGGCAGTCTTTTAAACCTTATTAAAACCCAATTTTATTTATAGTAGGTTTTAGTAAGAAACTAAACGTGTTTTTGTGTCAAACAAGATATTACTGTGACACTTATACATGTTAAGAATAAACAACACTTTTGTAAACCACCGGAGGCAATTTTTTTATTGAGCATCTCATTTGTGACCAAGATGATCAAGGGACTCAAAGAAAGTGGTAGGCCTGATCTTGGTATTTAAAATATGTATCTTCGGGGCGCCTGGGTGGCTCAGTCGGTTGAGCGGCGGACTTCGGCTCAGGTCACGATCTCGCGGTCCGTGAGTTCGAGCCCCGCGTCTCGGGCTCTGTGCTGACAGCTCAGAGCCTGGAGCCCGTTTCAGATTCTGTGTCTCCCTCTCTCTCTGCCCCTCCCGTGTTCATGCTCTGTCTCTCTCTGTCTCAAAAATAAATAAACGTTAAAAAAAAAATTTAAAAAAAAATATGTATCTTCTAAACCGGAAGTTTTAAATTTCTTTAACCTTTTGTCAAATCATCTCTGTGATATTTTTCCGTAAAAGAACAGTAAATAGCATCAGATATACTGTATGATTTTTTTTCAAAAATAACCTCTTTTTGGGCCTTGGTTTTCTCATACGTAGTTGAGGATAATAAAGTCTATTTTATAGAGGTGTGACTAGTGGTGTGCTGGTAAATGATTAACAAATAGCCTTCAAAAAGAAGAAAGAAAAGGGGAAGAAGAACTCTGATTTGCTGTGTTTCCTCATTTCTGTGGCGTAAATATTTCCACCTTGGCTGATTTCAAGCTACCATGGTAACATCAAAACAACATTATGTAGTATCTCCTCCCTTTCTACATATGTAGTAGATGTAAATAACCTTAAGAGTATAGACTCTAGTAAAATAATTAGGAAGTGATGAGTTTTGCATATTCATTACCTTTGTTTTAAATATAAAGTTTATACAATTTAATTTTTAATAATGGCTATGTTCAACAATCAGCTTGCAAAATCTTGAAAATTTAACAGTTGGTTCTTGGAGCCAGTGCAAGCCAGCTCCAGCATACCACTCACTAGGTGTTACAAAGATTAAAAGGAAATCATTAATTTTAAAACTACCTAATCGTGCCTTGAAACATCTTAGGTCTTCCATAAATCTTAATTTCCTCCTCTCTTACTTTATGTTTTATTAAGTCTCTTCCCCCTGCTTGGTGTCTCTGACAGCATCTCTAGTTTTAACGCCATCTCCAAAGACAAATTAGATTGATGTGTTATTCAGAATATTCGGGAAAATTTGGCATGATTCTCTCAGTCAGTCTTCTGAGAAGCTTAGATATGAGGGGGAAAGGCATTGATGTCCTCGTGTCTCCTTGTAAACATTTGTTCCTGTTCACAAAACCTGGCATGTCTAGAATTTGCCAACCCCTTTTCTCGGATCAATAGTTACTCGTTTTTCCTCACCCCAGAGCTGACCAAATAGAGTGATCTCATTAGAGAATGAAACCTTGGCTTTATTCAACTCTCGATGGGAGTTCTGAGAGATGTTTCCCACTGTATATTGGGAAAACGTGCACTTCATCAATTTTGATATAATCATTTTTGTTTTATTTATCTTCAACTATAAGCCACATAATTAGAAGTCTCTATTAGAGCCTATATATTTTCCTTTATAAGTAGATGATTTATGCTTTTCAAAATATAGACGATAAAAATGCTCAATATAAAGACCATAATACTGAAAAATATAAAGATGAAAACAAAATTTCTCATAATTTTGCAACTCAGAGAGCCACTGTAATTTTTTGGTGAATTTCTTGTTTTTCATTTTTTTTCCTGTTTGTGTGAGTTACATAATTAGGATCATACTATATATGAAGTTTAGTGTTCAGTGTGGATACCTGTTGAGAGCCATGATGTATCAAGAATATTCATATATTATAGAGGAGCATTGTTGAAAACAAAGTTCCATCAAGAGCATAAACTTAACCTGTTTTCCTTTTATCTGTAAACCATCACTATACCTTAATTTCATGATAAAATTATGAGGAATTAAGCTTTTCAACTCCAAACAATATTATTTCTTATTTATATTGAGCTTCGGGGATGAAGTTTGAACACATACACACAAGTGTGTACACACACACACACACACACACACACACACACACACACACAGTTTTGGAGACAGACCAAACTGGTTGCAAGCTCCAACTAGCTATGTTATTACCTGACTGTGTAACTTTGGGCAAGTTACATCAATTCTTTGTGGGCTCAAGTTTCATCACATGTGTAATGAGAATAGTGTTAATACCTGCCTGGAAGGGCCATTAACCAGATTAGATGATGAGAGAATGCATATAAAGTGCTCAGGGTACTGTAAGTGCTCTATGAAAGACTGTTACTGTTATTTTCTTTACTGACTGGCCCAGTCCTGCCAGCATGAAACCAAGATAAGAATGAGACACTGGCTACAGTAGCAGTGGCACAAAGTGAGCTGTGACGATTAAATATACATGAAGTATTTAAAACTGTGCCTGAAACAGCATAGGAGCTATGTAAGTGTTTGTAATCATTGGCTGCCTGTGCAAGTTAATGGTAACCTATAATTAATCATCTAAATTGAAACAATTTTGAGTGTAAGGAGGCATTGCTAATAATTAGAGTGGAACAACAGGTGTAAACCAGGATGGTCTGGGCCATACAGGATAATCCTAAAGACATGTAGTCCACTCTACCTATCCACCCTACTCTCCCAAACCCTCCCCAAATGTACACACTGTTAATTGTCTCTAAAACATTTTCCAGTTTCTTTATAAATACACAAGCAAATAGACACATGTATGTTTTCTTATTTTCCTCCCTTGTTATAAAAAGGACAATATTTTCTATATACTGTTTGTAGCTTTATTTTTTTATTTTCTAATAGTATATTCTGGAC
The DNA here is from genome assembly GCF_028749965.1 of Puma concolor. NCBI lineage: Eukaryota > Metazoa > Chordata > Mammalia > Carnivora > Felidae > Puma > Puma concolor. The sequence continues at coordinate 28,245,276 of NC_141675.1, read as the reverse complement.
ATCATTCCATATCAACACAAATAGCCAGTCTTATTCTTTTTTTTTTTTTTCTTTTAGCAGCTGCATGGTGTTCCATTGTTTGGTTAGACAGTTAACTTATTTAACCAATTCTCTATTGTTGAACTTTAAATTGTATACAATCTAGCTATTTGTATACAATTTAGCTATTTTGACTAATGCTATAATGAATAACTCTGTGTATGTGTGGAAAAGTGGAGTGGTTGGGCCAAAGGGTATGTGCTTTCATAATTTTCGACAGCATTACTAAATTTCCCACTGTGTACCAACTTGTGTTAACGGTGTATGAGAGTGCACATTTCCCCAGGGCTTTGACAACAGTATTTGGGCAACCTTTTACTTTTGGTTTTGGCAATTTAATAATATTTTAGTAGTAGTATGAAATTCATAATATGCTGAACAGTACTCATTATGGTAACTATCCATGAATATTCCTGACTTTAATGAGATGACCCTTGAGTTTGCCCATTAAATCTCTCTTTTGAGCTCAGATGTTTTTGTTGTCGTTGTTAAGTATCCATAATCCTATTGTATGATGCTTTACGAAGTTTTAAAAAACTTTTACAGTGTAACATTTTCCTTTTTTTTCTTAGAGTTTGATATTTAGAAAAAATTTTTATTCTAATATTTTCTTGATATTATAGATTTATGTAGCATGCTTACCTTTCGTTATTTGTTTCCTCTTTCTTTTTTACTGAAGTTTATTTATTTTGAGAGAGAGCATGCATGTGAATGGGGGAGGGACAGAGAGAGAGGGAGAGAATCCCAAACAGGCTCTATCCTGTCCTCCCTTCCTCCCTTTCTCTCTCTCTCACTCTCTCTCTCTCTCTCTCTGATTTCACATATAAGTGATATCGTGCAATATTTATTTTTCTCTGTCTTGCTTCACTTAGCATATTACCCTCCGGGTTCATCCATATTGTTGCAAGTGGCAGGATTTCTTTCTTTTTAAAGGCTGAATAATATTCCACATATATATGTGCATATATATTTACGTATATATGTATATAATGTGTATGTGTATATATATATTATATATGTGCCACATATATAATATATATATAATATATATAATGAAATAAAAATATCTAGTGTATGTGCTGCCAAAGCAAGCACGTGAAATACTGATATCTACCTATATGTTACCTTTTCTTTATCCATTCATCCATCAACACTCTTAGGTTGTTTCCACACCTTTCCTATTGTGAGTGATTCTACAGTAACATGGGAGTACAGCTATCTCTTTAAGATAGTGACTTCATTTTCTTTGGATATATACCCAGAAGTAGGATCATATGTTCGTTCTATTTTAATTTTGAGGAAGCTCCACGTTTCGCATGATGGCTTTATAGGTTATATTCTCACCAACAATGTACAAGGGTTCCCTTTTCTCCACATCCTCACCAGCATTTGTTACTGCTTCTCTGTTTGATAGTAGACATCCTAGCCTTGTGTTCTGATTTGCATTTCCCTGATTATTAAGGGTACTAAGCACCTTTTCACATACCTGTTGGGCATTTGTATGTCGTCTTTGGAAAATTGGGCAGGTCCTTTGTGCATTTCTAAGTTGATTATTTGTGTTGTTTTTGCTATTGAATGAGTTCTTTATATATTTTGGATATTAGCCCTTTATTGTATATGTGGCTTGCAAATATTTTCTCCCATTCCATATGTTGCCTTTTCATTTTGTTGATGGTTTTTCTTGTTGTGCGGAAGCTTTTTACTTTGATGTAGTCCCACTTGTTTCTTTTTTCTCTTGTTGCCTTTGCTGTTAGTGTCAATTCCAAAAAAAAAAAATCATTGCTAAGGCCAACGTCAAGGAGTTTACCCAAATGTTTTCTTCTAGAAGTGTATGGTGTTAGGTCTTAAGTTCAAGTGTATAATCCATTTTGAGTCAATTTTTGTGTATGGTTTAAGATAATCATCCAGTTTTATTCTTTTCCATGTGAATATCTTGTTTTTCCAGCACCATTTATTGAAGAGACTCTCCTTTCCTAATTATGTGTTCTTGGCACCTTTGTTGAAAATTAATTGACCATATATGCATGAGTTTATATCTGGGCTCTGTATTCTGTTCCATTGGTTTATGTGTCTGTCTTTTTGCCAATACCATGCTTTTTGATTACTATATAGCTTTGTTATATAGTTTGAAATCAGGAAGTGTGATGCTTTCAGTTTTGTTCTTCATTCTCAAGATTGATTTGACTGTATGCAATCTTTTCTGGTCATGCTAATTTTAATATTGTTTTTTCTATTTTTGTGAAAAATGTCATTGGAATTTTGATAGGGCTTGCATTGAATCTGTAGAGTACATTGAGTCATATGAGCATTTTAACAATATTAATTTTTCCATCCTGTGAACACTTAATATTTTTCTTTTTATTTGTGTCTTCTTCAGTTTCTTTCATTAGTGTCTTATAGTTTTCAGTATATAGATCTTTTGCTTCCTTGGTTAGATTTATTCCCAAGTGTTTTACTCTTTTTGATGCTATTGTAGATAGATTGTTTTCTTCATTTCTCTTGTTTGACAGCTCATTCTTAGTATAGAGTAACACAACTGATTTTTGTATATTGATTTTGTATCCTGCAATTTTACTGAATTTGCTTTTATTTATTTTTGTTTTTGTAATTTTTAGATTTTATTTTTTAAATTATTTTAAATATAATTTATTGTCAAGTTGGTTTCCATACAACACCCAGTGCTCATCCTAACAAGTGTCCTCCTCCATGCCCATCACCCACTTTCCGCTCTCCCCCACCCCTCCCCCATCAACCCTTAGTTTGTTCTCGGTCCATAAGAGTGTCTTATGGTTTGCCTCCCTCCCTGTCTGTAACTTTTTTTCCCCTTCCCCTCCCCCATGGTCTTCTGTTAAGTTTCTCAAGATCCACATATGAGTGCAAAATATGGTATCTTTCTCTGCCTGACTTATTTCACTTAGCATAATACCCTCCAGTTCCATCCACGTTCCTGCAAATGGCCAGATTTCATTCTTTCCCAATGCCAAGTAATATTCCATTATATACATAAACCACAATTTCTTTATCCATTCGTCAGTTGATGGACATTTAGGCTCTTTCCATAATTTGGCTATTGTTAAAAGTGCTGCTATAAACTTTGGGGTACATGTGCCCCTATGCATCAGCACTCCTGTATCCCTTGGGTAAATTCCTAGCAGTGCTATTGCTGGGTCATCTATTTTTAATTTTTTGAGGAACCTCCACATTGTTTTCCAGAGCAGCTGCACCAGTTTGCATTCCCACGAACAATGCAAGAGGGTTCCCATTTCTCTACATCCTCGCCAGCATCTATAGTCTCCTGATTTGTTCATTTTAGCCACTCTGACCAGCCTGAGGTGGTATCTCAGTGTGGTTTTGATTTGTATTTCCCTGATGATGAGTGACATTGAGCATCTTTTCATGTGTCTTTTGGTCATCTGGATGTCTTCCTTGGAAAAGCGTCTGTTCATGTCTTCTGAATTTGTTTTTTAGTTCTAAAGTTTTTTTGCTGGAGTCTTTAGGATTTTCTATATATAAGATCATGTCATCTGCACATAAAGACAATTTTACATGTTCCTTTCTGATGTGGATGTTTTTTATTTTTCTTTTTGACTGATTGTTCTAGCTAAGCATTCCAGTACTATTTGGAATAGAAGTGGTGAGAGTGGGCATCCTTATCTTGTTTCTGATCTTAGGGGAAAAGCTTTCAGCTTTTCATTGTTTATAATGCTAGTTGTGGGCTTTTCATATACGGCCTTTATTATGGCGAAGTATGTTCCTTCTATATCAAGTGTGTTGAGAGTTTTTATCATACAGGATGTTGAATTTTGTCAGATGCTCTTTCTGCATCTATTGACATGATAGTATGAATTCTATCCTTAATTTTGTTCATGTAGTATATCACATTTTTGATTTGCAGATGTTAAACTATCCTTGCATCCCAGGAATAAATCTTACTTGATCATGGTGTATGGTCCTTTTAATGTACTTTTTATCACAGTTTGTTGATATTTTGTTGAGGATTTTTGCATCAATGTTTATCAGGGATATTGACTCATAATTTTTTTTTCTTGTAGTGTTCTTGTTTGGCTTTGGTGTTAGTGTAATGTTGGCCGTGTAAAATGAATTTGGAAGTGTTCCCTCTTCAGTTTTTTGGAAGAGTTGGAGAAGAGTTTGTTTTAATTCTTCCTTAAATGTTTGGTAAAATTTAACAGTGAAGCCATCTGGTCCTAGATTTTTCTTTGTTGGGACTTTGTGATTACTGATGCAGTTTCCTTACTAGTAAGTTATCTGTTTGGATTCTCTATTTTTCATGATTCAGTCTCAGTAAGTTGTATGTTTGCAGGAACTTACCATTTCTTTTAGGTTATATAATTGATTGGCATATAATTGTTCATAATAGTTTCTTATGATCCTTAGTATATCTGTGTTATCAGTTGTAATGTCTTCTTTTTCATTTTTAATTATATTTATTTGAGTCTTATCTCTATTTGATTTATTTTCACTGTGATCTTTGTAATATTCATCTTCCTAGTAACTTTAGGCTTGTTTGCTCTTCTTTCTTTAGTTCCCTGAGGTATAAGGTTAGGTTGTTTACTTGTGATCTCTTTTCCCCCCTCAGTGTAGGCATTTATCACTGTAAACTTCCATTTTAGAACTGCTTTTGTTGCATCCCATAAGTTTTGGTATATTGTGTTTTTATTTTCATTGTCTCAAGATGTTTTTTGATTTCCCTTTTGATTTCTTTTTTTGATCCATTGCTTGTTTGGGAGCATGTTGCTTAATTTTCACGTATTGGTGATTTTTCAAGTTTTCCTCTTGTAATTGATTTCCAGTTTCATACCATTGTGATCCAGAAACATGCTTGATATGATTTCAATCTTCTTAGTTTTGTTAAAGCCTGCCTATGACCTGCATATGTTAATATGATCCATTCTTGACAGTGTTTCATGTATGCATAAGAATATATTATTCTGCTGTTACATGGAATGTTCTATAAATGTCTGTTAGATCCATCTGATCTATCATGTAGTTTAAGTCCATTTTTTAATTGGTTTTCTGTCTGGATGATATATGCATTGTGAAAGTAGGATATTGAAGTTCACCACTACTAGAGTGTTGCTGTCTCTTTCTGTTTTCAGATCTGTTAATATTTTCTTTATATATATAATTGCTGTGGTGTTGGGTATATACATATTTAGAATTATTAAATCTTCTTAGTGAATTGACCTCTTTGTAATTATATAATGACCTTCTTTGTCTCTTATTACAGTTTTGGCTTAAAATCTACTTTGTCTGATGTAAGTATAGCTGCCCTAGCTTTCTTTTGGTTTGTATTTGTGTGGAGTATGTTTTTCCATCTCTTCACTTATAGTCTTTATGTGTTGTTAAAGCTGAAGTGAGTCTTTTAAAGGCAGCATATAGTTTGGTCTTTTTTTTTAAATTTAAATTCAACTTAGTTAACATACAGTGTAGTCTTGGCTTTAGGAGTAGAACCCAGTGATTCATCTCTATATATGATACCCAGTGCTCATCCTGAAAAGTGCTCTCCTTAATGCCTATCACCCGTTTAGCCCATCCCCCCACCCAACAGCAACCCTCCGTTTGTTCTCTGTATTCAAGAGTCCCTTATGGTTTGCCTCCCTCTCTGTTTTTATCTTATTTTACCTTTCCTTCCCCTATGTTCATCTATTGAGGTCTTGTCTGGTCTTTTTTTTTTTTTTTTTTTTTTTTTTTTTTTTTTTACCATTCAACCACTTTGTGTCTTTTGATTGGGCATTTTAGTCCATTTACATTTAGAATAATTATTGGGGTGACTGGGTGGCTCAGTCAGTTGAGCATCCAACTTCAGCTCAGGTCATGATCTCATGGTTCGTGAGTTCAAGCCCCACATCAGGCTCTGTGCTGACAGCGTGGAGCCTGGAGCCTGCTTCAGATTCTGTGTCTCCCTCTGTCTCTGCCCCTCCCCTGCTTGTGCTTTGTCTCTCTCTTAAAAATAAATAAACATTAAAAAATGAAAAAAATTAATTATTGATAGGTATGGACTTACTATTGCCATTTTGTTGTTTTCTGGGTGCTTTTTAGTTTCCTTTCTTCTTCTTCTTCTTCTTCTTCTTCTTCTTCTTCTTCTTCTTCTTCTTCTTCTTCTTCTTCTTTCTTCCTTTGATGATTTTCTATGGTGGTATGATTTGATTTCTTTCTCTTTACATTTTGTGTATCTACTATAGGTTTTTGTGTTTTAGTTACCTTGAACTTACAAAAGCTTACAGTCTATTTAAGCCAATGAGAGCTTAACTTCCAATACATATAAAAGCTTTATGTTTTTACAGTCGCTCCCTTTTATGTTTTTGATATCACAGTTTATATATTTTTCTGTTATGTAGCCAGTGACAAATTATTGTAGTTATAATTATTTAACACTTTTGCCTTTTTTTTAAATGTTTTTATTTATTTTTGAGACAGAGACAGACAGAGCGTGAGTGGGAGGGGGCAGAGAGAGAGGGAGACACAGAATCCGAAGCAGGCTCCAGGCTCTGAGCTGTCAGCACAGAGCCCAACGCGGGGCTCGAACGCACAGACTGTGAGATCATGACCTGAGCTGAAGTTGGACGCTTCACCAACTGAGCCACCCAGGCGCCCCAACACTTTTGCCTTTTAACATTGATACTAATTATCAGTGATTTACCCATCATCATTACCATATTAGAGTATTAAATAAACTATATATTTACCTTTACCTCTGACTTTTATGCTTTCATGTGTTTTCCAGTTACTAATTAGTATCCTTTAATTTCAGCTTGAAGAACTCCCTTTAACATTTCTTCTAAGGCCATGGGGCGCCTGGATGATTCAGTCAGTTAAGCGTCTGACTTCGGCCCAGGTCATGATCTCACGGTTTGTGAGTTCAAGCCCCATGTCAGGCTCTGTGCTAAAAGCTCAGAGCCCTTCATCAGGCTCTGTACTAACAGCTCAGAGCCTGGAGCCTGCCTCAAATTCTGTGCCTCCCTCTCTCTCTCTGCCCCTCCCCCACTTGTGCTCTGTCTCTCTCTCAAAAATAAATAAAATTAAAAAAAAATTTCTTCGAAGGTCAGACTACTGGTGATTAACTTTTTTAGATTTTGTCTTGGAAACTCTTTAACTCTCTGTCAATTATGAAAGACAGTGTTGCTGGTTAATGTATTATAGGTTGGTAGTTGGTTTTGTTTTGCTTTTTCCTTCTCAGCACTTTGAATATATCATCCCACTCCTTCTTGTCCTACAATATTTCTGCTGAAAAATCTCCCAATAATATTATAATGGTTGCTTTGTACATAACAAGTTGGTTGCTTTTCTCTTGCTGCTTTTAAGACTCTTTAACTTTTGACAACCTAATTATGATCTGTTTTCATGTGGTCTTTTGATTCAACTTATTTGATATTTTCTTTACACTTCCTGGATTCTTTTTTTTTTTTTTAATATATGAAATTTATTGTCAAATTGGTTTCCATACAACACCCAGTGCTCATCCCAAAAGGTGCCCTCCTCAATACCCATCACCCACCCTCTCCTCCCTCCCACCCCCCCATCAACCCTCAGTTTGTTCTCAGTTTTTAACAGTCTCTTATGCTTTGGCTCTCTCCCACTCTAACCTCTTTTTTTTTTTTTTCCTTCCCCTCCCCCATGGGTTCCTGTTAAGTTTCTCAGGATCCACATAAGAGTGAAACCATATGGTATCTGTCTTTCTCTGTATGGCTTATTTCACTTAGCATCACACTCTCCAGTTCCATCCACGTTGCTACAAAAGGCCATATTTCATTCTTTCTCATTGCCATGTAGTATTCCATTGTGTATATAAACCACAATTTCTTTTTTTTTTTTTTTTTTTTTTTTTAATTTTTTTCAACGTTTATTTATTTTTGGGACAGAGAGAGACAGAGCATGAACGGGGGAGGGGCAGAGAGAGAGGGAGACACAGAATTGGAAACAGGCTCCAGGCTCTGAGCCATCAGCCCAGAGCCCGACGCGGGGCTCGAACTCACGGACCGCGAGATCGTGACCTGGCTGAAGTCGGACGCTTAACCGACTGCGCCACCCAGGCGCCCCTAAACCACAATTTCTTTATCCATTCATCAGTTGATGGACATTTAGGCTCTTTCCATCATTTGGCTATTGTTGAGAGTGCTGCTATGAACATTGGGGTACAAGTGCCCCTATGCATCAGTACTCCTGTATCCCTTGGATAAATTCCTAGCAGTGCTATTGCTGGGTCATAGGGTAGGTCTATTTTTAATTTTCTGAGGAACCTCCACACTGCTTTCCAGAGCGGCTGCACCAATTTGCATTCCCACCAACAGTGCAAGAGGGTTCCCGTTTCTCCACATCCTCTCCAGCATCTATAGTCTCCTGATTTGTTCATTTTGGCCACTCTGACTGGCATGAGGTGATATCTGAGTGTGGTTTTGATTTGTATTTCCCTGATAAGGAGCGACGCTGAACATCTTTTCATGTGCCTGTTGGCCATCCGGATGTCTTCTTTTTTTAATTTTTTTTTTTCAACGTTTATTTATTTTTGGGACAGAGAGAGACAGAGCATGAACGGGGGAGGGGCAGAGAGAGAGGGAGACACAGAATCGGAAACAGGCTCCAGGCTCCGAGCCATCAGCCCAGAGCCTGACGCGGGGCTCGAACTCACGGACCGTGAGATCGTGACCTGGCTGAAGTCGGACGCTTAACCGACTGCGCCACCCAGGCGCCCCCGGATGTCTTCTTTAGAGAAGTGTCTATTCATGTTTTCTGCCCATTTCTTCACTGGGTTATTTGTTTTTCGGGTGTGGAGTTTGGTGAGCTCTTTATAGATTTTGGATACTAGCCCTTTGTCCGATATGTCATTTGCAAATATCTTTTCCCATTCCGTTGGTTGCCTTTTAGTTTTGTTGGTTGTTTCCTTTGCTGTGCAGAAGCTTTTTATCTTTATAAGGTCCCAGTAATTCACTTTTGCTTTTAATTCCCTTGCCTTTGGGGATGTGTCGAGTAAGAGGTTGCTACGGCTGAGGTCAGAGAGGTCTTTTCCTGCTTTCTCCTCTAGGGTTTTGATGGTTTCCTGTCTCACATTCAGGTCCTTTATCCATTTTGAGTTTATTTTTGTGAATGGTGTGAGAAAGTGGTCTAGTTTCAACCTTCTGCATGTTGCTGTCCAGTTCTCCCAGCACCATTTGTTAAAGAGACTGTCTTTTTTCCATTGGATGTTCTTTCCTGCTTTGTCAAAGATGAGTTGGCCATATGTTTGTGGGTCTAGTTCTGGGGTTTCTATTCTATTCCATTGGTCTGTGTGTCTGTTTTTGTGCCAATACCATGCTGTCTTGATGATGACAGCTTTGTAGTAGAAGCTAAAGTCTGGGATTGTGATGCGTCCTGCTTTGGTCTTCTTCTTCAAAATTCCTTTGGCTATTCGGGGCCTTTTGTGGTTCCATATGAATTTTAGGATTGCTTGTTCTAGTTTCAAGAAGAATGCTGGTGCAATTTTGATTGGGATTGCATTGAATGTGTAGATAGCTTTGGGTAGTATTGACATTTTGACAATATTTATTTTTCCAATCCATGAGCAGGGAATGTCTTTCCATTTCTTTAAATCTTCTTCAATTACCTTCATAAGCTTTCTATAGTTTTCAGCATACAGATCCTTTACATCTTTGGTTAGATTTATTCCTAGGTATTTTATGCTTCTTGGTGCAATTGTGAATGGGATCAGTTTCTTTTTTTTTTTTAATTTTTTTTTCAATGTTTATTTATTTTTTTTTTTGGGACAGAGAGAGACAGAGCATGAATGGGGGAGGGGCAGAGAGAGAGGGAGACACAGAATCGGAAACAGGCTCCAGGCTCTGAGCCATCAGCCCAGAGCCTGACGCGGGGCTCGAACTCACGGACCGTGAGATCGTGACCTGGCTGAAGTCGGACGCTTAACCGACTGCGCCACCCAGGCGCCCCTGGGATCAATTTCTTTATTTGTCTTTCTGTTGCTTCATTGGTAGTGTATAAGAATGCAACTGATTTCTGTACATTGATTTTGTGTCCTGCAACTTTGCTGAATTCATGTATCAGTTCTAGCAGACTTTTGGTGGAGTCTATCGGATTTTCCATGTATAATATCATGTCCTCTGCAAAAAGCGAAAGCTTGACTTCATCTTTGCCAATTTTGATGCCTTTGATTTCCTTTTGTTGTCTGATTGCTGATGCTAGAACTTCCAGCACTATGTTAAACAACAGCGGTGAGAGTGGGCATCCCTGTCGTGTTCCTGATCTCAGGGAAAAAGCTCTCAGTTTTTCCCCGCGGAGGATGATGTTAGCTGTGGGCTTTTCATAAATAGCTTTTATGATCTTTAAGTATGTTCCTTCTATCCCGACTTTCTCAAGGGTTTTTATTAAGAAAGGGTGCTGGATTTTGTCAAAGGCCTTTTCTGCATCAATTGACAGGATCATATGGTTCTTCTCTTTTTTTTGTTAATGTGATGTATCACGTTGATTGATTTGTGAATGTTGAACCATCCCTGCATCCCAGGAATGAATCCCACTTGATCATGGTGAATAATTCTTTTTATATGCCGTTGAATTCGATTTGCTAGTATCTTATTGAGAATTTTTGCATCCATATTCATCAGGGATATTGGCCGGTAGTTCTCTTTTTTTACTGAGTCTCTGTCTGGTTTAGGAATCAAAGTAATACTGGCTTCATAGAATGAGTCTGGAAGTTTTCCTTCCCTTTCTATTTCTTGGAATAGCTTGAGAAGGATAGGTATTATCTCTGCTTTAAACGTCTGGTAGAACTCCCCTGGGAAGCCATCTGGTCCTGGACTCTTATTTGTTGGGAGATTTTTGATAACCGATTCAATTTCTTCGCTGGTTATGGGTCTGTTCAAGCTTTCTATTTCCTCCTGATTGAGTTTTGGAAGAGTGTGGGTGTTTAGGAATTTGTCCATTTCTTCCATGTTGTCCAATTTGTTGGCATATAATTTTTCATAGTATTCCCTGATAATTGTTTGTATCTCTGAGGGATTGGTTGTAATAATTCCATTTTCATTCATGATTTTATCTATTTGGGTCATCTCCCTTTTCTTTTTGAGAAGCTTGGCTAGAGGTTTGTCAATTTTGTTTATTTTTTCAAAAAACCAACTCTTGGTTTCGTTGATCTGCTCTACAGTTTTTTTAGATTCTATATTGTTTATTTCTGCTCTGATCTTTATTATTTCTCTTCTTCTGCTGGGTTTAGGCTGCCTTTGCTGTTCTGCTTCTAGTTCCTTTAGGTGTGCTGTTAGATTTTGTATTTGGGATTTTTCTTGTTTCTTGAGATAGGCCTGGATTGCAATGTATTTTCCTCTCAGGACTGCCTTCGCTGCGTCCCAAAGCATTTGGATTGTTGTATTTTCATTTTCGTTTGTTTCCATATATTTTTTAAATTCTTCTCTAATTGCCTGGTTGACCCACTCATTCGTTAGTAGGGTGTTCTTTAACCTCCATGCTTTTGGAGGTTTTCCAGACTTTTTCCTGTGGTTGATTTCAAGCTTCATAGCATTGTGGTCTGAAAGTATGCATGGTATAATTTCAATTCTTGTAAACTTATGAAGGGCTGTTTTGTGACCCAGTATATGATCTATCTTGGAGAATGTTCCATGTGCATTCGAGAAGAAAGTATATTCTGTTGCTTTGGGATGCAGAGTTCTAAATAGATCTGTCAAGTCCATCTGATCCAATGTCTCATTCAGGGCCCTTGTTTCTTTATTGACCGTGTGTCTAGATGATCTATCCATTTCTGTAAGTGGGGTGTTAAAGTCCCCTGCAATTACCACATTCTTATCAATAAGGTTGCTTATGTTTATGAGTAATTGTTTTATATATTTGGGGGCTCTGGTATTCAGTGCATAGACATTTATAATTGTTAGCTCTTCCTGATGGATAGACCCTGTCACTATTATATAATGTCCTTCTTCATCTCTTGTTACAGCCTTTAAAGTCTAGTTTGTCTGATATAAGTATGGCTACTCCAGCTTTCTTTTGGCTTCCAGTCGCATGATAAATAGTTCTCCATCCCCTCACTCTCAATCTAAAGGTGTCCTCAGGTCTAAAATGAGTCTCTTGTAGACAGCAAATAGATGGGTCTTGTTTTTTTATCCATTCTGATACCCTATGTCTTTTGGTTGGCGCATTTAATCCGTTTACATTCAGTGTTATTATAGAAAGATACGGGTTTAGAGTCATTGTGATGTCTGTATGTTTTATGCTTGTAGTGATGTCTCTGATACTTTGTCTCACAGGGTCCCCCTTAGCATCTCTTGTAGGGCTGGTTTAGTGGTGACAAATTCCTTCAGTTTTTGTTTGTTTGGGAAGACCCTTATCTCTCCTTCTATTCTAAATGACAGACTTGCTGGATAAAGGATTCTCGGCTGCATATTTTTTCTGTTTAGCACACTGAAGATATCGTGCCAATTCTTTCTGGCCTGCCAAGTTTCAAAAGAGAGATCAGTCACGAGTCTTATAGGTCTCCCTTTATATGTGAGGGCACGTTTACCCCTTGCTGCTTTCAGAATTTTCTCTTTATCCTTGTTTTTGCCAGTTTCACTATGATATGTCGTGCAGAAGATCGATTCAAGTTACGTCTGAAGGGAGTTCTCTGTGCCTCTTGGATTTCAATGCCTTTTTCCTTCCCCAGTTCAGGGAAGTTCTCAGCTATTATTTCTTCAAGTACCCCTTCAGCACCTTTCCGTCTCTCTTCCTCCTCTGGGATACCAATTATGCGTATATTATTTCTTTTTAGTGTATCACTTAGTTCTCTAATTTTCCCCTCCTACTCCTGGATTTTTTTTATCTCTCTTTTTCTCAGCTTCCTCTTTTTCCATAACTTTATCTTCTAGTTCACCTATTCTCTCCTCTGCCTCTTCAATCCGAGCCGTGGTGGTTTCCATTTTGTTTTGCATTTCATTTAAAGCGTTTTTCAGCTCCTCGTGACTGTTCCTTAGTCCCTTGATCTCTGTAGCAAGAGATTCTCTGCTGTCCTGTATACTGTTTTCAAGCCCAGCGATTAATTTTATGACTATTATTCTAAATTCACTTTCTGTTATATTATTTAAATCCTTTTTTTTTTTTAAACGTTTATTTATTTTTTTGGGACAGAGAGAGACAGAGCATGAACGGGGGAGGGGCAGAGAGAGAGGGAGACACAGAATCAGAAACAGGCTCCAGGCTCTGAGCCATCAGCCCAGAGCCCGACGCGGGGCTCGAACTCACGGAGTGCGAGATTGTGACCTGGCTGAAGTCGGACGCTTAACCGACTGCGCCACCCAGGCGCCCCTATTTAAATCCTTTTTGATCAGCTCATTAGCTGTTGTTATTTCCTGGAGATTCTTCTGAGGGGAATTCTTCCACTTGGTCATTTTGGATAATCCCTGGCGTGGTGAAGACCTGCAGGGCACTTCCCCTGTGCTGTGGTGTATAACTGGAGTTGGTGGGCGGGGCCGCAGTCCGTCCTGATGTCTGCCCCCAGCCCACCGCTGGGGCCACAGTCAGACTGGTGTGTGCCTTCTCTTCCCCTCTCCTAGGGGCGGGATTCACTGTGGGGTGGCGTGGCCCGTCTGGGCTACTTGCACACTGCCAGGCTTGTGATGCTGGGGATCTGGCGTATTAGCTGGGGTGGGTAGGCAAGGTGCACAGGGGCAGGAGGGGCAGGCTTAGCTCGCTTCTCCTTAGGTGATCCACTTCAGGAGGGGCCCTGTGGCAGCGGGAGGGAGTCAGATCCGCTGCCAGAGGTTTGGCTCCACAGAAGCACGGAGTTGGGTGTTTGCGTGGAGCGAGCAAGTTCCCTGGCAGGAACTGGTTCTCTTTGGGATTTTGGCTGGGGGATGGGCAGGGGAGATGGCGCTGGCGAGCGCCTTTGTTCCCCACCAAACTGAGCTCTGTCGTCCGGGGGCTCAGCAGCTCTCCCTCCCTTTGTCCTCCAGCCTTCCCGCTTCCCGAGCAGAGCTGTTCACTTATGACCTCCCAGACGCTAAGTCGCGCTTGCTGTCGGAATACAGTCCGTCAGGCCCCTCCGCTTTTGCAAGCCAGACTCGGGGGCGAGCCGCCCCTCCACCCTGGCTCCCTCCCGCCAGTCCGTGGAGCGCGCACCGCCTCGCAGCCCTTCCTACCCTCTTCCGTGGGCCTCTCGTCTGCACTTGGCTCCGGAGACTCTGTTCTGCTAATCCTCTGGCGGTTTTCTGGGTTATTTAGGCAGGTGTAGGTGGAATCTAAGTGATCAGCAGGACGCGCGGTGAGCCCAGCGTCCTCCTATGCCGCCATCTTCCCTCATTTATCTACACTTCCTGGTTTCTGATGTCTGTTTCTTTGCCCAAATTAGGGAAGTTTTCAGCCATTATTTATTTGAATAGGCTTTCTGCCCATTTCTCTCTCTCTCCTCCTTCTAGGATCCCTATAATATGTATATTGGTCCTTTTGATTATGTCCCACAAGTCCTTTAAACTATCTTCACTCTTTTTCTTTTCTTTTTTCTTCTCTGACTGAATGATTTCCACTTCTCTGTCTTTGAGTTCACCGATTCTTTCTTCTGCTTGATCGTGTCTAATGTTGAACCCCTGTATTGAATTTTTCAGTTCAATTATTGTACTTTTCTGCCTTATGATTTTTGTTTGGTACTTGTAAATATTTTCTATCTCTTTGTTGAAATTCTCACTTTGTTCATACATTGCTTTCCTGAATTTGGTTAGCATCGTTAGGACTTCATTTTGAACTCTTTATCAAGTAAATCATTTACCTCCATTTCATTCAGGATGACTTCTAGAGATTTATCTTGTTCTTTTGTTTGGAATATATTCCCTTGTGTCTTCATTTTCCTTGGCTTTCTGGGTTGGTTTTTGTTCATTAGATAAAACAGCCACTTCTCACAATCTTGAAAAACTGGCCTGTATAGGAGATGGACCACATCAATCACCCCAGCCTGAGCTCCTGGCTGCTTCATAAACTATTGTGATTGTCTAAGCTGCTGTCTTTGTTCTTAGTGGTTCCCAGTAGATGATGGTATGCCAAGACCTGTCAGTGTCCCAGAGGTGTGGGAAATGACCATATGCCTCTTCAGGCTCCTAGAGGACTACTAATTACCTGATCCTTCAGCTCCATGGTGCACACTCATTGGAAGCCTGACCTTAAGGCAGCTGCTGGGAAAGCCAGGACATTGGATATGCATTCTAGCCCCTATCAGGGAGAAACTGAGAGCTGAATATTTTTGACTACTCATTCTGTGCTGAGCCAGAGGAAATAGTCACTGGTAGTGCTTGTGTGCAGAACCACTTCTTTGATGTGGTGGGGAACTCACGAATTCTGAGCCCCATCATCTCCCAGAGCTAGGCAATTTGGAAGTCACTTCCTCAGTTCCACAGTGGGATGATACATGTGTGGACAAGCTATTTCCAGGAAAAATCTGGGCACTTGGTTTTATGCTTGGAGTGAATGAGGTGAGACAACAGGAGATATGCCCACCAGCTCTTTCAGGCTCCAAGGAAGATCACACTCTGCACCCACATTTAAGCTGATTAGAAGCCAGAACCTCAGGCAGCAAATAAGAAAGCATGCAGTCAACCCAGTCCAGAGCGAGACTGGGAGATGGGCAATTTTGCCTATTCCTTCTTCACTGAGCCTAGAGGAGATAGCCACAGAGAGGGCTTGTGTGCCTGTTAAATAGCTGCTTCTTGGGGCGCCTGGGTGGCGCAGTCGGTTAAGCGTCCGACTTCAGCCAGGTCACGATCTCGCGGTCCGTGAGTTCGAGCCCCACGTCAGGCTCTGGGCTGATGGCTCGGAGCCTGGAGCCTGTTTCCGATTCTGTGTCTCCCTCTCTCTCTGCCCCTCCCCCGTTCATGCTCTGTCTCTCTCTGTCCCAAAAATAAATAAAAAACGTTGAAAAAAAAATTTAAAAATAGCTGCTTCTTTCTTTGCTATTATCCTGTGGGACTTGTGATTTCAAACCCCATTGGCTCTTCAAACCAGGTGATGTTGGGGTCTGTCCCTGAAGTGGCAGTCTTATAAGTCGGGGTGCTACATGTGTTACAAACCCTTTGTGCCTCATGGAGAAGCTGGGCATTAGGAGGTCCCTATTAAATGTAAGGCACTGTGCTAGATATAGGATTTATGGTGAGAATGTGTTTCAGCCTTTCCTACCCATTTCAGTGTGGGTATGTTCTAGTCATTCAACTAGTTTCTGCATTTCTCTCAGAGGGAATTGATCTAATTACCAATTGATCTAATCAGCTGTATAATTACTGCATTTGTGGGAGGAGGGAGAGTCAGGAGTCTCCTGTGTTATCATCTTGGTCAGTCCTTTATTTCCTTCGCCAAAATCAATTAGTGACATGTAAACATATTGGCCCTTTCCCCTCATTTTCATTTCTCTTTTTTACCCCCGATTTTAGTCAATAATATCTTTCCTATTGATCAACTCTGTACTACTAAATGTGAGTATAGTTTTTGTTATTTGATTTATCACCTTTAAATGATACAGTTTTTCTGTCAGATGCTACATATATGAAATAGCAGTCTTACTTTATCTATAAACTTTCCTTCTTTCTCCCCTATATTTCTGTTATTTGCATATGTTTATATGGCCAAGATGTTAAAATATACATTCTGTTCTGGCATCTTAATACTCACATTTGTTTTAGTCTTAGTTTGAGAGTTAAATATATTCAATGCACGGTTTGCCATCATTTCCTCAGTCATCTTGTAATTTGCTTAAGTTTATCTTCTAATATTTTATCAAAAGATTTTATAAGTACAACATATTGGCTGTATTTAAAATCCTTAGCTCATAACTTCATTCTTTGAAAACTTGTAGGTGTTGCTGCATTGTCTTCTGGTACAGAGTTTCTCTGTAGAGAAATCTTACATCAGACCTCTTAAATCTGCCTGATTTTTCCTCCATAGTTTTGCATTGTTGCCCAAATAATTATTTAAACTGTAGAAGAGAATATATAATGGGGAAAGGACAGTCTCTTCAATAAGTGGTAGGAAAAATGAACAGCCACATGCAAAAGAATGAAACTGGACCACGATCTTACATCAGATATAAAAATTAGCTCAACGTGAATTAAAGATTTGAACATAAGACCTAAAATCATAAAGCTTCTAGAAGAAAACATAGGCAGTTATATCCTTGACATAGGTCTTGGTGACAATTTTTTGAATCTGACACTGAAAGCAAAAGCAACAAAAACAAAAATAAACAAGTGAGACCACATCAAACTAAAAACCCCTGCACAAGGTTCCTCAAAAAATTAAAAATAGACCTACCCTATGACCCAGCAATAGCACTGCTAGGAATTTACCCAAGGGATACAGGAGTACTGATGCATAGGGGCACTTGTACCCCAATGTTTATAGCAGCACTCTCAACAATAGCCAAATCATGGAAAGAGCCTAAATGTCCATCAACTGATGAATGGATAAAAAATTGTGGTTTATATACACAATGGAGTACTACGTGGCAATGAGAAAAAATGAAATATGGCCCTTTGTAGCAACATGGATGGAACTGGAGAGTGTGATGCTAAGTGAAGTAAGTCATACAGAGAAAGGCAGATACCATATGTTTTCACTCTGATGTGGATCCTGAGAAACTTAACAGAAACCCATGGGGGAGGGGAAGGATAAAAAAAAAAAGGTTAGAGTGGGAGAGAGCCAAAGCATAAGAGACTCTTAAAAACTGAGAACAAACTGAAGGTTGATGGGGGGTGGGAGGGAGGGGAGGGTAGGTGATGGACATTGAAGAGGGCACCTTTTGGGATGAGCACTGGGTGTTGTATGGAAACCAATTTGACAATAAATTTCATATATTGAAAAAAATAAATAAAAATAGAAAAAAAAAAAAAACCCTGCACAGCAAAGGAAATCATCAAGAAACTGAAAAGGCAACCTAAAGAATGGGAGAAAATACTTGTAAATTATATAATCTGACAAGGGACTAATATCTCAACTATATAAAGAACTCAATAGAATTCAATAGCAAACAATACAATCAATTAAAAAATAGGTAGAAGATCTGAAAAGACATTTTTACACAGAAGACATACAAGATGCTCTATATCATTAATCATTAGGGAAATGCAAATCAAATTACAATGATATATCACTTCACATGTGTTAGAATGACTATAATCAAAAACACAAGAAATAACAAGCGTTGGCAAGGATGTGAAAAGGGAACCCTCATGCACTGTTGGTGAGAATGTAAATTGGTGCAGCCACTATGGAAAACAGTATGGAGGTTCCTCAATAAATTAAAAAGAGAACCACTATATCATCCAGCAATTTTGCTTTTGGGTATTTATCTGAAGAAAATGAAGATAATAACTTGAAAGATATATGCACCCCATGTTCCTTGATGCATTTGGTACAATAGTTGAGATATGGAAACAATGTAAGTGTCCAATGATGGATAAATTGAAAAAGAAATTGTGAAACATATGTGCAATGGAATATTATTCAGCCATAAAGTATTATGAAGTCTTACCATTTACAACAACATGGATGGACCTCAAGGGCATGAATGAAATAAGTCAGAGAAAGTTAAACACCATGTAATCTCTCATATATGTAATCTACAAGTAAATAAATAAAAATCAAGCTCATAGGTTTGGAGAACAGATTGGTGGTTGCCAGAGGCAGGGGTTAAGGATGGAAGCAATGGATGGACTTTTTTTTAGTTTAAATAAATTAAAAAAATAAATAAAAATAAAATGTGATTATTTGGGATATGTCTCTGTATTGACTATTTTCATATAAACTTTCTGGTGCATGTAGTACCCTTTCAATAAGTATATTCAAAACTTTTATTACGGGCAAGTTTTCTTGATTATATTTTAATTATTTATTCTGTTTTGTTGTATAGTTTTGTTTAGTTTTATTTTTGGAGAGCTCCGATTATTCATAGTTGGCCTTTCTCAAACTTTCCATTGTCTAAACCTTAACTCATTTATGTGCCTGTTTTTTGGTTTATTGTTTTCTCATTCCTAGTCTACATGTCCCTTAATGTACTATCTTTGATGTTTATTCTCTTGTTTTTTGAAGTTTCATCTTTATGTCTGATTTTTTATTTTTGCTTGTTTCCTAGGTTTTGCTAATTCATTTCTTTTTCTCTAGTTTTTCTGTCTTTTTTTTTTTTGAATTCTTATGTTACTACTCTATGATTTTCCATAATAGAAGGAATTGTTTCATTAAATTTTAAAAGTTTGTGGTAAAATGTATTTTACCACACTCTTCATATGTACATGAAAATTTCTAATTGTTTTTTTTTTTTTTTTTTTTGCTTATATGTAAGTTTTTTCTCCTCTTTTGCACATTTTCCTTATATTTGTATCAGGTCTTTGCCAATTCACTTTTTATTACTCTTTAGTGAACAAGTTGGATTTTCCTGAACTAGTTATATGTAGTAAGTTTCTCTTTGAGGTGGTAAGGGTCTAGGGTAAACTTAAAAACATCCCAGCCCAAAGATTCTCTCTCTCTCTTTTTTTTTTTTTTTTTTTTTTTTTTTTTTTTTTGATGCTATATAGACAAGACTCATCTTAGTGTTTCTTGTGTAATCCTGTCTCATTTTCTCTGAACCAGACTTAGGACAGCAGGCTTCTGCTACCAGTCCTGCTCACCCAGTCTACACACTGCCAAACAGAGATACACCTTTTGCACTTCAGGTAAAACCCTTACCTGATTAAGTACATGTTGCTGATCCTTTCCGGAATCTGTCCATGTTGATTGTCTTTTCTATTTATTCATATTCCTCTCCAAGGCAGTTTCTGCTTCTGATGCTTTTGGCAACCCTCTTACGTGTTTCAGGGCTCTGTGGAGTAAATCTTTTCCTTGTTCTCACTAAAAATGGCATTTGAAAGTTTTCTTTATATTCTCTTTATTTTATTTGGTTTTTATGTGGAAAAGGGTAAAAGTTCTGGCTTATGCAGCCATTATCATATCAGTTTTGAATACTATTTGTGCAAAAACAAAAAAGAAAACCCACACACACAAAAACAAAACAAACAAGCAAAATAAGACAAAGCAAAATAAAGTAGGAGAATCACATTGTTCGACTGTACACTCACTGTCCCAGCCTTAAATTACTCTTGGGTTTTCTTAATGCATAAAGGGAAAGTCATAGCTCTCCACTAATCCATACATATTCCTCACAGATCTCAAACACTATTTTCTCCCTCCAAAAACTGACTCTCAGTTGGCGTTTCCTGGAATTCTCCAAACAATACACTTACCTAAATCTTTTACTTCTGACGCAAACATTTCATCCTCCGTTTTGCCTAGGTTGACATATGGTTGAACCCCTAAAATACGACTTTTCCTGTAGCCTTATCAAGCAAAGTGTATTTTTTCAAAGCCACATTATCAAGCCATGTTGTCTTCTTTCCTTACTCCTGGTCACACTCTTTCAATCACTGAAGACCTGACTCAGTCTTCCTCAGCTCCTTACCTTCTGCTGTTATGCTAAAAATCTTGAACTCCTTGATATGACATATAGTACTTGAATATTCCCCAAAGGATGAGACCTTCCTATCTCCAATGATCTTTTGCTTTCTTTTACACCATTTATCCTGTGTTTCATTTTTTACTTTGGTCACCAATACAATGTGCCCCACCTCCAATATTGCTAATTCAATCATCCCACCTTTCAGTTCACTCAATTATCTCTACTCCGTGATTCTGAGACCTCATTGATATGTCTACTCTACTGATTTCTTTATTTTTTCTGTCAGCCTCTTCCTATTTCTCCTATCCAGATTATATTCCATTAGCCTTCATTTTAATCTCTCTCTTGCAATATACCTTCAACTTCCTTGTCCTACACTCCATCACTGTAACTGAACTCAGCCCAACTTAACCAAACTGTGTGCCACATCCAAAGAGCTAGTTGGAGACCTCTGGAGAAAATCATATATTGGGAAAAGATGATCTATCTATCTATCTATCTATCTATCTATCTATCTATAAATTTTTTTTTCAACGTTTTTTATTTATTTTTGGGACAGAGAGACAGAGCATGAACGGGGGAGGGGCAGAGAGAGAGGGAGACACAGAATCGGAAACAGGCTCCAAGCCATCAGCCCAGAGCCTGACGTGGGGCTCGAACTCACGGACCGCGAGATCGTGACCTGGCTGAAGTCGGACGCTTAACCGACTGCGCCACCCAGGCGCCCCTATCTATCTATCTATATATATAGAGAGAGAGAGAGAGAGAGAGGGAAAGAGAGAGAGGTAGAGATGTCTCAATAAGAAAAAATCATACAGTTCTATCAAAACATAATGCTTGATTTCCATCTCTGGTTACTGTATTTCTTCCTTTCCCTGTGTCTCTGCCTTCTCAGAAATTAGCATGTACCTCCAAATATGTAGATGGTCATTCCATGAATATAGGCAGGTGTCATTTTGTCATCTCCTTCATCTTCTATTCGTATATCCCTCTTTGCACAAGACCTGTCAATTTTTTTTCCCAAGATACTTCTAAAATCTGCCCATCTCTGTCTTCTGCCACTGCATCAGTACAAGCTTCTGACATTTTCTGACTTCGCAGATGTAATGACCACCTAGATATTCTCTTCAATTCCATTCTTGCTGTTTCCCCATCCATTCTTCACACTGCTCCAGAGTGGTCCTTAATGAAATTATATAGGTCATGTCACTTATCACTATATGTAAAATTCCAAATCTTCAGTGTGGCCTACAAGGTATGTTCTGACCCTTAATAGCCTCTCAGTATCCTTTTCCTCCTGGTCTCAGTGCCTCAGCCACATTGACTAAGTATAGACAAGTATAGACAAGCTTGGAGACTTCAGATATACTGGAATATTCTTCCATTAACTTTTTCCTTGACTGATTCCTACTCATCCATCAGGTTCAACTTAAATGTTCTTTCTTCAGAAAATCTTCTCACACCATAAAGTACCTCCCTTTTCTATCTCATCACACTCTTTACCCTTTCATCATGGCCTGTATCCAAGTGTATAGGTCTATGTTTATATACTTACTTGTTTAATGTCTGTCTTTTCCATGATGGTGGATTCTGAGTCAGTCTTAGTCACTTAATCACCAGCACCTAGGACAAAATAGGACACAAAGCAGGAACTCAATTGATAATATTCACTAGATGATTGACAGGGGATCTAGGTTAGGTCTTACTTTGAGACAGAGGTATTTAGTGGCTTAATCTGTCATCTTTCAGATATCTAGGTTTCTTTTTAGGCTTCTATACTGTGACCTTGAAACCGAACCAGCTGATTTTATGGTAATGAGGCCTTTCAGATTATCAGCATGTGTATACTTCTGTTTACACTGTTGACCTTTGGTTCTGAGATCTTGTATCCTCCTGTCCAAACCCATTAACTGACATGTGAGGTCTCTTGAACCTTCCTGTCCTCTGACTATTGTGTCCATTTGGAATGTTGCCTTTTAATTATGGCAGCTGAAACTATATTAGATTGGCGCTCACTTGTATCATAGTACCAAACTAGAGGTAGAAAAAAGAGGTAGTATTTTGAAAGGCAATGAACTTGAAGATGTAAGAACCAAGGGGGTTGTTTCCTCTCAGATTAGGAGAAAGTATGTTATAGCTCTAATCTAAATCTCTGTTGCACAGATAAGAAATTTGAAGGCCAGAGAAGTAATTTCTCTAATTACAGTTTCCTGATCCCTTTGTCCAGTATATTTATGTTAATAACCAAAATATGTGCATGCTGCTTTAGATTGATTTTCTTGGAATTTTTTCTGAGCTGTAAAAAGATTAGAGCAAAATGAAGGTAGGGATGAAATGAGGATGGAGACATCAGCAGTCTCTGTGATTAGAGGGAAATACTTAGGTTCTTCATCCCTCAGAATTCAAGGGAACCTCAGAAGTCAGATAGACTGAAAACAGTGGGGCAGGTCCTACAAACACAGTTGACATACACATGAGTATGATATGCAACACTGAGGTAATTAGGGATAGAGTTTACTCTCTGAATATAGTTCCCTTTGCAAAAGAGTGCTGCTGGTCAAGATAAGGATACTCTTCTGCTTGAGGAGAATTCAGTTCCTCCCTGACCTTTTAATTAAATCGGTCCACCAATTTCTTCTTTACTGAAATCATTTTCATTTCCTTTCCTGAGACATTTTTCACTACTCACATGCTGAGGATTTTGTTCAGTGGTGCATGGGTTTCAGGAGCATATCACGAAAGATCCTATCAGTCTGTTTGGTAGAGCAAGTTTCATTGGCTGTATTTTCTGCCATGATTGAAACTGCCCCGAAAAAAAAAGAAAGAAAGGAAGAAAGAAACTGCCCTGAAATTTATGACGAATGACTAAGTGTAAGTTGTCTTTGCTAAAATATCAGGTAGTGATATTTCCTGTATGAAGTATTGGCCTATGCGTTGATTAGAAATATTTCTAATCAACACACTTTGTTTCCTGTGTGTGAGCTCATTCTTTCTCACCTTGCATCTGTTCATCTGCCTCACCTCACCTTGTGAGAAAGGCAAAGGCACAAGATGGGAAGCAGGAAGTTTGAAAGCCTGTTTCCGAAAATTCTATGATTACAGGAGTCAGGTTTGAAAGCTCCATACCATTCAGTGAGTTCTATGATAACTAAAGGAAAGAGGTAAACTGAAGGGGGCAACTCTGCTCCTTAGGTTCCCGTATGTAAGGACCCCGAGAGATCTATGTATAATCGGCAACTTTAAATTTAGTTACTTGCCTGGCACTGTACTGTGCAGGGCTGCTGTATTACCTGATACCAGGGGGCACCATTCACACTGCAGGCTTTGTAACATGTACCACTAAATGTCGTGCAATGAGGTATTTCTAACGTCTATTATCACAATTGCTACAACTGCTTCACAGATAACCGTACTAATAAATAAATCCTTTGGCTTCCAGTTGTTTTGTTGTTGTTGTTGTAGTTGTTGTTGATATTGTTTCTATTGGGAGCCCCAGCAGGCGATCAGACAAAAGATGACGTCAGGGTATACATTCCTTGGTTCCTTTCCACAACGTCTCTCTGGGCTGCTGCATCCCTAATTTGAATGTGCATTTGTTTCCTATAGGGATCCTGACTAATATAGTCTACATTTCAAGATAAAGTCTATCTGACTAGAAAGTTAAGGTCCTTTCCAATACCTCTTGTTAATAGCCATTGAAATACCTTAACGTTGAGGAGGGCACTTGTTGAGATGAACACTGGGTGTTGTATGTAAGCAATGAATCACGGGAATCTAACCCCAAAATTACACTGTATACACTGTATGTTAGCCAACTTGATAATAAATTATATTAAAAAAAAATAAATACCTTAACATGACTATTGATTGAGTCAAGTGTTGTCACTTGGCAAGAGCCTCCAAGGTGGTGCATTTTAGGTGCCTACTTGCAAAATCTCCACAGCACATTTACGATAGCACTTGTAACCAAGAGGACCTGCTCTACATGTGCATCTTATAGATGGTACTCAAGTGATTGTTGATTAAGAGACACTAGAATAGTACCTCCCCTGAAAAGGGGTCTTTCCGCTCCCAGAAGCTTGTCAGGCAGCCAGTGCCATTAATGCAGATTCATTCAGTAGCACTAAGGTTTTGCCTCTAGGAGCGTTTGGTTAAAGATTAAAACAAAACAAAACAAAAACAAAACAAAAATCCTATCGGTAGTATACATTTTTGACAGACTGCTAATTAGTTGAAGAACTTTCCGGCAAGATAGCTAAGCAGGAGAGAATGGGACACAAAAAGGGTCAACTTTGATAAAGGAAGGAGAATTTGCAGAGTAGCATTTGAAGCTTTGCCAAGGAAGCGAGTCTGTGCAGGTGGTATGGTATGGTGAGGAAGTTCTCGGAGGCCAAAGGCACCTAACAGAAGAGATATAAAAACACAAAGAAGGGATAGAAAAGAGATATGGGGCAAAACTAAAATCTCTGTGTACGTTACAGGTTTTTCTCTTCCAGGTCCTGGATGATGTCATTGTAGATCTCTGGCAAAACATCTTTCTGGCTTAGAGTTTAGTCCTTCCACCTCATCATAAAGAGTCACTCTGATTTCCTATTTCTGATATCTGATATTTCTGATTTCTCCACAAACTCAAGGGGATTTCCATGAAAGAGATTACAAAAACAGGAGAGATTGGTAAGCATTTGGAGTAGGTTCACCAATTCTTTAGTTGTTCACACCTTAAATTAGGCCCAGGGTTGTGGTAGGAGCTACCAAGAAACTACTGGAAACTGTATCAGTGCCATCTTTGTCCCTCCCACAACCTTGGTTTTAATAGGAATACTTTAGTTGGAACGGAAGGAGAGAGGTAGTGCGCAGTAGAGTGGAAAAACCCATGAAAGGAATGCTAGTGGTTAAGAACAAGCTCTGATATCAGACTCTGATATTTAGTAATCATGTAACTTTGGCTAAATTGCATTACATGATTGAGCTTCAGTTGCTTCATCTATAATTATGATGATGATGATGATGATGATGATACATCATGTTGCACTGTGAGCATTAACTTAATTCAAGTAAAGTGCTTAGCACAATTCCTGGCACACACTAAGTGCTCACTCTTTGTTAGCCATTATGGTTATTGTTACTATTATGCAGAAAGGGATGGAAGGAACATTATTGACAGTCGGTGAGAGGTTACCAGAAAAACCTTACCCACTTGAGTTTGGCTGGAGCTGATCCAGATTGCGTAACTCAGAAGCATCTTTTTGGGTCCTCTTTGTCATTCATTCTCCCATTCATGAGTATTTCTTGAGTGTCTACAACATGATAACCACTGAATGAGGTGCTGGGTCTATAGTACAGAACAATGATAGTCTCTCGCTCAGTTCACCTGAGAGTGGAGGAGACAGGTCAGTGAACAGGTAATTACAGTACAGGAGGGCATGTGCTATATCAGGGATAGAACCAATATGTTCATTGTATATAGAGAAAGAAGAGAGGAGGAAGGAGATGGGAAATTTAATTTGGTTTGGAATACTGCCAAGGTAGACTTCCTGCTGATGCTGACCAACCCCTTAATTGAGGAAGCTAGATAATGCATTGAACAACAGACTCAAGGTCAGTTACTTTACTAATTGGGGTTGGTGCTCTAAAACTCAATGAGGGTAGAGACTTTATCTCTTTTACTCTATTCTCAGTTAACACCTGTGGACTGATACAATGGTAATATAAAGGAACATAGAGACCTAGGTGGTACCCAAAGTCATTCAAATCTTGGTCTGTACTGGGGATTGCTGGTCCCTTGTGGGCTTGGTGTTTGTGTTAAGGTGATATCTGTGCTTCTTCTCAGGCATAAATGAGTGAATAGTGAGTAAATGCAGCCATCATTGGTGTCTTCCAGAATATACCAAGTCTTTTTTGTGTTTGTGAGGACAGGTTGGGGACTGGTGACTGGTAAATAAATGAGAAGATGGCAAGATGCGTGACATATAAATCTGGCTGAACTTAAAAATCTTAAGCATTCTAGAGGTGGAAGGAGTCTTCTGTCTCCTCAAGGCTCATTTGATGGACACTAGAAATCAGAATGACTTTCTTTGCAGCCATCATTTGGGAGACTCTCGAGCTCTGCTTTCTCTCAGCTAATGCCAGGATTGGCTGTCTCCACTGGACTGCATCCAGAGCCTCGTTACTCACTGTCAATACCAGAAGCCAGACTTAGATGCTGGAACAGCCAGCTGCTGCTCCTTCCCTTCATTTTCTACATCCTGACATGGGTGTCAGGGAAACAAAAGCTTCTCAAATGACAGCCTCCTCTGGCTCTTCCATCTGTTTCAGAATGACATGGAGTGAGTGTGGACAGCCAAACAATCACTCCAGGATGTTTGCCTTAACAATTACGGCCAAATGCAGGCATGGTCAGGACGCAGTGTTTGTCTCCTCATGGTAATCACACCTCAGGCACATCCGCTTGGACACAGCTTCGGGTCTTGAGGTGCGCTTTGGCGTGCTTGCTCTGGACAGTCACTGCTAGGATGCTGTTGCTCTTTAAGACCTCTGTCTGTAACAGATGGGCAACTCTGATTGCTGAATGGCAAAGGAAAAAGGGCTGTGGGGGGTCATTGGCTTGAAAGGCTTGTTCCTTTGAATAGGTTTGGACTGCTTTCATGATGAAATTCCCTTAGGTTTCACAGCCAAGTAGATTTAAAGCATGCATCACTAAGCTTTTGTGTTAAGTACAGTCCCAAATTTATCTGCAAACAATTGTTTTAGGAAAGCAGACTACATTTTAAATTACGTATGTTTTAATTCATTGATATGGTATAGATAATTAGTACATTCTTATTGTAGATTTTGAATATCAATATTATACAACTAGAGCTCATGTCTACAGGATTTGCTTAATGCTTTAAAACATAATCCTTATTGTGTTTTTGTTACAAAATTAGTATATGGATATTTGTTACCTACAATTTAGAAAATTCCAAAATGCACAATACTGAAAATTAAAATCACCTATAATCCCATTGCTCTGAAATAAATTAATATTAACATCGTAGTGTATTTTCTTCCAGGCCTTTATTCTATGCATGGATCCAATATGAGTGATTTTTACATATTTTTACATAAATCTAAATGGCATCAAGAATGCAAACAACAAAAAAAAGGAAATAACTTTTCTTGCCTGTTTGCAAGATTGTTCTTAAATGTTCTTTCAAACATAACCTCACTACCTACCTCTACCTCCTGCTACAAAAACAAAGCCAGGAAACCATGATGGGGAGGTAGGCAGTGGAGGCAGGCAGAGAAAAATTAAACTCTGGTTAATGTCCAGATTAGAGGGCAAACTATACTGTTGAATGTATTTGGAGGATTGCTTTGCATAGGGGAACACAAAAATGATTTGACTGATTGATTGATTAGTTTGTCCATTCAACAAACATAGATCGTGCCCTCATTTTCAATCAGGCGTTATACTTGGCAATGGGATACAAATATAAATAGGACGCACCTTTGACCTCG
Organism: Puma concolor; assembly: GCF_028749965.1. NCBI lineage: Eukaryota > Metazoa > Chordata > Mammalia > Carnivora > Felidae > Puma > Puma concolor. Next base: position 28,217,288 of record NC_141675.1, on the reverse strand, counting down.
GAGAGCACCCAGTCTGGGGTGGGATCCAGATGAATAATTCACCAATGACAATGAGGTGTCTTAAATTGTGATGGAGCCCCATGAATGTGTAGCACATAACAAGCCATTTGCAGTGGATGTAGGGAAAGGCACATGTGGAGATACGGTGGGAGAAGGGCTTTGTGCGTCAAACCATGGAGCCTGTTCTTAATCCTCAAAGCGCTGGAGTGCAAAGTGAAGGATTATTGAGAGGGAAGTTAAATGATCATTTTTGTATTTTGGCCAGCACAATTGGAAACAGACAAGATTTGAGATCAGGCAGCTCCATGATCCTTTCAAAAGCAAGTAAAACAACTAAAAAAGTTGTTCAAACAAGTAAATAAACAAACAAGATTCTCTAAATTTCATTTTCCCCCATCTGTAAAATGGGATTAATTGCCTGTCAGGTTTACATGAAAAGAAAAAAATTCAACGAGAAAGAAAGTAAATTGTGAGGCCAAATCGACGAAACCTGATAAACGTTCAGTACATGACCCCAGCTCTTGTTAGCTGTAAGGCACGCAATGTCCCTCAGTTCAGCCTCCTGTCGGTGCTGCTCTCTCCTTTCCACCACATTCTATGTTCTAATCACATGGATCACTCGGTGCTGTACCCCTGCCTCCCACTACCTCAACCTCAGACCTCCACTTCTTTGCTCAACCTGTTCTGTTTTCCTGGTGTGCTGTTTCCTCTTTCTCTTGTCTGCTTGCTTTAAGACCCATCCTTCAAGTCCTGACTTAAATAATCCCCCTTCTCTAGAGGAGTAAAGGAATTTAAGACAACAGGAATGGAAATTTTCTCATTTCAAATTTGGAGACTGAGTTTAAAAGAATGAGATTTACAGTTTCAGGCATTTTGTTTAGTGAGATTTACAGATATAAACTTTAAAATAGTTTATTCTTACTTAAAATAGCTAAACCTACAATCAGGGGGTGCTTCTCCAGGGGAAGGTCCATGGGTACCTGACCCAAGGAGATCAGCTTCCTTCCCTGGTTTCTCATCTCCCTGCTCCTCCTGAAAATCGCTCTTGTTTTATTCATGTTTTTGTTTTCTTTTGTCTTCCAATAACCCCACTTGTTTCTTCTCATTATAATTCTTTCCTTATGATTGTTCATATCTTTGTTTTTATTTTATTTTTTTATTTTAGAGAGAGCACACATGCGTGCAAGCAGGGGAGGGGCAGAGGGAGAGAGAGAGAATCTTAAGCAGGCTCCAACTCACCACAGAACCTGACGGGGGTGGGGGGGCAGGGAGATGAGCTTGATCCCACAACCCTGGGATCATGACCTGAGCTAATAAATTCAAGAGTCAGACACTCAACCAGCTGAGCCACCCAGGCATCCTTTATATCTTTGTTTTTAAATGTATTTGTTATAAGTATCATTATAATTACTCATTTAAAATTCTTGGTACATCTATTCTGGTAGTTCTGTTTCAAATCAACAAGTGTTTATTAGCTATTGTCTTTTTTTTTTTTTTTGCAGTGCTTGTTACATGCTAACTTGGGGGAGAAGCAGACAAAATACCTAGTAGTTTTTCTTCATCCTGTCCCTGCCCTTGGAGTTTCTCACAAGATTTTAAATTAATGCCTCTAATCCACACCTCCCTCTTGTTTCTGTGGATTCTCCATGGTTGATTATAGTGGGGACAACGCACAGTTCAGGCTAGTTAGCCATCTTATTATTTACCTTTAAAAAATTGCACTTAAAATTTTTAATTTGGATACAGTAAGTTTTAAATATTGTGCATGTGTATTTTTAAAAATCCAATTAGATCGTAGAATTTTTTTCTGTGATTCCTTAACTGCTACGATATCTAATTATTTTCCCTCTTTCCTTAAATAGCTTACTTGCTGTTGAAACCCACCAGACTGAGCAAATCTCCTTAGCACTGGGATGTCACTTAGCAATGAAATTTCCCACAATCTGAAGACTATTACTTCTAATAGTCTCTTCTTTATTCCATCTGTAGATGTGAAAGAATCAATCCTATTTCTGACTTCCTCACTTTCCTGACCAGGCAGGTGGAAAACACATCAAATGTCCCTAGATTCCCTGAAATTATCAATAAATGCAGGATAACATGGTGATTAATCACTGAAAGTCAGAATGCCTATGCTTATTTTTTAGCTCAAGTGCTCATTTGCTGTGTGACCCTGGGGAAATTACCCAAATAGTCCAAGACTTTACATTCTATATATTGAGACGTGTCTTAGTAACACCTTTTGGATGGTTGATGCATGAACTTCACTTACATGTATATGTACTTTAGCGTAGCATTGGGCACAGAATAAGAATATATTCTTTCTTCTTTTTCTTCCCATTTTTTTCTCCCCCAATCCCAAAGATATATTTTACCAGTCAAGTAGAAGGATAAAAAAAATCTTTTTTCCCCTCAAGCAGAAACTTTTTTGTGTACAAGTTAAGTTTATATTTTATGTCATGTGCCAATTGATGGGCATTTACAGGTGGAAAGATGGAGGGCCTGTGCCCTCATGGAGCTTAGAGGTTTGTGGAGAAAGCAGACAGATGAATCAATGACTGTAATCAAATGAGCTCTCTGCTGGTGCAGTGATGAACCCAAGGTGTTATGGGAGCCATGAGGATGGGCAACTAATTTAGCCTATGGGTGTCTCTGGTCGGCTTCCTGGAGTAGGTGGTTTTCTAGTTGAAATTGTCCTGTATGTGTCGGGGAATGGAAAGGCATTCCAAGTAAAAGGAATTTGCAAAATTACAAGAGAGAATGAGAGAGAGTGAGAGTTGGAAGTTGGGGTGGAGGATGGAGATGGATGGCCCTGTAGGGAGGAGAACAAATGAGGACTTAACAGATGAAAGGGAAATAGGACACGTCATGTGGCTTTGTTATTGCCTGTGTCTCTGATGAGGTGTTCAGGACCTTTGCTTTTTCAGTGTCCTTGGCCAGTCCCCAGGGAACGTGTAATGTGTGGAGGACATTGCAAATAAATCCTATCACCAGGTGAACCATTGACCCAAATTCCTATCTAGTCTCCTACTCTGTGGGATTGAATTGGACGATGTGAGAGTCAGGAGGGTCCTTTTGGTTATTTAGACGGAGAGAAGAAGAGAAGAAGCCATCTGGCCCCTTGGTGCTTTTGTCCTTTCCCTCTGGGACTCACTCTTGGTGTCGAGAGGAGAATTAGAAAGCTAAACTTGGAAAAAAATGAGTCATTTTTGTTAGGGCCTGAGGCTTAGCTCCCATGAGCCACTCATCTACTTACCTCTTTTTACTAGACCCCTCTCTGTTGGGCTTTCTGCACTTCCCTTGGCTTCTCACAAGCCAGATGGCTCCCACTTCACTTCAGTGATCAAAAAGCAAAAGTATCACATTGCTTTAAGGAATGGTACTGTATAATTTTATGAAGCTGATATCTGGAGTGAAGCTGGGCTTCATGATACTGATATATATATGTAAGTCTGTTAGAGTATCTTTGAAGAACAACAGTCTGGGATTAAAATCCCACATGTGCAATGAACCAGTCTAAATTATCATGAACCTATTTGTTCTGAAGTTTTTGGAAAAACTTAACATGTCAGTATAATGGAATATTGGTTATTAAAGCCAATGTCCATAAAAACTTATGACAGTGGGATATACTCTTTAATGTATCATTAGGTTAAAAAGCAGTACAAAAATTACCAGAGGGTAGGGGGAGGAGGATGGGTTAAATAGGTGATGGGGATTAAGGAGTGTACTTCTTGTGATGAGCACCAGATTATGTATGGAATTGTTGAATCACTATATTTAAAAAAGCTGTACAAAAAAACTAATACAGATTCTGATTCTGTTTAAAATTCATAAACATGAAATAGACCATAATAAAATATGTCAAAATAATAATAGTTTTTAATATCTGGGTCGTGAAATTACAAATGGTTTTTGTTTCCTTGTGCTTTCTTCATATTCCCTGTTTTTAAACCATGAACTTGAATTTCTCTAATTTCTGAAAAATATTATATAAAAGAAAACTGTAAATTGTATTTTAAGAAATGTTTGGCAATTTGTGTAAGGCACATGAGATAAAACCCATGGACAGAAAGTTAATTCTTCCTGGAGAAGTCATAAATAATGGACAGTGTCTCTACAAAGCCAGAATGACAGGCACTTAGTGGCTAGTTAGAGAGAAAACCATGAGTGATCAAAGAGGAATTTGAGGGATGGATTAATGAAAAGTAAGAATTGAACTTCAAGAGGCTCTTCTACCTCAGCCATTCTAGGAATAGCCACTGTTGGAACATTCAGCTGTCATTATAGATTGTTATTATAGTTTTCATTATAGATGACTTACTCCAGAAGACCCTTAACCAAATCTAGGAGATAGGTCTAGCAATCAGAGTCAGTAAATCATGTCCACATTCTTACAGAGTGATTTTCTCTGATAGCGTACACATTGGCACATCCTTTTTCTTTGAATCTCTTGTATTTATACCCCACCACACACACACATTTTATTTGAGTCAGGAAAAGAAATTGATATGTCTATTACATTGATCAGGATAGATTAGGCTATGTTGCAGTAACAAACAAACCAAATGTCAATGCCTGGCACACCAAAGGTTTATTTCTCACTTACATAAAATCCTTTTTGAAGAAATATTTTTCATGTTTATTTATTCCTGAGAGACAGAGACAGAGCATGAGCATGGGAGGTGCAGAGAGAGGGGGAGACACAGAATCCGAAGCAGGCTCCAGGCTCTGAGCTATCAGCACAGAGCCTGATGCAGGGCTCAAACTCACAAACTGCGAGATCATGACCTGAGCCAAAGTTGGATGGTTAACTGCCTGAGCCACCCAGGCACCCCCATAAAGTCCTTTTTAAGTCCAGATATTTGTCCATAGCTACTGTCTTTTGGTGGTGACTCAGTGACTCTAAATGCTTTGATACTGTCACTCCAGTGTCTCAATAGAAGGCTTCTTTGGTCAACATGGCAGGAGGAAGAACAGACAAAGGACACGCATTAACTCTTCTGCGCTTCTTCCTAAAGAGCAATGCTACTCAAAACTCAAAAACAGTCACACGGCTCTGCCTAACTGTAAGAGTGCTAAAGGAACAGATGGAATGCTTGGTGAGATTTTTATACTGCATCCCCCAGCCCCACCCCACACACATTTTCACCTCTGCTTCTTTAGCCCTAGTTAGCATGAAAGAGGACTATGATATAGCAGAGTTACTTATAGCAGGCTTCTCAATTAAACTAAACTTTGACTTTCAAGTAAGAATGGACTTAACTAATTTTTTTTTGCATTTTTTTTAATATATGAAATTTATTGTCAAATTGGTTTCCATACAACACCCAGTGCTCATCCCAACAGGTGCCCTCCTCAATACCCATCACCCACCCTGCCCTCCCTCCCACCCCCCATCAGCCCTCAGTTTGTTTTCAGTTTTTAAGAGTCTCTTATGCTTTGGCTCTCTCCCACTCTAACCTCTTTTTTTTTTCCCCCTTCCCCTCCCCCATGGGTTCCTGTTAAGTTTCTCAGGATCCACATAAGAGTGAACACATATGGTATCTTTCTCTGTATGGCTTATTTCACTTAGCATAACACTCTCCAGTTCCATCCATGTTGCTACAAAGGGCCATATTGCATTCTTTCTCATTGCCACATAGTTGGAGTTAACTAATTTTTAACATCCCCCAAACTAATGATTTTACAGAACTTCCCCAAAGTTTCACATGTCTGATGAACAAATCTAAACTATAATTGGACTGGGGTGTCTAGGTGGCTCAGTTGGTTAAGTGTCTGACTTTGGCTCAGGTCGTGATCTCACAATTTGTGAGTTTGAGTCCCGCGTTGGGCTCTGCGCTGACAGCTCAGAGCCTGAAGCCTGCTTTGGATTCTGTGTCTCCCTCTCTCTCTATGCCCCTCCCCTGCTTGTGCTCTCTCTCTCTCTCTCTCAAAAGTAAATAAACATTAAAAATATTATAATTAAACCTATTTGTTCTAAAAGTTTTGACCCAGACCAAAATAGATGAATAACTTAACATGAGCTTTTGATTTGGAGTCTTGATTTATAATAATGATTCATCTTTGAATCACAACTCTCTCAAATGATCTGACACTTGAGTATGGAGAGCATTTGGGAATTTGATATATTCGGGGCCATAGGACAGGAGAAATGGAACCAGAAACAACCCTTTTAGGAAATCTACTGTATTGGTTGTTATGCTTGGTTCTTTTATGTCTATGATTTCCTCTAATCTTCACTCGATAGCCCTGGGACATAGCTATATTTATCTTCTTTTTCAGAATGAGAATGCTAAGGCTCAGAGATGTTCTATCACAACTAGGATATGTCAGAGCCAGGACACAGATTCAAGTCCTTGGTTTCCTAACACTTCCAACTCTATCATGCACCACACAGGTGATGTTCTTAGCCATTTGAGCATCTCATGACCTCTAGGTACAGCATGCCGCTTCTGTGTCTTTGCCATTTTTTGGTGACTGGATATTCAAATTGGCATTTTCCTTCTTCTTTTCTTACCTTCTCCAAATTCAGACCAGGCTCTTGGGCTTAGCTTTGGACCCGTCCCTTCCATTTTACAGATGATGTAGTGATGGTTCAGTGCACCTGATAAAGAAGGCTATTTGATAAATATTGCTTTTCATTTTCCTTTGATACATTTTGGGCCGAAAGCTCTCTATCTTCTCTGAGTTTTATCGTCACTTGTCTGTCCTTGCTAATTACTTTAGCAATTTATCATTTGGTACTTGCAAAACTATTTTTTTGCATTAACACTGGTACCATAACAATTACTTAGCACTTAATCTATGCTCTGTATGTACATTGTTACTCCCTGAATCATCACAACAGTGCTAAGTAGAGCCTCCTATTAGTTCCATTTTGCAGATGCGGAAACCAAAGTACCTCTTGCCTACAGTTAAAGAGTTAGTAAATTATAGATCTAGGATTCAAGCCAGGCTGTCTGGCTAAAAATTGTACATATTTAAATATCATGCGATAGTGCCTTCCATGAATAAAATATTTCATCTACTTCTTCAAAGGTAGTGACCACATCTTAATATTTCAGTGCTCCTCATAGTATGTAATAGAGTATTAGGCACAGTAAGTATTTTGGGGGTTGAATTTTATGGATCTTAGGGGTGAAAGGAGAGTATTCCTGATTATGAGCATCTCTTCCCAGTGGTCTGGGATTATAAGAATTTGCTTTGCTTGCTTCCTAGGCTTTTCGCTCCAGTGAAATAGACAGACACAAAGACTAGAGCCTGAGGGATCTGAGGGTTAAGGAATGTACTCAATTGTTCTGTTCCAATTGGTGGTGGAAGTAGGAATGAATTGGGTGGGAATAAATTGAATTCTACCCAGAGGTAGCATCATCTCTCCTTAGAGAATTGGATTTATAAGATGCAGAGGCAAAAGAGTCACTAGTGAACTTACTGCATTTTGGTACAGCCCAATGAGTGTCAACTGTGTGGGCACAGTGGTGTCACTACATCAGGCATAACCAAGAAGGCTTTGTTGTGATTGTTTGGTTACTTGTGGTTAACCAATCCGACTGAACCTATGAATTTCAGACCCTCCATGGTTTTCTTTTGCTTCAGCCATGTACTGTGTAAATCTGTGTTTGGGGTAGTATTAGTGAGAAGCTTAGTGCAGGGAGAGAGGGAGGGAGGGAGAAAGGAAGCAAAGTGCTCTCTTGGATACGATGCTTTGGAGTCTCACGCTGAAGTAATATTTGGTTCTAAGATGATGGAATAGGCCATACTTGCTGCATTTCTAGGCCACCTGGCGTTTTGAGGTCCTGGCTGGCTACCTGAGTCTGTATTTCTGATTCTAGAGATCTCTTTATCAGCAGCTGGAGCCACAGATATTAAAGTATCAAACACTCAAGACCTTCTGCCCGTATCAGCCAGGGTAGGAGGCTTCACTCCCAGTGTATCCGGCTCTCAGCTTTTGTTGAACAGTCCTTGGTCCCTACCCACCAGGACCATGACAGCTTATAGTTGTACCTGCCTGTGATAACTGATGTGAGGCATTTGGCCTAAGTGAGCATGCCATTCATGGCATGCTTTTTTTTTTAAATAATAAAATTATTTTTATTTTAAAAATAATAGAATCCCATGGGCATATCAGTAGAGGGACAAAGAAGACTTGAAAGTGTGGTAAAGGGTTACGAGAATAGAGCTGTTTAAAGTGCCTGGAGAGGAGACAGTATGCCCGATGGACAAGGGTAGGAAAAGTCGGTTGGTAATTCTAGGATGGGAAATGTGGACTTGGGCCTGCAGAATTTACGTACCACAGAAGGATGTTGGGCAGGGGAGTGACCAAACTTGAGTTTAACAATTTGGCAAATACCCCTGAAAACCTAGTAGCTGCTGATTGCAATGAGGGATAAATTATAATGAATCCAGGTTGTCTCACTTAAGGTTTGTTTCCTTAGATTCGATTTCATCTTATGTTACTATTACCCCCTCCCACTTTCTTTTCATTGGAGTTTGTCTATTTTTCTTTATCCATGTATTCACTCATTCACTTGCTTATCCATTCATTTATTTAGTATAATCTGTTTTATAAGTATCACCTAGTTATTTTAAAGATAATCTAAGGTTCTCAGTCCTTTGGTAAGGGAAATGTAACTTTTTTATGATTACTAACATATGAAATACGTTGGCCTTATGTATACCATCTGTTAGTTGTTTTTAAGTAAAATTTTATGCAAGTGCAACAAACATACAGAAGAGTTCCCATCATAAGTATATAGCTCCGTGAATTGTTACAGAGCAAACACTCCCAAATCAAGATAGAGAATATTTCTGCACTCCAGAAGCCTCTTTTGTATCCCTCTTGTCATTGCCTCTACTAAAGGTAGCTGTTATTCTGATTTCTATCATTATAATGAATTTGGGCCTGTTTTTGAACTCGATATAATTGGGACCAAACAGCATGTACTCTTTTGTGTCTCGCAAATTTTTTTCAACATTGTGTCTCGGAGATTCATCCATGCTGGTGTATATCAAAAGAGGTCCTTCATTTTCATTACTATGTGGTGTCGGGGAACAAGAATTTCCTGTTCCCTTCAAAGGTCCTTCCAGCTGGACTGAGAATCAAATAGACATGAGACAGATTAACAGGAGAAAATCAAATTTAATTTTATATATGCAAGGAATCCACACAGACATGGACATTCCAAAGACAGGCAAAGTGAGGCATACATATATGTCATCCTGCACTAAAGAGGACAGGGTAGGGGGTGTGGGACTGCACACCTGAGATTTGCAAGGCAGTAAGAGGAGCAGATGTTTGCCTTGCCATACAGATAGGTCATTCAGGTAAAATTCATCTCTGCTAACAATCCTTATTCTGGAAGAGGCCCCCAATTTAGATCCATCCTTCTATGTAATTAAGGAACAAAAGTTTCTCTTCAGCCTGCAGAGTGTCAGTTGCCTTCAGCTCAAAGTAGGGGCAGCCTATTTTGCCCTCTTGGGGCAGCCTGCTCTTGATCGCTGCAGTGGCATTGTGTCATATGAAAGGACCACAATTTAGTTATCTCCATCCTTTTCTTGGGTCACATGTTATTGCTGTTGTTATTTTCTTTCCCTTTTAAAAAAAATGCTTATTGGGGCGCCTGGGTGGCGCAGTCAGTTAAGCGTCCGACTTCAGCCAGGTCACGATCTCGCGGTTCGTGAGTTCGAGCCCCGCGTCAGGCTCTGGGCTGATGGCTCGGAGCCTGGAGCCTGTTTCCGATTCTGTGTCTCCCTCTCTCTCTGCCCCTCCCCCGTTCATGCTCTGTCTCTCTCTGTCCCAAAAATAAATAAAAAAAAAAAAAACACGTTGAAAAAAAAATGCTTATTTATTTATTATGAAAGAGAGAGTGAGTGAGAGAGAAGAAAGAGAGAGAGAGAGAGGAAGCAGGGGAGAGGCAGAGAGAGAGGAGAGAGAGAATCCCAAGCAGGCTCGGTGTGGAGCCTGACTCAGGCCTCCATTTCATGACTGTGAGATCATGACCTGAGCTGAAGTCAGGTGTCAGACACTTAACCAACTGAGCCACCCAGGTGCCCTGAATGTTGTCATTTTCTATTTAGTCATTCAGCATTGGGAAAAAATTCTGTCTAGCCTGGCATTTACCAGCCAACAGGCTAAGTGGAGTGTCATTAATCCTCCTTAATATCCACTCAGTGCTAGCTTCTACCTTTCATTCGAATGTCTGAAGGTGACCTTGATATCTAGTACCTATCTAGAGTTGGTGAACTCAGTTGGTATTTATCTGGAATAGGTTGGCCAGACTGTGGCTGGAGCTCTCTGACTCAGTCAGAAGCTCAGAGTCCATTCTTCCACGAAGTGTGGTATATGAAAGATAATGCCTCCCACATCGCACTGCTTCTTGGGATATTCTTGTATCAGCCCCCAATTACAGTACTTTCCATGGGAAACAAAATATCCCTAAATGCAATATGCCTCTGCTTATTGTCCTTGCCCTTTAACCTCATTTTCCCCAAGTTTTTTTTTTTTTATGTTTATTTATTTTTGAGAGAGAGAGACAGCAGGAGCAGGGGAGGGGCAGAGAGAGAGGAAGAGACAAAATCCAAAGCAGGCTGCAGGCTCTGAGCTGTCAGCACAGAGCCCGACGTGGGGCTCGAACTCAAGAACTGTGAGATCATGACCCGAGCTGTAGTCAGACACTTAACCCACTGGGCCACCCAGATGCCCCTCCCAAAGTTTGTTTTTGTTTTTCTCTTTTGCTAATCATTCATCTTTGAAAGTGTTCCATGAAAAATTTTCTGGGACTAAGTTTGGAAAGCATTTTACATCATACCTACCTCCTTTGTGGAGATTCACAGAGCACATTCACATACTAAAGACTAAAACTTCCTGCTGTAAAGAAACCTACTTTATGTTATAAAATCTTACATTTGCTTCTTTTGTAAATATCTATTAGTACCTCATACAATAAAACAATAGTTCCATAAGCATAGTGCTATGTAGAAAACAGCCAGAAGAAATTCCACCTGGATGTTTTTTCCTTTCTAGTGCTATTGCAAGTTTCTGAGTTTCTCCTTGACTATTTTAATGGAAATACAGCAAAAAGCAAAACAGGCAAATTAATCCATTATAAATATTTACTTATCTATATCCCCATTTGCCTGTGAGCTCCTTGAATGTAGTTACCCCGTCTTTTCATCTTTGTATCTCCCAGTTCCCAGCATGGTTTCCAGCACCTACTTGAAGCGTTCAATAAATATTTTATGAATGAATGAATGAGATATAACATTCTGGGACTGCCAGCATTGAGGAACTCAAGTAGAACTGGAAAGCAACCCCAGATTTTAAGGTGTACAGGAGGCAGAACAACATTACGGAAGATATCCTGAACTTTGGAGTTGGGGTTTAAAAAAACTCTGGTTGAATCCTGCCTCTTCCACTTTTTAGTAATGTGATCTAGCAATTTACTTAGATTTTCTGAATCTCAGGTTTTTCATCTGTAAAATTAAAATAATATCAAGTTCCCTTTTATAACCATTGAAAGGATTAAAGGTGCTAGTGTGACTGGATGCATTGAGCATTGCGCTGCACACATAAGTATTCAAGAACAGTTGCTATAATCGGTATCGCTGTGGCTGTTATTACTTTATGTGTGGCACTTGTTTCTCTGGTCTGTCTCTGCCCACATCGGAGCCTACAGATTTTCCTGTGCTCAGATTCTTCTCACATTTGGGGACGATTGGAAATCCACAGAACTCTTCAGCTGCCACACACGTGGTATCTATCATATTTCTTCCTCATCTAATAATGTCTCCTCTAAAGCCTTGCCCAGGTTCTTAGACTTGATCAATGTGGCCTCCCCCTCCTGCTGCCAGAGGACCCCTAAAGTTTCTCCATGCTAGCAGAGAGAGTCTTCTCCTTTTCAAATAATTACAGTGAATATGCATTTCTCACATTGTTATGCAGAAGCTATTCCACCTTGCAGTCTGGTCCTCTGGAAGTTTGGGAAAGAGAGAGAGAGAACAAGAACGAACCTGTGTGTGGTGTGTGTGTGTGTCCATGTGTGTGTGTCCATGTGTGGATGCTGGATGCCATTCCTTCCACATGTGCTGTGGCTTTCCTCTTCCCCAAAGCATCACCCACATGTCTGTGAGGGCTGGTCATATAACCTCTCTCTGAGACAGACAAGATGCTATGTTCCACAGTGTCCATCCTTTTAAGCAGTTCTTCTCCACTCCCAAAAACCATGTCCGGTTCACATGCTACTTCTACCTAAATTCTTGTCTCTCCTTTGTTTTTATCCGTAGCTGCTCTAGCAAGGCCATTTGCCACAAAGCTTATGTTCTGCCATTTGGAAACTTTTAGTAGAAACATTATTACACATCAGACTTAAAGGTGATGCCGTGTTATTCCTCAAATAAATAAATAAATAAATAAAAACAGAGCTACCCTATGACCCAGCAATTACACTACTAGATATTTATTGAAAGGATATAGGTGTGCTATTTCAAAGGGGCATGTGAACCCCAGTGTTTATAGCAGTGCTATTGACAATAGCCAAAGCTTGGAAAGAGCCCAAATGTCCGTCAATAGATGAATGGATAAAGAAGATGTGGTGTTTATATGCATACACACACACACACACACACACACACACACACACAATGGAGTATTACTCAGCAATCAAAAGGAATGAAATCTTACCATTTGCAACACTGTGGGTAGAACTAGAGTGTATTATGCTAAGTGAAATTAATCAGTCAGAGAAAGACAAATATCATATGACTTCACTCAGATGTGGAATTTAAAATACAAAACAGATGAAAATAAGGGAAAGGAAACAAATAATATGAAAACAGGGAGAGGGACAAAACATGAGACTCTTTTTTTTAATTTTATTTTTAATTTTTTAAAATTTACATCCAAATTAGTATATAGTGCAACAATGATTTCAGGAGTAGATTCCTTAGTGCCCCTTACCCATTTAGCCTATCCGCCCTCCCATAACCCCTCCAGTAACTGTCAGTTTGTTCTCCATATTTATGAGTCTCTTCTGTTTTGTTCCCTTCCCTGTTTTTATATTATTTTTGCTTCCCTTCCCTTGTGTTATCTGTCTTGTGTCTCAAAGTCCTCATATGAGTGAAGTCATATGATTTGTCTTTCTCTCACTGACTAATTTCACTTAGCATAATACCCTACAGTTCCATTCATGTAGTTGCAAATGGCAAGATTTCATTCTTTTTGATTGCCGAGTAATACTCCATTGTATATATATACACCACATTTTCTTTATCCATTCATCCATGGATGGACATTTGGGCTCTTTCCATACTTTGGCTATTGTTGATAGTGCTGCTATAAACATGGGGGTGCATGTGTCCCTTTGAAACAGCACACCTGTATCCCGTGGATAAATACCTAGTAGTGCAATTGCTGGGTCATAGGGTAGTTCTATTTTTAGTTTTTTGAGGAAACTCCATACTGTTTTCCAGAGTGGCTGTACCAGCTTGCATTCCTATAGAGACTCTTAAATATAGAGAACAAGCTGAGGGTTACTGGAGTGGTCATACATGGGGGGATGGGCTAAATGGGCAAGGGGCATTAAGGAGGACACTTGTTGGGATGAGCACTGGATGATGTTATATGTAGGGGATGAATCACTGGATTCTACTCCTGAAATCCTTATTGCACCATATGCTCATTAACTTGGGTGTAAATTAAAAAGTAAATTAAAAAAAAATAAAGGTAATGCCACATTAGAAGGAAGTTCTAAGGAGATACCCACCCCAGTATTTTCCTTAAGGTCTGTCCCAGTACCAGCAGAGAAGCCACAAGCTTCCACTTTCCCCTGCGGCTTATGTGGGCGGCAGCCATCATTAATGGTGCACTTTTCCCCCGCAGTCTGTCTTCATGCAGTACCACAGGCAGTCACCACCAGTCGGCTAGAGTGGCAGATGAGGAAAGCCTAGGAGCCAAGCTTGGACCTATTAAGTCCTTTTAGTGCCTCTGCATCCAGTCTCCACCACAGAGTGCGCAGCTAGATTCCTCTTATAAAAGAGACCTGTTTTAATGAATTGCTTTAAGGTGAGGTCCTAGACCTTGCCTTTATATTGGGAAGTGTTTTTGAGCAACACCACTTAGCTTTAGTCTTCAGGAGAAACAAAATCTTAAAAAAAAAGAAAAGAAAGCTATGAACAGGAGTCTAATATGGTGTGTCCAGTACATGTCAATTATGTTAGCCACTAGCCACAGGTGGCTATTTAAGTTTAAATTTAGTTGAAATACAATTAAAAACTCACTTACTCAACTGCACTAGCCAGAGTTGAAGGGCTCATCAGGTATGCTGTATGGGTCAGCATAGATATGAAACATTTCTAAAACTACACATATTGCTGTTAAGCAGAGCTGAATTATAGTTCATGTTCTGTATCCTGAGAGGCATTTCTTTTTTACACTTTGTCATCTACTCAACCCTTTCTTCTTTCCCAAACACATCATGTTGTCCTTTACCACCTAAGCAATAGCATGTAGATGCTAGGGTGTCATTAAAAGCAGAAGCAAGTCTTAAATGAGAAGGTGTAGGAGCAGATAAGAGATCATAAGTAGATCACTTATCATGCTTTCTCAAGGAAATTGGCTTCTGGCTTTATATGGCGTCTTAGATTCTGCTGTTGAATGTAAAAATAATCTTGCTCCTTTTTCCTTTAAATTTAGCTACATGTATGAGACCAGAAGCCCGAAATCCATTTTGTGAGCCCCTAGCTTCCTGTTAATGTGATATTAATGGAAGAATCCAACCTATGATTATATTAAAAAAGGCAAATAACTGAACAAAATAAGGCTGGGATTTGATCTTTCTACTGGGTAAATTTAGTTGCCTGAGAAACAGGAGGAAACTATTTCAGTGCCAAAATAATAAAGAACATCACTGAATTTGCTCTTTCTCTCTCCTTCAGGAGCTATAGTTGGTATGATAGGAAAAAGAGGGCTCTGACATGGAAGAGATAGTCATTCATACGATTTCCTTTGATATTTTGTTCAAGTTTTACTTGTAAAAGTCTCTATCAGCCTTATAATTATCCAGTTAAATTTATACATCCAGTTCTTCTCCCAAAAATGGGTGACATTTGAATGCTATAAAATTAATATGAATGTGATGCGATGGACATAATTGCTTTCTAGAAAACTCTCATCTTTATGACTCACTGTTAGAGACAAAAATGTGAGCCTGGAAGTTCCTAGAACATCGATATATCTGATTCCTTATGCACATTTCCTCAAGAAAGCTGTTTTTCAGGAAATAGCATCTCTGCTGAATTTTTTCTTTTAGTCTGTCTGTTTTCTCAAATTAGAAAGCTCAGGAAATGACTGAAATAATAATTTATTGCCCTTGAGTGATTTGGCGTAGTATATTCTCGAAAAACATTCATGTACACATAGTGTGATTTTGAATCTTATTCATTCGAACCATGGCCTTTTGTGGTTCACATGGTTTTATCTCTGGGTTTGCTGGGCGTGTTAGCTCCACCATCTGTAACCCAGCAAATGCTCAGGGTTTGAAATCCTCAGAGTGGGGACACTGGATTCCCAGACCTCTCAACTTGCTGATGAGGCTACTGAAACACAGTTGCAAAAATGACTTGAGCTGCCTGAAAGTAAGGGGAAAAAGAAAAGTGAATTTCTAAACACTACTAGAGCACAAGCTCATTAATGCACACACTGTGCCGTAGAGATTTGTTAAGATTGAAACAGGGTTGAAGTTTGCCTTTGCATCATCTAGAAAGAAAGTAATTGTTAAGCAAATTAAGAATATAAATCATTTTATAAGAAATGGTCAAATACACAGGTTTGGGAGTCCATTAGACCCAGGCTTAATTCCTGGCTCTGTCACTTACCAGCTATGACATTGGGGCAGGTTACTTAACTACCACCGTGAATCTCATTTTTTACATCTATGGCACAGGGCTTACAATTCTTTTTTTTTTTTTAAATATGTGAAATTTATTGTCAAATTGGTTTCCATACAACACCCAGTGCTCATCCCAAAAGATGCCCTCTTCAATACCCATCACCCACCCTCCCCTCCCTCCTACCCCCCATCAGCCCTCAGTTTGTTCTCATTTTTTTTTTTTTTTTTTTTTTTTTTTAAATTTTTTTTTTTCAACATTTATTTATTTTTGGGACAGAGAGAGACAGAGCATGAACGGGGGAGGGGCAGAGAGAGAGGGAGACACTGAATCGGAAACAGGCTCCAGGCTCTGAGCCATCAGCCCAGAGCCTGACGCGGGGCTCGAACTCACGGACCGCGAGATCGTGACCTGGCTGAAGTCGGACGCTTAACCGACTGCGCCACCCAGGCGCCCCAGTTTGTTCTCATTTTTTAAGAGTCTCTCATGCTTTGGCTCTCTCCCATCTCCCACTCTAACCTTTTTTTTTTTTATCCTTCCCCTCCCCCATGGGTTCCTGTTAAGTTTCTCAGGATCCACATAAGAGTGAAAACATATATTATCTGTCTTTCTCTGTATGGCTTATTTCACTTAGCATAACACTCTCCATTTCTGTCCACGTTGCTACAAAGGGCCATATTTCATTCTTTCTCATTGCCACGTAGTACTCCATTGTGTATATAAACCACAATTTCTTTATCCATTCATCAGTTGATGGACGTTTAGGCTCTTTCCATAACCTGGCTATTGTTGAGAGTGCTGCTATAAACATTGGGGTACAAGTAGGGCTTACAATTCTTATCTCAAGAGATTGTTTCAAGGATTAAATGCAACAGTATATATATAGTTGGTTATTAGCATAGTTAGCATTAGTGGCTAGGGAGGCAAGTTCTTTTTAAAAGAGATTTATAGAGAATCATATGCTTGATGAGGACAGAAAGTATAAATATTCACAGCTTTTCTCCCTTTCCCACCCTCTTGGGAAGATTCAGTGTTTGCGCTGCCAAAGGGGGAGCTGACAGGGTAAGTAATGATTAAAGTTGTGAGAGGAGAGAAACCTAGAGGGCAGATTAATTTGCAAAATAAAGACTCTCTATGAAAGAAATTTTTAAAAAAGGATCTAAAAGCCCGGGAGACTGAGAGAGAAGGGTGCTGCAGGTTTTATGGGGTGGACAAAAACAGGGTGGGGGGCGGCTGCAGTCAGACAGACATTCAGGGGAACCAGGTGTGTCAAGAAAATGTTGGGAAGCGTTGTATGCTTTTTTTGGAAAGTCTACTTAAGTAGCTGTCCCATAGGGGAGGCAAGCATGGCAGAGTGGGTAAGGGCCCAAATTCTGGCTCTGGAGTTCTGGGTTCAAATCCTTGTCCTTACTCTGTGCCTGGTTAGCCAAGTGCAATTGTTGCCCTTCTGTGAGCTGTGGTCCTGTCCTGGGAAATGGGTGTCCTACCAACACCTACCATGGGATTCTCTTGAGGATCAGGTGAGGGATTCTCCTGGGGATCTGACGACTTAATGTCCAGTGCCTGTCAGATATAGAAGAGCTTGATAAATGTTACCTGAACTTCCTGGTATAATTTCTAGAAAGTACAATTTGCATCTATTGAATGCTCAGTGTAGACTAGGCACTCTTCTGAGGAATTTATGTGGATTCATTCATTTAAAGCTCAAGACAACTCTACAAGATAGGGACTATGATTATCCCATTTTCCACATTATAAAACTGAGGTAGAGAGGATTCTAGTAATTTGCCCAGAGTCATACAAGTGAGTAATACTTGTATTAGCCTCAAATGCTCTCTCTAATGCTTCATCCACACTCTTATCCTCTATGCCTTTCTGCAGCTCCTTTGTGGGTGTCTGATCTTAAGATAAACAACCCCTGGAATAGTTTGTCTCATTTTATAAATGCTGAATTTATATTCAAAAACCTTGCTACTCAAAGTGTGGTCCAAAAGCCAGTAAGATCAGTGACAGAATCAGAAGCAGAATCGGAGGCCCCACCACAGACTCTTGAAACAGGAACTATGTTTTAACAAGCTCCCCATGATTTATGATCATGATTTATGATCATGTTAAAGTCTGAAAAGTGCTGCTCCAGAATATGAACCCTTGGGCAGATGGACTGGCTTAGTGCTTGCCACCTAAGAGCAGATTTATTCTTTTTTTTTTTTTAAGATTTTATTTTTAAGTAATCTTTACACCCAGTGTGGGGCTTGAATTTACAACCCTGAGATCAGGAGTAGCATGCTCCACTGACTGAGGCAGCCAGGTGCCCCAAGTAGATTTACTCTTGATCTAAAAGTATACCAAGGAATATTGAATACGAAATAAATTGATGAGTCCTAGTGGAGTAGCATCTGGTTTATCTTCAGCTGAGTGAATGAATGCCTGCTGCCTCCAGCATCCAGCACAGTGCCAGGCACGTAGCAGAAACCTCATACATATTTCTTAAATCAAGATGGAAATGTTGTGCGATAGAGATATCCAGCACACCAGCCTTCCCCTGGATGTGCTGTGACATTTAAAAAGGCCAAGTAATGCCAAAGCAAGCAGAACAGTGATTATGCACTTATTCTTAACACAGTTTTAAGACAAGCTCTGCTCAGTTGGTTCCCCTGTGAACTCAAGCTGATTCTCTTCCCTCTTGAGCTCTCTATTGTCTTGGCGTTATTTGCAACTCATTCAGAACCTAATTAAGTTTCAGGATCAGTTTGTCCTGTTAGAGAGTGTGGATATGCTGAAGTGGTGGGTTTTTTTTCTTTTTAATATAACTTAAATTATCTGAGTGAAAGGACAATTATAATTTGCTTCTAAAATTGGCCAAAAGTCAGCTTTCATCAAAATAATTCTCAGCAGACATTAGTCTCTGTAAAACCAAGGTATTGTACGAAAGGCAACAAAGAGGATTTAAACAGGCCTCGGAAAATGTATTGATAATCTGGTCATATTAATCCTGTTCTCTAACAGAGTGTGAAATTAGTTGTTTACTTCACTTATCTGTGTCTGGAGGTAGCTGATCACTCGTTGACAGAGCCATATTTTGTGATCACCTTTCAGCAGTGAGCTTCTGCTGGGCCAAAGCCAAGCAATTCGACTTCACTGTCTATGTAGCACCTCCAAAGTCAAGGTCAGGACTATTGTTCTCTGGGCAGCCAGAGGAACTCATGAACTCCAGTATATCTGCTCAGGGCTTTCATTTGTGCATGGACATGAAGGTAAGCCAGGACGCTAGGTATAATTGTGAAAGGTTAGGAGTTTTATCTTCATTATCTCTACATCTTACCTAAATGCTATCTTCCACTCCCCATCTGAATTGAAGGTTTGTATTGGTTTCGTCATCAGTCTACAAATATTATCAAGATGAACATTATTGGGGATACAGTAAACTGTAAGAATAGTCTCTGACCTAAAGGAGTATGTGTGTGTGTGTGTGTATATACACACACACACACACACACACACACACACACACACACACCAGAGATTAACCAGTGAGGTGAAATAGACCCTGTTGATATTCTGCCCAGATCCCTTTATCAATTTAGTGGATCCATCCCCCAGTGGTGGTGAGTGTTGGCTGTTAATGGCTCACAGCTGCCTCTTTTCTGAAGCATTGACTACTCTTAGCCAGTGGGGATAGGGACCAAAACTAAGAGGTTATGCTTTCTCTACCCTGGCATGACTGACTTATATGGGATTATATAAGAGGCCAGACCTCTTTCCATGAGGTGGACAAACCCATGTTATAATCCATGCTAGAGAGCCCCCCATTGGGACCATGCTTCAGCGGTTGGACCTCTACTGAGGCTACTTCCTTGCTTCCTTCACTTCCTTTCTATCCTCTGCTCAGTTAATCAAGTACATCTGAATCCCTGTTTCAGTCTCTGCCTCTATGATGCCCAACTTAAGACTTGTAGGAAATTAATACTACCCATAAAACTGGTAGAACAAAAGGAGGAAACAGTATTACCAAAGTGCAGTGAGAGCTATAACCTTGGAGATAGAATTGCCTGACAGGACCAGGGTCATTCTGGGAATTTCCACTGCTAAGGAACAGGGTAGGAGTTAGGAAGAAATATTCTCTCCCTCCCTTCCCTGGGTCTACAATCCCTTTAGTCAAACTCAACAGGTGTCTTAAGTCTATATGAACTGCTGTCACAAAGCACCATAGACTTGGTGGCTTATGAACAACAGAAATTTATTTCTCAAAGTTTTGGAGTCTGCAAGTTCAAGATCAGGGTGGGCTTCAAGAACAGCATGCAGGTGAGGGTTCTCTCCTACATCACATACTTCTCATTGTATCCTCATGTAGTGGAAGGGCCTAGGACACTCTATGGGATCTCTTTTTTAAGAGCAATAATCTCATTCATAAGGGCTGCACTCTCATGACCTAATCACCCCAAAGTCCCCACCTACTAATACTATCACCTTTGGGGGTTAGGATTTCAATGTCTGAATTTGGGGAAGGGGGTGGGTGGACACAAATATTCAGACCATATCAACAGGAAAGTAGCCAGCAATGAGCTGGCAGTCAATACAAGTCAGTGTCTGAGATCCCTAAGTAAGAGAAAAAGGGAGACGAATCAAAGAGGAAGGAAGAAATAGGTAATGACCAGCATAGCAGCCTTGAACAATCACAAACTTTTTTCTGTCCTTCATTCCAACCATCACATTGGCACCAGATTGATCTTTATCAAATGCTTATTACATCATGTTCATTTTCTGAGCTTTAAATCCTCCAAGTGTTTCCCATTGCCTAAAGGAATGATCCATAAAATTTCTGGATCATGTACCCCATTGATTAAAAAATATTTCTAACCATGTGCCCTGGTTCATTTGTGTATTCATTTGTAAACTATTTAATTTCCTATCAACTAATAAATAGCTCTGAGTACTATGTAGGATATATCATTAATGATTATATGCATAAATTATGTATATATTTCAAGAAGATTTCTTAATAACTAAAAAAACTGTGGACAGTTTTTGGCACCTGCAACTGGATTGTTTTTTGATTTTTTAGAAAGAGCGCGCACACAAGTACGGGAGAGGGGCAGAGGGAGTGAGACAATCTTAAAAGGGATCCATGCTCAGCACGGAGCCCTGCTGAAGCTGACGCAGGGGTCAATCCCATGACCCTGGGATTATGACCTGAGCCAAAATTAAGAGTTGGATACTCAACCCACTGAGCCACGCTGGTGCCCCACATATTGTTACCATTGTTTTACTACCTGCCTTGTGAATGTATGAGAGTTACTGGTTAATGTATTTGAATACTCAGACAAACTACTGATTTGGAAGGTGGTTGTATGAATAGGTGGAGACTGCTATGCTCAGAAGGTGTGGGCTGCAAAGACAGAATGCATTTAAGGTGGCTAGTAGAACTTTGATCTTAAAGTAACAGTGGGAATCCTAAAAGAGTTTCAGTTGGCAGTGGGAAAATGAATAATTTAATACTGAGAGCAGTCAGATTACACTAATAATAGCTCTACTTTTGGAGCACCTACTGTATACTTGGCATTATGCTAATCACTTTACATACATTATTTCATCTGCTTATCATAGCACCTCTTCAGAGTAGGTATTAAGTACCCTGCTCACAGTCACACACTTAGTTAGCAGAGAAGCCAGAATTTGAACCTGGAAGGAACTACATGTCTCCTTGATAGAATCTTTTTTTCCATTATACCTCACGACTAAGACTAGACATTAGAGAAGATGTCTCATTCTGTACAAAAAGCTTGTGTTCTATATAAAGGAGTCAGTGGGTCAAGAAAGTGGATGGATGAAAGGGGCCAATCTGAAAAGGCTATACACTCTATGATTCTAACTATATGGCATTCTGGGGAAAGGCAAAACTATGGAGACAGTAAAAAGATCAGTGGTTGCCAAGGGTTAGCGAGGTGGGAGGAATGGATAGAGAGAGCACAGAGGACTTTTAGGGCAGTGAAACTACTCTGTATGATACTATAATGGTAGGTCCATGCCATTATATATTTGTCTAAACCCATAGAATATGCAACATGAAGAGTGAACTCTAATGTCAACTATGGACTCTGGATGATAATGATGAGGCAAGGTTCCTCAGTTGTAACAGATACACTCTGGTGGGGCACTTTGATGAGGAGAATGATACGCAGGTGGGGGAAGAGGGGATATAGGAAATCTTTGTACCTTCTTCTCAGTTTTGCTGTGAATCAAAAAAATAAATTGTTCTGAAAAATGAATTATTTAAGAAAAATAAAATAAAACAAGAAAAAGAGAAAGAAAAGAGATGGACACAGGCATGAGTCTACAAGGATAGGGGCTGTTAGAAGAGATAATATCTCCTAGAGATAGGAAAGACCACTTAGAACAGCACAAGGGAAATGTGAATTCTAAGGAACCAGTTAATGCATTGGGAAAAGCAGAATTCAGGAAGACATTGATTGAAGAATGAGCTGTCTTTATCAAAAAGTTGATAAAGTGCTCACAACATACTTCCAACACTACCTGAACACAAAGCCATGTTCCAGTAGTCTATTCCTTCTTTTTTTTCCACTGTTTTTTTAAACTTGCATCTCATATATGTATGCTCTGTCTTCTACGTTGCTCTAATAATTGGTCTACTCACAACGTGTGAAATTAGAGGGACAATTTATTAAGCTGTGCATTTATGATTTGTAAATTTCCTATACATGAGTAAAATTTACTTAAAAATAGAAGGAAAATATGATTCTGTATGGAGGTTGAAATAAATCAGGGATAGTGTATTCACTGATCCTTAATAGATTCAAGCATTCTCCAGCTAAAGGTATTATGAGTAGTAAAAACAGCTCTGGGCTAGGGGATAGAAAACTGGCATTTTGGCCCCAGTTCTGTGATTAGAATAACTGTGTGACATGAGTAAGGTGCCAGTTCTTTCTGAGCTTGAATTTTCTTATATGTAAAAAAGAATGTTCACAAATCCTTGTTAATGTTCAGTATGGTTGAACATAGAGCAACTCTTGTCCTCAAGCTGATCCCATAACAGATACTAAAACAGAACTGTAATTCTTCCCCAACTGTAAATTCTCCTTACCTGATATTTAAGAGTGGAGCTTGGAAAACATTTTCTAGAGAGGGCCAGATGGTAAATATTTTAGGCTTTGCAGGCCATGTAGTCTCTGTTGCAACTACTCAACTCTGCAGTTGCACTGAAAGCAACCACACACTATATGTAAATGAATGAGCTTGCCTGTGTTCCAATAAATCTTTATTTACTCAAACAAATGGTCAAGCCACATTTGACGCAGAAGACATAGTTTGTCCTTTCCTGTTCAAGGACATGACTTTGTGGCAGTCAATACACTTTCCCTTCAGTATATATAGGGGAAAACCAATGTTCATAATAATTAGATAAATAGGGCACTGGAGAGTTGGAAGTGGAAGGAAGGAAGGAAGGAAGGAAGGAAGGAAGGAAGGAAAAGAAGAAAAGAAAAGAAAGAAAGAAAGAAAGAAAGAAAGAATGAACAAAAGAAAGAAAGAAAGAAAGAAAGAAAAAGAAAGAAAGAAAGAAAGAAAGAAAGAAAGAAAGAAAGGAAAGAAAGGAAAGAAAAAGAGAAAGAACAGAACAATGGAGGGAGGCAGGAGAAGAGAGAGAAAATGAAAAAGAAGGAAGGAAGGAAAATGGAAGAAGGATGGAGGGCAAGAGTGGAGAACTTTGTAAAAGAGCATTGGGAGAGAAGATTGGGTGTATCTGCCATGAGGGTGGGGCATTGTCAGATTGGAAAAGGCTTGGCTTTGGCATGGAGCTAGCAGCTAAGTTTGGAGAGACTAGCTGGGGCGTGCACGTGTGTGTGTGTGTGTGTGTGTGTGTGTGTGTGTGTGTGTGTGTAATACTAAGGCACACTCATCACCTTGTGAAAGAGGTGGCATGGTGTATTTGAACCTAGTATGGTGCCGGGTACCAAGGGGAAACTCACTGAATATTTGTGGAAAAGGGAAGGAGAGGAGGGATTGCCCTCATTTTATAGATGAAGAAATTCCAAGCCAGGGCCCTGACGCTGTGTGAGGTTGAGGAAGTCTTTGCTGTTTTCCTAAGGAATCTGCAAGGAAACAGAATTCAAAGAGAAGGACATTGAATTTCACTCCTGAGAGAAGCTTCCAATATCTTCACAGGTCCAATCCTCCTCAGAGAAGGTGGAAAGTGTTGGTGGCTTCTGGGGGATTCCTGGTAGCCCAGGCCTCCATGAGGCCAAGTGTTACCATAAAGGTTATCCTGTGGAGATGGGAGAGGGGCCTGCAGTGCTTATATTGGCTCCTTTTGCCGTGAGTTCAGAATCAGAGGCTGTGCTACTCCTATCTCACAGTCTCCCTCTTACTTTCTTCCTTTTGATTCTGAATTCCGATGTGGCAGGTAAGAGGGATGAAAGCTGAGGAGAGACTTCTGCACTTGGAGCACAGAATCAGATTCTGGGCCTCTCTCCTGGAGCTGGCTGGCTATCTTGAGAAGATGGGCCAGGGTTTAGGAAAGGGAAATTTGGACTGTGTCTCAGGGAGGACGATATCCTCTCTGTGCCATCACGTAGAAGAAGAAGGAGACCTGGATTTTTAGGGAGTCTTAGAAACTTGGAATGTGATTAAATTGATTAGCCAGCAAATCTGTAAAATTTCACACAAGCCACGCACTTAATATAGAGCTGGATTACGGTTTGCACTAATTCATAAATTTTGTTTCACAAGCTAAAAATTTTGCTATGCAAATGTATGCAAATCATATAGAAAAATAACGTTGTTAGCCAAGTGTACCAGCACCTGTTGGGGTTTTTCTCTGTTTCTTTGGTTTTGTTTGTTTGTTTCATTGGAACTGTGCCACTGGGGTGAAAAGCAAGGTAATAAATACATTCAATATTAGAATTTGTGTATTGAACAAGATTCTGAAAGATGATTGGAAGGCTTTCTCCTTTAACAAATACTGTGGTGATTGGCATGTCTTTTTTCCTCTTTTTCTTCCTAAAACAGAATGAAGAAGATGAGCAACATTTATGAGTCGGCTGCCAATACGCTGGGAATCTTTAACAGCCCCTGCCTGACCAAAGTTGAGCTGCGTGTGGCGTGCAAAGGCATTTCCGACAGAGATGCTCTTTCCAAACCAGACCCCTGTGTCATCCTCAAGATGCAATCCCACGGGCAGTGGTTTGAGGTAGGCATGTCCAAGGCAATGGACTGGAGGGTTGATTCAGAAATGTTTTTGCATTTCCTTTCTTCAGGTGGTTTATTTTGATGAGATAGAAAATTCTTGAAATGAATACAATCATATTTCTGCTTGCATTGTGATGCTTTGACGCGACTGCTTTAATGCTGTGGATATTTTGACATTTACCCTTAATCTTTGTGTTCATTGTAGACTTAGTGACCCTTGGGGAAGAGCAGGGAGGAGTGCCTGACAGAAGCCACATGACATAACATTTATTTTTTGGAGCGAAAACTTAATATTATCTACATTTTATTGGATACTCACCAAGGGTCAGGCACTGTTCCAAGTGCTTTATGTAAAAATAACTAATTTGGTCGTCACAACAATCCTGTGAGGAAACAGATGAGGAAACACACAAAGGTTAAGGATGTGCCCAAGATCATTCAGCTTGTAAGTGGAAAATCTGATACTTACAACCAGGCTGCTGGGCTCCAGAGCCTGAGCTCTTTCTTGCTATTTTATACTGATGGTGGGTACCAGTGTGGTCTTTGGAAGTTTGTGTGGCAACACTGCAGGTTGAAATCTGCAGTTGGGTTTGTTAATTGATTTAAAAGTTGAAACAGATTGGATGAGGACTCTTTTTTTTAACGTTTATTAATTTTTGAGGGGGGGAGGGAGGGAGAGAATGAGCAGGGGAGGGGCAGAGAGAGGGAGACAGAGGATCCTCAGAAGGGCTCCAACTCAGGAACCGTGAGATCATGACCTGAGCTAAAGTCAGATGCTTAATTGACTGAGCCACCCAGATGCCCCTAATGAGAGCTATTTTTTAAGTTCTATTTTGGTTTGGTTTTCCTTTTTTCTAAGTACCTGGTCTGAGGAAGCAATGTCTTTTTTTTTTAATTTTTTTAATGCTCTCTTATTTTTGAGAGAGAGAGACACACACACAGTATGCGAGTGGGGGAGGGGCAGAGAGAGAGGGAGACACAGAATCTGAAGCAGGCTCCAGGCTCTGAGCTGTCAGTACAGAACCTGACACGGGGCTTGAACGCACAAACCGTGTTTTAAGTTGCACACTTAACTGACTGAGCCACCCAGGCGCCCCTGAGTAAGCAATGTTTTAAAGATCTGGTGTGAGGTGAATAGTGGGATGGAGAGGAGGTGTGGGAGTTGGAGAGATACAGCAGAGGGAGCAGTAATTATCATCTCTAAGGGAACCAGGTACTGCTTGGAATTTGGAGAAGGGGTTTGAAGCCATGCTGAGCAGAGCAGTGGTAGAGGTTACTATCACCTTTGGGTCCATTACAACAAACTCCTCCAGTCTTCAGTACTTCTTCCAACTATTTGCAAATAGCTGGAAGATGTTGTTCCAGGAGGTAAAAGCTTCCATTGCACAGAAGAAAGAGGGCTAAAGCAGCCTGTTTGCTTAATCTTACATATGTGATAAAAGCCACTTCTCTGAAGGGGAGGTTTGGTCGGGGTGAGTGAGCACATGGAATTCAGGTGGAGGCATCTTGCCTGGAGGAATGCAGGACAGATGAGCAGTCTGGGGGTCTTGGACTTAAGACTTCTCCAGTGCTTATATTGTAAACGTAAAATAGCGTTCATAGGTCTCTTAATGTGTAATGTGTTTTTTTCCTTTCTAAATAGTCTCATTGACTCTGTTGATGGGTATTATGGTTTTTAACTTTTTATTTAACAAAATGAAATGGCAGCCTGCATTAGGGAAAACATTACTCTTTGAAAATGAGAGGAAAGAAATTAGAAAGAAATTCATCTCCTAATGCCCCCTTTACATAAGACAACTATTATTTGTATATATGTCTTTTCCTTCTGGCATTCATATTCTTACATGATTCTTATGCATGTAAAATTTTCTTTCCTCATTTTATTACCTAGTAGTATATATTTTTCTACATTGCTGTAATATTAATCATTACAATTTTTAAAGTTGCATAGTATCCCATCACATGAATTTATTTAGTAATTTTCCTGTTTTTTTTCCACTTTGAAGTTGCTTCCAAAAATACCCTATTTTAGGGGCACCTGGGTGGCTCAGTCGGTTGGGCGTCCGACTTTGGCTCAGGTAATGATCTCACGGCCCATGCGTTTGAGCCCCACTTCAGGCTCTGTGCTGTCAGTTCAGAGCCTGGAGCCTGCTTCGGATTCTGTGTCTCCCTCTCTCTCTGCCCCTCCCCCACTCACGCTCTGTCTCTATCAAAAAATGAATAAACGTTAAAAAAAATTAAAAAAAATACCCTATTTTAAACTGCAATGAGTATCTTTGTGCATAATGCTGTTCCCTACTTTTCCATGAGTTCCTAGGAGAGATTGTCCGAGTGGAATTACTGGTACAAAGATAGGAAACTTTGCGGGCTATGATACGTATTGCCACATTGCTTTTCCAGAGTGCTGTATTACAATGTTACTCAAAGTATGGTCTGCACACAGCTACCAGCTCACAAACTCTGTTACCAGTGCGCAGATAAGAAACTTGTGCCACAGTGTAAATTGATTCCCTGCTTCCTTCATCTAAACAGTCTTACTCTTTAAAAACGGTAATGTCAGCTGATCTTCCAGCATACAGAGCAATAGGCTGATTTATAATCTGGCACTTTGAGAAACACTTCTGTAATCTAGTTTATACTCTTAACAGTATGCATTCAGGATACAGTCAGAACAACAGAGCCCATGCTAGGTAGCTAATAAAGGATTTAATTCAGGTACCTAGTAATAAAGGAGTTGGAAATGCTGAGAAACTAAATAGGGACAGTGAGGGAATGCAGGCATCAATGACAGGAACCTGTTACTTTGCTTAGGGTGGGGCAGTAGTGTGCCGAGGCCATCTTGTATAGGTTTGTGAAAGCTGACTCTTACGTATTCGGGAACTTTGCACGCAGTTGTGGTGTTGGTATTTAGACCACAGACTTGGCAGATATTTCAGATCAGGGCTCGACTCCCACTCAGAGCCATTTGGCAAACATTTATCAGCACACCACTGGGCCAGAGGGGCCAGAGGGGCCAGAGGGGGAGGTGGGAGTACTGGAAACAAACAGCTATCTAGCAGAAGCTGGAAGGAAGGAAGGCCTGTCTGGTGGGAGCCAGGAAGATAGAGGAGATGTGGATAGTGCTGGAAATGCTGCCTGAAAGGGAAGTGAGGGTACCCTGGTATCTGCCTGCCTTTTGCTCTCATGTATCTCACTGTGCCTTCCACTGACCAAACCTTGATAGAAGCCCATTGACAAGGTTTGCAGGGAAAGAGTACAGAGTGCACTTGAGAGCAAAGATGTACATGGCCAGCACATAAACCTTCGACAACTCACAGTAACTTGGATCATCATTCCCTGTCTCATCAAGTAATGCATGTTTGTTTAACGCTAACAACTACTTTTCAGTACAAATTCAGCAAGTGGTCTTATGCTAGGAGTTAGAAGCACACCTATGCTACAAGTTAAAAGCATCTGACAGTCTATTTAAACCATGTAGCGACTACTATCCTTGCTTAGTGAAGGCTAGCAAACATGGACACTGGGATAAGATTTATTGATGCATTTACCTGTGTCTACCCCCTACAATACATCTGGATTTGCAGAGAGATTTCCATGTACACTGTTAGAGAACTGAGAGAAATCCTTGCAGAATAGAATTCATGCCGGCTGTGTGCATGTCTTTTTTTTGTGGGGAAATCTGGTAATTGATTAAGTGGAGAAAAAAACAGAGGCTAAGCTGATTTGCATAATGAAGAGATTGTTGGAGGGGATGTGACAAGGTGAGAGAGAGAGAAAAGCAAGGGGAGCATATCTTTCAGAGGGAATTTTAAAGTTTGGCTAAGGGGCGCCTGGTGGTTCCGTTGGTTGAGCAGTTGACTTCAGCTCAGGTCATGATCTCGTGGTTCATGGGTTTGAGCCCCAGGTTGGGCTCTGTGCTGACAGCTCAGAGCCTCGAGCCTGCTTCTGTTCTGTATCTCCCCCTTTCTACTCCTTCCCTGCTTGTGCTCTGTCTCTCTCTAAAATAAATAAACATTAAAAAATTAAAAAAAAATAAATAAAGTTTGACTAAAGAGGCTCTCCAGTCAGCACTGTCCACTGGAACTTGCTGCAGTGATAGAAATGTTCCCCATCTGTTGTGTCGGACAAGGTAGTCATTACTACATGTGGCTACGAGCACCTGAAAGGTGGATAATGTAACTGAAGAACTAAAATTTTAAAATATTTAATTTTAATTAATTTAAGAGTAATTGTAAGTAGTATGGTTCCAGAGTCTTTTGGTGTGCTAGAGAATTTGGCTGGGTGGGTGGGGAAGAGGAGAGTTTGTAAAAATGTTAGAGTAGGCTCTTAATTTTACAACTTCACTGGGTTTGGGGAGATGTAACTAGAGTTTTGACATTTCTTTTTTATTGTGATTGCTGGCCTCTGCTTTTCATAATGGAACTGCAGCAGGGAAAGGGCCCCGTTTTGCCCTGGTTCACAGCTCAGGTTACTACTGCAGTAGTTAGAACTGCTTTCAGATGGCCCTCCCATATGGAAGCAAACTGTTTGCTCTTTTAATATGCTGTAGCTTGTTAGCCCTGGAAAAAGAACATTGGCCTCTAAAGTGATCATGACACTGTAAACCTGATTTTTAGACTCAAAAAGACCTACAGTCTGACCTCCTGTGCTGTTAATAGTATTAAGGGTCAATGAGGATAAATCTATGTCTTTGAAATATTGGAAATCAATTGTACTGAAATGCACAAGGGACGGTTGCTCTTTGGAGATGCACGGAGTTTGGAATGAATATCTGAGGACTGAAAAAAGAGAGAGGATGCTTTTGTTTCCTCCCAGAATATGGAGATGGGATGGTATTCTTGTTGGGTGAAACTTTCAGCATATCTTCAATGGCCATGATTATAAGTGTTAGAAAAGAAGGAAAAAAAAATACTTGTTAGTTGGATGTACATTCCAAACTGAGAATTTCCGAGTTACCATTTAATTTCCCTAATTTAGAATCATACTCATTAAAAAAAAATCCTCCCTGCACTCACACCTAGCCAAAAGGGGCAACAGTATATGGTGCAGTTCAGTGTAATGATATTTAGACCATATTCCATTATCCAATGAAGAGTGGAAATAATTTCCTCCTGCCTTCTGGTGAGTACTGATGTGTTCACTAACTTTTGGAACCAGGCAACATATCCAAGTGGGAAAAATTAATACTTCTCAGGGATTCAAAAGACAAGGGCCCTTGTGAACTAAAGACTTGTATTCAGTTTCCTAGAGCATATGCTGTATCCCTTGGGTACACTGGATATTCTCCATGAAGCAGAGCTAAGCCCGCAGGCCATGGCCCTTGGCAGAAATCCTATAAGTGGCATGTACTTGTCCTTATTGGAAAAAGCCAAATTATTCCCACATTGCCAGGATGTTGCTCTAATCACCTTTAATTCCATTTTTACATTTAATTTTAATACACAGTGTTTGAGTTTCTCTATAGGAAGCTCTAAGTAATTCTGAGAACTAATTACCCTTGGATCAATTCCATTATGAAAACATGTTATGATGAATCATGTGCTTTGGTGGATTGTTGACAATAATAATAATTGTTAGTAGCAATTAGTGTGGTTATCTAATAATTATCAGTGCACCCTGATGCAAGATTATTATTGTTTATAATAATATATCCATATAGCACTTTATATTCACAAACGCCATCTACTTACATTATTTCATTTGCTTCTTATAATAGCCTCATGAGAAGGTGTTACAGACATTGAAATTCTAGTACGTATTGGGTATCATGATAGAACCTGGTTTGTATCCTCAAAGACCTCAGAGTCTAGTAGAAGAACTCTGTCTTAGAGAGGGAGGGCTGGAGGCTAGGAAGATTATGTGACTTTGAGGAAGAGGGCTCAAAACAAGGTCCGGACTTAAATTAACTCTTCCTTCCCCTGAATGTGCAGTGGGTAGATATTTTACGGCGTCTCAGCCTATCTATAACCAGTGTGGTGGGTGGACCTACACTTGTGGTTCTTAAGATTGCAAGATGTCTTTCAGCAATAACCATCAGGGAGCTTTGAAAAAATAAAGGTTTGTTGCTTACAGGACCTAGAAATTAGATAGAACACCTGGGGCTACTCAGCAAGGTCTTGGGTAGGATGAGAGAGAGGGAGTGTGCACATGAGCCTGGGGTTCTGTTTTTATTGGGTTGAGCATGGGGGCCTAGGGTTTTGCAGGCCCACTCTTTGTTGATGAATTTAAAATGTAAGAGGAAATTCAAAGTGCAGGAAGAGAAAAAAAAACAAGGGGACCAAATGGTCACTATTCAAAATCAATCAAGGTTTCTAAAACAAAAGAGCATCAGTGTGGGGAGGTGGCCTGGCTCTTTAGGAAGTGGTGGCTGCCTGTGTGTTTATTTGAGATAGTCCTCTTTGAAGTGGATACTTCTTTGAAAGCCTGAACAGTGGAAGCTTAAATCAGGTACCAGCTTTGCAAAACAGAAAAAACATGTCAGGGCTTACGCTACAGTAGACCATCTCAAGGGTGCATAGGTTACCTTTATGTGGGATGGGGATAAAAATAAATCACTCTTCCACCTCTCCTTACTTTCTGTCCTCTCTCCCCACTTCCTATCCATCCAGATGTCGGGTGTGTTTGCCATACGATCTTGCATCCCTGCTAGCAGGCAGCACCGAAGGGGAAATATGAGTCTGTGGTGGGGGCGGGGGGGCTTGCCCCCTCCCAAATAAATGGGATGTGAATTTTTTCAGCAATTCCCTTTTGGTTAGAGGGCTCATGGAAGAATTCCATAGAAAAAGACCCATTTGTGCTCGGGACAGTAGTGAGCCATCACCCGTTTGTGTCTGAGCCAGGAAGGTGAAGCCCTAAGTAGCAGCTTTGCATGTAACCTGTAACAGAGATCATCAATTTTCCTTTACTCCAGAGTGCTAAAATTTTGTGAAAATAGGTCAGGCAATATGAACACTTGGGTGATGACAAAATAAAGTAACCATCTATATGTGTTGACACCAGCTTGGAATTAGTCCTTTTACATATATTCTTTCTAATCCTCACAACTACCCTGCAAGGGAGACTTTACTAACCAGGTAAGGAAACTGAGGCTGGGCAGTATTAACAAATCACCTGAGGCCACACAGCTAATAAATAGGAAAGCTGGAATCTGGTTGATTCCAAAATCTATATTCTTTTCACCTTAACCTGGGATTACTACTTGAAGCTCAAGGCCTCTGTCCCCCACACAATTTTGTTCGGCCTTCATGGTGTTCAAGCAGGTCTGCACTGGTTGACAAAACTTAAATATCAGGAGTTTTATTTTCTCATAAAACTCCAGATTTCTGGTTTCTTTAGAATAACCAGAAAAACTAGCAACATGGAATCTGTAATTTTTTTTAATGTTTATTTATTTTTGAGAGAGAGACAGAGTGTGAGTAGGGTAGGGGCAGAGAGAGAGGGAGACACAGAATCCGAAGCAGGCTTCAGGCTCTGAGCTGTCAGCACAGACCCTGATGTGGGGCTTGAACCTACAAACCACGAGATCATGACCTGAGCTGAATCTGAACGCTTAACTCACCGAGCCACCCAGGCGCCCTTGGAAACTTTAATCTGTGTGCAACAATGAGCAGAACATGGGTAGCGGCTGCCTGTATCCAGAGTCTGAGTCTGTCCTCCTGCATCCTGCTAGCCAGCCTGTCCCATCATTTGCCCTCCTAGCCTGGCCCCTGGGGGTATTTGAGTTTAGACTACACTCCTGTACCTGCCTGGACTGGGTCTCTCAAACATAGTTAACCTCTCAGTTGTGGACACAGACAAGAGCTGAAAAAATGAAAATTAAGTCAATTAAAGCATTCCCTCTGGATATCACAAACAGCCTCCTTTCTTGAAAGATTTTCTGTTCACACTTTGCTGACTTGTAGCGTTTTGGTGGCTGACACCTAGCATGACAGATGATAAAAAACAACAGTTTTCTTCAGTTGTTCACAAAGTTTTCACTCCAGTTTCGCCTCAGACTCCCACTCGGGAAAACTTTGATGTTGTTTTCTACCCCCCCTTAACAAGTCCTTAATAAGAATAATTTCTTTCCTCTAAAAAGATGATGTTAGAAATCTTACCCCAAGCACTGAATAGAAAACAAAATGAAATAGTAGAACCAAAAAATGTTTCCTCCTTGCTGCCTGAGGTCACTTCCCTTTGACCAGAGCCTGCAGTTGCCTGCTGTTCAGTCTGTAAGTGATGCACTTGGGTGAAAAGAGAGAAGAAAAATGCATTGCATACGATGCGACTGAGTGGCTTTCTTATCACTGAAATCTCAAAATTGTCAATGTCATGGTGTCTGAGAGCGGAATTGCACAAGATGGAAATTTGGGGCTGCAAATGAGGGAAAAACAATTTGAACTGAAATCCTGTGTTGACTATTAATTAATTAACTCTTGTGTGTCTCAGAGAAGATTTATCAGTTGCAAGAATAAGGTCTGTCCTCCTGCAGCGAGGAAAGCACCGTGCCATGGGCTTCATTGCCCCCTTAGCTTGTAGAACTGGCAAGCCACAGTTGAACATCTAGACTGAACCATTGGTTACCATGGCTTTTTATAATGTGCCTTGAGTCTCATGATGAGTATTTGAAAGATGGAATTATAGTTCAGGGAAAGAGCTTCTGGAAGCATTTATGATTTAGAGCCCTCTGCCTCTAGCTTAAACAACCTTCACCCTCTCCAGGAAGATGTTTTCAACATACTTCCTGGGTTCCTGTTTTAATGTTTAAACTAGACTCACTGCTGATAATCGTGTCCTTAAGAAAATCATCTTTCTTTTGTAATTTCAATCCATTTAATATTTTTAAAATTAATTGTAATGGTGGTTTATTAATGATGATACCTTGGAGTGCCTGGATGGCTCAGTCAGTTAAGCATCTGACTTCGGCTCAGGTCATGATCTCAAGGCTCGTGAGGTCAAGCCCATTGTCAGGCGCTTTGCTGATAGCTCAAAGCCTGGAGTCTGTTTTGGATTCTGTGTTTCCCTCTCTACCCCTCCCCCACTTGCACTCTGCCTCTCTCTCTCTCAAAAATAAACAAACATTAAAAATTATTAATGATGATACCTTGAAATATGCTGAGAGTGGTTATACAGTAGATCAGGTAATCTCCTAAGCACTGTATATGTGTCATCATATTTAATTAGTAAAGCAACCTTATAATTTGGACTCCATATATACTTTATATGGAGGCACAGAAGAGTTAAGTAATTTGCTCAAGGGGAGCACAAGTAGTAAGTAGAGGAGTCATGACAGATTGAACCCAGACTGTCTGTCTCTAGAAACTACGCTGCCACTATCCTTCACTGCCCTCCTCTGAGAAAAATGAGTAGCATTCAGTGTCTGAGTGTCCGCCATGTGCCATGGGCTAAATCTTCACATGCATTTTCTACGACCCTCATGACAGTATTAGAAGATAGAGACTGTGCTTACCCATTTCACAGGTGAGAAAACTAACACAGAGAAAAGTGCATGTCCAAGGTCACAAGACTAGGAAGAAGTGGTGATGGGATTGGAACCCAGAGCGTTGTGTCTCCAGTGCCCATGTTGTCTCCATTACTCTGTGTCTCTCCCATCCTGGACTCTGTGGAGGTAGAATAACCCCATATAATGCTACTAATCCTTAAGATGAACACGTTTTCCTCTCCTCAGAGAATCCATTAACTCATTTAAAACTGTTTGCATTTATTTTTTTTTTTAACAGAAATTAGATTTGCTTTGGTAAATACCTGAAACATCCTTGTAATCCCCTAATTTGTACAACTTTATCCTGACTTCCTAAAGGTTCCCCAAGGTGCATGGCATAGGGACTCTGAGCTCAGGCTATGGGGCCAGACTACCTAGAATGAAGTTCTACCCCAGCCATTGTTAGCTGTACCAATGGGCAAATTAGCCAAACCTTTCTGTGCCTTAGTCTCCTCACCTATAAAATAGATATCATAATGGTACCTGCTACCATTATGAGGATTCAATGACTCGATACCTGTTGAATGCTTATAAGTGTCGTTGATACAACAGAGTCAGTGATCAATAACTGCTATGATTAAGGAACATTTGTCATTTTTTAAGAATTGTTTTCTAAAGAAAGATGTGCTGGTTGGTCCTCAAGTGTTCTGACAATTGATGCCCTGTGGCTAGAGGCTGAGCAGTAGAGACATATCAAGAGGTTGTTGGAGAAGTAAATTCTGGGACACTAAAGCTGTCACTGTTTTATTGACTTTGCATCCCTAGCACCTACCACAATGCCTGACACAAGAGATGCTTGTAATGCCGTAGTTAGATGGATTTCATTTCCATGGTCCATTTCCCCATGTTCACCTCCAAAGACCCTTGGATTTTTGAGGACTGTCCTGTTCTCATTCAGGAGAATGAGAACTCAGCTAATTAGAACTCACCTGCACCACTAGGCTTATCCCTTTTACATGGAGGTAGGATTATTGGTGCCCGAGGAAAAAAGTTTGATTTGAAGGGATTTTCTTTATGTGTTTGTGTGTAAACTATTCAGGCAGTATTGTAACTATGTTGAATGGAGTCATGAGATGATATTGGAAGGACATTTCCCACCACTCAGGGATGAGGAGTATGGAGCCCTTTGTTACCAGGCTCTGTTAGCCTCTGTTTCCTTCCTTACATCCTTTTGGCTTTAAACTTCTTTGTGCTCCCCTTCTTTTCCTCTCTCCCTTTTTCTTCTTCCTCTGGGGAGAGTGAAACAGAGACAGGCAAGGAGAGCTATAGCTACAGTTAGTGTTGGAGACTGGGGTCTCCCTGTGTCTTCTCTCCTCCACCCTAGGCGCCATCTGGACTTATCCTCCTGGATGACTTATCCTCCTCCTGGATCTCTCGCTGAGACAATATGGGAAACAGTAAATTATTTGCTGAAAACACAACTTCCTTCCACCTAGTTTTCTCCTCTGTCTGCTTCAGAAGCAACTGAGTATAGAGGAAGTAGCAAGTTTTTCTTGTTGGCTCTTAGGGATTAAATGTTTTTTTTTAAGGCATTTTATTTTTTTAAGTTTATGTATTCATTTTAAGAGAGAGAGAGAGTGAGCACACGCGCAAGAGCATGCAAGTAGGGCAGTGGCAGAGAGAGAGGGAGAGGGAGAGAGAGAGAAAGAGAGAGAGAGAGCATGCAAGCAGGGCAGGGGTAGAGAGAGAAGGAGAGAGAGAGAATCCTGAGCAAGCTCTGCACTATCAGCATGGAGCCCTACAGGAGCTCGAATCCATGAACCTT
Source organism: Puma concolor (assembly GCF_028749965.1). Classification (NCBI taxonomy): domain Eukaryota; kingdom Metazoa; phylum Chordata; class Mammalia; order Carnivora; family Felidae; genus Puma; species Puma concolor. The sequence goes on along the minus strand of NC_141675.1, from coordinate 28,180,956 downwards.
GGGATCATGACCTGAGCCGAAACCAAGAGTTGGATGCTTAATTGACTGAGCCACCCAGGCGCTCCTTAAATGGGCTTTTTTTTTAAGCAATGGAAATCCCTGGAATGAGAGTGAAGTTCTTCAGTATCTTTATTTGAACCTTAGGACACGAAATATTCTCAACTTCCCCATTCTGAGTCACTGCAGCGTTTGTTTTGAAGACTTGTAAATAGTGTTCTGGGGGTGGGGGTGGGGAACCTAGCTACTTTGGAAGTACTGCAAACATTTGTTTGAAATATAAATTTAATTTTTTGCTTCTCAATTTTGAGTGAGGCAATTTGCTTATGAAATCCAACCAAAAACATCCATTTTGGATGTTTTGTTGGATGAGTTTTGACAAATATATATACACACTTGGGTAGCCACCATCCCAATCAAGATATAGAACATTTCCTAGAATATGTGCTAATATTTAAAATATATAACAGGAAACAACAAAGATAAATTTCAACACATCAGAAACCACTAACTCTCAGATTATGTTCCCATTGATTGACATGTACTAAGTGACAAAAATTTCAGCTTATAGAGCAATCTTATACTAATGAAATATCATCTTTACCTGTTAAATATATTGGGGCTCTGTGTAAGATTTTTGTTGAAAAGAGGAAAAGATGGTTCCATAGCTAAGGAGCATTTGAAAAGTCAGAGAAAGAGACCATAAGAAGAAAAATAGACCCAGAGCTGGTTTAGCTCAGAATCAAACTAAATTATTTATAGTGTGACTCACCAGGCTTCAGATCATCCTGAAATCCCCATTGCTGACAACTTAGGAAGCTGCCAGAGCAGGCAGGCTTGATCTAAAGTCAGTTTGGAAACATGACTGAGGTCTAGCACAAGTTAACTGGGTGACCCTAGAAAGTCACCTAACATCTCTGAGCCTCTCCTGCTGCTTTGTGTCTAAATGGTTGTTATCAGTATTGAAGGAGTGGCTGGCAGGACGTGACAGTGACGTGGCTGACGTTGTAGACCCTGGACTCAGACCGCTTGAGTTATCTGTGTAACCTTATGCAAACGCCTCAACTTCCCTGGGCCTGTGATTTCAACATCTATAAAATGGAAACAAAACAAAGCAAAACAACCTATTCCATGAGTTTATCATAAAGATGAAATGAGATGATGCTTAAGAATTGCTTAATATAGTACCTGGGTCATAGTAAGTGCTTAATAAACATGAAAGGAGATAATGTGTGCAAAACTAACGAGGTTAGCACACAACTTAGCGCTCAGGATATGGAGGATATTATCAGGTAATATTCACTTCGAGGTGTGTTTAATGCCAGTGACAAGTTTTTGGTCTGCCACTCAACCCTACAAGAAGTCTTGGTCCCATTTGTCTGTGTAAAATCAGAGAACTTTCGGTGAGAAAGTTGAACAAGTCTTTAAGTTTCTGCAAAGTCTCTGACTAACCACTTTGATCGATTGGTTTTGGCTCTCCTGGTCAGGAATTATCTGAGCCTCCTCATCCCCTGCATTCTCTGCATTTTGAGGAAGATGAATAGACTTGGAGCAACTTCATTCCGCTTGTCCATGTTCTCTAATCTGTGGATGGGAATCAGAGAGGCCGTGCTGATAACCTTACCTTTCCATCTTTGCTTCTGTGCCAACACCAGCCCCCACAATTTGGCAGTCTCAGAGAAAAAGTGACAAGAAAAATGTTCCCTTCTGGAAACTCCAGATGTTCTCGGGGTCAGTTTATAGGCTAATTAAATATTTTATCTTGATTCAAGCTCAGAAATGTTCAACTCTCTATCTTGGCTAGTCAAACACTTGGTATTTCAATAGCTTCCTTTCATATGAGAATTTAGTCTTAGATATTTTCTTCTTGAATGTGAAGACTAGTTCTTCTTGTTGAAAGATTACAGTTTTGGAACTGTGTGTTGAAGTAAGCAATTCAGATACCTTTTTAACCTCCCTTTCGTGAATTCTAGCCTTTTCAAAATAGCTTCTGAGAAATGGCTTTATGGTAGGGGAACCAATTTAAACCTGCCACTGTTGAAGATTTGCTTCAGCCGGTTTGTTCTAATTACTACTCTTGCATAACAATCAGCCCAAAATTTAGTATCTTTTTTTTTTTTTTATATATGAAATTTATTGTCAAATTGGTTTCCATACAACACCCAGTGCTCATCCCAAAACGTGCCCTCCTCAGTACCCATCACCCACCCTCTCCTCCCTCCCACCCCCCATCAACCCTTAGTTTGTTCTCAGTTCTCAACAGTCTCTTATGCTTTGGCTCTCTCCCACTCTAACCTCTTTTTTTTTTTTTTTTTTGTTCCCCTCCCCCATGGGTTTTTCTTAAGTTTCTCAGGATCCACATAAGAGTGAAACCATATGGTATCTGTCTTTCTCTGTATGGCTTATTTCACTTAGCATCACACTCTCCAGTTCCATCCACGTTGCTACAAAAGGCCATATTTCATTTTTTCTCATTGCCACGTAGTACTCCATTGTGTATATAAACCACAATTTCTTTATCCATTCATCAGTTGATGGACATTTAGGCTCTTTCCATAATTTGGCTATTGTTGAGAGTGCTGCTATGAACATTGGGGTACAAGTGCCCCTATGCATCAGTACTCCTGTGTCCCTTGGATAAATTCCTAGCAGTGCTATTGCGGGTCATAGGGTAGGTCTATTTTTAATTTTCTGAGGAACCTCCACACTGCTTTCCAGAGCGGCTGCACCAATTTGCATTCCCACCAACAGTGCAAGAGGGTTCCCGTTTCTCCACATCCTCTCCAGCATCTATAGTCTCCTGATTTGTTCATTTTGGCCACTCTGACTGGCGTGAGGTGATACCTGAGTGTGGTTTTGATTTGTATTTCCCTGATAAGGAGCGACGCTGAACATCTTTTCATGTGCCTGTTGGCCATCCGGATGTCTTCTTTAGAGAAGTGTCTATTCATGTTTTCTGCCCATTTCTTCACTGGGTTATTTGCTTTTCGGGTGTGGAGTTTGGTGAGCTCTTTATAAATTTTGGATACTAGCCCTTTGTCCGATATGTCATTTGCAAATATCTTTTCCCATTCCGTTGGTTGCCTTTGAGTTTTGTTGGTTGTTTCCTTTGCTGTGCAGAAGCTTTTTATCTTCATAAGGTCCCAGGAATTCACTTTTGCTTTTAATTCCCTTGCCTTTGGGGATGTGTCGAGGAAGAGATTGCTACGGCTGAGGTCAGAGAGGTCTTTTCCTGCTTTCTCCTCTAAGGTTTTGATGGTTTCCTGTCTCACATTCAGGTCCTTTATCCATTTTGAGTTTATTTTTGTGAATGGTGTGAGAAAGTGGTCTAGTTTCAACCTTCTGCATGTTGCTGTCCAGTTCTCCCAGCACCATTTGTTAAAGAGACTGTCTTTTTTCCATTGGATGTTCTTTCCTGCTTTGTCAAAGATGAGTTGGCCATACGTTTGTGGGTCTAGTTCTGGGGTTTCTATTCTATTCCATTGGTCTGTGTGTCTGTTTTTGTGCCAATACCATGCTGTCTTGATGATGACAGCTTTGTAGTAGAGGCTAAAGTCTGGGATTGTGATGCCTCCTGCTTTGGTCTTCTTCTTCAAAATTACTTTGGCTATTCGGGGCCTTTTGTGGTTCCATATGAATTTTAGGATTGCTTGTTCTAGTTTTGAGAAGAATGCTGGTGCAATTTTGATTGGGATTGCATTGAATGTGTAGATAGCTTTGGGTAGTATTGACATTTTGATAATATTTATTCTTCCAATCCATGAGCAGGGAATGTCTTTCCATTTCTTTAAATCTTCTTCAATTACCTTCATAAGCTTTCTATAGTTTTCAGCATACAGATCCTTTACATCTTTGGTTAGATTTATTCCTAGGTATTTTATGCTTCTTGGTGCAATTGTGAATGGGGTCAGTTTCTTTATTTGTCTTTCTGTTGCTTCATTGTTAGTGTATAAGAATGCAACTGATTTCTGTACATTGATTTTGTATCCTGCAACTTTGCTGAATTCATGTATCAGTTCTAGCAGACTTTTGGTGGAGTCTGTCGGATTTTCCATGTATAATATCATGTCATCTGCAAAGAGCGAAAGCTTGACTTCATCTTTGCCAATTTTGACGCCTTTGATTTCCTTTTGTTGTCTGATTGCTGATGCTAGAACTTCCAGCACTATGTTAAACAACAGCGGTGAGAGTGGGCATCCCTGTCGTGTTCCTGATCTCAGGGAAAAAGCTCTCAGTTTTTCCCCGTTGAGGATGATGTTAGCTGTGGGCTTTTCATAAATGGCTTTTATGATCTTTAAGTATGTTCCTTCTATCCCGACTTTCTCAAGAGTTTTTATTAAGAAAGGGTGCTGGATTTTATCAAAGGCCTTTTCTGCATCGATTGACAGGATCATATGGTTCTTCTCTTTTTTTTTTGTTAATGTGATGTATCACGTTGATTGATTTGCGAATGTTGAACCAGCCCTGCATCCCAGGAATGAATCCCACTTGATCATGGTGAATAATTCTTTTTATATGCCGTTGAATTCGATTTGCTAGTATCTTATTGAGAATTTTTGCATCCATATTCATCAGGGATATTGGCCTGTAGTTCTCTTTTTTTACTGGGTCTCTGTCTGGTTTAGGAATCAAAGTAATACTGGCTTCATAGAATGAGTCTGGAAGTTTTCCTTCCCTTTCTATTTCTTGGAATAGCTTGAGAAGGATAAGTATTATCTCTGCTTTAAACGTCTGGTAGAACTCCCCTGGGAAGCCATCTGGTCCTGGACTCTTATTTGTTGGGAGATTTTTGATAACCGATTCAATTTCTTCGCTGGTTATGGGTCTGTTCAAGCTTTCTATTTCCTCCTGATTGAGTTTTGGAAGAGTGTGGGTGTTCAGGAATTTGTCCATTTCTTCCAGGTTGTCCAATTTGTTGGCATATAATTTTTCATAGTATTCCCTGATAATTGTTTGTATCTCTGAGGGATTGGTTGTAATAATTCCATTTTCATTCATGATTTTATCTATTTGGGTCATCTCCCTTTTCTTTTTGAGAAGCCTGGCTAGAGGTTTGTCAATTTTATTTATTTTTTCAAAAAACCAACTCTTGGTTTCATTGATCTGCTCTACAGTTTTTTTAGATTCTATATTGTTTATTTCTGCTCTGATCTTTATTATTTCTCTTCTTCTGCTGGGTTTAGGCTGCCTTTGCTGTTCTGCTTCTAGTTCCTTTAGGTGTGCTGTTAGATTTCGTATTTGGGATTTTTCTTGTTTCTTGAGATAGGCCTGGATTGCAATGTATTTTCCTCTCAGGACTGCCTTTGCTGCGTCCCAAAGCGTTTGGATTGTTGTATTTTCATTTTCGTTTGTTTCCATATATTTTTTAATTTCTTCTCTAATTGCCTGGTTGACCCACTCATTCGTTAGTAGGGTGTTCTTTAACCTCCATGCTTTTGGAGGTTTTCCAGACTTTTTTCTGTGGTTGATTTCAAGCTTCATAGCATTGTGGTCTGAAAGTATGCATGGTATGATTTCAATTCTTGTAAACTTATGAAGGGCTGTTTGGTGACCCAGTATATGATCTATCTTGGAGAATGTTCCATGTGCACTCGAGAAGAAAGTATATTCTGTTGCTTTGGGATGTAGAGTTCTAAATATATCTGTCAAGTCCATCTGATCCAATGTCATTCAGGGCCCTTGTTTCTTTATTGACCGTGTGTCTAGATGATCTATCCATTTCTGTAAGTGGGGTGTTAAAGTCCCCTGCAATTAACACATTCTTCTCAATAAGGTTGCTTATGTTTATGAGTAATTGTTTTATATATTTGGGCGCTCCGGTATTCGGCGCATAGACATTTATAATTGTTAGCTCTTCCTGATGGATAGACCCTGTCACTATTATATAATGTCCTTCTTCATCTCTTGTTACAGCCTTTAATTTAAAGTCTAGTTTTTCTGATATAAGGATGGCTACTCCAGCTTTCTTTTGGCTTCCAGTAGCATGATAAATAGTTCTCCATCCCCTCACTCTCAATCTAAAGGTGTCCTCAGGTCTAAAATGAGTCTCTTGTAGACAGCAAATAGATGGGTCTTGTTTTTTTATCCATTCTGATACCCTATGTCTTTTGGTTGGCGCATTTAATCCATTTACATTCAGTGTTATTATAGAAAGATATGGGATTAGAGTCATTGTGATGTCTGTATGTTTTATGCTTGTAGTGATGTCTCTGGTACTTTGTCTCACAGGGTCCCCCTTAGGATCTCTTGTAGGGCTGGTTTAGTGGTGACAAATTCCTTCAGTTTTTGTTTGTTTGGGAAGACCTTTATCTCTCCTTCTATTCTAAATGACAGACTTGCTGGAGAAAGGATTCTCGGCTGCATATTTTTTCTGTCTAGCACACTGAAAATCTCGTGCCAATTCTTTCTGGCCTGCCAAGTTTCAAAAGAGAGATCAGTCACGAGTCTTATAGGTCTCCCTTTATATGTGAGGGCACGTTTACCCCTTGCTGCTTTCAGAATTTTCTCTTTATCCTTGTATTTTGCCAGTTTCACTATGATATGTCGTGCAGAAGATCGATTCAAGTTACGTCTGAAGGGAGTTCTCTGTGCCTCTTGGATTTCAATGCCTTTTTCCTTCCCCAGTTCAGGGAAGTTCTCAGCTATTATTTCTTCAAGTACCCCTTCAGCACCTTTCCCTCTCTCTTCCTCCTCTGGGATACCAATTATGCGTATATTATTTCTTTTTAGTGTATCACTTAGTTCTCTAATTTTCCCCTCATATTCCTGGATTTTTTTATCTCTCTTTTTCTCAGCTTCCTCTTTTTCCATAACTTTATCTTCTAGTTCACCTATTCTCTCCTCTGCCTCTTCAATCCGAGCCGTGGTGGTTTCCATTTTGTTATGCATTTCGTTTAAAGCGTTTTTCAGCTCCTCGTGACTGTTCCTTAGTCCCTTGATCTCTGTAGCAAGAGATTCTCTGCTGTCAGCTATACTGTTTTCAAGCCCAGCGATTAATTTTATGACTATTATTCTAAATTCACTTTCTGTTATATTATTTAAATCCTTTTTGATCAGCTCATTAGCTGTTGTTATTTCCTGGAGATTCTTCTGAGGGGAATTCTTCCGCTTGGTCATTTTGGATAGTCCCTGGCGTGGTGAGGACCTGCAGGGCACTTCCCCTGTGCTGTGGTGTATAACTGGAGTTGGTGGGCGGCGCCGCAGTCAGACCTGATGTCTGCCCCAAGCCCACCGCTGTGTCCACAGTCAGACTGGTGTGTGCCTTCTCTTCTCCTCTCCTAGGGGCGGAATTCACTGTGGGGTGGGGTGGCCTGTCTGGGCTACTTGCACACTGCCAGGCTTGTGATGCTGGGGATCTGGTGTCTTAGCTGGGGTGGGTAGGCAAGGTGCACAGGGGCAGGAGGGGCAGGCTTAGCTCGCTTCTCCTTAGGTGATCCACTTCAGGAGGGGCCCTGTGGCAGCAGGAGGGAGTCAGATCCGCTGCCGGAGGTTTGGCTCCGCAGAAGCGCAGAGTTGGGTGTTTGCGCGGAGCGAGCAAGTTCCCTGGCAGGAACTGGTTCTCTTTGGGATTTTGGCTGGGGGATGGGCGGGGGAGATGGCGCTGGCGAGCGCCTTTGTTCCCCACCAAACTGAGCTCTGTCGTCAGGGGGCTCAGCAGCTCTCCTTCCCTTTGTCCTCCAGCCTTCCCGCTTTCTGAGCAGAGCTGTTAACTTATGACCTCCCAGACGCTAAGCAGCGCTTGCTGTCGGAACACAGTCCATCAGGCCCCTCCGCTTTTTGCAAGCCAGACTCGGGGGCTCTGCTTGGCCGGCGAGCCGCCCCTCCGCCCCGGCTGCCTCCCGCCAGTCCGTGGAGCGCGCACCGCCTCGCCGCCCTTCCTACCCTCTTCCGTGGGCCTCTGGTCTGCGCTTGGCTCTGGCGACTCTGTTCTGCTAATCCTCTGGTGGTTTTCTGGGTTATTTAGGCAGGTGTAGGTTGAATCTAAGTGATCAGCAGGACGCGCGGTGAGCCCAGCGTCCTCCTACGCCGCCATCTTCCCTGTACTCTAGTATCTTTTTTTTTAATGTTTATTTATTTTTGAAAGAGAGAGACAGAGCATGAGTGGGGGAGGGGCAGAGGGAGAGGAGACTCAGAATCCAAAGCAGGCGCCAGACTCTGAGCTGTTAGCACAGAGCCTGATGCGGAGCTTGAACCCACAAACCTCAAGATCATGACCTGAGCCAAAGTCAGATGCTTAACTGACTGAGCCACCCGGGTGCCCCCTGCCCCCAAATTTAGTATCTTAAAGCAACCATTTTATTAATTTCCTGGATTCTTTGCATTGAGACCCCAGACAGGGCATAGTGGGGATTGCTTATCCCTGTTCCACAATGTGCAGGGCCTCAGTGGGGAAGCCTGGAAGGCTGGCAGTGACTAAGTCTGGGGTTTCAAGTCATCTGAAAGTGTCTTCACTCTCATGGAAGACTAAAACTCCTGATTAGAGTATCTGCGTGTGGCCTTCCATGCATGGGCAGCCTCTGGCCAAGGACACAGACCCATCCTTTTAATTGGAAGAGTGTTGAATGTTTGCCACATAGTTTAAAAATCTATATCTGGAAATTTTAATGAACTAAGGAGCCCCATCTTATTATCACATGATCCTATGATTACCCTACAGTGTGTAGTTGGGGGAATGTGGGCATATTTGTAATCTTAATTCCCATTTAGGATACTGTCTTAGAGGTTTAAAAGATGCAAATATAGAACTTGTAAAAGGAGAGACTTTGCTCTGAGTGTTGAAAATAGGAAATGCAGAGCCTCAAGAAGTGCAACAGAAAGTGTAAGTTGAAATCTTTCCCTTGGTTTTAAACCCCAGTTTAAAGAATAATGTGCCTATATGTTACCACTGGTAGATAGAAGAAAGAAGAAGAAGAAGAAAAAGCAGGAGGAGGAGGAGGAAATAAGAGTAACTGGTGTCTACATAGCCCTTTCGCATTTTCTTTCAGTGACTCCTCACAACAGTCTATTTAAATTCAGCACTGCTAGGGGCGCCTGGGTGGCTCAGTCGGTTAAGCGTCCGACTTCGGCTCAGGTCATGATCTCACGGTCCGTGAGTTCGAGCGCCATGTCAGGCTCTGTGCTGACGGCTCAGAGCCTGGAGCCTGTTTCGGATTCTGTGTCTCCCTCTCTCTGACCCTCCCCCGTTCATGCTCTGTCTCTCTCTGTCTCAAAAATAAATAAACATTAAAAAAATTTTTTTTTAAAATTCAGCACTGCTATATTCATTGCCACTTCGCAGATGAGAGAACTGAAAGTCAGGGATCTTGTACCGATATTTCCAAGATTATGTGGTCAGTACGTGTGGAATGTGCTCTCTAAAATCGTCTGACTTCAAATTTTGGATCCTTTGGTTATACCATGAGCCTTCTCCCACTGGCACCCATTATTCCTGCCCCCTCCAGAGAAGCCACTGCACCCGTGGGTGAGGGCACCACCCTCACATAACTGTCCATGTTTTTGCTTACTCTCCATGTTTTTGCTTACTTGATCCTTCTCTTGTCCACTCCCTACCTGCCACCTTGAAATTTGCCCAACTGCATTTTCCAATCCTAATAAGTATTTTCCACAAAGATTCATTGGCAAGAGAGAAGTTCGTCCTATGAGTACATAATCTATTGTAGGTAGTAGAAAGTGCTATGAAGAAAAGGAAGCAGGGATGGAAGTAGGGAGTGATGGGGTGGAGACCAGTGTAAAAATTGTGGTTAGAGAGGGCTTATCTGAGGAAGCAACATTTGCACAGGAACTTGAATGGGGAAGGGAGTGAGCCATCTGGATACAGGGAAAGAGTGTTCTAACAGAAAGATGAGCAGAGGCCATGACACAGACATTTACTCGGCCTATTTAAGCCAAAGGAGGGAGGCAAGAAGGCTAGAGAGCAGTGGGATATGAAGACAAGGGAGAGGATATGATGCAGGAGAGGCAGCTAGGGGCCAGAATGTATAGGACCTGATAAACCATGGTAGGGATCCTGGATTTGTACTCTAAATGTGATGGGGGGGGGGGGGTGCACAGAATTGGAAGTGCAGGGAAGTGATTTACATTTTAAGAGATAACACTGTTTGCTCTGCCAGACAATGTACAGAGACAAGAGCAGATGCTGAAGAAGACTCAGGAGCTACTGTATTTGTCCAAGTGAGAGATGTAACAGTTTGGATCAGGTGGTAACCATGGAGAAGATGAGAAGTGATTGGAAATGAGATGTATTTTAAAAGTAGACTCTATAAAATTTGCTGATGGATTGCAAATAGGGTATGAGAAAAAGAGATCAAGAATGATTCCAAAGGTTTGAGCCACTGGGTCAGTTATGATGGATAATACTGGGGGAAGAGCAGATTGTGTCAATAATCCTGCAATGAACATGCTTCTAATTGTGAGAGGCAGTGTGATGTACTGGTACGGTGTGATCCTGTTAAAAACAGTCTATATTTTAATCCTAGCCCCTTTATTTACCAATTATAAGATCTTGCACAGGTCAGTTTCCTCCATTTTCTCATCTGTATAATGGGGACAATAAAAGTACCTACACTGTAGGGTTGTTTGGGGATTTAGCACACAACGGTGCCTAGCACTTAGAATTACCTAATTGATGGGGCACCTGGGTGGCTCAGTCGGTTAAGCGTCTGGCTTTGGCTCAGGTCATGATCTTGCAGTTCGTAAGTTCAAGCCCTGCATCAGTCTCTGTGCTGAGAGCCTGGAGCCTGCTTCAGATTCTGTGTTGCCTTCTCTCTCTGCCCCTCTCCTACTTGTGCTCTGTCTCTGTCTCTCTGAAAAATAAATAAACATTAAAAAAATTTAGAATTACCTAACTGATAGCCATCAATGTTATTATTAATTTAATTCTGTGAACACTTATGATTGTTTTCTTAGGGGATGTGTTGGGTCAAAGGATATAGACATATTTTAAGCTTACTCATTTACCTATCTGGAATAATCATACCAATATGTCCCTACCAGCACACTGTGAGATGCAAAGGAGGCAATTCTTTAAAAAAATATTTTAAGTAGTTAGATTTTAATGTACAGACTCCTGGGACCTTTTTCATCCTCTCTTGCCCCAGTCATAGAATGAGTATTTCCTTGGTTTGGCATCATTTGAGCTCATTAAGTGAGTCTAATCATACTTCTGTCCTCCTTCCAAAATTATCTTCATATTAATATGCATAGTAGTTATTACTGTAATATAACATGACTGATATAATAATAAAATACTAACATAATTAAAACAACTAATTATTAACATTTTTTTACTGTACAGAGTGTGTGTGTGTGTGTGTGTGTGTGTATGTGTGTGAGTGAAAGTTTGCAAAAGAGTGAGAATGTGCATGAGAGAGATGTGGGTTGCATATGTGTGTGTATCAGAACTGAAGAATGAATCCAAACATCTCCAGGTTGTCACCTTTAATTCTGAATGATCACTGCAGTTGATTCTGTGCTTTATTTAAAGAGAGGAAGAGAAATTGATTTAATAGCCTGTCACATTATACAACACAAGAAGAACTTGGGAAGAGAAAACGCTCTGGTATTCTAAGTGGGAAGAAAAATATTGTGACAGTTCCATGGAGAAATCTCAGAGACAACTGGTAGAAATTATGGTGATGAGCTGAGGATCTTAGGAAAATGCACAGCTTCCATGGAAAAAATTTGACCACTATATTACAGAGCTCTATGTTATAGAAGGCTTTTTCTCTCCTTAAAAATAATTTATTCTATCCTCATTTCTCCTGGGGGTTTCTAAAATATTCTATTTAACTGAGGTGGGATGGAATAACAGTAAATTATGATAATAATATGAAAGAATTGTAAAATTTAATCAAGAGTGTTTAATACCTTAGTGTGAAACTCAGGCATCGTGGAGAAGTTGGCTTGTACTTTAATGAACAAATAATGTTAGGGAATAATAACCTCCAGCCACTAGTAAGACAACTATAGTTGAGCAAGTCGGGTTTATTATTACTTATTGCCACAATGGAGAACACTCTCCTTGGGAAACTGTGAGGCATCTCAGTAAGGAGGTTTAAGAAAGGACTTATAGAATTTGGGTTATTGTTAGGTGTTTTCTTTTTTCTTTTTTTTTTTGAAAATGTTTCAGCAGCTTTTTAAATTTTTTTAATATGAAATTTATTGTCAAATTGGTTTCCATACAACACCCAGTGCTCATTCCAACAGGTGCCCTTCTTAATGCCCATCACCCACTTTCCCCTCCCTCCCACCCCCCACCAACCCTCAGTTTATTCTCAGTTTTTAAGAGTCTCTTATGGTTTGGCTCCCTCCCTCTCTTTTTTTTTTTCCTTCCCCTCCCCTATGGTCTTCTATTGTTAGGTGTTTTCAGGAGAATTTAAGGAAGGAAGGCTTTACTTTGAATTGGATGGTTTGAGGGAGCCAGAACAATTTTATAATTGAGTCCTTTAAAAGATCTTGTCTAGAGAGAAGAAGAGACCAAGGCTAAAGCTGTAGTTGGTGGAGAGGCAGCAGTCACTCATTTTAACTGGGATGGAGGGATGTTTGGTCATTCTTGTGGCTTGGACAGTGCTTATCTTTTTGTCTGCTTCACGTGTGATTATGGAGCAGTTTAGTTTTTGTCTTGCTTTATCATGGGTACACGGTGGCCTTGTGTTATGATGGTGTTCTGTGAGATCTTCTTTGTTCAACAGAACACTAAAACCTAGCTCTACGTGCCAGGCCAGCGCCTGGCAACACCAAGGCCTAGCTGATAGCATCAAGCCAGCCCAGCAAGACAGCTCCCAGACGTTCAGAGGCGACTCTCCTCTTGCTCATAGTGAAACCTCGAAGTTAAGATGTTCTGTTTCAAAAACATTTTGTTAACAAGGGACCAACTTGTTGGCTAAGCAAAATACCAATTGTAAGAAGTCTTGAAACCATACAAATGACTTTTTTATTTCTCAGCTCTCCTTATTATCCAAAGCATGATATTTATTATGTTCAATATACACGGATTCTTGAAGTTATTTTTTCCCCTTCAGTTTAACCCCAAATCTTCCTATTATTCTTTATCTCCCTTATCAGTCAGAAGAAAAATTTCCAAGAGTCCTTTTAAAGACATTCTAGTTTCTGCTCGTCTCTGCTATTGTAAGCTCTTTAAGAAATACTCTTGTGTCAGGACGCCTGGGTGGCTCAGTCGGTTGAGCATCTGACTTCAGCTCAGGTCATGATCTCACGGTTCATGGGTTTGAGCCCCACGTCAGGCTCTGTGCTGACAGCTCAGAGCCTGGAGTCTGTTTCGGATTCTGTGTCTCCCTCTCTCTCTGCCCCTCCCCCGCTCATGCTCTGCCTGTCTCTCTCTCTTTCTCTCTGAAAAACAAGTAAACCTTAAATTAAAAATTTTTTTAATTTTTTTGTTTTTTTTTCAACGTTTATTTATTTTTGGGACAGAGAGAGACAGAGCATGAACGGGCGAGGGGCAGAGAGAGAGGGAGACACAGAATCGGAAACAGGCTCCAGGCTCTGAGCCATCAGCCCAGAGCCCGACGCGGGGCTCGAACTCACGGACCGTGAGATCGTGACCTGGTTGAAGTCGGACGCTTAACCGACTGCGCCACCGAGGCGCCCCTAAAATTTTTTTTAATTTAAAAAAATTAAAAAAAAATAGTCTGTGTCTATCAGAGCCTGAGTTTTCATTAGAGAGCTCGACAGGAGAATTTTTTTTAAAGATGAGGTAGATGGCTTAAGTTCTGTTCCATTTATTAAGTCAGCTCCTAAGCTGTGTTTGGGGGAAATAATTTTGCAAAAGTTCTATTTTGTAAGTATTACCTGGTCACTGACATGGCTTCAATAAATGGCTATTGAATGCCTCCTGTGTGCCATGCATCCTCCTTGCCACTGGACATGAGAATGGACAATTATGGTCTCTGTCTTCAAAAACCCATATTCCTTAAGGGACAGAAAAATGTGTGAGCCAAAATATTCTTTAAACGCTTGGAGGGGTCAGAGGAAAGTACATTTAGCTGTAGACTGGGAAGAAGAGACGGTGAAGGTTTCATAGAGAAGATGCTACTTACACTATTAGATGCTGACTCTGCCAGGTAGACAAGATAGGGAATAACATCGTTTAAAAAAGAAAATTATGCTATATGCAAAGGGCTGACTTCAACAGGAGGCAACAGCCCCTCCTAATCATTGAACTCAATAATTCTGATAATAAATGGTTCTTGATAGGACTTTGTGAAAGGACCATTGTCTTTTTGGCTAGAGCTCTGCCTAAGCCGTACCCCCAGAAGAGAATATCTCTTCTATTTTTAAAGACCTTCCGAGAACGGGAGTCCACAGTCATCCTAGGGGGTCGATGGGTTTTGAGTCACAGAGCCTATTAGCACAGATGGTGTTCAGCAGCTCTCAGTGGGGAGAGGAAGGGACGTTCCAGGAAGGATCAGGGGCCAGTTTTGAGGGTTTAATCCTTTGAATAGAGAATAAGTCTGATGAAGCCTTGAGCTTGAATTAGATTGCTTATGTGCCAGCCTTTTCCCATGAAGGTACCACGGGAGACTGGATATGGTAATGTCAGATGAAGCAGCTGACTTCTTTTACATCATGAGATCTTGGGGAACAATGAGGAAGCTTAAGAAAAAATTTATTAATGGAAATGGATTTATGTTAGTCACAAGATTTCTGCCTTGGTTACACACACCCTTACTCATACACACTCCTATAAATGTTCCATACTCACTTCCATCACTTCATGTAATCATATTTTTGTCTCTTAGATCATCTCACACACTGTGTGGTTTGTACTTGCTGACAAATTCTAGCAAATACTCTAAGTCTGGCTGTCTGGGTGTTTGTTTGTTTGTTTGTTTTTACAAACAACACATACCCTTCTACACTTTTAGATTCAATTCATAGTTAAAGCTAGTTAGTGGGCTTACCACGTGAAACTGATTCAAGAAGTCAAAAAGTAGGAGATAGTCTCAGTCATACTTGTGATAGAACTTTCCAGAATAAACAAATGAATTTCCTAGGTGTTCTTCATTCAGGAACTTAGGGTTGGACATGATCTCATCCTTTTTTATGGCTGTATGTGTATATATACACACACACAGAGATGCACATGCATGTACACATACACATAACATCTTCCTTATCTATTCATCTATTATTGGACACAAGTGGCTCCATGTTTTGGCTGTTGTAAATAATGTTGCACTAAACTTACTGGTGCATATATCTTTTTGAATTAGTGTTTTTGTTTTCTTTGGGTAAATCCCCAGTAGTGGAATTATTGGATTGTATGATATTTCTGTTTTTAATTTTTTGAGAACCTCCATCCTATCTTCACAGTGGTTGCACCAATTTACATTCCTGCCAAGGGGGCATGAGGGTTCCCTTTACTCCACATCCTCGCCAATACTTGTTATTTCTTGTCTTTTTGATTTTAGCCATTCTGAAAAGTGTAAAGTGATACCTCATTGTGGTTTTAATTTGCATTTGATTTGCATTTCCCTGATGATTAGTGATGTTAAGCATCTTTCCGTATATCTGTTGGAAATTTGTATGTCTTTTTTGTAAAAATGTCTATTGAGGTCCTCTGCTCATTTTTTATTCAGACATTTATTTTTTGGTGTTGAGTTGTATAAAGTTCTTTATATATTTTGGATATTAATCCTTTATTAGATAAATCATTTGCAAATATCTGCTCCCATTCAGTGAGTTGCCTTTTTGCTTTGTTGATCATTTCCTTTGCTCTGCAAAAGCTTTTTATTTTGGTGTAGTCCCAATAGTTTAGTTTTGCTTTTGTTTTCCTTGCCCGAGGAGACATATCTATAAATATGTTGCTAAGGCAGGAGGTCAAGACTTTTATCTATCTTATTCATTATTGAATCTCCAGCTTCTAGGACAGTGTCCAATACTTGATAGACACTAAACAAATACTTGAAGGTAGAGGTGAATGAGGTTTTCTCTTGCTTATAGGGATTGTTGGTGTTTTATCAGTGCTGAACTTGATCACTTGGAAATTCTTCTGTAGAGATTAATGTACCCTAGGTAGTTGTAGCACATTTGTTCTGAATAGAATATCTTATTTCTTCATAGCAAATGGAGTCAAGGATATGTCTTCTCCTCATTTGAACCATCTAATTGGTGTAAATTTTGTTTAAGTCTGTCTTTGGAGGAATGTCCTCTGGTAATCATTTTAGGTAAACTTTTTATTATACATCATAAGTGTACAGCCCAAGAAATTTTCAGAAAATGAACCCAGTTGTAACACAGCATCCAGATTGGGAAGCAGAACATCAACTTTACCATGCCACACATTGTGCCTCCTTGTGTTTACTACCTTTCAATATGTGCCAGAGGTAACTGCTATGCTGACTTCTAACAGTATAGGTTGGTTTTGCCTTTTTAACTTTCATACAAATAGAGCATGCTCTTGTACTCTTTAGTGGTGGGCTTCTTTCATTGAGCATTATATTTGTGAAATTCCTGGTATTGCATATAGTCAAGTTCATTCATTTTCATTGACGTATACTGTTCCATTGTATGGATATACCACGATTGATTTATCCATTCATCTCCTGATAAACAATTGGTTTATTTCCATTCTAGGGCTACAGTCAGTAATGATGCCAAGAATATTCTTATAGATTATTTTTTGTGAGCATATGTATATGTTTCTTTGTAAAAGTCCCCAGGAGTACAATTGCTGGGTCATAGGCTGAGTATATGTTTAGCTTTGGTAGATATTTCCAAAAAGTTTTCCAAACAGTTGTACAGAAGTACACTCTCGTCATAGTAGCATATGGTAGTTAACATTGTTTCACATCTTCTTCAGGATTTGATATTGTCTATCTTTTTCATCTCAGCCATTATGGTAAGTATATAGTAATATCCCCATTGGGGTTTTAATCTGCTTATCCCTGATGCATAAAAATAGGGCTTGCATATATTTGTTGGGCATTTGGATATTGTACTTTGGGAAATTCATCTGTTGATAAACATTTCGTTTAGTTGTCATCTCTATTTTGCATATATGTCCCCAACCCCAAAGGTTGCTTTCTTCTCAACCTGTTCCTAATTCACTCCTATAGTAGTTATTACCATAATCACCAGGTAATTCTTAGCTATTACAGTCATTTTTGCTACTGCTCTTTTTTTTTTGTTGGACTTCACATTCTTTTCATTACCTTTATTATTGATGAATATTATTAATATCTTTTTATTCAAAATTCTATATTCTTTTTTTTTTTAATTTTTTTTCAACATTTATTTATTTTTTGGGACAGAGAGAGACAGAGCATGAACGAGGGAGGGGCAGAGAGAGAGGGAGACACAGAATCGGAAACAGGCTCCAGGCTCTGAGCCATCAGCCCAGAGCCCGACGCGGGGCTCGAACTCACGGACCGCGAGATCGTGACCTGGCTGAAGTCGGACGCTTAACTGACTGCGCCACCCAGGCGCCCCTCAAAATTCTATATTCTTGACTCATAATTGTTGTGATCATCATCCATATTATAGCATAGGCTTTATAGTAAGCCATAGTACATCTCTTTGCCAGCTAAGAATGCTTTTATCTGTGAGAGAATGAGTCTAGAGAGTCTTAAACAAATAGGGGTTAATTTTCCTCATGTAACGCGAAGTTGCTGGTGGTGGGTTAGCTGCTCCACATCACCATTAGGAGCTCAGATTCTTTTCGCATTTTCTTTGTGCCTTTCTTAGTAAGTTTATTGACTTTCCCCTCTGTAATTGTTGCCTCGTGGACACAAGATGGTTGTTGAATTGCCAAATATAATACCTACATTCTAGACAGTAAAAAAATGGGGTTGGGCAGGAAGCTGTGCTTTCGATGTCTGAAACTCTTCTTTCATCGGCCATTTTTTTTTTTTTTTTTTTTTTGAGGAATTGGCTATTTTTTTTTTTAATATGAAATTTATTGTTGGGGCGCCTGGGTGGCTCAGTTGGTTAAGCGTCTGACTTCGGCTCCGGTCATGATCTCACGGTTTGTGTGTTTGAGCCCCGCATCGGGCTCAGTGCTGTCAGCTCAGAGCCTGGAGCGTATTTCAGATTCTGTGTCTCCCTCTCTCTCTGCTTCTCCCCTACTTGTGCTCTGTCTCTCTCTGTCTCTCAAAAATAAATAAAATTGTAAAAAAAAAGTTTAATATGAAATTTATTGTCAAATTGGTTTCCATACAACATCCAGTGCTCATCCCAACAGGTGCCCTCCTTAATGCCCATCACCCACTTTCCCCTCCCTCCCACCCCCCACCAACCCTCAGTTTATTCTCAGTTTTTAAAAGTCTTTTATGGTTTGTCTCCCTCCCTCTCTAACTTTTTTTTCCCTTTCCCCTCCCCCATGGTCTTCTGTTAAGTTTCTCAGGATCCACATAAGAATGAAAACATATGATATCTGTCTTTCTCTGTATGACTTATTTCACTTAGCATAACACTCTCCAGTTCCATCCACATTGCTACAAAAGGCCATATTTCATTCTTTCTCATTGCCAAGCAGTATTCCATTGTATATATAAACCACATCTTCTTTATCCATTCATCAGTTGATGGACATTAGGCTCTTTCCATAATTTGGTTATTGTTGAGAGTGCTGCTATAAACATTGGGGTACAAGTGCCCCTATGCATCAGCACTCCTGTATCCCTTGGGTAAATTCCTAGCAGTGCTACTGCTGGGTCATAGGGTAGGTCTATTTTTAATTTTGTGAGGAACTGCCACACTGTTTTCCAGAGTGGCTGCATCAATTTGCATTCCCACCAACAGTGCAAGAGGGTTCCCGTTTCTCCACATCCTCTCCAGCATCTACAGTCTCCTGATTTGTTCATTTTGGCCACTCTGACTGGCGTGAGGTGATATCTGAGTGTGGTTTTGATTTGTATTTCCCTGCTGAGGAGCAACGTTGAGCATCTTTTCATGTGCCTGTTGGCCATCTGGATGTCTTCTTTAGAGAAGTGTCTATTCATGTCTTCTGCCATGGGCCATTTTTGTAATTGGAACCCTGATGTGCTTACATTTCAATGGTCATTTAATGATCACTATGTCAGTGGTTACTACTAGCTGAAAGGGATGCTGGGAAATTAGTGTTTGTCTTTGTAGTTCCTAAAGCAGAAGAAGACAAGCAGGAGAGTGTTGTATTGGTCCTAGGTAGTTTCACAGTAAGCATCTTTGCCACAAACATTTTTGTGGCAAACATTTTAGCCACACAACTAATGGGCTATAAGGCAATTTTGCCATAAAAGATTTAAAAAATGACTGGTTGACAACTTGGTTTGACAGTTTGTTGGTTTCATCAACTGGTTGACAGTTTGGTTTAATTTCTACATTGACACAGTACTCCCATTTTATAGTATAATATAATGTAATGTAATTAATATAATATAATATAAATCTTAGCCCTCACAGTGGTTTAGACAGTAGCACAGAGTTTTGGACCTACATTTCCCATAGAACTTTGAAATATCTATCAACAGACATATGACAATACACCAAGAACAAACAACAGTTAGAAGGCTTTTACCATGCAATTCAAAGCTCAGTTACAAATGTGCATTCTGGTATTTGGAAACTGATACCTCTCATATGGAAGAAGATAAGCACAGTGTCAAATGAGAAGACAAGTCAATAAGCCAAAAAAAAAAAAGTATAATACCATGACCAAAAGACTTTAAAGACAAGTGCTTAGGTACAACCCACAAAATCAAATAATTTATTTGTGCAGTATTGCTATGGCTCTACACACATTTTAAATATATTCAAATATTTTGTATCTTGCAATAAAGGCTTTCTAATTTTATTATTCATTTTTTTGCATTTTATTATGTCCTTTTTAGTGAATAGCTCTCTTTTATTTTTTGTATTTTTATCTCTTATGGCAATGTTGACTTAAGGCCAATTGATTATGCCATAAAAATGCTTACAGCAAAGATGCTTAAGGCAAAAATACCAGACCTGGAAGGTTTGGAGTCAAGGAAACAAACATACAGTGTCTGCTATAGACTGTTAAAGAAAAGAAGCCACAGACAACATGATACAATCAACTCCTCTTTAACCTTGAAAAAAGTAGCACTAAAATGGCTTTTTGAAACATAGGAAATGTCCTTTGTCGATGCTGGTGCACTTTCAACCTGGTGCTCACGGCATGATTTAGGGAGCACTTGCCATGTTGTCCCTAGCTGTTTCTTCTGATTAGTGATATTGCACACATGCTTCATTAGGCTCTGCCACCTTTTGTCAGTTACCACGCAGATTAACCTTTACCGAAATTGATGATAAGACACACATGTACACACACACTCAATGGAAAGGGGAAAAAGAATGTTTCACAGCAATAAACAGCTCTCACAATCAATGAATGATAGGCCTTCCATTTGGTTGTAGTTAAAACTATATATACATAGATAAATATTATTTGTTTTTGCTTTTTTAATTTTAATTTTTTTACATTTATTTATTTTTGATAGAGATAGACCAAGCACAAGCTGGGGAGGGGAAGAGAGAGAAGGAGACACAGAATCTGAAGCAGGGTCCAGGCTCCAAGCTGTCAACAGAGCCCAACGCAGGGCTTGAACTATCAACTGCAAGATCATGACCTGAGCTAAAGTCAGATGATTAACTGACTGAGCCACCCAGGCGCCCCTGTTTTGCTTTTTATTGATACATATGGGAACTTGTTTGCCTCTGGAAGAGTAGCTCATTTCTTTTTTTAACTTCACTAATGAGTAAATAAAACAAAAATACCAACCAACAAAATCCTAACAGCCTATTTAGGTTTTTAAAAGCCCAGTAAAATTTCTGTGGCAAAAGGCAAAATGGAGTCTTTTTAAACATTTTTTCCAGCTTTACTAAAGAATGATTGACAAATAAAAATTGTATATATTTATATTGTTCAACATGATTTTTGAAGGTATGCAATGTGATGATTTCATACATACACACATTGTGATAGTTACCACAACTAATGAACACATATGTCACATAGTTGCCTTATTTTATTTTTCTGGTAAGAACACAGATTTACTCTCTTAGCAAATTTCAAGTATAAAATACAGTATTATTAAGTATAGTCACTAAGTTTTATATTAGATTCCCAGAAATTATACATCCTATGACTGAAAGTTTCCACCCTTTGACCAACATCTCCCTATTTCCCCAACCCTCCGCTGTTCTACTCTGTGCTCCTGTGAGTTCAATTCTTTTAGTTTCTGCATATGAGTGAGATCATACAGTATTTACTTTTCTGTGTCTGGCTTATGCCACTTAGATAATGTCCTCTGGGCTCATACATATTATCGCAGTGGCATGATTTCCTTCTCATGGCTGTTTTGGGTGCTATTCCAGCCTATTGATAACCAGTGTTGTGGCTGGACCAGAGCATCTGGTTCTTATTTATGACTGCAAGATGCCCTTCAGCAATAACCACCAGGAAACTTTGAAAAAAAAAAAGAAGAAGAAGGTGTATCACTCACGGATCCTGGGAAGCAAATGGCATACCTGAGGCCACACAGGGAGGTCACGGGTAGAGAACGAGAGAGAGAGCGTGCACACATGGGCTTGGGGTTCTGCTTTTACTGGGGGTCAAGGACTTCACGGGCTCACTCTATACTGGTAAATTTAAAACATAAGAGTAGGATTTTAAAGTGCAGGAAGAGATAGAAAACAGGTGGCTCAAATAGTCAGTTACTGAAGTCAACCAAGATCTCTAAAACAAGGCTCCCCAATGTTGGTAAGATGGCTTGATTCTATATCTAGTCATGTAGCTGGCAATGTATTCATTCAAGAGGCCGTCTTTGAAATGGGTGCCTCTGCAATCAAAGCTGAAGTCAGGCATTTGTATTACAAATTGTATATGTATGTGTGTGTGTGTATATATTCTTCTATATGTATGTGTATGTGTGCATATGAATATACATATAATCATATTTTATTTATCCGTTCATCCATTGACAGACACTTAGGTTGTTTTCATATCTTGGCTTTTGTGAATAATGCTACAATGAACACAGGAGTGTAGAAATTTCTTCAAGATAATGATGTCATTTCCTTTAGATGTATACCTCAAAGTGGGATTGCGGGATTACATATGGTAGCTCTGTTTTTATTTTTCTGAGGAACTTCCACACTATTTTCTATCGTGGCTATGTTCACACTCCCACCAATAGTGTACATGACTCCCTTTGCCTCACATCCTTGCCAATGCTTATTATCTCTTGTCTTTTTGAGGATAGCCATTGTAACAGGTGCCAGGTGATAGCTCATTATAGTTCTGATTTGCATTACCCTGATGATTAGTGACATTGAACATTTTTCATATACTTAATGGCCATTTGCATGTCTTCTTTGGAAAAATGTTTATTCAGATTCTTGGCTCATTTAAAAATTGGTTTATCTGGGTTTTTCTTTTTTTTTTTTTTACTATTGAGTTGTATTAGTTTTTTAAATATTTTTTGGATATTAACTCATTATCTGATATATGGTTTATAACTATTTTCTCTCACCCCATAGGTTTCCTTTTCATCTCATTGATTGTTTCCTTTGCTGTACAGAAGCTTTTTAGTTTAATGTAGTCTCACTTCTTTATTTTGGCATTTATCGCCTGTATTTTAGGTGTTATATCCAAAAACTGATTGCCAAGACCCTGACAAGGAGGTTTTCCACTATGTTTATTTTTAGGAGCTTTATGGTTTCAGGTCTTACATTTAAGTCTTTAATCTATTTCAAATTAATTTTTGTGTATTATGTAAGATAAGGGTCCGATGTTCTTTCTTTCTTTCTTTAAAAAAATTTTGAGAGAGAGAGAGAGAGCGAGCGTGTGCGCACGCGTGCAAGCAAGTGGGGGAGGGACAGAGTGAGAGGAAAACACAGAATCTGAAGCAGGCTTCAGGCTCTCTTAGATGTCAGCACAGAGCCTGATGCAGGGCTTTAACTCAAGAACCAAGAGATCATGACCTGAGCCAAAGTTAGATGCTTAACTGACTTAGTCACCCAGGTGCCCCTCTCCCTCCCTCCCTCCTTCCCTCCCTCCCTCCCTCCCTCCCTCCCTCCCTCCCTCCCTCCCTCCCTCCCTCCCTTCCTTCCTTCCTTCCTTCCTTCCTTCCTTCCTTCCTTCCTTTTTTTACATGTGAAAATGTATTTTTCCTAACATTGTTTATTGAAGAGACTATCCTTTCCCTTTGCATATTCTTGGAAACCTTATCAAAGATTAGTTGACTGCATATGGTTGTGTTTGTTTCGGGTTCTCTATTCTGTTCCACTCATCTATGTGTCTGTTTTTAATGCTGATACCATGTTGTTTTGATTATAGTTTTGTGATATAATTTGATATCAGGAAATGTAATGCCTCCACCTTTGTTCTTCTTTCTCAAGATTGCTTTGGCTATTCAGAGTCTTTTATGATTCTATACAAATTGTAGGATTGTCTTTTCTATCTCTGTGAAAAATGTCTTTGGAGTTCTGATAGGGATTACATTGCATCTGTAGATTTCTTTGGGTAGGATGGCTTTTTAAACAACAATCCATGAACACAGAATATCATTTCACTTACTTGTGTCTTGTTCAGTGTTTTTCATAAATGTCTTATAGTCTTCCATGTATAGATCTTTCACCTCCTTGGTTAAATTTATTCCCAAGTATTTATTGTTTTAATGCTATTGTAAAGCAGATTTTTTTCTTAATTTCCTTTTTTGGAAAATTTGTTATTAGTGTATAGAAACACAAGGCTGTGTCTTTTCTGATCACAGTGGTATGAAACTAGAAATCAATAACAGGAGGAAAACTGGAAAAGTTACAAATACATGAGATTTAAACAGCATGCCCCTGAACAACCAGGGGGTCAAAGAAGAAATTTAAAGAAGGAGATCAACAAGTATCTGGAGACAAATGAAATAGGATACACCATATACCCAAACCTCAGGGATGCAGCAAAAGAAATTCTATGAAGGAAATTTTAGTAATAAACGCTTACGTTTTTTTTTAAAAAAAAAGAAAAAATCTCAAATAAACATCCTAACCTTAAACCTCAAGGATCTATAAAAAGAACAAACTGAGCCCAAAGTTAGCAGAGGGAAGGAAGTAAAGATTAGAGCAGAAATGAATGAAATAGAGACCGGAATGACAATAGAAAAGATCAACAAAACTAAGAATTGGTTTTTTGAAAAGATAAACAAAATTGACAAACTTTTAGCAAGACTATCCAAGGAAAAAAAAGAGAGAAGACTCAAATGGTTTCTTAAATAGATTGTTTTTCAGCACCCATGAAGACACTTTCTTTGTGTGTGTGTGTGTGTGTGTGTGTGTGTGTGTGTGTGTGTGATCAAGTATTTATTTATAAAGTCATGTGTTATGAAATCAATCCATGGCTTTTAGAGGTTAATTGTTTAAAGGTGGAATCCCAGATCTTCTACCTGCTTGTTGAATAAGGCTGGGCAAGTTACTTAGCATCTTAGCCTTTAGTTCCCTTATTTGTGTAATAGTAATAATGCCCATCTTATAGGTTTGCTAGAAAAATTAAATGATAATCATGTTGACAAATCTCCTTAGTCAAGATCAGGTGGCAAAGGCCTTAAATGTCAGTCTAAAGATCTTTTATTCTGTAGAAAGTTTGGGTCTCAGCAATAGCACTGCTAGGAATTGACCCAAGGGATACAGGAGTACTGATGCATGGGGCACTTGTACCCCAATGTTTATAGCAGCACTCTCAACAATAGCCAAATTATGGAAAGAACCTAAATGTCCATCAACTGATGAATGGATAAAGAAATTGTGGTTTATATACACAATGGAGTACTATGTGGCAATGAGAAAGGATGAAATATGGCCCTTTGTAGCAACATGGATGGAACTGGAGACTGTGATGCTAAGTGAAATAAGCCATACAGAGAAAGACAGATACTATATATTTTCACTCTTATGTGGAGCCTGAGAAACTTAACAGAAACCCATCGGGGAGGGGAAGGAAAATAAAAAGAGGTTAGAGTGGGAGAGAGCCAAAGCATAAGAGACTGTTAAAAACTGAGAACAAACTGAGGGTTGATGGGGGGTGGGAGGAAGGGGAGGGTGGGTGATGGGTATTGAGGAGGGCACCTTTTGGGATGAGCACTGGGTGTTGTATGGAAACCAATTTGACAATACATTTCATATATTGAAAAAATAAAAAATAGCTGATCAAAAAGGATTTAAATAATATAACAGAAAGTGAATTTAGAATAATAGTCATAAAATTAATCGCTGGGCTTGAAAACAGTATAGCTGACAGCAGAGAATCTCTTGCTACAGAGATCAAGGGACTAAGGAACAGTCACGAGGAGCTGAAAAACGCTTTAAACGAAATGCATAACAAAATGGAAACCACCACGGCTCGGATTGAAGAGGCAGAGGAGAGAATAGGTGAACTAGAAGATAAAGTTATGGAAAAAGAGGAAGCTGAGAAAAAGAGAGATAAAAAAATCCAGGAATATGAGGGGAAAATTAGAGAACTAAGTGATACACTAAAAAGAAATAATATACGCATAATTGGTATCCCAGAGGAGGAAGAGAGAGGGAAAGGTGCTGAAGGGGTACTTGAAGAAATAATAGCTGAGAACTTCCCTGAACTGGGGAAGGAAAAAGGCATTGAAATCCAAGAGGCACAGAGAACTCCCTTCAGACGTAACTTGAATCGATCTTCTGCACGACATATCATAGTGAAACTGGCAAAATACAAGGATAAAGAGAAAATTCTGAAAGCAGCAAGGGGTAAACGTGCCCTCACATATAAAGGGAGACCTATAAGACTCGTGACTGATCTCTCTTTTGAAACTTGGCAGGCCAGAAAGAATTGGCACGAGATTTTCAGTGTGCTAG
Source organism: Puma concolor (assembly GCF_028749965.1). Classification (NCBI taxonomy): domain Eukaryota; kingdom Metazoa; phylum Chordata; class Mammalia; order Carnivora; family Felidae; genus Puma; species Puma concolor. The sequence continues at coordinate 28,155,126 of NC_141675.1, read as the reverse complement.
ACAGAAAAAATATGCAGCCGAGAATCCTTTCTCCAGCAAGTCTGTCATTTAGAATAGAAGGAGAGATAAAGGTCTTCCCAAACAAACAAAAACTGAAGGAATTTGTCACCACTAAACCAGCCCTACAAGAGATCCTAAGGGGGACCCTGTGAGACAAAGTACCAGAGACATCACTACAAGCATAAAACATACAGACATCACAATGACTCTAAACCCATATCTTTCTATAATAACACTGAATGTAAATGGATTAAATGCGCCAACCAAAAGACATAGGGTATCAGAATGGATAAAAAAACAAGACCCATCTATTTGCTGTCTACAAGAGACTCATTTTAGACCTGAGGACACCTTTAGATTGAGAGTGAGGGGATGGAGAACTATTTATCATGCGACTGGAAGCCAAAAGAAAGCTGGAGTAGCCATCCTTATATCAGACAAACTAGACTTTAAATTAAAGGCTGTAACAAGAGATGAAGAAGGACATTATATAATAGTGACAGGGTCTATCCATCAGGAAGAGCTAACAATTATAAATGTCTATGCGCCGAATACCGGAGCGCCCAAATATATAAAACAATTACTCATAAACATAAGCAACCTTATTGAGAAGAATGTGTTAATTGCAGGGGACTTTAACACCCCACTTACAGAAATGGATAGATCATCTAGACACACGATCAATAAAGAAACAAGGGCCCTGAATGAGACATTGGATCAGATGGACTTGACAGATCTATTTAGAACTCTGCATCCCAAAGCAACAGAATATACTTTCTTCTCGAGTGCACATGGAACATTCTCCAAGATAGATCATATACTGGGTCACCAAACAGCCCTTCATAAGTTTACAAGAATTGAAATCATACCATGCATACTTTCAGACCACAATGCTATGAAGCTTGAAATCAACCACAGAAAAAAGTCTGGAAAACCTCCAAAAGCATGGAGGTTAAAGAACACCCTACTAACGAATGAGTGGGTCAACCAGGCAATTAGAGAAGAAATTAAAAAATATATGGAAACAAACGAAAATGAAAATACAACAATCCAAACGCTTTGGGACGCAGCGAAGGCGGTCCTGAGAGGAAAATACATTGCAATCCAGGCCTATCTCAAGAAACAAGAAAAATCCCAAATACAAAATCTAACAGCACACCTAAAGGAACTAGAAGCAGAACAGCAAAGGCAGCCTAAACCCAGCAGAAGAAGAGAAATAATAAAGATCAGAGCAGAAATAAACAATATAGAATCTAAAAAAACTGTAGAGCAGATCAACGAAACCAAGAGTTGGTTTTTTGAAAAAATAAACAAAATTGACAAACCTCTAGCCAGGCTTCTCAAAAAGAAAAGGGAGATGACCCAAATAGATAAAATCATGAATGAAAATGGAATTATTACAACCAATCCCTCAGAGATACAAACAATTATCAGGGAATACTATGAAACATTATATGCCAACAAAGTGGACAACCTGGAAGAAATGGACAAATTCCTGAACACCCACACTCTTCCAAAACTCAATCAGGAGGAAATAGAAAGCTTGAACAGACCCATAACCAGCGAAGAAATTGAATCGGTTATCAAAAATCTCCCAACAAATAAGAGTCCAGGACCAGATGGCTTCCCAGGGGAGTTCTACCAGACGTTTAAAGCAGAGATAATACTTATCCTTCTCAAGCTATTCCAAGAAATAGAAAGGGAAGGAAAACTTCCAGACTCATTCTATGAAGCCAGTATTACTTTGATTCCTAAACCAGACAGAGACCCAGTAAAAAAAGAGAACTACAGGCCAATATCCCTGATGAATATGGATGCAAAAATTCTCAATAAGATACTAGCAAATCGAATTCAACGGCATATAAAAAGAATTATTCACCATGATCAAGTGGGATTCATTCCTGGGATGCAGGGCTGGTTCAACATTCGCAAATCAATCAACGTGATACATCACATTAACAAAAAAAAAAGAGAAGAACCATATGATCCTGTCAATCGATGCAGAAAAGGCCTTTGACAAAATCCAGCACCCTTTCTTAATAAAAACTCTTGAGAAAGTCGGGATAGAAGGAACATACTTAAAGATCATAAAAGCCATTTATGAAAAGCCCACAGCTAACATCATCCTCAACGGGGAAAAACTGAGAGCTTTTTCCCTGAGATCAGGAACACGACAGGGATGCCCACTCTCACCGCTGTTGTTTAACATAGTGCTGGAAGTTCTAGCATCAGCAATCAGACAACAAAAGGAAATCAAAGGCGTCAAAATTGGCAAAGATGAAGTCAAGCTTTCGCTCTTTGCAGATGACATGATATTATACATGGAAAATCCGATAGACTCCACCAAAAGTCTGCTAGAACTGATACATGAATTCAGCAAAGTTGCAGGATACAAAATCAATGTACAGAAATCAGTTGCATTCTTATACACTAACAATGAAGCAACAGAAAGACAAATAAAGAAACTGATCCCATTCACAATTGCACCAAGAAGCATAAAATACCTAGGAATAAATCTAACCAAAGATGTAAAGGATCTGTATGCTGAAAACTATAGAAAGCTTATGAAGGTAATTGAAGAAGATTTAAAGAAATGGAAAGACATTCCCTGCTCATGGATTGGAAGAATAAATATTATCAAAATGTCAATACTACCCAAAGCTATCTACACATTCAATGCAATCCCAATCAAAATTGCACCAGCATTCTTCTCGAAACTAGAACAAGCAATCCTAAAATTCATATGGAACCACACAAGGCCCCGAATAGCCAAAGTAATTTTGAAGAAGAAGACCAAAGCAGGAGGCATCACAATCCCAGACTTTAGCCTCTACTCCAAAGCTGTCATCATCAAGACAGCATGGTATTGGCACAAAAACAGACACATAGACCAATGGAATAGAATAGAAACCCCAGAACTAGACCCACAAACGTATGGCCAACTCATCTTTGACAAAGCAGGAAAGAACATCCAATGGAAAAAAGACAGTCTCTTTAACAAATGGTGCTGGGAGAACTGGACAGCAACATGCAGAAGGTTGAAACTAGACCACTTTCTCACACCATTCACAAAAATAAACTCAAAATGGATAAAGGACCTGAATGTGAGACAGGAAACCATCAAAACCTTAGAGGAGAAAGCAGGAAAAGACCTCTCTGACCTCAGCCGTAGCAATCTCTTCCTCGACACATCCCCAAAGGCAAGGGAATTAAAAGCAAAAGTGAATTCCTGGGACCTTATGAAGATAAAAAGCTTCTGCACAGCAAAGGAAACAACCAACAAAACTCAAAGGCAACCAACGGAATGGGAAAAGATATTTGCAAATGACATATCGGACAAAGGGCTAGTATCCAAAATCTATAAAGAGCTCACCAAACTCCACACCCGAAAAGCAAATAACCCAGTGAAGAAATGGGTAGAAAACATGAATAGACACTTCTCTAAAGAAGACATCCGGATGGCCAACAGGCACATGAAAAGATGTTCAGCGTCGCTCCTTATCAGGGAAATACAAATCAAAACCACACTCAGGTATCACCTCACGCCAGTCAGAGTGGCCAAAATGAACAAATCAGGAGACTATAGATGCTGGAGAGGATGTGGAGAAACGGGAACCCTCTTGCACTGTTGGTGGGAATGCAAATTGGTGCAGCCGCTCTGGAAAGCAGTGTGGAGGTTCCTCAGAAAATTAAAAATAGACCTACCCTATGACCCGCAATAGCACTGCTAGGAATTTATCCAAGGGACACAGGAGTACTGATGCATAGGGGCACTTGTACCCCAATGTTCATAGCAGCACTCTCAACAATAGCCAAATTATGGAAAGAGCCTAAATGTCCATCAACTGATGAATGGATAAAGAAATTGTGGTTTATATACACAATGGAGTACTACGTGGCAATGAGAAAAAATGAAATATGGCCTTTTGTAGCAACGTGGATGGAACTGGAGAGTGTGATGCTAAGTGAAATAAGCCATACAGAGAAAGACAGATACCATATGGTTTCACTCTTATGTGGATCCTGAGAAACTTAAGAGAAACCCATGGGGGAGGGGAACAAAAAAAAAAAAGAGGTTAGAATGGGAGAGAGCCAAAGCATAAGAGACTGTTGAGAACTGAGAACAAACTAAGGGTTGATGGGGGGTGGGAGGGAGGAGAGGGTGGGTGATGGGTACTGAAGAGGGCACCTTTTGGGATGAGCACTGGGTGTTGTATGGAAACCAATTTGACAATAAATTTCATATATAAATAAAAAAAATAAAATAAAAAATAAAAAATAAAAATAAAAAACAAGAAAGTTTGAGTCTGACAATGTAGGTAAGTATATGAGAAATATCCATAAATAACACACATGTTTTGTTGTGTTTTGTTTTTGTCTAATTTAGCTTTAAGACAAAATCTGTCCAACTTCTCCCATTGTTATAAGGAATTTCAGATGTGAATTTTCTTTTTTTTTTAAAATTTTTTTAACATTTATTTATTTTTGAGACAGAGAGAGACAGAGCATGAACGGGGGAGGGGCAGAGAGAGAGGGAGACACAGAATCAGAAGCAGGCTCCAGGCTCTGAGCCATCAGCCCAGAGCCCGATGCGGGGCTCGAACTCACGGACTGCGAGATCGTGACCTGAGCCGAAGTCGGATGCTCAACCGACTGAGCCACCCAGGCGCCCCAGATGTGAATTTTCAAATTCATTGTTTGGGGCGTCTGGGTGGCTCAGTCGGTTGGGTGTCCAACTTCAGCTCAAGTCATGATCTCATGGATTGTGGGTTTGAGCCCGTGTCGGACTCTGTGCTGACAGCTTGCAGCCTGGAGCCTGCCTCAGAATCTGTGTCTCCCTCTCTCTCTACCCCCCCCCCCTTACTTGCTCTCTCTCCCTCTCTCAAAAATAAATAAATGTTAAAAAAATTAAATTCATTTTTAATTATACAATTGAAATGAATCATTTTTAATGAAACAACTGTGTAAATGAAATGAACATTGTAAATATAACAAGAAAAATGAGGTAACATCATTTTGTTTTAGATTCAATCCAATATGTATGTAATACCTTTTTAAACATAAATTCACTTAATATTCACTACGACTGCCAAATCAATGGTGTTACCTTCATTTATAACTGAGGAAATCAAGGTCACAAAATCAGCAAAAGGCGTCTTCCTATCTTCAACTCTGCTGCAACCTGGGAACATTCAGGAGTTTAAGAAGGGAAAACAAGTGGGAATTTCTCAAGATAATCCATTTATAAATGCACCATACCATCTTGAGGACTGGGACTCTATCTCATCCATTCCCTGTTTCATCCTCAGTTTTTGGCCCAGTGCCTGGAGTGCTGTAGCTGCTCTTGTCAAATAAGCAACTGGATGAATGAATAGCTTTAAAACTAAAGTAGTTTTCAACTGAGATTAAGTGGTCAAATAGTGCAGTCTACACCGGACCGTCATCTTATCATGGATGTTAAAGCCTAGGTAGACAGAAATGATTGGGAGGAGGCATCTAGTAATCCCTCAGTCTTCCCACAGTCTACGGAATGACCTGAATGGGGAAAAAGAGGCATGTAGTACAAAAGGAAGCCAAGGAGTCAGAGAAGATACAGAGGTCACTTCTACTTTCCAACTGCCCCCAGTGCCCAATGCATACCTTGCCCATAGCTCTCACTATGCTGAACTGAGATGATTCATTTATGGCTAAGATTGTGGGCTCCTCAGGGATAGAGATTGGGCATTTGCCATTACTGAATCCCCAGCATTTAGCATGAAAGTTAGTGTTGTTTCCTACCCCATTCTTCCCCAAGCTTAACTGAGGTATGATTAACAAATAAAATTGATGTATTTTTTATATATAGGTTTTACAACATGATGTGTTAAAAATCAGTGTTTCATAGCTATTTGTGAACATGAATGGGACACGCTGATGTACTAAAAGAAGTGTTTTCCATGCAAAAGAATTGTATCTTCTGTAAGTGAAATTCCATGCATACCAGATGCCTCAAAGTGGTCTCAGGGTCTACTTACAGAGCCAGGAGGTAGACCTTGATTTAAAAGATCAGGATATCAAGAGGTGAGAGCAGGTGTCCTAAAGGCAGGTTTCTCTGACGGAATCTCAGAAGCTGGCTTTGCTAGAGTAATAATTTTCATCCCCCACCGTGTCAATCAGAGTCTAGTCAAAAGAAAGAATATACAAGTTATTTTAAGAGACAGAATTTAATATAAGAAATTGCTAGGAATTAAAGATATGGAAAGGCAAATAGGAGATATGAAGGTATCAAAAAACAGCAACTGCAGAAAGTGGCTTTTGCCCTTGGGGCTGGAAGAACAAGGGGGGAAAGGTGGACTAAAATTCAGACCTTTGAGGAGAAGACTGTGCCTTGTGTCTAGAGGGGGTGACAGGCTGGCTCTGTGAGTGTTGAAAAAACTGCAAAGTGGATTCAGCAGCTTCCAGGGGAATGAAGTGACATTGCCAAAGTGAGAAGTCTTGCTTGGGGAAGGTTGCTGATGCTCATGGGGGGCAAGAAGCAAAACTGGAACAGGGAGGGGTAGGTCTTTTCCTCTTTCTCCTCTAGTCTTGTGGTTACCTCTGGTGACCCCTTTTGGTAGGCCCTAGCAGGAATCCAGCTGCCAAAGCAGAACGTAGTTTTCAGAGTTCCTGTCTCAGAAGCATGGGTTGGAAACTGAGAGACAAGAGTTTAACAATTGGCATACCCACCTGTCTTCCCAAAGCTGTCAGTCTGCAGTTATTCCACAAGACACCTAAGTCCTACATTTGCTATTGCTGATACTTAAATAGTTAGATTTCATGCTCATACTACCAGCAGTCCTAGATAGGTGAGAGTAGATTTTCCATTCTTGTCTGAGCTCTTGTCTGTGGTCTTTTATATTGAGAAGTGGTTAAGCCCCAAGCTGTTCTAGGCTGTAGAAGTTTGATTTTTGCCTAAAGTTTGAATCTTGACTCTTCCAGTGCTTTCTGTGGAAGAGAGTCTTTGCCTCTTTGTGCCTCAGTTCTTTCAGATTCTTAAGTAAAAGAGACTCCCTCATAGGGCTAGGGCTGGTGTGGAAATTAAATAAATTTATGCTAGGGGCGCCTGGGTGGCTCAGTTGGTGGAGCCATGACTTCGGCTCAGGTCATGATCTCACGGCTGGTGGGTTTGAGCCTTGCGTCGGGCTCTATGCTGAGAGCCTGGAGCCTGCTTCAGATTCTGTGTCTCCCTCTATCTCTGCCCCTCCCCTGCTCACGCTCTGTCTCTGTCTCTGTCTTTCTTTCTCTCAAACATAAATAAACATTAAATAAATTTATGCCCATAAAGCCCTTAGAATATTTGCTTGCATTGGTAGGGGTTTAGTGAAGATCTGTTCTTATGACTTATGTTGACCTTGGGTTATACAAGGTAGAAGATGTCAGAGAAGAAAAAAAGAGCAAATTGAGATGGGTCCTCTGAAAATTCATCTGCCCAGCAAATATTTATTTATTACCCCGTGCTAGGTCTTGGAGACATACAAGTGAAAAGACATGGTTTCAGCCATATGAGAGTTCCTAATTTTGTCAGAGATAAAGTAAATGAATTACTTCATGTGATAAGAGCTATTATTTCATTAAAATCCTTAAAATGGGTACTGTAGGGCCATGTAAACTGGTATCTCTATTCATTTCCTACTGCTGTGCAAAACTACTTAAACCTTAGTGGGTTAAACAAAAATCATTTATTATCTCTCACGTTTTCTGTGAGTCAGTGATTAAGACAGGGCACATCTAGGTTAATTTGTCCCTCCACAATGTCTGAGGGTCTGAGAATTTGAAGGCTAAGGGCTAAAATCATCTGAGGACTCATTCACATGTGTCATGTTTTGGCTGGGTGTCAGAACATCTGCATATGGCCTCTTCATGTGGTCTGAGCTTCCTTATAACATGATGGCTGGGTTCCCAAGGCAATTATCCCATGCGAGAGCCATACAGAAGCCATATCACTTTTAATGACCCAATGTCAGAAATCATGCACTTCTATCACAATATGTTGTTTGAGGCAGTTATACAGGTCAGCCTCGGGAACAATGATCCCACCTCTTGATGGAGAAATGTCAGTGCCGTGATATAAGAAGAGGACATGGGACAGGATATATATTGGTGCAGCCATCTTTGGAAAATGTGATTTGCCACAGGATCTAACTCGGCCTGTGGTTAGGATAGGAGGTGGTCAAAAAAACATTCTTAGAGGTGGCGGTGTTTCCTGCTGAATTCTAAAAAACATTCTCAGTGCTGACACCTAAGAATACAATCCTATTTTTACGTCTTCCTGGAGGAAGCCTCCTCAACCTTCTTTGGTATATCTTATTTCAATCCTCTGAATTCTTAACAGGAAAAATCACAATTGATTCTTATTTTCTAATCACAATCGCCCCCTAGGGTAGAGGGAACACATCCTCCTATTATGCTTTTACTTTGTGAAGTTGTACAGCACTTGTCCTCCATCAGCTTGGAAATGCAAGTTATTTTTTTAAATATATATATATGTTTATATATATATATATTTAAAAATATATATATATTAATATATAAAAATATATATATATTAATATATATATATATATATTATTTTGAGAGACAGAGCATGAGAATGAGGGAAGGACAGAGAGGGAGAGAGAGAGAATCCCAAACTGTCAACACAGAGACCAAAGTGAGGCTCATTCACTCTGAGATCATGACCTGGGCCGAAATCAAGAGTCAGATACTTAACTGACTGAGCTCCCCTGGGAAGTGCCAGTTATAGATATCTTGATGTTGCTGATTTTTTTCTCCTGTACTCTCCCTACTTCATCCAGGGAACAGTTTCTATCTTTGCAATATTTCTTCTTTCTTTCATTCCTTTATGTTCCCTTTGCCCCCTCTTTAGACTCTTAGAATGTTCTCCCTGAGGTGGTTTAATGATTGGTCTCCTAAACTGTCTTTTCCCATCCCCCACTTAAGACATCACTAGTCCTCTTCACAGAGGGCATTCCTAGAAGGAGGTTACTGAATTACCTTTCCATCTTCTCTTCTCCACGCTGAATGATCTTACTTCCCCAGAGGGTGGCTCTCTGTGTTTCCTCCTAACATAGTTCAGTGTGATGTCCTGGACCCTGAGTCGAATGATTTCTAAATAGAAACCTTCTGCTAGCACCATCGTTAATTAGCATCCTTTCTCAGAACATCTAAAAGAAGCTGGTTGGGAGAACAATGCGTGCCCAACAAAGCTAATGAAGTGTAGAAGTTGGTTGCTTTAACAATAAATAAGTGAAGTCAGCCCTTCTGGTTAACTTTCATGCAGTTTACCGAACTCTCTCTTTGCCTTTCCTTTGGTGTCCCTTGATCTCTCACCCACTGCCTTTTTGTTCTCTCCCCTCAGAATGATAATTGTTGTCTTTTAGTGACCACTCTGTGTCCCATTCATGCCTGGTTATTAGCAGCTGAAGTCCTGATATCAGCAATTTATTCACGGATCACCTCTTTTGGCAAAACTGGTTGCTCCTTGAAGGTAGGGACCATGTCTTATTTTATCCCTTTAGGCTCTGTAATTATAAATGTTAAAAGGCAATTTGAGTGACTAAATTTGAATATTTAGTTGGCTTTATTAAACAATTCTTGAATTGGGCAGCATCCTATCCAGCAGGTAGAGGGGAGCTCCAAGGAGTAGTACAAAATAGAAGATTTTTGTAGGAAGGAGGATTGGACAAGAAGTTATTAGCAAAGGAAAAAGGATAGTTTCAGGCAAGATCATCTTCCCATAGGGGAAGGGCAGGGGGTGGTATCATGTGGATTCCCTTATCTTCCTTTAGGAGGTGGAGAGGGCCCATACGTTAGATTACCTCATTGGTGCTGACTAGAAAATTCCAGATTGCAAAAGAGGTTAGAGTGGGAGAGAGCCAAAGCATAAGAGACTCTTAAAAACTGAGAACAAACTGAGGGTTGATGGGGAGTGGGAGGGAGGGGAGGGTGGGTGATGGGTATTGAGGAGGGCAGCTTTTGGGATGAGCACTGGGTGTTGTATGGAAACCAATTTGACAATAAATTTCATATATTGAAAAAAAAAAGAAAGAAAATTCCAGATTGCTTGTCTTAAAATTCCATCCCTGGAGAGGTTGAAGCTGCAGTTAAATCAGGGGCGCCTGGGTGGCTCAGTTGGCTGTGTCCGACTTGGGCTCAGATCATGATCTCATGGTTTGTGGGTTCGAGCCCCACGTTGGGCTCTGTGCTGACAGCTCAGAGCCTGGAGCCTGCTTTGGATTCTGTGTCTCCCTCTCTCTTGGTCCCTCCCCCCACTCATGCTCTGTGTCTCTTTCTTTCAAAAATAAATAAGCATAAAAAATTAAAAAAAAAAAAGAAACTACAATTAAGTCATGTTTGGCTGTCCTGGTGGCAAGTGTCTCCACCTTGAGCCTGTGGAGTTTTCTTTTTAACAATAGCAAAGTATGTAGCACCTAGTAAATGCTCAGTGAATATTCAATAGCTGACGGAATGAACAAGTGTGTTATTTTGACCATTTTGGGTAAGATAGCCAAGTGGGACCCAGTATGGTATCTTGTCATGATCCCACTGAGATGTTCCGGGACAATTACCCATGCCGTTCATTCTGCTGAAGACCTTCCTGCAGACCATCTTCTACTCATCAGGGATAGGTCTTAGCTTAGCTGTCATTTCCTTGAGAAGCTTTTCCTAACTCCCTCCCATCAAACTTTTCTCTCTCTTCCTTCTTTACCAGGTTAGGGACTCATATATAGGCTTCTTTATACTTCTCATGTCACAGGAAATGCCATATTTTACTGTTTGCTTATTATCTATATTCACCTTCAAGTTGTAGACCTCACAAGAGAAAGGTCCATATGTATCCTCCTTTGTATTCCCAAATGTCAAACAGAATACTGAGTATACTGTAGGCTCCCAACAAATATGAATAAAGTTATATATGAATGATTAATAAACACAGGATTTTCCCTATTGGTCTTAGAATAGTTTTCTTTCTCCTTTTCTTCCCCCAACATAGAACAATAACCATCTATATAGTTGTGATTGAGCTGTGAAAAATTAAAACCAGAGTAAAATATAACATATACAATGCATTGTATAAAAACCCAGCAACATCTTTTATTTATGCTTTTATCTAAAAATACTCTGTTACTATAAAATATGCAGAAGCAGAAGGTGCATGGCCCACAAATTTTCCTTAAACTGAAAAGCTGAGATGACTAATGGGCTCTGGCTTCCTTTGCTGTTCTTTGGGAAGGGGCTATCCCGGCTGTTTGGAGAATCATAAGTGCCATCCATCTACTTCTTAGAGTAGGATGTGGTTACTGGGAGACGCACTGAGGAGTTTCATCTAAAAAACAACAAAAGAAATTAATGGTCCTAATATACCCGGTTTTGGGGAGAATATTTCCTACATACTCTTTATACTTCAGCTACTATGGGCAGCGAGAACACATCATTGCGAGAGAGACAATGTAGAATTCGGGTCTCACTGAGCACAGGGAGGAACAAGACTGACCTCCCCAACACTCTGCTTTCTGGAAGTGATAAGACTTGCCCAAGTGTTCTAGGTGTAGGGCTAGAGTGTGGAGAGGTTAGGTGGAAAGGAGAAGTAAGGACTTCTTTGTTTCCTGAAAAATTCTTCTTGAAGTCTTGGCTTAGTTCTCAAACGCCTTCGAAATGCACCTCATAGCAACTTAGCAAGGTTTTCTTTTTAATTTACCTGCTATTTTCTGATACTGTGTTCTCATGTCCTCCTAGTCCTTGCTTAGATAATTTAAAGTGAATGAGAGTCCTTTGAAAAGGTTGTGTCCAGGGGCGCCTGGGTGGCGCAGTCGGTTAAGCGTCGGACTTCAGCCAGGTCACGATCTCGCGGTCTGTGAGTTCGAGCCCCGCATCAGGCTCTGGGCTGATGGCTCAGAGCCTGGAGCCTGCTTCCGATTCTGTGTCTCCCTCTCTCTCTGCCCCTCCCCCGTTCATGCTGTCTCTCTCTGTCTTAAAAATAAATAAACGTTGAAAAAAAATGTTTTTTTAAAAAAGAAAAGGTTGTGTCCACCACCTACTTAATTATAGAGAGGTGATTGTCCCTTTTAACATGTCATAGGAATGCTTTTCCATGTAGAAGGCAACGTGAGTTGCTTCTGAAATGTTCTAGACTTGGATCAATTCTCTTTTAGGGAGTTTGTCTTATATCTGCTATTGATTGCTTTAGAGAGAAGGAAGCAGTGCATCGGGATAGGTGTCAAAATTGTCCTGTATTCAAATATTAGCCCCATGAAAGTTTTCACCAAATTATTAAATCTGTAAAATAAAACTAAGAATTCCTGGATTTGTATCAGCCAGGACTTATTTGGGCAGCAAGTGAAACAAATAAAAATACTACTTATGTAAACAAAATAGAAGTTTATTTTTCTCATACTTTAAAGATGTCCAGAGCCTGCTAAGGCAGATTCGTGGAGTTGTGAAGAATCACCCCGATCCTGTTGCTTTGCTGTCCTCCACAAGGAGCTGCTACCCATCCACGAAGTTGCCCGAGCTCCACCCATTAGTTTGCACTTGAGCTCATGGCAAAGAGGAAGCTTGGAAGAAGTGCATGGTCACCTCTTTTTCAGGGCATACTGTGGAAATGTTAACAGTTTCTGTCAGAACTTAGAGAGGTGTTGTGCTTATCTGCAAGGGTGGGAGGCGTGGGGGGGTGTGGGGACAGGCTGGGAAAAGCAGTCTTTATTTTAGGTGATCATGGGCCACAATAAAAATTAGGGGCCTATTCCTCTGCAGACAAGAAGAATAGATATTGGGGGACCATTACAAGTCTTTGCCACCACCATCCCTCACCTGGGAGGATTAAGCGATACAAATGTATATCATAAACTCTTAAACCTGTATCCTTGACAGATTTTGTTTTTAAAAGATCATTAGTACTGTTCTTATGGGTAGGAATTCAGAAGAGTAAAGACACAGGAATCAGGGTTGTCCTTTTCCGAAAGGGCAATTGTTCAGTGAGGTTTCATTTTGGAGAGAGTTATTGTCGAGATGTTTTATGAAGGATTATTATAAGGAAAACACCATTCATTATCCATCTACATAGAGAATGAGGGAAACTGGGAGAAAAATGGTCCACCGCCTTCATTTTGCAGATGAGGCCCAAAGAGAGGATGCTGTTTTTCCAAGGTCATAAAGCTGGTTAGTGGCAGGGCCAGAATTAAAACCCAGGATCCCTGGCAGAATATAATGTACCCTGTCCGTTGCACAACCCTCCCCTCCCCCAAATGAAAATCAACTGTAAGATGAGGAGTGATTAAACTATGGAAGGAAGTTGTAGAGAACTTGCTAGAATTTTCTGAGAATGTAAGGAACTGGACATTTGCTCAGAGGGCTGGACAAGTTGACCTCTGATGATGACCTCAACCTCAGGCTTTCCTCACGACTAGAGTTAGAATTCACAGTGGCTTATTCAAGTTGTCTGTGTCCTTTTGTTTCTCAGTCACTAGCTGATAGTGGCCACCCTGTGGCTACGCTGTGGTTCTTGAAATCTGGTTAGCATTGTGTTCGTCTTTGGTTGCTGGATTCTGAATTCAAGGATTCTTAGTTTATCAGCTCCTAGTACTTTTTTACCCATTCCTGCAACAGCTGTGGCCCAAGGGAGGTGGGGAGTCTGTTCCTACTGAGTGTCACAACCCCCATTCCAGCTCTTCCCTCGCATCAGGAAAACCTATTTCTGTCTTCAAAATGTGACCTTTAGCTTCTTTTATGAACATTGGCAACAAACTCTTAACACGCTCCCAGCAGCACCAGCTGCCTTTCTGACTTCTCACTTGAATTGCTAAGGAGTGTTGCTGACTAGTTGCTGAGATCCTTGTGCTGTGTGTCTTATGCTTGCAGTTTTCTTTTAATGCTTGGTGGTGTCTTGTTCCTGTTTTGCCCTTTTCTTTGTTATTCTCTTTTTTGCCCTCTTTAACTTAACATGACTTTGACTTTGTCCCAGCAATCTGTTTTCTGCCGCGTCAGGCACTATATGCCTCTCACTCTCTCCTTAATCTCCTCTGGCAAGCTTAATTAATGCACCTAATTTTGCTATGCTAAGTGGGAAAACGTCACTTGACAAAACCATGGTTACCATATGAATCTACCCTGTCTCTGTGTTATCCAGTCTTCTTCCATGTCACTTGTTTCTCCTTTGAATGTAGGTTTTTGAACCTGGATTTATATGGCAGCAATCTCTACTTGCCAAATATCCATTCTTCCCTTTTCACCAACAAAACTCTGCTTTGAGGGAGAGTGAAAGATGGGAAATTTCTCCCAGATACGAAAACTAGAATTTCCATGTTATGTATTTTTTACCACAATAAAAGATAAAACTTAGATTGCTTCATACTTCTGTTGCTCTGAAGTTGTTATTTTTATGTGTCTGTATTTTGTCTCCTCACCAACACTAAACTCTGGATGGAAGTATGCCCTTTATTTATAAATAGCTAATCTTAGTATAATGTCTTATGCACAATGACCACTGTGCTGTGACCAATATAGTAGTAAAAGTTCATAAAGGTTAGTAAATATAAGTAAGTATGATGAAAAAATTATGATTTCCAGTCTCCCTTTCGTCCAGGGGTGGCCATGTGATAGTGTTCCCACCAATGTGATATAAATAGAGGTCTGAGCTGAGAATTTCTGAAAAAGTTTGGTTCCTCATACAAGTCAGCTCTTTCTTCTTTGTTCTGTGTCATTTCTGCTCCCTGGAAAATGAACACAGTACATAAAGCTGCCACAGCCATTCCTTTGGCCACAAGACAAAGGCCCAGAGGAATAAGGAGACCTCAGCCCTAGAACTCTGGGCCACTGAACTAATGTCAGCAATCTCCTACCTACAGAATTCTCGTTCAGAGAAAAATAAAGCCTTGGGTGGGTATATATCACTGCTCTGGGCGACTCTGCTACTCTTAGCTAAATGCAGTTCCTAAGTGATCCGATTATAACTAAAAGAATTGAGTTTCTGTGGTGCACACTGAGATGTGCCACCCAGATCCAAACAAGGAAGAAATCACCCATTGCCTTGGTCACCGGCCATGCTGTCAGTGGGTGATCCTCAGCTGCTGGCCCTTTGGGGATTATCTCATTTTCAGAGAGCCTCATCTCCCAAGGTCATTCCCTTTCCTGGAGCGGTCCACATTCAATAAATCATCAGTTGGGTGTGAAAAGGCCTGGTCATGTTGCTGAACTTGGTAACATTCCAGAGGACCATTTAGAGCTTCCATGGGAGTGGCTATGGCTATCAGTGAACTAGACAGCAACTTGACTTCTCCCTCTGTCCACCCCTGATTTTCTCTCCCTTCCACAGGAACTTGTCCCAAGAGCACTCCTAAATACATACCTCTGCACTAGACTCTGTCTCTGGGTCTGCTGCTCAGAGAACACAACCTGTGATACCTGGTATATTGCTTTGCAGTCACAAATGTGTACTGATATCCTAGCCAGTACCAGGCTCAGTGCTATGCCTTGATTGGTGGTGGTAGGTGGAAGAGGGAGGGTTGACAGCACAAAGATGAATAAAACAAGGTCCTTATTCAGAAGTAGCCCTAGTCTTAGTGAAGAAGTCAGAGAGTTAACAAATACTTTTCATTTGGTGTGGTGAGTCGAAGTATAGGGGTGATTATGTGGGAATATATGGGACAGATTGAAAAATGTCCTGAGAGAGCCAGAGAAGGTCTCACAGAGAATGTGAGATTTGAGAGGAGTCTTGGATGTGGAGGTGTTTACCATATAAAGGAGGGAGTGAAGGGGATTAAAAAAGGAAGAGCATATTTTAAAAAAATGTGGCTTGTTGGAAAAAGACAAATGATTTTCTGGTAGGACGGGAGGCAGGTGGAATTGAAGCCAGGTAGTGGAAGACAGATAAATCTTTGGGAAACCATTTGTATTTGTTTGTATCAGAATGAAAGTTATAAGAAAATCTGAGGTTTGATGAAAGACCAATTAATGGCCATGTAAAAGGAGGTTAGGTAGGGAGAAATCAGAGAAAAGCAAACCAGGAGAGAGCCTGGTCTGGTATCTAGGCAACCCATGATGGGAAACTGAACTAGAACAGGCACTGGGGGTACAGAAAAGATGCAATGGATTTAGGAAATTTTGGTGGGAGAGTTTTGTGGGGCTCAGAGTCTAGATTGATGTGAGTAGTAAGGAAGGGGAAGGAATCAAAAAGATGATTGAGAATTTTGGCTGATGAGATGTAGTTATGGTACTCTCAAGAGCCAGGGTAAGAATTACGAGACATTTAGAAGACAACTTGAAATAGATTTCTAACACATAGAACCTTGCCTGGGCTGCAAATGTAGGTTTCTAATACACTGAAGTGTTTGTGTTACTTGAAGCTATACGTTTGAGTGATATTGTTTAGAGAGGATGTAGAATGTAAGAAAAAAATGGCAAAGAACTGACCCCCAAGGAAACAGCTGTCATGTCTAGTAGGACTTGAGTAAGTAAATACTGTTGAATCCTGAACAGAGTGATATGACTAAATATTTGTGTTTCCACTCCCTTCATTAACATGCAGTGTAAGTCTCCCTTTGATGATTCTAGAAAACTCTAAGCTGCTGTTTAGACTTTATCACTTTGTATATTCACTGGACGAAGCTTGCCCATTTTCTGTGCTCTTGAACACTGTCATGTGAAAGGGAAAGTAGTGTTCTCCTCAGTTCCAACATTGTATCCCCTTTTAACAAGGTAAGGGGCCCAAACTCAGAGTCATAATAAGGTGACTGGCATTCACAGAAAGCAACTGTAAATGCTGAACCCTTGAATCAGGAGAGTTTTCTGCAATAGAAGCACTATTCTACAAATTCTTTGAAAGCAAGAGCTCTTATATTTGTCATTGAAAGACTTGGTGAGGAGTAAACACTTAATAACTTTGTGTTGAACTGAATTAAATGGAGCTGAACCAAGCCTGTAAGAGTCTCTTCAATAAATGATGCTTTACAATCATTACTTGACTCCAAATGTGGGGTTTTCTGCAAAGACGGACAATATATATCTAGTTTCAGAAATACTAAAATTGAGGTAAATGCGAATGTATTTCTGATTGTATTCAACAATGAAACTCAAACTCATTTTTATATGAGGTGGTATCTTTGTATCTTAGTGCATTCAGGCTGCTTTTACAGAATGCCATAGACTGGGTGGCTTATAAGTAACAGTTACTTCTCACCATTATGAGGCTGGGAAGTCCAAGTTTAAGGCACCAACAGATTTGGTGTCTGCTGAGCACCTGCCTCATGGTTCATAGACAGCTGTCCTATCACTGTGTCCTCACATGACAGAAGGAGCAAGGGGTCTTTGGGGTCTCCTTAAAAAGGCATAATACCATTCATGAGGCCTCCACCCTCATGACGTAATCACCCCCCAAAAGGTGCCAACACATCTTCTAACCCCATCACACTGGGGATTATACTTCCACATAAGAATTTGAGGGGGGCACGAATATTCATTCCATAGCAGGCAGATAGAAATGTTCGAAGTCCATAGTGACAGAGGTAGCAGAACATAACCAAATATTGAGTTCCCATATTTAAACTAACAGCTTAGTAAAGTTGCATACATTGATGTGCAGAAACTTTACAGAATTCTCTCCCCTCAAGAATTAAAGACAAGCTCATGAAGCAGGTGTTATTCATTCAAAAACACTCAACTATCATTTGTGAGTCTCTTTGGTGTGCTAATAAACATTCTCATTTATTTGTTCTTGGTGTTGCTTTGCATTGTTTGGCACACAGATGATACGAGCTATTGTATTTTATCCATCCAGCATCTCCCGTGATATAAACAACATAACTCCTTGAATAGGAGTAAAACAAGGACTGTTTGAGTTTGATTGGCCTAGTCACACAACCTAGATCTCAAACTTAGGTCTGACTGACTCAAAGTTCCATACTCTTTAAAACATGTCCACACTGTTTCCATTAAATCCTTCATTAAAAATGTGTACAGGCCCTCAAGCCCTCACAAATAGGAAGTAAATACAATTTTCAGATGTCTTAATTCTCTTAGTGTATCATGCATCCCAGCAACAGGAAATGCTGGGGAATATGCAGACTTTATCTCAACTGTTTCCCATCCCAGACCCTTCCATTTCTGTATTTTGTAGCTGTAATTAAAATGAGCTCAATTAGTTTTTGATTCTTCATGTCTTGGCCTTTTTCTCTTTGTGTTCTGTAATCCTCAGTTAATATCTAAACTGTTTCTAAAAAGTTATCACAGTAACTTAGTAACGGTTTTACTTTTGTAAGTCCGTCACCTTAGAAACTAAAAAGTCTGGTGGATTGGGTCTTTATTATGACCACCTTTATTTCCCAAACGTAACTTCTGAGGCATTTGGTATTCCATGCTTTGTTTTGTGACATGCTAACATAACTGTATAGACACAGAAGGGCTGACTTTAAAGTTGAAGACCCAAGTGCCTTGACTTGTCTAAATGATGACTTAGGGGTTGTTGTAATTCTGTGTACATAGGAGAAAGATGGAACCCAGGAGAAGGTGATCTGTTTGAGATAAAGGAAAGGAATGAGGAAATAAGTGATTAAGAAAGTATAGCATGATGGTCATTCTGTGGATGGATGTGTATCAGCGTTTTCTGTTTTAATTAGTTTATAGACTAGGTTCTACTGGATTGAAATCACTATAGTTTCTTTAGGCAGTATCAGTACTCCTCTGTGCATCTTTTCCCATTAGCATCTGACACTAGTTTCCCCCTTTGATGTAAAGTTCTTGAGAACAAAAGAGGTTTGGACACCAACAAATTCAGACAGTAATCTAAATTGGACAGGGTTCAGTGGTTGGCAACACTAGCTGCTTTTTGGGATCACCTGAACAGTATTGGTCCTCAAACTTGACTATACACCCAAATCACCCTTAAAAATTACCAATGCCTGAGTTTTACCCCCAGAGATTCCACATCTATTGGCCTGGGAATTGGCCTGGATGTTTGAATATTTAGCCACCACCACCCCCCCCCCCCCCACACACACACACCACCACCACCAGAGTTTCTAAAGTGCAACTTAAGAACCACTCTGATAGAGGTTGAAAATCATTGAGATAGAGGCTAAATTTGGGGGAAAGATAGTAGGGAAGAGGGTCAAAAGCCAAGACTGGCCTGAGTTGCAAAAGTAGCCAAAAGGAGGTTAACTGCAGGTGGTTTCCAATTTTGGATATTGGGTAGAGAAGAACATCTTGAGGACCACTGAGATCCCAGCAGATGAGGGGTAAGCAAATCAGGAGCCAAGCTGGGGTTTGTGACCAGCTTTCTTGGCGGTGTTTCATGGATAGCTTAATATATAAAGTATCATCTAAATCACACATTTTTGAAAATGAAAAGGAGTGCTATTAACAAGTACAGTGAAACAATGGGGATTAACTAAAATTATCTTGGATAAATTGGGGGGTATGTCCACCCTTAGCATGGGTCTCATTCATCACTTCTGATGCTAAGGTCATTTGGCTAGTGTAAACATATCCTTTATTTTATTTTTTTCTTTTATTTTTTTTCTTTTTAAAAATTTACATCCAAATTAGTTAGCATATAGCACAACAATGATTTCAGGAGTAGATTCCTTAGTGCCCCTTACACATTTAGCCAACCCCCCCCTCCCAAAACCCCTCCCATAACCCTCAGTTTGTTCTCCATATTTATGAGTCTCTTCTGTTTTGTCCCCCTCCCTGTTTTTATATTACTTTTGTTTACCTTCCATTATGTTCATCTGTTTTGTCTCTTGAAGCCCCCATGAGTGAAGTCATATGATTTTTGTCTTTCTCTGACTAATTTCACTTAGCATAATACCCTCCAGTTCCATCCACATAGTTGCAAATGGCAAGATTTCATTCTTTTTGATTGCCGAGTAATACTCCATTGTATATACATACCACATCTTCTTTATCCATTCATCCCTCAATGGACATTTGGGCTCTTTCCATACTTTGGCTATTGTTGATAGTGCTGCTATAAACATGGGGGTACATGTGTCCCTTCGAAACAGCACCCCTGTATCCCTTGAATAAAAGCCTAGTAGTGCAATTGCTGGGTCGTAGGGTAGTTCTATTTTTAGTTTTTTGAGGAACCTCCATACTGTTTTCCAGAGTGGCTGCGCCAGCTTGCAGTGCCACCAACAATGCAAAAGAGATACTCTTTTTCTGCATCCTTGCCAACATCTATTGTTGCCTGAGTTGTTAATGTTAGCCATTGTGACAGGTGTAAGTTGGTGTCTCATTGTGGTTTTGATTTGTATTTCCCTGATGATGAGTAATGTTGAGCATTTTTTCATGTGTTGGTTGGCCATCTGGATGTCTTCTTTGGAGAAGTGTCTATTCATTCTTTTGCCCATTTCTTCGCTGGATTATTTATTTTTTGGGTGTTGAGTTTGACAAGTTCTTTATAGATTTTGGATACTAACCATTTATCTGATATGTCATTTGCAAATATCTTCTCCCATTCCATCGGTTGCCTTTTAGTTTTGCTGATTGTTTCCTTCACTGTGCAGAAGCTTTTTATTTTGATGAGGTCCCAGTAGTTCATTTTTGCTTTTGTTTCCCTTGCCTCTGGAGATGTGTTGAGTAAGAAGTTGCTGCGGGCAAGATCAAAGAGGTTTTTGCCTGCTTTCTCCACTAGGATTTTGATGGCTTCCTGTCTTACATAATTTAGGTCTTTCATCCATTTTGAGTTTATTTTTGTATATGGTGTAAGAAAGTGGTCCAGGTTCATTCTTCTGCATGTCTCTGTCCAGTTTTCCCAGCACCTCTTGCTGAAGAGACTGTCTTTATTTCATTGGATGTTCAAACATATCCTTTATAAGTAGAAAGTGGTTAATATTTTTGATCTCTGATAATATCATAGTCACAGCTCCACCAGCTTCTTTATGCAATGATTCTCAACCTAAGCTGCATATTAGCATTACCTAGAATTTCTAAAAAAACAAATATTGATCCCCATCCTCAAAAAACTCAGATTTTGAGAGTAGAAATCCAGACATTACAATTCTTCTTTTAAAGTTTTTTAAGTGTTTCCAATCTTCTGCTATGGTTGCCATTGGGTTTGCTCAACCTGAAAGTGTTTTCATCCCTTTGTGGAGGGCTGACCGATGACGAGTGACAATATATCAAGATGGATTATGTGGTTTATGTAATGAGTCTTGTTGGTTTATAGCCATAATTCCTGTATGTGCTTTGTCCCATTTGGTGTTAAAATTATGTGATGGTTTGGGGACTCATCATCTTTAAGTTGCTGTGGGTTTGTGAAGACTTTGGCAGTGAGTATTTTCAACTGCTTCGCCAATGTGATGGTATTCAAAGAAGAAAATGTCTGAAACCCCTTTTATAAAACTTTTAGAATACCATGATACTACCCTAGGATGTAAAAGGCTCTCCATTGATGAGAAGAAAAGCATGTCCTTTTATGTTTTCAGTGAATATTAAGCACATCCTCTGTGAAATAGCTGACTTTTAAATTCCAGATAATCAGCACTTCTCTATTCTTTTATCCCTTACCCTGGGGCTGCTTTTTTGTTTGTTTGTTTGTTTGTTTGAGCAGTAGCTCATTAGAGTTCATCAAAGGAGGAAACATCATAAAGGAGGAGAGACCAGACTAAACTATTTTCATTAATGGGTGTGGTGATAGGGTTGAATGGGAGGAAAATATGAAGCTGGGGTGGGAGTGGTGCTTTTACATTATCTAAATGATGCCATTCATTTGCCTTTTTTTCACTCTTTATGTTTTGAGAGAACAAATCGTGGTCAAATCTTTAATTCTCTTGGCTTCCAGAATATAAGAGAAGTTTGAAGATATAATTGCATTGAATTAGCTCACCCACATGACAAATTGATATTTTAAAACTAATAAAAATCCCTAAAGAAATGTGTATAGCTGTTCCAGAAAGTTGAGTTGTCAAGAAAAGAGACTTATTTGCATAATTTGGAGAACTTATTCCCCTCCAAACACCTGTGTGGTAGTATTTATATGGGCTACATCTGGTGTGAGTCTCTGTGCTCTTCTTTTTTTTACCCACCTAGCACCTGCTTGAAATTGCTGTGTTGTCAGGAGAAATTAGGGTTGTATTGGATTCCTCAGTAGATTCTACAACATAATTAGACCAGGAGTTTAACTGAGTAGCAGAGAGGTTGAGAGATGGAAAGGCAATGAGTGAGGGCTATAACAGGGCTTCCTCTACCATTTCATAGAAGATTTCTCTCATTGAACCCAGAAAGTAGGAACACAGAAGAACCTTCCATCCTGGAGGCAACCAGCAGTGATTGTATACAACTGAGAAATGTCATATATAAGGCATTAGAGAATTTCTAGTCACCCAACTCTTCTCTGTAAAATAAAGAAAGTAAGGCCCAGGGAGACAGAAATGTTCCATATCCAGCTAATTCAGTTTTCTAGTTTCTCATTCATTGTTCTTTTCACTGTATCCCATTGTCCAGCTGGAAATTTACCAACTGTAGGGCTCCACTGACTTGTTTGGGAACTGTACAAATGAGGAAGTATTCATGTCAGACAGTGAGTGAGTGAGCCGCTTTTACCAAATTTATTTTGGAGTTCTACATAAGATGTTCAGAGTAGAGAAAAACCACAGTTTTGTTACCAAAAATATAAAATACCCATTGGCCCAAAGGGTAAGTTGCTTGAACACACTTTTGAAACCCTAGAATCTGGCACTGGCATTGGAACAAAGTATCTCTCAGTAAGATCTTACTTAAAGAGTATGGGAAGGAACACATGAATGAAAGAATATGACTTGCCATCTTTGTTTCTCTCCTTGTATAATCCTTTCAGGCAAAGGTTTGACATACACTTCCAAGTGGAATATACACATGATCTAAGTCAGACAAAGCTACCATGTCTTGTAAACAGAAGTAATGTCAAAAACCATAACTTCTTAGCCCTCTGAGTGAATGAAATCATGTACCATCATGGGAAAGAGCATGGACTCTGGAAACTGACTGAATTCAAATCCCATCTTTGCCATTTATTGGCTGTACAAAATTGAGTAAGTTTTTTTGTGATTTAGTTTGCTCATCTGTAGAATGGGCACAATAGCATCTACCTCATGGGAAGATGAAATGTTTTGAGACATACAAAGCTTTAGAATAATATATGGCAGGGGCTCCTGGGTGGCTCAGTCAGTAAGCGTCCGACTTCAGCCCAGGTCATGATCTCATGGTTTGTGGGTTCAAGCCCTGCGTCAGTGCTGACAGCTCAGAGCCTGGAGGCTGCTTCGGATTCTGTGTCTCCCTCTCTTTCTGCCTCTCCCCTGTTCATGCTCTGTCTCTCTCTGTCTCAATTAAAAAAAAGAAGAATATATGGCAGATGTAAGCACTTAATAAATATTGATAGTTGTTATCAGCCAAGAAAGATAATGCCTGGAAAGTCCTTTTGTGGTCATCTTCTCCAAAGTTCCATCATTTCTCAGTAGATTTTTCTTTCTACCTCCTATGTTTCTCATACACATGTGTAGGGTTTTTTTTTTTCCTTCTTCCAATGCCTTAGTGCAGAAACTGCATGTGAATGTCCCATCTTGCTGTTGCTGGATTCATCATATCCTGTACCATCATAGAATGTTAGAGCTGGAAGAAATCTATAGATTGTTCAGAATGTACAATGCCTTTGATTTCCTGGCTCATTCATAATGGCATCTTGGAATACTTTGCCTTCTATAAAACATCTTAACTTGGATAGAATGATTACATTATCATTGTGAAAAACAATTATATAGAAATGATTTAAATGGAAATGTTTAGGTCTTTTTGAGATGCTGCATATACTGGTTGCCCCCAGAGATGTTTGCTGACCTGAATAGACTTTATATATAGAACCACATGGTTGGTTATTTTTCTTTTTTTGTATCAGATTAGGTTATCAAAAGTTGCTGGCCTGTGTTGGAGGAAAGCACAATATCTTGGCAAATAGAGGGACTAGTCTAAACATATCACCTATTGGCTTGAATCTCAAATATATTTCTAGTTTCAGTCAGAGGAAGACTCAGAGAAAAGTGGATATATGAGACCAAGTACAGGAATAAAATTACAATAAATATTTATATGAACTCAATATCTGTTTATTAGAAAAGATCAGGCTTGGCTGCAGGGATAATGATGACAAATATTGCTAGACGTATGATGATTGATTTAACCAAGCAGAGTCTGGAAGTGGAGCCCTTATCAAAAGAGGCCCAAACAAAATGCTTCAAAATTAAATGGTTGCAACACACACACACACACACACTCACTCACAAGGGGAACAAATGCCTATTCAGATCAAAACAGAAATTCAGGAACTCATGATTTACCTAATTGTGCAACTAATGAGTGTGAGCTGGACAATGAAAATGATGATTTTGAAACCAATCCAAGTCTTGAAAAGAAGGAAGAGCTGTAGGAGAGAAGGCATCCTTTTCAAACACCTATAGCACCTTCCTGACACAAAGGCAGGGTCAACTCTGCAATCAGAGTGCTGTGAAAGATGGTACAATTATTGCAAGTCAAGAGCCAAAAATATGTGCTTGTGCCTAGAAACTGCAGATGGACAGTTGTAGGTATTTGTCCTTTTTCTGTCACCTCATTGGATCCAACCTCAGTGGGTACAAGCCTAGTACTACTGAACCAAGTGTCCTAGCTGTCACATAGGCTAATCTTTGTCCAACTTTGTCCAACTAGGAAATCATGAGACCTTGTTCATCAATAGTGCTATGTATCTTGGGGACCAGAGAAGAAAAATCCAACTACTGTGGAATGGATCCATTGAGATCAGGTCTATGGAGACCTCCTTGAATACTGGAAACTAAAACCTAGAAAGAGGCTAATAAGAAATGCACTGACATGAAACAAAAGCTAGTTTCTCTTAAACCTGCCTTTTCATTGGATTGCTGATCAAAAGGAGCTACAGAAACATGTATGGGTTTGTCTAGGCCAGTGGAGAAAAGTTTCATAGACAAGCACTTGGATGTGTTTGTTGTGTTTTGGTCACACAGAATTTAAAATCTTGGGTTGAGTGGAATTGTATTCTTCAAATAAAGCTCTTCCGGTTTTCTAGGACCTTCAAAATAAATAGAAGAAAAAGGAGAAAGAGGGAGAGGAATATAGAAAGGGAGAAAAGGAAAGAAAGAGAATAAAAGAAACAGTCTCTGCTTAATGATGTTGACTACTATTTATTTTGGTATTCGAATGGAAAGTATTGATGTTTTTACCTTGGGTTGGAGTGCAAAGATCAGTTCTTCATTTTGAAATAGAATGTAAAAATACCTTTCTTCACTGGGATTTTGGGAACCATTATTTACCTTTTAATAGAATTGAGGTAAATTTGCATATTAAATACACAGATATTCAGTTTGATGTTAATGCATATTATTTTGACAATTATATATACTTATGTAACAACCACCCAAAACAGTATGTAGAATAGTTTCATCACCCCAGAAATTCCTCATACCCTTCTCCTTCCAGTCTCTTGCTTTGCAAGAAAACAACCACTATTCAGATGTGTATTTCCATACATTTATTTTATACATTCTTGAATTTCATATAAATACAGTCCTTTGTTTCTGGCTTCTTCCTTTCAACATAATGTTCTGGAGAGTCACTTCTGTTGTTTATGTACCCGTAGTTTATACCTTCTTTGGATATACCAAAATATTTTTATTCATTCTTCTGTTTATGGACATTTGGACTTTTTCAGTTTTCAGCGATTATGAAGAAAGCTGCTGTGAAGATTCTTATACAATGTTTTAGTGGACATATGTTTTTGTTCCTCTTGGGTAAATACATAGGAACACAACTGTTGGGCCGTAGAGGAAATGTATGTCTAACTTTATAAGCAACTCCAAACAGTCCTCAAAGTGGTGTCACACCATTTTATACTCTTAGGAACGAATGAGAGAGTTCTAGTTTCTCTGTATTCATGCCAACATTTGGCATTGTCACTGTTTGTTATTTTAGCTATTCCAGTGGATTTGAAATGTTATCTCGTTGTTTAAATTGTATTCCCTGCTGATTAAACTATATAGGCATCTTTTCATATGCATGTTGGTCACCATAGATCTTCTTTTGTGAAGTATCTTTCACATCTTTGCCCATGTCTTTATAAATTGAATTGTTTGTATTCTTTTTTTTTTAAGTTTATGTATTTATTTTGAGAGAGAGAGAGAGAAAGAGCAAGGGGGAGAGGGCAGAGAGAGGGAGAGACAGAATCCCAAGCAGGCTCCATGCTGTCAGCGTACAGAGCCCAACGCGGGGCTTGAACTCACCAACTGGGAGATCACGACCTGAGCTGAGATCAAGAGTCTGTCACTTAACTGACTGAACCACCCAGGCGGCCCTGTTTGTATTCTTATTGTTGATTTGTAGGAGTTCTTTATAGACTCTGAATATTCATATTGTAAATATTATCTTCATTTCTTTCATTACATTACTTTTCATTTTCTAGTAATATATTTAGAAGATTGAAAAAAGGTTGTTTTAAACTCTGATTAAATTCAATATATATATATATTTTTTTTCTTTTACGTCTATTGCATTAAATATCTTATCTAAGAAATATTTGCCTTTTCCAAAGTCACAGAGATACTCCCCTCTTTTCTTACAGAAGCTTTATAAAGGTCACATCTTTTAGTTCAGCCTATGATCCATGTCAAATTGATTTTGTTTAAAGAATCAGGTAGGATTTGAAATTTTTTAAAATTATTTTTTATACAGATATCTAGTTATTTCAGTGCCACTTGTTAAAAAATTTGTTTTAACTTGTTTTGTTCCATATTAGATTGTTTTGGTGCCTTTGTCGAAAAACATTTGAAAATGTATAGGTTCATTTCTAGACTCTTTTCTGTTATATTTTTATACTTGTTTATCCTTATAAAAGTATTACATTTTCTTGTTTCTATATCTTCATAGTATATCTTGAATTCAGATGTGAGTCCTCAGACACTCTTATTTTTCAAGATCATTTTGACTATTCTAGATCATGCGCATTTTGACAAAAATTCATGATCAATTTGGCAATTTCTTTAAAAACCTCTACTGGTATTTTGTTTGGGATTGCTTTCAATCTATATCAATTTGGGGAAATTAATAACTTATATGTATACTTTAACATGAAATAGCTCCTAAATTTTTTTTTAAATTTTGACAACTTTGTATGGTTTTTACTATTTAAGTCTGTACATGTTTTGCTAAATTTATCTCTAAGTATTTTACTTTTATGTTGTTTTAAATTAATTTTGTTTTCTAATTATTTATGATTAATATACAGAAATACAGTTGATTGTTTTATATATCCTGTGACTTTGCTAATTAATTTATTAGTTTTGTTATGTTTTTAGATTCCATAGGACTTTATCACCCTAGACTATAATATTTTCTGTGAGTAATGGTAATTCTCCTTTCCACTCTTCCCCCCCCCACCACCCCTGCTTGCACTGTCCAGAGCTTTCAGTATACTCTTAAATAGATGTAATGATAATGTAAATCTTTGCCTTGTTCCTAATATTGGGTAAAAATGTTCAGTGTTTCACCATTAAGTATGTTAGCTCTAGGTCTGTCATAGTTGTCCTTTATCGCACTCAGGAAGCTCCCTTCTGTTTCCAGTATCTGAAGAGGTATTAACATGAATAGGTTTTGAGTTTTGTCAAATACTTTTTCTGCACTTCTTATGATTATGATGATGTTTTTCTTCCTTTATTATGTTAAATTATGTGGCAAGTTATATTGATTCATTTTAAGTGTTAAACCAGCCCTGTATTCCTGAAATGAACCTCATTTGGTCGTGATATGTCATCTCTCTTACATATTGTTGCATTTTACACGTTGCTTATATGTTGCTAATATTGCAGTGGACACACAGCCATCATACTCTCTCATTGGATTTAATTCTTGAGAGGGCAATTTATTTCTATCTTTGAAAGTACCTATCACTGTATCATACTCATGGTATCCAATAAATACATAGAAAATATTTTAAGAATAGAAAACTTCATGAATAAACAAATGTGTGTGCTTTGGTTCTCCCATGTCTCTTTCCAGAGTAGGCTTTGCTTAATAAAAAGCATGGGCTTAAAACCTTAAAAGCATAGTTAGGGTGCAATATATAGCTGTGTGCCATTACAGCTGTCCATGGTGTAGACAGGTGTCTGTATGGTTCCATTCTCACTCATGAAAGGAGGCTCCTTCATGAGATTGTAGTGATCATGAAAGGGCTCTGGATGGGATCCTAGTCTGGGCTCCACTGCCACCAGGAGATGTTGAGCAACCCACTCCTTCTGCCTGTGTCTCTGTTTCCTCATCTATAAAGTAAGAAGGCTCTGTGGTCTCTAAGCCCTCTTCTAGGTATAAAATTCTATGAGTCTGGGGTACAACCCAATGAAGGGAGGCCAGGAATAGAAACTAGGTCTCCTCAGGCCAAGCAGGCTGTTTTCTCCATGGAGAACTCTGCTTTCCTTGTTCTGATAATGACTATTCCATGCTGTTTGTTTAAAGGCATGTATTAAACGTGTTCAGCAAAAGGAATGCCTGTTCTCCTTCTCTTCTATTACCAACTCCCATGAAACGATGCTACAAGTTTTTTTTTTTTTTTAATACCCAGTTTCTGTTAACATGAAGATGGAAGTTAAACCCTTCTTTTTTTTCCAGCTTTACTGAGGTATAATTGACAAATAAATAGGTAAGATATTTTATATATACACAGATCCTTATTTACTGATAATTAATCCCTCAGTATCTTGGAGCCTGTCTGTATGATTCATTTGAAGACTGAATAGTCCAATTTATGTTTTATGATGTTCTAGCCCTAATTTTTTCAGCTTCAGTTATATTTCCTCTGCCCAACTGTTATACAGCTGGTGCTAAGCTCATAGATTATGCTTCAAGTCAGCCTTTGGAGTTTCTCATTGAGTTTTTTGTTAAGGAGGGATTAAAAATATAAATTTTTAATTGAATGAGTAATATACAAATACAGTCTCATTTTGAAAACTTCAAACATTATAGTCAATGCTTAAATCCTTCTGAACCAACCACCTTTTTTCCTGGTCACTTCCCAAGGGATTACCCATTTGGTGACTATTCTCATGTATTTACATACATACATACACCTAAAGAAATCTAAAATGTCAATATAAAAGGCTTCATGCAGTGCATAATTTTCAAAATATTCCCTCATTATGTTGTGTCAGTTTATCAATATTATGAATGGTTCTACAGTGAAATTTCTTATACATGTTGTCTTGGACACAGGTATAAGGAAAAGTGGCAGGAAGTAGAATTGCTGTATCATGAAGCATGTGTATGGTTTTATTTATTTTCTTATTTATTTATTTATCTATTTATTTTCTTATTTATTTATTTTCTTATTCATTCATTCATTTAGAGCCGGGGGGGGGGGAGAGAGAGAGAAAGAGAGAGAGAGAGAGAGAGAGAGAGAGAGAGAGAGAGAGAATCCCAAGCAGGCTCCCTACTCTCAGTACAGAGCCCGACATGGGTCTTGATCTCATGAACCTTGAGATCATGGCTTGAGCCAAGATCGAGTCAGACACTCAACCAACTAAGCCACCCAGGTGCTCCAACATGTACGTATTTTATTTTAATAGATAATATTATAGCAGAGTGGTTAAGAGCATCGGCTCTGGAACCAGACTACCTAGGTTTGAATCCCTTCTCTGCTACTTCTGTGTGATTTGGGCTCTGCAAAGTAAGGATACGTTCTCATAGGATTATTATGGGGTTTAAATACAATAATACATTGAAGCACTTAAAATAGCACCCACCCCCAGTATGTCCTCTGCTACACTTCAGTTCACTGAAGCTAGGGACCAAGTCTTACTCACATTGTATTCCCACCAAAGTGCCATACTTGGCACATATTAGGAATTCAGGAAATCCTTTTTGAACAGTCTTAGTTTAATACCAAAATGGCTATTCTTCCATATAGCCATAGTAGCTCCGTGCAGAAGATGAGAAGCGGAGTCAAAGTGGGGGCAAAATGAATATTTATTGAGTATCTGTTACTGATATATGCCAGGTATCATGCTGGGTACTCTACATTGCTTACCTAATTTAACTGCCCTATTAGGTCTCAATTTATAGATCAAGCAATTATGGCTCAGAGTGGTTAAGTAACTTGTCCAAGGCCACACAGCTAGCAAGTTGTAATTCAAATTCAGTATTGTCTTCTTTTTGATCCAATGAATACTCTCCCAGGACAGACAGCAGAGTGTCTTTAGTATAGACAGGGTACTCATGGGGGAAGGTATACTTTGTCTAAGGTGTCCTAATCCTGTATCAAGAACCCCCCCCAAAAAAAAAGTTTCTTAAAAGTAGTCACTATCTTAAGATCTAGTTAACATTAGGGGCGCCTGGGTGGCTCAGTCAGTTAAGCATCTGATTTTGGCTCAGGTCATGATCTCACAGTTTGTGGGTTCAAGCCCCACATCAGGCTCTGTGCTAATAGCTCAGAGCCTGGAGCTTGCTTTGGATTCTGTGTCTCCCTCTCTCTCTGCCCCTCTCCTGCCCACTCTCTGTCTCTCTCTAAAATAAATAAACATTAAAAAAAAATCTAGTTAACATTAAGCAGATGAGAGGAGTCTTGGATCTTAGCCAAAAATTTAAAAAGTATTTTAAAATGCAGGAAAAGCAGAAGTGATGAATTTTGCAGAGTGTATCAACCAAATTGATACTCCCAATATTAAGGAGATACCAATCAGAATACTCCAAATTTTATACACAATGAAGGATAGCATCTGTATACTAAAAGATACGTTTACAGCAGCAGACCCAAGGACAGGGTACTACCAGCTCTCAATGCCTGGGTGAGTACGGTATCAGTTTGCTATTACTACAGTGATGCTGTGGCACAAATAACCACAAAAACTCAGTGACACCAGAAATGTGACTTTATTTAGCTCAGGTGTCTGTGGGTTGGCTGAGGCCAGATGGTTTAGGCTGGGCTCCTTCATGTTCTTTCTGGTTGGGGCAACCTGTTCCTTAAAAATCTTATTCTCTTCTTCAAACTGAGGGCTATCCAGGACACGATCTATCGTGGTAAATGGTGAATGTCCCAAAAAGCAAAAAGCATCACACAAGGCCTTTTATGGCCTGAGCTCAGAGCTAACACAGTGTCCTGTCCGCTTCATTCTATCATCAAAGAAAGTACACCATGGAGAAACCCAGAGTCAAAGTGTGGAGAAATACACTCTGTGCTTTTGGGGTGAAGAAACCACTGGCAAAGGGCATGGAATCAGGGAAGGTGGAAAACTGACCAGCGATGCAATCTACCTCTAGAATTTTTTTAAACTTTTTAATTTTTATTTTATTTTTTTTTTAATTTTATTTTTTTTTAATTTATATCCAAATTAGTTAGCATATAGTGCAACAATGATTTCAAGAGGAGATTCCTTAGTGCCCCTTATCCATTTAGCCCATCCCCCCTCCCACACCCTCTCCAGTAACCCTCTGTTCTCCATATTTATGAGTCTCTTATGTTTTGTCCCCTTCCCTGTTTTTATATTATTTTTGTTTCCCTTCCCTTATGTTCATCTGTTTTGTCTCTTAAAATCTTCATATGAGTGAAGTCATATGATATTTGTCTTTCTCTGACTAATTTCACTTAGCATAATACCCTCCAGTTCCATCCACATAGTTGCAAATGTCAAGATTTCATTCTTTTTGATGGCCGAGTAACACTCCATTGTGTATATATACCACATCTTTATCCATTCATCCATGGATGGACATTTGGGCTCTTTCCATACTTTGGCCATTGTTGATACTGCTGCTATAAACATGGGGTTGCATGTGTCCCTTTGAAACAGCACACCTGTATCCCTTGAATAAATGCCTAGTGGTGCAATTGCTGGGTCATAGAGTAGTTCTATTTTTAGTTTTTTGAGGAGCCTCCATACTGTTTTCCAGAGTGGCTCCACCAGCTTGCATTCCCATCTACCATTAGGATTTTAGTGAGAGTTCCTCTGAGGGTATGTGTCTGCTCTTCCAACATCGACTGGGTGGCTAAGACAGAAAGAGGAGATGGATGGTTTCTTTGTTTTTGTTTTTTGTTTTTCTTTTTTGGAATTACCACTCTTATTTCACTAGTGAGGCTGTGATGGAAAATGCCTCCTTCAATCCTCCCTCCCCTATGGGCACATGGAGTGAAGAGTAATTTAAAATGAGCAGGCTGCTTTAGAATTTTCAGAACACCTGCATCTTATTTTAGAAGCAAGTGATGCTCTTGGCCTGGTTTGTGCTTGGGCAATTTGGAGTGATTAAAGAATTTTACATCTCTCAAGTGCTTCTGTGTTCAGATGAGCCAAAATAAGGGTTGGGTGCAAATCTTCTTCAGTACTTTCTTTTTTCTTTTAGGCATTTTAAATTACTAATCACCTAATAAAGTAGTTAAGATATGAAGTTCCCAGTGTCCCAGTTTGAATTCACAGCAGAACAAATTTAGAAGCCTCCCTGGCAAACTCCAGCTCATTGGGTTGGTATTTTTTTTTACCCTTTCCTTTCTTATTTTTAACAACAAGAAGAGTTTGCCTCTGTATTTGTCATTTTTGCTTACATGGTGCAGGCTTGAAGGAAGTCAGCTTAAAACAGATGCTCTCTTAAATGAGAAGTATTCTGGGATGGGGATGAGATGAAGTAGGGAGAAAAGAAGAGTGAGGGACCGGATGGAGTAGGAGCTGGAAAACAAGACTGGTCACTGGTACTACCTACTTTCTGTTAGGGATACATAGATAACCAAGGGGTGATGACCTAGATGCAAGGGAAACAAAAACACTTGACTTTTTTCTTTATAACTCTATTTATTTTTGAGAGTAACAGAGTGTGAGCAGGGGAGGGGCCAAGAGAGGGAGACTCAGAAACTGAAGCAGGCTCCAGGCTCTGAGCTGTCAACCCAGAGCCCGATGCAGGGCTCGAACTCATGGACTGAGATCATGACCTGAGCTGAAGTCGGATGCTTAACTGACCGAGCCACCCAGGTGCCTCAACCCTTGATGTTTTAAGTGAAGCTGTCTCCCAAGGAGGTAGATTATACTAAATACACGTTCCACTTGTTAATGAGAACAATGGATTTGGAAAAGCAAAAGGGTGGGTTTGGAAATGTAGCTTGGCAATAGGAGCCTGTAAGAGCAGAACTGATCTGCATCAAGGACAAATATGGAATTCCCAAGAGCCTTCTACTCAAAGTATTGTTCTTGGACCAGCAGCATGGGCAACACCTGGGAGCTTGAGACCACCCTAGATCTATTAGATTAGAATCCACACTGTAGGAATATCCCCAGGTGATTCACATGTACATTGGAGCTGGAGAAGGACTGCTTCTGAACAGGAGGGAAAGGAGGAGTAAAGATGGGGAGAAGAGGGAGATAGGAAGGAGATGGTTTGGGCTAAGGAGTGGGAAGCTGCCTGTGAAAAATCACCAGTGGTGGGCAGACCAATGGACTTTTAAGAACAAAACTGCCTAATGCTCAATTTTAGTAGTTTGCTTTCCTGAAGTATAAATCCCTCATATGTATCCTCTCTACCCTTAAAGTTTCTTCTGTATATCATAATGGCTTGTGGTAGTGTCTGCTTTCTGCTTCTGCATGTGTATGTAAATGCCAGGACTACCTGAGTTTCACATCTGAGTCTAGGTGAGAGAGGATAGAGATAGCAGATGTAGCAGGGCAACATGATTCTGGACCTAATTGATCTGTTGGATTTGGAAATCTTGGATAAGAGACAACCAAGGAGATACTGGTAATGATGAGAATGTTTTAGAATATGTTAATGTATTTTTCCCTTTAGCATTTGCTTGCGACCTCCACATTCAACTAGAGGAAAACTTTGTCTCAAGGAGTGCTGGGATTGTTAAAACAATCAGAGAGTGTCAGTGTGCAACTTCTTATTGTCTTGAATACTAAAAGCATTTCTTAAATTGTAGAAGCTCTCCTTTATATAGCAGGACTCAAGCCTACCTGGCTCTGATCATAGAAAGTTATTCTGAACACTGGTATAAAGAAGATCCAAACCTTGAACATAAGGAAGGTACCATCTGGCAAGAAGTGGACACAGAAGTCTTTAGCAGAATAAGGAAGGAGATAGTTGAGATGAGTCCAAGGTGAGGACTCTGCCCCACGAGGAATCCGGTTTCTCCATTCCATGGGCTTTAGCTTAAAGGAGCTGAGAAGAAACCCCAGATGGGTTGAGGAAGAAGCCAAAAGCAGAGAAGACTTCCTGTTTGTAACTCTAGGAGAGGACATGACAGCTGTCTCATGGTGACATGTGGTGACCCCAGTAGGATTGAAATGGCATTGTAGAATGTAGAATGAAGACTTGATACCATTTTCCCACTAACACCTACCCCACTGTTCCGATAGCCTGTGGATAATGAGGGAAGGACCACATTTTACCTCTGTGCTCAGCGAAAATGTGGCATATATCTGAAGGACATTCTCTGGCAAGGTCTGGCCAGAATGTCCCTGTTTGTGGCTGAGGGTTTCTAGGAGGACTGGCCAAGCTGCTATTAAATTGGAGTCATAGTGCTCAGAAGATCAGCTGAGCCTGCAAAAGCTGATGGCAGAGTCAGCAAGGAGAAGCCAGGCCTCAACCACAAGTGACCCCAGCTGTGGAGGAGTGGTTGCCCTGAGGGCAGAGGCCCACTGCCTAAATCCCGGGTGGGGTGAGCTGTCCTCGGCCTTGAGGTCATCAGGGACCACAAGGAAGGATGGCATAGGACCAGACATCCCTTCCCCCTGCTCCCAGACTGCTTGTAGAAAGATGGAGGTGGAGAGATCCTTTAAGAAAAGAGAACACCCTTGATGGGGAATTTGATGAATTGGTATTTACCCAAAGGAGTGGAAATAACTTGTAAGTATATTTTAATGTGAAGAATGTCACTTTTAATTGGCACATGCATGTTTTCTTCAGAAACTGAGAAAAAGATGAGATGATTTAATAGAAAATAAAAGAAACTACATTTTTGTAATTTGATTTATTGAGTTAAATTTCCTCTGTGCCCATTCACCCCAACGCACACACACACAGATGCGCGCACTCGCACATGCACGCGCACGCGCACACACACACACACACACACACACAAACTTTCCTTAGAATTTAGAAATTTATGGAGGGGTCTTTAGAGTTCCATAGTGTATGAAGTTGGACCCCTTAAACTCTATGGATGTTGAGACTTCAGCTGATATCCAAGTGGCAGCTTGGATAGGTATCAAGTATTTGAGTATCCTTTATGTGCATTGTATTGGTATTTAATGTATTATTCACAATAACTTTTACAGAAAAGCTTGTGATTTAGGTAGTGATATTTCAGCTACAGTTGGAAGCCAGGGGCTCAGAAAGGCTTACTTATAAGTAACTTACCCAATGTGACATGGCTAGTAAGTGATAGCATTGGGATTCTCATACAGACTTAACTCACCTTCGATATTTGATAGTGTCTCAAAATCTAACTTGCATTTTAGCTCTTGGTTATAGCATGCATTTCCCTTCTCCATTCCCTCCTCCTTCTAGGCCCTGTGTTTCTGTTTTGCTTGGCTTTGCTTGACCCTTTTATAATGGCTTAGTGAATATTTCTCTTCAGTCATCCACATATCTGTTCTTTGCTGTCATGTGCACTCCATAGGCTGACTCCTGGGTTTGACCGGGCCTTTCTCAGTGGTCCTCAGCCATTGTAGGGAAGAGACACATGGGCTCCAGTGTTCATGGACATCATCCCCAGAGACACAAAGTGTGGCCTACCGACTTTTGATTGTTACAGGAGCTTTAGCCTCCTGTTTACATTCTGAAAAATGGCAGTGGTGACCAGTGCCATGGAGTCACCCTCATGTTAGCTGATGTTGACTTAGGCAATACATGACATTTGGTACAGATGTGTTCTATGTGCTGGAAGTTCCAAATCCCCTCTGGACTCTTGTTGTGTTCTTTATCATGGCGTAGCCTGATTGGTTCTGCTCTTATAAGAAAGTTGTAGAACATTGCCTCTTATTGTGTTGCTTATTCCCAGAACATATTTTCCCCTGTCCCACTTCTCTTTTGGGAAACTCATATGGGATTAAAATCTGAGAATTCAATGATTGAGTAAAATATTATGTATAGTTATTATGAAGCCTCCCTAGAGTCATGAGACCTGGAAGAATTTGAAAATGCTGCTTACTCAGCCTATAAAATCAAAAGTGTTAAGGAAGAATAGAAAAATCTAGAGAAAGGTTTGGTGTGTGTGTGTGGGTGTGTTTCTCTTATAACCTATTTATTTTAGGAAGCAGGTCTACCAAGCAGTTCTGTACTACTGCTTTGCAGGGTCATATTGCTGCAAACTGCATTCTAATTCTTCACGAGTTACCTATATTTACTGGTTACTTTTCTCTCAAATTAGCAATGGATATCCCAACAAATGTCAAAAGTGTATATAAGTGATTTGCTTTGCATGAGCACAGTGAGAGGAGATGGCATCGGCACTGCCTGCAAACCCAGAGAATATATAGGATATATAGACTGGATTGGCCACTAGACAGTGAGGAGATGTGCAAATGATAATACAGTGCTACTTATTCCTACTATAAATCAGTCAAGAGAGCCAAGACGTACAAGCACTTTCCTACTCTTTGAACTAGTCATTTCACTTTGGGGGACATTTCCAAAAGAAACCGAATGAATGAAAATTGCAAGCAGAAATTGTACTGATTATATAGTATGAGGTTTATTAATTCCTTCGGTTCTTTAAATAACTTACCTATAAGACTCTAACAATTTAGCATGCTTTAGGGGGCAGTACTTTGAGAACATTTCCAATTTCTTTAATGGTTATTAGACCATTCCAATTGTCTGCTTTTTCATGTGTCACTTTGTTGCTTCCTATTTTTTCCACCAATAGTCCATTTCATCAAACTTGTCACATGTCTTTATAGTTTCTTAAGTCTCCTTCATATTTGTGGTGATAGAATTTTCCCCAACATCTTATCATGAAGTTTTTCAAACATTCAGAAATGTTTAGGTTTTTCAGTGAACAACCATGTACCCACCACCAAAATTCTGCCATTAACATTTTAAAATATATTTTTTATCACATTTCTATCCATCAACTCATACTTTTTAAAAAAATGTACTCCAAAGTGAATTGCAGACTTAATGGTGAGATTTTTTAAATGAAAAAAATATTATTTCCTTGATAACATAATACTCTTGTATCATCAGTTGATGTGTCTGAGGGTCATGGCAGGAAAGAGATAGCATATCGAGGTGGGTAACTTGAGAACATTCGCAAAGAGGGAAACAGTGCTGTGCCCAGGGACAGTGAGGTACCAGCACCACCTCAGGGCCTTGTGGGGCAGGAGAGACAGTGCTCACTAGCACCAGGGACACAGCTGTGTGGAGTGGGCTGCCTGACAGGAGAAATGCGCAAGGGATCTGGGGGAATAAACACTAGTCTCCCATTTCTTTTCCTTCAGTCTTCTGCTGTGCTCCATGCAGCCCAGTCCAGCCAGAAGCCATGAGGCAAGGTCAGCCTTTGGAGCAGAGGACAGGATGGTGAAAAGTAGAGTGGATCAGGAGGGGAGAATGGAAGCCATCAGTTTTGAGTTCTCTGGTTGGAAGCATTTGGACCATCTAAGTAGCATACATTTTAGGTAGAATACAACATGTTCAGCAATAACCTAGATTTTGAAACCTTTGGAATAGCTTGAGTGGACCTATGCATGGTAGGTGACCAGGAAATGTCAATTAAATTCATATCAGAGTTGTGAAAAGCTTAATTTAAGGTGATTGAAGCCTGAAAAACCCTTGGCACAATAGCAGAAAGGCTTCTGCATGGGAGAAGTAACTGAGGGAAGGAGAGGGCAAGAAAACTGTGTGGTCGATTGACTATGCAGTAGGTTTTTGTTTCCAGTGGATCTCCTATCTCATTAGATAAAATAAATGGTGAGACCAAATGACTCTGTCAAGTGCATGAAAGTGTACTCTCAGCTGTGCAAATCTGGGTTATTGCTGACTCACTTAGGCTGGCCCACTGGCTGCATTGCCTTGGGTCAGGCCAAGGACAAAGAAATAAAGAGGTCCACACTACAAAGCACAGTAGGTGCTTCACAGTCATTTCAGCTGCCATGTCTATTTCTATATTTGGGAAATCTCCATCTTATATGTTTGGGTACCTAAATCTCCTTCCCCAATGATGTCTCAGGCTCTTTGCAATGCTGTTGCTGGATCTTGACTCAAAAGCTAGTGAAAGGAGACACAAGGGACAGGAGTCTTTCTTTCTGGTGGGCTGTTGCCATAGGGGCAGTAGTTTTCTCACCAGAATTAGTTGAAAAGGGAGGCATTAGTGATGTTTCCTGGCTGCTTAGCTTGAGGTTGGTTTTCAAGCCTTACTACAGACCCTGTGAGGGACCTCAAAACCTATAAATATAGTTCTCTTCCCCCCTCAATCTCTTTTTCTTTCCTCTCTTCCTTCTTTCCTTCCTTCCCTTCCTCCCTCCTGACTCCTTTCCTTACTTCCCTCCCTCTCCCTCTTACTGTCTCTCCCCTTCACTCTCTTTCTTTCCTTGTAGTTAAGAGCTCTGATAAATATTAGCACACCCCAATAGATACATGGGCACAGACTATGGACAGATAGTTCCTAAAGCAGACTCTTAAATGGCTAACAATCACGTTAAAATACTCTAGTCCATTGATAATCAAATAAGTGTGAATTAAAATAAGATACGATTTTTCAATCATCATAATTACTTAGGTTTTTAAAAATGATAATATCCAGGATTGTTGAGGGTACAGGGGAGGGATGTTCTAAACCCATTATGATTAACAGTGGAAATAGAATCTAATGAATATATAAACCTTATGTATAGAGAAAGATGCTTCTCACAATGTTATTATAATAGTGAAAATATGAAAACAGCCTACATATACAATAGGAAAATAATTACATAAATTATGTTCATACAATTCAGTAGTGTTCAGTCATTAAAAATGAGAATTCAAACAATGTTTAATGACATAGGTCATGAAATAATGCTGTTTAAAAAGGATACTTAACTAGAGAGGTAATATCCCATTTCTGTTAAAATTATGAAAAAATATGTATGTTGTTATATGCACCAAATTACCGGAAGAAAACCTCACTAAAATGTACATACTGTTTATCTCTGTGTTATGAGCAAATGGGATGTTTTAATTGTCTTCTTTATTGTGGTTGGTATATTCCAAGTATTCTTTAATAGTCATTTAAATTATTTTTTTAATCCATGGTCATCATCTTCTCTCTTACATCCTGTCTGACAATAGGCCATCTGCTGCAATAAATATCTGTTTTGTCTCTCTATTTGAATTTTTTAGTATGCTCTTGAGATAGTGGGATTTTTTTAGAACAATTGGTTTTCTAAAGTAGATGGTAATCTCCATGCTCTTGAGCTGGCATTTAACGTTCATTGTGCCCACCTGGACAAACCCCAGTGTGTGGAGTTTGAGTGAAGCCCTACTATTTTGACATTTTTAACACCTGATTAGCAGTAGCCTTCAATTCAGCCTCTACCGATTCATGATTCTCTTTCCAGTTTTGCCTCAAGTCAGAAAATAACCAGATTTATTCTCTGAATAGACAGGGTCAGCAATGCATGCAGTTATACTTAATCATATATGCCTAGGGTTGCAGCAAAATAAATCATTAAGAACATTAGTTTCTGGCAATAGTAATGCTAGTTATGACTAATGATGAAATGAATGGAATCTGCTTCTTTACTAGACGAGAGGCAGAGAGGTGAAGGGCATCTATAAAAAACTTTTATTAGACAAAACTGACAGTGGAAATAGTGGTGATGAGCAAAACCAAGCATAGGTGGGCAACTGGACCCAGGGCATAGCCATGGAGGAATATGAGGTGAAAGCCTTAAGGTAACAACATCTGGAAAAGGAATGGCAGGAACACAGTCTGGCAGGAGCCAGTGATGAGATATTGTGCCTAAGAGAGAACAGTAGACCAAATTAGTTAAAGTCTGAGGGGGAGTGTAGCAGACTGTATTTTCCAAAGATGGCCACAGTAATTGACCAACCCTCACGCTCTTCCTATAATAGGACTTTGACATCCCTCCCTTCCAAGATGTGGGATCTGGGTAGACCGTGACCATGTGAGTGTAATGCTCTGTGACTTCTGAGGCTAGATCATAAACAGGAACATAGCTTCTGCCCGGTTTGGGTTGGGGGGACATTTGCTCTTGCAACTCAGCTATCGTGCTTTGAGGAGCTCACAGAATCCAGATGAGCATGTTAAAATGGTGGCTTTATACCACTAAGTGTGGATAAGAAAACAAGATCCATCTATATGCTGTTTACAAGAGACCCACTTTAGACCTAAAGACACCTTCATATTGAAAATAAGGGGATGGAAATATACCACTAAGTGTGGGATGTTTGATATACAGCATGGAAATTGGAATAGGGAAGATGTGAACAGAAATGGTCAAAATGTGAGAATCTGGTGCAGAGACGAGGCTGGATCCCAAAGGCTAGAATCAAGTTGTTTGCTAAAGATGGGTAAAAACAAAGCAAGTCAACTGACATAAAAGTGACATTTAGCTAGTAGTAACTCTATGCATGCTGCGATATCACCCAAAGCACAGGAAAAGAAAATCCACAACACCACCAGACATTGAGAAAGACTCACTCTATAAGAGTTTTCACACACTTTAAATCTCATGGAGCTGAATTGAGAATCTCAGGAGGCAGCCTGCCATCTGAAACCACTCACCAGTGTGAAAGTTTCTCACTTCCTTGCTAGGGTCTGAACCAGGCAGAAAACTGAACATCTTTTCACTGTGTGGATATGAGTTCATGAAGCAGCTAGTTTATTCTATCCTTGCCATGCCTTCTATAAATGTTCCTAGTAAATTCGCAGCTGATTTGCTACTTTTATCCACCTCCTGCGTAAGGCCAAGCCCTTAGTACCTCTCTTTCTACATCTATTCTGAGATAGTGTTTCCCTATCAACAGACAAAGAATGGGGTGAGAGGAAGCAGGCTGTGCTGGGGTAACTGGAGTGATGCAAAGAGTTTTTAAAGATAAAGTTCTGATTATAAAGCACAGTAACTGAAGGGTCAAAGAAGAATGCAGGTAGCTGGACATGGTGGGGAGATGGTGATTTCTGTTAATTTATTTCATCAAGAAGACATCAGCTCATTTCAGAGCATCTGTTCTCAATGAATATCTCTTGGATCCTGAGAATTATACTAGATATTCTTGAAGAATATATAAAAACTGCCAAACACTTCTAAGTGATTCACATGCATTAACTCGTAATAACTCCATGAGTTAACTACACCCTTTTCCCCCATTTTACATGTAGGAAATAGGCACAGAGAGGTGAAGTGCCTTGCCCAGAATTGCAAAGCTTATAAAAATTGGAATTTAAGCAGTTTGGCTCTAATCCCTGTGCTGTTGACCTGTATGCTATCAATCTCAAGTG
The DNA here is from genome assembly GCF_028749965.1 of Puma concolor. NCBI lineage: Eukaryota > Metazoa > Chordata > Mammalia > Carnivora > Felidae > Puma > Puma concolor. The sequence goes on along the minus strand of NC_141675.1, from coordinate 28,113,668 downwards.
TTTATTTTAATTCCAGTTAACTTCCTAGAACTGAGAATAGAATCGAGGATGCAGACTGAAAAGGTTTATCCTATTTCAGTAAAAAAATTCATGGAGAAAGACTCAGTCCTCAATTAAGTGTGGCTAAATTTTTGACACAAAGCAAAAATACAAAGCCTGTAAACACCCAACTATTTTTAAAATATCCTCGAGGGTACCAAAACCAAATTAGTGTCCAATTTCTGCCACATTAAATACAGAAGAAACTGAATAATCTACATAGTCTTTGAGCAAGATGTGTAGGGACCAACAATTTCATGCCTAGTCAAGTTGCTGTTTCATCAACTGATTGTTTATTCATTCAGTAAGCATAATTATTAAGTGCCCATTATGTTAAAGGAAGTATATGAAAGTAGCAGAAAAATATTCTTAGATATATTTTAAGTGCCTTGGAGCCATGTTCCATCTGTGAGTCTCTTGACTGTCATGGGTTCTTAAACTTAAGGCATATTTCTCAGGATGACGTTAAGTAGATTCATGGAATTGTGTTACAGTTAACTTTAGTCTTCAGAAGATTTGACTACAGTTAAATGGGCGCACGGTGTAACATTTGGAAAGCAGAACTACATGGTAAAGTGCAAAAACTGATGTCAGAGAACACTGGGTTTGAATCATGAGTCAACTGCCTGGAAGTAACCTTAAGTAAGATATTTATCATTTATCCCTATTAAGCCTCAGTTTCCTCATTGTGAAATGGATTTAACCATGTATACAGTGTTGTTTGAAGATTAAATGGGGCAATATATTTAAATGGTTGAGCAGGGTACCTAGCATATAGTTAATATTCAGCATAAGCTAATGATGGTGGTGGTGGTTGTGATGATGTTATAATCATATACAGTAGGAGTCAGTCTTTTAAATCAATGCACTAAAACTTCTCAGCAAGTGTTAAATCCAGTGAAAATGCACAAGTGGAATCAAAACGTTGAAAGCCTATTTTTCTTTTTCTATTAGATATTTCCCTGAATCATCTTTTTATCTCACGTAATGTTGAAATTTATATAAAAGAACTAGCAAGGAAAGAGAATATTACTAAATAGTGAATGTGTAAACTAGAAGTAGCAGATGGGATAAAACTTGTAGCTCATAGTAATTGCACTTTTCTAAGAGTACTGACTTGTATAGTGTACAGAATATCCTTTGGTGTCATGTGGGAGCCATTCTGAAGAATTCTGAAAGAGAAAGAGGAAGATATAGGCTGGGAAAGATTTAACATTGTTTTATACACATACATACACACACATATACCATATATATGGTATAGAGAGATAGACTTTATAGATACAGTTTATATATAGGAAAAATATGAATTATGTATATATAAGTTTTACACACATAGGCACTGTAATTGAAAAATCAAAAATAGGAGAGAGTGATTATATTTTCTATGATCTTTTTTAAAATTTTTTTAACATTTATTCATTTTTTGAGAGACAGAGAGACATAGCATGAGTTGGCGAGGAACAGAGAGAGAGGGAGACACGATCCAAAACAGGCTCCAGGTTCTGAGCTGTCAGCACAGAGACCGACGTGGGGCTCGAACCCACGAACCACAAGATCACGACCTGAGCCTAAGTCAGATGCTTAACTGACTGAACCACCCAGGTGCCCCTTCCATGATCTTCTTGTTCTATACTCTCAAGGTTGAAATCAGACAACTAGCATGAATTGGATATCTATAGTATGCCATCCTCATGAGGGACTCTGATGTGGAAAAAGCCATGAGGTATGGACATCACAGTGTAGTTCCTAAGAGTTTAGGCTACTGAGTTGACAGCCTGGACCCAAATGCCTCTTCTGTTCTTTCATAGATCTATGACCTTCTATCCATTATCCTCCCTGAGGCTCCATCAACTTATCTGTAGAAAGGGCATGATAATAGTACCTAAAACAATGACAGTTGTGAATATTTTATAAGATATCTATTAAAACCATTTGTTTGACATGTAGTTGACAGTAATAACATGTTAACAGTTATTTTTATTACAATATCAGTTTTGAGGAGCTACAGTTTGGTGGATAGAATGGCTTTGAAAAAAGTAATGAGAACATGCCATATATGGAACATACAGAGATTCTTAGGATCATTTATAGGAAAAAGTTGCTTTTGTCTTTCTGGAGGACTCAAAGAAAATGTCACAGAGACCTTAGAGAATGAGCAGACATTTGTATATGCTGTAATTAGAGCACAGACTGGGGCCAACAGAGGGGATAGGCCTGGGGGGTGTGTGTGCAGAGGTGCTAACCAAAGATAAGGAAATGGAAGGGGAAAACTGTCTTTTAATTAATTTCCCCCCTCCATCTTTATTTTGCTTCCATACCAGTGCCGTTCCTTGTGTCTTTCCACTGCTCTGTTCAAGAAACATTCATCTCTGTGTGTGTGTTGGTGCCATCCTCAGACCAGGTCAGGGAAATAGTACCCATGCTATTTGAGAGGCTTCATGGCAAAAATTCCCCCTTGGTCTCCTTTAACAATACAAGGCTAGGGAAACCAGAGCAGAGGGTCACACTGGTGACCCAGGGGTAAAGAGGAAAAGGTCCTTGCAATGCTAGACTCAACACCACCTGCTCTATGCCCAGTGTATCATTTCATCTTTCACTGCGATCTGCAAGGAAGGTCTTGTTATCTGCAGTTTGCATGGGAGAAGAAGGAGGCTCAGAATGATCACAAAGCTGGAACTAGTGCAAAACTTGAAACTACAATTCAGAAATAATATGCTGCTTGTCCAAACAGCCTGCTGAATAGTATGAGAAGAATTAACTTCTTTCCATCATGCACATTGTCAACACACATCACGTCATCTTTAAAAAAATGTATCTAAAATGTGTTGAATTGATTAATAAATACTCATACTTGCCATGTAAACACTGTTTTCTGTGTGCACCATATTGCTTTGCCCTCTTTATTTGAGCAGTGTACCCTGGGCTGTGTAAATAAGACATGACAACTGTAATGTGTGTGGGGAGGGATGGATTTGATAAAACAGAAGCATGCATAATTCAAAGAGCAAGCCCTGTCCCACTCAGTTTATGCATAAATAATTTGCAGATTTTCTGGATTTGTGTCAGCAACTGCCATCCCCCTTTCTCTCAGAATCGTAGTGGGCATCATATATGGAGATGGGGGTGGTAGAGATAAGACTTGATTTTCTCTGAATCTAATTATTGTCATTTCATTTTTCAAAGTGTTTTATGATTAATATTATTGGGTTTTATTTATTTTTACTAGCAGGCAAATTGAGATGCAGAGATGGTTAAAGGTAGTCCAAGGTACTGTTGCATATTGGTGGAAGGGGTAAGATTGGGACTAAGAGCAACCATGTTGGATTCAGCCCACTGAGCTTGTGTGTTATTCTTGCATGCCTTATTTGCTCAATGGGTAAATACTGTGCATTGTCACTGGTTCTTTCCATCGTGCAGCACTTTTCAGATGTCTAGTGAAATCACGTTACTTTTAAAGATATGTTGATGGCTTAAATTTTTCAGTGACAACTCAAAATGTGAAAAGATATGACTTTTTCTACAACAGAATAGGGCTTACTCTTGAGCCCTCATTTCTGCTTGGTGGTGATGGAGATGACCCTAAGTTTCTGGTCTATAAGAGTCTCATCCAGGTTAATATGATCATTTTGGAGCAAATAGTCAATTTAGGACTTAAACTGAGTCAATTCAAAATGAATACTTTCCATCTTGGCACTTCTTTCTGAAGGAGTCTTCTCTTTCCAATATGATGCTGGGGTTTAGAGGGACACTGCGTAGATAGCTACATGGCATCAGAGGAAGGGTGTCTGGCTTTTGTGCAGTCATATGGATCCTTCCTAGCCACCTCTGAAGTAGATATTTGTATTCATTGTACTGAGTGCCCTTGGAAATGGATCCACTCAGATATTAGTGGAGCTCTAGCACCATTGACTTTCTCTCTATGCCTTCATCATCTCAGTAACAGGTTTGTTTGTTTGTTTGTTTGCTTGTTTGTTTTCAGCTGATTGGCCCTTTTGAGCTACTTCCATTCCCTGCAGAAAGTTCTGCAAACCACATATAGATACTGGGAAACTGATTCTTGTATTTTTACCCCTCCCCTCTCATTCAAAATACTATTCCAGGGGCACCTAGGTAGCTCAGTCAGTTGAGTGTCCAATGTTGGCTCAGGTCACAATCTCACAGTTCATGAATTCAAGCCCCACGTCGGGCTCTGTGCTGACAGCTCAGAGCCTGGAGCCTGCTTCAGATTCTGTGACTCCCTCTCTCTCTGCCTCTCCCCCACTCATGCTCTGTCTCTCTCTCAAAAAATAAATAAACGTTAAAAAATATTTATACAAAGTGCTATTCCATTTTTATTCTATTTGGTAGCCTTAAGTTGGTCAGGGTACTCTAAGAAGGCCCCAAGCCCATCTAGGTTTTCATTCTACTTATGCCTAAAGGGAGAGACATGGAGCAGACTTCAACTTGTGTTTTAACACCCCTCTCCTTTCTCTCTCTCTCTCTCTCTCTCTCTCTCTCTCTATTTGTATCTCAGTCTCTCTCCAGTTTTCTTTAACATAGGCAGAATTTTTATTTCTTCCCAGTGTGGCAGGAAACCACCTTCACTTTTATATCATAATGTCTCCTACTCCATGGTTTATAGCTGGCTCTGGGGCTCAGGTGATGGCCCAAGAAGCTGCTACTGAGGACTATCTATTGATAGCGCTCCCAGTTCCTGGGGCAACAACTCCTTCCTTAAAGGAAGATCTGGCTGGTGCATCTCCATGTCCATTACAATGATGGGTGACTTCAAAGCCTTCTAAGTGATACAATTTTGACTTTCTTCCTTTGAATATCTAAATACTCTATGTTCCTATGTTCCTAATTTCCTATGTAGAAATTTCTTTGCTTCATGGCAGTGAAAGGAAGGGCAGTTTATGCTCATTTGGGAAGATACACTCATTTCCTTATGGGAATCTGAACCAGCAATACTCTTTGTCAATCCTGACACTTCCCTGTGTGACACCATTTAACTCCCCTTCATGTTGCAGTTAGTCAATGGTTCCCTTCTAGCCATCCCAAACTCAGGTGCGATGAAGGCATTACGCTATGCTTGTCTCAGGAACTGGAAGGACAGCCTTTCTCCTCCTTACTTGTTGGTGATGGGTTGGGGAAGAACTCTGTTCAGAAGCAGAGTGCAGGTGCAGCTTGAAAGGAAACTACCCCACTTCTTGAAAAGTGTCCCAAGGGAATGACACTGTAGATGGCTTCACAATCCAGATAAATGGTCCCACTGGAAGGCCCCCCTGAGATAGTGCAGATACCTATTTGTATCATTACTACTGGGGAAAACAACTCCAAGTACATTTCCTACCAAGCTGGTGTCATAAACAAGCCAGAATTTGTGTTCTAGAAGCCCACTCTGAGGATGCGAGGGCATTCAAGCGTCATGGTACGAAAAACTAGAAAATAAACACACTACAGGACCTCTAAAAGGGCTGCCAAGGACTCAGGGTGGTGTCTGAAGGTGTTCAAGAACCACACCGTCTAAGGTTGGCAACTGAAATACTAACACAAATATTTGTCTTGCTGCTTCAAAGGTTCTTTGATTAGAATTCTGGAGTTAACCAGCTAGATATACCCTGTACTCAGCTGAGCAGAAATTTAAATCAAACTGTAGAATTAAAATCCTGTTGATAAATATTTTGGCTGGCTGTTTTCTACTGAGGTCGGCATTTAGCCAACATATTTGTTAACCGAGCTGCGATTTGTTCTTTTGGATTCCAATTCACTGGTTTTATGTCACTCTTTGGCTGCTGACAGGGCTCACTGCAGAGGAAATTGAAATAAAAACTAATAATGATCCAAACTACTAATGGAATAAAATTGGAAGCCAATTGAGAAAATTATAGGGGAGAAAATCAGCTGAACTGGGAGTGGAAGAGATAAGGCTGATTATGCTAACTCCTTCTTGAAAATGTTTCTGCTCACCCTGCCAGATGTGGCTTCTCCTCCATTCCTCACCCCTCATGGCACTCACCAAATTCTCTCTCCAGCAAGTGGATTTATATGTGTACACCTTTGTTTCCTCCTGAGGTCCTTGATATTGAGCCCACTGTTTCTTACATTGCATCGTACAGTGCCTCATACATGCTTGCTAACAACTGTAAGGTAACAGAGCTGGGAACCCTGAAATGACATCATCTAACTCTTCCTTTAACAGATAAGGAAACTGAGAAGAGGAGATTTTGACAATCTGCCTGGGGTTACGTGGTTAGTGGTAACATAGCAACTTACCACCAGGTCTTTTTACTCTCAAGGCATAGTATTATTCTGTTTATAATATTATTACACGTTTGCATATGTTATATATAAAAATGCTCCCATATGTGATAAAAATATACAGCATAAAAGCAACCTATAATCCTACTACTCAGGATAATCACTATCAACATGGTATTAATATTTGTATACATAAATATACAAATGAATAAAAGAGGCATTTACTATATTGACATATAAAATAAAATATGTAAGATAACATATAACCTATATGTAAATGTAAATAAATGTCAACATTTTAGTAATTAATTATATATTAAACAGGATAAATAAAACAAAATATGTATATATTCATATATAATATATGTATAATTTTGTGCCCTGATTTTTATTTTTATCTTTTTTAATGTTTATTTATTTATTTGGTGGGGGAGGGGCAGAGAGAGAGGAAGAGAGAGAGAGAATTCCAAGCAGGCATCATGCTATCAGTGCAGAGCCTTACGTGGGGCTCGAACCCATGTACCATGAGATCATGATCTGAGCTGAAATTAAGAGTCGGATGCTTAACAGACGGAGCCTCCCAGGTGCTCTCCCTCCCTGATTTTAAATTCATTTTATATTATATTATAAGCACTTCCCATGGTATTATATTGTCTTCATAAATATGATCTTTAAGGACTCCTTAAAAATTCCATTGTGTTTTACAAATATTTTCTCCCAGTTTGTAGCTTGTCTCTTCCTTCTTTTAACAGTGCCTTTGGGGCACCTGGTTGGCTCATTCGGCTGAGCATCTGACTCTTGATTTGGGCCCAGGTCATGATTCCAGGGTCATGGGATCAAGCCCCGAATTGGACTCCACACTGAGTGTGGAGCCTGCTTAGGAATCTCTCTCTCTCTTACCCCCCTCCCATCCCTCTACCCCTCTTCCCCACTCAAACACACACATACACTCTCTCTAAAAAGAAAAATAGTGCAAAAGTTGATAAAGTCTAATTTATCAACTCTATTATGGATCATGCTTTTGGTTTTATATCTAAGAACTATGCCTAACTCCCATTCAAAAAGGGAAAATTTTTATTTTTTTTCCAAACTGTACTTATTTTATTTTTCCTGTCACACAAATTAGAACATCCTTGTGTTGAATAGGATGGTGAAAGTAGACACACCTGTGTTATTCTTGATCTTAGGGGGAAAGCATTCAGTCTGTCACATTGAATACGCTGTGAGCTGTGCATTGTTTTGTAGATGCTTTTTATCATGTTGAGGAAGTTTCTGTCTATATCTACTTTGTTGAAAGTTTTTAGCCTGAATGGATGTTAAATTTTATCAGATTTATTCTGCCTCAATCAATATGATCATATGGATTTTCTTCTTTAAACTGTAAATATGACAGATTGCATTAATTCATTTTTGCATATTGAGCCAACATTGTATTCTGGAATAAACCCCATTTGATCTTGATGTATTCTTCTTTTACGTATTTACTAATGTTTTGTTAAGTTTTTGTATCTATGATTGTGAGGGCTCTGGTTCAAATGCCAATGTCACTTTAAAACCTTCATTTTTTTAAGTTCTTATTTAAATTCCAGTTAGTTAACATACACTGTAATACTAGTTTCAGGTGTACAATCCAGTGATTCATCACTTCCATACAACACCCAGTGCTCATCACAAGGGCCCTCCTTAATCCCCATCACCTATTTCCCCCATCCCCCTACCTACCTCCATTCTGGTAGTACTATTCTGGTCTGCCACATTTGTGCACACTTACCTCGAGGGCAACCTGAAACCTGGGCGATATTTTATACCATAATTCAGTTCTCGGAGCATTTGCTATGTTCATTCCAGTTGGCTTCATGCATGGGCCACTTCAGGGTGAGCCTGGGACTTCATACACAGACATAAATGATTCCTTTCTAGCTTCCTCTTCTCAGCATCCTCTTCTCGCTCTCTAGTTGGGGCAAGGAGAGTAGAAAAAAGATGCTGCCTCTGCTTACATTTGCTTAGTGACGGGCATGGAGAGTCCTGTACAGCTCCACTCCATTGTATATGCAGCTGTCATGCCGGGAGGTGGGGTGGGTCACCACCTCTTATTGGCACTTGCTCAGCATGAGAAGCGAGTTGATAGGGCCCCCACTCCAAGACTCTTTGGTGGATGCACTCACGGGGGAAGGGCAAAGAAAGGGACACTACCTGTTATGCCACAGCTGTGTGGTGGAGAGAGTGAAAGGGGTATGGCTTCTTTTGTAGGGTTAGTAGGGCAGGTAGGGTAACAGAGATCCACCCTACAGGATCTTCTTAGTCCTCTATATAGAGGAAGTGGACTTTTCCTGGGATGCTATTTATTAATTACACCCTTTGGTGGTTCTGCATTGGAGGTACCTCAGCACCAGACCAAGAAATATATGAGACAAAAATAATGCCCTAGGAACCCACTGTCAAGTGCTCCCTCTTCATTAGCCCAACCATCTTTCTGATTCTACCTTTTAGCATCTTCTGATAGTTGCTTTATGTGGGTCCAGGGTTTTATTTGTAATCAGCAGCAGAAATAGGGTGGAATCTGCTGATTTCATCTTCACCCAAACCAGAGCTATCATTTTATTTTCATTACTAGTGAGATAGAATTTGATTTCTGTATGTATTATTCTTATTTCCTCATTGAATTACTTGTTTATGTCCTCTGGCCAATTTCAAAGGAGATTTAAATGTTTTCCTTATTATTTAATATGACCACTTTATATGTATTACTTATTCATAATAATTTTTTTGCTATAAAATAATTTCTCCTTTTTATTGTTTTTTAAAAATATTTTTAGGGGCGCCTGGGTGGCGCAGTCGGTTAAGCGTCCGACTTCAGCCAGGTCACAATCTCGCGGTCCGTGAGTTCGAGCCCCGCGTCGGGCTCTGGGCTGATGGCTCAGAGCCTGGAGCCTGTTTCCGATTCTGTGTCTCCCTCTCTCTCTGCCCCTCCCCCGTTCATGCTCTGTCTCTCTCTGTCCCACAAATAAATAAAAAAAAAAGTTTGGAAAAAAAAAAATTGAAAAAAAAATATTTTTACAAATCTATAATAATTTTTTTCTATTGTGATTTCTGGAGTAGATTCCTTAATGCCCCTTACCCATTTAGCCCATTCCCCCTACTTCTTTTTATATCCTATGGTGAGATAAACAATGTTATATTTTCTTTGGTTTCATTTATTTGTTTTTTTTTTCACATTGAAATCATAGTCCATCTTTAATTTATTTTTCTTCTATGGTAAGAGGTGATTCAACTTGATTTTTTTCTTCCAAATGGTTAATTGTCTCAGCATTTTTGTTTATTTAGTGGTCCTTTCCTTTTCTACTAACAGATATAATTATTGAATGAATAAGCCCTTTTTCGTTCAAAGAAAAATTCCTTTGCCACCCACATCTTCATGCCTAATGCAGCCTCTCTTGGAATTTAAATAAGAAAATAAAATCTAACTTCTCTCATAAAAGGTAACACAGAAAGACTCCCCTTGTCCTCACTTTTCTCCCCCTCCCTCATCAATCCACATCTAAAGGAATAAACAGGTAAATGAGTCAAACAAAGAAATAGGAAACATAATTTAAAAGGAAATAATGAAATCTGGCTGTCCCATGATACTAATAAAGGGAGAAAATGCAGCAAGATAAAGGTTATTATAAAATCTAAAGAGGGAATTTAAACCACAGGCTTTCACTGTAGTTTGCATTTTTCTAACTTTTGTCTTTTAAAAAATGCAAAATGTATGAGTATTTATTGTCATCTTATCTTTCCAAAATGTGGGATTAAAATTGGTGTTTCATGGAGGAAAAAAAATTTGTATCTTTCTTGATTTGCAGATATTTCTTGTTTCCTTGCTTAGGTCTTTGAATTGTTCAAATATTTTTAATTGGCTATTTTATTTTATTTTTTTATTGTTATTTTTTTCAATATATGAAATTTATTGTCAAATTGGTTTCCATACAACACCCAGTGCTCATCCCAAAAGGTGCCCTCCTCAATACCCATCACCCACCCTCCCCTCCCTCCCACTGAATTGGCTATTTTAATAGCTATATGAATTTAAAGATATATATCAACCCCCAGCTGCCCCTGCTTTTGTATGGATGGGTAAAATATACTCCAAATGCCAATTTCCTCTTGCTGGAATGTATGCGACTGTCACAATGGAAGAAGGAATCAGGGTGAAAAGTGGGGTAAAGGAGAGAATTGGAAATGTTGGATGTTCTTGATGAGTCAGTGGTGACCTTTGCAAATTTTCCCAATTTTGACGAATTATTCTTGAGTTAGTCAGCCCAACTAAGTTTCGTATCTCTAGACTGTGGGCCAGCCCTCCTCTGGTACAGATGGCATTTTTAGCTGAAAGATCATCCTTGTTCCCAACATGACCTCACTTGACCTACCATTTACTGTCACTCTCCATTCAAAACTGGCTGGACTTGCTGTATAAGAATATCCATAATAAGTGCTCCCTCCCCCAAACTATAATGACATATTGATATAAATGTCAAATACAAAATATAAACCATAAATCCATTAAAGAGAACTTTGAACCCTTGGCAATGTGGACTCATGGATGCCCTGAACAGGGAGGATTTTAGTCATTGAAATTAAAGGCCAAGAATCTTGTGTGACCCAGAAGGGAACTAACATTTTGAAACATCTGCTTGGTGATTTCACATATTTTCTCATGTAACTGCCACACCAGTCTGCAAAATAGGTGCTATTTGCTTCACTTCATACATGAAGGAAAATGAAACTTGGAGAGATTATTTCTCTAGCTCAAGTTTGCCGAGTCAGTAGGTGATGGGGGTCAGCATTTAAATCTGGACATACACTCCAGAGTCCATGCTAACCACCATATGGCACAAGGGACAAAAGAATATTATAGGAGAAATCTGAGCACAGGCTTAAGTAATACTAAATCCCACATTGAAATGGATCTCAGAATTCTCTTTCTACTGATAGTGTCAAAAAGAAACTTTTTTTTGGTATTATATATTTTCATATCATTTTAACATTTTATGTTTTCTGTTTTCAACAAAGAGAAAGAAGGCCTCAAACTCAAAGCGTTGGGCCAGAAATAGTATCAAGCAAGAATTTGAGAACTTTACATTTTTGTTGTATGTATTTTTATTTGTCTCTTCTATTTATTGCAAGTGATACTAATTTTCCATTTGTGGTAGTAATATAAAGCGTCAGATTTTTAGATATACTTAATTTTGCGATATGTCAATTTAAAGAAAAAATATCTAGATGCAAGTAATCGTAGTATATGAAAGACTAATGTGTGGGAAGTACACATTTTGTTTTAGATATGGTGCTGTAAATTCTTCGAACAGTGTCAGTGCTTCAACAACATGATGTATAATCCTTTCCTCTAGAACTCACCACGTTAAGCCCATGTGGCACGGACCACTGAATTTGAGAAATATCAGTGCCAGAATGTGACAGCATTTTTCTTGCAGGGTAAAGAAAAACTTACTGTTCTCACTTTTGAGGAATTTCTAAAAATGTTATATACAAGATGAACTGCTAGAAAAACTAGATTTATCTTCCTTTAAAAGCCTTCTTCTACTTCCAAGTAAGATCATTTTTACCTAGAGTTCTACATAGAATTTTAAATTTGACATACAACAATGCTTCTAACAGTATCTTTCAATATTTTTTCTAAATTTTCCATGCTGAAGTTCACCTCAAGGGAGACCTTTATTTTCAGAAGCATCTAATGCAAGGGTATCCATTTGTTCCACAAATGCTTATTGAGTACCTAATGCATGCTAAACATTGCACACTTGGCATACGTATATCAGTGAATAAAATAGATGAGAAGTGGGGCTTGCCTTTGTGGATCTGGTTAGGGAAGAGAGACAACAGATGCCATATATCATAAGTACATAGAAAGACAGTGATCAGCTCTATGTTATAAGAAGGATTGGGAGGGCAGGCTGGTGCTGGGATATGAGTAAGGTGATCTCGCAGCCTTTATTGGAAAGATGACATTTGAGCAAAGACTTGAAAGTGGTATGTAAGAGTAAGGAGAGGGAAATACCATCACAGTTCTATGATACAGGAATATTTCTGAAATGTTCAAGGAATATCAAAGAGGCCTGAATAGCAAGAGTGGAGGGTGTAAAGAAATGAAATGGTAGGAGGTGAAGTGTTTGGAGGAAATAGAGTAACAGTGATCTGTATTATCTTTTAGAAGAATCATGCTGTCAGCTGGATTGAGAACAAACTGTAGAGAAACAAGGATGAAAGCAGGTACATCAGATGGAAGGGGTGTTATACTAATACAGTTGAGAGGTGATGGTAACTTGGATCAGCACAGAGGTGGATAAAGTCATAATATTCTGGATGTATTTTGAAGGTAGATGGATTTCTTAATGAATTGGATGTAGAATGAGGAAGAACTTGCAAACAAAAGGGGAGAATAGAATGGAATACCTGGGAAGGAATCACTGTAACAAAGACATGAATCTGGAGAAAGATATGGTCCTTAGGAAACCATATTTAATGGAATCTTCTAAGGTAAACACTTACTTAATTCAAGAGACAAGATCTATAAGATACTTGTGGGTTTTGTTTTTTTTTTTTTGCCTATATAGTGAAGTAAATCTAAATGATGACCACCACTTCTTGCCAGAATCTTCCATAGTTGAATTTCAGAAGTGTGTGTGTGTGTGTGTGTGTGTGTGTGTGTGTGTGTGTGTGTGTGTGCATGTGTTTGCCTGCACATAAGATCTCATTAATTTCTACCTCTAAAAGCTATCACCTGGGGCTTCATTGAAATGCAACATGATGTTCTGCTGGTTAACTGTCCCAATGGCAGTGATGTGTATGAAGTTATTTCAGCAGATGTCACATAAATCCAACCAATTTCTCCCCATCCTCTTGTGAAGGGGTGTCACTTGTGATTTATTCTAGCTTAGTATTTTCAACAGTTGTCAGGCAATGTCCCATTGGGCTCTTTACTACTTAATTTGTTGTTTTTTATAGTATAGTTACAGCATCATTTTATAGGATTGTGTAGTTAATGTTCTGTGCGGGTTTTTTTTTTATATTTGTTGCCCTATCAGCTCCATCTGGGATTTGAATGTTAATTCCTGGCTCTTGTAACTTTTCACCTTATGCTGATGAGGTTGGATTGTGGGTTGGGCTGTGGATAAGAGGGAGTAACTAAACTATACCAGTGAAATGTAAGTTTGGGTGACTCAGCAAAAACATACGCTTCATTTTACAAGTATTTACTAACCTCTGGCCATGTGCCAGGCACTGGGATAATACTGATGAAGAGATACTGTCAAGATACTTCAAAGTGCAATATTCTAGAGGAATGATGATAAGGCCTAGTCTAGAGCAATGACACTGATAGTAGATGAGAGAGGAAATGGAATCCAAAAGTGTATTATCCATGTACATAAAACACAAAGCTATTTTTATATAAGTTCTCAAGAAATAAACCATTTCTCAGAAACACATAATCTACCAAACTTTTCAGCAAAAATCATTCAAATATGTGATCCAGATCACTAAGAGGTTAATCAGAATAAAAGTACAAGAATAGAATGTGTGGACTCTACACTTTCCCTCCTTCATATTTATCCATGGAAAAAATATATATCTTCACAAGGACTTCTAAAAGAATGTTCATATCAGATTTATAATAGCCCAATTGCAAACAATCCAAATGTCCTACAATATAAGAATAAATAAGCAAATTATGGTATATTTATATAATGGAACACCACCCAGCAATAAGAACAAACTATGAATGTATACAATAATGTGGATAAATATCATAAACTTTATTTTACTGAAGAAAGCTAAATATAAAAGAGTACATTCTGTATGTACATACCGTTCCATTTATATGAACCAAAAATAAGCAAATCTAATCTAGGGTGATAGAAATCAGTACAGGGAAAAGCTTGCTTAGATTACGAAAATGTTCTATATCTTGATTATGGTACTGGTTATATTAATATGTACATTTGCCAAAACTCATTAAACTGTACTCTTAAAATCTGTGCATTTTATTGCTGGTATCAATCAAAAAGAGCAGGGGAAAGTAACGTTTGAGGATCAAGCAATCAGAAATTTGCACCAAGCAGGTTTAGAATTTGAGCAATACAGTGTTATGTTGGCTTGCCCTAGCCTTATTAGGATGCTTCCACCATATAAATGATTTACTATATTTTTAATTGTTGCTTCTGCTTCATTCTCCCTCTCTGAGATATGAGCTTATTAGTCCATAATTCACCTTTGTTGAAAGCATAATGCATATCATAAAGTATTTTCTTAGAATCTATTGTGTCCCCAGACTAGGAAAACCATCCAAGGTACGAGTAATGACAGTCCAGCTCATGTGAAGTTTGTTGTAGAACTTCATATACTTATGCCATGCTCCATCTGGGCCAGCATCACGTTTAATCTTGTTTTATCCTGTTAACCTCTCAGTTGTTTCTGTTACAAATCCAACTTGAAGAGCCACCAGTTTCTTACATTTCCTACATTTCAGTTTCAACTCAAAATTCTTCCTGATGATACCATGAAATAAATCCAAAGACAAACATTGGAAACTCTAAAACATAATCATTGCGACAAAAATATGGGAATTCATTGGTAGATTTGATTCACTCCTCTATTTAGCCTTTTTGTCATTATGGCTGTTGTGTTTAAATCATAAAATGTTTTATGTTTTGCTGTGCTACCAGTTATATCCTATTTGTTCATTGCTGCTGTTTTCTAAAAATACAAATGAAATAAGTCTAGAGGCTGCTTCTGTAGATGAGCCCATGAGACTGTCATAGCAGCGATGGATTGCTTTTTCTACTTCGTTTAATATGTCTTGTTTTATCTGGATAGATAGATAGATAGATAGATAGATAGATAGATAGATAGAACACATATTTGTTTTATATATATGTATACAACACATGAAATCATATATGTAATGTGCAAATTAAAGTCATGTGTGTAATGAGGCAAGTTTCCATTTCTGAAAAAGCTAAGAAACTTTACACTAAATAGATGATTTTTACAATGCAGTCTGGTTTCTTCCTAGAATACATTTTAGGTAATTCAATGTCTGTGGTTGGGCACAAAAACAATTGGGAACCAGGCTGATCAGGCTTGATGCTGTTTTTTTCTAAAGTGATCATCCTGAGACATTTTCTTCTCTCAAATATGTATCTCTGACACTAAAGTTTTAACTGCATCTTTTTTGAATCCCATAAGAGAAGTCATCAACATAATTCAAATTCTTCTCTTTCTTAAAAAATTAAGTACAGTTGACACACAATACTAAATTAAGTTCCATATACAACTTAGTGATTGCACAACTCTATACATTCTGCTATGCTCACCACAAGCATAGCCACCACCTATTACCGTACATTGCTGTTACAATATCATTGACTATATTCCCTATGCTGTACCTTTTATTCTTAAGACTTATTCACTCCATGACTTGAAGTATCTCTCACTGCTCTTCACCCATTTTTCCCACCCCACCACCCCCTTCCCTTTGGCAACCATCAGTTTGTTCTCTGTATTGATGGGTCTGTTTCTGCTTTTTGTTTGTTTGTTTTGTTTTTTAGATTTCACATATAAGTGAAATTATATGGCATTGGCCTTTCTCTGGCTTCTTTCACTTAGCATAATGCACAACAGTGCATTATAGTTCCATCTATATTGGTCGCAAATGGCAAGACCTCCTTTTGTATGACCGAGTGATATTCCACTGTGTATATATACCACATCTTCTTTATCCATTCATCTATTGATAGATACTTGGGTTACTTTCATATTTCATATCTTGGATATTGTAAAAAATCATATTCTTCCCTTTTCAAGTGAGATGTAACATATGTTATGATTTCAAATTACATAGAAGAGTCTTCAAGGAATATAGTAAAGTTCAAGAACGGTAACAAAGAAGAACTCAGGCTGTTTATGGAAACACAAAGCTCATTGGATTTTTGTGACTAAGACAAAGACACCCGGAAGTCCTAATGTGATAGGGTCTATGGTACCCCTGTGTGTGTTAACATTTATGAGGTAGATGTGGCTATTAAGATCTCATTGGATGGCCCTGTTCAATAAAAACAATGTTTAGGATGAGGTTTAGGGAAGGGTGTTAACTTAAGAGGTGACATAAATTTCTTCCATTTATTTCGTATTCCTCAATTCTGAGTAAGTTAGTGGTATAAGGGAGCTCATCCCACAGGGGAGCCAGAGAGACCAAAGAATATATTGAACCTGAAAGCTGTTTGTCCTGAGAAAGTTTTTTTTTTTCTCCCAGGTTCATCTTGCAGTTTTCCTTTTACTCTGACCTTTATGGCATAAGACACTGGATGGAAAGTAGCCTACTTAATGCTCTAGAATGGGGGGCCAACTCAGGGTGGTTGAAGTAACTGAATCCAGTCAGAAGAACTAGGGTTAGTCCTGCATGATCTAGGCAAATATATCTTTGTCCCCTGAGCCCTAAACTATAAAAGCACGAATAGTCTTCTCTAAGTTTCTTTTCAGCCTAGTCTGACTTTCTGTGACTTTGGCTTGAAACTTTCTCAGTTATAAAATGATCGTAAACTTCCTTTTTTCTAGTCCACCCAACTGTCCTCATGTGGTGTCACTTGTACCCTTTAATCATTTGTGTTACTAACCAAAAAATCCCAGATTCTCTAGGTCTCCCTTAGGCCAAGAAGAGCCAAACAAACATACTTGTCGACTATCTAAAATAAGCTAAGCATTCTACTAGGCACATATATGTACACACACACACACACACAATTTTATTTCATCATCATCCACAACCCTGTGAAACATATTATTTCCTCTATTTTCAGGGGGATGAAATGCAGCAACTTACCCAGGATACAGTTTGTATGAATCAGAATTGGACTCCAGGGCCCATGATCACCTCTCTGTCTTGATTCAACTCCCTAAAATACTCACTGATTTTACTTATTTATTCATGTAAATTCAGGACTTGTATTAAGCACCTACTGTGTGCTTATCTGTATACTGGGGATTTGGGATGTTCTTAGCATCTACAGAAGTGTTAGTTCAGGCATTTTTTTTTCCTTCAACGGTGAACATACTTTAATAGATTCCACTAGAGCTTTTGTGGCGTTCTCTGCTTCTATCATAAACTTCTCTGAGCCCCTTGCATTTTTTAATTATTTCTGGCTTCACACAATGCCCATCAAAGACCTAGGGTATAGGGTCTGGGCTCTGGGTCATGCTTCGGTCATCGACTGCCATGCTAAGAACAGATGGCCTGTGCCTTTGGGTCTGCCGTTGTTGACTGAGCAATATTGAATGAAATGACTGAGAGATCACCGTGTGTTATAGTCTTTTGAAGCCCAAGGACCTTGGTTGGGCCTCTCTCCAATAACCTGAATCACAGTCATCAGCCTGGGAAAGAATTTTATGACTGCTTTCAATGTAAACCTACACAGAGTGGTTGTATTCTTGCCTGCCTTGAATTTTGTGCTAATACTCCATTTACTATATTCAAGGCAAATCAGGACATGACCAAGAAGCGGCTGACAATGGTAGGAAAAGAATGACTTCTTGCATTGCATTTGTTCTCACACTCTTGTTGGGACAAAGCTCTACCTTAGAAATGACTACCCACAAAAATTACCACTCTCTTTATTTGTTGATTGGGCCTCAAGACAGTGAAAATGGTTTTGTCAAATTTTAGCTGCCATATCTAAGGATCATTTTTAAGAATATGCTGCAAGAACCACTCCCACAGTCCCTATTTCTCACTCTGGATTACATTTGGAACAGTTCATTACTATGACACTAAAAGCTGCCAAGGACTCTCATGATAGACCCCTTGTGGTTCTCTGAAGCTCTTAGGTCCCTCACAGGGTCCCGCTTCAGCAAAGCCAATTACCTAATTCATATTCCATTGATGGTGGAAGTACAAGTGTCATGTTCCATGAGAATAGGACCAGAGGACCCATGCGGGTGGTCCCATTCAAGATTTCAAGATTCCGTGCTGTTATGAAGAATTTTCAGGAATATCTGTCCTATCTTATTTCCTGCCCCCTAATTTTCTGTCTACTCCAGGCCCCTAACTGAAGATGCTCTTCCAAAGTACCCTAGAAATGAGAGGAAGGACACTTCTCTAGTTTATCTCTCTTCTCTAATTCTGTTCCATACAAGAAGGAAGCCAACATACCAAATAACTGGGAAAAGTTTCTTTTGAAGAGGTTCCTCTGCTTAATCTGCTTTCACTTACACAATGTGCTGTTTTCTTTACTATGAGAGAAGATTACGCAGTAATCAGAAGATTACACAGTTTACCTACTTAAATATGGATGAAACTGAGATGCAGAGACAGTAAAAGACTTGATCAGACCCCTGACCTCAATCAACCTCAGCAATTCTACTCTCTTTCCCTCCATACCCAACTGAAGGATAAGCCTAATCACCAGGTCACATCACATGTGCAAAGGTTACTGGCATCCACTGAAGATTTGAATCCCATCCTTTGTCTACATACTCAAGAGCGCTCAAGCTGCCTTTTGAGATAGGTAGTCCTTTTTCTTTTTTTTTTTTTTTTAACTTTGAGTTCTGTATTTCTTTCTAAGCCACATTTATGTGAAACTCCTATGCTATTGGGTAACAAGAAAGATATCAGAGGGTAAGGATGGTCTGAATAACTGATTCTGTTTCATAGAATCATAGAGTCACAGTGTTAGATGGGGACTTTCAAACCTCTCATGTGATAAATAAAGTATGAAAGACCAGAGAATTTAAATCACTTACCCAGCTAGTTAGTTGTAGAGGTTAGTTTTTCTGTCTTCCAGACTCATTTTTAGTCTGAAAGCTTAGCCTATTAAAAATTATTAGTCAGTGCTGGATTCTGTCCTCTGGCCTCTAAGGAAGCAGGATCTCATTCATTCACTCAAGCAAGAATTTTTGTATTATATCTTTCCTGTGCTAATAGAAGGGCTCCAAGGAATCATGAAATAGTTCCTGTATCCAAACCTTACAATGTAGTTGTAAGCTCCACTAGGCACGCCAGTACCTCCATTTCTTTTTTAATTTAAATAAATAAAGTAAAGAAATATCTGGCTTGCTACATATGATACCAGACTGGAAACAGAATATAGTTTTGATGTTGCTCTTATTGAAACCCTGCAACATGTGCTTATCCTTAAATATTTTGCAATGTGGCTGATGAAAGCAACTTGGCCTTCATGCCTAACTTTTAGGGAGGGTGTGATTGCAACATGATTTTACATCTCTAGTCATTTTTGTATTCATTAGAAAGTACCTCAGTGATGCTCGAAAGCTCATTCTCCATCATGTGCTTTCAGGGAAGGTATTTAATTGCCATGCACTCAGTGAAAATGAACGCCTGACCCTGTCTATATTGAGAACACAAGTCCCATTTTAATCCCAACAACTCATTGTGGTGGAGTCTGTATTGATGTGACAGTCTCCAAGAGGCTGATTTCTGAACTGTGGTGCTGTCAAATTTGTGGCTAGCTGACTGTGCTACAGTGGAAGGCTCAAGATGATGGAGTTAGGGTCAAATACAGCTCTGCCAATTACAGACTGTGGCATCTGAGGCAAATTACTAACATTTCCAAAGGTCCATTCAGTGAAAAGTACACGGCATCCCACAAGGTTGCACTGGGGAATTGAATGATATGTGGAAACATCTAGCATGACACTTGGCACATAGTAGGCTTTCAATAAATGTCAGTTTCCTTCTTTTTTCTCCTGCATAAAGAATGATGTGTAAGTGGCCACTTATTACTGTCTCCTTGCTAAGAAATGGGGAAATTATGTTGGAGATCCAATACTGGATGAAAATAACCAGTTGAAGCATATGAAACAGCAATATTTCCCAAACGATCTTTTGGGTAGCTGGATTTTTCTGGGATGGCAGAAGTGAGGCAGTGACCTTGATGTGTGTTACACCTATGTGAACAAGGTACCTGCTGACTCTAACATTGTGTCTGGGCAGGCATTTGGTTTTCTGTGTAGTTAGAAAAGCCAGTCAACTCCCCAAGGCAGACAAAGATAATCAACCTTGATAGCTGAACAGCAAACCCAAAGTCAAATTCTCTCCACCCTGTTAAATTAGTGAATTCTGAATCATGTGGGGATGTGGATATTTAATGGGAAGAAGAATAAGTTAATTATCTTCTAACCCTTGCTAATATATCACTTTGGAAAATGATCCATTCAAACTACGTCTAGACTTACAGTTATTGGTCAGTGCTGATCTAAGGATCAGGGCAACCAGGGTAAGGAACACATAAAAATCCCTCTTCAACTCTTAAAAACTGAGAATAAACTGAGGATTGATGAGGGGTGGGAGGGAGGGGAGGGTGGGTGATGGGCATTGAGGAGGGCACCTGTTGGGATGAGCATTGGGTGTTGTATGGAAACCAATTTGACAGTAAATTTCATATTTTAAAAAAAATCCCTCTTTGAGATTTCCTGACAAATAACCAAATTGCAAACCCTATCAAGGGACTCTGGTGGGATTCCTACAGAGGTATGACCAAAATACATTTTGTTTTAGCCTGACTGGAGGTTAAAAATCTAAGTAGTTTACCTTAGAACCTGAAAAAAAAAAAAAAAAAAAGGATTATATTTGGCATAAGTGACTGATGCATCAGCTCCATTAACATCTACTTTGTTTTGTAAATCCAGTTCCTCTGAATTTAAAGGATTTGAGAATTAATTGGCTTCCTCTGCCCTGGTTATTAGGAATATGTATACAGTAGCAATTTCCCCAGATTATGGGAATATTTACCAAGTCCTTCTTACTGTTTAGCATTACACCTCTTTTGGTAATCTCTTGAAGAAGCACTCAGGGTTGGTTGTCAAGTTTTCCTATTTTCCAGAGGAGTCTATCAGGTATAAATGGGAGGCATAAGAACCTCTGGAGCAACCTAGGGATCTGAAAAGCAGGATCCTGAAAGGATTTGAACAGTGTAAGAATACCAGATATTCTAATCAACCAGATATAAGTTGATTTGGTTTGGAAATATAAGACTGAGTGAGCAAGCTATAGTAATGAGTGTGGGAATTTGCATAGGAGTACACAGCTACATCTCCCCTTCCAAATATACCCATTCCTTTTGTGAAATAAAATCTCCCCCAGTTGGTGTAGCCTTGGTAAGAGAAAAATTCCATGTGCCCTCATTGACAATATAAAACAAAGGGATCATGCCCTCTCTGTCCTTTCCCTAATATAACCATGTGGCATCCAATAGATGATTTCTCTTCAGACTTACCATCTTGAGTGAGTGACAAAGGGTGGAAGGAGTATTTGGGAGCCATTTATCACATGTTTACCCTAGAAGAATGGGCAGCATGTGTCCAGTCTTCTTGCAATGAGACAGATTGCTTCCTGGCTGCTAGCCCCACAGGGCTATGTAGTCCTGACAGGTTCTGAGTCTAGTCCTCCAGCCTTCCACTGACGCCCTAAAATCCTAGTATTCTCCAACAAATGTTATTTTTTATACATTAGTCAAAGCTAGTGTCTGTTGCTTGCAACCAAGAAACCAAAACTGATCTAGTCCTTTATCCTAAGCTTGTCTTAAAGTATATTAGAAGCCATCAACTAATAGGCAGTGTTATCAGTGGAGGGTTCTCAAGCTGAAAGGGACTTTACAGGTCCTATAATGTAACCACTTATTTTTCTGCAGTTCTTAGGAGGAATGTGGGGCGAGACATGGGATGATTATGCTTGAAACGTGGGAACGTTGTGGCATAAAGGTTAAGTGAGTTGGCAACATAATATGTGAGTCACCGATATCAACAAATGGGAAGAAAGGGAGCACAGCTCCCTTGACATTTCTGTTGTTCAATGGTTGATGGACTGAGTTAATGTGGAGCAGGCATAGCAATGGTGTGGCAAGCACCATTAGAATCCTGTTCAATAGAGTGTGCTTTCACTCCCAACTGCTTGTCAGAGCTAACTATTTCTACTTAACTCTCTGTACTTATTTCTTCAACTATAAAATGGAGATGAACATTACCTCACATAATTATCGAGAAGTTTAAATGAGATGAGTATGGGTTTCAGAGCCCCAGAGCTCAGGATGTGACAAAGCACTAAAAGTTATTTTTAAGAGCAGATATTGTTGGAATGTTAATCATAATGGGTTTTTTTTCTGGACATCAGAATCTCTGTTAGTAAGAGATGTTTGTAAGGATCACATATGCAAAGGAAGTAAAGCAAGCACTACTTGTGTAGTGTGTATTTGGATATAGAGATGTGACATTCAGATTCCCCCTTCAGAGGGTTTGTTGTCCAGCTGCTGCTAATGCTAAAGGGACTAACTCCGCTGCAGAGAGTCCCCTTACCCAAGGTCATGTCATTCCCTGAGCAGCCCATCTGTTGACTGACTGATGGAGGTGGGATAAATGTTCTGGCCGTTTCAGCCCACTGTCACACAGCTATCAGGCCATGTTAGTTCCAGAGCTTTCCATGAGGTCAGCCATGTCTGTTGTTGGGCCTTCATCTATCCTATCTTACTTTCTTCCCTTCCCTTCCACAGATGTTGATGTCAGGGCATTGTCTAATAAATACCCAGAGCACTGCACTCATAATCTGCCTCCAGGAAAACCTTATCTATAACACCCTGTGTTGGGCATTTGAGATTGAATTCTTTTAGGGACCTTATGAAACATCTATCATTTTCCCCATTGTAACAGATAAAGGAATTAAAGCTAACTGAATTAAGCAACTTGTCTAAAGAAACACATTACACAACAAGCTAAGATTCAGATCTAGTTCAGTTTGATTACAAAGACTGTGTTTCAAGAAATTATTAGTGTATCTCTTCTTGGCCTGAAAGAACAATATTCTTTCCCAGAGTGAGCAACTAGGTTCATGCTTTGGGCAGGGTGAGAATCATTCTGTCCATATAACCGTTTTGGTTGGTTTAGATGAGATTCCTTTCCTTTTGCCTTTGTTCATTGACATCCTTCTTTACTCCCTGAGTTCATGGCTATTGTTTTAGCCTAAAAATAGCAAGTGTCAGCTT
The DNA here is from genome assembly GCF_028749965.1 of Puma concolor. Classification (NCBI taxonomy): domain Eukaryota; kingdom Metazoa; phylum Chordata; class Mammalia; order Carnivora; family Felidae; genus Puma; species Puma concolor. Next base: position 28,090,341 of record NC_141675.1, on the reverse strand, counting down.
TTACACATTTTCAAAAATTTCAATGTAATCTTTTAAAAATAGGCTTCGAAATTTTGTTTTCCCTCTATTGGCAACCACGGTTGCTATGGAGTTCAAGTAATAGATTGTGATGTTTAACACTGAATTAATTACTACTTCTCACTCCCAGGGAACATCTAATTATACATATTCATGCTGAGCAGGATTTGGTTTTCTTAAGGAAAGTGTGTGTGTGTGTGTGTGTGTGTGTGTGTGTGTGTGTGTGTGTGTATCCTTTTACTCTTCAAGATACATGGGATGGAGGAAGAGTTTTAGTTTGTGATCTTCCAGAAGACTTCTCTTTCCTTTTTAATTATAGTTTTTCCTACTAGATCTGGCCTATATTGATATTATATTTCTGTTATATGCCCAAATGGCTTTTTCTACATGGTAATGGTGGTCTTTTTCTTTTATTTTAAACATCATGTTGAGGTAAAGCATGAAGATTTCATTTAATTTCCTCCCTCAGTCTTGTTCTCATGGTCACACGTATCATGAGGCAGTGAAGTATTACTGGAAACAGCATGTATCTTTTGGAACCAGATATATGCCTGGGTCTGAATCCTGGTTTCACCACTTAATTGACTTGGAGCAAGTCACATCAGGACTGAACCTCAACTCCTTCATTGGTAAAATGGGGATGATTTTATCTACCACATGGATTTAATTAAGTTTAAAACAAACAGCACTGTACTCCTCAAACTTTAACGTGCAAGATAGAGATCTTGTTAAAGTGCGGATTCTGATTCAGCAGATTAGGCAGCATTTCTAACAAGCTCCCAGCTGATGCAGATGCTGCTGGTCCATGGGTCTCACTTCAGCGGTAGGAACTTAGATAATGCTGTATACATAATATGAGGTCCATGCATTTGTAGCTATTAGTATGAACCCTTCATTAGTTATCCTATGCTTTTTGGACAGAAGAGCACAAAATTCATACCTATTAGCCAGATGGAGAAACTGAGCCATGGGCAAGCAGATCGTGCAATATCAGCTAGGTGACCACTGGGTGTCTCCGCTGCTTATTGTTGTCTTACACCTGCGAAGCTTCTATTTTTCCCTTATGGGAACTTTGCAACTAGTACTACTAATGGGAGTTACCCAAGCATGTGTTGACACAAGAACATAAATCCTGTGGCATTTTTATGTATTCAACTAATAAAGCAATTCTGTGTTTTACTGAAAAGAAACCAATTTTTTGACACTGACAGTAAGGCATTGAGGAATTGACTCCTTTTGATGGACTCCTCAGACGACTACGTTTTTAAATTGTATTTAGGATGTTCATTTGAAAATGGAGTTGTGGCTCAAAAGCTTAAGGGATCTAAATGGTTGAAATTGTGCAAAACAACACGGTGCCTTTTGAGATTAGAATGCAGCCCCTTGTTGAAAAGATCCTGGGATTCTTACAAAACAGGAGTTGGCAACCTTTCAGATGTGGGTAGGCGGTGTTTCTTTTATTTATACTCTTCATTTAGGGGAGGTGGTAAAATGTTTCTTCTTTGAGAAGGTTGGGAAGGGATTTTTCTGCATTCCTTTATCAGTGGATCAAGGAAGTACTCTCTTTAACTTCTGCCATGAGCATCAGCAACACAATCTCGTGTCTGCTGGACCTCCTTCGCTTCTTCCCTGGAACTTCTGTGTTCTTCCAGCCTGCCCTCTTGGATCATTCATCCCTTCAGCAAGCCTTTGCTGCTCCATATTTTTGGATCTTGGACCACAACTAATACATTACCTGTCACTTTTTCCTTGGCTAATGAGCTTGCTGGCCCCAGGTTCTCGTTCCAAGCCCCCTTATGACATGGTAGAATAACAATAGTCAAAGTCCTCCAGTGGCTATGTAGGTTGATTTCTCCAAAACCTCTCTGACTTCCTGTCCTAGTATTTACCTCTCATTTATCACACTTCAGCCACATTGGTCTTCTTGGTGCTCCTTGAATATACCAGGTATATTCCTGCATTAGGACCTGTGCTATGGCTGTCCTCTTTGCCTGGAACTCTTTGCCTCCTTAGCGCATCCTGGCTAACTTCCTTCCCTCCTTCAAGTTGTACCTTCTCAAAGGAGGCTTGCCTGACTACTCCTTTAATGTTGCAAACCCTAAATCATGGCTACTCCCACTCCCACCCTCTTGACTCCTCCTCCAACTTTACTTTTTCTTCTTTCCAATGGGCTAATAACCTTCTGTTCCTATACAGTGAACTAAAGTGCCAGTTGAAATCACTCCTTACCTCTTTGTTCCCTCTCGACATTACTGATTTGGGCTGAAATCCCTTTCTTCCACATTAGGCAAATCTAAGTCTTCAGAAACAGTAGAAATAGTTTTTTCCTAAAGAAAAGTTGAGGTTGTCATGTATCCTAATTTTGCTGCTGGCTACACAGGTGTGCACACTTGTCAAAACTCACCAAACGGTATACTTTAAATGGGTACAATTTACGATAAATAGATTATACCTCAGTAAAGTTGATTTTTAAAAAGAGGATATAAGTGTCCACCTTGGGACATGGGGTGGGTAAGGGGTAGGCTGATATTACAGGGTAAGGGTAGTAATTGGCATTTAGGAAGGTAAATTTCTTCCTTAGAAATAGTGTGGATGAGTAATCAGTACAAATTGATACCATCCAAATCATTCCTGGCTTTGAATGACTGGAGCATATCCTCAGTGTTAACACATCTGCATTGTGCTTGCTGTTTCTTCTCTTATTTGCAGAGTTACTCTTAGAAATCCAAAGATTAGAAATTTTCAGGTCAATTTAGTTTTGTTTTATTCTGAAGTGAGCTGATCCCTGTTTCACTCATATAAAGAGATAAGGATTAGAATCCCTTAACTCTGAAAACATGCAGTTTTCATCTGGAAAACAAATACAGAAACAAACAAATAACCCCCCTCATCCTATCTGTCTGAAAACAAACTAGGAAAAAGTAAATGATTGAACACTTCTCATATTAATACCAGAAATGACAAGTAAGAAGCCAGCTTAGAAACTCCTCAGATATAAATACTCAGGTATCTGAAGGTGTCCACTTCCATCTCCCCCAATTTCACATTTAAGTTTTCAAATAAGTGGGGTCAATCTCTGATGTGAGGATGCAAAGAAGTAAAGGGAAGACATAAATCTAAATTTTGCCACCTCTGAAACACCCACTGTGACAGCATGGAAGGTTTTTGAGAAGACCTATTAATACCTCAGTATCAGTGTTAGTCCTGGACATATTAAAACCTATGGTTCTAGACTTGGAAAATATTAAAATATTTATAGAAGTACCTTAAGTAACTATATTTTAGTGGATATTAGGAATTCTCCCCAAACATAATCCAAGTATTATTTATAGTCGATTCTGGAGTGTTCCCATACCGGAATAGAGGGAGGGCTTGTTGTGAAGTATTCTGTGGTTTAGTTGAACTTCACTTCTCAGAAGTGTTATCAGGAGGATGTATCTGCTTCTATCCTGTTCCCTCAAGTTGCAACCTGGCGAGCAGTCATAAATCTCTAGCGTGAATACGGGGCATCCGGTTTGCCCCACGTGCTTTTCATCTCTATCCCTGGACATCTCCATTTCTCATCCAGTCTTTATCCATTGGATTTTCTTTCTCCTATCTCCTCAGATAGAAAGTATTCCGTAATGCCTCTGTCTCTTTCACTTTATACTGTTAGCAGTTTGTCCAAGTTTGTGATACCAGAGTCCATTTCCGCATATTTATCTCTACCGTATCTTGTGATACTTTCTGGTTTTCATGCTAAATAAGTCTCCCTTCTGAATCCTTTACATTTTATGAATATTTTTAGATTGCTGCCATGTCCACCTCTACCACCCACTGTTGCTCCCTACTGGGTCTGCTCAGCCAAACTATACATATTGAATTCTCCTAATCTTCCTTTATCCACCAGACTCACCAGTCTCTTAAAATTGTGTTGCTCTTCTTTAGACCTCCTCCTGATTGTTGGTGCCCTGTGATCCTGCAGACTATCTCTCTGAGATGGTGTTTGAGGGCTGCTAGCATCACATCTCAGTGTCTCATGCGTCTGTTAAAAATAAACAATGCAGAAAGAAGGATTCTTGCAGTTGTCTGGTGATGTCTGTCAAACGTCTCTAGTTCTCTGCCTTCTGAACACACAGTAGGATTGCACTTCCTGGGCTCTTATCATTGGGAGAGAACTGTGACTAATTCTGGCAAGTGACGGACGTGTGATTGAGTCACTTCTAGACCAGTGAAAGACCTTCCGGAGTGCTGTTTTCTCTCTTGAACAGTGACTGCCAGTGTATAAAAACAGTGTACAAAATATTGGCTGCTCTGTTAGGCTGATTCCTTGAGTTACTACAAGGAACTGAAACCCCTCCACCAAGCTATTATGTCCATGTAAAAATAACAGAGAATGTACCTTTGTTATTTTAAGCCTCTGAGAATAGAGAGCTATTTGTTACCGTGGAATAATCTAGCCTGTCCTGACTGATACAACTCTAACAGATACCCTTCAGTGCTCCCATGTATGTAGGTGTCTATGTTACAGCCAGCAGCCTGTTTTAGTGGTTTTGAGTATGTGAACACAGCAAACCTCTGTTGGATACAATACCACATCAGTGATGCCTACATCCAGACCCTTGTCATTTATCAGTCAGACAGAAATCAGGCCCAGAAGAGATGACATGATTGGAACCTCTTGCCAAAGACCCAAGATACAGAAAAATCAAGTATCTCCCACACCTTCAAAGCTGTGTCAGATGTAATTAAACACATCATATCTTGGATTCGGGTACTGTGACAGTGACAGGAACAAATATGTGTTCTGGGAGTTTTCCTCCTAGATCCCCTCCCCCCCCACCCCCCCATCTCTGTTTCATAGCATGCAAATCACTCCCTCTTCAGTTGGTTGCTCTTTGAGATTTCTATTTAAGAATGAAATCAGTGAAGTTTTTTCCCCTTGACAAATAGGCTAACTTGTTTCTTTTTTTTAATTTTTTTTAACGTTTATTTATTTTTGAGACAGAGAGAGACAGAGCATGAACAGGGGAGGGGCAGAGAGAGAGGGAGACATAGAATCGGAAGCAGGCTCCAGGCTCTGAGCCATCAGCCCAGAGCCCGACACGGGGCTTGAACTCACGGACCGCGAGATCGTGACCTGAGCTGAAGTCGGACGCTTAACCCACTGAGCCGCCCAGGAGCCCCTAGGCTAACTTGTTTCTTTCACACTTAGATAAAATGGAATATTTCGGATAATCTACTAAACTGTTTTTACAAGATTCTGATTAGTTCGGTATCACCTTGGTTGGCCACACTTTAAATTTAGATATACACATGAGTATGTATACATACATACATACATTATATGCACACATATTAAAACAATATGAATGGGTTTTTAATATTCCCGTCGCTTCTGCTATTCTGTTACAACAACTACTTTCATTTCTCTGCTTTCTTTTTAATCTTTGTCAGTATGGAAACCTATTTCACAGGCGTGAACTTGTATTACACTTGGAGTTTTTGTTCTTTGTATTTCAGCTGCCATTATTTCATGAATTCTTTTTTCTTTTTCTACATAGTCTTCACAGATTTTCTCCCATTTTCATTGGAACAACTTACATTAGATCGAAATTCCACTGGGTTAAAGGATGTGAAACTGCCATATATAGCAAAATATTTTTTTTGCACAACAAACATTTTTACCTATTCTTCAGTGGTTGAACATGCTGATTGTTAACAGGTTTGAACCTCAAAATAAACCCACTTTACATGTCTTTATGCATTTATGTAGAAACCTGTTTTCTTAGCGCATATTCCCAGCTGTGAGATTATGACTAAGATGTTTATTCTTCCCTTTATTTCTACCTGGTGAACTTCTGTCTATACTCTGAGAGCCAACTGAAATGGTCATCTGTTTGGGAAAACATCCAGTATGCCCCAGGCTCCCTCTGCAACACTGCATATTTTCAAGCACTGAATTTTCTATACCTCTTGAAATTTTTAGCCTACCAGTCTGCTTTCAGACTGGCCTCTGAGCTGCCGTAGGGAAGGCGCTGTATCTTATTCTCCTCTCCATCACCAGTATTGTCAACAGCGCTTGGGACACAATAAGTGCTCAATATGTGTTTGTGTAATGAGATGAATAAAAAGTTGGGAATACTCTCAGGCACACAACATTAACACGTGTTTGACATTTATTGCCAGGGCTGTTGGTCACAAGACAAGGCTCAGAGAAGTTCAGATTCTTTTGTTTTTGTTCGAATCAGTGGGAATTGTGCTTTGGGCTAATTGACAGAACAGCAGGCTTCAGTATCTTTGTTTTGGTCCCTGAGCCTGGTTGCTACCTTGACTGGACCTTCACCTTGCTCTGCATCATACTGTGCTAAATATTTGTCTTTGCCTTTTCCCCTTCCTGGGCATTCCTTTCACACCTTCCCTCCCCTCACCAAGCTAAGTCTCTTTGTTTTAGTTTCACCTTAATGTCTCTAGCTTTATTGATTCTTTGAATAAAATTGTGCTTTCCAGACTTTGTGGGGCTTTTTTCTCCCAAAATTGGCCAGCTTAATTTCCCCTTTCTTTATTTCCTCTTGGGTAACCACAAACACTAGATCTGAATTATAGTCCTGGATGAGTTAGACCATCAGCTGGGAGATAGGAATAAAATCACCTGACATGTTTTTCATAGACCCAAAGATCCAGGCAGGGAGCCTGGAAATGCTAGCAAGGATTGCTGACTTCTGAGCCCTCCCTCACCAACCCCTGATTTTCCCATATCTGAATACCAAGCAGTACCCTTCAGCACCATCTTTCTGAAAAGCCACATTCCTAATTTTGCTGATTGTTAGCTGTATGACTGTGAGCAACATATTTTACCACTTTGAGACTTAGTTTCCTGATAAGGATAATTACAGCTACCACATAAAGATGAGGGGGTTAAATGAGATGATGCATTTAATATTTAAACCCCTTCACATCGTGCCTGACATGACATCAGTTCTTTATAAGTATTGATTTCCCCTTTATTTTGGATTGTGCTCATCTTGGTTCACTATACTGATTATTAACTTGAGAAGATCTACGTAATGCCCTCCCTCTGAGACATTCAGCAGACTAAGAATTTTATATAAGGGCTCATTTGAATAACATTCTCAGAGAAAGAATTAGAGGCAAGGTTAAGATAGAAGGAAAACATGGAAGGGTGGACTCTCATGAAAGGTAGCTTTGAACACACAGTAGAAACTTCAGTTTGTACCAGATGACTGTGTTGTTGGCTGTGAAGCCATTCGCTGACTTGTCTTTCTCTCATTTCTCTATCCATGTCCTGGTGTTCCAATTCAGCATATTTAGGTTATTTCTAGGTATTAACATCTTTACATATCAATGTCTTTTATACCTCTACCTTTTCTTCATCCTCCTCCTCTTCCTCTTCTTTCTATCTCTTTCTTCTTCCCCTGTCCTCCTTTTCTTCTCCTCCCTCTCCTTCTCCTTTCCCTTCCACTCTCCCTCCTCCTCATTTGACTTTTTAAAATTTTTGTTTCTTGTATGTCTCACAAGATTTTTGGCCAATTCAGGGATGTAACCTATTATCCTGATTACTTAGACTAACCTAAAATAATTGTTTTTAATCCTTAAGAAACACCGTCTGCCTTTTTATAGTCAACTTGCAGTTATTTATTCCCTTTGGTGTTAAATTTGCAAATTTCTACAATAATCTATAAGACAATTGTGACCTGTTCACGCTCTTATAAGTGAACATTGTAGCTTCTGATCTGTTTGTCTACGTTATATTTCCTGTTTAGCACATGTTCCATTGATTTTTCATTAACCCTGGTGTATTTTATTGTCAGTTTTGTCTGATTTTTATTACCACGCAGTTTGGGTTGACCCGTCATACTCTGTTTTCTCACTCTCTCCTTGGTATCCATTGAAGCTCTGTGGATGAAGGGAGAGTGCATATCCATTTTCCATTGCTTTTGTAACAAATTACCACAGACGTAATGGCTTGAAACAACACATTTATTATCTTACATCTGTATAAGTCCAACATGAGTCTCAGTAACTAAAATCAAGATGTTGGCAGAGCTGGAAGCTTTAAAAGAGAATCCACTTCTTTTCTTTTTTAGGTTCTAGAGGCCACCTACATTCGTGGCTTATGGCCCCCTTCCTCCGTCTTCAAACCAATAATGACAGGTTGAATCCTTCTCATATCACATTATTCTGACCTACCTTTTGGCCTCCCACTTCTACTTGTAAGGAATTTCGTGATGACATTGGGCCCACCAGAAAAAATGTAGGATAATGTGCTTATTTTAAGGTCAGCTGGTTAACAACCTAAATTCCATCTGCAACCTGAATTCCCTTTATTGTGTTACCTAACATAGTCACATGTTCACACACACACACACACACACAAAATGAATGCACATACACGTGTGTGTATGCTCCCTATATCAAAGATTATCAAAGATATAAGTTCGGTTCATTCAGAAGCTACAGAAATCTATACTTTGGGGGGAAGTCTACCATCTAGAAAAAATGACTTTCATTACAGTGCTTAGTTCCTCTTTTACAAAATCCTTTACAACAAATTCTTCTGAAAATCCTGGGAAAAGAAGAAATTTAGTCTCTTCAATATCAGAATAGAAACTGACAAGTTGTCACATTTCCTTCTTACTCTCTCAATACTAAATTTATTAAATAGGTTTTCTCACAGAAGTTATCTTTACTATTTTAATTTTTCTAATTTCACAAATAATATATGGAGTAACTGTTTAAAATATTTTAAGGATTATATGGGTTTATTTTTTTAAAAATTCACATTATTTATAGTAAATTAAGTTTATTCCCATATTTTACTGGTCATTCTTCAATTAAGATTTTTCTTTGTCTTTGTGTTTCAGTTTCAGTAGTTTATGTTGACCTGTCTGTCTTCAAGTTAACTGTGGCAAGTCTACTGATGACCTAAGCAAAGTCATCTCTCATCTCTGTGACTGTGGTTTTTATTTATAACATTCTATTTGACTCCTTCTTATAGTCTCCATCTCTCTACTGAAATTCCCCACCTTAACATGCATATTGTCCACCTTTTCCCCTTTAGCCTTTATATATCATTTAATCCTTGTTATCTTAGGTCTTCTGTCTGATACCTCTAACACTGGGTCATTTCTCAGTCTGGTTCTGTTGATGCATTTATCTCTTGATAGTAGATTATTTTTCTTTTTCTTTCTTCTGTCTTTTTTTTTCTTTTTGTGTGTTTCATAATTTCTGATTGAATGACAGATATCATGTATAGGGCAATAAACTTTGAGGTAAAGAGTATTTATGCCTGAAAATCTATCTCCTTATATATTGCTTTGCTATTGGTATGGAGAGTTGAGTCAAATTAGCCAAAAGCTGAGCTCATTTTGAGTGTTGATATTGCTATGGTTACTTTCAGCTCACCACTGAATTAAAATTCCTCTAGCATTACCTCATACTTAGTTTAGGGGTTGTTTTTCCAGAGGGTTTTCTCAGTGTCTGTTCCACTCCCACCTTTAGGCTTTCCCTTTCTGTCTGTACCTCTTAGAAGGTCTCTTCATGCTCTTGCCTCTCCCTAATGGAAGATTGCTTTTGCATATTACTCAATGCTTGTTAGTTTGTGGGAGAGGGTGTTCTCAGTTGTCCTGGTCCAATATCCATCTTAGGCATACCCTAAACTCCTGATTCTTAGGTTTGGGGCTTTCTCAGTGATCATATCTCTTCCTCAGTGCTAAGAGATTGCCAATGGTCCCATCCCAGAATACTTTCCAGTTGCTTTTCCAAAGACAGAGTATTTTTTTTTTCCTTTTTCCTTCTTCTAATTTCAATGGGTTTTACCTGTGCCCTGGAGTTGACAAGGTTTGCCACCCTTCCCCTAGCATTTAACACTTTAATTCCTTAAGGTGTGAAGTGTCTGATGGGCACCCTTGCTTTTCTCACAGTGGTGAGTCTTTCCCTGTAGGCTTGTACCACTGAAGGAAGCTTCCTCCAATATCCTGCCTGCCTCTGATTGTTCTCTTGAGCAACAGGTGAGATCATGGAGAAAAACCTGTAAATGGACATGAACTCTCGTTCTGTGTGTGGCTTGTAGGGTTCTGTATACTTATTTTATTTACTTTTTAAAAAATCTTTATTTATTTATTTTGAGAGAGATAGAAAGAGTGCAAATAGGGGAGGGGCAGAGAGAGGGGGAGAGAATCCCAAGCAGACTCCACACTCAGCACAGAGCCCAACATGGGACTTGATCCCATGACTGCAAGATCATGACCTGAGCCAAAATCAAAAGTCAGATGTTCAACCAACTGAGCCACGCAGGCACCCCTGTATACTCACTTTAGACCAAGTCCACACTTAGCTTTAGCAATTCATTAAAAATTGTAGCTAAATTCTTTTTTTATAGTTGATTATAGTTGATAGCATTATATTAGTTTCAGGTGTGCAACAATGATTCGATGTCGTACGTACATTGCAAAATAATCACCACAATAAGTTTAGTTAACGTTTGTCCCCATGCATAGTTACAAATTTTTTTCCTTGTGATGAGGACTTTTAAGATTTACTTTCTTGGCAACTTTCAAAATGTAATACAGTATTATTATAGTCAATAATATGCCAAGACTATAGTCACCATGCTGTACATTACATTATTTATTTATTTTATAACTGCAAGTTTCCATCTTTTGACCCCATTCACCCATTTTGCCCACATCCTACCCCCCCACCTCTGGCAACCACCTGTCTGTTTTCTGTATCTTAAAACTTGAGTTGTTTTTTGAATCTGTTTCTTTCTGTTTTGTTTTTAGATTCCACATATAGGTGAGATTCACACAGTATTTGTCTTTCTCTGTGTGACTCATATCACATAGTGTAATGCCTTCAAGATCTATTCATGTAGTCACACATGGTAAGATTTCATTCTTTTTATGGCTGAGTAGTATTCTATCTATATATATATACACACACACACACACACACACACATATATATCCATATATGTGGATATATATCCATATATCTATATATATGGATATATACGTGTGTGTGTATGTGTGTGTGTGTGTGTATATATATATATATATATATATATATATATATATATATATCTCACAACTTTTTTTACCCTTTCATCCATTGATAGACACAAGTTATTTCCATATCTTGACTATTGTGAATAATGCTGCATTGAATATGGGGGGAGGCATATACCTTTTTGAATTGGTGCTTTTATTTTCTTTGGATAAATGTCCAGAAGTTGAATTGTTAGATCATATAGTAGTTCTGTAGGAGGATTCTTGCACAGAGTTGTAACACCGAGTCTTTTCTTTCCAGAAAGCAACTTTCTTTGTGCTGACATGGCTCAGGTGGGTTTGTACCCGAAAAACTGAGCCCCGAACATCATGTGGCATAATTTTTTATACATTTTCTATTCATTTGTCTCCCATGTATGGTAACACACAAACATGCAGTCTAATTAATTGGTCTAATTAAGTGGTCTCATGTTACAAAGTCATGAGGGATGTTCTCATGTACACATATAGCCAGATTGCCTTGACGATTGTTTTTTCTCTCCTTAGGGAGGGGGCCCTACCACAGTTCTGTTTTCAGTTTTTTTTGAGGAACCTTCATACTACTTTCCATAGTGGTGGCACCAATTTATATTCCCATCAGCCATGCACAAGTATTCCCTCTTATCTATATCTTCACCAACATTTGTTGTTTCTCATTTTTTTGATAATAGCCATTCTAAGAGGTGTGAGGTGAGATCTCATGGTGGTTTTGATTTGCATTTTCCTGATGATTAGTGATGTTGAACACCTTTTCATGTACCCGTTGGCCATCTGTATGTCTTCTTTGGAAAAATGTCTGTTCAGAACCTCTGAGCATTTTTTAAAATCAGGTTCTTTGTTTTGTTTTGTTTTTTGCTACAGAAATGTATGAGTCCTTTATATATTTTGGATATTAACCTTTTGTCAGATATATGATTCGCAAATATATTCTGCTATTCGGTAGGTTACCTTTTCATTTTGTTGATGATTTCCTTTACTGTTCAGAAGCCTTTTAGTTTGATGTAGCCTCTCTTACTCTTATTTATTTTTGCTCTTGTTGCCTTTGCTTTTAGAATCAGATCCGGGGCGCCTGGGTGGCGCAGTCGGTTAAGCGTCCGACTTCAGCCAGGTCACGATCTCGCGGTCCGTGAGTTCGAGCCCCGCGTCAGGCTCTGGGCTGATGGCTCAGAGCCTGGAGCCTGTTTCCGATTCTGTGTCTCCCTCTCTCTCTGCCCCTCCCCCGTTCATGCTCTGTCTCTCTCTGTCCCAAAAATAAATAAACGTTAAAAAAAAAAAATTAAAAAAAAAAAAAAAAAGAATCAGATCCAAAAAATCATTGCCAAGACCAGTGTCAAGCAGCTTACTGCCTGTTTTTTTCCAGGACTTTTATGGTTTCAGGCCTCACATTTAAGTCTTTAATTCATTTGGAGTTAATTTTTGTGTATAGTGTAAGATAATAGACTAATTTTCACCTTTTGCTTGTGGCTGCCCAGTTTTCCCAGCACCGTTTATCAAGGAGACCATCCTTTCCCCATTGTATATTCTTGGCTCCTTTGTTATACATTAATTGGATATATATGTGCAGATTTATTTCTGGGATCTTGATTCTGTTCCATAGATCTGTGTGTCTGTTTTTACACCAAAACCATACTAGCTGAAACCTCCTTACCTGACACCAGAAACAAACAGGTATGTCCAGGTTTATTTCTGGGAGCTCGATTCTGTTCCATTGACCTAGCACCATTGTGGTGTTGTCTTCCTCTCATGCTCTGCCACAGGCGTGCTAATGTCAGCACCTCACCTCTCCTCACAGGCACTTGTCTGTCCTTAGCTCTGCAGCTGGTTTGTTACCCCATGACCTCAGTTCTCTGTTGGGCTTAAGAAAAGTTATGAACGTTTAGATCATCTGGCTTTTTCTGATCATTATAGTAGAAGTAATGTTCTTTTCGGCTTTCAACATCCTAGACAGAAATCTTATTTCAAGTAGATTTAAGAAAGGTACATTTCTCCTTCCACTCTCCTCTGTGTTTCAAACATTCATTCAGTTAATACTGATTAAATGTCTTCTATCATGGACAAGGGACTGTTTTAATTTCCACATGTATAAAAATAAAGAAGACAGGAGGTGTTTTCTACTCATTCTTTTGCTGCTAAAATGTATCGTAAATTTTAAGAAATATTTTTAAAATAATATGTAATGAGAATGGGGAAACAAGTTATTTCATATTTTGCAGATTAGGATATTAACTACCATTTAGAAGATAACTAGGCAAGACTGAAAATATGTATTTTTAAAAATGTATCTTCTTGGGGCGCCTGGGTGGCGCAGTCGGTTAAGCATCCGACTTCAGCCAGGTCACGATCTCACGGTCCGTGAGTTCGAGCCCCGCGTCGGGCTCTGGGCTGATGGCTCAGAGCCTGGAGCCTGTTTCCAATTCTGTGTCTCCCTCTCTCTCTGCCCCTCCCCCTTCATGCTCTGTCTCTCTCTGTCCCAAAAATAAATAAATGTTAAAAAAAAAAAAATTAAAAAAAAAATGTATCTTCTTTTGGGGCACCTGGGTGGCTCTGTCAGTTAAGCCTCTGACTCTTGACTTCAGCACAGGTCATGATCTCGCAGTTTGTGAGTTTGAGCTCTATATTGGGCTCTACGCTGACAGTAGGAGCTTGCTTGGGATTCTCCCTCTCTCTCTGCCCTTCCCTGCTCACCTGGATGCGCTCTCTCTCTCTCTCTCTCTTCCTCTGTCTCTCTCTCAAAATAAACTTTTAAAAAACGCATCCTCTGTGACCCAGGGATTTCTCTTTATTTACCCTGGAGAGATACATGAAAATGTTCACAGGGAGGCTGTCACAAGGTCATTCACTGCTATGTTGTTTCAGAAAAAAAAAAAACTGGAAGAAAATAAGTATCTATAAGTGGGAAAATATATTCTACTTTGTATCTATATTGTGAAATATGCAACAGATATAATAGGGTAGATCTATATGTGGTGACCTGAGCATAAGACAAAATTGTTTTTTTTTAACGTGTGAAATAGTATGTGTCATCTGATACCTTTTAAGAAATAACTTGTAAAAAACCCCACACAGTAATTTTTATTTCTATAGGTACATATGTGTGTATTTCTATTCATAGAAAAAGGTCTGGAAAGGATACAAAGTGGAGAAATGTGATTACCTCTGGGAGAGAACTGGCATTGGGTGGTAGTCAAGAGATTTTCACTTTGTATGTGATATTCCCTAGACCTATCCATCTATTTAAAAACTGAAAATGTAGGGGCACCTGGCTGGCTCAGTTGGTAGAGCATGCGACTCTTGATCTCAGGGTTGTGGGTTTGCGTCCCAAGTTGGGTGTAGAGATTACTTAAAAATAAAAAAAAATCTCTAAAAAATATAAAAAATAAATAAAAACTGAAAATGTAGATGGAGTGAAGTAGATCAAAGAGTGGAAACTTTCAGTTATAAGAAGAATAGGTTCTAAGGCTCTAATGTACGACATGGTGACTAGAGTTAATAGAGCATTGTCACCACACACACAAAAAGGAGTTAACTATGTAAGGTGATGGATGTATTAATTATCTTGATCTTGGTAATTATTTCACAATATATATCTATATCAACTCATCATATTGTACACTTTAAGTATATTCAATTATCTTTGTCAATTATTCCTCAACAAAATCTAAAAAATGAAAACCTCTTACTATATTTCTTTCGGAGTAGAAAAAATAAATATAATGTTTAATGGAATGCTAAATTGGTTCAACCACTGATGCCATCCTGGAGAAAACTTGTAGGAACCTGTCTGTATTTGGCCCTAATATATATTTTCCATATCTATATATACTTTTTATGCAATTGATTTAATAACAATATTAAAGACAGTTTCATTGGAATTTCAAAAGATCTAAGGATTTGAGGAATGGTAGGGATTACTAATATAATCCAAAATCAGAATGGTCACTTCAGATCACAACAGTGAGATGGAATCAATAAGATGAGTTTGATTAGCAGAAGATGAAGGTTTGCCCTTATGTTCTAGAAGTCAAATATGCAAGGAAATAGGAATTTGGAGACCTGACTCAACTGAAATTTTACCTAGGGGCTTGTCAGCTGTGAGGTCAGCAAAATCCATATATATCTCTCTATCTCTATCTCTATCTCTATCCATATCTATATATCTACATATATCTATATCTATATCTATCTATGTAGATATATAGATATACATCTATCTATCTATCTATATACATCTATCTATGTAGATATATAGATATACATCTATACATATAGATATACATATAGATATGTATATATAGATATGGATTCTATATAGATATCATTATATATATAGATAGCGAGAGAGAGAGAGAGAGAATGTGTTCTGTCTTAATCACCTGATATCAAATGTCCACAAAATTTTGTTAGCAGGATAGACATCAAAAAATAAGTTGATATACAGAAAAAATACTAATGAGATAAATCTGGATGGTTTGTGATCTGAAAACAGTGTTCAGTGATGAATAGCTGAAATTACTTCTTAGAGACATGACAGATAAATTTAAATAATGCTAGCGGAGAACTATTTATTCATAAACCTACTGTTCAGATATTCACTAAGAAGCTGGATATACACACAAGTTCCTGAATTGAGCAGATAGATAATTACACCAGCTAACTTGAAGGTCTCTTGCAACTCTGAAGTTATAGGAGACTGTTAAAAGTCAAGGGCAAAAGCACATTTCAACTTATGTTTCTAATCTTAACGTTCAACTAAGCAAATGTGCTACTTAGCCCCAGTGCGTGAGGACAACTTAAGTTCCAGCAGGAAATATTATAGCTAAAGGGAATGGACTGATTGAGAAATATGTAAGATGGGCTCTCTGAGGTGGTCACATGGTTTCATGGAGCTCTATATTAATTATCTATTACAGTGTAACTCCTGACCCTGAACCTTAGTGGCATAAAACAATAAATGTTTTTTGTTTCAAGCTCTTTTGGGAATTTGAGAGAGATGCTGCTGGGTGGTTCTGGCTCAAAGTCTCCCACGAGATTACGGTCAAGATATTGGCCAGGGTTGTGGTCATCTGAAAGCTTGACTGAAGTTGGAGGATTTACTTCTAAGGTGGCCCATTTATGTGGAGAGTGAGTTGGTGTGGGTGGTTGGCAGGAGGCCTTAGTTCCTCACCATGTGGACCTTCCCATAGGAATATGTGAGTGCCTTCATTATGTGGCAGCTTCCTCTAGAGCAAGTGATCCAAGAGAGAGCAAGTGGAATCTGCAATATCCTATATGACCTAGCCTCTGATGGCACACCTCATCATTTCCACAGTACTCTGCCCATTGCCCAGGTTGGCCCTATTCAGGGTGGGAGGGAACTACACAGGGAAGTGGCTACCAGGGACTGGGAATCATTGGAAACTATTTTGGAGACTAACCATCACAGAGTAATTTTCCAATCCATTGTTTTTAGCCACATCACTAAACAAAAGATGGCCAGACTAGATTAGGTGATAAGAATGATTACTATCACTATTTATAATATGATCATTAAATTAAGAATTAGGTTTTTCCATTGTTTTCCTTTCAAATTAATTGTATTTAAACTATTGCATGATTGGGGCGCCTAGGTGGCTTGGTTGGTTAAGCGTCTGACTTCAGCTCAGGTCACGATCTCACAGTCCGTGAGTTCGAGCCCTGCGTCGGGCTCTGTGCTGACAGCTCAGAGCCTGGAGCCTGTTTCGGATTCTGTGTCTCCCTCTCTCTCTGCCCCACCCCTGTTCATGCTCTGTCTCTCTCTGTCTCAAAAATAAATAAACGTTAAAAAAAATTTTTAAAAATAAACATTTGCATGATTGCCTACAATATGCAAAGAAAATAGGAGATGAAGACTCACATATCTGGCATTATAAGGCTGCTCTTTTACAGCAGGCTTTAAACGTTTTGTCATATTTAAGCTGTTCAAGAATTCTGTACATCGTATAATTTGTTTCATATCACAGATGACAACGCTGAGAACAAATGAAATGTTTATAATTTTGCACCCAGTCCGTGGTGTTATCAGGATTTGAACCCAGACTGTCTTGATATGTTCTTTGCACTAAACTGGGATGAAAAGCATTTCCTCCTTATGTCCTTAATTTTCTGTCCATTAATATGAAATTAATTTTATTAAACTTAGGACAGTAGGGACTACCAAAATATTATTTGTCTGAAAGTAATGCAATGGTGATGAATCTCCGTCCACACACTCACGAATAAGAAATGTAACTTACTCTATTTTCTTTAATACAATGTAATATTAACTACCTTTAACATCTGTCTTTTTTGTCTCTCCCCAAACCCTCCTCATTTCCTATCTGGTTGGTACCAGAGTAAGGCAAGGACCACAGAGGTGGTCTCTGAGCCATCCTTTGTCTCATGACCTTGAGGGCTTGTGACTTCATTAGGATTCAGTGTCTGGTTTGGGGCAAGAGTGCTTCTGTTCAAGGTGTTATCTGCCCCCTGCCTGTGCCCACCATGGGCATGTCTCCTCTACGGATTTGCTGTGCACCCTTCTCTCCAGTGCCCTAACATACTGGCTGCTCAGAGTTTTGGCTGTAGGTCTCTAAACTCCCCCACACTTAATCTGTTGGCCATCGTGGCCTGTCCAGGAGGGCTTCCCCTTGCTCCGGTGTTATATGTGCCTTTCTTTCTCTTCTCTCTTCCTCCTAACCCGGGGAAGCTCTAGTTGTGAATAAGGAGAACCCCTTTACCTCCTGCTTCAGTTTAGGAATTTTTGTGAAAGCTTCAAACTTCTTCCCTCCCTATCCATGTCCCTGAATGGATGTTAGGTTTTCGGAAACAAACCTTGTTTCTTGCAAGGCATTCACTCTCCCTTCTCCTTACTACATCCTTCTTTGGAGGCAAGGACACGGAGTAGACCAGTGATATGAAACCAGGGCAGGAACATGAATGCATAGCTTTGTTATAGTTTGTGGCTTCTAAAAGTGTCTAAGAGATGGTTTTGAATTTTTACCTTTTTCCTGCACCTGGGGCTTAACATCCATCCGCTGACCAGGTTGGCTGTGGGGTTTTTGTTCAAGGCAGAGGCTGACAACTTCAGAATTACTAGGTACTGATTAATATTTTAAGGTGAAGTTTATATTTTAAATTGAATATCATTTAGTTGAATGCGGAAGGATGGCATCCAGCCAACAGAAATGTTCTCATTAACTTCCAAGATGCTTTTTAGGAAGACTCAGGGAAAATTTCAAGTTCTAATTATATCCAAGACCTGGCTGAATATGGCCACACAGTATTTAATGTCTTAGCGTGACTGTAGCTGCATGTTACTGCAAGTAAAGTGACTTTGGAATTTCCTCATTTCCCACTTTTTATACACACACATTTGGGAAGTTTTATTTTCCGATGTAGACTATACTAGTATCTTCCACCCTACATATTCTTCTTTAAATGTGACCTTTCCACACCCATAGGTATGAGAGGTAGAATCCGTGTCCTCTCTTCCTATACCCAGGCACGCTTTTGACTGAAGAGAGTGGAAGAGACAGTAGAATCTGTTTTACAATGGAAGTGACACTATGTGACCCCCGAGGCATTAAAAGAGGTACAACTTCTGCCTAGCTCTTTCTTGGACCATTTGATCTTGGTGCCTACTCATCACGCTTTGAAGAGTTCCAGGCCATGTGAATAGACCAGTTGTAGGTGAATGGCAGCATCAACCCCAGACATGTGAGTAAGGAGGGGCTTCAAGGAGGCTCCAGCTGCACCTACAGTCTGGCTGCAACTTTGTGTGAGATCTGGAGTGAGAATCATGTAGTCGAGCCTACTCCATGCCCACAACTGTGAAGGTTGGGGTGTTTTTTATACATTTAAATTTAGGGTGTTTTTTTTAAAGACAGACAGAAAACTGGAACAGAGCAGGGACAAAAACAGCCCTGAACTGGAGGTGTCAAAGTTGTTGGAATCACCTGCTTGTGGTTTCACTGTAGCTCCAGATGCTAATTTTTTTTCCATCCACCTCTTTATCTTGCCATAAATACTTGGAAAGCATGAGAGCTTCCTGTCACATACAGCTCTGCAAAATTATTCTTCAGACTAGCTAGCCAGAATAATGTATCTCCCCGGGGCACCAAGGAAAGTAAGAGATGTCCTTCCCAGGGGATTGCGCATCTCTCCGTTTTGCAGGTATTGTTTGATTCAGTCATGGGCTGTTTAGATGGTAATGAGGATAGAAAACTCGCATAATGGGCAACTAGAATTTTTCTGACCAAACCCAAGGCAAATGAATCTGAGAAGTGCTCAGATTTCTGTTCACTTTAGCATCTAGTCTGTTTCGATTTCCCTCCAATTATAAACCATCCAAATTATAGTGGCTTAAAAAACAACCAGGTATTTAACTCCCTATTATGTGGATAGCAATTTATATGTGCTTAGTTGAGCAGTTCTTCTGGTCTCAGATGGACTTCCTCATGTGTCTGTGCTCAACTGCCCTTAGGCCTGGCTAATGACAAGGGCAATGGGGATCACCTGGCAGCATGTCCCTTGTTCTTTAGCAGGTTAGCCTGTGATTAGTCACACAGCAGTGGCCTAGTTCCAAGAGAAAGAGCAGGAGCATGCAAACATGCGATAGCCTTGGCGGAGAACTGGCACACTGCCACTTACACCACGTTTCATTGACTAAAGCAGGGCCCGCCCAGATGTAAGGAATGGGGAAATATACTATACCTTGTGACAAGATGAGTTGAAAAGTCACATTATAAAAGATGTTGGCACAGGGAAAGGTAAAAACAAACAGCAAACAAACACACAAC
Organism: Puma concolor; assembly: GCF_028749965.1. Classification (NCBI taxonomy): domain Eukaryota; kingdom Metazoa; phylum Chordata; class Mammalia; order Carnivora; family Felidae; genus Puma; species Puma concolor. The sequence continues at coordinate 28,070,483 of NC_141675.1, read as the reverse complement.
ACACACACACACATACACAGTTTAACAATCACTTAATCCTGGTCTTGGTTGACCAGCAGTACAAATGTTCGTGCTAATTCAGTGTATCAGGCTCTGGAGGGCAGTCTAGCTGGCTGCAGGCATTTATTCACAAGGCCAAAGTCATACTTGGAACATATACCTCCATTTGTAAGCACATAATCTATAGATATTTACAGTTTGTATTTCTGTAGTGCTTGCCCATTCCCTGATATTAACGTTTCCTCTCCAGTACCCTGATCTCATTTGGCTAAATCACGTCATGTGGATTCTTTTTAAGACAGACAACTGAGTTCCACAGAGATATAAATGCTGGTGATAATAAAACCCAATGTGAATGGACAGGAAAGGCAGAAGTGATAGCAACTCAGAATTTCTACCTGATGGTGGAATCAAAGAATCTCAAATGTTCAGTGCTAGAGGGGAATCTCAACCAACCACTTCAACTCTGATAGGATAGATTAATTAATAATGGTGTGTCTGTGAGAGACAGAGACAGAGACATTTACTTCTGGATACTGTGAGACATAAGAGATAAAACAAAGTGATAAAAAAGAACTAATATTCGTTGTGCCAGGAACTGTATCTTACAAACTCAGATGTTCAGAGATGCAGTCAACCTTATTAAAGACTATTTTTTTTGTTTGGTAAGAGGCTAGTTTTTATTTATGGTTGTCCGTTCTTTTTAGAACTATCATTTTGACTATTGCATGATGTTCCAGCAATTAGAAGCACATAATTTATTTAACTGTTTCCCTTTTGTTAAATATTTATATTGTGTCTTGTTCCTCATTGTTACAAATAATGCTGCAGTAAACATTTGAGCCCAGTATGTTTTCTCCGCCTTGTGAATAAGCTTCAGGAGGGCAGAAGTTGTCCATCTAATGTGTCTCTGGTGCCTAGAACAGCGCCTGGCATGGAGCAGGTGGCTAACAGTGTTTTTCAGTATCTTCCCTCACATTTTAAAGTCTTTGCTCAGGAGAGATTCCCAGATGTCTATGCCGCACAAGTGTTCTTATCCAAATATTTCCTTTAAGGAGAAGAACAAGTCACATAGGCGCAGTTTTCTTCCTTGTGAAAAACTTGATAGAAGCAATTCTCAGCCAAACTTTTACTTTTGTTCTCTGGCAAGAAATAAGGAACTGAACTGGAATGAGACTGACTGGACAGAGAAAGGGAAGAGAGTTGACTCTTCTTACCACCTACTGCGTGCCAGACGCTGTGCCAGGCATGATGTTCGCACCATCTTATGTCACCTTCACAACACCCAAGATGCGGGTGAAATCATGGCCATATCCAGGCCTCTGGGAGATTATGCAACTTGCCTGGTCTCAAGGGCACTGGCTGGCTAATGGTAGAGCTAGGATTTGAATTCAGATTTGTCTAATTTAAAAGCACTTTTTTTTTTTTAACTTCTCACTGCCTCCCTGGAAACCAAATTGGACATATAACTTAGAAGATACCCCAGGGTGCCTGGGCGGCTCGCTCAGTTAAGCGTCCGACTCTTGGTTTTGGCCCAGATCATGATCTCACCGTTTGTGGGTTCGAGCCTGGCATTGGGCTCTGCACTGACAGTGAGGAGCCTGCATGGGATTTTCTCTCTCCCCTCCCTTTCTGCCTCTACCCAACTCATGTTCTCACTCTCTCAAAATAAATAAACTTAAAAAAAATACTCCGGGGGCGCCTGGGTGGCGCAGTCGGTTAAGCGTCCGACTTCAGCCAGGTCACGATCTCGCGGTCCGTGAGTTTGAGCCCCGCGTCGGGCTCTGGGCTGATGGCTCAGAGCCTGGAGCCTGTTTCCGATTCTGTGTCTCCCTCTCTCTCTGCCCCTCCCCCGTTCATGCTCTGTCTCTCTCTGTCCCAAAAATAAATAAATGTTTAAAAAAAAAAAAAATACTCCGATAAACCAACCTCAAAACTTCTAATTCCAGTCCTGTGTTCATCACAGTTTTCAGTCTGAGGTGAGGATGTTGAAACCCCAGGCTCTAAGTACTGATTTAGGGATAATTATCTCTGCGTTGCTGTTCTTTATGATTTGTGCTCTGTGTTGTCTTAACCTGGTCCCTCTTTGCAGACAGGGGGAAAGCAACATCTTTTTCTGTGTTTATAAAGCTGAGTATTCTGTCTTCACTGTTGGATTCAATTCTGAGCTTCCAGATACATTAATGATTTGGGGGAGATTCCAATGTTCCCCTCTGTGAACACTTTGTGGTTTGGGGATGCTGTTAAGGGGCTCTGTTTAAACATCTGTTCTTTGACATCATTCACAGCCTTGCTGTGAGATCAGCGCAGTGTGACTCAGGTCTTTCCATTTAATAGTGCCTGTCAGCACTGTCCTGGCCCCATCCCACCTACATTCAAGGCATAGCAGCATCTGCTGACTTCCTCACTCCACCTGGACTTTCTCACTCTTCCTGGGTTTTGGAACCCAGAGGGAGCAGCTGGGCAATTTGTCAACATTTTTTGCTGTGCAAACCAGAAGAGTTTGTAATAGTCTACTGTTCTGCACCTGAGACCAGAAGTCTGAGGCATGTGAATGATATTCCTTAATATTCTTCTTGTCTTCTGCTTTGGGGACATGATGTTTCTATGGCCCCGAGTCTCTGTTACCCATTGCACTCTACTTTGACCAGGTGGGTGGGTCCTGATTCTTCCCAAAGTCCTTCTGGGACATATTCTATATTATTCTTTTCTTCTCTCACTTTGTATGAATAGCCTGATTTGGCATGAAAATGATCTCCTTTAAAAAAAAAAAGAAAAAAGAAAATGATCTCCTTTTATCTTTTCCCAACTTCCCCCACCCTATTTCCTTGGCCTGGAGGATTGGCTCCTCTGAATATTGCCATCTCATCTGAGGATCCTAACAATGCTGTGTGCTCTCTCTCTCTGTCTCCCTCCCCCCCCCCCCCCCCCCGCCCTTTGTCTCCATTTCTCTTGGATTCTGGCTTAATTTCTTTTGAATCCTAGCATGGCTTAGACTTAGGCTTAAGCCACTAGTCAATGTATCCAGACTAAGTCCTGACACTGAGCATTTACTAAATAACTATCAACACTCACAAGCCCGAGAAGATAGTAATAAAGTATACTGCATTCTATATCCCAGAATTTTTTGCACTGTGATGCCGTTTTTGGGTTGAGTCCTGTTTTTGATAAGAAGTAATGGCCCATAGCTCTTAAGACTCCCCAGTTTCCCTTCTGCTGGCATACAACTTTGGCTGAGACCTGACCAGATGGAATATCTGGGTTTAATTCCACTTCTTGTTCTGTTTAGGGTCACAAGGCACCTTTTTGCTTTCATCCGATAGAATCAACTCTTCTGCAATGGTATACATGGTCTGGAGTGATTAGACAGGACGTTCTTGTGAAATGCAGTCAAGTGCAAAAATAAACCTGACCCCATTTCAATCATGAAAGCTGCATGAGCTTTTTACAAAATTTCAGGCACTGCCTGAATAGTGACTGATTGGCCTGCTGTGGACATTGCTAATAGAAGCAGGTCATTTCTCCCAGGCCCCTTGAATAAATGATGGAGGCTGCCTGCAAGTGCCATCTGAGGAAATTTATGTTCATGTACCACGTTACAGGGTTCTGGATACTTACTGTACTTGATGTAACCCCCTGCTGGCACTTTGAACTCTGTCCTTTTTCTCAGCTCCACTTTCTTCTTTACAACCAACACGGAATCCCTTGGAAATCTTCCTAGATGACCCCTTTCTGTGATGATGCGATGAGTTCACCCTTAAAATAGCTCTCAATCTCAAGTTCTTTTTTCTCCTCACCCTCATTGAGGTCATCTTCATTTCCCTCATAGAGGATTCGGTGGCTGCCTGTCAGGCACATCTGCCTTGGTCCTGAGCCTTCTCCCATTGCTACCAGTGTGGTTTCCCCCAAAAGAGATCGAATTGTGTCGTTTATGCCAAGCTTAGAGCCAATCACGTCTCTCATGTGTTCAAAAACCTTCATCATAAAATTAAGGCCACACCCTTAGGCTGACATCCAGAGCCTCCCTAGTCGTGACCCCAGCGTTTCTTCCAATTATCTTCAGCCAGGCCTTCCCAGCCTGCACGTGGGCAATATTAGTGGGGGATGTGCAGTAGAAGGGCCTCACGTGGGGTTAATTCTGCATTAAACAGAATTGGAAAATTCCCTACTTTTCTCACCCATCAAATATTTTGACAAGTACTGTCTCAGATCCGTTCTATCCCGGACATTTTAAGTGTCTATAAAATGAAAATATTGATACACTTAGGATCAGAATCCTGAATATTGTATCCTTTTTTTGCCTGGAGTGGATTGATGAAATGTGACAGAATTAACAAGGTAGTCAAACTTGTGCAAAACCATTTCTATTGTCATTTTTATCCTGAGGCTACAACCCCAAAGCAACACCCATTCTACCATTTATCCATCCATCTAGTCACCTGTAAGTATGTATGGAGCAACATCTATACACTGGGCACTTGCAAGGAGCTGAGTATATATAAGTTTTAAAGATAAATGGGCCCTGTCTCCAAGCAGCTTACCAGGTGGTGGACACCTGTAAACAGAGCTGTATCGTTGTGTGTTATGAGAGCTGCACTAACAATCTTTTTTTTTTTTAATTTTTTTTTTTAAATTTTTTTTTTCTTCAATGTTTTTATTTATTTATGGGACAGACAGAGACAGAGCATGAACGGGGGAGGGGCAGAGAGAGAGGGAGACACAGAATCGGAAACAGGCTCCAGGCTCTGAGCCATCAGCCCAGAGCCTGACGCGGGGCTCGAACTCACGGACCGCGAGATGGTGACCTGGCTGAAGTCGGACGCTTAACTGACTGCGCCACCCAGGCGCCCCGAGCTGCACTAACAATCTTAATGGTTACATGGATAACACGAACTTTCTTGGGGTGGTTAGGAAAGGTTTCTGGGAGGAAACCAGAACATGAAATACTCACATACTAGCAATAAACAGTCCTTGTGAAGACTGAGATCTGGTGTTTAGGGCTCTTGGGAACTAAAGCCTGCTCCATTCCTAGACCTTATTTTTGCTCTTCATCAATAGAAAGAAGACAGTAACTCTGGCTGCTCGCACTGGCCACCTCTTCACTAACCCTAAAGTAATCTACAGTGAATTTTCATTCTGGGTACATTTTACCAGTGATTACACTAGGTAAAGGGAGTCTAGGCTGCCATTTAAAACAACGATTGTATGTAGCCCTAATGTTGGTGATAGAGCATCATTCAAAGGAGCTGAGGGATGGGAGAACAGGTGAGGATTATGCCTCTTTATTTCACAATTAAATGTGGGGACTGGGGAGTAACAGCAAAATATTAGAAAACAAAACAAGCAGGTAAAAAATAATGATCCGGTTTCAGCATAAATAATAATTCTGTGAATCCCTCTTGCCTATAGAGTAGATTCAGTGAGTTGGGACTGAATACACATGGGAGAGTTCTGAGCCTAACCTGACTCCATGGGTGCTGCATCGTGGATATTAGTATGATGGTCCCTTTTAGTACTGCAGCTCCTCCTTGCCTTGGTCTTAAAGACACTGCACAGGGTTTAACCTTTAATGAGTTTATTTTTACCTCTGGAGCAAGTCCTGGCCCAGCTGTCTGTGTCTTTTCTAACTCAATTATATCTAGTCTCTCATGGGATAACTTAAAACGTTAAAAACATATCCACAGCAGTATTCATGACATTTTTTTTTCTTTCAGGGCCAGTTTTCAAAATTCTACAAAGTGAATAAATACATCTTAAGCTCTTTGGAAATGTCTTCTCAGGAGAGTTTGGAGAAAAGTGACTTTAATTGACTATGGGGCACACAAGTTCAATTTAAATTCCAAAGTGTAATGGAGTTAAACCTTCCACAGTTTTATCTTATTGATTTCCTTCTTGGTTTTTGGTTAAAAGAATGAAGAAGAGAAAATAAAAACTTCTAAGCAATCACTTTTCTTTGTGAAGTTCAAGCTATGAGCCCAGGAACATTAATGTCATATAACACCACCTAATTAATGTCATGTTAACACCACCTAATGCCCATAAGTGTCCAATTCAGCTAATTATTTCATCAGAAGAGAATAAGAGGTAATTGCTTTCTTTCTTCCACACTCTTGCCTAGTTGAAAGAAAATCGGAAGGTTGGCAAACTTTTTTCTTGGACTTTCAGAAAGCTGTCCCATCACACTCAAGAATCACCTGTTCTAGGAAGTATCTTCTTATTACCCCTTAATAGGCTAGGTTAGATGATGTTCCTAGGTGTCAATTTTCATATCACTCTGTCTTTAATGTCAGACTACATTATTTTGTTGTAAGTATCTGTGTGTGCATCTCTTTTATATAGTAGACTGCCCCTTATCCGTAATTTCACTTTTTATGGTTTTAGTTACCTGCGGTCAACTGTAATCTGGAAGCAGATGCTCCTCCTTGTGACATTGTCAGGGTCAGCAGTAGCCCACCCTCCATCCCCATGCCTGCCTCGTTCACCTCATGTCATCTCATCAGGTAGCCATCATCTCACAACATCAAAAGAAGGAGGGAGAATATGGTACAGGAAGATATTTTGAGAGAAAGAGAGACTATAGTCACATAACTTTTATTAAAGTAACTTACTGCAATTGTTTTGTTTTGTTATTAGTTATTGTTATCTCTTACAGTACCTAGCTTATAAATTAAGCTTTATCCTAGGTATGGAGGCATAGGAAAAAACTTGGTATATACAGTGTTCAGAACTATCTGCAGTTTAGGCATCCACTGGGGGTCTTGGAACACATCCCCATGGATAAGGGGGTGCTACTGTGCTATAATATTCCTGAGGGTGGAAACCATGCCCTACTTATCTTACCATTGTCTTGCGTGGGTCATGGCACAGAGTAGGTGCTTGGTGGTAATTGAATGAATTATTGTCTATATTTCCAGAGATCATCTTAGTTGGTAGAAGTCTGTGACTGGTGCCTTTTGAGGAGTGCTATTCTTCCAATTATGGCAGAAGGTCAGTGGTAGAGCATCTGAGGTCACATGTTCATTTACTGGGCAATTTCATTCACCCAATGTTTTTAATAGGCTGGCCTCAACACAGCTCATTCAGTGAATTTTGATGTAAAAAGTACTGATGTGTTATGTCTTAACAGGACAGTCAGTCTGTCTTAGAACATCTACTTTAGTTTTAGTGAACCAACCAAAGTTTAGTTTAGTGACCAACCAGCTTGCCATTCCTAACTGGAGTAGAAGACTTAGCCCATTTTCTGTAGCTGTGACTCTAAAGTATTAACAAGGTTTGCAACTAGAGCCCCCTCATTTCCACGTCCCTGGTTCCTGCAGAATGGGACAAAAGCATATAACAGGTATCCTGAATATTGGACCATTCTAGGATGTTCACTTGGTAAGCTTCTGACACAGTCTATCTGAAACATTTCTAATGGAATGTCTGGTCATCTTTGTCTGCATTCTGAGAGGGATCTCTGTGAGGGGATAAACCAGTCCATCCTGATCAGTCAGTGTGGCATGAAGCCATTCACCACCATGATTGATTCATACGTAGATGCCTAGCAGATTGGATATATTCTCTCCTGTCTTATCCGGAACCATCACCCTTGCCAGTTTGGGGATACTTGCTCAGGAAATACTAAATCCAAGAAAACAGACTGAAGCCCAAGGTCAGTGCAAATTATGAGGCTACGAGGGTGATATGCTCTGCTTTCAGCCCATCTCTCCTTGAAAAATGGAGAATGCCAAGAAAGATGGTCCTGCTGTGGCCAGCATTTCAATCCAGAATTCAGACTTCCTTAGTTTAAGAATACCAGAGCCACTGTGACCTACAGTATGGAGTAAAGCTTAAGTGAATACATGTTTAGAGGCTGGAGGTGACTAATACCATCTGGAGTGAATAGGAACCCATTCTGCCCTTTTCCAAAGAAAGACTTCAGTCTTCTGGTTGGAGGCAGAGTGGTTACCTTTGCAAAGAAAGTTAAACTTGCCCAACATCATTAGATGAAAAGAATATATGTGTATTATTCTAACAACAAAGCAATGTCAGTGAGAGGAAGGCTCCTGCCAGCTGCTTCTGTGAGCTACAGTGGCATTGATGCTCTTTGAGTGGGAGGTTTCTGTTCATTTGCAAATGCGATGACATTTTCAGCTTTTTGTACCAGGAAGGAAGCGCCTTGGGAAGCTTGTGGTTGAATGCATTCTCCCTTGAGAGCAGCAAATGAGGTTAAATCCATTTACTGATAGAGGGTCTGGGGTGGGGGTGGGAGGTGGAAGGGGGAATCTGGGAGAGGAAGGGGCAGATGGGTGTATGGCCGTGAATTATTCTAGTTTGAAGTGACTTAGAGATGATGTATTTGTTTGCCTCCTTCCTCCAACCTTCATCATTTCCTCCAAAGACTGCAGGACAAGGCTGGAAAAACATGTCCATAGCAGAAAGCTATGGGGTGATTGTATGCTCTTGACCTGAAAGGGCAGGATCCAGAATAAATGAATGTGTCTGTAATTAAACTCCTGGGGGTCAAGACACCTGACTTCAAGACACCAAGTTAGGGATTCGGTTCCACAGCAAGTTTGATAAAAAAAAAAAAAAAAAAAAGGAAGGTTGGTAGTGACCATACTAACCTCCTTGAGTAATTAATGAGGCTGAAGATAATTCCAAAGTGGCTTAATATGGCAGAAGGTGTCTCACAGGATGATTCTGATTCAAGTAACCTTGGACCAGCTGTGATGAAAGAGTAAAGGAAGTTCTCCATTTATAAAAAACAACAAACAAACAAACAAACAAGAAAACCCCAACCCTGCTGCTATCTTGAGCCAAAGAAATTAGATCCCAGAGGAAACTTATTTGGTGCTGTATCCACCCTGTCAATTTCCAAGGAAAGAAAATGAACCCTGAGAAGTTAAATGACTCCTGTGTGATTGGAGGGCATCATTAATGTACTTCTCTGTGCTTTAATGATTATGCCTTTCACTCTGGAATCTTATATCCAACTGTTGCCCTGTGATCCTTGGTTTCAAACCAGGGATCGTCCCAAAGTAACAGTAAGAATACCAGTCACGGAAAGAGTTCTAGATTTTTTGTCAATTCACTGGCAAATTTTTGACTCACTGAAATAGTTTCTCCTGGGATACAGTACTTCACCTCTGAATAACAGAGTTGTCGTCTGCAAATATAACAATAAATAAACAACAAACAGAAATAATATTGCCAGGGCTACCTCTACCTCATGTGGCACCTTTGCAGAAAAGAGAAAAAAGCCCCCTCTGGTGGTTGAATTTGAGAAAAACACCCTTTCCTCTGGACAGACTTTCTCCTGCCAGGGGACTGATCTGGTGAGGGGCTGGCTTTTATCCCTCACACACCCACGTAGCCAAGCACACTTCTTAGGGTGACAGTACACCATAGGCAAGAAAATGGAAGGGCAGCCAAGAACAACAAGCTTATAGAAACAGGACACACGATATGTGAGTGACTGGAGAATGCATGGTGGCAACTCTTGACAGGAGGACTCTGATCTCATGTACAAGAAGACAAGACAAGACTCATGTACAAGACAAGAAGGTTTGTAAGACTGCTGCCCGATTCTGTGTGACTCCCTCCTCATTAAAGAAGTGATATTTGAACTGAGGTCTGAATGGTGAGAGGGAGCCAACCAATTTGACAATCTGGGTATAAAGCATTCCAGAAAGAGGAAATGATTAGTGCAAAGGTCCTGGGGCAGGCACCAATTTTGTGTGTTTGAAAAAAGAAATGAGCAGGTATTTTTGGATTTTAATGACTGAAAGAAATAGTGATTTGAGAAATGGCCAGAACAGGGTAGAGAGGTCATATCATGTTGGACAGTGGTTGTGAACTCTCACCATGTATCAAAACTGCAGGTGCTCTACATGCAGAGATTCCAACTCAGTTAATCTGGGGGAGGGTGCTGGTATTTGATTTTTGTTGTTGTTGCCACTCTTGTTGTTGTTTTAAGTTCTCCAGGGGATTCTAATCACAGGTGAAATTTTACTGATAATATAGTCTTATAGAAGTTGGGGTTTTATTTTAAGAATAATAGAAAACCAAAAAGGATTTTTTAAAAGATTTTTAACATTTATTTATTTTTGACAGACAGAGAGAGACAGAGCACGGGTGGGGAGGGGAGAGAGGCACACACACGCACAGAATTAGAAGCAGGCTCCAGGTTCTGAGCTGTCAGCATAGAGCTCAATGTGGGGCTCGAACCCACGAACCATGAGATCATGACCTGAGCTGAAGTCAGACACTTAACTGACTAAGCCACCCAGGTGCCCCATAAAAACCAAAAAGAATTTTTTTTCAACGTTTTTTTTTTTTTAATTTTTTTTATTTTTTTTTTATTTTTGGGACAGAGAGAGACAGAGCATGAACAGGGGAGGGGCAGAGAGAGAGGGAGACACAGAATCGGAAACAGGCTCCAGGCTCTGAGCCATCAGCCCAGAGCCTGACGCGGGGCTCGAACTCACGGACCGCGAGATCGTGACCTGGCTGAAGTCGGACGCTTAACCGACTGCGCCACCCAGGCGCCCCCCAAAAAGAATTTTAAGCTGCAAAGTGACATGATATGATTTCAGTGTTTAAAATGTCATTCTTGGGGGCACCTGGGTCGCTCAGTTGGTTGAGCATCCAGCTTCGGCTCAGGTCATGATCTCACAGTCTGTGAGTTCCAGCCCTGCGTGGGGCTCTGTGCTGACAGCTTAGAGCCTGGAGCCTGCTTCAGATTCTGTCTCCCTCTCTCTCTGCCCCTCCCCCACTCATGCACGCGCGCGAGTGTGCACGGGCGCTCTCTCTCTCTCTCTCTCTCTGTCTCTCTATCAAAAATAATAAAATAAAAAAAACATTAAAACATCATTCTTGCTCCTGTGTAGAGAATCGATTGAAAGCGTAAAAGAGGACAAGTATGAAGGAAACTATCAGAAGTCCATGGTGGGGTGTCTAGGTGGCTAAGTTGGTTGAGTGTAAGACTCTTGATTTCAGCTCAGGTCATGATCCACGGTTGTGGAATCAAGCCTTGTGTTGAGCCCACTTAGGATTCATTCTCTCTCCCTCTGCCCCTCTCCCCGACTCACATGCTCTCTCTTTCTAAAAAAGAAATGAAAAGGGGCGCCTGGGTGGCGCAGTCGGTTAAGCGTCCAACTTCAGCCAGGTCACGATCTCTCGGTCTGTGAGTTCGAGCCCCGCATCGGGCTCTGGGCTGATGGCTCAGAGCCTGGAGCCTGTTTCCGATTCTGTGTCTCCCTCTCTCTCTGCCCCTCCCCCGTTCATGCTCTGTCTCTCTCTGTCCCCAAAATAAATAAATGTTGAAAAAAAAAATTTTAAAAAGAAATGAAGAAAGGAAGGAAAGAAAGAAGGCAGGCAGGCAGGCAGGAAGAAGGTCCACAGTAAATATTTGTGGAGTCTTGGTGTAGTCAGAGAGAAATGGATAAATAGGGGAAATGTGAAGGTGTCGTCCTTCACATTTTCTAAAATATTTATTTAGGATTAGGATTTGAGGGAATGGGAAATGATGAATGACCAACAGATTTTTTTTATTTGAGCAACTTAATGTATTGTGGTGTCATTTACAGAAACAGAAGACCCTGAGGAAAGCAAGTTTTTTTGGAGGGTAAGGAAGTGGGAAAAAAAGCGTCTTGGCATGTTATGTTGGGGTACATGTTGGGTTTCGAAACTTAGACGCCTGGTTGGTAGTTGGATATTCACAGGAATTTAGAAGAGAGATAAAGGCCATGCATAGAAAATTGTGAGTTTATATAGTATGTCAATGGTATTTCATGCCATAGATTGAGATTTTTCTTCAGAATGAATGTGGAAAAGCTATTGGAGTATCTAAGGAAAGTGGGTGCTTTGGGGGTAAATGAAAATTGGGAATAATGTCTCTATGCAGAGCACCCTTACACTGGTAATGAAATATTTTCCCTGAAGAAGAAAAAGAATCTGAAGTGGAAGACAATGGAAGTAAAGAGTTTGTTATATATACAATAACAATGTATACAGTTATATGTAGTTAACATATAACAAATGGTCTGTTGATTGATTTTTCTCTTGAGAAAGAAATTGGATAGTAACAGGCAAGCGCTGGTATGAGGGTGGGGGGCGTAAGTGAACTTTTCAAGGATAGAAGTGTGGATCCTTTCACACAATGGCAGCCAAGGGCAAATCTATGAGGGTAACTCATTGTATCCTATTCCGACTCTGCTCCTCATCCTAGTCTGGTTCTCTCTGCCAGGAAAAAGGTAGGTACTTTTAGGTCCTGGTTTCCTTTCATTCTGATACAAGCAGAAAACTGCCTGTTTTGTGACTGAGTAATTCTAATCCAATATCTTAAGTAACTGAATGATGTCTTAATACCAGACTTAATGGTGAAAATGAGTCATGTTGTTAGAGAATGGCTGAAGTAATGGTGAAACAGGCGTGGCTGCAGATAGCTCCCCAAGAGTGAAATCTGCCACCAACATGGCGCCAGGGCACCAAAATGGCCCTGGGAGGTACCTTCCCAGAGAAGTTTGATGAATCTCTCTACCCCAGAACCATGTCAGTAATTTGCCTCTTTCCCTGGTCTTCTATGATCTGCTGATTGGTTGACTTAGGGCAACACTCTTCAAACCTGGAAAGGCACACCCCTAGGAAAACAAAGATTTTCTGAAGAGTATGCAGGGCTTAATTTACAGTTCAAGTTTCATCTGTACTCTTTCCTAAAATTGAACTGTCTAGGAACTCACCCTTCTCCTACTTAATCTAATGAAAGAAACTCTGTGCCCTCTGCAGTTTATGGCGCATTGCCCCGTGGTTTTCAAAACTTCCTAAGTGCTAGACAAGGGACCCCTTGAAATATTAGTGTAGATATTGAGAAAATGGATGACCGTCCTGACTCGGTAATCCACAAATCTTTCTGAAAGGTCTTCCGATTCTTTGCTTTCTACAAAATTGCGGGTGGACCTAATCGACTTGTCAGTTGCCGGATCATTAAAAATAATTTTCGGTGATACATGACTATGTGATTTTGATATACAACTAATTTGGAAGGGGTACAAAAAATTGAGTGGCACTGCTATTATAAAACTTCCATTCATGTCTATTTATTTATGAGAAAAAGTTTCTCAGTTTTAAGCATTTATAAAAATGAAAAATAGGAATGCAGTAGAGGCTGAGTCTCATTTATTCTGGTGACTGGTTATATTCATCCACGAGTACGTGAAGTAATTACAGGAAAAGTAGCCATTCATCTTATTAAGAGATGTATTTTGGATTGTAATTTTAACTTTAGTAATTTTTTATCAGACTTTGGAAGATATTTTATTGTTTTGATCAATTTTTTACTCATAATTATAATGATAACTCAATCCAAATGAAAAGCTTCAACACTTAGAGTTGTGGAAAACTTTTTTTTAAAGATTTACACTTATAGACATGTTTTTGTCACAAAGAGGCATGAGAGACTAATAAAACATTTTTTAATGTTTATTTATTTCTTTTGAGAGAGAGACAGTATGCATGCACAGATGGGGGAGGGTCAGAGAGAGGGAGAGAGAGAATCCCAAGCAGGTTCCGCACTGTCAGCACAGAGCCCAACGCAGGGCTCAGTCTCATGAACCATGAGATCATGACTGAAGCCAAAATCAAGAGTCGGATGCTCAACCGACTGAGCAACCCAGGTGCACCAATAAAACATTTTAAAGCATAAAATTATATTTCATTAGGATAAAATTTTATGAGGAAAATACAGTGGAAATACAATTTGAAGGGAGGAAGGAATAGATTTCAAACAGCTACAAGATGGCATAATTACAATATACTTCTTTGCCTATTTTATATTTGAATATTTCAATAATTATATTTGAATATATTCTTTGTAGCTATTGAAACCTGTGATGAAATTATTTTAGATACCAGCTTAGAAGTGTTTAGGTGGATTCATAGCTTTTCAAGAAAAAAATTTAGGGGGCATAAAAGCAACAAAACTCGAGGATGACTCTTTTAGAGCCCATGGTAGATCTTCTGATGGGCCATTTAGGTTTCTCGTACGCTAAGGACATAAAACTTCATTCTAAATGGCCACTCTTGGGCCACTGAGCACTGGTGTTGCAGTCTTAATCCAGGACAATTTCAAAAGTGACCACTGGGGCACAAGAGGGGTTGGAATTTATGTATGTAAAATATAAATAACATAAAATTTATCATTTTAACCACTGTCAAGTGTATAATTCTGTAGCATAAGTACTTTCCCATGTTGTTCATTCATCACCACCATGGAAATATATATTTTAATATATATTGTAAAAAACTACTTAGCACCTAAAATATCTGTCATCAGTGAGTTGCAACTGATTGATCTTTGCTAAGAGGAAACCAGATGTATGAAACTTTGTACTTTATTTTCCATATAACTTTGATTAAGAGTTTTGTTTACTCTGTGCTACCATATAAGTCCCATGTGAGAAATACCTCTTGGCATTCAGGTATTGGAAAGAATTTGATTTAGAAAATGTTAGCAATGATTGGGCTCTTTGTTTTATTTATCTGCACTGAAAACCTGTGATAATCCTGTATTCCTTATGTGATAAAGATAAAGATAAAACAAGAGAAGTTTGGATGCCTTTTACTGAGGGACATGAGCTATATGCTCATCTTTGGATGGCTAAGGGTAGCCCTCTATGATGCCCTAGGAGACATAGTCCAGGAGGAGGTCTATGAGGACATTTTTCTGCCTAGAATTTTCTCTGTTATCTTTGCATTAAGTTATATACCTGACCTGTCTGGGAAGTTCATTTGCTCATTCACTCATTCATCACTCATTCATCAAACATTGAGGACACCTACTGTGTGCCAGGTCACCACCATGCTGGCACTGGGCCACATGTAAAAGATGAACAACCACTTTCAAAAACAAGCAGACAAAATAAACAAAAGCAACTCATGGTTGAGTTGGGAAAGAGAATTATTCTAAATGTTACTAGTGGGATAAGTGTTGTTGCTGATGTCTAAGAAGTACCTAACTCAGGGGTGCCTGGGTGCCTCAGTCAGTTGAGCGACCGACTTCGGCTCAGGTCATGATCTCACAGCTCGTGGGTTCGAGCCCCGCATAGGGCTCTGTGCTGACAGCTTGGAGCCTGGAGCCTACTTTGGATTCTGTGTCTCCCTCTCTGCCCCTAACCCACTTGCATTCTGTCTCTGTCGCTCTCAAAACTAAATAAACATCAGAAAAAAAAAACAAACCTAACTCAGGTTCCCTGTTGTATTCCATTGGTCTATGTGTCTGTTTTTGTGCCAAAACCATACTGTCTTGATGATTACAGCTTTGTAGTAGAGGCTAAAGTCAGGGATTGTGATGCTTCCCGCTTTGGTTTTCTCTTTCAATATTACTTTGGCTATTTGGGGTCTTTTATGGTTCCACACAAATTTTAGGATTGTTTATTCTAGCTTTGAGAAGAATACTAATGCAATTTTGATTGGGATTGCATTGAATGTGTAGATTGCTTTGGGTAGTATTGACATTTTAACAATATTTATTCTTCCAATCCATGAGCTTGGAATGTTTTTCCATTTCTTTGTATCTTCTTCAATTTCCTTCATAAGCTTCTATAGTTTTCAGCATACGGATCTTTTACATCTTTGGTTAGGTTTATTCCTAGGTATTTTATGGTTCTTGGTGCAATTGTGAATTGGATCAGTTTCTTTATTTCTCTTTCTGTTGCTTCATTATTGGTGTATAAAAATGCAACCGATTTCTGTACATGAATTTTGTACCCTGCGACTTTGCTGAATTCATGTATCAGTTCTAGCAGACTTTTGGTGGAGTGTGTCAGGTTTTCCATGTAGAGGATCATGTTGTCTGTGAAAAGAGCATGGAGGAGGGCACTTGTTGGGATGAGCACTGGGTGTTGTATGGAAACAAATTTGACAATAAATTATATTTTTAAAAAAAGTACCTAACTGAGCCAAGAGACAGAGACAGAGAAAGAGTCTCAGATAGGATGATGCCCCAGCTGAGTCTCAGAAGACAAGCAGGAGTCAGCAAGGTGAAGAAAAGGGCAGACTTTCTAGCCAGAGGGTACAGCTGGCCTTCCCAAATAGCCCTCGGGAGACTTGGCCAGATCTTAACTTGTATTGGAGAGATTTGAACTTCTAAATTAGACTTCTAAGAAAAGTGCCATTTAGAACCAGGCATGGAGTGACTGGCAAACAAATCAGCTATGTTGGGGTGGGGGGTATCCAGAGAGGTCCCATTTAGCCTGCAGAAGAAAGAAGCCCCCTGGGGAGGGTGGGTTTTGGCTAAGCGGCTTAGTTAATTTTCAAATGTCCCCATGTTCTTAAAACTCTGTGACAGCAAGACATGAGTATTTACTCCTTTGTGAGCACAGGGGTTAGTACAGCCTTTCACTAAAGGTCAAACCAACCCATAGAGGAGAAGTATATAATTCCCATATCTGGCTGGCAGGAATAGAAGAAAGGACCTTGAAATGTCAAAAGTATGTCATATATGAGTGCAAATTGGTATTATACTTCCCGGCTGCCTGAAATGCGGGTGGGTAAGTAGAACTGGGAGAACGGGCACGATTCTCCCTCCTTCCCTCTCTATTTCTTGTCACCCCCTCTCCCCTTAAGGACTTGACAATGGGGGGTCATTAGAAGGAGAATGGAATAGAGGAAGGAAACGGACATGGATTCAGTGCCTACTGTGTACTTGAAGCTCCAGCTCAGTATCATCTCCTTCATTGAACTCGTGGACTTCATAATGAAGAGCTCCTTCTGTGTGCTCCTCGAGTGCCTTGTACAGAGCTTCAATTTGATATATTCTATTCTATTAAGGACTTTTTTTTTCCTTCCAGTATCTCCTCAAAGTTATGACTTTCTCAAAATCAGAGGTGATATATTTTAATATTCTGGATCCCTAGCAAGAATTGGCACATCATAGGCACTAAATTCTTAACTGAATTGCATATCTTCAGTGGTGTTTTATGTTAGATGCCTCCTTGAATAATCTTAGCAAGCACTGGCATAGTGTGTATCCAGGACTGTTCTTAAGTGCTTATTAACCCATCTGCTTCTCCTGAAGCTCTGCAGCATGGGCACTATTATTATCTCCCATTAAATAGGGTGCCACCATATCCCATAAAAGTTAAATAACTTGGCCCTAGTCTCACAGTGAGTAGATAGCAGAGCTGGGATTTTAACCAAGGCAATGTGACACTGGCGTCTGTGCTTTGAACTGTTGTACCATAGTGTTCTTGTTACAATACTATTAAGTGGGTCACTTATAACCTTATAACCCTGTTTTGCAAAGAAAGTAAAGGGGAAGTAAGTCTCTGAGAGTAAAAGGGAGCTGCCCAAGACACACAATGATTGGCTAGCCTAGGACTCAAATTCAAGCATGTGCAACTCAAAATCCACGTCTGTTACATACTTCTCAGCAATTTGTACACTCTCAGAACTGGAACAATCAGCTCAAATACTTTGACTAAGGAAGCTGAGAGGGTTCAAGTATCCTTCCTTCATGAATGTAGGGAGAGTAGCAGAAGAAGGGTGCCTGGTGAAAGAGCAGGAGCAAGCTGAACCTTTCTCTGCTATTTGCCCCTTATTTAAAAGTCTGTCAGGGCAACTGGCTGGCTCAGTCCATAGAGCGCATGACTTTTGCCCCAGGGTCATGTGTTCCAGCCCCATGTTGGGCATAGAGATTACTAAAGGAAATAACTAATTGATTAATTAATTTTAAAAAGTGTGTATGTGTGTTTGGTTGAGTTCCCTGAATATAAAATTCATATGTGCACAGTGTAAAAATATTGAAAACAGAAAAAAGAATGAAGAAATGCCATAGTTATCATCATTATACCCTCCCGACATCGTCATTGCTAATTTCTATTCATCTAGTGTGTGTGTGTGTGTGTGTGTGTGTGTGTGTGTGTGTATACACCATATATACATATGTACATGTATATGTATAAATGTATTTATAAGTGAATTGAGGCTCACGTTGTTGCATGTGACGTTTTTCAACTTAACACTATAACCTAATCATTTTCTAATTTCATTAAATATTATTCAGTGATGTGATTTTTAATAGCTTTCACAGTTTATAGTTTATCCTATAATATATTTAATCCTAATTTTTCTGTTGTTGGATATTTATCAGTATTTATATCTCAGGTCATTTCTTTACAGAAAATTCTTAAAAGTAGAATGCTTGAATCATAGTAATTTTATGTAAATGGTGAAAATGTCCTCCAGAAAAATGGGATAGATTTATTCTGCCACCAAATCTATATGCAAATCTCATCTCCCCAATTTTTGTTTACAGTATTATCTTTTCAAAATTTGTCAGTTAGGCAGATGAAAAATGTTTTTGTTTTAAAAGCGTAGTCCTCTGATTATTAAAGTGGCTAGACCTTTTCAATATATTTCTTGGTCATTTGTATTTCTTCTTTTTGGAACTGTACTTTCGTATCATTTGCTTTTTTTTCCCTGTTAGGGTATTTTTATTATCTTAATCAACTTCTGTGACCTCTTCATTTATTAAAAAGATAACTTAATTGGTTACAAATGTTTTCCTATTTGTTCATTTGTCTTTATTTTTTTTCCTTCTTTTCACATATGAAAATCTAAAAATTATATAAGAAAACTATGAATTTATTTTGTGGTTTCTTACCTTGCTTCCAAAATTTGAATACCTCAAAATCAGAGTCATGTTAACCCATGTTTTCTTAGACTTATGATTTCAATTTCTATAGTTAAGACTTTAATATACTTGCCATTCATTTCGGGACATGGGATGATGTAGGTGCCAATTAGTCTTTTGTTTTTCTCATTTGAACAATTGTTCAAAGTGATAGATTGAGTGATCCTTTCCCCTGTGGTCTTGGTACAATTCTCCCCTAGCTTTTTATTTAACAAACATCTGTTCCACCCTCATATAGAGGACATGTGGTATGTGCTGTGGGGGTCTTTAGATCCATAATTCCCAGCTTCTGCTCTCCAGGAACTTTTTTTAAGTTTTTATTTAAATTCCAGTTGGTTAGCATACAGTGTAATATTAGTTTCATGTGGCCAGTGTAATGATTCAACATTTACATACAACACCCGGTGCTCACCACCACAAGTGCACTCCTTAATCCCTATCACCTGTTTCACCCATCCCGTACCCGCCTCCCCTCTGGTAACCATCGGTTTGTTTTCCGTAGTTAAGAGTATGTTTCTTGGTTTGCCTCTCTCTTTTTTTTCCCCCTCTGTTCATTTGTTTTGTTTCTTAAATGCCACATACGAGTGAAATCATATGGTATTTGTCTTTCTCTGACTGACTTATTTTACTTAGCATCATACCGTCTAGATCCATCCTTGTTGTTGCAGATGGCAAATTTCATTCTTCTTTCTGGCAGAGAAATGTTCCATTGTATATGTGTGCCACATCTTTATCCATTCGTCAGTCGATGGACACTTGGGCTGTTTCCATAATTTGGCTATTGTAGATAATGCTGCTATGAACATTGCCCTCCAGGAACTTGTAACCAAGTGTAGGAAAGTCAAACTACTAAAAGATCTCTCACACAAAAAGGGAGGAAGGAAGGACTCATTTTGGTTATGGCCTTAAGGTCCATTAGAATATTGATAAAATCCCATGTCTAGTTTTAATCTTCCCTATGGAAGATGCAGAGTTGTACCATCCAGATCCCTCTTCAAGGAAGGCTGATGCCCAGCAGTGAGGAGGAAAGTCATCAAAGAGCCTCTGGCTGTTAAACCCTTTGGGGTCTGCCTTGAAGAAGAACGCTTCAACTTTCAGGGGGCTTCTAGTGATTAAGCGAGGCCAGGGCATAAAAGTCTAGTTATTTGGACCTAATGCAGGGTAATTCTGACAGACAGTATTTGCTCCAGATCTGCTAAGACTTTATCAGCCCTGCCTTGTAGTTCATCATCTCCCTCTGCCACATCCTGCTTCCTCCCCTTCCTCTCATGGGTGCTAAGCCCTCATAAACAGCTTGTACCTGCAAAACCCACTTCAACATATGCCTCTGGAGAAGCTAACCTGAGACACCCTCCTTCTCTTTCCCCCATGTATTGGCCTGAACTGAGGGATCAGATCAGTCCTTCAAAGTGTCTACAGAAACTTAATTCTGGTGACTTAGGAGAAATCGTACAAATGACTTTGGTGCACTAGGAAGTGAGTTGGAGCATGATGAGTGAATCAATTAGCAAGTAATATGGGTTTTAAATGTGTGAAGATACAAATAGAGAGGTAGAAGTTCAAGTTGGTAATAACTGATGTGTTCACAGAAGGTGTACAGGGAACCGCCTGGCAGTCAGAATATGTGCTGGTGTTATCTTCTTAGGATATGAAGAAAGAAGCAGGGCATCACATCTTCATGTCCAAAGAGAGGATTTTTGTTTTCCTGAACAACACAAATAGAATTTCTAAATGGGTGCTATATAATAACTCAACATTTGCAAAGTATACTCTGTGCCAGGCACTGCACTAGGCACTTTCTTTTTTTTTTTTAAGTTTATTTATTTATATTGAGAAAGAGGGTGTGCAAGCAGGGGAGGGGAAGAGAGAAGGAGAGAGAGAAAATCCCAAGTAGCCTCCATGCCCCCAGCACGAAGCCCAAGGCAGGGCTCTAACTCACGAACCATGAGTTCATTCATGACCTGAGCTGAAACCACAAGTCAGACACTTAACAAACTGAGCTACCCGGGCACCCCTGCACTAGGCACTTTCTAAGAATATTCTCACTTAATCTTTACATTCAACATTATTAATTCCATTCCCATTTTCCTTAGAAAGTTTAGTTGTACACATGATAAGTGGTGAACTCAGGATATGTGCCTCGGCAGCCAAAACACTACTTTATTCTGAGTTTGTGTCAGCCAATAACCAACTGTGTGACCTTGGAAAATTCCTTTAACCTCAGCTGCTTCTTCTCTACAATAGGCACACTGCTGCCTGTCTCACAGAGTTATTTGGATGACTGAATTAGATGGTGCAATATAAAGCCTCTAGAAGTTCATTTGCCACAGAAGGAACTCTTTATGCATCAGTTGGTATTATCGGTGTTGTTATCTTCTAGGTTTCTAACATGAACTTCCACATTGTCTGAACTATGTTTCATTGCATGTGAGATTCTTCTAGCATTCTCTGGCAAACCCATTGACATAGCAAGAACCCTGTGTTTCTCCAAACACAATGAAATGCTAGACGAAAGCTACAATAGTATTAAATAAACACAGAGCTCAACTTGAAAGTAAGACAAGGCAATCCCAGCTGTCAGAAATGAAGAAGGGAGACAAAGCCGGAGTATTTGGCAGAAGCTGTTGATGGCCAGCTCACAAAGCTGCAAGATCTGACTGTCAGATCCAGATCCTAGAGACTTGGTGTTGAAACTCCCATAAAGGACAAGAGATTAGGCGCTTGGGCCTTGCACTTCCCACTTAGCCTTGGGAGTTACCACTTAGCCTTGGGAGTTACCCTGATTGGAGAATTACACTTGATCTTAGCCAAAAGGCCAAGAAGTGATACCCTTATTGGAGAATTAAAAAAGAAATCTGAAGAAGCGTCAAGAAAACTGGTCATTTATCTAAAGGCACGAATAGAAATAGTCCTGGGATGCTTGGTCGGTTAAGCATCTGACTTCAGCTCAAGTCATGATCTCACAGCTTGTGAGTTCGAGCCCCGTGTTGGGCTCTGTGCTGACAGCTCAGAGCCTGGAACCTGCTTTGGATTCTGTGTCTTTCTCTTTCTGCCCCTTCCCCTCTCTCACTCCGTCTGTCTCTCTCAAAAATAAATAAACACTAAAAAATATATATACCTTTAAAAAATATTTACTCACAGCTATACTTTTAATAACAAGAAAAAGGGAAGGAGCACATTAAGAGGTCAGAAATTATAGCAACAACTGGGTGGCTCAGTCCATTGAGTGTACAACTTAGGTTCAGGTCATGATCTCACAGTTCATGGGTTCAAGCCCCCATCGAGCTCTGTGCTGACAGCTCAGAACCTGGAGCCTGCTTCATATTCTGTGTCTTCCTCTCTCTGTCTCTCCCCATTCATGCTTTGTCTCTCTCTCTCTCTCAAAAATAAATAAACATTTGATTTTTAAAAAAGAAATAAAAAGAAATAGTCACCTGAGAATAGTTAACATAGTCCTGTTTTTTACACTGTCTAAATATGTAAAAAGCCAAATCAAGAAATTAGTGCACAAAACAAGTAGCCTAGAACTTTTGGTTCCTTTAGGATCTTGGCAAAATCAAACATAAAACCCATCCCTTCAGGATGGCTAAACCCAGAGCACCCAGACTCTCAAGGAACATGACTACTGCTGAAGATTAGCTCACAATAAAAATTACAAAACACATAGAGAAATTAGCCATTATGAGAGAGGGTTGGCAGGTATAACTGTCAGTTTTGTACCCAAAGAATTGGAGATAATAGCACAGTCTGAATGAAACTTTCAAAGAACTATTTTAAAAATATGCAGGGAGCTACAAGGAAGGAAGCAATAAGGTAAAGGCAAGAATATAACTAAAACTTTTGGAGACCTGGGGAGCCATGGGAAGGAAGACTGTAATAAATAAGGTAATCAGGGAGGCCTCCTGGAAAAGGTAAAACCAAGCTTAGACAGGAAGGAGGTGAGGGAATTAGTCAAGTTGGCATCAGAAGAAAGGGAGTTCCAAGTGGTAAGAATAAAGGTCCCTTGAGAAAGGATTGTGGCAAGGATGTTTGAGGACAGTGAAGAGGCTAGTATAGCTGGAAGGGAATGAATTAAGGGAGAGAGTTAGGTCAGCTAATCTCCCTGAGCCTCTGTTTACTCTGTAAACAGAGTGTAAACACTCCCATCTGTAAAATGGGAAATGGCTACTTCTCAGAGTTGGGAAGATTAAATAACTTTGGCAAAGAAGCCATATTTATGGAACAGCACTGCTTTCGATTTATTATGTCTGCTGTGCAAGCCTCACAAGAAGCCTCTGAGGTAGGTCTTATTATTTCCATTTTACACATGAGAACACTAAGGCCTCAAGCAGTTAATAGTGAGAGATACAGCTGGGATTTAAACATAGGTGCTTTCGTCTCTAGCCCAAGTTTTTCCCATAGTCTGTGGAATGGCCAAATGCACTGATGGGCTTACAGTAGGCAATTAACAGCAGTAGTTTCATTTTTCTCTCACCCTGAACCAGATAAGGCAGCAATTGAGTCTTAAGTTTCAGTTCCCCCCATGGCAGAGCCTCAGGCAAAGATTTGAATGTAGGCATTTTATTTGGGAGGTGATGCCAGGGAGCAGATAAGAAGGAGCGGGGAGAGTGGGAGAGGGGAGAAGAAGAAGACAGCAAAGGCTCTCACTGCGGTCGGCAACCGGGGCCCAGTCCTGCTGAGGACTAATGAGGAATTGTGTGCAGTGCACCTCAGCTTGTCCCTCCAAAGGCAGGGCGATGCTGGGACATTCACCCGTCAGTTCCTGACTCTCTTGGTGAGGGGTTGCCTCCAGGGCGATAACTCACCACACCTCCAGGCCACCTTTCCCGTGAGCTCCCGCAGCTTCAGAAAAAGTCTGGAGACCTTACCATTTCCTTCTAGAGAAAATTTCAGCAATGCATGAAGTAGCAAGAGATCTATATTTCCATTTATCATTCCTTCACAAGGGGACCAAGAATCTCTGGCTCTCCAGCCGCCACCTCTTTCACAGGGTATTATATTGAATGTTTTCAAATCTAGTTGCTTAATTCCCCCAAACCGTGGATGGCCTTTTTGGAATAAAATTAATCCTTCAAAATAACTGGGAACAATGAAATTGTGCGTGTGTGTGATTTTAAACGAAATGAGATAAACTGGACTGAGCTTATTCAGATGTGTTCAAAGAGCTTTGAATATCAGGAAGATATGGATTAAATTATTAAATGTTTCTATAGAATTATAAAGTATTTGTAAGGTATGATGTGTTAGTGCACATTTAATCTGTTTGAATAGACGTGAGATGGTCATAGTATATGATAATCTTTTGTGTTGGATGTCCCTTTTCACTAAGATATTATGTTTTTTAATTTTTTATTTTTAATTTTTTTATTACTTCATTATTTTTGAGAGAATGCAAGTGGAGGAAGGATAAAGGAAAGGGGGGGGGGTGCAGAGGATCCGAAGTGGGCTCTGCACTGACAGGCTGATAGCAGTGAGCCCCATGTAGGGCTCGAACTAACCAACCATGAGACCTGAGCTGAAGTCGGACACTCAACCAACTGAGCCACCAGGTGCCCCAGACATTATGTTTTTTCTTATGAACTTTAGAAACTGTCATTTTCAGAATCGGTACTTCCCCTTACATACTACAAAGTATGGCTTCCTTTGTTTGAAGCACCCATCTACTGAAGATTTTAAAGATGCTTTACTGAAGGAAAGAAATGAAAAGTGGCAGTGAGAATGGCATTTTAAAGTCATTCAACCATTTCAAAGTATTTCCACGTCAATTATCTCCTTTCCTCGCTCACTCATTTACCAGACAATAACTACTGGTGCCCTCTCTGTGCCAGGCTCACTGCAGGCTCTTGGAGGTGGAGACTTGAAAAACTTGTCTCTGCTTCAAGAAGCTCTGGAGGCAGGGTCATGGGATTGGTGGTAAGGTCCTTCTGTGTGCTCTGAGCAAAGGAAAACAAGACTGACGATTAAGCCATTTACATAAGGGAACAAGTCTGTGTTTGAAAAAGCTGAAATTTTGACCATGTCTCCTGGCATATGCGAAAAGCCCAGGCATTTTCAAAACGGTGCATTTAGAAAGGGTTTCATTTGGCACGTAGACCCAGAATGTTGACTTTTGAGCCAGTCATGACCCAGAAGGGAAATTTTTAAAAGAGAACATGCAAGATTTTCGCTTGTGTTTTTCAGTGAATGTTTTTCATTTACTTCAACCTGAGTTTGGACTCCTCTGCGTGTCTTAGTTGCAAACACCTTAATTTTAATTTTTCAGTTTTTTATTTAGAAGGACCTGTACTTTGCTCTGCCATTAAGATTCTGAATAGCCTTTGCATGTTTATTATTCATTGGTTTCTTCATTTTAGATAGTCAAATGACAGGGGTAAATTTTGAAGCTTTAACTCTGGTAAACACAAGATGGGGTACAGATTTATGATATCGTTCATCCTCCTTATGGAAGGCAGGACAGAAATGTCTCTACCAACAGGCTTTCTGCTCTTTTAACATATTTGTTCCTGAAAATTGCCTTCTTCCAGCCATATCCAGGCAACCTATGTAAAAACTGAGTAA
Source organism: Puma concolor (assembly GCF_028749965.1). NCBI lineage: Eukaryota > Metazoa > Chordata > Mammalia > Carnivora > Felidae > Puma > Puma concolor. The sequence goes on along the minus strand of NC_141675.1, from coordinate 28,045,252 downwards.
AATGTTCTTTGTCTTTGTTATGCACTCTAGAACTTTGACTTTTTGGTAGGGGTTGGGCCAAAGTTAGAACCAGTTTCATTTTACCGATACCTGGGTGTACCAGCAAGCAAGGATAGACTGATTCAGAGGGAATTCTGTTTCTGTTGTTTTCTCTACCTTAGACAAATGTCCAGCCAGGCTGACTCACGCAACTTTCAGGAGACCCTGAGCAAACTGTTTGTCACCATGGCCAATGTTCATGTCCTTGTCTCCTTTCCAGCCCTCCCCTCCCCTCCCATCTATACATTTGATCTCAGGCTATACATTGGCGCACTTCTCCCCTTGGACATAAAAACAGTTTTAGCATCTCTCATTTTCCCATCCGTGTTCCTCCCTGAGCACGAGTTTTATCTGACCTTTAGCTCAATGAGCTGCTGTCCCATTCCCCTTTGCTCCTGAGAGGAAAGATATGACAGGTAGGAGAGAAGGTATCTGTAGCTTGCCATCCAGTGTCTAGACATCCTAGGAATTTTCCCAGCTTGCTGTGTTACAGGTGTTCTACAAATGAAACATTTTCTGATCTATCATATGATAGGATTGGAACAGAAAGGTAGTCTATAGAGGGAAGAGAAAACATCTACCATTATATATCCTATTCTATGCCAGAAACTGTACTTTACCTTTACTTCCTGTCTAGTAGTGATTATAATCCCCATTTTCTAAATGAGGAAACTTAGGTTTAAAGACGTTACATGACTTAGCCAATGCCATATCATTTGTAAGTGCCAGGATTTGAACCTTCCTCTGATTTCATACTCGGTCTAGAATAGGCTATGTGTCACAAGACCTGAACTAGAAATACACTCCTGGAAGGGCCCACACTGAGGCAGTATGCATGAAGTATATCATGCAAGAATCTGGCCATAGGGAGGTCTGGCGAAGGCAGTGCGGTATACCTAAAGGCAGAAGGTAGGAGTGGGCAATATGAGGCGCTGCAGTGGACCAGGGAGCCTTATGAGAAACCCATCATTTGTTTGCAGGGAACAGGCCTGATGTTGGAGGTCAGCCAGACTCTAATCCAGAGGACAAGGGCAAGACGAAGGCAGGCTCCCTACACAAGGTGGAGAACATGTCACTGGAGAGCAAAACTGAGACCTATTGTGGGACTCCATTTTGACAAGTGGATCAAAATAATAAAGAATCAGTGTGAATCCCCTTTCTGAAGACAAACCTATCACACCTCAACACACCATCATTAAGTAATAGCCTCAATAAAGTGGTGTATTTCAACTCCAGGCCTGCTCAGGAGTTCTCTACATTGTTTCTTGCCCAAGGACAGGTGCCAGGTGCTTTTTATTCCATATCCTCATCATCCCTTTACATGCCTAATGATCACTCTTGGTCTTGAGGGACTTAGGATTCTCCTAGAAATGTGGAAAGGGTGTTGCCAATAAAGAATGAAACCAATGGAATTGCACAAAATCTTGGGGTTCATATTGAGTCTCAATGGCTGCTGTTGGTAAGACATCCTTTCCAGGGAGGGTAACCACCATACCTCCTGATGAATAATGATCCCTAGGATGGCACTAAGTCTGATCCTAGGTCCCTTTCAACCCTTCTCTCCGATGTGATCCGTCCTCCAGTGGGACAACCCTTACCTACCCTCAGGGGAGGTCTTCCTGCTCTTCAGCTAATTCTTTCCAATTCTACTGATTATATTAAGATTTGCTTTTGTTATTTGAAATTGCTAGGCTCGTGAAACTGAAAAAAAAAAAATTTCCTGAAATGCTGTTGTTGCTAGTCTAAAGTCTACTTAAAAACTCAAAACTGGGGGCGCCTGGGTGGCTCAGTCGGTTAAGCGTCTGACCTCAGCTCAGGTCACTATCTCGAGGTTCATGAGTTTGAGCCCCGCATCGGGCTCTGTGCTGACAGCTCAGAGCCTGGAGCCTGTTTCAGATTCTGTGTCTCCTTCTCTCTCTCTGCCCCTCCCCCTCTTGCGCTCTGTCTCTCAAAAATAAATAAAAAAACTTCAAAAAAAATAAAAAAAAAACAAACTCAAAACTGAACACATTTCATATTTTTCCTTTGTCTCTACAGTTATGGAGCTACCTGAGTGCAGGGTATATTGAAAGCTCTTCTTGCTTTGTGAGGTCTAGAAGTGAGTAAGTCATTGTAGGGGAAAGACACATGCCTTATTCTCATGTTACCTCACCACACAACATTTCAGGAGAAATAAAGGGCTTCCACATTAAAAATGCACCTTTATAGGATGACTGGGTGGCTCAGTTGGTTACGCATCTGACTCTTGGTTTTGGCTCAGATCATGCTCTCACAGTTTGTGAGTTCAAACCCCACATTGGGCATGCTGACTGTGTGGGGCCTGCTTGGGATTATCTCCCTCTCCCGCTCTCCCTGCCCCTCCCCCAGGTTCCCTGGCTCTCTCTCAAAATAAATGAATAAATTTTAAAAAATAAAAATGCACCTTTATGTAAGATGAGCCCCCACTTCAGGACGATTAATGTGTGTGCTTTAGAATATATCTTGGATGAGACAGAGCCTGTAGGTGGGGTATAGTCCAATGGCTGTGCTCTGAGGATGGGAGGGACATGCACCTCCAGTTAGAAAATGTGAAAGTACAGCCAATTCTAGTTCCTTCCTGTGCTACTAGGGGACAGGAGTAGCAGTAACCAGTATAAAAGTCAAAGAATTACACTGTCACTCTTTAATTCACTCTATACACTTGCTTCGATATACTTCTTAATGTTTAATAGGTCTCTGTAAATATCTGTGTGGCAGGTAGAGGATGAGGAGGGGAGTTGCTTTTTCCCTGAAGAAAGGTCCTTAATCAACTGTCAGCTCCTGATGAACAAAGGGCCATTGTCCAACAAGATGCAATAGAGGCAGCGTATTAGGTGAAGTGGCCCCATTTTCAATGGTTTGTGTAAAATATGTTGGCTTTTGGAGATGCTGATTGCTTCCAGTCTAAGTGCTTTTGTGCAGCGCTTTTCCAAAATTGGCATCTGCTTTATCTCTAGGGGTAACTCTCTCACTTGGCTTCAGTGCATCAATTTGAAGCTGACTGGAATGGTTTTGTCTGAAAGAAAGTTCCCATCATCACATGCTCTCCTTATCCCTTGTGGGCAGCAATAGGATGCCAAGGTGACAAATGTTCAGCCAAGATGCTTTCAGCCTCCTCCCTCTCTGGTTGCAGTCTTGGTTTCTTGAAGCCTCTGACTGAAGCTCTGGAAGGTCCTGAGGCAGTGGAAAGAACACAGACACCCCCAGTTGGAACCCCTGGTCTGCCATTTGCTATCAGTGAAACTCTAAAAACTCCTTAAAATGTTTGAGCCTTGGCTTCCTGACCTGTGAGAAGGGAGACAATTTTATTGAAGGAGGTAGGATCCCCTCCACTGATATCAGGCCCATGACAAATACATGAAGAGACTGATGTGCGATCACCCAGCTAAGATGCATGGTTGTTTGGGGAAGCTTGTTGGAAAGCCAGTGAGCAGTTGAGATGGAGTGAGGCAGTGACCACAGCAGGAAGATACTCCAGGGTAAGTCAGAGGGTAGAGAAGAGGCAAACATAAAAAAGGGTTTACTCAACCCTGGAGGAGAAAACCAGGGCCCGAGCCTGGAAGTGTGGATAACAATGTGTCTGCTGCCTCACAGTTTCTACCTCTGGGTCATATTTGTGCATGAGGGTCTAGGCAGCTCTGCAGTCTGGTGAGGCTGGTGCATGTACTGGGCATTTGTTTTCATGATGTGCTTTGCTCGAAAAAAGTTCTCCTATCAACCTGTTCTGATCTTCTCCCAAACACAGGGAAGCCATGACATTTGCACTGTTTCCTTCACCTTTTAGTTCTGAAGTCTGGGATAATAGATTAAGACAAAGAAGAAAAAGGAAATGGGGAACTCTGAACTCTCTTTCGTATCCATCTGGAATATTTCCAGATTTTTTTTTCTTAACTTGCTCTCTGGCTCTATGCAAGTTACCGGCGGGGGGGGGGGGGGGGGGGGGGAGGGACCCTGGTCCACAGAAAATAGAACCCGAAGATTCAGGGCTCTCAGACCATTCCCACTTCTCATTTTTACCTATATCCCATACCACAAACTTAGAGAATTCAGGTTAGATCCTTCCAAAGAAGTATGTATTCAGTGGCATTCAAACTTATGGAAGAAGAGGTTAGAACACTTCCTTTCTGTTCCTGCTTCCTCCTCTCCATACCCTTTAATTGCATCTTTTAGACATTTATTATGTATGAACTAAAATTCTACCCCACCTAAGATGGTTAAATTTTCTGGAATAAAAGAAATGATCACTGAATCCTGTCTTGAGAAGAATCAAAGGTTTTGAAGAACTTCTGCTCTGAGCTGTTTGCCACAGTACAAATTTTACTGCCCCTCATCACCCCCACACCCCCCAGCATCTTCCCTGTCGTCTCTCTCTCTCCTCTGCAGGACCCTTGGCCATTTTACTCCTCATCAGAATCCTCCCTGGAAATGAAAAATGAAAAATGGAAAAGACAAAAGACAAAAAAAAAAAAATCCAAGTAGAAAACAAGCTGACTTCACTTTTTAATCGCCCAAGGGAAAAGAGATCTAGATAAGAAAGGGGAAATTAGACTTGTTCGGTTAAAGGATGGTTCTTGAATTGCCTTTGGATTTCATCTTTCCTTCCTTTCTCCTTCATTCCTTATCAGCCAAAATAATTGAAGCAAGCTTTAGACCAAGATTCTAAGAAGGGTCCTCATAAGCAAAAGACAACTGCTAGTTTAGAATCGGCTTGAAGAAAAAAAATCCATCTTCTTTTTTTTTTTTTTTTTAGAAAAAATTCACCTTTAAAGAGGCTGCATAGTGTGGTGCTAGGGTTTTCTCTTATAATCAGGAGAAACTTATTAAGAGGCGTATCTAACCCTGAGCCTCTGTAGGTTAGGGAGTGAGGTGGGAGGTAGAGCATTGGAGGGCAGCGTAAGGTAGTTCCAGTTTAGCTTCCCCTTCTCGACAGCAGCCCCTGAAGCACTCAAGAGGAGGATTCCCAGGGGCCCCCAGATCACATCACCTTGGTAATTTTGTGGGCTTTGTGGTCAGTCAGCCTGGGCTTAAATCTCATCTCTGTCACTCTACGAGCTAGAATGCTTTTGACCGCAAGTAATAGAACACTCAACTATTTATTAATTATTATTATTAATGTTTCTCCAAACCCGGGCTCTTTCACCCTTTTGTGCCTCCATCTGAAGCATGTTGGCTTTCATGTTCAGGCTGGTTCTGCATTATAGTAAGAGGGTAGCCACAGCTCAAGACATATGTCCCCCCTCTTTCTTTCCACAGAAAGAAAAAGGGTTCTTCTTGCTCTTTGATGCTTTTTTTCTCAAGGTGGGAAACATATAACAGAAGCCCCCTCAACAGACTTCCCCTGCTGTATTTTTAGCTGGAACTAGATAGAGGGTCACCTCTATAGCAATGATTGACCAAAGAGAATGAGATGACATTTGAGGTTTTGTCCAGTCATGCTTCACCTCTGAGTAGGAGGCCATCTTGCATGAGGACTCTGCCTACTGGCTAAAACTGGGGTTCTATTAGCCAGGAAGAAGGGAGGAATGACTACTGGGCAGGCAATCGTGGGTCTGATGATCCTGAGCCTCAGTTTCCTTATCTGGCAAATAGAGAAAACAAAACCTATTTGACAAGATTGTTGTGAAGATCGACAAAAGTGAAACCAGCAAGGAGCTCAGAAAAGAGATTTAGGTGTTATCTTCCTTATAAAGTTCTGAATTAGTTGGAAGATTAAATAATGACTTGTGTCTTGCGCATGAAATTCAGTTGTCTCCTTGTTGTAAGTTACAGGATCTTCTGCCATGGAGAGTCTAATGAAACCACTTACCCATCTCTTCAAATTAATAGATTCAAGTGTGACTTACTCAGAAACCAATGTATCAAGTCCAATACAGTTACAACCATAGTGAATTGCTCGTTCAACAAAAACAAAACTGAAAGATGGCCCACTATTCTGAGGGACACAAATCAATCAGTGAACAGGTAATTTTTATCTGATATGTGATAATGCTGCTATCAGACCACATATTCTGATTTTAATTTAACATAGTATGTTCATCTTCCATATGTTACACATTAACAGACTTATCTTGAGAGACATTATGTTCTTCAATTTCCTGAATTTATAGGACCACTCTTTAAAATGCTTTTTAGTCATCTTTAGTTATAAATCTGATAAATTTCTTTCATTGAGAGAATTTAAAGTCCTATGAAATCGGAATTGTCCTTAAAAATATAAAGTCACACTAAACATTATATGTTCTATCAGTGTTTCTTCTGATCTCACTGAAAAAAAAGTTCAAGTAATATTCAGCATAAACCATTATATGTAGAGTACTTTCACTGATGGATGCAAGCAGATATTTTATTTCCTTCTCCACCCCACCTCCCCATGATATCCCACTGATAGTGGTTAAAACTATCGAAACTTCTGAACACATATTTGGGTATAAGATATCCACAGTAGCTTAACTAGTTAATACTTAGAAGAAGGTTTTCCCTTTTTGTGCAACTGTAGAAAGCTGAAACACTTTACAAACACATTTTGCACATTGATGTATAAAAGTGTTCGCTCCTGCAACTATTTGGAAAGTAGTATGGCCACATGTTTATAAGCCAGTAATTACACTTCAGAAGATCATTTCCAATGAAATAACCCCCAAATATAAAGAAATGTTGGACACATAGGTATTCAACACCCTGTTATTTAAAGAGCAGACATTTAGAAGCCGTTGAAAATGTCCAGCAATAAAAATGGTTAGGTATGGTTTGGTCTACCACCTAACAGAATATTATGTAGCTATTTAAAATATTTGTGAGCATCGCTTCTCGGCCTTTTGGCTGAGATCAAGTGTTAAAATATTTGTGAGGAGTTTTCATAACAAGTTGAAATGTTCATACTAGGACATGAATTAGAAAAACAGGATGTAAGATTTTATAATTATTAAAAGTTACCAAACAAGATTCTCTGGATAGGGAATTTTACAAGATACATGACATGAAGTATGTCAGAATGTTACGGTGTCAGCATGTGCAGGATTGGATTATTTTTTCCTTTACATTTCATTCTTTTCCAAACCTTCATTGTTCATGTACATTAAATCATGTATTGCTGGGGCCCCTGGGTAGCTCAGTCTGTTAAGGGTCTGACTTGATCTCGGCTCAGGTCATGATCTCACGGTTCTTGAGGCTCTCCTGCTTAGGATTCTCTCTCTCCCTTTCTCTCTCTGCCTCTTCCCCCTCTCCCACTCCAGCGTGCGCTCTTTCTCTCTCTCTCTCCAAATAAATAAACTTAAAAAGATCATGTGTTGTTTTTATAATTTTAAAAACTAACATTAATTTATACCCTTATTAAAGTAAAAGAATATGTGTCCTTGCTGAAACTAGCTAGAGAATCTTCCCTGAGATTCTTTACATTTCTCTTTCAGATTAAAATGCTGGCTTAAAAACCATGGAGCCAGTTGTCCTCCATCATACTGCCTTGTTTAGCAGATTATGCGATCCCAAATTGAGGGTCAAGGGATTTTGCCTCTACTGGATTCTATGAGATTCTGCAGCGCCTAATAAGTACTAGACATGTAGTAAGGTGTTTACTTCTGTCCTTTTGTAATTTACCCATGAGTTCGTTCAGTCCAAAAAATTCAGTATATTCTAAAAAGGTTTCAATAAATATTTATGTAATTGATCATGTATCAGTTCTTAAGGAATTGTATGATAGAATTTGGAGGCATCTTCTTAAGTTGTTGAGATATATTTCTCAAATACCAACCAATCCATCTCATCACCAGACATACCATTAACTTTTATTAAAGGTGTACATAGGCAGCACATCAGGCCAAGGACAGCCCAGCCTTCAGTGGGCAGTGCTCACTGGGCAGCTCCAAGTTCAGTCTTTCCCCATGCACATTCACGATGTAGCCTACAAATCATTAGTTCTCAAAAGAAACAAGTATAAACAGGAACAAAATGGAAGGAATGTGCTAATATTAAATCATACACAGTAAGATCTGGGATAGATAAACATCCCTCCCTACTGCATTCATCCCTTTTAATTGACAGGGCATTACCAAGCCATCTGTGTTTCACAAATCTGAGTAGAAAGATCAGGTCACTGCACATCAATAATTTTAGTTTCAGAGAAAAATTATAGCTTCTTGCATCTGTGACTCTCTGATGAGTCTACTAGGGAAGGAGATGCATCCAGTGATTCTGATGCTGTCGGGAACCCCGAAGTGGAATTTCCTTGCACATGACTAACGTGGTGGCACTACCTCATAGCTTACAGACTCTGTCTGACAGAGCTGCTACAACCATATTTAGTGTGGCAAAACACTAGAGACCTCACTCTTATTATTAGTGTTTATGATCTACCAGTTAGTGTTTATGATCAAAGTTAGCCCATCCAATCATTCACTTAACATACATTCGTTGAGCACCCACTATACACAAGGCACAGTTCTCGGTGTGGTATGGGTATGGGCCACAGAGCCTTGTTTTCTTTGTTATTCCTTCCTCTCAATGGCAATGAAGATAGTCCAGCTCAGCCTTGCGACGTTGCCACCTGTGGTGGTCAGCTCCTGTGATAGAATAAGGAACCTGCTTTGAGGGATAAGAAACCTGCTAAACCTCCTAGGACATCTCGTTTTTAGGACCTCCACTGGTACCTTGCTCCATCTGTTGCCTGGTCATTTGCTCATTAATGATGAGGAGCGTCAGTGACAGCTCAGCAAAGGGCCATCACTCCCTTAAAATCAATTAAACTAAATGTAGACCTACGGGCAGGCATGATTGTGTCTAGAGTTGTGTGCACTGGGCAATAATTTAAAACCTGATGCTAACCTCCAACTGTGCAGTGAGAGTCTGAGGTGAAATTGGAAGCACATGAAACCATTTTTAGATAGTATCAACCTAATCAGAATGTGCATTTGAAAAATCAATATGGATTCCAGAACTAAATTTCCTCATCACTGGATAAATAAATAAATAAATGTATGCCTTCATACTTATATGTGTCCATATGCGGCATTTTAAACATTTGTTGTTGCTTAAACAACTATTTATTGAGCACCTATCATATGGCAGACTCTGTGCTAAACCCTGAGGATGTTGCATTAAAGAAGTCACACGTGGGGGCGCCTGGGTGGCTCGGTCAGTTAAGCATCTGACTCTTGATTTCAGCTCAGGTCATGATTTCAAGGTTTGTGAGTCAGGCTCTGCACTGACAGAATGGAGCCTGCTTGAGATTCCCTCCCCCCCGCCCCTGCCCTGCTTACACTTTCTCTGTCTCTCTCTAAATAAATAAATAAGCTCTGAAGAAGAAGAAGAAGAAGAAGAAGAAGAAGAAGAAGAAGAAGAAGAAGAAGAAGTCGTCCCATATGTTTCTCATTTTCATGGAGCTTAAAACTTGGTGGAGGCAAAACTTTAATAAATAAGTATACAGAAATAAGGAATTAAGACAAAGACTATGGTGGTCACCAGCAATTGCTTTTAACTATTACTTCCATAAATAAATTTTTATGTGTTCTGGTTTGGTCAGTCTGACTTCTGAAAAGATATGTGATCTCTCCATATTTTGCAGGCAGACAACTTTAGTGAATGTCTTATGAGTAGTTTAGAGTCTTCAGCAGCTTAGAGTCGGGGATCCAGCTCATGACATTTAACTTAGGAAGGTAGGTCAGGGAGGTTTTCCAAGATAAGAACTTTTGGTGGCAAAGACACAACTTAAGCTGATCCTAAGGTGGCAGCAATCTCAAGATATCAGCTTTAGAAATTGCTCTTCTAGGCTTATATACCAGCAGGTGGTCAAAAGCACCAGGCAGAGAACCCCAGCGCTCTTTAAGCTATACCTTCACTCCTGTCTCTAGATAATCACTCCGTAGTTTACTGGGCCTCCTCCAGGTGGCAGCACTCAAGAATGGGATACATGAAAGACAGCTCAAAGCTGTCTGCCTTCCGGGATAGTCACTTGACCAACAGAAAAGTCACCGATCTTGCCCACAACAAATGATGGACGTCCTTAATTCTCCTGCTCTCCCCTTCAGCTCTCTTATTTTACCGTTGGGATAGGCACCAAGGAAATATTAGCAAGCCCACCGCACATGCAAGTGCCTAACCAGCAATAACATTTGTCTGTCCTTGCAAGCCCCACCAGTCTCTCTACAAGAGCTCTCTGCAGTGAGTCTGCTCCACTGACTTTGTAGAGTGAAGCTTTACCTCCCCCTTTTGGAGGAGAGAAGGCGGTTGTAACACTCCCTATCAGCCAATCAAAGTAGTTCCATTGCTTTGCAACCTTCTCTTTCTTCACCAAGTTAAGTTTCTATCAGAGGCAGCGATGGATAGGGATTTGGTTGTCTTCTCAGAGGGAGTGCCTGACCCCCAGTTTACTCTTCTCTTTAAAATATGGGGTACTTAACATCTGTGTTTTCAGCTTGAGGTAATTCCAATGCAATAGGAAAAGCCCCACGTAAAATCCTTTCACGTTTGGAATACATTGACACAGTCACAGAATTCAACAATTGCTTGTGAATCTACAGGGTGGCTGGTCAGTGCACAAAACATGTTTTATGCTGTGAATATAAACAAAAAATTACATCCATATAGAAATTGAATAATTTGAAGTCATTCAAAGCTTAAAGTTCTTGCTTTGTTGTTGGAGTGAATGCATCATGAACTATGCAAATTCATCTTATGTGTTTTGTGGTTCAGACCAGGAGTAGTTTAGCTCTGCGAATAAATTGAAGGTTTATCTCTGGCCCTATTTGGCAAAAAAGTAGCTAAGAGGAAATAAGCAAAACTCATCTCATAATGCAATTCTAATTATTTGATTTCAACAGAGTGCCGTTTAAAAGATAGGACACACAGGAGTGCCTGGGTGGCTCAGTTGGTTAAGCAGCCAACTTCAGCTCAGGTCATGATCTCACAGTTTGTGAGTTCAAGCCCCACATTGGGCTCTGTGCTGACAACACAGAACCTGCTTCAGATCCTCTGTCTCCCTCTCTGCCCCTCACCCACTCATGCACATATGCACGCTCTCTCACTCTCTCAAAAATAAATAAACATTAAAAAAAATAGGACACACAAATAATTACTCACTGTCCAGCTCAAAATAGAGAAGGGAGAAATCTCCCACCCCCCCTGGTTAGGAGTAGCCAAGTGGATTGCCCCTGCTGCCATGTAAATTCTAAGACCAGCAAGACCGGTCATTCAGGAAAAAGGGGCAGGAGGAAGTAAGTAGATAAAAATATGGAAAGAGGCTTCTTAGACAGTGTTGTGTACCTGTATTTCCTTTCTGCTATCCCCTGACCACTTGCAGACAGCAGAATTTTATCCCCTGCTCCCCAGAAGGTTATCATCACTGTGGCTTGGAGGTTTCTTCCTCTCTGGGCATAATTTTCATCTAGGCTCCTCACTAACTTAGCATAATAAAAAGCTTGAATTTTTAGTTTTCAGTGTAGACCAATCAGCTGTCAGCTGTCTTGTCTACAAAAGGAACTGTTAGATTTAATGCATACATGTTCTTCACAAAAGCATATAACCTCATTTAAAGATGGCCATGTCTCATGGTTTGTCAGACAGAGGGAACCTGGTGCTTGAGTTTTCTTCATATCTTTCCACAACCCTGAGAGAGACACCCACAAACAGTTTTCTCTATTTTCACTTGTATAGCAAATTGATTTTAGAGGTCCCGAAACCCAATCCCTGAGCTTGCCTTCTGATGGTAAATATTCAAGAAGAGGATCATTGAAGTAAATATTATCTCACCTAACACTAGGGAATCCATAAGCATTGGAAAATTCCATAGGCAACAGAATATGGGTCTCTCTCACAGCACTAATGGATGAACACAAACTTGAACAAGGTCAGGGTTTGTAGATGTTTGACCAAAATTGACACATTCCTGCCAACGTATACCTAAAAAATATGATTATGATAACAACTTACTCTGCCCAGTCATCAGGGCTATGAAATATTCAGAATGTCCTTTTCTAGCATATGTAAGATACAAAGAACTTAGAGTTTCCCTTGTATAAGCAAATTGCCTTGAGAAGGATAGAGATAGCCTTTCTAACCGGACTAGTTTGGGGCTTGAGTTTCTTTCCAAGGGACTCATTCGGTATTCATGCACAATCTGGTTGCACTTTGGGAAAGTATGGCATTGCATTCATGGTGCACCAGATGAAAAACAAGGCAAAATCATTCTCAACAACAGAAGGAGATCAATTCTGTTTTTCCGAGGCCTTTCGACAGTTGATCAGAGGAAGCCATTTCCCATCCTGCTTATGATGAAGCTGTTCAGAAACATCCCTCTGGACCATTCTGATTAAAGCAGCTTTTGCAGACGGTGTTGGCCGAGTCTCAGCCAGTTCAAGGTCCTTTAAGTGCTGCAATTTCTTAAAATTGAGAGATTCTATTTGATACCGAAACAGCACTGGGTGGAAAGAAAAGATCAACATGAAGGGCATTTACACAAAGGAGGGTTTCTGATTCAATTTCTATCCCCATAGATGGACTCATTCTGGACTCAGGATATTACATTTATGATAGGATTTTTTTCAAGTCTCTCCTGTATCCAGTTTAGCTTGTCTAGTGGTCTGTTTTTATTTCCACTTCTTCTTGCAAAGTGAGAAATTGGAATTCCTGGGCTGACAAAATATCTTTTCTGGCATCCTTAGTGACCTGGACAAGCCAGCAGAAGTCAGAACTGGGTTCTAGAATAAGTGGGTGCAAAGGCTTCTCAAAACCAGCTCCTGCTTTTCTGTAGAAATTATGGGAGCAGGAGAGGATCAAAACCTCCAATACCTGCAAAATGGCCTCAGCCTGATTGCAACCATATGTCTTAGCCTCGTTTTCCACCAAGCTTTGGGATTCCAGATATCCTGGGACATACCTACATTAAGCTACTTTTCTTTCCCTATCTTACCCTTAACCAGACCTGGGAGGAGAAACAAAGCAAGGGGACGGGAAATCCTAAAACCCAAATCATCCACGAAGTGGAGACTTGGTTTCTGAATAAAATAGTAGCATGTAAGCTCTATTTGAAAAGGGTACTTGACTTTCTGGATACAGACACTCAAAATGTGTTTCTCTTAAAAACTGTGACATCTGAGTATGGGCATTTGCAGGGAGGGAGTTTGGGGAATTGAAAAGAAATTCTTCTAGCTTAAAGTTATCCTTTTGGTAGGCAGATTGGATCGAAGCTCTTGGTTTGAAAAAACGTTCACTGGGGAAGCAGGGAAAAAATGTGACTGTGATTTTTTTCCCTTTCAAGTCTGACAAATTATGAACAATGTTCTCTCCTCGCCTAAATGAGAAAGGGGTCATGACTGTCCCCATACCAAGCCCTCTTTCAGTGCCCAATCCATGTTGAAGGGAGCCAGCTGGGCTGTTGGTATATAAAATGTCATTCACTGGGCCAAATCAGGTCTAGCCCTTCATTATTGAGTCCTGCTATTATTTTAACCAGTCTAAGCTGGTTTTCTCCAACTTTCCTTAAAGAGCCAGCTCTATTTGCAGATGACATATTGGTTAAAGGGTTAGTATCCAAAATCTATAAAGAACTTACCAAACTCAACAACCAAAAAACAAACAATTCACTGAAGAAATGGGCAGAAGACATGAATAGACACTTTTCCAAAGAAGACATCCAGATGGCCAACAGACACAAGTAAAGATGCTCAACATCGCTCATCATCAGGGAAATACAAATCAAAACCACAATGAGATACCACCTCACACCAGTCAGAGTGGCTAAAATGAACAACTCAGGAAACAACAGATGTTGGCAAGGATGTGGAGAAATGGGAACCCTCTTGCACTGTTGGTGGGAATGCAAATTTGTGCAGCTGCTCTAGAAAAGAGAGCAGTGTGGAGGTTCCTCAAAAAATTAAAAATAGAATTACCCTATGACCCAGCAATAGCACTACTAGGAACTTATCCAAAGGATACAGGAGTGCTGATTCATAGGAGCCCATGTATCCCAATGTTTATAGCAGTGCTGTCAACAATAGACAAATTATGGAAGGAGCCCAAATGTCCATCAACTGATGAATGGATAAAGAAAATGTGGTTTATATATACAACGGAATACTACTTGGCAATGAGAAATCCTGCCATTTGCAGCAACGCAGATGGAAATGGAGGGTATTGTGTTAAGTGAAATAAGTCAGTCAGAGAAAGACAGATACATGTTTTCACTCATATGTGGAATTTGAGAAACTTCACAGAAGACCATGGGGGAAGGGAAGGGGAAAAATAGTTTCAAACAGAGAAGAGGTAAAACATAAGAGACTCTTAAATACAGAGAACAAACTGAGGGTTGCTGGAGGGGCTGAGAGGAGGGGAAACTGGGTGATGGGCATTGAGGAAGGCACTTGTTGGGATGACCACTGGGGGCTGAATGTAAGTGATGAGTCATGGGAATCTACTCCCGAAGCCACAAGCAAACTGTATACACTGTATGTTAGCTAACTTGATGATAAATTATATTTTAAAAAATAATTAAAAATAAAAAAAAGAGCCAGCTCTAATTATATGTCTCAGTATGGTTTATCATTGCTGGATAGAGGGTAAACCAAGCTGAGAAGTGATGGAGGTCTTTTACGAAATGTCTAAATATATGTGAACACCACACACACACACACACACTTTCCACATAGTGCTTTTACTACCACATAATTGGTTGTCATAGGTAAGCTAATTTGTTGAAGACAAAAGCAGAGAAAGAAACGAAAGAAAGAAAGAAAGAAAGAAAGAAAGAAAGAAAGAAAGAAAGAAAGAAAGAAAGAAAGAAAAAAGATAGAAAGAAAGAAAGAAAGAAAGAAAGAAAGAAAGAAAGAAAGAAAGAAAGAAAGAAAGAAAGAAGGAAAGAGGGAGGGAGAGAGGGAAGGAGAGAGGCAGGCAGGCAGGAGGGAAGGGAAGGGTAAGGAAGGAAAGCCTTTTTCTCTTCCTTGTACACATATGTTTGTGCCCAGGTTTAGACTCTGCCTTGAAGTTTTGTTATGATATATTGTGCATACAACATTAACAGGCATCTAAATGAAAGAAAAAATTCACTTGCAGCCTTGCTTCAACAATAAATCAAACTCTTTTCACTCTGCTGTATTCTTTTCCTGTCTCCATCCTGATGTTGGTATCAATTTATCTGCATTTAATGTTGATTTTAGAGTAGCATTGTTTATGAGGGGGATCATTGATTTATTAACCACTTTTCAGACCAAAAAAAAAATTAAAGAACATGAAATGCAGAATGTAAAATGCCTCCTGAGCACAGAAAATCAGCAAAACTGAAACTGCATTTTAGAATCAAGGAAACCTGTAAGTTACCATCTCATTACAGATGTGATTTTGAATATTGATTTATTTTTTTATTATCATAAGCATTTTATAGGGTGTATCTAGTCTTCATAATTCTAATTTTCATAGCATCCTATTAGGTTATCAAGGGACATTCTGATCACTGTACTTTGGCAAATATTAAGCCTCTTCCCAGTGTTGTGCTTAGCTAGCTGGTACCAGCCCTTTGTGCACATCCCTTCCCTACTCTGGGTTCAAATTGGCAGGTTAAAATTGGCCATGGGGGGAATCTTTACACCATGAAAACTAGAAAATATCACGAATTTACCAACACCTTATTTCTTATTTCTAAAATTTTTACTAGTGTGCATAACACCATAATGATTGGGGCACCTGGGTGGCTCAGTCAGCTAAGCATCTACTCTTGATTTCAGCTCATGTCATGATTTCACAGTTCATGGGTTTGAGCCCCATATTGGGCTCCAATGCTGACAGCACAGAGCCTGCTTGGGATTCTCTCTCTCTCTCTCTCTCTCTCTCTCTCTCTGTCTCTCTCTCTGCCTCTCTCTCACTCGTGTGTTTTCTCTCCCTCTCTCTCAAAAATAACCTTAAATTTTTTTTTAAATACCATAATGAGTATCTTTAAGCCCTCCCCTCCAACACACAATTTCCCCCCTCCTGGCATGCAAAAGAATTCCACTAATGGGATAATGATAATGAAGTAATCATAAATGAAGGGTAACACTTCCTTATAAAGATGTTTTTAATTTTTTTTTCAATGTTCATTTATTTTTCTGAGAGAGGGACAGATGGAGCATGAGCAGAGGGAGGGGCAGAGAGAGGGAGACACAGAACCTGAAGCAGGCTCCAGGCTCTGAGCTGTCAGCACAGAGCCTGACTCAGGGCCCAAACTCAAGAACAATGAGATCATGACCTGAGCTGAAGTTGGACGCTTAACCAACCGAGCCACCCAGGTGCCTCTGAAGGCTAACACTTCTTGAGTAGCTTTATCCTAAGTCACACAGCTAATGAGTGGCAGGACCAGGGTCTGACTGCAGGCCATCTGACCTCAGAGGCCACCCCCTGAACTACAGTGCCAGTCATTAGCATTCCTACAACTCCAGCTTTGAGCCCCAACAAGTGGACTGTCTGCAACAGCCCTGTCACAAGCCCAGTGGTGTTCACACATTCTCCCTGGCCACCCTGAAGCCTGGAAATCCTGAAGCTGCTGGTGCCAGGTCTACTCCGGGGACCTGTTCCCCTCCGGGCACCATTTGGTTCCAGTCTTCAAAGAGTTGACAGAGCTTCTCCATCCTTAGAGTCTTCAGCACTTATTCCTTCGTGGTTCACCTTCTTTCCCTGCCTTCCTAGTGCCAGGGCTATCCTTCATAGGATTCTACTGTTTGCCTCTGCCTCAGCAATGTCACACCCGTCACCTCATCAATCCCTCTCACTTCCAGTATCTTCTCCTGTTCCTGAACCTGAAAGCAAACAACTGTTGCCCCTGCAAAAGACCACCAGAAAGCCTAGTGATCAAGCAGGCAAAGTTTTCACTTTGTTTGCCTTACTGCAGCGAGAGAGAATGCCACCCAGACAGAGTCTTAGTGGCGTCTCAGAGGATATTTAAAAAGGTTTAGTGTCTGGGCTGGGTGATGTAAGGCAGGTCTTTCAAGGCAGGGAACTGGTTAGGGTTGGGGCAACTGTGTGAGCTTATGATTGGTGGACACAGTAAGGTGAGTGACCTAAAGCAGTTCTTAATAAGCAAGCCATTAGTCTTCATAAATAAGTGATTATGTGGGTTCAAGGTCTCATCTTCCTGATGCAAGTATTCCCTAGAGCAATTAACTAAATCACTTTTGTTTCTTCACCATAATGTTTAGCACGGAAAGAGGAAAAGTGCTTGCTCCCTCTATTGTTTATATGAGACAGAAAAGTGATATTTTCAGTCCTCGGGAGGAAGAGGCCCTTTCTGCACTAATGCTTATGAATTGTCAGACGAGGCCTTAAGCCACTTCTCACGGGGCTTCATGGTAGAAGCCTGAAACAAGTCCCTGAAGACAATACCAGTGACCACACAAGTGTTATACTCCAGAGGCCTTCCCTCCCACAACCACTGGCGTTTCTGGATTTAGGTCTATTTGGTAATTTTTTTTTTTTTTTTTTTTTTTTGGTGCATTTCCTGGTTTTAGTGGCACCCAGGGCATTGAGAGGAGGCCTTGGTTAAACAACCTCAGAGTTCTTCAGTATTTCTAGTCATTACCTTACCTTGTAAGCCTAATGAGAAACTACAAACAGGAGCCTCGGTAGCTGGCCAGCTTCTCAGGGTTCTACCAGTGGGTGCACAAATTAAATATTTCAGTTATATATTTCTTACTAAATGCATGAAGCAGTTTTCTTCTTTTGAATTGTGAACATAAGGAAATTTCAAAAAACAGAACCATAGAGTAACAGGAAATAAACATTTTCATGGCTTTTCACCTGATGAAGATTTCTGGCTACCTTCTGTGGAGGGTTGTACCAATTTATACCACCAGCAGCAACACAAGAGTGTTTTTTCACCAGAATATGCATAACATTAGGTTTTATGATTCAAAATATATATACTATAATTTAATGATAATGTTATTTATATATTAGATATTAGATATTAGAATGTTGTATATAATATATGTTATATATTATAATGTTATTTTTCATATTTAAATTTCCATTTCTTTGATTTCTAAGGAGGCTTAACATTTGAATGTGCAGCCCTTGTAACAATGATTGGAGGAACTAAGAGACAAACAAAAACAGCATTTCAGAAACACCTAAAGATGCCACCGAAAGATAACCATTGTTAATACAGTTGGCTGTATCTTGAGTAATCTTTAGGTTTCTTCCTGTCTATAAATACATTCTTCCTTTTTTGCTGTAAAAACGGGGTCACACTGTTAGACCTATTTTGTAACCTGCTTTTTTTCACACACCCAATATGTTGAAATTTTTTCCATGAAATGATACGTATCTGTAGTATTATTGTACTGACAGAACATTAGTGCATCGTTGTGAGGCAGCATAGATAGTTTGAGTTATGAGGATGAAAGGTACAGCATAGGGGATATGGTGAATGACATCATAATGGCATTGATGGTAACAGTTGGTAACTACACTTGTGGTGAGCACAGCATAACATATAGAGATGTGGAATCACTATATTGTACACCTGAAACTAATATAACGTGTGTCAACTGTGCTTCAATTAAAAAAAAATGTAGACTATGTGGTGCCCAGCTGCAGGGTTCAAATGTCTAGTAGGACATTTAATAGCCATGTGATTTGGGGCAAGTTATTTATATCCCTGTGATTTAGATTACTTATCTGTAAAATAGGACTCATACTGCCTCATAGAGTTCTTTTGGAGATTAAATAAATTAAAATTCATAATACTCCAAGAGTCTGGAATACTATGTGAGTTTTTGTTGGAAATAATATTAGATGTGCCACAATAAATTAGTCAAACCCATATTATTGGACATGTCGGTTTGTTTCCTTTTTTCTTCTGTTACAAAAACTGTTGTGATGAACATTTCTTAAGAGAAATTCCTAAATATTAAATTGTTTGATTGAAGACCACATACATATTTAAGGCTTTTGTTACATATTGCTAAGTTTTCCTCCAAAAAGTATATGCCATAAACCACATAGAAGAGTGCCATTTCTTCCTTGATGTTAGCAAGGAACTTCCTGTAGATTCTTCCTGAGACAGGTAAAGTCGGGGAGGTAAACATGATCTGATTGGAGAGCCAGAGGCACAATTTCCTGTGGCCTCTTTGCTCTGCCCATCATAATCTCCTCATTAGCTGGCCCAGGACTTTATCTATAACAGAGAACATTAGCTACTTAGGCACTGTTTTAAAGTGAGAAATAATAACTGGTAATATTGTGTTTTGGGTTATCATTAACTTGAGCTAAATTACAATGAGACATCTCCAGAAATAAATGGAAGGTTTGGAAGAGTAACAACCTAATTTATTATAACTCCACATGAACACAATGAGCATTGGACAGGCTTATCATGACCAGCACTTCAGAAGAGTATTCTTCGAATCAGCTACATCAAATGAAGGCCGCTTGAATGTGGCAGCTGTGGTTCACGTTATCTCGGTTATTAAGTCAGTTGCTAAATCGCATTTATCATGATACTTTATTACTTGTCCAATTTAAAGAGGAAAAACACATTGTGCGAGAGAGTCCAACATCGGCAGCTTTATCATAATTAAGATCACATGCAACAACCTGGAATTTCCTGGGAAAGCATAGCTTACTGTATTTGGGGGAGATTCTGTGGTCCTGTAGTGGTAAAAAAGAGTTTTATTTTCTAAAAGAAACCACTTTGTGGTATATGTTCTTGCCTGCCTTACGTCCTTCCCCATAGGAATCTCAGTGGGGTCAATCTAGTCACTTATGTGTGTATGCATGTCTTTTTTCCTGCTTTGACAGGTACAAGTTTAATTGTAATATTGATTGAAAAGACTGTAAGCTTGGGCGCATTGTAACTTGGCCAAAGAGAAAAATAATGTATATTGAAAGTAAGGGGGGGTGATATTTTTATTACCTGAGCTTTCCCACTGAAAGGAATAGAATTGTACTTATCGAAGCTTTTATTTCAAGGAGTGGTTATCCAGTTCTTATTAAATACTGTTCAGGTGACAGCTTTCTCCTTTTTTCCCGTTACACATTTCAGGTCATGTCCCTGACTACCAACTTGTTAATTCCTGAGAAAAAGAGTTAGAATATGTGTGTCATCCTACTACCACTCTTAAGTTCCTCTAGAAAGTTTGAAGGCAGAGGTTGAAGCTCTTGGCACAAATGAGATGATAGGCTCACCTCTATCCCTGATACACTTCCTCCCCTAAACGACACAGATGCAAAGGTGGTTGTTTATAAGGTGGCAGCTCAAAACATAAGAGACTCTTAAAAACTGAGAACAAACAGAGTTTGATGCGGGGTGGGAGGGATGGGAGGGTGGGTGATGGGTATTGAGGAGGGCACCTGTTGGGATGAGCACTGGGTGTTGTATGGAAACCAATCTGACAATAAATTTCATATTTCAAAAAAATAAGGTGTCAGCTCTACAGTAAATTCATCTGTCATTTACAGTGCTCAGAGCATGTATTATCCACTTTGATTTATTATTCAAGAAACAAAGACCTGGAAAAAGAGATGAGACAAGATGCTGAAACTGACCATACATTAAGCCATACATTAGATGTGCTAATATATGATGAATCACTTAACCTCAGCTCACAACCGTGAGACAAGAGAATAAATGTCCTGGCTTGGCAGACATAAAATGCATCATTGAGGTCAAGAAAGACCATAGGTGTTTCACTTATCAGGGGTCAGTCACTAAGTGCATTACAGAACTTATCAGGGTCTTTAATTTGCTAATTAGCATTGTGGTTCCTCAAGAAGGGCACATAATAGACAGAATTTCCCAGCTTATTTGCCACAAGTCCCCACTCCCTTCCACACACACATATGATACACATCCAAACAGGCACACTTTTTTTTTTAACAGAGTATCTCATCAATTAATGTTTTATAAAATACATTTAGAAAATACCCTTCATTGCACTGGTGAGATATTAGAGACCCAAAGAAGCTAATGACTCTTTCAAGCTCATACAGGAGATTTCAAGATAGAATTGGTGCTCAGCCCTAGGCCATCTCTTTTTGGGTCACCCCACCCAAAAGAGATCTTCACCTTGAGCAGTCATAGAATTGCTTTAACATGAAGCCTTACACGTGGTGGTAAAAAAAAAAAAAAAAAAAAAAAGTTGAACTCTAGCTGATAAAATGTTTTCTCCTCTAGTTTCTTCTTTTTTTCCTATATGCTAGTCAATACTAATTCTCAAGTTGAGTAACAAAAGCAAGTTGTTCCTTGTTTATCCTAAGCAAATTAAAAAAAATCATAAGATATTGAAACTTAGCTGAGAAATGAGATGTCATAGAAAAGTTTATCAGTCTGTGATTTGAGCAGGCATGGTGCACTGATTAAGGGCACCGCCTTTGGTTGAGAGAGACAGCCCTGACCCATATCTGGCTGTCACTTAACCGCTGGGTTCTTTAAATTTAATGAAGGCAGTGTCTCTGTTGGTTTTGTTTAATGGTATACACACACACACACACACACACACACACACACACACACACACACATTACTGGCTTACAGATCCTTAAAGAATAACAGTTAAGCATTATCATTCCAGTGGCCCACAAAGTCGCTCATAAGCAGCCTCCCCCTTATCTCTCCAGCCTCATCTATTTCTACTCTCCCCTTCACTCAACCTGCTCCGGCCACACCAGCCTCCTTGCTATTTGTTGAGCCCTCCAAGCCCTTTGAAAGTTCTGTTCCCTCTACCTAGAATGCTTTTCCTAAAATAGCTCACTCCCTAGCCCTCTTTGTATCTTTACTCACAAGTCACCTTCCTTTTGTTGTCTATCACTGTGTAATAAACTGCCTCAAAAATTAATGTCTTAAATAATAAGAGTTTGCTATTGTTATATTTGGTGACTCTGTGGGTCAGGAACTCAGCCAGGATGTAGAGAGGAAAGCTTATTTCTGTACCCAGTGTCTGGGGCTTCTGCTGGATGACTTGAACAGATGGAGAGGGAAACAGTGGGGGGATGGCTGGGACTCTTCTCCTCTCTTCACATGCTTCTCCCAGTGCATAGCTTGGGCTGCCTCACAGCACGGCGCTCTCAGAGTAGTAAAAGTTCTTGCATGACAGTTCTGAACTCCAAGAGGCAAAAGTGGAAGCTGACAGTTCTCTTGAAGCAAGGCTAGCAACTAGGCATAGCATAGCCTCTGCCAAACGCTGTTGGTTAAAGAAGACACCAGATTCTAGGGGAAAGGTATAAATTGACCCCCTTTTTCAACAGGAGAAGTGGCAAAGAACTTGAGCCCTCATTAACCCATTGCGTGTCTCAATAAGGCCTTCCCAATCAATCCTATTTAAAATTCCAATCCCACTAATGCTTCCTATCCTTAATCTTACTTTATTTATCATTATAACAGCATAATAATAATATGTCTTATATCTTATATATTTAGTTTATTGTCTATATCTCCTACTTGGATATAAATTCCATGAGTCCAGGGACTTTCTCTGTTATGTTCACTGTTAATGTCTTCAGCAACTAGAATAGTGGGTGGCACACTGTAGGTGCTCTATAAATAGTTATAGAAAGGAAGGGAGGAAAGAAGGGAGGGAGGGAGAGAGAAAGGGAGGGAGGTAAGAAGGAAAAGAGGTACTGGAGTAAGTGAACTACTGTGACCCTCAGTTTTCTCATCTGCAACATGAGAATTATACTACCTTGATTCTAGGACCCTTGTGAGAATCGAATGAGATCAGGTATATAAAATATTTAATGGAGAACCTGAAAATACTTAGTAACTGTTCATTTGAGTGACCACTGAGTTCACTTAAATGGATTTCAGAAAGATCACAAAATAAATTTAGACACTGTCTTCCTGGGCACCCCTTAACATTCTGACATATGGATGAGCTGGACAACTTCAAACCAACTAAGCCTTCACTCTCCAGGATAATTGAGTTCAACCACAAAAGGAGAGTGAAGATTTGATGGAAGGGGCAGGAGCCATTTATTTTAAAAATGAGTTTCCTTTTGAAGTGAACATCAAAGTTGCTAGAAAGATCCTTAATAAAAATGAGCATCATGTGGGGTCACTATTTATATTTCACCAACCAGGGAAACCTCATTTGAGTGCTATCATTTGCTCCTTAATTGATTGACTATAAATAGTAATCCAGTCATTTGTTTCTACTCAAAAGGCCTCCTAATTTGTTCATCTGAGCATTAAAGCAATGCTAATGTAGATTTTCATCTCCTCTCAGCTGGAGAATCATGTTTTTTTTTTTTTTTTTTTAAGAAACATCCAGACATCCTACCTGCTTCCATTTTTACATCTGTCTTTGCTTCTTCTTCTTCACAGAGTTGTTGAGAGTTAACCCAAGACATCATTGTGGGGTGGTAAAAGTCCTAGGGTCCTAAGAGAGGCAAATGGAATGAAAAATATCAAGAGCACAGAACTGCAAAGATATTATGTACAGGTATCAGCTACCTCAGGTATTGGATTGAACCTGACCCAAACTGTTTCACAGCCTGTGGGAGTCTAGAGTCACCCCCTGCCCACCCTCAATTGTTAAAAGTGCTCAGAAGCCTACTTTCTTATGGATCTCTGCCTCTATGACCCCAGTATTTTTCCTATGGTACCACTCCATTATTCCAGACAATATTCCCAGGCTTTTCATGAACTTTTATTTAAAAATTCCATTTTTTCTCCCGGTGCCTGAGTGGCTCAGTCGGTTAAGCGTTTGACTTCAACTCAGGTCATGATCTCATGGTTCGTGGGTTTGAGCCCCGCACCAGGCTCTGTGCTGACAGCTCAGAGCATGGAGCCTGCTTTGGATTCTGTGTTTCCCTCTCTCTCTAACCCTCCCCCGCTCACAGTCTCTCTCTGTCTCTCAAAAAATAAATAAAAATGTTAAATTTTTTTAATCCCATTTTTCTCAAGTATTTTGTGACTTCAGTAACCTGATTAGAAATGAAGGTGGTCATTGAAAAGGAATCACTCCATATGTCAAGAGACCTTTCCTCATCTCATCTGCTGTGCATTCTTTCCCCTATCTTCTTCTTCCTGTTTCATCACTCTTTGCAGATAAAAACAAATCTTACCCTAAGTCTCAGGCTTGAGGGTTCTGTCCTCATTCAGGCCCTGAAGGCTCAGATTGTACTCCCGAATGGACTTACCTAGGCATCTTCTCAACAAGGAAAATGTGTCTCTTCCTTTGAGAACTTCTTGAGCTCACTGCTAAGAAAAGTAAATCATCTCCGTGAATCTCCTTGTCTTGCTGTGACCAAGGTCATATCCCCCATCTGATTCACCATCCCTTTGCTCCAATCACCACCTGAAATCACCACTTCATGAGGACAGACAGAACTGGCAATCTCATTTTAGGAAAAAGTGCTGCTATTATCTGCATTTCCAAATTGCCATTTTGAAAATAAAAATTGTCACATATTTAAGCTTTCCTCGGAATGAAGTGTCTGGTTGCTCATGGGGTGTGAATGAGGACTTCCAAATCTTGGCTTGGCGAATCATCCTCATAGCAAAATGATTTATCTCATCCCATGAAATATACAAATGGGCACACACCCTTCACCTTGAAAACTACTGAAATGATCTGAGGGGTAAAAATGATCCAGGCTTTCTGCTACATGTGGGCCTAAGATTATTAGGTCACCTAAAGTGAATATTTAGACACATATCACACGGGAACCTGGGTTTGATTAGTGAATGGGAAACTGTCAAAAGTTTTGTTTTTACAAATAATTTACTTTAAGGAAAGCATCAGATTCAAATAGCAAATTTGCAACTTAATAGTTAGACATCTTCAGGCCAGTTATATAAACCTTCCTTGAGCTTCCTTTCCCTCATCTGCAAAATAAGGTGAAGGATGCCTACTTCACAGGGATGTTGTGAGAATTAAGTTATATAGACATATAAGAAGGTCTCAAAACTGTCAGTCTAATTTCCTCCTACAAATCGGATAAAATCATATAGCCATAACTTGGGCTTTATTGTCATGCATTTCATTTCAATGAGATTGTTCTTGAATTAAAAGCTATTGTGGCAGTTCCAATATTGATGGAATTGTTTCAGTCCATACTATTTTCACTCTGAACAAGATGCATCAAAGTTGCTAGTAAGATTCTTATATATGTGGGTTTCATAACAGGTCACAATGACCAAGCCGTTCTCTTTGCAATGGAGGAAGTACTATTTCAGAAGTGGCAAAGTATCTAAGTTTGATTCTGTAAAATGGACACCCGATAAAGCCATAATACTGGTGACCTTCTGCCCTCCTCAGCACTTAAGATACATTATTAGAGTGCAGTCTTTAGAATAGCTAGTGGGGTGCCGTATAGATCTATTCGCATCTGTAGAAGAAATGGTGCTGAAGTCTTCTCATTTCTCATTAATGTTAATCACTTCCTTAAAGAATTTCCCTGAAAATATGCTTTAAAGAATCTATAAATTTTCCTTAACCCCTTATGCAATTTTCTGTTTATTATAGTAGCAAAATGAAGCAGTTGACATAGCCTGGTAAATGAAACAGTGTCAGGACTTGATTGTAATTCCATATTTTTCTCCCATTCCTCACTTTTATTTGGGATCTGATCCAACATCTTTCTTGCTTGGGCTAGTATCTCCATTTCCATTTGCTCATTTGAATGGCAGGGGGAAGGGCTTAGATGAGTTTTAGGATCCCCATTTTGTAAACTAGAAGTTGAGCTTTAGGGAAGAAGAAATCAGTAACTGTGGCTTGGCCCCAGTAAATAAGAGAATGGAAGAAGGTTTCAAGAAATCAAATTTCTTGGCTTTTAGTGACAACTCTCCAAGGTCAGGTGACTTTCTAGTGAGGATTCTGATGAGAGCCTACTATGGCAGAGGATCATGGGATATTAAAGCTACCCTGTGTATAAATGGAAACTTTAGGCTGTGACTCCAAAATCAATTTGTTGCCTGCCAACCTCAGTGGCTTTTCAGCATCCATCTGACCTGTTCCTTATTGCCCAATTACCTGTGCTAACTAATTCCTGACTTGTTCCTTCCTTCTTGCTTGGTTCCGTCCATTTTCTGCCATTTCCATTATCTAAGTAGGACTGGGTAGATTCCACTGGTATCCAATCTACTTGATTCTCTCTTTGAGTTAGGCATGCTTCAGCTCCCAATTCTGAGCCTCCAATTTAGCCTCTTGCTATTGAACTGCTAAATCCCCAAGAATTGTCACTGATGGCCCTATCCCAAATGGGGCTTCTTAAGGGTCCGCCATCTCCATGTGGATGGCCCTCTCCTGCCATCTCCTGGCCAAAACTGAAGCTGACCAGCTGCCTTCCTCCATTTATCCTTCCTATTCCCAGGCAGAGCATGGATGAATAATAATGGAATTTACCTTTGTAGGTGAAGGCGCTTTGGGATTAGCAGCAAAGTAGGAGATGGTCTACCCTGTAATGGTACTCCTAGATTCTGGTTCTGGATAGTGAGAACTACATCCGGGTAGGTTGCTGTGTGGGTATGGTGGATGTTGAAGCTTAAGAATTAATGTAGTGAAAATGGAAGACTGAGCTATGAACAAATGTTAAGAGAAAAACCTACCCTTTTCTCAGCATGTGATAAGGGAGGACTGAGAAAGTGAAATATGCAATTGTTAGTTTTATGGGGTCATTTTTGCTTTAGCACTAATGAATACGTGGAGGCCTAATTACCAAGACAGTATCCACCTTTCTGGTGTTTGACAAAAAAGATGCTAAAGTGTTTTAAAAACCAAAGCTTTCTGGAATCTTTTAAATTGATTTATTCTGAGAGAGAGAGAGGGAGGGAACACATGCACACATGCATATGTGAGGGAGGGGCAGAGAGAGAGGGAGAGAGAGAGAATCCCACGCAGGTTCTGCACTGTCAGCACAAAGTCCAATGCAGGACTCTCTCTCATGATCACAAGATCATGACCTGAGCCAAAATCAAGAGTCAGATATTTAAACAATTGAACCACCCAGGTGCCCCCATTACCCACTATCTATAATAGTCACCCATAAAATTGTAGTATAAGCTTGCATTGTCCATGGTAGTATAACAATGATTGGATCAGGTAGGCTTAGATTAAGTTCATTGGAATTTTCTTTCAACGTTTATTTATTTTTGGGACAGAGAGAGACAGAGCATGAACGGGGGAGGGGCAGAGAGAGAGGGAGACACAGAATCGGAAACAGGCTCCAGGCTCCGGGCCATCAGCCCAGAGCCTGACGCGGGGCTCGAACTCACGGACCGTGAGATCGTGACCTGGCTGAAGTCGGACGCTTAACCGACTGCGCCACCCAGGCGCCCCTCATTGGAATTTTCTTGAGAGGGAATGGACACTTTATGCAAACACACCATCAAGAATTTCTTTTGGACATGCCAGGGAAGCTTTGCATTTTGAAATTGGATTAGAGAGTCTCTCTGGAAAATGTTTTACTATGCAAGCAACCCTGACAGTCTCCAGAATAAGAATGCCTAATGTGATGGGACAAATGATCCTAATATGATTTATTTAATAATGATATAATAAAGTAGATATGTGGCCTTTGTATTTAACAAAATCCCATTATAAAACACACAAAGGAAATAATCAACACTAGAATGTGCAAATTCTGAATAGATCTGATGCTTGGCTTCTGAATATTAAGTAACTTGTCAAACTTATTGTGTCTCCTAGCAAGGCAGCTCTCAGATTTATGGCTCCTGAAAACCCAGTGTAACAGTAATCAATTTGTAATTGTTTTGTATGCTTTCACCCCTGCAGGTTGTAATGGAGGCAGAGGATGGACTATCAATTAACTCCTTGGGGTAAATATGAGTAAAGTCAGTGGTAGCGCTTTTAGGATTAATTTTCTTTTTTCTTTTTTTTTTTTTTTACAAATTTACAAAAGGAGGAAAGAGCTCCTTGTATTTAAGTAATGGTCATCTGTCATAGGCCCATCTGGCTATTTTCATAGTGAATGCAACCATTGCCTCCTCCCTTTGGAAGTTTGGCCTTAGCTTAATTTGCAGTGTCCTGTAGCAAATGACACACTCACAGAGACTTAAGTGGCTCAGTAATTCTCTTATGGTGGATCTAGGCTAAAAGAAATAACTTGAGAAGTTGTGTAATGCCCAACAGGCACACACATTCCATTATCAAATAACTATAATAATTAAAGAGTGAAATTTAAAATATTTGTTCTTTCAATTTATTTTATTACTTTTTCAAAGGACTTTTTCAGTTGTTTGGACCGAACTATTTAATATGGACACTGTCATTGATTTACATGATGGAGACACATTTACATCATTTCTTGTATCTTGCTTTAAAAAAAAAAACAAAACAGAGTACTTTGTGAAAACCTCTCCAAGTCAATTGAGATAGTACTAATTCATTCTTTCAAATGTCTGTGTAATATCCTATGGTGTGAATGAACCACAATTTATTCAGCTATGCTCTGACTGATGGGAATTCATCATGTTTCCAGTTTACCTGGCACTAAAACAGTGCTACAGTCCGCAACTTTGTTCATATTTTCTCATATACCAGTATTTTTATTTCCAAAGGATGTATTCCTGGAGAATTCCTGGATTGAAAGGCATTTTCACATTTTAAAAAATTTTTAACTTTTTTTAATATACTTTTTAATGTTTATTTTTTTTGAGAGAGAGAGACAACATGAATGGGGAAGGGGCAGAGAGAGAAGGAGACACAGAATCTGAGGCAGGCTTCAGGCTCTAAGCTGTCAGCACAGAGCCCTACGTGGGGCTCGAGCTCATAAACTGCGAGATCATGACCTGAGCCAAAGTCAGATATGTAACCAAATGAGCCACCCAGGTGCCCCTAAAAAACTTTTTAAATAGATGTAGCTAGATAGCTTTCCCCAAATGACATAATATTTACATTTCTCACCAACAGTGAACGAGAGATCTTTTGATGCCATATCTCAAGAAGAATAGGTATTATTGCTCTTGAATTTTAGCCACTCTGATGGAAATTAAATGGTATCTTATTTTTATTCCAATTTGCAGCTTCTTCAATAGTAGCAAATTTGAGCATTCCAAAATATGTCGGTCATTTGGATTACCATTCTGTAAATTGTCTATTTCTAGACAATTTTGGTGGGAAATATTACTTACAATTGTTTTCAAAACTCTGAAATATTTAGATGTAAATCTAACAAAATATGTACAGGACTTGTATGCTAAATACCACACAATGTGAATAAAAGAAATCAAAGATCTAAATAAATGGAGGCACATGCCATGTTTGTTATTTTTCAGTTGTTTGGACCTAACTATTTAATAAGGTGTCAATTTCCCCCAAATAGATAAATAGCCTTAACATAATTTCTATCAAAATACCAGCAAGATTTTTTTGTAGATATAGACAAGATTTTTCTAACAACAAAAGAACTATAATAACAAAAACAGTTTTGAAAAAAGAAGACTAAAGTGGGAGGAATAAGTCTACTCAATTTCAAAACTTATCATGGAGCTACAGAAGTTAAGACTGTGTGGCATTGGCATAGGGGTAGACGCCTAGACCAATGGAACAGAACAGAGAACCCAAAAATATACCTACCGAAATAGGCCCAGTTGATTTTTTTTTTTTTTTTGAGGGAGATGGGGAGAGGGAGAATCTCAAGCAGGTTCCACACTCAGCACAGAGCCTAACGTGGGGCTCGATCCCACAACCCTGGGATCATGACCTGAGACGAAAGCAAGAGTCTGACACTCAACCAACTGAGCCACCCAGGTGCCCCAGTGCCCACTTGATTTTTAATAGAAGTACAAAAGCAACTCAACAAATGGTGCTGGGAGAACTGGCTGTTCATAGACAAAAAAATGAACTTTGGCCTAAATCTCACACCATGTTAAAGAAAAAATTAATTCAAAATGAATCACAGACTTAAATGTAAAACATAAAACTATAAAACTTTTAGAAATAAATCAGGAGGAAATTTCGGGGACTTAGGACTAGGTGAAGAATTCCTAGGCTTGACACCAAAAGCATGATCCATAAAAGGAGAAACTCATAAATTGGACTTTATCAAAATTAAAATTTTAAGTGTTCAAAAGACTCTTTTAAGAGAATGAAAGGATAAGTGGCAGACTGTCAGAAAGTGTTTGCAAACCACATGCCCAGCAAAGGACTAGAGTCTTAAATACATTTAAAAATCTTGAAGCCCTATAGTAAAAAACAAACAATCCAATTAGAAAATGGGTAAAAAATGTAAAGAGACATTTCACAGAAGATGACAAATGGATGGCAAATAAGCATATGAAAAGATGTTTAGCATCATTAGCTCTTAGGAAAATGCACATTAAAACCACAATGAGATATCACTACATACCCATCAGAATGGCTAAAATAAAAAGTAAGGACAGCGAATGCTGTGGGGGATTTGGAAAAACTAGATCATTCATACATTGGTAAGTGGCATGTAAAATGGTACACTCTGGGAAACAGTTTTTAGTTTCTTTAGAAATCAACATGCAACTACCAGTCTGACCCAGCATTTGCACTCCTGGGCATTTGCTCAGAGAAATTAAGATTTATGTTCACGAAAAAAGCCTGTTCACAGATGTTTATAACAGCTTTATCTATAATAGCTGAAAACTAAAAACAATGAAGGTGTTCCTTCATGAGTGAATGGTGAAACAAACTGTGTGCATCTGTATCATGGAATTCTATTTAACACTATGGGGAAACAAACTACTGATACACACCACAATCTGGATGAATCTCCAGGAAATTGTGTCAAGTGAAAAAAGTCAATCCCAAAAGCCTATATACATACCGTATGAGTTCATTCAAATAACATTTGTGAACTGACAAAATAATAGAAATGGAAAACAGATTAGCAGCTGCCAGCATTTACGGAGGGGAGAAGGCGGGGAGGGAAGTGGGTGTGGTTATAAAAGGCAACAGGAGGGATCCCTGTGGTGATAGAAATGTCCCGGGTATTGACTGTATCAATGTCAATATCCTGGCTATGATATTGTACTATAGTTTTGTAAGATATTACCACTGGGGGGAACTGAGTAAAGGGTACAGAGGATCTCTTTGTATTATTTCTTATAATTGCATAGGAAGCTATAATTAGTTCCAAATAAAAAAAGGCTCAATTTAAAAATAAAGATAAATATATGATTTCACTCATATGTGGAATTTAAGAAACAAAACATAGAAACACAGGGGAAGGGAAGGAAAAATAAGATAAAAAAAAAAAAAAAAAGAAAGGGAGGCAAACCATAAGAGGCTGTTAAATACAGAGAACAAACTGAGGGTTGCTGGAGGGGAGGTGGGTGGGGGAAGGCCTAAATGTGTGATGGGCATTAAGGACACTTGTTGAGATGAGCACTGGGTGTTATATGTAAGTGATGAATCATTGAGTTCTACTTCTGAAACCATTATTACGCTATTTGTTAAGTACTTGTATTAAAAAAAAATAAAATGAAATAAAAATAAATTTAGTTGAAGGTTTTTTAAAAAAAACTTTTATCACTATTATAAGTGGACTATTTTACCTATTTCCATTTCTGGATACTTATTGTTAAAATAGAGGAAAACTAGTAGCTTTTTAAATTTATCTTTAGGCATGTTACCAAATTCTCTTATTAATACTTGTAGACTTTATTAGCATGTCTTCTTTGTACAATCATGTAATTAGCCAAAAATAAGGGTCATTTACTATAATTTTCAACGTATCTATCAGCTATTTCATTTTTTATTATTTTCAAATAAACTTTTAAATAATAATAATAGGAATTCTGGTCTAATTACTGATATTAATTGAAATGTTTTTATTATTTTATTTATTCTATTTAGATCTGAATTGCTTCTAGTTATTTAAGCAGTTTCCAGCCATTCCTATTTTACTTTGTATTACTTTTGACATCTATAGATATGATCACATGGTTTCTTTCCTTTGATGTATTGGTATAATTAATTATATTGATTTTTTTTTTTGAGGGAGAGAGAGAGAGGGCAAACAGGGTAGAGGGGCACAGGGAGAGGAAGAGAGAGAATCTTAAGCAGGCTCCATGCCCAGTGTGGAGTCCAACACAGGGCTCCATTTCAGGACCGTGAGATCGTGACCTGCGCTGAAATCAAGAGTTGGATGCTTAACCAACTGAGCCATCCAGGTGCCCCTGATTCATTATATTGATAAATGTCCTGATACTTAATTCCATTTGCATTACTGGAATAAACTCTATTTGGTCTTAGTGTATTTTTGCATACACTGCTGAATTCTTTTGCCAATGTTCTATTTAGAATTTTCATATGTATATTCCTAAATGAGGTTGGCATAGGCTTTTCTATTTCTCTACTATTCTTTATCAGATTTGGGTATGAAATTTATCCTTGCTCCATAAACTTAATTGGGGAGCTGTCTAGCTTTTTCTACAGCCTGTAACATCATAATTATCTATGCCATAAAGGTTAGATAAATCTCAGCTGTGAACCCATCTGGTCCTAGAGCCCTTTTCAGTGATGGTTCTACAATCACCTTCACCAGCTTCCAGCTTGTCTACAGTTGTTGCTCTGTTCAAATTTTCCACTTCTTTTTAAATAGGCTGGAGTAATTTATATTTTGCCAAAAAATAATTTACCCTCAGGAAATGATTTGCATGTAATATTCTTTTAATCTTTCCTGCGTCTGTGATTGTTCTTTCTCTTTTATCTATATTACCACTGCTAGCTAGGTGTTAGTCTGCTTTATTTTACCTTATTTTTCAAAGAACCACCTCCCAAATTTACTTATCCTTCCTAATATTTGTATTTCTTTGTCTTCTATTTTGTTGAGACAAGCTTTTATCTTTATTTATCTCTCCTCCCAGTTTCTTGTGATTTATTTTACTGTTCTTCTAGTTTCTTAAGATGAATAGCAAGTTTCTGTATTTTTATTTTTTATTTATTTTTTTTTAAATTTTTTTTTTCAACATTTATTTATTTTTTTGGGACAGAGAGAGACAGAGCATGAACGGGGGAGGGGCAGAGAGAGAGGGAGACACAGAATCGGAAACAGGCTCCAGGCTCTGAGCCATCAGCCCAGAGCCCGACGTGGGGCTCGAACTCACGGACCCGCGAGATCGTGACCTGGCTGAAGTCGGACGCTTAACCGACTGCGCCACCCAGGCGCCCCTTTTTTATTCTTTACTAATAGAAACATGCAAGGCTACACTTTTTCTAAAGAGTAGAATGTTCACTGAGTCTCATGGATTTTGATGAGAAGTGTTCATTTAGCTGATTGCTAGATTGTTTGAAATTTATTTTTATTCCCCCTTTAACACAAATATAATCTGTGAATTTTGTTTTTAAATTGTAAAGTAAATAAGATTTTTGGTACTTTTTAATTTTTAATTTTTATTTTTATTAAATTCTTTGTCATAAAAAATCTCTGCTGTTTAAACTTTATTAAGTTTCACTTGGTGGCTAATTATAAAGTCAATTTACATAAGTGCCCCATAGACATAAAGAAAAACAGTCTCCTATTTAATGAGGATAAAGATATATATGTGTATGTATGTGAATATACATGTGTATGTATGTATCTGTGTGTTAATTCACATATTACATGCGTGTATATAATGTGTATATGTATACACACTTATTTTTGTACTTGCCAATTCCTCTGTGGCCTTATTTATTGTTTATTTTTTGGGGTTTTTTAAAATTTTTTTAATGTTTAGTTATTTTTCAGAGAGAGAGCATGAGCAGGGGAGGGACAGAGAGAAAGGGAGACATAGAATCTGAAGCAGGCTCCAGACTCTGAGCGGTCAGCACAGAGCCTGATGCAGGGCTTGAATGCATGAACCATGAGATCATGACCTGAGCCTACGTCAGGCACAACCAAATGAGCCACCCAGGCACCCCATTTATTGTTTATTTATGTACTGTATTGTTTATTTATTAAATCTGCCCATTCTGAGATAGATGTATTGAAATCTCCCATAGTTATTGTATTTTTGTAGCATTCTCTTGCATAGGTTTTGTTTCACATATGTATAGATGATTTTTATGTGTGTGTGAATTCAGGTTTATGACACATATCTTTTTCACAAATTGTGCAACTTACAAATACATGGCACCTCTGTTTACCTTAAGTACTTTAACCTTAAATTCCATCTTGTTTGTTATTAATATCATCAATCCTACCATCTTCAAATTTGTATTTTACTGAATTCATCCCTTTGTGTTTAATCTTTATTTTCCCTAACTATGCTTCTTACAGACTGCATTAGCCAGGTTTTTTTTAAGCCAATAAGACAGTCTTTGTATTTTAATGGGAGCATTCAGTCTATTTACATTTAGGCAATGATTGTTCTATTTGTTTCTTCCATCATATTTTATGTTTATTATTTATTTTACATTGTTATTTCTCATTCATTTTCCTTATTTTTGTTCATATGATAAAGTTGCTGTTCATGTCCCCTCATTAATTTGGACTATTTTTCTTCTCATTTTCTTTAGAAAAATCAGGAGTGATTATTAGGAGCTCTGTTTTGACATGTAAAGTCTTAGATACCTGTGAAATGTTAAGTGGAGAGACAGAGTAGGCAGCTGAATCCATGCTTAAACCCCTTTGTCCAGTTAGATTTTCACACTTTACTATTGGATGTGGGGTATGGAACCAGGGAGAGTTGGTGGGGGGCTTGGAGACTGTTTTTAGAGTTCAAGGAGTTTCAACTTTTCCTTTTATTTAGCAGTAGTTCTGAGATTCTTTCTCCAGTCTGCCCTGAAAGGATGAACTTTGAATGTGTGCACAGTCTCCCAGACCATCAGGGATGAGTCTGAATTTATTTTTAAAGCCTGGCTTCCTAGGAATCATCCCTGAGTCAGAGTAGCTTAATATTTAGCTGGTGTTGGTTCGAATTTGTGCATAATCCCCTTGAGCTCATAAGGCCCCTATGTTTTGCTGATAGATCTGTGTGTGGCTTAGGAGATGCTTTCATGTCTGCCCCCATGTTCTGGTCTGATTGTTCCTGAATGGGTGCAGCCAAGAGCATGCCCACAGCCTTCCTAACCAGCACCACCACTGCCACCAAGGCTTTTCGAGCCTGTCCCTTTCCCTGGTTCTGTTAAGTATCTGGCAGGTTGGGCAGGTGGTTTGTTGCTACTAGTATCATGGGACTTCTAGCCCTCTCTTAACTGCTCATCACCAAGATCTCCATGGTTTTTGACATCAAGGCATTTAGGAGAACTTCTCCAATTTCATTAGAAGTAAAATCAGCCCCCTTTGGCAGAGCTCTCCTCTTTAAGGCTTGCTTCTTCCCTTGGACAGAACCTCTGTGTCACTGCACCAAGGTGGAGGTGTGGATAGTGCAGATAGATCTGTGTGTCTGATGTTCAGGGTGGACCTCTGGGCTTGAGATTTCACTTTGGAATCCTTAGTTTATCAGTTTTATTTAAAGCATAGGACGGGAGCCAGTGTAGAGGTAAAATAAAAGCAGTTCAAGAATTGAGCCTTGGATTATCGTAACCTGTAGAGCTGAATTAAGGCATTTTGCTGTGAATAGAAGTGTTCTGCCTGAGGCTAGGGCTGGGAGACACTTGGCTCCATCAGCCAGAGGCAAGTGCCATCTGAAGCCACACTAGACAGATTGAGTTTCAGTACCTTATATGCCTTATCCTGTACCCATATTACTCGTTTATAAACATGCTTTTTTCATTCATCAAGTCTAGCATATGCTGTTGTCTCAAGAATCCAACTGGCTCTGTGAGTAGGAGATGAGCAGAATCCTTTCCCATTCTGTGTTTTCTACCTTGAAGCAGAATGAAGGAAGGCTGCTCTGACATTCATATATGGTGTGGAAAGTGACAACTGGGGTATGATTTAAATCAATCAATCAATCAATCAATAAAACCTGGAACAGAAAGCCTGGCTTCTTGTTCAGCACTGCCAGGTGCTGAATGTGTGACCTTGGGCATTATTTAACTTCCTCAGGTGTCAGTTTCTTGGCCTTTAAAATAAAGGCATTGATTATATCTACCTTGCTACCTTGTAATGCTGTTGTGTGCTGAGACTTAGGTAATATTATATGAGCATAGCTCTATGAAGTAAATGCTCCATAAATGTCAGCATCTTCCTTTACTAATCTTAGAGACCAGGGGAAAGGTATTAAATCCACAGAATAATCCCTAAATTTCCATTTTAGTTGTTTCTTTTCTATCAAATTGTCTGCCTACCTACAGTTACATTGTTTCAAGGGTACCTGGATTTAT
Source organism: Puma concolor (assembly GCF_028749965.1). NCBI lineage: Eukaryota > Metazoa > Chordata > Mammalia > Carnivora > Felidae > Puma > Puma concolor. The sequence continues at coordinate 28,009,058 of NC_141675.1, read as the reverse complement.
TTTAATCAGGTATGATAAGACATATAGACACAGAATGATTATCATAAAGGAAGAGATTTGTACTTATATTTCCCCGCAGACAGAAGACATGCTACATGCCCACACTGGGCCACATTGGGAAGGACTGCAGTCAGTCAGGAGGCAGAGAGGGTAAGGAGAAGCACGTGATAGAGTCTTTACTGTGCTTTTCATGGAAAAGACTGGGCAAGGCAGACTGTTAGTCAACATAGTATTGGAAGCCTTTGCCTCTACAGTCAGACAACACAAAGAAATAAAAGGCATCCAAATCAGCCAGGAGGAGGTCAAACTTTCACTCTTCGCAGATGACATGATACTCTATATGGAAAACTCAAAAGATTCCACCAAAAAACTGCTAGAACTGGTTCATGAATTCAGCAAAGTTGCAGGATATAAAATCAATGCACAGAAATCAGTTGCATTCCTATACACCAACAATGAAGCGACAGAAAGAGAAATAAAGGAATTGATCCCATTTACAATTGCACCAAAAACCATAAAAAACCTAGGAATAAATCTAACCAAAGAGGTGAAAAAATCTATACACTGAAAACTACAGAGAGCTTATGAAAGAAATTGAAAAAGACACACAAAAATGGAAAAATATTCCATGCTCCTGGATAGGAAGAACAAATATTGTTAAAATGCAAATTGGTGCAGCCGCTCTGGAAAACAGTGTGGAGGTTCCTCAGAAAATTAAAAATAGACCTATCCTATGACCCAGCAGTAGCACTGCTAGGAATTTATCCAAGGGACACAGGAGTACTGATGCATAGGGGCACTTGTACCCCAATGTTCATAGCAGCACTCTCAACAATAGCCAAATTATGGAAAGAGCCTAAATGTCCATCAACTGATGAATGGATAAAGAAATTGTGGTTTATATACACAATGGAATACTACGTGGCAATGAGAAAAAATGAAATATGGCCTTTTGTAGCAACGTGGATGGAACTGGAGAGTGTGATGCTAAGTGAAATAAGCCATACAGAGAAAGACAGATACCATATGGTTTCACTCTTATGTGGATCCTGAGAAACTTAACAGGAACCCATGGGGGAGGGGAAGGAAAAAAAAAAAAAAAGAGGTTAGAGTGGGAGAGAGCCAAAGCATAAGAGACTGTTGAGAACTGAGAACAAACTAAGGGTTGATGGGGGGTGGGAGGGAGGAGAGGGTGGGTGATGGGTATTGAGGAGGGCACCTTTTGGGATGAGCACTGGGTGTTGTATGGAAACCAATTTGACAATAAATTTCATATATAAATAAAAAAAAAATGTCAATACTACCCAAAGCAATCTACATATTCAATGCAATCCCTATCAAAATAACACCTGCATTCTTCACAGAGCTAGAATAGATAATCCTAAAATTTGTATGGAACCAGAAAAGACCCCGAATGGCCAAAGCGATCTTGAAAAAGAAAACCAAAGCAGGAGGCATCATAATCCCAGACTTCAAGCTATACTACAAAGCTGTAATCATCAAGACAGTATGGTACTGGCACAAGAACAGACACTCAGATCAATGGAACAGAATAGAGAATCCAGAAATGGACCCACAAACATATGGCCAACTAATCTTTGACAAAGCAGGAAAGAATATCCAATGGAATGAAGACAGTCATTTCAGCAAGTGGTGCTGGGAAAACTGGACAGTGACATGCAGAAAAATGAACCTGGACCCCTTTCTTACACCATACACAAAAATAAACTCAAAATGGATGAAAGACCTAAATGTAAGACAGGAAGCCATCACAAGCCTCGAGGAGAAAGCAGACAAAACCCTCTTTGATCTTGGCCACAGCAACTTCTTACTCAACACGTCTCCGGAGGCAAGGGAAAAAAAGCAAAAATGAACTACTGAGACCTCATCAAAATAAAAAGCTTCTGCACAGCGAAGGAAAGTCAGCAAAACTAAAAGGCAACTAACAGAATGGAATAAGATATTTGCAAATGACATATCAGATAAAGGGTTAGTATCCAAAATCTACAAAGAACTTATCAAACTCAACACCCCAAAACACAAAGAATCCCGTAAAGAAATGGGCAAAAGACATGAATAGACACTTCTCCAAAGAAGACATCCAGATGGCCAACCGACACTTGAAAAAATGCTCCACATCACTCATCATCAGGGAAATATAAATCAAAACCACAATGCGATACCACCTTACACCTGTCAGAATGGCTGACAGTAACAACTCAGGCAACAAGAGATGTTGGTGAGGATGCGGAGAAAGAGGATCCCTTTTGCATTGCTGGTGGGAATGCAAGCTGGTGCAGCCACTCTGGAAAACAGTATGGAGGTTCCTCAAAAAACTAAAAATAGAACTACCCTACGACCCAGCAATTGCACTACTAGGTATTTATCCAAGGGATACAGGTATGCTGTTTTGAATGGGCACATGTACCCCAATGTTTATAGCACCACTATCAACAATAGCAACATACCAACAAAAAGAATGGAAAGAACCCAAACATCCATTGATGGATGAATGGATAAAGAAGATGTGTATATATATACAATGGAGTATTACTCAGCAATCAAAAACAATGAAACCTCACCATTTGCAACTACGTGGATGGAACTGGAGGGTATTATGCCAAGTGAAATTATTCAGTCAGAGAAAGACAAAAATCATATGACTTCACTCATATGAAGACTTTAAGAGACAAAACAGATGAGCATAAGGGAAGGGAAGCAAAAATAATATAAAATCAGGGAGGGGGACAAAACATAAGAGACTCATAAATATGGAGAACAAACTGAGGGTTACTGGAGGGGTTGTGGGAGGGGGGATGGGCTAAATAGGTAAGGGGAATTAAGGAATCTACTCCTGAAATCATTGTTGTACTATATGCTAACTAATTTGGATGTAAATTAAAAAAAAAAAATTTAAAGGCTAAAAAAAAAAAAAAAAAGAATGAGCAAGGCAGGGTACAGATTAAGGATTAGCTGGTTTGAATAATTTCAGTGAGCTCCATAGAATAGGGGCTAACCCTAGCAGTCTGTTACCTGTCCATGGGCTGATTGGGATAGAAATCATGGCCCAGAGCATAAGAGCTGGGCAAAGGAGGTCACTGGGGGTATGGGCTGTGAATTCGTTGGTTTGCATATGAAGATCATGATCCAGGTTTCTTTACTGTCTCTAAGAATTAGCCAGCCCTGACAGGGACAGACCAGACCCTCCATGGTCAGCAGGGCCTCGAGATATGAAAGCATGAAAAATATAGAAAGTAAAAAGTCATAATTAATACATTCATTCTGTTTTGCCTATGTTTGTGCATATGTACTAGGCCAAGAAAAATAGACCTCACATTGGATCAAGAAAAGCCAGCAAGCTGGAAATGAACCATGAACAATCTATAACCACTAAGCTTATTCTCTAAGTAATTAAAAACTGTCCATTCTCTGGCCGTCAAAGCCAGTTAAAAAAAAATCTTATTTGGATTCAGGCATAGAATTAGAATCCCAGAGTTAGAATAAACCTTAAGAATTAGTCCATTCCGGGGTGCCTGGGTGGCTCAGTCGGTTAAGCGTCCGACTTCAGCTCAGGTCATGATCTCGCGGTCCGCGAGTTCGAGCCCCGCGTCGGGCTCTGGGCTGATGGCTCAGAGCCTGGAGCCTGCTTCCGATTCTGTGTCTCCCTCTCTCTCTGCCCCTCCCCCGTTCATGCTGTGTCTCTCTCTGTCTCAAAAATAAATAAAAACGTTAAAAAAAAAAAGTTTAAAAAAAAAAAAGAATTAGTCCGTTCCATGGGTCGCTTGGTGCCTCAGTCAGTTAAGCATCGGACTTTGGCTCAGGTAATGATCTCATGGCTTGTGTCAGGCCCGCGTCAGGCTCTGTGCTGACAGCTCAGAGCTGGGAGCCAGCTTTGGATTCTCTGTCTCTGTCTCTCTCTCTGTCCCTCACCTGCTCGCACTCTGTCTCTCTCTCTCTCTCTCTCTCTCTCGAAAATAAATAAACATTAAAAAAAAAAAGAATTAGTCTATTCCTCATCCCTCCCTGCATCTCTTATTTAAATCTCCTCTTCTTCATTCCTGCTAAGTGGTATCTTATTCCTTCTTCAGGTTTTTCTGATTGTAAGAAAGGTCTTCTCTGTATGGAACCAAAATCTGCTTCATTTTGGCCTCAGCCTGTTAATTCCTGAAAGCCTGATGTCTTGCCATACAAATACAAAAAGCATTTAGCCCTGCTCCCAAAGCAGCTGCCAAATCAGATAAAATGTGCATAATGGGCTTGCAGAACTGATGAAGAGCCACTCGAATTCGTTACACACATTGTACATCTAAAGATGTCACTTATGAGAATTTGTTTTCTGTCTTGCTTTCTGTGAGCAGCAGTCTCCCCTGCAGGGCACCACAGTGTTGCCAATAGCCACCACTACACAGAATGTCCTACCTGTGTACTCAAGGCTTACCACAGAATAAATGGGACCTTGAGTAGGACATCTATGTTATGAACTGGACTCCATGCTCTGGGTTGAATGATAATGTATTTAGTTTAAGGCTGAACCCCTAGGACCTAGCTCAGTACTGGAAAAATCACATGCATTCATTAAATCTTCACTGAGTGAATGAATACACTTTGCTATTTGAAGTGAAAACACTATCTTTCAGGGGGCCAAGGTTAGGCACTGAAATCACTGATGTGGCTACAAGAAAGCAATATTTTGGATTACACTTCCTGAAGCTTCTCACCTGTTGAGCAAAGAGCCAACATAGAAGGGCTATTGTATAGCTTCAAGGAAAGAGTGAGCGTTAGGAACTTAGCACAGAGCCCATGGTAAGCTGTCAAATCACTCCAGATATTACTGATTTGCTACTTTTTTATAATCATGAGAGTGCCCAACCCCATGCTTATAAAATTGGGCCTGTAATAAATATTGGTTATGGATGATCATTTTAATGATGCTGATGGTGATGATAGTGTGATGGGCAAGTTCATCACTTAGAGATTTGGCTCCACTCACTAATAGTGCTTATATCTAGTGAAGCACCCCAAGGTGAAGCTCTTCAGTATGACAGGATGACTGACAAATGAGTAAGAGTGATGTCACCGCATCAGTGGAAGACACTTCTAAAAGAGACATATGCTCCATAAAAGAAGCATTGTATGCTGTATGTACATGTGTATGTAAATACAGGGAAAGTTTAAGAATGGAAAGGGAAAAAAAGAAAGACAGAGAAGGATTTTTACCTCTTCTAATAAAGACATTATCTTGTGACAGCCTTAGAGTACTTGCCACAAAGAATCAGTCTACCTGAGTGGTTGGCAGTGAATTGAAAATCCGTTGAGATTAATTTTCTGATTACCAATCCTTTTCATTTATCAAAAACTCTCTCTCTCTCTCTGATGTTTATAAGGAAAGAAACAGGAATAGGAGGGGGAAAATATGCATTTGGAGAGCTTTGTAGTATATGGAGTAGTTGAATCTTCTGGGTGGAGAGGGAGCTGTCATTGTATTAGTCTAGCACATTCTAGTATTCAGCCTACTGATGGGGGACTCAAGTCCCAGATGATCAGGATTAAACAAAGAGGATGTGCTTCTAAAATGTTGGGTATCCATCCTACCATGCTTTCTCTCAACCCTGTGTGAGCAGCTTCAACTTTTAAATTAACAAATAGGGGGCGCCTGGGTGGCTCAGTCGGTTGAGCGGCCGACTTCGGCTCAGGTCATGATCTCGCGGTCCGTGGGTTCAAGCCCCGCGTCAGGCTCTGTGCTGACAGTTCAGAGCCTGGAGCCTGTTTCAGATTCTGTGTCTCCCTCTCTCTGACCCTCCCCTGTTCATGCTCTGTCTCTCTCTGTCTCAAAAATAAAATAAAACATTTAAAAAAAATTAAAAAATAAATTAACAACTAGAGTAAAATATTGGAAATTCCTTGCCTTCAAGAAGAAATCTTTTAGAAAGTAGTAAAGCAAAATATATATATGTATATATTTATATAAATGGGGCAGAAGGAGTGGGTGCTGGTTGTTGGGTTTCAGTGAAAAGAAAATCCAGGTATATAGCCACTGACTAGCAAATGGGCAACACCCCAGATGTGTCACTCAGCAGGGCCTGCGACATAGGGCTAAACAAAGCTGCGTGGTCTAAATTGACTGTGGAGAGAGGGTCAGGGGCCTGTGGCACATATTAGAATCCACTTGAGGCTGAGAAGAAACTCATTTCTCTCTACTACTCTACCTATTTTCATAACACTTTAAGGAAAGCTCTTTAAAATATATGTTGTTGGGTGTTAACATATGTATCTCTGAAAAGAAAAGGAGGGTTTAAAAAGTTTGGAAAATACTGGAAAAGTTAACACATTTCTTTGCTGCAGAACTCAAAAACCTTTAATATAAATCCCTCTTGATGGCTTTCTAAGAAAAAGGGATAGTAGGGTGGGCTTTCAAAACTCGTTTGACTACAGAGTGCTTTACTTCCAGGAGCTGCTTTCAGAGCTAGTGTGCTACAGTGCATGTTCCAGAATGCTGCTCGAAAGCATTAATCACCCCATTCAAAGGACATTCAGTGATGTCTGATCATGCACCATTCTCTTAGCTGACCAGTCACATCTGGCTTGGTTCCAGGACCTCTTTGACTGATGCTTGTGTAGGGAGCCACCTGCTAGCCCATTTCTTGGTGTGGCCTAGTTCCATAGTGTTGCCCCCTTCAGAGGATTTGTTTTCCAGAATTTTGTCTTAGATGTTGTGGGGGATTTGTTCTTATTGATAAAACCAACAGAAAAGGCTAGATGTGTATATGTGGTTTTTTGTGTGTTAAACTGTGATTTCTAAAACACCGGGCCCTGGATCCTATAAGCTGTATATTCAGGAAGTCATGGAATAAGAGGTTTGATGTGGTGAGATGGAGCAGTGCACCAGGAGTCAGGGAATCTAGCTGGATCCACATCTCAATTGCTTCCTGAATTGGGGAATGTCATTTTAAGACCTATGGGCCTCTGTTTCCTCTGCTAAACGTTGAATCACTGGAGTAGAAGAGGAATGACATACGTGTAACACATTAGCCACTCCTACCTCCTCCTACACCCAGGGAAGACATTGCTAAGTGATCAATAGTCCCACTAAATACAGAGATAGCCTCAGGTACCTTTGTAACACCACATTCCCACCAATCACTCTGAACTAAGAGCAGGATAAAAGGTGCTGCCATTTTTATACTTGATGAACTAAGAATAAAAGATCTGAGATAACTGCTATCAGCGGCATATGCCTCATGAGAAAAGCAAAGTGTCAAGAAGAGGTAAGCACCCCTCCATTAATGAAAGAATGCTGTGGGCATAAGGTTGATGTGCTCTCACTACCCAGTGACATTTGGAGAAGGGCCACTTGGATCACGTGACTAATTCACAACTTGGACAATTGGGAATTGACTTACAAGCAGAATGGATATTGGTAATTCTAAAGGAGTTGGGGAAGAAGGAATTGGGACCCAGGGGGCTGACCCCAAGCTATGGACAACCTCTTATTGCTTCATCCGTGCACGTGGACAGCTATTATGAGGAAGGCGGAGGCACGCCTTGGCGAGTCCACCTTCACAGTGTGCTGGCTGGTGAGCATGTTGGACTTGGGATGCATACACAGCACCCTGTAGATGAGTTTCTTTTCACTATTTCAAACATCAATTAATAAGAAAACTAAGGCTCTCCAGCCTTGGACGACCTTTCCAGAAGACTCCACAGCTGTGACAGAGAGATGAGAAGGTGGGAACATCCTGTTAATAAGCAACATCTGAGTGAAGTGCAAATTGCTTTGCACTTGTGTGGGATTAGCCTCCAAGCTCCTGGATGAAGAGGATCTGACATTAGCCACAACTTGGAGTGACCTGCAATCCAACACCTTCCCACTCCCAATCCTGCAGGCCCTGCCTGCTTTTAGAAGGCAGGAGTGAATTTTGTGAGGCAGTTTCTGATTGCTTGATATTTATGTGCCAGCTTACAGCTGGAGTGGGAGGTAGAAGGCAACTGATTTAGGATTGAAAAACACCATTTATGGGGTGCCTGGGTGGCTCAGTCGGTTAAGTGTCCGACTTCAGCTCAGGTCATGATCTCACGGTCCATGAGTTAGAGCCCCGCGTCGGGCTCTGGGCTGATGGCTCGGAGCCTGGAGCCTGCTTCCGATTCTGTGTCTCCCTGTCTCTCTGCCCCACCTCCGTTCATGCTCTGTCTCTGTCTCAAAAAAATAAATAAATAAACGTCAAAAAAAAAAAAAGAAAAACACCATTTATGTTATAGAATCTTCTTTTTTTAATTAATTAATTTTGATGGGGGAGGGGCAGAGACCCAGAGAGAGAATCTTGAGCTGGCTCTGCACTGTCAGCATGGAGCCCGATGCAGGGCTCGAACCAACGAACTGATCATGACCTGAGCCAAAACCAAGAGTTGGATGCTTAACCGACTGAGCCACCCCAGCACCCCTGCTATAGAATCTTCTTATGTCCTCTTGGCTTAGAGCATTCAGTTTTCTCCTGAGTTATTCTAAAGGGGCTCTAGCTAAGTGAAGGAAACTTGAAGAATAAAATACAGAAGAAGGGAGAAGAGAAAGTTTGAAGACTGAGAAAGGTGCACTGGATACTCAACAGTCACACTAAAAAGACTTTAGGGTCTGTCACCCAGCTGAAGGTGTTAAAGATTGTTTTCTTCTCAAAGAGCATTTGGAGTATTGAGTGTTGGGAAGGGTACTTCTTAAAATCACTGTAGTCAGAGGGTACCTAAATAGATGTGTTCTCTTTAAGAGAGATGCCATGTGCCAGGAAAGAAGTTTAGGGGAAATCCCAAGTGGCTCTATCATTTAATAGCTGGTGACTTTGGGCAAGTTAACTTCTTTGACCCTAAGTTTCCTCATATGTAAAATAGTGGTAGTGGTAATATGTGGTTGTTGGGGTGACTAAGTGGAATAATATATGTGAAGGGGTTAGGACAATGCCTGGTGCATACTAAGTTCTCAATAAATGTCCTTTATGATCCATTGTTGAACATGATTGGGGAATACAATATTGTGGCTAAAGAAGAAGTTACCACATGAATCCCATATGGATTACCACTTTTCGAGGTCCTAAAAGATCATAGAATTCACTCATCATGAGCCACCAGACTGGACAAAATTCCATCTCCCCTTGGGGGATGAAAGGCTCTTCCAGGTTTTGCGGTATCTCGGGCCATTTTTAAGGGCATACCTGAATCAGTCAGAGTTTCAGCCAAAAAATATGTTTATAAAGGAAACATTTATAGCTGTGTCAGCAAAGTTAGAGGGATTAGCAAGAGATGCTGAGATGCTCAAAGACTGGCAATAGTGAAAAACTACCACTAGGCTTACTGGGCAGGCAGAAGTAGTAGTGTTACCAGAACCCAGTGAGAGCTAGAGCCTTTCAGGAAGCATTTCTAGGAGATTTGTAGGGGGAGGGACATAGTCACTGCCAAAATTGCAACATGAGGCAGGAAAGGGGCAAGCAAAACATACCAACCTCTCTTTCCTCCCACTTTATGATCTCCTACTTGTACATCCCATTGGCTGAAGGAGGCAGAGTGCAGAAAAAAAAACCAAATGAATCAACCCATGCAGGCCAGTTTCTTGGGGCACAGAGCAGAGCAGAAAGATCTGGAGATGCAAAAGAGAATAACCACCACACTCACTAACTCTTGCTTTACAAATTGGGAGCACACCATTAATGGAGTGGTCAGTTGGACAAGACATCTGAATAAACCAACCCATAATGTGGTTATTTCATTCAGTCTTCATGTCCTATAGCAAAATGAGCAGTAGTCAAAATGACACTTCCACAAAAGCAGAAATGTACCAGTATACAAAGTCTGATCCAGGAGCTGGGGTGTGACACTCAGAATAGATCCCACAATACTTTGTTTCCTGGTCTCTGTGTACCTTGGGGCTGAGTCATAACAGTTGGTAATATAATATTACTGGTTTTCAAACTTAACTGTGGACATTGGTTAAGATTTTTAAACTACTAGCTAGTTTAGCCATACCATAGAATGGGTAGCTCATAAACAATATGAGTTTATTTCTCACAGTTTTGGAGGCTAGGAAGTTTAGCTCAAGGGAGTCTGAGATCAAGGTACTGGTAAGTTCATTGCCTAGTGAGAGTCTTCTTTCTGGTTCAGAGACTGCCAGCTTCTCACTATCTCCTCACATGGTGGAAGAGGAAAGGGAGCTCTCCAAGATCTCTTTTATAAAGCCACTAATCCTATTCATGAGGGCTCCACTCTCATTGAATTTAAAATTCAATTCCTCAGGCCCACTAGCCACATTTCAAGTGCTCAGTAGCCATATCTGGCTGGTGGCTACCATATTGGGCAGTGCAAATTTAAAACATTTCCATCATAGGGGCGCCTGGGTGGCGCAGTCGGTTAAGTGTCCGACTTCAGCCAGGTCACGATCTCGCGGTCCGTGAGTTCGAGCCCCGCGTCAGGCTCTGGGCTGATGGCTCAGAGCCTGGAGCCTGTTTCCGATTCTGTGTCTCCCTCTCTCTCTGCCCCTCCCCCGTTCATGCTCTGTCTCTCTCTGTCCCAAAAATAAATAAAACGTTGAAAAAAAAATTTTTTTAAAACATTTCCATCATAATGGAAATTTCTATTGTATAGCACTGGTGCAATGACAAAACCCCTAAGCTAAGTGGGCTGGGGCTCCAGACAATGAGACATGGAGTAGAAAGCAGGAAACTAAGCCACACAAACTGGGCACTCATGTTGAGGAAAAGGAATAGCTGTAGAGGACACAGAGGCATTCAGCACAGGAAGACATATTTGAGCCCCCTGCCAGTATGCTGATTTAGTCAGCATTGACTCTGGCTCTGTATGGATGGAGCCAACAGCCTAGAGGGGCTGGAGAGGGCCAAAAAGGAATAGGAAGAACCAGAACCCATCATTGTGACACTAAAGACCTCTACGGAGGTGCTTATAGGTTGATGCTCATTTTATTTACTTCTGAGCCACACTCCTGGGCAAGGTGATGTCCACTCTGAACAATACAAGCCTGGAGCTATGTCAGGTGACAAAGGACTGTCTAGCTCTAGTTCTTTAGCAGGCTCAGCTCCAGGGCCCCCAAAATAGAACCTAGCTGGCACAAGAGCACAAGAGGTCCTGTTACATGAGAGCCAGGCTAAGTGTATAGCCAGGCTAAGATGCCAGGAGGGTTCAATGGATCAATAGAGAGATGTTTGTAATCCTGAACTACTTACTCAGTTTAATCTAGAGCATTTGAAGGTTTTACCATGTGGTGGGTGAAGAGTGCCTTTTTTGGAGATAAATCCGTGAAAAAAAGCCAGAATGGATATTTCTTGAGAGAAGTAGAACGGTGTATTTGTTTCCTAGGTAACAAAGTACCACAGATTGGGGTAAACAACAGAAGTTTATTCTCTAACAGTTTGGGAGGTTGGAAGTCCAAGATCAAAATGTTGCCAGAGTTTGTTCCTCCTGAGGGCAATAGGGAGAATCTTTTCCATGCCTGTCTCCTGGCTCCTGGGGATTTGCTGGCAACCTTTGATGTTGCTGAGATTCTCCAGTCTCTTCCTTCATGTTCACAGGATATCTCCATGTATGTTTGTCTGTGTCCAAATTTATTCTTTTATAAAAGACCAGTTGCATTAGATCAGGGTTTACCCTAATCTAGTATGACCTCCTCCTCATTTAACAAATTTCTTCTATAACAATCCTATTCCATATAAGGTCACATTCTGAGGTACTGATGATTAAGACTTCAACATATGAATTTTGAGGGGTATTATTAAACCCATAACAAATGGTACAGAAGAAAGAACATATATTTTGGAGTCAGACCGACTGGGTTTGAACCTTGCTTTTGCCACTGCTTTTCCAATGCAGTTTGATTTTATTATCTGCACAATAAGGATGATATATTTAACAGATTCATTTGTAAAGTGATAAATCTGTGGTAAAATGAAACACTTTTATGTATCACCAGTTAAGAAAAGATGCTTCCAATTAAACAATGGCATATCATCAATTATAACATGCCTCTCGAGTTTAAATATGCTAAAGTGTGAAATAAAATTATGTTTTAAAATCAATGAAGGTAAAGACTAAAGATGACATATAGAGTGCCTTCTGTGGAAAGATAAGAAGGTATACAATAAGGGTGCATCACTTTTGTACCTCACCCCTTCCTTTGCCTGAGTGGAAAAGTTATTATCACCATTGGTCATCACCCAACTTGCCATCCACTTCAAGACCGAATAAAATAATTTACTGGGCAGGGGTCAAAAGGATTCTCTAAGGAGGTGGCTTTTGGGAAGGGTGTTACCCCCACAAAATTTTTATGATTGCTTCAAATAGGAGGTGTCTTCCAGCATTTCTCTCTGGAGGACCCCACTATTTATTCCTTTGTTGGCTAACAATTACATTCATGCAGATGGTTCTGAGAACCAGAGAGCCTCGGAGAAGTTTCTGTTTTTTTAGTTGAGGGTGAAGGTTGGATTACTAGGGGACACCACTAGCTTTAGGGCACGTGTAAGTCTGCGTTGATCAGGACTCATGTCTCCAATGTCAGGTAGGTAGCATCCAGCGATGTCACCCCCTCAGTGACAACTCCAAACACCTCTCCACATTTCCAAGTGCCTCCAGGAAAGTGAGTGTTATCCCCAGTGAGAAACCCTAAGCTAAACGAACGTGTCCAGGTGGGAGGTCAGCTTCTGCCTGGTATTTTACGATAGAGGGAAGCAAAAGCTGCCAAATATCAAGCATATCTTCAGTTTTAGAAACTGATGAGCAGGCACCCCCCATCCATGCGGTAGGCCAGCCAGGAAACCAGGAATGATGCGACCCCAGAATGTAGACATATCTTAAAAAATGGCACCAGTAAACTCAAGTTTCTACATGTGACTCTTTATATAACCAGTAAAATGTTGAAGAGTTCTAGTCCTATCAAAGTAGAGAATATACTTAAACTGAAAATAAAAGCCACATCTCACAACATCATCCTATCATCTCTGTTGAGTGCTTTGTGTTTGTTGCAGCTATAGGGCAAGCCACCAGTGCTGCAGCCAGTCACTTGAAATCAGCAGCCGCTAGCAGCTGAAATCCTGAAATTGAATAACACTATTTCTGATGGCTCAGTGATTTATTTTTATTACCTAAATTTTATGTGGTTTAATACATCCCCTTGGTAGTTATGTGGTTTGAAAAAAGATAATAAATCCTTTCTTTTCTTCCAACCCTCACTAAGTAAATATTGAGGAAATATTTAAGGAATATCAGTTTGAAGCAAAAATTTATTATAAGCTTGCCAGAGTTGGGGTGGAGGGAATCCTTGCGTCTGTCTCTGGCTCATGATGTCTTTCTTCACCAGTACCTGTTATCTTTGGGATAAGGGCCTGTACTTCTCCAGAAACCTTAGACCACTCAATGACTGGCATTAGTTTTGTCTCCTGGCTTTACCTTCCCCCCACTAATATCATCACATTGCTTAGCCCTCACATCCCTCACCTCTTTTCCAGCCCTTGGAAGCCCAAGGGAGCAGACAGCCATTCTGTGCATAGTCTTGAACCATTTCATGATGACATTTGTTCCCTATACAATCCAGTCGCTATGGATGATGTTCAGGGCCCCCATTATACCTTTAATATGCCCAGTGGATAAACCAATCTGCAGAGGCACAACCACAACATCACTCACTGAATTTCCCTACCACCTCCACATTTTACATTTGTCATCTGGTGTGTGCATTACTCTGAGCAACATGGTTTAGGTGGAAAAACTTCAAGTTTGCATGACTGTATAACATAAAGGTAAAACACACAGACTCAGGAGCTTGACTACCTAGGTTCAAATCCTACCTTTTGCAAGCTGTGTGAAATTGGGAAAGTTACAGAGTCTTTCTACCTCCTGGTAAGAGGGGATAATAACAGTACTTACTTCATAATGTTCTCATAAGGATGAAAAGAGAGTGCCTGTCAAATGATTTCAACAGATATTTCATCAAAGAAGATACATAGATGGCAGAGGCTCCTGGGTGGCTCAGTCAGTTAAGTGTCCAACTTTGGCTCAGGTCATGATCTCACTGTCCATGGGTTTGAGCCCTGTATCGGACTCTGTGCTGACACCTTGGAGTCTGGAGCCTGCTACAGATTCTGTATCTCTCCTGTCTCTGCCCCTCCCTCACTCACACTCTGTCTCTCTCTCTCAAAGATATATAAACATTAAAAATTTTTAAGAAGGATAAATAGATGGCAAATAAGCATATAAAAAGATGTTGATCATTAGTTATTATGAACATGCAAATTTACATCACAATGAGATACCACTGCACACCTATTAAAATTTTTTAAATTAAACATACACCTATGTCAATACTATGTATTTACCCAAAAGAAGAAATATATGTCCATACAAATGCTTGTACATGAATAAGTAAGGCAGTATAATAGCCAAACTGGAAACAATCCAATTGGACATCAGTGGAATATTACTCAGCAATAAAAAAGATGAACTATTGATGTACATAATAATGAATAAATCTCAGAATAATTATACTGAATGAAAGAATAAGACAAAAAAGACTATATACTATAATATAAGCTTATCGAGGATACAAAATGATCTATCATAACAGAAAGCAGATGGGTAGTTTCTTGGGAATGGGTAGGGGGAGAGATGGGAGGAAAGAGTTATGGAGGGGCATGAGGACACTTGAAGGGGTAATGGCTATGTTCACTATCTTGATTGTGGTCATGGTTTCACAAGTATGTACATATATCAGAACTTATTGAATTGCACGATTTAAATAGATGTGATTTATTATATGTCAACCTGAGTAATGCATTTTTAAAGTACCTTCGGGGTGCCTGGGTGGCTTAGTCAGTTAAGTGTCCAACTTCACTCAAGTCACAGTCTCATGGTTTGTGAGTTCGAGCCCCACATCAGGCTCTCTGCTCTCAGCAGAACCTGCTTCAGATCCTCTGTCCCCCTTTCTCTCTGCCCCTCCCCTGTTTGTGCTCTATATCTCTCAAAAATAAAAGAAAATTTAAAAAAAAAATTAAAAAGTAGATACCTTGACACAACATGCCTTTTATAACTATTAACTATTATACACTTCGTTATACTGAAAAATGTTTTAGATGAAAATTTTTTTAATGTTTATGTATTCTGTGTGTGTGTGTGCATGTGAGAGAGAGAGAGAGAGAGGCAGAGAGAGAGAGAGAGAGGGAGAGAGAGAACCCCAAGCAGGCTCCATGCTCAGCATAGAGCCTGATGCAAAGCTCGATCCCACAAACTGCGAGATCATGACCTGAGCCAAGATCAAGTGTTGGACACTCAATCAACTGAGCCACCCAGGCACCCCTAGATGAAATTTTTAAAAGAGCATCTCAGCAAAAGCAGTACTTGATCATTGATTCTATTGCCATCATACCATAACCTAGCCACATTTTTCATTTCTTTCAAGGAATTCTCATGAGGAAACTTGAATTAAGGAAAACAGTCCAGGCTTTGAGGTCCAAAGGCATGAGTTCAGGTGCTCATTCTATCATCCAGTACCGTGTGCTGATATTTGTCCCTGACTTTTCTCATTTTTGAGATAGTACAAAGTTACATCACATGATTGCTATAAGAATCAAATAAAAAACGGGATGTAAGCATGTTCTGCAAATTATAAAGCAACATGAATATATCAGTAGTTATAACTAGGGAGGAAAGGAGATAAGCAGAATTTTTGAAGACTGGGTAACAGGACCAGCAAGATTAAAATAAACCTTGACAAAAAAAAACTCACAGAAGAGCGAGGGATAGACCATACATCTCCGTAATTTCCTTACTCTGATATTACCACATCAGAATTGACTGTGACACTTTTAAAACTGCACATTTCTAGGTTCCACCCTACACTTGCTTAGTCAAAATCACCAATGGTAGAGAATAGGAACCAGAGTTTAAAAAAAAAAAAAAAAAAAAAAGGCTGCCTGGTTGATTCTAACCCAGCTGGTAGCACCAATCAGTGGATGGTCTTTTGGAAAACAGTCACCTTGATCTAGATGCCTTTCAATGAGGAACATGAGCTATCCTAGGCTCTATTGCTCAGATTAAGCCTCACTTCAGTCTCCAGAAAAGATAATGCATCTCCCTTAATGACTATGAATGGAGAAAGTTTTGAAACATCTTCTAAATATGCATTTAGCATTGCAAGCTCTTCCTCTACCTCATCCTCCTTCTTTTCCTGAGCTCCTCTATGCTTTTAGGATTCTTACTGGCTCTGAGATTGTCTTTGGAAATTATCTGTATTGGTAATACAATTGTGTATTTCTTAGTTTCTTTCCAAACAATCATTTCCCTCAAAAAAACAAGTCATTCCATGTTGCATGTTGGCAGCTTGCCTTGGATAGACTGTCTGAAGTGTGTGTCTTGATGCCAACATGAACTTTATATCTACGTGGAATCACCATATGAAGATCAAGAAGTGAGAAGAAAAGCAGCAGGATCAGTGCACATTAGCCCTTTGTGCCATCTGGGGTGGTTAAAGCAGAGGAACAAAGATTAGAACTGGGTGGAATTTCCAGTCTCCTATCTCTTCTCATCTCAACCTGCCTAGGACTCTATTCTTCCATCCACAAGGAAAGAAGATTCCTTTTCTGTGTCTTGAGGATGTCAAATCCACCTATAAGCTAGTTCTTGGGATTATTTCAAAATTCTCTATCAAAAGGCACCACAGGAATGTAATGAAAATTCTTATATGGCTCATTATTCTGTGAATTTGGACCAGACATTGCAAAAACACCTCTAGGGCTCAGACAAGGAAACTCACTTAGGGAGAATAGCTTGAAAACTGGAGAGTGAGTGCCCCATCTGAATGAGGCAGTCCCCAATTGTTGCCATGTAAATGTGGCCCCAGGGTGGCAGACATTCTGATTTTTTTCCAAAGGTGGTGGGGGGGAGAAGAAAAATAGTCCCTTCTACGGGACTATTCTATTTTATCTGTAATTGCCTTTTATGTTGCCAAATTAAGGGAATAGTACTTTTATAAAAAATATTTTTAAAGCTTTTTATTTATTTATTTTGAGAGAGAAAGAAGTGCGAGTTGGAGAGGGGCAGAAAGAGAGGGAGAGAGAATCCCAAGCAGGTTCTGCACTGTCAGCACAGGGCTCGATGTGGGGATTGATGTAGGGCTCAAACGCACGAACTGTGAGATCATGATGTGAGCTGAAGTCAGATGCTTAACCAACTAAGCCACCCAGGCACCCCAAGGGAAAAGTAATTTTAAATGGGACTAATAAAACAGTTCCCAAGTCAGCTTGAACTTGCAGACTGCTTGTTTTTGACCTCTGACTTACACTATTATTCAAAACAATGATTTCTTAACAACTGAAAAAAAATATGCCAGTACAGTAAATCCTTGTACCTATACAATCAGCCAATGATATATTCAGTCCTGTCCTGCAGAATGAACATTATATAAAAATCTAAAATCCAGCTCAAATAGAAACTGAGCTTTAAGCAGAAGACAGAGTAGTCAAATAACCATTGGTCTGCCTAGTCAACAATAGGTTGGGATTTGGTTTCCTATCTGTTCGACAGGGACATGACCAGAATCACATTCTCCTTCTCACAACCTGGATTGTCCATCCCATCAAGAAGAGCAGGTGAGGGGTGCCTGGGTGGCTCAGTCGGTTAAGCGGCCGACTTCGGCTCAGGTCATGATCTCACGGTCCGTGAGTTCAAGCCCCGCATCGGGCTCTGTGCTGACAGCTCAGAGCCTGGAGCGTGTTTCAGATTCTGTGTCTCCCTCTCTCTCTGCCCCTCCCCTGTTCATGCTCTGTCTCTCTCTGTCTCAAAAATAAATAAATGTTAAAAAAGAAAAAAAAAAAGAAGAGCAGGTGATGTTCCTTATAGGACAACTCTCTCACACACAGGGCCCAGAGGGAGGGCTGGAGCCAGGGTCAAAATACTGAATGCAAGAATGTCAAGGGAGGCTGCAGCAAGTATTGAATTTTTTCTTTGCCTGATAACATGTATGTGTGTGATACAGTCAAACACCACCTTCCCTTCATTTTTTTTCTTTGAGAGACTATTTCCCTGTACCGTAATAAAAGTGCAGGAAATCGTTTCCCCAATTTGTGCTAATGAATGACACTTGGGAAGTATCCAATAGACCATGTTTCTATTTGAAAGCTGAAAGTACATGTAGGCTCCCGTTGATCTGTAAAATATGAGTAATGGATATTTCCAGTTGAGAAATACTGTAAGATCTTGGGTTAACTGTAATTTGGTCCTTTAAGACTTCCCAGGATATAAATAGTATTGTAAATGGTATTTTTATATGTGATGGGCACAGAAGAAAAGAACCTTAGTGGTAAGGGTACCAGCAAAAACAGCATACCCAGAGAGTTTCATCTAAAGTGTTAAATTCTTTTTAGAGGGACTCTTTCTAGGGACATGGGCAAGTATAAGGGAGCCAACTAAGGACGGTGAAGCTCACTGGGGATAGCAACAGCAGAGAGTCATTAGCACCCCTTAGTCTGAAGGGTCAAGACAGGGAGGGGTGATTGTGTTACCAGAACCCAGCAAAAGCTCCCTCCTTCTACTAGCAGAATCTCTGTGTGCAGAGGCATGGTGTGCTGCCAGCACCTCTCTATCCTCCCACCCTCTAATCTCCTGCCAAGTCTTGCCTTTGGATGACTCAAAGCAGAACCTACAGGGTAATAGAGCCCAATCAATTCCACCCATAGAGGTCAACGTCCAGGGGCAAGAGTAGGGTGGACAGTGGCAAATACAGATCTGGGAGAGAGGGGCAAATAAAGAGTTATTATCACAGAAGACAAGGGGAATCATAACCCACGGAATGTTAGAGCAAGAAGAGGCTTTTCATCTTCAAATCCTCACTTTGTTGATGAGGAAACTAAGGCCCAGGGAATTAAAATGACTGAGTAACCATTATAAACCCAATAAAGGTATACTTGAGACCAAAGGCAGTCATCTTCATATCCATTCTCATGGCCTTCCCACTTCATTATTCTAGGACTCAGGAGTTATAAAACTAATGTTAGGGTAGGATTCGTTAAAATGGGGTACCTGCATGGTCATCTGCCATTATTGTGCCCATCAGACTTCACTGATCTCTTATAGGTTTCTTTCCTCCTGAGCCCAAATGTGCCTTCAGACTCTTTCTCATCCTAAGGCTCCAGGAAGCCACCAATAATTGATCCATCTTGTTGCCTTATTACACCCAACAGTATAGCATGCTCTAATCTTTAAATACAAAGCTTCAGATTATGCTAATAAGATTTCCCTCCTTGACACATGGCTCATTCTTTGATGGTGCTTCCTTGTGTGCTTTCAAACTGCTTCACTCTGGTGACTTGATGGAGGGCATTTATGTTTTGGAAGAAGGAGAATCACCATAAGATTATTTCACCTAAAGGGTAATAATAAAAAGCCCTAATCCCTGGTGTTTTTTCTCTTCTCTCCTTGCAGGTTGACAGAACAGAGGTGATTCGCACCTGCATAAACCCGGTGTATTCAAAACTGTTCACTGTGGACTTTTACTTTGAAGAGGTGCAACGCCTGCGGTTTGAAGTTCATGACATCAGCAGCAACCATAACGGGCTGAAGGAGGCCGACTTCCTGGGTGGCATGGAGTGCACGCTTGGCCAGGTGGGTCCACAGAGGGCCCTTCCCACTCCTTGCCTCCTTGGGGCCTCTCTTCCTCCCCTTTTTCCTGTCTCCTCTGCTTTATTTCTCCCTTTGATTTTATTTTCCTTTTACACGTAGCATTTTAGGAGTTCCCATTCACTGCAATACCCATTATAGTTAACTTTATATTTACATAGGGATGATGCAGCAAATATGTGAATACTTACTTATTTTGCAAAATTAAATGTTTTCTCTTTTGAATTCCTTCATTCTGTCAGTTATTTCACAACTATTTACTGGCACTTTCTACACTCTGATTGTGTGTGCTATATATAGTCTTATGCTGTTACATTATAAATTTCCATCTCCCAACTCAACCATGAGAATCCCCATGCAGGGAGTACTGCTCAAGTACATGTATTCCAAGCTTTTGGTGCCAAAATATCCCAAGAAAGGGAATAAATAGCTTTTGGTGCATGAATAAATGCTTTTACTTAATCCTCACAATTATGTGAAATAAACATTATTATATCCATTTATAAATGAGAAAACTAAGACTCAGAGAAGTTAGGCCTAAAGCCTCACACTGATAAGTGGCAGAACTAAAACTCCAACCAGGTTGGTCTCACCATAAACTCCGTAACTTTACATCAGGACACTTTTACTTTTTCCTTCCCTACTGCCATGCCCAGAATTTTAGTAGGTTCTGAGGGGAGGTCTAAATGAAGAAATAGCCCTTGTGTCGAGGAAGTGGACATTCTAATTGGAAAAGGCACACTACATACACCTAAAAGTAATTCATGATGCAGCTTAAGCCATAATGAGACAAAATATCCTGGGCTATATTCATAGGGTTGTAGGCCTTCAGGAAGGGAGAGCTCTCTGCTAGAATCACAGAGACATTGTGGATTCAAACATTGAAAAAATATAGTCCATAGATGGAAGA
This sequence comes from Puma concolor, assembly GCF_028749965.1. Classification (NCBI taxonomy): domain Eukaryota; kingdom Metazoa; phylum Chordata; class Mammalia; order Carnivora; family Felidae; genus Puma; species Puma concolor. Next base: position 27,988,498 of record NC_141675.1, on the reverse strand, counting down.
AGGAGGAGGAAGGCCTTTCAAGTAAGAAATCACTACAAACAAGGCCTAGAGGTCAGAACAACCAGGGCAGGGGTAAGGGCAGAGGAGACCCAGGTTCACTGAATCAAGGTCAGATGCTGATTTACTATAAAACTAGTGAAGCTTGAACTTCAGAGCCCCTCACTTGGGTAAACTGCTTCCAAGGCTCTGTGTGACATTTTTATTTGTAGTCATGTACTTTTTTCTGAAAGGATTCCAAATTATATAAACCTCAATCCTCACAAAACCTGCATCAATCCCATGCAGAGGCAAGGGTGTGGTTTACGGTTTAGTAAGGAAGATTCTGCCTGGCAAAGAGGTGACGAGCCTGCATGTTTATTTGTTTTTACCATGCCTCATGCCACTTATCACTAATTTCTCCATTGTGAGCACTGAGTGACAAAATAAATAATGTCCTCGTATACCTTTTTCAGCAAATATAGTGATTACTTTCATAAGATTGTTCCTTGTTCCTTTAATGAAAGCCAAAAGCCCAATGTAGATGAAGGCAGAGAAGGACTCTGGGGTATTCTCCATAAATATAATCTCTCTCATGACTTTTGAAAAGAATTGATGGTAGATAGTTCCAGAGTCTTGCCAGGTACAATGCCTAATAAGTAGTAGGCATTGAATGAATGAATGAATGAATGAATGAATGATTTCAGGTAGAATTCTGTAATGTATAAATAAAATACAATGATTTAAATGGCACATCTTATAGATATAAATGAGCCACTCCAAGATTCTCTCTGAGATTATGGACATCCCCTCATGTATAAAAGTTAGATTCTTCCTTAAGAAACAAATGTAGATCCATGTAGGAGTCATGTGAATCAAAGATCTTTTTCATCCCAAGATTTAATCATTTTATCCGTGTGAATAACCCTCAAACTTACATCTTTAGTCTCTCACAACCCTCATCTTTCCAGCAGCCAGTAAGTCCTTGACCCTCCACTCTGTGTCAGCGGTGTAGTGTTGAGCTAAAAACATTGTCCCTACATTCAAGCAGCTCACAGTCTAGCTGGGAATAAAGATGGGAAGCAAGTAATTAATTAAATTATGCAAATAATGAATTAAGTTACAACCATTATAATTATTGCTAAGGAGAAGTATTATAAGAGGAGAGCAAAACTGAGAGAATGGTGTCAGGTGGAGAGGAGATCAAAGAAGGATTCCAAGGGGAAGTGACATTTACACCGAGACTTAAAGGGAGAGTAAGCGGATCAGGTGAGAAGAAAGAGGAAACATGTTCCAAGCAGATGAGAAAACTATATACAAAGCCTCTGGATTCAGGAAGAAGTTTGGCATATGGTACATAGTAGCTTCATTTGGGTTTCCCACAAAGCTAACTCTGAGATACGAAGTCAAAGGAGGTGAAGGAGATGCCATAGCAGAGTGAAAAAGTGAGACAGGAAAAGGAAGGCAGCCTGTAATAGTGTTGTCAAGCCATCCACCACTGTGGCCAACCAGAGCTTAATTCTGCTGGGGAAATTCTGGAAGCCAGTGTAGAACAGATACCACTGAGTTATCTCACCCCATAGGTGAGGAACGGGGGCATTTATATTCTTGGGGATATATATATATTCATCAGTTATTGAGGGCTTTGTCCAGGGTGGGAACATCCATCCTCCAGTATTTCTGGCTTATTTCACAGGCAGCAAAACAGGTTCCAAAGATCCCAAGAAGCTTACAAGCAAAGAAATGCAGGTGCTGGTGGTCAGAAGTCAATGGTGTGCACTGAAGTCATAGAGCCTGAGTATATGAGCAGGGCATCATATCAGCTGTCTACCCAAAAGCCAATCACTCCACCCTTTAAGCCATCAGGTCCTGATCATTTTCTACCATGTGGCTGTGCGGACAATAGCCCTATCCCTAGCTCAAGGGCGAATGCTGAGTATTATCAGCCAATCATATGAATCTCGTTCCCTTTTGCCAGAGATTGGTTTAGGGGTGGGCTGGTGGCCAGTTCTAATCAGTAACACATGACAGTTTTTTCTTGGAAAGGTTTTTTAGCCTAACGAGAGAGAGAGAGAGAGAAGGAGAGACACCCAACACCCACATATGAAGAAAGAAGTCTCTGCCTGTCATTCTTGGAACTACTGCAGCCACTTTGTAGCAGGGATGAGGATGAGAGCACCCCTAAGGGGAAGTCAGAGCCAAGACAGGTGGAGGCACTGGCTGACATTCTGTACATGGAGCCCACCTTGTCTGTGGACTCCTTATTATAAGATAATAAAGTTTCCTGGGATGGGATTTTCCATTCCTTGAGCTGAAAACATCATGATTGATATAGAGTATATCAATGAAAGCATATCGGTGGAAGATGGATGGACTTTCTAGAGTAGGGTGAATAAAGGGAAATGGGGGGAGTGCATTGCTTTAAGTTTTTAATCTCTCAAGATGAGGAATATCTAGAAGCGAGCACTGAGGATAAGATTACAAATAGTAGTTTCTAGTTATATCTTGAGACTTGAAAGAGCTTCCATACTGACCATTTGACCCTCTTAACAAGTTTGGGAGGACAAGTGTTACCACCTGCATTTTATAGCTGAGAAAACTGAGGATCAGAAAGGTTCAGTGTCCTGGCGGAGCCAAAACCAGAAGTCAGGAGCTTTTGGTCCCTAATCTGAAAGCTCTTTCTTCTGCCATTTAGGGAAGGATAGTGTGGAGAGGCCACATGCTGAGATCTCTTTTAACATCATGGCTTAGATGAAACAAATGAGCAGCAAGTCAAACTTGTTCAGTGTAGCCTTAAGCCATGCTCCCCAAGCCATACTGCTTTCCTGCACCGCAACCCCACATATACCCCCCTCCCCGGGGACAGGCTAGCCTCTCTGGGTATCTTGTATGTTCATGGACAACCACCCTTTTATATTATCAGCCATGTGATAGGTACAATTGACCTTTCCATACTTTTGGGGTGGGCACTAATTGACTGAAATCAAGCAGGATATCCCATTTTTGTGGCCACAGTGATTAGTTCAATGAAGGTATGTAACGAATCAGAGATAGTGAAACATAAAAACATATTTGCTAGAGCCTTGTGAGAAAGAAAAGGTGAGGCTGTGAGGTCTGGAAGTGATACCCTTCAAGGGGAGAACATCGAGCTGCTGTGGGAAGAAAAGGAGGGGTGATAACATGACAAAATGTGGATGAAAAGGAAAGAGCCTGGCATCTCAAAGGGAAGAAAAGAGAGAAATTGGGTCATATTATTTGCATGCTAGATAGTGTCCTGTCTGCAGCCAGTCCTTCCTAGGAATTTTGGTCCAATAGCTTCACTTTGTTATTTAAATCATTGTGGGATAGTTCTTTTTGCCACTTGCAACATGGAGTTCTAACTAATTAAGTCATATTCTATAAAGCCCCTTCTCCAAGCCACAGTGACCTTTCCAGACTCCAAGATCCTGTAACCCGTCTCCATCTCATTCATTTAGTAACTCGTTCTTCACTGCCTCCAGAAGTTCCTTTTTCTCAGTTCATTAAAATAATTTCTCTCTCAATTAACATTTTTATACATACTATCTAGCCCTCCAGCTAGTTTGCAAGTTTCTTAGGGCAGAGGCCATAATCAATACTTCCTTTTTGTGTCTAATGCAACACCGTGCTTTATATATCACATAAGCCACATTTACTGATTAATTTTGAAAATTAATCAGTTTACTGATTAAATTGAAAATTTTAAATCAGTATGAACTTTTATTTTAACATGGTAAGTTTCGTTCAGTCACGTATTTGTTATTTCAACAAGCATTTAGCAAGTGCCCCAGATACACCAACTTGTCTCTAGTAGGTGCTAGAGACACAAAGATGAAAAAAGAGAGAGGCTCAGCCCCAGAAGTGCTTAAAATTAGCTGGGAAATTATTAAAATTATTAAATAAGTAACTAAAATGCATGTTATTTAGTGCTGCAACAGGATATTTTCCAGGGGCAACAGGGGAAAGACTTACCTTTGCCTACTGGGAACCAGGGAGGTCTCATAAGAAAAATGATTTTGGGGGCACCTGAGTGGCTCAGTTGGTTGAACATCTGGCTTCAGCTCAGGTCATGATCTCCCAGTTGGTGGGTTTGAGCCCCACGTCAGGCTCTGTGCTGATGGCTCAGAGCCTGGAGCCTGCTTTGGATTCTGTGTCTCCCTCTCTCTGCCCCTCCCCCACTCACACTCTGTCTCTCAGAAATGAATAAATATTTTAAAAATTTTTTAAAAAAAGAAGAAAAATGATTTTGGACCTGAATCTCACCGGATGAGTAGGAATTCACGAGCAGATAGAAGAAATAAGGACCCTCTGGGCAAAATGACCAGGGCACACAAAGGCACAGCAGCACAAGAATAGCAGAGAACTCTAAGGGATTCAACATGGCTGGATAGTCAAAGGTTGGGAAAAGGATAACGGAGGCTGAAGAGAAGAGGAGCCAGACCAGAGGCTTTTAAGTGCCTTTCTCTAAAGTTTGGAGAGCTTGGATGTGTTACACTGGAAGTCCTGAAGGGTTTTGACCAGGGAGAGGACAAGATTGGATGTGCATATTAGAAAGATCACTTTAGCATTCCTTGAAGGGTGAATGGGTGAGAGTGGATATGGAGGCAAGGAAGCCAGTTAGGAAGCTTGTGCCGTAGCAGGAGCATCTCGTCAGAGATGAGGGCAGTGGTGATGGAAGTTGAGGCCCAGGAAAGAGTTTGGCCAAACGCAGGATCAACAGGCCTTAGAGAATGGGTGAAGGAGGGAGGAGTTTGCAGGTAGCTGGCTCAGGTCCTACAAGAGTGATTTGTCTGTCTTTCTGGGGAATCATATTGAGGAGTGGGGTGAGGAATAGAGTGTGATGGTGGCGTGTTGAGCTCAGGATGTCTGTGGGGAATCCAGAGGAGGTTGCCACTTGGCCTCTGACCATGAGGATCTGGAAATGATCCAGATTTGGCAGTGGACTCCCTATGGCCCATGCAGCCTGAAAGTGGATGACATCCCTCAAAGAAAATGTTTTGTTTTTATTTTTGGAAGGTAACTCATTGATATATGAACAAATCAAATGATTTTTTAAAAATTGAGTATGTGACAACATCTCTTTCTACATTCTTTCAGATTAAAGTGTGAAAATGTTAACTTTTGATGTAAATGGGAGTTTTCTCTTTTTTTCTAAGTTGTTTTTCTAAGATCTCTAATATGATCCAGCAAACACACACACACACACACACACACAAATCAACATTTTTCTTCTTTATAATTTCAGTGGTTCAAGAAGATTCCTTTCCTTGTACTGGTTAGTTAGGCAGGGGATGGCTGGATCCAGGAGCTGCTATAGGAATGCTGCATTCAGGGTCTGAAACACAGTTTCATAATGCTGAAAAGCACTTACTGTGGAGCCTGATGGTCTGGTGTCACATCCCAGCTCAGCTGCTCTCAAGTTGTATGTCCACAGGCAAATTCTTGCAACCATTTAAGACTTAGCCTCTTCATATACAAAATAGAGATAATAATAGAGCTGGCCTTGAGAAATATTGTGACAATCAAGTGAGAAAATACATACAAGGTGCTTAGCAGAGAGAGCATTCAGGGTATGGAAGCTGTTATTAAGGACATGAAAATCTAGGAAATGATGAGAAGGATCAACATACATTGCGGCCAACTTTGTTTCAAGAGTGAAAGTGGAAGCAAAAAGGGTGAAAACAGTATGACAAAACACCATATCCTGGGCAATGAGTAAACTGAACTTATGACTTTGCCTCAAGTTTGTTGAAAATATTATTTAGTCAAAGGTTTCAGTGTGTGTGTGTGTGTGTGTGTGTGTGTGTGTGTGTGTGTGATATTTACTTTTTTCAGACTATTTTTAAATGAAAGTGGTTTCAACTCAGGTCTCTGAAATAATTGGGGGACAGGTCTTCCAATTCCTATCTGAGCTCAACTAAGGCCCCAAAGGAGAGAGAAAGTGACATCCCAAAACCCATGCTGGAAGTCACACATTCAGAGCTGTCTCTTCAAGACTGTCTACTTGCCCTGTCCATGTGAGTTTACCACATTCTCACTCTGATATGTGAAACAGGGGGATTTGTGGATTTTAGGAAAGGAAAATGGCAGCCCTCAGCATGCTGGAACCTGACATTGGCCATGAAGTTGAGTATAAGCACAGCCAGTGACTTAGCATTGAGCAATAATGCCAGATGAAGGTTCATGTCTCCAAGAGCACTCCAGGCAGAACTGTGTGTTCTCAGCAGATGGATGAGGGGGGCGAATCACAGAGATGCAGGGTGGCCAGAAAGCTGTGTACTCTTTCTGGGTGAGCTTGAAGACCGTCCTTGGATTTCTGTTGGCAGAAAGGAGACCAGAAGCTAAGCCCCTCTCCTGCTGCAACAGAGGGCATGCCAAGGACAGCCATGGTCCCTCACTATCTTGAACAGCAAACAGACCTTCTTCAAAGTGCCACCTTCACTTCTTTCACTGCTTACTAACTAGTCCAGTCATCCCCAAATTTTTCCACTTCTTCATGCACCAAATACAGTGGGAACACCAAATCAGAAATAATGAGAATAATAAATGTAGTAGTTAACTTTCCCTGGGTACTTTTTATTTACCAGTCACTGGGCTAAGCATTTGTTATATTTCACTTAAGTTAATCAGCTTGACATCCCTGGGCAATAGGCACTACCATTATCCTCATGTACATCTGAGGAAATGCACTGAATAAAGCTGGGTGACTTATTTAAGGCCACACAGCTAGTAAATGGTAGAGCTAGAACTCAAATGCAGATCTGTTTGCCCCCAAAGCCCCTTGAAGCTCATCACTAACTAGTGTAAATTGGAATGTAGTATCTAATAATGCAAAGCCAAGTTGGAGTTGACCTTGCTAGGGTTTTGTTTTATTAGTTTCAGTTTATTTGTTTGTCTTATAGGAATCCTCTTGGAAAAAAAAAATATATATATATATATGTATATGTGTATGTATATATATATATGTGTATATATATATATAGGCCATATATATGTATATATATGTATATGTATATATATGTATGTATGTATACATGTATATGTATATATATACATATGTGTGTATGTGTATACATATGTGTGTATATGTACATATATACACGCACATATATACACACATATGTATGTATGTATATGTATATATAAGCATATGTGTATGTATATATATACATGTATATATATACATAAATATTTTTTATGTATACATTATGTATACATTTATATATACGTGTACATATATATGGCCTTGGTCATCTTTCCTCCATGTTTGCATGTTTGCATACTGAACTAACTCTAAATACAGCATGGTTTCTTAAATAGTATCAGTCTCAACCTCCCAAAACCAGAACCTTATAAATTCAGCACCCAGAAGGTACCCCCTCCTGATCTTTTCACCCTTAATCATGTTGAACAAACCCATCAACCAAATTTAGAAGTTGTCCCTAGGTTTTATCATTGCTTTTCCTGTGGGTGTTTTCTCTTCTTCATGGCTCAGAGGACTGTGTATAGTCTTCCTCTCTTCATTGCCATATAGCTTTACTTTAGTGTATTCATTCCCCCAAAGCTCAGATTTCTGTTAAAACTGAGAATGTCTCTATAAAAAAAAACAAAAACAAAAACCTGAAGCAGGCTTCAGGTTTTGAGGCGTGAACTATCTGCACAGAGCCCGATGCAGGGCTCGAACTCATGAGCTGTGAAATCATGACTTGAGACAAAGTTGGATGCTTAATCCACTGAGCCATCCAGGAGCCCCCAATTTCATTCTTTTGCATGTTGCTATCTGGTTTTCCCAGCACCATTTGTTGAAGAAACTGTCCTTTTCCCTTTGAATATTCTTTCTTACTTTGTCGAAGATCAATTGACGATATAGTTGTGGGTTTATTGTGGGTTTTCTATTCAGTTCCATTGATTTATGTATCTGTTTTTGTCCCAGTATCACACTATTTCGATTACTACAGCTTTGTACTATAACTTAAAGACCAGAATTGTGATGCCTCCAGCTTTGCTTTTCTTTTTCAAGATTGCTTTGGCTCTTTGGGGTCTTTTGTGGTTTCATACCAATTTTAGGATCCTTTGTTCTACAGATAGTTGCATTTATCTTCACCTATCTTTGCTATCACACCTAAATCAACACTGAGTTCATCAATAAGTCTGGTGAAATTATTGAATTTAAAATTCTAATTATTCTATAAATCCTAATAATTTAAAAAAGTCATTGTCATCTGAACATATGATGACTAATCATTTAAAATTTCCTCCAAGAGGGGCACCTGGGTGGCTCAGTCGGTTAAGCATCCGACTTTGGCTCAGGTCATGATCTCATAGTCTGTGAGTTCGAGCCCCGTGTCAGGCTCTGTGCTGATAGCTCAGAGCCTGGAGCCTGCTTCGGATTCTGTGTCTCCCTCTCTCTCTGCCCCTCCCCTGCTCATGCTCTGTCTCTCTCTGTCTCAAAAATAAATAAAAACATTACAAAAAATTTAAAAAAAAATAAATAAAATAAAATTTCCTCCAAGAAATTTCCTTTAAGAAAACTCAATATACTTTTCGGAAAAGGTGCAAAATGGAGAAGGGTTAAAAGAGGATGTACTTTTTTATTTACCAAATGATACTTTGCTTTAAAATATTTTTGCATTTACATAGCATGTTACTTCAACATAGCATTTTTGTTTATTTTTTAGAAACTTAATTTATTGATAAAATAAATTAGGATTTTATCCATAAAGTGTAAAAAAAAAAAAAAACCAACTGAGAATGTCCTGCTTTCTTGCAGCATGAGTGGGGCAGGACAATCTCTGATTCCTTAAAGGAGTTCTAGGCTGTCTGGGGGCTCTGACCTTCATTCATGAGAAAGGAATCATGTACCACCTTCCCACAGAGCAACAGTTCTCAAACCTCAAGTCTAATCAGAATCCCTGGAGACTTATTCAAACACAGAGTGCTGGGCCCCACTCCCAGCACTTCTGACTCAGCAGATTTAGCAAAAGACCCAATAATTTGCATTTCTAAGATCCCAGGTGACAAGGATGCTGCTGGCCCTGGGCCACAGTTTGAGAACCACTGCCACAGAGTCTTAGGGGAAGAATGCTAATAAGTCTTGGGCACTGAATCACTTGTTTTAATTATGAAAAAAACTAATGTTTTAGGTAATTATCTGAGAAATTAAGGAGGACACAGAAAAGATCTAGAGAGCAGGAAAAATGTTGCTTCATAAAGTTACATTCCCACAAAGGATCATGTACAGGGCTCAGAATTTACATTTTTGGTGAAGATCTCAGCTCCCCTCTACTAAGTGTAGTTGAATGGGTCTATTAGCCAGACTGCTGGTTCCTTTCTTGATTCAGGCAAATGTTAGGATTACTTCAGCCACATTGGCCCCTGAAAGGATTGGCAGACCACAAGCTGTCAGTGGTCAATGGGAATTTGCTGTCAGGGTGGGTTGAACCCAGTTGGTTGACACTGTGGGTATGACAATGCAAGAGGGAGCTATCCACACTCAATGTAATGCTCACATTGAGACTCCACAGGTTGGTTTTTGTTGCATAACATCTAATAATCCTCAAGGCATAAAATTGATGGCTCAGGGAAGTCAAATTTACACATTACAGCAGGCAATTCATTTCCCTTCTGCTTCTCACATGAAAAGCTTTCTTTAACTTTGCAGAATTACTGCAAACAGAAGCGGCATGAGTGATAAATGATGTCATAAATAAAAACCATCATCTCAGCTCCCTTGGACTGGCTGAGAAGTCCCAGGAAGTGGTCTCAATGCTGACTGTCTATTCTGCTCATAGGCAACTGGGATTCATGTAGAGTGACTGTAGGTGAGCAAGCCCTCAGTTCTCCAAGGAGAATAAAATTAATTTTTGCCTTTTTCTTTGCTGTCATTGTCAGGCAAGTAATCTTAAATTTGCATCCTAGGAAAATCCTTCTGCTTTCTCTGGAGTTTTCCTTTTGTATCTTTAAATAACCTTGATGGTGTCCTCCACTGGAGTCTGAGCCCTAGATCCTGGATCTGTCACCAACTCCCTGTGTCGTAATGGGCAGTTTGCTTAACCTCTTGGTGACATAGTGACCTCATCTATAAAGGGAAGGTTTCATATTGATTCATCTCCAAGTTCCTTCCAGTTCTAATAGCCAATGACTCTTAGTCATCTCTTTCCTTCCCCTTGTCACTAAAAGTAAGCATCCTTTCCTACATTCTCATCCCTTTTCAGGATACTCTCTGTCCCCTTCCACCCTACCCCCAGTCCCTTTTCACATCATCTGTTAGCATGAGATGCTTCCCTCTTGCTAAGTCATAGATGTCATTCAGCCACAGACTTGTGTTCCTACCTAAATGCTCCCCAGGAAAGCAACTCCTTATGTCTACTTAATTTCAAACATAGTTTTCAAAAGATACATTTAGTGGCAATGAAAATGGTCTGTACTTATAAGCCACACTTGGATTATACCTCTACTGGCTCCAAATGAGAAGGGGAGGAGAATAAGAGATTTAGAACTGGATGAGAATTTGCAAGAACTGACATGTCACACTGAAAAGAACCTAGGTGTTTGTCCTGGTCCCAACCCTTTAAGCCAGGCTGGTGTGAGGCACTCAGCCCCTAGCCCACCGCCCCAGTGTCCCTGGACCTGCCTCCCCAAACAGAGAGCCACATATGACACCTGGGTTTGAAGGCAGCCACCTAGGACCTTTACCACAGCTCCCACACTTGCTTGTTTCCAGCCAGCTTTTATCCCAGTTCTTCTTGCTCCCAACTCAGAACTACTTACTTACCTACAAAAATCCAAGCTGAACCCTATCTCCATGGTGTTTACACATGCTCTCCCCAGCATCTGGCCCTTCCTTTTTCCCTAATAAATGTTGTCTTACCGTACCTTCTTTACTTGGGGTGCCCGGGTGGCTCATTCAATTAAGCGTCCAACTCTTGGTTTCAGCTCAGGTCATAATCTCACGGTTCATGAGATCAAGCCCCACATCAGTCTCTGCACTGGCAATGCAGAACATGTTTGGGATTCTATCTCCCTCTCTCTCTGCACCTCCCACCCACCCCCCCCCCCCCCCGGCTCGCTCTCTCTGTCTCTCTCTCTCAAAATTAATTAATTAAAAAAATGTCCTGTACTTGTCTCAGGCCTGAAGCTTGAGACCATATGGCACATGAACTAAATTATCAATATGCCAAACAGCCAATTCGCTGAAGTCAAATAACCAAAGAGCCACTCCACCAAATAATACAGTAGGCCAAATATGAATTCTCTGCTAAATATTTTTGTTTACCAAAATACTTGATTGAGGTATTTGAACTGTTTGTAAAGTATGCTACAATTATCTTAAAACCTGTGAAGATTTCTGCTTTTTTTAAGTTTAGTCTGCTTATGAATTTAGTTACTGATTATCATAAACTTTTATGAATATCAAATGTAGTCATAGGAAGACTAAATTATCTTTTGCCTTCTCTCTCAAAGGTGGGAAAAAATATGGTGCAAGCTCTTAAAGTACCCATTTCTTCCCAGACCAGAGGACTAGGAGGATATATTTTTAGATAACAACAATGATGGCATGTAGATGGGATTATGGGTGACTTTTAGTGTCACCTCCATATTTTTCTATATTTTCTTCAAGGAGTATATATCACCTCTATAATCAGAAAAAATTACAATAAATGTTAGTAAAAATTAATAAAGCCTATATACTGACTTCAAAGAATTCATATTCATGTAGAGGAATATGACACATATGTATTATATAGATACACTTTTGAGAAACTTTAGAATACATGAAGAGTCCTACTTTGGGAAATGTGAGGGAAAGGCTTTGGGATGAGCTATTTGCTGAGGCTGTGCCCTCGGCAGGTTTTTGAGAGAACATTTTGCAGATGTTGCAAGTAAAGCCTTAGTCCTCATCCCCCAACCCCTTGGCCCACAGGGAGGAAGGTTTGCTTGGGTAATCTGATTCTGATCTTTTGTGATACCATTTTTGATTACAGAAGAGACCCTGGAGGGCTTGGAGCACCACTGAGGATTAAGTTAAGGAAACTTCCTTGGAACTGCAAAGAGGTTCTGACATTCCTTTAAAGCCTAGAACCTCCAGCTCAAGCCTAATTTGGGAAAAAGAATATTTTTATTTTGAATTAACCCAATGAAGTTTAGGGGAAGAAATACACAGTTACTGCTTGGGTTACAAAATCATTCCCAGGAGTCTTGGTTTCAGATTCAAGGACAAAATGAGGCTGAGTACGAATTCATTAACTTTGTTTTGGATGGAATGTGAGTCTTTGGGGCTTCTCCGGACACGAAGGCAGGTCAGGTGAGGCCATGAGTGTGCTGATTAATGTGTTTCACCCACACTTCCTTGGCATGTGCCCACAGGAGGCTGAGGTCAGCATACATTCCCAAGCCAGTTAGCAGAAGCAAGGGAGCAGAAATCTTCCAATGTTCTCTCTCCCCAGTGAGAATCAAACCAGGAAGACTAGTGTTACAATTAACGGGCAGACAGAACTCCAGTAGAACCAGAAAAGCTTGAAATGGGGAGGAAAACTAAAGCAAGGTTGAGTTTAAGCCAGATCAGTATGAGAGTCTGCACTCTGGTGCTTCTGGTCTCTCCTTAAATACTTCCAAGGAGGGGTGAATTCATCCTTACATATCAGGTATCCTGATAATGTTAGTGTAACCTATGACTGCGTTTGCCCGAGTCCATCTTAGTTTATACCTATTGTCATGACTTAAATATGAACACTGCCTCCTTTCATTTTCAAAAGTGTCCCAATTTAGACAAAATAGTTGATGGTCCCTTTGTGATAATAAATCACATTCACAGCTAACATTTACTAAGAGCTGATCATGTGCCAGGCATTCATGAGCTTGGTGCTATTGACATTATCATTATCATTATCATCATCATCACTATTATCACCAAGCCAAATTTACATGCATCCTAAGAGGCAAAATCAAGGTGCAAAAACAGGCATTTGTATTCAGATTCAGGGTACTAAGCAATTCCTCCTGCACCCCTAAAGTGTGCTACCTCTGGGCTTCCATTTCATGCACTCAGGAAAAAAAAGATCCCTATCTCTTTACAGATCTCCCACACCTTCCCACTGATTTTCTCATAAGTAATCAGTTGAAATGAGGAGACTGATATTCTGAGGGTCTTATTATATCCCAGGTATCATGTCACAAGAGGGCCACTATCTTTTCTACTTGACAGATCAAGATCTAGGCTTGGGGCACCTGGGTGGCTCCATCGGTTAAGTGTCTGACTCTTGATTTCAGCTCAGGTCATGATCTCATGGTCATGGGATCGAGCCCCACATTAGTCTCTATGCTGACTGTGGAGTTTGCTTGAGTTTCTTCCCTCTCCATCAACCCCCCCCAGTCCCCCCGACACTTGCATGCACTCTCTCTTAAAAAATAAATAAATAAAAGAACTAGGCTTTAAGAGCTCAACTAATTCATCCAAGATCATGCTGACAGCAGGTCATGGAGCTAAGATTCACACCTGAGTTGATCTGATTTCAATACCTGCCTTCCCATTAGACCATATTGCCTACCAAACTGCATTCAATTTCTGTAACCCTTTGCAAATCAGAAAAAGTGGAGTAGCAATTCTCCCTAAATGCTATCACTGTAAGACTGTTAACTGAGGTCAAGAAGGAAGCAACCTTTTCCACAAGTTGGTTAAATTGACTCCTATATCTAAACAGCCATTCTCCCAGCTCAGGAAGACCTGTGACATCCATTTGCAAACACATGCCCCATTCGTGAGTGTTTATCTGAAATACTCCTGGACCACAGTATCTGAGCAACTTATAGTGTTTAGGCCTCATCCTTCCCTTGGCATGGACCTATTGCTCATTTACCAATTAAGGATAACAGTCAGATGTAAATAACTGGTATTCATTCATTCATTCATTCATTCATTCAGTGAATAGTGCATTAATGCTAACAGTAATAATTTAAAAGCATTTAATTTAAATACAGTTATCCACTCATCCAAATGATTATGCATGAAATTATTCATTCATTTACTAGGCACTTACTGCATGTCAGACACTCTTCTAGAAACCGGGGCAACAGCTGTGAACAAAGAGGACAAAGCCCTGTATTCATGGAGCTTATGTTTTCCTCCATGAAATAATAACAGACAATGATAGTGATATGAAAGAAACCCTAAGGAATGTAGAGTGGTGGCAAGGGAGTGGGTGCAAATTTACATAGGAAAGCCAGAGAGGCCCTTTCTGAGCAGAGACCAGAATGAAGTATGGGCATGAGCCATGTAAAGAAATGCAGAAAATTGTTTCAGGCAGAGAGCAGAGCAACTGTTCTTACATAGTACTGCCAGATCCCTATGCTGAAAACTTTGCATGCATTATCTCATTTAATCCTCACAAAAGCCCTGAAGGGAATGTGCCATTATTTTTCCATTTTCTGCCAGCCGTCTGAACATTGAAGTGACTTGCTTACCTGCACACCACTTTTTTCTCTTTTTTTAAACATTTATTTATTTATTTATTTATTTATTTATTTATTTATTTATTTTGAGAGAGAGAGAGAGAGCAGGGGAGGGGCAGAGAGAGGGGGAGAGAGAGAGAATCCCAAGCAGGCTCTGCACAGTTAGTCCAGAGCCTGATGTGGGGTCATGAGATCATGACCTGAGCTGAAATCAAGAGTCAGACACTTAACCAACCGAGCCCCTCAGGCACCCTAAGTGCACGCCATTTTTAAGTGCAGGAGCCATGAGTTAAATCCAGGCCTCCTAGCTCCCAGACAACATCCCCACTGGAACTACTGAGGAGCTGAGTGCCTCAGCTGCCAGCCTGCAACACTCCCCTGCACTTTTTTTTTTTTAATTTTTTTTTCAACATTTTTTATTTATTTTTGGGACAGAGAGAGACAGAGCATGAAGGGGGAGGGGCAGAGAGAGAGGGAGACACAGAATCGGAAACAGGCTCCAGGCTCTGAGCCATCAGCCCAGAGCCTGACGCGGGGCTCAAACTCACGGACCGTGAGATCGTGACCTGGCTGAAGTCGGACGCTTAACCGACTGCGCCACCCAGGCGCCCCTCCCCTGCACTTTTAACACAAGACTGAGAGAATGACTGATCCCTAAGAAACATCTGCAAAGCCTGTATCCTCCGTCTGATTCTGCATCAGATTTTGGTCTTTGTAATGTTTTGACTACAGAAGAGACCCAAGAGGGTTTGCAGCACTAGCAATGAGCAAGTTAAGAATGTTCATGGGTCCATGAGGATGGGGGCTTTAAATCTTTGTCTCCTTCTAGAGGCTTTTGCTCCAGAGACCCTCCCTCAGCTCTGTTGCAGGGCCTGCATCTCAGGCTCCTCCTCCAGACATGCAAGAACCTCTTCTACATAACATCCTTGTAAACCAAGCAAGTTTCCATCCCTCCACCCCATTATTTGTAGGGAATGGCTCTATTGTTTTTCTGTACATAAAGGCAACACACGCCCCTTTTAAAAACTGTTCAGAAATATACAAAACTAATAAAATCATCCTTCATCACAACATTGAGAGATAGTTAGTAAACATTCTGGTGTATATTCTTCCAGAGTTTTTCTTATGTATGCACATACATACAGTTGTTTTTTTCAACAACCATTTGGTCATTTATAAATGCCTTTCGTTGCTTGCTTTTTTCTCATAAAAAAATATCTTGAACATCTTTCCATGTTAATGTACGTACTTCTGCATCATCTATTTTAAGGGCTATAAAGTATTCCACGGTAGCAAAAATCATGTAAGGCCTCCCGTATGTCAGACATGAAGGCTGTTTCTAGTTTTCCACAATTTTAAACGACACTTGAATGAGCATTGTATTATGTATATCTTCATGCCCTCTGAGACTGAATTTTTTTAGAATAAATTAATAACAGTGGAATATTTGGGCACACATTTTAAGGTCCTTGATACAAATTGCCATATATCTGTGTAGAAACATGGTAGCAACTAACAGTGCATTATACTGTGCACAATGGTATTCTTTATATCCTCAGTAATGCCTCCCACTTTTAATCTTGTTCCTTTTGAAGTCTCTTTCAGCACAGGGAAAAGAAGACCACTGCCCCAAACTGGATGTCACCCACCTGCCCCCGTTAGAGGTTCCTCTAGTCCCAGCCTAAGTGGGGAGGACACAGAGGAGCATGACCCCTCAGGTCCCTTGTGGTCCTGGAGGCGGGGCCCCCACAGGTTTTGTCCAGAGGCTACAGGTAGAATGAGGAAAGGAGACATTGCCTTAAGTCTCAGCCTGGGAAGGTTGCCTCGCTCTCAGACTTTGTCCTTTCTCTCCTTCATGTATGCCCCCAGCAGCTCCTGCCCTCCCATTTATCAACCACATGTTGGAGACTCCCAGTTCAGGCCTCTCCTCTGAGCCCCAGACTCATGTCTTTAACCATCTCTAGATACTGACTGCACTCAGATGACTCACAGAATTCTCAGACTCCACAGCTCCAACCACGCCACCATCTCCCCTTGCTCTCCCAGCCCACCCCTTCCACCAGCTCCTCCTCTACTGTGCCCCACCCAGGGAATGGCACCTCCACCTTCCCAGATGGGGAGGCCCCCAAACTGGGAGCCTTCTTTTGTACCACTCTCCTATTTTCTGTGCCCCACAGCCTTCCCATCAGTCAATCAGTCACAAAGCCCCATCAATTTAGTGTGTTAAATATCTTTATTATCCACCCCCTTTTCTCTTCCACTGCCAGTGTCCCAGTCTAAGATAAGTCTGTAATTATCTCTATGTGGGGATTGATAGGATGGGAGAAAAAAGAAGAGGAAGGAACATTTCCTAAGGATCTATATGTGACTGATTCTGAGATTTTGTTAATAATACTCATTATGCACACGATAAGCCAATGGAGTAAATAATATCACCATTTTATAGAAAAGGAAACTGAGGCTTGGAGAGGTTAACCTGCCCGCTCTCACACCAGAGTCAACATTCAGAGCCCTGTGTGTGATTCTTGTTCTACATTATGTAGTAAGAGTGAAGTTAGAGAACCAGTTGGGAGGCTCTTGCAATGGTCTGAGTGAGAGGGAACGTGCTCTACGGTAAGCTCCTACGGTAAGGCAAGGAGTGAGTATGAATCACTTTGTGTGTCTGGTAGGGTTTAGCACAGGACCTGCCTCTGTCATTTGTGGAAGGCAGAAGAGTATAGCAGCTAAGGGAATGGAACTGGATGGACTAGGGAGGCTAAGGGAATGAGTGTAGCAGCTAAGGGAATGGAAGATGTCCTGGCTCTGGGACCTTGAGCAAGTTATCTAGCCTCTCTGTAGTGGGCTAAGTGGTGGCCCCAAAAAAGATACATCCACATCCTAACCCCATAATCCATGAATGTGGATTCTTTGAACAAAGAGTCTTTGCAGATCTAATTAAGTAGAGGATCTCAAGATGAGGAGGTCATCCTGGATTACCCAGGTAAACCCTTAATCCAGTAACAAGTGTACTCATAAAAGAGCTCCAGAGGAGAGACACAGACAGGAAGGAGCGTGCCACATGAAGGAAATGGAGTCATATAGGGACACATCAAGGAACAATGGCAGGCACCAGCAGCTGGAAGAGACAAGCTATGGAAATCTTCCATAGAGCCTCCAGAGAGAATATGGTCCTGTAGACAGCTTGATTTCAGGCCTCTGCCCTCCAGAACCAGGAGAGAATACATTTCTTTTCTGTTCTGCCACCGAGTTGGTGGTAATTTGTTATGGCAGCTGTGGCAAACGAATACACTCTCTAAACTCGTTGCTCTCATCTGTCACTGGGCATATGATCATACTTCATAGGGCTGTCATGAGAATTAAATAAATCAATACACATAAGGCAATTTAGAGCAGTAGCTGGCACATATTAAGTTCTCCTGAAGTAGTATTTATTATGACTAATAAATGATAATAATAAATTTATTATGACTAATGTTCATTAGCTGAGTGACCTTAGTTATCTTTGACCCTCTGGTTCCTTCAGCTGTTGAATGGTAATAAAAATACTTATTCTGACCACCTTAAAGCTGGAGTTTCTTCTTTCACTTAGAAATGGTCAAAGGATTTCTCCAATCCTCCTCTGTCCTATGGACTACTAATTTAGTTGTGAGCCTCACTGAAGACAAGTCACAGACTGCCAAAGATGACGGTTGAAAAGTGCCTCGTGCCCTTGGCCTGATGAAAATGCGCTACCCTGGGCACTGGGCTGCTTGGAGAAGACAGCTCTTTCTCTTTCTCCTGATTACCACATAGTATGACTGGGGGCTGGTAAAGGGTGGACTCAGAGCCAGGTCATTTGTGATGAGGAGGACTTACACCCATCATCAGAGACAAAGGTGGATAATTAATGCACAAGCAATTCTTAAATCCCTCTCAGAAACTCTCTCTCCACTCCATCCCTTGCTAATGAAGTCAGAGAAAGGGTAAAAGCCTGTAATTACACTTGAAGTAATTAGAACTCTGCTTAATAGAAAGCTTAAGACAGTAAGTCCAAACCAGTAGATCACCCATTGTTCCTGTCATTCTGAATCATTCTCCCCAGGGTGTTCCTTTTGTAAGCCTCCACTGGGGAAGCAAGGACTATACTGAATTCCCATAAAATGTATGCACACATGCATGTCACCTGTCCTCTCCCCTGGATGGCTGACAAAGCTTCAGCATGTACCTTTCTTAGTTCATACAACTTTACCCATTAATGAAAGTCTAAATCAGAATGGATTAATTTAAAAGGCCTTTCCTATAAATCTTTAAAATCTGATCATATCATACTAAAATTGTCTACATTCAATACTCACTTTCTTGCTCAGTGCTTCTCAACTTTAATGTGCATGCAAATCACCTGGGGATCTCAGTGAAATTCAGATTCTGATTCAGTAGGTCTGGGGTAGGTCCTGAGAGTCTGCATTTCTGACAAGTTCCCAGGTCATGCTGGTGCTGCTGGAGGGAGCCAGATAGGATAAGGAGGGGAAGACACACATTAGGAGCAAAGCAAAAGTTCTTCCCTGTCCCACAGGTGACCACTTTCCTCCTACACAGCAACTGTTGAAAGCTTCTAATCTTGAAAAATGAATAAAATTTTCCCATTGAGGAGAGAGGGTATGAGTCATCCTAGGCAGAGGGAATAGCCAAAGAGGAAGCACAGTTCTTGAAGTTTTTTAAAAAGTGTTCTTTAAAATATTTTTAAAGCTTCTCTTTATTGTTTTGTACATAGGAGAGGCCAAAGATCTCAGGAGTTACTCTGTGCTCAGACAACAATGTGGGTCCTTTAGGTCGGCAGTGGCAGCAAGGCAACCAGGAAGTGGAGGGACAGCACCAGGAGAAGGCTCTCCTAGCACAATGCAGACCTTGAGCAGGTCTGATTTCTACCAGGTGAAGTAATACTGCCCAGCAGTCTTGCTGAGGGAAGTGGTAAGGTAGGGATTTCCCCAGAATCAGCCATCACTGAGGCATCCTTTCCCGGACTTTGAACCTGATCATGGACTAACTTCATGTATTAGTTCCCTGTGTTTATAGTTACAAATTATCACAAACATGGTGGCTTAAAACAACACAAATTTATTTTCTCACAGCTCCAGGGGGCAGAAGTCTGCAGCCAAGGTGTCAGAAGGGCCGTGCTCTTTCTGAAGGTTATAGGGGAGAATCCGTTCCTTGCCTCTTCCAACCTCTGGTCCCCGCCAGTTCCTTAGCTTGTGGCCACATCACTCCAAATGTCCAGTGCCTTCAAATCTCTCTCTGTTCCATCTGCATGGTTTCTTCTCTGTTGAGTGTATGTTCTCATGTACCCCCTTTTCCCCCTGCCCACTGATTCTCTCTTGTAAGGACACTGGGATTGCATTTAGGGTCCACTCAAATAATCCAGGATAATCTCCCCATTTTAAGATCTTAACTTAATTAAAGCTGCAAAGACTTTTTGCCATATAAGGTAATATACAGAGGTTTTAGGGATTAAGGTATGAATATCTTTTGGGGGGTCATTTTTCTTTTTTTTTCTAATTATAATAAGGGTTTTTATTTCTGAAATGAAATCAAAGACATCTACACTTAATAGAAATACAAAAGTATGAATTGTCCTTATTACTCATTCAGACACTGCCGGAATACCCAGGCATGTGCAGTAATCATTGAATTTAATTTTTAGAATATTTTACCAAGTTTAAACATGTTAAAACGTGGGTGTTTTAAATATTGTTTTGATACTTGTAGATATCCAGGAAGGAAGATAAAACATGGTTTACTTAAAATCTGGGCTTCATTTATAACTGTTAAGATTTAGGTTTTTTTTTTTTATATGAAATTTATTGTCAAATTGGTTTCCATACAACACCCAGTGCTCATCCCAACAGGTTCCCTCCTCAATGCCCATCACCCACCTTCCCCTCCCTCCCACCCCCCATCAACACTCAGTTTGTTCTCAGTTTTTAAGAGTCTCTTATGCTTTGGCTCCCTCCCTCTCTAACCTTTTTTTCCCCTTCCCCTCCCTCATGGTCTTCTGTTAAGTTTCTCAGGATCCACATAAGAGTGAAAACATATGGTATCTGTCTTTCTCTGTATGACTTATTTCACTTAACATAACACTCTCCAGTTCCATCCACGTTGCTACAAAGGGCCATATTTCATTCTTTCTCATTACCACATAGTACTCCATTGTGTATATAAACCACAATTTCTTTATCCATTCATCAGTTGATGGACATTTAGGCTCTTTTCACAATTTGGCTATTGTTGAGAATGCTGCTATGAACATTGGGGTACAAGTGCCCCTATGCATCAGTACTCCTGTATCCCTTGGGTAAATTCCTAGCAGTGCTACTGCTGGGTCATAGGGTAGGTCTATTTTTAGTTTTTTGAGGAACCCCCACACTGTTTTCCAGAGTAGCTGACCAGTTTGCATTGCCACCAACAGTGCAAGAGGGTTCCCGTTTCTCCACATCCTGGCCAGCATCTATAGTCTCCTGATTTGTTCATTTTAGCCACTCTGACTGGCGTGAGGTAATATCTGAGTGTGGTTTGGATTCGTATTTCCCTGATGAGGTGTGACATTGAGCATCTTTTCATGTGCCTGTTAGCCATCTGGATGTCTTCTTTTTTTATATATGTATTTTTTAACGTTTTTAAATTTATTTTGGAGACAGAGACAGAGCATGAACGGGGGAGGGTCAGAGAGAGAGAGGTAGACACAGAATCAGAAGCAGCCTCCAGGCTCTGAGCTGTCAGCACAGAGCCAGACGCGGGGCTCGGACTCATGGACTGCGAGATCCTGACCTGAGCTGAAGTTGGTCGCTTAACCGACTGAGCCACCCAGGCGCCCCAGTGGATGTCTTCTTTAGATAAGTGTCTATTCATGTTTTCTGCCCATTTCTTCACTGGGTTATTTGTTTTTCAGGTGTGGAGTTTGGTGAGCTCTTTATAGATTTTGGATACTAGCCCTTTGTCCGATAGGTCATTTGCAAATATCTTTTCCCATTCTGTTGGTTGCCTTTTAGTTTTGTTGATTGTGTTCTTTTCAGTGCAGAAGCTTTTTATCTTCATGAGGTCCCAATAGCTCATTTTTGCTTTTAATTCCCTTGCCCTTGGGGATGTGTCAAGTAAGAAATTGCTGTGGCTGAGGTCAGAGAGGTTTTTTTCCTGCTTTGTCCTCTAGGGTTTTGATGGTTTCCTGTCTCACATTCAGGTCCTTTATCCATTTTCAGTTTGTTTTTGGGAATGGTGTAAGAAAGTGGTCTAGTTTCATCCTTCTGCATGTTGCTGTCCAGTTCTCCCAGCACCATTTGTTAAAGAGACTGTCTTTTTTCCATTGGATGTTCTTTCCTGCTTTGTCAAAGATGAGTTGGCCATACATTTGTGGGTCTAGTTCTGGGGTTTCTATTCTATTCCATTGGTCTATGTGTCTGTTTTTGTGCCAATACCATGCTGTCTTGATGATTACAGCTTTGTAGTAGAGGCTAAAGTCTGGGATTGTGATGCCTCCTGCTTTGGTCTTCTTCTTCAAAATTACTTTGGCTATTTGGGGCCTTTTGTGGTCCATACAAATTTTAGGATTGCTTGTTCTAGCTTCGAGAAGAATGCTGGTGCTCTTTTGATTGGGATTGCATTGAATGTGTAGATAGCTTTGGGTAGTATTGACATTTTAACAATATTTATTCTTCTAATCCATGAGCACGGAATGTTTTTCCATTTCTTCGTATCTTCTTCAATTTCCTTCATAAGCTTTCTATACTTTTCAGCATACACATCTTTTACATCTTTGGTTAGGTTTATTCCTAGGTATTTTATGGTTCTTGGCGCAATTGTGTATGGGATCAGTTTCTTTGTCTTTCTGTTGCTTCATTATTAGTGTATAAAAATGCAACTGATTTCTGTACATTGATTTTGTATCCTGCAACTTTGCTGAATTTATGTATCAGTTCTAGCATGGGGGGGTCATTTTTCAACCCACCACAGCCAACAATGTTAAAGCACCTAGTGTCTGAGTGCAATGCCACCAAAAGCCTAGTCTCTGGGGATCAATTAAAGATCTTCTTTCTGTCTTCATACTCACCCTGCTCCTCATACTCACTTATACCCTTTTTACCTACAGTTCCTCAACTCATAGCATCATCTCTCCCCTCTTTGACTATTCAGTTCCCTTCCAGAAGCCTCAGGTCAGGAGTAGTCTCTACAGAAATGCCCTACCTGACCTCCTTGACCAGGCCAGTCTTCCTTCGTGGCATGGCATTGCTTCTCCTTGCGGAGCTGGCATTTGACCTGTGTGTTGTGTGGGAGGACAGTGCCCCTTCCTGCTCGTGTCTGCACTGTATTTTCAATACCCAGCACATAATATCCAATACATATTTATTCGATGAAGGAATGAATCCTGGCTTCAACTCTTATAGGCTGTATGTATCAGCTTGTTAGGGCTGCCATAACTGAATACCACAGTCTGATGGCTCAAACAACACGAATCTATTGTATTATAGCTCTGGAGGCTGAAATTCCAAGATCAACATGACAGCAGTGTTGGTTTGTGGCGAGGCCCCTCTTGCTGACTTGTAGGCAGCTGTGCTCACTATGTGCACATAGCCTTTCTTCTGTTACATATGCAGAGGGAGAAAACTCTCTGATGTATCTTCCTCTTCTTATAAGGAGGCCAGTGCTGTTGGATTAGGGTTCCGCCCTCATTTCACCCTAATTATCTCTTTTAAAGTCCCTACCTCCAAATACAGGCACTTTGTAGCTTAGAGCTTGAACATACGAATTTTTGGAGGACACAATTTAGTCCATAATGTTATGTGACCTTAGATAAACTCCTTAATTTCTCCAAGCCCTGCTTCTCTAGTTCCAGTTGCTTAGGGAAAAGAGACAGTATTGATAATTAAACAACAACAAATGAGATAAGATGTGTGAAGCACTCAACATACTATCTGGCACAGAGTAAAAGTTTTGTTTGTTTTCCCAGAAGCAGATAAGGACTGGAGAGTATGTAGATTATTGGAGGAGGTGAAGGAAAAACCAAAAGGGGAGTGGATAAGTGAGACAGGAAAGGGAAAATAACCAATAAAGTAAAGGGTGTGTTGTCTGACAAATCACCACTGGAAAAACTAGAGCTTCTTCCCACCAGGGAAACTTGGATGCCTGTGTAGAAAAAACACTGCAGAGTCACCACCATCCCTGGGGCAAAAGAACTGGGGGATTTCTGTACCAAAGCCCATCAGTCATTGGTTGACGTCCACCGCCAAGGATGGTAATCCTCCCTGCTTTCATCCTGCTGCACCTGTAGACAACAGGCATGGATACCAGAGAAAGCCCTGAGGCAATGAGATGCCCATGCCAGCTGTTGGTAGCCCCATTAGCCCTGCCATAGTAAAGCCTGAGGGGCTCTGGGCATGTCTTCCTCTCTCCGTCTCAGTGTGCCATCAGGAAACCTTGCCTATTCTCTGGAGTGGTGGTAGTAGTCATTGATAGTTTGCAAAACTAGAGATGCTCCTTGACAAAAAATTCTGGAGCCAAACAAATGTAAGAAGGCTTCTTACATGGTTGTACTTAGGGAGATGCACATCCAAAGCTCAGTTGATGTCCTACAGTTGAACTATCAAGCTTTATTTGATCCTGTGATTTCCAGACTTATTTCCACAGTTTTTCATGCAGTTTGTACTTACCTTTTAAGAAATAAAAGTTCTCTAATACATGATTTGTGGGTAATTGATTCTGATTCATACTAGAGAGGTCAATATTTGCCAAAGAAGTTTCTCATCAGTTCACCACTACAGCCTTAGAACAGTGCCTGGCACAGAGAAGTTGTTCAATAAGTGTGTTTTGTTACAACAGAGTCTTAAAGCAATTTCAAAAAAGAATCTGAAGGTATTTTCAATAAAAGCAATCTCATAAAAAATGACTGTCTAGTCCCCAGAATGACTGTTTTGAAGGACTTTGAAAGAAATTTCAGCTGAATGTACACTTGCTGAAATATTGGACAAAGCATTTTTTATTTTCCTGGTTTGTTCCCATTCATCCAAATGAAACAGGGGACTCTCCTGAAAAATGAGAACCCATGGTGTTAGAATATTGTCCATTTCACAGGGAAATAAGTGTTTCCTCCCCTGATCCATCTGTAAATGCATATCATGCATGGCACTGATGTCCCTCTGGTCCAACATTTGCTAAAAAGAGTGTCTCAACTTCTGTTTCCTCCCCATACACTTGGCCATTTTGTTGAATGGTAAAGATTTCAGTTATGACCCCATTGTAGAGTAAAAAATAATCAAATTAGAGGGCTTCTGCCTTTAGGTCTAAAATTAACTGCTTTTTATAGGCAGCATATAGATGAGTCTTGGGTTTTTTTTATCCATTCTGTAACGCTGTGTCTTTTGATTGGTTATTCCATTTACATTCAAAGTAATCATTGATAAATATGTACTTATTGCCCATTTTATTACTTGTTTTGTGATCATTTCTGAAGATTTACTCCAATCCTTTCTTGTCTTTCTCTTTTTCATGTTTTGCTGGTTTTCTTTAGTGATATATTTGGATTTCTTTCTCTTTATTCTTTGTGTATTTATTGGTGGTTTTTGATACATGCTTGCCATTATGCTTGTATATAAGCTCTTCTGCAAATAGCAGTCAATATTAAGTTGATGGTCATTTAAGTTTCAACCCATTCTTTCTCCTCTCCTTTCCACATTTTAGATACATATTATATTTTATATACTTTTTTGTGAGTTGCTTGACTGATTTTTTTACGGAAATATTCCTGTTTACAGCTCTTGTGTTTCCTACCTTTATACGGTCACTTATGTTCTCTACTTTCCACTCAAAGAATCCCCTTTAGGGGTGCCTGAGTGGCTCAGTCAGTTAAGTGACTGACTCTTGGTTTCGGCTGACAGTGCAGAGACTGGTTGAGATTCTCTCTCTCCTCCTCCTCCTCTCTGCCCCTCCCCAATTTGCACTATCTCTGTCTCTCTCAAAATAAATAAATAAACTTAAAAAAAAAAAAGAGTCCTCTTTAATGTTTCTTGCAGGGCTGGTTTAGTGGTCACAAACTCCGTTAGTTTTTGTTTTTCTGGGAAACTCTTTATCTCTCCTTCTATTCTGAATGATGGCCTTGCTGGATAGAGTATCCTTGGCTGCAGATCTTTCCCCTTCAGCACTTTGAGTATGTCGTGCCACTTTCTTCTGGCCTGCCAAGTTTCTACTGGAAAATCCTGCTAGCCTTATGGGTTTTCTTTTATAAGTTACTGATTTCTTTTGTCTTGTTGCTTTTACATTTTTTTCTTTATCACTGTACTTTTCAAATTTAATTACAATATGTATTGGTGTGGGTCTGCTTTTGTTTATTTTTATGGGAGTTCTTTGTGCCTCCTGGATCTGGATATCTTTTTCCTTCTACAGATTAAGGAAGTTTTCAGCTATTGTTTCTTCAAATAAATTTTCTGCCCCCTTTTCACTCTCTTCTTCTTTTGAGACTTCTAGAATATGAATGTTATTATGTTTGATGGAGTCACTGAGTTCTCTAAGTCTATTCTTGTTGTTTTTTTTTTAATAATTCTTTTCTCTCTTTTGTTCAGCCTGATTACTTTCCATTACTCTCTCTTCTAGATCACTAATTCATTCCTCTGCTTGTTTAATCCTACTATTCATTACATCAAGCATGTTTCTTATTTCATTTATTGAGGCTTTTATCTCTGCTGTTATTCTTTTTTTTTTTTTAATTTTTTTAACGTTTATTTATTTTTGAGACAGAGAGAGACAGAGCATGAACGGGGGAGGGGCAGAGAGAGAGGGAGACACAGAACCAGAAGCAGGCTCCAGGCTCTGAGCCATCAGCCCAGAGCCCGATGCGGAGCTCGAACTCACGGAACGTGAGATCGTGACCTGAGCTGAAATCAGACGCTTAACCGACTGAGCCACCCAGGCGCCCCTCTGCTGTGTTATTCTTTATCTCTGCATTAAGGGTCTCACTCATGTCTTCCAGTCTTTTCTCAAGTCCAGTGAATATTCCTTGTGGTCATTGCTTTAAATTCTCTATCAAGCATTTTACTTAAATTAGAGGACTTCTAACAAGTGCATCCTCTTGCCAGGCAGAGCTGGCTGTTTGTTGGCCTTAGATGTCCTCTGACAAGACTTAAGGCCTTTCTAAGCCTGATGCAGTTGCTTCAGGAAACCTACATGAGAAGTGAGATTTGCAATGAATAGGGTTTTTTTCTATAGAACACTGACCCAGCTGGACATCCCTACCACTTTTGCCCAACAGTCCTAAGAATGGCAACATCATTGTTTGTTGATCATTATTACAATGAAAGGTTTAAATCCCTAATTATTACTCATTCTTTGGAGCTGAGATAGAGGCCTGGGGGCTGTAAAATTAAGTTTGTTTGATTGCTTGTTTGATTAGCCATTTGTATACCCAAATGCCCACTTATTAAGAAGGTATATTTCTGAGGATACTGCTTATCTTCCTAGTACTTGCAAAAGGTAAGAGCTGTAACATAGTAGCATTTTCTTTACACCCAACAAATGAGAATGTTGGCATTTCTAGAAAAGAGTGAGGGAAGAGAATGTGACCATCCAAGTTCTTGTGAGTTAAGTCTCCCTTGGTCTAACTTGAGGAATGAAAATGTGGATCTTGGAAGACAGAGTTTGTAAAGACAGTGTGCCCATACCCATACCCGGAAACCCAATGAGTGGGTTATTACAGTGCTGAAGGGGTAGTAGGGTCACTTTGAGCCATAGGGGTAGGACACCAATGTGGATGAAACAATGAGAATGGAGTATTTCTTTTTATTTATTTATTTATTTTATTTATTTTTGAGAGAGAGAGACACAGACAGAGTATGAGCAGGGGAGGGGCAGAGAGAGGGAGACACAGAATCCGAAGCAGGCTCCAGGCTCTGAGCAGTCAGCACAGAGCCCGACGCGGGGCTCGAACCCATGGACTGTGAGATCATGACCTGAGCTGAAGTCTGACGCTCAACTGACCAAACCACCCAGGCGCACCTGGACAGAAGTATTTCTGAGGCCAAATTTATTTAGTAAAAGATATGTTGCCTTTCTTTAGTCAGATGTTGGCCTGGCTGCTACTTACCAGTGACCCTTGTCAATTATTCATGTGTTTCCACTATTCCTCCTTGCTGAAAACCCCCTGGAGAGAAACTATAAAGTCTTCCTAATGTCTCTTTGCTGTTTGTTTTCCTGTGTTTCCTCTGTGTTTTGGTTCATCTCAAGTTCAAGAATGATGTCTACATTTTTCTAGGAAATTGTAGCTTTTCTAAAACAAGTGATAAGCTGTGAATGGCAGAGGGAGAGGAGATAATTTTGGCTACGAACCACTGGAACCTTCTTAATGAGTAGAGTGAAAAAGATGAGGAATTTAGATTTAGAGGTAACTATAAGAAGGAATGCCAATTCTTTGTCATCTGAAATTTTTTTCACGTCATTTTATTGATAGCCAGCTGTGAATTAAAAGAAAACAACAACCTATGTTCTTAATTATTATGCTACACCCCCCTTAACGAAGACCAATATCTTCAGATTACTTCATTCTTAAGGTTTAACTTGATTATTTCTTTTTTTTTAATGTGTTTTTATTTTTGAGACACAGAGAGAGAGAGAGAAAGAGAGAGAGAGAGAGAGAAAGCACAAGGGGGGAGGGGAAGAGAGAGAGAGAGGGAGACACAGAATCTGAAGCAGGCTTCAGGCTCTGAGCTGTCAGCACAGAGCCTGATGCGGGGCTTGAACTCACAAACCGCGAGATCATGACCTGAGTGGAAGTCAGACGCTTAACCAACTGAGCCACCCAAATGCCCCTAACTTGATTATTTCTTTACAATCTTCTTCATGTTTACATATTGAGGGTTAAGTTCAAAAATATGAGATCAAGGGCTTAAAAGCAAACACATAAAGTGAAAATCCAGGAGTGAAAATTTTCTGAATCTGTTTCATGAATTTACTTACCAGCTATGGCTCGACATCAGTTTCTGAAGTCAGAGCCATGTTCAAATCCCTGCCACACTAACTCTAAGGACTGTGTCCTTGGAAAAGTTACTTAAACTTTCTGTGTCCTATTTTCCTCATGTAGAAAATGAAACTAACAATCCCAAATTTGTAAGCATATAAAATTAGCAATAAAGTGACCACTAAAACAGAAACCTTAATCAATTTCTCATTTCCTGAAGATTCTATCCTATCTCTCTGCCTCACTTTATCACCAAATTTACTGAAAGATTTGTCTTCATATGTTTTGCCCATTTCCTTCCCTCTTCATCTCTTCTTCAACCTACTTCAATCTGTTTTCTGCTCCAAACCTGAACACAATGAAGCGTAAGTAAATATTTGGGGAATGTATACTCCTTAAAATGGGAGCTCCCATTGCGGTCATCATCATCACCATCAAGCACCAGATGGTTTCTTAAAGAAATACTCTTTCCTCTTCAAATCATAGTCAGTTGAGAATCAGGATATTTTTATTTATTTATTTATTTTGAGAGAGAGAGAAAGAGAGAGCGCCAGGGAGGGTAGAGAGAGAGGGAGAGAAAGAATCCCAAGCAGGCTCCACACTGTCAGCACAGAGCCCAATGTGGAGCTCAAATCCACGAACCATGAGATCATGACCTGAGCCAAAGTCAAGAGTTGGACACTTAACTGACTGAACCACCCAGGAGCCCCAAGAATCAGGATCTTTAAATCTGCTTGGCTTAGGAAAGTTCTATGAATTTTTTTTTTTTATTTAACACAAGCACACTCAGTATTTTCATTGCTCTAAGACAGAGACAACAATATCTAAGGATGTCAGAGAATGGGTTTGTCTCCTTGCTTTTTATAGTGATCTCCTTTCTTATTCTGTAAATAATGTGTATATGTGTGTTATTCCCTGTTGCTACATAAAAAATTATCCTAAAACTTGACAGCTGAAACAAGCATTAATCTCACAGAATCAGGGAAGAGTGTGGCTGTGTCCTCTGGATCAGGGTCTCTCACAAGGCTGCTGTCAAGGTGCAGTTATCTCAAGGCTCAACTTAGGGGAGGACCTGCTTCAAGCTCATCATGGGCCTGTTGGCAGACTTCTGGTTCTTGCTGGCTGTTGACTGGAAACATCAATTCCTTGCCACATGGGCCGTTCTGTAGGGCTACTCACAACATAGTAACTTGCTCCCCCCAGGGCCAGGGCTCTGAGAAGAATAAGAGATGATGATCAAGAAGGAAGTGACATTCATTTTGTAACCTAATCTCAGAAGGGATACTCCATCACTTTTGTGGTATTCTATTCATTAGAAGCAAGTTATTAGATCTATCCCACGCTCAAAGAGAGAGAATTGCACAATGGCATGAATAGGACTGTTGGGAGCCGTCTTAGGTAGAGCTGCTTACCACAAAGTATGACTTTGTTCTCCCTTAGCAAAAGCACAGCTTTCATTTGATTCTTTTAAACCCCTTCTCTTTTGGGAATCATGGGTTCCATATCCATCAGGTCTTCAATGCCTTGCCATACTTTTTTTTTTTTTTTTTTTTTTTTCAAAAAAAGTAAGAGGGGGATGTGACACGTTCTGCTACAAATAGCTCCCAATATAATGGCAACTTTGGTTGTCATCACATGTTGTGCATTGATACTGAATTACGAAGAGGACTCCAATGACTCCTAGTGGTTTTCTGAGCATCAGTTTCCTAATGACTGACTTTATAGCTTCCTAAAGAATATATTAAAAACAGAACTCTAGAGATTATACATACAGAAGCTGTATATTTAGACCTTGAGTTTCTTTTCCTCCCTGTAGCCCATCACCCACTTTGCACAGAGGTTTTAGTGCTAATTTGAGATCATTCTGAAACTTTATCTGCTTTATCATAAAATGCATATCCAACATTTTCTATCTAATTTGGTGGTAAACGTTTCAGGAACACTTAAGTCACCTCTGAATTAACTGAATCATCTGTAATTTCTTATGCCCTCACTCTCTTACCTCACATGCCATAAGAAGAAAGAAAGAAGAACCTGTATTTAGGAGCGGCTTATGGAAAAATCTTAGAAAATAAACAGATACAGTGTTATAATTTCAAGTAGAGTTGTGAATGCAGAATTTTGTAAAGGAAAAACTAAAAAGTAGACAAACATTCATATAAATAGTATCTTCACCTTTTGTTTTCTTTTGTGCAGATCGTTTCCCAGAGAAAACTGTCCAAATCCTTGTTGAAGCATGGGAACACAGCAGGGAAATCCTCCATCACGGTAAGCCCTCCCTTAGCAGCTCTCTGTCTTGGTGCTTAGATGGTGCTCGCTGGTCCAAACCTGCAGTGAGAAGCAGACTCTCTGCCCATTGGGGTTGATGCCACAACTGCCCAGCTGTCCAAGTCACCCCCATCCTTCTTGTTCCTTTTTTCTTAGTTATCCTTCTTGCCCGTATAATTTTGACCCTTCCACCCCTAGGAAAAAGGAATAGAATAAGGATTTGAAAGTGAGGCCATTCACTTTTATTAAGCACTTCTGCAGTTAATATATAGGTTTTAGTGGAGGACAAAAATGGAGTTGTCAATGACATTAAGAATATAGAATTGTCTGGGGTTTTCAAATGATCAAACTACCTATCCCTGCTTCTCATTTTTTTTGAGAATTAAAAATCTGCTCTGATAATGGTTAGTCCAAGGTTAGATTTGTTGCCTAAGGACCAGAGAACCCAGCATTTAGCCCTCCTCTTTAATATAATAGTTTGGATTTATGTTATCGTTTTTAGTGGCCATTAACCACATGTGATTATTTAAACTTAAATAAAACTATTCAAAATTAAATAAAATATCCATACCTTACACTAACCATGTATCAAGTGTTCATATATATCATAGCCAATATTTACATGTGGCTATGAATCTGGGGAGGGAAACAGAGATTCAGGAGGCACGAAGATACCCCAACAAACTTAAGCCAAGGAGGTCCACACCAAGACACATAGTAATTAAAATGGAAAAAATAGGGATAAAGAAAGAATTTTAAAGGTTGCAAGAAAAGACAGTTACATATGAAAGAAACACCATAAGGCTATCAGCTGATTTTTCAGCAGAAACATTGTAGACCAGAAGGGAGTAGCATAATATATTCAAAGTGCTGAAAGGGAAAAATTTGCAGCCAGGAATACTCTATCTAGCAGGGCTACCATTCAGAATAGGAGAGATAAAGAGTTTCCCAGACAAATAAAAATTAAAAGAATTCATGACCACTAAACCAGCCCTACAAGAAATGTTAAGGGGGATTCTCTGAGTGCAAAATAAAACCCATAAGTAAGAGTAAGAAAAATAGCACAAAAGCCGAAAAATTAAGTGTGTCTGTAAAAAATCAGTCAAGAGAAGCACAAGATAAAAGGATATAAAATATAGTACCAAATATCTGAAATGTGGAGGGGAAAAGAATGAAGAATGAGTTCAAAATTAAGGGACCATTAGCGTGATATAGACTGCTATATGCAGAAGATGTTATATATAAACTGAATGGTAACCACAAATCAAAAAACAGTAATAGATATGCAAAAAAATAAAAAGTAAGGAATCCAAGTATTTTACTAGAGAAAATTAATCATGAGATAAAGAACAAGAGAATAAAGGAATAGAGAGGAACTATAAAAACAACCATAAAAAAAGTAACAAAATGGCAATAATTACTTTGAATGTAGATGTACCAAATACTCCAATCAAAAGACATAGAGTGACAGAATAGATTTAAAAAAAGAGAGAGAGAGAGACCCATCTATATTCTGCCTACAAGAGATTTATTTCATACCTAAAGACACATACAGACTCAAAGTGAAAGGATGGAGAAACATTTATCATGTAAGTGGAAGTAAAATGAAAGCCAGGGTAGCAATACTTATAGTGGAAAAAATAGATTTTAAAATAAAGGCTGTAACAAGGGACAAAAAAGGACACTTTAGAGTCATAAACAGTACAATCCAACAATCATGTCCACTCTCACCACAGTTATTTAACATAGCACTGGAAGTCCTAGCCACAGCAGTCAGACAAGAGGAATGAATAAAAGGCATCCAAATTGGTAAGGAAGAAGTAAAACTTCCACTATTTGCAGATGATGTGATACTCTATAAAGAAAACCCTAAACACTCCACCAAAAAGCTACTAGAACTGATCAATGAATTTAGTAAGATTGCAGGATACAAAATTAATGTACAGAAATCCATGGCATTTTTATATACAGAAATAAAACAACAGAAAGAGAAATTAAGAAAGCAATCCTATTTAGTATTGCACCAAAGATAATCAAATACCTAGGAATAAACTTAGCTAAGGAGGTGAAAGACCTGTACTCTGAAAACTATGAAATATTGATGAAAGAAATTGAACATGACACAAACGAGTGGAAAGATACTCCAATGTCATGAATCAGAAGAATAAATATTGTTAAAATATCTATACTACCTAAAGCAATCAGCACATTCAATGCAATCCCATCAAAATACCAACATTTTTCACAGAACTAGAATAAACAATCCTAAAATTCATATGGAACCATGGAAGACCCCAAATAGCCAAAAAAAACCTTGAAAAAGAAAAACAAAGGTGGAGGTGTCACAATTCCAGACTTCAAGTTATACTACAAAGCTTTAGTAATCAAAACAGTATGGTATTGGCATAAAAATAGTCACATAGAGCAATGCAATAGAATAGAAAGACCAGAAATATACCCACGTTTATATGGTCAATTAATCTTTGACAAAGGAAGAGAGAATATGCAATGAGAAAAAAGATGGCCTCTTAGACAAATGGTGTTGGGGAAATTGGATGGCTACATACAAAAGAATGAAACTGGACCACTGGCTTACACCATACAGAAAAATAAATTCAAAACAGATTAAGGACCTAAATGTAAGACCTAAAACTAATAATCCTAAAAGAACATAGGCAGTAATTTCTCCAACATTGGACATAGCAACTTTTTTCTAGATATTTCTCCTGAGTCAAGGGAAACAAAAGCAAAAATAAACTATGGAGACTACATCAAAATAAAATGCTTCTACACAGCAAAGGAAATAATCAACAAAACTAAAAGACATTCTAATGAATGGGAGAAGATATTTGCAAATGACATCTCTGATAAAGGGTTAGTATCCAAAATATATAAAGAACTTATACAACTCAACACCCTAAAAACAAATAATCCAATTAAAAATAGGCAGAGTACATGAACAAACAGTTCTCCAGAGAGGACATACAAATGACCAACAGACACATGAAAAGAGGCCCAATGTCACTCATCATCAGGGAAATGCAAATCAAAACTACAATGAGATATCACCTCATACATGTCAGAATGGCTAAAATCAAAAACACAAGAAACAAGTGTTGGTGACGATGTGGAGAGAAGCCTCATGCATTGTTGGTGGGAGTGCAAGCTTGTGTAGCCACTGTAGAAGAGTATAGGGGTTCCTCAAAAAGTTAAAAATGGAACTACCCTATGATCCATTAATTGCACTACTGGGTATTTACCCAAAGAATACAAAAACACTAATTTGAAGGGATACAAGCATCCCTATATTTATTGCTGCATTATTTACAATAGCCAAGATATGGAAACAGCTAAAGTATTCATCCATAGATGAATGGATAAAGAAGATGTGGTATCTATATATACAATGGAATATTATTCAGCCATAAAAAGAATGAAATCTTGCCATTGGCAAGAACATGGATGGAGCTAGAGAGTATAATGTTAAATGAAATAAGCCAATCAGAGAAAGGTAAATACCATATGATCTTACTTATATATGGAATTTAAGAAACAAAACAAGCAAAGGAAAAGATTTTTTTTTAAAGGAGAGAGAGACAAAATAAGAAATAGATTCTTAACTATAGAGAGCTGATGGTTACCAGAGGGGAGGTGGTATGGGGATGGGTGAAATAGGTGAGGGGGATTAAAGAGCAGTTATCATGATGAACACCAAGTAATATATAGAACTGTTGTATCATTGTACTATACACCTGCAACTAATATAACATGTTATGTGAAACAGCTGGAATTTTAAAAAAATTAATAAAAAAATAATTACACATGGCTATCAGTTACTGTATTGGACAGTGCAGATTACAGAACATTTCTGTCATCACATAGTGTTCAATTGGGCAATAGTGGAAGTATTTCTAAATAAAACCTTAAATTTTCAAAGTACTCTACTATTTGAAACTTTGGCATCTTGTTTTAGAGCCCTTGAGAAAGGTAGAGAAAGTGTTCTAATCATTTAGTTGTGGGGACAAAAGAAAAAGAAAAGGTAGAATGACTTACCAGGAGAATCTGAATTGCTAGGGAGGTAAATTGCCAGGAGGCAAACCTCCTGAGTTCCTTTGAACATTCCTTTTTAACTTGAAAGTGACTGATTCCCTTTTCAAAAATTTTAAGCCATTTTTTAAGGGAAAAATTCAAAAGGATTCCCTGTGATTTAAGTTATGACCATTCTCACAAGCACTTACTTGAGTTTGTTGCTTGAATATTTTAAATGATACATTCATGTCAAAGTTTTTTTTTTTAACTTCTTGGTTCAATTCCATTCAAATGATTCAAAGGGTCTTTGAAGACCCCATTGTTGCTCTAAAAAGCCATGAATCCAAAGGCTCACTTGCAAAGCCCACAGTCCCAGAGAAGCTTTGGGATATTAAATCCAGGTATGAGATTTACCTTTGTTCTTTCCCAGGAGAACAACCCCTCATCTTGCCATCTTTACTTCAAGACATCTTAGAGATCTTTTTCCTTCACTCATCTCAAAAATATTTAATCTCCTTCTTAATTTTAAATATTTAAATACTTCTCTTAATCTGGGATCCTTGGAGTAGAACAGTGGCTTCAACAGCTTCTGGAAAACACTTGAAAATATGTGAAAATTTTTTCCTTTAGGTGATTGCTGAAGAATTATCTGGCAATGATGACTATGTTGAACTTGCATTCAATGCACGGAAATTGGATGACAAGGTAAAGTGCTGGGTGTTAACCTAACTGAAGAAAGTAATAAGGCTAACATACAAAGTTTAATCAGATTTTCCCCTGAAGCTGTTTTCTCCCTTTCCCACATTATTAAACAGATCAAAGATTTCACAGAGGTCTGCAAAGTAAGACTTTCCCCAAATTTTAGAAGCAGTTCATGAGAAGTGGGAGGGACTATAATTAAAAGAAGACAATTTTGTTACACCTAGGCTTCATTTGTTCCCAAATGTCACAGGTCAATGTGCACAGATAAATATGGTTTAAGCCCATTGTTAGGGACATTTCATAAGAAAAAAGAAGACATGAAAGGGAGGAAAAGTGACTTTCGTTAAGCACCTATGTTTTCCAGGAACAGGGTTAAGAGCTTTTTTTTTTAAGTTTATTTATTTTGAGACACAGAGAGAGTGCATGTGAGGGGTGGGGAGGGGCAGAGAGAGGGGGACTGAAAAAATCCCAAGCAGTCTCCATGCTGTCAGCACAGAGACCGACTTGGGGCTCCATCTCACAAACCGAGAGATCATGATCTGAGCTGAAATCAAGAGTCAGATGCTTAACCAACTGAGCCACCTAGGCACCCCTAGAGCTTTTCATGCATTATAACATTTGATCATTCTTACAGCTCCCATGTAACAGGCATTATTAACTTTTGCTTTGCAGATGAGGAAACAGATTCAAAGATGAAATAACTTAAGGTCATTCCATGTGTTAGTCCAGATAATCCAAGAAACAGACACCAAGACAGGCTTAAATACCCAAGGATTTTATTAGGAAAATGCTTGTGTAGGGAACATAGGGAGGAAGTTTGCAGACTGCAATGCAAGTCTTACCATAACTAAAGGAGAGAGGGAGAGAGGGAGAGAAGAGCAGGTGGCAGTGTCCTAGAATGCCATTCAGTCTAAGGAAGGGTCAGCGAAGCCATCAGGGAGTCCTGGGGCCAATATTGACCAGCAGAAAAGTTTCATGTCTCCCATGCCTGCCTTAATATCCCCTACACATGCAGGCACTGGCTGGGAGCAGCCCATGGGAAGCCTGGCCTTGGTGCAAGTGCAGAGATGTATTTCAGGGCACAGCGGCTGGGGCCCTTGGTCAGTTACATTCCCTGTAGTGGGAGTTCTGCAAAGCAGTTTTCTTGGCCAACATATCCTGCTAGTAAATTGTAAAACTGAGGATTCATTTCCATGTCAGTTACATGGGAGTCTGACTCCCGTCTGTGTTCTTTCTATTGTATCTCACAATTTTTACCCAATCATAAACCATGTTAGTCTTGTATATACAGAAAAAGTTCCTTAGTTTCCACCCATCAAAAAGGGTGGGGGGGTGTCCTTTCCAACCTCACCATATTTTTATGATCTCCCTCCAACCTTATCTTTAAGTCAAAAAAACACATCACATTAATAAATGTATGCACAAAGGATTCCATTTTCCTAGAGCACAACTAGAGAACAGGGGATTTTTAGAAGTGGCACCACTTTTTCAAACACTTGCTTATAGGCATTAGGCTGAAAAAGGTAAACTAATGTCTCAAGCAATTCCTTAAAGTCTTAGGTAGCTTATATCCTGGCGTATCTCATTCACTTTCACCTATGAACAGTACTCAGCCCATTTATACACTCATTAGCTCATTCTTGTATTTGTTCATTCTCCATTCATCATTCATTCACAAATCTTTGCTGCATGCTTGTTATGCATTAGATGGTGGGAAAAAACATTCTTTAAACCAT
This sequence comes from Puma concolor, assembly GCF_028749965.1. NCBI lineage: Eukaryota > Metazoa > Chordata > Mammalia > Carnivora > Felidae > Puma > Puma concolor. The sequence goes on along the minus strand of NC_141675.1, from coordinate 27,951,355 downwards.
TCTCATACCCACAACCTGGAATTCACTGTCTAAGTGAAACATAAATTTAAACAACATATGGTATAAATAATACTATAGCCATGACAGGATGTGATAGGTGATGTATAATCAGAGTGTCTGGAGAAGGTTAATTCATTCTGCCTAGGGACATCAGAAAAGACTCTATACTTATGAATGGATGATATTTGGATGTCTTTAGTGTCCTGAGTAGATTGTGTGAAACTTTTGAGAACTGCTACTTTCTGCCATTAGCATGAACTGGGTGCTGGAAACTGCAGTGTGCATTGATGTCACTTGGACGTAAGCTTCTAATCTTCAGTTCCTAATGGCTATTATGCTCTTTACTTTCCCATCATCTCCCCAGGTTTTGGAATAATTCACCAAATTTCTTTGTAGTATCTTTCCTGATGCCATTATAAGCCACTGGGTCAGTGTGTAGCAGTTTTAAGCTGCTCAGTTAATGGCTTATAATGGCTTCTTTCTACTTAATAGTCTCTTAAGCACCTCTAGTCTACTTTCTAACTGACTTATGTTAGAGTGCAAGAGGACTTGGGGGTTTGTTAGTGGGCCCATTAGCTCTGAGGTGTTTGAACAGCTTCCCTTCATTTGAATGAGCACTGGCTCACAAAACTGAAAAAATCTCATGTAGCACTTAATTTGGTTCTAGGTGGCCATTCCCACCTTTGTCTGGGTTGATTATCTAAGGCCCTGGTCACCGCTGAGCCTCAGTGCCCCAGTGATGTAGACTCCAGATCCTTCAAATTATGGTGGTATCTAGCCCAGACTCCTTAGTAATCCAGAGAGGAGAAGGCTGAGGCCATTGCTCCTCTTTGGACTGGAAGGTGAATGCTCTTAGGTGGAAAAAGGGGTAAGATGTAGAATTAAGGAGCTCTAAGATGATACCATGAAGATCACCTCATGCAACCTCTTCAGGAAACCAAGGCTCAGCAAGGTCTGGTGACTTATCCAGATACTACTACTCCGCTGGTTATGTATTGCTGCAAAGCAAACCACCTCAACACCTAGTGACTTAACTCTTCTATTACATGTTATGATTTTGAGGGTCAGAAATTCAGGCATGGTTCAATAGGGCAATTCTTCTGCTTCTTATGATGCCATACAGCGATACTTGTCTGGAGAGTTCAGTCTAGCTTTGCTCACATGCCTGGCACATGGAATGGCTGAAGGGCTGGGTTCAGCTGGGTTGGTCAGCCAGCATGCCTACATAGTAGTCTTGGGTTAGGCACATTTCCCACATGGTGGCTGGCTCTTCCCAGAGAAAGCATCCCAGGAGAACAGAAAAGCTGAGTGGCATTTTTGTGACTTAGCCTTGGAAGTCATGCAGCATCACGTCTGCTGCATTGTGTTAGTTCTATGTAGGTCATAAGGCCTGCCCAGAATCAAAGAGAGGGGAGTTAGACTGCACACTCTGATGGGGGAGTGGCAAAGTTGTACTGTAGAAAAGCATGTGGACAGTGGACATGGTGGTAGCCATCTTTGGAAAATGTAATTTGCCACAGTATTTTTGTGATAGAATCAGATAATACAATTATTTCATGTCACAGCAAGAAAAATAGTTCCCAGAGTTTATCAGGGAGAATGTCCTTCTTGCTTTTAGCATTACCTACATAACCTACATGTTAGCAGTTAAATTTATCTATTAATTGAGAAAATGTATCATGACTAAAAGCCACTAAGATAAATAAAGGTCTTAATTTTTTAATTGTGTTAATTAGTATCATGAGAGCAACTAATTTCTACATATACTTGAAAGTTTTCAGTATGAATATGTGGGGAAAATATGCTGTATCCAACTCAGACAATGTTTATAGGTCATCTGGATCCCCAGGTCCCTGTAATACTCTGGTAACCTTCTGATACCCAAATGCATCAGGTAGAAAGCCTCTGATCTAATGTCATTGTTCTCATCTGTAAAAGAGGAGATGTGAAATGACTTACCCAAGGCTATACACACATACACACACACACACACACACACACACACACACACACACACACACAGTCACTGACAGAGAGGGATTCAATCAGGTTGCCTATCTAAAATCCAAATTTTTCTTCAGGACTTAGGGCAAATGAATATAAGTTGAATTGGTCTCTAGATGTGGAGAACTTGGTATTTCAGGGAAATAGGGAGGAGGGAGGTGAAGGTATGCTGTAGGCAGCTGTCCTCAAAGTGTGGTTCAAGGTCCCAAGACCGTTTCAGGGGAATGCATGAGGTCAAAACTGTTTTCATAATAATACTAAGGTATTTTCATTCTTCACTCTCATTCATTCACATGTGTACAATGGTTTTTTGGAAGTGGCATGATGTCTAATATCACAACAGATTGAATGCAAAAACAGATATGAGAATCCTATTGCCTTCTATTAAGCCATTAAGTCATTAAACTGATTTGCAAAAATGTAAAATAATGCCACTTTTCTATTTTTTAAATTTGGAAAATGCAGTTGTTTTCCACTAAAATGCTATTTTTGTTATGATGTACTGGGTTTATTTTTATTATTTTTAAAATGATGCAACAAATGAATATTTTTTAAATTTCAGTTTTAGTTTATAATAGGATAAATGCCAATAGATATAATCCACATTAACAAAAGCTCCTTGAGGTCCTCAATAATTTTTAAGAATGTAAAGGGGTTTTAAGACCAAAGAGTGTGAGAACTGCTATTGTAGGTATACCAGTGAGCATGAAGTACTTTGCAAATCACAATGACAGAGAAATTCCCCCTTTTCTTTTGATAGAAATAGTCACTTAACTTGCATTTCCAGCGAATCAGCAGCCATCTACCTAAGATCGAAATTCAGAGTCCTTGAAATCTGAGAGGTAGTCTTCAATGACAGCCACACATAAAATAGATTAGGTTTGCAAGAAATAACTTATTTATCTAACGTTAATGCAATTCACTTAATGGAGAGGTAGGTGTTCTAATTTCTAAAGTACATTTAGTACATTAGCAGCTAGTTGGCAATTAATCTAATAAGTAAGTAGAGATAGGAATGTAATCACTTTAGAACATTCAAGCCAACAAAGAGTATTCTTTCTCTTTTTCCTCAGAAAGTATTCATGTTGGTATGCTGGAACTAATTCTCTCACTACTGATCCCCACATCTGTAGCAGTACTCATTATAAACTCCATTTTTAGCGTTCCCGAGATGCTAGATTGATGGGTTGCTGAATAAATAAACACATATGTCTCTAAAGCAGAGGTTGGCAAACTTTTTCTATAAAGGACCAGATGATAAATATTTTAGACTTTGCAGGCCACATAGTCTCTGTCCCAACTACTCAGCTCTGCTTCTGAAGCATGGACACAGCCATAGACAATACGTAAATGAATATGTCAGCCTTCCAGTAAAACTTTATTTACAAAAACAAGCTGTGGGCCAGATTTAGGCACACACCATAGTTTGCCAACCCCTGTTCTAAAGCAACATTAAATCTCTACCTCCTGGGCTGCGATTTTACTATGTTCAAGTATGCTGCCTGAAAACTAACCTAGCCTGAGTTGATGACAGCAAGTTATAATTAATGAGCATCTATTATATACCAAGTGTCAGGTATCTAACCTACATTATCTCCAAAACTCAAAAACATATTCCTAAAGATGGATGTTATTATTTACATTTTACAGATGAAGCATAATAAGGTTAAATAGTTTGTCCAAAGTCACAGTGATAGAAAGTTATAGAGTTTGGGTATGGCCCCAAATCTTTCAGATACTCTTTTCTTATTCCAATATTCCATTTTCAAGATCGCTGTCATAGAAATGCACTGCTTCTTTTTCTATTCCAGACCTCAGTGGATTGCTTATTGCCTTCTTGCCTGACAAAATGTCTTTCATATTGGACCAAAAGGGCTGGGCGATATAGCCTCCAAGTTATTAAAAATTCTACCAGAGCAAAACCTCAGTAAAATGCCTATATCATTAACCTTGCTTGCACTGAGCTGTCCCAAGGGCCATCTTAATGCTGATGGTCAAGCAAAAAAAAAAAAAAAAAAAAAAAAAAAGCCAAAAATTCCACATTGTGTCATGTAACCATACAATTAATCCCAGAGTTGTTGTTTTTAAGTTACAAATTTCTGAGTGTACATTTACGATATTTTTGAGCTGCTTATGAATTGTTTTATTTCTAGGAATCAGAGGACTCCTTAGTGGTAATCATCCCTGATAGTCATGTAGTCCTTTACAAAGTGTCCTCATACACTGTGTCTGTTATTGATAATAATTGTGGCAGCAACACTTTTTGAGTACTTATTGCCAGGTGCTGGACTCAACATATCACGTGGATCAGTGATTCCCACAGTGGTAGGAGGCAAAATGTGACATCCTTTCCATTTACCAACCAGAAAACTGAGCCTTAAGGAAACTTAAATATCTTGCCCCAGATCATGGAGATTGTATATAGTGGAGTCAGGATTTGAAAGCAGTACTCAAGATAGTGTGCCCATAGTAGATTCTCAATTACATGAAGGCATAGATGGCATCTGATCTTTCCTTCCTTGATTTATACTTTGTCCTGACAACATCTCTGTGCTAACCCTATAAATAGTATTTTATTTTATTTTTAAATGTTTATTTTTGTGTGAGAGAGAGAGAGAGAGAGAGAGCATGAGCCGGGGAGAGTCAGAGAGAGGGGGACAGAGGATCTGAAACGGACTCCGTGCCGACAACAATAAGCCCAATGTGGGGCTGCACTCCTGAGTTTCGAGATCCTGAGTCACACTGAAGTCCAACGCTCAACTGACTGAGCCGGCCAAGTGCCCCACCCTAAATAGTGTTTTAAAGGAATGTAAAATAAAATAGAAAAACTGTTGTGATATACTACCAAGAGAAAAAAAGATGTTAAAGTGTATGGAAAGTATGATTACAAATATATTTTTAAAAGAAAGAAAAGAAAATTATGTCTAGATTCTAGAAAAATATTTACCAGAATGTTGATAGTTGTGGAATTATGGATATGAGTATTGGCTGCGTTTTTCCTTCTTTTTTTTCTTACTTTCTATTTTTAAATAAAAATAACAAAAGTTTAAAATATCAATGAAAGAAAAAAGAAAAATGACTGATAAAATTCCTTCAGTGTGATCAGCAATTTTTAAGTACAATTCACCGGCATGTTCCCTGAGGGAGCAACAATCTATTTAAGGAAACAAAGCCGAAACTCCAAGAGAGGAATCCAAGGGCATCTAGGAACAAGCTAATGTGGCTCACATCCATTATGAAAGGGAGGTAAGGGAGGTTCCAATTTTTTAAGATGAGTGTTAAAAATAAGTGGGGAGGGGAGAAATGTGAATGTCTTGAGTAAAAGAGGTAGAGATAGGAATTGACTACCAGTTTGGGAGGGAAAGGGGCCATTTTGGTGGATAGACACAGTTTGCAGGACAGATTTATTGGCAAAAACAGCCATTGTGGGTTCTTAACAAATGAAGGTTGTGGTAATTTGGTACCTTCAAAAATAGAATAGGAAGGTATACACCAGATTCCAACTGTGGTTGGATGGTGTTTAGTTTCAGGCTGGGGCAGGAAGACCACAGGGGGAAGATAAATAGTCCTATCTCTCATCTTTTCTCTTTCTAAGAGGTCCTACAAGGTTTCTAGTTTTTAGGCTGATATTGTTTATTATAGAGCCCGTCATATTGTTTTCCTGCTCAAGATGTGACATTGGCTCCCAACTGCTTCCCAAGGTAGATGCAGAGTCTTTGGATGAGCATTTAAGACCCTTTACCTCGTGGAGCTGACTTTGTCAGCATTGTCTCAAACTCCTCTCCACATCCTTAGGCTGCAGTGGAATTAAGCTGCTTAGTGTGCCTCTCTGTTCACTCTTTCATACCTTCAATCATTCTGTTCCATCCCTAGAAATAACTTCCTCACAACCACATTTCCCAGTGAAAATCCATCAGCTCCCTCTTACCGCCAAACCAGATGGTACTTTTAAGGGTTGAACCCAAGTTTTATCCTTCCTTGTATATTAACATCAAGCACAAAGACTCTATGATCAGTATATTTCCTGAGAATATTTTGTTGAGCTGAAGACTAGGATGGGTTTAGGCTTCATTCTGTTTTGCTGCAGTCTAGAATTCGGTGGGGGTTGGGGGGTGGGGGGATCACTTGAGGAAATACATAATAAGAGTGTAGTGACTAAGGCTGTTGCTCAGATAGCCTCCTATTCTATACCAGTTGTTCATATCATTCATTCATTTATTTGTGTATTCATTCATACATTCCATAAACACTGTGTACCACTAAAGTCTAGACATTGTAAAATATGAGGAAATTGTAGAGATATAAAAGAAACAGATATAATTCCTCCTTTCTGAACATTCATGATCTATTGGGGTAGAAACTAAGTGTACAGGAAGGATATGGCTGTGTCTGCTTCTAGTAATGAAGTACCTGCTTGTTTTACATTATTCTCCCAATGAAAATGGCTAGAAACACTGGATAAGAACCAAGAGACATCTGTTTGAAGGTCCTAAGGCTGTCAGGTTTTGAGAAGCCAAAAATGGAAAGAGAAATCCGCTGAGGTGATTCACACATTCTATCCAGGTTTTCCACTCAAGGCAGTTCCTCAAGCCTGATTAATAAAACACCATGGGTAGAGATGCTAAGAAGCCTAGCAGAAAATAGATAGTGAGAAATAAGAAAGTAAGCAGAGGTCTTTGTAATCTCGTGGGCCTGGAGAAGCAAAACTGAAGTTCAGGGATACTAAGAGAGGGCCCAAGATTCAGAGATGCTTCAGAGAAACAGTCTGAATGTCTTATTCTCCCAAGACAACCACTAATTAGCAAAGCAGCATAAAGAGAAACTGAACAAAAAGCTAGAGCCAAGAGACTATGGAGATAAACAGAGCCTTGGAGAGTCTCACAAAAATTAACACTGAGGGCTTGTCAAGGAACATCAGCCCTTATAAACACAAAACCTTTCAGTTGGAGCCCTTTAAGGACTATTTTCAAAGAATAAGTGAATCAAAAATATATTGCACCTATAAAGATTTTTGAAGAAACTTACCTCTAAATAGCTCAACCTTAATTGGAGTCAGGTGACTGCTCCCATTCTAACTGCTTGCCAGACTCTTGCTAAAGACTCATCTACGGGCAGCTGGGTGGCTCAGTCAGTTAAGCTTCCGACCTCAGCTCAGGTCACCATCTTGCCGTTCATGAGTTCGTGCCCCATGTCGGGCTCTGTGCTGACAGCTCAGAGCCTGGAGCCTGCTTCAGATTCTGTGTTTCTGTCCCTCTCCCGCTCTGTCTCTCTCTCTCTCTGGCTCAAAAATAAATAAAACATTAAAAAAAAGACTCATCTGAGTCTTTATAATCTTTATTTACACAGTATCTGCTACACAAGAGGCAGAACAAAGAAACAGATAATAAAAATATATCGAAAGTTGATCTAAATATCATAATCATCAGACATAGGCTTTAACAATGACTCTAATTAATATGTTTAAGGAAACAGAACGTTGCTTTTCAAAAAACTGGCATTTGAATTGATCTTTGAAGAATACTTCGGATTTCAGTTAACCAAGATTGTACTTCTCCAAGGACTTGGAGTCAGATGCAAGTCATTCTAGCCAAGGGTGGATCACAGAGATGAAGAACAAAGCAGGGAAGGGTCAAATCCAGCAGTATTTGATCCAGGGAAGGACCAAATGTGTGTAGGTGGGGAATAACTAATTTTTGTCTATTTCAGGATTTCTTCAGTAAATCTGACCCATTTCTGGAAATTTTTCGTATGAATGATGATGCAACCCAGCAGCTTGTACACCGAACTGAGGTGAGAAGAGTTATCTTCAGCTGTGCCATCTCAGCTCCTAAGATAATAAATTGACCTGTTTTGAGAAACCCCTTATGTTTCTTAAAGTCTATAGTTGTGCACTCAGACCTGGAGCCTTCACTGTCCTTAAGAGGACTCTCTGTCTTTTGTAGCTTTTTAAATTCTCAATTTAGATGTTAGAAGACCCTCTCTCACCCAAATTTTCCATTGTTGATCTTCAATACAGACTGTCAGCAACATATTAATGAGAATATGAATATTAGGTAACATTTAATGTGTATGATTAGGTGCCAAGCATTGTACTAAGTGATTTGTATGCATTACTTTATTTACTTCTCATAACAATCCCTTGACATGATTATTATTACCCCCATTTTATAGTTCATTAACTGAACCTTTGGGAAGGCCAGTGACTTTCCAAATTCTCATAGTTAGTGAGGGGTAGAGCAGAGGTTTGAATTGAGTTTGTTTGGACTGAGCTTCATGATAATTTGAGAAGCGCATCTGCTTCCCCAGCAAAAGTTCATCCACTGGGCTGATGTCAGGCCTATTATGTGAACGGCTGTTCTGTCCCAGCTGCCGCTTGGTCTAGCCGCAGCTCCTTCTCAAGCTCCCTTGTCTTTCTCTCCGGGGCTCCAAACCTTATCTCTTATTAACCCACCACCCAGTGCGACACACCCACTCAACAACCAACCCCAGTCTCCACTTTTCATTTTGTTTACAAGCTGGTCAAGAGAGAGTCTGTGGGGATGAGAAGTACATTGATAAGGAGGAAGTGGGATGATTGTGATAAATGAAAGAGCTGAGAGAAGACTATTGTGTATATATTCATATATATATATTCATGAATATATGAATATATATATTCATATATATTCATATATATATATATATATATATATATATATATATATATATATAGGACTATTGTTCATGCATATATATGTGTGTGGTGGGATAAAAGAAGAAGGAGCCCTCATGATTTTCATAGGATGATAGTAGGGTTCCATGTTCCCACCACCCCATATTGGAAGTCCATTTCCATTTTCCTGAAGTAATAGAGTCTCAAGTAGTGTTTGGGGAACTTTTTGTGTCATATTAAAAGTATACAAGAATTAAATAGTTTGCATGGGCAAAGTCTATGGATACCATCTAGTTCATAGTTGGCATTTAATAACTTGTGCTTAATAAAAAAATGAATAAATGAATGAAGCTGAGTATAGATAGTATGTCTGCTACATGTTATAACAGTACAATGTAGTTCTCTGGAATTTAACCCCTGGGGAACAATTTGGGGTACAGTAGTCTCCCTGAATGGCACCTGATTGCCACCACCAAATAGAGTCCTTTTCACAAACACAGATTCCTTTGGTAGGACAAACTTCTTTCGGGAGAAGTAAATAAACTTTGGGGAGAATTAGAAGTGGTGTCCATTTGCCCTTTTGTTCCTGTCATTGAATGGGGGCTTAAATGTGCAGACAGAAAGGAGATGGGGGTGTATCATTAGACTTCTCTCACAAAATCTCCCTTTCCTTTGCTCCTGATACCAGTCCTTTTCTCATTATTAGTATTAGTAAATTCTCCTACTCCCAAGAATCTCTAGAACTCCTCCCATACCTAATTGCTGAGGAGCTTGTGGAGTCTCACAAGCAATGCAACTGTTACGTTTTCCAGTGAGTCAAGCAACACAACATTGATTTTTTCCTCTTTCTTATTCAAGAGATATGAAATAAATATTAGGCAATACTTTCTCTTGGAGGAAGCACACACATGTACACACAGATTCTAATTTCATAGGAAATTTCTAGTTGAAACTTTGATCTGCTATGTTTAAAAACTGTTGCAATAAAATATCACTTCTTAGTGTTTTCATATAAAGGTGAGAACTTTAAATTAACCCAGATGCTTTTATCTAACTTTTCTTCTCATGACAACTTTGATCATCCCCAGGGTATCAGGGCACAAGACAAAGCCCCACAGGAACATAATTTTTGTACTTTAATGCATTAAAAGAAATTTAATAATGAGTCCATGATACAATCAATAATTCATGGTTATATTAAGGAACCCAGTAGAAGAGGGAATTACTTATAAAATAATTATGTTATTTGGATAGAGAATTCATTTTTTTATAATGCTAAGACTTCTGCTAACTAAAACTTTCACAGGAAGACAAATCGATATGACAAAATTCCATTTGACTTCATTTGTATATACCCTAGAGCAGTGGTTCTCAAATTTCATGCATCAGAATCATCTAGGGGGCTCACCTCCAGAGTTTCTGTCAGTAGGTGTGGGCACAACCTAGAAATCTGAACCTTTAACAAGTTCCCAGGTGATGCTGGTTCTCCTGCTGTTCCAAGGACCACACTTTGGGAACCTCTATCCTAAAGTACACAATATAGCCCTAGGTACAGAGCAGATTCTCATGCATTCTATGTCCATGCAAATTATTTGAACCATAGTGATGGCAGGCTGACTTGACTTGTATGGACTATGGGGCAGGATTAGTAAGCTGCTTTCAGAAGGATTTCACTGTATTATAGACTTTGTGACACTAAAGATCTGAAGATCTTCCATATTATACCTTAATATGAAAGCTGGTATAAGTATGCTCTTGGGATTTTTCTTTTAGAAACTTCTCCTCTGACTTGAATCTGCTCTAACCTGAGGTCATAGACCAAAGACTATTCAATTCTTTAGCAGTAGAAATGTCCTGCTATACTCCCTACACTAACCAATAGTCTTTACCTATACTCAATAGAAGAGAATTTATGCCATAGGAATGACACTCCTGTAGAACTTTATCTATGCCTGTAGATCCTTTATCAGAGGCCAAAAGCAGACCTGCCTCCTAAATCCTAGCTCCTTTCAGTGTAGAAGGGTTCATCTCCAGCATCCATATGATGATCATTATTCATGAGACAATGGCCAGGCCAGTGATCACAGGAGTTCTGCTCATAACAAGCCACTTAGTGGGCACCCTTACTCCAAGTTTTCATTAAGACACTTATTCCAGATAGTTGTCCTTTTCATAAGCATCACAATACTTCTCAGATGGTTTTTGTATTGAAATGTGAAAATGTCAAGCATTCCCTCCCCAACCCACCACTCGTCTCTTTGTTTTCTCAGGTTGTGATGAATAACTTAAGCCCAGCCTGGAAATCATTCAAAGTATCAGTCAATTCTCTATGCAGTGGAGATCCAGACCGCCGGCTGAAGGTCAGATATATATGTCTGAGAAATGCAATTGTTTATGTATTTAACTCTCCTCTTTCTCCTCATGTGAATGTTGGAAAACCCAAAATTTTCTGTACTGCTTACCCAAATCTCTTAGCATCTTGAAGGAAGATGAAGGGGATGTTTCTTCTGCAGGAGCCACTGAAGCTCATGAGATAGTCAAAGATAAATCCCAATTGTGTTACGTCAAGAGGGAAAGTCCATGGCTTCTCAGAGATAAACTGTGGCAATAAGTTCATGGCGTGATTGGGAGTTATTAAGAACACAAAAATTACTGTATCAATTATCTATTGTTGCATAACAGATTAATCCAAAATGTAGTAACTGAAAACAATAACCATTTATTTAGCTTATGATTCCATGCACTGGCAAGTTGAGTTCCTGTAGGAGGTTCTTCTCTTGATCTTGCTTGGATGCCCTCATGTATTTGCAGGGTGGCTCTGCTTCTGGGCCTTGACTGGCTATCATCTGGAATGACTGGGTGTTTGAGCCATTTATCTCTCAACATTCAGAAGGCTAGTTTGGCCTAGTACACACAGCAACCTTAGAGTTCCAAAAGAGCAAGAACAGAAGCTGCAAAGTCTCTTAAGGTCTAGTCACAGAATGCATAGGAGGTCACTTCCTCCACATTCTGTTGGTCCAAGCAAGTCACATGGCCATCCCAGATTCAGGGATGAGGGTGAGGAAATTGACTCTGCCACTTGGTGAGAGGAACTGCAAAGTATGGTGGCCATTATTTTCAGTCTACCACAAATGTTTTTTGGGTATTGTGGGAATATACAAGTTGGAAGAAAAGACACATTGTGAGGGTGACCAAAGGAAGACAAGAGGCTGAATGCCAGAAGCAGATTCCAGGAGGCATTTTTTATGGTCCAAAAACTGACCCTCCTTCTACCTTGGAAGTCCAGAAGCTCCATGTTATCAATGCCCCCAAGTTGATTCTACCAATTCAGAATAACTAAGTAAAATCGGTAGAAACCAGAGCCTATAAACCTAAGGGCCAATCAATTCATATTGAGTGAGCAACATGTCCCTCAAGCAGAGTCAGCATTCACCTCAGTTTAATCAGGGCATTTTCTCTATGTGGGCCAGCCATAGGGAAGACAACTATTAGACGACTACTATATTAGCCTGAAAGCCTGGGACGTCTGCCTCCACTATGGGAAGATGGGTTCATTCAGCAGACTAAATGTTCACGTTGATCTTTCAGGGCACCTAATTTCCTGGAAACTGTTAGATGGGCATTGCCAATGTTTGTCTTCGTAACTTTACATTTTCCTCATCCATTTTGCCTCACAAAACTTCTTGTGATAGAATTATTTTGATTTGTCAGCGTTGTCAGATTAGAACCGGTTTTCTCTAATGTGACCTTATATATCTTTGCTTAAGACCATTCAGTGTGGACTTGGTGCTTGAACTCTCAGTAGACCACTTACTTCCACGTTATTGAGGAGAAAGTCAGAGTTTCCCTAATATCTTGTGTCCTGTAAGAGCTAAGATACTTTAAGCTTCAATTGGCATCAGAACTGCCTTTTACGTCAAAATCAGGACTCCTGGCTGTTTGAGACTCCATGTGTCAGCTCATATGTGGAATGCCAAGGGCTTTAGCTTCAGGCATAGGGTGATGATTAACGTCTGTATTCTGAGCAGCTCCATCCCATTCCTAGCAAGATAATTGACCCTGTTTAGGATAGAAATCAAATAATATGTCCATTAGCAATAGATCAACTTTGTCATATGGAGTTATTAATTGAATAAAAGGAGAGGGTTGTATGTAATTGAATAAATAAATGCAGAAAAGCAGCACATTATGGCCTTGTGAATGTTTTGCCATCTGTAGAGGAACAAGTAGGAGTAAAGGAGATAGATGATGAGTGACAGATGAGAAAGAAAGAGAAAGAAAGAAATAGGGTGTTGGAGAGGGAGCAGTAGGAAGGGAAGAAGGAAAGGATCGGAGCTTCTCAACAGCTGCACATCTGACATTTGGATTTTGTTGTAGGGGCCTGACCTATGCATTCTAGGATGTTTAACAAACAGCATCCCTGGCTACTTGATGTTAGTAATACTCCACTTACAGCCAGTCTTACATCAGTCTTACAGCCAGAAGTCTACTCAGACATTGCTAAATGTTTCCTGGAGAGTAAAATTACTCCTGATTGAGAACCAATGGTTTCAAACTTAACATGCATCAGAATCACCTAGATAACTTGCTAATGTGTGTGTGTGTGTGTGTGTGTGTGTGTGTGTGTGTGTGTGTGTGTGTACAGAAACTCTGAGTATTTAGTATTTACAAAGTATATATTTATATATATACTCAGAGTTTCTGATTCAGGAGGTCTAGGGTGGGCCTGAGAATTTTGCATTCTAACAAGATCATGGGTAATGCTGCCACTGCTGGATTCAGCCCACACTTTAAGGATCCAGGGGTAGACATTTGTTTCTTCATTATGACTCTCCCATGGCCTAGTGTCTCCACAGCAATTTCCTTTACCACCTTTGTTCTGCCCAGCACTTGTACCTTTCTGCACTGTCCCAGCCTTCTCAGCTTTGCACACACCTTTCTCTCTTCCTGAAAAGCCTTCCTCAGTCTGCTTTTCTTTAAACAGGCTACTTTTCTTCAGGCCTCTTAAATCGCCCTCCACTTTCAAAAAACCTTCCTCTGTAGCTTCTGTGGGATACTTTCTAACCCTTTCTACCTACCCCATTAAACTACTTCTCAACTTGTTTTGAAAATTTCTGTGTACATCTCTGTCTCCTCAGTAGACAACTTGTCCTTTTCAGTTTGCTCCTTCGGGGTAGAACCATGTTTTGTTCACTGTGTATACAGCTGTCTAGCATAGTGCTTGGCACAGAGTAGATACCCAGTAACTTTTTAAAAAATGTTCATTTATTTATTTTGAGAGGTGGGGGAGAGAGGGAGAGAATCCCAAGCACCCAACATGGGGCTTGATCCCATGAACTGTGAGATCATGACCTAAGCCTAAATCAATAGTCGGATGCTTAACTGATTGAGCCACCAAGACGTGCCTACCCAGTAACTTATTGGAGAGTGAATGAATAGAGGTGTGAGGGAAGTACTGAGAGGTTACCAGGGGGTATCCTGGGGCAGGGACTGGAGCGGAGAATTGCCCACAGCAGTATTTGGTATGCTGGAGTTTCCTAGGCCACAAAGCCAATGTTGCACTCACCTGCTCACAATATCCAAATGCAGTTTTCTGAAAGGCAGGATAGACTTCCTGTATTGCCCTTTACTTGTATTCATTATTTTGTCACAAAGGCCACTGTGAAATTTTCATAATGCTGTCCCTAGCTAGCTTTCTCCAAATTAAAATGGCAACATATTGGCAGGCAGCATCTCTGTCCATATGGGTGTCATTCTTCCTACCACCAAAGAACATTAGAAAGTGATTTAAATTTTTTTTAATTTTAAAAACACTCTGTCAGGTTAGATTTTAGCAATCTTAGCAAAATTTTGACACTTAGGTCTTTGTCCCAAATGAGGCTTGGTATCTTTAATTCTCATTTATTCAGGACCCACATGAACACCCAAGTTCAAATAACCAGCTTTTTCTGCTTTACTTTTATTTATTTATGCTGTACTCTTCCTTTATGTAAAAAATAAAAGCATTCAAAGAAGCCTTTTTCAGAAACTGGTGTTTTAACTTACTATGGAAATATTCAAACATACATAAAAGTAGAGAAATGATGTGATAACTCCCCATGCCCAGTACACAGCTTCAACAATTATTATCTCATGGCCAATTTTACTTCACACACACCCCTAAAACCCATTTCCCTCTTCCTCTCCCCACTGGATCATTTTGAAGCAAATCCTAGACCAGGGCCAGCTCATCCATTAAGCCCAGCAAGCACAGTGCCAGGACCCACCAGACTTTCAGGAGTCCATGAAAATGTTTTCGTTCTTTTAAAATTAGAAAGGAAAAAAATGAACTTATAAATAAGATTGAATAAAATGTTTTATTTTTTTTCTCACCTCAGAAAGCAATGACATTTTTAGAATCCTAAAAATCTACTATGGTGGAAGGGGACCCATGAGGGCAAAAATGCCTAGGGCCAATGAAGGTCAAGGTATGGCCATGTCCCAAATACCTTATCACATCATCCCAAAATGCTTCAGTATAAGAATAAGAATAAGGAATCATTCTATAAACATAACTACAAAGCCATTATATAATCTGATTATATTATATATCTAAGAATATTAACTAAGCCTCCTTAATACCATCAAATATTTTGCCACTATTCATATATGACTGATGGTCTAATTTATTTAAAAAAATGTTTTTGCACTTTTTTTTTTAAAAAGGGGGATCTAAATAAGGTCCAAGCATTGAATTAGATAAAAATACCTCCAAAGTTCTCTTTTAATCTGTTAGTTCCTTCTCCTTTTTTTTTCCTTGCAGTTTACTTATTGAAGAAATCAGGTTGGTTTACCCTGTAGCATTTCTCATGTTCTGTGCTCCCTATAAGTGAGGAGTTAGGACTTGATCAGATTTGGGGTCTGTTTTCTAGCAAGAATGCTTTATAAGTGATGCAGCTTTCTTAGGGTGTGAATAGTCATTGAGGAACTTTGCCTACATCCATTTAGTTAGGGCTTCCAAAATGGTAATTTTCCACTTCTGTCATTACTTCTTTATCTGTTGTTTAGTGTCTTCTATAAGGAAAAGCTTTTCCTTCAATAACTATTTGGCTCCCTGAGTTGTGATTCATACAGGAAAGACAGGAAAAATGGTTTATTTTTCCTTTCTTTTTTAACCAATTTTCAGAATAACAAATTAGTTCTCTGGCATCCTCCATAGGTAACTAGTGAAGTCCCCCAATATTATTAAGAATTTATAGATTTTTTAATATATCAGTCTTTCAATCCATTTCAGTTATTACTATTCCTTTGAAATCTTGAATTGCTGCATGTTTAACCAATGAAAACTGCTTTAAGTTAGCTCTTGAGTTCTTTTGACATAAACTTAATACTATGTAGTCATTTCCTAGCTTTCTTGTATAAACTTTAAAATTCATAAATTTTGAAATTGTGTAATTCCCTTTCTCCATCAGATCTATCTCTCTGTGGATGCTGAGTCATATATTAAAGTCTCTTGAAACAATTTCTCTCCATAGCTAAACATCTACCCCATAGAATTCTCATTTTGTTTCATTTTGCTTTCCATTGCTAGGATATTTTTACAAATTTAATTTTCCTTCGTATGAAATGTTTACATGATTCTAAAGTCAAAACTACAAAACAAGTATATTCAGAAAAATTTACCTTCCATTCCTGTCTCTTCCACTTTGTACCCTCTTCCCTTACAGGTAATCATTTTGTAGTATACTTTAATACTTGGCAGTGCTAACTCCTTCCACTTCTCTATTCCTTTCCTTTTTAAGGGTTTTCCTGGATATTTTGCTTGTTTTTTTCTGTCCCTTTAGCTTTAGAAACAACTAGTACTGGGGTGGGGCGGGGAACAACTTGATGGTATTTTTATTGGTATTGCAAAGGAAATCTCTTTACTATTGAGTCTTCCTGTCCTAGAATATGGTATGTCTTCCCATTTGATCAAATCTCCTTTTATGTTTACAGGAGTGCTTAATGTTTTTCTCTTAGAGGTCTAGAACATTTATATTTAAATTTATGCCTAGTTTTTGTGTGTTTGTTTGTTTCTTTACCTCTTCTAAATGGAATCTTCCATTATGCCTTCTAACTATCATTTGTCAATGTAAAGGTTATTGAATTTTGTTTGTTTTCTAAAACTGCTATTTTATTGTTATATTCTTTTTTATAGTAATTTTCTGTTCATTTTTTTAGCATTTTCCAAATATATAATTCTATCATCTGAAAATAGAGATTGTTTTACCCATTCTTACTATCCTGATGGCTCTAGTTATTGCTCTTCTTTATTTACATGGACCAATACTCCCAATATAGTGTTAAATAGTAGAGGAGAAATAGAGCATCTTTGTCTTATCCATCACCACAGTGGAAAATTCTGTAGTGTTTTTCCATTCATTCTGACTAGATTAATTTTTTAAACTGATTATGAAGGTGTCAGAGGCTTAGCGCTTTTCTTAGCCATGTCTACCGAGCCTTAAAGACCTGTACTAGCATTGAGGGAGGATTCTTGTTGGTTTTGGTAACCCTAGAGACAAAAGTTGCTCTACTTCCTGAATAGATTTAGGTTTATGTTTAAGATTAGCTATTTGATGAAATATATATTTAACACTTAATATGAACTATTTAATGAATTTGTCCATGATTTCTATGGCATGGTAGAGTCCTTATCAAAATCCTAGTTTCATTTACATCTAACCATGCAGTAAGGTAGCTTCCATTGTCTTCATTTTACAGATGAAGAAACAGAGGCTCAAAAACCCCCATGCATTCAAATGCCAACTTTAATGCTCTTTTTTATTGAATTGTACTGTCTCTATTTTGTTGTATTTCTTAGAAAATAAATCATCTTGATAAAGCATATCGCTTAACTCTGAACCAGCCAGAATGTTTTATTTGCCATTATTCTAACATTTAACAGAAACAAGTCTTGTATATATGTAACATATTTCATGAAGTCTGAGACACTATTAATTATGTAAAGCAGCACGAAGGGAAAAAAATGTTCTTAATGAATCCATAATGCCATGCTTTCTTACCAACATGTGTTTATGAGGAAATCTGTGCTGTTAAACTCCATGAAATGTGGTATCAATCATTTCTTTTGATTTGATCAATACATTATTAATATCCAGTACATATTCTTTAGAAGGCATTGTTAGTATTCAGAATAGATTCTACCAGATGGGGGTCTAAGAGAAGAGGGTGAGAAGGCACTATCAGCAGGCATTATTAACACATTGTTAACACCCTAAATGTACCTAGTACTATAGGAAAATGCCATGACAGAAAAGTCTAGGAAAATACCATATAAGAACCTCAAGTCCATTTCCTGTCTCCTTTTCTAATTCTCAAACCATACAGGTAACTTGGACACTCCATGAAGAGTTCATCAGGCATTTTCTGAGTATGGTTGCCTCAAAGAGGGAATTAAGGTGATCCTTGTCTCACCCTGTCCCCATGCCTATGCAAGAGAGAGACCCAGGTTATTAGCTGAGGTCATGGTGCAGTGAGCACACCCAAGACAACCAGGCAGAAGGAAGTAGCAGAAGAAAAAGAGAAGCAGATCCCCAAAGTCAAAGCAGAGGTTATAGGACTCAGGAGCCCACGACAGCGTGAGAGGAGGCCCAAAGTCCAAAGCAACCAACAAATGACATCTTCACCCACGATTGATCTCACTCACCTGTCACACCCTACTTCTTCTGTAGCCACGTGTGATTGATTTAGAACAGCCATGTTCATGAACTCCCTTCTGACACCCCCAAATTTGGATTCCTGGCCAGTCAGAAAAGTGCTTTCCAGAATCAGCATTGTAGACCCCATTGGTCCTGGAATCTTCATTTTAACAACTTTCCCAAACAGTGCTGGTGCAAGCCATTTGCCAAGCACACACTGAGAAATACTGTCTTCCTACTGAATCTTCAAACCTAGATGACTTGCTGGAACTTCTCTTGGGAGGTCAGTATTTTCACTGAAGAGCTAAGTGTATATGTATGTATACATTCTGCTCTTCCCTCTATATGAAATCTGTAGCACTTATCCTTTGGTTACATCTAGCTATTGGTGTCTTCCCTTTCTTAAGTGTGACCAGGCCATCTCGAATTGAAATTGCATTTTCAATTCAAATTCATCGTCTTTGCTTTGGACTCTCTGAGCCAGATTGATTCAGAGAACACCCAGGAGAGTGTTCTTGGAGTTTGCCTTGGACCTTCCCCCTTTATTCCCAATGCTACATGACTCCTAACTCCTGGATTCCTGAGTGCCTTTTATTTTGCCTCAGATCCTTTGAGCTTAGTTGCCAAACTTGTTTTATTTCTGCTTCATCCTGTTTTTCTGTAACAACCCTTCTGACTCTTAATGCTTGAAAAGGAAACACACACACACACACACACACACACGCACATCTCAGTTCTAACCCCAGATCTCAATCCTTGATGGTGGCCCCAATTCAGCCCCATAATTCCCCCAAACCCATAGATTCAATCATGAGATCTCCCATGGGTTACACTAATATTTTCTGATTCTTGGTGCCAAATACAGGAAGGTGGAATTAAGGGGTCCCTTGGTAACTATATTTGGTGTTGTTGGAAACGCCTGTAATAAAGACATTCTCAGACAGTTGAAAGCAAGTTTACTTTCCTTCTCTATGTACCTTACAACCGAAAGAGGAAAAAAAGAGCTTGAATGGTCCATGGGCCTGTTATGTTCTCTTGAGATCTGTTAAAATTCAAGTACTTCTTTTTATGGCCTTCTGGGCTCAAGGGTTTCTGGGTTTGTGCCTGTCGATACTTCACTCAGCCTAAATGTCCCATGATTACCAGAGGACTGAAGACTCCTCTAGATGTCTCTATATTGGATCAGCCATGGCACAGGAATTCTCGACTCCACTTAAGTAAATGGCACCCCTGACCCAGCAGGCTGCCTCTACTGAGATCTGTAATCAATACTGCAGCATGGGAAAGCAACAGCCATCTTAAACAGTGTGGAATCATATAGGAATAAAGGAGGCTTCTGAATGAGAGAAAAACTACACACTCAGTTTTAATAATTTTTTCACTTTTCATTAATATTTTCCCCTTTTTTACAGATGACGAATTCAAGGTAGCATGTAAGCAAATTGCTTAAGATTACACAGCTAAGTAGTGCAGCTTAGTTTAAACCCAGGTCTGTCATGCTCTGTGGTCCTTGCTCTTCACTACTGAAAGTTAGCTAACATTTACTGAACAGGGCATTCACCAGCTACCTGGTACTATGCTGGACACTTTGCTTAAATTATCTCATTCAACCCTATGCTTATCCTAGGTTGAACCATGCTGCAGTAGCAAAGAGCTCCCATACAGTAAAGTTTATTTCTAGCTCACATAACAATCAAAGGTAAATCTTCCTAATCAATGATGTCTCTCTCTTTGATTTGAGAACCTGCATTGCTTCTATCTTGTGGTTCATCCATACCTTACAGCCTCATTGCTATTTGCATTTAGCACGTGGAAGACAGATGTGGAAGGAGCTCTCTAGAAGTTTTAGCTGAAAATAGCACTTGGCATTGCTGCCTATATCCCAACGACTAGATCTTAGTCATATGACCACACTGAACTGCCAGGGAGGCTGCAAAATGTGATCCAGTTGGGGCCTAGAAAGAAAAGAAAACAAATTTTTGGGGACCACCTAGCTGACTCTTCCACTGGAAGATGTTGTTATTGTCCCCATTTTGCTGATAAAAAAAACTGAGACTTGGAAAGATGAAATAACTTTTTCAATTCACAGAGCTTCCAAGCAACATAGGCAGGATCAAGTCTGTCTAACTCTGGAACCTACACTCTATAGCTGCATTGTCCAATAAAACTTTCTGATAATGGAAACATTTCATATCTGTGTTTTCCAAAAGAGTAGCTAGTACGCACATATAGCCAGAACAATTCTCTCCCAACCTCTCTTCTCTCTTTCCCTTTAGGCTTTCTTCCTATTTTCAGTCCCCCCCCCCACCCCCCGTTAGTATCCCATCCTCTCTTTTCCCGTGAACACCATCCAAAGAGAAAATTCCACTCCTTTATGTGTCAGGCCTTTGCTGCTAATGGGAGCCCTCTTCTGCCCAGTCTTTAATGATTCCATAGGGGAAGGAATGGGTTTCCTACACATGGGGTCAACAGTAGGTACTTCAATACCAAGATAATTTTTCATCAGTGAGAATCAGGTCTGATTTCCTTAATATTTGAGAAGAGAGCACACCTTGCTAAAGCAAGTGTTATGGCTTTTGGATTTTTTTAATCCAGGAAACCATATAATCTGGTCTTAGATTTTTAAAAAAATAATCTTGAGAGATAGTGTTTAATGGATATAGAGTCTCCATAGGAAGATGGAAAGGTTCTGGAGACAGATGGTGGTGATGTTTGCACAATGATGCGAACATTTAAAATTGCTAAAATGGCAGATTTTATGTGACATATCTTTTGCCACAATAAAAAGAAATTTATTACAAAAATAACCCTCTTCCTGTTACCATGACTTTGAACTTCCTCTTGTGAAACAACCACTCGATGTTATTGTACTAGGAGCATTTGACATCTGCCTATACCTGGCATACCTTACCTGTGATGACGCTTGCCTCAGCAATCTGGGATGACAGTGTGACAGCTCCTGAGAGCTTCCTCATACCCACATTCCTCCCTCTCAGAAACCCTTCTGAGGGTGAGGGGAGAGCCTTCTTTTCACCACCATTATAAACAAAGAACATAAAAGAGGCAGCGTAACCCAGCCAAACTATTTTGTTGGGACAGTTGTCCCTGGCCATGCTCTGTCTTTGACTAACTCAGAATATGTTTTTGAAGAAATCACCTTTGGAAAACACTTTGAAATTCTGAAGTAAGAACACCAATTGAACACATATTGGTGCCCTGGTAAGATAGTTTAAGGTGCAAAGGGAGCCCTCTTGCCATCCAAGGTGGACATTTCTCCACTAGTGAGAACTCCCATCTCAATAAATCACAATTACTGTGATGGGAAGAGGTTTCTTCCCATTATTTAACCCATGCATGTCTGCTTCTGCACTAAAACCTAAGACACCTAAACAGCTACTGAGAAGATGCTTGAATAAAACCAGGAAGCTGGACAAAGCAGCTGAATGATGCAGACGAAGGAATGTTCTAAGCAGAGAGTCTGAGAACCTGCTGATGGAGCTTTATGGCACACCTCAAACTGGTGGGGTTGCCACTCTGTCCCAATGACGCTGTGTGCTGACATCCCTTTCTGCTGGTTATTCTTGTCTACTGCATGTATTCATTTGTTCACTTACTTGTTTATTAACGCAAGCCACTTCACCTTTCATTGCACTGCTTTGTTAATATTGAAGCTGAAAAGCTTGCCTCAAGAGCTCAATTTTTATTTTGCACTTTTGGAAATGTTGTTTTTAAACCTAGCCTTGTCAATAGGAAGTCTTCCACAAACTGAGCTAACATCCCAAGAGGCCTTTGCCTCGAGTCAGCTTCTGTAGGATATTCAGCTACTCTGCCACATTTTAAACACTAAACAGAAAATTTTTTTTGAGTATTGCAATCTGAAGCCATCCTGGGCATTTCTCTCTGGGAAGTCTTTTCAATAGAATTACCAAACAAAACAGTGAGAGACCTATCTCTTAAGAAGGATGGCTTTTATAAGGAGAGAGTCCTTAAGGCCAGGAGAAGTGACCCATTTTTAGGTGCTTAGCAGAATTCCACATTCCCTCCTTCTCAGGGAGGGGGGTATCAACATCTCCTCATGGAGATGTTGCCTGTGGGATCCTAGCTGTCTGCAAAGTGCTTGGATTTCCAGAAAAGTGTTGGGGAATGCCAGGATATTGTCTGTGGGGAGCACATGAAATTGATGTCAGGGAACAACAGGTTGACTGACCTCATAAAAAATGAATTATTCATTTCCTGGGAGCATATAAATCACCTTTTTTTCCTGTGACCTTTGATTCGTTGGAGAAAGGACACAGATGCTTTTGTGCCATCCCAATAAGGAGAAGAAAGCTACAATGATCATCTTCCCTGCCTCCACCCTAGAGTTAGAAAGAAACCAGCTGGAGACACTTCCTCATGATGCCTGCAGAGGCTGCACAAGCTGGGCTGTTCCAGCTAGCATTCCCTGTCACCCAGTGTGGTCTGCAGCTCCTTTGAACTTATACATGAACTCAGCTTTGTCCACGTGCCCCAACTTGATATGACCTGGAAAAATGGACTCATAAAACAGGTAGATGGAGGCCAATATATTAAATTATAAAACTTTTAATAAAATTTTAATAAATTAATTTAACAAAACCTATAATCCTTGTGTTCTACACAAGGCTCTCCTTCCTTGAAATCTGAACACTTATGAAGCAGACTTAGCAATTAGAAAGTTACTTGGCGAGCATGGAAAAAAAATCAAGGCAAGGGCGTATATGGAATCTCGAGAGATTCTACTTTGGTTAGTAGTTTGACACAAAGGCCCTCTAGAAAGTCTGATTAACTTAATAGGATATTTGCTTTTAAAATGCATACAATTCTAGGGCTTTGTGAATTCATTAAAGCTGATCTCTGGACTCCAGACCTCTGAGCCGAGCCATGGTGAGTGTGGTCCAAGTATAATTTTCAAAAAGTTAAAAGCATGACTCTTATCCAACTATCAAATGAACATGTGTCAAAGATTTCATTCACTTCATTAATTAATGAGGAAACCAATAATATGATTAAACTGTTCTCCAAGAGCATTTTGAGGAATCGAGTTTACATAGCGTTTTTGTTTAAACAGGAGTAAGATTTCTAGAGATACAATTGGTTAATGTCCTTCACAACAGTGAGTCATAAACTTCAGGGTTATCTTTGCTATCAGACAGAAATCATTGCACCATATACAAGTTTACCAATGTAACTCCACAGAGTCTGAGCTCTTAGTTCATTGATAATAAATAGGAAAATCAAGCAATTGTATATTCATGTAGGAAAACAAATCATCCTTGGGCAAGCCTGTTAAAGCTTCAGCATGCCATTGAAAGAACTTGCAATCATGCTTTTGGATTTATTTCTAGGTTATGGGTAAATTTTCTTAAGAGGCTCAGATAGCTCCTGAGTTCACATTTCTAGAGCCTGATATATGCTTGAAATCCCTAACTGGCCCCCTTATCGCCTTATCCACCTTTGAATGGCTGGCCTATTCTTAACCTTCAGGTGTCGGCTCAAAACTCAACCACTCCGAGACACCATCCAGGCTTCATTGTTCATACATGCACTCCTCCAGTTAGTCTCCATCTTACCACTTTATCAGTCCCCCTCATGGCACCTACCATCATCTGTAATCATGTTTATTTGTTTACATGGTTACTGTTGGTCTCCTCTGATGAAATGCAAATACCAAGGTTCGAGGGAAAGGAACTGGCCAAATTTACCTCTGTATCCCCAGCCCCTGAAAGAGTGCTTGCATATAGTTGGTGCTTAATAAATATCTACTTAATGGATGGAAGCATGGGTGGAGGGATATGTATATATGCGTGCCCATATATACATTAACCAGATTCTATGGAAAACATTCTGCCAGGTTTTTGCTATTTTGTTTGCCCTTTTAAAGGCTCTAAGAAAAGCACTCCTATCATCCACTTATTCTTACCCTCACGTATGTTGACACTACTGATTAATTTATTAGCGCCATCACATCACTTTTGACCTGTGATGCTTCCTTTTCAAGGCAAGTCTAAATTCATTATGGCTGTTTTCTTATTGTCAGTGTCTTAGAGAACACCCAAATGCATCCCATTTATCATTATACCACCCCCCACACACAGTTTTTCCATTGAATTTAAACACATCTTTCCCTCTACGAGCCGCAGAGTTGCAAGAAGGGGGTGGGGGGAAAGCAAAGAAGAGTCTGGATGAGGAAGAAACCAGCAGGGAATGACTCTCCTTTAGGAGTGAGGGGCTGGAATGAAAGTCATAGAAAGAAGAAACAGTGTGTTGGCCTCACCTGGCTCTCACAGAAGAGCTTTTGGAGGATAAAGGGGCCTAAATTCCTCTCAGAAAAGGAATGGGAAGGAAAGCAGCCTGGTAGACTTACCAAATATCACGTCTCTTTCATTTCACTGGTATAATTCACGGTCAGGTACAGTACTTCCTTCAAACCATCTCTGAAATAGCAGGGACTGAGTCTCTTATTAGGAAGGATGAATGCTGGCTTACCTTTAAGCCATGAGATATTCAATGGAAAAAATCAGGAGGGGGCGGTGGGGTGGGTAAGACAAGCAGGATTCAATTAAGCCCTGGAGTGGCTGAGAAAAGAAAGGGCCATCGTCTATATTCTGATCCTCGGAACCTTTTCTGTGATTTGCTTCTCTTTTTTTTCCTTCTTTCCTTTTCCCTGGCAATTAAACATCTACCCAAATATTGTTGTTGACCACCTGCATGCCTGGTTGCACTGTCATTTAAAACATTTTATGACAGCCAACCCCTGAAAGAGTAAAATCACTAAATGGACTTGTCAGGAAGCATTACCTCCAGCTCATCTCCCCTGCAGACCAGCTGGCCCTCTTCAGAAGCTCTCTTACAATTCACTCACCCCTGCCACTCCCAGTAATGAAACCGACCCTTAGAGGCATACAATGTACCAAACTGCAGCAGACCTTATGACAGGTCAACATATGATGGAGAACAATGTTGTCAAACTTGAGCATGCATCAGAATCCCCCGGAGGACTTGTTAAAACACAGAATTCTGGGCCCCATCCCCAGAGTTTTTGATTCAGTAGGTCTGGGGTGGGGCCCGAGAATACACATATCTCACAACTTCCTAGGGGATGCTGATGCTGCTGGTCCAGAATTCATGTGGAGAATCACTGATATTGAAGTAGTAGTCAAGAGACCCCCTCACCATCATGTTTCCCTCAATTCATGCATCTCCACCTTAAAACTACTCTATATCTGCATCCACTGTTTTCTTTTTCCAAAACTAACTTATTCATAGGCTCACTTCACTCTAGATCCTCACAGAACTCAAAGGCTCTTCCACAGCTAGTCATTGATACAAGTATTTTAAAGCTAGAAGGAAGCTTTGAGATCATCTGGTCCCTCAATTGGAGTTCCTCAGCTTCAACACTACTGACATTGGAGCCAGATAATTCTTTGCTATAGTGGACTGTCCCATGCATTGTAGAACATTTAGCAGCCTCCCTGGCCTGCACCAATTAGATGTCAGTTACATACCCCCAACCCCAAGTTGTGACAACCAAAAATGTCTCCAGGCGTTGCCAAATTTCCCCTTGGGGACAAAATTGCCTGTGGTTGAGAACTACTCTAGTCAAATGTATCTTTAATTGCTCCCTCTCTGTTGGGGTTTGAGAGTGAAAATTCATTGCATCCCTTCCTGAGTTTGGTCCAATTGAGAAATAAAGATGGAACTCAAAGCTTGGACATTAAACTATCACTTCACTGCTGCTAAAGAAAGGAATGCTTCCTCTGGGAGAGGTTTGGGTTGTGACTAACAATAGCTGCGGAAGCCCACAGTTAAGCTTAGGATGGACAGAAAATAACTGTGTAAATACCAGGTGGCACTGCAGTGGCCTAACTATGGCAGTGGTTCTCAACCTTGGACACATACTGGAATCACCTGGGGAGCTTTAAGAATTATTGATTCCTAGACCCCATTTCAGACCAATTAAATAATTTCTGGGTGTGAGGCCAAAACATCAGCAAAGTTGATAGGCTGCCAAAATGATTCTAATGCTCACTCATGCCAAGAACCGCTGCTCAACTCAATAGACTGAGAAGATTGAGCCCCTTGTTGGATTTTCTTATGTGTACCGAGGAGGCAGCCAACTGATACAAGATCTCCCAGCAAGTTTAAGACTTTTTCAGCCAATGAATCTTCAAAATTCTGCTGACGTGTAAGTTATGTAAACTTATTGTAAAGAATAGAAAATAATTTACAGGCTTTAGAGAAGGCTCTCTGGGAGAACATAGCATTTCAGAAGCTTGAAAGTGTGTTCAAAAGGCCCAGAATTATGTGATAATAGATCCTGTGCTGCCACATTTTAATATGTTACGGATGTGGGCGCCTGGGTGGCGCAGTTGGTTAAGCGTCCGACTTCAGCCAGGTCACGATCTCACGGTCCGTGAGTTCGAGCCCGGCGTCGGGCTCTGGGCTGATGGCTCAGAGCCTGGAGCCTGTTTCCGATTCTGTGTCTCCCTCTCTCTCTGCCCCTCCCCCGTTCATGCTCTGTCTCTCTCTGTCCCAAAAATAAATAAACGTTGAAAAAAAAATTAAAAAAAAAAAAATATGTTACGGATGAAGCCCCAGGGCAGGGCAAAGCTCCTGAAGTAAACAGAACCTTGTGGGCCATGCTAAGGAGTTTAGATTTTTATCCTGAGAGCAGTGGGAGGCACTGAGAGGTTCTATGCAGTAAGGTAACTTGGTCGTGTTTTGAATTCTTGGAATCAGTACTCTGCCTTTTTTGTGGAGTTTGGATTGAATGAGGGCCAAGTGGAAGCAGGAGATCTGGTTAGAAGTCATAGGAGAAATCCAAGTAAGAGTTACCTACCAGACAGGGATGACCAGAACTTGGTACCAGAGTGGCTATTGGATAGAGAGAGAAGAAGAGGAATGCCTCAAGAATTCATCCCTAATTCCTGGCTTGGTGACATGGATGGAAATGGCACCATTCCTTAAGATCATACCATCAAAGGAACAGGAATTTTGGGGTGGGAATGATGACCTTGGTTTTGTACTTGCTAAGTGAGAGGTATGTCTGGGCCATCCAGTGGTCTGTTGGCCCAGAATTATCTCAATTTTAGCACTGAAAGTTCCACATCTCTGGAAACCATCAGTCTTGGGCAAACCAGGACAGTTGAACAATCTGGCAGTTGCCTCTTTGAGTTAGACTCTCAGAGGAGAAAGCTGGGCTGTGGCATAAATTTCAGAGTTGTCAATAAATAGATGGTGTGTGTGTCGGGGGGTGTGCGTGTGCATGTGCATGTACATATTTGAACGTGCATACAAGTGCACATGTATATGTGACTAGAAGGAAACATACCACATGATAACTGTTAAAAGTGCACCTTTTTTTTTTAATTTTTAAATGTTTATTTTTGAGAGAGACAGAGAGAGAGAGAGAAAGACAGAGAGGCAGAGAGAGCACAAACGGGGGAGGGGCAGAGAGAGACAGAGAGACAGAGGGAGACACAGAATCTGAAGCAGGCTCCAGGCTCAGAGCTGTCAGCACAGAACCCGATGTGGGACTCGAACTCACGAGCCACAAGATCATGACCTGAGCCGAAATTGGACACTTAACCAACTGAGGCACCCAGGTGTCCCAAAAGTGTACATTTCTTAGTGGCTAAATAGTGAAGCAATTTTTTTTTTTAACTTTTAATTCTACTTTTTAAATTGTTCCACCATAAGAATGTGTTACTTTTTGCAACAAGGAAAAAGAAAACACTAGTGTAAAATACACAATTTTTAATATCAACACCAGTTTTCTTTTTAGTATTATTATTAGTATTATTAGTATTATTATTAGTATTATTAGTATTAGTATTTAGTATTATTATTTCTATTGCTTTTTAGTTATTTTAAAATTCAGAATTGAAATAATTATTTTTCAAAATCCCAGAGTGTTTTCCTGGTGATAGGCAAGCATATCTTATTTTTGTATAGTAACATTATACAAAGTTAGGAAATAGACTGAGGGTCAATTTGGCTTATATCCTCTTAAATTCCAGTGTCTTCTTAGGCGTAAAGTAACCTGGCAATAGAGCAATTGCTTGGTAATACAAAGTGAAACAGAGAAGTTTGTTTTATTGGTTTTCTAAAACAAGTTTATCATATACTACATTTCTTCATTGTCCATTCTACAATTACAGCCTTAAGTACACATTAAGCATGTAAAGCAGTAAGTCATTCTTATGTACCAACTGTGAGCCAGGCACTATGCTGGGTACTTTCCCACATTCCATCTACTGTAATCCACACAACAAAATTATGACATTAACAAAGATGGAACCTGAATAAACTGTTGAATAAGCTCCTAAAAATTCACTGACCTTTAAGGACAGAACCTGAAGCCCAGGTCTGAAGGTTTCCTAAAGCCCCATGGTCCTTCTATGAGGCCACACTATCTTCCTTAGATATACTATGGTGATTGTTGTGCAAAATCATGATGATCCCTTGGGGGATCAGTTTCAATCATTGTCCCCAAGGCAGAAGAAAAACCAAATGGAATATTTATTTATCCATCATCCTCTGTTATTGAAAGATGAGGGAAGAGGAGAAATGCCAAGGACATTCCTTAATATCACCCATCAGCCAGGAAACAAGAACCTCAAGGATTTTTGTAAGCTTGTTATAAAATCCAGAGAGTTCCATAGTATTTTAAATCTCTTGGGAGTACCCTGTACAGGCAGAAAGGAGATGATACCTTAATAGTTTTTTCTTGCTTTTCTTAATTCAAAATTGGAGATGATAAAATCTCTCTTTTACTTTTCTGCCTACCTCATAGGTACTGTATCTATTTCCAAATACTCCCCAACATTTCCCCATTAGCACTTCATCTAGGAGGTAGACAGGGCAAGAATTGTTATTTCCATTTTATGGATGAAGAAACTAAGACATAGATTAAGTAATTTGCACAGGATATCAAAGAAGAGGAGCTGAGAAATTATCTTCTCCTCTGTATCAATCAGGATTCTGGCAGAGCATTTAATGAAGGACTATCACAGATGTAAAACAAGAGATGGTAAAGTGCCCAGCGACTAACAGTAGCAGGAAGCTTTTACCAACCCAGGTCTAAAGGGAAAAGGAGAGGGAGTTATGTTACTGGAGAGCTAAAGTAGGTCCCCCCCGCCCCCCACCCCCACCCCCACTTCCCCTAGGAGCTGTGGCTGTAAAGGAACATAGGTAACTGTGGAAACCTCAGTGTGGCAGGGAAGCAGCAGAGGTAAATACCCTGAGGCTCCCCTCTCCTGCTGGTGTTTCTCCTAAAAGGAAGTCAGCCCTTAACTAAGCTTTCTGTTGGGTTTCTATTAATGCTGTTCACACTCTCCTGAATGCTTTACTTCAGCACTGATACTTTGTATGGCCTGTCTCTCTTTAGTGACAACAGTGGGTTCTGGGTGTAGTTGTTTCTTACACATGAGAAGGAGTCTGTATGAGAACCATCTGCCAGGGCCATAAAGATATTGGACTGGAGAGCTCAAACTGTTGAATGATTCAGTATCAATGGAGCTTGGAATTCTAGCAGGCAGTCTGATATGGCCTCTCTTTTCATTTTACTGTGATGTGCTAAATTGGAACAGCATGCCAAAAACTGCTGCTTTTTGCAAAGCGATTTTCCACCTGGGCATAGCCATCCTATCAGCTGTTGTCCCTGTGTTTCCAGGTTTCAGGCCTTGCAAACCTATCACCAGTCAAACCCAAGAGCATAGAGTAAAGTGGGAAAATTTTTGGTTTCCATACTTGCCTAGCTGGTTGTCATTTCATTCTAGTGAGAAAGGACTTTTACCAAAAATAGAAAAGCATCAGACAACCCGAAATTGGCTTCTGGCTCTTCCACCCACTTACAGGTGATCAGACCTCCTTGGATATGTCCCAGAGATTATTACCAATCTGTCTGAGCTTTGCTTTCATCAGTAGTTAAGTGGAAATAATAGTGCTTGCCCTTATTCCATAGGATTGCTTCATTCATTCATTCACCAAATCTTAGATTATTAAGAACAAATCTTAATAATCCACGTTAACCAATGTCATCAAGGGGAGAACCTAGATGGTTCTGAAAGAACCATCTCAATTTCAATTATTTAAACCGTTTATTCCTTAAAAGTGATAACTATTTGCTGAATATCTTTTGAGTAGCAACTTCCTTAACTACATTAAATATATCATCATTCACTCAGCCATGTATAAATCTCTATTTAAGACCTACTCTCTGTGAAGCACCATGTTAGTTTCTGGAGGTACAAAGATGAACATGTCCACTGTCAGGACATTCAAAGTGTAATGGGGAAGGCTGATGTCAATGCATAAGCAGAGGGATGTTTCTTAAAGCGCAGAAATACCAAGGAAAGAAAAATCCATAGGGCACCCAATCTGGGGTATGAGAGAAGAAAAGATTAGGTTAGATTTG
Source organism: Puma concolor (assembly GCF_028749965.1). Lineage (NCBI taxonomy): Eukaryota > Metazoa > Chordata > Mammalia > Carnivora > Felidae > Puma > Puma concolor. Next base: position 27,920,583 of record NC_141675.1, on the reverse strand, counting down.
TATCTCTAATAGTTAATCTGGCTCCATGGACTTGAATGAGGGGGGAAGAAAGCAGGTTAGGTGCTACTGTGGTGTCCAAACCAGAGATAATAAGGCCCTGAAGTGCAGTGTCATTGAGGGTAAGAGAACAAAGGAGTTATTTGGAGACCTATTTTGGCAACACATTTGCATACCTAGATACCAAATGGGAAAGGGGAGAAGAGAAATGGAGGAATCAAGATTCCTCTCCAATATCTAGCTAGTGTAATCTTATTAATTCCTTTCATCAGCCAGCCCTGCAGGGTTGGTATTGTTTTTGTCATTTCGCTCAGAGAGCCTCAAGATCAAGCCTCTCCTAAGCTCAGGGCCAAGATTCAAACCCAAACCAGCCTGACTCGAAAGCCCATGCTTTTCTACTCCAAAGCAAGCCTCTTCCAGGATCTTCATATTAGTCTGACCACATGCCCCTCTTCTTTGATCCAAAAACCCACTCCCTGAACCATCAGATGGGACAAGGGAAGGAAGGAACATGGCAGGACTGGAGATGGTGGAGGTCAGGCAAAGGGTGGGGCTGACAACCAGATTACCCTTCCCTCGAGCATCAGCATCCCTTTCCCCCACCCGTCCGCCCCCACTCTCCTCTACCAGCAGGCGCATGATTCTCAGGGTTCAGCAGGTAACCTGATCCTCTCTGTAGGAATTAGCATGGGCAGTTTCTGCAGTGATTGCTGGCAGGCAGATTTGCTGGGATTGTTCATGGCATTTCCAGGTTTGGGAGGTGTCTGATGTGCTCCAAAGGGAACAACTTAAGGGATGAGAATCCAGGAACTCCAGTTTGCTGTTTGCTTACCAGGATTCCCAGGCTCCATCCTTCACTCTAACCATCATTTGCAGCACAGAACTTTCTGTCTGGCCAAAGGAGTTATCTAGACAGTGGAAGGGAGCTATTTACCCCTCTGAATTTCCTCTGGATTTGCAAGACAGTTGTAAGACAGCTGCAGGTAGAGTAGAAAACTCCTCTTCCCCATCTTTTCTGAGGCTGTGCCCTGACTTCAGCTAGTGGTTCAGATGACAGAATGGTGCCACCTGAAGCTCTGTATCATCAGTGATTTCCAAGGATATTCTCTAGCCGCCATGGAGCCCAGAGATTGTATCTAGCTCTCTTCACTGGCTTTCCAGGCCTTTCCTCATCCTGACAGGTTAGCATATCTCCTCCTTTTCAACTTATCTATTTATTGCTGCACCAAGTTGCCAAGGAAAATTTCAAAGAATCTAATGGCCTAGATTTGAGATGGTTTCCTAACACTGGATACATTGTGACTGTCCTCAGCAGGACTCACTCTCTGAATTTAGCCCTGTGACATTAGTTGGACCTTGGAGACATAGGAGAGGTTTTATGAGGAAGTTTACTGAGGACAGAATTTGACCTCAGGAGTTTTTCTGTTGTCATAATACGTAGGGGAAAGAGTTTTCTTACAATAGGTGGTTTCAGTTAAATCAATAAAATTACCTAAAGCAAATTCTATTTTCCAGTTGATTCCATTTTGTAATAAGAAATATATAGGGAGGGAGCACCTGGGTGGCTTAGTTGGTTAAGCATCCGACTCTTAATTAGGGCTCAGGTCATGATCTCATGGTTCGTGAGTTCAAGCCCTGCATTAGGCTCTGTGTTGACAGTGCAGAGCTTGCTTGGGATTCCCTCTCTCCCTCTCTCTCTGCCCTTCCTCTGCTCGCACTCTCTCCCTTTCAAAATAAATAAATTAATTTTTTAAAAAGAAAAGAAAAAGAAATATATAGAGAGGGCCACCTTGGTGGCTCAGTTGGATGAGCAGCTGACTCTTGATTTTGGCTCAGGTCATGGTCCCAGAGTCATGAGATTGAGCCCTGTATCAGGCTTCACGCTGAGCATGAAACCTGCTTAGGATTCTCTCAGTCTCTCTGTCTCTGTCTCTCTCTCTCTCCCCCTCCTTCCCTCCCTCTCCCTCGATTATACTCTCTCTCTAAATAAAACAAACAAACAAACAAACAAACATAGGGTGGGGAATTGTATGTTTTGAGAGAAATGTAACCCAAACCTTTCAGTATCTTAGTCTGGCATGCAGTGAAAGGTTTTCTATTATTTTCCTTCTGTTTGTATATAGTTTGTTACCTTTTTTCAGCAAAGTTTGTGTCCTTAGTGAATCACAAAGAGTGAGATTCTGGCAGCTTTCTGTACAAAGTAACCTCTGCATTAGAAATTGGATACTCTGCTGCTGTTGTAAAAAAAGGTTTTTCATGGACAGTTTCTTCAGCTTCCTGAGTTTCTCCAAGGTCAAGGTCTGAGTTCTACTCACAATTCTGAAACTCTTCTGTGTGACTTTGGATAAGTAACCTTCCTGTACTTAAATTGCTTTATCTACAAAACAAAGATGGTAATGCATGCCTCCACTCACTTCTCAATGACATTTTTTGAGTCAATGAGAAAGTATGGAAAGCACTTTGGGTTGCTCTAAGGGACCTGCTATTTTAGAAATGCCTTCTTAGCAGTCAGGGCCACACAGGGCAGCCAGACATATGCCACCAAGTCTTTGAATGTTGAGACTTCAAAGAAAGAAAAATCAACTATTGCTTACTTTATCAAGACTCTACATTTGAAATTTTGGATCTTGTTAAATTTATATGACAAGGTAAGATACTTCTCTGGACCTCTGACATTAAATAGTCCCTGCCTCATAGCTCTGCAGTAGGAATTAAAGGAGGAAGTGCACACAACACACTCAGCATATAATGAGTCGTCAAGAAGCATGGGCTAAGTTACCTGTATTAGATGTTATGAAATATCATTTATTCAGAAGGTTTGTTGCCTAGGAACCCAATGAAATTAAATGTACATGAGGTACCAGCCAGTCCTATAGAGTGCCAGGATTTACAAGAAAAAAATGGCTGAAGCAAAAAAAAATGTGGACATACTATCATAATTAGTAACCAAGAGGCCTCTAGCATAGGTAACTCTAGCCCTTAATGTTGAAGGCCTGGTCTCATTTCAGGATAGTTGCAAAGTTAGTTTGGACATTGAAGATTGATTGTAGATGGATAGTGGATGGATGGCAAAAACAGAAAAGTAATTTAAGCTATCTTGTGTCCTTTAAGTTTGGAGAACTTCTCCCCAGCACAATTTCAGTCTTTTAGCTTTTTCCTGTTTCCTTTCTGGGCAGTGATGGTTTGGTATTTCCCCGATATCTCTTGGCAATTGATTCCTAGTCCCAGTTCATCACAGGCTTTTTGTTAGGACAACATCACTTGAGGCCTCTTCCTCCTTATCTAAAAACTTTTTTATTGAGATGCAGCTAAATTATCTAAAGCTAGAATAGTTGCTTGCTGTTTCTTTGCTTCTGTCCATTACTGGACAATCATTGAAACTTTATACTGTGCCCACCTTTCTTCACCTTCCTTGATTATACACCTCCTATATTCCTGCTAATTTTATCTAGAGTCCATAGCATCCTTGGAACTTTTCATTCTCCTGAGGCCCAGAGGATGGTACGACTTGCTTCGGGCCTCATATATTCAATCAGTGGGCTGAAACAAGAAACAACGTCTTCTAACTTCTCATTCTGGAATCTTTTCATTTCCTCTGTAGATGGCCTCTTCTACCAAAAACAGAAATGTGATTCACATTTCCACATGGACATGGAAAATGGCCCACCCTGTAAAGAACCATTAGCAAGCACTTAAACTAGTGTTTCTCAAAGTGTGGTCCTCTAACCAGTAGCAATAGCAACACTGAGGAACTTGTTAGAGATGCAAAACCTCAGACTCTACCCAAGACCTACTGAAGCAGAAATTTAGACCCCACACGTGATTCTGATGTATGTTCAAGTTTAAGACCCTCCGGTACAGGCTATGCCAAAATCATATACCTTGATCATATATGGCCATTAAATGGCCACTGATGCATGAAAGTGTATTTGGATTCCACATATAGGTTTGAATTTCAGGTCTGTTCTTTTACCCAGAACACAAGGTAAACTAATACTTTGGAAGATCCAAGGTTTGGCTGAAATTAACAGAAGTGTTATCAGGGCCCTGTGGGATCACAGACCTACCTGAAAAAAGCAGGATTCAGTTATTTCTCTGGATGGAGCTTATACTTGGTATAGTTCAATTCAACACACATACTAAATCTCTCTCTAGTCTTACACTAGGTTGCTTTACCCATATATTGTACCTTCCTGGTCTCTGAAGACATTTGAGTTTGCTACCCAGCCTAAACCTTATTTACTTTTTATGCAGGGTGTTAGATAGATGTGTCAACTAGTGCTGTCACATAGAACTTTCTGTGATGTTCTATTCTGTGTTCAATAGTATATTCAATATGAGTGCTGTCCAATAGGGTACCCACTAGCCATGTGTAGCTACTGAGCACTTAAAATGTGGTTTGGGGCAATAGAGGAACTGAGTTTTTAATTTTATTTAATTTTAATGAATTTATATCTAAATAGCCACATGTGGGTAGTAGCTAACCTACTGGACAGTGTAAGTCTGGATATGTCAATCTAATATCTCACACAATAATTGATTAAATAGAAAGTGATTATAGGGGCACCTGGGTGGCTCAGTCAGTTAAGCATCTGACTTTGGCTCAGGTCATGATCTCAGAGCTCGTGGGTTTGAGCCCCACATCGGGCTCTGTGCTGACAGCTCAGAGCCTGGAGCCTGCTTCCGATTCCGTGTCTCCCTCTGTCTCTGCCCCTCCCCTGCTCATGCTCTGTCTCTGTCTCTGTCTCTCTCTCTCTCTCTCTGTCTCTCTTTCTCTGTCTCTCTCTCTCAAAAATAAATAAATATTAAATTTTTTTTAAAACAGAAAGGTGATTATACACATTACAAAACTACTTAGAAAACTTACAAAGTGATCATCTACAATACCCTTTTTAAAAATTGGTGGGCCACTTCTAGGGCCGGTCCAAAAGTTATTATGTCTAAACCATGTATTAGGACAGTTTGACAAAGTTAGGAACCTTCTATTCATGATGGGGACTACATAATCCTAGGACCAGCAGGCTTTCTGGACTTTGCAACTTCAGTTCTTTGATAATCTATTTTAAATGGGGAAATGTTGCAAGATCCAAGTTTGAAATAAATCAGAATGTGCAACTGATAGTTCTTCATCAGAAATTATACAAAAGTGTTTTAAAAATCTAAATTTGTTTTTGATCCTGAGTGATGTCACCCAGTAAAAAGCTATCATTTTGAGGGCATCTGGGTGGCTCAGTCAGTTAAGCATCCAATTTCAACCCAGGTCATGATCTCGCAGTTCATGAGTTTGAGCCCCGCATCAGGCTCTGTGCTGATAGCTCAGAGCCTGGAGCCTGCTTCAGATTCTGTGTCTCCCTTTCTTTCTGCTCCTCCCCTGCTTGCATCCCCCCCCCCAATCTCTCTCTCTCTCTCTCTCTTTCTCTCTCTCTCTCTTAAAAATAAACATTAAAAAATTTTAAATAAATTAAAATAAATAAAAAGCTACCATTATCAAGTTTTACAAAAGGTTAGATATCAATAAAAGAATTTGAAGTTTAAGAGTTCATATGTGACTGCATCTGAGTACCATTTGATGTCTTGTCAAGTTGATGTTTCCAGATATATTTTTTTAAATTTTTAGTGTTTATTTATTTTTGAGAGAGAGAGAGAGAGAGAGTGAGAGAGAGAGAGAGAGAAAACATGATCGGGGGAGGGGCAGAGAGAAAGGGAGACACAGAATCTGAAGCAGGCTCCAGGCCCTGAGCTGTCAGCGCAGAGCTTGATGCGGGGTCAAACTCATAAACTGCGAGATCATGACCTTGGCTGAAGTTGGGTGCTTAACCAACTGAGCCACCCAGGCACCCCTGTTTCCAGATATTTTTTAGTGTTTGGAAATTTCCTGTCCCAAGAGAAATACCACCCACTTCCTTCATTTTCCACTCAGGATGATTTCGGTTTATGAAGTAATGATATAAAACCAAGAAATAGCCCTTCTTAAAACAGCTGGAAATTCTTTATTTTTTTATATGAAATTTATTGTCAAATTGGTTTCCATACAACACCCAATGCTCATCCCAACAGGTGCCCTCCTCAGTACCCATCACACACCCTCCCCTCCCTTTCACCCTCCATTAACCTTCAGATTGTCCTCAGTGTTTAAGAGTCTTATGGTTTGGCTCCCTCCCTCTCTAACTTTTTTTTTTCCTTCCCCTCCCCCATGGTCTTCTGTTAAGTTCCTCAGGATCCACATAAGAGTGAAAACATATGGTATCTGTCTTTCTCTGTATGACTTATTTCACTTAGCATCACACTCTCCAGTTCCATCCACGTTGCTACAAAGGGCCATATTTCATTCTTTCTCATTGCCACGTAGTACTCCATTGTGTATATAAACCACAACTTCTTTATCCATTCATCAGTTGATGGACATTTAGGTTCTTTCCATAATTTGGCTATTGTTGAGAGTGCTGCTATAAACATTGGGGTACAAGTGCCCCTATGCATCAGTACTCCTGTATCCCTTGGGTAAATTCCTAGCAGTGCTATTGCTGGGTCATAGGGTAGATCTATTTTTAATTTTTTGAGGAACATCCACACTGTTTTCCAGAGCACCTGCACCAGTTTGCATTCCCACCAACAGTGCAAGATGGTTCCCATTTCTCCACATCCTTGCCAGCATCTATAGTCTCCTGATTTGTTCATTTTAGCCACTCTGACTGGCGTGAGGTGATATCTCAATGTGGTTTTGATTTGAAATTCTTTAAACTTTAGTTTCTCGCTTGAATTCAGAAAGAGCATTGATTCAACTTTACCTTCTTATTCTCTAATCTCTCTAATTTATATTCTCTAATAAGGGATCGTCAGGCTCAAGAACAATATTGAAGGTCAGAGTAGGTTTATGATAGAAGTAATCATATTTACCCAATCTGAAACATTCACCTCAAGAATGGAGATGAGCAAGTAAGAACTATGACATTATTGAATATTACTAGCCCCCTAACTAGAGACCCAGGTTTAATTGTCCCTAGAATTGCTTTGCTAGCTGAAGTTCAGCCAGATTAGGTTGGGATAATAAGTGAGTTTGATTACTTACTTTCTTCATTGGTTCTGACAGCTTTACCTAGGGAAATGATCCAAAGTGAAGCACTCTTTCTAATCTGGATTTCCTATGTATAAAGTCTTGGTAAAACATTTGCCAATCTTGGCATTTGTATCTTTTAAACTTATTAAGTCAGTTAATGGATGCTCAGAGTATGCAAAGTTCAGGAGATTATTAAGTGCATTTCCAATACCTGAGGGATAAATAAGCTTGTTGGTAGGGAGGACACAATGTTATACTTCTCAAAAAGCAAGATCAAGAATAGGAGGAATATATTGTTACTAAATTTATCAAGGGTTGTGGTATAACCTCCAACATTAATTGAGGTCCATGTGGCTAACCATAACAATCCCCAAAGATATCTGAGACCTTAAACATGTGCAAATTTTTACCCTCACAGTTATTCTATATATATCATCAGGGATTTTATATTTACAGATGAAATGTTTAACAGAGGTTGTTCATGGTAACATGAACAATATAACAGTCTACATAATGGAATCCTCTTTACCCTTTAAAAATAATATAATTTCAGGGCACCTAGCTGTCTCAGTTGGTTAAGCGTCCAACTTTGGCTCAGGTCGTGATCTCACAGTCTGTGAGTTCTAGCCCTGTGTCGGGCTCTGTACTGACAGCTCAGAGCCTGGATCCTGCTTCAGATTCTGTGTTTTCCTCTCTCTCTCTGCCCCTCCCCTGCTCATGCTCTGTCACTTTCTGCCTCAAAAATAAATAAAACATTAAAAAAATTAAAATAAGTAAAATAAAATAAAAATAATATAATTTCTAAATAGGGTATTTGGGGTGGTGGGTGGAGGGGGAAGGGTAGAGGTTAAACCAAAATCATTTGCAATTTTTTTTCCTTCCTCCTACTTTCTTTTGGTTTCTTCTCTTCTTTTTTTTTTAATTTATTATTTTTTTGTACATTTAAGTTGAACATTTGGCTTGTCAGGCTTTTAAAATTTTTATTTACTTTTAAGGGGTGCCTGGGTGACTCAGTTGAGCATCCGACTTTGGCTCAGGTCATGATCTCACAGCTCGTGAGTTCAAGCCCCACGTCGGGCTCTGTGCTGACAGCTCAGAGCCTGGAGCCTGCTTTGGGTTCTGTGTCTCCCTCTCTCTCTGCCCCTAACCCACTTGCATTCTGTCTCTGTCTCTCTCAAAAGTAAATAAACATGAAAAAATTTACTTTTTAATTCAAGTACAATTAACATTCAGTGCTCTATTAGTTTCAAGTATACAATATAATGACTCAACAATTCTATACAGTTTTTAGTCTTTCTTCATTAATAATATAAACATCCAGGGCTTTAACTTTTTATTGAAGGGCCATTTTAACCACATTGTACAAATTCTGATATTTAGTGTCTTCATTGTCATCTAGTTCCAACTTACATTCAATTTCCGTTTTTATTTCTTTTGTTATGAGTTACTTACATTAGTGAAGTTTTTTAAATTAGAAATATGTTTAGATGTAGCTGTGTTTTATAATCAATTTTTAACTTAGCAGTTACAGAACATGATCTGTCTTATATTGACTCTTTGACTTTTTTGAGGTTCACCTTAGGGCCTAGGCTTAGCCGGAAGTCAGTTTTCATAAATATTTCATATGCACTGAGAAGAATATGTTCCCCCCACATTAGAATGGATTCCTATGGGAGGGTGGGTTGGTAGTGGGGAGGTGAATGAAATTGCTACAGAGGAGTAAGGGTGGAAGCAAAGAGACCAGTTAAGAGGCTATTGCAGTAATTTAGGCAGGAAATGATGACACGGATCAGGGAGATAGTGGAAGTGATGAAATAGAATTGGATTATGGATATATTTTTAAAGTAAAACCAACATAATTTCCTAAAGGATTGAATGTGGAGTGTGGGAGAGAAGTCTTGCCCGAGCAACTGGAAGAGAGGGATGTCATTAACTGAGCTGGGGAGGACCACAGGTAGAGCAAGTTGGGGTAGGAGACTCGAATGGGGATATGTGTTAGAAACCCAAATGGAGAGGTAGAGTAGGTAAGGGAAAGGTTTGAACTGAAGGTATAAGCTTGGGATATAGATTTGGGAATTTGGGGATTTACTGGTGGTTTTTAAAGCCATAAAAATCCATGAGTCACCTAAGGCATTGGTTCTTAACTAGGGGTAACTGGGGTGAGTGCTACTGGCATCTAGTGGGTAGAGGCCAAGGATGCTGCTCAGCATCCTATAATGCACAGACTTGTTCCATCACAGCCAAGAAGTATCTAGTTTAAAATATCAATAGTGCTAAGATTGATAAAAACCTGACCTAGGTCACCAGGATAGCTAGAGAAGAGTACATGCTCAAGGACTTAGCTCTGGGGCACTCTTTATTTACTAGGAGTTCAAGGAGACATGGAGAAACAGTCAAAGGAATCTGAGGGTGTATGTCTGGTGACATTGGAAGGAAACCAAGAGAGGATCATGTACTAAAAAGCCAAGTATAGAAAGTCTATGGAGGAAGAGAGAGTGATGGGCTATGTCACATGCTGCAGGTAGGTCAAGAAAGATAGGACTGAAGACTGATCATTGGAATTTGCCTTGTGGGGTCATTGTCAAGGCCCCCATGTTGACAAGAGCAGTTTTAGCAGAATACTGTTGGCAAAAGGTCACTGAGTGGCCTGAGGCCAAGTAGTTGGCCTCTCTAAGTTTTAGTTTCCTCACTCATAAGATGAAGATAATAATCTGCTTTATAGAGTTGCATGAGATAACGTGGACCATGTGTGTAAAGCCCCTATCACAGAACTGGCATGGAGTAGGCACTCATATAATGTAAGGTCTCACTTCACAACTCTTTCATTCATTTCCAACTTCTCTCCTCCTGTACTCCTCCCCACAAACACAAACCTACTGCTGCAATTCTTTATCACATTCTAAGTACTATTTAGTATTATAGGAGACAACTCCTTCATTACAATGCACTTGATGTTGGACAGCATATCTGAATTATGCCTTAGTATGAACTGAAGAAAAAGAAATGTGTTAACAATTTGAGTTTTTTCTGTATTAGGTGATAGATTGGACTGGGAGAGAGAGAATAGCAATTTAAAAACATACAGATTTATAAAGTAATTTCTCATGAAGTTAAACATTGTATTATTAAGTTGCATTATGTATTAAGTCTTTCTACAGTCTTGGAACTGTGAAAACCTAAAACAGTAGCCCCATTTGCTAGGTTTATTATAATGCTGCATATATTCCCTACATAAAACTCTTGTATTCCAAACTCTCAGTTAAAGCCAGAATCCTCAGAGAGCCATGTGAAAGGTTAGAGATCGTTGAAAATCTAGAGAGGTGGAAATTCACTCTTTAAAACCTTTTACTACAGAATCTCCCACTGATACTGTATTCTTTAGGGACTCAGTTCAATGATTATATATTACTCTACTGATTGCATAGTAACTTTATAAAAATGAATTTAATTTCAAAAGGTCAAAGGTAATCAAATTGTGGGAAAAAGCTGTCTAAAAACATGTCATTCTGCACTCAATTCTAATTTCCACAGAACTGGGGGTCCTGGAAGTTCATCCAAGTAATGAGATTTTGTACTAATTCCTCAGTCACACTCAGTGAGCTCTCAGTCCAAGTGGCTCCTGACTGCTGTAAAAGCTCAGAAATCCAAAGAGGAAATCTCCATGATTTAGAACTTCTGGATGCCCTGACTCAGTCCCAAATGACTTTCAGGCAGTCTGATGCTCACATCTACCAAGTCCTCAAAGAGAGATTTCATTTATGTCCATACCTCTGCATCTCCTATATTTCACCAAGTCTAAGACACACATTTTGCGCAAATTCTTATGTGTCAGAAATCAGGTCACATCATATAATCAATGGCATGTTACTATAGCCATTGGTCAATGCTGTCTAAAAGAATACTTCATGATAATGGAAATGTTCTATATCTGTTCTGCCCATTACAGGCACCACAAGCCACATGGCTCTTGTGCTCTTGAAATGTGGCTGGTACAACTAAAGAAGTGATTTTTGCCATTTGATTTAATTTTCATTGTCCTGAATGTAAATAGCCATATGTGACTTGTGGCTACCACACTGGACAGCAGGTATAAGTTGAATTCTTCCAGAAAGGATTTGCATTTGTTTCTTCCACTCACTTGAGGAATGACCAGCTTGAGACTCCTTTAAATTAAATTCTCTTCTTCAGGCTTCTTTGGACTACTCTGGTAGTATGATTTCAGACTATATAGACCTGAGTGAATATCAGCTTTGGCTCAGGTTCTCAGAAGAGTTTTTTCTTCCTCAACCAGTGGCAAGATTGAGATATGTAACTGTTCCTGATGTCCCTTCCTGCATGATCGTTTTTTTTTTTTTCTCTCATTTGCTCTTACTCTCAGGAGTAACCCTATGGAGTCACAGCATTATGCAGAAGTTTCCTATTAAACTCTTCATCTTGGATAAAGAGAAAAACCAAAAATAATTATGCTCCCTTCAATCAGTAATAACTTAGATCCAGTGATATATGGTAATGTAATTGCTGATGGATAATAAAGTTTAATAAATGTTTGTTGAAAAAAAGAATGGAGGGAAGGCCAAATAGGGCCATACAGTTTCCATGTTTGTTTTCAACTAATGGTCCTATGACCCTTTAGATGTTTTGGGGGGGGGGCTGTTGGAGGATTGTTAAATGCATGCTAACTTTTGTTTGGATGGAAAAGGAGAGGAACTGGAAAGGAAATCTACATATGAGACCCTGGTAGGGTGCAGGGGGAAAGAAAGGTTTAATAATTAGTGTAGTAGTCAGAGTCCTGGCAGGAAAGAGGTGCCAAGCCATAGATGGATGGAACAGCATCTCCTTTGGCCTGGCTTTTTGAACTGGGCTAGAGCCTTGTTGCCTAGGTGAGACCAGAAGCTAGACACTGTTTCATGAGAATCTTTATGAGCTTCTGTGCACAAGTGCGGCTTTGGGGTTCAGGTAACAATGCAGGACATGAGGAGAGGATCCTTGTCTTTACTTCTACAAAACTCAGTCCTACTCAGGACCCCCACATCTTGCAACTTTGAGGCGACTTTCTTACGTGCAGGTGTCATCCTGGACACCAATGGCAGCTACAATCATGAGGCATCCTTAAGTAGCTAAGGAGAAACTAAGAAAAGTAACTGTGCCCATAGTAATGAAACTGGACATGTTCATTTCTGAGTACAATTGGCGACTCTCTAAGATACTTGAGACATAAAGGTGACTCTGGAAATCTGCAAATGACCATTCATTTCTGCTTGAATACATGGAGCTCAGCTCTAGCAGGATTTTAGTAATAGTATTTGAGGGACATCACTTTAGTTGAAGAGTAGGTGAAAACTGGGATATTCAGATAATCAGAGAGGGGGAAAATGAAGAAATTGTGTTAGTTCTTCCCAAAACTGAAACTTAAATCACAGAAGAAAATAACTATGAATATCCCTTTTATATACTCCATATAGATTTTATCTAGAAGATGTAAAATCTTTTAATTTCTGGAAAGCCATAAACCTATTGGATCCAAGACATAAAGCTGGGATTTGTTCAGAGTACATTTTTGGCCTCAGGATTATGGGACACCAAGATGTGTCATCCCCTGTCCTGATTAGAGGAGTATTGGGCATTGTAAACAGAGAGCCCTGGCCTTGGGTGACAAAGCTTGGGTTTCAGTCAATTCCAGAAAAGCTTCACCATCTTGGTGAATTCACTTAACTTTCCAAGCACAATATCCTTGCCTGAAAATGAGATATGATAGACTCTCTGACCTCAAAGAGTTTTTGTATCATCAAATGAGCGAATAGGAACCTAGTAAAGTGCTATATGATTGTAGGGGTGAAAGAACCGATAGGGCCAATCTGAGGTGAAACATTATCCCCTTGAAGAAAGAAGAAAGCACAAACGATGTTCACCTTCTAAAAAAATTATCCCAAATTAAGATCTGTAGGTTCCAGTCCATATCTTTCAACTTAATTGAATCTACTTGGATTTGGGGTTGAATTGAACATACAGTAAGTTCTGTCAGTGATAAGAGATAATGGAAAGAATATGAAAAGTTAGAAGGCTTTCTAAAAAATACACCCATTTGTTATTCCAATTTTGTTTCCTTACTCTGCTATTATATTTAAATTCAGAAAGAGACCAAAACAAACACTAGAGGAAGGGTGGGGGAGTCTACTGTGTATGGTAAAAAAAGAACTTTTCTTTTCCTATGTAAGTGCAAGTTACTTCTCTCCAAGGTGTAACCCTGGAAATCTCTAGGGGCAGCAACAATTCCTAGAAATTTGGGCCCAGGTCTCAATAGCAGCTAGGATAGTAGGTATCCCATGGTTAAAATGAGAAAACTATGTTCCAAGGGCAGATGTAGCAATGGGACATGTACATGGGGCAGAGAGGCTCAGAAAACTTGATAAATAAGATGGGAAATCATGGCCAAAATGATGTCTCAAGTCAAAATTAGAAAATATCAGATGGATTCATGGTAACACAAAAGACAACAAACTGACATGAAAAACTCAGAAAGAGTTTAGAACAAGAGTAGGCACCAAAATTAAAGAAGATGGTGAGAAAGAAGCAGGCCTGCCAGAGCTAAAGGGAAGGACAAGGTGGTGAACAAATGTTATGGCAAATACAAAGAAAAGGAGCTATACCCTCTTTATCTTTTATCTGCAGAACCTAAGACTGTGCCTAATACAAAGTAGGAGCCCATTAACTTTTGAATGAATGCATAAACCCTTCAGACAGATTTAGGATATTGGTAACTGGCCTTTCTAATTCAGCCAACTGATAGCCTAAACCAGTACTTCTCAAACTTTAATATGCACATAAATCACCAGAGGATCTTGTTTAAATGTAGGTTTTGGTTCAGTAGGTCTGGGGTGGAGGCTGTGCATTTCTAACACACCTGTGGTCACAGTGATTGCTGATCCACAGATACACTGATCCACCCCACAGTTTGAGCAACTAGGACCCCAGACTCAGTAGCCTGTAACAGCTTTTTGTTAAGGCAGAAATCAATTCCAAGAGGGAAGACTTCAAGTGGAAATAAGGAAAGCATCTATCAGGAGTAAGGAAGTGAAGTTTGGGCAAGAATGCCAGTTCTTAAGAGGAGTGATTTGGGGAACTTTCCTTGGACAGTGACTGCTGACAGTCCCATGGCCAGCAGGAGGGGAACATGGTGACCTACAATTTTACATGCAGATTGGGGAGTGATAGATAGCCACATATTTAAAATGGTTTTCCCATGGGATCCATCATAGCTTTTCATAATCTGAACAAAAATCATTACCCATTGATGGACTTCATTTTAGCACACTCCATCTGTCTTGTTGCATAAAAATAAAAGTTCAAGTTTAATTTTTTTATTTTGACACTACAGTAGAATTTAGTGATATAGAAAGCTGATATAAAAATAGAATTGATGGTGTCGCAAAAAGATAGAAATGGGAACTCTGTAGACAGAATTATCATATTAACTCCATAGTCTCCCATTAACTACTCAGTTCTTCCTCTGTCCTTGTACCCATTGTCCTCTGTGACCTGTAGCATGTGGACTGGATTCAAAGCATACTTGGGGATTTCAGAATACTTCTATATCTTCTAGATATCCCTAGGTATAGCCACCAAGTAACAGGTGAAGATAGTATGCAGAATCAACCCCAAGTTGACTGTGATGAGATTGTGGCCTAGGACCAGCATCTTCAGCACCACAGACAGAAGCAAATCCCTGTGGAGGTGTTTCTCTGACCTTAGTATGGTCTTTGCAGATAATTTCCCCCTCTCCACTGTGTACAAGACAGTCATTTCTGACCTGCCCTATCAAATATCCACCTTTCCTGCTAATTATGCTCCCCTTTACTTATGTTATAGGATTGTTTCCTAATGCATGTATGCAGGACACCATACTCCTTTTCCCATAGGCAGGTGCTGCCATATATATTCCTGGAATTAGGCACACATATATCAAACAAGTTTTTCAAGATGCATCTATCATATCATGTCTATAGGAGTAGGAGGTGGCCTTCAATACTTTTAAATGAAACACACTTTAGAACAAGAATCCATGCAAACTTAAGGTCATGTATGGTGATGAGATACTCTATTGACAAGATGAGCAAAATCAAGTTGCCACTTTTCCCTATAATAGTATAGCAAGTGAAACCCCCTTCGTAGCAAAGGTGTCCCTGACACCAAAATTTAGAGTAAGGAAGTAAAAATACAAGAGGTTCCTGACAGTGGTGAAAGCAGATAGTAGATAGCAACCAGACCTAGAGCTGATGCCTACAAATAAGAAACTTTCTCTAAGGTACAAAGAGTCATAAGACATGGGTCTTAGATTAGGAAGCCAGGAAAGAACACATTGGAATGTGATACCCAGACACATGCCATTTAATGGCCGGATTTCTAGCAAACATTTACCCTAATTTCCTCAGAATGAGATTGACAGACTGTAAGGGTCAATGGGAACATTCTCTGAAGCTGGCTGTGAGAGCTGCAGTTTCTAAGGGATAATGGCCTAGAGAATACATGAGGTGATAACATCAGAAGTGAGAACAAATGACCATTGCAAAGGCAGTGAGATGGGACACTGTCACTGTCAATTCCAAGAACAAGAAACCCCATGGATCTCATAGTCACATGTGGGAATTAAGGCTTATCTGCCAATTGATAGTTCTAAGCCAGGATCAACACCATAGACTTTGAACTTGGGTCTTAACTTGACCCCTATGATGGCTTTTCATAAGGAACCCACTTGACCACAAGATCTTTCCTGCTCAACAAGGAGATAACACAAACCTAATGGCTTAACACATCACAGATTTATTATATTACAGTTCTAGAGGTCAGAAATCCAAAAAAAGAATCTCTCTAGTCTAAAATAAAATATAAGCAGGGCTACATTCCTTCTGGAGTTTCTAGGAGGGAATCAATTTCCTTGCCTTTTCCAGCTTCTAGAGGCTGCCTGCATTCCTTAGCTCATGACCCCCTTTCCAGCAATCACATCATTCTGACCTCTGTTTCCCTCATCATATTCCCTTCTTTGACCTCTTCCTCCCTCTTCTAAAGACCCTTGTGATTACAACAGGCCCACCTGTATAATCCCGGCTAATCTTCCTACCTCAAGATCTAATCATATCTGCAAAGTCCCTATCACCATGTAAAGTAAGTGGACATCTTTGAAGAGCAATTATTCTGTCTACCACAGGTGGTATCTTCACTAAAGGCAAAAAAAATATAGCCTTTATGTGGTCTGGAGGTAGCAGGCAACTTGGGACCCAAGGGATCAGGGGAAAATGGCTCATTGTGCTAAAAAGAAAGGGATTTACACTAGCACAGTGTTGTCAATTTAAAACTTTTACAAAACTTTGACATAATTTCTTGCTCTAAGAAACTCTTTAAATCATTTCATTGTAATATAACATCATCATTATTGTTTAAATCAACCAATTACAGTGATTTTTGTGTTCTGAAAACAGGGACATGATAGTTGGCTGCTCTCCCAGAAACCCTTTAACATTTCTTTTTCACCGATGAGTATTATGAAATCACATCCAACACATTATGCAACCAGAGCAGTACACCTGCATGCAACTACACTCTGGCTGGATCTCTTTTGAGTTGCTCACACCCAAGGGAACATAGTAGAATGGCCATTTGCTGCTTTTACCCTACTTAGAGAAGAATTTTGTTGTGAGGCAGAAGTTTACAACCCACAGAACATTGGAAAGAAATGCTGATGAGGGATTGAAGACTTTCCTGTAATGAGTCAAGTCCCGTCAATTCTATCTCCTAATCTCTTTACATCCCCCCTTCCTCTTCAACCTCATGCTACTTGCCAAAGCAGCACAATACATTGCAGGGTTTCCCCAAAATGACCCGATCCTAACAACCACCTAAGATGCATATGAAACATGCAGATTCCCTGGCACCTCACTTGGAAATTCTGATTTTAAGTCTTGGCAGGGCCCTTGGAATCTACATGTATAATAACCACTACCCCCCCCCCAACCCTGCCATGTGAATCTTGTTCTCAGCAAAGATGGGCAAGACTGACATGATGAAACAAGCTGGGCTTAGAAGTCAGGCATACCTTTGTTTGAGTATTTTTCAAGCTGGTGAACTTGGATAAGTTACTTAGCTTCTCTGAACCTCTGCAATGAAGAGTGCATAGGTTGTTTGGGGAATTAAATGAGATTGTGTGTGCATTTCACTGTATACAGAGCCCCAGAGTTCAATAATTGTGAGTTATCTCTTTGCCCTTCATGCCTCTCCCCACAGTACCTGCTGTATTGTGGTTTTCACAGCTGGGAGATGTTGACTGACTGCAGATGTCATAGAATGACAATCAGCAACACTTGGTTAATCTCTCTGCCAGCACCTCCCCTACCCACCCAGTCACTAACTTCATTGTGTAATTACATGGGCTTTCAGAGTTCTCCCAGCCACATGGCTTCCTCTCATTCATGAGGAAATGTCCACAAAGGTTCCCCTTTCTTCACTCACCTGAGCAAAGAATGCTAATCTTCCCCACAGCTGTGTCAACCACAGTCTTAGGAAGTGCCTCCAGGAAGAGTTTGACTTTTATTCTACAAGAAAAAGAAGCATGACAGATTTACTTCCCAGCAGGCTGAGGTTATGACTGGATCCTTGTCAGGGGCTCCTGCTGGCCAGAGTTTCATCACCACTTGCAAGGAAGGAAGGAGGAGTCTTGAAAACATGGTAGGCAGAAATCAGTGGCTCCATAAATGTTCAGTAGATTTCCCTTGTCAATCTCTCTTATCACATGAAAGTGAATGTGCCTTTCTTCCCTCTTCTTTCCTTCTTTCTCTCCCCTTCCTTCCCTTCCTTTCTCCCTCACATCTTTCCTTCCTTCCAAAATACCTTCCCTGACTGCACATTCTGACTTAGAACCTTTTTTTGTGTTTCTACAACATTCTGTCTTCATCTTTATCATAGCAAGTGTTCAACTCTACCATAACTGTTGGTATGTTTGCCTGTCTTTCCTCTTTACCACTCCTCTGTCCAGCACCTCAACTCCCTACACACACTAAATTATAAGCTTCTGGGAAAACAGATACCATGTCTTGTTATCTTTGTATCTTTAACCTTTAACAGTGTCTGATACATAGTAGTTGCACGGAGAATGAATGAATGAATGGCTTCGGTGGTGGTAGGTTAATGTTGTCTCACAGAAGCCTTTGAAGAAGATGGTCACAGTGATTAAGCAAAGGCTCAGAATGGTTTGTTGGGAATCAGATAAAGTTACCACCATTCAAAAGGATCCTGTTTATAATCCAGTGGAGATTCTGACTTAATTTGAGGAAAATTCCTATAATTTCAAAGTGCTGCATAGAGAACCAAAGATATAAAGAAGACACTGTCCTTGAGGATGGGCCTTTGCTATAGTCCAGGGAATGTGGCATCGGGATGAAGGTGAGAGTTATAATAAAGACTAGCATTTCTATTTCAAATTTTAGTGTACAAATTGATTTCAAATATATTATCTATAGAGAAGGCATATGTATTAGAAGTCAGAGGATCTGGGTTTCCAAAAAGTAGTCTAACTTCACTGAGTTTTATCTTCTTTATCTATAAAATGGAAATGAAACCTCTGCCCATTTCAAAGGATTGTTGAGAGGCTCAAATAAGACTAGATATGTGACAGCAGTGGGGCTATCATAAATGGTCCCACGACATAAGTGATTTAACAGGTCAGTAAGATGAAGTTTTTACTGCCTCTAAGCTAAGAGCAAGTAGAGCAAAGCTTTAAAAGCAACACTATCATGAATAAATGTTGTGCTGTTCATCTTCCTACAACCTGTTTTCTTATCCTTAAAATTAGAGAGTCATAGTAGAATGATCCCCAAATTGCCATTGAATCTAAGATACTAAGATTTCTACAACCAACTTGAAGCAAGGCATGGTAAATTCCCATTTAATGAATCTAAAGATACCAGCACTCATCAGAATAGTGCTCAGACTCTATAAATCTACATCACACAGGGTACAGGGTGAGTATCTGAAGCACATCGTCCTCTGGCTCATTTTATAGCTGAGCTTGTTGGTAGTATGTCCCTAGCCCTCATTATCTCTAGTGGACCTGGACCAATTGGCCAAAGCCTTACAGAGACTGGCGGAGCTAATTATTTACAGATGCAAGCTCATCAAAGGCTTTGCACCTTCCTTTGTGGTGAGGGCTCATTTCCCTGACTCTCATTCTTCCTTCTTTTTTCTGTATTGTTTCTTAATTCCTTGCATTTTTATGTGCCTTCAATTCTGATTAATTCAAAACTGTGAAGATTTTAGCTTACTAATCCTTCAGTTGGGAGTGATCAGGAGAGACAGGGTAGAAATACTATCCC
Organism: Puma concolor; assembly: GCF_028749965.1. NCBI lineage: Eukaryota > Metazoa > Chordata > Mammalia > Carnivora > Felidae > Puma > Puma concolor. The sequence continues at coordinate 27,901,170 of NC_141675.1, read as the reverse complement.
AGTTCTGCACATATAAAACCTGAGCCCGGGGATATAAAATGAAGATTGGAGAGTGAGCATCAGCTATGTGCCAAATCTATCTCTAGAGGATTTCCATAGTTTATGTTGGTTAGAATATTTTTACTAAAAGGAATTTTGGTGACCTTGAGTTTGGGTGAGTTGTGTAAGAACTCACCTTTAAAAAGGAAGATTAAAAAAAAAAAAAAAAGGATTTTGCTATTGTCCCAGGATTCCAGGAACTGTCAGTTCTCACAGAGCTTATTAAGTAGCTCAATACTCAATAAATTATGCAGAATTCAGAGCAGCACTAGTGACTGGGTCATCTGGTCAACCTCTTAAGCAGCAAGGATTCACAAATATTTCTTATGCTCTACCAACTCAGCTATCCTGTGTCTTCGACTACTAGTCCCCAAACCAACTGCTTCTTTCTTTTTCTCTATCTGAAGTTCTAATTTATCCAGTTATTCCAGTAAATCCCAAACCAGGTCATCTCATATAGTTCTGGCCAACCTACGGATTGGCTGTGCTTAGACAAGGTACCCACTTCAGGGGAGGATGGGCATGAGGTGTCATTATGGAAAGTTGTATGAAGAGAAATCCTCAGAAGAGGAATGTGGAAGTAGGAAGTAGATGTTCTGAAGCCTAGCCTGTTCAGTAAAGGGTTAAAAGTCAGTGCCATGGGGCGCCTGGGTGGCTCAGTTGGTTAAGCGGCCAACTTTGGCTCAGGTCATGATCTTGCGGTCTGTGAGTTTGAGCCCCGCGTTGCGCTCTGTGCTGACAGCTCAGAGCCTGGAGCCTGTTTCAGATTCTGTGTCTCCCTCTCTCTGACCCTTCCCCGTTCATGCTCTGTCTCTCTCTGTCTCAAAAATAAATAAACGTTAAAAAAAAATTTAAAGAAGTCACTGCCATAACAGAGGCTAAGATGCCTGTATAAGCCAAATTTTCTTACCTATAAGTAACTATGATTTATAAAAATCAACTCCAACTTAAAAAGCACATATGTTTTAAGAATTCCTTTTTGCACCATTTCATTATTTTAAAATTTATCCTACACTACTCTCTTCTTTGAATAAAGATCATTCAATTAGTGAGCTTCCTAATGTGCTAAAATACAATTTAATTTAGCATAATTTAGTGGTCATGTAACTTCTAAGGATCATTTGTTGAACAAAGTGAAGCATACATGTTCAAGGTTGTGTTGGTTTAACTATAAGTATTGCCATGGTGTTTCTTTCCTGTGATTATCTATTGTAGAACTGAGTGCATTAGTTATATTCCAGGTGACCTAGGTTTTTGTGGTGAGCTGGAGACCTCAACTATTCACAACTTTGTTGCAGGAAAATAATGTTCTGAGTTCTAAAGATCCAATTAATTGTAGGAACTTCCAGAATATAATCATTTTGAAATTGGAAATTAATGCAGTTTTAATCCAGAAATCTTGTATCAAGTATCTTTGAAACAGATACCTTCAGGAAAGATTTTTAAAATCTCTGCTCATCACAGCCATCTTATGACATTTTGATTCTCTCCATGTCTTGAGAAGTGGTATAAATATGAGGGAAAGGGAACTGTATATTTATCTAAGGCAGTGTTTCTCAAACTATGGCCACAGAACTAGCATATTGGCATCACCAGAGAACTTGTTAGAAGTACAAGTCCTGGGGTGCCTGAGTGGCTCAGTCGGTTGAGCATCTGACTCCCGCTCAGGTCATGATCTCACAGTTGGTGGCTTTGAGCCTTGCGTTGGGCTCTGTGCTGATAGCTCAGAGCCTGGAGCCTGCTTTGGGTCAAAAAGACTCTGTGTTTCCCTCTCTCTGCCCCTCCCCCACTCACACTCTGTTTCTCAAAAATGAATAAATGTTTTAAAAAATTTTTTTAAAAAGTACAAGTTCTGAGGTCTTACCCCAAATCCACTGAATCAGAAACTTGGCAGATGGGGCCCAGAAATCTGTGTTTTAACAAGCCTTCTGGGAGATTCTTGTGCATACTAAAGTTTGAGAATACTGATCTAAGACTTTTGTGAGTTTCAGAAACCCCAGGAAGTCTCCATTTCCCATGAGAAGAATGCAGTATCCCAGTAACTTGATTGGGAACAAGAGGTTGTACTATATACCTAGTTGTTTCTGAGTGGGGATTAAATCTGGGAGGAAGCCCAGTGTAAGGATGAAGCACATACCTGGATCTGTTTCTCTATTCTCTGTTCTTCCCTTCTGCTTCTGTAGGACTGCTGCCCACTGTTTCTAAGCTCCTTCAACTTCTTATGTAGAATTTCCTCCTACTTCCTCTCTGTCAACCCAAACTCTATTATTTCCTTCCAGTTTTGCTTCAAAAATGACTTCCTTCAGGACCCTTTCCATATTCCCTCTCAGTTGCATTCATCAAGCATTTATTTACCACTTTTTTTCCTGCCACAAGTTACAAAGACAAGTAAGATTCCATCCCTGTTTTCATGTCCAGTGAAAGCACACAACAGATCACTTCCTCCTTTGCTTTTACTCTAACCTTCCTCTATAGTTTCTGATAAATTTTCACCCAACTTCACTTTGGTTTTAGGTTACTTTCAGTATATGTTTATCTTCCCTACTAGATGGCAAGCTCCTTGAGGGATGTTTTAAACTCACATTATATATGGCATGTTTCCTGGAAGCCTACTAAGCACATATTGGGGGCATGCTGTTGGGTTGGAAAAATAAGATTATGACTGAAATAATAGTATAGTCACGTACAAAATGGAATCTGTACCTTCACAGTAAGTTTCTCCATATTTTCTTCCTCTGCCCTTTGATCCATCCTTACCCACTGTCCTAGGAAATAAAACCAATAGAATCCTAATAACAACTCATTTGAATAAAAGTAGGTTCCTGTTTCTCCATGCTGGGCTGGAAAGAAATCCAAATAAGTGTTGGGCCAACTACCAGGTCAAATGCCAATCCACAGAACTCTTCATTAAGTTTAAAAATAAATCTTAAATGTTGTGCTTTATCTTCCCCTTACTTTTGGTTGGGATGATGTTTGGGCTTTGAAGAAAAATTTCGTAGAATCCTGATTCAGGGCCAAAAGACCAATCGGATGCCTTTAATTAGTGAAATTACAAAGAACCTGCCAAATGAATCATTTGTACATAACCCAAGAGACACAGGGGAGGGCAGTGGTCTGTTTAGCAGTGATTATATATCCAAATCTTTCAACTGAACTAGATTACATGCCAAGCTGAATTCTCCAAGAGCAGCTGTCTATTGCTTGCAAATTCTCTTTGACTCACATGTCAAAGCAATACTTAGGTCTATAAAGCACATACCTACTTTCCAACATGATTGTTTGCAAATATGAATAATAATATATTACAAGGTCCATGTTTGTCAATTGGTTCACCCCTTCATAGATCAAAGCTCCAGAGAGCATCTTAAAAGCTAAGCTTCTAAGTAAGGACAGAATGAGAAGAAGGCAAGGTTCCTATGGCTCTCTTAGAAACTCATGCTGGGGAAATCATCACAACATCATCATTATATCCATGTGATATTGGGCTCTTCAGTCATCTGGAGACTTTGATATTTGCTATCTGATCATGTGCCTTTAGTGACATATAAAATTAGAAGGACATGCCATGGAAAACACATGACTTTGTGAAAAGAATAGGTCAGAGGAAGAGGATGGAATGATAATTTCTGTGAATGAAGTAAGTTCTTGCTACCTCATTGTGAGTTCTTGATAGTCTTGTCAAGGTGACAAAAAATGAAAGTTATATTTTTTAATAAAACAGCACTCAGGATCACTAAGGCTGTCAGTAGGAGGAAGAATCTCAGAGTAAGGAAAAGTAGCTGAATTAAAAGACCTACACTTCCTACAAATATTCACTAATTAGCAGTCTCAGATGTACTCTGACCTCAAGGTAACCTAGCTTTCCATTTAACTCTGTTTCTATCATGGACACACAGTTCTCCTCTAGCTACGCTATGGCCCAGCTATGGTAAGGCCAGACCATTCAAATGAAATGTCACTGAAAGAGAAGTGAGAACATAGAGAAAATAAACCCAAGGAGTAGTATTACATGAAAATTATCTGGTTTAAAGACATGACTCATTCTCAGGGCTCACAGTACTGCTCCATCGGATAAGGTGATGATCTTTAGGTAGTTCTTTACTTCCTAGAATTCAGCCCACCATCAGTGTGTACAAGATATATGTGCATCCTGATGCATTAGGCTTGAAAACAACACTAGGAAATAGGATTCAGTCTTATATTCCAACTCTGACCAATAGACAATGGCCAACTGGGATGCTGGATTGATGAGGAGTCTAGGGTTTTATTCTGTCTCAATGAGGAAAGTATAATGACTTATTGGTGACATGTGAAATGGATGAGGATAAAAGGATTGGCAGGGAATAGTGGGAAGGATAAATGATAATGCCTATGCTGGGTGTTTACCACCCTTTTCCAGATCTAAGAGGGTGATTGCAAGAGACAGGTACAGAATCTTCTCTTTCACTGTTCAAAGGACCTGACATTTCTTCCATGGCTGATACTTCCTATTTCAGAGAAGACCTCACCTAACCACGAGGTCCAATTAGCCTCAAATTAGCCTCAAATTTCATACAGAAGAAACTCACACTAATGGGGGAGTTATATCTTTCCATTAGCCATTTTTCCTTCTGGAAAGAATCTCAACAATTGTCTCAGACTTCCTTCCAGCCACACAGAAACTGGGGTTTCTGAAGTTACAAATAGCTTTCACAGGCAGAGAGTCTGGCCCTTCTGGGTGACTAAACTTTACAAAATGGTCCATAAATGAGAGGAAAACTCTGACTTGGTCTTCTCTACCCGCCCTGCTTATGGTGAATTTAATATTCATTTTTCATTCCTGGTCAGATCAAAGAGGAGAACATGCTACAAAATGTCCTTATGAGGGAAAGCTATTGCAGAAGAGTATAAATTTAAAGGCAACTGGTAGAAGGAAAACTAAGTGAAAGGAGGGACTAGTGGGCAAAGGAATAACTCATGAGTGGGAGAGACCTAAAAAGAGAAAGCCATTCCAGATAAAGAGAAATTGAGAGATTCTCAATATTGGTTACCCTCCCAAAAGGCATCATTTAAAAATCAAGCTAAGCAGCAGGATTGGACTGAATATAAAGAAGCAGCAAACAGCTTTAAATCTTGATAGGAACTAAAAGTCCCTGTCAGCATGAAGCCTCACACCCAGAACAACGATTCAGACAGGGAAGCACCAAAACATCACAAGTCAACGTTCACATCCCATATGTGGCCCAGTGACAAGTGTTTATGCAATATGATTGATTACCCTGCAATTTACTTTGTCAATCAGTCACAGAGTTAATTACATGTTACTCTTGGGCACTATTATAAATAATGGTACAGCAAACAGTGCTAGATTTAATGGTCCTTAGCGTTCAGCTATTAAATTGATGACACAGCCACATCAGTATTGATGAACAAGGACCTTCTCCATCAAGGATAATTTATATCACTAAATGTAATGGGCTCTCCCGCTCCCAGTTTTGCCAAGGCATTATTCACACTGATACAGGCAATGAATCCATCAATAAAGGAGGAAAAAATATGTTTTGTTTTGTGGGTTTTTTTTCTTAATCCCCTGATAAATGCTGATCATGAGGAAACAGGGACTTTATATCACTGACATAGACTGTAAGGGAAATGTGAGCTCACCTTAAAACTTACCCAAATGGGGGGCGGTGGGGACACTTGGGTGGCTCGGTTAAGTGTCTGATTTTGGCTCAGGTCATGATCTCCTAGTTGTGAGTTCGAGTCCCACATTGGGCTCCACACTGACAACACAGAGCCTGATTAGGATTCTCTCTCTCTCCCTGTCTTTCTGCCTCTCCCTCACTCATTCTCTCTCTCTTTCTCTCAAAAATGAATGAATAAACTTAAGGGGGAAAAAAGTCTGTTTCTTGGTTTGTCTCTCTCTTAAAAAAAAAAAAAACTTAACAAAATGGTAAACTCAGATGGATTCAGGAGTAATAATTTGCATCCAACCACTACCTCTTCAGGACGAGTGTCTACCCTGTCCACCATGGGCTAGAGCATCCTTTTATTCCACCCACATACCTGGTTGACTCTACTCATCCATCAGACATAATCTTAAGTGGCACATCTTCCAAGAAGTCTTCTCTGGTTTTCTGGACTGGATTAGATGCCCATTGTAGTCTGGGTCATCCAGAAGCTGACCCTGAGATGAGGATTCATGTGAATGTGTTCCCAGGATTAACTGGTAGGGGAGTGGAAAAATGGGACCAGAGAAGGAAAGGAGGTAAAAACAAAGATAGGATATCAATCAAAGTCTCAAAGAGGGGAATCTTGGCTCAATCTTGCCAGGAATATATTTTTAAAAAGTGTAGTTATAATTCAGAGTTGTCTCAATCAGGGATCTCTGCATGTGCCCATCACTGGTTAAGGGCTACCTCAAGAACTTCGAGTACGACACAAATAGGAAAAACAGCTTGAGGACAATCCCCTAACAAAGACATAAGTGCTGGAGTTGGGAGAGAAAGAATAGTAAGAACTGGTGTGCCCCAGATGGTAAAGGGATCCAATGGGACATGGGTGGAACGTGCTGACAGTGTCTGCTATCCTGGCCTTGTGAAGTGTTTCCATAGCACACTGTGCATTCTGTAAGGTAGCATTTATCATGCTGCTTTGCCATTGTTTAGTTGTCTGTCTTTCCTGCTAGATTGTAGGCTCTATAATGGCAGAAGCCACGCTGTCTTATTCGTAATTTTATCGCCGTGACTAGCACAGTAGCTGGCCCACAGTTAGTCCTCAAACAGTCTTTGTGAAAGGAGAGAAACAAGGGAGGGCAAGAGCAAAGTTGGTTTAATGGAAGGATTACACTAGTATAATGTATCACAAACTCAAACAAAGATGAATCTGGGTAAAACATCATTCTTAAAGGGGTTATGCTGATGTAGTTACACTCTCTTTGACTTTAAGAATCTTGGCTCTAAAAGTCAGATATTGTCCATCCATCCAGGAGTTCATTTGTAACAGTCCAGGAGGGACTCTTAAATCAAACAGATGAGGGGGATATAATCAAATCCTTAGTCTAAAATGAAGGCTGTGATCATTTTACCACACAGTCAATTTGAACAAACATAAATATGACAATAATAAGATTTCTACTAATTCCTAGCTCCTTTTCATTAAATGTTGTTGAAAATCCTTAGCTAGTACGGGCCAGAGAACAAGCTCTATTCTGATCATATCTGGAATTGCTTTTTAACCTTTCATTTATTCTTTACATGTATTATTTACATGTGCTCTTTTAAAACTGCTTCTAAGTGGCTTAGTAAAATGGAAGTTTATTTCTCAGTTAAGGAAGATCCAATCAATGTTGCATGGGCAGTCTTCATACAGTGATTGAGAGATCCAGGCTCCATCCATCGTGTGGATCCACAATCCTCTGAAACTTTAAAGTCCTTACCTTCCAGCCAGTGGGAAAGAAAAGAGAGTGAGAAAGCATACCCGCTTCTTAACCTTCAGTCCAGAAGTGAAACACTTCACATTCCCTTGCTGGTGACCAGTCACATGGCTGGGAAATGTAGCCCATCCAGCTGTGTTGGGTCGCTAACCTACTCCACCACCCAGTCATTCAACAAATATTTATTAAGCACCTCAAGTATGCAAAGTTCTTTGTTCACTGTTAGGAATAAAATGGTGAATGAAACAGGAGTGGTTGCTACCCCTGGATCTAATTGACAGCTGATGGGGAGGATAGAAATTAATCAGCTGATGGGGAGGATAGAAATTATGAAAACTCATAATCCCATATGTGCAGTGAAGAAAAAGTACAGGGACAGAAGAAAGTTTAAAATAAGTTAGATCTAGTTTGAATATCTGAGGAAGGGATATTTAAGCTGACACCTGAAATTTAAACAGTCATCTAGAAAAAGTTAGAGAGAAAAACATTTTGGCTAGAGGAAACACCATGTGCCAATGCCCTGATGGAAGGAGGACATTTAACTTCTGTTATCCAGACTTATTCAGTGACCCAAACTTATTTGAGGACCAGTCCTTTTTTATTTTTCACAAATACCTATTAACCTCCTATGCAACTGGCGCTCTGTAAAACAAAATGTTAAAATGCTTCACTACTATATCGATTAATAAATTTTTATTTCTGTTCTTTCAAATGATAACCTTAATGTGCATATTGGAATTTAGTTGGAAAGTTGGGTCTATTTGTCAAAAACCATCATTGAATATATAATGACTGTTAGGGTAGCGCAAAGAACTTCTAATTAGTTTCCACTACTTTTTCTGGCCTCCCAAAGCAGTTATTGATGAAGCTGTTATTGGGAGGCCATTCCCATCAGTGAATGGATGGGTTTACACTTCCAGGTAAAAAAAAGTTCTATTTCATCTCCCCAGAGACAAATACAGCTATAGGTCTGTCCAGTGATAGAAATGGAATGAGAAGAAAGGTTCAATTACTTGGGTAATAAGCGTGATAAGATAGGTCAATGGCCCTGCTTACCACTGTCAAAATCTCAGATCTCTGCTTGTCCATCTTACAAATGTGTGTCTGACTCCATACAGATGAAAAGAATAGGATGTCTTCCTGTCTGACTCATAGAACCAAGTCCTATCTCTCAGGAAAATGTTCTACTCAAAAGTCTGTCTATAATAATTATTGTTTAGAAGAGGAGAAATTATTCTCTTTGACAGATAGAGCTTCACCAGTACCAATTTTAGGCTAACAACATTGTCCAAACTTTTGGTTTTCTCCTTTTATCTAGGGAATTCCAAACTCTTTGTCTCACACTGTATAAGTAAGCATCATAACTTAGTGAGGCACAGATTGACCATGAATGGCCAAGTCTATATAGAAAATCTAAGTGACAGACATTTTCACACACATACACACAAAGATGAAAATTAAAAAAAAAAAAAAAAAGAATGGAGTAAATCTACACAAGACTCCAATCAGAAGCTAATTCCTGGGTGCGTAAGATCCAGGCCTGAGTCAGATGTGATGGTTGCCCAAAAGAGTCATGAGTGAGAGGATCCCAAGGATTAGCTAGGCCCTAAAGAGTCCTGAGCATCAAAGTTTGTATTCAAAGGATAAGCTAGACACCCAAGCAAGTCAAAGAAGCATTATAAACACTAGAACAGAGCAAGGACAATCGATGGTAATGATGATGCAAGAGGATCCGGAACAATTTTTTGTGAATCTGACTGGAAAGCCTGAGTTTGTTTCATATTATCTTACAGATAGATGGTAAATCCAATTTAAATACCCAGAATTGGTTTGCACATGTCAGTGGCAAAACTATTTTCTGTTGATCATTTCATGTGACTAAGAGTGGCTCACTTCTCCATGCTTTTAGGATCTGTTTTCTTCCCTTGTTTTAAAACTTCCAAGTCCTGAACACCTATGATGGTTGCACAGACAATAATTAAACAAAAGAAGCAAGTAAATGAGATTATGTTGGGAATACACAGTAATCAGTTTCCCTGGCTGTGCCAAGACTTCCTCCTGGCTGTCAGTGATTCCTACATTGCCAACTTGTGGGTTCCAGAACCATTAAGCCATACAAATGGAGTCATCTGTTCTTTTCCGGTCCTCAAGCGCCTTTTCCTCCTCAGGGACACAGCAGGAGGTTGTCTCTAGGCATCAAATTACAGCAATCAATAAACCACGAGCAGCACGGCTCATTTAGAAACAGAGACACACGCATTTTGCTGGAAGAAACAGTGATTACTCACCACAGGTCCAGAGAATCATGATGTCAAAATCAGAGGTCAAAAATGTGGGATTCAGCATGATCAGATAATAAACTATCTCTTGGCCCTCAAACCTGTTCTTTCTGTGATTCCCATATAGGTGAGTGGTACACCAAAATCGCCAAGCCAGAGGCTTGGGAGCAATTCTCAGTTTTTTATTCCTTCCTTTCTTCTCCCTCAACCCCATCTACTTAGAGATTGAGACCTATAGTTGCCATTTCCCTACTTTCTACATAATCTTTCCAATGTCACAGGTTTATTTCAGGCCTTCATTGGACTTCTATTTCTCCCCTCTTATTCTTTCCCCACGAGGCAGCCACAGTGATCTCCCTACATTGCCTGTGGAGGACTAATCTAAGCAAGGAATTCTGTAGCTTGGTAAATTCTGGGGTGGATTAACTTCATAAAAACAGTGAAATAGCACCCTGTCTCATGTAATCAGTGCCCAGAGTATCTGCACATAAAACATAGTAGATACTCAGTCGATATTCATTCACTGATGAATAAATAGGCAGTATGGTATGCGGTATATGTAAAAGTACAGACTCTTCCCCAAGAAACCAAGGTTCAAATCCCAACTTTACCACTTTCTAACTGAGTAACCTCTGAAAAGTTATCTAATGTCGCAGGGCTTCAGTTTCTTTCAAAATGTTTTTATCAGTACCTACCTCATAGGTTTGTTGTGAGGATTAAATGATATGTGCTCAGAGAACTTAGCCAATGAGTACTTGGCAAACAAAAATAACTCAAATGTTGAGAGAACAAACTGAGGGTTGAGGAGAGTAGGGGTGTGTGGGCGGGGTGGGTTAAATGGGTGACAGGCATTAAGGAAGACACTCTTTGGGATGAGCACTGGGTGTCATATGTAAGAGATGAATCACTGGGTTCTACTCCTGAAGTGAAGACTATACTGTATGTTAAGTAACTTGAGAATAAAAAATAACTGGCACAAAAACAGACACTCAGATCAATGGAACAGAATGGAGAACCCAGAAATGGACCCACAAACGTATGGCCAACTAATGTTTGGCAAAGCAGGAAAGAATATCCAATAGAACAAAGACAGTCTCTTCAGCAAATGGTACTGGGAAAACTGGACAGTGACATGCAGAAGAATGAACCTGGACCACTTTCTTACACCATATACAAAAATAAACTCAAAATGGATGAAAGACCTAAATGTAAGACAGGAAGCCATCAAAATGCTCAAGGAGAAGGCTGGCAAAAACCTCTTTGATCTTGGCCACAACAACTTCTTACTCAACATGTCTCCAGAGTCAAGGGAAGCAAAAGCAAAAATGAACTACTGGGACCTTATCAAAATAAAAAGCTTCTGCATAGTGAAGGAAACAATCAGCAAACTAAAAGGCAACCGACAGAATGGGAGAAAATATTTGCAAATAACATATCCGACAAAGGGTTAGTATCCAAAAATCTATAGAGAACCAAACTCAACACCCAAAACACAAAGAATCCAGTGAAGAAATGGGCAAAAGACATGAATAGACACTTCTCCAAAGAAGACATCCAGATGGCCAACTGACACATGAGAAAATGCTCAACATCACTCATCATCAGGGAAATACAAATCAAAACCACCATGAGATACCACCTTACACCTGTCAGAATGGGTAACATTAACAACTCAGGCAACAACAGAGTTGGCGAGGATGCAGACAAAGAGGATCTCTTTTGCACTGTTGGTGGCAATGCAAGCTGGTACAGCCACTCTGGAAAACAGTATGGAGGTTTCTCAAAAAACTAAAAATAGAACTACCCTATGATCCAGCAATTGCACTACTAGGTATTTATCCAAGGGATACAGGTGTGCTGTTTCGAAGGGACACATGCACCCCCATGTTTATAGCAGCACTATCCACAATAGCCAAAGTATGGAAAGAGCCCAAATGTCCATCGAGGGATGAATGGATAAAGAAGATGTGGTATGTATATACAATAGAGTATGACTTGGCAATCAAAAAGAATGAAATCTTGCCATTTGCAACTACGTGAATGGAACTGGAGGGTATTATGCTAAGTGAAATGAGTCAGTCAGAGAAAGACAAATATCATATGACTTCACTCCTATGAGGGCTTTAAGATACAAAACAGATGAACATAAGGGAAGGGAAGCAAAAATAACATAAAAACAGGGAGGGGGATAAAATATGAGACTCTTAAATATGGAGGATAAACAGAGGGTTGCTGGAGGGGTTGTGGGAGGGGGGACGGGCTAAATGGGTAAGGGGCATTAAGAAATCTACTCCTGAAATCATTGCTGCACCATGTGCTGACTAACTTGGGTGTATATTATAAAAAATAAATAAATTATGGAAAGTAAAAAATAAATAAATAAATAAATAAATAAATAAATAAATAAATAAATAAATAAATAAATAAAAATTGAGTGGACTAAAAACATGCATTTATTAGGCATCACCTATTCAGGGTAGTTTACAAGGAAAATTGAGGCTTTGTGACCTCTGGCATCCAGAACTTAAAGCCTACATTGAACATCTTGCCCCTATTCAGTCAAAGAACATTTACCCAGGGCTCATCACTCAACCAGAATTCACCTTTTTCAAAAAAGTTAGGGAATCTAATATGGAGATACCCCAAAGTCAAATAAGGATTTTGTAGTTTTAAAAGTTTAGTTTGAGGGGCGCCTGGGTGGCTCAGTCAGTTAAGCATCCAACTTCGGCTCAGGTCATGATCTCATGGATTGTGATTCCGAGCCTCGTATTGGGCTTTGTGATGACAGCTCAGAGCCTGGAGTACTTCACATTCTGTGTCTCCCTCTCTCTCGACCCCTCCCCCACTCACACTCGGTCTCTTTCTGTCTCAAAAATAAATAAACATTTTTAAAAAATTTAAGTTTAGTTTGATATTTCTAGGAGAGATATCAATGCCTCTTGGAGTTAGATGTAACTAATAAAAATCAAATGGAAGATTTTAGAATTTGCCTTCTAACTTTCAGTGAGTTGTTACTGTCTAGAATAGATGCAACGACACAGGAAGCATGATACAATCATTCTTTCCAGAGTTGATCAAGTATGATCCCACTGACGGGTGGGAATGACACTAGGTAAAGGAGAAGGAAATCACTTAATTTTTCAATCATTTTAATAGTAGGACAGGAACTTAAGGACCATTGAGTCTAATCCTTTCTTTCTCCAGATGATAGCCTTGAGGCCCTGAGAAATAAAGTATCCTGCTTAAAAAGGTAATGACTGTTCTGAGACCAAGAGCCCTCATCTCCTGCCTCTGTCCAGTGCTCCTCCCACTGAGAGATGTGCAGAACATTTGTTTCTGTGACTCAGTGAAAGACAATCTTTACTGAGAATGTTGAGATTTCCCCCCCCAAAGGGCCTCTTTCCTCAGTATCTCTCCAACATGAGATGTAGATAGACTTCGATTTCTTTTCACAGCACATATTGTGGATATGGTGTCTCAGACTCTTGAGCCCTGGAACGGACTTTCTGTCTTACAGCTTTGAGGTTATAAAGCTATGAAGTTGTAAGTTATATACCTAATCTAAATTCTAAATGAAGTAAGTTATATTCCTAATCTAAATTCTAAATCAGTTCCTACATATCCTCTAAAGCATTAGGAGGGAATTATTACTTACCCTTTGTGAAAAGTGCCCCAAGACCCTTGTGTGAATGATGCCATTCACATGTTTATTTCATTCTCTCATTCATTTCCCCAACCAACACTTACTGACTCTTTAATTATGTACCCAGAAATTTTACAATTTTTTTCTATATGTGATAAATGTTTTTATGACTGGACTGTAAGCTTAATGTGAGTAAAAATTAACTCATCTATCTTTACCATTTGTTGCTCTGTGTATTGCACCTAGCCCCTGACGGTGTAGATACTCAGTAAAGGTGTGATAATGAATGAAAAAAATTATAAAATAGGAAAAATAAAGTCCATAGTTACTTTTTCAATCTCCTACTATCAAATACATCAGCTTCACCTGCAATTATTTCAGGAAATATGCAGAGAGGTAAAGAGATAGAAAAAAGACCGAGAGACCAGGGACCAGAAAGAGTGGGGAAGAGGCCCTTATAATTTCAGAACTCCTCAAGGAGAACCATACTTAATTATATGTTAAGGATAGTATGCGTCATACCTCAACAGCCTACTGGACTGACTTATATTATTGAATATCTGTGCATTAAGTAGAGATGGTGTTCATATTTGCAATTTACATAAAGAAGCTTCCTGAGTCCAACACCCATCAGCCCCTGATTGAATATCAGCTTCTCAGATAGATCTTACACCTGTAAATTTGGTACAAAAGAGTGGTACAGGTTGACCAATTCAGAGTGACTCTGATCATGAAGATAGAGCTCTTGTTGAAAGCTTGAGGCATAAGTCACTCTAAAATCCTGCCTCTTCACTCTGCCCACACCACCATGGGAGCTTCAATCTTCCTAAAGAGTAGCGAGGTGTGAAGTTAAAGAGGTTTGGACAAGCATTTGGGAGCCCCTGAAGCTTATCTGAACTAACCAAGCCTCCCAAAGCCATAAATCTCCAAAGAAAGCTTCCAAGAGTGACATACTTCGTTGTGAAATCTCTCAGGGATTGGCTGCATTCCAAGAAAGAAGAGATGTGTGGACTGCAAGATAAAGCCAACATGCACATTACCCCTCCCTCCTGGGTATCTCTTAGTCCAACTCTCATAAGCATAACATTTGAGGATGTTGCCTGCCTGCTTAGAGTAGTGCTGCATTGCATGATCATTAAGAAGCCAGGATTGCCCTTGAATGTTGTTTTCTGTCTGTGGTCAGGTTCTTACTGGATTGAAGAAGATAGTGTGAACCATGATATAAATGTAATTATTGCCACCATTGTCACAGACTACTGGATTTGCTATTGTTTCTCAATGTGTCCAGAGACTGCATGCATACAAAATGGCAAGTTGCTTGCTTTGAAGACAGACTCTTGGGACCCTCCCCAGAAAACTGAATCAGAATCTCTGAAGGGAGGACCTGGGAATCTGAAATTTAACAAGCTCTCCCTTGGCATATTAAATTCACAGGCATAAAATTTTCTTATCACTATTCCTTTAATGCAAGCCAGTCATTTTGCAGAATAGGACTCAGGCCCAGGGAGGTGGAATGACCTGCTTAATGTCTCATAGCTGGTTAACACCAAAGGCCACTCCAGGGCCCATGTCTGTACCTTCACAGATCTGTCCTTTTATTACCACAACATCTTCACCATCATATCCTGGAGCATTCATCATGGCATAGCACAAGTTCCTGCAGGAAAGTGCTCTGAGATGCTTGCACTGTCTCTGGAGCATGTAACCTGCGGGGAGACAAGAGACTCAATTAGACAGATTACATTCCAGTTCTGTGCAGGCTCAACGGTAAACAAGAGGAAGGAGAGAGTAGCTCTGCATCATCCAGTTGTCCCGCAGGCACCCAGGGTGCTCTCCTGCTCTATCTGTCCTTTATGCTCAGAAAAGGATCTTCTTTTTGCCATTTATCCTTCTGTATAAATAATATAAAGAGCTCTTATACTTGCATATGCCATTCAGCAAGTGTATATTTTCTTATTTGCTCTTAGAAGCCTTCCCTGACTCTCCACAGTGAACACTCCTAGACAACCCTTGGTGCAACCCTCTAGTTTTGCGATTTCCACTCTGTGTGACTATTATCTACCTACAAGTGCATCTCCTGCACTAAACTGTCAGCATCTTGAGGGCAGGAGATAATGTCTTTCATCTCTTTATACCCGTTGCCAGCACAATTTCTATTCCATGGGAGGTGATAAATAAATAATATATGTGTGTCTAATAAATTCTTGCAACAACCTAGTGGTAGAGAGGAATTATCATCCCTACCTTAGAGATAAATAAACTGGGTATAAAAAGACAAAGGAACTTGGTAATGATTACACAGTTGTCCAGTGAAAGGGAAGACATTTGAATCAAATTATGAATGACTCCCAAGAGCACTGCCATTTCTATTCTTATCAAACCACTAGCATGTTACCCTCAGCATCAAGGTATTTCCTCCTCTGGAGGTAACTATTTCCATAACCAAATCTCTAATTTGGAAAAGGAAATTTGGCCTGACAACTTGAAATGTAGTGAATGCAAAGTGTAAATTGGGAGCAGATTTGGAAGAAAAAGCAGTTAACAGCAAAAAAGTCTAGAACCAAAAAAAACAGATTGAGTCAAATGGCACTGACCTGAGTCTACAAGGGGAACTTATGCTTTGGATGCTTCTCCCACTAAGCACCTGGTCTGAGTTTCAGGATTAGAGGAAGCCCCATCATTCTGGACATACAGTACTGACAAGCAACACAGAGCACTCCTCCACTGCATCTAGACTTCGTGTCCCAGATGCTCTGTGTTTCCTCTTGAGGTGGGGATCAGTGATGAGGGCAGACCAGTCAGGAAAAACAGATGGTGGATGACTGTGTACAGACACATTTACAGTGCCCACACTGGAATTAAAACATGCTGGCACCCCCAATTTTTAGCATAGATTTTAAAACAAAGACTGGTGAGAGAACTACATTTTACTAGGTCTTGTTTATCAGCTAAAGTAAGTCCTCTGACCTCTCTCCCTCCCCTTTAAAGTTCACCCTTCAATTATTTATTTGAAAACTTCAGGCAAGTTCTTGCACATGCTCATCCACAAGTCATTTCAGCTACCTCACGACCTGGACCTTGCCATCCACCCTCCTTTTGTGCATTGTCTCCTGCTTCGGCTACACCTGAAACCAGCTGAGGGCGCTTCTCCACTTTAATTGTGTCAGAAACATTAACCCCAAGACAAGAGGGGTCATATTCCATGGATCCTAAAGATTCCAGCACCATTTTCTCTCTGCTATAAGACCCTGCTATTTCGTGAAAACTGTTCTTTCGGGCTGCCTTTTTACTGAAAGCCCCCTCCCTGGAACTCAGACACAGGGGCAAGGCCTGTGGAAAAACCTGAGTGATTATTACCAGACTCTACTCAGCCTTGCCCCACTCCTGTAAAATCTGATTCTTTGTTTCTGGACCCATCTTGTCAGCCTACTGTCTCCTCACCTTAGATGGAGTCCCACAGAAGATACTCAGGCTGTCATACAGACAAACTTCCATTAGTCCTGCCCACAATTCCAGTGAAGATAGCTCCCAGAGATGGACATGCTCGAGGCTTCAGCCTTGACTGCCACTTCTAGAGCTGTAACTACACAATGTTTATTTGAGAAATTCTTCCCTCCATCTGCATCCTGTATGTTACCATATTACTGGATCCAGCTTCAGTCTCTGCTCTACTATGAAGCTCTGTCTTTGCTTCTTATGGAACCCTGCCTGCCCTGCCAAACTCAGAAGTCCAAGTCAGAGTATTCATGTCACAATGGAGGAACTACTTTTAATTACCATGCTAACAGCTGGGTTAATGTCAGATGGCGATTGCCAGTGAGCAATCACAATGAAGTGATTAGAAGATAACCAAAGGGGTTTAGATCCTCTTCCCATGGACACACCCAGCCAAGGTCTGCCTGTGCCCAAGTCACAACCATCAAATAAAAAATTATATATATTTGATATTCTTAAAGATATTTATGGTGCTGTAAACTACTAAACAAATATTGTGTTAAGGGTTGTCACGGCATTTTTACAAAAAAGAAGTGATCCCAAAACTAAAGAATGGATGAATTTCTCACAAATCCCTAATCATGGCTGTCCTGAAATATGATTGTATATATTTGCCTAAATCCTCCTTAAAATGCTGGAATATTGCCTGATTTCCCAAAAGCTACAGTTAAAAAACTGGTCTAGACTGAGTGATATGAGAACACAGTTTGATTCCTACATTGTTAGCACTTAATTTTGATGGTCTCAATTTAAAATTACATCTTTAAATGAACCTAGTAAGACCCCACCTGGGTTAGTCATTCCAAGCAATTTTAAAGAGCTCTTATTATCAAAAAGAACATTAAAAATACATATAAGTGTATTCTTCCCTGAGATAGGTCAGATATCATGAGTTAGCTGATTATTAAAAAAAGAAAGAAAAGAAAAGAAAAAAGAAAAGAAAAGAATAAGGGGAAAAAAGCTTACCATTGGAAAGGCACCTGCAGAAGTATATTGTCAAGCTATAATAGTGTAATGGTATAATGGTATAATGATAAGAGCCCTGGATGTAGAGAAATGAAACCAGGTTCACAGCCTTATTCACCTCTTGCTACCTCTGCACTTGGAAATAGGCCACCTTCAGTTGCCTTATTGCATTTTATGATCATCATCTGTAAAAATGGACCCTTTTCTCAGGGTGGAGGTTTTGTGAGGATCATCATGAGACCATAAACGATTGACTTTTAGCTTTCCAAGGTGTATAAATATACCTAATAAAAGAGAACAAAGAGAGTATTATCACATTAATCAGGCATTGATAGTTAATTAAGAACTGTATTACTTTAGGAGCGCCTGGGTGGCTCAGTGGTTAAGTGTCCAACTGCAGCTCAGGTCATGATCTCGCAATTCATGGGTTTGAGTCCTGCATCAGTCTCTGTGCTGACAGCTCAGAGCCTGGAGCCTGCTTCAGATTCTGTGTTCCCCTCTCTCTCTACTCCTCCCCCACTCACACTCTGTCTCTCTCTCAAAAATAATAAAATAAACACTAAAAAAATTTTTAAAGAGAATTGTATTACTTTAATATGATAGTCTCAGACTTTGAAGCAGAAGGTTGAAAAAGGAATAAAGATGTAATGCCATATAACTAGGGAATTCTGGATCTGGAAGGGACCTCACAGAACATTTCTTCCAATTTTCAATCCCCAGACACCCATTTTATAGAGAAGGAAACACAGAGAGATTGAGAAGCTTTCCTGGGATCTCACAGCACTACCTACAGAGCTCAGACTAGAACTTCGCTCTCCTGCTTCCCAGTGCCTAGCACCTATGACTACAGTTGTTAAACTGTGTCCATAATCCCTTTTCCTACATTCCTACACCCATGTCCACAACCACCAAAGCTTATTATCCAGTTCAATTATGTCCTTTAATAAAAATTAACAAGATGATTGCAATACCTTCCCTTCCCTTTGCAATGTAGACAGGACTGAACACTTGGAGAACTGCCATCAACTTCACTCAGGGAGAGAGACCTTTTTCATTCAGTATCAAATATTTATCTGCGTTCTTACTTGTGCCCAAGAACTGTGCTATATCCTGATAAAAATATGAGTGCTCCAAGGTTTCCTTCAAGTTGTGGATATAGACCAGTGGTGACCACATAGGTGGAGATATTAAATCAGATATAAACAGACTGCAATAGAAGCTTAAGGGGATGGTGTGACTAAGGAACCAAGAGAAATTTGACAGTGAATTCTGCTTCATCCAGACAAATGACAAGTATACAATATTAACAAAAATTAAAATGTGAAAAGTCAAGAGATCAGATTTCCTTCATCTACAAGAATTCTGCAGTGATCAGTGGCAGTTATATAGTTTTATGTTCCTGGTTTAGACAGCCCACCCTTCCTACCAGGAACTGGATCAGATTCTGTCCCTGAGAACTCTGATGTCAATGTCAGCCATACTCTGAACACCAAATATTCTGTACTAGCAGTAGATAACTAACCTCTGTGTTTCTCAATTTCCTCATCTATAGAGACAATTATAAAAGCTCTCCATTGGTAAGGTTACCTTGAGGATTAAATGAGTTTGACCATGTCAAATGCTTAGAACAATGCCAGGGACCAGGTGCCTGCATGGCTCAGTCGGTTAAGCATCCAACTGGGACTCAGGTCGTGATCTCACAGTTCATGAGTTCGAGCCCCACGTCAGGCTCTGTGATGACAGCTCAGAGCCTGGAGCCTGCTTCAGATTCTGTGTCTCCCTCTGCCCCTCCCCCACTTGTGTTCTGTCTCTCTCAAAAATAAATAAACATTTAAAAAATGTAAAAAAAAAAATCCAAATTCCAGGGACCAAGTACGTGTTCAATAAATGTTAGCATCTCAGTATGGGAATACCAAGTGTCACTGAAAACTCACTCCTAAGTGTGAATATATGAATGCAAGGGAGGAGATGAAGAAAGATGTGTCGATCAGGCTTAACCAGAAGAACGGAACTGGTGGGGGATATAGTTTAAGAGATGTATTGGAAGAAATTGGCTCACATGATTGTTGAGGTGACTAAACAAATCTGAAATCCCTAGAGCAAGGCCTTGGGAAGGGCAGACTGGCACTCCTAGGCATAAGCTGAAATGACAGTCCAAGGCAGAATTTCTTCTTCCTCAACAAAGCCTCGGTTCTGCTCTTAAGACCTTTCAACTGATTGTATCAGGCCCACCCGGATTATCAAGTAAAGTCTCCTTTACTTTGTTTTTAACAGCTTTATTGAGATATAACTGATATACAGAGAACTGCACATATTTCATGCATGCAATTTGATGAATCTGGACATATGCAAACACCTATGATACAATCACCACAATCAAAATGATAGACATATCCAACACCTCCCAAATTGTCCTGTATCCTCACTTAACATGAGAGCTAGCCTTTCAACAAGTCTTTGAAGTGCATAATACAATATTGTTAACTATAGGGACTATGTTTTACAGCAGATCTCTAGAACGTATTCATCTAGCATAAGAAACCTTATAAACATGGAACAACACCTTCTCTATCCCTCCCAACCCCCTCAGCCCTTGGCAATTACTATTGTAGTCTCTGTTTCATGAGTTCCATTCTTATATATACCTCATAAAAGTGGAATCAAGCCGCATTTATCCTTCTGTGACTAGCTTATATTATTTAGTACATTATCCATCCATGTTGTCAGAAATGTCAAGATTTCCTTCTTTTTTAAGGCTGAATAATATTCCATTGTGTATGTATACCCCATTCTCTTTCTCATTCATCTGTCTGTGGATACTTGGGTTGTTTCCATATCTTAGCTATTGTGAATAGTGCTGCAGTGAACTTGGAAGTGCAGATATCTTCAAAACACTGACTTCAATTCTTTTGGATATATACCCAGAAGTGGAATTGCTAGATCATATGGTACTTATATTTTTAATTGTTTGAGAAACCTTTATATTGTTTTCCATAGCTATTATACCATTTAACATGCCCACCAACAGTGTATAAGGGTACCAATTTCTCCACATCCTTGCCAACAATTGTTATCTTTTGTTGTGTTTTTTTTTCCCCTAAGTAATGGCCATCCTAACAGATGTGAGGTGATATCTCACTACAGTTTGGATTTGCATTTCCCTGATAATTAATGTTGCTGAGCATCATTTCATATACCTATTGGCCAGTTGTATATCTTCTTTGGAAGAATGTCTATTCAAGTCCTTTGTCCATTTTTTAATTGGGCTATTTAGAGTTTTTTTGCTGTTGAGTTGTAGGAGATACTTATATTATTTGGAAATTAACCCCTTATCAGATATATAGTTTGAAAATATTTCTCCCATTTCAGAAGATGCCTTTCATTTTGTTGATTCCTTTCCTGGGTAGAAGCTTTTTAGTTTGACATTGGTTTTGTTGCCTATGCTTTTGATGTCATATCCAAGAAATCATTACCAAGACCAATGCCACGAAGCTTTCCACCATGTGTTCTTCTTTAATTGTAATGGTTTCGGGTCTTATGTTTAAATCTTTAATCCATTTTGAGTTTATTTTTATGCATAGAAAGGTTTTAATCAAATTCCTTTCCTTTCCTTTCCTTTCCTTTCCTTTCCTTTCCTTTCCTTTCCTTTCCTTTCCTTTCCTTTCCTTTCCTTTCCTTTCCTTTCTTTCCTTCCTTTCTTTCTCTTCTTTCTTTCTTTCTTTCTTCCTTTCTTTCTTTCTTTCTTTCTTTCTTTCTTTCTTTCTTTCTTTCTTTCTTTCTTTCTTTCTTTCTTTCTTTCTTTCTTCCTGCATTTGGATATCTAGTTTTCCCAACATCACTTGTTAAAGAGACTATCCTTCACTGTGTATTCATGATATCTTGTTAAAAATTAGTTGACCATACATGTGTGCATTTATTTCTGGGCTTTCTGTTCTGTTTCATTAGCCTACAGGTTTGTCTTTATGCCAGTGTCATGCTATTTTAATCACTGTAGCTTTGTGATATATTTTGGAGTTAGAGTTATAGTGCATCCAGCTTTGTTCTTTTTTCTTAAGATTGCTTTGGCTCTTCTGCGTTGATAAATTCAACACCATTTCATGATAAAATGCTCAACAAACTAGGTGTAAAGGAATGTACCTCCAAAGTAATAAAGGCCATGGTTAACAACATACTCAATGGTGAAAACTGAAAGCTTTTCCTGTAAGATCAGGAACAAGATAAGGATTCCCCCTTTCTACTCAACACAATATTCGAAATCCTTTCCAGAACAATTAGGAAAGAAAAAAAAAAAGAAATATAAATAGGAAAAGAAGTTGTAAAATTATCTGTTTGCAGATGACATGATTCCCATATGTAGAAAACCCTATAGACTCCACCAAAAAGAACTACTAGAATTAATACACAAATTCAGTAAACTTGCAGGATACAAAATTAATATACAAAAGTCAGTTGTATTTCTACATACTAACAATGAACAATCCAAAAAGGAAATTAAGAAAACAGTCTTATTGGGGCACCTGGATGGCTCAGTTGGTTGGGCGTCTGACTTCAGCTCAGGTCATGATCTCACAGCTTGTGAGTTTGGGCCCTACATCAGGCTCTGTGCTGACAGCTCAAAGCCTGGAGCCTGCTTCCAATTCTGTGTCTCCTTCTCTCTTTGCCCCTACCCCACTCATGCTCTGTCTCCGTCTCTCAAAAATAAACGTTAAAAAATTTTTTTAAAAAAACAGTCTTATTTACAATAACATCAAAAATAATAAAACACTTAGGAATAAACTTAATCAAAGAGGCTAAAAGTTGCACATTGGAAATGACAAAACATCGATGAAATTAAAGGAGACACAAATAAATGGAAAGACATTCTGTGTTCATGTACTAGAAGACTTAATACCATTCAAAATATCCATACTACTCTAAGTGGTCTATAGATTCAATGTTGTCTCCATCAAAATCCCAATGGTGTGTTTTTGTTTTTGTTTTTGTTTTAGAAATAGAAGAACGATCCTGAAATTCATATGGAATCCACAAAGTCTCCTTTATTTTAAACTCAACTGACTATGAACTGATTAACTGTGTCTATACAATATTTCACTACAACACCTAGATTAATGTTTGATTAAGTCACCAGGGACTGTAGCCTCACCAAGTTGACACATAAAACTGACCATCACAAAAGGCTAATGAAAAATAAGATGACATAACTTTCTTCTAATGGGCTCAATGCAAATGTCCAATAAGAACCAGATGGAGTAGTACAGACCCTCAAGACGCACCTATCCATGCATTTCACAGACCAAGCTAAGGACCCCAGAGACAATGTGCATGCTGCTATCGATGCAGCCCCTTGTGTGGGAACAGTGAACAGGTTCTCTCTGTTGCTTGGTGTGTTTATTGAGCTTTGGAGAATCCAAATAATTTATAGTTTCAATCACAGAATGGAGTTGTTTACACAGAGCAAACTAACAAGACCTAAATTCTGAATTTCCGCTTCCAGTAAGAGGCAGTATGGTATAACAGAAAATATATCACCTGTGCATCAGGCGCCTGGATTCAAATCCATCTTTGTCACTTTCTAGGTGTCCAGTCAAGTCACTTAACCTCTCTAAGCCTGTGAATGGCCATTACCTGTGAATGGTAAAAACAATATTTTCATTTCAACGTTATCGTAAAGGATTAAAGACCATAAACCAAGTGGCATGAGTTCATAAAACATGATCAGTTAAGACATGCTATGAACTTCTTTTAGTTCGGAGATTATCTAGTGTTAGCTGAGTAGTCTTGGGAAATTTACTTTCCTTCTCTGTGTCTCAGTTTCCTCATCTGTAATATGAGCATAACAATAAATTGTTCTGGGGATTAAATGAGTTGATATATATCTTTTCATATATAAAATTAATTTATATAAACTGTGTGCTCAGAATAGTGCCTGGTACACAGTAAGCACTATATATGTTGCAATTATTATAATTTTCCATTTATGTGGTAGCTGTGAAATGAGGGACATGGAACACCTGGATTTTAATCCCAGCCCTGCACTGAGTGAATGCACAAAAGCCACTGCACTTCTCTGCCATCATTTCCTCCTCTGTAAAATAAAGGAGTTGATTGGACTGTCTGCGGCACTCAGACATTGTAAGATTGCATGCTAAATTCCACTGAGAGATGCAGGGACTTGAGAAGACTTCTGGCTCATAGAGTCTCCAGCTGCTGATCTCTCACAGATCTGTCAAGGCTTCCTTATTGATTCACACCAAGAATCCTGCCTTAGTCTCGGTTTTTCTGCAGGGCAGTTGATCTGTTTACTTTGCACCAAGATGTGTTCCTCTGTCAGCCTCCTCGGAGCTGTCACAAGCCAGCTGCATGGCAGGGAGAGACAGAAAAAGTGTTTTTGTTTTTCTGCTTCACTGTCTTCCTTCCTTTAGGGTCCCTTCTGAAAAAGGCCAAAACAGAATTCTGTGTCTGCCATAATGAGACATGCTAGCCAATCGAAGAAGCAGGGCCCATGTCAGTGACAGGGCCTGCCCCAGGTAGGCCAGGATTAGAGTCCCGTCAAGCCTGACTCAGCCTCCAGTCCATGGGGCTTCAGTGGTCACTCCCTTTCTGCCCCTGACATATAGCACATTACAAACATCCTGAATGCTGTGGTTGGCAGGTGGAAGGAGGGGACAGTAACTAACTAAAGTATGACAGGAAATCTAAGGGAGGGCAAAAAAAGAGTGACATGTGGTTTTTGCCTAAGATTATGTGGCAGACTGAAATTCTACGTACATCCTGTCTTGCTTTTTCTGTATTATACTGTGACTAGGGAGGCAGGAAGGAGGGACTCCTTCCTCTTTCGTCAAGGCAGAAGAGTTATAAAGGCTGCTTCCATTTCTTCTCTCTCATGTGCTTCTGCCCCCTTTGTCTTTTTATCTGCTCCTCCCCAGAGGTAGAAGAATATCTGAGTGTCAGACTCAGGTGTCCCATGGTTGTATTTATGACCAGGCAATGTTATGAGCTTTAAAGACAGGGTCCCAAGAACTGCCCTTCTTTCTTTCTGTGTCCCGGCCCGTGTCATAAATGTCTAAGGAGGGAGGGACAGTACAGAGGGACTGGCAAACAGGGAGAAGAACACCTGGTTGTAAGTAACTGCAGATCAACTGACTGTGTTCAACAACGTGATATTTATAATACACATTCTGAACGGATTTTTCCAAATGACTGACTCATTGATTGGTTCCCCTGGCCATTAGAATAAATGAGGTAGAACTTCATCCTACTTTGAATTAAAAAGGGAGTTCTCATCACTCCTAACAAACACTGCATTGCTTATCATTTCCATCAGAAAGAGCTAAGCCTTTCATTGACATAGGTTATTTTGCAACCTATACAGCTCCAAATAATCTTAGCATCTCCAAGGGAGAAGAAAACTCAAAAGAACATCCCACCCAGTCCTCTATAACATTCTCCACTTGGCTTTCTCTACCACGTTTTTGGGGAATAGTTTCTTCTTGAACATTTCCAGTAATAAAACACTCACTCTTACACAGATGACTATTTCTGGACAGGTATAATTCTTTGTTACTTCCTTGTAACTTCCTCACCACTTCCTCCCCGCTTTTGGAGTCAGACAAAGTAAATTGAAATACCTTTTCCTATGACAGCGCTTTAAATGGTTCTCAGACTAGGTTATGCTGTAATGATCTCAGTGGCTGAAAACAGCAGCAAATCCTTTCATGTAGACACAAATGTCCATCCTGGATCATCTGGGGACTCTGCTGCACATTTCCCTCACTTAGAGACTAAGGTTAAGATAACAGATACTATTAGTAGTTTACTTTTAGCATCTACTAATTGAGTAAACATGCAATGACCGAAAAGTTAGTGTAACTTGAGTAATGGTTTCAACTGAATTTTAATTGTTGTTCTCCAACTTCCTGGGATTGAAGTTTCTTTCAAAACCTAAATAGGATATCTTGAGTTCTAACTCCATGTACTCCAGAAGTTGATACCCTCCCCAGTGTTTCTGTGGGGTTCCATTCCTTGGAGTTATCTGTCTGACTCTCCCTCCACAGCCCTTCTCCCCCAAGTTCTCAATCCCTGTGGGCCATATCACACTGCAGTCTGGTCTGCTTGTCCCAAAACATGGACACAGCCCCTCTCCTTTATTCTCCAAGTCACCACCAGAAAATGCTATAATGGGTGGCAGATTTACTAGAGTCTTAAGGATAACAGGGAAGAGGAAGTAGAGAGGGCACCTGACTGTTAGAAGAGGAAGTAGACAGGGTCAAATGACTTGACCTTTGAAAATTAGACCTCACAGTTTCCAAAGTTCCTTACCTGTCTCCTACTTTCCCCAACCCCAATGTCAGGCCCATCTTCAGCTCTCTGATGAATCCTTGCCTAATTTCTTCTCAACCCACACCGCTGGGCCCCATGTCTATGTCTCTAGTTACAAAGGGAAAATTCAACTTGACATTACTTTAATCAGCAGAGCAGTTGAGCTCCCTTTGTCTTAACCTCTACCATTTTGATTTATTCTAATAGAATCTCCTTCATAACAAGGACTTCTTAATATGTTTTACAAGTGAAAGAATTATCTACCATAGCCTCCACATTAAAAGAGAAAGCAAAAGTTGAGAAATTAGTTTTTCTTTAAGATGCCTCAAAAAATTTTGTAGCAAATGCTTTTTATTCCAACCAACTTCATATTAAAGAAAATTTGAAATGTTGTATGTATGGATTGTAAAGGGTGAATTTGGGGATATCCAGGAAGTCAGATCATGAAAGTCCTTAGAAGACCTGTTAGCTTATATGCATTTTTTTATTTTAAGCAGGAAATTAGCCTGATTGGTGGATTAGCATTGGGGGTTTGGGGGTGGGGAGCATAAGAGAGAGGGCAAGGAGACCAGCCAGTGCTGGAGTCCAGCCATAGGGGACGGAATGCACAGGAGTTGGTGTGGGAGCCAGGACTAGGCAAGGTATCAGGAATGACACTCGGTTTTCTCTTTGTAGCAACTGGTTGAGTGTTGGCACAATTCACCATGACAGAAAATAAATGAGCAGGAATCAATGGGTGGGGGGATTATGTTTCTTTTTGGACACAATTCATTTTAGGTCTGAGGCATCCCACAGATCAGAGAAAGGAGTTAAGTCAGGTTCTTCAGGCAGGACTGGCCAGAGAGGTCTGCATCCTGAGGAAGGACCAGGTTGCCTCTTAGAACCCCAATATTCCAGGGGAAACTTCGGAGTAAAATATCCCTTTTGCTGCCTTCGTCTTATTCGAGGTCTGGGACTTCCTTGGTGCAAATCACTAGCTTAATATATGGAAGTGACATCTACAGCGCTTGAGACTGAGACCTCATTCCACAACCTGCACCCTGGAAAAAATGGAGAATTCCTTCTTCACCTATGTATGTGTAACCAAACAGAGGGAGGGCTATTGATTTAATCTGAGTCACTGTACAGAGTGTTGCTTGGGGGCCCAGAATTTAACCTCAATATTGCTTGAAAGAGCCTTCTTGTAGAAGTGAGTGTCTCATTGTGATGGATGCCTGACATTTACCAGTGTGACTTACCTGTCACTGTTTTCCACCCATTTTTCATATGGGTACCGTTAAAAGATTTCACTTGTTTGCCTTCTTATGCAGCATTATTAGCATCATGCTTTTGCCTTCAGAAAAAAAATAGAAAAAGAAAATGTGATTAGTATTGTCCCATTCAAATCATTAAACCTAAACTGCCATCGTAGAAGCTACAGACATGGAGTCAGGCATGTTTCCAGCTCTAGACCAGGGAGGCTCTCTGCTGTGGGGAAGAACACTGGAATTGGAGTTAGGACATCTGCCTTCCCATCCCAGATTTCCATTCACTAGATAGTCCTTCAGTGAGTCACTCATACCGTTTTGGTCCTGTTAGTCTTATCTGAAAAATGGGCAAATTATTAGTCACTGATGAATCACAGGGCTGCTTTGAGATTGTGGTGGCAAGACTAAGTAAAGACTCTAGAAACCACTGGGAGTGAAATCTTGCCATTTGCAACAGCATAGATGGATCGACAGAGCATAATGCTAAGTGAAAGAAGGCAGGAAAGAAAAATGCATATGATTTCACCCATATGTGGAATTTAAGAAACAAAACAAATGAACAGAGGGGGAAACGAGAGAGACAAAGCAAGAAACAGACTCTTAATGATAGAGAACAAACTGATGGTTGCTGGGGAGGTGGGTGGGGGGGATGGGTGAAAAATAGGTGAAGGGGATTAAGAGCACACTTATCACGATGAGCACTGAATGATGTATAGCATTGTTGAAATCACTATATTGTACACCTGAAACTAATATAACACTGTATGTTAACTACACACTGGAATTAAAAATTAAAAACTTAATTAAAAAAAAAACTATAGAAATCAAAGGGATACTACATCCCAAATGCCACAGTCTAAGAGTGCTGGGCTTTTGGCATCTCTCATCAGTTCTTCCTCATAAAGTTCACACTGCCTTCAGCTACTGTGGATGCATTCTTAATTTTTTTTTTAAAGATACTTCCTTTCTCTTGCAGTGCATAGTATGGGACTGGGACTCCAATGGCAAACATGACTTCATTGGAGAATTCACCTCGACATTCAAAGAGATGAGAGGAGCAATGGAAGGGAAACAGGTAGGTGGTAAACCATGCATGCTATTTCCCCACACACTTCTCTCATGATGTATCTTTAGCACCCTCTATACATGGAACAGCAGGAGGGGAGACCTCAATACTTGATTAAATGTGACAAGTAGGGAGCATGGGGGGATTTGAGTACCTAGAGTCTAGTACTAGCCCCACCCAAAGCAACCAGTGTGCCCTTGGACAAGACACTGCCTCTGTGTGGTACAGTTTCTCCATCAGTAAAACCGAGGGGTCAGAGGAGAATGTTTCTTATTTCCCTTAGCTGTATAGCCTGTGACAAGTGACTCAGTTTTCTCTGTGCCTCAGTTGTCTCACTTAAAAAATGAGGGTGGTAATTGTACCTACCTAATAGAATTTTGTGAAGATTAAATGAGATAATCCATGGTATTCACTTAGCAGAGTGCCTGGCATGCAGCTAGTACTTCCAAAATATCTGCTTCTAGTAGTACTATTCTTTCCATGACTTGGTGGCATTCAGTGCGCATTTAGTGCTTAGGAAAAGTTATTGGATTCCTCCAAATTTTCATTATGGACACTAGATTTTCATTTGGCTTCTCCATTTCACTGTCACACACTGGATACCTAGACACGTACCCAAACACTGCCATATACCATAGAGGCACATAGAGATTTCATTGCACCAGACACAAAGCTAAACTTCCTCTGCATTTCTCTCAGACACACATGCATTCACATATCAATAAATTGATCAGTCAGTTGCTGTCATCTGGACCCTAACCATGGAACTGCTGTTCTCACCTGTTCAGTGTTCACCTGCCCAATTTCCAGCTACAAAACCTGTATCTCTTTGCCTGAGGGCTTTGTCTGGTGACTGGGGCCCATTCATCCCAGGGCCCACAGGAGGCTGAGGTATGAGGGGAGGTGTAGCTCCTTCTAGGGAGTGGCCCTCAACAAATAATTCATGGGGGAAAAGGGAGTATAAATACCCAGCTCTCTTGCCCCACAGGTAGCAGAACTTGGAGTGCGTGTTCTATGCAGCTTCCCAGGGTTCCCCAGTGGGAATAGGCCCTGGTGGCCACAGTGGTAACTGACCCGCACACCTTTTTGGCAGCCTCTGCATCTCAATTCCCTACTCCTCGATTGGTACTTTCTGGTATTACCTCCCAAGTGAACCATTTACACTTAAATCCTTGCCTCTGGGGCACTCAAACCAAAATACCTGACATTCTTACTCTGGGACCCACTGTCCCCATGGAGCAGAAAAGAGTGACAGCTGACCATTCAGTGGCTTTGAGAAAGGTCTTTTCCCTAGAGATAAGATCCTATACCCGGCCTGGTCAGAGGTGCTGATTACAGAAATGTCACAACTCATTTTTCAAGTCTCTTCTTTCAGATATAAGGTCAAGATATACCTAGACTGGATGGGAATAAACTAACATGCTTGAGAATGGAAGCTTAATCTAAATTGGACTGTTTGTTGAGTACTTACATTTGGTCTAGAAAATCAAGGGCAGCTTTTTTCATAACTCCCACAAAACTTGGTGTATATGCTCTATTAAATATCCAGTATTGCAAGCAACTTGTGAAACACTCAGAGATCTTCCCCACGAGCAGGCACGCAGAGTTTCATTCAGGGCCATAGTCAAAATCACACTAAATTATAAGTGCGTCACACCCAGGATAACAAGGAAGATAGCCAGAGAAGTTGTTGCTCTGTTGAACCAGGCCCCACTGTGCTAATAAATCAATGAGTTATCAATACCACCTACTAGAGTTCTAAAAATTTTAATAAAGTTGTACCTTATTCTCCTCTACAAGTAGAAATAGCCAAATCAATAAATGTGAGAAACATGTCGTCTTTAGGCTCCTAAGAGGGTGTTAAAAGTAAAATTATAGCATATATTATCATTGAAAAACACCAAAGTCTGATGCTTTCAAACAAACAGAAATGAATCCTCAAGTCCCACTGAGGAAATGGATCATATGATATGGCACTTTTCTGTATCACCAGAAAGATTTTATTTGGTCCCATCACTCAGCCCCATTTGGGTGCATTTACACTGTGGGAAATGTTCTCTTATTTACTGATTCTACTAATATTTATAAGGAACACCTACTAAGCGCCAAGCTCTAGGTGTGTCATGACTGTGCATCAGAGTACGATATAGACATGAATCAAACAAAAAATAAAAATGTTATTACAGCTTGTGACAAATGCTATAAAAAACTGAACCAGTTCAGTATAAAGGTATGGTATTGGAAAGATAATCTGAAATGGCAGCATTTAAGCTGAGGTCCCTTAAAGATGAAAAAAGCCAACCATGTAACAAGCAAGAGAAAAGCACAAAGGCCAAGGGAATCTTACATTAAAAAGTCCTGAATGAGGAAAGAGCTTGGTGTGATTAAAGATGTGGAAAGAGACTAGTGTATCTGGAGCAGAGAGCATGCACGGGATGTGGTCAAAGACAGAAGCAAGGGCCAGGAAAAGCACATTCTAATATCTCGAAGAAAAGAGTTTCAATTTTCCTCTAACTGAAAAAGAGACAGCTTTGTGCTCTCCAGGACAGGAGCCACGAGCTACATGTGAGTATTTTAGCCTCACTTTTAATTAATTAAAAATTTGAGTTTCAATTTCAATTCCTGAGTTACATTAGCCACACTCCAAGTACCCCATCACCTCCTATGGCTAGTGGCTTCAATGTTGGTTGGTGCAAATATAGAGTATTTCCATCATTGCAGAAAGTTCTACTGGACAGTGGTGCAAAGGAGTCCAAGCTAGAGAATGACATGACGGGTTTTAACTTTTTAAAAGATTATTCTGGCTACTGTGTGCATAATCCATTGTAGAGAGAAGACAGTGAAGCAGACCTGTCAGAAGGCAAGACAAGAGGTAATAATGACTTAAAGTGGTAATGGAGATGGAGAGAAGTAGAGTGATTTAAGATGGATTTTGGAGACAGGGGCTAAGACATGTTGAGGGTTTGGATATGAGGGGGATAGATGGGTAAATGTGGGTGCCATTTCCTGAGTAAGGAAGTCTTGTTTCAGGGAGGTCCAGTTGTGTGGAAAGTTCAAGAATGGGGTTCGGGAAACTGGCACTCAGGGGAGAGGCCTACCTGGGGATGTATTTTGGAGCCGTCAGTAAACAGAAGTGGTTGATGTTAAGAGAGTGGAGGATAGGGAGAAAGATAGAGGAGGGTTGAACCCTGAGGAACCTCAGTAAGTAGAAACAGAGACAAAAAGAGGAGACATCATCCTCTTTTAAGCTCCTTCCTATGAGAGTCATGGTTCTGCAGGTGCAGGGTAAATTCTTGATTAACTTGGATGAATTCCTGGGTGGCCTTCATGAACAGCCTTAGTCTGAGGTGGCCAAAAGGGAGACTTGCAAGAAGAACAAATAGGAGAGTCCCTCCAAGATCCTCCCCGTGGAAGCCTGCATTAATAGGCCAGGCTTTGGAGCGGGACTGACAGGTACCAATCCCAGCTCTACCAGTTGCCACCCGTATGACCTGAGCCTCATCTTTAGTCTACAAAAGTGGGTTGTAGGGAGAGTTAAGTGGGATTGTAGATGTAAGGCACATACCCCATAGTTACATGAAAACTTTATCCCAAGACAGATGCAAACTACTTACACCTGGTTCATCAGCACCCCCTTCCCACCCAACAGGCATGAAAGCCCCAAGTGCCTGCGGGCTCCAACTCAGCTTCCTTGGAGCCCTTGTCTGGCTGCACCAACCCATCCTCCACTACTGGTCTGCCTTAGCCTGAGAAATGAGTGCATTTTTCATGGATTGTCATTATAATTCTTTTTTTTTTTTTAATTTTTTAATGTTTATTTGAGAGTAAAAGAGAGAGAGAGAGAACAGGGGAGAGGCAGATAGAGAGGGAGATACAGAATCTGAAACAGGTTCCAGGCTCTGAGCTGTCAGCAGGGAGTCCGATGTGGGGCTCAAACCCACATACCGCAAGATCATGACCTGAGCCAAAGTCGGACCCTTAACCAACTGAGCCACCCAGGCGCCCCTATCATTATAATTCTTAATAGAATTTGAAATCTGACTCATTCAAAGTTTCATTTGTTATGTCCTGCTTTGTTGAAGAAATTAAGGTTAATGGGAATGATTGAAAATGACAAAGGAACCACCACAGCCTCACTTTCTAAGTGTTACGGTAAATCCCCACACTACTTGTTCATACTGTGACATTAGAGGAGGATTTGGGGGAAAGGCAATTTCAGTTTTGATGGGTTTGGGAGGGGCTTGGGGTGCTTTGTCTGAAAACACTAAATCTGCTTTGAGACAAGCTAGAATTCTTGCTTATCAAGAGCTTGTCACATGGAGAGCAGATTAGAAGAGAACCTAAGAGAGGGAAGAAAGACAACCATCATGATGGTGGAAAGATTAGGCCTTTGAAACAAAACAGGGTTGGAGATGTCCTGATTTCAGATTCAGTTTGACTCTTCTCTCTTCCTCTCTTCCTCTCTTCCTCTCACCCTCTCTTCCTCTCACCCTCCCTTCCTTCCTTCCTTTCTCTTTTTATTTCCTTCCTTTTATGGAAGGAGTTTTAGAGAGCCCTTAGCCAGTACAGGATTCCTTTCTTCCTAACTCTTACATTGTTGCCCAGTCCCTACTGGAACTTCCCCAGTGTTGAGAAACTACTGTTCTCAGTTATCTGTTGCTGAGGAACAAATTAGCCCAAAACTTTCCGGCAGAAAACAATGATCATTATTTACTCACAATTGTTGGCAATTTAGGCTGAGTTCACCTGGGGCAGCTCCTCACCACTCTACATGATGTCAGCTGAACTCACTCATGCATCTGTGCCTCCGCAGCTGGGATGGCCGAGACGTTTCTCATGTACTCTTTTATTCTCCAGGAGAGCAGCCTAAACTTTTTTACATGGTGGTAAAAACCTCCCAGCAGCAAGAGGATGGCAGGCCCCAATGCCCAGACACGTTTTAATCCTCTGCTCATACCACTTTTGCTAATGTCCCATTGGCCAAAACAAGTCCCATGACTAACCTCACCGTCATTGTGGGAGGGAACTGCACAAATACACAGACCCTGAGAGGAATGGGTCACTGGGAGCCAATGCTGCTTCAGTCTACCCCACTCACATCTGCCTGAGAAACTGCTTTATTTTCAGGGGGTGCCTGGGTGGCTCAATCACTTTAACGTCGGACTCTTTTTTTTTTTTTTTTTAACGTTTATTTATTTTTGAGACAGAGAGAGACAGAGCATGAACGGGGGAGGGGCAGAGAGAGGGAGACACAGAATCTGAAACAGGCTCCAGGCTCTGAGCTGTCAGCACAGAGCCCGACGCGGGGCTCGAACTCACGGACCGCGAGATCGTGACCTGAGCCGAAGTTGGCCGCCTAACCGATTGAGCCACCCAGGTGCCCCAACGTCGGACTCTTAATTCTGGCTCAGGTCCTGGTATCACGGTTCATGAGATCGAGCACTGCATTGGCCTCTGTGTCACAATGCGGAGCTTGCTTGGGATTCTCTCTCTCCCTCTGTCCCTGCCCCGCTCTCTTTCTTTCTCTCTCAAAATAAATAAATAAACTTTAAAATTTTTTAAAAAGAAAGAAATTGCTTTACTTTCAGATACCGCTAATTGTCAGAGAGTGAAAATTGGTCTCCTGAGTGGAAATCCAAGGATCCAGCTCCCCCAGAATGGTGGGCAAGAGTTTTCAGTGGCTCTTGGATGTTTGGCTTGAAGTTGATTTTGTCACATGAAGTCTCCTGTAGGCTTGAAAGGTTGATATCTGTTCTCCTAAGGCCCCCCTTAGCTCCCAGCTACCTCCTCAGTTTCCAGCCACTCCTACAGCTCTGATACTATCCCTCAGAGAAGCCCCTTTGGAGATCTGTTGTGTCCCTGGTGTGATATGTATCACTCCATTTTTTTAGTTCTCAGGGAAGTTCTGTGCAAACTCATCATTATCCCCACTAATTTCCTATAGTCAGCACTCACTGTCTCTCAGTTTTCTGACCTTTTAAGCTAATTCCCACGCACTAAGACTCAACAGTGTGTTACTCAACGGTGTGTCTACAGATGTTTCCTTCCCTCTGGTGCTTGATTTGATCCTATTAATAGAAAGCATTTATAAGTACCAGGCACTTTTTTAAATGTGTTATGTGGATTAATTATTAAATCGTCACAATAATCCTATGAGATAGATACAATTACCAGCTCCATTTTACAGAGGAGATATCCAAGGCATAGAGGAATCAAGTAATTTGCCAAGGGTCGCACAGCTGGAAGTGGAGGGACCGGGACTGGAACCAGGCAGCCTTATATCAGAGTCTCACTCAGCCACGCCTCCTTAACCACCCTCCCTCAGAATGCAAGGGTTATCCCGCAGAAACCATTTGTCATCCCTCAGATCCATGTGCCGTAGCACCTGGGGGCTTGGCTTCATGGAATGACTCCACTTCTTCCTAAGCAGGCTCTCTTGCTGTGGCCCCTCTTGTTGCAGGTGCAGTGGGAGTGCATCAACCCCAAGTACAAAGCCAAGAAGAAGAACTATAAGAACTCAGGCATTGTGATTTTGAATCAGTGCAAGGTACGTACATAGCCCTTCTCTTTCAGGAGTATGAAGCTAGGGCTGTCTGGGAGGAAGAGCTCAGACTGTGTGGCCGGAGGGAGAAACTGTCAAGGAGGTGTAGTGTTTTTTGTAATAAAAAACATAAAGTCCATGTTATAATGGATGTGGAGTGAAAAACATAAGTGTGGGTGGTCTTGGAGCTGTGGTGGCCCACTGCCACCATCCCTTCTGCAAAGACAGTCATACCCTCAAAGATGGGGAGTCCTGGTCACATGTCAGGCTCTTCTCTGTCCTGACAGCACCAGAGGGAGATCCCCCAAAAGGGGAAGACAACATTTCCAGAGCTCCTGCTATGCACCTGTCACAGTGTTCAGTGCTTTATATGTGGTGCCTCACCCATGCCGAAAGGGTACTGTGAAAACAAAGCAATGGAGAAAGATTAGAAGGCCTAGAAATTCCTCCCAGAAGGGCTCTAACTTCACAGAAAATCCCACATGCTAGCAATCAAATCTCTTAAATCATATCTGAAAATAATTCTGGCATTGGTTGAGTACTTACTATGTGAGAGTAACTATGATGAATTCTGTTTAACTTGTATCATAATGCTGAGATTTCTGCTGTCAACTGAGATCAGTACTAGTCACACACATGGTAAGTTTAAGAGCTGAGATTTTAATCTATGCATGTCTAACTCCACCATATACAATTTGAATGCCATCTAGTTTCTCTCTGTGTATGTCAGCTTCCTTTTCCCAGATTGGCTTCTCCCTGGCTGCCAGGAGCTGTGGGAGCATATCCTCTCATAGCAAGAGCAATAGTAAAGACTGATATGCCCACCCCTTGAACCAATCAGTGTATTAAGATTGGCCATCTAGGATCATTGTATTAATGATGTCTTTTATTTTCTATACTTATTTGATGCATTAACATCTCTGGGCCTTGTGGGCTGGGTAGGAACTTCTCCCAGGGTTAGCTAATTCCTATAGAT
Organism: Puma concolor; assembly: GCF_028749965.1. Taxonomy (NCBI): domain Eukaryota; kingdom Metazoa; phylum Chordata; class Mammalia; order Carnivora; family Felidae; genus Puma; species Puma concolor. Next base: position 27,865,185 of record NC_141675.1, on the reverse strand, counting down.
AGCCAACAACTTGCTTGTGAGCCTGCCTTTGATATGCAGACCAACCAATCCAGAGCCCATACCCCCAACCACCTCCTTTGTCAAGCTTACACACACACACACACACACACACACACACACACTATTCCTCTGTCCCTATATCTCCCTGGGTCCAGGCTTTACATAATTAGAGACCACCCCTATAGCCCAGAGTCACCAAAAGTATCCAAACTCTCCAATCCTAAACCAGTTTAACTGCTTACCATACCCCACTCATTCCTTCCCATGATAAAACACAATAAAGACTTCCACCCACACTTTCCTCTCAACCTTTCTGCCTTCTGACTGACCCTAGTGCTTTCCCATGTGGCCCCTGAGTGGCATGACATGCCTCCTACCCTTTGGGGAACTCTGGGTAATAAACTCTTCTTTGAAAGGCAGTTGTCTCTGGTCATCTCCCCTATCTATACAAATCAAATCCCAGGCACATTCAAAACATCCCTGTGCCCAGGGAAGCAGGAGAAAAGATGTGGATGAACCACTTCAGTGGTTGTCTGTCTCTTTAAGGTGCCTGTGATAAGTCTGTTTTGATTCTCCATGAATTGATCTTACAGTTTAGTGCTTAGGGGCCAATATTATTCAACTCGTTCCCAAGTTCTTATTTCCTAGGTACATAGACAATAGTAGGGTGTCCCAACCATCAAGCAAAGCATTGCCAAAGGGAGCCAGGAGCAGGCACTATTCAGGGGGCCGGCCAAGTGAACACCAGCCCTGAAAAAAGTCTGCCAAGAGATGTGTGCCACCTAGAGGTGGTACCTAGAGACACCAACACGAGATCTTGTGGGTCAGTCTCTGAGAAGCTGCCCTGAGCATCAGATGAAATCTGAAAATTGAGGGTCAAAAATCACAGTTACTCACTGTCCAGGTTAAAGTGGCCAGATGACAAACTTCATGACTGTGGGTATCGTGTCTGTTTTTCTCATCACTGTATCCCTAGCATCTAGTGCATAGTGGGGGCTTTGTTAAATAAAATTTAAAAATTTATTGTTAAATAAATAAATGGATGAATATCACCAAGGGTCAAGAAGCAGAATCATAAGGAAGCAGAAACGAAGGCCAGAAATTGGTATGGCACATGAGAACACTGATAATCATGGTTGGGCAAAAAACAGAGACTATGCTGACTTCCAGCACAGAGGTCCAAAGGATGGACTATGCAGTCCATTTGCCACCATTTGAGTCCCACCTCCACCTTCTACTAGGTAGGTGATCTTAGCCTCAACTTCCTCCTCCACAAAGATGGCACAGTAGAAATAATAGCTCCACCTTTACAGGGCTGTCCTAAAACTAAATAAAATTATGGATGTTAAGTTCCTGACTTAGAGTTAGTCATTGCTGTTCATGGCATGGCAGGAATCTAATGAGTGGGAAACGGCCAGTAAAGGCCTTCTCAGGTAATTGCAATCCTGAAGCAGCTAACCTAGATTACTTGTGGTATTAAGAATGTTACCAGGACTGGAACTTAGACTGGGGAGCAAGAGTGAAGCCTAGTGTGAGACTTTATTAATTCCGAAACAGTGGTGTCCCTTGAAAATATAGTGTTAGCTCTCCCTGGAGGCATGCATGCCCCAAAAGAGGGGAGCAGGGCATGAATAGCTGCAGCCCCCACAGGGCCATCTGAATTAGGCATTGCTTTCTTTCTCTCCTATAAAATCAAAATTGGAGCAATTAAGCATCTGACTCTTGGTTTCAGCTCAGGTCATGATCTCATGGTTTCGTGGGTTTGAGCCCCACGGTAGGCTGATGCAGAGCCTGCTTGGGATTCTCTCTCTCCCTCTCTATCTGTCTCACCCCCAGTTATGCTGTCTCTGTCTCCCTCGAAAATAAATAAACTTAAAAAAAATAAAATCGGGGTGCCTGGGTGGCTCAGTCGGTTAAGCGTCCGACTTCAGCTCAGGTCATGATCTCACAGTTTATGGGTTCGAGCCCCACATCAGGCTCTGTGCTGACAACTCGGAGCCTGGAGCCTGCTTCGGATTCTTTGTCTCTCTCTTTCTCTGTTCCTCCCCTGCTCTCACTCTGTCTCTCTCTCTCACTCTCTCTCAAATAAATGCAGATTTTTAAAAAATTAAAAAATATATATTTATAAAAAAATGAAATCAAATCAAAATCAACTGACCTATCTCTTCCCCACAGATGTCTTTCTGCTCTTTCTTCTAGGTTAGCAGTCCAATGCCAAAGACTAAGCTTCCACTCCATAAGGAAATAGATCATGCTGTTACTAAAACGATTTCCTCTCCTCCTCCAATGCAGATCCACAAGATGCATTCTTTCTTGGACTACATCATGGGCGGCTGCCAAATCCAGTTTACAGTAAGTTGTTTCCACATTTGTTCATATTCATGGAGCAAGGTGTGGGGCATGGTGGAGGGTTGTGGGAATATGGAGACAAAAATTTATTAAAACCCTTGGTCAGCTTTTTTCAGGTCTCATTGCTGAAATATTGTACGATATAATTTTTTTTCTTTTCTTTCTTTCGATATAATTTTTTAAAAGTGAGTTCATACTTCTGTTTTCTCCAGTGACTATGGCTGTCAGGAAGTCATATCAGAAAAGTCATGCCACTCAACCTCAGGTGGTTTGGGAACCCTCCTCATGCTTCCCATTCTTTCAGTAACTGCATGAGGCATGGGGCAGTGGGCATATTGCCAGATCCCATTACCTGGTGAGTAGGAATTGGAAGGAAGTAAGCCACTCTGGTAAGTCCCACTGACCCAAGGCAGATGCAGCCCAAAGACCAGCACCAACGCCATGCCCAAGGGTCAGTGCCACGAGTAAGCCATCCAAATGGTTCATCAGGCAACAAAAAGGTGAATTCCAAAAGATTGGAGAATTAGGCTTTCAAAGTTGAGAAACAAGAGTGTCTAGACTCAGTGGGTAGATCAGGGATCATTTCCTAAATATAATCTGTGAACCCATAGGATTTATACACTCCAATGATTTGAGTGGGTAGGCTGGGTCTCTTTAAGGTGCCTGGTAGGCCAAGCTTATGAGTCCATCTGCCCTTGAAAAACTTACTTTCAGTGGCCTAATATTCAAAACCCTCCCAGGGTTGGACAGATGTGACCTCCAGAAAGAGGATCCCAGATGGCAAGGATAGATGTGCTAAAACCTATGGGAAAGCAACACGGCAAACAAGAGAACAACAATCTGAACAGCTTCTGCTCCCCATCTTGCAGATGTGTACTCGTGAAGGTCAGCCCTGTTTAGCTCCCTTGACTGGATCAGTCATGTGAGAAAAGCAAGGCAGATGGGTTTAAATTTTTTGTCCAGGTTTGAGCCCAAGAGAGTAGACAGGACCAGTGTATTTCTGGGACGGGGACGGCAGTACTCAAAGGACTAAAAGGAGCTGCAAGGGGATGAGAAAAGTGGTAGTTTTATAGACTGACCTCTCCTTAGCTAGAAGCCTATCCTCTAATCTCAGAAGGGTCTGCCTATATCTTCTCTAAACTTGGGGCATGGTTCACTTAGTCCTGAATAGGTATGGGTTAATTATAGAATTTGGTCATTTCTTTAGAGTCTAAGGCACACCCACCCAGCCCTCCTGCATGCATACTGGCACGTACAGAAAGTAGCAAACATGTTCATCGTGAGCACACACATCTAACTCCAGCTGTCCTATGGGTTCACTGTCGCACTGATGTATACACATAGAGGTAGAGACGCCAGCGATGTCATATAGGAGAGCTCCTGGAAATAGTGTCCCACAGTCTTAGGCAAAGGAGCAATTCAGGAAACTATTTATAGGTTTTCAAGGGAGAGCACTATTGATTTGGTTTGGAGTCTATAGATTCCATGCACTCAAACAACTCTATTCAACCTTCAGGGGCTTGCTCTGCCCTTGGAGTTGTGCTGCAAAGAACCAGCCCCCATGAACACCAGAAGTTTATCCCCACAGGGTCCCTAGCTCCACAACCTGCGTCCACGTGGCTTGCCTGACCCAGGCTGGCCATCCCCTCCTTTCTCACCCCTGCTGATCCTCCCCAGCTGAGGAGGTACCACCTTAATGTATATACCACTACTTCTCAGCTCCAGCTCCTTCTCCCTCCCTTAGCAGTTCAGTCTTCCTGAAACTCTTTGAATTGTCCTTTTATTAAGCTCTCCTGGATCATCCCTTCTGAGTGGGCCATTTGTTTCCCGTTAAGACCCTGGCCAGTACACTTTACAAACAGGGGCTGAGAGAAAGCTTTTGCACTTTCCACAGGTGCCTGGTGCTTTTGACTCTACCTTAAGAATGTCAAAAGTGGAGCATCTTCCCCTTCAGGTACCAGGCTGGTGTGTATTAGGTACTTTTATTGAATTACAATGGATTAAACCCTAACCTTAAAGGAGAGGGAAGGATGAGGAAAAACAAGAAACCTGATGAATAAGTATGATACTAGTTTTGGCTTCAAAAAGCATCCTATGAACTTAAATGTTTACGCATCCATATAGCCTAATGATAAATACCAAAACCTTATTTGGGTTAATATGCATAAACGGGGTATATTTAGGGGAGTATTGGAGAAGTGGTTTGGATTAAGAATTTGAAGGGCAAGGGCGCCTGGGTGGCTCAGTTGGTTGAGTGGCTGACTCTTGATTTTAGCTCAGGTCATGATCTCACGGTTTGTGGGATCGAGTCCTGTGTCAGGCTCTACAATGACAACGCGGAACCTGCTTGAGATCCTCTCTCTCCCTCTCTCACTGCCCCTCTACCTCGCTTGCACTCTCTCTCTCTCAAAATAAATGAATAAAGTTTTTTAAAAAAGAATTTGAAGGGCTTTTAATTTTGAAGTAATATGGTGGATAAGGGAATGTTCAGAAGAATCTTGAGCAGGACATTGAAGCAGCTGGGCACATGCTTTAGGGAACCAAATCTGGGAGTGTTTGGTGGAAGGCATTGAAGGTGGTGAGGAAATTATGAAAGAAACGCAAGCAGAGGGGTGCCTAGTTGGCTCCGTAGGTTAAGCGGCTGACTTCCACTTTGGCTGAGGTCATGATCTCGCAGTTTGTGTGTTTGGCCCCAGTCCAGCTCTGTACTTACAGCTCGGAGCCTGGAACCTGCTTCGGATTCTGTCTCCCTCTCTCTGTCTCTCTGCTCCTCCCCCACTTGTGCATGCTCTCTCTCTCTGTGTCTCTCTCTCTTTCTTTCTCTCTCTGTCAAAAATAAATAAATAAACAAAGAGATGAAGCAAGAAGAGATTAACCATCCTGAGGACAAGTAAGAAGAGGCTAAATTAGCAGGACAACAGTAGGAGAGGCACTGTGGAAAGAGAGTCCCATAAGCCTTGGCCTATGATCGATCCAATGAAGAGACAGAAGCAAGGGAGGATGATGAGTCCAGAGGACTCAGATCTTTTGTGCCTGACTGACAAAGCATGGTGATCCTATTCACGGCAATATGGAAATCGAGAGGAGCCGCCGACGAGATGATGGATTTTATTTTGGACATGATGGAGGTAATTTCAGGCCTCTCAGTGTCGAGATGGCACTTATAAATATGGTCCTAGGTTTCAGGAGAGAAGTAGAAGCTGCACACATATGGGTTTGGATGAGATGGCCAGAGAGAAGAAAACAGAGAAAAGGCATCTCAGGGAATTATAGAAGATCTCCGTCAGGCAGCAAGGAGAAGAAGGGAAACCCATAGGAGGAGAAATGCCAGAGGAAAAGGTCCAGGACGGGGCAGTAACCCAAATGACCAGAAAGAAAATATTAAAAGATCAAGGGCAATAATCCCATATGCAAGAAGGTGAAGAATAAAAAACTGGGTCATGTGATAAAGAGGCACATATCACCTTTTGAAAGAGCAATTTCAGCAGTATGAGACAGGGAGACCCAGAAGTTAGGGTCTAAACAGAAGGTAAAAGAACTGTTCATTCAAGAAGGTTGGCAACAAAAGGCCATATTTCATTCTTTCTCATTGCCAAGTAGTATTCCATTGTGTATATAAACCACAATTTCTTTATCCATTCATCAGATGATGGGCATTTAGGCTCTTTCCATAATTTGGCTATTGTTGAAAGCGCTGCTGTAACTATATATTTTCACTCTTATGTGGATCCTGAGAAATTTAAGACCATGGGGGAGGGGAAGAAAAAGTCAGAGAGGGAGGGAGCCAAACCATAAGAGACTCTTTAAAAACTGAGGATATGCTTCAGATTCTGTGTCTCCCTCTCTCTCTGCCCCTCCCCCGTTCATGCTCTGTCTCAAAAATAAATAAACGTTAAAAAAAAATTAAAAAAAAAAAACTGAGGATAAACTGAGGGTTGATGGGGGGTGGGAGGGAGGGGAAAGTGGGCGATGGGCATTGAGGAGGGCACCTGTTGGGATGAGCACTGGGTGTTGTATGGAAACCACTTTGACAATAAATTTCATATAAAAAAAAAAAAAGAAGTTTGGCAAGATGGGGCAAGAGAGGAAAAGGAGGAAAGCAACTTGAGTATCAAAATAGGGGAGGTTTCAGGCTAGAATCTGACCATAAGCAGAGAAGCCTCAGTGGAGTGAACAAGATTAACAATGCCAAAAAGAGCCCTAGTCAATGATTCTTTTTTTGCTCAGCGGCACCACTTGAGAATCTGATACACAATCCATATCCTCTCCCTGGAAAATGCACACACCCGATTTTGCATGCAATTTCAGGAGGTCAAGGGCGCTCTTGAGGACATTCCATCTCCTCATGCAAATCCTCGGGTCATAAGACCTGGAGGGCAACCGTCAGAGGGCAGACTTGGAGGAGGTGGATGGAGGTGGAACAGACTAGAGGGCAGGGGTGGGGGCTGCAGGAGGAGTTCACTGTGTTTGGCACATGGCAAAGCAGCCAAAAATAAAATTAGATAACTAGAATTTCACACACAAAACACAAAATTATAGACAGCACAGAAGAGACAGGCACCATAAGGTGTTTGGAAAGAAAATGGTAGAAGAGTTCACCATTTCCTTTGAAAGTTATTGCTTTCCCAGATGCATAAAGATGCACTTTGTAAAACAGATTTTCAGGGATAAGCTGTATGTAAATTACAGCACTCATTTAGGTGGATTATGATAAAGTCATTTTATTTATTTTTTCTTAAATATGAAATTTATTGTCAAATTGGTTTCCATACAACACTCAGTGCTCATCCCAACAGGTGCTCTCCTCAAGGTCAATCACCCACTTTCCCCTCCCTCCCATCCCCCATCAACTCTCAGTTTATTCTCAGTTTTTAAGAGTCTCTTATGGTTTGGCTCCCTCCCTCTCTAACTTTTTTTTTCCTTCCCCTCCCCCTTGGTCTTCTGTTAAGTTTCTCAGGATCCTCATAGGAGTGAAAACATATGGTATCTGTCTTTCTCTGTATGACTTATTTCACTTAGCATAACACTCTCCAGTTCCATCCACGTTGCTACAAAAGGCCAATTTCATTGTTTCTCATTGCCATGTAGTATTCCATTGTGTATATAAACCACAATTTCTTTATCCATTCATCAGTTGATGGACATTTAGGCTCTTTCCATAATTTGGCTATTGTTGAAAGTGCTGCTATAAACATTGGGGTACAAGTGCCCTATGATAAAGTCATTTTAAATGATTATAATGATTGATGATAACATAGGGACATGTTTATGACATAACATTAAGTGAAAACAAGGAATGTAAAGCAGAGCCACCCTATGGTTACAACCAGGTAAAATGTTTATATATTTATATATATGTAGAGAGAGAGATAAAACCTAGAAAGGAAAAGAAAAACAAAACATAACTTGCTTGCCAGTGGAATCCTTGAGGAACGATGATTGTCCTTGGCGGCATCCTTGACCTCCGTAAATTGTGTGCAGAATTAGGTATGTGCATTTTTAGGAGACTGGATATAAATCTTGTATCAGATTCTCAAGTGGTCCAGGTGACCCTCAAAAATGTATTTTTTCATATTTTCAGATGGCCATTTTTATTATTTCTAATTTTTTAACATTAAGGATGATGTTGCTTTCCTTTATCTCTGATTTTGTAGTCTACATTTTGGCAATATAATATTGCTATAATAAGCTGAATGTGGCTCCTCCCATATTAACCTTCAGCCTAAAGAAAAAGAACACGTATTACAAGGTGGCCAGCTATTCCTATTTCTCAGGAAATCTTTCCAACACTAACACATGTCCACACTGTGTCCCAGTTTAAGTTTTACATCTTTATATCCCAGACTAAACACTGGTGGACTCTGGTATAGACCTCTGAGAAAAGAGAATGAGCCCTGGGTTGAAGAGGGGAATGCTTTGCAGTCTGCAGGAAATGAACGGGGTGACCTCAGGAGTCCTTTCCATCAGGTCTAGGTTCCTATTTCTTTACCCACAGTGGCTCTTTGAGGAGGTAGAAAAGCACAAGAGTTTAATCTGTCAATTAAGAAATGGTTCAGACTGAACGGTATCTCCACCTACAAGGCTTATTGTTACAGATCCAAATTGTATACAAATATAAAACAAACAAGCAAAAAACAAATCTCTTGCCCCAGCAGACGATATGGCAAAGGTTGACTGCACGTTGATTGCAGAGAGATTAGGCAACTAACCAGAGGTTAGTTCCCAGCAGCCTTGCTTAGAAAACACCCAAGAGGGGGCGCCTGGGTGGCTCAGTCGGTTAAGCGTCCGACTTTGGCTCAGGTCACGATCTCACGCTCCGTGAGTTCGAGCCCCGCGTGGGGCTCTGGGCTGATGGCTCAGAGCCTGGAGCCTGCTTCCGATTCTGTGTCTCCCTCTCTCTCTAACCCTCCCCCATTCAAGCTCTGTCTCTCTCTGTCTCAAAAAATAAATAAACGTTAAAAAAAAATTTAAAAAAAAAGAAAAGAAAACACCCAAGAGGTTTCAAATGGCTTGTTTATCACAGGCAGAGAAGGGAATCTGAGGAGTGGGCTTGTTTTGTGTGGAAGCTAAAAATGTCCAATGATAGATGCTCATCACTAGCTTCCAGCCTTTTCCAGGAAGCAGCTCTGCACTGGGGACTTGGTGGCAATGGAGGGAAAATTTCACATTCCTACTTTACAAGGTCTTGCAAAGCTGCTCCACAGCTCTGCTTAATGATGAGCGAGGCCTCCTGGGCAGAAGGGGAGAGCAACGGGCGGGTGCCTATTCTTGGACCGCCTGCTGGGAAGATTGGAGCACATACCAGAACCACAGGCTTTCGTAAATGCTTCATATCAGAAAATGAAAACGTAGCCGCTCTGCAAGCTCACCAGCATTCAGGAAGCAGGCGTCAGCAGCCACCTCCACAAACTGGCATTTTTCAGTCATTTCCTTGCTTTTATTTCTCAACTTAATCCCGTCTTTCACTGCCTCCCTGTTGCTTTTTAAAATAAATCTAACCTTTCACTCTGTTCTCCTTCCACTAATGCTAACTTAAAGAGCACAGAGAATTCTTGGTAGAAGGCCACCTCCTGGAGATATTTTATCTCCAGCTTCATCAGGGCGACTTTAGAAACCATCACTTGCCAGGGAAACAAATCTTCCAGCTGCTGTGTACTTAAGACTGTCCATTGCTTTCTAGTCAATGATAAAATATTTTTGTTATGAGGAATGGGAACTATAGAAAGGGGTGGGTGGTAAGGATCATTGATTTATTTCCTTTTTCACCATGTAATTTTTAAGTTCATACCTTTTCCCAAAGCTCTATCAGAGTCTCCAGAGCTAGAATGGCCTCTGTGGTTGTCACAGATACTGGGGCCATCCCCATGGGAAAAGTGGAGCCCTGCCCCCACCTCCTGCAAAGGTCTGCCTACAGAAAAAAAAAAAAATTAAAATTTCCATCAGGCTTGTTTGTATGTCTAAACAGCACCACCAAGAGCAGGCAGCCCAACACCAACCTTCTAACAGTGATCTTTAGGTGGTTCCATTTTCCTCTAGATGTCATTTCCATTTCCAAAGAAATATGGCTACTCCCTTTCTCTAACTGGCATCAGTCGGTCAACAAATCCTGTTCATTTTCTATCCTTTTTTTTTTTTTTTTTTTTTAATTTTTTTTTTTTTTTTTTTTAACGTTTATTTATTTTTTTGGGACAGAGAGAGACAGAGCATGAACGGGGGAGGGGCAGAGAGAGAGGGAGACACAGAATCAGAAACAGGCTCCAGGCTCTGAGCCATCAGCCCAGAGCCCGACGTGGGGCTCGAACTCACGGACCGCGAGATCGTGACCTGGCTGAAGTCGGACGCTTAACCGACTGCGCCACCCAGGCGCCCCCATTTTCTATCCTTAATATCTCTGGTCACAATCCCCTTCTCACCATCACCTCTGCCCCACACTAGTTTGTTAGGCATAACAGAATTATTCCAAGCCTGGGGATGAAGAGTTGATAGAAATGAAATGACAAAATAGGGCCAGAATGAAGAAGCAGGAGAGTAGAGAGGCGCCTACAATGCAAAATTTAAAAAGAGGCAATCACTCTAAAGATTGTGCAAATGTAGGGTCAGCTGGGAATGAAGTCCTTCTTGAATTGACACCCTCGTCACCAGTCTTACCTTCCCTTGGTCCCAACCCTATGATGTGTGGCTTTATTTTAAAGTGCATTGTTGCCAAAATCTGTGTATGTTCACCCAGACATTATACACACTTCTTCCCATAACACAACATACCCATTCGGGTGTTATATCTGGGCTTGCATGCTGCCACTTGGTGCCTGCATACTTGGAGGATCTTGCCCATGCCTGGGGAGGATAAAAGGGACATTTAAGTTTCCTGAGCTGTCATTTTTCTTTATGGATGTTTTCTCCCTCTGGTGTTTATAAGACCTGATTTTACTCTCTGGTTTTATATCAAGACACCAGCATGTTTTTCTCATTATGGAATACCCTTGACACTCAGGTAGTCAACACACAGGACAATTTTCAACTGCAGCCTCAAGAAGCATAGGTAAAGGATTGTGGTGATCCTTGATGAAGAACATCATAAACACGTGCGCGCGCGCACACACACACCCACACACACACACACACATTAATTGCCCTATTTCTACATTTTACAACTGTTTTGATTATAAACAGCTGTTCATTCAAGGCCATTCTCTCCTAAATTACTCTAGCTGCCTTGTAGCTAGTGTCCCTACTTCCAGGCTAAATCCTCTCCATTCTTTATAGTCATAAACATACCCATGTGACAATTTGGCATGTTAGCCACAGCCTTATGTTTTCTTTGGGGTCTATAGTGGCATAATGGAGGAAAAGCCTTTGGAGCCGTATAGACTGGGGTGTGAAACCAGCTCCGTCACCAGGAAATTTCATCACCTGTGGGCCTCAGGGTCTTCATCAATGAAAAGGAATAACAATCTCTGCCTTCCAGAGTTCTTTGATGAAAATAAAATAACATAATACCTGGAAAGCAGATAGCGCAGTGTCTGACACAGAGTAGGGTTTTAACAAGGGCTAGTCCTCTCCCCTTTGTTATCTAAAGTAAGAGCATCTCAGGGGTAGGAAAGCACCTTGTAGTTTTTCTGCACGTGACCTTTCCTTTTGAAACATTATTAGTATTAGCATCTTATCAGCTGGTACTCTCTTGTTGAAAACATCTGGTTATTCCAAAAATAGAATTTGCATCCTGCTTAAATTTCTTTTCAACATAATCCTGGGAGAGGTGAAGAAGAAAAGGGGAAACAAAATCAGTGATGATAAGAAATAACTTCATGAAAAAAAAGGGGGGGGGGAGTGTAAGTGAACTCCTGGTAGCCTATTGCTTTTCTTCTTCTAGTCATGTGGATTGGATTGCAGCATTACAGTATAAGGTGTGGCTGACATTTTCCCCTATCAACCTTACTCTTATAGGCTGATCTCTCAGAAGCAGAAACAGAACACAAAGCACCTTTTCTCTGTCCTTCCAGAAATAACATCCACCCTAAATAAACCCAATGGAATATTCCAATTATTTGTCATAATGGAATGTTGTCAAATAATATGCATGTAGCATTTCCCATCTGCAAGATTATAAGAGAAAATAAAGCCTCTCTGTCATTAGTAAGTGGATTCAGCTGAGCCCTGAAGAGAAAGGAAAGACACAACAGGAACATCTCTGTCTTTTACTACAACTCCTTTTGTTTTAATTCCCCCATCCTTTCTCTCTACCCCCCACCAAGCTAAAGTTTTTTTGTTGGTTGGTTGGTTGGTTGGTTGGTTGGTTGGTTGGTTTGGTTTTTTTGAGAGGTGTTTGCTGGGCTAACTTTTATTTAAATGGTAATGATGCTAGAAACCAGAAGAAATGTTTCTTCTCAGTTTAGCACTCTCCAGGCTTGAGCCTTTTGTTGTTTGTTGATGTTAAGAGTGTTAAGTGGGTCAACTTTTATTTAGATAATGATGCCAGGGGTCAGAAAAAATCTCAGAAGTTCAAAGATAATATCTCCTTGGTGACAAGGCAGAGGATTCCCTTTTCTGCTTCCCACCGACTATGCCATAGCATTCAGCTTCTTCTCTGGTATAGGCAGGACTTCTCGCTGAATGCCCCACTCAAAGCTGCTTCTTGCAAAAAATTCATTATAACCACTTCAACACGTCTCTCTGCAACTGGCTGCACACGAAAGTATGACAATGGCATTCTTCTATAGACCACATCTTTAACACAGAATGTAGTTTTAAGGGATTTTACCTCTGCCTCACAAACAGAATTGTCCTGCCTGAAGAGCACAGGACTCTTTTCTTAGTGAATTATGAACTGAGGGGCAGATATTCCATCCTTCCTCTTGCTGCCTGGCAACGTGGATCAGCAGTGGCTGGGCTTTCTAACCTCCGTGTCAATCTCAAGTTCTGTTTTGGGATTGGGGGAGAAGAAAATGGAAGACTACAGAAATGGCCTCAACCAGATTAATAACTTCTCTCACTTTCCTTCTTGGCAGGGTACGCGATGTGCTGCTTTTCCCATCCCTGGCCATGTCTTTTGTGTGGCTGGTCACAATTCCTACCAGATGCATTCACTTTAAACCTCCCTGTTCTCCTATTTTCTCTTCCAGGTAGCTATAGATTTCACTGCCTCAAATGGGGACCCCAGGAACAGCTGTTCCCTGCACTACATCCACCCTTACCAACCCAACGAGTACCTGAAAGCCTTGGTGGCTGTGGGTGAGATTTGCCAAGACTATGACAGGTACAAGACCTCCGGTCGTCCCAGGTCTTATCATCTCTCTGTGGGTTCTGATGGTCCCTGGATGATCCTTGGCAGGAAAACAGACGTGCAGTCAGCAGTTACCCATACTGGGCTCATGAAGCCACAGAATAGAACCTTGACCCCAAATTTTATCCTCTCCACACCTAGAGAAGCTGAGTTCATTCCATGCTCACCTGGGTCACCAAAACCAAAATATCCTTTCTCAGCTTTCTTATGTGGCTTGCAAAACTACTTTCCATCTTGTGAAGTTTCGGAATGGGTCTTGCTACTCAAAGTTTGGGCCGTGGACTAAGCAGCATAGCACCACCTGGGAACTTAGAATCCCGAGCCCCACTCCAGACCTATTGAATCAGAATCTGCATGTTAACAAGATTCCCAGATGATTTGTGTGCACTTTGGAGTTTGAGAAGCACTGGTTTATTGGACATTTTTGAATCTAACCCTCACATTATACCTTATGTTGTAGGTATTGTTTAACAGAAGAGGAAAGAAAGCTGGGCAGGGAGGTTAAGCTGTGCACTGTCACTCAGCCTGAGGCAGGATTTGAACTGAGATCTATTTCCTCCTACCGTTTAAGCTCCTAATCACTGTGTTTCACTGACTTCAGAGCTATTGGTAACATTAGTAGAGGGTGTGTGTCTGCCCACGTGCACATGTGTGTGCCCATCCACAGAAGTGTGTGTGTATATGTGTGTTTGTATGTGTATATAGATAACATGATTTTGAGATCAGAATGGTACTACAGTTATTTTTCCTTGATGGTAAATATTGACCTTTCCCACCAAGAGAATTGTGATTTACATAAATTACATTAAACTGAATTTATTTTGCCTTTCCAGTATTTCCAGGTTGAGATGAAGTTGTTCACATGTTCAAGAAGGTTCTTTGAGGTAGAACGAATATAAATATAAATATGGATACATCTCAGTTGAGTCATTAGTGTGTTTGTAAAACAAGGCTAGTTAGTAATAAGAAGCAATAAAGTGAGCCTTTAAATAAGGAAAATAAAGAAAGTGACTCTGTCCTCTAGTTTCAGAGAAATTTTATGGGACAGCATGATTTCTGTTCTTTCTAGTGTCATAACCAGTGGTAGGTATATTAAAAACCCCTTGCCCCAGGCACCAGAGGGGATGAGACAATCTAGTGACCAGAATGTGCAGAGAAACCAACAGGAGAGGGATAGGAAAAATCTCATCTGTGTCCTCCTGCTGGTGAATCTCTGCATTCGGCTTGGTTATTTTCAATAACTCAACTGGGTGTGAGGGCAGTTGGGGAATGAATAAACAGATCCAGTACAATCACACAGCCTTAAACACTCAGGCCTTTGCTGACACTTGCCCTCTTATATAGTTAGAACAGAGGGCAATAGCATTTTAAATTACTTTGTTAAAGTGATACTTCTTATACTTAACCGAGGTATCGACTGTGAAGACAACTTGAATTTCAGCTCTGATTTCTTTTGGCCCAAATACAGGGAGTATTCCTAGAGAGGGTATATATCATATGGAGAGTTCTACCAAGAAGAGAGAAAATTGACAAATTGCCTCCCCACTGCCAGAAACTTCTCCAGCCATACCCAAGATACCAAAACAGTCATTTTTTCCTAACATGCACATGGATGATTTAGTGCATGATTTAGTATATACATAAGAGGCAAGAAAGAAGGGAGAGGATGTATCTTCAGGATTCTTAATAATTTTAAATCATGAAATGCTCATAAAAGAGATAAAGTAGGTAAAGCACTCGATACAATACTATAAATACATGCTGCTTAATAATAAAATTGACTCAGACTCTAGGGGAGAAGGCAGTATAATAACGAATTCCAAAGAGAAAATTGGTGGTTTGACCAGAAACTAAGATGCCAATGCCCAGAGCCTTGGCTACGGTCCTGCAGCAGATTTACAGGATGATCTGGAACAAACCGCTGAACTTCCTGTTTCCTGGTTACTTCACATGCAGGATGCAGATACAATCCAAGTGACCCATACCTCTTTTAGAGCTATTATCCTCTTATAATATAAAAGCCAGGCAAAGCCTGGAGAGCATTTAGTATTCACTCAAAAATACAGATTCAACATAAAAGTAAGGTATTATACCTTAGGGGTTACATAAAGAATTACTGTAAATGATTCTTTTTAAAATTTTAAAAGGAAAATAGTGAAGTTATCAGCCCATCTGACCAGGAAAATCAGGTTTCCGCAGTTCAGTGGAACTATACATGTATATGTATACGTATACGTATATACATGTACATATATACGTATACGTATACGTATAAAGAAGGCAGCTCAGCATTAAAAGGGGCAAATGCCTAAGGAAGAAAAGAACTGAAAAGCCCAGGCGCTCTTTTGAGAGACTCCCTGGAAGAATGTGTAATGCAAGCCGCTCACTTGAAAACTGACAAGGTTCTGCAGTTTCTCCTTTGCGTGGGTGGATAGACAATAGACAGGCAGAGTCAGGAAATTTCAAGTTGGGGCTTTGGAATTAATTTATTCTCACATCAAAGTCACTAAGGTTGATGTTCAAAAGAAACACTTGAATAAAAACTGACAGAAGGCGTCGTTCCCCCTCCTGCAGAGACAGAGAGGTTTTTAATCCCCATGAGCCTTAGAAATTGCTCCCAGCCTCTGACAGCCAAGGGTTTTCTTTCTGCCTTGTACAGTCATTGCTAAGGGGTCATTACGAGGTGATCAATGAAGTAGAACAGCTTGGGAGACGCATAAAGCCCTTCTCAGGGTGCCTTGAAGGGGAAGCTTCTCCACAAATTTCTGGTCCTAAGGCCAGAAGACAGTCCTGCCAGCTCACTCTGTCTCTATGCCTCTGAAAGAGAGAACACTGCCCATTCCCTCCCCTTTGAGTCGCCAAGCATGCACACATGTATGTGTGTACACACACATACACACACACACACACACACACACACACACACACACACAAGCTCATATATTCCCTGTTGGTTGTAGCACTTGTCCAGCTCCTATGAACATCCTGGTCAGGCTGCTCAAGACCAAGTGACATCCATTCTGTGAGCCCAGCAGAGGTATGGATCTCTGACCACCTGGAATGCCCTCTAATAAAAGGCTGGTCTGTCTGCTATCGATAGAGTATAGATACTGAATACGGTGCTTGGAAGCACAGACTGCCATTTTCTGGATGCGACCACCCCAGCATAAGGTGGAGGTTTCAGCACCTGAGGCAGGAGTCTTCCCCCATGGTGTGCTAGGAGGCAAAGTTAGAACTGATACCCAATCTGACAGGTACTGGGTTTAGAATCCAAAGATAGGTTCATGTCACAGTTCTACCTTTTCTACTCTACCAACACCAGTCAGTGGTTCTCAGCCTTGGCTGCACATTGGAATCATTCGGGCAGTCTTAAAATATGCTGATACCTGGGCCCCACTCCAGAGGTTTATTAGTCTGGTGTAAATCCTGGGGAATCGGGATTTTTAATTCTAGTGGGCGTCCCAAGTTGAGACCCAGCGTTAAATCGGGAGAGAATGGGTCAGATGGAATGGCTAAGGACCAAGCAGCACCTATTGGCTGCCAGGTACCTCACATGGTGTTGTAAGGACAGAGATAAATTAACAAAGCATAATTTCCCCCCAGCTGGTTCACAGTCTCAGGGAGAAAAGGGCATGTAAATAAATCGCAGCCCAGCTTGGTCAGGGCAGCTGACTGTAGACGAGGAGTGCATAAAAAGAGAAGGATTGACTTTATCCTTTGTGGGAGAAGAGGTAGTCAAGGAAGGCCTTCTGAGGATGGTAAGTTCTGGGAAATTCAGTTGTTATTAGAACATGAATGGACTTATCTTTATTATTCGGAATCGTTAGACCCTACCAGCCTCCTACAAAGGGCAGAGTCAACAGGAGTTGTAGAAAGAGCATGGGGTCCCAGCGACAAATAGACCCTGGGTTCAGACCCCAGCTCAGCTACCTCTGTTCTGAGGTTTACATTCCATGTGCCTTGGTGTCATTGATTTCAAGTGGAAGTTTTCTCTAACTTTCCTTGAGGAGCAGTTGTAAGGGTTAGATGTACAGTGGCTAGCTAGCACATGTTCGGCCTGTTATACTCAGTAAACGATAGAGGCTATTATCTTTGACAGTCTTAATTAGGTTTAAAAATAAACTGAACACAAAAGGAAAAAGGATTATAGTGTCAGATCTGAAGGACATTTTGGACCAATGACCTTTAATTTTTGGTTTTGAGCATGTACCCCTAAAAATGATTTTATAAAAATGTGTAACCTCACACATTTTTACATTAACATTGACATCTAATGTTTTCCATTATGAGTTTAAATAATGGCAAAGAATGGAAATTCTAGTGTATTGTAAATATGAACATTTAAAAATAAAACTCTTACATAACTCTTGTGAATGCATCCAGTAGAATGTAAATGCCATAGCTATATGATCCATCATCCATTTTAAAAATGCATGAACAAGCTCTTTAGTTGGAGTTGAGAATTTTAATTATTTCTTTTTTTCATGAACTTGTATTTTCACTCCCCTCCCCCACAGAATTTCATCCTAATGTATCATTAAAATTTGGGTTCAAAATTCTTTTATTGGTCACTGTATCATACGTTTCTATAATAAAAATACAAATATAAATTTTAAAATATCTAGTTTCTAAAATGTTCTGTGTTGAAAAGGTTTAAAGTATTTTTTAAAATCTTCTGTTTGAGTTTTTATTACAATCATTATTAGTGCATAATTGACCAAAAGAACAAATGTATTGGAAATTTCAGTATTTAATTATCGCCCATAAAAAATGAAAACTTTTAATGAAACAAATAGTGAGGGGTTTTCCCTAATTAGTTTACAATTTGTAGATGAATGCTATCCATTACTAAAATGGAAGAGTCTACTTTCAGTCCTATTCCAATTTTTTTTACCAATATAAACACTAAGAAAACCTGCTCTTATAAATAAGTACATGGTAATGGAAAGAGTTTGACTAGCAGTTTTACTCATTTCTTTCAACTCTAAGTTATACATGAAAAAAATCACATAATGGTTTATCACCACAATGTATTTTTAATGATCTACCAGCTGATATAAGCACTTTCTACAGCTTTTTAAAGCAAAAATTGGCAACTGCCCGACTTGCAAAAGGATTTGTTTCCTCATTCCCTTATTCTCTGCTGCAGAGTTTTTACACTAAGGAACAATGCACCATTGTGGTTAAGATTCATAATGGGTAAGGAGAAGGATAATTGTGAAAGGGAAGGTGTGAATGGAGAGCAGGTCTTTCTATTACACCTGTTCCCAGAAGATCAATTTCAGCAGAGACTACATAGGAGCAGAGGAACTGAATACTGATTTCCTTAAAAAAATAAATAAATAAAATCATGCCCTACTATCCCCAGAAGGGCATTGCATTTGCATGTACCCCGGTGTTAAGACCACTGCCTTAGAGAACAGTCTTAATTAAGTGTCTAGGTGTTCTGAAATGCCAGTTTGCCTTGAGTCGGTCTCTGTTTCCTTATGGATGAGGTCATTTGTCTTTATTTTTATTACTCTCTTGCTTTGTCTCAAAGTCTTCCCTAACTGGAGGGTTAAAATGGTGTTTGAAAATAAATCTTCCATCTGGAGATCCTTTAACCATCAGTCATTCCCTAAGAAGTTCAGGACTCCATGCTCATTACCACTGAAGACCATGGGCTCTTTTATTGTATTTTATGCTGTTCTATTCCGGTAGTAAGAATATTGCCATTAGCAATGTGGTAACATGCTCATGAGTTTTCCAAGTTCACAGATTCCACCAATCATGTTCCTAGTAGTTGCAGAGTGGCCCCTTTACTCAGTGCTGAGTGCCCTTTACTCCAATCTCAAGTTCTTTGAAGTGCTGGCATATGGATGCTTGCTTGTGTGCTCAACCTGCCTTCTCTTGCCTCTTGCATAAGACTCCTCTCTGACTAGTTTTATTTTTTAATCAGGAAGAATGGAAGTGTAAATCTATTGTGCTTATGCTTGAAAGTTTTTCTTTGGTATGTTTGTTAGTTAGAGTCTTCGTGGTGGCTAACTTCAGAGAATTGATGCCCTCCTGGGTTATTAATTATTCCTCTTGTAAGTGAGGTGTTTTCCCTGCCTCCCTGCTCTTAAAACTCAATTACATAACAGTGCATCATGCTCAGCAAACCTCAAATCCCCAGGGTGGCTTGAAAGGTATAAAAAGAATATCCTTAAGACTGGAACATTGGTTTGGTGATTAGAAATGGATGGAATATTAGATCTCGCCCTTCCCGAACTCCTCAAAGAAAAAAATAAAAGGTATGGAACCTTCTAGGTTTCTGTTTTGACTTTTCGGAGCTATCTCTGGGTTGGAAGAACCAGGACCCCTTCTCCAACCCAGAAAGTGTTCTTCCATACCTACTTACCCTGAAAGGGCCTCTGAAATCTCCCTCATAGATTCCCTCTCACAGCTGCCTGCCCTTGTCTTGGTTAAGGGGGCGGGGCAGGGGGGGGGATTACTGTGGCAAAGTATTTCAGTATTTCCAAGGACCAGAAGTATTTTTTTCTCAGAGCTGTGGCTAATCCTTTATAAACTGTTGTGTTTTTCTATATATCAGTATTAATACCTTTTCTGCTACCTGCTAGATGCAGTGCACCACAAAGCCCATATCTACACAACAGTGAGGAAAAGGGAGAGCTGGTGATTTTCTGGAGAATTTGACTAATTTCAAAGAATGATGGCTTCCTCATATCTCCTACCCAACCTTGCTCAAATTGGCTCATTTTGGTGAAGTTTTATCAAAGCCATCATTGGCTACTAATGACCTCTAAATCTGGCAGTTGGTGGTGGGTGAAGATCTGGCTTTGGTACTTTGACTTCTCTGTCAGCCTTGTGGGGAGGGGGGGTCCCCTCTTATTGATGGAGCCATTCAGGGACAGTGAGCCCTAATGAGTTTCCTTTTCTCCTTGACTAACTCTGCAAAGAACTGAGAAATGTAGGAATTGTTCCAAGAACAAATCTTGGTGGTATATTTAATGGAAAAGTAAAAGGTAGATGGCATGAGAAGAACATTCCTCTGCTGAGAGCAATACTCCAGAACCCCACAAAATTTGCCTAAAGAGAGTCTTACCTGTTGTCTGGTCAGGGGATCAGTTAGTGCCAGAAGGAAGTGCCAGAAGGAAATCACATTTAATGCTATATATAATCATTAAAGTATAATGGGACAACAGAAAAGGCACGGGCTTTAGAATCACACGATCCTCCCTGGTAAACACCTTAGGCCACTTTCTTAGCCTTTCTGGGACTTGGTTTATTCATCTGTAAATAGGAATAATAAGTAGGTGGAAATTCAAGGGTAGTGTGAGAATTAAAACAAACATGTACATTGCCTAGCATCATACCCGGCAGATTGGATGTGCCAATTAAGGTTAATTCTTCTCCCCATCATTTCACATCTAGTACAGTAAAGTATGAGGTAAGGTATAACATATGTGAATGAATAAATTAAAGAGAGAAATTTCAATATGCCTAAGAGAAACCAAGCCATGATTCAATTCATGGGCTATCTTTTCATTAAATATTTATGGAGCACACACTCTGTGGCAAGTATTATGCTGAAGAGAGGGGCAAGGGGCAGTTTGGGACAGAGAGGCAGTGGCAGATGTAAAGATATTAATACCAAAAAACAGCATCCCTTTGCATTCAGAAGACATGAAAAGACATGTAAATAATTTATCCTTGTTTGTATGAAATAAAATAATGGGCAAAATGAGTCCTGTAGATGGAACCAAGCTCTGTCAATTAGCCAGCCTTCTAAGCTTCCTGTTGCTTTTAAATATCCCCTTTTGGCTTAGACTTGTCTGGATTTGAACCCTGGCTCTAACCAGCAGCCTGATCTTGAACAAGTCACTTTACCTCCCAAGACATTTCCCCACCTGTAAAATGAGAATAATGATCTCTCCCTAGAAAGATTTTATAAGATTATATATATGAAAAACCCTAACACAGTCAACCATTGGAGTTACCTAATTCATGATCACTTTTCAAAGACAGAAAAGTAGGCTTGGGGAGGTGAGGAAATCCTGGACCATTATTCTTCAGTATCAAATCTAGCAAAAAGTTATTGGAAGAAATTGCAGACTAATGACTGTAATGAACTTTGGGATTCCTTCTTGATTTTAATTATCCATGCTGCCACTATCCCCTGTTACCACAGATAATCAAGAGCATGAGTCAGCATTTGGCAGAGTAAAATGTCCCAGCAAGGTAACACAGGTTCATGTTTTTCTTCCTCATTGGGTGAACAAATGAAGCAACTTATTTTTTTTTCCAGTGACAAAATGTTCCCGGCCTTTGGGTTCGGTGCCAGGATACCCCCAGAGTACACGGTGAGTGAGTATAGATCCTCTGATGTAAAAAGAATAACTTGGGTTTCCCTCATAGGAATTCACTCTTTTGGCCCTTGATAAAAATATGTAAGTAGAGCCCCAAAACTCAGAAATGGTCTTCAGAACTAGTGAAATTAGCCCCTTGGAGCCTATCTTTCGATGAAACAATCTCCTGGTATTCTGGATGAGTCTTCCCAGAGGGGCACAGGAAGTGTCCCATTGTTGAGCTTCCTGTAGGTATGGTCAGAAACTGAGAAGACGCTCAGGAAGTTGATCTCCACTGTCTCGGAACCTATCTACGCAGGTGTCCTCTATAGAAAGATCCTATTGATCACAGTGCCAACTGTGAAAGTCCATGATGAGGACTTCTGCAGAATCCCTTAGGCCAAGTCTCTGAGCACCAGGCTTGTGTGGCAGAGAGATACAGAGAAGTCCTGAAGGAGAAGCACTCTGGCTTAGAGTATTGGGGAGCTGAAAGCTTCCCGTGTAAACACTGGAGTCCTATTTGATACTGATTTCTCATGAACAAAGAAGACAAAGGTTGTGCAGAGAGATTTGCACTGCAGTGGAGCTGAGGCATTGTGCTGTGGTATACCAGATGCCCCCATGGGACGCTCTCCAGAGAGAACTCTGCTCCCACAGGAGGAAGGGCCTTGGAGAGACAGCAAGGTTCCTGCTCCGAACTCATCAATTCCTCTGAGCTGCAAGCCAAGTGGAAGCAATACTGCTCAGTCATCAGTTTCTCTTTTACCGATTGAGTCTCAAGGCAGGAGGAAAATGCTGACGTTTGCTCCCACACCAGAGCTGTCAGACCAAGGGCCTTCCCCTTCTGTGTCCTTTTTGTAAAAAGGGAATCCATCTCCCCGATACTGCTGAAGTGAGCACTGGATGGACTGGCATGTCTCCCTGACCTGTCCTCTTTCTTGTTTGCCTTATACCCCATACTGTCTTCCCTGCTGGGCATGGCTACCGACTTCTAGAAGCTTTTGTTGGAAATGGAGCACATGGAGAGGAAGAACATAGACTGGGAGTTGCTGACTGGTGGCCTGTAGACATTATTCAGGCCACAAATGTATTATATTTGACACAAATTTTTTTTTAAGAATTAAGCAATTTCAGGGGTGCCTAGGTGACTCAGTTAAGTGTCCGACTTCGGCTCAGGTCACGATGTCACAGTTCGTGAGTTCGAGCTACACGTCAGGCTCTGTGCTGACAGCTCAGAGCCTGGAGCCTGTTTCAGATTCTGTGTCTCCCTCTCTCTCTACTTCCTTCCCGCTCATGCTCTCTCTGTGTCTCTCAAAAATAAATAAACGTTTAAAAAAAATTTTTTTTTTAAGAATTAAGCAATTTCATGTAAAATATCAGATTTCTGGCTTCTCTGGAAAAACTAAAAGAACTAACAACACTGAGATTAAGAGATTTCACACGCAAGAATTAGCAGAGCTGAAGAGATGCAATCCCCTTCAGATGGGGATGCTGTCTTAACAGGCATCCCTCACATATCCTCATCTGTGCTCTCACAAAGCCATGCAAATGCCCCTTTGCCGTGCCTAATTTCCGCTCTGCTCTAATAGGCACTGGTGGTCTCAATCAGCCCGGTGCCCCCGGAGAGTTTACAAGGTCATCACAATTTACTTCTTCAGGATAAAATCTCAGAGTTTGTCTTGAAACTGAGCCACAAGCGCCTGTGTCTTAGTTTGCACTTTCCTGGGAATAGATCTTGAGACAAGGATTTGGATGCAAGTTGTTTATTTGAGAGGTGGAGGAAAGCTCAACAGAGGGTGGGAAAATGGGGAGAAGTCAACGTAGGGTATGCTAACAAGCCAGTTACCACTGGGGTAGCCAGAGCTGAATTCTTCTGGGGCCTTCAGGAAGACAACGTAGAGTGCACACAGACCCCAAGAGATAAAGGGAGCTGGGGTATTGATATACCATATCCTGTCATCCAGTGAGTGATTAACGGCTACTTGCCAGGGACATTCATTTCCCAAAACTTTCAGCTAGGCAGGCAAAGCAGGCTCTGGAGGCCTGAGAAAGACTTAAGGTAAGTAAAGCAGGTAAGATGGTTAGAAGTCAGCTGACTTCCTGGAAGTTCTCAGGGCAAAGAAATGTGGGCTAGCATGAACACTAAGAAAAGAGGGGTCTTCTCACACAGTGACCTATTTTCTAGCACCTAATAGAGTCAATGCTTGGAAATAGCCTTTGAAATGCAAGTCTCTATATAAATTCCAAATGATCCAATAAAAATGTCCAGATGCCAAAACATCCCTCTTGTTTTATCAGGTTTTAGAAACAAAAAAAGTAAACAATATTTTATTCGACCTTATGGTCCTACCTGGTCTTGCCAGGTAGAGGAATTTGTGCTGGAAGCTTAAAAAGTATATTACTTTATTACTTTTCCAGGAATAGAGTCCATTTTACCTGTATATATCTGAAAATCCTCTGGCCCTATATTTCTGCATATAATGTTAGAATGATTCGTAAATGTCAACAGCTTAGCTGGAGCCTTTATAACCATCACCATGTTGAGCAGACAGCTTGGGTTATTGAGGGTCCAAATAGAGTTCAGCCAAATCTAAGCCTCCAGCCTATGGCCAGTTCTATCTGGAAGCTATTTGGAGTTACATTTTTCTGAAATCTTTTCTTCAATTCCTTTTATATGCCTTATTCTCCCCTCCTGCCAGCATTTATCTGATTCTAGAAAATCTTCCTGTCACCTCAACTCCACGGGGAGCTTAGAATTCACCCTCCATCTCAGATTGATTGTGTAAAGGCTTAAAATGGTTCCTGCTGCTTAACACATAATGAATGTAATGGGCATTTGTTTGCAAACTCTAAGCCCCAGTGCCTCCTTACTGGATTAAAGTTGTAATTCTCCTTTCTTCCTTTTTTAAATTTTAATTGGTGTCTAGGTCTCTCACGACTTCGCAATCAACTTTAATGAAGACAACCCAGAATGTGCAGGTAAATCACACATAAAAGAAAGCCAAGGTCTCACATCCCTTCCGTGTGTACCTTTCCTATTTTTGTCTCTCTGCTCTGATACAGTGTGTCAGTTATCCACAGTCATCTGTCCACAACAGACAGCTAGGCTTTCTCTATCCAAATAAACTTTCTACTCCAAAGGCAACAGAGAGCCATAATAACAGAGTAGAAAAATAGCCATAAAAGACAGAATGCAGGGGTGCTTGGGTGGCTCAGTTGGTTAAGCATCTGACTTTGGCTCAGGTTATGATCTCATGGTCCATGAGTTCAAGCCCCGCATCAGGTTCTGCACTAACAGTGCAGAGCCTACATCGGATTCTGTGTCTCCCTCTCTTTCTGCCCCTCCCCCACTCATTCTCATTTTCTCTCTCTCTCTCTCTCTCTCTCTCTCTCTCTCAAATAAACATTTTAAAAAAATTTTTAAAAGACAGAATGCAGAAGAGGTCTTAAGCTTACAGTAAGAATATTGATAGTAATTTCTGGATTTCTCTGCCAAAGAAACATGGGGGAGAAATTTATCCAATGGGCAGTGATATGCTACCCCTCTTTCTGCTTTCCAAGTTTTCATTAGGGATTTATTTTTCACAACTTCCTCCTGTATAAAGGAATAAAGAGAGGGGGAAACACGGAAATCATTTGACACTTTCAGCATGTTGGCAAAGGATATGGCCTCAGTGACTTCAAACAAGAAGCTTTATGGTTTTGTGCCAGAAAGAGCCTTCTCAAAGGATTTGGCCAGTGTTCCATTATTTCCAGCTAGAAATCCCTCAACATATTCCATTAAATAATGATGATGACACGATGTACACATGACTCCTACGGGTGGCCAAGGGTGATATAGACCAGAGTAGAGTCAGCAGGTGGTGTGAAATCTAGAGAAACATTAAAGCTGACTTGCCTAGTGGCTGAGAGCACAGCCTTTAGAGAGAGCCAGGTAAGACCCAGGCTTGAATCCTGAGACTATGACTCACTTGCTTTGTGACCTGAGGCAGATCATTTAGCCTTCCCAAGCCTCAGTTTCATCACCTATAAAAGGGGTATAACATCTATTTCATTGTGCTGTGAAGATCTAATGAAATCTTTTGTGTAAAGTGGGATATTAGGGAAATGTTTGTGGAAAAGGTTGCTTTTGACTTGAGCCTTTAAAGAGAATGATTTCATCAGGAGTGTGGGCAACACCACCAGTGATGTGGTGTTTTCCTTTTTACCTTAACGACATAAATGTGACATTGAAAAGGACTATTGGGGCAATTTAATGTTTTATTTCTGCGTGTGTTTGATTGCACATAGATTTAAGGAGATACTGAAGTGCTACTGATCTTTACCAATTTCACCTTAGGAATTCAAGGAGTTGTGGAAGCCTATCAGAGCTGCCTTCCCAAGCTCCAACTTTACGGTCCCACCAACATCGCCCCCATCATTCAGAAGGTTGCCAAGTCAGCATCAGAAGAGACTAACACCAAGGAGGCATCGGTAAGGAGAGGGCTGGTCCTCCTGCTAAACGATGTTCACTCACCCGGATATTGGCCACAGCACCCATCCCACTCTGACAATAAATCCAGACATTTCTACTTGTATGAGTTTGGACAAGTGCCTTCACCCTCCCCCACCTTCAGTCTCCTCATCTGAAAAATGAACATAATCATACCCAACTCTGCTGGGTTATTGTGAGGCTCAGAGATGCCACATCTCAAATGTCTGCAACATTATCTGAACCCAGGAGACACTCCACAACGGAAGCTATTATAGTCCACGGCAGGTCACACTCATCTCATATTCCTGGGGCAAAAAAAATCGTCCAAAAATAAGCTTGCTTTCCAATGGACCCATACTACAGATGAAAGCAAAGCAAAACAGAAGTAAAACAATGGATGATTCTGTCCCCTGATGGTCAGATGCAGCAACACAAAACATCATGGCAAAGATTTATTTTACATTCTGTTCATGGTTTTCTTTCTTTTTTTTTTTTAATTTACATCCAAATTAGTTAGCATATAGTGAAACAATGATTTCAGGAGTAGATTCCTTAGTGCCCCTTACCCATTTAGCCCATCCCCCCTCCCACAACCCCTCTAGTAACCCTCAGTTTGTTCTCCATATTTATGAGTCTCTTCTGTTTTGTCCACCTCCCTGTTTTTATATTATTTTTGTTTCCCTTCCCTTATGTTCATCTGTTTTGTCTCTTAAAGTCATCATATGAGTGAAGTCATATGATTTTTGTCTTTCTCTGACTGACTAATTTCACTTAGCATTATACTGTCCAGTTCTATCCACATAGTTGCAAATGGCAAGATTTCATTCTTTTTGATTGCTGAGTAATATTCCAGTGTGTGTGTGTGTGTGTGTGTGTGTGTGTGTGTGTGTACCACATTTTCTTTATCCATTCATCCATCGATGGACATTTGGGCTCTTTCCATACTTTTGCTATTGTTGATAGTGCTGCTATAAACATGGGGGTGCATGTGTCCCTTCGAAACAGCACACCTGTATCCCTTGGATAAATGCCTAGTAGTGCAATTGCTGGGTCGTAGGATAGTTCTATTTTTAGTTTTTTGAGGAAACTCCATACTGTTTTCCAGAGTGGCTGCACCAGCTTGCATTCCCATGTTCATGGTTCTCTTAAGAGAAATGTAAACCAAGGCTATAAGGCTGAAAAGAGTTTGGTTTTTTCTCCCCTAAAATCTTAGAGTTGAATATAACCATAACTTTTCTATATATCATTTTTAATGATACTGATATCTTTCCTTTCTAGCTTTCTTAATTTAGTAGAATATTGCCAATGTCTGAAATTTTCTCTAGTTTTATCCTGGGTCCAAGATACTGCATTTCCGTGAAGAAGATTATATGCTACTCCCTCATCTCCTGACATGAACTCACCCAACCTACGTGCCCGGGTTCTCAGCCTTCCTCATATTAGAATAGATGGAGGGCCATGCTGGTACCTGATGTCAACCTCTTGTCTTGTGTCCGGGAGCACATCCCCTCTCAGTTATCCAAGGACATTGGTCCAGCAGTTATGTTCCCCTTCTCTCCTTATCATCTATTTCCCCTTCCTACTGAAGACTTATTTCCATTAGCAAATAAAACAGGCTATAATCTCTGTTTGAATTACAATCTCTCCCTTGACTCCACTTTACCCTTTAGCTACTGTCCCTTACTTTACTTTCCTTTAAAGCAAAAGCAGAATCTACCTCACTATCTCGATCCACCTATACCAGCCAGACTTTCCTCCGCAACATTCTTCTGAAAATTGTACTTCTCAGAGTCAATGGCGCCTCCATCTTGCCAAACCCACAGAGGCCATGGAGAAAATCTGAATCCTCACAGATACAAGATTTACAAATAAGGGTTCGACAGGATCAGTATTTCATTTTCTTTTTTTTAACTTTTTTTCAATCTCAAACTTCAAACTCAAATTCTTCAAATGATACCTTGCTCAGAAGTCCAACATATAAAATGGATTTTAAGAAAATAGACCATTCTTGCTAAATCTGGGCTAAGGAATGAGGTTCAAACTTGTCTGTTCGCCTTTACTTCCTTTATCCCCAAGAGCAGACAAGATATCCCCAGAGCTCCCTACAGCCCAGTTTAAAAACTGAATGATCCCAGGCCCTCTAGCAAACCAGGACCCACAAGAATAAAAAGAGAATAGGGCTGACATGGGTCTGGATTCGGGCCTGATTAAAGCCAGTGTGAGTTTTTGGCCATGACTCACTCCCCCAAGGACAGGCGTGTCTGCTTTGAAAGGACATGTCAGGAATCGGTGAAGGAAGTATCTAATCCACACAACCTCAGATAATTTACCCTGTAGGCCAGAAACACTGGTGTTTTTCCCCAGAGATTTTCCCTGTTCTTTGAACAGCGTATGGTCCAGGGCCCCTTGTTATCACTGATAGCTGAAGGTCCTAACCTTGAGCCTCTTGGGCAAGTTGTACAGGGCATCTATGGCTGTCAGATTTCCTTCTCGGTTTTGTGGAACCCTTGTAGAATAAAAAAAAAAATCCCCGCCTATCTAAAGACCCCAGTTCATTCAAAGACTATAATGTTTCATCTGTGAGCATTTTCCTAGCATGACTTGGGAAGTAACTGCTACTGCTTTCTTCATTGGAAATTTCCATCAGGATTTCGATCCAGCAATGTGCAGCCTGTTACTTTTAGCTAGATTGAACCTGGAAGGATCAGATTCTAAAATCTTGACAATCTTCTCAGAGCGGGGGTTCTAGACCTGTTTTGTTCCAGGAGTACCATTAACAGCTGGTGAAGCCCGTGGACCGCTTCTCTGAAATGCTTTTAAATGCACAAATTAAAATATATATTATAAATAAACCAAATGTATTGAAATGCATTCAGCAAAACATTTTTAAATGTAGCTAAGAAGCATGATAAATATAGTAATAAAATGCTTCTTTTATTAACATTAAATTATAAGAACTAGTAACTAGTCTAATAATTCTGTAATTTCTAAGTAGTATTGATATAAATGATATAGTAAGATATTTGCAGTCACTGTAATTTAACAGGAAAATATTCTGTGATTTCTATTGGTGATGAAGTTGCAAGTACAGTTAAAACTAATTTTATTTGTTAATTATATTAATAATTGAAATAATGATAAATTTCAGTTAGAGGTTAGTGAAAATAAAAATGTAATTTTCCCCAAGTTCGCAGACTATCTGAAATCTTTCAACAGTCCACAGGCCCAGGTTAAGAATCCCTACTCTAGGGGCTCCTGGTTGGCTCAGTTGGTAGAGCATGCACCTCTTGGCCTTGGGGTTTTGAGTTCAAGTCCCAGTTTGGTGTAGAGCTTACTTAAAGATTAAAATCTTTAAAAAAATAAAATAAAATCCCTGCTCTAGATGAAAAGTCAACAAACTACATTCTGCAGTGTGTTTTTCAATGGCTTACAAGCTAAGAAGGGCTTTTACATTTTTAAATGGTTGAAAAAATCAAAAGAAGAATGATAATTTCATGGCACATGGAAATTATATGACATTTAAAACTTCAGACTCCATCAGTAAAATGTTATCGGGGCGCCTGGGTGGCTCTGTCAGTTAAGCGTCCAACTTCAGCTCAGGTCATGATCTCATGGTTCATGAGTTCGAGCCCTGCGTCGGGCTCTGTGCTGATAGCTCGGCACCTGGAGCCTGCTTCGGATTCTGTGTCTCCCTCTCTATCTTCCCTCCTCCGCTCTCGCTCTCTCTCTCTCTCTCTCTCTCTGTCTCTCAAAAATAAATAAACATTAAAACAATTTTAAAAAAAGAACACAACCATGCCCATTCATATTAAGTATTGAAATTGCTGTTCTCATATTACGCTAGCAAGTTTAGGTTGTTAGATAGAGATTACTAAATAATTGGTTATTGTCCCTTTACAGAAAATATTTTCCCGACCCTGTCTCTAGACCATTTCAACTCTAAAGTTTCTTGATGTGGTAGTGTGACTCTCAGGTGTTTTTGTTTCTGGAGGCATCGAGCAGGTAGGGATGATCCATCCCTTGGGGCTACAAAGATCAAATCGGTGGCAGTTGGGGAAAGTGGAGAAAGGAAGACTAGGGCTCATCTGTTTATGGGTCAGAAGCAATCTCCATCCAGGTGTGGCATCTGCCTGGCCTTCCAAGGCATACCCTGGAAAGGGTGATTTATGATTCTGGTGTATTCTATACCTCTTCCCCATATCTCCCACCACCAAGTTGCCTCCTTCTGCCCGTTCTCTGCACCTTCCTAGCTGTACTATGCGGTCATCCTACTGAAATCTTCCTCCAAATTCCCAGGCTACCTTTTTTTGTAACTGTATAAGACTCAAAGAGCATGGCTATGAATGAAAATCTACAACTGAAATGAACTTGCATATTGGTCGGTTAGCTAGAACTAGGGATGGGTAGTTAATTAATGGACATGGAACAGAAATAGTCTTTACTTTAAACTATATGAAAAGCGTGTAGAACATGTGGCTGTCTTCATCATAGTGTGAATTTCTATTCTCTCCAGTTGCACTTTTGACAAGTTATGTCATCTAAAATGTTTTTTTCAGACTTACAAAGAGAAGTGGGAACCTTTAACACTACCAGCCTGTGTGCAACCTTTTAAGTAGGATTCTCAAAACCCAATGTTTTCAGAATGTGGCCATTCTATCCAGCCTTTCTTCTTTGAAATATGGCAACTTGAAATGGCTTCATAATCCCACATTTATTCCCTGTAGATGTTGGGCCCATTGCAAAAATTATAGTAGATTGGCATGAGTGGCAGGCCAGGACCCTACTTCTCTCTCATCTCACAGTAGAGGCTATCATGATGCCACTCGCAGCAGTGATGACCTCTGATAGTCTTCCTTCTCCAGACCCCATAGCACGTCCTGAGCCCTCCCTGTGCTGATGCGTACAGAGCCTCTTCGGCAGTCTCCATCTCAGATGAGCCACCTGCCAGCCTATGCAGGTGGAAAGGGGCCAGCCAGTCTGCAGGCAGGAAGCGACAGG
This sequence comes from Puma concolor, assembly GCF_028749965.1. Lineage (NCBI taxonomy): Eukaryota > Metazoa > Chordata > Mammalia > Carnivora > Felidae > Puma > Puma concolor. Next base: position 27,834,257 of record NC_141675.1, on the reverse strand, counting down.
AGCTGAGCACCCACAAGCACGCTCGAAGTAGACCATGGTGCATGGCCTCTGGGGAAAGAGACTGCAGCCCTCACCCTCCGCCAGCAAGGCTCTAGACGAGTGCTGTCCACTGGAAATGTAATGGGAGTCGTATATGCAATTTTAATTTCTCTAGTGGCCACATTTTTAAAAGTTAAAGGAATCTAGGGAATTCATTTTATCAAAACCCAATATAACCAAAATATTCTCATCTTAATATATGTTCCGTATAAAAAATTATTAATGAAATATTTTACATTCTTTCTTTGTACTCAGTCTTCAAAATCCATGTGTATTTACTTACATCATCTTAATTTGGATGCTAAATCATCACCACAAATACTTGATCTTTCTTTAGATTTTATATGTTAATCGTTGAGAAGCTAGATTCACATACCTGAGTGGTTCCAGATGTCCTTCAGAGGTTTCCAATAACTGAATCGAGTCTTCATTTTGAAAGTTAAATTTAAATTCATTTAAATGAAATAAAATTAAAATTCCAGTTCCCCTGTTACTCTAGTCACACTTCAAGGGCTCGGTAGTCACATGGAGCTAGTCACTATCGTATGGGGCAATGCATTCATAGACTCTGAAAAATCCCACAGCTGAAGAGGATAGGATAAATGGTCTAGTCCCATTCCTCACTTCGCAGATGAAGAGACTTAGACCCAGAAGAGGGAAGGAGTTTTCCCAGGAACTCAGAGAGTGAGTCTTTGAAGCCAGGCCCTCTTGACTCCCCTCTGCTGCTCTGTCCACTACCCTGTGCTTTGTAACTGCCACTAAGGTGATTATTAGAATTAACCCACAATTCGTATGCCTGCATTTAAGTTCCATTCATCATAACCTTAAGTCGTTAGGGCTGTAACACTCAATAAAAGACTCCATAAAAAGACAGACTCCATAAAAGTCTGTCAGTACTGTCGCAGTGGTCAGTATGCACAGAAGCCTCCTGGGTACATAACTGGTATTGTCCTTGTCTCCCCCACCTCTCCATCCCCATGGTCACCTGGCCTCCAATCAATTGCAGCAATACTTCATCCTGCTGATCCTCACCGACGGCGTCATCACAGACATGGCCGACACCCGGGAGGCCATCGTCCACGCCTCCCACCTCCCCATGTCGGTCATCATCGTCGGGGTGGGCAACGCTGACTTCAGCGACATGCAGATGCTGGATGGTGACGACGGCATTCTGAGGTCACCCAAGGGAGAGCCTGTCCTTCGAGACATCGTCCAGTTCGTGCCCTTCAGGAACTTCAAACACGTACGCATATCTCTGGGGCTTCCCGTGGGAGAGCAGAACCAAAGCAAGCCCACTCCCACATTTTACCATCAGTGTCTGGGGTGAAGCAATGCTAGCTGTCCCTGTGGGGCCGGGCCGTGTCACATGCAGGATACATAGAGCTTGGCTCTTTGGAGAAAGACGTGTGACTTAAGTAAGAGATGAGGAGTTGTGCTAACTGTGGTGGCCAGCGTTTCACTGGCACTTGCCCCCGTCCGTATAATTTCGGCTCTCTAGTGCACACAGGGCTGCATGCACCTTTGGGCAGGCTGTTCCCTTCCCGAGGGTGCCAGGCTGAAGTAGCAAAGCGAAGCTGAAATTCAGCCTGGGTTCTCCTTGTCAAGCCACGGACCCTCGGAGACGCCTGTGTTTGCCTTGGAAAAGTATAGTTTTGAAATGATAGAGACCTAAATCCTCTATAAATATACAGTAAACAGCATGAAAGATTTATTTAACTCTTTAATGAGGGAACCAGAAAGATAACAAAGCTATTCAAAGGAGGGTATAAAATAGTTGATTATGGTCACGGGGGGGCGGGCAATACTGGCATAGGTTTGCTAGGCGGATTCAAAACTGCTTAATAACCAAAAGGGTTAAAAAATAATAATTATCATCTTTAGATTACTTTCTTGACTGGGCAGAAATCTTGTCAGTTTTCTGCAAGTTAACATCTAGCTTTACAGCCTTGGGCTCCCGTCAGTAACAAACAGCAAGTCAAGCAGTGTCACAGTCCCCAGACGACCCCAAAGCAGGCCCACTAGACAATGCTCTGACACGGCCTTAAGAAATTGCTCTGTAACAGGTTTTCGGCATTTCCTAATTTGGGATGATTTTTAACTCGAGAAAAGACACCTTTAAAATGTACACAAAACCCTGCACATGTAGGGCTGCTGTTGCCCAGAGTGACACCTTCTCTGAGTCACACGAAGGTCCCCTCTGTGCTGGTAGTGGCCCTGAGGGGTTCTTCAGAGCCTCCTCCAGCTGCATCTGGGTGTCACGTGTGTTGTCACAGACAGTCCTCTGTGTTCTTTTGTTCCATGCTGCTTGTGGAGGCCGCTCAAGAGCGGAGCACCCACAGCCCCTGCTAGCCACGGAGGCCTTGCCTTCTGCTCTGCGTGTGGTGCCAGCAATACCGCTCCCAGGCCTGGCAACTGAACTTGAGCTGCCCCAGCAGGAGGGAATCTCCAGAATCTTAGTGCCCGGAAACCCAGTGGTCTCCTTGGAAATGACAAGAACCCCCTCCTCTCCGTGCTACGGAGAGCCCTCTGTCACCTGGACTATGAAGGCAGACCACCAATGCCTACGCTTCCCATCCCCCTGCTGGAAATGTCTTTGGCTTCCCCCTCCAGCCCCTCTGTTCTGAGGCCTGAAGTCAGTTATTTAGGGTCAGGCACTCTGCCATCCAACTTGAGGTTTCCCTTCTGACATTTTCTGGAAAAGCCTTTCTCCTCAAGCCCAAAACCCTCATTCAAATGAAACCCTTCACCCTCCTAGCCAATTTATCAGATACATCCAGAAGCATCGGAATCCCAATCTGGGATCACCCTGGGACCCCAGCTACACTGGGTAAGGCAAGTATGAAAGTAAGATGGATGGGTTTATTGTCAACAAGTCCCAGTGCCAGCGTCAGAGCCTTTGGCATACGCTTTTCACAAACTGCTGCTTACCACCTTTTTGGGACGGACTTTAAAGCAAACATTCAGATAAATCACAAGCCCAGCAACCTCCACTGAACCCTACATCTCTTGGTCTACCGAGACCACTTAGAGAGATCCCTGCACACTCCAGGGCTCCTTGAACGATAAGGTATTGCTCATAGCCTTACGGCCACACAATTGCTATTCGCCCTTTAAGGAGAACTGTGTGTAATTAGAATCATTAAAGGAGCCAAACATCAATCCCTGGTTACAGCCTTGAGTACAAAGGGAGCTCCAAGTAACACCAAGCCCCCAGAAAGCACATAGGCACTAGTGGGGGGTGTGGGCTAGCTGTGGAGGAGGCTGTTTGCCTGGGGAGGGTGTTTCCAAATGAAACCACTTACTAAATAAAAGAGGCTCAGCAAGCCCTCAGGTCGTCTGCATGGGGACAGCAAGGAGTGTTATCTGCTAGGTGGAGGGATGTTTTAGAGCAGGCTAAATTTGCTGCAATTGTGTTCACCAATGAAGCTATCACTTCCCCAAACCATCCTCTCTCTGTCCCTGCATGCACACACTTGTGCAACACACACACACACACACACACACACACACACACACACACACACACACCTGTGTGCTACAGCAATGCCACAGAGCCATGCGAGTTCTCGCCTCTCCTCCAGCTTCCTCGTATTCCTCAAACACTCATGGAGCACCTTCTATGGGCACAGCATGTGCTAGACTAGGACCACAGTGAGATGATAAAGCCACAGAGCCAGGCCTCGAGGAATTTTCTGGAGAACTACATGGTTGGGACATACGTGTCAGCAGAAAACTCCCATGCTAAGCAACCTGTGGGTGATTGAAAAGGGTTCAAATGTTGCTCTAGGATTTCAGAGCAGAGAGGAGCAGCAGAGAGGAAAGCCTCACAGCTTGAGGTCGTAAAAGGAAGAAGGACAGAGCCTTGGTGGGCAGGGAGGTGAGGGGGCGTCAGCAACAAGGGAAGCACCCTGATCAGGGTGAGGGAGTGGGTGCTGCTTGCGCGTGTCTGGGGCACAGAGTCTCCAGCAGCTCTGTGGGTGACGAGAACAACACCAGGGGCATATCACCCACGAATTATCTTCGTGGATTTCAGATTACAGTTTGAAAACTATGTCGTCATCCAAACAAATCTACTCTGAATTCAATACACAGTAAATAAAATGGAAGGTGAGCTGGTATCATTTCATATAAGCCAGTCACCCATGAACTGCCTCTCTTTGCATAATAACTCAAAGCTTTGAAGTGGACAAGGCACAGACTCTGAGCTGTGTGGCTCTGGGCAAGTTATTTAACCTTTCTGTGCCATAGACTTTCATCTGTAAAATGAGGCAAATGACAAATACATTGGGAGAATGAAGGTGGTACCTATATAAAGCTTGGCACAGCAGCTGGGCGTCATGGGTAGTTAATAAATACAGCTGCAAATACCAGCTGTATTCACCTTTTTGGCCTTTTCCCAACCAGATCATGCCCTCAAGCCCTAACCGCTCACCAGAGCCACCAGAGCCAGCCCAGATATGCAAAAGAATGGGAGAGTCATTTAAAAACTGTGCTGTCTAGGGGCGCCTGGGTGGCTCAGTAGGTTACGCGTCTGACTTTGGCTCAGGTCATGATCTCAAGGTTCATGGGTTCAAACCCCATGTCTGCACTTTCAGTGCAGAGCCTGCTTGGGATTCTCTCTCTCTCCCTCTCTCTGCCCCTCCCCCACTCATGCTTTCTCTCTCTCTCTCTCTCTCTCTCTCTCTCTCAAAGTGAATAAATAAACTTTAAAAAAAAACTGTGCTAATACAGTGACAAATAGCCACATGCAGCTGTTTAAATTAATTTAAATAAATTTTAAATAAAATTTAAAATTCAGTTTTTCATTCACACCAGCCACATTTCAAGGGCTCGATAATCACATGAGTCTAGTGACTGCCATACTGGACAGTGCAGATATAGAATATTTCCATCATTGTACAAAGTTCTACTTGCCAGCATTAGTTAGGGATATCTTTGTCTTCAAATAACAGCAAATTCATCTTAACAGGGGATTACACAAGTGGTTCTTAACCAGGGACAACTTTGGCAACATCTGGAGACACTTATGATAGTGACAGTTTTGGGTGCTACTTGCAGGTAGTGGGTAGAGGCCAGGGGTGCTGTTAAACATCCCACAATGCACAGGACAGTTCCCCACACCAAGAATTAGCTGGCCCAAAATAGCAATAGTGCCAAAATTGAGAGACTCTGGATTGTGTAAATACAAATACATTGTTCTTCTGTAACGAGAAGTTAGGACTGGCAGCTGCTGACATCTTTTTTTCAGTGATTTGACAGCATCAGGACAAGCACTTGGTGATTCCCCTTGCTGTTGTCTCGTGATGATAAAACAGTTGCCGTAGCTCCAGGAATTACATTCTAGTTCAAAGAAAAAAAGAAGAGGAAAGGGAAACAAAGCCTATTATGTCTGTGCCCTCTAATCAGGAAAAAAAAAAAAGCTTTCCAAGAAACATCCTTATGTCTCAAAGGACAAAACTGGGGCCTATGGGCATCCTTAGGTTCAAGGGAGGCTGGGAAATTAAGTATTTGGCTTTCTAGCCTTTATATGACATGTGGCCAGAGAGTAAACTACAGTAGGAATGACTTTCATAGTTACCCCAGTGTACATGTGGACCATGCTGTAACACACAACCCTGAGCAGACATTTATAAACTGAGCATTCACAGATGTCAGGTGCCCAACATGCTAAGACATCTTTGAAATGTGAGAGGTCACTTTAGAAAAATTCCCCATCATGTTTTCAAGATATGTGTCTCTATTTTGAGCCTCCTCAAAACTGTGTGAGATAAAACCAATCCCTATTCTTTGCTGTTTTGTCTCCAAGAACACAGGGGCTCAGCCAAGTTGAATGGCTGAGTGGCAAGCCACAGAGGAAGGAAAGAGCAAGAAACCAGGTCATTGGGCATTTAGTCGAACCCTCTTTCTTTCCTTTGCTGAGAGGAATCTCAAGCACTCGTTAACTGGTCCCTCGGCTTCAAGTTTTCAAGTTCAATAATAGCTAATAATGAGACTAGGGCAATTTTATTTGCCCGGAGGCTGGAAAGTTAGTACTGAATGCCAGAGCCGGAGGTCAGATCCAGCTCTGTATGACTCCAGAGTCCATGCAGAATACCAACCTCCACCTTCCTCTGCCCCAAATCATACAGGGGGACCATACTGCTGACAGAATAAGACTACATTAATTAGTGGTATTCAAGACCCTCCGTCACCTGGCCTCAAGCTTATCTTCCAACAGAATACTCCAACAATCCTGCATCCCCAACACACACACACACACACACACACACACACACACACTTCTTTCAGCCCCATCAGATGACTCCCTGTCCCTAGAATGATCAAACATCATTCCCCTTCTTCTCTACATTTTAAAACATGCCTAACTTAAATCCCACCTCCTCTTGGAAGTCTGCTGTGATTTCCTCTAATATGACTTGGTCTTTTCATTTTCTGTGCTCTCGTCCCAGAACATTAATGACTCTAGAACAGTGCTTCCCAAATTTCAGTTCACATAGGAATCACCCTACAGGCACCAAGTTAAAATGCAGATGATGATTCAGTAGCTCTGGGATGGTTCTAACGTTGTACGTTTCTATTAAGCTCCCATGTAACGTGCTGTTGTTCTGTGGCATGTACCATGTTCACACTCACAGTAGAGTTCATTTTGGCCACACCAGGCTCCCCTGTCATGATTATACCTCCTTTAATGGCAAGAACCACAAACTCTTATAAACCCTGGCATCGTGCCTGGACTTGAACACAACTTGGGAACCAAACTTAAAGACAATTCATTCTGCTGTCCAACTTTCACCCGTCTTCAGCTGTGGATAGCTTTATATTTTGAGACAGGCATGAAAAATATAATTATTAAATGAAAGGTTCATTTTCCAACAATCTAACAACTCTCTTGCTTGGAGTAGATGATCAACAAATATCGATTGAATGAATGAATGAATGAATGAGAGAGAGAGGGTAGCAGCTCAGAGCAAGACTGCAGTCTTGTAGGCTGATTCTGGATCAGATTCCTTGGGCCAGGTGCCAAAGTCACGGTGATTTCTTCTTCCCTGCAGGCATCTCCAGCTGCCCTGGCAAAGAGTGTGTTGGCCGAAGTCCCAAATCAAGTCGTGGACTATTACAATGGCAAAGGGATTAAGCCAAAATGTTCATCGGAAATGTATGAGTCTTCCAGAACACTAGCGCCGTGAACTCCGCACGCTTTTCCAGAGTTCTGAAACACTATTCCTGATAACATTTAATACTTCTACTACTCCTGTACTTAAAAAGACACACACACATACACATTTAAAAAATAGCACGTTTGGGTGATTTTTAACTAACTGACAATTTTTTTTGCATGTGTAGCCCTGAGGCCTGGATCTGTTAAGCTCTTGTATCGTCAAAGACTTTTTACAAGGAAACACAAATAATTGTAACTTACTCTTTACATTATAGCATGTCGCCTTGAAATAAAATGTTGTCTGTATCCGTTTTTTATACAGGTTTGTCGAAATTTTGCTAAATTTCTTATTATCTTTACACTGTGAAGCATTTTGAAACATTTACCGAACGTCGATAGCCAAAACATATTTGGTTTTATCTGCTACGGGATGAGAGACTTTTCAAAATGGCAGATGCATGGACTGTATTTTGCATGTTTAAAATAAAAACAAACCAACAAACAAACCACACTGTTTTTTGCAGTTGTTATCTATAATCCCTCCCTGCTAATAACGGTCTCTTTGCTGAAGAAAAGGTTCATCCACCTAGACATAGACTTCTAGAAGTGGGTCTGGGGCACCTCTCAGCCCAGCACCTCTCAGACTTGACTGTGCACACAGACTACCTGAGGATCTTGTTAAAATTCAGACTGGTGCAACAGGTCCACAGGACCCAAGATTCTGCATCTCTAACAAGGTCCCAGGTGATGCCATTGCAGTCTACACTGAAGAGTACTGAGGTTCTAGGCTTTGGGGTATCATCCTAGAGACCGTCTGAAACAGGGAAGCACCTCGTCTGCTTGCGAAGGGCACTTGTCCCCTGCCGGTAGCACAAAAGTCCTGCCTGTCTCCGAGGTGGGAATAGAAAGTAGTGAAACTGATTCCAGAAGCTGCATACCCCAAATCAGTCTCACTGCTTTATAGTCACTCCTCTTCCTTAAAAAGACTGGGGAGGGTTCCTCCTTGCCAGCCCCTGCCCTCTTAAAGGAGGCATCACACGACCTCAACAGGAATGGTTCCATTTTTATGTCAATCCCTAGGAGAGACCTCAGAGTCTTCAGTGGGACCACAACAATGGAAACTTGTTCATGGCCAATGGCCATGCAGTATGGTTCTCCAGAAACTTGGCCCACCGAGCTGATCTTTAAGCTTAGTGTGGGGCTTCTGACTGCCTCTTTTTATCACTCCTGAGAGCAAATTCTACCAGCAGAAATGCCTAGAATCATTGTTCTGTGTGGAGGTGTTTTGTTTTGATAGAAACCGGCCAGTCTTGAACCAGAACGAATGTTTCCCGTGTCTAATGTTCTCACAGAGAAATGGACAAATGTTTTACAGGTATAAAAGGCACAAGGAGGAACTTATTTTTGGTCAGAGCATTGGGGAAGTAAATCACAAGGCAAAATAGATCTGTTTGTTGTTTGTTGCGGGAGGAAGTACTAATAAGCAAATCAAATGCCTTGTATGATCTCCAGTGTTATAATTATAGATCCTCACTTTGCAAATACATGTCAGCCAAATGCACAACATTTTGGGAATGATGGTTAAAAAAATGTATGACTGAAAAAAAATCATAAATATTTAAACTGTATTGTTTTATGAATAAATTGAGTACTTACAGAATTTTTTCTAAGAGTTTTAGTCGTGTTTCTCTTTTCCAGGCAATTTGCTAGCAGTGATTTATTTCATGTAGATGACACAGCCTCAGATTAGGACTCGCTCTTTCACAGTCCCGTAGAAACACATGGATCATTGTTTTTGACAAACAAGGATTCAACTATTAAGGCCCTATTGTACAGAATTATCCGATGGTGGTTTCTGTCATCAGATGTGCTTCCATGTCGATGTGCCTAGAACATAGTAATAAGCAGTCCATAGATATTTAATGAATAAAGAGATGACTAATCGAATGAACGAATGAATGAATGGACTTGTTAATGTGCCTCGTGATTGATCTCAAATCTATTGTAGATTTAACAGGTGAGTTAAGTGGATATGGCTGTTAATCATGTCATTCTCAAATATCTGTTGGGATCTGTTACATTCATGTCAGGATCCCTGGGATCTGTGAGGTAGGGTGACAAGTACAGAGTCTAGTTTGCCTGGCAGAACCTGATGACAGCTTACTTGAATTTTCATAGCCAGACTGAAGCCCGACTCAAAAGAAGAATGGAAATAGTAGCTAACAGTCATTGAAGGCTTACTGGTGCCAGGTCCTATCCCAAGTGCTTGCCACATACTATCTCATTTAATTCTCCCAAAAGCCGTATGAGGTAGATAATCTTACTAGTCTCATTTTGCAGATAAGAAAACTGAGCCACAGAGATCTCACGAACCATGAGATCATGACTTGAGCCAAAATCGAGTCGGAAGCTTAACCGACTGAGCCACCCACGTGCCCCATGGCTCTCGAGCCCATTTCCTAATCCCAATTTCAGCTATCTCCTGGCACTATACCTGCCCACTTGCCATATTAAGCAGTAGATACTTAGGACATTTCAGAGAATGAGGCTTAAAACTTGACCTTTGCCTCCATTTCAGAAATTTCTCTGGGTCACCTAGTATCTCAGCCTCTTGATGTGGGCTCTTGGCATCTTGTGATATAACATCCCCCTGGGAGCCGTGGAAGAGACTCAGGATACTCAGGTCTTCCCAATTTCCTGCCACCAAGGAGACCATGTAGATCAGATATGACAAACACGAATGCTCCCAGGAGCTGAGCAAGCCATGTGAGTGACTGAGGAGGAACAGGTTAAAACAAGGGACATAAAGAGAAGAGTGTGGCGAGGATGGAGAGAAACTAGAAAGCACGTGTCCACAAAAGGGCATAGCTCCAGGGCCCTGGCACAAGTGTGAAAGCAATGCAGCCAGTCCCTCAGGTTCTCAAAAGAATTGGAAAATGTGATCTTTCACATAAAACTTAGCAATTTGTCAATGTGGCAAATTCATTCAAACTCCAACAATTGTTTTAAATACAACAAGGACCAAACTGTAAGAGGCAAAGGAGAAATATCTCTGAGCTTAAATTGGCTGGGAGGGTGAGTTTGGAACCACTGAGTTCTATCCATGTGTGGTCTGCCCCCCACTGGGCCTCAGTAGACAACGTACACTCCAAAATTCCTGGACAACCCACAGATATTTTATTTCTGTGGTTTATATCTATCGACATTTGCTGCAATTTGAAATTGAATCTTAAAATATATTTACTAGCTCATTTACATGACACTAATATACCCATTACACATTAACATAAAGAAAATATTTTTATTTTAAAAACTGTATTTCAGGGCACCTGGGTGCCTCGGTCGGTTAAGTGACCGACTTGGGCTCAGGTCATGATCTCGTGGTTCGTGAATTCGAGCCGCGCGTCAGGCTCTGTGCTGACAGCTCAGTGCCTGGAGCCTGCTTCAGATTCTGTCTCCCTTTCTCTCTGCCCCTCCCCTGCTTACTCTCTGTTTCTCTCCCTCAAAAATAAAATAACGATAAAAAAAATTTTTTAACTATATTTCAAAATAAAATAACATAAAAAACTATATTTTCAGGGCACCTGCTGGTTCATTCAGAAAAGCATGCAACTCTTGATCTCAGGATCGTGAGTTTGAGCCCTCCGTTGGGTGTAGAGATTATGAATGAATGAATGAATGAATGAATTTTCAAAGACAAAAAATAGTGAGGCAAGCAGCATTGTACATCTTGCTTAATAAATGCCAGCTGGATTCTCATATCTGATTCTAAATTCACCCTGCTGTGTAATGATGTTTTGGGTTGAAGTACAACAAGGAAAATCTAGCCTTGCATGGCTATGTAGTTGGTACAGGGAGGGGGGCTTTCAGCTTTCTCAGATAATTGTGCAAATTCTTTTCACCACAGCACATCTCAAGAAGTGGTAGTTTCTTAAAGGTTAGTTGCAATGTCGAACGTGAAACCCTATCAAAAACCCTTCCTGGCATTTTCAACGTTCTTGTACCCATGCGTGACTTTGTAACATCACACACTGATCACTTGGAAAATATTGACCCGCTCACTGATTTAGATGTTCCAAATGCTTACATAGTTTATTTTGAAATACCAAAAAAACAAGTCACTTTCTTTTGTTGTATAATAACACTGCCTATCTCCTCAGACAAAGTATTGAGAATCTGTCAAATTATAGCGGCAGACTTAGGTTTTCCAACATTCTAATCTTTGCTAGAAAGCTCAAATGTTTTCACTGGCAACAAACACTGTCAGTTGTTTTTGTTGAAATGACAGATGCATTTCCTTCATTTTCAAGAAAGTATCTCCCAAATACCCACATCCGAGTAACTCTAGTTTATGTCAGTCTTTTTGTTTTCCAAGTAAAAATGGTGTTCTGTGGAGAAAAAACAAAACAAAACAAAAAAAGCAGCCCATCGAGGATACAACACGAAGGCGCACGCGTCTTTGAGGCAAGCGTCTTCGGTTGGAAGACAGCAAGCGTGCTGTGTGAGGTCTTTGTGCTCTGTCACCCAGCATATGAAAAAGACATAGACTTAAGGGTCAAGATGTAATAAAACTGCTAATTTTTCTGCTCCACCAAGAACATCCTTAGGTGAAACCGCATGTTCTTTCCTCAAAGGGTGTGATGGAGAAAAATAAAATGGCCTCTGCCAAAGTGTGGCACCACCTTCTTGACAGGAACTGAGACTCCAGCAGTTTGCCCACCATCGCTTTTGCACCATTGGTGCAAATGTTCAAGACAGGGAAAGAGGTACATAACATCTTAGCATTATTATGAAAATAGTTTTTACCTCACAGACTCCCTGTGAGGAGGGTCTCGGGGACCTTCAGGAACCACACTTTGAGAACTGCTCGCTCTAGACCATTTGACAAAGCGTGTATTTGTTTCCTATTCCTGCATTACAGATTACCACAAGCTTAGTGGCTTAAAACAACACATATTTATGACCGCCGTTTCTGTAGATCACAAGTCTAGGAAGACAGCTGGGTCCTCGGCTAAGGCCTCAGAAAGCCAAAATCAAGATGTCAGCAGGATTGTGTTCCAGGTGAAAGAATCTGCTTCCAGGTGTATTCAGGTTGTCGGATGTGGCTGTAGAACGGAAGTTCCATTTTCTTACTGGCTGTCATTTGGGAGTGGGAGAGTGGTCTTTACTCCCAGAGGCTTTCTACATCCCTTCCATGCTTTCCATACGGCCCCTCCAGCCGTATGGTGGGTCTCCAGACTTACTGGTGGGTCAAGTAAGTACCTCTCAAACATTGAATCTCCCAGGCTTGTGTGGCATCCATCTGCCTCCTGCCAGAGAAAAGTTCTCTGCTTTTAAGGGTTCATGTGATGAGACTGCACAACCCAGGTAACCCAGGATCCACTATCCTGAGATCTGTAACTTTAGTTACATCTGCAAAGTCCCTGGTGTCATGAAATATAACATGTTCGTAGGTTCTAGGGATTCGGGGTTGGATGTTTCACAGGCCATTCTGCCTGCCACAAAGGGAATGCAGGATATTGCCAGACGATTCTAAAAGGAAATGTGGTGTGTTCAAGAACTGTAAAAGGGCTGCCCACAGAGACAGAAGGAGGATATAGACGAGGTCAAGGAGTGGTGGTAAAAATACCTGCTGACTCCAAATCTCTGCCCAGGAGAGCTCATTCTAAATCTGTTTGAATACCTCCCTTTTTCAGCCTTTCCAGCACTTGCTAAATACCAATCCTGCACTAGGCTTGAAGGTGAGGATGAGGAGTGGGATGGGGGTGGGGGGGTGAGGCTTGAAAGAAGCAGGAGGTAAAACATGTGGTGTCTGTTCTGCTCACAACCAAGAGCTGCCCTCTGATTCTGGGACTTTGGAATCTTATTGTACATATTTTACATGCCTTAGCATTTAAGACATATAATATTTAAGGACTTCCTCATGAAGATGTTCTTAAGTACTGAGAGTAGAAGAGTAGAGGGAGACAGGTAGGGACACAGGCAAGAAGAAACAGAAAGCCTGCCAGCCATTTGCATCGTCATCCTCTGCTTTGCCCCACATGTGAAATAGACCTTCAAACGGGACCTAAAAAATTCTACTTTCTAAATATGTCTAGACTCTGTGCCCTCCTGCTGAGCATGGTTGAGTGGAGATACCTCTCCAAGCCAGGAGAGGTTTTCAAGCCAGGGTAAGTGGATCCAAATCCAATCTTTGCTACTCGAGAGTTGGATAATGTCTCCGAGTCTCCATTTTCCCATCTATGAACACAACGTGCATCTGAGTTCCATCATCCCACTGGCTTACTGGCTGTCAGTTGGGGGTGGCCTAGTGGTCTTTACTTTTTGTCCACCTCTAGCCATCCCACTGTTAGCTAATGACCTCTTCACATTGTGTTTATGGAAGCTTCCCATGCCACCTTCACTCAGTTGACTTCTACTCATCTTTGAAGTCTCAGCTCAGGTGCCATCTGGCTTCAGAAGCCCCTGGACTTGGCCAAGTGTTCTTCCTGACAGTCCTCTCCTTTCACCTGTATGTGCCTCCATCAGAACATCTCTCTCCAACTAGAACTAAGTCTCTCCCACAGAGCAGAGCCCTGTCTTACCCACCTTTTTCACTCTTGTGTCCTATTATTGGCAATTGATTCACGATTAGAACATGCAGGAATAAATCAGGAAAGGAGGGGTGCCTTCTGATGGGAGGGAATAAGGTGTGTGATAGAACCTCGCTGCGGTCCTCTGAGAAATGCACCTGCTGAGCACATATCAGATTCTGGTGCATCAACTTCCATTACACAGAAGTTCTCAGTTTAAGTCAACGATTTTCAGGCAAATACCATTAAGGACAACAAACTTACAACACAAGAGAATGTAGTCAGTGCCTTAAGGTTTATGTAAAGCAATTACATAATCCAGAGATCTCCCAAACTTCTCCAGCCTTTCATTAAAAAACCCAATAGAATAGAGTGATTGGTAGAGATGATGGTGCACAACATTGTGAGTGCACAGACTGTCACTGAATTGTCCACTTAACATAACGTATATAACATATATATCAGAAAATTAGCCATTTTAATTTCGCCTCAATTTAAAATAAAACAAGGGGCACCTGAGTGCTCAGTCGGTTAAGCGTCTAGCTTCGGCTCAGGTCATGATCTCACAGTTCGTGGGTTCGATCCCCGCATGGGGCTCTGTGCTGACAGCTCAGAGCCTGGAGCCTGCTTTTGATTCTGTGTCTCCCTCTCTCTCTCTCTCTCTGCCCCTCCCCCCCTTGCACTCTGTCTCTGTCTCTCAAAAATAAATAAACATTTAAAAAACAAAACAAAACATGTTCTAATAGCCCAGCTGATTTGATTAGCAGGCAATCCAGTGGCTCATCAGGTGCCCCTCCCAAACCCAGCCTCCTTTCTCACCTTGGACCTGGCTTCAGGTTCTTTTGCTAATCACCTCCTGCCACTAATATCTCATTAACACATTTCTGGGCTGCTGAGTTTTTCTTTAAATCATACTTCACCACCCACTCCCCACACCCACCACCACAGCCACAGTTCTTTTGCTGAACCCCGTGAACTCCAGCCGAGAACACACAGCAGTACTTAACGGAAATCTTCCTGCATACTGGAACCAAACAAAAGAAATTTTAATGCGAAGAAGACACACTTAAAACCGGATGCCTTGTTTGTGCTGAGAACTCACGGATTATAAAATGCATCATTAATTTAACAACCCATAGGAGGAAAAGAAACACTTCATTAAATATTTACAGAAGTCTTCATATTCCCCCAAAATATCACACGTTTAACCCCACAATCCCATTCTCCTTTCTTCTTTGGTGACAAAATACATCTAAGCCTTCTTCATATTGTGGCTTTAAAGGTTCTTCCACTGTGTGCAGTTATTCAGAGCGCCACAAAGAAATGTTGGGATTCGTAGCTATGCTTGGGACCCTGACCTTTTCAGATCTTCAGGGTGAGTGACATAATTCTGAAGTTTACCCAAGAACACTGGGGTTTTGTATGCGTTTCCTATTTGATTAAACTTACAGTGGTTTCTATTTTAAAAGCCCGGCGTGGAATCACAAAGGAGCACCAGGCTGCCTTTCCACCCCATGTGTGTTTCGGATTCCTGGGAGCATGAGAGGATCCTAAAACTGCGGCCTTGTTGACAGAACACAAAAATACTTTTCCCCGGAAAGTAAATACAGCTTCAGGTTCTGACAGTATGAATAATTTCTCTAGTCTTGCTCAAGAATTTCTGAAAGAAAAAAAAAATAGATCCAAACATGCACTGGTGTCTTATAGTATATGGAGTGCCCTTTCCCTTTATGCACACGTGTGCGTACACATATGTATGCACATGTGTGTATATTCATTAACTTTCACTTTTGTAAAACTGAAAGCAAAACCCAAGGTTGGCAGGCTCACTCCAAAATGAACAGACACGATTTCCCCCATTTTTCTCCCATCCTGATGGCTGGGGTGAGATTTCTAAGAAAGGAATTTCTTTCACAGATGATTAAAAGGTACATTATGTTTCAAAAGGGAGATCTTTTCTTCTCTCTCACATATTAAATGATTTTTCCAAGTAACATAAAAATGCTAGAAAGGACCTCCTGCATTCATTAGCAGCCCAAAGGTAAATCCTTAGCAACCAGCTGGGATCCACTGGGATTGAAATCCTTGCATCACGGAAAGCAATCAGAGCACCAAATGTCAAACCCAGGTGGACTGGAGTGTGGGATATTAAAAATACGTACACCCGGAGAGACTGGATTAGGCTGAGAAAATAATTTCATAATCTAAACTAATTCATTTAGAGTTTAACAGGAATCAAATGAATTGAAAGTGGCTAAAAATATCATTAAATATAGCCACGACCCAGAAATTACCACCACATTCTGTCTCGGTCTCTTTATTTAATATCCTCAGGATCAGAACAAGCTTAGCTGAGCTGCCATTCTGCAGATCATACTTCACCCTGCGATGTGCATTTATCCATTCTAGCAAGGATAGTTAACAAGCTGGCCTGACCCTCCTGAAGAAGGCAGAATCGTGATGGTTATGAGCAAGAGTTCTGGTGTCAGGCAGAAATATGTTTCCCAGAGAATATAAATTGAGTTACCCTCTCTGGGGCTCAGATTCCTCACCTGTAAAATGGAAACAATATTATCTGTCTCTTAGAGTTCTTGTGAAGACTTAAGGAGATATCTTTAAACAGTCAGGCTCAGGGCTCCTAGGTGGCTCAGTCAGTTGAGCGTTCGAGTCTTGCTTTTGGCTCAGGTCATGACCTCTCGGTTTCATGAGTTCGAGCCCCTTGTAGGGCTCTGCGTTGACAGAGTGGAGCCTGCTTGGGATTCTCTCTCCCTCTCTGTCTCTCTTCCCCTCCCCCCTTGCATTCTCTCTGTCTCTCTCAAATTAAATAAATAAACTTAAAAATTTTTTGAAAACAAAAATTACAAAATGTCAGGCTCAATGGATGGCACACAGGAAGTGGACTCTAAGTCATTATTTATAGTATACCAGGTAAGCTGTGTAGCCCAGAAGACAAAAGCATGGTGGAAAAAAATAATTAAGGTAGGCTAAAAAAAATACAAAACACTGCAGCATTTAATGGCCCTCATCATAGTGACTGGCTCACGGATAAACATGTTAATCCAAACCCCAGACTTGCTGGAGCTCTCAGGAGAGGGTAAGTTTTCTTTGCTGTGGCCACACCGGGAGGACATGAATCTTCATGGGCAAGAGGCCATCCTGCCACCTCATGGGAATGAGGCCAAAACAGAAGACAGCAGAACTAAGTGGTAAAATAAGAAAAAGAGGAAGATGGCTGCCTGATGACCTCCTCCATCAGCCTCCGGATCCAGCTTCATCACTGGAATTCTTAGCCACCAAAGCCCATAAATTCCCTTATCACTTAATCCAGTTGAAGTTGGATTTCTGTTGCTTGCAACCAAAGATTTCTGGTTGATGTAGCTTGACCTTGGGCGGAAAGGAAAGATGGCTGGGGCTGGAAGCAGGCAGCAGGGGGTGGGGAAACAGTGCTGCACAGCCATTCTTCTCCATTCCTACCAGCCACAAACAGAACCCAATTCCCAGACTTCTTTCTGGTCGCTGAACTCTTGTAGGGATGAGAAGTCTCTAAATTAATATATGGCCTACCTATTACTATTTTACTCTACATATTCTGCCTTAGGACCTTGGAGAACAGGTTCATCTACGATTTCCCTGTAGGATCTAGCACACAGACAGCAGATGGCACATAAGATTTGGGACATAGAAGGTACTTGGATATTCATTGAGTGAAACAAACACGTTGCCCATCCAACCAGCCTCTACTTCCCTTCTTATGTGAGATGGAAAAGAAACAGAGGAGATACAGGTAATTTGTTCCTAGACTGGATAAAATCATTTGAGTTGCCACTGCAGGGAAAGGGCAAAAGGACAGGTGATTATAGTGTCCCCTCTCCTCTGGGAAACCCACTGTGCTCCTTCCTGGTAGTCTATATTCTACCACTTCTTACTATTTCCCTTTGACGTTCATTATATGATGACCCACTGCATTTTTCACTTCAGGACTTGGATTAAGATCACTCAGATTTATAAGCATGGAACAATGGAGAGATTAAGGTCAAATCTCTCTCACGTTCTTGGAAGCAGGAGGGAAATGGCAATTACGGTGTTCTCCAAATTTGCTGGAGGTTTGAGGTAGGAGGAAAACTGAGGGAAGTTAGAAGGAGAATGACTCCTTGTCCTATGAACTGGCTTCTTTGTTCTCCTCAGGAAAGGCCACTGACTTTTGAGTGCAAGAAAGCATTCATTATGACCAGCAACCTTTCTACTGCTTGAGGCCTCCCCACTGCCCAGTGCTAGGACCTTCCCCTGAGCCCATGAGAAAAAGCGTCAAGTTTAGGTGACAAATTCAACTTCCCCAGGAATCAATTTCTAATATATTCTATTTGGTTGCCTGACCAAGTCCCAAACTCCCTTTTGCAGAAGGACTTGCACACTCAGAATGACATTTTACATTAGACACTTCCAATCTGTTGATATTTCACTTTAAAGATCATTTTTTCCCCTCTCCTGCTGGCCACAACTTAAGCAAGGAGACATTTTACAAATAACTTCTTTCACTCATCCAAAACAGCAAATCAAAGGCCCAGCATCACGTAGAGTGGGAAAAAAAAAAAAAAAAAGGCAGGCCCCTGGGTGGCTCCGTCAGTTAAGCCTCTGATTTTGGCTCAGGTCATGATCTCACCATTCGTGAGTTTGAGCCCCATGATGGGCTCTGTGCTGATAGCTCAGAGTCTGGAACCTGCTTCAGATTCTGTGTCTCCCTCTCTCTCTACCCCTATCCTGCTTGCACTCTCTCTCTTTCAAAAAAAAAAAAGAAAAAAAGAAAGAAAAGAGAAGAAAGAAAGAAAAGAAAAAAAAAGAAATACAGAATGAGAATTAGGAGACCTGGGTTCAAAACCAGACTGAGCTAAGTATACATAGCTTTACTAGGGATGTTTATTTACTAGATGTGTGGTCTTGGACAATTTACCTAATCTCTCTGGCCACAGTGCTTTCCTCATAGATTATTCTGAGGATTGAATGAAATAATATTTGCAAAACATTTAGCATCACACCAGACACTATATGAATGTCCTTAAAAAGAAATGTTTTATGAGCATGTTCATTAGTGTATTACTACTTTTATGGTATAACAGCAGTTTCATTTCTGAAGGACACGTTCTCTCAAACAAATGACTGTTCCTGTCATGACTGACTCCCATGAAGGAGACTGTTTTCCTTTAAGGCAAAGTTTGCAGACCCACGCCTGGCATTCTCTGCCTTGCTCCTGGGCTGGGGATTGCAAATTCCAAGGAGACAGAAAGGGATGGAAGGATATGGAAGGCAGAGAGAGAAGTGGGTTTGACGCGCACAGCTGGTCCAGAAAGGAGCCCTGATTCCCTGACTGTGGTGCGTATCCGATGATGACATGGTGTTTTTTAATAATGGTAACACTGTTCCTGCCCGTGTTGTATCTCTGTAGCAATGAGAGGAGATCAGCACGCACAGAGATAAAGGAACTTGAGGCCAAAGAACAATGAAGAGATCCCCTAACCTCTTGTTAGGGACCTGGCATGATTGTGTCATGATGAGATTGTCCATGTAGAAAATACCAATGGGAAAGTCCAAAAAGGACTAATCAAGGTTTTTTGTAATTATTGTAATATCTAACAGAAGGTGAATATAATTATATTTTTAATAATAGGAGTAGTCAGCACTTGTTTAGTTCTTACTATGTGCCAAGGACTGTGTTAAGTACATCGTGTGCATCATTTCATTTAAGCTGTACTATTGCCTGGGGAAGGACATTTTTTTTATCATATTTTACAGATGAGGAAGCTCAGAGATACTAAGTGATTCACCCGGGTGCATGGAAACACTAGCACTGACCTGAATCCACTTCTAAAAAAAAGACTATTGCTAGCCATTACATGGGTGTATCAAGTCCTCTGCTTCTCTTCCTGTGGGTGGAAGAGGAGGCAGAAAGAGCATGTTCGTGGGCAAGGCAGAGCCCTCTCCCTTCTGTTAGACATTTGGTGGCTCAAGTTCGGGCCCTTTCATCCCGGCTATGGCTCCGGGGTTGCCTGTACCCTGGTTGCTGTGGTAATTCAGCCCGATGTCAGTGTTTCACATCCGATTTCCATATATGTTCAATTTTCTTGTTAATGAGGTATAATTCACAGAACATAGAATTCTCCCTTTCAAAGCGTGTACTTCAAGGGCACCTGGGTGGCTCAGTTGATTAAGTGTCTGATTCCTGATTTCATTTCAGGTCATGGTCTCGCATTTGTGGGTTCAAGCCCCTCATTGGACGCCGCGTTGATTCTGCACGGAGCCTGCTTGGGATTCTGTGTCTCTCCCTCTCTCTGTCTCTCTCCCTCCCTCGCTTTCTGGCTATCTCTCTCTCAAAATAAATAAACATAAACTTAAAAAACAACAACAAAGTGTACACTTCAGTTGTCTTTGGTATATTCACAAAGTTTTGCAACTATCACCACTAAAATTTCCAACTATCTCTGGAGCTCTTAGTTTAAATGCAGCATTTCTGGGAGAGCTGAGGGAATATATATTACCCTGCCTTTAAAGAGTTTGCAGTCATGTTGAGAATACCTGGTTTATAAACTTGAGGCTTCTCCCTACTTATAACAAAGACAATAACACGGTGTGAGAACATGTGTGCATAGGGTAGGTGCTAAGACAGGACAGGAATTCACAGCCAGGGCTACCATTATGAGGTGTTGTCATGGAGGAGGCAGGCCCTGAGCGGACCTTGCAGATGAGGGAAAATTGGAGAGGCGGTATGAGCTGAGAGGGGGTCAGAGGCAAGGACTGTCAGGCTAAATGACCTGAGCGTTAAAGTCTGGCCAAGCATAACTGTTTACCCTACTGAGAGACTGGGTGAGGCTGCAGGAGGAAACAGAAAAGAGATTAGATGAAGCCCAGTGATTTCAGCCAGAGATCGCTGGGTCTATTTGAAGGTAATTTATATAATAACGACCAGCATTTCCTCTCAGAAAGTTGGCGGTGACGCTCATCGGTTGCAGCGGGATGTGTGCTTCACAGAGTGAAGACAGCATTTGGCCCTTGGTTGGAAATTCCTGCTTTAAAAAGCCATTTTGTTCCATTTTGAAATAAAGTGGGAGTGAAAGCCATGCCCCATGATGCTTCGTGGCTAATAAAACTGCAAAGGCATTTCTGCCTGGGCATAAAAGATTATTTTAAGCATCATCTCCCGGGCTCCTCAGTTACTAAGGGAATCCTGTCTCAGCTCAGCCGCGCAAACAGGCGAGTTGCCATGACGACCCTGCTAGGCCTGGCTGGAGTCTAAATACAGGAGAGAGAGGAGCCACAGTCCCTTCCTGACTCCTGAGCAGTCCAGCAGTGCCCTCCCTGCCCCTTGCGGTTTGCGGCTACTCCTCCTGCTGGACGCACGTCACTACCCAGTCCTCGCCACTAGGGGGCACAGGCACAGTTGGAAGGGCCCTCAGGGTCATGGGCTCACCCTGTTTGCCGGTCAGTCTCCCCTTCTGTTCCAGAGAGTGTCGTTGGTGCCAGTGATATTCAAGTGCTCTTTGGCACATCCTTCAGGCCTGGCCTTTGCCTCTCTGAGTAGAGGATATACTAGACGCCTACCCAGAAGCTGTACTAGGAAGCAGAAGAAAATCTGGAATAAAATTTAGTTCCTTTCCTGTAAACCAGCCGGGCATAATCTGGAACTTTTTTACAGGGTCAATCTATCATGGTAAATCTGTCAGCAACTTCTCAATTCCTGCAACTACCTAGGTGCAATTCTTTTTCTTTCACACGGAAATACACGTGGTGTTTGTGCCAGATTCTATTTTCTGAAGATGGCTGTAACAATGTTTCCCATCTCACCTGCTCTTCTAACAAGGTGGTTTTGCCATGTTCACACCCAGGGGTGGGTTTATGTTCTTTCCCCCTTGAATCTGGGCCAACTCGTATCTGAAGTGAAGTAATAGCACGTAATTTATGAAGATAAGTCATAAAAGGTGACACAGCTTACATCAGGTTCTCTTGAGATGCTTGTTCTTGGAACGCAGCCACCATGAGGAAGCCCACGCAGTCCCACGGAGAGACCATATATACATGTTCCAGAGAACAGCCCAGCTGAGGTCCTGACTGATGGCAGCATCTAGCACCAGACATGGAACGAATGAGCCTTCAAATTATTTCAGCCCCGCAGCTAACATCACCTCCAGTCTTTGAGTCATCCCAGCTGAGCTCCCAGACATCATGAAGCAGAAACAAGCAGTTCTCCCTGTGCTCTTTCTGAATTCCTAACCAACAGAAGCCACGCAAATAATAATGTGGTGGTTGTTCTACGCCAAAATGTTTTAAGTGGTTTCTTACCCAGAATAGCAGCTGGAGCCATGTTCCCTTTCCTTAGAATGTCCTTTCACTACTCTGCCCCTGAGCACGCTTACTCTCCTCTCAAGGAGTAATTTAGATGTTACCTTCTCTATGAGTAACCCGCCTGCACACTTTGAACATACACCTTTACTCTGGCACTTACCACCTTGACTCTTTACCTCCTCTGTCTTGCCTGCTTTACTGTAAGTTCCTCAAGGACTCAGGGTATTTCATCTTGCATGTTTGAAGCAGAAGCCATAGAGTAGAGCGTCTGGGGATTTTGGAGTCAAACATACCTACATTTTGAATTCCAGCTGGGCTACTTACTCGCTAATTGGCCAAGTTACTTACTCTCTGAGGAATCTTATATAGAATCACCTCTGTAAAATGGTGACCATACCTATCATTGTGAGGAGCAATCCTGATGGTATGTATTCTGAGCCCAGCTCTTGGCATAGAAAATGCTCCATAAAGAGCAAGTATCATCATTATCATCTTATTACCCCCTGCATTTAGTGCAGTGTGATTCAAATTCATTTGATTATTCAACCAGTATTTGCTGAGTACTTACTATGTGCCGAGCACTATGTATTTCATAGTCGATGGTCAATAAATATTTCTGACATATGTATGTACAAAATAACTCAGTTGGCAATGGATACAAACCTTCTTACCAAGAATTATCCTTCTCAGACTCAAAAGTAAACTTGAAAATACAACAGTGATTTTTGCCTTTTTCTCACATCTCAAAATGGTCCAAAATCAAGGTCTGTTTATTCCATGAGTTATCAGCATTTAGGACTTTGGGCATAAAGGTTTATATTAGTTTTCTATTGCTGCCATAACAAATCACCACTTAGTAACTTAGTGGCATAAAATGACACCAATTTATCATCTTACAGTGTTAGAGGTCAGAAGTCCAACACAAGTTGTAGCGAGCTAATCTGAAGATGTCGGCAAGGCTGCATTCTTTTGCGGATGAGAGAACCCACTCTTTGCCTTTTCTGTCTTCTATAGGCCACTCACATTCCTTGACTTGTGGATTCCTTGCTCTATCCTCCAAGCCAGCAGAGGCGGGCTGTATCCTTTCCACCTTGCATCTGTCTTACTTTTTTTTTTTTTATTCTTACAGCCAGGAAGATTCCCCAAATTGAGAGACTCCTGTGATTACGTTTAAGGCCCACCCAAATAACCCAGGATCCTTCCTACATCTTGAGACCCTCAACCCTAATCACATCTGCAAAGTCCTTTTTGCCATGTAACAGAACACATTCACAGCTTCCAGGGATTCGGATGTGGATAACTTTAGGAACCATTATTCTCTCTTCTACAAAGAAGTTGACTTAAAAAGCCTGGAAGGAACCTCAGCTGAAAAAACCCTGCTCCTCTGCCATCTCACAGATGGACAAACAGAGAGGTAAAGTGACTTAGTGTCATTTTAGGTTGGATCCCAAGTTCAGAATTCTTTCTACAATGCTGCTACTCGGAGTTGGTCTGCTCACCAGCACCTACATGACCTCACGGGCTTGGTAGAAAGGCAGACTCTCAGGCCCCACCTCAGACCTACAAAATCAGCCTCTGTATTTTATCAAGATCCTCCAGGTAATGTCCAAGTACCTTTAGTTTTGAAAGGCACTGATGCAGGACATCACAGAGCCTCCTGTTTCTTTCCCGACAAGAAGGTTATACGAGGGATAAGTGAGTGAGCATCTCAAGCTATTGACCTCATTGCTCTCTCTTGAGCCCGACTGATTCTGATCCAGGCTGATTACGTCTCTAAAGATGCAGACTGAACACGACAATCCTGTCTTTGTCCAGGGCAACCTCTGAAAGCCAAGTTCAGTGTTCCAGTAGCATGTCATGTGGCTTTTTCTTCTTGGGAGAGAGGCAGTACCACAGAGCAGTTAGGCACTTGGACTCTGGAGTCACCTTGCATGGGCTCAACTCCCGAATCTACCACTTACTTAACAAACTTAAGGTTTCTGACCTTGAATGAGCTGCTTGTTTTCTCTGTGGCTCGATTTCCACATCTGCAAATGAGGATGAAAATAATAGTAGCTACAATGATAAGCGAGGAGCTACTTAACATACGCAAAGACCTTAGAGCGGTGCCTGCCACTCAGCAAGAGTGACATGTTGGTTGTTTCTCATTCTTCTGGGACCCCTTCCAAGAATGATCAAAAATCCCAAATGAACTCAGCCCCTATGAATTTCTCGAGACTCTGTATCTTCTGGGCTCAGAGGGGACACCCTGACCGTGGTTCCAGGTGACAAGAATATTCACTGGTCTAGAGTCACACTCTAGCCATCAGAACTTCACTGGCATCAGAAGAAAGACTGGGGAGAAGGGCCTGCCTTTGGTTTAAAGCATTTGGTCCCCTGGGATGTGATGCCCCATTGGAGATAACTAACACTTCTGTTCAGTCATCAAAGAATTTTAGAGAAATGTAGATGGGCTTAATTACATTGAGGTTCAGAACCATTCTGAATGCAACATAGGGGGGACAGGACGCTGAGAAACTTTAAACCCACATCACTACATGGCCACACTCTTCCCCTTTCTCCATCTCCTCCTTCTCCTCCTCCCCTACGTTTCCTCCTCCTCCTCCTCCTCCTCCTCCTCCTCCTCTGTCTTCTTCTCTTTTTTTAGGCTTTTCAGTCTGGTCATCTCTTGGACCCCTAAAGTCTGTGAGCTGACTTAAGAATTTATAAATAAAATCATGTTGTCAAAAGCTTTATATTGAAAGTGAAAACTGTGATTTGGTCTTACTGGAGGACACTGAAGCAGAATTCATCATCTTACTGAATGAGCATCTGTGGATTTTGCAGCATGGTCTTTTAAGCTTTCTATGCAGCCAGCAATGGAGTCTCAAAGTTCAAGGTTTCTTAAAGTTCATTTCATCTACTGCCCTGTCCTATACTCAAATCACCTTCATAAGATCTGTATTGATTTTAGAACATGCTAAATTCTCACAACTTTTAGAAAAAAGGGAAGAAAGCCACGATTAATTGAATGAAAGTCTAAGCTCACTTCAAAAAGATTTTTAATTTCAAATATAAGGCATGTTATGAACTAAGAGAGAGCATAAATGAATATAAAATGCAAATTAGCCAACAATGAAAAATTAATTATTCTGCAATAATCCAAGCATATAGGACATATCACAAACATTGTAAGAACTAGCTGAAGAGCCTAATGGCAGAAACACGTAGCAAAGATATTTCCAATAAACTGTTGGTTTGAAACCTACTCCTTCTGTGGTGAATCTCTTTTGTTGGACATGGCTTTAGAAGTTCAGAAGTGAAACTATTCTTAATGTCCTACTCAATAAGGGGAACATTGGTTATCTCAGCTTTTTTAATTAGAGGAGTAAGAAGTATAGAACCGTAGTACTAAAAACAGATTGTGGGGGTTTTCTTTGTTCCAACAAGGAACTGAAGTCCCAGACAGGAAAAGTGCTATTAGGGGTAGAGGTGGATCTGAAGGATGACATCAGAAAGGATAGGCATCTTGAGCTCCGTGCCCGAGTGCCGTAAAGGAGTCCTGACTGGTTCCCTCAAGAACTGGACCTGGTCCTTGCCACTTAGGAGCATACTGCCATGGCAAAATCAAATATGATGACACCTCAGGCCGGCTGGCACACAGGAGATGCGTGCTATGTACCAGCAGACAAAGCACACTTTGCTAAGTTCTAGTTAAGCAGTGGTGCCTGCTAAGGGTTTCATTGACTCAAGGCCTCTATTATGGACCAGGAGAGAGTTGGCACCAGGGGCAAAGGCTAGGGTGAATAGCCACCTCCTCAATCCTCACGGACCACTGGGTGTGATAGGTTTTCTTACCAATTTTCCACTTTAGCCAGAGAGAGTCTACGCAAGGGAAGTAACATATTGGTCACAGAGAGCCAAGGAAACAAAATTGCTAAGAGCATAAGCCCTGTGCTCACACTGCTGAAATTTAAATCTTGGCTCTAGCTTTTACTGGCTGAGTGACCGTATTTAAGTTATGTAATCTCTCTGTGTTTTTTTTCCCTTTGACTGTAAAATGGAGATAATTATACTATTATCACACAGGGTTGTTATAAAGATTAAGCGGGAAAATAAACCGAAAGAGTGAAAATGAATTGTTAGTAATCAGACTGCAGTGTTTATAATGGAACGTCAACACAAGGTTTCTAACATATCATACCCAAGGCCACACGACTGCCACGAAATGACTAACAGTTCCTTCTTCTGAGTAATTTCTGCCTTCATCCCAACGTCATCCTGAGTCTCACTTCGTTCTTCTTGTCTCCAGAGCAAAATTTTTGAGATGCCCAATGTCCTTGATTCTTTTTTTCTAATTTTTTTAATGTTTATTTATTTCTGAGACAGACAGAGCATGAGTGGGGGAGGGGCAGAGAGAGAGGGAGACACGGAGTCCGAAGCAGGCTCCAGGCTCTGAGCTGTCAGCACAGAGCCCGACGCGGGGCTCAAACTCACAAACTGTGAGATCGTGACCTGAGCTGAAGTCAGTCGCTCAACCGACTGAGCTACCCAGGCACCCCCCAATGTCCTTGATTCTTGATAGCATTCCAAAACAAGTCCCAACTTCCCTGATGCCCACTTAAAATCTCCCAGCATAAGTCCAAATCTTATAACAAGCCCTACCCAACTCATTTGTATGGAGACACCCTCTGGTGTATGCTCTCTCTTGCTGTAGCAAGCTAATTAAACTTAACTTTGTATGAGTTCAGGTGTGGCCCTGGTGGTCTTTGAGGGATTTCCACAACACTGAGCACATACTGTATGCACAAGAAATGCTAGCTATTGGCATTGATAGTAAAATCTTTTTTCCTCTGGCTTTTTATATGTAGCATACTTCAAGGCACATTTGTTCAAAGAAGAGCCTTTCTTATGTAACTGGGAAGCCAGAGAGCATGGCTAGAATTAAGAGATGTAATTTTTCCTCTAAGGCCCAAAGTGTTGTTTGAAAGTGTCCAGGGTAACAGCAATAGCAATTGGTGGAAAGGAAGAGCAAGCAAAGCTTTCGAGCCTACTGAATCCCAAGTAGTAACCAGGAATTGACCACTGCCTGGACATTTTAAGCCAGGCTAGCCAGATCACTAATAAAAAGAGCTTTTGAAATTGCTACACTTTTTAAGTTCTGATTCCCAAATTTCTACAAACACCCATTTGGCAAATAAGGAAATGGACTTTTGGAGAAGTAGAATGAGCTCCCAAGGCACACACATTATGATTGGGTTAGGTCTGGAAACCAGGACAAGGGTTTATTTGTACAGAAGGTATGTTGGCTACTTATTGCTGCATCACAAATCACCCTAAAACTTAAAAATAAGAGTTATCATTTATTCCCTTTGACAATTTTCTGGTCAGGAACCTGTGAGTTTCTTGGCTGGGTGGTTCAGGCTCGAGGTCTTTCATCACATGCAGGCATCTGAAGGGTTGCCTGGGACCAGAAGATCCACTTCTAAGAGGCTCACTCCTGGCTGAAAAGTTGGTTCCTCTTCATATAGGCCTTTCTACAAGGCTGTTTGAGTGTCTGCAGGACATGACCACTGGCTTTCTCCACAGGGAGCAATCGGAGACAACGCAGAAGTAGCAATAGTCTGTATAATCCAGCCCTGGAAGTCACACATGATCACCTTGGCCATATTCTGTTGTGAACACATGCCAGCCCTGTTTCAGTGCCAGCTCTGTCCATCTGCCAGATGTACTATTTTGGACCGGCACCAAAATTCTGAGTCTCTGTTGCCTCATTTAGCATATAAAAATAACAATTTCCTTTTGGAGTTGTTTTGAACGTAAACCAGTGTAACAGTATCAAGGGTGTTTAGTACAATGCGCTGCCCAGCAGTGAGCATTATTTAGAAGTGACCTGGCCTCCTTAAGGAACCTGTCCCTAGTTCGCTTCATTCTGGCAAAGTTTAAATTCCGAACATTTCCCTATTTCCCTCCCCCCGCCCCCCGGTTTTTTTTTTTTTTTTTTTTTTTTTTCCAACCCCTGGAGAGACAAATCAGTTAGTCCCCGCCATCCCTACCCTAACTGGGATCCAAAGTAGGACTATCCGCAGGCGGAACTCTAGTTCCGGGGGTTGACCTCGGTGCCCGGAGCCCATTAGGAAACGGACCGGAAGTGGCTCCAGCGGCTCCTTTCCGACCTGGGAGGGCAGCGGTACAAAGTCAGCGGGAGGATCCCGGAGGGCTCCGGTGGATTCGAGGCTGCAGCGTGGGGACGTCTTGAAAGCAGAGCGGCGGGGCGACAGGAAGAGCAGCGGGCCGAGCCCTCCCCGGCTACTCCATGCCTGGTTGGAGGCTGCTGGCTCAGGCCGGCGCCCGGGTGCTGGGCTGCGGCGCGAGCGGCCTGGGTGCTGCCCGGGGCTCGGGAAACAGGTGGGTGTTCGAGACTGGGTGTGGAGGTGTGGTCCCTGCGAAACACTGCGACCCGGAGCAGTGCCATGGCCCAGTGCGGAGGGGTCTGCCCTGGGTGGAGGAGAAAGGGGCTGTCTCCAGACCGCAGGCACACAGGAGTTAGGAGCGGTACTCCAAGGAAGCGCCGTTTAAAGGACTGAAGGGGTGGTTTTTTGTTTTTAATGTTTATGAGCCAGCGACTGGCAGAGAGCATTACCAACAGCAGTTATATTATCTACCAGTTAGTGGGCGTTTTCTCTGTACTGAATGCTTTGTTGAGTATGTTAGGCGTCTTAGTTCTCGTAGCCTTATGAGATAGAACTGCTGTCGTTATACCTTCTACAGATACTATCATTATTAATCACGTAGTCGTGATTACGTTTTGCAGATAAAACGGCAGCCTGGGGAAGTAAGATAAGTCAACTAATTAGTGCAAAATTTGGGACTCTAACGTGGATGCACCTGACTACAAAAGGGGCATAGACGACAGAAAGCTTTACTCCTTTTCTGACCCTCTCTGCAAAAATTACACACCTCCTTCCCGACTTTCATCCCCTGAAGTCTTCCTTGGTATGTTCAAGTGGTCAGAGACCATGTCTTTTATGTATCTTCTGAGCTTTGGCAATGTCATTGCAGGGAAGAGGTGAGCTTATCAGAGAAAGGTCAGCATCCCACATTCTGCCACCTCCACTGGATGTAAACTATTAAGGGACATATACAAATTGGTCAGTGGCTTCTCCTTTGTAGGACAGCTCTGTTAGAAATTGGTTTATCCCAGAAGAGAAGATGAAGACCTTTTACCGTAGGGTAATCATTGACAGTAAATATGTGAATCCCGGGGCGCCTGGGTGGCTTGGTCGGTTAAGCGTCCGACTTCGGCTCAGGTCATGATCTCACGATCCGTGAGTTGGAGCCCCGCGTCGGGCTCTGTGATGACAGCTCAGAGCCTGGAGCCTGTTTCAGATTCTGTGTCTCCCTCTCTCTCTGCCCCTCCCCTGTTCACGTTCTGTCTCTCTCTGTCTCAAAAATAAATAAACGTTAAAAAAAAAAATGTGTGAATCCCATTTTTGTCATAAGAAGTGTGAGGGGGGAAAAAAAAAACTTGCACAGATTCCAGACCCTTTCCTAAGGGCCAGACTACACTTTCCAACGCATGTGACCTCCCTTCCCCATGTTAAATGGGGGAACCTTTTATATTGTGGTTTGTTTTCCAATTTTTGTTTTTACAGAGCAGACATCTGGCTTTTGGTTAGAAGTCTCCATGGCAGGAGTGGTACTTGGTGGGATGAGCATCTTTCTGAAGAAAATGTCTCATTTGTTAAGCAGTTGGTCTCTGAGGAAAATAAAGCCCAATTAGCAAGTAAACTGTGTCCTTTAAAAGATGAACCATGGCCTCTACATCCTTGGGAGCCAGGTAGTTATTTTATATTTGAGAAGTTCTCATTCCCTAATGTGACTGGCATACTCAAAATCATAGTGACTGCTGCGAAATGATAAATTTCTTGAATTTATTTTTCATGTCTCAAGTGTGTCTGTTTCAATGTAGTTAGGTTTGCAAGTTTATTTCTAGAATGCTGGTCTACTATGAGTGAATGTCTGATGGTAATCAAGATTTCCTCAAGAAGCTATTTTGCAGGTGAAAGGAAAATCATTCTGCGTATGTCTTCTTGTTTCCTTCAGATAAAAAAATAAAGTCAGGGAAGGAAAGCTGGAGGAGTGTAATTTAAACTGCAGTGTGTCACAGTGATGTTTTCAGTTGGGGTTCTAGCACTCCAGGTTTGCAAAGCATAACTCCAGAATCAGCAACTTGTAGCTCGCAGAGTATTAAACCCATGTGTAGCCAGACCAAGAAGAATAAGGCCTGTCTTGTTGAGAGTGTGGTCTCTGGTTGGGGTTTATTGTGTCAGTTGAATTGTATAGTGATCAGAAGTTCTTAGTGGAGTAACTTTCCGAACTTATGCAAAAAATGTAAGGGGCATGGTGGAGGCTGACATATTTTAGCAACGTGACCTCTTGTGTCATCCCTGTAACCCCACCTAAGTTCTTAGAATTTGAGTGGTAGATGTTTCCCAATTAATGAGGTTAGATATAAATTGATACTAGGAAAGCAAAGTGTAATGATAGATTTATGCCCTCTCTTAATAGCATTATTTTTAAAGCAGAATATTATCAGTTTACCTATTTTCTTCATTTTGTATAGTTCTCGTATATTTGTTCATTATACAGAGATTTATTAAGGACCAATATCTTACCCAGCCATGGTTGAAGTCTCTTACATCTCTAAGGAGCAGTTGTATTTTACTCTATGAATATATTAACATGTGTCTTAGCTGCCTATTGCTCATATTGAAACCACAGTGTAGGAAATACTGTTGTATCATGTTGACGAGTGTTGAAAAAGTTTGTAATAACACTGATTTGTGTTTAATTACCAGGTTCCTCTAGAGTAGGCCTTATTGCCCTAAAGGTGGGTATGATGCCTTTATGGACCAAAGATGGTCAAAAACACGTGGTCACATTACTTCAGGTAAGACAGAAACAGAAGATGTAACAGATCTGTACATGTACCAAGATCTGTTTGTGCAAATCTGAACGGGCAGTATTTGTATCCTAAAATACATAAGTGTATGGTGAAGAATGGGCTAATGTCAAGCATAAATACTATTAAAGAACTTTACTTCTGATTATTTCAGTAAATGTTTCACTTTTGCCTGAGTGGTGGTTTTCATGATACTGGCTTTGGATTTAACTAGGGCAATGAAGAAAAAACTGTGTAACCTAGCTTCTCACAGAGGTACCAGTTTAATTCATAATCGGAAAAAATCTGTCCCAACTTATTTTCATTCTTTCCTCTCAAAATTAACATTTTGGTCTTGTATATATACAATGGAATATTACTTGGTGATCAAAATGAATGAAATCTTGCAATTTGTAACTGTGGATGGAACTAGAGGATTATGTTAAGTGAAATAAGTCAGTCAGAGAAAGATAAATATATGATTTCACTCGTGGAATTTAAGAAAACAAGTTAATTTAGGGGAAGGGAAGGAAAAATAAGATAAAAAGAGAGATGGAGGCAAATCATAAGGAACTTGATTTTTTTTTATTCTTTTATTTTTTTATTTTTTTAAATGTACATCCAAATTAGTTAGCATATAGTGCAACAATGATTTCAGGAGTAGATTCCTTAGTGCCCCTTACCCATTTAGCCCATCCCCCCGCCCACAATCCCTCCCCTAACCCTCAGTTTGTTCTCCATATTTAAGAGTCTTCTCTGTTTTGTCCTCCTTCCTGTTTTTATATTATTTTTGTATCCCTTCCCTTACGTTCATCTGTTTTGTCTCTTAAACTCTTCACATGAGTGAAGTCATATGATCTTTGTCTTTCTCTAATTTCACTTAGCATAATACCCTCCAGTTCCATCCACATAGTTGCAAATGGCAAGATTTCACTCTTTTTGATTGCCGAGTAATCCTCCATTGTATACATATACTACATCTTCTTTTTTTTTTTTTTTTTTTTTTTCCAACGTTTATTTATTTTTGGGACAGAGAGAGACACAGCATGAACGGGGGAGGGGCAGAGAGAGAGGGAGACACAGAATCGGAAACAGGCTCCAGGCTCTGAGCCATCAGCCCAGAGCCCGACGCGGGGCTCGAACTCACAGACCGCGAGATCGTGACCTGGCTGAAGTCGGACGCTTAACCGACTGCGCCACCCAGGCGCCCCTACTACATCTTCTTTATCCATTTATTCATCGATGGACATTTGGGCTCTTTCCATACTTTGGCTATTGTTGATTGTGCTGCTATAAATATGGGGGTGCATGTGTCGCTTCAAAACAGCACACCTGTATCCCGTGGATAAATGCCTAGTAGTGCAATTGCTGGGCCGTAGGGTAGTTCTGTTTTTAGTTTTTTGAGGAACCTCCATACTGTTTGCCAGAGTGGCTGCACCAGCTTGCATTCCCACCAACAATGCAAAAGAGATCCTCTTTCTCTGCATCCTTGCCAATATCTGTTGTTGTCTGGGTTGTTAATGTTAGCCATTCTGACAGGTGTAAGGTGGTATCTCATTGTGGTTTTGATTTGTATTTCCCTGATGATGAGTGATGTGGAGCATTTTCTCATGTGCCAGTTGGCCATCTGTATGTCTTCTGTGGAGAAGTGTCTATTTATGTCTTTTGCCCATTTCTTCACTGGATTCTTTGTTTTTTGGGTGTTGAGTTTGATATGTTCTTTATAGATTTTGGATACTAACCCTTTATCTGATATGTCATTTGCAAATATCTTCTCCCATTCCATCGGTTGCCTTTTAGTTTTGCTGATTGTTTCCTTCACTGTGCAGAAGCTTTTTATTTTGATGAGGTCCCAGTAGTTCATTTTTGCTTTTGTTTCCCTTGCCTCCGGAGACGTGTTGAGTAAGAAGTTGCTGCAGCCAAGATCAAAAAGGTTTTTGCCTGCTTTCTCCTCGAGAATTGTGATGGCTTCCTGTCTTACATTTAGGTCTTTCATCCATTTTGAGTTTATTTTTGTGTATGGTGTAAGAAAGTGGTCCAGGTTCGTTTTTCTGCATGTCGCTGTCCAGTTTTCCCAGCACCATTTGCTGAAGTGACTGTCTTTATTCCACTGGATATTCTTTCCTGCTTTGTCAAAGATTAGTTGCTCATACATTTGGGGGTCCATTTCTGGATCTCTGTTCTGTTCATCTGAGTGTCTTTTTTTGTGCCAGTACCATACTGTCTGGATGATTACAGCTTTGTAATGCATCTTGAAGTCTGGGATTGTGATGCCTCCCGCTTTGGTTTTCTTTTTCAGGATTGCTTTGGATTTTCAGGGTCTTTTCTGGTTCCATACAAATTTTAGGATTGTTTGTTCTATCTCTGTGAAGAATGCTGGTGTAATTTTGATAGGGATTGCATTAAATTTGTAGATTGCTTTGGATAGTATCAACATTTTAACAATATTTGTTCTTCCAATCCATGAGCATGCAATATTTCTTTCATTTTTTTGTGTCTTCTTCATTTCTTTCATAAGCTTTCTACAGTTTTCAGTGTATGGATTTTTTACCTCTTTGGTTCGATTTATTCATAGGTATTTTATGGCTTTTAGTGCAACTGTAAATGGGATCGATTCCTTGATTTCTCTGTCTGTTGCTTCATTGGTGGTGTATAGGAATGCAACCGATTTCTCTGCGTTGATTTTATATCCTGCAACTTTGCTGAATTCATGAATCAGTTCTAGCAGTTTTTTGGTGGAATCTTTTGGGTTGTCCATGTAGACTATCATGTCATCTGCGAAGAGTGAAAGTTTGACCTCCTCCTGGCGGATTTGGAATGCCTTTTATTTCTTTGTGTTGTCTGATTGCAGAGGCTAAGACTACCAATACTATGTTGAATAACAGTGGTGAGAGTGGACATCCCTGTCTTGTTCCTGACCTTGGGGGGATAGCTTTCAGTTTCTCCCCATTGAGGATGATGTTAGCGTTGGGTGATTCATATATGGCTTTTATGATCTTGAGGTATGCTCTTCTATCCCTGCTTTCTTGAGGGTTTTTATCAAGGAAGGATGCTGTATTTCGTCAAATGCTTTCTCTGCATCTATTGAGAGGATCCTATGGTTCTCGTCCTTTCTTTTATTGATGTGATGAATCACGTTAATTGTTTTGCGGATATTGAACCAGCCCTGCATCCCAGGTATAAATCCCACTCGGTCATGGTGAATAATTTTTGTAATGTATTGTTGGATCCGGTTGGCTAATATCTTGTTGAGGATTTTTGCATCCATATTCATCAGGGAAATTGGTCTATAGTTCTCCTTTTCAGTGGGGTCTCTGTCTGGTTTTGGAATCAAGGTAATGCTGGCATCACAGAAAGAGTTTCATAGAAAGGAGTTTACCTTCCATTTCTATTTTTTGGAACAGCTTCAAGAGAATAGATGTTAACTCTTCCTTAAATGTTTGGTAGAATTCCCCTGGAAAGCCATCTGGCCCTGGACTCTTGTTTTTTTGGCAGATTTTTGATTACTAATTCGCTTTCCTTACTGGTTATGGGTCTGTTCAAATTTTCTATTTCTTCCTGTTGCAGTTTTGGTAGTGTATATGTTTCTAGGAATTTGTCCATTTCTTCCAGATTGCCCTTTTTATCGGCATATAATTGTTCATAATATTCTCTTATTATTGTTCTTATCTCTGCTGTGTTGGTTGTGATCGTTCCTCCTTCATTCTTGATTTTATTTATTTGGGTGCTTTGCTTTTCTTCATGATCAAACTGGCTAGTAGTTTATCAGTTTTGTTAATTCTTTCAAAGCACCAGCTTCTTGTTTCATTGATCTGTTCTACTGTTTTTTTGGCTTCGACAGCATTAATTTCTGCTCTAATCTTTATTATTTCCTGCCTTCTGCTGGCTTTGGGTTTTATTTGCTATTCTTTTTCCAGCTCCTTAAGGCATAAAGTTAGGTTGTGTATATGAGATCTTTCGTCCTTCTTTAGGAAGGCCTGGATTGCTATATACTTTCCTCTTATGACTGCCTTTGCTGAGTCCCAGAGGTTTTGGGTTGTGGTGTTACCATTTTCATTGACTCCCATATACTTTTTGAATTCCTCTTTAACTTCTCGGTTAGCTCATTCATTCTTTAGTAGGATATTCTTCAGTCTTCAAGTATTTGCTACCTTTCCAAATTTGTTCTTGTGGTTGATTTTGAGTTTCATAGTGTTGTGGTCTGAAAATATGCACGGTATGATCTCAACCTCTTTGTACTTACTTAGGACTGATTTGTGTCCCAGTGTATGGTCTTTTCTGGAGAACGTTCCATGTGCACTGGAGAAGAATGTATATTCTGTTGCTTTAAGATGAAATGTTCTGAATAGATCTGTTAAGTCCATCTGGTCCAGTGTGTCATTCCAAACCATTGTTTCCTTGTGGATTTTTTGATTAGATGATCTGTCCGTTGCTGTGAGTGGGGTGTTGAAGTCTCCTACTATTATGGTATTACTATCAATGAGCTTCTTTATGTTTGTGATTAATTGATTTATATATTTGGGTGCTTGCACGTTTGGCGCCTAAATGTTTACAATTGTTAGATCTTCTTGGTGGATAGATCCCTTGATTTGATATAATGCCCTTCTGCATCTCTTGATACAGTCTTTATTTTAAAGTCTAGATTGTCTGATATAAGTATGGCTACTCCAGCTTTCTTTTGTTGACCATTAGCATGATAGATGGTTCTCCATCCCCTTATTTTCAATCTGAAGGTGTCTTTATGTCTGAAGTGGGTCTCTTGTAAACAGCATCTAGATGGGTCTTGTTTTCTTATCCATTCTTTTACTCTATGTCCTTTGATTGGAGCATTGAGTCCATTGACATTTAGAGTGAGTACTGAAAGATAGAAATTTATTGCTGTAATGATGCTTGTAGAGTTGGAGTTTCTGGTGGTGTTCTCTGGTCCTTTCTAATCTTTGTTGCATAAATTTTTTTTTTTCATCTCTTCTCCCCTCAGAGAGTCCCCCTTAAAATTTCTTGCAGGGCTGGTTTAGTGGTCACAAACTCCTTTAATTTTTGTTTGTCTAGGAAACTTTTAATCTCTCCTTCTCTTTTGAATGACAGCCTTTCTGGATAAAGAATTCTTGGCTGCATATTTTTCTGATTCAGCACACTGAATATATCCTGCCACTCCTTTCTGGTCTGCCAAGTTTTTGTGGATAGGTCTGCTGCAAACCTGATCTGTCTTGCCTTGTAGGTTAGGGACTTTTTTTCCCTTGCTGCTTTCACGATTCTCTCCTTGTCCGAGTATTTTGTGAATTTGACTATGATATACCTTGTTGATAGTCAGTTTTTGCTGAATCTAATGGGGGTCCTTTTTGCATCCTGGATTTTGATGTCTGTGTCTTTCCCCAGGTTAGGAAAGTTTTCCACTATGATTTGCTCACATAACCCTTCTACCCCTATTTCTCTGTCTTTCTCTTCTGGGACCCCTATGATTCTGATGTTCCTTTTTAATGAGTCACTGATTTCTCTAATTCTTAAATCGTGCTCTTTTGCCTTAATCTCCCTCTTTTTTTCTGCTTCATTATTCTCTATAAGTTGTCCTCTGTATCGCTGATTCTCTGTTCTGCCTCGTCCATCCTTCCTGCCGCTGCATCCATCCGTGATTGCAGTTCAGTTACAACATTTTTTATTTCATTCTATTTTTTACTTCTTTTATCTCTGCAGAAAGAGATTCTAATCTGTCTTCTACTCCAGCTGGTATTCTTATTATCGTGATTCTAAATTCTAGTTCAGACATCTTGCTTATATCTGTGTTGGTTAAATCCCTCTCTGTCGTTTCTTCGTGCTCTTTCTTTTGGGGTGAATTCCTTCGTGTTGTCATTTTGAAAGGAGAAAAGGAATTAATGAGGTAGAAAAATTAAAATTATAAAAATGTTAAAATTAAAATATTAAAATTAAAAAATAAACACACACACACACAAAATCTAATAAATGATGCTAGATCCTGGGTGTGTTTTGGTCTGGGTGTTGATAGTGGTGTGACATAGGAAAAAGGGGGGGGAGGAAATCATTTGAGAATTTGAAAAAATGAATACACTGATGTAGACTAAAATGAGATAATGGGAGTAAAATAGAATTTGAAAAAAATTACACAAAAGTAAAGAATATAGTAGGAAGAAAATTAAAAATATTTCTAATAAAAATTAAAAATGAATTTTTTTCTCTTTCTATATTCAAGAGAAAGAAAAAAAAGGAAATCTTTTGTGAATACAATGTGGTAGACTAAAATAAAATGATGGAAGTAAAATAGAATATGAAAAATTTACCTAAAAGTAAAAACTATAGTAAGAAAAAATTAAAAATGTTTTTAATAGAAATTGAAAGTAAAAATGAAGTTTTTCACTGTCTGCATTCAAGAAAAAGAAATGAAAAAAGAAAACACGGAAATTGTTTGAAAATTTGAAAAGCTGAATACACTGAAGTAGACTAAAATAGAATGATGGAAGTAAGGTAGAATTTGAGAAAAGTAAAGTATATAGTAAAAAAATTAAAGGAAATATTTTTAATAAAAATTGAAAATAAAAATGAATTTTTTGTCTTTCTGCTGAATTCTGTGGTTCAGGTTGTACAGATTGTTGTGTTAATCCTCCAGTCAGTTTTCTAGGTGTGTAGGATGGTTTAGTGTTGGTCAGGCTGTATTTCATGGACGCGAGGCTCACAAAGAACTTCGATGCTGTTCTGCCATCTTGCCTTCTCTCCATAAGAGACTTTTAAATACAGATAACAAACTGAGAGCTGTTGGAGAGATGTTGGGTTGGGGGATGGGCCAAATGGGTGATGGGCATTAAAGAAGGCATTTGTTGGGATGTGCAATGGGTGTTATATGTAAGTGATGAATCACTAAATTTGACTCCTGAAATCATTGCACTATGTGTTAACTAACTTGAATTTAAATAGAAATTTTTTTAAAAATTTGATCTCTTTGCTAACTTAGAATGTAACGCTCTTGTCTAGGGAAGCATTTTGTTCTCTGAGATGATACAAACTCTAATTGTTAAAAATGTGGGTGCTGGGACCAGAATACTTGACTTCACATCTTTATTCTTCCACTGCTTAGCTGTGTTCCTTGGAGCATTGTGCCTCCTCTGTAAAAGATAGAATTGTATTTGGTAAAGGAAATAACTGTTACCTACCTCAGAAGGTTTTTGTGAGAGTTGCACAAGGTACAAATGTCAAGCATTTAAAATAGTGTTAAATGTCCAATTTATATTGGCCACTGTTGTCTTTACAATTATTATTAGAGAAAGATCACTGATGGAGTTAGGAGACCATCATTCCCCAAATTGGGTTGGACATCTGAGTTCATCTTTGGGGCCTAATCCTAGACAGGTGATTGGACAGATGGTGGTGATTAAAATGAGTGCTCATGCACAGAAGTACGCTGAGTGCTCATAGGCCCCAGGGGGCCTTATAGGCCTTAGGACATTGTTATTGACCCTGAATGATCAAAGAGAGGATTATAGTTTCTAAAACTCTAGGGAACTTTGAGAGCTTTTAGGAATGCCTAGTTGGATTGTAAATTGGTACAACCACTTCGGAAAACAGTTTAGCATAATTATGTGGTAAAGTTGAGATTGGTGAACCTTGTAGTCTGGCCATTTCACTCCTGAGTGTTTAACAGAAAACTTGAGCAGGATACCTCTACAACAGTTATTATAGCAGTATTGCTCTTAATACTTCCCCAACTAGAAATAACCTACAAGTCTAACAGAATGGATAAATAAGTCATGGTATTCACACACTGGAAAGCTGGATAGCAGTGAAAATGAACAGAAGAGAGCTACACACAACAATATGGATTAAACTTAGAAATATAAACAAGTGAAAGAAGGAAAGCATGGAAAAGCACCTACAGTTTGATTCTATTTGTACAAAGTCTAAAGCAGGCAACACTAAACTACATTATTAAATACTTTCAAAGGTAGCAATTACAAAGAAAAGTAAGTAAATGATTACTGTAAGTGTCAAGAATAGTAGTTATTTCTAGGGCAGTGCTTCTCAAATTTTAGTGAGCCTCAGAATCAACCTGGAAGGCTTATAAAATGAGATTCTGATTCAGTAGGTCTGGGCTGAGGCCTAAGGGTCAGCATTTTCACCAAGTTCCCAGGTGATGTCGATGCTGCTTCTTTGGAGACCACACATTGAGAACCGCTGCTTCAGGGGTTAAAAAAAAAAAAAAAAAAAAAAGGCAGGGAGGTTATTGGGAAGAGCCACGCAGAGGTTTTGTGGATTCTACTTCTTGACATGGGTGGTGGTTAATGCCTGTTTTCTTCACAACTATGCGTTCTGTTGTATATTTTTGTTTTAGGCACTTTTCTCTATGTGTTGTCTGTATGCTCTGCCTGTAATTGACTTTTTTTTTTTAAGGGTATTTCTATAATTTAAGATTGTGGTTGGTGTTAGAGGAATGGTGAGATAATTAACTTTAGGGAATTCCTCATTGTCCTAAGGCTTTGGTGTGGCTGGTATGATATGTTATAATGTATCTTGGCACATAACTTAGTTTTTTTATATTTGTTTTCTTAGGTACAAGACTGTCATGTTCTAAAATATACTCCAAAGGAAAACCATGATGGAAAAATGGCAGCCCTAACTGTAGGAGGAAAAACTGTGTCACGTTTCTATGTAAGGATGTATTTTCATTCTTTAGAATAGTACATTTCATTAGCTTCAGATCTGAATTCTTTAAGTTTTAAGGCTATTCCATAGTCACAAACTTGTGTTTGTCCGTGTGGTAAATTGTGGATTTGGGGTGGAGGTAGTTTGTTGAAGCCCTTG
Organism: Puma concolor; assembly: GCF_028749965.1. NCBI lineage: Eukaryota > Metazoa > Chordata > Mammalia > Carnivora > Felidae > Puma > Puma concolor. The sequence continues at coordinate 27,794,428 of NC_141675.1, read as the reverse complement.
AGCCCAGGATTCTCTATTTTTCCAGTTCCTCTCTTTCGTATTTGGAACAAGTAACTTTACCCTCCATGCTGAAGTATTTACCCATCTGTACAATGGGGATAAAAATACTACCTACCTAAGAGATTTGTTACCAAGATTAATGAGATTTTTCGTATGTGTCTTCTACAAAGACACATGGAAGAGGGTATTTGTGCTTGGGAAGAGAGGTGTGGTGTAGGAGATCTTAGTGTGTGAGTGTGGGGGAAGGTAGTTAAGGTGCAAAGGTACACCTGTCTGGGTAGAGTGCTGAAGGGTTTAGACTTCATCCTGTAGACTCCCAAGCACTTTCTAAATTCTTTTAAAAAAAAAAAATTTTTTTTAATGTTTATTTTTGAGACAGAGCATGAGTGAGGGAGGGGCAGAGAGACAGGGAGACACAGAATCCGAAGCAGGCTCCAGGCTCTGAACTGTCACCACAGAGCCCCATGTGGGGCTCGAACTCATCAACTGCGAGATCATGACCTGAGCCGAAGTTGGATGCTCAACCAACTGAGCCACCCAGGCACCCCAAGAGCTTTCTTAATTCTTTAACTGTGGCAGTAATGTGGTCAAGTCGTTATCCTGGTTAACTAGATAAGAAGAATCTGGATGCAAGGAGGACATTTAGGAAGTTGTTTTAAGCTCTGGGAAGAGTGGATAAAAGGCTTTGAGCCAAGGCAGTTGCATTGGGCTTGGAGGAGACAGGGATTTAAAGAAGACTGGGTGAGTATATGGTGAGGGGACGCAGGCAGAGAGTGGTTCCTAAGCGAGCACCTGGTTCATTGCTAATGCTGTAACCTGAAATAGCAACAAGGAAAGAGGAAGTTTTGGAGGAAAGAAGTGTGTGCGGCGTTTATAGAAAATTCAGGTGGGGTTGTCCCGTAAATAGTGGGATATACTGATCAGTGAATTCAGTTATATGGTTAAAACCATATAGAATCATCAGAGTCCTATAGTTTGGTAGGACTAGAGTCCATTTAGGCCTGTCTCATAAGTGTTAGAGAAGTTAGTTACCTTTGCATATTATACTAGTATAGCCTATTTATATATATTTTTAGTTCTGCTAAAAATTCTGCTATTCACTCTTGACAATGTATTGGCTAATAATTTTAGGATTTAAAATAATTTCACAGTAATGAAAAGCACAGTGAGGTATTTATGGAAACTTTTTTTAGATGTCAGATTTTTTTCAAATGTTTGAATATTTTAAATGTATGTATGCTAGTCTTCATGTGAATAATTGTTTGATACATGTTTTCTCGTTGATTGTACTTCTGTGTTTTTGTTATGTCTAGCACCATCATCTTTATTTTCATTACCAATTTTGTAAATTCATGACTTTATCGCCTTGATACTTGTAAATCAAACATAAAATTGGGATAACCACTCTGCTCCAACAGATCTGTGAACATTACTTCCCAGAACTGTGAGCCAGTGGAAAAACAAGTGGATGTGGGGTCAGAAGAGCTGAGTTCTAATTCTCACTTCTACCATTAGCTCCTCCCTTCACTCTACTTTCTTGAACATCTGTTTTCTTATACATAAAAACAGGGAATTGGACTTGATGGCTGCTAATCCTCTTTTGGTTCTAAAAGTCTCACATTAACTCTCAAATATTTTAGTTCTCAAGGAAAAACAAAAGTTCCCCCCAAAAATGTATTTGGCAACTCATTTTATTCTATTTTACTTAATGAAGAAGGTGTCTTATAGATAAGATTTTATTAGCATAATACTAATAATTAAAATATTTCAGAAATGGTAGTACTACATTTTCATACTTGAGACTGTGGTCTACACATTTTAAGCTTTATTCTCTTTCGTGAGTATACCGCACAGCAAGGTGATTTGGATGCTCTATTGTGTTGTGGAGGATTTCCACCCACTTACCTTGCACAGATTTTATTTACTCTCTGGTATAGGAAGTGCTACAGAGACCTTTCATGCTTTTCAAGATATAAATTTTCTAGGTCCAGAGAACATGTATTAAATACTAAGAAAAATCTTTGTCTTTGACCTTTTTTTAGAGTGAGGTGTGAAAATGAAGTTTTAGAATTCTTTATAAGTAAAGAATTTTGGTTCAGAAAGGAAAAAGATTTTCAAACCTAAAAGTAAGCAGACTTCCTTTTGCGTATTGTATCCCTCAGAGAAACTGCAAGTACGTTGGTTATAGAAGGTTTTAAAAACAAATACACCGATGAATATAAAATCTCAACTAGTTAAGCATTCTAAAATGATTGAATCAGTTTTATTTATAATAGGGCTAGAACTGTTTTGGGTTGTTTTTTTTTTTTTTTTTTTTTAACTCTGTAAAGACTTTTTTAGGCCTCCCAGAAATTAGACTGTTTTGCTTTTGCTGTTTTTGTAGTTTATTGTAAATAAAAACATAGTGTTTTTGAATAAGGAAGTTAAGTGGCCTTAAAAGTTGATCGAATCAATTCATCTTAGGAGCACAGAAGCATTTTCATTGTGAGAGGGATAATTGCAAAGAACTTTGAAGAGGGAGACAAAAAATGCAGCTTCATAGATGGGATTATCCGAGTGTGACATTGCTGTCAGTCTTTTAAATTGCCTTTTGAAATCATTTATTTGGAAGTCAAAAAAAAAAAAAAAAAAAAAAAGCCTTGTGTTACACCACTGCTGCTTTCAGCTCAACTTGAGCATTTGGTGTTTTTCACAAACAATACCTAATTAGTTTTATGATATTTTGATTTTTAAAAGAAAAAATTAAAGTATTCAATTTTACTGAAATTAAAAGATAATCAAGAAGTATGTTATGTATTATCTTTTATGTTTCAGTCTGTAGTTACTTAGGTCAAGATGTTTATCTTTATTTTGTGTTGCTGAAAAGTAAAAGATTTTTCTTAGAAGCTTCCTCGCATACTTAGAAGCTATTAATAAAATGCTTTTTAAATCATCAGGTAGAATATGTGAATGTCAAATAAATTTGAAATCTATTCTAAAATGTAATAAATCTAAATCTGAACATCAGTAAAATAATTGCAAGGAGCCACATTTTTATTCTTTTTTTTTTTTTAACGTTTACTTTTGAGACAGAGAGAGACAGAGCATGAACGGGGGGAGGGTCAGAGAAAGAGGGAGACACAGAATCAGAAGCAGGCTCCAGGTTCTGAGCTGTCAGCACAGAGCCTGACCCGGGGCTCGAACTCACGGATCGCGAGATCACGACCTGAGCCGAAGTCAGATGCTTAACTGACTGAGCCACCCAGGCGCCCCAAGGAGCCACATTTTTTTTTCAACGTTTATTTATTTTTGGGACAGAGAGAGACAGAGCATGAACGGGGGAGGGGCAGAGAGAGAGGGAGACACAGAATCGGAAACAGGCCCCAGGCTCTGAGCCATCAGCCCAGAGCCTGACGCGGGGCTCGAACTCCTGGACCGCGAGATCGTGACCTGGCTGAAGTCGGACGCTTAACCGACTGCGCCACCCAGGCGCCCCAGAGCCACATTTTTAAATGAGAACTTATGTGTTTGCTTTTGTTGCGAATGAAGTGTGTATGGTTGATGAAAAGTAGGGGACTTGATAAGTGTGTTGTTGAATATGACTGTTGGATTTGAGCATGTGGGAGGTGAAGCTATAGAGAATGACTGGGATGAACTTATGTCATCATTCTTTTGGAGGAAAGGAGGAAAGGATAGCTTCTTGAGGGAACACTGAAGTACAGAACAATCTTTTGTAGGCATCTAAGGCAGGGCTTCTCAGCATCTGTTGCATGGTTCCACTAGAGGGCTCCAGGGTTTGTGGGCTGACCCAAAAATTAACATTCTATACTTATGGGCCAGTGCCACCCAATTTCATGTCTATCAAAGGCAACCTTCTCAGTGTTACAGGGTGGCCCTAACAGTCCACATTTTAAACTGAAATCAAGGAACTGCAGTTTGCTGCATATTCACATATTCTACAATTAAGTCTGGCTGTGCAGATACTCCATTGGATTGGGTGTGCAGTGATGCTTGATTATCCGTACATCATCAGCATCCTCTTGAGTTGGCTAGGGTTTTTCAGTTGCTGCTGTGCTTGCTTTTTTAATTACAAAATTACTCTTGGTTTGATTTCATAATATAGTTTCCTGAAGATTTGCTCATCCTCAGAATAAGCTGTAATGTTTATTTTAGGCCTGCAGTTTTTTAAATAACTAGACTTGAAGATAGCATTGTAAACACAGTAATATTGTGTGCCAAGAACTGATGCAGCAGCAAGCGTGGAAAGGTGGGGTGACTTGGAGAGACAAACCAGGACTTCACGTCTAGACAGATGTCTGTCCTCCATCTCTTGTGTCTTCACCATTCATTTAGCTCACTTCTGCAGTGTCTGACTTGCCACTGTGCTTAGCTCTAAAGTTACAGATACAGGTAAATAAAACGGCTCACCACCCATGTGCTCCAGCAGACAGGCAAACATTCACTGGTAAATGTAAGGTAACATGAATAATAATTGAGATGTATGCAAGGTCTAGCGATAACAGACAAGGAAGTAGTCTGCTCTGGCAAGGCGGCCCAGGCAGGAATCTAGACAGGAAATATCACTGGAGCTGGGACTAGACATATATTTAACAGATTTTTTAACATGCTTTGGAGGTACAGAGGTGGAGAAGAATTACAGGCCAAGGGACTGGCGTAAGCAGACATAGGTAAGCATACATAGAGTACTATGGCTTGTTGGGCTGCAGGTGTTTCTTTTGTGATGAGAGAGGAAGTTGAAGGGGAGAGAGCATCAGGAAGATAGATACGCCTATGTTGGTTATAGTCGCATGAAAGAGGTACTCTTCACACCAGAAAATGTAAAGTGGTACAACTCTTTTGGTAAGTCTTCCAGCAATCTATATCGAGAGTCTTAAGAATTAAAAAAAAAGACCCAGGACATCATTTTAAGGAAATGAGGTATCCATGAAATTTTCCATTCAAAGATATTTTTTATTCAAGGATATTTACAGTAGCAGAAAAAAGGGCAAGGGTAAAGGGAAAAACAGGCAGCAGGACCTACCAGGAGCTGGGGATGTAGCAGCAACTAAAGTTTCTGTTCTCAAAGCTTACATTTTGGTGGGCTTGGGGGTGAAACAGGGAGGCTGCAGCATAGAAGATAAACAATAAAAAATGGCTAGAGAAGCGCTTCTAAGACTAATAAAGTAGGTTGAGAGGATTGCGAGTGACAGAAAGTGGTGCTATTTTAGACAGAATAATCAGGAAAGGTAAGTTAATATTTGGATAGAGGCCTGAATAAATTGAGGGAGCAAGGCCTGGAAAAAATCTGGCAGGAAAGCATTTCAGGCAGGGGGGACAGTATGTGCAAAGTACCTGAGGCCATTGTTTAATGTATTCTTGGACTGGTTAGGAGGAATGCATTGTACCTGAAGCAGGGTGGCCAGGAGGAGAGTAGTAGATGAGGACAGAATGTACAGAACCTTGTAAACCGTGTTAAGGATTTAGGATTGATTCTGCATGAGATGGAAACCATTGTGGAGACATGAGTTAGCTTGAGTTTTAAAAGGGTCATGCCAGCCTGTGACTAGAGAACAGAGCGTGGAGCCAGGAGTGTGGAAGTTTGGAGACCGACTAGGAGGCTATGGAAATAATCCAGGAAAAAGATGGTGGATTGGGGTGCGGGTGAGGAGTAGTTGATGTGGGCTGTATTTTTTTCTCTTTTGTTTGAGAGAGAGAGAGAGCGTGAGCAGGGGAGGGGCAGAGGGAGAGAGAGAGAATCCCAAGCAGTCTCCACACTGTGACGGTGAGGACACTGTCATAGGGCTTAATCCCAGGATCTGTGAGATCATGACCTGAGCTGAAGTCAGGAGTCAGACCCTTTACCGACTCAGCCACCCAGGCACACGTGGACTGTATTTTTAGAGTCTACAGGAACTGCTGATCAGTGGGACGTGGGACGTGAGAAAGAAAAGAGTCAAAGGTAATCACAAGATTTTGGGTCCAAACAACAGAAGTATGGAGTTGCCCTTTGTTGAGATTTGGAAGATCAGAGGAAAGCAGGCTTCTGGGGGGAAGTTGAGTTCAATTTTAGACATGTCAGATTTGAGTTGCTGTATGACATCGAAGTGAGATAGTGAGATAGTGGCATTTGGATGAATGAATTTGCAGTTCAGAATAGAATTTGCAATTGAAGTTAGAAATGTGGGGTTTTTAGTGTGTGAAAGAACAGAGAGTGACAGCCTCAAGGAGAAAGTGGTCACCTGTGCCAAGCATTGCTGATAGAGCCAATAAGATGAGTATTGACTGGTGTGTTTGACCACATGGAGATGGTTGGTGACCTTGACAAGCACTTTGCATTGAGTATCAGGGGCTGCAAGTATCTAATTAAAGTGGGTTTGAGAGAATGGGAAGATAGAACGTAGATTCAGCAAAAGTCTTTCAAGGAGATTGTAAGGGGGAATGGAAAGATTAGCTAAAGGAGGCTGTGTGGTCAAGAGAAAGTTTTGGGTTTTTTGTTTTTTGTGTTTTAAAGTTTTTTTTTTTTTAATTAATTTTGAGAGAGTACGCATGCACACACAAGGAGGGGCAGAGAGAGGGGGAGAGAGAGAATCCCAGGCAGGCTTCATGCTGTCAGCACAGCGCCTGACGTAGGGCTCAATCCCATGGACTGTGAGATCATGACCGGAGCCAAAATCAAGAGTCGGACGCTTAACCCACCGAGCCACCCAGGTGCCTTAGGATTAGGTTTCTTGATACTTACAGTCTCCAGTCAGAATTCACATATGATCACAACTCTTTCTTTTCCTACAGAAGAAAAGTCTTTTACCATTTAGTGTATATGAGCTCCACCATGCACATGGTGGATCCTTGGTGTAATGGATTATAGATAAAAATCCCACCTCCCCAAATAAGAGGAATGTGGTGCTCTTTGTTCATTAGGGGAACAATGTGCTCTTAATGATTTGTTGATAACTTGGTTTAGATCTCTGTGTATTGAACTCCACCTTTAGTATTAATGAGTTACTTATGTGTACTGCTTTTCCTCTAGAAATCTCCATCTCTATTGGAATTTTACCAAGAACTTGGATTGCCGCCAAAACAGAAAGTTAAAATCTTTCGTGTAACAGATAATGCTGTGATTAAACCAGGTAATCTGAGGTTGGGGAGAGGAGGGAGGCAAAAATACCCAGATAACGTGGTTTGTTTAATGTTAGCCCTTTCAGTAAAGTTGAATCCACAATACAAAGCCCCAAACATTTATTTTTAAATACAAAATGGCATCTAATTTAATCACTGGGGACAAACAAGCCATTTTCTTTTTTGACTAGAAAGAACTGTAGAGAACTCTTTGTTTTCCATTAAAGAGGGAGGAGTGCTTTTGTTTTTAACTTGTACAGAGAGTTTTACATTTGGAAGAGTCACTCCAAATAAATACACTAACTTTTATTTATTTTTATTTTTTATTTTTTTAAATACACAAACTTTTAAAATGTGAAGTTCACTCGGTGTAGGGTGGCATTTTAGTAAGTGAGGAACAGCTAGACCCCCGTTGAGATAGAAGAATTTGAGAAAATATGAAACAGTAGAGTGACTGACCATAGCACCTCGATCCTTGCTTAAAAATTCCAAAGTATTTTACTTTACCAGATGTCAAAAAGTACAGTTTGGCAATGTGTTTATGTCGGTTTATGTAGTTAACAACATTTTGACATCTTTGAACTTCAGAAAAGCTCCTTCGTGTCTTGAACTTGAGTTCTAACAATTAGTCAGAGGGTGTCTTGAGATTTAATACTTTAATATCTGAACTGAATTTCATGAAGTAAAGTACAATTTCAATACGCCTTACTAATTGGAATGACAGAGGATCAGCCTTGATATAAGCTAGAATTAAAAGTGTTTTTTGAAGTACAAGTACTATAGTTTAAAGCTAAAGTGAATGGAATTAAGGGAACAAATGTAAAATTTAAGTCCATATTAACTTCTGTTGTAGCTCAAACCATTTAAAATTGTTTTTGTGGTGAAAAGTGGTCATGTATCAACACTTCAAGTCATTCAACCTCCTAGAAATTTAGTCAGTTTTAATCTCTCCTATTTTTTCTTAGTTCAACGTTTTTCTCTGCCCATACAAATCTAGGTTACGTCCTTCATTAAAGGATACTACCCCTCTGAAATCCCGTAGAATCTTACTCCCTGTTTTAAATGAGCCAAAAATAGCATTCAATTATATTCCCTATTACATTGATTATGGCTTTTTTTTTGTTTTGTTTTTAAGAAAAATGTCTCTTATTTGATGATGTTAACGTTGATTCTTCACCTATATAATAAATTCTTGAGGTCAGGAACCATGTCTTATACTTCTGTATTTCTAACTGTACATATGGTAAATGTGCAGTATTTGCAGATTGTCAAATTAAATAGTTCTCATAGTGTTAACTTTAAATTGATGCAAACAAAATGTTGTGAAGGACTTTCACTTACAAAATTCCTTTAAATAACACATTTTTCTGGTGTATTTTAAGTAAGACTCCATTTACATACAACCAGATTTGGAAATGTTAGTATATAAAACTAGGGGTATCAATAATAGCAATTTTTCAGTATTCTAAATGATCCAGGCATGCTAGAATAACTATATTTTATTGATACAGTGACCATTCTACCAAAAATAGATATGTATGGGCTATATATGGATATCACACATCCAGTGTACAATGGAGCTGGGTTCAAACACTTAAGTTCCTACTTTCGGATAACTTATCTCAAATCTCTAAAAAAAGATTTGATCCAGCCAGAACATTTTTTTGAGTCATTCTTTTATTTTTATTTTCGTTATATGAAATAGGAAAAATATCTTAAGTCAGTATATTGTTATTTACCAAAGCAACAAAAAATCATCAAACCCATGTATTTACCAGCAAGAACACAGTGTCTGTCATGTGAATTACCCATTTCAACCAGTACCACGTTGGCCTCTGTGAAGGCACAAGCCCATCCGCCAGCCGTGATCTGTTGGCCCGACATCCTGGGACACATTGTTCTTCAGCCCATGGACAGTCGATTAAAACATGTTTGATGAACAATTTTAATTATTGATGTTTCTAATAATTATAATTGCAGAAGAGAATCTTCTACTTTTTTGGAAACCTGATAGGCTTTCTAGATGTAGTTTATGTTCAGTGACGTTGTTCTGGGCCGACATTTCATATATTGTTTGTTTTCTTTTCATAAAGGCACTCCTCTTTATGCTGCTCACTTTCGCCCTGGACAGTATGTGGATGTCACAGCCAAAACGTAGGTCTGCTTAACAGGTTCTTTTCCTTTTGTTCTTCTCATATTAAAAAATAACAGAGCAAGTGAAAGTATAGTCTTTCAAGTCAATGAGTAAAGATTAAGTAACCATTATTCTCATTCGTAATTCTATAACGTTACTGATTGTACTGGATTTTAAATTGCACTGAATTAGTTGTATGTGAAGAGTTCACATCAACTTACAGGTTTTAAACTGAGACACATGCTTCTGGAAATGAGTCTGAAAGAAAGGTCACATTACTCAGGTTCTTTGTGGGTTGGGCCCGCTTCTATTTTTAAGACCAAAGGCTACCTGCTGTTTGATGGTGAAATATAAATGAACAGTGCTATGCAGTTCTTTTGAGATTGTGTCATCTAGTAATTGGTGGTTCTTTCCAACTCTAGGAGATGGTTACATTAGAAACATTACAAACATTTTGTATGGTATGCGATGGTTGTTTTGCTTAAGGTTCCCCTAGGGTAACTATAAAACATTTTGTTAACTGTGTTAAAATAAAAGCCTATCAAAAGCTGGAAGAAGCAGTATTACACCTTAGACCTCTAGCAGTATGGGGTTATCTCTCAGTGCTGGACAAGTGAGACTTCTTGCATAAAAACAGGATATTTTTTTATCCTTAAACAAGGGTTTAATTTGGCAGAAATCAACACTTATTTGTCACACTAACAGAAAAATGCTGACTTTGAGTCATTTTCAGACTGGGCAATGGTATTTCTGGTACTTTAGTTTTTTCGTATCTTACTGTCAGATGACTTAAGATAAGTTCGGTACTGGCAGGATGATCTCCAGGAAACATTTAGCTCTTAGAGAAGCAGCAGTTCAAAATTTGGTTAAGGTTACTTCACTATGGAATGAAGTAACTGATCCCCCGTCTATGTTTGTGTAGAAATTGTTCAGTATATGTTAGTAGAATCCACCTGACCTAGGCTAAACTAAACTCCAGATATCAGCTCTTGGCCCTTCTTGTTTCTTGTTCTGTCACCACAGATGATAATTTTACTTCTTTTGTGTGCCTTTTTTGTCATTTGAAAAATGGGTCTGGGAACTGTTTCAAAATTAACGGTGGTCCACAGGTGCTCTGGAACAGTCTGACAATCACAGTGACTGAGCCAAAGAGCTTTTAAGCAAGGAAACCAGATGAGTGCCAGCATCAGTTTCCTTAATGCAGTCAGATGCACTTTATTTCCACTCAGGTAAGAGCCATAGCAAACAGCTCTTACCTTTGATTAGCTATTTAGAAATGGAGTCCGGATAGATGGACAATACAGTGGGTCCTCTTTTTAGAGAGATTATGGACTTCTCCCCCTTTTTTTCCTGCATCCTGATTGTTGCAGACTCATTCCTACTTACTGAGGCCTCTAAAATTACTTGGTAACTTTCTTTGTTCTGTCTTTCCTTGTCAAGAACTCAGAATATTGGAGCTGTAAAACTTTCGTTACCTAGGGAGATGTGTGTGTCGTGAATCAGATGATTTTCCTTTTTAATTTCTGAGTTGATTATTATATATAATAAAGTACCTCAGTAATTTTGTTAATATACACACAGCTGATAGTGCATAAATTCTGTTACCTAGTTTACCGAATATATGAGCTATCCTGAGAAGTCCTACAAAGTCAGAGGCCTTTGTTAGCAGGTGCCTTGTGCTGGGATTTGTGACTAGATTGGACTAAAGCCAGCTTTTCAGATGGCTGTGTTCAGCAAATGCTTTCATTTCATATGCTGCTGTCAGGTTTCATTGACTTCTTAAAAGTTAGTTTTAAAACTTCATCCTTTTTATTACGAGTATAAAATGAAAAGGAAGCGGTTTTAATATCATGTACCTAGAAAACTGTAAATCCTTGTGCCAGTCTCAAGACTAGATGGCTGATAAGAGCTGGGGGAACAACTAGCCCTGGGATTTAAAGTAGTTGCCGTTCAACTCTGGAGAAGGGAGGACCTTCATTTGAGAAGATCTCACTGTTGTGTGTGCTGCAGTCCAGGATTCTGTTTGACTTTTCACCAGGTAACTGGCAAGAGTTACCCCACACAAGTGTGCACTTTAGTCTCGTGGGCATGTCTTTACATCGTATTACTTCAGATGTGATGAAATAAGACTTTCGCTTTTTGCTGAATATTTCCAGTGACTCTTGTAGCTAGCATGTTATTATGGCCTCAAGATGCTTCTGAGTGTTTGTAAATTAGTGGGACTCTGTCCTTCTCACGAGGAGCCGTTTTGAATTCCTTCCAGGGGCAGCATTGGATCCTCAGCTGCATGCAGTCCTGGTGGCTGCTGCCTCTCCCTTTTGCCCTTGACAGATAATGGAGGACACACACACGCATCTGCTCACTTTTCTTTTTCCTTTTTAAATCCTGGTCTCCTTTTCCTGATGCTTCTCAGTTTACGGAGTTGAAGTTCTTTACAGCCAATGAGAATGTTCTTCTCCTTGTTGACTATAAATGGAACCATCATCTTTTGGGAATAGATTACGAGTACTCTCGGTCCCTTACTATGTCTTGCTTACGGCCAGAGATTTGCTTCTTTGTCCTCCATTTCCAGCCCCTGTTTTAAATGTTTTGATATGTCTGGACCCCCTTTTCTTGATTATTAATCCTGTTAGAAAAAATCGTACAGTGACACAGGTCCCACGATGAAGGATATGGATTTACAGGCAGAGGCAGTGGTTGTCACACTTGAGTAGGTTTCAGAATCTGCAGGAGGGCTTGTTAAACACAGATTGCAGGACACCCCACCCTCCAGGCCACCCCCCCCCCCCCCCACACAGTTCTTTTTTGGTAGGTCTGGGGTAGTACCTGAGAATTTGCATTTCTAACAAGCACCTACTGAAGTAGATGCTACTAGTCCAGGGACCACACTTTAAGAAACACTGGACTAGAGAACAGTCAAGGGCTCACCAGTGGAACCACATTCCCTTCCTACTCCTTCACCCCGCTTGGAATCCTAATCCTTTCCTTTTCCTAAGTCTGTATTCAAATTATAACACATAAACATCTGTTTTACAGCAAGCAAATTTAATCGATCCAGTTTTGAGTAACAGGGTCAATAAAAGTAGGCCTATTTATAACTCACATTTTAGTTAACATAGAACTGAAAATTGGTCTCTTTAGTAATTAATGGTCTTCATCATCTTCTTTCCATTAGAAAAGAAAAATCTGAAATTAATCTCATTGAAAATCTTCATTTTTCTCACATTGTAATATTTATATTTAAATGTTAAATCTGTACTTACATTTTGAGTATTTCAATTTTTTTTACTTTATACCTTCAATTTTAATTGCTTGACTAAACATAGTTTAGGAATAACTAAGAACATTTGGGGCGCCTAGGTGGCTTGGGCATCCAATTCTTGATATCAGCTCAGGCATTTATCTCAGGGTTGTGAGTTCAGGCCCCTCATTGGGCTCCCTGTGGGGCATGAAGCCTACTTTACAAAAAAATTAAAATTAAATTAAATTTGAAAAGAGGGCTCAGTTGGTTGAGCACCTGATTTATGCTCAGGTCATGATCCCAGGGTAATGGGATTGAGCCCCACATTGGGCTCTCTGCTGAGCATGGAGTCTGCTTTAAGATTCTCTCTCTCTCTCTCTTTTCTCTCCCTTTCTCTCTCTCTCTCTCTCTCCCCCTCTCCCTCTCTCCCTCTCCCTCCACCCCCTGCTCCCTCCCACCCCTCTACCTGCTCACACTGTTGATTGATAGATAGATAGATAGATAGATAGATAGATAAGAAAATTTAAAACAATATACTACCTAAAATAAGAGAATACAATGTTAATGGAAACTACTTCAAGGATGAAATCGTCTGCATTTTTTTTAAGTGACCAGTGACCAACAGTAGTAACTTCTTCTTGAAGACTTTCTTAAATTTTTAAATGTTTCTCAGTTAATAATTGCATTGGAAAATCTGCTTGCATTGAAAGATACATTGTATTTATCTGTGCCAAATTTGGGTATGATTCTCTGTATAAATAAGTATTTACTAGTGTCACTTTGGAATATGAGGTAAATACATACTTTCCAGAGTTCATTTTAATTTTTACTTTTATACCAGAAATCATTTTTCATCCAGAGGACTTGAGAATCTAAATTTAATTTAAATTAATAGGAAAGGTTTTTACATCTAATATATAAAACCATTCTAGCAGGGGCGCCTGGGTGGCTCAGTCAGTTAAGTGTGTGACTTTGGCTCAGATCATGATTTCACGGTTCGTGAGTTCAAGCCCATCGTCGGGCTCTGTGCTGACAGCTCAGAGCCTGGAGCCTGCTTCAGATTCTTTGTCTCCCTCTCTCTCTGCTCCTCCCCCGCTCACAATCTGCCTGTCTGGCTCTCTCTCTCTCACAAATAAATAAACATTAAAAAAATTTTTTTAAAACCATTCTAGCAGAATAATTTTTCAGTTTCATTATCCTGTTTACAGCTATGCTGTTAAAAGCCCTGTCTTTGAAATATGACAGTTTTATGTAATTCATTCTAAATAAAAATTTAAGACTAGCATGTACAGTGATGTGTTCCTCACGCCCTGCCCTAGCATCTTTTAAAGTTTATATCCCTGTTCTATAATGGCGATTACATTCCAGTGTAACTTCTAATAGATGTTCTCCCTTTCTTTCACTCTCAGCTTTGAGAAGGAAATGGCTATGAATAAACAGTAGGTGAGATGAGAGGGACTGTTGATTCTGTCCTCAACATAGGATGCTTAGCCCATTGTTTTCTGGTGAATCCTAATGGTGCTTGTCATATTTTATAGGGTTTTTTTTTAAAGGAAAGAAATTAGACAAGAATGAAAGAATAAACAAAAATAAAACTGTAAAAATGCACTCTACATTGTAGGGAAAGGCGGTTAGGTCTTGTCTGAAAGGACTGGAAGGACACCGACGGTGCTGATACCTCTATGACGTGGGCGTGGTGCCCTTTCCTGCCAAGTGTTTTATTAAGCTTTATTATTAATTTTAATGTTTATTTTTGAGTGAGAGAGAGTCAGACCGTGAGCAGGGGAGGGGCAGAGAGAGGGGAGACACAGAATCCAAAGCAGGCTCCAGGCTCCGAGCTGTCAGCACAGAGCCCGACACGGGGCTTGAACCCACAAACCGTGAGATCGTGACCTGAGCCGAAGTTGGACGCTTAACCGACTGAGCCACCCAGGCGCACCTTATTAAGCTTTAAATCGTGACAGTGACAAACCTGCAGTAAGTTTTTTTCTGCTTGTCTGGAACTTATTTGTTCACTTATTTGTTTAAATTCTGAAACCCAGAATGAAGTTAGAAAACAGTTCATTCAGCTATTTAAAAGATTTTTTTCTTTCTGTACAAAGGATAATCTAGCAATCCTGTTTACAAGTCTGGGTCAATTACAATAACCTGTATATTTTCGGGCATAATCTTAATCCCTTAAACTCATCAGTGCTCTTTCAATTCTTACTGCCCTTTGGCCTTGAAATAGAAAAATAGGCATTTACCTTGATAATGTTATCCTTGGTATTAGAAATGAAACGAGTGGGGGAGATTAGGTGACTGGTCCAGCACATTTGCACATTACTGAGATTTGGTTAATTTGGGTTCTTTCATTAAAATACCACATTATATACAGAAATATGGTTGCCCTTCAAAGTCTTAAGGTGATTAAAATGCCAGGTGGATTCTTAAAAGAGCAAAGACTCTTTGGGCTCTGTGCCCAGTCCTGCATACTGTCAGAAGGGTGCCTGTATCCTGGCAGAAACCTTCCCCACTAGCCTGTTACTCTTCTTTCTAGCGGATGCTTGCTCTGAACTCTAGGAGGAGGAAACAAGGTATGTGCTGCCTTCAGGATACAATTGCTGTTTAGCCCTGTACATTTTCAATTTTAATTCATTTTTAGTAAGTTACT
Source organism: Puma concolor (assembly GCF_028749965.1). Taxonomy (NCBI): domain Eukaryota; kingdom Metazoa; phylum Chordata; class Mammalia; order Carnivora; family Felidae; genus Puma; species Puma concolor. Next base: position 27,779,305 of record NC_141675.1, on the reverse strand, counting down.
TTACTATTATTCAAAGCAATACATTTTTAAGCATAGTAATGAAACAGTTTCAAAATGAGTGATTAAACTATAGAAGAAAATAACCTCTATAAAAACTAATCCCTCTTAAATCAGAGTGAATGTGTGTTTCAAGATAAAAGAGAGTTTGGTGGGTAGTGTTTTGGGGTTATATTTTGTTGTTTTGTTGCTTTAAAAATTTGTGTAGTAGTCATCTATTATCGCCTCACTTTTAACTATACGAAATAGCATTTTTTACTCATAATCAGCAAAAGTAAGGCCTAATGAGAGGCAGAATAGGGAATGGCCAAAAGCACGGGCTTTGCTTCCCTTTAGCCATGTGACTTGGGCAGCTTTCTCAACCTCTCCGTTGCCTCATCTTCAACATGAGAATCATTCTAGCACTGCCTCATAGCCGTGTTGTAAAGATTGAATGAGAATGCACAGAAAACTATTAGCTCAAGGCCTGCCACGTATTAAATGCTCAGGAGTATTGGCTGCCATCACTATTGTTGATATTACTGCTTTATTTGTTTTCAGATTTTAGGGGAAAAAAGTTTTTTTCAGTAGGAAATATCTTTTAAAATGAATAAAAAACATTAAGTCATTAGGAATTCTGGTGTGGTGGTATTTTCTGATACATCTAGTTATTGCCATCTTAAGATTGACTTGCATAGCAAAGTTGGAGCTTTACAAAGCACTCTATGTCGTTTTAAGATTACATACTACCTGCTACATCTAGAATTTACAGAGTAATGAGGATGCCTTTAAAGCTTTGTGACCCTCCAGCGTACTGGATATTTTTGTGTTTTTGCTCTAATCTGGTTCCCAAGAGGCAGTATGACCTCGGTTGAAAGCATGGCCAGATGCTTCCATTTACCAGGGATTTGTCCTTGGGCAGGTGGCTTAACTTGTCTGAGTGTAGATTTCATGCTCTTTACCGTAAGGGCATGAGACTATATGGTTTGGCATAACTCACTCTTATCTATATTAATGAAGAGGAAGACTTAACAGTAGATTCAACAAAACAGCAATATGGTCTTCTGATCTATTGAAGAAAGTGATATGGCTAAAGACCTGCAGAAAACTATTATGTCCTTTCAGGATATTATGAAATGATTCAGTTATTTGAGGGTTTTTTGTTTTTTGGGTTTTGTTGTTGGTGGTGTGTGTGTGTTTCAGAAGCACACAGTGAACTTAGGACAGCAAATATGGTTTTCTGAGTTTATTTAGGACAGCCAGGAAGTGCTCCCTTTTATAAGAGGATTCAAAGGAGTCACTGCATATTTGGTTCTTTGTACTGTTGAATAAGCTGGATTTGAAGTCAGGAAACTATACGCCGTGCACTCCTAGCAGTCACTTGTTGATAAAAATGTTCCCAGATATTGATGGGAGGTATATGGTTTTTAGACAGAAACAGTACATTCTACATTTCAGGTCATGCTGTCACAAACTCATCCTAGACGGTAACCGCTATACAGCTGTTCGGTGCCAGCTTTTAACTAAATGTGATAGAACATAAAGCAACTGAAAAATTCCACTGTGCCTTGTGGGCTCAGGAGCTGTATATCACTGATTGAATAGGTTTAGACAACACTGAATCAGGTACAAATTGATTCCTAAAGTTTATGGGGGTCCTCGGAGAGATGCCTTATCCTTGGAACGTGCAGAGATGAAAGTAGCATGAGTTTGTTGAAATGAGAAGCTATAATGAAAGATTGAAACATTTGTGCCTTATTAGTTTATCATAAATTAAAGGCTAATCCTGATAGAGATCATGAATTAGCTAATAGGGCCTTTTACGTGCATATAATTTATTTTCTTAAAAATTTTCCTTTTTTGTTTACTAGTAAAAAATAGTTTTAATTAAAAGCTTTTGTCGGGAGGAGGGAGGGCTCCTGGGTGGCTCAATCGGTTAAGCATCCGACTCTTGATTTAGGCTCAGCTTATGATCTCCCAGTTGTGAGATGGAGCCCCAATTCTGGTACCACACTGGGTGAAGATTCTGTATCTTTCTCTCTCTCTCTGTCCCTGTCACACAAACTCGGGCTCTCTCTTTCTCAGTCTCTTTGTCTCTCTCTCTCATTAAAAAAAGAAAGAAAAAAGAAAATCTTTTTGGGTGGTTTGAATCAAAAACATAGGAAAGTAATATCAAATTATATCCTACAAGAGATTCTTTTGATTGTTAATTTGGACATTATGCCTTTATATTTCACATTACTTTTTCACAAGTAAAGATACCATCTTACTCTATTCTCAGTTGCTCGATTTCATAAAGAAGCAGCCCAGTCATGATTTTGGTGAGGACCTGATGTGAGTCTCTATTTCCCTGTATTCATAGGAATGTTTAACCATAGAGAGGCTGGTTTTCAATCAGTTGATTTCTTTACTTTCCCACCCTCACCTCCATAAAAATATAGTCTGATCTTGGGGTATCTTGAGACAAGTCAAGAGTCCTCTCTTCCATTTAGTACTCAGTTATTTTTTTTCTGAGAGATTATGTACAAGTCACTTAAACTTTTTACAGCATAAATCAGGTAAAGAGAAAAAGTAAAACTCAATTTAGAAATGGTTCTGATACAAAAACCTCTACTTACAGTATGGATTTTGATTATTTTTAATAAAAAAAAATCAAGTACTTTGTAGCTGATGTAACACATGACGACAAACACTTTCAGTTCTTTTTCATGGTAAAAGTAGAAAGACAATGCAGTGAGAAGGGTATTTGAGGCTGAGGGAGCAGAATGAGCAAAAACAGGAAAGAGAGTGGCATACTTAGGGATTCACAGAATAATCTCCTATGACTAGGATGGGCAGTGTTTGAAAGGTAGAGTGGACCTAGTTATAAAAGGTGTCGTATACCCCAAGCTAAAGAAGTTACTGACTGACAGCCACCTAAGGTTATGGTTTAGTTTGCTTGTTTTTGTTGTTGTTGCTGTTTTGCTTTTTAAAGCAGGGGAAAGCTTGTGTGAAAAGACTGTTGTCTTAGGAATGTCACTCTAGTGTCTCTAAAGGAGCATAGCTTGAAGAAAGAGAGATGTTCAGTTTCTGTTTCTGAAACATTATGATTGAATGGCTGTGATACTTCTGATTAGTTATGGACAGTACATGTGTGGAATGAGATAGTAGCAGAATTCTTGCCAGAGGGCAAGGTTTGTGAAACCCTGGCTTGTTAGTAATAGGTTCAAGAGTCAGCAGACTTTTTCTCAAAGGGCCAGATTTAAAATTTTTGAGGTTTACAAGCATTATGTTCTCTGTTGCAAATTATAGCTCCACAGCAGCCGTAGGCAATAAGTAAATAAATGTACATGGCTATGTTCCAGTAAAATTTTATTTACAAAAGTGGCCACTGTAGGCTGTAGTTTGCCAACCCTGATTTAAACCATATTGAAATGAGGGTCAGCAGCAGGACTCTTAAGACCATCGTTTCATGTAGCAGCAAGAGGTAAGAAACTTCTCAAAGAGTGTTAGAGAAGCGGAAAAATAGGGAGGAAATGATGACTGAGAGTAGTGAGGGGAAGGGTGGTAAGCAGGAAGGATAGAGGACAACTCTATTTTTAAAAAGGCCATAGAAATTTGAACACTGACTAGTTACTTGATATTAAGAATCACTGATTTTTTTAGATTGTGATAATGGTATTGTGGTTTTGTTCTTGAAAAGGATCTTTAAAAGAGATCCATATTAAAATGTTTATGGATGAAATGATATACCTGGAATTTGTTTCAAAATAATTCATTAACAGAGGAGAGGAATAGATAAAACAGAATAAGCCTTGAGTTGATAATATTTGGCCCTGGGTGATGGGATACATAGGTTATTCATTGTACTTGTCTCTCTGCTTTTGACTAAGTTTTGAAATTTCCATAATAAAAATTGATTTTTATAAAAGTCTTTGGATTTGGGAATGAAGGGGGAACCATTTGCTTCCCAAGAAGGAGAAAAAGCAATACCAAGGAAAGAAAGATAGAAGAAGCCCATGTCGAGGGAAAAACTTGGTGATGAGAATTTGGGAGGAAGTTCTCCAAGGACTCAGAATGAATGGAGTTGAGAGCATTCCTCACCTGTGGGCATTTTGTTTTATCACCTATACAAGTATATCTAGAATCATGCAGTCAACGGCAGTTTCCTGCAGTGTGGGGAAATACATGATGGATTTGTATTAAAATCTGTGTGTCTACTGATAGACATTTATGCTTTTGACATAATACACCAAGGGAATGAAATTCACATAACAGTGATCTCTAGAGATTTATAAAATGCAGTGGGGAAACATTAAACTATGCATTTTCTTCTGTGAGATGCTATGATTGTCATACCTTTAAGCCCCTCCTCCCCCTTTTTTAACACCATCATCTTAAAATTTTTTTTTTCAACGTTTTTTATTTATTTTTGAGACAGAGAGAAACAGAGCATGAACGGGGGAGGGGCAGAGAGAGAGGGAGACACAGCATCGGAAACAGGCTCCAGGCTCCGAGCCATCAGCCCAGAGCCTGACGCGGGGCTCGAACTCACGGACCGCGAGATCGTGACCTGGCTGAAGTCGGACGCCTAACCGACTGCGCCACCCAGGCGCCCCAACACCATCATCTTAAGGCATGCCCGTTATACACAACGTTTGGAAACTATAGGACAAAATACAGGAAAAGAATTAGCCTTCTTCCTAAGACACAGCTATAGTCAGTAACAAAATAACTGACTTTTCTAGGTTGGGTACAGGGGTTGAATAAAACACAATCCCCTGCCCTTCATGAATTTAAAGTATACTAAGGGGAAATGGACTGAGAAACAAGGGCAGTATTCTCCTAAATTTAATAGGATCTCTGAGCTTTCTGATGAATTTTTGGTTTATCAAGTATAAATGCCTTAAATAAATTTTTATGTTTTTCCTAATTTTCTGATAAATCTCACGAAATTTGGAACATCTCACATTGTGTTCTTTCTGACTTGAATTTTCCTTTATTTGATTTTTTTTCTGCTAACTAAAACCTACAGCAGAAAAGGGGTAGGGAGGTAAAGCATATGTGTTATGTGCTGTGTATCCTTTTTAGTAAAATAAAGGTTTTCTTTTATGTGACCTGTGAAAACCTTATATTTGAAATGTGACTGGGTATGCTAAGTATATAGTTCAGTTCTCTTCTTGGCTTTTGTTTTGTTTTCGTTCTCCAGTTGGGTGACAACTGAGAGAAGCAGTAGAATAGATACCTGTACCGCCCATGGATCAACAGGTGCAGTCTCTTCTCCATCATCTGAATTGGGCCAATAATTTGTCATGTCATTTGCATTTATCCTGTTGTTTAAAGGTTATTTACTGAAGAGGTTCCCATTGTTCACAGCATAACAACATGATGCATTCTAGAACTAGATTGAAAAACAGTCTGTAATTAGTCAACAGATAATTAGCACTTTCAGGATGCTGCTTTCGTCTTATAAGCATGTACTCTTAAAACGACCTAAATTATCTTCTGTAATCTACCTGGCATTTGTTTTATTGGTGCACACACTAGCACTCTTTAAGTAAGCGATGAATCAGTTTGAGAACTCAGAAGGTACTAGTAAACTTTCTACCAAGAATGAGCAGTGTTAGAATGTGGCATTTTTAAAACATGTTCAGTTTAGATTAGTGTTGCTAGTCCCCTCTCTTTTTCTCTTTAAAGTGTTATTTGCCAGATACTATCCGGAGGGTCAGATGACTTTGTAGGTATTTCTTCTTTATTTTTAAATTGCCAAGCATTTTATTTTTCAAATGTTCTAAAATGCAGCATTAACTAGAAATATATAAGTTTCAGAAGCAAAATTTCAGTAAAACATTTGATTATCACAGTTTCTGTTCTTAGATGATAATCTCCTTGCAAAAGTTATAGTGGATTTCTCATTTAATATATGTTAAGTTAATATATATACTATTTTAGCTCTTTGACTAGGAATAAACATTATCTTGAGTTTTTGAGGCAAGGCAGAATTATGTGCACATCATCAGTGATGCATTCAGTTGATTAATGTGAAGAAAATGGTGTGAGCTACATTTAAATTATTCCTATACAAGTAACTTTTGACCTGTGATTTGATAATATTCAGCTGTTAGGTTCTACACATACATAGTTCATATTGTTTTTATGTTGAATTACTGACTTAATTTAAGACAAACTTTTACTTGTATGGGCTTACTTCAATCCATTACTCTCTGATCATTGACAAATACTTAACAAAGTCCTTGTGGAAAGAACATGGTTTTTATGATCTTGTGCATTTGGTCCATTTTGTAAGTGACCTGAACTATGCACTAATAATATTTAGCTTTGTTAACATTAAGGAATACAGCATTAAAAATATGTTGACATATTATCTAGTGAAAGGCAAAAAAGGTATTATCTTAAGAGTATACAGATACATTTGGTACAGCCTTGCAATGCATTCTAGCCCTTTCATTGTATCTTTGTGCTGATATATTTGACAAAGACAACTTTAATAATGCTGAACCTTAGTATTACCCACTTTCTACTTGCATCACAGAATGTTTCTCTACTGAGCAGAATTTGAAAACAGAATGGTTTTATTTAAAAATTGAAATACTAGATTTTTAAGAAATTGCTAGTCTCTGATTCTATTTCTCTGTGAGCTTCCTATTCAAACCTTGAGAGCAAGATCCATCGGATAACTTATAAAAGTAAACTTTGTCCAGCATTAGGGCACTGTTACAGTTTTATTTAGTGTTCTATTACCTATTGCCACTTAACACATTACCCCAAAACATAACAGCTTAAAACAACAAACATGTATTACCTCACAGTTTCTGGGACCAGGAATCCCAGTACAACTTAGCTGAGTGCCTGTGGCTCAGGGTCTCTAACAGGGCTGCAACCAGGCAGTCAAGGCTGTAGTCATCTCGGTTCAACCTGAACACTGCCTTCCAAGCTCACTGACCTGGCCTTGGCAAGGCTTAGGACCATAGCTGTTGGCTGGAGACATCTTTACCACATGACACTCTATAGGAAATGGCAGTTGACTTCCTCCAGAGCCCAGCAGGAAGAGTGTGCCAAGTAGGAAGCCACAGTCTCTTTGTAACCTAATGTCAGAAGTGACCTTTTATTGTTTTGCCACAGTTTATTCCTTAGACCTGAGTTCCTAGGCGTACCCAGACTCCAGGGGAGGTGATTACACAAGGGCATGAGTACCAGGTGGTGGGGATCTTAATGGTTGCCTGCTACATAGCTTATGAGTACTTTGGAATTTCTAGAGCTTTACCCTTGTTTTACAGGATAATAAAACTCCCTGTTCAGATAGAACTTCCTCTGCTTAGCTTGTCTCATAATTTTGAATTAATCATTTTATATGGAATGAGGCTCCAGGAAGGGGTGCAGACCAGGACATAGGTAAAGAACTGTTCATTTGCAGTTTTCCTTGCATAGCTTTTCCCAGTTATTTAGATAAGCAGCGTTGTTAAAATTCTAAGGTACTATTAAGAAAATGGACAGTTGGGAATATTTTATGCTCTGTTTATTATATAAATTCTAATGTCTACCTTGTTCAGTATTGGTAAAGGTTTTCAAGGCGTCATGAAAAGATGGGGATTTAAAGGCCAGCCTGCTACTCATGGTCAAACAAAAACCCACAGGAGACCTGGGGCTGTTTCAACTGGTGTAAGTATAACTTGAGTGACCTCTTTTTAATGCTAAATATTCAGCTTCTGCACATACAGTGCTCTAGTCTGTTCTTGGGATCAAGTCACATAATTTTAATCTGACTCCAGGTGGGTCATAGTACTTGTCACATTTTTATGAGTCCTGGTCTCACTTTCCAGAGCCAGACGTGAATCATTTCATAATAACCCACATACTTACAGCCAGTCTTCTCAGTACTTTTCCTTCCTGCTTTCTCATTTCCATCTCTGTCTCCCATCCTGCCCTCTGAAGTCTGCGGCAAGAAATCCGATATTAGAATGCCCTTGCAATCTGCCCCACTGGTTCCTTCCCAGAGTCATCTTTGCCTTAACAGAGACTGTTGGGGAAGATTGTCAAGAATGGTATCATGCAAGGGAGAAGTAGTAGAGGAAAAATGGAGAAACAAACAATAAGAACATAGAAAATGGAGAAGGGATTTTGTGTTCTGAAATAATTTCCTGTAAATTATAGGATTGAATATGATAAGTGAATATATTGACAATGGGAGCAAATTTCTCACTATTAGAAAAAGATACTCAGGTATGAAAAGGAGGGAAATTAGAACAAACCCTATAGGGTTGAATTCAGATTGTAGATATCCGTATACGTTTACTGTATATGTATATAAGAGAAATAGAAATGTTCATATGTGTGTATTTATTTGTTCCTTAGCTCTCTGTCTGCTGAATATTCATAGCAGTATTCATAATAGCCAAAAAAGAGAAATAACCCAAATGTTCATCAGTTGATGAATAGGTAGTTAAATGTAGTGTATTACTTAGCAATAAAGTGGAATGAAGTACTGATACATGCCGCAACATGGATGAACGTTGAAAACATGCTAAGGGAAAGAAACCAGTCACAGACTACATATTATATGATTCCATTTGCGTGAAATGTCCATTGTAGGCAAATCTCTGGAGAGGAGAGTAGATTAGTGGTTGCACAGGGCTGGGGGGAGTTGGAGGGAGTGACCACTAATGGGTTTGGAATATCTGTTTGAGATTGAATGAAAATGTTCTAAGATCGTTTGTGGTAATACACGACTCTCTGTGTATACTCAAATCTTTGAATTGTATACTTTAGGGGAGCCTGGATGGCTCAGTTGGTTAAGCCTCCGACTCTTGATTTCAGCTCAGATCATGATCTTATGGTTCAGTTCATAGGATCGAGCCCCGTGTTGGGACGCCACGGAGCCTGCCTAGGATTCTCTCTCTCTGCCCCTCCGCCTCTCACATACACGTGCTCTCTCAAATAAATGGGTAAATTTTTAAAAAAATGTTTTTTAATTTAAATTGTATACTTTAAAAAGAGTAAAATGTGTGGTATGTGCATTGTACTTCAACAAAGCTCTTTTGTTTTTTAAAATATTTATTTATTTATTTATTTATTTATTTATTTATTTATTTATTTATTTACTTAGAGCTTGAGCAGGGGAGGAGCAGAGAGAGAGGGAGAGACAGAATCCCAAGCAGGGTCCATGCTCAACTCAGAGCCCTACGTGGCGCTCAGTCTCACACTGTGAGATCATGACTTGAGTTGATGTCAACAGTCAGATGCTTAACCCACTAAGCCACTAAGGCACCCCTAGCTCTTTTAAAAATTAGGCTTGTTTTCTCTCTCTCTCTCACACACACACACACACACACACACACACACACACAATTAAAATGGCATGTGGAAGAACATGACTCATTAGTTAATTGTCATGAAATAAATAAATGACATGTAGAAGAACCTATTTTTATCACTCAGCTTAGTTATTTGTCATGAAGTACACTGTTCTGTGTTTGTAAATACTGCCATTCAGGATTAGCTGGTAAATACCTTTATAATCCAGAGAGGGTGTACTTTTAATGAGAATGTAAACTTAATCGGGGGGGGGGGGCAGAGTCCTTTTTTAGTAATGTAATGTTAAACAAGGTGTGCCTATCACTGAGTGTGTTTCTAGAATGAATAAGAGTGATAGTCTGTAACATGCAGAATTGTCTTTAATCTGTGTTGGTTACATAGTAACCAACTCTAATGCTATGGTGAGCAACTTCCGTGGGAGTTTTGTGGGTTGTCAGATTAGTGATACAGAAGTGTTTATATTCCAAGAGTTCATGTGTCATGAGAAGCTTTCCCATTTGAGATGTAATTCAAATTTGCTTCTTTAGATGTAGTATTATCCGTTACCAAAGCCAGAATCAGAGAGACTGTGTGAAGCTGTTTGAATTATATGAATCAGAGACAACCAGGACTGGACAAACTCGATATTCTAATAACTAATTCTGTCCTTTAATCATTCTGGGGAAGGAGAGTAACATCAAAAGTAAGAGTGGGGGAGTGGAACCATTCCAGCAGCAGTGGTGTGGATGGAGTCCATTAAGTCAGTTAATACAGAACATTAGTGAAAACAGACCAGGCAGTCAAGTCTTCCTTGAATGGTGGTGTGACGTGTATTTATGTCCTGTAATTTTTCTTTTCTCCTTCTCAACTGGTGTTAGCTCAGTTGCTACTCTCTTGTTACTGAGTTTTTCTCCTACATATGTTTCTTAGTCTGTATTTATTTTGTTGCTCTAACTTAATTTAGAAAGGAAATCCTCTGGGGTAAATATGTCTAAATCCATATTTAGTTCCTTACTGGGGCCTAGCAGAATGAGGAAAAAGTCCAACATTTTAATAACTCCTGTCTCAGTTTGCATTTCAGTTTGATCTGTTCTATTTGAAATTGAGAGTACTTAACAGTGCTAATTTTGGTTTTCTTGTGTAGGATGTTGCCAGAGTCTGGCCTGGAACTAAAATGCCTGGACAAATGGGAAACAAAGATAGGACAGAATATGGACTAAAAGTAAGTTTCTGAAGTTACTCTTTTTTAGGAATAGTTAAATTAATGCCTGAATGCAAAGGCACCAGAGGATGTTCTGCATGTGTGTCTGTGTAGAATCGTTCTGATACTTGAACTCTGTGTGTGTATAGCCATAGTCTGTGTTGGTAATGTGTTCATCTAACACCCAAGCTGTGGAATGTGCCGTCATAAAAAGAAAAAGTCATCTATTTGATCTGGTAGGTTTCTACAGGAAGACAGCACGTGAACAAAAGTCAGATTCAGAGCATTGTGTAGAATACTGCCCTTCTATCAACTAATGAACAAAAGCTCCCTACATGTATATGTGGCTCTGCCGTTACATAAGCACAGAGAAAAGTGGGATTACGTGCCAGATTATTTTGGATTATATGTCAAAGATGTGGATGGATAAAAGTGGATGTAGAGGAGGAGAGAGGGAGACCATCAACACAGGAGGGAAAGATAGTACTAAAAAAAGGATTGTGGTCTATATCCATCTTTATAAAATAATTATATATATTTAAAGGGGAGAAGTTAAATTCAATCCCCGCTAATCTGAGGAATTTGACAAATAACCAGTGTTTCTATATGTATGTGTATACATTTCAAAGTATAGAAAGTACAAAGAGAATAGCTATTCTTGAAAACAATACCCCAAGATAAACACTATTAACATTTTGGTTCATGTTCTTCCAGCCTCTATTCTAGATATATATTTTTTTACTTATTTATAAATTCTGACCAGCAGAGTTTTTTAAACTTTAAATCTGAAGGTTTGTTCCTTTTTTTTTTTAATTTATTTTGAGAGCTTCCATGAGTGGGGGAGGGGCAGAGAGAGGGAGAGAGAATCCCAAGCAGCAGAGCCCAATGCAGGGCTCAGTCCCACAAACCAAACATGTGATCATGACCTGAGATGAAATCAAGAGTCAGACATTTAACCCACTGAGTCCCGCAGGCACTCCAAAGATTTTTATTCCCTTCTATTATTTTTACATCTGTGAGAGATCACCTGTTTGTATCTGTTTGTGGATATTTTTGTATGTCCAGGGTGGGGTGGTGGTATTTGCATGTGTGTATATGTGAGATATTTCAGTTTCCATAGTATTTTAACACTTAGCCTTTATTAGCTATGAACTGTGGGTCAGACTTTATTTTCACCTCACATGCTTTGTTCTTTCACTACCATTTCTTGACCATTCTCTCCCTTTGTGTAAATTTTTTCACATGAAAGGCCATGGACATGAGAGCCATCTCCTCAGCACACTTATTTTGAAAATGAGACCCAGAGAAGTTGTAACTTCCCTAGTTTCTAATTGCAGGAAGCTAGTATTAAATAAAATTGAAATAAAATTACTACTTTATTTTCAAATTTTTATTTAAATTCTAGTTAACATACAGTTCAGTATTGGTTTCAGGAGAATTCAGTGATCCATCATTTACATCCAATACCCAGTGCTCATCACAAGTTCCCTCTTTAGTACCCATCAGCCTACTGCTTCCCTCCATCAACCCTCAGTTTGTTCTCTATCTTTAAGAGTCTTTTGTGGTTTGTTTCCCTCCCTCTTTTTTCATCTTCCCCCCTCCCATATGTCCATCTGTTTTGTTTCTTAAATTCCATATATGAGTGAAATCATATGGTATTTGTCTTTCTCTGAGTTATTTCACTTAGTATAATATACTCTAGCTCCATCCACGTCGTTGCAAATGGCAACACTCAATCTTTTTGATGGCTGAGTAATATTCCATTGTATCTGTATACACACCACATCTTCTTTATTCATCAGTTAATGGACATTTGAGCTCTTTACTTTGGCCATTGTTGATAATGTTGCTATAAACATAGGGGTGCACGTACCCCTTCAAATCTGTATGTTTGTATCCTTTGGGTAAATACCAAGCAGTGCAATTGTTGGATCATAGGATAGTTCTCTTTTTAACTATCTGAGGAACCTCTGTACTGTTCTCCAGAGTGGCTGCATCAGTTTGCATACCCACCAACAGTGCAAGAGGTTTCCCCTTTCTCCACATCCTTGCCAACATCTGTTGTTTCTTGTGTTGTTAATTTTAGCCATTCTGATAGGTGTGAGGTGGTATCTCATTTTGGTTTTGATTTGTATTTCTCTGATGATGAGTGATGTTGAGCATCTTTTCATGTGTTTATTAGCCATCTGGATGTCTTCTTTGGAAAATGTCTTTCATGTCTTTTGCCCATTTCTTCACTGGATTATTTGTTTCTTCGGTGTTGAATTTGATAAATTCTTTATAGAGTTGGGATACTCACCCCTGTATTAGATATAATCATATTTATATTTAAAATGAGAGTTGGGGCACCTGGGTGGCTCAGTTGATTAAACATCCCACTCTTGATTTCAGTTCAGGTCATGATCTCACACATTCACGAGTTTGAGCACCATACAGGCCCACACTGACTCTCTCTGCCCCTCTTGCACATGCTCTCTCTCCCAAAATAAATAAACTTAAAATGAATGAATAAATAAAATGAAAACTTGCTACCACTTTTTTTTTTATAATTTACTTATTTTTTAATTTCCATCCAAGTTAGCATGCAACAATGATTTCAGGAGTAGATTCCTTAATGCCCCTTACCCATTTAGCCCATCCCCTCTCCCACAAACCCTCCAGTAACCCTCTGTTTGTTCTCCATACTTAGTAGACTCTTCTGTTTTGTCCCCCTCCCTGTTTTTATATTACTTTTGCTTCCCTTCCTTTATGTTCATCTGTTTTGTCTATTCACGTCCTCATATGAGTGAAGTCATATATTTGTCTTTCTCTAATTTCACTTAGCATGATACACTCTAGTTCCATCCACGTAGTTGCAAATGGCAAGATTTCATACTTTCTGATTGCTGAGTAATGCTCCATTGTATATATATATATACACCACATCTTCTTTATCCATTCATCCATCAATGGACATTTGGGCACTTTCCATACTTTGGCTATTGTTGACAGCACTGCTGTAAACATTGGGTTGCATGTGCCCCTTCGAAACAGCACACCTGTATCCCTTGGATAAATACCTAGTAGTGCAGTTGCTGGGTCATAGGGTAGTTCTATTTTTAATTTTTTGAGAAACCTCCATACTGTTTTCCGGAGTGGTGCACCAGCTTGCACTCCCACCAACAGTGCAAAAGAGATCCTCTTTCTCTGCATCCTCGCCAACATCTATTGTTGCCTGAGTTGTTAATGTTAACCATTCTGACAGGTGTGAGGTGGTATCTCATTGTGGTTTTGATTTGTATTTCTCTGATGATGAGTGATGTTGAGCATTTTCTCATGTGTCAGTTGGCCATCTGGATGTCTTCTTTGGAGAAGTGTCTATTCATGTCTTTTGCCCATTTCTTTACTGGATTCTTTGTTTTTTGGGTATTGAATTTGATAAGTTCTTTTTAGATTTTGGATACTAATCCTGTATTTGATATGTCATTTGCAAATAAATATCTACTCCCATTCTCCTTTGCCTCTGGAGACGTTGAGGAAGACGTTGCATGACCAGGGTCAAAGAGGTTTTTGCCTGCTTTCTCCTCAAGGATTGTGATGGCTTCCTGTGTTACATTTAGGTCTTTTATCCATTTTGAGTTCATTTTTTAAATTTTTTTTTTTTCCAACGTTTATTTATTTTTGGGACAGAGAGAGACAGAGCATGAACGGGGGAGGGGCAGAGAGAGAGGGAGACACAGAATTGGAAACAGCCTCCAGGCTCTGAGCCATCAGCCCAGAGCCTGACGCGGGGCTCGAACTCACGGACCGCGAGATCGTGACCTGGCTGAAGTCGGACACCTAACCGACTGCGCCACCCAGGCGCCCCCATTTTGAGTTCATTTTTGTGTATGGTTTAAGAAAGTGGTCCAAGTTCGTTTTTCTGCATGTCACTATCCAGTTTTCCGAGCACCACTTGCTGGAGACTGTCTTTATTCCATTGGATATTCTTTCCTTCTCTGTCAAAGATTAGTTGGCCATACGTTTGTGGGTCCATTTCTGGGTTCTCTATTCTGTTCCATTGATCTGAGTGTTCTTGTGCCAGTACCATACTGTCTTGATGATTACAGCTTTGTAATACAACTATAAGTCTGATGCCTCCTGCTTTGGTTTTCTTTTTCAAGATAGCTTTGGCTATTCAAGGTCTTTTCTGGTTCCGTACAAATTTTAGGACTGTTTGTTCTAGCTCTGTGAAGAATGCTGGTGTTATTTTGATAGGGATTGCTGCTACCACTTTCATAACACATCTGTTATACTCATATTACAAGTCATCCATAGCATTTGAATTTTTCCTATTCTCATTCAACATGTTGAAGTGCTAGGGGGTGCCTGGCTGGCTCAGTCGGTTGGGCGTCCCTTCAGATCAGGTCTTGATCTCGCAGTCTGTGAGTTCAAGCCCCACGTCAGGCTCTGCACTGACAGCTCAGAGCCTGGAGCCTACTTCAGATCCTGTCTCCCTCTCTCTCTACTCCTCCCCCACTCACACTCTGTCTCTCTCAAAAATAAAAACATTAAAAAAATTAAAAAAAAATTTTTTGAAGTGCTAATATGATGATTACTTTTTAGGCTACTTATAGACTCAGCTTGTAGTAACATATTGCTTGTTTTAATACAAGTATATTCTCAAATTTTTAACTACTGAAATTGCATTTCTTACTTTAGGTGTGGAGAATAAACACAAAGCACAATATAATCTATGTAAATGGCTCTGTACCTGGACATAAAAATTGCTTAGTAAAGGTATGTATATAAAATGTATGTAAACTCTTTATTTTCCGTTGTTTGGACACGTGAATATGTGCCATAAATTCTCCTTTAGCCCATAAATGTGGCTTGAAAATAAGTGGCTGTTTTTCCATAATCTTTGCCAAATTAAATTTTTTGCCACTTTTCAGTAGTACCTGACTGAAAAAGTTGTACAAAATATCCTGTACCTATGTTCATAAAAACGAACCTGTGAGAATGGTAGGACCAATAAATAGAGGCTCTTTATAAATGCAAAAGGTGGGGTGCCTGGGTGGCTCAGTAGGTTGAGTGTGTGACTTCAGCTCAGGTCATGATCTCACAGTTGTTGCGTTCAGTCTCGGCTTCAGGCTCAGAGCTGAAGCTAACAGCTGTTAGCTCTGAGCCTGAAGCCTACTTCAGATTTTCTGTCTCCCTCTCTCTCTCTCAAAAATAATATTAAAAAAAAAAAAATAGAAAGGCTCAGAGGGGAATATGGTGGCATAAGAGGACGCTGGGTTCACCTCATCCTGCTGATCACTTAGATTCCACCCACATCTGCCCAAATAACCCAGAAAACCACCAGAAGACTAGCAGAACGGACACTCTGGAGCCAAGCATAGACAAAAGGACCATGGGAGAGGGTAGGAAGGGCAGAGAGGTGGTGGGTGCTACACGGACTGGTGGGAGGGAGCCGGGGTGGTGGAGGGGCAGCCTGCCCAGCAAGACAGAGCCCCTGAAGTCTGGCTTCAAAAGCAGAGGGGCCAGACTCCGTGAGTTCTGACAGCCAGTGGGCTGTCATCTGGAATGTTAAAATTCAACAGCTTTGCTCCCAGACAGCAGGGAGGGCAAGAGGACATCGGGAGGGAGAGTTGCTGAGCCCAAGAATACAGAGCTCAGCTTGGTGGGAGAACAAAGGCGCTGGTAAGCACCATCGCCCTCTCCCATCACCCGCTGAAATTCGAAAGGGAACCAGTTCCCGTTACTGAACTTGCTTGCACCATGCAAACTCCCAACGCTGTGATCCTGTGGATCCATCCCTCTGGCGGGTCGGCCTCCCTCCTGGTGCTCCTTCCGGTGCTGCAGGGCCCCTCCCGCAGGGGACCACTGAAGGCAAATGGAGCTAAGCCTGCCCCTCGCGGCCCTGTGCACCTTGCAGATCCACCCCGGCTAATACGCCAGATCCCATCAAAGCAGCACCACAAGCCTGGCAGTCTGCAAGTAGCCCAGACAGGGGCCATGCCACTCCACAGTGAGTCCTGCCCCTGGGAGAGGAGAAGATAAGGTACACACCAGTCTGACTGTGGCCCCGACCACCAACACAAGTTACTCCAGACAGCACAAGGGAAGTGCCCTGCAGTTTGGAGCCACTGCAGGGACTACCCAAAATGATGAAACAGAAGAATTCTCCTGAAAAGAAACTCCAGAAAGTAGAACAGCTAACAAATTGATCAAAAACGATTTAAGCAATATAACGGGACAAAAATTTAGAGTAATAGTCATAAAATTAATCGCTGGGCTTGAGAAAAGCATAAAGGACAGCAGAGAATCTATGCTACAGAGATCAAGGGACTAAGAGATAGTCATGAGGAGCTAAAAATGCTATAAATGAGGTGCACAATAAAATGGAGGCGGCCATAGCACAGATTGAAGAGGCCGAGGAGAGAATAGGTGATTTAGAAGATAAAATTATGGAAAAAGAGGAAGCTGAGAAAAAGATTTAAAAAATCCAGGACTATGAGGGGAGAATTAGAGACCTAAAGTGATGCAATCAAATGGAACAATATCCGTATCATAGGAATTCCAGAAGAAGAAAGAGAGAAAGGGGCTGAAGGTGTACTTGAACAAATCATAGCTGAGAACTTCTCTGATCTGGGGAAGGAAAAAGGCATTGAAATCCAAGAGTCACAGAGAACTCCCTTCAGACATGAATTGATCATCTGCATGACATTATCATAGTGAAACTGGCAAAATACAAGGATAAAGAGAAAATTCTGAAAGCAGCTAGAGATACACAGGCTCTAACTTACAAAGATAGACACGTAAGAGTAGTGGCAGACCTATCTACTGAAACTTGGCAGGCCAGAAAGGAATGGCAGGAAATCTTCAATGTGATGAGCAGAAAAAAAACATGCAGTCTAGAATCCTTTATCCAGAAAGTCTGTCATTCAGAATAAAAGGAGAGATAAAGGTTTTCCCAAACAAAAACTGAAGGCATTCATCACCACTAAACCAGCCCTACAAGAGATCCTAAGGGGGATTGTGTGAGTGAAATGTTGCAAGGACCACAAAGTACCAGAGACATCACTACAAGCATGAAACCTACAGATGTGACAATGACTCTAAACCCGTATCCTTCAATACACTGAATGTAAATGGACTAAATGCTCCAACCAAAAGACACAGGATATCAGAATGGATAAAAACACAAGACCCATCTATTTGCTGTCTACAAAAGACTCATTTTAGACCTGAGGACACCTTCAGATTGAAAGTAAGGGGATAGAGAACTATCTATCAAGCTACTGGAAGTCAAAAGAAAGCTGGAGTAGCCATACTTGTATCAGACAAACCAGACTTTAAAGGCTGTAGTGAGATGAAGAAGGGCATTATATAATAATTACAGGGTCTATCCATCAGGAAGAGCTAACTATTGTAAATGTCTATGCCCCGGATATGGGAGCCCCCAAATATATAAAACTATCACAAACATAATTAACCTTATTGATAAGAATGTGGTAATTGCAGGGGACTTTAATACCCCACTTACAACAATGGATAGATCAACTAGACACAGGATCAATAAAGAAACAAGGGCCCTGAATGATACATTGGAGTGGATGGACTTGACAGATATATTTAAAACTCTGCATCCCAGAGCAACATAATATACTTTCTTCTCAAGTGCACATGGAACATTCTCTAAGATAGATCACATACTGGGTCACAAGACAGCCCTTAATAAGTATAAAAGAATTGAGATCATACCATGCATACTTTCAGACCACAATGCTATGAAGCTTGAAATCAACCACAGGAAAAAGTCTGGAAAACCTCCAAAAGCATGGAGGTTAAAAAACACCCTACTAAAGAATGAATGGGTCAACCAGGCAATTAGAGAAGAACTTTAAAAATATATGGAAACTTGGGGCGCCTGGGTGGCGCAGTCAGTTAAGCGTCCGACTTCATCCAGGTCACGATCTCGCGGTCCGTGGGTTCGAGCCCTGCGTCAGGCTCTGGACTGATGGCTCAGAGCCTGGAGCCTGTTTCCGATTCTGTGTCTCCCTCTCTCTCTGCCCCTCCCCCGTTCATGCTCTGTCTCTCTCTGTCCCACAAATAAATAAAAACGTGGAAAAAAAAATTAAAAAAAAAAATATATGGAAACAAATGAAAATGAAAATACAACAATCCAAACGCTCTGGGATGCAGCAAAGGCAGTCCTGAGAGGAAAATACATTGCAATCCAGGCCTATCTCAAGAAACAAGAAAAATCCCAAATACAAAATATAACAGCACACCTAAAGGAAATAGAAGCAGAACAGCAAGGATACCCCAAACCCAGCACAAGAAGAGAAAGAATAAAGATCAGAGCAGAAATAAACAATATAGAACCTAAAAAAAAATGTAGAGCAGATCAATGAAACCAAGACTTGGTTTTTTGAAAAAATAAACAAAATTGATAAACCTCTAGCCAGGCTTCTCAAAAAGGGAGATGACCCAAATAGATAAAATCATGAATGAAATTGGAATTATTACAACCAATCCCTCAGAAATACAAGCAATTATCAGGGAATTACTATGAAAAAGTATATGCCAAAAAACTGCACAACCTGGAAAAAATGGACAAATTCCTAAGCACCCACACACTTCCAAAATTCAAACAGGAAGAAATAGAAAACTTGAACAGACCCATAACCAGCGAAGAAATGGAATCAGTTATCAAAAATCTCCCAAAATATAAGAGTCCAGGACCAGATGGCTTCCCTGGGGAATTCTACCAGACATTTAAAGCACAGATAATACCTATCCTTCTCAAGCTATTCCAAAAAATAGAAAGGGAAGGAAAACTTCCAGTCTCATTCTGTGAAACCAGCATTATTTTGATTCCTAAACCAGACAGAGACCCAGCAAAAAAAGAGAACTACAGGCCAATATCCCTGATGAATATGGATGCAGAAATTCTCAACAAGATACTAGCAAATGGAATTCAACAGCATATAAAAGGAATTATTCACCATGATGAAGTGGGATTCATTCCTGGGCTGCAGGGCTGGTTCAATATTTGCAAATCAATCACTGTGATACACCACAATAAAAGAAAAGATAAGAACCATATGATCCTGTCAATCGATGCAGAAAAAGCATTTGACAAAATTCAGCATCCTTTCTTAATAAAAACCCTCGAGAAAGTCGGGACAGAAGGAACATACTTAAACATCCTAAAAGCCATTTATGAAAAGCCCACAGCTAATATCATCCCCAGTGGGGAAAAACTGAGAGCTTTCCCCCTGAGATCAGGAACACAACAGGGATGTCCACTCTCACCGCTGTTGTTTAACATAGTGTTGGAAGCATAGCATCAGCAATCAGACAACAAAAGGAAATCAAAGGCATCAAAATTGGCAAAGATGAAGTCAAGCTCTCACTTTTTGCAGATGACATGATATTATACATGGAAAACCCAATAGACTCCACCAAAAGTCTGCTAGAACTGATACATGAATTCAGCAAAATCGCAGGATACAAAATCAATGTACAGAAGGCAGTTGCATTCTTATACACTAATAATGAAGCAACAGAAAGACACATAAACTGATCCCATTCACAATTGGACCAAGAACCATAAAATACCTAGGAATAAACCTAACCAAAGATGTAAAAGATATGTATGCTGAAAAGTATAGAAAGCTTATGAAGGAAATTGAAGAAGATATAAAGAAATGGAAAAACATTCTGTGTTCATGGATTGGAAGAATATTGTTAAAATGTCAATACTACCCAAAGCTATCTACACATTCAATGCAATCCCAATCAAAATTGCACCAGCATTCTTCTCAAAGCTAGAACAAGCAATCCTAAAATTTGTATGGAACCCCAAAAGACCCCGAATAGCCAAAGTAATTTTGAAGAAGACCAAAGTGGGAGGCATCACAATCCCAGACTTTAGCCTCTACTACAAAGCTGTAATCATCAAGACAGCATGGTGTTGGCACAAAAACAGACACATAGACCAATGGAATAGAATAGAGACTCCAGAATTGGACCCACAAAAGTATGGGCAAGTAATGTTTGACAAAACAGGGAAGAATATCCAATGGAAAAAAGACAGTCTCTTTAACAAATGGTGCTGGGAGAACTGGACGGCAACATGCAGAAGAATGAAACTAGACCAGTTTCTTACACCAGTCACAAAAATGGATAAAGGACATGAATGTGAGACAGGAAACCATCAAAACCCTAGAGGACAAAGCAGGAAAAAACCTCTTTGACCTCAGCCGCAGCAACTTCTTACTGAACACATCTCCAAAGGCAAGGGAATTAAAAGCAAGAATGAACTATTGGGACCTCATGAAGATAAAAAGCTTCTGCACTGCAAAGGAAACAATCAAGAAAACTAAAAGGCGACCGACAGAATGGGAAAAGATATTTGCAAATGACCTATCAGACAAAGGGCTAGTATCCAAAATCTATAAAGAAGTCACCACACTTCACAACCGAAAAACAAATAATTCAGTGAAGAAATGGGCAGAAAACATGAATAGACACTTCTCTAAAGAAGACATCCAGATGGCCAACAGGCATGTGAAAAGATGCTCAGTGTCACTCCTCATCAGGGAAATACGAATCAAAACCACACTCAGATATTACCTCACGCCAGTCAGAATGGCTAAAATGAACAAATCAGGAGACTATAGATGCTGGAGAGGATGTGGAGAAACGGGAACCCTCTTGCACTGTTGGTGGGAATGCAAACTGGTGCAGCCGCTCTGGAAAACAGTGTGGAGGTTCCTCAAAAAACTAAAAATAGATCTACCCTATGACCCAGCAATAGCACTGCCAGGAATTTACCCAAGGGATACAGGAGTGCTAATGCATAGGGGCACTTGTACCCCAATGTTTATAGCAGCACTTTCAACAATAGCCAAATTATGGAAAGAGCCTAAATGTCCATCAACCGATGAATGGATAAAGAAATTGTGGTTTATATATACAGTGGAATACTACGTGGCAATGAGAAAGAATGAAATATGGCCCTTTGTAGCAACATGGATGGAACTGGAGAGTGTTATGCTAAGTGAAATAAGTCATACACAGAAAGACAGATACCATATGTTTTCACTCTTAGATGGATCCTGAGAAACTTAACAGAAGACCATTGGGGAGGGGAAGGGAAAAAAAAAAGGGAGGGAGCCAAACCATAAGACACTTTACAAAACTGAGAACAAACTGAGGGTTGATGGGGGGTGGGAGGGAGAAGAGGGTGGGTGACGGGCATTGAGGAGGGCACCTGTTGGGATGAGCACTGGGTGTTGTATGGAAACCAATTTGACAATAAATTTCATATTAAAAAAAGAAAGAACTAGAAAAAGGATATTAGGATAACTGTTGCCAAAATATCAATATCCTTCCAAAAAAGAACTTCTAATTTTTTTTTTAAAATACTTTGACACAGGAACTGAAAATACACAAAATGGCAATTCAGTGAGAGAGTCAACAAGACCATTTGGTAAAGGGGCACTTGACTGGCTCAATTCGAAGAGTATGTGACTCTTGGTCTTGGGATTGTGAGTTCAGGCCCCACGTTGGGTATAGAGATTACTAAAAAAAAAAATAAATAAAACTTTATTTATTTATTTATTTTAAAGAAAGGTGGTAGGGGCATCTGGGTGGCTCAGTTGGTTAAGCATCCAACTTTGGCTTGGGTCATGATCTCACAGTTCGTGGGTTCAAGCCCCACAACTGTGCTGACAGTTCAGAGCCTGGAGCCTGCTTCGGATTCTGTGTCTCCCTCTCTCTCTGCCCCTCCTCTGCTCACAGTCCGTCTCTCTCAAAAATAAACATTAAAAAAAAAAAAAAGGTGGTAAAAGGTAAACATTTTAAGGAGGGATTCATTGTTACTAGCATTGTTATGATTATACTTTTAGTATTTTAAAAATATGCACATTCATATTTATGTTCAAAAACAAAGTAAAAGAAAAATAATAGCATAAATTGGGGGAAAAAACTCTTGTACTCTCACAGACTTGTTTCTATGAAATAAAATAGAAGGTAAATATTCTGCCTGGGATTTAGGCCAACATAATACAACATATAAGAAATCACTTTGGGATTTTGAATCATCCATTCTGAAAATAAATTTGTAGTAGAAATAATACCAGCTTATTCCCAGAAATTTTCCAACAGTAACAACGAAAATAGATTGAAACTTCAACCTCTGATTTTTCACATTGGGTCTTTATGTATTCTTTTCATTTCTTAAAGTAGGTTCCATTACTAGCATAAAGTATAACACTTGTTTTAATCCTACAGTAATTAAAATTCCCTTTCTGTAGTTCACTTTTTGACTGAATTGTTCTGATTTTTCTTAAAGAAAAAATACATCTTATGAATTGTTGCAAGTATTTTTTTTTTACTTTGCATGTTTTCAGGTTTAAGTAGATTTCCAGTCTCCAGATGACCTGGTTGTTTACACAATGACAGGTTGTTGCGACTGACAAGTTGGCATTGTACTTCCTATAACATTTTGTCTTCATAATTAAATGTACCCCCTCCACATTACAGGTTTATTATATGTTACAAATATCACAACCTAATAAAAGAGAGAAGAGGGAAATTAAATTATTTTCCATAATAAAATTATACTGTACAACAGGTGAATTTTTATATGTTGTCAGATCTTCCTTTTCTCCCCATTTTGCTGCACACATGGTTCTAGGCTTGCTTTCCAGCTGAAAGTGGAACACCTCAGCATTTTCTTTGACACCAGTATAGATGAATAGGTCAGCTGTCTTGAAAAACCATAATATGTGCAGTGATATTGTGACTGGTTGTTATAAACAGTTTATAGTCGACATTTATTACTCTTCCACCTACTTCAACAAAAAATTGCCTCCAAAAACTCAACTCTGTTAATGGATGATGGCTCGCCATTACTGAAGACATTCAGAAGGTAGACCACAGGCAATTCCCAAAGGGTAGTCCAAGTCTATTTCAAGAAACTAGCATCAAAGAATGTCCAGTCCACTTCGAAATGTTAACACACCAATGAATGTATTTTCAAGAAACATATTTTGATTAAAAAAAGAATGCACCTTGAGAAAACAATCTTCGAACTACAGTGTCTAAACAAGTCTTTTGTAACCTTACAGAAGTGTCCGTCCCAAACATTAAGATGTGGGTTTGGGGGTGTTTTGTGGGCTTGTGTTTTAAGAGAAGTGGCGGTACACAAGTGTGGTCCACTTTTTGAAAACTTTCTGTCATCCCACTTTTTCTATCCTTCCCAGTGATTCCATAGCAAGTGAAAAGAGCCCCTTTGCCCATGGAGATTGAGGCGCTTCCTAGTGGACAGGCAGCCTCTTCAGCATTCTCTCATCCCACAGGAACTTTTGCACCCCACCCCCAGAGTACAGGGCTGCCAGTAACTTTTTTTTTAATGCTAAAGTTAGTAAAGATGGTCTTAGGGATGACCAACCCATTTAATTAAGGTAAGCATTTTTTGTTATTGTCTAGATTCACTAAACGTATTAAAAAAAAGCCTAAAGAATATGTTTACAGCATTATGTGGTGTATATTATTAACTAATATTTGTGTGTGCTCATTCCTGTAGCCTAATTTATCATTTAAGTGTTTTCTAGATTTCCTGTTTGTGTGTGTCCTACCCCTCATCTTTCCTCAGAGGATTTGAACTGCCTTGCCAATATACAGAAATATAAAAAGAATGAGCCAGAGAGTTGAGAGAGTTTTGGTGAAGGTGGGGAAATAATGAAGCCAGAGGTTAGATTAAGTGCACAAAAATACATACTGTTGAGTTACACATTTGTTAAAGATGGGATGCAAACTCTGCCCCTCAGCTTTAGAACCACCAAGACAAAAGAGATTTAAATAAAATGTCACTCATGTTTCCAATCAATGAATTATAGTACTGTAACATTTATAGTTAGAATATATTAGTGCTTTTCTCTGAAATGTTCAAGTATGATAGATCTATCAAAATGTAAAAGCAACTAAGAATTTGCTGTTTAGATCATTTATGACTAAATTTTCACAGTTATCAAATTAGCACAGAAAGTTTTGCTGTTGTTGGTTTGGTTGTTTATTTGCTTGGGTTTTATTCTCCATTCTAAATTCTGAAACAGTTTAAATCAGTAAGAATATGACTCCCCCCCCGCCCCCACCCAAGTTCAAGTTCAACCCAAGATTAGTGACTTGGAAAGAAAAAATTAAATGAGTTTATTTTCTTCTGAGCAACTAACTGAAAATTCCTTGGAACAATTTTAATGAGAGAGATTAAAATAGATGTGTTTCTGTACATAGCTGTTCCTAGCAGCTGTGTACTTATTTCAACCAAATTATTCGTTTCTTATTGCCAAAATGATTATGCCGTGTTTTACTCTGTGTGTATAATTACATGTAATTTTTTTTTTAATTTCTCACTGAATGAAAGCTGTAGAATGACTCAGAAGCTTTAAAGAACCAGTAATGTTTTCCAAAAATAAAACCCAACATTTTAGATCATACCAACATCTGAACTGTTTCTTGGTTTATGAATTTACAGATATAATTAGAATATTTTTAGATTAGAAAGAGCTAATAAAACTAGTGTAAAGACTTATGGAATGATTGTTTTTTGCTAAATATTATTTTGTCCTTCTCTTCTCAGTGATAATGGTACTTGTTAAATGTAAGCTTATTTCCTTAATAAAACTTGGCATTTTGGTTATGTGCCCTTTGATATAAGACTAACAAAAATACTAGGTAAATTCTTTTTTAAAACCTCAACTCAAAAGAATCTATGGTAGAAAATAAAATAATAAAAATATATAATAATAAAATAAGATCAATAATTAAGAAGTAGATGGTAATAACTTTTAGGCACATAGTTTGGATCTAGTTGATACCTAAGTAGTAATTTTAAAATATAATTCATCCTCCTGGGCAGTTCTAGAGATTTGTAAGTTATGAGTAAGATATGTAATTATCAGGGTAATTTAGAAGGCAGATGACTGAGTTGAGGAAGGTTGTATTTCTGTCATTGGATTAAGTTTATTGGAATAAAAAGAATACATTGAGTTCCTTTCACTTTATGTAACAGTTGTGTTATTCACATTAGAAAATGTAGGAATAGATATTGTTTATCAATAATTAACACATACTATCTTTAAGTAACTTAACTGGTACTACTTATTAATAAGGTCTTTGTCCCCCTCCTTCCAGATCAGAGATTCTACACTGCCTGCATATAAGGACTTCTGTAAAAATCTACCATTCCCTACATATTTTCCTGATGGAGATGAAGAAGAACTACCAGAAGATTTGTATGATGAAAATGTGTGTCAGCCTAGTGCACCTTCTATTATATTCTCCTAACCTCCGTGGACATGGCAGAACCTCCTGTATTTTATGAGCTTTGATGAGCCAGAGCAATATATAACCAGGAAATATATTTTCCTTTCGTAACCACAGTACCACACTTGTCATCTTTGTCAAGGGCATAAATACATCATTCCATCCCCCAAACTAAATTTTGTTTTAAAAAAATTACCACATTAAATAAATCAGTTAAATAGACTGGATATGCCAGATGTCAATGGACTGGCCGTTTGCATACGAGCAAAGTCTTTTGTAATTTGTGAGCTTCATCCTTTTTACTACGTATTCTAAAGTTATCTTAAGATGCTTATGAATTCAGCCTCTTTTGTTAAAGATATTTCTGTCTTTCTGAAGACTTTACACTTTCAGGGTAAACTTGAAACTTACACTTTCTAAACAGAGAAAGGAAGTAAGATTTTTATTTAAATTATATTTTAATCCTTTTTCCTTGCTTTCCCAGAAGGATTTTAAGTGGCCTGGGGTTGTACATTCAACAAACTTATGAATCACCTATTTTTACAAATATTAATGTCCCCTGGGTTTTTTCATTGTATGAAATTAAAACGTGTTTGCTAATGGCTACATTATGTCAAATAATCAAGCTTAACAATGCAAGTATAAGCAGTCCTTATTGAACTACTGGATTTCCTCTGAACCCAGATTCCTGAGGACCCACAGGATCTAACTTTTAACTCAGGATGTTTTCTGAGACTTGATTCATACAGCAACCCAAGAGACATTAATCATACTGCTAGATCACCATATAATTTCCTAATAACTAATGGATTTGTATTTGAAAGGTCCAACAGTATTTTTTTTTTGCTGATATTTCATTTCTCTCATTTTTTATTTCAAGTCCAAATATAGTCACATCTTTTTTAAAATTTCCATTATTCTTCACCTAATTCCAGTAAGATTTGTTGCAATTGACAGAAAATCCATACAATAAAATAGTTGGGGCACCTGGGTGGCTGAGTTGGTTAAGCATCCAACTCTTGGTTTCAGCTCAGGTCATGATCTGGTTCATGGTTCAAGCCCTGCATCAAGCCACTTGGGCTTTCTCTCTCTCTCCCTCTCCCTCCCCCCACCTCCAGCTCATGTGTGTGCGTGCGTGCTGTCTCAAAATGAACAAAAATAAATAGAAAATAAAAGAGTGAGGGAAAAACACCTAGGATAACATAAATCAGTATTCAGTGGGGAGTTGGGAAAGAATGGTAACCGTATGATACAGATGAGCAGACTATGACATGCAAAATCATTGGACTCAGTTTGACTCTGAGCTGCCTGGATACCAAAGTAAAACAGCATTGATCTTGTTACATATTACTCTTTAATCATGAGTTCCTCAAGAGGAATTGTTTTAAACTGGAGTAAGTCTTGGTCACCATACCATTTTTTTTTCAAAAAATAACTTACCAAACTGGAAATTCCTGGACTTGTTAAAAGATTATCTCAAACATATTCAAGGGTAAAATATTAGACACATTCTTGTCAGATCAAACAAGGATAGATAATCTTTACTACTGCTGTTCAACAGTGTTCTTGGAACACTTTGTCAGTACAGTTACTTTGTCAGTACAGTTACTAAAACAAGAAAAAGTAATGATATAAATATTAGGAAGTGAGAAGATTGTAAGAAATATCTACCTGTAAGACAATCAACTGACAAGTCATTAGAAACAACGAAGGAGGGCGCCTGGGTGGCTTAGTCGGTCCGACTTCAGTTAGGGTCATGATCTCACAGTCCGTGAGTTTGAGCCCCACGTCGGGCTCTGTGCTGATTGCTCAGAGCCTGAAGACTGCTTCGGATTCTGTGTCTCCCTCACTCTCTGCCCCTCCCCTGCTCAGTCTCAAAAATAAATAAAAACATTAAAAAAAAAAAAAAAACGAAGGCAGTTCAGCAAGGTGACTGTAAAGATTAATATATAAATATAGCAATATTGAGAAATTTTATGGGGTGGGGGGAAATGGCTACTATTCCAATAGCAATTTTTTTTAAAGTTTACCTAGGAAAAAGCCTTACAAATGTGCTGGAGTCTTATTGGAGAAGTTAAAACTTTATTGAAGGACATAAAAGAAGACAAATAATGGAGGGGATTATCATGGTTATGAATGGGGAGACTTAATATTGTAAAGAATTCAATCCTATTTTTAAAATCTCAACAGGTTTTACCATAGAACTGTTCAAACAGACTCTAAAATGGATGTGAATGTGTACATTCAAAAATAGCGAGCACATGAAATCATAACTATTAGGTATGTCCCCATACTATGCTTACTTACGCTTTACTTTGAAATTCGGCATACTGTATGTCTTAACTACTTTAGTTGCATTTGATGAAAAGATTTTAATGAACTTAGAGATGCATGAAATTTGCTGATAAACCAATGGGAAGCAGCTGTTACCTTGCAAGACAAATGAACAATTGTTGCTGGGAAAACATAAAAACCTTGTTTCCATATAAAGCATCTGCAGAGGTGAAGAGAAAGGAATCCTAGCTTCTGAAGATAACCAGGTGGACAGGAGAGCAAGGAGCCATTCAGCAGTCATTTGCCCAGGACATACAGTGTTTTGAAGAAGGCAGGGAGCCCTCTGCACTAGAAAGCCGGCCCTAGACCCACCACCATTTGTCTGTAGAGTCTTTAGTCTTTGGGTCTGCATTTGAGTTTAAAGGAGAAAATTTCTGATCACCTTTTCGGGTCATGAGTGTGAACCCTACCTTCTAGAGTCCAGGAGCAAAGCATCCACTTACACCCCCCACCTTCGTACACCTCCTACTCCCCACTGCCAGGGCCTTGCAGCAATCAAAGAGGATCTGGGGCCCATTCCTGCGAACTTTTTCAGTAGCCCAGAAGTAACCCAAGATGCGTTCTACTGACCCAGGTGGTAAGGAGGAAGCCTTCTCTACAGCTATGGAATACATAAGCCAGGGTCTGCCTGGTCCAACACTAAGGAAGACAGGGAATTTGCTAAGAACCGTGGGTCACTTTATGGCTACAGTGCCTATCCTCAAATGTTCAGCTCGAGGAAAATGGAACTTAGCCTATTATGGATAAGCACATGGTCTGGACACTGCTCACCTCACTGTGTGGAGTCCAGGCAATAAGGGGCCGCCGCCTCCACAGTAACGGCCACTGCTCAGGTGCGGAGGCAGTTCGGTTCTCAGCAGCGGAGCGCACTCGCTCCTAATTTGGGCTTGAACTTGATTTCCTATTTTAGATTTGTTTTGGGAACTTTTTATAACTAACTTTCATTCAAATTAGACATTGGTTCCAACCTTTGTTGGTACTAGCTATTAGTTATAAGATCAGTAAGCGCTGACTCTTATAAAATTGGGAGGCCTGGGGAAGTCCAGCCGGTCAAGCATATCCACTTTAAGAGTTACACTGGGCACTGGTTGTCCTTCCCTCCAGGACCCTCACCTTACTGGAGTAGCTGAAGCTGAAACGTTAATGCTGATTAATCTCGTCTCCACAGTGGGCCCTGGCATGGGGTGAAAAGTGAACGGTGACAAGCTGTCACAAGCACTAAAATGTCAATGAAAGCGCTTCTTACCCACAGCAGATGTAAGGATATAATTTGCAAGGAGATTAAGTTTTTCAAAGTCAATAAATTGTGCTTTCAGTAACCTTTAAGGCCGAGATACAGACCTGCTTTTCACAAGGGATGGAATAGAAGGATGACTTTTACAGCTTATTTCCAAAGGTGAATTTGTGAAGGGAATCTGAGTGCATCTGAGAATATAGGATGAAATACATACACAACTATGGGGTTTGGGTTGGCGGGGGGGAGGGGGGGGTGTTTTTAGTGTGAAGCATTATGACACACGCTAGTTAAAGCAGCCATTCAGGGTTCCTGATACTACAGGAGAAGTTCCACCAGCCTGTGTAAGAGCACTGTTTTATGCTCAGCAACATCAGTTTGAGTAATCCAAAGAATGTCATTTGAGAAAAAAATACATATGTCAAAATGAGAGCCTCTCCTTTTTGCAGCGAGACCGTTCCTTGGTCCTAAGTCACTGCCCACAGAGAACGGTGTCAGCCGCACCACGGTAAGACCCACTGCGGGAGAAAAAGCAGCGTCTGGATTGCAGACGCAATCTGGCCTGGTGTTCGGGCCTCTGGGCCGGATGTTCACGTGAATGCCTTTCTTTAAGTGTCTGTATCACTCCTCCTCCTTGTCAGAGTGGAAATACACCACCACAGCTGCTGGTGCCGTCCCGCCTTGCAACATGGTCTAGCCTCCCGTGTGAGGTCTTCCAGCAGCACTCTGTTGTTTGCTTTTCCGTGGCTGGTTTCTTTCTCTTGTTATTACTCTAAAAATGCCCACTACTGCCTGTGTCTCCTGAGGTCGGTACTTCGAAGCTCTCCCCTCCTCTTCCAGGAAGGATGGCAGGGAGAATGGACTTCAACTGCTTATCTCGTTTTTATAAATAGTTTTGCAGTGGAGCCCTTTAGTGACGAGGAAGGGCATGTTGCTGATTTCAGTCTTGCTGAGCCAAAAGAGGGCATTTAAATACAGAGAGACAGAGGTAGGTCACTGTGCTGTGAGGCCCCCTTGGGCAAACGTCTCCAGGAGCTTTATAATCAGATGTGTCACTTTGGGGCTACCTGTTTTCTAGATGGGAAGCAATTCTTCACTTGACTAATGATGGATAAAGTTTCTTCCGCCTTCGGGAATTTTCTACCAAGTTGACTCTTGTAACAATCCACATTTCTCCTTCAGTTTCCAGCTTTACTGCTGTATGAGCTGTAATACCTCATCTGCCAGCTTCCAGTAATAATTGCTGGCAGAGCAGGTGGGAGCTTGGCCCCAGAAATGGCAGTGGTCTCTCCAAGCGTGCCTCACAAAACAAATGCTGCCTGCCGTCCAGATTCTGCCTCTAGCAACTGCCTAGGACTCCCTGAAATAAGAGGACCCAATTAAAGTGTCATCATCTCCTCCAGAAAATAGCCAGAGTCCTGAGTGCAGGTTGCCAGCCTCCATTTCATCATTTTGTTTTCTGCTTTTAAATGTTGTTTCCACAGAACTTACAGAAGCCCACCTCACGCATTGCTTTTCACTGTTTTTTAGACTAATGAGGTGACCTGTTCAGGTTAGACAAGCCAAATTAATTTCGACGAATGCAACCCATAACACCATGAAAGCAAATAAATGGTTTTACCTCAGCTGGCTAAAACATCTTCTTGGCATGGGAGGCACAGAGTTGTTCTCTCCTGCCATTTGACTGGAAGAGTGAAAGTGACAGTTGTGCCTTTGATCCTCCAAAAGTGGACTTCATATAAGCACCAGAGTATGTGTTAGGGCATCTAGAAAGTTCATTGTTTTGGTTTTAAAAAAAAATTTTTTTAATCATAAAGCATCTTTTTAAAAAAAAATTTTTTTTTTAATGTTCATTTTTGAGAGAGAGAGAGAGAGAGGGAGTGTGAGTGGGGAGAGGCAGAGAGAGAGGGAGACACAGACTCCGAAGCAGGCTCCAGGCTCTGAGCTGTCAGCACAGAGCCCAAGGCGGGGCTCAAATTCGAGAACCATGACATCATGACCTGACCCAAAGTTGGACACTCAACTGACTGAGCCACCCAGATGCCCCTAGAAAGTTCATTGTTTTTAAAGAAAAAGGATAAGATGCCAAGTTGTGGCAGTGCCTCAAATCTGCCTTGAGAAGGAACTAACCAAATACTCCATCACAGAGGTCCTGACAAAGATGCAAGGATGACTGTGTAAAAGGGACTGTGTCAGAAGGAACAATAATAAATGCCTCTCTTGGGCAGCCAACATCCATTTCCTCATCTAAAATGGCGTGATAAAGCAAAGATGCATCAGAGCCTTGGCTGGCAGTCCATCTTGTTCTGCGAAGTGCAGAAACACTCAAGTGTGGAGTGCCTAGTGGAGGAGTGCCGGGCCTGGAAGAAGGGCGCCCTTCCCCTCCGCCAGCAGAGCGTTTCACAAGCTGCTAGTAACAGCCAGCCTGCCGCCAAAATATCTATGAATGAGAACCAAGGCGACAGGATCCACAGAGGAAAATGCATGTTGAGGAAAACATGAATCAAAACTGAGGAAGTAAGCAAAGGAGAAAGAAAATAAAAAGGAAGGAAACAGGAAAAGATGTTCCATAACAACTCGAACCTTTTTCTACCTGTACAATTACAACAGGGAGTATCTCTTCCCTGCTTGCATGGTTCACTCCTCTAGCCAGTAACTGATAAGCACAGCTCTTCCATGGGGGAAAAGGTTGTGATTTAATGATCCAAAGCCCTTTGTTCAACTCCACCTCCCATAAAAAGAGAGGCTAAAAGTGCTGTGGCCCAGGAGCCCTTGAGCTGCCCACCCAAACAACTGGACCCCTGGAAGAGAGCTCCTCAGGCACAGGTAATTCTCACAGTGGTTTACAAAGGCCGGTCTTACCTTCACCTAACACAATGCTCCTTATCCCTGACTGCATGTTAGAACCACACAGGGGGCTTTGAGAACCCCAGTCCAATGTTCTTAGACTCTGTGGGGCTCAGCCCCAGGCACCAGTATTTTTTAAAGCTCTCCAGTACCAGTGTACAAAGTTCAGAACCATTGGCCTAAAATAACATGATGTATAGGGCGGCAAGTCATTTGTGGTACCCAGGCCAGTTATTTGGGAGCCATTCACATCAGAGAAATATTTATGAAAATGTAATAATAGGGATGTTTTATATGTGTGTGGTGCTTTATATTTCAAGGTGTTTTTATGTTCTTATGAGAGTACCGCCCTGGGAAAATGCTTTAACATCTTGCAAGAATATATATACATGTTAGATATCATCCATCTTGTATGACTGAGAAAATAAGCAGACTGAGAAGTCTAGGACTTGGTTAGGGCCTCACTAAACAAGTGCCTGGCAGAGCTTGTGCTAAGATCAGGTTCCCGATTTCCCTGTACCCTTCCACACCACAAACTGAGATTCATGACTTTCTTTAAAGAGAATCTAATATATTGATATAGTTGGTTTCCTCTGTTGTGAGCTGTGATTTAGCTTCATACACATATGTATTGAATTGTTTCAGAAATGTGTGACTTTATTACCTCACCTCTGATTAAAAAAAAAAAAAATCACAAGTGAAACAAGCTGTCAATCTTAGCTTGTCTGAATTTTTCAGTTTATTATTGCTGTTGCCAATATTTTCTACTTTGTTTATTTCACTTGTCCTGCACCTGTGGCAAGTATCAAACGCTCTGAAAAAGTTACTGAGAGGAAATATTGAAAATGGAGAGAATTTTATGCATAAACATACTTTCTTTTTCTGCAAATTGGGATAGATCAAGACTCTCTTCCGTTTTCATGGCTGAGAGCTTTAGAACAACTCCAGAGAAGCTGATGTGGAGATGGAGGGTGTTGGATGTAGGGTGAAGTTACACCAGCAGATTCCTAGGGGTTGACATATTAATCAGTGAATCCTCCCTCTTGGGCCACATCTGCACCCCTTCCCTTTATGCCTTGAAGGTTAGCAGTCAGAACTATAAGACATTTATTGAACGCTCACTGAGCGTCAGATGTTTTACATGGTCTCTTGTTTAATCCTCAACCACCCTGCCAGGTAACTGTTATCACCTCTACTATATACATGAGGAAATTGAGATTCAAAGATTATGTAGCATTTCCAAGTCAAATACCTAGTGAATGGCTGAGCTGGGACAAGAACTGAAGGTCACCTCTGGACTTCAAGTCATGCATTCTGGACAGAGCCCCAGCTTCCAGGCACCTGAGTTTCCTAAACATCTGATGGAAATCACTGAGTTAGCCCTCTTTTCCACTGTGGGGAGAGAGGAGCCCTGTGCCTGTTTGCTGTACCTGTAGATAGAATTTAGACAACTTCTCTGCGGGGTAGTTTCTACCATGGAAGTCAGTGTGAGAGGATGCGCTGGGCATGAGTGTGGGGGTCTCTTGCAACCAGACCGTGGAACTTTGGTGGAGGCCCCTCCTATTTAGAATGGAGTGAAACTGCTCCACTGGCAAGGCTTTCTTCACCATCCTCAAAGGGGAAAAAGATTGAGGGTTTGGGGAGGATGAGACCTTCTGTCCTTTCACTCCAGGTACAGGTCAAGACAATCATATTACCCTCTCAGCTAGCTCCAAAATGATTGTTTGGAACTGAGCAAAGGTCTTAAACTTGACTAATAGATATTGATTGGACCTGCAAGTAGCTCCAGGCGGTAAAACAGTATGAGACTTAAAAAAAAAAAAAAATCCTGAGTTTCCAGAATATCAAAGAGGTCAGACCAACTAAAACTGCTGAATCAACTTTAAAAAAAAAAAAGGCATTGATTAAAAATTTAATTGAACAGAGAACTCTCACAGCTTTTATACACAATATCCCAATTTTCTCTCCATCTCATGGGTAGTAAGGTGCATAGGACCCGTCTTAATGGGTGGACAGGCCTAGGAAAAATATCTGTGGATACTGATAGGATTTATCCTATTTATTTCATAAGTTGGGTTGACCTAATTAATCAAACACAGAAGGTCAAGAATCTGGCAGGTTTTAAAATGTTCCCATGGGGTGCCTGGCTGGCTCAGTCAATCGAGTATCTGACTCTTGTTCTGAGGGTCAGGAGTTTAAGCCTCACACTGGGCATGGAGGCTACTTTTTTTTTTTTTTAATTTTTTTTTCAACGTTTATTTATTTTGGGGACAGAGAGAGACAGAGCATGAACGGGGGAGGGGCAGAGAGAGAGAGGGAGACACAGAATCGGAAACAGTGGAGCCTACTTTAAAAAAAAGAAAAGAAAAAAAATGTTCTAGTGATCCTTTTCTTTCACCATCAGGTGGGAAAGTATCTGACCTTTTAGGATGGTGATGCTCCCCTGCCATGGAAATCCCACTGTTTGCTCTTTGCTGGTCTCTGTGTGGAATTATTTGTCTGGCCAAGGTAGGGGTCCCCCTTGTCACTTCCTGGGCTCTTGGTTTGTTGAGTCTGTGTTGAACCAGAGTTAGTTTCCTGTTCTCACTGAAATGATAAAGAGACATTCAGAGAATCCACGAAAGGAGTAAATAAAGATTGGGAGAAGGTCACTATGGATCAATCACCCAGTTTGATCTTTATGAAGACTAAAAAAGGAATAAGATTTTTTAAACTTAAAAATAAACTATTTCACATCATAAAAGCAATATTTGTTTACTGCACAGATTTGGAAAATGAGAAAAAACACTTCATGATCATATCTTGCAGTTACTAAGACTGTTGACCTCTTCTAGAACTTCCATGCCTATATATGTGCATGTTTGTATAATAAATAGGATGACTGTGCCTGCTCTTTGATAGTCTTTTTTTTTTTTTTCAGTTGATAATATATCTTTTTGTGTGATTAAAATTTGGGGTTTTTGTGGTTTTGAACTTCTTTTTTTTTCCCCCTTGCAATTGGAAACCAGGCTGTGATGGACATCTGTATAGCTAAATCTTTGTGGCCATCAATAATTATTTTCTTAAGTAAATTACTAGAAGCAAAATCACTGGTTCAGTTGATGTATAATACTAAATTGCCTCTGAGAAAGATTGTTCCAGGTTAAATGTGTTCAAAATATCCTCTGTTTACTTACAACAAAAATAGCTGGTCTGTCACTTCCTGACGTGAGGTGTGTTTAGGCATCTTCCTCAAGCAGTTGCCCTAGTATTTCTCCCCTGGTTCCAGCTGGGGGGTTGCTTTTATCCTTTCCTTTCCCAAATTCCAGATGGTTCAGTTCCCAAGTATCCTTTATTTCACTTTTCTCCCTCCACCCCTAAAGATTTATCTCCTTAGTGAGACATGCAAGGTCTCTCAATACCAACTTGGGATTTCCAGAATCTCTAGGAAGACGTCATGCCCAGATGATGTTAGTAGGCCATTGCATGGAAAGCAGAAAGG
Organism: Puma concolor; assembly: GCF_028749965.1. Classification (NCBI taxonomy): domain Eukaryota; kingdom Metazoa; phylum Chordata; class Mammalia; order Carnivora; family Felidae; genus Puma; species Puma concolor. The sequence goes on along the minus strand of NC_141675.1, from coordinate 27,743,635 downwards.
AAAGCAAAAGCATATATCACTTCCACCTCTGATACTGGATGGGTCCAAGTATCTCCATCAGAGCCCCAGGAAGAATGTTCCATTGCACAGCAAGGGAGGAAGGAGGCTGGCTTCACTGGGTCTGCTGGTGGAAGATGGTGTTCGAACTGGCAGTATTGGAATGGTACTAACACTGGACAACCATCACTGACGTCTCTCCAGTAAACCACGTCTGTGAGGCCAAAGAGGGCAAGTGTCGTCATGAGCCCTACTGCTAGGACATTTTCCACATTGCGTACACAGGGGGCTGCATGATACATTTTCTCAGGGACTAATGTTAGAAAGATCTGTTTTCTCCAGTCAAAAAGAGGACGATTCCTTGAATCGGGGAAAGGAAGGTTGTATCTTTAATGTGCCTCTACCTTGACCTCACGCAAAGAAGAGTAAGGTGAACTGACTATTCTTAGCCTAGTTTCTAGGACGATTATCTCTCTTCACCCCATCTTTCCTATCCAAGTTGCATGGCAATTAATATTTAGTTGTATACTTTTAGGTATACGCAGTCCTACTCTATCTGTGTCTCTTAGGGGAAGTCGTAACACCTTTTCAAAAGAAGGAAAGAAGAGGATTTCATGAAAGAAGAGGAGCGAAGATGGCGGAACAGCATCGAAGTTTTTTGTTTCCCTCACGTCCATGAAATACAGCCAGACCAACACTAAACCATCCTACACACCTAGAAAACTGATTGGAGGATTAACACAACAATTTGCACAACCTGAACCACAGAATTCAGCAGGTACACAGCGTGGAGGAGTGAACTTGGGGAGCAAGAAGCCGCAGAGGGCAGGGAGGTGCTTTTGTGGGCAGAGAGAGGACGGAGACTGTGGGGGGGGGAGTGGAATACAGGAAAAGCACCCCCTGCACACACAAAAAACAGCTGGACAGACAGTGGAAAATTGGAAACAGCTACAGAGACTAAACTAAAAAGGGAGAAAGGAGAAAGCAGAGGGTTTAAATTCCGTTAAGACTGTAAACAAGAGGAGTGCAAAGGCTACAACTCCGCAGCTCGATAACTGGCGATGCTCTGGTGGGAAGGGCAAATATCCAGGAGCAGAGTGGGGTCCGGGAGGTTCTCGGGCTACATGGGGAAAAGCGGTTCCACTGCTGGAAGGACATTTGGTAGAGACTATGAGGCATCCTGGTCCCAGCAGACCCCAGAGAATGGCCACATTCACTGCTGCTTGAACAAAGTCATTAAGGGTGAAGTCTGGTGTCAGATGTGTGTTGTGGTTTTCCATAATCCCTGAAAAGCTGCTGCTACACTATCTCATGAACTCTTCTGGGGCGGCCTGGCACTTGGCCGTCGTCTCAGGGCACCGGCAGCAGCAGGGTCCAGCAAGCGTTCCTGGGTGTAGCCAACATTCGGCCCTTGCTCATTTGGCCACTGCTCGGTGAGACCCTCCCGCAGAGGGGCGGAAGGGGTTAAAGCCACAGTCCTTCAGAAGTAAGGGGCCGGGGAAAACAGCTGCATCTGAGACAAAACTCAAGAGAGAGGTACTGCCTGGGGCCCGGTCATGGACAGTGAAAAAGGAGGGAATAGAGGAGAGCTGAAGACAGAGGACCAGTGCACAATTGCTGATCTGGGAGAACAGAGTTCCGATGCTAGAGACTGGCTAGCTGGGTGATGCCATTTTCAATGCTCCCACGCATGCACATAGGCACCTACAAGCACCACAACAATCCACCCCAGTAGGTTAGCAGCGCCATCTAGTGGAAAATGGAGCCATTACACTGACCCTGCCCAACTGGGCCAACCTCGTTCTTCAAAATCACAAGACTCACAGCCTACATAGTTTATGGACTATAAAGTGCTACATACTCTGACTTCTAGGGGAAAACGAGGTAATTTCAGTGCCATTTCAATCTGTTAGCAGGTCCATCTTTTCAATTTTCCTACTTTTTTTTCACCTTTACACTACTTTTCTTTTTCTTGAATACAGAAAGAGAAAAAATTCATTTTTATTTTTCAATTTTTATTGAAAATATTTTTCTTTAAATTTTTACTATATTTTCTACTTCTGTGTAAATTTTATCAAATTCTATTTGACTTCCATCATTTTATTTTACTCTACTACAGTGTATTCACCTTTTCAAATTTTCAAACGATTTTTCTTTTTTCTTTTTCGTTTCCTTTCTTTTTCTTGAATGCAGAAAGAGAAAAACTTCATTTTTACTTTCAATTCCTATTAAAAATATTTTTAATTTTTTCTTAGTAATTTTTTTGCTTTTATGTGAATTTTCTCAAATTCTATTTTACTTCCATCATTTTATTTTAGTCTACTACACTGCATTCACTTTTTCAAATTTTCAAAAGATTTACGTTTTTTTACATTCCTCTTTTTTCTCTTTTTCATTTCTTTTCTTGAATAGAGAAAAAAATTCATTTTTACTTTTATTAAAAATATTTTTCTGGGGCGCCTGGGTGGCGCAGTCAGTTAAGCGTCCGACTTCAGCCAGGTCACGATCTCGCGGTCCGTGGGTTTGAGCCCCGCGTCAGGCTCTGGGCTGATGGCTCAGAGCCTGGAGCCTGTTTCCAATTCTGTGTCTCCCTCTCTCTCTGCCCCTCCCCCGTTCATGCTCTGTCTCTCTCTATCCCAAAAATAAATGAACGTTGAAAAAAAAAAATTTAAAAATATTTTTCTGAATTTTTTTCTACTATATTCTTTACTTTTGTGTACATTTTTTCAAACTCTATTTTACTCCCATCACCTTTTAGTCTATTTCAGTGTATTCATTTTTTTTAAATTCTGATTTCCTTACCCCACCCCTTCCATTCTTTTCTCTAATCTGTAAACCCACTTTCAACACCCAGACCAAAACACACCTAGGACCTAGCATGATTTCTTCAATTTGTGTGTGTATATGTGTTTTTAAGTATTTAATTTTCAATTTTTTAATTTTAATTTCATAATTTTAATTTTTGTACCTCATTAATTCCTTTTTTCCCTTCAAAATGACAAAACGAAGGAATTCGCCCCAAAAGAGAGAGCACGAAGAAAAGACAGCCAGGGATTCAACCAACACAGATACAAGCAAGATGTCTGAACCAGAATCTAGAATCACAATAATAAGAACACTAGCTGGAGTTGAAAACAGATTAGAATCTCTTTCTGTGGAGATAAAAGAAGTAAAAAATAGAATTAAATAAAAAAAAAATGCTATACCTGAGCTGCAATCACAGATGGATGCCGTGGCGGCAAGGATGGATGAGGCAGAACAGAGAATCAATGATATAGAGGACAAACTTATAGAGAATAATGAAACAGAAAAAAAGAGGGAGATTAAGGCAAAAGAGCATGATTTAAGAATTAGAGAAATCAGCGACTCATTAAAAAGGAACATCAGAATCATAGGGGTCCCAGAGGAGGAAGAGAGAGAAATAGGGGTAGAAGGGTTATGTGAGCAAATCATAGCGGAAAACTTTCCTAACCTGGAGAAAGACACAGACATCAAAATCCAGGAAGCACAGTGGACCCCCATGAGATTCAACAAAAACTGACCATCAACAAAGCATATCATAGTCAAATTCACAAAATACTCGGGCAAGGCGAGAATCATGAAAGTAGCAAGGGAAAAAGAGTCCCTAACCTACAAGGCAAGACAGATCAGGTTTGCAGCTAACCTATCCACAGAAACTTGGCAGGCCAGAAAGGAGTGGCAGGATATATTCAATGTGCTGAATCAGAAAAATATGCAGCCAAGAATTCTTTATCCAGAAAGGCTGTCATTCAAAACAGGAAAGATAAAAAGTTTCCTAAACAATAAGTAAAGGAGTTTGTGACCACTAAACCAGCCCTGCAAGAAATTTTAAGGGGGACTCCCTGAGGGGAGAAAAGATGGAAAATTTATATTATAGATATAGATATAGATATAGATATAGATAGATATAGATATAGATATAGATATATGTCAAAAGCAACAAAGATTAGAAAGGACCAGAGAACACCACCAGAAACTCCAACTCTACAAGCATCATTACAGCAATAAATTCCTATCTTTCAGTACTCACTCTAACCGTCAATGAACTCAATGCTCCAATCAAGGACATAGGGTAAAAGAATGGATAAGAAAACAAGATCCATTTAGATGCTGTTTACAAGAGACCCACTTCAGACATAAAGACACCTTCAGATTGAAAATAAGGGGATGGAGAACCATCTATCATGCTAATGGTCAACAAAAGAAAGCTGGAGTAGCCATACTTATATCAGACAATCTAGACTTTAAAATAAGGACTGTATCAAGAGATGCAGAAGGGCATTATATCATAATCAAGGGATCTATCCACCAAGAAGACCTAACAATTATAAACATTTAGGTGCCAAATGTGCAAGCACCCAAATATATAAATCAATTAATCACAAACATGAAGAAACTCATCGATAGTAATACCATAATAGTAAGAGACTTCAACACCCCACTCACAACAATGGATAGATCATCTAATCAAAAAAATCCACAGGGAAACAATGGCTTGGAATGACACACTGGTCCAGATGGACTTAACAGATATATTCAGAACATTTCACCCTGAAACCACAGAGTATACATTCTTCTCCAGTGCACATGGAACGTTCTCCAGAATAGACCATATACTGGGACACAAATCAGCCCTAAATAAGTACAAAGAGGTCGAGATCATACCGTGCATATTTTCAGACCACAACGCTATGAAACTCAAAATCAACCACAAGAACAAATTTGGAATGGTAACAAATACTTGGAGACTGAAGAATATCCTACTAAAGAATGAATAGGCCACCCAAGCAGTTAAAGAGGAAGTTAAAAAGTATATGGAAGTCAATGAAAATGATAACACCACAACCCAAAACTTCTGGGATGCAGCAAAGGCAGTCATAAGAGGAAAGTATATAGCAATCCAGGCCTTCCTAAAGAAGGAAGAAAGATCTCATACACACCACCTAACCTTATGCCTTAAGGAGCTGGAAAAAGAACAGCAAATAAAATCCAAAACCAGCAGAAGACAGGCAATAATAAAGATTAGAGCAGAAATTAATGCTATCGAAACCAAAAAACAAAAAACAAAAAAACAGTGGAACAGATCAATGAAACAAGAAGCTGGTTCTTTGAAAGAATTAACAAAATTTATAAACCACTAGCCAGTTTGATCAAAAAGGAAAGGACCCAAATAAATATAATCAAGAATGAAAGAGAAGAGATCACAACCAACACAGCAGAAATAAGAACAATAATAAGAGAATATTATGAGCAATTATATGCCAATAAAAAGGGCAATCTGGACGAAATGGACAAATTCCTAGAAACATATACACTACCAAAAGTGAAACAGGAAGAAAGAGAAAACTTGACCAGACCCATAACCAGTATGGAAATTGAATTAGTAATCAAAAATCTGCCAAAAACAACAGTCCAGGGCCGGATGGTTTCCAGGGGAATTCTACCAAATATTTAAGGAAGAGTTAACACCTATTCTCTTGAAACTGTTCCAAAAAATAGAAATGGAAGGAAAACTTCCAAACTCTTTCTATGAAGCCAGGATTACCTTGATCCAAAACCAGACAGAGACCCCACTAAAAAGGAGAACTATAGACCAATCTCCCTGATGAACATGGATGCAAAAATCCTCAACAAGATATTAGCCAACCGGATCCAACAATACATTACAAAAATTATTCACCACGACCAAGTGGGATTTATACCTGGGATGCAGGGCTAGTTCAATATCTGCAAAACAATTAACGTGATTCATCACATCAATAAAAGAAAGGACAACAACCATAGGATCCTCTCAATAGATGCAGAGAAAGCATTTGACGAAATACAGCATCCTTTCTTGATAAAAACCCTCAAGAAAGCAGGGATAGAAGAGTGTACCTCGAGATCATAAAAGCCATATATGAACGACCCAATGCTAATATCATTCTCAATGGGGAAAAACTGAGAGCTTTCCCCCCAAGGTCAGGAACAAGACAGGGTTGTCCACTCTCATCACTGTGATTCAACATAGTACTGGAAGTCTTAGCCTCTGCAATCAGACAACACAAAGAAATAAAAGGCATTCCAAATCGGCCAGGAGGAGGTCAAACTTTCACTCTTCACAGATGACATGATAGTCTATATGGACAACCCAAAAAATTCCACCAAAAAACTGCTAGAACTGATTCATGAATTCAGCAAAGTTGCAGGAAATAAAATCAACGCACAGAAATTGGTTGCATTCCTATACACCACCAATGAAGCAACAGACAAAGAAATCAAGGAATCGATCCCATTTACAGTTGCACCAAAAACCATAAAGTACCTAGGAATAAATCTAACCAAAGAGGTGAAAAATCTATACAATGAAAAGTATAGAAAGCTCACGAAAGAAATTGAAGAAGACATAAAAAACTGGAAAAAGATTCCATGCTCAAGGATAGGTAGAACAAACATTGTTAAAATGTCGATACTACCCAAAGCAATCTACATATTTAATACAATCCCTATCAAAATAACACCAGCATTCTTCACAGAGCTAGAACAAATAATCCTAAAATTTGTATGGAACCAGGAAAGACCGCGAATAGCCCAAGCAATCTTGAAAAAGAAAACCAAAGCAGGAGGCATCACAATCCCAGACTTCTAGCTGTATTACAAAGCTGTAATCAAGACAGTATGGTACTGGCACAAGAACAGACACTCAGATCAATGGAACAGAATAGAGAACCCAGAAATGGACCCACAAGTGTATGGCCAACTCATCTTTGACAAAGCAAGAAAGAATATTCAATGGAATAAAGACAGTCTCTTCAGCAAGTGGTGCTGGGAAAACTGGACAGCGACATGCAGAAGAATGAACCTGGACCCCTTTCTTACACTATACACAAAAATAAACTCAAAATGCGTGAAAAACCTAAATGTAAGACAGGAAGCCATCACAATCCTTGAGGAAAAGGCAGGCAAAAACCTCTTTGATCTTGGCTGCAACTTCTTACTGAACACATCTCCGGAGGCAAGGGAAACAAAAGCAAAAATGAACTACTAGGACCTCATCAAAATAAAAAGCTCTGCACAGCGAAGGAAACAATCAGCAAAACTAAAAGGCAACTGACATAATGAGAGACAATATTTGCAAATGACATATCAGATAAAAGGTTAGTATCCAAGATCTATAAAAGAACTTACCAAACTCAACACCCAAAACACAAAGAATCCAGTGAAGAAATGGGCAAAAGACATGAATAGACACTTCTCCAAAGAAGACATCCAGATGGCCAACTGACACATGAGAAAATGCTCAATATCATTCATCATCAGGGAAATACAAATCAAAACCACAATGAGATACCCCCTCACACCTGTCAGAATGGCTAACATTAATAACCCAGGCAACAACAGATGTTGGCGAGGATGTGGAGAAAGAGGATCTCTTTGCATTGTTGGTGGGAATGCAAGCTGGTGCAGCCACTCTGGAAAACAGTATGGAGGTTCCTCAAAAAACTAAAAATAGAACTACCCTACGACCCAGCAATTGCACTACTAGGCATTTATCCACGGGATACAGGTGTCCTGTTTTGAAGGGACACATGCACCCCCATGTTTATAGCAGCTCTATTGACAATAGCCAAAGTATGGAAAAAGCCCAAATGCCCATCGATGGATGAATGGATAACGAAGATGTGGTGTATATATACAATGGAGTATTACTCGGCAATCAAAAAGAATGAAATCTTGCCATTTGCAACTGCATGGATGGAACTGGAGGGTATTATGTTAAGTGAAATTAGTCAGAAAAAGACAAAAATCTTATGACTTCACTCATATGAGGACTTTAAGAGACAAAATAGATGAACATAAGGGAAGGGAAACAAAAAGAATATAAAAACAGGGAGGGGGAGAAAACAGAAGAGACTCATAAATATGGAGAACAATCTGAGAGTTACTGGAGGGGTTGTGGGAGGGAAATGGGTAAGGGGCACCAAGGAATCTACTCCTGAAAGCATTGTTGCACTATATGCTAACTAATTTGGATGTAAATTTAAAAAAATAAAAAATAAAACAAGTTAAAATAAAAACAAAAGAAAAAAAAAGAGGATTTCATGAGAGGCTAATTTGAAACTGAATTGTGAGTCTCAAATTCCATTCTGATTTACCTAAATACTGGAAAGAATTTTCTGCCTTCCATTTATCCAGGACTAGATGGAGAAAATAAATGTTCATTAAATTCTTGTGCACTGAAGACTTAAGTGTGGGAGTTAGGAAAACACTTGATGTATTTTTTCCCAAAAATCTGTGGGAAGGAGAGAAGGAGAGGTGGAAGGAAAGAGGAGGGAAGAAGTCAAGAAGGCGGTAGAAATAAGTTATGGCCTGGGGACATCAGTTTAAACCACAGAGGGAGCTAAAGCCTACAGTCACTGCAGCACAGTGAACATAATGCTTGCATCTGGGGGCTCAGGGTTAGTCTGACAGAGCGACAGGATCCGGGCCACACCCAGGAGTTTTCAGCCTCCTGAAAGATGCTGAGAAGCTAATAAACCCTAAAGAAATTTGCCGAGAACTTTTCAGCCCCCTACACTGTAACTGCCAGAGGTGTCCAAAGATCTTAATTGCTTATTGCAGAGCCCAGAAAGCAGAGGCCATTGGAAGTCCCTGCCCTTCCCAGACAGTTTTGTCCCTTGGAACAGGATGTAAAGAGTGGCGATCTCAGGAAAAGTTTACAGATTTTAAGTTATTTTTTTTAATGGTCAAAAAAATTTTCAAATATACCCCCTGGACTTTTTCTGCCCCCTGTGCTTTTATTTGGCAAATGTGCCATTTCCCCAGGCTGTAAGTTAACACGTTATGAATTAGTCAGATAGCATTTTATTGACGCTCATCAACAGAACACATTAATAATTTTCCAGCCAGCACTTTACCACCTGCTGTATTAAGCAGCATTTCCTATTACTTACCTAAATCCACTGTCTTCAAGCTACAGGAAGCTGCACTGAGTCAAGATTTTTGAAATTAGATAGACAAGTTCATGATCATTCCGTTCCCACTTCATTAGGCATTAACCCTATAGCCCCTTAGTCTTCTGTGGACTCCCAGGGGGAGGAGCTGTGGTTTCTTTTTTTTTTTTTTAATATGAAATTTATTGTCTAATTGGTTTCCATACAATACCCAGTGCTCATCCCAACAGGTGCCCTCCTCAATACCCATCACCCACCCCCATCAACCCTCAGTTTGTTCTCAGTTTTTAAGAGTCTCTTATGCTTTGGCTCTCTCCCTCTCTAACCTCTTTTTTTTTTTTTTTTTCTTCCCCTCCCCCATGGTGTTGTGTTAAGTTTCTCAGGATCCACATAAGAGTGAAACCATATGGTATCTCTCTTTCTCTGTATGACTTATTTCACTTAGCATCACACTCTCCAGTTCCATCCATATTGTTACAAAAGGCCATATTTCATTCTTTCTCATTGCCACGTAGTATTCCGTTGTGTATATAAACCACAATTTCTTTATCCATTCATCAGTTTATGGACATTTTGGCTCTTTCCATAATTTGGCTATTGTTGAAAGTGCTGCTATAAACATTGGGGTACAAGTGCCCCTATGCATCAGCACTCCTGTACCCCTTGGGTAAATTCCTAGCAGTGCTATTGCTGGGCCATAGGGTAGGTATATTTTTAATTTTTTGAGGAACCTCCACACTGCTTTCCAGAGAGGCTGCACCAGTTTGTATTCCCACCGATAGTGCAAGAGGGTTCCCGTTTCTCCACATCCTCTCCAGCATCTATAGTCTCCTGATTTGTTCATGTTAGCCACTCTGACTGGCGTGAGGTAATATCTGAGTGTGGTTTTGATTTGTATTTCCCTGATGAGGAGCGACATTGAGCATCTTTTCATGTGCCTGTTAGCCATCTGGATGTCTTCTTTAGAGGAGTGCCTATTCATGTTTTCTGCCCATTTCTTCACTGGATTATTTGTTTTTCGGGTGTGGAGTTTGGTGAGCTCTTTATAGATTTTGGATACTAGCCCTTTGTCTGATATGTCATTTGCAAATATCTTTTCCCATTCCATTGGTTACCTTTCAGTTTTGTTTATTGTTTCCTTTGCCGTGCAGAAGCTTTTTATCTTCATGAGGTCCCAATAGTTCACTTTTGCTTTTAATTCCCTTGCCTTTGGGGATGTGTCAAGTAAGAAATTGCTACGGCTGAGGTCAGAGAGGTCTTTTCCTGTTTTCTCCTCTAGGGTTTTGATGGTTTCCTGTCTCACATCCATGTCCTTTATCCATTTTGAGTTTATTTTTGTGAATGGTGTGAGGAAGTGGTCTACTTTCATCCTTCTGCATGTTGCTGTCCAGTTCTTCCAGCACCATTTGTTAAAGAAACTGTCTTTTTCCACTGGATATTCTTTCCTGCTTTGTCAAAGATTAGTTAACCATACGTTTGCGGGTCTAGTTCTGGGGTTTCTATTCTATTCCATTGGTCTATGTGTCTGTTTTTGTGCCAACACCATGCTGTCTTGATGATTACAGCTTTGTAGTAGAGGCTAGAGTCTGGGATTGTGATGCCTCCTGCTTTGGTCTTCTTCTTCAAAATTACTTTGGCTATTCAGGACCTTTTGTGGTTCCATAGGAGCTATGGTTTCTTCATTCTGTGTCCCCAGGGCTGGCAGCGTCTCACAGGTGACATGGGAGGGCCTCTGAAAGGCCCTATATAAGAAGGGAATGAAAGGACCATATTGAAGCCTTTGTTTTTCCTTCTACTCATTTAACTTTATTTGCTCCTCTGGTCTGGCTTCCCCTCTATGTCCCCATGTCTAGCACAGTGCCTGGCAGGTGACAAGTAGAACCTTCAAAAGTCTTATTTGGTCAGTGAATGAAATTAGCATATTGAAGAGTCTTCTCTCTCTCTAAAGAGTCTTTACATGTTCTTGGTTATGTTATTTGCTTTTCTCTTGGTTGAGTCCAGCACCATAGTGACAAACTTATAATGTTTAAAATCCTTTGAGAATCACACAGACCAATAGCACATCTGTGTACTTGATGCTTGTAGAAAATGTGTTCATTATAAATGTTACTGGTCAGATTAAAACTTCAATAAATAGAGAGCAGACTTGCTCATGATGAAAAGACCACATATCATAAAATTGTCTGTTATTTCTAAATTGGTTTGTAGGTCCAATATAGTGGGTTTTTTTGTTTTTTGTTTTTTTGAGACAGAGAGAGAGCATGAGTGAGGGAGAGAGAGGCAGAATCTTGAGCAGGCTTAATGCTTAGTGCAGAGCCTGATGCTGGGCTCTATCTCATGACCCTGGGATCATGACCTGAGCCGATATCAAGAGTTGGAAGCTCAACTGACTGAGCCACCCAGGTGCCCCAGTCCAATACAGTCCTATCAGAATTGCACCAGAATTGAGGGAAGGCAGTGAGGAGAAAAGGCATAGGGAGTAAAATTTCATAAGAATGGTCCTAAAATTCATCCAGAGTAATTAACTGGAAGAAATATCAAAAAAATTATAGACAATGAGTAAGGGGGAAAAGATTTATCTTTCCAGATTATAAACCATAGATGCTGCTTTAAGAATGAACAAAGCCCAGGGTGCCTGGGTGGCTCAGTCAGTTAAGCGTCTGACTTCAGCTCAGGTCATGATCTCACAGTTCGTGAATTCAAGCTCCAGGTTAGGCTCTGTGCTGACAGCTCAGAGTCTGGAGCCTGCTTCAGATTCTGTGTCTCCCACTTTCTCTGCCCCTCCCGTGCTCATGCTCTGTCAAAAAAATATATATTTTAATTAAAAAATTTAAAAAAAAAAAAGAATGAACAAAGTCCTTGTGGTACAGGCACAAGATATAAATAGGTTTTAAAAATTAAAACAAGTATAGAAAGGTATTTTTGAAAATCAATTAATTTTAAACCGCTTGAAAATAGAGGAATCCATGAGTCCATACCAGTAATAAGTATAAATAAGTGAGAGAAGGGAGGATGGTTACTTGCAATAGAATGTTGAATGCCAACATTCAGTAAGTGTGGAAGGGGTGCCAGAGGTGGAAATCATCATTTTATAGCCATCATGGTAAAGACTGGCTCAGACAAGAATCATCAATGGATACTAAATCAAGGGGGAGAGGGGATAGAGTGATGGGGAGCAGGGTATTTGCATGGCCTTAAAGTGGCTTCCCAGGGATTCCTTGTTCATTGAAAGGGAAAAATACCAACTATAGAGTGATTGCCAGGTGATTAAAATTAAGATCACCAATGAGGGACAGATGAACATCCTGTGTCACCAGCTATAATACAATGAGAAGGACATAATGTCATTTGTATAATAGCCCAGCTGGGAATGCATAACCTGAATCTAATCATTAGGGAATGTCAGGCAATTGCCTCCAAAAGAAAAAACTGACTGAATTCTTAAAAAAAAAAGCAAAAAAATATCCAATGTTATAGGGGCACCCAGGTGGCTCAGTTGGTTAAGCATCCGACTTTGGCTCAGGTCATGATCTCACAGTTTATGAGTTCGAGCCCTGTGCTAAAGAGTCTGGAGCCTGCTTCACATTCTGTGTCTCCCTCTCTCTCTGCCCCACCCCTGCTCACGCTCTATCTCTCTCTCTTTCAAAAATAAATAAACATTTAAAAAATCGTTTTGTAATGTCTAATGTTATAAAAGACAAAAGAAAAAAAAGTGACTATATATACCACAGTAAGAGACATGATAACCAAATGTAATACCTGATACTAGATTGAATCCTTAATTGGAGAGAGGAAATGCTATAACAGACATCACTAGGCCAATTGGTAAAATGGGAATATGAACTTTAAGGTATTGTGTCAATGTCAAATTTACTTCAACTGATAACCCTATTGTAGTTATGTAAGAGAAATTCCTTTTTTTTTTTTCCTTTTTTTGGGCTATTTTTCTTTTTCTTCTTTTTTTATTTTTAAATTTCTAGGACATGTACACTGAAGTATCTAGAGGTAAACAGCCATGGAGGAGGCAACCTACTCTCAAATGTTTAGGAAAAAGTGCAGGAGGAAATACTTATATAGAAGATTATAGATAGATGATAGATGATAGATGATAGATAGATACATAGATGATAGGTAGATAACAAAGTAAATGGGGGGAAAGTGTTAGCAATTGGTGAATCTGGGTAAAAGCCACATGGAGTTCTTTGTACTGTTATTGTAACTTCTCCATAAATTTGAAATTATTTCCAAATAAAAAGGTTTTTCTTTCTAGTTCCGTTTTGTGGGGTTCAAGAATAGGCAAAACTAATAAATGATGTTAGGGGTCAGAATAAAAATCTGGAGGTTATCTCTGCAGAGAGGGGAGAGGAAACTGGGAAGGAACTCACAGGAACCATCTGTGGTGTTGGAAACATCTTGTACCATGATCTCAGTAATGGCCACATGAATGCATATGTATCTATGTAGTGAGCTGTTGACTTGAAATTTGTGTGCTTATACTATATATTATATCTCAATTACAAATTAATTTTTTAAAATTTCATTGTAAGTTGAGAGCAAGTCACATGTATGATAAGGTAGAAATGGTAAGTGAAGGATCCAGTGAAGGGGGTGGGATGATACCAAGAAATACATTCTTCAAAATGTGCCTCAGAAATTTCACACATGAAACAACTAAATGGTTCTAGAGTACCATAGAACCATGTGCAACAGGATGATATAATTTACCCATCACTGCTGAAGGATTGGCAGGGAGGTTGGTTAGAAAAATTTCCAGGAGGGGCGCCTGGGTGGCGCAGTCGGTTAAGCGTCCGACTTCAGCCAGGTCACGATCTCGCGGTCCGTGAGTTCGAGCCCCGCGTCGGGCTCTGGCCTGATGGCTCAGAGCCTGGAGCCTGTTTCCGATTCTGTGTCTCCCTCTCTCTGCCCCTCCCCCGCTCATGCTCTGTCTCTCTCTGTCCCAAAAATAAATAAACGTTGAAAAAAAAAAATTAAAAAAAAAAAAAAAAAAAAAAGAAAAATTTCCAGGAAACTTGAACTGAGGCTTGGCAGAAAATACAGGAGTTGGAGAGGGAGAGGAATGTAGAACACACGTCTTCCTAGTTTCCCTTCTTTGACCATTTACGTGAGATTTTACATTTGTGAGGCTTTGATTTGAAACTGCTTTGGTCTTTTTTAATGCACAAATACGAAACAAAGAAAACCATACCTATGGAGCAAAGAAATAAAACAGCATGTGTTATCTCTCTGAGAAGAAGCTTTTAAAAAGACTACGATCACGGATTCTCAAGACCTGAGGCTGCAAAAGGCGGCTGGCACGAACCAGGTCAGCATACTTAACAAAAATCCACGTTTATGGAGGAGCCTTTCTCATGTCCTCAACACTGGGCTAACTCTGGGGACACCAAGTGTGCTGTTCCCGGCCCCTGCCCTCGAAGAGCTTACACACTCATGGGCCTATATAACAGAGACACATTACAAATGGCAAGTTGGGACATCTCACCAACAAAGTGAAATGAGATCACATTTTTTCGCACCCCCTCTGCTCCAAAACACAGTAGTGATAGTTGAAATATATTAATTGATAGAGCCAGGCTCTACAACAGATAAACCAGAAAAGGGGGTGAAGAAACTAACAACATAAAACAGACAACAAACTGAAGCATAAGCCTCTAAAGACATGGATAAGAAAGAAAATGAGAGGGGAGCCTGGGTGGTTCAGTCGGTTAAGCGTCTGACTTCAGCTCAGGTCATGATCCCGCGGTTCGTGAGTTCGAGCCCCGTGTCGGGCTCTGTGCTGACAGCTCTGAGCCTGGAGCCTGCTTCGGATTCTGAGTCTCTCTCTGTGTCTCTCTCTTTCTCTGCCTCTCCCCCTACTTGCACTCTCTTTCAAAATACATAAATTAGAAAGGAAGGATGGAAGGAAGAAAATGAGAGCATGGGGTTAAAGGGACCAAAATGCTTGACCCAAGAAGGGACACTAACGTAGAACTGGTTCCATGAAGCTTGGTGAAGGGCTTTGCCATTCCAATACCCTCGCCATATGAAGACAAGGGAAAAGAAACAAAAACAAAACTAGTGTTGTCTGTGGCACTTGCTATGTCAGAGGTTACAGCCTAAGTTTTATAACCGAGAGACATACCACATTCCCACTAATCCAGTAACCGGATTTGCTCCATTCTCCATTATCACCAGAGATCAGGATCTTTTGAAATCGTTTTGGACTAAAGGCCCCGAAGGGAAGTAGAAGCAACTGCAAACCATCAGATGAGGATAGAAGGGCAATGAGGTAAAAAATAGAAAGAGAAAATGCATTTTTAAGAGTAAATAAATGTCTCCCTTTTAAAACCAAATCCTAAAAACACAAGAAATCAAATGGTAAGAAAAAGCCAATACAATCAGCAATCAGAATGAAATCCCCCCACGTGAAGTTAGTCATAAATAGTACAACAAAGATCTTAAAATTAATGTGTTTATGATGTTCAGAGAGATGACTAAACTTTAGATTCTATTCAACAGGATAAAAAAATAGCAAAATAAAAACAGACAGGAAACAAGAATAGATTGCTATATCATGAAATGGTATACTCCTAACAATTTAATTCAAACCATGTAAAGCACATACAAATAAAATTACAAGAGAAAAATCACGAAATTTGAACATATTTCTATCAGGTATGTTAAACTGATAGAAGAAACAAAAAAAAAAATCAGTAAGGACATAGGAGATTTGAACAACACAATGAACAAGTTTAATCTAATGGACATTTATAGAGCCATTACTTCCTGGCACCACAAAGTTCCCTCTGGACCCTTCGTGGCGTTAATTAATATTTTACTCTCTTCTGGAAAATTCATCTCAGCTTTAGTCTAGATGAGACTCCTGTCATTTCTGCCTTTATTGCATCAGTGACAATAATAATAGCGAATACTTATTGAGCCAGGCCAAGGGCTACTAACTACCTTGTTAGCTAATTTAATCTTCAAAATAACTCTCGAAGGTTGTGCTTTCCAAAATGGGAGCTACTAGCCACAGGTGACTCATGAATAGTTGAAATGTGGCTGATCTGAATTGAGTTGTGGTATAAACTGAAAATGCACACCGGAGTCCTAAAACTTAGTACCAAATAAAAACGTAAGCCATTAGTAATTTTTATGTGTCTTACATTTTGGACACAGACAACTTCATCTGCCCAGCAGCAGACAAGGCGCCTCTGGGACTCTGGTGGAACAAGGCAAAAAACAAGATCACTCTGAAATTGAACACAAATGAAACCTTTAATAAACGTAACTAAGTATCCACCTCTCCTGGCTCAACTAAATGACTACTTCCTTACCAATTACAGCTTTTATCCTTTTGTTCCTCTCACCTCCAAGTGATGAAAGTTAGTAAGGTTTAATAGAATCACTCCTGCTCTCAGCACCCAATAAAGGAAAACCACGCTATTTTTTTTGTAAGAAATGGTTTATCACTTCTATTTTTTTTGTATAAAACACATGGGAGAAACCCAGCCAATCACCACACAGCTGCTCCCACATGGGAAGTTACTTTCATCAGACTTCCAGTGAAAGAGCATGCAAATGAATGTTGCTTTCTGTGTCTACAGTGATTGTCTCTGCTTTTCCAATTAACTGGTTTTTTTTTTTCAGTTTATTTTGAGAGAGAGAGAGAGAGAGCAAGGGGAGGGACAGAAAGAGAGGAAATGAGAGAGAATCCCAAGTAGGCTCCACACTGTCAGCACAGAGCCGACGTGGGGCTCAATCCCATGAATCATTAGATCATGACCTGAGCTGAAATCAAGAGTCAGACACTTAATCAACTGAGTTACCCAGGCGCCCCTCCATTTAGCTGTTTTTAAAAATCCACACATCCCCATGATTTCCTCCATCCCAGTTATAGTACAATGACGGGAGGAAGAGGATTGGTTAAAACAACTCTCTGAGCAGTTTTCTACTGTCCTTTCTTTGCAATCAGAGATTTGTGGAGGTAAGGGTCACACCACCCCCTGGCTACGACAGCCTTGGTAAGAGAATCCACGCCGTCATCAGCAAGGGTGAATCCACTTTACTCTGACATGGTGCGAGCATCAGCTGCCAACAGGCACATGGGCAGTGAGGCACTCTGGCTGTGCTGTGCTGTCCCTGGCAGCAGCGGCCACCCCTTCTGTGGCCTGTGGTGTGGCCAGCTCTCTGAGTGAGACCCTGGCTCAGCCTTGGGCTCCCCCCAGTCCTTTCAAGCTTTGCCTCCAGCTATGGTCTCCAGTTCTCCCTCCTGCCCAGCCACAGCCACCAGGGAAAACCACACCTCTTTGAATTCTCTCCCAAATCACCGAATACAAGTTCAAATCTTACAACAATCCCTTCCTACACCCTCTTTCTGAAATGCCTTGTGGCTCTAGGTGGAGGGTTACTTCCCTCATTGCTGCAAGCCACTAAATCAACTTTGTTCACCGACAGTGATGGTCTTTAGCTGGGGGGCATTAGGCAAGCCCATTTAACAGAGAAGAAAATTGAGGCACAGAGAGGCTAAGTAACTCATTTAAAGTCACACAGATTACAGGCCTACAATCCCTGATCTTCAACCCTGCCTGTATATCAGAATCTCTGGCTATGGGACTTAAGTATTCATATATATTAAAAAGCTCCCGGGGTGCCTGGGGCGCTCAGTTGGTTGAGCATTCCACTCTTTATCTCACCTCAGGTCACGATCTCACAGCTTTATGAGTTCGAGCCCCGTGTCTGGCTCTGTGCTGACAGTGCAGAGCCTGCTTGGGATTCTCTCTCTCCCTCTCTCTCGGTCCCTCCCCGATTCACACTGTGCCTATCTCTCTCAAAATAAATAAATAAACGTAAAAAAAATAAAAATAAAGCTCCCCACCGTGATAGCCAGCCAAAGATATGTCTACTGCAGCACATCTCAAACTTTAATATGTCAATAGATCCCCCAGGGAAATCTTATTAAAATGCAGATTTTGATTCAGTAATTTGGGGTGGAACTTGAGGTACTGCATTTCTAACAAGATCCCGGTAGACTCTGATGCTGCTGTTCCAGACCATATTTTGAATAACAGGGTTTAAAGTCCCTTACAGATGACTTGCCAGAAATGTGCTTTGTCTCTCCTTTTTTAAGTAATTTATTCATTCTTCTATTGAGCACCTATAATTCATTAAGCACCATGTGAGACATTGGCGACCCAGCAATAAACCAGACAGAACATGTCTCTGCCCACCCAGAGATGACTTTCTAGGAACTGAGAGGGAAGTATCATATCTGGTTGAAGCCCGGAGTGTAGTTTAGAGACCTAGGACCACCATTTTACGCTCTAGGCTGGTGATCGTGGTGATTAGGGCCCTAATATCTTCCTTTGGGCATCAACATTGTATTATTTCATTTTAGCCTGAATAGCATGAATCTGGGAATAATATAGTATTCCAGATGTATACATTTGCTAAAATAACTATCATGTTGGGAGGTCACAGTATGTTCAAGGTTATGAGAATAGGAAGTGTATTGTAATAAAAAACCAACAACTGTAATAGAACTTAAAAGTAAATTATTTAGCATCCATGAGATAATTCCCCCCCCCCCAAAAAAAATTATCACAATTTTAAAGTAGGTCAACTTCTGGAACTATGTGTCTCTAGACTGTACCTATGATAAGTGAAACTCAAATGTTTTCATTGCTTTTGTATTTAAAGGGTTTTGACATGAGATTTTAATTAGTCTTCAAAAGCCACCATATGTCTACTGCTGGGACCTTGGGAAATTTGTTAACCCTGCCTTTTTTTGTTTCTCTGGAATGTCAGAATGGCAGCACCAGTTTGTCTGTCGAAAGCTGGGATTTCCTTCCTCTTAATGTTTGGTCAATTGTGTGGGTGAAAAAGAAAAAAGGAGTCCTTGACACCTAACGGCTGGCTTGGTGCTGTCGGTGGGGCGTTGCTGCCCTCTCATCAAACAGAACAGGTGCACAGAACGTCTGCACCAACGAGGAGCAAGGGAGAATCAGGAATGGGGGCGTCATCTTCAGAAGCACTGGCTTCCAGGGAATAAAGTGGCATTTCGAATGTCTTTGGACAAGAAGGAACAAATCCCTGTTTGGAGCGTGGCCTTTTACTACCCATCCCTCAAGATCTGAGTCATCCCATATATAAGCTCTTTTACAATAATTTATTTTTTAAGGTGGTTTTTCCTTTCGTTCTTTCTTTCTTTCTTTCTTTTTTATTTTTGAGAGAGAGAGACAGAGTGCGAGTGGCAGAGCGGCAGAAAGAGAGGGAGACAGAGGATCCCAAGTAGGCTCCACGCAGAAAGCAAAGAGCCCAATGTGGGGCTCGAACTCAAGAACCGTAAGATAATGACTTGAAACAAAGTTGACACTTAACCGACTGAGCCACCCAGGTGCCCTCCTTTGCCAGCGTTTCTACTCTTGACCCGTCTTTGGGTGATGTGGGTCACTACTGAACAGGAGGCAGAAAAGTTCATAGCTTTATTGTAGGATTTTTTTACCTCAAAACCTGGGTTCGTTGTCTCGCCGCTTCGAAGAACGAAGAGGTGGACACGGAACGAACAGCAGACAGAAGTTTATGAGAGTATAAGCTCAGAAAGGAAGAATAGCAAGAAAGCCTCTTTACAGAGAGGGGGCATTCGAAGGTGAATGCCTTCTATAGGCAAGGGGTCCTTGTTTTATCAGGCTCTGGTTGCCCCCTTCCCTGCCCCCTCGTTCCTTCTCAGGTTCTACACTTATTGGCTTGATAACTCTAGATGCTGGGTTGTCCACTCCTGATGCTGGATTCCATTGTATGAGGGGTGGTCTATGGCCATGATGTTCCTTGTGGGTCATTTGTTTTATGGTCTACCACATATTTTTAGTCAGGTCTTTTGTCAAATTCCTGAGGGGACCCTGAGGGGGAGTAGGTGGTGTCTTAGAATCTTAAGAGGAGCCTTATGCCTGAGGGGGTTTGCTATGGTCAGACACTCCCAGCATTGTTCCCAAATAGGTGTTTTTCCCCACCCAGGGACCTGAGGTCCTAACCTGTCCCTCTCTGACTACTCAATCCGATCTTTTCCTATTATAGCTTCACATAAACCCAGAAGCTCTCAGCTAGAAACTAGCATCTCTCAGCAGGGTGGGAGGGGACCATTTCTGGAGTAGAAGTTGTTTTCAGGGAATGCCTTCAGGGAAGTGACCTTTCTTGAAATGTCATAGCCTACGCAAACTTCCAGAGTTTGGTTGAGCAAACGTAGGCGCCTGGGGCTGACAGGAGAGGAAGGCCCTGGGCAAGACCTGTTGACATTACTGAGGACTGTCTGTTTAGAAGGGGCTGGGAGCACAGGGGCTTGAAACCTTTTGCAAAAAAAAAAAAGCTCTTTCCTTTTTTCAAAGGATCCCTGAGTTTACCTAACTTCAATGTTGTCAGGTGCTGAGGAACCAAAACTTTCTCCCCCAGGCTAGTGTGAATAGCAAAAAAACATCCCTCCCAGGGTGTGAGCCCGTGCTATGCCCAGGAGGAGTCTGGGATCCCTTAAACCAACTGTTCTTCCTCTTTTTAATAGTTATTTTTCATAGTTAAAATCCATAATCATTTTACAGAAACTACAGTAAAATAGAGACTAGAAAAGGAAAAAAAAATCATACACCCATCTCTCTAATGGACCCACCCACTGTTAGAATTTCAGAGTATTTCTTTTTTCACATGGTTTTTCTGGGTTTTAGAAAGCTGCAATCAGAGAACAATACAGGTCCATAAGGCCACCTCTCCCGAGGCCTTGTGCCTGACCACCCAACCTGAAAAGGCCACACCATCACTCTGCCCTGCTTTCATGTTCCTCATCACCCTCATCATAATCTAGAAGCCCATGTGTTGTTATCACCTCCCTATCTATTGAATGTCTCTTCCCTTTCACCCCATGTAGGACAACGGCCCTGCTCCACCCCAGATTGTACCCAGGACCTACAAGAGCATCCGTCACAAATAAGTTTGTGATGCATTCATTGGACGGATGGGTAAATTCTGTATATTCTCTTTTCTCTTGTTTTTTTTTTTTTCCCGCCTATACAATTGTTGGACCTACCAGAAATAGGATTAATGTGCAGTTTCCTCTGAAAAATAAAAATCAAAGCCTGGTTTCCAAGCATTCTCTACCCAGTGTTCCTCCTCCATCTGTCTTTTTACCCTAATTACCCTGTGTTAAAAATAAAACCCAAGGCATCTTCCAGGAGGTTGAAGGGAGACATCACAAAGGTGGAGTGTGGGCAAGGGAGGCAAGACAACGTCAGGATGAAGTCAGAAATCATGTGGGCCTTTACCATCGGATTGGCCTGGTTTCCAATCCCAATTCTGCTGCTTGCCTGCGGTGAGATCCTAAGTAACTTAACTTCTCTGTGACTCTGTGTCATCATCATTTCTCCTTCCACTTGTTGTAAAGGTAAAAAAAAAAAAAAATTTTTTAACATTTATTTTTGAGAGACAGAGAGTGAGCAGGAGAGGGGCAGAGAGAGAGGGAGACACAGGATCCAAAGCAGGCTCCAGGCTCTGAGCTGTCAGCACAGAGCCTGACTCGGGACTCGAAATCATGTGTCATAAGATCATGACCTGAGCAAAAGTCAGAAGCTTAACCAAATGAGCCACCCAGGTGCCCCCACTTGTTGTAAAGGTTAAATAAGACCATGTATGTAGAGTACCTGTGGTTTTTTTTAGGCAGTTAAAGGTATCTTTATTGATATTACCATGAAACAGACACAAGAATAATTGTTAAGTAAATAAATTACTAAGTTCTCAATAAATTACACACTTCAATATCATACTGACAAGGCAATGCTTTCATAGAGGAATAACTTATGGGGTAGGCAATTATAAAGCTCATGGTTGGTAATAAAAAATTAGTTGTATAGAAGCAATTTGTCCCCCATCTGTATGTAGAACCACTAGCAATGGGCATGGAACAAGAGAATAAATAACAGCTTTATGCTTTCTTTTCTTTTCTTTCTTTTTTTAAAAATAATTTTCATGTACAGAATTCAAATTCATATGTCATTTTGCTTCAAACAGTGCTGTTTGAAAAATGCAGAATCAAAGAAGGAAAATGTTACTTGGTTTCTGTCACAACAAATACACACATTTGACTTGTTAATACTGATAGAGATGCCATTGCATATATCACTGGAGAGATACATACATTTGAACACTAAATCCTGGCTGCCTCATAGAGAAAATGAAATGTCAAGGGCTCTTTCCCTAATTAGCCCCCCTCTCTAGCATGCATTATATGCCAGGTCGTGTTTACATGGATTACCGGATCTATCCTGACCACAACCTGGGAAGATCCTATTGTTCTCCTGTGGGAAGGAAGGGAGTGATTCATTTTCAGAAACAACAAATAAAAGCTGTGCTGTCCAGTTAACAATAGGTTTACAACCTAATGGAAATATGTACCAACCTCCCACCCCCACCCCACAATTCACCTCCTAGTTCTTCTTCCCCTCTCCATTCTGCCGGCTTATTTTCACTGGCTTTGCAATGAGCATACACCAAATAACAGAGGGAGGAGGGACTGAAAGTCTCTGCATCACCTCAGGAAATGTACATTTGTTCCAATCAGACTACTCTTTGGCCTTACGTGGGCATAGGTGACGACCAGGTAAGGCTATAACCTCTGTAGAACTCAGCCAATGAGGAATCAGGGGAGGGACTTCCTGCTAGGAGATAAATTGTCTGCTGTTAGTGCCCTGAGTGCGCCTGTCCATTAGACACCTGCTCTTCCAAGAATGTTGGTTAAAACCTTGTTTCACTGTCTCCTGAGTCTCCATGTCCCTTCTTTGTTTGGGTTCAGTGGGCTTATTTCTCACATCCTCACACTGTACAGATGCTGATGGAGTTGGATTCAAACCCAGGGAGTCAGGTTCCAGAATTCATTCTCTTTAGAGTCAGAACTGTGCTACCTTTTTAAAACTTAGGCAAGGAAAAGAAAAGGTTTTCAGTGACATAAAAGTGACATTAGACAACCCTCTAATAGTGCACACTATCTGTGGTATAATAAAACATATATGTGGGGTGCCTGGGTGGCTCAGTCAGTTAAGCATCTGACTCTTGATTTTGGATCAGGTCAAGGTGTCAAGGTTTGTGAGATGGAGCCCTGAATCAGGCTCTGTGCTGACAGATGTTGGGATGTTCTCTTTTCTCTCTCTCTCTCTCTGCCCCTCCCCCATTCCTTCTCACCCTCTCTCTCAAAAATAAATGAACTTTAAAATAAAATGCATATATGTGGTCTTTCCTGGAACAGAGCTCCTAAAATCCCTGGAACTTCCCAAGTGATGAGAGTGTCTTTTGTTATTCATAATGAGCCTCTTTTGATCGCACTTGAGTTTGTGTCAATAAGGTGACTTAGGGTGGGGTCCCTGATAGTCAAAGATGGGGCTAGTGACCAAAGAGACCAAGTGAGTAAAGGGTTGGAACTCTTAGTTCCAGCCCCACCTCCAAGGAGGGGAAGGGGATGGAGACTGAGCTCCATAAAAACTCTTGAAGAATGAGATTCCAAGAGCTGCTGGACTAGTGAACATCTCAAGGTGCTGGGAGGCTCAGACAGGGCATGGGACTTCCATGCCCTCGCCCCCTGTATTCTTTATGCATCTCTTTCATTTGGCTGTTCCTGGGTTGTATTCTTTACAATAAACCAGTGAACAGTAAACATAAGTAAAATGTTCTGAGTTCTGTGAGTCGTTCCAGCAAATTATTGAATCTGAAGAGGAGGTCATGGAAACCCACAATTTGTAGCCAGTCATAAGTACAGGTAGCCTTCCAGGATTTTCACCTGTCATCTCAGGTGGGGCTAGTCTTGTGGGATGGAACTCTTAACCTGTGGGGTCTGTGCTAACTCTACCTTTTAGTTACCGTGAATATGCCGTTAGAGCATATAGCATACAGCATATGCTTATAGCAGTGTATGGATATCTGTTCGAGTCCCTGCTTTCAGTTCTTTTGGGTCTATACCTAGAAGTAGAATTCCTTGATCATATGGCAATTTTATGTTTTTTGAGGAAATGCCTGATAGTGTTTCTGAGAAATCCCTTTAAGTGGGACTGGTTCCGTGGGGTCCACACTTTTCTTTTAATCCCTCCCTTCTTCCTTTGCTTCCTTTCTAACATAGATGCAACAGCGCGCTTCAGCAACCATCTTAGAACCTGAAGGGACTTTGAGGCTGGAGATCAGGAGCTAGGAGAGAGGAAAGTATCCTGATTAGATTGTGTAGTATAGAAACAGGATACTGCTGGTCTTCAGGTTTCTTTCATGCAAGAAAAAACTCCAGACTCTAATTTGTTTTGGCAGGGGGTGGGGAAGAGTGGTCTCTGATACTTAGAGAATACAATTCCTAACTGATACATCTCTCTTAATACTGACATCCATCCTGGGGTAACAGTGGTTCAGTTTTGCTCTGCTGAAAATGATCTGTTGCCAAGAAACAACGCTGATGCATCCTGTATGCTCCAGAGCTCCCAGGGACCGGGGTGGCTGTGTACCACGGTCATCATGTATCAGTCATGTACTACCGTTCTCCTTCCCCCACCCCATCCTGATTCTTCCCTCTGCTTCAGGAAGACTCGAGCTGATAAACACCATGCAAGTTAAGCAAAAACAGTCTGACCCCTCATGCTTCCCAGCTGTGTGCCATTCAGTAAACTACTTGAATTTTTACATCTATGAGAGGCAGATAACCATCTCTCCTTTGGACATTTATTGTGTGGATTCAGTAAGTTAATGCATGGAAAGTGTCTAGGACTTGTAATGGCATATGCTGTTAATATTATTATAACTTCTTTTGGCAAAAATCTCATTGTCCATTCAGCTTCACACAGGGATTCACAGAAAAGAGCTACATATTGAGTGTTCATTAAGCAGCAGACAATAGGATTCATGTATATTTTCCCATTTAATCTTCATGAGAACCCTATAAGGTGGTTATCATTAATATCTCCATATTATAGTTGAGGAAGTTGAGGCTCAGAGACATTAAGTAACTTGCCCAAGGTCACACAGCAAGAAAGTAGTGGAGCCAAGATTCAAAGCTGAGTCTCTCTGTATCCAGAGGTGTGAAATATTAAGAAATATATATATTGGTCTCTGCCCTTGATTTCTGACACAGAGCTCCTAAATAAAACCCTTATACACCAGGGTGCTAGGAAAATCTTTTGTTCTAATATTCAGTCTTTGACTCCAGTTCCTGACACCAAGATCAGAATTTTCCCAGGTAATAGGAGCATCTTTTGTTCTAATGAAGTGACTTGTGGTAGGCTCCTGACTGGGGGCTGGTCGCAGGAAAGACGTGTTATCACAAGCAGTGATTAGAAGCTTGGAACTTTAATGCCACTCTCCCCCCCCCCACCCCCCAATTCTCAGGAGAGAAGGGAGGGGCTGGAAACGGAGTTCATAATTGCTTGTGCCCACATAATGAAGCTCTATAAAAAACCCCCATTGTCTGGGCTCGGGAAGCTTCGAGGGTTGGTGAACACATCCACGTATGGGGAGGGTGGCGCATCCCAACTCCACTAGGAAAGAAGTTCCTGTACTCAGGACCCTTTCAGACCTTGATCTATGTAACTGGCTGTTCATTTGTACCTTTTATCTTATCTTTTATTATATAATAAACTGGCAAACGTGATTCCCTGAGTTTTATGAGCTATTTTAGCAAATGATGGAATCCAAGAACAGAGTCATGGGAACTTCCAATTTGTAGAAAAGTTGGACAGAAGTTGTGGGTAACCTGAGGACCCACTATTTGTGTGCAGCTGGCATCTGAAAAGGGGGGCAGCCTCATGGGGCTGAGCCCTTAACCTGTGGGGTCTGCACTAACTCCACTTAGTGTCAGAATGGAATTGAATTCTAGGACACCCAGCTGGTGTCACAGAAAATTGCTTGGTGTGGGGGATACTCCCACACATGTGGTGACCAGAAGTGTCAGAAGTGAAGCGTTCTCTGTGAATTATAAATGAGGGACCCAGGAGTGTGCTTTTCCTGAACAGGAAGCCAAAGGTTTAACTACCTTGGGGCACAGCCTTCTGTCCTGTGGCTTTTTTCTCTACCATCAAACCCTTACTAAAGCAGCAAGGGCTAAAATAAGGACTGTTAGCTTAATATTAGCATTGGGAGGTCTTGGGGAGAATACAGATTTAGGTATTTACTTATATATGTATATGTATATTTATATATTTTGAATTGTATTTTCACTGTGGGAAGATAACCCTCAGTACATACTCTAGACCAAACTAGGGCAGAGCTGAAGAATGAAATTGCTCTGTATGTAAAGTTGGAAGCACTTTGAGCTTCTGTGGGAGCCCCAGGGAGGAAGAGAAGGGGCTAGAACCAAAGAAACTGGGCAAGCTGACTGGAAACCAAGCAAGATGTCAGTGGGACCCAGAGAGACAGTGAGAGGCAAGGTACATGTGACATGTGTGGCTGAGGGACTTCTAAGAACAGGCACACCCAGTATCTGACATTAACTGACCTGCTATGCTGGCCCAAGTGCCCTCCAACCCAACCTATGGTTGTCTGCAAATCTTTAGTAGCAAAGATTTCACACAGTGTGAGTGGTGCTGGGGGAAGCAGAGAAGGGTGGCCAGGTCTACTGTTTGGGCAGATGCAAGGCAGAGAGAAGGAAACAGCCACAAGAAACAAAATGGGATCAAGAAATCAGCAGAAGCAGGAAATCAGAGCAAGCAATAACCAGGAGAAACATGTGCGCTTAAGACTGTCACTAAATATGTAGGAAGTTAGGATTTTGGAGGACTTAGCCATCCAGGTGGTGCTGGCTCAGACTGACTGGAAATTGGCTGGTGGCCTCCTACTCAGTGTTCATGTCCCTGCAGTGGGAGAGCCAGGACCCGGGACAAGCACGGCCTTGGCCTCCTCCAACCAAGTCCCCTAAAGAATCCTACAGGAGAGAGACACCGCCTCACCCCAGGTCACCTGGGAGCATGCGTGTGTGTGTGCATGTGTGTGCAGGCAGGAAAAATTCTCCAGGACTGGTGCTGCCACTACCTTCCTCTCCCCTGAGGATCAGCCTTTGAGACCTGAGGTGGGAAAACCACAGGCTGGGTTGGTGAGGGCTGGAGGGAATCATGCATATGAATGGACTCTGCAAGGACCTAACCTTTTCCCTCCTCCGAACCCTCTTCCAACCCTGGTAAAAATAAATGCTGCTGACATCAATACTTAATGGGACCAGGCCTTGCATACTAATGAAAATCTCTGCAGGGCAGTCACTGGAGAAAGAAAAAACAGGGGACTTATTAACCATCAAGCAGCAAGACCACGTTCCCTTGCCTTCTGCCCAGGCAAGGAGGCCCTCACGTCCTCCATCTAGAAGTGAACCTGTCTAATTATTCTGTGCTGTCGAGGGCAGGGGAGCAGGGACGAGGGTCTGACCATCTTGGGGTTTGACCCCTCCCCTACCTGCCTCTTTCCTACCCGGAGTGACAAAGGGGAGAGGGAAGGAATGCAGCTGTCACAGGGCCCTTCTAGTGTTTTACTTCCCACATCTCACAGCAAACGCCAACCTAGTCCCCCCTCCTTTGAATGTTGTCTTCTGAGGTGTGGGAAGGTAAGAGGACTCAGCTGCCTCCATTTTGACCTCGAACTTTCCAGCTGGCTCTTCTTTCCAGCTTGTCTCTTGGCTCAGGCAAACTCTAAGACTCTAAGGCTAAAGCATCCCCTAACAGGAGCCCAAACTACCCTCCCAAGCAACACAGACTGCCCTGAGTCAGCAAGACCCGGCCTGATCCAAAACAATGACTGACTGACCCTCGCTGCCCACCTGCATGCACCCATCCACCTTGGCCCCACATTTTCCTTATATAAACTCAGAAGTATTTTTGGCACCTTGGAGACAGTCTTTGAGACATCAACCCACTGTCCTCCTGGTGTTGGCCTCCCTGAAATAAATTCCTCTCTTGTTCCACACTACTCATTTCTCTGCCTTTGGATTTTGTCAGCGGTGCCTGGCCAATCCCGGTCTGTTTGGGGCCCTCAGAGCCAGGTGCTCTTGCCCCCCTGCACCCTGGCTACAGAGGCAGCAACGTACAGTGGAAGAACAAGACAGCCTTGGGTTCAAAGCCCACCCCTGCTGCCCCCCTGGAACTTGCAAGGTGGGAGGTCTTGTATAAGGAGCGACCCATTTCCTCCCCAGTAAGATGGCGATGGCAATCCTGCGCTCACAGGAGAGTCCTAAAGAGGGCAGTGGATTGTGAACACAACATGCTTGGAATGGAGAACGTGACAGCTTAACATTTGCTCTGAAAGAACCCAGAGCACTTCCCCACGATTTGCTCTTCTGCCCAAGTCTACTAGAAAGGCAACAGGAGGCCCATAATGTGATGTGAAGGAAGAAAAATATTTGCAAGTACCTCCCATGAATCCGACAGGGGCTGAGGGCTTTCCTTAAATGAAATAGCAAATGTGTGGGAGAGCCCAACAAGGAGCCCAGGTGCTCATCACCAACCTGGGCTGCTGCCTCACCTGCTGGTAGGGGGGCTGCAAGCTTGCTGTCTCCAGGGCATGAAGACCAGTTGCATCTGGGGGAAGTTAGGGCGAAGATGAGGCTGAAACGGTCTTGGGGGAAGGTAGCTGCCATGCTGTGGGAACACTCAAGCAACGCTGTGTAGAGGCTTGTGTGAAAGAAAACCTCAAGGCCCTTGGCCCACAGCCAGCTCACATTGTCAGCTGCACAAATCAGCAATCTTAGAAGAGGAGAGAACAATCTGAGGGTTGATGGGGGGGGGCGGAGAGGAAAATGGGTGATGGGCAATAAGGAGGGCACTTGTTGGGATAAGCACTGGGTGTTGTATGTAAGCAATGAATCATGGGAATCTACTCTCGAAGGCAAGGGCATACTGTATGCACTGTATGTTAGCTAACTTGACATTAAGTTAGGTTTTAAAAAAAAAAGAAGAGGAATTCTTGTATTTTGCTGCCCTAGTCAAGCCTTCAGCGGGCATCTGACTTCAAGAGAAACACCAAGACAGAAACACTCAGCCAAGTTGCCTCCGAATTCTCAACCCATCATGGAAACTGAGAGATAATAAAATATTGCTGTTGCTTTAAGTCACTAAGTTTCAGGGTGATTAGTTATGCAGCAATAGAAAACCAATACACTGTTTTAATTCCAAATAATATTCCAAATAAAATTGCATTTGAAAAACTCTGCTGCTTAAAACAAAACAACGGCAAACTGAAGAGTTTATAAAGTGATCATCTAACCCAACATTCTTAATCCATTGATAACGAACAGCCATGATCAATCGGTTAAGCGTCTGACTTCGGCTCAGGTCATGATCTCATGATTCGAGCCCCACATCGGGCTCTGTGCTGACAGCACAAAGCCTGGAGCCTGCTTTGGATTCTGTCTGTCTCTCTCTCTCTCCCTCTCTCTCTCTCTCTGCAGCTCCCCCACTTGCTCTCTGTCTCACTCTCACTCTCAAAAATAAATAAACATTAAAAAAAATTTTTTTTAAAAGTAACAGAGCCATATAAGGTCAGGATGTGGCGATATAACCAAGTCATAGCAGAACCAAAATCAGCACTCAACTATGATTTCTATTTCATTACAGCTCATGCAACAAGATCAGGTATTCAGGCAAGGAGGTATTCAGATTTTGATTTAGGGAGAAGAATGGTTTATCCAACCTGGTAATTAAGGCAAGTACCAAGATGTTCATGAGTGACCATTAGGTAAATAACAGTCTTCAGTTTTAATTAGACAGCAAGAGTTGAAACAAACGATTAAAAAGAGGAGCCAAGATGACGGAACGGCATGGAAGTTTTGGGTGTGTCTTGCGTCCATGAAATACAGCCAGAGCAACACTAAAGCATCCTACACACTTAGAAAACTGGAGGATTAACACAACAATCTGCACCACGTGAACCACAGAATTCAGCAGGTATACGGCGCGGAGAAGTGAACTTGGGGAG
The DNA here is from genome assembly GCF_028749965.1 of Puma concolor. Taxonomy (NCBI): domain Eukaryota; kingdom Metazoa; phylum Chordata; class Mammalia; order Carnivora; family Felidae; genus Puma; species Puma concolor. The sequence goes on along the minus strand of NC_141675.1, from coordinate 27,713,732 downwards.
CAAGAAGGAGCAGGAAGGGAAGTGCTTCTGCAAGGAGAGAAGACGGAGACAGTGGGGGGTGGGGGTGGGGGTGGGGGTGGGTGGGCGGGAGGAATATGGGAAAAGCACCCCTCTCCAAAAGCAGCTGGAGAGAAAGCAGAAAATTGGAAACAGCCGCAGGGACTAAACTAAAAAGGGAGAAAGGAGAAAGCAGAGAGTTTAGATTCCATTTAGACTGTAAACAAGGGGAATGCAAAGTCTGCAACTCCACAGCTCCATACCTGGCGGTGCTTCGGTGGGAAGGGTGAATCCCCAGGAACAGAGTGGGGTCCAGGAGGTTCTTGGGCCACACGGGGAAAAGCGGTTCCACTGCTGGAAGGACATTTGGTAGAGACTGTTGAAGCCACCTGGTCCCAGCAGACCCCAGAAGGCGGCCACATTCTCTGGTGCTGGAACAAGGTCGTTAAGGGTGAAGACTGGTGCCAGATGTGTGTTGTGGTTTTCCATAATCCCTGAAAAGCTGCTGCTACGCTTTCTTGCAAGCTTTTCTGGGGTGGCCTGGCACCTGGCCGTAGTCTCGGGGCACTGGCAGCAGCAGGGTCCAGCAAGCATTCCTGGGTGTAGCCAACATTAGGCCCTTGATCATTCGGCCAGTGCTCAGTGAGACCCTCCCGCAGAGGGGCAGAACGGGTCAAAGCCGCAGTCCTTCAGAAGTAAGGGGCTGAGGGGCGCCTGGGTGGCTCAGTCGGTTGAGCGTCCGACTTCAGCTCAGGTCATGATCTCACGGTTCGTGAGTTCGAGCCCCGCGTCAGGCTCAGGGCTGATGGCTCAGAGCCTGGAGCCTGCTTCTGATTCTGTGTCTCCCTCTCTCTCTGCCCCTCCCCCATTCATGCTCTGTCTCTCTCTGTCTCAAAAATAAATAAATATTAAAAAAAAAAAAAAAAAAAAAAGAAGTAAGGGGCTGAGGAAAACAGACGCATCTGAGACGAAACTTAGGAGAGAGGTACTGCCTGGGGCCTGGTCCCGGACAGTGAAAAAGCGGGAGTGGACGAGAGCTGAAGACAGAGGACTGGTGCGCGACAGCTGATCAGGAACAGAGTTGTGATACGAGAGAGTCGGTAGCTGGGCGACATGCTCACCGCTCCCGCGCATGCGCATACGCACCTACGAATGCCAAACACTCCGCCCCAGTAGGCTAGCAGCGCCATCTAGTGGAGAATGGAGCCGTTACACCAAGCCCCGCCCAAGTGGGCCAACCTCGCTCTTCAAAAGCACAAGTCTCACCGTGTACTTAGTTTATGGACTATAAAGCACAACACAGTCTGATTTCTAGGGGAAAATGAAGTAATTTCAGTTCTACTTCAATCTGTTAGTAGGTTCATCTATTCAATTTTTTTTCCTTTTTTTTCTCTTTTACACTACGTTTCTTTCTCTTGAATACAGAAAGAAAAAATTCATTTTTATTTTTCAATTTTTATTAAAAATATTTTTCTTTAATTTTTTTTTACTATATTTTGTACTTTTGTGTAAATTTTTCCAAATTCTATTTGACTTCCATCATTTTATTTTAGTCTACTTCAGTGTATTCACCTTTTCAAATTTTCAAACGATTTCCTTTTTTTTCTCTTATCTCTTTTTCGTTTCCTTTCTTTTTCTTGAATGCAGAAAAATAAAAACTTCATTTTTATTTTCAATTTCTATGTGAAATATTTTTCCTTAAGTTTTTTACTGTATTTTTGCTTTTATGCAAATTTTTTCAAATTCTATTTTACTTCCTTCATTTTATTTTAGTCTACTACAGTGTATTCACTTTTTCAAATTTTCAAAAGATTTCTTTTTTTTCTTTTCTCTTTTTTCTCTTTTTCATTTCTTTTTCTTGAATACAGAAAGAGAAAAAATTCATTTTTATTTTTAATTTTAATTACAAATATTTTTCTTAATATTTTCTACTACATTCTTTACTTATGTGTAAATTTTTTCAAATTTTCAAATTGACTCCCATCATCTCATTTTAGCCTATTTCAGTGTATTCATTTTTTTTAATTCTCAAACGATTTCATTTCCCCACCCCCTTCCATTTTTTTCTCTAATATGTCAAACCACTTTCAACACCCAGATGAAAACACACCTAAGATCTAGCATCATTTATTTGATTTGTGTGTGTGTGTAATTTTTTAATTTGAATATTTTTTATTTTAATATTTTTTTAATTTTAATTTTTCTACCTCATTAATTCCTTTTCTCCCTTCAAAATGACAAAATGAAGGAATTCACCCCAAAAGAAAGAGCATGAAGAAACGACAGCCAGGGATTTAACCAACACAGATACAAGCAAGATGTCTGAACCAGAATTAGAATCACGATAATAAGAATACTAGCTGGAGTCGAAAATAGACTCGAATCCATTTCTGCAGAGATAAAGGAAGTAAAAACAAGTCAGAATGAAATAAAATATGCTATAACTGAGCTGCAATCGCGGATGGATGCCCTGGTGGCAAGTATGGATGAGGCAGAACAGAGAATCAATGATATAGAGGACAAACTTATAGAGAATAGTGAAGCAGAAAAAAAGAGGGAGATTAAGGCAAAAGAGCATGATTTAAGAATTAGGGAAATCAGTGACTCATTAAAAAGGAAGAACATCAGAATCATAGGGGTCCCAGAAGAGGAAGACAGAGAAATAGGGGTAGAATGCTTATGTGAGCAAATCATAGTGGAAACTTTCCTAACCTGGGGAAAGACACAGACATCAAAATCCAGGAAACACAGAGGACCCCATTAAATTCAACAAAAACCGACCATCAACAAGGCATATCATAGTCAAATCCACAAAATACTCTGGCAAGGAGAGAATCATGAAAGCAGCAAGGGAAAAAAAGTCCCTAACCTACAAGGCAAGACAGATCAGGTTTGCAGCAGACCTATCCACAAAAACTTGGCAGGCCAGAAAGGAGTGGCAGGATATATTCAGTGTGCTGAATCAGAAAAATATGCAGCCAAGAATTCTTTATCCAGAAAGGCTGTCATTCAAAACAGAAGGAGAGATTAAAAGTTTCCCAGACAAACAAAAATTAAAGGAGTTTGTGACCACTAAACCAGCCCTGCAAGAAATTTTAAGGGGGACTCCCTGAGGGGAGAAAATATGGGAAAAAATTTTATATATATATACATATATATGTGTGTGTGTGTGTGTGTGTGTGTGTGTGTGTGTGTATATATATCCATATATATATATATATATATATATATATATATATATATATATATATCAAAAGCAACAAAGATTAGAAAGGGCCATAGAACACCACCAGAAACTCCAACTCTACAAGCATCATTACAGCAATAAATTCCTATCTTTCAGTACTCACTCTAAATGTCAATGGACTCAATGCTCCAATCAAAGGACATAGGGTAAAAAATGGATAAGAAAACAAGATCCATTTAGATGCTGTTTACAAGAGACCCACTTCAGACATAAAGACACCTTCAGATTGAAAATAAGGGGATGGAGAACCATCTATCATGCTAATGGTCAACAAAAGAAAGCCGGAGTAGCCATACTTATATCAGACAATCTAGACTTTAAAATAAAGCCTGTATCAAGAGATGAAGAAGGGCATTATATCATAATCAAGGGATCTATCCACCAAGAAGACCTAACAATTGTAAACATTTAGGCGCCAAATGTGCAAGCACCCAAATATATAAATCAATTAATCACAAACATAAAGAAGCTCATCGATAGTAATACCATAACAGTAGGAGACTTCAACACCCCACTTACGGCAACGGACAGATCATCTAATCAAAAAATCCACAAACAATGGCTTGGAATGACACACTGGATGAGAAACATATACACTACCAAAACTGAAACAGGAAGAAGTAGAAAACTTGAACAGACCCATAACCGTATGGAAATCAAATTAGTAATCAAAAATCTGCCAAAAAACAAAGAGTTCAGGGTTGGATGGTTTCCAGGGGAATTCTACCAAACATTTAAGGAAGAGTTAACACCTATTCTCTTGAAGCTGTTCCAAAAAATAGAAATGGAAGGAAAACCTCCAAACTCTTTCTATGAAGCCAGCATTACCTTGATTCCAAAACCAGACAGAGACCCCACTAAAAAGGAGAACTATAGACCAATCTCCCTGATGCATATGGATGCAAAAATCCTCAACAAGAAATTAGCCAACTAGATCCAAAAGTACATTACAAAAATTATTCACCACGACCAAGTGGGATTTATACCTGGGATGCAGGGCTGGTTCAATTTCCGCAAAACAATTAACATGATTCATCACATCAATAAAAGAAAGGACAACAACCATAGGATCCTCTCAATAGATGCAGAGAAAGCATTTGACGAAATACAGCATCCTTCCTTGATAAAAACCCTCAAGAAAGTAGGGACAGAAGGAGCATACCTCAAGATCATAAAAGCCATATGTGAACGACCCAACGCTAACATCATCCTCAATGGGGAGAAACTGAGAGCTTTCCCCCCAAGGTCAGGAACAAGACAGGGATGTCCACTCTCGCCACTGTTATTCAACTTAGTATTGGAAGTCTTAGCCTCAGCAATCAGACAACACAAAGAAATAAAAGGCATTCCAAATCGGCCAGGAGGAGGTCAAACTTTCACTCTTCGCAGATGACATGATAGTCTATATGGACAACCCAAAAGATTCCACCAAAAAACTGCTAGAACTGATTCATGAATTCAGCAAAGTTGCAGGATATAATATCAACGCACAGAAATCGGTTGCATTCCTATATACCACCAATGAAGCAACAGAAAGAGAAATCAAGGAATGATCCCATTTACAGTTGCACTAAAAACCATAAAATACCTAGGAATAAATCTAACCAAAGAGGTGAAAAATCTATACAATGAAAACTATAGAAAGCTTATGAAAGAAATTGAAGAAGACACAAAGAAATGGAAAAAGATTCCATGCTCCTGGATAGGAAGAACAAATATTGTTAAAATGTTGATACTACCCAAAGCAATCTACATATTCAATGCAATCTCTATCAAAGTAACATGAGCATTCTTCACAGAGCTAGAACAAATAACCCTAAAATTTTTATGGAACCAGAAAAGACCTCGAATAGCCAAAGCGATCTTGAAAACCAAAGCAGGAGGCATTACAATCCCAGACTTCAAGCTATACTACAAAGCTGTAATCATCAAGACAGTATGGTACTGGCACAAGAACAGACACTTAGATCAATGGAACAGAATAGAGAACCCAGAAATGGACCTACAAACGTATGGCCAACTAATCTTTGACAAAGCAAGAAAGAATATCCAATGAAATAAAGACAGTCTCTTCAGCAAATGGTGCTGGGAAAACTGGACAGTGACATGCAGAAGAATGAACCTGGACCCTTTTCTTACACCATACACAAAAATAAACTCAAAATGAATGAAAGACCTAAATGTGAGACAGGAAGCCATCAAAATCCTCAAGGAGAAAGCAGGGAAAACCTCTTTGATCTTAGCCACAGCAACTTCTTACTCAACACATCTCTGGCAGCACGGGAAACAAAAGCAAAAATGAACTGCTGGGACCTCATCAAAACAAAAAGTTCTGCACAGTGAAGGAAACAATCAGCAAAACTAAAAGGCAACTGACAGAATGGGAGAAGATATTTGCAAATGACTTATCAGATAAAGGGTTAGTATCCAAAATCTAAAAAGAACTTATCAAACTCAACACCCAAAACACAAAGAATCCAGTGAGGAAATGGGTAAAAAACATGAATAGACACTTCTCCAAAGAAGACATCCAGATGGCCAACTGACACATGAGAAAATGCTCAATATCATTCATCATCAGGGAAATACAAATCAAAACCACAATGAGATACCACCTCACACCTGTCAGAATGGCTAACATTAACAACCCAGGCAACAACAGATGTTGGCGAGGATGTGGAGAAAGAGGATCTCTTTTGCATTGTTGGTGGGAATGCAAGCTGGTGCAGCCACTCTGGAAAACAGTATGGAGGTTCCTCAAAAAACTAAAAATAGAACTACCCTATGGCCCAGCAATTGCACTACTAGGCATTTATTCAAGGGATACAGGTGTGCTGTTTCAAAGGGACACTGCACCCCCATGTTTATAGCAGCACTATCCACAATAGCCAAAGTTTGGAAAAAGCCCAAATGCCCATCGATGGATGAATGGATAACGAAGATGTGGTTTATATATACAATGGAGTATTACTCGGCCATCAAAAAGAATGAAATCTTGCCATATGCAACTATGTGGATGGAATTGGAGGGTATTATGCTAAGTGACATTAGTCAGTCAGAGAAAGACAAAAATCATATGACTTCACTCATATGAGGAGTTTAAGAGACAAAACAGATGAACATAAGGGAAGGGAAACAAAAATAATATAAAAACAGGGAGGGGGAGAAAATAGAAAACACTCATAAATATGGAGAACAATCTGAGAGTTACTGGAGGGGTTGTGGGAGGGAAATGGGTAAGGGGCACCAAGGAATCTACTCCTGAAATCATTGTTGCACTATATGCTAACTAATTTGGATGTAAATTTAAAAAAATTTTAAAAACCTAAAAAATTTTAAAAAAAGAAATAAATGACAAAAGAGGTCACTGTTCATCACTATCCTGAACATAAGGAATGATGAGTTGGAATTTTAAGGATCTTTTTTCTTTAATGTATTTTATAAATAAGCTCGAAACTCATCAATCCATTAAGCGTTGCTGCCCAAACATGGCAATTTCCCAAACAACAAATCAGTGATTTGCAACATAAATAAAGCAATCAGAGTGATGAAAATAGAAGGCTTCCAGCAAAATCCACTTCTGAGAGTTGCCATCACAGGGAGAAGGAAAAGAATTTTCAGGCTAAAATCTTGACTGAAAATGAACTGAGAATACACTGAAAATTGTCACCTCTCTCTGAATCCCAGTGGTTAATTATGCTGTTCTCCAGCAAAGTGGGTACAGACATAGCTGGGATAAAGAAAATAAATGTGTGGAAGGAATTCAAACCACAGTTCCTCTGATGGTACAGTAGTCATTTTTTTTTTCCTACTATAGGCCAGGTCACAAATGCCATGCTGACTTCTCTCCACGGTGGACCCCAAATTGCTAGTAAATGGCCAAAGACCTTTGCCCTGTCTCTTCAAATGACCAGCACTCAGACCTCTCATTTGAATACTTACTTTTCATTGCTATTCATGTTGCCATCTGGAAGCCTACGGCAGCATGTGGGATCAACCCCAGAATTTGCTGGGGTTCCTGGTGCTTCCTCTGGCTGTCTGAAGAGTGATGACGTGTAATGTTTCACGTGCAACAGCTGAGTCACTACCACTCCTCCACGGATATTTTTTCCCCAGGACTCAACACATGATTTACATTACGATGTAATTTATGTAAATACCACCTACTTACATACAAAGACAGATAAAACGGACCATTGAAACAGTCTGAGCATCACTGTAGCCCAGGCAGCGGAGTCTTTCACTGAGGTTATCAGTTTGTGGATTTCCACAAGTCTCTCCTGCAGTTCTAAACTGGCGTCAATATTTCCTTGCCTCAGGGATTATTGTAGATAGAGAAGAAAACAGGGACTGCTTCAAGTTGAAGGAGCCTCTTGAGTTTTGAAAACACCGGAACTCAAGAAAGAAATCAGCCTGAGAGGAGCAGAGAAGAGCAGAGTCCCCAAGAAAGTATCAGGAGAGAGATTTCCAGAGGTAGGAAAGATGAGAGATCTGTGAGCCCCAAACCCCCACCCTGGCCTGGGGCACAGTCTTTGGAAGAGACAAGGCTTCAGATGGGCTGGACCCAATTTGGGGGGCCCTAAAGCTTCTAGAGGACTCTTTAAGAAAATATATAGAAATTAAGACATTAATAGTTGTTTAGAATGAAAAAAATCGATCACAACACGTGAAAAAAATACAATCGTTATGACAAATACCACACCTGTCATAATATTGAGAAAAACAATATAATATTTTTATTAATTTACTGCTCTCTACACCTAAATAATCACCTCTACAACCTTTTTCCCGTACATTTTTGGGAACTTTTTTATCTCTTTTTTCAGATGGCCATTTGGCAACATCATTTCCTATGGAGAAAATGTAAAGACAGTGTTTGGGAGGAAAAAGTCTTCCGGGACCCTCTTGAGGCCTCTGGTTGGGTCTGAAAATTAAACTGACAAAAACAGAATAACAGGAAAAAAGCAGGCACATTTTATAAAATTTCTGCATGTACTTGGGGGCTTTCACAAGAGAATGAGGTCCTGAAATGCCCAGAGCAGGAAGCTTTAAAAAAAAAATCTTTTTTTTTTTTTTTTTATTTTTTTTATTTTTTATTATTTTTTTATTTTTTTTTCAACGTTTATTTATTTTTGGGGGGACAGAGAGAGACAGAGCATGAACGGGGGAGGGGCAGAAAGAGAGGGAGACACAGAATCGGAAGCAGGCTCCAGGCTCTGAGCCATCAGCCCAGAGCCCGACGCGGGGCTCGAACTCACGGACCGCGAGATCGTGACCTGGCTGAAGTCGGACGCTCAACCGACTGCGCCACCCAGGCGCCCCCCAAAAAAATCTTTTTAAATGTGTATTTATTTCTGAGAGATGGAAAGAGGCAGAGCATGAGCAGGGGAGGGGCAGAGACAGAGGGAGACACAGAATCTGAAGCAGGCTCCGGGCTCCAAGCTGTCAGCACAGAGCCCAACGCGGGACTTGAACTCACGAGCTGTGAGATCATGACCTGAGCTGAAGTCAGCCGCTTAACTGACTGAGCCACCCAGGTGACCCAAGAGCAGGAAACTTTTGGACAAAGAAACAATACATCTGTGAGGAATTGACAAGACAGAGGGCTTTGGGCAGGGGGTTGGAAATGATAAAATACCTAGGAAAATAAGGGTTAGATTAACAGGGTTTGCTTTTATACCCATTATTAGGCTCCAACTTCCCTGTCTCTGGTGATAAGAATATCTCCCTTCCTCCTGGTGCAGGAAAGGTAATTTTCACCAGGGGATTTTAGGACCTGTTTCCAGGAAGAAGGGCGAGGTGGGGCAAGTCAGAGTACCCCTCCCGCTTCTGCTGTTTTCTCAAACTCCTTCAGTTTAAGATATATGATATTCCAAGGTGGTATATTTTGGGATAGTATATCTTGAGCCTCATCATTAATTTATTCTCTTCTCTATCATAGTTGATTAAAATTAATTATTATTATTGATAGTTTTGAAAAGTTTTATCTTTACTATTCATTATTAGTAAAGGTATGTGAGTTTCTTAGATTTATTAACAAATTAGGAAGCTATCCATTTTCTTTCACATGCCCTGGAAGATTTCCTGCACAAAGAATTATCACCTCATGGGGCTCCTGGGTGGCTTAGTCGGTTGAGCGTCAGACTCTTGATTTTGGATCAGGTCATGATCTCATGGTTCATGAATTCGAGCCCCACATCAGGCTCCACACTGAGAGTACAGAGCCTGCTTGGGATTCTCTCTCTCTCCCTCTCTCTCTGCCCCTCCCCAGCTCGCACATGTGCACGCTCTGTCTCTCTCTCAAAATAAATACATAAACTTAAAAACGTTGTAAAAAAAAAAAGAATTATCACATCAGTATATACCTAGTAGTCATTCCTATACCCAGTCACATACAACAGACCCTCTGCTAAGGGTCTGACTTTATATGTGAGGCCAATGCCTTCAAAGTTCTCCTGGGAAGATTTGGCCTGCTGCCTGGTTGATGAGGCCCCAAACTCACAGGTGGTAACAAAGCTCACACCGGGGCAGGCCAGGGTGCCTAAAACCCTGAGAAGACCTCAAAAACAGAGGGATTTACTAAATTTACAGGTTCTCCAGGTTAAATGTGGCAGGCAGAGTTTCTTGGGCTTGGTTTCCAAGCCTCAAAATAGGAAAGAAAATAATACATTCCAAAGTCTAATTGTGACTCCTGCTCCATATGGTTGCCCAATACCGCATGGCTCTAGAGTTGCAAAGGAAGCCCAAACCAACCTGTATGATTATTTAACACTCTTACTGCACCTCATAAATTATCAGGCCAAATCGAATGAGAGCAGCCTTTTCTGTGATCAAAAATAATCCTTGCACATTATTTATAATCACAAAGGCGGAGACTGCCTAGAAACATTATCCTAAGATTGAAAATAAGCAAAAGAGATTACTGGGCATTCCTTCAGAATATATTGACCAGACCATTTTACAACCCTTCAGGGGTAAAGGCTAATGGTAGGAAACTGGTAGCAATGCAGGTGATGCCTGACAAATGCAAATTTCATCTGATAGTGAGACAATTGATTTCCATTGGTAAAAATGATAATCCCCAACACCCTTTGTTTGTAGGGTATTAACCAATTTCACATCTATGAACAAACTCATTTTGGCTTTTTTTGTTTATTTGCTCTGACTATTGTAAAGCTCTGTTCCTCAACTTCTCGTTTGACTTACTTTTAACAAGGTATGGTTGCCTAATGAGTAGAATAAAATCTTTGACACATTTATTTTATATTTGTATAAAGGTCATATATTTAGCTTTTTGAAAAGTATTCTTTAGCACATACACTAAAAATATTCCAGAAATTTTGTAATGAGGCTCTGTTGCCCAATTTTACCCTCCAATTCATACTGCAGAGCCAGATTAAGCTTCCCATTGTCCAACACTGATTATATCACCTCCTTGCTCCTCTTGATACAAAAAGGTTCAAATGCATTAGGTTTGTATTCCAGGCCTTTTCCAATCATGCCCCAACCTCTCTAGACTTACCCTTAGCTCCAGGTAGACAGTAAGCACCTGATAATGCTTGGTAAAAAATGGATAAATGAACTCATTAATATTATTTTCCTGAAGGTAGTGGTTTGCTTCTTATTGTTAAGAAAGAATGAAAGCTATTCCTTTCCCTTATTGGGCACCCCACCTAAAATATTTTGGTTATCCTTGTCTCAGTTTGGTTATTCTGAGAGACAGACTCAAGGTTCTAAGACAAAGATTCAAGGACAAATAGTTTGAGAGGTGATCTGAGAAAACACCAGCAAAGGAATAAGAAAGTAGCTGGGGAGGGACGTTTGGGTGGCTCAGTTGGTTGAGCATCTGACTCTTGATTTCAGCTCAGGTCACAATCCCAGGGTCATGGGATGGAGCCCTGCATTGGGCTTGTGCTGAGCATGGAGCCTGTTTAAGATTCTATTTCTCTCCCTTTGCCCCTCTGCTCCTTGCACTTTCTCTCTCTCTCGAATAAACATTTTTTATTTTTTTTAACGTTTATTTACTTTTGAGACAGAGACAAAGAATGAATGGGGGAGGGTCAGAGAGAGGGAGACACAGAATCTGAAACAGGCTCCAGGCTCTGAGCTGTCAGCACAGAGACCAACGCGGGGCTTGAACTCACAGACCACGAGATCATGACCTGAGCCGAAGTCGGCCACTTAACCAACTGAGCCACCCAGACGCCCCAAATAAACATTTTTTAGAAAGAAAGTAGCCAGGGAAGAGAAAGAAAGCAATAAAAGGTATATTATTAAGCCAGTTTCCATAGTAGGTAACTGGAGTGCAGTTCATTTGGGGGTGCTCTGGGGATAGAGCAGGACTCTCCTCAGAGATGTACCAGCCAAGAGGCAAGGACACAGACTTTATCTACTAATTCCCCACCTGTCATTGGTTGAGTGTTGCTTCTAAGGATATGATCTCCCGACAGTTCCAAGCATGCTCCCTCTACCAGATGAAACCCCTCAGGCAGAGAGTCAAAGATCTTCAGTTCACAGCACCTACAGTCTGGGCTACCACAATGGAAAAGCCAAGTAACTCAAGGTGTTTCTTCGAAGACAAAATCTATTCTCTTAACACCTCTCTGTCAGAAGCTGAATTTTTTCCTGATTATATTCTAGCACTATTGAATTCCAAACGGTCCTAAATTTAGGCATTATAGCTTTGCAATATACTGGAGGGTCTCAGGAGTCTGGAGTAACTAGTAGGAAAAAAATGGATTAAAAAATGGACAGAGGATCTGAATAGACATTTCTTCAAAGAAGACATACAGATGGCCAACAGACACATGAAAACATGCTCAACATCACTAATCATCAGGGAAATGCAAATCAAAACCACAGTGAGATATCACCTCATGCCAGTTAGTATTGCTAGTATCAAAAAGACAAGAAATTGGGGCGCCTGGGTGGCGCAGTCGGTTAAGCGTCCGACTTCAGCCAGGTCACGATCTCGCGGTCCGTGAGTTCGAGCCCCGCGTCAGGCTCTGGGCTGATGGCTCAGAGCCTGGAGCCTGTTTCCGATTCTGTGTCTCCCTCTCTCTCTGCCCCTCGCCCGTTCATGCTCTGTCTCTCTCTGTCCCAAAAATAAATAAACGTTGAAAAAAAAAATTAAAAAAAAAAGACAAGAAATAACAAATGCTGGTGAGGATGTGTAGGAAAAATAAACTCTTGTGCACTTTTGGCTGGAATGTAAACTGGTGCAGCCACTATGGAAAACAGTATGGAGTTTCCTCAAAAAATCAAAAATACAATTACCCTATGATCCAGTAATTCCACTTTTAGTATTTATCCAAAGAAAACAAAAACACCAATTCAAAGAGATACATGCTATCCTATGTTCACTGCAGCATTATTTATAATAGTCAAGTTATGGAAGCAATCTAAATGCCCATCAACAGATAAATAAAGATATGGAATATTGCACATCCAATACAATTTAATTTAAAAAAGAATAGAATCTTGCCATTTGTGACAACATGGATGGACCTGGAGAGTATTATGTTAAGTGAAATAAGCCAGACAGAGAAAGACAAATACTATATGATTCTACTTACACGTGGAATCTAAAAAACAAAACAAATGAACAAACAAAACAGAAACAGACTCATATATTAGAGAAACAAACTGTTGGCAATCAAAGGTGGGGAGTTTGGGGGGAAGCAAGAAAATAGGTGAATGAGATTAAGAGATACAAATTTCCAGTTATAAAATAAATAAATCACGGGAATGTAAAGTACAGCATAGGGAATATAGTCAAAATATTGTAATAACTTTGTATGGTGACAGATCATAATTAGGCTTATCATGGGGATCATTTCATAAGGTAAAAAAATATTGAACCACTGTGATGTACACCTGAAACTAATAGGATATTGTATGTCAATCATACTTCAATTTTAAAAAACGATTGTATAATGAGATTGGTTCGGAATCCTGCTGGCCTTCATGGCATTACTTCTGCATGCATTTAATGTGCTCCCTCTGGGCTCTGTTTAGCATGCAGGTCATAGTGTGGGGAAGCAGAGGGGAAGCGGAGAGACCAAGTGCTGGAAATCAGAATCATCTTTGTTAAAAGATATTCTACATGCAAATGAGGAAGGCCAACAGGAGGCTCATATCTCTCTGCAGGAGATGCTTGAAAAGCAATCACAGGAAGCTATCTGTTCACCTCTGGAACGGAGGCTAGAATGGAACATAGCTTTGGAAACTCATTGGGTCATGAGAAATTTTAATTGGTGGCGAAATATAACCACCATTGTGGTACGATACAATTAGAACAAGGCTGACTTCCAATTTCGGCTGAATAATTATACTTGGAGAAAAGCTGTAACCCGTGAGCTTTCTTGCCAAACTGCCAGGCCGCTACCACATCCCTCTGCCTCTCCTCCCCATTTTCAGGAAGTTCCTTACCTCCCTGGGTTCTCATGTTCTTAGACAGACATTCAGGTTTGCAGTAATACTTGTGAACATTGGTTCTTAAATATTAGCTGCATCAAAATCACTGGAGGTTTGCTAAAATACAGATTGCTAGGTCCTACCTCCAGACTTTCTGATTCGGTAGGTCTGGGGTGAATTTACAGCTCTAAGAAGTTCCCAGGCAATGCTGGTCCAATGATCATACTTGGATCATACTGCAGCCCAGACTTACTGGTTCAGGGTTTCCATTTTGGCAAGATCTTTGGGTGGTCCATGTGCTGCTCACTGAAGTCTGAGAGCACTATTTCTTCATTTTTTCCAAGGATTGTACCATTCTAGATGCATAGAAGAGAAGTTAATTTATTATATACAATGGATGCTTTGGGCATTATGATTTAATTTTCCCCTAAAATGATTGGTAAAAGCTGAAATGTCTAGAAAAGGAGTTCCCAAGTTTGTCAAGAATAGAATCCCTTTATAAGGTCAAAGTATTTTATATGTACTCCTCCCCATGTGAGTATCCATTTAATAGGAAAATAATTGACCCATTAAAACACCCAAGTATCTAGTATGCACAGTGTGAAACTCCTACCCAGGTGTTAGAGACCCCAGTGGACCATGGTCAGACAAGCCGCAGGGACAAATAAGTGAAAGCCACCAAGCTGAGACAGGAAAGGCAAAGCAAGGAGGCAGGGGCCAGGAAGCTCTAGGAGTTCTGAGAACTGGAATAAACTGAAAAGTTAAGAAAGTCACAGCATAAGCAAGAAGTTTTGCAACTGAGGGAGACATGGCTACCTTGCTTCAGACAGAAAGTCTTCTCTATGCCTGCGGCCATGGCAGCGTCTTCTGAAACTAGGACTTGGTGTCTAGGGCCCAGGACCCAAAGCAGAGCTTGATGCAACAACACCTCCATACATCACAGGGTCTGACTTTGTGGGTCTGGGAGAGAGAGGGCTGGGCAGCAGCAGAGCAATGAGGACGATTTCTGGAGCCAGACTGCCTGGGTGCAGACTCTGCCGGTACCACTTGCTAGCTGGCCATCAGGCCTGCCCTGAGCAATGGGCCGCAGGGCTGACTGGCTGCTGAGAGCCCTGGTGCACAGACTTTCCCAGCTCCCCACTGGGTGGCAGCCTGTCACCCATCCCACAGGATTCCCTGCGGTCTGGTATTCACACGTGGAAGAAACCAGCTACAAATCAGGGCTTCTTCCGCACCACCCACCCCCACCCCCCGCCAGAGTTGATTGTGAAACATTTACCAGCACAGCACTGCTCACTGCTAACTATGGGGATCCAAGGAAGAGTATATACATGTAGACTCAGGTATGTCTAAATACTGAAAAATTATAAATCACATTAACACACTGTTTTGTAGAATAGTTCTATCCTCCAACCTGGGCAAACAGACCTTCATGATGACTGGAAAGCCATGTTCATATTTAGAATTTTATGTGGCAATACCATGCTGTCTTGATGATTACAGCTTTGTAGTAGAGGCTAAAGTCTGGGATTGTGATGCCTCCTGCTTTTGTCTACTTCTTCAAAATTACTTTGCCTATTCAGGGTCTTCTGGGGTTCCATACAAATTTTAGGATTGCTTGTTCTAGCTTCGAGAAGAATGCTGGTGCAATTTTGATTGGGATTGCATTGAATGTGTAGATTGCTTTAGGTAGTGTTGACATTTTAATATTTATTCTTCCAATCCGTGAGCACGGAATGTTTTTCCATTTCTTTGTATGTTCTTCAATTTCCTTCATAAGCTTTCTATACTTTCCAGCATACAGATCTTTTACATCTTTGGTTAGGTTTATTCCTAGGTATTTTATGCTTCTTGGTGCAATTGTGAATGGGATCAGTTTCTTTATTTGTCTTTCTGTTGCTTCATTATTAGTGTATAAGAATGCAACTGATTTCTGTACGTTGATTTTGTATCCTGCGACTTTGCTGAATTCATGTATCAGTTCTAGCAGACTTTTGGTGGAGTCTGTCGGGTTTTCCATGTATAATATCATGTCATCTGCAAAAAGTGAAAGCTTGACTTCATCTTTGCCAATTTTGATGCCTTTGATTTCCTTTCGTTGTCTGATTGCTGATGCTAACACTTCCAACACTATGTTAAACAACAGTGGTGACAGTGGACATCCCTGTCATGTTCCTGATCTCAGGGGGAAAGCTCTCAGTTTTTCCCCATTGAGGATGATATTAGCTGTGGGCTTTTCATAAATGGCTTTGATGATCTTTAAGTATGTTCCTTCTATCCCGACTTTCTCGAGGATTTTTACTAAGAAAGGATGCTGAATTTTGTCAAATGCTTTTTCTGCATCGATTGACAGGGTCATATGGTTCTTATCTTTTCTTTTATTAATGTGATGTATCACATTGATTGATTTGCAAATGTTGAACCAGCCCTGCATCCCAGGAATGAATCCCACTTGATCATGGTGAATAATTCTTTTTATATGCTGTTGAATTCGATTTGCTAGTATCTTGTTGAGAATTTTTGCATCCATATTCATCAGGGATATTGGCCTGTAGTTCTCTTTTTTTGCTGGGTCTCTGTCTGGTTTGAGACTCAAAGTAATGCTGGCTTCACAGAATGAACCTGGAAGTTTTCCTTCCGTTTCTATTTTTTGGAACAGCTTGAGAAGGATAGGTATTATCTCTGCTTTAAATGTCTGGTGGACTCTTATATTTTGGGAGATTTTTGATAACTGATTCAATTTCCTCGCTGGTTATGGGTCTGTTCAAGTTTTCTGTTTCTTCCTGTTTGAGTTTTGGAAGTGTGTGGGTGTTTAGGAATTTGTCCATTTCTTCCAGGTTGTCCAGTTTGTTGGCATATAATTTTTCCTAGTAATTCCCTGATAATTGCTTGTATTTCTGAGGGATAGGTTGTAATAATTCCATTTTCATTCATGACTTTATTTGGGTCATTTCCCTTTCTTTTTGAGAAGCCCGGCTAGAGGTTTATCAATTGTGTTAATTTTTTCAAAAAACCAAGTCTTGGTTTCATTGATCTGCTCTACAGTTTTTTTAGATTCTATATTGTTGATTTCTGCTCTGATCTTTATTATTTCTCTTCTTCTTCTGGGTTTGGGGTGTCTTTGCTGTTTTGCTTCTATTTCCTTTAGGTGTGCTGTTAAGTTTTGTATTTGGGATTTTTCTTGTTTCTTGAGATAGGCCTGGATTGCAATGGATTTTCCTCTCAGGATTGCATTCGCTGCATCCCAAAGCGTTTGGATTGTTGTATTTTCATTTTCATTTGTTTCCATATATTTTTAAATTTCTTCTCTAATTGCCTGGTTGACCCATTCATTCTTTAGTAGGGTGTTCTTCCAGACTTTTTCCTGTGGTTGATTTCAAGTTTCATAGCATTGTGGTCTGAAAGTATGCATGATATGATCTCAATTCTTTTATACTTATTAAGGGTTGTCTTATGACCCAGCATGTGATCTATCTTGGAGAATGTTCCATGTGCCCTCAAGAAGAAAGTATATTCCTTTGCTTTGGGATGCAGAGTTCTAAATACATCCGTCAAGTCCATCTGATCCAATGTATTATTCAGGGCCCTTGCTTCTTTATTGATCCTGTGTCTAGATGATCTATCCATTTTTGTACGTGGGATATTAAAGTCTACTGCAATTACCACATTCTTGTCAATAAGGTTGCTTATGTTTGTGATAGTTTTATATATTTGGGGGCTTCTGTATTTGGTGCATAGACATTTATGATTGTTAGCTCTTCCTGATGGATATACCCTGTGATTATTATATAATGCCCTTCTTCATCTCTTGTTACAGCCTTTAATTTAAAGTCTAGTTTGTTTGGTATTAAGTTTGGTTACTCCAGCTTTCTTTTGACTTCCAGTAGCAGGATAGATAGATCTCCATCCCCTCATTTTCAATCTGAAGGTGTCCTCAGGTCTAAAATGCATCTCTTGTAGACAGCAAATAGATAGAATTCTATGGCTATTTGGGGATGAGCTGAGAGATGGAAGGACAGCCTCATGGGAGATAAGCAGGCAATGTCCAGTCTAGGTAGGACCTCACAGGCCACAGAAACATAGAGTTTGTTTTTGTCCTAGAAGCAATGGGAAGTCATTGGAGCAATTTAAGTGTGGGGAGTACAGGATCAGATTGCCACCTGGATGGCTCACAAGGTTAAGCATTGGACTCTTGATTTCAGCTCAGATCATGATCTCACAGAGGTGGGATCATGCCGGCATTGGGTTCCTCACGGGGTATGGAGCCTGCTTAAGATTCTCTGTCTCCTCTTTCTGCCCTTCTCCTGCTCACATGCTCTCTCTCTTTCTCTCTCTCTCTCTCTCTCTCAAGTAATAAAATAAAATACATGCCTAGAATCCACCCTAAACATCCTGATTTAGGAGGCTTGAGTTGAGACCTAGGAAATCTGTATTTGTAGCAAGCACTCCGGAGGATGTTGTCACATCAAGTAGTCATTGAACCTTCACATAAAGCAGCACTGGGATATTCTGATTCTTCAAAGTGTTGCTAAGCATCCAATGACTCTAAACAAGGCTTGGGCATTGCACAAATTTGCCTCAGAAAAGGACACCAGTAGGGTTTTATCAAGGCCAGATGGCTTGACTAAAATAGAACCAAATGCACAGAGCAGTGTGCTATTTTGCAGGGACAGAAGGTAGGGGACTTTGTCAGCTCGGTAACCATATAGTGTGCCCCGAGACAGTCAGGCCTTGCACTGTTCTTTCCTGCTCTTGAGGGTTAGCCCCAGAATGACTTTTTAGTAGCCAGATTTCAAAATGGCAAGTTCACAATTCCTTGCTCATCCAGGGAGTCCAACAGAGGCAAGACAGGGGTTTGTAGACCATTAGCTCCAAACTTTGGGCAATCTCCATCCAGGTTTTTCCCCAACTTTCCTTAAAGCTGAGAAGCCAAGGCCTGTGATATTTTGTCTTCAGCTTGCTAATTTATGTACAATTATCACTGTATCTCAGCCTAATCTCTGTGGGGTGAACAGATCAGGTGGAAGCCAGCATTGCAGGCAGTGAGAATTCATTCAAAGCAGAACAAA
The DNA here is from genome assembly GCF_028749965.1 of Puma concolor. Lineage (NCBI taxonomy): Eukaryota > Metazoa > Chordata > Mammalia > Carnivora > Felidae > Puma > Puma concolor. The sequence continues at coordinate 27,695,003 of NC_141675.1, read as the reverse complement.
GGAGATAGATGTTTATTGAATACACTACAAGGGAGCATTAGGCAGGACAGCAAAGGAGAGACTGTCTGCCATAAGGCAGTGGAGGCGGGGGTGGGGTAGGGGGCAGTGAGGAGGTATGGTAATGAGTGGAATTTTCCTTTTTTGTTAACTGTTCCTGGGTTTAAGTAACCAGTTGGTCAGCAAGGGCATATGGCTATTTTGAAGTGGGTCGCCATAATGAACCTGTTTTCATTCAGCCTAGTGGTCACTGTAGGCCCTTTTACCGTACTCAGGGTTCCATTGCTCAAGCCTGTTGCCTAAAAGTGTCCTCTGCAACCCCTAGTTTTCCACACAGTGATTTGTCTGCATGACCCTTGAATTTTAAAACTATAAAATAAGCCAGCAGAGACAACCAGCAACACTAGTGGCTCTGTCTGCTCTCCGCCATGAGAAGATACAAGAAGTCAGCAGTCTACAAGCCAGCTAGAGGGCCCTCAACCAGCGCCCAAGCATGCTGGCGCCTTATCTCAGACTTCCAGATACTTCCAGAACTGCATAACTCCTGATGAGGCCTAGTGTTGGAATTTGCTTTGTCAGCAAATCTCAACACCACTCTTTAAAAAGATACCAGCCAGTACAATATGGTAAGCAAAGGAAATCAAAGGAATCTATTAAAAAGAAAGCCATTTTACCTGCATGCAACATGATCATCTTTGTAAAATATCCTATGGAACCCTCAATAAAGCTATAATAACTAGCAATGCATTTGGCCCTTCTCCGTGCAAGGAAAAAGAAGATGAATAGAAGTTGCTCTCCTCCCCTCCCCACCGGAATATTTTGACTCAGCAGCTCAAAGGGACAGCTTAAGTTGTAGAAAAATGATGTAGATACAATTGGATAGAGTCATTTTTTCCTTCAGAAGTTTACAGTGTATAAACTAAGAAACCGAAGTTTACAACACCTAAAAATCCAAACAAGAAGAGAGGTAAGCAGAAAACTATTGACATACAGTGAAAAATTGAAAAGAGAAAGAATGAGCACACCATAAGACCACTGATGGTCCTTGATCTCTCTGGATCATTTTCTCCTTTTCAGACATAAAGAAAATATGGGTTAAAAGTAAGCAAAACAATAGCCACAAGTAAAAAACCATCACTGCAAAAAAAACAAAAAAACAAACCAAGTTTGAACATTTATGAAGAAAAATACTTGATAAGAAGGGCAGAATTGAAGTCAGTCAATAAATTGTGAAATCCCTTAGCAAAATGTTTTATATTTATTAAATTAATCAAGTATTTTTAGGGGGAATATGTTCTTAGAAGAAAAAGAATAGACTTCTTTAGCAGTGGGTTTGGGAGATGGTTTATCAATCAAGTTTGGAAAATAATAAGATCTCTTTTTTGAAAAAATGCTCTCATAGATACAAATGAAAATGTTAAAAAGCCAAAAAATGTGAATTCATTACCTCTAAAGTTTGAAGAATTAATTTAAAAATAAACACTATCCACTGGAAATAAAGACCTGAAACTGATATATGTTATGGCAGTTATACCTCAGTTAAAAAAAAAAAAAAAAGGTGATTGGAATAAATTACTAGATGTAAAAAATTAAAAAAAGAAAGGACTTAGGAAAATAAGACCAAGTTATGCTAAGGCTTTTTCCTGGTCTCATGAGAATCTGGGCAATGATGGTGGCTTGAACTAGGGTTGCAACGATAGGAGATGGAGAGAAATAAAACCGTGAAATAGTTTGGAGGTAAAAGCTTGCCCAGATTGCACAAAAGTCCTCACCTCATTACTGGGGTTGTTCAGGGTCAGAGTGACAGGATTAGGACAGGCCTGCCCCTAAATCCCATCGGAACGCAAATCTCCCAGAGAAAGATAGCCTTCATCTCCGTCCTTATCGAGCCTTGCCACCTCTGTGTGGCTAACGCGACCAGACCTGACCCCGAGGAGAAGCCAGTGCACAGTGGAATGACGCTAAATGCCAGGGCGCGAGTCCCCAGCTCAAAGGCCTACCGGGGCCGGCAGGTAAAGTGGGTGAGTGGAGCCGCCACGGTCAGATATACGCGGCAGCCAACGCTGTTGCCAGGCAACAGGGGAGCCTGGAGAACAAGGGACACCGGCTGCCTGGGAGGTACAGCCCTATGCCAAGCCCAGCCCCTGACGAGCCCAGGACAAGGTGGCCACAGTATTGCTAAAGATTCCGGTTTTCTAAGAGGTGCCAGAAATGTAGATTTTTTTTTTTAAGTGTGAGAACACTCGATGTTTAAAAACTGGAACTAATTCAAATTTTAGAAAAAAATCAGGGGGTGGGGAAGGGGAAATAGGATCCATAGGTCAAACCTTGCAATAATTTTGGAACTTCTAGTCTACTTTGTTAGACATTAACTCATTTAATCCCTACATTAATCCTGTGAGTTTAAGTACAATTGTCCCTACTTGGCAGATGAGAAAATTTAGGCTCAGAGGGCATGGGATTTGTTACAAAATCAAAGATATTCAGGATTGGATAAAGATGGCGGCGTAGGAGGACGCTGGGCTCACCGCGCGTCCTGCTGATCACTTAGATTCCACCTACACCTGCCTAAATAACCCAGAAAACCACCAGAGGATTAGCAGAAAGGAGTCGCCGGAGCCAAGCGCAGACGAGAGGCCCACGGAAGAGGGTAGGAAGGGCGGCGAGGCGGTGCGCGCTCCACGGACTGGCGGGAGGGAGCCGGGGCGGAGGGGAGGCTCGCCGGCCAAGCAGAGCCCCCGAGTCTGGTTTGCAAAAAGCGGAGGGGCCTGACGGACTGTGTTCCGACAGCAAGCGCGACTTAGCGTCTGGGAGGTCATAAGCTAACAGCTCTGCTCAGAAAGCGGGAAGGCTGGAGGACAAAGGGAAGGAGAGCTGCTGAGCCCCCGGACGACAGAGCTCAGTTTGGTGGGGAACAAAGGCGCTCGCCAGCGCCATCTTCCCCGCCCATCCCCCAGCCAAAATCCCAAAGAGAACCAGTTCCTACCAGGGAACTTGCTCGCTCCGTGCAAACACCCAACTCTGAGCTTCTGCGGAGCCAAACCTCCGGCAGCGGATCTGACTCCCTCCTGCTGCCACAGGGCCCCTCCTGAAGTGGATCACCTAAGGAGAAGCAAGCTAAGCCTGCCCCTCCTGCCCCTGTGCACCTTGCCTACCCACCCCAGCTAAGACGCCAGATCCCCAGCATCACAAGCCTGGCAGTGTGCAAGTAGCCCAGACAGACCACCCCACCCCACAGTGAATCCCGCCCCTAGGAGAGGGGAAGAGAAGGCACGCACCAGTCTGACTGTGGCCCCAGCGGTGGGCTTGGGGCAGACATCAGGTCTGACTGCGGCTCCGCCCACCAACTCCAGTTATACACCACAGCACAGGGGAAGTGCCCTGCAGGTCCTCACCACGCCAGGGACTATCCAAAATGACCAAGCGGAAGAATTCCCCTCAGAAGAATCTCCAGGAAATAACAACAGCTAATGAGCTGATCAAAAAGGATTTAAATAATATAACAGAAAGTGAATTTAGAATAATAGTCATAAAATTAATCGCTGGGCTTGAAAACAGTATAGCTGACAGCAGAGAATCTCTTGCTACAGAGATCAAGGGACTAAGGAACAGTCACGAGGAGCTGAAAAACGCTTTAAACGAAATGCATAACAAAATGGAAACCACCACGGCTCGGATTGAAGAGGCAGAGGAGAGAATAGGTGAACTAGAAGATAAAGTTATGGAAAAAGAGGAAGCTGAGAAAAAGAGGGATAAAAAAATCCAGGAATATGAGGGGAAAATTAGAGAACTAAGTGATACACTAAAAAGAAATAATATACGCATCATTGGTATCCCAGAGGAGGAAGAGAGAGGGAAAGGTGCTGAAGGGGTACTTGAAGAAATAATAGCTGAGAACTTCCCTGAAGTGGGGAAGGAAAAAGGCATTGAAATCCAAGAGGCACAGAGAACTCCCTTCAGACGTAACTTGAATCGATCTTCGGCACGACATATCATAGTGAAACTGGCAAAATACAAGGATAAAGAGAAAATTCTGAAAGCAGCAAGGGGTAAACGTGCCCTCACATATAAAGGGAGACCTATAAGACTCGTGACCGATCTCTCTTTTGAAACTTGGCAGGCCAGAAAGAATTGGCACGAGATTTTCAGTGTGCTAGACAGAAAAAATATGCAGCCGAGAATCCTTTATCCAGCAAGTCTGTCATTTAGAATAGAAGGAGAGATAAAGGTCTTCCCAAACAAACAAAAACTAAAGGAATTTGTCACCACTAAACCAGCCCTACAAGAGATCCTAAGGGGGACCCTGTGAGACAAAGTACCAGAGACATCACTACAAGCATAAAACATACAGACATCACAATGACTCTAAACCCATATCTTTCTATAATAACACTGAATGTAAATGGATTAAATGCGCCAACCAAAAGACATAGGGTATCAGAATGGATAAAAAAACAAGACCCATCTATTTGCTGTCTACAAGAGACTCATTTTAGACCTGAGGACACCTTTAGATTGAGAGTGAGGGGATGGAGATCTATTTATCATGCTACTGGAAGCCAAAAGAAAGCTGGAGTAGCCATCCTTATATCAGACAAACTAGACTTTAAATTAAAGGCTGTAACAAGAGATGAAGAAGGACATTATATAATAGTGACAGGGTCTATCCATCAGGAAGAGCTAACAATTATAAATGTCTATGTGCCGAATACCGGAGCGCCCAAATATATAAAACAATTACTCACAAACATAAGCAACCTTATTGATAAGAATGTGGTAATTGCAGGGGACTTTAACACCCCACTTACAGAAATGGATAGATCATCTAGACGCACGGTCAATAAAGAAACAAGGGCCCTGAATGAGACATTGGATCAGATGGACTTGACAGATATATTTAGAACTCTGCATCCCAAAGCAACAGAATATACTTTCTTCTCGAGTGCACATGGAACATTCTCCAAGATAGATCATATACTGGGTCACAAAACAGCCCTTCATAAGTATACAAGAATTGAAATCATACCATGCATACTTTCAGACCACAATGCTATGAAGCTTGAAATCAACCACAGAAAAAAGTCTGGAAAACCTCCAAAAGCATGGAGGTTAAAGAACACCCTACTAACGAATGAGTGGGTCAACCAGGCAATTAGAGAAGAAATTAAAAAATATATGGAAACAAACGAAAATGAAAATACAACAATCCAAACGCTTTGGGACGCAGCAAAGGCAGTCCTGAGAGGAAAATACATTGCAATCCAGGCCTATCTCAAGAAACAAGAAAAATCCCAAATACAAAATCTCACAGCACACCTAAAGGAAATAGAAGCAGAACAGCAAAGGCAGCCTAAACCCAGCAGAAGAAGAGAAATAATAAAGATCAGAGCAGAAATAAACAATATAGAATCTAAAAAACTGTAGAGCAGATCAACGAAACCAAGAGTTGGTTTTTTGAAAAAATAAACAAAATTGACAAACCTCTAGCCAGGCTTCTCAAAAAGAAAAGGGAGATGACCCAAATAGATAAAATCATGAATGAAAATGGAATGATTACAACCAATCCCTCAGAGATACAAACAATTATCAGGGAATACTATGAAAAATTATATGCCAACAAATTGGACAACCTGGAAGAAATGGACAAATTCCTGAACACCCACACTCTTCCAAAACTCAATCAGGAGGAAATAGAAAGCTTGAACAGACCCATCACCAGCGAAGAAATTGAATCGGTTATCAAAAATCTCCCAACAAATAAGAGTCCAGGACCAGATGGCTTCCCAGGGGAGTTCTACCAGACGTTTAAAGCAGAGATAATACCTATCCTTCTCAAGCTATTCCAAGAAATAGAAAGGGAAGGAAAACTTCCAGACTCATTCTATGAAGCCAGTATTACTTTGATTCCTAAACCAGACAGAGACCCAGTAAAAAAAGAGAACTACAGGCCAATATCCCTGATGAATATGGATGCAAAAATTCTCAATAAGATACTAGCAAATCGAATTCAACGACATATAAAAAGAATTATTCACCATGATCAAGTGGGATTCATTCCTGGGATGCAGGGCTGGTTCAACATTCGCAAATCAATCAACGTGATACATCACATTAACAAAAAAAAAGAGAAAAACAATATGATCCTGTCAATCGATGCAGAAAAGGCCTTTGATAAAATCCGGCACCCTTTCTTAATAAAAACTCTTGAGAAAGTCGGGATAGAAGGAACATACTTAAAGATCATAAAAGCCATTTATGAAAAGCCCACAGCTAACATCATCCTCAATGGGGAAAAACTGAGAGCTTTTTCCCTGAGATCAGGAACACGACAGGGATGCCCACTCTCACCGCTGTTGTTTAACATAGTGCTGGAAGTTCTAGCATCAGCAATCAGACAACAAAAGGAAATCAAAGGCGTCAAAATTGGCAAAGATGAAGTCAAGCTTTCGCTCTTTGCAGATGACATGATATTATACATGGAAAATCCAATAGACTCCACCAAAAGTCTGCTAGAACTGATACATGAATTCAGCAAAGTTGCAGGATACACAATCAATGTACAGAAATCAGTTGCATTCTTATACACTAACAATGAAGCAACAGAAAGACAAATAAAGAAACTGATCCCATTCACAATTGCACCAAGAAGCATAAAATACCTAGGAATAAATCTAACCAAAGATGTAAAGGATCTGTATGCTGAAAACTATAGAAAGCTTATGAAGGTAATTGAAGAAGATTTAAAGAAATGGAAAGACATTCCCTGCTCATGGATTGGAAGAATAAATATTATCAAAATGTCAATACTACCCAAAGCTATCTACACATTCAATGCAATCCCAATCAAAATTGCACCAGCATTCTTCTCGAAACTAGAACAAGCAATCCTAAAATTCATATGGAACCACAAAAGGCCCCGAGTAGCCAAAGTAATTTTGAAGAAGAAGACCAAAGCAGGAGGCATCACAATCCCAGACTTTAGCCTCGACTACAAAGCTGTCATCATCAAGACAGCATGGTATTGGCAGAAAAACAGACACATAGACCAATGGAATAGAATAGAAACCCCAGAACTAGACCCACAAACGTATGGCCAACTCATCTTTGACAAAGCAGGAAAGAACATCCAATGGAAAAAAGACAGTCTCTTTAACAAATGGTGCTGGGAGAACTGGACAGCAACATGCAGAAGGTTGAAACTAGACCACTTTCTCACACCATTCACAAAAATAAACTCAAAATGGATAAAGGACCTGAATGTGAGACAGGAAACCATCAAAACCTTAGAGGAGAAAGCAGGAAAAGACCTCTCTGACCTCAGCCGTAGCAATCTCTTACTCGACACATCCCCAAAGGCAAGGGAATTAAAAGCAAAAGTGAATTACTGGGACCTTATGAAGATAAAAAGCTTCTGCACAGCAAAGGAAACAACCAACAAAACTAAAAGGCAACCAACGGAATGGGAAAAGATATTTGCCAATGACATATCGGACAAAGGGCTAGTATCCAAAATCTATAAAGAGCTCACCAAACTCCACACCCGAAAAGCAAATAACCCAGTGAAGAAATGGGCAGAAAACATGAATAGACACTTCTCTAAAGAAGACATCCGGATGGCCAACAGGCACATGAAAAGATGTTCAGCGTCGCTCCTTATCAGGGAAATACAAATCAAAACCACACTCAGGTATCACCTCACGCCAGTCAGAGTGGCCAAAATGAACAAATCAGGAGACTATAGATGCTGGCGAGGATGTGGAGAAACGGGAACCCTCTTGCACTGTTGGTGGGAATGCAAATTGGTGCAGCCGCTCTGGAAAGCAGTGTGGAGGTTCCTCAGAAAATTAAAAATAGACCTACCCTATGACCCAGCAATAGCACTGCTAGGAATTTATCCAAGGGACACAGGAGTACTGATGCATAGGGGCACTTGTACCCCAATGTTCATAGCAGCACTCTCAACAATAGCCAAATGATGGAAAGAGCCTAAATGTCCATCAACTGATGAATGGATAAAGAAATTGTGGTTTATATACACAATGGAGTACTACGTGGCAATGAGAAAAAATGAAATATGGCCTTTTGTAGCAACGTGGATGGAACTGGAGAGTGTGATGCTAAGTGAAATAAGCCATACAGAGAAAGACAGATACCATATGGTTTCACTCTTATGTGGATCCTGAGAAACTTAAGAGAAACCCATGGGGGAGGGGAACAAAAAAAAAAAAAAAAAGAGGTTAGAGTGGGAGAGAGCCAAAGCATAAGAGACTGTTGAGAACTGAGAACAAACTAAGGGTTGAAGGGGGGTGGGAGGGAGGAGAGGGTGGGTGATGGGTACTGAGGAGGGCACGTTTTGGGATGAGCACTGGGTGTTGTATGGAAACCAATTTGACAATAAATTTCATATATAAATAAAAAAAATAAAATAAAATAAAATAAAATAAAAAAAAAAAAGATATTCAATGATTGTGGTTGGGTTTCTTCTGGCAATGTAAGAGCCGCACCTTTTGTCATTTTTCCTGGCATTCCTCTTCAAAATTTGACTTAATTTCCTTTAAAAAAATGTTTTTTTTAATGTTTATTTTTGAGAGAGAGAGAGAGAGAGAGACACAGCATGAGCAGGGGAGGGGCAGAGAGAGAAAGATTCCGAAGCAGGCCTCAGGCTCTAAGCTGTCAGCACAGAATCTGATGTGGGGCTCAAACTCACAGACTACGAGATCATGACTTAAGCCGAAGCTGGATGCTTAACCGACTGAGCCATCCAGCTGTCCCAAAATTTGGCTAAATTTTTTATGGGATTGTTTTTTTCTTTACTTCTTTGGTATTTGTCATATTGTTCATGGTTTTCTCCACAAGGAACAGTTTTAAAGGTGGGTGCTTCAAGAATGCATTGTTCAAGACTGATTCTGTTTGAAAAGATGTTTGTGTCTTTTTAACCTCAAAAAAGAAAAATTGTGTCCACCTATCCTGGCTTATTCTGAATCCCCCGTGTAAGCACAGGAATGTGTAGTCCCACAGGGGTTGGAGACACAAGCCACATCTGAAGTGAGCTAGAATTTCTGAGAACCATTATAATTTACTTTTGAAGCAAACCTGTGGCTGAATCCATGTGTGTTTGAGGCCAGTCACATAACTAGGATGTGAAACTTATACGTTATTAAAACTCAGTCACAGCACTATCTTAGAATTTAGGCCAGTGAGAGACTTTTGAGGGGAGCAGTGTTGTTAGCATGACCTGTGTGTGATGACAATAAAAAGCAAGTTGACTTTTAGTCAGTTTATTGTTTTTATATCCTCTATATACAATGCAACCTTGTATTGCTTTACCTTGGGCAACTGCTTTCACCATCTACTCTTGGTATGCTGCTCTACGGATGCCGATTTTCAAGCATAATTCTGGAAAAATCCAGAGGTGTGATAGCATCTAATGCTGGCCAGGATTTGGGGTGTCTGGGGTGTAGGAGAGAGACAGAGAGGGAGAGGAGAAGGCAGAATATACTCATGTGTTGCTAGAGGAAATGGGGATCATTGGGCGATAGCTATGAATATTAAACATAAACATACCTTTTAATTCAATAATCCTACTCCCAAGAATCAGTTCTATAGAAATAAATGTCCTAATTCTTAAGGAGCTATGGACAACAACATTTATTGGGGATTGTTTGTGGAAGGGAAAAATGAAAAACAGCTGAATGCACATCAAAACATTGTCATATATCTGAACCATGGAGTTCCACATGGCCACTAATAAGCTACATCTGTTTTCATGATGTTTTAGTAACTGAAAAACTCAAGAGGGCTAAAATTCTTCACCACCATCAAGACCCTCTGCACATGGGTATGATTCTAGGAGCCAAGAGAAAGGCATAGGATTCACACACATCTCGCTTATTAGGAGAAAAGAGGTGAAGGGTCAAAGCAAGAAAAAGTATGACCTAGGTAAGAGAGAATAACAAAAGAGTCCCACAATAAAAAACAGCAAACAAAATATTCCATTATATAACATTGCATGTATTTGTTTGTTGTCCCAGGGATCTATGAAAAAAGGCCACCAAACTCTTCAGTGCTGTCCATTAGAACTTTCCACATGATAGAAATGTTTTCTATCTGTGCTGTCCAAAACAGTACCCAGTAGACACATGTGGCTATTGAGCACTTGAAGTGTGGTTAGTGACTCAATGGGTTCAGTATCTGACTCTTCATTTAGACTCGGAACATGATCTCATAGTCGTAAGATCGAACCCCGCATCAGGCTCCACACAAATGGCACAGAATCTGCTTAGGATTTTCTCTCCCTTTCTCTCTGCCCCTCCCCTGCTCATGCTCTCTCTCAAAATAAATAAACTTTAATAATAATAATAGTAATAATAACAGAAATGTGGTTAGTGTGACTGAGAAACTAAATCTTTATTTTTTAATTTCTTTAAATGTTTATTTTTGAAAGAGACAGAGTGCAAGCAGGGGAGGGGCAGAGAGAGAGGGAGACAGAGAATCCAAAGCAGGCTCCAGGCTCTGAGCTGTCAGCACAGAGCCTGACGTGGGGCTCGAACCCACAAACCGTGATATCATGACCTGAGCCGAAGTCAGACCCCTAACCAACTGAGCCACCCAGGCGCCCCTAAATCTTTAATTTCATTTAATTTTAATTGAATTTAAATAATATAGCTATAGACAATGATTTTCTATAAGCAGTAGAGTTGCAGTTCATTTGTATTTTTTTCCTTCTACTATTCCATAGTGTTTGAATGTTTCCATGAAGAACAGTTATTTATGTAATCAGTAAAATAAAATTGTCAAGAAGCAGTATGTGTAGTGATTAAGAGTTCAGATTTAGATCCAGACAACCCAGTTCAAATCCTGGCCTTGTTACTCATTGCTAATAATTTTGGGCACATTACTTAACCTCAAACTACTTTCTCCATTGTGTCTCAGCTACCTCACCAGTAAAATGGGATTGATCATGATACCTACCTCATGGGGTTAGTGTAAGGTATAAGTAACTTCATCCATGTAAAGTACTTAGAACAATTCCTAGCACATGGTAATTGATATTATTAGCTGAACTTGTCAGATGTCTTCACCGCAAGCAGTAGAAGACACTGGCTAAGGAATTTACTAGACACTGGTGGCTTCACAAAAATGTTGAGATATCTGGGGGAACAGGTTCAAGACTAAGAGAGGAGACCCCAAATGATGTCTCACTACTGGTTCTGATAGAGAAGCCACCGATTCCAACATCTGTTGTCTGGGAACAATTGCTTCCTTTCTATTCCTGAGTGGAAGTCCCGCCTAGGTATATCAGATTGGCAGAGCCTAGGTCACGTGTCTGGGCCCTAGCTGCAAGGAAGTCTGAGAGAGAAAGGCCTCTGCCTAGCACTCTTGGCTTCTGTCAGGGAGGTGGCCATAAGATGGGGGGGCTCCCCCAAATAAGAAAGATTTCATGTGCTGGGCAGCCAAAAACAAAGATGGAAAAGACATTACGAATGCTGTTTAAACCAGGGCAAGGGTGGGGAGAGACAGGAACGAATGCAAATGTTCCAAGTAGACCTGTGTTCTGGACTCATTAGCTCAAAGTAGCTTTGCAACTTGCCGAGGTAGCTGTAGCTGTCTGGACCCTGGTTTTCATACCTGTAAAATAAAAGTGTTGGCTCAGTGTCTGGATGTTGGCAGCTGTGAAATGTCACATTCTCTGTGACTGGTGTCATTTGAAAAGAAAGAACATCCAGAAGATCTCATAATTATGCTGGGAAAAAAAAGGTTTTCTCCAAAGTTGCCTCAAAATCCATTTTAGGAAACGGGCAGCGTCTACATTTTTATAGGAGTTTTTATTCCTTCCTTTAAAAATACCTTGCCAAAGTTACACTGTTGGCTACTGGAAGAATTGAGAGCAGACCTTCAATCTCTAGATCCCAAAGTTGGAAATGGCCCCAGTTGTTTATAAACAGGAGAGACAAAGGTGTCATGAGGTGAGAAAGGGGACCCAAAAAGGTGGACTCTGCTCTTGTAAATGTCCTTTGGAACTTGCTGGCTGTTTCTGTTTTAGCCGCATTTGGAAGTAAGGAGAGGAAAGCTCTTGTTGCCTCTGCCATTTGCCCCACGAAAGTTGCTAGGCCTCTCTCAGGCTTTCCTTCTGAATCACTATAATATAGTTTTAGGCCAGTTTCCATGTCATTCGGAAGTTTTTCTTCCAATGTATAGTGCATGTGCACGTGTCTAAGTTTCACTCACACCTCAAGTGAAATTCCATGGCATCTCAATGTCTTTTTTGGTGGGGGGACGTATCTCTTATTTTGTAAGCCTAATTCAGGGGTTTCCAGAGGTTTTCACATCATGGCACTCAGGAAAATGGTATTAGTATAGTAGATGAGGTAACTTCAGATCCTGAGGTGGCTGTCCAGTGGCTCCGGCCTCTAGCTTCCCTTGTCCTAGCCCAGCGGCCCTGAACACTGACAGCATCGACAAGGCTGCCATCTGTATCCCATTTGTGGCTCACCTATGTGTGAGCACTTCTCCAGAAACTCTGGTCTAAGCCAGATAAACCAATGGGTTTGATAGACCAAAGCACTCTACACATAATTTTCCCAGAATGGATCTGTTGATGTGTGCAACAGATCAGAAAGGGTAGATCTCATGAGTGGACAGAAGAGTGGAACGGCCTGGTGTCATCAACAGAAGAAGAGTTAGACAGACTGCAGTATATTCATACAGTAGACTTGACTTGTGAATAAAAAGGAAAGAATATGGACTCCATGCACCCACATGGATGAATGTCAAACACATGCTGAGTGAACGCCACACACGAAAGAGAATATACTTGTATTATTCCATTTATATGAAGTTTGAAAACATCTGAAATGAGTCCATGGGGATAGGGTGGTAGGGATGGGGCGGTTGGCTGGAAGGTACATGAGGCAACTTTCTGGGGTGATGGTCCTGTTCTTTATCCTGATAGAGGCTTGGGTTACACAGGCATATGCACTTGCCACCTAAGATTAGTGCGTCTCACAGTACATTAGCTTATTATTTATTTATTATTTATGTTTATTTTTGAGAGAGAGAGTGCAAATGCGGGGAGAGGGGAGAGACAGAGGGACAGGGAAAATCCCAAGCAGGCTCCACAGATCCCACCCAACACAGGGCTCTGTCTCACGACCGTGAGATCATGACCTGAGCTGAAATCAAGAGTCAGATGCTCAAACAACTGAGCCACCCACCCAGGCACCCCAACACAGTACATTAGCTTTATCTTAAAAATAAATAAATAAGTAAATAAGTAAATAAATAAATAAATAAACAGATATTGAAACTCTAGTTAATACTGTGCTTGCTGAAAAGTTTAAGGGTGAGCTATACTGGCATCTGCAACCCACTTCAAGTTACATCAAAAACATGTGATGGGATGCAGGACAGACAAAGGAACAGGTAGGTGAATCAAACTGCGGTACAGAAGGTGAAGGAATATGTTAATGGTAGCATGTAGGTGGTGGGTACATAGAATCTAAGTGGCTGTTGCCTGTGCCATTCTTTCAACTTCTCTGAATGTTTGAAAATTTTTATAATAAAGTGTTAGAGAAGACATAAAAAAAAAAGATATTAATGTGGGCAATTCATAAAAATTATTCGCTGTATTTAGGGTAAGGATACTCTTGTGCATTTGTAGATGGTAAAGAATCCCAGAGAAGGAAAGAGTCTTAGAGATATATTCCAGTGATCTCATATGACAGGTAAGTAAACTGAGACCCAGAGAGTAAGCTACTTGCCGTACGTCACAGCTAGCTGATGGCAGGCCAGGCCTGGAACTGAGGACCTTCTTGGGTCTATCGTTTAGAAAGTGTTTTTGCCTCAGACTGAAGCATTGCTATCAAATGCACTTTAGAATCCTGGAGTTTTATATCTGTCTAAAAATATACTTTTGCAAAAGATAATCTTTGGTATTACCCGAGCAATTAGTTCAAACACTGTATTTTTAAAGTTTGTAGACACTGGGGATTAAAAAAAAAAAAAAAGAATGAAATGGTACTTTATTTTAAGCAGCTTAATTAAAGTCTTTAGCTACTTATCTATTTATTGCTTTATTCTAAAGTGTTTTTGCAATGCCCAACTGCTTTGGCAGAGCAGAGAGAGAAATACAATTATTAATTACTATTATCATAACCACTTCACAAAGTGGCAAGTACTTAGACCTTCACCATACTTCCCAGGAGCAAAAGTTTTGCATCAACATTCCTCAAAGACAAGCAACTTCAGAGTAAAACATTCCTATGAATCATCAAGAGCTATTATTAAACCCTTTGCAGAATTTCTGAGTCATTGCCTAAAAGAAGATTCAACTTGGGTTTCATTTGAGGAGAAAATAGAGGGCTAAAATGTAATATTTTTCTTCTCCCTTAAAAAGTTCTGGTCCTCGACCATGTTTCCTTGTACTGCCCATCACCCCTTCTAAGAGAGAAGTGCCATTCAGCGGCATGCTGACCCCTCTGTAGAGCTGAAGTATGTCTGTGAACACGTTGAGGCCTCTTCCTCACTAATAATTCACTGACTGATGCCTCTAGTCTCTCCTTTGTTTTATCCACTCTTTGCTGGGCAGTTGCCATGGTCTTGCTAAAATATTACATACATATATAAATTATGATTCCATTTATATAAAGCTCTAGAAAGTAAAAACTAATCCCTACTGACAAGAAGCAGATCAGTGGTTGCCTGGAGATAGGAGTTGAGGAGAAAGGAAGGACTGAAAAGGGGCAGGAGAAAACATTTGGAGATGATGGATCTCTCTCTCCACAGTGTTTACAATCTCAGTAGCATATTACATAGGTGGATACTTATCAAAATGTATACTTTAAATACATGCAGCTTCTTGCATGCCAACTGTATCTCAATAAAGTTGTTAGGAAGAAAATGAACTAAAAACTTATTGACAAAATAAAAGGCAAATCCAGTGACGTAGCCGTATTTTACACTTCAGTGGTTTCCCCACTTCTCTTCGGGCAAAGCCCAGTCTCTACAATGTTGGCTTGGAAGGCTTGATGATGTAGGGCTTTGCTCAGTCTTAGTGCAACCCTTATCATATCCAACCTCTCCAACAGGGGCCCTAGACATCCTGAATTTCTTCCAACTCTTGGGCCCATTCTGGGCATTTGCATCCTTTTGCTTCTTGGAATGTTCTCCCATGATCCACTCCTACACATACATACATTACCTGGATAATTGCTTTAGGTTTCTGCTTAGATGCCCCTTCCATGGAGCTTCCACTGACCATCTTCCCCCACCCCCATGACTGAGCTTGGCACCTCTCCCATGTGCACCTGTAGTACACAGGGATTTCCATATCTGGGCACTTATTCTTCTGTCTTGTATCTGCCTTTTTGTTTCTCTGAAGCCCCTCACCATCCTGTAAAATTATGAAAGCAATAAATGTGTCTGTCTTATATCTCATAGCTCCAGTGCCTTGAACACTATCTAGAACATGGTATGTTTGTTGAATGATTTGATAATTAAATCAATGGTATACAGATGATCCAAGGGTATATCTTTTTTGTTTTGTTTTTGTTTTTATTTTTTTTTTTTTGAGACAGAGAGTATGCACGTAGGGGAGAGGGACAGAGAGAGAGAGAGAGAGAGAGAGAGAGAGAGAAAGAGAGAGAGAGATTGAGGGAATCTTAACCAGGCTCCATGCTTAGCACAGAGCCCAACACAGGGCTCAGTCCCATGACCCTGGGATCATGGCCTGAGCCCAAATCAAGAGTCAGACGTTTAACCAACCGAGCCACCCAGGCGCCCCCCCTTCCCCCACCAAGAGGATAACTTAATCACTAAACTTAAAGAAGCCCCAGGCCAATCCTGTAAATGGGGCAGACACATGGTAAGGGCTCAGTCTCCGATGCCACGTAGACTTGCGTTCAGATACCAGCTCTGTCACTTAGTGGTGTAAGTTCCCTAACATCATTGTGCCTCAATATTGTCCTCTGTTAAACGGAGACAGAGTGCTACCTGTCTCATTGGGTTGTTTTATGGATTAAACAAGATAATCTATGTAACTTGAAGTCTGGTGCCCAGTTTGGCCCAATAAATGTTAACCACAACTAAGCAAAACAATATCATAGTCCTTAGGAACAAAAGGAACTAAATCATATGGAAGCCAGTCACATAAATGTTTCTTGTATAACCAAAATGGGGAGCCTTGTGTGGGGCAAAGTAGCTTGCTTACTTAAGTTTGGTGGCTCAAACTTACACGTCTGCCTTTGAGGCTTTCTGTGCAATTTTCCTGAAGTGTTTCTTTGGTGACTCTGAGGCTGGTGAGGTCTTTGCGTTTCTGCAAAACCCTGCTGAAGTAATACCTGGAGGCGAGGAGTCCATAGGAATGCTCCATCAGGCAGCTGTCACTCTCAGCGTACCTTGAGTAGGCTCCTTGCTGTGGAGGCTGTGGGGTGCTTCCCAGCTTCTAGATGTGTTGGCGGGAAACACTCGGGTGAAACCCTCTCTGGGAACTGCCATGGCCAAAGAGGGCCGCCTCACCCAAGCCACACTTCTTCCCAGGGGCAGCTGCACCCAGTGACTGGCTGATGTGGGGGGGGTGGTACAGAGGCCTGGCTACTTTGCCCCACTTAGAGATGGCTTTGAAGGTCATTCCAGCTCCAGAAGTCCCTGTAGGACTGGCTTCTGTTGTGGCTGCACAGCGGTTCAACATTTCCCCCTGCCAAGTTTGCGTCTGAGAGCACTTCTCAACAGACTTCTTGCCTGCACACCTCTGGTTTGGAATCTTTTCCCTTGGAAACTGAACGTGGGATGCCCTTTAAGTCCAACCAGCCCTCTCTTGAGTCTCTGGACATCCTGATGCCCATATACTCAGGTGACTCTGGGCAAACAGCCGATTGAGGGCCCCGGCGCTTCCCTGAAGCCAACACAATGGAGGAACAAAGGGTGTTTTGGATCAGAAGAATAAAAGCAAATTCCTACTGCCCTGATGAATTTGAGATGTTAGTTATATTTCAGAGCAAGTGGCACTTGGGATTGGAAAGGTTAGTGAGGGTGGAAATCTGGGAGATCAGGACACAGGCAACCGAACTGGTCTTACTAAAATGTAAGCACCTGAGGGTAGACATTTTTGTCTATTTTGTTCACCACTCTGTTTCTAGCATTTAAAAACCATGTCTGGCATATAGGAGATGCTCAATAAATATTTACTGAGTCAGTGAGTATAGGGTTTGGCAGGGAGGAGGTGGACAGGGAGGGAGGCAAAGCTGAAAGCAAAATGAAAAATATAACTTAATTCAAGTCCCATAGAGACAGCGAGGGAGGGAAGCTTGGTGGGTCAGCTCATAAGCTGTGACCACATACAGACCTGAGTTCAATTCAGGCTTTGCTACTTTTAGCTCTATGGCTGCTGGAAAATTGTTTAATATCTCCAAGTCTGTTTCCTTAGCTGTACAATGGAACTCAGATTTAATAAAATGACCGCAGATTAAATAAAATGATTTAGTAAAAGGCGAAAGATTTATACGATCCGAAGAGAAACCAGAGTATATAGATTAAATAAAATGATTTAGATTAAGTAGCTAGTACATAGTAGACACTCAATTCTGTTCACAAATGAGGATATAACGATACACATGTGCACACACGTGCACACACACACACACACACACACACACACTCACACACAATCTATGGGAGTCTAGGGTGACAGTGTTTGAAGCATACCTCCAGACGCTCCGGAGGAAGGAGTATGGTCCACTGGCAATTGTAAAAGGCTTGATAGCCTGTTGGCTTTTAGGATGACAAAAATAGATGCAAAATGTTCTGGCCAAGTAGAGCCTGTGAAATAAACTCACAGGGCTACACCAGCCCATTAATTTGAGTCCTAACCACATTACAAATTTTATAGTCACTTAAGCAAATAAATGTTTCGAAACACCCTTTGGAGAACGGCCTAATTTGTAAGTGATTTTTTTTTTTTTTTAATTGGCCATTTGAGATACTGCTGCTGAGGCTTGAATATTCGGCTCTGACTTAGAGCAGAAGGGCTCCGATCTCTGCCCAAGCATTCCGAACAAGAAAAGCAATGAACACAGGATTAGCTATGGTATCTAGTTAGCACAGTATATAAGCTACAAAATCCGTTTCTGACTTCAGTCTCTTGCTGAATGCGGGGTGGGAGTGGGGAGGCTGCCAAGGAGAGGCAACATTTCACACAAATCCTTCAATTACAAGGGATTGTTGGATATGAGGCAGAACAATACTTTTCATTTGTGCCCCTCCCCCACCCCAAACTGTGATTGACAAAAATAATCATGTTTTTAATTCAGAGGTAAAGTTCTGCCTTCTGTGGCACCGTTATTGCAAATTTGGGCATTGTGGTTTTCTTCCCTCTCTCTACTGAATGGCAGCCATGAAATCTGAATAGAATTGACCCTCACTTAATCCCATGCCCCGAGGCAGAGTCTCTGACTCAGGTCTGTCCCCAGCCTAAGCCAATTAGCTCATGGCCTTCCTTTGGCCACAGTGATTGGCCAGGCCTGGTCCATTCATGGCAAAGCGAAAGACTCCTCCCTTGGGTACAAATAAGGGGAAATAGCTGGAGATGGAGACTTCACTTTACAATACAAGTGTAGTGAGGGAATAGAACCAAGTCATTGAGTGTGTGGGCCAAATATTCCTGAAATCGACATACTTCTCAGATTTCCAGGTATATAAGCTAAAAGGTCTTAAATTGGACAATCTGTTACTCACAACCAAACATTTCATAAATAACATAGGCCCATCAGAATGTGGAAATGTATTTACATTTCCAAAATTATATTGACTTCCTGCATTTCGTGAGAGGGGGCTTTGCCCACAGTTCCTGGTAGTAGCATGCATAATCAAGGTAGAGGATCTCACTTAAGCAAAATGATTGTCCTTCAAATCTGAAGTAGAATCTGAATCCTGAATTTGCAACTTGTTTGTACGTGAGCACCGCACATTCTGATTGCCTCTGAACGGTGATGATGTTCACAGGAGATGGGAAAACCAAGGCTCAGAGAGGTTAGGGAAGTTGCCCAAAGTCACACGAACACTGGGCTCGTAAATTCCAGCCCAGGGCTATTTGCCACAACATGAAAAAAACGTGTTGAAAAGAATTATTATAAATTGATATTCAAAATGAGCCTCTACAGGCTTGTTTAACTTCCCTAAGAGAACATACTTTTTAAGAAGCATGCATTCAATAAGCATTTTAGACTGCTTACTGAGTCTATTTTATTAGCAACATGCCAGATGCTGGGGAAATAAAGTCGTGTTCTAGTAAGGCCAAAAACAATTTAAAGGAAGAATCCTGGTCAGTGGGATGGCACCATTGTGGAGGCATGCTCAGGTTGCCATAGCAACCCGGCAGTGAAGGGTGAAAGCTGCACTATTGGGGTGATGAGCTTTGAAGGACAGGCGGGCATTACAGAGGCTTGGGGCAGGTGGGAACTTCCAGAAATAAACAGCATTTAATGTAATTAACATGTTACTAAAAAGAGGATTGGCATTTTCTCAGCAGTGCCTGAGAGCCGGTGCCTGATGCCTATGGAGACCATGTGTCCAGTTTCAAACATTTGGCTCTTTTGTCCCCAAAAGTTGGAGCAGCTTCAACTGGCGACAGATCCTAGTTTGGGAGATGGGGTAACAAAGCCAATATTTGAACAGATCTTGAAGTACAAGGTGCTCAAATCACTACAAGTGTTTCAAGTGGCTAAGTTATTCTACCCAAATCATCTGTCCCAACCACAAACTGAAATGCAGTTTTAACTGTTTCCATAAGCTACAGATCCGTAAAGGTTATCCTTCCACCCGTGCTTGCCCGCAGCCAGGCAGCTCTTGAAACAGTTCCATGTCTACTTGGGATCCCCTGCCCTGCTTGTCCAGGTCCTGTTAGTCCCCCTGATGGGATACAGGGGGCTGGGCTGGTCCCTAAGGGCACAGACAGGGAGAAGGCCCTCCCAGCCTGGTACCTCAGAGCCTCCTTCCTGTTCCGTCACCCAGCACTATCCCTCGCTAGCCCAAAAGCCACTTCAAGCCACACTGTTTGGTCTCCATCATGCCACCTCTTCATTTCCATGTTCATTGCTGCCCTCACCTGGCCTCTGCCTGGTGCCTCGGGTAGAGGATGAGCCAGAATGGCCACATTGTTGGCATTTCTGACTCCTTGTCTCTCAGACCTCACTGCACACCATGGGCTATTTCTTACAAGTTGCATATGACTTTGGATGCCTCCAAGGGGAAAAATGAGGCTTCTACCCCTCCTGGATTTCACCCACGTTAAGGCCTCACTGATTGCAACACGCCTTATTATTTATGTACCTCTAAGAAAGAAAATTACTACCATTAAGCCATAACACAATGCTTTCCTATCACTTAGACTTTTTTTCTTTTTTAAGTTTTCTATATATTGAAAGAGATATTGGGGGCATTTTTAGATATCACTTTTCATCACAGATTACTCTTGTGTATACACAGAAAGGAACTATGAGCAAAATCAATTGACTCAGATAGTCCTAAAACTTCTGCACGGTGTCCAGCTCTTTTAAATCATTTTTCAACTTGGGGTCATAGGTGTCTGTGTTTTTCTACACAACGTTGACTTCTGTGCCATCAAGAGCCATACTGGTGGCACATGTCTTGAGAGTTCTCCACAGTAGTCTCTGGGATTTCCTCCTGACTCTGGACACTTCTTCCAAATGTTTTCAGGTGGTGTGCAGCAAGGACAGCTATGTTGAGACCACTACTTGGCATCAATGGTAGGGCCATCCTGATTTCAGAGATTTCAAAATGTGCATATTAGAATAATGGAAACAATGGCAAGTCTAACCTCATGTTTCTGAGCGCATTCTCCCTGCTTTAAAACTTATTATAGAAGGGACACCCGGGTGGCTCGGTCAGTTAAGCGTCTGACTTTTGATTTCAGCCCAGGTCATGATCTCATGGTTCGTGAGATTGAGCCCCGCGTCGGGCTCTGCGATGACAGCACGGAGTCTGCTTGGGATTCTCTCTCTCTCCCTCTCTGTCTGTCCCTCCCCTGCCTGCTCTTTCTCCCTCTCATAAATAAACAAATGAATGAATGAATGAATGAATGAATGAATAAATAAATAAATAAATAAATAAATAAATAAATAAATAAAAACTTATCAGAGAAAAAAAATCCAGGACCCCCAGCCACCCTGTGTCCATCTCCAGAGATTTCTAATTTGTGATTTGGCTCTTCTCGGCAGCCTCTTCCCTGTCAGGCCCATTTCAGGTAGGAGAAGTATGAGAACTTCAAAGCCTGCACCATAGCAGGACGGACCCACTGTCAAGGACTCTCTGATTTTAATCCAGCCCAATTCGTGCCTGGATCCATTTGAAGAGTACCTGGGGCTGAGTACTGAGGTAGGGTAGGCTTGCAACAAGCATTCTCAGATCCAATATTCTCTTTTTATAATAAACATTTCTAGACACCCAGTGGCAAATTATATTTTCCAAAGATGGCCACAAAAATATCTGTCCCACATGATCTTCTAGAACTTTGTCCCTCCTATATCAAGAGATGGAACCTAGTGCCCCACCCCTTGAATCTGTGTGAGTTTACATCTTCTTTGTAATCAATAGAGGGGGACAGAAGTGAAGTTGTGTCTTCTGAGACTAAGTCAGACAAGGCCATGTGACTTACATCTTGCTTGCTGGAACACTCATGCTGGACCCTGACCTGCCATGTAAGCAGTCTGACTGCTCTAATGCAGCCATGCTGTGAGGAAGTCCCCAGAGACTATGTGGATGTGTGTGTGTGTGTGTGAGAGAGAGAGAGAGAGAGAGAGAGAGAGAGAGAGAGAGAGAGAGAGAGATGCCTGCTAGCCCCCCACTGCTCAAACTCCAGCCGCTATCTGACTCCAACCACGAAAGATAAAGTGATTGTTGTAATTCTAAGCCACCGAATTTTGGGATGATTTGTTATACGACAATAGTAACTAGAAAACACCCTTTTGGGAGGGGGTGCCACTCACATGGAGGACAAGTGGCCCAGAGTTATTAAAGCCTTCACATGGCCAATACCAGGGAAAGGCTTGAAGCTCAGAGACCACTGTTTCCCAGACACGTTATGCTCAGAGATTCAATTATTCTCTCTCCCTCACCTCTTCTCTTCATCATTCCCAAGTTCTAGAATAGAAAATTTAGACAGCTTACCATCTATTGCATAAATAAGGAATAATTCGAGTTAGCTCTAGAAGCTGAAAAAAAGTTAAACAGATGACTATGAATTCCCTATTTAGTTGCACCTCGCCTTCTCCTTTGGGCACCTGGGTGGCTCAGTCAGTTAAGTGTCTGACAGTTCGTGAGTTCAAGCCCCATGTCAGGCTCCTCTGCTGTCAGCCCAGAGCCTGCTTTGGAGCCTCTGTCCCCCTTTGTCTCTGCCTCTCCCCTGCTCATTCTCTCTCTCTCTCTCTCTCAAATAAATTAAAAAAAAAAAACAATTTAGAATATCAAATCACAATAAACCATAACTTTAAAAAACTGAAAAAGACCACACGGTTGACAAAATCCAGGGAAAATTACAGAAAATTACAACGAATTGCCTGGTACACCTTTCTAATATTCTTTCCTACTTTTGGGGGGTTGCTTATTCTTTTATTCTATTTTATACTATCATTTTCAATAAGTATGAGGGAAATTAATCTAGTCTGAAAGGTCAGGGCCAGAGAATGTTTCCCTCAGGAAGTGACACTAAGGTCAGAGTCAGAGTTATGGAGGCAAACCGTGCCTGAGGCAGGCAGGTGAGAGCTGAGGGAGGGTGAGGGCAGTGGCTCCTAGAAAGGCAGTGGGAATTGATCCTCAGTAAGCCTGAGCTCAGAATGGTTTTCCTAGTTCCAGAGGGTTGGAGGATAAGCAACTAAAGAGGAGGTGATGATTTGGGGTGTCTGGGTGGCTCAGTTGGTTAAACGTCTGACTTTGGCTCAGGTCATGATCTTACAGTTCCTGAGTTCAAGCCCTGGATTGGGATATGTGCTGATGGCTCAGAACCTGGAGCCTGCTTTAGATTCTGTGCCCCTTCCCCACTCACACTCTCTCTCTCTCTCTCTCTCTCTCTCCAAAAATAAATAAGCTTTAAAAAAAAATAAAGAGGAGGTGATGAAAATGTAGAGAGACATCTCCGGGAAGCACTAGCACTGCCCCTGTCTGAAAAAGGAGGAAGTTTGAGTGCTTGGCCTTTTATTATTATTTAATGTTTATTTATTTTGAGCGAGACAGAGAGAACATGAGCAGGGGAGGGGCAGAGGGAGAGAGAATCCCAAGCAGCCTCCATGCTTCAGCAGGGAGCCTGAGGAGGAGCTGGATCCCATGAGTGGAAACCCAGAGGCAGACGCCCCAACAACTGAGCTACCTAGATGCCCCAAGTGCCGGGCCTTTTAAAAAATCAGCTGTGTGACATAGGGTCACTGCCACCTGCCTTGAAGAGCTGTTCCTTGCCCACATCTGCTCCCCACTCCCCAGCCACCCAGAGGGGCAGCACCCAGGCCAGCAGGGACCCGGGGACAAGAGACCCACACCTGCTCCCTCAGGACTCTGCTTGCATTTTCTCTTTTGGGGTTGGAGAACGTAGGTCCCCACAACTCCACAAATTCCCCCACTATTCTGGGATGGGTCCCTTCCCACCCCCAAGACCCTTCCTTGTTTTTTCAGATTTTGGGGGCTGGTTTTCTGTAAAGTCACACATAAAAAATTATTTAACTAGTCATTTATAATAAATGAATACATAGTGTAGAAGATTCAGACGACATGAAAAAGCCTAAAAGAAAAAGAAATCAGAATTTCTGTCATTTATTTTGCGTTTCATCACTTTGTGGTCACACAATGTGATATGTACTCTGTTCAGTTTGGAGAAGGGGGTACAAGACTGGAGAGGATTTACTGAGGTTTTACAAGGCCCAATAACTAACTTGCTAAGTGTTTCCTGGGTCCTTAAAGGTATATTCTCTGCTTCAAGTTAGAGTTCAATGTTTATCTATTAGGCAAAGTATATTAATTATTTTGTTGAACTTGTGCCTGAGTTTCTTTATTTGGAGTAGGGAGATGACAGTATCTCCATTTCATACGGTTGCTTTAAGGACTAACATGTTCATTTATGAAAAGAACTTGGTCTAGAGCCTGCCAGGCAGCAAACACAGCCAAGGACTGAGGAAACGTGTCTGTGGTCTCCAAAAAATATTGTCGGTTCTTCCTTGCATTTCCCATAGATCTTGCTGTGCATAATCCGAAATTCATGACAGTTATGTGACCATTGTGGATAATCTCTTCATTGGTTGAAGAATTCGTAGGGGCACCTGAGTGGCTCAGTAGGTTAAGCGTCCCACTTCGGCTCAGGTCATGATCTCACGGTTCGTGGGTTCGAGCCCCGCCTTGGCCTCTGTGCTCACAGCTCCAAGCCTGGAGCCTGCTTTGGATTCTCTGTCTCCCCCTCTCTCCCTCTGCCCCTCCCTTGTTTGTACTCTCTCTCTCAAAAATAAACAAAAGTTCATAGTTTCACCTAATGCTTTTGACCCTGCATTTTGATATTAATATTATGACAATTATTTGCTTTTTGACCAAAATTGCCTGCTATTCTTTGCCCATCTGTTCACACGCAGCCAGAATCCTATTGCTCTGGCATGCCCCATGAAATATTAAAATTTCATATTTTCATCCAATCTAAGGTCATTATCAACTTCAGAAACCAAACAGTACCCATTCATTTCTCCAGTAAAATTAGCATATTTTTATGTTTCTTCTCATCTCCTCCCTCTTAACTTTTTACTTAGAACAGTCTACAATCTGGGGACAAGCATATTAATCAAATTATTATTTTATTTTTACATCAGACCTATTTTCTTTCAGTCAGTAGCATTTGTATTACTTTAGACCCATCGTTAGCACAATTACTTAGTACTAAGTATGTATCCTCTTCTAAGAGGAGGTACCGCTCACAAGTTTCTTACACAATTTCCCCACTCATTGGTGTTTCCCTTTGATTCATTCATCTTGGAGACTGCCAAGAACGCTTCTGTTGTTTCCCAGATAGATTACGTTTTGCATTTAAGTAACAGTTTGGGTTGATGGGAAGTTTTTGCTACTGTAAGTGACCTAATTTTCCTGCCTTCCAATTGTCTTGAAATGAAGAACGCCATCCTAATGTTTTTCAGTTTTTATCTCATTTCCCTCTTCTGAACACATCGAGTCCTGCCAATCCACAGGCTTGGGTTTCTTTCAGTTTAGGGAAGGGTTTTTTTTTTCCTTGTTTCCTAAAATACTGTTTACTTTACATGCTAATTAATATTTAAGGCTTTATTATTAGAGCAGTACCGGGTTCACAGCAAAATTAAGAGGGAGGCACAGAAATTCCCCATGTGCCCCCCACCCAAAGCATGCACAGCCACCCCCACCCCGGTGATCAACGCCCCCCACCAGCAGTACGCTTGTTAATTGATGAACTTGTATGACAGATCATTCCACCCAAGGGTCCAGAGTTTGCCTCAGGTTCACTCTTGGTGTGGTACACTCTATGGGCTGCCTGTTATTATTTTCATTCTGTCAATCAGCAATACTCTGGATTACCATTGTGTAATCTCTCCATCTCCTGGGTTCTCTCTGGTCACTTTCCTTGTTTGGCACTTGTATTTGAGGTGGTTTTTGTAAGCCCGCTCTTGACATCAGTGGTAGTTTCCTCCGGTGTGGGTGGCACTCTTCGCTATTCTAGTGTAATTCTGAGCTAATGGAGAGACCTGTCTCCCTAAATCCGTTCCTTTGTGCTGCCAGCTGCTTCTAATCTTTCACCTCATTCCAGAGTCCATGTTTTTCTTTATTTCCTGAGCAAATCCTGCTTCTTTTTGTTGGACTAAATCTTCCAGAGCACGCTCTTTATCATTTACACCCAGGGTTCTTCCCTTTTTTTGAACAGACCTCATAATTTCCTATTTACTTAAGTAGAGGCAATCTTCTATTCTTTGGCCCTCAAACAAACATGGGATGACGCACCTGCCCCCGCTTCCCTGTCTACCTGGACTTTGCCTATTCCCCGCCCTGAAATTAGACCTAGACAACAGGAGGCTGTGCATTTATCAGTCTGTCCTCAGTGGCCTGAAGGTGGTGGGCGACTGGGGCTGTTGGGTAATAGCTTCCACACTGTGGTTTTTCCAAGGGTTCTTTATAATTATTGAAAACCCACTCAGGAGTCATCTCCCTTAGTGGAAAGAGGGGTATCCTTGCCACTTCATCACCTGGGAAT
This sequence comes from Puma concolor, assembly GCF_028749965.1. NCBI lineage: Eukaryota > Metazoa > Chordata > Mammalia > Carnivora > Felidae > Puma > Puma concolor. The sequence goes on along the minus strand of NC_141675.1, from coordinate 27,668,755 downwards.
GCCTATGGAGAGTAACAGAACCCGTGGCAGGAGAGGAGGCAACAGAGGTTTGCGTCTCTGCATGGGGGTGAGCTGAGCACTTGGGGGAAAAACCTGCACGCTGACTCCCTCTGTCTGGTGAGGGGCTTCCTTTGCAGGGCCAGACCTTCCGTGTATCCCTCTGCCAGTGTTGCTTTGTCTAAAGGTGATTTCAGCTCTCTGCCAGGCTGCCTTTACCGCTGGAGGGATCCTGAACTTCCTTATTCAAGCTGAGTCAGATAGGAAGCAGGAAGACCAGGGGAGGTGAAGCCACATGGTTTGGGGAGTTTCCCTTAAATCCATTGGATGTTTCTCTTTTTCCTCTGCCCTGGCGCATGCCCCCCATTCTTCTTCTTCAGAACTGTTTTAAATATAATACCCCCACCTCCTGCTCTCCTGCCCCGAGATGGGCCAATGGCCAATGTCTGTTACTTTGATTCAAATTCTGGTGCCGATTGCTAATTTCATCACAGGTAAAATGTTTAGTCCTCTCATTTTTTTCCTATTCATTTTGTCTGTTTGGGGTAGAAAGTATGGCAAATGAAATGTTCTCTGTGCAATAAACTGAAACTCGCAGAAAACACCCTCTCCCACTTATCCATCTCTGCCTTAATCTGTTTCACTTAGCAGCCTCTGGGGACCCAAGTCACTGGGAAGGACCAGCTACTCTTCCCTCAAATGTTTCTGCCTAAAAATAGGTTTATCAGAAACTTGATAACAGAGCAAGACCCTGGCTCGGGACAGCATGGGACCCAGAAGTGTTAACTTAGCACCAGCAGCCACACACTCCAGGAAAATGCACAGAACTGAGAAGTGTGAACATGTAGCTGATTCCACTGAGAAAGGCAGAAACATGCTTGGAGGAGAGGCAGCCTGGGCCACTCTGCTTCCAAGAGAGCAACGTGCTAACAAGAGGGAGCGAAACGTGGATGGCATCAGGTACCGATAAATAGTGCTGGGCACGCCTCTTCAGAGCCATGTCCCAAGTGCAGCCACATTTAACCCTCACCACAGGAGCCAGTGTTTCAGATAAGGAACAGGTCTAGCTCCTGGCTGAAGGTCACTGCAGCAGTTTAAGGGGAGGAGGGGTGAGGACTGCTAGGAAGCCTCCTGTTTTCCTCCACCCGATGACTGGTTTCACAAGGCCAAGGACATCCCACGTGGGCAACCATACCCAGGTCTCCTCATCCCCGGCAGCAGGATGGCAATGGGTGAGAGAGGGGGAAACCAGAGGGAGAAACTTGCGTGGACCCCTGGCCCGCCTGTAGACTGGAGGGACGAGGCAAATGACATGCACCCAAGCCACAGAATGATGGACACCCTTTAGGATGGCTCACCGAGACAAGAGCTCCTGACTGGGAGGGTATGTGTGTGGGATGATACAGAAGGCCACGGATTCTCCCTCTCAACAACACCAGACTTACAAAAATAAGGAGGTCGAGTGTGAATGAAAAAGCAAGCCAACGACTGAAGTGCCAGGAGGCACCCAGCCTGGTCGCTGCAACACTCCAGCAGAGTACCACGCGGCACTGTGAAGAGGCTCCATGTAGGCCGTGCGACCCTGGGCCAGATTACACCCAAGAATGAGCTCCAAGAATGAGACCTGCCCAGGCCGGATCTCTGCCGCTGCTCCCCACCCCACCGCCTTCCAAGGCCAAGAACTGCCACGGGACCCACACTGCTTCCCGCCGCCCCTCCACACCACTACTCACCCCTGCCTTGTGCAAAAGCCCCTCTTCTTGGAGGCTCCTCTCGCCCTGTCACGCCTCCTGTCTCCTCCTGGCAGCTGTCACTGGCCTTTAGGTCGCCCCTGTTGTTCACTGAGGACGGTGGCTTCTAGTTCACACTATCTTCTCCAACATCTGTCAGTTTCTTGCTTCATCACATGGATCTTGACTTTACCTGTGACGGCTCTACCTCTCATTTTCAAAAACATCCCTCTCTCGCTCAAATACCCCTCCCACCGCACCCCACGGTGGAGTCCTACCTCATCGAGGCTTCTAATATGGTAACCCCCATGAAGTCACCTGCCTTCACTTCCCTTTATACCCAGATTAAACCTCTTACCCCACAGCCCATCAGTTCGGTTTCTCTCGCACATGTCATCTTAACCACCTTGCCTCTCTCCCTTCTTTGGGCTCCTCTGTAAAACCCCGGGTTAGCACAAGGGGCTTCACCCTAGCTGATCAGAGAGGATGGGAACACATGTACGCATGCAAACCCCCCATGTCCCGACACATCTGAGGGCCTAGATTCCTACTGTAAATGGACTCATGACTCAACCTGGCCCGGCCATTCTGTTTCTTTCATCAATTTTCTTTTCTTTTCTTTTCTTTTTTCAATGTTTATTTATTTGTGTGTGAGTGAGAGAGAGAGAGAGAGAGAGAGAGAGAGCAAGCAGGGGAGGGGCAGAGAGAGAGGGAGACACAGAATCCAAACCAGGATCCAGGCCCCAGGTTGTGAGCACAGCACCTGACGCGGGGCCTGAAATCACGAACTGCTAGACCATGACCTGAGCCAAAGTTGGACACTTAACCAACTGAGCCATCCAGGTGCCCCCATCAACTTGCTTTTCCATGCCATGATGAAGGACCACTTCGTACCTTCTGAGAACATCACCATATCCAGCTGGGTGGATCTCACTTTATTTTACCAAGAAGAAAGTCAAACTCGATCATCCCACCACTAATTTAGCTTCCTCATCCTCTACTCTTGCCCCTTCTTCTCCTTGAGCCCTGTGACTCCTCAGGACTGTCCCCCCTCCTATGGACAGTCCACCCCTCCTCTTTGTTCAAGGACTGTGGCCCTTTAGCACCGCCTCGCTCTACCTCGATTGTTCCCATCAACACACTCATGCTCCATCTCCTGCTGTAAATGCTCCCCTTGACCCTGCAGCCCTCTCCAGGTGTTGTCAGTCCATGTCTCCACAGCCCTTCAGGACCAAATTCTCCCTCCGTCTAGTCCCCCACTACCCACCCACCCACCCAACTCTGGGCTGCCTTCCACTCCCCTCCCACCAAAGTCATCAAAAACCTCCTGCTACCAAATCCAGTGGGCAGTTCTGTCCCTCATTTTACTAAAACTCTCGTAAGCACTTGGCAGAGTTCACTTTCTTAAAGCAGGTTCCTCTCAACTTCTGGTTCTCTTCAGTATGTCCTGCCCCTCATCCTGAACCCCGAGCCCTAGGCTTCCTCAGGGCCCCATCCTGAGCCCTCTTCTTTTTTTCTCTCCCTGCCTGACCTCATCTGACAAACTGCCGTACCATCTTTATGCAGAGGACTCACAAATTTATGTGTCAACATGCCCAGAATGATCTTGATTCCGTCCCCTGCAAAACCATCTCCGCCCCCCCCCCCCAGGCTTTCCTCCCATCCACAACTTGCACAACTTAAGATACACGCTGAAGTCATCCTTGAATCCTCTTTTCCCTCACCTCACCCCATACGCGGTCCATCAGAGGGCCTGTCAAGGTCACCAACACTTCTCTCAAATGCATCCACTTCTGCCCACCTCCTCTACCACCGTGGCTCCGACCACCACCATCTCCCACGTGAGCTACTGTGGCAGACTCCCCTGTCACCGACTCCCTTTTCCTACCCCTTCCAGGCCACGCTGCACACACCACCAGGCCCTGACCCTGCCTTGGGAGCCCCTGTATCCTCTGGCTCCAGTCTGCCTCTCCGGTGTCCTCTCCCCTTGCTTACTCTAGCCTAATTACACTGGCTTTTCAGCATTTCTAAGCCATGCTCTGGTAAATTAAAGATGGCTGCAAATTCTTTGCATATCCCTCTGCCACACCAATTGAGAAATGGAGTTTAATCCCCCTACCCTTGATGTGGGATAATCTGCCAAGATTCTTCCTCAGAACCCTGACACCTGCCTCCCTTCCCTAGTGCCCGACATGCTACTCCCTGGAATACCTAGACTACTCTTCCCACGCTCCTACCTAGTACTTCCTTCTTATCCTTCAGCTTAAATGCTCTTCAGAGAGGGCCCTTCCAGACCACCTCAGTGAAAAGTAAAAAAATATCAAGGCGAGACCTATATCAATCTTTTATTTCCTTCTTAACGCTGCCATACATGAAACAAGTAAATAGGCAATATAATTAAACTGACTACTTATCTTCCTCTCTAGAGCAAGCAATGGCACACTACTGCCCTCAGGCTGGACACCTCCTTTTACAAAGAAAGTTTTACTGCAACACAGCTCCGCCCATTATGTTCATCGATACTTATGAAATGATAAGAGTTGAGCAGATGCTACAAAGACAATGTAGCCCATGAAGCCTGAAATATTTGCCATTTTAGCCCTTTAACTCTGTAGAGCGTAAGAGCTATGGCTCTCTCATCCCTAGATCTCCAATACCTCAGAGTGTTTGTTGAAAAAACTGAAGGGCTTTGAGGCTTAGCTATAAGTGCTTCAGCTGTAAGCCAGGGCTAGACCAGGTCCCTTCGGATGTCCCGGATCTAAAGGGTCCTAGATGACAGCTTTGGAAGAGATACAGCAGGACTCATAAGTCTCAAGTCCAAGGTCAACCAAGGAGACCAAACCATTTCTCTCACCCCTTCCACTCAGTTTCATGAGAGGCCAGGAGGTTGGTTAGGACCCTCTACCACCTTTCGGGGGTATATCGCTTTTGCTAACACCCGGGCAAGGATGCAACCATTTTCAAGGGGAAAAAGGGTCCTCTGCTTCTCTGTCCTCCCCAGCAAGCATGGGCTGGACTAGACCCTGGAGAATAGCCATGTAGGAGTATGGGAAGAAATGTTGCCCTGGTTCAGAAGCTCCTCTCCAACATGGAGATGGCTCTGGTGACAAGCCAGGCCCCACATGTGCCACGTCCTGTTAAACTGCACATGGGGGTTATGGGGAGGAGTGAACTTGTGCGCAGGCACAGACTGTACATTCATATGTCTGCGGGCTGCCATGCCATGTGTGTACAAACGTACGGAGAGGAGGCAGGCTCTGAGAATGTGCCAGGTCCCTGAGATGAGCTGCAGATTTTTGTTCCAGATGTTGAGTTACTGTGGGGGGGGGGGGGAGGGGGGCTCTGCTCAAACATACTGCACATACTTCTCTTTTTAATCTGTTATCATCTGTCAGGCCCAGGGCCAGAAGAGAAAGCTTTCCCTGTTCCTGCCTCCCTTCCCCAATACCAAGGTCCTCATCTCAGGTTCCGTGGGTCCACGAAGGGCTGCCTCTAGCGAGGTAAGGAGATCTTACGGGCTGTAAGAGAGCCGGATTCCACCAGTTCTAAATCCTGGATGGCTTCCAGCAGCTGCTCCCGTGCAGTTCCAATAAAGGAATTCTCCAGGAAGGCAGGCAGGCCTCCCACACCATCCCGCAGGGTATACAGGGGCACACGTACTAGGCCTAGCACCTGTGAAAGGAAGGAGACAGGTGACAATGAGACAGGTAGCTCATCCTAGACAGATCTTTCCAGCTCAGAGGTCTCACCTCTTATCAGTGCAGCAGAACCAAGCCTGAGGACTTATGCCTTATACCTAGTGCGCCCACCTCTCTACTGACAAAAGACCCAAGTCATGCTATTCAGCTTCAAAAATGCGAATCCTTCCTACATCACTAAACTTTTGGTGGCTCTTTGCCTCCAGGATGCATGCTTGCCCCTACACCAAGTAGTTCTCAAAAATACACCAGACCAGTCATTTCAGCACCATTTAGCAACCTCTGAAAATGCAAATTCTCAGGTCCTTTTCTCTCTCCCCCACTGAACCAGAAATTCTGGAAGTGGGGCCAGTAAGAAGCCTCCCAGATGATTCTGATACCTGCCCAAGTTTGAGAACCATCTCCATACACAATCTGTCCCCCTACTCCCCTAGCCTAACGACAAAGGTTTCCCCACAAAGTATCAGGCCATTTCCCACCCAAGAAAATCACGGGCCAAGGGTGCAAGGCTTAGCCAAATCTATGGGGAGAAGAGAGAGTCTTGGATAGGTATGTTCCAAAATAACAACTGCAGACGTCAGTAAAAGGGGCAGACTACGCCTGCTGTGCCTAGTCAACCAGATGAAAGAAGCCCAAGGCCCCAGCTACTGCAGGAAAGTGGGGGAGCGGCTTTCGGGGGGCAGGGAGGCCATAGGGCTGGGGTTCCCGGGCCGGCCCCACCTCCAGCCCGTGGTCCTTGGCACGCGTGGCGCCCATCTCCACCGCAACCAGCTGCTCCAGCGTCAGGCGCTTGGCGTAGAAGTGGGCCACGACGTGCGGCCCGGACCCGGCGTGCGAGCTGCGGTAGTCGGCGCGCTCCACACGGAAGTCGGCCACGGCCTCGCCCAGCTCCTCGATCAGCTCGCGGTTCAGCCCGGCCTCCAGACTGGTGTCCTGCAAGTTGACGAGGCCGCCGGGGAAGCCGAGGCGCCCATCAAAGCGCATCTGCATCTGCGGGAGAGGGAAGCGGGGTTGCCCGGGCGCCCGGTCGGCGTCCCCGGGGGAGGGGGAGAGGGAGGGGAGGGGGCGGGGCGCGTCCCCCCTCTCACCAGGACGGCGTAACGGAGCGGGATGCGGCCGAACAGCAGCGCCGGGTCCGGCGCGTAGAGCAGCGCGTGGCACGCGTGCCGCCAGCCAGGCCCCAGCGCCAGGGCCTGCTCCAACGGCAGCTTGCGGGCCCCAGCCATGGCCTGACGCTATCCCCGCCGCAGTCCCGAGAGCCCACGTGGGTGGGCGGGCCGGGCGGCCGCCAATGGGGGCGGGGCTTGCAGGCCCGGGGGGGGGGGGCAGGTGACGGCCGTATCCGGATTGGGCCCCGGGAGGGGCGGGGCGGAGGCGTGGCCGGCGCCCTGGGCGCAAAGCTGGCGAGGAAGTAAAGCCTCAGTCACAGTGCCGGGCCTGAGGGGTATCCTGGCTGGCTGTCATTAGGGCCGAGGCCTGCGGCTGGAGGCGGCACGCGAGTCTGAGGGAACTGCATCTGATTTGGTTTGGGTGGCACTCGGAGACCGGAGCTGGGGCCGGGGCTACCGAGGCCGAGTTGGCTTTAGACACTTGGCCCGCCCTTGGACAGTGGGGATTGGAGAGGAGCGATGGGTGTTAACAGCTACCCTGCGTGGCGGAATTAGAGGGGACTCAGTGGAAGTTTGAACGTTGGGGGAGAGTTGTGCTAGGATGAGTTCAAAGTTTATGGCCTGGCCTGGGTGGTTGGTGGCGTATGGATGGATGGGTATCGTAGGACAGGGGTGGTCAAGAAGTGTGGTTCTAGACAGAAATTGCCAGTGGTGATAGGCAGCGGATAGGACAGGTAGGATAGGAAAGGATTGATGTGATTTTCAGGGGAAGAGTTAAGTGAGGAAAGAGCTGTGGGTGAAACCCTGTGGGCGCAGGAAGTGTCAGATTTAGAAGTGGATGATAAGGCTTTCGGGCTTTTACCCAGACACACTCAGACCCTTGAGCTGTGAAGGAAGGAACAGCCCATCCCCAGGGCAGGGCACTACTCTGGGCTTGATGCTGAGGAACTGGGATTCAGAATCCCTCACCCCAGACCACTCCTTCCCCACCTTTCTCAGGTCCTGTGCAGATAGATATAGCCTCTACAAGAGTCCGTGTTTATTACACAAAGGAAGGGAGGAGGCAGCTCCTTGAGAGGGCTTGAGCTTAAAGTCACAGCCTGTAAGTGACAGCACATGATAAGAAAGAGCCCACAAACCTGCACAGATGCAGGCTTGTGACCTTAGCAAGTCATTTAACTCAGATCCCTAGTTGCTCATCTGCTAAGTGTGGATGATACCAACCTTTTAGGGATAGTGAAATGTTTAAAGCACTAAGAACAGTGCCCAGCACAAAGTTAATGTAGCCATCCTTGGAGTCGAGGGTAGGGGCAAAGTGATGTGTCTAATATTAAAGACCTGTGCGTTGGACTTCAGCCAACATCAGGCCTCAGCATTTGGAGGGGAGAGGGAGTGTCCCTGGGATCATCTTTCCTAGCTTAGTCTTCTGAATAACGGCAGAGACGGCATCCACTAGTATCAGGCAACTGAACCAAGGTGATGAGACTGTAGGTGTGCCACAATTCATTGGCCTGTTGGAGTACTAGGGGGTTTGGAAATGGCCCCTGTTGCACATTAGAATCACCTTGCAAAAAGCTCGTGAAAACTGCCAATTCCAGGCAGACGCCTAAGACCAACTGAATCAGCATCTCTGGTGGTGGTTTTAAAATTTGATTCAGGTAACTACTAAGCAACCAGTGCCCTAACCCTTAACCCCTAACATTCCAAAGTTGACTTGCTTTTTCTCCTACATGGGCTTCCTTGATGGATTTAGGGTCAGGCATGCCCTTTCCAAGCTTCAGGCTATTTTTCTTTCCTGGTTCCTTGAGGAGGCTTTTAAAGATGGATTCAGCTATATCTAAGGCAATGTGGAAAACACTATGAAACCAAGGCAACAGCTATTAGAGAACTAATGGATGACTTTGGAGACCAGAGCTTTCTCAGGATGAATGTATATGGAAGCCCTCAAGACACACCCCCCACCCCACCCCCGCCTCGCCCCCTCCACACACACACACACACACACACACACACACACACACACACACACACAACCTTGTCATCCCTTTCCAAACTGCTCCCTGCCTCTGCTGGTGAGTGCAGTCTCCATCCCCTTCCCCCATTCCACCCTCCTGAGGCAGATTGTCCAGGGGTCAAGGCTGGAGGTAGATAGCTGAGAGCAATTCCATGTCCCTCAAGAGCTACTCCCAAGTTCAATAATGGCACTCAAAACTAAAAATAAATCAGTGGTCAGCCTCAGAAGATGCTAAAGAATGAATTCATTTGAAAAATAATCAGGAGGAAGGGGTGGGAGGGCTAGGCAAAATAGGTGAAGGGGATTTAGAGGTACAAAACTTGCGATTATAAAATATAGTTAAGTCATGGAGATGCAAAGTACAGCATAGGGAATATAGGCAATGGTATTGTATTAACACTGTATGATGACAGATGGTGACTGCACTTACCACGGTGAGTGCTGAGTAATGTATAGACTTGTCAAATCACTATGTTGTACACCTGAAACTAATATAACGTTGTACATCAACTATACTTCAATACTAAAAATTAAAAAAAAATTCTGAAATTTAAAATTTAATAAGTACATTTTTTACTTATTTTAAATGAAGCCTGAGGTTCCCAAGCAGTGCACCATACTGACTTTCAGGGGCATTGAGAGATATTTTAAATTTCCTGAGAAACGTAGCAGTCTCTTTCAGACATCAAGAGCAGTACTAGCTTCCGTTCAATGATTAGATTCGACAGTAGATGGCTACGTCCTTTTTGATGATGTCCTATCTTTGTGAAGCTGGGTTTTTAGCAGTTGTGATGAGAAGCAAATATGAGATGAGAAAATCAGTGTGGAACAGGGAATGAGGGTTTGAGATGGTAGATGGTGACAAACAGGTGCCATGTTGTTAGGATATAACACTTATTAAGATGTTTGGATCTAACCATTTAGCAAATGACATTGTTAGCTATTTCTTTTGGCTTAAGGGGACCGTGAAAAATTTATGGACACCCTAAATTACAGAGAACTGAGAAATTTTGGGAGTCTCTGAGATAATCAATCCATTAATTCAATAAATAGTATTTGAATCCTGAAATAATAATAATAAGGAGGAGGAAGAGGAGGAAGAGAAGCATTTATCCTGTTTTTTTTAATATGGGCTGTCCCTCGGGACTCCCAAATAGTTGATAAGGGCAAGTTTATGTAGGGTATTCTAGTCAAAGAAAAAAAGATAGAGCCAATCATAATTTTACTATTTTTAAAACTTAGGTAATTGATAGTAGGAAATGATCATCAATGACTGCTAACATCACTAAAAGAAAATCGGATCTTACGTGCCTCACAATGGAAGAACGCACCACCTACTATGAAATATTCTTACCAAAAAACTGAATTTGAATCTAGATCTGATGACAATTTTATAAGAAATACAAAAGAACGTCTTTTTTAAATATCAGGAAGAAGCTAGGAAGATCCATGTGGTAGTGTATCAGAGCTGGAGACAGCAGTATGAATTTGTGTTTAGCTTAACTTGGATACAGATGATTACACATAGAAATAGTTATGGCTATGTGAATATACAAGGGTTCGTGTACACAAATGTCCTCACTCTGTCAGCTGACAGGGAGTAGAAGCAGTGGTACCCCAGTAGCAAAAAGCATGCCCAGAGCTTGATTACCAGTACCATTTTCCTTTTTTTATTAAAATTTTGAGTTTGTTTATGTATTTTGAGAGAGAGACAGAGAACACAAATGGGTGAAGAACAGAGATAGGAGAGAGAGAATCCCAAGCAGGCTTCACACTGTCAGCGCAGAGCCCAATGCAGGACTCAGACTCATGAACCATGAGATCATGACCTGAGCCGAAACCAAAAGTCAGATGCTTAACCGATTGAGACACCCAGGGGCCCCTCTTTTTTTTTTTTAATGTGTAATTTTGAGAGAAAGCAAGAGCATGGGCACACATGGGGAAGGGGCAGAGAGAGGGAGACAGAGGATCCGAACTGAGCTCTGTGCTAACAGCAGAGAGCCTGATGCAGGGCTCAAACTCATGAACTGCAAGATCATGACATGAGCTGAAGTCAGTCACTTAACTGACTAAGCCACCTAGGTGTCCCTCCAGTATCATTTTCTAATGAAAGGAACTAAGACTCCTTGGAAAAAAGGCTGATTCTAGCACTGGGACAAGAAATATACCTGATAGATACATGATAGACCTGGAGCATATTGTGATGCCAGAATTTTTTAATGAAAAGAAAAAAAAAACATATTGATGGGAGTATGTCAAAGTGACAGGGATACAGGAACCAATTAGAGTTCACAATGGCCAAAGCTGAAACAATTTGAGCAACAAAATAAAGTAGTATTGGATTGTAACCCAAATTATAAACTAATATCTAGCTATCTGATGTAAATAACACATAAGTAGGGGCACCTGTCTGGCTCAGCCGGTAGAGCATGCAACTCTTGATCTCAGGGTCCTGAGTTCAAGCCTCATGTTGGGTGTATAGTTTACTTAAAAAAAAATAATGCATAAGTAAATGAGTGGAAAGAGACAAATTTCTCACGCAGAAGAATTTGAAATAATTTATATAGATACTCTGCCCTCCAGAAGGTGAGGCACAATTGCCCATTTCTCAAGTTTGGGTTGTGAATAATGACTTCCTTCCAAAGAGGACAGTAGGAAAAGGGGGCTGAAGAGCAATTTGGTAACTTTGAGGAGAAACCTGACAAACATTACTTTAGCCAGGTGATCAAGGTCAACATCAACAGTGATAAGTCATGTTGATGATATGCACCCTTGGTATGATGTGATGAACATGGTACTTACTGTTAGTTGTCTTCCTCCAAAAATGACATAACCCTGGTCTAATTGTGAGAAAAGCATTAAACCCCAGTGGAGGGACATGCTACAAAACACCTGCCCAGCACACCTCAAAACTGTTGTCACTGAATATGAGGAAAGTCTGAGAAACTGCCACAACAAAGGGGACCTTCAGGATTCATGATGTTTGAATGTAATAAAGTGGTATCCTGGATAGGATCCTGGATTAGAAAAAGGACATTATATCAAAGCTAAGGAAATCTGAACAAAGTATGGACATTGATTAGTACTACTGTATTGAGGGGCACCTGGGTGACTCAGTCGGTTGAGCATCCGACTCTTGATTTTGGCTCAGGTCATGAGCTCATGATTTATGAGATGGAGCTCCACATCAGGCTCTGTGCTGACAGCATGGAGCCTGCTTGGGATTCTCTCTCTCTGCCCCTTGCATGCTCACTCTCTCTCTCAAAATAAATGAATAAACATTAAAAAATAATATATTGATATTGGTGCATTATTGTAACAAATATACCATGCTAATGTGAGATATTCATAATAGGAGAAACTGGGTGGACTGTTTGGGAACTCTCTATACTATCTTCACAACTTTTTCTGTAAGTCTAAAACTTCTACAAAAAATAAATTTTTTTAAAAATGAGGAGGGTATAGTCAGTAAAATCTAGACTAAAGGAAACTCAACAAAGACAAATGACCTGCTTCCTTCAATAAATGAATTACAAGGGAGAAAAAGAGATGGAGGAGGCATATCACTTGAGGCAATTGGGCTTTATTTAGATCCTAATTTGAAGAAACAAACTTATAGAAAAAGTAAGACTGGGGGAATGTGAATACTGAGTGGATATTTGATAGACAGCAATTATTGATAATTTTTAAGTGTAATAACAGTATTGAAGCTTAAAAGAAGTATTCTTTTTTTTAATATGAAATTTATTGTCAAATTGGTTTCCATACAACACCCAGTACTCATCTCAACAGGTGCCCTCCTCAATGCCCATCACCTACTTTCCCCTCCCTCCCACCCCCCATCAACCCGCAGTTTATTCTCAGTTTTTAAGAGTCTCTTATGGTTTGGTTCCCTCCCTCTCTTTTTTTTTCCCCCTTCCCCTCCCCCATGGTCTTCTGTTAAGTTTCCCAGGATCCACATAAGAGTGAAAACATATGGTATGTGTCTTTCTCTGTGTGACTTATTTCACTTAGCATAACACTCTCCAGTTCCATCCACGTTGCTACGAAAGGCCATATTTCATTCTTTCTCATTGCCAAGTAGTATTCCATTGTGTATATAAACCACAATTTCTTTATCCATTCGTCAGTTGATGGACATTTAGGCTCTTTCCATAATTTGGCTATTGTTGAAAGTGCTGCTATAAACATTGGGGTACAAGTGCCCCTATGCATCAGCACTCCTGTGTCCCTTGGGTAAATTCCTAGCAGTGCTAATGCTGGGTCATAGGGTAGATCTATTTTTAATTAAAAAAAATGATTATCTTACAGAGATACATGCTGAAATATTTATAAATTATATGATAAAAATAATCAGTGAGGTGGTAGTGGGTGAGAATATAAATAAAATAGAATTGGTCATGGATTGATTATTTCTAAAGCTGAGTGATGGTTCTGTAACAAGGGGATATTATATTATTCTCTTTACTTTTATACAGTTTGATGTTTTCCATAGTAAAAAGTTAAAAATAAAAAAAAATCTTTGACTTCTCCTGAAGCTAAAGGTTACAATTTACATTTGAATAAAGCTTTGCATTTCACAGAACTCTTTCACAGACAGGATCCCTTTTGGTCCAGGAGAGGGAAAAAAAGTTAAGGGTCTAAGTCTCACTTTTTAGGCCTAAAGAAGACTGTGACCAACATCTATCATCTACTGGGAAATTTTTAATTATTCCACTTAATCCTCATGAAATTTTCCAGATGTTGCAAATGCAAAACCACGGGTGAGAATCACTGCTTTTGAAGAATATACAATGGGGGAGTGGGGAGGAGATGCCCCCAGCAGAGAGCTGCCAGATAAGATGGGGTTTATCCCAAAGGACTTACTAAAAGGGCTACATGCTGTGATTATTATGGGGGGGGGGCACTCACATATCTGAAGTCAAATCTGAAGTCATATCAGACTTAAAAAGAGGTGGCATTCTATAGAAGGCAACTCTACTCTTAGTTGTCTGCAGGTCCAACATTGAAAATATCCACTGTGTTGTCTGGAGCTCATTAGGTGGACCCATTGATTGTAAGAACTTTCCAGACACCTCCAACTTCATGCCCAGACCTCTTCACCTGAATATCCCACAAGCACCCCAAACCCAACACACCCAGGAATGGACTCAGTGTTTCTCCCCCCGCCACCAAACTCCCCCACATCTCCTGTATCCCCAGGTCTGTGAATGGCCCAGTCACCCATGCTGGAAACCTAGGAGTCCTCACAAACCACCCCCCCACAAATCAGTTCTCGGTTCTTCTGATTCCCTTGAATTGACTCCATTGTCAGTGATGGGGTTTTGGGGTGATGGTGGGGTTTGGAGCTGATGGCCAAGAAAGAATTCTTGAAGATGTCTTTGGTGCAAAGTGATTTTTATTAAAGCATGGGGACAGGACCCATGGGCAAAAAGCACTGCCTAGGGTTGTGAAGAGTGGCTGATTATATACCTTCAGGTTGGAACGGGGTTAGGGACAGTGTAAATCTCTAAGCAATTTTGGAAGCAAGGTTTCCAGGACCTTGAGAGGCTAGTGGTTAGTAGGAAAACATTGTTATTACTGTTTAGAAAACCTCAGTCATGAGACCCTTCAGATGTGTATCATGGGTCATAGGTTTGGAGTATAATTGCTAACGTATACTTGGGGGTTAAAGATAAAGGGGGCTTGCAAAGGAATTTTTATGTGTTTAAGGAGACTCACAGGATCCTGGGGGATCAGGATAATGTTAAGCCAAGCCCTAGCAAGTGTCATCATCAAGGCAACTGAGCTCCTAGAGGAAGGTCACTCTACCTGTTTCAAGGACTTGTCAGTGGGGTGTAGGCAGTAAGGAAATTTAATTTTTCATTCCCTTTAGTTTCCCACATTACCATATCAAGCAATTAAACCTCCTTATATCTTGATGAGGGTGATATTAGGGCTCCAGGAAATGGAGTCTGTAGGTTTCTAGAGATTAGCCTATGGATAAGATTGCCTTTTCTTGCAGTTTACTAAGTTATCCATAAACTGAAGGAGACTCCTGTCCTGCATGGCCATGATCTCTATCAGTCAACCATTTGCTTTCTTTCCTTTCTTCTGTTTTTGGGCAGCCAGGAGTGCCTGAGGACTATCACACATATCCCACCTGGTGGGGAGAGGGGATGCTGTTGGCCTGTACTTTGCTTCAGCTTGACTTATGCTCCCTCATCATCAGTGCCCTGACTTGAACTTTTCTCACCTGGACACAACTAACTGCCTCTCTGTCCTGCCCCCAGTCTCATGCTGTTCAAACCTGCCCTCCACACAGTTTCATGAGGCAGCTAAAAGCCATGCCCTGGTGATATCTCTTTAGGGGCTGCCCCTGGCTATAGAACACAGCAGCTCAGATCTGAGCATTGCCTTCTATATTAGTGATCTATTACTGAATCATATTGGGAAATGTAGTGGCTTAAGACAACAGTGAACACTTATTATTTCACATTGTCTGTGGGTCAGGAATTAAGGAATGGCTTAGCTGGATGGCTCTGGCTCCAGAGAGTTTCTTGTGATGTTTTAGTCCAGATGTAAGCAAGGGCTACAGTCAAATGAAGGCATGATGAGGGCTGGAGAATTTGCTTTCCTGGTGGCTCAACTTGGCGCTGGCTGTTGGCAGAAGCCTCAATTCTGTATCACATAGATCTCTCCATACAGTTGCTTGAGTGTCCTCACAAGATGGTAGCCAGCTTCCTTCAGAGTGAGTGATCCAAGAGAAAGCAAGATGGAATCCATGTCTTGTGACCTAGTCACAGAAGTCAAACGCCACCATTTAGACAGTATTTTATGGGTCACATGGGCCGCCCCTCAAGCCATGTGAGAAGTAACTGCATAAGACAGGACTATCAGAGTGAGGATCATTTCGGAGGCCATCTTGGAGGCTGCCCACTACACCTTCCTCTCAAACATGATGTAATCATTCTCACACTTTGTATACCACCAGCACAAAAAGATTTCAAACTCCTAGAACCCACATGCTGTGTCTTGTGTCTTTCCATGTTTGTGTTCTTAGGCCTGCAAGATCTTGTCATCCCTCTTATTTGCCTGATGGAATTTTTCCCAGCTTTATTGAGGTATAATTGACAAAAACTATATATATTTAAGGTGTTTTGATATACTTAAACAATGTGAAATGATTGCTATAATCAACCTAATTAACATATCTATTACTTCACACTGTTACCATTTTTCGTGTGTGGTAAAAACACTTAAGATCTATTTTCTTGGCAGATTTCAGGTATATAGTAAGACGGTATTCTAGCTAGAGTCACCATGCTGTACATTAGATCTCCAGAGCTTACTTGTTCTGTAGAACTAAAACATTATAAATTTTATTTTTAATGTTTATTTACTTTTGAGAGAGAGAGAGAGAGAGAGAGAGAAAGACAATCTGAAACAGGCTCCAGGCTCTGACCTGTCAGCACAGAGCCCGACACAGGACTCAAATTCACAAACTGCAAGATCATCACCTGAGTTGAAGTCGGACACTCAACCGACTGAGCCACTCAAGTGCCCCAAACATAACTTTTGATGAACATCTGACAACCTAACCCCAGCCTGGCAACCACCATTCTGTTCTCTGCTTTTATGAGCTTGACATTTTTAGATTCCACATATAAGTGAGATCAGGTAGTATCTGTCTTTCTGGCTTATTTCAGTTAGTATAATGTCCTCCAGGTTCATCCATGTTGTAAAAAATGGCAGGTTTTCCTTCTTTTTTAAGGCTAAATAAGATTCCATTGTGTATATTCATAAATATGCCACATTTCCTTTACCCATGCATCTGTCAACAGACATCTGGGTTGTTTCTATTGCCTGTTGAATGCTTATCATTCAAAATTGTGTGTCTAAATGCCTGGTATGGAATGAGAACTCAACACACGTTGATGTAAAATCCAAAGAAGAATGAGACCATATCTGCAGATGAAGTGGTCTTCGTAGGTTCCACACTCCTGCACGGCATTGTCTGGAAGCATGCTGAAAGCCAGGAAACACATTTCGTGGTTCACCATTTTGAAAAAGAGTATACACATTTTTTCTGAGAAACCACTAAATCATTATCAGTAAACTTTACCCAAATTTCTAAAAATCAGTGCCAAGATAAAGGAAGCCCGAAGACTTGATAAAAAGTGTTAAGGGACAGAGAGCGATATCGGGTATATTGGTTAGCTTAATGCCATAATAATGCAGTGTAATAAACATAAAACCTGAGTAGAGCATACAGCAATGAACATTTGCTTCTGGCGCAAGAATTTGCAGATTGTCTGGAGTGCCTCTGCCTTCTTTGTTGGCTGGGGTGACTCTACCGGTTGGCTGGGGTGGTTCTGCTCCTGGTCCCTCATCCTTCCCCTGTGATTGGTGGGCTGTCTGGTGAGGGCAGACGCACAAGAGAACATAATGGAGTGCCCCTGCATGCTTCCTGCTCCTAGTGATCACTCGGCCAAAACAAGTTCCATGGCCAAACTCAGAGTCAAGGGGTAGGGAAATCCACTCCCCCTGTTGGGGTGGGAAGACCTATGAAGTTATAAGGGAACAGTCAGGGGTCCAGGGAGGGGCGAATTGGAACCAAAAGTTCAAAAGTTCAATCTTTCAGAGCAAGAAAAGGTCACAATATTTTAGAGGGAAAAAAATTTCTAGCTGTTGGAAGATTGTCTCCGAATCTCAACTTACAAATCTACTTTGAAAATATTCCTATGGGAGTGAAGATTTCAATTCTGTATAAATGCTAATGACTCTGACATTCCTAATGAATATATTATTTTATAATGCACATTTGTTGGACCAGATTTCTGATTTTCCTTCTGAAGTTAGGGAAGAACTGAGCTTCCTAAGGGTACTGGTAATGTTGCTTGCTTTGGGGTCACACGGGGCAGGGTAATGAAATGTGAAATGTGTTGCGGCATTGTGTGGACTCAGAGCTGGCCTCAGAGCCCACTTGCTTGCCTCTCCAGAGCTGCTGCCTTCATGGCCCTATTAGCTCTTAGCTGACTGTCAGCTAAATTCTAGTCGAGCTGGCTAAAAATGGCTAAAAATGTATACTTTTTGGGGTGTGTTTGTATGGTAGTAGTAGAATCTTAGAAGCCTAAGGGATGAATCTCCAATGATGGGATATCAAGGAGCCTGACAAGAAAGCTAGTGATTCCTTCTCCAAAGTTACGGGAATCTTCTAGATTGAAAGCATCTCCACATATCACACTAAACCTTCTTGCCAATTTCATGTGATTCCGCTTATTACATTATCTTACTTGTTCTGTACAGCAGTCTTCAGACAAAAGCAGGAAAAGGCTCAGAGAAAATGACTTGGCCTAGACCACACACAAGGGGGAAGAGGGCATCTAGAATCCAAGTCGTATGGTATTAAGTTCTGTTTGTTTCCTTACGCAGATTGTGGCAGAAGCATCTTAAAACCCTCTTCATGGTGTGTCCGACCCTGCCCCCTCCACTGTCTCCCTCCCCTCCCCCACACCCCTTCTCTTTGCCTCATTTTTCATTTTTTGCCTCTTTATCCTCTGGGTGTCCTGGCCCCATCTTCTGACACATTAGCTAGTGATCCCATCATCTTGAAAGAGGAGTGGGGTGTTTCCCCCCTGGAGCTACTGTTTAATTTGTCAGCCTCCTTTATCCTGAGCCCACTGTGATGGCTGGACTTTATAATAGACCTAGAGCTTTCGCTCTGGCCTCAGCCCCAAATACATTAAATAATTAACTTCCAGCACTCTCCTGTGTGTGCCTTATCTCCGCATCATCCAAAATAGCCGATGGCATTTCCTCTGCATCAATAGAAAGCAGAAAGGTCAATTGGTGTTCGTGAAATAAAGATATATATTTTACAAAGCAGCAAGGTAGCAGGGTTCCTTTATTCTCTCATACCTGTGACTACTTCTTAACAAACACCTTCTGACTTCTTTAATCTCCAGCCAGTTTCCACCCACCATCTTGCAGTTTGGTTAGTGGTTAATACCAACCTGGGAGTCACCCCAAATCCAGACTGAGTCTGACTGAAGGAGAAAGTACTTTCCCAATAGTAATAATACAAAGGTACTTTCTTCTAGTCACCTTAAATCCTGCACCACTGCCCTCACTCCCAGTAAACCAAATGAAAAGTGAACCTGAATGAGTTTCTTTTATAAGGCATGGAGTCATGATCCAGGATGGATTTCCCACTCTCTCCCCCCCCCACCCCAGCTTTCTCTTTTTGAAAGCTGATATAATGTATAGCATAAATCTCAGGAGGATAAGATGTTTTCAGTCTGGACCTGTCTTTCTAAACATTGTGGGGGGCCAGGATATACCACCCCCAGAATAAGCCGTTTTGGCATAAGGATTATTTTGAGCTGAAAGCGAGTGAGAAACAGCAGATGCAGGAAAAGCTTTGTGCCTTCCCCTTCCTGCCTAAAACCATACATTTCCTAGGAGAAAAGTGCCCTCCCTGAGCCAGAAAAGCCCGTTCTTATCATTGGAGATGGCGTGTCAACCCTGAGAAGGATCTGTACAAACAAACCTACTAAAATGACCTTTATCTTCCATTAGTTTCCCCCCTATATTTCCTCGTTACTGTCCCACAATTTGCCTCCCTTAGGAGCTTAAATCCCCTCCTTTGTCTTGTTACTTCTCTACAAATTTATTTCTCTTGTCAAAATGGTATATAAGCTCTCAGAGCTTTGAGGTTTTCACTTCTTCCTGGAAAGCCCCCTTCTGCCATGTAAAAATATTAACATCAAATAAAATTTGTATGCTTTTTCTGCTATCGATCTGGGTTTTTTTTGTCAGTTCAACTTGTAGGCCCCAGCCACAGAGCCTATAGGCTAGAGCTGTGACCCTAACAACATGTTCTTAAACCCAGGCTACTGTTCCCTGGGCACATTCATCGGTGAGAGATGGTAGAGGCTACTTGAAATCTGGCTATTTCTTATTCTGACCCAGCAACTCACACAAGTATTCTGTTCTGATGTTATGAAAACCATTAGTAAAAAGATTCTGAAACTTTTATTAACTTGTATAAGTTGCTACTACTGTCTCCTTCTTCTAGATCCATTTGAAATCAGGTTGGTCATAAAAGGACACGGGAGCTTCGAGGAGCTCTTCTCGGGGGTGAGTTCTCCTCCCTGTTACCATGATGGCAATGTCCCGGGTTTCCCAGGGCAAACCTGATCTTCAGTGTTCTATGCTAGCAATGGCCACAGGTTCTGGATTTTGGCTTGAACAACATATCAAGTTCAGAATTCTGCAAAGTCTCAGATTCTGCCTCCAGGAAGGAGCCCGTGCTTGAGGCCTATTTTTCCTGTCCCAGACACAGGAGCTGTGAGATAAGCAACATGATTGTCACCTGCCAACCAGGAACAACTGCACAGCATGCAGGGGTGGGGATGGGCACCATCAGCTCTGGGAAGAGGCGGAGTGAAGATCTGTGCCGGCCCCAACACCCCTCCAGAGTGTGAAGTTGGGAGTTGAGGGAACACAGAGGAGTGATGTTCACAAGCCCTTGAGCATGGCAGAGGTCCACTTAGGTACCCTGTGGTTCGTTTGGCTGCTGGGCAGAGGTGGGAATGAGACCTAGAGCACAGTGGCCGTGCTCCCTTGTCCTTGAACTGACCCCATCAGATTCCCCAAAGCCTAGTCACACTTTGACCTTTTCTCTCCCAAACGCTGCCTCTTCAGAGTATTCACTGTGGGGCATCTGAAGTGTTTGGGCCCTCCTTCCCAGTCCTCACACGACCTTCAGAAATGTTCGTGAGATGAATTAGCCCCAAGGAGAGCAGGCCAGAGTGCTGCTCCAAATAAAGACAGGGGACACAACAGGAAGAAGGGTCTGACTGTGGTTCTCACACCAGGAGTGTCAACATCACCTGGTAACTTATGAGAAATGCAAATTCTCAGCGTCCACCCAGACCTACTGAATCAGAAATGCTGGGGGTGGGCCCTGTCATCTGTGTTTTAATAAGCCCTCCTGGTGATCCTGATGCTCAAATTTGAGAAACACTGACTAGTCTAAAAGGCATTGCATCGTGCTGGGGGCGCGGCATGTGGACAACAGGTGGGTAAGGCCACAGGCCTCTCTGCCTCAGTTTCTTCAACTGTTAGCAGAGGCCGGACACTGAACCCTATATAATCTGTGCATCAGATTCACCAGGTAGTTATGTAACAGAGATGTGCTTGGGCCATGTACCTACCCAGAGAAAGGAGGGGGTGGGGCTGGAGATGGCCAAAGGTTCTCTGTTTGACTGAAATTCAGACAGGCTCCTCTGAGCACTCTTTTGGCTAGGCCTCCACCTGGGCCCTATCTTCAGGCTGCTGAGTCCAGCTGAGCAGGAATCCTGTCAAGTCAGTTTATTGAGAATCACCACCCTTGATATCTGATCACCCCGGCCTGTCTTCAGCAAGAGTCCTGTTAAGTCAATGTGACAAAAGTTTCCCCTACTCTAGATGTCTTCTCCTAGTAACTTCATATCCCCAGAGTCCTGCTGTGCCCCATCCCATCCCTGGTTATAAATCTCCAGCTTTCTGTGCTATGTTTGGAGTTGAGCCCTGTCTCTCTCCCCTATTGCAATAGTTCTGAATAAAGTCTTCTCTACTGTTTTGACAAGTGTCAGAATAATTCTCTAACACTATGTTTACACATGTGCATGTTTCAGAAGCTCCTCAAGCAAGTCTGATGTAGCCTCTTGGTTGAAAACCCACATGCGTAGCGGTTAAGAGCATGGGTGGTGGCATCAGAGAGACCTGGGGTGACAGCTCAGCTCAGGTCTGGTAACTGAGTAAATAAGCACATCAGCTAAAAGAGGGGGACAATGTCTCCTCTCTCTCCCCGTCTCTCTCATCAGTGAAAAGATCCAGTGACGTAGGTCCTTAAACTTGTAAGCTCAGAGCACAGCACTGGCATGTGACAGGCACCAAATAAATCCAATGTTAGCTGCTCTGGGGAATAATTATTACATAGATGTGTTACATTCATCAATATACTTCTAGATAAGGAAAAGATAAAATAGGTGATTTACTTTATAACCATGGGAAATATATTTATTAGAATAAATGTCTTTAATACTCCATGGATGAGCTTGGAGAATAAATCACAGAAGAGAATTGCTTTTTGGATTTTTAGTCCAGGTCCTTATATATATGCACATCTTGCTTGTTAGCCAGGAAAGGGCAAAAGTGGACCCAAAATGGGTCACCTGAAACAAATATTTGTGACTCCTGGTTAGCAGCTCCGTGTGTTGGAGGCCAGTGTTCAGCGACCTTCAGGAGCCAGCTGGCCACAGAGCACTGTGACTCAAAGCAGACAGGCACCGAGCCTGTCCCCAGGTGGAAATGGTAAAGAGTAGATGATTCTCCAGGCCATCACGGGGAGGTCCAACCCTCTGGAAGCCCTGAGGGCACGAGTGCGGGAATGCTGTTCAGGAAGCCACGCTTGGTCCAGAAGCTCACCTCAGAGTGTAGACCAAACACCAACTGGCCTGGGGTTCCAGGTACAGGCAGATATGTTTACTACTCTCTAAAGGACTCCCTCCTCTTGACAAGGAATTGAAAGTAGAGATGGTAGCTCCAGCTACGTACTCATTTCCCATAACGGAGTCCAGCTATGGGCTGAATGGATTTGTCCCCTTGAACTTGCTTGCTTTTGGCAGTTGTTGGTGTGGGTTCCAGAGTGTGGGCCCTTTACCCATTGTGATCAGCAACTGCTCCTCAAAGTACAGGAGCTGGTCAACTTCAAAACAGTCACCGGCATGAGGCACCACTTTTTCTAGAGCTGCCCGGATCTCGGCTTCGCTGGCATTCTGGTGCCTTGCTCTCTTGAGGTAGTTATAGACCTCCTCAAACACTTGTGCTCCCAGCTTCTGCATGGCTGATCTGCCATACAAGTCAGAAGAGGTAGAAAAGAGTTATGCATTCAAATCGCCCACAAGAAACGTCTTTTTAAATCATTAATTACACAGATCACATTGTGGCTCTGAGATTAGAAATAAAGGGAAAAAATAAGACGTGATGGCTCTACTGTGAACATTCAATAGTGTTCAAGAGACCCTTCTTGAATGTCTATTATACAACAGGTGCCTTCTAGGAACTCGGAATACGACATTGGACACATTAGGTAAATTCCTGACTTCGTAGAGCTTCCCTTTTAGGGAGAGAAAAAGCAGAGAAATTAAAAAATACACATGCAATAAAATATCAGGCAGCGCTATGTGCACTGAAGAACAATAAAGCCAGGTGATAGGGAGAGAGAGAGACAGACAGACAGACAGACAGGCGAGGAGCTGGCCAGTCCCCTGTGAAGAGGTGTCATTTGAGCAGAGACCCACATGAAGTGAGGCCAATACTGGGGGGAGAGAACTGGGGCCCTGAGGCTGAAACATGTTGGAGAAATATCGAGAAGGCTGGTGTGGCTTGTCAGGAGAACAAGGGGGAAGAGGAGAGTGGGATATGAAGTCAGAAAGCCCATTACTAACATTAATAACATTAATGAGAGCAATATAATAACAATGAGGAGGAAGAGGCAAAGGAAGGGTAGGCACTTTCCTATGCACTTAACCTTTACAACAGCTCTGGAAGGAGGCATTTTTAAAGTCCCCTCCCCCCCTTTTAATCAAAAACATTTTTTAATGTTTATTTATTTTTGAAGGAGAGAGAGACAGACAATGAGCCAGGGAGGGGCAGAGAGCCAGGGAGACACAGAATCCAAAGCAGGCTCCAGGCTCTGAGCTGCCAGCATAGAGCCCAATGGAGGGCTCGAACTGACAGACCATGAGATCATGACCTGAACTGAAGTCGGACACTTAACCGACTGAGCCACCCAGGTGCCCCTCGCCCCCCTTTTTTTTACAGATGGAGAAAATGAGGCTTAAAGGGGTGAGGGCATTTGGCCAAATTCCCACCAAGACTCATGTTTGTATTTCTGTGCTCAACTCCGGCCCTTGTCCTTTCGTGGCCACAATCTGGGCATCATCATAATAATGTCACACCTGCTACCTTTATTTTGCCTGCGTTTCCGTCGACCTCCAGCTAGGGTCACAGACTAAAGGCCTGTGAGCAAAACTAGGCCCAGGGCATGTTTTGTTTGATCAGCACTATGCTTTACGTTCTTCTGGTTTGTTATTATTTTTTAGCCTTTTAATGTGGAAGTCTAGGCACGGCCTGTGCTCCCCATTCTCCATTTCTTTACTGTCCTGTGCCCACCTTCCTCATATCATTTTAAAACAGGCTGCTTCTCATGTTTCACTGACCCGCCTGACTCAAGGGCATTCAAGTTTTATGAATTTCACTCTATGGTTCAAAACTGTCATTTTTAATGCCTCCATACTGTTACACTGAATTTATGTGCCGACTTTTACCTAGTCATTCTTCCACCAAAAATTTAGTGTTTTTCACTGTAACACTGAGTGAACATCCTTAGGAACAAAGCTTTTTCATCCAGGGGAATATTTGCAGGCATCACATTTCTAGGAGTGAGGCTAATTACAGGAGTGTGTTCCCTCTGTGAAGAGTCATATGGGCATTTGTGATTTCTGTACTTTTCTGTATATACGTTGGGTTGGATTCAAGGATTTGAAAAAGTTTGTGAGAATGGAATTATTAGGTAAAAATGTATAAATTTTCTTATGACTTTAACCTTAAGAGATGCTTCTTTATTCTTCATTTCAGTGGATTTGGTGAAATGAAAAGTCAGAGTTTTTGGGGTATTTTTTTCCTAGAATTTTCAAAGCATTACTGCTAGACAGTGCTGATGGTGATGCTGACAGTAACCACTGAAGGCATTAGTCACAGGCTCTAATTCATTTTATAAGCTGTTATTGATCAGTACTATTCAACACTGCAATCTCCAGAACACAAGCCAAAGGTATTACGGCAGACAAATGTATCTAGTTTAGAGGCTAGAAATTATAATGTTACGACACATACATTTTAAATTTTAACTTACTTTTAAACGGTACTTTAGAGTTTGTAAAATACTTTTACATTCATTATTTCAAATGATCCTTGTGAACAAGGCAAGTCATTGAACATCTATCTCTATTTGATGGATGAGAATAAGTAGGTTGGCTTTTGCAAACTCACACAGCTAGTGGCTAATGGGGCTTAAACTCAGACACAGGTCCTGTAATTCCAAGTGCTGGGGGGATCCGCAGCCCTAAGGCCCTGGGCTGTCCGGCTTGAATCAATTTCCCACCTTCTGCCTGGAGATTATCAGGACCCATCCCAGGATGCCTCACATCCCTAGTCACCTCATTCACCGCTAGAAACCCAAGTTTGCCTCTTGCTGACATTTAGCAAACCCTGTCACTCCCCCCTTCCGTGCATAGATGACTTCGGTGACCCGCCCTCTTTCTCCCATACCCTACCCCTCTCACCATTCTTGTGGTATCATTATTCTTGGTCTCTCTGACTTTGGCCGTTCTCATATCCAATTACCGTTTTCTTTACCCTCCTCAGTTGTCCACCCCCATAATCATTCCCTTGACCTCCTTGGCACCAATAACCCTGCCTCTTCTGGAATCAGTTTCAAGCCTTGCACTCTACAACCATCTCTTTACACTCTTCCACCATACTTACTCCAGCTCTTCTACTTCATGGTCACCTGCAGTCTTTCGGCCTGTCACCTAACACCCTTGACTCTTTCACTCCCCTCTTCCTTTGTCAGACTCCTCTAGCAAAGCTGTAAGTTAAATCCAGACATCTACTTACTTATGCCTGTACCTCAACAAAAACATTCCAGGAGAGAAATATCCAATTCTCCAAAAGGTCCCATTTAAATAATTACTGATCATAATTCAAAATGGCCCACATCACTGCCCATGATTCTACTATACTTCTCTGGTATTCTTATTTTCCATGGCTCAAAGTAACTATTTCACACCTTCTTTATTCTACAACTTGCTAAGTCCCACCAGGTGATGACTTTACCTAATATCCCATTGAGAAAATAGAAATGAACACATAGAGATTCCTCAACTTCTCAGTGCCCAAATTACCCACCTCCCTGAATCCATCACCACTTACTTGGCCTTCCCAATGTCCCTAGTGAAGGGACCATCCATGCTCCTGTAAAAGACCATCCTCTCTCTGAGTGCTTTGGATCTCAGCCTCTGTCACCATCCCAGTGACCTTCCCTCCAACAGCTATCTTCTTTCTTTTCCTTCTCCTCTATTTCTACGTCTACTGGAGCATACATATCAGGACAGAATATGATCTAATGCCCCATTTTAAACAAGAAGCTTCTAGGGCACCTGGGTGGCTTAGTCAGTTAAGTGGCTGACTTCAGCTCAGGTCATGATTTCACGGTTTGTAGGTTTGAGCCCTGCATCAGGCTCTGTGCTGACAGCTGAGCCTGGAGCCTGCTTCAGATTCTGTGTCTCCCTCTCTCTCTGCCCCTCCATTGCTCATGCTCTGTGTCTCTATCTCAAAAAAATAAACATTAAAAAATTTTAAACAAGAAGCTTCTCTTGACCTCCACACTCAATCAGTTCACTTGCTTCCTGATCTATCACTTTGACCTCCATTGCTAGCAAAGCTTCTTGAAAGGGTTGCGTGTGGCTGCTGTTTCTACTTTCTGACTGCACACTCTTAGTCTACTCCTCTTGGGCCTTAGTCCTTCTTCCTTTCATAAACTACTCTTGTAATGACCTTCACGTGGCCAATTCCCCTGGCATCTTTGTATGTATCTTGACATCTCAGTGCATTCAACAGCTGACTGCTCTCTTCTGTAGACCCTTCCTTCTGTTGCTTTTGGTGACACTGCCTTCACCAGGAGTTTTTCCTATCATGCTGTCTGCTTCTTTTTAGCCTCTTTGGCCTTTAGCCTCTTCCTCCTCTACATTTCAGAGTCTTTAATACCATTTATAGACCGAGGACTTCCGGTATGTCCACCCTGTCCTTCACCTACAACTCCAGGCTTGTGAATCAACTGCCCAGTTGGTACCACCAACTGGATATCTACAGGGTATTTCACTCAACCTCAATATGGTGACAAAAAGAACTCTTAATTATAAGTAAAATGCTATGAAATTTGGGAAAATAAAACCCCCCATGGAGGAGGAGAAGACACCATCTCACTTGGGCCATAACAGGTGGAGGGAAGCCAGGTGGCAGCGAATAGTGGGAGTGCTGGCAAACCAGTGAGTCAGTTTGGCATGTGAGAAGGGCGTGTGAAGAAGTGTGAGAACCAGATGACCATAACAAATGTTAAAGGAACTTTAGAATCTGACCAGTAATTTCACCTGTTGATGAGAAAGAAGCCCCAAAATGTCCCCTGAAACCACAATTAACAGTTTCTGAATCTTCTCTATGTGCCAGGATCTATTCTGAGCATCTCCTCAGACCATCCCATTAAATCCTATGGATATGATATTGTTATTTCCATTTTACAGACGAGGAAATTGAGATATAAGAGGATATCGAATAACTTGCCCACTGTCACATAATTTTTAAGAGTGGAGCTGGGACATGAATTGCAGTAATTTCTCTCCAGGGCTCACTTTTCATCACTGTGGATTCAGAGACCCTGGAGTTGAATATTGACTCTACCTGTCACTGGCCATGTGATTTGGGGCCACCTCTCTGAGCCTTGAATTTTCATATTTAAGTGCATATTACACACATGCACACGTGCACACACAGACACACATATCTTAGCATAGTACCTGTCACCTACCACATGCTTATTAGCCATTGTTTTATTACCACAAACATTACCATTGCTTTCCTGATGGTGGATTGCACCATAGTCCGATTTCAGTTTAACTGCAAACTTTAAGCAGTTTTGTAGTTTTACCCCTGGTTAAGACACTATTTTAAATATTTTTATCTTCTCCGAATGAATTTGGAAGAAAAAAAAAAGACACAAGAGAGCCAGTGGCAGAGTGGAAGTAAAAAAAAAAAAAAAGTAATTTTGTAGGAATAATCATAAAAACCTATTTTAGCAGAAAGCATTAAGAGAACATAGATTACTCTTCAGGCATAGTTTAAGGAAAGCTTGAAAATGATTTTATAGAATATAAGAAATCCCTGAACATCAAATATGTATGAGTCACTGCAGGAACAGAACAGTGCAAATGTATTTCCCCATTAATACTGTGGTCTTAGTGATCATTCAGCACTAATTAGCAGTAGGAAACTTTATCAAGGATGGATTTTGTACCCCTCCTCTCCACATCTAGTATTTCAAACGGCTGTCTCTGAATCTGGTGGGCAAAGACAGAACAGATCTCTCTACAGAGGCAGACAGCTGCACTGTTGATGCTTGGGTGACATGTGGCACCCTTACCTCCAGAGGACATGTGACTTTCAGACCCCTTTTTGTAAATGGTGCTTGTCTTCTGCTCTGCCCTCCCTGGGCAGTAGAATCTTGAGCGCAACAGTTGGTTGGAGACCCTGGCAAAGCTAACCTTCCCTGTAAGGATTATTTTGTTTGTGACTTATGCACCCTCCATTGTTCATAACCACTGAACATGTAGATGGATAAATACTGACTAAAACCCAAAATCTGGCTTGTTTACAAGAGATACACCTAAAACAAAGGGCACTGAAAGTTGAGAGTAGATAAATACATTTAAAAAAAGATATGCCAGGCAAATAACCAAAAGAAATCTGGAGATAGCTATGTTAACATGAGACAAAATAGATTTTAAGAAACAAAGCATTATTAGGATAAAAAATGCCTCTAGATAATAAAATAGTTTAATTCACCAGGAAGAAAAAAATTCTAAACTAGTATGCATCTAATAAAGTAGAATCAAAATATATAAGTCACTACAGGGAGAAATAGTCAGAAATGTCCCCATAATATAGGTTTTCAATACACCTTGCTCAGTTACAGATGATAGGTAAAGCTTTAAAAAAATTAGTAGTGATACAGAAAACCTGAATATACTTAATAAGCTAAATGTAATAAACATATATTAGACCCTCTCCCTCCCTGACAATTAGAGAACCCTCATTCTTTCCGGGCTTTCATAACATTTACAAAATCTAACCATATTCTAGACAGCAATTCAAGCCTCAACATATTTCAAAGAATTGATTTTATACAAAATCTAGTTATCTGACCACAGTACAATTGATAGGAATATGTAACAAAGATATAGATTAAATAGTACTGTGTTTGTAAATTTTTTTATTCTAAATAAATTATGGGTCAATGAAAAAGTGAGGCATGCTATAAACAAACTCATTTTAAGTCAAAAGAAAAGTGATAGGTACTCTAGCATTATAATATTTCAGTGTAAATTTATTCTGACACTCAGAAAACATGCTGTAATATCTCTGCAATGATGCATCTGAGTATTTTAGAAATCATAAAATAGAAAATTCTATTTAAGGGGACTCTTGCTGTTACCTAAGATGTGAGAAGAGAGGGGAGTACTCCTTATGCAGTTCAAATTAAGGAAGAGACTGTAAGTTTGTTTTTTTCTACTGGAGGGAGGGAGGGAGAGACAGGGGGCAGGAACCACCCCTTCCATTAGGTGGGTATCTCAAATTAAAAACAAAACAAAACAAAACAAAACAAATGCATATTTTCAAATAAAAAGAACTACATGTTTTCATTCTTTCTCATCTATTTTTTCCTATGCTCCACATCTTTAATCAATTTTATAATTTTGTTCAAAGTCTTTTAAGTATTTAAGGGATCCTAAAGGTCATGCTAGTCCAGATGCTTCAATTACAGGCCAGTGCTCTTTGGGCTGGATCTCTGTCCTGCCCAGATGGATGGCAGACACAGGGGAGCTAGAGAAAGCTTCCCCAGGCTTCTGAAGGAGCTCCAGCTTCCTGGAGCCTACCTCCAACATGTGTTTGGCTGATTCCCCAGCTAAAAACTTCATTAAACTACAAGAGAGCACTTTCTCCCCTGCCTATTTTCTCCAAACTCAATCTCTCATCCTTCAAATTCCTTTACTGACTGACCTCCTCTCCTGTTTACTTATAATTTGCAAACAATATATTTTATCTCATCTATTTATTTACCCATCAATATTGACTGCTCTGTGTGCCTTCTAATGATCTATCTCTCTCAGGAGCTTGGAAGAAGATGCCCAACAAAAATATCCTCATTTTTTAAATTTATTTTTTTAAGTGTATCTATTTTTTAGTAACCTCTATACCCAACTTGGGGCTCAAATTCACCACCCCGAGATCAAGAGTCTCATGTTCTACCAACCACGCCAGCCAGGTATCCCTGTCCTCACATTTTAAGCATTATTTTAATTTTGCAACAATCTCACCCTTAGAGAAAAGTTACAAGTATGATACAAAGAACCCTTTTTTTCACTGAGCCTTTTGAGAATAAGTTGCTAACCTGATGCCCCTTCCCCTTTATACTTGGTGTGTATTTTCTACAAATAAAGACACTCTATTACATAACCACAGAATGGCCATTAGGATCAGGAAATTAACACTGATACATTACTGTCATCTAATCTTCTAATCCATTCAAGTTTTCCCAGTTGTCTAATAACGTCCCTTATAATAAAAGGATCCAGGTCAAAATAATCATGTGCTTTATTTAGTTATCATGTCTCTTTATTCTCCTTCAATGACTATTTTGTAGACTGTCCCTCATTTTTGTGTTGCCCTTGCTTCTGGGAGTTACAGACTCCCACCCTCTGGCTATCTCTCTTTTTATATATTAGCCTGAAAGATAGGAGTAGAACCTTCCATTATTTTGGGACATTATTAGAAAGCTCCAGCTACACCAGTTCAAGAAGTTTCGCTCTTCTCTTGGGTCCAAAAAAATGCCTTGGTAATAATAGTATCTTGTTATTTTCAGGTGCCTAGTTGCTAATTCATCCCTATGGCTTTGTTCCCTGTATTTGGTAAGAAATAAGGGATCCTCATAGGGAAAGGAAGTAACTTGTGAATTAAGTTTCCAGAGACTCAAGAAAGAATGCCCTGAACATTCTGCTCACTTTGTATCTACACTTGAACAACAGGTAGAAATCTTATAGTTGTCATGCCCAACTGAATTTCCAAGCTTCCTCCCAAAATATCCTAATGCTGCAGCCTTCCCCATTTCTGTTCATGTCAGCTCCTCCTGCCTTCCAACTACTCTGGCCAAAAACCTTTGAGTCATTCTGGTTCCTCACTTTCTCTCCTACTCCAGTAGTCCAGCATCTCTCATAACCAGACCAGTTAGTAAATCCTATCAGCTCCATTTTCAAAATGTATGCAGGACTCCCACACTTCTCACCATCTCCATCACATCTGCCCTGGTCCAAGCCACCACACTCTCTCACCTGATTGTTGCAATGGCAATGGCATCTCAGTTGATCTTCTGCTTCTACCCTTGCTCCCCTATAGTCTGTTGTCAATTCAGCAGCCAGAATGAGTCAGATCCCTTCACTCCTCTGCTCAAAACCCTTTCTTGGGCTCCCCATCTCACTCAGAGTGAAGTCAAGGTCCTTCCAGTGGTCTACAATATCCTGAACGATCTTCCCACCATGCTCTCCAAATTCATTTCCTCCCCACCTCACTCCATTCCCCCTTACTGGCCCCTTGCTCTTCCTTGAATACCTCAGGCACATCCCACCACAGGGCCTTTGCACCTGCTATTCCCTCTGACAAGAATATTCTTTCTCCAGATATCCATATCTCCCTCATTCATCTTCTCCAGGTCTGTGCCCTCATGTGATCTTTTCAGAGAGACTTACAGGACCACCCTTTTTAGAAATGTAACTTTTACCCCCATTCTGCACTGTCTATTATCTTTCCCTGTTTTTTTTTTTTTTTTTTTTTTAGCATTTGTTACTTTCTAGTACAATCTGTTCTTCCCTAATATTTTACCATCTGTCATCACCCCCATTACCGAATATAAAATCCATAGGGCACGGATTATTTTCATGTTTCTTGTTCACTGATCCCATTACCTAGAACAGTGCCTGGTATATAATAAGTACACAATAAACACATGTTGGATGAATGAATAGATGCTTTGAAAGCCAAGTAGAAAAGGAATATGGTGATATCATATATTTTTTACTTAAACTATATGCATCTCCAGGGTTTGTTCCAAGAATTAGCACATAATGAAATTGTAATCTAATTTTGCAAAGTATAAGATCACTTTTGTGATCTTTAGTTGTTGTTTTTCAAGATAAATCGCCAATCAAGTGTGCCTTTCAGTATTATTATACTTTCATCCCTATTTTAAATGGAATGGCTTTATGGGGCCTACAGAGCTTCATGCTTGACACACGGGGCCATCTGGAAAGCAACCGAAGTCTGCCCCCAGCTGCCAAAAGCCCCCCTCCCTGCTGCCCATGTGAGGCCTTGGAGAAGGAGAGCTCCAGAGGCCCTCAGCACCTGGGAGGGAAGGGGTGGCCAAATCAGCACTGTTTGACAGATGTCACTGTCTGCCATGTGAGTTAAATAAGGCAGAGAGCAGCAGCTGAGGGGATGTTAGCCTCCTGGTCCAAAGGACATTTCAGTGCAGCAGCAAAAAATGTTTAACACGTTCCCCCCTCCCAGAAAAACAGCAAGCAATTTCTCTTCAGGGAGAGAGAAGGAATGAGCTCCCACCAGTTCTGGTAGGTCATCAGGTTGAAAAGCTCCCTCATCCCCTATCTGTTTAGACAAGCTAACAGAAAAGTGTCTTCCCTTCCTTGGAGCTTACTTGCCTTGCGGATCGCTTCTCTACCCAGTAGAAGCTCCCTGATGATGGCTACATTTACAGTTTTATTTTCTGACTAACTAACCACTTGAGGAGGAAAAACTAAAAGCAAAGGGTTTTGTTTGTTTTCAGGTTGGCTCCCCAATGAGGCTTGAAGCCTTGGGGGCAGAGTCTTTCTTTCTTATTTTATTTTATTTTATTTTATTTTATTTTATTTTATTTTGTTAATTTCATTTTATTTTTAAATTTACACCCAAGTTAGTTAGCATATAGTGCAACAATGATTTCAGGAGTAGATTCCTTAGTGCCCTTTGCCCATTTACCCCATCTCCCTCCTACACCCCCTCCAGTAACCCTCTGTTTGTTCTCCATATTTAAGAGTCTCTTATGTTTTTTCCCCCTCCCTGTTTCTATATTATTTTTGTTTCCCTTCCCTTAAGAGTCTTCCTAAGTCACTCTCTCATCCAGTGTGGTCCTGGCACCAGGCTGCACCCAACTTGTTCGTTCAGCACATTTTTAATGAACACCTGGTACATGCCAAGTGCGGGAAATGCTGCCATCAGCTTGTGACCTCACAGAACTCGTATTTTAGTGGGAAGATGACAGATATTAAACAAGGAAACAAGGTTTTTATCAGTGCTGCAAATAAAATGAAAAGGAAATGGAAGACAGACTGGCTTGCCCAGAAGAGGGTTTGGACCCCTAGGAAGAGCGGGGGTAGAAACGATGGTTGGTGCCAGCCCCCTTTTGACCACCAGGCCCTGTCATGTGAACCAGCACCCTCCTCTTCTTGGTCGGCCCCCACTTCAGAGGAAACATTCGTGGGGATGTGGCGAGAGTACAGAGGCCCGCGCGTGTCCAAATGATGAAAAGTTATGAACAAAGCTAACAAACTGTTCAATAAAATATGACCTACTTCTTATCCAAATTAACTTTCTAAAGACCTGGAAGGCCAGGTCTGCATTCAGCATTCTCAAACTCCTCAGAGCTCTGCATCAGAATAGGGCAGAAGGGGTGATCCCGCCCCTGGCCCTTTGTCCCTGGATGTCGGCCTGTCCCCTTGTCTTCTAGTCTGGCTCTGTTTCTGGTTGTGAGCGGGTGATTTGCATACACATTTGATACCTCAACCCCTATGTCCAGGATTCACCCATGCTTTCTTCAGATAGCCCTCCTGTGATCTGCCTCATGGTTAGGGGAGCCTTAGGGGCAGCCCAGACCACCCATGGGAGGAGAGTAGAGGCCCTCTGAGGTAGAGGCCCACAGACTCTGCAAATGGGTTTGGGGCACTCTGGAGGAAAGAATTGTAGGGCCCCGGGGTAACTAGGGCTTGGTGTAGAAGAGGAGAAACAGGCTTTGAGTATGCAAGTCCCCTTGGCCCCATGGTCTCTTTGCTTTACGGGGAAGGATATGACTGGAGGATGACCATACTGGCACCCTCTATAGCACAGGCCCAGTATCCCCCTTTTGCCTGGGGCTAGGGTGGTACTGGAGGAGGGAGGCTACTCTTGCTAATGTAATTAAGAAAGACCTCTCTGAGGGGTGGGAGCAGGGTGGACATTAGAAGGGAGACCTGAATGGTAAGGACAAGTGACCCCTGCACGACTCCCAGGGTGTGGGAGAAGAGAATTTCCCAACTAAGGGAAGAGGAAATGCCCTGTCACCATAAGCCCTTTAAGGAAGAAAAGAAGGCAGTAGTGGTTCGGGCCTGATCTGGAGGAGGAGATGACAGGACGCGAAGGCAGATGGTTAGGCAGGGGCAGACCCTGGAGGAATCCGTAAGGAGTCCTCCATCTTGATGCAATGGGTGGCCATTGGGGGACTGACATGATCTGAGCCCTGCTATAGCCATAGCATGCTGGGGGCTGTGCAAAACAGATGAATACTAAGGAACCACTGTCAAGAGCAAATCAATAGAAGCACTGCACAAAGCGGTCCAGTGCCCTTTATGTAAGGGTCCTAGCGATTAATTCTTCCCCAAATTTCAGAAGGAAGAAAAACTCCACTCTCCTACTGAGCTGGTTTTTGTAGCTCGTCGGGGTTCTCCCCTTGTGCAGACCACCTGAAAGCACAGAGCTGAGCTGGTGCTTATTTCTAGAGTTGACTATTCATTTCTCAATCTGGCATCCAATCTCAATTTTATATCTCATTACCCATATGTTTTCTCATAGACTTTCCTCAGAACAGCATGAATTGTAAGTAAATGGCAATAGTAATTACATATACAAGTAATTGCGGCTCAAGAGACTGATATCTGACCAATAGTGCTTTTGGCAATTGTACACCGAAGTGTTTTGTTTGTCTGGTATATTGTAATTGCAGGGTGGGTAGCAGGAAGATTCCAGTGTGTGCTGCTGGCCTTGGCTACTAAAAAATTATAGCAAAGGCTCGCTATAGTCTTGCTGAGACTTGCTGAGCAAGTTTGCTGAGACTGTTTCCAATCTCTACAAACAGATTTGTGCTATATCTTTTCATGATCCTCCTAACTTTATTATAAGGATGTATAAAATGTTTGTACTTTAGACAAAAAGTATAAAGCATAATACAATGAACACTCACATATTTAACTCCCAGTGTAAGGAACCAAGCAATAACGAATACAGCTGAAGCTCCCTGAATTCCCTGCCCAAATCATAAACCCCTTCCAGTCCCCAGAGGTCACCACTATTTTGAATTTGGTGTTTTATCATCACCGAGCATTTAAAAACTACTTTTACTATATAAGTGTGGCTCTTTGGAAATAAGTAGAACTGCTTTGTGTGGTTTTACATTTTGCGTGGTATTAGACTTATCCTTGCCCCCTTTTGCTTAAAATTGTTGACATTTATCCCCTTCACTTCTGTAGTTCATTGATTTTCACTGTGTGCCGTTCCATGACTATTTCTATATTCGTTCACCTGCTGAAGTATATTTCGGGTTGTTTCTGTTTCTCCCCCACCCCCTGCCCACCTTTACTAATAAGGCTGCTACAAACATTCTTGCACGCATCTCCTTGGATTCATTATATCTTAAATTACAAAACATAAACACACCTGGGAAACTCAGCTCTTCAGACACAGTTCTGACCTGACATCATTATTGTCAGATTGGTTTCCCATCACTCATATTTGGTCATCAAGATAACCATTTATAATAGCATCAAGATGGATGTTTATAATAAGAAGATATAATCCAGAGAGGGATAGGATGATTTAAAAATTAGAACTTGGAACTTTTGAAAAGCCCTGTAAGTTACCAAGGAGTTCATCTAGTCAAACACTTTCATTGTATAGACAAAGGCAGTGATTCCAGAATGGGACTAAGGACTGTGGGTCCTATCCTGGGCCCCCAGTGTGACGGCCATACATATGAAATATAGAAAAAGTAAATTCCCTTGCTTTTCCTTCTATTCACTAAGCCCCCCTCAACCATGCACCATGAAATGTTGACTGCTCAACAAAGTCCTTCCTAGCTGAATTATAACTGTGTTTCCCTTGATCAATTCAAACCACATTTTTTATTTTTCAAAAGTCATTTTTACCACAGCTTTGCTGAAGTAGAAGCAAAAGACCTGAAACTAACATAAATTTCCTATTCAAACACAATAAGAATAATTGGATTTGCAAAGGAAAATAAAAAGAAATCACAAAGGAAAAGAAACTAGAACATTAATATGTTTGGAAGAATTTGTTGGGGACAGGATGTGGGAAACTATGAGTTTCCTGGGAGAAGAGTGAATTTCAAAAGCTGCCTGTCATTTGGTGAGATTCTCCAAGGGCTCCCTCCTTGACCAAACTTTAGTCAGTCCCTACCCTTGATACCTAACCTAGTTCCTATTAGTAACTCTCCATCCACTGACCCCACTAATACTGTCCGTTGACCATAAATCCCCTGCTTGTGTGTTGCGCGGGGCTGAGTTCAATCTCTCTCTCCCCTATTGCAACAGTCTTAAAAAATCTTCCTCGCCTGTTTAATTCTGTTAGGTGCAGTTTTTCTTGGACAGATTTACTTCTCAATGCAGAGAGGATCCAGACTGTCACTGGGTCCCACATTACAAGCTGTCCATGTTTGCAATAACCTGAGACAGTCTCAGTGTGTGCCTGGCACGGGAGTATAATCACCAGTGGTACCCATTCCACTGTCAAAAGTGCCCCAGTTTGGACAATAAATCATAGAATTACCCACACATGGTGTGAAATTTACTGGCTAAATTGTCATCGGGACTCTCAGTGCCAAGAGGACCTGCTGGACTTTTAAAATGGTGCTACAGCAATTCAAAGAACAAAAGAGAGCAGACTCCTTAAATGAGAACACTCCTTTCCAGTCCTGACCCCTGAGGCATAGTTACATTAGAATTGTATCATTTTATGTTTAAATTAAAACATTTCTCCATAAACAAAAAATGATGATTTTCATCACTTTGTCTCTCAAACATGTTCATACATTGCCTTTATTATACCTCTCCTTCGATGACTATGGAGGGGTTTATCACAGCACGCTTACCAGGAATGTGACATGCATTCCAGAGCAATGGGGAGAGAGGGAGGGAGGAGACAGAGAGACACCAGGAAGGCCAATGTGGTGCCAGCCTTAGGAAAAACAACTGAGAATGGGGAATCAATACCTCATTCTCCCATGAATTGCATTAAAAGGCTGAAATGAGTTTGCAAAACAATAATCGAAGCTGACAGCTGCTCTCGACAGGTTGGGACAAATGAAAATTGAGCTGGGCTTTCACATGCTGTGGGGAGCGGGCAGGACAGGCAGAAACCTCCTAATGCCTTTCACTTGGAAACACTGGGTTTCCTAATTGTCTCCTGTCCTGAAGCCAAAGGAGAAGATCCCTCATTAAGGTGACGTTTGCCGAGTGGTTTTGAGAAATGGACGTTTTAGCTCCTTTCACTTGTTTGAAAGTATCTGCAAGAGGCCCATATCGTGCAGGGCTTCCAGGAGTCCAGTGGGACAGGAGAGGTCAAACTCCATCAGCAGGATCTCAGGTAGGGGCCTTCAGGCACAGGCCGGGGTGGGGGTGGCAGGGGGAAGGGCTGGATCAGATAATCTCCAAATTTCATCCTATTGGGAAAGTCTATGATTCTGCCTCCATGGACTCTCGGCATGGGTTTGTTAACCCCGTTTTATAGGTAGGAAGATTTGAATGAGGAAAGAGCAAGGACACTGAAGGGGAGCTGAGCCTCCTGACTCAGCTGAGCTCAGTATGAGACCTGAAAGATGAGACTGTTGATTTAAAAAAAGGAGACTGTTGATTTAAAAAAAAAAAAAAAAAAAAAAAAAAAAGGAGTTGGGGCACCTGGGTGGCTCAGTCGGTAAAGTGTCCAACTTTGGCTCAGGTCATGATCTCATGGTTTGTGGGTTCGTGCCCTGTGTCGGGCTCTGTGCTGATAGCTCAGAGCCTGGAGCCTTGCTTCGGATTCCGTGTCCCTCTCTTGCTCTGCCCCTCCCCTGCTCATGTTCCATCTCTCTCTCAAGAATAAATAAAACGTTAAAATTAAAAAAAAATTTTTTTTTTAAAAATTTAAAAAAATTTAAAAATTCAAAAATTTAAAAAAAAAAAGGAGCAAAGGCCATCAGGAGGTTGCTTTACTGAAACCTCACCATTCAAAACGGGGTCCTGCCTGCAGCATCACATCTCTGAACTGCTGGTTAGAAATGCAGAATCTTAGATCCCACCCCAGACCTGCTCAATCAGAATCCGCATTTAACAAGATCACAGTGGATCCAAAACCTTTGAGATGCAGCAAAAGTGGTTCTAAGAGGGAAGTTTATAGCAATACAGGTCTATCTCAAGAAGCAAGAAAAATCTCAAATAAACAACCTAACCTTACACCTAAAGGAGCTAGAAAAAGAAGAACAAACAAAACCCCAAAAAACAGCAGAAGGAAAGGAATAATAAAGATTAGAGCAGAAATACATGATACGACACTAAAAAGACAATAGAACAGATCAATGAAGACAGGAGCTGCTTCTTTGAAAAGATCAACAAAATTGATAAATCTCTAGCTAGAGTCAATAACAACAACAACAACAACAACAAAACA
Organism: Puma concolor; assembly: GCF_028749965.1. Lineage (NCBI taxonomy): Eukaryota > Metazoa > Chordata > Mammalia > Carnivora > Felidae > Puma > Puma concolor. The sequence goes on along the minus strand of NC_141675.1, from coordinate 27,630,549 downwards.
AAAAAAGAGAGAACTCAAATAAACAAAATCACTAATGAAAGAGGACAAAGAAAACTGACACCACAGAAATACAAATAATTGTAAGAGAATATTATGAAAAATTATATGCCAACAAACTGGATAACCTAGAAGAAATGGATAAATTCCTTGAAATATATAACCTCCTTAAACTGAAGCAGGAAGAAATACAAAGTTTGAACAGACCAATTACCAGCAACGAAATTGAATCAGTAATAACAAAGACCCCAAACAAACTGAAGTCCAGGACCAGACAGCTTTAGGTGAGTTCTACTAAACATTTAAACAAGAGTTACTACCTGTTCTCAAATTCTTTCAAAATATAGAAGAGGATGGAAAACTTCCAAAATCATTTTATGAGGTCAGCATTACCCTGATACCAAAATCAGATAAAGACACCACACAAAAGAGAGAACTATAGGCCAATATATCTGATAAAAATAGTTGCAAAATACTAGCAAAATGAATGCAACAATACATTTTAAAAAATCATTCACCATGATCAAGTGGGATTTATTCCTGGGATACAAGGGTGGTTTAATATTTGCAAATGAATCAACATGATATATCATATCAATAAGAGAAAGGATAAAAACCAAGCATTTGACAAAGTACAACATCCATTCATGATAAAAACTCTCAACAAAGTAGGGTTGTAGGGGACATACCTCAACATAATAAAGACCATATACGAAAACCCCACAGCAAACATCATACTCAGTGAGGAAAAATGGAGACCTTTTCCCCTAAGGTCAGGAATAAGACAAGGATGTCCACTTTCACTACTTTTATTCAACATGGTGTTAGAAGTTCATGAGATCAAGTCCCACAGAGCCTGTTTGAGATTCTCTCTATCCCTGTCTAAACAAACAAACAAACAAACAAACAAACTTAAAAACAAACAGGGGCACCTGGGTTGGTTAAGCATCTGACTTCAGGTCAGGTCATGATCTTGCAGTTTGTGAGTTTGAGCCCGCTTTGGGCTCTGTGCTGATAGCTCAGAGCCTGGAGCCTGCTTTGGATTCTTTGCCTCCCTTTCTCTCTGCCCCTCCCCTGCTCATGCTCTGTCTCTCTCTCTCAAGGATAAATAAACATTAAGAAAATTAAAAAAATAAAAATAAAAGGCAAGGTACTGAACGGAAGAAGAAATTTGCAAATGACATATCCAATAAAAGGGTTAGTATCCAAAATATATAAAGAAGTTATACAACTCAACACCCAAAAACAAATTATCCAATTAAAAAATGGGCAGAAAACACGAACAGACATTTCTCTAGAGAAGACGTACAGATGACGGACAGACACATGAAAAGATGCTCAACATCACTCATCATCAGGGAAATGCAAATCAAAGCTACAATAAGCTATCACCTCACACCTGTCAAAATGGCTACAATAAAAAAAAAAAAAAACACAAGAAACAAGTGTTGTCAAGGATTTGGAGAAAAAGGAACCCTGTGCATTGTTGGTGGGAATGCAAATTGGTGCAGCCACTGTGGAAAACAGTATGGAGGTTCTTCAAAAAATTGAAAATAGAACTACCCTATGATCCAGTAATTGCACTACTGGGTATTTACCCCCAAAATACAAAAACGCTAATTCAAAGGGATACATGCATCCCTAAGTTTATTGCAGCATTATTTAAATAGCCAAAGTAATGGAACAGCTCAAGTATCCATCGATGGATGGATAAAGATGTGGTATGTAAATATATGTACATATATATCCATATTTATCCATAATTATATATATTATATATATAATGAAATATTATTCAGTCAGAAAAAAGAATGAAGTCTTGCTGTTTGCAACAACATGGATGGATCTAGAAAGTATAATGCTAAGCAAAATAAGCCAGTCAGAGAAAGACAAATACCATATGATTTCACTCATATGTGGAATATAAGAAACAAAATAAAGGAGCAAAGGAAAAAAGAGAAAAAGAGAGGGAGACAAACCAAGAAACAGATTTTTTTTTTAAGTTTTTATTTAGCTAATCTCTACACCCAACATAGGGCTTGAAGTCAGGACCCTGAGATCAAGAGTCACATGCTCATCTGACTGAGCCAGCCAGGTGCCCCAAGAAACAGACTCTTAACTATAGAGAACAAACTGATGGTTACCAGAGGGGAGGAGGGCAGGGGGATGGGTGAAATAGGTGAGGGGGACTAAAGAGTATACTTATCATGGTGACAGAAAAAAAAAAAAAGAAAAAAAAGAAAAGAAAAAGAAAAAGAGAAAAGATCACAGTTCCTTCACATATTCATTCACACTAGCCGGTCAAGAATTTCTAGGAAACGGTTTATACTCTTAATAAAGAACAAAAGTTTTTGAACCAAAAAGGAAAAAAAAAAAACAACAAAAACAAGAAAGCACCCTTCCCACCATAAAACAAAACCCCAAGTCATTTGTAGGCACTTGAGAGTTTGAGAAGCAATGACTGGAACTCTGGATCACACTTTGAATAGCAAGACTCCAAAAAACATTTAAAGCTACGAATTCTCTTTTGACAGAGTTCTGAGGCTTTTATGCAATCAGGCCAGTTTACCAAGCTCTGAGACGTCATTTCGCATACCAGCACCCTCTGCAGAATTACTAAATTTGCTTTTTTACAACATGAGTTTAAATCTGATAAGAGTCATAGGAAAGGGACCTCCATCAGTTTCAGACTAAAGCACTCTCTTTCTCTCTCTCCCCTCTTCCCTTTCCTTCTCCCTGGAGACCTGGTGCACAGATTTGGGTTGGTAATAATCTTGTATTCATAACACCTTCTCAGCATCATGTTTGTTTCAAGAGGAAGACTCCAGCCTTGCTCAGGTTGAAGATTATGAATTACAGTTTGTTTGGTAGTTTGCTGGGTTTGCTAGAAATCTCTTTTTTGACTAAGCAGGAAATCGTTTTTTCCTTCATTTCAGGAAATATTGTATTCTAATTTTATCTTACTGATGATCTGACTGGGAAGTGACAACCAAGCATAAGCCCATGTTAATAATTTTGTCTTCTTTTCTTTGTTTCTGCAAAAACCACTTGGTGTGAAATAAAGTTTCAATTAGGTCTAATATATGGGTTGTCTTGGGATACACTTGGGAAGACACAGGAAGAATTAAATTGCAGGTTTTAGTTGAACCATATGAAATTGCCACTTTCACAGGTTAAAGAGCAGCGAAACATTGGCAGCTTCTTTTAATCAACCTAATTATAATGTTTCAATTTAGAATTGCTTGACCTAGGGAATATCAAGAGAGTAGCAAGTGCTATTTGTGGAGGCTGGGCTGTTCTATTTCCTTGGAGATTTTTTTTTTTTTTTTTTTTTTTTTTTTTTTTTTTTTTTTTTTTTGGAGGTTAGGACAAATGCTCTGAAGGCTAGATAACCATTTTCCTATTCTGAGCAGCCAGGGAGAAATGGTGTTAGAAGGTCAGGTTTGGTTATAGATTCAGGATGAAAGTATGTATCCTTGAAGAAGGCTTATCACCCGCTGAATCTGTGAAATATATAAATGGTGCCAAACCTTGACAAGACAAACTAGGGTGAATTTCTTTTCTACTTCCTTGTTATAGTCAAATGCAGGTAATGGTTTAACTCTGATCACAGCAAGAAGAGCTTTTCCCTATCACAAACTAACACCACTCTTTAGTCAGAATGTGGGAGTGAAAGAGTCAAAGGGAAGTGTAAGAATCTAGTCCCTTTCTTATTCTTATCACAATTATACTGTAGGCATGCTGTGGTCCATGGTACTCTAAGACTATTCTATGATAGTTCCATGGTACTCTAAGACTATTCTATCATATTCTATGATTCTATTCTATGAATCCCATCAGAGTGTAATGAAGTATTTAAGCATGCTGGCCCAGGATCACGCTTTAAGTAGCAAAGGTAGGAATCATGTATTATTTGTAATGGTGTGCATAGTGCTTTTAAGAGATCTTGGCACACAGAAGGCATTAACAACTGTTTTATCCCAAGTTTTAAAATTTGTTGAGGGGCTCCTGGGTGGCTCAGTCAGTTAAGTGTCTGGCTTCAGGTCAGGTCATGATCTTGAGGTTCATGAGTTCGAGTCCTGCATCGGGCACTGTGCTGCTGGCTCAGGGCCTGGAGCCTGCTTCAGATTCCGTGTCTCCCTCTTTCTGTCCCTCCCCTGTTCACACTCTGTCTCTCTCTCTCTCTCTCAAAATAAATAAACATTAAAGAAATTAAAATAAAAATTTGTTGAATAATGGGGTGCCTGGGTGGCTCAGGCATTCCTTTAAGCATCTGACTTCGGCTCAGGTCATGATCTCATGTTCCTGGGTTTGAGCCCCGCATTGGGCTAGGTGCTGACAGCTCAGAGCCTGAAGCCTGCTTCGGATTCTGTTTCTCTCTCTCTCTCTCCCTCTCTCTCTCTCTCTCAAAAATAAATAAACATAAAAAAAAAGAAATCTGTTAAAATTTGTTGAATAAATGGTGACTTTTAATAACCAATCACATTACCAAGAATTGAAGATATTACATTAAAAATCTTTGTGGATCATAAAAACCAATTTGGCAATAAATATCAGGAGTCACATTCTATGAACCAGTAATTATAATAAAAGATCATATCCTATAAACCAGTAATTGCAAGACACTTATCTTAGGAAAGTTAAATTGTTTGAAATGTTTGAAAACACCATTAGGTAAAAAAATATTTACCTTATATACATGAGTTGAAAAAAACTGAAAGCCTAAAACCCAAGAATAAACTATTATAGATAAAGTAACGATATTTTTAGGTTATTTAATATTTAATAACCTTGGGAAATACTCGAGAAAGGTGAGGGTGAAAAACCTTGACACCAATATCTTATCCTTCTTGTTACCTAGCACTATATCACAAAAATGTCCCAAATTACTTAAAATTCTGCCAAAATAGTATTTTTAATGGCTGTAGAATATTCCATTGGATTTAAATAAAGTTATTAACTGTTTCATGAATACACATACACACACATGCACTAAAAAATAACATGCAGATGGGATCATAGCATCCCTATTGTTCTGTACATTTTCTCAGTTGATAATATAGAGAGCTCATCACATAAGCACACACAGATCTTCATTAATTCTTTTCATCATCAATGCCAGGATAGTATTCTGCTGCAGAGATACATGTTGATTTTTCAAAACAGCTCTTATTGATTCCTTTAGGCTATTTATAGCTTCTTTGCTATTAAAACAACCCTTCAACAGATACATACATTTTTGTGCATGTATGCAAGTATTTCTGTAGGATAAATTCTGAAATTGCCAGATCAAAGAGAATGCCCATTTAAAAAATTTGAATAGACATTGCCAAATTGCCTCCCAATTACCGCACCAATTAACATTCACTTCAACAGTGTATGAAAGTAACTGCTTCATTTTAAAGTGGAAACAGTGAGGAATGCCTGGGTGGCTCAGTTGGTTAAGCATCTGGCTTTTGATTTTGGCTCAGGTCATGATGTCATGGTTTGTGAGTTTGAGCCCTGTGTCAGGCTCTATGCTGACAGTGCAGAGCCTGCTTGGGATTCTCTCTCTCCCCCTCTTTACCCCTTCCCCATTCCCTCTCTCTCTCTCTCAAAATAAATAAACTTAAAAAAAATAAAGTGGGAACACTGGATGGGATACAGAGTTGATGTCTGAACAACATGGGTTTGAACGGTTTGTGTGGTCCACTTACATGCGGATATTTTACAGTATAGTACTGCAAATGTATTTTCTCTTCCTTATGATTTTTCTTAATGACATTTTCTTTTCTCTAGCCTCCTTTATTGTAAAATACAGTATATAACACTTACAGCATACAAAATATGTATTAATCGACTGCTGATGTTATTGGTAAGGCTTCCCTTGACTGTAGGCTCTTAGTTAACTCTTGGGGAGTCAACATCATATGCAGATTTTCAATTGTGTGGGGGGTTGGCGCCCCAACTCCTGCATTGCTTAAAGACCAACTGTATTTATGTGTATATGTGTATGTGTTTGAAATAGATCTCGTGAACCCCAACCATACTATGGCATGATTGTAAATGAGGTCCCCTTTCTCCTTCCCTACATCCCTTTCCACTTTTTCTTCCTTCCTACCTTCCTTTTTTCATTTTTTTCCTTCTCTTTCCTCCCTCCCTTTCTGCCTTCCATCTTTATTATTTTATCTAATGGGAAAAGAGACAGAGGGAAAGTCAGGGTAAGGTGAAGGCCAGTGAAGAATTTATGTGGCATTTAGGGAATGGGAAGAAAGCAGGAAATGGGCTTCAGATGGAAGCAAAGTGTTTATTTTGGCAGCATATGGACGAAGATTGGAATGACACAGAGATTAGCAGGGCTTCTGCATAAGATGGCACACAGATTAGTGACTCGTTTTATATTTTTATGGTAACTGTGAGAGGTGATGGACGTATAAATGAAGGCTGTCGTGGCAATCACGCCACAAAACATACATATAGCAAACCATCGCGTTGTACACCTTAAGCTTACGTAACGTTACGTAAATATATCTCAATAAAGATGGAAAAAACTCAGAAGCGGAATGTTGTGGGAAATACCTGGAAATGTGTGGTGTGGGGCAAGTCAGACATACTGGGGAGGAGTTTGGATGTGCATTGCTAATCTTCATGAGCACAGGATTCACGTGAGGAGCTTGTTCGGATTCAATGAGTCCGGATGGGGCCTGACAACCTGCATTTCTAATGGGCCTCTGGGCAACTCTGCTGGTCTGGGACCACACTGTGAGGAACAGAACTTAGTTGACAAAGCCAGCTTCCAGAAACAACAGGCAGAAGCATTAGTAAGCAGTGAGAAGGGCTGTGAGCATTACCATTTGGAGCCAAGAATGCCTTCTGCAAATGTTACATACAAGGTGATAAAAGTCGTGAGCTGGCTCCTTCCGTTACTACTGTGTCACCCACCCAATTCAGCTTGGCCCACACCAGCACTGGAACCAGACGCTTGACTCAAACCCATGCTTATTTCTTCTACTCTTGCAGGAATCCTGATCCGGAGATCAGATTGTATTTGATTTGCTTCATCTCCAAAACTTAGTAATGATGTCGGTCACACAGAGTCCGCCGTTTCCTTCATTCACATAGCGCCTGGTGCTGCTGGCACTGTGCAAGGTTTAAGTGGCAAGTGCCCACCTTAAGTTCAGTCCTGAAGGTGCCCACACCCTGCAGCTGGCAGGATTGAAGCCACACCTTGTTGCTTTCCATGCTGGGTGAGGACAAAATGGGAACTATTGCCCAAAGGCCCTGTGTTAAAGTCCTTTGGAATTAAACCATTTTAAGGCTCCTCTACAACTTTCCAATGTTCCACAGAAATGTTTTCTGAAGCGTTATGTTGCGGCAAAGCTAGGATTATTGATGTATGTTTGGGAACTGGGACGTTTTTATATCTAATTCTTCCTGTGGGATGATTTCTTTGCCATCAGTCCTTGTAAATCAAGGCAAGTACAAATGCTAGCTTTAAAAATTCACAAGCTGAGGTTGACAGAAACATTTTTCACCTCTCTGATCCAAGCCAGGCAGTGTTTGATGCTGGCACACCTAGATTTTCCCTCTCTTAGTTTCTGCCTAAGGAAAGCGAGACATGAAGTTACTGGTACACACACACAGGCACACACACGTGCGTGCTCGCACACAAAAGCTCAGGCTTGTAGCCTTAGGGAAACTAGTAAATGAATAGTCTCCTTTTCAAAACATAATAAAAAAGACAAGACTCAGTGCAGGTCTTAAGAACTTTGTCACCTGTTGAGGCTGTTGTTTGCATTTAGGAAACAGGTTCAACGTGAGTAAAAGTGTGTGTTTCTCTCAATCCTGGAGGGACAAGCAAGGTTAGCTTTATGAGTGATAGGTACAGACTAAGGATACATGAGAAAGGCTTCTAATATGCTTGTATTCACTTTAAGTTTTGCTCTAATAAGGGATCATTAAAAATATGATTAGCAATTAGGTTGTTTTTATGCTTGAATCACGCTTTCATTTGCATTAAAAAGTTCTATTTGAGTAGAAAAGTCAGAGAGGCATAATGTTTCTTCTCTTTTTCAAGAAATCAAGCTGTTTAAACTGTATAACAACCGCAAAACTACATCTACCTGGTGAACAAAAGAAAAACCAACAGCGGAGAGTTATCTTTACATATCACATAGACAACCATAAAAATGTTTTGTGTTAATGACTTAAAAGAAATAGAAACATGGAAGTTGAGAGAGCCTGTCCCAGGACCAGTTAATGTCAAGGCTCTGTCGCACCAAAGATGTTGAAGGAATTGCTGAAGTTTCGTGGCAAAGCAAGGAGCACATGAACACAGTCTGTTTCAAGAATGCCTCTGAGGCGTGATGGGCTGGCAAGTGGTGCCAGTTTATTAACCTATTGCCTTGGCTCCACCCACTCTTCTGGACTCATTCTTCTGATGTTGGGCCCCAGACTCTGTGGACCTTTTTGTCTTGCCCACTGCCCCTTATTAGGCTCCATTAATAGAAGGTTCTGGAGGAAAATGGGAAAGCTGGAGCAGAAAAAAGGGATTTGACCTCCAGTTCTATCAGATGCCCTGGTGACAGCACATCTTCTGTCTTCCGGCCAGCAGCAGCTCACTTCAGTGTACGGTGTCTCTATTCCTTGCGGACCCAGCCTCACTGGTTCCATTCAGAGACACCAGCACCAGCGGCTGGCACCCTGTCCTCCAAAATCTGGGTACCATTCCATGGAACCTCTCCTCAAGTTCAGAGACACCAACATAGCCCAGCAATGGCTCCTCCTCAGGGGTCTGCACCCTGGTCCGTGGGCCCCTCCTCTGAGCCTCTGAGTCTTCATGGTCCCAGCCTCTTCCTTTTATTCTCCAGGTCTACGTGGTAGCTGCTCCCCACATTTGCTGCTCCATGATATACCAGCATCTTTTTGTCTTTTTTTTTTTATTTTTTTTTCAATGTTTATTTATTTTTGGGACAGAGAGAGACAGAGTATGAATGGGGGAGGGGCAGAGAGAGAGGGAGACACAGAATCAGAAACAGGCTCCAGGCTCTGAGCCATCAGCCCAGAGCCTGACGCGGGGCTCGAACTCACGGACCGCGAGATCGTGACCTGGCTGAAGTCGGACGCTCAACCGACTGCGCCACCCAGGCGCCCCCTTTTTGTCTTTTTAATTGCCCTAATACTTGGATAACAATGCTATATTAAATTCTCTCCATTAAAGTAATTGGTGTGGTTTCTTTCTCTTAATAGGGCCCCAACTGATAGACAAGCTGAGAAAGGCTGGGCAGGATTCTTTTCCAAGACACAACATTCTCTAAGCACGAAAGATTTTCCTGTAAGATTTGTTGTGCAATTTTGTTATTGAATCAGGTATGGGTCAAACTACCTGATCCTTATTTGGAACATCAGAGCACAAGAAAAATCCAGTATCTTGTAAATGGTTCCGTGAGCTTCCACCTCCATCTATTGTTGTTTATGCTCTAAAAGGATAGATAGGATGTAGAGTGACCTGAGATGGTGGTTATGGTATTCTCTAACTTAACTTCCTTAATGGAACACACACACACATACACACACACACACACACACACACAGTTTCTTCTATGGAGAAGATGGAAGAAAGCAATGAGAGGTTTCTGGAGATGAATCTGGAGATTCACAACCAGAACTCCAGGTATGGTTAGATGAAGAGAATTCTATGTCATTGAAAAAATAAATGCCAGCTTTGTTGGATTGGCAGCTGACACTAAGTTCTCTATAGAATGGACTAAAAAGTAAATGTATCCTGATTTGAAAACCTTTCAGATGAGTGGGAAAAACTGTCATTTCATTTATTTTTAGTAAAAGCACAATGTTGAAATGCTACTTGATTCAGATGACAACGTGGGAGACAGGACTGCACCCAGAACTTTGCACTACAGTCATTGTAGGAGGAAACACCTGGTTGTACAAGTCCTGGTCACACACATTCCTGAGATCCTTTAGTTTGTGCTGGTTTAAAACAGCAAGATTGCATATGGCAACAGTGACAGGAAACATTTCAGATTTCTTGCTTTGTCTATAACAAAGTGAGGACTGTAAATACTTCCTTTGTCTTGTCTCTTGTCTACAGATGATAAAACTAATCTCAAAGACCTAATGCAACTAGCTCAAGGGCATATACTTGTTTAGTGGCACAAAGTCAGAATTTGTATCTGGGTCTCCCTGACTCCAAGAACCGAGCTTCTAATATCTCAAGGCAATGACACATCCTCAACCAACTCTTCCTCCTCATTTTGGCTTTAGGTACTTTCCTTTGGGTGATTACAACTTTATGGACAAAACTCATAAGTTCTTGGGTGACCATAGTCTGGTTACTTTCTGAGCTTCTCTTACCTACCTGATATTTATGATAGTTTCTAATATTTTCCTAAGATAAGTTAAGCCAATCGGTTCTTTAATAAAAAAAGTTTAAAATATCTCTAGTCTTTGTGGTCTTATATTGAATTAGCCAGTATAGCTCTCTAACACACCAGCCAGTGGTTTACAACTTTTGCTAAATCCTCACCTTCTCCAGGATGTTTACCACTAGACTTTACTGATTTGCGCACACCAAATGTTTTCAAGAACTATACCCTTCAAAGATTGTCCCTCCAAGTGGCAAATCTACTGCCTTAGCTTGTTAATACTTCTGCTCTTGCATAATCATCCATTTTCCTAAACATTATTCACTCATCAATATTCAGCCAACACCATGGAGTACAACGGCGTGTTTCTGTATGCTTTACTGCATTTAATTCAAGGTTCATAATAAACAAATGACAGTAGGCAACATTATCTTTCCCGTTCTCTGGAGCAGAAGGAGGCTCAGAAAGCTCAGGCAGTTTGTGAGAGAGCTACAGAGCTGGTGAGTCACAGAGGAGATTTGAGAGTCCCAGGCTTCCAAACCCAAAGGACTGATACAGTTGTGGACACACGTAAACGAAGGATGAATGATCCCAGGAACCACACTGATCCACTGTGGAGCCCATGGGAGGGAAGAAATAACAGGGCCAGTGGATATCTCTTGCTCCCTAACCAGGGCTGAAGAGGTGGGTGGTGCTCATGCTGAGGGGCTAGAAGCAAATGCTGGCTGCACAATGGCAGGGCAACAGCAGCTCCAAAGCTCATTTCAGAGCAGAGTTTGGATGACGCAAATAGCTTGAGATGCCCCAGTGTGTCATTATGTAATTCCTGTCTGTCCCTGTAGTCGTCATTTTTCCGTATAGATACACACTGCACTTTCTTCTATTGATTTTCAGAAACAGCCAAGAAACACATCCCACTGTGGCTGACACTCAGAAGGTATGAATGCCAGGGCTTCTGCCATTGCTTTTCACCTCTAAGTTTGAAAGTATCTTGGTCATGTAAGAAGGAAATTTCTTTAAATTAGAAACAAACAACAACAAAAAACCTCTGAGATGCAAGAGATTTAAGAAATAAAATGAAATCTCTAGAAGGTAACAGTGAAATCATTCATCGGTGATGCTGTCTACAAAATCTCTCCCCACCTAGACCTGAGAATTCACCTTGAAGGCCCCACTGTCTTCTCGAAACACTTCATGTCAGGCCTCACATGAAAACTGAATCTCACTGCAGCCCTACACACCATCCAGAGAAAATCAACCTATGCATATCTGAAAATTGCCCCTATAGCCCATTTACCTTAAGCCCACTCACGATCCACCCAGGGGGTTATCAGAGATTTATGAGCAATCTTTTGCAGATTTAAGGATGCAGTTAAGGAAGGAACTCATTTTTGTAATGTCCTCATATTTCATTCATTCATCCACTCATTCATCCACTAGTTGTTTATTGAACACCTGATCTTTGTGCTGAGAAATCAGCAATGAATCAAAGAGTCCTGTCAAATCATCTCAGTATCTTTTTTCTTTTTTAAAAAATAATTTTTTAATGTTTATTTTTGAGAGAGAGAGAGACAGAGCATGAGTGGGGGAGGGGCAGAGAGAGAGAGGGAGACACAGAATGTGAAGCAGGCTCCAGGCTTTGAGCTGTCAGCACAGAGCCCAACATGGGGCTTGAACTCAAAAACCATGAGATCATGACCTAAGCCCAAGCTGGACATTAAACCAACTGAGCCACCCAGGCACCCCTCAGTATCTTTTTTCTATTGACAAAACGCAACAAGGAAATCATACAATCGTATCTGCCTTTCAGATTTCAATGTTCCACCCTCACATTTCTGAACATGAGGGGAGTTTTCTCTGTAATGTTCTTCAGGCTGTCTGGCAAATGACTCACCCCCTAAGTTAACTTACTCATTACTCATTATCACAGATAATGAGTAGATTTAGTGTCACAAAAAAACAATATTAGAAAGCATTTTTCTTGTATCTGAATGCCAGTCTATGAAGAATCTTGGTGTGATTTGGGGGGGAATGAAATGTCATTGTCTGGGAATTCTGTTTAATGAGAACACCTTCCTGAGCTACTGTGAGCAGGGGGAGAGGAGTGTCATGGCGTCCATGCCTCTGATAGCAGCAGATCCACATTAGCCTGGTCTCAACTAAGAAATGATTCTTTTCATGCCAATGATTTTTTCTTCTCCTTCTCCTTCTCCTTTTTTCTCATTCTTCTCCTTCTTCCTCCTTCTCCTTTTCTTCCTTTTCTCTTTCTTTCTCTTTCTTTCTTTCTTTCTTTCTTTCTTTCTTTCTTTCTTTCTTTCCCCTCCTCCTCCTCCTCCTTCTTCTTCTCTTTTTCCTTCTCCTTCTCCACCACCTCCTCTTTCTCTGCCTCCTCTTCCTCCTCCCCCTCCTCCTTTTTAAAATAGACTAAATAACAACTTCAATTTCAGGGCCCCAACTTGTGTTACTTTGGTTTTCTGAAAGACTCAAGTGGGAAAGAGTCTCTTCCAATGAATTTTAATATGTTTTTCCCAATACCATGGCAGGTAGAATATTCATGCAGAGAACAGGAGTCCTGTATTAAAGAGAGCTATATGCCAAGCAAACAGAGCATACTGGGGGAATTAAGCAGTACTTGGCATTTTACAGAATGCTTTAGAAGGTGCATGAGTTATATATAAAAGACAGACAACAATGACAACACTTAAATTGAATCTTGAGAATCCCCAAGTGCAAGTATAAATAACTTTTGCAAACTGTAAAAGGGCCCTGATACAAAGAGTAGATAGCATAGTCCAGAACAGAGTAGGCAGAAGACTACCAGCAAAATGTGTATCATACAAAGAGGAGAAAAATGAAGCCCAGACTGGAAGAGTCACACTGTAAAAGGGTAATCCCCAATTCTTAGAGAAGATGGAGATTTATTGTGCTCATTCTCCCTCATCCTCTGCACTCTTTCATTTAACCATCAGAATTTGTTCTTATATTCTGTGTTAATAAGCTGTTTACATGCCAGAGGATAAAGCTGATCATACTGAACAATCCCTGAGATGTTTTTAAAGAGATCTGAGTTAAGAAACCCCTGCATATTTTAGTATATTAAGATATTCCTGGCGGTTATGGTAAGATTCTACTGCCTGTGTATGGGCAAACCAACCGAGCAGAACCCCTAACCAGAGTCTGATGAGGCTCCACATTAAGTTATGAGTGGATGTTTTTCTGTGTCCTGCTTGTCTTAGAACATCTCTAATAGTGACTGTACTTTAACACTCCTTGATTAGGAGATGACCATAAAAATAGAAAGTCAAAACACTATTAGTTAATTAACGCATGATAATAGGGAAACATACTCATCAAATCAGCCAAGGGCATCCCTGTCATTTATTCCTCAGAGAATTTAAATTAAAATCTGCCTTCAGTTTTGCTCTTATCCTTTCTTCAAGGGTCACATATTTTTAATTTAAAAAATGAGAAGCAAACATTTAATTCTAATTAAAATCAATTGACTGTAAATTCTCTGGGTAATCTTTTACCTTTAAATGGAGTTAGACCCCCTAGAAAACTACATGGCTTAGTTAATCATAAAACAGCTTTTTATTTTACCAAAGAAGCCACCTTTATAAAAGCACATCTACATTTCCTGCAGAAGGATTGTTGAGGATATGAGTTTACTCAATATGCCATGTATAAAACACCATGTGAGGAGCCCTGTCTTCCATGAGGACCCACATTCATGTTCCTAATAATGAGAACTAGGAATTGTATTGTGTTTCCCCTTTTTGACTTGACTTTCTGGAAGCTCAGGGCCATATTACACACTCAGCCATAGCAACCATGGTCACACATTGACTTCTTCACTCTCTCTGATCTTCATATTTATATATATATATATATATATATATATATATATATATATATATACACACACACACACACACACACACATATATATGTATATATAGTATATTATGATGTGATGTGTATATTATGATAGTACATAGGATGTGAAAATGGATTAAACAAACTTCTCTCAGGTATTAGAGGTAAACTGTGATCAGCAAAGCATGCTATTCATATGCGTCAACTGGTAATTTGATTTTCAAATCCTTTTTGACATAGAGTTAGAGAATAAATTTTTAAGTAAAGTAGATTTTCAGTCTCTCAAAGGCAAAGATTGTCTTCCATTTCTCTCTTCATTATTCTCTGCAAACAACAGGGGCTCAACAAAAGCCACCAAAGGCAAACGAGAGGCAACGCTTGCTTACTGAGGGTTTGGTTCATATTTCTTGGAACTTGAGGTAACCTGGGAGGCTATCCTGAAATAGGAGGTTCAGGATAAGAGGTAGATGAAGAAGATCCTGATCTCGCCAGTGAGCAGTTATTTGCTCTTACGGAGGTGGGCAGATGTGTAGGAGTCTGGGTGTGATTACAAGGTGTCCTGAGGCTGGTGTGTCGTCGGGTGCAGAGAGCTCTGGTGGAGCTGCAGAAACCTTGGCAGCACCGTAGCAGCAGGAGACCACCCTGAGCCTCACCGAGGAGCACACCTCCCCCCCTGCCCACCCAGCCGGTTTCCGTGGGCACAGGTGCACAGAAAACACCTCTTTCATATGGAATTGAAAACACTATGATTCTGGTATTCTTCCAGTTTTTCTAAGGTTTGCCCATTATTCTGTATCTGACTCCACCCGAGGTGCTTCTGGCTATTCCGTTTGCACACTCAGGATATACAAGAGTGACATGGTTGCCTGTGTCCCTCACACCCAGAGGGGCTGAGGGAAGGACAGCTGCGACTCCCTGACTCTATGCCATCTTATCAAGAATCAAAAATAACATTTGTTTCAATTATTTCTTTGCCAATATCTTCATACTGTACTGTCAGAAGGAGTCTGCCTTCTTCCTAAGGTCCTGTGGGTTGGGAGCCCAGATGTGACAGCTTGTTCCATGGCTGGGAATTGTAAAGGTCGGGTTGCATGATTTCTTTTTCTAAATTGGCAAATTGAAAACTATTAGAGTCAAAGCTCAACAAATACAGCAATAACATGAGACTTCCTGCTTAACCTGCAGTACGTGGAGGTGTTTAGGGTTTCCAGCATCAAACAGATTGAAGATATTTCAAAATATTATAGGAACAGCTGTGTGAATTTATTACAGCTTTATCCTAAATGTGCTTAATTGTTTCAAAATAATGCTTATTGCCCCAGCTGGGAAAGTACAAATTTACTACAATTCAGGCATGATCTTAATGGTGATCAAAGACAAGTAACACATTTGATTTTTGGCTCTAAAAGGAAAACAAAAATACATCAGCAAGGAAGAGTAAACAAGGGATACTAGGAAGACTGAAGCTCTGATACTTCTTACCTAAATAGTCCTTGAACTTGTGGCCCCACCTGGTCCCCACTCCCCGACTTGGACATCTGTTTTGCAGTTGACAACAGTTAAAGGGCCCTCTTCAGGACTGTTTGCTTGGGAGCAGGATTTCAATTTTTTGTGGAGAAAAAAATAATATGCATTTCATAGTCAAGTAGATACCAATTCATAAAGTCAGGGGCCCACTGGGTGGCAGTTGAAAGATCCAGAAAGAGGTGTGAAAAGAGCCATCTAGCATTTATTGGGTGCCCACTTAGTACTAAATAGAGTGATATATAGTACTTATGCTCATTATTTCTCCATTTTGCAGGTGAAAAAACCAAGGCTTGAAAAGGCAAAGGGACTTGTCCAAAACCAGAACATAAGAAGGGGAGCTAAGTTGTAAATTTAGATCATTCAAATCCTAAAATCCACCTCTGCTCATTACAGCGATTTGCCTATGATGTACCCTGTTGTTACCGAAATGGAACAATTGGAATTTGGGTGCACATGTGTTAAGCTTCGGTTGGTGTGTACACACACACACACACACACACACACACACACAGTATTTTGAAAAAATACCTAGAGAAGACTTTTTCAGGGAAGATGAAATCCTGATGACACAGATAAGAGCAAAAGCCCAAGAAGTAGAGGAATTGCCAAGGTGCCTGGCATGAGAACATTCTATTTTACTCCTGAGAAAGGGATGAAAGCAAAAGATGCTGGAAAACTGGAGTGAAGCTGGGGTGGAGACCTCTGGGAGTGTAGCGGACTTTGGGCTGTACCCCAAGATCCCCCTTTAGGACTGAAGTCTCATTCCCCAACTTTGATGAGTGGGCATGGCAGGGAGCCCTCAGCCCGTGGACCTCTAGAGAGCTGCCCTTATGCCAGGGCGAACACCCCTTTCTGTGGCCCTGCAGCCCGTGACTGGTGTGCACAGGGCTCTCAAGCTTAGTCCCCTCAAGCCAACTTGGACAACTTTGCAGGGCCGTTCCAGCTTTAGCACATCCCCTCTGGCCAACGAGATCTTGATGAACAGTACCACAACCCAGCTTCTCCTTCTGCTCAGTCTGCCTTCCTTCCATCCTCCAACATGAGTGGACCCAGAGAGCCAGCCCCCGTGCAGGAAACCTTCTGCAGGAAAACGATCTCAGAGCTTGCTTTCCAGTGAGCAGACCCGCAACAGGTGGCTACCGAGCACTTCTTTTTTTTTTTTAATTTTTTTTTCAACGTTTTTTATTTATTTTTGGGACAGTGAGAGACAGAGCATGAACGGGGGAGGGGCAGAGAGAGAGGGAGACACAGAATCGGAAACAGGCTCCAGGCTCCGAGCCATCAGCCCAGAGCCTGACACGGGGCTCGAACTCACGGAGCGCGAGATCGTGACCTGGCTGAAGTCGGACGCTTAACCGACTGCGCCACCCAGGCGCCCCCCGAGCACTTCTTTAAGAACAGGGGTGCCTAGGGAGGGAAGATGGCGGCGTAGGAGGACGCTCGGCTCACCGGGTGTCCTGCTGATCACTTAGATTCCACCTACACCTGCCTAAATAACCCAGAAAACCACCAGAGGATTAGCAGAACGGAGTCGCCGGAGCCAAGCGCAGACGAGAGGCCCACGGAAGAGGGTAGGAAGGGCGGCGAGGCGGTGCGCGCTCCACGGACTGGCGGGAGGGAGCCGGGCGGAGGGGCGGCTCGCCGGCCAAGCAGAGCCCCCGAGTCTGGCTTGCAAAAAGCGGAGGGGCCTGATGGACTGTGTTCTGACAGCAAGCGCGACTTAGCGTCTGGGAGGTCATAAGCTAACAGCTCTGCTCAGAAAGCGGGAAAGGGACAAAGGGAAAGAGAGCTGCTGAGCCCCCAGACGACAGAGCTCAGTTTGGTGGGGAACAAAGGCGCTCGCCAGCGCCATCTCCCCCGCCCATCCCCCAGCCAAAATCCCAAAGAGAACCAGTTCCTACCAGGGAACTTGCTCGCTCAGCGCAAACACCCAACTCTGCGCTTCTGCGGAGCCAAACCTCCGGCAGCGGATCTGACTCCCTCCTGCTGCCACAGGGCCCCTCCTGAAGTGGATCACCTAAGGAGAAGCAAGCTAAGCCTGCCCCTCCTGCCCCTGTGCACCTTGCCTACCCACCCCAGCTAAGACGCCAGATCCCCAGCATCACAAGCCTGGCAGTGTGCAAGTAGCCCAGACAGACCACCCCACCCCACAGTGAATCCCGCCCCTAGGAGAGGGGAAGAGAAGGCACACACCAGTCTGACTGTGGCCCCAGCGGTGGGCTTGGGGCAGACATCAGGTCTGACTGCGGCTCCGCCCACCAACTCCAGTTATACACCACAGCACAGGGGAAGTGCCCTGCAGGTCCTCACCACGCCAGGGACTATCCAAAATGACCAAGCGGAAGAATTCCCCTCAGAAGAATCTCCAGGAAATAACAACAGCTAATGAGCTGATCAAAAAGGATTTAAATAATATAACAGAAAGTGAATTTAGAATAGTCATAAAATTAATCGCTGGGCTTGAAAACAGTATAGCTGACAGCAGAGAATCTCTTGCTACAGAGATCAAGGGACTAAGGAACAGTCACGAGGAGCTGAAAAACGCTTTAAACGAAATGCATAACAAAATGGAAACCACCACGGCTCGGATTGAAGAGGCAGAGGAGAGAATAGGTGAACTAGAAGATAAAGTTATGGAAAAAGAGGAAGCTGAGAAAAAGAGAGATAAAAAAATCCAGGAATATGAGGGGAAAATTAGAGAACTAAGTGATACACTAAAAAGAAATAATCTACGCATAATTGGTATCCCAGAGGAGGAAGAGAGAGGGAAAGGTGCTGAAGGGGTACTTGAAGAAATAATAGCTGAGAACTTCCCTGAACTGGGGAAGGAAAAAGGCATTGAAATCCAAGAGGCACAGAGAACTCCCTTCAGACGTAACTTGAATCGATCTTCTGCACGACATATCATAGTGAAACTGGCAAAATACAAGGATAAAGAGAAAATTCTGAAAGCAGCAAGGGGGAAACGTGCCCTCACATATAAAGGGAGACCTATAAGACTCGTGACTGATCTCTCTTTTGAAACTTGGCAGGCCATAAAGAATTGGCACAAGATTTTCAGTGTGCTAGACAGAAAAAATATGCAGCCGAGAATCCTTTATCCAGCAAGTCTGTCATTTAGAATAGAAGGAGAGATAAAGGTCTTCCCAAACAAACAAAAACTAAAGGAATTTGTCACCACTAAACCAGCCCTACAAGAGATCCTAAGGGGGACCCTGTGAGACAAAGTACCAGAGACATCACTACAAGCATAAAACATACAGACATCACAATGACTCTAAACCCATATCTTTCTATAATAACACTGAATGTAAATGGATTAAATGCGCCAACCAAAAGACATAGGGTATCAGAATGGATAAAAAAACAAGACCCATCTATTTGCTGTCTACAAGAGACTCATTTTAGACCTGAGGACACCTTTAGATTGAGAGTGAGGGGATGGAGAACTATTTATCATGCTACTGGAAGCCAAAAGAAAGCTGGAGTAGCCATCCTTATATCAGACAAACTAGACTTTCAATTAAAGGCTGTAACAAGAGATGAAGAAGGACATTATATAATAGTGACAGGGTCTATCCATCAGGAAGAGCTAACAATTATAAATGTCTATGCGCCGAATACCGGAGCGCCCAAATATATAAAACAATTACTCATAAACATAAGCAACCTTATTGAGAAGAATGTGGTAATTGCAGGGGACTTTAACACCCCACTTACAGAAATGGATAGATCATCTAGACACACGGTCAATAAAGAAACAAGGGCCCTGAATGAGACATTGGATCAGATGGACTTGACAGATCTATTTAGAACTCTGCATCCCAAAGCAACAGAATATACTTTCTTCTCGAGTGCACATGGAACATTCTCCAAGATAGATCATATACTGGGTCACAAAACAGCCCTTCATAAGTTTACAAGAATTGAAATCATACCATGCATACTTTCAGACCACAATGCTATGAAGCTTGAAATCAACCACAGAAAAAAGTCTGGAAAACCTCCAAAAGCATGGAGGTTAAAGAACACCCTACTAACGAATGAGTGGGTCAACCAGGCAATTAGAGAAGAAATTAAAAAATATATGGAAACAAACGAAAATGAAAATACAACAATCCAAACGCTTTGGGACGCAGCGAAGGCAGTCCTGAGAGGAAAATACATTGCAATCCAGGCCTATCTCAAGAAACAAGAAAAATCCCAAATACAAAATCTAACAGCACACCTAAAGGAAATAGAAGCAGAACAGCAAAGGCAGCCTAAACCCAGCAGAAGAAGAGAAATAATAAAGATCAGAGCAGAAATAAACAATATAGAATCTAAAAAAACTGTAGAGCAGATCAATGAAACCAAGAGTTGGTTTTTTGAAAAAATAAACAAAATTGACAAACCTCTAGCCAGGCTTCTCAAAAAGAAAAGGGAGATGACCCAAATAGATAAAATCATGAATGAAAATGGAATGATTACAACCAATCCCTCAGAGATACAAACAATTATCAGGGAATACTATGAAAAATTACATGCCAACAAAGTGGACAACCTGGAAGAAATGGACAAATTCCTGAACACCCACACTCTTCCAAAACTCAATCAGGAGGAAATAGAAAGCTTGAACAGACCCATAACCAGCGAAGAAATTGAATCGGTTATCAAAAATCTCCCAACAAATAAGAGTCCAGGACCAGATGGCTTCCCAGGGGAGTTCTACCAGACGTTTAAAGCAGAGATAATACCTATCCTTCTCAAGCTATTCCAAGAAATAGAAAGGGAAGGAAAACTTCCAGACTCATTCTATGAAGCCAGTATTACTTTGATTCCTAAACCAGACAGAGACCCAGTAAAAAAAGAGAACTACAGGCCAATATCCCTGATGAATATGGATGCCAAAATTCTCAATAAGATACTAGCAAATCGAATTCAACGGCATATAAAAAGAATTATTCACCATGATCAAGTGGGATTCATTCCTGGGATGCAGGGCTGGTTCAACATTCGCAAATCAATCAACGTGATACATCACATTAACAAAAAAAAAGAGAAGAACCATATGATCCTGTCAATCGATGCAGAAAAGGCCTTTGACAAAATCCAGCACCCTTTCTTAATAAAAACTCTTGAGAAAGTCGGGATAGAAGGAACATACTTAAAGATCATAAAAGCCATTTATGAAAAGCCCACAGCTAACATCATCCTCAACGGGGAAAAACTGAGAGCTTTTTCCCTGAGATCAGGAACACGACAGGGATGCCCACTCTCACCGCTGTTGTTTAACATAGTGCTGGAAGTTCTAGCATCAGCAATCAGACAACAAAAGGAAATCAAAGGCGTCAAAATTGGCAAAGATGAAGTTAAGCTTTCGCTATTTGCAGATGACATGATATTATACATGGAAAATCCGATAGACTCCACCAAAAGTCTGCTAGAACTGATACATGAATTCAGCAAAGTTGCAGGATACAAAATCAATGTACAGAAATCAGTTGCATTCTTATACACTAACAATGAAGCAACAGAAAGACAAATAAAGAAACTGATCCCATTCACAATTGCACCAAGAAGCATAAAATACCTAGGAATAAATCTAACCAAAGATGTAAAGGATCTGTATGCTGAAAACTATAGAAAGCTTATGAAGGTAATTGAAGAAGATGTAAAGAAATGGAAAGACATTCCCTGCTCATGGATTGGAAGAATAAATATTATCAAAATGTCAATACTACCCAAAGCTATCTACACATTCAATGCAATCCCAATCAAAATTGCACCAGCATTCTTCTCGAAACTAGAACAAGCAATCCTAAAATTCATATGGAACCACAAAAGGCCCCGAATAGCCAAAGTAATTTTGAAGAAGAAGACCAAAGCAGGAGGCATCACAATCCCAGACTTTAGCCTCTACTACAAAGCTGTCATCATCAAGACAGCATGGTATTGGCACAAAAACAGACACATAGACCAATGGAATAGAATAGAAACCCCAGAACTAGACCCACAAACGTATGGCCAACTCATCTTTGACAAAGCAGGAAAGAACATCCAATGGAAAAAAGACAGTCTCTTTAACAAATGGTGCTGGGAGAACTGGACAGCAACATGCAGAAGGTTGAAACTAGACCACTTTCTCACACCATTCACAAAAATAAACTCAAAATGGATAAAGGACCTGAATGTGAGACAGGAAACCATCAAAACCCTAGAGGAGAAAGCAGGAAAAGACCTCTCTGACCTCAGCCGTAGCAATCTCTTACTCGACACATCCCCAAAGGCAAGGGAATTAAAAGCAAAAGTGAATTACTGGGACCTTATGAAGATAAAAATCTTCTGCACAGCAAAGGAAACAACCAACAAAACTAAAAGGCAACCAACGGAATGGGAAAAGATATTTGCAAATGACATATCGGACAAAGGGCTAGTATCCAAAATCTATAAAGAGCTCACCAAACTCCACACCCGAAAAGCAAATAACCCAGTGAAGAAATGGGCAGAAAACATGAATAGACACTTCTCTAAAGAAGACATCCAGATGGCCAACAGGCACATGAAAAGATGTTCAGCATCGCTCCTTATCAGGGAAATACAAATCAAAACCACACTCAGATATCACCTCACGCCAGTCAGAGTGGCCAAAATGAACAAATCAGGAGACTATAGATGCTGGCGAGGATGTGGAGAAACGGGAACCCTCTTGCACTGTTGGTGGGAATGCAAATTGGTGCAGCCACTCTGGAAAGCAGTGTGGAGGTTCCTCAGAAAATTAAAAATAGACCTACCCTATGACCCAGCAATAGCACTGCTAGGAATTTATCCAAGGGACACAGGAGTACTGATGCATAGGGGCACTTGTACCCCAATGTTTATAGCAGCACTCTCAACAATAGCCAAATTATGGAAAGAGCCTAAATGTCCATCAACTGATGAATGGATAAAGAAATTGTGGTTTATATACACAATGGAGTACTACGTGGCAATGAGAAAAAATGAAATATGGCCTTTTGTAGCAACGTGGATGGAACTGGAGAGTGTGATGCTATGTGAAATAAGCCATACAGAGAAAGACAGATACCATATGGTTTCACTCTTATGTGGATCCTAAGAAACTTAAGAGAAACCCATGGGGGAGGGGAACAAAAAAAAAAAAAAAAAGAGGTTAGAGTGGGAGAGAGCCAAAGCATAAGAGACTGTTGAGAACTGAGAACCGACTAAGGGTTGATGGGGGGTGGGAGGGAGGAGAGGGTGGGTGATGGGTACTGAGGAGGGCACCTTTTGGGATGAGCACTGGGTGTTGTATGGAAACCAATTTGACAATAAATTTCATATATAAATAAATAAAAAAAAAAAAGAACAAGGGTGCCTAAGTGACCTTAAGTCTTTGTGACACGATGCCTTTATCACTGGCTTCCAAATTTTCAAAAAAGTCTAGTGCCCTCACAAATGATTTGGTTAAGCAGGAGTATTGGGGAAAATGGATAAAGAGGTTAGATTTTCAGTCTAGACCAATATGGTGCAGCATGGAGACATGGGAGACAGAAGATGAGATATTTACAACTTGTAGGGACTTTCAGAACTCCCAGAAAGGGCTGTGAACTACCATAGGACATGGACATAGGGCCTGAGCCAAAGTTGCTGAGACCTAAGGGCCAGAGACAAATGGGCTGACATGTGGGTTAGCAGTTATGAGGCTGAGCTTCACCTTCACAGAAAGGAGATAAGTAATTCCTGGGCCAGGCAAGGAGACGTTAACGGGTCCATGAGAGTGAGAAGGCATCATGTGAGTAGTGCATGGACCTATCCATCCCTTTGGAAAAGACGGACCCCTCTTCTGAACTCCCTGGGTGTTGGCTGCACTCAGGTGGCGCTTGACATTCTCCTCGGTCTTGTGAATCACACTTCAGGTGCCCAGTCTCCTTAACTAGGGTGTAAGGTGTCTCCCTCATTATGCACCTCAAGGCACTTAGCACCTCACATGACAGACTCTCAAGAAAAACACAATTAATTGATTGTAGACCGTGACACAGCTGAGTATGAAGTCTGACCAGCTCTGTAAAGGCTCTCTTAAACCTAATAAGTAAATTTGGAACCACTGCTCCATAGGCAAGAAGCCCTCATTTGCTGGTCACCAAGCCTTCCTTTCCTACAAGTTTTTGTTTGTTGTTTTGCAATTGAAATGCTGATTTCAATCAGCAGTTCCTTCGGAAGTGCTGCCTGACACTGACCTCTTATTAAAGGAAGGGAATGTTGGAGGCATAACTAACACCTCTTCAACGAGATTTGGAAAGCGAAGAAGAGAACATCATCTATTTCTCCACTGAAAGGTTATTTCAATCAGTGAGATAGAATGAGCTTTATTCATAAAGCACTTGGAAATCCTGCAATGCCAAGTTCTTTGTATTAAAAACATGTATTTAACAGAGGAGAAGCCTGGGCTGGGACGATGAGATGCTATCAAAATATAGAGACCAAATACCCACCAACTGAGAAAGGCATGGAACAGGACCTAGGATTTGAGAGCGGCAGATCGAGCCTGGAAGTTAGCTTTGGCCTTGTGTGTCTCAGTTGGCCTTTCTGTAATCACAGATTGTTCACCTTTAAGGTGCGGTTGCATGTACTTATGACAACAAAATGAGCAAAAGTAGGTTCCAGAACATGATGCCAGGCACATGGGAGGCTCGTGGGAATGAAAAGGCTCCTTTAGAACATTTAGGGTTCTTGATGGGGACCCGGGCTTTTGTGTCACTTGGCTCTCACTGGCACCATCCGACCCTGGCTGTGGTTAGCAGCACTAGTTTTGGAATTACCCATACTTCTTTTTTTATTTTTTAATTAAAAAAAATTTTTTTAATGTTTATTTATTTTTGAGACAGAGACAGAGTGCAAGAGGGGAGGGACAAAGAGAGGAAGACATAGAATCGAAACAGGCTTTAGGCTCTGAGCTGTCAGCGCCTAACGAGTTCAGCCCAATGTGGGGCATGAACTCATGAATGGTAAGATCATGACCTGAGCTGAAGTTGGAAGCTTAACCGATGGCCACCTAGGCGCTTATTATTATTATTTTTTAATGTTTTATTTTTTAGAGAGAGATAGATAGAGCACAAGTAGGGGAGGGGCAGAGAGAGGGGAGACACAGAATCTGCAGCAGGCTCCCGGCTCCCGGCACAGGGTTCGAAATGGTGAACCAGGAGATCATGACCTGAGCCAAAGCTGGCTGCTTAACTGACTGAGCCACCCAAGCGCCCTGGAATTAATCATACTTCTATTCTAAACATAGCCTTGCCACTTACTAGCTGTGTGACAGTAGGGAGGTTTCTTAACCTCCTGAAATACAACTCCTTTACTTATAAAATGGGGAGTTTTGCCATCTCACAGATGTGTGGTGAGAGCCGCCTGTGGTAGCGGGTGTCTGGCTTAGCACACGTTCCTTATCACACCTCTGGGCATTGAAAGCAGCTTCCCTTCACATAAACATTGCTATGGCTTTGGTCCAGTTTAGAACCTGAGCTGATACTATTATAAACTTCATGCTACTCCATCTTGGAAGTATTTTAGCAAGTGCTTAACGCTCCACCACCATTTTCTTTTACAAGTGATTGCTACTGCATGAGCCATGTATCAGGTTAACAAGAAGAACAATAAAGGTCATGGGCTTCTCATTTCCAGTTTGACCTTCTTCGGTCAAGGTCATCCTGTGATTGAAAGTGAAAGAAAAATTTCAAGAACTTCTGAGGCAGCTAGCTGAGACTGAACCAATTACTATGTTTGACCTCAGGGTTACTATAGAACCTCCTTGTGCCTTCTGTAGCCTCTAAATAGTTGACTTCAGCCCTCATCACAGCACTTGGCCAGAGCTGTGCTCTAACCTTGCCCAGACCTTTTCAAACAGTGGACAAGAGAGTTCAACAATGAAATTGCCAGAAAATTCTCCACAGCCCTGCAGCACTCAAAGAGGGCTCTGCAGCTGCAGCAGCTAACACAGGATCTAGTGCCATCCGGCCAAGGACAGGCCTCTATGATGCACACCCACAAATACATAAACCAGTTCTGAGTATCAAAGCGGCACGCACTGTGTCGGGCATGCTCACACAGGTAAGTCGTGAGTGCATCTCACCAAACACACTAGGCAGCTCCATGGGAACCACCTTTCCTCCCGTCCTCTTCAACAAAGACTATCTATTCACTGCCTACTTACAGGAGAGCAATGCCCAATGGGCATGATGCCGCACATCACCACACCGACTCTAGGTGTTCATCAGCTAGGACCGGTGACACCAAAACCAACACTTCTGGAAAAGCGATTCCTCCGACATGTTAGGGCACCGTGAGTTTCACCTCATTTAGGTAATTCACAAAAATCACTAACCCTCTCCCCCTGCCAAAGTATCACTTTTTATTAACCCATGTGAACAACAGCATTTGATTCTCAATAAACAATATTTCTGGTAAACTGGGTTGGAAAGCTCAGCTGAACCCTGAGGCCAAAAGTGGCTTCTTCTCTTCCACTGTAAGTCTAGACTTAGAGACATTTTCTGTTCCTGACTCTCAAGTGTGTTTGCTGACAGAGATGAAAATACAACTTCCTATATTCCAAAAAATATACCAAAAGCAAAGAAAATAGGTCACAAGGTAAAAGACTAAGTTTACTAGAGAGGGAGGGAGAGAGAGAGAGAGAGAGAGAGAGAGAGAGAGAGAGACTAAGATAGTAGAAAACATAAAATCCAAAAGTTTGATAACATACTCTGTGGAGAAACTGGGGAAGAGGCACTTGCATACACTGCTGGGTTGGAATGCAAAATGGCATTTGGTGATACCTACCAGAACTATATATGCATTTACTTTCTGATCAAGCAATTCCGTCTCTAGAAATCTATCTCAAAGATAAACTGGAAATAAAACAAAAAAGGTAAATGCACAGGGTATTCATTATAGTACTACCTGTAATAGCTAAAGCCTGGAAAAACACATATGTCCATCTGGGGAAAGGGTGAATAAACAACAGTCCCTCCGCACAAAGGACATCTCGGAAGCTGTGAAAAGGAATGGCGCCCATTGCTATACACTACTGTGAAGTAATCCCGAGGATATATTGCCAGGTGAAACAGACCAAAGTGTGTATAATGTGTTGCCAATTTCTTAAGAAGTGAGAAATATGATACCTTTATTTGAATATCTTTTTTAAATGAAAGGATGAGCCATACATTTTTTTTTAATGATTCCCATTTGTGGAAGGGAGAGAATAGGGTAAGGGATCAAGGATAGAAGCTATCTTCTTTAAATATGCCTTTTTATGGATTTGACTTTGGACCCATGGAACCACTTTACATAATTAAGAAACAAAAGTAAAACAAAAACAGTTTCTAAATATGTGAACCAAATAAACTTTTATATACCCACATGGAGCCTAATGATTCAGTTAAATAGAAATGGGTTGCATGGACGTGAGGAAATTACTGAGGTGAAGGAAAGAACCATGCAAAAGAGTTATAAAGAGGAAACTGCTTTATGAAACTTTTTATGAAGACTGCCTCTTCATACCTGCCAGGTTGTCATTTATTATGAAACCCGACAACTCACTGGTCATTAGGTAGAGTACACAGAAGGGTCTCGCCTCAGTAATGGGCTATGATCAGCCATAGCTTGAAGACTGCCAGGGGTCCCACATGACAAAGCTCAGAAGACCCAAATGTATCAAATTGTTTCCTACTCATTTAACTGAATCCTAAAACAAAGCTTGAGACTACTTGTTGGAATACAAAAATACAAAAATAACCAGCACTCAACAAAGTAAAATTCACAATGCCAGACATTCAAGCAAAAATTACCAGGAATACCAGGCAGTAGAAAAATATTACCTATAATTAGGAGAAAAATCAACCAATTGACACAGAAATGACACATATTAGCATTAGCAGGTAAGAACACCAAAATAATGAAACTATATTATACTTGTTCAAGTAACTAGAAAATATATTGACCATGTTAATCAAATACATGAAAAATATTTTAAAAAGAGACTCAAATCAAACTTATAGAGATGAAAACTATAGTATCTCAGATGAAAAATATACTGATTGGGATTAACAGCAGATCACACATTGCAGAGGAAAAGATGAGTTAAGTTGAAAACATAGCATTAGAAACTACTCAAAATGAAACAGAGAGAGGGAGAAAAGGCC
This sequence comes from Puma concolor, assembly GCF_028749965.1. Classification (NCBI taxonomy): domain Eukaryota; kingdom Metazoa; phylum Chordata; class Mammalia; order Carnivora; family Felidae; genus Puma; species Puma concolor. Next base: position 27,602,615 of record NC_141675.1, on the reverse strand, counting down.
TTTAAAAAGACCAGAACATCAATGAGCTACGGACAACTTCAAGAAGCCTGATACATGTGTCACTGTATTTTCCAAAGAGAAAACACACATCTATGCAGACAGATAACTTTGTTTTTCCTGTGCCTGTGCATTAATTATCAATGCAGAGGTGATTCAGAGCTGTGGTCACCACAAAGAGCTCCCATCCCTCTCATTAAGAAAACTTAGGGCCCGGATGTTTCTCAGGGCATTGACTTCCAACTGGAGAAATGGGCTCAGAAGCTCCCTGAGACCTTTAGGCCTTCTCCATAGGTGCCCGTTCTCAGGCTGAGTCTTAGTAAGGTGGGTCCCATGCCTCGAACTTTGTCCCACTGAGCAGGATGTTAGAGTCCACCCCTCTGCCCATGGTTTCCAGGCAGTAAGACCTCTTGGCCACTGTAAGAACCTGACGAGTCCCTGACAGGGAAACCAGAAGTTCATCTTCAGAATTTCCTGGGTAGTGAGTCCCTCTAATAGCAGGCTTAGTGGGTCCACAAACCTTTAGGACAAATGCTCATGAGGTGCCTGAAACTATACACTAAACCTGGCTCTCCTTGTAACAATTCTATGGGAAACAAAGGGAAAAAAAACTACTACAAATGTCTAACATATCTAGTTCACAGACTTAGATCCATATCCACAACTACCATCCATTTACAATTAGGACCAATAATGCTAAGTGATGAGCCCACTTACATGATATTCTGGAAAAGATAAAACTATAGGGACAGAAAACAGATCAGTGGTTGACAGGGGCAGGGTATGATGGGAGAGATGGGTTACAAAGAAGAAGCACAAGGAATATTTGGAGGTTCTATAATCTTCTATAGAAACTTCTATAATCTTGACAGTGACGATGGTTATATAGCTATATGCACTTATCAAAACTGATAGAGCTATATGGTAAATAGAGTGAATTTTATTGTTACACATTTGTCAAAACTCATAGAACTATACACTAAAAAAGATAATCTTTATTAGATATAAATTATACCTTCCTTAATAAAATAGAAAACAAGTAAATAAAAAAGAATAAAAAATTGAGGCCTTAAAGACATAGGTATATTTTTATATTATATTTGGCTTTTATTAAGGTGATCCCAACTCATACTCTGGTAACAAACTCCCTCCAGGTAAAATACTTTAGATTCAGTGCTTCTCAAACTTTAATATGGATATGATTCTCCCGGGAACTTATTAAAATGCAGATTCTAAGTTAGGAGGGGTGAGGGCAGAGATTCTGCATTTCTCACAAGCTTCTAGGTGATCTCCATGCTGTTGGTCTATGGACCATACCTAAGTAGCGAAGCCAAGGATTCTAGTGAGATTACTTGATATATAAAGGTCAGGAGAACTATTCATTCAGGTTGAAAAACACCTTCGTGGCATGACACGTTGTCTTCGCCTGTGTTAATAGAGTTAGAGGATCGGTCCTTTAGCAATAGTGTGTCACTTACTCCCCTCAGAGCTGAGAGCTGACCAACTGGACCATTCTGGAGCCAGGCCTGGAATCAAATCCAGCTAACGGTGGTAAAGAAAACTCTTCTAAACAGAAACCCTTTTGGATTTCTACCCTTCTACCCTTGCTGTGAGGGTAGAAGCTTCAGGAGTTCTTTGAAGCGACAGAAGCCCATGAAGTCACAAAGGGCCATCCATCCATCCATCCATCCATCCATCCATCCATCCGTATATGAATAGCAACCTTTCTCCATATGTGCATGGAAATTACTTAGGAAGGAAGTCAATACTGGTTTCCTGTGATTCTGCTGACAATCTAAAGACTTTGAGTGGCACCACCTAATAGCTGCTAACACCCAGTGCTGTCCATGTCCCCAGCAGTGAGTTTCATCTGTGGAGTGGTCTCCCAACAGGAGTAAGAAGTACCTGTGACAGGGAATTAAGTGTTGGAGGATGGTAAATGGCTGGTTTTTATATTCAACAACTTCCTGATATTTTCCCAGAGACCTGGCACTTCTTTTTGCATGCTTAAAAAACCCCACAAAAACACTATATAAATATCTTCACAGCTTCGCCCACAGATGCCCTTAGGTATAAAACATCACTTAGCAGACTAACACATGCCAGCACCTTCAGATACTTCACTTGGGGCTTTTCAAGAGGCAGCAACCACATGGATATTGAGAGTCATATTATAAGTTGTTAACATTTTATTGAGTACATGCTATGTGCCACAAACTATCCTAAGTGCATTTCATACATTCATGATCTCAACATGAGATCACCTCACAACAACCCTCTGAAGTAGGAACCAATATTGGCCCTACTTTCCGATGAGAAATCTCAGGTACAAGGAGGTTGGGTAATTTGTCCAAGGATGCACACTAGTAATGATGAGCAGGGATTCAAATTGCAGCAATTGCTGTCTCCCTGCTTCACATCCTCCATCCTGACCACTATACCAGGGTCTGCTCTAGGCCTGGCACTGCATACATGAATGCTCCCTAAACTTGATGAGGGAGCTTGGAGAGAACTAGAAGAAACACGGCAGCTGGGAGAACTAGAAGAAACACAGCAGGGGGTCACCACATGCATTACTCCCCAGTTTCCTTAGAGAGCTTTACTTTCTCACTGTGGGAGATGATGAGGCCACTTGTCTGACACCCCTAAACCACCACACACTAAGCCTTTAGGAGCACTGATAACTGAACTGGAAGGTTTGTTCTTCCCTAGATCTTACCTTTCTTATGTAAAGATGGGGAAGGCTGTGAAGGGAGGAGGTTTGGGAGGGAAACCAGGAGTTCAGTTTTGGACATCCTGAATCTGAAATGCCTCAAGGACACCCAAAGAGAGATGTCAAGGAACAGGTTCAAATTCACATATTATTGAAAAATTAATGGATGAAAAGATATGGTGAATGGGAGTCCCTTAAAAGTAACATAGGTGAATAGTTGGAAGTAGAGATAAAACAAGGTTTACCATGGGTTGATAATTGTTGAGCTGACTGATGAATCCAATGGGATTGATTATACTATCCTGACTACTATCTGTAACTTCCCAAGTTAAATTTTTAAAAATTCAGAAGGACACAGCATCATTTATATAGGATACCATAACAAAAAAGTAAAACCTAGATCTAATCACAAAGGAATAATAGACAAACCCAAATTGAGGGGCATTGTACAAAATAGCCCATCTTGTACTCGTAAAAAAATGTCAATGCCATGAAAGACAACAAATAACTGAGGAGCTGTTTCAGAATAAATGACACCAAAGAGACCTAACAACTAAATGTAATGTGTGAAACTGGCATGTATCCTGGGTCGAAAAAAAAGTATTGCTACAAAGGGTATTATTCGGTCAATCGGTGAAATTTGAATGTTGGTTAGTATAGTCTATGGTATATATCAATGTGAAATATCTTAAATTTAATAATTTTCTGAGATTACATAAGAGAATATCCATGTTCTTTGGAGTTTCACACTTCAATATTTAGGTGTGAAAGATCATGATGAGTGAAATTTATTCTCAAATGACACAGTAATAATTATTATAATCATGTATAAATATGGATGTGAACTGCTAATGCAAATGTGACAAAATGTTAACAACTGGTGAATCTAGGTGAAGCATATGTCAGTATTTACTGTGCTATTCTTTCAACATTTCTATAGGCTTAATATTTTTGAAAATAAAATTTGAAAAAATTAACACTATTGGCCTGATATAATTAGTATCCCTGAAATACATCGCTTGTATGCCCTTCCTTATAGTCTTTTGAATAAAAAGCTATCTTCTTTACTCCTTAATGATAGGCACTAAATACTTGATTTTTCCTTAAGAATGCCTCTTGTATGTATCAGTTTGATATGCATTACATCACTTGCTCATCGTAGCAGGCCCTGCAGGTACTCTCCCACTGTGGGGGGTACCACTGGTGGAGAACCTTGCCTGGAGAATGTCCTTTTCGGTCACAATCCCTTCCTAGATGGCCCATATCCAGTCCTTGACTGACCTGGGGCTGCAAAGGCCTGGCCCTCTCACCCGAACTCTGGACAGTTCTGCAGGGCCATCCAAGTTTCAGAGTTCTCTGCAGGGTCCGTCGAGGCCTCCACTGAGACCATGGCACAGGCTGATGTGTCCCTGTGCATAGTCCACTTCCTTCCCCTCCTTTCTACATGTGCTGGAGTCATGAACACCCCCTCACAGACCTCCTGCGCAGTAATCCCCACCTCCAAGTCTACCTTCCCAGGGATCCAACTGTGGCAATAATGTTATAACCATTTTGCAGATGAGGAAACTGAACCTTTGAAAATCACTTGCCTAGGGTCTGAAAACTGTTTATTGGTGAAGTCATGACTCAGACTCCATATATGCTGGCCTCCAGCCTCACCTTTCTTCTATTTACCTTTCCAAATCCTACCTCTCTAGTAAGGACAAAGCCAAGTTTCCACTTCTCCCAGAGGCCTCCTTGACTTCCCCTTTCTGATCCGGAAGCTCTCACCACCTGCTCCATTTGGCACATGGCCATGGTCCCACTTGGGGGCTTTTCTTAACTGTTACCTCATATAATAAAACCATTGTGTTGTTATTTGGCTTTCCACTTTGAAGTTTGGTGCTTTCTCTGCCTTACACCTTCCCTGGAACAAAGGTCATTCATTGGTCTTTGTGCCCCAACAGTTGCTGTCATGTGCAGAGCACACAGTAAGTCACTGCACCAAGAATGTGAGAGCATGTGGCAAGGCCCTCTCTCTTCTGGCCATGCTCTGTGACTTAGAAGAGGAAACACAACAGCCTCAGAAGACACTCAGCCCTGATAGAGGGACACTGATCCGTAGAGGCACACCCGTTGAAAGATAGCCAAACAGAGGGAGGAGCCAAGATGGCGGAACAGCATGGGAGTTTTTTGTGTATCTCATGTCCATGAAATACAGCCAGACCAACACCAAACCATCCTTCACACCTAGAAAACTGATTGGAGGATTAAGAAAACAATCTGCACAACCTGAACCACAGAATTAAGCAGGTACGTGGCACGGAGAAGTGAACTTGGGGAGCGAGAAGCTGCAGAGGGCAGGGAGGTACTTTTGTGGGCAGAGAGAGGATGGAGATGGGGCGGGGGGGGCGGTGGGGAGAATACGGGAAAAGCAACGCCCCCAAAAGCAGCTGGAGAGAAAGTGGAAAAATGGAAACAGTGGCAAGAACTAAACTAAAAAGGGAGAAAGGAGAAAGAGAGGGTTTACATTCCATTAAAACCATAAACAAGGGGAGCACAAAGTATGAAACTCTGCAGCTCCATACCTGGCGGTGCTCTGGTGGGAAGGGTGAATCCGCAGGAGCAGAGTGGGGTCTGGGAGGTTCTCGGGCCACATGGAGAAAAGCGGTTCCACTGCTGGAAGGACATTTGGTAGACACTGTTGAAGCCTCCTGGTCCCAGCAGACCCCAGAGAACAGCCACATTCGCTGGTGCTGGAATGTCGTTGGGAGTGAAACCTGGGGCCAGATGTGTTGTGATTTTCCACAATCCCTGAAAAGCTACTGCTACACTATCTCGCAAACTTTCTCTGGGGCGAGCTGGCACCTGGCCGCAGTCTTAGGGCACTGGCAGTGGCAGGGTCCAGCAAGCATTCCTGGGTGCAGCTGACATTCGGCCATTGTTCGGCCATTGCTCAGTGAGACGCTCCCACAGAGGGGCAGAATGGGACAAAGCCGCAGTCCTTCAGAAGTAGCAGCTGCGGAAAACCCGGGAGAGAGGGTACTGCCTGGGGCTTGATCACAGACAGTGAAAAAGTAGGGAGTGGACGAAAACTGAAGACAGAGGACAGGTGTGCAATTGCTGATCGGGGAGAACAGAGCTCCGATGCTAGAGACTGGGTAGCTGGGCAACGCCATTTTCACTGCTCCCGCACATGCGCATATGCACCTAGGAGTTCCACAACACTCCACTTCAGTAGGTTAGCAGTGCCATTTAGTGGAGATGGAGCCGTTACACTGAGCCCCACCCAACTGGGCCAACCTCTCTCTTTAAGAACACAAGTCTCACCGCCTGCTTAGTTTATGGACTATAAAGCACTTCATAAACTGACTTCTAGGTGAACACAAAGTAATTTCAGTCCTATTTCAATCTGTTAGCTGGTCCATCTATTCAATTTCCTTTTTTTCTCTCTTTTTCACTTCTTTTTCTTGAATACAGAAAGAGAAAAAATTCATTTTTATTTTCAATTTTTATTAAAAATATTTTTCTTTGATTTTCTCTACTATATTCTTTACTTCTGCGTAAATTTTTTCAAATTCTATTTTACTCCCATCATCTCATTTTAGTCTACTTCAGTCTATTCATTTTTCAAATTCTCAAATGATTTCCTCCCCGCCCCGTTTTTCTCTACTCTGTCAAACCACTTTCAACACCCAAACCAAAACACACCTAGGATCTAGCATCATTTATTCAATTTGTGTGTGTGTGTGTGTGTGTGTGTGTGTGTGTGTGTGTGTGTTTAATTTTAATTTTTCTACCTCATTAATTCCTTTTCTCCCTTCAAAATGACAACACGAAGGAATTCACCCCAAAAGAAAGACCATGAAGAAACGACAGCCAGGGATTTACCAACACAGATACAAGCAAGATGTCTGAACCAGAATTTAGAATCACGATAATAAGAATACTAGCTGGAGTCGAAAATAGATTCAAATCCCTTTCTGCAGAGATAAAAGAAGTAAAACATAGAATGAAATAAAAAATGCTATAACTGAGCTGCAATCACAGACGGATGCTGCGGCGGCAAGGATGGATGAGGCAGAACGGAGAATCGGCGATATAGAGGACAAACTTATAGAGAATAATGAAGCAGAAAAAAAGAGGTAGAGTAAGGCAAACAAGCACGATTTAAGAATTAGAGAAATCAGTGACTCATTAAAAAGGAAGAACATCAGAATCACAGGGTTCCCAAAAGAGGAAGAGAAAGAAACAGAGGTAGAAGTTTATGTGAGCAATTCATAAAGGAAAACTTTCCTAACCTGGGGAAAGACACAGACATCAAACCAGGAAGCACAGAGGACTCCCATTACATTCAACAAAAACTGACCATCAACAAGGCATATCATAGTCAAATTCACAAAACACTCAGGCAAGAAGAGAATAATGAAAACAGCAAGGAAAAAAAGTCCCTAACATACAAGGGAAGACAGATCATGTTTGCAGCAGACCTATCCACAGAAACTTGGCAGGCCAGAAAGGAGTGGCAGGATATATTCAGTGTGCTGAATCAGAAAAATATGCAGCCAAGAATTCTTTATCCAGAAAGGCTGTCATTCAAAACAGAAGGAGAGATTAAAAGTTTCCCAGACAAAAATTAAAGGAGTTTGTGACCACTAAACCAGCCCTGCAAGAAATTTTAAGGGGGACTCTCTGAGGGAAGAAAAGATGAAAAAAATTTATGCAACAAAGATTACAAAGCACCAGAGAACACCACCAGAAACTCCAGCTCTACAAGCATCATTACAGCAATAAATTCCTATCTTTCAGTACTCACTCTAACCGTCAATGGACTCAATGCTCCAATCAAAGGACATAGGGTAAAAGAATGGATAAGAAAACAAGATCCATCTAGATGCTGTTTATAAGAGATCCACTTCAGACCTAAAGGCACCTTCAGACTGAAAATAAGGGGATGGAGAACCATCTATCTTGCTAATGGTCAACAAAAGAAAGCTGGAGTAGCCATTCTTATATCAGACAATCTAGACTTTAATATAGGACTGTATCAAGAGATGCAGAAGGGCATTATATCATAATCAAGGGGACTATCCACCAAGAAGACCTAACAATTGTAAACATTTAGGCACCAAATGTGCGAGCACCCAAATATATAAATCAACTAATCACAAACATAAAGAAGCTCATCGATAGTAATACCATAATAGTAGGAGACTTCAACACCCCACTCACAGCAACGGACAGATCATCTAATCAAAAAATCCACAAGGAAACAATGGCTTGGAATGACACACTGGACCAGATGGACTGAACAGATCTATTCAGAACATTTCATCTTAAAGCAACAGAATATACATTCTTCTCCAGTGCACATGGAACGTTCTCCAGAAAAGACCATACACTGGGACACAAATCAGTCCTAAGTAAGTACAAAGAGGTTGAGATCATACCGTGCATATTTTCAGACCACAATGCTATGAAACTCGAAATCAACCACAAGAAAAAATTTGTAAAGGTAACAAATACTTGGAGACTGAAGACATCCTACTAAAGAATGAATGGGCTAACCAAGCAGTTAAAGAGGAAATTAAAAGTATATGGAAGTCAATGAAAATGATAGCACCACAACCCAAAACCTCTGGGATGCAGCACAGGCAGTCATAAGACTAAAGTATATAGCAATCCAGTCCTTCCTAAAGAAGGAAGAAAGATCTCAGATATAGAACCTAATCTTACCCCTTAAGGAGCTGGAAAAAGAACAGCAAATGAAACCCAAAACCAGCAGAAGACAGGCAATAATAAAGATTAGCACAGAAATTAATGCTATTGAAACCAAAAAACAGTAGAACACATCAATGAAACCAGAAGCTGGTTCTTTGAAAGAATCAACAAAATTGATAAACCACTAGCCAGTTTGATCACGAAGAAAAAGGACCCAGTTTAGCAAAATCAAGAATGAAAGAGGAGAGATCACAACCAACACAGCAGAAATAAAAACAATAATAAGAGAATATTATGAGAAATTTATGCCAATAAAATGGGCAATATGGAAGAAACGGACAAATTCCTAGAAATATATACACTACCAAAACTGAAACAGGAAGAAATAGAAAATTTGAACAGACCCATAACCAATAAGGAAATCGAATTAGTAATCAAAAATCTGCCAAAAAAACAAGAGTCCAGGGCCAGATGGCTTTCCAGGGGGAATTCTACCAAACATTTAGGGAAGAGTTAACACCTATTCTCTTGAAACTGTTCCAAAAAATAGAAATGGAAGGAAAACTTCCAAACTCTTTCTATGAAGCCAGCATTACCTTGATTCCAAAACCAGACAGAGACCGCACTGAAAAGGAGAACTATAGACCAATTTCCCTGATGAATATGGATGCAAAAATCCTCAACAAGATATTAGCCAACCGGATCCAACAATACATTACAAAAATTATTCACCATGACCGAGTGGGATTTATACCTGGGATGCAGGGCTGGTTCAATTTCCGCAAAACAATTAACATGATTCATCATATCAATAAAACAAAGGACAACAACCATAGGAGCCTCTTAATAGATGCAGAGAAAGCATTTGACGAAATACAGCATCCTTTCTTGATAAAAGCCCTCAAGATAGTAGGGATAGAAGGATCATACTTCGAGATCATAAAAGCCATATATGAACGACCCAATGCTAATATCATCCTCAATGGGGAAAAACTGAGAGCTTTCCCCCTAAGGTCAGGAAAAAGACAGGGATGTACACTCTCGTCACTGTTATTCAACTTAGTATTGGAAGTCTTAACCACTGCAATCAGATAACACAAAGAAATAAAAGGCATCCAGATCAGCCAGGAGGAGGTCAAACTTTCACTCTTTGCAGATGACAAGATACTCTATATGGAAAACCCAAAAGATTACACCAAAAAAATGCTAGAACTGATTCATGAATTCAGCAAAGTTGCAGGATATAAAATCAAAGCACAGAAATCGGTTGCAATCCTATACACCACCAATGAAGAGACAGAAAGATAAATCAAGGAATCAATCCCATTTACAGTTGCACCAAAAACCGTAAAATATTTAGGAATAAATCTAACGAAAGAGGTGAAAAATCTATACAATGAAAAGTATAGAAAGCTTATGAAAGATATTGAAGAAGACACAAAGAAATGGAAAAAGATTCCATGCTCCTGGATAGGTAGAACAAATATTGTTAAAATGTTGATACTACCCAAGCAATCTACATATTCAATGTGATCCCTATCCAAGTAACACCAGCATTCTTCACAGAGCTAGAACAAATAATCTTAAAATTTGTATGGAACCAGAAAAGACCCTGAATAGCCAAAGAAATCTTGAAAAAGAAAACCAAAGCAGGAGGCATCATAATCTCAGACTTCAAGCTATACTACAAAGCTATAATCATCAAGACAGTATGGTACTGGCACAAGAACAGACACTCAGATCAAGGGAACAGAATAGAGAACCCAGAAATGGACCCACAAACGTATGGCCAACCAATCTTTGACAAAGCAGGAGAGAATATCCAATGAAATAAAGGCAGTCTCTTCAGCAAGTGGTGCAATTTGTGACTCAACATGTCTCCAGAGGCAAGGGAAACAAAAGCAAAAATGAACTACTGGAACCTCATCAAAATAAAAAGCTTGTGCACAGTGAAGGAAACAATCAGCAAAACTAAAAGGCAACCGACAGAATGGGAGAAGATATTTGCAAACGACATATCAGATAAAGGGTTAGTATCCAAAATCGATAAAGAACTTATCAAACTCAACACCCAAAACACAAAGAATCCAGTGAAGAAATGGGCAAAAGACATGAATAGACACTTCTCCACAGAAGACATCCAGATGGCCAACCGACACATGAAAAAATGCTCCACATCATTCATCATCAGGGAAATACAAATCAAAATGACAAGGAGATACCACCTTACACCTGTCACAATGGTTAACATTAACAACTCAGGCAACAACAGATGTTGGCAAGGATGCGGAGAAAGAGGATCTCTTTTGCATTGCTGGTGGGAATGCAAGCTGGTGCAGCCACTCTGGAAAACAGTATGGAGGTTCCTCAAAAAACTAAAAATAGAACTACCCTACGACCCAGCAATTGCACTACTAGGCATTTATCCAAGGCATACAGGTGTGCTGTTTCGAAGGGACGCATGCACCCCCATGTTTATAGCAGCACTATCAACAATAGCCTAAGTATGGAAAGAGTGCAAATATCCACCGATGGATGAATGGATAAAGAAGATGTGGTATATACATACAATGGTGTATTACTCGGCAATCAAAAAGAATGAAATCTTGCCATTTGCAACTACGTGCATGGAACTGGAGGCATTATGCTAAGTGAAATTAGTCAGTCAGAGAAAGACAAAAATCATATGACTTCACTCATATGAGGACTTTAAGAGACAAAGCAGATGAACATAAGGGAAGGGAAACAAAAATAATTTAAAAACAGGGAGGGGGAGAAAACAGAAGAGACTCATAAATATGGAGAATAAACTGAGGGTTGCTGGAGGGGTTGTGGGAGGCAGAATCGGGTAAGGAATTTACTGCTGAAATCACTGTTGCACTATATGGTAACTAATTTGGATGTAAATTTAAAAAAAAAAAACAAAAAATAAAATTAAAAAAAAATAAGAAGACACTCAGCCCTGTAGCCTCAACTTCCTTTTTTGTCTTTTCTGGAATGGAACGGGGTTTTGTGACACGGGATACAAGGGCATGGCGGGTTGTTCTGTGGAAGAAGGAGGGAGTCCAGGCTGCATTTATCTAGGTAAAAACCGGAGCCAGAAAAACACCTGGTCAAATTTGAATTCAGTCAAGCAATAAGGAAGGAAAAGCAAAAAACAAAACAAAACAAAAAATCTAGGACTGAAATCATAAGAATGCATCTTTCATTTATTTTGCCAAAACTACTTTCATTTTAATTATTTCAAGCATTTCATAATATGCCAGCAAATGGGATGCTGTGTACTTTGCAAAGTAATGGTGTGTTAGATGACAAATCTGACAATACCACATTATTAAATTTTAAGGGAGAAATAGTTGATTCACTTTTCTTTGAAGATTATCCACTGGGAAATTAACAAAGGCTTCGCCATAATCTCCTCCTAGCAAGGAGAAGTGGAAGTAGGCAGAAGCAGGAAAGTTTAGTGCAAACTCCCTCTGGCTTCCAGTTCCTGGAATTCACTTGTTGCCATGGTACCTCTGCTACAATGTGGCCACTCAGATTTAAGTTAAGCAGGACCTGAAACAATAAGCATTGAAACACATTACCACACAATGCTATGAAGCTTGAAATCAACCACAGGAAAAAGTCTGGAAAACCTCCAAAAGCATGGAGGTTAAAGAACACCCTACTAAAGAATGAATGGGTCAACCAGGCAATTAAAGAAGAAATTTAAAAATATATGGAAACAAACGAAAATGAAAATACAACAATCCAAACACTTTGGGATGCAGCGAATGCAGTCCTGAGAGGAAAATACATTGCAATCCAGGCCTATCTCAAGAAACAAGAAAAATCCCAAATACAAAATCTAACAGCACACCTAAAGGAAATAGAAGCAGAACTGCAAAGACACCCCAAATCCAGCAGAAGAAGAGAAATAATAATGATCAGAGCAGAAATAAATAATATAGCATCTAAAAAAACTGTAGAGAAGATCAATGAAACCAAGACTTGGTTTTTTGAAAAAATAAACAAAATTGATAAACCTTTAGCCAGGCTTCTCAAAAAGAAAGGGGAGATGACCCAAATAGATAAAATCATGAATGAAAATGGAATTATTACAACCAATCTTTCAGAAATACAAGCAATTATCAGGGAATACTATGAAAAATTATATGCCAACAAACTGGACAACCTGGAAGAAATGGACAAATTCCTAAGCACCCACACTCTTCCAAAACTCAATCAGGAGGAAATAGAAAGCTTGAACAGACCCATAACCAGCGAAGAAATGGAACCAGTTATCAAAAATCTCCCAACAAATAAGAGTCCAGGACCAGAAGGCTTCCCTGGGGAATTCTACCAGACATTTAAAGCACAGATAATACCTATCCTTCTCAAGCTGTTCCAAAAAATAGAAAGTGAAGGAAAACTTCAAGACTCATTCTGTGAAGCCAGCATTATTTTGATTCCCAAACCAGACAGAGACCCAGCAAAAAAAGAGAACTACAGGCCAACATCCCTGATGAATACGGATGTAGAAATTCTCAACAAGATACTAGCAAATCGAATTCAACAGCATATAAAAAGAATTATTCACCATGATCAAGTGGGATTCATTCCTGGGATGCAGGGCTGGTTCAACATTCGCAAATCAATCAACGTGATACATCACATTAATAAAAGAAAAGATAAGAACCATATGATCCTGTCAATCGATGCAGAAAAAGCATTTGACAAAATTCAGCATCCTTTCTTAGTAAAAACCCTTGAGAAAGTCGGGATAGAAGGAACATACTTAAACATCCTAAAAGCCATTTATGAAAAGCCCACAGCTAATATCATCCTCAATGGGGAAAAACTGAGAGCTTTCCTCCTGAGATCAGGAACACGACAGGGATGTCCACTCACCGCTGTTGTTTAACATAGTGTTGGAAGTTCTAGCATCAGCAATCAGACAACAAAAGGAAATCAAAGGCATCAAAATCAGCAAAGATGATGTTAAGCTTTCACTTTTTGCAGATGATATGATATTATACATGGAAAATCCAATAGACTCCACCAAAAGTCTGCTAGAACTGATACATGAATTCCGCAAAGTCGCAGGATACAAAATCAATGTACAGAAATCAGTTGCATTCTTATACACTAATAATGAAGCAACAGAAAGACAAATAAAGAAACTGATCCCATTCACAATTGCACCAAGAAGCATAAAATACCCAGGGAACAAATCTAACCAAAGATGTACAAGATCTGTAGATGTACTATAGAAAGCTTATGAACGTAATTGAAGAAGATATAATGAAATGGAAAAACATTCCGTGCTCATGGGTTGCAAGAATAAATATTGCTAAAATGTCAATACTACCCAAAGTTATTTACACATTCAATGCAATCCCAAATCAAAATTGCGCCAGCATTCGTCTCAAAGCTAGAACAAGCAATCCTAAAATTTGTGTGGAACCACAAAACACCCCGAATAGCCAAAGTAATATTGAAGAAGAAGACCAAAGCGGGAGGCATCACAATCCCAGACTCTAGCCTCCACTACAAAGCTGTAGTCTTCAGGACAGCACGGTATTGGCACAAAAACAGACACATAGACCAATGGAATAGAACAGAAACCCCAAAACTAGACCCACAAAAGTATGGCCAACTAATATTTGACAAAGCAGGAAAGAATATCCAATGGAAAAAAGAAAGTCCCTTTAACAAATGGTGCTGGGAGAACTGGACAGCAACATGCAGAAGGTTGAAACTAGACCACTTTCTCACACCATTCACAAAAATAAACTCAAAATGGATAAAGGACCTGAATGTGAGACAGGAAACAATCAAAACCTTAGAGGAGAAAGCAGGAAAAGACCTCTCTGACCTCAGCCATAGCAATCTCTTACTCGACACATCCCCAAAGGCAAGGGAATTAAAAGCAAAAATGAATTACTGGGACCTTATGAAGATAAAAAGCTTCTGCACAGCAAAGGAAACAACCAACAAAACTCAAAGGCAACTCGGGGCGCCTGGGTGGCTCAGTCGGTTAAGCGTCCGACTTCAGCCAGGTCACGATCTCACGGTCCATGAGTTCGAGCCCCGCGTCAGGCTCTGGGCTGATGGCTCGGAGCCTGGAGCCTGTTTCCGATTCTGTGTCTCCCTCTCTCTCTGCCCCTCCCCCGTTCATGCTCTGTCTCTGTCTGTCCCATAAATAAATAAAAAAAAAAAAAAAAAAAAAACAAAACTCAAAGGCAACCAACGGAATGGGAAAAGATATTTGCAAATGACATATCAGACAAAGGGCTAGTATCCAAAATCTATAAAGAGCTCACCAAACTCCACACCCGAAAAACAAATAACCCAGTGAAGAAATGGGCAGAAAACATGAATAGACACTTCTCTAAAGAAGACATCCGGATGGCCAACAGGCACATGAAAAGATGCTCAACGTCGCTCCTTATCAGGGAAATACAAATTAAAACCACACTCAGATATCACTTCACGCCAGTCAGAGTGGCCAAAATGAACAAATCAGGAGACTATAGATGCTGGCGAGGATGTGGAGAAACGGGAACCCTCTTGCACTGTTAGTGGGAATGCAAATTGGTGCAGCCACTCTGGAAAGCAGTGTGGAGGTTCCTCAAAAAATTAAAAATAGACCTACCCTATGACCCAGCAATAGCACTGCTAGGAATTTACCCAAGGGATACAGGAGTACTGATGCATAGGGGCACGTGTACCCCAATGTTTATAGCAGCACTCTCAACAATAGCCAAATTATGGAAAGAGCCTAAATGTCCATCAACTGATGAATGGATAAAGAAATTGTGGTTTATATACACAATGGAATACTACATGGCAATGAGAAAGAACGAAATATGGCCTTTTGTAGCAACGTGGATGGAACTGGAGAGTGTGATGCTAAGTGAAATAAGCCATACAGAGAAAGACAGATACCATATGTTTTCACTCTTATGTGGATCCTGAGAAACTTAACAGAAACCCATGGAGGAGGGGAAGGAAAAAAAAAAGAGGTTAGAGTGGGAGAGAGCCAAAGCATAAGAGACTCTTAAAAACTGAGAACAAACTGAGGGTTGATGGAGGGTGGGTGATGGGTATTGAGGAGGGCACCTGTTGGGATGAGCACTGGGTGTTGCATGGAAACCAATTTGACAATAAATTTCATATACTGAAAAAGAAAAAAAGAAAAAAAAATTAATTGTGGTTTATATACACAATGGAATACTAGTTGGCAATGAGAAAGAATGAAATATGGCCTTTTGTAGCAACGTGGATGGAACTGGAGAGTGTTATGCTAAGTGAAATAAGTCATACAGAGAAAGACAGATACTATATGTTTTCACTCTTATGTGGATCCTGAGAAACTTAAGAAAAGACCAAGAGGGAGGGGAAGGAAAAAAAAAAGGTTAGAGAGGGAGGGAGCCAACATATAAGAGACCTTTAAAAACTGAGAACAAACTGAGGGCTGATGGGGGGTGGGAGGGAGGGAAGGGTGGGTGATGAGTATTGAACATGGCACCTGTTGGGATGAGCACTGGGTGTTGTATGGAAACCAATTTGACAATAAATTTCATATTTAAAAAAAAGAAAAAAAAAGAACTTAAAAAAAATAAACTAAATGAAAGTTCATGAAAAAAAAAGAAAATACATTACCAGCTTTAAGTTTAGAAATAATTTTTAACACTTTTTTCTCCTTTGCTTCCTTCCTTCCTCCCTCCCTCCCCCTTTCTTTCTTTCCCTCTCTCTCTTTCTCTCTTGCTTAAATAGGCCCAGCATTGAGCCCAAGGCAGGGCTTAAATTTATGACCCTGAGACCAAGGCCTGAGGTACAATCAAGAGTTGGATGCTTAACTGACGGAGCCACCCAGGCGCCCCTCTCCTTTGCTTTCAAACATCAACCTGTATGATGATGTGTGGTGTTGCAAGAACAATCTAAATGCAAATCGACTGAAAAATAATTTTTGCCTAACTTCCCTAACTGTTCATGAACAGCGCCAATACAGGAAGTAGGCTTTAGAAGTTTAGCAGGGGTCTTCAAACGATAGAGCCACAGGCCAAATCAGTGGCCTGTCACCTGCTTTTTGTACATTTTGTGAGCTAAGAATTGTTTTTACATTTTTAAATGGTTGAAAAAATCAAAATAATAATATTTTGTGATACTTGAAAATTGTATGAAATTCAAATTTCAGGCTGAAACAATGTTTTATTGAAGCACAGCCACGTTTACTTATTTACATATTGGCTAAGGCTGCTTTTGTGTTACAACAGCAGAGTTGAGTGATTGTGACAGAAATTCTACGGCCCACAGAACCTAAAGTATTTATTACATTACCCCTTATAGAGAGAATTTGTCAACTCCTGATCTACAGACATGAATTGTCCAGGAAAATTTGGACTAGGAGGCTGGGGTTTCTTCTTTGCCCAGAAGCCTGTAACCGGTGCTGTCTTTATTCTTCAGGGCTGCTACAGCCTACCATAGACTGCGTAGCTTATCAACAACAGAGATGCATTGCTCACAGTCCTGGAGCCTGAGAAGTCCAAGACCAAAGCACCTGCATGGTCAGCTTCTGGTGAGGGCTCTCTTCCTGGTTCAAAGCCAGCAACTGCTCCCTGTGTCCCCACATGGCACCAGGGGCTAGGGAGCTCTCTGGAACCTCTGTTACAAGGCACCAATCCCATTCATAAGGCCTATGTGCCAGTCATTAATTGCCATGATTTAAGCACTTCCCAAAGGCTCCACCTACTATTAACATTTCCTCTGGAGGTTAGGATTTCAACATATGAATTTGGGGGAGGGGGGCACACATTCAGACCACAGCAGGAGTTTTTGATGCAGATTCAGGCCTTTCCAACTGAGTTTTTACACCGGCTTCTAGAAGAGCACAGCTGTTATGTCTGTGGTGTCCAAGTGGAATAGCATTACGTGATAGGATCACACTCCTTGTCAATATGGTCTCATGTTCCACTCTCCTAGGGGTCAGGCAACATGCTACTTACTCCCTCATGTGTTTCATCTTGGTCGCGGCCACTGTGCTGTTGAACGTTGTTAGTCCCGGGGACACGTCTGGAGCTGTGCTGGGGATCGTCCTCGCATCTGAAAATCAATGCACAGCCCTTATTGACTTCATCAGCACCCCGGCAACTTCCAGGCAACATTCAAGGGCAATCAGAAAACAGAAGTTAATCCACCTGTGCCACTAGGTAACGCTACATTAATTAGAGGTGAATTCAGTTATGACATGAACATTAAGGAGATTTATTCCTAATGACAGGATTATTTATAGTTTTAATATGCACAAGGAATTCCAGGGCCAAGCCTCTGTCAGAAAGGATTATTTAAATGGGACACTGCTATTTAAAAGACAGGCTTTTATAGGAGAGAACTCAGGGGAAATGCATCTATGGAAAAGCAAACGTTCTCGAGGAGCCTTTGGCAGTCTCTTTCGGCAAGTGTGGTATGAAATCATACAATATGTATCCTTTTGTATCTGGCTTATTTCATTTAGCATACTGTTTTCAAGGTTCATCAGCATGTGGCATGTATTAGGCCTTCCTTTCTATACCTGAATAATATTCATTGCATGTATATATCACGCTCTGTTTAACCATTCATCTATTGATGGACACTTGAGTTGTTCCCACCTTTTTAGTGTCATAAGTAATTATGCAATAAACATTGGCCTACAAGAATCTGTTTGAGTACCCATTTTCTATTCTTTTGAGTATATATCCAGGAGTGGAATTGCTGGGTCATATACTAATTCTATACTTAGCTTATTGAGGAGCCACCAGACTGTTTTCCCCAGCAGCTACATCATTTTACATTCCCTCTATTAGTGTATGAGGCTTTCCACATCTTCAACAACACTGTTATTTTCTGGTTTTTAAATTATAGCCATCCTAGTGGATGTGAAGTGGTATCTCATTGTGGCTTTGATTTGCATTTCCTTAACGAGTTTTCATGTGGCTTTTGGCCACTTGTAGATCTTCTTTAAAAAAAAAAAAAGGTCTATTCAAGTACTTTGCCCATTTTTAAATTGAGTTGTTTGTATTTTTGTTGTTGAGTTGTAGTTCTTTACATATTATGGATATTAAACTTTTACTCGATATAGAATTTGCAAATATTTTTTACCCTGTTCTTTGTGCTTCCAAAGTTGATCTCAGCATAAGGCATGCATCTTATTAAATTTATACTTTTTTGATGCTATTTTGATGCTATTTTTGATACTTAAGTGTTTTATTTTGATGCTAATTCATTTTTGAAATGTTCACTGCTAGTGTATAGAAATACAACTGGTTTTAGTGTATTGATCTTGTATCCTGCAATCTTGCTTATTAGTGTTAACAGTTTTTAGTGGATTTCTTAGGGTTTTCTACGTACAAGAACATGTTATCTTTATTTTTTTTAATTTTTTTTTAACATTTATTTATTTTTGAGACAGAGAGAGAGCATGAACAGGGGAGGGTCAGAGGAAGAGGGAGACATAGAATCTGAAACAGGCTCCAGGCTCTGAGCTGTCAGCACAGAGCCCAACGCGGGGTTTGAACCCACAGACTGCGAGATCATGACCTGACCCGGAGTCGGATGCTTAACTGACAGAGCCACCCAGGCGCTCCAGAACATGTTATCTTTAAGTAAAGATAGTTTTACTTCTTTTCTAACCTGGATGCCTTTTTAAAAAAATAATTTATTTATTTTATAATTTACATAAACTTAGCATATAGTGCAACAATGATTTCAGGAGTAGATTCCTTAATGCCCCTTTCCCATTTAGCCCATCCCCCCTCCCACAACCCCTCCAGCAACCCTGTGTTTGTTCTCTGTATTTAAGAGTCTCTTCTGTTTTTTCCCCCTCCTTGTTTTTATATTATATTTGCTTCCTTTCCCTTATGTTCATCTGTTTTGTATCTTAAAGTCCTCAAATGAGTGAAGTCATATGATATTCGTCTTTCTCTGACTAATTTCGCTTAGCATAATACCCTCTAGTTCCATCCACATAGTTGCAAACAGCAAATTTCATTCTTTTTGATTGCTGAGTAATACCCCTAGATTCTATATAAGATATATAATCTTATCTTCTTTATCCATTCATTAACCTGGATGCCTTTTATTTCTTCTCCTTACTTAATTTCCCTGGCTAGAACCTCTAGGACAGTGCTAAATGGAAGTGGTGAAAGAAAACATCTTTGTCATGTTCCTGATCTTAGGGGAAAAACACTCATTTTTATACCAGTAAGTATGAATTAGCTATAGTGTGTTCATAGATGCCCTTTATCTGGTTTAGGAAGTTCCTTTCTATTCTTAGTTTGTTGAGTGTTGTTGTTGTTTTTTTTAATCAAGAAAGGATAGGGGAGGAACCAAGATGGCGGAAAAGCATGGAAGCTTTTTGTGTGTCTTGTGTCCATGAAATACAGCCAGACCAACACTAAACCATCCTACACACCTAGAAAACTGATTGCAGGATTAACACAACAATCTGCACAACCTGAATCACAGAATTCAGCAGGTACGCGGAACGGAGAGCTGAACTTGCGGAGCAAGAAGCCGTGGAAGGTAGGGAACCCTTTTGCGGGAGGAGAGAAGACGGAGACTGGGGAGGGGGGAGCATACAGGAAAAGCATCCCTCCCCAAAAGCAGCTGGAGAGAAAGTGGAAAATTGGAAACAGTCGCAGGGACTAAACTAAAAAGGGAGAAAGGAGAAAGGAGAAAGGAGAGGGTTTAAATTCCATTAAGACTGTAAACAAGGGGAGCGCAAAGTCAGCCAAACTCTGCAGCTCGATACCTGGTGGTTCTCTGATGGGAAGGGTGAATCCCCAGGAACAGAGTGAAGTCTGGGAGGTTCTCAGGCCACACAGGGAGACGTGATTCCACTGCTGGAAGGACATTTGGTAGAGACTGTTGAAGCCACCTGGTCCCAGAAGACCCCAGAAGACACCAGCACCACATTCGCTGGTGCTGGGGCAAGGTCTTTGAGGGTGAAGCCTGGGGCCAGATATGTGTTGTGATTTTTCATAATCCCTGAAAAGTTGCTGCTACACTGTCTCATGAACTTTTTTTTTGGGCAGGCTGGCACCTGGCCGCAGTCTTGGGGCACTGGCAACAGCAGGGTCCAGCGGGCATTCCTGGGTGCAGCCGACATTCGGCCCTTGCTCATTCGGCCACTGCTCAGTGAGACCCTCCCGTAGAGGGGCAGAATGGGTCAAAGCCGCAGTCCTTCGGAAGTAAGGGGCTGGGGACAACAACCACATCTGAGACAAAACTTGGGAGAGAGGTACTGCCTGGGGCCTGGTCACAGAGAGTGAAACAGTGGGGAGTGGATGAGAGCTGAAAACAGAGCACGGGTGGGCGATTGCTGATCCGGGAGAACAGACTGGGTACCTGGGTGGCGCCATTTTCACCGCTCCCACGCATGCGCACCTACGAGCACCGCAACAATCCACCCCAGTAGGCTAGCAGCACCATCTAGTGGAGGGTGGGGCTCGGTGTAACAGCTCAACTGAGCCAACTTCACTCTTCAAGAATTAAGCTCACCTCCAGCTTAATTTATGGACTATAAAGAGCTACATGGACTGACCTCTAGGGGAAAACTAAGCAATTTCAGTCCGACTTCAATCTGTTAGCAGGTTCATCTATTTAATTTTTTTCTTTTCCTTTCTTTCTCTTTTTCCTTTTTCTCTTTTAAAATTCTTTTCTTGGGGCGCCTGGGTGGCGCAGTCGGTTAAGCGTCCGACTTCAGCCAGGTCACGATCTCGCGGTCCGTGGGTTCAAGCCCCGCGTCAGGCTCTGGGCTGATGGCTCAGAGGCTGGAGCCTGTTTCCGATTCTGTGTCTCCCTCTCTCTCTGCCCCTCCCCCGTTCATGCTCTGTCTCTCTCTGTCCCAAAAATAAATAAACGTTGAAAAAAAAAATTAAAAAAAAAATAATAAAAGTCTTTTCTTTTTCTTCAATACAGAAAGAGAAAAAACTCATTTTTAATGTCAATTTATATTAAAAATATCTGTCTTTAATTTTTATTACTATATTTTTTACTTTTGTGTAAGTTTTTTCAAATTCTACTTTACCTCCATCATTTTATTTTAGTCTACTTCAGTGTACTCACCTTTCCAAATTTTCCAACAATTTCCTTTTTTCTTTCTTTTTCTTTTTTTTCTCTTTTTCATTTTTCTTTTTCTTGAATGCAGAAAGAGAAAAACTTCATTTTTGCTTTCAATTTCTTTTAAAAATATTTTTATTTAATTTTTATTACTATATTTTTTGCTTTTATGTAAGTTTTTTCAAATTCTATCTTACTCCCATCATTTTTTTTAGTCTGCTACAGTGTATTCACTTTTTCAAATTTTCAAATGATTTTTTTCTTTTTTTTCTGTTTTGTTTATTTTCTTTTCTCGTAAATACAGAAAATGAAAAAATTCATATTTCTTTTTAATTTTTACTAAAAATATTTTTCTTTAATTTTTTTCTACTATATTTTCTATTTTGTGTGTATTTTTTTACATTCTATCTTACCCACATCATCTCATTTTTGTCTACTTCAGTGTATTCATTTTTTTAAATTCTCAAACGATTTCCTTTTTTTTTTTATCCCGCCCCCCACTTTTTTTCCCTCTAATGTGTCAAACCACTTTCAACACCCAGACCAAAACACACCTAGGATCTAGCATCATCTATTTGATTTCTGTGTGTGTCTGTTTTTAATTTTGAATTTTAATATTTTTTTATTTTAATTTTTTTAATTTCAATTTTCTACCTCATTAATTCCTTTTCTCCCTTCAAAATGACAACACGAAGGAATTCACCCCAAAAGAAAGAGCATGAAGAAACAACAGCCAGGGATTTAACCAACACAGATACAAGCAAGATGTATGAACCAGAACTTAGAATCACAGTAATAAGAATACTAGCTGGAGTTGAAAATAGATTAGAATCCCTTTCTGCAGAGAGAAAAGAAATAAAAAATAGCCAGAATGAAATTAAAAATGCCATAACTGGGGCGCCTGGGTGGCGCAGTCGGTTAAGCGTCCGACTTCAGCCAGGTCACGATCTCGTGGTCCGTGAGTTCGAGCCCCGCGTCGGGCTCTGGGCTGATGGCTCGGAGCCTGGAGCCTGTTTCCGATTCTGTGTCTCCCTCTCTCTCTCTGCCCCTCCCCCGTTCATGCTCTGTCTCTCTCTGTCCCAAAAATAAATAAATGTTGAAAAAAAATGCCATAACTGAGTTGCAATCATGGATGGATGCAGCGGCTGCAAGGATGGATGAGGCAGAACACAGAATCAGCAATATAGAGGACAGACTTATAGAGAATAATGAAGCAGAAAAAAAGAGGGAAATTAAGGCAAACGAGCACGATTTAAGAATTGGAGAAACCAGTGACTCATTAAAAAGGAAGAACATCAGAATCATAGGGGTCCCAGAGGAGGAAGAGAGAGAAATAGGGGTAGTAGGGTTATGTGAGCAAATCATAGCTGAAAACTTTCCTAACCTGGGGAAAGACACAAACATCAAAATCCAGGAAGCACAGAGGACCCCCATTAAATTCAACAAAAACCGACCATCAACAAGGTATATCATAGTCAAATTCACAAAATACTCAGGCAAGGAGAGAATCATGAAAGCAGCAAGGGAAAAAAAGTCGCTAACCTACAAGGCAAGACAGATCAGGTTTGCAGCAGACCTATCCACAGAAACTTGGCAGGCCAGAAAGGAGTGGCAGGATGTATTCAGTGTGCTGAATCAGAAAAATCTGCAGCCAAGAATTCTTTTTTTTTTTTTTAATTTTTTTTTTTCAACGTTTATTTATTTTTGGGACAGAGAGAGACAGAGCATGAACGGGGGAGGAGCAGAGAGAGAGGGAGACACAGAATCGGAAACAGGCTCCAGTCTCTGAGCCATCAGCCCAGAGCCTGATGCGGGGCTCGAACTCACGGACCGCGAGATCGTGACCTGGCTGAAGTCGGACGCTTAACCGACTGCGCCACCCAGGTGCCCCATGCAGCCAAGAATTCTTTATCCAGAAAGGCTGTCATTCAAAACTGAATGAGAAATTAAAAGTTTCCCAGACAAACAAAAATTAAAGGAGTTTGTGACCACTAAACCAGCCCTGCAAGAAATTTTAAAAGGGACTCTCTGAGGGGAGAAAAGATGAAAAAAAAATATATATATATATATCTCAAAAGCAACAAAGATTAGAAAGGACCAGAGAACACCACCAGAAACTCCAACTCTACAAGAATCATAATGGTAATAAATTCCTATCTTTCAGCACTCACTCTAACCATCAATGGACTCAATGACCCAATCAAAAGACATAGGGTAACAGAATGGATAAGAAAACAAGATCCATCTAGATGCTGTTTACAAGAGACCCACTTCAGACCTAAAGGCACCTTCAGATTGAAAATAAGGGGATGGAGAACCATCTATCATGCTAATTGTCCACAAAAGAAAGCTGGAGTAGCCATACTTATATCAGACAACCTAGACTTTAAAATAAAGACTGTACCAAAAGATGCAGAAGGGCATTATATCATAATCAAGGGGTCTATCCACCAAGAAGACCTAACAATTGTAAACATTTAGGTGCCAAATGTGCGAGCACCCAAATATATAAATCAATTAATCACAAACATAAAGAAGCTCATCAATAGTAATACCATAAAAGTAGGAGACTTCAACACCCCACTCACAGCCATGGATAGATCATCTAATCAAAAAATCCACAAGGAAACAATGGCTTGGAATGACACACTGGACCAGATGGACTTGACAGATATATTCAGAACATTTCACCCTGAAGCAGCAGAATATATATTCTTCTCCAGTACACATGGAACATTCTTCAGAACTGACCATGTACTGGGACACAAATCAGCCCTCAGTAAGTACAAAAAGATCGAGATCATACCGTGCATATTTTCAGACCACAATGCTATGAAACTCGAAATCAACCACAAGAAAAAATTTGTAGAGGTAACAAATACTTGGAGACTGAAGAACATCCTACTAAAGAATGAATGGGCTAACCAAACAGTTAAAGAGGAAATTAAAAGTATATGGGAGTCAATGAAAATGATAGCACCACAACCCAAAACCTCTGAGATGCAGCAAAGGCAGTCATAAGAGGAAAGTATATAGCAATCCAGGCCTTCCTAAAGAGGGAAGAAATATCTCAGATACATAACCTAACCTTATGCTGTAAGGAGCTGGAAAAATAACCGCAAATAAAATCCAAAACCAGCAGAAGACAGGCAATAATAAAGATTAGAGCAGAAATTAATGCTATCGAAACAAACAAACAAAAAAACCCAATAGAACAGATCAATGAAACCAGAAGCTGGTTCTTTGAAAGAATCAACAAAATTGACAAACCACTAGCCAGTTTGATCATGAAGAAAATAAATTAAATAAATAAATAAATAAATAAATAAATAAAAAATAAACAAAACCAAGAATGAAAGAGGAGAGATCACAACCAACACAGCCGAAATAAAAACAATATTAAGAGAATATTATGAGCAATTATATTCCAATAATATGGGCAATTTGGAAGAAATGGACAAATTCCTAGAAACATATAGACTACCAAAACTAAAACAGGAAGAACAGACCCATAACCAGTAAGGAAATTGAATTAGTAATCAAAAATCTGCCAAAAAAACAAGAGTTCTGGGCCAGATGGCTTTCCAGGGGAATTCTACCAAACATTTAAGGAAGAGTTAACACCTATTCTCTTGAAACTGTTACAAAAAATAGAAATGGAAGGAAAACTTCCAAACTCTTTCTATGAAGCCAGGATTACCTTCATCCAAAACCAGACAGAGACCCCACTAAAAAGGAGAACTACAGACCAAGCTCCCTGATGAACATGCATGCAAAAATCCTCAACAAAATATTAGCCAACCGGATCCAAAAATACATTAAAAAATTATTCACCATGACCAAGTGGGATTTATTCCTGGGATGCAAGGATGGTTCAATATCCACACAACAATTAACATGATTCATCACATCAATAAAAGAAAGGACGAGAACCATAGGATCCTCTCCATAGATGCAGAGAAAGCATTTGATGAAATACAGCATCTTTCTTGATAAAAACCCTCAAGAAAGAAGGGATAGAAGGAGCATATCTCGAGATCATAAAAGCCATATATGAACGACCCAATGCTAATATCATCCTCAATGGGGAAAAACTGAGAGCTTTCCCCCCAAGGTCAGAAACAAGACAGGGATGTCCACTCTCGCCACTGTTATTCAACATAGTATTGGAAGTCTTAGCCTCTGCAATCAGATAACACAAAGAAATAAAAGGCATCCAAATCGGCCAGGAGTAGGTCAAACTTTCACTCTTCACAGTTGACATGATAGTCTATATGGACAACCCAAAAGATTCCACCAAAAAACTGCTAGAACTGATTCATGAATTCCGCAAAGTTGTAGGATATAAAATCAACGTACAGAAATCGGTTGCATTCCTATACACCACCAATGAAGTGACAGAGAGAAATCAAGGAATCTATCCCATTTAGAGTTGCACTAAAACCATAAAATACCTAGGAATAAATCTAACCAAAGAGGGGAAAAATCTATACAATGAAAAGTATAGAAAACTTATGAAAGAAATTGAAGAAGACACAAAGAAATAGAAAAAGATTCCATGCTCCTGGATAGGTAGAACAAATAATGTTAAAATGTCGATACTACCCAAAGCAATCTACATATTCAATGCAATCCCTATCCAAATAACACCAGCATTCTTCACAAGGCTAGAACAAATAACCCTAAAATTTGTTTGTAATCAGAAAAGACCTCGAATAGCCAAAGCGATCTTGAAAAAGAAAACCAAAGCAGGAGGCATCACAATCCCAGACTTCAAGCTATACTACAAACCTGTAATCATCAAGACAGTATGGTACTGGCACAAGAACAGACACTCAGATCAATGGAACAGAATAGAGAACCCAGAAATGGACCCACAAATGTACGGCCAACTAATCTTTGACAAAGCAGGAAAGAATATCCAATAGAATAAAGACAGTCTCTTCAGCAAGTGGTGCTGGGAAAACTGGACAGCGACATGCAGAACAATGAACCTGGACCCCTTTCTTACACCATACACAAAAATAAACTCAAAATGGATGAAAGACCTAAATGTAAGACAGGAAGCCGTCACAATCCTCAAGGAGAAAGCAGGAAAAAACCTCTTTGATCTTGGCTGCAGCAACTTCTTACTCAACACATCTCTGGAGGCAAGGGAAACAAAAGCAAAAATGAACTACTGGAACCTCATCAAAATAAAAAGCTTGTGCACAGCGAAGGAAACAATCAGCAAAACTAAAAGGCAACCAACAGAATGGGAGAAGATATTTGCAAATGACATATCAGATAAAGGGTTAGTATCCAAAATCTACAGAAAACTTATAAAATGCAACACCCAAAACACAAGGAATCCAGTGAAGAAGTGGGAAAAAGACATGAATAGACACTTCTCTAAAGAAGACATCCAGATGGCCAACCGACACATGAAAAAATGCTCCACATCACTCATCATCAGGGAAATAAAAATCAAAACAATGAGATACTACCTCACATCTGGTAGAATGGCTAACATTAACAACTCAGGCAACAACAGATGTTGGCGAGGATGCAGAGAAAGAGGATCTCTTTTGCGTTGCTGGTGGGAATGCAAGCTAGTGCAGCCACTCTGGAAAACAGTATGGAGGTTCCTCCCAAAATTAAAAATAGAACTACCCTCTAACCCAGCAATTTCACTAATAGGATAAATATCCAAGGGATATAGGTATGCTGTTTCGAAAGAACACATGCACCCCCATGTTTATAGCAGTGCCACTGACAGTAGCCAAATTATGGAAAGAGCCCAAATGTCCACCCATGGATGAATGGATAAAGAAGATGTGGTATATATATATACAATGGAGTATTACTCGGCAATCAAAAAGAATGAAATCTTGCCATTTGCAACTACGTGCATGGAACTGGAGGGTATTATGCTAAGTGAAATTAGTCAGTTAGAGAAAGACAAATATCATATGACTTCACTCATATGAGGGCTTTAAGAGACAAAACAGATGAACATAAGGGAAGGGAAGCAAAAATAATGTAAAAACAGGGAGGGGGAGAAAACAGAAGAGACTCATAAATATGGAGAACAAACTGAGGGTTACTGGAGGGATTGTGGGGGGGGGGATGGGCTAAATGGTTAAGAGGCATTAAGGAATCTACTCCTGAAATCTTTGCTTCAGTATATGCTAACTAATTTGTTTTTTTTTTTCTTTTTCCTTTTTATTTATTTATTTATTTTTTCAATATATGAAGTTTATTGTCAAATTGGTTTCCATACAACACGCAGTGCTCATCCCAACAGGTGCCCTCCTCAATACCGATCACCCACCCTCCCCGCCCTCCCACCCCCCATCAACCTTCAGTTTGTTCTCAGTTTTCAAGAGTCTCTTATGCTTTGGCTCTCTTCCACTCTTACCTCTTTTTTTTCCTTTCCCCTCCCCCATGGGTTTCTGTTAAGTTTCTCAGGATCCACATAAGAGTGAAAACATATGGTATCTGTCTTTCTTTGTATGGCTTATTTCACTTAGCATCACACTCTCCAGTTCCATCCACGTTGCTACAAAGGGCCATATTTCATTCTTTCTCATTGCCCTGTAGTACTCCATTGTGTATATAAACCACAATTTCTTTATCCATTCGTCAGTTGATGGACATTTAGGCTCTTTCCACAATTTGGCTATTGTTGAGAGTGCTGCTATAAACATTGGGGTACACGTGCCCCTATGCATCAGTACTCCTGTATCCCTTGGGTAAATTCCTTAGCAGTGCTATTGCTGGGTCATAGGGTAGGTCTATTTTTAATTCTTTGAGGAACCTCCACACTGTTTTCCAGAGTGGCTGCACCAGTTTGCATTCCCACCAACAGTGCAAGAGGGTTCCCGTTTCTCCACATCCTCGCCAGCATCTATAGTCTCCTGATTTGTTCATTTTGGCCACTCTGACTGGCGTGAGGTGATATCTGAGTGTGGTTTTGATTTGTATTTCCCTGATAAGGAGCAACGTTGAGCATCTTTTCATGTGCCTGTTGGCCATCTGGATGTCTTCTTTAGAGGAGTGTCTATTCATGTTTTCTGCCCATTTCTTCACTGGGTTATTTGTTTTTCGGGTGTGGAGTTTGGTGAGCTCTTTATAGATTTTGGATACTTATGCTAACTAATTTGGATGCACATTTTAAAATAAAAAATAAAATTAAAAAAATAATAGTAATAAAAAAAGAAAGGATATTGGATTTTGTCAAATGCTTTATCTGCATCTATTAAGATGATCATATAATTTTTCCCTTTATTCTATTAATATGGTATATTTCATTTATTGACTTTCTGATATTAAATGACCCTTGCATTCTCAGGCAAATCCTACTTGATCATGTGTAATCCTTTGTTTTTTTTTTAATGTTTTTTAAATGAATTTATGTTAGTAGTGTTTTGTTGATGATTTTTGCATATCTATTCCTGATGGATATTGGTTCATCGTTTTATTTGTTTGTTCTTGTGATGTCTTAGTCTGGTTTTGGTATCAAAGAATGGCCTCACAGAATGAAGTTGGAAATGTTCTTCAAATTACATTTTTTTGGAAGAGTTTGTGAAGAACTGGTATTAATTCTTCTTCAAATGTTTGGCAGAGTTCACCAGTGAAAGCTTCTGGGCCTAGGCTTTTCTCTACTGGAAGTTTTTCGTTACTAATTTGATCAACTTCTTTTAGGTCTGTCCAGATTTCTTGTTCTTCACTCAGTTTTGGTAATTTGTAACTTTCTAGAAATTTGCCCATGTAATCTAAGTTCTCTGATTTGCTGCCATACTGTTGTTCACAGTATACTCTTCTCATCTTTTTCATTTTTTTAAGGTTAGTAGTTATGTCTCCCCTCTCATTCCATATTCATGAATTTGAGTGTCATTTCTTATTTTCCTGGACATTATAGCTAAAAAAATTATTAATTTTGTTGATCTTTTCAAGAATATTTGGTCTTATTGATGTTCTGTATTGTTTTTCTATTTTATTTCATTCATTTGCTATTTATTTCATTTATTTCCACTCTTGTCTTCATTATTTCTTCCCTTCTGCTTGCTTTGGGTTTAATTCACTCCTCATCTTCTAGTTTCTTAAGGTAGGGATTATATTTTTGATGCTCAAAGTTATGAGTTAAAGTAATGTAAATAGCAGCCATGGTCCTTAACCCAGAAAGAGCTTAATCTATTTCGAAAGACAGGGTATCTGTCTAGATACTCACCAGGAGTACTACTTTGTATGTATACATAAGGCACTTGGTGGGGGGACTACCAAGAGGTGTAATGAAGATCTGTGCAAAAAGCACCAGCCTTCAAGTTAGAGGATCACAGTTATTGTTCTAGCTCTACTCTAGAGCTAGAGTATGTTCAGCTATGTGGCCCTCAGGTCACCTCTCAGAGCCTCATCTTCCTCATTTTATATTTAAGTGGCTTCATTAGACTGACTGCCTTCTCTCAATGCAAACCTTCTATGACCTGGTATAAGACATCTTCCCAGACCTTCAGGGGGGTGGAATTTCCCTGGGAAGGCAACACTAATACTGACAACAACAACAAAAAGCAATCAAAAGGACCAAATGTTAAGAGGTAAATGGCTGGGACGAACCATAAACGCTGCAGGCGTTATAAAAAGCATCAGACAAATCATCCTGAAGTCTTTCCACACCTGTGAAACATAGGATGATGAGGATTATAACACTTGATACTACCCCATGGACTGTTTTGACACTGAGATGAACACAAGATGATATGAAGAGTCGTTAAGCAACTAGAAGCTGTGCTTCTTAAGACTGCGGAGCACAGCTCCTAATAGTAATATTGTCGGGATTCTTCCTACTTCTGTGGTCTCTTACCAGCAGAGCTATTTTCTCTAAAGGAGTGACAGCTTCATGATTCTGCCATTTCACCAGCAGAGAGAGATTCTTCTCTCATTTCTTCCAAAATTTCCCTTTACTCATTTACTTTACTCATTCTTTCCCCCAGCTCAGTTCCTATACAAATGACCTTGATGGTAAAAGAGAAACCTGCGTTTTCCCTCCTTGCTAAACATCCTGCTGTGGGGGTAATAAATGAGCTGATGCAGGGATTGCAGGGTGGATATTTTGGCAAACAAGATCCCACTTAAGGACACTGCTTATTCAGGAATCCTTGCAGACGCTGCCCTTGGTGCACAGTATGTTCAGGATGCTTCTCTCCTCATCTCCTTTGACCCTCCCCTTTCTCGCAACAGCCCAAGGAATACTCCAGAAATGTTACTTGACAGACACCTCTCTTGGCCCAAATTATGGCAAAGGCATGTCCTCGTGGCCCATATTGTTCCTTCTCCTCTTTAGAATGGCACGTGATGGAAGATTTGCCTAGGGGATGGCAATTTTTTTTTCTGTAAAGAGTCAAGTAATAAATATTTTAGACCTGCAAGACAATCTTCTGTTGCAACTACTCAACTCTGCCATTGTTGCATGAAAACAGCCATAGACAAGAGGCAAAATATATGAGCATGGCTGTGTTCCAGTAAAACTTTATTTACAAAAACAGGTATTGAGCCAGATTTGGCCTGTGGGCTGTAGTTTATTGACTCCTGGCCTACATGTTGGAGAAGCTTCATGATCCTGAGCTGGAAGTGACCACAGACCTCTTCACGCCAAACTATCTTATCTTATGGATGGGGAAACTGAGGCCAAGAGAGGCTGTATGGCTTGCTCAAGGTCACAGAGCTATAAGGAAAGAGGCAGGGTCAGGACTGGAACTGTGGTTTCCTGACTGCCAAATGTATATTCTTTCTAATCCCCCACAGAAGTGCCACATCCAGATAAGAATTTTCATGAGCTGATTTTTAAAAATCAGTAAATTATCAGAAAAAAATCTCTCCTCCAAAAATGGAAGTTTGGGGAGAACATTGCATCTGCCTTCTCCTCTCTCCACCGCTCCAGATGATGGGAGCCGTGAACCAGTAGGGAGTGTGAAAGCTGTCCCACTCTGCTGAGAGGCTTGGCTGGCCTTCATCTTCATGAAGATTTTCTCCTTGAGATGTTCTTGTGATACAGTGGACCTCATGATGTCAATAAAATTGCCTAAGAATCTGCAAAGCAGGCTGTTCTCTGTCTTCGCTATGTTATTTCAGCGCCTCAGGGATAGCAATGTACCACCCAAGTTTCTTTCAAGGAAGGAATTGTTCCCCAGCTGGTAGAAGCCTCCAGCTGTGGCCCTTCACGACCTGCCTTAGCCACAGAAACCTGCCTTGCCCAAGATCCTGTCTCTCCCCAGACTTCAAACAGCATTACAAAGCTGTAATCATCAAGACAGTATAGTACTAGTACAAAAACAGACACTCAGATCAATGGAACAGAATAGAGAACCCAGAAATGGACCCACAAGTGTATGGCCAACTCATCTTTGACAAAGCAAGAAAGAATATTCAATGGAATAAAGACAGTCTCTTCAGCAAGTGGTGCTAGGAAAACTGGACAGCAACATGCAGAACAATGAACCTGGATCCCTTTCTTACACCATACACAAAAATAAACTCAAAATGGATGAAAGACCTAAATGTAAGACAGGAAGCCGTCACAATCCTTGAGGAGAAAGCAGGAAAAAACCTCTTTGATCTTGGCTGCAGCAACTTCTTACTCAACACATCTCCGGAGGCAAGGGAAACAAAAGCAAAAATGAACTACTGGAACCTCATCAAAATAAAAAGCTTCTGCACAGTGAAGGAAACAATCAGCAAAACTAAAAGGCAACCGACAGAATGGGAGAAGATATTTGCAAACGACATATCAGATAAAGGGTTAGTATCCAAAATCGATAAAGAATTTACCAAACTCAACACCCAAAACACAAAGAATCCAGTGAAGAAATGGGCAAAAGACATGAATAGACACTTCTCCAAAGAAGACATCCAGATGGACAACCAACACATGAAAAAATGCTCCACATCACTCATCATCAGGGAAATACAAATCAAAACCACAATGAGATACTACCTCACATCTGTCAGAATGGCTAACATTAACAACTCAGGCAACAACAGATGTTGGCGAGGATGCGGAGAAAGAGGATCTCTTTTGCACTGCTGATGGGAATGCAAGCTGGTGCAGCCACTCTGGAAAACAGTACGGAGGTTCCTCAAAAAATTGAAAATAGAACTACCCTCCAATCCAGCAATTGTACTAGTAGGTATTTATCCAAGGGACACAGGTGTATTGTTTCCAAAGGGCACATGCACCCCAATGTTTATAGCAGCGCCACTGACAGTAGCCAAATTATGGAAAGAGCCCAAATGTCCATCCATAGACGAATGGATAAAGAAGATGTGGTATATATATATATATATATATATATATATATATATATATATACACATACACACAATGGAGTATTACTCGGCAATCAAAAAGAATGAAATCTTGCCATTTGCAACTACATGGATGGAACTGGAGGGTATTATGCTAAGTGAAATTAGTCAGTCAGAGAAAGACAAAAATCATATGACTTCACTCATATGAGGACTTTAAGACACAGAACAGATGAACATAAGGGAAGGGAAGCAAATATAATATAAAAACAAGGAGGGGGAGAAAACAGAAGAGACTCATAAATATGGAGAACAAACAGAGGGTTACTGGAGGGGTGGTGGGAGGGGAGATGGGCTAATTGGGTAAGGGGCATTAAGGAATCTACTCCTGAAATCATCGTTGCACTGTATGCTAACTAATTTGGACGTAAACTAAAAAAACAAATAAAATAAAATGGTAAAAACAAACAATATCATGTCCCTCCCATGTGGCCCACATTTAATGACTGACCATGGTATAGGTTTGGCCCATGCACACAATTCCTGTAAGTCCAGAACTCCCCATGGGGCTGGGGAAGGATCATCAGGCCTGCATCAATGCACTGTCCTTCCTCTAACTGACACTGCTTCCTTCCCCTCCTGTCCACAGGGCTCTCCTGGGGGCACTCCCAGATAAAGGTCCTGCCCGCTCAACTTTACGTCAGAGGCTGCTTCCTGAAGAACCCAGGCCATGACACATGGGTACCTGGTTGGGAGTCTGCTTTGGATCCCCTTTCCCCCTACCACTGCTGTCCCTCCCCCACTCACACACACACACTCTCTCTCTCTCTCTCAAAAATAAATATTAAAAAAATTGAATGTGAGGCATTTTTATTAAAAACTTGATTCAATTTATCAAAATTTGTCAAAAATAAGCATTTTGTTTATAAATCCACAGCTGGAAGAGAGTGCTTCTAGCCCAGTGGATCTCAAAGTACAGTCCCTGGACCAGCATCATCAACACTGCTTGGTAACTTGCTAAAAATGCAGATTCTTGGGGCACCTGGGTGGCTCAGCTGGTTAGGTGCCCGACTCCTGATCTCAGCTTGGGTCTTGATCTCAGGGTCATGAGTTCAGGCCCCATATTGGGCCCATGCTGGGCATGGAGCCTACCTTTAAAAAATGCAGATTCTCAAGGGGCGCCTGGGTGGCTCAGTCGGTTGAGCGACCGACTTCGGCTCAGGTCATGATCTCATGGTTTGGCTTGTGGATTCGAGCCCCGCGTCGGGCTCTGTGCTGACAGCTCAGAGCCTGGAGCCTGCTTCTGATTCTGTGTCTCCCTCTCTCTCTGCCCCTCCCCCACTCATGCTCTGTCTCTCTCTGTCTCAGAAATAAATAAACATTAAAAAGATTTTTAAAAAAATGCAGATTCTCAAGACCTACCTTAAACCAACTGAAGCAGCATCTCCAGGGGTAGGGCGCAGTGAGCTGGTGATTCTGATCTTCCTACTCATCTTCACTGGTGTTTACTACTTCCTGCCTGGAATTCTAGTCATTTGGTCTAGAGATGTTCACACCACTAATTCCTTGAAAATATGAACTGTGGATCATATTCCTGTTTGCACTCTACCACGGTTCTGTGCCAGGAAAGCTCAATAGACACTTCATCACCAAGTGATTTGTAGTTAAATGCAGTCTTACCCATATTTCTAACTTTTTGTGTTAATAACCTTATAGTTCTAAATGAACCAGAAAAGAAATGCTCTGCCCCTGCAAATAGGTGGACTAATTCCCTCTCTTCCAGTGACACAGCTTTACTGACCCAACTAGAAGTGGCCTCAAAAAGCAATTGGTCTGGTACATAATTACTGCCAGAAAGAACAGCTCAATATTGTCCTTTCCAGAACAAGTAGTCTCTAAAGTTCAAATGGCCAAGTTAATTAGCTCATTTACTGGGGTCCAGGAGCAGCCACCTCACCTAGGAAGGCACATGGATGGCCATCTGTGTCACATGCAGTCAGACATACCTAAGAGCATTACTGAGCCCCTTCTGGGGCTGGGATGGATGATGGAGGGTCTGTGTCCTGACTACCTCTTTTTTGAGCTGAATAGAGTGGAACTGGGGTCTCAGCTGAGCACTCAGCGAAGCAGATCCAGGATCATATGTCTTGGTTCTGCACGCAGGCATTCACTCTGCAGAGTTTAACCTCACTGGCTTGGCCCTGGTCCTCTGTCCAGGATAAGTTCGCACCTTTTATTAGAATGTCAATCCTGACGACTGCTGTCCGAAGCAGATGGCTCCCTCTACAGACAGCAGCTCAGAAGATAAATCGAAAAAGAATTCTCTTGAATCATCTATTCCTTGTGTGAAAGCCAAAAGAGATGTTTCCACAAAACACTGCAAGGGCCATCTCTCCTTCCACATCTCCTAGAACAAGAAAGTTCACTACTACAGTAGATATGCATTATTATCTTTGGCCTCACATTCTTCTTCCCTTGTTCGAAGAATCTTCCACTTTGTGAGACAGAGTCTGGCTCCCACTAAAGAAGCTAAAAATACTGGACGCTCATTCTCCCAGCCTCCCTTATTGTAGGCACATTGTGTAGGCGCATGACCAGCCTCTGCCAATGACAGACATCTTCTGCAGAGTGTCCATCAGAAGTTAGTAATGTCAAGGGACAGAGATCACATGGAATCCAT
This sequence comes from Puma concolor, assembly GCF_028749965.1. Lineage (NCBI taxonomy): Eukaryota > Metazoa > Chordata > Mammalia > Carnivora > Felidae > Puma > Puma concolor. The sequence goes on along the minus strand of NC_141675.1, from coordinate 27,567,153 downwards.
CCAGACAGGGGTAGGGCAGGAGTGGTGGCCACAGCCAGGTTCCCGAGGTGGCAATGGTAGCCAGTCTAGCAATGATGCGCAATGTCCAGCATTAGTGGCCTTGAGGATTCTCAAGTCACCTTGTGAAAAGGAAATGCATCCTCCAGAGTCAGTCCAGCCTTCAGATGATTGTGGTCCTGGGTCTGACTATAGCCTCATGAGCGCCACATGAGCCACAACCACCCAGCCAAGCCACTTCTAAATTCATGACCCAAAGAAACTATGAAAAATAGAAAATAATTATTGTTGTTTTTAGCCAAGAAGTTTTTGGGTAATTTTTTATGCAGCCACAGATAAGCAATATAGGCACCGACTTTTATGAAGTATCAGGAAAAGAAACAAATATATGAAGACTGCTTCTGCATTGACCTTAACACCAGTTTTGAAATCCCTGTTGTACTGCAGCTTGGTTGCTTTAGAAATGCTATGCTACTCTGCTCTGGAAAACAGTGTGAAGGTTCCTCAAAAAATTAAAAATAGATCTACCCTATGACCCAGCAATAGCACTGCTAGGAATTTACCCAAGGGATACAGGAGTGCTGATGCATAGGGGCACTTGTACCCCAATGTTAAGAGCAGCACTCTCAACAATAGCCAAATTATGGAAAGAGCCTAAATGTCCATCAACTGATGAATGGATAAAGAAATTGTGGCTTATATACACAATGGAATACTATGTGGCAATGAGAAAGAATGAAATATAGCCCTTTGTAGCAACATGGATGGAACTGGAAAGTGTGATGCTAAGTGAAATAAACCATACAGAGAAAGACAGATACCGTATGTTTTCACTCTTATGTGGATCCTGAGAAACTTAACAGAAGACCATGGGGGAGAGGAAGGGGGAAAAAGTTACAGAGAGGGAGGGAGGCAAACCATAAGACACTCTTAAATACTGAGAACAAACTGAGGGCTTATGGGGGGTGGGAGGGAGTGAAGGGTGAGTGATGGGTATTGAGGAGGGCACCTGTTGGGATGAGCACTGGGTGTTGTATGGAAACCAATTTGACAATAAATTATATTTAATATAAAAAATGTAAAAAAAAAAAAAAAAAGAAAGGCTATGCTACTAACTTTGTAGAACTTATTAATAGAAAACAAAAAGATGTCCTTTGGAGATGGATAAATGTTCTTAAAAATCATGTGGGAAAATAAATGTCAGAAGATAAGAGCATTTTGAAAAATTAAGAAAATTGGAAGGTAATTGTACTATCAGACATTAAAACATTCCATAAAGGCAATGTGACTAGAATACTCCGGTACTGACAGAAGATGAAGAAGCTAGAACAGTAGACCAAAATAATCAGAAATGGACAATATCCAGGAGTTTCAATATGACAAAAGGAGAATTTAAATTAAGTGGAAAGGAATAATTCTACTGCTATAAAAATTATGAAACATAAGACAATAAGAATCCTAGAAGAAAATTTAGGAGTCCATATATATGACTCTCTTTAACAAACAGGAGAGCTAGAGTCTATCAAAACAAGATCGAAGGGGAGTAGTAATATCTTTGTAATTATTTAGCTTAATATATTGAACATTGAATCAGGAGCAAGTAGTAGGAATATTTTCCTCTACATAAAAGGGTATTAGATATTAAATGTCCTAGTAAACACTTTTTACAAAGAAAAGAAGGCCTTATTTGTTTAAGAAAAATAATAAAAATTAGGTGTATCAATAGTTCATGTTGTATTAACAAGGGTGATAACTCAGGCAAATAACACCAAATGGAACCACTTTCCTGAGCAAAGTCCATCTGCTCCTGCCTGTTTCTGCCTCTCTGTTCCTTCTTACCCTGTCCTTTGCTCCTGCAGGGCCTTCATCTTCTCATGGCCAAATCTATGCCTATGTCAGGAATGATCTCAGTACCTTCTCCTGGAAGCTTCCTTGATGACTTCCATTCCCCCAAATAAAAGCAATCTCCCCATTTTCTGAATCCTTACTCTTGTATAGTTATTTATGCCCGCCTTAGTTCTCCTCTGAAATGATAAGCCTTTAGTGGCAGGATGCAGGCCCAAGACATCATTGTGACCTAATATCATTCCTCTACAAAGTACTCCGTTGGTGGAGGTCATCGAGAAGACCTGACTGCTGGCTGATCAGTGAGCTAGATCTTGGCAATCAGAGGCTCCTCATCCCTTCCTCTGTCATTGGAATGTTCATTCCATTTACCTTCCGTGCTCCCAGAGCCTCCTCCAAAGACACAGTCTTGAGACAATGATGTGGTATTGAGACCATCTGGATAGTTAGTACACATGACTAAACCCAGTTAAGACCTCTAATAAATTTTTAAGATTTGGCGGATGGCTGTGGAAATCTAATTGTCTTGCAGCCACTCAAGACAAGCCTTGTATATAAGTTCTCTTGTTTATTAAAGCTGCCACCTACCAATCTGGACTGGCCACTCTTTCTTCAGTCTCTCCTCCCCTGCCTCGGTGTGGGGCCAGTTTCAGATTATACACAGGAAGCTCCCAAGGAGCTTACAAACCAACATATATTAACTTGGTGAAATCATAATGTGTGAGTAATAAATGAGTGCATGATTACTGAGTTTCTCTCTTAGATAAATTTGATCACTGGAACTTTTTTTCTAGATAGTAGTAATAGACAGAATGTTCTTTGCTAAGAGTATACTATTAAGAATGAATTATACTATAGTTTCAGGGATTTATTTATATTACAAAGCCTTTTCCCTTTCCCTGTCTGTATCACCACACATCTGCCAAATGAAAGTGGCATGGGTATATTCATGGTAGCAGACACATAGTAGGTTCTCTATAAATTGCCACTAATTCTAAATCTGTTACATCCTTTCAAGGATTAAAGGACTCATAGGAAGTATTAAATTTCTTTAATATATAAACAGAAGGGATACTGGCAAACTGATATTGTGCCTTGTGCACCCACATCAAAATGATTCAAGTAGTTTATGATCCAAAATAACCCTCCCCTCCTCAAATGTAGCGGTTCCAATGTGCCATTAATGAAGGATAAAACACTATGTTGAAATCATTCTAATTAGTATGAGAAATTCATTTATTTCAAGGTGAAAAACACAACAGTCCAAGGTTAAATGGCTATCAGTCAACTCTACAGTTAACAGCTTAGAGTTTGAAGAGCTTAAGCAACGAAGTTTCTAAAAGATTCAGAAGCCCTGATGCCTTCTCTGGTCTATATCAGTCACATTGTTTAGTAGAAATTAAGTAGTTATTACCAAGGTTCAATGGAAGAATTGAGAGGTAACAATTTTCAAAAAGCCAAACTGATCAGATATCTGAACACACTAAAGAGTTGGTTCTTAATGGGCAGAAAAGTAATGACGCATCTGTCATATTCTAATTACTTCCGTGACAACATCCAGTTTGGATCTACAAAATAAGCCTTTTTATAAATATAGTTTACCAACGACTTATATCATTCTGCTGATGACTTCTTTCTCTAGAAGCACAGCCAATTTCACAAACATTTAAAAACATTAAATTTCATATGCTGCCTTGATTCATAATCTGGTTACTAAGAAATACGGAGACATAATTTTCCTTTCTAAGTTCGATGAAGAGGAAGTCAGAAGTCATTTTCTATTCTCACTCAGTAGAGATGGGCCTCAACAGTTACTATAGTAACACCATCTATTGTCTGTGTAATGAGAGCCCATAACCTGTTCATCATCTCAAGTCACTCCTTTCAAAACAACCTCCTTATTGTTTGTTAAAGGTAATCTTTTCTGACCATGTTTAAAAACCACTGGTGCCCTAACCCATAGGATAAAATTCAAGCTCCTTAACCTAGCATGCAAATTATCCATGGGTTTGGCCCTACACAGCCAGGTTTGTTGATCCCTTCCTCACATCTTATATTCCAGTAATACCAAACTTATTAATAATTCCATGAATATACCCAGTTGTTCATACTTCTGAGCTTTCATGCTGCTTGATCCTTTCCAGAGAATATTTCCCCCTCCAAGCACGTGGTAACTCTACTCATCTTTCTATTAATTCATCAAAATATTATTGAAAAAACACTATGTGCCAGGCTATATGTTAGACTTTGAGAATACAACAGTAAATAAAATCTTGGGAGGGGCGCTTGAGTGGCTCAGTCGGTTGAGCATCTGACTTCAGCTCAGGTCATGAACTCATGGATAATGGGTTCGAGCCCTGCATTGGGCTCTGTGGCTCTGTGCTGACAACTCAGAGCCTGGAGCCTGCTTCAGATTGTGTGTGTGTGTGTGTGTGTGTGTGTGTGTGTGTGTGTCTGTTCCTCCCCTGCTTGTGCTCAGTCTTTCTCTCTCAAAAATAAATAAAGATAAAACAATTTTTTAAAAATCTTGTACTGCCTATGGCACAAAAACAGACACTCAGATCAATGAAATGGAATAGAGAAGCCAGAAATGGACCCACAAATATATGGCCAACTAATCTTTGACAAAGCAGGAGAGAATATCCAATGGAATAAAGACAGTCTCTTCAGCAAGTGGTGCTGGGAAAACTGGACAGCGACATGCAGAAGAATGAACCTCGGCCACTTTCTTACACCATACACAAAAATAAACTCAAAATGGATGAAAGCCTAAATGTAAGACAGGAAGCCATCAAAATCCTCCAGGAGAAAGCAGACAAAAACCTCTGTGATCTTGGCTGCAGCAACTTCTTACTCAAGTCTCCAGAGGCAAGGGAAACAAAAGCAAAAATGAACTACTGGGACCTCATCAAAATAAAAAGCTTCTGCACAGCGAAGGAAAAACAATCAGCAAAACTAAAAGGCAACCGACAGAATGGGAGAAGATATTTGCAAACAACATATCAGATAAAGGGTTAGTATCCAAAATCGATAAAGAACTTATCAAACTCAACACCCAAAAAACAAAGAATCCAGTGAAGAAATGGGCAAAAGACATGTATAGCCACTTCTCCAAAGAAGACATCCAGATGGCTAACCAATACATGAGAAAATGTTCAACATCACTCATCATCAGGGAAATATAAATCAAAACAACAATGAGATACCACCTCACACCTGTCAGAATGGCTAACATTAACAACTCAGGCAACAACAGATATTCGCGAGGATGTGGAGAAAGAGGATCTCTTTTGCACTGCCGCTGGGTATGCAAGCTGGTGCAGCCACTCTGGAAAACAGTACGGAGGTTCCTCAAAAAATTAAAAATAGAACTACCTTACGACTCAGCAATTGCACTACTAAGTATTTATCCAAGGGATACAGATATGCTGTTTCAAAGGGACACATGCACCCCAATGTTTAGCAGCACTATCAAGAATAGCCAAAGTATGGAAAGAGCCCAAATGTCCATCCAGGGATGAATGGATTAAAATGATGTGGTATATATATACAATGGAGTATTACTCAGCCATCAAAATGCATGAAATCTTGCCATTTGCAACTACATGGATGGAACTGGAGGGTATTATGCTAAGTGAAATTAGTCAGTTAGAGAGAGACAAAAATCGTATGGCTACTCATATGAGGACTTTAAGATACAAAACAGATGAACATAAGGGAAGGGAAACAAAAATAATATAAAAACAGGAAGGGGGACAAAACAGAAGAGACTCTTAAATATGGAGAACAAACAAGAGGGTTGCTGGAGGGGTTGTGGGGGGGGGATGGGCTAAATGGGTAAGGGGAATTAAGAAATCTACTCCTGAAATCATTATTGCACTAATTTGGATTTAAATTAAAAAAAAAAAAAAACTTGTACTGCCTTTATTGACACAGACACAGAAATTAGAAACCTCACCCTCCTCTGTAAAGTCTTCCAAACTGCACCCCACTAGTGGACCCCTGTCTTCCACTTGCCTTGTTCATTCTGTGTTGTCCTCATCACAGGTGCCTTGTCATTATCAGCCTCCCTGGCTACACTCAGAGTTCATTAAGACAGGGACCTTGTTTTCTTCATCCTCTATGATATTTGGCTTATGTATGTGCTTTATAAACATTTTGAGGAAAGAAAGGAACAGAAGGTGGGGAGATAGGATACACATTTAAAGCATGGAAATTCCCTATTTTAAAAGTATCTGCCCTTGGTGAAATGGCCAAGAATGACTACATTCTTGGCTGTTTCCCCCATGTCCTCATTTCTGGCTTTTCCTGCTCTCTTTTTAATTTCTTTTCTTCCTCTCTGTCCTAATTTCACATGGGATCTCTCAACATCCTGTTCATGACTAGCCGTGTCTTGTATACCATGGGAAATTTCAGGGGGGATTTAGGGCTTCAGAAATGAGGTGCCTCCATTTGGGACAACAGGTCCTCTATGTGTGAAAGAAGCACCTAGTGGGTGCTCTCTGGTATCATTATAAAGCTCTGCCCTGGTTTGTCCAGGACTCCACCTGGTAGCTGGGACTATGTCCCAAATAGGTCTAAAAATCTGACTCCTCACACAGTGCCTTGAACCCACCAGATCTCCCTAAATGTGTGACGCAGATGCTGAGGATGAGGCAAAAATACAATATTGCTTCCAAGGATGCTCAATGACTCTTACATAGAGTGCCAAATAGCTCAGCACACAGACAGTATCACATAAAGAAGAAAAAAGTGTAGGAAGAAGCTATTTTCAGTTTAGCTTATAGGCAAGTTCTCTATAATTTTAAGAAGTAAAATTTTATTTTATACTTTAGTAATATTTTATTTGGGCTATAAATCAGGGTGGGTGTGCATGGTAAGAATTTCAGGGCTTAATGGCTTTAAAGCTATGGTTCTTAGAATGTGGTCTGGATCTGGACCATCAGCATCACTTGGGAACTTGTCAGAAATACAAATTGTTAGCCATGTACCAGACCTGCATTTTCACAAGCCCTCTAAGTGATTCTGATGCATGCCCAAGTGTGAGAACCACTGATATAAGGGCTTTAAAATGACCTCATGTATAGAGGATACTAATATACTGAACTTGGAATTCAAAAGGGCACCTTAAAATTCAGGATCTCTTGAAGCTACACAAATGCTAGCTCATTCACTCTCTCTACTTCCCATTGATACAGGCAGGGAAAATACCACTGCCCCTGTTTTATACAGAAATAAAACTAAATCTGGGGTTGGGTTGGGGTAAACCACTGCATACAACATTTTCAGGGCCGGAAAGTTAAAATTTGCATGGTCCAAATAACCAGAAAGGACATTTGCACCTGTTGTTTCTCTTCTCTTGTTGAGGGTTGGGAGAAACTCTTGAAAACATCTTAACATGCTCAACAGGCAACTGGACATTTCCCAAAAGCATAGGCTGATGCTGAATGTGAGCAAAGCCTAGCTCAATTCACAGAGGTGTGTTTCATTTCTGAGTGACAAGGCTTATACTCCGACATATTTTAGTTTAAATTGTCCCTTGTATCCTGTTAACATTCTGACATATATGAACACTACAGTGATTATCGTAGCTGTGAATCTCCCCAAAAATGTAGTTAGAGCAAAACAGGTACTGGCTACCTGAACAGGCTCATCCCCTGTAAAACTGCACAAGGATATTTCTTCAAGGCTTCTATGTAATAATGGAAGCCCAGAGTTCGGAAAGTAATAATATTCTCATCTGCAATGAGGGCCTTGCTGTGAGCACCTCCCCAGACAAGTATTTCAAAAGCATGCTTCCTCATCATCTATCAAAGTCTGATAGCCTTTATCTGCTCTCCTTTCCTGCATACTCTTAGGCATTTAGCTTTCACCTTGTGTCTTCTAAATTGCTTACCACATATCCATCTGTTTCCTCTCTTCTCAAATGAGCTAACATCTCCCACCTGCTCCCATCTTTACTGTTCCCTTTGTCCAATAAGTTTATACCAGCTTTATTCCCTTTTTGTCACTTGAGGGGAGCTCTAGGCAGAGATAAATGCAATTTTTTTCAAGTTTTATTTAAACTCCAATTAGTTAACATATAGTGTAATACTGGTTTCAAGAACAGAATTTAGTGATTCATCACTTACATACAACACCCAGTGCTCATCACAAGTGCCCTCCTTAGTACCCATCACCCATCTTGGCCATCCCCTGCCTACCTCCCTCTATCTACCCTCAGTGTGTTCTCTATAAATGCATGTTTTTGTTCCATGTTCCTAATGCTCATTTTTATAAAATCATACAGTCTAAAAGGGAATTTAGATATCATCTATCCAATCCAGTGTTAATTTCTTTTTTTGTAGTGGAATCTAGCTTTTTCAAGACACAGCCTTATGTGTAAACCTAATATATAAAACAGATAAGAGTGAAACTATTTTGGTTGAAGCTGGTAAAGGAGCAGGGTATGCATCTCATTTCTCTTCAAAATATTTAAAAATATCTGTTAAGGGCCTCCTCTGCACCAGACGCTGTGTCAGACTCTGGAAAAACACAGATGAGCAGTGCAGACATGGGTTCTGTTTAGCTGCTCAGAGCCTTGCCCACTCTTCCCCAAGGAACCCAATTTGAAACTTTCTGATCGAATCTGAGATCCAGAGAAGAAAAGTGACTTAGCCAAAAGAAAGACTTCCTGGTCTTCAAATCCACACTTGGGAGCTACATGTACCTAGTAAGTGTTACTGATGTGCAATTGAACAGATCATACCATGATGATCAGGAGAAAAAAATCCAGGAGCTATGTTATGATTGAAACTTCACACAGAGAAGTGGAATAAGCTACAAAAGGCTACAAACTGTGCATAAAGCTTCTAATAAAATAGTGGTGAATGCCTGCACATCTGAACACTTTATTTTTGAGAGAGGGAGTGAGAGGGGTATGAATGAGTGAGGGGCAGAGAGAGAGAGAGAGAGAGAGAGAGAGAGAGAAATATACCATGCAGGCTCCATACTGTCAATGCGGAGCCCAAAGCGGGGCAGGAGCTCACCTGAAGCAGAATTTTCAAACTCTCCCAATGCTGGGCTTGAACTCACAAACTGTGAGATCATGACCTGAGCCAACGTTGGATGCTTAACCAACGTAGCCTCCTGGACACATGATCTTTATTCCTGCCACTCCCTTTTAAGAGATCACTTTTGGTAATGAAATTTAAAACTTTAAAATAAAAACTCACAATCAAATTTCAAAGAAAAAAAATCTCAGCCCTTTTCACCAGGGCCTATAGGTATAGCCTCTGCTAGTCTACCAATATTAGGTGTGACAACTTATCATCTAGTGCTAGAAGTTACCAAAACTGGGCTTTTTAGATTCAAGAAAAAGAAGAAAAACTAAGAAATAGGGTTTTATCCTTGAAGCTCAGCAATCCCATTTATCATACAGACAATGCTAAAGAAATTTCAGCTTTGTTTTTCAGACCAAATCACTTCCAATAACTGACTGACCTTCAGAGTGATGGTCACTTGGCTGCATGCCTAAGTGTGACCTGTTTCTACAGGAAGAGTTACAGGTTCCTCTTCCAGGGAACCTGGAAAGCCTGTTATGCACTGCCACTGTTGGATCACAATGGATCACTGAATTTCAACTATTTATTTCACCCTTGGAGACTGGGGATCACTTACACTAAGAAATTTTGAGTTGCCTGGCCCTGTGCCAGACTTTCAACTTCTCTTGGCCTCAGTTTCCTCCTGTATAAAATGAAGATGCTGGACTGAAATATCTGTAAGATTCCTCCCAAGCTTTTCTACTCCTTGGATATTCCATTAGAATCAGCACATATCACTACATTTTGGAATCTGAAGCAACTTACCTGGAGAGGTGCAACCGAGGACATTTTCCAAACACCTGACCAGTGCTTCAATATCACTGTCCTGTCAAAACAAGACAGATTTACTTCCATGTATGACAGAAGAATATTTACTGACATAGAAAAATGTTCTTGCTACATTTATGCAAAACAGAACACACATACACACACACACAAAACTGGTTGCAAAATTATTTGACGATATGATCCCATTAAAATTTTTTTCATTGAAGTATAATTAATGTACAGTATATTAGTTAATATACATAACTAATATATATTAGTTTAAGGTGTACAATACAATGATTCAACATTTCCATATATTACTCAGTGCTCATCAAGGTAAGTGTACTCTCGATCTCCTTTATCTGTTTCACTCATTGCCCACCCCCCTGCCCCGGTACCTCCCCTGTGGCAGCCACAGTTTTTTCTCAGTATTTAAGAGCAGGTTTTTTTTTTTTTTTTTGGTCGATTTTCTCTTTGTTGTCCATTTGTTTCTTAAATTCCATATATAAGTGAAATCATATGGTATTGGTCTTTTTCTCACTTGGCATTACACCCTCTAGGCCCATCTATGTTGTTGCAAGTGGCAAGATTTCATTTTTTATGGCTAATATTTTATTGTATAGACATGCCACATCTTCTTTATCCATTCATCTATTGATGGACACTTAGGTTGCTTCCCTAACTTGGCTATGGTAAATAATGCTGTAATATACATAGGGGTGCATATATCTTTTCAAATTAGTGTTTTCATTTTCTTTGGGTAAACAGTCAGTAGTGGAATTACTGAATCTTCTGGTAATTGTATTTTTAATTTTTTGAGTAACATCCATACTGTTTTCCACAGTGGCTGTACCAGTTTGCATTCCCACCAACAGTGCATGAGGGTTCCTTTTTGTCCCCATCCTCACAACACTTGTTATTTCTTGCATTTTTTATTTTAGCTGTTCTGACAGGTATAAAATGGTATCTCATTGCGGTTTTCATTTGCATTTTTCTGATGATTAGTGATGTTGAGCATCCTTACATGTTGGCCATTTGTATGTCTCTTGTAAAACTGTCTATTCAGGTCCTCTGCCCATTTTTAAATTGGATTGTTTGTTGTTTTAGTGTTGAGTTGTATAATTTCTTTACATATTTTGGATATTAACCCCTCATCAGATACATCATTTGGAAATATCTTCTCCCATTCAATAGGTTGCCTTTTTATTTTGTTGATGGTTTCTTCCACTGTGCAAAACCTTTTTATCTTGATGTAGAATGATCCAATTTTTTACAAGAAAAACACCTGTATGTATATGTATATCTGTATCTCAGTCTCTTCATATCAATCTATAGATCTATTCCTCTATCTCTCTGATGGGAAGAACATAACACTGAAAATGTTAACAGTGGTTTTGACTATAAGGAAAGATTATGGATGATCTTTATTTTCTTCTTGGTGTGCTTAAGTATTTTCTAAATTTTCTACAATAAACAAATATTACTTATTCAATCAACAAAATAGTAAATGCTACTTAGAATGGGGAAATGGTTTTATTCAATCTATATCATCTATTCAATACATCAAAAATGAAGTGAATATTTTTTTTCCTAGTGAGTGCCTCTACTAGCTCTTCTTTGGAAATGTGTGGTCTTCATAGGGTCATAAATCTAAGAATTGTATTTCTTATTTGCCTTAACTCTCAGTGAGAGTCAGATACCCCCCTGAGGGCTACAGGGATCCCAGAACTGTATTTGGCAACAAATATTGTCTCTAATACAAAATAAATATCTGCCCTCTACCCAAGTGGCTAGAAATATCCACAACAGCATCATAATGATCTGGGGAAAATGACTCACTTAATTATTTTCATATTTGTGACTATACTGAGGGAAGTTAATAATTTATGGCTCATCTGCTCCATTTCAAAACAAGCAACACATTTCATATTGGAGTAATTGTGAATTTTAGAAAAATGTACTATGGTATAATAGACTACTCTAAAATATTACATAAGTGTGTTATTTCATAATATAACAACTTGGTGGGATTTGGACCACTTTTTATGAATGTGGTGAAACCCAGGATCATTTCATGTGCTGATGTATAGAAGAGGCAATGATGAAGAAGATATGTCTGGTCAATCCTGGTCAATGAGGCCAAAGCACTAACTAAAGACCTTGGTGTCCAGCCCAGGAATAGGGAGGCAGGAGATCCAGAAGAAGAAAAAACAGATCCCTTCCTTCTTCTGTACCCTTGTGGTCTCCAAACTTAACAGGGACAGCCTTGAGGCAAAGAGGAAACTGGCAGAGACATGCTCTGTCGGAGGAAAAGCAGAGCACCCATTGGCACACACAGGTGATGACACCACTCCAGCAAGCCCGGGTTCTAAGCCTTGCTGCTCTACTAAGTGTGCTGGCCTAGGCCAAGTAGTTTGACTTCTCAGGTCTTAGTTTCTGCATCTATATATGTGAGGCCAACTTGGTCCCCAGGCCAAGCTTCCGGCCAAATGCAGCCACGTGAGTGACTTCAAACAATATCACATGGAAAAGAAGAACTTTCTAGTGAGTCTAGGCAACCCACAGAGTCATGAGACAATAAATCACTGTGTTTTTTTTTTTTAATGTTTATTTATTTTTGAGAGAGACAGAGACAGAATGCAGATGGGTTAGGGGCAGAGAGAGAGAGGGAGACACAGAAGCAGAAGCAGGCTCCAGGCTCTGAGCTGTCAGCACAGAGCCCGACGTGGGGCTCGAACTCACGAGCTGTGAGCTCATGACCTGAGCTGAAGTTGGACGCTCAGCTGACTGAGCCAACCAGGTGCCCCAATAAATCACTGTTTTAAGCCATTAATTTTTGGAGCATTTTGTTACACAGTAAAAAGATAACTGAGATACTAGATAAACTGAGATGGCGGATCATGTACTTTACATTTTTATTTATCCAGCACCGTGCACAGTCCTGGGAACATGACCCATGCTAAATGCTCACCTGCCCAGGTCTCTTCCAGCTTCTGTGATTTGCAAGTAAGTAAAACAGAAGACTGGCATCTATTCTTTAGATCATAGTCTATCTCTAGGTGGACAGCAGGGCTCTTCCCGCTCAAAATTCATCCTTACTGGGAAAGTAGAGGAAAAAGCATACTACTTCTTAATTCTATGGCCTTAGTCAAGTAGGTTAACCTCTTCAAACCTCATTTTCCTTCATTTGTAAAGCGAGGAGAATAATGTCCTGTATCTCACACAGGGCTCTAATGAAAAGCGAATGAAATAATAAAAAGCCTGTAGAACAGGATATGGCTTGTTGGAAATAGTCAATGGGTGGAAGAAGAGAGTTGGGCAGAATGGGATGGGACGGGAAAGGGACAGAGACATAAAAGATTAAAAAGTCCCAATCACTGTGCCTGCCACAGAACATGGAGATTCACAATAAGTATTTGAGTTGAGTGAAAGCAACAGAAACAGCAAGAACCGGAGTCAGGTTGTAGGAAGCATCCAGATGGTTGGGACATTTCAGTTATATCTTCCTAACACAGAGGATAGGGAATCCTGTACAAGGGTGTGGCGAGGGCAGAAATAATTCTAATTCAATTGAATGAATGAATGAACGAATGAATGAATACTAACTTTTACTAAGGTCTTAATATGTGCCAATGTTGCACCAACTTACATGTATTAATTTATTTAAACTCAGCTAAGTGGCGCTATTGTTCTCCCCATTTAATAGCTGAGAAAACTGACACACATACAGATTCCATAATGTGACTAGGTTCATGCAACTAATAAGAGGTAGAAAGGGTGGTGTGTCTCCAGGGCCTGAATTCTTCTTAGTCACTACGATACACATATAGTCGAAGGCAGAGCTCCAAACCCAAGCGGAGCTTCACAATATTACTGAAGGAACCAGGGTGTAAATTCATGACAAAGACTCAAAAACAATTCCTTGCTGTTGACTGGAACTTGTGCATTTCCTCACTGTTTCATGATTTAAATTGATCTCTGCCAGAGCTAAGTGGCCTAAAAGAGCGACCACGTCAAGACAGATGCCAAATTACAGTGCCACCAGCCTTCACTCATTTCAGCCAAGGCCAGGAAGCCGACTTTCATATGCTGTGAAAATAACACAACGGTTCTTTTGCTGATGAATTTAGATGCTCTTCAAGTCTCCTTCTCCCATAACCACCAAATCCTCCCTAACAGGAACAGGCCTTCCAGGCATGAGGAACGTCTTGTAAGATTCAGTTCCGAAAAACTGTCCCACAGATTCAAGTTCAGTCAAACACCCAGATTTTATTTTATTTTTTTCAGAAATAGATGCAGTAATTTGGCCAGTGAATTAGAAACTACATCTCGGGGTGGGGGGAGGGGTGGGGAAGGTAGTTGTTTTGAAAAGGTTAAGTCAGATCTGTAATGTATGTGAGAACCAGCAACGCCTGGCCAGTGGCCCCAGAGAGAGCTATGATGTCTGGGGCCACCTCTCCTTTTAAACAGTGTTTATAAAGAGATATTAAAAATAATATGTCCTCTAATAATTTACACTTGTTTTTTTATTCTGGAAAATACTAGGAAATTATCCAAAGAAAATAAGTATCACCAAAGAACTCATCGCTATGAATGCAACACGCACAAAAATATACACACATATCTCATCAGTGTTTTCTACACAGATCTATCTTTCAGATATTTGAAGTTATAGTGCAGATGTAGAGTATACACAGAATACACAGACACCCATGCAGTTTTGTCTGGACTTTCATCCCATGCTATTAAAAATTCTTCAGAAACATAATTTTAATAGCAGCATAATATTGCACTCTAGTGCCATATCACATTTATTTACCCATGCCCCCCTCATTGGACCTCCAGGTTACTTCCACTTTTCTTTATTTTAAGTAATATTGCAGTGACTATCTTTGGACATACATCATGGCCCCATGTTTAATATTATTTCTTTAGGTTAGTAGAATTATTGAGCCAAAGACTGTAAACATTTAGAAACTGTCCTTTTTTCTCTGCTCTCACCCTTATCTTCACACTCTCATTCATCCCAAGCAGAGCATTTTCTTCACAATGAGCTACTTCATACTTTGTTTCATCCTCCTCTCATTAAAATTTGCTCTCTCTCAAGAAAAGATATGGTATATCCATTTAAAGCCAAGTTAATTGATAAGCCTCATGTGTTATCTCAGGATATTTGTGTTTCAATAAGGGATATAACCTCATATCAGAGGAATGAATTTCTAATAGCAAAAGTTTAGGCAGCAGAAAGCAAGCATGTCAAAGGAAAAAGTCAGGTGGTATCTTTACAGGGCTGTAAAAATCATACTGCACAGATTCTCATTTAAATATCAGCAAGTTCTGTCTGACTAAATAATCCAGATGATCTCCTCACCTTAGAGCTAGTCGTGGTGAACAATTAGTTAGTACAAACACACACACACACACACACACACACACACACACACACACACACACAAAGGTCACTTCATTACCCAGCTGTATTCCATTCAGAAAACATTTACTGAATACTAGTTATATGCCAAATGTATACAAAGATCAGGGAGAACAGATGAGCCTTACTTAGCCCATGGTTTGAGGACATATCACCCATTTCCATAGATGGAAGGGAAGAGGGCACATGAACTGAGGCCAGGAGGGATGAGCTTGTGTCCCAGAGTATAACAGACCATCCTCTTTCAGCAGGAAATTCCATTATTTCCCGTGCAATACGTCTTCTCCACAATCAGGTGGCTGGTAGGGTCACAGAAGCCAAACCAGGAAACCAATACAAAGGCCCTTTTTTTTTCTATTAAAGGAGAAAGAGCCACATATTAAAAGTAAACAAAAATTCAATAACTACACTAGCTACCCTAGCTCAAGCTACCATCACCTCTTGCCTGGACCATGCAACAACCTCCTTACTCCTTTGCTTCCACTGTGGTTTCACTTCAATCCATTTCCCTCACAAGAGCAACTACTGCGTTGCTGTGCACAGAATAAGATCTAGCCCTCTGTGCATAGGATAAATCCTATCATGGCTTTTCCATGCTCTGTGTGATCCAGCTCCTCCTGATCTTTCCAACCTCACTTCTTTCCTATTTCCCTCCTGTTCACTAGGCACCGACCACATCGCTCTCTTTTCTTCAAATGCATCAAGATCGTTTGCACCTTGGGGCCCTTCTCATTGGCTGAGAACGCTCTTGTGTCACATATTTAAGGGACTGCCTTTCTCATCCTTGAGGTCACAACATTCTGTCACATGCTCAGGGGTTCTCTGAGCACCTATCTGAATTATGTTTCCACCACCACAGCCAGCCCTATCACGGTGCTCTGTTCGTTTTGACTCACTTTTCCAAAGAGAAAATTAATGTTCTGTTCATTATCGTGAGCTACATGAGTGCAGAACCATACCTGCTCAGAGCTGGGCACACAGGAAGCAATCCATAAACCTTTTCCAAACATGTTGATGAAAGAAAAGCCACACCAGAACAACAGACAGAATATTCTTGTTTCTACCTCACTGCACGTTTTACTTAAATTCAGAGCTTCTCAATCCTGTGCAAACTGGAGTGCATCTTCCCCACTGAATTCTTTTGGAGGATTTTATCCGCAGAGCTTCCTTTTGAGCCATCTGACTGTGCAGCTCGTGCTTCAACCTGTCTTTTCTTCTCGCCTCTCAGATGTCTTACCATAGGGCTATTTCCTGACTCCTTCTGAGCTGACCCCAGAGACAGATATGACCTGACAGGCTGTCCCCAAACTGGAGCTTCCTTTGGTGAAATCCTTCTCGTGAGCCTTCTGGGAAACTTCCTGTTGCTACCTTCAGAATGTCCCCAAATGAGGCACGTGGTTTCCAAAGATGACCCCACTGTGGGCCACAGCCTTGCCACCACAGGGTCCACACCACTGGGCACTGTGGGATGTGTAACTGTTAAGGGATAAAAGCCTCACAGGGAGCATGTGAGTGTCAGGTTTAGAACTGCTCATCCCAAATTTAGCTTTCTGCTCATTAGTCTCTCAGGCTTTCCTCATTTCATGGTTGGTTCTTCCTGGGGCTGGCTCACTATTCTTCCCAATTCCACATTCTAGCAAGCCTCATGTTACTCATCCTACAGACCCTGTGACCCTTGAGGAACCGGAACCTTTACTCCCTGGGTCACAGATTCATCTATTGTGGCCTCAAGAAAACTATCCCTCATCAACTCAGTCTACAAAACCATCCCTGCTGCTACTGTTACGAAACATTTGCTGATATTTACCAAAGTATGAGCCAAAGAACTTTAAAATTTTTATTTAAAGTTTATTTATTTTAGACAGAGAGACAGAGACAGAGACAGAGCATGAGTGGGGAATGGGCAGAGAGAGAGGGAGACACAGAATCGGAAGCAGGCTCCAGGTTCTGAGCTGTCAGCACAGAGCCTTATGTGGGGCTTGAACTCACAAACCATGAGATCATGACCTGAGCTGAAGTAAGACACCCGAATGACTGAGTCACCCAGGTGCCCCTAGAACTTTTTAAAAGGAATCTATGAAAATATGTCTCAGAAATACTGTGTATGATATCTTGGAGATTCACAACTTTCATGAACATATTGAAAGCTCTGAAAAGCTCTCTAGTAAAGATTTAAAATCTTGTTTAACACAGTATTTCCCAAACCTAATTGCCCATGAAAGCTAGTTCATTCTGTGAAAGTTGCAGGAACATACTTTGGGAAATCCTCATGTGAACAAATAGATTAACAGAGCCTCCTGTGTTAGTTCATACATTCTAGGATCCCCAAGCGTCTTTACCGAATTTAGTCCTAGGACTTCTGCAAGCTTCCTGTCCTTAGTCTTTTGTTCAAGTAAAATTTTCTACTATGAGAACCTCTCTTCCGTTATACATAATAAGCTCCTCTTCATTGGAGGAAAGATTGTTTAGTTATCTTTACTAATGCCTTTAATTTTTCAATTAAAGAATTTCTTTAGTTCTTTGAGATTAAAAAATAATGCCACTTTCCCACCATTGCCATCAAATCTCTTTACTTAAAACAGTTAGCAAGAACTAGCATTTCAGCTAGTAGATATTTGCATGTAGTTATTTACATCCTGCCACTTCACATTAGAACCAGGATTCTTTAGATTCTGGAGCCACTTCTAGAAAAAGGATGGAGCACAGTTTTACTTTTTTTCCTCTGCATAGATTAACTGAAAGGGTTTTATACTTTAACTTTACAAACATAGGTCACAGTTACCCAAAGGGTTTTAGGATGAAACTAGAAAAGTATTTTCAGAATCAGTAACTCACATTTGGTGATGGCAGACCTGTATCAAATCCTGTGTTAATTTGAGTATTAAAATTCAATGTGCTTCAATTAATTTCTCACTCTCCCCCTTTTTTAAAACTGAAGTGTAAAAAAAAGAGGTTAGAGTGGGAGAGAGCCAAAGCATAAGAGACTCTTAAAAACTGAGAACAAACTGAGGGTTGATGGGGGTGGGAGGGAGGGGAGGGTGGGTGATGGGTATTGAGGAGGGCACCTTTTGGGATGAGCACTGGGTGTTGTATGGAAACCAATCTGACAATAAATTTCATATATTGGAAAAAAACTGAAGTGTAGTAGACATACAATATTATATTCATTTCAAGTGTACAACATAGTGATTCAACATTTATATACATTACAAAGTGATCACCACAGTAAACTAGCTACCATCTCACTCTGCTTTTAATGGCTGACCTGTGGAGAAAAGCCTAAAAGGGGCAATGGGAAAACAATTAACAGGAAACTGTTGCACGGGGCAATTTCTACCTCACACTTGTGATAGAGAGGCTTTCCAATCTTGTTTTGTATTCTTAGCGAATGGAGCTCTTGGCCTATCAGCTTTGGAGATGAGGTCTGCAAACATTTGTGGCTGACTGTTCTCAGAGTTAATGTCATTAAAGCAGCCAATGAGTGTCTGGGAAGCAACTAGCTGTTCTTTTTTTATTCAGTAGATACATAGTCCTCTTACCTGATGATTCTCAAATTTCACTGTGTGTAGGAACCATTCAGGGATCTGGTTAAGAATGTAGAATCTGATTCAGTAGGTCCGGTGTAGGACTGAGATTATGCATTTTAACAAGCTCTCAGTAGCTGCTGATGCTGCTGGTCCATGGACCACAATTTCAAGAGCAAACTTTAACCAACATGAATGTTATGGACATTGAGTTCAGGTAGACTTCTGTAATGAGCGGGCCACGAGGATTGTTCTAGAAAGGTCTGTCTGCCTCAGAGAATTCTCTTTTATTCAATTAGTGTGAATGTTACTTTAAGCTGGGAAGAAATGCCATGAGCACCTATTTTGCTAACTCAAGACTTTCTGACTACAGCGCCATTGACATGTTGGGCTTGGTAATTCCTTGTGTGGGGGACCCTGGTGTGCACTTAGGGTGTTTAGCAGTATCCCTGTCCTCCAACCACTACTAGTACCCTCCCTCATCCCAGGTTGTGACAATTAAACACACCATTAGACATTTCCAAATACCCCTGGAGGGCAAAACCCCACTGTGCTTACATGGAATCACATGGCATCATATTTGTTGTGTTCTATTCCAGAGTAGCTGAGTTTATAGTTTTAATTGACCACAATGTGGATGTAGCTCACAACTCTAAAGTCATCTCCATGAGGAAGAACTATTTAAGTACTAAGACTAAGACATTTCACCTTCCCTGCATGGCTGCAAGAACATGATGCCTTTTCTTTCCTGACATTTAGGATAGTGGGATGTGTGTGTCCAAACATATATATGTATATGCGGGGGGGGGGGGTGTATAACCATAGAACTTACATTGAAACCACAGATATTAATATATTAGACACATTATATGTTTAAAACAGTAGCAAAATCTCCCCCTTTACTCTTATTTTCATTCAAGAAATACGTGCGGAACTTTGGTGTGGAAAGTGTGGTACTAGATATTTTCATGATGAATTAGAGAGTGGCAAAACTCAAAAGAATCACTGAAGTGCTCAGTGTCAGACACTTTAATATTTTGACTCTTGCATACACTGGAAATTAAAAGTTAATTTAACTTTTTAAATTTATTTTTGAGAGAGAGAGACAGAGTGCAAGCAGGGAAGGGGCAGAGAGAAGGAGACACAGAATCCAAAGCAGCCTCCAGGCTCTGAGCTGTCAGCATAGAGCCTGACGTGGGTCTCAAACTCACGAACTGTGAGATCATAACCTGAGCCGAGGTCAGATGCTTAACCAGCTGAGCCACCCAGACGTCCCCAAAAGTTCATTTAAATGTTAGCTTTGAGTTAACACTTTTTTAATGTTCTGAAACCTTTCTTTGGGCTGTAACAAAACAAAACAAAACAAAACAAAACAAAACAAAACACCCTATCATTGTCAACCACTTCTGTTGTTTCCCTAGTCAACTTACTATTGATATAATTAGAGAAGTATGACTCCTGGAAAACATAAAAATCTCCCAACCATAAAGAATTCAGTGGTGTAGAAAAAGCAGTTTTCCTTTACAGGAAGAAGACTTTCTGTGAGCATTATTTTGTTGGGATCTAATACTCTGGTAGATGCAATGGACCAAATTCTTAATAACATTTGCATATGGATACTCAATAACAGGACAAGGTAGTCAAAACATAGTTACAAGGTATATATCAAACCAGAACTACAGGGCATCTTACATTTTCATAATTAGTGCTAGAGGAAAGCCCCAGATACTGTCAGCTGTGCATATCACAAGCATTGCTTTGTTCCTTGAAATTCAAACTTTTACTTGAAAGTTGACAAGAAGCTGTTTTGACAAATATAATCCAATAACTACACCACCGTATTTCTATGCCAATATTCTTGCTAGAAAAAGAAAAATAATCTTAATTTAGCATCTATATTACCTAGGACAGTTTCAGCTACAACTAACGAAAAACCTACATAAACTGGCTTAAACAAAGAGCACGAGTATGTTACTTTCCATGCATTCGCAGACCCCCTCTTCTCCAAGAAAATATATCCTCACACTTTTTGGCCACAATGGATTGCATATTCATCTTAAACCAATCCCTCTCAAGTGGAGTCTGATCCCAGTGGCCAGACTGGGTGGAAAGAAGCAGGACTTAGGATTTATCCAAAATCCTTTGGCCACTGGCACAAAGCTGAGGCTCTACAGAATGGACCAAGGGAGAGGGGCACAGCCTAGTGGTTAAGAGCATGGACTCTGAAACAAGCCTGCCTGAGTTTAAATATGGCCTTGCCATTTGCCAGTCTTGTGTCTTGAGCAAATTACTTAACCTATCCATGCCTCCATTTCCCCATCTGTAAAATGGGTTGTTGGGAGGATTAAATGTTAGCATCTGTAAAATGCATAGATCCATGCCTGGCACATATTAATTGTAAAATGTGTTTGTTAAACAAAATGCTCAAAAATGTTTTTTTGGTACACAGCCAATATGGCTCAGCATCTTGGAGTGAACCAGCTTAACTTCCTGGTCAAATTGTTGGAATGGGTAATGCAGTTGAAGGAATCTCTTTCTGAAGCAGTTTGCTTCTCAAGCTATTGTGGATAGTCACTTATTCCCCTGAGGGAACAAAGCAATAAGAACCCCCTCACAGAGAGTCCTAGTCCCATGAGGTCTGTTGTCCAAAGTCTAAGGACATTTGACCTTTATCTGGATGAAGAAGACACTGCAGAGGAAGGAGCCCAAAGAGAGGAAGGCAGAGACATAAAGACGCTGTGTCCTTCACTCCGCCACTCCCCACCCCACCACCATGAATGTCTTCCTCTCATTAAGTGAGAGAAAAAAGAATTGCAAGTTGGCTAAAAAGAAACAAAGCACTTATTTAAAAGAAGTGTTACAGGCAGAGAGCCAAAGCATAAGAGACTCTTAAAAACTGAGAACAAACTGAGGGTTGATGGGGGGTGGGAGGGAGGGGAGGGTGGGTGATAGGTATTGAGGAGGGCACCTTTTGGGATGAGCACTGGGTGTTGTATGGAAACCAATTTGACAATAAATTTCATATATTGGAAAAAAAATAAAAGAAGTGTTACACAAGTCTGAAACTTGAGCAGTTGAAGAAGAGAGGCGTTAGTTACAAAGTTAGGTAAATGAAAACAATTTACACAGTTCTCTTTGAAGCTGAAGATAGATAGATTGATCAATCGGATCTAGCAGTTGTATCAGTAAAATGGAAACAAGTTCACAATGTTGTGCCCTTCTTGGAATGAATTCTGAATGAGTGAATGAATGAACAAATGAATGAATGAAAGGCAACTAGCTGTCAGAAGATCGCATTTGGGGATAAGGGCTCAGTTTGGGCACCAGGAGCCCTGAGCAATTGTATATCTATCTTTAGGCATTCTCAAGAACGTCCCAGAGGGTTCTTGGTCTGCACCTACACCTTGTGGTGGCGAAAACTCCACCATCTGTCGGCATCTAGCACCGTCAGCCCTCTGCCAGCAGGTGGGCTATGCTGACTCCCCAAGGCATATCCAGAGAAGGCTCAGCAGATAGCAGCACAGACATGAACAGTTTCACAGCTGTGAAGTGTCTTACGTCTCCAGGGGCTGAAGGCTGCCCAGGATAAATGGGAATGGATACCTACATGGCGTGCGGCCAGGCCCGACACCATTTCTGTCGGGGGAACGATCCCAAACAGAGCTCTATAAATGGATGTACAAAGTGGCCATAACCTTCCCTTACAGCTCCAGCCACAGAGGGGATCTGGGCCTCACCTTACTCAGACCCTGGGGCACATCCTCCCACTCAAGGGTCCCTATGTCAGCGGCTGTGAGGGTGTGAAGGGGCTGGTTTCTTTTACCTCTTGGTCACCTCTTGTCAGTCATTCCACAGGGTGAAACTAAACCACACAGAAGCCCTTTGCCCACTCATGCTCAGTCATTCCGGACTCACTTTTTCCCTAAGACACCTCATTTGAGTGTACCCGGGACCTCCCCGAAGCTGCAAAGTCATGCCCGGGCCACAGACTGCCGAAGAAGCAGCCTTGAGACAGGCTGACTTACAAGTGTCATTATATATGTATGAATATCACAATTCTGTTGTAGTTTTTTGGGGGGGAGCGTAGTTTTTCTTGTCTTGATGACTTTGTTGATGATGTATTATTTTTATCAAGGTAAGATTTGCATGCAGGGAAATGCCCAGATCTCAAGTGTACTATTGGCTAAGTTTTAGAAAATGTATACACTCGTGTAGCCACCACCCCAAATAAGATAAAGAACACCTCTGTCATTCCTGGAATTTCCCTCATGCCTCCTTCCAGCCAACCCCCACCTTCCACTGCTACTGTTGTGCTGGTTTCTACTGCCATCGATTCATTTTAAGACTTTACTGGGGTGCCTGGGTGGCTCAGTCAGTTAAGTGTCTGACTCTTGATTTCGGAGCAGGTCACGATCTCACAGTTCTTGGGACTGAGCCCCATGTTGGGCTCTGCACTGACGGCACGAAGCCTGCTTGGAATCCTCTGATCCTCTCTGCCCCTTCTCTGTTCATGCTCTCTGTCTCTCAAAGTAAATAAATAAACTTGAAAAAAAAAAAAAAGACTTTACTTCAGTTGCCCTTCACTGGATTGGCCTTGCACTTAAAATAAAATCCGCTCTCCTCACAAGACCTTCATGATGTAGCTACTGCTAGCGTGACCTCTCCAACTAACATCGATCTTCTTGCTCGCTATGAAATTTCTCAAACTTGCCAAGCCCTTTCATGACCTTGGGCCTTCCTACATACCCTTCCTCCTCTCTGAGACTCTCCCAGCTCTGTTCCCTTACATTGAGGGGCTGGCTTTTTCTGTCCTTCAGGTCACAGCTGGAAAGTCCATTCTAGAAATTCTACCTGACACCCCCCCTCAGTGGGCATCCCCGCCCTTCCCACCAGAGCCCATTTACACCATCATTTCCACTTCTTCCTTTCCTCATTGCCCCAGCTGTATGCATGCTGGCTTGCTGGCTACCTGTATCACTAGACTGTCCACTGGCAGGCATTCACTCATCCATTGATTCCACAACATCTGCTCAGTATTTGCTCCGTGCCAAACACTGTTCAAGGTGCTGGGAATGCAGCAGTGATACAAACAGAATCTTTGCCCTACTAGCTTCCATTCTAGTGGGGGAAACAGGCCATAAATGAACAAGCAAATAAACAGTTGTAGGTCAGATGATGAAAAGACCTATGGAGGACAAGAAAGCAGGGAGAGGGCAGGACTTCTCAGGCCAGCAAGTGCTATTTTCTATAAGTAGTCTGAGTTCTCCCCAATATGATGACATAGAAACACAGACTTGAAGGTAGAGAGGGAGCAAAATAATTTGTGTATCTGGGGCAGGGGGGCATTCTAGGCTTTCAACGGCAGAAACATGCTTGGTGTGTTCCAGAAACAGGAGAGAGGCTAATATGACTGAAGGGGGATAGGTGAGAGTGATTCTCCCAGTGATGGAAAGGAGAGGCTCTTCCATGGGCAATGACGGATGCTGCAAGGTCATTTTGAACAGACTGTGCCTTTTACTTTGAGTGAAGTATGGGGTGGAGAGAAGGAGAGTTACTGGGAGGTCAGTTAGAAGCTATTGCAATCATACACTGGGGAGGTGATGGTGGCTCTGGCCGTAGAAGTAGAGGTGATCATATTCTAAACATTGAGCCAGCAGGTTTTGCTTCTGGACTGGATGTGGAATTTGAGTGAAAGGACATGAGTCAAGGCTGACTCAGGAGGAGCCGATCTGGACTGAGGCTGGGGTACATTAGCT
This sequence comes from Puma concolor, assembly GCF_028749965.1. Classification (NCBI taxonomy): domain Eukaryota; kingdom Metazoa; phylum Chordata; class Mammalia; order Carnivora; family Felidae; genus Puma; species Puma concolor. The sequence goes on along the minus strand of NC_141675.1, from coordinate 27,542,750 downwards.
CACTTTGGGACGTGCTTAGTTCAGGGTGTCTATTAGAAGTCCACATGATACCTAACCCCACTCCCAGGAACACCAGGTATGTGAATGTGGAGTTGTGGGGAGACAAAACTCAAGGATGGAAGACACATCTGGGAGCTGACAGACAGCCTATGGGTACTCTGTAAATACACAGCACTGAGTGGGATGTCCATGAAGGCGGCATTGTGTCTCTTTTGTTCATTGCCTCATACCCAGTGCCTAGAACACTCAGGCGTGCGATGTGTAAATGAACGATCCAAGCAACAACCCACCCGTGTTCTTTCCTGCGAGTTGCTTTACTAAGCTACTGTCTACTCTCTTACAAACTATATCCACCATATCCTGAAAAATGTCACTAAGTTATGGACACCGAAACACCTCAAGGTGACCTTATCCATTTTCTGCACACTCAGATGTACCTTTCACATCTTGCTTTCAACTCATTAGAAGGCAAGCCCTCGCTTATTTGCATTCATAATTCATAGGAAGACAGAGGGTGCCGTTTACTACAAAGCCATAGGACAGAGCGGATGGCACCTTCATGGAGCCTGCCCTGGAATCTGGAAGCTGACGTCTTCACTCCTATCTCACTGCCAATGGTCGCCTTCTGTCAAGGATAAAAGGTCTCCAAGTGTGTGTAGTGAAGGGAGCACAGAGCCACATCTGCAAAACTCAAACTGCAAACAAGCCCCTCCGGCTCCTGTAACACTAACCGCCTCTGTCACTGAATTCGGAGTCACCGAAACGTGACTGTCAATGTGTCCGCATTTCACTGCTAATGCCTTGTTTACTCTGCATTATTAAAACCTTCTCACTGCAGCTGTCTCGTATTAATGCCCAGGTTTGCAGCAAGTTGGTACCTGTGGGGTTACATTCGGGTCATAGACATTCATAGGTATCCAATACAGGACTCTTAAGACATTTTGGATTCTAGTTTGGAAATGTAAAGGATGGAGAGAAGAGAAGAGAAAGTAGGGCCATTGGAGTGGCATCACGGTGCCCAGCCAGGAACTTGGGCAATGCATTTTTCAGGAGCCGGGGAGGCTGGTACCTTTGCTGTGATCCATTTCTCGAGAGGCAGCAGGTGCAGAGGGGCCTGCCCCCAGTCCACCCACTCCCTCCCAACAGCTCACTTGTTCTCAATGAACTGTTTTTCTCTTTTCACGCCACATGCCCAATAGTCTAGGGAAGAAAGTCCTGCAATTTAAGGAACATTTATTGGTTCATGTTGCAAAAGGTAGCCCTTGCACCACATAGTTCTTTATTGCAGGCTAGTTACGATTCTTGACTCCAGCTCTAGCTTTATTCCTACATAAACCTCACAGAGTAAGTGGAAAACTTGGCCCTCTGTTTCCAACATGATTTAAAATCACCTGGTCATGTGTTCACACCTTTTGGAACTGTCCCTTATGTCCCAGGTGTCTTTTTTTCCTCTCCTTTACTAACTTCTACATCCAGTTCTATATGCAGCTCAAATGTCTAGTTGACAAGGAATATTTGCTGGTTTGAATTCCAGCTCTGTCAATAGACTGGGTGACCTAGGTCAAATTAGTTATTCTCTCTTTCTGTTTCACCCTCAGTTGTAAGGTGAGATGGAAGATGTTCATTCCATAATGTGTGTGTGACTATAAAATGGGATAAGGCACGTATAAGACTCAGCACAGCACCAGACATGCTGCTAGGCTGGCTCCGATTTATTAAGAATGATTATTGTTTTCTCTGGCATGGCGTGGACCCATGTGCTTCCAGATTAGCAGGTTACATAGAAAGGACAGTCCCTCTGACAACGTCTCAGATGTGTCACACTCCTTTCTTCCTAGACTACACACCATGAAACGGTGTTCACTCTCTCTTCCCAGATGAATAAAATATTCAGAAAATAAGATTAAACTTCTCTGTATAATTGAATCACAAGGATGGGCTCCTTGCTTGCAAGGGCTGTTTCGGAGGAACTTCCTATTCTTTGCAGACTCTCTTATACCCTGTATGGTTAGGGCACCTGAGGTCAGGTGATAGCTATCGACACAGGAATTGGTGTTGGCACAGTGGGTGGGGGTTTGCTGGAAAGGAAAGCCCCAAAGGTGCCATTCCGAGTAGGCTTACCAGCTCTGTAAAACCCAGATTACACCACTCCACCACACTCACCCCCAGCTCCAGGAGCAGCACGGCAGAGCACAGTGTGGGTTACTGCTGTCCCCTTGCTCTCCCAGCTGCTGTGGACCTCTGCTCAGCCGCCAACAAGGAGGTGGTGGAGGCTAGCGGGGGCTCCCACCACCAATGCTGAAAGGAGTGCACAGACTCATTACACTCCTGCTCAGTGTGGCTTTGTCTTTATCCACCCTATCGCCTTCCTTCTTCTTCCTCCATTCTTTGGGATTGGGGCAAAAAGTGTAGGTGTGATCCTCAACACGACAGTGGATCTAATGTAAAAGGTTAGGGACTGAAGGCCTTCTGCAAAGCTATGTCCCAGAGCAAGGTGTTGCTGGTCCCTGTCTGACCAGCAATGAACTATGCTTTATCCTGGACAAGAAATGGTAGAGAGGGGAGGGAGAGCAGCTATGATGGAAATGAGGGCTGGAATAGGGGCAGGGGTGGAAACTGTCCCATCAAAGTCCACTAACACCTCAGCAAGGGTGGCTGCTTTATAGCCTGGGACATGGGCCAGGGGGATGCTGATGGAGAGATGACTAAATAGTGGGGCTAGCTGTTTCTTAGAACTGATGCCATCTAAGGTCAATTCAAGACCAAAACTGTTTCCTCCCACCCATGAAGGTAAATTAATCAAGGCATGCAAAATAGCAGTGAAATCAGCCCTACAGTCTGGACTCAAGAGCTCTGGCTCTTGTTGTGCCGGGAGAAAACTGTATAAGGGAGTGGCTTAACAATGTGTCAGCCTGGGCAGCTCTCTTGCTAACTGTGTGGCCTTGGAGAAGTTACTTCGCTTCGCTATGCCTCAGTTTCCCCTTGTGCAGAGTGAGGATCTCACAGCAGTCTCATCTTTCAAGGGACATGAGTTTTTTGTTTGTTTAAATTTTTTTAATGTTTACTTTTGAGACAGAGAAAGACCATGAGTGGGGTTGGGGGAGAGAGAGAGGGAGACACAGGATCTGAAGCAGGGTCCGGGCTCTGGGCTGTTAGCACAGAGCCCGATGCGGAGCTCGAATTCACAAGGAGTGAGATCATGGCCTGAGCTGAAGTCAGACGCTTAACTGACCGAGCCAACCAGACGCCCCTCAGGGAACATGAGTTTTAAAGTCAGTGCTTAATATGGTAATGAATTACCGACAAAATGTACTGTTTCTTTTAGAGCACCAAATGAAATAGTTGAGCTGCACTTAGGAACTGCAGATTATGAAGAACAGTAGTTTTAAATACTGTGAGTCTAGGACAATAATTCAAAGCACCAAGATGTTTTCCATCTGATACACACGGGCCCTGAGAGGCAGTGGGAGAGTGGATTTATAGCTCTGCTCTCTTTCTCCATCGGGGACACCCACTTTTTGGTTCAAATGTCAGGCAGAACTGCCTGAAATCACTAATGCACACTCTCTTCCTTTCTCTCACCCTCCTTGTTTCCTCACCCTCACCTTCTCACCTTCACCTTTTCTTGAATTCCAGCCAGTTTGATGTAGTTGCACTACAACACATGCATCAGAGGGCCTTTGCGAGAAGTGGCTGTGACAGTGGGGGGTGGGGTGGGGGGCAGCATTTCCATTTCTCTTCAAGAGCCAGCCTGCTGACAGTGAAGCTGTGGAGTCAGCTGACCACCCCCGGCCACTGCCCCTCAGGATCCACTCTTGCTCGGCAGCTCCCAGCCCGTTCGAGCTTGGGGATACCAGAGGCAGGCCATTCCTGCCCGGTTTGGTTTCCTCTGATGGGCAGGGCAGTCTCTGCTCTGGGGCTCTCCTATCAATTGCCCTGCACGCTGACAATGCCATCCAGTCCTTCTTTCCCTTCCATCCTTACCCTCAAAGATGCAGACCAGCATTGTGGTTTGAGGCTCTCCCCAATTCTGTCTTGTCATCCGCTTCCCAGAGGACCTGACCTGACACAACGTATAACGTACAGGGCATAGAATAAAGGTTCTAGAGATGTTAGGTGTTAGTGTTATAATACCAATTGGATTTGATAAAACTAATAACTTCACTAACAGAAGACACTTGTAGAGGCACATATTCTCATGATGACCTGATCCAAGAGTCCTCAGTAGACTCTTAGGCCTTGCCTAGCCTGTATCCATTTCTCTGCCCCTGTGGCACTATTCCAAGAAGAACATTCTGCTCTTTCTAATGCTTCACTGTGTGAAGAGAATTTCAAAACCACTAGAGGATTTGGTGAAAGCTACAGAATTAGCTGGAAAAATGGGCCTCCACAGCCCTTCGTCTTGGCAAGAACAAACACCGTGGTCCTAAGAGCCTTCTTAAAACAAGTATTGATGAAAGCTACCTTCATTAAACAACAGAGCCTTTCCCAGGGGAGTTCTGTGTGAAGTCATTATGGTCTCCCTAGCATGTGGATTCCTGGTGCACACGGGACATTGATTAGTCTTACTGAGGGAAATGATGGTCAAGGCAGCAAGGGAAACACATAAGGGTCTCTGAACACACCCAATCAATCTGCAGCCCTAAAGCATGTCCATTAGAGCAAAACCCTTTTCAGTGACAGGTTCCACAAATACTGTTGAAAACCCTGTGATGACGACAGCTATAAACTCCGTTCTCCTGAGACCTATGAGGCTGGTTCTGATTCAGTGACCACAGACTTCACAGAGCAGCTATCAACGGTATGATAATGGTTTGTGATAAAGGTGCTGTTGATGTTCTGCTGAAAGCAGCAGAGAAGCAACTGACGATCAACAGCAATTAGGTGCTTAATAAAACTGCTTTGGAGATGCTGCTGCTTGAAAAGATTGTCATGGGTGGCGCAAGGGACTCAGCAATCAATCCCAATGAAGCCCGTGCCTATCTTTCTTTTTGAAAGCACTTCTTCCATCAAACACAAACTGTGAGACTTTTGCTGCCTCCGAAGGAAGGAAAATCAACTTTGATCTGATTAGTCACATAAAAGCCTTGGGCACAATGATCACCTAGGCAGACCCTGGACACACTTGAGTCAAGGGTGAGACCGGGGAGAAGGCAGAAGAGGAAAATCCCAGCGAGGCCTGCAGGTTTCACCCAGTCTACACAGCCAACGGTGACTGGGTTTCGGCATGGACTTCTGTAACTATAATTTGTGTGTTGCTAATAAAATAACCTAGAAAGGGCAGAGGAGACAGCCATCACAACCCTACACTCACCACCTTTCAGGAGGGGGAAATTATTTCAAACTACTAGGCAAAACAAAAGGGATTGTAGTTACCTATCTCTAATTCTAGGTTGATACACCTTTTGTACCAGAAAAAAATACTGGCTTGAGGACATGACAGACTTGGGCCTGTGCCTGGTTCTGAGCCTTCCCTAGCTGTGTGGCCATGGGCAAGTTGCTTCTCTTGGAGACTCGGTTTCCTCATCTGGAAAGCAGAAATATGAATAACTACCTGACAGGGTTTTGTGAGACAAAATACCAACATGTATGTGAGAGGCCTCAGCATCTTGTCCTTATAGATTTAAAATCAATTCACAAAGCTTAGCCTGTATCTGTTTCTCTACCCCTGTGGTATCATTCCAAGAAGATCATTCTGCTTTTTCTAATGCTTCACTGTGTGGAGAGAATTTCAACTATCATATCACATGTGACAGATGTGCAGCCCAGACAGCAAAACTGCTGGCCTATATTTATCATTAGCCTTAAGAAATAAAAAGAAGAGATTTTTTTTTTTTAATATTACAGTTGTAAAATCTCACTCTAACATTAAACAGTTTTGGAAATATCATTAAAAAACAGAAGATGGCTGGGTAACTTCATCATAATAATAGCTAATATCTCATTATTAATTACTTCATTATTACTTCAATATAGACACTATTTTAAGTAATCTATATCGATTGCTTCATTTAACTCCCAACTACTCTATGCGGTAGGAACCATTCGTCTCTCTCTCCCACCTTACAGATTAGAAAACTGAGGCACAGAGAAATTTTGTTTGCACAAGGTCACACAACCTGTAGGTTAACAAAGACTAGTCTCATCTACAGGCACTTTGATTTCCAACCCTGTGTTCCCACAATTATGCCAAAGATGGGACTTCTAGAGTGGCTACTAAAGTTCTATTTCCTGACCTGGGTGGTGTTTGCTGTACATTTTATTCATGTGATCTTCTGAATCAGTTTTATACTATTAAAAAAGCATTTTCAAGTAATAATACTAGTAGCTAAAATTTTGCCACTCAATGCTCTGGGCAAAAATGGATGTGTTTTGCAACCATAGGCACAGAATTATGGTTCTATAATATTGTAATATTTGTCTCTCAGGGCACCTGGCTGGCTCCGTAGGAAGAGTGTGCAGCTCTTGATCTCAGGGTCATCAGTTCGAGCCCCATGTCAGGTGCAGATATTAATTACATAAATAAAACTTAAAAAAATATATTTGCCTCAGTTGCTTAGGACAGTGGCACAGAAGAACATGGAAATTGAATTTTCATTTTGTGGTCTTAGGTGCTACTTGGTCACCAGAGTCCATTGGAAATGGGGAAATAGTATAAGGAGAGTAATTTTTATTTTGACATGCTGAATCACTGTCTGCCTTGACTATATTTTTCTCAACATTCATTTGCTTGTCTTTTCATGTATTTGTTCTTAATTTCTCTTGCTCATACTTTCTCTTTCTCCTTCTCTTTCTCTTGTCCCTTTCTCTTCTTAACCTCAGATCCACACCCTTCTGGTTCCCTTCTCCGTGCCTCTCTCTCCTTTTCTTTTCTTTTCTTTTTTAATGTTTATTTATTTTAGAGAGAGAGACAGAGACAGAATGTGAGTGGGGGAGGGGCAGAGAGAGAGAAAGACAGAATCTGAAGCGGGCTCCAGGCTCTGAGCTATCAGCACAGAGCCTGATGCGGGGCTTGAACCCACCAAAGTCAGACTTAACTGACCTGAGCCAGAGTGGGACTTAACTGACTGAGCCACCCAGGTGCTCCCTTTTTTTTAATACATAAATCATTTCTTGTTGGTCTTATTTATTGAATATTATGATGGATTGCTTAGTCTTCATTAAAAAGTGTTGAATAGATTATATACAAACTTCAATTAATCCTGCTGACTTAAGTTTCCATTGCCACATGTACTCCCTGATTGACTTCTATTTCAGCAGCTTAATGGTTCCCAGTTATTAAAAACCTTTTGTACCTTAAGAAAGCTTAGGACTGGAAAGGTTAACATGTTATGGCCTAAGAAGAAAACAAAGTATATGAGCATAAGTTGCCCAAAGTAATCTGCTTTCTCCTCACATACTACTTGCTTTTCACTCTCTTGTAGACACCCAACAGAGAAATCACATGCCAGGGATGTTTCTTAGCCTATGACGCAATGGAGCTTAGTCTTGCCCATTAAGGAGATCTGTGAACACTGAGAGACTCCAGCGCTTTATGTAAGGATGGGCCCACAAAGGCTGGGAGTGGCCAGAAAGATCATCCCCTGAGCCGAGGATCGCTGGGCCTCAACTCCAGAACTAATTTGTGCACTAGGACATGACTCAAAAATCTTATAACCAGGCAGAAAAGTATGTATGTGTGTGTGTGTGTGTGTGTGTGTGTGTGTGTGTATAAATTTATATATACATAAATATATATATACTTATTTTTTTAATGTTCATTTATTTTTGGGAGAGAGGGAGAGAAAGAGCATGAGCAAGGGAAGGACAGAGAGAGGGAGACACAGAATCCAAAGCAGGCTCCAGGCTCAGACCTGTCAGCACAGAGCCCAATGTGAGGCTTGAACCCATGAGCTGTGAGATCATGACCTGAGCCAAAGAAAAGTTGCCCCCAGAAGGGTATATTTTAAAAAATCCCCTTCTCTCTGCTAAAGAGACACTTGCATTCTTTATTCAACAGCTGTATATAGGGTGCTCCTCAGTGTAGTACATATCACCTTCCCACCTGCTTAAGTACTGGGTACTCTAGCCCTTCCCTAATCAACATGGTCCACAGCAGATTCTAAGAATTCCATGGGGCCCTGCCTTCCCCTGAACCTTGGAAATAAAGACCCATCACATGGCACCTTTGTAACAAATCCCAGTCCCCATCTCCCACTTCAGGTTCTAAGACTTCCTGGACCCTCTGGGAAGTCACAGCCTGATCGGTACCTCGGACAGTTCCACTATATCCACTGGGGAGCAGCATATACCTGTTGGATTGTTCTGTAAGCAGGCTGGGGTCCTTCATCCTTAACCTCTTCCTCCGGTCCTGAGAACACTATTTCTTCTTCCTCCTCCTCACTTTCTCCAGAACAGGAATCAAATGCATCAGCATAATATTCTTCAGCCACAAGCGGGTCTTCTGGGATGTCTGAAATAAAGAATAAACAGCAATCAAGTCCTACCAGTCATTAAAATTGTAACAAATCTAGGATCTCCTATATTTTCCCAGAGATGTATATTATGTTTGTGCTGATAAAGCTCTCAGGAGGGTAGAGCTGAATCTTAGCTTCCTGAAAGTATCTGGTTGAATGTAATAAATACTCAGCAAAATTAAACCCGTAAAGGAAAGGAGGAATGACTCTACCAGCAACCATATTTTGAAGGTGGAAGAATAAAGCCATGAAACAAGGAGAAATGATCTCTTGGAGGCATAAATCTTTATTACAAAGGAGGGGATGTAGGAGCAGAAGCAGGATGAGATGCCTTGCCTGCAGGGCTCTCTTACACACCCACACAAAACTTCTGCAGAGGCAGCTGGAGTAGAACTATGACAGCACTCTTCCTGGGAACTTCTTTTTTAAAGAATAAGTGGTGAGACCAGGTAAGATGCATAGGATATATAGGAATGGCATTTTGGCAAGCTGGGGAAAACATTACGGTTCTTTTTTAATAGGCTATGAAGGCTTTTGAAATGGTGTTCACTCTGGGACCCTGCTTACTTACATCTATATGTGGCATTTATTGTTTTTAAAAAGGAAAGATCACTCACTTAAGTTGATGCCAAGAAGTGACTACCTAAGTTACATGATGCAATGTTATTACTAACTAAAAATATAATCGGTGTTTATAATGGTTTTCTTTTTTTTTTTTTTTTTCAACGTTTATTTATTTTTGGGACAGAGAGAGACAGAGCATGAACAGGGGAGGGGCAGAGAGAGAGGGAGACACAGAATCGGAAACAGGCTCCAGGTTCTGAGCCATCAGCCCAGAGCCCGACGCGGGGCTCGAACTCACGGACTGCGAGATCGTGACCTGGCTGAAGTCGGACACTTAACCGACTGCGCCACCCAGGCGCCCCTATAATGGTTTTCAACCAAGAAAGGCCAAGACTGGATCACAAAAAAACATAGTGGTATCAACTCCAATTTACTAATGAAGGCCTAGAAGTAGGGAAATATCCTCGGGGAAAGGAGCAAATTACAGAGTGACACCCCACCATATTAAAACCATGGGCATTTTAGGCTCTGCACCATTGTCTGATTTATAAACAAAATAATTCTTCTAAATAAATTCTTCTAAATCATAACAAACAGCACTGTTTTTCAACCCACTGTTGCTACTCTGTGTTTCTTGGGGGGGAAATATGGAATTTGGCGTCAGAGAATCAGGTTGGAATCCGGCTCTACTGCCTCTTACAGGAGAACCTAGACAAGGTATTTGAACTTACTGAGCTCCAATTTCTCCAGTAAAACTGGCATAAGGGTAACCTGGCAGGGTAGCTGGGAAGATTCAGTAATATGATTCTTATGAAACCACTGTATACAGGGAAGCTTTATAAAATGTTCACTCAATTTCCACATCTGTAAAAATGGACTTTTCATTAAGTGATTCCAGAATCCTCTGGAAGTAGGATACTTAGTAGAGGTAGAGTTCCCTGATAGTCTGACAGCGGGGTACTTTAAAATCTTCGCTAACTATGGTTTCCCATAAAACACAAGAGGCCAGTGCCATGACCTCAAAATTAACTCAAAATACAAAAATTACATATATTAAAAAACTGTCTTTGCCAATTCCTTAGGAAGGGGCACACTGGGGCTCCCATACTTCTGGTAACTCCAACACAGACTGTTTTCTCTTTAGATCACTGGTTTTCTGTTGAGCAGCAAATGAAATAGATTATTTGTATATGGGAGCCATGTTTTATAAAAATCTTGACTCAACTCACACTCAGAATGGCTTGAGGAGTAGATGAAGCATATACGAAATATATGAGCAAGATAAGTATATGAAAACTAATAGCTCCCAAGTAGATAATTCAAGTCTCTAGTTTTGTCCTCAAGTAGGGGCATTTCTCACTGAATGGAATGGTGGACAGGACCACATGACTTCCTACCTCTGTTCCTCCCCCTCCACCTCTCCCTCCATCTCTGCGTCTCTTTCATAGACTTGTCCACTCTGTCTTCTTCTTCCCACCTCCTCCTATTTCCTCTCCCTCTCCCCCCAGAGGCTCTCTGTCTCTTTGACAGTTATTCGTTCATTTATTTATTCCTATTTTTCTCTTTCTTTCCCTCTATTCCTCATCTCCTCCATGTTAGGCCAGAATATTTGCTTTCAAATTTGACTGTGACACAATAAGAATATCATTTACATTGTTTCCCAGTACACAGAAATGTGCTTATATTTGTGTATGAACATAAATATATTTGTAGTTGAAATGAAAGTTTCATGCATCCAGATTTACCCTTACTAAATATGACAATTCTGGTCTTTCACGTTCTATTCAAGAAAACTGTTTTAAATGCTAGTTGCAACTTGTTGATTTCTCACCACACAATTTGAAAAACACTAGTTTAGAATGCTGGCTTTGGAATCAAAAAAGAGCTGCATTTAAGTCAAGGCTCTAATATCAGCTCTATACCAGCTCTATTCCTGCCCTTCAGCTTTCTCATCTGTAAAATGGAGATGATAATGCCCATCTCTTAGAATTGTTGAGAACATTAAATAGTATAATGGATGCAAAGCACCATGCACATTATGTACCCAGTAAATGTCATTACTAACATTTACCATAAAACTCTGTACACGTTTTGCCTGTAATACACAACACCAGGAAGAAACAGAAATATTGGACAATCACAAATATATACACAAAATAGAATCACTTCTCAAAATCCATACTGTACCCAACTTAAATGGGTAATAAGGCAAAAGGCCAAATCCCACAGCCAAATGGTTCTCTTGATAAATGCTGAGCCCCACCTCCCATAACATGACTCCTTGTGCACAGAGTCTTGGTCTTAGAGGAAAGATTCCCTCTCTTACCAAGGATCCCCTCCCAGGAAGGAGAGGAAGGAAAGAAATGGTAAGGAGGAAAGTGCCCTCTTGCCACTTGTGCCTAAGTCATAAAGCAGACGGGGATGAATTCATCTCCAATATTTCTGAAACGAGCACCACTATCTTGGTACAGCTCAGAAAAGAGATCATTTTCAAAAGGAAAAGTCAAAAGAAATGTAAGTCTGCTTAAACTGTGTTTGACAAGCTGTGTGTTTTTCTTATGCAGGCCCAATTTGAAGCCTTGTTAGGCTAAGGCTCATTTCTCCTGTCATTGAGGGAAAATGGTCTGTGATAAATAGCTTTAATTTCCTCACACCCTGAAGTCAGCCTCATAGCAGATGCACTGGAGCAGCATTCCAGATCTCTACTAGGCTGGGTGGGCAGCGACAGTGTGTTTATGAAGGAATCCAGTTGTGGCTGCCTGAACTTGGGCACCGTTGTTACAGATCCGTGCTGGAGAAAAAGAGAAGCAATCACCCTGTTCCATGAAAAGGAGGCTCTTTGCCAGACCCTTCGATTAAGACCCTAATAAATCCCTTTCTCTAAGACTTAAGTGAATATCAGGACCACCTGCAGGGCCTGTTAAAACACAGATCACTAGGCCCCACCCACTTGCTGATTCAGTAGGTCTGGGGTGAGGCCTGAAAATGTGCATTTTGAACAGATTGCCAGGGGATGCTGGGGATGCTGGTCTGGGGCACAACGTCCAAACTGTTGCTATAGGATGTGACTAATTCAAATAAAAGTACTATCATATATTATTATATAGAAGCACTATAATAGAATATGGAAGACTACATCTTCCAACCTTATATGTTATAGACCAAAAAAATGAAGTCATAAGCTTTACTTTAGAAGAGTTCAAATTGTTGTACCATTAGCTGTCACGATCTCTGTGGAGTTGTAGGGCACTCTTCTCATTTTTACTGATGGAGAAGAACAAAGCTGTGAGTGAGCAGTCCAAAGTTAAAGCACTTTACAGTTTGCAAAAGCACATTCACATCCATTATCCCATTTAATCATTGCAACAGTTATTCAAGTTAGACCAGGACATTTTTATCATTTTTTTTTGGATAATGAAAGTGAAGCTCAGGCAGGCTAATAACCAATTGAAAGTCACAGAGCTGTATGCAGGGTGGACACTAGACCAGAACACAAATAACCTGAATCCTATCTTTTTTCCACCGAATTGGTGCTATTTCATGGTTAGCTAGGAACGTTTGTCTTCGTTAGTAAAACCACGTCATGGATAAAAGGTGTGATTGTCTTCCCCCATCGCTCTGAAAGATGTTGGACAAGGGATAGGCTTTCCACTTAGGAGACGGGAAAACTGAAACACTTAGTCATCCTGGTAAAGTGTCTGAAAGGAGCTGGGAATATTGAATGCCAAGGGCTCTCCCTCAGACTCAGCCCAACTGTCACTACCCTCAACCTCAGATGTGCTCAAACTGGAGTGTGCACTGGGATTGCGTGGAGGCCTGTTAAAACAGATTCCTGGCCCCATGCCCAGTGTTTCAGATTAAAAAACTGATGGTCTGGGCAGGGGTTTGGGGGGGAGGTGGCAAGAAGTCTACATGATGCTGCTGCCGCATCTTGGAGAACCATTGCTCTACCTTACAGGACCTTCAAGGAGAAAGTGACACACAGGTGTAATTGTTGAATGTGAATTTCCCTGATACTTCATCTATTATTGTACCAGCCCTTTAAACTTCTCAAATGATCAGAAAAATGCACTAAAGAATTTATTTTTTATTTTTTAAGAAATTTTTTAAAAGAAGTAATAACATAAGAACTTTGCCTAAAGTCAAAGCCTCATTTCCTTTAGAGGAACTTAGTGATGTGGAAGGAATACCTCAGCCTGTGCACCTACCACCATGCTGAATGATTCTAACCATCTGTATGTCTTGAGTAAATGCATGTCATGAGTTTAGCACAATGGTTCTCAAACGGTGTTCCCCAGAAGAGCAGCAACAACATCACCTGGGATATTACTAGAAAAGCAAATTCTCAGGCTTCCCAGACTTGCTGAATCAGAAACTGAAGGAAGTGTCCAGCAATCTGCATTTTAATAAGCCCTCCAGGGGGATCCTGATGCAAGCCTAAATTTGAGAACCGCAAATTTCGCACAATGACTGGCACTTTCTGCTCAAATAAAAATAGCTTCTACAGATATCCCCAGTTGATAAGCTCTTGGGAGGCAGAAGCCAAGATGGTCCTGTTCCCCATGATTTCTCAAACCCATGGCTCAACGCAGACACTCCAAGATGCTCTGGTTTCTCTTCAGATCTAGAAATCTTTTGCCTTTTCAAAGCAGACACTCCAAACTCAAAGCTTCCTGTCCAACAAATGAATGCCTACACCTCTAAGAGATAAGCACTTTCAAATTTCATGCAAAGAATTTCCTAATCTTTGTTTTGGGGAAGGGCAGGAAAAGGGCAGTGGGGGACATAAAGATTTTTTCCTCCAATAGTGTCAGAACTGATTGGTGACCAAGTGACCTGTGACTTGGGAAATCCAACAGATTCACTCACCACTTTTCTGCCCCTTCTCCTAGGAAGTCAACAATACCCACAAGGTATTTTTTTTTTTAAGCAATTTTTTTCAATGTTTTTATTTATTTTTGAGAAGAGAGAGACAAAGCATGAGTGGGAGACGGGTAGAGAGAAAGAGGGAGGCACAGAATCGGAAGCAGGCTCCAGGCTCTGAGCTGTCAGCACAGAGCCCCACGTGGGGCTTGAACTCATAAGCCATGAGATCATGACCTGAGCTGAAGTTGGAAGCCCAACCAACTGAGCCACCCAGGCACCCCTCCACAAGATATTTTTAAAATGGTTCTCATTATGCCTACCATCTCGGGGAAAAAGCATCTCCTCCTAAAGAGAGGATGTTCTCTATGTCAGCTGTGGTGGGGCAGCTGGGGGTGAGGAGGGGATCTCGTGGCAGGCAGCTGCCCAGACATGCCCTTCTTTATTTTTCCTTTCTTTCCTAGTTTTCTGAAGTGGGCAATGGCTTTATCTTGAGCCAGAAAATATTGAACAAAAGCTATAATAAGAACAAACTGATCTATTGTTAGATCTTGATGTGGCCTCTAAAGACCACGTTCTCACATCACAAACTGGAAGCAGCGGTGCTCAGAATGACAATAGTTATTATTACACTGACAAGGCAGTTCTCCAGATTTCTTATTTTCCTAAATATGGCACTTGTGGGTGTGAAAAAGATCGCCTTAATCCATTTTTTTAATGAAAACATTTTAAATAAAAACATCATCTTCTCATATGTTGAAGAAACCTATGATTAATATGCCACAACATTCCCAAAACTACTGGGTGAGAGAATGCCTTGAGAAGGCACTTAGATGCAGACACTGTCTCTGCTGAGCTGCCTCAGTTTCCCCAGAGAGCTCTATCTTGTGTAAGGTGCAGGCAAATTGGCATGAAAAAAACCACAGAAATTGAAGCCCAAGTTTACTGGTGATGTCTGCTGCTTCTGAGAGATTAAGAGGATAAACTGTAGGGTCAGGCTGAGGTTCAAATCTGGTCTCTGCTGCTTATTGGCTCTGTGACCTTGGGCAGCTGATGTCACTTCTCTGGTGGTTTTTCCCATTTGTATGTGGGTGTAGTGAATACTACTGATGTGCCACCCAAACCTCCTTACCAGGCGCACCCCAAAATATAACTGACACACTCATCCAGCTGCTGTGAGCGCTGGCTGCCGTGTTAGTCTCTGCTGGGGCTACCGCAACAAAATGCCACAGACCGGGAACTAAAACATTTACTCTCATCGTTCTGGAGGCTGGAAGTTCGAGATCCAGCTGTTGGCAGGTTTGGTTTCTCCTTGGCTTGTGGGGGGTTGACTCTCTAGCACTGGTTTTTCAGGGTCCTAATCTCTGATCTCCTCTTCTGATAAAGACACCAGTCAGATAGGATTAAAGCCCACCCTAACAGCCTCATTTTAAGTTAATCATGTCCTTAAAGGCCCCATCTCCAAATACAGTCACATTATGAGTTACTGTGGGTTAGGGTTCAAAATATGAATTTTAGGGGAACATAATTCAGCCCATAACAATTGCTAACAGGGCACAAATGCCCTTCTCCAGACAATTGCTCTCAGATCAAAGAATTTCCTTATCAAAGAGGTTATGTGTTCCCTCCACCCTGGAGCAAAGTCCTGGCCAAGGACTTAATGACTCAAGTGGACCTGGCCCCCTCGTATCCCTCATGCTCCAGAGCTTTCTGTGGGTCTAGATATACCCTCCCCCTGAAACCAAGAGCTCTCCCTCAATAAAACACATACACCAGAATAACCATTTCAGGCTCTGCATCTAAGGAGCCCAATCAAAGACTTGGGGGTATTATAATAATACCTTAACTCATAGCTGTAACATACAATTCTATACGAGGTGGGTGATGTTGTGCAATGATCTAAACACCTCTTAAAGGAAAATAGTCAGATGCCAGCAAGGTCACATTCTTTTATGTTATACATTTATTCCCTCAGACTTTCTACAAACAATACCTACGGACACTGCTAAAGTGAGTCATTTGTCAGATATAAATTATATCTCAGACAGCCAAATTTTTTATCTGTTGAGGTCTAATATACTTGCCCTGCTCAAAGTTTTCTTTTCTTTTCTTTTTAAAGTTTATTTTTATTTATTTTTTTGAAAGAAAGAGAGAGAGAGTGGGCACATGAGTGGAGGAAGGGCAGAGAGAGAGAATCCCAAGCAGGCTCTGCACTGCCAATGCAGAGCCTGATGCAGGGCTCGAACCCACAAACCATAAGATCATGATCTGAGCCAGATCAAGAGTCAGATGCTTAACTGTCTGAGCCACCCAGGCAGCCCTCAAAGTTTTCTTAAAATGCTCTATCTAGCACAGTGTCTAGAACGTAGTAAGTGCTTAATAAATGACCATTACTATTCCCTTAGCAGGTAGAGAATGTTTGTTTTCTTCACAGTTTTCATACCAAATATAAGTACCTATCATTCTAATTTTAGTAAACGTGCTGCTGAAGCAGGCACCCAACTGTAAGCATTTAGAAAAATACCTGACGAGAGTGCAGGGAAAGACAATATGATCCCTCTGCCAGAGACAAGAAGAGGACTTTGGCCTTACTCCAGAAAAGGGGTTGGGAAGGAGAGTAGGAGGGGTCAGAGCCAGCAAGCTGGTGGCACATCAAACACTTGGTGTAGTAGGCGAGAGACTGGGTTTGCTGTGTGAATCAAAAGGTGCCAAAGGAGGCCACCAGCCTCAGAACATGAGATGGAGGTGGACGGAGCCTGCCCATCAATTACAAAGAGAGCTCTGGACAAGCTTCTGTTTGAGTCAAGCTTCCCAAATCTTGGGACAGGGCATCCAAACTGATGTCTGGGTTACCTCATCCTTGGTACGTCAAAGAAGCACTCATGTATAAAGGGTCAACAGCAGAGCTACAGCAAACTCCCCAGGTAGAGGCGATGTGTCTTTCAGGGAGACAGCTGGACTCC
Source organism: Puma concolor (assembly GCF_028749965.1). Classification (NCBI taxonomy): domain Eukaryota; kingdom Metazoa; phylum Chordata; class Mammalia; order Carnivora; family Felidae; genus Puma; species Puma concolor. The sequence goes on along the minus strand of NC_141675.1, from coordinate 27,525,904 downwards.
ACCATGGCTGAGTCCCCAGCCTTTCATTCTCCCAGCAGCTAATAAAGGTACTAGGTCTGTCACCCTTGGACATACCTTCCCTTGCACTGTTAGAAGAAAAAAACTGGCTTGGAAACTTTGCTGTTTTGGAAAAGGCATTTTGCCAATTTCTAAACTTCAACATATACTGGGTTTATTTTTCCTTTTCAATTTTTAAAAGCCATCCCTCCCTGCACTGTGAACCATGAAACGGGTTTTCAGGGTTATTCAGTGAGTCATCAGCGGGGCCAAGTTCTCAGGGTGTCCTAGTTCCCATCAGCAGCCATTAAGATTGCTCATGGGAGCTCAGAAGTCCTGGAGGGGGAAGGGTACGCTCGGAAAATAATTTTCCATGTGAATCATCCCCTTTTATGGATACCATGGGTCCCTGCTGGAGGGCCTGGAGAGACTGTTACTCCATATTCCAAATGCTGCTACATCTCTATTTCATTACAAAGAGCCCCCTTCTGGGCCTGTGGGAAGCAACTATAATTTTCAATCACCATAGTGTTTAGTGGGGCTGGAGGCTTACAGCAGCACATTTGCTAAGGAACATTTTGAACCAATGTTCAGTCCAGGGAAAGATATGGACATCCCCCAGTGAAATGAACACACTCATACTCCAAAGCAGAAATGAACACTCCAGATAATGTCTTAACACGCAGCTTTTGCAATCACCTCCAATCTTAACACAGGATGCCACAAATTCTGCCTAATGCACTCACTACCATGTCTCTCTTCCCCATCTGTCTCCCCCACTGCCAATAAAATGGAGTATGAAATCTTCAGCTGGGCAGTCCAGGCCTTCTATCACCTGGGTATATGCTCTTTCCCAGACCTGTCTTCTCTTACCAATGAATTCCGTAGCTCTCAGTTAAAGGTATGCACCAAAAGGGACTCTGATTGGGTAGTCCTGGGCTGGGTCCAGGCAGTTTTATTTTTCTGATGCTTTCCAGATGGTTCTCTCATGTACCTTTAGATCAGGACCTTGGCTTTTGTGACCTGGACTCTACATTTTCTCCTGAACTCACTCTTGCTTTCTAACCTCATTCCTTTCAAGAGCTCTCCTTCCAGAACTGCCTTGTCCAATATGGTAGCCACCATGCACAAGTGGTTATTAAAATTAAAATTAATTACAATGAAATAAAATGACAAATTCAATTCCTTAGTCACACTGGCCACATCTCAAGCACTTGAAAGCCATCTGTGACAAGATCATAGAACACTTCCATCATCGCTGACAGTCCCACCAGACAGTGCTGTTCTAGAGTGTCCTCCTTTATATGTCTAGTTATGCTGGACTACAGCCTCCAGTTTGGATTTTCCTAGACTTCTTTGAAACCCTGGGATGTGGGTCACTTCACCTTTCTGACCTTTTGTTCCTCCTCTGGCCAGCACACCCTCCACCACCACCAATCCTGATCCCTGCAAACAAGAAGGTACAACTACAGCCCCAGAGGTTTTCTGACTCTCCTAGTCCTGGACTTAACAGGGAAGAGGCAGTGACTTGATCCCACCCTAATGCTGGGCCTCCTCTGCATGTGCCCAGAGCCACTTCAAAGGACCCATCAAATCAAACCTTCTCATCTAGAGTATGCCTTTTCCACCTTCTTTTATATAGGACCAACAAGTAGAGCTTTTCCACCCATTTTTAAAGTTTTTATTTAAATTCTAGGGGCACCTGGGTGGCTCAGTCGGGTGAGTGCCTGACTTCAGCTCAGGTCATGATCTCTCGGTTTGTGAGTTCGAGCCCTGTGTCGGGCCCTGTGCTGACAGCTCGGGGCCTGGAGACTGCTTTGGATTCTGTGTGTGTCTCTCTCTATCTGCCCCCCTCCCCCTGCTCTTGCTCTCTCTCTGTCTCTCACAAATAAATAAACGTTAAAAAAAATTTTTTTTAAATAAAAAAAATAATAAATTCTAGTTAGTTAACATACAGCATCATACTAGTTTCAGGTGTGCAATATGGTGATTCAATACTTCCATACAAATGGAATGTAGAGTTTTAATAGATATTCATCTCCCTCCCTTCACCCCAGAGAAAGGCGGCTCATGGACCTCCTAGATCCCCAAAGTAGACAATGTGTTTTACTGCATAGCAGGTATCACATCTACTTTATTAACCACATCACTAACTGTAAGTGGAACTAAAGCTCAATTACAAACAATATGTTTATAGTCTTGGGGACATGGCAGTTGCTTGGTTTTATGTCTTTTTGATGTTCTCTTCTCTCACACGATAAGCTATAGGTTAGTATTAATAATGTGACCTATTCTAAAATAAAGCTTCAAAACTAAGGCTAAAATTAGTCTTGTTGATTAGCTTAGCCGGCAGCATCACACATGAGGCTGTGAAAAAATTTTCTTAGCCGAAATGCATATTCATGACCCTTTTTGTAAGGAGAGCTAAATTAAGTACAGTACAGTGCCTTTCTTATATATAGGACTGCAGGTTCTGCTATGAGAAGTTCTTTGGGTGACATCTGTTTGACTGAGTGTACAAAAGCCTCCTCCCCCCCCCGCCCCCCACACACATGACAGAAATAAAGTCCCATGATCCATTTGGAAATAGGTCTCCTTCAAGGTCTAAAGTGTGTGCTTTTATTCTACATGCCAATGTGATTCTCCCTTAGGCAAAACTATAACATTTCTCTGAACTTGTTTTTCTAGTTTAGAAAGCAAAAGTCAAAATAAGTAGGTAAGTTTGTCTTTCCTCCACCAGATTCAGAGAAATAAATACAGGCCAGAGAATCTACCCTCTCAAGGAGAAATATAGGGAGACTGAACAGAGACTCTGAAGGAGCTGGTACTCCCTGGGCCTTAGGGGTCTCATCTGTAAACAGGGGACAGTAATAATTCAGCACCCTAAAAGTTGGACACTGAACTAGATGATTTCAGGCTGTTTTCCTGCTCTAAGGTTTGCAAATGTAAGACATGGAAGAATCAACGAAATTAGCATGTATATGAATCCTCTGGAGCACCTGACGAAATATGAATTCTGACCAGTAGGTCTGAAGTGGGGCCTGGGAGTCTGCAATTCTGACATGCTTGGGGTGATGGAGATGTTGCTGGTCCACGAACCACAATTTGAGTAGCAAGAGATTCGACCACAGCTTTCTGCTCCTGGTCACCAAGTGTCTGTCAAGAAGTGAGATTACAACTAAGATTTTCATGAAGCTGAAGAATTTAAAGTGCTGCCACAAGGAAGTGTCTGCCTGTGTCTTATTTTTCTTTGGCTATATTTCCTCATTAAACAGAAGCTCGGTTGCGTGGAATGCATTTAGCAATTTGTTTGTTGGCAGAAACAACACCTTGTGAGCCAAATAGGATTTCCTCTCTAATGAAATCCTGAAGTTATAATTTCTCTTTCCCACCTCTATTCTCCTGGAAAATGTTTGTTTCCCATTGGCAGCACCCCTCAGTTAACTGGCCAGCTGGAGAGAGTCAGGAAACTGCCAGAAGATGCCTGCTGGTGTGGACGTGCTTAGCTCACCAATGTGAACAGGCAAACTGAATATGGCAAGATGGGCCAATGATCACAAAAACACGAGGGAAATCTACTGCACTGATACTGTGGGCATGGCATTCATTTAAATGTTTTATTTATTTATTTTTATTTATTTATTTATTTAAAAAAATTTTTTTTTCAACGTTTATTTATTTTTGGGACAGAGAGAGACAGAGCATGAACGGGGGAGGGGCAGAGAGAGAGGAAGACACAGAATCTGAAACAGGATCCAGGCTCTGAGCCATCAGCCCAGAGCCCGACGCGGGGCTCGAACTCACGGAGTGCGAGATCGTGACCTGGCTGAAGTCGGACGCTTAACCGACTGTGCCACCCAGGTGCCCCTCATTTAAATGTTTTAATTAAAGGAAGTGAATATTATACACATCAATTTAGGCAACTTTTTATGGTCCTACTGAGGAAAATTTCTATTGCAATGTTAGATTTCCTGGGTGACCTACCCTTTCTGGACCTGGCTACTTCTTGTGGCATGAGATATGGTCTTAGAGAGGAAGGTAAGCCCATGTTTAAAAGGAGCTGTTTCATGGTTTATAAAGTCTAGACAAGCTTCCATTTACATATCCTCAAAACAGTAAGTAATAACAATTATTTACCTTTGTACAATCCTTCACAATTAAAGTGCTTTCAAATACTTTTTCTCACTTAAGCCTCCCTCACAACACGGTATGATACAGGTAGGTGGTGTTAGCCCCCCATGTTGCAGACAAGGAACATAACATTTAGAGCTGCTTGACCCTTTTTAAGTTAATTTGAAAGTGGCAGACCCCAAACCACGTCTTCTGATTCCAAATCTAGTGCTTATTTGTATTAAGTCATGCTGACTACATAATTCTGTTTGGCCATTCCTTAGAGGTAGCCACTCGATTTCATCACATACTCACAAATGCAATATTTGCAAATGGTGACTTTTTAAATTCACTGCAGCCTCCATGTCTTATCCATATCCCGTCTCTTTCTCTTCCTCTTCCCAACCACTATCTCTACCACATGCATACCACTAAATACTACAGAGCACTTTCAAGTAATGTCTAGAACCCTGACCAGAGGTTAAAATGTAATTTTTTACACGTGAAGTCACTAGAAAGAGCCATTCAGCAAAAATTACTGAATTAGTTATCTATTGCTGCATAATATCTATTACTGCCCCAGACTACGACTTAAAACAACAACACACATGTATTATCTCACACATTTTCTATGAGTTAGGAATCCAGGAGTGGCATAGGTGGAACGTCTGGGTTCAGGGCCCACCATGAGGTTTCAGCCAAGAAGTCATCTGGGGCTATAGTCATCTGTAGGCTTGATGGGGACTGGGACATCCAATCCTAAGCTCACTCATGTGGCTCTTGTCAGGAGACCTCGTTCCTTGAACAAGACCCTCTCCATAGGGGAGCTGTGTCCTTACCACACAGCAGTTGGCTTCCCTCAGAGGGAATGATCCAAAAGAGCCAGGCAGAAGCTGCAATATCTTTTGTTATCTAGCCTTGGAAGACACGTTTTTCAATTTCCACACAATCCCTACTGGTTACACAGGTCAGTCCTATTCAGCGTGAGAGAGGACCATTCAGGGGCATGAACACCAGGAGGCAAGAATCATTGTGAGGTATATTGGAGGATGGCCACAAAAAAACTATGTAGAAATTTCCAGCTTTTCTTTCATTTTTTTAGGAAAATATTTATTTTATCATCATGTATAAATAGTTGAGTTATTATATTGAGGTTACATAATGAATCATGACAGACTTCACACTAGAACTCTCTCCTAATATCCAAGTTGGTGATATCCCAACCTTTAAATGATTGTAAAGAGAAAAACATACATGTAACAGGATTAGGCTCATAATTAGGACACATAATGGATTTGAATAGTCACATACTAATGAAATTTCACATTGTTCCTCAAGTGTCAAAGTCATATTTAGGGGAAGTAAGTATGTAATTATTTTTAGCCTCACATTACATTGCTAGAATTCTAAGTATTCACAAAACTCATGGGGAGAAAAGTGCCATAAAGCTAAGATGTGCCATAACCTACATGAAGGTGGGCATGAACTGATTAAACAGAGAAATGTACAGAATATGAGACTCTGACTGGGGGACATTTAATGGGATCTATGCCAGAATTCTCTGAAGAAACAGAACCAATAGGATACGGAAACAGAGAGACAGAAAGAGACAGAGAGACATAAAGAGACAGAGAGACATAAAGAGACAGAGACAGAGACAGAGAGACAAATTATTTTAAGTTATTGGCTCTCATAGTTGTCGTGGGAGGCTGGCAAGTCCAAAATCTGTAGGGCAGGACAGCAGGCTAGGGGCCTAGGCAAGAGTTAATGTTGCAGTCTTGAGTCCAAAGGCAGTCTGGAGGCAGAATTCTTTCTTTCTCAGGGGGAACCTCAATTTTTTTCTCTTAAGATCTTCAACTGATTGGATAAGGCCCACCCACAGTGGTGTCGGAGCAAACATCTGTGTACCATAGTCTAGCCACGTTGACACATAAAATTAACCATCATGAGATCTAACAGGAATATTCTTTCCCAACTTGGACTCTGGCAGAGAAGATGAATGGAGCTGGCAAAGAGAACTCAGATCTTCCATGTAGATTGCAGAAGTCCCAAATAAGTAGAATTCCAGGACACTTCCGGGATAAAGTGCCACCCCAACACTTAAATGCTGACTTGGGGACCAGTTACTTGACAAATGGAAACAAGAATCTACTTCCTACCTTGAAAATCTCTTGGTCTCTAAGTATTCATGGTAAACTGTCCACAGATCTCTGGTAGAGTTCTCTTTACAGTCATTCTCAGAATATCTTGCCATCTTCATTTTTTTTGGAGTTTTAAAACCTTTCCGGTGAGTCTGACTGACTATTTGGGTCAAAACACTGATGGCCATCATGAACAACACCAAGGCCACCATGCAGAGTGGGATCTATGCAAGGCTTCCTTCTGGCAGGCGTGGGTACCCAGTGTTGCACCATGACCATAGAGCAAGTATCTGCAGAAAAGGCTCAGGGAATATTAAAGTCATTTTTCCTTAACTATTACTGATTAGTGATTCAAATGGGGGTCCTTTGACAGAGACAGCAGACCAATAAAACCATCAAAGTGAATTTTTGAAAAAGCTTAATTCAGAAAAAAAAAAAAACAGATAAGAAAAACTCCCCTAGGTCTCTTATAATAGCCAGGAACTACTTCCAACTTAAAAAAAAAAAAAACTAGGTGTCTTAGACTGGATTCCCCAGAAACAGACTCTGAGATGAGGAGTCTCATCACAGTTATTTGTTAGGAAAGGACCCCAGGAACCACTGGTAGGGGGTAAGGAAGTGGGACAGAGAGGGCTGGCAGCCATGCAAAGGGCCCATATCAAGCAGAGTCCCACAAGGGGTAATCATGGCTCACCACAGAGCTCTAGGGACAGTTGGTGGAGGCACTGGAACACTTACACTCTTGCACACATTCATCACTTTTAAAAGGCTGCCTTGGGTAACTCTGGGTGTGGGAGGGTGGTGCATGGCAGGAGTGAGGGGCAAATTCCTAGGCACTTCTGGCTATCTTTGAGTACTGGAAAAGCAGCCTCTGGGAGTCTGAGAGCAGCCTTCCCCTCCCCCCACCCCCAACAAAAGAAACATAGGTAGGAGACTGAGTTCAAAGAAATGGTAAAGGAATGGAAGGGGATATGGATGGAACAGTGACAGCAGCTGCTATATGGGGGAAATGTTTTTCTGACACTTCCTTCCTAGTTAGAAGTTCTATTTACTTGGTTCATCCAATCTGATACCCTCCTGTCACATACCTCCTCTAAAAACAAGTAATGGAATCCCAGGTGTTTACCTGTTCTTCATCCCAAAGTGCCCCCCTGAAGCACTTAACCTGACTCACATCTCCAGTCACTTCTTGGTTCTCTACATTTTTGACCATCATCACTTTCACTTCTTAGTTACCACTTACATTTCAATTTGATCACCCAGTTGTGACTCTGTCCCACCAACCCAAATCCCAAATCCAAATGAAATTTCAGTTTGCTTTGCACCCAGTCCATCCAACCCCACCAACTTGCTGCACAGAGCTCAGTTCCTCAAGGACAGTGAACCTCCCCCAACCCTAGCTCCACTTGGTCTCTTGATCTGAACCAAGGTATTGCTGAATTGTTCAGCCATGGTGTTTATGGAATTCTAACTCATATATAGGTGGTAACATTCCCAAGAAATCAGCACTCACAAAGGAAAAGAAAAAAAATCTTGAAATCACAAGGTTCAGTGCCCTCTCCCTGTTAATATCCAGCTCCTCCTCTCAGCGCATATATGTTTTTGTGATCTGTGATTGTCCTCATCCAACACATAATGAAAAAGCCCAGGGCATGCCTACTGATTTGCATCAAAATCTTTTCACAAACAGCAATAATGCTAAGTCATCCCACTAGAAAATTAATTTCACCCTATTTAATAACTAAGAAGAAATGGATGTGCTATATATTTGCATGGTAACAGTATCAGAAGTGTTTGTTTCAGTGAAGCCAAAGCCAAGTTTCAGTAAAGGAAAGGAAGACTCCTGCAAGCAAATTTCATTTCAAATTTACGTTTTCCAGTGCCATTAGTGAATTTACCAACATTCTCAGAACCCAAAGACAACGGGCAGAAAATTACTTAGACCAAGGGTCGGCAAACTAGGGCCTATGGGCTAAATCTGGGCCTGCTTTTGTAAACAGTGTTCCTGAACACAGTCATAGCCTCTGTCATCCATGGCTGTTTTCTCTCTATGATGGCAGAGTTCAATGGCAAAGTTGAGTAGTTGTGACAGAGATAGCGTGCTCTGTAAGACCTAAAATATTTACTATCGACCATTTAAGAAAGTTTGTCCACCTCTGCTATAGACAGTAAGCAGTTACTGGCCACTCCAGATAAATACATTCAGAAACTGTGGAGCTGGGAGCTGCCTCTCCTTCAAATCTAGGAGCCTTCAAATCCACCAAGAGTCATCTCAGTAGAACTAAAGATATTCCTATCACTCTGGAAATTCCAAAGGATTTAGGAACTTTGCCTCATGAATCAGGGTCAAAGACCAAATAGTAGAACAGAAGATCATTATGGTACTCTTATCCCTTAGGATATTACAAGGGTTTTGGGAGCTCTGTGCCAGGAACTGGGGACAGAGAACAATATATACATTTTCTATTAACTTCACAGAATCCAGTTTATATCTGTGGCTGAGGGAAGGATTCTCTGAGAACAGGACATTCAAATTGAGGCCTGAAGAATGAATAGGCATAGACCAGGTACACAGTGAGATAACATGATGTGGCTTCCAGAAGAAAGAACATTTGCAAAGGATGTGAAGTGGGAAAGATATGGGCATATCCAAGGGAAAGAAAGGAAGCCAGTGTAGCTGGACCGTCAGGAATAGAGTGGCCAACTATTCCAGTTTTCAGTGCTAAAACCGAGAAAGTCCCAGGCAACATAGGATGGCCAGTCTCCCTAACAGGAGTGACATGAATCGTAACATTGGGCAAGGTTGGCCAAGTGGGGAGCAAGTAAGCAGGGCCCTTGTGGGCCCTGTGAAAGGTTTTCTATTTCGAAACACAATAGAAAGCCACTGGAGGACTTTAAGCAAAGCAATGACAAACTCTAATTTACATTCTTAAAAGAACATTTTGGCAGCCATTTAGAGAATGAACTAGTTGGAGGCCAGAGACTAGCCAGAGGCAGGTTTAACACACCAGGTGAGGTGACAGTTGCTTAGCCTTGGGCAATTGAGGCATTAGGTGAGTGGCCTGGGAATGGATTCTCAGAACCCATGTTAGAGATGACAATCTGAGACTTGCAAAAGTTAGAGGACTTGTCTAATGTCATACAGCCAGTGTGGGAAGCCTGGACTTGATCTTTCTTTGTATTTATCAGGCAAAAGACAAAGTTAAGAAGATACATCCAACTACATGATCCTTAGTAGGATGAAAATTTCTAAGAGAAACAAAAGGGGGAAATAGATTTTGTATTTTATAAGTGATTACGGTTTCTCCGATTTGATCAATTGCAAAACTTAATTTAAGACACAAGTGAAATTCAAAATAAATAAACAAATAAATAAAGCACAAGCAAAATTCATTGTTAAAATGGTGGGATAATTTTTACCAAATTATTCAACAAGAAAAATTTACAAAAATGTGACAATGCAAATAGCATAAGTATTGTGCTGATTCCCTCCATAAAATGAAAAATGAGGATTGTAAACAACAGGGAGGAAGAAAAGGATTAATGTGAAAGTGAGAAAATGTTACGCATTTCTGACCTTAGGAACTGAATTAATACAAAAGCCCCCAGAAAACTTAATAGGATAGAATAAATCTTCACAATGGAAAGGTATATATACATAAAGATATATAAATTCAGGCCCATCCTTGCTTTTGCTGTGTATTCTACTAAAAATGAGAAAACTAGAATTACATTTATTCCATCAGTACATTAAATGCCTTTGTCAAATGCAACTAAAATTTTCATAGGCCATTCAACTAAAAATAATTTCATACCTTCCCAAGAGAAAATTAAACAAAATAAGAATATATTAATCTAAGATTATAACTACAGACACAAAAATAGAGATAGCTGTTGTGTAATTTATCAATGTTGACATAGAACAGTGTACCTAAAGGCATGGTCTGAAATCCCACGCCTCCAGGGAAAGAGCACATTTTACTGTCGCCATACCTCCCAGTCTCTGGTTTTATTTCCGTAACAATAAAAATGGAAAATCAACCTGCTCTAAAGCATTGATTGCATTTGCTGATGCTACAGCTCTCCAAGGACTATTTTTTGGAAAAGTGAAAGAGAAATACAAAATAATTTATCAGACAATTTGCATCTTATTTGGGATTCCTCAGTGGTGAAAACTGCTATGCATAGCAAATGCTGGAGCCAGGCATTTGGGTGATTGACTGAGAAACTCCCAAGCTCTCTGGGGGTAAATCTATAAGTAAATGAACACACTTCACCACACAATTATCCCCACAGGAGGCGCCTCAAACAATTTCAAGATCTTGCATCCACCTACTTAGCACATAAAATGATGTCGATTAAAGCATAAAAGTGTATCATCTCAGTAAGACTGCAGCTTTTATGACCATTACAATAACACTGGCAACATCATGTCTGCTTATTAATGATTTCACACCTGTGAAATTCAAATAGAGTAGGTTTTCTACCTTACAGCACCATATTCAGGAAAGGAGATCCTGCTGCTTTGTTATCCTTTATGCCAGTTTATTAAAAATTATTTAACAGGGCAGTACAAATGGAGAAATTATTCATGATACCCAGGAATACTTAATGCTGGCTTTTCCAGTATCTCACTGCATGACTAGAAGAACAGTTCTCAAAGAATAGTCCAGGGACCATGGGAGTCCCCAAGACCCTTTCAGGAGAGCCCAAAATCTAAACTACTTTCATAAACAGCACTAAGATCTTCTTTGTCTCTTTTACTTTGATCCTCTCATGAGTACATAGTTTTCCAGACACTATATTACATGTAATATCATGATAAATCTAAATGAAAAGCAGATATGAGAATCCAGCTGCATTCTATTAAGCCTCTTTTTAAAAATTGTAAAGGTATAAAACAATGCCACTCTTCTCAATAAATTTTTTATTTTGAAAAATAGTCAATGTTCATAATAGGCAACAACATGGATGAAGCTTGAGGATTCATTATGCTAAGTGAAATAAACCAGTCACAGAAAGACAAATACTGTGTGATTTCATTTACATGAAGTATCTAAAATGTTTAAATTCATAGAATCAAAGCGTGGCTTCCAAGGACTGGAGGAAGGGGGAAATGGGGAGTTATTAATCAATAAGCATAAAGATTTAGCTGAGCAAGATAGGTTCTAGAGATCTGCTGTGGAACAGTGTACCTATAACTGACAGTACTATAGTTCACTAAAAAAATCTAAGAGGGTAGGGGCGTCTGGGTGGCTCAGTTGGTTAAGGGTCCGAGTCTTGGTTTTGGTTTGGGTCATGATCTCATGATTTTGTGGGTTCGAGCCCCACCTCGGGCTTTGAGCTGACAGCATGGAACCTGCTTGGGATTCTCTGTCTCTGTCTCTGTCTGCCCCTCCCCTGCTTGCACTGTCTCTATTTCTTTCAAAATAAATAAATAAACTTAAAAGTTTTTTTAAAAAATCTAACAGATTTTTATGTTAATTCTTCTTAGATTTCATGTTAATTCTTCTTACCACAATGAAATAAAAGTTTAAAAAATTAAAATAAAAAACTAGCTGCCCTGTCGGGGTGTCCCCTGAGAGGAGTGCCCTAGGACCATGTCCCCCCACCCCAGTTTACATCCACTTCAGCTTAAGCTATTCTGCCAAGGTGACCTCTATGCATAAAGCCCTGGGACCCCATGGCTTGCACTCACTTCATTTATCTTGCCAGAGTGCCTTCAGTGATTAGAACCCTGGGCTTCCCCTGACCTGTACCCACATCAGCTTTAGCTACAATGCCAAGGTATTCTCAGTGCATAGGACCACGGGACCCCCTCCTCCAATCTACACTCACTTCAGCTTTAGGTATCCTTCCAGGGTACCCCCTGCATGGAGAGTCTTGAGACATCCCCAGCTCACACCAGCCAGCTCTAGCCAGCCAGCAAAAGTCACCATGCATGCATAGTCTTTTTTTTTTTTTAAGTTTATTTATTTTGAGAGAGAGTGTGTGCATGCATGAGTTGGGGAGGAGCAGAGAGAGGGAGAGAGAGAATCCCAAGCAGGCTCTGTGTTGTCAGCACAGAACCTGGTGTGGGGCTTGAACTCATGAACTGCAAGATCATGACTGGAGGTGAAATCAAGAGTTGGGTAGTTAACCAACTGAGTCCCCCAGGTGCCCTGCACACATGTTCTATATAGGGGACACCATACATGTGACCATTTCTCCAAGTTTAGAAGTAATTGTTCCACCTAATCTATAGAAACAAATAGAAAGTAAAGCAAAATGGGGACACAAAGGAATATGCTCCAAAACAAAGTCCAAGACAAAACCTCAGAAAAATAACTAAACAAAACAGAGATAAGCAATATACCCGATAAAAAATTTTAAGTAATGATCATAAAGATACTCACCAGACTGGGAAAAAGAATGGAAGAACTCAGTGAGACCTTCAATAAAGAAACAGAAAATATGAAAAAGAACCAATCAGAGCTGAAAAATACCATGACTGAAATAAAAAAAAAACACACTTGAGGGAATGAACCAGTAGATTAGCAAATGCAGAAGAACATATCAGCAATCTGGAAAACAGGATAATGGAAAGCACCCAAGCTGAAAGCAAAAAAAGAGAAAAGAAACTAGAAAATGAGGATAGGTTAAGGGATCTCTTGGACAACATCAAGGAAACAAACATTCCATTTTATGGGTCCCAAAAGAAGACAGAGTGAAAGGGGCAGAAATCTTATTTGAAGAAATCATAGCTGAAACTTCCACAACCTAGGAAAGGAAACAGACATCCAGGTTCAAAAAGCATAGAGAGTTCCAAATAAGATGACCCCAATGAGGTCCACACCATGACATATAATAACTAAAATGTCAAAGGTTAAAGATCAAGAGAGATTTTAAAAGCAGAGGGAAACAAAACTTTCATCAAGGGATACCCTAAAAGTCTATCAGCTGATTTTCCAGCAGAAACTTTGCAGGCCAGCAAGGAGCAGCATGATATATTCAAAGTGCTGAAAGAATAACACCTATAACCAAGAATATTCTACCTGGCAAGGTTATAATTCAGAACTGAAGGAGAAACAAAGAGTTTCCCAGACAAAAAAAAAAAAAAAAATCTAAAGAAGTTTATCACTACTAAACCAGCCTTATAAGAACTGTTAAAGGGACTTCTTTAAATGGAAAAGAAATGGCCATAATTAGACATAAGAAAATCATGAGTAAAAGATGTAAAATATGACAGCATACACATAAAATGTGGAGGAGGGAGTTAAAGTTTTTTGTTAGAATGTGTTTAAACTTAAATAACCATCAACTTAATATAGACTACTATATACTTAGGATGTTATACATGAACCTCATGGTAACCACAAACCCAAAACTTAAAATGGATACAAAAAAAATAAAGAGAAGAAAGCCAAACATTACACTACAGAAACTCACCAATCACGAAGAAAGCAAGAGAAGAAGAAAGGAACAGAGAAGAACTATAGAAACAACCAGAAAACAATGAACAAAATGACAGTAAGTACATACCTATCATAATTACTTTATTTTTTTTTAATTTTTTAAAATGTTTTATTTATTTTTGAGATAGAGAGAGACAGAGCATGAGCAGGGGAGGGGCAGAGAGAGAGGGAGACACAGAATCTAAAGCAGGCTCCAGGCTCTAATTTGTCAGCACAGAGCCTGACACAGGGCTTGAACTCACGGACTGCGAGATCATGACCTGAGCCAAAGTCGGACACTTAACCGACTGAGCCACCCAGGCGCCCCTAACATAATTACTTTAAATGTAAATGGGTTAACTGCTCTAATCAAAAGACATAGGGTGGTAGAATGGATAAAAAACAAGACCCATCTATATTCTGCCTACAAGAGACTCACCTCAGGACTAAAGACCCATACTGACTGAAAATGAAGGAATGAAAAACATTTACCATGCAAATGGAAACAAAAAGCCAGGGTAGCAATACTTAGATCAGACAAAATAAAAAACAAAGACTGTAACAAGGACAAAAAAGGGCATTACATAATGATAAAGGAATCAATTCAACAAAAGGATATAACAATTGTAAATATCTATGCACCCAGCACTGGAGCACCTAAATATATCAAGCAAATAAATACTAATGACATACAGAGAAAAACTGATGGTAACACAATAATAGTAGGGAACTTTAACACCCCACATCTAGGCAGAAAATCAATAGGTAAACAGTGTCTTTAAATGACACATTAAATCAGATGGTCATAACAGACATATACATAGGACATTTCATCCAAAAACAATAATACATATTCTTTTCAAGTGCAAATAGAACACTCACCAGAATAGATTACATGTTAGGCCACAAAACAAATCTCAATACATTTTTAAAAAGTGAAATCATACCATGCATCTTTTGTGACCACAACAGTATGAAACCAGAAATCATTTAGGAGAAAAAAACTGCAACAAACATAACATAAGCACGTGGAGGCTAAACAACCAATGAGTCAATGAGGGAAAAAAAAAAAAAATATATATATATATATATAATATATTATATATATAATATATATATTATATTACATATATTATATATATATATATATATATATATATATATATATATATATATATATATGTAAATGAAAATAAAAACACATGGTCCAAAATCTTTGGGACACAGCAAAAGCAGTTCTAAGAGGGAAATATGTAGTGACAGAAGCCTACCTCAAAAACAAGAAAAAGCTCAAATAAGCAACCTAACCTTCCATCTAAAGGGACTAGAAAAAAAAAAAAAACAAACAAAACCAAAGGTGAATAGAAGGAAGGAAATAATAACAATCAGAGCAGAAATAAAAGACATAGAGACTAAAAACACAAGAAAAAAAATCAATGAAACCAAGAGCTGGTTCTTTGTAAAGATAAACAAAATTAAGACATCCTAAGCTGGACTCATCAAGAGCAAAAGAGAAAAGACTCAAAATCAGAAATGGAGGGGGAGAAGTAACAATTGACACCCCAGAAATACAAAGGATTATAAGAGACTCCTACAAAAATAATAATAATAATAATAATAATACAAAAACAGTAAAAACACTAATAAATAAGCAAACAGATAAAATTAAGAACTCAGAAATGAAGAAGCTATGGTAAAAAAAAAAGTTTGAATTCTTTTTTTCAGGTTAAAATTCCAAGACAATCTCCCTATTTAAAGAATAAAGATCTCTGGGAATTATGGTTTTAGAACAAAATGGAATCAATATAAAATTACAAACTTCAACAATGTAAAAACAAAATATAATTAGAATTGGGAGGTAAGGGAAGTCACCCTGGAAAAGCCCTAATGTTTTGACTTACCAGGAAGAGCAGGAATTCAATAAATATTATCTAAAGTGACACACATAGGGGTGCCTGGGTGGCTCAGTTGGTTAAGCATCCGACTTTGGTCCAGGTCATGAACTCGCATGTCGGGTTCTGTGCTGACAGCTCAGAGCCTGCAGCCTGCTTCAGATTCTGTGTCTCCCTGTCTCTGTACCCTCTGCTCACTTGCCCTCTATCTCTCTCTCAAAAATAAATAAAAACAAACAAAAAATAAAAACAAAATAAAGTGACATACATAGCTAGCAAATACCATAATGACTCTAGCCTTCACACATTTTTATGATCATTATTTTTATCCTTAAAGAATTATTTTAGTAACTAATATCTTTTGTGATAAACATTTATCTGAAGTTCAGCAATTACTCAATTTCAGTTTTTGATTTGTTAACTTCAAGTAAAATTACATTTAATACCTAGGAAAAAAAATACCACATTGCCTTTCTATTGCTGCTGTAACAAATTATGATGAATGTAGCAGCTTACACAACATGTTTATTATCTTACAGTTCTAGAGGTTAGTCCAAAATGGGTTGAACTGGGCTCAAATCAAGGTATTAGCTGGGCTGCATTCCCTCTGGAGGCATTACAAACCTTCCTTTTCCACATTCTAGAGGCTGCCTGCCATCCTTTGCTTATTGTCCCCACCCCACCTCCAGTTTCTCCATTTTCAAATCCACCAATGTCAGGACAAGTCCTAATACTGTTATCCCTGTTTTTTTTTTCTCTTCTGCCCTCTCTCTTCCACTTTCAAGTAACTTTGTAATTATACTGAGCCCACTCAGATAATCCAGGAAAATCTCCCTACTTAAAAAAATTTTTTTAATGTTTATTTACTCTTGAGAGAGAGAGAGAGAGAGAGAGAGAAACAAAATGCAAGTGGGGTAGGGGCAGAGAGAGAGGGAGACACAGAATCTGAAGTAGGCTCCAGGCTCTGAGCTGTCAGCACAGAGCCTGACATGGGGCTCAAACCCATGAACTGTGAGATAGTGACCTGAGCCGAACTCAGAGCTCAACTGACTGAGTCACCCGGAAGCCCTGATAATCTCCCTATTTTAATGTCATCAGATTAGCAATTTTAATTTTCCTTTGCCATGTAAAGTAGCATCTTAAAAAATTCCAGGGGAGGAGCCAAGATGGCAGAACATCATGGAAGTTTTTTTGTGTCTGTGTTCATGAAATATAGCCAGATCAACACTAAACCATCCTGCACACCTAGAAAACTTATCTGAGGATTAACACAACAATCTGCACAACCTGAACCCCAGAACTCAGCAGGTATGAGGCATGGAGAGGTGAACTGGGGGAGAGAGAAGCAGTGGAGAGCAGGGAGCTATTTTTACTTGCGGAGAGAGGGCTGAGATGGGGGTGGGGGTGGGGGAGAATATGGGAAAAGCACTCCCCGCCAAAAGCAGCTGGAGAGAAAGTAGAAAGCGGAAACAGCCACAGGGACTGAACTAAAAAGGGAGAAAGGATTTAAATTCCATTAAGACTCTATAAACAGGGGGAGTGCAGTCTGAAATGCAGCAGCTTGATACTTGGCGGTGCTCTGGTGGGAAGGGCAAATCCCAAGGAGCAGAGTGAAATCTGGGGGTCTTCAGGTCACATGGGAGAGGTGGTTCCCCTGCTGGAAGGACAACTGGTAGAGGCTCCCCCAAAGGCAAGGCCCCAGTGGACCTGGGAGAACAACCACATTTGCTGGTGCTGGAACAAGGTTGTTAAGGGTGAAGCCTGGTGCCAGATGTGTGTTGTGATCTGCCGTAATCCCTGAAATGCTACTGCTACACTAACTCGTGAACTTTTTCTGGGGCGGGCTGGCACCCAGCCGCAGTCTCTGGGCATCAGCAGCAGCACGATCTCATGAACTTTCCTGGGTGGGGCCAACACTGGCCACTGCTCAGTGAGACCCTCCTGCAGAGGGGCAAAATGGATCAAAGCCGCCGTTCCTCAGAAGTAAGGGGTTGGGAAACAGCCGCATCTGAGATAAAACTCAAGAGGCAGATGCTGCCTGGGCTTGGTCACAGACAGTGTAATGTGGGGGAAGGGTGGGGGGTGGGTGGTGGGGGGTGGGGTGGGGGGGTGGGGGGGTGGGGGGGTGGGGGGGGTGTGGGGAGGGGGGGTAGCTGGGTGACGCCATTTTCACCGCTCCTGCACATGCGCATACACGCCTACCAGAGACACAACAATCCACCTCAGTAAGCTAAGCAGCGCCATCTAGCGGAGAACATAGCCATTACACTACGACCCACCCAACTGGGCCAACCTCGTTCTTCAGGATCACAAGTCTCTGACTGCTTAGTTTAAGGACTATAAAGCGCTTCATAGTTTGACTTCTAGGGAAAAACGAAGTAATTTCAATTGTATTTCTCTCTGTTCACCAGTCCATCTATTCATATTTTCTTTTTTTCTTCTTTTTTCTTTTTTCTCTTTCTCATTTTTCTTTTTCTTGAATAAAGAAAAATTTATTTTTATTTTTAATTTTTATTAAAAATATTTTTCAATTTTTTCTACTATATTTTTTACTTTTGTGTAAACTTTTTCAAATTCTATTTGACATCCATCATTTCATCTTATTCTACTTCAGTGTATTCATTTTTTCAAAATTTCAAACGATTTCCTTTATTTTCTTTTTCTTTCTTTCCCCTTTTTTCTCTAATCTATCAAGCCCCTTTCCCACCCAGACCAAAACACACCTAGGATCTAGCATCATTTAGTTGATTTTTGTGTGTGTGTATTGTTTTTAATTTTTTAATTTTAATAGTTTTAATTAAACAAATTTTAATTTTAATACATATATATATATATTTTTACCTCATTAATTCCTTTTCTCCCTTCAAAACGATGAAACAAAGGAATTCACCCCAAAAGAAAGAGCAAGAAGTAATGACAGGCAGGGACTTAACCAACACAGATAAAAGCAAAATGTCTGAACCAGAATTTAGAATCATGATAATAAGAATACTAGCTGGAATTGCAAACAGATTAGAATCCCTTTCTGCAGAGATAAAAGAAGTAAAAGCTAGTCAGGATAAAATAAAAAATACTACAACTGAGCTGGAATCTCGAATGGATGCCACAGTGGCAAGGATGGATGAGGCAGAGCAGAGAATCAGCAATATAGAGCACAAACTTCTGAAGAATAATGAAGTAGAAAAAAGAGGGAGACTAAGGCAAAATAGCATGAATTAAGAATTAGAGAAATCAGTGACTCATTAAAAAGGAACAATCTCAGAATCATAGAAGAATCATAGAAGAGGAAGAGAGAGAAAAAGGGGTAGAAGTGTTATGTGAGCATCTCATAGTGGAAAATTTCCCTAACCTGAAGAAAGACACAGACATCAAAATCCAGGTAGCACAGAGGACTCCCATTAGAGTCAACAAAAACTGACCATGAACAAAGCATATCACAGTCAAATTCACAAAATCCTCAGGCAAGGAAAGAATCATGAAAGCAGCAAGAGAAAAAAAAAGTCCTTAACCTACAAGTGAAGACAGATCAGGTTTGCAGCAGACCTATCCACAGAAAGTTGGCAGGCCAGAAAGAAGTGGCAGGATACATTCAATGTGCTGAATCATAAAAATATGCAGCCAAGAATTCTTTATCCAGCAAGGCTGTCATTCAAAATAGAAGGAGAGATTAAGTTTCCCAGACAAACAAAAATTAAAGGAGTTTGTGACCACTAAACCAGCCCTTCAAGAAATTTTAAGGGGGATTCTGTGAGGGGAGAAAAGATGAAAAAAAATACATACATACATACATACATACATACATACATACATACATACATACCAAAAGCAACAAAGACTAGAAAGGACCAGAGAACACACCAGAAACTCAACACCTATTCTCTTGAAGCTGTTCCAAAAAATAGAAATGGAAAGAAACCTTCCAAACTCTTTCTATGAAGCCAGCATTACCTTGATCCCAAAATCAGACAGAGACCCCACTAAAAAGGAGAACTATAGACCAATTTCCCTGATGAACATGGATGCAAAAGTCCTCAATAAGATATTAGTCAACTGGATCCAAAAATACATTACAAAAATTATTCACCATGACCAAGTGGGATTTATACCTGGGATGCAGGGCTGCCTCAGTATCAGCAAAACAATTAACGTGATTCATCACATCAATAAAAGAAAGGACAACAACCATATGATCCTCTCAATAGATGCAGAGAAAGCATTTGACAAAATACAGCATCCTTTCTTGATAAAAACCCTCAAAAAAGTAGGGAAAGAAAGAGCATACCTCGAGATCATAAAAGCCATATATGAACGACCCAATGCTAATATCATCCTCAACAGGGAAAAACTGAGAGCGTTCCCCCTAAAGTCAGGAACAAGACAGGGATGTCCACTCTCGCCAGTGTTATTCAACATAGTATTGGAAGTCTTAGCCTCAGCAATCAGACAACACAAAGAAATAAAAGGCATTCCAAATTGGCCAGGAGGAGGTCAAACTTTCACTCTTCGCAAATGACCTGATAGTCTATATGGAAAACCCAAAAGATTCCACCAAAAAACTGCTAGAACTGATTCATGAATTCAGCAAAGTTGCAGGATATAAAATCAATGCACAGAAATCAGTTGCATTCCTATACACCAACAATGAAGTGACAGAAAGAGATATCAAGGAATTAATCCCATTTACATTGCACCAAAACCCATAAAATACCAGGAATAAATCTAACCAAAGAGGTGAAAAATGTATACACTGAAAACTATAGAAAGCTTATGAAAGAAATTGAAGAAGACACAAAAAAATGGAAAAATATTCCATGCTCCTGGACAGGAAGAACAAACATTGTTAAAATGTCAATACTACCCAAAGCAATTTACATATGCAATGTAATCCCTATCAAAATAACACCAGCATTATTCACAGAGTAGAAGAAACAGTCCTAAAATTTGTATGGAACCAGAAAAGGCCCTGAATAGCCAAAGAAATCTTGAAAAAGAAAACCAAAGCAAGAGGCATCACAATCCCAGTTGTATTACAAAGCTGTAATCATCAAGGCAGTATGGTACTGGCACAAGAACAGACACTCAGATCAATGGAACAGAATAGAGAACCCAGAAATGGACCCACAAATGTATGGCCAACTAATCTTTGACAAAGCAGGAAAGAATATCCAATAGAATAAAGCCAGTGTCTTCAGCAAGTGGTGGTAGGATAACTGGACAACGACATGCAGAAGAATGAACCTGGACCACTTTCTTACACCATACACAAAAATAAACTCAAACTGGATGAAAGACCTCAATGTAAGGCAGGAAGCCATCAAAATCCTTGAGAAAGCAGGAAAAAAACCTCTTTGATCTTGGCCACAGCAACTTGTTACTTAACACTTCTCCAGATATAAGGGAAACAAAAGCAAAAATGAACTACTGGAACCTCATCAAAATAAAAAGCTTCTGCACAGTGAAGGAAACAATCAGTGAAACTAAAAGGCAACGGACAGAATGGGAGAAGATATTTGCAAATGACATATCAGATAAAGGGTTAGTATCCAAAATCGATAAAGAACTTATCAGTGTCAACACCCAAAAAACAAAGAATCCAGTGAAGAAATGGGCAAAAGACATGAATAGCCACTTCTCCAAAGAAGATATCCAGATGACCAACCGACACATGAAAAAATGCTTCACATCACTCATCATCAGGGAAATACAAATCAAAACCACAGTGAGACACCCCCTCACACCTGTCAGAATGGCTAATATTAACAACTCAGGCAACAACAGATGTTGGTGAGGATGTGGAGAAAGAGGATCTCTTTTGCCCTGCTGGTGGGAATGCAAGCTGGTGCAGCCACTCTGGAAAACAGTATTTTTAGTCCTCAAAAAACTAAAAACAGAACTACCCTATGACCCAGCAATTGCACTACTAGACATTTATCCAAGGGATACAGATGTGCTGTTTCGAAGGGATACATGCACCCCCATGTTTATAGCAGCACTATCAACAATAGCTAAAGTATGGAAAGAGCCCAAATGTCCATCGAGGGATGAATGGATAAAGAAAATGTGGTATATACATATACAATGGAGTATTACTCAGCAATCAAAATGAATGAAATCTTGCCATTTGTAACTACATGGATGGAACTGGAGGGTATTATGCTAAGTGAAATGAGTCAGTCAGAGAAAGACAAAAATCATATGACTTCACTCATATGAGGACTTTAAGACACAGAACAGAAGAACATAAGGGAAGGGAAGCAAAAATAATATAAAAACAGGGAGGGGGAGAAAACAGAAGAGACTCATAAATATGGAGAACAAACTGAGGGTTACTGGAGGGGTTGTGGGAGGGGGGAATGGGCTAAATGGGTAAGGGGCATTAAGGAATCTACTCCTGAAATCATTGTTGCACGATTTTCTTTTTCAGGATTGCTTTGGCTATTCAGGGTCTGTTCTGGTTCCATACAAATTTTAGGGTTGTTTGTTCTAGCTCTGTGAAGAATGCTGGTGTTATTTTGATAGGGATTGCATTGAATATGTAGATTGGTTTGGGCCCATTATAATCCAGGTAATTTCATGTGATGATCCTTACCTTAATTACATCTGCAAAGACCTTTATCCCAAATAAGATTACATTCTGAGGTTCCAAGTGGACATATTTTGGGGGGTGGTGGGCAGAATTCAACCCACTTTAGGAAGTAAAGGCTTCTAGGTAGAAGAAAACTTCACCATAGGCTCATAAGAGTAGAACCAAGTCTGTTCTGTTACTACTGTATTCTGTATTCTCTTTTCCCAGCAGAGCAGGCACCCAATAAATATTTGTGAAAGGTTGAGTGTTGACAAAATGGTGTTCAGGGAATGCTTTGCTGAAGGATGTTTATAGCAATTGCGTAGGAGCAGGAAGATCAATAAGGATACAAAAGGACAAAGATATAATGGTGCCTACAAAGGTACAAGGATACTGGCAGTGGGAAATTCCTAAAAGGAAGAGTGCCAGAATTCCTAAAAAGAAGCCCAGAAAGAAGAAGAGTTTTTTTTTGTTTTTTGTTTTTGGTAGTTTTGAAGAGATTGCTACAGAACCAGGCAATGTAACAGCTTTTGAAACTCACAGAGGCAATTGTCACTTGAGAAAATAAAGTCTATTATAATAAATCTTTCAGAGGAAAAAGAAATACCACTGGCTATTTTTTTTTAATCACTGTAAAGAACTTAAAATTTCAGTCAAAAGGAGTGGAAATAAATGGACATTGTTTAGGCCACACAAGCATCTTGGAGATGGTAACTCACAGCATGCTTCTATATGCCAGGCTATGTAAATAAAAAGACCAAGACCCAACAACACACAAGAGGCAACCCACAGCAGCTGGCATCCCAGGCCAGCTCTTTCCTGGTCCAGTTATCAGGAGTCTGTCTGCTTGTGTAACCCTCACTAACTCAGGTTTTAATAACTTGCTCTACAGATGTCCCTAATGACTTAACTATTTCACCTGACCCTTCACCTCTAATTAAATTCTATCCCCTCTGTAGTCTTGTGTAACCTACTAGTCTGAACACTTCTGATTCATTAATATGGTCAACTGGTTTCCAATAAATGCAGTTCATGTCCTTCGCTGGTTGGGAGGGAGTTGTTATTAGGTAAAGTCTGAAAGACCTCTGGGGCTTCCATGTGCCACACACGTGGTCTGAGGTAGGATAATGGCATCTCAGTGCTGACCCTGGACATGATCCGAAGGCAGGACTATGACCAACACCTGTAATAATTTTTTCTATTTAGCAGAAAGCTGTCACAGCATAGAAGAGAAACCTCTGGCTTGAAAAAGTTATGGATTTGGGGCTGGGTTCCAGTTCAACAATACCTCTTCCATCCTTACCTCCTTTGTCCTCACATATAAAAAAGAGTCATTGATATGTGTTGTCAAGTGTTTGAGAATTTTAGCAAATCAATCCTCCCTCCCAAGTAAGAAACAGAAAATGAGTAACATAGAATTATCTGTGAGTTTCAGTTTGAGAGAGTCGAAATGTAAGATCAACATTTAATAACTGTAGTGACTGGGGCGCCTGGGTGGCTCAGTTGGTTAAGCGTCCGACTTCAGCTCAGGTCATGATCTCATGGTTCAAGAGTTCAAGGCCTGCGTTGAGTTCCGCGCTGACAGTTCAGAGTCTGGAGGCTGCCTCAGATTCTAGGTCTCCCTCTCTCTCTGCCCCTCCCCCATTCACACTCTGTCTCTCTCTCTCAAAAATGAATCAACATTTAAAAAATTAAAAAAAAAAACTGTAGTGATTATTGAAACAGACTTCCCACCAGAATAACCTGTAGAACTTAAAACAAAAAAAATATAGGCGCACAGAGTTTTTCCTAGAGCAGTGTTGCCCAATAGTACTTTTGGCAATGATGAATTAATTGTTCTAGACGCGTGCAATCCAATACAGTAACCACTAACCATATGTGACTCTTAAGCATTCCCCCCGCCCCATTTTATTGCAATATAATTGACATATAACATTGTATTAGTTTAGGCACTTAAAATATGACTAATGTGACTTGGGAAAAGATTTTTAAATTTTATTTAATTTTTATTAATTAAAATTTGAATTCAGATAACCACATGTGGCTTAGTGGCTATCAAATTGGACAGCTTAATTCTAGACAAATTGTTCCCAGTATGTGCTCCACACACCAGCAGCAGCAGCACCACCGAGAAACTTGCTAGAAATGCAGATTCTTGGGCTTCATCTCAGGCCTACTGAATCAGAAGCTCTGCCAGAGGTATGCTGGGAAACATTTAACAACTGGCTCTTGAGGAAAACTGATTGGCAATGCCAATTTCCCTGGTGTAAGTACTCAGTCACCATAGCTGATTTGAAGCTACCCACGGGCTATCACAGAACTGGAGGTTGGAGGAAGACGTACACAATGGAGTCCATGAGTCAATGCTAGCATGCCACCGAACCCAGCAATCTGTGTTTTAACAAACCCTCCACACGATTCTGATATATAGTATAGTTTGAGAACCACTGAAGTAGACCTTCTAAATCAATGTCTAAGAAGACAGAGACTATTTTGTATTTTTCAAACTTCCATAAGGGGTTCTGATAAGTAGCCCAATTTGAAAACCTGGACTCAGAAAACCTACAAGCAAAGTCACCTTGAAGAGGCAGTGGTCTCCCCTATGTTTGAGGCTTCTTGACTCAAACCAGTCAGACCTGCTCACTCCTGAGCATGGACAAGCCTGAGCCTTGGCCCCCCAGAGTGAAGGGTCACATCCAGCCTGCCTGCCCTTTGAGTTGCCATTCCAAACCTTCTCCCCTCTTGACAGGATGAATGACGTCACAGGCATAACCAACTCTAGGGGCAGACCCTAAACATGCAGCACTGGCCTTCTAACCACAACCCCCACTTTTCTCTCCCACTTAAAAAAAAAGTATTGAGAATTACATTATTAGGATAACTTGTAATTTGCTCCAATTTTTATTTTAAGAAAATCTTGCACAGATATCAGAAGACACCTTAGAGTTGTTTATAATATATGGTAGGCAAAAAATACTGTCTTCCACAAGCCACCATGTCCTTTAAGGTACATTTAGCCTGTCCACCAGATGTGCGGTAAGAATTGAATGATTTAACTATGCACATAAAATCATATCTGGAATATTCTGATTCCATATGCAGCCCTAAGGGAGGCAAAATAATACATCTGAAATGAGTACAAACTTTTCCCTATCTTAGGAATCTGTGCAGCCCACTGAAATTCCTTTATATTCTAACTAAAGAGGAAACTAATAGAATTTTCAGAGAACTTGTCTAAAATCAGGAGGTCATTTATACATATAGCCTCCATGGTAGTGTAGAGCAAATCCTTGTGTCTCAGAAAACCTTCTTGATTTCATTATAAACCCAGGGCAGAGAGTTCCATTAAAATAACTGCATGTATTACCTGGATATTTTCATTGCAAAATTCATAGCTATGCCTACCAATCTCTGTATTTTAATCTGAATTTGGCCTAAATCCCACATGAGACTACAGTGGAAAACTAATATATATTCTTGCCCTAATTAGGCTCCTTAGTACAAAATATATTTACATTTATAATGTATTTAGGGAAAATACTTGGAAATTTTAGCTGCCAGTTTATGGGCTCAGGATGGCTGGCAAAGAAGCATCTTTTTGAGAAAGAACTTTGTCCCTCCCAGGTCCTACTTCTGAGTATAACAGTGGCATTCCTGGCTCACCAATGGGAGGACACACGCATCTCTGAGAATCTGACTTGGGTTCTGCAGGCTGTCTATGGTGTTGACAAAGAAGATATTACCTATATCTATATCTATATCTATCTATATCTATCTATCTATATATCTGCTAAGCTAATCAGCACAAATGGACATAATTCAGACCATAATTTGACAGGTGGAACTAAGCAGACTGAGTGATTTTTATATTTCTCATAAATACAAAAACTACAGCAAATAGAGTATTCCAAATCATACTTCATTCATATTGTAAAGGTGCTTTTAAGCTATAATCAGAAGGTCTCCTGGGTAGTTAAAAACTGAAATAGTATTCATCCAATTCAGAGGTTTTATGTGGAAATTGAGAAAATATTGCAACTTGCTTTGACATTGTATTTTTTTAGTAAGATACTGTTGTATACTTTCTGTTTCATGCACTGTTCAAAGTTCTTTGTTTACATCTAATTTATTCTTTCCTTAACCCTAGAAAATAAAGTATTATTCCAATTGTGCAGATAAGAAAACTAAGGGTTAGCAATTTTTTCTGCATTCACACAGCTGGTAAATGGCTAGAAGTGGGAAAAAGACAAAGTCTGGCTCCAAATTTCTTTCAAGCACAACAGTGGCTTCCAGTCTAGTGGATTTTTGTAAAGTGTCTATGGATATTCCAGAAGCTTTAGTTATTCTTCTTTTACATATAGTGGAGGTAAGTTTCTCTAAATTAGAGAAAAGTACTGCATATAGATTGCTAACTGAAATACTATTTTATTCACCTCAAGCATATAGAACAACTCGACCACTGTGGCATCTATTGAGGGGCATGTGTCAGCTGTCCTTCCAAGAACTTGCCAATTAGCTGAAAAGCATGTGGTGAGCTGGCAGCCTCCAGCTGTAGCATCTGAGGATCCATTGAGCAGGAAGGGATAGTAGAACACAGCATTTCTGCACAGTGCAGGATTCCTCTATGGGCAATCTTTGATCCAGAACTCTCCATCGGAGCTATAGTAAGGTCTGAGCCTCTTCCTACCCATTCATCCTTCCTTCCTGCTCACATCTCACAGGTGTCAGACCCACAGCGTAGTCTAGAGGCTCTCTTTGGCTACCCCTGATCCCACCCCCCATTTTTCTTTCAACAAAAAGTACCCTCAATACATCTCCTGCACTTCTCTTAGTGTCTGCTTCCCAGATGACCCAACAGATAAAACCACTAAAGAGTTGTGTTCACATACAGGCTGAGGGGACCCAACAGATAAAACCACTAAAGAGTTATGTTCACATACAGGCTCTAGCAAGCCTGTTATAAGAGTAATCTACCAACCAGCATTTGCTTGTGCCCTGTCATCTATAAAGTACAGTCATAGATTCCATGGGGATACTAGGCTGATGCGAACAGAAGAGACTTGGGTGCACCTGTAACAGACTACACTTCATAAAACCCCTTTATTCCCATTGAATGTGTACACTTAACGAACACATGAAGGGGTCTGAGAGGATTATTTTGTGGGTGACCACTTCTTTAAACTAAATAGTATGGGCATTGCAGAGGAAGAAACCCTATTTTTGCACTGTGGCAACTCACATTAAAGATTATCTAAATGGAGGGGTATCTACAAAGAAAGATGCAATGGCCAGGGGGCTCAAAAAGCATGCATGGAAGATTTCTATTCCCATGTCTCCGACACTATTCCTCTATTTTTCATCTTTCCAGTATCCATCTGGTAAAATTAGATTACCACCTTCCTTAAGAAGAAAGAGTAAAAATTATAGGTGAACACCAATATACACAAATTAGCCTCTTCTGGCAACTTGTTATTCTACTGTTTTCCCAAATGAACCAATCTCTGCAAGAAATGTATGCTGCTTATGACAAAAAGCATTAGTGTTCTTACAGAACTTTTCTCCTAGATGTAATCGTTTATTTAACAAATATTTACCGAGCACCAACTCAGAGCCAGTCACTGTCAGCAGATGGGAATAAAATGATGAACAAGACAGACATAGCCCATGCTCTTGTGGAGCTTAGAGTCTAGCTCAGGCTCTTCGAACTTGAATGTGCATACACATCACTGGGATTTTGCATCTACTGATCCAGGAAATCTGGGGTGAGGTCTGGGATTCTGCATTTCTGACAAGTTCTCAGGATGCTAATGATATCAGTCCTCAGACCATGCTTTGAATAACAAAGGACTGGCCTGTTTGCTCTCAGTTGCTGTGCTGTGACCTGCTTCTGTACTGCAAGTGCTTCTCAGAGGTGCCATCAATTGGAATCGATGAGTATTGCCAATATAATAGGAAACATAGACTTTTATCGTGATGCCTATTTAGTGGAATTTTGAGTTGACAGATCAACATTTGTAGGAGTATGATTTACAGAGAGTAAAAAGTTAAGAGGTAAGGTATGGAATGACATCAAGATGGCATTCTGGGAATAGGTGAGAGCATGGCCTCTGAACACGCTTGCCCAGTCAGAGCACTGACTCACTCTCCTCATCAATGACACAGAGCTAATGGGGCTAAGAGGAAAATTTATTTTAATTTTCTTAAAATTAACACTGCTTTTTCTTAACCAGTAGTCACTTTGTAGCCCTCTCTAGTATACCACTAAAATTTCTAATCCAGAATGCTAATGAACACACGGAGGTTAGTCTTCTTCAAAATGTGTAAAAACTGACTTTTTCAGAATAAGTCAAATTCATTATACTGCTCGTACACAGACACACTACTATGAAACATGGCAATCGCTCTGAAACTTTCTGTATGGTTCCAATTTTTCTTTGTCTTCTTCTTCTTTTTTTTTTGGAAGTGAGAGAAGAGAAGTTCAGTGGAAAATGCTGTTAGTCAGGAATGACAAAAGGCATTAGATACTGCTGCCACGGCTCCTTGCCAGAACGGTTTTTTGTTTGGGAGATGTGCTATTTCACTTCAAAAACCGACAGACTGACAATTGAACACAGGAGGTGGCTGATACTGCCGTGGCCCTCACTGCCACAAAAGAGCCTCTCTACAAAGATCACACAAGACAGATTTAAATTCCCATCACAGATACCTACATTAAAGTCTGGTTTAAACAAACACCAAGATACAATATTTCAATGGATCAAAGATGGTTAGTTGACTGTAGGCAAAACACCATCTGAAATAACGGTCTTAGTGTTCTGTGACAGCGTTACTACCTTTGGGCATCATAATGATGTTCTCTTGGTGGCGGGTGCAAGAGCCCTGGGCACAACTATGAACCTTGTGTGCATGGGAAATAATTTCATCAACCAAAGAAAAGTCATATTGTGGTATGTCCAAAATGCTGCCTGAAGCACACATTATGTGAGGGATTAGTCTATTATATTTTGTAGTCTATCTGACCTGAAAGCCATGATTGATGCTTCTTTAATTTTCTGCTTAATTGATTCATTCCAAACACGACCCATGACAGGCCCAGCAAGGCCATTTAAGGATGCTCTCTGGCCTACCTGCAACACCTATAGTTGAATAACTACTGTATAATTTGTATTTGGCTAAAGAATGGACCATGGAGTCACATACAGCTGAGCTGAGAAGCTTATTTTGAGGTGTCCATGGGTACTGATTTTCTATATGAGTAACTGATGTTCTTGGGGACTGATTTTCCTCTTATTTTTATAATGCCTTTTAGGACCCAAGAGTGAAGTGGTCGGTTGGGCAGGTGTTATTCTGCATCCACTTGAAGTTTTCAAATTGGATACAATCTTTTAGATTTCAGTTAGAGGCACCTATCCAGCTTGTCTTATGGGAAGAAACATTCTAAACTATTAAATATGCCTCAGGGTGGAGAATTGGCACATCTTTATTCAATAGATTCATTTTAATTATCCTCTTGAGCTGAGGGAATTAGCGTCCGTAGGACCCTTTATTCCAGGGCGTAAATATGAGAGTCAGGTGGAAACACTACCATGCAACACAAAAGTAACCCAACAGAATATGTGACAAATATGAAATAAAACCACCATCAGTTTATATTTATAAATCAAGCCTTCAAGACATGTAAAGCTCTGGGAGTGATGGGACATCTAGGAACACAGAAATGGCCGCCAGCACTTAGTCTTTTTTTTGAAGGCTGATAGCCAGGGGGCTCTACCAGCTTCTTTGTCCTGGGCTGGGTTTAGCAGCCTGGGCTGTTACTTTTTGTTCTAGTATTTTGGGGCTGCTTTCAGAGGACACGAGGTCCTATGAGACTTGCTGGTACGGGTTCCTTGCCACAGCAGTGTGATCCCTCCAGCTATAAAGACTGAAGAGAGGAGGTAAGGGATCCCAGCCCCTCATGTTTAAGCCAATTTTCCTCATGAGAGAAGACCCCAAAGCTCTGTTAATACTCTCTGTGGAAGGCAATATTGCTTAGCTGACATTAGAATAAAAGCCCTGATCACTCTCCAGACTAAGGACTTTGTGTCCCAAGTAATACTATAGATCTTCCCAGTTGCCTTCTATCTCCACGACGTTACCAGGGTCTCTCTGGGCCATTCATTAGCTAAAGCACAGACTGATGGGCATTACTCATAATGGGTTTTTCCTTTCTTTTTTTTCTGGATATCTTATCAATGTTCTTTTTACTTATCAACTTTGTTGAGGTATAATTGATAGAAAATAAAAGGCACTCATGTAAAGCATCGAGTTCAGTGAGTTTTGACAAATATATACGTCAAAGTAAACTGCCATCACAATCAAGGTATCAGATTTTTCCATCACCACAAAAGGTTCTCTTGTGCCCTTTGAGTTAACTCCCAGTGGCCAGACAACCCACTGGCCTCATTTCTATCACTATGGATGAGTGCTTCTGCTTCTAGAACTTCACAGAAATGGACTCATTCAGTATGAACTCTTTCATTTGTGGCTTCTTTCACTCAGCACAATATTTCTGCTGTTCATCCATATTGTTGTGTGTACTGATAGTTTGTTCCTTTTCATTGCCAAATAGTGTTACATTGCATGGATAAATTGCAAGTTTGTTTACCCATTCACCTACTGGTTGGCCCTTGACTTATTTCTAGCTTTTGGTATTATGAATAAAACTTCTAGGAACATTTGAGTACAGATTTTCTTGTAGACATACTTTCATTTCTCTCAGGTAACTATCTAGAAGTAGAATTGCAGAGCTGATAAATGTTTTCATTTGTAAAATGAAAACAATAAAAATATATCATTGTCTAACAGAGTTCAAATTACTTTATTTCCATTTGGACGTTAAAAGGGAAGAGTTGACGCCATAAGTCACAGAGCAGCCCTCAACTGCAAAGGGCATGTGGACTTCATACGGGCAAGCAAAGTACAATTCCCTTGAGGGTGGCGATTTCTCTGAGCACAGGGAAGGGGCCCCGGACTTGCTTGTGGAGTAGCTGAAAGGGTAATTAAGTGACAATTGGTCAGGCTATGGGCGGGCAGCCGAGGCCCACATCACTGAAGACTTCGCATCTGAAGAGTTGAGACCCATGCTCTGCCTGGACCATGGTCATGAGCCTCAAGCTATCCCAGCTTTGCAAGAAACCCTATTCTGAAACTCAGCTGTGAATTGCTGAAAACAAGGCTAAAGTGCAATGAAATTGCTGAAAACAAGGGTAAAGTATAATGAAATTCTGGCAAAAATTAACGTTCAAGAAATCATCAGTATTACATATAAAGAGTTAAATAGGGATCATTTCTTTAACATTCCAGTTGTGCCTTCTCATTTGATTATAATGGTTATCCATGACTTTGCCTATATTAAATCAGCTGTAGTCAACTAAATGCATATCAAATGTAAATAATGTCTTACTCTGTTTTCTTTCTCTGCAACTAACTCCTCACATCCCAAAGGGAATTTCCCAATTCAACATCAAAGACTGATTAAACATTTGGTGTAGAAGCTTAAAAAAAAAAGACTGTAATTTTATTCTACATATACATGCTAGATAAAAAATAAACAAAAACTTCCTCTGGATGCTGAATGTTTGGAGTCATATCTTCTAAAAGGCAAAGAGAACAGGGGGACGCCTGGGTGGCTCAGTTGGTTAAGCATCTGACTCTCGATTTCAGCTCATCATGATCTCACGGTTCCTGAGTTCAAGCCCCCTGTTGGGCTCTGTGCTGACAGCATGGAGTCTACTTGGAATTCTCTCTTTCCCTCTTTCTCTGCCCATTCCCTGGCTCTCTCTCTCTCTCAAAATAAATAAATAAACCTAAAAAATAAAAAAGGCATAGAGAATGGGAGAAATAACAACTTCAGAACTCATCAACGAATTAAAGTCTCATGCCTCAAAATTTTATGATTAAGATATGTGGTCACTAACAATCTTCTGGTTGCCCACAACTCTAATCAATCATCAACACAAAGAACATTTTCATAGTTCTAAATCTCCCTTTTCGGCAAGGGAATTAAAAGAAAAATGAACTATTGGGACTTCATCAAAATAAAAAGCTTCTGCCCTGCAAAGGAAATAATCAACAAAACCCAAAGGCAACCGACAGAATGGGAAAAGATATTTGCAAATGGCATATCAGACAAAGGGCTAGTATCCAAAATCTATAAAGAACTCACCAAACTCCACACCCCAAAAACAAATAATCCAGTGAAGAAATGGGCAGAAAACATGAATAGACACTTCTCTAAAGAAGACATCCAGATGGCCAATAGGCACATGAAAAGATGCTCAACGTCACTCATCATCAGGGAAATACAAATCAAAGCCACACTGAGATACCACCTCATACCGGTCAGAGTGGCTAAAATGAACAAATCAGGAAACTACAGATGCTGGTGAGGATGTGGAGAAACGGGAACACTCTTGCACTATTGGTGGACTGTAAACTGGTGCAGCCGCTCTGGAACACAGTGTGGAGGTTCCTCAAAAAGTAAAAATAGAACTACCCCATGACCCAGCAACAGCACTACTAGGAATTTACCCAAGGGATACAGGAATGCTGATGCACAGGGGCACGTGTACCCCAATGTTTATAGCAGTGCTCTCAACAATAGCCAAATTATGGAAAGAGTCTAAGTGTCCGTCAACTGATGAATGGGTAAGAAGATGTGGTTTATATATACAATGGAATACTAGTTGGCAATGAGAAAGAATGAAATCATGCCATTTGCAGCAATGCATATGGAACTGGAAGGTATTATGGTTAGTGAAGTAAGTCAGTCAGAGAAGGACAGATATCATATGTTTTCATTCATATGTGGATCTTGAGAAACTTAACAGAAGACCATGAGGGAAGGAAAGGGGAAAAAAATAGTTACAGAGAAGGAGGGAGGCCAACCACAAGAGACTCTTAAATACAGAGAACAAACTGAGGGTGGACAGGGGGGTGGGGAAGAGGGGAATATGGGTGATGGGCATTGAGGAGGGCACTTGGGATGAGCACTAGGTGTTGTATGTAAGCCAATTTGACAATAAATTATATTCATAAAAAAACAAATATCCCTTTTCAATTTAGAAAATATGAATTTACAGGGAGGAAAAAAAGGGAATGTTTAAACTATTCTACAAGGCATTTGGCTCAATTAAAACTACAATGCATCTTTTGGATCTGACAGTTTATTATGGTAGTGTTTCCTTATAGTATAAACAAGGTAGTCATAGTAGATTTGACCATTTCCAGTGTGGCTGGTAAATCAATACCTGGTCTACCAAATTGAAACCTCCATGATAAAAGATAAAGGAGGATATTGGCTTGAGTTTCCCAGTAGCAGGTGCAACCTGTGGTCAGAGCTAGCCAAGGAGTAATCTGACTACTACAGTTCACAAAAATTAGCATAGGGATACACAAAGACTCTGCCCTTTGGAAGTCCAATTCATTTGACTCCTGTCTGCTTCTTACAAACCTATTGCTCCCATCCACCACCTCCAAATACATACACTTTGGGGGAATGGAAAGGGTGCTGCTCTAGAAGTTAGGCACTTCTGGGTTCTTGAGCAAATTACTTAATGTCTTTGGTTTCTCCTCCATGGAATGAGTAGTAAGTACTTTTCCTACTTTAAAAAAAACCTCTTTTAACGTTTATTTATTGTTGAGAGACAGGGAGAGACAGAACATGAGCATGGGAGGGGCAGAGAGAGGAGACACAGAATCTGAAGCAGGCTCCAGACTCTGAGCTGTCAGCACAGAGCCCGACACAGGGCTGGAACTCACACACCGCGAGATCAGGACCTGAGCCGAAGTCAGACGCTTACCCGACTGAGCCACCCAGGCACCCCAGTACTTTTCTTATTTGAGACACAGAGGTTGGGCCCAGACTTCTTGATCCTAGACCACCCACTCAATATCCTGTCCTGGGGATTCCTCTTTTTACATAGCGATGGCTCTGCCTTATATAGCAAAGCATAAGCCTTCCATATCAAGTGCTATCCAATGGCCTCTCAGTTTTATATTTTTGGAAGGAAAGGCCCATGGGATATTTCTATTCTCCCAAGTTTTACCTTTGGAGAATAACAACATATTAAAGAAATACTTGAAAAGGATTTAAGATGCAAATCCACCTGATATATATATTTGTTTGTCAATAACACCTGTTACCAGATGGCTTCCACAGTACCATTTTAAAATGTCAACCTAAAAAGCTTTAGGTGCTAGTTTCCTTACAGGTGAAGGAGACAGCACAAGCTTTAATGGCTCTGGCAGGAAGATATCAAATGTGAATTTGGGCTGTGATGACCAGTTAATCCAAATTTCACCACTTTCACCCGCACTTTGGAAAGAGAACTCAACTACTGCCAGAGAGCTGTTACACCATTGTGCAGCCATGAGGATGCACCTTGAAGACCTCCCACTGCAAGGAGTGTAACTGGCCAAGGGCCCCAGGGCTGTGTTCTGAAATCCATCCCTGTGTTCTGTCAGAGGCCACTACCACTGCCAGAGTGCAGCAGGGATACTCGAGCAAGCCCCTAGCTACTGACTTTGCTTGAAGACTTCCTGATGTCTTGGTTGCCTGTGTCTGCCTAGCAGACTTAGTACACATCCACCAAACCTTGCTTTTTTTACTTGGAACATGACTTGAATCATGGCCTGATGATTCTCTCAGCCTTTTCCAGCTCCTTCCCTAATGCCTTCCATGTAGCCATTTCCCTTAATAATATCCTTGCACTTTTAGTCCCATGTTGACATCTGCTTCTCAGAGGTCGAGACTAACATATCATTCATTTATCTATCCATCCATCCATCCATCCATCCATCCATTCATTCAAGAAATATTAATGGAGTTCCTACAATATTCCTAGCACTTTGTGCTAGGCACTGGGGATAGTGGTACAAGACTGAGATGGCCCTGAGATGGTCATAACCCTTCCTCTCAGGATCATAAATGCTTCTCTTTCTTTGGCTCTTACTTTGTGTGGGGCACTAAGGTAAGAGCACATCACATGCTTACTCTCATCTGCTTTTCACAACAACCCTTAAAGAAGATATTATTCTTGCTTCATGGATAAGGAAATTGAGATCTAGAAAGATTAAGTTGCCAGGGGCTTCCCTAATACAGGTAGCTTTTTCACTCCTAAATCATGTTTTTAACCATTAAGCTAGGATAGATCTCCCTCATTTGGGTAACAGTTCTGAGCACTTTTCTTCTGGTATTGTTTGCACATCCATTATCATCCATATAGTTGATTTTCCAAGGTCTGACTTCATTTATTCACTTTACATTATGAAAGCCAGGGAATCACTTATAGAAGAGGGACATGGTAATTCAGCACATTCTCGGTCCTACACTATTCCAAAGTCAGTTAATGATGACGTTGTTTAACTCATGTAGAAGAGGTTTCTCGCCTGGCGTGAGTTTCTAACTCATCTTCATCTATCACAAAGAAGATAGGAGAGGACAAACAAATCCCTTGGCTTCTCTGCTTTTTATCTTGGTCCCAGCTCAGCTCTGGAAAACTGATGGAAGCTGGTCACATGCATCCAAAGCTTTTCTCAGAAGCCAGCCAGGCCTACTGGAGGGTCAGCCATACCAACCTATGTGCCAACCCTTCTGAATACTGATGCAAACTCATACCATGATCTCCAAGGTCAGCTATGGTGTCTTCTATACTTGACTCAAGTGGGCCAAGATCCAAGGAAGGAATGGGCTGAGACTCAGGCAGGTTCTCTGAAGTCAGGTCATCAGATTCCTTGTGGAAGGTAATTAACAATTCATGAGAAGCTGATAGAAAAAAACGGCATTACCACAAATGAAACAATATTGTTTAGAAGACTATTTGGAGGGGCGCCTGGGTGGCGCAGTCGGTTAAGCGTCTGACTTCAGCCAGGTCACGATCTCGCGGTCCGTGAGTTCGAGCCCCGCGTCAGGCTCTGGGCTGATGGCTCAGAGCCTGGAGCCTGTTTCCGATTCTGTGTCTCCCTCTCTCTCTGCCCCTCCCCCGTTCATGCTCTGTCTCTCTCTGTCCCCAAAAAAATAAATAAACGTTGAAAAAAAAAAAAAAAGAAGACTATTTGGAAATAAAAGTCTGCCTAATCCTCTCCCTTAAACATGATACCATCGGGGCGCCTGGGTGGCGCAGTCGGTTAAGCGTCCGACTTCAGCCAGGTCACGATCTCGCGGTCCGTGAGTTCCAGCCCCGCGTCGGGCTCTGGGCTGATGGCTCAGAGCCTGGAGCCTGTTTCCGATTCTGTGTCTCCCTCTCTCTCTGCCCCTCCCCCGTTCATGCTCTGTCTCTCTCTGTCCCAAAAATAAATAAACGTTGAAAAAAAAAAATTTAAACATGATACCATCTCAGATTTTAAGAAGGCAGCTTGAGATAAGAGAAACACCAATTAAGGTGACCTTAATCTTCTACACCATCAATTTCAGCTCCATGACTAGGGTGAGGCAGGAGGAATGGCCATGAACACAACTGAAGGGGGTACTCACTTTTAGGCTCCTGAAAGAGAAGGAGCGATCAGCAGCTAAGAACAAATACCCTCTTCAATTCTGCATCCAGGGTATCACATCTACCTCACCCTAGCCCAGCCCTGCTCAGTTTCCTCATCTCAGAAGTACAGCTGTTGCCTTGGATGACTTCCACGTTCTCTTCTAGCTTGAACGGTTCCATGATGCTGTGAATTCCAGTTTCCTAAAGAAAGAGATCTAAAAGACCACATGAAAGAATTCACACTTGGGTGCCTTGGGGGCTCAGTCAGTTAAGTGTCAGACTTTGGCTCAGGCCATGATTTCATGGTTTGTGAGTTCCAAGCCTCGCATTGGGCTCTCTGCTGTCAGTGCAGAGCCTGCTTTGGATCCTCTCTGTCCTTCCCCCACTTACACACACACTCTCTCTCTCTCAAAAATAAACAAACATTTAAAAAAAAGGAAAGAATTCACACTTCGAAAAAAGTAAAATTCTCAAATATATATATCGGTATTCCAATAGATCATTTTGCTTTTTTTTTTTTCCAGTCTTTTTTTCAGTAGAGCTAATGTTGAACTGACCTATTTTCCTTGAAAAGTGGCTTTCATGGAGAACTACTCTGAGAGTATCTTATTAAAAACAGAAAGTTAAATTCAAACTAATCTTAAATGAATAAGCAAAGCAAAGCTTGCCATACTGTGGTATGGCATTTGTGAAAACACAGTCATAAAATATTTTTAAGAAGTCCATTTTTTGTGCTGTATACTTGTTGCAGGAGGTGAAATTGGTTCCAAATTTGAAAGGATCACTGATAGCACACAGGCAACTTTAAGAACTTTAAGCACACAGAGACTGTGCGAAATGTGTTTTCACTTTTACATCAGAAATCATTGGAAAATCAGTACCTGGACCCTCAACGGACTTTGATTCACTAAGATTCTCTTTGAAAAAAACAGAATTGTCATAATTGCTTCTCTTAGCAAGAACTTGATCTGATCGTGGATTCCCATTATTATTTCATTCCTGGAGACCTGAGCTGTTATGCACTTCTCCATAGAAAGCCATTTCTGGCCCCATCACAACTGGATGTGCCGCAGGATAAAAGAAAGATCAGGCTTCTCATGTGTATTACAGGAATCTAGTTTCTGTTTTGTTTTGTTTTGAAGCTACCATCCTTTAAAGAAATAGTGCCTAACATGAATCCACATTCAACTATGCTTCCAGATTTCAACACCCAGGTTCAGCCAAGCAGAAAATGCCTGCCCAAATAAAAGGCCCCTGTCAGTTAGGGTCTGGAAAACAAAACAAGCTATTCTCCTAAACGCCTTGAAGAATTTTTATAACATGTTTAAGAAATGACAGAGCCAGCCCATTTTTCTCTCTTAACTCTGATTTTTATCTTATATGACTGCTTTTGAAATATAAGGTAGTTTGCTTCAGCTGGCAAAAAAAGGAAGAAGGAATTGAGAACAGAGCCCCAGTGAAATCAGGATGAAATGAAATCCTAAATATGTGTATGGGTGAAGACGGGAGCATTTTCCTCTTCCTTTTCTCTTCATCACGTTTTTCTTCAGCTTCTTGCATCTGATTAATCCAATTTGTTTCTTACACTTTATTTCATCTTTTCCAGCTCACTGGTGCTTTTCCTTGAGATGTTTAAAGCTTTCCAGTCCCTCTGCAAAGTGTTTAGCTTCCCATTTTCTCTCTCCTTTGTTCTTTGAGTATCATTAAACCTGCCTCACTCTGTGCCCATGAATATGATTAAATGTGTCTCTTGCCTGCTCAGGCCCCTCTCTTCATCCTCCTTCTGGGGCCAACAAGGAAGCCCAAGGTCACTTCCCCTTTATGTCTGTTCCCTTTAAATGCTTTTTTCCTAAATAGTCTATAAGAAAGTGTTCATCGGTGGCTTTTCCAAGCCTTCCTTCATCTGAAGGTGAATGGCTTTCAAGAGCCCCAGTTCCTCTCCATTATTAATCAGAATGTGGTCCTACACCAGCAGGTCGGAATCACCAGGGAGCTTGTTAAAAATTCAGCACCCTATGCCCCATCCTAGACCAAACTAATCAGAATCTGCCTTTTAACAAAATCAACAGATGGTTTGGGTGAATTTTGAAGTTTGAGAAGCATTGCTGTAAGCCATAAGAATTTGGAGGAGAGGGGCACATGGGTGGCTCAGTCGGTGAAGCATCCAACTTTGGCTCAGGTCCTGATCTCGCAGTTCCTGGGTTTGAGTCCTGTGTCAGGCTCTGTGCTGACAGCTCAAAGCCTGGAGTCTGCTTCAGATTCTGTGTCTCCCTCTCTCTCTGCCCTTGCCTTACTTGCTCTCTCTCTCTCTCTCTCTCTCAAAAAATAAACATCAAAATAAAAAAAATTAAAGAATTTGGAGGAGAGCCAGTGGATTGCTCACCTGTGAGGTCAAAGAAGATTTTTCTGAAGAGAAGGTGACATTTGAAATTGAGAAGGTGGGATGCTAAAAATGTGCAGAAGGAAGTGGCTGAGAGAACTTCAGGAAATAGGGCAAGATACCTGGGGGTGGCTATGCAGCCCTGTCTGTAAGACTGAACCAGCTAGAAGAAGATACTGTCTGCAAGAACCACGCATCTGCTCGCAACATTTCCTGTCCCCATCAAATGTAAACTTAGGAATGTGCCTCTGGAAAGCTCAGAGTCAAAGACGTTCATGACACTAAATCTCAGATGATCAAAGAATGAACCAACACCTCTGGACAAGCATTAGGCACTTCCCCTCCTGCTCCTTTTGCTCCTTGCTGATGGAAACGAGATAGAATTAGAAAGAAGTAGGTAGACACTGGGAAGTTGGGGGTTGGGACTTCATGAGATCTTTATGAAATCCTTACTTTCCTTGTCTGAGTTGAGCCAAGATCTAGACTATCCTGTCTGGATCTCATGTTCTGTGGGATAATATACAATTAATAAAATCTCCCAAGATTCTGCCTGCCATAAGGTCTCAGTTTTTTTTATTTATTTATTTTTTAACATTTATTTATTTTTGAGACAGAGAGAGACAGAGCATGAACGGGGGAGGGTCAGAGAGAGAGGGAGACACAGAATCTGAAACAGGCTCCAGGCTCTGAGCTGTCAGCACAGAGCCCAACGCGGGGCTCGAACCCACGGACAGTGAGATTGTGACCTGAGCCGAAGTCGGACGCTTAACCGACTGAACCGCCCAGGCGCCCCAAGGTCTCAGTTTTTAAAAACATGTTTATTTATTTGTTTGAGAGAGAGAGAGAGAGAGACAGAGAGACAGAGAGAGAGAGAGAGAGAGAGAGAGAGAGCGCAGAGCCCAATGCGGAGCCCTATCAGTGCAGAGCCCAATGCGGAGCTCGAACTCACAAACCGTGAGATCATGAGCTGAGCTGAAACTGAGAGTCGGACACTTAACTGACTGATCCACCCGGCGCCCCCATATGGTCTCGGTTTTACCTTAAAGTTACTGCAGGATCCCCCAAGGATCCCAGCTTACAGAAGGACAAGGTCACTTATAGTGTACAGGATCACTTATAGTGTATAGGATCACTTACAGTTGTTTAACACTGATAATAATATCCGAAATGAAAAAATAACTCACAAATTATTATTTTGAAAGGTCAATGAAGAAAAGCAAAAACATCAAGTAAATTATCAGACACTAAAATGTAAGATCATACTTGAAACTACATTTGTATTTGCCATACAGCAACTTCAGGAATAAAGAAAGTTATTTAGGTCTTATACAACAAAATATTACCACATCTGTACTTCTCAATTTCTAATCTCTGAGGATAAAATCCCTTTAACATTCCAGGGAAAATGTCCAGTTTTATTCAGATGATTAACAAGTAGTTTCACACACACTAACAAACACAGAATCTCTATAATCATGCCAGATTCCTCCCAAGGACCTTGGCAATTGGCAATTCTCAGTCCCATGGTAAAGAAAGCTGACAGACCTAGGAAAAGTCATGCACCTCCAGAAGTTATCATTTCAGGGCCTAAAAACTGGGGAGCTGAAGACAGGCACTCAGTGCTTGGAGGGGGCTCAGGTCCTTCCATGCAGTGGTGAAATCAAGACCTTTCTCCAAGTAGGGATCCAACACTGCTGCTGACCCCATCTCTTTCAGCCAGCAATTTCTCTGTTCACTAGGTTTCATGAGTGGGAATGATACCAACTCCCATGTCTCTCCGGGACCCACAACAGATCCCACAGCTGGCTTCACTTAATGGAGTGGGCAATGGGAGGAGAGTGGGGTGAGTGGGATTGAGCACATGTCAGCAGTGTCCCTACATTATCTGCTAAAGGGTCCAAGAAAGAGATACTCTTTTTTAAAAATGTTTATTTCTTTATTTTGAAAGAGAGAGAAAAAGAGTGAGCAGGGGAAGGACAGAGAGAGAGGAAGAGAGAGAGAATCCCAAGCAGGCTCCTCACTGCCAGTGCAGAGACCAACATGGGGCTTGATCTGAAAAACCTTGAGATCATGACCTGAGGTGAAATCAAGAGTCAGATGCTTAACCAACTGAGTTACCTAGGCACCTCAAAGGAGAGAAACTCTTAAGGTCACAGAAGCCTGGGCCCCTCAACTGGTCCAACTTTGGATTTTCAGAAATCTATAACACTCACAACCACTACATATTTCAGAAAGGTGGATTAACAAGTGATTCTAAGCTCTGCCTGGTTGAGAGTTTGGTGCTCTCTGATCACTGAGCTACAGCAGAGCTAGTGTCCCCAGACTCCAGGGATCATCCCACAGCTTCAGGGGGCTTGGTTCTTACTGCTAAAGAAAAAGAATCAGATGCAGAGATCTCCAATGAATGAAAAAACAGAATTTGAGACAGTAAAGTTCTCCATGAAAAGGACTCCTTCCCATGTTGCTTTTACCAGAAGAGATAGGAAGTTGGAGTTGAAGTCTATTGTACAAATACGACCCTGAAGAAAGACTTCCTTAAATATCAGAGCCTATACCAAGACCCATGATGTTTTTAACCATTAGGGAAAATGGTATTTGTTATTCAGGAGCTTGGGATGCAGGGGACATGATTCAGGGTCCATTTCATGGGACTCCAAAACCCTACTTATTATTGGACTTCTAAGGTAATTATTCAAAGTTCAAAAGGGGTATTAATACAATGCACAATGATACAGACAGGAGACAAATAAAAAGTGAAAGAATAAAAGATAAGACAGAAAGAGAACGATGGACTAAAGAGGTAAAGCAACAAGAGCATGGCTGAAATTCAAAATTAGATATGAACACAATTTGCTCTGCAAAGTCATAATTTTACTCCTCAGTTGTTCATTCCGTGCTGATTGAGTTATCCTGAACACAGTATGCACTTGGATGTTTTTGGATGAATCTATCAATCCATCTCTAAGTACAGCTGCTCTGAATTACTGTCATCACTAACCACTGGCCTATATTCTAAAATAAACCCTACTACCTCCTCCCTGAATGGGGCAAAGTTGGTCTGGATGCCTTTTTTCTCCCCTTTGTCCCTCTTCCTGCCTGATCAGCCACATGAATGTGATGAATCTGAAGCAATTCAAAGTCTGATGTGAAATTTAAAACAAGAGAGCACTTACATGGAGAACATCAATAGTTAGCTGCTCAGAGTTCCGAGATCTCAACTCCTGCATTCGTTTGTTATTTTCTTCATATTTTTCTTCTGCAAGCTTTCTGCAGATTTAAAGTGAATGTAGAAAAAACAGCTGCATTTTGCTAAAGCCACATCTATACTATGCAGGTAAGCGTGATCCCTGTTTCAACAGGCAAACCGGGGTGTTGGAAAACCAGGTCAATGGGTCTCTCCCTCATCAAGGAAAATGCAGTGCAGAACCCACCTGATTCTCTTTTAAGCACACATGATAATGCTCTGGCTGCTCGTCCATCCTTAAGGCCCCTAAAATGAATGCCTGAGGCATGCCTCTGAGGCAAAAGAAGGTGGTTCTTTCTTTGATCCCTGGGCATTCTCTATGGTGGCAGGGGTGTGCGCCCCTGACGTCCAGACAGTGCCCAGCACATACTGATAACTCGACTACTGTTCTCAGGATGAATTAACCCACACACAAGGAGATTAGAGCTAGATGTCAAAGAATTTACGCAAAGAACTTGAGAGTCACTGTAAAGGGGAATTTTTCTCAGACACATTTTGTTTTGTGTGTAGTATAGAAGAATAGAAAGTAACAGAACTGCCACTAAACTGAAAGAAAGATTTGAGTTTTGGTGATTACTTGTGTGCTAATTTCGATTTATATTGTTGAAAAGTCACTGAACATCCCTGTAGTCAAATTTTGTTTATAAAGTGGATACATTATATCCCTTCTGACAATAGAGTCTTTTTATGACTGCACTCGAATCCTAAAATAATGATCAAAAACAATTCCAATGTAATTTATTCACAAAATTAGGACCAAACTTTAGTTAAAACCATTGCCTTTAAATAAGAAACATATTGAATGTCATGTGGAAGATGGATTACTTACTTTGTGTATAAAAAAGTTTTAATCTGAAACATAATTTGTAATATGCGTATAAGTTATTAAATTGCCTTTTTAATCTGTTCCTGTCAGAGATTTCATTTTCCTCTTACCCTCAAACAATGACATGAGTCATGGTACCGCAGGAATATTGCCATTCCCGAAGAGTTAGAAATAGGCCTGGGACTGTGACAGTGGCTCAAGGGATTTATGTAAATATATTTTCTCAGTAAAACCCATACTCAGTGGTGCCGTGGTTTGCAGAAACCAGCTTGCACTAGGTTCCCAAGAGCAGATTGTGTCCATATCTTCCAACTGAACATTCGATGATATCATACCGGTGGCTTGAAATTGGCCATCATGGGAGTATTTACACCCCCTGCCCCACAACCCCAGAGGTGGTTGTTAAACATTTACCAGCACACGACTACCCCTGATGCACTCTGACAGAAATACCTTTCCACACTGATTACAGAAAGCGTGTGTTAAGGGAAAAGAAGTAGTCTCACCGATTCTTCCTTGGTTCCTCATGATACGCACTGCAAGTGCGAGAATACCTCTAAATCCTCTTTCAGATATGCTACCAAGGTCACAAAATGAACAGATTTGACTTTCAGGTCTTTTCTGTCTCTCTAGTTGTTAGTTGGGGCTTCTAAACTACTAAAAAGTTGGCAGAGGAACAAAGAAGAAGAATGAGGAAACTGGATAATCTACC
This sequence comes from Puma concolor, assembly GCF_028749965.1. Taxonomy (NCBI): domain Eukaryota; kingdom Metazoa; phylum Chordata; class Mammalia; order Carnivora; family Felidae; genus Puma; species Puma concolor. Next base: position 27,482,091 of record NC_141675.1, on the reverse strand, counting down.
AACTGAAAAATCTGTCTTTCAGAAATCGGGAGTCTAGGTCTCTTTGGAATTTTCCCTTTTCACGCAAATATTTTAATTCCTAGTGATACTGTCCACCAGCAGCCCGCCTTGAGCATTGACTTTTCAAAGGGTTTCACTTGGCAGAACAGAGCTGCTTCCAATCTGCTTCCTAAAGCCAACAATTTCCTGCTGGCACATTCTTCTCCCTATAGACCAGCTAGGTCTCCTGGCAGAGGGAGTACAGCAAACATCTGGGGAGTGAGGACAAGATAGTGAAGCCACCCTCTCTCACTGGCATATGTACAAGAGGTGTCAGGGGCGCCTGGGTGGCTCAGTCGGTTGAGTGTCCGACTTCAGCTCAGGTCGTGATCTCGCAGTTTGTGAGTTTGAGCCCCACGTTGGACTCTGTGCTGACAGCTCGGAGCCTGGAGCCTGCTTCAGATTCTGTGTCTCCCTCTCTCTCTGCCCCTTCCCTGCACATGCTCTGTCTCTCTCTGTCTCTCAAAAATGAATAAACATTAAAAAAATTTTTTTTAATAAAAAAAAAAAAAGAGGTCTCAGCAACAATGAGGCTTCATTTGTAGGCTGGCTCTATATTTTCATCACTAATTACCTCCCTGATAGTCAACCTTTCTTTGCACCCAAGACTGAAAGCCTGACATTAATGGTGGCTGGCATCCAATAACCACCTATGGCTGAAATAACCGTCTTTTGAGGGGACGAGTAAGTGATAAAACAAATATAAATGCGTATATGCATTTTGATTTCTTGTTTTTGCTTTTGCTTTTCTTTAGTAAATTCCTTTGGAGTCCTGTGAAGTGGCCAGAGTCCAAGGTACCCTAAGGAAAGGCAACTTACTTCAGCTTCCTGGCCTTCTCATCAGCTGCCTGGAGCTTCCTCAGCCGCATCCTTTCTCTTGGTGTCATTTTCTGGACTTCAGACAGCGCCCGCAGAGTCTGCAGGTGGATCTTTTTTTGCCTATGAATAATAAAGATCCCCCACATGCAGCTCATCCCAAACACGCTCAGAAAAATTAAACAAATATTTTACAGAAGTATCATTACATTACCGAGAAGGGGGAAGCATCTGGAGACAGGCCAGGCAAAAACTAATAAACTCAGGGTAGGTAATGAGCCAACCAGGACTGTGGTTAATTGGCAATATTTTTCAAATTAGACTTTTGTTTAAAAGCAAATTACATATTTAACAAATTTCTGCTCATTTCATTGCCTATGACTGCTTTTTATAATGTAAGGATCAAATTAGGATCTTGGCCATCAAGGAATAAATGGACTGGCAGACTAATTCAACCATGTGCATAGGATATACTTTGGAATTAGGCAGGGTTTGAACCCCATCTCTACCACATATCAGCTCTGTAGCCTTGGGCGAGTTACTAAACCTCAGTTTTCTCATCTGTAAAGCACAGGCTATGGTGAGTACTATATGAGATAACGTATATACAGTATGTGACACATAAAAGGCCCCATATGGTAGTATTTTAGTAGCTACATTTTGTTGACGATGTTGTAAATTCTATGCTTCATACAGTAGGTAAGCATGGCACAGTGGTTATCACACAGATTAATAACAGTCTCTGGGTTCAAATATAGTGCCCAGGTTACATGTATAGGCCCTCAGGGGGTAATGTTTTAGGCATGTTCCTATAACTTAGTTTCCTTGAGTTGCTAATTATTCTTTCCCGAATGCCTGGATTCTTATTTTATTTTATATTAAGTTAGAGGTGTGACAGTAGTGGATATTTTTAAAACACTAGACTAATCTTGGCTATGACTTTGTACTGCAACTGTGAAATAGTTTACCTGATGGCGCTTACAATTAAAGTTACTTAACCTCTCTATGATCATTAAAATAATAATAATAATAATAATAATAATAATAATAATAATAATGACACTTAAGTCATAGGGTTCTTGTGAGTTTCAATGAGTTGACTCATGTAAAGTGCTTATAACAAAGCCAAACACCCCCAAAAATATTAGTCAATATTATTATTTAAGAGCCTCTTTCTTCAGGTAAAGAAATGTGCTTACATTACTCATGTATTGAAAGATCTGCAACCATATTCTCAATGACCTTTGTTTCTGTGCCTGACTTGGTCAGGGCCTGATACTGCAGAATGGCTTTTGTATTCAACTCCCTCCTTAAAAAACACTAGAGAAGTCTCCTCTATTTCATTTATTCCCACTCTAGTCTTTATTATTTTGTAATAATTCTAATTATTTTGGAATATTTTGTGAAATTATAATGGCTACTTGTAGATAGCTCTTATCCCTCTGGAATACAGTTGGAGCCTCTAGAAGACACAAAATTTTCTGGAATATACATCCTTTATTTTGTAAGATCAAATAGAGATCCCTAAAACATAGTCATACATAGTGAAAAAAGTGACAACTTGAAATCATATTTTATGATGAGAAAGACCACCCAAACAATTGGATTCCAGCACACTTTAATTGTAAGTGCCATCAGGTAAACTATCTCACAATTGCAGTGCAAAGTAATAGCCAAAATTAGTCTAGTATTTAAAAAATACCTACTACTCTCACATCTCTAGTTTAAAATAAAATAAAATAAAATAAGAATCCAGGCATTTGGGAAAGAATAATTAGCAACTCAAGGAAAGTAGGTTTCTCCTAGTTAGCCCCTGAGGTACAGGCTATTTTAACTGGAAATCATGCATTAGACAAAGACTTTGAGGAACCAGTTTCCTCAGTTTGAATGTGAAACTGGAAAACAGTGCAGTTGAAAACCACTGGACTAAGGGGTAGAGTAACATATCTGTGTTATTTGGCCTTGAAGATTAGGCTAATGAGGGCTACTGTTCCCACCTACAGCCTTGCACATCTCTACCTTTGCACAGGGTCATTAAAAATTAAATAGAGAGTTCCTTCAGCAAAACTGTAGATTTGGTCTTTATAAGTGGTGCTCCCCGGAGTTGTGCAGTCCACAGCCTGAAGGGCGATATATGGCTGTTCAGAAGTAACCTAGTATTCTATGCTCTTGTATGGTATAGCACAGAAATTTTGAATGAGGTAGGAGAGAGAAGTTAAATAATTATGGGGGCGCCTGGGTGGCCCAGTAGGTTAAGTGTCTGACTTCGGCTCAGGTCACGATTTCGTGGCTCGTGAGTTCAAACCCCACATCGGGCTCTGTGCCCAGAGACTGGAGCCTGCTTCAGATTCTGTGACTCCCTCTCTCTCTGCCCCTTCCCTGCTCACACTCTTTCTCCCTCTCAAAAATACATACAAACATTAAGCAAATTTTTTTTAAGAAATAATTATGCTTGTTGGGGCATCTGGGTGTTCAATCAGTTGAGCGTCTGACTCTTGGTTTCAGCTCAGGACATGATCTCACAGTTCATAGGATTAAACCCTGCACTGGGCTCTGCATTGGCAGCACAGAACCTGCTTGGTATTCTCTCGCTCTCTCTCTATCTGCCCCTCCCCGACTTGTGCTCTCTTCATAGTTATATATCTCTATATTTATAAATGAACTTTCAAAAAATAGTAATAATTATATTTGTGAAAAACACATTCTCTAGTTATATGTGTATCTGAAGAAATAAATTTTGGCTTATTTTCAATTGTCCTAGGACTTTACAATGTTGTCTTCTCAATAGATACTCTGCCAGTTCCTGTTAAACAAACAAGATGTGAAAACCATTTATGCTTAATATAGAAGGTTCATTAGCATAAATATCACTAAATGTTTGAGATATTAATTTCTCTATATACTTACAAGGCAACTGCAGAGCTACCCTGCAGATCTGTAAGCTGTGCAGTGGTTTAAAACTTTTATAATTCAATTTGCTACCACCTGGGGCAAAGGGGCTTTGGAACGCCAAGATACTGAAGCTCCTTAATTTCTTGGCAAGACTTAAGTGAATTCTAGGAAACTCCAAGCAGTCAGCTTAGCACTAATAGATTTTTAAAGACAAATGCATTTAACATTTATGCTCAATGGGCTTTTCAAAAACAAAGCAATTACTTACATGGCATTAATTATCTGAGCAGCCTCCTCCTGACAATTCAAATTCTTGTCTTCCAGAGTCATCTCCGAATATCTACACATCAGGTGCTAAAATAGAAAACAACCCTGATGCACCTTAAATACTCCTCTTCAGGGATGAAAGGGCATAAAACTACCAGGGGTCTTTTCTGATGTGCAGTATTAATGACCATGCCTGGGAGCTTGAAAATAAAACCCACTGGTAATTATTTTTCCTTCTATAAAGGGTTACAAAAAATTGCATGGTAGCTTACGCAGCTTATGCTTGTCTCTCCAAGTTCATCTTGCACTGCCTGCTCTCTCACTCCCTGCTACCCACCACGGGCAGGCCTCCCATCAGCTCCATGAACACACAGGCTCTCCCTGGCCTTGGGTCCGTGTCCCTACTCCTGGGGCCAAGACTAGGGTGGGACAGAACGAGGCACTCACTGCAGGTGCAAAACTGAAGGGGCACCAAAAGACTCAGTAACCAAGATAAGTCATATTTTAAGGCAATATTATGAAAAATCAAAATTAATGCAAAAAGCCATGGAGAATACAATATCAAATGTTTACATCTTGCCATTTGCAACATGGATGGATCTAGAGGTATAATGCTAAGTAAAGTAAGTCAGAGCAAAACAAATATCATATGATTTCATTCTTATGTGGAATTTAAGAAACAAAACAAAGGAAAAAAGAGACAAACAAACAGACCCTTAAGTATAGAGAACAAACTGCTGGTTGCCACGTGGGTGGGGGATGGGGAAACGTGACGAGGATTAAGAGTACACTTACTGTGCGATGAGCACTGAATAATGTACATACAGAACTGGTGAATCGCCGTATTGTACACCTGAAGCTAATATAACTGTTAACTTTATGTTAATTATACTAGAATTAAGAAAATAAAATAAATAAAACTTTATAAAGACAGGACCCAACCCTGAACATGCACCAGACTACCTCATTTGCATCACCCTAATCCCAGCCCTGTTGGATCCCGTCTTTGAATTTTTGATATTTTGTTACCATGGACTTTTAGAATTTTTAAAATGTTTATTCATTTTTTGAGAGAGAGACAGAGTGTGAGTGGGGGAGGGGCAGAGAGAGAGAGAGAGGGACACACAATCAAAAGCAGGCTCCAGGCTCTGAGCTGTTAGCACAGATGGGGGGCTCAAACCTAGGAAACGTGAGATCATGACCTAAGCCAAAGTTGAATGCTCAATGAGCTGAGCCATCCAGGCGCCCTATTAATTTGGATTTTTTACAAAATGTTTATTTTTTTATTTTGAGAGGGGTGGGAGTGGGGCAGAGAGAGAGAGAGAGAGAGAGAGAGAGAGAGAGAGAGAAAATCCCAAGTAGGCTCCATGCTGTCAACACAGGGCCCAACGCAGGGCTTGATCCCATGACCCTGGGATCATAGCCTGAGCTGAAATCGAGAGTCGAATGCCCAACCAACTGAGCCACTCAGGCGCCCCTAATTTGGATTTTTTAAACACTGCAATCAAATGTTATTTATCCTGATTACTGAGTTTTTGATGGTCTCTTTAATTTTGTCCAAGGGCAAATGCCTTACTCACCTCACGCTAGTCCCAGCAGATCCCCTTGGATTCCTTTCAACTTTTTTTTTTTGGTATGCTCACAGACCCATCAGGGTGGTTTTGATCCCAACAGTTAGTACCTGTGCCTCTTTTTCAGCGGCCTGCCCTTAGGCTAATGGAACTGGCTTTGCATAGGGAAAGTTATACATAGCGAAAGCCAAGTCCCTGGGAACTTCTACCTCCCTTCCGTCCCCTGTCCTGCTCACCCCACTTTTCCTCAGGGGCTTCTGTAGAGAGCACATTGTTGCATAAGAACCCTTCCCTCCATGTCTCCCTTTAGAAACATAATCTGACTCTGGGCTCTGTCCCAGCTAATTCCCTGTGATTCCAACATTCTCTCAGGCTCTTTACATGTCTGGGTGTTTCTCACCATCTCACTGGTAGAGAAATGTAACCGACTCTTTCTTTGACCACCAAAGCCATCCCCTTCCCTTACTTTACAGCATCCTGTGTGCTTTCTTCCTAGTGTTCCTGATAATGTATGATTACTTTTTCTTGGGTACCGGGTCCTCTTCCCAGCAATCAAATTGCAAAAGACGGGAGCCACAGGCCTTCCTTTCAGCACCTCCAGCATCAGCACTGCGCCCAGCACACAACTGATGGGTGCACATCAAGTCAGCATCCTTGTTTCCTGCCAACGTAGAAACTGGACGCGGACGAAAAGGTGTGCCCATGTTTGAAGGTGAATGTCTGTTTGTGGGTCCACTTAAGATTAGTCATAAAATTAAAGGAAATTTGCCTGAGGCACTCACAAAAGCCTAATTTAAAAAACAAGAACAAAAACAAAAATCTCCAATAGGGTACTGTTTGCTTTTTTCTTACCACCAGAGGTAGATTCTCTGCATCAAAATTTCTAATCTACAGGAAAACAAAATAAATTCACCTGATCAATAAAATGGATTATTAAGACCCATAACAAAGGAGTGGAATAACAAAGACTCAGTGAAAACCCCAGATTTTAGTAGTATTAGTAGCGCATTCTTGCCTTAACAGAAATATATTTGCAAAGTAAACCAAGAGCTCTATGGGTCAATGTTGAGTTTGGGCCAAAAATTACAATCCTGACTTCTCATATCTGGGGCTCCAGGTAACTGTGGAGTTCACACACCTTCTTTTCCAAATAGATTGTCTGACTAATAATATCCCTCAGCTTAAAAAAAAAAAAAAATCTTATTTCTCCTTTCTCACTGATTCTTGATGCATCTTATTCTCACAGCATATCTTCAAGTTCTAGAATGTATATAAATGCTAATACATGTTTCCCACTATCCCTTCCATTTTAAATACCTGTAGTTGTTCATCAATGTAAGGAATTTTTAAAATTTCTATAGCAGATGGTCTCAATGAAGGACTCTTGTTCAACATGCTGTAATGTTTAAAAAGAAAATTATTTTAAGAAAAGAAAAAGAAAAAAAGAAAAGAAAAAGAAAATTATTTTTCAAATGAACTAAAATATAAGTACAATTTAAAATTGTTTTTGTGGCAACATATTTATTTCCATACCGTTCCATGATGGTATTCAGTTCTCTTGGGTATCTCTGGGGGAGAGAAGGCGTGTCACCTTCAACAATTTTTAAAACAATGGACAAGAAATTGGAGCCAGTGAACGCATGGTTCATGCAGCACATCTCATATAAAATGCATGCCAGAGACCTAAAGACAAAGTCAAAGAAATTAAATAAGGAACAAATGCCCTATTTTAAATTTGATCACCATATAAAACCTTGGATGTATCAGGGCATTGGTTGTGAGACACTAACATATCCTTTGATTTCTTTGTTTGTTTAAAAGCTTCAGTACTATATTTCTTTTCCATTTAAACACATGTTTAATAAATGAAGAGGGTAAAGTGAAAAAAAAAAACCTTACAAAATGTAAGTCTGAATGACCACTTTTTGTCAGAGGAAAACAAACAAACCTACTATGTCTGCACACAGTAGGGTAAATAAACATTTGATCAATGTAGTAAAGAACCTCTATGAAGGAACAATAAAATACAGCTAAATATCTTTCTAAGGCAGTTTTGTTAATTATATGCAAAATAAAATTTTAATTTATCAGCCTAAACTTCCCTCAAATGTGTATCCAAGCATTTTGAAAAGGAAGCTGGCATTCTTTATTAGTTTTCTGAATAGAATCCATTTACAAGTAGGGTGGAAAAGCAGCTACTTGTAGCTCACATTAAAATGTATATAATTCTCCCTTTGAGGGTATGAAATAAGAGTATTAAAATTCTAGATCAGTCTGACACTGATAGGATTAACCATGCAAATCAGTAACCTCTAAACCAGCAGAATAATCTTTTAAATAACTCTGCATCATTAAGAAAAGGGGGAAATCTTGCCTGAACTTAATATTAAGAAAGAACTGTACTTCTCCTAAATTAATGGATTATTTTTAATCTCATGAGTATTTTGGATTATGTAACTAGCCAGGTCTCTCTTTTCATGTTAGTTGCTTGAAAAATCAGGAATAAACTTACAACCAACCTTGTGTAAGTTGTGTTTTATGTAACTTTAAACACTGTCCCACTTTCTTATAAAAGGTAGTGTCTGTATAAATAAATATATACATGAATACTATCACTTTAACCATTTTGTGGGTATCATAAAAATGTTCACTAATAAGAGAATCCTGGATATACTGAATACAATGAGATGTTTCTGTTTCAGTACATAACAGTAACACTAAACATTTCTATCTAATTGGTACTTTACATATATTACAAAGCAACTTCCAGATATAACTAAACAGAATCTCATAACTTCATAGTGACGTACAGCCCCTATATTTTTCCCATGCAACCTGGCTCTAAGAAGTTAAACGGCTTGATCAAATTCATAAGGTATTTTCTCTTCCACATTCTAGACTATTTTTATTACAGAACGCCAGAAAGAAGGAGGATGTTAGGATAAAACCCATGATAGTGACTAGAACACCAAGATCAATGTAAATATTATAAATTATGAAAATTAATTTTGTACCCATCCATAAGACTATTAAATAACGTAGCACATATTTAGGTTTCTATACTAGGAAAAATTTCCTTCAATAAATGTGAAATAAAGACATTTTTAGACAATCAAAAATTAAGAGAATTCATTGCCAGCAGGACAGCACTAAAAACAATCCCAAAATGGAATTCTTCAACTTGAAGAAAAATGATTCCAGGCAGAAACAAGGAATGCAGGGAGGGTCACACCTGTCAGAATGGCTAAAACTGACAACACAAGAAACAACAGGTGTTGGTGAGGATGCGGAGAAAGGGGAACCCTCTTGCACTGCTGGTGTGAATGCAAACTGGTGGAGCCAGTCTAGAAAACAACATGGAGCCTCCCCAGAAAAATTAAAAAAAGAACTATCCTATGATACAGCAATTGTACTACTAGGTATTTACCCAAAGGATACAAAATTGCATATTTGAAGGGGTACTTGCACCCGAATATTTAGAGCAGCATTGTCAACAATAGTCAAACTATAGAGAGGGCTCAAGTATCCATGGACTGATGAATAGCTAAAGAAGATGTGATATGTATATATCAATACATATTGAAAGTTTATGCTTTTATTTTGACATTGAGAACAAGATAAGTATGCCTACTATCACTACTTCTATTCAATATTGTAATGAAAGTGCTATTCAGAACAATAAGGCCAGAAAAAGTTAAATGAAAGTGTGTGTGTGTGTATAAAATGACAAATAAAAATACAAATATACAGTAATTATGTTAAATGTAAATGTATAATGTTTCAATTAAAAAGACTATCAGACAGTAAAAATTATATATATAAAGATTAGAAAAAATATATTAAACTGTCATTAGCATGTCAACATGGTTATGTACATAAAAGGTCATTTCAATAAGCCTGTGACAAACATTTAAAAAACGAAATGCATAATGCCATTTACATTAACATCATACAGTGTCAAATACCTAGGAATAAATCCAATGAAAGATATACACCCTACACTGTAAACCACAATACATTGTTAAGAGAAATTAAAGAACCTAAAAAGGGGGGGGCAGGGTGGAGGGGGAGAGATCCACATGTGTGGTTTGGAGGAGTCAAAATAATGAAGATGTCGATTTTTCCCAGAATGACCTATAGACTCAATGCAGTATCAATCAAAATCCTAGCAGACTTTTTGTGGGAATTGACAAACTGATTCTAAAACTTACATGGAAATGCAAAGGGACAAAGATAGACATGGTACATTGGAGGTCTTATATTATCAAATACCAAGATTCATTATAAAGTTACATTACTTATGAAAATGTGATATTAGCAAAGAAGAAAAAATAGACCATGGAATGAAACAGAGGGCTTAAAAACAGATCCACACAAATTCAGTCACTTGACTAATGCAAAGACAAACTGCACTATGGTAAAGAAAAAAAAATGATCCTTTTAACAAATTATGCTTGGCCAACTGAATACACATATGGAAAGTAATATATGTGGACTACTATCTCACACCAGACACATGCACAAAAATCACCAATTTTTACTATGAAAAATAAGATCATAAAGCTTGTAAAAGAAAACAAGAATATCTTCCTGATCTGGGGGAAGGCAAAGACTTCCTAAACAAAACATAAAAAAACACTGGCAGTAATGTTATGCACTGATAAAATGGACTCCATTATAATTAGGAACTTCTATTCATGAAAAGACACCACTAAGAGTGAAAAGGAAGAAACAGAGTAGGAGAAGACATTGCAGCTCAAATATTCATCAAAGACTGGTATCCAGAACTGGTTAAAGTTCATTAATTTATTAATTACAACTCCTACCAATCAATAAGAAAAAGGAGAGAACCCAATGGAAAAATGGACAAACGACTTGAAGAGACGCTAAATGGCCCCAAATCATGAGACGTTTGACATCATCAGTCATCAGAGAAAATGCAAATGAAAAGCACAGTGCAGCACCACTATACACTTTCACCGTAAGAATTGGTGAAAATGAAAAAGACAATATCAAGTCAGTACTTGTTACACTATGAGAAAAGTTTTCTTAACAAAAAGAGAGGGGAAGGCTACACATTACTAGTAAAATATAATCATCAAATCGAATCAAATGCTTTTATTTGGGTGGATATGTGTAAAATATTTGTGTGTTATCAACTCTGCCCCAATATGCTGACTTATTTTCCCCAAAGAAGAGTCTAATTTGAACCTTGAGAATGTTTAAAATAGTAGAGCTACAGGTCTATCAAGATTTGCTAATTCTAAACTGTCATTGTATTAGTGAGAAAACCAAAACTCAGAGAAAGGAAGTAATTTGCCCAGAAAGGTGCCATATTAGATCAGCTTGTTTGGTGTTGGTATTGTTCTCATTCAATATATCTTAAAAATATTTTCTAAAAAATTTACACTCACTACATACACTCTGCTATGTAATCTAATGTACATGTAGTAATTTTAACACTGAAAAAAAGGAATGAAACTCACAGGTCTAAGTGTAGAAGGCTATCAATCACTCAGCACCCACATACTCTTCTGAGGATTTAATTCAGCTCCTCCTGTGGGCTCAGAGTCTTCTTCAGGCCTTGGGTTAAAAGCACAACAAAGCCAGATAATCTCTCCTGGCTCTGATAGGTTGAAAGGGCTGGATGAAAGCAACAATCTCTGACACAGGACATTTTGAGCTGACTTGGGAGCAGACTATTATATTATCTCTATCAATAATACAAATGGTAACAATAATAATTGTAATCAGAAAAATACTAGCTGAGGGGCGCCTGGGTGGCTCAGTCGGTTGGGCAACTGACTTCGGCTCAGGTCATGATCTCGCGGTCCGTGAGTTTGAGCCCCGCATCGGGCTCTGTGCTGACAGCTCAGAGCCTGGAGCCTGATTCACATTCTGTGTCTCCCTCTCTCTCTGACCTTCCCCCATTCATGCTCTATCTCTGTCTCTAAAATGAATAAACGTTAAAAAAAATAAAAAAAATAATAAAGAAAAATACTAGCTGAAATTTTAATAGTGTTTACTATAAATTAGGCCCTGTTCTATATTCCTTACATATATTAACTCATTTAATCATTCTCATAACAATCCTAATGAAGCAGAAACTATTATTATCACTCCCATTCTTCAGATGAGGAAACCACAAGATTAGGTCAATTGTTAATGCTTCCATATTGAGTAGCTGGTGGAACTGGGATTGCAACACAGTTTGTCTGGCTCTAGAGACATGAAGTCTATGCCATCCTGCCTCTCAATGCTGTATTTCTGATCATTAAGGGCTCTTTTCAATTGGAAATCATGGCTAAACCAATGGAAGACCTTCAGGCAGGGGCTGATTTCCCAAGCTTACTTTGGGTTCTACCTGGAACCATAATTCATCTTCAGGGATCCCTAGGGCCTAAGACAAGCCATGCAGGGCATCAGACCATGCAAATATAGGGCATACAAACAATGAGACCCTCTTTGGCAAAAGGAAAGGAAGGTAGGCAAGTTTGGCTTTTGTTTTTCTGTTGCTTCTCATGGAAAGGGAGTTAGTGGTCTATTAAGTACAGTGAGTTGATCATGAAGTCAAACTCTACTTTTATGGAGACATAACTCTACCAAAGCCACATTTGATGGATATACTAGGGTTATAAAAAGCTGTGGAATTATCTGGCTAAACAGACTATAGAACAATTAGATGTAGAGACTAACTTAGTAATCAATTAATTTTGATACAAGACTATTCTCTTTCTTGGAAATCCTCTCAGCTTCACTAAAGACATTCTGTTTTCCATTCACCTATCTCATTTTGATCTAGTGAGATTTACTTGCACTTGAGCACATGGAAGAGTGACTTGTAGAAAGGGACCTTCCCTGGTCCCTGTGCACCTGCGTGCAATAGATATAATCTGATTACACACACCACCAGGACACTTTGGGCAAAAGATTTTTGATTATCCTGTTACAAGTTTTTTTTTTTTTTTTAAGTTTATTCATTTTGACAGAGAGAGAGAGAGAGGGAGACCACAAGCAGGGAGGGGCAGAGAGAGAGGGAGAGAGAGGATCCAAAGCAGGCTCCAGGCTCTGTTCTGTCAGCTCAGAGCCCAATGTGGGGTTCAACTCACAAACCATGAGATCATGACCTGAATCGAAGTCAGATGCCCAACTGACTGAGCCACCCAGGCGTAGCTATCCTGTTACAAGTTAAAATTTATCTACTATATATACATTTTATTCTAGTAACTATACATCTATGTACCTATGGTTTTAATTTTTTTCCAATTTCCAGCTAAACATTTCTAATGGGAATAATTATATAATCTTGAACTCATCAATTCCATCCTTTTTGAAGATGTTTATCTTACTTGACTCCCAGTCTTAAATCTGGCAGTGAGGAGGTGGTTGAGGGGAAAGTAGAGGGCAAGTTGAAAAAAAGAAGGTGCATTTTATTTAGAACTCTATGATTTGTATTCCTTTTTTTTTCCACCAAAAGATAGCTAACTGTGAAGAAGTAAGCAAATAAATCCCTGAAGGAGGAAATTTAGCAGTGAAAGGGAAATCTGGGATCAGGTGCGTGTGAAGCAAATTACACCTGAACTCCATAAACTCACCATCTGTCCAGCTTGACCAGAACTACCCAAAGGATTTCAGGAGCACAGGTTGATAATGAATTGCAAATGAAACTCAGACGTTGTCTTGTCGCAAGGAACTAAACTTACCCTTTGAAATCTGTTCAGACTCTGCAAACAGAAACCTACCCCACCATAGCAATGCATGACTCTGGTTGGGGCAGCTTTACTGATCTTTTAGATATTTTTATTTTACATAATTGATGATCATCCTGATATCTAGAAAAGAGTACACAGGGGCGCCTAGGTGGCTCAGTCATTTGAGCGTCCAACTTTGGATTTCAGCTCAGGTCATGATCTCACAGTCCTGGGGTCTAGCCCCACACTGAGCTCCATGCTGGGCATGGAGCCTGCTTAAGATTCTCGCTCCCGCAGCAGACCTATCCACAGAAGCTTGGAAGGCCAGAAAGGAGTGGCAGGATATATTCAGTGTGCTGAATCAGAAAGATATGCAGGCAACAATTCTTTTTTTTTAATTTTTTTAAGGTTTTATTTATTTTTAAGACAGAGAGACAGAGCATGGGTGGGGAGGGGCAGAGAGAGAGGAGGACACAGAATCTGAAACAGGCTCCAGGCTCTGAGCTGTCACCACAGAGCCTGACGCGGGGCTCAAACTCATGAACTGTGAGATCATGACCTGAGCCGAAGTTGGACGCTCAACCAACTGAGCCACCCAGGTGCCCCTGCAGCCAAGAATTCTTTATCTAGCAAGGCTGTCATTCAAAATAGAAAGAGAGATAAAAAAGTTTCCCAGACAAACAAAACTTAAAGGAGTTTGTGACCACTAAACCAGCCCTGCAGGAAATTTTAAGGGGAACTCTCTGAGGGGAGAAAAGATGAAAAAAAAAAAAAATATATATATATATATACACATATACATATTTATATTTATTTACATATACATAAATAATAAATATACATATTTATTTTATTTATATTTATATACATATAAATACCAAAAGCAACAAACATTAGAAAGGACCAGAGAACACCACCAGAAACTCCAACTCTACAAGCATCATTAGGACAATAAATTCATATCTTTCAGTACTCACTCTAAACATCAATGGACTCAATGCTCCAATCAAAAGACATAGGGTAACAGAATGGATAAGAAAACAAGACCCATCTAGATGCTGTTTACAAGAGACCCACTTCAGACATAAAGACACCTTCAGATTGAAAATAAGGGGATGAAGAACCATCTATCATGTTAATGGTCAACAAAAGAAAGCTGGAGTAGCCATACTTATATCAGACAATCTAGACTTTAATATAAGGACTGTATCAAGAGATGCAGAAGGGCATTATATCACAGTCAAGGGGTCTATCCACCAAGAAGACCTAACAATTGTAAACATTTAGGCACCAAATGTGCAAGCACCCACATATATAAATCAATTAATCACAAACATAAAGAAACTCAACGATAGAGAGAGAAGGAAGATGGCGGCGTAGGAGGACGCTGGGCTCACCGCGCGTCCTGCTGATCACTTAGATTCCACCTACACCTGCCTAAATAACCCAGAAAACCACCAGAGGATTAGCAGAACGGAGTCGCCGGAGCCAAGCGCAGACGAGAGGCCCACGGAAGAGGGTAGGAAGGGCGGCGAGGCGGTGTGCGCTCCACGGACTGGCGGGAGGGAGCCGGGGTGGAGGGGCGGCTCGCCGGCCAAGCAGAGCCCCCGAGTCTGGCTTGCAAAAAGCGGAGGGGCCTGACGGACTGTGTTCCGACAGCAAGCGCGACTTAGCGTCTGGGAGGTCATAAGTTAACAGCTCTGCTCAGAAAGCAGGAAGGCTGGAGGACAAAGGGAAGGAGAGCTGCTGAGCCCCCGGACGACAGAGCTCAGTTTGGTGGGGAACAAAGGCGCTCGCCAGCGCCATCTCCCCCGCCCATCCCCCAGCCAAAATCCCAAAGAGAACCAGTTCCTGCCAGGGAACTTGCTCGCTCCGCGCAAACACCCAACTCTGCGCTTCTGCGGAGCCAAACCTCCGGCAGCGGATCTGACTCCCTCCTGCTGCCACAGGGCCCCTCCTGAAGGGGATCACCTAAGGAGAAGCAAGCTAAGCCTGCCCCTCCTGCCCCCATGCACCTTGCCTACCCACCCCAGCTAAGATGCCAGATCCCCAGCATCACAAGCCTGGCAGTGTGCAAGTAGCCCAGACAGGCCACCCCAGCCCACAGTGAATCCCGCCCCTAGGAGAGGGGAAGAGAAGGCACGCACCAGTCTGACTGTGGCCCCAGCGGTGGGCTGGGGGCAGACATCAGATCTGACTGCGGCTCCGCCCACCAACTCCAGTTATACACCACAGCACAGGGGAAGTGCCCTGCAGGTCCTCACCACGCCAGGGACTATCCAAAATGACCAAGTAGAAGAATTCCCCTCAGAAGAATCTCCAGGAAATAACAACAGCTAATGAGCTGATCAAAAAGGATTTAAATAATATAACAGAAAGTGAATTTAGAATAATAGTCATAAAATTAATCGCTGGGCTTGAAAACAGTATAGCTGACAGCAGAGAATCTCTTGCTACAGAGATCAAGGGACTAAGGAACAGTCACGAGGAGCTGAAAAACGCTTTAAACGAAATGCATAACAAAATGGAAACCACCACGGCTCGGATTGAAGAGGCAGAGGAGAGAATAGGTGAACTAGAAGATAAAGTTATGGAAAAAGAGGAAGCTGAGAAAAAGAGAGATAAAAAAATCCAGGAGTATGAGTGGAAAATTAGAGAACTAAGTGATACACTAAAAAGAAATAATCTACGCATAATTGGTATCCCAGAGGAGGAAGAGAGAGGGAAAGGTGCTGAAGGGGTACTTGAAGAAATAATAGCTGAGAACTTCCCTGAACTGGGGAAGGAAAAAGGCATTGAAATCCAAGAGGCACAGAGAACTCCCTTCAGATGTAACTTGAATCGATCTTCTGCACGACATATCATAGTGAAACTGGCAAAATACAAGGATAAAGAGAAAATTCTGAAAGCAGCAAGGGGTAAACGTGCCCTCACATATAAAGGGAGACCTATAAGACTCGTGACTGATCTCTCTTTTGAAACTTGGCAGGCCAGAAAGAATTGGCACGAGATTTTCAGTGTGCTAGACAGAAAAAATATGCAGCCGAGAATCCTTTCTCCAGCAAGTCTGTCATTTAGAATAGAAGGAGAGATAAAGGTCTTCCCAAACAAACAAAAACTGAAGGAATTTGTCACCACTAAACCAGCCCTACAAGAGATCCTAAGGGGGACCCTGTGAGACAAAGTACCAGAGACATCACTACAAGCATAAAACATACAGACATCACAATGACTCTAAACCCATATCTTTCTATAATAACACTGAATGTAAATGGATTAAATGCGCCAACCAAAAGACATAGGGTATCAGAATGGATAAAAAAACAAGACCCATCTATTTGCTGTCTACAAGAGACTCATTTTAGACCTGAGGACACCTTTAGATTGAGAGTGAGGGGATGGAGAACTATTTATCATGCTACTGGAAGCCAAAAGAAAGCTGGAGTAGCCATCCTTATATCAGACAAACTAGACTTTCAATTAAAGGCTGTAACAAGAGATGAAGAAGGACATTATATAATAGTGACAGGGTCTATCCATCAGGAAGAGCTAACAATTATAAATGTCTATGCGCCGAATACCGGAGCGCCCAAATATATAAAACAATTACTCATAAACATAAGCAACCTTATTGAGAAGAATGTGGTAATTGCAGGGGACTTTAACACCCCACTTACAGAAATGGATAGATCATCTAGACACACGGTCAATGAAGAAACAAGGGCCCTGAATGAGACATTGGATCAGATGGACTTGACAGATATATTTAGAACTCTGCATCCCAAAGCAACAGAATATACTTTCTTCTCGAGTGCACATGGAACATTCTCCAAGATAGATCATATACTGGGTCACAAAACAGCCCTTCATAAGTTTACAAGAATTGAAATCATACCATGCATACTTTCAGACCACAATGCTATGAAGCTTGAAATCAACCACAGAAAAAAGTCTGGAAAACCTCCAAAAGCATGGAGGTTAAAGAACACCCTACTAACGAATGAGTGGGTCAACCAGGCAATTAGAGAAGAAATTAAAAAATATATGGAAACAAACGAAAATGAAAATACAACAATCCAAACGCTTTGGGACGCAGCGAAGGCAGTCCTGAGAGGAAAATACATTGCAATCCAGGCCTATCTCAAGAAACAAGAAAAATCCCAAATACAAAATCTAACAGCACACCTAAAGGAACTAGAAGCAGAACAGCAAAGGCAGCCTAAACCCAGCAGAAGAAGAGAAATAATAAAGATCAGAGCAGAAATAAACAATATAGAATCTAAAAAAACTGTAGAGCAGATCAACGAAACCAAGAGTTGGTTTTTTGAAAAAATAAACAAAATTGACAAACCTCTAGCCAGGCTTCTCAAAAAGAAAAGGGAGATGACCCAAATAGATAAAATCATGAATGAAAATGGAATGATTACAACCAATCCCTCAGAGATACAAACAATTATCAGGGAATACTATGAAAAATTATATGCCAACAAATTGGACAACCTGGAAGAAATGGACAAATTCCTGAACACCCACACTCTTCCAAAACTCAATCAGGAGGAAATAGAAAGCTTGAACAGACCCATAACCAGCGAAGAAATTGAATCGGTTATCAAAAATCTCCCAACAAATAAGAGTCCAGGACCAGATGGCTTCCCAGGGGAGTTCTACCAGACGTTTAAAGCAGAGATAATACCTATCCTTCTCAAGCTATTCCAAGAAATAGAAAGGGAAGGAAAACTTCCAGACTCATTCTATGAAGCCAGTATTACTTTGATTCCTAAACCAGACAGAGACCCAGTAAAAAAAGAGAACTACAGGCCAATATCCCTGATGAATATGGATGCCAAAATTCTCAATAAGATACTAGCAAATCGAATTCAACGGCATATAAAAGGAATTATTCACCATGATCAAGTGGGATTCATTCCTGGGATGCAGGGCTGGTTCAACATTCACAAATCAATCAACGTGATACATCACATTAACAAAAAAAAAAAGAGAAGAACCATATGATCCTGTCAATCGATGCAGAAAAGGCCTTTGACAAAATCCAGCACCCTTTCTTAATAAAAACCCTTGAGAAAGTCGGGATAGAAGGAACATACTTAAAGATCATAAAAGCCATTTATGAAAAGCCCACAGCTAACATCATCCTCAACGGGGAAAAACTGAGAGCTTTTTCCCTGAGATCAGGAACACGACAGGGATGCCCACTCTCACCGCTGTTGTTTAACATAGTGCTGGAAGTTCTAGCATCAGCAATCAGACAACAAAAGGAAATCAAAGGCATTAAAATCGGCAAAGATGAAGTCAAGCTTTCGCTTTTTGCAGATGACATGATATTATACATGGAAAATCCGATAGACTCCACCAAAAGTCTACTAGAACTGATACATGAATTCAGCAAAGTTGCAGGATACAAAATCAATGTACAGAAATCAGTTGCATTCTTATACACTAAAAATGAAGCAACAGAAAGACAAAGAAACTGATCCCATTCACAATTGCACCAAGAAGCATAAAATACCTAGGAATAAATCTAACCAAAGATGTAAAGGATCTGTATGCTGAAAACTATAGAAAGCTTATGAAGGTAATTGAAGAAGATTTAAAGAAATGGAAAGACATTCCGTGCTCATGGATTGGAAGAATAAATATTGTCAAAATGTCAATACTACCCAAAGCTATCTACACATTCAATGCAATCCCAATCAAAATCGCACCAGCATTCTCCTCGAAACTAGAACAAGCAATCCTAAAATTCATATGGAACCACAAAAGGCCCCGAATAGCCAAAGTAATTTTGAAGAAGAAGACCAAAGCAGGAGGCATCACAATCCCAGACTTTAGCCTCTACTACAAAGCTGTCATCATCAAGACAGCATGGTATTGGCACAAAAACAGACACATAGACCAATGGAATAGAATAGAAACCCCAGAACTAGACCCACAAAGGTATGGCCAACTAATCTTTGACAAAGCAGGAAAGAACATCCAATAGAAAAAAGACAGTCTCTTTAACAAATGGTGCTGGGAGAACTGGACAGCAACATGCAGAAGGTTGAAACTAGACCACTTTCTCACACCATTCACAAAAATAAACTCAAAATGGATCAAGGACCTGAATGTGAGACAGGAAACCATCAAAACCTTAGAGGAGAAAGCAGGAAAAGACCTCTCTGACCTCAGCCGTAGCAATCTCTTACTCGGCACATCCCCAAAGGCAAGGGAATTAAAAGCAAAAGTGAATTACTGGGACCTTATGAAGATAAAAAGCTTCTGCACAGCAAAGGAAACAACCAACAAAACTAAAAGGCAACCAACGGAATGGGAAAAGATATTTGCCAATGACATATCGGACAAAGGGCTAGTATCCAAAATCTATAAAGAGCTCACCAAACTCCACACCCGAAAAGCAAATAACCCAGTGAAGAAATGGGCAGAAAACATGAATAGACACTTCTCTAAAGAAGACATCCGGATGGCCAACAGGCACATGAAAAGATGTTCAGCGTCGCTCCTTATCAGGGAAATACAAATCAAAACCACACTCAGGTATCACCTCACGCCAGTCAGAGTGGCCAAAATGAACAAATCAGGAGACTATAGATGCTGGAGAGGATGTGGAGAAACAGGAAGCCTCTTGCACTGTTGGTGGGAATGCAAATTGGTGCAGCCGCTCTGGAAAGCAGTGTGGTGGTTCCTCAGAATATTAAAAATAGACCTACCCTATGACCCAGCAATAGCACTGTTAGGAATTTATCCAAGGGACACAGGAGTACTGATGCATAGGGGCACTTGTACTCCAATGTTCATAGCAGCACTTTCAACAATAGCCAAATTATGGAAAGAGCCTAAATGTCCATCAACTGATGAATGGATAAAGAAATTGTGGTTTATATACACTATGGAATACTACGTGGCAATGAGAAAAAATGAAATATGGCCTTTTGTAGCAACGTGGATGGAACTGGAGAGTGTGATGCTAAGTGAAATAAGCCATACAGAGAAAGACAGATACCATATGGTTTCACTCTTATGTGGATCCTGAGAAACTTAACAGGAACCCATGGGGGAGGGGAAGGAAAAAAAAGAGGTTAGAGTGGGAGAGAGCCAAAGCATAAGAGACTGTTGAGAACTGAGAGCAAACTGAGGGTTGATGGGGGGTGGGGGGGAGGAGAGGGTGGGTGATGGGTATTGAGGAGGGCACCTTTTGGGATGAGCACTGGGTGTTGTATGGAAACCAATTTGACAATAAATTTCATATATAAATAAAAAATAAACATAAAAAAAAAAAAAGAAACTCAACGATAGTAATACCATAATAATAGAAGACTTCAACACCCCACTCACAGCAATGGATAGATCATCTAATCAAAAAATCCACAAGGAAACAATGGCTTGGAATGACACACTGGACCAGATGGACTTAACAGATATATTCAGAACATTTCACCCTGAAACCGCAGAATATACATTCTTCTCCAGTGCACATGGAATGTTCTCCAGAATAGACCATATACTGGGGCACAAAACAGTCCTAAGTAAGTACAAAGAGGCTGAGATCATAATGTGCATATTTTCAGACCACAATTCTATGAAACTCAAAATCAACCACAAGAAAAAATTTGGAAAGGTAACAAAAACTTGGAGACTGAAGAACATCCTACTAAAGAATGAATGGGCTAACCAAGCAGTTAAAGAGGAAATTAAAAGTATATGGAAGTCAATGAAAATGATAACAACACAACCCAAAACCTCTGGGATGCAGCAAAGGAGGTCATAAGAGGAAAGTATATAGCAATCCAGGCCTTCCTAAAGAAGGAAGAAAGATCTCAGTTATACAACCTAACCTTACGCCTTAAGGAGCTGGAAAAAGAACAGCAAATGAAACCCAAAACCAGCAGAAGACAGGAAATAATAAAGATTAGAGCAGAAATTAATGCTATTGAAACCAAAAAAACAGAACAGATCAATGAAACCAGAAGCTGGTTCTTTGAAAGAATCAACAAAATTGACAAACCACTAACCAGTTTGATCACGAAGAAAAAGGAAAGGACCCAACTAAATAAAACCAAGAATGAAAGAGGAGAGATCACAACTAACACAGCAGAAATAAAAACAATATTAAGAGAATATTATGAGCAATTATATGCCAATAAAATGGGCAATATGGAAGAAATGGACAAATTCCTAGAAACATATACACTACCAAAAGTGAAACAGGAAGAAATAGAAAATTTGAACAGACCTATAGCCAGTAAGAAAATTGAATTAGTAATCAAAAATCTGCCAAAAAACAAGAGTCCAGGGCCAAATGGCTTTCCAGGGGAATTCTACCAAACATTTAAGGAAGAGTTAACACCTATTCTCTTGAAGCTGTTCCAAAAAATAGAAATGGAAGAAAACTTCCAAACTCTTTCTATGAAGCTAACATAACCTTGATTCCAAAACCAGACAGAGACCCCACTAAAAAGGAGAACTATAGACCAATTTCCCTGATGAACACGGATACAAAAATCAAGAAGATATTAGCCAACCGGATCCAAAAATACATTAAAAAATTATTCGCCACGACCAAGTGTGATTTATACCTGGGATGCAGGGCTGCCTCAGTATCGGCAAAACAATTAACGTGATTCATCACATCAATAATAGAAAGGACAACAACCATAGGATCTTCTCAATAGATGCAGAGAAAGCATTTGACAGCATCCTTTCTTGATAAAAACCCTCAAGAAAGTAGGGATAGAAAGAGCATACCTCGAGATCATAAAAGCCATATATGAACGACCCAATGCTAATATCATCCTCAACGGGGAAAAACCGAGAGCTTTCCCCCTGAGGTCAGGAATAAGACAGGGATATCCACTCTCACCACTGTTATTCAACATAGTTTTGGAAGTCTTAGCCTCTGCAATCAGACAGCACAAAGAAATAAAAGGCATCCAAATCGGCCAGGAGGAGGTCAAACTTTCACTCTTCACAAATGACATGACACTCTATATGGAAAACTCAAAAGATTCCACCAAAAAACTGCTAGAATTGATTCATGAATTCAGCAAAGTTGCAGGAAATAAAATCAACGCACAGAAATTGATTGCATTCCTATACACCAACAAGGAAGCAACAGAAAGAAAAATCAAGGAATCGATCTCATTTACATTGCACCAAAACCCATAAAATACCAGGAAAAAATCTAATCAAAGAAGTGAAAAATCTATACACTGAAAACTATAGAAAGCTTATGAAAGAAATTGAAGAAGACACAAAGAAATCGAAAAAGATTCCATGCTCCTGGATAGGAAGAACAAATATTTTTAGAATGTCAATACTATCCAAAGCAATCTACATAGGCAATGCAATCCTTATCAAAATAACACCAGCATTCTTCACAGAGCTAGAACAAATAATCCTAAAATTTGTATGGAACCAGAAAAGACCCCGAATAGCCAAAGCAATCTTGAAAAAGAAAACCAAAGTGAGAGGCATCAAAATCCCAGACTTTAAGGTATACTACAAAGCTGTAATCATCAAGACAGTATGGTACTGGCACAAGAACAGACACTCAGATCAATGGAACAGAATAGAGAACCCAGAAATGGACCCACAAATGTATGGCCAACTAATCTTTGACAAAGCAGGAAAGAATATCCAAAGGAAGGAATAAAGACAGTCTCTTCAGCAAGTGGTGCTGGGAAAACTGGACAGCGACATGCAGAAGAATGAACCTGGACCACTTTCTTACACCATACACAAAAATAACTCAAAATGGATGAAAGACCTCAATGTAAAACAGGAAGCCATCACAATTCTCGAGGAGAAAGCAGGAAAAAACCTCTTTGATCTTAGCCTCAGCAACTTCTTACTCAACATGTCTCTGGAGGCAAGGGAAACAAAAGCAAAAATGAACTACTGGGACCTCATCAAAATAAAAAGCTTCTGCACAGCAAAGGAAACAATCAGCAAAACTAAAAGGCAACCGACGGAATGGGAGAAGATATTTGCAAACGACATATCAGATAAAGGGTTAGTATCCAAAATCGATAAAGAACTTATCAAACTCAACACCCAAAAAACAAAGAATCCAGTGAAGAAATGGGCAAAAACACGGATAAACACTTCTCCACAGAAGACATCCAGATGGCCAACCGACACATGAAAAAATGCTCCACATCATTCATCATCAGGGAAATACAAATCAAAACCACAATGAGATACCACCTTACACCTGTCACAATGGCTAACATTAACAACTCAGGCAACAACAGATGTTGGCGAGGATGCAGAGAAAGAGGATCTCTTTTGCTCTGCTGGTGGGAATCCAAATTGGTGCAGCCACTCTGGAAAACAGTATTTTCAGTCCTCAAAAAACTAAAAATAGAACTACCCTAAGACACAGCAATTGCACTACTAGGCATTTATCCATGGGATACAGGTGTGCTGTTTCAAAGGGACACATGCACCCCCATGTTTATAGCAGCACTATCAACAATAGCTAAAGTATGGAAAGAGCCCAAATGTCCATTGATGGATGAATGGATAAAGAAGACGTGGTGTATATATATATACAATGGAGTATTACTCAGCAATCAAAAAGAATGAAATCTTGCCATTTGCAACTACGTGCATGGAACTGGAGGGTATTATGCTAAGTGAAATTAGTGAGTCAGAGAAAGAGAAAAATCATATGACTTCACTCATATGAGGACTTTAAGAGACAAAACAGATGAACATAAGGGAAAGGTAACAAAAACAATATAAAAACAGGGAGGGGTACAAAACATAAGAGACTCATAAATATGGAGAACAAACTGAGGGTTACTGGAGGGGCTGTGGGAGGGCGGATGGGCTAAATGGGTAAGAGGCACTAAGGAATCTACTCCTGAAATTATTATTGCACCATGTGCTAACTAAACAGATGTAAATTTTAAAAAATAAAAAATAAAATTAAAAAAAATGATTCTCTCTCTCCCTCGCTTTCTGCCCCTCCCCCAGACTTGTGCTCTCTCTATCTCTCTCTCTAAAAAGAAAGAAAGAAAGAAAGAAAGAAAGAAAGAAAGAAAGAAAGAAAGAAAGAAAGAAAGAGTATACATAATTTAAGCAGTTGAATAGAGAGTAATATAAATTTAATAAAAGAATAGTGGGATTTGCTTTAGTGTGTTGTACCCTAAATGAAAATGTGTAGTGAGGTGGAGTTGAATATCAATATAAACTTTATCTAAATAAAATGAAAGACACTGGACTCCTTAAACTAATACTCCAGAAGCAGTATTATATAGCAACCATTTTATAAGGGCCTAACATATCCCAGAACCTCTATTAGTTCTCCCTGAGCTTTAAGACGCATACAAATCACCCAGGGATTTTGTTTAAATTTTGATTCTGAATATTTGGGGGAAAGTGGTAACTACATCAGAAGCATAGTTTCTGCATCTTCCTTAAATTCACATGGAAAGCAGAGCAGCTAGATAGCAAAACCAAAACAATGACCAACGTTTTCAACAAAGTTAGGTGGCAAGGTGTCCCTTGAAACCTAGAAATACAAGGAAGTGGAGACAAACCACAGTCACCATGTGACCTGCACAGTATCAGCATCTTTGTGAGAAGAAGCAGAGGGAATCAATGGAGCAACTGAAGGACCCCATAACAGAAGAACTTCAAAATGGCCCCAAATTACTTACTGAAAAGCACAGTAGACCCATTCAAGAATAGCTTCTGAAAGTATTAGGGGATCTGCCCAATCCAAAAGCTGCATGAATGCAAGAAAATCCCAGGGTAAGCCCCAAAGGGTCTGGAGCAGAATATTCCAGGACTGTCCAATACAATTTTTTTGCAATGTCAGAAATATTCTATGTTTCTGTACACAATAACCAGTAGCCACATGTGGCCACTGAGCACTTGACATGTAGCTAAGGTGTCTGAGGAACTGAATTTTCAAAAGAATATATTTTTTTTAATGCTTATTTATTTTTGAGAGAGAGAAAGAACATGAGTGTAGCAGAGGCAGAGAGAGAGGGAGACACAGAATCCAAAGCAGGCTCCAGGCTCTGAGCTGTCAGCACAGAGTCTGATGTGGGGCTTGAACTTGTGAACCATGAGATCATGACCTGAGCCGAAGTCAAACGCTTAACCGACTGAGCCATCCAGGCACCCCTCAAAAGAATATGTAAAAGCAAAGGTGAATGTATTCTTTCCACCTTATTGTCCAAATATACTATCATGTTTGCGGGAAGACTCACAAAAATTTAGAAGTAAAGTTTGGGTAAATTTCGTCTTGTACATACCAGCTCTTTTTAATTACTTTCTTCCATCATTGAGCACAATGTTTGAAAGAAGATCATCTGCTCTTCCTCCTGTGTGGTGGTCCTATGTCCTCCACACCATAAAAATTTGGCCAATGGAAGAACAGAAGATGGAAGCAACAGCAAGGGGAGAGAGGAGGACAGGGAGATCACAGTGTGGTTGAGGAGAAAATGAAAGGGAAATGTGTTTTTCTTTTGCATCTTTAGCTACTCTTGGGGTCATGATCACAGATTCCATATAAACTATAAAGTTTGGGAAATGAACATGGGCAGTGTTCAAAGTTGGGGTGAGAAGGTGGATTGGCAATGGAAATGATGATTCAAGTATTCCTCCATTGCCGATTGTTATTCACTCAGCCGCTCCATAAAGGCTGGATACGGCAACAGCCTGCACCGCTTCACATTTTGATGGAATGGCTGTGCTCCAACTGCTTTAATCATCTCTGGTAGTTTCCATAGGGTCTTTTAAGATGGACAGAGCATTAGGAGTATGGAATATATGAAATTAATACAAGGCCTGCCTATCTCCCTTCTTTAGGTTCCATCAGCCTCTCCCTGCTCCAGTCTATTTTTAAACACTGTTTAACAGAGTAAACAGATAAATAAAAATCTTTAATTCCAACAGTAAGGCCTTGGGGAGAACAGTTCCAAAGTGGCAGCATATGAGGAGCTTAGCAGACCCGCTCCTTAGCAAAACAGCTGTAACTAGTGAAAATTACCAAAAACCCCCAACAATTTAATGTCACTGAAAATTGTCTTAAGGGCATACTGTAAACGAGGAGACATTTATTCAAAAAAATCTATTAAGTCTCTGTAAAAACAAGAGTTTGTGGCACCTAGCCACTCCCTCAGCTTAATGTGACAAAAATTTCACTCTGAGCAAATGTGGCCGAGAAGATGGGGCTCCCCCTTCCTCCAGAAACCAGTCATGGGCTTGGATATCTCTCCAGGAGGAACAAGCTTCTGGCATTTCTCATCTCCCCAGCTTTGTTATACAGATTAAATGCCAGGTGAGTGTAACCAAGACAGTAATGGCTCCTTTCCTCTACCTAGTTCCTACTAGTAGAATGGGGGCTCTACCCCAGGAACAGCAGACAGAGAATACTGGGGTGCCCTGATCACCTTTGCTCATGGGGTAGAGGTTCCACCCCAGAAGAGGCAAGCCAAGAAGAGAGGCTACTGCCCCTGGCCAGTACCCTGCTCATGAGCTGGAGTGTCACTCTAAGTGGGCCATGTCCCTACTTCCATCTCCTGAGCAGTGCTCAGATATTTTGCCTAGGGCTAAGACAGGCCATAATAAGAGAGGGTTCAGAAGCTCTCCCCAAAGGGACTGATTTTATTTGGAACAGAGTGTAGGAAATTTAAGCCTAAACTCCACTCTCAGAAATGATGAAGATTTTGGTGGCAAGCAATTAAGAGGAGATTGGCAGTTTCATGAGCACAATAAGCTACTTCACCAGAGAAAGTCAGGGAAAGAGATAGTTAAAAATATCCAAATTTCAAACCTGAAAGACTGGCCTCAAAAACTACATTTGCAAAGAGGCTCAAATTTAATTGGAACAGACTGGAGAGCAACCTCAAGGCATTGTTGAAAATAATAGAGCAATAAGTTCGCAATTAGTTAAGGCTAACAACTGGGTGTAATACCAGCAGAAACAGCTCAACAGAGAGATAGGGAAAGGGACAGAGAGCCTTTCTAAAACCACGGTCATCCCAATGCTCACTGCACACGTGCCCAAGGCTATACTCTTTGAGGAATGACACTAGAGGTTTCACATTGGAAGGGAAATAGGTTTCAGTAGAATAATCAGGTATGTCACTAAGTGAATAAGGAAGCAAACGATAGCAGGGCACGTGGGTGGCTCAGTTGCTTGAGCACACAACTCTTGATATTGACTCAGGCCATGATCTCACAATTCATGGGATCAAGTCCCATGTTGGGCTCCATGTTGACACCACAGAGCCTGCTGGTGATTCTCTCTCTCTCCCTCTCCCTCTGCCCCTCCCCCACTCATGCACTCTCATGCTGTCTCTCTCAAAATAAATAAATAAACTTAGAAAAAAAAAGAGAGGCAAACAATAGCAAGCCTCAGAGAGGCGGGAGGAATGCAAAGAATAAATATTCAGAGTTGATACAATGCATTATCTAAAATGTTCAGTTTTCACTAATAATGAGATATGCAAAGGAAAATATCCATATACAGAGAGGGAAAGCAGGAAATAGAAACTAACTGAGAGGTCTCGGATATCAGATTTAACAGACAAAGACTTCCAATCAACATCATTAATATGTTCAAAGAACTAAAAGAAACCATGTTTAAATAAGTAGAGTATGATATAAATGTGACACCAAATGAAGAATATCGGTAAAGAGATAAGAAATTATACTAAAAAAAAAGCACCAAATAGAAATTCTGTAGTTGAAACGTAACATAACTGAAAGAAAAAAATTCGCTACAGGGGCTCAACAGTAGACTTTAATTAGCAGAAGAATCAATGAACTTGAAGATAGATAGACAGATATTATACAATCTGAAGAACACAGAGAAAAATTAAGAAAAATGAATAAAGCCTTAGAGAAGTGTGGGAGACCATGAAGCACACCAACATATGCATAACGGGAGTACCAGAAGGCAAGGAGAGAGAGAAAAGAGAAGAAAAAATACACAAAGAAATAATGGCTGAAAACTTTTCAAATCTGAGGAAATACATCAATCTATATGTCCAAGAGGCTCAACGGACTCAAAGTAGGATAAATGCAAATCCACACCCATATACACTGCACCCTAAAAATGCTTAAATACAAAAACAAAGATAAAATCTTCAAAGAAAACATTAAATAATGCTTAATAAACATTACTGGTTGAAAAAAATGATTGTATCCAAGTATAGAATACTATGCAAACATTTAAATGATATGTAGATACATTTGTTAATGCAGAGCAATATTTCCTTTTGCTAAGTGAAAAAAAGCAGGTTGTAAAATTATAAACTGTATGATTTTTTTTTTTTGTAGTGACAAATACACTTATTTGGATAAAGTGTTTAGCACATTAACTGTCAATCACAGAGTATGCACTCGATAGACAATTCTGGTTCTGTTGCTGCGGTTGTATTATGAACTTTAGTAAAACTGACCAGGCTGGATATTATCTCCAGATTTTATATCAGTCATTTCATGCTAGTCATTGAAAGCAGGTATTAATATCCAAATCTACTGCACTTGACTGAAATGTTTTCCTACTTCGCTTCTGTTGGGTGAAAATATTGACACCAGTTGTCACTCCCTAGGAAGGCATTCCTTGCCTAACAGCTTAGTTCTAAATCCACACAAGAATTTCTCAGACCATGGGAAGGTGAGAGAAATGGGCTCTCTTGCTCCAGAGCTTCCTTCACCAAGATGGAGCTGTTGGCTGCCAGCTACTTGCAGGCCCCACATTAGCTACACGCACTACTGCCAAGTTGGCCTTGGTTTCCTCAATCCTTCACCAGAAAACAGACTCGTTCTCCACTCTGGCCCCTTTCCCTGTCCAGTTTGGGAACGCTCTCCTATGAGGATACTTTCTTAGTTCTGGTAGATCAGGCAGGTGCCAGTTCTTTGTTTTCTTCTACCTGTAGCTAAGCCTTGTCTGACATTTCTGCCCAACATCACTAAAGTCTGACTTAGAGTGTGAACTAGACTCCTACCATGTCTCTTAAGCAGCCAACCTTTGGAGCAGATCTCTGAGAAAAATCCTGAGAGCTTCGCATTACACTCTGATACCCCTACTATGCCCACCATCATTCCCTCCACTAAAATTGTCCAAAGAACATAGGGGCACAAGATTAAAGAGCCATCTGGTTGCCTTTCACAAGAGAGATAAGTCCAACAATGAAATATTCTGTTTCTTTTCTGTTTAATTATAGAACCATTATTCCAATAGTATTGTCCTTTATTTGTTTCTCCTACCAAAACAATAAATTCTAACTATTCAAAGTTTAAATCAGTTTCAAGAGCTGGCCTAGGAACCCAACTCCTATATTATATTTCTTCTGTGGGGGATAAGTGTTCAGCAACTGCTTATACAAATCAGCAGTGTTCAAAGTACTGCTCTCAATGAACCTAATTATCTTAACCTTCTAGTGTTTATAAACTTTTGGAACCTCACCCACTTTTAAGAGAGAGACTTCTCTTTACTTGATTGCTATAAATAAATGAATCCCAAAAGGTTTAACAGATTGCAGAAAGAGGATAAGGTTAAAATGGGCAAACATTAGCAGATGAAATATAATTAGTAGTATACCAATTCTTCATTAAGTATTATAGATATCATAAGTACAGCTATTAGTGTTTAAACAAAACACCTGTCAATTATTCACAAGTATTTCCAAATATGTCAAATATTCCACAGTAAACATATGCTACACACTGAGATTCGGAAAACAAATTCTCAACCCCATTCAATCTATTTTTTCTGAGTGCCTCCCAAAGATTACTCATCACACTTATGTATATGCCACTATAATTAATAGTTCTCTGTTATTCTTTCCACTTTAGGTTTGGCAATAGAAATTTCATTACCAGATAAGCCTGTTTTGATTCAGATACAACTAAGGTAATTACCAAATTCATAATAAGGTGGTTATTTGGGGTCAGGGTGATGATAAGTCCTTAGCTTGTACTTGCTGAATAGTTAATAATATCTGCAAGGAGAGCTGACCTAATGCTCACAAAAAATACATTAAAATTCTCCTGCATTTTTATATTTGGGAGGTTTTAGGTTTTTTTAAGTTTTGTCTGAGACAAATACCATTTTTATAAGCTTAAAACATTATAGCAATACTATTCTTATTCTATAGCTCTGTAATTCTGATATTCTTGATAATTCCTATATTCTTTATGATATTCCTATAATTCCCATATTAGGAATATTCCTATAATTCTTTATGCAATACTGATATTCCTATAATTCTTTTGCAATATTAGGAGCAGGGTTTTTTTTTTAATGTTTATTTATTTACTTTGAGAAACACAGTGTGAGTGGGGGAAAGGCAGAGAGAGAGAGAGAGAGAATCCCAAGCAGGGTCTCTGCTATCAGCACAGAGGCGGATGTGGGGCTCAAACTCATGAACCATGAGATCATGATCTTAGCTGAAATCAAGAGTCAGATGCTTAACTGACTGAGCCACCCAGGTGCCCCTAAGAGCAGATTGTAGGGGCGCCTGGATGGCGCAGTCGGTTAAGTGTCCAACTTCAGCCAGGTCACGATCTCACGGTCCGTGAGTTCGAGCCCCGCGTCAGGCTCTGGGCTGATGGCTCGGAGCCTGGAGCCTGTTTCCGATTCTGTGTCTCCCTCTCTCTCTGCCCCTCCCCCCGTTCATGCTCTGTCTCTCTCTGTCCCCCCAAAAATAAATAAACGTTGAAAAAAAAATTTTTAAAAAATAAAAATAAAAAAAAAAGAGCAGATTGTAAAAAAAGAACTACAATAGACCCAATGAAGACCAAAAGAACTGTGTGCTTTTTACTCTTCCGTCTGTGGGTCCTGTTGCCCAAGTTTCTGAGGAGACCTACATCTGATTCGGCAAGCAGATGTAGATACCCGACCAAAAGAGCCAGCCTTCTTGCTACATGTAATTCCAAAGGCTTAGCAATGGGCTTCATAAATTAATTTATTCTTAATTCAAATGAAAGGATGTAACATCTTCCTGACGTACCATGTAATTTTAATTATGAAGAAATTATAGATTTGAACCTATTTTTAAATGTCCAAATAATAAACAAAATTAAGTGCAAAGAGAGTTGTAAATATGCAACCCAAATCCAATCCAAAGCCCAAGATTGATCTTCTCGAACTGAAGAAAGCTACTCAAAAAAGAGCAAGAAGACTTCCTAAGGGGCATCTAGTAGTAGATGCTCGATAAAGCAAAATCTAAAGAAACTCATTTCCTGGAACATACCTTTGTGGTTTTTGTTCATTTTGTGTTTGTTTTGGGAGGAGGGTATTAGGGGAAGGTTATGATAGAGGAAAGATGGTAGGTAAACTGGAAAAGACCATCAGGGTAGAAATGGGCTAACAATGAAAAAATAAAAACCACTGAAGAATGTAGAAATGAATAATCACAAGAATGAACTGAAGGGACAGGATGGATGGCTATCTGCCATAGCCAGACCTAATGTTGACAGTGTTCTCTCCCACTTGGGAGGCACCAGAACAAGAACACGAGTAATGACCCTTGTGAAAATCCAAAGTCATATCCACTGTTGTGCTTACTTTTCCCTAGCTGCAGGAAAGGTAACTTTCTACTTTATCTTCTTTAGAAGAATGAAGTAGACATAATCTTTCACACTGCTCATCTTTGAAAGCGCAGAAGTACTTAAGTTGATTTGCATACAATAATTATTTACTTAATTAACAGGCTCTCAACTAGATTGTCCTTTCAACCCTTAACAAGCTGAAAATTATATGATTCCTCTTCAAAGAGAAGAGATTTTCCCTAAATAGGATCTATTGCTAACAATAGAATACAATTTTCCACGAGGCTTCTGTACTGAGATTTGACTGGTTCCATGACAAAGAATGAGAGATTCCTTTGGTACAAGAGCACATATAAATGGAGAAATCTCAGATGCATCTATCATTGAAAACCCAGACATTTTTTAATTTACATTTATTCTTAAAAGCTAGTATCTTCAGTAAAAATTCTTATATGCAACAAGAAGAAAAAAAATAAAGCTGGGGGCGCCTGGGTGGCGCAGTCGGTTAGGCATCCGACTTCAGCCAGGTCACGATCTCGCAGTCCAGGAGTTCGAGCCCCACGTCGGGCTCTGGGCTGATGGCTCAGAGCCTGGAGCCTGTTTCCGATTCTGTGTCTCCCTCTCTCTCTGCCCCTCCCCCGTTCATGCTCTGTCTCTCTCTGTCCCAAAAATAAATAAACGTTGAAAAAAAAAAAAATAAAGCTGTACATTCTCCACAGAAGTGGAAGCTAATCTTAAATAAAATAAAGCACAGTGTTTAAGATTATAACTACTCTATATAATAGGCTAGCAGAAATCTATCAACATTTAATGTTTATGATACATTAATAACTTTCCCTTGCGGTTCAAGAAGAAAAAAATCCAAACTAACCAATTAACCTGTAAATAAAGAGAGTTTTTGAAATTAATATAATGAAAATAGCAAGTTCAAAATCCAAAAAAACTCTCCTTTACTCTGGTCAAAGAATGACTCATACTTCAAAAATAAAGTGAGTGGATGTAGCAAGTAAATGAGCCTAAAACCAAAATGCATTGTTCTCCCAGTGCAGCAGATGTATACGTCATCAGGACTAGCCCACTGCCCACTCACCAGATGTCTGACTTTGTGTTGTAACCTTGGTGTTTCAGAGCCTCTGGACTCATGTAATGAGGAGTTCCAGTTAAAGTGGTGGCTAGATCACAGGATCCCATTAGGAGTCGAGAAACTCCAAAATCCCCTTGAAATAAAAATTAATTTTTACAAATACTTTAAAACAATGAAAACCAGCGTGGAAATTAACAACTGTCTAATTTGACAATTTTAAATATGCAATGACTCATACCGTTTTAAAGGAAAAGAGAAGAAAAATAATATCTTTTAAATTACACAATGCTGGTGAATAGTTTTAAAAAACATAGCCTTAGGGGTGCCTGGGTTGCTCAGTCAGTTAAGTGTCTGACTTTGGCTCAGATCATGATCTCACGGTTTGTGAGTTCCAGCCCCGTGTCGGACTCTGTGCTGACAGCTGGGAGCCTGGAGCCTGCTTCGGATTCTGTGTCTTCCTCTCTCTGCCCCTCCCCTGCTCACGTTCTGTCCCTCTCTGTCTCTCAAAAAGAAATAAACATTAAAAAAAACCACATAAACACAAAACATAGGCCTTATAGGAGAAATAAGACTTTGAGCCAGAAAAGCTAAAACTTTTTATTTCTGGAATTATGGAGAACCAGCAACTTGAAACAAAAAGCTATTTCAGGTCTGAAATAACAAACAAAATTATTCTGGAAGGGCTGAATATAATGCTCTGCAATTGCACCTGAGGGGGGAGTGTTTGCTCTTCATTTACAATAAAGAAAAAATTTCATATAAAAGACCTGAGACTTTTGAAGAACATGACTATAAAAGTTTGAATCTATTAGCTTCTCTTTACTCACCTAACTAGTTACATGCTTTTATGCTTTCCCTTTCTAAGAACATCTGACAGGAATATTAAACAATCCAGTAACCATTATGAATGGAAGCATGGTTCTGAAGAACTAAAAATTAACAAATCTATTATATCAACATTTTAATTATCTGTGATAACTGCCAGTTGCTTGTGATAAAATAAGTGGAAAACCTGTACTAATTAATCAAACTAGTAAAACAAGTCTAATTACTTGCAAAGTGCCTGGCATGGAGTAAGAAACTCAAAAATTATTAGTTCAATTATCAAGTACATAGCAAATGTCTTACACTTCAATTTACATCAGATACTTGGAAACAAAATAATTGGGACTTTTGGCCTCAACCAAGAAAAAACAAAAGTTTGAGAAGTTAAAAATAAGCCAGAAATTACTCTAACACTTCTAGATACGATATACTTCAATGTGATATATTTATTGATAATATCTAGAATATACTCTCCCATGTTTCTGGAATACATATTTCAAAAAATCTTACCAATTTTAAGCAGATTATTTTTCAGAAATATATTCTTTGATTTCAAGTCTCGATGAAGTATCTTCCTACAAAAAGGCAAAAAAAACAAGATATAGAATTTCATGCAAAATATAAAATTTTTTATTCCTAACATAAATAATATATATAGGTATATGTGAAGTGATTCACACATAAATACATAGTCCCATAGATATGTCTTTCAATGCTTAAAAGCTACAAATCCACAGCATTTTCTAGTTCCCCTAAGGAAATAAGAGTTTAAAAAACATTTTTTAAGTGAGCAGAACTTGTAGTTGGGAGAAGAGTGATGTGGTTTAAACTCTTTCAATAGTTCACTGTGTTTCAAATTTTATTGTGTTTCTGTAGCTGATATACATAGTACTGTATGTACTAGCCATCACTTAGTGGACAGACCAGTTATCATAAAGTTTTACAATCTACTATAGATAATCTATTACATATTATATGTTATACTTACATATAACATATTTTTGTAGAACATATAATAGTTTCATATTCTAGAAATATTATATATATATAAACTATTATATGTATTAAATCAAAATGTTCAGGTTTTATGTGTTTGTGGAAATAATAATGGTGATGGTGATATTTAATAATAGGTAACATTTATTAAGTCTGACTGTATAAGCCAGCAATATAAATTACGTCAGTTAAGACTTTTGTTTCCGGAATTATGAAGAACTAGACAACTTGAAAACATTTACCTAAGAAACATCTAAAAACGAGTCATAAAGTGTACAAATATCTTCACATATGCACAGCCGAGCCTACAAGAAAATGAAACAAATTCCTGAGGCTTTATATAAAAATACTGAAAATCCGAGTGGGCAGTAGGTACCGATTTCTCAGCTGCCCCAGGGGGTGTGCTAAGGTCAGCAACCAATGGGCCAGTTTTAACGGCCTCATAGAAATAAGAGCCAAGACCTTGAGTCCATGTAATGTGGAGACCCATTAGTGGTTTGTACCTTAACTGAAAGGATGACCCAAGAAACACTGACTCACAAGTAAACAAAATGACAAAAAAGTTTATCTGTACAGGTCTGAACGCTGAGTGGTAAAAAAAAAAAAAAAAAAAGGAAAGAAAAAAATCTCTTTTTTTTCTGTAACCATACCTCTCTGCTCACTCACATTTGGGATTCAAATATGCAACAGCTGTATGGCTTCAGAAATCCCAAGCCAAGAAATTAACATAAAAATTGGTTCTCAGCTGCTTATACCCTCTTGGGGCATCTACCAGAAGCAAATGCAAACTAAGAGTCAGCAGATAACACACACTAAAATTATACCCCTGAGATTTTCAGATAAGCCAGAAGGATTCAAACTCTGAAATAAGTTTATTTTAAGAGATTAAAATAATAAAGAAAGGAATAGAAAACAAAATAGAAACAGGATACTATCCAGAAAAAGATGATGCTGATTTGAAAAACAGCCAGATAGAAGGGTGCCTGGGTGGCTAAGTCAGTTAAGAGTCCAACTCTTGGTTTTGGTTCGGGACATGTTCTCACGGTTTCTGAGTTTGAACTCCACGTTTGGCTCTGGGTGCAGATCCTGCTTGGGATTCTCTCTCTCTGTATCCCTCTGCCCCTCCCCACTCATGCTCTCTCTCTCTCCCTCTCTCTCTCTCTCTCTCTCTCTCCCTCAAAATAAATAAATACACATTTTAAAAAAGAAAAAGAAAAAAAGAAAAACAACCAGATACAATTTCTAGGGGAAAAAATGTGATTGAAATTAAAAACTCAAAAATAAAACCTCAGCTTCAGCTATGATGGAGTAACTTTAACACTAAGTCTCCCACTTTCCATAGCTGTACAGAGAACACTGGAAAATTTAAACAATGTAAAATCTGAGTAAAATCTAAAAACAACAACAGGTCTTTGAGGACATCGGAGATCAGCTAAGGCAAACTTAGGCAGTCAGCACCTGAGGAGCCAGACCCTGGAGAAAACGCAAATGCTGTGAGGTGAGCCCAACACTTGAGATTGTGTGTTCCTCTCAGGGCAGTTGACACAAGCAGAATGCTCTAGGCTAGAGCTTGCAGCACCTTCCCTTGGCTTAGAAGACCAAAATTACAGTTCAAATCTACCAAGGCAGCTAGGACTTGAGGGGGAAATTTTCCAGTAAAAAAGGGAACAAAAGAGAAGTGAGTGACATTCTGCAAGGCTTTTACCCTTGAGGCACTTACTGAATCCTAAATTGTTAGGGGAAGACAGTAAGGAGAAGGTGGCTGCTAAGAGGTTAAAAACTAAGTAGAGCTTTAAGTAGATTCACAAAGATGAGGCTGGGTCTTGGAAACCTTGAAGGACTACTTCTTAGATACTGGAACAAGACCAGCCTTCACAAAGTCTCAAACCAGCCTTAAACCAACTCAATACCCAATTAGTTCAAGGTGATCTGCCCCTACTATAACTACCACCCAGAAAAACATTAGATCCTCTCCAGAAGAAAATACCACCCAACATATCTACACTATTTCATATATATTGTCCACCATTCACTCAAAAACCAGCAAAAGAAAGTAAGGAGAGGAGAAAAAGGTATGTAACAAAATACAACGGTAGAAATACATTCCCTATATTGTTAATCACAAAGGATTCAAATCATGAATTAAAACACAGAGAAACAGGACTAAACTAGTTTTTAAAAACTGATATGAAGAACTTAACAGAAGACCATGGGGGAGAGGATGGGGGGAAAAGTTACAGAGAGGGAGGGAGGCAAACCATAAGACTTAAATACTGAGAACAAACTGAGGGTTGATGGGGGGTGGGGAGGAGGGGAAAGTGGGTGATGGACACTGAGGAGGGCACCTGTTGGGATGAGCACTGGGTGTTGTAAGGAAACCAATCTGACAATAAATTATATTTAATAAATAATAATAATAATAAAAATTAAAAAATAAAAACTGATATGAAGAACACACTTTTTAAAAAACATTTTTTAAGTTTACTTATTTTATTTTGAGAGAGAGCACAAGCAGAGAGAGAGGGAGACAGAATCCCAAGCAGTTCTGCACTATCAGAGCACAGCCTGATGTGGGACTCGAACCCATCAACTGCAAGATCATGACCTAAGCTGAAATCAATAGACACTTAACCAACTGAGCCACCAGGTGCCCCGAAGAACATCCTTTTTTAAAAAACATAAGGACAGAGGTTGAAAGCAAGAGGACAGAAAAGATATTCCAGGCAAAAGAAAGCTGGTAAAAAGAAGTATTAGGTAAATTAAGGATAAAGAGTATCAGTACATAATGAATAAACCAATAATTTATTGGGAAAATTTTTAAATTCTGTACTTGTGTGCAACTTATGACACAAGCTTAAATACACTATGAAAAGTAAATATTAATAGAACTTTAAGGAGAAATTGACAAATCCACAATCACAAGGGGAAATTTAACATATTTCCCTCAGTAATTAATAGATTCAGTAGAAAAAAAATTAATAAGGATATAGACTTTAACAAAACAATCGGATTTGAAAAACACAATTAGCTTGAGCTAATATACATAAACTGGATATTTTATCAAAAAACTTAAAAATGCACGTTCTTTCAGGAATACATGGAATATTTTCAAAAACTGACAATGAACTAATCCATAAAGCAAGCCTCAACAGATTACAAGAATCAGCACCATATAGTCCACACATTCTCTGGTCTCAGTGAAGTTACGTTAGAACCCCATCAGATGCTTAGAACAGTGCCAGGCACTGGCAATGACTGATCAAGACAGACAAATTCTCTGTGTTTATGAAGTTTTCTGGTCAAGTAAATAGAAAACAACTAAATGAGTGTGTGTGTGTGTGTGTGTGTGTGTGTGTGTGTGTGTAGTGTCAGCTAGCTTAATGCTATTAAAACAATAAAGCACAGCAAGGAGCTAGAGATTAACCAGGGTAAAGAGGTGCTAGTTTAGATCAGGTGGTCAGGGAAGGCCTTAGAGAAAGTGACATGGGACAGAGATGTGAATGAAGCAATGGAATGAGCCATGGTTGTGGTGGTTGTTACCATTACTGCTCATATTTCTACTGTTATTGTTACCACCAATATATCAAAAAGGAAAGTCTGTGCGAGGCTATCAAGCAGAAATGAATGATGAACTACAGGGAATAGTTGAAGCCACATCGTCCTTCCCCCTCACTCTTTATACCCCATTCCCTGCTCAAGACCCTCTGTGACCCCTACTGTTGGCCAAATCAAAGACAGCTTCACATTTGGAGTCTTCCTTTTCCAGCCTCCTCTTTCACCTATTTCTACATCTGTAAGAAAAGGCCTGATAAAGGATTTTTTCCAATTGGTAATTTATTCATACAGAAAAATTTAATGAAGAAATAAACATTTAGTTACATATTTGAAGTACCTTTTAAAAGGGGGGAAAAAACCCTCAAGAATAATTACAAGCCAAGAAAATCCAGGCTAAGAAATTGTCACATCTCTGTTGAAGCTAATAAGGCACTTGCTTTATCTTAAATGCAGCACAATGTTTCTTCCTCTATGTCACAGCTCATATTAAAATGCCTTCCTCTTTCATCTCTGCCTCTCAGAATCCTGTCTGTTTCTTCAGGACTATATTGGATACAAACCTCATGTACCTCCTTAGAGTCCCCTGACTCCCCCCTTCCTTCCAAAGATGCTGGTACTGGAGGCTAATTAGTCACTTGCCTGGGGATGCCAGGCCTTCTGGCTCCTGCCCCATCTGGACTAGGATGAAACACCACACTGCAGGATATGGAATCAAGCATTCCAATTGGCCATGTAAGGAACTAAATGACACAACCAAAAAATGCAAGGGTGTTAATTCCTTTGGAGTGGACCGATGAGAGACAAGAGGAGAAAGTAGCTAGGCAATCCATTTCTCTTTTCCCACCCAAGGTATGTTACCCATGTGTCTATAAGTCATATAAATATCCCTGCCAAGCAACCTGTTATCTTTCCCCAGGTCTTTGTGAAGTGATGGCTAGTGCCGTAACACACACTTCTCTGCTTCACATCTTCGCCTTGGTTCAATTTGTTCCTACTCTCACCATCCTGGGTCTGTACCACCTAAGGCAGATATCAGCATTTCAATCCTTGCCTCAGGCGGTGTTTCCTAGAGGCCCAAGCTTAGAAAAGGATCCACCTGTATCACTTTCTGCTAATTCTTAACCACCACTCCTACCACCATCAGCAAGTTAGACATACTCTCCCACTTTTGTTCTTCTTTTGACACCATATTCTAAAATTGACCAATCATTCTTGCTAAATTATAAGCTCTACAAGGTCCATATCTTACCTGACTATATTATCCCCTGTAATACTATAAACTCTAATTAAATTGGTAGGTTGAACTTGATTGAATCCTTGGGTTTACATATGTCTGAACTTTTCAAACTATTTTTAATATCTTTCCAAGTTAGACTATATAATTCCCCAACTTCATAAACAAATGATGTTTTTATCAACTCATGATTATAATATGCATCAATTGTTATGATGTATCTAATCACCAGACCTATAAAGGAAACCCCTATTTGGGACCAGTATTTCTGAGACTTAGGCTTAGAACAGGGATATGGCTTTATAAAATTAAAATCTGTTCTTGAACCCCTAACTTAAAAACTTTCCATGGCCCTGCACTGCTTCCAGAATACAATGTAAAATCCTATATATGGCCTATGACAGACTAGAAGATCTGGACATACCAATGCCTCCAGCAGCCATAGCAAAAGCTCAGGCCAGGTCTGTGTCATCGTTTCCTCTTCCACACTGTTCTTTACTCATGGTAAGAGGCTCAATAAGTGTATGTTAATTTTAGAAACACTAAACCTTGGCACAAAAATGAACACCATCTTGTGGGGCTCATTCATTAATCCAAAAAAACAATTAACGAGTGCCAACTACATGCTATGTGCTGTATTACATTAATGTGAAAAATATAAAGATACATAAGACAAGGCCATGCACCCCATAATGCTTACAATCAGGTTGGAGAGATGCACAAATAACTATAAGAGATGGCAGAAGGGAACCCAGTCATCATCACTTTATAAAAAACGATTTATAATTATAGTTACCAATACATTCACATTCAGAAGGAAACTTCTCTCCCAACAAATGATTACTCTTATGAACATGCTGACAAAATTGTACTATTATCAGTTAATGCTAGAAATATTAGTTATAAAAATAATTAACTTTTTACCACTATAATTAGTGATAATACAGGTGTAGCAGTGTTATCTTGCTACAGTGGTCAGACCTCAGCCATCCAGAGCAAAGCTGTAAAGCATGACTGAGGAGCAGAGCCAAAGAAAAGCCACTCATGAAGTTCATCTACTTTATATCATGGAGACAAATGGTCACATGCTCAAACAGAGAATGCAATTAGAATTGTACATAAAGAATTGAGAATGATGAAAGGGGTTTCCTCTAATTTAAATAATCTTTATTGTCTTGAAGGCTTTGGAGTATTAGAAAGGAATAAGCAATCTTTCAAGAGTGGAGAATAAAAGGAAGAATAAAAGTGGACAACACAGATCCGGGCCACTTCATCTTAGGGTGAATAACCCCAGGTGCTATCACCTAAAGCACTATGCTATAGTCTGGAGATGAGAAAATCACAGCTTAGAGAGGCTAAATAATTTGCCCAAGGTCATATAGCCTATGAGTACAAACAAGTCTGTTTGATTCTACAAAGTACTATAGGTCTTTTTTACTCATGGTAAATACTCAATAAATGTATATTGATTTTAAAAGCACTGTCCTTGGCGCAAAGATGAATACCATTTAGTGGGGCTTATTCATTAATTAAAAAAAATAGGAACTTTGCCTTTAATCAATATTCTTTGCCTTCTTATATTCCTATAACATCTAAAGCTGGTCTCTGTGTATGTTTACTACTTAAAAATTAAAGGGAAAACAATTATATTTAACAAAAGAGGGTTAAGTAAAATTTGGCCTCTTCTATGCCCACTTCTGGGGTTCTCTTGGTATGGCAGGAACTGTTGAGCACCTACCAAATGACCATTTTCCTGCTCTTTTCCCTTGATATCAGAACCCCATGAGCTCTGGGGAGGCTGGGAATCCTCCGTCCTGGTAGATAAGAGCAATGAGGAGGGAAGAGAGTAAATGTGGAACAGATTATGGGAAATACATTGAGGTAATCTCATTGAGGGTGCATGGTTTAGGTATGTGATGTAACCAAAGTCTGGCCAATGTTAAAGTATAATTTTCAAAAAGGTAAAATCATGAATATCGTGAAAACATGACATGAATACATGTCAAGGATTTTGTTCAATTCATTAATCAATGAAGAAACTGGTAAAATGTTAAAATGGAGTCAAAGAGTCTTTGACAAGCTAGATAGCTGGGTTAGGAACACAACTGGTTAGTGGCCAACAGGGCTGTAAACCACATCTCCAGAGTTATCTATTCCAGTGAACAAAAATTATTTGCATCTCTTCTAGACAAAAATATTCAAGTTAACCTCTGCCTCTACAGAGTTATAAAATAGCCCAGATGCTAGGAAATTAAGTCCAGCACTGCACTGAAAGAATACCCAGTGATCTCGTCCACCTTTTCTAAGTTTTGGAAATTATTTCTAACACCAATGAAACATAAGGAAGTCTAGTGGAAGCTTATAGTTAATATTTCCCCACTCTTAGAAAAGATGAGAAAAGATGGTGACATATGGCCCTTTTGCCTTTTCTGGCTTTTGGTAATAGTTGTTTGGGGGGGGGGGGGGCGTGACACATGGCGGTGCTTCAACCATCGGGTCAACTACAAGAAGACAATTTTGATTACAAAAGCCAACCATACTAACAACGGAACTAAAGAGATAGAAAGAACTTGAAGTATAGCTGAGCCACTAACATCAACCACCCCCCTTGGACACTTCTTGTTAGGTGAGTTAATGAATTTTCTTTCTTGTTTAAGCTGCTTCTGTTACTTGCACTTAAAAACATCTTAAGTTGATTCACTTGGTCCCTGATGCTGTTGATTTGAGATCTGAGGGGAAAGTACTGGGTCTCTTCCAGCTACAAGTACCAGGGAGTCTGAGAGTCCAAGGGTTTAGAATTTGGAATAGTGAGCTTTGGGGCTGACCAGGAGACCAGTACTATAAATTTGGAATAAGTAATATGTTCAAGAGAAACTTACCCAATGACACCTAGAAAGGAGAAGATGAGTTTCAGACAGCAATGCATCAATAGCCCTCACATATATAAATATAGATGTATGCAGATCAGCACTAAGTATTTTAAGAAGAAGGCAAACAATATGTTAGAAATGTTATG
The DNA here is from genome assembly GCF_028749965.1 of Puma concolor. Lineage (NCBI taxonomy): Eukaryota > Metazoa > Chordata > Mammalia > Carnivora > Felidae > Puma > Puma concolor. The sequence goes on along the minus strand of NC_141675.1, from coordinate 27,439,565 downwards.
AGAAGTAATTGGCTGGCACCATTGCAATGAAATAATAAATTCTATATAACAGACAAGATATCAAACTATTTGGTAAATTTGGATAAAATATAATTTACTGGCTTTCTGGTTACAGTAAGCAAAAATAGTTCCAGCAAGAAAGCCTTGTCATATACTTGGTTAATATCCTTTCCTTTGAAGCATATAAAAATCAAATCCAAGAAATAGCAAGGTGACTGGCAATAAAGGCAGTTTATATAAAACCTTTCTTCTAAAAAGTTCAGAGTAGCCCTTCACCTATTACATCATATGTCCCATACCATGTCTCTAAGAGTGGTGGGTCCCTCTCATTTCTAAGTTTCATGATCCTCAAGAGAGATAAATGACTGGGCAAAATTAGATGACAGTTGTGCTCAGATACATGGCAGAGCTCCTGCCTCTGTCTCCTCCATCAGGTCATTTTCTGCCTCCAGGACCACAGGAGAATGAAGAACAGTCTGTGAAGGTAGATGCAGTAGGTGTTTCTCAGGCTCTCAACCCAGGATAGGACTGTGGAGAAGGTAGGCACAATTTAACCTTCATCTCCACTTAAAATCTTATCTTCATAGTTTCTGAAACCTCAGCTCCCTCTCCATCTGGTAGGATCTCAGGGTAGATCACAAACTCTTCCTGACAAAGGTACTGACACAAACAGTGACTCCTTGGTGATGCATGGCTCAGGAGGCCCCCACCGCTGGTCTCTGCCATGTGGCATCTATCCTAGACTCTGAGGCACCTGCCTGGCTTTCTCACTGGTACTATAGGCCCTCAAGACCAGGATGATTCCTCTGTGTTGTAAGCGAGGGGTGGAGTTAGGCCTCCTTCAAACCTGGCTACTGCCAACACAGCAGGAGCTGCATACACCTGGCACTGGGATGGGGATGGGGGTCTCCTTGAATAAAGTGACCTCAGGACATCCTCAAGAAGTAGGAACCAAGAGAAAGTAGGAATCACAATACAAACACCACAGCTTCCTACTGCTTTTTCATCTTCAAACTTGGGGTAGCATACCACCATCCCCCATCATATTTACCAACCTGGATTTCCAGATTCTTCTTGGGAGCCTCATTACATTAAAAATGAATTCCTGGGGCGCCTGGGTGGCTCAGTTGGTTAGACGTCTGACTTCAGCCCAGGTCACGATCTCGCGGTCCGTGAGTTCGAGCCCTGCGTCGGGCTCTGGGCTGATGGCTCAGAGCCTGGAGCCTGCTTCTGATTCTGTGTCTCCCTCTCTCTCTGCCCCTCCCCCATTCATGCTCTGTCTCTCTCTGTCTCAAAAATAAATAAACGTTAAAAAAAATTTAAAAAAAATGAATTCCTGGTGCCACCTCTCAGGGAATATTTAGCCATTCCAACACAATACCTCACACCAAGCTGGCAGGGTAACTGTGTGGGCTGCCAGGTGATGAGGCAGTCACCTTAGAGAAAATGCCCCTTTCCACCCCCACCCCACTCCACTCTCTCCTCCACTGTGAAAGCACCAAAATCATCAAGGTCTCAAGATCACCACCAAAGAGGCTCTCTGCAGAGAGGCTACTCTGTCCTTCATCCTAAAAATTCTAGGATAACTGGACTCCTCCCTCTTCAAGAGGAACGAGTTTGGGGTTTTCTTTGGTTTGTTTGTTTTGTTTAGTGGTTTCCGTATTAGCACTGGGGGGGGGGGAAGATGAGCAAGACACAGTCTCTGCCCCCACGAAGCTCTCTTATGCCCAATTCTGCTGTGGCATCCAGAGAAGATGATGTTTCAAACATTAGCCAATTAATTGGACCAAAGAGAAGAAAGGCTACAGGACTACACTTTCAGAGAGAGGATGATTCAAAGTTCCAAAGCCCCTCAAATACTGGACTAGCCTATGGAAACTTGAGATAGTTGACAAGCAGCCTCAGAACACACACACCTTTAAAAAACTTCCATCCCTTTGTGAGGCAGAGGTGCGGGCCCACTGGGAAGAATAAGTTTTAGTGCTACATTCTCAAGATAGCTTTTAGTGAACTGTGAATATTCTCAGCTCTTAGCATCATTATTTATGAGTGTTCATGCCATATGCTATAGATTTAGCATATTACAAATTTATAAATACACCAAATTAAAATAAGTACAGGACAGCTCCAAAGGAGTAAACAAAATCTTCATTTCTTCTGTTAACCTCACTTTTCTTAGTTTTTCCTGGGTCTTCTTTATCTCCTCTGCTGATGCACTGCATTAGTCAGGGTTCTCCAGAGAAACAGAACCAATAAAGATATAGATGAAAGATACAGATATAGATAGATATGGAGATTTATAATGAGAAATTGGCTCACACAATTATGGACACAATCTGCAAGCTGAAAACCCAGGAAGGCTGGTAGTATAACTCAGTCTGAGTCTAAAGACCTGAGAACCATAGGGAATTGACTGTCTAAGTCTCAGTCTGAGGACACAGGAAAAGGGGGCAAATTCCTCCTTCCTCTGCTTTTGTTCTATTTAGGCCCCCAAGGGATTGGATGGTGGCCAACCACATTGGCAAGGGCAATCTACTGAGTTCACTGATTGAAATACTAATCTCATCAGAAACACCCTCACAGACACACCCAGAAAACAATATTTAATCTGGATACCCATGCATGGCCCACTCAAGTTGACACATAAAATTAACCATCACCTGCACTAAAATAATATGCAAGGCATTTTCTTTTTTTTTTTTTTTTTTTTTTTAAATTTTTTTTTTTCAACGTTTATTTATTTTTGGGACAGAGAGAGACAGAGCATGAACGGGGGAGGGGCAGAGAGAGAGGGAGACACAGAATCGGAAACAGGCTCCAGGCTCTGAGCCATCAGCCCAGAGCCCGACGCGGGGCTCGAACTCACGGACCGTGAGATCGTGACCTGGTTGAAGTCGGACGCTTAACCGACTGCGCCACCCAGGCGCCCCAGCAAGGCATTTTCAACAAAGGAGCCAAACCTAACTTCCTCACATGTGTTTTTTCCAAGGTAATCTTCCTAACTCATTCATAAGCAATCTATGTCATTTTCAAAATACATTTTAATATATACTATATACCATATGAGGAAAAGGTTGGAACAATGTTTTGTAGACCTATTTTTATTGGCTATGATTTGAAAGAAGCACAATGAAGCATTGTGGTAGGCTGTACTCTTGCTCCCAAATAGTCACACCTCTTGTGGCTTGCCCTGAGTCCCCTTTGGGAGGAATAGACTCCACCACTCTTCTGACATTGGGTTTGATCATGAGACTTGCTTTATCAATAGGGGTGACTGTCAAGTCTGAGGAGAACCTTTAACTGCCAAGGCGACTGGGTGGCTCAGTCAGTTAAGTGTTGGACTCTGGCTCAGGTCATGATCTTGCAATTCCTGAGTCCGAGCCCTGCGTCAGGTTCTCTGCTGTCAGCATGGAGCCTGGTCTATCTCCCTCTCTCTCTGACCCTCCCCCACTCGTTGTCTCTCTCTCTCTCTCTCTCCCTCTTTCTCAAAAATAAGTAAACATTAAAAACAAAACAAAACAAAAACCTTTAAGAGCCATTGTGTGTTTCTGCTGAGTCTCTGGCTTTCCCTTTGCTGTGAGAAAAGCTTGTCTCACAGGGGAGCTGCTCCTTCAGCCTTGATACTGGAACGGGAGGGCAGGTAGAGCTGACTTGCACCTCCTATGTGGCTGCCAACATGCAACATGAGTCAGAGATTGTTGTAAGCCACTGAAATTGGAGGTTTTTATTCAGACAGTAAGACCTCCTTCAGCAGGGAGACTTTCAGTGTCATATTCTCAAGGTAGCTTTCAGTAAACTGTGAATACCCTTAGCTTTTTACATCACTATTTCAAAGTGTCTATGCTAGGTGCTAATAGAATCATTCTTTTGGGGAAAAAAAAAATCATTCTTTTGGATTGAAATCTCTTTAAGAACAGAGAATTAAGATAGTTTGTTTACTTTTTAATTAATTATTTCAAAAATTTTTAATTCCAGTATAGTTAACATACAGTGTATATTCATTTCAGGTGTATAATATAGCGATTCAACAATTCCATGTGTTACCCAGTGTTCATCAAGATAAGTGTACTCTTAATCCCCATCCCCTATTTCACCCATCCCGCCACCATCTCTCCTCTGGTAACAATCTGTTGTCTATAGTTAAGACTATGTTTCGTGGTTTCTCTCTCTTGTTCTTTTTTCTTTCTGTTTGTTTGTTTGTTTTTTGCCTTTGCTCATTTGTTTAGTTTCTTAAATTCCACATATGAGTGAGATCATATGAAACCTGTCTTTCTCTCACTGGCTTATTTCATTAGCATTATACTGTCTAGATCCATCCATGTTGATACAAATGGCAAGATTTCATTCTTTTGTACGGCAGAATAGTGTTCCTTTATATATATATATATATATATATATATATGTACATATATATGCATATATATATGTACATATATATGCATATATATACACACACACACACACACACACATATATATATATATATATATATATACACACACGCAACCTAAGTGTTGCAATCTAAGTGTTGTTTAGATACATAAATGGATGGTGTGTGTCACACCATATCTTCTTTATCCATTTATGTAACTAAACAACACTTAGGTTGCTTCCATAATTTGGCTATTGTAAATAATGCTGAAATAAACATAGGGATGCATGTATCCCTTTAAATTAGCATTTTTTTATTCTTTGGGTAAATACCCAGTAGTGCGATTACTGGATCATACGGCACTTCTATATTTAATTTTTTGAGGAACCTCCATATTGTTTTCCACAGTAGCTGCACCAGTTTGCATTCCCACCAACAGTGCACAAGGGTTCCTTTTTCTCCGCATCCTTGCCAACGCTTCCCGTTTCTTAAGTTTTCGATTTTAGCCACTTCTGAGGCAAAATCTCATAGTAGTTTTGATTTTCATTTCCCTGATGATGAGTGATGTTGAGCATCTTTTCATGTATCTGTTGGTAATCTGTATGTCTTTGGAGAAATGTCTGTTCATGTCTGCTGCCCATTTTTTAATTATTGGTTTTGGGGTGTTGAGTTGTATAAGTTCTTTATATATTTTGGATACTAACCTTTATCAGATATGTCATAGGCAAATATGTTCTCCCATTCCATAGGTTGTCTTTTAGTTTTGTTGGTTGTTTCCTTTGCTGTGCAGAAGCTTTTTATTTTGATGTAGTCCCAATAGTTTATTTTTGCTTTTGTTTCCCTTGCCTCAGGAGACATATCTGGAAATATGTTGTTACAGCTGATGCCAGAGAAATTACTGGCTGTGCTTTCTTCTAGGATTTTTATGGTTTCAGGTATCACGATTAGATCCTTAATCCATGTTGAGTTTATTTTTGTGTATTGTGTAAGAAAGTGGTCCAACTTCATTCTTTTACATGTCACTGTCCAACTTTTCCAATACCATTTGAAGACACTGTCTTTCATGAATAGACACTTCTCCAAAGAAGACATTCAGATGGCCAACCGACACATGAGAAAATGCTCAACATCACTCATCATCAGGGAAATACAAATCAAAACCACAGTGAGATACCCCCTCACACCTGTCAGAATGGCTAACATTAACAACTCAGGCAACAACAGATACTGGCGAGGATGCGGAGAAAGAGGATCTCTTTTGCATTGTTGGTGGGAATGCAAGCTGGTGCAGCCACTCTGGAAAACAGTATGGAGTTTCCTCAAAAAGCTAAACATAGAACTACCCTACAACCCAGCAATTGCACTACTAGGCATTTATTCACGGGATACTGGTGTGCTGTTTCGAAGGGACACATGCACCCCCATGTTTACAGCAGCACTAACAATAGCCAAAGTATGGAAAGAGCCCAAATGTCCATCCATGGATGAATGGATAAAGAAGATGTGGTGTATATATACAATGGAGTATGACTCGGCAATCAAAAAGAATGAAATCTTGCCAATTGCAACTATGTGCATGGAACTGGAGGGTATTATGCTAAGTGAAATTAGTCAGAGAAAGACAAAAATCATATGACTCCACTCATATGAGGCCTTTAAGAGACAAAACAGATGAACACAAGGGAAGGGAAACAAAAATAATATAAAAACAGGGAGGGATACAAAACAGAAGAGACTCATAATTATGGAGAACAAACTGAGGGTTACTGGAGGGATTTTGGGAGGGGGGATGGGCTAAATGGGTAAGGGGCACTAAGGAATCTACTCCTGAAATCACTGTTGCACTATATACTAATTTGGATGTAAATTTAAAAAAATAAAAAGTAAAACAAGTTAAAAAAATGAAGACACTGTCTTTTTCCCCTTACATATTCTTTCCTTCTTTGTCAAAGATTAATTGACCATATAATTGTGGGTTTATTTCTGGGATTTCTGTTCTATTCTATTGATCTATGTATCTATGTATGTTATGTGCCAGTACCATATTGTTTTGATTACTACAGCTTTGTAATATAACTTGAAGTCTGGAATATCTCCAGCTTTTTTTTTCTTTTTCAAGATTGCTTTGGCTATTTGGGGTCTTCTGTGGTTCCATACAAATTTTAAACTGTTTGTTGTAGTTCTGTGAAAAATGCTGTTTGTAGTTTGATAGGGATTGCATTAAATTTGTAGACTGCTGGGGCGCCTGGGTGGCTCAGTCTGTTAAGCGTCCGACTTCAGCTCAGGTCATGATCTCGCGGTCTGTGGGTTCAAGCCCCGTGTCGGGCTCTGTGCTGACAGCTCAGAACCTGGAGCCTGACACATTCTGTGTCTCCCTCTTTCTGTGACCTTCCCCTGTTAATGCTCTCTCTCTGTCTCAAAAATAAATAAATGTTAAAAAAGATTTTAGACTGCTTTGGACAGTACACACCTTTTATTTTTTATTTTTTAAATTTTTTTCAATATATGAAATTTATTGTCAAATTGGTTTCCATACAACACCCAGTGTTCATCCCAACAGGTGCCCTCCTCAATACCCATCACCCACTCTCTCCTTCCTCCCACCCCCCATCAACTCTCAGTTTGTTCTCAGTTTTTAAGAGTCTCTTATGCTTTGGCTTTCTCCCACTCTAATCTTTTTTTTTTTTTTCCTTCCGCTCCCCCATGGGTTTCTGTTAAGTTTCTCAGGATCGACATAAGAGTGAAAACATATGGGGGCGCCTGGGTGGCGCAGTCGGTTAAGCGTCCGACTTCAGCCAGGTCACGATCTCGCGGTCCGTGAGTTCGAGCCCCGCGTCGGGCTCTGGGCTGATGGCTCAGAGCCTGGAGCCTGTTTCCGATTCTGTGTCTCCCTCTCTCTCTGTCCCTCCCCCGTTCATGCTCTGTCTCTCTCTGTCCCAAAAATAAATAAACGTTGAAAAAAAAAATTAAAAAAAAAAAAAAAAGAAAACATATGGTATCTGTCTTTCTCTGTATGGCTTGTTTCACTTAGCATAACACTCTCCAGTTCCATCCACGTTGCTACAAAGGGCCATATTTCATTCTTTCTCATTGCCACGTAGTACTCCATTGTGTATATAAACCACAATTTCTTTATCCATTCGTCAGTTGATGGACATTTAGGCTCTTTCGGCCATTTGGCTATTGTTGAGAGTGCTGCTATAAACATTGGGGTACAAGTGCCCCTATGCATCAGTACTCCTGTATCCCTTGGGTAAATTCCTAGCAGTGCTATTGCTGGGTCATAGGGTAGGTCTATTTTTAATTCTTTGAGGAACCTCCACACTGCTTTCCAGAGTGGTTGCACCAATTTGCATTCCCACCAACAGTGCAAGAGGGTTCCCGTTTCTCCACATCCTCTCCAGCATCTACAGTCTCCTGATTTGTTCATTTCGGCCACTCTGACTGGCGTGAGGTGATATCTGAGTGTGGTTTTGATTTGTATTTCCCTGATGAGGAGCGACGTTGAGCATCTTTTCATGTGCCTGTTGGCCATCCCGATGTCTTCTTTAGAGAAGTGTCTATTCATGTTTTCTGCCCATTTCTTCACTGGGTTATTTGTTTTTCGGGTGTGGAGTTTGGTGAGCTCTTTATAGATTTTGGATACTAGCCCTTTGTCCGATATGTCATTTGCAAATATCTTTTCCCATTCCGTTGGTTGCCTTTGAGTTTTGTTGGTTGTTTCCTTTGCTGTGCAGAAGATTTTTATCTTCATAAGGTCCCAGTAGTTCATTTCTGCTTTTAATTCCCTTGCCTTTGGCGATGTGTCAAGTAAGAAATTGCTACGACTGAGGTCAGAGAGGTCTTATCCTGCTTTCTCCTCTAGGGTTTTGATGGTTTCCTGTCTCACATTCAGGTCCTTTATCCATTTTGAGTTTATTTTTGTGAATGGTGTGAGAAAGTGGTCTAGTTTCAATCTTCTGCATGTTGCTGTCCAGTTCTCCCAGCACCATTTGTTAAAGAGACTGTCTTTCTTCCATTGGATGTTCTTTCCTGCTTTGTCAAAGATGAGTTGGCCATACGTTTGTGGGTCTAGTTCTGGGGTTTCTATTCTATTCCATTGGTCTATGTGTCTGTTTTTGTGCCAATACCATGCTGTCTTGATGAGGACAGCTTGGTAGTAGAGGCTAAAGTCTGGGATTGTGATGCCTCCTGCTTTGGTCTTCTTCTTCAAAATTACTTTGGCTATTCGGGGCCTTTTGTGGTTCCATATGAATTTTAGAATTGCTTGTTCTAGTTTCGAGAAGAATGCTGGTGCAATTTTGATTGGGATTGCACTGAATGTGTAGATAGCTTTGGGTAGTATTGACATTTTGACAATATTTATTCTTCCAATCCATGAGCACGGAATGTGTTTCCATTTCTTTAAATCTTCTTCAATTTCCTTCATAAGCTTTCTATACTTTTCAGCATACAGATCTTGTACATCTTTGGTTAGATTTATTCCTAGGTATTTTATGCTTCTTGGTGCAATTGTGAATGGGATCAGTTACTTTATTTGTCTTTCTGTTGCTTCATTATTAGTGTATAAGAATGCAACTGATTTCTGTACACTGATTTTGTATCCTGCGACTTTGCTGAATTCATGTATCAGTTCTAGCAGACTTTTGGTGGAGTCTATTGGATTTTCCATGTATAATATCATGTCATCTGCAAAAAGTGAAAGCTTAACTTCATCTTTGCCAATTTTGATGCCTTTGATTTCCTTTTGTTGTCTGATTGCTGGTGCTAGCACTTCCAACACTATGTTAAACAACAGTGGTGAGAGTGGACATCCCTGTCGTGTTCCTGATCTCAGAAAAGGCTCTCAGTTTTTCCCCATTGAGGATGATGTTAGCTGTGGGCTTTTCATAAATGGCTTTTATGATCTTTAAGTATGTTCCTTCTATCCTGACTTTCTTGAGGGTTTTTATTAAGAAAGGTTGGTGAGTTTTGTCAAAGGCCTTTTCTGCACCGATTGACAGGATCATATGGTTCTTATCTTTTCTTTTATTAATGTGATGTATCACGTTGATTGATATGCAAATGTTGAACCAGCCCTGCATCCCAGGAATGAATCCCACTTGATCATGGTGAATAATTCTTTTTATATGCTGTTGAATTCAATTTGCTAGTATCTTATTGAGAATTTTTGCATCCATATTCATCAGGGATATTGGCCTGTAGTTCTCTTTTTTTACTGGGTCTCTGTCTGGGTTAGGAATCAAAGTAATGCTGGCTTCATAGAATGAGTCTGGAAGTTTTCCTTCCCTTTCTATTTTTTGGAATAGCTTGAGAAGGATAGGTATTATCTCTGCTTTAAATGTCTGGTAGAACTCCCCTGGGAAGCCATCTGGTCCTGGACTCTTATTTGTTGGGAGATTTTTGATGACTGATTCAATTTCTTCGCTGGTTATGGGTCTGTTCAAGCTTTCTATTTCCTCCTGATTGAGTTTTGGAAGCGTAGTACACACCTTTTAATAATATTTTGTTTTTCCAACCCATGGAAATGGAATGTCTTTCCATTTCTTTGTATCATCTTCAATTTCTCCCATCAATGTTTTTATAGTTTTCAGGGTACCTACCTGTACTCTGAAACCTAACTCTCAACTCTTTGGTTAGGTTTATCCTTAGTTATTTTATTATTTTTTGGCACAATTGTAAATAGGATTGTTTTCTTAATCTCTCTGCTGCTTCATTATTGGTGTATAGAAATGTAACAGATCTGTACATTGACTTTGTATCCTATGACTTAATGAATTTGTTTATCAGTTTTAGCAGTTTCTAGTAGAATCTTTTGGGTATTCTAAATATAGTATCATGTTAACTGCAAATAGTGAAAGTTTTATTTCTTCCTTAACAACATGGATGTCATTTCCTTTTTCTTTTTTATTTTTTTTTTGTCTGATGGCTGTGGCTAAGACTGCCAGTACTATGTTGAATGAAAGTGGTGAGAGTGAACATCTTTGTCTTGTTCCTGATCTTATGAGGCACTCAGTTCTTCCCCACGGAGTATGATGTTAGCTGTGTTTTTCATATAAGGTTGAGGTATGTTTCCTCTAAGCCTACTTTGTTAAGGATTTTTATCAATGGATATTGTGCTTTGTCAAATGCTTTTTTTGCATCTACTGAAGTGATCATATAGTTTCTATCCTTTCTCTTACTGATGTGATGTATCACATTGATTAATTTGCAAATATTGAATCACCTTTGTAACCCAAGAATAAATCCCACTTGATCATGATGAATAATTTTTTTAATGTATTGTTGGATTCAGTCTGATAACATTTTGCTGAGGTTTTTTGCATCTATGTTCATGAGAAATAGTGGCCTGTAGTTCTCTTTTTTTTGTTGTTGTGTCTTTATCTGGTTTCGGTACCAGGGCAATGCTGGTCTAATAGAATGAATTCGGAAATTTTCCTTCCTCTTCTATTTCTTGGAAAAGTTTGAGAAGAATAGGTATTAACTCTTCTTTAAATGTTTGGTAAAATTCACCTGTGAAGCTATTTGGTCATGGAATTTTATTTGTTTGGAGTTTTTTTTTTTTTTTTTACTACTGATTCAATTTCATTGCAGGTAATTGGTCTCTTCAAATTTTCTATTTCTTCCTGCTTCAGTTTTGGTAGGTTACAGGTTTCTAGGAATTTATCCATTTCTTCTAGGTTGTCCACGAGATAGTTTATTTTCTATAGGAGACATATTTAGACCTATACAGGAATAACATATAGCATTTCTCCATTTAAAAACTATTCTAGAGGTTGCTTATGGTGAATATAGTATAATGCATATACTTGTGGAATCACTATATTGTACATCTGGAGCTAATGTAACACTGCATGTCAATTATACTCAGAAATACCCACAAAAAACTAGTCTAGAGATTGGATCAAGATAGTGATAACTGCCTCACTTTTCCACCCAAAACTCCCAGAAATATGAGGAATTTTCAAGAGGAAATTCATAATAGTGTTAGAGAATTGTTATATGTGGGCAAGAATTTTCACAAATGTTCTAAAAGAATGCAAAAAGAGGAACCCAAACCTAAAACACATAGAAGAATGTTGCCTCTACGTCCCTCTTCCCACAGCAGCAACCAGCTCAATAATATGCCCTGTATGGCTTTTCTCACTTCCCTGTCTCCCTCACTCTCCCCACTCATTGGCTCTGTTTCATGAAATCACCCCCTAGATAAACTTCTTACACTCCATTTTTTGTTTCAAGGCTCTGATATTGGGGGAATTCAGACAAGTTTTGGTGTTTCCCCAATATCTAGGACCTCAATTCTAACTTCCTTCCTTCTTTCCTTCCTTCTTTCTTTCTTTCCTTCCTCCTTCCATCACTTCCTTCCTTCCTTCCTTCCTTCCTTCCTTCCTTCCTTCCTTCCTTCCTTCCTTCCTTCCTTCCTCCTCCCTCCCTCCGTCATTTCCTTCCTTCCTTCCTTCTTTTCTGTCTCTCTCCCTCCCTCCCTCTCACCCTTCTACCCTCCTTCTCTTCCTTCCACTCGCTCTATCTCCCACCTTTCCTCTCTCAATCTCTCTCCAGATTTCACCCAGGATATTCACTATTAAACTCAGCACCATTACTTCAAACCTATCTTTCCAACTTCTCACTTGCCTCTTTGGGTGATGAAACTTGGGTTCATCCTTGACCTTCTCTTATCAATCTGACATATCCACATAATTTCAAGCCGAGTCATTTGAACTTATCAAGTTAACTCTCATCCTTCCATGTCCTGCCCACTGCTGCCATATTGTTTCAGGTCATACAACCACATGCATGGATATTATAAAAGGTTCCAGACTGATTTTCTGAGTTTCCCTCTCTCCTCTCTATAATTTATTACCCAGTCTTCCTGAAGCTCTGATCATAGTTCCACTCAAAAGGATTCTGTGGCATCATTGTCTATAGTACAAAATAAAGCCCTCTACAACTTGATGTCAACCTACCATTCCTCACAACTTCATCCATGTATCCCAAGAGCCATTCCAACTGACCTACTCATCATTCACTCTAAAAGTACCATGAGTTCCCACATCTGTGCCTTTTCCAACTCTGTTCCCTAAATCTGGAAAGCTCTGACTCATCTTTCACTTTATTCAAAGCCTACATTGGGTCAAATATCACTTCTTCCAAGACCTTCATTGATTCTCCCAAGTAGAAACATTATCCCTTTTCTGATCTACTTTAGCATTTAGACTGTACTCTTTTTGGCACTCTTATCACTTGTTTTGAATTAGAGTATAATTTACATTAAAATGCATAAATCTTTAACTTGATGAATTTATCACCCTTGTAATCATCCACTTGGGTCAAGATATAGAACACTTCCAGCATCCAAGAAATTTCTTTGTGCCCCGTTCCAGTCAAAATCCCCTTCAAAGGGTAATCTCTATTCTAAGACTGCCTTTTTTTTTTTTTTAATTTCATATAAATGGAGCCATAGAAGATGCACTCTTTTGCATCTGGCTTCTTTCACCCAACATCACATCTCTGAGATTCATCCAGGTCATGCAAATCAGTTGTATGTCCTTCTTTTATTGCAGAGTAGTATTCCATCATAAGACTATACCACAGTTTATTCAACCATTCTATTATAAATGGACATTTCTCAGTGTTTTGCTATTACAGTTAAGGCTTCTATGGATATTTTGTACATGTCTTTTGTTGGACACAGGAACTCATTTCTCATCTCAGGAACAGAATTACTGGATCACAGGGTATTTGAGTGTTTAGGTTTTTTCTAAAGTGATTATACCAGCAATGTAAGAGAGTTCCAGTAGCTCCACATCCTTGTCAGCACTATTATTGTCAGCATTTTTTTTAGCCCTTCTGGTGACTATGCTTTCATTTCTATATAAATTACAACCACAAACAACAACATTTACAGAGTGCTTAACAGACTGCAAACTTTTTAAATGTGTAACATCTCAGTGAATATTACAGTCCTATAAGCAAGTAGGGAGAGTCCCATTATTATTCCTATTTTATAAATGAGAAAACAAAGGCTCAGAGAGGTTAAGCAGCTTGCCCAGGGCCATGATGCAGGATGTAGCAGAGACTGCATCTGATACATCCACTTGTTACAGGGTTTATAGTTATTTGGGTACATGCTTTATCTCTGCTAGTTTGCTAACAGTTTTTAAGGTTAGGTCTTATTTTTAATTTATCTCTGTTTAATAAATGAATAAATGAACCTAAGAATAAAATTTAAATTTCTGTCTATGCAGAAAAACTTTACAATGGTTGGTTATGGTAACAATAAATAAACACCATAATTTGTTATCTGAATCACAAAGGATGGTATTTCAGGAACACAGACACACAAATATCCAAACATTTAGCTCCATTTAATAACTTTCTTAAAATGTTGAAGGATTTTAAAAAAATTTAAATCCTCTCTTTGAAGGACTATTTTAAACTCATTTACTATTAACTCATTAACTAGTAACCACACGAAACATATTTCAAATATTTGGATTAATAAATCAACCAGATTTCAGTTTTAGATTTTGCACAGAGAACATAAAGGTTGTCACTTTTACATGTGAAGATGACATATACATGTGTGACATATACATATTTCCTTATGTATAAGCTAACAAATATGCATGGAATAGTAAAGAAAAGAAAAGAAACACCAATACAACTGTATACACATATGTCTACATTCAGCAGCTTTGGGTAGTTTATTAAAACATTATTTGATATTCTTTTATCATTGTTTCTTAGGAAAGTTTAACATCATTCAGAAAATTTTTATGAGTTGTCAATAAATCAGTAGCTATTTGTATCATCGAGCATGTGTTTATTTCTTTTTGTTTTGTTTTCTACTTCTGTATTTTCTTTTTTCTCCTATGAAATTTATTGTCAAATTGGTTTCCATACAACACTCAGTGTCGAGCATGTGTTTAGAAGATACATGGCAAAGCTCAGTATAATCTGGTCACTTTTTATGCATCCAGAAACCATAGGAAACACATGTGAGCTATCTGACATCCATGGGTAGCCAGACCTTGATATATTCTATAAATTTCAACCTTTGTTCAAGAATGTTATCACATGTTCCACCCAGTCCTAAGTTGAAGGCTAACAGGGACAACTCCGAGTATCTGCTTTTGTCTATGTGTGTTCCTCTTTTCAAATGTGGTCATGCCATTTTGTATATCTATAAAACACCCAAAAATTATTACTTTTGACATATAAGAAATATAATTAAAAGTTTTAAAATACATGTTAAGGCAGAGATTATAATTGCAAGTTACAGACAACTGAACTCATAAAACAGACTTTGACCTTCTGTATCAGATATTTCACATCAAAACTGACTTGGTCTAAATATTTATCTCTCTAAGTCCCAAGAATAACTTTTGCCTCAATTACTCAGCTCATGTTGGGATGTGAACACAGCTAACTTGTGCACTGACACATTCTAAGTTGATTTAGAGCATGCTAGGTATTTATAGTTCAAGCCTGTTGTAAAATATAATAAATTCATAGCATGCTAAAGGTATCTGAGAATCACTTGTAAACACAGGAGATGATCAGATAAATGAGAATGTGTTTAATACAACTTTCTGTCTTGTATTCAAGGCCAACTTGATTTCTAGAACAACAACAAAAAAGGCTATTCAAGTAAATCTTTTATATTGAATCATTCAACAGTTTCTTCATGGAAAAGCATATTGCAGATGTTTAACTACAGTCATTTACCTTTCACGATTGCTTCCTTTCATTCTACCCCCCAAAATTCATTTTTCAGGTTCAGACATGACTGTTAAAATCGTGTCCCTCAGTAACAAATGAACATACCTTTCATGCATGTAGTCAACTCCTAGCAACAGCTGGATAAACCATTCGATTATCTGACTTTCCGGAAAGGTTTTTCCAGCTTCTTTATATTCCTGAATTTTACAGTCCAGGTCTCGGCCCTGAAACATAGTAGCATAATTTTTCATGTTTTTCTTTCAGTTAAGATTTTAAAATCAAGCTCTCTTTACAATAATTAATATATAACAATCACTGTTTATCACAAGAAAGTGAGGGCACATTGCCACTCTGAACTATCACTGACAAAGAGTCTCTCCTTGGCCTAACCCTCGCCAGGCTCCTTTGAGCTCTCTTCTCAACTAGGCCTCACCCTTGGCTTATAAAGACTTGAATAAATACTAACACACTTCTAATAGTTCAAGGCCACATCCCCAGGATGACCCTAGTCTTCCTTAAAGTGCCTGCCTAAGAAAACTTAGAGCTGCCAAAAGAATTCACTGTTTGTTCCTGCCCGCATCTCGAGATAGGGATCCCTGTCTCCTGGTTTCTGTGGAAGGGTAGGGACCTAATTTCAACTACTGCCAGTTAGCAAACCCAGATACATATGAACCAACTGCCTTCCTACCTTCTCAGTGTTTCCCCTCCATGACTGTTCAGGTTCCCACTGTTTTCTCCCTTCTTCCAGTCTCACTATTGATCATCCAGGCACTTCTGCACATATCAGAATATGTGCACAACAACAAGAGGTCAGCTCTTTCCCTGAGTGCCAGTTACCACATAAACTGTTTTCACCACTTTAAGTAATGCCCGCTGTGTTTATCTTTGACATCACTCAAGGACAAAACCCTTCTAAAAGGTTTTATTTTATTATGTTACTTAAATATTACCTAAAATGTATTACATTACATTACATCACATATTTACATGTGTCCACATAAAACTAGGAATGACTTTTCTTATGCTTAGAGTTTTATACAACTATAGAAGCCTGACATATATACAAAGTAAAAATAGAAAGCCAAAATTAAAAATGAATGCTAAGATTAAAATGAATGCTATTAATTTAATATAAAGTGATGATGTTTTGGTGAAACTAAATCAGTCCTTATGTTGTGCATATGGCACTGGCTGCTGGAGTTCAGATTCTTTTCAGTTTGGCATGTCCAGACTAACATGTGTTTGGGATGACTTAACTCTCCTTTTGTCTATTTAACTACAGTAAAATTCCCAGGAATACAGCAACTGTTGTTCTAGGTGGGGTCCAAACACATCATTTAAACATTTAATCAGTCTGTTCTACTGCTCACTGGTGATAGAAAGAATAATCCTCAGTGCCAAAAATGAATCATGATCACAGTGACAAACATCTAAAGTTACCTAGCAGAGTCTGATATAAGGCCCTTTCTGATTGTGCTAATATTAATGTATTTCAACTACGATAGAAATGAATACACAAAATGTTAAATTCTCTCAGAGAAGCCCTATACCTGATCCCTTTTACCTTTAAACACTGAACAATTAAAAACAATTCAGGAAGTGTTTCTCTGAAAACAAGGAGTGAAATGCAAGTGTTTAGGATATGCCAACAACACAGCCCCACGAGAGAAGAGAGGTACAAGCCATGTCCCTAAGGAACATAAGGGCCAAACATTAAGCTACTTACAGACTATGCCTGACAGAGTTTTCATTGTTAAATGCAAAGGAAAAGCATTTATAAGCAAAGAAACAACCAAAGGGAAATTACTTCTAATCAAACAACATTAGGTCAACCAATCGACTCGCTTGTAATGATTTTTTTATTTCCTTTCAGTGCAATATACAAATAATTTGCCTCCCATATTCTCACCTTCCACAAGGGCATGACAAACGAGAAGGGGCATATCAAACCTTCCGCTTGTATCCTAGGTCACATTTAATTTCCTGCTGGATTTTCTGGGCTAAGGAGATCAAAGCTTGTTGGAATTCAAAAATACAGTGAATTGAATATTTGACTCCTTGTCAAAAGACTATCATTTTCTTCTTTCTCCAAACCTACCTTTCTTTATATCCCCTCTCTTTTTAATCCTAGAGTTTATCAAAGTTCTATTGGATCATACAAGCTGTACTATCATAAGGTTTCTATAAGTTGCACAAAACATTTTTTGACAATAGAATATTACAACTTCCTGTGAAGTAGACACGAAAGCCCTTCAGATGACAGGTAAGCTACCAATGTATATATATGTACATATTTCCAATCCAGGCTCTTCTATCCAAGAGGACTCTAGCAAAACCTCTCTCTCTCACAGACACACACCTCCACACCCCCACATACTAATTTTAAAACAAAAAGCAAGATATCCTTTCAATATCCCATTTAGATTCTCTGAATATGTTCAAATATCTCCACTGTCAGAAAGATAATTATATATGTTGCTGTGTCCTTCCTTAATAGCTTCAGATGAGGAGTGATGGATGGATGGATGGATGGGTAGAAGAAAGGAAGGAAGGAAGGAAGGAAGGGAGGAAGGAAGGAAGGAAGGAAGGAAGAAGGAAAGAAAAAAGAAAAACTTGCCTTATAGAAATATAATCCAACCCAATGTTTCTTACTTTAGAAAGGTCATACAAAAGTACAATTGTCCCTATGAAAACAGACTTTGCATATGTAATTGTCTACCCCAATTGTAATAACACTAAAATTTGGAAAAATTCATGTGTTAAAATAGCATTCCTTTCAAGAACTTATCCCAAATAAATTATATAAATGTGAATGTTTTACACATTTGTATCAGCTTTGGTATTGCTTTCTTTGTGAGTGAATAGAATTATGTCCTTTGTGAGTTATCTTGCCATGACAGGAGCACACTCCCTGGGTGACATTTATTGTTAGTCTGACAATTACCTCCTAATGCTCTCTCCTCAAGTGGTAACTGAAACTTGCTTATTTGTTTCCTGCATTGATACTAAGTATGTGCACGATTTCTGGTGACTATATGTGTATACACACACACACACACACACACACACACACACACATATATATGATTTCTGGTGACTATATATATATATATATACACACACATATATATATATGTGTGTATATATATATATATATATATATACACACATATATATATATGTGTGTGTATATATATATATATATGTGTGTGTGTGTGTGTGTATATATATATATTTAGACTATTAAAAAAGAGAAAAAGAATAGGGCCTTCAATAGAAGGCCTCAAAGTGAAATGTCAAAAGGATCAAGCTCCCCCTCGCTCTCTGAGTAGAACCATAAGAAGGAAAACTGAACCAGTTCCTAACATTAAGCAAGGAACCTGTTTAGTTGACAAGAAGATAGAACACCAAAAAATTAATCAGAGAGCTGGGCCTCATGCTCATCAAGTTGCTACCCCTACAATTTTCATTTTGTACGTTTATCTCTAAGAAACATTATTTGCTTTGTATGTACTTTGTTCTTTAATAAATACTCTGTAGATTATTTTCTTAGGATTTAAATTAGGTAATCAAGTCCCTCACAGATTAAGATAAAAAATTATGCTTTTATATCACAACCAAAGAAATATATTTTTTGTGAAGCAGATGGATTTTGAAATATGAATATGGAAAGCATTTATGACTTTCTTTCTCTAAGCCATCTTCCAAGTAAAAATCAAATGTTTTTGATAAAATGTCTTACCTCAGTTTAAGTTCTTATTACACTATCTGCAGGCTCGTTGTTTTCTCAACTTTGTCTTTGAGAAATATTTAATGATGACTTTTATTGCTAAGAAAAACTTTAGTGAAGAATAATGACTTTTACTTAAACCAATATTAATGTTGCCTCAAGTCTACATTGCTCACAGAAAATGCTCTTTCAGTAATATCACCCCTTGAAAGTTGCAAATAAAGCCTTGATGTTAACTTCTGAAGTTTTGAAAATCTGTAACCCAAAATGCACCATTTGCTGGGTTACTGGCCTCTCCTCCCTCCCCCAGCCCAATTAGCCAACATCAGATTGACTTTGAAATGCCAAGACCTTGAAGGAATGAAGAACAACTCAAATACAGTGTCTAAACTCCATCTTTGATTCCATTAAAAAGTTTTAAATCCTAAAAGCATTTAATTACAAAAAATTAATCCCTGTTTTTTTAAGTCTTCAACAGAAGCACTTACAACCAGTTTAAAAAGCCAAAGTAGAACATTCTCAGAAGTCTGAATACAACAAAACTGCAATGCCCAGAGCATATACAAAGCATGAAATAACCTCTGGATTCTAGGGTTGGGAGGAGCTTGAAAAACTGTTCTGCCCTACTTCATTTTAAAATTAAAAAGTTGCTCCTTATTAAGTCATTTGGTTGACATCTTCAATGCTGCTCTCTAACACTCCACATCACCTTTCAATAAGCTTCTAATACATCCTTCCAGTGGACTTCAAATTTTAGCAGGCATCAGAATCATCCATGTTTCTTGTTTAAAATGCAGGGGCGCCTGGGTGGCGCAGTCGGTTAAGCGTCCGACTTCAGCCAGGTCACGATCTCGCGGTCCGTGAGTTCGAGCCCCGCGTCGGGCTCTGGGCTGATGGCTCAGAGCCTGGAGCCTGTTTCTGATTCTGTGTCTCCCTCTCTCTCTGCCCCTCCCCCGTTCATGCTCTGTCTCTCTCTGTCCCAAAAATAAATAAACGTTGGAAAAAAAAAATTAAAAAAAAAAATAATAAAATGCATATTCCTGGACCCCATCAACAGACACTCTGATTTAGTAAGTCTGGAGGTGACAAAAGAATCTCTATTTTTAAACAAGCATCCTAAGTGACTCTGGGACAGGTAGTCCATGGACCACATTTTAACAAATGTTGCTAGATAATAACACAAATGGGCCATACACTTAATATTTCACCCATCAGTGGCAACATTTGGTCCAACAGTTTGAAAAATTCCAAAGGAAAAAGATGTACTTCGGACAGGACTGAATAAGAATCTTTTTATAATGACATATTTTTTCAAAAACACCAATAAATGGAGGTGGAGGGGGTGTGAAGATCATCGGTCGTTATGTTGTAGAACCCGAAGACATTCCCTTGGCATTTTGGAAGTGCACTGCAATGGAGTGCAAAAAAGTGGAGGAAATGGTAGGCCACACCATGCTCTTAAAAGCAAAATAAGAAAACTCGGTTTCTAAATAGGTACTAAATAATGCCATGTAGTATCATGATGTTCAAGTTTGATAATACAAATGAGAATTCCTGGGTTTAGCTGCTAATTTCTTTTTCCAAATTCTTTTAGAGTAAGTGTTCTTCCTGGTGATAGAAATATACATGAATAAAAATAAAATAGAACTTATTTTTATCTCAAGTGACATGAAATGCTTTCTTCTATAAATCACTGGGTTGCTTTTAAAATAAACTATTTGAAGTGGATTATTCTATTTTTGAATACTTATATTTATATTTATATAAAGTCATATGTCAGTTAAAGCCACCCCCAACGCTGTAAATTCTAATGGATTTATGAATTGCTTTGTATTAGTGTATTAAGACACATCTTTTAAATAAAACTAATTTTGCTTTTCAATTTTTACATTAACAATTTTAAGTAAAAATTTGTGGCCTTCCTTTTTTTTTTTTTAATTTGTATTTTAAGTAGGCTCCACACCCAAATGGGGCTGGAACCCATGACCCTGAGACCAAGAGTTGCATTCTCCACTGACTGAACCAGCCAGGCACACCTCAGTGGCCTTACTTTTTAACTTTGTTGTTAAAAGGTTAAAATATATCATGGCTTAAACAAAGAAAGTAAATAGAACAAATCAGATTAATTAATTAAAAATCATGAGTAGATCCGTTCAGGTATATAAAATCAGACCCTCGGGCTGCCTGGATGGCTCAGTGGGTTAAGCGTCTGACTTGAGCTCAGGTCATGATCTCACGGTTGGTGAGCTTGAGCCCTGCGTCGGGCTCAGAGCCTGGAGTCTGCTTCAGATTCTGTCCCCCTCTCTCTGCCCCTCCCCCGCTCACACTCTATCTCTCTGTCTCTCTCTCTCTCCCATATATAAGTAAACATTAAAAAATTATTTTAAAAATCAAACACTCACATGATTTACAGTCCTCCCTAACTGCCACAGAACTGACACAGAGCAAATTCAGGAAGGCCTACCTTCTCCAGGATGGAACTGCCCAGAAAAACCAGAGAGGCCTGATAGGATATACCTTTCTAAAGATAATGTTTAGTTCTTTCAATCAGCAGCAATCCCAGGAAAGCAGGCCATTGAAGACAGCCGTGATATGTGGCTACCCGGAGCTCATACTGGGAAGGATGGTGCTATAGACTGAATGTTTGTATCTCCCCAAAATACCTATGTAGAAACCCTACCCCACCTCAGTGTGATAGTATTAGGGGGTGGGGACTTTGGGATATGATTAGATCATAAGGGTAGAGGCCTCATGAATAAAATTAGTGTCTTTATAAAAGAGACCCCAGAGAACTCCCTCACCTCTTCTTTTTTTCTTTGAGAGAGAGAGGGAACGAGAACGTGGGCACGCATGCGTGTGCGTACACACATACACACACACACAAGCCGGGGAGGAGCAGAGGGACAGGAAAAGAAAGAATCTTTTTTTTTTTTAATTTTTTTCAACGTTTATTTATTTTTGGGACAGAGAGAGACAGAGCATGAACGGGGGAGGGGCAGAGAGAGAGGGAGACACAGAATCGGAAACAGGCTCCAGGCTCTGAGCCATCAGCCCAGAGCCCGACGCAGGGCTCGAACTCACGGACCGCGAGATCGTGACCTGGCTGAAGTCGGACGCTTAACCGACTGCGCCACCCAGGCGCCCCAGGAAAAGAAAGAATCTTAAGCACGCTCCACATCCAGCCCAGAGCCTGACACGAGGCTCAATCTCACAACCAACTATGAGATCACGACCTAAGCCGAAATCAAGAGTTGGACACTTAACCGACTGAGCCAGCCAGACACCCCTCGCTCACCTCTTCTAGCATGTGAGGACACAGCAAGAAGATGACCACTTATGAACCAGGAATCCAGTCTTCACCAGACATTGAATCTGCTGGAATCGTGATTTCAGACTTCCAGCCTTCAGAACCGTGAGAAATAAATTTGTGTTGTTTATAAGCCACCGGGTCTATGGTATATTGTTATAGCAGCCTGAATGGACTAAGACAGACGGTCATGAATCAATGTCACAATAATCAATAACCTACGAGTCTCCCTCAACTGTAACAAAACAATTTGGATGTTAGTGGCCCCAGACAGAGCTTCAGGACAATAAGCAGTGGCTTTAAAAGGACAGAAAAAGATTTTTCTTTAATTGCAGACTCAACGCATACCCAGTATTATGAAGTTACAAGGACTCTCTGAGAGCTGAGAGCTAGTAAGCCTGATTGCTACATGTCATTGCCAAATTCACTACTGACACTTACTAGAAGTTCAAGATTGTTAAAACTCAGCCTACTTACTTCGTTTATTTAAATAGTTTTAAATAAATAAGAAACATAAGAGAACATTTCAAATTTTCTTTTGTACGATACAAATAAATCTTTGGCAAGTACTTGCTTGAAAGTTGCTATCAGACTCATTAGTGTTTAAGAATTTGCATGTTTCCTCCTTCTGGCATGAATCATACTAAAGGTTACAAGTCAAACTCAGAGTTAAAAATGAGCCTGCCTTCCAGAAAACAACTGGAAAGGGGAGAGGGGAGCAACAATGAAATAATGAATGATTATAAATAACAACTTCCATTACTGGCAGTCTACTAGGTGCAAGGTTCTGAGAGCCATTTTTTCAATATTCATTATTTCAAATCCCTAAAAAAAACTAACAAAAGAAGTGTTGATACACTATCTTAATAGCAGGAAGAGGATCACAGAAATGAAATAACTTCCTTAAGGAAATAGACCAAGATCTGAACACAAGTCAGTGTAATGACAAAGTCCACCCACTTTCCACTATTTCAAGCCCTAACTAGTCTCCTACTGAGAGACGTAAAATACTTAATAACATCATCATCATATTAAAATATGTATGTGTGTACAAACTGATATACTTGTGTTTTTGTGTTTATGTATAAAAACAAAGATAAAGATACCGAGTGTAAGTGAGAAAAAGCCAAGAAAAGGAAATGCACATATATATATATATATATATATATATATATATATACACACACACACACACACACACATGAATTGTGAGATGATTACCACATTCAAGTTAACTGACACATCCAATACTTCACATAGTTATCTTTTTTTTTTTTTTTTTTTTTTGGTGGCGGTGTGAGCACTTGAGATCTACTCTCTTGGCAAATTTCAGGTATACAGTACAGTATTGTAAGCTATGTCCCTGTGCCCAGAACTATATTCTAGATTCCCACATCTTGTTCATCTTATAACTGGAAGTTTTCATTTTGTATAATTTACATAGGCTTGATTAGTGTAGCTATGTAGAAATTTGTGCTTAGGGCCACAATTTGAAACATGTTTGGTTAACATTGTTGGTATGAGCAATAAAACAACCAATGTCTTCTAATTCATGTCCATGTACAGGTAGATAATTACATGCTTGGGGAGGTAGGAACCATGGACTATTTGGTTGACTCTATTAAATATTAAGGAAGGAATTAGAGCGATCCAAGTAAAAGAAAAAAAAAAAGGAGCAATTTTCCCAATACCCCTGGTCCTCGTTCTGCCCTAGATGAAATTCAATATTCTAGCCATGTGACTGCCAGAAAATCACTCCACCTCTCTGGGGTCCTGTTTCCTCATCTATAAAATAAAATTAATTAATAAGAATCTACCTCTCCTTGAAAAAGGATAAGGGCACGTTAAGAGGACACAAGAGCCAACCTGAAGGAACCCCAACAGCTAAAGTTGCAACAGTCTGAACAACAAAACAAAAATGACAGTATTGGGTTATAACCCATAGAATAAAATAAATATTCATGAGTTCATGCTGATATAAATAAATAACTGAATACATAAATGGGAAAGGGACAGTAGAACAGCTCTTCCTTATAAGAGAATCCCAATTAGTAAATATAGAAAGAGTGAGGGAAATACATAATCACCATTAGCAAAATATCACAGTATAAAGTACTCCAGGCAACCTTTACTGAAAGATGCTAAAATCTGTGGGTGAAAGTTTGAGGAAAAACAGGATATTAGCATAGTCTCAAAATATTTTTCCCAAGATACTTATCCATTACAAAAAAAGAAAATAGTAACACCGTAATGGAGAAATCCAGCAGACACAACTTCTATCAGTCAAAGTTAACATCACCAGTAATAAGCTGCACTAGCATCATGTTCCCTCTTAATATGATGTAGTGAGAAGGACATCACATCACTTGTGTGCTTCCTCAGAATATAGAACCTCAATCTAATCACAAGGAAACATCAGGCAAATCCAAACTGAGAGGCCTTCTACAAAATAAGTTACCAGTAGTCATCAAAAGTATCAAGGTCATAGAAAACAAGGCTGGAAAAGGGAACTGTCACCGACAAGAAAGGAATAGGGAGATGTAACAATTATACACAATGCAGGATCCTAGATTGGGCCCTGGAACAGACAAAGACACTAGGAATTAAACTGGTAAAATATTAATACCCTGGTTTTGATTATTATACAATGGGTATATAAGTTGTTAACATTAGGAAATGCAAACACATTATAATTAAAAGTGAAGTATTAGGTTCTTAAATCATGGCCCATGCTTTTCTACTTCTTAGCTTTTTATCACATTATTCCCTTTAACTAAAATGTCCTTGCCCCATCTCCCTTGACCAAATCCTTTCCATACTTCAAGTTCAAATATAATGCCAGCTCCTCCATGGTTTCCATAGTCCATTTCTCTCTAGTCTTAACTTGCACAGGACTTTAACCACCTCCTTCCCTCAACACTTACCATATCTAGCTTGTACTTTTGCTATTGATAGAAATGATTTGTTTATTCTACCAGACGGGTTCATTAAAGAAATATTATATTATCTCTGTTGCCCCACACTCTCTAGAATTATATCTGACACAGATTTGGGGCTCAATAATGGCTTTTGGAAAGACTCCTGACTATCATTGCCTTGGTGAATTTCAAACTGTTAAGGAACCAATAAATCTAGAATGCCAATTTATTCACATGCAGTGAGAGCTACAGCTGCCAAGACAACAGGGAGCTCATGTCAGTTTAGCCACAAGATTTTTTCCTGTTAGAAGAGGCATATGTGGAGAGCTGAATTATAATCAGAAGTTGCACACGGAGCAAGGAGAACAGGCCAGGTAATTATCGTAGCACCTAATGAGGTGGCCTGAGCATAAAACCTAACCCACCACCAGAGCCAGAATTCCCCGTTCTCCAGTCCAGGCCTCATCTTTGCTCAGTGCTCCATACACACTGACCAAGTTTTCCTTTATGGCCCCATTTTTCTGCTTCCACACTAACCATTCAACTTTTTTATGCAGCTCTCAGCCCTGGCTACACATTAGAATCACCTGGACAGCATTCAAAACTCCTGACGTCCAGATAAAAATCCAGATCAATTAAATCAAACTTTCTGGAGATGGGCCTCAGGTCTTGTGATTTTTGAAATCTCCTCATGATTCTAATGTACAGCCAAGGTTGAGCACTACTATTACACTAAGATAGTTTCTGTTTAGTTATGTTAATATCACTAAGCAGAAAATAGGCGTGCCTGGGTGGCTCAGTTGGTTAAGCGTCCGACTTTGGCTCAGGTCATGATCTCACGGTTCGTGAGTTTAAGCCCCACGTTGGGCTCTCTGTTGACAGCATGGAACGTGAAGCCTGCTTCAGATTCTGTGTCTCCCTCTCTCTCTCTGCCCCTCCCTGCTCGCTCTCTCTCTCTCTCTCTCTCAAAAATAAAATAAACGTTAAAAAAATCAATAAAAACAAAATTTAAAAAATATCACTAAGCAGAAAATAGACAAGTCCAACCTTTCCTGCTTTCAGCTGATAGCATTATGGTCTCTCTCTGCTGAAGATACATGGGCTATACTCACCTATACTCTACTGCATCTCCTAAGTTAATGCCCAGGTTTCTGGGGATGCCTTGTCCTCACCCAGGTGGGTAGGTAGTACCTCACAGCCCTCCAGTGCAGTACATTGTCAGGTGTGCCAGCAAAATAAGGTAGGACAAAATGCTTTTGACATACGTAACAGGTAGAAGGATCCAATACTTTATCTTTTACCATTAGTCTTTGACAGAAATGAGGTGGGAGGCAGCTGCAAGCAAGTAATAAAGAATTCGTCAGAAAAAAAAAATTTCTGATTGCTAATTGCTTTGTGGCTCACTACGTGGGTCCCTGATATGATACAAAAATTAATCAGAAAAAGATCAATCCCACACATCTAAAGTCTGAGATGGTTCATACCATGCATAATGTACTGAGTGCCAGGAGACATATAATGCTATATGGTGGGGGTGGGGAGGGATTTCCACCAGGAGATTATTGAAGTCTTTGTAGAGGAGGTACCATTTCTGCTGGGCCTAAGAGGATGAGTAGGATTCGAAGATGTGGGGCTATGAGAAAGGACACTCTGAAAGGAATGGCCCAAGCACAGATGAAGAGGTGTGAAACTGTGCAGGACACACAGGAAATGGCAAGTAGTCCCATTTAACACTGGGTGGTGGGGGTAGGGGCAGGGGAGAAGAGAAGACGTCAGTATTTGAAATACTCTTCCATTTTGGCAGTTTTGGAACTATTCCCCATCAAAGATTTGGTTAGATCTTGACAAGAAGTTGTGAGAGTTCAGTTGTTTGCTGTTGACACTCTTATCTGATGTTATGTGCCCAAAGGGTTGAGTGGTAGATCCAGCAGTCTCACAAATGCATTTATGTATTTCGATCTTGCAAGGTCCCAAATTAAATTACAAAAGAGCAAACTTGGAGAGAAAAAAGACCAACTATTTCAATGGTGATAGCATTTTTCTATGAAGTACAAGTTTGGCCATCTGCTATTTCCAGCATGATTTTACCTCAATAAAGAGAGGATAATGCCAGAGTTGTGCGAGTTAAGAGCATATGTGGGTCTGATAATGAGAAATATCTCTGTTAACAACAAGAACCAGCGATCCGCAAACGTCATTCCTTAGAAGTCAGATAAGTGACAGTCTGACAGCTCAGCAGCCTGGAGCCCAGGAAGACCCTTCAGTAGTTCCCCTGCCTGCCTGTGGCTGTCACCATGGCAACGCCCCTCCCAGGAGAGTAGCTCAACCCTTGGAAACCACCAGCATTTAAAAATTAACGCAGATGATCCTGGATTGGATCCTGCGAGAGAAAAAAACATACAGAAATATCCTTTCCAAGGACGTAATTGGGACAAATGGGCTAAATTTGAAGATGGATTGCAGATGGGCCTCACCTGGTGGGCTTGTCAAAACACAGATTGCCAGACCGCACCTCCAGAATTTCTGATTCAGTACGGCTGGGGTGGAGTGCCCAAGTAATAATGATGCTGCTGGCCTGGGATCACATTTTGACATCCAATGGATTACGTACTAACATCGTATCAATGTTAATTTTCTAATTTTGATCATTGTATCAGGGCTATAAAAGACACTGTCCTTGGCCTTAGAAAATATAGTAGTATTTAGAACAAAGAGGCATTGTGTCTGCAACTCCCTCTCAAATGGTTCAGGAAAGATAGATGGATAGATGATAGATAGATAGATAGATAGATAGATAGACAGACAGACAGATAGATGAATAAATAGAATGATAAAGCAATTGGCAAATCTGGACAAACAGTATATGGGAGTTCATGTGTTATTCTTATAACTTTTCTGGTAGCTTAAAGTTACATTAAAGTTAAAAAATTTTAAAAATAAGGCAGGGAAAGAAAGTTATAGCTTATCACCTAGACATGTCCAATATGGTAGCCAGTAGCCATATTTTGTTATTTAATTTAAATATATTAAAATTAAATAAAATTTAACATCTGGTTCCTCAATCACACTAGCCACACTTGGTCAAGGGGTGAAAAGTCATGTGTGACTCCTGACTATTGCATTGGACAGCACAAATATGGAACATTTCCATTATCACAGAAAGCTCTATTGCACAGGAATGACTACAGTGAAAAATATTGTTAAGACCAGGAAAGAATCTTTGGAAAATCCAGTGTGCTCAAAGCAGCAGTAGAGCTACCTCTATGGTCATAAGCAGTTGATTAACTGAAGGGCTAAAGGAAGAAAAATGATTAAACTGTAGCAGACAGATCATATTGTAGCTATATATGGAAATACCTGCAGTTTTGCATGGATTCATGACATACATGCCTGAGTAGCTGGTCGTTATCACTGCTCTGCACAACTCATCATTTTACTTTTCTTAATAGTTCACTGATGAAGGAGAAGCGGACATCCAAACTCCCTGTTTCTCTCCCCGCCCCTTCTTTTCCCTTACTTTCCTACAAGCAGAAGAGTGCATGAGGAAACACCTGGCAAAGCTGAGCCGAAGAGGCTGACCTGCAGGGAAATAGCTGACACTTGGAATATCTCAAACTTGCAGATATTTAAATAGGGCTTTTGACTTATATTGGTTAATATACACCAGCTGATATGTAAAGCAGAAAAGGTTGACTTTTGTTGCTATCCCTACTCCTTCCAAGCTTCAACTCCTCTTGCCTTTTCTTTTCTGCTTCTCAAACACATGGCACCCTCTGGCTGTCCAAAGTTTCTGACCCAAACAGACCTGTCTTCCATTCTAAGGAGCATCTTCTTTCTCCCCAGCATCTTTTCATTCAGGCCCCAGCAACACCCAGGTGATGAACTGGCTAAATTCACTCTAAAGTATAAATAGCACCAAATTCTCCCAAAGTGCATTTGCCTAAGACTAGCTCCCAGAATGTTCTGGAAGATATTTTGAGCAAGGTCATCTTTACGTACTCTCTGCCTGATCCCACCCTTATAACTCCCCTCTACCTAGCCTCTCAGGAACAAACATACAGATTCATATTATAGATACACCTTGGCACTTTCCCCCTCTGGTACCTTTCCAGCAGCTTCATATTTGGTTGGGGCTCAGTAAAATGCACAGCTATTACTTGCAGAGAACATGGAGTGGCAGGGAAAATTGAAAATATCTGAAGCCATTAATCACAAATTTATAAGTATGAAGAAGTATTTCCATGAGGAAAATGGGCCATATTTCCATTTCCAAATTTCCATCGAGGAAAATGAGGAATAAGCCTAGAACCCAAAACTCAAGAGATGGACCTCTGCTCCATGCAGGACTCCATTATAGCATTTAAATGGTCTGTCCAATGGACCCACTGTAGAAGGTTTGGGTGACATTCTCCCTAAAATACATCCCCAAGAAGCATTCTTCTGCAGCAAATACTCCTTCATTGGAATTGAGTTTGTCAATTACCTAAAGATTATAATTCTCAGTTGCAAGACGTGATATCCCGGGTCTTTATAGTCCAGCTTGAGGGGTTCTTTTCTTTTCAGTTTTTATTTAAAATTCCACTTAGTTAACATCACAGTGTAATATTAGTTACAGGTATACAATATAGTGATTCAACGCTTCCATACAACACCAGGTGCTCATCACAACATCCTTAATCCCCATCACCTATTTAACCCAACCCCCCACCCACCGGCTAGTGATTTGATAATTGAACTTATGAGATGTCCCTTTATAGAGTGCCATTTACCATGAAACAGATTTTTATTGAGAATTCCAAAAGAGGAGAGTCTCACCTCACAGTACTCAGTGATAATGCAGAAATTATCTTGCTCCACAAAGCTTGCATGGAACTTGACAATGGCTGGGTGGTCCAGCTTGGAAAGGAGCTGGGCCTCCAAATTGGCCTGCACAGTCTCATTTGGATTGAGTTCTCCCACAGAGATTTCCTTCAGTACTTTTCTGCAGCCAAAAACAAAAACAAAAAAACAAACAATATTTAAGTACATTTAGATTTAAAAAAAAAATAATTTATATGAACAAATGGTTCAGGGCCACCTAGTTAATGCCCAGGCTACGACCCAATCATGGGTCTGGTATTGGCTGTTATGACACTGAGTCTCCTAGTGGTCCCGGGGCCTGCTTGCCTAGCCCAGTCACTGACACACCTGTGGCACTACAGTTTTGATCAAACTGGGCAGAGACTGAGCTAATCTTAAGCAACATTGCTGAGGTGGCTCTTCCTTGGTCTCTATATGTCTCAGTTTCTCTTTGTCTTTCACATGGTGTCTCTGCTTCCATCTGTCTCTGTGTATGTTTTATCTCTCACCTTATCTGTTTTCCTCAGCTTTTCTATTTCTCTCTATTCCTATCTTGGTATCTATCTCTGTCTCTCTTTGTCTCTCTCTCTCTCACTTATATATATCTGTCACTCTGTCTCTCTGTGTCTTTCTTTGACCTTGTCTTTCTCTGCCTCTTACACACACACACACACACACAAACACACATGCTTCTATCTCAGCTCTAAAATTTTCCAAATCTATCAACTTAATATCAATAGGGCCATTATCTATATTCTTTCTTTTTCAAACTATTCTTGGCATAGCATACTTTATTGCTATTAGTGTTTAAGAGAAAAAAAAAATCTAAAAACATTGATAGAGGTATTTAGGGTCTCAAGCATGTATAAATGGAACAAGAGCTCATTAAATCTCCAAATTATTAATTTTAAACTGTGATAATTCAATGAGGAGTGGACCAAAACACTATCTCTTCCCATCTAAGAAAAAAATAGTCTGATGAACAAACCAATTATGGTACCGAGTATAAACCAGATTGCCAGGGAAAAGCACTTTAGAGCACCAATTACATGTGAGACAGATTCTGCTGATTATAAGTAAACGTTGGCTATTCATTAAGGCAAGTTCTGCAAAACCCATGCTAGAAAACATTTTACAAAGATAGTCTTTAAGAGTTACAGCCTATGCATATTAATGAAAATGTATTTATAGTAGAAACAGTCTTAATTAAAGGCCCTTCAACCAACTCATAGATTAAGCAGAGCTCTCCAGCCCTAACAGATGCTGACAGCAGCTTTTGCCACAAGTAATGCCTGTGCCCAGTAGGTGCCCAGGAGGTGCTCTCTGGCACACCCGTTAACTCCTGCCCTTCCAGGTAAGATGTGTGCTTACCGAGTCATTGTGTTTACTCCCAAACTTGTTTACGCCAGTTGTGCTTACCACTGTAAATTTGTGACTTAAATATGACAAACTGATGAAGGATGAGTATGAGTGTTATCTTTGTGAGGAAAACTAAGTCAAACGCTTACCGAAAAACTTCACAGTGACAAGTTACAAAAAAGAATTGCGGTTAAATAAGTAATTGACAAGATAGCGCTAAAAAGTTGGTTTAAAAATGTAAAAATCAAGTATTCTGAATTCATGCTGCTAAATTTTCATTCCGTTTTAAAGAAGGTAAACCTGGAAAACGTAACATCCTATGGATGTAGTTTATGCAAAAAAAAAAAAAAGATGAAGGGACCTCTAATCAGAAAACATTAGATATTGGCTGTGCATCAAAAAATTGGAGAAAATGTGCAATAATATGTTTTACATTGATGTAAATATTTTCATTATGTCATTGCATTTAAAAATTGTTTCCTCTGTTTACCCAAGTACCAGCCCCAATCACAATGGATAGGAGAGCTCCTATCATCCTTAAAAATGTGATTATACTATACATTTTTTCATTGATTCAAATAAGACTCCCCCCTAGTTGTTCCACTGTGGAAGACATTTCCTCAGGCAATACCAGAGACAGAGCCTGTTTCTTCGCTCAGATGCAGGGCCTAGAAGCTTTAATACTGCAGTCAGCACTGTCTTGTGCAGTTTTTGCCTCTCCTATTCCTCAGTGGCAAACATTTCATAAAAATTCTAGGTTAGACAATCTGTCCTAAAAGCTGAGACACTATGTAGGAAAACTTAGAAAGTGTCCTTATCTTACTGATCCGTATCGCATGTTGGGTGACATTTGGCTTTTTTTCTTGACCAATAAAAGCTTGTTGTTAAGTTTCCATTCTCCAAAATCTGATTCATCAGGAGAATCTTCTATTTCAAGATGGCCATTATTGGGAAATCAGTTTTCCTAAAACTTGAATCATTCATAACATTTTATTCATTTTAAATGTTTCTCATGGTCTTCCCATTGTGAACCCCTAAAAGACAACCCCAGCAGGCACTGGCTGCATTAGATAGGAGGGCCCTAAACAGGGGGCCTCACAGGCTCTGCTTTGCCATTTACAGGTGTCTTTAACTAGGACTGCAATTTAGAAAGTTGGAACATTTGGTTCCCTTCCCCTAATGGAGCTTTCCCTTTGGTGTTGTTAGGTAATGAACACCTTCTCAGGCCCCTACTTGATAATGAAGTGATTCTAGAGAAATGCTTGCATGGGACCATTTTCTATAAGAAGACCAGTTCCATCAAGAATTTGGTTAAAACTGACCTCATGTTATTAAGAGTGGCATCCAGACTGTTAGTGAAAGGAGCTTGAAATGACATCCGTAGTTATGTTTTTCTGTAACTTCTGAAGATTACCACGCAGCTAGCAAAGCTCAATGACATCTTCATAGTGCCTTTCCAGTAATTTACTGTGCCCAGCTAATATGCAGTTGTAAAAGTCACAGTGGTTAAGCATGACAACATAAAGCCTTACACAAACTTGCAATATTCTCTTGCTGTGAAGGAACAAATGCTATAAAAAGCTTAAATATACTTATTTTTCCTCATAAACACCAACTATTGTGCAACAGAGCTTGAGATTTTACATATAGTTAACCTGAGTCCTGTCTGGCAGCCTGATGATAAAGCATAAAATCTCATTTGCCCACAGCTTAGCAGACGAAGGTAGGGCTATTAAGACAGGTGGTATCTAATACAATCATCTCTAGCTGACGCAGAGACATTCTACCTTCCTTACCTAAAATCATGTCACTGAACCAACAGAGGAAACTCTCATTACCTATCACAAAATATGAGATCAATATCAGTCGAAGGCAGCATGGAAACATACCAAAACAAGGACAGCTTGTCACCTGCTTGGTGACTCTCAGCCTGTCACCCACTCCTAAATAACATGACAGATATTTATTTTATCAGAACTTCAACTGTTTGGGAGAAACTTTATGACAGCAGCAAAACGCAACACAACACAACAAAAATACCTACACACACAAGCATCCCTGCAGACCCACTTAACTTACAAACTTTCTGTTCTTTTTCCCAAGTGGCATGCTTCTTTCTTTCTAGAATCAGTAACAAACTGACAAACTTTGGAGGGTGACTTTGGAAATCTGGGATAACTATAGCTAATTTCATTCCCTTAAAATTCACCCACTCATCATATAAATGGGGCAGATTTTATTTTTGAGATGTTAACCAAGGGTTGTTCCCCCCCCCCCCACAATATCCTCTTATTCTTTCACATGTTCCCCATCGAATCAGCAGCATATGCTGCCTCAGGAAAAAGAGGACATCTCACAAACCAGAGGATAACTCAAATCCCTGGCTTTTGATTTTCCACAGGAGAGACCAAGGCTAGAGAAAAGATCTGAAGGAATATGTGGCCAGTGAGTGAGTGTCCTCTCCACCTCCAGGTGAGAAAGAGAGCCTCTGGACCAGATGAAGGGAAGGCAAGAAAGTTAGGTGTAGCTGAGCCCTTGAAAACAGTTCATGTGCCCTAGGCCGGGTCCAGAGAGGAGAGTAGGAACAGGACTCCAAGATGGGTAGCAGAACATGAGAACAGAAGAACTGTGCTCTCTTTCCAAAGCAGGGCATAGAAAAAATAGCAGCACCCTCTCATTTTCTGGTGTCCAGCTAGGGGTAGGAGTGGAAAAAAAAAAGGTCCTCAAGGGGCAAGGAAGCTGATGAGCCCAAGAGAGTTCTAGAATCCCCTATGTCCCAGTGAGGCATGAGAAGCAGTGGGATAAGGTCCCATGTAGCCACAACCATCTTGGTGAGGGCTAGTCAGCTAGTGGGTGTGGAAAGCTTTGCAGTTAGTCTGGAAAAAACTAGCTATGTCCCTTCCCTGTGATTTAAGCATTAACAGTCATGCATTGCATGCATGTTGTAAGCACCTACAACATGTCTACAGTGTAGCAGGCACTGGAGATTCATAGGCCCTGCCCTTGTATCTACCGGGAAAGACAAATATTAAACAAAAAGATAAATGTATGTGAATGTGCAAAAATACATATATTTTCAAAAACTTCATATCGAGATGAGCGCTGTGAAGTTGGAGTAAATAACATCTGAGGCTCTCCTCATTTAAGATGTTATGATGCTTTGGGGCGCCTGGGTGGCTCAGTCGGTTGGGAGCCTGACTCTTGATTTTGGCTCAGGTCATGATCTCACGGTTCGTGGGATGGAACCCCATACCGGGCTCTGTGCTGACAGCAAAAATAAATAAATAAACGTTAAAAAATATTTCTGCGTATTTCCTTCCCATCTTTTTGCTACAGTTTTTTTTTAAACAGTAGAGGGCAAACCTTTTGCACAATTTGCCTACTGTTATTTTCACGTGACATTATTACAGCAGAAACCTGTCATTTGAGGCTGCCCAGCATCTTTAGACAGCCTCCCTACATTGCACTAGATCCCTGGACTGTGGGTCCTGCCTTCCCCAGATAGATAAAAACAAACAAAAACCGACGAACAAAAAAACTCCACATCTCCCATCTCGCTTGAGCTGGGGCACCCAAGGTGTGACCTAGGTTCTACCAATCAGCTGCACTCACCTGAGACTTTGCTTTGGGTGTGAGCTGAGTGAAGAAACAGGGTGGGCACAGGGCCACCCTTTCATTAACATAGGTGGCATAAGAAATGGCGTGGCCCTGGTGGAAGTGGCAGCAAGCCACTTCAGTGGCATGGTTCTGGCTGATGTTCCTGGAAATTTAGCCTTTAACCTGCTCCCCAGCCCTCCTGCTGCTGATGTGAGCTATCTGTGTTCTGGAACAAATCCCATTCTGCTCAAACCACATAAGGAGGCTGCACTTATCTGTACTGGGAGCCCTGACCAATGCAATAGGCATGTTCAGGTATTACCACAAATCACTGTAAACACTTTGGGGTAATGAAAATGGAATCTCCAAAACTCTAGCTCTCTTAGGCTAATTTTTATTTATTAATTCAAGTCTTAAAATGTAGCATCCTCTAAGGGATTTAAGGCCACAGTGTTGCTTACTTTTCTATGGGTAGAAATATCATGAGAGTACAAAACACCCTTTTTAAAGTTATTTCATACTTTTTAATATAATATATACATTTAAAATGTAAAGAGACATAAGAGAATATAATGGCAGAGAGTGATATTGGTTCGATACAGTGGTACATTGATTAAAAAATGGAAATACCAAGTACTGAAGTTACTAAAGGAGTACCTGGAAGAAAAACTTACAGAATTTCGTGGAGAGTATACTACAGATGGAATTTTACTTTATTTGTTGTTTATTCTTCTCTCAGCAACTAAAAAAAAAACCATATTTTAATGTCTGTGTCCAGAGAAAAGGACAAAATAATTTTATAGGTCACCATCATATGCCATAATCTATGAGCTGCTTTTGTTTCTAACCAGTAAATTCCTGATCCCAGCTCTTTGGGGGCTAGAATTCTCTGACTCACCTGGTCTTTTCCTCTCCACTCCTGATCACCAGCATGTAGCAGAGTTTTGGGGGCTCAAATAGCATCATGATACAGTGCAGGTGCCCATTGCAGACATCTATACTGAGAAGGAGAGCCCAATTTCAGACTCCATACAAGGCCCCAAGCAGCCACTCCCAAATACCTTAAGATAGGAAATTCTGTACTTCTGTTACATGACCAGCTACTTACTTATTGTCTTCTGTATGTCAAACACTATGCCATGTGCTGGGGATACAAAGATCAGAAAGAGAAACCTCTTGACCTTCAAGAGAGCTCAGTCCACGGGAGAGGCCAAGAATTATAAAAATAGTTGAACAACATCATGATAAATGCTATAATAGAGTTGGGTGTAGGGTGGGGATCCTTAGTTGTTCTTTGAGGAGAAAAGAAAAGGCAAAACCTATAGATTAGCATCCCAGGATATTCACTTTTGCACACGCAAACTACTTTGTACTATGTGGAATTACCTTATCTCTAGCTGGATTCCAAGGAGCAAAAGAAATGAATTTATCATTCTTTACTATTTGCCCTGTAAAAATCGATACCCAGTAGAGGAATGTCTGTATTTGAATTATTTGAATAGTTTATGAAAGTTAATAAGCCTGTGAGTTTTTTATAAAGAAAACTACTTACAAAAACTACAAAAACTAGGCAAGAATTTCTATATCTATATGCCATTCTTTAGATACACACACCCACACAAACACACAACCAGAGTATACATTATGCAATGTGGAATGAAGTACTTTTTAAAAGACCTGTAAAACTAGCAGGCTCACAAACCACTCTTTTCTTCCTTCCTCCTCACCCATCTATGTATCCTCAGTTTTTATCCAAATATGTTTTATATAACAAGATTTTAAAAATAAATGTGAGGAACCATTAAACCATGCTCTGCTCTAGAGGATTCTCTTAGTTTGGGGTCCCCAAGAAGCAAACCTTGAGACACAGGTTTGTGTGCAAGTAGTCATTTAAGCAGTGAGAGGGAGTGGGGAGAGAAGCTGCTCAGGGGCATTACCAAGCTAGTCACCGCTGTAGCAACTGGAGCTTAGTTCTGTGAAGGAACGCTTGGAAGCCAGTGTAGGCACCTCTGAGTCCCCTGACTGAGGTGCAGGGACCAACTCCCTTCATTCTCTGGTGAAGGCTGCTCCCTGGGAGTATTAACTCCCCCACTCTCCCACCATGCCAGAGCACGGGGCCCTACTGGCCAGAGAGAGGCCTGTGCTAGCAGTTGAAGGTGGACCCATGCACAGGAAACACTATTTTCCCAGGTGATATACGGGCACCAACACTGTCTTCCACAGGGATAAAAATGAAGTTCCTGCAAAATGGAAAATCTGGTCGATTTTATCTATATCCTGAAAATGGCTAAGATATAGTGATTCCTAGAAAAAGTAAAGTGTCTTTATAGTGAATAATGAAACCGAAAATCACTTATAACCTATAGGTGAATTCCATACCCTAGACTTTTCAAAACCGATTTAGTTTACAAACACATGAGCAGTGTATAGGAGTATTGCACACAGATAACAAGCAAAGAATAAATAATTAACAATAACTAATACTACAGATAATAAACAAAGAACAAATAAATAAGAGTAGAATTATTTCAGACATTTTAGTTTGGCAAATAAGCTATCCTGGCTCCTGTCTAGATTATATTATCATTTGTGGTGACAACTTCTATCCAGTGTTTCAAGGCTGGTACCATAACATTATGCAAGTTGCCATTTATTTTTAAGGAACTGAAGAGAGTAAACAGAGATTTCAGGAGTCGGAGGTTTGGAGACAAATATGGCCCAAATAAAAAATTTCTAATAACTATGTGAATTCAATGACTTTCCCCATCTGTATAAATTTTGAAAAGTAGAAGTGGTTTGAGCACATGTTTCAAGGCTGGAAACAGCACTGGTGCTCACTGTAAGAGCTCTGCGGAGAATCTTTGGTGTCAGTGCAGGAATAGAACTGGCAGGCACCTGGTGGCTCAGTCGGTTAAGCATCTGACCCTTGATCTTGGCTCAGGTCATGATCTCACAGTTTGTGAAATTGAGCCCTGCCTTGGGCTCTGTGCTGACAGCACAGAACTGTTTGGGGTCCTCTCTCTCTCTCTCTCTCTCTCAAAATAAATAAAGAAATAAACTTTAAAAAATAAAGAATAGAACTGGCTTCAGGATATGCCATATCCAGTTCTTTTCCAGAGGACTCCTTGGAGGTTATTTGGAGAAGATATAACATGTCTAACTGCTCTGTTGTGAAAAGCCCTTCACCCAGGGGTTTTTCAATTCTCTTGAGCAAAGAGCCTTAAGCCGAGCCAAGAAATCCATCAGTGAGTATTAATTAATCAGATAGTTACAAAAGCCAGCATTGGTTTTGGGCCTATTGAGAAAGCCTGTGTAGTTTGCACTCACTACAGTGGGTCTATTCCGCCCCCTCCCCACCTCCATTTCTAAACCACAGCCTCCATAAAAGCTGCTGGGACTGTCTCATGAAAAGCTTCATTGGGAACAAACTGCCCTTCGCTCTCCTTTTAGCTAAAAAAATGAGTGGATTCCCTTCATGGTGAACAGCTTTCTGGAGCTTCTTTAGAGGAGACTCTAAAAGTTCTCCTTACAACCTGGGATGTATTAGAATCAACTCTACTTTCCCCCTCAAAACCAGTTATGGCTCTTCTCCCCTTTCCTTCTCCCCTATACCTCAACACAAGTGGTCAGGCCATTCTATTTTTCTTATTTATACAGATGAGCCAAGTCACTGAATATTACATCTTGATTATTTTAAGAGACACTGACTGTCTACCCATCTCCCCACAACTCCACCATCATATGATCTAAAGAGGAGGACCCTCTCCCCAGCCCCTGGGATGAATCATAATTCACCTAAGTCTATCATGTAATCCTATTCCCCTTACCAGTGATTAGTTTTGGCGTGATGTAATTCTGGCCTAGAAGATATGAGAAGTCTTTGGGGTTTTCTGGGAAAGATGTTCCTTGGTGATAAAAAGAGAAGCGTGGGAGGAAACTCTCCTTTAATCTGCCTCTGCATGTCATCATCTCCATGTGACTCCTTGAACTTTGGCAGCCAGCTGGGGTCATGAAGGAAGCCACCCCAAGATGACAGGCTGAATGATAGGAAACAGTAGGCACCAAAGGCCTTCATGATATTATGAGCTGCTAATTTCATCAACCTGGAACT
Organism: Puma concolor; assembly: GCF_028749965.1. NCBI lineage: Eukaryota > Metazoa > Chordata > Mammalia > Carnivora > Felidae > Puma > Puma concolor. The sequence goes on along the minus strand of NC_141675.1, from coordinate 27,400,610 downwards.
TCCCTCTCTTTCTAGAGTTCTTGTTAGTGAGATGCCTTTCTTTTTCTTTTTAATATGAAATTTATTGTCCAATTGGTTTCTATACAACACCCAGTACTCATCCCAGCAGGTGCCTTTCTCAATGCCCATCACCCACTTTCCCCTCCCTCCACCCCCCATCAACCCTCAGTTTATTCTCAGTTTTGCCTCCTTCCCTCTCTAACTTTTTTTTCCCCCTTCCCCTCCCAAATGGTCTTCTGTTAAGTTTCTCAGGATCCACATAAAAGTGAAAACATATGGTATCTGTCTTTCTCTGTATGGCTTATTTCACTTAGCATAACACTCTCCAGTTCCATCCACGTTGCTACAAAAGACCATATTTCATTCTTTCTCATTGCCAAGTAGTATTCCATTGTGTATATAAACCACAATTTCTTTCTTTCTTTCTTTCTTTTCTTTCTTTCTTTCTTTCTTTCTTTCTTTCTTTCTTTCTTTCTTTCTTTCTTTCTTTCTTTCTTTCTTTCTCTTTCTTTCTTTCTTTCTTTCTTTCTTTCTTTCTCTCTCTCTCTCTCTCTCTCTCTCTTTCTTTCTTTCTTTCTTTCTTTCTTTCTTTCTTTTTTGATCATTCAGGGCATATTTATTCCAAGTGAGTAAAAGGCAGATGACTTGAATCAACAGCAAAATAGTCACAAAATTAAATGCAAGGAATGACATCATAAACCACAATTTCTTTATCCATTCATTGGTTGATGGACATTTAGGCTCTTTCCATAATTTGGCTATTGTTTTTTTTTTTAAGGCTTTATTGCAATTTTTTTTCAATATATGAAGTTTATTGTCAAATTGGTTTCCATACAACACCCAGTGCTCATCCCAAAAGGTGCCTTCCTCAATACCCATCACCCACCCTCCCCTCCCTCCCACCCCCCATCAATCCTCAGTTTGTTCTCAGTTTTTAAGAGTCTCTTATGCTTTGGCTCTCTTCCACTCTAACCTCTTTTTTTTTTTCCTTCCCCTCCCCCATGTGTTTCTGTTAAGTTTCTCAGGATCCACATAAGAGTGAAACCATATGGTATCTGTCTTTCTCTGTATGGCTTATTTCACTTAGCATAACACTCTCCAGTTCCATCCATGTTGCTACAAAGGGCCATATTTCATTCTTATTACATAATTTAGCTATTGTTGAAAGTGCTGCTATAAACATTGGGGTACAAGTGCCCCTATGCATCAGCACTCCTGTATCCCTTGGGTAAATTCCTAGCAGTGCTATTGCTGGGTCATAGGATAGATCTATTTTTAATTTTTTGAGGAACCTTCACACTGTTTTCCAGAGTCTTTCTTATTATTTAAGCTGTTTTGATAGCTAAAGACACTCTAATACTAATGCTTTGCTACAAGAAGGAAGAGGAGATTTTTAAAGAAGAGATTAGAAGCAGAGAGAGAGAACTGGGTGAACATTCATTTGTACTTAGAAAGCACTAAGTCTCCTAATTTAAACTGGAAAAGGTATAATGGCTCTTTTCTACTTGAACATCAGTATTAATCTTCAAAAAATCATAACAAGGTGAACTATAATGAACTACATAAAAATGGATCTATAGCAAGAAAATACATCCTAATAAATGACTAGAAATTATTTGTCATTAGTAAATCTGGAAACTAAGACAACACCGTAATTGTTTAAATAATTTGAAAACACTTTTTTTGTCATTAATTCAAAATTTTCATATGTCAAAATTTTTAGCAGTTATCAAAAAGTATTAGGATTAAAAATGATTAAAATGTCACCACTGTCCCCTTCCTTCCCTTGGGTATAGATATGGGAGCTATAAGAGCAAATAGGAAATCTAGAATGAGTGGCAAGGAGGGAAAGAGTGAAGTAAAGGGCATGGATAATTTAGCAAAAAAAATAGAAAATATATAAATCGGTGAAGTGAAAAACACCAAGAAAAAAGAATTCCTAAAATTTCTAGTCTCTCCCCTCTTCTTTTCTCCCCCCAAATTAAGAAAACATACTTTAATAGATAGTAATAAGTATACTTTTTTCTACAATTCTCTGGAGATAGGAGAGAAAAATTTACTGATATAAGGAATTACTTTGTTTTACATGATTTGAAGCCTCCAACTTAAGAAATCAAGAATGAAGTCATTAGGTATTAGAAGCACAATGATGATCATTACAATTTTTAGAAGGTAAAACAAAGTTCCAAGAACAATAGATGACATTTATTCATATTGAGGCACTTATGAGATGCTCATCTGATGGTCTTTCTTGACCCCTCCAGGACTAAGTTAAGGGCCTCCCTTCTATGATCTCATTGCATCCTGTGACAACATCTATTCTCATAGGAACTCCCTTATTGGACTGCAGGCACCCTAAAGGCCAGGGTCACACTTTATTCACTACAGAATTCCCAGCACCTCGCAGTATCTTAACATATTTGAAGGAGACCAAGTTTGCACGCTCTTCACCTTCAAAATTCAGCTTGCTCATTACCTCTACCATCAAAAGTGTAACTTTGGCAATTACATATTTTCATATCTATCTGTTCATCTCCACTCCCATGCTGAGAACAATTAGATTTCATTTATTTCTGTGTCAGTGTCTAGCACAATTCTTGGCACATGGTGGATGCTCCACAAATGTTTGACTATTGAATGATTAAAGTCAACAACACACCAAGCATGTAGCTAAGGTAGTAGGATCACAAGTCCTATGCATGATTTTGTCCTTTATGGAAACATACCAGTTTGTATACTGGGCATCAATCTGAAAGTGGAAGTTTATAAAAATTTGCTTCCTAGATGGAACACCTGCTGGAATAGCCCTTATCTGGAAGCTGACTTACCTATGGGAGCTGATAACAACATTAGCATTGACAATGAAAAATGGCAACCTGGAAAATGGTTTCGTGCAGATGTTTCACATTATCTCAGAGATGGTAACACCCACTACAATGACCTGGCCCATGATAACACAAAGCTACCCGGTTTTCCATATCCCGTCCCCTTATTCAACTTCTTCCCCAATTTTTGGAATGAATTTTATGTTTTTATAGAATTCTAAAGCTAGACAAGATCTTTCCAGAGCATAACAATCAATACACCTCAACATATTAAGTCCTGAGAAGTTACATATTTGTCCAAGATCATATAGCATATTACAGCAGACCCACCATTTACCTCTTGAAAGAGGAAAGACTACCAATTCCAAAGAACCAAACTTTGTCTCCAGATTTAACAGTTTCCCCTCTCCTGCTTTAGTACCTAATAACTAAGACGGTATAAAACTTTTTCACTTTTCAAACCATGTTTCAAAGAACAAAATCTCCTGCTACCTACTCTATTCTTCCCCTCCTTAGCATTAGAGAAAAAGGGAAAAATAAAAACAGAAAGCTTCTTCTTCATAGTGATTGGAATAATGGTCTTGCTCTTGATGAGGCACTAATAGGGTTATGTCTGTTTTTAATTAATTATCATATGAGGGTTATAGACAATCTTATCAATAGTTGGGAGTCTTCGCCACTTACAGAGCCCCAGATTTGGACTGAAATGGGATGAGACCATACAGAAGAGGAAGAAAATGTTTTTTAACTTACCTTTCCTAGAAAGGTGGTGAAATCTGCTTTTGTGAGGTTGCCCTAGATACCACAACCCTACAAGAATAATTTTGTGTGTGAGAGGTCAAGCATTTATAAAGTTCAATTGTGCAAAATCATTTGATCAAAACTGTTAAAAGATGAGTAATATGCTCTAAAAATAAAAATAAATAGATAACACTCTACAACAAATCACTCATTCACTCTATTACACTAAGTACTAAGCCTAGAGCAAAGAGTCTGTTTATTGTCAGCAAGAAAATTAAGGAGCATGACAATGTCAGTAAGGATGTGAAAGAATAATTTACCATAGATAATCAGGTTAGCTTTTGTTATGATTGTTATATGCTCCAAATTTAAAATTAATGTTAGGTTAATATTCAAAATGCAGTATTCTAATGCATAATTCATGTCAAGTTTTTATTTTGAACGTGACGGAAAAATACTAGAATTGTGAATTTCAAAGAGATAATCGGATGTGATGCAAAGCCTACCATGAAATCAAGATACAGTGACAAATTGAGTTTTAAAAAGCAACAAAAACTGATTAGCTCCATTTTCTTGACTAGGTAAAACCAACACAGGATAAACCCTGTTTAAAGTGAAATTAAATTATGATCAAGGCAAGAAGAAGGTTGATGCTCCAAAAACAAAATGAAAAAATAATCTAGGGTTTTAGTGAAATAAAATCCCCTAATTGTATTTATAGCAGGTGCTGGTTGGCTGCCAGTTAACGCAGAGACAGTCAAAACAGCAAAAAGTTTGTATTTCCAAATTTCAGTCTCTATTTCATCACATGGTAAGCATAATATACGGACCTAAGCTAAAACTGTAACTATAGCATAGAGCAGATTACTCTATTTAATTTTGAGATGCAAAGGGAGGAAAATGAAGCTCCGTATTAGCATACTTTCATTAGTGGGTTTAAGCAACAAATTCTGGGTCTTACGTTTTGCTGAGTTGTGCTTATGCAAAAAAAAAAAAAAAAAAAAAAAAATCTCAATCTACCATCAGAGCGCAAGTTAGAATCTACTACTAGGAAGGATCTAGTTTCCCTGAACAACAGCTTATGGATTTAGTCATTGATTTGCAATGGACAAAAAAGTCACAGTCAACTGTGTAAGCGGGGGACATGAGGACACATGGCTAGCCTGTCTCTGATGACACAAGTCTTCATACTTCCAAGTCCAGAGGGTGGAGGGGTGCCTGGCTAAATAAGGTGCTCCAGAACCTTCATACTCGCTGAACCTCACCGAGATGGCTGTGCAGAGTTTGTTCTGGCTGCCCAAGCAGTCCACAGGAACCCCACACATGAGACGGCCTCCTCAGGTCAAAGCACAGAGCAAAGGACACTAAAAACTGTCTTAGGCATGGTCTTCCACCAGCGCTGTTTCTAGAGGTTCTGAGTCTCTAGAATTTATTTGAGGATAAATCAAAGTGTTGTTAAGTTCAGACAATGAAAGAAAAAACTGTTAGATTCATGAAGTATGTTATCTAAAGAAGCCCCAAGGAAGGGACCCAGGGTCTTCAAGCAGTGCCTCTCAAACTTCACCATGCATCCAAATCACCAGGGAGTTGTTCCAATACAGGTCTAGGGGAGACCCGAGACTGCACATTCCTAACAAGGTCCCAGGTGATTCCCCAAGCTACTTGTCCAGGGGGCACACTTTTGAGTAGTAAGGTTTAGAGCAGGTAGGGGTCCAGAAGACTGCCAGGGCTGAGTGTTGAAGAACCCCAGAGTTTTCTAGAGACTTGGGGGTAGGGCAGGTTTGAAGAGTAGCCCAAATAAGAGACTATGTGTCCCTCTCCCAGCCCACGAAGCATGAGACCTCACTGGACGAAAAAGGTTTGGAAACTGCTGCTGGTCCAGCCCCCTCACTTTACAGATGAGGACACTGGAACCCAGAGAAGCCGTGAGACTTGACTATACCCTCTCCTGAGAATATTCCATAGCCAACACCAAGATGATTCCAAAACTCCAAAATGCCAAAAGCCAGTTTTAAAACACCATTAGGAAAACTTCCCTTCAGTTTTGGCCCATACCCTAAAAACTGCAGTTTGCATTGGTTTTCTTTTGTTCTGTTCCCATTAGTGATAAGGTACAGCTACCCATTGGCCCTTTGAACATATGGTTACATAATATATTACTTTAATGTATTTATACTCAGCCTCATTCCACAAAGGATTTGACATAACTTATATAATAAAATAGAAAATTGAGACAAGCAAGAGTAGGTGGAACTAAGAAACAGGGAAAAGAACACAGATATGCTGGCCAAAAATTGTTGCTACAGTTGAACTTCAAATTTAATTCCAAACTTCTTAGAATGTATGATGGTTACCATTGCTGTTACTGTTGTTGCTGATATTAATGGTAATGTCAGAGGTGCAAGTTTTGCCTATGACAAGAGGGTATTTCAATCTTTGGATCCTTTATGACATAAGCCAGTTTTCGGTTTAGACACAAAGCAGTGGAGGTGTCCCCAAGGCGGACATCAGTGATTCTTTTAAATAGAACTCACTCAGAAACAGAATTCCAACTTACACATGGACTAATGCACTTTGATGTCTCATTTAAGAAAAGCTTCTCAACTCTTGCCTTAACTCCAGTTTCTGTAGTCAGTACATCTATATAAAGCACCTGCACTGTGCAAAACATTCTACTTGTGTGAGGCACAGGCTCTGTCTTAGAGAGGTTTGCAAGCCAATGGGAGGAAGACAAATCATTACAAGTTATAAGAAAGCAGCATGCACCTTCAAAGGATGAAATAAATATCCCAAAGAGAGAGCCAAAGGCCAAGATATGAGATAATCATAAGAAAACCTCCAACTGCTAAATAGTGATACTGGTGTTAATTATGACAATACCAAGTGCTATAGAAGGGCCAGTTATTCGGCGGCCTGCATTGTGCTATTATAATCCTCACTTTTGAAATGAAAAAACTGAGACACAGACAGGTTAAGAATTTCATTTAAAGGCACATGGTCAATCAAGTGGCAAATCACACCTAGTAATGATGAAACGGAGACCCCACTTCTGAATCCTGGGTACCTCCACACTGTGGGATCCTGCCTTCTGAATTTACAAAGTTAGACCCAAATGAACTACAACTGAGAACACAACTTGAAGATATATTCTCTGCACCAAGGTTGATAATCTGAATAACCAGGAAAAAAGGGAGGGATGTCCTCCTGTTCCCCACCCTAGCAAAGTACATGTTCCAGTTTTCATGACAAGAATCTTTCAGAAATTGTATAGCAAGAGGACTGACATGAATCTCTGGCAAAGTTGAAGAAATGATGATTAAACAGATGGCTTGTGAGCATTTATAACATGAAGCAGCGGCCAGCAGGGGCTCACATGGGCTTATGGAAAATAAACCATACTAAATTAACCTAATTTCTTTTTGTGAGAGGGTTATTTGATTGGTTGATGAAAGAGAAGCAATTAGTCATGGTATATCATGATTTCAGCCCATCTGATGAAGTCATGTTAACAGATGTCAGTGAGATGAGTCTTGTGATATCCTTTTAATATGGGAGATATGGAATCTTCATGTGGACTCATGGCTGGTTGAGCAAACAGACCAATCATGCTGGAGTCTTGGGTCTCTGGCCACTTTGCAGATGTTCCCTCTTATGATGCTATCAGGATCCATCTGTAACAATATTCTCACCAACATTTTATCAATGATTTAGATGAAGATCCAAAAAGACATATTTACCTAGTTTGTAGAAGCCACAAAGCCAGGGAGCATAACTAACAGACACAGGCAGAGTCAATGTTTCAAAGTGACTGAAAGAAGTCGAAATGTGAGCTGGGAACCACCCAAGTTAAATTTTGCAAGACTAGACCTTAAGTTCCATAGTTATAGGTGGGGAAATCAAATTCTCAAATCTAAGATGAGTGAAACCTGGCTTAAGAGTAGAATGGCTGATCCATAAAAACTCTGATGGTAGTATATAGGAAGGAGAATAGCTGACCCCAAGACTCAATGTGAGACAACAATATGATGTGACTCCCAAGAGCTCCTGAGATTCCAAGCTGATCCTGAAATGTACGAAAGGTTGTGGTATCAATATACTTAGTTTCATCAGGCCTGGGAAATTCATTTCAAAAAGAATATTGTCACCAAAGTTAGACCAAGGAATGATGACTAAGATATTTAAGGGTGCTAAAATTAGGTTACCCAAGGAACAGAGAAATGAGAGGGACAGAGCTAATATATTTTGAGCAATGACTTGTGAAAATGGGTTAGAAATGTTTGCTTTGTTAATATTCAATATTTATAACCATATAGATATTTATTATTTTCTCCATCATACAGATGGGAAAACTGAGACTGATAATTTATAGGTAATTATCCAAAGTGAGTGGAGAGATTAGGATATGAATGCAGAAGAGTCTGAATTAAAGCCAAGACTCCTTCTACCTCATTATCAATTAAACCTCTACCCAGTAATTAAGACATTGATAATATTGAGAGCAGATTAGATTAACAAGGGACAGGATAACAATGTCATATGATTCTTGTACAGGCCACGATTTTGTGCCTTTACTCATTCTATTTTCCCTGCCTGGACACCTCTATCTACCAGGTTCATATTCATCCTGTGAGATTTGGCCTCTATGTTCTGTCTTCTACAATGTCTCCTCCATTCTATAAAAATGGGATAAGTGCACCTCCATCTAGCATACCTACACTGCAAGCACCCAGAAAGGCCTATTTACATCCTGGTTTACATGACTGGTCTGTAAGTTCTTTGAAAGCAAGAGCCATGTACAACTAGTTTTTATTTGTTCTTCACAGCAGCTTTATTGAGATATAATTCACCTACAATAAAACTCACACTTTTGAAGTGTACAATTCAGTGGTTTTTAGTAGTACACTCCCAGAAGTTTGCAATTATCATAACCATCAAACTGTAGAACATATTCATCATCTTTGTTATGGACTGAATTGTATGACCCCCATCCCTCAAATTCACATGTTGAAGTTCCAACACACAATACCTCAGAATAAAATCAGTTATTTAGAGAGAAAGTCTTTAAAAAGATGATAAAATTAAATTGGGGCCATTAGGGTTGGGCCCTCATCCAATATGACTGGTGTCTTTATAAGACAGCCACACCAAGGGCACACCCGACAGAAAGGCCATGTGAAGTAAAATGGAAAGGTATTCATCTATAAGCCAAAGAGAGAGATCTCTGAGGAAACCAGCCCTGATGGCACCTTGATCTTGGACTTCCAGCCTCCAGAACTGAAAGAGAATACATTTCTGTTGTTTAAGCCACACAGTCTGTGGTTTTATGACAGTCCTAGAAAACTAATACAATTCCCAAAGAAACTTCTTACCCATTAGCAGTCACTGGTCCAGGCAATCAATAATCTATCATTTCTGTCTCTGTGGATTTGCCTATTCTGGATATTTCATATAAATGGATCATATGACATATGGTCTTTTGTGACTAGCCTCTTTACCTATCATAATGTTTTCAGGGTTCACCCATATTGTGTCAGTACTTCATTCCTTTTCATGGCTGAATAATATTCCATTGGATGGATACAGGCACATACACTACATTTTGTTATCCATTTATCAGTTGATGGACATTTGTGTTGTTTCCACTTTTTGGCTACAATGAATAATGCTGCTATCACCATTTGCGTACAAGTGTTTGTGTGGGTATATGTCTTCTTTTGGTGTACAACTAGAAGTGAAATTGTCACCAATTGTCACCTGTGCATGATTTAATGTTCTGCTGTCACTGGCTTGAAATTCTTAATAACTTTTAACAAAGGGCCCTGCATTTTCATTCTATACTAGGCCCTGCAAATTATGTAGCCAGTCCTGCCTGTGTAACTCAAGCATAAAAGCTATTTATAATGGACTCTTGCTAAACAAACCAACCTCATTCTTGGTCACTGGGTCAATTTTGCTTTTAAACATCTGATTAAGCTAGAGAGGGTTCAAATCTACTAATCCTCTATGTGTCTATCACTGCTATAAATGTTCTTAACACAGAAAGGGTACAAGACCATGATGACAGATGAGGAAGTCAAGAAGCTATGGGAACATTTAGAGGAACTGAAACATCTTTATCTGTTGAAGCCAATCAGGTGCTCAGAGCAATGCTACCACCAGTGGGGCCACATAAAAATTAATCTTCTAGAGTCAGTACAAAGCCAATCAGATGGGAATCAACTGTGTGCATCCTGTGATACAAGTGCTATTAACATATACACCTCATGCCATGTGCACAGATCTTAATTTGGTTCAGTTCCCGAAAGGGCTACATGGAAGAGTTAAATGCACATTGACAGTTTTGGTGAATGGCAAGGCTCACTAATAGGATTTTTATTACATTTTAAAATCAGGCTTATTTCTTGCGAGTTACACTCCTAAAATTCTAACTTCTGTCCAGGAAATATGGCTCTTAAGTCATAATGGTTTGATTCTCTTTAAGGATGTATGCAAAAAACCAAAATTAACATATATAATAAAATTTCCTCTTATATTTGAATCTCCAGCTCCAGAAAAACTACCCTAAAATAAAATTGAAGCAACTCAGTACTTTCAAAGAGATAAAACATACTTTCACAAGAACCAAGAAAAATAATGCTTCTCCTTAAAATAACCTGAAAACACATTTCAGTGTTAATGACAAGTTCTCCCGAACTAGAGATCAGTATACTTTGCAGTTTACCTGGAATTTTTTAAAAACCTTTTCATTTGAAGCATCCTTACAGATCAAATAAAACAATTCTGTTGAAGTACTTTTTCTTTTTAAAAGATGAAGTTGGGGTACTGGGTGGCTCAGTCAGTAAGCACCCGACTCTTGGTTTTGGCTCAGGTCATGATCTCATGGTTATCAGTTCAAGCCACACTAACAGTGCAGAGCCTGCTTAGGATTCTCTCTCTCTCTCTCTCTCTCTCTCTCTCTCTCTCTCTCTCCCTTCCTCTCTGCCCCTCCCCTGATCATTTTCTCTCTCTCTCTCTCTCTCTCTCTCTCCCTCCCTCCCTCCCTCCCTCCCTCCCCCCCACCTCTCTCAAAATAAATAAACTTTAAAATAAAGTTAAAGTTATATTATTATTGATGAGAAACAATATAAAACGACAGATTTCTGCGATCTTCTGGATCAACTCTGATCAATTTTATATTCATAGAAAACTAAGATAAAAGAAAATTTAAAACTTCATCTTTCATCAGTTATAGAATTTGTTTTTAAAATGTGTAATGGTTAAATCCTTAGTGAAGATCCAGGAAATCTTACTTTCGGTCTCAGTTCTGTAGCAACCTTACATTTGAACTAATCACCTCTCTGCAACACCTCAGCTGTAACCCAGGAAAATTCCTGTCACCCAGACAGACATATTTGTGAGGATCAAGGGGCCAACAGGGATGACTGTCTTAGAATCTAAAGTTGGGGGTGATTTCCCTCTCTTGTTCATACTACACTATAACTTATTTAAGGGAACTGTGATGGAGACTTTGAGACATCAAGAGACAGAGATGAGTCACTGGGTTTTATTTACATAAAATAGAATGATAAGCTATATCCAGATATTACACCAACAGCGTTCAGACCTCCAAAGAGGGGATTCTTCAGGATCTGAAGAGACCTGATCCAGGGCTGGTTATGCTTTCCCTCACACTGGGGGTCAAGGACAGGAGAGGGTTCCAGCCTTTGTGGAGGGCATCTGCTCTGACCCCTTTGTTATCTTCTCTCAAGGAAGAAATTGGGGGCCCTTAATGACCCAGCTCTACATCTGGACGTATAATAGCAAGCTTCTCTCTGTTCCCTACTGGAACCAAAGATAGCACACTGGCATGATTTCTGACAAAGAGGGACATCACTCATAGAGAGTTTCAAACACTATACGTTTTCCCTCACTGTAACACATAGCTTATCTTTGGGGGGGGCACCCGTTCTTGGGGTAACACTTAAGAATAATAAACAGTAGTCACTGCACTTTAGATCCATTTGCTCTCAAAAAGAAACCATTAATGAAGGTGTCTAGAGACTTTCAGGCCCCAACTGAAAGAACTTCCTGAGGGCCTCCATATCATTGACTCTGATGAGGGGAAAACACACAACATGTGCTGGCCACTGAGGGAGGAACAAAATCTTCACAGGAAATGAATGAAGCCTAAGCCTGGAAAACTGAATGTCTGTCTGAAAAATACCTAACTCCGAACATGTCTAGGGTGATCCTATCTGCAAGGGCAGGAACAGGGACAGCTTCCCCCTCCGAGATCTCCCCATCCCAATACCATGGAATCCATTCATCCAGTATGAAATCTCTTCTGCAGAGCAGAGAAAGCTACACAATGAGACAGACATAGAGGGCAGAACTAGCCAAAATTTCAGAAGTCTCCATTGACCTGCAGGCAGTGAAATGAAGTTAAAGCCCGTCAGAAGAAAACTTGAGCACCTTTCAACACACAGTCATCCTTATGCCCCTGAAAAATGGCCCCAGCTTTCCAGAGAAAGGAACCGAATAACACAAAGCATAGGTGGTCTCTCTGCACTGTTGCCCACACACAGAAATATAAGCATATGGAAAAAGGTTGTCTCCTTCTGCTACTGGAAAAACTAGAGCTTTAGTGATAGGTTTTGCTCCAAAATTCCTTCCAATGATCTTTTGACTTGGATATTTTTGATATCCAAGAGGGACTATTTACTATTATTTTAATGCCAAACATAATACAAAGTATCAACTAGCATTTATTAGATAGACGCATACCCACCCTCCCTGTCCTCTTTCCTGTTTTATTTTTTCCATAGCACTTAATCACATATTAGTATATGATTTTACTAATTGTCTAATCTCTCTCCACAGCCCCACCAGAATGTCCTCTCCCTGAGGACGACTTGGTTGTATCTGCTGCTGTGGCCCATGCCTAGAACAGTGCCTGATATTGTTAGCAATCTATCCAATGACCAAAGACTGAATGAAGACGTTAGCATCATAGGTTACTTAAGGTAAAGGCTGCTTCCTAATTGTTGTTGACTGAATGATTCTGTTGCACTAAGTACTTGACTGTTATAAACTGGATCCCTTTATTTTATTTTATTTTTTCCCTGCAGGACATGGAGTAAAAGATCTTCAAATCAAAAAAGTGATTCCCTCCCCACCCAGGGAACAGCAAGATGTCACGACTCTCCTGTTCCCACGGGTGGCATGGCCTGGCCAGTTTATTAAGATATCACCCTTGGCTGTGAGGCTGGTCTTTCTGCTACAGTAGAGGTAAAGCAAGTTTAACCTTGGAATGGGAAGGTGGCAGGGTCAGGGTGCAATGCTGCCCAAGTACACCTCTGAAGGGTCATTTCAAACTGGGGTTTCACATACATCAGGACATTCATCAGTCTAAGTTATAACCCCCACGCCCCACCCAGGGCCATCTTCAGCAATTCCACATCCGTCAAGTAGGTCCAAAGGTCCTTCACTAGAAGAGCCTCCTCTCCCTGTAGCTCCTCTAGGTTTATCTTCTGCATTAGGTTTATCCCAAAGTGGCCAAAATGGCTTTTTATTCAGTGCTGCACATTCATGAACTTTTCAAAGGTCGACCATTGACAAGAGCTCCAAGTCAGATTATACCCTCTGTCTCACAGACACACTGACAATTAGGAAAGAGGTTCCCCATACAGGTTTAAATGTATTTCCCATCTCTGGGCCATCCCAACTGTGATACACTAAGAATTAAGATTTAACTTAATTCCATAATTATCCTGTGAGCAATACAGTCACAGTGCATTGCATTTTTGCATATTAAATTTTTTGTTGTTAAATTTACATTTAACACATACCCCATTTTTTGTTGTCCTATTTTACACAGTTTTACATTTAAAAGACCTCAGTGGGAGAGCCTGGGTGGCTCAGTCAGTTAAACGTCCAACTCCTGGTTTTGGCTCAGGTCACGATCTTAAGGTTCGTGAGATCAAGCCCTGCATCGGGCTCTGTGCTGACAGTGCTGAGCCTGCTTGGGATTCTCTCTCTCCCTCTCTGTCTCGGCCCCTCCCCACTCATGTGCACACTCTCTCTCCCCAAATACATGAATAAACTTAAAAAAAAAAGTTTTATAATTTAATATACCTCAGAAGAATGGAAGTGATCCATATCTCTCCCAGCCTCAAAGAGACTCTGATCTTTCTTACTCCATGGCCCTTCTAAAAGAGCTGTTTGCGTTCACATACTACTTTCAGCCCAGATGTCATTTTCTGGAGGACAAAGACTGTGGCTGCTTCATCTCTTTGTAGCTATCAACTAGATGCTTGTTGAATGAAACTGCTCTTTGCCATTCTCATCTACAATGGAGAGCTAAGTTTGGCTAAATTTATGGCTTTTTCTTTCGAGACAGAGCACACATACATCTTTATGTACTCACAAACTAGGAGATGTCCATCTAATACAAAGATAACAACAACAAAAACCAACAAACCATGCCAGTTAAAATGGTCTGTGGAAATAAAAAAATTTTCCCAAATATATTTCTCAGCTGACTTGTGCTTTTCCTAGGAAGAAGTTAAAAGTATATTAATGAGCTGTTTTTAGCCTTTTATTCATCTAACTAGTGAAATTAAAATATTGGCAGACTGTAATTAAATGAAGACGACATTATGGACCCTGAATTAATACTGTCATTGGAAATACTGCTGTGTATTACTAGTTGGTCTGCGTGTTACATTACCACCATCTGCTGTTCATGATGGTCAGTTTCAAAGTAGTGACTTTCCTTCTCATTCCCCTTACTAAACCGTTGGTAAATTTAATACCACATATGCCGACCACTAATTTCAACGTGCACCCTGGTGTCCTGGGTAGTATTTCCTAAGTTGAGCTCCTCAGTACACCAAGCTAGTAAAAGGCACCTGGAAAGAAAGGGAGTTCAGTGGTTGAAGGAGTTTGGGAAAAGCTCTTGAAAGGTCACATTTTACCCCAGCAGATTGAAGTCTGTCTGTCAAGAGTCCCTCAGTTTAAAAAAAAAAACAAAAAAAACTGATTTAACTTTGTGGAACCAAGTGTTTTCTAAACTTGCTTAATCATGGAACTCCCTTTTTATATAGGACATCTATTAACATTTTCAAAGGTGCCAGCATTCGGTGGTTCACAGCTGTAAATGTGCAAACTAGGCAATTTTACAACACGATGTTTGCTTATAAATAATGTGCCACCAGATTTACACATGTCGTCTTATATCACCTCCAGAAAACACAGGATGGCAAAGTAACGTTGTCACTATCACTTCATAGCAAAGTTATTTCAGAAAATGAATCCTCCCACTACTAGGCCTCAATAACAACTTTCCAGCAGTGCTTCTTAAGTTCTTCCAGCAAAATACCTCTAATAGCAAAGAAGGATAAGCTCACACCCCTGGAACGGGACTGTCAAAAACAGAATATGTCTCCGAAATCTCATGCTTTGCTTTTAAAATTTGTGCAAGAAATAGTGCCATGTTGGTGAAGTGACAAATGTTCATGATTATCCACTGCAGCAGTGTTTTTAATTACAAAACATTAAAAACAACCCAAATGTACATCAACGGGAAAGTTGATAAATTATAGGACAGCCATATAATGGAATATACAGCTGTTAAGACAAAGAATGGGAACATTCTCTACACACTAACATGGGAAAAGCTCCAAAATAGTTAGGCCTATGAAAAAAGCACATAACAGAACTGTGTAAAATGCCAGTTTTTATCAGAAAGGGGCAAAAATCAGGATTTCAGAGTTGCTTATATATGCATAAGGCAACTTTGGAAAACTCCGTAGGAAATTCTTAACAATGCTTACCTTTTGGGAAAGAAGGTAGGAACTCAGAAAAAGGAAGACAGGGATGAGAAGAGACTTTTAACAGTATATCATTCTATATTTTTGAGACATATGAATGTGTAACCTATTAAAATTATATTAAACATTCAAAAAGCATACAAATTTTCATTCCATGACATATTCACATCTGTACTAATTTTTTTTAATTCCCATATATTTTTACAATAGTAAAACTAAATCCATCTTTAAATTCCTGTTTGCTGGGACATCTAGGACATCATATGTGTGGTTCAGTGTGAAAGGCATGATTTAGGCCATTTAAAACTTGCTTAAACATTTAGCTTTCATTCCATTTGCAGAACCAACATCAACACAAAAAAATCTGGAACCTCAACTTAAAAATACTTGCTCAAACAGTTTGGGATTTTTATCTATAAGCTGGAGTTAGAACGCTGATGCTCAAAATCAGTACTAACTTACTTTTGGAAATGACCACACAGAAAATGCCACAACTCAGAAACGGCAACCTCGAGTGTGAAGCATCACAGACTGCTGCCCATTCTTCAATGCCAGAGTGCTCAAGGGCAAACCTCTGCTTTACTGCCCAAAGTAACTGGAATTTCAAACTCTCCCAACTATTTTCAACACATTTTTAAAAGCTTGGTGATTACGAAGCTATACTACAAAGCTGCACTCATCAAGACAGTATGGTACTGGCACAAGAACAGATGCTCAGATCAGTGGAACAGAATAGAGAACCCAGAAATGGACCCACAAACATATGACTAACTAGTCTTTGACAAAGCAGGAAAGAATATCCAATGAAATAAAGACAGTCTCTTCAGCCAGTGGTGCTGGGAAAACTGGACAGCGACATGCAGAAGAATGAACGTGGACCCCTTTCTTACACCATACACAAAATAAACTCAAAATGGATGAAAGACCTCAATGTAAGACAGGAAGCCATCCAAATCCTCAAGGAGAAAGCAGAAAAAAACCTCTTTGATCTTGGCCACAGCAACTTCTTATTCAACACGTCTGTAGAGGCAAGGGAAACAAAAGCAAAAATGAACTACTGGGACCTCATCAAAATAAAAAGCTTCTGCACAGCAAAGGAAACAATCAGCAAAACTAAAAGGCAACCGACGGAATGGGAGAAGATATTTGCAAATGACATATCAGATAAAGGGTTAGTATCCAAAATCTATAAAGAACATATCAAACTCAACACCCAAAAAACAAAGAATCCAGTGAAGAGATGGGCAAAAACATGGATAGACACTTCTCCACAGAAGACATCCAGATGGCCAACCGACACATGAAAAAATGCTCCACATCATTCATCATCAGGGAAATACAAATCAAAACCACAATGAGATACCACCTTACACCTGTCACAATGGCTAACATTAACAACTCAGGCAACAAGAGATGTTGGCGAGGATGCGGAGAAAGAGGATCTCTTTTGCCCTGCTGGCGGGAATCCAAATTGGTGCAGCCACTCTGGAAAACAGTATTTTCAGTCCTCAAAAAACTAAAAATAGAACTACCCTAAGACACAGCAATTGCACTACTAGGCATTTATCCACGGGATACAGGTGTGCTGTTTCAAAGGGACACATGCACCCCCATGTTTATAGCAGCACTATCAACAATAGCCAAAGTATGGCAAGAGCCCAAATGTCCATCGATGGATGAATGGATAAAGAAGATGTGGTATATATATACAATAGAGTATTACTCAGCAATCAAAAAGAATGAAATCTTGCCATTTGCAACTACGTGCATGGAACTGGAGGGTATTATGCTAAATGAAATTAGTCAGTCAGAGAAAGACAAATATCATATAACTTCACTCATATGAGGACTTTAAGAGACCAAACAGATGAACATAAGAGAGGGGACACAAAAATAATATAAAAACAGGGAGGGGTACAAAACATAAGAGACTCATAAATATGGAGAACAAACAGGGTTACTGTAGGGGTTGGGGGGGATGGGCTAAATGGGTAAGGGGCACTAAGGAATCTACTCTTGAAATCATTGTTACACTACATGCTAACTAATTTGGATGTAAATTTAAAAAAATAAAAAATTAAATTAAAAAATGGAAATGAAATAAAATAAAATAAAAATTGGTGATTATGTAAAAAATAGTAGTAATCAGTCTAGCTTAAGCCAAAAAATTTTCCATTATACTTCCTAAAAAAATAATAATAATTAGGATTCTTTTGGTTATACCTTCACAGCAATTTTATAAAATGCTTTTTATATATGTGAAAAGCATGTGTCATTTCTTTATATTGAAGATATAGTCCAGGAAGCCTGGGTGGTTCAGTCAGTTGAGCATCCGACTTCGGCTCAGGCCATGATCTCACAGCTTGTGGGTTAGAGCCCTGCATCGGGCTCTACGCTGACAGCTAGGAGCTTGGAACCCGCTTCGGATTCTGTGTCTCCCTCTCTCTCTGCCCCTCCCCCCACTCATGCTCTCTCCTTCAAAAATAAGTAAACATTAAAAAAATTTTTTACAAAGATGTAATCCAATAAATAAATAAAATACAACACAGATATTACCCTAATGGAACAAGCAAATGCAGTATGACTAATGTCAATAAAATGTACTATAGTGCCTGCATTTTATACCATGAAAGATATTCTGAGGACAAGTTTTGTATCCTTATTTACTTCCTAAGAGTGGTTTAACCAACCAACAGTGCCATAGATGTCCTCTAAATTCTCTTAAACTGAAATTTTATTTCTAGGTATAAATAAGGCCAGAGTAAAAAGACAAACAGTGTGAATAGATGAACCAATACAGCATAACCAGCAGGGAGTCATTTGTTACCACTTTCATTGATTCTGATTCCATTTTAGAAGCTGTTCGCTCTGGAATCCCTTCAGAGAAACAAACAGCCAGTGGCGACCTCACGGACTTAAAACTCTACAGCAATCTCCTGATGATCTGTTGGATATTCATAAGTGGCAGAATGATCCCACCTTTAGGTTTTATTTCAGTTGTAATAATGAGTTATGAATAATTGATCACTGGGTAATAAATTATTCAGGCAAGCAGGCAGTTTCCAAGGAATCCTGGAGTGAGTCTAGCTAATGGCACAATACAAGTCAGTGGCAGCTGCTGAGGGGACACCCCACAATTACCCAACGCTGCAGAGGCATGGGTAGTTGGTGCCTCTCAGCGTGGGCTTTACAATGAGGAGCCACACTAATACCATCTGAATTTTCATAAAGTAGAAATCCCCATAGAGTACTCTAGTGTCTTTCCAAGTATGGTTATGAAGTATTGAGCGTGACTTCCTCATCCATCAAAGCAGGATATTTGTTATCAGCTGAGTACAACCTTGGCTGCTGAAACTAGTGCTGAACCAAAAAACTGTGAAATCAAGAATGTATGTCTACATACATGCACGCACGCACACATACATATGCATGCACGTGTGTGCACATATACATATATATAGTTTTCAGGTATATTATGTACATGCAGACGTACACACATACACAGAGTTTTTTTTTTTTCAATATATGAAGTTTATTGTCAAATTGGTTTCCATACAACACCCAATGCTCATCCCAACAGGTGCCCTCCTCAATACCCATCACCCACCCTCCCCGCCCTCCCACCCCCCATCAACCCTCAGTTTGTTCTCAGTTTTTAACAGTCTCTTATGCTTTGGCTCTCTCCCACTCTAACTTCCTTTTTTTTTTTTTCCTTCCCCTCCCCCATGGGTTTCTGTTAAGTTTCTCAGGATCGACATAAGAATGAACACCTGTGGTATGTCTTTCTCTGTATGGCTTATTTCACTTAGCATAACACTCTCCAGTTCCATCCACGTTGCTACAAAGGGCCATGTTTCATTCTTTCTCATTGCCATGTAGTACTCCATTGTGTATATAAACCACAATTTCTTTATCCATTCATCAGTTGATGGACATTTAGGCTCTTTCCATACTTTGGCTATTGTTGAGAGTGCTGCTATAAACATTGGGGTACAAGTGCCCCTATGCATCAGTACTCCTGTATCCCTTGGGTAAATTCCTAGCAGTGCTATTGCTGGGTCATAGGGTAGGTCTATTTTTAATTCTTTGAGGAACCTCCACACTGCTTTCCAGAGTGTTTGCACCAATTTGCATTCCCACCAACAGTGCAAGAGGGTTCCCGTTTCTCCACATCCTCTCCAGCATCTACAGTCTCCTGATTTGTACATTTCGGCCACTCTGACTGGCGTGAGGTGATATCTGAGTGTGGTTTTGATTTGTATTTCCCTGATGAGGAGCGACGTTGAGCATCTTTTCATGTGCCTGTTGGCCATCTGGATGTCTTCTTTAGAGAAGTGTCTATTCATGTTTTCTGCCCATTTCTTCACTGGGTTATTTGTTTTTCGGGTGTGGAGTTTGGTGAGCTCTTTATAGATTTTGGATACTAGCCCTTTGTCCGATATGTCATTTGCAAATATCTTTTCCCATTCCGTTGGTTGCCTTTGAGTTTTGTTGGTTGTTTTCTTTGCCGTGCAGAAGCTTTTTATCTTCATAAGGTCCCAGTAGTTCATTTTTGCTTTTAATTCCCTTGCCTTTGGGGATGTGTCAAGTAAGAAATTGCTACGGCTGAGGTCAGAGAGGTCTTTTCCTGCTTTCTCCTCTAAGGTTTTGATGGTTTCCTGTCTCACATTCAGGTCCTTTATCCATTTTGAGTTTATTTTTGTGAAGGGTGTGAGAAAGTGGTCTAGTTTCAATCTTCTGCATGTTGCTGTCCAGTTCTCCCAGCACCATTTGTTAAAGAGACTGTCTTTTTTCCATTGGATGTTCTTTCCTGCTTTGTTAAAGATTAGTTGGCCATACCTTTGTGGGTCTAGTTCTGGGGTTTCTATTCTATTCCATTTGTCTATGCACATACATAGAGTTTTTATGTAAGGTAGCCTTTATGCAAAGCTTGCAAAATAATGCCAAAATAAGCTTTACCTAGAGGAAATTATCTGTTTTTCTTGGTTTTCAAAACCCTTTGAATATAACTCACACCTTAGGAGCTCAAAACTCAACTTCTTTAGAGATAGTAAGGTTTAGTTAAAAGGCAACTTCAGTTAGGTGTCAGATATCAAATATCCAAATGCTTTACTTCCTAAGTATTGTTAAACTGCCTGCAAATCACATCAGTCATCGATATAAATCTATAAATCACAAGTTCCAAAACTATGATTTTCATTTGTAAAACAGTCCTAAAACTAATAAAACTACTCAATAATCATTGTGTTGAAATATGCTTGAAAGAACATGAATTAAAAACAGATGATCAACAAATGGCAAATCCAATTTTGTAAAAAGCAGACTGGTTGTCTTTCTCCCAAATCCACCATATGTGCATCTGTGCAAGACCAATGAGATGGGAGAGAAGGGAGTGAGGCAATGGAGGACTTTTGGGCCAAAAATCTTCCTCAAATCCCCCCTGAGGAAAGGCACATGTAACTACCTGATTAGGTTTTTAAGGGTTTCTCCAAATTCAAACTAACAGGGAATGGAAATGTCAATCAAGCTGTCATTAAAATACTGAGTGCCCACCAAATATTGGAGAAGCTGAGGAAACTGACACCCAAACACATTCTAATCAAAGCTTAATATTCCAAATTTTTGACTCTTAGAAACTGGGAAACCTAGCATACATGATAAGAGTATCAACATAAACCTTAAACTTCCTCATTTGCTCAATAAAGGTCATGAGAAGCAAAGACTATAATTGTTCTCTTAACTAAAAAAAAAAAAAAGAATATTGATTGCTCTGAACCTGAAGATTAAAAAGCAACATTCAGGGGTGCCTGGGTGGCTCAGTTGGTTAAGTGTCTGACTTTAGCTCAGGTCATGATCTCACAGCTCCTGAGTTTGAGCCCTACGTCAGGCTCTGTGCTGACAGCTCAGAGCATGGAGCCTGCTTTAGATTCTGTGTCTCCCTCTCTCTCTGCCTCTCTCCGTTTGCAGTCTCTCTCTCTCTCTCTCTCTCTCTCTTTCTCTCAAAAATCAATAAACATTAAAAAAAACATTTAGGGGCGCCTGCGTGGCTCTGTCAGTTAAGCATCTGACTTCGGCTAAGGTCATGATCTCACAGCTAGTGAGTTCAAGTCCTGTGCTGGGCTCTGTGCTGACAGCACAGAGCCTGGAGCCTGCTTCAGATTCTCTGTCTCCCTCTCTCTCTCCCCCCTCCCCTGATAATACTCTGTCTCTCTCTCCTCAACAATAAATAAAAATATTAAAAAAATAATAAGTAAACAAACAAATAAATAAAAAGCAACATTCAGCTTAAACTACCAAATTTCACAATGACTACCACTGGCAACTAAAAAATCAACCAGTTAATGATCTTAGAAGTTTTCATGTATCATGGTCCAGGATTTACATTTTCTAAACACATTTATTAAGGTATAATTGATACACAGTATACTACCCATATTTAAAGTATATAATTTGATAAATTTTTACATTTGCTCATGAAACCATCTCCACAATCACGATAATGAACATGCCATCATACCCCAAAGCTTCCTCATGCCCAAGATTTTGCTTTTTCAAAACTTCAGGTGGATTTTTCACATAATTACGAAATAACAGCACTGCTGTACCAAGTATGTTCTATAGCATGTCAAAGGTTTCATAATTATTCATTCATACTTATGAGTATCAGGTATTAGGCTATTATGAAAGCACCTGTGGAACAAAAAGTGGTTGAGTTCTTATTAAACTATGGAACAGAAATTCAGTGTCATGGTATTTTAAAGCAATGAAAGTCACATAATATTAACTGCTTATTCTTAATACTACATGCAATTTTTTATACAATATACAATTAGTGTAACACACAAGCTACTTTTAGAACTTTGCATTGTCAACTATGTCTATTTCTCACATAAAGATAAATTTACAAATTACTAGTTCTAAAAACTAAGAAATAACTGACTAAGAAGCTAACCTAAGGGTCGTTTTTCTCCCTTGTTGACTTATAAGTCATCTACATCACTCTAAATTACTATTTAGACATGGATGTCATGGCAACTAAACTTTTTTCCCAGGAAAGTTGGCAATAATAAAGTGAGCCAGAAACGAATCTCAGTCTGAGAGTTTCCCACTTTCTCATTTCTTTGATGTTTACTTTATAGATGTATCTTATTCCAAGTTCCTTAAAGGTGAATGATATCACAACTCAAATTTTCAGTTCAAAGTAGTTATAAGGATGAGTGCTAGCCAAATTGCCCATACCTACTCCTGAGTCAATGCATGTGTCAAAAAAGGAACCAGATCAGTTCAGAAAGGGCAAAACTGAAAAAAGAAGATGCCTCCCTCAGGTGATCCTGTTGGAGTGAGTGAGGGTACAGGGGGACTGCCTACTGTGTGTCAGGCAGAGTGCCGGGCTGCTTGACCCACCAAAAACTACTGGAGCCTTCACAAGATGGCTGCTTGAAGGCTACTTACGCATGTCATGTTTGCTTTGGGTCAAGAAATTAAAGTTAGAAATTATATTGAAAAATATTCTGACACCAGCCATGAAAAACCCTGGATTTAGTTATTGAGGTTCCTCTGGAATCCATAAAAAATTAGCTCATCTCTCTGAAAAAAGTCCATTTTTGATTGGGGAGGGAGTAAAAACTTGAATTAGTCAATACCTATAAAGATTTGTTCTTATATATTATGCACTCATCCTTAAAATATTTTGTTTTACCGGGGCGCCTGGGTGGCTCAGTTAGGTAAGTGTCCGACTCTTGATTTCAGCTCAGGCCATGATGTCACGGTTCGTGAGTTTGAGCTCCACATCAGGTTCTGTGCTAATAGTGTGGTTCATGAGATCAAGCCCTGTGTCAGGGTTTGCACTGATAGCATGGAGCCTGCTTAGGATTCTCTCACTCTCTCTACCCACTCCCCTGCTCTCTCTCGCTCTTTCTCAAAATAAATAAATAAACTTAAAAAAATTTTTTTAAATATTTTGTTTCACTTATTGAATAAATGAAACAAAACAACATTTAAATAGTAGTAGGCTTACACAAATCTTACATTTTAAAAATTGGGAGCCATCAACAAGGACAATGTAAAGGGACCAGCATATCTAATTACATTTTTAAATTATAATTCACCAAAATAACTTATATATTCCCCACCATCTCATATATTTAAATGAATAATATTCCTTATTTCCTAGGGTATTATTCAGTGTTGACAAAACCATTAGCTTCCCTATTCACAAATCCAGCAAAACATCATTAGAACAGAATGGGATAAGTAAAGAATGTAAAAGTCTAAAAATCTAATATATATACCATAGTAATTTGCCTACATTCTTTTCCTGTCAACAGTCTACTTGTGGTATTTTCAATAATTCACTTTTATTTTCTTTCAAACAATAGCAATGCAAGAAAAAAAAGCATTAAAAAAAAAAAAGCCTTTTTGTGTACTGTTGTCTTCTTTCTAAATGTTTCTCAGTGATTCAGTCTTCAAAGCAGGCTTTTTGGCCCCTTGCCCCGGCCAAAATGAAACTGCAGGTTTCCCTGCATCCTACTCATCCTAAAATATTTTATTTATTAGTCATCTATCATCTGTAAATATTAAAAACCAGATTATAAGCTCATGGCTTCTTTTATGCTAATACATGCAGGAAAGGAGCCTCAGGATAATGTAAATCACTTACCCCAAAACATCGTCGACTTCATTACCATGATTGAGGCAAGAAAGTAACTGTGCACCCTTGCATCTTATTCTCTTTTTCCTTCCTACCTCCCGAACCTTCAGTGTTGTAAGATGGCCAGAAGCTCAGAGGCTTGACTTTATTACAGACAGAGAACTGGCAAAGCCCAAAGTGAAGTCCAAGTTCAAATTTTCCCTTCCCGCATTTACCTAAGATGAGCTGATGCACAAAATCCTCCAGAATGTGAACTGCTTTAAAAGAAACTTTTTTTTAAACAATTTTTTTTTCAACATTTATTTATTTTTGGGACAGAGAGAGACAGAGCATGAACGGGGGAGGGGCAGAGAGAGAGGGAGACACAGAATCGGAAACAGGCTCCAGGCTCTGAGCCATCAGCCCAGAGCCTGACGCGGGGCTCGAACTCACGGACCGCGAGATCGTGACCTGGCTGAAGTCGGACGCATAACCGACTGCGCCACCCAGGCGCCCCTAAAAGAAACTTTAATATCCTTTCATATTACAATGTCTCTTAAAGGATTGAAGATTAAGGGAAACATGATCACTATGTGAAAACCTGATGAAAACTGTTTTCTAGCAGGGCAAATTGGAAAGAAATCATTCGTTTCCTCCAAATTGTTTTCATGACTCCATTGCATAAACCACTGAATCCTATTAAACTCAGTCAGCCCACTCAATAACCCAATCCTCCCATCACAGATACCCACTGGGGAGAAAGCCCTGGTACAATACAGGAATAATAGCTTTAATAAGAGTACATAAAATGGGCTCAAAGTTGGACTCATTAAATTTAATGTTTTGTTTAGAATGAGTCAAAACTGAAAGTACAGATATGCTAAAATGATTAAATAAGTCAGACAAATCCACAAATAGGTGCTCGTGGTGCAATATATGCACACTAGCTTTGCAAAACGCTACCAGCTATTAAATAGCAGAAAGTACTGTCACATCCTGAATCACCGAAAGCTTGTTTCAAGTATTATAAAACTCTATGCATACTGGTAAGAACTACTACTCATTCTTAATTATTTTTTGACACTGTCAGGCTACTATAATCAATTTATTAATTTGCTAAGAGGAAATAATGTTCTGTCTTTTTATAAACAGTGAAAACTTATACACAGAAAAGGCAGCTTTCAATGCATTCCTTACAATATGAAAACTGATTTCTCCATTTCTCACTGTGTCAGAAATAAGCTTGAAAATGGATGACGTCCTTTTTTTTTCTAATTACAACTGAGTGTGTCAGCATATGTGGCCATAATTCATAAGTGGCCCAAATATGCTTCAGAATGGAACAGAATGCCCATCATTTCTCAGTGATTGAAGCTTGGTTCTTCATTAGTTTTCCAGGGTGATACCAGTGACAGAAAGGGGATATGCTGCAGTGATCATGATATCAAATCTCTGAGGATGCTAAAGGGCATGATAGTTTTTAACTCCTACTTCAGAGAGGTTACTAGAACCAACTACAGGGAGCCAATTCATAGTAAAGCCATACAGCGGACAATTATGCAAGCATTTATTTTTTCTTAATGTTTATTTTTGAGAGGGCGAGCAAAAGCGGGGTGGGGGGGCAGAGAGAAGGTGACAGAGGATGCCAGCGGGCTTTGTGCTGAGGGCAACGGGCCCATGTGGGGCTCAAACTCACAAACTGTGAGATCATGACCTGAGCCAAAGTCTGAGGCTCAACCAAATGAGCCACCCAGGTGCCCCGCAAGCATTTTAAATGATGCTATTAAGGGGTGCCTGAGTGGCTCAGTCAGTTAAGCATTTGACTCTTGATTTCAAACCATGAGATCAAGCCTAGAGGCGAGCTCTGTGCTGACAGTGAGGAGTCTGCTTGGGATTCTCTCTCTCCCTCTCCTCCCACTTGTACCTGTGCACACGCTCTCTAAGTAAATAAGTAAACATTTACAAATAAATAAAGTGATGTCTGTAAGAGGACTTAGTAACATGGGAAAATACGGGGTTCCTAGGACATTTAAAAAAAATATGTGCCATGTCACAAATTTCTAAGAAAGCAATTGGTCAATGTTTTAAACTTAGTTTGAAAGCTTCAGAAACCAGTGTGGATTTGATTACAACTGGGGACTTCATGTCCAGGTTTTGTTCCAACCTTTGTCTTCTTAAACAAGTACAGATGGCACCTACACACATAGCTCATAAAGCTGTGGAACTGGACTTGGTTCCTGGAAGGAAGGTTCCTGGTATCTGTGGCAGTGGCAATCATTTACATGGCCTCACAGGCCTCCACTGAGAAGAGGACCCAAAAAGAAATTGGGGATGTCGCTGGTGTTGCTGATGTTACAATCAGACAGTCCAACAGGCTTATCTATCCTCGAGCTCCAGATCTGTTTCCTACAGACTTCAAATTTGACACCCCTGTGGACAAACTACGACAGCTGTAAATCGAGGCAGCTGATGTCAAATTCTTATGAACACTGAACTCGGCCTGTTGTACATAGTCCATAGCAAGTGCTGGATTGAGCCTTTCGTTAGTAAGGAAAAACACATGGTAGGCATTCCAGGGCTAAATATTAATTGCATGGCATTCTATATGTATACACGAGTGAAACATATTTAATGATATAAATTACTTATTGAATTTGCTTTCTTTTGTAGCAACCTAGGAAGTTGTATTTTGGAAGATATTTGAAATTAAGTAATTCTCGGAAAAAACGTTTTTCAAAACTAAAAAAAAAAATAATAACATGGGAAAATACTTATATCTTAGTGCTTCAAAAAAAAAAAAAGATGCAAACTTATACAGACACTGAGCAGAAGCGTTCTCTCGCCCTTTTGCCTAGTTCGGTGGTCCTGGAAGTGCAGTCTTCAGGTCAGCAGCAACAGCTGGTAGAGATGCGCCTTCTCAGACCCCACCCAGACTTGCCAAATCACAATTTTGGGAGGAGAACCCAGCAATCTGTGTTTTAACAGCCCTCCAGGCAATCTTCTGATGCCCAATAAAGTGAGAAAACCACTAGCTGGTTCCTAATCATCCTTCAGGTCTCAGCTGAAACAACATGTTTCAGCCTTGCCTGAAGGCTTGCCTCCCCCAGTGCCACCCTGCCAGCTTAGACGGGTCTATCATACCTCAGAGCAACCAAGACTTTCCTTTCACAATGGTTATGGCAGCTTGTAATTACTTTTATGATTATACAATTAGCATTTTTCCCTCTCACTAGACCAATATTCTAAAGCCTAGCTGCACATTCAAATCACCTGGAAGCTCTCGAAAATCCAGATGCCTGGGGTGTGGTCCAATTAAAACAATGTACTGGGGTATGGCTCAAACATGTATTTTTTTAAAATACTGTGATTCCATTCTTTGGCCAAGGTTGAGAACCACTAAACTCAAGCTCCTTGAAGAGCAGGTGACCAGCAAATAGTGACCAACATCTGTTGAATAAACATGTGGAGTTATTTTTTTTTACTTTTATTTATTATGTGGGTGTTTTTTTTTTTAATCTTGCACATGGTACAAAATTACAAATGTACAAAAAGGGTTCAGTGAAAAGTAAGTCTCCTCATTCTCACCCTCCATCTCTGAGGCAACCACTGTGACCAATGCCATATGTATCCTTAGAAGAGTGAATAAATATTTGTCAACACGTACGGAAAAGACCAGCAGTTGGATGGCAGGATTATACATTTTCCAGCTTTATGCACACCTGCACTTTTTATTAAATGTATGTATATTAGTATCAATACAGGAAAAGGAGGTACCCTAAAGATAACTGAATGTACACGTATCCAGAGCTATTTAGGAGATATACCCTGGGTCTGACGGTTCTGAGAAAAATGGTCACTTTGGAATGATGTTCTGTGTTATGAGGAAGAGACCCTTTATTTGGCTTAAACAAATAGCTGTCTATTCCACCCACTTCATTTTGTTTTATTTTCACTTCTGATTAGATATTCAGCTTCTCCAGAACTTGCATCAGAAAATGGTTGAGGGCACATGAAAAGAGATACTATTCATTCTAGGCCCTGAATTAAGAAGTGGCATCACAATTTGCAGATCTGTCTTGCCTGAATCTAGTTAACAGGAAGCCCTATCAAGACTGACCATGACTAGGTATATTAAGATGAAAAGCTGAGGACTGGATCCTAATGTGGTGGCTAACTACGGTTCTGTCCTGCAAGGCCCTGACCTCCTCAGCTCCATCCCTATTGATGATTGTATCTCAACACCACATGCTGGAACCGGGGTATAAATCTGAGATGCTCTCAGAAGAGACTACGCTTAGGAGAGCTATCTTCCACTAATGTACCCAGGTTGCTGTGGGTTTTATTTTTATGATTGTTGTCACCCTTTTATGACTTTTCACCTCCCTTACTTTTAAGGTCTAAGACCTCTCCCCTCTGCTGTCAGTGCGACTAATTCTAGCAGCAATTCTTAGCCCACTCTCCTCAATCTTGTTTCTGTGGCTAGGCGGGAAATCTGCCTGTTAGAACTTTTAAAAATCTGCTCTACTACAGGCCCAAAAGCTCTCCTGGGAGGCAAGGACCTGGGCTTGAGGCCATTTCTCTAAGGACTTGTTAACCTTTCCTATTTAACTCCAGTCCTTACCTCATACTGTAGATATATGATACTGGGAAGAAATGCTCTGTGGAGAGAGAATGCATTTGCATGTTAACCATGTTGGCCATATTTAGGCAAAGGCCAATGTGTAGGTGCACAGATAAAGAAATATTTGGATATTTACACCACAGGACCAAGAGGGGAAAAAATGAAAGCTCTCTATAATGCACAGAAACTAGCAAAATAAAGACTGTAGGTAGCTAGGAAGGGATCTGGGCACTGGCCATTCCAACATCTCTGAGAGCAACCTGCCACACAAGTGTTTAAAACCTGTACCATTTACTAGTTGTTTTCTACGGGTTAATTCTATCCCTCTTCCAGACTGGAGGCTCCTGAGAGCCAAGCCTTATCTCCTATTGCTTCAGTCTCCTCGCTGGTGTTCAGTACAAAGCAAAGGTTTAATATATAAATTAAATACTTATGAGTCGACAAACTTTTACAAAAGACGACAGCACAAAATCAACTCTAAATAATAATGTCACTGTATTTTAAGTTGATGAAATTTAAAACAGTATTATAACCAGCATTCAATGCTAAGATGAAAATTCTAAATTCATTACAACTGTGGCCATGATTAATCATGTGCAACTAATCATGTACAAGTTTAATCATGTATCTTAGGGTAAGGTAAGATTACTTCCTTAACATCTCTTTTCTATTAAGTTACATGCACTATGCTAAGAACCAAAGACCTTCTTAGCTCATCACTTATGGATTTGCTTTTAAAGAAAAAGGTCTGACAGGGGTGCTGGGTGGCTTGTTGGTTAAGTGTCTGACTTCGACTCAGGTCATGATCTCACAGTTCGTGTGTGAGTTTGAGCCCCACGTCGGCTTCTGTGCTGACAGCTCAGAGCCTGGAGCCTGCTTCAGATTTTGTGTCTCCCTCTCTCTCTGCTCCCCCCACCACCCCACTCACATTCTGTCTGTCTCTCTCTCTCTCTCTCAAAAACAAACATTAAAAAAAATGTTTTTAATTAAAAATAAAGTCTGACAGCTTAACAAAAATATAAAATTATGAAGTTGAATTAGAACAATATTTAGGAATATGAATTAACATTATCACATCCCCACATTCATTAGACCAGAGTTTCTATAATCATGAAAGAAAATATTACCAAATATTGGTTTATAAATTTCATGATGCAGAATAAAAAAACCCCTCTGTGTCATTCAATACTCATTTAAAGTTTAATTTCATACTACTGTGATAACCAAAAAAGGAATGCCCGATCTTTATGCCAAAGAGAAAACTCTCTCCAAACACACACTAATCAAATGTCATGGCTATAGTTTTTTGTTTTTTGTTTTATCCCATAGCAAATGCAGAAAGTCAATAAAAATGTAAAGGAATGTGGTATTTACACTGTAATTAAAATTCACAAATTCACAGAATATGAAAAATGTCAATGGTAGAGTGATGCCCCCAAGTGGCATAATGATAAATTGCAATACTTTGATGGAAAAGTTAGAATAGCTATTCCCTTTTGTCAAATTCTTCAGTTAAATCTAAAAGTGCATATTACGTAAACCTAGATTTCATAGGGGCTAGTAATAAGTGTCCTGTAGACCACCTCAGACTCATAGTACACCCAAGTCACTCTTTTAACTAGAGAAGAGATAGTCTGGTATATAAAGGTTATGATATACTTTCCTTATAATCTCAAACAGTTAGGGGTATGTCTGCAAAACAATGAAGGGAGTCAGATCTACTTTGATTTATTAAAGGAGAAGCATTCACAACATTATATAAATCTTTTCAGAAAGTATTATTTCCTACCCATCTCTAATATTAACCAATTCCCTATGTTTATAGCCCAGTACGTAAAGTAGAATCTAAAATTTTATGTAACCAAATTGCTTGGACAATGGGTAGTGCTAATTAATGTGCTTTTCTCACTAACTAAAGAATCAATTGTCAACACTGTGGGGAAAGAATCTTTAAAAAAAAATGAGTTTAGTTTCTGCCTCTGTAACATGTATGAAACATAATCACTGATAAGTTGCTATCTTATGTAGCTAAAAAGTCAACATTCTGAGGATCAATTGCTTTTGGACAGTCATAGAGATACAAAAGAATATGACAATAGAATTGTTACAATCTCAAGAAAGATTCTTGAAGAAGATTTTAAAATCACATGCCTGATAGCAGATTGCTTGGAGAGATTTCTCTCTTAAAAGTGGAATACAAAAGAAAAACTTCCTGTTAATAGAGAGTAAAGTTATTGGGTCATGACTAGATAAAGTTTTGGTAGGCTTCCTTTAATTATTCCTATAACTTGGATTGTTTATAAATAAGATGAACCTCAACTGTTATTGAGTGATAATTATATATAAGGTAATGTGATATTCTGTATCTTATGCATATATTTACAAATATATCTTATATTTGTTTTTATATTATATATTCCTTATTAGATAATATATGTTTATCTGGATGTTTTATACATACATAGATATTTTATTTAACCCTATTTCAATCCTATGAGGTTTAATACCCATTTTACACATAAGAAAACTGAAGCTCAGATGAGGAACCTGCATAACGACTGGCTTTACATTTGACCTGTTCACCTCCAAACCCTGTGGTCTTAACTGTGACACTTACTGACTTCCTTCTAGCCTTCTAGGATTTTGTGAGCAGCCACAGACATGATTCTTCATGATTTTAGCAGAGGTGTAAAATCAGATGTCTACAGAGATAGGCAGTGGGTATAAGAGACAGTGAAGAGTGGTAAGACACGGCTAATTGAAGAGTACAGGTTCTGTCTGAAGGGGGCGGCTGCTACCCAGCTCCAGCCCATATTGGCTATATAGCATCAATGTTAGCAAATGTTACCAAATCTTTTTTTTTTTTTTCCAAGAGAAGATGAAAAGCTCAATCTTTATGAGAATGTACATTTTTAAATACTGGCAACTAATTTAGACTAAAAACAAAAACCCCACTATGCAGGCCAAACAAAACACATCTGAAGGCTGAATGTAGCTTGTATGTAGTTGTAGAGATTCTGATGATGAATGATTCCTTTTCAAGAGATTCTACACCAGACTTTTCGGTGTCAAATAATTTGTCAATTATCCTCACTGTTGGATTCATTCCACAGACTGAGGCTTCATCTGCCATCTTCAGTCCAAATCAGGTATTTTTAGACCAATGCAAGTACAGGAAAAGTTATCGGCAAATCACATCCCAACCAACCAGCCCCTTCCTCTCTCATTTCTGCACCCTTCCTCCAACACACGCATATACACTACACTCCCATATACTATGGGTGCATATACACCCATCATCTCAAGTCTGAAGCTTTCAAGTTTGGTCTTCATATATCTTATTTTACATTCCTTTAATCAACTTTTTAGCCCTTCTGTGAATTTCCTTAAAATTCTTCATATTCCTTACTCATTAAAGAAACCAAAATTGGATATGATCTTTATGATGAGAGACAGAAGAAGAAAAATGTTCACTTTTAGCCCTTTTAGCCCAGAAGACTGATCTATAGCCTGCATAGTTCCAATAAGGATCAAAGACGTACTGGTTGCTACATTCTTAAAGGGTCTCATGACTGCCTGCACATCTCACGAATAGTTAATACCAAGCTGAATGATAAGCACCAGAGAAATCTTGTGAAAGTAGTTTTACAAGCAGAAATTCCAAGAAAACCTTTATGATCTACTACTCCCTGCACATCCCCTCCCCCTTGAGCAGTAGGCATGTAACCACCAGCTTCATACAACAAAGGTGCAGCTCTTTCTGCCCACAGGTCCTGTCCCTGTGCTATAATAAAAGCACCTTTTTGCACCAAAAACATCTCAAGAATTCTTTCTTGACTGTTTGCCCGTGGCCCCACCTCATTTACAGTATGATGTACACAAGTCCTGGGTCAGATTTAGGTCTTACTCTCAATGTTTCCATAAAGGTACTCTGGTAATTTTCAGAAATTTATCATCTTGTTCTACTGGCTGGAAGAGCACCTCTAGGATTTATGGAAAAGAAGTCTTTGATAGGAGTCGTTAAACCTGTTCTAAGGACACTGTCGTCATTCCTCATAGAGGAATTCAATGAAAACTATGGATTCTTGATAATTACTTTGTAAAATTCTGGACACAGAGACCATTTAAAAGGTTGAGTTTGAAAATAAAATAGCAGCACCAACATTTACTTTTCTAATTCCTATGTAATATTAAGAAGTAGAAAATGTTTATCACACTGATATTAAATCCAATGAGCAAAAGCTAAAAGAATTTTGAGTTGACTTAAAACCTCCAAATAAAAGAATAGATTATGGGATGGAAATTTGTTTGCCTAGAGTTAAAGCCTGACATCTTGGATCATTTTTACTTCTGCCTTCTCTTTTTTCCTGTTTCTGACATACAAGATGTACAAGTTTTTTATCCTAACTCCAATTCCAACTAACTTTTCACTGTAGCAAATTCAAACAACTTCAAGCTAAAAATGAAGATTGATCCTTATCTGTAGCAGACATTTTCTCTACCTTGACAGTTTAACAGTCCCATCAAAATCAAAGAAAAGGAAGTAACCAGAGGGCCCTCAATATAAGTTAATTTTAGATGGGAGCTCCTGTTTGATTTAAATGTCCTAATTTGAGAGTTGTATGACTACAGACTGAAAAACTCCCCCATAGAAGAAAGCCAAAGAAAATTAATACCATATTTCCTTTTAGTACACCCTATTCACCTCAAGTGTGAATTACCATTTATTTGCATTTCATAACATTTCTAAAACTGCCTTCATTATAAACAATTCTTACTTTCTCATTCAAGAAGTCCCAATCAAGTTAAATGGAAGCAACGTTGTAATTGAGACTCTGGTATGCATAAAAATCTTATCTCCACTTAATCTACTCCATCTCCCTTCTCTAGGTCGTTCGGGTACTTCACTCACCTACTGAAATGGCTTTAAAAACCTTATCTGGAGACATCATTCAAGAAGCTTTTCTGTTGCTTATTCAATTCTGACCACCTTAAATGCAAAAAGCAAACGGTACTCCATATTCTTAATCAGCTAAGAGCTACGCATACAAGGCAGCCAACTCAAAATGCGTATGAAGTATTTTTACTTACAATTCCTCTCCTTGTTTTGCTTTCTTGTCTGAGACCAGATAGACAGTTCCAAAACTTCCACTACCAAGTTTCTGTTGAACTACATATCTTCTTGCAATCAAGGTCTTTGGATAAGCAGAAAGGGCTATTGGTCCACTCACACACTTAGCAGCCTCTTGGAACTTCAGCATTGCTCCAAATGAGAGAGAACTAGTTTATTTGTTTATAGAAATTTAACTTCGAGTCTCCTAGGAGATCGTCAAATTAATCCAAGTAGCGTCAGTCAATCCCTGAAAGATGAAAAGTCCAGAGATCAGGTCTAAAGAATGTCGACAGATTCCTAACTATGTGTATGTTTCTGACCGTGATGCTTGCACCCTGAGTAATGGATTCAATGACATCACATTTAATGACTTGAGAGAAAAATGTTAAAAGGTAGAGATATTGCAGATTCTAATAGAAGACAGTCACAGGAAGAGAGCCTTCCCTCATACATCTGAATGAATATAGCAAAACTGAGTTACAGTTAATCTGTTTAAGATTTATACTCCCCACTTACTTAAAAAAAATCCAAATTTAAGAACATTATAATTTCCTTAAATCTATACATTTGCATTAATCTTTTTGTAATTCTTTTTTGAAAAAAAAATTTTTTTTAACGTTTATTTATTTTTGAGACAGAGAGAGACAGAACATGAACAGGGGAGGGTCAGAGAGAGAGAGGGAGACACAGAATCTGAAATAGGCTCCAGGCTCTGAACTGTCAGCACAGAGCCTGACGCGGGGCTTGAACTCATGAACCGCAAGATCATGACCTGAGCCGAAGTCGGCGCCCCAAT
Source organism: Puma concolor (assembly GCF_028749965.1). NCBI lineage: Eukaryota > Metazoa > Chordata > Mammalia > Carnivora > Felidae > Puma > Puma concolor. The sequence continues at coordinate 27,366,075 of NC_141675.1, read as the reverse complement.
ATTTTTGTAATTCTTTCTTCCTACCTTATGTCTGTTTTGATTAACAAATAGTGAGTTAGGATTTGGGGCGCCTGGGTGGCTCAGTCGGTTGAGCATCCGACTTCGGCTCAGGTCATGATCTCACGGTTCGTGGGTTTCAGCCCCACGTCGGGCTCTGTGCTGACACCTCGGTGCCTGGAGCTCGCTTCAGATTCTGTGTCTCCCTCTCTCTCTGCCCCTTCCCCTGCTCATGCTCTATCTCTCTTTCTCTGTCAAAAATAAATAAACATTTAAAAAAAAAAATAGTGAGTTAGGATTAGACTAGAAATCAGCATAGAATTTCTTTCTGTAGACATTAAACCATTGTATTTGCATCTATTAGAATACATGTAAAGAGGAAGAAAGACTTCAGAATAAATTCTTTCCCCTCCTAAACAATTTCTGATCCAGTTTCTGAAGTTATTATACACACTATGTAGAGAGTAATCTCTCTGGATTGGAAACAAGAAGTGTCACAAATCCAGTTCAAACCAAAAATTGTATTTTAACGATAACTGAATATAAATGTGTTATAATTCCTCAAGAAACTATAAATGCACAGCAGGATTATGAAAAGTAGGGCTATTCCATATGAGTGTGTGCCCAGTAAAGTCATTTCTATTTCATCAAAATGTAAATGTCTTTAGTAATGATGAAGAGTGGGTTTTGTTTTCAATCTATGAAAATATGATTTTAAATTGAAGACTGTCTATGCCTTGGAGTCAAGTTTCCATATGCAACTATTCCAAAGCTGTAAGACAAAAACCGCTTGTGTGTAATGATAAAACAAGATGTTATCTGTGTTTTGGGGTATATGACCAACAGGCTTCACATGGTGGTGGCAATTACAAAAATCCTCAGAATAGAATGTAAATGGTAAGTGTCCATTTACAGCATTTTTCTTCTTGAAATAATGCATTAATCAGTTCAGTTTTACCTGATGCCAGTCAGAAGTATTCTAGTAACCAGCTTTAAAAAAAAAAAAGAGACAGAGAGAGGTGCTTGGCTGGCTCAGTCAGTACAGCATGTCACTCTTGATCTCAGGGTTGTGGGTTTGAGCCCCACACTGGGCGTGGAGATTAGTTAGAAATAAAATCTTAAAAAAAAAAAAAAGGAAAAGAAAGAAACCAAATTATCCTGCGGCTGTGTCTCATGACAATACTAAAACAACATTAACATTGGGTTAGAACTTCAGAGCTGGTGCCTATACCTCAAAATCCCTGAATAAATAAAAAATTATGTCAGATTATCAAGATCACAGAAAATATTAGTGAAGTCTACTAATAAAAAAGCAACTGGAGAGCAGGCCTCCAGATGTGTATTTTATTTGCTTTCTGTGCTCCCATAAAAGTGATACTTTCTGGCCAAATTAAGCTGTTAAGATAAATGTATGGACTTAACAGCTTTTTCAACTGAAAAGGACCCTTCAAATCACCCAGTAATTCTCCTTATTTTAGAGGTGAGATGAAGGTCCCTGTTTAGTGAGAGACAGAATGGTTCTGAAAGTCCAATTTCCCAGTGGCTCCTATTTGTAAATGAGCTTTTAAACCCAGCAACGTCTAAGCAGTCTGGCCTGGGCCACAGAGTTTCCTTTGGCCCAACCTCCCAGACTCAGCCCTGCCGCCCCCTTCCCCAGGCCACCTTTAGACCGTCGACTCCATTAGTCTCCTCTCTTCAAACACAGAGCTACCCTAGTAGGTAGAGGGCAGTCTAGATTCCAGAACAATCTGTTCTCTTGTCAACGTTCCCTCGCGCCCACCTCAACGAAGGTTGTGAATGAACTTGAGCGCCAGGGACACACTTCTTTATCTCTCTTTGGCGCCTGTCATCTAGTACGTGTTCAATAAATTTTTTCAGGGCAAACAAGCGTCCAGCCGACCGACTGTGGCCCAAGGGAGAGGGGGAAAAGTGTGCGTGGCGTGAGGAGGAAAGAGATTTACAAAGTTGGATGGGAACCGTGAAAAGGTGAGATTACCTCCTTGTGCAACTGACCCTTAGACAAAAGACATGAGAAGGAGTGTTTATCATAGGTTGAAGTCAAATAGCTCTCCTCCCTGAAATGAGAGGAAGCAGATTTGACACCAGATTCTGCTAAAGTACAACGCTAACCTTAAAGGTAAACTTTAACCTTAAGTTTAACATTCCTTGCCTCAACTTCTTTAAAAAAAAAAAAAAAATACACTTTCGCAAAGCGGGTTAACATATTTCGAGGAGGCGCCGGCAACCGTTATTCTCCGGAGACTGGAGCAGATCCGGGAGGAAAGTAGCTGAGGGGAGTGAAGAGGTCGCGGGCGTGGAGGCCCAGGGATGCGGATCTTGGCTGGGGCAGCCCGACGCCATCACCTTCCCCGGCTTTGGGGAGCCCGGCACGCCCCGCGGAGCGCCCTTTGCCTTTCTCATACCTTTCGCTGCCGAGGGCGCAGGAGCGGCGGCGCCGGGGCAGGCCCACAGTCCCACCCGTGATTGGGACGTACGTTGGGCAGGTCCCTCGTAGGCGCGACAGCACCGCGGAGCTCCAGGGCCTCCCGGCAAGGTTGTTGGGGACCGTTGCCAGGGAGACAGCGTGAGGCATGCTGGGAAGCCGGGGCGAGGCGGCACAGAGCCGGTCCCCGAGGCGGAAGTGTGCACCGACCCAAATGGGCGGGGAAAGGGGAAGAGGCCCGACCCGCCCGGCTTCACTAACATGACAGCGGCCATTTCGGAGATTACTTCCCGGCCTTCCTTAGCGACCTGACGTTTCGGGGCCCGGGAGCACCTGTTTCCCCGGCGCGGTGTGGCACCACTGGCTTCATGGAACCGAGCTTCCCAGTGACGTCATACGCGGAGGCTTCCGTTTCCCGCTCTTGAGGTTGGACTCTCACGTGCAGGCGTTTCCAGGACTCCCTTGGCTCCTGCAGTCTTTTAGTGGAGGGGCTGGTCCTCTGGGAGGACCGTGCAGGTGGGCTCTGCCGCTGGTCCGGGTAGCGGGTTGTAAGGGCTGGGGTGGCGTAATGTACGGAAGCCTGTGTTTGACGACTTACAGCAAACGTTTTGTGCGCCTTTCTCCCATCCAGCAAGCATTTGTTCAACAGCTATTGCAAGGTCCTGTAATTAGTTTAGGATGAGTTGACACGGCCTACCTCTGTTCGCATGTATTTCACAAGACCCACTTATAAATAAATGACTACTATACTGGATAAGGAAGGGCCAAAACTGGGGTGAATCGAGTTGGGCGCAGAATGCAAAGAGGTGCCCCCGAAGTCTGTGATCCAGATACATATATTTTAATGCAGTGTATTTAAACGTCAAAAATAATGCAAAAGAAATACATGATTGACAAAATCTCATTATTTTAAATAAAGACAGAATCGGTAACCATGCCATGCTGAGCCGTATTGGAGCGTGAGGCCAAAGGAAATACTAGTAATACACACCCTATGACTTCAGGTAGCCAGATGGGGAACGATATTCTTGGTACTGAGCCAGAAAATGCAAAGATGAGAACATGAAAAGAGCCTCTGGTTAAGGTGAAACTGGAGAGTTTTAAGTTCTTCCAGGCATGAAGCAGTAATTGTCCTTACTCAAAACATTGCCAATTAAGATGGGACCACAAGCCAAGGCCTAAAAGAAATTCCCAGACCCTGACTGTCAGAAAAGAAAAACTGGATCCGTATCATTGACCCTACACACTTTAGTTAACTGAAGTCTTGTGCTCCCTGATTTATTAATTATGAGATCGAAGAGGGTATCGTTTTTATAGCTTAGGACTTTTTATCTTGACCCCACAAAAATATTCTTTGTTGGAAGACGGTAACGGCTATCTATCTCAATATCAAAGTCCACGGTAGTCTCTATTAGTCTGTCAGTAATGGACTTTAATGGATTCTCTTTTAGAGCCCCCCGTCTCTATCCATAGGTTAAAGTCCATGAAACCATTGCACTTGTGCCTTGTAACATACGGGGAAAACAAAAGAGAATGAAAATGAACTCAGCTAGCCAGTGGTGCCTGAGCATCTAGGTAAGAATTGAGATGCTGATACCTAATATATTGGTTAAAGAGCTGTTCGTGACATTTGCTGTTGGTTTGTGGTGCTGGGAATGATAACTTGGTCCCCAGTAAAGAGCACCAGTTGAAAGTGTGTTCCGTTGTTTTAATTAGGCAGTTCTTCAGTCATCATGGGTATCCGAGGACTAATGAGTTTTGTAGAAGATCATAGTAATGAGTTCTTCACTGATTTGAAGGTGCGGGACACAAAAATTGTCATTGACGGCTATGCTCTCTTCCACCGGCTTTGCTTCAACTCAAACTTGGAACTTCGATATGGAGGGGACTATGACTCTTTTGCAGATGTTGTACAAAAATTCTTTGAATCACTGTTTGCTTGTAATATCTGTCCATATGTTGTGTTAGACGGAGGATGTGACATTTCAGATAAAAAGCTTAAAACTTTAAAGGATCGAGCCAGAGAGAAGATCCAGATGGCTCATTCCCTTTCTGTTGGTGGGGGTGGGTATGTGTGTCCCTTACTCATCCGGGAAGTGTTCATACAGGTTTTAATCAAGCTACAGGTGTGTTTTGTCCAGTGCTTTTCAGAAGCAGATCGGGACATTATGACACTGGCTAATCATTGGAATTGCCCTGTGTTATCGTCAGATAGTGACTTTTGCATTTTTGACCTAAAAACTGGGTTTTGCCCACTGAATAGCTTTCAGTGGAGAAATGTGGGCACTATCAAAGGCACAGGAGACTGCTATATCCCTGCCAAATGCTTTTCCATTGACGCGCTCTGCCGTCACTTCAGCAATATGAATAAAGCTCTCTTACCTCTCTTTGCGGTGCTGTGTGGAAATGATCATATCAATCTACCCATCATGGACACATTCTTAAGTAAAGTCCGTCTGCCTCTTGGAGCTACCAGTTCAAAGGGGAGGAGACACCACCGAGTTTTGGGACTTCTGAATTGGTTATCTCATTTTGCCAACCCTACCGAAGCACTAGATAACGTTCTGAAATATCTCCCAAAAAAGGATCGAGAAAATGTGAAGGAAATTCTCTGCTGTTCCATGGAAGAATACCAGCAATCCCAGGTGAAGTTGCAGGACTTCTTCCAGTATGGTACTTATGCCTGTCCTGCCGCCTTGAATCTGGATTTACCAGAATGGGTATTAGTGGCATTGGCCAAAGGCCAGCTATCTCCTTTCATCAGCGACGCTTTGGTGCTAAGACGGACCATTCTTCACACACAGGTGGAAAATATGCAGCAACCAAATGCCCACAGAATATCTCTGCCCATCCGTCAAATCATCTATGGGCTTCTTTTGAATGCTTCCCCACATCTGGAAAATGTGTCCTGGAATGCGTTGCCTTCTCAGCCTCCAGCTTTCAGTGAAGTGGAAAGGATTAATAAAAATATCAAGACATCAATTGTTAATGCAGTAGAACTGCCCAAGGATTATTCTGACTTAAGCAAATTGACTGAGGTAAGCGTTTGTAACACTAATGTCATTTTTGTAAAGTACTTCACGGGTTAAAACGTGCTTTCATGTATACTATCTCTCGTAATGTAACCAAATGAGGTTGGTTGCTACTCCCCCCGCCCCCCGTTTGTAGCTGAGAAAGCTAGGACTCAAAATAGGTGAGTGTGTGATACCTCAGCCAGAGAGGTGCAGTGCTAGGACCCAGTCGTAGGTCTTTTAGCTCCCAGTCTGCCATTTCCACTCTACTTCAGTAGTCTGTTATCTGTGCAGTTATTACTACTACTCTGTTGACACTAGCTATTCATAAATTGGGGGTGCGTGCCTTTAAAAAAAAAGGCAAAGGAAAAAATTCTGAGCTACAAAAACAGTGTGCGTTGGTAGGCATTTGTCATAGGCGTAGCTGATATCTTAGACTGCATCAGATTTCAACTAATAAGATTAATATGCTTGGGTCTTAATTTTTCATTTTTATCTATGAGGACCTGTTCTTTTAGGCATTAGGTTTATGGCCTCATGATGATTAGTTTGATATTGAAAACAGGATTCTTTGCCTAATTCAGTGTTGTTTAAACCTGAGTAACACTCAGACCAACCCCCTTTTGAAGGTAAAAAAAAAAAAATTATGGATCCAAGCGTTTATTTTTTTGTTTACATAAATATATTGAAAATTGCAAATATATATGGAACTGCTTAGGCTAACACAATTAAATGTACAGATTAAATGCAGATAAATTTATAATACCAATTGCAGGGCCTATTTGGAGTTTTTTCTTTTGTTTTCGTTTGTTTGTTTTTTGAGAGAGAGAGAGCGAGCAGAAAGAGGGGCAGAGGGAGAGAGAGAATTCCAAGCAGGCTCCATGGTCAATGCAGAGCCTGACATGGGGCTCGATCCCATGATCCTGGGGTCATTGACCTGAGCTGAAATCAAAAGTTGGGCGCTCAACTGACTGAACCATTCAGGCACCCCTATTGGGAGTTTTCTTAAATCCAACTAATATTCAGATTCATGAGACTGTCACAGACCACTCCTGGTACCAGTCTACTCAAGGATATAGGATAGCAACTATTGCTTCCCAGCAGGTTTGAATGAAGCTTTTCTTTCCTGTGGGAGTTTTTTGGAACAGTCTACACCACTGGTTCTCCGCTGGGGTGATTTTGTCCCCTTACCCTGCCCCACCTTCCCCGGGGGGCATTTGGCAATGTCTGGAGACACTTTTGATTATCACTGCCTAGGTGGTTGGAGGGGGGGAGGGTGTTGCTACTGGCCTCTAGTGGGAGAGGCCAAGAATGCTGCTAAACATCTTAAAATGCACAAGACAGCTGCCCACAACAAGGAATTATCCAGCCCAAAATGTCAGTAATGCCAATCCCGGGCCTACAGTGCTGAACAGAGAATAACCTCTCTAGTCTCCCCATTAGCACCAGCTCAGGCAGGAGGAAATGACATCCATATTAGCTGGATACCAGAGCCTCCTTGGCAATGGGGAATGACTACTAAGGGGAACAGGGTTTCTTTTTGGGGTGCCAAAATGTTCCGGAATTAGTGATGGTTGCACAAGCTTATAAATATACTAAAATCACCTTGAAAGGGTGAATGTTACAATATGTGAATTATATCTCACTTAAAGAAAGAAAAAGTCTCACTGGCCTCCTTTCCCCACTCCTTTCTTCGAACAATTCCATAAACATAGTTTCCGAGCTATGCCTCTCAAGGGCCGTGCCTAATTACAAGTCACTGCACTCAGGGAAGCCCCAAGATATGATGTCCCCATCTGGTGTTTATGGTTCATTTATAGTTCAAATCTAGTTGCAGTTTTACAAGAGTCCTTTTTACCATGCTAAGTAACACAGCTAACTTTATTACATTTCTAGGGTTTCAGAACTAGAAAGTTGAGCATAAGTCAAATTCCAAACAGAAGGGATTTGTTAAAACTTTACCCACAGCAATAAAATTGAAATTAGCAGAATTCTAAAGGGTGACGTTTGTTGCAATTACATTTCTCCTCACAACATAAATGGTGCTGTGGAGAGTTTTTCTAAAACTTTTTATGGCTCTATTGAAAAACGATGTACAGTGAAGGGCCCATGTTTAAAGTGTGCACTTTGATGAGTTTGATGTATGTTTACGTCTGTGAATCCATCCTTGCAATTAAAATAACGAACGTATGCATCACTCCGAAAAGTCTTCCTCCCTGAGTACGAACACACAGCGAAGTATACAGATGAGTGTAGAGCTTGATGAATTGTCACCAACTTGACACTTCCATGTAGAGAATGTCCAGATGAAGACTCATTATCAGCATCCCAGCAGCTTTCCCTAATGTCCATTTCCAGTACCCCCTCTCCCACCCCCTGTAATCGCTATCCGGACCTGTAATAACACTGAATAGTTTTAACTGTTTTTATATTTTTATAGATATGGAATCCTGTAATGTGAATCCTTTCATCTAGCTTCTTTTATTCAAAGTTCGTGAGGTTTAGATCACTGTGAGTAGCTGCAGATCACTTATTTCTCATTGCCATGTTACCACATTGTGGGAATTTACCACAGTTGATCTTTCCATGTTGCAGGTGATGGGCATTTGGGTAGTTTGCAGTTTGGGCAATTATGAATAGTGCTATGAACATGCTAGTGCACATCATTTCTTGAAAATATGGATACTCTATCTGTTGCAGATACTACTAAGAGTGGAATTGCTAGGTCGTGGGATATGCATGTTTAGTTTACAAGATACGTTGCCAAATGGTCTTGCAAGGTGGTTTAACCATTTAGTATTCCCACCAGCAGCTTATGAAAGTTCCTCTTACTTTACACCCTTGCTGACACCTGGTATTTTTTATCCTTAAAAAAAAATTTTTTTTTTTTAGCTATTCTGATGGTTGGATAGTGGCATCATTTTAACCAATTTGGTGGGTGTTAATTTGTATTTCTCTGATGACTTATGTGAGCACCTTTTATGTATCCGTTGGACACGTGGATACTCTGTTATAGAAGTTTCTGTTCAAGGTCTTTTGCCCATTTTTCTGTTGGCTTTTTGCTTATTTCTATATATGTGTCCTTTGTCAAATATGTATTGTGAACAGACTCTTGCATAGTGTAGGTTGTCTTTTCACTGGAGTATGTTTTGATGAACAGAATCTTAATAGAGTCCAATTTAAATTTTTATTATTCATAGTTATCACTTCTATAACCTACTTAAAAAATTATTACCTACTCCAAGGTCATGACAGTTTTTTTGTCTTTCATATTTAGATCTACAGTCTATCTACAATTGATTTTTTTGTGTATGGTGCAACATAGGATCAAGGCACTTTTTCCCTCATATGAAAGAAAATCCAGCTGAGTCCATGAGTGTAACATGCCGATTATACTCTTTGCTAAGTGGAGATGACAAGTGTTCTCATCACTTGCCTGTATTCAAAGTAGGGTGAAAGTCTGGTTCACTTTCTTTGTGGTCGTATCTTTCAGCTTTTCCTAGGCATAAACTAATCAATCCTGTACTTAGTTCAGTGTTGCTAGCTCTAATTAACCCATGATAATTCTTTTTTCTTATTTATTTTTGAGAGCAGGAGAGAGGCAGAGATAGAGGGACAGTGAGAGAATCCCAAGCGGGCTCTACACTGTCAACACAGAGCCTGACGCAGGTCTCAAATTCACTAACCATGAGATCATGACCTGAGCTGAAATCAAGAGTTGTACCACTCAACCAACTAAACTACTCAGGCACCCCAATTCTTTTTTTTTTTTTAAGTTTCTTTGAGAGAGAGAGAGAGAGAGAGAGGATATGAGTGGGGGAGGGGCAGAGAGAGAGAGAAAGAGGGAGAGAATCCGAAGCAGGCTCCATGCCGTCAGCCTGGACCCCAACGTGGAGCTTAAAGCACGAACTGTGAGATCACAACCTGAGCCGAAATCAACAGTCAGACACTAAAACGACTGAGCCACCCAGGCTCCTATAGCCCAGGATAATTCAAAATGGTATCAAGTGCAAATGTGATTCCAAAGACAAATGCAGGTATAAAAGAAATCTTGTGATAGTTCTCTAGTCGTTTTGTTTTTCTTAACATGAGGCAGTAATAATACTTTATCTGCTTTGTGCCAACGGTTGTAATAGCAACTTTATACTTATTTCTCACAGTAACCACATAGGATAGGGTTTTCATTTGGTTATTAGCTGCAGTGGATAGAGATCCATTCAAGGTAACCAATGAGAGGCTAATTATAAGGAGAGATGCAAGTGGGTCTTTCTTTGGGAGTAAGCCCCACGACCAGCCTCTCTCTGGGTGCCTCTGCTTCTCTGTGGGATCTTCTTCTACCGGCTTGTGCTTTCCTTCCCCTCTGGGGTAAGGGGAAGTTGTCACTGGGCTAAAACCTAACCAAATTTCAGGGCTGTGAGCAGAGTCATTCCTCTTTTGGAAGGGGCTAAGAACTGGTGGGTTCCATGAAACATCTTGTGTAATTCATTGTAATGCCCATTTACAGATAATCAGATTGATGATAGAAAAGCTCAGAAACTTGCCCAATGCTGTACAGTTAATGAGAGACAGAACATTTCTAAAGTCAAAGCCCAAACCCTACTTTGTTCATAAAAATTGTAATTTGTAATTGAATTGTAGACAATTCAATAATTTAAGCGTTATATGTCAGAAAAGAATTCATGTATTTTTTTAGCTTTACTTGGTGTATTTTCCTACCAGTTGAGATCATAAAGTTTTTGTTTTAAGTACTTGTTATTTCCCGTAAGAGTGATGGCTTAGACTGTAAAGCATCTTGCATATTTCTAATTTTAAAAAGTTTATCACAGTATCGGGGTGATACTGTGGTTCAGTCAGTTAAGCGTCCACCTCTGAGTCCGCTCAGATCATGATCACAAGGCTTTGTGGGTTGGAGCCCCATGTTGGGCTCTGTGCCAACAGCATGGAGCCTCCTTAAGATTCTGTCTCCCCCTCACTGTCTCTGCCTACCTGCCCCCCCCCCACACTCACGCTCTCAAAAAAAAAAAAAGTTTTATCACAGTATCAAAAGTTTAAAATGAGTTTTATAAATTATATTTAATGCTTTCATGCATCGATGGTGAAACTATTTTATCAATTATGATGTTTTATTTCAGGTTGCCATGTCCATTCCCAGCTGTCAACATACTGATTTGACTAAAACTAGGTTTTAGGTACTGAGAAATGTGTCTCATCCTTACATAAAGTTAAGAAAGAAATCCTTTTCTGGCTGCATGCAGACACTAGGAACACCAGTTTTTTCTTTCTTTTTTTAAAATTTTTTAGTGTTTATTCATTTTTGAGACAGAGAGAGACAGCATGAGCAGAGGAGGGGTGGAGAAAGAGGGAGACACAGACTCTAAAGCAGGTTCCAGGCTCTGAGCTGTCAGCACAGAGCTGGACGTGGGGCTTGAACTCATGAACCACGAGATCATGACCTGAGTTGAAGTTGGACGCTCAACAACTGAGCCACCCAGGCGCCCCGTTTTTTCTTTCTTAAAGTTTGGTGGTAAAGTCCTCCTGAAGGTGCCCTGTTAATAGTACAAATTTCCTTATTTGTTTAAGTGTGTGACCTAGAAGGTCCTTATGGTTCTTAAGATTCATTAAGGTAAAGTTATTTCAAGAAGCCCAAACCCCTCATAGCTGTTAACTCCCTTTTATTTGAAGTGTACTCTAACGCATGGAGAAGTGAGTGGGGTGTGTTAGTGCAAGCACAATGCAGGTAGTCCTTAAATATTCCCATCTCCCTTGAATATACCTCTCACCTACAAGCAGCCACCCTAGAACAATCCCTGTGTAGGAAAACAAAAAGACAAAATAAAACATTCAACTGGGTAGGGACATGAGACAAGACCCAAACAAATAGAAGGCTGTAGGATATGCCACAGAGGGTGCATATAATCTAAGTTTGCCTTCCAGAGGTGATCAGAAATGGCATCGTGAAGAAGGTAGGGCCTCCGTAGTCACTGGCAGTTAAGAATAAGGTTGAGTATAGATCTTTGTCTCTCAACGCAGAATAGTTAAAATGCAGATTCCTTGGTTGCTCTCACATTTACTGAATCAAAATTCAGGGTGTGGGACCTGAGGACTGAAATTTTTAAGCTTCCCAAGTGACATGCACTGAAGATGTTCACCAGCCTACATGGAGGGTGGAGTGACATGAGCAAGGGCCGTGTAGTGGGAGTACACAATATATCCATTCAACCATATTTATTAAGTACCCAGTGTTTTAAATGCTTTGAGTGTGGCTAATTTCTTTCTTTCCACAGGAAGGTAAGAAACTGACAGAGCAATTCATCTGCACTAAAGTCTCTTTATACTTGGGGTGGGGTGGGGCGGGGGGGGAGGGTGGGGGAGACATTCCCCAAAGTAACTTGCGGGATGTTCGGTATGTATTTTCAGCTCTCCTTGGCCAAAAGGCAGATACTTCTGTTAGAAACCCTGAAGGTGAAACAGACCATCCTGGAGCCAATCCCTTCTTCATTGAAGTTGCTTGTTTCAGTCAGTTGCTACTGGTTGCAGCACACAGAGGCCAAGGCAAAGCTACATCACCTGCAGGCCTTACTGCTAGGGATGCTGATGGGGCCCTTGCATGTCATAATCAACAGCCCTGGTAGGTATCTGGAAATTCCAGGAGGAAAGTTTTGCACATTGTTTGCATATAATTGCAAGTTTAAAGAAACAAACAAAAATATTCTTCGTTGTTTACTCCCATCGGTTGTATTCAGAACTTAGGGGTGGAGCCACCAAAATATCATTCATTCACTGGCAGATGTTTTTGAGCACTTCTGTGTGCCAGGCTCAGTGCTGGAGTGCTTGACTCCAAGGGCACAGCAGTGAAGGTATGCTGCTACTGCCTCATCCCACGCGAAGTGTGCATGTGTAACGTGCCAGTTACATTCTGGACTCCATGTACCCTATCCCTATTCCCGAGCATCAATACAGTGGCAACACAGTTACATTCTGGACTCCATGTACCCTATCCCTATTCCCGAGCATCAATACAGTGGCAAGATCATCACTAGAAATTTATGTAAAATTGTCCATCGGTGAAGCTTCTGAATTCCTACAGCCATAGTAAATATTCGTGCTTGTGCCATTGTTTTACTTTTTCTCCACTGTAAGTTTCAATTAGTGTGTTAGTGACGACAGAAATAGTAACTTTTTTTTCTGTTAGAGAAATACCCTTTAAGGTAGTTTCAGCTGCATGTAAGTATCAGGTGAAATAAATGCTGATGTCTTGGAGCACTTCAATTCTTTAATAGAATTATTTCCTTTAAAAGATTATGAATGCTGTAACTCCTTATCTAAACACATATAACAATCACCACACCCAGAACAGTGCTGTCTGATATCTAATCTATGCTGTCTGATATCTAATCTAATGGCCATTAGCCATGTGTGGCTCTTTTTTTTAAATTTTTTTTTTTTTTTTTCAATGTTTATTTATTTTTGGGACAGAGAGAGACAGAGCATGAACGGGGGAGGGGCACAGAGAGAGGGAGACACAGAATCGGAAACAGGCTCCAGGCTCTGAGCCATCAGCCCAGAGCCCGACGCGGGGCTCGAACTCACGGACCGCGAGATCGTGACCTGGCTGAAGTCGGACGCTTAACCGACTGCGCCACCCAGGCGCCCCTATGTGTGGCTCTTTAAATGAAAACTTCAGCTTCTTGGCCACATTTGAAGTGCTCAGTAGCCACATATGGCTAGAGGCTACTGAATTGGACAGCAGAGACACAAAACACTTCCGTCATTGCTGAGAGTTCTGTTGGACAGTGCTACACTGGAGTTTACTTTTTAAAATTTTTTTTTTCAACATTTATTTATTTTTGGGACAGAGAGAGACAGAGCATGAACGGGGGAGGGGCAGAGAGAGAGGGAGACACAGAATCGGAAACAGGCTCCAGGCTCTGAGCCATCAGCCCAGAGCCTGACGCGGGGCTGGAACTCACGGACCGCGAGATCGTGACCTGGCTGAAGTCGGAGGCTTAACCGACTGCGCCACCCAGGCGCCCCTGGAGTTTACTTTTTAAAACACATTAAAGGAAAGAGTGAACTGGTACAGACTCCAGGACACCCCAAGTGTGAGAACAGTTGTCAGAAGCGACTCTTCTTATAAGAGCCAACTGAATGAGTTAACGCCCACTACTGGTGAAAACACAACTTTAGGGTATTTCCACCTATTGAATAATACTGTAGTTTAAGAACATTCTCAGAGCACAAGCCTGTTAATTTTTTACCTGAGTCCAACAGAAGGGGCACGTCAAGGGTCTGTTTCTTTTCTTTTAGGAATTGTGGACCCTGCACCCAGGCAGGCTCAGTGCCTTGCTGCTCGCTAATGCGTAAAAGGTGGGCCTCCTTTTTATTACTTTCAAGTTGGTCCAACATCATTTTGCACGCCCCTACTCAAACCTGCAGGAGCTTACAGCTGAACGCAAACAGCACTCCTCATTGCCTAGGCTTGTTGCTTCTTGCCTCTTAACCTCCGCTATGTGAAGTAGATGATTTGCCATAGTCTCGAGTCAGTCATGCTTTTGTTTTCCTCCCATAAAGCAGAGGTTAAAGTGTGCTTTGAACACAGGCTGTGTAAGTGCACTATAGCAAGGGGCGGGTCTCCATGGAAGGAAACTTAGTGAACGAGAACAGTGAAGAGAAGGATATTTAATAGTAATTTGTATTTTTCAGAGAGACAGATTTTGGGTTTGGAGAGTTCAGAAGCAGATGTATTTTAAGTCAGAGATACTATTTTAAGGAAAAAAATAAATAATTTAGAGTTGAATGAAGTTAGGTTGTCATTAAAAAGGCATTTCAGTATAAATATTTCAATGTATACAGCAAGGCTTTTACATTGACGTTAAAATAGTAAAGAGCCAGAAGAGAAAAGCATTTTGGTTATTTAAAGTAATTTTTTTCTTTATGGAATTCAAAGTTTTATAGAGAGAGAAAATTACAAGCTATACAGTGTTTTTGGAAATACTGCCCTCGGGTTGTTTCTTTGTCTAGATAAGGAAGATCTGCGGGAGGATGGTGCTAGGATGTTGTATGAAGAGTTCCAGAGAGTGAAGGAGCAGACACGGCCGGGCACGAGACTGGACTTAGACACAGCTCACATCTTCTGTCAGTGGCAGTGCTGTCTGCAGATGGGGATGTATCTCAATCAGCTGCTGTCCGCTCCTCTCCCGGAACCAGACCTAACTCGGTAAGCACCACGGGAAACTAGTTCAGATGGCTGCACACAGAAGTAAATACTTTTATTTATACTTAAAGCAAATAAATTTCTAAAAATTAATCTTAGTATAATTGGTCTTGGATCGCTATTATAGCTGAAGAGCTGGAAACATATAAATTTTTGTCCATATTCCCAAAGAAAATTGCCATGATTAGATCAAAGATTAAAAAGCCAGTCCCTTAAAGTAAAAAAAGAGGCAGTTGTTGGTAGGATAGAACTCTTTCCTTCATTTCTCTCAGGCCTTTGATCAAGTATCACTTTATAAAGCCTCTTTCTGATTATCCTCCTGGAATATTACTCTCTACTTCCAGTCACTGTAGTCCTATTACTCTTTGGATTTTTGTAATTGCATTTCTTAACACGTGGCATACTGTTCATACACTTGTTCAAATATTTATTAAATGCCTACTCTGTGGTAGGGTGTAGTGAACAAAATATTTCTTTTTAATCTCTGCTGTCATGGAGCTTTTATTCTAATAAGATGACTCCTAGACACTTAAGTGGACTTTATTTAGGGTTTTTGCTTTGCCAGGTGAGTATGAAGAAGGGAGAGGCAGCCTGTATGCCAGGAAGGGATTATCATGTTTGAGTATGGAGTTTAAGCTGGTAAGAAAGAAAGGATAGCAGTAGGGTGTGGGTACTACGTTCAGTGGATTGGACATCCAGGAGATCCCAGAGGGAGGGAGAGAGGAAGAATAAAGGGGAGATTGTTAGCAAATGGAGTGGAGATTGGAGATACACTTTGTCTCTCTCCACTTGAATGGAAGCTCTGTGAGGAAGGCACTTAGCTATTTACTTTTGTAGCCCCAGTGCCTAGCATTTAGGAAAAACTCAAATATTTGTCAAATAAATGAATGATGTATGTTTGGAGGCATATAAAATCTGCTGGTGTGACTTTTAAGTGTTTTAAGGTATAAAGCTTCCTAGCAGTAAATAGTGTTAATACATCTCTGGACCTGATAATCTGAGTCAACCCTAGAACCTTCTACCCAATAAGATTAACTAGCCTTTGACCTATGGATTCTTTATGCCTTTCCTTTTTATTTATTTATTTTTGTCTTTTTTGTGCCTTTCATTAAATAATTGAGGTCATTCTAGACTGGATCCTCTCTAGCTACCACAAATCCCTTTATGACAAAACGGGAAAAAACAAGACCAAACAGTTCTCTTCATAATGATTTCAGCAGGACTGTTTTTGCATCTCAGCTTTACTAAAGCTTTTTAAATGATGGTTTTACACTGATTAAATGATGGTTCTGCATTAGTTGCTAAGGCACCAGTGGATCAACTCTGGCAGTAAGTTATGTATTAAATTTGTGGCTTCCAGTTAACCACATCTTACATTCCTGCAGTAGATTCTCAGTGCAGGTGAATCAGTGAGCTTGCAAACGATGCCACTAAATTTTCTCATATTTCAGCAGACTGCCCATTTGGTTTATCAGACATTTTTAATTCCTTTTCTTTGAAGTGGTAAGAGGCCTGCTCAACTTTCAGCTGGTTGCAGAACCAGCAGGCATCTATCTCATTTGTTGACAAAGAGTTTTTAAATATCATCAGCCAAATTTGTACTAACAACTCAGTTCCTTCCTTCAAGGAACAGGTTTTTAAGTAATTTTAGTACTAATTGTATTGAAGAGCTAAGTGTTTAGCTGCACTTGTTAAAGCCATGTTAATGAGCAAAGTTCTCCACTGAACGTATGCTTTAACAACACTCTTTTCCTCTCCCGTGAGACAGACTGTACAGTGGAAGCCTGGTACACGGACTGTGCCGACAACTGCTAACATCGACTTCTGTAGAAAGTCTCCTGAGCATGTGCCCTGAGGCGAAGCAACTTTATGAACATCTGTTCAATGCCACAAGGTCATATGCCTCTGCCGAATTATTCCTACCAAAGGGTAAATCAAATTCAAAAAAAAAAAGACACAAGAAACAAGGTACCAGCTGGTCAAAGAACAGAGTGGGAACCACCTCAGACACTAAATGCTGGTACGAGGGAAGCAATCGGTTTGGGCTACTAACGGTTGAAAACTTGGAAGAACATATTGAGCTCTCAGAGCTTGAATAAACTCGGTCTGCAACAAGATGTACAGTTTTTTCTTTTTTTTTTAAAGTAGGCCGCACACCTAATGTGGGGCTTGAACTCACAACCCTGGGATCAAGAGTCCCAGATGCTCTACTGACTGAGCCAGCCAGGCACCCCCAGATGTGTAATTCTTAAAACTTTGATTACCTCCCTTCAAATGATTAACTTTTTTCTTTACAACTAATCTGTTAGGGGATAAACATTGTAAGAGGCGATCTTTGAATTCGAGGGTATTTTGTATTCTGTTTTTAATAAATACAATCTGATTTAAGAAACTTCTGTATTTTCTTAAACACACTTGAAAGCATGTTTGTACTTCTCATTCCGTTTTAGGAAGTTAATAAGTCTATAGCCTTTACATTGCAGCAACTCAGCCAGCTATGTTTTCAAAAAGAATATAAGTTCTGCTTCAATTATTTCCCATAAGCAGAAGCTGGGTTATTATCATTTCAAAACATTTTTTTCCCAAATGTTTCCTCTTCATCCTTTATACTGAAAGATCTGAGCCTTAGAAGAGAGAAGTTGAGGATGCCAGACAGAAAGTAAACACCTTTAAGTACTAGGAAAATGAGACCCATGGCAGGCTTGAGGAACATTTTATATGCTCCAGGTTTTAAAGCAGAAGTTGAAATTGTAATGGCTCCAACAAATTAAGAAATAGCATCCTGAGCTCCTAGATCTAGAGGAGAAGGAGGAAACACTATGAAGAAATTAAAATATTAGTGATATATGCAGCAATACCAGAATCTTAGGCCATTTTTTTATACTGCAATTATTGACCTATTAATGGGATATGAAACCAATGAGTCATAACCAGTATTTTTTAAGTGGAAATCATTAGGCATGCATATCATATATTAAATGGTTGTACAAAATGTATTTCTTACTGTGGATTGCAGTCAAAAGACTTTGAAAGGCACCGCTCTGGAACACACTAGAGGCTGCTAAAATTACAACTACCAATAGAATTGGGAAAGTGCTGGCCAGTTCCAAATAAAGAACTTGAAAATAAACAAGCAAGTGGAATCAATCTAATTGGGCAAGATCTAGAGATCTGAAGGTGTATTCCCAACCTTTATTTTATTTCTATGCATACAAATTGTGTTTTTCCTTTCTTCTGTACTGTCTCACTGGGTACATTCCATCAGTAAGAACCCTAAACACAGTTTTAAGCTGCCATGTTGAACAGGCCTATATTCAGTTCCTAACATCTGGCAAACAAGTCTTTCCACTTCCCTAGTGAGAACCATACTCTTAGGGGAGTACACCTAGCATCAGCCAGTGTTCTATACACACTTTCCAAGTGTTTGCTGGCTTTAGCCATTTATAAAAGACAAAACACAGTCTTATTTGTTCCTAAAGTTTTCAACCCTAAAGACTGGCTTCTGTTTCAAATAAAGAGTTCTTGAAATAAAATTGTTTATTTTAGGAGGAGTGCATGGGGCTCTGTACTAAGGTGGTTTTTATGTCTCTAAAGAGCTGATTCTTCACAGAATAATCAAAAAAGCAGTCACATGCTCTATTATTGATACATGCTTTTCCAACAACTAGATCTAGGCACATCTAAGTTATTACAAGCATATTAAGTCCTTTGTTGTATCAAAATTCTTTTTCTTGATTCCTGCAGTTGGGGGCCAATCTGGAAGTTAGACCAGTATGAGTGTCCTATTTCCTGGCTTTATCATCAACCCTGCCTTTGCAAACAACCAACCTTGCATGAAAGACTATTTCTACCTCCACTTTGGCAAATAAATAGTTTGATAGGTACCCAACCGAACAGTGTATAGGCTACAGAGTTTAATTACAAGTCAACTTAATTATATCATTCATCTTTTTCTTTCATTAAAAGAAGTTTTTCAAGCAAAGGGGCCCTCCTTCAGTAGACCTAAGAAGTCAGGTTCCCTTCTCTAGCCATTATAATCAGGGCCATTTACTTAAAATTATCCACCCAGCCTTCCAGTAAAGGAGTTAAAATCTAATAATGTCCATCGACTCTTACTCTCTGAGAATTAAGGCATTACCCCACCCCATTATATATCTTATCTTGGATGTATGAAATGAGAGGTCATAAGCACTCCACAGGGCATCTGAGGGGTTTACCAAAGAAATACGATATAGAACCTGATCCCCAAAGTCATGCTTGTGCAAGCTGTTTGGTGAGACAACATACAATGAAATAACAAGAACATTTTATGAAGCAATCTGTCAACTACAAAATGGCAAAGTGAAACTGAATGCTACGATAAAGAGACAGGAGTCATCAAGATGAGGAGAGATTAAGTCACAAGATTCTCAGCTTTGGCTTCTGAGCTTGGCTTTAAGAGACAGGGATGTAATTCAGAGGAGATGCAGGGGCAATGGAAACACCTCTGTAGAAGCAGAATGTTATACATTCCACGTTCCACTTGGAAAATTTGTTCCCTGTTTTTAATCATGTCTTTAGGTCTTGCTCTTTCTGATTCAATTCTAGCTAATCAAAGCTCACCCGAGGCTTTGGAAATGTAAGTCTTCAGTTACCAGTTTAAGTATGAAAGGAACTCTGGACAGCTTTTTTAAATGAGTAAATCTTAGGAGTAAAGTTGGAAGAAAAACACTATAATATAACCATGTTCTGTGTCTAGTTGTGATAAAATTATACTTGAACTTTATTGGTACAACCCCTTTTTAAGATACCTAGACCTAGAAAGTTTAATGTATGTATCCTGTAAATATAAACCCTAAAGGCATTTCATGATGATTGATCATGACAAAAAATTCAAATTAATTTTAAGATTTAAGTTTGTATTTATAATTCAAATTAATTATGATTTTAGAAGATAAAGACCTTTATAGCTAGAAAGATCTTGGAATTATCTTTTCTTCCTCTGTGCATAAAATAAATGAAGAACTATGCCTCAGTTACCCTATCTATAAAATGGGGATCAGAATACTTTCAAGTGTCCATAAAGATAAAATGACATGTACTTTTTTTTTTTTTTAAATGTTTATTTTTGAGACAGAGAGAGACACAGCATGAACGGGGGAGGGTCAGAGAGAGGGAGACACAGAATCCGAAACAGGCTCCAGGCTCTGAGCCATCAGCCCAGAGCCCGACGCGGGGCTCGAACTCACGGACCGCGAGATCGTGACCTGGCTGAAGTCGGACGCTTAACCGACTGCGCCACCCAGGCGCCCCGTCATGTACTTTTAAATTACTAAGCACAGTGCCTGACACTAACAACAGTAGTAAATGATAGCCATTATTGTTACATCCACACAAGAAAACCAACAGCAAAGCAAGGGCTCTGGGCAGGAGTGAGAGAGGGCTGAGCAGAAAGATCACCACCATGAGACCAATGGCTGCCAGAGATAATGGCAGAAATTCTGCAGAGGCAAGGAGGTCACCACTATCAAATATGGTGAGAAGGGCAAGAACGTGAAAACAGCAACTTCAGCAGAGATGTTAGGCTGAAGCCAAACTAAAAAGAGAAGTGCCAAGAGAATGTGAATAAGCAGCCAAGCTCACTCAACCTCAGAAAACAGGGGGGAAAGACCAGAAGGAACAACCATCCCTATGGGTATTTGTGCCCTTCCTGCGCTTTTTTCTTGCTATCGAGGAATTTTCTATATTGTTTTTGAAACCGAATTTGAAATATACTCGGTTTTAAAACTATGTGTAAAGACAGGAAAAAATGAATAGCAGATATGCCTTACCCCATAATCCTAAGGAGGCCAAAGTCAGTTTCCCCCTCTCAGTGAGATTTCCAGACTTCACTGGGTACCATCACTCCCTAGTACATGGTACTTGGCTGGCTGGCACACCATGAACCCAGAGGAGCCCCTGGAAAGCAGTCACCTCCAAGACCAAGAGAAGCAATTTCACTTCCCTAAAAGGACAAACTCTGTCCTTTTAGTATCTGACTCCAAATATAGTGACCTTGTATTTTTAGTGAGGTGGACATAGGGTACTTGGTATTTACTGCATGTCTTACATTGATGCATTTCAGTCAAGACAGCTGAAAATGATTCTGCACCTTGTATCTACTTGAAATTAAATACTATTTATTTTATAAAGATTATTAAAAAGATGCCTCCCCACTTTCAGCAACAGCTTTCTGAATAAAACGGTAAGCTGCTTTGGCATTTCTCTCCAGGTCTGAAATATGCTAAAATTCAAGTTCATTCAACTATAAAAATTCTAAGATGAGGACCTCATGCTGAGGAAGAATGTTTTAAAATTCAAAGCCATGACTGCACCAGGCCATGTATCAGTCTGTTAAGAGGGGAAAATAGATGAATGAGGTAATACATGGAAAAGAATTTCTAGCTTGTTTCATAGGATCTAGTTTTCAGAAAGAAAAATCAAACTTCACAGGAATGTGTTATAATACACATGCAATCACTTTTATTCCTACCTAGTCTTGATAACATTTTAGATATCTGGTTAAAATAGATAAATCATTCTCTCAATATTTATATGTGTACATATATGTATACACACATACATATACACATATTTTAACAAATAATTTTCTCATTATGACTTTGGAGACACTTGGGAGATTTCTTTGTACAATATAATTCACTGTCGTCAGGATCAGGAAACACCTAGGAATATTTTTGTAAAAAAAACAAAAAACAAAAAACTGATCAGAATGTATTAATATTGGAATTTTGATAATTTGGAAGACTGAAACATTTGACTGTGAAAAAATTAAGCCAATGTGATCTAGCATACAAGATTAGGAAATCTTTTCCACTGTGTTTTTTCATATAATTGCTGCTTTTTGGAGGATGAACTGAGGTGCTGTTTCTTCCAGGAGAACTGCTATATGTCGAACTGGGCATTACCCTCCCCATAACTTCTGTCTGATTCATGTGTGTTACACATTATGGGGGGATAAATCAAAGGATGTTGATAGGGAAAACAGAAAGTCTCCTTTCCAGTGTCTCAATGCTTGCTAACATGGATACAGAATAATAAACTATATTCAATGATACGGAGGGGTTATATGTGGATTAATCCACCTTTAGAAGAACTTGCTCTCATGTGGGAGCTTTTTTGAGTGAATACTTACTAACATCACTCTGAAAAAATGGTGTTTATAAATGTATCAATGAGGGGTGCCTGGGTGGCTCAGTTGGTTGGGAGTCCGACTTCAGCTCAGGTCATGATCTTGCAATTGGTGGGTTTGAGCCCCACTTCGGGCTCTGTGCTGACAGCTCAGAGCCTGAAGCCTGCTTCAGTTTCTGTGTCTCGCTCTCTCTCTGCTCCTCCCCTGCTCATGCTCTGTCTCTCTCTGTCTCAAAAATAAATTTAAAAACCCTAAAAAAAATTTTTTAATAAAAATAAAAAATAAATAAATGTGTCAATGAGAAATGCTATAAATTATATGGTAAAATTATTATGCTAAAATTGCTATGGTTATACAACATTTTTGTGCCTTCATAAAATACTGGCAGGAACCTCTCTGTTTTCCTATTTCCTATCCAGTTGTGATTCATTTGTGTAGGGTGAGATGTAGTTGGGAATTAGGGAGCCAGGGGTTCTGTTGTGGATATGTTAAGTTTTAGGCGCTTAAGTGAAAACATCTGCTGGGCAGCTGGATCTATGTCTGAAGCCTACATTAAAGTCTTTGGGTGTTGAGATTATAAACTATTTTCTTCCTCCTCTATGTAAAAACACCCCCAGTGAATATGTTGTGCTATTTTATGATCAGAGAGAGGCAGTAGTTGATGCCTCTAGGAAGGATGGCATCAAGAGAGCAAGATTCTGGGGGCGCCTAGGTGGCTCAGTCAGTTAAGCATCTGACTTCAGCTCAGGTCATGATCTCACAATCCATGAGTTCGAGCCTCGCATTAGGCTCTGTGTTGACAGCTCAGAGCCTGGAGCCTGCTTTAGATTCTGTGTCTACCTCTTTCTCTGCCCCTCCCCTGCTCATGCTCTCTCTCTGTCTCAAAAGTAAATAAAAACATTAAAAAAAAAAAAAAAAAAAAAAAAAGAGAGCAAGATTCTGACGTTGCCTTATCTTGTCCCAAGAAACTATGGAAAACAAGAGGTAAAAATGGGGGTGGGGTGGGAGCCTTTGTTGTTGAAATCTGAGAATGGTGATGTCCACAAACCTAAGTTTCCAATCACAAAGTACTGTAGCCCTTCAAGGTATAAGATGTATGAACTGTGTTTTAAAAGACGAACTAAAGAAACTGACCCTATTATAATAACCATAATCTATTTCATAAAGTGGTAAGTCTGACCTTTCAGAGGAATCCACTAAGAAATATTATAATTTTACCTTCAAAATATGATAAATACTATGCAAATATATTTTGGTTTGGAACGTTCTGTTCTGAGAAAATGAGTGTGTGCATTTTCCTCTAATACTGCTCTGACAAGGATATTTTGGTTTCTACCATTAATAAAATTCGTCTTCCCTAGCAGGATGATATACAAAAGTCTACTCAAATTAAGCTTGTTTCTGTGTATGTGTTAGGAAGAAACAACCAATGAGAAGGAAGTCCCCACTTGTGTGTGTGATGAAGAGCACAACTCAGATGGGACAACAGATCAGAACTTTCTACCCAATCATCATAAGAACAAGGAGCCTTGGTGCTGAGGTGGGACTGATTACAATGGGCACATCCTCCCTGTTGATGATGATGTTCTGAGAACAGACTAAGACTCTGACTTCCTCCACATAGGAGCCTTGATGGAGACTCAGGAGTCAGTAACATCAAATTTGCTATCAAGTTCATCCATCCCAGAGATAATATCCTGTTAGAGGTTAGAAGGTAGAGAAAATTGACGCCACTTCCTTGCTAGTCCAATGAATGCAGTGCATAGGCCTATTTGCCTCTTTTTGAATATCTATATGAATAGGCAGCCTTTTTCTATAAAGGGCCGGAAAGTAAATACTCTAGGTTTAGTGAGCCATATGGTCTCTGTTACAACTACTCACTTCTGTTGTAGCATGAAGCAGTGATAAATAATGCATAAATGAATGTATATAACTGTGTTCCAATAAATCTTTATTTACAAATCCAACAGCAGACTGATTTAGTTTGTCAACTCCAAACTAAATCAACAGCCCATGTGGGTGACTTAGGCAAAGATTAAAATAAACTGTTTCCCTAATTTGTAACACACTGGCTAATTCATGGGCCATCCAGACCTGCTCCCTATATAAAGACAGTCATAAATTCTAAGGCAATCCTATTATATAACCATATTGATGAATATGAGAAACATGAAAATATATTCAATTATAACTCCCTACAATTGATCTAATAATGCTTAAATATAAAGTCTGTCATGCTTTCCTATCAAGCAAACATTTTTTACAATCATCTATTTGGTTGGGGTCTGTATAAATAGCTCCAAAGATAATATTTTGGCAGACTCACATAAGTTGTTTCATATTGTGCTTTTAAAATGCAGACTTGATGAAAAAGAACAAATGGTCAAGGCATTACAGTATTTTCCTTATGACCATAAGATGGCACCAAATTGTTACTATTCAACTAACAAGCACTTCCGCATACTTATCATAGGAAGGCCTTAATAGAAAATTGTTTTTTGTTTTTTTTTTAATTTTTTTTTAACGTTTATTTATTTTTGAGACAGAGAGAGACAGAGCATGAATGGGGGAGGGTCAGAGAGAGGGAGACACAGAATCTGAAACAGGCTCCAGGCTCCGAGCTGTCAGCACAGAGCCCGACGTGGGGCTCGAACTCACGGAGTGTGAGATCGTGACCTGAGCCGAAGTCGGCCGCTTAACCGACTGAGCCACCCAGGTGCCCCTAGAAAATTGTTTTTAATGTAGTTGAGTAGATTAGTATTTTTTAAAAAAGCACTATATTTAAAAAAAAAAAAAAAAAAAAAAAAAAAAGCACACTTTGTTTACAGTTAAAAGCTAGAAATACTTGGAACCCAAAATGGACCTCCAGGCTCATGCAGAACCACTCGACCAATTTCTGGCACTATGTGCTGTTAAGACTGTGAGATACGGTTTCTACCCAAAGGGTTAGAACAATTCAATTATTGCTGAAGAAATAATGGTGATGGGGCAACCCTGATTTTGATACGAAAGGCAGTTCTGCCAGGTCTAACAGCCATGGGACCGGCACAGAAATGTGGTCCTTTGCCCAGAATATTTGTCAATTTGGCTAGATTCCAACCAAAAGGGAAAGAAACAGCAAGGTCAGGTGTGTTCAGTGATCTGCACATGAAACACTGTCTACCTGGGGCAGCTGTACAAATGCAGGCAGGTACCACACTCGCAAATACTCAGGAGCACTACCAGGTTTAGATCAGAAAAGAATTTATAAAGATCAAAACTAATGGTTCAAATCATTTTTTATTTTCCTCCCCAAACTTCACCACTTAAACTTACTTTGAATGAGGAGGAAGATTATATCAAATTTCTGTCTAGATTTATCAATCTAGAGGCTTGGACTTGAATTTTTAATGCTTTCTAAAAAATAAAATCCAACAATTTTATGCCCAATCTTATGGATGGATTTATTCTTAATAGTATTTACAAGAAACTGCCCCCCACCCCCCACACACATATCTTTAGAGTAATCTATAAAGGCCAGGATGGTGGGCTCTTCAGCTGGGCTTTGAAGAACAGGTGAAATTCTAATTCTCAAAATTGAGGCAGAGGAAAAAGGTTCTTAAGTTGAAGGAATACTGTCCCAAAAGATCAGTAAGTAGATTGTGTTAGAACACTGTGTGAGGCAGGAGGCTAGAAAGATCCAAGGAAGAATTATGACTAAAATAGAAAAGAAAAAACAAAACAAAACACTGTTTTCTATTCTTCCACCACAAATCGTTTGGGGCAAGCAGCTAATATCTAATGTTAATGCGATTCACTTAGTGGGTCTCCACAAACAGCAAACTTCAATCTAAGCTATGCAGTTCTTTGCTGTATATTCTCTCACCTCTTAAGAGAGTGTCTTATACTGCAAATATTAAAAAGATGTGCTCCCAATAATTCAGATGGGTGCCTTCCTGTCAGTAATCTTAATAATAACAGATTCGTTTTGAAAGCTCTGTAACAAAGCTAAAATGTTATCTTTCCCCCAGCACTTTGAATTTATGTTTGCTGAGTCCTACATAATAACTATACTAAAAAAACTATTTTCAAAAAAGTTTATTCTGTCAAAGCCAAGTTTACATTCATTTATTGCTTTACTTTTAGCAAAAGAATAGATAATGCCTGTAACAAGAAATGATTTTCCTACATTATACTTGGTCAGCCATGGCTTTTATTTTTTTAAGTTTTTCCTTTACTTTTTATTTTAGAAAGAGCGGAAGTGGGGGAGAGGAGCAGAGGGAGGGAGGGGGGGAGAGAGAGAAAGGGGGGAGGGGAGGGAGGGGGAGGGGAGACGGAGACAGAGAGAATATTAAGCAGGCTCCATGCTCAGTACAGAGTCCGACAAGGGGCTCAATCCTATGACCCTGGAATCATGACCTAAGCCAAAATCTAGACCTGGACACTCAAATGACTAAGCCAGCCAGGTGCCCTAGTCAGCTGTGGCTTTAAATCATTCTGGGCTAAAACCTCATCTAACATGTCTACTTGGAAATAAGGACAGCAGAAACTTCCATTTCAAATTGACCTGTGTCCCATTAAAGGCTGCTCAGCTTCAGTAATTCTCCCAACAGCTCTACCTTCCAAGCCAGAAAGCACGAAACAGGTATTTTCCACATTTTTCTTTTCTCCCATGTCAATGCTCTCTCTTAGAAGATAGAAATGCCATGCCTTTCTTTCCACACTGACTGTCACAGCTCAATCAGTCCCTCTACCACTTAAGCGTCTACAATTCTCTTCAGCAGTCTCCCTATTTTGTCTTTACAATCTACCCTCTACGCTTCCAAGAGTATATTACAAGACAAAAATCCAAACCTCACATCATACTTCAACTTGCTACCAGTCTAATATGTCTTTACCTTCACCACTAGGCTCCTATCTGTCCAACCCCTTACATTATATACCTCCTGCCTTAAAAGTCCCAAACTCCTTGTAGTTTTCACTTCCAGTGTTCCTTCCAGCACCACATCCGCCCACCCCAGCCAACACCTCTGTAGAGGCTGTGCACTTGATTATAATATTCTGCTGCTTCTAGGCTAGAGATTCCTAATTTTTTAAGGTTTGATTGAGATGCTACTAGTTCTAGGAAATTTCTTTGACAACCTCTTCCCATGAAGTTGTTTATCTCCTTTGACTACTGTAACATTTCAGCATTTACCACTGTGCTGAATGTATCTCATATTGGTCTCCAGGGTTAAAACTGAGAACTCCCCAAAGGCAAGATACTACCTCTTATTTCTTTATAAATCTAAACCTGTAACAATATTTGCAGCCTATTATATCTACATTAATATCAAGGACTGGTTAGCCATTATCCATTATCAACAACCAACTCTGAAAACCAAAACCAAAAATAAGGTTGTCCAACAAGAGTTAATCTTCATACCAAATTCTAACTGACCTCAAGGAAGCTTAATGATGGGGATAATCTGCTTGTCCAGTCACATACCAGTTAGGATTAATATTTACCCACTCTGTTTTAGTATGCAAATCAGCTGTCTGGACTGCATCTTAGTCTAAAAAGGCATTTCAAAGATTTCCAAATGCCAATGTCAAGGGAAACTTCCAGTAAAATGTGTGCTGGGTTCACCTTAATGCATGTGTATTTTTAAAATAAATGTGCAAAGGGGCACCTGGGTGGCTCTGTCGGTTAAGCATCGGACTTTGGCTCAGGTCATGATCTCACTCACGGTTCGTGGGTTTGAGCCCCGCATAGGGCTCTGTGCTGACAGCGGGGAGCCTGGAGCCTGCTTCAGATTCTGTGTCTCCCTCTCCCTCTGCCCCTTTCCCCACTCGTGCTCGCTCGCTCTCGCTCTCTCTCTCTCTCTCTCTCTCTAAAATAGACCTTAAAAAATATTTTAAAAAATAAAATAAAATATAATAAAACAAAACAAATGTGCAAAGACCATTACTAACTTTCATGAAATAGCTTGTTAACAGTTATATACCCTGCTAACCATGTCCATGAGCTCTTAAAGGGCAGGGATGCCATCACCTTTTTATTCTTAGCACACTCTGGGTACTAAGTAAAAGTTTACTGAAATGACAATTCATCCATCCAAGTTTTTGCATGAGTCATATGTGGAAGTCAAATGCAAATGAACTGCCCAGTGACAAAGGCAGTAAGTAAGGTAAAGTTAATTAAGGTTCTCAGATACGGTATTTATGGTTTGCCACCAATTCCTTTCACTGAGAAACTATTTGGAGTATGGCCAAGACTCATTTTACTTATGTTCTATATAAAAGAGATCAAAATTTAAAGTGATTTCAGAAAGACTACCAATATGAAAGATGTACCCTACCTTTTATAACGTAAACAAACTGTGTTTATGCTTTCTGAGTGTGGTTACTATTAAATAAAGCCTGTATCCTGAAGGCAGGGTGGGGGGAGGGGGTTTAGGTTGCCTGATTTCATCTCTAGGTCATGCTATGCCCAGTACAAATACTAGAGAACATGCTAAGCCTTGTTTCTTTGTAGCGGGGAATTATCTAACTAATTGGTGAATTATTTCAAGTTCCTTTCTCTTCTTCCCAGATGTGTAATCACTTGGGATCAAATGACTCCATGAGGTAGTCTTACAGGAAAAAAAAAAAATCAAATAGGTTAGTATTATTAAGGGCTCTAGGAAGTCCTAGGGCTAGGAAATGGGGTAAAAATTTTAAATTTAGATACTAGTACATTTAAATAAGCAATGCTAATTTGATGATATATTATGGAAGATATATATACAAATATTCTAATTTGTTGTCATACTATGGAAAATTGAAACCTGGATGTAGTATATCTGTACTGTACATTTCACTTCTTTTTAAATCACAGATTCTATGCACTATGAGTAGTGCCTAATTTCTGTATCTTCAACATCCCTAAGATTTTAATGTTAACAGCCCCGACTGGAAGGTCAGAAACTTAAGAAAAGAAATAATTTTTTCCTTGTGGTTTAAAAACGAAATGAAAAGATAGGCACATTTATTTCATACAAGTCATACTCTGAACCTAAAATGGAAAGCAAAAGATTGATATGCACTTAACATATTTCAAGTCTTTGTAACAGACAAAAAAAGTCATACAAAATTTAGGTATGAGACCACGTCACTAAAGATCAAGTTGACTAGACAATGGCTTCTATGTTCTATCTGATGAGAAAAATATACACTTGACTATTGAGCCTTAAAGAATAAAGTAGAATAAATTGAAGACATCTCAGCTCCTTATACTCAACTGTTTCAATTACAAGAACTCAAAGAACCAATATTTTCCCTGTCATTAACAACAATATTTCAGTGCTAACACTGGCAGGTTAATATTGGTGATAAAAACTGGAAAGTGGTTTATCCTGACAGTTTAAAAAATGGACAATAATTATAAAATACAAAACTCACTAATTTCAAGAATTAAACATGTAAGAATTTGAAACCCATTTCTGTTTCAGAGAGAAATATTCAACAGGAAAATGGACTTCAAACTTTCAATTTCTGCCCATATTTGCCACAACACACTAAAAAAAAAAATACCTACACTTCATCAAGCTAGTATAAAAACCGATGGCATTTCAAGAGTAAATCCAACTATTTCTTCAGCATGCCCAGTGAAACAGAAGGCAGGGAGAGAACAAATGATAGAAGTACGAAAAGGGACAGGCTCAGGGCAGTGCTGCAATCTAAGCCAAAAAAGATGCAGATTCACGAAGAGCAAGGCAGCACAGAATCTTCCACATAAACCCTGGTTCATGAACCATCTATTTGAGTTTAGGACTCTTTGAAGTATAGCACTCTATATTTCCTAAGAAAGATGCTTAAAAACATACATAAAAAGACGTTAAGAAAAATAAAATCCAGTTATTCATGTGAGGTACTTGGATTTATATTTAAGGGATGACAAAATGATACTTGACAAAGTGCGTATTTATATTTAACTCAAAAAAGAGGCATAACATGTTAATATAATCTGTTATAAATTTCAGCCCCATCACTATTAAATACTTTTGATTCTATAACTAAGTGTTAATTATAGACAAAGCTACTCTACCTAGAATGCCACTTGATAACCCTGTAGTAATTTTGCTAGATCAAAGACTCGTAACTTAAAACAAAACAAAACAAAAAAAAGCAACCATTTACACTTACTAAGAAAAGCAAACATTTACTTCAAATTGCAGTATAGGCTTTTCAATCACAAAAAGAAAGAAAAGAACAGTGATCTGACAGTGGTCACATCCTGTGCAAAAAACGTGATACAAAACTGGTAACACAAGGTATCTGTGCTGCTTACATTGCAGGAAAAAGGAAATACAGTAGCTGAAATACGGCACTCCTGGGAATCAACTTCTAAACCAAAAGAATGCCTTTGAAATGACTAAATTTATTTGTGTATTAGTAAGAAAGCCCCACCACCATAAATAGTACAATATTTAAAAATTAAAAAAAATTTGTATCTATCTAAGATAGATAGTGTATTGTTAGACCTCTTTAAGTGCAGAAGGTGGTTCAGGTTTTGTCTTTTTTTTTTTTTTTTTTTAATTAAATAACTGCCCATATGCTTTATAAAGTTCCACTCAATTGCAAAAGCCAATTTAAATCAAGAAATATGTTATCAAAGTTGCATAATTTCATTTGGGACTGCCAGCAGGTTAAAGTCTCAAATCAAGTCTTTAACAGAACACTCATTTTTAGTCAATGGAAAGTTAAAAAGTTCTCAAATCTTCATTATCCTCTGGAACTTGCCCTTCTAAATGATCCTCAGACTGCAATTCCTAGTTTGCAAATAAAAGAATGCAATATGCATCATACTTCAAGAAAAGACGACGATGTCGAACTAACATGCTTCTGGATCTTTTCCCTGCTCCTTTCCACCTGCTTTATAATTTCGGCTACTATGCATACTGACGAGGTGAGACCCAAAAGAAACAGCAGATCTGCAAGAGAAAATAAGGTGCATCTTACAATTCTTTGAAACACAGTTGCAAAGTGTAATAGCTTACATTTTTCCAGCATTTTACCAGAACTTTTTAAAATACACTGTCTCACAGCATTCCACCGGGTACATACAATCAGCCTCAGTTTAAAATTGAGGAAAGTAAGGCTCAAAACGTATTAATCCCAAGTTATATAGCTAGAAAAGGCAGCAGCCAGAGCTAGAACCCAAGTCCTCGGACTACTTTCCCAGAACCATAACCTCATAACCATAACCTGTAACAACAATACAAGAGGCCTTTTCTATTTAATAGACCTTATACAGCCTTTTTAAAAGGCTGTTCAAGCAGTGGTAACTGATTTGACTGAAAAATGCCTATCTAAAGATTACTTAGAAATTTCTATCTATTCCATTCGAGACCCTAGAATTCTACTCATCATTTAACGATCATGTCTTTACAACAGTATCCACACTATCTCATTCTTATTCATTGCTTGAAAAACTGCAGCTATCTCAAGACTCCACTTTTTTTTTAAGAGGAACAGTGTAAATATGAAATTAAAATACTAAAAGCCAGTACAACTTTAAGGTAAATTGTAACTTATACCATAAAACACAGTGAGACTTCAGAACTTATTTTCATAAATACCCAAATTAACTTTAAAATACATCAGCCCTCACACTTACATAGGAAGATTTATTTTTAAATACACTGTATCCTATAAGTTTAATACATAGTATGTGAAAGAATAATGCCTATCTTCCATACAATCTGATTAAAATTTCCTGCTTTCAGGGTCAGACTGTTATTTTGTAAATAATGAATTAGCAAGTAAGAATAGTGAAATATTCGTTTAATTATTGAAACTAACTTTAAAGAAGAGCAATCTGGTTTTCAGTGAGCTTAAATCTAGATTTTTCTTCATACAAGATTGAAAAGTTATAAACTACAATTACTCCATAACAAGTTTTTGTTTGCTGTAGTTCAGAATCATCAAATACAATCTGACAACTGATAATCTATAAAATATTACAGGAAAAAAATTACAAAAAAATTTTAAAGTCTAGAGTGAGGCAAGTGTCTCCCCTAAACTTGCTTAAATGAAAAAAAATAGAACACAAGTCTCTCACTTTTTTATCTCACTTTTTAAAAGGCAATTTTTGGGACGCGTGGGTGGCGCAGTCGGTTAAGCGTCCGACTTCAGCCAGGTCACGATCTCGCGGTCCGTGAGTTCGAGCCCCGCGTCAGGCTCTGGGCTGATGGCTCAGAGCCTGGAGCCTGTTTCCGATTCTGTGTCTCCCTCTCTCTCTGCCCCTCCCCCGTTCCTGCTCTGTCTCTCTCTGTCCCAAAAATAAATAAATGTTGAAAAAAAAAATTTAAAAGGCAATTTTTATTCAAACAAATGCATTATAAAATACAATACTTCATCTAAAATATATAAATTATAAAAAGATAACATTTTCTTTACCCAGTATACTTAGGCTCTCGGTCTGAAAAACTTTTTGAAGTGGAGGAAAGTAAATAACTAACAATTGTCCCATGATGGATCCAAGAACTGCATAGCAAAACATTTTATTACTGCAGAGTCCAATCTCAAATACAGACTTGGTCTGTTGGCAGAGCAAAGAGATAAATATTATTCCTTGGTCCCTGAAACAACTTCTTTATTATTACAATCATCTCCAATTATTAATAAGCTGGACTGAATTTCACAATGGCAATAGCATGAAATCTCTTAATTTTAACTATTATTTTGGAATAATTCAGATGGAATAAGGGTACAAATTAAAGCAGCTTCTCTTCGGAGCGCCTGGGTGGCTCACTCAGTTGAGCGGCCAACTCCTGATTTTGGCTCAGGTCTTTTGTTTTTTCTTCAGGATTTTAAAAAAATTTTTATACGAAATTTATTATCAAATTGGTTTCCATACAACACCCAGTGCTCATCCCAACAGGTGCCCTCCTCAATGCCTACCACCCACCCTCCCCTTCTTCCCACCCCCCATCAACCCTCAGTTTATTCTCAGTTTTTAAGAGTCTCTTAAAGGGGCGCCTGGGTGGCTCAGTCAGTTGAGCGGCTGACTTCAGCTCAGGTCATGATCTCACGGTCCGTGAGTTCGAGCCCCGCGTCGGGCTCTGTGCTGACAGCTCAGAGCCTGGAGCCTGTTTCAAATTCTGTGTCTCCCTCTCTCTGACCCTCCCCCGTTCATGCTCTGTCTCTCCCTGTCTCAAAAATAAATAAACGTTAAAAAAAAAAAATTAAAAAAAAAAAGTCTCTTATGGTTTGCCTCCCTCCCTCTCTACTTTTTTTTTCCCCCCCTTCTCCTCCCCCGTGGTCTTCTGTTAAGTTTCTCAGGATCCACATAGGAGTGAAAACATCTGGTGTGTCTTTCTCTGTATGACTTATTTCACTTAGCATAACACTCTCTAGTTTCAGGTCTTGATCCCATGGTTCAGGAGATGGAACCCTGCATCGGGCTCTGCACAGACAGTGCAGAGCCTGCTTGTGATTCTCTCTCACACATACACACATTAAAAAAAAAAAAAAAGATGCTTCTCTTTATCATGAAAGAGTTTTCTCTAAAAGACTGAAGATTAACAGCAAGACCATAGAAAGAAAAGAAACTTTAGCATTCCAAAACATAAGAAACTTTATTTGTATGATTACTTTGATAAATCATTTTTAAATTAATTAATTTATTTAAATTTTATTTCATTAACATACAGTGCAATATTGGTTTCAGGAGTAGAATTCACTGATTCACCACTTACAGACAACACCCAGTGCTCATCACAACAAAAACCATTTCTATCCATTAAGGTAGATAATCTAAAAGCTTTTTTTTTTTTTTTTTTTTTTTTAATGTTTATTTGCTCTTAAGAGAAAGAGAGAGAGACAGAGTGCAAGCAGGGGAGGGCAGAGAGAGAGGGAGACACAGAATCCAAAGCAGGCTCCAGGCTCTGAGCTGTCAGCACAGAGCCCGATGCGGGGCTCAGACCCTCAAACTGCAAGATCATGACCTGGATTGGGGTCAGACACTTAACCAACTGAACCACCCAGGCACCCCCTCTAGAAGTTTAGACCTAATTATGTGTGTACTAAAAATGTAAAACTGCCTTTCATAAAACAAAAAATGTTGTAGCTTATTCAAAACTTAATCTAAATTAATGATAATTCATTACACTTGGAAAGTTCCAGGATGGCAAATAGTAAAAGACGTAACTGAGGATTTATAAGGTATTCTAAAATTGAAATGAATGGTCAGGCCTCAAAATGGAACCAGTTTTCAAAAACAATTATGCTCAAAAGTACTACTAGGTTCTAGCCCATAGCCCATTATTTTCTATCAAAACACTTCAATCAAGAAAAGGCAATCACATCTTAACATACAACATGGGAAGAGGGGCCCCTGGGTGGCTCAGTCGGTT
Source organism: Puma concolor (assembly GCF_028749965.1). Lineage (NCBI taxonomy): Eukaryota > Metazoa > Chordata > Mammalia > Carnivora > Felidae > Puma > Puma concolor. The sequence goes on along the minus strand of NC_141675.1, from coordinate 27,331,880 downwards.
AAGCATCTGACCTCGGATCAGGTCATGATCGCCCAGTTTGTGGGTTCGAGCCCCGCATCAGGCTCTGTGCTGACAGCTCAGAGACTGGAGCCTACTTTGGATTCTGTGTCTCCCTCTCTCTGCCCCTCCCCCGTGTGTGTGTGTGCACGGTCTCTCTTTCTCAAAAATAAAATAAACATTAAAAAAAATTTTTTTAATGGGGGCACCTGGGTGGCTCAGTCGGTTGAGCGTTTGACTTCAGATCAGGTCATGATCTCACAGTTTGTGGGTTCGAGCCCCGCATCAGGCTCCGTGCTGACCACGGACAGCTCAGAGCCCGAGGCCTGCTTCAGATTCTGTGTCTCCTTCTCTCTCTGCCCCTCCCCTGCTCACGCTTTGTCTCACTGTTTCTCAAAAATAAATAAATGTAAAAAAAAATTTTTTTAATTAAAATTAAAAAAAGATACAACATGGGAAGAAAATCAAATTTAAAATGTCCTAAGCTCTGACACACTGACAGAAGTAATGGGAAAACATTAATATACACAAAATTGTTCTTGTACTTCTAATAACACTTTCTTCTAAAATGAGACTAATACCAGGGTGCCTGGATGGCTCAGTCGGCTAAGCATCTGACTTTGGCTCAGGTCATGATCTTACAGCTAGCTCATGGTTCAAGTCCCGAGGGCTCTGTGCTGACTGTTCAGAGCCCGGAGCCTGCTTAGGATTCTGTCTCCCTCTCTCTCTGCCCCTCCTCCACTCGCACTTTGTCTTTCTCTCTCTGTCCCAAAAATAAACATTAAAAACATTTTTTAAATGAGACTAATGCCATCTTAACAGAACCCATGAGTTTTGTCTAATACTCTCAGATATGTTAACTTGAACCTATCGTAAAACTACAGATAACAAGAGAATACAAAGAAGAAACACCAAGTGCTGACACCTATGATTTTCTTGGATCTTCTGGTCAAAGTTAAGGCTATCATCATCTCAAATGCCCCATCCCCATAATGACATGTTTGTGGGTAGACGTATCTGTATCTGGGGCTGTAATCTGTGGTGACAAAATCAGCTAAAACCCCACAATCCTTGCCTACTTACAATTAGTATTCTACCAATTCAATCAGCCAGCTAAGATCACCTAAGCTTACCTGGGATCTGGAACTTAGTGCATTGAACATATCGAAAAATACAAAGCACGTGAACGTCATTGTTGTGTCTCGAGGTGTTATCACATTGTCTCGTAGCTGTCACGAGGAAAAAGAATGATTTTCAGTGGGTGAATTTAATGGACAAATGCTGCATGCTTGTAAAAGGTTAATATTTTCTTTGCTTTAACATGAAAGAGCTGTAGTCTAAGATATAAAACATATAAGCTGGCTATACTTCCTATATGCCATTTAAGAAAGTCACTAAGGAATAGCTGTAATTTAAATAAAGTAATGGGGCGCCTGGGTGGCGCAGTCGGTTAAACGTCCGACTTCAGCCAGGTCACAATCTCGCGGTCCGTGAGTTCGAGCCCCGCGTCAGGCTCTGGGCTGATGGCTCGGAGCCTGGAGCCTGTTTCCGATTCTGTGTCTCCCTCTCTCTCTGCCCCTCCCCCGTTCATGCTCTGTCTCTCTCTATCCCAAAAATAAATAAACGTTGAAAAAAAAAAAATTTAAATAAAGTAAAAAGTCTTCTCACAAACCACGTATTGGATATTAAAACAACTTTCTTTTTTGATGTAATAAAATAGCAGTAAGGACTCAGATTTTCTAGTTTCTCCCCAAATTTTAATATATTAATTTTTATTGTACTGGTATGTCTCTGCAGATTTAAACTAGTCTAATAAATGAATAAGCAATTCTATTAACCCATAAAGCCTGAAATCAAACTATTTTTAAATGTTTTTGTTATCATGTTTTCCAAAGAGCTCTCTTAACTTTCCAGGCTTCTATGTAAAACACCAAAAAAAGTGAATCCTATCATACAGAATGCATATTATTAAGGCAGAGCTTATCAAGTAACTATACCTCCCGCCAGAAGACAAACAAAGTCCCACAAACAATGATTATAGATGAAACAAGTATTTTAAGTATCAGGTTTTTGGTCAATATGCTGTCCTTCCAGTTTCGTGGAGGTTTACGAATGACATCTTTATCCACTGGTTCTACTCCAAGGCTTCAAAACAAATAGAAAAGTGAATTACTTCAAAGTTTTAGGTTTTGATTTGTTATTTTCATAATCCCATTAACCTCAATTATCCAGGAAATGAAATGTTTTCTTATGGAAACAAAATGTTGACCATAAAAACCTTGGCTATAATTACTCAAAAATAACCATGGATTTTATCACTCTTCCTTCTTTTACTCTTGTTTATTTGGCATAGTTTGATGGGAGACTGTTGGTCAAATTTCAAAAAAATTGTCCAACTTCATTTACATATAAATTTACTTATTTCAAATATGGCCTGAAATACTAAGCTACCACGTAAACCCTGAAATACCTTTTCAGGCAAGGAGATTTTAAGTAGGATGACTTATTGTAATGGCTGCTGACATGCATCAGTCAATTATTCTTTCTGCTGGGAAGCAGCATCTAAGGCCCCATTACAGAAGAAAATACTTACATGCTTAAGTCTCAATACTTTCTCACAGTCTCTAAAATTGACAAAAGAACCCAGGTAGTAACACTAAACTCAGGATTTCTCCATTACATCCCATTCTTAGAGACAAAAGCTTTCTTCCTGAGAACAGGAACTGTACCTATATACCCTGATCTGTTCTCAACTTAAGAATGGGCATCTAACACAGTGCAAAAGCTCGGTCCATGACATGTCAACAAACACCCAAAGAGAGTAAATGATATATGCATACATCACACAATGTATAACAAACGTGTTGCTGCATGATAGATTTCCAATCCTATCCATGAATAAAATATTAAAACTTAATCATCAGGATATCACACCTTCCTTGTCTTTCTACTAGCTCATGCATAAAAAAACTCTTACCTCTGAGCTGGAGGTCCATCCATAATTATATTGATCCACAAAATCTGCATGGCATTGAGAGGATTAGGAAAGTTCATTAATGTAGCCAATGAGATTAAAGTTAATGCTGCTATACTCCTGTTGAAAAAAAGTAATTGAAAAAAATCTGTCAGCATAGTATACTTCCTACTACTTTTATAGCACTTCCTTAGCATTTGAAAATCTCATTTTACTACTGTGCTTTTAAAGGAAGTCTGTATATCCAATTACCCTATGCTTCATTTGGGTGTGAATATTCTGAAGCTAAAGTTAAACTTTATAATCCACAGCATTTAAATAAAGGATTTCAAGATGTTTAGATAATAACAAATAGAGGAAGATTTTAAACACTGAGTTCAGAATAGCTGTTACTACAGTATAGTTAACAGTTTCAACAATATTTTGGCAACTATTTTTTGACGACAGAAAAGCCCTTCTACTTTTGGAAAAAGATACCAAGGAAACACACTAAGATTTGACACTGCTTCCTTGGTTATTTCTGGAGCTAGTAAATAAACCACAAAGGTTTATACATTTTGATGATGACTTAGACATCATCTCTTTATCTTGCCATTTTTAATTTTAGGATAGAATTAATTTTCATTTTGGAAAAGTTACATATGAACAACACTCAGAAATAGCCAAAAAGCTTCTAAGCATTCTGCTTGAATTCTACTTGTCACATAATTTATCTATAAGACCCATGGTGACAAACTTCTTATAAACTTACGTGCTCAGTTGGAATCTAACAAAATTTTTAATGTTATTATAAATCCCTTTACCCTCTTCAATTGCAGACCTGAAAGTTAAAAAAAAAATAAGTGATAATTATCATACAAAAATAAAGATATATCTACTCTAAAACACCATAGACCTACTTTTGAAAACAAGTTTCCAACTGATGTAACAATCCATCATTAAAAAAGAGTCTGTTATTTTCTTCACATATTAAGATTAGAAACAAATATGGAAACATTATTCTGGTAAAGAATTAAAGTCACATCTGTGAAGCTCCACCTGAACTAATTTCATTATACAATATTAAAATTCTTATTCTTAAAGATATTTCAACATTACAATCATAACACTGTCTTTTTACACAACAGACAATACTACACATTTATAACACTAAAATAATGAGCTTCTTTACCCCTTCAATTTTATTTTTCTTAAAGGTAAAGACGCATGCATGGTAAGGAATTAAATTAATGTATGTCAGGAATTAAATGGCAATAAAATATATTAGAAATCTAGCACATAATCTACTATTGTTCCTACATACAATTAGAAATTCTGCTTTAGCAGAATTATATAAAGAATACGGTTTACAAAGATTCATTTAAATTCTCATTTGGTTAGATCTAGGAAAATACATGTTTTTTAAACAACTTCCCCTTCCTTTCAAGATTTTTATACAAGTCTCAGAATGCAAAGGAAAAAAACCCTATATCCCTATAAAAGCGTGGCAATTCAGAGCTCCCACATGCTCCACTTCAGGCCTCGATGGGTTAATGAAGTACCCTGGACATATAATTAGCATGTGTCACTGAACTGAGGAGGACTCAGGTTATCTAACAGGTGATTATCAAGTAACAAGAGTCAGGGGACCCCCACATGAACATTGTGCAACTGACATTACCAGGTATAACATAAGAATCTTAAATCAATTAGAAACCATGGCTGAAGGAGACAACGCTATTTAAAACATAATCACTTGTATCACTGACAACAGGGACAATTACAGACAGAAGGCAATAGGTATGGATAGAGATTTGATTATTTTAATACTTATTGTAAAGCCACACATATGCATATTTCTAATAGACTGAATTTAAGTAGAATAAAGGCTCCATTAAGGTTTACTGCCGTGCCACTACACTGGTGGCCAGAAAAATGTGACATCTGGCTGGCACTCAATAAATATTTCTTAAATGAGTGACTCTGCCATTTATTATATCCTTTTCATTCCATACAAATAATTTTCTTCGAAACTATACACTAGGCCATAAATAAGATTAATTAATCCTAGTAAAATAGTTCATCCACTGTGCACATATTTAAACAGTGACTATACTAATTCTTTTCCAGTTGAACTGTCTGGAGATGGGTACAGAAAAAGATGGGAAAAGATTCTCTGATGTGCATTCACTGAAACAAAACTTACATTATGGTTTGGAAATCATCATCCACAAGGATCATGTCTGCTGCCTCTTTGCAAACGTCTGTGCCAGTCTGACCCATTGCAACTCCAATGTCTGCAGCCTTCAGAGCAACTGCATCGTTGACTCCATCTCCTGTCATGGCTACAACTGAGCCGTTCTTCTGTAGAGACTGGAGTGGGGGGGGGGGGGGGGATTCTGATAAAAATGTTGCTTCCACAAAGATAAAGGGATAAATAACTCCTATTTTACTCATATAATAAAGACTGGAAACAAGACAGACCACCAATTTTTCAACAACCTTCAATATATGGAGGTGTTAAGATAAAGTTTAGAAGAAGTTTTTATTAATAGTCTCATGTATGAGAACCATGTCTAAAGTCTGATCTAGAGTTAATTATACAGTGGCTCTCAGGGGCAATTTTGCCTTGTAGGGGACATGTGGCAATGTCTGGAGATATTTTTTACTATCATGACTGGATGCTACTAGCATCTAGAGGGTAGGGGCCAGAGATGCTGCTAAACATCCTACGAGGTACAGGACAGGCCCTCACAACAAAGAATCCAGCCCAAAATGTCAATAGTATGAAGGCTGAGAAACAGTATGAAGGCTGAGAAACAGTATGAAGTCTGAGAAACTAATGCAATGGAGGGCTATTGTGATTAAGAACTTAAGCCCTTTAACTAATGGATACTACGTCAGTTGCTTTGTATATATTTACTGATTAATATAAATAACCATAAGTTTCAAAATATTATTCCCTCATAATATCTCCTTTTCTTGCTCTATTTATTCAGTTTCTAAGCAATTACTGCTAATTACACTGGGATGATTTGGCTATGGACTCCTGTCAGAACATACGACTACAATGTCAATGGTTTAAAGAAGGTTGTACTTGCAGATATTTCATTCAAGGTTTCTTCTACATCTTCCTTTGCTAACTACATTCTCTATTAATGCTTCAATTTCAAGCTCTAAAAAAAAAATAATAATCACCTCTTTTGCTTCACGATACCTTTTACTTTAATGTTCGATCAACATTCCTAGTAATGCAATCATAATGAAAGACAAGAAGTAGCATTTTGGAGATAGCGATAAAACAATTGGATTTTTAGAGACCCACCTTAATAATTTTCATCTTGTGCCTGGGACTAGCTCTGTAAAATACCGCAACCTGTAAAAACACAGGATACACTAAAAATCTTCAATGTTAAGAAATATCAGAATAACTCATGCATTTATGACCCAGATTTTTAAAAATTATCTATTTAAAGTATATTTACTTTGCCACAGAGATCAAGCTTAAGCAAGAGGTCGTATCTGTTAAGACACTCATTTGACATGATCATTTCAAAACTTTACCAACAGTAGCACCGGAAATACACAATCTAAACAAGTTATCCAATTTAACCCATTATGTTTAAAGTCTGAAGAGAAACAGCCTTATTCTTGAAATGTTTCAGAGACAGAGAAGGAAGAATTCACCTCCATATGTTTCTTCATTACACTGGCCAACAACAAAAATGGCCTTTTCCCTTCGTTCTGTCTTCAGGAAGGATAAAGAACAGCTGCCTTTTTTGCTGTTGTTGTGGTTTTGTTATTGTTGTTGTTTATAAAGTGTCAAGTGTCGGGGAGCCTGGGTGGCTCAGTTGGTTAAGCATCTGACTTCGGCTCAGGTCATGATCTCATGGTTCATGAGATTCAAGCCCCGCATCGAGCTCTGTGCTGACAGCTCAGAGCCTGGAGCCTGGTTCGGATTCTGGGTCTCCCTCTCTCTCTCTGCCCCTCCTCTGGTCATGCTCTGCCTCTCTCTCTCAAAAAATAAACACTAAAAAAGTAATAAAAAATAAAGTGTCAAGTATCTGCTCATTCTCCCTCTTCATTTTAATTCTTTAGGTTCTCCTACACTATATTTCCAACAGTTTATATGATCTTATCCCTCCAAACCATGCATTTAATTCCCTTTTCTGATGCCATCTCCTGGTCTCCTCAAACCCCTTCACTGTGCCCCAAAGGCAGACATCAACAACATCCCCTGTATCCTCCACTTCTGCACATTGCTCTAACCTAATTTTGCACACAGCAAAGCCATCCCTACGGTCCTCTCAAAAAGTACCACCAGGAGAGCCTAGACAGGGGTAGGTGTCTTTCATTCCCCCTTTTTTATTCATAAAACCTCAGTTTTGAAGGTCACAGGATACTATACTTCCTACTAACTGCAGTCATTCACTGCTCCAGGTCACTCCCCCATGTTTCACAAAATGTTTTTCAGATTTTTTTTTTTAATGAATACAATGTTGTATTAGTTTCACATGTACAACACAGTGATTCACAATTCTATACGTTACACAATGCTCACCATAAGAGTAGTTACCATCTATCACTACACATTATTATAACACTATGGACTATGTTCCTTACACCGTACTTCTCATCCCTGTGACTTAATGAACTTCTGCTTCACTGTCACTCTTTCCAACAACACTCTTTTCAACACTTAAGTCACGGCGATTTTAATAACTACATAATATACCATTCTTCTCCCTACTGTCCTAGAGGATTAATTCATACTAAGTTTTCTCTCCTCATACTTCCAATTTATCACCATCTCCAACCCTAGGCTCCGTTGACAACTTTGCTTCCCACTTCAAAGAAAAGAGAATGAGGAAAGAACTTCCGTAATTCCCACCATCCAATATCTGTATCCAAGCACTATCCTTTCCTTCTCTCCTTTTATTATAGATGAACTAAATATGCTCCTAGCACACGAGTCAAATATTCTACCTTCTGACCTATTTAAAGATCATTGCTCCAGAAATTCTATCCTCTCTTGCATCAAAATCTTTTCCTCACTGATGCATCGTTATCATCAGTATACAAACATTTGATTATTTCTTCCATTTAAATAAAAACAAAACCAAAAAGTTCCCTTCTTGTTTGGGGCACTACCCTACATTTTCCTCCTCCTTTATAGCAAAACTCCTCTGTACTTGCCATCTCCCATTTCCCCTCTTCTCATGCTCTCCTGACTCCATCCCAGTTGCGCCGCTGCCCCCACCACTGCGCTGAAACCCCTGCTGAAGACTATTAAAGACGACCTGCTTTGCTCACACCAGTGGTCATTTCTTTTCTGACTTACGCTCTCAGCAGCACGCTAACATAGCCGGTAATTCCCTTCTCCTGAGATACTTTCTGCTCTTGGCTTCCATGATCACCCTATAGTCTCCTGGTCTTCCTCCTACCTTTCTGGCTGCCCCTCTTTTGCAGGCTCCTCCGGACCTCCCTGAAGTCTGAATCTTGGAATATTTCAGGACTCAGTTCTTAGATTCCTCTCTACAAAAGGTCTAAGAATCTCCACCTGTCCCTAGGTGATCTCATCCAGCCTTAGAGATTTAGATTTTATTTTTATGCATTTTTGTCTTCAGCCCCAGTATCTCTTCTAAAATCCAGACCAGTGAAATTAATCTACCCACCTATTCCAAAGTTCCTTTTGGATGTCTCATCTAAGACTTAAAAATATCACAAACTGAACCCCTGTTATTTCCCAAAATACATGTCCTTCATATCCTCTGCTAATGGCAAGTATATCCTCCTAGTCGCTCCGGCTCAATTCCTCCTCTTCTCTCACATGCCACAAGCAGTTTAACAGCAAATCCTATTGGCTCCATCCTCAAATAAATCCAAACTTCAACCTCCTTACTCTAAACCCATTGCCAATACTCTGGGCCAATATATGAACTGATTTTTCATTTCTGCCCTTGTCCCCTGCAGTCTCTTCTCAACAAAGTGACCACAGTGAAACTGCTAAAACAGAAGCCAGATCACATCTGTCTTCTGCTCAAAACCCTCCAATGACTTCCTATCTTCCTCAGAATGAAAGCCAAAGCCCATTACTACCTACCCCTTCCTCCTCATTTGTCTTTTTTCACCTAAACTACACCTACTCGGCCTCCACCTTGTTCCTTAAACACACCAGGCACACTCGCCTCAAGGTCTTTGCACGTGTGTTCCCTCGTCTGGAGCGCTTTTTCCTCAGATATTACATGGGCTGCTCCTTTGTCAAGCAGTTTCTCGGTAATAAGGTCTTTCCTAGTCATGTTATCTAAAAATTTCAATTTACCTCTTCAATCTTTCCTCTCTCTACTCCCTGCTTTTGTTGGTGCTCCTTAGCACTTATCTGACACAATGTATATATTTACTTATCTTAGACTATAAGCTCCCTGAAGGCAGTGCTCTATAAATACATATAAAATGAATAAATCACTGAATTTAGTACCATCAAATAGACTGTACCCAGTTTCTCTCCCAATTTTAATAAAGGTCTAAAACAAACGAGGATTATTTTCTTAGGCAAAAGACTCAATCTAACTGTAACATCACATTACTACTTATGCCTAGGGCCTTTAGATACCATGAATCACATAAATCATATTTAGAGAATATATTTCCTTTTTAAAAGCTCAAAATCCTTTGGACTCTTTAGTACGTCATTAAAAAGGACTAAAGGACATCTGTATTGAAAGTATATTGCTACCTTCTGAGTGACAATTCAATATTACTGCAGAAATTAATCATATAGCACACAGCATTGAAATACAGGAGTATTTAGCAAAGACTGCAGATTTTCCAGAATATTTAAATCAAAGGCTAATTACCACCACTCAGGTTGAACAGAGGAAAATTTTGCCTTTGTTACACTCACTGCACGTCACTTGAACCATTGCAAATCATGCCATTATATCACTGACAATGGAGCCACGAGGACATGCCAACTGTTGGACTGAAAGCATATTTCTTCTGTACACTAACAAATTACTTGACGTGCAGCCGGTATACCTACGACCTGATATAAGATTTTAGTATTTCAAAGGTTTGATGGCAACTCAAAAATAAGAGCAGCAGTTTCGAGACCAAGCAGATTTTAATGAAAACTCAGTTGGTGCTTTGCATGTGGTACAGAGTAAAATTTGTTCTTAAAGCACCAGAAGAGCAGATCAATCTTTTAGGTAACTAAAAACACTAAATTTAGTGACTCAAAATTATGGCCTAAAGAAATAAGATTTAAAACAAAACAATATGGAAAGGACTAGAGACTGAGCTACATCACTGTATCACAGAGCTAAGATTAGACTTGGGGGTAACTGAATTTCCTCTATTCATAATCTTTTCACCTTTATATCCGTTTCTCTACTTAACAACAAAAAAAGAATATACGGATTAAAGATAAAGCACACAATAAAATCATGTACCTTGGAAGCAAGAGGGAAAAAGATAGGATGAGGACAGTGGAAAAGAAATAGAACTTTGAAAAGGAGCAGGTTTAGGGAATAATTTTTTCCCTTCTCATTGGTCCTTCTTTACAGTGTCATATTTGTGGTTAGCACTCACAGGTTTTTTGTTTTTTTTTTTTTAATGTTTATTTATTTATTTGAGAGAGAGCGAGCAGGGGAGGGGCAGAGAGAGAAGAGAGAAAAGGAATCAAAGAATCCCAAGCAGGCTCCACATTCAGCACAGAGACCAATGCAGGGCTCAAACTCACAACCGTGAGGTCATGATCTGAGCAGAAATCAAGAGTTGGATGCTTAACCAGCTGAGCCACCCAGGCACCCCATTACTCACAGTTCTCTTGATCAACATTAATAGACAAGGGTGCTAGGAAAAGGAAGTTAAGAAGAATACAGGAAAATACTAAAGGAGAAATTAATGAAAAATATTCCTGGAATTAAAATAACCTGCTGAAGTTTCCCCAATCTTCCAGGAAAGATATAAAGATACCAGATGCATTGAAGAAAAGAAAAAAAACAAAAACAAAAAACAGGTGACTGAAATAAAATATTTACAACCTACCAAAAACCAAATAGCACACAGATTGGGGATTCTATTACAGGAATTTGATTAATAGTTTTGGTAGTAATACAAATGAAGGTACTGCTATTAAAAAGAACAAAAGAGGATGTCCACTTCTATTGATGGGAAATATAGGACACACTACAAGAAATCATACACAAAAAACATTGAGAACTCCTAGATGGACTTTCTAAATAATTAAACAAAATTAGTTTCCATACTACTCTTTTGTTGGCTCTAGGTTAAAAGGACAGAGTAATGTTAGAAATGAAATATGAGACTGAATTATGGAAAGAGGAAGCTAAAAAACATTTTAGTAAGGAAAAGAATTAATATGATTTAGTACATGTGGGGAAATCTCAGTAAGCTGGCAATTCAGAAGTTTTTTGCTTTTAACACTAATAAAAGAAAAGCCATTCAAACTGGTATGAAGTAAAAGCATTAGACCAAGTATATATGTTGGCTGTAAGAGAGTTCCATAAACGTAAGATGAAGTGGGGAAGAAAACAAGTTACAGGATAAGGGCAGTCCACCTAAGCTCAAAGAGCTAAAACAATTCATTAATAGTATTTGCAGAAAAGATTTAGGTATTCAAAAGAAATACCTGGAAGGGAGCTCTGGTATTTATGGAATTCCTCCTTAGAATAGGACAAGGTGAAGCAATTCAGTAAGCTTCTCACAAAGCTTAGGTTTTATATTGTTTTAGTCTCTTTGGAATAGCATCAGGGTATCTGCCATAATTAATGCATAAAAACTGTTATCTGGAAAAGACGTTAATTTGCCCAGGCTGATGGTGTAATTTGTAATTTGCAATTTGCCTCTTCCTTCTCTAAGTACCTTGAAGTTGGTTTCCAGAGTTCATTAGCATTTTTATCAGAGAGCCCAGAGAGTAAACCAAGAAAGCAAATAAAATGAAACTTCAAATCTGTCAATTTCACTACTTGTCACCATCTCTGGGAATAGGTTTGGAAGAAAAGGTTGAACAAAGGTCTAATGGGAAAATGTTTAATTAACTGCAGATTTCACATATATTGACTAATGTACACTCTGTCCCAATACCCCTAGGTAACCTAGTACAGAATTTATTCTTTCAGAAATAAATGTCAGGAAGAAACTATCACGAAAGGACGGACGGACACACACACACACACACACACACACACACACACACACAAAGTCGTGTTCAAATATGGAAACAGCTTCCTCACTAAATGTAAAATAAAGCAAACACACACACTGCTCCCAGATGCTCTGAAAACAGCATTCATGAGTAACTAGAGCTTGAGCAAGAGAAAACAAATGAGTAAAAGAGCGCATTTCTACTAGTTACTGTATCTAAAATCTAAGCACAAGTGAGGCTGATGGCCCAGGGACTTAATGCTACTGTAAGAAGCACAGTTTGTGGAAATATAAGCTAAACCTTTTCAGAGGACAATTCACCAATATGTGCTAAGCATTTTATAAATGTGTTGGTCATCAGTCCAATCTTTTCACATGAAGAAATTTATTCTACAGAAATAATCAGAGATAGGCACAAAGTCATGTACAATAATATTTAATGAATCAGTAAGCAACAGATGACAAAGTCAGAAGTCACACAGACCTGGACTCCCAGTCCCAATGCCACTGCTATCACTTATCAGCTCTGAGATTTCAGATTAGTATCCCAAATTCTCTGGGCCTCAGTTTCTTCATCTGTAAAAATGGGTCTGCCCATCTCTTATAAGATGGCTATTAGAAGTAAATATATAACGTATGTAATATATGAATTGCCTGGTACATGGTAAACGGTTGCTTACTCTTATTATCCTTGAAGCATTGTTTACAGTAACAAAAAATAAATGGAAGTTAAAATTTCAACACGAAAATGATTATATAATCATGTATTTGCTGTGTGTTTATACACACATAATATATCCAAGCAAAATACTGTGCACCCATTAAAAACATGTTTTATAATGATAACTTACGATTACAGAAATGCTGATGTTAAATGAAATGTTCATATTTATAACACTATTAAGTTCCAACCAGGTTTTATCAAAACACATTTTTTAAAAAACACATGGGTTGGGGCACCTGGGTGGCTTAGTCACTTAAAGCAGCCAACTTCAGCTCAGGTCATGATCTTGCGGTCTAGGAGTTCGAGTTTCATGTAGGGCTCCATGCTGACAGCTCACAGCCTGGAGCCTGCTTTGGATTCTGTGTCTCCCTCTCTCTGCCCCTCCCCTGCTTGCTCCCTATCTCTCTCTCTCTCTCTCAAAAATAAAAAACATTAAAAAAAAAAAAAAAGACATGGGTTAACTTATTTTATTATTTTGGATGCTCTGCACAACCTTTGAGTATCTGGATTGTTTGCAGGTAGTTTCCATTCTAGCTCTTTTCTAGGTTTTCAGTTTTTCTACAATGAACATATACTACTAATGAACAAATTTTCTAATCAGAAAATTGTATTATAAAAAGCTTTAAGATGTGGAATTAACCTAAGAAAATTCAGTGTTCTAACTATGTAACTTGCAGTTTTGAGTGTAAAATAAGTGAAGAAGGTAGCACATTTTATTACTGTCAATGAATAAGTAGAATATGCCTAATAAAATAAATGTCAGATGATAAGCACTTATTTTAAAGGATACATAATTACATGTACATAAATAGGTTGAATAACAATGAGGACAAGAAATTCGAACTGTCAAGACCTTAGATGTAATAATGCTGCCTATCCCTTATGGGGAGCTTCCTACAGGACCTGTGTACCCACAAATCAGTCTTTGAAGTCCCCCGGAAAACATCCTAAGATAATAAAATAATCTTACACTTGATGGCTCTTAAGAAGTTGCCTGTGTTATAGAAGAGGAGATACTTTTCCTATAAAAGCATTACAATCAATGGTAAAAAAGGCATTTCAAAGAAAAAAAGCAGTCTTTTTTTCCAATTTATTTAAACTAAAAGAAAAAAAAAAGAGTCTTTTCAACAGATGGTGCTGAATAATTGAACATCCATCTGCAAAAAACTGAACCTTAACCCATTTCTCACAATATACACAAAAATTCAAATTGGATCACAGACCTTAGTGTAAAACCTAAAAATGTAACACTTTTGGAAGAAAATATAGGTAAAAAAAAAAAATCTTTGTGACACTGGGTTAAGCAGAGTATTCTTAGAGAAGACATCAAAATCATGATCCATAAAAGAAAAATAAATTAGACTTCATCAGAATTTGAAACCTCTGCTCTCTGAAAGACTGCTAAAAGAATAAAAAATAGGCCACTAGGAAAAAATATTTCAAATCAAATATCTGGTAAAGGACTTGTATATATAATATATAAAGAACTCTCAAATTCAGTAAGAAAACAGACACAATTTTTAAAAAAATAGGCAGAGCAGACACTTCACTAAACAAGGTATCTAAATGGCAAATAAGCACATGGAAAGATACTCAACATCATTAATTGTGAGGGAAATGCAAATTAAAGCCACAAGAAGATACTACTATAAACCTATTAGGATGGGGTGTGGGGGAACTAACAATCCCATGTGCTAGGGAGGATGCAGAGCAATCAGAACTTGAAAACATTGCTATTGGGAACGTAAATAATAAAGCCACCTTAGAAAACAACTTGGCAGTTTCTTACAAGGTTAAGCATATACTAACCATGTGACCCAGCAACTACTCTTAGGTATTTATCCATGAGAAATGAAAATTTATTTTCATACAAAAATCTAAACACAAATGTTTATAGTAGCTTTATTAATAATCAACAAAACCTGGAAATAATACAAATGTCTTTAAACCGGGGAACAAGTAACATTCCCCCAAACGCTGGTATACTACTCAGCAATTAAAAGAACAAACTATTAATACTCACAACCAACATGGATAAATCTCAAAGCATTATGCTAAATAGAAGAAGAAATTCAAAGCCTCATACTATAGGATTCCATTTTTAGAGTATTGTGGGAAAGGCAAAACTATAGGGACAGCAAACAAAACAGCAGTTGCCAAGTGCTAAAAGTAGAGAGAGGAGTTGACTATAAAAAGGCACAAGCGAATTTGGGAATATAATGGAACTGTTCTATATCTTGATTGTGGCTGGTTGAAAGACTGCACGCATTTGCATTTGTCAAAACTTAGAACTGTACATTAAAAAGGGTAAAAAGGGTAAATTCTACTGTATGTAGATGATACCTCAATTTTTCAAAAAAGCATTAAATACTCATGCTACAATTAAATCAAAGGGGTAAGAAATACAAAGTAATAGTCTCTCTCCACTCTGTATTTTTTACATACAATACAACCACTTAACCTTCATAGCACCTTCCTCAGAGGAAAGTTGGTTCCTGCTAAAGTTAACAAATGTGTGCTGGTATTCATAATGATCATAAATAATAAATACTCTCAATACATCATAAATATTCTCAATGATAAGGCTGACTTCAGTGCTAAGATTTAATTTCAGGATGTGGTTCAATAAATTTGGTGGTCCTGTCTCCATTGTTCCCAAATAGTTTCATTAAGGTAACAGTAGAAATGTTAACACTTAGAATAAGGTTTTTCCACCTAAAAGGTGGCCTACCTTTGGTACTATCTGTGAAAGCTGCTGGACATCCATTGCATCTATTTCTTCTCCTGAGACTGACTGGGAAGTTTTGGAATACAATCCCAGACGACTAGCTAAAGTAAAATGGGAGAGAAAACGTAATTGAACAAATTAGTTTTGCTTGGGGCCCCTGGGGGCTCGGTTCAGCATCCGACTCTTGATTTTGGCTCAGGTCATGGTCCCAGGGCCATGGGTTCAAGCCCTTATCAGGCTCCATGCTGAGCATGGAGTTGGCTTGGGATTTTCTCTCTCTCCCTCTGCCCCTCTCACCACCACCCCCCCCCCCACCTCCTGCTCACACTCTTGCGTTCTCTCTGTCTCTAAAACCAAAAACAAAACAAAAAATTAGTCTTGCTTGCTAGGCTACTCAACACAATGCTCACTTAATGTGATTTGTTATCCATTCTCTTTTTAAGTATAAAATGTCTTTGTATCAAGGGATCATAAGACAAATTACTAGTAAGGCAAACCTATATGAATTAGTAAAAAGTCTGGCGTTTTCTGTTTGTTTTATTTTTGTTTATATTTAATAAAGAATTTTCACTATTTAAACTACTATACCTAAGAACTGAAACAAGGCCAATAGCTTTTGCTTAGCAGCTCAATTTTTTTAAATTTTTTTAAGTGTATTTATTTATTTTGAGAGAGAGAGAGAGAGAGAGAGAGAGAGAATCCCAAGGAAGCTCCACACTGTCTGTGCAGAGCCAGACGTGGGGCTCGAACTCATGAACTGTGAGACTGAGATCATGACTGGAGCCAAAGTCAAGAGTCAGATGCTTAACCGACTGAGCCACTCAAGAGCCCTAGCAGCTCAATTTTAACATAGATCTGAATGCATTTTAAGTAAAGTATCCAAAGCCAGACAAAACAGTGGTGGATCTGTGATAATCATGTAGTATATGCAAGTGAAAATAAATGTTAAAAGGTTTTTCTAGGTATAACTTTCCCAACAATGTTATGTTTCTGGCGACATATTCTTCTTAGATAGCATAAAATATGAAACTCCTATTCCAGGCTCTCATCATATTATTAAAATCAGAATTAATGGACTTAGCAAGCTTAAATTTATCAGTATGAATTATAGTTTACAAACTCCAGAATATTAATTTTCAGTGTCCTTTTTTTCCTCTTATTAGTTCTTAAGGTAATCTTAAATGGCATTCAAGCGACAGAAGCATATACATAGTGTAATAACAAATATTTATACAAGCTATTTTCTTTCAAATTAGGTCCAAGTCAAAGTCTGCTTTAAAAATTATCCTCAAGTTGAAAGGGAAAACTAAATTTCGTTTCCTTTCATGTGCATAATCTAGTACTTTTATCCACAGCATAGTGGATTATGAGATTAAAAATAATAAACTATTCTTTTGTGAATAAAATACATGTGATTTCCTAACAGTTTAGCTATGTATTTTCAATTAACAGCATTACTTTTGAACCTAAAATAAATTTTTCCCACAATTTTATATAGAATATGAGCAAATAAGAGTCCACTTTAATTGCACAATGTCAATATTACGTGTACATGCTTCATATCTAATGGTTCACAAAGCTATGTGCACTGCAGTTAATTTCAGAAAAACTATTTAAAAAAAAAAAACAAAAAAAACAAAAAGGCAACAGCCTCGTTATACCAATTGCAACTGCAGTCTCCTGTGAGTCTCCAGTAATCATTTTTATTGACACTCCTGAGGCAATGAGTGTTGTGACAGCTTCTTTCACACCAGTTCTAGGAGGATCAATGATTCCCACCAGGCCAAGAAATGTCAGCTGTCCCAGTTCTGGACCAGAAGCTAAAGCTAGAACTGAGGAAATAAAACAATTGAAAAAAGGAAATGTGAGTCGCATAGCATTACAATTTACTTGACAAAAGCTAGAGACAAATCACTTAAGACTGTAATCTCATAGTAGTTATTATATAATCATTAAATAACCAAATTATTACATGTTAAAACATTAATTTAATGGTTCTAGATAATGGGGTTGCTTTAAGCTATTAAAAATTAAAAGGAATCAGACTAAAGAATAAGTAGAGATGGCAAGTAAGAAGTGAAAAAGAATGTTTTTATAAAGTGACTCCATGTGGCTCCTCTAAATATCACCTATTAGATCTTTAGAAAAAATAATTAGTTATTTGGAGAAACTATGGGTTTGCTGAGCTTTGAAAATAGTTTTAAACAGACACCTCAGAGGGGGGTTGCTACTAATGTATCTTCATCTTTCCATTTTATAGGTCTCCAGAACACTGAAGGTTTGGAAAGAAGACTTATTAATTAATTATACATAACATGTAACAATTTCATACATGACAAACCCTGGGAGGTTAATTTAATCTGTAAACTGACTGTAAAACCACTAATAACAGTAGTTTGATTTCTCTCACTCTTTTCATAACATTCACAGGTGTGTCTTATTTGTAACTTTGGTTCTCTAAGAATATCTAAATAACACCACCATATCATTATTTGTGTCATCCCTGGACACTTAAGATACAACACAAACTACTATTCATTTCCAAATATCATTTAGCTTAGTCTCACAACTCTGGTAACTACCTTATGAGCCAAAGGGATGTGTCTCCATCTGGAATATTATTAGACTGAATAACTTACAGGAAAAAAAAAAAAAAAAAAAAACAAACACACACACACACACACACACACACACAAAAGCACACCAACTGAACATATGTATCTCCTGGGGAAACTGAAAAGTCATAACCATGATCATAAACATATCCATTCTTATTTAAGCAGAAGGTTCAAAGGATTAGATATATTTGGAAAACCAAGGTTACAGGCAAATGACTTCTATTTTTCCGACGTCAGAGTCATACACCTAACTATGTAGATGTGTGCCCCAAAGGCTTCCACCCTGGAGACAATGAGCCTCCTGACAGTCCCTGGTGTTGGAACAGAGGCAGAAGACAACAGAAGGAGATAGTGAGTACCAATTCCTATGTCAGCAAACCCTAAGAAAGGGAGATCAGCTCCTGGCGCTCTCAGTAGAGGGGTAGTATTAGCCTAAAGGTTAATATCCTGTATTTATTTGTTTCCTCAGCACAAATGAAGATGCACTGCTGCTGTTCAGGACAAGGGTAGGTAGACTTTTTTCGTGTGGAGGGTCCCCGACTAAAACATAAAAACAGAACAGACTCTAACTTCAAAATTAAGAACCACGTGTATTTAAGAAACTTAAATTTTGTAAGATGTAACCTAAGTATGTATCAGGTTAAATCTGAAGTCCTCCTATTCCCCTTATGTTAATTTCAGAAGGAGGAGAAAGCAGAGCTTAAGCACAGGAAAAGACATGAAGCAAGAGGCAAAAGACCAGAGTGTTTCCTAAAGCCCTGGGAGAGAGATTTTCTCGCTACCAACTCTGGTCTGTTTCACAATGTTACAACACCAAACCACACACACACACACACACACACCAACAAAGACCTCCATAATCCTTTAGATGAAAAGAGTCAAAATAAAAACATACGAAACCTCTGAAACTTCTTTAGGGTCCCTAAATCCAAGCCAACTTTGGACCCTCTTGTTAAGAATAACAAAACTCTGCCTTCAAAGCCACAAGAATACCTTTCTAAACCTAGCTTATTTAAGAGCAGAAATCCTGTAGACCTATCCAAATGTTTTATACCCACAGAGAACCCTTGCTTAAGTGAACCGTGATTAAGAGGAGTATCTTTTTACATTAAGTTGCTTTCTCCTCCCAGGATTGTACTTGACTTCTATTTTGTAAAAATAATAAGACTAAGGAGGCCAACTCTTCCAGTTTCCTTGAAAAAGACTACAAGCCAGAGGACTATCGAGAAGGTAAAAACCAGGTATGGCCTCAACCCCTGACTCTTCAATCCTACACATGCTGTCCCTAGGAGAAACGGCCTAATGTGTGTGTGTGGAGAGCAGACACTCTCTCCCCATCACTGTTCAGTCAGCAACACAGACATAAAGCAGAATGTGGGCACTTCTTTACCTGTCTGGTGAATGGCAAGGGAAGAAGGTCAGCAGAAGAGGAATAAGTAAACAATCACCAGAGTTTAAAGGACAAATCAGAGACTTAACATTTTAATATTTAGGGAATTATTTTAGATCTTGTAATAAATAAAACAGTTAAAATGATGAAACAAAGAAGGAGTAATATCACTTTCCCTTCCTCCACTTCTTTTCTCACAAGATAAGTTTGTCAAAAATAAAATTTCTATCACCTACTCAGAGACCACTGCACGTCTGTAAGAATTAGAAATTTCATATTTTGCTACATTCCCAACTTCCCAAGTTTTGGGCACCAAATAGCCAACTAAAACATAAGACTTCAGAAAGGACAGTGTTCTATAAATAAACCCTGGAACAGAATGGGGCAGCTCAGATGTGAAGCACAAATTCATCTACAATTAAAAGAAGGTCTCACTGGGGTAGGGGTTTGGGAGGGATGGGTCAAATAGTTAAATGGGATTAAGAGGTACAAACTTTCATTTATAAAATAAAGTCATGAGGATGAAAATTACTGCATAGGGAATATAGTCAACAACACTGTAACAGTATTATATGGTGACAGATAGTAACCATACTTATTGTGGTGAGCATAGCACAATCTATATACACTTGTCAAATCAGTATGCTATACACATGAAACTAACATAACATTGTATGTCTGCCTCAATAAAATACAATAATAGTTACTTTTCCACCCTAAGGAACTATGTTAAATGGCCTTACCTCTGAGCCCTGCAGAGCCCATTCGTGCTTTCTCCTGTTGGTACAGATCTCTTTGTTGCTGGGTAAGTGCCAACATCTGCCCTTTGCTATAGTATGTAGTACAATACTTAATCACCTGTTCATAAGCACCTTTCATAAAACAAATCTCTGGTCCATCCTAAGAAGAAAAAACATTGCAACTAAATTCAAGTTAATGCCAACTTGTATATATCTGTCACTGGAGTCAACAATACATGGCATACATTTCTCATAATAACCAGGGCAGTTACTCAAATCTAAGGCTTTGAATGGCACTTCAACTCTGAAGATTAAAAGTTCATATGTGGAAGCTTTTTTTACCCTCGAGAGAAAACAGCATCTACTCCCCAACCACCCTCACCTCCACACACTGAAGGCAATGCTACCCTAAGCCCTGGATTAGCCACTCTGGGATTTGGGGAGGGCCTTACAACGTAACAAGAAAAGGAAAGAGATCTATCATCAGCCCACAAGCAGTGGCTCAGGCTTTCCATCAGCTGATATTATATGCACATTATGTATGTGATCCCATTTAATTCCCAAAGCTACCTTGTAATTATGGGTATTATCAGAACCTTTTACTTTTTACCTTAGCAAAGCATTATACAAAAGCTTACAATGAAAAACTACAGTCACCTGCCCAAATTTTCACACCTCTAGTCCTCTACTAGAACAAACCAATTTTAACTGTATTCCTTCCTACTTATCTCCATATTCTTAAATGCATTTACACTGCTACTTTTTTGCTGATCAATTTTATACATGGTCCACTGTGACAGGTGATAGTTTGGCCACCCTACTATCTATTCCTCCTCTCCCCATTGTTACAATGAAGTTAAAGCAAAAGTTGCCAGTATTCTGTGTACTTTAGGGTTTCCCAGCCACTGAGCAAAGGAAAATAACTAAGAACAGTTCACAAACATCCCACTTCTTGCAGGTACATGACAGGAATGTATTTCTCTGCCCTTGTCTCCCACTTTGAAGTCAGAGGTGACTTGCTTTGACCAATAAATATGAATAGCACTGAATCACTGGCAAATGCAAATAATGTGCTATTCCTCTGGCCCTGCTAGGACAGTGTATGCTCACACTGAGACGGAGCCTTCATCTGCCTTGGGTCCCCAAGTAACTACTGAGCAGATATTAGGAGGTAAGGAGGCAAGAAGAAGGTATGATGCAGTTTCCATTAACTCAAATATATTTCTTTTCTTATTTAACTTCTTATTTGTTTAGTTTTATGTATACCTATTATATTATCTCCAAACTCTTCCATGCAATATAAAGCCCTTCTCAATGATATTTTTCGTATGATTAAATGAGCAGGTAAACTATTCCTTCCACATTATTACTGAAGACCTCCTCCTTGGGTATTGTTCTCCTTTCCTTTCTAGTTTGAGTTGGCCAATTTCTAAGCCTGCTACATGACTGGTATGCAGGACTTCCCTTCACCTCTGTCCTGGGGATTCTTTGCACCCTTCTCCTGGTTAGAACTCACTGGGTTCAAAGTCTTCATTTTCCTTAGTTGTGTTTTCTCTTGGAATAACATATCTGCAAGTATCTAAGAAAAGGTATGTGGGATACACATTTTGGGACGTGGAATATCTGAAAACATTTTTATCCCATCCCCACATTTTTTAAGTTCAGTTGAGAATAAATTTACTCTCAATGTGAAGACATTCCTCTATTATCTTCCAGCCTCCAGAGTCCAATATTACATTTGAAAAGTCTAAGAAGCTACTTTAATTCCTAAACTTTTATATAAAATCTCTCCTTTGCCTCCTCTCTGGCCCCAAAAACCAGTGGAAGTTTTTAGAATTCTCCTTTAGTGTCCTCAAATTTCTTGATTATGGGCACTGTATTTATCCCTTCACCCCACCCTTCTTTAATATAACTCATTGTGCTGAGCAGCTGGTGGGCAATTTTATTCTAGAAGCTGAGGTCCTTACTCTGGAAAATTTTGGTGTTATTTAATAAAACCTTCCCATTTTCTGTTCTCTGTTACCACTATGTTGGCTATCTTGTTTATATTCTAATTTTTGTACCTTTTCTTTTATATTAAGCACCTCTCTGACTTTTTGTACCCCTTTCTGATAGATTCGTTGACTTTATTTTCAAAACATTCTACTTAAGGTATTTTGTTGTCATTTTCTAGGGTCTTTGGAAATTTTCTTCAGTATCCAGCATTATCTTTGTCTTGCTGAGACCCCTTTCCCTTTTGGTTTGGTCTGTGTCTTTCATACTGAAGACAAATATTTAGCAAACCTTGACTGTCCATTTACTTTAAGACTCAGGAAATTAAAGGTCTAGAAGCTCCATGGGCACTGATAGCGTTTATCAACTGATAGCCCTTGCTGTAGGGTGATGAGATGATGACCAAGAGTCAGTAAGCTCTACCAGTGAACAAAGAGCTTACGTAAGAATACTCCATATTACTGGGATCTCCCTGAGACCAGTAAGCTTCCCTACAACTCTTCAATTTTTGGCATCAGCGAGTGAGGGTAGGAAGATACCTCCCTGCAGGCATTCTAAGAAAGTGGAGTTAGATGCTGGAGGCATGCTCTTCAGGACAATGACTTGCCCTTAATCACTCTGTTTTCAGTTGTAAGCCTTAATTCTGCCCTCCATTCTTGTTCCCAAGATGGGATTGCTGATATTCTACTGGGGTAAAGAAGGGCTAATGGTTGGGCCTCAAGAAACAGCGAAGGTTCTTGGGGGATTTCTACTGGTTCCTCACTCAGAACTTCTTTTTTTTTTTTTTTTTATTTATATATGAAATTTATTGTCAAATTGGTTTCCATACAACACCCAGTGCTCATCCCAAAAGGTGCCCTCCTCAATACCCATCACCCACCCTCTCCTCCCTCCCACCCCCCATCAACCCTTAGTTTGTTCTCAGTTCTCAACAGTCTCTTATGCTTTGGCTCTCTCCCACTCTAACCTCTTTTTTTTTTTTTTTCCTTCCCCTCCCCCATGGGTTCCTGTTAAGTTTCTCAGGATCCACATAAGAGTGAAACCATATAGTATCTGTCTTTCTCTGTATGGCTTATTTCACTTAGCATCACACTCTCCATTTCCATCCACGTTGCTACAAAAGGCCATATTTCACTTTTTTTCATTGCCACGTAGTATTCCATTGTGTATATAAACCACAATTTCTTTATCCATTCATCAGTTGATGGACATTTAGGCTCTTTCCATAATTTGGCTATTGTTGAGAGTGCTGCTATGAACATTGGGGTACAAGTGCCCCTATGCATCAGTACTCCTGTGTCCCTTGGATAAATTCCTAGCAGTGCTATTGCTGGGTCATAGGGTAGGTCTATTTTTAATTTTCTGAGGAACCTCCACACTGCTTTCCAGAGCGGCTGCACCAATTTGCATTCCCACCAACTCAGAACTTCAAACTGATCTCTTGCTTTTAACCTTATGTCTTAATCCCCACCTTCAAAGATACCTATCATACTGAGTCTTTTCCATCCTTTCTCTTTTTTACATCCTTTACTGACTGGCTGTCATTTTGACAGGTTCCAGGAAGAGAGTATAAATAAACGTATACTGACACACTCAAATGAAAGTCCTCTTAAGACAAACTATTTGAGCCACTGGGGTTATCTTTATGGTAAGTCTGCCATATCTGTGCCAGGCTGACCTCTTCTAGATCCTGAGGCACATCAGTGGGTTTGGGTTTTGTTACACTGGTTGGTTTTGTTTTGTAAGAGGAGATTTTCAGATCAGCATATGAGAAGAACAATCCCATACATCTTTCAAACTTATACCCTGCTGCTACCTATCCCCCACTCCCATAACTGAGATCAGTTCTCAAGCTGTAACATTAATGTACAACTTCCAAAGAACAACTCTGGTGAAGTTAGACTCAAAATTGCTGAAGTCAAATCATTAAACTTTACATGAGCCACATTATCTTGAAGTACTGAGTGACCATATATAAAACATAAAGAAACAAACTTTCCATGTAAACTCATATATGTATTCTTGCAGTCAAGGCACTCCTTTAGTCCAGGACAACAGGTGAAAATTATTTAACTCTAATGCAATTTTTGAAAGTTTTATGTTACAAGGTTTAAAGGCATTTTATTTTTACACTTTTATTTATTTACTTGTCTCCCTTCCCAGGAGTTCATAAAAGTTCCCTTAAAGATCAGACATCTTTTTTCTCCTCATGAACAGAGTTGCTTGCAGACATCTATTGACAAGTTCAATGTTGGCCAACTTGGCCTTTCTTTTAAAATCAATTATGTTTCCTACTTATTATGGGTGAGAAATCCTCTCACTCATTCCTGTCTACAGAGATGTAATGGCTTCAAACTATTTGCTCATAGGGGAAATCACATAACCAATTATTAATTCCTAATAAAGAAAATACTAAAATAACATATATATTTTTTAAGGGCATGGCAAAAGTTTCAGCATCAAACTGGTAACAGCAGCTATGAGTGACATACTTTGTAGATAACTAAGAACTCTTATTACACTAACTTTATAAAAATTTCTAAAGCACCCAGGGACAAAGAAGTAGCTTGAAATATCACTGCATGTCATTTTGCCAGTTTGTAAGCTGGATCAACTAACATGAATTATACATATTTGGCAAACACTTTTCCACAAAATAATGTGGTTTTGTTTGTTCTGAAGACAAGGCATTCCTTCAGCGAAAGAATACTGATTGACACCAGAGAGCAGAAACCTATAATACACAGTCATCAAGAACAAAGATGTTGATAGAATCTGATGTCACAAGTTCTAGGACACTGAGACCAGGCTCCAACTCATTTTAAGCTATTTGCTCACGCAGCAAAACCGGGTATCCATACGCATGAAATCAAAGGGAGCATGAGAGCAACAAGGATGAGTTACTACGAATTATACACGCTTTAAAGAAACAGGCCTTTGCTTTGCTCAATGATCACTTAAAGCCAACGGGGGATAATGAGAGCACACGGTCATCTATGTTCAGCAGGATTTAGTAAGCACTCGTTACATGGAAACATACCTGCTGTGTCCGGTGTACACACTTAACAGCCATCCACTTTTGCTCAGAGCTAAAAGGATATTCAGCTTTTCTGATATAGTCCTGTTGAAGCCCATCAAGACCCATCTGTATGACACAAAAAGAAAGTTAATTCTCACCAACATGGGACTATTTTTTTTCTTTAACACAACTTACAGCTAGGCTGGCTAGAGATATCTGTGGAGTATTATTCAAATAATGGTGACAGAACAGCAATACTCCCTCCATTTATACTGTATTTTTCTGAATGACAGCATACGTGATCAAGATGAAAGCCTTGGTGTGTACATACAGTGTAAGGCATGCTCCCTGGACAGTATGCAGACCAAATCTTCAACAGTGACTATATTAAAATCTCTGCTGGCTCAAATTCTGGAAGGAAGCAGGGTACCCAAACCATAAAGGTACCCAACTGATACTGAGTATGTACTTTTGTAATCAACAGAAGCTTCAGATTCAATTCCTTACTTCCTCGGGATCTAAATCCATCTTTCTTGTTGCTACCATCCTACTCCCGTGTACCTTACCGCTTGATATTCTACTACTACCAGGGTCATGTAGCTGTTCTTCCCAAAACCCTCTGCATTTCCCTCTACATATCCAAACTACTCAAAAACCTAGCTTAGTGCTTTTTGTTCTTTGTTATCTACTGAAACACGTTCAGACTTTTCTTCCTGGCTTTCAAAGATCCTCTAGAAACCCACCGTGCAATCTCTTTAACAATCCTGTGGGTTACTCAAACTCCCTTCTTGTCATCCAGGTCACCAATACATAAGCCACCATGCAATCTATGCTTATTTATTCCTCCACGCTTTTATCCTTGCTCTTTCCCTAACTTACTGCCTTTCCAAATCCTGCCTATCCTTCAAAACCTAGGTCTCCAGTCTGAATGTGCATTGTTCTTATATGTGGCTCAATGTCTAAGACTTAACTATCTACTATATTGGTCTACCTTCTGTTTGTTTCCAGTATGTCAGTGTCAACTCCCTACCCTAAAATGTGAGGTCCTCAGTCAAACGGAGGTGGTTTCACACACTCTCTTAAAAGTTAAGAGTATAAGGTTAAGTTTAACACAGTAAATAACAGATAACAGATTCAACTTTTAAATATCCTTCAAAAAGCTATACGATGCTACTTTAGTTACAAGAGAACAAATGATAAAGAAATGTAGCTTTCTGAAAGTTAAGAAAACATATATTCTAAAAATATCAATTTTATTAAATACAATAACCTAAATTTCTATACTGGATCTCAATTCAAACAACCTCATTTAGAGGTATCCTGTTTCACGCAAGTCTCAAAGCTTTCTAAGACTGCTTTTAAAAGTAGGAGTTTTAATTTTTGTTATGGAAGTGACAGAGTGGGCTTTAGGTTTCATATTTAATCAAAGGTAAGACTTAGAAGAGGAGACCAACTGGGAAAGACAAAAGGGTCACAAAGAACAGCACCCTATCTCCCCAACACAGATTCTAACTCTATACTCGTTTTAAGAAATTGATAATGGAGGAAATGGGAAGACTGGAAAAAGAAAAGCTATGTCTTAATATCTTCACATGGAAATACTTTAAAGAATGTTTCCTTTTACTCATTTGAATGTTATAGTACTTCAGCAATTACACCCATTTATAAAGCTTTTCACACGAAACTCTAAATATTATGGAAAACAAAAACATTCTTCATAAGAAGAAATCCAGTCACTGGTCATTAATTTGTTTCTTGAACGTAAGGCATAAAGCTATACTGAACAGGCTGTATTGGCTCCGTAGTTCCAAGAAGAATAAAACTAGTCCCCAAAAGGCAATGTAAACAATGAAACATTGTGAGTTGTCTTCATTCTACACCTAAAAACTAGTAATACTGAAACTGATAGCCTCACATTCTCTTGTGAGGGTAGTATCTTGTATACTGAAGAGAGATCAGGCACATACCTTCATTGCAAGAGCGATTAAAGCTCCTTCCGTTGGCTTCCCCATTAGAGTGTTGTTTCTAATTACAGCATCATTGCATACACAGCCCGCCTAAAAGAAATACATGGAAACTATGAACCCATCATTGTGTCCTAAATCATTATGAAAAGTCACCTTCTTAGAGAATAAAGTAGTTACCTCAACAATTCTGCTAACAGCTGGGTTATAGAATCCATGAACTACATCACCATCAACAATCACTTCCCCAAACGGATTGTAGCCAACACCAGTAACCTAAGGAACATAAAGTGGGGTCAATAATTCAACCATAAGACAATGACAATACTCATGAAAACTGAAAACTATGATGAGTTATGTTCATTTAATTTTATACATTATGATACTATTAGTGTATATATTTAGAAAAGCACTTGTCTGAAAGAATACTTAACAGTTAAAAGAATATAGATTCTAATTTTTACCATAATGACAAACCTATAATTATACTAATAATTAAATTAATAATTATGACAATGTACAGTATAAGAAGAAATATTGTTAACATAATCTTATATTGTTTCTACTTATACTATAAAAAAAAGATAAACCATGAAAATCTCTATATGTAAGTAAGCTTTAAATTTATGTAACATTATATTTATGTAACATACTACATTTTCCAAGAATTCAAATCCATTTCCACACCTAACATTTGTGACAAACCTGAGACCCAGAAAACAGCAGAATTCTTTTTGCAAATATGCAGGAACAGAGACATTATGTGATTTATCCCAGCACTTACAAACTACTTTAACATAATATATTACACGCCAGTTTTAAAAATCAGAGGTCGAAACAAACCAGATACTTATTCTGTATGGCTAGAGCAAATCAAGTTAAATTTCACAATAAAATAAAATTAAATCAACAACAACAAAAAAAAAATCAACAAAAGTTAAATTTCACAATAAAAATAAGACAGTTTAGAGAATGTTAACCAATTAACAAATGGTTAATGCTCAACATATCAAAGTACGGGCTTAAAACAAAACAGCAACTTATATCCTACCTTCCATATCTGAACCATAGAAGCACATGTAACCCCAATGACCCAGAGTCATCCACAAAAGGCATATTCAACAACAGAGTATCAGGTATCCTTCCTTAACCAAATCTAATACTCTAAATAAGAACAGTCTCATTTCAAAGCCTATGTAAAATGGAATTAAATAAACCTAATTGCAACTTCTGTCAATTTGTCTAATGCTTACTTTGCTCGGCGAATTGGATATAAATACAATTTAAAATACTGTACCCATCCTAAGTGGTGTGAATGGACACACCAGCCAGAAATCCAGTAAAGACTGGGGGGGGGGGGGGGGTGGAGACTGGAACTTGTCCTCATCTAGCTTCAAAATTAACCAATGCACATACACTGACATGCACTTAAGAAACTGCCAAAATGTAAGTTTTAAAATAAAGTAATTCATCTATTCATTTATTCTTTCAACAAGTATTTACTACTGTGAGGCAGGCCCCATGTTAGGCAACTTAGTTCTGCTCTACTACAACTTCTAATATTTTAGAAAATTTTATCTGGGCTAAAAACTAAGAGGCACGGAGTGCTATGAAAACAAATAAAATAGGACCAGTTCTGAGTGGTCAGCAAAGCTTTTCTAAAGAAGTAGCGTTCGAACTGCAGTGCAAAGGATAGAGAGACATTAAACTGTCCTGTGCAGTGAGAACAGCAGCGAAGGTCCTGAAGTAGGAGGAATTTTGTCACACTGAAAGAACATAAAGCCAGTATATCTGGTGCACAGAAAGTGAAGTGGAACATATAAGGCTGAAGAAGGAAACAAGGAACAAAATACGTACGGCCTCAAGAGGCCACACTTCAGGATCCTGGTCGCAATGGAAACATCTTAATTAGGGAGTGACTTGCTCAACATTTGGTTCTGAAAGATCCCTCAAGCTGCGTATAGAGCAAGAATAAGAGTTTGGTAACAAATGGCTAGCAGGGGTGCTGAATGGTGCTAAGGATGATGCAAAGTTTCTGGTCTGTAGAGTATACAGCGTGTGCAAGTGGAGATGGATCAAGACTGGTAAAATAAGGGAAAGACTGCTGCTGCTGAATTTATAACCCTTTTGAAGATAAGACACTAGAACTGTGAGGAATGTCTACACACCAAGTTTCTTTTTTTTATAAATTTTTTTTTTCAACGTTTATTTATTTTTGGGACAGAGAGAGACAGAGCATGAACGGGGAGGGGCAGAGAGAGAGGGAGACACAGAATCGGAAACAGGCTCCAGGCTCTGAGCCATCAGGCCAGAGCCCGACGCGGGGCTCGAACTCACGGACCGCGAGATCGTGACCTGGCTGAAGTCGGACGCTTAACCGACTGCGCCACCCAGGCGCCCCTACACACCAAGTTTCTTAACAAAGAAATACTGTTGTTAAAAAAAAAAAAAAATCTATAGAGTACCTCAGCATGCAGACCGTCTGAAGTAAATATGTGAGTAACAGTCATTTCATTCTTTGTCAGTGTTCCAGTTTTATCTGAACAAATCACATTACAGCAGCCTAAAGAATAAATCATTACATGTCACCAAAAGAGTCAGAGGGGAATAAACAGGTTCACATTGAAAACAAATCAGACTCTGAAGCCTGTCCTGCTGCTCTGAATTTTGAACAAATCAAGTTCACTGATAATTTTAGATGTTTTCTCATTATGATTTCACCATAAAGTGATTACTCATGTTAAAATTAAAAAAACAGATTAACTGATAAATGTTGACTTTTTCTTATTAATTTGCAGTTGCATTTCTACAAAGCTTCTCAGTATTAGCTTTATATAATATTTCTAGAAAGTTTAAAGGTACCTAAATTTAAACCCATATAATTGTTTCAGTCAGAAATTTTAAGATATTTTGCCTTCTCAGTACTGTAATGCAAACTAAAAATTAAATTCAACATTTTTAGAATCCTAAATTAAAAAAAAAAAGATATTTCACAGCATACAGAAAGTTACTGCAATTTTCATATCACACATAAAGTTGTTACAGCAACACTTAGCAACTGTTGTATATTTACTGTTATCAGAAATTCAACTGAAGTACGACATTCTGGGATCTATAATTATCTTTCCTGAGATGTCAAAGGAAAGTAATTCTACTAATTTTACTCTAAAGTTTCACCGGTTAAATAGATTTTTTTTACATGATTTAAGCATTACAACATCTCTGATACAGAAAGATTTCTCTGAAAGTCCCCTATCCTGAATGATACGCGTTTTTAAGTACCTTTTCTGGTTGTGAAAACCACACTTAACTTTGCCACAAGTCAAATACCACCACTCAAGCCTCTAAGACAAAAATGGTAACAACCTGCAGATGATTCACTATTGATGTAAACTCACACACTATTGCATAAGTATGCTCACATTACCACATACTTACCCAGAGTTTCAACAATAGGCAGTTTTTTCACAATGGCCCTTTTCTTCACCATTCTCATAACACCAAGAGCTAGAGTCACTGTGACCACAATGGGAAGACCTTCAGGAATTGCTGCTACAGCCAAACTGTAACCAATATATACATAGTATTGAAGCATAAATTAAATAGTACCTACAGCAATCAGTTCAATTGGCTGTGACTTAAAACTGAGGCTAATAAAAACACAAAATCAATATTGTCAATACTCAAAAAGTGGCCTCAAGAAGAAGGGAAAGTTGATTACCATTTATTGGATAACCTACTAACTGCCAGGTTAAGTGCAGTGGTTGAAGAATACAGGCTGTGACATCAGATTACCTAGATCTGTACCCCTGGCTTCCCCAATTTTTACCTGTTTGACTCTGAGCTATTATCACTCTACCCCTGTAGTTTAGTTTTCACATCTGTAAATACAGATAACAGTAATAGGTATTCAGACAAAAACTTACACATGACTGGTCATACCAGCACTATTTACAATCACTGAAAGATGTAAATAGTCCAAATTTCCATCAACTGATAAATGGGAAATTGTAGTATAGCCATACAATGTAGTATTCTGCCATTAAAAAAAAAAAATGAAGTACTGATACATCCTACAACACGGATGAACCTCAAAAACATTATGCTAAGTGAGAGAAACCAGACACAAAAGACACATGTTGTTTTGGTTCCATTTATATGAAATATTAACAGTAAGCAAATTCAGAGACAGGAAGCAGTTTAGTGGCTGCCAAAGGCAAGAGAGAAGGAAAAATGGTGTGTGATCGCCCAGTAGGCACAGGGTTTTCTTTTGGGGTGATGACAAGTTCTGACACTTGATAATGGTTGTAGCTGTACAACACTATGAATGGATTTAATTCCACTGAATTGTACATTTTAAAATGGTAAACTTTATGGTATGTGTATTTTATTACAACAAAAAAATGTACTTCACGGTTTCCCTCTGCAATTTTTTAAAAATCAAATTAAGTCTCGGGGCGCCTGGGTGGCTCAGTCGGTTAAGCGTCCGACTTCGGCTCAGGTCACGATCTCGTGGTCCATGGGTTCGAGCCCCGCGTCGGGCTCTGTGCTGACAGCTCAGAGCCTGGAGCCTGTTTCAGATTCTGTGTCTCACTCTTTCTCTGACCCTCCCCTGTTCAAGCTCTCTGTCTCAAAAATAAATAAATGTTAAAAAAAAAATCAAATTAAGTCTCTATGTTTTATCCCACACCAAACACCCCTATAGGTAAGGACATATGTGTTCCTGTTCCTCCTTCTAACATTGTTCTCTCCACTGCTTCTACTTCCCAATTTCTATTACCTACCTTTTCTTCAGAATGATCTACCTTGACATCATTAGCATCCTGTTCTATAAGCATTATTAAAGGCTTTCATGCTCTGTTTACAGGTTAATTCCAAAAGGTGAAAGCCAATGAATGACACAATACCACTGGCTAAACAGTATACACTAAAGTCAAGAAATATGTGCGATCATTAATGTTCCCTTCTCTCTTTTGAACTATTCTATGCTCAAATAGAATCCTCATTTCTTATGCTTCCATTAACCCTCACTGTTATCAGGAAAAATAGGCATCAGTTTACAATCTAGATCTAGTGGACCTTTCCCTTCTTTTGTGTCTAAGTTTTACTTTATAAATACTTTGCAAAGGAATAAATGGATTATGAAAAACTTCAGAAATTTTTAATTTTTAAAAATTTTTATATATTGTTTAAATTTATCTTGAGAGAGGGGAGGGGCAGAGAGAGAGAGAGAGAGAGAGAGAGGGAGAGGGAGAGGGAGAGGGAGAGGGAGAGGGAGAGGGAGAGGGAGAGAGCGAGGGAGAGAGAGACACAGAATCCAAAGCAGGCTCCAGGCTCTGAGCTGTCAGCACAGAGCCCAATGCAGGGCTCGAACACATGAACCGGGAGATCATGACCTGAGTCAAAGTCAGACACTTAACTGAGCCACCCAGGCACCCCTAGAAATTTTAAATTTTAACCCCAAACTATATTTCTGGATTTGAAGGTATACATATATCAGAAATATGCAATGTCCTTTGGATGCAACTAACTGCTTGTCAACTGTCATGAAGGAACCTGGAATATATTCACTTTACAAAAAGTGATTTCAGATTCAAAAAACATTTCCCATAGGTTATAGGCTTATCAATTCTGGTTTCACTTTTCGCATTTGTATCTTCAAAATGCAACACTTCTGAAATGTTGATGGTTCATAACTTTGTTGAAAAGATAAGTCATCTCTGTAACATAATTTTTAGATTAAAAAACACCAATTACAAGGGGTGTAAATGAAGTTTTTCATTTCTATATCATCTATTTCCATTTAATCACCTTTATATTAATACCAGCCTTCAGTATTTGTCCACTTATAAATGGTATAAAGTAAAATCTGGCAAACAAATATCAGAAAAGATGAAAGAAAATGGTCACACATCCTTTTAACAAAAAGGGGTGGCCTAGGTTCTTGTTGGAAATGCATGATAAATTCCTTGATGTAGAATGACTACCTGAAAGAGAATACCTGTCCTTCCCTTTTTGTCCTAAGAAATAAACTTTCACTCATTAATTCAGGAGTTAAATTAAATTGAAGCTACCATCACCCAAAGAGTCACAGTATTAAGATTTCACATATATTATTAAATTTCACCCTCATCATTAGAGCCTACAGTAGCACTTTGTCTCTTTGCATTTCATCTTCCGGTTTGTCCAATAATTTTCCTGTCAATTACTCTTTGCCATTATGTGGGAAAATGAAAAATTACGATTCTTAATTTTAATGAGTGCAAAAAAGGGGTGGAGGGAGAAGAAAAAGACAACAACAAATATCTCTCCGGACTTCTTTTATACCTTTGTAAATGATGATGTAATATTTTGGGCAACATAATAAAAGAATTAAAGGATAACAGAATAATGATGATTTACTATACTATTACATCAACCTTGTAAGTGATCCCATCATCCTTCTGCATTCTTGTTTTACTGGTTTTTAGCACAAATGGAAATAATTATTACAATAATTGCTATTTCATTTGCTACAATGAAATAGCAAAATGTTTTAAGACATAGGAAAAATAAGGTCACTAATATCTTAGATTTATAAAAGTACAATGGACCCATATAATTATTACAAAATAGAATGAGTTTTATTCTATTAAAATATATTTTTTAATACTTTGTCCTTTGTAAGACTTTGAAGTAGGAATAAAAATCATGATTATATCAATCTTCACAAAGAGAACTGCTCAAAAAAATACTCAAAATCTAAAAATGAGTCCAACAGCTAATATGCTAATGTTTATTATCTCATCCTCATGCCCAATTTTAAATTTATTTCATATTTAACCCATCTTTTTTATACAGATTTAAGCCAAGAGTTTCAAATTGTATTTTTGCCCCTTTTAAGAAAAAAATATACTCCTTCACCCCATCACAAATGTCTTTTAACTTCTTACTCCATCTACCTACTCCTTGTAATCCATTTGATTTTTTTTTTTAATACATTGTTTTTGTTCTAATATTTGAACTATGACTTCCTATGCCTACCATAGAGCTATCATCTAGAATTTCTTTTCCTTATTAGGTACCTAGGTGAATTCCACTCTTACTTATATCCCATACATGATCATCTTCCTTTTTTTCATCTTTGTTTTGCTGGAATTCATACAGGATGGGGAAGGAATAAATTTTCTGATTACCTGCCTATTTATATTTGTAATAACTGGATCGATACTTTGGCTAGGCCTAGATTTACTGACTTAAATTCCTTTCCCCTCATACTTTGATAGCATTGCCCCCACTATTTTCTAATGTAATCCAACGTTACTATGGATGAAGGGTAGCTCTGTTCCCCTTGTGACCTGGCAAGGGTAGTATATCAACTATGTTACCAGGCAACACTGCTTATGATAAAGGGATCTCCTGACTGATAAATTATCTATGGACTGGAGGAATTATAATTTATCTTATAGAAGCCATTGCTTTGGGTTTCTAGACCGTAGGCGACTCTTACAACTGGACATGTTTCTTGCAAGCACCCTGGAAAGTGTATGTTCCCAGAGATGTTGGCTCCTGTGGAATATGAAACAATTTAACCCAGGGTAGACCCTGCACTCACAAGGCCATCCCAATCTTCTTGTACCTAATGAACTATTGCACAGACTCTCTCATAAGAGGCATGCCTTAAGTTGCCCTGCTGTTCAAGGCACAGGTGCCAGATAGGACATATGAAAGTCTTGTGCAATGAAATGTTTAATAGAGTCTAAAAAGACCCCTTGGTGGAAACTGCAGTTGCTAACAAGAAGTTTGATACCAGTCGAATTATCCTTCCTTTATAGACAACCTGACTGGTTTTCTTTAATTTCATATGATGTATCTAGTTTGGAGTTTTTTTCATCTTGTTTGGCATTTACAGAATCCATATAAACTATAAAGATTTCACGTCTTGCTTCAGAGACAAAAAATATTCATGTATCATTTCTTACATAATTTCTTCTTACCTCTTTTGAAACTCCTATTAGTTAGATTGGCATTTATTAAATTATTCTTCATCACTTTTATTTCATTCTCTGTTTCAGACACTTTAGTCTATTTTGAGGGAACCCTTTTTAACTTTATATTACAGCCCTTAAATTGAATGTTTAATTTCAACAGTCAAAAATCATAATTCCTAAAAACTTTTTTCTCAGATCCTCTTCTACAGCAATCTGTATATTATAAATGCAGTTTGTTCACAAATCTCTGAAAATAAAAATGCTTTCCAGTTTTAATTTTTCTGCTATTTCTTGAAATTTTCATTTTCCTCTGAGATTGTTTATTCAGTTTCTATTATTATGGTCTTTCTCTTTCGTGCTGCTAGTTTTCAATTTGGCAGTCCTTAACTGTCTATTAATATATAAAATTGCAATATTGGGGGCACCTGGGTGGCTCAGTTGGTTAAGCATCTGACTCTTGGTTTCTGCTCAGTCATGATCGCCCAGTTTTTGTGGGATTGAGCCCCATGACAGATTCTGCACAGTGCAGAGCCTGATTGGGATTCTGTCTCCCTCTCTCTCTGCCTCATGTGTGCACTCTCGCTTTCCTTCTCTCTCAAAAATAAACATTTTTTTTTAAATGTAATATTGGACAGATAACACCAGACATCTAGTGTGCATATTCTCCACTGCTAGACACATGGTTTTCATTTTTCTAGAGTTTATTTCAATACATGCCTATTAGAGAAATAAGAGAGAGAAAAAAGACTTCAATTTATAAACAAATGATTATTAGAACTTACCTTACACTAATTGTAAACATTTCCAGGATATCTTTTCCTAGTAACCAGCCAACCAACATGATGATACCTGGAAAAGAATCAAATAGCTATTTCTCCCTTTTATATAAAATCACATCAGTATAAATGGGATGCTGAGGGCAGTCAAAAAGTTCCATAACATAAAGGAGAAGGTATATCAGATCACAGTTACAAGATTTTAGAAAAATTCATTAAGCAGGGGAGATTAAAATTAATGCTGCTTAAAGATAACGTTATATACGTGAACATGCGTGCACATACAAACACACACACACACACACACACGCACACACACACTTTACCTTCTGTTGCCACTGCTGCCACTCACCCATTAAAGCAATAATATCTGAGAATTACCACTATAAGAAAACATTACCAGTATTCTCTCACAATAGGGAAAAAAAAGAAGGTAGCTTAAGACAGATAGGTCCTCTATTTATTATCAGCTTTGCAAAAATAAACCTTGGAACTTTACTTCTCATCACTAAATATCCAGGCAATACATATAAAGTTTATACTGCAAACAAAGGAATACTTAGGACTTGGCTGAAAGAGTAATACATCTTACTTAAAATATCTAAAATTAAATTATAACATTTAAAAATTAGCCGGGTGCCTGGGTGGCTCAGTGGGTTGAGCGTTAGACTTGTTTCAGCTCGGGTCATGGTCCCAAGGACATAGGATCAAGCCCTGTGTCCGGCTCCACGCTGAACGTGGACCCTGCTTAAGACTCACTCTCTCTCTCTCTCTCTCTCTCTCTCTGCCCCTCTCCCCAACTTGTGCAAATTCTCTCTAAAATTAAAAAGGAAAAAAACTACTTTTATGGCATTTACAAATAAGAAATCAATTAACATGAACCAAAGAATATACTCTCTTGCTTTGACCTTTGCCTCTGAAAAGAAAGGGGGCAAGGAGTGCACCACTGGTTTTGTGAGAAAACACACACAGTATCATCACAGTTTTAATAAAGTATAACAAATTCAAGATTGTATTCTAGAGTAATATAAACATTTAAAAACAGGTTTTGCTTCTTTCTATAGCTACAGGGGCACACCTGGGTGGCTCAGTCAGTTAAGCATCTAACTTCAGCTCAGATCACGATCTCACGGTTCATGAGTTCAAGCCCCATATTGGAGTTTGTGCTGACAGCTCAGAACCTGGAGCCTGCTTCAGATGCTGTGTCTCCCTCTCTCTCTGCCCCCCATTCTCTCTCTCTCTCAAAAATAAACATTAAAAAAATAAATAAATAGGGGCGCCTGGGTGGCGTAGTCGGTTAAGCGTCCGACTTCAGCCAGGTCACGATCTCGCGGTCCGTGAGTTCGAGCCCCACGTCGGGCTCTGGGCTGATGGCTCGGAGCCTGGAGCCTGTTTCCGATTCTGTGTCTCCCTCTCTCTCTGCCCCTCCCCCGTTCATGCTCTGTCTCTCTCTGTCCCAAAAATAAATAAAAAACGTTGAAAAAATAAATAAATAAATAAATAATAAATAAATAAATAAATAATCCAGACTGTGATTCTCTAACATTCTATCCCAAACACTATCCTGACAAAAGAAATTATGTCCAATGAACTATACCAGAAGTCAGCAAACCATAATCTGTGGGCCTCCTGAAGGCTTTTGCAAATAAGGTTTGTTGGAACACAGTTATATCTATTTGTTTAGGTACTGTCTATGACAGCTTCCCTGCTGATGGCTGAGTTGAATATTTCCAACAAAGAATATCCGAAATACTTTGGTATGGACCAAAGGCTAAAATATGTACTACTGGGCCCTGTACTCCCCCACCCCCCAAAAAATTTGTTGACCTCTGATTTTGACCTTGACCCTTATCCTATTCCATATACTATCCTAGCAACAAAAATTAGGTCCTATGTATTAAATTAAAACCAGGTAATGACAAAGTTGAAAGATTTTTATCACTAAAAGTGAGGTGGTTTCATGGTACAATGTTAACATAAACTGAGATTTAATTGGCTAAATGCCCTAACAGTTACCAAATTCCCTATAAATTCTAGAAAATAAACAGCAATAATCAAATTAAGGGAGCTATGACAATATACACACCAGTTAAAAAAGAGGAATGAAATACCTTTCCATCTTCTACTTTATGATATAGACAGACGGATCAATAGAATATTTAAAAAATTATTTAACTGAAACTGTGTAACGCAAATCTATTTTAATTTAGAACTGCATTATTGATTTTGAAATTTTAAGCTAGCAAAAATAATTAAAATAACATCATGGAAAAACTAAAGAAAAGGAGAAAAGACTCCAAAATTTATTCAAGTATTTAATATATGATAAAGATGTCATTTCAGGGGCGCCTGGGTGGCTCAGTCGGTTAAGCGGCCGACTTCGGCTCAGGTCATGATCTCGCGGTCCGTGAGTTCAAGCCCCACGTCAGGCTCTGTGCTGACAGCTCAGAGCCTGGAGCCTGTTTCAGATTCTGTGTCTCCCTCTCTCTGACCCTCCCCTGTTCATGCTCTGTCTCTGTCTCAAAAATAAATAAACGTTAAAAAAAAATTTTTAAAAAAAATGTCATTTCAACTGAGTGAATAAAAGAATGGACTATAGAGTGCATGGTGGCTCAGTCGGTTAAGTATCTGACTATTAATTTCAGCTCAGGTCATGAACTCAGAGTTTGGGAAATCAAGTCCCATGTCAGGCTCTGTGCTAACAGAGCAGAGCCTGCTTGGAATTCTCTCTCTTTCTCTGCCCCTCCCTGTGCTTATGCTCTCTTTTGTTCTCAAAATAAATAAATAAACTTTAAAAAAAACATGTTAAAAATAGAATGAACTAGAGAATTAATGGTATTGGGATAATTAACTTTTGAGTAAAAATGTTGTAACTCTACCTTAAGTTTTTTGGTTTTTTTTTTTTTTAATGTTTATTTATTTTTGAGAGAGAGAGAAAGAAAGCACATGAGCGGGGAAGGATCTGAAGTGAGCTCTGTGCTGACAGCAGCAAGCCCAATGTGGGGCTTAAACTCACAAACCATGAGATCATGACTTGAGCCCTGAAAATCAGGTGCTCAACCGACTGAGCCACCCAGGCGCCCCCACCTTAAGTCTGATACTAAAATAAATTCTAAATAGTAAAATAAAGTGTCAAAAATAAAAACTAAGCTGTAGACTGATGTTTAAGTAAATATGCTTATAAAGATAAACACTCTTCACAATATGGGGTTAGGAAAGCTTCTATGAATAAACCAGAAACTGTAACTGCAGAGATTATCAACAGGACAGTACTATCACAATCTCAGGACAATATATTTCAATCACATCTCCCTCCTTCATAACCAAGTTTACTATATTTATCCTTCAAAGGGAATTTAAAAAGTGGGGGAAATAAACTTAACAAAAGGGATGGCTATCCAAATTATACAAAGAGCTGCTACTGATCTAAGACCCAAGCCACAAGAGAAGAAGGGACAAAATAAATAGATTGAAAGGTCATAAAATAAAAAGGACCAACACACATATGACAACTGTTCAGTTTCTCTATAATGAGTTGTGAAATAAAATAATGAGAAGCCTTTTATTCATCTGTTAATGACAACAAAGTTAGCAAGAGCGCTGGAAGAGGAACACCTTTACCTTGCTGATGAAAGATACTATTTAGCAATATGAAACAAAAACCTTCAAAACGTGCCAAAAATTGAAAAATTACATGCATATTCTTTGCCCCCAAAATTTTACTTCTAAGAATTTTTTTCCCACATAATGAAATACTATACAACCATCTATTTCATGACATCTATATAAAGAGCATCTACTTAATGGCAAGATGTTTATGAAGAAAATATGAAACAAAAAAGGAATAGTAGTCCATAAAACATTACTATCAATTTGTTGAAAACCAGGAAGACAAATAAATACTGAAATGTTTATAGAAATGCTATATGATTACGGGAATTACATGAAGTTCTAATTTATCTTTTCAGAAAAGGACAATGGCTGGGGGCTAGTTTTATAATTTTTAAAAAGTAGTAGTAAATTAGGGGCGCCTGGGTCGCTCAGTCAGTTAAGTGTCTGACTTCGGCTCAAGTCATGATCTCGTGATTCGTGAGTTTGGGCCCATGTCAGGCTCTGTGCTGACACCTCAGAGCCTGGAGCCTGCTTCAGATTCTGTGTCTCCGTCTCTCTCTGCCCCTCCCTGACTCGCACTCTGTATGTTTCTCTCTCAAAAATAAATACACATTAAAAAAAAATTTTTTTAGTAGTAAATTAAAAATCAATTAAATGAACAAACAAATGTATCTATCTAAACTCCCCCTTCCCCTTAAAAATAAAAATAAATAAATAAAAATAAACCCTAAGTAAATATATGAGATATACATACTCACTCTTCTCTTACCTATTATACCAAAGGAGTAGAAGGAAAGTTGTTTTCCTAAGAGGTCCATGCTCTTCTGCAGAGGGGTTTTTGGTGCCTTGACAAATTGGAGAAGAGTTTACCACAATTAGCTAAATTTAGGAATATATACTATGTGCCAGGGACTCTAAGTGCTTGACATACCCAGGTTAGTTCTTAACATACCCATAACATACACACCTCTCCCTTAAAGATAAGTCTCATCCCCTTCCATGAGGAAACTGAGGCTGAGACTTTTAAAAGCCTGTTTAAGGTCCATGTTCCCTATGCCTATTTTTGAGAAGGAATCTATTCTCCCTATCAGCTTCTCCAGGACTTCATTACCATCAGCTGCCCCTCACTTTTCCAATCTTCTCCCTTCTGTATCCACAAACAAGCATTGTAATCCAAGTCTTTTTATCCAGTTGGCTCCCTGATCTGCTAACTCCCTTCTCTAGCAGTCCCCTCAGTGCCAAGCTCCTTGGAATGGTTTTATACACTGCATCATGTACTGGAATCTTGGCAGGTTACCTGAGAAATCCAGATGATTTCGGGAGAATATGACATTTGTAGAATGCAACTTCTTTTTCATATGTAAGAAAGTATTTTAAA
This sequence comes from Puma concolor, assembly GCF_028749965.1. Lineage (NCBI taxonomy): Eukaryota > Metazoa > Chordata > Mammalia > Carnivora > Felidae > Puma > Puma concolor. The sequence goes on along the minus strand of NC_141675.1, from coordinate 27,290,851 downwards.
TGAGAGAACTAATCTTCAATATTCTTAAACAAGAATATCTTCCATGTTATTTTACTTTATAATCTTTTTTTCCCCATTACTTGGAATTAAATAAAGTTGGGAATTTTGGTAGAAGACAAATATGCCATTTAGTAACCATTAAAATTAATATGATAAAGTCAATTTTAAAAAAGAATAGGCCCTATAAATAATTGGCTATAAACCTTTTTCTCCTATAAACAATGAATAAATATAAAAATGTTTTAGAACATTAACAATGTCAACTAAAGCTCCAATTATGTTTTTAAGCACAGACAACTGAGTGATATTCTGAATAAAATACCACTTCAATAGTACATAAAATAACCCACCATTATTTTCTTTTCGTTTACTTACAATGGAGAATTTCAGATTTGAAATTAAACATCATTAACAAAGAACTTACTTCTTCTGCTTGCATCATTTTAAAAACCTCTCCAAATTCAGAATTTTCTCCAGTTCCAATGACAATACCCTAAAGAGAAAAACAGGAAAATACATTTACATTCATATGTTATCACCTCTCTCAAGCAAAGTAACAAAAACCCTTCATTCCCTTTCTCCAAAACTTTGCCCACAGTCAAGATGACTAACATACATATCCAAGGTTCCCTTAGCAAATTAACTTTGTGATATTACTATAGATCATTAGTATTTATGCCTTACTATACAAACGTTGGCCCAATTCTGAGGCCCATTCTTTGTCTATATTAATATTTCTGAAATTCAAAACTGTCTTATCCTTGAGAGACATTCAATGTAGCTTCTCTTTCCCCCTCAAATGCTACTGGATCATGCCTTTTACGTTTGTGAAATGTTAGAATCCAGTAGGTGAATGATATGTAGTTGGAATATTATAGCCAGGACCATATCGACTAAATTAAAATTTTAACTAGTAATGAACATATCCATGATTCACTGTTTCTATCGAAAACAAAAAAAAGAACAGATACCGAGGACTATACTTTTAAAGGCTTCATTATCTGGCAAATGGCAGAAATATGGACATATTCTACCTCAGGGACATAGTTTCTCTTTAGTATCAAAAATAGATGCTATGGGTTAGGTTCAATTCTGCCATTTCTTTGTCATATATTTTTTTTAACTTCATTTATTTTTGAGAAAGAGACAGCACACACATGCAAGCAGGGTAGGGACAGAGAAAGAGAGAAAAAGAGAGAGAATCCTAAGCAGGCTCTGCACTGTCAGCACTAAGCCCAATCCTGAGCCGAAATCAAGAGTCAGACACTTAAACGACTGAGCCACCCAGTTCCCCTTATGTATATTTTTTCATGTTTATTTATTTTGAGACAGAGACAAAGAGAGCACAAGCGCACATGCAGGTCGGAGAGGGGCCGAGAGAGAGAGAGAAAGAGAGAGAGAGAATCCCAAGCAGGCTCTGTGCTATCAACGCAGAGCCCAACATGGAGCTTGATCCCATGAGCCATGAGATCACGACCTGAGCCAAAATCAAGAGTCTGACACTCAACCGACTAAGCCACCCAGAGCCCCTCTTTGTCACATATTTTTAAAATAGCCACATAAAATTAGCCACATCGAACTAAAAAAAAGGTTGAAAACAAAGGAGTTGCTATTTTCAAAACAAGAGAAAAAAAATTACCTTAGCTTTGCCACATCTGACCAGTGTTCCCATGAAGGCAATGTTACTTCTTGATGCAAGATCTCCATTAGTTGCAGCTGGCTGAGGAGCTGTCACCTTAGAACAAGGTGTTGTCTCTCCTGTCAAGCTGGACTCATCAATGGAAAGATCCACAGCCTTGGAAAACATAAAGCATCCCATTAAGTTCAAGAATGAAGACTCTCTGGGCTCCATTCAATATCTAAAGAGTTTGTAACCATCACTTCTTCCTCAAATATCCCCTTTCTTAATAATCACCCAAATCTTTTATTATATCCATTACTCTAAGAAGACCACAATAAGTACAACCATATTTAAAATATGAAGTAAATTTGGGCCGCCTGGGTGGCTCAGTCAGTTAAGCATCCAACTCTTGATTTCGGCTTAGGTCATGATCCCATGGTTTGTAGGATCAAGCGCCGCATCAGGCTCTGTGCTGACAGTGTGGAACCTGCGAGAATCTCTCTCTCCACCCCTCCCCTGCTCACACACTCTCTCTTGAAATAAATAAACATTTAAAAAAATAAATAAAGAGGCACCTGGGTGGCTTAGTTAAGCGTCCGACTTCAGCTCAGGTCATGATCTCATGGTTCATGAGTTCAAGCCCTGCATCAGGCTCTGTGCTGACTGATGCCTCAGAGCCTGGAGCCTGCTTTGTATTCTGTGTCTCCCTCTCTCTCTCTGTCTCTGCCCTCCCCTGCTCATGCTCTGTCTCTTTCTCTCAAAAATAAACATTTTTAAAAATATATTAAAAATAATATTAAATACAAAATAAATGTTAAAAAATAAATTAAAAAAAATAAAAATACAATACAAAGTGAAGTCAACAAAATCCGACATGCAAAGTAGAATGCTATGAGACAAGATTAGCCTAAATTTCAAAATAGAACCAGAGAAAAGGAAACATTAGCTGAGACATAATCTTTACCTAGAGAAAACAACTTTCACAATAAAATGTTATTACTTCCTAATTTTGCCATCCCCTGAAGTTCTGAAAATGTATTTGGCAGGTTAAAAACAGGTATCCAGAAAGAGAAATATGAATAAAAGGTATATAATGTACTGAGAAAGAAATCATTTCATCATTTTGGGTTCAATTTTCATGAAATTCTGCTTTCTATATATGCATCCTTACATTGATCCCAAACGTACAGCAGCAAAAATAAAAAACATATATAAATGTTTCCATGCAAATCATGAACATGGTATTATCTTCCAACTGTGCAAAAAGAATCAATTCTGAGGGTTTCATTCCTAAGACAGTTTCAACTCCTAACAATTAAGTTTTCACCTACCTTAGCATGCCAAAAAAAAAAAAAAAAAAAAAATCATTTTACATGTGGAAAACACTGCAGATGTTACCTGGCTTTGTTTCTAAAAGTATGACCCACAGAACAATAGTTCCAAGGATGTGAATAGACACTGAGTATAATGTGACAGACGGAGGACTGATAGACACACACACACGCGCACGCACGCACACACACACACACACACACACACACACACACACACAGTAGAGGTACTAAAGTCAAATATGTTTTGGAAATACTGAGTTGAGTTAAACAGCTTCCTCTACTTAGGCAGTGCTTCTTTAAACCTTCACTAGATTAGTGTGAATCACCTCAATTAGAATACAGATACAACAGGAGTTGTCAAAGTGTGGTCCCAGCAGGACCAGCATCACCAGCATCATCTATATCTACCTCCTCAGAACTTTTTAGAAATTCACTACCCTCCTCCCAAAAAAAGAAAAGAAATTCACTATCCTACTTCAAATGCGTAGGTGGGGAGGGTGAACCTAAAAGACTGTATTTACAAGCCCTCCAGATGATTCTGAGGCACACTCAACTTTGAGAATCAATGGAATACTGTTTCACAAATTTCTTTGACCCATTTTATTCCAGAAGCTCTTATTCTAGGGTCTTTAGGATACTTTGAGAAACTAGGACCTAGTTCATGATTTTACTCATTTTACATGTTAATTCACTCACCGAACAAACATTTATTGACTACCTTAAGTATGTACCAGGCACTAAGCTAGACCCTGGAAAATAAACAAGATAAGGAAATGAACCCAAAGCAATTAAATGACTGTGCATTCCTGCTGCTATTATAAACTGACCTGGTGTTCTCAATCAGGTCTCTTGATTGGAAGTCCACATTATATACAAAATACTCTAAATCCTGCTACGGGAGAGGTACGAGTGTGGAAATAATCTCATCTTTTCTTTTTTTAGTTTTAATTATTTTTTTAACATTTATTTATTTTTGAGACAGAGAGAGAGCATGAACAGGGAAGGGTCAGAGAAAGAGGGAGACGCAGAATCTGAAGCAGGCTCCAGGCTCTGAGCTGTCAGCACAGAGCCCGACACAGGGCTCGAAACCACGGACCGCGAGATCATGACCTGAGCTGAAGCCAGATGCTTAACCGACTGAGCCACCTAGGCGCCCCTCTTTTTTTAGTTTTAAATGTGAGTTTATTTTGAGAGACACAGCCAGCATGAGTTGGGGAGGGGAGAGAATCCCACACTGCCAGCCCAGAGCCCAACGCAGGGCTTGAACCCATGAACTCTGAGATCATGACCTGGGTTGAAATCAAGAGTTGGTCACTTAGCCAACTGAGCCACGCAGGTGCCCCTAAAGCTCTTCTTTTTAAATGGTTCATTTATCCATGAGCATAAATATCTCACAAAAAAATATATATTAAAAATCAATTCATATCATATCATATCAATTCCCATCTATACAACAATACAGTATTTTAATTTGATCAATGTCATTGATCCATTCACTTAACAAATATTTATTAATGCCAGGTCCTGTACTATATCACACACAGAGGGAATCAGCAGTAAACAAAACTAAGTTCCTACCCTCTGCTCTTATTCCAATAGGAAAGCGATCTAAAAATAAACTAACAAGGGTATGTAATATAATACCTGGTAGTGAGGAAAAAATGCATAAGGATAGAAAGTAACATTTTAGATAAAGGAGAGAACCTCTCTCAAAAGTAAACAACTCTTTTGCAGAGACACAATTGACCTGAGGGCCCCAAAGGTGGGCCACAATCAGGATGAAAGTATTCTAGGCAAAGAAAGCAAAAAGTACAAAGACTATGGGGGTAGGAACATGCCTGGTATGTTCATGCCCTAGGCAGACATATAACTTTACAAATATAATCAAGAGTTTACAGATTAGATCATGAAGTTGAAAAATGTCCAGAATGAAAATATACTGTACCCCACAATTTCAAGGAAACTAAACTATGTTATCTCTGGAAGGTTAGTACCATGTAAATGTTATAAAGCACAGATCACCAATCCTTGAGTCTTTAAAAAGCTTCCCTTTTTCTATAATTATGTATGCAAAGACAGGCCAGGTAAATCTGGGTTCATTACCTCAACCCAACTACAGAGTAAAAAAAAAATCCACCATATTCAAAGGCAAAGGAACTTTTCTTTATTACAGGAACATATCTATTTGACTTTTCTTTCCAAGTTAGAATTAGGACTGTACAATTTTCCACACTAATAAATTCCATTACCAAAGTAAGAAGAAAAGTTTAGGTTGTTCTTCAAAGATGATGCTAGTATGAAAAACAGTTGACATTTCATTGCTTACCATCTGCAAGGCGTTTTGCTAACATACATATACTAAGTTTTCTATTAACAACCACTAGCTAGTAACAATCCAATGAGGCAGGACTGTGATTTTCATTCCCTCTATTTTACAGACACTTTGAAAGGTTAAGTAAGTCACCCAACATCTCCACCCAACCTGTGGAGACAAAACCCAAACACTGAAAGATCAACTCCAAATTCTTATTAATTATTTAGAGAATCAATTGCAATCAATTTGCAATTAACTATTTAGAGAATCTCCCTAGTTTTGTAACTACTTCTAGAAGACATTAAGAAAAGATATATTTAGGGGCGCGTGGGTGGCTCAGTCGGTTAAGCGGCCGAGTTCGGCTCAGGTCGTGATCTCACGGTCTATTTAAGTTCGAGCCCTGCGTCGGGCTCTGTGCTGACAGCTCAGAGCCTGGAGCCTGTTTCAGATTCTGTGTCTCCCTCTCTCTGACCCTCCCCCATTCATGCTCTGTCTCTCTCTGTCTCAAAAATAAATAAACGTTAAAAAAATTAAAAAAGAAAATATGTATTTAAAAATTATATATTTTTCTGAATTACAAGTCAACAAAAAAATTTATTTCATTTAGCGAGCTCCTCTTTAATGCTTGTTATAAAAATCAAAACTGCATGTCATCTTCTGAGCTCTTAATTAAAAATGAGACCTGCTAATATTGAAAACATTACATTGGGGTACAAGTGTCCCTATGCATCAGCACTCCTGTATCCCTTGGGTAATGGATAAAGAAATTGTGGTTTATATACACAATAGAATACTACTTAGCAATAAGAAAGAATGAAATATGGCCTTTTGTAGCAACATGGATGGAACTGGAGAGTGTTATGCTAAGTGAAATAAGTCATACAGAGAAAGAGAGATACCATATGTTTTCACTCTTATGTGGATCCTGAGAAACTTAATAGAACACCATGGGGGAGGGGAAGAGGAAAAAAAAAGAAAAAGTTAGAGAGGGAGAGAGCCAAACCATAAGAGACTCTTAAAAACTGAGAATAAACTGAGAGTTGATGGGGGGGGGGGGGTTGGAGGGAGGGGAAAGTGGGTGATGGGCATTGAGGAGGGCACCTGTTGGGATGAGCACTGGGTGTTGTATGGAAACCAATGTGACAATAAATTTCATATTAAAAAACAAAACAAAACAAAACAAAAACATTACAGAACTCCTTCTCTCTGAGAAAGGCAAAATTAGCATTTTCTCATTGAAGACTTTCTACTTTAAACAAAAATCTTAAATATGGATGAATACTAAACATTTGGTGGTTGTCTATCAAAACAAATAATACGAAAATAATCTGACTTTTTAAAAAGAGAATAAATGGGGCGCCTGGGTGGTTCAGTCGGTTAAGCGGCCGACTTTGGCTCAGGTCATGATCTCACAGTCTGTGAGTTTGAGTCCCGCGTCAGGCTCTGTGCTGACAGCTCAGAGCCTGGAGCCTGCTTCAGATTCTGTGTCTCCCTCTCTCTCTGACCCTCCCTCGTTCATGCTCTGTCTCTCTCTGTCTCAAAAATAAATAAACATTAAAAAAAAAAATTTAAAAAAAATAAATAAATAAAAAGAGAATAAATGCATAGCTTTATTGACTGTCAGTGGCCTAGCTCTTCAGTGTCAGCCTTAGTAGTTTAATAACCATCCAACCAAAAATAGGAATTTTTGTTCAAATCAGGTTTTTCTATGAAAAAGATATCATTTTTAGCAGAATAGCAATCAGCTCTGTCTAGTGAGAAAAAAAGAGCTTTAGATCTTTATTTTATATATATATATTTAATATATAATTATAAATCTGTAAAACTCAAATCAAGAATATATTATTGATGGGGTACCTGGCTGAGTCAGAGCATGTGACTCTTGACTTCAGGGTCATAAGTTCAAGCCCCACATTGGGCATAGAGCTTACTTAAAAAAAAAAAAAAAAAAAAAGAATATTGATAAAAATTAGTCCAAATCATATAATGTAGCAAACTACACAGATCTCAACTGTCTGTTGAGTAAGGGTATATTTTTTAATTTATTTATTTGTTTGATTGTTTAATCTCTACACCCAGCATGGGGCTCAAAACTCAAGACCCAGAGATCAAGAGTAACATAGTCTTCCAACTAAGCCAGCCAGGCCACCCAGAGTAAGAATATTTTCTAAGTTACAACTTATTTTCTCTTAATGATGATTACAAGAATTTCTGCAGGAAGTCAGTTTTGAGGGAGTGAGGGGAAGGAAGTCATATCTAAGAAGGTGGTATTTAATGAATTAGGCCAGCCTATCACAGTTTAACAGTCATAGTTTAATTCATCCAGAAGACAGATATTAGAGTCATTTATCCATTGCATTTATGAGGAAAGATAAAGGTAGGATAAAATGAAATCAATGAACCAGCCAGCTCCATGCCTTCTACCCAAAAGTTTAAACATTAAACCTTCAGAAGAGCTGTTCATAAATAGGGAAGCTGATTATGTTTCACTTTCTCTTTATTATTCTTCAGGTACTTTACTGGTGTGAATAAGACACAGCACAGTTCAAAAGTCAGAATATAAATAAGAATCTAGATGCATACATAATCTACAATCTGAATATTTAACACCTATAGAATAAAAATGGTTGGAAAAACTTCACAGGACTATTCCTACAAAACATTAGGCAGAAAGAAACTAGATGCCAAAGTCAGTAAGTTTTCCTGAAAAGCAAAAAATTTTTTGCTTTTCAGGAAAATTTAAAACTGCTTAAAAAAATTACACTTAATATGAAAAATTGGCAGCTACATGTAAGTTCTTAAACTAAAGAATGGCTTAGCGTACTGTATGCCGCTAAATCAATTACCTCTCTAGTCTAGAATGAAAAGCAAATCAAAAATGGATTTCTTTCCCCAGAAAAGAATTCCAAATTATCCATCTGGCAGCTACCTGATAATGACAAAATGTCTTACTTTAGGCTCAAAAATTAAGATTCCTATTACTGTTTATTCAAATGAAGGAAAATGTAATTAAAACGTTTTCATGAGTTCTAGCTTATTAAACATCAAAGCCTAACCAGCTGAAGTAAGTAGGAAAGAAGTGACTCCATTTTAGAAAGGCTCCATCTCTGCTGTTTTTCTATTAGGCCTCACTTACTCATGTTCTGAATTCTGTCTCTGAATCAGGAAAAGAAACTATGTTCCCACTGCAAGGGGGAAGTAGGAAAATTAATCATTCTCTGAATTTTGTCCCAGGCCACAAACACCTAACAACATCCAAGAGTCAGATCCTGAACACGTTCCAGGACACTAGCTTTGAACAAACCTCAGATGATGCTGGCATCAACACTCCCACCTTCAGTAACTTATGGTATAACAACTATTGTTCATCTGACACTGGCCTTTGATTAGACCCTACCCTGGATTTCTGAAGGAACATGTACCCTAGATCTCTTTCCAATATAAACCCCTAACTCCCCAAAATGCTGAGACTCATTCTCCTTTCCAAGTCTCCCAGACACTCCCTCTGCTATTCTCTATCACTCACACTCTTCAATAAACTCTGTTTTCACTTTATCCAACTCACATTTGATTTCTATCCTGCATGAAGCCAAGGACCCTCTTGGCTGGTCCTGTGGGAGCCTCCCCTGGGTTAAAAACACCTACATGAAATGGATTTTATCCCATGGTAAATATTTACACGAATTGTTAACTTTCTGACTTAAGTGCATATATTCAATTTGACCAATTGCCAATAACTTCAACACCAGTATTCAGTTAACAATGATTTCTAGGATATTTCTCTAAGACAATGAAAAGAAACCAAATTTCAAAAAGGGATCTACTTTTGCAACAGTCCTTTCCTACCAGTGTGAAATGACAATCTTAAAACAAAGAGACTAAATCTCATTTCAAACCCTCCCATGCTGTATTTTTAAATTCTAGTGACTTAAAGAGAAAAAAGTTTTCAACGTTTTAAACATAAACAGCATTCCTCAGTTCACACTGCTTTTTAACCAATGATCTATCAAACAACAAAACACTAAGCATAGCTCAAGCTTATACAATCTAACAGAACCAACACTCCCAGTGCTCTACGCATGGAGAAGTTCAGAAATATACTACTACAGAAATAGACCTCCTTTCCAAAGCCAAAATGAGTGATTATATCAGTTTTTAGTAAACAGGAATGTCTAAATACCACAAATACAGAATACTCTACTCAATTTCTTTTGATGGCTAATTTAAAATCTCTACTTCCTGCAGTACCTGAGTGGCTCAGTCAGTTGAGCATCTGACTCTTGATTTCAGCTCAGGTCATGACCTCACAGTCCTGAGATTGAGCCCCATATTGGGCTCTGTGCTCATAGCATGGAGCCTCCTTGGGATTCTCTTCGATTCTCTTCTCTTCTCTTCTCTCTCTCAAAATCAATAAATAAACTTTAAAAATTAAATCTCTACTTCCTAAGATGTTTATAAATTGTTCTTTTTTTTACAAGTCTATCTGTAAGTTTAATAATTCAGAAACTTTTAAAACCAAAGTTTCAGTGATAAATTACAATAAGAGGTGGAGTAAGACACCATAAATTAATCAAATTGACCTATCAAAAAAATACACTGAAATCAATATAAACACTTGTGGAATATAGGGCAATCAAAGATTTGGTCCCTCTACTAAAATGATCACGGGCTGGCAAAGACTGACAGACAACTCTGGAATCAAAAACTGAAAACAACCAGGGAAGTGCTTAATAAAGAAAAAGGCAGCTAAATTTAGGTAAGAAGGCACCATGGCATTTTTGTTCACCTGTCTACTATTCACCACTGCCCAGAGAAGCAGTGCTGGCTGTGGGGACAGAAGTGAGTCTTCTTGTTGCAGATTATGGGTAGTCAGGGGCTAACAAAGACCTTGTTCTTAAAATATTGTAGCTGCGTGTTTTGACCTGTCTGGCAGTTCCCTGGGGGACTAGTGCAAAGGCTAATATTTATCTCACAACCTCACGCCAAGCCAGCTACAGTGACTTTCCAGGTATCTGCCAAAAGATTAAGGACACATAGTAGCAGGCCAGGGACCAGGAATAAGGCAAGCAGCAGATACAACCAAAAGACTGGGAAGAAAAAAGCCAAGGAGGAAGTTCTGTGAGGGAATAAAGTTTTGTGAGGGAAGTTTTGGAAGGGCCACCACTTATGCCAGGCAAGACAGAGGGCAAAATGCATGCCCATAACCAGAGGCATGCTCAGAAAGCCCTGAGAAGACCCGAGACTTGCACCTCTGACAGGTCTGTGGATTTGGCACAAGTAGGTGAAGGTGAAGGCAGAGTTGTAGGCAGATGATCAATGATCAAGAAGTGCCCCAACTCAAAGACAAGCTGCAAAGACCAGGAGAACAGTATTTCATTTCCATCTTTGGCTCCAGACAGATAAGACTGACTGCTGAGATAATGGAACAGAAACTTCAGTGACCATACACACGAGGAAGGGTCTTTGCAAACCACCACCCTCCCCCCCACCAAAAAAAATTCAACCACTGCAATCCTCAACAATCAAAAATAACAAATTTTGAGGAAGGGCACAACCTCGTTTACAGAATTATGACAGCATAATATTCAAAATACAAAGTTTTCAACAAAAAATTACAAATACAAAGAAACCAAAAAGTATGATCTATTCACAGGAAAAAATAAACTGACAGAAATCATCCCTCAGCAAGGCCAGACACTAGACTTACTGGAAAGACTTTAAATCAACTGTCTTAAATATGCTTAATAAACTAAAGAAAACCATGGACAAAAAACTAAAGGAAATCAGGAAAACATTTTTTTAAAAAAGCATTACAATGAAGAGAAAGAAAATATTTGCAAGAAATAGAAATCCTGATGCTGAAAAGTACAACCACTAAAATAATAAGTTCACTAGAGGGGTTCAACAGCAGATCTGGAAAAGGAAGGGGAAAAATGAGCAAACAAAAAAACAGGGCAATTGAAATTAACCAATCTGAAGGACAGAGAGGAAAAAAAAGAAAAATGACAGAGCTAACGGTACCTGTGGGACATCATCAAACATACCAATATAAGCATAAGGTAAGTCTCAGGGAGAAAAAAAGAAATGGGTAGAAAGAATATTTGAAGAGATAATGAATGAAAACTTGCCAAATTTAATAAAAGATATGAAATCTATGGATCAGAGAAGCTCAATAAACTCCAAATAGGAAAAACTCGAAGCCATCTAGACTGAGACATAATCAAACTGTTAAAAGACAGAGGCACAATCTTGAAAACAGCAAATGTGAAGCAACTTGTCATGTACAAGGAATCCTCAATAAGACTAGCAGCCTATTTCTTATCAGAAACCACGGAGGCTGGGACCAGTAAACCTATCTAAAGTACTGAAAGAAAAACAAAGAAACTAATGAAAAGAAGTCTACATCTAGCAACACTATCTTTTAAAATGAAGAAGAATTAAGACATTCCCACCTAAACAAAAGCTAAGATAATTTATTTCTAGTAGACGTGCCCACAAGAAATGCTAAAGGAGAGTCCTTCAAGCTAGAGCAAAAGGAGAATAGAAAGTAATTCGAAGCCATATGAAGAAAGGAAGAATTCCAGTAAAGGTAACTACACAGAGAAATATAAATGCTAGCATTATTGTATTTTGACTTTGTAACTCCTCTATTTTTCCTATCTGATTTATATAAAGCACTGACAAATTTATGGTTAATGGGCACAGAATGCTTAAAAATGTAATTGGCGACAACATGAAGGTGGTGGAAAAGTGAGCTGCAGAGGAGCAAAATTTTTGCGGGCTATTGAAGTAAAGATGGTATCAATTCAAACAACTGTTCTAAATTTAAGATGTTAATTGTAATCTACACAGTAACCACTAAGAAAATATGTAAAAAAATATACAGAAAAAAAAAATTTCAGGAGGTACTCAAAGCATACTTTTTTTAAATAGCAAATACAAAAAAAGGGATTGGAGGAACTTAGGAACTTAAAAACTATATATAGCAAAATAGCATTAGAAAGTTCTCTATCAAAAATCATTTTAAACATACATGGATTTACAATTGTATGGTATACACATACAATAGAACACTATTTGGCAATAAAAATGGATGAAATATTGATACATGCTACAACAGAGATGAACCCTGAAAACACCGTGAACTGAAAAAAGCCAGACACAAAAGACTACAATGTATTTAATCCCATTTATAATGAAATGTTCAGAATAGGCATGTGTATACAGACAGAACAAGCAGATTAGTGGCTACCAGGCTCTGGGGCAGAAGAGAGAATATAGAGACTACTAAAAGGTAAATGCTTCCTCTTGGGAGTGATAAAAATGTTCTATAGCTAAGATTGTGGTGATGGCTGCACAATTCAGACTATAGGGAAAACCAATGAATGATACATTTTAAATGTGTAAATTGTTTGAATGTGAATTATATCTCAATAAAGTTGTTTTTTGTTTTTTGTTTTTTTTTTGTTTTTTTTTTTACCTTTTTATATGTGGTAAATAGACCAGCACTTTGGGCATGGACTAAATGCTAGTTACGAATGCAGGATCTTGTGCTCAACATCACTCATCATCAGGGAAATACAAATCAAAACCATGATGAGATACCACCTCACGCCTGTCGGAATGGCTAAAATCAACAACACAAGAAACAACAGGTGTTGGCAAGGATGTGGAGAAAATGAACCCTCTTACACTGTTGGTGGGAATGCAAAATGGTACAGCCACTGTGGAAAACAGTATGGAGGTTCCTCAAAAAGTTAAAAATAGAACTACTCTACAATCCACCAGTTGCACTACATATCTACCCCAAGGCTAAAAACATACAGATCCCAAGGGGCACATGCACCCCGATGTTTACGGCAGCAGTGTCAACAACAGCCAAACTATGGAAAGAGCCCAAATGTCCACTGACTGGTGAATGAATAAAAAAGATGTGGTATACATATAATGAAATATCACTCAGCCATCAAAAAGAATGAAATGTTGCCGTTTGCAACAACATTGATACAGTGTAAATGCAAAGCAAAATAAGTCAGTCAAAGACAAATCATGCAGAACTTATATGATTTCACTCATATGTGGAATTTAAGAGACAAACAGGTAAACATATAGAAGGGGGGGAGAAGAGAGAGAGAAACTAACCATAAGATACTCTTAAAGATAGAGAACAGACTGAAGGTTGGTGCAGGAAGGTGCGGGGGAGGGGGGGGCAGGGATGGGCTAGATGGGCAATGGATATTGAGGAGGAAACTTGTTATGATGAGCACTGGGTGTTCTATGTTAAGCGATGAATCACTGAATTCTACTCCTGAAAACAATATTAAACTGTATGTTAACTTAACTAAATAAAATTTTGACAAAAAAAAAAAAAAAAAAAGAGAGACAGAGAGAGAATGCAGAATATGGGACCCACACCTGAGCTGCCAAAACAGAATCCAGATGGTTCTTCTTTTTTTCTTCCAATATATGAAGTTTATTGTCAAATTGGTTTCCATACAACACCCAGTGCTCATCCCAACAGGTGCCCTCCTCAATACACATCACCCACCCTCTCCTCCCTCCCACACCCCATCAACCCTCAGTTTGTTCTCAGTTTTTAAGAGTCTCTTATGCTTTGGCTCTCTTCCACTCTAACCTCTTTTTTTTTTTTTTTTTTTTTTCCTTCCCCTCCCCATGGGTTCCTGTTAGGTTTCTCAGGATCCACATAAGAATGAACACATATGGTATCTGTCTTTCTCTGTATGGCTTATTTCACTTAGCATAACACTCTTCAGTTCCATCCATGTTGCTACAAAGGGCCGTATTTCATTCTTTCTCATTGCCACGTAGTACTCCATTGTGTATATAAGCCATAATTTCTTTATCCATTCATCAGTGGATGGACATTTAGGCTCTTTCCATAATTTGGCTATTGTTGAGAGTGCTGCTATAAACATTGGGGTACTGATGCACAGAACCCAGATGATTCTTAAATGTAATGCCCTAGGGCAACTCTCTGTCACAGTTGGAAAACTGAGACCCTAAAAATAGTTAAGTGGCTTACCTAAACTCACATAGTCAATTCATTTCATAAGACACATTTTATTCTTTGAATCACAACTGTTTGCAAGTTGAGGTCTCCCAGCAGAAAGGACAAAAACTGTACCTTTTTCAGTCTAAGCCCTGAAGCCTGGTACAGTGTTCTACACACAATACTCAAACATTTACTGAATGACTAAAATGACCTCATAACACAGACTGATATCCAAAGGGAGAGATTATATTTGCCTATATTAGCTTCATTACCAAAATAAGTAAATTTAACATATCATGACATGTTTGTATTCTAGCAAATGTTTGAAAATATCCTTTTTTGAAAAAGCACAGCAAACAATATTAGAATTGAGTTTTACCAGAAAATCAAGGCTTCCATTGAGTAAATGGAAAATTTATTCTACAACTCAGGAAGTCAGAATGCTCTAACACAGAAAGCTCTTCTAATGAAATTAGCCAACAAAGAGGAAGGTGCTTGTTAGTAGTTAACAAAAATATGTGAAAGAGTGTGAGCTTTACAGAAAAGGATATAACAGCTAAGTAAAGTTGCAGTCAAGGAGACTATCTCTGACTCCTTGAGTTGGTAGTTAGCCAAAGTAGATCTGTGCTCATTATCTTTGTTTTTTACTTGGGAAGGAAGAAACAGGGAGGAACGATCATAAAGACACCAATAACTACTCACTGAGCTGAACTGCTATTCTATAAGAAAGTATATGGATTCGTGAGGTTAAAAGGCTCACTATATAATGCCAAATGCCTTGTTTTAAGTTTGGACTTCTGACCATGGCCCCAGTAGACTACGACTCCTAATAGAGATATCTTTCAGAGATTTAATTGCTCTGATAATCTAGCTTCCTAAAAATGGCTAATTCTTGGCTCTCGGGCACATAAGTGGTAGTTCTCTTTAAAAAGTTTGATACATTCAGGGGTGCCTGGGTGGCTCAGTCGGTTTAGCATCCGACTTCGGCTCCGGTCATGATCTCACGGTTCATGAGTTTGAGCCCCACGTCGGGCTCTGTGCTGACAGCTCAGAGCCTGGAGCCTGCTTCGGATTCTGTGTCTCCCTCTCTCTATGTCCCTCCCCTGTTCATGCTCTCTTTCTGTCTCAAAAATAAATTTAAAAAACATAAAAATAAATAGATAGATAGATAGATAAATAAATCAATAAAAAGTTTGATATTTAGAAAATCAGCATATCAAAAACTGGGTTCAAAAATAGAAGGCAACTGTACCCAATACCTAGATCTTGAAGACAGTTTCAAAGAATGACCTAAGCTAATCACGAGCACAAGAGCCACAAGAGAAAGTGTCAATGGACTTAATCATGTAGAACTTCAAGTAAAAGAAAATCTTGCTACATTTCAGGCAACATTTTGGGCCTAGTTAGAAAGTTAAACCTGACAGAGGTAAAATATTTTCAATAGAAAAAAGAAACTCTTTTCCTCTGATTCTTAGATTGTTTTCTCTTACAAAGAACTCTTTGTTCAAATATTGATACAGACTTTACCTGAAACAGTAAGAAAAATATGCTGTGTTTCCAAAAAGGCGAAATGTACTGTTATGCAGACATGGTCTATAAGACTCCTTCATCTAAAGTCATTGTCTGACCAATCCATTGACTACCACCAATTAATGGCCAGTGGTGCCTCTTCTCAAATACTACTAAACATTAAAATAAAAACTCTCAGAAAAGTACTGAAAAACATACCCATAGTTCAATTCTCTAAGTTTTACTGGCCCAGCTCCATGAGTAACTCTAAGGCTAAGTCAACAAGGTTAGTGCCACCAACACATACTGGCTCATTCCTTGGTTATGGAAAATGACGCAGGCCAAGAAACAAAATACAGAATGCCTTAAGTTATCAATATTAATCTTCTTTCGAAAGAAAGAAATGGTAGTCTCAGACTGCTATGGACTGAATTATGTCCTGCTAAAATTCATGTGAAGCTTTAATCTCCAATTTTGGCAATCACCTTGGGAGGTAATTAGGGCTAGATAAACTAGTCTGGATGAGGCCTTCACAATGGGATTAGTGGCTTTATAAGAAGTGGAAGAGGGGCGCCTGGGTGGCGCAGTCGGTTAAGCGTCCGACTTCAGCCAGGTCACGATCTCGCGGTCCGGGAGTTCGAGCCCCGCGTCAGGCTCTGGGCTGATGGCTCAGAGCCTGGAGCCTGTTTCTGATTCTGTGTCTCCCTCTCTCTCTGCCCCTCCCCCGTTCATGCTCTGTCTCTGTCCCAAAAATAAACGCTGAAAAAAAAAAAAAAAAAAAAAATTAAAAAAAAAAAGAAGTGGAAGAGAGAGAGCAATCACTCTCTCAACCTGTCCAGTCTATGGTATTTGATTATAGCAGCCTGACCTGACTTCAGACACAGCTTATAAACAGGTAATACTACATAAAAGTTGTAGAGCAGTCAAATCTCTGAACATGCAGACCAGATGCAACTGAACACCCAGGCAAGATTTACAGTCAAAATCTGAACCATCAAAATTTACGACAGGAACCCTAGAGTAGCAGCATGACAACACTAAAGTGGCAACCTTGGTCTTAGACCACACCCACAAGAAGAGAACTCTACTGCAAAAGTCCAGATGTTTGCTTTTTCTAAAGTGAAATCCACGTTTTATTTTGAGAAATTAATAGTATCTCAAGGTAACTGAATTTTTGGTTTCCTTTAAATCTTAATGAAGAGCTTATTTCACATAAGAATATCAAACAAATGACCAGGTAGCCTTAAAAAACCATCCAAAGATCGCCATAGCCTAATTCAGCAAATAACACTCCAAAAAGCCAACCTAATTCCGAAAATAGCCTCAGTGGCCAGAAGAACTGACCTCAACAGCCTTATTATGTTGTAGGTTAATATGTTTAAATCCAGAAGCAACACAAAAGTTTCAAATCTTTTTAGAAAATTGTTAGAAGTCTGCTTGAGGTATCAAGGTTATAGGTAAATTGAGTAGGGCTGGAAAGTGATAAAGGATTCAGAGATGTTCAACTATATACATAAACATGGATTAACTAGAAGAAAATCAACCTAACTATATATAGCACTGCCAAATCAAATATGTGCTAATGAAAGTGTCTGAAAAGTTAACAGATTGGGGGAAAACATTTAACAACAAATTACTCCACAAAGCATATGCTTTCAATTGTTACAACAAACTTTAAAAATGTCAAAATCTCCCTTAACGAACTCACAATAAGTCTTCAAAGTATATTTGCTGAGTGGATAAAATACATACTAATCCAGAACTCTTGACTAGTTTTTTTCTACTTGCACATAAAATTTGAAATAATTCTTAGATCAATTAACCCTTATTTAAGTAAAAACCCTAAAATACTTTATCAAGTCAAATGGTGTTTTGAAGTTGCTATGTCATTATACCGCTCAAAATGTTCAAACATTGGGAAACACCATCTTCTGACTATCCCACTGAGGAGGTCTGCTTCTCAACTGGAAGAGAAGCACTCAAGTGCTTCTGGACATAAACTCCACGAATTCAAATTAGGACCCTTTGGGGAAAGGGAAAATGATTTATATCAAATGACAGGCCTACCATATCTCTAAGGAAGAATAATCCAAGGTCTTGTCATAAACTAGGTATTAAGGATAGAAGAGAGAAAGAAAAAATGAGTACAAACAGATGTAACATAAAAAGATAAACTAAGGGCAGAAATAAAGCAAAATTCACAACATTCCCTATACTTGCCATATTATCAATTATTTCCACTCACCAATTAAAGCAGTATGGTATCTTCTTAAGGAAAAATTTTAAGTATTTGAAAAAAAGACCATTACTCCAGGATTAAATGAAGTCTGTTCTTACTCTAGTTCAAAAAGGTTCTTCAGGCTTTCTTACCTCTGAGAACACTCAAATTTGGGGATACTATAAGTACTCAAAAGACTGACAGCTCTATAAGTGTTAATGAACAGCCTGTTTATTCCAAAAGTAGATGAGACTGGCATGCTAATAGGCTATAAAGGCCTCTTAAACTAGGTGCCAAACTCTATTTTCTAGCCCATCAATCTATTCTACATACTGCAGCCAGATTAAGGGCAAGATTATTTGCTGGCTGCATTATACCTTGAAAGCTAATTCCTAATCAATAAAATCTGAAGTAGAGCTTTGCATCCAAGGTCCCCTGAATCTTATTCCACCATACATTTTCTACCTTAACATATTCTAGCCTGGTCCTACACACTGGGACATTCCCAGTGATCTGAATACTGTTGCTTCATTGTCTTCGTCATCTCTGGGCAGTACTACCCTTCAATTCTCACCACCAAAGCCATGTTGTCTGAAGCATTCTCTGACTTGACTGAAATCAGAAGTAACCACTCCTTTCTCTAAATTTTCACACTCCATACTTTGTACTTCTCTTAGTCACTTACCAGGTTCTACCTTATTTTATGGTGAGTGCTTTATGTACACAAATAGTATACTCCCTGATCACAAGAATTCATTACATCATCTTTGTGTCTCCCACAAGGCCTAACACACATTTCCGTAACCATCAGCTGATTCACTAATGGACACCTCAAAAGACTCTGTGGTTAAGACACATATATTTTAAGAAAACATGTTATATATGTCATTTTTTAAACTCGAAAACCGAATGTTCAAATTAACTATATATTAATATTTTTTAGATACCAAGAGACTGAGAGGGGGAGAGGGACATAGAGGGGGAAGGGGAGAGAGAGAAGAAGGGAGGCAGGAGGGAGGGAGACAGAGGGAGGGAGAGAATGAATCTTAAGCAGAGTTGGACCCAGGACTCAATCCCATAACACTTGGATCATAACCTGAGCCAAAATCAAGAGTCGGACACTCAACTGAATGAGCTACCCAGGTGCCCCAACTATGAATTCTTACAACTACTAATGTCTATCCTTTAATCTACATCCGAGTATTTGCTCTGCTCACACACAGATCACCAAATGCTATGGTCTGAATATCTGTGTCCCTCCCAACTTTATATATTGAAATACTAACTCTCAAACATGAGGTATTAGGAGGTGTGACTTTTCAGATGTGCTAAAATGAGGGTGGAGCTCTCATGAATGGGATTAGTGTTCTTATAAAAGAGACTTCACAGAGCTCCCTCACCCCTGCCACCATGTGAGGACAGAGAGAAGGCACCAGCTATGAACCAAAAAGATGGCCCTCACCAGAATGCAACTGGGCTGGCCCACTGATCATGGATTTCCCAGCCTCCAGAACTATGAGAAATAATTTTCTGTTGTTTATAAGTGACCCAGTCTTTAGTATTTTGTTATAGCAGCCCAAAGAAACTAAAACACCAAACTTACCTCAAACAAACGTAAGTCAGCAGGAACTCTGTCCCCAACAGAAAGGTAAACTGTATCACCTGGAACCAAGTCTCGAGCCAGTGTATGTTCCAATTTTCCTTCACGCACACTGCAATATGAAACAGAAACAACCAAGGCTGAAAAAAGAAAGCCATGCCACTTACATAAAATAATTCTAGTGGGATTGCCTAAGGAAAAATATATTGTAGTATTACTACTTCAAAGAAGGTAAGTCAAATATAAGAAACCACAAAATAATTATCTTTCTACTCTTGGTAATGAAGATGTTCACATGACAAAAAAAAGCACTAGAAAAAGTGACGACCAGTTATTGTCCAAATTGAAGATGTGAAAACTGAAGCAATCTTCTTATTCATCTGAGTCTGACTGAGCATTACTGCACCCATGACAGTGCTTAGCACACAGTCTCACACAAAAACAACTCTGTTGAATAAATCCATGTCTCAAGAATCTCAATATTAGTACTTTAAAGTTGTAATATTACAACTTGCTACACTGAACAGAACATGAAGTTTTCATGTTAGATTAACCATTTCTACCTTATTGTCAGACACATCTGGTGCCAAAAGGTATACTATACTACTCACAATCAATTCCTAAGAGTGAAAATCCATTTTCATTTGTCTCCATGTATTTTTTTATTTCCTCTTGGATTTTTTGGCTGGCCCATTCTTTAGTAACATGTCATGTAGCTTCCATGTATTTGTGTTCTTGCCAGATTTTTTCTTATGATTTCTAGTTTCAGACCACTGTGGTCAGAAAAGATGCATAATATGATTTCAATCTTTTTTAGTTTATTGAGGCTTGTTTTGTGGCCTAATATGTGATCTATTCTGACGAATGTTACCTGTGTACTTGAACAGAATCTGCAATCCACTATTTTTGGATGGAATGTTCTGAATATATCTATTAGGTCCATCTGGTCTAATGTGTCATTCAAAGCCACTGTTTCCTTACTGGTTTTCTAAAAAAAAATCAATGGTCGAAAATCTTTGAGACATAGCAAAAACTGTTCTATGAGGGAAGTTTATAGCAATATAGGTCTATCTCAATAAACAAGAAAAATCTCAAATAAACCTAAAGAAGCTGGAAAAAGAAGTACAAAGCCTAGAGCCAGCAGAAGAAACAAAATAATAAACATTAGAGCACAAATAAATTAAATGGAGACCAAAAAAACAATAGAACAGATCATAAAACCAGGAGCCAGTTCTTTGAGAAGATCAACAAAATTGATAAAACCTTTAGCCAGATTCCTCAGGAGGACTCAAGTAAATAAAATGAGAAATGAAGTAGGAAAAATAACAACTGACACCACAGAATTACAAAGGACTATAAGAGAATATTATGACACAATATATGCCAACAAACTGGACAACGTTGAAGAAATGGATAAACTCCTAGAAACATATAACCTTCCAAGACTGAATCAGAAACAAAGAAAATTTAAACAGACTGATTACTAACAATGAAATTGAATCAGTAATCAAAACATTCCCAACAAATAAAAGTCCAGGACCGGAGAGCTTCACAGGGGAATTCTACCAAGCATTTAAAGAAGAGTTGAAGGGGCCTGCCTGGGTGGCTCTGTTGGTTAAGTGTCCAACTTCGGCTCAGGTCATGATCTCACAGTTCGTGAGTTTGAGCCCCACATCGGGCTCTGTGCTGACAGCTCAGGGCCTAGAGTGGGCTTCAGACTCTGTGTTCCTCTCTCGCTCTGCCCCTCCCTTGCTCACACTCTGTTTCTCTCTCTCAAGAATAAACAAAACATGAAAGAAAGAAAGAAAGAAAGAAAGAAAGAAAGAAAGAAAGAAGAAAGAAAGAAAGAAAGAAAGAGTTAATACCTATTCTTCTCAAACAATTCCAAAAACATAGAAGAGAAAGAAAAGCTTTCAGGTTCATCCTATAAGGTCAGCATCATCCTGACACTAAAACCAGATAAAGACACTACAAAAAACAAAAACTACAGGCCAATATCTCTGATGAACACAGATGTAAGATCCTCAACAAAATATAAGCAAACCAAATCCAACAACACATTAAAAATATCCTTCGCCACAATCACGTGGGATTTATTCCAGGGATGCAAGAGTGGTTCAATGTTTTCAAATCAATCAACATGATGCATCACATTAACAAGAGAAAGGGTAAGAACCATATAATGATCTCAACAGATGCAAAATAAGTATTTAACAACCTACTTGTGACAAAAACCTCAAAAAGGAGGTTTAGAGTGAAGACACATTAACATTAACAAAGGCCATATATGAAAAACCCACAGCTAACACCATACTCAATGGTGAAAAAATGAGACCTTTTCCTCTAAGATCAGGAACAAATCAAGGATGTCCACGCTCACCACTTTTATTCAACATAGTACTGAAAGTTCTCACCACAGCAATCACACAAGAAAAAGAAATAAAAGGCATCCAAATTGGTATGGAGGAAATAAAACTGTCAATATTTGCAGATGACAAGTTATTATATACAGGAAACCATACAGAGTCCACCTATAAACTACTGGAACTGGGAACACCTGGATGGTTCAGTCAGTTAAGCATCCAAATCTTGACTTTATCTTAGGTCATCATCTCATAGTTTGTGGGATCAAGCCCCACGTCAGGCTCCAAGCTGACAGAACAGAGCCTGCTTGGGATTTTCTCTCTCTGCCCCTCCCCTGCTTGCATGCTCTCTCTCTCTTTCTCAAAACAATTAACATTAAAAAAAAAAAAAAATACTGGAACTGATAATGAATTCACTCAAGGCACAAGATACAAAATTAATATACAGTAATCTGTTGCATTTCTATACACTAATAAGGAAATAGCAGAAACAGAAAACAATCCCATTTACAACTGCATCAACAAGAATAAAATACCTAGCAATAATAAACTCAACCATAGAAGTGAAAGATCTACATCTAAAAATTATAACACACTGATGAAAGAAACTGAAGCTGATACAAATGAGAAGACAGACACAGACCAATGGCACAGGATAAGAAAGCCCAGAGATAAACCCACACTTATATGGTCAATTAATCTACAACAAAAGAGGCAAGAAGATAAAATGGGGGAAAGACTGTCTCTTCAACAAACGGGTACTGGTAAAACTGGAGAGCTACATGTAAAAGAATGAAACTAGACCACTTTCTTACACCATAAATAAAAATAAACTCAAAATGGATTAAAGACCTAAATCTAAGACCTAAAACTATAAAACTCCTAGAATAAAACACAGGCAGCAATTTCTTCGACCTCTGCCATAGAAACAATTTTCTAAATGTTTCCTCAGGCAAGGGAAACAAAAGCAAAAATTAACTATTGGAACTACACCAAAATAAAAAGCTTATGCACAGCAAAGAATACCATCAAAAAAACAAAACAGCAACCTACTGAATGGAGAAGATATTTGCAAATAATATATCGAATAAAGGATTAATATCCAAAATATATAAAGAACTTATACACCTCAACCAAAAAAACCCCACAAATAATCCAATTAAAAATGGGCAGAAGAATAAATAGACAGTTTTCCAAAGAAGGCAAACAGATGACAACAGACACATGAGAAGATGCTCAACATCACTAATCATCAGGGAAATGCAAATCAAAACCATAATAAGCAGGGTCCCTCGGTGGCTCAGTTGATTAAGCATCCAACTCTTGATTTCGGCTCAGGTCATGATCTTATGTTTCATGAGTTCAAGTCCCACACTGGGCTCCGCACTGGCAGTATGGAGGCTGCCTGGGATTTTCTCTCTCTCTCCATCTCTCTCTGCTCCTCCCCATTTGCACATACACCCGCTCTCGCGATCTCTCAAAATAAGTAAACTTAAAAAAGAAACACACAGTAAGGTATCACTTTACATCCATGAGAATGGCTACAATCAAAAAGACAAGAAACAATAAGCGCTGGTGAGCATGCAGAGAAGGAACCCTCACGCACTGTTGGTAGGAATGCAAACTGGTGCTGCCACTGTGGAAACCAGTATGGAGGTTCCTCAAAAAATTAAAAAATAGAATTACCATATGATCCAATAATTCTACTACTAGGTATTTACCCAAAGAAAATGAAAACACTAATTCAAAAAGATATACGCATGCCTGTTTATTGCAGCACTATCTGCAACAGCCAAGATACGGAAGCAACCCAAGTGTCCATCCACAGATGAATGGATAAAGATGTGGCATGTACATACACATATGTACGCACACACATGCGCTGGAATATTACTCAGCCATAAAAAAGAGTGAGATTTCACCATTTGCAACATGGATGGATCTAGAGGATGTAATGCTAAGTGAAATAAGTCTGAGAAAGACAAATACCATATGATTTCACTCATATGTGGAATTCAAGAAGCAAAACTGATGAACAAGAACAAAGAGACAAAAACAAAACAAAACAGACTCTTAAATACTGAGAACAAGTTGGTGACCACCAGAGGGAAGATGGGTGAGGTTAAGGGTGAAACAGATAAAGGGGATTAAGAGTACCTTACATGATGAGTACTGAGTAATGTATAAACCTGCTGAATCATTACAAACTTGAAACTAATATAACACCGTATGTTAATTATACTTCAAGTGAAAAAAAAGAGGGGCACCTGGGTGTTTCAGTCGGTTAGGCATCCAACTTCGACTCAGGTCATGATCTCACCATTCGTGGGTGTGAACAACGTGTCCAGCTCTGCACTGACAGCTCAAAGCCTGGAACCTGCTTCGGATTCTGCGACTCCCTCCCTGTCTCTCTCTCTCTCTCTCTCTGTGCCCCTCCCCAGCTTGTGTACACTCTTTCTCTCTCTCAAAAATAAACATTTCTTTTTAATTTTTTAATTAAAAAAAAAGGTAGAACATATCAGAAACAAGAATCATACCAATGGCATTCTGGTGGCATAAGTTTACTCAGTTCTTCAAGAGATTTTTCTGAACGATATTCCTATTTATAAAAAAAAAAAAATAGAACATAATATTAAGAGAAAACATTTATAAAGAAATACAAACACATATGTTCCTATGTACATGTTTCATGTTAGACTTAAGTAAATATTAATCTCATTTTTTAAAAACTTCCCCCAGTTCTTACCTTTTCCTTTACTTGCTTTTATATTCCTAACACATAAAAGCTTGTCCCTTACTAAATGTTAAATTATAGTGACCAAACAATTTTGATAATTAAATATTCCCAATTTTATATGTTAATATTCAATATGAAACCTAGGTCAGTTTATTTATAAGAAAATGAACAATACTCATTAGTGTGTCCAAAGAGTATATAATTTTCAGTCATTAAAAGTTAAGATCATTGAACCTCAGGATTAAGATAATTTTAGTGTTTAATGACTAAGAAGTCAAAGACAATTAACTGCAAGCAACATCTGCTTTGAGGATTTAAACACATGCTAACTGCAGAGGTTTATGGAGTAAGTTTGCTTAGAAAGAACATCTGTTCCGTAAGAGTTAGTTGCGGCTGGCATTACTTTGACAGACACCTTTCCCATCACCCTGAATTATCCAAAAGGGAACATTCTCAGAAGCCTTCACTCTGTGATGCTCCAGCCTTCCTCTGTCCATATAATCAAAGCTGAGGGTCAGAGACATCCCTCCCCTCACCATACGATTTAGTCCACATTTCCAGGGGCAGTCTTGCTTTACCCAACATCACTGCTATTTTTGTCTCCTGTCTGCACTGAGCACACCAATCCTTTGATCTAAGTTTAAGAAGGGAGAAGGGAGTGCTCTGAAACGACTGCAGTGCTAATACTAATCAAAACTTCACACCCATCACAAACTTTTTCAAGTAGAAAATACAAAGCTGTGTAAGAATAACAGGATTAAATCAGTATTCACCTAGACAAGAGGAACAAATGTGAGTAACGTAAATCCATAAATATGGATTTATAAATTGTAAGATACCCCCCCAACTGTAACAAGGATATTAAGGAATTTGAAAGTTTTACCCAAAAGTTCCACAGAAGGATAGAAAACACCAATTCTAAAGGACATAGAAGCTGCCCAATCTTTACCTCCCCTTTCAGACTTCTTAGGCTTTACTCCCTACAACTACAGAGATACTTCTATATCAAAATGACCATTTAACACATCACCAAAAACCTGACAGCCATCTCTAATGAACACTTAAAAGTTATATTTTCAATTTATTGTAAGGTGGCATCAATGTGTGACTATATAACAATCAGCTATTTTCATGGCTATGAGGGTATACAATGGGGTGAGAAATGGAGATTTGAAAAAGACAGGGAAAAAGGAGTAAATATAAAAACATAAAAGTACTCTCCTAGAAAACATAAAACACAAAACTAAATAAGATATAACATTAACAATTTCAGATAGAGTTTGGTAGTTTTCTGACAAAGCATTATAATAAGTTCAACTGGCAACAAATAGGATATTTTTAGAGAGGGGTTAACTTCTGTTTATACAATATTTTGTTGGTTTCAAGGTACATTTGGGTAAAAGGCTCATACCTGTATAATGAAACTGGGCTTTTCATACATGTTTTGGATTTTTTCTTGAGTTTTCCATCAAATGAACCTACCACCAAGATATTAGCAGTTTCTGCCACTGCATTCACAGTGTATATAACACACTATCTTTGTGGAAAATTCCACACTATGTTAAAATCGCAATTTTGTGGGGTTTTTTGAGGTAGGCATTTTCTATGTGCCAACAGAACAACTTACTACCGTCTTCCTATACATAGTGATAATACCGTAGGAATCCTTCTGCAGAAAGTCACTCCATATTTCTTAAGTGTTATTAAAGATGCAAAAGGTTCCGGTTACTGGTCAAGTGGGTAGTACCACCCGTATGGCTGAATGAAGAGATGCCTTGAAGGACGACCAGCCTGGAATGACCTCTGCTAGACTAGCTCCACCTCCCCAAGGCAACTTTTATCTGTTCTAAGCAAGATGATTCCCTGGAAACAGAATCCCTGAAGGTCCACTGATGGAGCTACAAATTTGCTACAGATAATCTGATTCCAACTAACTTTTCTAAAGAGGATTACTGTAAAACTAAGAACTTACTAAATTAGAGATTGCCATAGGAAGCCTGGATAATGATAGCAAATACCCAAGGAACTAACTGTGCATAGGAAAATAACCACAATCACTTAAAATAGTCTGAAGATTCAAAACAACATGAACTTGAATATCATATATTACATTTTCCCTAAACTAGAATAATCCTTCTTTCTAATCCTTTAACTATGCTTTAAAACCTTTAATGAGTCTTGCCAACACTGTTCTAAAATATGAAGTTATCAGATATTAAACATAAAACCCTACATTTTTATCTATGCCTACACTTACAATAAAAATCCTGACATCATCTCCACATTATTCACATTCATTTTTAAAAGGGGTTCTTCATCATGTTTTATTTACTATTTCAATGTCTATGCTGAATAGGAAGTTTGATCCAGATCAGGATGTTCTTTCTGTGGAGGAAATGAGGAATTTAACCCCTGGCCCAATTTTCTAATTGTAAAGAGTTTTTAAACCTGTTGCTAGATTTTATTTCTATTACTGTGCTCTTTGTTTCCATCTGCTTCAATTACCTTTAACTTTGTCAAATAAAAAGCTACACTTTTTTCATGCTACTCTCTAAATCAAAGCAGTTAAGTTAGTCCCACAAATCTCCTTGGGGAGTTGACGGTTTCTGAAATCATTTCAAAAACAATAAATTGTTCTGCCCAATATTATCATCTCCCAATAACCACAGATTTTTACCATAAGCCACCTTAGGTTTTTTTAAGCAATTAACTAAAATACCATTTTCATGTTGACAAAGTAGGCTGCCTACTCACCTGAACAAAGGCAACTGTAACGACGATAAGTATTGCCTAAACAAAACAAAGAAACCACCTTTTAAATGAGACATTTTAACTTCAGAAATAACTGTTTATGGTGTTTTATTTTTCTAACTCTGTCCGCAGTCCCCAGATACCAGACTCTAAGCATGGAGATCAACTGGGGAAGAAATCACAACTTTGCCTTGGGGGAAAGACTGATAGCTGACAGTGGCTTGCATTCCCTAGGAAAGCTTCTCAAATTTGATCTCAAGATCCAGATACGCTCTTACAAACTGAAGGCCAGCTTTTGTTTATGTGGGTTATAATCTATTGACATTTACCATAATCAGTACTTTCTCAACTGCTCAGTTTTAACTTCTCCTTATATCTAAAAAGTAATAAACCTATCACATGTTAACACATATAACATTTTTTATGAAAAAATACGCTTTTCCAAATAAAAAAAATTTGTGAGAAAAGTGAAGTGTTTTCAATTTTTCTATCTTTAATGTCTGCCTTAATACAAAACTAGGGGCACGTGGGTGGCTCAGTTGGTTAAGCATCTGACTTCGGCTCAGGTCACGATCTCACAGTTGGTAAGTTCGAGCCCCGTGTAGAGCCTGGATTCTGTGTCTCCTTCTCTCTCTGCCCCTCCCCCGCTCTCACTCTATGTCTCTCTCTCTCTCTCTCTCTCAAAGATAAATAAACAATAATAATTTTTTTAAGGGTGCCCGGGTGGCTCAGTCGGTTAAGCGTCCAACTTCGGCTCAGGTCATGATCTCATGGTTCATGGGTTTGAGTCCCGCTCTGGGCTCTGTGCTCATGGCTCAGAGCCTGGAGCCTGCTTTGGATTCTGTGTCTTCCTCTAGCTCTACCCATCCCCTGCTCATACTCTGTCTTTCTCTGTCTCTCAAAAATAGATAACACGTTGAATAAAAAAATTTTTTTTAATCTTAAAAAAATAATTTTTTAAAAAGGTAGACTCTCATATTTGCTTCTGCATTCAATCTATTATCATATGTTGATTAGGATGAAATATATGAAGAAAACCTAGGCTCATACAGATATTGCTGGAAAAGGAAGGAGTATTTTAAAAGCTTTTTCAGATGACTATGGATATTCCTCTTAGCTACTATACCATAATTAAACAAGTGTTAGTTACTTAGAAGTAATTTGCAATGTGGAATCTAAACTACTTCAGTGAACTTTTCATAATCTATGATAGTAAAATCTATTGATCTATTTTGCATTTTGAAAGGATCTTTTATCACTGAAAATACTGTGACATCTTGCATTGGTCATTTAGAAAATATTGATTCACTTGGTTATTCAAATCTTTAAGTGACGACACATTTCATAATAGAAAAAAATCATATTCATTGAAATCACTACTGATCTCATTAGAATAATCTTAAATATCAGGAAGCTATCTAGCACATAGTAACTCATAAAAATTCTGCAGAATTCTATCACTTACATGCTTGAATTTTATCACTGGCAATAAATGCTGTCAGTTATTTTCTTGAAGTGACAGGTTCATTTCACTCACTCTCCTTAAAAAAAGTATGCCAGTTATCTAAGTTTTAATAACCACAGCTTGTCAGGGTGCCTGGGTGACTCAGTCGGTTAAGCGTCCAACTCGGTTTAGGCTAAGGTCATGATCTTGTGGTTTTATGGGTTCGAGTCCCACATGGGGCTCTGCACTAACAGTGCAGAGAGGGATTCTCTCTCTCCTCCTCCCCCACTGCCTGTCTTGCTCTCAAAATAAATAAAAATAAAAACTTAAAAAATAACTATAGTTTGTCTATCATTCATTCTTTCTAATAAAAGTCTAGGTCAGCTCACCTCAACTGCCCTTCTGACACAACCATTGTACTTCAACATACATAACTCCTTTATGCATATTTCCCATTCAATCACATAGAATATTCAAAAGGTGTGTACTCAACTGTCAAGATTTAATGAAATTAATTTTTACTGCTTTATCAAAAACACTCCTAAGGGAAACAATGAAAGAAAATGATGACTACGAGTATAGTTTGGTGCCATTATTTTAACTTGAGCCAACACTCTTAATAGTTTTACCTGCCACTGCTTTGCACCATTGATGCAAATATCCATAGCAAAAATGTTTTAGTATTATGAAAATAGTTTTGACCTTGCACGCTCCCTGAAAGGGTCTGAGAGACCCCTGGGAGTCCACAAACAAGAGTTTAAGAACTGCAGCTCTAGAGGCACCAGGGTGGCTCAGTCAGTTAAGCGCCCAACTCTTGATTTCAGCTCAGGTCATGATCTCATGGTTCATGGGATTGAGCCCTACACTGGGCTCTGTGCTGACACTGCAAAGCCTGCTTGGGATTCTCTCTCTCTCTCTCTCTCTCTGCCCCTCCCCTGCTCTCTCTCAAAATAGATAAACATTAAAAAAAAAAAAAAAGAATTGCAGTTCTATATTAATTTCTACTGTGTTCTTAAGCTCAAACAGGTTGGCTTTAATCAATGCTTGTACTTGTTATAAATTTTTATACTACCATAAAACAGGACAAGAAAAAAAAAGAAGAGGAAACTTTCAATGAAAGCTAAAAGAGCTTAGCCAGAAAGAATAAAATCTTACATAGTAAATATAGTGTTCATGTTAAGTAGTATTTTTAATTTCATAATCATCAAGCTTAGTTCATAATTAGTCAAAACATTCTCAATTAGAAAGTAAAATAAATTGAAATTTTAACCAGAAATTACTATAAGATATTTCATATCTGTAAAATCAGAAGGTTGTTAAACAATTCTCATGCATGCCCATCACAGACCTTGAATATTATCTGAGATTGTTGCAACGAAAAGCAGAATTTGGATATTAACAAAAAATCCCGAAGTAACATTAAATCATTTCTCAATTCATTTTCCAAAATAAAAGCCAATCCTAATTTAAATGATTATCCAGTAGTTTAAAAATATACGTATTTTTTCTTACCACAGTGATACTGACAGCATCATCAAACTGATGCATTAAAACACTGATGACTGCAGAAGCCAGAAGCAGCATAATAAGGGGATTTTTAAACTGAAAGTGAAAACAAACAGCAATTCAACAGTTTTGTATGAACGGCAGTCGTATTCCATCACAACAAAAGCTTATAAAAATATACTGAGGCATGATTAGAAAATTACGGAGTCTACATCTGAATGAGATTTTATATGTCTCTTCAATTAACAAAAAAAGTATTTACTTATTTAAAAGTCACCACTTGATAACAGTTCCTTTTCAGAAGAAAATTAAATATCAAAACTAAGAATTTACCAATTCCTTATAGTAGACACATATTTTTAGCATATTATTTTAATAAATATAGCTGGTTTGAATTCTACCAAGGCTAAAATAAGTGAAAAATGATTTTGAAGATAAAGATTTAAGTTAACACTGAGTAGGAACACCTAAATTATGAGACTCAAACATTCCTATACTTAGTAAATTAGCATAGATCACAATTCGGTGGTTGACCCACATGCCACAGGAATAACCCTTTGGTCAGTTAAAAGCAGACAATTAAAATCCACTCCATGGAAGCTTAAGATTTTCCCAGTGCTGGTTTTCCTGATATCTATCTAGAAGAGCCAACAGTATCTAAAGAAACAGAACCACGTGGACCCAACCAGGCAGCATTTAAATGACCAAGCACCAGAGCCACCCTAAAAATGTCAAGAGATTCTGGCAACAGAAAAAGCTTCTGTTGCCAGAAGCTCTTCCCCTGATAAAGTGGTGCCAATCACTAATCAAAGTTGCAGAGTAACTAGGCTACAAAGAATTCATCCCACTGGAGAGCCCAAGACCCTAGATACCACAGCTCTGAGATTACATGCCATCACCTCCCACTACCTATATGG
Source organism: Puma concolor (assembly GCF_028749965.1). NCBI lineage: Eukaryota > Metazoa > Chordata > Mammalia > Carnivora > Felidae > Puma > Puma concolor. The sequence goes on along the minus strand of NC_141675.1, from coordinate 27,259,524 downwards.
CTCCATTCCCTGGCACAGTGGTTCCAACCCTGCTGCACATCAGAATCATGTGAAGAACTTCTACCAAATGCCCAGGTTCACACCAGGCAAATTAAATCAGAATCTCTGGGCATAGGGCCCAGACTTCAGCTTTTTTTAAGCACTCCCAAATGGCCATATTACTTTTAAAAATATTAGCATTCCTTATAATAAAACAAGCATAAAGTAGACATCTGTAAAGGCAACTACTCTTCATAGTATCACTTCCATGTTATATGTCCCTCGGTTCTTAAAGGTTTGCACATTAAAAATTATAGAAATTCCAACTTAACAACAAACCCTAACAAAAAAATGTAGGTAAAAGACGTTTGTAAAAATTATTTCCTTTTTCCAAAAAAAAAAAAAAAAAAAAAAAATCACAAAAGTGAACAACTACACTGACAAAAATACGTGTAAATTACACAGCAGAGGCACAAATTTAAAAAAAACCTCACCTGAGAAATATACTTCTTCCATAGTGGCTCATCTTCACTGATATCAAACTCATTCCAGCCATGGAAGGCTCGCCTATGACTTACTTCACATTTGTTTAGACCATTCTGAAGATCAGCCTATTAGATTTTACACATACAAGTTACTGAAAATGTTAGCAGAGGACAAAAAAGAAAAACAAATGTACATATTGTACGTTCACATTTAAAAGAACTTCTACAACAGTCAAAACTAATCTGTTGTAACAGAAAGCATTATCGGTGATTGCTTGGGGCCAAAAACAAAATCTACTTAGAAAGATTAACTGCTGGGGCGCCTGGGTGGCACAGTCGGTTAAGCGTCCGACTTCAGCCAGGTCACGATCTCGCGGTCCGTGGGTTCGAGCCCCGCGTCAGGCTCTGGGCTGATGGCTCAGAGCCTGGAGCCTGTTTCCGATTCTGTGTCTCCCTCTCTCTCTGCCCCTCCCCCGTTCATGCTCTGTCTCTCTCTGTCCCAAAAATAAATAAACGTTGAAAAAAAAAAAAAAAGAAAGATTAACTGCTGAGGGACCTGAAGGAACTCCTAGGAGTGATGACAGTGTTCCATATCTTAATTCTGGTGGTGATTACATTTGCCAAAATGCAAACTGTTCATTTAATATGGATACATTGTATTTCATGCAAATTACACCTTGATGAAAAAAAAATTTTATTGAAGTCAAGTAACATACAATATTATATTAGCACTTTAAAAAATTCTATAAGCAAAAAGGCAAAGTTTAGTAAACAAACTTAACGATTCTCTCTGGGAAAAGGGGAATAACAAAAATCAGCCGCAAAACTTAGAGACACTGAAATATATATACATTTTAATGAACTTTCTTTGCTTTATTCTATTTTCTAAAATTAGTTTCTCCAAAAAAACATTCAAAAGACCATAACTGCCTTTCTTGTTCTCTGAGCCTAACGAAACCCGCAGGTTGGTATTACTCTTTGCTCCTGGACTGTATAATTATTTCAAACAGATAATTTGTGGTTCCTAAATTACTGAAAATAATTATGTTCTATGAACACCACCTACATTCTTCAGTCACTGTGCTATTGTGATTTATAAGAAGTATATACGCATCTGGTCATTCAGATGATCAAAACATATTTCTCAGTTGTATCTGGTCTTCCTCCAGGGTTGCTGACTCTCAGCTCCTAAAACCCTAGGAATTTCCTGCAATGATGGCAATAAAGGTGTCTTCTGTTAGGTTAATGAAGTTCACTTTTGAACCCCACCTAAGAGCAGCAGCTGGTAGCTAAGAAGACAAACCATGTGACTAGAAAGTTAGAACTTTCAGTCCTAGAACCCCCACCACCATCCTCCCTCACCTCTGGGGAAGAGAGATAAGATGGAGGTTGAATCAGCCAAGGGTGAATGACTTAGCCAATCATGACTAAGAAATGAAGCCTCCATAAAAGCCCCAAAGGGCTGGGTTTGGGGAGCTTCCAGACTGATGAACACATGGAGACTGGGGTGAATGACACACCTGTAGAGGGCATGGAAGTTCCAGGCTCTTTCTCCATACCAGACCTACATATGTCTTCATCTTGCTCTTGATTTCTATCCTTTATCATATCCCTTTAATAAACTGGTAAACCTAAGTGTTTCCCTGAGCTCTGTGAAGCACTCTAGCAAATTAAATGAACCTAAGGAAGAACCTCTAATTTGAAGTGGGTAGGTCAGGATCATAGATAACAGCCTGGGGTCTGTGACTGACTTCTGAAGTCAGGAATGAGAGTGTTCTAGGGCTGAACTCAACCTACGGAATCTGATGTTATTTCTGGGTAGTAGATATTGTCAGAACAGAGCTGAATTCTTCAGTGTCCAAGAATTGTTTTGTGTTATGTGTGGGAGAACCTGCCCTTAACCCCCCAGCCACCATGTTGGAACTGGGTCTGTGAACCTTAGAAGAGTCACTGTCTCTCACGATTTATTATAGCTATCATTAAGGAATAAAATTACTTTCATCCCTAAAATAATCAGTTTCTCTGGCCAAAAGCTTTATAATAGAGTTTAATAACGGAGTCTTGCAACACTTAAAAATATTTAAAATACATGGTTTTAAAACAGTATAAATACAACCACCCTGGAAAAAAATGGATATCCCATGTTTTTAATGCCATCATTTAAATACATGAATTACGAAGGAAAAATTAAAAAAAACTGTATTCCTGTTACATTAGATTGTGCTTTTTAAAACTAGGAAAAGATTAAATTAAATAAGCAGTTAAGGTTTACTTGCAGTTCTTATCATGTACATGGCTTTTACTTAACTTCAGAAAATACCTATTAAAAAAAATGATAAACTCCTAACTCTACTTATGCTAACAATTGATTATTTTATAATCCAACTAATCCTTACACAGCACTAATAGTTCCTGGCAATGTTAATGACCTAAAGTTGCACTGTCCAATCAGGTACTAGCTACATGCAGCCATTTAAATTTTAATGAATGAAAATTAAATAAAATTAAATTCAGTCCCTTATCTAAATAGCCACACTTCCAGTACTCAGTAATCATGTTTAACTATTGACTACTGTTCGAACAGTGTAGAACATAAAAGCCCATGTTTTTTATGGGCTTTACTTCATCACAGAAAATTTACTTCATCACAGAAAATTCTATTGGGCAGCAGTTATCCATAGAGTCTAATAAGCAACTGATTTTACTATCTACTCCCTTCCTCCCACCAAGTACTTACTTGGAGAATGCTTGCAACTTCGCTGACTGGTAATTCACTTGCTTTTTTTGATGTCAATACAGGAATCATTGTCTCATTTTCAGCATTAGGAATTTTTTGAAAACGTGCAACCTAGCAAAGAAAACAAAGGCAAAATATTTGAATATACAAAAAAAATTCAAATGCAGTCTAGAATAAATGAAAATCTAAACGTTCACAGAAACTTAGTTTCCAGTTACAAAACATTTTCAGAATAATAAGTATCTAGTTCTAAGAAGATAATTTTATATTAACCATGTGCTATTTTTCCAGAGAGCACATTTCAAAAATTAAGCCACCAGTGCCAGCTAGAATACAAAATCATTTTCACATTAAATAAAAAAGATGCTATTTTTATACCAATGTAATGAGTAAAAAGTAAAACAGATGTCCCGTCTCACAGATCCTAATAATTACATGTAGTCATAATCCTCTAAACTCATTATGTTTAACAGCAAAGACTGAGAACAGCTAAGCTTTCTCCATTTTAACTATTCCTGTTAGGGTGCCCGTTTCTTAACTGTCCAGAAAAACACCTATCTACTCTACATAAGCACCAAGACAGCAAGTCAGATTTAAAAATCTATTCCCAAACTAGCAGAAAAACAAAGAAAAGAGACCAGACAAGCAGAGGATGCACAGTTTAGTGAAGGGGCTGTGAACAAGCAGAGATGGTGGTAACCAGGGTACCTACTTCATGCAGCTTCATAAGCAAGTATCTAGAGAAAAGTTTTAATTTAACACACTTCCAGAAATAAATCTCCAATCCAGACTTGTCTTGGGTCCTAAGCTGACAGATTCTTAATAGACAAAAAGTTTTTGAATAAGTAGGAGAAAGTAAGACAAAAGTGAAACTTTAGCGAAGAAAACTTTTTCAGTTGCTATACTTCCACTGATTAGAATACTGAAAGTGAAGTGATCATCTTACTGCCAAGACACAAGTCTTTAAGCTTTCAGATGGAATGTCTTCAACCTTGGATAATCAACATTTTTAGGATAAAAATATTCCCCCCAAATTTTTTTGACACTTCTTTAAGACAACAAATGACACCGATCAAAAAAGAAAATTTTAAATTTCTATTATTTTAAGATAATAACAGAGGCCTGTGTGCTGTCATTATAGAATCTTTACACTTACTCCAAAAATTAGTAAATAGCTGTGGAAAAAAGTATTCACTCAGTGTAACTGAGTTCTGGAACAATCAAATACATGTTTTCTAATTTCACTTATTAAAAGGCACTGCTGAATGTTTAAGTACTTTAAAGCAAGAAGCAGAAGTATTTTTTTTCTACTTTTCATGATAAGATATTAGTGACTAAAAATTCTGAGGAAATTGGGAGACAGATTACCTTACTTTCATACAAAACAAAGCCTTGAAATTATTTAAAGCATATTTTTACATAATTAAGAAAGCTTAAACCTTAGAGAAAAAACTGGAAATTTCTTAAAAGTTCCAAACGTTTCAGAACCCCTGAATATCCAAACCTATAAAACAAAGTGGGACAAAGGAAAGATTTCATTGAACCATCCTTAAATTAAACACTGGAAAAAACCCTACAAAAATAACCAGAATCTTCTTAAAGCAATGAGAACTACAACAGTGTGATGCGGTTATTTATCTTGTGAGATGTTAAAGCAACATTAAGAAGGATCAAGTATATTTACATTATCTGTGATGTCAACGAGACTAGTATCTTTTATTTCTAAGATTCCTGTACCTCAGTTTCTTCATATAAAAAATACGGATAATACTGCCTAAAGTTGTGTCAAGATTACATCCATTAATAAAGCACTTGACCCAATAGTAATAAGTGCTGAAATAGCTATTTTTCTCCAAAAAGTATTTAATACTTACATATATATTCAATAGTACAATTAGCTTAATCCAGAACTAAATTACCAATCGTGGCAAATAAAAGTTAGATTTGCAATAATTTTTCTATTAAAATATACTTTTCTATCACTGATATCTTAGAAATTGCCATCTCAAGTACCCAACATGTGGTACAAGAGCTCTTCTCATAAAATCTTTTTAAAGTAATCCTTTGGTAGTTGTTACATAAGACAGGGTCTATGTTGGAATATACTCTACATAAAATCCCTCAGGAGCATTCTGTGGGCCCAAAAGAGTTGAAAAATCTCAACAGAAGAAAGTGAGTTTCACTTACTAATGAGTAAGACACTGAAGGGACATGATAATAACTCTTTAAATATACGAAGGGCTGGCTGCCATGTGAAAGAGGGAAACATCAAAACCAAAGGGTAAGTTTACAGCCAACCAACTTCTGGAGTTAGAATGAAGAGCACTGGATGTGTTCTGGCAAAGCCATGTATGTGATAAGACAGATTTCACTGAAAGAATATAGGAAATAGGCTATAGCACAAAATTCTTGGCCAAAAGCAGAAATCTCATCTATATTTATGCTTACTGGATTCTATGTCAACCTACAATTATGGATATTTTTCTGAATTTTAATCCTATTTTCTTTTAAGCAAATGTTATATTTAGTAGTTCAAATGGATCATTACTTCTATGGCTTATAAGAATACTTTGTTTATTCACTTACTCTTTCAACACTGCATTTATTGAGAATCTGACTCTGTGGTAGGCCCTTAGTATTAACAATGAGCAAAAACATCCTGAAGGGGAGGAGAGAGGACAAAGGGGACAAATGTTATCAAAGAATACCACAAATAAATGGAAAACGGCAAATGACTGCTATTATGAAGGAGAAGTCATCCAGGGAAATGAGAGCTTACACAGAGATTGCAATCAGGACAGGGAAGTTTTCACGAGGAAGTGATGCTTACAGAACTGAAAGACAAGAAGCTGCCTAAGGGAAGGAGTGGAAGAGCAGAGGGAAAAGAATGTGCAAAGTTCCCAGGAAAGGGGGGTGAGCATGGCAAAATGAAGTACTAAAGAACGAGTACTAAAAGAAGACCAGCATTTATTCATTTACTCACTCAGTCTTTAAACATCTAATCAATGGTCCTGTATGTGCCACGCACTGTTGCCAATAATGGGGACACAAAACAGACCAAAAATGTAAGAACTCCAGCCTCATGAAGCTACATACCAATTGGAAGCAAAAGACTACAAATAATGAATTAAACAATAAATGCTCCAGAAGGATAAGGGAGGAGTTGCTTCATTGTATACAGGGGTGGAGAGGAGGACCTCTCTAGTAAGGTGACATTTGGGCACAGAGACCTGAAAAAAAAAAAAAAAAAGAAAAGAAAAGGAACTATTATCTCTAGCTAGAAATGTCCAGGAGGTAGATGGGTATGAGCACATACAGGAGAGGTCCAGGTTGAAGATACCAATGTGGGTAAGTCATGAGCACATAAATGGTATTAAAACTGAGAATAAACCACACTGGCACAGAAGAAAGGGAAGAGGTCTATGGGCTGACCCTAGGGCATTATCTCAACATAGTGATGAGAGATGAGAATAAGCAAGAAAAGAGACAAAGAAGAACCAAGCAGTGAGGTAAAAAGGGAACCACAAGAGAAGTCAAGTGAAACGAGTATTTCAAAGTGGGTGTTAATGACTGGACTGAATGTCACTGAAAAGTGAAGGTGAGGACTGACAACTGTCCACTGAAGTTGGCAACATAGAGATAAATAAAGAGAGTGGTTTCCGTGGAGTAGTGATGCACAAAAATCAGACAGGAGTGGGTTCAGAGAAAACAGCAGGAGAGAAGGTGAAGACAGCCAAGTATAGATAATCCTTCCCAGTTCTGCTGTAAAAAGAAGCAGCGAAATGGGATTATGGTAGCCAGAATGGAGTATAGGTTCCAAGAGTTGGGGCTTTTTTTAAAATGGGAGAAATGTTTGCATGTTTGTATTTTGATCAGAATTATCTGATAGAAGAAAAACTAGTAATGCAGAAGTGACATGGGACAACTGATAAAGTGATGCTCTTGACTAAATGAGAGGGGATGGAATCTGACATATTTGTAGGAGGACTGGTCTTAGATAAAGGAATAGACCAGTTCATCCACAGTTACAGATGAGAAGGCAGAGTAACATGGGAAGGATGCACACATGTTGGCAGCTGCAGTGGAAGGAACATATGGAAATATTCTAAGAACTATCTGGATTAAAAAATCAGGACATCTAAAGCAAAAATAAGCTACAGAAGTAGGTGGGGATCCTACAGTGCCTCATGGGTCATATTATGGAATTTCTGTCTTAATCCTAAGAGGAAAAGGAAGACTTTGCACTGTAGTCTTAAAAATAGATAAATAAATAAAATAAATAAATAATAAATAAATAAAATACACAGCTGGGAGGAAAACACACACACACACACACACACACACACACACACACACACACAATATAAGTGGTGAAAATATACCAGTGTGGACACTATTACATACATCTAAATAAGAGATAAACATAGCTTGGACATGGGTGGTGGGGTGCAGAACAGATGTAGAGGTAAAAATAACAGTACATGATGATGAACTAGATACATACACTGAAGAATTACACTAGATTCCTAGCTTGTTTACATACTAAATAGTAATGCTATTCACATGGTAAAGAATATTAGAATATTCTTTGTAACAAATGGTGCTGTGACAACCGGATATGCACACAAAAAAGTACTGTATAAAGCTGAACCCCTCCCTCACACAATATATGGAGATTAACTCAAAATGGATCAAAGACCTAAATGTGAGGGCTTGAACTATTAAACTCTTAGAATAAAACATGGGCTTAAATCTTGACCAAGGTTTCCTAGACATGACACCAAAAGCACAAGAAACAAAAAAAGACTGAACATCATCAAAATTTAACACTTTTGTGCTGCAAAGGACACCATCAAGAAAGTGAAAAAGACAACCCACACTATGAGAGAAAATATTTGCAAATATATTACAATTCAGTAATAAGAAGACATAACTCAACTTTAAAATGAGTAAAAGATCTGAATATATATTTCTACAAAGTAGATATACAAATGATCAATAAGCACACGAGAAGATCTTCAATCATTAGTCATGAGGAAAATACACATCAAAACCATAATGAGATACCACTTCACATCTACTAGGATGCCAAAAATCAAAAAGACAACAAGGGGCACCTGGATGACTCAGTTAGTTAGGCATCCAACTCTTGATTTCCGCTCAGGTCGTGATCTCATAGTCTGTGAGTTCAAGCCCCACATTAGGCTCCAAACTGACAGTGGGGAGCCTGCTTGGGATTTTCTCTCTCCCCGCCCCCCCCCTCCCTCTGCCCCTTCCCTGTTTGTGCGACCGCACGCACACACACACTCTCTCTCTCTTAAAACAAATAAACTTAAAAAAAGAGAGAGACAGAATAACAAGGGTTGAAAAGCATAGAGAGAAACTGGAACCTTTATAACCTGCTGGTGCAACTGTTAAAAGGTGCAGGTACTATGGTAAAGTTTGGCAGCTATTATAGATATATGGATATGCAGATATGGATATAGATATACAGATATATAGATATGTATTATGCTATTATACACACATGGCATTTTAGCTGGCTAAATGAGGACTGTTTTCAACTTAAAACAATCTTTGAGTGATTTAATAATGCTTCGATTTTGAGAACTATAAAATACAAGCAAGATCACATAAGTTTAGTTGAAGGTAAATCATCTTAAGACACAATGTTACTTCCTTCACGTGTTATTACAAAAGTTCATTGTGTGTGGTCCCAGGTTTCAAATATTAGGTATTATCTGTTCACCTCTTACCTGACCCTGAAGATATCCTGGGCTTAGCTATATCTTAATCTCCTCATAATAGCTTTACATTTGTTTCAAATAATGGCATTTATTAGGTCTAAACCTTGGATTATTTAACTCATGCAACCAATAAGCATTTCCTAAATAGACCACACATACAACCACAGTCCACAGTTTATACCTTGCAGAGATGAGTAATTCAGCTGGACAGTCAAGTCATACCAGAACACACACCTATAAGAGTTGCCATACATTAGTCAAACCATCAGAATGCAAGTAAGTAAGTCAAAAAATTCATGAAGGGAAGACTGTTACAGCCCTCAGTATTCTGGGAAAACTTCCCTGAACTAAGCCATTAAAAATGGATAGCAGGGAATGGCTAACACCTGCCAAGGAAACAGTCTAAAAAAGAGACGAACACTGGTAAAAGGAAGAACAGTAGAAATCTAATTTGTATGTGACTCGCCCAATCTGGCTAGAATAAAGTAAGTGTTTTACTATGCACTTCTACTTCCATTAAATGACCCAGATCTAGCCAGATATTAAAACAAGCTATACAGTTTTTAATTGAGTGCATTTAAAAACTGCAGAAACTTACATTTTTAGGACGTATCAAATAATTCAGCTAAATACAGACCCTTATGCATCAGGACCCATCACAGACCAACCGTACCCAAATTTGCATTTTATTTTTTTTTTTTTATTTTTTTTTCAACGTTTATTTATTTTTGGGACAGAGAGAGACAGAGCATGAACGGGGGAGGGGCAGAGAGAGAGGGAGACACAGAATCGGAAACAGGCTCCAGGCTCTGAGCCCAGAGCCCGACGCGGGGCTCGAACTCACGGACCGCGAGATCGTGACCTGGCTGAAGTCGGACGCCCAACCGACTGCACCACCCAGGCGCCCCCCAAATTTGCATTTTAACAAGAGTCCCAGGTGAATCACTCATATATTTTGAGTTTAAGCATGTTATAGATCAGTTCCCAAATCTGATACATATCAGAATTATATGGGGATTGCTATGGATCGAATTGCCGCCACCCCAAATACATATGTTGAAGTCCTAACCCCCAATTTAACAGTATTTAGATATGGAGACTTTGTGAGGTAATTAGGTCATGAAGGTGCAGCCCCTCATGATGGCATCAGTGCCCTTACAAGAGACATCAGACAGCACTGCATGTACATGTCTCCTCTCCCCCTCTCCCTCTCTTCCTTCCTCCCCAGCCTTTAGAACTGTGAGAAATAAATGTCTGTTACCTAAGACACCAAGTCTATGACATTCTGTTATAACAGCCAAAGTAGACTAAGACAAAGGGGTTTTTTGTTTGTTTTTTTGTTTTTGTTTTTTCATTTTAATCCAAGTGTCTAGACACCACCCCTAAAGAGTGTGAATCATTAGTCTGGGGTGGAGCAAAAACATTTATTTTTAAAAGCTCCCCAGGGGCTGCCTGGGTGGCTCAGTCAGTTAAGCCGCTGACTTCAGCTCAAGTCACGATCTCAACATTCATCAGTTTGAATCCCATGTCAGGCTCTATGCTGACAGCTCAGAGCCTGGAGCCTGCTTCGGATTCTGTGTCTCCCTCTCTCTCTGCCCCTCCCCTGCTCATGCTGTGTCTCTCTCAAAAATAAGTAAACGGAGCAGGAGGAGGAGGAGGAGAACAAAAACTACTACTAGTAAAAGGGGCATCTGGGTGGCTCAGTTGGTTAAGTGTTCAAATCTCGATTTCACCTCAGGTCATGACCTCAGTCACAGTTTGTGAGATTGAGCCCCTGCACTGGCCTCTGCTCTGCTAAGACGACACAGAGACTGCTGAGATTTTCTCTCCCTCTCTGCCCATCCCCACTCATCCTCTCTCTCTCTTTCAAAATAAACTTTAAAAAAAAGAAGAAGAAGAAGAAATAGTGAATTTTCAAAAGGTGACCAAATGACTCCAAGTTTCTTTAATTGATCTTTTGGTTGAGAACAAGGCTGCTGGTACTTTTCTTCAACACTGTATATATAAGTCCACTTATATCCACATTTAACATGCTCAGCTGGATGGGGTGATAGTATAGTGCAGCAGACATCAAACCAAACATCGCCTTCTGAGCTGAAAAAACAGGATAGGTCCCAGACCCCATTCCCACTTCAGACACAACAGCTTTCCTTTTATGTATTATATGCTTTGGCTTCAGAAAAAAAAAAAAAAGAAGTTAGTATTTAAACAAAGAGCTTTACAGCTTTAAAAGGGGGGAAGGGGAGACTTAAACACTCCAGGACTGTGGTTTTCAATCTTACTAGTTAGCATCAGAATCACCCGGATGACTTGTTAAATCACAGGTTACTGAGCCCTAACCTCAGAGGTCCCAAATTAGCAGGTATGAGGTGGGTCCCAGAAAATTCATTCCTAACAAGTTCTCAAGGAATGTTGATGCTGCTAGTTCAAGTCACACTTGGAGAACCACTGCTCTAGTCAAGGTCAGACTTGACTAGATCCTAATTTATAATCACAACTCTATGTCCTAATAGCTGTGTGACCCAGGACAAATTACGTAACCCTCTGCATGGTTTTCCTCAGTGGAAAACTGGGATAATACCAATTTGATTTCAAAAAGGGAAAAAAAACTTATAGAAGTGTGTGCACAGTACCTACTATATGATGGATATTCAATGCTGGTTCTGTTCCCCTAAGATAATTATACTAATCATATAATTATGCATTTGCCTCACCCCTGCTTCACAAGGGTATAACACAGTTTCTGTCATCTTGGTATCCTCTGCAAAGTTCTTAATATCCAACACGAAAAGGACTATTAGGAAAAAAAAATCCTGGGATTTGTCTCAATGGACAAAAGAATAGCCCTGTTATCCTGAGATATACCCATGTCTTCTTTTTTTTTTTTAAGTTTATTTATTTGAGAGAGAGAGAGAGAGAGAGAGAGAGACTGAGTTGGGGAGGAGCAGAGAGAGGGAGAGAGAGAATCGCAAGCAGGCTTCGAGCTGTCAGTATGGAGTCGGATGCAGGGCTCAAACCCACGAACCAGGAGATCACGACCCAAGTCGAAACCAAGAGTCAGGAGATTAATCAACTGAGCCACCCAGGGGCCCCTTTATGCCTTTTAAATGACCTTTCATTCAAAGAACAAAAATATGGCAGAACTGATTAGAAAAAGAATTTAATCATCGATGAATTCATCTTCTACAAGCACTAGTCAAGCCCATGTGTTTCACCTTTGAAAGTGTTGAGTTTAAAGTTTCCAATCTCCAGGGGCACCTGGGTGGTTCAGTTGGTTAGGCATCCGACTTAGGCTCAAGTCATAATCTCGTGGTTTGTGAGTTTTGAGTTCCGCCTCAGGTTCCTCGCTGCCAATGCGGAACCTGCTTGGAATTCTTTCTCTTCCCCTCTCCTACCCTCCCCTGCTCAAGCTCACGCTCTTTATCTCTCTAAAAATAAATTAAAATTTTTTTAAAAAAAGTTTCCAATCTCCAGACGTTGAATTTTATTGGCAAATGTAGCAGCCATGCAAGCAGGAAAAGCCAACCTGTCCCTGGATGAAGCATTTCAAGGATCAGACTGCTGGTGTGCAGCAGCCCTATCAACAAAGAAATGCTGGCATGGGAAGGAAAAGGCACTGAAAACACATTCTTATAAAATATTGTATTACCAGAGGAGCAGGTTTAAGAACACTTGAAATACAAAGTGAAAAGTGCATATTGAACTAACATATCTAGGATCACATACATAAGTAGTCAGAAACCTCCACAAATGCCTCCCCTAATATGCAAGTTCCTACTTTTTACACCAACTATATCTGACAAAGTCACCAGCTCAGTCTTATCATCTAAAAGGCAAGATGGAATATGATCATTTTCAAACTTTAGTTTTGAGAATCAGCTGGGAATGAAATGATTAGGAATACAAGTATTCTCAGGGCACATGGGTGGCTCACTAAGTGTCCAACTCTTGATTTTGGCTCAGGTCATGATCTCATGGTTTGTGAAATCGAACCCCATATCAGGCTCTGCACTGACAGTGTGGAGCCGGCTTGGAATTCTCTCTCTCCTTCTCTTTGCCTCTCCTTCTCTATCTCAAAACAAATAATTAAAAACATTAAAAAAAAAATTGTTTTTAAAGTACAAGTACTCGGGGCGCCTGGGTGGCAAAGTCGGTTAAGCGTCCGACTTCAGCCAGGTCACGATCTCGCGGTCCGTGAGTTCGAGCCCCGCGTCAGGCTCTGGGCTGATGGCTCAGAGCCTGGAGCCTGTTTCAGATTCTGTGTCTCCCTCTCTCTCTGCTCCTCCCCCGTTCATGCTCTGTCTCTCTCTGTCCCAAAAATAAATAAACGTTGAAAAAAAAAAATTAAAAATAAATAAATAAATAAATAAAAAATAAAGTACAAGTACTCTCAGCACTTTTATTCAGCATAATACTGGAAGCTTGAGCTGCAGCCATCAGACAAGATAAATAAATAAACGGCATCCAAATTGGTAGAAGAAAAACCTTCACTATCAGATGTCATACTATAGACAGAAAACCCTACAGACTCCACCAAACCACTAATAAAACTGATAAAATGAATTCAGTACAGTTGCAGGATACAAAATTAATATAAAGAAATCTGTTACTTCTATACACAAATAATGATATAGCAGAAAGAAAAATTTAAAAAATAATCCCATTTATAAATCCACAAAAAGAATAAAATACCTAGGAATAAACTTAACCAAGGAGGTAAAATACGTATAACTCTGAAAATTATAAGACACTGATGAAAGAAATCAATGATACAAATACTAAGACATTCCATGCTCATAGATTGGAAGAACCAATATTGTTAAAATGTCCATACTACCCAAAGCAATCTACAGATTTAATGAAATCCCTATCAAAATACCAACAGCATTCTTCATAGGACTAGAACAAATAAAACTAAAATTTGTATGAAACCACAAAAGACCCCAGTCAAAGCAATCCTGAAAAGAAAAACAAAACTGGAAGTATCCAGATTTCAAGATACACTACAAAGCTGCAGTAATCAAAACTGTATGGTACTGGCACAAACAGAGATACAGAGATCAGTGGAACAAAATAGGGAGTCTAGAAATAAACTCATGCTTAAATGGTCAATTAATCTACAACAAAGGAAGCAAGAAGATAAAATGGGGAAAAAGATAGTTTCTTCAACAAACAGTGTTGGGAAAATTAGACAGTGGTAAGCAAAAGAATAAAAACTGGACCACTTTCTTACACCATACACAAACATAAACTCAAAATGGATTAAGGACCTCTGGACCTAAAACCATAAAATTCCTAGAAGAAAACCTGGCAATAATTTCTTTGACACTGGCCACAGAAACATTTTTCTAGATATGTCTTCTCAGGCAAGGGAAACAAAAGCAATAATTAACCACTGGAACTACACCAAAATAAAAAGCTTATGTACAGCAAAGGAAACCATCAAAAAAACAAAACAGTAACCTACTGAATGAAAGAAGATATCTGCAAATGATATACCCAAAAAGGGGTTAATATCCAAAATGTACAAAGAACTTCTACAACTCGACATCAAAATAAACCCAAGTAATCCAATTAAAATGCGCAGAGGACATGAACATACATTTTCAAAGAAGACACACAAATGGCCAACAGACACATGAAAAGATGCTCAACATCACTAATCAACTGGGGAAATGCAAATAAAAACTACAATATCACTTCACATTCTTGGTTAAAAGCAAAAAGATAAATAACAAGTGTTGGTGAGGATATGGAGAAGAAGGAACCCTCATTCACTGCTAGTGGGAATGCAAACCGGTACAGCCACTGTGGAGAACAGTATGGAGGTTCCTCAAAAAATTAAAAGTAGAATTATCCTATGATCCAGTAATTCCACTACTAGGTATTTACCCAAAGAAAACAAAAACACTAATAATTTGAAAAGATATATGCACCCCTATCTTTACTGCAGCATTATTTAGAACAGCCAAGATACAAAGGCAACCCAAAATGTCCATCCATAGATGAATAAATAAAGAAGATGTAGTACAGACATACAAAAGAATATTAAACATAGAAAAGAATGAGGGGCATCTGGGTAGCTCAATGGGTTAAGCATCCAACTCTTTTTTTGTAAATTTTTTTTAACGTTTTATTTTTTGAGAGACAGAGTGTGAGCAGAGAGGGAGACAGAGATTCCAAAGCAGGCTCCAGACTCTGAGCTGTCAGCACAGAGCCTGATGTGGGACTCAAACCCATGAACGTGAGGTCATGACCTGAGCCAAAGTCGGACACTCAACTGACTGAGCCACCCAGGTGCTCTAAGCATCCAACTTCTTGAATTCAGCTCAGGTCATAATCTCACTGTGAGATAGAACCCTGCATCAGGCTTCATGATGACAGCACAGAACCTGCTTGGGATTCTCTCTCTCTCTCTCTCTCTCTCTCTCTCTCTCTCTCTCTCTCTCTCCCCCCCCCTCTCTCTCTCTCCCTCTCCTTCTCTCTTTCTGCCTCTCTCCCAGTCACGTGTACATGTGCGCAGGCTCATTCGCACTCTCTCTCACTCTCTCTCTCAATAAATAAATGAACTTTGGGGCACCTGGGTGGCTCAGTTGGTTGAGTGTCCAACTTCGACTCAGGTCACGATCTCACAATTCATGAGTTCAAGCCCTGTAACGAACTCTGTACTGACAGCTCGGAGCCTGGAGTCCACTTTGGATTCTGTGTCTCCCTCTCTCTCTGTCCCTCCCAGCTCACGCTCTCCCTCAAAAATAAAGAAACAAATAAACAAAAACTTTTAAAAACATGAGACCTTGCCATTTGTAATAACATGGATGGGCCTAGAGGATATAATAAGTGAAATAAGCCAGACAAAGAAAGACAAATACCATATGATTTCACTCATATATGAAATTTAAGAAACAAAACGAACAAAAATAGAGACAAGCAAAAAAACAACACAAAAACAAAACAAAACAAAACCCAAACTCTTAAATACAGATATTAAACTGATGGTTGCCAGGGGGGAGATGGGTAGGGGAATGGGTAAAATAGATAAAGGAGATTAAAAGTACACTTACCCTAATGACCACTGAGTACAATGTATAGAATTGTTGAATTATTATATTATACACCTAAAATATAACAGTGTATGTTAATTATACTTCAAAAAAGAAAAAAAAAGAAGAAAGAACACAGGTACTATACAGGTCTCAGCAAAAAAGCTAAAGCTGAATATGACCAGTGGTAACCAGATCTAGAGCAATGATTCTCAACCCAGACTGCACATTTATGTGAACTGCACATTAAAACCACCTGGGGAACTCTGAAAAATTCCTACAGCTGGAACTCCAGACCAATTAAATCAGAGTCCATAGGGACGGTGGGTCCCAAAGATGTGGAGATCCCAGGAATAGGTCTTTTTTAAAAATCTCCCAAAATGACAATGTACAGGTAGTGCTCTTAACCTACCCATAAATTAAACAGGAAATACAGGAGATAGAGGAACATATTAAATTACTTCAAAAGAAGGTACTCAGCAAATTCCAGGCTGTGGGAAACTGTACAGGACAAACAACCTGCTTTTGTCAATAAGTTACAAGGAAAAGAGGGGATTAAGATATTTAAGAGAAGTGTTAACCAATTATTACAGTGTTTGGGCCTTATTTCAATCTTGATTCGATTAAATAAACTGTTTTCCTTTGTTTTGTTTTAAAATTTTTTTTTTAATTTTTTTTTTCAACGTTTATTTATTTTTGGGACAGAGACAGAGCATCAACGGGGGAGGGGCAGAGAGAGAGAGGGAGACACAGAATCAGAAACAGGCTCCAGGCTCTGAGCCATCAGCCATCAGCCCAGAGCCTGACGCGGGGCTCGAACTCCCGGACCGCGAGATCGTGACCTGGTTGAAGTCGGACGCTTAACCGACTGCGCCACCCAGGCGCCCCTTTGTTTTGTTTTAATCAATCCAGGCTCACAGTTGCTTTTAACTATTGTCTCTAAGAGTCTCCTTAAATCTGGAACAATTCCTTAGTTTTTTGTCTTTCATGACCCTGACACTTTGGAAGATTAGAAGCAGGTTATTTTGTAGCATATCCCTACCCTAGAAATTACAATTTGAGATTGCCTGATTTTCGTAATTAGAGTCAGGTGACACATTTTGGGGGGAGGGGAAACACCACAGAACACTACATCCTTCTCAAAACATATCAAGAGGCATATGATGTTTGCTATTGACTGAACTGTCTCCCCAAAATACACATGTTGAAGCTGTAACCCCCACAATGTCAGTGCATTTGGAAACAGGGCCTTTAGGAAGGTAATTAACAAGAATATAAGGGGCGCCTGGGTGGCTCAGTCGGTTGGGCATCTGACTTCAGCTCAGGTCTTGATCTCGTGGTCCGTGGGTCTCAGAGCCTGGAGCCTGCTTCAGATTCTGTGTCTCCCTTTCTCTTTGTTCCTTTCCCCACTCACACTCTGTCTCTCTCTCAAAAATAATTTTTTTCTTACATAAGAAGAACATAAGGGTGGAGCCCTAATCCAGTAGGACTAGTGTCATTATAAAAGATAGAAACACCCCCAGTAAGCACACACAAAGGCCATGAGGAAACAGCAAAAAGGCAACAATCTGCATGCTGAGACCTCACCAGAAACCAACCCCGCCAGCACCTGATATTACACTTCCACCCTCAATTTCTGTCTTTTAAACCACCCAGTCTATGGTATTCCATCATAGCAGCCTGAGCCGACTTAATACAATGTGGTTTGGTCCCATTAATGGCGATGTTATTTTCGAACATTTGGCTAAAGTGGTACTTGCAAGGTTTTCCCACTATTGTGTTACTATTTTTCTCTTTGTATGTTTTCCCCTACAGGTTCCTTGTAGGTAGATATCTTGAGATTAGTAAAATATCCTGTACCTTATACTTTTTCTTGCTCAGTAGGTAACTCTTGCCTGAAACAATTATTACAATTGTAGCTACCAAATGGTGATTTTTATAATTCCATCATACTGTCTACATTTATTAAATGGAATCCTATTGTACTAAGTAAGTTTCCCTTCTTCCCATTTATGTGTGTGTTTGTATATATATTCTTTTCATATCATGGATTCCTACTTTATTCTACAGGTTGTAAAATCCACTACTATTTTCTTGCTCAAATTGTCCCAGTTTGGGCCAGTGTGGAGCCTTGAAAAAGGCTGCCTCCTATGTCTTTGTGACATGTTCTCGCCAATTTTAAGCACTTCCTCACTTTTTGGCACCACAAGATGTTCCAAGCATTATCTTTGCATTTTCTCTGCCCCAGCATTGGAATTAGCCATTTCTCCAGGGAGTCTTGTTGCCTTTTACTGATGAATAGTATTCAGAAGGGTCATGGCTTCAAGGCCTTCACAACAGACTGAGTTAAGGAATGTATATGCATATAACACAAACATAACACTTTTAATATTTACCTGTAAACATGTTAAAAACATTTAGTGCATACTGAACCTACCAATTCTTTTTTCTTATAATTTTTTTTTAAATGTTTATTTTTGAAAGAGAGAGAGAGAGAACAAACACAAGCTGGGGAGGGCAGAGAGAGGGAGACAGAGGACCCAAAGCAGGCTCCACACTGACAGCAGAGAGCCGGATATGGAGTTCAAACTGACGAACTCGAGATCATGACCTGAGCCAAAGTCAGTTGCTCAACCAACCAAGCCACCCAGGCACCCCCTGAAGTTACCAATTCTAATCTAACTCCATAGAGGTCATTTCACCCTTTCCCCTTATTTGTAATTCTTTAACAGTGAAAAACCTGATTTTTGTTATCTCCATTATATATACCTGTTTGCTGTAATCTAGAATACGTAGAATAGTTTTGGAGTTCTAACCATACCCTTGTAAACAAAATTTTACTAACTAGAGTACAGTATTTGTATACAGTTCTTTTTGTCTCTAGTCTTAGGTCTGTTTACAGTTCTTTTTGTCAATAGCCTTATATAGTCAAAATCCTGTACTCCAAAATTACTTAGGTTAGTTCTTTACAAGCATACCCTTCAGTGGGATTGTCATTTAACTGAAATAGTTAGATTCACTTGTTTGTTTGGGATTTTCCTCCCATCTTTGTTAATTTTGAGTATATGACACATGAACTAAGTTCTAATACTCAAAGATTTTCAAAATTGGTAGAATCAGATTAGTGTCAAACCCTATCCCTTCGATTCCTTCAATCTCTACCTCACCCTCTTTATGTTACCAGTCACATTAGTCTCTAGTGTATTTTTCCTATGTTTCCTTTTGCACAAATGAGCAGCTGTGAGTCTATTTTATTTCCTCCTCTTTTCTTTAGAGTAACAATCTATAAATAATTTTTTTCTCTAAAACATATCCTGGAGATCAATCCATCAGTTCAGAGATCTTCCTTTTTTCCTTTCAGAGCTGTATAGTACCGTTATGTGGATATAACATATTCAACCACTCTATGCATGAAATTGCAAACAATGATCCATGAATAACTTTATGTATGGATATTCATTGTTGACATTGCACCTTCAGGGAAAATCCCTAAAATTGAAACTGATGGGCCCAAAGGCAAATGCATAGGCAGGATTCCATTGGATACTGCCAAGTCTCGGGAGGGGCGTGCCCTCTCCTCAGGAATGTATGTGTCTGCTTCCTCACAGCCTAGCCAACAGGATGGATAATTATATTAATTTCTGTCAATCTGAAAACTAAAAAGTGGTATCTCAGTGTTTTTAAATTTAAATTTGCATTTTTCTAATTAGAAGTCTGAAATCATTTCCTGTTTAGAGGCCATTTTATATGTTTTGGGGAGAATTATCCCTTACATATTTTGATCATTTTTCTATCAGGTTACTGTACTTTATTCTCTTAATAATGGTTTTTGATGGATAACATGTTTTAAGTTTGATGAAATCCAGTTTTTCTCTTTTTGTTGCTTTTGTTTTTGGTGTCATATTTAATAATCCACTGCCAAGAATCCAAGGTCAGGAAGATTTATTCCTGAGGTTTTTTATAAAGAGTTAAATGGTTTTAGCTCTTATATTTAGATGGCTGATCCATTTTGAGTTAATATTTGTATACTGTGTGAAGCTGGGGCACATCATTGAATTTTGGACACACTGATTTTCTCCTTAAAGATTCTGTATTGTTACGTTGGGCAGTTATTTTTTGAAGTTTACCTTGCATAATATTTAGTCAGTTCATCCTTAATTACTGAGTATCAGACAGTTCATGGAACTGGGCACTGCAGCTCTTAGAACATGCTGTTAATATTGGGTCTTCAAGAATGATTCAAAATACACAGGGATAATAAGAGAAAGGACTGATACATTTTACTACCTAAAGATGAAACTTTCTTGCAAGGCCAAAAAACATACAGTCAAGAAGGCTAAGGGACTAAAAGAAAATATCTACAACGTATCACATGTATTTGTATGCTGATGTTCATTACAGTGTTATTTATTCACAACAGCCAAAAGGTGGAAACCCAAGTGTCCACCCACAAATAAATGGATAGATACAATGGATTACTATTCAGCCATAAAAAGAAATAAAATTCTGATACACACAGAAAAATATGGATGAATCTTGAAAACATTTTGGTAAGTGAAATAAGCCAGAAACAAAGGGGCAAATACTGTATGATTCCACTTACATGAAATCTTTAAAAAAAAATTTTTTTTTTACATTTATTTATTTTTGAGACAGAGAGAGACAGAGCATGAACGGGGGAGGGTCAGAGGGAGACACAGAATCTGAAACAGGCTCCAGGCTCTGAGCTGTCAGCACAGAGCCTGACGTGGGGCTCGAACTCACGGACCGCGAGATCATGACCCGAGCCGAAGTCCGTCACTTAACCGACTGAGCCACCCAGGTGCCCCCATGAAATCTTTAGAAAAGGAAAATTCATTAGAGGCAGGAAGTAGATGAGTAGCAACCAGGGGCTGTAATACAGGAGGAAATGGGAAGTTATTGCTCAATGATTACAAAGTTTCTATTTGGAGTGAGGAAAAAGTTTTGGAAATAGTGGTGATGCTTGCAAACACTGTGAATGCAATTAATGCCATTGAACTGTAACACTTAAAAATTTTTTTTATTTTGGTATCGCCCCTTCCAATTTAAAGAACTAGGTTGTAACATTTAAAAATTAACCAACTGAATCTAGTTTATTACTCTGGTACACATTATTAACAAATATTTCAAAATCAGGGTCACCGCTATGAATGCCACAGAGACTGATGGTAGGGCTAATTATGACTCCCTGTGGATCAAATGTTAATGCACAATTCATATACTATGGCTACTCTGACATCTTCAGGTATCTAAAAGCCTAAAGGTGAGGGTTCATTCTTCATGCATTCCTAAATCTGAGCAAAAATGCAAAGGTAAAGGTTGTTCCCCAAAATGAAAGCCCAATCTGAAACAGTGGTTTATATCCACGTCCCAGTATTTCCTCCTCTATCTCTATTCCTTCCATTTTAGTATTTTACAACTATCCTCTCAGTCTCAGCTTTTTTTACCCCACATATTATAACTGTCTCCCTCTTCCAAAGGAGACAGCTTCCCATACTTGTCTGCTAATTCATGCTTATCTGAACACTAAGGACTTCCTTAAAAAAAAAAAAAAAAGGTAAAAATAGTAAAAATATGACAGCTACAATTCCAACAGTTTTTTTACGTATTAATTAGTTCACCATACATTGAATAATGTTTTACATGGGGGCAACCGGACTTTTTTCTGAGCCATTTAGTCAATGTTTAACTCTGGCATCAATACTGGCAGCCCTATGCCACCTTCTAGCAACTTCTCCACTCTACTGGCCAGAAATCTTAGTTCTTCCGTACTTTCTTCGGCAAATATACTTCATTTCTTATCCGATTATGACAACACAGGAGTGAAGAATGGGATCACTGACCCTTTCCAAGTCTACCTGGTATTTACCACATTATCTACAACTTGAAAAGAACTTCAATCTACACACTTCTTCAAGAGTAAAGTCTCTGAAGTGCCTTAAAATGTTAAGTTTGTACCTATTCCCCAACAATGCAATAAAAAATCAATCATACACGTTCTCTTGTTTAGAATTTTTTTTTAACATCCAAGTCAAATAAAAGCCAAAGAGCTTCATTTTAATGTTCAGCACACAATACTCTTTAAGCAAGATTCAGAAATAGACTGGCATTTATTCCCAACTGTTGTCTGTTGAATACAATTGTAACCAATCTGTAATCCAAGTGAGACCACAGCTTTACATAAAATGAACAACCCAATCCAAAGGGGCTCACATTTTTAACCTGCTGTCTTAAAAAATGCCCTTCACTCATTAGTTAAGGTTTATTTTCTGTAGAATACCTTGTTTCTTCTACCGATGACCTTAGCTGCTTCTAAGGACACAATCAGGGAAATGGATTCCTCATCAGTACATACTAACAAAAACCACGTTTACAAAAACCAATCCTCAACATGAATAAGGATAGGCAAGAAAGCACTAGTTTGGTATATGGACAATAAAAAGGCAAAGAGAGCTGAGGGGTCAAATTACACAGAAAGCTTAGACATCATAGATCGAGACAGTTTCCCACTTTACTAATCAGGCAACCTAATCCATTGCACGGCCTGCATTGGTACCAGCTGTTTCAACTCTAAGTCAAAAGAAACTGGTATTACAAAGTAATACACAACGGTGTTGAAAAGCAAAGGAAAAAAATACACAAATCTAAGCCTCGATTAACTCTACAACTATCACATTCTGAGCCCAACCCCCAAGGAAATCATAGCTCCTACCTCACTTCAAACACTCACGTCACACTCCATGAGTATCTCTAAAACAAATGTTACCTAACAGAAGGCCATGAGAATCCTATTAGCTATAATTAAATATTTTGCTACTTGACACAAATAAGTTTGCTTTACATATCCTAATTATGCTATCCTTCATGTCACAGGTTGACTTATCCTCTATTATTAAGATATTTAACTCATTTGTTTAGTGACAATTGGATCTGAACTGACTTAGAAAACCTTAGAGATGGCAAAAGTAGTACAAAACCACACTATCATAAGCAGTCTATGTCGGAAAATACCACTTGGTCCTACTGCCTGAAATGCTTGCAGAACATCTCTACAGAAAAGAGGGATCGGGTCCAGACCACACACTCCCTACCTTACCATTCAGGCTTCATTCCTTCTGAGTCTTTTTGTGACATCTCCCTGTGACTTCGCATTAGCTATCCACCCCCTCCCCCACCCCAATACTCTACTTCGCTATCACAGCTCCCCCAAACACATCTTTTTCCCTCCGCTACGTTATCTCAATGGCTACAAGAACTAAGGGTTGCACAAACCAACACTGGCCATGTCAGGCACATACTTGGTTCTTGATAACTGTTAAAAGGATAAATGAATAACTAAGCTAACAGACTTTTTCCTTAACTGTTTCAAGTAACACTATGTCCCTAAAGAAAAACTGTACATTCTTGCAATTAAGAATTAATTAATCCCTGGGGTGCCTGGGTGGCTCAGTCGGTTGGGCGGCCGACTTCGGCTCAGGTCATGATCTTGCGGTCCGTGAGTTCGCGCCCCGCATCGGGCTCTGTGCTGACAGCTCGGAGCCTAGAGCCTGTTTCAGATTCTGTCTCCCACTCTTTGACCCTCCCCCGTTCATGCTCTGTCTCTGTCTCAAAAATAAATAAATGTTAAAAGAAAAAAAAATTTTTTTTTAAAAATTAAAAAAAAAAGAATTAATTAATCCCAAAAAGTTCATTAAATCTCTTCTTTCTGATTTCTATTGGGGGTGGAAAATACTCCTGTCATCCAAAGTACCTAATGAGTCAAAGGAAGATGCAATGATACAACTGCTTTCACTTAAATGTATGTGCTCTATTTGGTCTGCATTATATATAACTGCAGAGTACTTGTATGGTTCTGATACTTGCTCATGAATAATTAGCTTTCTTTCTATTGAAATATATGTTCTCATGAAGAAGACAGGTGGAAGGGAAAAGGACAATCTAAAGTCGCTTTAGTCCAGCAAGCTACTTATTCCTCAGCATCTATCTGCATAACAGGTAACTTATATCACTTCATCAGTAACTCACATGCGTATTTTTAATTCCTTGCTTCAATCTCCAATCCTCTTAACTTATTATCAAAGACACTAAAAAATGATACCACTAGCAATCCCTATCAAAATAACACCAGCATTCTTCACAGAGCAAGAACAATCAATCCTAAAATTTGTACAGAACCAGAAAAGACCCTGAATAGCCAAAGCAGTCTTGAAAAAGAAAAACAAAGCTGAAGGCATCACAATCCTGGACTTCAAGCTGCATTACACGGCTGTAATCATCAAGACAGTACGGTACTGGCACAAAAACAGACACTCAGATCAATGGAACAGAATAGAGAAGCCAGAAATGGACTCACAAACGTATGGTCAACTACTCTCTGACAACGCAAGAAAGAATATCCAATGGAATTAAGACATTCTCTTCAGCATATGGTGCTGGAAAACCAGACAGCGACATGCAGAAGAATGAACCTGGACCCCTTTCTTACACCATACACAAAAATAAACTCAAAATGGATATAAGACCTAAACATAAGACAGGAAGCCATCAAAATCCTAGTGGAGAAAGCAGGCAAAAACCTCTTTGACCTCGGCCACAGCAAATTCATACTCAAAACATCTCCAGAGGCAAGGTAAACAAAAGCAAAAATGAACTACTGGGACCTCATCAAAATAAAAAGCTTCCTTCTGCACAGTGAAGGAAACAATCAGCAAAACTAAAAGGCAACCGATGGAATGGGAGAAGATATTTATTTGCAAATGACATATCAGATAAAGGGTTAGTATCCAAAATCTATAAAGAACTTATCAAACTCAACACCCAAAAACAAAGAATCCAGTGAAGAAATGGGCAAAAGACATGAATAGACACTTCTCCAAAGAAGACATCCAGATGGCCAACCAACACGTGAAAAAATGCTCTACATCACTCATCATCAGGGAAATAAAAATCAAAACAACGAGATACTACCTCACACCTGGCAGAATGGCTAACATTAACAACTCAGGCAACAACAGATGTTGGCGAGGATGCAGAGAAAGATGATCTCTTTTGCTCTGCTGGTGGGAATGAAAACTGGTGCAGCCACTCTGGAAAACAGTATGGAGGTTCCTCAAAATATTAAAAACAGAACTGCCCTACGACCCAGCAATTGCACTATGAGGTATTTATACAAGGGATACCAGTGTGTTGTTTTGAAGGGGCACATGCACCCCCATGTTTATAGCAGTGTTATCAACAATAGCCAAAGTATGGAAAGAGCCCAAATGTCCACTGACGGATGAATGGATAAAGGTGTGGTATATATATACAATAGAATATTACTCAGCGATCAAAAAAAAAAAAAATGAAATCTTGCCATTTACAACTATGTGGATAGAACTAGAGGGTATTATGCTAAGCAAAATTAGAGAAAGACAAGTATCTTATGACTTCACTCATATGAGGACTTTAAGACACAAAACAGATGAACATAAGGGAAAGGAAGCACAAATAATATAAAAACAGGGAGGGGAACAAAAAATAAGAGACTCTTAAATATGGAGAACAAACAGAGGGTTACTAGAGGGAATGTGGGAGGGGGGATGGGCTAAATGGGTAAAGGACATTAAAGAATCTTCTCCTGAAATCACGGTTGCACTATATGCTAACTTGGATGTAAATTAAAAAATAAATTAATTAAAAAAATAATAAAAATTTTAAAAAATGATACTATTAAACCCCAAGTGGCCAAAAGTAATTTGGCATGAATAGTAATTTAAGTAAATTTTTTAAAATATTTTTTTAATATTTATTTATTTTTGAGAGAGAGAGACAGAGAGAGACAGATTGTGAGTGGGGGAGGGGCAAAGAGAGGGGGAGGCAGAAAACCCAAAGGAGGCTCCAGGCTCTGAGCTGTCTGCACAGAGCCCAACACGGGTCTTGAACTCATGAACAGTGAGATCATGACCTGAGCTGAAGTCAGTCGCTTAACTAACTGAGCCACCCAAGTGCCCCAATAAATTTTTAGTTGTAAAATTACATGGCTTTAGCCCTGAACTGTAAATAACAAAAATATCAAATTATGAAACTTTTACAGGGCATTTTCATTCAAAAAGATGAGCTATTTGTTTTCAAAAGATCTGCAAGAAACATGGTTATTTTTGACATTTTGAAACTTTGAGTTAAAATAAAGTCTAGGGACACCTGCGTAGCTCAATCGGTTTAGCATCCGACCTCAGATCAGGTCATGAGCTTATAGTTCATGAGTTCGAGCTCTACATCAGGCTCTCTGCTGTCAGCACAGAACCTGCTTTGGATCCTCTTTGGATCCTACTTTGGATAGACTTAAAAAAAAAGTCTAAAGATCAAGAGACAGCATACTGGTAGTATAAGTTATCACAGTAGTAGTTTGAGGAAGCATAACAGGAAAAGAACTAGTACTAGTAAGAGGAAGAGACGAAGAGTTACACCTTTCACTTGCTAAGCAGCAGTAGTGATACTGAGTACTTCTATTACTTCATGCAATCCTTAGAAAGCTCTTTGAAAGGGGCATTATTATTTTTCCTCTTTATAAATAAGGAAACTAAAGGTTGAAGAAGTAATTTGCCCAAGATAAAAAGAAACTAACAAAATTAGTAAGCAGTATAGCCAGGAACTAAACCAATATCTACCTTAAAAATCTTTTTTTTTTTTTTTTTTTTAAAGTAAGCTCTATGGGAATGTAAGCTGGTGCAGCCATTCTGGCAAACAGTATGGCGGTTCCTCAGAAAACTGAAAATAGAACTACCCTACAAACCAGCAATTGCACTACTAGGCATTTATCGAAGGGACCCAGGTGTGCTGTTTTGAAGGGACACATGCACCCCCGTGTTTATAGCAGCCCTATCAACAATAGCCAAAGTATGGAAAGAGCCCAAATGTCCATCGAGGGATGAATGGATAAAGAAGATGTGGTATATATATATACAATGGAGTATTACTCGGCAATCAAAAAGAATGAAATCTTGCCATTTGCAACTATGTGGATGGAACTGGAGGGTATTATGCTAAGTGAAATGAGTCAGTCAGAGAAAGACAAAAATCATATGACTTCACTCATATGAGGACTTTAAGAGACAAAACAGATGAACATAAGGGAAGGGAAACAAAAGTAATATAAAAACAGGGAGGGGGACAAAACAGAAGAGACTCATAAATATGGAGAACAAACTGAGGGTTACTGGAGGGGTTGTGGGGGGGGGTGGGCTAAATGGGTAAGGGGCACTAAGGAATCTACTCCTGAAATCATTGTTGCGCTATATGCTAACTAATTTGGAAGTAAATCTTAAAAAAATTAAAAATAAAATACAACAGACTCAAAAAAAAATAAATAAAATAAAGTAAGCTCTACACCGAGGTGAGGCTTGAACTCACAACACAAAGATCAAGAGTCACATGCTCCACTGACTGAGCCAGCCAGGCACCCCTAAAGCCCTCTTTCTTAATGAATATACTATATTTAAATTAATCAGAAAACCCACAAATTCCAAAGTAAATCAACTTTAGAGGACTAATTTTACTATGGTGAAACGATTTAAAATCGAACAGCAGGGATTCTGGGAAGATGGATGGTGGAGTAGAAAACACCAGGAATCTATCTCCCCACCTAGATAACCATTATACTGGCAAAATCTGTCTAATGTAACTATTTTAGAATGCTAGTATCTGTGGAAGGCTCACAATTTACAAAAGGATTGGATGGTAAACTGCAATTAATTTCAGTCCATTTCAGCTCTTAGCACAACAGAAGCTACCCATCCCACACCCTTACACAAACACACACATACAGACACACATCCCTATCCTTCACCCCCAACCTCTGGCAGCCAGCTGTGCACATATTCCTGGAGAGCTTGCACATAACTTATGGAAGCCAGGGTAAGCAAAAAGCACTTGTCCAAATATTGGGAACTCTGTACTATGATCACTGATTATTGCTTATGATCACAGAGGTGCAAAGAGGTGGCCAGCCATTGTTGTTCCACCTCTCTACGTCATTGCAAACCCTTCTCCATCAGGCTGAAGTGACTTCCAGAGGATTTAAAGCTCCAGCAACCATTCTTTTCCCCCATTTATTTTTCTCCTTTCCCCTTTTGAGAGCCAGACACTAAAGACTAGGACATTTAAAAGCAACCATATATACAGAAGAAATTAAAAATCACTGTGAATGCCCAGGGAAATAAATGCACAGGCTCAGAAATGATCTACAAAGACCTTAAGTTTATACTCCAGACTGATCACTGGCATTAAAAATAGCTTACAACAACTTAAAAAACAAAGCAAAACAAAACAAACAAAAAACATGTAAGAGGAGGCAGAATCTGATTTCCAGAGTTACTACATTATTAGAGTCACATGTCCAGTTTTCAACAACAACAAAAAAAATCACAAGACATACAAAGAAACATAAAAGTATGGCCCATTCAAAGGAAAAAAAATAAACGGAAACTGTCTCTAAAAAAGACTTGACGGACAGGGCGCTTGGTTGCTGTACTCTTAATCTTGGCTCAGGTCATAATCTCACAGTTTGGGAATTCAAGCGCCACACAGGGCTCAGTGTGGTGTGGAGCCTACCTGGGATTTTGTCCCTCCTTCTCTCTGCCCTTCTCCCACTTGGGCTCTCTCTTTCTCTCTCTCTCAAAATAAATAAATAAACTTTAAAAAAGAAAGGAAGACTTGATAGTGGACCTATTAAACACTTTTTTTTTTGATGTTTATTTATTTAATTTGAGAGGGAGAGAGAGCACAAGCAGGAAAGGGCAGAGAGTGAGAGAAAGAATCTCAAGCAGGCTCCGTGCTGTGAGCAGAGAGCCTGACACAGGGCTCAATCTCAGAAACCATGAGATCATGACCTGAGTTGAAATCAAGAGACCCTAAACCAACTGAGCTACTCAGGCACCCCTAAACAAAGACTTTAAAACAAAGATCTTAAAGATGCTCAAAAAACTTAAGATGTGGATAAGTCAAGAAAACAATGTATGAACAGAAAGGAGATATAAAACCTAAAAAGAAACCAGAAAGAAATTCAGGAGCTGAGAAGTACAATAACTGAAATAAAAAATTCACTAGAGGGATTCAAAGACTGATTTGAGCAGGCAGAAAAAAGAAACAGTGACCTTGAATATATGACAATGAAAATTTAGAATGTGCGAAACAGAAAGAAAAAAGATTGAAGAAAGTGAACAGGTCCCTTATCCACCCGAAGGACAGCATCAAGAGAGGGATACCATCAAGAAGACCATGCACATTATGTGAGTCCCAGAAGGAGAATCAAGAAAGGGACAGAGAGAATATCTGAAAACATAATGGCCAAAAACTTCCCAAATATATTTGATGAAACACAAATATAAACATCCAAAAAGTTCAATGAACTCCAAGGACAATGAACTCAGAGATACACCCAGCAACACTTGATATTCAAAAACCAAAGACAAGGAGAGAATCTTGAAAGCAGCAAGAAAAGCTACTCATCATATAAAAGGAACCATCAATAGGATAATCACATTTATCATCAGAAACTTTAGAGGCCAGAAAGGAGTGGACCAACATATTTAAAGTAATAAATAAACACAAACACAAACCTACCTCAACCAAAAACCCTGTATCTAACAAAAGTGAGGGAAAAATTAAGATACTTCTCAATAAACATAAGTTGAAGGAATTCATTACACTAGAACTGCCTGCAAGAAATGCTAAACAATGACCTGCAAATTGAAATAAAATGACACTGAACAGTAACTTGAAGAAATAAAAATCTCAGTAAAGTCAAGTACATAAGCATTTACAAAAACTAGGATTATTGTAACTTTGGTTTGTAATTCCATTTTTTGTTTTCTACATGACTTAAGAGTCTAATAAATAATCATTAGTCTAAAAACTAGTATTATTGCAACCTTGGTTTATAACTCCATATTTTGTTTCCTTCATGATTTAAGACATTAGTATATTTTTTTAATTATGTTTTTGGAGACACACTGTATAAACTGTACTTTGGGGACATCAGCAACAGAAAAGAGGGTGGAGATATAAACAACCAGAGTTTGTGAATGCTAATAAAGAGAAATTGGTATAAATAGGAATTAGAGTGTTATAACTTTAGGTTGTTAAATGCAATCCTCACAATAACCACAAAGAAAATAACTAGAATATACACAAAAGGCAATGAGATACGACCTCAAGTATTTCACTACAAGAAAAAAAAAAAAAGGAGATAAGGCAAGACATAAAGGACAAAAAAAGCCAGAGAAGATATCAAAAATAAATAGCAAAATGACAGAAGTCCCTACTTATCAGTCATCCTTAAAAAAGGAAATAAATTCTAAATTATGCTATAGTACGGATGAACTTTGAGGACATTACACTAAATGAAATAAGCTAGTCACAAATATACTGTATGACTCCACTTCTATGATGAACTTAGGCAAATTCATAGAGACAGAAAGTAGAATAGAGGCTGGGAAAACTGGAGAATGAGGAGGAAGCGTTTAACCATTACAAAGTGTCAGTTGGGGTGATGGACAAGTACTGGACATGGCCAATGGTGATGGTTGTACAGCACTGTGAATTAACTTAATGACACTGAATTATATACTTAAAAGTGGTTAAAATGGCAAATTTTTATTATACATATTTTATAATTCTTAAAAAATTAGTAACATAAAATACCAAAAACCACTGAACTGTATACTTTAAAAGCAAGAATTGTATGGTCTCTGAATCTGTAGCTCAGTAAAGCTGTTTTTTTCTCAAAAAAAAAAATCTAAAAGCTTCTTTTTAAACAAAAACAATCTTGGTGCAAAGAAGATTCTCTCATCCCCTCCCCCCACCCATACCTCCCCAAAAATCTTGGATACTGCAAATGATTTTTGGATATTGTGAAAAGGAAAAACAGTGACCATTTAAAACCAATCTGTGTCTAAGAATTTCTCACAAAGTAGGAACACTAAGATTGTACGGTCTTCTAACACCCACAAAAACATTTTATAAATTGTGTCACATGACACAAACAAAACCACATAGGCTAAACTACATACATAGGTAGGTTTCTGGCGACGTGAACCAACAATATTAATAACTTAATACACATGTGCCACCAGGCTCTATCCTGTTTAATATTTTATCAGAAGCTGAGACAAACACCTAAGTAGCATGCTTATTAAAGATGACATCAACTTAAAAGCTGGAGAAAAATAGCAACCTTGCTTCATAATTTAAATGATGTTATCAGACTGAACCAATGAGTAGAGGACATATACCACTACCTTCACATTTACAAAAGCACATAAATACTTTATCAGAGATACATGTAAAAACCAAAAACCAAAATACAACTACTAAAAGTACCAGATGCTAAGACTCTTAAAATAACAATTCAGAAAATTACATATATGGGGTTGACCTCAAATACCACTTAAAGAGCTATAAAATTATTCTCACTGTAATCTTATTGCTGAAAAGATAAACATTATCTTAAAATGAATTATGAGAAGCACAACTTTTAGACCAAGTAAGGAATGGCCCCAGAGTACTACACTTTGAGCTCTGTCCACGGAGATACTGTAAAATGGATACCTTCCACAATGAACTGTAAATTCTAGAACATGGACTCAAAACAATAGTAACAAAATCAGGCTCCAATGTAGACCAGCACTTAAATATTCCTCATTTGACAAAATAAAAACCAGTACAATCCCAAATCACAATCAGAAATCATATTTCTCTTCCATACTTATAGTGCATGGAAATGAAACAGAAGGTTCTAAATGCTATTAAACATTTGTACCTAAGGGCTAATTCTAATCCATTTTTACTAGAGCAATACAAATTTCAAAAATGCATTTACCTCTGGAGGCCAACAGAAATCATATAAAAAATTCTCAACTTGACAGAAAAAAACAATCCTCTTATTCCTAAATAGCATATGTATATGTTTTAATGTTTATTTTTGAGACAGAGACAGAGCTTGAGCTGGAGAGGAAGGAAGGAAGACACCTTCCTCCTTCCAAGAGGAAGAGGGAGACACAGAATCCGAAGCTGTCGACACAGAGCCCAACCTGGGGCTAGAACTCATGAACCATGAGATCATTACCTGAGCCCAAGTGGGATGCCTAACCGACTAAGCCACCCAGGTGCCCCGTATGTTTTTTAATTAGACTAGTCGTGTTTAATGATTTGTAAAAAATGAAATCCTGCTGTTTTTGGAGTCAAGAATAATTAAGAGTTTAATGTAATAAGCCCATCTCTGCAGTCCAACTGCCCACAAGTAATGTTAGCTGTTTCTGTATATACTATCAGCTATTGTCTACAGGTAGGTTACAAGTATTTGTTTTTTGTTTTTAACATTTATTTATTTTTGAGACAGAGAGAGACAGAGCATGAACGGGGGAGGGTCAGAGAGAGGGAGACACAGAATCCGAAACAGGCTCCAGGCTCTGAGCTGTCAGCACAGAGCCCGATGCGGGGCTCGAACTCACGGACCGTGAGATCATGACCTGAGCCGAAGTCGGACGCTCAACCGACTGAGCCACCCAGGCGCCCCTGTTTTGTTTTTAATCACAAATAAGAATACATAACTACAATTTGTTTTTTTCACTCAATGCATCTTGGACTTCATCGTATTTCACCACATATATTGATCTGCCTCATTTTTTTTTACTGCAGTGTAACTGGCACACAATATCCAATCAGTTTCAGGTATATATAATGATTTGATATTTTTATACATTAAGAAATGATCCCAGGGGTACCTGGGTGGCTCAGCCAGTTAAGCAACCAGCTTTGGATCAGGTCATGATCTCACAGTTCATGAGTCTGAGCCCCACATTTGGCTCTCTGCTGTCAGCGCATAGCCCACTTCAGATCCTCTCCCTCTCGCTCTGCCCCTTCCCTGCTCTCTCTCAAAAATAAACATGAGAAAAGATATGATCCCAATGGTAAGTCTAGCTACAATATGTCACAAAAGTTATTAAAATATTATTGACTGTATTCTCTATGCTGTTCACACACACACACACACACACACACACACACACACACACACACCCATGCACAAATCTCTTTGTATGCTTGTGCAAGTACAGGTATAAGATATATTCCTATCCGGAGGGCGCCTGGCTGGCTCAGTCAGAGGAGCATGGACTCTTGACTCTTGATCTCAGGGTCATGAGTTCAAGGTGTGTGTGGGCTGTAGAGATTACTTAAATAAGTAAAACTTAAATATATATATATACATATATACACACATATATATGTAAAATGTATATTCTCCTATCTAGTACCCAGAATATGTAAAGAGTCTTAAAACTCAACAGTAAAAACAAGTAACAAAATTACAAAATGGACAAAGGGTTTCATTAAACATTTCTCCAAAGATATGCAAGTGACCAATAAGCACATGAAAAGATGCCTGTTATCATGAATCAGTAGGAAAATACAAATCAATACCAGAAAATACCATTTCATACCCCTCAGAATAGCAGTAGAAGGAAGGAAGGAAGGAAGGAAGGAAGGAAGGAAGGAAGGAACAAAATAACAAATGTTGGAAAGGAAGTGGAGAAACTAAGTGGAACTCTCATACATTGCAGGTGGTAATGAAAAATGGTACAGTCTCCATGGGGGTTCCTCAATAAATTAAATCTAGAATTACCATATAACGTAGCACTTCCACTGTAAGTATACACCCAGAAGAATTTAAACAGGATGCCAGGGTGGCTCAGTCGGTTGAGCAGCCAACTTCAGCTCAGGCCATGATCTCACAGTTCATGGGTTCAAGCCCCATATCAGGCTTGCTGCTGTCAGCACAGAACCTGCTTCAGTTCCTCTATCGCTCTCTTTCTCTCTGCCCCTCCCCCGCTCGCACATGCATGCTCTCTCTTTCAAAAATAAACATTAAAAAAGTAATTTAAAAAAATAACTGAAACATATATTCACACAAAAACTTGCACATGAATGGTCACAGTATTATTCACAATAGCCAAAAAGTAGAAATAACCCAATGTCCATCAAGTGATTAATGGATAAACAAAATGTGGTATATCCATACAATGGAATATTATTCGACCAAAAAAAAAAAAAAAAAAAAGAATGAAATGATACATTCTTTAACACGACTGAATGTTGAAAACATGCTAAAGTGAAAGAAATCAGACAAAAGGTCACATATTCATGATTCCATTTACACCAAGTACCAAGAATAGGCAAATCCACAGAGACAAAAAGCCAATAGCAGTTGTCAGGGGCTGGGGATAGGAGAAAACACAAAGTGATTGCTAATGGGTAAGGGGTCTCTAATTGGGATGACAGGAATGTTCTGGAATTAGACTGATACATAACTTTGTGAATATACTAAAAACCACTCAACTATATGCACTTCAAAATGGCAAATTTTATGGTATACAAATTGTATCTCAAAAATAAAAACCAATAAATGACAGGATCTGCAAAATATTTTAATTTACGCCAGACTGTAGCTAACTTTGGATCTAAAACTAAGCATCCAGAACACAGATTTAGTTGGAGACTGATTTCAAACACTTCTGGGACCACAGATGGAATAAATTCCCAAGTGGAGAAGATGTAGAAATGAAAGCTGTAACTAAGGAACCAGGTGAGTGAGCCCAAGAGAATGATCACCAGAGCACAGCTCCTTTCAACTGAACTGCTGTCAGCCAAAACAATTACAACTGTACCTAACTCTAAGCAAATCCAGTCCTTTTAAGAATAGATCTTTACTACAGAAAAATGGAGGAGGGATAGGGTCACCATTTACTTCAAAACGATTTAAGAGGGGCGCCTGGGTGGCGCAGTCGGTTAAGCGTCCGACTTCAGCCAGGTCACGATCTCGCGGTCCGTGAGTTCGAGCCCCGCGTCAGGCTCTGGGCTGATGGCTCAGAGCCTGGAGCCTGTTTCCGATTCTGTGTCTCCCTCTCTCTCTGCCCCTCCCCCGTTCATGCTCTGTCTCTCTCTGTCCCAAAAATAAATAAACGTTGAAAAAAAAAATTAAAAAAAAAAAACAAAACGATTTAAGAAACTAAAATCAAACATGATGTAGGAAGATCCTAAAATAAAATGCAAAAAGTTAATAAATACACCTCATTTCTCCTAATTTCATTACAAATGAGTAACATAACCACACAGTAACAGGGAAAACGAGAACTAACCCAAGTAACTTTGGAAAACAGATTTTGTGCACTGTACAGCTAAAGACAAATATACTCTAGTTTTTAAATGTGTCTCTCACAGGGAAATAGGTTAGTCATTCTGAAACTACTTGTGTGTGTGCGTGCGTGTGTGTGTGTGTGTGTGTGTGTGTGTGTGCACGTGCTACAATTGAGCCGTAAGTAAATATACTATGGATAAGAACCAAGTTTCTCACCTTTGAAGAAGGAAGTAACAGGGGAAAAAGCAAAGGGAAAAAGGTCTAGAATAAATCCTGAGGTCATGGTTTTCAGTTTCTATAGATGGATAGATAAGGAAATAAAAATATATGTATGTACATTACCAAACATCTACTTGCTAGCTCTATCTACAGAGAGAACCGAGAAACAATGTACCAAGTCCTGCTGACACTCAGATCTTGGTTTCTAGATACCGTTCTCTACTAAAATGAAGATGCTTTCCTTGGAGAAATGACTGATTGTGTGTGTGGCTGGTATAAAGAGAAAAATAGGAGATGTACCTGAAACATCTTCTGGTGCCAGAAAGTAAACTGGAAGTCACAAAATGATGGGGGCATTGTAGAAAGAACACAGGAGCAAATTTAAAAGTGTTTTCAATAACCAAAGCTGGAATGATCTGAGCAACAAAATATTAAATTCTAACCTACACTGTAAAATAAATATCCATAAATCCATGTAAATAAATAATTGGATAATAAATGGAAGAAAAGGGACAGTTCTTCCTTAGCAGAAATCCAGTTAATATGGGGCACCTGGGTGGCTCAGTTGGTTAAGCATCCAACTCTTAATCTTGGCTTAGGTTAGGATCTCACAGTTCATGAGATTGAGCCCCGCGTTGGGCTCTGCACTGAGAGTGAGGAACCTGCTTGGGATTCTCTCTCCCTCTCTCTCCCTCACCCTCTCACTCACTCACTCTCAAAAATAGATAAATATTAAAAAAAAAAAAAAAAATCCAATTAATAATATAGAAGGGATGAAAGAAACAAAACCATCATTAAGCAAACGTAGTAGTAATGGAGGCCAGCAAGTAACACTGATAGATGCAAAAATTGACCCATGAAACATATGATGAGATGCAAGATATCTGCAGTTTCAAAGTACCTCCTCACAAGAGGAAAGTATTAATTACAAAGGAATGATTACATTACTAAGAAAATATTACATTCATTATTAATTACAAAGGAAAAAGCAGTAACCTTACAGTGGAGAAACCTGGCAGATACCACCTTAATTATAGTCAACATGATCAAGCATAAGACATACTAATCATGAGTAAACATCAGACAAATCAAATTGAGGGCCATTCTAAAAAAATACCTGACAAGTACTCTTTGAAAGTGTCATGACGAGAAAAAAAGACCAGAGAATTTTATAGATGGAAGACTAAAAAGATATAATAAACTAAATGCAAGGTGGAATCCAGAATTGGATCTCAGACCAGAAAAAGGATAGCTTATAAATGTGAATTTCTTGGTTTTGATCATTGCACTATGATTACATAAGATGTTAACATTAAAGGAAATTTGGAAAAGGGTTAATGAAAACTCTTTATACAAATTTTGCATCTTTGATGTAAGTCTAAAATTATTTCAGTTAAAAAGTTTAAAAGATTTTAGAAACATCTCTGAAAGTAAAGCAAATCTTTCTTCTATAATTAGAAGTTAAACAAACAACACTTTAACAACAGATAATTACACATGGGAGGAATTTGGCTTTTTTTTTTTTTTTACTAAAAGGTGGGCATGATACTCCATATACTGATATATCAGTTTGTAGAAATTATTCCAAGTTCTGAAACAAATTTGGTACAAAGATTGGAGAAGAGGTATAATATCATCTATGTATTTTTAAAAATTTGTCCTTTTTTTTAATGTTTATTCCTTGTGAGAGAGCACAAGTGCACACAAGTGAGCAGGGGAGAGACAGAGGGAGAGAATCCCAAGCAGGCTCCATGCTCAGCACAGAGTCCAACATGGGGCTTGATACCACGAATTACAAGATCATGACCTGAGTAGAAATCAGGAGTCAGACTCAACCGACTGAGCCACCCAGGCGCCCCAACATCTGTCCATTTCGTTGTTACCTTACACTAAACATGCAGCTACAGTTTTTTAAAGCTTGCAGCTAGCAACAATTATTTTACTAGTAATATCAGAATAAAAAAATAATAATAATAAACTTGTACTAGCCAGTAATTTGACCGTGGAAACATGGTTGATTCCTTCATTCCGTCTCCTAGTTCCTCCATATGGCCAATGGCATTCTTTTCACATAGCAGTTAACTGGTAGGCTTAATTTTACAGGCTATGGCAACCAAACCCTTATGAAATCAAAGACATGACTGCAGCATCCTTCACACCCTATACTTAGTGGACCTAAATGGCTACAGGTACAACAGAGAACCATGTAAGCCATTAAAAGCAAGTTGTGGTCAGATACAATTTAATATCATCAAAAACTATCAACTTTGGGGTGCCTGGATGGCTCAGTCAGTTAAGTGTCCAACTTCAGCTCATATCACGATCTCACAGTTCATGATTTCGAGCCCTGCATTGGGCTCTGCACTACCAGTGTGGAGCCTGCTTGGGATTCTCTCTCTCTCCCTCTCTCTCTGCCCCTCTTCTACTCATTCTCTCCCCCTCCCAAAAATAAATAAACTTAAAAAAAAAAGCTACCAACTTTGAATCCTACAGGTTTAAGTTGAATGAAAATTTTTCTGCTGCCACAAAATGTACTCTATTATCACTTATACATTATTTTCCATTTTAAGTGGTTTTCCTCAAGTTATTTAATTTTTCTAACCAAATATTTAATGAATGTTATGTTTAAATCATCTTAGTTTAATATGAGAAACAGGAAGAATGTTATTTATAAATTCCACTGCCATTAATACAAGAAAAACTAGTAAGAGTCCAACAAATAGTTCAATAAACTCAAACACCTTTATCTATTAATCTCATATTTTTTTAAGTTTATTTATTTTGAAAGAGAGAGAGAGCACGCACACAAGCTGGGGAGGAGCAAAGAGGGGGACAGACAGAATCCCAAGCAAGCTCTGAGCCATCAGCGCAGAGCCCGATGCAAGGCTCAAACTCACAAACTGAGATCATTACCTGAGCTGAGCTGAAGAGTCAGACACTTAACTGGCTCCACCACCCAGGTGCCCCAATTAATCTCATGTTATATGGGGATGTTAAAGTATAGGGAGACAAAACCAATTTTTTCCTAAAGAGACAGCAACAAAGAACTACTTAAAAATGAGAATGCTACACAACGACGTATATGTAAACATGGTGAAGCTATGGCTAGATGCATTTTCAAGGTTATGGTCCTTGTATAAGAATTGTAAATATATGTATTCTGTCGCTAGCATGAGAGAGCTAGTGGTAAGGTCTTCAACTTTACAAAAGTGGGACAACTGGGTGGCTCAGTCGGTTAAGCATCTGACTTTTGGTTTCAGCTCAGGTCATGATCTCACAGTTTCTTCAGTTTGAGCCCCACGTCAGGCTCTGCACTGGCGGCATGGAGCCTGCTTAGGATTCTCTCTCTCTTCTTCTCCCTCTGCCCCTCCCCCACTCATGCTGTGTGTGTCTCTCTCTCTCAAAATAAATAAACAAACTTAAAAAAAAAACGAGTGAAAAGGTACTTATACAAAACGAAAGTCACCTAATGAAGACCTTAATAAATAAATCTGAGGAACAGTTCTGACTGCAGAGAGGAGTCTATTTGCATTTTATAAATAGATAAAAAGGGAAAGGACATTATAGACACAGGTCTGGCATTTTCCATAAGAAGTCAACTCCCAACACTTCAGCCTTGATTTCAAAGAACAGTAAAATTGCTTTCAAACAGTAAAAGGTCTTAAAGCAAGTGAAATTATGAGTTTAACCTCACTGATTAGTAGGTAAAACTTTTAATCCAAATTTCAATATTTTTACCTACTGCTAATTACAAATCATGAAGTACTCAAACGCCACAATCATAATGTGATGCAAACATGACAGAATCATTAAGATTATAAAAGCTACTATAGGTTTTCCAGGCATTCCACTCATCTCTCAGAAAAATATAAGAAGCCCTGATATTAGAAGTTGTTTTATAGACAAATGACAAAAATAATTTCTTCGTATCTTATTCGTGAACCAAAGTAAGGAAAATTGGCATTTGCTGAGCAGCCCTTTCATGCCAGGCACTTATACACCTTGCCCTATTTAATCCTAACAAGCCTGAAGTAGAGACACCATCATCCCTTTACAAGGGAGGAAACCAAGGCTTAGAAGAGTTAACTTCCTGGCGTCTGGTTGAAACAATTTTTCTCGACCTCAGCACCACTGACATTTGAGGCCTGATAATTCTTTGTTGGGGGGTGGAGGTAGAAGGGACTATCTTGTATACAGTAGGATGTTTACCAGCATCCCTGGCCTCTACCCACTGAATGCCAGTAGCACCCCCCTAGTTGTAATCAAAATATCTCTAGACATGGCCAAATGTCCCTGGAGGGCATAATCACCCCCAAATGAGAACCACTAAGTTAAACTGAAAAAGCCAGCATTTTCATTCAATGGACAATGGCCACATGCCAAATTCTATTCAAGATGAATTAGGGACAACTGAAGGTCTTTGCCCTCAAGAGCTCACTTTGAGCCCTGGTCTTCAAGCCCAACTGGTGTTCAATACTCTGCTTGGCCTGTCCCCAACTCAGCTAACTCCTCCAAGTGGTACCTCCCTCCACTCACCCATTTAGGCTGGCTTAACAGCCTGGACTCATGTGACTCAACCTTCTCCTTTATTTCCTGTATCTAGTTACTACCCAAGTTGTGCTGGGTTTTCCTAAGAGTAAAATGTCTCTTTCATCCATCCCCACTCTCCATTTCCATCTTCTAATATAGACACAAGCCCATCTCCCCTCTATTTTCCTACCAACAGATCAGAAGGAATCAATCTCTCTTGGTCCCTCAAACGAATGAAGGATATACATCAAGTTCATAACTGAACTACCTCTAAGGGTAGGGGGCTGGCAGACCTCAAACAGCGGTGGGCAAAGACCACACCCTCTTTTTCTGGAGTGGGAACAGAAACTGGAATCTCCCATCTGATCATGGACACTTTCACAGTCAGATGTTAACTCTCAGTAAATAGCAAACCCTGACAAGCATTAAGAAAAGAACATAGCAGAGATTGTTTTGCATGCCATTAAAACGTGGTTTGCATGCTATTTCTGGCACTTGTGCCATGAATGGCTTTTGCTGGTTCTTAGGGAATGTACAACTGACATTCAACAAAGAGGAGGGAGGTGATTCCCAGAGAAAGTTTGATCCAACTAGCCTTTCTGCCTCTCCCAATATATAAACCCCGATGAAGGTGGGTAAAGCAAACATTCCACTATGAAAAGTCTAGATGGTCAAACAATATCTGGTGAAATAACTGCAAAGGCACATAAAGATATATTCACAACATATACGAATATACAGCAACAAGAGGATTATTTATACTGCATTTGATTTAAGATGAGAGGAAATCCAAGACCTGTTCTAAAGTTTATCTCTCCCTTAAGCAGGGAACAGAATTTTATTGCATTAATGATCATTAGGAAATGCTTTGTTTTTTAACTTTAAGATCCCAAAATCAAAATAACTTTAAATCCAATATCTGAAATTCACAACCTAGCCAAAAGTTTTAATTTATACTTCACAGTTTTTAAAAAGCAATATTCAAGAAAATTAGGATGGCTGACATCCTGAATATTTCTGCTTCCATTACTATTTGAGTTTTCCTATAAAGTGGCAAATATATTTAGTGTGAGGATCCTACTGCAATTCCAACTTTGTCAGGTTGTTCATTTTAAGTAAATAAGTGACAATAATTTCTACAAGGATGTCTCAATGTCTCAGTTTCCAGAAAGAATAAAGACACATCATGCATGTCCTCTTGGGGGGCAGCAGTTTAAGACAGCACCTTTATGAAAGGATCAATGCCTTAATTAAGCAATTATAATTAACAGGTAATATTAAATAATTCCAATTCACACATTCCCTATTACCTGAAGCAGAAAGACAAAGCAGGGATTGAACTTGAATTACATGCCCAGTTACAGCCATCTTAATGTGATGCTTTTGACCTACACTATTACTTTCTATTACTTTCTTTCTGTCTATAACCTATGATATGATATCCTTAAAACATTTCACTCAAATTTCTCCTAAATGTATCCAATAAGCTTAGCCTAAATCAATCTAATTCAACACAATTTGAGTAATTTCCTTGTCATTCTAAGATGTACGCCTTTGTCAACAGTAACTCAAAAGCCTGAAGATAGAAGACATACTTAGCAAATGCATATAAATACCAGCCATA
Organism: Puma concolor; assembly: GCF_028749965.1. Classification (NCBI taxonomy): domain Eukaryota; kingdom Metazoa; phylum Chordata; class Mammalia; order Carnivora; family Felidae; genus Puma; species Puma concolor. The sequence continues at coordinate 27,217,968 of NC_141675.1, read as the reverse complement.
AAAATTCAAAAGGAAATGCAATGTCAATTTAGCCTCCCATTTCTTTTCAGAGAAATCCTTTCCTGTACAACAGGATGGCATTAATCTAGAGCTCCCCCAATCAGTTTTTACTTTACTACCTTTTACCAACACTTGTCCATATGAAAATCATAAAGATAATCTTGTCACAAGTGACTCCTGAAATCACTATAAAAAGAATGTGTCTTTTAACAAAGTAAATATGGGAGGACCTTTTGAACTGACCCTTAAGAGTTAAGATGCTACCAGTAACAACACTGTAATTTAAAATTCACACCAGCTAACTTTACCATCAAGCTATGGTATTCTTTCCAGCTTTAGAACAAAATACAACCTTGTTAAACATATTATGGTTAACCAAGATCTCAAAAGAAAATCAACCTTGAGCCTCAAGGGGTATATTCCTAGGAGACTATTTTGATTGATACTGCTGCAGTTAACAGTTCAATTCTGCTGACATTAAATGAATGATAAAAACATTAAAACAAATCAAGTATTTAGAATTCAACTGTCAGAAAGCTACTGCTTACAAATAATCTGTGCAGCATCCTTTCTCTGGGTTAAATTACTACATTTTATAAGACGCTGTTATATAAATAAACCTCAGTTTCGACTCTTTTCTAGAAATATTAAGAATATTACTTTATTGACAAAAGTGCAAACAAAATTATGTTTTCCACACCTAAAGGTATAAAATATTTTTATAACCTGGTTTCCTATTTCTAGTTAAAGGAAGGCAATTAACAATTTGATTAACAATTTGACCAAAAACTATTTTTAAAGTAACGAGTAAATAAACATACTATCATTTTCAAATGCTATCCAAAGAGATCAAAGGAATTTATTCTAGACCTATACCAGCCCCGCCTATAGCTATAAACATGTCCTGAAATCTTGAAGATTATTACATTTCTATCCACTAGTCAAAGAAATATTTAAGGCTCTATTAGTTTCCTGTACATTAAGTTTATATTTTTCTATGAAAAAGACCAAATATATTCAAAAGAAAAAAATCCATTAGTGGGAAAAAGAAACTATTTGCAAAATTCTCCAGCTAGAAATATCTTTTCTAATAAGCCATTCTTTTAAACACAAATAATTTTTTTTTTAAATCAGGAAAAGAGCCATTTACCTGTACATCTCAGACTCCTAGGTGGTATCTGTTTAAATTCAAAATAAACATGCAAAGAGGAGTTTCAAACATGCAAAAGGAGTTCTACAAATAGATGTCTAGGACCAATCCCTGAAACTCCAGTAAATTAACACTTTAAGTACCTCCAGTGACTGGCAAGAAATATTCAGGAAGCATCCTGGAAGCTAAGGCTCAAAACCGGTTAAGTTTTGCTGATACAATTTAAATGAGACATGGGATAAAGGTCCAGAAGAATTGAAACTGAAGTGCCAAAGAAAATTTACCACCATTGTCGAAAGGAACCACAAGGATGAAGTCATTCCCCCAACAACCATTGTAGACAATGCACACTACCTAAGAACCTCCATGCTAGTGGCCTCTGGGAGCCACCATCAATTCTTCCCCATACATTCCTAGAGATGTAATTTATCTACATACCAACTAGAGGAGTCAATCACTCATGCATGCTAACCATGTGTCAACCATCATTCTGGGCACTTCACATACCAGGCTTCATTTATTCTTCACATCAAACCTCCAAGACAGCACTATCCCATTTACAGATGGGAAAACTCAGAAGCATAGTAACTCATCAGATTTTTTTTAGAAGAGGAAAATGTTACCAATCAGGATTCAAATCCAAACCTGTCTCCTTCCACACTGGCCCCTGGTTTCTTGCTGGAGCCCCAACTTTCTCTACAGAATTAAAGCTATAACACTGTAGAAAATCCTGTACTTAACTCACCCATCCCCTAACTAATAATGGCAACTTCATAGAGCCACTACTATTCTTCCTCTCAACATTCAACTCTTATGACAACATTAATGCCAGATGGCATACTAGCAGACAAACACTGGGTTAGGCTATTTATAACATTATTTATTGAGCACTTACGATATGTCAGATATTGTTCTAAATGCTGATAACAACCTCATATGGTAGGTTTTATCAATACCCTTATTTTATAGATGAAGAAACTGAAGTATAAAAAGCTTTAATAATTTGCACAAGGCCAAATTATGCTACGTGGCGATTTGGCATTCAAGTCAGTTTGCCAAGCTCCACAGTGCATGCTCTTAAATACCTTCTTCTCTCCCTAGAGGAGGTTTCTGATTTTACCGTCTTAACTATGTAAGCTAAGTATCATCAATCCTAATTTATAGATGAGGAAACAGACGCTAAAAAAGGTGAAATACAGTTGACCACTGAACCCAGATTTGAACCACATGTGTCCACTTACATGTAGATTTTATACAGTAATGTGAATGTATTTTCTCTTCCTTATAATTCTCTTAACATTCTTGTTTCTCTAGCTTACTTTCTTGTAAGAATACAGTATATACTGTGTTAATCAACCTTATTATCAGTATGACTTCCAGCCAACAATAAGCTGTTAGTAGTTAAGTTCTGGGGGAGTCAAAAGTTACAGTACATTTTTAATTGGGGGGGATGGCGCCCTTAAACAGCACATTGTTCAAGGGTCAACTGTAATCTGCTTAAAGTCACACAACTTTTACGGGTTAAGGCATGATTTGAATCCACTTTTTTTTCACACTCCCAAGATGTTACTACACCATGTCAAGGGAAGATAAAAAAGGAAAGCAATGATAGTCTATGTATTTCAAAATAGTCCACTGAAAACTCTAGATTTATACAAATTCTCCTTAAAGATGTTTAACTATGAAAAAAAATGTTATGGTAATGAGAAACTGACAAAAATGGCCTCTTGATTATTATGAGGCCAAAAAAAAAAGCAAACCCTTTAAGTTTTTAAGAGCTGTATAATCTTTTATTATGAGGCCACATAATACACTCAGACACAAGCATGCACCATGCTCCCATCTCACAACCACTCCCTCACGTCAATAGACAATATGAGAGTCATCTTTATTAGTCATGCTCCTTTTCCTAAGAGATGAAGAAACAAAAGCAACATCTAAGAATACACCTACTTTAGGCTACTCTCTTAAATCTGTTAACATTCTGAAAGCAGAAGTTCAAGATACAGATGTTATTTAAAATACAACTACCAAGAAACAGGAACATGAATGAATGCATTTAATATTCTTTGTCTCTTGTGAAGAAAGGATTTGCCTCTCTGAAATCTGTAAACCAAAAAACAAAGAAGAGAAAGCCTCAGAAAAGTGATTCGTCCATACCACCAGACAAAAACATCACTGCTTTCAAATGCTGTTTCTAAAGACCCAATTAGATAGTATAACTCCTCTGCAGTTAGGTACTTTGGTATTTCAGAAAATGTCTTCCACCAGTTATCCATCCAGAGTAAAACTGAGCAATATAATCGTGACTCTCTTATTTCCCACATATCCCAGGGGTCTCAGGCAGCAAAAAAGATTACGCGTATAAGAAACATCTATTCTAAACTACCGGTCCTACTTACGACAATCAAGCTTACATTCTCAAAAAACGAAAAAACAAGTGAGGAAGCAACCAGTAAGCTCCACTGCAGCTCCTTTGTACCAGATACAGATTTTAAAAACCAAAGGATACAAGAGGACACACTGTAATCTGTAAGTATCTTTTATAGCATCTTGCAGACCAGGGGGAGGGAAAAAAAGATTTTCGCACACAAGACCATCCAGAGAATAAGAGTGGTTGTTTCAGAAGGAAAAAAACAATATCCAGAGCTGTTCAATGCTTTTGAAAAACAACCAGTGCGTGTAATGAAAAGGATTAAATATTTTAATGAGGCCAAAGGAATCAAGTAACATGTGAATGATAATTAAGTGGTCCAAAGTGTAGTGGACAAATTCTACCATCAACCTCCTTCCTAAATGATGCTTTGAAATAGGGAGGAACTTCAAGAAAGGAAATCACTTCATAACATTCCATTAAATTCAGAGTTGTGTGTGTGTGTGTGTGTGTGAGCTGAAAACCAAATCTGCGTTAATAAAAAACTGTTTTCGTTCTTACAAGCGAATCCAGTCACAGACCATTATCAAGTCTTGATATGCAAATACAGAGATGCAGTCCATCCCTTCCCTCTCCATTTCCACTTCCCTTCCAGTGATTCCTTTCAAATAGCTATTTAAACAAGCACAGATGCTATCTGAAATGAAAACTTCCCTTCCATTCCCTAAGCTAAAGACAGTAGCTTTCTCAGGAAAGCAGAATAAAGCTCAGTCAGCCCACAGCACCTCGAATCCCGAAATGCCCTGTTCGAAAATAAAAGCGAGTATCCTAAGAAAGCAATTCCTTGTGTACTTCACAAAGGAAAAATAAAACAAAATCTGGAAAATAAAAAGGTGCAAACAGGCAACTAAAAGCAAACCACCACACCCTCAAGTCCGCGGTGCAACCCGTCTGCCAGGGGCCTTTACCTTCATTTTCCATCGAAACTGCACTTGGGTTGATGGCTACAAAGTCTTTAGTGTCAGCCGTGGCCACACTGGGAATAGAGAGCAGAAGGGGACAAGGAAGAGAAGCCCCCGGAATCCCAGGCTGTCACCCCCTCTCCCGGCCACACGTCCCACGGCTGCTCCCACCACCCCTAGCAGCAGCATCTGCAAGAGAAACCAGGAGAAGCGGCGCTGACGACAGAGAGGGCGAGGAGGGGGACCCCCGCCCCGCCACCACCTCAGGAGCCCCCAGATCGCGCGCCCACCCCCTCGGCCACCCGCAACGCCCCCAGCTCACGCCGGCGGGGCGGCGCCCTAGAGACACTCCCAAGCCGGGGTATCCCCAGATGCCTCTTCCCTTAGGACCTGGAAGTTTCTGGAAATGGGAAGCAATAGGTAATACTGGTGCCCTCCCAAAGCCCCAGACTCCCTTCCTCCGGGCTGCGGGGACTCACCCGCGGAGCTCGCGGGAGCGCCCCGCGCGCCTGGGGCGAAGAGGAGTGGCTCGCCGAGCGGCGGCGCCAGGCGGGAGCCTACTCCCGGCGTGAGGAAGGAGCGAACGGGAGGGCGGTCGGGGAGGGGAAAGGAGAGGAGGTGAGGGGACCCGTCACGGTCGGCCCGGCCGGCTCGGCGCGGCCGCGCTGGTCTGCTCCCGCCTCCGCCTCCTGCGCTCGGCCCCTCCCCGCCGCCCCCCGCCCCAGCACGCCCCGCACTCCCGGGCCCGCCGTGGACCGAGCTTTGTCGCTACTACTTCCGCTGCGAGAGGAGGGCGCGCACGCGCACTGGCACGCACAGGCGCAGACGGCGGAAATGAAGCGAAGGCCGAGCGGTCCGCCCCGAAAGGGCTCTGGTTGGGTGCGGAGCGCTCCCGGAGGAGGGCGTGCGGGGCCGGTGGCCCGCCCCGGCCCTACCTGCCCTGTGGAGGTTCCTCGCTGACCCCCGGGAACGGTGCCCGCCCGTTTCTACGCACCCACTGGGCGCGAGGGTCGGAGACCCGCCCGCTCCCCAGCCCCGGCCACACATTCTCAAGAGGCAGCCGTGGGGTCGGGCCAAGCGGGCAGGCTCGAGCATGCTCCCCGTCCCGGAGGTATTTGAGCTCCCTCAACAAAGGCGACTTAGGAAGCCCCTCCCGTCGGGGTGGCCGTCACAATCTCGGCAGACGACACGAGGACCTCCGAGGGAAGGGGCGAACGCAGAGAGACTCTGGTGTTCTCACTGGTACTTCCCCACCCTCACTGGCAGACCCCTGTACGGCCTCTTTGCTCTGACTGCGGGAGGAGGTCATCGCCGGGCGACTTCCCAAAATTCTGTCCCGATGAGGGATCTGCTTCGGTGCCTGTATGTAATGAGAGGGCAAGGATCAGCCCCAGAGCTCAAGGGAGGGCTCAGCCTTTTTTACTCATTTCAAGTGTGTGGAACTCGAAAGATTGGAACAACTAGAAATTGAGCGTCCAGAGATAGAAGCCGAAGAACGGGCGTTGCCTTCGGCCACTGGCTATGTTTTTTTGCCAGCATCTAATCCAGATCCCCCAATAAGTGATTTTTATAGATGGTTGATGTTACTAAACCTTAGTAAACCAGGCACAGGAAACTAAACTGAAGCCCTCTCGCATCCAAATCCACTAGAGGGCAGGGCTACACCTGCTGAGTTCGACCGCATCCTCCACAAAGAACTGTCTAGAGACCGCAGAAGAAAAGTCCTCCCTTGTGTGCTAGAGGTTTTTCTCTCCATCAACACGTATTCTCTTTAAAAACTTGCCCCTTATCTCAGGTCCTGTGACACTTCCCAGTATGTTCTCTGACCACATGTTCAACGTCAAAATAAGCAAATGGACCGGGTTGCCTGTCTTCCCTGTTTAATCCCAAGTAAGTGAAACTAGTCTAGGATCAAAAGTCCTGGACAGTTTTCTAGATTTACTTTTCAATTAAGAAACATTGAAATTTTATTCAACGAAGTCACTTTTAAATTCCAAAACAAAACATAAAAATTAGGATGAACTAGTTTCTAGTCTCAGAGTTACTATCTATGACACACCTTTGGCTTACATGGTTAGTGAATTTTGTCTACCCGGTGGTGTTAAAAGTCTCATTTGTACAACGATGAATGTGCTATCTCTTGCTCAATGTTGTAAACAATTTGTAATGATTATTAGTTACTATACTTATTGGACCTTGACAGCACAGCATACTACCAAAAACATTAGCATCTAAAGTAGAAACTGTAAAAGTAGACATTATTTGATATGAACATATGATCTTACAAAGAGGGTAATTTCACAGTACAGAATTTAATATTGGGTTTCTTTAGTTAGCTCAGACATTTTATCTGAGGTAACTTCAGAAGTATCTGTTGTGTACTCCAATACCCCAGCATTAACACTAAATTCATAATTAACTCCCCAAAGGATATATCACCCCATGCCTTACACCCAAAGTAGCTGACATGGAAATTTTACTTTTTGGTTGCCTAAATTGTGAAGGCCATTGTTCCTATTGCTAAGGTAAAAAAGAAACTGGATAAAACCAGCTTTGTCCAGAAGAAGAGTTATATATTGCATTCTTATTCCACCATTAGTCATCTCACAAATTCCTGGGCGTGAGAGCCGCAAAAAGCCTTAAAGGATAGCTGGTTCAACCACTCAGCAGATCTTTCAACCTCATCAACACATCTTCACAGTGATGTTCTGTTCTGTGTCTGAACACCTCTTCCACCAAACTAGCCAACATCAGTAGCACCAACTTTGACTTCCTATGTATATGAAAGACAGCATGTATTAACACTATTCAAGCCAGAGCAGTGGGGGATGCTTTAGCCATGAGCCTCGGAAACCTCTTCCTTTTCCCAGCGTTTATTCCTATGACCAGCTAACCTGCCATGAGACTTTTGTGTAGCAATCTCTACCTCCTCATCTTGGGGGAAGGGGACTAAACTATATGTACACTGCACAATATACATACATAGAATGATATTTTAGATACAGATGTAGGGCATAATAATTATCCTTCTATCCCTCAAAAGATTGTTGTGAGGATCTGATAAAGTGAAGGTAGGTTGTAAATTATAGGCATTATAAAAATATAAGATTATTATACAGAGAAACAAGCAAAAGCATTGACTCTTAGCTAGAATGAGATTAATAGCAATGAAATGTATTATGTTCAAATTCCTTCTTATTTCTTCTTTGTGAATCAATGCTCTAAAAATCTACTCCTGTTCTGAATATTTAACCTACAAAATTAATTATGTATCTGATGCAAAAAGTGTTCACATATGAGCTATAAAGGAGAATTTGTCAGGCATTTCTGCTTGGGGGAAATGTTACAAATAGGGAAGATTGAGGAAGGAACAGTCATGGTGTTCTAATTTTATTTATACTATGCCTTATTGCACAAAGGATGTGAGCATCTTGTTTTTAGTATGAAATTTGATAGCTGGCATTTTTATAAACCTGGATAATAATGGAATATGTGGCCTTTTGGGATGTAAAAATTAACCTGGAAAAGGTTATTTCAAAATACTTCCTCAATGTTTTATTTTAAAGGCTATTTTAACCTTGTTTTAAGTACCAAAGGTTAATAGTTAAGGAATTGTATCCAGGGGCTAGAAAAGAAGTTGTCAGTTTTTTTCAAGGTAGATATTTTAAAAGCATCTAAAGACATGACACTTTATTTTTATAAGCTAACCCACTCAACGGAAGAGCCGAAATATTTTTCTTCCTATGGGAAAAGGACATGCTAAGGGTCAAATTTGGGGAAGTACAGCCTTTTACTATAAGCGGTGTCAGGCAGAATAAGTGTCTAACAAACACCTGCCAGAATTGCTATCCATCTGCTTGGTTCTGTGTCTTAGCAGTGCTGGAAGAGTAAAAATTAGAAGCAAGAATAAAAATGAGCTACCTGTGTTTTGGCTTTATTAGCACAGAGATAGGCAAGTACTTTACAAATATTTTATTAGCCCACAAAATTTCACAGCTTCCACCCTTGCTAGCATTCTAAACATGAAATGCTTGCTGAAACTGAGCAGAAGAAACTAGAGAATTTAAAGTGTACTTTTTTAATTTTTTTTTTAACGTTTATTTATTATTTTTGGGACAGAGAGAGACAGAGCATGAACGGGGGAGGGGCAGAGAGAGAGGGAGACACAGAATCGGAAACAGGCTCCAGGCTCCGAGCCATCAGCCCAGAGCCCGACGCGGGGCTCGAACTCACGGAGTGCGAGATCGTGACCTGGCTGAAGTCGGACGCTTAACCGACTGCGCCACCCAGGCGCCCCTAATTTTTAAAGTTTATGTGTGACTCAGTTTCCCCATTCAACACGTTCTGAGCCTATGGTGATATTTGGGATCTTTGGTATTTACTACCAGTCTTCTGAATTGGAGGGGAGGGGTGGGGGGGGGGGGCAGAGGTAAAGATAGAAAGGGAAGGAAAAAGAGCAAAGTGAGTTGAAGTCCCATATCCAGAGGTTGACTCTGGACTTCACTATTTCCACACAAAACAGACACACAATATACCATATTACATACACTCCAAGATTTATCTTAAGGTAAAAATGTACCCATTTAAAAGATATTCTGTCTATGGGGCGCCTAGGTGGCTCAGTCGGTTGAGCATCCGACTTCGGCTCAGGTCATGATCTCCCAGTCTGTGGGTTTGAGCCCCGCGTCAGGCTCTGTGCTGACAGCTTGCTCAGAGCCTGGAGACTGCTTCTGATTCTGTCTCCCTCTCTCTCTGCCCCTCCCCTGCTCATGCTCCGTGTCTCTCTCTCTCTCTCTCTGTCAAAAATAAATAAACATTAAAAAAAAAAATTTTTTTTTAAGATATTCTGTCTAGTTTCCAAACCAGCCTAATTCATCTCTGTGCCAAAAACTGTTTTGTCTGTAGTAAAGACCATAATAAAGACCTATTGAATAAATAGGTAATCTGGAAAATGGTCATCATAAATACATATTTGTTGCTGAATGAGTAAACATAATTCCACCTTTAAAAAAAAAAAATCCAATCTTTGACTTTGCTACTTGCTACCTATGATCAAACTAAAGCATGAGCTTCTACTTTCCTGTAAAGCAAAGAATTCAGGCATTTTCCGACGTTTAAAAGTAAACTTAAATCTTCAAACCACAAAGAGGTTAGCTAGGACAACTTGGTCTGAACAAGAAGTCCTAATCATTGTAAGAAGTATTAAAACCTGAACAGTGCTCAGAGAAGATGGAATTTCACACCCAGATTTTGAACCCAGGTAACCATGGGTTTAATTGAAATTAAAAGATAACAATGTTGAGATGGCTGCTTCCATGCACAAAGGAAATGTCAGCTGAGCTTGTGCTTTGGATTTTGATGGCATGTGTATCAATGCCTGTCAGAGTCAAAGCGTTATAATTTCCTGCACAGTCTTCAGTTATTACCTTAGGATCAAAACACAGAATTTTAATTCTTAGACAAGACAGCTTAGAGACTAGGTTTAAGCAACAGGCCTTAGAATAGCCAACTACATTAAATTGGCACTGGCCAGCATCTTCTACTAAGTTTGAAAGTTTTGCAGGTGGGTTGGTTGTCATAAATTAATTGAAACTATCAAACAGATTCTATATTTTATCTGCTGGCCCCCTGCTGTGTCTGCAGTAATAGCCTAGGCCTCCTCCCTCCATTTATATGCTTCCTCAATTTCTCATCAAAAACATTTTTCATCTCTCTGTACTGTGTTGCACACTGAGGTCTGAGAGAGCCTTGGGAAAGGTTGCATTTCCTCAGACTGCCAAAATGGTACATTTTGCACTTAGAAATTTTCTAGCCCACCATTTTCCAGAAGTCAAATATTTTTTGCAAAGCTTGCATCTTTGCCTGAACTTGTCCCAAGTCCTTCCAGGCCCCCTGCAGAAATCATCTCTCTCCACTGTGCTTCCTGATGTGAGAACAAATGAGAAAAAAGGCACAAAAAATGCCATTATGGTAATAAATTAGAGAGGGTGATCAGCACAGAAATTGCCTAAGGTTTTATGAGGATTCTGAAGTTTAGCCCTGGACAGTCAGGCAAACAGACCATATTCATATTGAGCATACTACACAAAATAAGGAAGCCATACCAAAAGGTTTATTATGAAATAGCTAACAGAGAAAGGAGAATTGCAACTTGATAAGGTGGTTTGCAAGACTGATGATAGAGAAGGAGAATTACAAATTGGCAGGAAGGAGTTTTTGCAACACAAGCAAACTGTTAAATCTTCAGGTTAGAAAATTCATCACTACAAATAACAATCAGATGGAAAATTAGATTAGCAGGGCTGCCTGGATAGCTCATTGGTTAGGCGTTCTGCTCTTGCTTTCAGCTCACGTAATGACCTCCCAGTTTGTGGGTTTGAGCCCTGCGGCAGGCTGCAAGCACTGACAGTGCAAAGCCTGCTTGGGATTCTCTCCCCCACTCACTTGCTCGCTCTCTCAAAAATAAATGAAACTTTAAAAAATATATATTGAAAATTAGATTAGCAGCACATTATATACCTTCAGGCAACTTTGCTTTCTTGGTTATAAAAGGCAATGTTCACGTAACCTATTTCACAAGATATTAGAAATAACCTAATATTGCCAAATATTCTCTATTTGGGGAATTAAGAAAATGGGGATTCTGGAAAGAAAGGGGAATAAAGCTTTCTACAGGACAGGAACAAATAAGCTGAAGTACAAACGTGGGGCTTGAACTGGCTCAACCAGTCCCTGGTTCAAACAGTTGAATGCAAAACGATTTTCTAAGAAACTGCTACCTCAACCATAGGACTATTGATATTCTAAGTGAGCACTGTCCCTCTGTAGAATATTGAACAGGAAGCTGACAAACTAGAAATGGCATCAGGCCTTATGAGGAGAGCAAAAGGAACTGTCTGTTATATTCCAAATGATAAAGGACATCTTGTAATGAATGTTACCAGTGATCCTCCATCATCCATTCCCCTCCAGGATCTTTAGTCTAAATTAGTGTTTCTCAATGTGTGGCCCCCACTACCAGGAGCAGCAGCATCACTTGGGAACTCATTAGCAATGCAGATTCTCAGTTCCCACTCAGACCTACTGAGTCAGAAATTCTGGGTGGTTGGATTTAGCAATCTGTGATTTAACAAGCCCTCCCCATAATTCTGAATGCTTGGAAGTGCTGCAGCCACCTTATTACCCATCTTTCCCCTCTTCTTCAGAAAAGCCACCACCACAGATGACAAAGCAGTGATCTGAGGAAGCCAAGTCTTTTAATACATAATTATGCTAACAAATCAACCAATCCTGCAGCCTGTCCTACCACAGGACTTCCTTTAATATGAGATAGTAAATTATATTTTCTGTTACTTGCCGCTAGAAGCATCCTAATTGACAGAGTTCTAAATGAGAAAAAAACAGTTTACTTTAGATAAACAGGTTAATGTATTGGTTGATGCTTTGGCTGCTCCTACACAAGTTAAAAGAATTCAAAGTACTGTGTCATATGAAATGATAAAATATTAAATAAAGTACCTTAATATTAAAGGCAATGTTAATCAGTGGGAAGTTACAGAACAAGATGTAAGTCAGAAAAAACTGAACAAGGGAGTGTTACCGGTTTGTTTTTTAATTTTTTAATTTTTTTTTTTTCAACGTTTATTTATTTTTTTGGGGACAGAGAGAGACAGAGCATGAACGGGGGAGGGGCAGAGAGAGAGGGAGACACAGAATCGGAAACAGGCTCCAGGCTCTGAGCCATCAGGCTAGAGCCCGACGCGGGGCTCGAACTCACGGACCGCGAGATCGTGACCTGGCTGAAGTCGGACGCTTAACCGACTGCGCCACCCAGGCGCCCCTGTTTTTTAATTTTTTAATGTTTATTATTTATTTTTGAGAGAGACAGAGCACGAGCAGGGGAGGAGCAGAGAAAGAGGGAGACACAGAATCAGAAGCAGGATCCAGGCTCTGAGCTGTCAGCACAGAGCCCGATGCAGGACTCAAACCCACAAACTGCCAGATCTTTACCTGAACCAAATTCAGACGCTCAACGGAATGAGCCACCCAAGCACTCCTCTGGTTTTTTAAATTAAAGGTTTTCCATATTAGCATATTAGTAAAAAATTGGCTATTAATTTCAAAAACTCCTTTAACAAATTTTACTTATTACTAATCAGGAGTATTTTTAAATTATGTAACTGCACATAACTCTTGAAAACTAGATAGATTTTAGAACTTTTAAGGGTGCCTGGGTGGTTCAGTCAGTTAAACCCCGGACTCCTGATTTCGGCTCAGGTTATGATCTCACTGTTTGTGAGCTCGAGCCCTGCATTGGGCTCTGCACTGACAGTGTGGAGCCTGCTTGGGATTCTCACTCTCTCTCTCTCTCTCTCTCTCTCCCTCCCTCCCTCCCTCCCTCTCTCTGCTCCTCCCCCACTTGTGTTCTCTTTCTCTCAAAGTAAATCAACTCAAAAACAAAAAAAAATGTTTTATTATACAGTTATGTGCCCTAACATCAGGCTTTTTCTTGTTTAATTTTTTTTTCTTGTTTAATTATTCAGCTAATGACTACTTAGTGATAGATTCTACTGTGAAATTGCTAAAATAAAATTAAGTTTACACCTTCCTGAAGTATGCCGGTCATTTTTTTCCAAACAAACTTGACAAAAATATTTATTATTTTGAAGTTTGCACATCAACTTTTTATTTTCTGACTTAGAGCAGTTAAAAAGCTATAATGTTAAGAAAAATATCTTAAGGGGCGTCTGGGTGGCTCAGTCGGTTGAGCGTCCATCTTCGGCTCAGGTCACGATCTCACAGCTGGTGAGTTTGAGCCCCACGTCGGGCTCTGTGCTGACAGCTCGGAGCCTGGAGCCTGCTTCTGCTTCTGTGTCTCCCTGTCTCTCTGCCCCTAACCCACTGGCATTCTGCCTCTGTCTCTCTCAAAAATAAATAAACATTTAAAAAAATTTTTTTTAAAGAAAAAAAATCTTAATATATTCTTCCCTGGTTTAAATGATTAAATTGTTCATTTTAACCCTCAAAAAGCACTTGGAAAGGTAAAGATTGCATATTTGATTAAAGAATTTGTATTACTTTTAGGGAAATGAGAATCAACTTTCAGTGAACAGCCAACAAAACTACACATTTGTTTAGGGCTTTTCAGTTGGCCTAACAGTTCCACGTACATAATTAAATTTAATCCTCACAACCATGTGAGGTAAGCAGACTAGATCTTGTTAATTGCTTTTCATAGCTGACAAGGCTGGGACTCACACAGGTGAAGGAAACTCTTTGCACAAGAATTTCTCACTCCTCAATGTCAAAGTCAGGAGTCAAATATCCATCTTGGCTTCAATTTCCTTAATGCTTCTTCAGTGACCCATGAGAGAATATTTAAGAAGCTGCCCTGTTTATTGAATTACCTTTTACAATTTATCATTTGTTTTGTTAAATTCTTGCATGTTTCAGCTCAATGGGGCACCCTGCAACTCTGATGGCCATTAATTCCCGAACCTAAGATATCTGCCCCATAGCTCGTTTGATGACATTCAAGAATGCATTAATTAATAAGGGCTTTATTTTACAACATCATTGGTCATTGTCTACATCCATTCACTTATTTAACCTTCGGACACTGGGGAAATCATGCCAAGCAGAAGCTATTCTAGAATCCCTTGGGTTTATCTTCTCAGAGTTGAAATTACTGCTAAAATGAAAGTATAATCCTAAGAGTAAATAATTACAGACAGGCATTTTAGAGAGATTATTCAATAGGTAATTGAGACATGTTCATTAACATGCCTTATTAAAAAATCAGCAGAATACATATAAAGCACACGTTCTGAGGATCTAAAAGCCACTGAAAGGTATAGGAATACTTATCTTTCTGAGTGGTAAATTTTTCTTTCTTCCGAGCTTATAATTATATTTACATATTAACCAGACTATGGGCAAGGAAAAATTAAGAGATTTTGTTTTTAATATTAAAACTTCATAATGGCTTTAGATAGTATGGAGGATATACAACTATTATATTCCATAATTTAAATTAACAATTAAAAATCTCAGTTGCAACGCCATTTTAGTGACTAAACAGCTACAAAAGAAGGAATTAAAAAGATAAAGAGATTTTAGATTATTCTTATGATGAGGGACAGAAGCAGAAAAATGTTCACCTTTAGCCCAGAAGGCTGATCTACAGCCTGCATAGTTCTGATAAGGATCAAATACATACTGGTTGCTACATTCTTAAAGGGTCTTATGACTGCCTGTACATCTCACCAATAGTTAATTAATATCCAGCTGAATGATAAACACCAGAGACATTCTGTGAAAGTAGCTGCATGAGTAGAAATTCAAAGAAAACATTTATGATCTAATACTGCCTGTACATCTCCTCATACTTGAGCATTAGGCATGTAACCACCAACTTCATACAGCAAAGGTGCAGCTCTGTCTGCCATGCATGGCTCTTATCTCTGTGCTACTTAAATAAACTTAATAAGTTGCACCATGTCTCAAGAATTCTTTCTTGACTGTCTGGCTCAGGGATCCCACAACACTTATAGCAAGACACTGTTTAATGACTTCTTGCATTACAGAAAATTATATGATGCTACTAGGCATGGGCAGCCTAAGTTAAGAATCTGTGAAGCTTTGGGGTGCCTGAGTGGCATTTAACCATCCGCCTCTCAATCTCTGCTCAGGTCATAATCTCACAGTTTGTGAGTTAGAGCCCCACACTGGGTTCTGCACTGATGGCATGGAACCTGCTTGGGATTCTGTCTCTCCTTCTCTCTGCCCCTCCCTTGCTCTCTCTCTCCCTCCACCTCTACCTCTCTCTCTCTCTCTCTCTCTCTCTCTCAAAATAAATAAACTTAAAAATTTTTTTAAAGAATCTATGAAACTTTAAATCATCATCACTATCCCCCAGACTTTGGAAATGACTCTCCATCTTCCAAATGGTATACATGCTCAAGAAGGTACAACCCCTGTCAGCTCTGGTTTTGAAAAGATGCATCACCAAATGATCTTCATCAGTGGTTCTCAAACTGTGGTCCCTACCACATGGGAACTTTGTACAAGTGTAAATTCTGTGGCCCCACCTCAGACTACTGAATTAGCAACTCTGGGAGTAGCACACGCATACTATCATTTAACTGTTCCTTCATATGATACCAGTGGTAAAATTTGAGCACCGGTTTACAGGAAACTTAAAACTTTCATCTGAAAATATTTTGATCATGCCAATAGTCCTCAATTCTAAAAAAAAAATAGCATGAGAGAATATATCTGTTTATCAGTATTTTAAACCTCCTCCAGCATTTCTAAAAGAATGACTTAAATTCTTAAAAGAATTTTAACTCTTAAAACTATAGGGCTTTGAACTTCTTTGAGTAGATACCTGTTGGCCTAAAATGAGTTATTTTAAATGACCAGGAGAAAGGGCATTAAGACCATAAAGAGATCATATTTTTCCCCTCTTAAATAACCCTGAGCATCATATCATCATAGCCACAGTTTGGCATGGAGGAAAACAAAAATTAGAGGGACACCGCATGGGCAATGGAACATTAGTTGTGCTCCAGCCATAAGCCAGTCCTTGTTTTCTAACTTCAAGTCAGAACCTTTGGAACAATGCTTCTTTGACCAGGTGTATCAAGTTTTAGCAGCCCAGTTAGATGAATGAAGTGGGGGAAATCTTCATAAGTGGAAAATGCCATTCTATTGAAGCAGTTTATTCCTTAGAGAAATAGTTTGATCCTTTAAAAATAAAAAAAGCTATATAACATTTCAGAGACTATACACTTTTTTTTTCTGAAGTACATTATACAGAAATTATGTGTTGGGGACAGAGCAAAACAATTGTTTCAAAGACTAATGAAATAGGGTTTTACCTGATTCAATCAATGTAAGCAATTTGATTACAAACTATGCACTCATATATAAGACCAAAATACTACTGTGATAAGCTTTATTTATTTTGATATGTACTTATAGGTCATAGTCAAGTTTAGTGGCAAATATTATAATAGAGTTAATGGTATAGGACACAATTATAAGGACTGTCAACATTTAAGGACAGTTATTTGTATAATGAAGGAAGAAGAGGAAGATGAGTCAGGAGTTTCTAGCAAGAGGAAGATGTACATGAGAAAACTGGGCATTTGAATACATCACCAAGGAGCAAAATTAAGCAAAGAAATCCAACATAAAGGTGATTTTATCCAGAGACAAGTTACAGTAACTATATTATAATTGCAAATAACAGATGAGTTTGCAATAGCTTGATTACATCTTAATGAATTCTTAAAGACTTTCTTTCATGCTATATAATGTTTCTGCTCCGTAGTCTTTAACAACAATAAGATGCTTTTTCTCTGTGTGTGTTAACTAGCCTGCTTGGAAGGATAGTAAACGGTGTGTTTAATACCAATTACACCAATATGGGAGTTTTGAGATCTGTCGTATTTGCAAATTATTCCATAACAAATAACAAATATAAATGGGGTTGTGTGGGTGGGTGAACCTTTGAGTTTTAGCAGTATCAGAACATCCCCATCTTCATAGTGCTACTTACTACAGAGCAAAACACACTGAAAGAACATCCTCTCATTCCATGGAGTTGGGAGCTGCTCAGAGTAAGACCACACACAACATTACTTTTAAAGCCACCCTGTGGCATTGACTCTTGTGCATCATGTGTGGTATAAATGTCATTTTTTGTGTCATACTTTCCTCCAGAGCTAATTTTCTTGGAAACCAAGGAAACTTAAGTTTCGGAGCCCTTCACTTACAGAGGCCCCTTTAAAGGCCCTTAAAGAGATTCTAGCAAAGTTTTGATGGTCTTACGGCTTGGTAACATTTGCAAAGGATGTTTTTACTGCGGTTGATTTTAGAGTTACTCTTTTGGCCAACTTTTCCTCTGTCACAATTCTCCTATCAGGTAGCATTGGAGTGCCCTAGGGCAAAATTTTGGATCTGGCTTAAAGGAAGTTGAGATGGAGATACGTTTAGGTTTCATTTGGATTTGGATTTCATTTATACAAATGTGGGTTGTGCATATCTGTGTATGGTTAAGTTATTGCTGGCTGTGCTGGTAGAGGAAGGACATCCAAGAATATTTCTACTTCCTGCTATTCTAAATCACAAGGCCTGAAAACCTTATTATAAATGCATCCACTGGTGCCCAGCACCTGAAGTATGTGGGTGGAGAAAGAGATCCAGAAGCTAGTTTATGGAGCTTTTTTATACTCTAATAAAAAACAAATATTAGTTAAATGTGTTAAAGTAGTGCCTGGATTATTTGTTGTTATCTCTTTAGAGACTATTAGAAAATCATTGTCATGTAAACTGGTCATTAAAGAATCTATAGTCCAAAAATGTATGAACAAAACATCTTAGGATGCATTAATTAGTTAAAACAATATTTTTCCAGATTTTGTGATCTCAAATTTGTCACCCAAATTTGTTGTGATTTCTTATTCTATTCCAATAGTCACTATGTCTCTAATTTAATAGTTACAATTTTGTATTCTTTTTCTTAAAAGAAGTTCCTCCAAATTGAGTAATTTTTAAACCTCTGTTAAAAAAGGGACAGCAGGCCGAAAGTGGAGTCATTTATGCTAAGTCTCATGTCACCAAACTGAGACCTAATACCCAATTTAATTACAATTTTAGCATCTCCCAGGAATGAGATCTTAAATTAGTCAATTTGGAATCACCTGGTTAGCACTAGTGGGGTAATCTGCCTGATAGACCCCTGCTGTCCCCTGAAGGAAGATGACCTTGCCACAACCAATCTGCTTTTTTTTAGTACAACTTCCTTACCCTTTTCCCTTCTTCCTGTAGAAGTGTTTTATTTTATACAACTTCTCAGATCTAGTTGGGATGCTGCCCAATTCACAAATTGTTAAATAAAGCCAATAAGGTCTTTAAAATGTACTCAGATGAATTTTGTTTTTTAACAGATTTGTTGGCAGCAGGGAGATCCAAAGGAAATTTCTGGTGGATTCTGGGATGGGAAACACAGGCACTAGTATCTATGAACCCTTTGAACTCTCGGTCTTTCTCACCATTTCTGAAGGCTGTGGATAAATTCCTCTTGGTTCTGAGCTCTGCTGTCTTTGTATTGAGCTCAGGATCTAATTGGCTTTCTAGTCCACGTCAAAGGGTCAGTTTAGACAGACAGAAGGCTCTAAAAGAATGACAGGCCTTAGCCCTTGGTTTAGTCCATAATTCTCAGTCTAGGACTTAGCAGGTCAGTTTGAGCTGGTAGAAGAAGTTTCTACCTGGAACCTGAGTCATTAGCCCTTGGTTTGTCCACAGTTCCTCATTTGGTTGGAATCCTAGTCCCCAGTTCCCATTTGATGGGGTATGCTGGTTCAGTCCTTTCCCCAGTCCCCCAGTTCTATGTTGGAAATTGCCAGTGGTACCCATGAGGCCTTTTATCGGTCAGTCCGCAGTAACATCTCTTTGGTTACTCCTGGTGTGTTATTGTGCATATGCTTGTTTGTATTGTTTTGTGTAGGTAGAGGCTATTGCTAGTGATAATCTCACAAGCCAAAAGCCATAAAGTTGTTATGCATGAGTCAAGCACTTAAAAATTTCTGTGCAACAAGGTACACTGTAAAACACCACACATACCCCAACCTGGAGTCACATCCCTTTTAGGTATAAATTTGGCTCCCAAAGACCCAAGGTGTAGCTAAAGAAATAAGATCCTTAAGTTCCAAAGAACTGAGTGTGCCACCTTCTAGGACACCTGCTTATTTTATGTCTAAGAACTATGGTCCCAGAAACTGTAGATATCTACAAAAATGGGAAAATCTTACTAAAAACAACCAAGAGTTACAATGGCCATTACAGGGACTATACCAACTAGACAATATTGTTCATTTAAAGTGTACTTGAAAGCAAAGGTTACTAAATCAAACAAACAGAATTGGATACCTATTTTCATTGACATGCAGAAGCCTTCAAAAGGCTGCAAAATTCCAAAGTAGCTTCATGGAAAGATTTGTTGCAAAAGGCTGATGGAAAACTAAAGACATAAGAGATACTCACTCAAAACAGAAGATTATAAGAATGACGTAACTCCTACCACTCCCCTCTATTCTGTATTTGAGCACTCTTTCTAGTAATCCTCTATCTGAATTATCGTTCCACTCTGAAGAGACTACAAGACTGTTAACAAAAGTCCAACAAGGTAGTGGCCCTACAGATGCCCCCATATCTACCTTGGAAGGAGGGCTCCCATATGGACCCTTGCAGGGTTGACAGGACTCTGAGGGATTTTCTGGTAAACTGCTACATTATTCCCCTAAACAGCCGAGAGAAACTAAAATTAAAATTAATTGAAATCTTTACTAAATTCTGATAAATACTAGAGCCTACATATGGGATCCTGGAAAAGTTGGCAGAAGCCAGCAAAGGGTGAGAATTCATACCAGAGTCAGCTCTCCCAAACCTCTGTCTATAATGCCTGGTGGAAGGAGGAAAATAAAAATTCATGCTGTCCCTTTCTCTCCATTGCTTTTAATCTCTTCTCTCCCAGTGACAGCCATTACCTTCTTATTTGTCTTGTTTTGTGTCCTGAGAACTTGGTTTGGTAACTGTCAGATTGAGGACTCCAAAATATAGCCAGTTGTACCCCATTTATGATTAGATATGGCTGGACAGAAATGTGAGTTAAACTCCGTTTGCATCTAGGGTCCTACCAAACTGCTGCCAGCCCTCAGAGAAATTACCTAAGTCTTTCTTTCTCTTGGCTGCTTTGGGAGTGGCTCTGGATCTTGGGAGGTTAATATCTTGTGTACCCTCTTTGGGGATGCCTCTTGCATCCAAGGGGTTATTCAATACTGTCAGGAATATTCACTGTTTGTCCCAGCTGAAAACTGAGAAGATACCTGAAAGGATTTTTTTTCAAAGTTGCTCTGTGGTCAGAAATTGGCCAAATTGGAAGCTGATATTAAGAGCCTGATATAATTTTTAAAATGCTCTTCTGAACTAAATGTACCCACAGGGAACTAAACGTCCTGAAATCTTTGTGAAAGGATTTACCAAAGCATTCCAAAGACAGTTCTAAATCCAGAACATAAGAATCTTTTTGATTTCCATCTTAGTTAAAGATCTCCCTGATATAAAGGGGCAAACTGAGGATAATGTAGTTGGATGAATGGTTTAGCTCCTTGACATGTAGGCTAAAGCCTAGTTGTTTGAGGAATTAAAACCAACTGTCCTTATCTTAGAAAATTTTGGGGGCACCTGGGTGGCTCAGTCGGTTAAGCGTCCAACTCCGATCAGGTCATGATCTCATGGTTCCTGGGTTCAAGCCCTGCATCAGGCTCTGTCTGGAGCTCAGTCTGGAGCCTACTTCAGATCCTGTGTCTCCCTCTCTCTCTGCTCCTCCCATGCTCGAACTCTGTCTGTCTCTCTCTCTCTCTCTCTCTCTCTCTCCCTCTCTCAAAAATAAATAAACATTGGGGGAAAAATTTTTTTAAAAAGAAAAGAAAATTTGGCAAACCCAGAAATAGAGCTCTAGAAACAATTCAAAGTGCACCTATCCTTTTTGCCAGTCCCCAGATTTCCCCCATTCATTTCCAAAGGCTTGTAAATATTGTAAAAATTCTGGCCTTATGAAACAAGTTCTTCTTGGAAGAACTTATATTCTTTCCCTGTGCTTTAAGATGTAAATGTCCTACCTGGTCTCTTCCAGGAACTTATATCTAGGCCATCTCTTTGAAATGCAAACTTCAGGGAAATAATTCTCATCAGAAGGGAAAAAGAGGGTAAGGCTATTTGGAACTTGGATGAATAAAAAAAATCTTGTCTTTTCCACAAATATTAGTAAAAAAAAAAACAAAACAAAACAAAACTGTAGGTATGTGAACAGATGAACATAACTTATTCCATCTGCCAGCAATGTACTTTCAATCCAACTTCATTTATAACTAATGAGTTTTGAGGGCACCTGGCTAGCTCAGTTGATAGAACATGTTACTCTTGATCTCAAGCCACACGTTGGGTCTAGAGCTTACTTTAAAAAATAAAATATATTTTTTAAATAATCGCTGAGTTCTGTATTATTTAGCTATAATTTTGTAACCAAAGCCGTAAGTTCTCTGTCTGTATCTATCTGTACGTTTATGTGTGTGTATACATAAATTGTATTGTAGATGTGTGTATTTTCCTACATCTGGGTGATATTGCCAAAATTAATTTGTAAAACAACTCTATTTAATTGGCTTAAAGAAAATCAAGCACTTACATGAATTAAATATTCCTAAAATTCTCAGAAATTTAATGGGAACTTAACCTAAATGATTTTCAAAATTGCATGATTAAGGATTAATCTTTAATTATAAAAACTAGTTTAAGTTTGTAAGTTTAATTGAAGCAGGCATGTCTTTAGAGTCATTAGCCTTAAATATAATACTTTTATTTTACCTAGGTTTATTAAATGTCAAATAAGTTCATGTTATCTCTTACAAAATTTGTCAGAAAAAAAAAAGCTTAAGATGCTTATTTTGTCTAATGTCTCATTAAGTTTTCTTAAGTAGTTTAGACATAATTGCTAAGAACAACTGAATTAAATAGATGTAAATGGGATAAGAGTTGTTTGGTGAAATGTTCAGCAATGATTATGTTTTATGGTATGTATGTCTAGAAAACAGTTTCCAAACCATTTTGGTTACTTGAAACTTTAAAAGTTTTGCTAAGCTAAGTGATGAGTTAGGTTAAATTCATTGACTATCTAGACCATTTCCAAATACAATAAAATAGTGAAATATTAATTACCAAACATAGTTTACCTACTTTTGGCTTCTTAGTACAAAGGAACTAAAGATTTTTGGGTTTTTTAGTAGACATATCTTGCAACACACTGGAAAATTTACTATGAGGAAGCATGTATTTCTAGACATTATGAAATGTGTTCATATATTTACCCATAAAAAGAATGCTGGCATAACAGATTGTTCTCAATTGTTTACTTCTTGATTTTCACTAGAAATTCAAATTTTAAGGGGTAAAAATGCTACTGTATGTAACTGAAGCTACTAGAAATAATAAGGGAAACAATTTTGTGGAAGAAAGGTAGGATGTGTGTTTTGGCTGAGAAATCATCAGGTATAGATATGTGTTTTTCTTAGGGAGAAAATAGATAAGTGAATTTGTCCTGGTTGTTTCAGAATGGAAAAGAGAGGAAAAGAGAGAGTTGTACCTTGTGTAGTCAGTTGGCTAAAATTGTTTCTTAAAATAAGTGTTTTCTTAAAAGGTTTTTTTTTCTTAAAATAAGCTTTGATATCAATAATGTACATATGCTTGACTAAAATTAAAACTTAATTTCCTATCCTGCTGAAAGGATAAAGTTTTCCTGGCCCATTGGTCTGCTCTTGATAATAAGAGATTGTTGAAAGGTGTTGTTTTTTTGTTTGTTTGTTTGTTTTACTTTTTAAGTAATCTGCCTTGAAAACAAAGATTCTGTGTTTTATCAAAATGGTTTCCTGTGTTGCTTGTTGTCTTTGTCAGGTCATGATTACTTAAGAAAGGAAGTCTTATCTATTAAAAGAACTAAAGTTTTGTTTTGTTTATAACAATTTAACTTGCCGTATCTACCTGCAAAAAATCTTTAATTAGCACTCTGATGAAATGGATAACTAAGTATGTTTCACAGTGACCTATGGTCCTATTTGACCAGTGTTTTTAAATCTTTTGATATTTTTGACAAACTTCCCCAAAATCAAATTCTAAATGAAGATTTTTTTGCATTGGAAGTAACCTTGGGGTTTTGTAGAGTCCCTGGAAAGTTGCAAATGATTTTTTCTCTCTCCTTGTAAAAAGAGAGAAGTTAAACTAATTAGGTTTATATGATTTGTTAAATTACATGGGAAACATTATCAAATGAGAAGTGATGCTAAATCTTTTTAGCTTTATTTTTATGGATGTATGTTATTAATTTAAGTGTTCTGGAAATTATATGATATTCCTAGAAATCTGATACTTGTATAATGTTATCAGTCATAATTCTAGTTCATATCTTAAAATGTATGTCACAGAAATTTCTTTTCTTTAAATTTTTTTAATGTCTATTTATTTTTGAAAGAGAGACAGAGTGCAAGTGGGGGAGGGCCAGCAAGAGGGGAGAAACCTAATCTGAAGCAGGCTCCAGGCTCTGAGCTGTTAGCAGAGAACCCGGTGCGGGGCTCAAAGTCAGGAACCGCAAGATCATGACCTGAGCTGAAGTCAGACACTTAACCAACTGAGACACCCAGGTATCCCAGAAATAACCAAATTTCTTTGCCAATTGCATTATAATGAGCTGTCACCAGGTCTTTAACCATGGCCATTTTAAAGTCTTTTATCATTTACAGTTATTGTTTACTCTGAGGCTTTTGCAATAGTGCTCCATCTTCAAGGAAATTCATAGAAAGGATTTTGACAATTACATGTGTCTAATAACTTTAAGATTATGAGAGTGACTGGGTAAGAATTTGAAGAACTAATGGAAAAACTGGATTCAAGCAGAACAACTATTAACTACACAGGACTGAATGAACATAATTTTTTTATGACTTTTTCTTTGTAACAATGCTGGTTCCTTAATCTTGCTCCCCCACCACCACCCCCCCCACCACCACCCCCTTGCCCCAGATTTAAAGAAACCTTTTCTCTTAAGTGAACTATGACTTCAAGCAATTTGATAAAATACACCTTGGTAAACAAAGACAAGATTACTTTTCCTCCCTACCCAATCCCTCCAGAATTCAGAAACTCTTGAGTATTCTTTTCATGGCAATACAGTTAGTTACTTGCATAAGTTCAATAAGAATCTGTTCTCCTTGTAACAAAACACCATTAGAAACACGTTATATTGCCAAGGCTTTGACTGGAGTGTCATATTTGAAGAGACATGCATAGACTCAGATATGACCAGACAGCTTTAAAGACCTAAAGTTGACTTTATGGAGCCAATAAAGCCCCTTGGAAAAAGTGACCCGGTCTGGTACCTTGCTTACAGGAGTCCCAGCAGCTTTACTAGACGAGTAGGGAAGGTCACTTCCTGGCAGGTCCAGGAACCTCAGGATATTTGGGAGACCTTGAGAAGAGAGAAATTCACCCAGACTGTAGACATTGATAGTAAAATCTGATGGAGAGTCCTTGGTTTGGCTTCTTTGCCTCAAGAGATTTTAAGAGTTTAATCTGAGATCCCTTATGTAAAGTTCCAGCAGAAAAGGCTTAAAAACAGCTTATATGATCAATTGCTATTCTTCTTGCATTTATGTAGATAATCAGGCCAAGTTTACTGCAAACAAATTAGTCTTACTATGGTCATTTTTGTAAAAAATGAGGGTGACTGCAGAGAGAAAAATTATGTTTGCACCTCTGTAGGTATTACATTCTAATCCTGGTAATTGTCTTTAAAGTTTTGTTATATACCTACAAACTGGACGGATGCTGAATTCTTCTGGCTTCCTTAAATATCAAGCTATGACTCTCCAAACTGACTTTTTGAATTTTCTCCCATTTTTCTGAATTGGAATCACTTGAAACAAAGACTGCCCTCAAATCTCCTTGGAAGGGGCTATATTAGGTCTTCCTTACTATCCAGATGGCAGTCAAACTTCAGAGACTTGAACTTTGGGACGACATCTCTGAATTAAAGTGTCCCTTCAGGGGCACCTGGGTGGCGCAGTCAGTTAAGCATCTGACTCTGGCTCAGGTCATGATCTTGAGGTTCATGAGTTTGAGCCCTAAGTCAGGCTCAGTGCTGACAGCTCAGACCCTGGAGCCTGCTTCGGATTCTGTGTCTCCCTCTCTCTCTGCCCCTCCTCCCCCCTCTCTCTCTTGTCTCTCTCTCCCTCTCTCTCTCTCAAAAATAAGTAAACATTTAAAAAAATTAAAATGAAATGAAATAAAAAGTGTCCGTTTAGACTCTAGGAACACCACTTCAGCTGGAGACTTCAAAATAAAAATGACCAGGAAAAGGGGAGCCTGGGTGGCCCAGTCAGTTAAGCGTCCAACTTCAGCTCAGGTCATAATCTCACGGTTCAGGTTCATGAGTTCCAGCCCTGCGTCAGGACTGGGCTGACAGCTCAGAGCCTGGAGCCTGCTTCCAATTCTATGTGTGTCTCTCTCTCCACCCCTCCCCCGCTCATGCTTTGCCTCTCTCTCTCTCAAAAATAAATAAATATTTAAAAAATTAAATTAAAGGGGCGCCTGGGTGACTCAGTAGGTTGAGCGTCTGACTTCATCTGAGGTCATGATCTCACAGTCCGTGAGATCAAGCCCTGCGTCGGGCTCTGTGCTGACAGCTCAGAGCCTGGAGCCTGCTTTGGATTCTGTGTCTCCCTGTCTCCCTCTTGCTCTTCCCCTAACCCACTCATGCTCTGTCTCTCTCTGTCTCAAAAATAAATTAAAAAAAAAAAAAAAGAAAAAACATTAAAAAAAATTAAGTTAAAAAAAAAAAAATGACCAGGAAGAGACGTAGCTGACATCAAGGTAGATTGCTTCCTCACAAAACATGGGATCAAAAGGATCAAGAATGTTCCTTTCCATTCCTCTTTCCCTCTCCGACCGTCCTTTTCCTCATTCTTGCACCATGAAGGTCTTTGTGATTCTTTTGTCTCCTCTGTGTTCTGGTTTTGAAAGGTAATGCCATTGTTCCCATATCTCAGGTCATTGCAAAGGAGGTGGATAATCCAAGCTACAAACGATTATTGGATTTGTCATGATGTTGGTGATCCTGTAGTTCTGCCCATTACAAACTTTTCTCTGATTTCCAATGCCTCAGTTTCTCTGGAACAAACTCAGTCCTCTGTCATGTCAGACTCCCCAACCCTCAGGGTGCCTTTCCCTGTCTCTGATTAACAATCCCAAACCCGGGAGCCTTGCATCCAGGCTCTGTATAAAGAAAGGGGTAACCAGAATAAAATCACCTGTGTAGTCTATAGACCCTTAAATATTACTGGCCTCTATGGCTGTCACTTTTCCAGTCCTGAGCCACAGACTAACCTGGAAATTACCAGAAGGCATCCATGATTCAAAATTAGTTTCCACTGGTAGATCACTGTTCTCTTGGCTGGGAGTAAGTGCAAATGAGGCTATGGTCAAGAACCTCTCCTTAACTCTTGGGGATATTGTAGAATCTGTTGCTAAAGCAATAGCTGTCCCACAAAAATCCTTAGACTCTCTGACCAAGGTTGTTCTTGATAATAGAATAGCCTTTGATTATCTTTCAGCTGAGCCAGGAGGTGTCTGTAGCAAATACCACCTGCTGTGCTCAGATTAACACTTCTGAGGAAGATGAAAAGGCTACATAAGATCACTGAATAAGCCACTTGGCTTAAAAAAGGGACTCCTTCTGGAGTTGCCTGGCTGGCTCAGTTGGTTAAGCGGCTGACTTCAGCTCAGGTCATGATCTCAAGGTTTGTGAGTTTGAGCTTGGAGCCTGCTTTGGATTCTGTCTCCCTCTCATTCTGCCCCTCCCCTGCTCTCTCTCTCTCAAAAATAAACATTTTAAAAAACTAAAAAAAAAAAAAAAAGAAAGAAAGAAAGAAAGAAAGAGACTCCTTGAATGGAATCTTTCTTTAATTTAAGTGATTTTGATTGGTTTGAGTCTTGGGGGACCATGGCTCCAAAGCACACTCCAGATATTGGGAATTATCCTGCTTATAACATTCATAGTAGCTTTGCTGGTGTGCTATATTGTCTCAAAACCTTTAAATGCCTGTTCCCAGCCACTAGCCAACAAGCAAATGATCTCCCTAAGACTTGAACATCAGAAAAGGAACAAAGAGAATTACCAACTTAAAAAATGTGAACCTGAGGTCATGACCAGTGAATACCACAGAGATCCAGCAGAAAGATGTCACAATGTGTAAACACCACACAGAAGATCGGCAAAAGTCTCGAGAACTTCAGAACAGTGGCTAGGAGTGGCACCAATGCCTTAAATTTGGATCACATCTCTCAGGCTGAAAATCTTATCAAAAGGGGGGAATTGTTAAGAAAGAGACAACAGGCCCCAAATGGAGTCACTTATGCTAAGCCCATGTCACCGAGCTGAGACTTAATACCCAACTTAATTGCACTTTCAGCATCTCCCAGGAATGGAATCATAAATCAGTCACCCTGGAATCATTACCACTAGTGAGGTAATCTGTCTGATAGAGCCCTGCTGTCCCCTGAAGGAAGATAACCTAGCCATAACCAATCCACTTAAAAATATATATATATTTATTTTTGAGAGAGACAGAGCATGAGCAAGGAAGGGGCAGAGAAAGAGAGGGAGACACAGAATCCAGAGCAGGCTCCAGACTCCAAGCTGTCAGCACAGAGTCTGACATGGGTCTCAAACTCACAAACCGTGAGACCATGACCTAAGCTGAAGTCAGCCGCTTAACCAACTGAGCCAGCCAGACGCCCCATAATCCACCTTTGACTAGCTTGTGTTCCTGTTCCTCTCCCTTCTGCCTGTAATAGTCTTTCGTTTTGTACAACTCCACAGAGCTTTTACCTGCTGGGTGGAATACTGCCCAATTCATGAATTGGCAGTTACGTGAGGTAGTTAAAATTTACTCAGCTGACTTTTGTTTTTTAATACCTCTCAAAAATGTGGATTTCAACCTAACAGGATTTAAGGTATTTTCCCTGCAGAGTAGTTACAATGGTTTTATTTTTTAAGAAAGAGTGAGGGGAATTAGGGGAGAAGGGGACACTATCTGTGGGAAGTAGCTCATTAGGAGATAGTGAATCAGGATTTGGAGTCAGACAGACCAGCAAACCTGGAGCTAAAACCTTCTGCCATAGCTTATGAGTATGTTCCAACGATCCCACTTCTTTAAACCTCAGTTGTCTCATCCATAAAGTGGGGATAATACCACCAATTTTGTAAAGTTATTATGAAGATTAAATGGCAATGTCTGTAAAGAAACTTGCCAAGTTCCTGACACATGGAAGCCATTTAATAAAAATGTAAAGTTCCTTATTCTTGAAGGCATGATCCAAGATGTATGTCTTTTTTTTTTTTTTTTAAGTTTATTTATTTTTGAGAGAGACAGAGAGAGAGAGAGAGAGCATAAGCAGGGGAGGGGCAGAGACAGGGGGGACAGAGGATCTGAAGAGGCCTCTGTGCTGACAGCAGAGACCACGCCATGGGGCTTGAACCCACGAACTGTGAGATCCCGACCTGAGCTGAAGTTGGCTGTTTAACAGACTGAGCCACCCAAGTGCCCCAAGTTGTATATCTTGAAATAGCCTTACTAATATGCTGCCTTTAGGATGAGCAGGGACAAAATGATTCCAGCTTTTTTTCTTGCTCCCTTCACAGCAAATTATGAGCAGTACAACATACGTGGGAAGTTCATTTCTTTTTCTGTTAAAGCATAGAACTGTCGGATGAGGTGAGAAAATACGTCATCTTCCATTCTGAATAAAAGTCAGCAAATAAAGTGTTGCAGGCAAACTGAGAAGTGGAATAGGGTAGCAAATTTAGGAATGTGCATAAGAAGCTACATTGTAGTTCATAAAAATGGGTTTTACATTTGAGTTAATGGCCTTATTTCAAACATAAAGGTTTTGGTGTTTATCCGTTTACTGGCTCCTGTGTTTCAAAGGCATCTGTACAGTAGATTAGGAAAGTTTAAGAGCAGATAACAGGATTAGAAATACCTCAAAAGTCAAGTCAGCATCCAGGTATCTCCCAGACATGTCTAACACTTCACAAAAGTAATAGATGACCTATGATGATGTGGACAAGAAGGATGGAACCCCTTCAGAAGGGACCATAATAAGCATGAACTTGTCAGCATTAAATGTAGGAAAAGGGAGTGGAAGGTAAAAGAGGCTTGATATTAAGGAAAAGAAAAAAAAAAGCCATGATTAAAATATAACAAAATACCTAAAATTTCTCAGTGTCCCTGTTCATCAATGACAACATAAGTATACTTAGTTATTTATCCTTATACTGGAGGGTGTTTTAAAACCCATAAAACTATGGGTACAAGTAGTTCAGCAGTCAATCAGGCTCAGAAAAGCTGGTCACTGGTGTATAAGCATTTCACCAGAAGTGTTTTCTGGAGGTAGCTGCACTTCCCTTCCTTGATAGAGGAGTACATGCTACCTGAATCTCCAGAGACATTTGATTCTGTCTTCTTTGGCCTTAAATTCCAGAGAAACATGCTCTGAGGAGTATTTTCCACTAACCAAATAAAACAAACAAATTCTAACTATGTACCGGTATCTGGTCTTTGTTCCTTAGGTATCTGAATTGTCCACCTCTCTATTGCTCATTGCACTAGAGTCCTTGACTGGAAGGGGTCTAATAAGTCACCTAATCTTCTCTTTCATGATGGAGAAACCATCACTACAACATCTCCCAAGGAGATACCCTGCCCTCTACAAATGGTAGCCCATTCCTTTCCCTCTCGTTTTTAGAAAATTCATCCTTATGATTGTATCACAACCTTTCCCTGAAATTTTTCCCATTAGTTATGGTTATTTCCTCTGGAATGTCTCAAGTGCACCTCCATTTTTCTCTACAAATTAGCCTTATAGGTCTTGTGAAACACACAAAAATATACAAATACATATAGAAAACAATCATATCTTAAATTTCTTCCTCTCAAAAGCTAACATCAAGGATCCTTTCAAGCACTTCTGTCTCAGGATAGCATTTATTATCCTCCTAATCCCTTCCCCACTGATGTCCAGGAACCCCATCCCATGAACCAATTCCACAAACCTATATTCAGTGCCTTCCATCCAACAGGCACTTTGCTAGTCATCCAGAAAATACTGGGTATCAAACAGTCTTCCTAATACATCCAAAATTGGGGCTCCTGGGTGGCTAAGCTGGTTGAGGAATCGACTGTTTGGCTCAGGTCGTGATCTCACGGTTCATGGGATCGAACCCCACATCAGGCTTTGTGCAGACAGCGTGGAGTCTGCTTGGGATTCTCTCTCTCCCTCTCTCTCTCTCTGCCCCTCCCCTGTGCGCTCTCTCTCTCTCTCTCTCTCTCTCTCTCAAATAATAAATACATTTTAAAAAATACATGCAAAATTACTACTGGGATAAGTACAACAAAGGAGAGTTACACAATGCCTCCAAGGTAGGAAAAATCAGAAAAGCCTTCCCTAAGGGCCTTAAGATTGAATTAAGTTCTGAAGGAAGAGTAGATATTAACTAAGGGAGGATAATGAGGGGACAATTAGAACAAAGACCCTGGCTGGCAAAACAGGAAGAAATAGAAGAGGGGCACTGTAGCTGGGGTGCAGAGAGCAAAAGGAAGCAAGGTATGTGTACAGCAGGAGAGAGGATCAAGGCCAGACCACGCAAGGCCTTCCATGTTGAGCAACTTTGTCTTTATTGTACAAATGAGTAGAAGCCAATGAAAGAACATAAGCATGGGTCTGGGGAGTTTCCTGTCAGGTTTGTGTCTCCTGTAGTGTGAAGAACTGATTGGACGGGCCAGCAGTGGATAGAGGAAGACCAATGAGAAAGCTACTACAGTATTTCAGACAAGAGGTGATGAGGGCCTCTGGGCTAAGGTGCTGAGAGAGAGAAGGTGACAGATTGATTGAAGGAATATTTAGGGATAGAATTGAAAGGATTTGGCAATAAATTAGATATTGACTAAGGGAGCAGAAAATGCCAAAGAGGACTCTTAGGTCTCTGCCTGCATGGGTAGTGATGGTGCCATTCTCTCAGATAGAGAAGACTGGGTTGGGGAAGAGGAAGCACAAGAGCGTGAGTGCTGACTAGGAAGTCATTCATCTTCATGCAAGCCACAGTTATAATTCTCAGGCATCTTACAGGTTATGGAGTGCCACAGACTGGAGGTTTGTGTCCCCTCACCTAACATTCACATGCTGAATCCCTACCCTCCGATGTGGTGATGGTACTCGGAAGGGGCCTTTGGGAGGTGATTAGGTCATGAGGATGGAGCCTTCATGAATGGGATTCCTGCCTTTAAAAGTGAGACTCTGCAGGGGCGCCTGGGTGGCTCAGTCGGTTGAGCGTCTGACTTCGGCTCAGGTCACCATCTCGCGGTTGGTGAGTTCAAGCCCCACGTTGGGCTCTGTGCTGACAGCTCAGAGCCTGGAGCCTGCTTCAGGTTCTTTGTCTCCCTCTCTCTCTGCCCCTCCCCTGCTCATGCTTTCTCTCTCTCTCTCTCTCTCAAAAATAAACATTAAAAAATTAAAAAAAAAAATGAGACCCTGCAGAGTTAGTTCCCTTGTCTCTCTCTGCCATGTACGGATACATCTGAGAAGTCAACAAGCAGTCTGCAACCAGGAAGTGGGGTCTCACCACACATCAAATCCACCAGCCCCTCTATCTTGGAATTTCAGCCTCCAAAACGGTGAGAAAAAAATGTCTGTGTTTTATTAACCACCCAGTCTGATATTTTGTTACAGCAGTCTGAATGGACAAAGACATGGAGAAAACCACTGGAGGCTTTTTTGGGTAAATAAATAGCTCTTTTCTTTTTTCTGTGTAATTTCTCCCTTCAGATAGAGGACACTGTTATTGTTACCATGACAAAACAATTCAGCTTTTTTTTTTTTTAATGTTTATTTATTTATTTTGAGAGAGAGAGAGAAAGAGAGAGAGAGCAAGTGCAGGAGGGGCAGAGATAGACGGAAAGAGAGAATCTCAAGCAGGCTCCACACTGCTGGCACAGAACCCAATGTGGGGCTCGAACCCACAAACCGTGAGGTCATGACCTGAGCTGAAATCAAGGGTTGGATGCTTAACCAATTGAGCCACCCAGGTGCCCCAAAACAGTTCAACTTCAAATGTCATATTTAATAGAAATATTAAGGTTCAGCTTCATATTATTATAGCCATTTAACTGCCAATGTTACCTGTATGTAATCACACAAATTCCTCCACAAAAGTAGAGTGTAATCTCTGCCCTCTATCTTACATTTTACCCAGATAATCTTTTCCTCTTGGTTCTGGAGGATTAAAGCTTTTTTCCTACTCAAGCCCAAGGACAAAGGGCAAATGCATTTAATTTCCCCCCTGAGATGTCATTTGTACTATCAATAGTATTTCATGACTTTTTTAAAGAGGCTTTAAAAAATGGGTGACTTTTTTATACTCTCGAAATATAACCAACTCGTGGCGCCTGGATGGCTCAGTTGGTTAAGTGTCCGACTTCGGCTCAGATCATGATCTCACGTCTCGTGGGTTCGAGCCCCACATCAGGCTCTGGTGCTGACAGTTCAGAGCCTGGAGCCTGCTTCAGATTCTGTCTCTCTCTCTCTCCCTCTCTCCCCCCTTCCCCCACTCACACTCTGTCTCTCTCTCTCTCTCTCAAAAATAAAAAAATAAACATTAAAAATTTTTTAAAAATATAACCAACTCACTTTAAGGAGCTAAAACCTCTTAACATTCTTAAACCAAGCTGTGGTGAAACTTATATCATTTCACCTACGGCCTGCATCAGCCACTCAAAACCCTTATGTGACTTTTCAAATCTTAACATAGATTTTTGAGAGAGTATGAGGGGGGTCCTTAATTTTTATATTGTTATTCAGAGCAGGTATAAGAGCCAAAATGAAGAACAAAGTTTTTAATGTTCAAATTAAATCCAAATATTTATTTAAAAACCCAACTTTGAGGTTAACATTCATTAAGGAACCCAGCAAGAAATAAAAACCCAGTGACCCTGTTTGAACTAGAAACGTTTTCTTAAGCCATTGAAGAGAAACTTTAGAACAACCTCCAAAAACTTTTTTGGTTCTAATCCTTAATTAAAATACAGCTACTGTACATGCCCCCTGGTCCTCAAAGACCACTTTCCTCATTTTAAGCAGATTAATCAGAGCAGATCTTGAGCCAGATATACCCACTGTGACTGCACTGTGTGGTTTTTGCCTCATATTATAAACATTTGAATCAGCTCTTTCTACTCATTGAGACTGGAAGCATAATAGAGGGGCCATGTAGGTCATTTTTACATTTTGATCACTTATAAATATGTTCCACATACTATACGTGAGAAAGGTTGCTAAATAATCAAAGGGATTAAGGAATCCTGTAAAACACGATGACCAAGCAGAGCTCTGTCAGCTCTGCATTCAGTCTCATCCAGGTCAATATCTGATGTCTGTATTTATATGAGGATATCAATAATAGCATGATTATATTTTCAGATAAGAATATAGAAGGATGGTAAAAAAAAATTGGGTGGATTAATTTTGTTGGAAGATGATATTATACTGGTTCAAGGGTCTAATTCCAATAAATACATATGTAATGTCAATATAATATCATATATATATATATATGCACACTGCACACACACACACACACACATTATATATAATATGGTTTTTATACATGTCTCTGGCCCCAAAGACTGATCTCCTTATTTTAAGCAGATTCACTGTTAAATAAGACATGTCAGGTCAGCTCATAGATGATATTTCTTATTTGGAAAGAACTCTTTCCTTTTTTTTTTAAATTTTTTTAACGTTTATTTATTTATTTATTTATTTATTTATTTATTTATTTATTTTTTCAACGTTTATTTATTTTTGGGACAGAGAGAGACAGAGCATGAACGGGGGAGGGGCAGAGAGAGAGGGAGACACAGAATCGGAAACAGGCTCCCGGCTCTGAGCCATCAGCCCAGAGCCCGACGCGGGGCTGGAACTCATGGACCGCGAGATCGTGACCTGGCTGAAGTCGGACGCTTAACCGACTGCGCCACCCAGTCGCCCCACGTTTATTTATTTTTGAGACAGAGAGAGACAGAGCATGAACGGGGGAGGGTCAGAGAGAGAGAGGGAGACACAGAATCTGAAACAGGCTCCAGGTTCTGAGCTGTCAGCACAGAGCCCAACGCGGGGCTTGAACTCACGAACCGCGAGATCATGACCTGAGGTGAAGTTGGACACTTAACCGACTGAGCCACCCAGGCGCCCCTGGAAAGAAATCTTTCTTTTTTTTTTTATTTTTATTTTTATTATTTTTATTTATTTATTTATTTTTTAAATGAATTCCATCTCTTTTTACTTTTTTTTTTTTAACATTTTATTTATTTTTGAGACAGAGAGAGACAGAGCATGAACGGGGGAGGGGCAGAGAGAGAGGGAGACACAGAATCGGAAGCAGGCTCCAGGCTCCGAGCCATCAGCCCAGAGCCCGACGCGGGGCTCAAACCCACGGACCGCAAGATCGTGACCTGAGCTGAAGTCGGCCGTTCAACCGACAAAGCACCATCAGCACAGATCATCACAAAATCTTGGCTATCAACCGTCCTGTATTTTCCGACCCCTCATCTGTGGAACACATGGAAGAAGAAATTCAAGTTGGCAAGGCTGCTGCAGGGCAGTATAAATTGATGGACAAAAGCTCAAACTAGTAGACCCTTCTTTGTCTTAGTCTTTCATCAGGGAGGTTTATTTATTATTGACAAGTTGACCTTCAGGCATTACCTGCCATACGGACTCAGCCTATAGAATCCTTATCTCTTTGCTTGGTAGTCATATTGCCCCTTTTCTACATCTCTGCTAAGACTCACAACACACACTGGAAAGAGCACTGAACTGGGAGACAAACAGGCCAAATTCTAATCCCAGCACTGATTCAAATGAGCTGTGCGACCTTGGGCAAACTTCTTAACCTCTAGTTCCACATTCATAAAATAAATTGCATAGTTTTCCCTAGGTCTCACCAGTCTTTGTTTACTAAAAATAACTCTATTTTCACCATCTCTTGCCTCACCTGCATAATAGCATCCTTAGCCTCTGTATTCCCCAACCTCCACATTTACTCATTCAGTTATATGAATTTATCACCAATTATGTACTTTGTTTATGTTTGGCACTGGGGCTAAGATGGCCAGTGAAAACAATCATGTTTCCTGCACTGGGGTGAAAAAGATTTTTACTTAATGAAGAAAATTCTGACTGCTATAAGGAACTTGTATTGTAGGGTAACAAGAGTGAATGTAGGGGCACAAATTCAAGTGCTATTGCAATGGTCCAAGCTAGAGAAGAGGATGTAGCAGGGTCGATAGGTGAAGATGTAGGATTCAGTAACTATTTTAGAAGTAGAATTGACTAGTCTTATTAACAAGATTGCAAAGGAGGAAGAGGTGAGGGAGAGAAAGGGAGGTACCAAGGTGACTCATATGTTTCTGTTTTGAGCTTTTGTGCTGATTGATGGACCTTGGGAGTGACAGGTTTGAGGACAGAGCTTGTGAGTTCTCTCATTCCGTCTGCAACATCCACATTCATTCAGATGGAGATGTCAAATTGGCAATTGTGTATACAAGACTGAAGTGCACTGGGGATAAATATTTGGGAGTTGTCAGCAAATAGGTGGTGTTTGATGCCATGGGAATGGAGGAGCTCACCAATGGAGAGAGAGTAGACTGTCCCATATAAGCTCACAAACTCTCTTCTCTTACCATTTGGTGCTGGCATCCGTGAATAACATCTCTATCAGTGGTGCTAACCTCTAAGGGCAGCATTCCCTGGGGGTTCATAGGGCCCTCAATCCTCTGTAGGATTCACTGGGCTAAAGCCAAGTCTACAGTCTACCCAGAAGTGAAGCAAATTCTCCCTTCCTCATTCAGTGTCCCACTTGGTCACCTGAATCATGTAGCAGGCTGCTGGGTCTCTAGTACTCAAGAGATCATTGCCTGTAAGCCCTGTTCATTTCTCACAAACTCAGACATCTACATCTGAGCCAGACCTTGGCCGGTCCCATGAAACCAAATACCCTTATGAATGTGCTCAGCCCACCTGCCCAAACTCATCTGAGAGCTGACTTAGGCTCAGACTGTGTCCCTGCAACCACCACCACCACCACCACCACCCCATTTGAAGAATACTGTTCAAAAATGTTTCATTGTCTAATTTTCCCAACCTTCTGCATGCTCATCTAATTAATGACCTTAATCTCCTACTTAGGGACTTGGCTTTGTGAAATGCCAGCTATAATAGAGTTCAGGAATGCAAAGGATGAGATACTTGTTCTCAGTTTGGTAAATAACCTGCCCACCCACTGATTGGTCCAGCACCGTAGGAATAATAACAAAAACTACCAAACAAATGAACCCTTAGGTCAAACCTTCATGTTTGTATGACACCGAATGCAAAGTCCTGAGGAGAAGCTTTAAACAAGAAAGCATCTGTGGACAAGTCAAGTGTAACAGTGACCATGACTGGGATCTATGGGGACCCTCCAGGCCCCATCAAGACATGGGTAGAGGCAAGAAAGGAGGTGTGCTCCACAGGCAACTGCCTGTGTCGTGAGTCACCCCTACACCAGCCTGTGTCAGGCTCCAAGGTAGGTCTGAGAGAACAAAGAACAGGAAATCGCCCAGTGTCATATGTGTATGGGTGATGTATATACACATGTAAGCAATGGCTTACTACATACAACATAGTAAGGGACCTTATTAGACACAGACAGAATATCTTAGAAAAGGATGGGCTGTGCTTCCCTCTTCTCAGCAGAGTTGGAGAAAGGTTTTTTACGGAGCCATTTAACCTGAGTCTTGAAGGGTGTATAGGTGATCTCTAGGTGGGCAAGTTGTAAGTTAAGGACAGAATTCTAGGTTACAGAGAGGAGTGTATTGGAAGGCACAGAAGTGGAGAAACAGATGGTGCGCCTGAGACAGTATTCTCCCACGTGTGTGAACACAACATGGATGGGACCCAATGGTGCTAGATGGCATAAGAGAAGATTTTAGGTAGCCTGCAGACACTACATTAAATGTAGGTTTCAGGCTCAGAGGTTTCAAAGGTGACAGTATCTGGCTAGAACTTAACATTATTCTATTTTTATTCTATTTATTTTTCTCATACGTATATGGTAAATGGCAGTGGTTTTCCACTTACGGTAGTTATATGAAATTTTCTTTCTAAACAAACAAGTTAAAAAGTAAGTAATTTGCTTGGCAACCGTGGTGCTGTGTGGTTCGAGATTCTGCCTGGGACAGGTGTCATGGCCCGTGCTTGCTCATCCCTGGCACAGCCACTGCACACATCCACTGGTTCACTAACAAGGGCCAGGAAAAAAGGGTTGCCTGTTATTCACATGAGTGGAGTTTGATGGAAAGAGATAGGTGCGTCTCTGGAGTTATGTGTTACTATGTGTCAAAGTGTTTGGAGAATATCGACTAAGGAAGCCTTTTCCTGATGGATGAAAAATAACTTGGTTGTGCTCACCTACCCGTTCTAGAAGGTTCTGCAGTATATTAATGTAGTGCATAATAAAAACAACAAAAAAGTTAAAAAAAAAAAAAGTAAGTGATTTAAATACAAATTTAGAAAAATATTAAGAAGTTAATCACACCAGGGGCTCCTGGGTGGCTCAGTCAGTTAAACATCCAACTTTGGCTCAGGTCATGAACTCACAGTTGGTGGGTTCGAGCCCTATGTCAGGCTCTATGCTGACAGCTCAAAGCCTGGAGCCTGCTTCAGATTCTGTGGCTCCCTCTCTCTCTCTCTGCCCCTCCCCTGGTCATGCTCTGTCTCTCTGTCTCAAAAACAAATAAACATTAAAAAAAAAATTTTTTAAAAAGAAATTAATCACACCAAACTTAGGGTAAGAATTATGACATGAACATCTGAAGCGTTAGAAATAGTCTCTAGGAGAAAGGTTAGCAGTTTGCTATGTTGCTATCACTGTGTTGGTATAGATCATTTGGAGATCAAGCATGGTAATATGGGTCATTTTTTTTTTTCTTTTTTAAGTAAATTCTACTACCAACGTAGGGTTGGAACTCATGACCTCCAGGTGAAGAGTTGCATACTCTACCGACTGAGCCAGCCAGCCGCCCCCAAATGGGTCAAGTTTAAAGCTAGGCAAACAGGAATTCCAATCTCCCTTCAATACTTTTTGGCTGGGTGGCCTTGGACAAGGATTCAGGTCTTTGTCTCTCTTCCCTCACCTTTATAATGAGAGTCTGTATTACAGGACTGTAAGCATTAGAGAGACAACAAATATGAGGTCCTAAAATTGTAGACTTTATTAATCTTCTTTATAACTTTCCAACAAGCTTTTCAAGGTTAGCCATCATTGACTCTGACCTAATTTCTCTAATTCTGTGAGACTGTCTGTCTGCAGAGCTATTAATTGGTTTCAGAAAAGAAATGAATGTATTATTTGTTTTTATTTCTCCATCAATTTGTATAGAAAGTTAAAAACTCAGCACAATGTTCCCAGTCGTTCCCAGGTCATCCCCAATGGTTGTCAGCTGGTGAGAGGACCACCCACCCAGTGCAAGTCCAAGAATCCACGATACATTCTCATGTTCTTTGGAATGCATTTTGTAGCAATTCTTAAGCAAACAAAACAATAAACTGCACAATCATTATAGACACATCTCTGAAAACTTATAGCACTGAGAAAAGGGGGAAAAATCACTTAATCCACATTCCGCAGTTCCAACCCTACCCTTTCAGCCACTCCCCGCTCCCCACTGTAAAGAGGCCTGAGGAGGCCTGCCTTAGTGAGTGTGGCAGACAACATCTCAGAGCACCACCACCGGGGTCTCTGGCTTTCCTCTTCAAAAGCAAGCAAGTGCTGAGACTGGAAAGAGATTCTTTCGTAATCAGGAGACCTTGCCTGAGTAGGAGATAAATTGGAACAGCCCAGCCTCCTTCTTCGGCACAATCTGAAGTTTCAGCTCTTGTAAAATCATCAAAGCACAGCACAAAAGCAGTTTCCTCTGGAACAGTAGTAATGATTTTCATCTTCCAAATTAAGCATGGACTTTTTGGGAAACCTATCATTAGAGGATTTTCTGTCTGCTGACCTTTGCTTTCACTTCCTGGAAGTATTTCATGAAGTAGGTCACCTCATTCAGATACAGAACACCACGGTTATCTCCCATATAGTTTGCAATATGAGTTACAAGCATGATGTGCAAGCAGTTTATGATTCTTTGGGTCTTCTATGTGGCTATACATTTGTCC
The DNA here is from genome assembly GCF_028749965.1 of Puma concolor. NCBI lineage: Eukaryota > Metazoa > Chordata > Mammalia > Carnivora > Felidae > Puma > Puma concolor. The sequence continues at coordinate 27,178,550 of NC_141675.1, read as the reverse complement.
TTCACCATGGTCATATTTTTTTCTAAATGAGCCACTAGATTTCAATAGATCAGATACAGCTATTTCTTCTTACAGTTTGGTACAAGTCAGAAACGCAGTTTCTAGAAATGCCTTTTCATAGATGATTGTAAGGGATAGAATGAAACAAATCTCAACATAACAGAATGAATGCATGATGTTAAACAAGAAGTGATCCAACATTTTAACCAATTTGTTAATGTTTATACTCCCACATGCTAGAGTCTACTACTAAAAACCCTAACTTTTGATTGGCTAAAAAGACTGAAAACTGCAGTGCTGTATACCCTTGCCCTCCACGGAAAAAAACTGTCCAGTTACTTCTGAATGATTGTCATCGCTCATTAGTGATCTATTTGAAGCTATTATATTTACAGTGCACACAATGTTTTTTGTTTTGCAAATCCTGGTGATACTAACATAGCCATAAATACATGGCCCTACAGACGAGAAGACAAGTGTATTTCTAGGGCCTAATCCTTTTATTTGTCAAGATATGGATAGTTTAAAATTTATATTTGAGGGCCTGGAAAATTATCAAGGAGACTACAGTTTAACTCTGACTGGGTAGTTTGGTCTAGCTATTCAGAAGAAGGAGAAGCACATGGTTTTATTACAGAGCTTGAGCTTAATGTCAGGATCCAAATGTTCCAAGTTCAAATAAATCTTCACAAGCCTGCTTGCTTCTCGGATTGCTAAATCCGAATAGCCGCAAGCAGGAGCCTATAAACATGTAAACTAGCAGAAACAAAATCACGAAGGCACATAGTAAAAGCAACACCCAAAAGCAAACATCCGTTAACCTTAAAGATAATATAAACAAGATGATACCTGTTCTTCAGCTTTTTGGTTTCTCAGCATCGATAAATATTTCCTAATTGCATGGAGAGGATATTTTTTGAAGTAAGAGAATCTAGACTGAGGCAACAGATTATCCATGGTGAGGAAAGTAAGAAGGTTCTCGTCTGCCCCACCCTGTCAGCAACCATATGAAGTCTAGAAGCTTCACAATTCCTCAGATGCCTAAAGATTTGCTTGTAGCTCAGTCACTTTCCTGCAAACAAAGCAAATGTTCTTCTCCTTGCTGCTTCCTCTTTCGGGTGGGTTCCTGGTGAAACCAGACAGCCAAGTCTGAGTACCGACCATCTAAAAGCGTCCAGAAATACAATGCCCAAAGGGCAGCAGGAGCCAGGAGGAATGTAGGGGCTGGTCCACAGAATGCAAATTGCTTAGTGGTAGTGATGCGATCGCCCTATTTCTAGCAACAGCGTTCTGTTGCAAGCTATGTTAATATTAGCTAGCTGGTGACTTTCCACACCCACAGACTCTCGTGAGGCTTAATCTTAATTCTTCTGACAGCTTTTCTGGCTCTTAAAGAGGACATGACATGTGGTTTTTTCTGTTTCCTTCTAGATTTTTTATCAGCACGAGCACACATAGGGACATCCCTTGGCTGCGTCTCAGCTCAAAAGTGTTGATTCATTCAGTCTCAAGAAGCTTTGTTTTAGGGGACTTCTAAAAAAAATTAACAATTTACTTCACTCTTCACTGTTATCGAGGAGTTCAGTGGCAGCACTTAAAAGGTTTGGTTTACGCTGTCATGCATTATGCAACACGCCCGGTAACCAGATACTTTTACATTAATTGAACAATAGCTGGGAACAGATTCTGTTCTGAGTTAAAAGGCTTGTCTCCTTGAATCCTTATCTCAAATCCACAGGCCAAATCCAGGAACATTAAATTTCCCCAGGCTTTATTCCGAATGTAAGGGAGAAAAAATGTTATACATTTACTTTCTAAGTATTTTAAAAAAGGATTCATGCTTTAAAAAGAGAACAAGGTAAGAGGACTGTGGTCTTAGAGGACATGAAATCATGAAATTTGAAACTTCAATATTTTCTTAATAGTCTATAGAAGCCACGGGGTTTCTGAACAAAGTTTCCAAGTAGGCCTTACTGTTTTATTATCCTTGTTAACACTGTAGTAGCTGGTTCATCGGGTGGAAACATTTGGCCACTTGGGTGAGGGGCTGTCGTGTAGAGTCTAGGCCAGACATCAACCCAAAATCATAAGGCCTCGAGATTTGCTTTCAAGTGGAAAGAGAAAGAACTTGTCTCTTCCCCTTCAGAGACTGCACTGTTGGGGAGGAAGGGTAAGCAGACCTGGGGACCCACTTTGCCTCCCTAGCTGTCCCCCGGGACATCCGCCCTGACACTCCTGGCTGGGCCACTTGCCTTCAGGGAACACACTTGATGGGCCTAATGTGGGTCTTGCTGCCGCAGCCCAGACCATCTGTCAAGCTGGCCTTGGGCCCACTCACAAGGTGATCTTCCAGTCTCACCAGGGCCAGGCTGGCAATTCCAAGAAGTCGTTTATATAATGCTACTGGGGCTGGCTCCCAGGAGGAGGAGGCCCTGCCCTCCTGTCCACTCTTTAGGTACACACTGGCTGGTTCTCGAGTCTCCTCTGTATGCTGGAGACAGCCAGCGGACTCTAATGAGGGTCAGAGCCAAGCCCTGTGCTGTGAACCACCGGAATGCTAAGGGCAGTGTTGTGTACTCCCAGGCAGCTCACAGCCCAGAAAAACAAGAAGCGTGGAAATCTAGACACCCTGGCCCTGGAAAGAGGGGAGGCCCCTGGAGGCTTTGGGAGGAGGAAAGGTGTCATTTATACACACCCTCGAGGAACCCACAAGCTGCCCTCTTCCCTTCCTTTTTTAAAATATCTAAACCTTCAGAGATGCCTCTTCTTATGGAAAGAAGCTGGCAGTCTGCCAAACACCCACAGCACGGCTGTGATCAAAGCCTTTTCCCAAAGGATGAACACAAAGCAGACTTCATTTCAAATGGTTGTTTCATGCTCACCTTCTCCTGGTTTGAGGAGGTCAATGAAAAGAGATGGGGAAGGGCTGGGTCTGGGGAGAGAAAAGAAAACCCAGACAGAAAATTGTCCTGGCTAGATTTAGCATAAAAAGAGAAGCCGGTGGAACAAACACCACTAAAATCCCCTTAGGCGTTTAGTCGACAACAAAAAGCAAATCGTATCTAACATTTATTGGGCCTTTCAGCCAGACACTGTGCTAAATTCTTTACGTGCATTATCTCACGTAACCCTACAGCACCCTATGGGGAAACTGAGGCTCAGAGAGGGTAAACAATTTGCCAAGGTCACACAGAGACAAAGCAGGGGAGAAGGGACTCCAACCAGGTAGGCTGACACACCAGAATCCCCAGAGGTTCCGTTCCCAGTCAGTACACTGCACAGTCTCTTAGCCCACATCCCGAAATGGATTCCTAAGAACCTCTTTACAGATGAATCTAACAAAGGAAAGGCATGGGGTTGCCTTGTTAAAGAGAAAGACAAGCTTAGACTGTTAGGAATTTGCAGACTAAGATTATTAGATTAGAGATCAGGTGCATTTTCGTGCAAAATCATATAACTTCCTATCCTGGATTCTGCATAAATAAGGCTAATACTCATTATTTATCACATAAAAGTTCCTTTCTGAAATGATTCTGGTGATCTTGAAAAGAAGTTGTACTATAGATTCAGATTTTCTGCTTCACAAACTTTGAAAACTACCATATTCTCAGTTTCTGTTTGAAATAGATTGCAATGGTTAATTCCACTCCATATTTATTACAAACATAATGGGGAAGAGTCACGGTCCCATTGGATGGTTTGATTGCCACTGTGACTCAGTTGCCTCGGTAAATGGCAACGGACCAGAGATTGGGTGGCTACAGTACATACCTGCAAAGACCGAAATAGCCCAGTGGAGCCACCCAGTGGTAAGGGGTTTATTCCACCGCCCTGCAAAATAGCACAATAAGGAGTGGGGTGATTACCTGTTATTTGAACAATTCATTCCCACCCCTTGTCCTAGCACAATAACCAACAGGGGCGCCTGGGTGGCTCAGTCGGTTGAGCGTCCAACTTCAGATCAGGTCATGATCTCACAGTTCATAGGTTGGAGCCCTGAGTCGGGCTCTGTGCTGACAGCTCAGGGCTTGGAGCCTGCTTGGGTTTGTGTGTCTCCCTCTCTCCGCCCCTCCCCTGCTCACGCTCTGTCTCTCTCAAAATTAAATAAACATTAAAAAAAAAAAAAGAACAGTAACCAACACAAAGCACAAACCCAGGAAAGCACTAGAACCAGGCCTCAATCCACTGTGAAAGTGATGCGTCTTTGAAGTGGTGGGGGTCTGGAGCTGACGGCCAAGAAAGAATTCTTGAGACATCCTTGGCGCAAAAAAGGTGATTTTATTCAAGCACAGGGGCAGGACCCGAGGGCAGAAAGAGCTGCACTGGGGTTGTGCAGAGTGACTGGCTATGTACTACGGAGCTGGGGGAAGTAAAGGCAAAAGACCTTCCAGAAGGACTTTGATATGCTAAGAAGGACTCATAAGATACCTGAGGCCTTGCGATTGTCAAGCTAAGGTTGTTTTTCCTTTAGTAAGGTATTAACATTAGGGTGGTAGGGGTTTTTGGAGAAATGTTAGACTGTATTTGCCTCAAGTATTTGTCAAGGGCTGCAGGTTATGAGGAAATTTAATTTTATCCACCATTTCCTTCTTGTCTTTGTTCCCCACATCACAGTGGAGGGGAGGGTGATATTAGGGCTCCAGGAAACTGAGTCTATAGGTTTCAGGAGATTAGGCTGTTGATAAGATTGCCTTTTTCTTATAATTTACTGAGATATTTGTAAACTGATGGAGACTCTTATCCTGCAGGACTGTGATCTCTCTCAGTTAACCATTTGTTTTCTGTCCTTTCCTTTGTTCTTGGGCATCCAGGAGTGCCTGTGGAATGTCACACATATCCCACCTAGGGGTGGGGGCGGGGTGCTAGCTTGTGCTTGGCCCTCAGCTTGCCTTATGCTCCCTCATCAAAAGGATATTCATGTGTTCTCTGGTTTCTAAGAATTACCAGCTTTTTCACAAATAGCTTAAAAATATGGGTATCCCCATTTCTTTGCTCAAAGAGCATCATACAGAGGCAAAGCTAAAGCCAAAAAAAAAAAAAATAGTGGCAAAGGTATGAAGAAAGAGCTATTTTACAGTTTACTCCTTTCCAAATGTTGGAGAAGATGGGATGAAAATGTGGGTTTGCCAGGCCGTCTAGTACTGTGCACTGCACACAGCAGGTGTTTCATTCATATGCACCAGTACCTATTTATTAAAGGGGAAAGACAACGAGAAGAGAATGGGATCCGTTTAACATCGCAAGTGTTAAATGCAGGATGAGAAACAGGAAATGAAAACAGAAAGTTTGTCTCCAGGATGCCTTTGAGTGGACAGCGTTTCCAAATTGCATCGGGACAAAAACTAAAACCCTACTAATCCCTTCTCTTTCTCCTTCCAATCAGTGCTGAGAGTTTCTATCAGGAAAATGACTCCATGCTCTGGGAATTAATCCAGCCCAGATGTAAAATGAAGGGCAAGCAGTGAGAATGATGGAGAAGCAGTTAGCCCAGAAAACAGAAACCATTTTTTATCGCGAATTCCTCTGAGAAATCATTCTCATCCCACTAGGTCTGTGGATATTGGCTCCATTTCTTGCTCCCCCAAGGACAGTTCTAAATGGAATCAGGAGAGGGAAAGGGAGGCATTCACCATTGCTTCTCAGGGCTAGTATATGCAGCACCAACATTCCACCTTTTGCATGATGAGATCTTTTGTGCTACTTGATATGACATTTTCTTGGTGCTCCCACCGTGTAGGGAGTAATTATCTCAGACCTGCATATGGTGCATTTTACTTTCCCCAAATTCACATTCAACCACCCTGCCCCCGCCACACCATGCTCCTATTACAACCACAATTCAACCACTCTGGTGTTTCTATAATTTTTTAAAGTTTATTTATTTATTTTGAGAGAGAGAGAGAGAGAGCACACACTCATGATTTCGGGAGGAGCAGAGAGAGAGAATCCCAAGCAGAGCTGGATATGGACTTGAACTCACAAACCATGAGAGAGCAAACCTTCTGCTTTTGGCTTCAGGTATTGATTTCTCAAAGTTCACAACAACTCTGCATCCCTGGGACACTTGTTCTCCACTTAGGAAGAAAACATTTTTCTGCATAGTTTAAAATAGACTTGAACAGGGGCGCCTGGGTGGCTCAGTCAGTTAAGCGTCTGGACTTTGGCTCAGGTCATGATCTCATGGTTGGTGAATTCGAGCCCCATGTTGGGCTATGTGCTGACAGCTCAGAGTCTGGAACCTGCTTCAGATTCTGTGTCTCCCTCTCTCTCTCCACTTATGCTACACTTATGCTCTCTCTCTCTCTCTCAAAAATAAATAAACATTAAAAAAATTTTAAATAAACTTGAACATGCATCAGAATCAACTGGAAGGCTTGTTAAAGCACAGATTGCTGGCCCCCACCTTCACAGTTTCTGATTCAGTAGGTCTGGAGCGAAGAGTGAGATGTCACATTTGTATCAGCTTCCCCCACAATGCTGATGCGGATGACCCCTGGACCATTGGTTTAGGTGCTGTCAGGCAGGAGACATGGCTGTGGAGAGATTTGTCAGGTGGAGTTTGAAGGATAGATACCCTGTTTGCTGGAGCACTTTGAGAGCTCCCATCAGATTTGCATTTTATTCAACATTTTTGTTTTTTTATTTTTGGGACAGACAGAGACAGAGCATGAACGGGCGAGGGGCAGAGAGAGAGGGAGACACAGAATCGGAAACAGGCTCCAGGCTCTGAGCCATCAGCCCAGAGCCCGACGCGGGGCTCGAACTCACGGACTGCAAGATCGTGACCTGGCTGAAGTCGGACGCTTAACCGACTGCGCCACCCAGGCACCCCATCAGATTTTCATTTTAAAATGCACTTCCCTGGCAGTGGTGGGTTTTCTCCAAGCTCATCTCTTTTTTTGTAGCCACTCTTCCGAGAGTCAGCTCCTGCAGTTATCAAGCTTCAAGTGAACCTCTCACCAAGGTCTGTCTTCTCAGTGATATCTTGACTTGATATCATATTGCTCTCAAACTCTCACTCTTGACTTGATATCATATTGCCTCTTATCAAGCTGAAGCAGCACTATCAGTAATCTTAGCTCGGGAGATAGCCCTTTCTTTAAGCTCAGGGCCAGAAACCACAGCCAGCTGTACACAACACTACCTCCCTCTGTCTTCTGCACTAACACCTTGTTTCATTCCAGTTGGGGAAGGAGGAATCTTGGACTTGGAACAGGCAGCCCCCTCATGCCAAGAATCTCCAAAATCATGGTTTTCCACAAACCCATCCCCAGGCATAATTTACTCGTCTTTGTCTTCAATGCTACTGTAGTCTGGGCAGGATCCACTGCTAACTCTGTCTCCTCTCATCGAGTCTTGAGTTTACTGCAAAATGGTCCTTTAATAGAAACATAAGATGTCCTCAGGAAGCTTACCATTCCTGGTGGATTCAGAGACACCTTCTAAGGACCCATGTCCGGAGCTGTGTCACCTTCTCCTCATGACCCTGACTTCTTTCCACCTTCCCCTTAGCAGCCATGCTTTGCTCTTTTTAGGAGGAGTAACACCTAGAAAGAGAAGACAGAGGTATTTCCTCTTAAGAGCAGTGGTTCAACCCTGAGGGAACTTTCAGATTGGTGGTTGTGCTTCCTATAATTCTCTATGAAAACTAAAAATATGGTTTCAGCAATAAGGAAAATAAATACATTAATTTGAGTAAAGGAGCTTTGGCTAACTAGGCGAATGGAAGTGGGGGTGAGTGGGCAGGTTGGTATGTTCCCTTGTAATGCTTGATGGTTTGAAAAGTAAGGATGTAATTGAAAGCAGATGTCTGGCTGGGCTGGGCCAGGCCTACCCTTGGCACGGGGATGGCCCTTAGAATAAACAGGCAATCCAACTTCCCTTTCCCATTTTTTTGACTCTGTTGCGTGGATGGAAGTTCAGTGGCCAGAGAACATGGAGTCTAAAATAATTCTTAAATACTTGTCTTGAGTTCTAGTGGAAAGGCCCAGGTCAGAGGTGTTTATGTGGCTAACTCACTCAGTTTTCACTGCCACCTCCTGTGAAAAACCACCATTGGGGATGAAAGTAGGGGAGTCTGATAGAGTAGCAGCTCATGTTAGCTAAAAGAAAGATAATGTGCATGCAATTTGGAGTAGACAGACTGTTCATCACAGTGATGTTTATAGTCATGTTCTTAAATTCCATTATCCTTGAATTTTTATTAACTACCAAAGATAATTATCTGGGGGGCCTGGGTGGCTCAGTCGGTTGAGGGTCAACTTCGGCTCAGGTCACGATCTCATGGCTAGTGGGTTCAAGCTCCATGTGGGGCTATCTGCTGACAGCTCAGGGCCTGGAGCCAGCTTCGGATTCTGTGTCTCCCTCTCTCTCTGCCCCTCCCCCACTTGCTCACATGCTCGCTCTCTCTTTAAAAAATAAACATTAAAAAAATTTTTTAGAACAGGTAATTATCCAACATGGAAATCATATGTCTTCCCTTGGTTGGATCACTAAAGACCATGAATATTGGTGCAACCCAGACTATATATAGGTACAATAACCTGAGTAATCGTTACCAGAATGCCAATTTGTCTTTATTGTTAAATCTTAGGTACCAGGGTGTCTCTCTTGGTGTCTCAGTCAGCTGAGCATCCAACTCTTGATTTTGGCTCAGGTCATGATCTCGCGCTTCCATGAGATCGAGCCCTGAGTTGGGCTCTGCGTTGACAGCACAGAGCTTACTTAGGATTCTCTCTCCCTCTCTCTGACTGTCCCTCCCCCACTTGCCCTCTCTCTCTCAAAATAAATAAATACACTTAAGAAAAATTCTCAAGGGGGGCGCCTGGGTGGCTCACTTGTTTAAGCATCCAATTCTTGATTTCCGGCTCAGGTCATGATTTCCCTGTTCGTGGGATCAAGCCCTGCGTTGGGATCTGTACTGGCAGCATGGAGCCTGCTTAGTATTCTGTCTCTCTCTGTCTCCGCTCTTCCTCCCACATGCATGCACATGTTCTCTCTCTTGAAAATAAATATTTTTAAAAAAATCTTAGATATCAAAGTCAGAGGCATATGGAATCACTTATTTATTTATTTACTTTCACATGACTGGTTACATGTTCTTTTGAGCCTCGCGGCTCCTGTGGTCCACAGACCAGCAGTGTTAGCATCACCAGATCCTGGGATCTTGTTAGGAATGCAGAATCTCAGGCCACACCCTGGATCTCCTAAATCATAATCTGCATTTTGAAAAGATCCCTAGATGATTCATATGCACATGTAAATTTGAGACCCACTGGCTAGGAATGAATACAGGGCTCCTATACACTCCTATTGTACCCCCCCCCCCCACATAACTTGACCCTACCACTAATTCTACAAGAGTGACTGTTTCCTGTCTGTAGCCCCTTCCTCACTGACCTCCTTCAGGGCATTAACAGTGTCTTGTCCATTGTTACATCAGTGTCTCACAGTCACTCAATAGATCTTTGTTTAATGAATGAATGACTGATGATACATGTAGTGTAGCATCTGGGTATGAACTGCCTTGAGCTTTTCCAGATCTTGTTGGCTCCTGGATCCAGATTAGTTATACTAACAGTAACAGCCCAAATTTCACTGGTTCATGTCTTTTTTTTTTTTTTTTAATGTTTATTTCTGAGAGAGAGACAGAGCAGGGGAGGGGTAGAGAGAGAGAGAGAGAGAGGGAGACACAGAATCTGAAGCAGGCTGTGACAGAATCTGTCAGCACAGATGCAGGGCTTGAACTCACCTGCTGTGAGATCATGACCTGAGCTGAAGTCAGACGCTCAACTGACTGAGCCACCCAGGCGCCCCTGGTTCATGTCTTAATGTAGGACCTTCTTCTGCTATAAACTGCCACCCGAGTAGTTCAGGGAGTTTTCAGATGTGCCTCTCACATACTCTTAAGCAAATCCTGGCCAGCAGCCATGGTGCTCCCTTCCTTGTTCCTGTTCTGGGCCCCCAACCTGTCGCTGCTGTCACCACCTGGTGTGTCAATGTATTCCCACAGTGCAGCCTTGAGGTTCCTGAGATCCAAAGCATCCTCCAGGCCCTCTCCTCATTTAACCCACTACTCTTTGTCCCTCCACAAAGCAGTCGTGAAGTGTCCTCCACATGCTCTATTCAGACATTCTTGGGAGGCTCTTCAGTAGCAACTCCCAGGATCCCCTTTCAATCCTCCCCTGCCCATCTGTCTTCAGCATAACTCAGAGCCCTTCCTGTGGGTTCCTCACCTCACCAACTGCCTTTCTGGGTAAGATCCCTTTCACAGTATCCCTGGGCCATTAGAATAAAATACTTTGACCTGCCACCAAAGGAGAACAACATTTTTTTTTACTAGATACAGTGCTCAACCTTGTTGCCATGGACCCCTTCTCCATTTCTCAGGTTAGTCCTATCAACTGCTCCAAGTCCTTCCATAAAATAAGGGACAAGCACTGACTCTTTCTCCTGCAAGGGGTGTGGGACGATTAGCACTATATGGATATCTCCAAAGAAATACTTCTCATAAAATTGTTTCCTGGTTTTTCTACTTGCTTGATTTTTTTTTTTTTTTCAGTTGATAAAGATTCTTTCCTTGACCAAACTTGAGTCAGCTCCTCTGAGTTTTGTCTGACTAGGTCCCAACTTTGCCTCCTTAGTCCAGTTTTAGCAATAATCCTGTTGGGTTAGTTTAGTGTAACCCCACTGCTGGCCACCCCACCGCCTTGATATCTAATCACCCTGGCCTGCCTTCAGCAAGAATCCCCTAGCATGCAAATGGCCTACTTAAGGGGCGCTTGGGTGGCTCAGTAGGTTATGCATCTGACTGCGGCTCAGGTCATGATCTTACAGTTTGGTTTGTGAGTTCGAGCCCCGTGTCGGGCTCTGGGCTGACAGCTCAGAGCCTGGAGCCTGCTTCAGATGCTGTGTCTCCCTCTCTCTCGCTTCCTCTCCCCTGCTCGCACTCTGTCTCTCTCTCTCAAAAATAAACATTAAAATTTTTTTAATAAAAACATAAATAAGTGGCCTACTTACAATTCCAACTCATTTCTATTTGACTCCAAGTCACAAACTCTTAACTGTTATATAGTACTACGTCCATCACTATTTTGTATCCCTGTCCATCTCCAAGCAGGTTGCCTTGTGCACAATAGTTACCTAGTATATGTGCTTATGAAATGAATAAGCTGAAAGACACATCCATCAACTTTTATATTGTAATCCTTTCTATTTAAAGCCGTGTGACTAGTGAGCTATTTTAGGTCAGGATTAATTGTAGTTAAAGTAACAGATATGTGGTTAGGGTCCTCTCTCTCCCCATGACACATAGAGCCTGTGCTTCCAAATAATGACAGTCACTTCTTCCTTCCTGTATGCTCCTGGTCTTTAACATAATTCCTGGGCTCAAACCAAGCGCCATTATAGCTGTTTACTTAATGCTACCATTTGTCAGTGTGCCAAGCCAGTGCCATAAAATATTTTCATTTGAAGATCAAAAATAAAAACACCTTTTGTGAAAGAAATTAGCGCAGAGACAATCAACAAATGCTAATTCTCCATCACTGGAGAATTTATGCACTGGTTTACCTATGAGCACTATACTGTATAACAGTGTGTATTATTTGTTTGGCTGTCGTAACAAAACACCACTCTGGATGCCTAAAACAACAAACATTTATCTTCTCATGCTTCTGGAGCCTGGGAAGCCCAAGACCAAGGTCCGACAAAGTTTGTTTCCAGAAAGGACTCTCTTACTGGCTTGTAGACAGGTACCTCTTGTTATGTCCTCACATGGTCTTTCCTTGGTGGGTATGGACAAAGACAGAAAGAGAGAGAGAGAGAGAGAGAGAGAGAGAGAGACAGAGAGATTGAGGGTGTTCTAGCGTCTCTCTTTAAAAGGCACTAATCTTATTGGATTAAGGTCCCGCCTTTATTGCCTCATTGAACTTTAATGATTTCTTTAGAGGCCCTGTCTTGAGGTTAGGGCTTCAACACAAGTTTGGTGCAGGACACAAACATTCAGCCCGTATCAAGGGTCAAATTGTCTTAGGGTGAAAACGGAGGGTTAAGGCCCATGAGGATCGTAGCACATTGTTGTGCTCAGTAAGTATGACTAGAACAATACTTGTTTATACCTAAATTGTTTTATCTTTCTTCTATGTGAGGATCCATGTCTCCATAAAATTTTGAACAATATTGCCTACTTAGAATTTATTTATAAACGCTTGAGTTTCCTGGATGAATGATCTCTATATTATTTAATGATGTAAAAAATTTCATCAAAGTGAAGTCAGTCTCCATTACTTTCCAGTTTCAGCGTTAAAATGTAATTCTCATCCTAATTTACAATTGCTTTATTTAAAATCGGTTTTTTGGAGTTATTTCCTTGAACTATCACAAACAATTTCTTCCCTTCCTTAATATTAGTGTTCAGACACTTACATATAACTCTATCTCCCCAGAGGCCTTTGTTTGCAGTTATAAAATCTTTATTGCTACAGAATTCCTTCCAGCTTTTTATGATCGCTCTTGCTCCAAGGTCCTGTCTAGATCTGGCATGCTATGATTTCAAGATGCTCCATGATGAAAGCAATGTTTTAAACTCTAAGCTTGTCAAGCTTAAAAAAGAATATAGGGTCGAAGAGGTGGGGAGAGCAACAGAAATGCTGTTATTGCTGTTGTTCCACAGAATTGTAAAAGTAGCTCAAAGTGACAGCATGGGTTGATTCTCCTTTCTTCATGGAGTGGTAAATCTGTCAACAAGTTATTTTCCAAGAGCTTGTCAAGGGTTTCTCCTTCCCAAGATTTTTCTCTCAAGCGTGTTTGATGGCTTTCTCCCAGGCATATCTTATGTAAAACAGATTCCCCACCCCCCTTAACAGCAGGTGCCCAATTCTCAACTTCCATCTGCATTGTATTTTACACGTTTGTCCTTTTTAGGAGTTTACCTCTTGTGTTTTTCAAAGAGGCAGGCTTGTAACAGGTGCCTTCTTCACTTGGCAGGGGAACAGTGCCAGAGTTGCTAAGTTCCCTCCCGTGTGTGGCTGGGTTTCTTGCTATCGGTGGAGGCAGGTGTAATGCTGAGACCACCATTTGGAATGTAGTATGCATCAGACACGTCTGAATCAAGAATTTCATTTCGCTGATTTTAAACATGGAAGAGCTAAAGTGCCCATTTTAAAAGAATTTTATCGGGCAACAGCTTTTTGATAGTGTCCGAGCTTAGGCTCTTCTCCATTCTGAAATGCAACGTTCACCTTGTCTCCAGAAGAGATGTCACTTCTGACAGGAATCATGTTCTGCTTTCCCTTCTGAAAGAGCAAGCAGCTCCATGACATCACCAAGCGAGACTTAACACAGCCTTTCCTCGGAACCACAATTCCCGATCAGAGGCACAAGAAGAGAGTGATAAAGTACACCCTTTCCCCACCAGGCAGAGTGTACCAGTTACTGCATACTTGTCTCTCAGCTCCAAGCACATCATTCTATCCTCGGTGATGCTGGGATTCTATAAACCACGTTGCCATTTGCCAGCTGTTCTCCATTAGGCTCTGCCAATGGAGGGCAACTGCAAGTTTGAAGGAGTAAGAAGGGACTTACTCCTCTCTGTTTCCGTTTTGCTTTCTGCTCTTGAGAGTCTCACCAGCAACACTTCTTCATCCTGGCGGCAGCCCTTTGGCAACAGGAGTCCATCTCTGTAACAATGTTTTTCCAACATTCTCAGAATCTGCCTCATTGACCCTCTCAGAGGTCCAACACAGTCAGCCAGTGCCCTCTCCTCAGGTCCAGAGACAAGACTACCAACTGGCTAGTGCCCCTCTCTCCAGGGGTCCTAGCCTCTTTCTTGACTTTGAGCTACGAATGTCTGGTGGACCCAGATTCTAGGCATTCGCAAGCAGTGGATTGAAATTCAGGTCATTTTATTGAATATTAAATGTAAGGCTGTCACAAGAAGGCTGGAGGGCTTGGGGACATTCAAATTATGTGTTAGGGACTCCCAAGCCTGTATCTGTGTGCCAGACATCTTTCCCAGGGTAAATGGAGAACCCATATGCAACTCAAACTTGGAATGTCTAAAATTAAATCATTGTCTTCCCCCGTGGCTCAATGAATTCTAACACCACCTACCAGTTGCCAGCAAGAACGAATTTTTAGGTTCACAGCCTCCCAGTACTATCAATTTTACTTCCTAAATGTATCCAACTTTACATCTCTACTTCACAACCTTAGTTCAGGGCCATTGGCTTACTGCAATGAAGTTGCTTCTCAACTCTTTCCCTTCTAATCTAATCTCCCTAGAGTGTGTATGGCTTTTAAAAGTTCTAAAGAGATAATAAAAACTTGTACCTCTCTGAACACAGTCCTAGATCTGTCCAGTGACTTGGAAAGACTCGGAAGTCCAGTGCCTTCTACCACTCCAAATCATTTAAAATTTTTCTTTTTATCACTGTTAAGGACAATTTGATGATGTGCCGTGGTGTTGTTTACTTCATGTTTCTTGTGCTTATTGTTCATTGAGCTTTGATCTGTGGATATATAGTTTTCATAGTTTGGAAATTCTTTGTCCATTACTCTCTCAAATGCTTTTTCTCCCTCTCACTTTCAGAGACTCCAATAACATATATATTAGGCCACTCAAAGTAGCCTCACAGTGCATTGATTCGCTTTTTCTGTTTTGTTTTTTCTCCCTGTGTTAGTTTGTATACCTTCTATTGCTGTGTCCTCAGTTCACTAACCTTGTCTTTTGCCATGTCTAATCTGTCACTGATTTTTATCCAGTGTATTTTTCATCTCAGTTATTATAGTTTTTGTCTCTAGAAGTCCTACTTTGGATCTTTTATTATATTTTTATATTTTCCATGTCTCTACTTAACATTTTGAACATATGGAATACAGTTGTAATTGACCATTTTAATGTGCTCATCTTCTAACATCTATGTCAGTTCTGAGTTAGTGTCAATTAATTGATTATTCTCCTCATGAGTCATATTTTTCTACTTCTTTGTCTGTCTGGTAATCTTTGTTTGAATGCCAGACATTGTAAAATTTACCTTGTTAGATGCTGGATATTTTTTTGTTCCCATAATTATTCTTGAGCTTTATGCTGGAATGTTAAGTTAGTTGGATACAGTTTGATCTTTTTTGGATCTTGCTTTTGTGATTTATTAGGTGGGCAGATAGCCATTTTCAACAACAGCTAGCTATTTCCTGCTACTGAAGTAAGATCTTCCTGAGTTTTCTACCCTTGCGCTGTGAGTTATGAGTTTTCCTGTCTGACCTGTGAGCATATACTACTCCTGGCCCTCTGTGAACACCAGTTAGTATTTTCTAATCCTCTTAGATGTTTTTCCCCAGCCTCAGGTATTTTGCTGATCATTCATGGGCAGATCAGTACTTGGCTGAATGGTCAAAGAAGACCTCAAAGATTTCTTGGGCCTATCTAGGGTCTATACCAGCTCACAGAGCATTTGTGAAAACACAGATGAAATATTTTCATATATTAAAAGGCCTCTAACTTAATGTCTGACACATAATTGGGGCTCGATAAATATTTTTGATCTTGGTTTAGATCTCTAGATATCTTTAGTGGGCATTTCTCATTCTTTTCACTACCCAGTGTCTGTAGTTTATTCTCATGAAACAAAGCTTGTTTCCCAACACAGAAACTGAAAAATTCCAGACTTATTTTTTCTAGCATCCTTGCTGCTAAAATGAAAGCTTATGACCTAGCCCTAGTCCACGACCATGACCAATATCCAGCCTTTTTGTATGCTTTAAAGAAGCAAGTCCAGGGAAGAAGCAGAACCCACAGTGAGTTAACTCTAGGGAAAGGAAGCAGCAGCAGCAGTAAGAGCAGTTACATCCATTCTTTAGAGGTAACATTCCTAGTGACCATAGTAACAATGGCCTAGCATATGGCCATCTGGTACCTAGCAGCATAACAGTAGGGTTTTCACTGTTCCTCTTCTGTGGTGAGGTTTTGGGCTTTTTTAAGTTGTGCTAATGTGCCAGTCTGATTGTGTAGTTTTTCTAGAGATACTGCATGCCATCCAATATTCTTTAATGTTTATGGTTTTAAAGTATAATATACATGTGTATGAATAAAAGTATGTGTGTGTTTATATGTCACATAAGTGACAATTTTTCATAAACTGAACTTTAATGAACTGAAAGTTTATAACTGGTACCCAGATCAAGAAACAGAATATTATAGGGGTGCCTGGGTGGCTTAGTCGGTTAAACATCCAACTTCAGCTCAGGTCATGATCTCACAGTCCGTGAGTTCAAGCCCCGTGTCAGGCTCTCTGCTGACAGCTCAGAGCCTGGAGCCTGCTTTGGATTCTGTGTCTCCCTCTCTCTCTGCCCCTCCCCTGCTCATGCTCTGTCTCTCTCTCAAAAATAATTAAAAACATTAAAAAAATTTTTTTAATTAGAAAAAGAAACAGAATATTACCAACATCCTAGAAGTTTCCTTATTCCCCCTCCAATTCACTAACCTCTGCCATCCAAGGTAACCATAATCATGACTCCTCACATCTTATATTAGTTGTGCCTATTTTTTCTTTTTCTTTTTTTTTTTTTACTTGATATAAATCAAATCTTCTCACATATTCTATTGTCCATGTCCAACATTGTGTTTGTGAGATTCATCCCAAGTGTTTTTTATAGTTGTAGCTTGATCTTATTGGAATAGTAAAACATAGCATTTTATAAATACACTACAATGTGTCTATCCATTTGTATCAGGTGTCCCCAAGACCACCCTTAGGTTCAGGGATTTGCTAGAAAGACTCACAGAACTCAGAAAAGCTGTTATACCTACATTTGAGGTTTATTACAGTTGAAGGATATAGAATCAGCAAGGGGAAAGGTATATAGGGCTGAGTCCAGAGGAAACCAGGCACAAGCTTCTAGTTGTCCTCTCCCAGTGGAGTCACATGAACAGCCCTTGTTCCACAAGTATGTGTGACAACATGGACAAAGTGTTGCCAATCAGGGAAGCTCATCCAAGCTTTGGTGTCTAGGGTGTGTTGTTGTTGTTGCTGTTGTTTGAGGCCAGTCATGAAGGCATGCCGTGTCCGTAGTGTCCGTATTGCTGACCTTACCTCCGGAGTATCTACTCCCCACGTAGGTCAAACTGACGTATCATTGCTTAAAGTCTCAGGCATCCAAAAGTAGGCATTCACATAAATCACATTGTTAGCTTAAACTAATTGGCATAGCCTACACTTTAAGCATACAAAGACCCTCATTTCAGGCAGCTTGTTGCAAAAGCTCAGAGATCTTTCAGCAAGCCAAAGGCTAGTCCTGAAGACTTTGGGAATGTGCAACAGTTCAGTTAAACTTTTCTGTACACTATTACAGTGTCAATGGGCATTTAGGCAGTTTATATTTTTAACATGAACAGTGCTGCTGTGAACATCTTTTTACATGTTTTTGGTGAAGATTTGGGTGCATTGCTATTGGGTGGTGACTTAGGAGTGGGGATGATAGGTCATAGGATATGCATTTGTTCAGCTTTTATAGACACTGCCAAATCATTTTCCAAAGTGACTATACAAATTTATACTCCCATTATCAACTTACAGAAATTTTCCAGATCATTTTAGAAAAGCAACAGTTTTATTGAGGTACAAGTGACATACAATAAAATGCATATTAAAGTGTACAATTTGATAAATGTTGACATATGTGTATACCCATAAAACCACCATCACAAAAGATAGTGAACCTGTTATTCTCCCCTAAAAGTTTCCTAATATTCTCATAATGAATTTGTTTTCTCTTCAAG
The DNA here is from genome assembly GCF_028749965.1 of Puma concolor. Lineage (NCBI taxonomy): Eukaryota > Metazoa > Chordata > Mammalia > Carnivora > Felidae > Puma > Puma concolor. Next base: position 27,160,774 of record NC_141675.1, on the reverse strand, counting down.
TCAACCAGGGTGCACTTCTGTTGTTTACATCTGAGACTTTCTAGCTGATATAATCCCACTTGAGTTGCCTTGTATTTGCACCCAGCTTGGTGTTTTGCATTTCTTTTCTCTTCTATCGATTCTTGTTGAGCATCTATGATGTATGCTAAGAATGTAGACTCTGTTCTTTGCCTATCTTAGTCAATTTGGCTGGACTCCAGGTCCCCCGTTTGCAGCTTTGTCCTCAAGACTCCTAGAAATTCCACACATCTTTTTATGCCCTGTTCTCTACACATTCTTCTTCTTGGACAACCTTATAGCCCCTGGTCCCAGTCCTTCCTGGTTGGCCCAGAACCAAACTTTCCTAGACCAACTCCAACAGAGGATTACCCAGATGGTAAGAGAAAGGGCCCCTCCCTCAGCTCTTCCTTAAGTTGCCTAGACCAGTGTTATGGGTTGAATTCTGTCCCCCACAAAAAGATATGTTGAAATACTAACTTCTGATGCCTCAGTATGTGACCTTTTTTGGAGATAGGGTCTTTACAGAGGTAATCAAATTAAAGCATGATCTTTTTTTTTTTTTTTTTAAGTTTATTTTTGAGAGAGAGAGACAGGGCGTGAATGGGGGAGGAGAAAAGAGAGAGGGAGACACAGAATCTGAAGCAGGCTCCAGGCTCTGAGCTGTCAGCACAGAGCTCAATGCGGGGCTCGAACCCACAAACCATGCATGAGATCATAACCTGAGCCAAAGCCGGACACTTAACCAACTGAGCCACCCAGATGCCCCTAAAACCTGATCCTTAAGGGTTGTCTCTAATCCAATGAAATGAGCATTCTTTTGCTCATTTTCCTCATGGGGGGGGCCGAGAGGGAGAGAGAAGCAGGGCTCACCTAAAGCGGGGCTCAAGCTCACCTGAAGCAGGGCACAAGCTCACATGAGCATTCTTATGAAAAGGAGAAGTTCGGACACAAAGACAAAGATAGAGGGGAGATGCTGCAAAGAGGCACAGGAAAGGTAGCCATATCCAAGCCAGGGAGAGAGGCCGGGAACAAACCCCACACACATCGCCTTCAAGAAGGACCAATCCTTCTGACACCTTGATTGTGGACTTCTAGCCTCCAGAACATGAGACAATAAATGTCTATCGTTAAGCCCCTCAGTTACAGCAGCCCTTGTAAATTCACACAAACAGGTGGGATGCGTCTGCTTTTCCTAATCATTTGCAGACTATGAGGTGTGCAACAGAGGATCGGAGGGTAGTGGCTAGTGGCTGCCCTTTTGGAAACACTGTTAATAAAAGTTGAGCATGGGAAGAGAAGAACATGGGAGGAGCATGCTAACTCCAGATTATTTGGCTTTGGCCGTTCATGAGCCCCTGAAGGAGGCCTGGCTAAATCATGAGGTTCTATACTCCCTGTTCTTTTCTTTCTGTTTTCTCAAACTGATAAACGTGAATCAGTTTTCAGCAGCCATCTGTGGGAGCACATGGACTCCTTCACTTAGTAGCTATTAAGATCTGTTCCACAGTCTGAGGGGGCGATTTGGGAATGTTTTTCTCCCAGGTCCTTTTCATGGGAACTTTTCTGAAATCGGAAGATTAATAAAAATTTGGTGAAGGCAGTGCAGCATGCCTTGAAAACCCCCTGAAATCTTCTCATCACCTTTAACCAGGTCATCTGACAAGTTACCTTCAAAGAAATGGACTTCAAGCTGAGTCCTTTACGAGGACTGGATTTTGCTTTATTTGTAAAATGTTGTGAAGTTCCAGGACTCCTATTTGCCTTAATGGTCAAACTCTTGATTAAGGAGGGAAAAGCAGGGAGAAAGAGAATGACATAAATAGAAAATACAATGAAAATGTTAAATGTATGCAGAGCAGTTGACTTACTGCCCTTCCAGTTGAACCTGGCAATAAAGAATATAATAAATGGGTCCCTTGGGGAACTCCTTTTTCATTTCAAGTGCTTCCTTTGGCTCTTTTTGCCCTTCCATCTCCACGCCCTTTTTTGGTCTTTAGGTCTGGATTTGAATCTATTTCAGCAAAACTGCAGAAAAGAGCCACTTGGTTGAGTCTTGGGGGTCAGATTCTGAATACTGCTTGGAAGCAACTACAGTTCGCTCCCCTCAAGACTTTGTTCTGGTGTTGTTAACAAGTGCCTTGGGTTGCTAGAGATCAAAGATCCCCCTCTGCATCTCTGGCTCAATTCCCCTTGCTTTCATAGACTAATGCACTACTCCGTCCACAGTGGTTGCTTTCAAAATTGAGATAAAATTCACACAACATCGAATTCATCATTTTAATGTTCTTAAAGCATACATTTCAGTGTTTTTCAGCATGTTCACAATGTTGTGCAACCATCAGCACTATCTAATTCCAGAACATTTCCATCACCCCAGAAAGAAACCTTGCACCCGTTATCTACCACCTTTTGATTCCTCTATCCCCTATAGGCCTTGACAACCACGAATCTACTTTCTGTGTCTGTGGATTTGCCCATTCCAGATATTTCATATCATATAATACACGGACACTAGGTCTGGATTCATTCACTTAGCACATTTTCAAGGTTCATCTGTGTTATAGCATGTTTTCCATTCCTTTATACGGCTGAATATTATTTCATTATATGGATACATCTCATTTCATTCATCCATTCATCCACTGATAGACTTTTCATCCTTTTCCCATTTTGCATAATACTGCCATGAATATTCATATACAGGATTTTATGTAGATGTATATTTTCAGTTCTTTTGGATATGTATCCAAAAGTGAAATTGGTGGATCATATGGTAACTTTATGTTTAACTTTTTGAGGAATTGCCAACTATTTCCCAGAGTCTTTTTTTCAAGGAGAATAGGATAAGATCAATTTTAGACACACTGTTGTTGAGGGGCAGCTGAACTGCCAGAGAAAGAGCCCACCATGAAGTTGAAGGTAAAAGGGTAGTGCCCAGGTGAGATAAGGTTGAATATTTCAATTTGGGCATTATCCATATGCAGTGGTTGTTAAAGCTTCCGGGGAGAGGAGGTCTCTGAGGGTGATAACAGGTGAAAAACGGGGAATACAAGGAGACGTTCATCAGCTAAGCACTGTCTAGGATTGTTCTTTACGTATAGTGTCAATTTAATCATCATAACACAATTAAGTGGATGATGTCATTAGCCCCATCTTATAGGTGGGGCAACTGAGGCTCACTGAAGTTAAGCATGTGGACTGGTTTGCAAAGTTTGTATATAGCAGAGCCAGGATTTAAGTACTGGTAAAGACCATAGAAACAATCTGAAAAAAATTTAAGGGATTAGAGGTAGATCTTATTGTATCGTATTGTGTTGTATTGTATTGTACTGTATTGTATTTTAAGTTTATTTTAGAGAGAGAGAGCATCAGCAGGGGAGGGGCAGAGAGAGAGAGGGAGAGAGAGAGAATCCCAAGCAGGCTCTGCACTGCCAGTGCACAGCCCGATACGGGCCTCGAACCCATGAATCATGAGATCATACCTCAGCCAAAGCAGGACGCTTAGCAAACTGAGCCACCCAGGCGCCCCAAGGTAGATTTTAAAAGAGAGCGTACTGGGGCACCTGGGTGGCTCAGTTGGTTAAGCATCCGACTCTTGGTTTCAGCTCAGGTCCTGATTTCATGGTTTGTGATTTTGACCCCCGAATCAGGCTCCTCACTAACAGTGAGAAGCCTGCTTGGGATTCTTTCTCTCCTTCTCTCTCTGCTCCTCCCTCTCCCCACTCACCCTCACATGCATTCTCTTACTCTCAAAATAAATAAATATAAAAAAAAAGAGTAAGTGCATTAAATGCAACAGGATGGGATAAGTGATATACAGTGTTCCAGAATAAAAGTGAGATTTTTTTGCTCTTTATTTTAGAAGGTTGTCAATTATGCCAACTGTTACAAAGGTGTCATGTAAACACAAATGTATGTGTATAATAATATCTGGTTATCTCATATCTGACCCATTATATGCCTCGGAATGTTTCCTATTCAGATTCTATATCCTGGGATATATGCTGCTGCTCTATGTGCATTTCCCTCTGCAAACACCCAGGACACCGAGTCTCTATTACATAGACAACAAGTGCGTTTTAGAAGGAGTAAGAAAACCCATTATTTACAGAGAAAACAGCTTCACAAAAACCAGAATTTCAAAGCAAAATGAGATTTTTCTCACATTAAGCCATGAAGTAAAAGTTTGAGTGCATAAGACTAAATAACTCTTAGTGCTAGAAGGAAAAAGAATTATATCGCAGCGTTGAAATAAAACCATATATTATGGGTAATGAGGCAGTACTCTCACCTTTCCTCAGTATTTTATGTCTTTAGCTTTTTTCCCCCTTCTTCAGACAGTGATGGGTGGACCTGAGATTAAAGTGCCATTATTTCAGGGCACTGAAGCACAACCACATAATGGTGACATCCCGAAATCCCAGGCACTTGCAGCCGGTCAAGCTTTTTCATTAACAATCTTGATACTGTTGGGTGAGAGTCTTTCCCTACTTCAGATTGTTGGTTTGCTTGGCACTTGGGGAGGTTTTCAAGGATAAGACAAGGTTGGAGCTGGCTCCGTGTAAAGCAGCCGTGAAGCTCTTATACAGAGAATTTCCAAGAAAAGATGAGAAAAAAATGTTTTTTTTGGAGAAAAATACGGTAAAAATAAAGTAAGTTGATGCCATAATAGATGACTTTGTTCTATTTAGTTGTTTAATTCTTTTGTTTTCTACTCAGAGAAAATTAGAGTTTCGTTTTTATAGAAAAGTTTCTGCTGCACACGCACTTTCAAGTACAGAGAGTAGGGAAGCCTCTTTGGTCCTTCTCTGTGGTGATCTTGTGTCTGCTGAGGTGCCCTCCCAAGAATGGCTTGGCTGCTGCTTCTATAGCGTTTGCAGGTACTGATGCCTGAGAAGGTGGATCCTTTCCAAGTTAGACTGTGGAAATACAGGCCACAACATATAGGAGAGCACTGCAGGAGAACAGTCATTGCTGCTGGGGTCCATGGCCATCAGGTGTCCTTACTTAACTCCTGAGAGGAATACACATCCTTTCAAAAGATCTTAATATTTAGTAATTGAGTTTTTACTGTGCAGACAGACTCTAAGGTGGCCCTCCACAATTTAAGTCTCCTTAGCTAAGGACGTTCACAACCTTGTATAATCTTCTTCCTTTGAGTGAAAATGAGACCTCTGATTGGCTTCTAACCAATAGGATATGGTAAAGGCCATGAGATGCCATGGTCATGATTCCATTATGTTATATGAGCCTTTGTCTTACTAGCAGATGTGCTCTAGAGACTGTTCTTGTTGACTTAATCAAATAAATGGCCACTTGGGAAGCACATGTGGCAAGGATCTACAGGCAGCTTCTATTAGTTGAGTGTGGCCTTCAGTCAATAACCAGCAGCAAGCCCTCTGCCTTAGCGACCACAAGTAAGTAAATTCTGTCAACTTCCGCTGGAAGTGGATTCTTCCCCAGTCGAGCTTCTAGATGAGACTGCAGCCTCACCTAACACCTTCAGGGCAGCTTGTGAGATCCTGAGCAGGGGACCTTAGTTAAGCTGTACATAGACTCCTGACCCACAGAAACTGAGGTAAGAAACATATGTTGTTTTAATCCACTGAGTCCACGGTGATTTGTTTTGCAACAATGGAAAACCAACACATTCACATATTTATTATATCTTCTGATCCGTAAGCTTAATTGTAAGTTTAGTAAACAATTGTATTCTTAGATAACAACACTTAAAGAATGGTTGACTGCTTTGAGTGAGCTCTGTAGAGTTTCAGGAGGTATAAGCAGTCTCTGTCAAAGTGGTTTCTTCCCCTACAATTTCTTAATGGTTATGAAAAGGCTGACATAATGGGACCTTGTCCTGTTTTGAACATGAAAGGGATATTTGTATCAAACTGAACCCAAAGGGAGTGCTGTAGGGAAAGGGAACAAATTCATTTGAGCCTTCCAGTTGTGGCCATTTCCAAACATTAATTGCACTTGTGTTGATTACTGCTTGTTGATTATTCAAATTCCTTCTAATTGGTTATCTATAGATGGACTCCGCCTCTTACACAAAAGGAATTTGGAAAAGGTAACAAGGCCTAGAATCAAGTTTGGGTAAGCAGCACATCCTACAAAAAGCAGAGTATATGACCTTGGGTAGTAGAGACAATCAGGTTAATATGGAAATTCTCAGAGGGATTTGTGTTCACTCTTCATCTATTTTCTAGTTATCTTTTTCCTCGGGTTGTCTGTTTTCCTTATCACTGGCACTTTTTGGTCTGTGATCTATTTGATCTCTTCCTTGAGGTTTCACTAGAGCTTTAACACTGACATTTGATATTTTGAACATTTTGCATCTCTTCAAATTTTTAAATATTTGACTAAGTAAAGAATTCTTCAGAATTATCAGGTATATGCAACTTTTGAGTAATTACTGAGTAACTGCACATTTGGATTAGTAGAGCATTCTTTTTTTTTTTTTTTTTTAATTTTTTTTTTCAACATTTATTTATTTTTGGGACAGAGAGAGACAGAGCATGAACGGGGGAGGGGCAGAGAGAGAGGGAGACACAGAATCAGAAACAGGCTCCAGGCTCTGAGCCATCAGCCCAGAGCCTGACGCGGGGCTCGAACTCACGGACCGCGAAATCGTGACCTGGCTGAAGTCGGACGCTCAACCGACTGCGCCACCCAGGCGCCCCTAGAGCATTCTTATAAACACTACAGTAGCTTCAAAATGGAAGACACATCTTGACTTTAATATCACACGTAGAAAGTTCAGAACTCAGTTTTTAAAGATTAAGTAAAGAAATGCTCGGGAACCCATTCATTTCACATCTGTCACTTGCTAATGCCTACAGTTACTAATGACCTACTGTGGTTTTCATTGCATTTGCATGCCTGTGCATGCATTGTCCAGATTGATTATGTGAAGCCACTCCAGCTACACTTTGGGAGAAATCATGCCTAGCATTTCAGATAGAGAAATGACCAGCTTAGGGAGAGAATCAACTGTGCTTTCAAGATCACCATGAATAAGTAGTCTTTTAAAAAAATATTTACTGCCTGTCACCATAGATGAGCTGATGTGACTTGGGCCACCTGGACTATATCCCTTACCACAAAATCTTTTTAGCATTCAAGAAGATTCAAGATGGGCTATTTGTTCTCTGCTCCATAAGAAGGGAGTAACAAGGCCTCAGCTGTGACATTCAGGAAAGAAAATCATAGTATCATCAGTGGGAAAAAATAACCTGTAGTCAGCCCACCATGTGTTAGCCACTGGAACTGCTGCCCCTATAGCCCATTCGTCTAGTCCAGAATCTTTTTTGTAGTTGATGACAATGATGCCATTCAGCACTAAATCGACAAAGAAATACATGTTAGCCAGAATTTCCTATATTAACCAGATAATCTCTGCTGCCCAAATTCTTGTACTTTTCCTTCTGCAGGATGATGGGACATCAACAACCTTTAGGATTGCTCCCCCAAACTTGTTTCCAAGCTTTTTTCCTTCTTAAGTCCTTTTTAGGTGAGAAGTAGAGTCTGTCTATTGTTTGGTTGCATTTTATTTCCACAACCAGTCAATTCCTTACCTCTTCTCCACTTCTGTTCTTAACTCTCCTTCAGCTTAAAAGATTTTTCTTGTTGGTGGGAATGCAAGCTGGTACAGCCACTCTGGAAAACAGTATGGAGGGTCCTCAAAAAACTAAAAATAGAACTACCCTATGACCCAGCAATTGCACTACTAGGCATTTATCCAAGGGATAAAGGTGTGCTGTTTCAAAGGGACACATGCACTCCCATGTTTATAGCAGCCCTATCAACAATAGCCAAAGTATGGAAAGAGCCCAAATGTCCATCGAGGGATGAATGGATAAAGAAGATGTGGTATATATATATAATGGAGTATGACTCGGCAATCAAAAAGAATGAAATCTTGCCATTTGCAACTACGTGCATGGGAACTGGAGGCTATTATGCTGAGTGAAATTAGTCAGTCAGAGAAAGACAAATATCATATGACTTCACTCATACGAGGACTTGAAGAGACAAAACAGATGAACATAAGGGAAGGGAAACAAAAATAACAAAAACAGGGAGGGGGACAAAACAAAAGACTCATAAATATGGAGAACAAACTGAGGGTTGCTGGAGGGGTTGTGGGAGGGGGGATGGGCTAAATGGGTAAGGGGCACTAAGGAATCTACTCCTGAAATCATTGCTTCACTATATACTAACTAATTTGGATGTAAATTTTAAAAAATAAAAAATAAAGTTAAATTATAAAAAAAAACAAAAATAAAAATAAAAGATTTTTGTCTCCTCTGGATACACAGTCACCTTTGCCCTTCCGTATTAGAATGATTCCCTAGCTGGCTCCTTTCGCTAGAGAGAACTTTGACCATAGGGCATATAGTGACTAATGCTTCATCTTCCTACCTGTACAGTCAGGTGATAGCCAATTCCTTCCCTTTCCCAACAAAGAAGGAAACGAGATTAGAGCTCAGCACTTGGGCTATTATTTCATAAAGAGTTCAGTGCTTCAGCACAATTGCCTGATCTTTATCATCACAATTCAATTTTCAGGATGCAGTGGAGAGAAAAAATATGTTCAAGTTATCTTTCTCTTTGTACGAGAACATCCAACAAGGGCCCCCTCCTCCCAATTCCCAGGAGAGAACAGCAGCCACTACAACTACTGAATGCCATCAGAAATATCAAGATGAGTCCCTTCAGTTTCGAGACTTGACAGCTTTGTGTTTTTTCAGTCACAGGGAGTTGACCTGACTTTTCTTCTTCTGATAGCTTTGCGCACAGCCCTGCAGAATAGCTTTTGCTTTGATTACCCAGTGATTTACAGCCTTTCTCATTTGCTTCTCATATCTCGTTTTTCCAGAGTATAGGGAGCTCTCCTCTAACCCTGTTGCCTCAAAGCAATTTTCCTTACCATCTTACGGAAGTCCAAGGCCCATCGTCTTTATGTACTTTTGATTCTCCTGAACAATGCTTGTTTTCTTCTTTCCTTCCTTCCTTCCTTCCTTCCTTCCTTCCTTCCTTCCTTCCTTCTTTCCTTCCTTCCGCTCTTTCTCTCTCTTTCTCTCTCTCTCTCTCTCTCTCTCTCTCTCTCTTTCTTTCTTTTCTTCTGGCATCAGTATTTTCATCACCAGGTAGATTTCATATAATCACACAGAACTCTAATGCTGATTCTTTCACAGAGAAAAAAAGAGTGCTTTCTTCATCTCACATTTGCCTGGCTGGGCATTTTCAATTATTTTTGTGGATTACAGAGCTTTGTGGGGAGAGTTATCTTAAAATTCCTGATATGTTTGAAAAATAGTATGCCAACACTTAGATATAGAGAGATATGTTAAAGTTTCTCCCAGAAGCAAAGCTGAGAAAAAGATCGAGTGCACATAGTTTATTTGGGATAGTGGGCAATGTTGGCAGAAGAGTGTGTGTGTTTGTGTCCAGTAGGGAAGAAAAGGCAGGATATAAGGGGTACGCTATTAAGGCAGCTATCATAGTATGCAACTGAGGTTCAATCCTGTGGGAGAGTTGTGAAAGATGGTGTAAAATGCAAACTTCACTGTGATCCTACTCAAGGGGCAAGGGAGCTGGGGTATTTACACATTCAAACCTGCCAAGTTATTGATTAAGGGATGCCCCTAATGCGTTACAAATTACCCAGGCACTTTGAGCCTGTCTTGCATGCACGCAAAATGAGTTCCAGCAGCCCAAGGGCAGCCTTCTGACAAAGTTATAGGCTCCAGCTGTTGGAGAGCAGACTGGTACACACAGAAGTGAGGAGATATGCAGGGAGCACTGGTGTATCCATTGTAGGGGACTGAAGGCCAGAGCTTGGAGGGCTTTGTTCATCCCATCACCTTGCAATCTGATAATCAAGCAATCTGAAAGTCACAGTGGTGATAGACTATGTTGTGATTCAAAAGTTCTCCAAAAACAAGAGGCTCCCATAAGCAGGTAATCAGTACAGTAGATATTTGCCATTTTTCTGGCCTCTCACCTCCCTCCCCCTGACCACCCAGCCTGATCTTTCTTACTTGGAGGGTTCTACATCATTAAGTGACTTGGTAAAATGATCTCACTCCAGAGCCCCAAAGGGTCAAATAAAATCTTTCCTTGCCTCCTTGCGGCTAGCGTCTAGGTAGGTGATCTGGTCTTACCCATTCAAAGATTCCTGCCTGGGACTTTCTCTGGTCAGTTTGGGCTGCTATAACAAAGAACCATAGACTAGGTAGCTTAGAAACAACAGATTTTTATTTCTCTGGAGGTTGAAAATCCAAAATCTAGGTGCCAGCATGCTTGAGTTCCAGTGAGAACTCTCTTCTGGGTTGCAGACTACCGTCCCTCTCATTGTACCCTCACATGGTGGGAAATGGGTGAGAGAGCCCTTAGGGTGCCTTTTATAAGGGCAGCAATCCCATGGGGCTCCACCTTCATGATCCAATCACCCACCAAAGACCTCATCTCCCAATACCATTATATTGGAAGTTAAAATTTTGGTATATGCATTTGGGGAAAGGGGACATAAACATTCAGTTCATTACAGACTTCTAATCCTCAGGGAGTAAAACAAAGATGCAGAAACTGTGGAGAATTGTTCTTGATGGTGCCGTTGGGATGCAGGAACAGAGGAGTCAGTGGTAGTAGCCTAACAGCAGTGGTACAAATAGAACCTGGATCCCCACCTCTCCTGCAGCCTGCACCGCCCCCACCCCGCCCCAATTTGAGCATGTGCCTCCAAGAAATTAATTTTCTGTTTCACTTCACAAGTGTTGGTTTCTATTGTCTGCAATTAAGAAAACTGGTCTTTAGAGAATGACAGAAGTTTAAATGCAGGCAATGTCCTGCTTTGTATAGAGAGCTTTTCTATGATCTGGAGAGGAGCTGAGAGAAATAAAGGCAATAGATGATAAGTGTTCAACCTTCAACAAGATCACGATCTAATTGGACAGATAAGAGTAAGGTCATGTGGAAAACGTGAAATATACACACTAATCTTGTTTACGTGTGTTATCTTTTACTCAGTTATCTTTTATGTACTTGGGATCATTTATCCTCAGTAACTCTGTACGGGAGGCACAATTCCCTAGGTTTAAAAGAGGAAGAACCTGAGGCATGGAGGAGCTAAGTAATATTCCTATAATGCTACTCTTGGGACATGGACAAAATCGAGACTAAGATGCCATTGTGTCCTCTCTGTCATGTGCCTTTCCTTTTAGAGTTCTGTTTAGGAATAAATTGTTGTACACGGGCAAAGGTTTGGAGCAGGGGCTGGCAAACTATGGCTTACATCCAGCCAGCCAATTCTTTTGTAAATAATGCTTTATTGGAACATAGCCACACCCATTTGCTCATGTATTATCTAAGGCTGCTTTTGAGCTACTGTCAGCAACGTTGAGTAGTTGCAACGCATACCATGTGGCCTGCCAGCCTAAAATATTTACTATCTTGCTCTTTGTAGAGAAAATTTGCCAACCCCTGGGCTAGGGCATAGTTACAAACAATTAGTTTCACTGAATTAAGCTTCTGAGAGTCCTCTACCTGGTGTCATTTGTTCTGTACTACTCTACAGACGTTAATGAGTACACAATGAACTGAAATCTGGTTACAAAGCATCATGTTAATTTTTTTTTCTTCTTTTTTCAACGTTTTTATTTATTTTTGGGACAGAGAGAGACAGAGCATGAACGGGGGAGGGGCAGAGAGAGAGGGAGACACAGAATCGGAAGCAGGCTCCAGGCTCTGAGCCATCAGCCCAGAGCCTGACGCGGGGCTCGAACTCACGGACCGCGAGATCGTGACCTGGCTGAAGTCGGACGCTTAACCGACTGCGCCACCCAGGCGCCCCGCATCATGTTAATATTAATATTAACAACAACAACTGTCATTAGTGAGGACTCCCTGTGTTTAGGCTCTGTGATGAAAGCTTTTACTAACCTACTTCTACTAGACTGATTCCAAGTTCAAAGAGGTTAAGTAAATTGTTCAGGAGCAGAGGAGTGGCACGACTTCATTTATCCCGCACATCTGTCTCCAGAGTCTGGGCTCTTAACCACCATGCTTTGCTGCACTGCCCTTTATCCATCATGAAGAATGAAAGCCAGGAAAAAGAAGGACCCCTCACGAACTTGACATGAATGGGATGGTGGATGTCAGATTGCCCAGAACAAGTAAGTTTGTGATGGGCACTTTACCTCCCAAGTTGTCAAGGTAATTATCAGTGTCATTTTCTGTTTTCTCAATGAAACGTGTTGACAAACCACTCAGGGTAGCATTACTGTAGATACCTAACAAAGAGGAAATAGTAGCCAAAGCTTCTGGTCCCATTAACATTTGATTTTCAAGAGTTTCTGAATTTTGATATTTTCTGATTTTTTTTTTTTTTTTAGAGAGAGAGAGGGGAAAAAAAAGAGCATGAGCTAGGGAGGGGCAGAGGGAGAGAGAGAATGAGAAGGAGAATCTTAAGCAGGCTCCATGCTCAGTAAAGAGCTTGATGTGGGGCTTGATCCCACCACCCTGAGATCACAGCCTGAACTGAAATCAAGAGTTGGATGCTCAACTCACTGAACCACCCAGCCACCCCAGTATTATTGATATTTTGAAGTTTTATTTTATTTATTTTTAAGAGAGAGAGAGAGAGAGAGGGAATGCAAGTGGGGGAGGGGCAGAGAGAGACACAGAGAGAGAGAGAGAGAGAGAGGAGAAAAGAGAGAGCACCCCTCTGATATTTTGAATGACCAACCACCCAAGCCTTTACAAGTTGAATAGTAAGATGGAGAGTATACCTGCTCTTCCCACACTAGCCCAGCAAAGGAGTGGCTCATGAGGCCTCTTAAAGGAGGTTTAAAATAAGTCTGCCTTGTCTTGGAATATCATTAATTCAGTGTCCAACTTTGTTGGGAGCTTCCAGGTGGTTTATGGAGTGATGCTAAGATCCTACCTCATTTCCTTGGTGTTAGCTCTCACCTGCTTCCTGTAGGTAGGTTACTCATGCTCCACCAGAAAGCTCAACCTTACTGACCCCAGGTCATCCAAGGATGCAAAAGGCTGAAAGCCCCCACTGCAAAGCACATGCACTGGAGCTTGGCATCGGTTGCCCTCAGATTTTGGAATCCTGGGTCTGAACACAGAATTCCAATGTTAGTCTGGTCACTAGCTTGGGAACTCTCAAGGGCAGGGAGAACTTCTCATTCCTCTTGGCCTTGTTTGTGCCTAGCCTATTGCTGGGGACAGAGTATATGACCAGAAAAAGATTTAATAGACCACTGTATCAGCCTCAGGAGGAGCTGAATCAGAAGGACAACTGATAGTGTTTCCCTTTATTTATGCATAAATTCCCCTGGGCCCACATGGGCTAGGGCTCAGGATGGACTTTAGCTCCTGAAATCCAGCCAGTGCTGTGGGATTCATTATCCTGTTCTGGTCTGGCCACAGCTCACATAACTGCCTGCCAACGGATTTTTGAGCATCACTCATTTAGAATTCTGATTCAGTGTCTTACCTACCCATTAGGACTCAACTCTTTCCCCTTGGATCTTCAGTGCTGACCATTGTCTGTTGGATGTGTGGGCCACCATGCTTTGCCCTTTGCTGCACTTCTCTGGTTGGTCCCAGGAGTAAGGCCATTTTATTTATTTATTTATTTATTTATTTATTTATTTATTTATTTATTTATTTATATTGTTAAGTAATCTCTATGCCCAACATGGGGTTAAAACTCAGGACTCCAACATTAAGAGTTACATGTTCTATCGATTGAACCAGCCAGGTGCTCCAAGGCTATTTCCTCTAAATGCCTGCCCAGCCATATGGTGTGTCTGGTAGGGCCATGTACCCAGAAAAATAACAAGATTACTAACAATATAATAAAACAACTACTCTTTTAGTAAGAGCTGCTATTTCATTTATAAGTAAGTATTATCATCCTCATTTTAAAGATGAGAAAACTGAGACTTAGAGAAAGAAAACAAACTTGTTCTAGATTATTCTATTAACTTTCTGTTGCTGTGTAGCAAATTACCACAAACTTAGTGCCTGAAAATAATACACATTAATTATCTCAAAGTTCCTGTGGGAAGAGTCTGGGCAGGGTCTCACAAGGCTGCAATCAAGCTGTCAGATGGGCTATATTCTTGTCTAGATGCTTGACAGAGAAGAATCCACTTCCAAGCTCATTCACATTGTTGGCAAATCTCATTTCTTTGTAGCTGTGTGACTGAGGGCCCCAGCTTCTTACTGGCTGTCAGTTTAAGGCCACCCTTACTCAAGGCCGCCGATAGTTCTCTGACACATGGCCTGCTTTATAAACAATTCATACGGTTGTTTGTTTTTTAAGGATAGAAGAATAATCTCTCACCCCAGTGTGCTAAGATGGGGTCTTTTTTAAAAATTAATTAATTATTTATTTTTTTAATGTTTATTTTTATTTTTGACAGAGAGAGAGACAGAGCATGAGTGGGGTAGGGGCAGAGAGAGAGGGAAACACAGAATCTGAAGCAGGCCCCGGGCTCTGAGCTGTCAGCACAGAGCCCGACATGGGGCTCGAACTCACAGACTGCGAGATCATGACCTGAGCCGAAGTCGGACGCTCAACCAACTGAGCCACCCAGGCGCCCCAAGATCAGGTCTTATATAAGGTAACATAATCATGGCCGTGACATTACCTCTCTTTTGCTATGTAATGTGACATAATTGCAACAGTGACATCGCATCCCATTTGCCATATTTAATAGGTTAGAAGTAAGTCCTAGATTTCACCTGCCCTCGAGGAGAGAGTATTATATGAGGGTGTGATTCATTGGTGGTCCCCTCAGGGTGTGTCTGCCACAGTCCCATAGCTGCTAAGTGGCAGATGAGGGGCCAGAGCCATGCAACACTGCCTCCCTGGAGCCCCATGTTCCTTCTTTTCTCATCTGACTCTGTTGCAGATGAAATTGTCCTGTCCTGCGAGTCTGAAGTTGTGAAGATTGGAGACACCTCTGACATTGTTCTCAAGGTCATGTCCACCATTTGTTGTTGTTGTCGTTGTTGTTAAATCTTTTAGTTTTTCAATATAAACCATCTTGGAGAAGGTTTGCAATAGGCCTGCTTGTTTTGGAATGTCATTTACGTAGTACTCAGTCCTGTTGGGAGATTGAGGGTAGTTTATGACAGTAAAACCACTAGCGGAGCCCTTGGAACAAACCTGAGCAGGTGTGCTACATAAACTCACTACTATGTTCATGGGGCTGGATTCTATTTCTCCCAAGGACCGCTTCTGTAAACACGCAAAGACTTCACAAATATCCAAAGAAGAAGAAAAAGACCTAATGCTTTTTTCAATTTAAATCAATTCAGAAATATTCATATCTGGGTGGAATTTAAATTCCTTTCTCAGTGACATGCAAAGGAGATATGAGAGCCGTAGCCTCCCTGAAGAGAATTGTCAATGCGTTAGACACTTTTCTCTCACAGTGTCCCATCACCCTTTTATTTCTGGGGAGGCAGACCCTGTCACCCATTGCACACGACAGCCTTATCATAGAGGCTGCTGTATATCCGTGGGTGAGCCTGATTTCTTGGCCCTCCTCTATTTTAACTTTCCCAACAGTGATACAGTGGAGATCTGATGTGGTGAGCGGGCTCCACAGAGAGTTTTGTCTACTGTTTATTAGTTTGTGAGGAAAGACAACTCTGCAGAAACATAAAGTGTGTTCTATTCCAGTGTCTGAGATAGATTCTAAGTTCATTCAAACTCATAAAAAAAAAAAAAAAAACTCAAAAAGGCAATAGCAACACAAGCTGGTCTTGATAGAAAATCAGGATCGCATACAATTTTTAAATATGCTAGTACATTGTTCAGTGCTTCCATCAATCATAGCAGAATAATGTCACAGTAAAGAAAGAGCACAGGGAAAAGCAAGGAGTTCGGCAGAACTGAATTTATGCAAGTGGTATAGAAACAGATACCCGCAGTGCATGCAAAGCTCAAGTCTTAAAACACATTGTGTACATAAGAGAAGACAAGATATCTACATTTTGCCACCTAAACTGTAAAAAATACATATCATTGACAAAAATGTATTGCCTTTTGAATTGCTTTTGAATTGGGGGAAATATTTAAACAAGTTAAGCCAAGGAAGTAAATGACAAAATAATATACAGTATCTTACAAAACTAGAAACTTCCATAAAGAAGGGGGATTGGAGACTACTTCATGGAAAGTTGCCATTACAATGACTTTATGCCATTCCTTTATGACACGGGCCACAGTCAGAAATTGTAGGCGTTCTTTTGGAGAGTGGCTCCTAATTCCTACAAAGTCCTTTGTTTTCTGAGCTTACTGGAGTCAGGATAGGGCTTGATGGCTCAGAGAGAGAGAAAGGGAGAGAGAAAGAGAGAGTGGGCAGAGGGAGGAAGGATGCAGATGTGGAGAAATTTAGGCCCACTATGGCTGGGCACCAGATGAAGGCTATTTGGAGGTGGAATCACCCTGTAACCTCACCCCATTGCTCCCCTGACCTGACACTAGAGAAAAGCTGAAAGTCAGAAGGAAAAAAGGTGAAATTGATAATTACTTGATCCCTCAGGCTAACTTATGATACAATAGAAAATTAGGTTGAAGCAATGAAATTTAAATGTCTCATGTAAGTCTAGAGGAAGGAGATCCTAGAGCTGGGTCAGCATCTTAACACGAGTTAGCACTGAATTCTCTTGGTGTTCTCCTCCAGCTGCAAGATGGCGGCTGCTGTTCCAGCCATCACCTCCTCATGGGGTGCAGGGTGGAGGTGAGGGGGAAGGGATGCACAGAAGACAGTGAAAGAGGTGAGTCTCACATGATGGTGAGAAGAGCTGAAACACACAGAAGAACTGGAAATAGAATATCCTTTTTCAAATGGAGGGATTTAAAGAGGGTGAGAGGAAGGGAGGAGAGAAAGGGGGAGTAGTGTACAAATTCTGGTGAAATGCTCTGATCTGTCCTTGATAGACCATTGTTTAGAGGAAGCAAAAGAAAAACCAATCACATGCAATTTCCTTCCAATTCAAAAATCTGGATTTATAAAAACTTGGAAATGGGCCAGCCTGAGACCAGAATGAGCTGACAGGATTGCAGTTAAGGCGTGTCATCAGAGCAATGAGTAAAAGCTACACAATGGCTCAATTCAAATGCTTTAAAAGTAAAAGGGATTTCACTCCCATTATCTAGGCTTTCAGTAGAACCAAAAATTTCAATTCACAAAGGCTCACAGTTTAATTCCACTCTGTGGTGCTTGTCAGAGTTTCCCTTCCCTGACATTTCTTTTCTTCTTCCTTGTTAGAGCAATACCATACTTTTCAGCCTGTTTTGTGTGTGGGGGGGGGGGGGGTGAGGGGGGGTAGGAGGGTTTTTTTTTTTTTAATTCTCTTTTTAGGTCTCAACTTTCTCTCCTCTCTAGTTCGGTGTTGATGCTGCCTCACTTTTCACAGAAACAAATTGTTTCGGTGTGAGTACAAATTTAGACCAATCCCCAGGAACCTTGTTTGTTGTCAGGAAAAGAATCCTGGCAGGCAGCTGTGGCTTTTAAAAAACTCTCCACGTGTTTGCGTATCAGAACTGACAGGCACAGGTGACAGCAGATGAGCTTTTAGAGACGTAGTATAGTGTGACGAATAAGAGCACAGACTCTGGACCCAGACTGTCAGGGTTTAACCCCCAACCCTAACACCTATTCCTTGTGTGATGTTGGAAGCTATGAAATTACAATGCCTCAGTTTTCTTGTCTGTAAATAGGAGTGATGTTAATGGATACCTCATAATGTTATTGTGACAATTGAATGAGTTCACATCTCTAGTATCCAACTACTTACCATCTCCATTACTACCTATCAAGGTGTTGAGCCACCATCATCTGTTTATGGATTCCAGCCTCCTAACTAGTCTCCCCATCTCTACCTTTGCCCTACCACGCCAAGGTCTATTTCCCAACACAGCAGATAGACTTATCATTGTCTGATGTAAGTCAAATGTAATGTTACGCTTTCGCTCTCCATCCTGCAAGAGCTCCCCGTCTCCCTTACCAAAAAGACAAAGTCTCCACAGTGGCCTAAAAGACCCTACATGAGCTGGCCTCTCATTACCTCTCTGACCTCACTTCCTATGAGTCTTCCCTTCCCTTACTCTGTTCCAGCCACACTGGTAGTTCCTTGCACATACCAGCTGCTCTCCTGCCTTATTGGTTTGCTTTGGCTGTTCCCTCTGCCAGAATGTTCTTCTTTCAGATATCTTCATGGCGCAGTCCATTACCTTTTTCTCAATAGCTTTATTCAGGTAAAATTTGCATACCATAAAATTCACCTGTTTTAAATACACACTTCAATGGTTTAAAGTATATTTACAGAGTGGTGTGACCGTCACCCCAATCCATTTTAGAACATTTTCATCACCTCAAAAAGGAATCCTGTGGACTTTAGCTATCATCCTATTTCCCCATCCATCCCTTCTTAACACAACCTTTAATCCACTCTCTGTGTCTATATATTTGCCTACTTTGACACATCATGTAAGTAGAATCACGCAATATGTGGCCTTTTGTGATTGGTTTCTTTCACCTTGCATGTTTTCAAGGTTCATTTATATTGGAGCATGTAAGAATACTTTATCCCTCTTCATTGCTGAATGCTATTCCATCATGTGGATAGAGCACATTTTATTGACTAGTTAGTTGGTGGACACTTTGACTGTTATGGCTAATGCTATTATGAACCCCACGCACAGGTTTATGTGTGGACATATGTTTTTAATTGTCTTTGGTATATACCTAGGAAAGGAATTACGAGGTCATATGGTAATTCTATATTGAACCATTTGAGAAACTGCCCAGTTGTTCCCCAGAGTGGCTGCATCATTTTACATTCCTACCAGCAATGTATGAGTGTTCCAATTTCTTATCTCCAACACTAATTGTTATTTGATTCTAGCCATCCTAGTGGGTATCAAGTAGTATCTCATTGTGGTTTTGAATCTCATTTCCTGAATGACCAGTGGTATTAAACATCTTTTCCTGCACTTCTTGGCCATTTATATTCCTTCTTTGGAGAAATGCCTGTTCCAGTCCTTTCTTGATTTTTAATTGTGTGATTTTTTTCTTGTTATTGAATTGTAAAAGTTCTTTACATATCATGGATACAAGTCTCTAATCAGATATATGGTTCTCAGAGATACATGATTTGCAAGTATTTTCTTCCAATCTATGCACTGAGTTTATTGTTTACTGTGTCCCTTTGCTAAAACATAACCTCCACAAAGCCAGGTTTCTGTTTTGAACCATGATGTATCCCCAGTACCTAGAACAGTGTATGGAACATAGCCTTTGTTCAAAACATATTTTTTGGATGAATATATTAATGTGTTTTCAAATAGCAATTGTTTATAAGTTGTTGTTTTCCTACATGGAGAAAGCAATTCAAACTGTAGCACTGAAATCATCCTGTGAGTCAGATCTAGAGGCCCTTGCCGAACAGGCTCCTAAGCTGTTTGAGTACTTTTCTCGTATACTTTTAAGAGCTTTGTTTTTCATTGTTTATAAAATAAAGAAAATAAGATCCCAGTATTAACTTCATAGGTGCCATGACAATGGAGTGAAATAATGTATGTGACATGTGATTCAAACTTGATAGAAGTCTATTTCTCCCTCACGTAATAGTCAAGTACAATCAGGTCTCTTCTGTTCCATGAGGTAGGCTCAGGCATCATGTTTCTTCCATCTTGTTCTTCCTCTACCTCCTAAAGTGTTGCCCTTTATATTATGAAGCTATTGCTGCATAACAAACTACTCCAAAACTTAATGACTCAACACAATATTTATTTATTTATTTATTTATTTATTTATTTATTTATTCAGTCAGTCAGTCATTCACTGATTTATTATTTATTTATGCTCTTGGTTCTTAAGGTCTGCAGTTGAGTTTGTGCTCAGGTGGATGGTTCTTCTACTGGTCTCATTTGGGATCACTCATGTAGATATAGTCATCTGGTGGCTTGACTGAGGCTGGATAGTTCAAGATAGCCTACTCATGTGCCGGCTGTTACCTGGGCATCTCTTCTCTCCATGTGGTCTCTCACTGTCCAGGAGGCTAACTCAGACATCTTTACATGACAGTCACAGTGTTCCAAGAAAGAAAAAGTAGACATTGCATGGCACTTTTAGCAGAGTTCTAGACTTAGAACGCTGCTGTTATTGTCACTTTCCCCATTCTATTTGCTAGAGAAACTGGAAGGGTGGAGAAAGAGGCTTCACCTTTTGGTGGAAGGAATGGCAAGGTCACATTGCAGAGAGACATATGTATATAGATGGGATGAATTTGTGGCTATTGCAGTCTACCACATTTCCTCCCCTGTTTGATTGAAGCTATTCCTTGAGTATCATATTTGTATCTCAATAGCTCACATGTAATTGCCAGAAGTGAGTCCTGTGGCTACCTTAAGTCACCCTAGACCTACTGAATCAGGAACCCTAGGGGTGGGGGTTGGCAATGTGTATTTTAACATCAGGTGATTCAGTTGCACCCCAGTTTGAGAACCATGCTCGGTTGCATACTGTGGTGCTGGGCCCAAGTCCCTTCATTAGGGCCAATGCAGCAATTCTCAAGCTGCAGGAAATCTTCACTGTTGACATAGCTGTGTTCCTCACAGGGAATTGCCCTCACCTTCAGGTACCTGCCTTGCCCAAAGTTATACCCTCCACCAGCACATAGTCCATGGCCAATGACTAGTTGATATAAGGATATAGAAGCCCAACCTCTTATCCCATATTGGGACAATTCTTTTTTTTTTTTTTTTAATGTTTATTTATTTTTGAGAGAGAGAGTGAGGTGCAGAGAGAGAGAGAAACAGAGGATATAAAGCGAGCTCCTCACTGACAGCAGACAGCCTGACGCAGGGCTCGAACTGACAAACTGTGAGATCATGACCTGGTCCAAAGTCAGATGCTCAACTGACTGAGCCACCCAGGCACCTCCCACATTGGGACAATTCTAAAGAGCTTTCTCAGCTCGGAGCTCTCTGTGGATCAGCTGAAGCCTCAGTTGTGACCACATTGCAAGTCAGCTTCTTTCTTTGTCCAGTCCTACTCTCTTTACTGCCTTATAGATCTAACTCTGAAGAGCACCTCCAATATAGCTTTTACACACAACCATCCATCTCAGAGCCTATTTCCAGGGAACTAATCCAAGACATATTTAAAATAACATATGCACAAGGATTTATAACAGTAGAAAATCAGAAACAAATGCCCACAGTAGAGGACTGCAGTCTGTGAAGAGAATTATCAGTGGACATGGAAAGATCTCTGAAAAAATAATGATGATAAAAATGTGTATAGCACTTGCTATGTACTGGGCACTGTTGTAAGGTCTTTATGCATACGTGCTGTTACTGTGCTTAGGTGAAGAAGAGTAGAGAACAAATCAAGAAAGAATCTCCCAGGTATATGAAATAGCATATCTGAAGGTCCAGGGGCAAGAGAGGACTTGAAATATTTAAAAAATTAAATGTATATATTTTATATGTGATGATAAAATGTTATATGTTATGTCATATATAATGGTTTATATGTATAATTTGTAATATATATTATAATAGAATTATATAGTACTAGTGGAGAAAAGACCAGAGATAAAACCAGAGAGTTAAGATGGAACTGGGATGAGGATGTAGCCTGACTGGAGCCCAGAGGCCACTTAAGAGGTTGTTACTCTGGTCCCGGTAATAATAGTAATAATAGTATATTAGTATAATAGTATAATGTAATATATTAATATAATATAATAAGGTAATATAATAATATAATAGTATAATAATAGTATAATAGTAATAATAGACATGGGGAACAAATTCATGAGATAAAGTTAATCCAGTTCAGTAACTTGGATCAGATGTAGGAGGAGGAAGAGAGGCAGATTTGGGTTTTTTGTATGTTAGCACTGGGATACTGTCAGGAATTGGGTTTGATTATATTAAACTGGGGGTCCCTAATAGACATCCAAGTGAAGATGTCAAGTAGACAGTTGGGTATGAATTTTGAATTCAGTCTGATCTGGAGATTGAGTTGACAGTGTTTACATGTCATTTAAAGGCATGAGGTTAGATGAGCTCATTTAGGAAATTAGTGTTGGTCGAGAAGGCTTCCCTTCTGATCAGCCTGAGGACTGACAGATCAGTCCTACATATATACATATATATATTAATTAACAAATATAAATGAATAGATGAAACTCCGTGAGACACCTATCTTTAAGGGGAAGATGGAAGAGAAGGAACATAGCAAAAGTGATGAAATAGGAGCATGAAGAAAATGAGAATAGCAGGAGAGAAGTAACCTGGAAATCCAGAAAGGCAAATGTTTAAAGGTGCCTAATGGCTGCAGAGAATTGTAAACTGGGCCCTTGGGCTTGCCACTTAGGAGGTCATGAGTGACCTCAACAACAGCGGTTTTGGGCAGTAGAGCCCAGATTGTGATGGATTGAATAGTGGAAGTGGGGAAGGAAGGTACCAAGTGAGGAAGGAAGGAGGGTGGAAGGGAGAGGAAAAAGGAAAACTGAATAGGGTGTGTGTGACAAGAAGTCATTTAGAAAGAGATATATAGTATTCAATGACAAATTCCCCGTCTAAAATAATGACTACTAAGATCATAACTATATGACTTTGAACAAGTTATTTAACCTCTACTTCATCTAGTGGTTGTATTACATACTTTAATATATTATGAAATACCCATAAGAATGACCCATAATAGTGTCTAAGCACACAAAAATGGAAATTCTTAAAATAAAATAGAAGCTATCATTATTATTTTTAGCATTAAGTAACTATCATGAAACGCCACACTCTCATAAGACAGGAAGTAAGCCTGAACATGAAATAGCATTTAAAAAAAAAATTTCATTAGTACCAAAAACACATAGACAAATTAAATAAAGATTAGACAAGAGCCACAGGGGTGAGAATTCATGTCCTTATTACTTGTTATTTGTCATCCTAATTACTATCAATATTGTTTAACAGGTAGCCTGATCTCTTAGGTATCAGGGTGACTGAATTTCTGACTGAAAGTGAAATAAAAGTTCACCCCTGAGAGGTGTTACTTCTTTCGGCTCCAAAGAACCAGCTGGTGCTATGAAAACAGTTAATTGGATTTTTCCATCTCCCTCAAAAAAGCTTCTAATAGAGCTCATTTTCTTTTCATACAGGAACATTTTATTCACAAAAATCTTGTTTTAGTATCATGGAGCCAAGTCTATAAGAAGAGTTTGGTACTCCTTCTATTGGATCCCCGTGCGCCATTTGACCAAATCAATACAAATGATTATTGAATGACTTTTGTTTGTTGGGTGGGAGGGGAAATGTTTTCAAGAAAGTCAATACAGGGCATCTGGATAGCTCAGTCAGTTAAGCAATGGGCTTGGGTCATGATCTCGTGGTTCATGGGATTGAGCCCCACGTCAGACTCTGGACTGTCAGCTTGGACCTTGGGGTTCTCTCTCTCTTTTTCTTTCTGCCCCCTTGCCCTCCCCATCCCTCCCCGCTTCCTCACCTTCATGTGTGTTGCACATGCACGTGTGCACATGCATTCTCTCTCCTCAAAATAAACATTTTAAGAAAATCAATACAGTTTTTTTTTTGCCTCAAAAGTAATAAATGTTAAGGGAATTTATGGTTCTGTGTATTACAGACCTACTCAGAAAAATCAGTTATAAGACCTATATCTAAAAAAAAAAAAAAAAAAAAGACCTATATCTACATTGTACTGTCTAATACAATAGCCACAATGGCTGTTGAGCACTTGCAATATGTCTAGTACAACCAAGAAACTGAATTTTTTATTTTAATATTTATTAATTTAAATTTAAAAATTGAGGGGCGCCTGGGTGGCTCAGTTGGTCAGGCAACCGACTTCGGCCCAGGTCACGATCTCATGGTTCGTGAGTTCAAGCTGAGCGCCATATGTATCGGGCTCTTTGCTGACAGCTCAGAGCCTGGAACCTGCTTCAGATTCTGTGTCTTCCTCTGTCTCTGCCCCTCCCCCACTCATGCTCTGTCTCTCTGTCTCTCAAAAATAAATAAATGTTAAAATAAATAAGTAAATTTAAAAGCTGATACACAAGTTATTGGAAAACTTAAGTTTGGAACAACTGTAAGGTATAAATTTACTTTTTCTTAACTGTAAATTTTGTGTAATATAAATACAGATTAAGAATTTTTAATAAGGAGTGCCTGGGTGGCTCAATTGGTAGAGCAGCTGATTCTTGATTTTAGCTCAGGCTCAGGTCATAGTCCCAAGGTCATGGGATTAAAACCCGAGTTGGGCTCCGTGCTGAACATAGAGCCTGCTTGGGATTCTCTCTCTCTGCCACTTCCCTTCTCCCCCATTCATGTGCTCTCTCTATCTCTCTAAAATAAAAAAATTTAAAAAATTTAAAAAAAGAAATTTTAATGAAAATTTAGCATCTGAATTGAGACGTGTTGTAAGTATAAAACATACAGCATTTTGAAGACTTGTTATGAAAAGAATATGTAATATCTCAATAATATTTCATATTCATTACATGTTGAAATGATAATCTTTTGGATATGTGGGGTTAAATAAAAAATATTTTTAAAATTAATTTCACCCATTTATTTTTAATTTTTGTTAAGGTGGCTGCTGGAAATGTTTTAATTACATATGTAGCCTGGAGTATCTATATATACATATATATGTATATGTATATATATATATATATATATATATATATATACACACACACATATATATATATATACACACACACACACAGAAGCATTCCAAGCTTCATTAAAATCTATCAAGACTACTGAAGAGTATATAAAAACAGGCTGGCTATTATTTTATTTCAAGATAGTGGACTTTAAAATTATTGTGCTAATCTTTTACTAATAGCTAATTTTTTATTAGTATTGGAGAGCAAGAATTCTTGTTTGCTCAAAGGTCCTCTTAGCTGGATTAAGAATCAAATTGACACGACATCGATTAACAGGAGAAAATCCAATATAATAGGCTTACACATAGGGAATCCACACAGACATGGAAATTCCAAAAACAGGCGAAATGAGGTATACATGTCATTCTAAACTAAGGAGAAGGGGTAGGGGTCTGGGATTTCAGAGGAAAGGAATGTGGTACCTTCCAATTAGATAGGGGCTGGTGGCAAGGACAATGAAAGAATTCACCTAACGTAGAACAAAGGAGATAGAAGTTTATTGAATACACCACAAGGGAGCATCAGGCAGGACAGTAAAGGAGAGACTGTCTGCTAAGAGGCAGTTTGAGGGGCTGTAAGTATAGGCTGGGTGGAGTGAGGAAGGATGGGAATGTATGGAATTTTCCCTTTTTTGGTAACTGTGCCTGTTTGTAAGTAGCCCATTTGTTAGCTAGGGCTTATGGCCATTTCAAGGTGTGTCCCTTAATGAAACTGTTTGCATTCGGCTTAGTCACTGTTGGCCCTTTTGCCTTACACAAGTTTCCATTCCTCAAGCCTGTTGCCTAAATGTGACCTCTAACAAGGAATGAACTTTATAGAGTGATAAGATGTTTGGTAATTAGATGTTTGCCCTACCATACAAGGGGGTTATTCAGATAAAATTTATCTCTGCCAATAACCCTTATTCTGGGAAAGACTCTCAATTTAGAGTCTTCTATGTAGTTAAGGGAGAGGTAAAAATCTCTCTTGAGCCCACAGGGTCTCAAATGCTTTGGCTCAAAATAATCCACATGCCAAAGTGACACATTCTGTGGGGATCCTGAGGGATCCTACTGAAGGGTTAGTAGTGACTGAATCAGGCACACTTAAAAATAATTGTAGTGAAATATTTGGAAATTTGCCTGAGAAAATATCAAAGTACAGAGAACGTTTTATTTAAGGTGCAATTCATGGCAGCTTCATTAGTAATCAGGAAAAATTGAATATACAACAATAAAAGGTGGTTAAGTCTTAGAAATTATATTAATATCATGAAATTATTAAAAATACTTGTGATGCTCATAGCAATAGGTAAAATGTTTATCACCCAGTGTTAAATGTATAATGCAGTGTACAAAATTTGTATTTGTATTAAAATTAGGACAAAATTTAAATTATATATATAGGGAGAGAGACATGAATTAGAGAGGAACCTGAAAAAAGAAAAATAATTGATTTGTTAATCTAGTGGAAATGTTTTTGTGCCTCCTTAACAAAATGGGGACATTGTTTTGTATAATTATTATATAATAAACATTATAATTGTTATATTACAAACATATAATTCATTATAATGTTTGTGTAATAAATAGGTATAAAGTAAATCAGAAAAATATGCTAGAGTGAATGGAAACATGTAAACATTTCTTTTAGCAATTGAAAATATTTCCATTAAATCACAATATTTGGATTAAATTAATTGGGTATTGCCATGTAATTCAGGATAAAGCTTCCTTTTCTTCTAAAACTGTATCAAGGTTGGGGCGCCTGGATGGCTCAGTTGGTTGAGCATCCGACTTCAGCTCAGGTCATGAACTTGCGGTCCGTGAGTTCGAGCCTCGCATCGGGCTCTGTGCTGACAGCTCAGAGCCTGGAGCCTGCTTCCGATTCTGTGTCTCCCTCTTTCTGCCCCTCTCCCACTCATGTTCTGTCTCTCTCTCCCTGTCAAAAATAAACTTTAAAAAAAAAATCATAAAACTGAATCAAGGCTAAGTGTTCCTCTCAAGGTCACATGACCCAAGCAGATCCTATTTACTATATATCCTGTTGGTGGTTTTAGAAAAAAAGAGATCACAAAGGTGTTTGGAAATTTAATGCTTTGATTGTCAGAAGGAAGACTGGGTTGAGACTGTCAGTGACATTTGCAAATGTGTGAAAGGCAGTATCCCACCCAGAGAGAGAGGAAAAAGAATATCACCATGAAGATAATTTTGTGCTAATATAGGGTGACAGCACCATGATGCTTCCTTCTCTTTTCCCGACCAGATTTTTCATTTTTCTTGTTCCAGTTCATTCTGACAATGATGTGCAGCCTAATTACTTTTTTTGGCATGGCTTTAATTGAGGCCCTTTATCCCTTAAACTCAACATTACATAATTGTTTGCATTTTTTTAACTTTTAACCCCTTCCAATAAGTGCTTAGTCAGTGAATTTCTACTGATTTTGAAAGCAAAGTTGTTCATTTTCCTATATTTTGAAATTTAAAGCAACCTTGTCTAAAATCAGTTAATCGACAAGACTTGAAGTAGAGTTATAAAAATGTTACTAGCATATGCAAATCATTAATCATTTCTATATTATAATCCATTTGACCCACATCACTTCATAAACTTGGCTTTAGAGGAGAATTAAGTTATTGGGGGGGCACAATCTGAATACTGAAGAAGGATAGTTTGTTTTAATATATTAACCTTGAAATGATTCCCAAGTGACAGGCTTACAGGTGCTGATATTTATTCTTTCCTTAAATTAACATAATGTGCAGGAATCATTTTTATGCACCAATTATACTTGGATTACTCGAGCTAGACTATTAGTATTTTAGAGGCAGTTTGGCTTGTTGAAAATAAATCAGGCCTTGGAATCCGAGAATCCTGGGTTCTAATCCAATCTCTGCTATGTCATGCTTGGGGGCAATTTACTTAACCTCTCTGAATTTCAGTTTTCTCATCTTTAAAATATGGGTAATATCACACATCTTATTGCATTATTGTAAGCATTAAATTCGCTAAAGAATGAAGAACACAAAGTCTACTGGTGCATGATAGGTTCTCAATGAACGGTAGCTACAGTGAGCACTGGGCTCCACTGAGATTGTTACTCCACTTTAACAAGACATTCTGAAACGCTGAAGAGCACCCAGAGAAGAGAAATAAAAATCTTAAAGGAGAAAAATAGGTAATTCTCAGGCAAGTTTTAAGAAATAAAAGGAATTCAAATTATTTGAAATGGGTGTATGACAGTTGCAGGCATTATCTAATAGCTCTCTTCAAATACATGAAGGCGTGTGATGAGAGGAAAAGAAGGGGTTCGTGTCTTTCCAGCTCCATCCTGAATAAAAGAAAAATAAATTAGCTTAAATTGCAACAAGTAATTGAGGCTCAACAAAATGACTACCATTTTAACTGTGAAATGTTAGAGAACCATTTCTAGGAGAGATTTCAGAATTTCTGGGGTGGAGATGGGTGATTGCCTACACAGTGTCCATACCTACCCCTTTCTTTTTTAATTTTTTAAATGTTTATTTGTTTTGAGAGAGAGAGAGAGCACAAGTGAGAGGAGGGTCAGAGAGAGAGAGAGAGAGAGAGAGAGAGGAAAGAGAATCCCAAGCAGGCTCCACACTGTCAGCAAAGAGCCCAACACAGGGCTCGAATTCACAAACCATGAGATCATGACCTGAGCAGAAATCAAGAGTCAGACGCTCAACCGAGCCACCCAGGCACCCCTACCCCTTTCTTAACAGTACCCAGATTCTCCTTTGCTTATGTATTCATCCTTCATGCAGCCCAAGAGTTTGGGGAAGGGAAGCTCCCTCTTCCCCTAGTTCTAGTGGAGGGTTTGCGGTTGTCTCAGGTTAATGAACACATCCATTACCCAAGTGGTCATGGTAGTTACAATGTTCAATCAGAATTAATTTCAGGACTCTGGCTTGTGTTGCTGGGAAGTAAGTTCTCTTTTTGTTTTTATTTTATCTTAAAAAAATGTTTTTTAACATTTTATTTTATTTTTTGAGAGACAGAGAGAGACAGAGCATGAGCAGAGGAGGGGCAGAGAGAGAGGGAGACACAGAATCCAAAGCAGGCTCCAGGCTCTGAGCTGTCAGCACAGAGCCCAATGTGGGGCTTGAACCCATGGATACGAGATCATGACCTGAGCCGAAGTTGGTCAACCAACTTAGCCACCCAGGCACCCTAAATTCTCTTTTTATTTATTTATTTATTAAAAAAAATTTTTTTAATGTTTATTTCTTTTTGAGAGAGACAGAGACAGAATGCAAGTGGGTTAGGGGCAGAGAGAGAGGGAGACACAGAATCAGAAGCAGGCTCCAGGCTCTGAGGTGTCAGCACAGATCCTGACGCGGGGCTTGAACTCACCAGCCGTGAGATCATGACCTGAACCGAAGTCGGATGCCCAACCGACTGAACCACCCAGGCGCCCCCCAAGTTCTCTTTTTAAAGAAGGGCATTGTGATGTTCAGATGTGAAGCCTGACACTGTGGTAACCATTTCAGGATTATGAGAGAAGCCAGCCTAAGGGAGAAAGAATGGAGAGACACCAGAAGAAATTAGGACTTTGATGATATTGCAGAGCTGATCAATCAAACCAACGGTTGTCCACCTGACCTTTAGACTGGTCATGTACATGAGCCCAAATCCTTCCGTTGTTTAAGTGGTTTTCTCTAATTGCAACAGAGGATGTCCTAATGAGACAC
The DNA here is from genome assembly GCF_028749965.1 of Puma concolor. Taxonomy (NCBI): domain Eukaryota; kingdom Metazoa; phylum Chordata; class Mammalia; order Carnivora; family Felidae; genus Puma; species Puma concolor. The sequence goes on along the minus strand of NC_141675.1, from coordinate 27,131,336 downwards.
ACATCTATTCTGAAGTTTTATCTCATTTTCAAGTATGTTTGTGTTTCTTCTCCCTACAAATGGGTTACAAACATTCTCAGGAGTAGCATTTTTGAGTTCTGTTTATTTTGGATCTCCTTCAACACCCAATATCATGATCTTTGTGCAATAGACCCTCTAGAAATGTTTGTTTACTGAGGATCGTGGCTGACTGCCCCATCTTCAAATCATATTGTGTCCTATAAGTCTCAGCAGGTACACAGATTGGTTTTGAGGTTATTTTCAAATCTTTTTCCCACGCTGGGCTATCACTGCCATTATCTTTCAGACTGGGAAAACGGTTTCAGTGAACAAATTTACTACCTTTTATTTAGCTCTCTGCCACTCCAGTGTTAGCCAGAACCTAGACTGGCTGGGAAAAAAATTAAAGCTTTTTGGGGAGTTCTACTAAAACCATCACAGCAGTTATAGCTCATTTTAAGGATGTACTAAATATCTATAGAAATAAAACTTGCAACTCCCAGAACTCTTGGAAAATTAATATTTTAATTCAACTTTATGCATGGCTTGCTATTGCACTATTGCATATAACAGAAAAACTGAACCATTAACTAATTCTCTTTCAAATAGCTTGTGATGTTAGCATTTGAAATATGTCTATGGTATGAAAAATTATGTGTGGTAAAAACGTGATTAGCATAGTCCATCACATGGCCATGGACTTCAAAATCAGTGCTGGGTGAATATCAAATTCTGATCCTATGTATGATCCTACAATGTCCTGCTATTCCTAGATGTTTGAGCATCCCTGTGATTGTTCTGTTCCTTCCAACCAGTCTTCTGAACAAACTAAAGCCATGGGAAGACTTCCTTTTTGTCCTCCCAAATGAAAGAAAGCTCATGACCAAAAGCTTTTGTAATTAATTCATGTACATACGTAATAATAATCTAGCTAACTCTTTTCATTTCTCTGAATTTACTTTGGCATAACAAAAGCCATCTCCATCCTTTCCCACTGAAAAAGACAAATACAATTGAAATCACATTTCCATTTTTTCTCTGACTGGGAGGCACATGTAATTCTAGGTGGAGGTTGAAGGACTCAGGACAGATTATAGAAAATATCCTGGTTTGTTAGACTCATGGCATTTATAGAATTGAAGTTCTTTGTTTTTGCACAGAATAAATAAAGAGCAAGGGCTGACAAAGTGTAGGCTTATTGCCAAGTTCCTGACCTTTTAAAGACTCTCAAAGACTCGGAATGTGTTCTGAACCTAGTGAAGTTTCAAGGCCACAGAGAAAAATGAAACTATCAACTCTGACTGATTTTTTTGTCAGAATGTCCGTAATCCCTTTCTGATGGCATCCAACAGCCTTTGGTAAGATACTATACCAATTCTGTTCTTAAGCATTTTTCCAAGCATCCCATTTGTAATGGCTTGCCTGTTTTCCTGGCCACGTAGCCCCTCCCCCTATACCATTTGCAGCCTCCACCCTAAAGAACTGTTGACATTTACATCATGTTTACCATATATGAGCCACTCTTCTAGCCACTTTGCATATATTAGCTCAATTCTCCTAATAACTCTATGAAGTACATAGTGATATTAGACCCAATTCACAGATGGGGAAACTGATGCACTAGGTCATACAGCTAGCAAGTGGCAGAACCAGGATTTGAACTGACACTGACTAGCCCTGGGGGTCTATACTTTTAACCACTGTGCTCCACAGTCTCAAAGCTGACCTCAGGGTTTGAGATCAAACTGACCAGCAAATAGGGAAAAATTATAGGGCCACATTAGTAACCTGTCAGGCCTGTAGCTCAGACTTGATCTGTGTGGCTTGGACCTCAGTTTCCGACACCTCTCATTTCTCCCAAGCCATAGTCCCTGCCCAGTATGGCTAATCCTTTGGAACTAACATTTTGGGTGGAATACCTAAAACCTGAGAGCTGCCTGATCCTAGCTTGCTAAGCACTCTTTGCTTCCTTATCAGCTCACGGACTCTGCTGTTTGCTTCTGCCCGCTGCCCATCACAGACCTCTCTGTGCCTGGCGTGGCCCAATCTTGGTCCAGTTTGTTAGCTCTTTGCCCTTTCCAGCGCTGGCAGGACAGCTCTCTGGACTTCTTTCATGCCTCTGTTGGCACTGTCTTGACATCTCACCGGCATTGTTTATGGCCTTTGTCACCCTCAGAACTCACCTGCCAGCCTCAGTTCTGACCCTTCCTGCTCTTTCCCACTTCTCTTCATGAGAGGGTCTTTGTCCTCACCCCTCCCCAAACTTTCCTCTCTCCATTTTTCCACCTTTTTTATGAACCACACCGTTTTATGTCTTCTCTCCATTTTGCTTATTCTCCCAACTCTTCACAATATCAACTTCTTTGGTTTCTCTTGTAAACATCCAATTTTCTCTTTGTATATTCGCTTCTAATTCTGTTTGTCTCAATTTCCACATGCTCTTCTCCTACTACTCTCTGATTCTAAGAAGTCTTTTACCAACTTTCTATAGGCTGGAAAAAAATCGTATTTTAGAACTGTATTTGTCTGACTTAAATCTCAGAGCTTCAGTTTCCTCATCTGTGAAATAGGGATAATAATACTACCTTACAGAGATATTGTAGGAGTTGCATAAGATCATGGAGAGCACTTGGAAGGCTATGTTACACTAAATAAAGGCCAGGCATTGTTAATACAAAGAACACGATGGAGTCTTTAAAATATGGAAAGAGTAAGTAGTTTCTACTCTGCATCATAAAGCAGCCCAAGAATTAGCCACTTTGTTCCTGTTCTCTAATCTTTATAGCGGGTATTGATATACAGAGCAGAAAGAACCAAATGCATTAGGAAACCTAACAGCCTATAATAGCCATAGGCTATAATAGCCATACAGGTCTCTGGAGTCTGTCAACATCTTTGTGAAATTCTTCAGCACCTCTGTGGAGTCCCTGCTTTCTTCACCAGAAGGAATAAAACTTTTTCTTAGACTAAGCCAGAGATGGCAGTTTACTGGCTAAGTTTGCTTCTCTGATATGCTTTGACAGAACAGTAACCTTTCTTAAAAGTTGCGTATAAATGCATTTAGATCCTATTATAAGTTGGGTTCTCCCAGAAGCAGTGTCTGACGCAAGGATTTGGGTGCAAGTAATTAGTTAAGAAAGCGCTTTCTGACAGCAACTGATAAAGGGGTCAGGAAGCAAAATAAGGCAGGGGAAGAAGCCAAACAAGGATATGATTTCAGGTGACATACCGGACAGCCTGATTCCACTGGGAACACTACAGCATAATTGATACTTCAGAGTTTATCTTTCCTAGAGGTAAAAGAAATGGGTTTTTATAACCTTTACCCCATTGGCCATGGATGACCAGGAAGAGGGGAGGCCACAATCTCTAGGCACTTGTCTTTATCAGGGATTAACTCCAGGGCCCAAGAACAAACCTCCAAAGGTCACCGGGGTGAAACACTAGCAGCAAGGCACGTAGGGGCTGGAGCTGGGCACACAGAGCTAGTAAATGTGATCTGAGGGCCCCAGATGGGGTACATGGTCTCCAGTTTGCCAAAGTCCAACCACTCCCAATACTTATCCTTGGCTAGCTGCAGCATCAGGGGTTCTATAATTGAGGGGCCTGAGTATGGCACTGTAGTTGGAAGCAGGTGCTGGGGGCAGGGGCCCTGACTTGAGGCTATGCTTACTTAGTCCTTTGTACAAGATGGAAAACCTGAAGTTGTCCATATCTGAGAATGTAGAATGTAATGAAGGGGAGTTGATAGTAAAGTCCTCCCTTCCCAAGTCCCCCCTCCTCCCCCTTGTCTTCAACATCATATTCAGCCACTTCATTTCTTTGGCCTGGCCTCCAAAGATGTTTCAGCTTGGTAACTATATACCTTGTGTGATGAAAGATTAATGGGATCAGAATGTCAGATTTGAAAAGACTTAGAGTTTTTTTTTTTATTAAAAATTTTTAAAAACCTTTTTTAATGCTTACTTATTTGTGTGTGAGAGAGAGAGAGAGAGAGAGAGAGAGAGATAGGGCACAAATGGGGGAGGAGCAGAGAGAGAGGGAGACACAGAATCTGAAGCAGGCTCCAGGCTCTGAGCTTTCAGCACAGAGCCCGACGCAGGGCTCGAACTCATGGACTGTGAGGTCATGACCTGAGCCAAAGTCAGACGTTCAACCAACTGAGTCACCAGGCACCCCTAAAAAAAATTTTTTTTAAGTTTATTTATTTATTTTGAAAGAGAGAGAACAAGTGGGGTAGGGGCAGAGAGAGAGGGGAGAGAGAGAATCCTAAGCAGGCTCCGCACTGTCAGCACAGAGCCTGATGTGGGGTCTCAAACTCATGAACCATGAAATCATGACCTGGGCTGAAATCAAGAGTCAGATGCTTAACCAACTGAGCCACCCAAGCGCCCCAAGACTTAGAATTTTAGATACATCCCGTAACTTTACGGTTTGTGAAAGGCAGTTCTAAAAAGTTGTGACTTTTTTTTTTTTTTAAACATGAGCTATTCATGGGCTTTGTGTTAGATGATTTTGTCCAACTGTAGGCTAATGTAAGTGATCTGAGCATGTTTAAGGTAGGCGAGACTAAACTCTGACACTTGGTAGGTTAGATGTATTAAATGCATTTTCGACTTACATTTCAACTTTTGATGGGTTTATCAGGAAGAAGTTGTAACTCTTACTATGGTCACGGAGCTAGTCATGGGACAGACTATGGGAGCCCCTACGTCTCCTGTGTTCTGTGGGGTTGCTTCATCCAGAGATCAGCTTTATCCAGCACTTCTACACATGAGTCACTGGGCTGACTCCACGGGGAAACCGAGTTGGATGAACTTATTAAATCGTGGAGTGCAATGTAAATGTTTAAGTGTGGTTATGACCTCAAGAAATGTCTTGCCCTACTGAAACTGTTAAGTTTTGAGGGGCAGCAGCTACAGATTATTGCACAGAAAATGGAGGGCATTAAACCAATTCTCTCTATGATGCCTTTCTAATATTGCCTAAATGTATTTTATATCCTTAATGTTTCCCACAAATTCACCCATAAAGGTCTACTTGATTTTAGTCCACTAGAGCTGATGACTGAGGTAGTTTAGGAAATTGGCTTATACTTTGCATTTGAAAAACATAAATGAATCCGTAATTGTAACCTTCTGAACTGTTCCAAGCATTAGCTTATTGAGGATACATCCCTAGAAACATAGAGATGCCAGTTCAATAAGATAATGCCCAAACTAACATTTAGCCCTGTGCTTGGCATACAGAAAGCAGCCAATGAAGTTTTTAAGAAACAGAGAAAATTATATAAAGCACTGCAGGCTTTTGAATTAGATTGGAATAATATCTTGAGATGCCTTTCATTTTAATTTTTTCCAAAACCTACATGGGAGGCAGGAGACTTGACCTGTCTACTAATTGAGATAGTTCTCAAGAGGAGATCCAGGGAATTTGGGCTGACTGGTGATGAATTAGACAAAAGACTGGTGATGAATTAGAACACACATCTGTGGGTTGAAATATGGGAGTCCAGGCTGACTGATGGGCTGAAGGTGGAGATGGGGCAGACACGCTGGGAACCTGGGAAGGCATCGCAGAGGGTCAGAGAAAGGGAGGCTGAGTAGAGAGTGGAGCTTGAGACTCAGCACTCTCGATTTTGTAGCATGGTGGACCTGTACTGCTCTGGAGAAGAAGGTAAAAGCAACAGGCTCTGGCCTGAAGAATTGAGGATCACACATTTTGAACACCTGGAAGTCAAATGCTGCCTGCAAAACCCAAGGTTGTTCTGGGTGGCTAAGAACTAGTCTGGCATAACAAGCTGTCTCATTTGTCTGTCTTCATGACTGACATCTGATGGAGTCATTTGATTCTCATCAAGCTCCATGACAAATGATGGTGGGTATGACTTATTTGGCTCTTAAACAATGTAAGTGCAACCCAGGCGGTCACCCTCCCTTCCCCTTTCAGAAGGCAGTATCCTCTTAGCTACAGGGACAAGCAGAAAATTCCATATTACCAGAGTTCCCCCAGCTTCTTAGGTGTTTCGTTCTGTTCTGTTAGCTACCCTCCTCCTTCTGTGTGTAGTGCTGGTGTTTCTAAGGCTCAGTGCACATGATAGGCTGAGCTGCCATGAGGATGGGTGGCTAAAGCCTCCCTTTTTTGCCCCATGGATCATTCAGTTATCCTAAGACTGTCATATCAAGGCAAACAGGTAGAGTCAAATTTCATTTATGAAAGGGTTAGGCAATTTCTGCACCTTTTTTTTTTTTTTAACATTTATTCATTTTTGAGAGACAGAGAGAGAGCACAAGTGGGAGAGGGGCAGAGAGAGAGGGAGACACCGAATCCGAAACAGGCTCCGGGCTCTGATAGGTCAGCACAGAGCCCGATGCAGGGCTCGAACTCACGAACCATGAGATCATGACCTGAGCTGAAGTCGGACACTTAACCAACTGAGCCACCCAGGTACCCCAGCACAGGTTTCTAAGGAAGGGAAATAAAAAGTCAATTTCTCTTTCCCCTGGATGAGGGGAAGAAGTGGCTGCCCTTTTGCAATTCCCTGTATGAGGCACAGACAGACCACTTCCTTTTGTTAATTATACCAAGTACAAACATACTGCCCAAACACAGACATTCTCTTTCTAGGCTGGGAAAAAAATAACCAAAACCCATTCGGAGGAGTAAAATATTTTTTCAATTAGCATAGAGTCTTGTCCAGCCCTTGGAGTCAATGAACCCCATTGATTGTGTAGAAGTGTATTTGATTTCTCTTCTGCTCTGTTCTCATACCTACCGGCATAATAGAAAAGCTGTATTATTAGTCTTCAATGACTTTTTTTTTTTTATAACATACGGATTAGATTAAACTCTTCTGGTTTAGCAGTAGGGAGCTATTTTAACTCTTCCTTGCATCTACAACACCCTATATGCAAAAAATGTTCCATAAACGTTGCTTATGGCGATAACAAATGAGGGAGACTGACTTGGGTCTTTTTCTATAATCATGCTTCTCCTTTTGCCACTGCCAGTCTCTTTCTGGAGAGAATTGCAAAATAGATCAAGATGTCTTAAGTCATCTTTGCTCTCTGTCTTTGCTGCCTCCCAGCATCAGTGGCAGAGGGGTCTCCTGGTGGTCCTATTGCTTCCAGTAAAATCTGTTCTTGTCTGAAATACAATTAATAAGCGCTTAAAGAGTTACCCTTCCAAGGCCTGTACTTAGAACAGAGATTACCAACTAAAATTCCCACTGGAGTAGATGGATGACTTAAACGAGGAGAGGGGGTAGATAGCTCCTTCTCAGCTCCAGTCACATACTGTGACGAGGAAGGGAATTCTGACCTGGTATTGCCAGTTATTTCAATATTTAAAGACACATTTTTAAAAGCTTTATTTATTTTTAAGAGAGTGAGACAGAGCATGTGCAGGGGAGGGGCAGCGAGAGAGGGAGACACAGAATCTGAGGCAGGCTCCAGACTCTGAGCTGTCAGGACACAGCCCGATGCGGGGCTTGAACTCACTGCACAAGATCATGACCTGAGCCAAAGTCAGATGCTTAACCGACTGAGTCACCCAGGCGCTCCAGGGTTTGTTTGTTTGTTTGTTTGTTTGTTTGTTTGTTTGTTTTGAGAGAGACAGAGAGAGAGAGAGAGAGAGAGAGAGAGAGAGAGAGGGAGAATCCCAAGGAGGCTCCACACTCAGTACAGAGCCCGATGCAGGGCTCAATCCCACGACCCTGGGATCATGACCTGAGGCGAAATCATGAATTAGACGCTTAACCGACTGAGCCACCCAGGTGTCCCAGTTCTCTTAATTTTTCAAGAAAAGCTGGAAAGCTTGATTTTATGTAAAATCTTCAAATTTTTTAAGTGAGGTATATAACATGACACCATTTAGGTAAATTAGAACACAAGGACACATTGTGTGGTATGTGAATTATATCTCCATAAAACCACTTTAAAAATCACATACACACACACACACACACACACAAGAATACAAGCACACAAGCCCACTCCTAGCTACCTATCTAACAAAAATGGATGGATACTTCCATAAAAAATCCAGTATAAGAAAGTTCAAAGCAGCTTTATTTGTAAAAGCCAAAAATGAGAGAGAAGCCAAATGCCCCTTGTTGAATGATGGTTCCATAAATTATTGCCACATCAACTATTGATAAGACAAAACTGAGTTTAAAAAAAAAAGGCAAAACTGAGTCAAGAACTACCCTCACAAAATCTTTGTAGTGCTTCATGGTGGGAAGGGCAAACAAAGGCAAGATAGTTACTGACATTTCAAAGTCTGCTTTGAGGGGAGTCTTTCAACATAAGGAAGTGGATCTTGGTTAAAACTAGGTAAGGGTAATGATGCAATAGTTTAGGACTGATAGACCCAGCAAGGCAAAGCAAAGGGTTTAAAGCGACGAAAAGTATAAATTATTGTTTGATGAGTTTCTTTCAGGAAGTTGCTGGAATGAGTAAAAAAGTGGTTTGCAATTTTTATCTTCCTGGACAAGAGTTTACTGAAGCAGTAAAATCATACTGATGATACCAATGGAATAGTAAAGTCACATTAACGTAGACAGTAAGCTGTATGAATGTAAATGGTTTGGGTTCTCACCTTCCATAAGAGAATGGATACCTTGTGGTAGATTTATAAAATGAATACTACTCAGCAATAGAAAATGAATAAACTACTCCTACATGGATGAATTTTAGAGGCATAATGGTGAGTGAAAGAAGGCAGATGATGAAGAGCATATACTGTATGACATGTCCAAGAACATGTAAAATATTCAAAAACAGGCAAAACTAATCTATAGCAATAGAAACTGAATAGTGGCACCTCTGAGGGGGGAGGGGCAGGTGATAGCTGTATTGCCCGCTAATATTGCCTGAGAAGGGGCACAAGGGGACCTTAAGAGAGTGTTGGAAATATTCTATGTCTGGGTGGTAATTACATGGAGATTCACTGAGCTTTATACCTAAGATTAAGAGACTTTATGCACTTTAAAATATATATCTGACCTCAATTAAAAAAACATGAATGCATTCAAAGAAAAAGATATGTATTATACACATTAAAACTGTTTTCTGGGGTTGGGGTGGGGAAAGAATGGGAGGTATAAGGATAAAAGGAAATTATGAATGTAAACAAACAAGAGAGAGACCTGGCAAGAATCAAAGAGGCCAACACATCAGGAACTGCAATTATGTAATGCCTCACTCAACTTTCTCCTCTTGATATCCCAAATTACGTATATTTAAAAGATTTTTTCTTGAGAGAGCGAAAGAGATAGAGTGCAAGTGGGGTAGGGGCAGAGAGAGAGAGGGAGACAGAGAACCCCAAGTAAGCTCTGTGCAAACAGTGCAGAGCCCAACGCGGGGCTTGATATCATGAAGTGCGAGATTATGACCTGAGAAGAGATCAAGAGTTGGATGCGCAACTGACTGAGCCACCCAGGAGCCCCCAAAGCTAATTTTTTTAAAAAGATAAAATCAACTATAAAATGTACATGTGTCAAATATTTTCTTTAAGTCGTTAATAAGGTAACCAGTAAGATGTTACAACCAGTTCAAGAGACAGTTTATTAAGAGCAGAAACTTACAGGGCATAAAGAATTTTGAAATGAATTTTCCAAATAGGTGCAAAATGGATCCACCAAGTGGACCTGTCTAGTCATCTATGCAACAACCAATTGCATTTCGCTGGACACAATTAAATTGTATTTATCTGGACAAGAATAATTTATATTATCAGTTTTCTAAAACTAACATCATTTTAAAGATAAATAAATAAATAAAACAGGGGCACCTGGGTGGATCAGTCAGTTAAGCTTCTGACTCTTGATCTCGGCTTAGGTCTTGATCTCACAGTTCATGACATGAAGCCCCGCACTGGGCTCTGCATTGGCCATGCAAAGCCTGCTTGGGACTCCCTCTCTCCCTCTCTTTCTGGCCCTGAAACACATTCTCTCTCTCTCTCAAAATAAATGAATAAACTTAAGAAAAAAGTTAACCAACATTTAAAAAATAAAAAAGACCAAAGGTAGTGAAAGGAAGAGTTTACTTGGATGGGTGAGCTAGAGAGGATACCACCACTGAGCCTTTTATACCCTTTCTTAATATATATGTATATATACATACATATGTTCATAAAAAGCATGTTATATATATGTATACATACAAATACAACACCAGGAGTTCTGAGTAAAACATGTATACAGGCCTGTTTTAGCCCTTGAACCTTAAGTTTTCAAATGCTGTTTAAAAAGGTTCAATGTTTGAGTTTCCTAAAACAGCAAAATCATACTGATGATGCCAGTGGAATAGTAAAGTCACGTTAATGTAGAGAGTGAGCTGTATGAATGTAAATGGTTTGGGTTCTCACCTTCCATAAGAGAATGACCCTAAAGGGGTCCCTAAAGGTCAGGGACCCCTAAAGGTCATCTGTTTTAAAAATGCCTCGAGTTACAAGACTGACACCGTCTTGCAGATTCTTGGCCACCAGTCAGCAAAAGGGGCACATTTTAAGAGGCAGCCCTGTCTTCCAACTGTCCAGAAATCACCCCCTACTTCCCAGCCACCTTTCTTCCTGCTGGTGTGGCTGGTCCTGATTCTAAAATCTAGGTGGTTTTTTGTATTTGTTTGTTTGTTTAATTTTTTAAGTCTATTTACTTTTAGAGAGAGAGAGCAACAGAGCACGAGCGGGGTAGGCACACAGAGAGAGGGACACAGAATCTGAGACAGTCTCCAAGCTCTGAGCTGTCAGCACAGAGGCCAACAAGGAGCTCCAACTCACAAACCCATGAGATCATGATCTGCGCCGAAGTCGTATGCTTAACCGATTTAGCCACCCAGGCACTCCTAAAATCTAGTCTCATTGTGTGTTTTCATTTTTGGTTTTTTAATTTTTTAGGTTTATGTATTTATTTTTTTAGTAATCTCTACACCCAACAGGGGCTCCATCCCACGACCCCAAGATCAAGAGTCACGTGCTCTTCCAACTGAGCCAGCCAGGTGCCCTTCGTTGCATATTTTTAAAAAAATCTTACATAAGAGATGCTAATCTGGATTTCTGATGGAATATCAAGATGTCTTTTTCATGGTCATTTGTCTTGTTAGCTTTCTGTCTCAGGCAGTGGGAGAAGATGCAGTCCAATTCTTGATCACGAGCCAGGAGGAAAGGCAGAGAGCTCTCAATTTCACAAAAGGAACAAAGCTTCATTTATAGCATGCCACTGCACATGATAGAATTTCATGAGTCAGTCGATAAGGATAATTAAACAGTGTAGGTCAAGGACTAGATACAACCATTCAACCTCCTTAAAATCCATTAGGCAAAAGCTTGAGGAATATTATTTAAAAATTTTTTTTCAACGTTTTTATTTATTTTTGGGACAGAGAGAGACAGAGCATGAACGGGGGAGGAGCAGAGAGAGAGGGAGACACAGAATCGGAAACAGGCTCCAGGCTCTGAGCCATCAGCCCAGAGCCTGATGCGGGGCTCGAACTCACGGACCGCGAGATCGTGACCTGGCTGAAGTCGGACGCTTAACCGACTGTGCCACCCAGGCGCCCCTTGAGGAATATTATTTAAAAGCTGCAATATTTAATCATTGGTGCATTTCTTAAAGTGCCTTATTGCTGCTAAACAATGTTGAGAAAGTAATAAAAGCCCAAACCCTCAGCAATATTACTATATTTTGAAATTAATTTTTTGATAAAGGAATAATCTTTTCTTTTCTCCCACTGTCTGAATTCCTTACTCTTGGCCTTCCTTCCTGTGCTTTACTCTCCTTGGACTGGTGTCTCTCCCCTTCAAAATCCTTTTTCCAGAAAGCATGCCAATTTTTCCCCTCATCTTTTATCACTCAAGTTTTTCAGCCCTTTAAAAAAAATTTTAAGTAATTTTTTGTTAAGTTTATTTATTTATTTACTTAGAGAGAGAGTGCAAGTATGAGTGGGGGAGGGGCAGAGTGAGAGAGAGAGAGACACAGAGAGAGAGAGAGAGAGAGAGAGAGAGAGAGAATCCCAAGCAGGCTCTGCCCCATCAGCACAGAGTCTGATGCAGGGCTCGAACTCACTAAACATGAGATCATGACCTGAGCCGAAACCAAGAGTTGGATGCTTAACCGACTGAGTCACCCAGGCGCCCCTCAGCACTTTTAATACATAGTTTCTTGTAGCACATTTTAAAATATCAACTTTATTGAACTGTAATTCACATATAAAATGTACCCGTATTGAACCCAAGTTTGCTGGGTTTTGACAAATGTCTATACTGCTATCGCCATCACCACAATCAAGATCGAGAATATTTCCATCACCTCAAAAAGTTCCCTTATACTCTTTGCAGTTAATTTCCCCACTCCACCTCCACTTTTGTCCCCAGTATACTATTGATATGACTGTAAACTAGCTTTGCCTATTCCAAAGTTTCATATCAATGGAATCATACAGTATGTTCTGTTTGGTGTCTACCTTATTGGGCTTTGTAGAATGGTCTTGAGATTTATGTGTTATTGTGTGTATCAGTTTTTCTTCTTTTGATTGCTGTGTTGCATTCCATTGTACAGATATACCACAATTAGTTGATCCATTTCCTTGCAGTTGGAAATTTGGGCTGTTTCCAGCATTTTGCTACTATAAGTAAAGCTTATATGAACATTTGTGTACAGGTTTTGTGTGGACATGTATTTTCATTTCTCTTTGGTATATACACATACATATACATGCACATACACACAAATATATGTGATTATATGATAAAATGTATATTTAACTTTATAAGAAAACTGCTCAGTTATTTTTTGTAGTGGTTATACCATTTTATATTCCTACCAGCTGGTATGAGATTTTTCAATTCTTCCACATTCTCACCAATACTTGATATTGTCAGATTAAAAAAAAATTTATTACATAGCATTTTATTTTTTTATTAAAAAATTTTTTAGTGTTTATTTATTTTGAGAAAGAGAGAAAGAGACAGACAGAGCACAAGTGGGAGAGGGGCAAAGAGAGGGAGACAGAATACAAAGCAGGCTCCAGGCTCTGAGCTGCCAGCACAGAGCCCAATGTAGGTTAGGGCTCGAACCCACGAACTGTGAGATCATGACCTGAGCCAAAGTTGGATGCTAACTGACTGAGCCCCCCAGGGGCCCCATATAGCATTTTATTTTTTTAAAAAACTTTCTTCTCATAGAAAACATTTTCACATTAAAGATTCCTAGAGTGTGAAAATAACAATTTTTTACTTACAGTTTTATATTTGTAGGCAGATTATTTTAGGACAAGTAAAATAACTGCATTTTAAGATTAAATCTGTTTAGAATCTGTAATATTTTGATCCATCTCTAAAGGGGCCTCTTTCCTGCATGGAACTTCTCTATACTCAAGCTCTCCAGGCTCTTCTTTCCAGGATTTAGAAATTAGTAATGTGAAATATCAGTATTTCCTCATTTTAAGGTTTTCCGAGGACATGTAACCATCTGTTACTGGTATTGACTGAAGAGAGAGAGAAGTTTTTAAAAATTAAACACTGGGGCGCCTGGGTGGCTCAGTTAGTTAAGCACCTGACTTCCATTCAGGTCATGATCTCATGGTTTGTGAGTTCGAGCCCCACGATGGGCTCTGTGCTGACAGCTCAGAGTCGGGAGCCTACTTCAGATTCTGTGTCTTGCTCTCTCTCTGCCCCTCCCCTGCTCACACTCTGTCTTTCTCTCAAAAAATAAAAAATAAAAATAAAAAAAACATAAAAAAAATAAACACTGATTGATTTTCTGCAAAGTCTTTACTTATGAGTTAACAATCTTTCCCTTTCTCTGTCATTCCCAGGACAAATACAGAAGTTTGATCATTTATTGATAGCAATAAAGCTGAATTCCCTTCAAGAGTTTGATTAGCTAAAAGGCAAAAAGCTCATATATGATGTTTAGTTATCCTGTGAGTCTTGTGAGAAGCTGGGAGACAACCCCATAAGCTCACCAGAATAAGGAACCCAGTCTCCAAATTTCTTGGATACAATTCCTCTTGAACCTTTTCCCCAAAGACTAAATTCTAAAAATAACCAGGTGATTAGGAGAAGAGGTTTGTCTCACCATTGGACTTACCTGTTATTGCCTCTTTATCGTGAGTTGAATGGTGTGACAGAGCAGAGGCAAAGAGGTGTACAATCAGTTCTCAAGGTGTTGAGTCAAAAAGGTCAGAGCTTCCACGGTGTGGCAACAGCTTTGCAGATGCCCACATCATGACAGTTGAAATAACAAAACCCAACAAAGGTGGAAGCCGAGAGGGCCCAAACACCTGCCTTGGCAGCTTTTTGTAAAGCATCTCCTCGACCATAGTAACCACTTGTCCAAGGCCCCAGTGACTATGGAGACTGAGGGCTGCAGTCAGGGGTAGTTCATCACAGAACCAGGATTCAAATAAGCAGCTGGAATTAGGCCCAGGAGCAAAACACTGCCAACCCTCTCACCAGTCCAGGGGAGAGATGCAGCCTTGGAACCCCAACGGCGGTTGGGTTGAATGTGCTGTGTTCTACACCATCCTGGGGCAGGTCAGTCCTGGAGAAATGCTGAGACACGAGCCAAGTCTGACCACTGGGATTCGTAGCAACAGAGCTCAGCCTCTTTGGGCACTGCCCAGGACATGCAGCCTCCAGAGACTCCCCATCTCTCTCCTGAAGGCTCAAGGTCACCCCCAGATTTAAAAATTTTTGTTGCTCTAGTGGATGTATAGAGATATCAGATTGTAGTCTTAATTTACATTTGTCTGCATGCCAATGGTAGCACATCTTCATATGCATATATCTTCTTTTGTGAAGCCCCTGGCACTGTTTTGATTTGCAGCTTGGGGCCTTTTTTTCTGTTTCTCAAACACTACTAACTTGTTCCTCCTCACTATCCTTGACTTGCTTTGCATTTGCTCTGAAGTTCTTCCAGATTGTCTCAGACTGACTCCTTTTCATCAGTGAGATCTCATCTCAAATAACACCTCAGAGAAGCCTTCATTTTTCATCACCTTACCCTCTATGGTTGTCTTTAGAAGACTTTTATAACTGCCTGCAATTATCTTATTTCTGTGTTTGTTTATTTTCTTTTGTTTCAGAAGTTTTAAAAAAGTTTATTTTGAGAGAGAGAGAGTGAGAGAAAACAAGTAAGGGAAGGGCTGAGAGAGAGGGAGACAGAGAATCCCAAGCAGGCTCCACCCTCAGCACAGAGTTGATGCGGGACTTGAACCCACGAACCGTGAGATCATGACCTGAGCCAAAATCCAGAGTCTGACGCTTAACAGACTTAGCCACCCAGGTACCCCTATATTTGTTTACTTTCTTATCATTTGCCTATTTCCACTGGGATGTAAACTCCACAAGAGTGGGTCTTTGTCTGGTTTGTGGTCAACGAGGAAAATGAAACTATATAATCAAAGACTGGATACAACCATATGACCTCCTGAAAATCCATTAGTCGAAAGCCTGGGAAGCATTATTTAAAAGCTGCAGTATTAGATTGTTAGTGCATTTTTAAAAGTGCTTTATTGCTGCCGTTAAGAACAGTACATGGGCCACTGTAAGTGCTCAATAGGTATTTGCTCAACAAATGGCAGTGCAGAGTTCACAAAGTGCTCTCATAAGAGTCTCACTTCAATCGTCCATTTATTCCATTCACATTTGCTGAAAACTATGGAAATACGCCAACCATTATGAGGATATAAAGAGGAATAATTATTCCTCCTCTCAAGTTGCTTGTGATATTTTTTTAAAAAATGAGTTCTTATTGCAATATTAATATATGTTAATGATAGAAAGTTAAATAGTACAGAAGAGAAAGTCACTGCTTCTTCTCAGAGATAACCATTATTAGTAGTTTCCTTTGTATCCATCTAGAATGTAGACAATTATACACATGTACACACACACGTACACATATACAGACACACACACACACATCCCCCAAAATGGCATCTTAAGAAAGCATAGGGGCTTTTTTTTTCTAAAAATTTTAATGTTTATTTATTTTTGAGAGAGGGAGAGAGAGTGAGCGGGGGAGGAGCAGAAAGAGAGAGGGAGACACAGGATCCGAAGCAGGCTCCGGGTTCTAAGCTATCAGCACAGGACCTGAATCAGGGCTCGAACCCACGACTGTGAGATCATGACCTGAGCTGAAGTCGGATGCTTAACTGACTGAGCCACCCAGGTACCCCAGAAAACATAGTTTTTAAGTTGTTCATGATGTTATGGTGGAAGCTAGGGTTGCCAGACTTAGTAAATAAAAATATAGGGAGCTCAGTTACATTTGAATTTCAGACAAACAACAAATAAAAATTTTTAGCATAAGTATGTCCCAAATATTGCATGGGATATACTTCTACTAAAATGTTATTGGTTGCTTAGCTGAAATTCAAATTTAACGGGTTACCCTGTGTTTTACCTGACACTCCTGGGTGGAGACAGACGTTCCAAATGATCAGTTACAATATGGTGCTATATTTTCAGTAACAGAAGTCAAGACACAGGTTGAGGGACCACCGAGGAGAGACTGACTAACTCTGCCAGGCAAAAACAGCAAAAGTAGACAGTTGCACGGGGACCCAATATGTGGATAGGAGCCTGATAGATGGAATTAGAGAAAAAGGTCAGGAAAGAGCATATGCAAATGAAAGCTGTGGAGAGATTGAGCAGATTTGGAAAATAGTATGACATTTAATGTCAGAGAGGTTTTAGGGCCCAAGAAATTCGTGGGGATAAAATAGCTGGGATAGGAAGAAGGTAAAGGGCAAATGGGATCAGATTATGATAGATTCTATACACAGGTCAAGAGGGGAGTTATTATTCTGTAGACGAGCATTTGCCAGACTCTTCTTACCTCAGCCTTTAAAAAAAGAAGTTGTGGAACCCCTTTCATAGAAATACGTAATCTTTCAAATCCTTTTTGAATTTATTTTTTAAATCATTTTTATGGTATATTGTAATTGAGCGAACCGAAGCAAAATTATATAGCTATTGTATTATGAAGTTCTTTTTTAAATTTTTTTTTTCAACGTTTTTTATTTATTTTTGGGACAGAGAGAGACAGAGCATGAACGGGGGAGGGGCAGAGAGAGAGGGAGACACAGAATCGGAAACAGGCTCCAGGCTCCGAGCCATCCGCCCAGAGCCTGATGCGGGGCTCGAACTCACGGACCGCGAGATCGTGACCTGGCTGAAGTCGGACACTTAACCGACTGCGCCACCCAGGCGCCCCTGAAGTTTTTTTTTAAATACGCTCCTGAATGTCAGTAATATATGGAGACAAATCTTGAGTATTCCCCAATTAACAATGAATGCATGCTGCTTAATTTACTTTTAATTCTGTAATAAGTTTGATTTGTCACCTAATAAATTAGGATGTGACATATTATACAGTTTGGCTTTGAGGCCAAGTATATACGAAAGTGTGGAAGTGAAATTTAATTTTGTTCTATGGCATCAGAAACCGTTTATATTCTTTTCACGACCTGATGTGTGGAATTCTTGCACTTTTGCAGCTTAAGAGAACAGATTTGTTTTTGTCTTTTAATGTTTTGTTTCTTTTTTTTTAAAGTTTCTTTATTTTGCGAGAGAAAGAGAGAGGAGAGGTGAGGCAGAGAGAGAGAGGGAGTAAGAGAATCCCAAGCAGGCTCTGCACTGCCAGTGTGGAGCCCTACTGCAGGGCCTGAACCCACAAACCATGAGGTCATGACCTGAGCAAACCAAGGGCTGGCTGCTTAACCAGTTGAGCCACCCAGGTGCCCCTAACATTTTGTTTCTTAATGACAGGATAGGAGACAAGGTTTCAGACTTTTCTTGGTAAATAACACATGGCTTGGTATGCACGGGATTTTCATCCAGCAAAGTAAATTACATTCCAGTCAAAGGGAAAAGAATTGCCACTATATTCCCTCTTTTTAACACTGTTTTTGTAATTACTTGATGTACCTTCAAAGCTTTTGATAAGAATCATGCAATTTATAGATCTATTGATGTACATGAGGCAAATTGGTATTATTATAGTTTTATTCTCCCCATTATCTTGTTATATTGCAATATTTATGTTCTACAGGCTTTCTGTCTTTAACCAGTGGTTATACAGCTTAGTGAATTATAAGGCTAATGTCCTTAAAACCACCATTAATGTCAGAAGACAGAGATTTTCCTCCACATGTTCTGTCCCAGTCTCAACTCATCCTTCCCTCGTGACAAAGCACTATCTTAACTTTATGATATTTACTTCCTTATTTTTCCTTACAGTTTTATAATCCAAGTGTGCTAGACTTGAGATTGAATTCTATAGTTTTGCCTGTTGTTTTTTTTTGTTTGTTTGTTTTAAGGTTTGCTTTTTGAGTCTTTTAATTTACAGGTTTCCTCTTCATACCTCTTGTTTTTCTCTTTGCAATTATTTGTTCTAGAAACATGAGAATTACTCCTGTAGCTGCCCACAGTCTAGATTTGTTGATTATATTCCCCTTTTAACATGTGCCTCGGTCCTCTTATTCCTATAAATTGGTGTTTGGATCTTGAGGCTTAGTGAGATTCAGACTTAATTGTTTTAGCAAGATCATTTCACAGTTGGTGATATATTCTTCATTAGGACACACATAATGTTTAATTGTCTCTCTTTTGTACCCTGAGCCACTATACATGCTTAATGTTCAGATGATTTAGTTATTTAGGGGTTGCAAAAGGTAATATTCTTATTCTCACTTTTCTTCTTCATTTATTTGTTGGAAATCATTTATAAAGAGAAACTTTGCCTCAACTATTATTTGATTATGTAGTATAAAGTTCATATAGGAAAGGCAGGTTAAAGAATTCTTTCCTTTAACTTCCTGATTTTCTAAATGAATAACATCTTCAAGGTGACCAACTAGCTGTGTGTGTGTGTGTGTGTGTGTGTGTGTGTGTGCAAGTGCGCACGTATGTGTGTGATACTGAACTCATGAATTTAAACATTATTGATGTGTTCAGACCTCCCATAGATATTATCCTTACTCATCCTAAAATCATCTCGTCTTTAAGACAACTCTTCAAGTTGGCTTCCAAGTCCTCAAAAGATACATTTTTGAAGTCTGTTAACAAGAAGAATTTGGGTGGAAGAAAAGACCACAAAGGAAATAGGAATTTTGCACCAAAAGGATTTGGTTTGGCTGGCTTAAGGAATTTTGTTTTGTAGTCTGTGCATACCATATTTCACTGGAAATTGAATTTTCTTTAATATTGTTAGTCTCATGCCAGTGTGGGTGGCAAGATTTACCAAAGACAAGCACTATCAGAATGTGAGTCATAGAAACTCTACCTGACTGAAGAGAAATAAGAGGTTGTCTGACAGGTCCAAACTATCTTTCTTGCTGGGAAATAACCATGACTGGCCTTGAAGAGGAACCACCCTCTCCTGTAGGTGATGCATAGCTGAGCTTTGGCAATAATTTACAGTCTCTGGAGCATTGGTGCTGTCTGATATGTCCTCAAGCCTCTTTGCCGTTAATTGCAGCTTCTCTTACTAGACTCTATGTTTAACCCCTTTGAAACTGTTTAGTATAGGGAAGTGTTTGCTTTCTCAGTGAAATATTTTAAACACACAGAAAAACAAAAAGGGTAACATTACAAACATCTGAACAAGATGTTTGTTTAGATATGAACAATCTAAAATTCACAAGTTTTAGGGGCACCCGTGTGGCTCAGTCGGTTAAACGTCCAACTTCAGCTCAGGTCATGATCTCACGGTTTGTGGGTTCAAGCCCTGCAACGGGTTCTGTACCAACAGCTGAGCCTGGAGCCCACTTCAGATTCTGTGTCTCCCTCTCTCTTTCTGCCCCTCTCCTGCTTATGCTCTTTCTCTCTCTCTGAAAAATAAACAAACATTTAAAAATAAAATAAACTCTGTCCCAATTTAAAAAAATAAAGTAAAATTCACAAATTGTATTATTTTGTCATACTCGCTTTAGACCATTTTTAAAAAGAAAGAAATATTAAGCATATGGTTCTCTTTGTTCTCTATACTAGTCCTGTTTACCTCTCTCATTGTAGAAGCAGTTGCTTCCAATGTTGGCATATCCTTTATTCGAATGTTGACATATCCTTCCTGTGCATATTTTTATGCTTATGCTTTAGATGTACATATCTATGAAAAATATTTAGAATTGTTTGTTTTCAAAGTTTATATAAATGTTATGATACTGCATGGCATCTCATCCACTATCTTGCTTTTCTCACTGAACATTTTGCTTTTGTAATCTATCTATATTGACACATCAAGTTTATTGACTTCACTGGTACATAGTAGTCCATCATTTGAATATACATGAATGTATTTATGTATTCTCTTATTAGTGTACACTTACGTATCTCATTTTTTCCTATTGCAACACAGTAGAATCCTTGAATATGCATGTGGGAGAGTTTCTCTAGGGATATATGTGGAAGCAGAATTCCTGGGCACAGTGTATCATAAATCTTCAACTTCACTAGATATTACCAAATTACTCTCTGATGTGGTTATATTAATTTATATGCTCACAAGCAGGGGTTGCAAGTTCCTATTTCCCCATAGTGAGTGTGATGAGACTTACATTTTTGTCAATCTGATGGATATGAAGTGGTATCTCATTGACATTCTAATTCTTTATTTGCCTGATTACTAATTAAGTTGAATACCTTCATATATTTATTGGTCATTCTTTGTTGTTTCTTCTTCTTCTTCTGTGAGTTGTAGGGCAATGCTATTGAAAATGTTAGAGGGTCGGAGTATGTGGGAGGCTTAGTAGGTTACATGTCTGACTTCAGCTCAGGTCACGATCTCATGGTTCTTGGGTTTGAGTCCTGCGTTGAGCTCTGTGCTGACCGCTCAGAGTCTGGAGCCTGCTTCAGATTCCGTGTCTCCCTCTCTCTCTGCCCCTCTCCTGTTCGCACTCTGTCTCTCTCTTTCTCTCTCAAAAACAAATAAACATTAATAAAAATATGAATGCACGCCATAGCAAAAATCAAACTTGAAAGGTCACCACAGAATTTCAGAATAGGGCAGACCTTAAATAAATTTAAAAAAATGTCAGAGGGTAATGACTGTAATGGGGATAGTCAGGGACTGGCAGTCCTCAGGATCCTTCTCCCCAATTTATATCTTTACCTTAAATCCATGTGACTTCCCATTCTCCTGTACATTTCTTGTGTCAGGTATCCAAGAGAATAATATAAGGCATATCAACTAAAGAAGAAAAATAGAAAACAAACTCAAGGGTAGCCATAAAAAGTTCTCTGTTCCCTAACAGAGACACTGAAATCTGCTTGGGCTTACGCATTTAGCTTTTAGGCTTTGACTTCACACTCCATAACTTTGCTTTTCAGGGTCTCCACTTCTCTCTTTCCGGTCTCTGAAGGTACATCTTCATTGTCTGGTGTTTTGCGTAGATGAACAGATTATTCTTGGAGGTGGCCTATGTTGTGAGTAAGAACAACACTGGGGCTCTGGAATCAGATACTAATTTGGTTGCTGTTTCTGTCACTTAGTAGCTTTATCAACTTGAAAAAGTTTCTTAACCATCCTAGACTTAGTTTCTTCAAGATAACAATAGTCCCTACTTCATGGTGTTGTAATAATGATTTATGGAGTTAATATATATAAGTACTGAGAACAATTGGGCACAGTAAGTCCTCAATGTCAGTTATAACAAATCATCCTAAAAAATCACATAAATAAAAATATGCTATTTAAATTCAATATTCTTATCTTGAGTGAAGAACTTTGGAAGTCCATATGACATTCCTATAAGTGGATGTGATGTTTTCCGTGAATAATAGACATAGCAGTAACTTTAGGGTGATTTAAGTGAAAACGATTCAAATGCTAACACAATTTCAACTTGGTGCTGAGGAAGAGATGACTAAATTATGAAAACTTTCATTCATTCATTCATTCATTCATCAAGCATTTATTATGACTTACAACATGCCATGAATGAATGTTCTGCACAAGATTATGGAGAAATAAAAGGGTTAAACGATGCTTAGTATCTGCCATTAAGAAACATTAAGAAGTTGATAGGGGAAAAAGCTGCATAAGTAAATTAATTAATTCAAGAAATTTTACAACAAGGATACAGTAGGAGCATAAAGGAAAGAGTTGCCAATTCTACATGAACATGTTGGTAAAACTTCCATAGAGAATAGGTAATGAGGAGGGAGACCTCTCCAGTGCCTTTCAACTTCCAATGGGTAGTTGCTGTTGGGTTGAGCCAGCAGGGAGCTCTGGGGTTAAATGGTATTGGAAGAAGAAGCCTGGGAACATAGTCAAGGTAGGAGGGTGCTTGAACCAGGTAGTCTGTGGCTTCATTGTCAGGCCAGAGATGCCAGGTAGTCATTAGGAGGATCCAAAGTCATGGTCAGGATTGTGAAACCTGGTTCAAGGCACAGCCAAGGCCTATCAGGCAATGACAGTGGAGTTGGAGGTACAGCCCAAAGAAATAAGAGGTTTGTTGTCCAAGATCTAGCTGGTGATTTAGGCTCATTCAATCAACGAGCCTCTTTGACTATACTGAGTGCAGGCCTTGGGATAGTATAAAGTTATGTCTGCCAAGTTAAACAGATGTCACATAAGTCTGGTTTCCTGGTTATTTTTCCTTTTTATTCTAGTTCATGCGGGTGATCTCATCCTTAGCATAATTTTTGCTAATATGCCTAAAATTTAAAAATCCTGCTTAAGAAGAGTCTCATTTCCATTCAGCCATATTCAGACAGTAAATGAGTTCCCTGTATTATGTGAAATGTATCCTGTGGAAATTGTGTTTAGCGATTTTGGTGTAAAATTGCATCATCCTATTTAAGGGCTTAATGAGGGATTCCGGGGGAAGGTGACCAAACAGTGATGATACAATGTGGAGGGTGGCCCAAAAGGAGAGTTGCTTGATATCTCAGCTACTGGATTAATGGACCTGATTTAAGTGCTAGCATAATGTCCAGTAGTGACATCTATCACCTAATGCATGCCTGGTGGAGCAGTGGCCCATTTGGAAAATAACCTGCATGGTATGCCTTGCCTTCTTACGTGTGCTATTAATTTGCTTTCCATGGATCAATGACTGTAAAGTGTGATAAGAATTTTGGCCAGATCAAGAATGAGTTATCAGTATCTATAGAAATGACCTGCTTTCTGGCAGAGCAGTAACACTCGTGTAACTTTGTTAAAGTTCATAGTTGGGGAGAGATCATTGAACCCAGGCATGAACTTCGGAAGTCTTTGAAAGCTTCTCATAAAGTTACCTTCTACTTCATGATTTGAGGCTAAATTCAGAGGTCGTCCTCTGAAAAATTAGAAACCTCCCAAACCAGCTCATTTAAAATAATATTACTAAATAAAACCTCCAGACAGATTTCTTATCATTAATTCAAAGAACACCTGTCTGTCTCCTTTTATATCTTCTTAATAAATTACTTTTACCCTCTAGACAAAGACATCCTCTGTCACTCTGCCAAGGCCTTACCTACACACTGGATCCACATTAATAGAAGAACACAGATGGATGCTAATTGCTGCCGTAAGAAAACTTAGCCTTCCTGGATATGAGGAAATTAGCTTCTTTGCAGTGTGGGTCTTTCCTGGAATCCATAGCCCGAGATGGCACAGAATTACTCTGAATCTAAGGTATTGAACTGTGCAGGAAGAACCTTGCTCACACACTAAGAATAGTCCTAAAATTCTATATTCTCAACTTCCTACCTTAGTGGAAAAGCTTAGGACTGAAGTCAGAAGCCAGCTCAGCCTTTTTAAGTCTGTATGACCTGAAGAAGAAGCTGTGTGTGTGTGTGTGTGTGTGTGTGTGTGTGTGTGTGTGGTGGGAGACAATGGAAGGCCATGGTGTGGTACTTAATTTGTTTGAATAACAATCCAAAGCAAAGAGGAAGATCTACATAAATGTCATGAGCAGGTATGTGAGAGGGTGTTACGGGCAAATCTTGAGATATGTCATTGCCAGTTATATGCTTTCCTTTGTTCTGTAGCAATGCACAGGCAAATCAGACACATTTATTTTATTTTTTTTTTCAACGTTTATTTATTTTTGGGACAGAGAGAGACAGAGCATGAACGGGGGAGGGGCAGAGAGAGGGAGACACAGAATCGGAAACAGGCTCCAGGCTCCGAGCCATCAGCCCAGAGCCCGACGCGGGGCTCGAACTCCCGGACCGCGAGATCGTGACCTGGCTGAAGTCGGACGCTTAACCGACTGCGCCACCCAGGCGCCCCAAACATTTAAAGGGACGGTATGGGATGTGTTTCCTTTTATTTCCTCTGTTCTGTTCGTTTGGCTTTATGTGTCCTGTTATAATCTGTTTCCAAGATGAGAAGTAGAATTTTATAATTGTTCTTTCATCCACTCTCTTCCTAGTGAATCAAGCATTGATTGAATCAAGATTTGATGTCCTTGGAAGCCCATGACATCTTCTCAATCTTGGTTCACTGAGGCTCGGCACTGGGGTATGAAGCAGAGGATAGGAGCATGGTGGCCAGCACATGGTGAAGGCACATGGAAGAGGAGTGTTGGAATACAAGCGATGGGGCAGACTCTGTTATTCAAGTGTTCATAGCAGAGGTCCTCTGCTCTTTAGCACGGGTGGGGGTTTTAGCAACGATGGAGGCTACCACTTTGAGTTTCTCTCTGCCTGTTGACATGTTCTTTGAAGTGTAGATAGTTTATCTGAGTACAGACTGGCTCCTAATTGTTATGGTAAGGTAGAGGTTGCTGAGAAATTTTTGTTTAATGTTTATTTATTTGTGAGAGACAGAAAGTGGAGAAGGGAAGAGACAGGGGGACAGAGGATCTGAAGCAGGCTCCATGCTGACAGCAGAGAGTCTGATGTAGGGCTCGAACTCATGAACTGTGAGATCATGACCTGAGCTGAAGTCAGATGCTTAACCAACTGATCCACCCAGGTGCCTCCAGGGTTGCTGGGAATTGTATTGAACTATTATGGTAACTAGATTAGCCTTTATCTGTTAGGAGTGCTATCTCAGCAGCTATAGAAGTGGAGAATCTCTGAACCCAAATTTTGTGCTCTATTGGATAAATGATCTAGGAAAGGCAGGGAAGGAAGTTGGAAGGTTTTTTTTTTTGAGGTCTTTAAGTAGCATTCTACAAAATAAAAATATAAAGAAGCTAGTAGAGTCAGAAGCTATGAGGATTGGCTCTTCTATGGAGAGACATGATTTCCTTGATGATCAAAGAGGCAGTAGCTGGTACATATATTGGAGGGGGACAGTGGTGGAGAGGGAATACACTTTTTTTTTTTTTTTTTAGAATAATCACAAGTAGGGTAATGTTTTTGTCTGGGGGAGGGGAGAAGTCTGAAATAAAGTGATAAAGTCCATTGCCAGAATATCCCCTTTTAGGTGTAGACTTGGAAAAGAATGTATTAGATCTTCACATCACCTTGACCTATTCCTAACTCTTAAAGTCTCTGATGATTATGGTTAGAGGTTTTTAAAAATAATTTTATTCATTTATTTTTAAAGTAATATATATGCCCAGTATGGGGCTCAAACCTATAATGCCAAGATCAAAAGTCACAAGTTCCACTGACTGAACCAACAGGTGTCCCAATGGCTAAAGTTTTTTTTTTTTTTTTTGAATTTTCATTTATTTTTTAAATATCATTTATTGTCAAATTGGCTTACATATAACACCCAGTGCTGATCCCAACAAGTGCCCTCCTCAATGCCCATCACCCATTTTCCCTCACCCTCCCCCCCCACCATCCATTGTCAGTTTGTTCTCTGTGAGAGACTCTTAAGAGTCTCTTGTGGTTTGCCTCCCTCCCTCTCTGTTTGTGACTATATTTCACCTTCCCCTCCCCCATGGTCTTCTGTTAAGTTTCTCAAGACCCACATATGAGTGAAAATATATGATATCTGTCCTTCCCTGACTGACTTATTTCACTCAGCGTAATACCTCCCAGTTCTATCCACGTTGCTGCAAATGGCAGGATTTCATTCTTTCTCATTGCCAAGTAGTATTCCATTGTATATATAAACCACAGCTTCTTTATCCATTCATCAGTTGATGGACATTTAGGCTCTTTCCATAATTTGGCTATTGTTGAAAGCACTGCTATAAATATTGGGGTACATGTGCCCCAGTGAATCAGCACTCCTGTATCCCTCGGGTAAATTCCTAGTAGTGCTATTGCTGAGTCATAGGGTAGTTCTATTTTTAATTTTTTGAGGAACCTCCAGACTGTTTCTGGTTAAGATTTTTTTTCTTTTTTTTTTTTTTCCTTTTTTCAACGTTTTTTTTTTTTTTTTCTTTATTTTTGGGACAGAGAGAGACAGAGCATGAACGGGGGAGGGGCAGAGAGAGAGGGAGACACAGAATCGGAAACAGGCTCCAGGCTCGGAGCCATCAGCCCAGAGCCCGACGCGGGGCTCGAACTCACGGACCGCGAGATCGTGACCTGGCTGAAGTCGGACGCTTAACCGACTGCGCCACCCAGGCGCCCCTCTGGTTAAGATTTTAAATGGAGTCATCTAGGGTGGTTTGTGGATGAGAGTTTTTCAGGTTGTGAAACAGAGCCCATCATCCTAGAGACCAGAGGATTTTGAATCCTTGACCCCCGGGCCTCTTTAGCAGAGTTCTGGGACTCTAATAAGACCTACAGCGTCTTCTTGGTCAGCTGGAAACTGAGGCTGGATAGCTGAAGAGTTCTTGCACCAACTATGTCCCAGAGCCTGGTGGTCTCCCATTGTCATCCATTTTAGATTGAGTTTAATGCCTTCGGGGGCCATAGCTAAGCAGGGAGAAGAGAAGACAGGGATTCCACCTCAGGCTCTTAAGAACTTGTTTCTTGGTCTGAGCGCACAGTGGGCCTATTGCCATTACCCAAAGTTTGCTCAGATCAAGGAATTTTGTGATACCAGGATTGGTGAAGAGATGAGGCTATCATCTATGTCCTGTGGTTCTCAAGCCTAGAGAATCATCAGAATCACCTGAGGGAGCTTTTAAAATTTACAGAACTTGGAGCCTCTAGAACTTGTTTTACAAAAACAAAAAAATTAACCTTCCTGACATGGTTCTTTTTTTTTTTTTTAATGTTTATTTATTTATTAATTTTTTTGAGAGAGAGAGAAGGAGAGAGCGAGTGCAAGTGAGCGAGCATGAGTGGGGGAGGGGCAGAGAGAGAGGGAGACACAGACTCCAAAACAGGCTCCAGGCTCTGAGCTGTCAGCACAGAACTTGACATGGGGCTCGAACCCATGAATTGGGAGATCATGAACTGAGCTGAAGTCAGATGGTTAACCAACTGAGCCACCCAGGCACCCCCTGACATGGTTCTTATTATCAGCCAGGTTTAGGAAACACTATATAACTTTCAGATCCAGAATGTTAAAGAGAGTCCTGTAATTTAGCAAATTAATGTTCTTGTAAAACTGGTGAAGATTGCTGGGGCCCTGAAGATCCAGGGCCCCAGAAGGGTGACATCAGAGGGTAATTAAGTTGAAGCTATTGTCATATTTTATACACATGGAGTTTCACATTCATCTCGATACTTATGGAGGCCCTTGTTTTCTGAAGTAACACCTACTGATGAGAACTTCCCTTGGGATCCATCACAGCACCTTTGTGACTGGCAGGTGGGTGGGAGGACAACTCCTGGGCTTCCTTCTCTGATGATATTTCCGAGTAGTCATCATGACCTGATGTTCTAAGAGTCTTTCCTGGTTTAGATATGAAGGTGTGTACCTGCCATCTTTTTATTATTTTTTTTTAAGAGAGACAGAGACAGTTCAAGTAGGGGAGGGGCAGAGAGAGGGAAAGAGAGAGAATCCCAAGCAGTCTCTGCACTGTCAGCTCAGAACTGGACATGGGGCTTGAACCCACTAACCAGGGAGATCACGACCTGAGCTGAAACCAAGACTCAGAAGCCTAACTGACTGAGCCACCCAGATGCACCCCCCCGCCATCTTTAATTTCATAAGGATGTATTCTCATTTATACCTGAGGTTAAAGATTTTTTTTTTAATGCTTATTTATCTCAGAAAGAAAGAGAGAGAGAGAGAGAGTGCAAGCAGGGAAGGGCAGAGAGAGAGGGAGACACAACTCTGAGATGTCAGCACAGACCCCAGTGTGGGGCTTGAACTCACGGACTGTGAGATCATGACCTGAGCTGCAGTCAGACACTCAAGTGACTGAGCCACCCAGGTGCCCCTATACCTGAGGTTAGAATACAATAAGGTATAGGAAATCCCTAAGTAATTTTCTTCCCCTCAATTAATAGACCAGGTAGGATCAAATAGGGAGGGAGTTGAAAAAAGTATACAATGATCAAGGCAGAGATGATGGTCATCTTGGTTCATTGGTGATGGTCATGGTGTAGGAATGGTGGTTATAATTCAGGCAAACGCCTGAGATAGTAGCTATTGCCAGGGGCTGGCTTTTTTGATCTTTTTCTCATGATAAGTAGTGAGTCAGCTACTTTTAAAAGGCTAAGAACAGAGTGAACAATATAAATCAAAGTTTTATAAATTAAATATTTCCAGTTTGACTCACACTATCATTTCAGTGGCGTTAAATCTTTATTTCTGAATGACCTTTCCTTGTCAGTGATGGAATATTTTAGCCTTAAGTCACTCTGCCCTGTTTGCCTCTGTAACATACAGTTACTTTGCAAAGGAACACCTAAATGATTACTGGAACTCATTTAAAGAGTCATTTTGTTATGAGTAATTGGCATATGTGACAATTTACTAAATATTTCTATTTTTCATCAGACAAAATTTTTTAGACTGAAGAGTTCTAAGAGAAATATACTATACCATGCCTGAGGCGACATAGCTCATTAAGAATAAATTTAAGACATTTAAGTTTAATATTTTAAAATATTAAAAGATAAATTATATATTTCATTTTTCCCTCAGGATATTGACAGATTATTCAGTTAGGAAATGAAAATTAATAGCAAAAATGTGATAATAACATTCAAGATATTAAAATGACAAAAATAACATTTTGTAGCAACATGAAAGTTTTTCTCTTTGAAATTTAAAAATGCTGAAGATAGGGTACCAGAAAAAACCAGAATGCTTATGAAAGAGAATAGTTTCATGTAAAGCCAATTAAAATGTACATTCTACTACATACCCTCCAATAAAAAACCCTAGAAACAGCTTAATCTAATAACTTAAATTATTCTAATTTTCCTATGCTTGTTTTTAGTATTTTTTTTTTTTTGTCATTATCATCATCATCCTGTTATTTTTTTGTTGAGCAACTATATGTTTGGCACTACACTGGACATTTTATATAGATGATTCCTCTTAATGCTCACAAGAGCCTGTGTGATGTCTGTAATTGTCTCACTTTTACAGATGTAGAAACTGAGGCTTAGAGGTTTTTAAACAATTGATTCAAGGGCACAGAGCCAGTAAGTGATGGAGATAGGGATGAAGCCGAGATCTGATTAAGATCAAGATTAAATTCTTAACTACTATGAGATTCTTGTGCACAAACATACATTTTTTTTTTAACAGAGTATCTGAATTCTATTTTGTTTTCACTTAACAGTATCACAAACATTTTTCACGTTCGCTACACAATCTTAATCATCCTAACAACCTGTGAACATTGGCCAGGATCCTCCACTGGGATGCACTGCCCTCTAGTGGAATTCTGTTCATAAAGCTCTTTTCACCCTTTCCCCAGCCCCCAGGATGAAAAGAGGTTTTATACTGCATCAGTCTCTATAGTTACTATTTTATTTTAATTAGAATAAAATATTAAAAAGTCTTTTTTCCTGTCTTCTTTAATATGATTATTTCCAATGGGCAGGGGGTGGGAAAATCAAGAGAACCTCAGAGTTCAGACATGCACTGTAAGGAATGAGATAAGGATTCATTGTTCTTGGCATTGAAATCAACATGGCTTCTCTGTTCCCTGAAGTAACAGGATATTTCAAGCATCTTCCTTCAAATTACATTAACGGCTTGAGGACTTGTCCTTCAGTGTTAGGACTAGCAGTGAAAGACAAAGTAGACTCTCTTAGGATCCATACCAAACTTGAAAATACATTTACATCATAGGGAATTAAAACAGATCAGAATGTGTTATCCTCTGAGCTGGCATTAATTTTTCAGTGTTACATATTTCTCTAATGAATATCTTTCACTTTAATACTGTTAAAAATCATCATAGTATTAAAATGCATAATTGCGTGGCTTTGGTTAGGAAAGACTTGGGTTAATATTGTATTGTTTCGGAGAATACAACAGGAATAGTTTTTTTTGATTTTTTCAAGTGAATTAGGCCATTATTTCTGCTATTGTTCATAAAAAAAAAAAAAAGAAAAAAAATCCCTGAGCAAAATTGCTGATGCTATCTCCTGGAAAAGGGCTGACTGGTGAGTTGTAATTGTTTTGTGTGCAGCCAGTGGGGCATACTGTGGAGAGGAGGGGGAAACCTGCCCGTTTTATCTTTATTTGAGAACTGCCTCTTTAAAATTAGATGCCTTTTTACGCTTAGTGAATGACCAATAGGAAAAAGGAAGAACAGCAAGGGCAGGCTTATATAGCATGTATGGTACTTAATAAAAGATAAGAGTTGTTCAAGGGTCCTTAAGGAAATTACATCTCTTTCTTCATGCCCTATATTAAAATTGTTGATTTCCTCTGAGCTTAGATTTCAGGAGGAGGGAGAGGATGGCGAAAACCGAACAAAAACATTTTTTAAGACAAATGGGCTAACAAGTAGTACACAAATAACGTACTCATACAAAGGGTAACAAGCCTATGACAAAAATGCCCTTTAGGTGTAGAAGTATAAGGTAGGTAAAAATAATGGAATATATATTTAATAGACTCATTTCATTCCCTGAGAGTTTTTTCTTTCTGTCCAGCTTTCTTGAGGTATATTTGACATGTAACATTGTATGAGTTTAAGGTGTTGACTTGATGCATATTCTAAATGATTAGCTCCACAGTGTTAGCTAACACCTTCATAATCTTGTATAATTGCCATTTCTTTTTATGGTGAAACATTCTATAGCTACTCTCTTAACTGCCTAGCACACAATACAGTAATGTTAACTATAGTCACCTTACTGTATGTTAGATCCCCAAAACTTACTCATCTTATCACCAGAAGTGTATACCCTTTGACCAACACCTGCCTGTTTCCCCTATCACCCAGCCCCTGGTAACCACTACTCAATTCTTTTTCATGAGTTTGGCTTTTTTAGTGATATCATACAGTATTTGTCTTTCTCTGTCTTATTTTACTTAGCATAATGCCTTTAAGATCTATCTGTGTTGTCATAAATGTCAGGATTTCTTTCTTTCTCATGGCTGAATGACATTCCATTGTGTGTATATACCACATTTCTTTATCCATTCATTTGCTAATGGATATTTAGGCTGTTTCCCAATCTTGGCTATGAGGAATATATTGTAATGAATATGGGAGTGCAGATAGCTCTTTGAGATCTTGATTTCATTACCCAGAAGTGGGATTGCTGGATCACCTGGTAGTTTTTGTTTGTTTGTTTGTTTTTTTGTCCAAACTCCAGTTTTCCATAGTGGCTTTACCATGACCAATTTACATTCCTACAAGCAGTGAACAAGGATTTCCTTTTCTACACGCCCTCACCAACACTTGTTGTCTCTTGTCTTTTTTACCATAGCCATTTTAATAGGTATCACATGATAACTCCTTCAAGTTTTGATTTGCATTTCCCTGATGATTAGTGATGTTGAGCACCTTTTCATGTGTCTGTTAATCATCTGCATGTCTTTGGAAAAATCTGTATTCAGTTCCTCTGACCGTTTTGTAATTGGATTGTTTGTTTTTGCTATTTAATTGTGTGGGTTCTTTATATATTTCGGATATATACCCCTTATCAGATATATGATTTGTAAATATTTTCTTCCATTCTTAAGTTGCCTTTTCATTTTGTTGGATTTTGTTTTGCTCTGCAGTAGCTTTTTGAAAAAAAAATTTTTTTAACGTTTATTTATTTTTGAGACAGAGAGAGACAGAGCATGAACAGGGGAGGGGCAGAGAGAGAGGGAGACACAGAATCTGAAACAGGTTCCAGGCTCTGAGCTGTCAGCACAGAGCCCGACACGGGGCTCGAACTCACGGACCGTGAGATCATGACCTGAGCCAAAGTCGGACACTTAACCAACCAAGCCACCCAGGCACCCCTGCAGTAGCTTTTTGTTTGATGTAGTCTCACTTATTCCTTTTTGCTCTTGTTGCCTATGCTTTTGGTGTCATATCCAAAAAACCACTTCTAAGATCAATGCCAAAGAGCTTTTCCCCTATATTTTCTTTTAGGAGTTATCTGGTTTTAGGTCAAATTGAAGTCTTTAATCCATTTTGAGTTAATTTTTGTGAGTGGTGTAAGATAGACGTCCAATTTCATTCTACATGAGTTTATCCAATTTTTCCATTATCACTTATTGAAGAAACAATCCTTTCCCTACAGTGTTTTCTTGGCTCCTTTGTCAAATATTAGTTAACCATATATGCAAGGGTTAGTTTCTTGGTTCTCTGTTCTGCTCCATTGGTATGTGTCCATTTAAAATTTTTGTTTAAGTTTATATATTTATTTTGAGAGAGACAGAGAGAGGGAGCAGAGGAAGGGCAGAGAGAGAGGGAGAGAGAGAATCTCAAGCAGGCTCCGCACTGTCAGCGTGGAACCCAACGTGAGGCTCAAACTCACAAACTGTAAGATCATGACCTGAGGCGAAACCAAGAGTCAGATGCTTAACTGACTGAGCCACCCAGGGGCCCCAGTATGTGTCCATTTTATGCCAGTACCGTAGTAATTTTATTACTGTGGCTTTATAGTATAGTTTGAAATCAGGAAGTTTATGCCTCCAGCTTTGTTCTTCTTTCTCAGAATTGCTTTGGCTATTTGGGGTCTTTTGTGGTTCCATACAAATTTTAGGATTGGCTTGTCTATTTCTATGAAAAATTGTCATTAGACTTTTGATAGGGATTACACTGAATCTATAGATGGCTTTGGGTAGTGTGGACATTTTAACAATATAAATTCTTTTGTTCCACAAACAGGGGGTCTTTCTATTTATTCATGTCCGCCGAGAGTTGATGTTCATTCAGTATATCCTATTTGGAATCAAGGTTTGATTAAGTAACGACTCTTGCTATTTGTAGATCATAAATAACACATAATATCAAATATCAAAGTACATGTTTCAGTTGGAAGACTTTCAGGATTTTGATGTTTTCTATAGGTCCCTCTACTTTCTGTCTTATTATTTTAAATACATATAGAGTGCTAATACTCTAAGACAGGATTCCTCAACCTGTTTTGAGGCTAATTGTGTGTGTGTGTGTGTGTGTGTGTGTGTGTTCTGTACACTGTAGGATGTTTAGCAGCATCCCGGGCCTCTAACCACTAGATGTCAGTAGCAACCCTGCCCCTCCCCCCATCTTGTTAAGACAATAAAAAATATCTTTGGACATTGTCAATATCTTCAGAACACTTGTGGCATGGCTGTTTATTAATGAGGTGGGATAACAGTATAGTATGGCAGTATAATATAGTATGGTATGTTTTCCAAAGATCTTATCCCAATGTCGTATATATGCTTCACCACACTTGCTCTTCTTGTAAGGTGACCTTGGTATGCCTTCATCAAGAGGTCTATTGATTTTTTCTCTTGAAACTGGGTGGAACTTTGTGACTACCTTACCCAATATAAGGTGGCAGATGTGACATTGTGTCACTGAGGCTAGATTATAGAAGGCAACACAACTTCCCCTTGGCTCTCTCTCACTGGAGGCCTGAACTTGGAGCCTATCTACTATGTTGTGAGGTCAGCCAGGTCACTTGGAGAGGCTGTGTATGACTATTGCAGCAGACAACTCCAGCTAGACCTCCACCACAGCCGGGACCAACCTCCAGACACGGGAGTTACAGAGCCTTCAGATGAGTTCAACTGCCAGCCTTTATGTCTCTGCCTGAGACCTCAGACATCGTAGAGATAAGCTCTCCCTGTTTGAATTCCAGGTCCACAGAAACCATGAGAGATAGTAAATTCTTTTTATTTTAAACCACCATGTCTTCAGATAATTTCTTATACAGCAATAGATAATTAAAACATGTAGCTAAACAGCTTCTTCACTATAGAGAATGAACTGGTTATTAGAGGGGAAGTGGGAGGGGAGATGGGTAAAATAGGTGAAGGGGATTAAGAGTACACTTATCATGATGAGAACTGAATAATGGTATATAGAATTGTTGAGTCACTATCTTGTATACCTGAAACTAATATAATATATAATGCTGTGTGTTAACTATATTGGAATTAAAATTTAAAAACTTAAAACATGTAGGTTAAATCAGTTCCCTAATGTGCATTATATACATATATAAGCAATTAAGAGGGTATAATATTACTTGATTAGGATTAGGATTAGCCCCTAATACTGATGTTATACTGTCTCTCCCTTCAACGCACAAGTATTCCGATTCCTAAAAGAAATAAGTCTCAATCTTCCTGAATTCCATTAAAAACAAAACATTCAAAACAAACATACCTATACTATAACTACCAGATTCTTCTCTATACCATCAGCTTTATCACTAGTCCACAGAAACATCACGATGTTGATTCATGATATGGCAAGCACTGTCAAACTGAATCAATTAACATTTTAGGGGAATTTATATTCCTACAAGCAAACCATATTCAGCTGTTAGAAACACATGAACTAAAGGCCATGAGTTTAGTTTTATTTTTTAAGCCACATGGGCATACTTGCCTGCTACAAACAAGAGACTGTAAAGGTCACACTGTAATATGAAAGTCATCTTCAGTATAATTGCAAACTCAACACTGGTGTCCCCTGGAATTAAGTGACTTTAAAATTCTAGAAAAAAATAAATTAGTTAACTTTTCACAGGATTCTATCAGTTAAAAAAGATTTTTGGTTATAAGTAATAGGAAATCCAGGCAACAGTGGCTTAAACAAATGTTTATTTTTCTCATGCAATCAGAAATTTGAAGACTGGGACCACTGACATTGGTTCAGAGGCTTGACCACTATTAGGGCCAACATTATTGGGATTATCTTTGCCTTTCCCTCATGCCTCTTGGATCATGGTAATATTATAGATACTGTAGCTCTGAAGATCTCATATGTCATCAACGCTGGAAGGTCAGAGGGGAAAAGGTGGTGCCAGCAGATTTCTCCTTATATCTTGTTGGACAAAAAAAAAAAAAAAAAAAAAAAAAAAAAAAAAATCCCATGGCCATTCCTAGTGCAAGGGAGACTGGGAAGACAAATATACAGCTTTCACAACCTCTGTGCAAGAGGCAGGCAAGGGAGAAGTTTCTTGGAGGAGTCTGAAGTGTCTGAAATGACTTCAGAAATGATCATTTATCTTGGTCAAATATTCATAAAAAATTGACCAATACAATGTATAGATATATAAGGTCTTCTATATACTCATAAGCTCATCCATCTTATTATAACCCGTATACATTATACATCTCAGGTTTCCAAACTGGGTGAAATTTTCATTGGTTAATCAACATACATAGTACGAGCCCATTTTTGTGAAAAATAAATATGAACAACTAGAAATTAAAAACAATGTGGAAGAATAGATACACACTAAAGTATTACCAGACTTATACATCTGTCCCTTTTTTATGTTTTCTCACATATCTATAATAAAACATATTAACTGTAAGACAAAAGAGTAATACATATAGAAAATTAGCATTTAAAATTTTAACTTTAAAAAATATAAACCAATGAGAGAGAATTTCTTTTAACATTGGTATATTGTCTTTCAAATGGATATACCCACGCATTTGAATGCATAAAAATCCTATACATGTTGGCATTATCTCATTTAGTACCATTATATCTCATTATCTCAGTCATGTTGTAATGGTGCTACAGGGACTCTTCATTTCTCATGTATTTATTATCTAATGCCCAAAGTTACAATGCTGAGTATAAGAACAATGATCATTAAAAAAACTCATTAATGAACAGACCACCAATGAACTTACTGCCTGGTCAAATATTGTTGTGTACTCAAAAACTAGCACATGTTCTTGTTTAACACATCAGTATCTTTGTGTTTCTCATCTACTACTTTTGACTTACTGAGAATGTGATCTTAGGTAAGTTATTTACCTCTGTCTCCATTTTATCTTCGGAAAAATGGGGATGTAATGGCATCTACTTTGTGGAATTAATTGGCAGTTTAAATGAATTAATATCTGGCACGTTTTAAGCCCTATATAAGTGGGAGATTTTATTATTTTTTTCAAGATTTTATTTAAATTCCAGGGGCGCCTGGGTGGCTCAGTCGGTTAAGCGTCCGACTTCAGCTCAGGTCACGATCTCGCGGTCCGCGAGTTCGAGCCCCGCGTCGGGGTCTGGGCTGATGGCTCAGAGCCTGGAGCCTGCTTCCGATTCTGTGTCTCCCTCTCTCTCTGCCCCTCCCCCGTTCATGCTCTGTATCTCTCTGTCTCAAAAATAAATAAACGTTAAAAAAAAAATTAAAAAAAAAAAAAAAGTCCAGTTAGTTAACATACAGTGTAATATTAGTTTCAGGGGCAGAATTTAGTGATTCATCACTTACATATAGCACCCACTGCTTATCACAACATATGCTGTCCTTAATGCCCCTCACCCATTTAACCCATTCCCCTTCCAACCTCCCCTCCAGTAACCCTCAGTTTGTTCTCTGTGGTTAAGAGTCTGTTTCCTGGTTCACCTCTCTCTCTCTTTTTTCTCTCCCGTGTTCATCTATTTTGTTTTTTAAATTCCACATATGGGTGAAATCATACGGTATTTGTCTTTCTCTAACTGGTGTATATACATATATATGTATCAGGTATATTACTTATATCTGTTTTGATTATATATATGTATATACACCACATCTTCCTTATCCATTCATCAATTAATGGACATTTGGGCTCTTTCCATAATTTGGCTATTGTTGATAAGGCTGCTATAAACATCTGGATGGGGGCGCCTGGGTGGCGCAGTCGGTTAAGCGTCCGACTTCAGCCAGGTCACGATCTTGCGGTCCGGGAGTTCGAGCCCCGCGTCAGGCTCTGGGCTGATGGCTCGGAGCCTGGAGCCTGTTTCCGATTCTGTGTCTCCTTCTCTCTCTGCCTCTCCCCCGTTCGTGCTCTGTCTCACTCTGTCCCAAAAATAAATAAAAAACGTTGAAAAAAAAATTAAAAAAAAAAATAAACATCTGGATGCATGTATACTTTGAATCAGTATTTTTGTATACTTTGGATAAATACCTAGTAATGCAATTTCTGGATCATAGGGTAGTTCTATTTTTAATTTTTTGAGGAAACTCCATACTGTTTTCCAGAGTGGCTACACCAGTTTGTATTCCCACCAACAGTGTAAGAGGGTTCCCCTTTCTCCACATCCTCGCCAACATCTGTAGTTTCCTGTGTTGTTAATTTTAGCCATTCTGACTGGTGTAAGATAATATCTCATAGTAGTTTTGATTTGTGTTTCCCTGATGATGAGTGATGTTGAGCATCTTTTCTTGTGTCTGTTAGTCATCTGTATGTCTTCTTTGGAAAAATGTCTGTTCATGTCTTTTGCCCACTTTTTAACTGGATTATTTGGTATTTGGGTGTTGAGTTTTAGAAATTCTTTATAGATTTTGGAAACTAATCCTTTATCAGGTATGTCATTTGCAAATATCTTCTCCTATTCTGAAGGTTGCCTTTTAGTTTTGTTTCCCTTGCCTCTAGAGATGTGCCTAATAAGAAGTTGCTGTGGCCGAGGTCAAAAAGGTTGCTGCCTGTGTTTTCCTCTAGGATTTTTATGGTTTCCTGTTTCACATTTAGGTCTTTCATCCATTTTGAGCTTATTTTTGTGTACAGTGTAAGAAAGTGGTCCAGTTTTGTTCCTTTGCATGTTGCTGTCCAGTTTTCCCATCACCAATTGTTGAAGAGACTGTCTTTTTTTGATTGGATATTCTTTCCTGCTTTGTCGAGGATTAGTTGACCATACAGTTGTGGGTCCATTTCTGAGTTTTCTATTCTGTTCCATTTATCTTTGTGTCTGTTTTTGTGCCAGTACCATACTGTCTTGATCACTACAGCTTTGTTATGTAACTTGAAATCTGGAATTATGATGTCTCCAGCTTTGTTTTTCTTTTTCAAGATTTCTTTAGCTATTTGGGGTCTTTTGTGGTTCCATACAAATTTTAGGATTGTTTGTTCCAGCTCTGTGAAAAATATTGGTGATATTGTGATAGGGATTGCATTAAATGTGTGGATTGCTTTGGGTAGTATAGACATTTTAACAATATTTTTTCTTCTAATCCATGAGCATGGAATGGTTTTATATTTATTTGTGTCATCTTCAATATATTTTATCAGTTTTCTACACTCTTCAGAATACAGGTATTTTACCTCTTTGGTTAGGTTTATTCCTAGATATCTTATGGTGTTTAGTACAATTGTAAATGGGATTGATTCCTTGATTTCTCTTTCTGCTGCTTCCATTATTAGTGTGTAGAAATGCAACAGATTTCTATGCACTGATTTTGTATCCTGCAACTTTACTGAATTTGTGTATCAGTTCTAGCAATTTTTTGGTGGAGTCTTTTGCGTTTTCTACATGAAGTTTTCCAGTATTATGTTAAATAACAGTGGAGAGAGTGGACCTCCCTGTCTTGTTCCTTGCCGTAGGGGAAAGCTCTCAATTCTTCCCCATTGAGTATGATATTAGCTACCGATCTTTCATATATGGCCTTTGTGATGTTAGGGTATGGTATATTCCCTCTGTCCCTACATTGTTGAGGGGTTTTATCTTGAATTGATGTTGTACTTTGTCAAATGCTTTTTCTCTCTCTTCTTCTTCTGGGACTCCTATGATATGAATGTTACTACATTTGATGGGGTCTCTGAGTTCCCTAAGTCTTCTTGTGATCCATGATTTTCCTTTCTCTCTTTTGTTCAGCTTCATTATTTTCTATAACCGTCTTTAATATCACTTACTCATTCCTCTGTTTCTTCCATCCTTGCGGTCATTACATCCAGCTGGTTTTGAATCTCATTTATTGCATTTTTCATTTCTGCCTGATTGTTTTTTAGCTTTTTATCTTTGCAATAGAGTTTTCCTGATGTCTTCCATAGTTTTCTCAAGCCTAGTGAGTATCCTTATGATTGTTGCCATAAGTTTTCCATCAGGTATATTACTTATATCTGTTTTGATTAGATCTATGGCTGTGACCTTTTCTTGTTCTTTCTTTTGGGGTGAATAACTGCATCTTGGCATTTTGTCTAGGTCTCTGTCTTCTCTGTGTTAAAAAAGCCTGTTATATTTCTTGTTCCTGAGAGTAATTGCTTTATGAAGAAGAGGTCATATGATGTCCAGGGCCTGGTGCTTCAGGGAATGTCTTGGTATATGCTGTGTGGACTCTACTGCTATGCTTTGGCTGCTCTATCCCTCAGGTCAGTCATTTGCAGAGGTTCTCCTTGCCTGTAGTGGGCAGTATTTGGACCTTGGCCAGAGTATGGCACATTTTAATGAGGTGTGCTCTAGTGCTTGTTAAATGAGATCTCATGCTTCTTCCAGTAGAACCGAAGCCTTGCAGAACTCTATGGTTGGTAGATGTGGTGCATGCAGAGGTTTCTGCTGGTCTTCTGGGGACAGGGTCCACTGTGTTGGTCCTTAGGCACACTTATAGGAAAAAAGCAGTAACAGCAGGGTGCAAGAGGGCAGGACTTGGTGTAAGCAGGCTGGGCAGCCAGTGTTGGCGCTGTTCTATTTACTGAAGTTGGTTTATGCTGAAGGACACAGGAAGGAAATGGCCCCAGCCAGCTTCTTTGTCCCTGGAGAGGGACTCAGTGCTTGCTGCTCTCAGGGAAGCACCCCAGAAGAGCAAATAATTTCCCCTCATGTATCCCAGGCATTTTTCAGATCTCTGTCTTATGTTGTCTCTGGGTTGCTTGCCTGCCTTCTCTCCAGGAGCAGCGCAGAACCCTCTGGACTCTCTCCCAGGCAAGCCTGCTGACTTTTAAAACTCCAACCTTTAGGGACCTGGTGTGGCAGGGACTGGTGCTGGTCCTCTGGGAAAGGGTCTGTCCATGCTGGGACTGTTGCAGGTTTGATCGAGTAAGGGAGCTGTGCCAGAACACAGGCATATGGGATTTGGAGCAAAGCAGCCTAAACAGCCAGTGTCTGGGTTAGCCACCCTCAACAGGTGTGTCCGGGCCTATGTTGAGGGCTGGGGGAGGGAAATGGCAGCTTGGCTCTTTCAACCCTGGAGAGGTGACTCTGCGAATGCCACCTATCTCAGATGTGCTCCAAGAAGAGTGAACAATTTCCTCCTCGTGTTCCTTAGGTGATCCTCTCAGATCTTGCTGTCAGCCCTAGGGTTGCTTGCTTGCCTTCTCTCCAGGAGTAGGGCAGCACCTTCTGGGCTCTATCCCAGCCGAGCCCACAGACCCCTAAAATCCCAGTCTTGAATCCCCATGGGTTACAAAAACTCATGAAAATCAGTCCCTTTCATTTTCCCAGCCTGCCTTTGGGGAAATGTTCTCCTTGTGCCTTGCCCTGGGTGCCTCTCTCTCTCTTTCTTTCTCTCCCCTCCCCCTTGCCTTTCTCTGCAACCAGGGCTTCCTCCCCTCTGCAACATCCGTGATTCTTTTCTCCCTCAAACCACATCTCCATACTTCTTGCCTTCCTTGATGTGATCTCTCCTCTCCCTTTGGTTATGCAGTTTGTTCTGTCAGTCCTCAGGTTGATTTCTTGCGTATTTAGAATGATTTGATATTTATCTAGCTGTGTTTAAAGGAGAAACAAGCCTAGGGTCCTCCTACTATGATGCCATCTTAGCTCCCCCCCGCTTAGCAAGTTATTACTACAAGCTCAAGTATAAAAGTCAAAAGGATACTGGATACATGAGCTCAGGAGCCAGGTAAGGGTTTGAGAGAAAAAAAAAAAAAAATAGCGTTATCAGCATATTGATATTTAAATACACAGAACTAGAAAAAGTCACCTAAGAGGGAAGTTAGATGGAGATCAAGTATCTAGAAAAACAGAAGATGCCTTAAGCATGCTATTGAATGGGGCCCAACTAGTAGGCACCATATTTGCTGAACCATTTACTCAACACTAGAAAAATTCTATTCATGGTGCCTACTTAACTTGATAACTGGTGTCTTTTCTACAAAGACTCAAAGAAAGAAATCTCACCTTGAAGTTGGTCTAGGGAAAATGTGTGGGTTTTTTTCCTATATTAGTCTGTTTTTCTTTACCAGACAATGAGAACTATGTGAACCACAAATTTACTTTTTGGGATTTGTTGTTGTAATTTCAAAGCTAAATAGAAAACTCATCTGAAGTTAAGGTACTATTTCTTTGCTCCTTTTAATAACCCTTTATTGTTTCCCTTTTCATCATCTGACTTAAACTTGTAAAGTCAGTTTAAATCCTTTGTGGGACAGAATTGGTACAGGAGTAGAAGTGGAAAAAAGTGGCAAAGTAGAGGAACAGAACTCTAGATGGATTCTGTTTGCCCACATCCATCATCTCTCACTGTCCTTCTCAGGCCCCTGCAATGGCCTCTTTGCTTCTAACCTGTCAAACTTCTCCCCACCAGGAGGCCTTCACATTTACTCTTTCCTTTGCTTAGAAGATTCTTTCCCCTACTCTTTTTGTAACCAAAACTTGCTCATCTTTCAAGTCCCGGATTAAATGCCAACAGTTCAGGAAGCTCCTCCCTGAATGCACCCCTCCCCCCATTACATCATCTCACACACCCTGTACTTTATCTTATAGGACTTATTATCATCAAAATTATTTGATTTTCAGGACAACTATCATCTTCTTTTAAAAACTTGGTTTAGGGTTGCCTGGGTGGCTCAGTTGGTTAAGCATTCGACTTTGGCTCAGGTCATGATCTCATGGTCTGTGAGTTGGAGCCCCGTGTAGGGCTCTGTGCTGTCATTTCAGAGCCTGAAGCCTGCTTCACAGTCTGTGTCTTCCTCTCTCTCTCTGCCCCTCCCCCATTCACTCTCTGTCTCTCTCAAAAAATGAATAAACGTTAAAAAAAAACAACAACTTGGTTTAGCCTTTGCATTCCCATTTTTTCAAGAATAAAGTTTCACCTAACATTACACATTTGAAGGTAACTGGGGCTAGCTCTCTCTCTGTCTACTAATCCCTTATGTAATTATGAAACAGCTGTAGGTCAGGCAGCTTAGGTGTTTTTAAATAAGATACAGGGAAGTGATAGCAGAATGAAATAATTACCAATTTTAATAACATTTTCTGCCATTTCTTTCACTCTGAAATATTCAGTCCATATTTAAATTTCCCCAAATATGCATGAAATATCTTCATAGCTTTTTTAATCCTGGGTCAGGTTGAGGTTTGTACATTGCATTTGAGTCTTATGTCTCTTTGAGTCTTTTATTCTAGAAAAGTCTCTCTATGTTTTCCATAGTATTGACTTTTTGAAGAATCCAGGCTGATGTTCCATTTTCTGGGTTTGTCAGATTGTTTCCTGATGGTATTGCTTAAATTATTCCTCTATGTCTTTTACTTTTTATAAGCTGAAGTTCAGTCCAGAGAAAGGCTATCAAATAAAAATGTAGCATGAGCCACTTATAAAATTTAAAGTCATCTGGTAGCTACACTTTAAAAAGTAAAAAAAAAAACCAGATTAGTTTTAATAAGATATTTATTTAAACCAATATATCTGAAATATTATTTTAATATATAGTCAATATTAAAAGATATCAATGATACTTTTTTTCCATTTTTTTGTGCTAAGTTCTTTAAATCCTGTGTGTGTTTTTTTTTTACACACTTACAGCACATCTCAATTTGGAGTAGCCACACTTCAAGTGCCCAATAGTCAGATATGGCTAGTGCCTATCATATTGGACAGTGAGGTCTACAGGCTTGATTAGATTCAAGTTAAACATTCTTGGTAAGAATGCTTCCTGGGTGATACTGTGTACTGTCATTGCATTATATCAGGAGCCTTGCAATACTACTTGCAATACCTACTCTTAGCAATATTAAGTTTGATCACTTTGATAAAGGGTTCACTGCCAGCATTTCCCACTAAATGAATGAAAAGATTCATTCTCCACGCTTCCTGATCTAGAAAGTAATCTGTAGCTATTCCTTGGACACCATGAGTCTATCTTGTTGCCCCAACCCTTTCTGCCCGATGCATGTAGAATCCATTGATAGTCTTTGTGGCAATCAATTATTATATTGCAGTTACACAGTGATAATTTCCTATGATTCCCTTTCCCTCTGTTAGCTGGCAATTTCTACAAAAAAAAAG
The DNA here is from genome assembly GCF_028749965.1 of Puma concolor. Taxonomy (NCBI): domain Eukaryota; kingdom Metazoa; phylum Chordata; class Mammalia; order Carnivora; family Felidae; genus Puma; species Puma concolor. The sequence goes on along the minus strand of NC_141675.1, from coordinate 27,088,022 downwards.
AAAATGTTTACTATTACATTAGGAATTCTCTTTTACTCCTTTTCCTTAGGATGCAAGGATTACAGGGAATCCACATGGATACCTCACAGGATTGGAAGTGCACTGGTGAGGTGAGTAGCCCAGAAGAGGCAAGGAATGATACAGATTTGGAAGATGAATGTATTGGTTAAGGTAAGACTAACAACTGTAGCAAATGATGTCAACATTTCACTGACTTAACACATAGGAGTTTACGTTTGCTTATATAAAAGTCCTGTTTGGGTATTCCTATTTAACAGGTGGTCTTTCTCCAGGTTGTGATTCAGGAACATAGGCTCCTACCATCTTGTGGCTCTGGCATTACCTAAGGCCTTGAAGTTCCCTGCATCTAGGCTGAAGCAAAGAGAGAGCAGAGAAGGTCATTCACCTCTTAACTGCCTTGACCTGGAAGTGAAATACATAATTTCCACTTATACTTCCTAGTAGAGAGCTAGTCACTTGCCCCCCCTCATATGCAAGGGGTGGGGTGTTCCTATACAGATACTCTTCTGTGACATCTATTTTCTGTAGAAGGGAGTTAGCCATTGCTGCCACAATGCATCTGAGAGGCTGTTGACCAGAGGATAGAAGAGTGTTTGCTGGCTCTTTACTCTTTATACTCCACCAGTGGCAAGCAAATTTTATTTTTTTATTTATCCTCAAAAGGACTAGGTGAGATTCCTTAAAAAAAAAAACCAAAACAAAAAAACCCCAAAAAACCTCCTGGGCAGCCATGATTGCTACTTAAAAACAGAAAGAAAAAAAAAAGAAAAAAAAAGAAAGAAATAAAAGGAAAGAAAGCCATAGAAGTTCTTATACAAGGCATTGAAAAATAGTTCATGAATTTATTTCACAAAACATACTGGTGGGGAAAAATAGATGTGGGGAAAATGCATGATTGATCTAAATTGAGACAGATTTATCTCATTTCTATACCATGGGTTCTCTGTTGAAGAGATGTTTAAAGCACCTACATACATGGAATTCAACCTCTGAGATATAAACATAATCCTAAAATATTATCTGCTAAACAACTGTGTGTGTAGCAATTCTTATATATTCCTAGTCCTAGAACTCATGATCTTGGCCCTAATGGTCACAAACCTTATAAGGCCATATCCACTGATTCAAATATCTATTGAATGTCTACTGTGTGTCAGAAACTGTTCTAGTTGTTGAAGATACCTTGGTGAATAAGAATTACACAATCACTAACCTCGTGGGGTTTATGGTGCAGTGGGAAAACATCCATTAAACAAATAGTTCCCATCTCTCAAAAATCAAATGATTTCAATGGTAATAAGTGCTATGAAGAAAAAAGTTCATTGTCCATGAGATTATGTAATGGTGGTTGTGGGAAGACTTCAAGAAAGACCTTCCAGAAGTGTTGGCACTTAATCCGAGACTGGAAAGAAGAGCAAGTTTTGCTATATAAAGAGTGGGAGAAAGGGTGTTCCAAACAGAGGAGAGAGTAAATGTGAAGGCCAAGTGGTAGAGGGAAGCTTGACAGGTTAGGAACAAAGGGAGGCCACCGTGGGGGACTAAGAGGGGCAGTGAGTGATGCCAGTTATGGTGGGGGGTGTGGTTAGGGGGTCAGATCATGCAGGGTCTTGCAGGCCAAGCTAAAGACTTTTAGCTTTAGCCTAAAATCAGGAGGCAGAACCTGGAAGTATAATCCTTATGATTATAGTTGTATCTTAAAAAAACATTAGTAGTAGACATGTTAGACATTAAAACATTTTACAATGATTAAAACAATGTAGATGACTTGAATGGCAACTCGATGTATAGAGAGAAAGTCCAGCAGAAGATCCACCCAAATATATAAAGGAAATTTGTATGTGGTAAATATGACATTTCAAATGAGTTTGGGGGAAATGGATTACTTATTAACATTTTTGGATACCTTCTTGAGTATCCTTCTTGAGAAAAAATTAAGCTGGACCCTACCTCAGAAATTTCAGGACACAGAATGAAGTCACAAAAGATCCAGAAGAAATCATGAAAGAAGTACAAAAAATAATATTGTAGGTGGGGAATGCCTTTTCTGAGTAGGTTTCAAAATCTACACGTTGCAACAATGATGGCTTGGACTAAGCCCTGGAGAGATGGCAGTGGATGACTTTAAGGCATGTTTTGGAGGCTGAATCATTAGGAGCAGATGATTATTGAATGGTGGTGGTGGAGGATGATGAAAGAGGGAGAGAGTAGAAAGATGTCAAGGATGACTTAATGACTTCTAAATTGGAAGTTTGAGGAATCCAGTGGGTGGTACTCTTGCCTCCTGAGATGGGAAATAAGGGAGGAGGGGATTTTAAAAGGATGACAGAAAAAAAATTCAGCTTTGGGTTAAAATATTTTGTGCTAGAATGTTTTGTGTTATAATATTTCAAAGGACAACACCAAGAAAGTGAAAAGACAACACAGAGAAAAACTATTTGCAAATCTGATAAGGGACTTGTACCCAGAGTATATAAAGAACTCTTAAAACTCAATAATAAAAAGACAAATAACCCAATGAAAAAATGGGCAAAATATTTGGAGAGATATTTCTCTAAAGAAGATATATGAGTGGCCAATAAGCACACAAAAAGATGATTAACATCATTAGTCGTTAGGAAAATGCAAATAAAAACCACAGTGAGATGCTTCACACCCATTAGGATGGCTTTAATTCAAAAGAAACAAACAGTCAGTAACAATATGGAGAAAATCAAACCCTCACATATTGCTGGTAGGAATATAAAATGGTGCAGCAACTTTAGGGGTGCCTGGATGGCTCAGTTGGTTAAGTATCCGACTTTAGCTCAGGTCATGATCTCACAGTTCATGGGTTCCAGCCCAGGGTCTGGCTCTGTGCTGACAGCTCGGAGCCTGGAGCCTGCTTCGGATTCTGTGTCCCCCGCCCATCCCCCACTCCCTGCCCCACTTCTGTTCATGCGCTCTCTCTCTTTCTCAAAAATTATAATAAACATTTAAAAAATGGTGCAGCAACTTTGGAAAACAGTTTGACAGTTTATCAATATGTTAAACATAGAGTTACCATATGATTTCATAATTCCATTCCTAGGTGCTTACCCTAGAGGAAATAACACATGACCACACAAAGCCTTCTACAGGAATGTTCATAGAAGTGTTATTATAATAACCAAAAAGTAGATAGAACCTAGGTGTTCATCAATCAATGAATGGATAAACAAAATGTGGAATATATATACAACAGAATATTTGGCAATAAAAAGAAATTAAGTACTGATACAAACTACAGCAGAGATAATCCTCAAAAACATGTGAAGTGAAAAAAGTCAGTCGGGAAGACTACATATTGTATACCACGTATATGAAATATCCAGAATAGGTTAAGTCCATAGAAATAGAAAGTGGATTCGTGATTGCTTAGTGCTGGGAGGGGTAGGAGAAAGGGAGATAATGGGAGTGACTGCTTATAACTACTGAATTTCTTTTTGGGGGTAATGAGAATGTTCTAAAATTAAATTATAGAGATGATTGAACAACTCTGTAAATGTATAAAAAGCCACTGAGTTGTGTATTTTAAACAGGTGTACTTTATCGTATGCAAATTATATCTCAAGTAAAGCTCTTAAAAATTCAGCTGGGGGATATATTAACCTTCCTAAATAAACCTGTGAATTCTCTTAAAGAACTCTGTTCCGGGGACGTCAGAAGCCACAGAGTTCAGGGAATTATAGGTAGAAGACCAGGGTGGAGAATAAATTGACAGCACGTTTTATTTTCTTCCTCCAGGCGTCAGCGTGAAGCCACGCCCCTTCCTCGTTTCCTAGCAACCAACTCCACCACCATTCGCTTGTTTCCTTAAACCTCTCTCCGTCGTCACTTCCGCTCTGAGACCGGAATGAGGTCAGAGCCGGCAGCTTTCCCGGGAGTTCGGCGTTTGTGTCTGCCTCAGCTGGAGAAGTGTTTCCCTGGAACTGGCGGCCTCCCGTTCTATCCCGAGTCCCACCTCCTCTCCTGGTGGTGAGGCCCTCCAGGAGTCTAGAGGCCTTCGAAGGTCCGGAGATCCGCAGGAGGGGAAGGCGAGGCCCAGGAACGCGTGGCTCCCCGGGCAGAGTAGGGGGCTGGCGGGGGCAACTCCCGGGGTATCTGTGGAATCGCTTCAGCTTGGCTTCGTTCATCTGCGGCACGTTCCCCCTTCTCCGCTGCGGGCCACCGTGGTTTCTGGAGATTGGCATTTTTCGGCGTCCCTCCCCCAACGCCCCACCTCCTGCTTTTGAAGGAAGATCCTTCATACCGAAGACTTGCCCGGCTGCTGACCCCCAATCTCAGACCCTAAAGTGACCCGTCATGACCTCAGTGTGAGCTAGTGACCAACTTGTGACACTTTACAGAGTCCTGGGGTAAATATTTATATGTGCGCATGGCCGTGTGTGTATGTGTGTCTTTTATTTCCTGCAGAATACGAGCTAGGAGAACCCTGGGTTTGTTTGGCAAGTGTGTATTTCGGTTTACTTTTCTTTAACATCTTTGCCGAGGGTTCTTCCCTGTTGTTGCCCATGAGACAACTTTATGCCTTCTGTTTGCTCGTGGGAAGAAACACTGGAATTAGACTGGAAGGGCCCAGGAGTTACTGATTTTTTTGGATCTTAGGTTGGTCTTTGAGGAGTTCAGTAATCTATTTGTATTAGGCGATTTTTAGTCTTAAGTTTTTAATGTGTTTTCGTCTTACATCCAAGACTCCAGGTTCTTCTTGGACAAAGACTGTCTCATATAGTACTGTTGTGACCTTCATAGCCCCAAGCACAATGCTGAACACAGTAAAGGCTCATTAATTTTTAAATTTAAAAAGCAGAAAATGCACATTCTAACATTTTCAGCTTAATATTGAAGAGGTCTATTTAAATATAGCTCAGGTTCTGGAAGAACAACATAAAACAACAAGATCTTTTTAGATAAATGTGTCTAAAATTTAGAGACTGCCTGAGACACTAGATACGGTCCTCTCAGTGGAAGAGAAATACAGTGCATCTGTCTTTTAGGAAGAGAATACGTAAACAATGGTGTTTCATTGCTTATTTCTTCTTTTTCTTTCTTTCCTTCCTTCCTTCCTTCCTTCCTTCCTTCCTTCCTTCCTTCCTTCCTTCCTTCCTTCCTTCCTTTCTTTCTTTCTTTCTTTCTTTTTTTTTTTAATAGGGGCTGTATCCTGACTTACTGACCCGGAGGTGCTTGCTGCCATCATGGGAAATCAGCTCGCTGGCATTGCTCCTTCCCAGATCCTTTCTGTGGAGAGTTATTTCTCAGACATCCATGACTTTGAATATGATAAGAGCCTGGGGAGCACTCGGTTTTTTAAAGTTGCTCGAGCAAAGCACCGAGAAGGCCTAGTGGTTGTGAAGGTCTTTGCAATTCAGGATCCTACGTTGCCTTTAACCAGCTATAAACAAGAGCTGGAGGAACTGAAAATCAGGCTTCATTCTGCACAGAACTGTCTACCTTTTCAGAAAGCAGCAGAAAAAGCATCTGAGAAAGCAGCCATGCTCTTTAGGCAGTATGTGCGAGACAACCTCTATGATCGCATCAGTACTCGTCCGTTCTTAAATAATATAGAGAAGCGTTGGATTGCTTTCCAGATCCTAACAGCTGTGGACCAAGCACACAAATCTGGGGTCCGTCATGGGGACATCAAGACTGAGAATGTAATGGTTACCAGTTGGAATTGGGTCCTTCTAACTGATTTTGCCAGTTTTAAGCCCACTTATCTTCCAGAGGACAACCCCGCAGATTTCAACTATTTCTTTGACACTTCACGGAGGAGAACTTGTTACATTGCTCCTGAACGTTTTGTTGATGGTGGATTGTTTGCCACTGAGTTAGAATATATGAGAGATCCTTCAACTCCACTTGTAGACTTGAATAGTAATCAGAGAACAAGAGGAGAGTTGAAGCGGGCAATGGACATCTTTTCAGCAGGTATTTGAATTGGTCAGATTTGCCAAGGGGGGGATGTGCATATATTTTAACTCTTGAACATCGAAATGTAGCTTTTTAAAAATCCCATATGTTGAAAAATTAATTTCTTGGTACCTCATACACTATTCAGATAGATACAGCAGTCTTTCATTGGACATGTTTAAATACCTATGAAATGCAGAGTGGTTCATTCAAATATTTAAGAAATATTTGAATTCTTCTGTTTGTATCAGGCACTGTCTTTTTTTTTTTTTTTTTTTTAAAGTCTATCCACAACATGCTTGAATTCATGACCCTGAGATCAAGAGTCACATGCTCTACCTACCAAGCCTGCCAGGTGCCCGCAGGCACTGTCTTAGGCACTAGTGACAGATGAATAGTTCTGTCTCTCAAGGTGTTTTATGTTTAATGGGGAGATAGATGCGTTATTGAAAAAGGACGCTTTAGTGCAATGTGATTTGCTATGGTCGTGATAAGAACCAGGTGCTATTACAGGAACCTATAAATATTTAAATTAGTCTCCATGGTATTGATGGATAGAGAGGCAGGATCAGGAAAGGCCTCTTTATTGGAAGGATGATACTTCAACTGAGACCTGAAAGATGATTGGGAGCTAGCTATGGTAAGGGTAGTTTTTTTCAGGCAGAGGGTGTTGCTTATACAAAGTCTTGAAGACCAGAGCATGATGCACTGATTTATTAGGACACTTGAAGTAGTTTATCTGGAACATAAAGTATAGAGTGTGAGGTAAACAAGCCCCAGATCAGAAAGGGTCCGGCAGGCCCCTGCTAGCCTACGGGGATATTATCAGATATGTATCTTTGGTAAAAGGGATGGAAAATGGGTTGCAGGGGAGCTACCCCGGAGCCCAGAAAACCAGCTAGAAGTAAACTACCACCGTCCAGATAAGACGAGACCCTGACTGGCTTAAAGTTGTGACAGAATTGGAGAGAGAGTGGTGAAGAATAATGCTTCAGAGACAGTAGGTAGAATTGTTAGGACTTGGTGATTGATGGGGGAGTAAAGTCAAGAACACTTCTTTCACTCTAGCTTGGGAAACTGGGTGGATGCCGGGTGATGGATGATGGCTGATGGTCATTGACATTGGAGACATAGGAAGAACAGGTAGAGGGGATGGGAACATGATGAAGTCTCTTAGATATATTGAGTTGAAGGTGCCTGGGGGATATCCAGGAGAAGATGTACAACAGACAGTTGATTTATAATAAAGGTTTGGTGCCTAGAGATTTGGGATAGAGGTGGAGATACTACCAGGAAATAGGTAGTAATTGTAGTCAAGGGAATGGATTTGTAACGAGGGAGAGTTTGTAAAGAAGTGATTCTTAAGCTTTTTTGGGGATCCCCTTAAGTAATTTGATGAAATCAGTGGCCTCCTTCTCTAGAGGAGAGTACCGTGCATTAATATCATACACAGACCACTTGAAGCCAGGCCATGGATTTCAGATTATCTGTGAATTTTTAGGAAGAGAAATGGGCTGAAGATGGTATCCTGGGGAATACCATGTGAACTCTGGTATCAGTGCCATTTTAAGTTTTGCAAAGGTTGGGTTTAATCTTTTTCCCACCTGTAGGTTTGCTGCAGAGAAAACTTAAATTGAACTGTTTTTTAGATTACTTAGGAAAGGTAACATAATTAATAAGTGTATTTCATTGAGGGGATTGAATAAGAGTTGTTACACAGAATTATACCCGTGTTGGTACACTCACTAATCTATGTCCCAAGGTAATACCAAGGGGGGTGTTTTTGGTAAGATAGAGTTAGCCTCTACGCTGTAAGTATAACAAGATTAGAAATGTAATTCATCAGAGTCCCAAAGTTTTTGGTCAGTGAATTTATCTAAATTTTGAACCATTTTTACATTTTAAACTTACTAAGTATTCTGTAAATAGGACTCTTTTAGCGTAGAAATGTGATCACGTTTTGACCTTGGCATCACTTGCAGGCTTAAAATTTTTTTTTTAAATTATTTATTTTGATATAGGCTTTTTAAAAAGAAAATGAGGTGTGATTGGCACATAACATATTATATTCCTGTGACTCTTAACTGGAAGTTTGTTTTAAAATTTCAAGGGTCGATGAGATGTGTATATTTATCCTTTCTGTGTGCATTATAGTTCCATAAACTTCAACAGAATTCTTACTCAGTATTTGTTTTTTCCAGGCTAGAGTCCTATGCTGTTTTGGTTGAAGATAGACCCTTTCATTTCTTTGAAAGAGGTGGGTGGGATGTGTCCACCTCCTACAGCTCGGGTTTTAAATGTTAACTTTCCCCCATCTTGATGCATATCCATGGTTCCTGGCTGCTAGTTTAGGAGAATAGTATATATTCTCTGGTCATATAAACGGGCAGAGCCTTTTTCCTGGAGATCTTTCATTCATATGCTTGACAAATATTTGAGCATTCTGTGTTTATTATGTATGAGACACTGTTGTAAAGATGTTGGGAGTATGGCTGTGAGTAAGACTGACAATTTTTTTGCCCTTAAGGAGCAGAAAACGTTCTAGTGGAGGAGAGAGAATAAACAAGTAAGGAAGTTAATTTTTTTTTTTTTTTTAATTTTTTTTTTTCAACGTTTATTTATTTTTGGGACAGAGAGACAGAGCACGAGCGGGGGAGGGGCAGAGAGAGAGGGAGACACAGAATCGGAAACAGGCTCCAGGCTCTGAGCCATCAGCCCAGAGCCCGACGCGGGGCTCGAACTCATGGACCGCGAGATCGTGACCTGGCTGAAGTCGGACGCTTAACCGACTGCGCTACCCAGGCGCCCCAGGAAGTTAATTTTTATCAGTGATAAGAGTGTGACAAAAGTTGGACTTCTAGGTGTTAATGACAAGGGCTGGTAGGAGACTACTTTAGATAAAATGGTCTGAGAAGACCTCTCTAAGAAGGTAACATTTGAGCTAATATCTGAATTATAAGGACTTAGTGTTGATAAAAACACCTTGAACAATTTGTTCCACAGGGAAATACCACCTAATAACACCTATTCCAGAACAACGTTCTAAAAATTGCAAGAAAAAAGTCCTGTATTCAACTCTGTATTAGTCTGCTGGGGCTGTCATGACAAAATACCCCAGCCTTTGTAGCTTAAACAAGAGTTTATTTTGTTCCAGCGCTGGAGGCTGGAAGTCCAAGATCAAGGTGCCAGCAGGATTGATTTCTCCTGAAGCCACTCTCCCGTGTTGCAGATGGCTACATTCTCACTGTGTACTTATATGGACTCTTCCCTGGTACATCTTAAAAGGACAAGTCAAAATGACTAGAGCCCCATCATTTAACTTCAATTACCTCTTTAAAGGCCCTATCACCTGTATTTAGTTAGGTTCAGGTACTGGGTGTTAGGGCTTAAATATATGAATTTTGGGGTGTGGGGAGACACAATTCAGTTGTAAATAGTGAAACATAGCTATGTTTCTTTCTCTTTCTGACTATTTGGAAATTATTTCAAACTTACAAACTTGAAAAACTTGAAAAAATAAAAACAGTACCTAGAATCCCCAGATTCATTTGTTAACATTTTGCTCCGCTTGCTTTATTACTTGTACATTATTTTTGCACTCCTGTCCCGCCCCACCCCCCATGATTTTTTTCCTAAGTTCTGTACATCATGGCCCTTTACCTCTAGATACTTCAGTATGTATTTCCTAAGATACTAGTTTCCTAACACAACGCTTATGTAATTGTGTGTTGCAGTTATGAACTGCAGCAAATTTAACATTGATAAATAATTTACAGTTTTAATTCTAATTTTGTTTTTGACCCAGTATTGTCCCTTATAGAATTTTAACTGCTCCAAGACAGGACCCAGTCTAGGGTTTGGTATTGTATTTAGTTGTCATGTTTCTTTAGCTTCTTTTTTGATGTGGACCGTTTTGTTTTTTTTTTTTTAATGTTTGTTTATTTTGAGAGAGAGATGGAGAGAGAGAATCTCAAGCAGGCTTTGCACTGTCAGGGCGGAGCCTGATGTGGGACTCTGAGATCATGACCTGAGCCAAAATCAGGAGTTGGACACTTAACTGACTGAGGCACCCAGTCACTCCAGTGTGGAACATTTGCACAGCCTTTTTTTTGTCAGCATGACATTGACATTTTTTGAAGAATACATCTCCTCTTAAATTTTTAAAAATTATTTTTATACTTTTTATCTTAAACAATAGAAGTTGCAAAAATAGTGAAGAATGCTTCTCCCAGCTTCCCCCACTAGTGATACCATATATGACTGTAGTGCCACATCAAAATCTGAAATTGACATTGGAGCATTACTGCTAACTATATAAAGGCCTTATTCAGTTTTCACTGGCTTTTACCTGCATTTTGTGTGTGTGTGTGTGTGTGTATGTGGTTGTGTGCACTCATGCACCTCCACCTCTTTGTTTTTTAATAGAATGTACCTCATTTGGGGTTTGTGTGATTTTTCCTTTTGAATAGATGGAGGTTATTCATTCTCAGTAGTATACTATATATGTGATGATGCATCTCACAGTATCACATCAAAGGGCAAATGGTGTTTGTTGGTGATGTTAATTTTGATCACCTGGTCAAGGTCTTGCCTGATTCTCCCCTCTAGTGCTACTTTCTGTTTTTTTGTTTTTTGTTTTTTGTTTTTTTTTAGTCCCTTGCAGCTAATAAGCAGCCTGTGGGAAGAAACTTTTAAGACCATGCAAATACACTGCCAGTCATCACAACTTCTTGATTTGGCATCTATTGATGATGCTTGCCTGATCTTGTCTTTACTTGACGGTTGCAAATGATGATTTTCCAACTCCAGCACTTCCTTCACATTTACCAGTAGGCGCTCAGCATTCTAACATGCTCAGGTGTCTTCTCTTTCCTTTCCTTTCCTTTTTTTTATTATTGGTATGGACTTGTTAGTATTTTGGGGGGGATTTTTGTGTCTGTATTCATTAGAAATATTGGTCTATAGTGTTCTTTTCTTGTGATGTCTTTGGTTTGGTACCAGGGTAATTCTGTATTGAGAAGTGTTCCCTCTTCTCCTGTTTTTGGGGGGACAATTTGTCAAGAATGGGTAAGAATTTGGGGCACCTGGGTGGCTCAGTCGGTTGAGCGTCCGACTTCAGCTCAGGTCACGATCTCGCGGTTTGTGAGTTCAAGCCCCGCGTCAGGCTCTGGGCTGATGGCTCAGAGCCTGGAGCCTGCTTCTGATTCTGTGTCTCCCTCTCTCTCTGACCCTCCCCCATTCATGCTCTGTCTCTCTCTGTCTCAAAAATAAATAAACATTAAAAAAAAAATTAAAAAAAAAAAAAAGAATGGGTAAGAATTTTAATATTTGACAGACCGTGAAGCCTCTTTTAAGGCATCTTGTCTGAGGCTTTTCTTTTGTGGAAAGTTTATTATTAATTCAATTTCTTGACTGGAAGGTCTTTTCAGATTTTGTTTCTTTTTGAGTCAGCTTTGATAATCTGTATCTTTCCAGGAATCTGTCCATTTAATTTAGGTTATCTAATTTGTTGGCATAGAGTTGTTCAAAATATAGTTCTTTTTCATTTCTGTAAGGTTGGTAGGATGTTCACCCCCCTTTTCTGCGTGATTTTAGTAGTTTGAGATATTTGTCTTCTTTGTAAGAGTTTGTCAATTTTGTTGAGCTTTTCAAAGCACCAACCTTTGACTTTGTTGGTGTTCTCCGTTGTTTTTTATTCTCTGTTTCACAAATTTCTGTGCCAAAGTATTTATTATTCCTTTCCTTCTGTTTGCTTTGGTTAGTTTAATTTTCTTGTTTCTTAAGGTTAGGTTATTGTTTTGCTGTCTTTTTTACCATAGGTGTTTATAGCTGCATATTTCCTCTAAATACTGTTTTATTGCATCCTGTATGGTTTGTTTTTTATTATTATTATTTGAATTCAAGTTAACATACAGTGTAGTCTTGGCTTCAGGAGTAGAACCCAGTGATTCATCTCTTACATATGACACCTGGTGCTCATCTCAAAAATGCCCTCCCTTACTACATGGCAATGAGAAAGAACGAAATATGGCCTTTTGTAACAACGTGGATGGAACTGGAGAGTGTTATGCTAAGTGAAATAAGTCAGGCAGAGAAAGACAGATACCATATGTTTTCACTCATGTGGATCCTGAGAAACTTAACAGAAACCCATGGAGGAGGTTAGAGTGGGAGAGAGCCAAAGCATAAGAGACTCTTAAAAACTGAGAACAAGGGGCGCCTGGGTGGCGCAGTCGGTTGAGCGTCCGACTTCAGCCAGGTCACGATCTCGCGGTCCGTGAGTTCGAGCCCCGCGTCGGGCTCTGGGCTGATGGCTCGGAGCCTGGAGCCTGTTTCCGATTCTGTGTCTCCCTCTCTCTCTGCCCCTCCCCCGTTCATGCTCTTTCTCTCTCTGTCCCAAAAATAAATAAACGTTGAAAAAAAAAAAAAGTAAAAAAAAAAAAAAAAAAAAAAACTGAGAACAAACTGAGGGTTGATGGGGGGTGGGAGGGAGGGGAGGGTGGGTGATGGGTATTGAGGAGGGCACCTTTTGGGATGAGCACTGGGTGTTGTATGGAAACCAATTTGACAATAAATTTCATATATTGAAAAAAAAAATAAAAAAAAAAAATGCCCTCCTTAATGCCCATCACCCATTTAGCCCATCCCCCCACCCACCTCCCCTCCAGCAACCCTCAATTTGTTCTCTGTATTTAAGAGTCTCATGGTTTGCCTCCCTCTCTGTTTTTATCTTATTTTACCTTCCCTTCCTCTGTGTTCATCTGTTGTTTCTCAAATTCCACATGAGTGAAATCATATGACACCTGTCTTTCTCTGACTGGTTTATTTTGCTTAGTATAATACTCTGTAGTTCCATCTACGTTGTGCAAATGGCAAGATTTCATTCTTTTTGATAAGTAGTATTCCATTGGGTGTGTGTGTGTGTGTGTGTATAAATATACACACCACATCTTCTTTATCCAGTGGACATTTGGGTTCTGTCCATATTTGGCTATTGTTGATAGCACTGCTATAAACTTTGGGGTGTGTGTGCCTCTTTGAATCAGGATTTTTTTTTATCTTTTGGGTAAATATCTAGTAATTCAATTGTAATTAATTAAAAAATTAGTGTTTTTAACTTTTTTGAGGAACCTCCATACTGTTTTCCAGAGTGGCTGCACCAGTTTGCATTCCTACCAGCAGTGCAAAAGAGTTCCCCTTTCTCCGCATCCTCACCAATATCTGTTCTTTACTGAGTTGTTAATTTCATCCTATATGTTTATGTTGTGTTTTCATTTTCATTAATCCAAAGTATTTTTCTAATTTCCCTTTGATTCATTGGTTATTTGGGAATGTGTTAATTTCTACAGAGTTTTGAATTTTTCAAGCTTTCTTCTGTTACTGATTTTTTATCTCATTCCATTGTCATTTGAAGGACATGATTTGTATGATGTCAGTCCTTTAAAACTTACTGAGGCTTGTTTTATGACCTAGCATATAGTCTAATCTGGACTATATTAGACACACTTCCATGTGTCCCTGAGAAGAATTTGTATTCTGCTGTTGTGAGATATTCTTTTGATGTCTGTGTTAGATCCCATTGGTTTGTTAGTGTTGGTCTGGTCTTCTATTTTCCTTCTTGCTTATGGTGTTTTTAATAGCTATTTTAAGTGTTTTATTCTAAATCTTGACACTGTACAGGAAAAAATTAGAAATTTATTGAGTGTTTATTATGTATCAGGAACTGTTTTAGTTCCTGGAAATTTTTTAGTGAGCAAAATAGACAAAAATCCCTTCCTCATGGAGTTTACATTCTAGTGGGTATACAGACAATAAAGAAAATAAATAAGTAATATATTTAATTTATCAGTTGGTACTGTGGGGAGAAACAGGGAAAGGGAAAAGGGAACGTGTCAGGCAAGAAGTATGGGGTAGTTTATGTACTGCTAATCTCCTAAATGACATTTGATGAGAGATCTGAAGGAAGAGGAGGTGTAAGCCAGGTGGATTTTTGGGGGAGTAGCATTCCAGGCAGAGGGACCAGCAAATGCAGAGTTTGTGAGCTAAGGTTATTTAAGGATATCTTTCAGGCTCGTGAAATGCAGTCATATGATTCAGTGAAACTGCTTTGTCCTTTTGGGAATGTAGATACATTTTTTTTTTTTTTTTATTACTTGTTTGAAGATTATGTAAGTGCAAAATGATTGGGTTCTCTTTCTCCCTCTCTAGTCTTGGAGCTGTACTTTGTAGCACTCTTCTCATGTTTGTTCCCTAGTTTATTTTATGTCTCTCTTCCTAGAATGAAAGCTTCATGAGGGCAAGGATTTTATCTGTTATATGCACTGCTAGTGTATAGTAGACGATAACTTTTTGTTTGAGGTGAAAAAATGAGTGGTCAGATATGACTTCTCAGTTCCTTCTGAACTTAATGTCTGCAAGTCCATACTTTAAAAAAACATCGTGTTCCTTGTGGCTTGTACTCTGTCTCTAAGTATATGTGTGTATAATATACAAACGTATTCATTTTAGATGAGAGAGCTAGGAAGTAATTTTATTTTATTTTTTTTAAGACCGAGAAAAATTCTGTGGGCTTCTTTTGACTTTAAACTTTTAGAAACTGATACAAGGCAGTAGACATTTTCCCTGTCTTACTTGACTATAGTTGTATATTGCATTAAAATTTTTAATTCAGTTTGAGTTTTGCATTTTGAGTTTTACAAATACTCTGAATTCTTGATCTATATTACAGGTATCTTGCATTGCATTTTTAATGGAATTGTATCTGCTGTTTTTCAGGTTGTGTTATAGCTGAGCTTTTTACAGAAGGTGTACCGCTGTTTGATCTTTCTCAACTTCTGGCTTACAGAAATGGACAATTTTTCCCGGAACAAGTACTAAATAAAATTGAAGATCGCAGTATCAGAGAATTGGTAACTATGCAACAAGTATTCTCCATTAAGTTTTAATAGAATTATGTTCTCACTTTTGCATTAGATAGCTCTCTGGAGTTTTATGAATTTGGAGCAAAGCAGTAAAGCATAGACTATTATGAATAGCCTATTTTTTTTTTTTAATGTTTCTTTGTTTTTTAGAGTGAGAGAGAACACAAACGAGGGAAGGGTAGAGAGAGAGAGAGGGAAACACAGAATCCAAAGTAGGCTCCAGGCTCTGAGCTGTCAGCACAGAGCCCGGTGCGGGGCTCGAACTCACGGACTTTGAGATCATGACCTGAACCAAAGGTGGATGTTTAACCAACTGAGCCACCCAGGCACCCCTGCCAAAAAGCCTATTTTTGTTTGTTAGGGGGAAATGTATAATATTTTTCTCTTTTTTAGGCATGGAGCTCATTTGGCTTTTATTTTATTTTATTTTATTTTATTTTATTTTATTTTATTTTACTTTATTTTAATTTTATTTATTTTAAAGTTTATTTATTTATTTTGAGAGAGTCAGAGCAAGTGGGGAGAGGCAGAGAGAGAGGGAGAGAGAGGGAATCCCAAGCAGTCTCAATGCTGCTAGCACAGAGCCTGAGGTGGGGCTCGAACTCACCTAACTGTGAGATCATGACCTGAGCCGAAACTGAGTCAGATGCCTAACCGATTGAGCCACCCAGGTGCCCCAGAGCTCATGTGGCTAATTTCATATGTATATAAACACACAATTTTATACATACACACACGTCTATAGCTCTGCTTTGGATAGATTTGGAAGGAGGTGCCTGGGGGTTAGAGATGTTGTCTACGATAGAACTTGCTAGTAAGAAATGAAGAAGGCATATATCTAAAATGAAAGAGACAGGAAACATCAACTTGAATATAATGCAGTAGGATAACGCCATTTCATATAGAAGCACCTAGCTTGGTATGCCTCCCTTGACCCTCAAGGCTGTTCTGGAAGGTAAAGCTATAGAATCACTAATTAGTATAGCAGAACAGATACGAGGACTTCTGTGGGAGGTTACATAAGCCGTTTATCCACCTTAACTGTTTGAGGGGATCTTTATTACATCAGTACAGTAACTGAGGCTTGTGATGATGACTCTCAGTCATGAAAAGTTCATAGTATATTTAAAATATTCTATAGTAAGGTAGGGGATATAGAATACATTTTAATTTCTCTTACAAGTGGCAAGTATGAAAAATGAGATGTTTTAAAGGAAGCCAGTTTAGCTCATTTTCAGTGAAAACTGCCCTGGCTGTTCTGTCTTTGGGTACGTCACTCATGTGTCATGTTACATTGGCTAAGTGACTTCCTGAATTTGGGCCTGTGTTTTCTTAACTCTGAAAGGAGTGAATTTGGCTAATCTTTAAGGCTTAATCTGAATGTGAAAGGAATTCTGTCAAGTCACTTTTCCTAATATTTATAGTGCATTTGATTCCCTGCAAGTTCAATGCTAGGTTCCTATTTACAAAGAAACAGAAAGCTCAAATAACTAGATACATTTTTATGGTATTTTGAGCATTTAAATAATGCCTGAGTATGAAGGTCTAGGAAAAATAAAACTGTGCTCTCTGTATATTGAGAGAAAGTTATTTCTCTAAGACACCAGAAAACATATGATAAGCTCAAGTTAGGTATATCATTTCCCGTGTTTGTAGGATTTAACAGCTTTTTTATATTGCTTGAAAAGTTTGAATCACTTATCCCCTTTTTGACCAGAGTCTAGAGCTACACTGAAACCATATATTCCCTTGGACTTGTGGTATTAAGACTTTAAATCAGAACTCTGATATGTAAATAGATTTTAGTGGTTCTTTTATTCTTTTCAGATTGTGTATAATTTTGTATGTAAAAATATTGTGTATACATTTTTTTTCTAGAGAAAAACCCATTGTTTTTCTCAGATTCTCAGTGGTATTTCCTGCTCAGAAATGTTTTAAGAATCCTTGAGTTGTGGGCATCAATGTATTACTTCCCTGTCTTAATAAACAGGGAATGCTGAACAGGGTATATTTCCTTTGTGTGTCTGGGCCATCTGTAATACATTACTACATAATTTCCTGTTGCTTGGTAGGATGGTTGTAGATCATATATTACAGTCAGGTTCTGAAAGTAGTTTGAAAGGCAAAGATGGTGAAGAGTCTGAATTACCTCAGAAATCCTTTATGTCATGTGTAAGTTGCCCTTGTAGCTGTCATCTGATTTAATCTGCTGTTCTCAAATCTGTTTTTTACTCCTTTTCTCTCCTTGGTGTAGGTAACTCAGATGATTCATCGTGAGCCAGATAAACGTTTAGGGGCAGAAGATTACCTAAAGCAGCAGCGTGGCAATGCCTTTCCTGAAATATTTTACACTTTCCTTCAGCCCTACATGGCCCAGTTTGCCAAGGAAACATTTCTTTCTGCCGATGAGCGCATTCTGGTTATACGGAAGGATTTGGGCAACATTATTCACAATCTCTGTGGACATGATCTGCCGGAAAAAGCAGAAGGAGAGCCTAAGGAAAATGGGCTGGTTATCTTGGTGTCTGTTATAACATCCTGTCTGCAGACCCTTAAATACTGCGATTCCAAACTTGCTGCTTTGGAACTTATTCTCCATTTGGCCCCAAGATTAAGTGTAGAAATTCTTTTGGACCGTATTACTCCATATCTTTTGCATTTTAGCAATGACTCTGTTCCTAGAGTGAGGGCTGAAGCCTTGAGGACATTGACCAAAGTTCTTGCCCTTGTCAAAGAGGTTCCTCGAAATGATGTCAATATCTATCCGGAATATATTCTGCCAGGCATAGCCCACTTAGCCCAAGATGATGCTACTATTGTTAGACTAGCCTATGCTGGTAAGAGTTTATTGTCCAAGAAATAGCCACTCATGTTTTTGAAGTTAGTGACTCTAATACGTCTTATTTCTCTGATTTCTTAGGGAATTCCAAGGGTGCATTGTGGTCCTTGAACTGTTTGTGTACAGTGTAATAATTTTTATAGCTGATCTCTTCCTGGGACTCAACTTTCGTGTGTATTCTTTTTTGATCAGAATTATCAAGTGAAAGTATATAATGCAGAATCTTACGATTTTACTGGGTATACTACATTTAATTGGGAGTAAGACTGATGTTTACAAGTATGTGCTCTGATCTAGTGTCTTTAGGCCTTTATAAAATTTCTCTGAACAGATCTGCTAGTTTGAATATCAGCTTTAGGATACAGGTCTATTGCTGTTGCAAAAGACAAATTTTGCTGGATAATTTGATGTTGAAAAAACTTAGCCTATTACTGAATTTTAAGGTCCTTTACTATAGTGCTTAATTAAGGTGTGTGACTTCTTTGTGATGAGGTTATAACACTCCCACATGGTTGTTGCTTTTTAAATTTTTTGTAATGTTTATTTTATATTTGAGAGAGAGCATGGCGGGGGAGGGATAGAGAGAGGGAGACACAGAATTTGAAGCAGGTCCCAGGCTCTGAGCTGTCAGCACAGAGCCCAGTGCAGGGCTTGAACTCACTGCGAGATCATGACCTGAGCCAAAGTCTGATGCTCAACCGACTGAGCCACCTAGGCGCCCTGCACACCTACCTGTTTTACTTGTAATTCTTACTCATAAAATCAAGTGATACAGATTGATGTTGTTAGCTCCCCAGATTAATTTTGCATACTTTTTTTTGAGTGGAAAATGTCCCTGAAACATTAACATAATTTGTAGTTTATTTCTAATATCTGCTGGAAATCAGGGATTCTGTTTTGGTCTTTGTAAATAGTACATAATATGTGGTGATGATACTGTTACTTTTTTTGAAAGATACTAGGTTTATTAATTGTAGTCTTAGCCTGTCATTATCTTAATGGAAGATATGAAAAATGGTCTTTGGAATCTGGCCTTATCTCTAGGCACATCCACAAAGTGATTGGCGTTTGTTGAGTTTTTTTTTTTCCTATACATATATTTTTATTTATATTTATCCATTGCCTATTATTTATGGTTTCTGGTTTCCATAGCTGTACATGTCAGGCCTAAAAAATGCAGAATTTCTTTAATATTCATATATTTTAGTTTATCATTTGTAACAACTGTATTTATAATTCATTTATAAATATAAATTCAAATATAAATAATTGAACTAGATAGAATTAAATAAAAATGTGTAAGTTTTAAAAACAAGTTATATCTTTCTTTAGCGTTTTGTGACCTACTGTTGGTCTTAGTTTGTTCTCAGTTGTGTTAAATAGTTAAGGTTCTGATGTGTAGGTGCTATATTAACATAGTGACAGTCAGTTACTAATAGTGATAGCATAAAAATAATAGTTACTATTTATTAAAAACCCTGTGTGTCAGAGCATCTACTGCTCAAGGTTGCAAGGATTGGTTGCAAGAGATATATAGATTTTAAGGTAGAGTCCAGATTCTAAGATACATGGGTTTTAAGAGTCTAAGATTTATATATCTCTTGCAACTAACCCTTGCAACCACCTTGAACAATAGATGTTATATTACTTTCATTTTATAAGTGAGGAAAGTGGGAATGGAAGAGGCTAAATAATATGACCTAAATGTATCTGGTCTCATTCTTTCTCAGTTCTCAGAGCTGCTGGTCTGTACCTTGATTCTGAAGCAGCTCTGCTTTTCTTTGGACTTCTGGTTCTTTATAGTGGGAGTCCATGGTAACCCAGGGTCAGTGCTGGTACCTTGCAGTGGTCCTTCATCATGGCTTAGTACATGATAAAATTGCCTTTTTTTTTTTTTTTCATTAGAGCCAGAAGTCTATTTGAACTTGAATAGGCAAATATAATTAAACCACACATGTCAGTAATTATACAATTTTAAAATAAATTTTTGAATTTCTTTCACAGTATTCTTTTAAAATTCAGAAGTGGTATAGATTTATATTTTGTGTGAACTTTGAAGTGTGTTGTGTCTCAGATGGGGAAATAGGCATAGATATACTAAGGTTTCAGAAGTGCCCAGGAAAGTAAGAGACTTTTCCTAATAAAGATACATTCATTAAAGTGGGGACGTTTCATCTAGGATTTTGACATTTTATCAGAGGATGACCCAGATTCTCCCATCTTTAGGGTAATGGCCCAGATTCTCCGATCTTTAGGCATTGCACGGTATTCACATCTTGGGTATTTAGAGGTAAATTTTTGTTCTATTCAGAACAATGTTGAACCTGGTGGGGGTGGGGAACGGGACTCTAAGATCAGGGTGATCACTGCATTTGACACACTCACAATGTCAACTCTTGTGAGATGCACCTCGCTTGTAGTAATGTTAAAAATTAAGGAAGAATTGAATAAGATAGTTAAGCTTTATGTTCAGTGGCATTTACTGCTAAGAAAGAAGAGAGTGCAGTTGTTGGTTGGGGTGATCATATGTTAAGCACAGAAATGGGGGCACCTGGGTGGTGGCTCGTTCGGTTAAACATCTCACTCTTGATCTCAGCTCAGGTCTTGATCTCAGGGTTGTGAGTTCAAGCCCTGTGTTGGGCTCTACGCTGGGCCTGGAGCCTACTTAAAAAAAAAAAAAAAAAAAAAAAAAAGGCACAAAATTGGAAGAGGAAGAAGGATGGGGCACAGGCATAAATAAAAAATGGAAGGGAGAGGAGTTTTATGATTTTTACTTAAGACAGGAAGGAAAAGTTAAACATTATAAGGATTTGAGATTATAATAATAAATTTCTCTCTTAATATAGAAAACATAGCTCTGCTGGCAGAAACAGCTTTGAGATTCCTGGAATTAGTACAGTTAAAAAATCTCAATATGGAAAATGACCCAAATAGTGAAGAAATAGATGAAGTTACACATCCCAATGGAAATTATGACACAGGTAGTATGACTTTCTTTTCCAGACTTATTATTTATAATGAATTACTAATGTGGAGTTGTAAGAAACTATCATAATTTTCATGTAAGGTGAAAGAATACCATATATGTAGGTGGCAAAGATCCCTGGTGTCTGATTGTCCTATTCTCATACACTGTTATCTAACCAGAAAATGATCAGTTTGTTGTTTTTCAGCTACAATTGATTTGTGTCAATGGTAAAGCTAGCCGAATCGTGTAATTCTTAAAAGATGAAAGAAAAACATTGAAAACATCATAGCTAAAGAATTTAAACCTTTTCTCTGTATGTTAGCATACCTTGAGTATTCTCAAATCATAAACTCTGTTTATGTGTTTATGTCATAGTATCTCTGATTTGTGTATCAAAACCCACATCTTTTACTTTAAATGAAGAGATGTGATGGTAAACTCTTTGAGGTCAAAGTTCGTCTTAAGTTCTTTATATACATACAGCTTTTAGCAGGCTTTTAGTTAATGTTTATTGAGTTAAAGATTTAGAAGTAAAATAATACACTTAGTTCTAGTATGTTTCTGGTTCACAGAAGCTAGAGAAATCAAGTTTTGAGGTTTTTATGCTATAGATGATGGTAATGGCTCTGTTACTTGTTAGAATGGCATCATTTTTAGACAGCATATATTATCTGCAGTTGAAGGCAATGGAATAATTCTGAACTTACAGAAGGTGTATCAGAAAGGAAATCTCCACTTTTTTCATGGAATTACTTAGAAAATAATACTGTCCTACATTCTATAACCCTGTAATTGGACCTTTATAGTTAAGGGAGTTAGGTGTTAAACCTTTTTGGGAGTTAATCTAAAGTTTGTCTTAATGTGAACATAGTATTTTGCACATCAGACCACCACATCCCTTAGCTGCACTAGGAGTGGCCTCTGTCCTCATTCATTTAGCTAAGGGATAATTGTTAAACTATAAGCTCTACATCAGGCAATTGTGTATCAGGCAATTGTGTGCTTGCTCTAAACACTAGAAATACACAGTGGTGAATAAGACAGAAAAGATCCTCTCGTTGAGCTTACATTTTAGAAGAAAAGGAAAAGGGGGAGGGTGAGTTGGAGAAGAAGGTGGTGGCCAGATCATGTAAAGCCTTGGCAGGATTTGCAGTGTATTTTCTGCTTTCTAAAATAAATAAACTGACCTTAAAAATGCTCTGAAAGTATTAATTTGTACCATCAGATTATATCCTTAACCAGTCTGGTATTTGGAAGTCCTTGGTTAAGTTAACTTTATTGGTGGCAGTATGATCTTTTTCATGCTTTCCCATAGTTTTCTTCTTGAACCTTAAAAATAGGCATGTTTCATTAGTGAGATGGTAACCATGCTTGCGGCATCTGCTTATCAGATGTTGTTCTTCAGTTTATATTTCGGTTTCCCATCTATCCTTCAGAGCTTTGAATAGTGGAAACATATAGTGATTATAGACTTTTTGTGGTGGCTTCTGTTAATCGTTCTGTTTCTCCAAGGAGTAAGAAAGAAGACTAGGTCTGTATCTTGGGGGAAAAAATGGATCCTATCTTTACTTTTTTTTTTTTTTTTTTTTTTTTAGAGCTGCAAGCCTTACATGAAATGGTCCAGCAGAAAGTTGTCACTTTGCTAAGTGACCCTGAAAATATTGTGAAACAAACCTTAATGGAAAATGGAATAACACGGCTGTGCGTATTCTTTGGACGTCAGAAAGCCAATGATGTTTTATTGTCGCACATGATCACTTTCCTAAATGATAAGAATGATTGGCATCTGCGTGGAGCTTTTTTTGATAGCATAGTTGGTATGTTTTTCCATTGTTTTAAAATACATCTTTAAGATTTTCAATTATTCTCTCAAACAGTACTTCCATGAGGTCTGAGAGATAGGTGACAATACTACTAAATTTCATTAATAATGAGATGAGCTCCTAGTGTGTCTGTCTTTATGCTGCTTTTGGATAATGAAAGTCTTAGCCGATCAAGGGATTGGTTAATTGAACTGTGATACGTTCATATGAAGGAATACTATGTGGTTATTAAAAACTGTTTTAAAAGAATACTTGGGTGGCTCAGTCGGTTGAATGTCCCACTTCAACTGAGGTCATGATCTCATGGTTCATGGGTTCGAGCCCTGTATTGGGCTTGCTGATGTCAGCCTGTCGGTGCAGAGCCTGCTTTGGATCATCTGTTCCCCTCCCTCTCTGCCCCTCCCCTGCTTGTATGTATGTTCTCTCTCTCTCTCAAAAAAATAATAAATAAAAGAATAATGACTGGGAAAGTACCATTGAAATACTATTAAAGTGACTGAAGTAGGTTCTAGAAGGTAACAATAACAAATCATATGTTTATAAAGAGGTCTGGAATATACTAAGATTTGTATAGTAATTATCTCTGAGGCTGGGATTGTAGGTGAATATTTTCTTTATGTTTTCTGTATTTATCAAGTTTTTTACAGTAAACGTGCATTAGAAAATAACTGTTGCAATCCGAAAATAAGTTAAGATACAAGTATGATTGAATATCAGTTAAAAAAACCAATTTATTTATTTATTTATTTTTTAAAGTTTATTTTTGAGAGAGAGAGAGCAAGCATAAGCGGGGAGGCAGAGGGAGACACAGAATCTAAAGCAGGCTCCAGGCTCTGAGCTGTCAGCACAGAGCCTGACATAGGGTTTGAACTCACAAACCATGAGATCATGACCTGAACTGAAGTCTGATGCTTTGCTGACTGAGCCACCCAGGTGCCCTGAAAATCAGTTTAATTAGGAAAAAAAATTAAAGCTTGCATGCTATGCTTTGTGTAAACTGAAAATGTATGAAAAATTATGTAGTTTTTTTCACTTTTTTCAAAATCTACACTTTTTGATTTTTAGATTTATCTGCAGAAGAGAGACATTTTGTATTAGACCTACATGGCTCCAATTACATTTAGATTCAAAGTTAGGAAAAAAAATGGACCTTATGTTGAATAGATTGTCATGTTTGATCCAAGATTTAAATTTTTCTTTTCGAATAATAACTGATCACTTTCTACCCATTTGTACTGACCTTTTCAATTTTATATTTGGTCAGTTATAAAATTGTGTGTGTGTGTGTGTGTGTGTGTGTGTGTGTAGTTACATCTGTACCATACGTTGACTATAAGCCCTATACTGTACCTTTTATCCCAGTGACTTGTTCATAACTGGAAGCCTGTGTCTCCCACTGCCCTTCACCCATTTACCCATTACCCCATCCTACATTGCCTCTAGCAACCATGAGTTTGTTCTCTGTATTTATGGCCCTGTTTCTGCTTTTTATTTGTTTTTTAGTTTGTTTTTTGGATTCCACATATTAGTCAAATCATATGGTATTTGTCTTTCTCTAACTTATTTAGCTTGATACCCTCTAGTCTTCCATGTTGTTGCAAATGACACTATCTCATTCTTTTTTGTGGCTGAGTCATAGTCCATTGTGTGTATGTATGTGTGTGTGTATATATATATATTCTTTTTTGCCTCTCGTTTTTGCCTTATATATATACACACACATATATATTTACATGTATATACATATATATATATACACACATATATTTGTACACACACACATACATACATACATACACACACACACACACACACCACCCTTTATCCGTTTATCTATTGACAGACACTTGGGTTGCTTCCATATCTTGGCTGTTGTAAATAATGCTGCAGTAAAGACAGGGGTGCATATATCTTTTCAAGTTAGTGTTTTTAGTTTCTTTAGGTAACTACCCAGTAGTGGAATTACTGGATCATATAGTATTTCTCTTAATTTTTTAAGGAACCTCTATACTGGATTCTTCAGTGGCTGCACCAATTTACATTTCCACCAACAGTGCACAAGGATTCCTTTTTTTTCACATCCTTACCAATACTTGTTGTTTCTTGTCTTTTTGAGTCTAACCATTTTGACAGGTGTAAGGTGAGAGCTCATTGTGGTTTTGGTTTGAATTTCCCTGATGCTTAGTGATGTTGAATGTCTTTTCATGTATCTGTTGGCCATCTGTATGTCTTCTTTGGTAAAATGTCTCTTCAGGTCCTCTGCCTGTTTTGTAATTGGATAGTTTGTCTTTTTGGTGTTGAGTTGTGTAAGTTCTTTATATATTTTGGATGCTAACCTCTTACCTGATATATCACTTGCAGATATTTTTTCCCATTCAGTAGGTTGTCGTTTTGTTTTGTTAATGGTTTTTTCTACTGTTTTGAATTAGTTCATTGATTCATCTCAGTCTTGCATCTTGGATTCATCTAACTGTTCCTACTAGGCTTCTCAAATCTTTCTGTCTTTCTTGCCTTCCTCTTTCGTCTTATTTTTATTTCTTTTCTTTCTGGAAAAGATGGTGCTTAGAACTGTCATCTGTTGATCAATTCTTATGTGCTTTGAATCATGCCTTTATGTTATTTTTTAATTTTAAAATAATTTTTATTTTTATTTGGTTTATAAAAGTAATACATGCTTTCTATAGAAAATTTGGAAAATATAGAAGCCAAGAAGGAAACAAATCACTTCTAATCTTACAACCCATTATGACCTCTGTTTATGTTTTGGTGTTTTATTCCTGTAGGGTTTTTTTTTTTTTTTTCCTGTTTCCATCCCATTTGTGCCATTTTGTTATGTATGTCATGAGGCACTGTTGTGTACCTGGTAAGAGTAGGCACTTTGGAGCCAGCCTGTGGGGTTCATATTCTGTCTTTGTCATTTATTAGTTGTGGTTCTTGGGGGAAATCATTTAGTCTCTTTTTTGCCTTACTTTCCCTATTTGTAAAATGGGAATAATAATAGTACTTATGTGCCGTGAAGATAAAATGAATTAACATGTAATTGTACTGGGCACATAAGTACTATGTATATATTATATTACTTTTTAATCTTATTATTTCTTAATTCTTTTTCTGGTAACATATGTTCTAAGCATTTTCTCATGTCATTAAAATTTTTTTAAACCATAATTTACGGGGCGCCTGGGTGGCGCAGTCGGTTAAGCGTCCGACTTCAGCCAGGTCACGATCTCGCGGTCCGTGAGTTCGAGCCCCGCGTCAGGCTCTGGGCTGATGGCTCAGAGCCTGGAGCCTGTTTCCGATTCTGTGTCTGCCTCTCTCTCTGCCCCTCCCCCGTTCATGCTCTGTCTCTCTCTGTCCCAAAAATAAATAAATGTTGAAAAAAAAAAATTAAAAAAAAAAAATTTTTTTTTAAACCATAATTTAATAGATTAAAATATTCCATCATATTGTTTTACCAAAGTTTATCGCTTTTGGATATTTAAATTATTTTCATTTTTTCTTATCATATATAGATAATATTTTACATAAATATTTACTTTTGATTTTCTCAGGATAGAAGTCTGAAATTTTAATTAATGGGTTAAAGAATATGAATATATTTTTTAAACTCTTGATACATTTTAATAAGCTTTTCAAAAAAAGTTATGTCATTTTCCATTCTGGTCAGCATTTTTGACCATAATACATACCCTTCAGCATGGAATAAGCTTTGGTTAATCTTTGCCTATTGGTATGGTAAAATAACTTGTTTTGATATCTATTTCTTTGCTTATCAGTGGAGGTGAAAAATTTTCTCATGTTGATTACTCATTTGTACTTCTATTAATTTTTTATTTATTTTGGCTCATTTTTTTTCCTGATGGCTGTATGCCTTTCTTGTTGATGTTTTTGAACCTCTCATAGATGTATATTAAAAACATTAACTTTTAATCATTGGCAAATACTTTTCTCAAGTAACTTGTTAGGTTAATCTGTTGGCTGCACATCTTTTTTTATAATGCTTTATTTTTCACACTTAACAGTTTAATTGATCTTTATTTTGGTCTGTGGTATGAGGTGAAATCTAATTTTCCTCCGATAATCAGTTTTCCTGATGCTATTTATTAAACATTTCATTTCTTTCCTATTGATTTATGAAGCTTATATTATCAACTGTTGCACGCTTATGTCTTTTAGTTTTAGTTTTCTGGGTATCTGTTCTGTTCCCTTGATTTCTCATTTGTGTACTCAATATCATACACTTATATTTTAATTATATCCTATTTATCATAATTTAATTGTTTAATTTAATAATGTTATACTTATTTTAATTATATTTATAAACAACTTTAGTATCTGGTAAGATAAGTTCTCAAGATGTCAGTCTTAATTTTCAAAATATTTTGAGTTATTTTGGGTTATTATACATTTCAGTTTATAAAGTTCCTAAATATAACTCACTGGAATTTTAGGTAGTATTTTTCCTTTTATTAAAGAAAAAAATAGCTTTTTAAAGTGTTTTTTAAAATTTTATTTATTTTTTGAGAGAGAGAAAGACAGCCCCAAGCAGGATCTGTGCTGGCAGCATGGAACCTAACGTGGAGCCCAAACTCACGAACCATGAGATCCTGACCTGAGCCAAAATCCAGAGTTGGACCCTAAACTGAGTGAGCCACCCTGGCACCCCAAGAAAAAATTTCTATAATTACTTTTTCAATTATAGGAGAAATAGGTTTTTGTAAATTATTTAAAATCTGTAAAGTAATGTATGAAAAACAATAGTTGCATTTTCCAGAGGCATCTGCTCTGGATTTTATTTTTAGTTTGATATCTTCACATTGTTGATTCCTGTATCTAACATTTTTATACTGCTTTTAAGAATTTTTGACTTTAAAAAAATAAAAAGAATTCTTGACTTTAGACTTTGTCTCTTGATTTTTTTCTGTGCCGCATGAAGATTTAACTGATACCATGCCCTGATCCCTCTTCCCCTCTGTTTTTGAGATCTAGATCACTATTTTCAGTGCTTCAGTTTTTCGTGTGCTGTTTTTATAACTTTAAATAATTAAACCTACTTCTTACTGATCTTCTTCCCATTTGGACTATAAGGAGATGAGTGCCCCTTTCTTTCTGTCTCTCCTTTTCTTTGTTGCTTGGATATTTCGACCAGTTATTAGTTGACAGTTCAACTAACAAATATAGTGTTACAGTTGATAATATTTACATTTTCTTCTGTAGTCAGAATAAAGTCTTCTGCTTTGTACAGACTGATTCTGAAAATTCAAAGCTAAATTTACATGATTATAAGTATGTAAATTTTATTGTCTTTAGAGCCAAGTAATGTACTATATTTATATTTGCTTTCCCATACTTCCAATGCCACAACTCCTTTATCACTTGAGAATGTTCACAGTGTCATCAATAGATTTTCCTTTATGTCTTCAGATTGTTAAGGACATTATACATTTTAATTTACTTTTTATTTACACCATGATTTCTTGAAGACTTTTTTGTGCTGGAGTTTCAGATTCCTTTGTTTTCCTTTTTGAGAGAAGTAATACTTCTTCACTTTGTCTATAATATCAAACTTCTTTCTTACCAATTTTATCTGTTGCTTGTAATCTATTCCAGTCTTCTATTTTTTAAAATTTCTTTTTAATGTTTGTTTATTTTGAGAGAGAGAGAGAGAGAGAGAGAGAGCACGTGGGGGAGGGGCGGGGTGGGGAGAGAAAGAATCCCAAGCAGACTCCGTGCTGCTAGCATGGAGCCTGATAAGGGGCTTGATTCCACAAACCATAAATGAGATCATCACCTGAGCCAGTATCAACAGTCGGACACTTAACTGAATGAGCCACCCAGGCACTCCTATTCCATTTTTCTTTTTGATAACATTTTTGAAATGTATTGGCTTTTAGTTCTAATTTGGCTGATTGGTTTCTGAATCCTTGCTAGCAATTATCAGTTTTTCCCCTTGAATTCCTAGGTTCTATCTGCCATTTTGTATATTCTGCATTTTCTTTATTTTGCTGAAGTACATCCTCAAGAAACTTTCTTAGGAAGGGTTGCATGGGAAGTTAACCTGGGTATTCCTTGCATGTTGCAAAATAACTTATTTTTGTTCTCTTATTTTACTGGCAGTTTAAGTGTAAAATTTATTTCATAACTTTGGAGGTCTTGCTCTGTTGTGTTCTAGCTTCTGTTGTTAAATATTGTTTCATGAAGATCATTTTCATTGTTTGTCCTTCCTTTTTAGGGGACGTGTTTGTCTTTCTGTAAGTTCATAAGATCTTTTTTTTCCCCTTGGTGTTCCAGCATTTCTTGGTGATTTGCTTTGGTGTGGATCTTTTTCATTTATTGTGCTGAGTAGGACATACGATGTGCTCTTCTGGATTGTTGCTCAATATATTTGGGTTTTGATTAATTTTATTGTTTAACTTAATGGTATTTAACTTAATAGTATTCTACACCATGAGGTGTAGAATAATCATGTAATGTTGCTTCTCTTTTTCAGGTGTTGCTGCCTATGTTGGTTGGCAAAGCTCCTCAATTCTCAAACCCCTGTTACAACAAGGTCTTAGTGATGCTGAGGAATTTGTTATTGTTAAAGCTCTTAATGCCCTTACCTGTATGTGCCAGTTAGGGCTACTACAAAAACCCCATGTCTATGAATTTGCCAGTGATATTGGTAAGTGTCTGTTTCCCAAAATTAGAAGGAGAAAATTAGGATGTTTTAAGAGAAATAAGTGATAGAGCATTGTAAAAGTTCTAGGAAATACAGAGTCAGATTTTCAATTTTGTCCCGTGTGTGTGTGTGTGCACGAGCACTTGTGTTTGCATGTTTATGCATGCATGCTTCCCATGTATATTAGAAACAGGCAGGCAAAAAAACAGGATCATTTGGTCTTCTAGCCCATCTTGGGAAATATCTCTTTGTTTTTATCTGTAGTTAAGTATTTAACTTGAAAAATAAATTGTTTTGTTTAAAATGATGTAGATAAAGTCCTTAACTGCTCTGAAGAGTCAACTTATTTTTTGAACACTTGACCACTAGTTAAGTTGAAATTGAATGTACAGGATTGTCTAGGACATCTCTCATTGCACTGATTGCCAGTTAAGAATTCATAGTGTTCAAGTTACTACTGTTAATAATTTTATTTATTTATTCATTCATTTATTAGAGATGGCGCAAGTGAGTGAGGGCAGAGAGCGAGAGGGGGCAGAGAGAGGGAGAGAGAGAGAGAGAGAGACACGTAGGGTTCACTTGGAACAGAGCACGAGCTAACCTGAAGTGGGTCTCGAGCTCACCAGAAGCAGGGCACGAACTCACAAATCATGAGATCATGATCTGAGCCAATGTCAGATGCTTAACTAACTGAGCCACCTAGGCACCCCACTGTTAATAATTTTATTAGCCAATGAAAAGAATTAATGTTTGGTTTTTTATAGCATTTATCTGTTTCCCTCAACTTAAAATTCAGAATAAAGGCAAACAAATAAACATTATACATACCAAAATTAAGAATATTTGGAACTTTTAGTCTTCTTATCACATTTTAAGAAAGTAAGCAGTGTAAGATATC
Organism: Puma concolor; assembly: GCF_028749965.1. Lineage (NCBI taxonomy): Eukaryota > Metazoa > Chordata > Mammalia > Carnivora > Felidae > Puma > Puma concolor. The sequence goes on along the minus strand of NC_141675.1, from coordinate 27,057,966 downwards.
TCTGTCCTAAGAGGACATGGAATCTTGGAAAATTGCCTTTTTTGGATAAAATGTTTAATTGCTGTTGAGTGTTTTGCTAAGGAAAATCAATAGAAAGACAAAATTGGTCGGCTATAGGTTATTCTTAAGGCAATCCTCAGAAAAAAATACAAAGGAGTTAGTATTTATTTTGACTGTTGAGACGATAGGTAGTAGCTAGTAGAAATGCATAAAATTTCTGGAAAATATAAAGGCATGACTGTAGCTTTTTAAAAAAAATTGTGACAAATTGAAGTATATGTAGGTTTCTTACTTTACACTCTAATATCTATAATTACTGTTCTTTTAGTTTTTAACCCTGATTTGGTTTGAATTTTTGATGATTATTGTAAAAATAATTATAAATTTAATAGAAATTGTTGAGTATTGGCACCACAATCATGATGAGAATCTCTATTACATTGAAATGTTAAGCTATAGAGTGCCATGTAGTATAAGACAGAGAAAGCAGTGTTTCCATAATAATATTAAGTAGAAAATGTATTGTCTTAACATGCATATCTTGCTGTGTGGAATATTTTCCTGCTTATTTTCATTTTCTGAATTCTCACATCAGTGTTTTCTTTTTTCTCTTGTGAAAGTGGTATTACCTTTATGGGTCAAATTTTTCTGGCTTTTGACTTTGAACTTCCTTATTTTAATGAATATTCTCTGTGTATAAATATGTACTTGTATGTTCTAATTTCATATAATACATTTCTTCTGTTGCCTAATTACTTGGAAACTATTTTTGAGACTTTATAGTTTATAAGTAGCATTTTATTTTTCTGAAAAATGGATGTCTGTCAACTTTAAAAAAAATCATCATACAGTATTTTACCTGTCATATTTTTCAGAGATTTTTCTGGGTTTTGCTGTTGCTTGTCATTGATCATAGGATGAACAAATGGGACATTCTGTGTCTTTAGTTTAGCATCAAAATAAATTATTGTCTTTAGGTATAGAATAAACCCAATATGGTACAACCTCTTGGATGGAGAACTGCCTTAGAACTGGAAATGAATTTGGTACCATCTGTTGGGGGGCAAAAAAAGCCTTGCTGAGAAGAATCAAGTAGGCAATCATTGGTTGGCATTTTGAACTATTTCAAAGAAAAAACAGTTTTTAGAATTTTAGAAACACCTAAAGTATGAAAAATCATACACATCTCTCTGTTCTGTTTTTATACGTAGTCTGTTGTAGTGAATCTTAAAGGGAATGATGGTGGTGACGATGGCATCATGATTTCTTTGATGGTTTTTGAAAAAACTATATTCTTCCCACTTAGATATTATCAATACTCCCTTCCCTTGTGCTTGTCCCCAGATAATTGGAATGTATTGGAATAGAGAAAAGATCAAGTACACTGTTTTACAGGAAATCCTCTTGAATATTTTAGGTTCTTTGTATCAGTTAGCTACTTATTGATACAGTGATGCTATACAGCAATCAACCACAGAATCTCAGTAAATGCTTCAGTAATGTCAACTGTCATGCATCTGTGGGCTGTATGGGTGGCTCTGCTCTAGGCTTTGTATCTCCAGATTGTCTGGGGTGACAGTAATCCATCTGCCTCATTCTGGTGCCCATGTTAGATAGGGAGCAGTTTTCCAGGTTATGTTCTGGGTGATGGCAGAAGCATGAGACAGCAAGTTTAGCTGTGTAGCACATTTCGAGCCTCTATTAATGTTGTATCTGGTAATATCTCATTGGCCAGAGCAGGTTAATAAGACCGAACTGAAAGCAAGAGGCAGAGAAGTACCCTTTGTATACCATGAGCACAGTAATAGAGGTAATGTAAAGAATTAGGACCAATAATTCAAGCTCATGCCTAACTACTGCCAAGTCATTTTGAGTTTAGCTACTTTTTGGAGGTTTTTCAATGCTTTTCCAGTCCTCATTTTGCCTGTTGTCAAAGGGAAACTACCAACCCTCCTTTGTTGGATGTATCAGAGGCTGCATGGTGCTTATGAAATTATGTAACCTCCTTCACGTGTAATTAAAAGAATTGGAAATAGCAGAACTTTGGAAACATACTTTGAACAAAATTTTTTCTCCTTTCCCCTTTTCTATAAGTAATATTAGCGTGTGACAGTGTTATTTCTCTGTTACCCTAAATTTCTTACAAACTTAATATCCTCTCAATGCTGATGCTTCTGCATACTCAGAACAAATATGTGTCTCTTTATGTGTATGTATATTTTTTTGCTTTTAGAAGTTTTTTTTTTTTTATTATTTTTTTTAATGTTTATTTATTTTTGACAGAGACAGAGACAGAATGCGAGTGGGTTAGGGACAGAGAGAGGGAGACGCAGGATCCGAAGCAGGTTCCACGCTCTGAGCTGTCAGCACAAAACCCGACGCGGGGCTTGAACTCATGAGCTGTGAGATCATGACCTGAGCCGAAGTCGGACGCTCAACTGACTGAGCCACCCAGGCGCCCCTAGAAGTTTTATCTAAATCACGTGTTTAAAAGTTTGAATTTTATTCAAAATCTTTGATTAGTTGAAGTCATTGATATTCAGGTGTAATACACAATATAGTTAAAATAAAAGGGGTGAAAACATTCATTTACTTCTCTGGTTTAATCGTATATTTTAATCTCTTTAAGGATGGGCATCATGTTTTCTGCCTTTAGTTTCTACTCATAATGCCTTGTGAATGAATTTATGAAAGATATATTAGACTTGATCAAACCTTTTCATTAAAAAGAATGTCAGAGTAGTACTGTTTATATTCTTTTATGGTATTAATGCCGATATTTATGATAGGGAATATTATAATATCAGTATGTTGAGTTGAGTTTATGCCTTAGGATAATTGAGTATGTGAAAGCAGCTGATAGTAAAGTAACATTGTGGTATAATCCCTTTATTAGTTGTGTTATAAGGTGAAAATGTGTTTATCCTAAAATTTATGAGCGTGGTTTAAATCCATACCTTTTTCTTTTCCTTATTAGCCCCATTTCTGTGTCATCCCAATTTGTGGATACGCTATGGTGCCGTAGGATTTATCACAGTGGTGGCTCATCAAATAAGTACAGCTGATGTATACTGCAAACTGATGCCTTACCTTAACCCGTATATTACTCAACCAATAATACAGGTATGGTTGTTCCAACGTGGAGTCAATCCTCTCCAAACTGCACCCCTTAATAAAAGGTTTAGAGAGTCCTATTTTTATTTAAGTTTACAAAGATTTAAATTGGGCTACACCATTTTCACGTTCTTGTAAGTTAATGTTATTGGAACAAACAGTATTAAGGTGAGAAAAGTTCAAGAGACTTATGTTATCCATCATGTTATGCATAATATAGCACTTACTAGTTCATACTTTATTTTCTTATGTGCAGTGTTGTGAAACATCTGTTAACGGGAAATGCAGTGGAAACATATATTGATGGACCTCTGCTTTTATTGTAAAAAATATAACTGATTTCAGCCAAACTCAGCATGTATAATAAATTGGAAAAAGCCTTTTACGGATGTTTGGTTTTTTGGACCACTAACTGGTTCTGATTTCTTCTCTGTTCTTTTTCTTTTTTTAAAAAATCCGATCTTTTAAAATCTTATTTAATCTTTTTTTTTTTTTTTTTTTTTTAATCTAATGACTTGTCTCCCCTGCTCCCTTACCAGTATAGCACTTGATGATAAACTCTGGGTATTTGGTTTGTATAAGGCAGTTTTTTACCCAGCTTGTTATACCCTTCATCTTCCTGGAAAGCTCGTTATCAAAATACATACCTACCTAAATTGAGTGAACTGTTGAGATATGATTCTGTTTGTTAAAATACTGTGAAATATCCAATTTTTTAGTAAAACTGTGTTTCCCTTTTGCAAATTCACATGCTTCTGGCTCCTAGTACTTTTATGTTCCATTGTACCTTCCTTTGGTTGGAGAAAATGACATTGGATATCTTCTGGAGATGAGGAGGGTTGGCCGTGCCTTCTGTCCTTTTCCTCATAGATTTATCCGTTTCTGAGGGTCATCATTCTTTAATTTCATAGTGTGTAGAATTTCTAATTTTTATCTCAGCAATTTATATACACATATAAGGTAATATTACTAGAAAATATGCCTTTTTTATTTCTTTTATTTTTTTAAGTTTAAGTAATCTCCACACCCAATGTGGGGCTTGAACTCGACTCCAGGATTGAGAGTTGCATTTCTTCCAACTGAGCGAGCCAGGCACCCCATCCATCTTCCTTCCTTCCTTCCTTCCTTCCTTCCTTCCTTCCTTCCTTCCTTCCTTCCTTCCTAACAGCACACGTGGGAGTAGGGGAGGGGGAGGAGCAGAGGAAGAGGGAGAGAGAGAATCTTAAGCAGGCTCCATGCTGAGCATGGCACCCCTTTCTTTTAAAATTTATTGAAGTTCCCTTGGAAATCAGGTCTAGTTACTACTTTTAACTAGTTATTCTGTTTAGAAGTTTGTGAGGGGCACCTGGGTGGCTCAGTCATTTGAGTGTTCTACTCTTGGTTTTTAACTCAGGTCATGATCCCAGGGTTCAAGCCCTGCCTTAGGCTCTCCTCTGAGTGTGGAGCCTGCCTAAGATTCTCCCTCTGCCCCTCTCTTCCTGCTTATGCTCGCTTTCTCTAAGATAAAAAATTTAGAAGTTTGTTTATTAAACCCTTATAAAACAGTGTGCAGGAAGTATCCTTGGGAATTAAAAATTACTTGTGTTTGTAATAACTTAGTGGTGGTTTATTATAATCTGACATTAAAAAATAAATCTGACATTAAGTGTTTTTTAAGAAATCTGCACCACTCTCTTTGTTTTCTCAGGAAAAAATATATATTTCATATTTCATAATAAAAAATATATATATAGTTTTATTTTTTGAGAGACCAGGATTAGGAGTTGAGAGGCTAATGATATATATGCTTCATAAATCTTACCTTTCTACAATTTGAATTAGACAAAAGATACCGTTTTATGCTGGTTTCGCCTGGCTAGTTTACCAGGTAGTTAAATAGGTCCAAAGAAAGTCCTCTTGGTTACTGTTAGTATGCTCATCCTTTTTATTATATATGTGTTGACAAGGAGGGTGTCCTTGGGGATAATAAAAGGAAGGATTTTATGAGCTCTGTGGAGAGAGTAATATTTTTTAGAAGTGGTTGAAGCTACTGAGAAACCTAATGACTGAGGGGCACCCCTGTGATGATTGAGCTTCTTTTCTTGGTCAGTACCTGTTGGCTGTTAGACCTGTGAGCCACGGGTACTTTTTTGATCTAGGAGGTCATCACATTTGGCATCCAGAAAAAGGCTCTTTGTCATTTTCTAAATTTTTCCATCCTGGGTATATATTGTTATTCTTCCAATATGAAAGACACAGATGTATACTCAAATGCTAACAATGAAAAGAAAAACCTTAGCTCTTAAAGGTCATTAGTATTCTTTTTTCTTCTAAGCAAAATCGTAAATGTTGGTATCTCCCATTTTCTTAGAAAATAAATACCTATGTTAACACAGGTTGTATTTACTGAATATAAAAATAACTGTAATGTATGTTGTATCTTTGGTTGATTCTTTTTATTTTTCTAATATAGATTGAAAGGAAACTTGTTCTACTCAGTGTTTTAAAAGATCCAGTAAGTCGTTCTATATTTGATTATGCTTTGAGGTCTAAAGATATTACTAGCTTGTTCAGACATCTTCACATGCGCCAAAAGAAGCGAAATGGGTCTCTTCCTGACTGCCCCCCACCGGAGGATCCTGCCATAGCACAGCTTCTGAAGAAATTGCTCTCACAGGTTGTATCACCTTTCTGAAATCTTACGTTTAAACACAAATTTGCTAAGAACATTCAAGCATCCATTTAGCTATTAAATTTTTTTTTGGTTGATTAAGTCACATCATAAAAAAACGAATAAAACCTGGCAAATATATACATTTGCTTTGGCATATTGGAGATGCTAGGATGATGATAAGGCATTAGTTTGAGCTAAGTAAGGAATCATGGGAGACCTGTTAAGTTTCTTTTGTGATTATTGTCTATGTAAATAATGGAGAAAGTAGATATAACCTTAAATTTGAGTAATATTCTTGATTCAGTTCCATATTTCACCAAAAAAAAAAAAAAAATTCAATTAGAGGAAACATTGCAAAGCACAGATGCACCACAGAAAGATACTGGTTTATTTTAGTTCAAATGTAAAGAGTTCTCACTACATGCAAACATCAGAAATGATTGGGATTTATAATGCATCTTAGATTGAATAAACCAGTTTCTGTTGTATATTAAAAGCCTAAGAATTTGTATCATTTAACAGGTGATGTCAAAACTAATAAGTAATCTTTTTATTATCCTTGGAATTAGTAAGGCCTCTTTAGAAATAGTCCAGATTCAGTGTCCTGTTTTAAGAGGGATATATGGAACTTAGAGAAGTCAAGATAGAAATGAAAATGGCTGGAAATAAAGAATACAATTTATGAATAAATGTTCCATGAGCCTTAAAGCAAATACTAAGAGATAACTTTAATGATGGTCTTTAAGTCTGCAGGACATTTTGGTTAAGAGAATACTTGTCAGTCATGTCTTGTCAGCAAGAACATGAGAAAATGCTTCAGTTGCAGAGAGAATTAGATCAATTTGAAGATATAAATCCTTTCTTGTATTGTACTAGTCACTGAGTGTCCAGTGCTGTTTCAGGCTCATATGTTGCTTTAGGTGATTGAATATTGAATTATCCCATCTCCTATGGGATATTGAATATCCCATCTCCTAGGGAGCCTGGTCAATAACCATTTTGGTTCTTTTAGGTCTCAATTTGCCTGGAGGCGGGAGCTGCCTCTGAATGCCCCTTCCAGGCCAGTGGTTCTATTTCCTATATTTTAGAAGACCTAATTTGATATGACTTGAATTACTAAAGAGCTTTTTCTTTGGGTCTTCTTTTAACCTTGTCTCATACATTAGATGTATTAAATATTTTAGAAAGCAATTTATGGAAAATTGGATATTGAATCGCAGTTTTCTGTTGTTTCTCTTGAGTAAGTACTCCTTATCAAAAAGACTTCAGCATATAGTAAAAACCACCCCAATTTAGATGTTTCTTTGGGTTTGGATGGTGTGATTCTTTGTACTCCTCTCTCTCCTACAAATTCTGTGTATTAAATTAAAAGCTTCTGTACTAAAATTTCACACTAAGTCATTGGTTACTTCATGGAGCCTCTCTAGCCCCTCGTTCTTGCTTTTCATCTTGCTGTGGGTATAGGTTTTGCCACTGCCATGGGTGAGAGGAGGGAGAGGGAAGGAGCAGTTTCCGTAGCCTTTTTACCTTCTGCTTCCTCTTCTAAACCCTTCTACCATTGCTGCTTCCAGAGTGCCAGCCCTCATTTTTGGGTACCATGATGAAATCACTAAACTCACTGATTTGTATTTCTCTGAATATTAGTGCTTGATGTATTCATTTGTCTGTCACTTGTACCCACATTTGTATCAGTAGGGAAGGAGGAACATGATTCCCTGTGTTTTATGTTGTTTCTGTTACTAACAGTTTTAGGAGACTCCTAAGGGTTAGTAGTACTCTGTTTCCAGGGACAGGTGCTGCTAGTAGAGGGGAGAGCAAGCCAGAGTCTCTGAGGTCCTCAGAAGAAGTAACAGCAGAACAATACCAGGCTCCATTTTTTGAAGACCTTCAACAAATCTACCACTGCAGTTGGTGCTTTCCATATTTTGTCACTGATCTTATAACAACCTTGAACAACAGATGTTATTCCCTATTTTATAGTTAAGGAAACTGCAGCCCAAAGAGGATAGTTAAGTTGCTTATGCTCACACAGTTCATTCAGCTTAAAGCTGACATTTGAACCTAAACCAGCCTAACTCCAAATCCCTTCCTCCTTCAACATGCCATCTGGCCTCAAAATAAAGGACAGGGAGCTAAGACTGAGAGACTTGTTTGAGGTTTTTATGGACTTAGGAAGATTCCATGTGCAGTTCATCTCCTCCAGCCCCTTGCACGCCTTTTATCTGCTTCGCTTCTTTTTGGTCCCTGTGCTACCTTTCTTGGCATTATTTGCAGAGGCTTGGAGTCAGGGGGAGGCTTTGGAGGTGGGAACTGAGTCCCTATTCCTAATGTCAGGGATACAGAGGGAAGGATGCTTTTAGCCTCTGCAAATGCGAATTCTGAATACGCCTACAATTTTCCCCCCCTTGGGGTTTTACGGTGCTTTTTGTATAGGACTGTACTTGAGATGCATCATGGGTAAAATAGACTTTTCTAGACCAGCCTAGCATTGTTTCTATGGGAAAATACGTTCAGGGTTCTGGATAATAGACTTTTATTTTTTTAATTTTTAATTAAAAAAAAATTTTAAGTTTATTTGAGAGAGAGAGAGCGCTAGTGGGGGAAGGGAAGTGAGGATGGGGAGAGAGAGAACCCCAAGCAGACTCTGCACTGTCAGTGGAGAGCCTGATGCGGGGCTCGAACTCATGAACCGTGAGATCATGAACTGAGCTGAAGTCAGATGTTTAATTGACTGAGCCACCCAGGCGCCCCATGGAAAATAGACTTTTAAAGTACACTTTTGAAATATATGGTAGTTAAAATCTGCCTACACTCCAGATTTTTAATAGGATTTACCTTCTGGAGGTGATACATGGCAGGGCTGTTTTGGAATCTCATTCACAAGAACTGTCTGTTTTATTTGTATCCATTTGATCACCCGCTAATACAGAATAAGAATATTCTGATTTCTGGGGCACCTGGGTGGCTCAGTTACTTGAGCATCAGACTTTGGCTCAGGTCATGATCTCACAGTTCGTGAGTTTGAGCCCCACATCAGGCTTGTTGCTGTCAGTCTCTTAGCGCAGAGCCTGCTACAGATCCTCTGTCCCCTTCTCTCTGCCCCTCCCCACTTGCACTCTGCCCAAAATAAATAAATATGAAAAAAAAATCAATCCTCTTTAAGAAAAAAAAAAAGAATATTCTGATTTCACTCCTTTAAAAAATGGCAAATACTAAACATTTTTGATTTTTAAAAGATTTTTATTTGAATACTTTTTGACTGGTAGTATAGACACAAGGTGTAAAATTAAAAAGATATTGGAGGGGCGCCTGGGTGGCTCAGTCGGTTGGGTGCCTGACTTCGGATCAGGTCATGATCTCATGGTTCATGAGTTCGAGCCCTGCGTCGGGCTCTGTGTTGACAGCTCAGAGCCTGGAGCCTGCTTTGGATTCTGTGACACTCTCTCTCTCTCTCTCTTTGTCCCTCCCCTGCCTGTGCTTTGTCTCTCTCTCTCTCTCAAAAATAAATAAATATTAAAAAATGTTTAAAAAAATAAAAATAAAAATAAAAAGATATTGGAAGATACATAATAAAATGTAAGTTTTCCTCCAATCTCTGATCCCCAGCCACCCAGTTTCTTTTTCTGTTGATTGTGAATTTTATGTTGTTAGAGTGCTGAATTTCTTGATACAGTGTTGGATTGTTCTGTTCTACAGTTAACTTATTTGGAATCAGTTTGATCCTTTTAAGCCTTGTTTTTTAAAAAAGTTTTAAATCTGGTATAGTTTACAGTGTTATATTAATTTCAGGTGTACAATATAGTTATTCAACAATTCTGTACATTATCCACTGCTCAAGATAAGTGTACTCTTAATTTCCTTTACCTGTTTCACTCATTCCCCCACCCCCACCCCCACCTCCCCTCTGGTAACTATCAGTTCTCTATAGTTAAGAGTCTGTTTTTGGTTTGTCTCTTTTTTTTCCTTTGTTCATTTGTTTTGTTTCTTAAATTCCACACACGAGTGAAATCATACAGGATGTCTTTCTCCTTTTTTAGCATTATACTCTAAATCTATTCATGTTGTTGCAAATGGCAAGATTTCATTCTTTTTAATGGCTGAGTAATATTCCCTATATATCTTACATCTTTATCCATTCATCTATCAGTGGACATTTGGGCTGTTTTCCAAGTTTTGGCTTTTGTAAATAATGCTGAAATACACATAGGAGTGCACATATCTTTTCAAATTAGTGTTTTATATTCTTTGGGTAAATACCCAGTAGTGGAATTACTGGATCATATGGGTAGCTCTATTTTTTTAAATTTTTTGAGGAACCTCCATATTGTTTTCCACAGTGGCTGCACCAGTTTGCATTCCCAACAACAGTGCATGAGGGTCCCCTTTTCTCCATTTCCTTGTCAACACTTATTATTTCTTGTCCTTTTGATTTTAGTCATTCCAACTGGTGTAAGGGGATATCTCAGTGATTTTCATTTGCATTTCCCTGATGACGAGTGATCTTGAGCATCTTTTCACATGTCTGTTGGCCAGAGAGACAGACAGACTGAGTGTGAGCTGGAAAGGGGCAGAGAGAGAGGGACGCACAGAATCTGAAGCAGGCTCCAAGCTCTGAGCTATCAGTACAGAGCTCAACTTGGGGCTCGAACTCAGAAACCGGTAGATTATGACTGGAGCTGAAGTTGGACGCTTAACTGACTGAGCCACCCAGGTGCCCTGACCTCTGCCTATTTTTTAATTGGATTATTTTTTTTTTTTTTGATGTTGAGTTATGCAAGTTTTTTTTTCTTTTCTTTATTTTTGAAATATTTTATTTATTTATTTTTTAATGTCTATTTCTTTTTGAGAGAGAGAAAGAGACAGAGTGTGAGTAGGGAACAGGCAGAGAGCGTGGGAGACACAATCTGAAGGAAGCTCCAGGCTTCGAGCTGTCACGCCGCGGTGCTCGAATTGACGAACTGCGAGATCATGACCTGAGCTGAAGTCAGATGCTTAACAAATGGAGTCACCCAGGTGCCCGAGATTTTATTTTTAAGTAATCTCTATACCCAATGTGGGGCTCGAACTCAAAACCCAAGATTTTGGAGTCACGGGCTCCACTGACTGAGCCAGCCAGGAGCCCCTATATATTTTAGATACTAACCCCTTAATGGATATATCATTTGCAAATATTTTCTCCCACTCGTTAGGTGGTCTTTTTTGTTTTTTTGATGGTTTCTTTTGCTGTGCAATAGCAAAAATGTTTTTTCCCATTCATTAGGTTGTCTTTTTTAGTTATTGATGGCTTTGTTGATGCCTTCGTTTGCTCTGCAAAAGCTTTTAATATTGGGTAGTCTTAGTAGTTTATGTCTGCTTTTGTTTCCCTTGCTTGAGAAGACATATCTAGAAAAATGTTTCTATGGCCCATGTCAAAGAAATTACTGCCTATGTTTTCTAGGAATTTTATGGTTCCAGGTCTCACATTTAGGTCTTTAATTTATTTCGAGTTTATTTTTGTGTATTCTGTAAGGAAGTGGTCAGGTGTATTCTTTTGGATGTAATTGTCCAGTTTTTCCAGCATCATTTATTGAAGAGATTGGCTTTTCCCATTGTATGTTCTTGCCTCCTTGTCATAGATGAATTGACCATATGAGTATGGGTTTATTTCTAGGTTCTTTATTTTGTTTCATTGATGTATGTGTCTTTTTTTGGTGCCGGTGTCATAATGTTTTGATTACTGCAGCTTTACTTATTATTTAAAAAAAAACTTTTAATGTTTATTTTTGAGAAAGACACACACACACACACAGAGCATGAGCGGGGGAGGGGCAAAGAGAGGGAGACACAGAACCTGAAGTAGGCTCCAGGCTCTGAGCTGTCAGCAGAGAGCCTGACATGGGGCTCAAACTCACAAGCTGTGAGATCATGACCTGAGCCGAAGTCAGACGGTTAACCAAGTGAGTCACCCAGGCACCCCTACTGCAGCTTTATAGTATATCTTGAATTCCTCGATTGTGATAGCTCCAGCTTTTTTTCTTTTTTCTCAGGATTACTTTGGCTATTTGGGGTCTTTGGTGATACCATACAAATTTTAGTATTATTTGTTGTAGTGCTGTGAAACCTGTTGGTATTTTGATAGGGATTGCATTGAATCTATAGGTTGGTTTGGGTAGTATGGACATTTTAACAATATTAATTCTTTCAATTCATGAACACAGTATGTCTTCCCATTTGTGTCATTTTCTTTAATTGAATTGGGTTTTGATTAAATTGAATTTCCCATTTAATTCATCAATGTATAGTTTTCAGAATACAGGTTTTTCATCTCCTTGCTTCAGTTTATAAACCTAGGCATTTTTTTTATTCTTTCTGGTCCATTGTAAATGGAATTTGTTTTCTTAAGTTCTTTTTCTGCTGCTCTATTATTAGTGTATAGAAATGCAACAGATTTCTGTGTATTTATTTTGTATTCTGCAACTTACTGAGCTCATTTATCGGTACTAATAGTGTTTTGGTGGAGTCATTAGGGTTTTTTTTAATATAGTATGATATCATCTGCAAATAGTGACAGTTTTACTTATTCCTTACCAATTTGGATGCCTTTTATTTCTTTTTCATGTCCAATTGCTGCAGCTCAGACTTTCATTATTATGGTGAATAAAAGTGGTATGAGTGGACATCTCTGTCTTAGTGGATCTTAGCAGAAAAGCTCTCAGTTTTTCACCATTGAGTATGATGTTACCTGTGGGTTTTTCATATAAGGCCTTTATTATATTGAGGTATGTTCTCTCTAAACCATATTGTTGAGAGTTTTTTATCATGAATGGACGTTGTATCAAATGCTTTTTCTGTGTTTATTGATCATATAATTTTTTATTCTTCATTTTGTTAATTCTCCAAGATTTGCAAATCTTGAACCACCATTGCATCCCTGGAATAAATGTCCCTTGATTGTGGTGGATGATTTTTAAAAAAATTTTTTTTTTTCAACGTTTATTTATTTTTGGGACATAGAGAGACAGAGCATGAACGGGGGAGGGACAGAGAGAGAGGGAGACACAGAATCGGAAACAGGCTCCAGGCTCTGAGCCATCAGCCCAGAGCCTGACGCGGGGCTCGAACTCACGGACCATGAGATCGTGACCTGGCTGAAGTCGGACGCTTAACCGACTGCGCCACCCAGGCGCCCCTGATTTTTTTAAATGTATTGTTGAAATCAGTTTGCTCATGTTTGTTGAGAAATACTGTATCTGTGTCAGAGATTTTGGTCTGTAGTTTTCTTTTTTTTGTGGTGTCTTTGTTTGGTTTTGGTATCAGGCCATTAATGGCCCCATAGACTCAATGTGAAAGTTTTCCCTTCTCTTCTGGTTTTTGGAATAGTTTGAGAAGAATAGGTATTAACTCTTCTTTAACTGTTTGGTAGAATTCATCTGTGAAGCCAATCTGGTCCTAGATTTTTGTTTGTTGGGAGTGTTTTGATTACCGATTCAATTTTTTTTCTAGTAGTTGGTCTGTTCCAATTTTCTGTTTTTAATGTATTATGTAGATTTTTATTATAAAAACACATAAGTGTAAATATATAGGTAATATAAAGTAATATAAATATTCTGTAAAATTTTTTTATAGTCTGGATTTTGTTTGCTGATACGTTGAGTATTTTTGCATTTATTTTTTTTTTTTTAAATTTTTTTTTTTTTTTCAACGTTTATTTATTTTTGGGACAGAGAGAGACAGAGCATGAACGGGGGAGGGGCAGAGAGAGAGGGAGACACAGAATCGGAAACAGGCTCCAGGCTCTGAGCCATCAGCCCAGAGCCTGACGCGGGGCTCGAACTCACGGAGCGCGAGATCGTGACCTGGCTGAAGTCGGACGCTTAACCAACTGCGCCACCCAGGCGCCCCTATTTTTGCATTTAAATTCATAAATGATTTGTCCTTCAGTTTTCCTTTCTTATAATGTCCTTTAGGTATTTATATCAAATACTGAAAGAAAAATCCTGACTTATAATCTTGTCTTGAAATTACTCCTAATTCTTGAGAGTTTAATCTAAATCCTTCCTGTTTAGGGATGATTGTTTGCAGTGCTCTGATTTGGTGTGTGTCATATGGGAGTCTGGAAACTGTAATATGATTGTATTACTGTTTTAAGAAACAACTTTGTTTTCCCCATGGTGCATTTCTAGCTTTTTTTAATTGAGAAAATTTGCACAGAAAATAATTTACATTTTCATCATCCTGGAAAGAAACCCCATGCCCATTAGCAATTATTCCCCGTTTACTTCTCTCTCCAGCCCCTTGCAACCACTAAATCTACTTTCTGTTTCTAGGAATTTGTCTATTTTGGATATTTCCTGTAAATGAAATATATACAGTATGTGGCACGTTTGTGTCTGGTTACTTTCACTTAGCAAAATATTTTCAAGATTGCTCCATGTTATATGGCATATGTTAATACTTCATCCCTTTTTATGGTTCTTATGATGACCCTCCTTTTGTGGGCTAGAACTGAGACCTCTCTCTTGTGAACTAAGATGTAGTCTAACAGAAAGAATAGAACTCTTACTACAGCTATGAAATTGTCTACGCTAAGCAAATTTTAGGAGGAGAAGTAAAAATAAATGAAGAATTTCAGGCCAGTGTTGGAAAAAATTCAGTTAGAGATCCCTCTATGATTATTATACTTTAATGCAATTTCATTTTATTTTTTCTTAGCTTTCTAATTTTCTAGGGTTTGTTTGTGTCCTATCGTGAATGTGGGTTGTGAATATTCTTTTAAGCTCCAGTAGGATTCTAATTAAAGCCTGAGGGGAATTGCTATTTTATTAATTTTTTTTTCCATTGGCATTATAAAAACATTATAGAGGGTTCTGTGGATGGTTTGAAAGTAAAGAAAAAAATGCAGAACTATTTTGTTTATCAGAATATTTCACATTGAATTATTGAAATTAAATATTTAGTATTAATTGGCTGTCAGTTTCAAGTATTCTAAGTGCCTTGAGTAGAATAACTTAACTACAATTTCAAAGTAGCCCCTCTCCCCAAATTGTAAGATGGGTGCTAATAATTACGTCATTATCTTCATTTTCTGGAATCAGTAGACATTTAGAAAATTGGGTAACTTGCCCAAGGTTACACATACAGTAAGTAATGGAGCTTGAATGTACGTAGGCAGTCTGACTTTAATTATACTATTTCCCTAGGGTGTGTTGCTTGCATTTGCAGGTCAGCCAGCATGTATCCATTTCTGAGGTGTATAGAATGTTTTATATACCATAGAGGGCCTTCACACGTAGTGTCTCATTTAATATTCTCAACACATCTAGGATAAGGGTGAAGCATATAGACTTTCTCTTGCTTAATATTGTATTTCCAGAATTTTTGTTTAGATAGTAAATGTTTGTTTATTCAAAGTTACATATTAAACATGTACTAGATACCAGGCACTGTATTAAGTTCCTTGGAGATTTCAAAGGTGAGTTATACTTGAATGCTCCCATTTAGAAAGAAAACTAAGATATAAATTATGATACAAAATGGAAAGTGCTATAATAGTGTTCTGGATGATCAGAGTAGAGATGTTTTTCTATATTGATACTTTCTTTTTCTCTTGTCTTTGTTTGCTTCATTTTACCATTTTGACTCTTAAAATTTTAAATTAGTGGTTTGACCCTTCAGTCATTCCAAGGCCTGTTACTACTTTTGGAAATAATCTCTATAACATATGTTTTATTTGGTTTTAGGGAATGACAGAGGAAGAGGAAGACAAACTCTTGGCACTGAAAGACTTCATGATGAAATCTAACAAAGCAAAGGCCAATATAGTAGACCAGAGCCATCTTCATGATAGTAGTCAGAAAGGTGTAATTGACCTAGGGGCATTAGGCATAACTGGGAGACAAGTTGATCTTGTTAAAACCAAACAGGAACCTGATGACAAGCGAGGTTGGTACATTTATATATGTGTATGTGTTTAGTGTGTTATTACTTCATAAGACTTATTTCATAAGGCATATTAGTTGTAGCTAATTAGTAGTAAAATAAGTCACATTTTCCAGATATAGAACTTCCAAGTACCGTATGTGACTCCATTACGTAACAGGCATATTTAGGGGAGGAAGAGTGGAGAATTGAATTAACAGTTAAGAGCTTATGTAACCTGTCACAATTATGGCTTTCTGTGTCAGAATCAAGATTCAAACCAACGCTGGACTCCAAAGCCCTATTCTTAATAATAATAGAATAATGTTGCCTTTGTGGATTTACATGATTGAAGATGGAATCCTGATTTTTTAATCCTTTAAACACCAACCCAAGTCAATAATCAATGTTAAAACGAGATAATTATCTAGTGTTAGTAGGTAATGCCCAGTGAATTGAAAAGAACAGTCTTGTTATTAACAATGAAATAACAAAAGAGTAGAGACCAGAGAAGACTTAATCGTTTCAAGTCTCTAGATTTAGAACTGTCAGCTCTGTGACAAGGATGTTGACATTGATTGTACGAGGTTTTTAAGATCTTGTGTATTCTTCCTTTAACCCTTTTTGGAGATGTACTTATTTCCAAGTACATGCATTTAAAAACCACTCTTTTCCAGTATCAGATTTTGAAGGCAGCTGAATTGTATTTAAAAATAAACCTCTAATTGTCAAACTTGGGGTAAAGTATTTGGAACTGCCATAAGTAAAGCACTCATACAGATTATAAGAAAAACACAAGCACCCCAAAAGAAAAATATTGAAGGATTTGAACTTACAACTGATAGAAGAATAGAAATGCATGTTTGAAAAGGTAGATAAATGCAAAACAATGAGATGCCATTTTCTGCCTATGTGATTAGCAAAACACTAGTGATACCTGTTATTAGCAAGGTTGTAGGGAAATAGGCATTTTCATACACTGTTGATGAGATTATAAATTGAACATGTTCTTTTTAGAAAGCAACGTTCTTACTCTTTGAGTCACTATAGTCAATTCTGAAAATTTCTCCCAAGAAAACTGACAGGCATGTGAGGAAATATGTAGAAGAATGTTCTCAGTTTAAAAAAAGGAAATAATTGAAGTGACCATTAATAGGGGAATGGTTAAATAAACATTCAGTGTATTCGGTTGAGAGGAAAAAGCAGATTGTAAAATACTTTATATTACTTTGTACTACTTTATTTTTTTAATTTTTTTTATTAAAAAAAAAAGTTTTTTTAAATGTTTATTTATTTTTGAGACCGAGACAGAGCATGAACAGGGGAGGGTCAGAGAGAGAGGGAGACACAGAATCCGAGGCAGACTCCAGGCTCTGAGCTGTCAGCACAGAGCCTAATGTGGGGTTTGAACTCACGGATGGTGAGATCATGACCTGAGCTGAAGTTGGACGCTTAACCGACTGAGCCACCCAGGCGGCCCTGTACTACTTTATTTTTGCAAAATGATATGGTAGTATATCACAAATGATACAGTGTATGAGATTTACAAAGTTATAGGGGCAACTCATTCTATATTTTGTAATTAATACTAGAATTTTGTGTTACTGAATGTACTTTTTGTAATTGGAGAAAGATGTTTTAAAAAGATTTTCTCATCTCTTTAGTCTGGAGGTAACTATATAGCAATTGACTTTTACCTTTTTTTTTGTTTGTTTCCCAAGTAACGGATACTGGAAATAGGTCATATCAGTGTGGTTGGTGACATTTGAGAAAGTTGTTTTTCTTGTTGGTTCTCGAGATAAAGTGGTTATTTGAAATTGAGCCCACCTTAGGAAACTAGGAAACAATTAGGTCTAATTATTAATGCCACTGAAAGTGCATCTGTTCCATCTGCCCTAGAGATAAAGTGAGGGTTAAGGAATTGATATATAAATATAAGTAGATTGGAGATCATAAAGAACAAATAGGATTGCTATCCCCCCTTAACCAAAAAAATAAATAAAAGTGCATATTGGTTTTAGAGGTTTCCTTTAGACTGACTGTTCTGAACCTGTTTTTGTAGCTAGAAAACACGTAAAACAAGACTCAAATGTAAATGAAGAATGGAAAAGTATGTTTGGGTCACTGGAACCACCGAACATGCCACAGGCCCTACCTAAAGGGAGTGACCAGGAAGTGATTCAGACTGGGAAGCCTCCTCGTTCTGAGTCCTCTGCTGGCATTTGTGTCCCTTTGTCTACTTCTCCACAGGTACTATCATCTAGGCAGTAATCCTTGTGTTTTTCAATCCCTTTCTACTGCTTTGGTTGTTTAAAGGCTGTGTACTATACTGGGAAAATCAATATAGTGAGTTGTCCTTTAAGGGAGGACGTGTTTCTTCTTTCTTTTTTTTTCTTCAAATTTTATTTAAATTTAACTTAGTTAACATATAGTATAATATTGGTTTCAGGAGTTGAATTTAGTGATTCATCACTTACATACAACACCAGTGCTCATCACACTTGCCCTCCTTAATGCCCATCACCCATCTAGCCCATTTCCCACCCATCTCCCTCCATCAACCCTCAGTTTGTTCTCTCTAGTTAAGGATATGTTTCTTTCTAAGACAGGTTTATCTTTAATTTTATAGCCAAGGGGAAGTCTAGTAATTGAAAGCATCAAAAAGGGCCTTGCTTTAGAGTGCTCCCCAATAAAGTGATCTGAAATTGTGGGTTGAAGACATCATTATGGACTGTAATTATAATTAGGTTGCAGTGAACCTTTTAAATCTTTTATTCTTTCTCTACTATAACATCTGTAAAATAGCAAAAACATCTCTGGAAGAAAAGTCCCTAGTTTGCCATCTGTGAGAAATGTTACAATTTTTATGTATTTTAAGTATATTTGTAATTTAAGGTAACTCTTCCTTAAGCCAATATGTTTTAAGTGAAAAATACTAACTGAACCAACTGATAAATTCTATTTCTATTCACTTAAATTCTGTGGATTTTTGTTTAATGTTATTGCTATACTGATAGTTTTTTTTAATAATGTAGAAGTTTGGAAGTGTAATACTTGTGGTTAAACTTTATTTTAATGAGATTTTCACTGAACAAATGTCATTATATTTAAATGGATTTAAAAACTGGCACGTTAATAAGGAAAAAAGCTGATATAATGAAAAGAGAACATCAGTACATTTTTATCATCGAGTATACCTTGCTTTATAACATACATACTTATAATTCTGTTTTGCAGCTTCCAGAAGTGACAAATGTCCAAAATAGAAAACCAACAATACAGGTTTTAAGTAGTACAATTTTACCGTCTACCTACCAGATTCGGATCACAACTTGTAAAACGGAACTTCAGCAGCTCATACAGCAAAAGCGGGAGCAATGTAACGCCGAGAGGATAGCTAAGCAGATGATGGAAAATGCTGAATGGGAGAGCAAACCACCACCACCTGGTAAGAGTGCCGCTGCTGGGTAGTTGTATTCTAGCCCGGGTGCCGGAGCCTAGAGTCTAATGCAGGGTGCTGATAATTAATTACCAGGAAGTAAGAACAAAACTGTCACTTGAAAGCCTAGAGGAAGAAGCATTAAATGAGAAATTTTAAGTCATTTGTGGAGTTTGGATCTTCTTAGCTGTCAGGGCAACTCGCAGTGTCTTATTTAGGCCATGTAGTGTTTCCAGCCTGTGATCCATTTTCCCCATTTATAGTGCTAGGTTTTACCTGCCTACTTAGTGTCATGCCACTTTTTCATAGGATGTCAGGCTTCCTGGGGTAAGCTCCAGTTTTTATTTCTGAAGGGTCTGACATCTATTTTCTTTTAGAAAAGTAAAACATTTGGAAAGTAATGGGTACTTCTAAAAAGCAGACAAAATCAGTTATAACTCCAGCACTAAGTGATTATCAACATTAAGATTTGGGGGAAACGCTACTATATTTTGAGAAGATTTAAGAGATACTTCAGATGAAAATGTGGCTCAGCTATGTTAACAGACTTTCCCAGTATAAATGTAGAGCTAGAGCTAGTTTTTGATACTAGATTTGTAGATTTTAAAAACATTTTTAGTGAGTTTCTGTATACAGATTTTAATAATAAAAATTTAACTTGAAAACTCTGAGAAGAAATGCATAGTGTGTTTATGCTTAGAGATTTAAAAATCATGTGAATTCCCATGTGCTTCCCATTGTGAACTCTGGGGAGAATGCTGGTAGAGACAAATGATTTTTTTAATGTTTATTTATTTTGAGAGAGTGGGGAGGGGAAGAGAGAGAGAGGAGAGAGCATCCCAGACGTGGCACAGAGCCCCACGTGCTGTCAGTGCGGAGTCCTGCACAGGGGTTGATCCCACGAACTGTGAGATCTTGACCTGAGGTGAATTCAAGAGTGGGATGCTCAGCCAAATGAGCCAACAGGCGCCCTTAGACATAAATGACTTAAAGATTGAAATATTAAGTGGTTAAGTGGCCTCTCAGGTCACATGAATTTTAGCAAAATGTGCCGGAATGTTTAAGTTGTTTCTGTAATATAGTTCAGTGTTACATACCAGCTCTGCTTTAAAAACAAAAAAACTTAACCACAAACTGTCTACTTATTTGACAACAGAATGTCTTTATAAGTAGCATTTTATACTTAGGTGGAACTATACCTTTTTTTCAGAAAATCACAGAAAAGGTATCAAGTTTTGAGGTTCAAAAAATGTGGAATGACTGTTGGACTTTTGATTTTTTTTCTTTCCACACTTGAGTGGTTGTGTGAAATTGATTTTCTCTAGAGGGAAATGTTCAGTCTAGCCTGGTAGATTATCTAGACTTCACGGCAAAGCGTTTTCGATCACTTCCAAATCTAGCATATCCTCCTTAAAAATCACATTCAGTTGTTCTTCCCACACATGTGAGCTAGAGGTCCAAGGGTAAACATATTTTTTTTATCTTAGAATTAGCCAGGTTTGGCAGGAGTCTTGCTTTCATTTTTGTTTTCTTGTAAAAAAGAAATAATTTTATCCTAAAATGATACTGGTATTACTTAATTAGGCACTGTGCTGAATCCCAAAACAGGATGATCTTTTATTTATTTACTTTTATTATTATTATTTTCTTTTTAGAGAGAGAGCGAGTGCAAGCGGGGGAGAGGGGCAGGGGCAGAGAGAGGGAGACAATGAGAGAGCGAGAGAGAGAGAGAGAGAGAGAGAGGGAGAATCTTAAGCAGACTCCATGCTCAGCACAGACCCCGACATGGGGCTCAATCCCACAACTTTAGGATCATGACCTGAGACAAAATCAAGAGTTGGATGCTCAACCACCTGAGCCACCCAGGCACCCCCCAATACAGGATGATCTTTAATATAGCTTTCTGTTTTATTTTAAAATTGATTAATATTAAATATTAAATGTTAAACTAAATATAAAAGTTTACTCTTCAAACATTGAAGACATTTGTTTATGTGCAAGAACCTATGCTAGATACAGTGAATGATTCAGAATGGATATGACATGGTCTCTGGCCTCAACAAATCTATAATTTATTAGAAGAAACATCATACACAAAAATATACATAATAAAACATGTGCATAGATGTCATAAAGTACTGGAAAGTCCATGGGCTATAATTAATAATACTATTTATACTAACATGTTGATATCATACAATAAGTGATTGCAAGTAGAGAAGACATCAACATTTGGGTGTTTACTGTGGATGTGGGACACAATATTAGATACTTTATATATCTCGCTTGTCCATATCCATCCTTTGGGTTCAGTAATAATTCCCTCATTTTACATTTGAGGAAATTGAAGCTCAGATAGTTTAAATAAGTACCTCAAGGCCACACATTATATTATGATGGGTCTGGGTCTTTGAGACTATAAGAACCAGGTTGCCTCCCTAGCACCCAATTTCTGTAAATTAGGGTAGCATTATCTGCCTGTTGAGCAAGTAGTCAGGGTTTTCCCAGGTAGTGAGTGACTATTGTTCCTTTTCAGATACTAGAGAAGGGCCCCAGGTACAGTCACTCTCAGGCTCTTTGAGCAACACTTCATTGCTATCTTGGATGTCTTACTCAGTAGATAAAAGTATCTGTCGTGGCCTAGTAGGCCACTCTGTATTGGCTAGCTCTTGGAACCCTTTGTTTAGTTCTTATGATTGGTTTCATGCTGGTTGTTGGTGACTGTAGCTGGGAGGTGAGAGAAGTATAGTATTTGTAAACTATAGTTCAAGACATACTCTTTTGCTTTTCCTTAGGGTGGCGTCCTAAAGGGCTGCTAGTTGCACATCTTCATGAACACAAATCTGCTGTAAATCGAATTAGAGTCTCTGATGAACATTCCCTTTTTGCAACGTGTTCAAATGATGGCACAGTGAAAATTTGGAATAGTCAAAAGATGGAGGGGAAGACCACCACTACCAGGTAATACGTGCTTGGGAGGAGAATCCATTTATTTAATCAACAAATATTTATTGAGTGCTCACTCTGACAGGTGCTTTAGGAACCAGGGATATATAGCAGTGATAAAGGGGCACAAATACCTGCTCTATGGGGCTTTCCTTCTCGTGAGAGGTGACAAACAATAAATAGTATAAAAAAGCAGAACATATAGTATGTTACATGGTAAAAAATGTTATTAGAGAAAAATATAGGAGGGAAGACAGGGAATAGAGTAGGGGGTGGGGTAGAGTAGAATTTTAAATAAATTGATTGGAGACTGCCTCCCAGAGATGATGTCGTTTGAGGAAAGACCTGAAACAGGTGGAGGAAAGAGTTGTGTGGATCTCTCCGGGAAGAGCATTCCAGGCAGAGGAAAGAGAGATTTCAAAGGCCCTGAGGTAGAAAGATGGTTTGGCACGTTTTGAGGAACAGCAGAAAGGTCTGTGTGGCTGGCGCAGAGTGAGCCAAGAGGGAGGAGGGAGAGGGGCCAGATTATATAGGGCCTCGTAGACTATTGTAAAGGACTCTTGACTTTTACTCTGAATGAGATGGGAGCCTTTGGAGGGTTCCAGGCAGAGGAGAAACGTGGTCTGAGTTAAATTTCAACAGAACTGCTGTGGCTCTTGTATTGAGAATACTGAAGCAGTTAGAGGCTATGATAGTAATTCAAGAAGAGGTGGAGGTAGTGGGTAGTGGGAAATGATCGGATTTGGGATAGATTTTGATGGTAGAGCCCGAATTTTGCTAAATGGGTTAGATGGAATATGAGGAAGAGAAAAGTGAAAGATGATGGAATGGCTAGCCATGGAAGGAAAACACTCAGTGTACCATTGCCCTGCTGTTATGGTCAAGATGGAGTTTAGGTATGACTTTGAAATCCCTAAAACTGTTTGTGCTGATGTGATTTTGATAAGTGTGATTTAGATTCGTACATTTTTGTAGTTGTGTCCCTATTGCTGTGCAGTCTGTCTGCCAGCCCTCCATTTCCCCATCCCCGTCACTCTTACCATACTCATATTTGTTCTGTTCCTAGTTTGGTCTAGGTCTGAAAAGAAAGCTACTAGATGTCAAAATTGAATTTCATGTGGAAAAAAGAGATCTCTGGTGCTTTTCATGTTATCAGTTCGGCAACCGCAGTTAACCACAAAATCATCAAACAGAGTATCTCTGATAACTAAAATAAGTCAAAAGTTGACCTTTTTTTTTTAAGTTTATTCATTTTGAGAGAGAGAGAGCGAGCGAGTGAGCATGAGCGTGACTGGGGGAGGGACAGAGAAGGTGAGAGAGAATCCCAGGCAGGCTCTGCGCTGTCAGCACAGGGGGCTCTGTCTCAGGGACCATGAGATCATGACCTGAGCCAAAATCCAGAGTCGACACTCAACCAGCTGAGCCACCCAGACACCCCAAAAGTTGTCTCTTTAATGAACAATGTGATACAGTTTTGTGGTGTTTATTTTTTTAAAAGAGCTCTGCATTTTTACTCTATGCTTAATTGTTTTTCATGTTCATTCTTTCTTGGCATTGCATTGGTCGGAACATAAATCAAAAACCAATAACAGAATCCCAGAACCCAGGTTCCATTTAGCAATTTTTTGTCAACATTTTATTAGGAAATTTCAAACCTGTAAGAAAAGTTAAAAAGTTTCACAGAGAACATTCATATTCTTGTCTCACAGATTCTGTAATTTTACTATATTTGTTGTCATGTAATTATCCATCCTCCTCTCAATTCATCTTTTTAAAATGTATTTCAAAATAATTTGCAGATATCGGTACACTTCCTCTAAACACTTCAATTTATATATCGTTAGCTAGAGTTCAGTCTGTGTTTATAGTTCTTTTTTTTGTTTGCCATAAATTCATATGCTATGAAATACACAGATCTCAAGTGAACCATTTCATGAGTTCCAATAAAAACATACACTCTGTAACTTAAACCAGTCTCATGGCATGTAGCCATCATACCAGAATGTCCTTTGTGGAAAACCCCTGCCTTCCCCCTGCCTACAATCATTTTAAAAAATTTTTTTCCACCATTATTAGCATTTTTGTTAGTATGTTAAATATCTCTTCTGATAATTATTTTTCAAATGATCTTTGTTATATCATCATCAGTTGAATTCATTGCCCCCTTTAAAAAATATTTTTTTTAAATGTTTATTTATTTTTGAGAGAGACAGAGCATGAGCCGGGGAGGGGCAGAGAGAGAGAGGGAGACACAGAATCTGAAACAGGCTCCAGGTTCTGAGCTGTCAGCACAAAGCCTGATGCGGGGCTCAAACTCACGGACCGTGAGGTCATGACCTGAGCTGAAGTCGGACGCCCAACCAACTGAGCCATCCAAGTGTCCCTCATTGCCCATTTTATGAGGAGGGGAAGTTCATTTGACATGTGTAAACCTCTCAAGTAAGAAATTGGAATCATTGGTTAACTTTGCAAAAGTCTCATTTGTTAATTCCCAAATGATTTTTATTACTGAGCCATGCCTTCTGTATTCCAGTGTCATATTTTAGGAAGTAGTATCCAAGTGTCACATTTCAGAAAGTGGTACCCCCGAAAATGTGGCAGTTTAGCTGACTGTATAGTCTTTGGGAAGTATGATAATTAGAGATTGGATTTCCTCTGAATGCAGCTGCTCTCTTGCTTTGCTGTAACACCTGCTGTCTTATTTGTGGAGTGTAGTAGGCCTTGGCTTGGGGGTGCTTTATTCCAGGGTGGGGAGGAAGGGAAGGGAACAGAATGTGTTGCCCTCATCACATGCCTTCATGAACTGGATTAGGGAAGAGGCAGGCCATTATTATTGTCAGATCCAAGTGGGGAACAGCTGGTGGCTGGGAAAGAGAAACAAACCTCTTTTTTCTTAGGAAAAGTTTTTTTTTTTTTTTTTTTTTTTTTTTAGGAAATGTTACTAGTACATTCTGACTACTGAGGTTTTTCCCCTATGCATTATGTTGGCTGACCACCCACTTCCCAGTCCTGACTTTCTCACTGAATTATGAATGGTGATTTAGGTCACCTGGATCTAGGCTCTTTTGGTTTGTCCCTTGGGGACTAGTTTGTGAGATTTGTTGTTTTTAACCTTTCACATAGATTTTTAAAAAACTTAATCCTTTATAGTATTTGAAATTATTTTCCATATCCTTCTTGTACTACCCTATTTTTGGCTCATTTAACTTCTCAATTTTGGGGGAGGTTGAAGAATTTGGTACTTGTTGAATGTGATGATAAAACATCTCAGTGGAGTTCTGTCTTAATGAAAAGTTGATACAATATGAGAGGTGTGCAAGGAAGTTATCAGTGTTAGGGTAACATATAGAGTCACTGATAGTGTTTGGAGGTTGAAGTGTTTGAGTGGTATGGCTACTCTGAAGAAAAGGGAGCATAAAGGCCTATAAAAGCCCTGAGGATGCCAGAGGCCTTAATCTTTGCCAGTCGAATTTCAGAGACAGGAAGAGAATGGTCAGAAAAGGAGAGAAAAGAAGCCAATCAAGTTACATCAGACTGCAATAGAAGAAAGTTGTTTGTTTGTTTTTTTTTTTAATGTTTATTTCTGAGAGAGAGACAGAGCATGAGTGGGGGAGGGGCAGAGAGAGAGGGAGACACAGAATCCGAAGCAGGCTCCAGGCTCTGAGCTGTCAGCACAGAGCCCGACAACAGGGCTTGAGCTCACAGACCTTGAGATCATGACCTGAGCCAAAGTGGAACGCTCAACTGACTGAGCCACCCAGGCACCCCTAGAAGAAAGTTTTAAGAAAGAAACTTAGAGGCGACTCTGAAATGTAATAAAACCAACTGGCACGATTGGGCATTCTCATATAGTGAGTGCCCTTTGGTGGAATGCAGTTGATATATCCATCATCCATGGAGGGCTTTTGACAATATATATATTTCAAGGCTTTATGATGTCCATATCCTAAGAAAATAACTAAGAATGAATTCAGAGATTTAGTTTTAAGGCTATTCAGAGTGGCTTTCTTTATAACAGTAAAAAAAAAAAAATTAGAAACAAACTAGAGGTTCAGCAGTAGGGGTTAAATTGGATAAATAAGTGATGGTGCAAAAACAAAACTGATGTGGAAATGAATTTTTTGATGAAAAATATTGATATATCGTGTGAGAAAATATGTTTAAGAAGTAGGTTTAAGAACCCATGTAGGGTTTCTGTTTTTGGAATGACAAAGTAAGGATTTCTAAAAATCTGTTCCTTCATAAAAATAGGACACTGGTAGATACTGTCAAAATCAACATTTCCAGAGCTCTAGAAATTAAAGGTCCTGCAATAGTCTGAAGAGTGTTATTCACGAAAATCAGCTGATTCTCAGAACACTGAGCCATGTGTTCCCTAATTTTATCCCCTTTTACCAAGCAGTGCAGTAGCTTTGAAAACTAATAGCCGCCCAACCCTATATCAAGCTTTGCAGTAATTTTGAAGTTCACAGTTCAACAGCTATGGTAGCCATGAAAACCAGAAGCTTCATTGTGCTTGGAGGGGTCATAATGGCTAAAAGCCCCATCTCTAAGGAATTGTCACTCTTTGACCTTTCTGCCAGCTTGTTGGAAGCTCCATTCTTAGGGTCTTTATTTCACTGGGCTCATCTTGTTCTTTGAGAAAAACTATGCCCACAGCACATTTGTTGAAATTACCAATGCTATTTGTTTAACATTGCAGTGGCCCAAGGTGGCATTACCAGTTGTAAGGGGCCAACAAAAACTTAAAAGGAAGAATTAGGGAATGAGATGTCTGTAGGGGCCTTTGAAAAGTTCATACCCACATGCATGTGTAGGGTTGTCCACATGCCCAAGAAAGAACTGAGAAGCCCCTGAGTTCTCGCCTCTAGCTGACCTTGAGACTCTGTACAAGCAGGAAACGAAGGATAAGGCAGAGTTGTAACCCTCTTTGTGGAAGGTGTGCACAAACACAGAGAGCCTCAGCAAAGGCTAGAACACTTACTGTTTTAAGGCATGAAGGGAAATGTCTGTCCAGTCATTAGCTGACCACTAAGTTAACCCAACAAAGACTTTAGTGGCTACACTTGAAAAAGATACAGACTTTATAGAATTAGTCCAGGAAAGTCACTAAATAAATAACTTTGGAATATTATTTCCAAAGTTTACATGTCAATTAGATTATCTAGTTTTTTTTTTTTCAACGTTTATTTATTTTGAGAGAGAGAGAGTGCACACCTTCACAAGCAGGGGAAAGGCAGAGAGAGAAGGAGAGAGAGAATCCAAGCAGACTCTGCACTGTCAGCCCAGAACCCAGCGTGGGGCTCAAACCCAGGAACCGTGAGATCATGACCTGAGCAGAAATCACGAGTCCGACTTCACCGACTGAGCCACTTAGGCACCCCGAATATCTAGTTTTGAACAAAAAATTGCAAGTCAGGAAAAGAAACAGGAAAGTATGGTCTATACACAGGAAAACACAGTCAGTGGAAACTATTTCTCAGTAATCTTAGATATCAGACTTGTTAGACAAAGATTTTAAATTAGCTATTAAAAATATGTTCAAAGAATTAAACCGTGTCTAAAGAATTCAAAGTAAGACAAATATCTCACCAAATATACATATCAATGAGAAGATAGAAGTGATCAATAGAAATTCTGGAGTTGAAAAGTATAACTAAAATAAGGAAATAAATGAAGTTCAAGTCACATGAGAGGATGAACAGATTTCAGCTGGCAAGAGAAAAAATCAGGGACTTGAGGATAGATCAGTTGACATGATCCAATCAGAGGATCTAAAAAAGAATAAGGAAAAATGAACAGAGCCCCAGAGGCCTGCAGAATGCCAACATAGACATAGGAGGGGTCCTAGAAGGCAAGGAGAGAGAAAAAGGAGCAGAAAGAATATTTGAAGACACATGGCTAAGCATTCCCCAGATTTGGTGGAAAACATTAATCTACACAGTTAAGAAGGTCAGTGAACTCCAAGTGTGATGAAAATGAAAGAGAGCCATATTAGACACATGATAAGTATACTATTGAAAGACAGCATCTTGAAAGCAGTGAGAGAAAACTGACTTATCACATATGAGGGACCCTCAATAAGATTAACAGCTGACATTTCATCAGAAATGATGGAGACTGGAAGTCAGTGGGATGACATATTGAAAGTGTTGAAAGAAGAAGACTGTCAGCTGATAATTCTATATCCGGCAAAATTGCCCTTCAAAAACAAAGGACAAATTAAGACATTCCAAGGTAAATAAAAATAGGGAACTTACTGCTAGGAGCTATTCCCTAAATGAAATACTTAAAGGTGTTTTTTGTGCTGAAAGAAAAGGGCATAAGACAGTAAGTTGAATCCACATGAAGAAATAAAGAACATTGATAACGGTAAATACTATTTATAAATAAATATACAAGTACAAATTATTTTTGTAACTCTTTTTTAACCTGCTGTCTCATTTAAAAGATGACCACATAAATAATAATAAAACTGTGTTTATGGGCTTGTGGTATATACAGAGTTTGTGTGACAATAATAGTACAGAAGAGGGAGGGGGGAACAGAGAGATATTAGAGCAAAGTTATTATGTATTAATGAAATTAGTATTAATCTGATCATCTTTAGATGTCACATGTATTTCCCAGGGAAACCACTGGGAAAAAAACTTGTCAAAAACATGTTATATAAGAAACAAGGGAATTAAAACGGTATACTAGAAAATATATTTTTAGGGGCGCCTGGGTGGCGCAGCCGGTTAAGCGTCCGACTTCAGCCAGGTCACAATCTCGCGGTCCGTGAGTTCGAGCCCCGCGTCAGGCTCTGGGCTGATGGCTCAGAGCCTGGAGCCTGTTTCCGATTCTGTGTCTCCCTCTCTCTCTGCCCCTCCCCCGTTCATGCTCTGTCTCTCTCTGTCCCCAAAATAAATAAATGTTGAAAAAAAAAAAAAAAGAAAATATATTTTTAACACACAAGATAGCAGTAATGGAGGAATACAACAAGAATAACAACAAAACCTGTAAGACAGAAAACAAATAGCAAAATGTCAGACATAAATCCTGCCTTATTCACAATCATATAAATGTAATCAAAAGGCAGATTTGGCAGAAAGTATGAAAAAAACCTGAAATGACTATGTGCTGTCTACAAGAGACACACTTTATTTTTATTTATTTTTTCATTTTAAAGCATTTTAATTCCAGTACAGTTAACATACAGTGTTATATCAGTTTTAGGTGCACACTACAGTGATTCAGCAGTTTTATACATTATTTTAGTGCTCATTCTAAGTGTACTTTAATCCCCTTCAGCATATTTCACCCATCTCTCTACCCACCTCCCCTCTTGTAACCATCAGTTCTCTATAGTTAAGAATCTGTTTTTGGTTTGTCTCCTTTTTTTATTTTGTTTCTTAAGTTGCAGATATGAATGAAATTGTACGGTAATTGTCTTTCTCTGGAAGAGTTTATTCTTTGAATTGAGTAGTATTTCCACTGTGTGTATTTACCACATCTTTATCCATTCATCTATCAATGGACACTTGGGCTACTTCTATATTTTGGCTATTATAAATAATGCTACAGTAAAAATGGGGCTGCATATATCTTTTTGTATTAGTATTTTCATATTCTTTGGATAAATACCCAGTAGCGCAATTCCTGGACCATAGGGGTAGTTCTATTTTTAATTTTTTGAGGGACCTCCATACTGTTTTCCACAGTGGCTGCACCAGTTTGTATTCTCACCAACAGTGTATGTGGGTTCCTTTTTTTCCACATCTTCACCAACACTTGATGTTTCTTTTGTTTTTGATTTTAGGCATTCTGACTGGTGTGAGGTGGTATCTCTTAGTGGTTTTGATCTGTATTTCCCTGGTGATGAGTGATGTTGAGCATCTTTTCATGTGTCTGTTGGCCATCTGTATATCTTCTTTGGTAAAATGTCTATTCATGTCTTCTGCCCATTATTTGTTTTTTTTGTATGTTGAGTTGTGTAAGTTCTTTATATATTTTGGATACTAACCCTTTATTGGATATGTCATTTTAAAATATCTTTTCCCATTCCTGAGGTTGCCTTTTAGTTTTGTTGATTGTTTCTTTTGCTGTGCAGGTGCTTTTTTCTTTTTTCTTTTTTTTCTTTTTAATGTAGTCCCCATAGTTTATTTTTGCTTTTGTTTACCTTGCTTCAGGAGACATATATCTAGAAAAATGTTGCTATGACCCAGGTACAAGAGCTATACTTTAGATCCAAAGACACGAATTAGTTGAAATTAAAAGGACTAAAGAGGGTGTACCATACTAACAGTACCTAAAAGAGGGCTGGAACAGCAATATTAATATTGGAAAAAATAAACCTTAGACAAAAATTGCTACTGTAGATAAACAAGGACATTTTATTATGGTAAAAGGGTTAGTGCATCAGGAAAACAAAACAATTGCAAACACATGGACCTGATAATGGATCCCCCAAATGAAGCAAAAGCTGACAGAATTGAAGGGAAAAGTAAGATAATTCCACAATAGTTGAGACTTTAGTACTCTGCTTTCAATATAGGTAGATATAGACAGATAGAACAAGTAGGTATAAGATCAGCAAAGAAAATAGAAGACTTGATCAACAACATAAACTAATCGGATCTAACAGATTTTAATAGAATACTCTACCCAGCAGTAGCAGAATACAAATTCTTTTCAAGTCCATGTGGAACACTTTCCAGATCAAGCCATATATGAGGCCGTAAAACAAGTCTCAGTGATTTAAAAGGATAGAAACATACCAACATATATGTTCTTTAACCACAGAGGGATGAAACTAGATACCAGTAACAGAAAGGAATTTGAGAAATTGACAAATATGTGGAGATTAAACACCATATGGCTAAATAACCAGTGATTCAAAAGGAAGTTAGAGAATACTTTAAATGAATGAAGATGAAAATACAACATTCAAAACTTATGGAATGCAGCTAAAGGAGTGTTCAGAGAGAAATTTATAGCTGTAAAATCTATATGTAAAAAGAAAGATTTTTTTTTTAATAGTTTATTTTGAGAGAGTGCAAGAGTGCACAAGCTTTGGGGAGAAGGAGAGAGAGAGAGAGAGAGAGAGAGAGGGAGAGAGGGAGAGAGGGAGAGAGAGAATCCCAAGCAGTATCCATGCTGTCGGTATGGAGCACCGTACGGGGCTTGATCCCATGAACCATGAGATCATGACATGAGCCAAAATCAAGAGTTGGATGCTTAACTGATTGAGCCACCCAGGAACCCACAAAAGAAGAAAGATCTCAAATCAATAACTTAGCCTTAACCTTAGGAAACTAGTTAAAAGAGCAAAGGAAACCCAAAACAAGTAGAAGGAAGGAAATACTAAAGAGGAAATAAATAGAAAATAGAAGAATGAAGGAGAAAAATCAACAAAAGCAAAGGTTCTTTGGAAAGATGAAAACTAACTTCTACAGTAACTAATATAAAAAAGAGGACTCAAATTACTAAAATTAGGAATGAAAGAGGAGACATTACTACTGATGTGACAATAAAAGGAATTATGAATGGAATACTGTGAATAATTGTATGTCAACAAATTCGATAACCTAGATGAAATGGATAAATTCCTAGAGAGACACAAGCTGCCAAAAATGACTTAAGAAATAAGAAATAGAAAATCTGTGGGAATGCAAGCTGGTGCAGCCACTCTGGAAAACAGTATGGAAGTTCCTCAAAAAACTAAAATAGAACTACCCTACGACCCAGCAATTGCACTACTAGGCATTTATCCGAGGGATACAGGTGTGCTGTTTCACAGGGATATATGCACCCCCATGTATATAGCAGCACTATCAACAATAGCCAAAGTATGGAAAGAGCCCAAGTGTCCATCAACGATGAATGGATAAAGATGTGGTGTGTGTGTGTGTGTATATATATACATATATATATATGTGTGTGTGTGTGTGTGTGTATATATATATATATATATATATATATATATATATATATATAAAATGAAGTATTACTCAGTAATCAAAAATAATGAAATCTTGCCATCTGCAACAACATGGGTGGAACTGAAGGGTATTACGCTAAGTGAAATGAGTCAGAGAAAGACAAAAATCATATGACTTCACTCATATGAGGACTTTAAGAGACAAAACAGATGAACATAAGGGAAGGGAAACACAAATAATATAAAACAGGGAGGGAGACAAACAGAAGAGACTCATAAATATGGAGAACAAATTGAGAGTTACTGGAGGGGCTGTGGGAGGGGAGATGGACTAAATGGGTAAGGGGCACTAAGGAATCTACTCCTGAAATCATTGTTGCACTATATGCTAACTAATTTGGATGTAAATTTAAAAAATAAAAAAAACAAGTTAAAAAAAAGAAATAGAAAATCTGAATAGACTTATAATAAAATATTTAATTAGTTATTTAAAAAAAAATTCCCACAAAGAAAAGCCCAGGAGGATACAGTTTCATAGTGAATTCTACCAAACACTTAATGAAATAACACCCATCTTTCAAAAACTCTTCCAAAAAACAGATGAGGGAACATTTGCTAACTCATTCGATAAGGCCAGTACTATCCTCATGCCATAACCAGACAATTACGTCACAAGAAAACAACAGACCAAGACCCATAGTTAATAGAAGCATAAAAATGCTAAACTAAATACTAGTAAACTGAATCCAGCATATTAAAATGATTATATAACATGACTAAGTTCAGCGTATCCCAAGACTGCAAGCCTTGTGCAACCTACAAAAATCAATTTAGGAATATATCCTATTAATAGAACAAAGAATGAAGATGTCGATCATCTTAACAGAAAGCATTTGACAAAATCTAACCCCCTTTTATGATTAAAAACAATTCAACAAACTAGTTACAGATGACCACAGCTGACATCAAACTTAATGGTGAAAGACTGAAAGCTTTCTGCTTAAGATGAGGAACCAAATAAGGATGTCTGTTCTTGCCACTTCCATCCAGCACCATACAGGAGCTTTTAGAGCAATTAGAAAAGGAAAAGAAATGAAAGGCATACAGATTGGAAAGGAAAAAGTAAAACTATCTGGATTTGTGGACAGCATAATCTTGTTTATAGACCATCTTAAGCAATAAAAAGAAAAACTTAATAGAACAAATGAGTTCAGCAAAGTTGCAAAATACAAGATGATGCTGTATTTGTATATACAAAAACCAACTGCATTTCTTTGTGCTAACAATGATTGATCCAAAGGTGAAATTAAGAAAAGAATTCCATTTACAATAGCATCAAAAAGAATGGGAATAAATTTATCAAAAAAGTACTGAAAACTATAGTATACTGAAGACCATAAAACATCACTGAAAGAAATTATAGAAGATCTAAATAAATGGAAAGACAGCCTATGTTCATTTAATGGAATAATGGGATACTTAACATTATTTAGCAATCCTCCTCAAATTGATCTACAGATTCAGTGCAATCCCTGTGAAATTTTCAGTTGTCTTTTTTTTTACTTTTTGCAGAAATTGATACCCTGATTCTAAAATTCATAAAGTAATGCAGATGATTTAAATAGCCAAAATACTCTTGAAAGAACCAAGTTGGAAAACTCAGACTTGGAGATTTGCTACAAAGCTACATTAGTCAGGATAGTATTACATAAAGGTAAATATAAAAATCAGTGGAACAGAACTGACCTGCAGAAATACATTTGTGATCATTGTTTTTTGTCAAGGATGCCAGGACAGTTCTATGGAGGAAAGAAAGCATGAACAAATGGTTCTGGTTATCCATATGCAAAAGGATGAATTTCCGTGAATTTTTCAAAAGGGATCATAGACCTAAATATAAGAGCTAACCTGTAAAATGTATGCATGTAACTATTCATGACCTTCGATTAGGCAGGAGTTTCTAAAAAATGACTTCAAAAGCACAAGTGACCAAAATAAAAAAAAAGAGACTTCATCAAAATTACAAACATTTGTGCTTCAAAGGACACTGTCAAGAAAGTAAAAGACAAACCACAGAATAAGAGAAATACTTGTAAATATAAATACAGAGAATATACAAAGAACTCTTTTAACTCAACAATAAAAGGACAATTAAAAAATAAAGGATTCAAATAGATGTTTCTCCAGATAGGACCCATATGTATACAGAAAGCTGCTCCACATGATTAGTCACTAGGGAAATGCAAAGCAGAACCACAGTGAGATGCCACTTCACACCCTCTAGAAGGGCTATAATCAAAGACAATAACAAGTGCTAGAGAGGATGTGGAGAAATTGGTACCTTCATACATTTTGGTAGGAATGTAAAATGGTGAGGTAACTGTGGAAATCAGTTTGACAGTTCCTCAAATGTTAAACATAGAGTTACCTAATGACCCCTCAATTCCACTCGTAGGCATAAACCCAAGACAGTTGAAAACACTTGTTCACATGAAAATTTGAACATACATGTTTGCAGCAGCATTATTCATAATGGCCAAAAAGTGCAAGCCACAATGTCTATAAGCTGTTGAATGGATAAACAAATGTGGCGTATCCATACAATGGAGTGTTATTTAGCCATAAAGAGGAATGAAATGCTGGCACATGCCACAACATGGATAACCTTGCAAAAACATTATGCTAAGGGAAAGAAGCCTGATCCACAGGTCAGCGAGCGTATTGTATGATTCGACTTAAATGAAATTTTGGCAAATTTAGGCAAATCCACAGAGACAGAAAGATTAGTACAGACCTTCCTCAGTTTATGATGGGGTCATGTTTTGATAAAGCCATCATAACTTGAAAATATCATAAGTCAAAAATGCATTCAATATACCTAACCTGCCAAACATCATAGCCTTGCATACCTTAAATGTGCTTAGAATTAGAACACTTACATTAGCCTACAGTTAGGCAAAATCATTTTAACATAAAGCCTATTTGATAATACCGTGTTGAATAATCTCATGTAATTTATTGAATACTGAAAGACCAACAGAACGGTTGTAGGGGTTCATAATGGTTGTAAGTGTATCAGGTCTTTTTTAATGTTTGTTTATTTTGAGGTGGAGAGGGGCAGAGAGAGAGGAGAGAGAGAATCCCAAGCAGGATTAGTGTCATCATCGCAGAGCCCAATGCAGGGCTCGATCCCATGAACCATGAGACCATGAGCTGAGCTGAAATCAAGAGTCAGATGCTCAACTGACTGAGCCACCCAGGTGCCCGAGTATATTGGTTTTTTTATCCTCATGGTCACCTGGCAGCCTGGGAGTTGTGGCTTTCCTGCCACTGGTCAGCATCATGAGAAAATCATACTGCATGTCACTAGCAAGAAAAAGATCAAATTCAAAGTTTGAAGTATGGTTTCAACTGAATGCCTGTTGATTTCACACCATCATAAAGTAAAAAAATTGTAAGTCACGGATGGTTTACAGTTGCCAGGAGCTGGGGTATAGAGGATGGGGAATGACTGCTGATACGTATGGGGTTTTTTGGGGATTAGATAATGGTAACGGTTATAAAACTTAGTGACTATACTGTCAGTCTTAAAAGAGTGAATTTTATGATAGGTAAATTATATCTCAGTATCAAAAAAGAGGGAGAGAGAGCAAGCAAGCAAGCAAATGCAAGAGACTGAGTAATGCTGGAATTTTTTTCTCTCCCATCTAGTTCTTGGCTCTCTTTACTCATTTACCATACCGGTTGGGGTCCTGTAGGCACTATGTTTGAGAAGTATGTCCAGACATTTATGTGGAAATGTTTATAGCAGCATTATTCATAGTAGGTAAAAGGCAGAAACAACACAAATGTTCATCAGCAGATAATGGATACACAAAATGTGGTATTCCATACAACGGAATAATAGTTGGCTGTAAAAAGGAATGGGTGAACCTTGAAAACACTATGTTAAGTGAAAGAAGCCAGATACGAAAGGCCATGTAATATAGGACTACATTCATATGGAATCTCCAGAATAGGCAAACCCATAGCAAATTTAAGCAAATTTGTTTCCAGGGGCTGGTGGGAGAGGAAAATGAGGAGTGAATGCTGATGGGTGTGACGTGGATTTCCTTAGGAATGATGAAAATGTTGCAGAATTAGATACTGATCATCTGTAGAATTCTGTTAATATATTGAAAATCACTGAATTATTTCCTTTCAAATATTATACTTTATGGTATTTTCTCACAACAAAGCTGTGAATAAGTGAACTAGAGATTAATTAATAAAAAAATACAACATATTCCATATTTATTTAAGAAGCAAATATGAATATATTGTAGTATGCATAGAAAAAAAACCCTTTAAAAGGATATATAACAAAAGGTTAGTAGTGCCTCTCTCTGAGTGGTAGAATTACAAATGTTTTTACTTTTCTGTATTCTTTTTTGTATTTAAAAAAAAATTTATTTTGAGAGAGAGAGAAAAAGTGTGGGGAAGGGGCAGAGAAATGGAGAAAGAATCCTAAGCAGGCTCCGCACTGTCAGCGCAGAGCCTGATGCGGGGCTCGATCTCGTGAATCGTGAGATCATGACCTGCACCGAAACCAAGAGTTGGACGCTTTACTGACGGAGCCACCCAGGTGCCTCTTTTCTGTATTTTAATAATTTTTTTGTAATATGTATTAGCTTGTATTATAAAATGAAATAAACAGAAAAGACAGAGATGAATACATTTGATGAATTAGGGGCTTGTGATCTTTTAGGAGTATGGCCCCTTAGAGGTAGGTATATGTGCCTTATGAAGCGGGTACTGAGGTACTGAAGGAAGGAATTGGTGATAGTGGGAAACACCCTGTGTAAATGATGTATTCAAGAAGTTTGGCAGTGAATTTGAGAAAGGAGAGTAGACAGCTTGAGAGGTCAGCACGTGTGTGGGAGAAACTGAATATTACAATACTTTACATTTATGAGTGTTTTATGATTTATATATTATTTGAGCTTCACTGTGTTCCAAGTAGAAAAGATAGGGCAGTCCTGTTTTGTGGATGAGTAAACTGAGACACAGAGCAGGCAAGTGGCTTGACCAAGTCATATGGGTAGTAAATAGAGGAATTCAGGTCTTTGATCCCAAAGCCATTTCCTGCTGTGTCAGGCTGCATCCTAGGAATTACAGAATTACTGAAGCGTGCAAGAATAGGGTTTAAGGTATTGCAAGAGTGGCAGGAGAACTAGATGAGGACAGTCAAGTATGGGAGCTCCAGAGTGAGAGGAGGATGGGCGGGCCTTATGTGATAGGAGGGAAGTGTGTGGGGATGGCCATTTAAAAATATGAGAAGAAAAGGTGATTTTGTGCCAGTGTTTTTGAGAGGGATTCTTCAGTTATGAGAGCAAGGAGGTGAAACAGACCTCCAAGTAGTACTTTCGTTGGCTGATAGACATGTGGATATTTATTTAATATCAGCATTAATAAATGCTCTTGTGGCCCTTGCAGAAATGTAATCTGTTTTCTTTTGTGCAGATCTATTCTTACATATAGCCGAGTTGGAGGACGTGTCAAGACACTTACATTCTGCCAGGGGTCCCACTACTTAGCCATTGCGTCTGACAATGGTGCCGTCCAGCTTCTTGCAATTGAGGCTTCTAAGCTGCCAAAGTCTCCTAAGATTCAACCTCTGCAAAGCAGGTATCAATCTTTTGTGTTTTTTTAAACTGCATTTAGTGCACTAGGGTAATTTAACCCTACCTTGCCAGTGTAGTTTGGATCAACTGAGGACCTATTAGATAGTACTACCTTTTTTTTTAAGCACATGAAATAAATAAAACTGTGTTTCCAGCCCAAATCTGTCACATGTAGTTAATTTCAGAAAAACGGTGTCTGCATATTTTACTTTCTGTCAAAAGGTCAGAAGGCAACTTTGAACTTGCGGCTCATCCCAGGCTGGAATCTGTTTGAATAACCTAATTATTGGCTACATCTTCTGTTTCAACTATGAAAAGCACAAGTCTGGCTGGCTGATTTTTAGAATGTGAATGTTCTTCATCAAAGAAAACGCAAACGTTGTCAGCATCTTTACTTGGCATTAAATTGTCTGATGTTGATGGGAAATGGAGTGCTGCTTTTAGTCAGATGACTTGCTTATCATTTGAAAAGAAAATACTGGCTGGTTTTACTTAAGAATTTCCTCACTTCTTACAAATTGTAGTTGCCCACAGATTAAACACATACAAGGTAAGAGATTTTAAAGGTAAAGCAGCAGGGACAGCTGGAGCCAGCTTGCAGGGGTAGGGATCAAGGCCTGGAGGAGGTGAGACCAGATGTGAGTTAGCCAGCCAAAGCAGGGTGGTTGAGAAGGGCATGGCAGGCAGAGGGGGTGGATCTCACAGGAAGAAAGCAGAATGAGCGGGTTCTTACAGGTAAGTGGATTGTAAGGTATGGCCATTGGGTAGCTGAAGAAGAAAAGGATGTACGTTGGATCATCTAGGACTTTATTGTTTTATTGTTTGCTTATAATTTTGTTTTGCCTTTGCACTTAAAAATGTGTATTATTTTTAACACATTCACCGAACAGATGTGGGCAGCTTTCGTCTAGGACATATTATATATTGTCTTTAACAAACGACCACCTGCCAGTTTTCTTTAAAATTGTTTCAGCAGAGGATGGCTGTACAGCAGTGTACCTATTGAGATCCATGTAAATTAACAAAGAGCTGTTGGCAGATTGTGTTGTGTGATGACTGTGCTGGCAGGACACACAGACATGCGCACTCCTTCCACAGGTGCCACTCAGCCGACAGCACTTTTCACTGTGAATGTTACTGTCTTAACCCTAAGCAAACATGGCCGACACAGATTGGGAGACTGTGCCAGAATGTTTAGATTTCAGTCTGCCTGGCAGCAGTTGCTCCAAAGAAACCTAGCCATGAATCTTTTTTTTTTCCCCCTTCGGTTTGCTTCATTCAGTCAGATCTGTTGTCATGGCTTTTAATAATTAGGATTTATAGCACCTTTTCACATTTTATTTGGCATTTGGACTTTTCATCATCCCTCCAGGGGAAGTATTGTCAGTATTAGAATGTTTAAGTTATTTATCTAAGACACAGAGGTCAGCAAACTGTAGCCTGCAGTATGGCCCATAGCTAAGAATACTTTTTGCATTTTCAAAAGAGTGTAAAAAAAAAATGAATATGCAGTAGAGATATGTGACTTGCGAAGCCTAAAATATTTACTATTTGGCTCATTCCAGAAAATGTTTGCTGACTCCCGATCCGAGAGATAAAACTAAAATTGTGTATGCTGCAAAAGCCTGATATGTACCGATCAGGGAGGCTGGCCAGTGTGTTTATTATATTCTTTTTAGCTTAAAAATGCCTCAGCTTGAAAAAATAGATACACCCATATAATGGAACAGTACATAAAAAAAAATAAAAAGGAATTTGATATTATCAGTAATGAAAGGAATAAATTATGGAATCATGCAACAACCAATGCATCCTAAATCCTTTTTGCTAATGAAAGAAGTCAGACCCAAAAGGCTATTTTTTGTATGTTTCCAACTTTTTGTGATATTCTGGAAACCATAAAATTATAGGGAAGAAATGAGATTAGTAGTAGTCACAGGTTGGGAATGGGGTAGGAGCTGACTACAAAGGGGCCTGCACAAGATAATTTTTGGCCTGTGGACTTGTTCTCTGTGGTTCTGTGGTAGAAGGTACATGGCTATGCATTTGTCATTATGCACAGAACTCTGTATCACAAAGAGTGAATTTTATTGTATGTAAGTTATAAAAAAAAAAATCAACCCGATATAGGAGGAAAGGTAGAATGCTGTCTATGATAAATCAATCTCATTGTATACAGATGAATCCTATAGTCACAGTGAAGACTGTGGGCAATAAAGGAGCCAACCTAATATCTTTGGAAAAAGTGGTTCAGTTGGATACTGCAAGGCTAATGATCGAAGGAACTGAACTCAGACACTGTGTTCTAGTTGGCTTTCACAGGAGTGTGTTTTATCAATTCCAAACCTACTTAGTTGTATACTAAGGTTATAAATAAGAAAAGGGAGATGGCTAGAATGAACTCTGGTGCTGGATAGATATCAATCTGGATTCAGTGTGAGTATGAACTCAGGATATATGTATATGCATGTGTGTGTGTGTGTTTGTATACATATGTACACATACACATAAAAAGATATAGAAGTACACATATGCATGTTGGTATGAGGTATAGTATACATATTAAGAGACTGGAGCAGGGACACGTCCCCATAGCAGTGAGCACTTAGCACGAAGACCTTGGTTTTTAAATACTATTTTTCCATAAAAGGAACCAGGGTTCCTTGCAGAACTGGTTGCCCAGGGCTGGGGCAGTGAATACGCAGGATGAATCTTGTGCTGCCAGAAAGTTAGGAATTGGTTCAAAAAAGCACATTGAAAGGGCATTGGGACCAACCTGAGAGAGTTTCCCGTGGCCAGAGTTGGAACAACTTGAGCAACAAAACAGATAACAATAATATTGGGTTACAGCTCACAGGATAAAATAAATGTGTATGAGCCCATACTGATAATAAATAAGTAAATAAATAATGGGAAAGAAGTGACAGTTCTTTATAGAAAAATTCTAATGAATAAGTATGGAAGGAATGAGGGACATAGTCACCATTAGAACACCATAGATATGGTCTATCAATGGATCCTAAAATGTGTGGACAAAATTTTAAGCAGAAACAGGATTTTTACACTGTCTCAGAAGTATTTTTTTTAAAGATTGAGTAGTTATAGATGGAAAATAATTCTACGGTGGAGAATCCTGGCAGATAGTACCTTAGTGAAATGATCAAGGTACTATTAATTAACTAATTAATATCAGGTACTTGCTCATACGTGCACTGAGAAGGATGTTATCTCATGGTCTTCTTCCCAGTAAGATGTAAACTGAGTCTGTTTGTGAGAACACATGAGGCAAACTCAAATGGAGGGACATTCTATAAGATAATCTATAGTCTTCAAAAATATCAGAATCATGAAAGATAAAGACTGAAGGTCAGATTGAAAAAGACATGACAACTCAATGCCATGTGGTATCTTGTTTTGGATCCCAGAACAGTAAAAGGACACAAGTGGAAACTAATAAAAATCCGAATATGTTCTGTATTTTACTAGTATTGTACTAAGATTAATTTCTTAGTTTTGATAAATGTTCTGTGGTTATGTAAGGTGTTAACACGAGGGGAAAATGGGTGAAGGATACAGAGGAATTTTCTGTACTATTTTTGCAACTCTTCTGTAAGTCCGAAGTTATTTTTAAAAATGCCTCGGGGCGCCTGGGTGGCTCAGTTGTTTGAGCGTCTGATCTGGGCTCAGGTCATGATCTCACAGTCCGTGAGTTTGAGCCCCGCAT
This sequence comes from Puma concolor, assembly GCF_028749965.1. NCBI lineage: Eukaryota > Metazoa > Chordata > Mammalia > Carnivora > Felidae > Puma > Puma concolor. The sequence continues at coordinate 27,016,608 of NC_141675.1, read as the reverse complement.
CGGGCCTTGTGCTGACAGCTCAGGGCCTGGAGCCCACTTTGGATTCTGTGTCTCCCATTCTCTCTGCCCCTACCCTGCTCATGTTCTGTCTCTGTCTCAAAAATATACATTAAAAAATGCCTCAGGCATCATTGGCTTGATGGATCAGAGTTATTTCTTGACTATGCTTAGAATAAATTCATCTTAAATGGAGGCCGGTGTTATGTTTTCAGTGACTGGAAAAGTTTTTGCCTTTTGCTTTGTGTATTTCTTTAGAATGCTAGACCAGAAGGATGATGGCTGTGTCGTGGATATGCATCACTTCAACTCTGGTGCACAGTCTGTTCTGGCCTATGCCACTGTGAATGGCTCTCTCGTTGGTTGGGACCTCCGGTCTTCAAGCAATGCATGGACTCTGAAGCACGATCTGAAGTCAGGCCTCATCACTTCCTTTGCTGTGGACATCCACCAGTGTTGGCTCTGCATTGGTGAGCTGACTTTGAAGTCATTGACTGGGTTGTGAATACCACTAAGGTCTGGAATTGCCTTCTTGTGAAAGTTTTTTCCTTTTTCCGCACTGGTAATTTTTTCCCATCTCCTTTTTTGAATGATTATTATGTTATAATCTCTTGAAATTTAATTTTTTCATTAAAAATCAGATTTGAAAGAGTGATAGCAGTATCTCAACGCATGCGCATTTCCTTTTTCTCTTTGTTCTTAAATGAGCCTCTTTATAATCGTTATAGTGATCAGATTTGCTGGCATTCTGTTATCCTGCCAGGGAAGCAGCAGGCTTGGTTCATGCATGAGAGCATTTGAGTTCGGTCAGACTCGGTTTCAAATTCCAGTAACCCCAGGCAAGCCGCACAACTCTCTGAGTTTCAGGAGCCTCATCTTGAAATGGGGCTAATCCGTTCAAGGGCTGCTTTGAGGATTTAATGAGGTAAAAGCATCCATCACGGGCCTGGTACTGGAGAAGAGCTAAGCACTGGTTTCTTGCTTTATTATTCCTCTTTGCCCTCCTTTTCTCGGAGGTGAAGGTGTACCATGTGATCTTGCTGACTGCTTTTCTCTGTTTTAGTTTCATGTTTTGCCCCCATAGGGCTTTGAACCTGCCCCTTGAAAATGTATCACATCTTATTTTCTCCCACTTGGCACTCTTTCTGAAGAATTATAATCTGTTGTCCTTGAATTTTGGTTTCTAGATTCCCTGAATGACATTAGGACATTAAGTATATGCCCTCTCCTTCTTTATATATAGTATATATGGAATACATTGTGTTTGCCTTTTGTGTGAGTAAACTGCACAGGTGCAGGAGGATGTGACGCCAGACCCACAAAAGTAGATATGAAACTGCGCAAATTAGTAAATGGCAGTGATGGCTCTCAGGTACCCTGATCAGCTTTGAGCCAAAACAACCTGTGGCTGTTGGAGCCATTGTCCTGGAGTGGGGCAGGGTGACCGAGGGACCCTGTCGTCATGCGTCTTTCTCCGATCCCAGTATCTCTGCTAGAATTGGAGACCAGTCCAAGACGACGCTGTGTGCCTCTGTCGGGAGCAGCTGTTGAGTGTCAGCGTTGGCATTATTCTTTTGGGATGGGGGGGCTTCTCTGTGGGGTTGGTCATGGGCAGATGTGCAGGTACTGACCACCCCAGTGTCTGCTGTGATTGGATACCCATACCTGGTTCCAGAATGTTTTGGAGACAAGGGCACGGGGAAATGATTGAAATGTGATGACAGCTACAGAGCTGCAGCCACTCTGGGGTTGGTTAAGTGGTCACTGAATGCCAGTAAAACATCTTCGGTGATTTAAGGCATTCTGCACGTTTTGACCTATCAAATTCAGTTTATGTATTCTTTAGACCTTTGGTTTTTTTGTGCGTGCCTTTGGCAATTAATACCAGTGTAATAATCATTCATTTTCAGCTTACGTTTAGTAGCATTGTGATGAGCACTTCATATCTGTATTTAACAACTAGGAAGTGCTGTTTGATACCAGGGAGATAGCTTGACAGATAGATGGGAAGAATGAATAAAATACATTCACACAAAGCTAATGCTATTTGTTGTTTGTATAAATGCAGCTTGATGTACTTTAAGCATTAGACGGTAATCTTTTTTACTCTTTTTTTCCTTTAAGGTACAAGCAGTGGTACCATGGCTTGCTGGGACATGAGGTTCCAGTTGCCAATTTCCAGCCACTGTCACCCCTTCAGGGCTCGAATCAGACGCCTCTCAATGCACCCTCTGTATCAGTCCTGGGTGATTGCAGGTAAAATGGAGAGGGCTGGCTTTGAGGTGTTGGGGGATTTTTAAAGAAAGTACATAATACCCTGCTGCGACGACTCATGTTCTCAGAGTTTTAATGTTATGTATGAACCAAATGCTTGATTCTGTTTTGTTCTGATTATGGAAGTTCCCACCACTGCTATCTCACTGTCATTTCTTATTTATTATCTTTAAAAATGACCTCATTAATCACCACCGTCACCTACTGTCTGCCACTGTTTCCCCTCTCATTTGTTTTCTTTCTCCCATATTTTTGTTAATATTTTGCCACCACCTTCCTAGAAATCTAAGTTAGAAACCTTGACTCCTCCTTGTCTGTTGCCAATTCTTGTTGATGTGTTTCTTGCCAGCTTCCCTTCCCTGTCCTTACCAGGCATTCTCCTAGTAAGAACTGGAGATAAAACATGTGAAGCACACAGTCTGGCACACATGTAGCGCTTGATAAATAGTAGCTCGTTATGCTTACGCCTTCTCCTTGGTCGTCTTGCATGCAGGCTCTCCCCGGTCCCTTCTCATACACGTAGTCCGACTCATATACTGCTGCCGTTGGTGGCCATTACTCTGCTCGCCTCTTACCTGACTCATTGGTCAGTTGATAGTTTCCTCTTTCTGAAATAGTTCCCTTACCTGACTTCAGGGACATCACTTTGATTCCACCTTATCTTCCTTCCGACTTTTAAATCGTGCCCTACCTCACCCGCCTTAGGGCTCAGTCTTTGGTCCTTAACTCTTCTACACTGATCTCGTCCCATGCTTTAAATACCACATTTCTTCAGATTTTTATAGCTACTTAAAATGTTCAGAATCTGACCACTTTTTGCTGTTTCCATCACAGTCTCTCTCATCCCAGCCACCATAACCTCTTGTCCCTATTAATGCAGTATCCTTGTAACTCCCTGCTTTAATCCTTACTTCTTCAAGACTGTTCTTTCTGCTACTCAGTACCTTCCCATTCCAGGTTACAGCCAGACTCCTCGTGGGGATCTGCCCCTGCTACCTCTCTGACCTTCTTTATCGGTCAGGGTTCCAGCAGGAATCAGATGGCATACCCAGCGTAGGATGATTTATCTTCAGAGGAACTGTTGATGAATGTGTGGGTGTAGGGACATCATAAAAGCACAATGAAATAGGGCTAGTACCAGCAGGAGGGGAGGGGATGGTTACTGGAGTTTGGAAAGAAGATGAATAGAGAAGGCCACCTTGAGAGGAGCAGGGATTTTGATGGGAGCGACACAACCAGCCTGAGCTGGGACATGCATCTATCTATCCCTTTGGTCTCCTGCTGGGGCTTCCATAGGCCTGTATTTGTTTCCTACGACCATTTTGTTCTTATGTGTAATAAATTACCACAAAGTTGGTAGCTTAAAACAATACACATTTGTTCTACAACCGTTCCAGAGGCCAGAAGTTTGAAAGGAGTTTTGCTAAGCCGAGTCCAAGTTGGCAGCAGGGTCACATTACCTCTGCAGGACCCAGGGGAGAGTCCATTCTCTTTCTTTTCCTGCTTCTGGAGCTGCTTGCCTTGGCTTGTGGCCCCTTCTTCCATCTTCAGAGCCACTACTGTAGCACCTTGCTCCATTGTCCTGTTGCCTTCTGCTGTCAAGCCTGCCTCCTTCTTACGACACTGTGATTGTATGCAGGGCTCCCCTGGATAATCCAGGAAAATCCCATCTCAAGGCCCTTAGTCAGCTCTGCAATGTCACTTTACCGTATAATGTAACATTCACAGTCTCCGGAGATGAGGATGTACTTATTTTAGGCGCTGTTAGTTTACCACAGGCCAAACCCATGTAGAAGCCCGAGGGCAAAGGAGCCTGTCCATGTGGCACACACGGGTCAGCCTGGCAGCGGGGAGTGGAACGTGCCAGCCCTACGGGCCTTTTCCTCCTCCCCCAGGCCCAGTCGGCCCCAGCCACATGGGCTTTCGGGCTTTCTCCTCGAACTGGACACATTCCTGATGCAGGGCCTTGCACTTTCTTGGTTTATTGCCCCCATTAGAATGTAAGTTCTATAAAATGGTATTTTTTCCATTGTTTGCCTCATTTTCCTCAGCATGTAGGCCAGCGACTAGCTCAATAGTAAGTATTTTTGCTTCAGTAAATATTAATGAAGGAATGAAGCCTGAGGTATTATCACTCGCCCTGCTCAAAATAATGTCTTTCTCAGGCTTGCTGTTGCCTTTTTCTATAATCTTCCCCTGCCTTCATTTCCCACTCCTCCCTGTCACCGATTTGCTTCAGTCACACTGATTACTCATTTTCCCAGATGCCCAGAAATTGGAATGAGCAAAAACAAAACATTCTTTCTGCCTGAAATGACTTACCTGTATGCCACTCGGATCTGCTCAGCTTTACTTTTCTTTCAGTCCCAGAGGAAACCTCTCCACGAGTGATACTGATGCTTCCCCACTGGATGGGATCTTTCCCTTTCCTTGAGTTCAGGTGGAATTTTGCAGTTGTTTTTGCTCTCATTGTCTATACATTTTTCCTCTGCTTCTAGACTGTAGGTTTCTTGAGGGTAGAATCTTTACGATTCACCTTTCTACCCCACAATTCTTTTCACTGTGCTGTATGCCAGTAAATATTTATTAGTAGTTTATTAAAGAACATCTTTTTTGCACTCCAGTCTGGTGACAGGGTCACAGTGTTATTTAAAAGTAGTCGTAGTGGGCATTTTTTGCAGGATGAGAAAAAATGGAAACAGGCACAGGCTGAGTCGGATTATCTACCAAGATGTGAAAGCTCTCAGAGCCGGCTTGTGGTGTGAGTAACCGTTCTGGCCTGTGCTTCCCTTAGCCGTGCAGGGCAACAATGAGGTGTCCATGTGGGACATGGAGACTGGCGACAGAAGATTCATGCTCTGGGCCTGCAATGCACCACCACTCTCTGAGTCACAGGTTTGTCTCCGGTTTTCATTAGGCCAATCGAATTTCCCACATTACAAGCATTTTCAGACACTCTACCAAACCTGGTATCTGTTGGGCTTTTGGGTTGTGTTTTAAATTATATCGAGGCTTTCCAATGTCTGGGTGTTTTGGTTGCTATAGTACCAGGAGGTTTGTGATGTGTCTGTGGAAGCCCGGTAAAAACCTGGGTTAACTGGAACATGACCATCTTACATACACTTTTAACTGTCATGCTACCACCATGGGTGCTTCATTGGGACAAAAGGTGGGAGAGGTTCATTTCTCCTTTGGTTGGAGTCCTTCTCCCAAATAGGCAGTTTTCAGAGGCTGAACAGGTTTTGCCTCTTTATTCAGAATGATATAAAGCCAATGCACTTACAGAAGATATGCATAAATGGTCTCTCATTTCTTCAGTTAACCAGGTGCCCAGCAGCCACTGCCACTCGACTTGTTACTAGAAATGACACCATCTATGGAATACACTGCTATCTTTAATTTGATTCCTGTTTCTTTCTTTTAAGCCTGTTCCTCACAGTGTCCATGGTATCTATTGTAGTCCTGCAGATGGAAATCCCATCCTACTAACGGCTGGCTCAGACATGAAAATAAGGTACAGTATCTGATAAGTGTACATAGGTATCCTTTAAAAGGAGAAGGATAATAAAATGTGGATGGATACTGTGGTTAATACTAGGGTGCTTATTCTAGATACTTGCAATGTTGTCATGTTTAACATCCTCCATATCTTGCACAGATAGCTGTTAATACTTCATTTGTATCTAATTTTAGTCTATGCTAGGAAAATCTCTTTTCCTAAGGCAAAAGAAAATAAGTTATGCATTGATGAATGTAAGCTGATGACCATTACTTCCTCCCTCCGTCCTGAGATTATCAGCACTTTCTTCCTCTTCCTTAGGTTTTGGGACTTGGCTTACCCAGAGCGGTCCTACATTGTTGCCGGAGGTACTAGTTCCTCGTCTGTGTCCTACTCTAGGAAAATAATTGAAGGCACTGAAGTCGTCCAGGTACAAGCAGTCTTGTTTTCTCTCAATTTCTATAGGCACAGAAATGACGTTGGCCAAGAGTGGCAGTATTTAAGAAGAACATTTATTTTCTTTGGGCTTTTCTGTGATTTTTAAATTAACTTTTATTAAGGTAAATAAACATATAAAGGGCACACACGTAAGTACCTAGCTCGAAGCAAGCACTTTATACGCTTGCTCAGTCCTTACAACAATTTATAAGGAAGTACCTTTATTAGAAAGTTCAGCACCATGAAGTAACTTGTCTGAGATCATCCAAGTAGTAGGCAGCAAAGCTGGGGATTCAGACCTGGCTGTTGGAACTCCAAATCTTGTGTTCTTGAGTTGGGTAAAAACTTCAAAGGAGGTAACATACCTGAAAGTGCCTGGGTCCTAGAAGGCGCTCAGTAAATGAATGAAAGCTTCCTTTATGACAGATACATATTTACATCCACCGCTCTATTATATACTGTCTCTTTTTTCTTTTGACGGTGGCAAAAGGTAATATGCACAGGTTATGGATTGGCCTCTTTGTAAGCCACTACTCATGGGAAACAGGTCATTTTGACTCTCTTTACTCCTTGTCTTTGTGAAGGGACGACTACCTCACAGGAAGTTTTAGCTTTAAAGACAACCACCACCTGTCTCAGAAGAACAATATTCATAACAGGTACAATGTGGTACAGGCTTTTAACTTCTGGCTTTCTCCTTGACTTTTAACCATGAAACAGGAGATTCAGAATAAGCAGAAGATGGGACCAAGTGATGACACCCCTCGGAGGGGCCCAGAGTCTCTGCCTGTGGGACACCACGATATCATCACGGACATCGCCACCTTCCAGACAACACAGGGCTTCATTGTAACTGCTTCTAGAGATGGAATTGTTAAGGTGTGGAAATGAAAACTTAGTGGTCTGTATAATTTGTAATAAAGTTGTAAGTTTACTGTAACTTGAGAGCAAAGGTATTTTTAGAGGACAGAACTGAGATTCATTTCTTTCATTTTCAAAATTATGTCTCTATATAATACTGTCTCATGATTAAACAGATCCCATCCAAGGTGGTTAAGAAGGTTGTACTCAACCAATGTACTTACACATTATCTCTGCAAGAATCAGCCAGACAACAGTATCTGGGACTTCCTACTGTCTATGTCACAGAGGTGAGGAATTTAAAATGCTAAGACTTCTATGATCTAAGTTTGTACTAAAAACGATGGGTCATAAGCTATAATAATGTAAACACATTTTTGCTATTAAAACTGCTACTCAAACCAGCCAATAAAATGTATTCAAGCATCTTAAGAGTTTTTTGTGTTTTTTTGGCGTTTTTAACAGTAAACTTTAGCAGAAGAATAAACTCTCCAGCAGCATTTGTTCTCAAGAAATAAGGCACTTAATGTCACAAGGAATCGGCAACAGAACTAGGCCTTATGCCCACATTTCTGGACTCTCAGTATTTTGTTCTTTCTGCTTTATCATATCTTTCTTCCTGTTTTACAGTCTGCCTTATTATTTAGCACTAGAACTGATCTCCTGTGTATCAACCCTAGAAAAATGGCTTTCCTTGGCCATCATTACTATTTTTTATAGGCTTTAGTATAAATTCTGAAAGTTGGCCCTTCAGCTTGCTTTTATCCAGTGTCAATTATTTATTAAATGCATGAAAAAGAAAGAAAAATGAAAGGATTAAGTTGTTAAAGACATGCCAAAAATCTGTACTTCCAGAAAAAGACCAAAATTGGTCTTTCCCACAAAAATAAACCCTTCAAGCTTATCACTTATTATTTGTACATGAACTTAATTCTCTGTCTACATTTAACTGTCCTCCATTTGCAGAAGGGTTTATGCTGTTTGAAATTAGTTACATGAGTCTGTAAACCAAAAAGTAAATAATCTGACTCAGGGGAAAATACTACTTAAATACTTCAAAAACTTAATTTTCTGTAATTATATGATTCAGTTATGGTACAGGACAGTGCATAGGTATGGCTCCATGATTCAGTGCACTTGGTTTTGTTGTTTACCTGTCTAAACTCATCAGAAAACCCTGTCATTCACAAAGGTCTGAGGAGTCTGGATGTCAATGAGGCCTTATAGCCTAGGGGAGCAGTAGGATATGCAAATTTGACATTGTCATGTTACATTGCCTCTGTTTCTCTTCATGTCTCTTAAGACCGTACCTGTGGGGTTTCTAGATTTAATGTCTGCAGAGGTTGGGGGACACTTGTTTGAGCTGAGAAGGGCTTCAAGCCTGGAGACATTAGTGAAGCCACACCACTGATCAACATTCTGAGGGGAAGAATGGAGTGGGCCGATGGAGATGTAGTCCTTTCCCCCCCTGATCTTGCCACCATCCATTCTTCCCACTTCAACTCTCCCCTTAAAAAAAGGGGTCATTTGGTTGAATTGTTACTGTTACAATCTGATGCCACATTGAAGTTGCATCTTTTTTTCGACTTTTTTTAATGTTTGACTCAGAGCTCAAGTACAGAGATAATAGGAGGCATGTCTTTTAGAGTCAATTAATTTACATGTTTAGACCAAGAAGGACCACTGCTTATTGAGTCTTGGTTTCAATAGGGTTTTATTTAGGGGCGCCTGGGTGGCTCAGTTGGTTCAGCATCCGACTTGGGCTCAGGTCATGATCTCACGATCTGTGGGTTCGAGCCCTGCGTCAGGCTCTGTGCTGACAGCTCAGAGCCTGGAACCTGCTTCAGATTCTGTCTCCCTCTCTCTTCCCCTCCCCTGCTCATGCTTTGTCTCTCAAAAATGAGGAAGTGTAAAAAAAAAAAATAGGGTTTTATTTATTTTTGCTGCTTTTCCCTTTTAGGAGAAAGAGGTGAATCATGGAAAATGTTTTTTTTTTTTTTTTTTTAAGGAATTTTTTAAAAAGGAACTTAATATTTATAGTATGTTTTAGATCCTTCATCTATTAAGGATCAAAAAGACCCAAACTGCTAAAATAATCTCAATTACCAAGGGCAAAATTTTTTGGTGTATTTTACTTACCAATGCAGAAAAAAATAGACAAATACATATTAAAAGTATTTCTAGCAGTAAATAGCAGTTTTTGCTTAATCCAAAGTTAACCAGAAAAATCCCTGTTAAAATAGCTTTTAAATATTGCTCATCAATTTGCTCTACTTGAAGCATAAATTTTTCCTAAACTCCGAAGCACCACTTAGGATATGAAGAAACGTGATGTGCTTTATTCTTCTCTATTTCCTGAGTATGAATGTGACATTTTAACTCCTTCCCCCTCTGAAGACATTGGGAGCTATCTCTATGGAATTGCCTGAGTACGGATGGCAGAAGTGGTTTTAAAACACAGCGTAGGTGACCCTTCTTTCCTAGCTTTTATGAAGAGCGATACAGAAAAGAAAATCACCTACTGGTCTTAGGTGTTGGTAGCCATCTGCCTGCCCCCTGCGTCCAAGCAAAGTCTCCCCCCCTGAAGAGAGGTTCTGCCAAGCAGGGCCATAGTTACCAACGCTGGAGCCAGCTTTGAGAATTCGAGGTGAGGTCCAAACATTGTGTCTCAAATAATGCTACTCTGGCATTTAGTGGTTGGAAATATTAGCCCTTCATAAAGGTTAAGAGTTAGTTATGTGATCTTGATGGGGGGTGAGGCGGGAGCAAGCTGTCAGAATGCTACGAGACGCTAGGCACTTGCAAGACCCTTCCTGCTTTAACTTACTCTAATCTCTTTACATCTCTGCAGCCCTGGATGGATTTGTGGCTTAAAACATGAACAACTTTATCTTTTCCAAACTCAGTATGTATTTAAGACTCTAGATCTCGGTCAGTCCTATTTGGTACTATTCACCATTGACTAAATAGCTACCTGATGGGTAAAAGTAACGCAGCTTCACCCATGACAAGTTGTCTTGACTCTTCTTGCCTAAAGAATATAGAGATTAGTAAAGAATAATATATGACAATAATGGTAAAGAATAAAAGTCCATAAAAATGGCCAGGCACGAGGCTCTCTATATCATGAGGGAACTTCCAGCTCAAAAGCAATTATTTATGTTTTGGGGGAATTCACAAGTTTCTCAGTGAGTTAAGGAGGAGTTGGAGCAGAGAAAATGACTGCTTCTTCTCTGTCCCTGCAAACTACTGCAGAAGGTGGGAGAAGACCTGCCAGCACAAGCCTATCAGAAGGTTAGCCATTCTACACAGAGACAGTGGTGTATTTAAATGGCATCACGGGAAGTCAAATTACCAAAATTGACACAGAAGCATCGATTTCGAAATGTAAATGTTGGAGTCTCTCAGAACGTTAACCTTTGGTTAAACAGACGAGCCTTTAACAGTACTAAATAGAAAACAAAATCTTGGTTTGAAGAAAGTGGACTGAACAGAGACCTGCCATCAAAAGAATTAACATTGGCTCATATATATATATGTTTAAATTTTACCTTCAAATTATATCTCTATTAGACTTTTCAGAACATTTCTTTCATTCTTCCATCTTTTAATAAGTTCTTGAAAGTATCAGAGTGCCGGAATTATCAGGAATGCTCAAAGAAATGGACAAGAAACGAATGCCAGGGGTCAAGCTGCCTGATAATCTACAATCCGTGTTTTGTCCAGCCCTCCAGAGTGGACCTCTGGATATGGCTGGATATCCAAATAAAAGTTGTCCATAGTTAATGGCAGTGAACTGAGTTACTCAAAACCAGAGGCTTACCATCCTTTCAAAGGCTAAATCCTTCAAGCACTTCCTTTATCATTGTTGTCTTGGAGCAGTTTTTATCACCTTTCTTCCATTTTTAAAGGTATGGGGTGTGTTTCTGATAAGATTCTGAACAGTATCGTCTCTGCTGCCTCTTGCTACTCTTGAAAGGTATTTTTTGTCTTGAAAGAATCTGGCTCTCTGCAATGCATCCCTGAGAGCAGCTTTATGTGGTCCAAAAACAAAGCTGTACAACGAAAGAAGAGAAACATCATAGAAGATAAATGCCATTTCTACTTTAATAGACTATGTTAATTCCATCTTCCTCAATGTTGTCATCTCCTTCCTTGCTACACCCTCCCTTCAGGGTAGTTTTATTAAGACTATGAAACTGAAGACTTACACTGGCCAGATCTAAGAGAAGCTGAGAATAAGACAGGAGACATTTGGTCACAGTATCAAGATCATTTCAACAGCAAGGTTTCCTCTTTTTTTTTTTTTTTTTTTTTTAATTTTTTTTTTTTCAACGTTTTTATTTATTTTTGGGACAGAGAGAGACAGAGCATGAACGGGGGAGGGGCAGAGAGAGAGGGAGACACAGAATCGGAAACAGGCTCCAGGCTCTGAGCCACCAGCCCAGAGCCCGACGCGGGGCTTGAACTCACGGACCGCGAGATCGTGACCTGGCTGAAGTCAGACACTTAACCGACTGCGCCACCCAGGCGCCCCTCAAGGTTTCTTCTTTATAGAACATGTTCCACCCAGAACTTCATATGGCTGGTCCCTGATTATTCAGATTTGAAGTCAAATGGTACCTCATTAGAGATGACCGTATCTATAGTTCTTCTCCCAGTCTGCAGTCTTCTGGATGCCCAGCACAATATGCTCACTTTTTTCATAACACATCACTGAGTATTTATTTATAAATTTCTTTGTGATGTATTCTCCTCTATTCTACCTGCCCAGGCAGAAAATTTCACAAGACCATGTCATGTAATCCTAGCAATCCCAGGAACCTTAGAAGGGCATATAGTGGATACTCAATAAACATTTATCTAATGGAAACATGAATGAATGCCACTCCTTTCTTCCCTCTCTCCTATCCACCCATTCTTCACTTCTTCCATCCGTTCATCCATCCATCCATCCATCCATCCAAATGTTGACTCTCTATGGAAGGCACTGTTACATATAAAGGGAGACATAAAAATTATGCCCAGTCTGGCAGGCACATAAAGAGTTTGGGGGTCATGAATATTTCAACAGAAAAGGACAGCTGGGATCAGACTCTGGAAGGCCATGAATGCCAGATTGAGAGGTCAAGGAATCACAGAAGCCAAATACTACAATTCTAACCTATTCAATAAAACCGTGCTGGTGGAAATGTCCTATAATCTTCACCGGGCAGTATGGCAGCCAATAGCCACATATGTTTACTGAGCACTTGAAATGTGGCATGACTGAGGAACTCAATTTATAATTTCATTTAATTGAAAGCTAGTGGTTACTGTGTTGGACAGCTCAGGAAGGGAGGCATTTCAGGCAACCTTATTTTACAGGGAGGTGTTGGAAAGAACTTTAGATCCATAAACATCTTATATTCCAGCCCCTCTACTTACTGGCTGAGTAGCTCTGAGAAAATCATTTAACTAGAGTGATTCTTGTTTCCTCAGGTGTAGAATGGGAATAAAAACAACCTATGTTGTGAGCAACATTGGAAGTTCTCTAGACTAGTTACCATGGTGCTCTGGTGATTACAGATGAGGAAATAGCACATACAGAGGTAAACATCAGGGACAGAACTGAGACTAACCCAACCGTCTGATAGTAAGAGCTTTGTGTTACTTCCAATGAACCAGGTTTTAATTTGAGATACTATGGAAAACTATCAAGGTATTTGGAATAAGAAAGTGAAATGAAAAATGTCATGCTATCAGGAGCATCTGGATATGGGTGCAGAACCACAGGAAAGCAGATGGCCTGGGGCAGGTTGGACAGCTAAGAAGGTAGGAGGAGCTTGGCACATAAATTCTTTGTAAATATTTTTAGAATGAATGTGTGAGAGCCTGCTAGCATAAGATGAGAAGGCTTATCAGTACCTATAAGCCTCACAAATTTGCTGTATTGTGGTCAAGGGAAGAGTCAAGAGAACTCTAAAACATTGAAATCAGGAAAACAGTACTAGTATTCACTCTAAGTACCATTGCTTCATATTTGGATTTTTCTGCTTTCATCAGCTTTAATCTGATCTCTCATGAAAACAAAAATATTTAGAAAATGAGTAAGCAAAAGACAAAGAATTTAAAATTACTACACTTCTCTGCCTCACATACACATGCATGCATGCATATGTGCACACCCTTCCGTCTTCCCCGTCCCCATATTCTTGCCTCTATAATGAGAGAAGTGAAAGAGACATTAAACCAACAGAGAACCATGCTATTATATACTCTATGTCTGGGCTTCTGAAACTCCAATCCCAAAGTGTATCTCCATTCACTTCCATCAGTGCTATTGGGAATGTACCAAGCTGATCAGCAAACTTCTCCCAGTTACCAAGAAAGCTAAATGTTAGTGCAAATACAGTTTTCTCACACCTTCTCCCACTTTTGCTATTCTATTTTCTTAATTCCAGAACTAAATATTAGGAGCTCAAATTCTCCAAAGTCTTAATTGTCTATATGCACAGAACATCTCTACCAATCATGGAGTATGTATTCTTCTGAGTCTGGAGCACACTGTTTTTGTGTCTCGGGTTTATTTTATCTACACTGGTCTCTCCAGCCCTCCGCCGGCTTTCCCTTTCCATTGGATCCTTTCTATGGTAAGTTATCTTTCTTTCATCCTTCTTCCTCATTAAGGAAAAGCTGTTAAATTGCTAACTGCTTCTATAGCATGACATTGCTATCTTTTTTCCTTCCTCCAATACTTTTATTCTCAAAAGTGTTGAACATGATAAATACAATATCTCTGAATTTTTTTCCCCACAGTTGTACACAGGAGCTTGTATTTGATAAGCATCTGTTAAGAATCATTTGATTACCCTGTTTGGGAATCAGAATTTCTGGTTTTCCTTTTACTCCGTATTATTGAGATGCTTCTTTACCGATTGGTAACTCCACAACAGGCAGTCAAGAAGGTAAGAAACAGGAATGAAATGCAGCCAATCATTTTGCATCTTGTGCCCAACTCCAGTAAAGGTTGCGGAACGTGGCGGCTAGACAAAATGAGGTGGGTAGTACTAATTGGAGATTTCAGTTCTCTGTGATCACAGATTCCTCCATCTACGCAGATAATCGGGAGTCAGCTATGCTAAATTTACTAGTTGACTGGATGTGCTGGAGTAGAAAACACAGACAAGACTGCTTCTATTTCCAGACACTTTTTTTAATGCTCATCTTGTGTGTCTAGAACACAGATTTTGGAAGGCAGAATTACGACAGATGTATTATTCATATGGCACTGGTGACTGTGTCCATTTTTTACAATTTGATTGTTCTGGCTCTGGTCTGTCACCGCTTTGAAGTCTGGCACGAGAGCTCCCCTGACTGGATGAAGCAATAAGCAGGTGGCTCTCTGTCTTTTATTGTCTCTGAGCAGATCTAAGCACTTAAAAAGAGGCTGCCCTACAATCTCACCCTTACTGGCCATCTGTCTCTTTGGTTGCTTGTGTTCGGTTCCTTTCTTTTCCATCTGATAAGAACCAGCTTCTACCTGTATTTCTTACAAATCTCACAGTGGAATGATCTAATTCTCACACACCATTCTGAGACATGGCAAGTCACCTTTATGGCAGGCAGCTTGCCTCGCAGGCATTCTCAACTCCCTCAGTCATGTGCTCAATTCTGCCTCACTTCTCGTGAAAGGCTCAGACAGGGAGTTTCAGAAGCAGCTAGCTGTGTGGCTGCTTACCTTTTATTACAGTCTTTGGTGACTCAGGGAAGGCCTACGGTGCCCCAGGCTAATGCACCGTCAGGGAGTTCACCAACAGCGGTCTGGATTTCATGTCTCAATTCCTGATGCCCCAGCCATTTCCCGTCATTTCACCATTTCAGATACATAGGAGAAGCTGAGCCTCCAGTCTATCTAGGGCAATGGGGGGAGGGGGGAAGAGCCTGTCCAAAAGCACTGTGAATCTCCTCCACCTATACTGATCTTTAAACAAATGCATTTGTAGGAATGGTTTCCAAAAAATGCCTTTTAATTCGTACAGGCTGGCTTCCGCATCTGCCTTTGACAGTTACGGCCATTTACAAAATAGATGAAGCCCAGTGCAGATGCAAATGGGAAGCTCCTTTCCATGCTACCAGACACCTGCAGCAGGGGGAGCCCTGCTCTTTGTGGACTGACTGCACAGGCCTGTTCTAGGCCTGAGTTCAGGCAGCATTTGCTGCTGGACAGTTCCCTGCTTCCCAGCAAGGTGAGGAGACTGGAGGCAGAGTCTTCTCAGAGCTTCTGGAGCTGGGACATCTGGATTGGGAGTGCCTCTCTCTGGCCCTGACCATCGTACAGAAATGCAGACAGTGCACACTAAAAGTAGGCACACTGTCCAAGACATGTGCCTAAGTGTGATTCCCAAGGGCTGGTACATATTTCATTTCACTCAGATGGGTAGCATGTGTGTGTGTATGTGTTAGTACAGCATGGTTTTTCACTGAAACACACTTCTTAACTACTTCAATTATTTCTAATTCTAAAAAACTTCATACATGCAAAAAATATATATGTATATTGTTGAGTTTTAAAAGAAATTTTGCCTTTGTTGATACTCTTAAAAATATCTTAATTAAAAAATACAAAGTTCTTATTCCTTTTCTTTGTGTGTGTGTGTGTGTGTGTGTGTATATATATATATATATATATATATATAATTTCTTCTGTAACATCTCAAGAACAATGTTTAGCTCATTAGTTTTTACAGTTTTAAACTTTTCCCTAAGAATTAAGACTATGAACTTTCCTAAATAAGGACTTCTGACATATCCCATAAATTTTGACATATGATCTCTTGATTATACAGTTCTAAATATTTTAAAGTTTTCATTATAATTTTAGCTCATTATTTAGAAATGTGATTTTAATTTAAAAATGTATAGACTTTAAAAATATCTTTTATTAGTTTCTAACTTAATTGAATTCTGATCAGTTTGGATCATATGACACCATTCTTACAGATTTGTTGATACCTGCTTGATAAGTTAAAAATGAGGGGCCCCTGGGTGTCTCAGTCGGTTAAGCATTCAGCTTCAGCTTAGGTCATGATCTCACGGTTTGTGAGTTCGAGTTCCGCATCGGGCTCTGTGCTGACAGCTCAGAGCCTGGAGCCTCCTTCGGATTCTGTGTCTCCCTCTCTATCTGCTCCTACCCAACTCAGGCTCTCTCTCTCTCTCAAAAATAAACATTAATTTTTTTTAAAATATTGCACAATGAACACCTAGTAAACTCTCCACCTTGATTCAACAGTTGTTAATGTTCATGTCTTCTTCAGAAGAATGTCTCATTTTTCTACGAATGGTTCTAAATGAGCCTCTTAATTCAAGTTTGTTATGATTAAGTCTTTAATATCTTTACTCATTTTTGTCTGCTTGACTGATCAGTATTCAAACTTGTGTACTGAAATCTCCAACTTTGATGACAGTTCAAGGGCAATTTCTCCTTGTAGTTTTTCAATTTCCACTTTGTATATTTTAAGATTATTTTAACACCCTCTTAGAAATATTTAGAATTGTTATATCTTCTTCATGAATTGAACATTTAGCTTTTCATTCCTGCAAAATGGTTTTATTTCAGGGCACCTGGGTGGCTCAGTCGGTTAAGCATCCAACTCTTGATTTTGGCTCTGGTCATGATCTTATGGTTGGTGAGCTTGAGCCCCACATCAGGCTCTGTGCTGACAGTGAAGAGCCTGCTTGGGATTCTCTCTCTCCCCCACTCTCTCTCAAAATAAATAAACTTAAAAAAATACCAAAATGGTTTTGTTTAAAAGAGTATTTTTTCTGATATTAATATACCCTTTCCAGCTTTCTTTTTATGGTTATCTTTAGGTTTGTATATGTCGTCTTCTGCATATACCAGTATATATTAAGTTTGTAGCTTATTTAAAAAAAATGTATTTGCCTGGTATATTTTTTTCCATAATTTTACTTTCAGCTTTTCCCATGTCATTATTTTGTGGTCGTGTCTCTATAATTGAAAACAAGTATAGCTGGATTTTATTTTCATTCTTAAATCCATCAATCTCTGTAACTGGCATGTTTAGTCTGTTTATGTTTATTATGACTCCTGCTATATTTAAATGGACTTGATCCTGCTGTCTTACTTTCTGCCTTCTACTTGTCTTCCCTCCCCCCCTTTCTTGCCTTTTTATTTTTAAAAAAACTATTTATTGGGGCACCTGGGTGGTTTAGTTGGTTGAGCTGTCAACTCTGGATTTCAGCTCAGGGCAAGATCTCACAGTCTGTGACATCAAGCCCTGTGCTGGGCTCTCTGCTGGCAGCCAGAGCCTACTATTTATCATGCTGTTGTTTTTATTCCATTTTCCCACACTACATTTTTGGTAGTTAGCTACTTTCCATTTTTTTTTTCCACATGTGCCATCAAAATTTCTAATGCATTTTTAAGAGAGTCTTAAGTTTTTCAGTAGCCTAACTGCCAGACCAAACTATTCAAGTTCCTAGAACTCTTGAACCCTTTAACTCCATTTATCTCCCTCTGACGTATATTATTGTCTCTTTTTTCAGTACCATCTTCTTTACCCTTAAGGCTCAACTTCATTTTTTTAAGTAACAAAAGGTGATGTTATTGTTCAGTATATAATTTCAAGCTTAGCAAATATTTATTAATATTTGCAGTATTAGTACTTTTCCTGTTAAACCACTAGGTGCCAACAAATATGTTGTGTTCATACCTTTGTTAATAAGTTCAGCTTTTTTGTAACCCTACAAATTAGATATGACTATTACTTAAAATATAACATTTATATTTGCCTAAATATTGACAAATTTTGATCATTTATTATTATTGCATCTCAGCTCTTCCTTCTGTGGTCATTTCCATTTTCCTTGAAGTACATACTTTAGAAGTTCCGTTAGCAGAGGTGTTTGTGGTGAACTATTGTTTTTTGTTTATCCTAATTCTCTTTGTTTTACAATTATTATGTTTCTATTTCATTTCCTTTTTAAATTTTAGTTAACATACAGTACAATATTGGTTTCAGAAGTAGAACTCAGTGACTCATCATTTACGTATAACACCCAGTGTTCATCACAACAAGTGCCTTCCTTAGTACTCATTACTCATCTAAGCTCATCCTCCCATCTCCCCGCCTCCATCATCAATCCATAGTTTGCTCTGTATCGTTAAGAATCTTTTTGTGGTTTGTTTCCCTCTCTTCTCTCCCCACCTTCCCATATATTAGTCTGTTTCTTAAATTCCACATGAGTGAAATTATATGGTATTTGTCTTTCTCTGATTGACTTATTTTGCTTAGCAGAATCCACTCTAGCTCCATCAACATCACTGCAAATAGCAAGATTTCATTCTTTTTAATGGCTAATATTCCATTACACACACACACACACACACACACACACACACGATGTATTCTTTATCCATTTATTGGTTGATGGACATTTGGGCTCTCTCCATAGTTTGGCTATTGTTGATAATGCTGCTATAAACACCGGGGTGCATGTACCTCTTTGAAGGTGTATTTTTGTATCCTTTGGGTAAATACCTAGTAGTGCAACTGCTGGATCATAGGGTAGTTCCATTTTGAAAAAAAAATTTTTTTTCTACCTTTCTTTCTTTTTAAGAGACACAGCACTAGTGGGGGAGGGGCAGAGAGAGAGAGAGAGAGAGAGAGAGAGACAGAATCCAAAGCAGGCTCCAGGCTCTGAGGTGTCAGCACAGAGCCTGACACAGGGCTCGAACTCACAGACCAGACCGCGAGATCATGACATGAGCCGAAGTCAGAGGCTCAACTGACTGAGCCACCCAGGTGCCCCCATTTTTAATTTCTTCCTTCCTTCCTTCCTTCCTTCCTTCCTTCCTTCCTTCCTTCCTTCCTTCACAAGTTTACTTATTTATTTTGAGAGAGAGAGAAAAAAGAGGAAGGGGCAGAGAGAGAGAGAGAGAGAGAGAGAAAGAGAATCTCAAGCAGGCTCCACACCATCAGTGTGGAGCTTCATGCGGGGCTCCAGCCCACGAATTGTAAGATTATGACCTGAGTCCAAATCAGACCCTTAACCTACTGAGCCACCCAGGTGCCCCTATTTTTAGTTTCCTGAGGAACATCCATACCATTCTCCAGAGTGGCTGCCCCAGTTTGCATTCCCACCAACAGCGCAAGAGGGTTCCCTTTTCTCCGCATCCTCATCAACACCTGTTGTTTCTTGTCCTGTTAATTTTAGCCATTCTGACAGGTGTGAAGTGATAGCTCATCATGGTTTTGATTTGTATTTCCCTGATGATGAGTGATATTGAGCATCTTTTCATGTGTCTGTCAGCCATCTGGATGTCTTCTTTGGAAAAGTATCTAGTCATGTCTTTTGCCCATTTCTTCACTGGATTCTTTGTTTTTTGGGTGTTGAGTTTGATAAGTTCTTTATAGATTTTGGATACTGCCCCTTGTCCTGATATGTCATTTTCAAATATCTTCTCCCATTCGGAAGGTTGCCTTTTAGTTTTGTTGATTGTTTCCTTCACTATGCAGAAGCTTTTTATCTTGATGAAGCCCAATAGTTCATATTTGTTTTTTTCCCTTGCCTCCAGAGATGTGTCTAGTAAGAAGTTGCTGTGGCTGAGGTCAAAGAGGTCACTGCCTAAGTTCTCCTTAGGGTTTTGATGGTTTTCTGTCTCATATTAGGTCTTTGATCCTTTTGAATTTATTTTTGTGTATGGTGTAACAAAGTGGTCCAGTTTCATTCTGCTGCATATCACCATCCAATTTTCCCAGCATTACTTGTTGAAGAGACTGTATTTTTTTGATCGCATATTCTTCACTGCTTTGTCAAAGATAAGGTGACCATATAGTTGTGGGTCCATTTCTGGGTTTTTTATTATGTTCCATTGATCTATGTGTCTGTTTTTGTGCCAGTACCATACTGTCTTGACTATAGCTTTGTAATACAGCTTGAAATCCAGAATTGTGATGACTCCAGTTTTGTTTTTCTTTTTCAGGATTGCTTTGGCTACCTGCGGTCTTTTGTGGTTCCATACAAATTTTAGGATTGTTCTGGCTCTATGGAAAATGCTGGTGGTATTTTGGTAGGGATTGCATTAAATGTGTAGATTTCTTTGGGTAGTATAGACATTTTAACACAATGTTTGTTCTTCCAATCCATGAACATGGAATGCTTTTCCATTTTTTTGCGTCTTTTTCAATTTCTTTCTTAAGTGTTCTATAGTTTTCAGAGGATAGGTATTTTACCTCTTCAGTTAGGTTTATTCTCAGGTATCTTATTGTTTTTGGTGCAATTGCAAATAGGATTCCTTGATTTCTTTTTCTGCTGCTTTGTTACTGGTGTATAGAAAGGCAACTGATTTCTGCATGTTGATTTTATATCCTGTGACTTTGCGAAATTCATGTGTTAATTCTAGCAACTTTTTGGTGGGGTCTTTCAGGTTTCCTACACAGAGTATCATGTCATCCGCAGATAGGGAAAGTTTGACTTCTTCCCTGCTGATTTGGATGCCTTGTATTTATTTATTTATTTATTTATTTATTTATTTATTTATTTATTTATTTATTTTTGATTGCTGAGGCTAAGACTTACAGTACTATTGTTAAATAGTAACAGTGAGAGTGGACATCCCTATCTTGTTCGTGACCATATGGGAAAGGCTCTCAGTTTTTCCCCATTGAAGATGATATTAGCTGTGGGTCTTTCAAATATGGTCTTTATGATGTTGAAGCAAGTTTCATCTATCCCTACTTTGTTGAGGGTTTTTAACAAGAATGGATGCTATATTTTGTCAAATGCTTTTTCTGTATCTATTGACAGGATCATACAGTTCTCCTTTTTTAAATTTTTATTAATGTGGTATATCACGTTGATTGATTTGTGAATACTGAACCACCCCTGCAGTCCAGGAATAAATTCCACTTGATCATGGTGAATAATTCTTTTAATGTACTGTTGAATTCAATTTGCTAGCATCTTGTTGAAAATTTCTGCATCCATGTTAATCAAGGATATTACCCTGTAATTCTCCTTTTTAGTGGCATCTTTGGTTTTGGAAGCAAGGTAATGTTGGCTTTCTAGAATCAGTTTGGCAGTTTTCCTTTTATTTATATTTTTTGGGAACAGTTTGAGAAGAATAGGTATTAACTTTTCTTTAGATATCTGGTAGCATTCCCCTGGGAAGCCATCTGGCCTAGGACTCTTGCCTGTTGGGAGATTTTTAATTACTGATTCAATTTCTTTGCTGGTTATAGGTCTGTTCAAAATTTCCATTTCTTCCTGTTTCAGTTTTGGTAGTTTGTGAGTTTCTAGGAATTTGTCCATTTCTTCCAGAATTCCCAGTTTTTTGGCATATAATTTTTCATAGTATTCTCTTATAATTGTTTTTTTCTGGTGTTGTGGTCTTTCCTCTTTCATTCATGATTTTATCTATTTGGGTCCTTTCTCTTTTATTTTTTGATGAATATGGGTAGGGGTTTATCAATTTCATTAATTCTTTCAAAGAACCAGCTCTTAGTTTCAATGATATATTCTATTGGGTTATTTTGTTTCTATATCATTTATTTCAGCTCTAATCTTTATTATCTCCCTTATTTGATGGCTTTAGGCTTTATTTGCTGCTTCTTTTCTAGGTCCTTTAGGAGTAAGTTTAGGTTGTGTATTTGGGACCTTTCTTGCTTCTAGGGATAGGCCTAAATTGCAATGTACTTTCCTTTTAGAACTGCTTTTGCTGCATACAAAAGGTTTTTGGACTGTCACATTTTCACTTTCATTTGTTTCCATATATATATATATATTTTTTTTATTTATTCCTTAATTTCCTGGTTAACCCATTCATTCCTTAGTAGGATGTTCTTTAATTTCCATATATTTGAGGGATTTCCAAGTTTTTTCCTGTGGTTGACTTCAAGATTCATAGCACTGTGATCTGAAAATATCCATGGTATGATCTCGATCTTTGTGTACTTGTTGAGGGCTGATGTGTGACCCAGTATATGATCTATTCTGGAGAATGTTCCACGTGCACTTGAAAAGAATGTGTATTCTGCTTTAGGATGAAATGTTCTGGATATATATGTATCTGTTAAGTCCATCCAGTCCAGTGTGTCATTCAAAGCCATTGTTTCCTTGATTTTTTGCTTAGATGATCTGTCCATTGTTGTAAGTGGGGTGTTAAAGTCCCCTACTATTGTTTTATAAGCAGTGTGTTTATGTTTGCTAGATGTATATATTTGGATGCTTCCAAGTTGGGGGAGTAAATATTTATAATCATTAGATCTTAATTGATAGACCCCTTAATTATAATACCTTTTTCATTTTTTGTTAGTCTTTAAGATCTAGTTTGTATGATTTAAGTGTGGCCACTGTCTCTTTCTTTTAACGTCCATTAGCTGGTTGGATGGTTCTCCGTCCCCTCACTTTCAATCTGTAGGTGTATTTAGGTCTGAAATGAGTCTCTTATAGTAAGCTTATCAATAGATCTTGGCTTTTTATCCATTCTGATACCCTATGTCTATTGATTGGAGCAGTTAGTGCACTTACATTCTGAGTGATTATTGAAAGATATGAATTTAGTGCCATTATGTAACCTGTAGAGTTGGTGTTTTTGGTGATGCTCTCTAGTCCTTTCTAGTCTTTGTTGATTTTGGTTTTTGTTTTTTTTTTTTTTTCCTCCACTCAAAGAGTCACCCTTAAAATTTCAGGTAGGTCTGGTTTAGTGGTCACAAACTTCTTTAATTTTTGTTTGTCTGGGAAACTCTTCATCTTTCTATTTTGAATGACAGCCTTGCTGGATAGGGTATTCTTAACTTCATATTTTTTTTCCATTCAGCACATTGAATACATCTTGCCACTCCTTTCTGGCCTGCCAAGTTTCTGTGGATAGGTCTGCTGCGAACCTGATCTGTCTTCCCTTGTAGGTTAAAGACTTTTTTCTCTGCTGCTTTCACGATTCTTTCCTTATCTGTGTATTTTGTGAATTTGACTCTGATATATCTGGCAATGGCTCACTTTTGTTGAATTTAATGGGAGCTCTCTGTGCTCCTTGGATTTTGATGTCTGTGTCCTTCCCCAGATTAGGGACATTTTCAGCTATAATTTGCGCATATAAACCTCCTGCCCCTTTTCTCTCTTTTCATCTTCTGTGACTTCTATGTTATGGTATTTTAAAAAAAATTTTTAATGTTGGTTTTATTTGAGAGACAGGGCATGAGTGGGGGAGGGGCAGAGAGAGAGGGAAACACATAATCTGAAGCAGGCTCCAGGCTCTGAGATGTCATCCCAGAGCCCGACGCAGGGCTCAAAACCCATGAACCACGAGATCATGACCTGAGCCGAAGTCAGATGCTTAACCGACTGAGCCACCCAGGAGCCCCCAAGTGTTACTACATTTTAATAAATTGCTGAGTTCCTTAAGTCTGCCTTCATGATCCCTGACTTTTGTTTCTTTTTTTCAGCTTTATTATTTTCCATAATTATATATTCTATATCACTAACTTGCCCCTCTGCCTTGTCCACCCTTGTTTTATGGTCTCTATTTGGGTTTGCATCCTGGTTATAACATTTTTAATTTTGGCCTGACTAGATTTTAGTTCTTTTATCTCTGCAGAAAGGGATTCTCTGGTGTCTTCTATGCTTTTTCCAAGCCCAGCTAGCATCCTTACAGTTGTTGTTTTAAATTCTAGTTCAGACATCTTACTTATATCTGCATTGACTAAATCCTCGACCATCTTTTCTTTCTGTCCTTTATTTTGAAGTGAGTTCCTCTGTCTTGTCATTTGGGAGGAAGAAAAAAATAATAATAATAATAATGATAGAATGAAATAAAAAACTTAAAAAATCAAATAAAGGAAGCTAGATCCTAGGTGTGTTTTGGTCTGCTTGTTAAGAGAAGCTTGATAGGAAAAGGAGAAAAAAAGAAGAGAGAAACAAAAATTAAAAATAAAAAGATCAGGGGCGCCTGGGTGGCTCAGTCGGTTAAGCGTCCGACTTCAGCTCAGGTCATGATCTCGCGATCTGTGAGTTCGAGCCCTGCGTCGGGCTCTGGCCTGATGGCTCGGAGCCTGGAGCCTGCTTCTGATTCTGTGTCTCCCTCTCTCTTTGCCCCTGCCCCGTTCACGCTCTGTCTCTCTCTGTCTCAAAAATAAATAAAAAATGTTAAAAAAAAAAATTAAAAAAAAAATAAATAAAAAGATCAAATAAATAAAATTAAAATAAAAAATTTTGTCCTTTCTGTATCCAAGAAACAAAGAAAACAACAAAAACAAAACAGAAGCAACAACAACAAAAAAACCAAACAAATTAACAAAAACCTCCAAATAAGGTTTCCCCTAGAAACAGTTTCCCCTAGAGCTGAAACTTTGCAGCAGTCTACGGCCAGTAGCCTAGCTGGTGGAAAGGATTTGTGTTGGTCTTCTGGGAGAGGGGCCTGCAGCTCTGATTCTCAGGTGGCTTGCCCTGGTGGAGAGGCACCTGAAAGCACAGGGTAGCCAGGGCTTGGTGTAACAGCTCCATTCTTCACTTGGTGATGCTGTTCATCTCATTGGGGTGGATCAGTGCTGGTGGGCTAATGGTAAAAACGGCTTCACCCTACTCTCCAGTCTCCAGAGTGGGTGGTTCATGCCCTCACCAATGTGTGATCAGTCACCCCTCCTATGTCCCTGGTTTTCATCACCTCCCTACCTTTCCCCTGTGTCTGAGCCATCTGCCTACTAGGCGGCGCCTCCCTCCAGAGTTTTGTCTCAGGTGCAGCTGTGTTTCAAAACCCCACACTTAAGAGACCTCTGTGGCTAGAACCCGCAGTGGTCCTCTGGGGGAGGGTCTCACCAGGCTGTGGCTGGGGCTGACTTGCCCCAGGAAATGGTCACACCAATGCACAGCGCTCAGAGTTTATGGAAAACATGTAGCAGGTGCCGGGGTTTGCTGCCCTCAGCCAGCAACTTTGTTCCTATACCAGTGAGTGTGGTGGGTTGATGGCTCTCACCAGGTTTTCACCCATGGAGAGGCCGTATCACCTTTATCCAATGCCCTCCAAGCAGGGAAACTGCTTCTCCCCGCTGTGGCCCACACGGCCTGCTCGGCCTGCTCGCAGGGCTCCACCCTGCTTCCTGGCTGAAGCACTGCCAGGGGCCGACTTCTCAAATTTCAGACTCTGGGCTCTGCTGTTTGTGAAAAAACTGGTGGTATTGAAACCCTCTCCTCTCCCCCCCCCCCCGCCCCCCCCATCACTGGTTTTGGGGAAATGTTTTCTTGTGCAGTCCCCTGGGCATGTGTTCACACTTCCTCTCTAGCTGCTTTCAGAGGGAGTGCTTTCTTAAGCAAACCAGGAGTGCTGCCCTCTCTCCCCCGTCCTCCTCTCTGTGAAAACAGCTCCCTTCCTTTGGGACGCTGAGGCTCTTCTCTTCCCCGGGTCACCTTTCTGCATTATGTACTTTCCATATTCTCTCCCTCAAATTATGCAGATTTCTGTTAATCCTCAGATCGACTGCGGAGGTGTTCAAAATGGTTTGATGTTGATCCAGCTGCATTCGAGGGATGAGACAAGCCCAGGGTCCCCTCACTACTCCAACCACCTTAGCTCTTCCTCCCATGTTTCTACTAGTATTTTTAAAGACAGTTTTTCGGGGCGCCTGGGTGGCGCAGTCGGTTAAGCGTCCGACTTCAGCCAGGTCACGATCTCGCGGTCCGTGAGTTCGAGCCCCGTGTCAGGCTCTGGGCTGATGGCTTGGAGCCTGTTTCTGATTCTGTGTCTCCCTCTCTCTCTGCCCCTCCCCGTTCATGCTCTGTCTCTCTCTGTCCCAAAAAAAAATAAATAAAAAACGTTGAAAAAAAAAATTTTAAAGACAGTTTTTCTAAGTTGACAAAAAGGTTCTTCGGTTACTTTAAAAGTTCTTAACAGTTTTGTGGCTTCCACTTTTGCTACTGATAACCCAGCTGCCGGCCTAATTATAGTTTCTTTGTAGATAATTTTTCTTTCAGGCTGTTTTGTCCTTTGGCTTGGCATCTGCATTTTCTTACACGATGTCTAACTGTTGCTTTATTTGTTGTACCTTGTAATTTCTTCATCTTTTAATTCATGTCTTCCACAAGTTCTTAAAAATGATCATCTCTTGATATATTTGAATATTGTCTCATTAATTGTTTCTATTTTAT
Organism: Puma concolor; assembly: GCF_028749965.1. NCBI lineage: Eukaryota > Metazoa > Chordata > Mammalia > Carnivora > Felidae > Puma > Puma concolor. The sequence goes on along the minus strand of NC_141675.1, from coordinate 26,990,396 downwards.
CTGATCCCAAGAATTCCAATTTGATATAGGTTAGGTCTTTCTATTCCATTCTGTCTCTAAGCTGCTTACATTTATCTTCTCTGCACTGTGAGATTTCTTCAGCTTTATTTTCCAGTTCATTATGTTTCTCTTTAGAAGTGCCTATTATTCATCCATTGGATGGATTAATTCATCCATTGAGTTTTATAAATTATTTTTTTTAACTCACAGACTATTGTAAAGAACAGAACTACAAATAAATACTTGTCCACTTTTAACCTATTTGGTTCTCCAGATGTTACCATTTTATTACTCTGTGTGTGAGTACACACACACACACGTATATGCCCATACACTCATATCTCCACAAATACACACAAACCCCATCTTCTTTCTTTTTAGGAAAATCACCTGGAAGTAGGCTGCAGACATTATACACATTACTTTCAAATACTTCAACATACCTATCTCAAGAACAAAGACATTCTCGCATACGAACCTCATACTATTACCGCACAAAGGAAATCTACACGAATCAATAATATAATCCTCAAGTTTCCCCAGTTGTCCACCAGATGTCGTTTACATAAGCTTTTTTTCTGACCTGGGATCAGTCAAGGTTCACACCATTACATTTGGCCGTTTTGTCTCTTTAGTCTCTCCCATCCTAGCATAGTACCCCACTTCCCCTGGCTGCTCATGACATTGAAACCTCTGAAAAGGCCAGGTATTCTGAAGAAAACTCCACATTCTGGAATTGTCTAGAGGTTTCTTTATTATGAGACTTGGGTCAAACCTTCCCTGCAAGAATCTCACACAGGTGATGTAGCTCCCCCTGCATCACCTCAGGAGGCACCTAAGTCAAATTTTGGTTACAGTGGGTATTGCCAGATCTCACCAGGTACATGGACATTTCCTTTTTTTTTTTTTTTTTTTTTTTGTAATTAATAAGTTAGTAATGTGTGAATGGCTCTGGGACACTCTGAAATAGCTTGTTGCCAAACAACCTGTCACCCTATGTTTTTAGCATTCCTTGATTCTTGTTTGACTCAGTTACTATATTGGAGATAACAAACTGGTGATTTTTTAATTCTATCATTTTCTTCTACATTTACTAGCAACACATTTGATAAAAAAAGAACTTTTACTACCCTCCTCCATTTTGGGGTCTCTATATAGACTTGTGGATTTTATTTTATTTTATTTTATTTTATTTTATTTTATTTTATTTTATTTACTTACTTACTTACTTACTTACTGAGAGAGCATGCACATGTGCACCAGTGTGTATGAGCAGGGGAGGGGCAAAGGGAGAGAGAGAATCTTAAGCAGGCCCATGCTCAGAGTGAGCCTGAGGCACAGCTCAATCTCATGACAATGAGATCATCACCTGAACAGAAATCAAGAGTTGGACACTCAACTGATTGAGCCACCCAGGCCCCCCAGACTTGTGGATTTTAAAAACTCATTGTTATAATCCATTACCATTATTCTTTTTGATGTCAAACTGTCCAAAATTGGACCATTGGGAATCTTTTCAAGATTGTTCCTTTGTCCTTTTCACATGACACTGCTAGTTTTTGACTACTTCCTTGCTTTCTGGCATTATAAATATTTGAGGGACACATTGTACTTTCCCTGCTACTGCCTAGAATTAGCTACTTATCTAAGAAACCATGGCTTCTTTGAGTGGGGAATGGTATTTAGAAACCAATATCCAGGGGCGCCTGGGTGGCGCAGTCGGTTAAGCGTCCGACTTCAGCCAGGTCACGATCTCGCGGTCCGTGAGTTTGAGCCCCGCGTCAGGCTCTGGGCTGATGGCTCAGAGCCTGGAGCCTGTTTCCGATTCTGTGTCTCCCTCTCTCTCTGCCCCTCGCCCGTTCATGCTCTGTCTCTCTCTGTCCCCAAAATAAATAAACGTTGAAAAAAAAAAAAATTAAAAAAAAAAAAAAGAAACCAATATCCAGTCATTAGGTATGCTCATGGCCACTAAAGTGTCTTCATTGGTTGTTTTAATTTTTTATGTTTGTTTATTTTTGAGAGAGAGAGAGAGCATGGGCAGGGGAGGGGAAGATAGAGAGGGAGACACAGAATCTGGAGCAGGCTCCAGCCTGAGATGTCAGCACAGAGCTGGACGTGGGGCCCAAACCCACGAACCATGTGATCCTGACCTGAGTCAAAGTCAGATGCTCAAACGACTGAGCCACTGAGGCGTCACTCTCATTGATTGTTTTATTTCAACATTTAGATTTTCCACTTTTAAAAACCGCTTGTTTTTCAGATCAACCTGGTCATTTTTGATTACCTCTTATTTCCTCAAATTATATTTTAATATCATGTAGCAATAGATTTTATCCAAATGGAATGGGGGAGGAGAAAGAGGAAGAAAAGGAAGAGGAAGAAACTATAGAGAATGAGGAGAAAAAAGGAGGGCACATTCACTTATCAAGTTCTATCAAGCTGAAAATACCTTTGCAACTGCTGTGGGGGCTGCTTCAGATCTGTAGAGCTGAATCTATTGCACTTCATTTTGAAGTTTATTGGTGGATATTTGTTGATTGCACCTAGGAAGAGAAAAGTCTGTGATGAGTCTCCTATTCATGGTTATTGACATTACAGCAAACTGTTCTGTATGCAAAGCATCACTTCACCTTTGCAATATTCATAAAAGGAAGATACCAACTAAGGTGGCCATATGAGATGAAAGCAAGTTTCTCAGGGGAGTCTCTAAAACTGGGTTTAGAAAATACATCTCTGCTGAATTTATAGGTGGAGCATTCAACTTACTTTCCAATAGATGCCTTTAGCTGCTAAAGTTGGTCAAACACTAGAGGCGATATTATGAGCCAGTCCTAAAAGTCTGGTCTCTAATTAGCATGAACTAGTCAGAATAGTTATTTCTTTTTTGCTCCTTTGCAATATCAAAATGTAAAGGGAAAGGGATATTCCCTTTATAGTTTCTGTATCATTAACAGTAACAATAGTGCCATCTTGGGTTTAATTCATTAGTGGCTCACTTCATTTGGAGGTATATTAATTTTTTATAATAACAAAGCATGCCTCTGCCCACACAATTTAAACATTTTTTAAAAATTTATTTTGAGAGAGAGAAAGAGTGAGCACGCATGAGCATGCCAATGGGGGAGGGGCAGAGAGAGAGGGACAGAGAGAATCTCAAGCAGGCTCCATGCCGTCAGTGCATGACCCGATGCGGGGCTTGATCTCCTGAACTGTGAGGTCATGACCTGAGCCAAAATCAAAAGTCGGATGCTTAACTGACTGAGCCACCCAGGTGCCCCACACAATTTAAACATCTAGGAGCCATTTTTGATGGGACACTTAAAAAAGTGTATTATTTATTTCCTTGCAGCATTAAATTCAACAGACCTGGTAAACAATTCAATTTCTTCCTTGGTGATCAAGGGTTATTCTAAGTAGCAAGTTTGTCCTGGGTTGTGATACAGCACTGTCTCTAAAGCTGCTGTTGCAGACTGGACTGTGTGATTCTAGACTGAATGGCACAAGGCTATGATCTTTCCCCTCTTGTGCATCTGATTTTTTGTCTTAGTTCTAAGCATCAGGTTCTTTAGCAATTTTGTTTCTCTTAGAAAATTTAAATCTGATGTGGACTGTGCTTGATGGCTACCTCTGTCACTGCATTAAGTGAGTCAGAAAGGGAGCCGCACTAGCTTCTCCATGAGGGCAGTTACGGTGTCTGTCATGGTCGGTCACTCCTTGGTAGGCCCACACCTGAACTGCGAGTGGCTCCGAGTAGGTACCTGATAAATATGTGTTGATGTTGAAGGAGTATGAATCCGTGGACTTGCGGTAAGATTATGTTAAAGCCTGTTTCAATTTCTACTTTTACTGCTATATTTTAAAGATGGGTGGTTTCTAGACACTGAAGTTCTAGAAAAGTGGTGTATAATTGTGTCACAGTAATGGCTTTCTGAAAGCACTTTACAGATCTTTCCCCTCCCCAAGTAATTCTTCTTAAAATGTCTCTTCTCCTTTACCTAGGTGGTAATGGGGTGTTGTCATTTATTTAATTATACAGTTTGGCTAATTCCCGTGAAACACCACAAAGAATTTTGGGGGACTGAGGAAAGAAATTTCATCGTAAATGGTCTTGCAATTTTTTGCCTCAGAAGAAGTTTTTTGTTTGTTTGTTTGTTTACAAGATTCTCAGTCTTCTGACGTTTTCTTTGGCTTTACCCTTACAAATGCCTTGTAATTACTTTTTTCAGAATGATCCCCAGGCCCATTTCCCCCCTTTCTATTCTCTAGCTCCTGTTTCCGATTCCTATTCCAAAACACATCCACATAAATTTTGTCCTGGGAGACTGTTTCTCCAGTGCTTCTCGAACCATAATGTGCATATGAATCACCTGACGATTTGATAAAAATGTACATTCTGGTTCAGAATGTCTAGAGTAGGGTCTGAAGTTCTGCATTTTTCACCAGCTCCCAGGTTGTGCTGATAATGTAGGTCCTAGACTCACATTTGGAGAAGCACAGGACTAGAGGACACAACGTCAGTACCGCCACCAATTTCCCAAGTTTCCTCACGCCTCACCTATACGGGACCAGTCTTTGCAACCTTAACTTGTCTCATTGTGTAATGTCAGTGACAAGTTCGAGACACAATCAGAATCTCCCTTAAGCTACACTGGGGGGTGTTCTTCGGCCTGTGTGTTCATTTTTCTTTATCTGAACTCTACGGGTTCATTCACCATGAAAATGTTCAGAAATCTGATTGAGTACTTTTCAACCTCCAGAGCCATTAGGACATGGCTTCTTTTTACCCGTTCCATCGCATACAAAGTGAACTGCATAGTTTCAAGGCAAAATTATTCCAAGAAATACAGCCCATGTTTCCTTTTTATAGGCACCAGTTACACTAATAGCTGGCATCATAAAAAGTCATTAACAAGGCTGAGAAAGTTTTGCAAGGATGCATGTTTCACTCTGGCAGGTAAAATGGTATCTCCTAATACCTCAAACCTCTGCCTTTGGAACTTGTCAAACAGCAAAGTTGAGAATTGTTCAATTATTCTTTGGCTCTTGCATTCGGTGTGTTAACTGATGAAGCTTTCCATTGAAGGGCAGTGTGTTAATGTTACATGGCAGGGATTTCTACCTTATAGCTAAAGTCCAGGCTGTGACTATATTGCTCTGTGCAGACAGATGTGTGAGCAGCTGCTTGTTATGATTGCTTCTCCATGGGAACCAGAGGCATAAAAAAGATGAGCCAGAAAATTCAATGCCAGAAATCAGAGGTTTCCTCCCTCTACCACCCGTCATTACCAATTTTCCTTTCTGACCTTGCAGTGCCCTTGAAGACAGAGGTTTCCAGGAATACATGTCAGTTCATCAACCCTTCTTTTGGGAATACCAAATATACTTGTAATGTGTAAAAAAAGAACAGATTTTATGACTTACGCCTGATTGAGTTTACAAAGGATCTCACAAACTTCACACTGTATCTGTGGTCAGGTTTATGAATTCGGCCAAGCTGGACCAAGTGGTGATCCAAAGGATAGCTGGCTAAATCTTCCAGTTCCTTGTCATTCCAAGCGGGGCCAAGGGAAAACACAAATAGGGCATAACCTTGACATTTGGCTCTCAAGGATTCTTTCTTTAAGGTTTCCCTGTCCAAGTGACTGGTTTCCCCAGCAGATATCACAAATATGACTTTGTTTCTTCTCATATTGGGTGTATTTAAAAAGATATTATCCAGGGTCCACTGTAAGGCATGACCAATGAAAGCGTCTCCGTTTAGTTGTTGAACTGATTCTTCCAAGTGCCTCTTCATGAGGCGTTTACTGTTGTAGGTGGTAAGGTTGAACTCTGTTCTAACAGGACTCTTCTGAGTGTTGGGGAGGAAGTTGGGGGGAGCATGGCTTAATAGGGCCACCCGGTCTCCAGTGACAGAGGTCTCAGGCTCGGAGGTGATCTCAAAGTGATCTAACAGTGCTCCCAAAAAGTGTCTTATGTCTTCAAATTCAGCACTTCCCACATGGCGGGAGCTGTCCAGAAGGAAAGCAGCATCCACGTACGACTGCACAGGGGGTGGTCTGGCTTGATCGCAAAAAGCATCTGGCTTGCATATATCTGCAGACCAAAAGCCAAGTAAGGTTACTAAAACAGACTGGACAGAAGAGAAAAGATAGCATCTTAAATATTTTAACATTTGGGATCCACATAATCTTTGATATTAAAATAGTTACTAAATACCTTTGATATCAACAACAGAAGATTTCCTAGTACATAGTTGGCATCTATATTTAAAAAGGTACAGATTTTATACCCAGCCGGTGTCTTGAATTCCATTCACTAAGGCAGTTTACTTTTAAAACTGAGGCTGCTTTGGACAGAAGCTTAATCTTGGCTGCATTTTAAGTTTATAAAGATTGAAGTAGACAGCTTATCTCATATAAGAGTATACCTTATCATAACATAAAAGCTAATGATCTCTCTAGATACACAAGATACAGGTTAAACCAATGGCCCTTATCATTATTCTCACACTGTTCTACAATGAAAAGTAGTCTGCTCAAAAAGAGTGCAAAAAAGCAATGAATCTTTTACTTCAATTCAAATAAAGGTTTGTAATTCAAAGTCTATCTGGGTGTGGACATTAAGGACAAAGTTGGAGCTCACGTTTGTATCTCCATTGTGCTCATTAGTTGAGAGCTCAATACGTGTGTGTTAAATGAAAATAAATACTGCGTATTAATGGACTTTCATAAAATATGGGGCCATTTTAATACATATGTATATCTCATTTAAAAAAGAATGTGTCGTAATAAAAGCAGAGAGTGAATTTCATTGAATCTGACCACAATGAATATTCAGAGGAATAAAAACAGATTTGGAAGTGGAAGGATCTTAGAAGTCACCTAGTCTCATTATACAGAAGAGACTGGGGGTAAGAGGGTACAATCATTCTGCCAAACAATACCCTAATGTTTCGAGAAGTTCCTACATATGAAATCAGGGTTTATTGTGAGAGACAAGGCCATGTGGTGTGGCAGCAGCAGGGAGGCCCCTTGGCCTGAGAGCCAGGATGTCTTACTGTGCCCAGTAGCAAACCTGCTGTGTGTCCCTACCCAAGTCACCACTGGGCTTCAATTCTGCACACTTGGGTGGGTCATATTTGTCTAAAGAACCCTTCCAGGGATGACCTGTGCAATCCTGAGGTTTTCAGTAATAGTAGATGGTTAAGGATGAGAATGCCTCTTTGAAAACTCAACAGAAGAAAGAGAAACGGAATAACCAGCATGTGGACAGCTGGCACTTAGAAATAGGTCCGGGGGCACGAATCAAAGCAGACAGATGAAAGGTTAATAACCAGAATGCAGATCCTTGGGGACGTAGCAAACTTCCTAACTTCAGTCTTGCTCACAGTCTCCATAAAGATGTGGCTTTGCACAAGTTATGTTACCCTTACCGAAATTCAGTAAAATTTTACGACCACGTTTAACGGTCAGATGACAGAACAGTCACCCGTGTGCAAGGCCGTTTCTAAAATCAGAGACAGCAGGCTGTCCATTTGCTCAATTTTGTGGGGGTTTTTAATTGCAGGAAACTACAGCCAAAATATCTTCGCTTATATGCCTAGGAGACAAAACAAGGATTTGAGCCAAGAAATGGGGCCAAAATCTATCTCCAGTCACACATGTACAACTTCTGGCTGTGCACTATACCAGCACACGTGGTAACTGACATGTCTGAAAGCTCGGCCGAGAGCTGGGGTGGGAGGCCTCTCCCCACAGCACAATTAGCACTGCGGCTGCATTGAGTAGGAAGCCAGTGCCTGGCCAACCCCGTGCCAGAGGGAGAGAGGGAGGGAGAAGAGAAGAGAAGAAGAAAGCCGGAGAGTGAGGGGGGGAGGGAGAGAGAGGGAGGGAGAAAGGAGGGAGAGCGGGAAAGGGTGAGAAAGGGAGGGGAGAGAGGGAGAAAATGGAGGGAGAAGGGGAGAGAGAGGGGGATGGTTGGGGGGGAGCAGAGGGAGAGAAGATGAGAGGGAGGAGGGGGAGGGAAGGGAAAGACACTAATGAGTAGAGAGAAACAGAGGGGAAGACAGAAACAGAGGTGTGTGTGAAGAAGTTCCACTTCTCACTCAGAGTTACCTCCACACTGTGAGGTCATTTATATGGAAGCATTATTAACATGTCATTGATACACATAGAGAAGGAGAGGAACGAAGCATTTTCTTCAAGGCCAAATACCAAGTACCGGGGAGAATAACGGGATCTCTGCTACTCATCAATGGCAGCGTTGTGAAGCCATCTTCCTTGGGTCTCCTCTGGCTCTGCTTCCCTGGGCAAATGATCTCACCTCTCTCAGACTCATTTTCCTTATCCGTAAAATGTAGATAGTAGTAGTTCAAATGTCTCAGGGTGCTCATAAGGATGGGATGAAACAACGAAAAGAGTGCTTGGAACAGGGGCGCCTGGGTGGCTCGGTCGGTTAAGCGGCCGACTTCGGCTCAGGTCATGATCTCGCGGTCCGTGAGTTCGAGCCCCGCGTCGGGCTCTGTGCTGACGGCTCAGAGCCTGGAGCCTGTTTCAGATTCTGTGTCTCCCTCTGTCTGACCCTCCCCTGTTCATGCTCTGTCTCTCCCTGTCTCAAAAATAAATAAAACATTAAAAAAATATTAAAAAAAAAAAAAAGAGTGCTTGGCACAGAAGAAGCACAACAGCTTCAGTATCAACCATCATCAGCACCGCCACCAACGTTACACAAAGCAATCAGGACAGTGCACAGCTCACAATAAATGTCTGGTAACTGTCACAAATCACACCCACCGGGGATGGCAGCGGCTTCCACGGTCTTCCTAATTATCAGTGCACTCAAATTACGAGCACACTCACCTACAGGTCTAGCCACTGGCCACTTCTCTAGCTGGGCCTGCAGACTGAGCATAAAACACAACAACGGATAAACCAGCATGGCAACTCACTTTGATGCCTCTTTGCAATGAGAAATGCACGGATTTGTACTTGTTTCCACTTGTACCGTAAAGCATTTCTTTGGGGTTGTGAATGCTTGAGATTTAGAAGACACGTAAATTTACTTCATAGCATGAAAAACTTGGCAATGAGACAGGTTGAGTTTTTCTAAAAATCATTCCTGTTTCTGGGAAGCTGCACAAGTGGAGAGGCCTGGAATGCAGTTCTCCTACTCCGATACCTGGGAGGAGACCCTGCTCGCTGGGGTTCCATCTGCGGACAATGCCGCAAGAGGAGGTGAGCGCAGAGCCCCAGGGAAATTTTGCCGAGGCCACTTGCATCCCTGCTGCTGCCAAGTTTCAGCCACTCGCGCCAACGGTGACTCAATGTGCTTAACAGGCCTGATCAAATTATGTTCTCTCTGTGGGTCTTACCATAGCAGAAAGTGCACCGCTGGAGTCTCTCTAACGTTGGCGTGTAGTCGGTCCCGGATGGAACCATTATTACTTGGAATGTGCCAGTGTCATCAATCTGCAAGAAGCAGAAGCAAGAGAAAGAACAGCTTAGTGGGCGGGGCTGCAAGAACCTCCCGGCATTGTTCAGAGCACTGAGATCTTCTGAGTGAAATCACAGAATGCACTTCACAACTGCCTCTGAGTTCTCATTAATGAGCCAGGCGTGGAAGCTGGTGTTGCAGACCCAGTTCCACATCCAGGCAGCTCTCCTCTGAACCCCTTCCAATTTAGTCCCATTGTCAGTAACCTCCCTGGGGAGTTTGAGACTGGAGAGCAGGGAGAAAATAAGGAGGCTTCAAATAATGAAGAATAATTAGCTTGTCAGTTAACCGATTCACAGATCCATTGACAGCTGAGGGAAAAGTACAGGTACAGTCGTATCTAATGCCTGAGAGATGGGAAAGACATTTCCCTACTGTTTCTCAGGGAAGTTTCCTGCCCATACTTTATCCACGAAGGTAGCACTTTGCCAGCCATGTTTAAGTGGGGGAGACTCCATCACTCTGCAGAGCAGACTGCACCTCTGAGCCAATCAGATCCATCCTCTCAGGAATTTGGAAGTGGGGCCCTGAGAGCAGCGAGTCCCTCTATGTTGGTGGCAAACACTAACAGAGCTGTAGGCTGGCCATGTTCTATCTGAGGAGCGATGGGAAGGAAATGAAGGAAGTGGGCAAGAGGAAGGAAGTGGCGCTCTCCCCGAGGCTTAGCTTTGTTTCTGCCCATCTTTTATTCTGTGTAGAAGGGATGGAGAAATCTGTGTTCACCAGAATTCCTCCCTAGAAGTTAGAATTCTTTATGGGCAAGTCAAATTTCACCGGAAGTAAGAGGCGGTTGCCAAGCACAGTTAGAGGGAAAACCTTCATGGCAAAACAAAGCTGAGACTGAGGTTTTCCCGGTAAAAAAAAAAAAAATGGCCTTCCATTTCAGAAGGGAGGACTAGCTCATCACTCAGCTTGATACCATTATGAGAAATTTCCAAAAGGGAGGGCACAGTCCATGTGCTAAGGATTGTAGGGCTATCAGTGCATGTTATCAGAGCATCTGCTTCCAAGTCCTGCTGCATGTGCCTGCACAGGTCCCAAATTTCACACTGGACTGCTGAACTATCAGACAAATCAAGATTTAGAAAAGCCATGATAATTATGAATAAACTAGGGTTTTAAAAGATGGCCCCCAAGTAAAAATTCATTGCCACTAAATTGCTGAGTTCTGTTCTTAAAATAATAAATTACAGTTCAAGTATAGGGAAGTACATCCGAACAGACAGAAGAAAGAAAAAGAGGGCAAAAGGAGAAGTAGTAACATAATTTCCTTTCTGTAACACCAGGTAATGGTACTGGGTTCTCACAAACTTGTATACATGCCTCCATTTTTAGCTTTTCTACACAACCCTGTTTAGCTCCATCCTCTAAAGGTAGCTCCATGAGGGTGAATCTACTGGTTTTCCATTTTACTCTTATATCTCCGTAGGGTAGGATAGCACCTGGTATATAGCAGGTGCTCACTAAGCATCTGCCAAATGAATGACCCTTGGCCACAATTCTGACTTCTGTTTGCATCTCTAATTCTTTGTCTACTCAAGAGGTGTTTGGAGCTAATGCTGATCATATTTAGGTGGGTCACTGTCAAGAATCTGAACTTCATTGGCGCTCTTTTGAGATAAATTCCTTCAAGATAGGAGCAAAGACGGGGTGCCTGGGTGGCTTAGTTGGCTGAGTGTCTAAATTTGGCTCAGGTCATGATCTCACAGTGCATGAGTTAGAGCTCTGCATTGGGCTTGCTGCTGTTAGTATGGAGCCTGCTTCAGATCCTCCGTCCCCCCTCTCCCTGTTCCCATCCCCTGCTTGCTCTCTCTCTCTCTCTCAAAAAAAAAAAAAAAAAAAAAAGATTCTCTCTGCCCTTCTCCCCTGCTAGTACTCTCTCTCTTTCTAAACAAAAAAGAAAAGAAAGGAGAAAAGAGTCTGTAGGTGATTTGGGTAGGAACTCTGAGTGAGATTAATACTCAAAAGATATAAAAATGAGGCAACCAAGTATATTTTCTCAAGTTATATACTGTGCACCTACCTTTGAGTAGGTGGTGGAATTGTGTTTAAGTTTATATCACAAGTACTATCAATTACTCGTGTTAGGATATTATCTTATGTTTTGTGACTAGATAAAGCCAAGGAATTAAGAGATACAAATTTAACCATAAAATAAATAAATCATGGGATGTAAAATACAACATAGAAGATAAACAATAATATTGTGGTAACTTTGTATGACAGATACTACACTTGCCATGGTGAACATTTTGTTCCATATATATATATATTGAATCACTATGTTGTACAACCTGAAACTAAAATAATGTTAATATCAATTGTATATAAAAATTAAAAAAAATTTTTTTTAACTATAAAGATGTCTGAAAAAAGGAGACACAGTAATCTCCAATTTCCAACAAACCAAGAACAGCATATGACTTCAAAACTTTTCAAAAGTAGAAAGCAACCTTTTCTCCAAAACATTATATGACAGCATTTGCATAAATATCAATACTGTTGCTATAGGACTTTCTTTTCTTTTTTTTTGGGGGGGTGGGGGAGGGAAACAACCAAAGGCAAGCCTTTTAGCAGTTACTTTCCTAGATTATTGGGAACCAAAATCTAAAGTCTACAGCTTTATGCAAGTACATAATAAAGTTCAGATACTAGTGAATCTTTCCAATGTGTAGAATAGTTTTTAAATCTTTTAACAGACAAACTTACAATCATGTGCAAAATGATATAAAAAAGAGTTGGTAGCCATAATAACATAGCTTTGGCATATAATATTTCATAGGTGAATGAGAAACGAAGGACAAGTAATAACTGACACCACAGAAATACAAGGGATTGGAAGAGAAAACTATGAAAAATTATGTGCCAACACATTGGTCAAACTAGAAGAAATGGATAAATTCCTAGAAACATACAACCTTCCAAAAGTGAATGAAGAAGAAAGGGGAAATCTAAACAGTCCACCTACTAGTAACCAAACTGAATCAGTCATCAAAAAGCTCCCCAAGAAGAATAGTCCAGAACCAGACTGATTCACAGGTGAATTCTACCAAATATTCAAAGAAGAGTTAATATCTATTCTCCTCAAGTTATTCTAAAAAACAGAAGAGGAAGGAAAGCTTCCAAATATATTTCCTGACACCAAAACCAGACAAAGACATCACAAAAAAAAGAAGAAAAAAAGAAAACTATATGCTAATATCTATGATAAACATACACACAAAAATCATCAACAAAATATTATCAAACTACATTCAGAAAAAAAAAAAAGGGAGCTTACCAAAAGCAAAACAGAAAATCAGACAAAAAATTAATGGAGGGGTGCCTGGGTGGCTCAGTTGGCTGAGCATCTGACTCTTGGTTTCAGCCGAGGTCATGATCTCACCATTTGTGGGTTACAGCCCTGTGTTGGGCTCTGCACTGGATATTATCTCACTGACAGCTTGAAACCTGCTTGGAATTCTCTCTCTGTTCTACATCTCTCAAAATAAATAAACATTTACAAAATTAAAAAAAAAAAAAAACCAAGGCATTAAAAAAAAAAAATCACTCACCATGCACAATCAAGTAGAATTTATTCCAGGGACACAAAGATGGTTCAGCATTTGCAAATCAATATATCACATTAATAAAACAAAGGATAAAATTATATGATCATCTCAATAGATGCAGAAAAAGCATTTGACAAAATTTAACATCTGTTCATGGCAAAAACTCTCAACAAAGCAGGTTTAGAGGAAACATACCTCAACATAATAAAGGCTATATATAAAAACCCCACAGCTAACATCATACTCAATGATGAAATCCTGAGAGCTTTTCTGCTAACAGAAACAAGACAAGGATGTCCATTCTCACCACTTTTTATTCAACATAGTACTAGAAGTCCTAGCCACAGCAATCAGACAAGAAGAAGGAATAAAAGGCATCCAAATTGGTAAGGAAGAAATAAAACTGTCACTATTGGTAGATGACATGATACCATATACAGAAATCTTAAAGACCCCACCAAAAAACTACTGGAACTGTTAAGTGAATTCAGTAAGGTCACAAATACAAAGTCAATGTACAGAAATACGTTACATTTCTATACACCAATAATGAAGCAACAGAAAGAAATTAAGAAACCAATCCCATTTACAACTGCACCAAAAAGAATAAAATATCTAGGAATAAACTTAACCTAGGAGATGAAAGACTTACACTCTGAAAACTACACAACACTGATGAAAGAAATTGAAGATGACACAAAATGTAAAGACATTCCATGCTCATGGACTTGAAGAACAAATATTGTTAAAATGTCCACACTACCAAAAGCAATCTACCGATTCAATGCAATACCCATCAAAATACCAACAGCATTTTGGGGGCACTTGGTTGGCTCAATCGGTTAAGCATCTGACTCTTGATTTCCACTCAGGTCATGGTCTTGTGGTTCAGGAGTTCGTGTCTTACATCAGGCTCTGTGCCAACAGTGTGGAACCTGCTTGGGATTCTTTCTCTCTACCTCTGTCCCTCCCTGCCTCTCTCTCTCTCTCAAATAAATAAATAATCTTAAAAAAATTAAATAAAAATACCAACATCATTTTTCACAGAACTAGAACAAATAATCTTAAAATTTGTATGGAACTATGAAAGACCCCAAACAGCCAAAACAATCTTGAAAAAGAAAAACAAAGCTGGAGGTATCACAATACCAGATTTCAAGTTATACTGAAAAACTATCATAATCAAAACAGTATGGTACTGGCACAAAAACAGACATTTAGATCAATGGAATGGGACAGAGAGCCCAGAAACATACCCATGATTATATGGTCAGTTAATCTTTGATGAAAGAAGAATATGCAATGGGAAAAAGTCTCTTCAACAAATGATGTTAGGAAAACCGGACAGCAACATACAAAAAAGAATGAAACTGGACCACTTTCTTACACCATACCCAAAAATAAACTCAAAATGGATCAAGGACCTAAAGGTGAGACTTGAAACCATAAAAATCCTAGAAAAGAGGATAGTCAGTAATTTCTCTGACATTGCCATGTATTCTTTTTTTCTGGATATGTCTCCTGAGTCAAGGGAAGCAAAAGCTAAAATAAACTATTGAGAGTACATCAAAATAAGAAACTTCATCACAGTAAAGGAAGCAGTCAACAAAACTAAAAGGGGACCTACTGAATGAGAGAAGTTATTTGCAAATGACATATTTGATAAAGGATTAGTTTCCAAAATATATTAAACAACTGATACAACTCAACACCCCCCAAAACAAAGAATCCAATTCAAAATGGCCAGAAGACATGAACAGACATTTCTCCAAAGAAGACATCCAGGTGGCCAGCAGACACATGAAAATATCACGCATCATCAGGGAAATTCAAGTCAAAACTACAATGAGATATCACCTCACACCTGTCAGAATGGCTACACCCAAACCTTAAGAAACAACGAGTGTTGGCAAGGATGTGTGGAAAAAGGAACTCTTGTGCATTGTTGGTGGGAATGCAAACTGGTGCAGCCACTCTGGAAAACAGTATGGAGGTTCCTCAAAAAGTTAATGGGGCGCCTGGGTGGCGCAGTCGGTTAAGCGTCCGACTTCAGCCAGGTCACGATCTCGCGGTCCGTGAGTTCGAGCCCCGCGTCAGGCTCTGGGCTGATGGCTCAGAGCCTGGAGCCTGTTTCCGATTCTGTGTCTCCCTCTCTCTCTGTCCCTCCCCCGTTCATGCTCTGTCTCTCTCTGTCCCAAAAATAAATAAACGTTGAAAAAAAAAATTAAAAAAAAAAAAAGTTAAAAATAGAACTACCCTACAATACAGTAATCAAACTACTGGGTATTTACCCAAAGAATATGAAATCACTAATTCAAAGCGATGCATGCACCAGTATGTTAACTGCAGCATAATAATGCCAATTTATGGAAGCAGGCCAAGTATCCACTGATAGATGAAGGGGTAAAGAAGATATGGTATATATATACAATGGAATATTATTCAGCCATAAAAAGAATGAAATCTTGCCATTTGCAACATGGACGGAGCTGGGGGTTATAATGCTAAGCAAAATACATCAGTCAGAGAAAGACAAATGCCATATGATCTCACTCATACTTGTAATCTAAGAAACAAAAACAAACAAACCAAGGACAAGAGACAAACTAAAAAGAGACTCCTAACTATAGAGAACCAACTGGTGGTTTCCAGAGGAGAAGGGTGGGGAGATGGGAGAAATGAGTGAAGGGGATTAAGAACACACTTACAATGAGCACTGAATAATGTGTAGAATTGTTGAATCACTGTCTTGTACATCTGAAACTAATATACCACCGTATGTTAACTATCTTGGAATTACAATAAAAAACTTAGTAAACAAAAAATAAGTTCACATCACAACAAATGATTTTATAATTATGTATGGTGAAATGTTAACTAGGTTTATTCTGGTTATCTTTTCACAATATACACAAATATTAAATCATTATGTTGCACACCTATTAGCTAATACGTTGTATGTCAATTTACCTCAACAAAGGTCCTCTTAATCCCAAGTGGTTTATTTAGGAATGTCACACAGTGAAATTTTAATTCCCAACCTAAGAAGCTATAATCACTAGGATGGCTTTTCTTTCATATAATTGGGATATTTATGATTGGTGAAGTTATAAAATCGCTCAATTCGTTTTCATGGTACAGCAACTGTTGTTACTCTGGCCACATAAGTGACATCAATGAATGTTTACTGGCCTTCCTGATTGAGTAGCTTTACACCCAGCGGCAACTCAGAATTTCTTGGAAAAGCACTAGAATAGCAAACCTGGGTCCAAATCCTGACACTGTCACGTCTTAGCCATGTGAACCTGGGCATACAGATTTAGCCTCTCCTGGCGGTTTTCTCCTTGATGAAACGGGAATAGCAAGGATACCTATGCCATACATACTACTTGTGAAAATTAAACAGGATAATGCATACAAGGGGCTTAGCACGTTCCTGGCACATAGAAATAAATAGTATAGCTCAATACTTTTTTACGGAGGCTTCCGAATTTAGGCCAAAAAAAAAAAAAAAAAGTTATGTGAAAGGCTTAACCATCTCACCGCAAATGCACGCTTGATGGAGGGCACGTTGCTGAAAGCGATCACGACCGGAATGATGTCAAGGGCACCGAACTCCATAGTGGCCGCGGCAATGGTCTGGGCATCAGTAGACTGACCGCTGCTGAAGAAGGTGGCGATCCTTCGGGTGTGCGCCCCTGGCAGCGTTCGCTTGAAGACATTCCTGGAGATAAACCTCATCGCTTTGCCGATCTCCCTGCTGTCTGAGGACCTCTCGTAAGGAATAGCTTCAATCTTTCTGAGGAGCTGGCTCTTCTTGTAGGCGTCTGAGAAGCGGATGAGGTGCCGGGCGTGGGAGCTGTAGGTGAGGACGGCGATGCGCGCGCCCACCGGGCAGCTGTTCTCCCGGACCCTGACGCCCCTCACCAGGGATGACATCAGCTCCTTCATGCGCTCAAACTCCTGCCTGGTGACATCCCGGGACTGGTCCAAGGCAAACACTAATTCGGTGGGATGCACGGGGCATTCTGGTTTTCCTAAGAGGCAAGAACATGTTCCTTACGTAGCATGCTTAGTTAAAGAAAAGTACAGAGAGAACAAAGAAATTTTAAATGTTAAATACATAAATATTTAAACATTAAAGAAGCATTACATGCTAAAATGAGCAGCTGAAATACTAAATATTTTCATCTTGAATAAAAATGCTATTTTAAAAACTGAATTTGCCCTTGTAAATACAGCGCAAGAGAAAGTCTACCATTCAATTTGAGTTTTTATGCAATTTTTAAGTTAATGACCAAATTCCTTCTAAATAATAAAAAGCGCACGATATCATGTTTATTGCTAGAACTTTTTACACAGTTAAACAAAAACATACTTTTTTTTAACTTAATAAGGAAATGTAACAGGGGTTAAAACAGGAGTGGGTCCAAAAGCTCTATTATTTCAGAGAGATTGGAAGTGTCCATTGGAATAGACATGCACTATATAGAAGAGACGATCAGATGTGGAGAGTAGGAACCACACAGACACCTTAGAGCCCTGGCCCAACTACGCACTAGCCAAGTGACCTTGTCCAGGTGACTGGTCTTCTCTGTGCCTCACTTCGCTCATCTGTAAAATGCTGTCCTAAGATCTGCCACTGCATAGCCCTGTGTTGAGGATTAAATAAGTCTACACAGGCAAAGCACTTAGGAAAACGGTGCCTGCCATGTAATAGGTGCTCAAGTAATGTTAGCCATTAGTATCACAATTATCATTACAGACTTTTTCATTGTGAGAACTATATCACTTAACACAGGGAGGAAAGCTTTCACTG
This sequence comes from Puma concolor, assembly GCF_028749965.1. NCBI lineage: Eukaryota > Metazoa > Chordata > Mammalia > Carnivora > Felidae > Puma > Puma concolor. Next base: position 26,972,534 of record NC_141675.1, on the reverse strand, counting down.
ATATATTTTTATTTCACAGTTGAAAAGGCAAGTTTCATCAATAAACATACCTTATTACACAGAGAAACGGAATCATTAAACTTGAATGTTCAATGTTAATTTCAGTTTTATTTATTCATCTCCATTCATTCATTCTAATGAATCCCAGTACCCTGCACTTATCACAGTTGATAATTTATATTTGTCTGATTATCTGATTAATGTTTTCCTCTCCATTAAGTGTGGAGATAGGGATTGTGTCTCTCTTGATCTGCCAGATTATTTCTTCCTGCCATTTATTAGGGTTCTAATAAATATTGGCTGAATGAAGAAGAACCAAACAAAGAACATTTCTTTTGCAACAAGTACAGCCATAACAACAAAACCTTAATAATGCGGGAGATGCCTGGTGTGGAGATGCATGTTGGTAAAAGGATATCACAATGATGCACTTCTCTTAGAGGTGCCTCCTCTGGTTCAGATGCCAGCAAGTCAAATTCAGAGGTAATAAATGTAGCACGAAGGCCACCAGCTCTTTGTAAGAGCTCAGAAACTCAGACCTGCTGGGGCTGGCCTGGGCTGGTCAAGGATCAAGTTCTCCTCTGTGAGGAGCTGGGCTTAGCCCCCACCTTGGCGCTAGATGATTATCTCCTTCTGGTCCTGGACTCTGTGACTTTACAGGCTAAAGGACCAGTAAGAATAAACATTTTACCTCAACTCAAAGTGTGCATCTCAGTGGAAACAGGACATAATTTATTAGTCTGAGTCTAACTTAGAAGGCTGAGCAGATATTAAAAAAAAAAAATGAAGTCATGTCAACTTTGCAATAAAAAATGAATGGAAGTATGCCTCAACATGAAAGTGGTTCTTCCAGCTTCTTGTTTGGGCTGTGATTTGCATATGGAAACAACACAACAATAATACAGCTTCAGGTATAATATAGAGATAAAAGGAAAAAAAAAGATTCACAGTACTAGGCTGAAATAGGAAAAAATTCAAGTGTTCAGGAAAAAACACCTAAAAGGTAATTCAACTTGCAAAATACATTTTCTGAAATCCAGCAAGCTGTCAGGAACCAGAAGATCGTGAAGAACACTGGGCTGGATAGTAGTGGAACCGAGGAGGCCCTCCCTCATCAAGGCACGGATGGCCACGTAGAGACCTAAGGTGGTTCTGTAGCCACATACATGTACACTGATGGCTGCTGATTAGCACAGAGCAGGCGGTGATGAGGAGCAAGACAAGCCAAACCACTGACATGTAACTAATGCACAGCAATGGCAGCCCTCTCCAGGCCACCACCACATTTGACTGGACTACCACAACACTCTCCTAACTAGTCCTCTGGCCTTTAAACTTATCCTTTCCTACAATCTACTCTTTCATAGTGGTCCAAATAAGCTTTAAAAATTCATTCATCAGCTCATGTTCCTCCCTTCAATGCTTCCAATAAACTCTTTAATACCCTCCCATGTCAATGTGAATACAATCCAGCCTCCTTATCCAAGCCTAGAAAGTCCAACTTGATGTGGCTTCTGCTTACTTCATTTTTTCACATGCCAGTCTCCCCCTCCCTCCCTATATCTCAGGCACACTGGACTTGTGTCAGTTCCTAGAAAATGCCTAGGTCTGTCTGTCCTGTATCATGGCCTCTGCATTTGGTTCTTTCTCTTGGCTCTTATAAGCTGGCCTTCTTTTTATTCTTTAGTCCAAACTCCAATGTCACTGCCTCAAGGAGGAGCTCTCCATCCTAAAGCATTTTTCCCACCCCCTAACATTCTTCTGTGACAGAGCATCCTGTTCTTTATCTCTTTCACAGCAACCTTTGGATTCCATATTTCGTGCACGTGTTTATCATCTGGACCCTCTGCTAGAATGGAAGCTTCTGAAGACAGGAATTATGTCCATCTTAGTCAGCCCTGTGTCCCCAGTACCTAGCACATAATAACACTTTCAATAAATATTTGTGGAGTGACTGAAAATGCAACTAGAGGGCACGGGTTGATGGGTTTATACATAAGGTATACGGTATAAGGGTGTAAGAGGGTAGTTGCCTACTACATCTTGATTCTTAACCACTAGATTACAGAGACAATAGACAGAGAGAGAAAATGAAGGGAGGGAGACTTATTATTACCAAAAAAACCATAATGGTAAGGTTAATGGTAATGTTACTCATTAAAATATTAATTAAAAGATCAAACCACTTGGTTGAGAAACAGCCAGGACACTCAGCTAAAGCTGAGCGATTTATTGGAGGCGGGTCTGTGCTACCAGTATGAGGCAGCAAAGGCAGCTCAGATAAAATTTATATCATTTGGCAGGCAACACTTTGTTTTAACTCGTCTTTCCAGATGTATGACATTTTGGAGCTTGATTATAACTTGCTGTAAATAAAGATTACTTACCATGGCCGCCAGCTGGGGAAGAAGAACAAAGGAGACTGGGTTATTATTTGGTAGAACAGAGTTCGGTACCGTGTAGGGAAGTCATGGCAGTAGAAGCTCTGCCCTGTGTGCTTTTTGCAGATGACTCAAACCTCAAGGCAACAGAAAAGGTTTGGAGAAAATGCAGACGGATCCCAGCATCTTGGCAAAAACAACATGGGAGAAGCGGGACAATATGCAGTCATAAATCAGCAGCCCGCAGCCAGCTGTCAGAGGGAAAGAGCCTTTGCCTGGGAAGGAACATTATACTACAGAGAGGCACACGGAATTTGGAAAATTAAAAGGTCCTAACTCTCTTTAATTTTTTCCCCATGTGTGCATCTATAGGTGTTAATTTTATGTATAGACACACAAATACAAATATGTATTTGTGTGTGTGTGTGTGTGTGTGTGTGTGTGTGTGTGAACATCAGAGGTGGATTTACTCTGAAGTAGATGAAGCATAAATAAGCTTTAGGTCGGCACTGTCCAATATGGAAGCCACTAGCCCCATGTGACTATTTACATTTGAATTAAAGTTAAATGAAACAAATTCAGGTTCTCAGCACTAACCATCTTTCAAGTACTCAAAGTCACAGGTGGCTAGCGGCTACTGTATTGAACAGTGTGGTGAAACACCTCTATCGCTGCAGAGAGTTCCGCTCGACCGTGATGCTTTTAACTTCTCACTTGCATGGCACAAGACCCTGAGAAGGGACCTAGCCATGTGTTCATGTGATCATGTGCTTCTAGAAGAGGCAGAAGTCGCTGGTCGTGATTTCCTTTTCTGTTCTAAACCACACTTTCTTTGGAAATAATTTTGTACCTACTTTTGGATTTATAATTTTGTATTAAGCCTCTCAAATTGTAAAAGATTGGGCATCACACTTGGATCTACCTTTGAATCATAATGGTTCACATGGCTCCAATGTTAAAAAGCCCACTGTGTTAATTCAGCCCAAAGCAACTGGCCTTCATGACCTTGTATATTTTGATTCTCATCATGGATGGTACTGTTATGGTACCAAAAGGGACAGTTACGATCAACACTGCATTCAAAGGTTTAAAAAGGCAATGTCATTGAGACCAAGGCTCTCTGCAGAAACGGGCTCTAGTTTGTCAATTTTTCTTCCTCAAAATACCCTGAAGGAATTTTTCAGTCATAGTGTTCATTTGGGAAGTCATTGCATATTTGTAGATGAATGTCAAATAGTCAATTCTTTACTCATCTTGTACCTGGAATTCCTTTAATGGTGCTAACATATATTTTTACAGAAGAGGCTGCTATTAGGGCCTTAAAACAAATTCAAAAGAGCATTTGCCAATCAAAATGCACTTTCTGCTTTAAAAATTTTGAAAGAGAAAAAATATGTAGGCAAAATGAATAATTTTATAAGCGAATCAATCATTCCAACTAAAAGTAATCAAGCATCCTTTCCAGAAAAGAAGTAATAAACAATAAACCAAACTAAATGCTCCCACCCATCAGGACACCCTATTATGACAGCTAGCTTCCACACCAGATGAACTCAATCTTGTGTTATTGTCAGGTATTAATCATCTTTAAAAGTTCAGTGTTACTCTCCACTGATTGATTTCACCATAGGTAGAGTTCTGACCTCCTATCTCAATTTTCCCTAGGTTAAAAGCACTAGATAGATTATTAATTAGTGCTTGCGACAGGTTCCAAAAGATATGATGGCAGTCAGAGAAGGAGTTATGTCTATGCTGACTCAAAATATATGCAGTGGCATCTGTAATTTTAAGAGATTGGCTGGTAAATTGTCTCAATTCTGAGGGCATAATTCACTGCTCTTCTTCTATGAATGCTTTGACAACTTGGGTGATCAATTTAAGCAGGGTACTTACGGCTGTGGTCCCGTACATACTGAATGAGCTCACACGTCTGCAGTTCAAAAATAAAACAAAGAATTAACTGACTGACTGCCAGGTCTTCAAGCCTAAAAATAAATAAACTTAATGAAGTACAGAGCATTTTGTTGGAATCAGGAGATACATACGGAAAATGAAGCCAATCCTCTGGCCCCTTTCACACCCTAGGAAACAAAAGAAATGTGGTCTCACTGCTCCACACACACATCAGTAGCCAGAATGTGCATTACCCTCAGAAAGTGAACTTTTCTAAAGTTTTTATTCTTAAGTTAGAGGGGAAAAAGGAATACATGTAGGAGGATCGTCATCACCAAGTTAAGAGTAACATTCTAGGGGAAATAAATTGTAAACAGCAACCTTGATGAACACAAACCTCCAAAGGCCACCTTCCTCCAGCCCCATCTCTGGACAACAAGGGTCATCTAGAATCTAAGGATGAGCTGAAAACTTAACACGGGCATGGAGAGCTGTGGAGCAGGTTTATGGCTTAGAATTAGATAAGGATGAACTATCCATTACAGCTGCCCGTCCTTAAGGGAGGTTCAGACTTCCTTAATCCTGTGCTTTGCCTTGGCTACCAAACAGCTGAACTGAACCTTCCTCCGTTGCCATCTTTGGTTGGATGACAAAGGGACCAGACTCAAACCGAACATCTGGAAAGGTAATCCCAACAGTGTTCCAAAAATGAATGAATATACATATATACAGAACTGCCTGGATTGGGAAAAGAACAAAGTGGAATTAGTTTTAATTTCACCTATTCAATTCCATCTTAGCAACAGGAAGAGTCTGGCTACTCTCAAAGAGAGACACCCAAGGAAAAACGCAATCAAGCTCCACCCAAACTCCTGGCAAAAATAAGTTCCATGTGAATGCAACTTTGATCATTTATTGACTGTTTATTAATTTCCTCCCACTTCCCTTCATTCACTAACCACTTATTGAATATAAGAGGACAAGGATTGGGCAAATAAATTCACTGACAACTGGGAAATCACATTTTAGTCCAATACTTTTCATTTCCTCGCTCAAAATCCCCTCAACTCACAAGAAATAGCAACTGATTTTTAATCAGCATTACCCCCTCCTATCTCAAAGCACATAAATGTGGAAAAGTAGTGAAAATAGCCACTAAGGTGCAAAGACAGAAAGCATACACATTTGGACAATGAAGACTCCATGCACTTTTTATTTAGAAAAGGATCTGGTGTAATTTAGGACTTTTCAACTTACCTTGCGTCCAGGAGGTCCTGGCTCCCCAGGGGATCCCATCTCTCCTGGAAGCCCAGCGGATATCTCAAAGCAGAATTTGTTTATTTTAAAATTATATTTATACATATACGTATAGGTGTCTGTTGTTGTGTTTTAAATGTCAAAGGCAATACGCTTTTATTTTAGAACACAGAGATTTCCAAAAAACACACAAAAGGAAGAAATCTTTAGCAATTGTTTTGCTCCCAAATAATCCTTGTTAACATTTGATGTCTTTTCTTCTAGTGTTTGACTTTTTTATTCTTTTGGTATTTTTATATGGTTCCATATACATATATTCTTTTAAAATCTAATTTTATACTCTTTCCTGCTATCTTTTAAACTAAATGTATCTCTGGAAATTTTCATGTTATTATTTTTTAAATCACTTTTCATGGCTGCATAATATTTCATTACACAACCATACCATGATTTCTTTCATTTGTCCCTTATTATTGGCATTTAGGTTTGTGGTTGTTGTAATAAGCTACACCACTACAGAATTATATATGCAATTCTGATTATTTCCTTAGGGAAGATTGCTAGAACTGGAATTGCTGGATCAAAGGAGATATTTTTATCTAAATGAGATGGTAGATGGCAACAAACAAATCAAAAACCCAGAAACACAAAAATTTAAATATAAAAACCTTGAAACAAGAAGAAAATGCTTAAAATTTGGCTGCAGATATTTATCATAAAATAATGAATAACAGCTGTAATAAAAACAATTGATGTTGGCTACTCACTACATGCCAGGAATTTTTCCGTGTGCATTTAACAATATAATTTATCATAAAGAAGGCTAGAATTTAATTTAAAAATTAGGCAACATTCCTTAGTTCATTCAAAATGCCAAGGGATTTACAATCTTCATAGGAATGAAAAAATGAAGTTGGCTAAAATCAACTTAATTTTTACAAGCATTGTCTAGGAAGCAGGGAATAACTGTTGATGTCCTTTGGGTATTCTACAGTGTGTTGGGTTGAGTGAAAAAAACTTGCTGATCGTATTTACTTTAGAAGATACAGATTAGCCTCTCAGGGTGGGGAGGGAAATGGCAGATTGAACATATGCATTTACACTTCTGCTCCCTCTCAAAGTCGCATCAAAATGATGGTAAGTAGATTTTTTTTTTAAGGCCAAAAAATAAAAAAAAAAATTTAAAAAAATGGAGAGAATGAGAAAGAAGACAATAGCCATAAACCTTCAGAGGCTAGAAAGCAAATGTGTAAGTTTTAAATGACTTAGCTGATCTGAAAAGGCTGTATCCTAAGCCAGCAGCAGGGAAAGCCAAGAACCCCTGTGTTTTATAACACATTTCTAGAAGGCTCAAGAATTGGCAGCACCTGGTACCTCCAAAAGTGGAGGTGAAAGGGAGGGGTGAAATAAGGAGGACTGGTTGCAAATCAGTTTAGGAATCCCCCAATCTCCTCTCTATTGTCTACAGTTGGGTGAATATCCCTTTTTTCACTCCAACAACAGAGGCAAAACTGAGGTATCTGCACCAGGGAACTCCAGGCAGAGTTGAGAGCCAACGGTACAATCCTACAAACAGGGCAATTCAATTAAAGTATGTGAAATAGATATGAGACCCTTCACGTTTCCTTTTCCATGTGGCTTCATGAAAGCTACAGTCAGACCTTCATCTTCAGGCAGGAAACTGAAACAATCTTCTCAGGGGAACGTGACTAGACAAAGAAGACCTAAGATATCGATAACAGAGGTCTGGTCAGTAAAGAACTAACTTAGCCAGATCACTCTTCAGTAAAACTTGTAGTTGACCAGCACTATCAATGTCTTTGGGGCTTCCAATTAGCCTTTTGGTCTTCAATTCTTAAATAGGAAGAGATAGCCCATTCTCCAGACATGCTGGAAATAGAGATCAAAACAGAAAAACACAAACTGTAGGAAAAAGACTATGCTGGGCAAAGACGACTGTAAAAATACTAATTTATACCCTCAGAACGATAAGAGAAGATGTTTCAGCTATGAAACAAGGGAGGATAGTATAAAACATATTTAGAGAACAAAAACAAGCTCTTGAAAATTAAATCATGAAGGGAACATCGTAAAATAATGTCAAAGAAATCTCGCAGAAAGTAGAGCAAAAAGACAAGCTGAAAAATAGGAGAGAAAAAAGAGATAAGGGGCAGAGGGATTGCCATTTTTTTCCCATCAGAAGCCTTATAAAATTATATTTGACTCTCTAAATCAGTGGTTCTCAACTAGGGAGAATTTTGTGCCCTTCAAGGGAGAGATTTGACAATGCCTGGAGACATTTTTGGCTGCCATATTGGGGCAGGGTAGAGAAGGGCAGTGCTACTGGAATCTAGTGGGTAGAGGCCAGGGATGCTGGTAACCATCCTATAATCCACAGGACATCCCCAACAGCTAAGAATTATGCAGTCCAAAATGTCAATAGTGTTGAGGTTAAGACACCCTACCTTAAAGTATGTACATGTGTCAACCTGATTAAAAAAATAACCACACAAACACACATATAAACACAAAATAAAATAAGATAGGTTAAAAAATCATGGCAAAGTAAAAGAAAATCCTTCAGTTAGGGGAAAAAAAACAAGATGAAAATTTAGAAAACTAAAAATGTAATCATTCAAAGAAAGCTGAAGAGGCACTCAAAATTTAAGGCAAAACAACCAATCAAAACTTCAGCTTTTTCATGGGGCGCCTGGGTGGCGCAGTCGGTTGAGCGTCCGACTTCAGCCAGGTCACGATCTCGCGGTCCGTGAGTTCGAGCCCCGCGTCGGGCTCTGGGCTGATGGCTCGGAGCCTGGAGCCTGTTTCTGATTCTGTGTCTCCCTCTCTCTCTGCCCCTCCCCCGTTCATGCTCTGTCTCTCTCTGTCCCAAAAATAAAAAAAAAACAAAAAAAAACAAAAAAAAAAAACTTCAGCTTTTTCAGAAGGAAAACCTGGAGGTTTTCAGTGTTTAAACTTCAACTTCAAATACAGAAATATTCACATAGATATGGGAAAAGCAGCTTGGCAGGTGAAGTAATAAATTACAAACAGTGATGAATTGTGGGGAAAAAAGGAAATTCAAGTAATCAGAGTCCAAAAGAAAAAGTTCACATGCTTCCCACTGGTTCATTGTTTTATAAAAATGATTAATGTGGCATTGGGGGACAAGAACCCAACAAACAGCTGAACTTGTTAGCATGCTTCCAATGTTCAAGAGTAAACTATTTCATTAAAAAGCTAAGGGAAAGGATCCAGAGATATTTCAATGCAGATGACATGTGGATTAATTTGCAAGTCTTTCTAATTATTTTTCTAATTATATCAGTCATTTATATTTGAGAGCCTAATGTTTAAAGGATAGTCATCCAAAAACATGTATGAGGAAAAGAATTATAGCTGAGATGCAGTCCTCTTAGGAGTAGCAGGATGGAGGGAAAGAGCAGTTTCTTTATTTTATCCCTAAAACCTATATAAATAACATCTACACAGGCAAGATATGTCCAAGATGGTGTCATGGTTAGACCCTGAACTTACCTCCTCCCAAGGTCATACCAAATCTACACCTACCTATAGAGAAATCTATTCTGAAGAACTGAGGGCTGATTGAACATCTGCACAACAAAGGATAGAGGGACCACAAAGAGAACGGCAGGAGAGATGGAAGAGAGACAGAAACCACAGAAAACCCACCCCTGAAGCCATGAACCACAATGCTATAAACATTCTCCAGGACAGATTATATTAGGCCATAAAACAAGTATCAAAAAATTTAAGAAGACTGTAATTATATCAAGCATCTTTTCTAATCACAATGGGATGACACTAGAAATCAATCGCGAGAAAACTGGAAAAAAACATAAATATGTGGAGGCTAAACAACATGCTATTAAACAACCAATGGTCACTGAAGAAATCAAAGAGGAAATTAAAAAAAATATATACCTAGAGGGAATCCTGGGAAGATGGCGGCGTAGAAGGATGCTGGGCTCACCACGCATCCTGCTGATCACTTAGATTCCACCCACACCTGACTAAATAACCCAGAAAACCGCCAGAAGATTAGCAGAACAGAGTCTCCGGGGCCAAGCGCAGACGAGAGGCCCACGTAGGAAGGGCGGCGAGGCGGTGCCCGCTCCACGGACTGGCGGGAGGGAGTCGGGGCGGAGGGGCAGCCTGCCGGCCAAGCAGAGCCCCCGAGTCTGGCTGGCAAAAGCGGAGGGGCTGGACAGAGTGTGTTCTGACAGCAAGCAGGATTTGACATCTGGAAGGTTATAAGCTAACAGCTCTGCTCGGAGAACCGGAGGGCTGGAGGACAACGGGAGGGAGAGTTGCTGAGTCCCGGAGGACAGAGCTCAGCTTGGCGGGGAACAAAGGCGCTCACCAGCGCCATCTCCCTGGCCCATCCCCCAGCCAAAATCCCAAAGGGAACCAGTTCCTGCCAGGGAACTTGCTTGCACTGCGCAAACACCCAACGCTGTGCTTCTGCGGATCCATCCCTCTGGCGGGTCTGACTCCCTCCTGGTGCCGCGGGGCCCTCCTGAAGCGGATCTCCAAAGGAAAAGCGAGCTGAGCCTGCCCCTCCCACCCCTGTGCACCTTGCGGATCTACCCCAGCTAATACGCCAGATCCCCAGCACCACAAGCCTGACAGTGTGCAAGTAGCCCAGACGGGCCACCCCACCCCACAGTGAATCCCCACCCCCCAGGAGAGGGGAAGAGAAGGCACACATCAGTCTGACTGTGGCCCCAGCGGTGGGCTGGGGGCAGACATCAGGTGTGACTGTGGCCCCGCCCACCAACGCAAGTTATTCAAGACAGCACAGGGGAAGTGCCCCGCAGTTCCCCACCACTCCAGGGACTACCCAAAAGGACAAAACGGAAGAATTTCCCTCAAAAAAAGTCCAGGAAATAACAACAGCTAACAAACTGATCAAAAACGATTTAAACAATATAACAGAAAGTGAATTTAGAATAATAGTCATAAAATTAATCGCTGGGCTTGAAAACAGTATAAAGGACAGCAGAGACTCTCTTGCTACAAAGATCAAGGGACTAAGGAACAGCCAGGAGGAGCTAAAAAATGCTATCAATGAACTGCAAAATAAAATGGAGACAACTATGGCTCGGATTGAAGAGACAGAGGAGAGAATAGGTGAACTAGAAGATAAAATTATGGAAAAAGAAGCTGAGAAAAAGAGGTTAAAAAATCCAGGAGTATGAGGGGAAAATCAGAGAACTAAGTGATGCACTAAAGAGAAATAATATACGCATAATTAGTATTCCAGAGGAGGAAGAGAGAGGGAAAGGTGCTGAAGGTGTACTTGAAGAAATAATAGCTGAGAACTTCCCAGATCTGGGGAAGGAAAAAGGCATTGAAATTCAAGAGGCACAGAGAACTCCCTTCAGACGTAACTTGAATCGATCTTCTGCACGACATATCATAGTGAAACTGGCAAAATACAAGGATAAAGAGAAAATTCTGAAAGCAGCTAGAGATAAACGTGCTCCAACATATAAAGGGAGACCTATAAGACTCTACTGAAACTTGGCAGGCCAGAAAGGAATGGCAGGAGATCTTCAATGTGATGAACAGAAAAAATATACAGCCGAGAATCCTTTATCCAGCAAGTCTGTCATTTAGAATAGAAGGAGAGATAAAGGTCTTCCCAAACAAACAAAAACTGAAGGAATTCGTCACCACTAAACCAGCCCTACCAGAGATCCTAAGGGGGAATCCTGTGAGACAAAGTACCAGAGACATCGCTACAAGCATGAAACCTACGGACATCACAATGACTCTACACCATATCTTTCTATCATAACACTGAACGTAAATGGACTAAATGCGTCAACCAAAAAACACAGAGTATCAGAATGGATAAAAAAACAAGACCCATCTATTTGCTGTCTACAAGACACTCATTTTAGACCTGAGGACACCTTCAGATTGAGAGTGAGGGGATGGAGAACTATTTATCATGCCACTGGAAGTCAAAAGAAAGCTGGAGTAGCCATACTTCTATCAGACAAACTAGACTTTAAATTAAAGGCTGTAACCAGAGATGAAGAAGGGCATTATATAATAATCACAGGGTCTATCCATCAGGAAGAGCTAACAATTATAAATGTCTATGCGCCAAATACAGGAGCCCCCAAATATATAAAACAATTACTCACAAACATAAGCAACCTTATTGATAAGAATGTGGTAATTGCAGGGGACTTTAACACTCCACTTACAGAAATGGATAGATCATCTAGACACACAGTCAATAAAGAAAGAAGGGCCCTGAATGATACATTGGATCAGATGGACTTGACAGATATATTTAGAAGTCTGCATCCCAAAGCAACAAAATATACTTTCTTCTCGAGTGCACATGGAACATTCTCCAAGATAGATCACATACTGGGTCACAAAACAGCCCTTCATAAGTGTACAAGAATTGAAATCATACCATGCATACTTAAAAAAAAAATACCTAGAAACAAATGAAAATGGAAACACAATGGTTCAAAGTCTCTGGGTTGCAGTAAAAGCAGTTCTAAGGGGGAAGTTTATATCAATGCAGGGCTGCCTCAATAAAAGAGAAACATCTCAAATAAATAATCTAACCAATACCTAAAGGAACAAGAAAATAAAAGAAGAAACAAAGCCCAAAGTTAGAAGGAAATAATAAAGACCAGAGCAAAAATAAATGAAATAGAGGCTAAAAAAAAATCATAGGAAACATTAATGAAACTAAGAGCTGGTTCTTTGAAAAGCTAAACAATACTGATAAACCTTTAGCCAGACCCATCAAGGAAAGAGAGAGAGAGAGAGAAGACTTAAATTAGAATTAAGAGACAAGGTAGAATTGACAGCACAGAAGTATAAAGGATCAAAAGAGACTACTCTGAAAAATTATATGCCAACAAATTGGACAACCTAGAAGAAATGAATAAATTCCTAGAAACATATTGTTTCCAAGACTGAATCAAAAAAGAAAATCTGAACAAACCAATTATCAGTAATGAAATTGAATTGTTAATTTAAAAAAAAAAAAACAACTTATAACAAACAAAAATCCAGGACCAGATGGCTTCACAGGTGAATTTTACCAAACATCTGAAGAAGATTTAATACCTACCTTTCTCAAACTATCCCAAAACACAAAGATGAAGGAAAACCTCCAAATTCATTCTATGAGGGCAGCATTACCTTTATACCAAAATTGGGGTGTGGGGGGGAAACCCACTACAAGCAAAGAAAATTACAGGCCAATATCCCTGATGAATATAGATGCAAAAATTCTCAACAAACTATTAGCAATTCTAATTCAGCAATACATTATAAAGGTCATCCACCACAGTCAAGTGGGATTTATTCCAGGGTGTGAGACAGGTTCAATACCCACAAATAAAATAAATCAAGTTGTTGTATCAAGACAACACATTAATGAAATGAAGACTAAAATCATATGCTCATCTCAATAGATGCAGAAAAAGCTTTGACAAAATCCCAGCATCCATTCATGACAAAAACTCTCAACAAAATAAGTTTAGAGGGAATCTGCCTCAACATAATAAAAGCCTTATACGAAAAATCTACAGTTAACATCATATTCAGTGGTACAAAACTGAAAGCATTTCTTCTGAGATCAGGAACAAGACAAGGATGTCCACTCTCACCTCCTTTTCCAACATAGTACTGGAAATCTGAGCTGCAGCAATCACACAAGAAATAAAAGGCACTCCAAATTGGTAAGGAAGAAGTAAAATTGTCACTATCTGCAGATGACATTAGATACAGAAAACCCTAATGAGTCCATCAGAAAACTATGAAAATAAAGGAATTCAGTAAAGTCACAGGATACAAAATATAAGAAATCCCTTGCATTTCTGTACACTAATAACAAAGTAGCAGCAAGAAAAATTAAGAAAAAAAAATCCCATTTGTAATTGCACCAAGAAGAATAAAATGCCCCGGAATAAATTTAACCAAGTAGGTGAAAGACCTATACTATGAAAACTATGGGACACTGATGAAAGAAAATGAAAACACAAGGAGTAGAAAGATATCCTATGCTCATGGACTAGAAGAATTCATATTGTTAAAAATGTTCATACTACCCAAAGCAATCTACAGATTCAGTGCAATCCCTATCAAAATACCAGTGGTATTTTTTACAGAACTAGAATAAGTAATCCTAAAATTTATATGGAACCATAAAAGACCCTCAATACCCAAAGCAATTTTGAGAAAGAAAAACAAAGTTGGAGGCATCACAATGTCAGATTTCAAGATATACTACAAAGCTATAGTAATCAAAATGGTATGATACTGGCACAGAAACAGACACATAGATCAATACAAAAGAATGGAAAACCCAGAAATACACCTATGCTTATGTGGTCAGTTAATCTATGACAAAGGAGGCAAGAATATACAATATGGAAAAGACAGTCTTTTCAACACATGATGCTGGGAAAATTGGACAGCTACAAGCAAAAGAATGAAAGTTGACCACTTTCTTATACCATACACAAACATAAACTCAAAATGGATTAAGGACCTGAATGTAAAACTTGAAATCATAAAACTCCTCAAAGAAAACATAGGCACTAATCTGGATCTGTCTCCTCATGCAAGGGAAACAAAAGCAAAAATAAATGAGACTATTATCAAACTAAAGAGCTTTTGTGCAATGAAGGAAACCAGCAACAAAATGAAAAAGCAACCTTACTGAACAAAAGAAAATATTTGCAAAAGGTATATCCAATTAGGAGTTAATATCCAAAATATATAAAGAATGCATACAACTCAACACACACACACACACACACACACACACACACACACACACACACACACACAAAATCTGGTAAAAAAAAAAATTGGCAGAGAACTCGAATAGGCATTTTTCCAAAGAAAACATACAGATGGCCAACAGACATGTGAAAAGATGCTCAACATCAGTCATCATCAGGGAAATGCAAATTATAACCACTAGGAGATAGGACCTCACACCTGTCAGAATGCCTAAAATCAAAAACACAAGAAACGACAAGTTTTGGTTGGAGAAGATGTGGAGAAAAAGGAACCCTGGTGTACTGTTGGTGGAAATGTAAATTGGTGCGGCCACTGTAGGAAACAGTAGAGAGGTTCCTCAAAAAATTAAAAATAGAAATACCATATGGCCCAGTAATTCACGGATGCTTACCCAAAGAAAATGAAAATGTTAATTTGAAAAGGTATATGCACTCCTGTATTTATTGCAGCATTATTTTTTTAATGTTTATTTCTTTTTGAGAAAGAGAGAGGGAGGGGTAGAGAGAGAAGGCGGGGGGGGGGGGGGTGGAGACAGGGGATCTGAAGCAGGCTCCACACTGATAGCAGTGAGCCCGATGTGAGGCTTGAATTCACAGACTGCAAGATCAGGACCTAAGCCGAAGTTGGATGCTCAACCGACTGAGCCACCCAGGCGCCACTACTGTAGCGTTATTTACAGCAGCCAAGATTTGGAAGCAACCTAAGTGTCTATCAGTAGACGAATGGATAAAGATGTGATACGCACACATGCACACACACACACACACAAAAACAAATCTGATCAAAAAACGGGCAGAGGACTTGAACAGCTATTTTTCTAAAATGACATACAGATGGCCAACAGACTCATGAAAATCTGCTCAACAGCATTCATCATCAGGGAAAAGACTATCAAAACCACAGTGAGATATCACTTTACACCTACCAGAAAGGCTAGATTCAAAAAGATAAGAAATAACAAGAGTTTGCCAAGGATGTGGAGAAAAGGGAGCCCTGGTATACTGCTGGTAGAAATGTTAATTGTTGCAGACAGTATGGAGGTTCCTCAAAATATCAAAAATAGAAACACAATATGACCCAGTAATTCCACTTCTGAATGTTTACTCAAAGAAAATAAAAACAGTAATCTGAAAAGATAAACATCCTTAGCAATGTTAAGTGTCAATCAACAGATGAATGGATAAAGAAGATGGTGTATATATTGCAGTGGAATGTTAATCATAAAAAGAATAAAATCTTGCCATTTGTGGCAACATGGATAGACTCTAGGTTATTATGCTAAGTGAAGTAAGTCAGAGAAAGACAAATACCATATGATTTCACTTATATGTAGAATCTAAAAAAATAACACAAATGAACAAAGAAACAACAACAGAAGCAGAAATAGACTCATGGATAGAAGGGACAACCAAATTGGTGGTTGCCAGAGGGGAGGTGGGTGGAGGGGTGGGTGAAGTGGGTGAAGGGGCTTAAGAGGTAGACTTCCGGTTATAAAATAAACATGTAATAGGGATGAAAAGTACAGCAGAGGAAATATGATCAATAATATTGTAATAATATATGGTGACAGATGGTGACTATACATCATGGTGAGCACTTTGTAATCTATGTAATTTCTATGTTGCACACCTGAAACTAATATAATATTGTATATCAATTGTATTTCAATAAAAATTTTCAAATCCTGGAGAGTCATAGAGGTAGAAATGGCCAAGTGTAATGCAAAAGAGAATGAACACATAGGAGAGCATACAAGCCACCACACAATCCCTTAGAAGAGCAGGCAATTAAACAGTGGGGTTTTTTTCCCCTAAAAAAACCCAATCTCTGTACATAAAGCTGTTGTGCTTAATAAAAACTCAGATCAGGATAAAATTAACCACAGTGACAAAACTGGAAAACCACCTCAAGTATCAAGTTGTATCAGACTTTGTTTTTCTTTTCCTGTTAATTAATATGGTGTTAAGATCAGTTTACCCAGTCAGTGCTGTGCTGAAGAAAAAAAAACAAAGAAATTTATTGAGAGGCAATGATCAGAAGAATGTCTCTTTCTCAAAGCAGCCACGTCATTTATACACAGTGGAGATATAAAAAGTCAACCAATGCAAAAATCCATTCTTAACCCGCTGGAACCCAAATATGCCAATGCCTATGAGCTATGCTGGACACAAGACATTAGGAAATTTCCAAGCCTCCCTATGGAATAATAAGGACATATTCAGTCCTTTCATTTATGAAAAAGTGTAAACACTTTTTCATAAAAATTAAGACATACTCTCTTAAGCTAAATGGGTATTAAGCTAAATACCTCATCAAAAGTAGTTTAACAAAACCTTAATAGTGAAGAACAAGACGCCAACGGGCCTTAGGCTGCACTAAATCTGCCAGGGAGACAGGATGAAACTGACCATATTTTCCAGTGCAAATTTTTGACTACGAGGATTCCTGTAACAAAGTCTTACTTCCAGTGTTAAGAATGAAGGGGTGCCTGGGTGGCTCAGTTGGTTAAGTGTCTGACTTCAGCTCAGGTCATGATCTCTCACGGTTCATGAGTTCAAGCCCCACGTCGGGCTCTGTGCTGACAGCTCAGAGCCTGGAGCCTGCTTCAGATTCTGTGTCTCCCTCTCTTTCTGCCCCTCCCTTACTCACACTCTCTCTCTTTCTCTCTCTCTCAAAAATAAACTTAAAAAAAAAAAAAAAAAAAGAATGGTACGTTGGCAGCCAGAATGGGTGAACTTGTTCACTAAGAGCATATATGTCTTTGCCTTCTTGCTGGCATTGAAGGAGGAGTCATATATCCATTTCCTTCCCCAGGTATGCCTTAACAACACACACACACACACACACACACACACACACACACACACACACACATTTTGCAAGTCTTGAGGAACAAGTAACAACTCAAATGAGTATAAAAGCATGGGAAGGACTTCCCAAAGTAGCCGAGGTTGTAAGACCTTGGAATCTAAGATGCTTACCGTTTTGCCTCTGGCTCCTTTGGGTCCAGTTTCTCCTGGACCACCACGGTCCCCAGTCTCACCCTAATTAAGTTCAGAAAAATAAAATGGTAATTAAAATCCAAGAGCCACATCGCAATGTGTTTTCAAACTGATTCCAACACGAAGACATTTTTCATATACATTTTAATCTTCAAGAGTCTTCTCTGAAGTGTCTGCCCTCCCCCTCCTCCTTTCTCCCCTCCCCCGTTTTATGGCTCTCTACACAGCACAGGGCTGCCTCATTGTTTTACTCTGCCTCCCTCTTTCCAGCCACAACATAGTCAGCTCAGAGACATGAACTGCCCGTGCTTTTTATTCTGCTCCCTGATCGAATCACAGAACTTGGCATTTACTGAACTCACTAAATGTTTCTAGCAAAAGTGAAAGCTTTAAGGTAGAGGGCATCATTACTAACTTATTATCAGAAGGTGATTTGTAATCACATTGGAAAAACCGAGCCAGGTGAAGGCAGGTTTTGAGTTTCTTTACATTTTACTTTCCTTTGAGCCAAGAAGAAAACACATATGATAGAGGGGAAGGAGTCCATGTGAGAAGAAAAATAAAGGTGATTTTTTTCCTTTACTTATGAATTTAAAAACTAGAAATGAAATTTAAAAAAAAAAGCCTGCTTCTCTCTCTCCCCCCTTTTCCTCATAAAGGTTTCTTTTTATTCATTGATCATTAACTATTCTTCTATCATCCTAGGATACATTTCACAGCCTCAGGAGTATTTCTGATTGATCTCTACTTAATATGAAGTGCACGGTACCTTAGGTCCACTTTCTCCAGGAAATCCTTCTTGCCCCTATAATTAACAGTATGGAAAATTAATATACGTATCACTGATGTAGGTTTGCCCTGACTTTGATTTTGCCTGCTGCCTCATTTGGTTTTAGTATCTCTGAATCAGCTAAGGGCCAAAACAACTATAAATGAAAATGTACAACATTATTTGAGAAACTAGCTCCAATTTCTAAATTAAACTGTAACAAAATATCATGACAACCTAAGTGGATAAATGCACACATCTGAGGAATTATAAAGCAGCTCTCCTTCTACTGGAGATACATAACAGACAGCTGGTAATATGGCCGAGTGTCTCAATGGAGAAATTTGGGAAACCTAGAGTTTAAATGTGATCATTTGTTTTCTGGTTCCCTGTTTACCTTACTTAGTCCATAGACTATAATTGAGGATGTCTGATAATCCCCACTTGATGAAAAAACAATGATTTAAACTGAAGTTTATTTTCTGATTATTAAATGTAGCATCTCCTCAAACATATATAAAATAGAAAAGAATGGAAAGAAGAAAAATTACTCAAATCTCACTACCCAGAACTAACCGTTAGAAATGGTTTGTCCTGTTTTCTTATTTTTAGGGCGCCTGGGTGGCTCAGTCGGTTAAGCATCCACCTTCAGCTCAGGTCATGATCTCACAGTTGACGAGTTCAAGCCCTGCGTCGGGATCTGTGCTGACAGCTCAGAGCCTGGAGCCGGCTTCAGACATGGGTCTCCCTCTCTCTCTGCCCCTCCCCTGCTCATGCTCTGTCTCTCTCCTGCTCTCAAAAATAAACATTAAAAAAAGTTAAAAAAAATATTTTGTCCTATTTTATTATTTTTTATTTAAAAAAATTTGTTTTTCAACGTTTATTTATTTTTGGGACAGAGAGAGACAGAGCATGAACGGGGGAGGGGCAGAGAGAGAGGGAGACACAGAATCGGAAACAGGCTCCAGGCTCTGAGCCATCAGCCCAGAGCCTGACGCGGGGCTCGAACTCACGGACCGTGAGATCGTGACCTGGCTGAAGTCGGATGCTTAACCAACTGCGCCACCCAGGCGCCCCTTTTTTTTAAATTTTTTTTTTTCAACGTTTATTTATTTTTGGGACAGAGAGAGACAGAGCATGAACGGGGGAGGGGCAGAGTATTTTTTATTTTTTTAATTAAAAAAATTTTTTTAATATTTATTTATTTTTGAGAGACAGAGCACAAGCAGGGAAGGGGCAGAAAGGGAGAGAAACACAGAATCTGAATCAGGCAGGCTCCAGTCTCTGAGCTGTCAGCACAGAGCCCGATGTGAGGCTCAAACCCACAAACTGTGAGATCATAGTTTGAGCTGAAGTCGGCGCTCAACAAACTGAGCCACTCAGGTGCCCCTAGTCATTTTTTCTTTAAGCCCTCCAAAATGCATTTTTTAGCATAATTGGGATAAGTATTCTTTTCTAATTTTTTACATAACTACAAACTTCATATATATTCATTTTTTTTTTTTTTTAATTTTTTTTTTTTTCAACGTTTATTTATTTTTGGGACAGAGAGAGACAGAGCATGAACGGGGGAGGGGCAGAGAGAGAGGGAGACACAGAATCGGAAACAGGCTCCAGGCTCTGAGCCATCAGCCCAGAGCCCGACGCGGGGCTCGAACTCACGGACCGTGAGATCGTGACCTGGCTGAAGTCGGACGCTTAACCGACTGCGCCACCCAGGCGCCCCATATATATTCATTTTAAAGAGGGTGAATATTCTACTGCTATTAGCTACTTAATATTTCTCTTTTATCAGATATTGAGATTGTTTTCAATTATTCTGTAAAGAAAATTTCACTGGAAATGCCTCATTCATTAGTGATTTTTTTTTTTCAAAGAAATTTTAGCTTTTTGGGGTTTATTTTTCCAGACAGTCTCTTGCACCATTCATAGTGGGATTTCACTTGGAATTAATTGATCCTTTATAATGTTTTAGACTTTCCAACAAGACTTTGGTATGTCTCCATTTAGTAAAGTTTTATATTTCAGTAATTATTTGTCATAGGTCTCAAATATTTTGCAGAAGGGATATTCTTAACTACATAATCTTTTTGTGGATACTGTTATTATGATTTCTAAGTGGTTATTATTTATATACAGAAATCACTGGTTTTGTAAATTTATCTTACTTCCAGATCCTTAAATATTCAAAATATAAAGTTATAATGCTGATACAAAGTTAAAAGTTTTTATTTTTGAGTTATTGCTTGGCTCAATGCACGTTAAAAAGGCCCCGTGAAATGTCTCACTAATGGTTAAACAGATTAAGAGAACAAATTTTGGAATGCCTCCCTGAGTAAACTCGAGCACAGAGCTGCTGAGATTAGAGGCACTGTTCAGGCTGTAAAAAGTCAGGCTCTGGCTGCACATCTCTACAGAGAACAGAAAATTAATTTCAAGTTTCAATTGTTGCCTGTGCCTTAAACCATCAAATTGTATTTTCTTCTACCACATTCTCCAAGGGATATCAGCAAATAAGTTATCAAAATCTATCTCTAAATATCCAAGACTGCCCTATTCACTGCTTTTTTTCCCTCTTAAATGTAACAAAACAAAACAAAACAACCCAACAAACCTAAAAAGAGCATAAAAAATAAATGAAAATTTTCAGCTTCCAGTCAATGTGTCTTACCTTTGCTCCTTTCCTTCCAATGCTGCCATAACCTGGAGGGCCATCATCGCCCTGTAAACAAAGGCATTAATTACAAACATCCGAGACTACAGACTGGAGGCAGGCTTATCCACAAGAAAACAAGACACCCGGTTTTTTGGTTTGATTAGGAGAAATTAGGAAGCAGATACTTCCTCTGGAGCTGGCCACTGACATTTGGTGATAGTAGCACTAAAGATAACTCTCAGTGACAGATATAGACCGTGCACTGTCCCTTAGTCTCACTTGTTTCATCTGTAAAATGGAACTAAAAGTTATAACCACTCATAATGTTATTATGAGGACCGAATGAGAAAATTTGAGGCATACGGTCATGTCAATAAAAGGAGGTAGTGGTGCTTCTGTTTAACACCTGTATTTTTAATCCATTAGCTCTAATCCATTTTCAGTTTGCTAGATGAAAATAAGGCCTTCTAAATTCTTGGTCAATGGCTACTGTCAGACCCTTGCAGAAGGTCTTTGTGACAAGTCCTGAGCTCTGGGGGAGGGTGGGCTGGGTTTCTGATGAACAGGTTCTGATGGGCGGAAAGGATAGAAGAAGGGTTACGGGGATGCTCAAGACACGTTTTTGTCCAGTTTATCATTTGGCTTTAAAAGCATCCTGGCCAGGGTGTTTGGTACGGGCAAGTGGCCACCTTAGGAAAGGAACTAATCCAAGTTAAGGATAATATCTCAGTTTCTGGAAAGCTAAAAGCTAGACTGGGTTGGTATCTTTAATACATGCCCCAGAGAACCATACGTGATATCTATTGAACTAAAAGATTCCAAGGGCCACGTCAAAAGTAGGGATCAAATACAAACCGGCAAGCCTCGAGGACCGGGGAGGCCAATAGGTCCTCTTTCTCCCAAATCTCCAGGTTCTCCCTGTCAAACAAAACAGTGAAATGTGTCCTTGTCAGGCTTGTTATTATTCTTTTATAAAGGAAATGAGCAGTGACGGTACTAAGATAATAGTTAGTTATACAACTGCATCCATGTCATTGTATCGAACACAGTGACAATGGCTTTGTGGTCAGGACTGCGAGTTGTATAAGCAATGCAAGGAATTGGCTGTTGTTGTCTAGTGAGGTCTCCTCCATTGACGAATGAAGTCCCAGCAAGACTGATACATTGTTTAGTGCAAGTTGCCATCTTGGCAGCTCAGTACCATGAACCGCACCCTTGGAAATGTCTTACCATGAGTCAAAGAGGAAGCTCTGTACTGTTTTAAAAAATTAACAAAACTGTTTTCCAAGATGATCCATCAAATCATCTGGCTGCTGCAAAGACAACAGACTTCTTAATCTAGTTTTAAGTGCTAATCAAGATAACCAAGTTAGCACGACATTCATGGCAATTGTTTCTGACTTCTGACTAGTAGACCATCTACTGTGGGTTATAAATCAATCTCAGGATTACGTTGAGTAAAGTCCAGCTACTTGGGAAAGTTAACACAGCTCTACAAAAGAAGGTTAACTCCTTTTCTTAAAAGAAAAAAAAAAAGAAAAGAAAAAAGATGTTAGATTTTAGATTTACATAAATGGCAAGGTAGTACAGAGAGTTTGTATACACTCCACATCTAGCTTCCCCTATTGTTAGCATTATATTAGTTACATTAGTAGGGCCCATTTATCACAATGCATAAATGAATACTGATTCATTCTTATTAACTAAAGCCCATACTTTATTCAGCTTTTTTTTTTTTTTTAAGTTTTTACTTAATATCCTTTTTCTCTTCCAGGATCCTATCCAAGATACCGTATCATGTCTTCTTAAGTTCCTTTAGACTGTGACACAGTTTATCGGATTTTCCTTGTTTTTGAGGACCTTGACGGTTTTGAGGAGTACTGCTGAGGTATTCTGTAGAATGTCCCTCAACTGGGGTCTTTCTCATGATTACGGTGGATTTTATGGGTTTAGTGGGTAAAGATCACAGAGGTAAAGTGCCATTCTCATTACAACATAACAAGAGAACATTCTATCAACACGGCTATCACTATTGATGTTAACCTTGACCATTTGGCTGAGGCAGTGTTGGTCACGTTTCTCCACTATCTAGTCATTCCCTGTCTTTCCCATAATGTACTCTTTAGAAAGGAGTGTGGAAATGTACCCAGCCCACACTTTGGGAGTGGGAGTGGTTAAGTCATTTTTAAAGACAGAAAGGCAACCAGTTAAGTGTGAGAAGTACAAATGGACAAATGTCCACTAGCACTGAACTCAGAGTAATACAGAGTTGGGTTCCATGGCTGGGAAGCAGAAGATCACCTTTCTTTCAGGGTAGTGGTTCTTAAAGTTAGCTCTGGGGCCACCTGCCTCACAACTACCTGAGGTCCACATGCAAAGGAAATTCCTGGACCCCACTGGTATGGTCTCTTGTATTAGAGCCCAAGAATATGCCTATTTAAATAAGCTTCTCTGCTGATTATTTTAATTTTTTTTTTAATGTTTATTTTTGAGAGAGAGCAAGCATGAGCCAAGAAGGGGCAGAGAGAGAGACGAAAACAGAATCTGAAGCAGGCTCCAGGCTCCGAGCTGTCAGCACAGAGCCCAAGGTAGGGCTGGAACTCACAAGCTGTGAGATCATGACCTAAGCTGAAGTTGGACGCTTAACTGACTGAGCCACCAGGTGCCCCTCCGCTGATTCTTATACACAGTGAAATTTGAGAACATCTGCTTTAAGGTGCAGAAACAAGGGAAGCCAAATGGCTTGAACGGGGTCACTTTTGCTATTGGTACAGTCAGGTGTTGAGCCCAGAATTAACCAGTAAGTTGCTTGTGTCCCTGGGTACTTGGGCTTATTGTAGTAAGGTAGGAGTAAGGTAGGAGTAAGTGTTCGGGGCTCATCTCAGTTGACAATGAATCCAGAGGACTCAATTTATCTTGGGACTTCCCAAAGGATTTGGGTTTGCTTTGAGGGTACTTATTTCCAAATTCTTGCCTCTTCGTCTTTAAAAGTCCCTGTTATTAATAATGATCTTTTGGGCACAACTACCCTGCTCCTATCTATCTCCTTCCACACTCTCACCTATAACTGGCCCAAGGAGCTCTCCATTCCTGCCGACCTATCTCCTGGTCCCTTTTGTTTCATCCAATGGATTGCTTTCTTCTCACAAGCAAACCTCTATGCATCCATGAAGCTGCACACAAACACACATCCTACCTCATTGTAAGATAATTGGTTCTCATCAGTGACACCACTTCCCCTGCAGCCTTCCCCAAGGGCAAGAAGGCAGCATTGTTTCTGTTCCAAACTTTCCTTTCCAGAGCACTATTGCTACACTGCATGCTCTAGCAATCCTTTCCTGTTGGAGTTGATTATCCCTGTCATCCACATATCTCATATTTCGCCCTCCAGTCAATAGTCCTTACAACTTGACCGCTGGCCTCCACCACTTCAGCCCTTCTTAGCAGTTCTCCATAACAAAGCTAGCCTCTCTTCTCATGTTCTCATTCTCACCCTCTGTGTCAAGAAATTTCCCCATTAATTACCTACTCTGACATCTT
Organism: Puma concolor; assembly: GCF_028749965.1. Classification (NCBI taxonomy): domain Eukaryota; kingdom Metazoa; phylum Chordata; class Mammalia; order Carnivora; family Felidae; genus Puma; species Puma concolor. The sequence goes on along the minus strand of NC_141675.1, from coordinate 26,948,225 downwards.
CAATCTTCTCCTTTCTCTCTGCTCAGATGCACACTACAGTCTCTCCTATCATTGAAAACAAATACCCAGCTTCAATCAGTCCTATACTGGTGGTTAATACCCTCTCCCTGCCCCCAAGTCTTGCTTCTTCAAAGAGTAGTTTATAGCCCTGAATCCATTTCTTCCTCTCCAACGCATTGTTCAGTTCTTTGTAGGCTATCTCCCTTTCTTTCCTCTTCTCTCAAATGCTACATTTCAAACTATTCTTTGGAGCATCTTAGCTACCAGAAGCAATGGCTTCCCTTATCTATTCTGCACTAGCTTATCTATTCTGCACTCCCCTTATCTATTCTGCACTAGCTGATACAATTGACCTCTCCTTCTTCAACTCTTCTTCTCAGCACCCAGTGTGCATTTCTGTTTCTTTCCCCTCCTTTCTAATGATTGTCTCCCCTTACCCTTCTTACAAATAGATATCACTAAGAGTCTTTTTAAGAATCCAAATGCCTCTGAAACCTACAACTCTGACCAGCCATAAACTCTTTTCCTCTATTCCCCAAACCAAGTGGTTCCCTTCACTCCTACACTGCCCTTTCTCAGGACTTTCCTGCTTCTGGGATGGTGCTACACGCATGCAGGAAGCCCACAAATCATGTAGCCCTCTTCTTTATACCTTAGTTTCCTACTAGAAGAGTCTTCCAGAATCATGATGAGTTCCTCCTGTCCTCACCCTGTTACATCATCCAATTGTTGCTTGTCTTAGAGACTATGAGAACGTACCCACTAGTCTCCTAGCTTCCTATCTCTCAGCGTTCCATATATTTCTACACTGAGTGTCCTATTCAAAATCCTCCCAAGTCTGGCTGTGTTCATACACTCCATTAAAAAATTATAAATAGCACTGTACTTGCTACTTAACAAAGCAAGTGACCACAGACTTTGTCTTTTATGTGCCTACCAGACAGGATCATCTTCTTCCCCAAATACCCACTTCCCAGGATTTTCCAACTCTGTGCTTTCCTTCACGTGATTTCTTCTCCCTGAAACCCTCCATGCCTCCTCTCTGCTTGCCAAAGTCTTTATTATCTTCTAAGGTCTGCTCCAAGTCTGTATCCTCTATGATGCCTCTTTCCCCAGCCCGGAAATACTTCTACAAACACTATATTTTAACCTCCATTCTCAGACCCGTATCCTGGACTACTTTATGTCATAGATTATTGTCTTGAAAATATTCTAAATTCTGTGGGGACTGACTCCATGTCATCTTTATTATACAACTCAGAAATTCTTTCATTAAGCAAATATTTTCTAAGCAATTATGTGCCAGGAACCGTTCAAAGTACTAGGGATGCATCAGTGAGCAAAACAGTCAAAGAGCTCGACTCTCCTGAAACTGACTTTCTAGTCCAACAGAATGCCAGTACAGTGACTTTGTCTTTAAAGGTGTTCAGCAAAGGTTTACATGCATGGGAGGAAACAAATAAAGAAGAAGAGAGGAGGAGAAGGAAAAAGAGAAGGTCAAAGGAAGGCCTGTCCCAGAACAGTCCTCCTTCCCTGAGGTTCCCCCAGGCTAAGATTGGGTGTAGCCCCTCGTGAAATTATGCTGAGCTGGAATTCTTGACCTCATTGTCGTCCACACCCACGTCCTTAGATATTGTTGGCTCTCTAAGAATTAAGCCAGGGTGTAGGGGCAATAAGATATTCTCCTTTGTGTTGAAAGGGCTCTGGCTAATACAACCAGACACACTTACTTTGAGGAGAAAACCTTAACTTTGGTGGGCTTAAAGAATGTGACCTACTTTATTTCCTTGGCTTCCCAAATGGCCTGGACTCCCTGCTTCTCCTCCTGGTCCTGGAGGCCCCTGAAACAAAACAAGGATTGCAAATATAGCAGAACATAAAGCAACTTCCCCTTAAACCCCCTGTGTCTCTTCTAAGAGGAAAATGAACCACAGATGGGAAAAGAATTATGGCTTTACTGATTTCTGCTCTGGAAAAAAGTATCACAGCTGTCAAATAAAAACTAGTAAATAAAAGAAAATTAATAAAGTAATTCATGCCAGATGTGGCCTAACTGATCATGCTTCCTTGTGAGTCTTCTTTTCCAAAGAGATTTTATATTCTCACTGTTTTGCTTTTACAGCAGATGTTGCTAAAATGTCTAACATTTAAAGAAGGCATTCCAAATGACATTTGTCTTTAACTGTATTCTGTCTGGTTCTTTGTTTTGCTAGAAAGCATTTTTTTAAAGGTAAACATATATTTATTTGCAACTAATATAATTTGTACAAATAGAAAGTTCAAGAAGCTTCCCCCCAAATAATTAGTATTAATAACAAGATATATTCAGGTGTACCAGATAAATGTTCTGAAATAGTTTTCCCTTCCCGACTGATAAATTAGAAAAGTAAATGTACATAAGTCCCCATTTACCGTTAGAAGAAAAAAACTAAAATATTTAGAATTTAACAAGAAAGATAAAGACCCATATAAAGAAATTTTTAAGATCTTATTGAAGAACGTAACAAAAGTTAAACAGGTGGATAAATATACCACATGTCAATATGGAAAATCTGTTTGATATAATAGAAGTTTCTTTAGCATTCTAGAAAGCATGTTTTATTGGAATAGCTTTAGAACTAACCATTTAAAAATCCCAATTCACACACAGCCCAACTGCCTTCCCATGTTACTAACCCTTGGGATCAAATTTTTCCTTTGGGATATCCAAACATATGGCAACACAAATCTCTTTTAGTTAAAATGTTTACATAGGTACTTGTAATAATTCCAACACCAATGAATGGAAATCATTTTCAAATTTCTTTTTTGCCATGGTTACTGTAATTTAAAAATAAACAAACCATATCTGTGTAGTAAGCATGCTACTTAGCAAATTTTGTTCAGAAAAAAAAAATTATGACATTAACCTTTTTTATCTTGAAAAAATTAAGGATGTACTAAGTTGGACATAAAAAATTTCCTAATAGGAAAGACTGTTAAATAGTATATTGGTTACCAGGGAAGATGATAATAATCTTTCCACAATCTTCGTTTTTTTCTCCTCCCTCTCCCTTATTTATCCTAAAAGAAGAATCTCAATTTCACTTTCCATAGCTGTCAATCCTTTCCCTTCTAACTCTCAGTCCTACCACTTCATGGAGCTAGCTCCCGTGACATCCACGGGATGTTTTCTGTTCTTTTCTGTTCTTACCTTAGTTGATTTTGATCATGTATTCTTTGAAACTTTTCCATTAAGTTCTGTAACACTGGTTACCATGGCCTTCCTGGTCCCTCTCGGGCCTCTTCTCAGCAAACTTCAAAGACTCCATTGGCCTCTTAAATCTCCATGTGCCCTGAGGCTCCTCTGATCTTATTTTCTCATTTAATCCTCTCTTCCTGAGTGATTCCCCCATAGATTCACATATCACTTTACAAAATAACCCCTAAATATTTGGATCTCTAGTTCAGACCACTCAACTAAACGCCAGACCCATAAGTTAAAATGTCTATTGGAACTGATTACCAAAGATAATTAGATTTACTGCAAGTCATACTTGGGTTCATTCTCTTTATTAAGGAAGCCCAAGGTGGAAACTAGGAATCATCACAGACCCCTCCCTTAGCTTATCTCTCAAAACCTATCAAGTACAAGTCCTACAGATTCTATGCCTTTCTGTATACATCTCTCTTCTGTTCCTATTGCAATCATCTACCTTCAGGCCTTCCTGCATTCTGTCTAAATTCCTGGATTCCCTGACTGTAGCCTGGGCTCTCTCTAATCCATTCTTCATGACTTTTCCTTTGGATTTAAAATGTCAGGCTAATGCTGCCACTTTTTCTGAAATTCTGAATAGCTCTCAGAATAAAGTTTATGGTCTTTATTTATTAATACACAAAATCCCTCAAAATGTTGGGACTGCATGTCTCCATTGTCATCTGTGACTACTTCAATCACTGTATGTTTATGCTTAAACCATCTGAAGTCACCAAATACTTCTTGTTTTATATCTCCGCACTTGTGCAAGTTCTTCCCTTAGCTGGTCCATTTTTCCATCTGGAGAGAGGTACAATCTCCCTGTTCTGAAAATCTTATTTTTAGCATCACTGTTTCAAGAATACCTGAATCCCCTGGCTATACTGGGTCTCACAGATTCCTTTACTCTGTATGTAGTTCTTCATTCATTTCTTTCTCTCATCCACTAGATACTAGCCTGTACATTCCTTGAAGGAGTATACCCTATTGACTTCATATTTCTGGAATTTTGTCTCTAGGTACTTAGTACAGTACCTAGGTACTTAGTAGAGTACTTAGAACCTCTCAGTCCACCCATTCATTCATCTATCCATTCACCTCTCCAGGAAAATCCCCCAAGAGGGATGAAATAATGTGTTTAACTTGATTTTCCGTATGAAATGTTTGTGTACTTCACAGGACGATGAAGTAAAAAGATTTCAATTATCCTTGACCAAAGGCATAAATTGGAAGTCTGGCCTAGGAGTTCACTTTCTGCGCTTCCTTCAGACATAATGAGCTCTATGAGATGAAATAATTTCAGGGAGATTACTTCATGTGTAGTCACTTTGAGCACACACAAGCACAGTGAGAGATTATCTTGTTTGAAAGCCCTCCAAAATGGAATGGATGGGCAAATGGAGGGACAGAGGGATGGATGGATGGATGCAGACAGCGCCTGGTCATCAGAACATCAGAGAACCTGATCCTGTTTCCTATGCAGGACCACACAAAATACCAGACTGGCATTTGTGATTGCTTGAATAGGCCTCAAGCTTCATTGAACGGTTATCCAGATAGGTTACCTATTCAAATACTGCTGGTTGTATAGGGCACCATGTTTTTAAAGGAAAGGTGAAAAATTCCCTGCAACCCCAGGATATCAAAGAGCCAAAAAGTTACCTTTATTTGAGGCCAAGAGCAGCTATGGAATATAAAAAGAAGCTTAGGGCATTTAAAGGAAAAGGACACCAGCTAGAGATCAAATCTCCATCGGCTTTGTGGCAATGGCAGCCTTTTATTGAGTATTTTGTGCAAAGCACTGTGCTAAGAGGTATATGTTTACACTATCCAGACTTTCTCAATCCTTACAATAACACAGTGAGATACATATTATTGATACCATTGTTTACCAATAAAAAATAAATTCTCAATATATTTAACCCCAGATCACTGTTAACAAGAGGGTGAGATGGGAACTGAACTTGATTTTGACTCTGAACTCCTAGCTACTCTGCCTGCTGTTTTGAAGCCTGTTTGGGGACAGGATTCCCTAACTCTACTATTCATGCATCAGCTGAGATTGGAGTTTTAAAAATGTGAATCTCCAAACTTGATGCAGGAGGCTGGGGCCAGATCTACCCTGCAATATGGGGACTTGGGCTGGGGGTCTTTTGCTTGTGTTCAGACTCTGTGACAGAGTCTTCTGCAATCGCAACTGCTTAATACAGGTGTTAAGTGATGATATAAAGGAGATGTTTAGAGTTTAAATGTTTTAAAAAATTGTCCTTAGATAGTATCTGATCAGAAAGGATAGCACTAGGATTTGGGGATTAATGGCTGCTACAGTGCCAAGGACACCTCGACTTTGGATGGGATGTAGCTGGGCAGGGACAAGAGATGCAGGCTCTTCTCATGCTTAAAAGGAATCCTGTCACTTATTAATTTCTTGGGGGCAAAACCTTGCCTACAAGGACAACCGGTAAATATCAGGCTGAGCAAAAACTACTCAAGGAGACTAAATGCTCAGCATCTTTAAGAGTCAGATATGAGCTAATTCTGAGAAAATCAAAAAACAAGAGGCCAGCCCTTGCTGGTGGGCTAATGCAGGAACAAACCCTGAGACACCTGAGGTGTTGATGTTGACCGTGCTAATCTAGGACATAGCCTCTAACTCAACTTCTAATCCTTCATGCCTCCTACACTCCATCCATACTGGATCATTTATCATTCCCCAAACTCACTTTGGTATCTCTTTTTAGATTTTCTGGCTCCTTTTCCCAGATGCCTGCCTCTCCCTTGGTCATTGGAAAACACCTCCTTATCCTGCAAAAGCAAAACCACTCTTCTGCTCTAAAGCCATCCTTTCTCCCACCATTCTACCTGAGGTATAATTCTACATTAGCATTTAGTACATCACATCTCAACTATTCGTTTGTATCGGTCTCCTTTATGAGATTGGGAGCGTGCACTTTTATCTTACTACAGAACGCACACACAGGAAGCCCTCAGTAAATATTTGAGTAAAAGGAGTAGTTGATGGATCATTGAACCTAGATTATGCGGAATGATGAAATGCAATCACTGCAGTACAGATTATTAGTGTATTACCACGGCCTTTCTTACACTGGAGACTCCTCGCATACTTTGAGCATAAAATGTCCCTGCTAAATTAGATAATACTGATGCAATGCAGTAGTATTAAACATTTACATAGTGCTTACGACACCGCAGGCACTGTTCTGAGAACCTACGTATATTAAACCATTTAATTTCCACCTGATGCAGTAGATACTATTACTATCCTTATTATGCAGCAGAGAGAATTGAGGCATAGAGAGGTTAAACAAATTACCCAAAGCCACAAAGATAGATAGGAAAGTACAAATCTGGCCATCAAACTTAGGCACCCTGGCTCCAGACACTGTGCCCCTGACCACTATGCTACGCTTGGTAAAGATGACAACAGAAATTCTACTTTATATCCCAAATTGACATGGAATAATTCCAATTTTTCTGGGTATTGCCTGACATTAGTGATTATTTCACTAAAAACAAACAAACAAACTGAGAATAATTCCAACACTAACTAGAATTAGGATTGGTGTCTGATTTTCCTTTCCTCTTCTAGGCATTGGTTATGTTAGTGTGGTACCCCAGGGTAAACCAGACGAGAAGGAAGGTATGAAAGAAAATGCCATTCTTTTCAAGGTTACGTCTTTTTTATTATGCCAGAGACTGTACTTCTTTCATATCATAGCCATATACTTGGTTGGATTAGCACATTTTGATTTATGCAGAATTCCCCAACACTGCATAAATTAATAAGTCTTCAGAACACTGTCAACACACCTCACATCCTTTTTTCCAAATGTATGTCCTAAGAAAAGCCTTAAGGCCTGCAATTAAAAAACACTCCCGTTATTCCACCTAAATGGCTTGTTCGTGTGTGCTGTATGAAGCCTGTGTCAGTGGATTTATAGAGCCCATAAAGAATAACACTCTCTTGTATATATGATTGGTTTTGTCTCCCGTGGTTTTCCTTTGGAAACAACAATTTTGAAGTCTCATCCATCATGTCCTGAATATAGAAAATTCTACACATCTTTGAAATAGCACTTTCACTGTGTTGACAAGGGTATTTCAAGAAAAGCAAGCAAAGAAAGCAAGCCATGATTTCTAGCCAGATAAATGGAAGGGGTAGAGAGAAGTGGTGCCTTTTGACTAATGCTGGCAATGCCAAGAGGTTGAATGATTTATAACTATGATCAATCTTGCCAAAGCAAGATTAAAGGGGACTCACTCAGAGAAGTACACTATAGGGCAAATGGAACAGCTTATTTGAGTAACAGCCACTTGGATGCAATTTTGGATTGTAGAGAAGGGAATTACCAAGCTCTTTGGATTTAACCCATCTACATTTTAATATTTTATATAAACAGATGAGATAATCACCTGATATACGTTTCCCTTGGCATTTGCTTTTTTTTTTTAAATCCCAGTTGGTGGTGGCAGCGTTTTTAACGATTCAAGGATGTGAATGCAAAATAGTTACTTTTCATCAATTTAGTCCTACAATGAAATTTTAAAGTTTTCATGCTGTTTGAAGGAGCACATTCATCAAAATTGGGAACAAATATCCTCACGAGTAGTTATTCATATGCTTTAAAATACTGTGTCATGAGATACAGGTTTATGCAAATAGCTTAACCATTTTGATGATGAACACACCCACTTACATGTTGGACCATTGCCTAATGGACACAAAGTAACGGATCCCCTTTATCCCATTATCCAAGTGCAAGTCCCAACTGTGTCTCATTCATTCATTTACTAATTGATTCATTATATAAATACATGTTGAGCTCCACTGTGTGGCAGCCCTGTTGTTTTAGGCTCTGGGATATACGCAAGACAAAATTCTGGACCTCAGAGAGATTAAAGTCTACAAGAGGAGACAACAAGCTAAACACATATATACTATAATAGCAGTGAGGCAATGGCCAGATCAGGTAGGGCCTTTCTACTCAAAGTGTGGTCTGGGAACCAGCAGCATCGGTATCACCTGGGAGTTCACTGGAAGTGTAGAATCTCGGGCCCCACCCCAGACCTTCCGATCTGTATCTGCAGTTTAAAAAGTTGTCCAGGTGATTCTTAGGCACTTTGAAGTTGGAGAAGTGATGTGGGAAAGTCACTCCCATCACAGGGTGTGTCTGTTAGAATCACCTGGGGAGAATTCAAAGTTACTGGTACCCTGTCCTTACCTCCAGAGATTCTGATTTAAATGATGTGAAGAGGGTTCCAGATGGTGGAGTGTTTTACAATCTTCCCAGGAGATTAGGACATGTGTCTAGGTTGAGGATCACTGAAGTAGGTTGTATCCTGGATGCAATGGGAAGCCCCTAACGATTGAGATCAGAGGAGTGGCATGACCCAATTTCTACTGAGGAGGAATTCTTAACCTCAAAGTAACCGCTGAGCTGCTGAGGCAAAGAGGGCTAGAAGCCATCTCCACCTCTGGGTCTGACAGAATGACAGCCCATCCGGCAAGGTAGGGAACGCAATGCAATGTGGCCACCACACTGAATGCGGAAGTCAAACCTTTGCTGGTTCACAGGCAATGAATAGCTCCTTCTGAAGAAAAGACACTGCAAGGACATCCACATTAAAGCCAAGATCAAAGCCAGGTGTAGTCCCTTTCTCTCATTACATACCTGAGGACCTTTAATTCCCAGACCTCCTTTTTCTCCTTTCATACCAGTCTCTCCTCTGGGACCCTACATGTAGAGAATTAAAGCATTATTTGCTTTCTAAAAGAGAACACTTGAATAATAACTTGAATATTAAATATGGACATGATAAGTCAGTCACGTGGACAGAAACTGGAAAGAGAACTCTACCCATGCCCTTGGCTCTGTCTTGATCTGTGAGTGTCCCCTCTGTGCATGTATACAAGGGTCCAATCTGCAATTTCAGCAGTTGGGCATTTACAGTCAACTGAATAAATACTCAACAGTTGAATATTTCAGTATTGCTTTCTGATTATCCTAAGCATCTTTAGACTCCAAATGCATATATTTCTTATGTGATAAAGAAAATGATCCTTAATTATGTAATCTGAAAATGAAACATTAAAATAAGTTTTCAATTCAATAATCACACTGAAGACTGGTCATAAGATACAGCATGTGGTAAGGTGAAATTTGGATATTTCTACTTGTAAAATATTATATTGCCTGTTAATCATGGCCTCCATACATTAGGCAGATAAACCTTCATGCTGTTTTTGGCTTTTCCATCCCCTTTTAAATTTTTTCATGAAGAAAGAGTAGAAGAAGGGATGTTGTTGTATTACTTGTTTAGCATGAAATAAAGCCAGCCAATCTACTGAAATGCTTCCCCACAACCCCAGTGGCAAATATTTCTCACTTCAAGATAAGACAAGTGAACTTTCCTCAGTTGGCAAGAAAAACAGAAAAAAGCAATCAAGCTCAGAAGAGATAGAGGTCCAAGGGGGCAGATTGTTTACCGCTCTCAAGTCTTGGTAAAAATGTGGACAAAATTTTTCCTCTGATGTCTAAGGATATTTTGCCCAACTTTCATGCACCATGGTGCCAACATACAATTGTTAATTTTTTAAAACTATGTGGATTAAAACCTTGAAAAATTATAGAACCATTGCTTGTTCTGCATTTGCCAAACAGCAAAATTATTTCTCAAGATTTCAAAGCCAAGTTTGAGAAAAAATAAGTTCTAACTTTCTATACTCTGACCTCTTTTCTTTCATCTCAGCATTTTCTAGGACTTCCTTTCCCTTTTCAGAATTATTTCAGGCTACATTTTGGCACATGCTTCCTTTCCCCTCATGTGATCAGTGTAAGAGCCAACCATGGGCTCTTCCTCAGAAAGGAAAAAGTGCTGGAGGCAGCTCTCTGGGGGAAGTGAACAAGAAAGACAGGCTGAGTGCCATGCTATAGAACACCCTGAAGACTTCAGCTGTATTTGGAACAATTCTTTCCTAGAGTAGAGCCAACTTTTCTACAACACAGGAGTCCAAATATGTAACACTGAGCTCTTACTGTGCTACATTGACCAAAATTCCCAGTTTGAGGCTCAACATTTTCTTTGGCTTAAGGTCTCCCTAGAACATCCCAGCTAGCTTGGAGTTATTGCACGGGGACCCTATCCAGCATGTTCATTCTCTTTTCACCTCTTGAGGCACAAAATAAAGGAGACTAAATGCTGGTCAAGTCAAGACTGTGTCGCTTCCTTACTTTATTACTTTGAAAACACTTTAAGCATCTGTAATTCTGCAAAGAGGTTTGATGAATTCCATCAAATCTCCAGATTCTTCATGTTGTCACATTCTGTTTAGTACTGATATGTACCTGAGGGCCCTTAAGTCCCCATGAGCCTTCAAGTCCATCTGGGCCTGGGATGCCTGTTTTCCCCTGTGGTGAGAGAGAAATCAACCTGTTAACACTGTTTCCTGAGAATTTTGTCTTCTTTCTTCATGTACAACATTGTATAGTTTCAATCACAATACAGTGCAGGATCTTTGGAAAAAATACGAAAAATAAGGGAGAATACAAATAAAGAAATAAAACTCTTCTACAATCTTATAAACCAGAGATAACCAAGGCTACTATGTTGGTACATTTGCTTTCAGTCTTTATACATATGCACACTTACATACTCTTTTTTTCTGTAACATTTCTAATATATCTAACTTGGGCATTTGGCCTGAAAAAACTCACAATTTACTTCACATTTTCTTAATAAGTCTCTGGAAATCTTACAACATTATATTTATATTCAAATAGATTAAATATCTATGAATCAAAGTTAAGCATTATCTTCACATTGCTCTTGAACTCTGCCAAAGAGTTCCAAAAAAAAAAAAAAAAAAGGATTAAAAGGCTTAATTTAGTCAACTATTGAAATAGCCTAAATTTATGCCTCAATTGTTACACAATGAGATGTGATTAGAGGTCCCCTGCTAATTAATGCTTTTTCCTAGATCTCATAAAGAGGAAATTTCTCGGGGCGCCTGGGTGGCGCAGTCGGTTAAGCGTCCGACTTCAGCCAGGTCACGATCTCGTGGTCCGTGAGTTCGAGCCCCGCATCAGGCTCTGGGCTGATGGCTCAGAGCCTGAAGCCTGTTTCCGATTCTGTGTCTCCCTCTCTCTCTGCCCCTCCCCCGTTCATGCTCTGTCTCTCTCTGTCCCAAAAATAAATAAACGTTGAAAAAAAAAATTAAAAAAAAAAAGAGGAAATTTCTCAACACTTTCCCCAGCCTCATTTCATTCTTTTCATGCCATTATTCTGGTTTTCCTCTCCTTTTTGTTGAAGTCTAACCTTGAAATGTGTGTGTGGAATGGAGTGATGTCTGTGGATGGTAAACTCTCTTAGTCTTCATCTGAAAATGTCTATATATTTATTCATACTTTAGCTAGGTATGGAATTCTAGATTAACAGCTATTTTTCTTCTGCACCTGTAAAATATTACTTTGCTTTCTTGAATATTTTATTGCTGAACACGAGTCTGCTGCAATATAATTTGTTACCCTTCTCATGGATAAAAATGCCTTTTCTCTCCGGTAGTGTTTAAGATGTTTTCTTTAGCATTCCAGAGTTTTACCATGATGTGACCGAGAGTGGATTTATTGTTTATCCTCATTGTATTTTCAACCTGAGAATGTGTTTTTCTTGAATTTTATAAATTCCAAGTCATAATTTATTTTTCATAAATCTTATAGATGACATGTATAATACATCACTAACATGTACAAAGAAGATAGGATATGATATTTGGTATGGTCAAGTTTTGAACAAAACACTCAGAATGTCCAATTTGTATTAGAGTTTCACAGTACTCTCATTTTAAAAAGGGTTTATATAAATTGTAAGATTCCAGAGTCAACCGAACAAAAATCTAAAGGAAAGATTACTCAACTGAGTTACTAGTTTGTACTTGATACCTGAACAAAGTTAAATTTAACAGTATTTGGGCCATCTAGTGTCTTATCATTGATTTTTACAATCTTTGATTAGAATGGTCAAATTTTCATCTTAAGATTTGAGTTTTTGAAATTGTAGCCTAAAAGTTTTCTAGTATTTTATTCCAAAACCAATATCATCAAAAAGTGAAAGAACTTTAGTCTTGAAAGAGATTTCCCAGAGCCTTTATTACTCCTTGACTGGACACAGAATCCTTATCATTTGGAGTTAAGGAAAAAAAAAAAATCACTGTACCTGTGGGCCTGTATGTCCCCTTCGGCCATGAGCTGCCTAAAGTAGGAGGAAAGTTAGATACCATTAACTCTGAAAAAAAAATGCTTTCTATATTTAATTTAAATTAGTAATAAACACGCTAAGGCATTTTTTTTTAAGTTCTCACATATTGCTTAAAACATTTAATTATCCACTGCACCATGACAGTAAAATGTTGCCAACTCTGAATTTCATTTTTAATTTTTTTTTTTTTTTGAGAGAGTGAGAGCATGCACATGGGAGCAGTGGGGGAAACGGGCAGAGAGACAGATAGTATTAAGCAGACTCCATGCTCAGTGTGGAGCCTGACACAGGACTCGATCCCATGACCCTGGGATCATGACCTGAGCCGAAATCAAGAGTCAGACACTCAACAGACTGAGCCACCCAGGCATCCTGCCAACTTTGAATTTTTATCCTAGGGCAATAGGTAATAAAAAATAATAGACAACTGAAATCTGTACATACTTAGAACAGATTGTGGTCAATAATTTGCCCTTCCCTAAACTATTACTAGAACTGGTCACAAGCTCCAAAATTGATTGATTCAAATTTAATTTCTTTTCACTTTTCCAAAGTACTAACAACCCAAAAATCAAGAGTGTAGTAGCCAAAAGGCAGGAAGCCAGAGAAAAAGCTGGGAGAACTTTATTATAATTTCAGAATCTAAAGATAGCCAGACTAATTTTATACCCCTTTACCCAAAAAGCCAAACAATATGCTTACCTGTTAAAAATTAAAGAACCATCCCAAGCATTCAAAAATTCTCAATTCAGTATGCTAATGAAATTAAATTAAAATAATAGCACTACACAATCAAGTGAAATTTTCCTAATACTTTCATATATAAGATTAGGGTCTGGGTATATTTCAGATCAACATATTATAGATCTGTAAATCACACAGAGGCATTTTATTGTCTAACTTATGATCTCTCAAAGTTATAGCAAAATTGACACCAAGATTTGCAAAATTCAGTAAATATCAGACAACATTTTCTTGATGGAAACTTGAGAGATTCAGATCAAAATTCAATGTGAGGCCAGACTTTAAATTCTTCCAATCACATTTCAGTTAACTTCTATTGTTATCTAGGAAACAGACTGTGTATATCTGGAGAAATGGAGACCCATTTCTTTAAAACTCTAATGAGTCATGTTGAGAGGAGAGTCTAAATCCTCTCCATCAGGAGGAAAAGAAATTCTCTCCACTCCTTTAGTACAAGAGTTTATCTGATCTGGTTTAATGCACTTCAGTCTCATTCAGAAAAATATCTATCAATCATCTACTACCCACAAAGCATATTGAATGGGAACCATAAAGATTACACACACACAGTTTGTGACCTCAGAGGATGCTCATACTTTGGATTTGGGGAGGGTGAAGAGATAAATATTACAATATTTACAATGTATAGTATGGCAAATGCCATAAGAAAGGGGAAGATGGAAATATGGGTTTCGGAGAAAGCAATTATATCCAGTTTGTCAGATTAGGAAAATATTCCTACAGGATTTTTTTGTAATTAAAAATTTTTTAATGTTTATTTTGGAGAGAGAGAAAGACAGTGCACGAGTGGGGGAGGGGCAGAGAGAAAGGGAGACACAGAATCCAAAGCAGGCTCCAGGCTCTGAGCTGTCAGCACAGAGTTCAACCCAGGGCTCTAACTCAGACTGCGAGATCATGACCTGAGCCAAAGTTGGATGCTTAGCCAACTGAGTCACCCAGGCGCCCTGAAGAAGATTTTAAGTTTATGTAAGTAATCTCTATACTAATGTGAGGCTTAAATTCATGACCCTAATATTAAAGAGTCACATGCTCTACTGACTAAGCCAGCCATGTGCCCTAGAAGATATTTTTGATCTGAGTTTCACAGAATGTATAGGAGTTTCACAGGTAGAAGAAAATGAAACAACTCTTTCTAGTAAAGGGCATTCCTTTCTAAGTAATGAAGTAGAGGCAGGAAAATAGGAAGTGTATTTATGGTGGCATTTCTAGGACAGAGGTGTCAGAAGAGAGGGGAGTAGTAGGGTTACTTAACTGAAGGGTTCATACTCCATTTAGCAGAAACTACTGGCACTCTTAAAGCAGGAAATGTACATGGCCAGATTTGGGCTATAAGTGGATAGATCTGGGTGTGGCAGGCACAACTTGAACCTACATTCAGTCAAAATAAAGAGCATCCTATATGATTTAAGGGATATGAAACAGGACTTTACATTCAAAAATTTTTCTCTGCTCCGTGGTCACAGTGTTTGAAATAACATCAATAAACATTTGGTGTCTGTGTCTTTAAGGTTCAACTTTGAAAGAGCTTGATTAAAATTAGTCATCTCAACATCTCGCAGCCTTAGAGGCACTGGGGTGAGTAGTAGTAAGCCAAAATGACTTCTGGTCCTAGGCAGGAGTTTAGAAGCCTGACAGAGGATAAAGATTTTCATCTACCATTCATGCACATCATGGAAACATCTCTAGAAGTAATCATCTAGCACTTTCATTAGTGGCTATTTGGGATTTAAACTTTATTTAAAAAATTTTTAACATTTTATTTTTGAGAGACAGAGAGAGATAGAATGCAAGTAGGGGAGGGGCAGAGAGAGAGGGAGACATGGAATCCGAAGCAGGCTCCAGGCTCTGAGCTGTCAGCACAGAGCCCTACGTGGGGCTCGAACCGACCAACCGCGAGATTATGACCTGAGGTGAAGTCAGACGCCTAACTGACTGGGCCACCCAGGCACCCCTGGGATTTAAACTTTAAATGGAAGTCATGGGTTTGAGATGCCTTGGGTAGGTGTGAGAGACTGAAAAAAAAAAGGAGGGGGGGCACCTGGGTGGCTCAGATGGGTGAGCATCCGACTTCAGCTCAGGTCATGATCTCACGGTTCGTCAGTTTGAGCCCCACGTCGGGCTCTGTGCTGATAGCTCAGAGCCTGGAGCCTGCTTCCAATTCTGTGTATCCTTCCCTCCCTCCCTCTTTCTCTGCCCCTCTCCCACTCGTACTCTCTCTCTCTCTCAAAAATAAACAAACACAAATAATCCAGTGAAGAAATGGGCAGAAAACATGAATAGACACTTCTCCAAAGAAGACATCCAGATGGCCAACAGGCACATGAAAAGATGCTCAACGTCACTCCTCATCAGGGAAATACAAATCAAAACCACACTCAGATACCACCTCACACCAGTCAGAGTGGCTAAAATGAACAAATCAAGAGACTGTAGATGCTGGAGAGGATGTGGAGAAACGGGAACCCTCTTGCACTGTTGGTGGGAATGCAAATTGGTGCAGCCGCTCTGGAAAACAGTGTGGAGGTTCCTCAAAAAATTAAAAATAGATCTACCCTATGACCCAGCAATAGCACTGCCAGGAATTTACCCAAGGGATACAGGAGTGCTGATGCATAGGGGCACTTGTACCCCAATGTTTAGAGCAGCACTCTCAACAATAGCCAAATTATGGAAAGAGCCTAAATGTCCATCAACTGATGAATGGATAAAGGAGTTGCGGTTTATATACACAATGGAGTACTACGTGGCAATGAGAAAGAATGAAATATGGCCCTTTGTAGAAACGTGGATGGAACTGGAGAGTGTGATGCTAAGTGAAATAAGCCATACAGAGAAAGACAGATACCATATGTTTCACTCTTATGTGGATCCTGAGAAACTTAACAGAAGACCATGGGGGAGGGGAAGGAAAAAAAAAAGTTAGAGAGGGAGAGAGCCAAACAATAAGAGACTCTTGAAAACTGAGAATAAACTGAGGGCTGATGGGGGGTGGGAGGGAGGGGAGGGTGGGTGATGAGCACTGGGTGTTACATGGAAACCAATTGGACAATAAATTTTACATTAAAAATTTTTTTTTAAAAAAGAAAACAAGGAAATAGGGGAGATAATTCCACAATTTTGCTTTAAAATTTTTAATGTTTTAAATGGGGAAGATTAAATCCCAAAATGTCTTAATGTTGGCCCATGGGCTTGCAGTTATGTGGTAACACATCCAGACAGCCGAACTTACCTGTGAAAGGAAACGTGAATGAACACAGCAAGAAAGGAAATATCCCCAAAGACATCCTGGGAGTAAGAAGACCCAGAACAGGATACTCAGTCTTGTTGGTCCCACCTAGCCTGGCTTTGGTAGTTTAGCTGAGCCCACTTTCTCAGATAGATATGGACTGATTTGAGACACAATCCCCGGGGAAAAAAATCAGGGTATTTTTAATGGCGAAATATCACATTAATACTGAACATTAATGGCAAACACTCATTCACAATGACGAATGACTGCCTGGGGGCACTTCAAGCTGCCTCTGCAGAAGTGCCAAGAGAGATGAAAAGGGCACAGCATAACAGCCCTCTAGATGGAATAGGACTGAAGGCCATGTTTTAGTTTGAGGCTACAGTTGCTTCTCATTATCCATGGCACCAGGATCTGTTCTAATTCTCAGTAGATCTGCGCTCAGAAAGAGCCAGTCTCCCATTCCTGCCTCCCTGCCCCCAGCACTGTGGCTTTCTGGCCCTGATCCTACTCTGGACCCCTACCCCAATCCAATCCGTTACAGACTGCTGGCAGAGCACCAGTTACAGCTTATCACCCCTGCAGGTCTGTCCCCCTCTACAACGGTGGTTTCAAACCGCAACATGGGGATTTAGCAAACCCCCTTCTCTGGGAACATTTGGCAATGTCTGGAGATGGTCTTCACTGTCACAAGTTAGGGGTCCTACGGGCACCTAGTGGCCAGGGATAATACTAAACATCCCACAATGCACAAAATAGCTTCCCACAACAAAGAATCGTCTGGTCCAATGTCAACAGTAGGTTGAGACACCATCTATAGAATCCATAACATGATTCTAGGTTCCTTGAGAGCAAGGATTAGGTCTTATTTGATTTTGTTGCTCTAGTGGTTAGTGGAGTTGTTGGTACATTGTAGGTGTTCAGTAAATGTTTGTCACATGAATCAAGGCCAGATTTGGTCAAGTGCTGTTATTTCCCTGCATGCCACACTCTACCCCTGACCATCCTCCAATCACTTCTCAGTTCAGCAGAATCCTGTTGCACCAAGAAGTCCTCAATGCCTGCTATCTACCTACATTTTAGAATTCTTCAGTCAGTGGTATAGATTTTTCTTCCTTCTGAAAGGATGATAATGACTTTACTGTTACAAAAATGATACATACAGATATGTAAATATTCAAATGCAGAAAAAAAGAATAAAAATTTAAGTCATCCAAAATCCTCCATCTAGATATGACTATTATTAACATTTGGTAATCATGATGGCTTACATCTTAAAAAAAAGTTTTTTTTTAATGTTTATTCGTTTTTGAGAGACAGAGTCAGATCGCGAGCAGGAGAGGGGCAGAAAGAGAGGGAGACACAGAATCCGAAGCCGGCTCCAGGCTCCGAGCTGTCAACACAGAGCCTGACATGGGGCTCAAACCATGAACCATGAGATCATGACCTGAGCTGAAGTTGGACACTTAACTGATTGAGCCAGTTGCCCCTCCTTACATCTTTTTATGCATTTACAGAGTTCTAAATAGTAGTACTTTTGATTAAAGAGGGATCATGGTATTTATGCTATTCTAAAATTAAAATCTTACATTTAATTTTACTTGAATTTAATAGAAAAACAAAATAAATGGGGGCTATGCTACTTGTAGTTTTAAAGGCTTTATCATGTTAATTACTTGTATGTTCACAGGCCAACTTGGGTGGGCATAAAAATCTTGGACCCCTGGATTTCCTTCAGAACTCTGTAGCTATTCTATGGGACACCTGGGTGGCTCAGTTGGTTAAGCGTCCAACTTCAGCTCAGGCCATGATCTCACAGTCTGAGTTCGAACCCTGCGTTGGGCTCTGCTGACAGCTCAGAGCCTGGAGCCTGCTTCAGATTCTGTGTCTGTCTGTCTCTCTCTCTCTCTTCCCCTCTCCCACTCACACTCTCTCTCTCAAAAATGAATAAGTGTTGGAAAAAAAAAAAAAAAAGAACTCTGTAGCTATTCTACTGCTCTCCTTTTTGGCCCCAAATGTTGTGAAGAAGGCTGAAGACAGACTGAGTTTTCTATTTTTCCTGCTTGGAAATTCTCCTGATTCTTTCTTTACATAAGCAGTTTGGCAATTTCACGAAGATGTAGCTCAGTGTTCCTGTTTTTGTATCCATTTTTTTTTTCTGAGTCAGAGTATGCCTTTCAAACACCTCCATATTTGAGCGTTTTACAAAAAAATTCTTTTTATTATACTTCTGAATATTTTTTACATTCATCTGTTTAACTTAGTAATACAAATTATATTACTCCTCACTGTTGGCTCTCCACTGTCTACCTCTATCACAGCTTCTGTGGCTTCCTGATTACCATATGCCCAATTGTATTCAATCTTATTTATTCTAATTTGTTTGTTGCTTATAACCTATCTTAGACTTTCATTGCTCCCCAAACACTAGCAGCTTACTTTCTTCACTTTCCATCATCCTGTCAGTTCTTTAGGCTTTTTTAGAGTAATCATATTGCCTTAGTTTTTTTCAGACTTTAGAGAACTATTTGCCAGAGGTGTTCTACCTTTCCCCTGAATAGTTCCTCTTCTAATGAGGGTTTGTTTGTCCTTTGCTCATGTAATTTTCCTCTTCTTACTATGCGTAGGTCTTAATTTGTAATCATTTCATAATGAAGATTAATATTTTTGATTATTAATCACTTTTGATAAGGGCCACCTATTTACTGAATACCTGTATGTGGTGTAGTTGAACCTGGGTCAGTAGCTTTGATATAGGTATGTTGAATCAAACCCTTTCTCATCATGAAGTATTTCTTCTACCTCATGGCTACCCTTTTCCTTCAAATGTGGGCATTTAAGAGATTCATGGAGCTCACATAAACCCCTCAAATCATACCTCTCTGTATTGTTATAGTCACCATTTCTTCAGTCTTTATAGCCTCCATGGCCCAGACTGCTGGTTATAGATATTAAAAATGAAATATGCTTATGTTACTATTAAAAGCTGAGAACAAACTGAGGGCTGATGGGGGGGCGGGAGGGAGGGGAAACTGGGTGATGGGTACTGAGGAGGGCACCCGTTGGGATGAGCACTGGGTGTTGTATGGAAACCAATTTTACAATACATTTCACATTAAAAAAATAAAAATGAAATATGCTTCAGTTTCCCATGATTTCTGCCTCCTCTGCTACACTGCTTCTATGTATATTCCCTAATCTTCTCAAAACCTGGAAGCTACTTTCAGAGAAACCTGATCCCTGCTTCAGCTTATCAGCTTTCCAAAGCCTCCCCTCATTAGGATCTAGATTTAAAAAGAATTGGCCAATATTTGCCATCACGTGTGGCTTGAAGTTGTGGTCATTCTTTGTTAATCTCTTTTTAAGTTGTGCTCTTTTTGGTAAGTTGCACAAAACAGAATAGTAAAAAAAAAAACACCTTGACTTTGCTATCTTTAGTTGGAAGCCCTAATTTTACTCCTTAATGACATTGCTGAATCTATAACCCAAGACAGGGCCATATTTCTCAGGAGCTATGCAGTTTAAATAATATATGGTGATTCTATGTTAGCCTCTAGTGAGACTATAGTGTCTATAAAACAATAAAAGTTCATTTCCCATGCCAGGAAATCTTGGATGATATTCTTTAAGTTCAAAATATTTTTCCAGGGTATGTAAGCTGGCTACACCCTTTTAGAAAGGGAAATGAATAGCAAATGTATTTCTTTATCTGTAGGTGCATTAACACAGCAGTAAAGTACTTTCCCAGCAACCAAATTCTGCACATTTTAAATGTAACTTCTATTTTCACTTCCATTTTCTCTGCCTGGTGAAGAAGAGGAGTGTGTTTCAAGCTACAAAAATATTTTCTTGATGAAGTATAATAGCTACTTCTATGAACTTCTGCTCAAAAAATGCAATGCATAATAAATGCAATATATCAAACCAGTTTTTATTTGTGTTTGATAAATAGCCCAAATAATTGAGAACGAAGGTGGAAGGAATTGGAGAAAGCTAGATAACTAAGAATGGAAAGGAAATGCTTCAAAAGAAAAAAGACAAGTCTAATTTAGAACCCAGTCTAGGCATTTAAGTGTATTTTATTGAAGTTATCTCTTCTTATTGGATAAAAATTTTCATTTATAATTTCTGTGCTCTTTCAAGAAGTCAGGCACAGAATCTTTTTTTAAAAAGTACTCACTGAAAAAAATACAACCAAACAAAATAAGTAAAAAAGACCCCAAAATGTTAAATCAGCAATTTCATTCTTAGTATTTAGATAGTATGGAAGTTCCTCAAAAAATTAAACTTAGAGCTACCTTATGATCCAGCAATTCCACTTCTGGGTATATATCCAAAGGAAATGAAAACACTAACCAAAAAAGATATCTGCATCCCTGAGTTCACCACATTGCTTACAATAGCCAAGACATGGAGGCAACCTAAGTGGTCCATTGATGGATACAGAAAATGTGGTATATATACAAAATGGAATCTTTTATTCAACCAAAAAAAAAAAAAAAAAAAAAAGGAGAGTTGCCATTTGTGACAATATGGATGGACCCTGAAGGCATTATACTAGATGAAATAAGTTAGAGAAAGACAAATACCATATGGTCCTGGAAATATGTGGAGCCTTAAAAAAGCAAAAACAGAAAAAAACCCAAAAACCTCCAAAAACTTAACTCTTAGACACAGCGAACAGATTGGCAGTTGCCAGAATTAAGGGGTGGTGGGTGGATGAAATGGGTAAAGTGGTCAAAAGGTATAAACTTCCGTTTATAAATAAGTCATAGGGATATAATGTACAACATGGGGGACTGCAGTTAATAATACTGCATTGTATATTTGAAAGCCGCCAAGAGAGTAGATCAATCTTAAAAGTTTTCAGCACAAGGAAAAACTGGTAACACCATATGGTGATAAATGTTAACCAGACTTAAGGTAGTGATTATTTCACAACCACATATACATATCAAATCATGTTATACACCTGAAGCTAATAGGTTATATATTGGCTATATCTCAATTAATACTACATATATATGTGTGTGTGTGTGTGTGTGTATGTATATACACACACACACACATATATATACACATAAATATGCATATACATACACACAGGTTTTAAAATTGAGCACAAATAAAAACCAGTTTAGCATACTGTATTTATTATGCATTGTATTTTTCTGAGAAGTTCATAGAGCTATTTTACTCCACCAAAGAAATATTTTTGTGTCTTGGAACACACATCTTTACAAGGCACAGAGTATGGAAGTAAAGACAGAGGACTTATGCCAGGACTCACTTTCCTAACGAGCCATAAAATTCAGCAGAGGAATAGAGTTTTGGACTTAAAATGACATCACTGGCACCCTCAGCTAGCAGAGTGAGTGGGCCAAACTTTCACCACCCTTCCCCTAGCGGGCTGTCTTCTCGCTCTCTTTGCCTCAGCCTTTTCTCCTGATTGGTAATTTTCCCCGCAGCCAGCACCTTCCTGCCTCAGCTTCGGGGGCTTTCCACAAGCGCTTTGCCAGCTCTGTTCTCAGAGGTTTCCCAAGTTTCCTCACGGTCGTGCGCCCCACTACCCACAATCAGCCATTTTTATAACAGTATGGGCTACCGGAGCAGTGGGTCTCCTTGTATAGAACGGCTCTTACTGTCTTTCTTCTGGAGCCTGGTGTTCCAGGGGGGCCTGGCCAGCCTCTTCTACCCTGTCAAATGAACAGACAGATGGGTTACAATAATTACACAGCCCTGACACACTTCCTCTTCAACATCAGCTTGTGCTCCAGGGAGGGTGGATGGGTACACACCAACTAGAGAGTTATTCTCCCTTTGGAGTGCTCCCACTGGTTATAAACCATACATCTATGTGGGCAATGAGGAACTACAGGACAAAATGCTAATGCATGGCTTCGTCTGTTCATCACCACTGTATAACTTGTGTTTGGGGTACAAGTTACCGAGTATTTAAATCAAACGATCCTCACTGTGTTGCCACAGAGTGGCTAACTGAAGCATGCCAATGTGTCAAGCTGGTTTGGATTTCTACCTTTGGACTTCATGTTCTGTTTTGTCAACCTTTGTAGATTAACATCCTTAGGTGAAAAAAACCTCACAATACTCCTAAGTCTTCCCAAAAGAGAAAATGAAGGAGAAATTATGAGTTTATAAGGAGATGTGTGAGACTTAACCTTTATCACTTAGTAAAAACGGCAAATAGCATATGCTGGTTTATGATGTGGCAGGTTACATCATCAGTAGGCTATTGATCCTAGTTTGTAGATGAGAAAATTGAGGTTTACACAAAGTGGCCCAAGGCCACAGAGCTGGTAAGGCACAGAGTATTGAAACAGGACCTGGGCCCCTCCCCAAAGTAAAGTTCTTTCCACCCTATCAGACGTCTCCTCCCAAGTGAAGTCACCAAGGGAACTTTCTCATCAAGAAGATCCAGAGAAACGCATTTTCCAGATAATTATTTTTAAAAGTCTGAGAAACAAGGCAAGATGATCCAATTATGATCTCTGAGGTTTCATGAAATTAATCCCAAGAGACTTATCTTGAGAGTATGGGCTGTATGGATCTACTAGATCTTTTCCTTTTTATCAGGAACTATGAGTAATAGGATGTCTTCTTAGGGTATGTGACTTCTGGACCCTGGGAAGGCTAACAACTCATTGATTAGTTTTTCTATCAGCTAGACCTACATTTTATGTTAGAGCTTAGACATTTGCATTCATAAATGAAGACCTCAAGGATAGGGCTTGATGAAGCCCATCACCCCAAATTCAGAAGAACAAGAGTGCGTTTCTGGAGTCCTCGAGTAGCAGATAAGGAGGAGGAAAACATATTTGTGCTCCTAAAAATATTCTTTCTGTATCAAGTAGGTCACATCCTAACAAGGTTACTCTCAAATGCCCACATAATTACTTGTCTTCCACGTTCTCCTTTCAAGCCCTTGGGTCCTTCTATTGTGCTGTCAAATCCAGGAACTCCCTAAAAACCAGAAAACAGAACAATTTTGAATATTTCTCCTTAAAAAGGTAACTGTCTATAACATATTTACTCACTGCCCACTGCCCGCCCCCACCAAAAATTGACAAGAGAAGTCCAATCCATTTGAAAGCATCAACAGGAAAACGTTACAAATGGCTTACACGTGATTTCTTTTCCTCCTGTGCTCTGCATTGTCAGTAGAGAGTGGGGACCTAAGGTGAATGTGTATGTGGGGAAGCAAGCGCTCACCATACATTTCTTGTCTCTTAACTTTTGTTCTTCTTTCCTGGGGTTTATGTTAAGTCTATACTTGAGGGTCGGTAGATTTTTACTCTCCCTACTTTTGGGAGAAGGCAGACGTTTGTAATGGGTTCTGCCACAAGAAAATAAGTACACCGGGGAACGCTGAGGACTGTATCTGCCACCCGTTCCCTCTTTGTCCTCTTGGATGCCTGGTAAGCCTTCTAGCCCCATACGGTCATTCCTACTTTTCCAATTTTCAGAAAATTCTGGAATCTCGCATTTTGTCCAGTATTTACACAAACAGTCCAGCAGGAACTCATTGAAAACAGGCAGATGTTGTGGGCTAGTATCCTTAGCAGGCCAAACTGAAAGTTTTTCGTGGGTAGTTAGGACCACCAATAGGGCAGTATCGCCATGGTGCTAGGATAATCAATTGAGCGAGTCAATTCAGTCAGTAAACTGAGAGGGGACAAGAATTATCCAGTCCTGCTGAGTGCCAGCTGTTGGGCTGTTTGGCTGATAGCAGCCCAGATTACCTTCATCAATCAATAAGTAATTTGAGATCACCAACAGGGAGGTGTCATTGTTCCAGATGCTTAGAAAGATTTTTAAACAAATAGTCTATACACTCACAGAGTTTATAGGCTAAGAGAGCAAAGAAGATGAGTTTAGAATTTACTTTATAACTAAGATTACCAGAATTTATGTGAAAAATTACTTCTCTTCCCCACATACCAAAGCCAAAGATTGTATTCTACATTTTCTGTTTTATTTTTAAGTCTAAATATTTGTCTGTTAAATTCTCCAAGAGGAGTGTAACTTAATTACAATATTAGAGAATTGTATTTTGGTGAAAATAGGAAAAGAATGGTAATGTAAAATCCAAAATTTTATTCCATTGGATGTAACACAACTTATTGCGATCCAACTCCGAACTATTTAATTGAAGAGATGACATTTTAAAAGTCATACACTAGCACATTCTATAGAATAGAGCATCCTAGTTTGCATGTGGACCCATTGTTTGGTCAGTCTGGCTAGATGATCTATCCATTGTTGTAAATGCAGTATTAAAGTCTCCTGCAATTACCACATTCTTATCAATAAGGTTGCTTATGTTTGTGACTGTTTTACGTATTTGGGGCCTTCTGAATTCAGTGCATAGACATTTATAATTGTTAGCTCTTCCTGATGGATAGACCCTGTAATTATTATATAATGCCCTTCTTCATCTCTTGTTACAGCCTTTACTTTAAAGTCTAGTTTGTCTGATATAAGTATGGCTACTCCAGCTTTCTTTTGACTTCCAGTAGCATGATAGAGAGTTCTCCATCTCCTCACTTTCAATCTGAAGGTGTCCTCAGGTCTAAAATGAGTCTCTTGTAGACAGCAAATAGATAGGTCTTGTGTTTTTATCCATTCTGATACCCTGTGTCTTTTGGTTGGAGCATTTAGCCCATTTATATTCAGTGTTATTATAGAAAGATATGGGTTTAGAGTGTGATATCTGTAGGTTTCATGCTTGTAGTGGTGTTTCTGGTACTTTGTGGTCCTTGCAACATTTCACTCACAGAGTCCCCCTTAGGATCTCTGATAGGGCTGGTTTAGTGGTGATGAATTCCTCCAGTTTTTGTTTGTTTGGGAAAACCATGATCTCTCCTTCTATTCTGGATGACAGGTTTTCTGGATAAAGGATTCTTGGCTGCGTATTTTCCCTGTTCATCACGTTGAAGATTTCCTGCCATTCCTTTCTCGCCTGCCAAGTTTCAATAGATAGGTCTGCTATTACCTTTATGTGTCTACCTTTGTATGTTAAGGCCCGTTTATCCCTAGCTGCTTTCCGAATTCTCTCTTTATCCCTGTATTTTGCCAGTTTCACTATGATATGTCGTGCAGAAAATCGATTCAAGTTACGTCTGAAGGGAGTTCTCTGTGCCTCTTGGATTTCAATGCCTGTTTCCCTCCCCAGATCAGGGAAGTTCTCAGCTATGATTTGTTCAAGTACAACTTCAGCCCCTCTCTCTCTCTCTCTTCTTCTTCCGGAATTCCTATGATACGGATATTGTTCCATTTGATTGCATCACTTAGTTCTCGATTTCTCCCCTCGTACTCCTGGATTTTTTTTTTTCTCTTTTTCTCAGCTTCCTCTTTTTCCAAAATTTTATCTTCTAATTCACCCAATCTCCCCTCTGCCTCTTCAACCCGCACTGTGGCTGCCTCCATTTTATTTTGCACCTCATTTATAGCATTTTTAAATTCATCATGGCTAGTTTTTAGTCCCTTGATCTCTGTAGCAATAGATTCTCTGCTGTCCTCTATGCTTTTTTCAAGCCCAGCAATTATTTTTATGACTATTATTCTAAATTCTTGTTCTGTTATATTGCTTAAATCGTTTTTGATCAGTTTGTTAGCTGTCACTACTTCCTAGAATTTCCTTTGAGGAGAAATCTTCCATTTCATCATTTTGGCTAGTTTTCTGTACCTTATCGTTTTAAAAGCTTGTTGTGTGCTCTGAACCTCTTAGCAGCCATTGAAGCCTCTGTTTACTCATCTGACTTCCCTGTGTGAACACCTCCTCGTCCTCCAGGATTTTCAATGCCATCCTTCTCAAAGAACTCAAGAACTTATACACGCAGAAATTTAATTCTGAAATTAGTATTTGGGTATTTTCTAAATCTCAAGCTTTCAGCCCCAGCTTATGTGCTTCCCATCACTGGGTCAGCTCCTACCTCCATGCCTCCCTCCCTTTCGTTTTCATTTTCACTTCCCAGCAATGTGGAAGATGCCAGTGGGCAGGTGCACCGCTGTGCCTTCTTCTGCACCTCAACCTGGGCTCCACTGGGTCGCTCCCACTAAAAGAGTACAGCGCCCCAACCACCATACAGACCTACAAACCCCGTGAGGAGGGAGTGGGCGGAGCAGGCGTGGACCTACGTGTCACCCGCCTGGCAGCCACACCAACGTCCAAACGTCAGCTCCCCTGTTTGGTCAGTCCGAATATGAATTGTCCAGTCTGTCAATTTCTTCCTATGCAACTGGACCAAAGAGCGTCATCTAACACAAACTGATAAAACGTGGACTTCTAACAATGATATGCTTTAGAATGACGAACCTCACTAAACTGTAGCTGAAATGATCTAATTGAGTTTTCTCCCCAACATCACATGAGATTACATGAGATTTTCAAAAATGGGAAATTCCCAACAGACAAACTAGCTTTCATTTGATCAGCAGTTGACTGAATAGGCACAGATTGTAAGGAATTTGGGCCATTTGTATGTATTCTATGAATAATCTGATCATATGTGGATTCTACGTATCCTATCTTGCTCTCCAAATTTTCCTGAAATAGTAACCCACAAAAACCACATGTGAAAAAGCTCAGAGTTGGCACAAAAACAGACACATAGACCAATGGAATAGAATAGAAACCCCAGAACTAGACCCACAAACGTATGGCCAACTCATCTTTGACAAAGCAGGAAAGAACATCCAATGGAAAAAAGACAGTCTCTTTAACAAATGGTGCTGGGAGAACTGGACAGCAACATGCAGAAGGTTGAAACTAGACCACTTTCTCACACCATTCACAAAAATAAACTCAAAATGGATCAAGGACCTGAATGTGAGACAGGAAACCATCAAAACCTTAGAGGAGAAAGCAGGAAAAGACCTCTCTGACCTCAGCCGTAGCAATCTCTTCCTCGACACATCCCCAAAGGCAAGGGAATTAAAAGCAAAAGTGAATTACTGGGACCTTATGAAGATAAAAAGCTTCTGCACAGCAAAGGAAACAACCAACAAAACTAAAAGGCAACCAATGGAATGGGAAAAGATATTTGCAAATGACATATCGGACAAAGGGCTAGTATCCAAAATCTATAAAGAGCTCACCAAACTCCACACCCGAAAAGCAAATAACCCAGTGAAGAAATGGGCAGAAAACATGAATAGACACTTCTCTAAAGAAGACATCCGGATGGCCAACAGGCACATGAAAAGATGTTCAGCGTCGCTCCTTATCAGGGAAATACAAATCAAAACCACACTCAGGTATCACCTCACGCCAGTCAGAGTGGCCAAAATGAACAAATCAGGAGACTATAGATGCTGGAGAGGATGTGGAGAAACGGGAACCCTCTTGCACTGTTGGTGGGAATGCAAATTGGTGCAGCCGCTCTGGAAAGCAGTGTGGAGGTTCCTCAGAAAATTAAAAATAGACCTACCCTATGACCCAGCAATAGCACTGCTAGGAATTTATCCAAGGGACACAGGAGTACTGATGCATAGGGGCACTTGTACCCCAATGTTCATAGCAGCACTCTCAACAATAGCCAAATTATGGAAAGAGCCTAAATGTCCATCAACTGATGAATGGATAAAGAAATTGTGGTTTATATACACAATGGAATACTACGTGGCAATAAGAAAAAATGAAATATGGCCTTTTGTAGCAACGTGGACGGAACTGGAGAGTGTGATGCTAAGTGAAATAAGCCATACAGAGAAAGACAGATACCATATGGTTTCACTCTTATGTGGATCCTGAGAAACTTAACAGGAACCCATGGGGGAGGGGAAGGAAAAAAAAAAAAAAAAGAGGTTAGAGTGGGAGAGAGCCAAAGCATAAGAGACTGTTGAGAACTGAGAACAAACTAAGGGTTGATGGGGGGTGGGAGGGAGGAGAGGGTGGGTGATGGGTATTGAGGAGGGCACCTTTTGGGATGAGCACTGGGTGTTGTATGGAAACCAATTTGACAATAAATTTCATATATAAATAAAAAAAAAAAAAAAGAAAAAAAGAAAAAGCTCAGAGTGTTGTCTTCGATTCGAGATTCCCAAGTGGCTAGGAAGAATTACCATGCATTAAAAAACTATCTAAAATTAGTATAGTGGCAAACAGCCTATCACAAAAGTTCCAGAGGGTTGAATTTTCAGCCATCTCTAAGTCACTGAACATTAAAAACAAAAAACAAACAAAAAAACCTTTTACATTATTCAGTTTCTTTTGAAAGTCTTATGTAATCAAACAGACAATTTAACAATTAGGGGGGATTCTGACCAAAGTGAATGGCAATTTTATAGCAATATCCCAAGTAAATTTTTGGGCATCATATATAGATGACTGAAAGGTCTTTGCATTTGAACTAGTGTTTCTTATTTTTTTAATTTATGGATAGTTTTTGTTTTTGATTACATACTCTGAAGCTGTTTCAAAACTCTCAGGTTATCAGGCTATTATCAGAAGACGTCACTTAATCAACAATGTTGTTTTCATGTGTAAATTCCTCTGCTGTTTAAATAGTTATCTTCAATGTATACCACTTATATTTCTCAATATATTGTACTGAATTCTTTCTCTGATCAATCCATTGTCTTTAATAACTCCTCCCCCAGTATACAAAGTCCTGTGAGATTCCCAATTGCCCACATCCTTACCAGCACTTGGTGTTGTCAGTTTTTAAAAAGTTTAGCCATTCTGATGCGTGTGTACTATACCCACTATGGTACATTGCTGGTGGGAGTGTAAATTAGTATGAAATTTTTTGAAAACTGGCTTAAAAGGCTAAAGCTTATTATAGGCACATACGTTATCATTAGGCATTCTACTCCTGAAGTACAGACCCAGTGGAAATGAATATAAAAGCCAATCAAAAGGCAAGTACAAGAACATTCATAAGAGTGCTATTTATAATAGGAAAAACCAGGAACAACTCAATTATTGTTGTAGAATGGATAAATAAATTATGGTATATTCCCACACTGGATTACTATTCAACAATGACACTGAATGAACTATTGTTGCCGGCAACAGCATGGATAAATCTCACAAGCATAAACTTGAGCAAAAGAATACAGAAACAAGGAGGGTATCCTATATAATTCCATTTACTTAAAGTTCAGGGACAGGTAAAACTATGTTTTAGGACACTGATTACCTTTGGGAGGGGCTGGTAATGAATGAAGTAGACATGTGGGGAGAGGGCTTTGGGGTTGCTCTACTGTTGTCCAATGTTCTATTTCTTTAGCTGGGTGCTGAGTGCACAGATGCATTTACGTTCATCAAGCTGCGCATTTATAATCTGTATACTCTTCTGATGTTATAGCTCAAAACTAAGTTCTAGAGATCCAATGCCCCACATAATGATGACGGACAACAATACTGTATCATATGCTTCAAAGTTGCTAAAAGACTAGATCTTAAATGTTCTCATCACAAAGTTAGAAATGATAATTATTTGACATGATACAGGAATTAGCCAACCCCACGGTGGTAATCATATTGCAATATATAAATGTATCAAATCAATACCTTATGATACCTTAAATTTACACAGTGTTCCATGTCAATTATATCTCAATAAAAAGGCTTAATAAACATTTAAAAACAAACCTAAATCCTAATTCATTAAGGCTTTGGAGACTTATTTATGTGTGGGTGGGGTGATGAAAATCCTATAGTACTGACGTTCCCCTGGAGTTGGCGTATCCCCCACATTGGTGTGGGTCGTGCCTATTCAGCCAGGTTGTATCCGGGAGAGCAGGTACTTTTCGGTCATAGGTTTTGCTGAGTACAGTCTTAGCTGGCTTGGAGTCAAGAAAATTAAGCTCATACTCTCAATTGAGAGAGACTGCTGAAGAACGGAAGAGGAGAGACGGCTTTGTTACTTCCATTCTGACCCTATTTTGAGGTATTCAGAAGAAAATAATGGAGGGCATTGAAGTTCCCTGATGGCTCTGAAGCACAACAATTCTGAATATGTAGTCTCAAAAAAAAATACATGCACAAATGATGGGCAGGGTCTTCTCACTGTCCATGTTCATCCCACAGATAGCACAAGGAACTGCTTTTAAAGTTCTACAACAGTTGTACCTATGATGATTTAAACTCAAGATTGTTGTATCTTAAAGTGGGTCTCTCTCCTTATCAGAAGCTGATGGGAACTAAGCTCTGTTTAGCTCACAGCCCACTCAACCCCGACACTTACAGGGTCTCCTCGCTGGCCCTTTGCGCCTCGGTCACCAGAAACCCCTCGCTGTCCCGGGCTTCCCTAAAGAGAATACAAATCAGAAGAAGGATAAGACGAGACTTTTTAATAACACTAGTAAGAACAAAGAGCTTCCCCTCTCCCTGATTTGAATAACTAAATACCTTTCTCCTAAAGCTTTTTCTAAACCGGACAGAGGGACAACCCAAAATAGTTTCAGGCATCATATAAATAATTTAAGAGTGACCTCAATTCTTTACCACAGTAATGAAGTCTGTGTCCCAGACACATTTGTTGTCTTGTTTAGTTTTTACAGCTACTTTATAAACTAGGTATTGTTTATATCTTTCTTGTAATGAAACAGCTCAGATTCAGAGAGATTATCCATTTTCCCCAAGGTGGTTCTATCAACTAGAAACTGGGGTTCCGACTCAACTGTTCACACCCTGAAGACAGATAAAGAAGATGATGGAAGTATGGCAGCTGTTGGTGTCTGTTCTAGATGGGAATGAGTGGCACACATTTTCAATGTGCTACTCCGCACCACAGATTCTTGTCAACACCCTGTTACCATTCTTGGTGTGGTAGCTGTTTTTCATCATGGTCCCAATTCATCACTCCTCTCTGTATCTATGCTGTTTGCGATGGAACTCTGCAATGCTTTCCAACTGTGGTAGGGCAAGAGTCCCCACCCCTGAGTTTGGCCATGACTTCATCTGAGTTCCAAGCCTAGGCCTCAAGAGAACTTGTGTGTTTCTCCTTGTTCCCTTGTGCACCTGCCATGGCCACAGAAAGGTTAAGGCCAACAGAGCCAGGCAGCGCTCTCTGGCCCCAGGAGGAGGATCAGAGACATGAGGAACAAAGCCCCCAGCCAGCCCACAGACACACAAACCAAGGGCATCCATGCTCAGCCTAGACCAGTGATTTAGGCTGTGAACCTCAGACACATAGGAAATAATTTACTGTTGCATGCAACTGAGGTTTGGTGATTGTCACAAAGCAATTTTGTGGCACTAGCTGCCTGATACACTTAGGGTAGCGGTTCTACTCTGTTAGTCACACCTTTAATTGCCAGGACAGTTTGCTGTTCTCTTTACTGAATCCTTACCTGGGATCCTTCATCACCCTTTTCTCCTTTTTCTCCAGGAAGACCACTTTCACCCTAAAACAGAAGGATAAACTCAGATTTCTGTCTTCTTAATGAGAAATAGCTCAGAAGGGTCTTTATGGGACACAGAGAAAGCTCTACCTGTTCTCCATTTAATCCACCAATTCCACTTTCCCCGGCTTCTCCCTGAAAACACAGATGTGATCAGAAGAGTATGTTACATTTATGTGGAAACAAATCTGAAAGTCTAGTTTCGTCTTTCATATACAGCCTGGTCCTGAGCAATAACAAAGATTACCGAGTAATAGAAACTGTGAACAGGGGCACCTGGGTGGATCAGTAGGTTGAGCATCCAACTCTTGATGACGGCTCAGGTCATAATCTC
This sequence comes from Puma concolor, assembly GCF_028749965.1. Lineage (NCBI taxonomy): Eukaryota > Metazoa > Chordata > Mammalia > Carnivora > Felidae > Puma > Puma concolor. Next base: position 26,916,014 of record NC_141675.1, on the reverse strand, counting down.
ACATTCGTTGGCTCGAGGCCCAGGGTGGGGCTCCACACTGGGCGTGGGGTCTGCATGGAATTCCCTCTCTCCCTTTCTCTCTACCCCTCCCCCACTGGCATGTGAGCTGGCTCTCTCTCTCAAAATCAATAAATAAACTTTAAAAAAAATTAAAAAAAAGAAACAAACTGTGAACAAATAATACTCATTGCCTGCAATAAAAGACGGGAATAGACTGAATCAAATGGCTGGCAATAAAAAAGGAAGATCAAAGGAAATTTCATTTGTATAATCTACTGGTCAGTAGTCTCGAAAATAAAAATATTTCTAGATACCAGGTGGGCAGATAAATGGATATGTTTGGTACCATACCTCCTGTCCATTTAGTCCCCTGTTTCCCTGAAAATAGAAAGGGCAGTAGTGGTTAGTGTAGGAGAATGGAATTCATGTTAGGAAGACTTCACAATGTCTCATGCAACCCTTACCTTCGGACCTTTGGCGCCATAGCATCCCTTAGTACCTTGCTCCCCGACTGGTCCACTGGCTCCTCTTTCTCCCTGAGAAAGACCACATACCTAGATAAGCTTTTTCTATTGTAATCTGGATTCTGTCTTAGAAATTTTTACAAGTTTTGTGTTGGAAAAAAACGTGTAACTGCTCATGGTTTACAGTCCAGAATTCATGCTTATTAAAGCTGAGCATGTAAGACAATCAGAACTACTCTGATGACAGCCCTTTGCTTTGGATCCCACCTGGATACTGCCCTGGGTGGGGTGGCATCTAAATAAAACAGACATACAAACAACTGGCAGCTAAAATGTATTCTCAAAATTTCAGGAGATATTCCAGGAACAGATAATGAAGAATCAGTGAGGTATCAGAGAAAGATGCGCTAGGTATCATCTAAGCAAGATCTAAGCATGATTTCTAGTCCAAAATCTATCTTTTTCTTTCTTTCACCAAATATGATTCCTGCAATGCTTGTCTTGGTAATCCCACTCGTCTGTGAGGTCTTGTGAGTGGAAATGAGAGGTCGTCTCCTGCTTCTCTCTCCCCAGGTCACCAAATTCCATACATTCAACATGCTTAACATATCCACTTATACTGCCCCCCAACTAAGATTAGGACTCCTCTGTCTTGCACCTACTACTGCAAGACTTCTACCTGTAACCTCTGCCTTACTAGCATCTATAACATTGTCTGAGTGTGCTTTCTAAAGCCACGCCCCCTCCATTTTTACTCCTGGGCTTAATATAATTCAATGACTGCTCATCAACTAAAAGATACCATCCAAATCTTCTGCAGGATATTCAAGACTCCCAAAAATATGGGTCTTGCTTGCCACCTAACCTCCTCTCACCGTGTCCTGGGTTCCAGCCATGCTGGCCATGTGCCATTCTACACAGATTCGATTCTGACTCAGTTACATGTCCTTGAACACACTGCTGTCTCTCTAGTAACATGTTCTTCCCCACATGCTTTGCCTGAAGAAGTATCTATTTGTCCTTCAGATGTCTGCCTAAGCATTACCTCTAGTTTGCGGCCTTCCTCTCCCAAGATTCAACTGTTACCAAGGCTGTTATGGATTTGTTCTGCCATGCTTTGTCACAATGCACCTCATTATACCTTTAGTATAGTCCTTGTGTATAACAACTGGAAACACAATCGTCTCATTTGCCTTTCCACTAGTCTGAAGTTACCGGAGATAGGAATCATTTTTTCTTTTCTTTATTTATTTCTAGGGTCTAGCACTGTGCCTGAAGCATGGTAGAATTCCTTTGTATATATTTGTTAAATGAATAAATGAATGGATAAGTTCATTTATGAATGAGGTCTTTGATAAATAATGTGACAAATGGTAAGATGCTCAACAGATCATTGTTAAATGAATGCATGGATGGAAGGAAGGAAGAAAGGAATGGTTAGATGGATGGATGCAAAAAAGAGTAGAGGTCCTTGATAAACAATGTGGGGAGTTGGTTTACCTGTGCAAAATGGATCAGGAAGAGGGAAATGGCAGTGATTTGAGTCCCCTGGTGAAGAAAAGAACTTTCGCACTGAGTTCATTGTGCAGCATTGGCGAACAGTCAAAGAGGAGACAGTAGGTTAATAAACCATTATTGACCATCAGAAGCAAAGCCCGATGAGGATTAGGAAAGACCTCAGATTTTGTACATGAATTCTTAGACTCTGACTTTTCTTTTTTTCCCTCTGAGTTAACACAAACGATTTCCTATTGTAGATATGTTCTCAGGAATAAATACAGGTGAGAAAACCTTGACTTACAGCAATGCCTTCCTCTCCCAGGTAGCCCTCACTGCCTTTAAAACCTGGGGATCCCTGGAAATAAGGAAAGGAAGAATGCGTTAGCACTCCACAGACCAAAAACCAGAGGTAATCAAGCAAAAATCTTTAACTTTAGTTTCACTTTACGGAGAGCTATAGGGGTTTGGGAAAAAAAAAATAGTTCTTCCTCCACAACTTAGGCTGTATTTACACACATAAAAATAAATATAGTTTTGGGGTGCCTGGGTGGCTCAGCCAGTTAAGTGACAAACTCTTGATTTTGGCTCAGGTCATGATCTCATGGTTTGTGAGCAGAGAACCTGCTTGGGATCCTCTCTCCCCCCCCCACCTCTGTCCCTTCCCAGCTTGTACGTGCTCTCTCAAATTTAAAAATGTTTTAAGAATGTAGTTTTGAAACAAGCATCCAGATAACTCAAGTGTATGTGCACGTGTGGATCATAATATTGTCCATAACTCTCTCTGGGGTTATATATAGTGCTGGAATTTTTTTCTCAGATGAACATTCAAGTGCACAGAGCTATATTTGCCCTTGACAGACTAGAATTATCCTCTTTTCATTAAAAAAATCTTTCAGGGTTTATGCTACACATAGAAAAATAGGCCACACACATTTCTTTTCATTCTTTCTGAGCCCTGCTTTAAAAAAATCTGCCATTCTCCTTACATGAAGTTGAAGCATTCAGGAAATAGTCTGAACACTTTATACAGAGACACAGACATGTTGATTTGGGAGTTATAGTGCCATCTATAAATTGTTCACAAATCAAACACACATGTAAAGAAGCAGTATTGAAATTATTAAACACATCCATATTATGTTTGTACATGTTTTCCCATTTCCTAAATCCCCAATCATGTTTTTTTTTAGAAGAGTACATACATATTTTTTGGTTAGGAAATGCACGAATCTATTGTTGGTTACGGTTTTATAATCGGCATGTTTGTGCATACATCTGTGACATTTCTGGTCTGGTTAAAGCTGACTGAAACATCGCCACATCTTTTGCTAGGCTAGGGTGATCTGACCTCATTTGGTTTTCAGCAGACTATCCCAAATACTCCCTACTTCACTTCTATCACTCTGTAGTCATTAAAAATGGAAATTGAAATAACGCTTATTTTCAGGAGGTTTTCATTATTCCACACAGAGATCGCAGTTGATTTCTCTGTGTCGTTGTCATTGCTGCTGAACACTGGATAAGCAAGGATCTTGGCAGCCATTGCTCCCAACACTTGTATAGAAGGTTCTTTAGAAGACTCCAAGGGAAAGCCATGACTATCTAATTTGACATAGAAGATGAGGAATATCCTAAGTGGTTACCTCACAGGCTCTATCTTGAAGTTAAAAACCATCCTTTATTTCTACCTAAACTCATGTCTTTCAGACATATGACATTCACATATAGTGCACCATAAATCTTAAAATCACCTTTTTGCCCGGTGGTCCAGGATCTCCCATTGTGCCATCCCCTCCAATGCACTTGCAGAATAAACAGCAGCATGTCCTCTCAGCAACATTGACCTTGGCGGAGGGTGGGAAGTACATTACATTTGATGGCACTGCTTCCCAATCACACATACAAGCTTAGCCACGTCATTCAGACCTTTACCACCGTTTCAGAAGCCCGTTTGCCATTAAAGTGACCGTGCTCCACAGAGTGCCTGCGACATTCTTTAGCTGCTATCCTTCCTTCTGTGGTCTGCATTCTCCACCACATGAGGACTTCAGAATCAAATCAAATCCTTTCGTGCTCTCGAAATGCTTAGTTTAGCCACGGCCAACTCCTTGCATACTCATTTCCTGTTTCCACCCCATCCCAGCATTGACCATGATGTTGTTGATTACCTCATAATTTTGCCCCCAATATTTTGTTCGATATGATGAATGCTGTTTGCTCCTTTTCCCCTTTTGTGAAATCTTTGTATGCTTGAGGATTTAGTGTCCAATGTCATATGGCTTGCAATGGAGTCCAGTGGTAAACACTTCCAGAAAAGTTTGTAACAAGATTTCTAACACACCAATTACACACTCAACATTTCCAAAACACTTGCTGAGGGTGGGGGCACGGGGAGAAGATTCCTCTTTACACCCAGGCTGAAAAACCGTATTATAGATTGAAAAATGTCAGTGACTTTTATCCTGAACATTGTTGTCTTTTGAAAAACTGACAGATTCCACTGCATTTTTATAATTAACCCATAAGATTAAATTTTTCGGAAAATTCAGTTCTCAATAAACACCATGCTTGGCCTTAGTAGGGTAGAATCAATCTTTGTGTTGAGAAGTTTCCCATCAAAATTCTAGTGTGATGAACAATGAAAATGTTTTGTTATAACCATTTAGCAATTGTGCTTCTGTATTATTATATAATGTTCCTTTTCAGCCATTAGAAAAAATTTCTCCACAGGGGCCTGCGTGGCTCATCTGATTAAGTGCCGGCTCTTGATTTTGGCTCAGGTCATTATCTCAGGGTCGTGGGACCAAGCCCTGTGTCGGGGTGCACACTGTCAGTACAGAGCACCAGCTGGGGAGGGGGCAGAGAGAGACAGAGAAAGAATCCCAAGCAGGCTCCACACTTAGTTGTGGAACCCAAGGTGGGGCCAATCCCATGACCCTGGGATCATGACTTGAGTTGAAATCAGGAGTCAGATGCTCAACCAACCTGAGCCACCCAGGTGCCCCTCTATATTCCTGAAGTGATTATTTTTACATAATTTCTGCACTGAACAAATTGTGTTTAAACATCTATTTGTATGCAAATTCTATAGGTGAGAAACAGCAGGAGCTAGCATGTTATTGGAAAGGGTCTTGATGTGACTATAGATTTTATAAATCATCAGTGAATCACAAATTATTAGCCTGTCATTAAGGTGAAAGTAGTGCCATGTAACTCAGTAACCCTTCCTTCTATTGAGTTCATGTACATTTCTGAAAGGGGCATGACTGGAATGCATCTCCCATCGGCACTAGGTTCTAAAAAGAGTTCACAAGGCAAACATCTCAGTGAAGACACTGAAAAAGCTTTTGATCACACACACAGGACAACGTAGGAGGTCTATCATCCCATCACTCGTTCTTCCTCCAACATCGAAGCAGGTTGCTCTTTCTTTGGTTGAACTCCAAATGCAATTGACTCTCCTTTACAGGCCACATTGCAGGGAAAACACACATCTTAAACACTAGAATTATACTCACTGTGGTAAGCTGGAACACTTAGGATCCACAAGGGCTGTGAACACTGGCTGGCTGAGGGAGCAGCGGATTCATCCTCTCACCCCAGATTCCCTCTGGCACTTATGTTCAGTGACTACAATTCGGGCGGGACTGTAGGTGCTATTCAGTTTCTTCCTTCTTTTTTGCCTACCACATTAATTAAACTTGCTTTGACAGATCTCTATCATTTTTTTTTCAAAACACCCTCTTATTTAGGTTGTTCACTAATTCAGAAAAGCTTTTTTCATTCTCAAGTGAAATTCATAAGCATAAATATTAAATCTATATACAAGACAGAAAGTTTAAACTCACCAGCCTTTTCTAAGTAACATACCAGTTGCTTTGACAGTCGGCTCCCAAGGTCCCTCATTCCAATAGTGAGCTGGGTCCTATACTCAAACCCTTTTCCGAATTCAATGTAGAGAAGATCAGCCAGGTCACTTGAGTCGCTGGCTCCATCCAGAGCAACAGTTATGAGGGCATTCAGGCCTATCCAACACAGTTTACTCCGGGTGAGGTGGGTTTGGTTATTTTAATCTGTTTGCATACGTACCTAAATTGTCATTTTAGGAAAACAGTTGCAAGAGGAACACTCATTTTGTTGTCACCTTCCCCCAACCACTCAATGTAAAACTGACAAGTGACAAGATTATCATCAGAGAACACAAGGAATTACATTTTCTTAAAACTAGTTAAACTGGAGACAGGGGATATTACAGTAGAACTTCCAGTTCCCTCATGATTTGAAGTGAGATATAGTGATGTAAAAAGGGCCCAGAGAGCATACTAAGATATACAGGAATTCATCTATCAAAAAAGCAAGTGTTCTAAATTTTTGCCATTCAAAGGGGGAACCTTCGACAGCAGGACTTACATCACCTGGGAACTTATCAGAAATACATAATTTCAAGCCCCATCCCAGACCTATAGAATCCGAATCTGTATTTTAATAAAACCACCACATGATTTGTATGCACATTGAAGTTTGAGAAGCACAGCTATAAAGCCCTCATAAGGAATCAATAATCCAGTTGGAATTATAATAAGAGACTGTTCGACAGTAAGAGACCTCTTGTCAGGCAATTAGAAACAAATGACATATAATCATCCAGAGCTGTAGCTCATAAGCTTTGGAATTTTATAGACCAGAATATTTCAAAGAAAACGTTCAGGGACTGACAGTGGGTTGACTTACTTAGCACAGTATTAATTAATACAAACATGAAATGATAAATATTGATTGATATAACCTTGAAATGATAATGGTAATAACGCCATCATTATGGTGGAGGTAACCATAGTAACTACTGTGCTCTCATTTATTAATAGTTACTATGTGGCTGGGGGTTGGTTAAGTGCTTTCCATGCATTATCTTATTTGTAAGATACAAATACAACTGTATGGGTATGTAGGATTATAGCTGTATTTTACAGACAAGTGAACTGAAGCTTGGAGAAGTTAAATGACTGGCTCAAGTGGTACTTTTAGGTTTCTACCTGGAAAGCCTGATTCCAAAGCCTACTATCAAGGATATCTTAGTAACAAAAACATACTAAAAACATCATCAGAGTAAAGAGCAATCCTAAAATGGAATAAACTTAGCTTTATGAAAACCTGACTCCATTGGGCTAAGTTTTCTCATTTCATTATGGATGGGTGAAGAATTCTTTAGATAGGACTTGGAAACCAATGAACTAGAAAAAGGAAATGTTCATGGACCTGAAAGTTCAGAACGCCTTCTAAGTGTAATATGATTCTGAATTATCTTGAATGAGAAGAAGAGAAGAATGAAGAGAACAAAGTTTCAGGGACATACTGGGGAGGTTCAAGTTATAGGAGAGGAAAGCAGAGTGGCTGGCTGAAATGGAAGGAAGAAAGAAACACCAAAGAATAGGGTGACGAATGTGTCCTGATTTGCCTGGACTTCCCTGGTTGTAGCGTTGACATCTCTGGCTTGTCTCAAACCAACAAGGCATTAGCCACTCTTCCAGGAATGAGAATGACAAGGAGAAAAGGGATGGTGAAGCCGGCTGGGAAACAGAAGAATGTTGAGTTCATCAACAAAGTTTAATGATCAAGAGAAGGCATGCTAATGGATCTATTTATAAGGGGGGAATTTTTCTTATAAGTTCCAGGAAATATAAAAATTTAAGAGTCATGAGAACCATGGGATTGTTGTTTTGCAGGAAATATGCAATAACTATTATTTGTAACTGTTTTTCTCAGGATGGAGGACTCCGATTCTGCTCCTTTCAGACTCATCTAATAAGAAGTCAGATGATCTTGGGGCACCTGGGTGGCTCAGTCGGTTAAGCGTCCAACTTCGGCTCAGGTCCTGATCTCATGGTTCATGAGTTCAAACCCCGTATCGGGCTCTGTGCTGACAGCTCAGAGCCTGGAGCCTGCTTTGGACTCTGTGTGTGTGTCTCTCTCTCTGCCCCTCCCTAACTCACGCTCTGTCTCTGTCTCTCAAAAATGAACAAACGTTAAAAAAAATTTTGTAGAAAGAAGTCAGATGATCTTAAATACAATTTATAAAAATAATTTCAGGAAGAAAAGATTATAAAACCTGAAAGAATAAAAGAATCCCTGGGAAGACTCTAGAGCACTAGATTTAAAAAATTAAATTCAAACTCCAGTCCATATGGATTAGTTATAAAGCCACAGCCACCACTGAGGATTCTTTTCTCTTGGTCTCTTCTTGTATCATGATAATTGCACAGTTTAGAGAGAGAGATAGATTGATAGATAGATAGACAGATAGATACCTGGCCTCAAATTAGGGAGGCCTTCCTAGGTTAATAGATCATGGGGCCAAACATCAACTGAAATCATGTATGTTTAAATATAGGAAGCCAGAACTAGAGGTACTCCTTACCCATATTGAGAGCCATTTAACACTTTTAAAAAAGCATTATGGCCACCATCCCTCTATCAGTCCCATTCAAAGATTCTGAATTTGGGGGGTATTAAAAATCCAGCTTCTGGAGTTGAAGCTCATTTATTAGTTTTTCTTTGGGAGTTGGGAGAAAGAAGGTTGGTCTTAGAAATCTGGATTTTCCAAGGAAAACTTCATGGAGAAAACTCTTGATGTATCTTTTCCCCATAAAAGAAACGCTGGAAAAAAACAAAAACAAAAACAAAAAAAAAACCAAAAAACCCTAGCCACCCACACTAAGCACTCTAGAGACTTATGCTCAGTCTTCACTAATATCTCCACCTCAGATCATAAAAAAAGTCCAATACTTGAAAGAATAAAAAGAAATCAGCTTTAGCAAATAAAGGGCAAAATAAAAATTACTTTCCAGCTGTAAATTCAGTTAACTTTGTAATTTGTTTAAGATTGAGGAGAGAGAACCAAACGAAAAAGACAAAATCCACCCAGCTTCTAGCAGCTAACTGGGGAGCAGCCTAAGCAGCTGTCTTAGGCCAGGTTCCCCAGAAGAAGAGCCTGAGATATGGATTTGGATGCATACAATTTATTGAGGAAGCACTCTTAGAAGAACAGGGTGAAAGCAAGATAGGGCAAGGGAAGGAGCGGAGCTCGAAAGTGTTTCAGCTGAAGACTAGCTTCACCCTGATCCCATGGAGAACTCTAGAACATAAATTACACCACAGAACTGGTGCCATTTTGAGATAAAGGACCAACTCTTTTTACTCTACCTGCAGCCTAGAGGTGGGGTAGGGAGTAACCTCCCAGTGGCTTCCACTGGCCAACAGCAATTCTTCAAAGGAGAGCCTGTGAGTTTCTAGCAGCCAATAATCACAGCAGCTTGAAGATGGAGGAAAATGCTTGGAAAGGGGGTCTGGGTGGGGCACCAATAGCATGCACTTACAGACAAGTATTTCTATTCTTAGTCAAACCAAAACATGTGGATGCATTTTTCTTCCACTGATCCATACTTTAGTAAAACTGACAATAAGTCAGTCTGGGCACAGGTTCCCAAAATGAAAAGCCCAGCGCCAGTGCTTGAAAAACTCATAAGCACCATGGTTTGTCCCTCTGTGGTCTGAAGGAAGGAACTAATTAGGAAGCTCCAAAACACGAGTAGACTTGTCCAACAATGCACGCAATTCTGAAAACTTTAACAGTGTCAGAAGAAAATAATCCAACTCTCCTATTCCTTGGTCAAGAAGAAATACACTGTTCACTTCTGCAGACACCAAGGGAGACAGGAACACTCTCCAGGAAAGCTCAGGAAGAAGAAACACAGCGATACAAGAGAAAGGGTATGACTTTGTATTCAGTGCTGTTTCACACGCATAGAGTATGAAGGAAAAAGTAGACGCCAAAATGTTTTGAGAGCTCATTTGTTCTCCCAAATGCGTATTGGTTGGCAAATTTAGGGTTATTTGAGTGCTTGAGAACGTAAGAGCCAGAATTAAGTTCTGAGGTTATTAAATCATTAAACACTCCTTTCCCACCTCCCCCTATGCTCAATACCTTCTTTTCTCAGTTCATCAGATTTTTGTTCCAGCTTTTCAATGTCATCATCCAATCCATCTGAAAATAAGAGAACCACCTAGGAAAGTATTCAAAAAGAAAAATGAGTAAAAAGGATGTCATTGAAATCGCAGATTGACAAATAAAATAAAATCAGGTTACCTTTCCTCGAGCAGCTGATTTATTCTGAAATGCATCCCACAGAGAATTCAAGAGGTTTGTGTTGAGAAGAGATGGTCCTTTAACTGTTATATCCTTCAAGCTGTTCAGTATGTTTTCACTATAGATCTCAAACTTGGGGGAATATTTTTCCATGGCATTGGTCACTTGAAAAGCCACACTAACCTGAGTCTCTGTGCCCACCTCACAGCTTACCCCATTGAGGGAGCTGATGGCACGTAAGAGGTCTTGAAGGTAGGTTTGTATCCAAGGCTGACCTTCGAGCAAAGTCTGCCCATTCTCATGAGTTGAGATGTCAAATCCGACCACAACATCCACAAAACAATCTAGGGTTCAAGGGAAAAGTATATCTTATTAGATCCACAAATACCTTTGTTTGGCTTGGATGCCGTGTCTGAATCAAGGTACTTGAAATTCTTATTTCTATTCCAGTTATAAAGTTGGAAAACAAGGAAGAGCATGAGTGAATACAGGAAGAGGCTTAGAATCACTCTTGGACAACCTGTACAAGGATAGAATATTTTTTTTAACTGGTATAAAATCTAGAGGATTTTGTAACAAAGTTCTGAAAGACTTCATTTGTGGCCACTGAAGAAGCCATGCAAAACCATCTAAATATCTGAAATTATAGTGGAAATGGTAATAGTCTACAATAGGAAATCCATATCATACTACTTACCAATTAAGGTCGTTCAACAAATTTTAACTAGAAGGGAATACAAAAATTTGAATAGTCATTTAGAAAAAATAAATCATGATTTGTCTAAAGTGAGGACTATGATGATTTCTCTAAAAACAATCTTTGATTCTTCATTTTGTCTTCTTTAAAAAAATTTTTTTAATGTTTATTTATTTTTGAGAGAGAGAGACAGAGAGAGACAGAGACAGAGACAGAGAACCAGCAGGGGAGGAGCAGAGAGAGAGGGAGACAGAGAATCTGAAGCAGCCTCCAGGGTCCGAGCTGTCAGCACAGAGCCCGACACGGGGCTCGAACTCAAAAACCGTGAGATCATGACCTGAGCCGAAGCCGGATGCTCAACCGACTGAGCCACCCAGGCGCCCCATCTTCTTTTTGTCTTCTAACATCCACTCAGAAAGGAAAAAGTAAAAAAGAAAAACTCCAAGAGATCCTTTGGGATCTTGCTTAGTTTATGCCAAAGACGGTGTTGCCTTCAGAGCTCAGGCAGTCAGGAAGCTGAAACCTTTGCCATTCCGGGATTCGAGAAATACTTAGAGTTTTGCATTTAGAGTGCTTTGCTCTTATCCCTACTAAGGCCAGGGACATGTAAGCATTGGAGAAACTAGAAGGGACTTGATAATTTAAACTAAGCCTCCGAAAGGGAGTATAATCAGAGAAGGATAAAGTCGTAGGACATATGCATTCTTCTTTCCAGAACTTCAGCTTTCCAAAACTTCAACTTTTTCCAGCAAATTCAGCTGGATACAAATTCAGCAAATTTTACCAGTTTGCTTGGTTAAAAAAACAAAAACAAAAACAAAAAATAGGTGGGAGGAAAAGTTTATTTTTAATTTGCTTTGTTCAGATATGGAGTTTTTCAGATATCTGTTGTGTGGACAAATGCCCACCTACACTACCTCTAGACACACTGGTCCATTGTACATTTGCAAGTATTTGAAATCAAAATGTCATTTTCAGGTTTTAAAATAAGGGCCAGTAAACTTGATTCATTTTTATCCCACTCCCTTGTCCCCTTATTCATGTTTAATGAAAAAAGATGTGGGTGAGGGAAAAATAAAAGCCTTATTTGGTCATCAATTTTCACCATCACATTTGAGGTAATTCGCTGTTATCAAAACAAATCTGAAAGGTGGGTTTTCTTCAGTTTTTCTTTATTGCTTACTTTGCCATATATACTTATTGGAAAATCTCTTCTGCAATATTTAGAAAAGGAGATAAAGAGAAAGAAACTAGTCAAAAGCATCAGAATATGTCCTTTCCCAAATCCCTGTTGAATCGATATCCTTTCATTTCTATCTTGAGATTGCAAGTTTCACTCTTGGATGAACACTGTTTTAACCCCTGAACAGAAAACCATTCAGTAACCCAAACAGATCACAGCCTTCAAGGAAAACAGTTTCTTGTGAAAAAACAAACATTGGCAGCAATGCCAAAATGTCATTGAATGATCCTGGGAACTGTCCCCTCTAAAAATTAAGTGTTTTAACTTTTGGTCTAGATTACTGGAAGTACAAACTCTAGTAAAATAAGTTCCTTGTATTTAACTAATTCAAATTGACAAATGATTCCATAATAATGTGATCGATGGAATGGAATTTGAGAAACAAGCCCAGAGTTGGCAGCTATATGTCTGAATACAATTAGAGTAGACCCTACTCATCAAGTGGGCTCTCATGGAAGGAAGGGCCTTACCAAGTCTACAGAGACATTGGCCCTCCAATCAGGAGCCCTTCAGAGCTAACAAGAGGCAGGAATCGTTTTGGAAAAGAGAAATAAGGAAGGGTTAATTTAGGATAGGAGGAAGGGATATTGAAAAGTGGCAATAAACGCAGGGCAAATCAGGAAGGGAGTCCACAGGGCTGGCCGTGGAGGGAGATAACAAGGAGAAGCAAAACTCTTGTTTTGAGCACCCTCACAAACCAGGGTGGAAGCCTGGAAGGGGGAGGTCGTTAAGTGGGAAGGCTCAACGGTTACTCTCAGTCACGGACTAGTCACAACTCTGTTACTGTTAAATAACTTCTGGCAAATCTCTTAACCTTTTTGGGCATTAATTTTCTTGTTTATAAAAATCAGATTATACATTCCAAAATAAAAATACAAAAGAACAGAAAAGAGGTAAAACAGGTAATCTTAACAGTTTTCCTGCCAGACCTAAAAACTCATTTTAATTATCTGATTTATAAAGAGAGTCCATAATTGGAGTTGATGGAAGATTCTCAGTATTAATAAATACTGTTAGGAAGGTAGGACATATCAGTAAGATTAGAAAACAATTCCTAAATATTTTAAAGGGGAAAGTTGGGCTATTGGCAGTTATTGGTTGGGATAAGAGAGAAATTTGTTTGGGGCCTTTGAAAGAAGGGGTATCTTAGATGAAAAAAGAATGATCTAGAACATAGTTAGTGTAAGAGACCCGGTTCATATATTTCTCAGACTCACTACCTCTCCCCTACCCAATCCAGGACTTGGACATCTGTCCAATGGATAGTCTCAGCTTCCATCGTCATCTGGTGTCCCAACAGTGTATGGCCGAAGGCAAGTCTTTGGCATGGCCTTCATCCTCAGTGCAGGAGGGCCATGATGACTCTGGTTCCCATGTCCACCTCAGCTGAACTCACAGGAACTCTGGCTCCTTCCACCACTTACCGCCACATATATAATTCACTGTGGGTCCTGTGTCTGGTTTCCCTGAAAGACTGGATAACACAACATAGTAGTGTGGGAGAATTAACTCTCCTTGAGAGTAACTCTGATCAATGAAAGGCAGTAGTTGAGGGGAAACTGGCAGATAGATGCTCTTCTCTATTCCCCCTGATGGACCCATCTATGTGGTTGTTCCATACAGCTTCTTTGGTGATATTCTGCATGACTAATGCACCAATTATGGTTTCTCAAGAAGCTGCAGCAAGCTTAGGAACATACCATCTTGTATTTACTTTTTGTCCTTTCCTAGATCCCTTCCCTTACACTCATTCTTGCTTCCCCAGGACTGTACTCCCAAAGTAGTAGCACATAAAGGATTAGCATATAAACTTTGCTTTGAGCTCCATTTTCTAGAACGCAATTAAGACATAAACCTAAAGAGATTCTGGTCAAGGAAAGTTGCAAATGATCATCTATTTTTGTCCTTACATTTCTCACATTCCTTGAATCAAATCCTCGTATTAATCAGACTAACCTCTTGTTTAACTCTTTTTGATTAATCTACCCATGATGATGCAAACGGGAAGAGGTACCATTGATTCTTTTGCTACCCTAATCACGGCTCCATGAAAAAGGGAGCATTTCCATGTCCCGAACACTGCCTGATATCTCCTCTAGATGGTCAGAATAAGCAGGCTCAAAGAAAAATCGGGAAAATAAGCATGAGTAAAGGTAAGAAAACAGACTTTGGAGTTCAGTTGCTTACGGGAATTTGTCGTATACTGAGACATAAAATTTGAATGTAAATCTGAACCACTGCAAAAATATTAATGTTCCCAAACTAAGGAACTCTTGGTAAATGGTACTTCTGTGAACTGACCCCATGATTCCATGTATTTGTATTTATCAGATCATTTCAAGATACCCTCTGCAATACTCTCTGCTAGTTACTAATATTCTGTGCATATATGGCATGTACTTCCCATTCATGATCTCACTTATCCTTATGAAACAGCATACGCTGAAACTCCTCTAATATTCATTTTACTGTGACTTACAGCAGCTTGTCCAGGGTCTCCCAGTTATTACCATGGATCTCACACTTGGGATTCAGATCCAGGTTTGTCTGGGGTTCATACACTGAACTACCTTAATCTTGTTTTACCACTTCCTGGGTGGTTAGTGTTGATAGGTTATGCAGGTTACAAGTTCTTCTACTAGAAGTAGAAGTGATATTTTCACAGCAAGTGGTTTCCTTAGGGGGCAGCAGCTTGTGGGAACACTTTCAGGACACACACCATGTCTTAAGTTCAGCTATTAATTGGCGAAGCACAACACTTAGACACCAGTCCTGTATAATGTCAGCATCAGATAACCTAGACAACTATAGCAAGAAGACAGCTTAATTTACCAACAACAGAAAAAGGGTTGGAGTCAGACAGAACTACGTTTCAACATCTGTTGTCTGTTACTTCCTGTATGATCTGGGCCAGGTTATCAATATTCCTTTAAACCCTAGTTTCCTCATTATAAACGGGAAGAAAAATACAGGGGTGCCTGGGTGGCGCAGTCGGTTAAGCGTCCGACTTCAGCCAGGTCACGATCTCACGGTCCGTGAGTTCGAGCCCCGCGTCGGGCTCTGGGCTGATGGCTCAGAGCCTGGAGCCTGTTTCCGATTCTGTGTCTCCCTCTCTCTCTGCCCCTCGCCCGTTCATGCTCTGTCTCTCTCTGACCCAAAAAAAAAAAAAAAAAAAAAAAAAAAAAGCTTAGAGCGCCATGCTCAACCCTTCATGGATGCTCAAGAAACACTGATTCCTGGGATGCCTGGGTGGCTCAGTCGGTTAAGCGGCTGATTTCGGCTCATGCCATGATCTCGCGGTTTGTGGGTTTGAGCCCCATATCGGGCTTTGTGTTGGCTCAGAGCCTGGAGCCTGCTTTGGATTCTGTGCCTCCCTCTCTCTCTGCCCCTCCCTAGCTTGTTCTCTGTCTCTCTCTGTCTCTCTCTCAAGAATAAACAAACATTAAAAACAAACAAAAAAAAGCAACACTGATTCTTAGTCACTTCTCTCCTATCTCTATGCAGCTGCCTGTCCTTTCACACACACTGAATCGTATATACAATCAGAGAAAGAGGATTTAACTTCACAAATGAGAGAAAAAAGGATCGGGACTTCTCCAAAGTTATGCGTATTTTAAATAAGAAGCAAAGCTAGGTGTTCAGGCTCTAAGCCTGATTTGCTTTGAGTCATACCAAACTATTATCTGATCTCCTTGACTCGGGGTTTATAGTTTAAGAAGAGCTGGTATTCTCTAGTATATTTTCACATGCTTTTGGGGTTTTATCAGTGTTCATCCCAGGCTCACCAGTCCTTGGTCTGCAGCTTGGCTACAAAGGCTTCACATTCTTGCTTGCTGCAGTAATGACTTCAAGTTTATCTTCATATAGAGTACTTTTATTTATTTTTACATTCATGACTATTTCCTTTAAAGATAATTTAGTGACTACTTGGGAGTGTATACTCCTGGTTTTGACTTTCAACGTGGTTTTCTTTCACTTTCTCAAGTAGAGACTAGATGGTTCCAAGATAATTTTCTGCCTAATAATTGCAAATGGGTATTTCATCTCAAACAGGAAATTAATGTGGAAGGTCTGGCTGAGGTCACCAGACATTCCAAAGTATGGGGATATCATGCAGCAGAATTTATGAAGACAGTAGCCCCTAATTAATTATGCGACTCTTAACCTTTAGCCTACACACTGGGTCTTATAAAAGGTTTGAGCTTAGAGCTTAGGAGAACATTTTGGGGGAGAGAACTGTTGATGTGCTGTGAGGTCTCTCACTACATGTACACGTACACACACATAGAAGGTAACTTCCTCTTTAAGCCAGGTAAGAGGAGCTTTAAGAGAGAGCTAGAAATTCTAAAGAATGAATCACAGGATGGCACACCGATCTCTCTGCAAAGGAGGGGTGACCACACTGAGGGACCTTAACTTCCAGTGTTTACTGGGGCAATGGATATGTTATTGTTTCCCATGGAGCAGACATGGCCACATGTGAGGAGTTGTTGTGGACCCCTCTGATGTCCTGTCCAAGAAGGCTAACTGGAAGGCCAAAGAGATGACAGAATAAAGCTGGAGGGATCACTAGATGCCCAGAGGCTGAGGAAGGCATAAGGCAACTCTGGAATTGAGACATGCTTACCTTTTTCAAGGGAACTATGGTTGAGAGATCCCCTGACAAATGTGCTTTGGTTGGGGGAGAGAGGGTGGAGGTCAAGAAGGGAAGTCTTTGAAGGACCCATGAATGGTCCTTTGAAGGACCCAGATTTACATGGTCACAGAAAACCAATTCTTGGCAAGCATCATCAAGCAAGAACTTTTCTGTATTTCTTTAGCTCTTCTTCCTTCCCTAACCCATTCTGGAGAGGCCAGAAACCATGGCTAGCAACAAGAGAACAGGGTCTGGAAGAGGTGGGTAGAAGTAATAAGTGGGGAACAGTAGGTAAATTGCCATGTGTGGCCTCCTCTGTTGTGGTGGGAGAGCAGTCTATGGGAGGCTGGAAAGTGGAGTAACCCTAAATCAAGTTTTTAGTTTTAGTGGTTACCTTTTGATGGACATATTAATCACTGAGAAAAGGTTCACGTATTTCCTGAAAGTGACTAGGGGCAAGGAAAGAGCTGGCCCCCATGAATAAATTTAATGGATCAGTGGTAGACAAAAATGAAATGACTTTACTCTGAATAAGCATGACACCTGGGACGTAATTATAAAGTTTAAATGCGCATTTTCTCATTTAATCTTGACAATGATCTTTTGAACTAGGTGCTGCTATCGTTCACATTCTACAGATGAGAAAATTGAACTTAGACAAGTTAAGCAACCTGCCCAAGAAAAAAAATGGCCATTTGAGCAGGGATTTGTAGCCAGGGTGCCTGTCTCCAGAGCTGTCTCTTAGCAACCATATAGCTTTCCTCTTCTTGGTGAAAATCTAGAGTTTATGTTTACCATAGGTAGTTACACAGAATCACAGCCAACCCATTAGGCACTTCTATAAAGATAGAAAAAAATCATCCCTCTTTCAAGACCTTTTTTTCCATCTGTTGGGAAAATGTCAAAATAGACTAATTTTTAAGAAGATATTTACTAACTTCTGCAGTAAAACGTTTCATAATAAAGATATAAATCTTCAAGGCTGTTCATTCTCTATATACCTGTACCAGAGCACCTGGCAGCCCAAAGGCCCTATTGCCAGGCCACGAAAACCCGTAGAATAGTTTACTTCTTTGAGACAGTCTCCAACCTCTGAAACCAAGGAGACTGTAAACAATGGCCTTTCCCTCACACCTTCTGAAGCGACTGCATTCTCATTCACAAAGGCATGCACTCGCAGGATATGGGAGAGAAAAAAAAAAAAAAAGACAAAGGCTCTCATATGTCCTGTTTTGCAGTCCACGAGTCACAAAAAAAAAAAAAAAAAAAAAAAAATTCATGACGACTGTGAAAAGTTCAATCTGAAATCCAGAGGCACAAATCTGAATTCTCCTACCAGCCCCAGGGGATGTAAACAGAGCTTGAGGAAAATGTCAGCAAAGACAGGGAAGGAAGAAATATGAAGCACACAGTAAATACTTACTGCTCTCACCCCCCGAGGTACAGATGTTGCGAACTATCCTTTTCTTGACCTTTGTCAGTTCATCAAAGTTATGAACTGTCAGTTTTTTATCTGCAGTCCCAGTGATCTGAATGAGCTGTTGGTCATCCACATCCCCAATGCCCACAGAGTAAATGTCAATACCTTTGTGTCGCAGGTCTTCAGCAGCCTGAGCCACCTCATCTTGGGACTGGCCATCTGTGAGGACCAGCAACACTTGTGGGGTACCTGCATTTATCCGGCTGCCCATGTCTGGCCGGAAGTAATGCCCCACCTGCCGGAGTGCGGCACCGATGTGTGTGTATCCAAAGATCTGTTGGATGTTTTCAATCTTAAGCGATATCTCGGTTTTGCCTATGAAAGTTCCTAGTGGAAATTCCGGCCGATAGGTATGGCTAAACTGGGCAGCTCCTATGCGTACTCTGTTGACACTGACATCAAAGTCTTGAACAACAGATGCCAAGAATTCCTTCATCTTCCTGAAGTCATCTGGGTGAATGCTATTTGAGCCATCCATGAGGAAAACAATATCTACTTTTTCAATTTCACAATCTACAAAGAAGAGGAAAGGAAATAACAACAACAAAAATCAGGCTGTTATTTTTTCTTGAAGCTGGCAAGGTTATGTGTTCATTGCTATATAGAAATGATATTTCCAAAGACGGTTTCTTATCTTATCATATGCCATTTGGTGGTCAGATTAATTGAGAAGAAATAAAAACACTCAGTTCATTCTTTTATGCCTTTCTTCGGTATTCCCAAGAATTTGGTCTTAATGCCATTTTCTTTTCAGAGATGCCAGAGAATTGGGGGGGGGGGCGGGCACAGAAAATTCATTCTTAACTTGCAATCTAGCCGTAGCCCTTCCAGAAAACCCAGTGATAGTGGTAGCACAGCAAGAAAAAACAAAATAGTACACATCCATTTAGAGACTCAAACAAAAAGACAGATGGTCTGTATTATTGACTTGGCCTCCCTGGCTTGTTAAGCCAATCAATACTTTGCTGGTTATTACTAGGGCAAACTGAGGTTTTAAAATCATGCCTTCCAGTCTATATCTTGTCTGTATTCTTTTTCAGCCCCTTTTCTGGTCCATATAGGCAAGAGCATCTACTTGAGGAAAAACATTTTTGAACAATGCAACACAGTTTAGAGATGCTTCCTTTGTGTTAATACAACAAATACAAAACAAAAAGAATATGAAAGACCACTGCCAACGAATGAGTTATGCTTGGCACAGGCTCATGTGTATTCCTTAGCCTTCTGGTAAACATTATCATTTCCTTGAATTCCCCCAGAGAACTCACCACTGACTTAATTAATTCTCATGTTAGCCTAAGATGAAAGGTGTCTGAGATTCCAGCAGTCAAGATAAGCAAGAGAGGGATAAAGAGAAATAAGGCAACCAGAATCAGTTAACTTTAGGAATTGGTTAACTCATTAATTCCTTTGTTTTGGTTTCATATAAAGGAAATTAAACTTATATATTTTTTTAACACCTAAGGGAGAACTGTCAATACAAAATTTCAATGTCAACTTCTGCAATGGCCTTAAAAGGACAGATCAAATTTTAGTCATTGGCCAACAGAAGCTAAGAGTTGTACCAGTTTTCAGTAAGACTGAGACAGATTTTGTTAGTTTCATGAAAGAAAAAGGTAGTAGCTGCCTTCTAAGGAGGCAAGGCATAGGAAAACCAGAAAAGGAACTGCACCCAAGATGTTGGAATCCTGGATCAATAGCAATTCATCTAATGACAGTATTTTTAGTAAAACACACCTTAATAAAAATACTAAGGAATTTTAATAGACCACAGTGTCCCTTTAAAACAAAGGGGTAGAATGGCAACTGAATGAATGAGTTTATACATACATAAATGTGGCAATGTAATCTCTAGCCACAGAACTAGAAACACATGGCAAACGAAATCCCCGTTCTCTGCTCTGGAAACACTGGAGTCCGGAATTTAATATCAGGCTCCATGTTCTAAACGAGCTTTTGCCATAACAGAAATAAGGTGAAGGGACTGGAGACTTCCAGACTGCCAGAGAGAAGACTTCAGGCAAGACCTGCTGGCTCTGAGGAAGGGATGGAATTGATTTCTTACGTGAAAAGGAGGAAGAAGACGTGGAGGTAGAAGTGGGTAGGAAGGATGTGTCAACAACTTTGTGTTCTGATCAACAAAGCCTGTTCAAAGATGGTGAATTCTCCATCATTAGACGGGCTTAAGCAGGGAGTAGGAATGCTGTAGAAGATTTCCTCCATGGGGAGGAGGCCAAATGAAATGTCTCTGAGATCCTTCCAGCCCTGAGATTCTATAACATGGGGAGTTCTAGGACAATTGGTGCTCCTTCTCTCCTCTCTAGAGAACTTGCTCCTGAAGGCTATTGCTTTGGTTTCTCCCTCACTTAGATCTCAGCTGATAATTAAGAAAAAATGTAATTGACAAATCTTACCTACTTTCGAAGTGTTACATACACTGGCTGACACATCTGAAAATATCCCCTTCAGGCCTCCAAAAGTCTCCACGAAGAAGTACTTGTCACTTGATCCTGCCATAGCTAGCAGTTCTACAGGATTGGCACCAGCGATCCCCACAGCCAGAACAAGAATGCCTTTGTCCCTCAAGGCCTTGGCTGTGGCATTGAGCTTATCTGCATCGTGGGATTCCCCATCGGTGATCACAATGAGGACTTGGGGGACCCCTTTGTGCAGGCGGCTGCCCCGGGCTTCAGTGAACATATGGTCTGAAAAGCCTAGTGCCTCAGCGGTGTAAGTATTGCCCCCCATGGGCTGGTCATTCTGGAGCACCGAAATCACCTCCCATTTTGTGCTGAGGTTATCCAGATAAAACAGTACCTCTGGGTCATCAGCATACTTCAGAGCCCCAAACCGGACCTGATTTTTGCCAACATCAGCTTTTTTCACCAAGTCAATCATAAAGTCTTTCATGATATTATATTCGTCATAGTCAATGCTTCCAGAGCTATCAATTACAAACACAACATCCAGAACTTCAATCCGCTTGCATTCTAGAAGAGAAAGAGAAAGGAAAACCACATGAAATTAGCTTTGGACATCATGGGAGACTCCTCTCCCCACACCTGTGTTTTAATTGCCAGGGTCTCCTCTCCATGGGATCAAGTTGTACATTAGGATGTCCATTCCTTGGGTAACAGACACAATACACATACATTTGTGCTGCTAGTATGTAGAAATACTCAGGCTTTTAGGACAAGGTGGATATGAAGCCTACTGTAGGGGCCACAGAGGGGGCCAACAGTCACAGGATCAGAGGAATAAACACTTCAAATGCTTTAAACTAAAAAGGAAACACAAATTCTGTAGGCATTTTCCTGTATAAATAGTTTCTTCGACATGTGCTTTCATTTACACAAATTTGTCTTTTTTTTTTTTTTTTTTTTAAAGCCACAGGGATGCGATTTTTTTCTTAAAATAAACCTTGGGGAAATGATCACATGAAAATGAATTTGGAAACACTGTATATTTTTTAGTTATATGACAGCTGATTCTTCAAGGTTACATTTTCTTTCTTTTTAGCTTCCTTGAAACATTATCTATTTTCATTATTGGGCCTCATCATAGAAATAAGCCCATCTCACACTTGGCCTAACTAATGGTCCTGGCATGATGCTCCTATTAACTTTTCAAACTTTGGGTCAATGGCATGGAACAGTGAAGCTGGAAAGACCCAGTTAATTACTTAATCCTTGTGGTGCAACACATTCTATTTAAAGGCACAGAGTTCCAAACTACAACTCATTCATGCTGGAGAAGTCGATTAAGTCTTTCTGCAGCACAATCTCTCCACAGGCATTAGAAAGGTATGTTCCAGATGTTAACTCACCCACTCTGGAGAAACAGACTGGGGTCAAAATAGGCCCCCTCCCTAGAGGCTCACCACATTTCCTTCCTCTGCAAGCCACTTGCTTGCTATTGCAACTCTGTTGAAAGTCTCAGAGCCAATCAATGTGCTTATCTCACTGACTAGAGGCCACGTGTACATAGTCATAAACCAAGCTCTCAGGAAAGGCTGGTTCCACAAAGAAGAAACTACATCTCTCTGGCCTTTGGCTGCCCTGGGGAGCCCGCCTGCATTACCCAAGGGATTAGGGTATAGATTGCTCAGTGTTGGTACCCTTTGAAGATTCAGATTTGTTCTGGATGGAATTATTGAGAAATACAATCCAGGTTTATTTTCTACAAAGCACATACCACAATCACCAAACCTTCCAGTGGGAGTTGGACAGATCTGTTACTTGACCAACAACGTTCCTCTCTTTCCTCAAAACTCTGTTAAGACCCATCTTCTTCGTAGAGATTTTTCAGAACGCCTCAGGCATCAAGGCCCAGGGATCACAATGTCAATCAGTCCCTTCTATTTGCTGGACTTGTTTCATCACCTGCATTACTCTGCAGTTTCACGGGCAGAGGATGGGGGCTCTACTATTTACCTCTTTCAAGGCATCCATTGCTCATGTTCCCATAGGATACTCCTCCTTGATAGGATTTAGTATCAAAGTGTTTTTACAAATTTATCTCACTTCACAAAAGTACTGGCTTTTAAAAATTGTAAAACAAATAAACATACATTGGGTGTTAGGTCAAAGGGCAGTCACCTCGCCCAGGAGGTTATGCTCCAGTACTGCTTGCCTCAAACATAGCCCAAGGACACCGGTTATATGAGGCTGGCTGCTTGCCTCCAGGTGGAACAGACTCTGGTGTAACTCAGGCTCCAGGGTTCCCCATGGGGTCAGGCTGAAGCTGTACTATAGCTGAGACTGCCTCCTCGCTCAGCTCCTACCCTGCCCTGTCCTACTTCCCTTACCCCCTTTCTGAAAAGGCCTTCAATAAAATCATTTCCCCAAGAGCCTCTGACTTAGCTTCTGTTTCCGGGGAACCAGGCCTAAGACATTGTCCTCGTGCTCTTTGTCTACAAATGGGGACCAATCCAGGTGGACCAAAATTATTCTGTATTCATTCGACAGTTCTGATGAGGAAAGGTGCATTTTATACGTAGGTAAAAAGCCACGGGGATGAACATTCCAATTAAGCAAAGTTTACAAGGTTCAAATAGTAGTTTATTTAATTCAAGCAACAATGGCTAACACAGACGTATTTTGGAAAATGCCACTAGTGCATGTGCTCACACCTACCTTCACGGGGGCTGCATATTCCAAAAACAAGATCATCTTCAATGTGCTGCAGAATATCAAAATTCTCAACATAAAACACCATCTCTGGCCTCCCGCTGATCTCCTCAAGCTGGGTGACATTGGAGCCAAACACCCCCACTGAGTAGATGATTATGCCTTCTTGTCGAAGAGCTACTGCTGGCTCCTTGACTATGTCCTGAGCTTCACCATCAGTGATGAGGATGAGAAACCTCCTGACGTTGGGCCGGGCCCCCTTGGCAGGGCTGAAGTACTGAGGCATAAAGGTCAGGGCACCACCCGTCAAGGTGGTTTCTCCAATGTGAGCCATCCGGTCTATTGCATCTGAAATTTCATGCTGGGACATGTATCTATCAAGCGGAAATTCCTCCTTATTGATGTCGCTGAACTGGACTACACCGATCTGCACCCGATCTGCCCCAATCTGAGATTTGCTCACCAGGTTTTTCATAAATGTTTTCATTTTGCTGAAGTTTTCAAGTCCTATACTGCCAGAACTGTCCACCAGAAACATGATGTCTGCTTTCATCTCTTTGCAGGCTGCACGGAAGAAAACAAGGTGTTTATTCAAGTGGGCTTCAGGTGAAAGGATTAAGGGCAAACAAGAAATCCAAAACACAAATAATTCTATACTGAAGTTAAGTGTGAGTTTGGTGAGGATGGCTAACAGGTAAATAAAGCACTGAAGGCCATAAAAGTGAGGCTATTCCATTTGTTATTTATATCTTTAATTTGTAATTCAGAGTATCTTAACCTTAGCACTATGATAATTTTTATCATGGAGGGCAGCCCATGCATCATAGGACACCGTAGGACATTTAGCAGTACCCCGACCTCTACCTGTTAGATGCCAGGAGCACTCCTCCAGTTACGACAAACAAAAGTTACTCTAGACATTGCAGGTATCCCCCAAGAAGGCAAAAATCACCCTTGGTTGAAGACTACTGACATAGTTCTAAAAGGTTTCATAGAAGTTTTATTAAAAAGCAATTTAAATACATCTGAGGTACTTAAAATCAGGTATCATTTGCAGTGTCTAATTATAGGTCTAACCTAGCAGGGATCTGTGGGAAGTGGCTAATGAATATTTATTAGGGAGAACTCCTCCAAACACCTTTCTTATGCTTCCAATATTAATCAGAACACCATAATGGGCTCCTAGTTCTGCTCTGGAGAACAAACATAGCTACTCAAGTCAACAAACATTGACTTGGAAATTTATGTTGTTTCTCTAATGTGATGTCGAATATTGCAGGATAGTAATTTATGAGCTGAAGTCAAAAGGTAAAGTCACCATGTCCCCTACCTTCTTCAGCACAGATTTCCTGAACAACTTGGTTTCTTATGTCTTTCAAAGCGTCGAAGTCATGCACGTAGTATACCCTCTTTTCCTCGCCTGCAATTTCTCGCAGCTGTGTTTGGTTGGCCTCCTTGACCCCAATGGCATAAACACGAATGAGCTCTTCTCTCAGTCTGTTTGCAGGCTCCAAGATGCTATCCTTGGACATGCCATTCGTCAGGACAACAAGATGACACGGCACTCTGTTTCCTCGCTGCTTCTTTGCTTTTTGCAATAGCCCTAGCGTGAAATTCAGGGCTGCACCCGTGTTTGTATTCCCACCCATCTGCCGGATGTTCTCAATGGCCTTTCCCAAGTCATGCTTGTTAGTGTATTTATTGATCTCAAATTCCAAGTCCCAGTTGTCAGCATACTGAACGGCCCCAACCCGCACTTTTTGGGGAGCGATGTTGAACATCCCTACGACCTCTGACAGGAAGGTCTTCATTTCATGGAAGTCGGTGGCCTGGGTGCTTCCAGAGCCATCAATGAGCAGATAAATGTCTGCTTCTTCAGTGTCCACACAACCTAAAATGGAACCAGAAAGGTTGGCTGTGGCACTGAGGCAAATGTGAAGAAGGAATGAAAATAGATGGGAAGCGGAACAATACAAGCGTCTTGAGACAGAAAAATGGAAAACAGCTCCTAGGCATAAGAGACACTCTACTAGCTTAACGTAGGAAGAATTTAACATCACTGGGCCCAAATGAATTGCTTCTGACAGTTTACGACAATTTGGATAGTTCTCTGCCATGAATCAAAGCAAATCTGGATATAATAAAAGATTAGAAAGAAGACACAAAGATGATTTTTACAAGTCACTTCCCTCAATAGTGAATAACTGCTTAGCAAAGAGGCAAGTGGTATGTTGGGAAATGGAGAAGGTATTTAACTGGACATTGTGGACAGAGGAGCTCTCTTTCTTGAAAACCTGAACAAACTATTTACTCTCATCTACTCCTAGCCAATTAACAAAACTAGGGGTATCGTCGTCAGTGGTCTTATTTGTGTAGGACAACTACGCTTTTACAGTAAACATGCCAGCAATGTTTGTGGAAGAATGTATACATATATATGCGCATGTATATCTACACATAGTTTATATAGTATGCATCTGTACGTGCAAAATATTTAAAATACACTGCTGTCTGTCTCTCCAAACTCACAGATACTACAATACTTCACAACAAATCACTCTGTTCTCCAACCAAGTCATGCTTCCTGTTTCTTCTCTAAGTTGGAATTTGACGACGATGGAAGAAAAGGAGAGAAAAATACAGAAAGAAAAAAGAAACAGTAGTGCCCGGGTGGCTTAGTCGGTGAAGTGTCTGACTCTTGATTTCGGCTCGGGTCATGATCTCACAGTTCGTGAGTTCAAGCCCCACATTTGGCTCTGTGCTGACAGCGCTGAGCCTGCCTGGGATTCTCTCTCCATCCCTCCCCTCCTCTCAAAATAAATGAATTAACATTAAGAATAAAGAAATAAAGGAAAGAAAGGCAAAGGGGAAAAAGAGACAAGTAAAGGCAGAGAAACAGCAAAGGATGGTGTTCTAGGGTGTTAAGTCATGAGGAATCCTGGATAGGAAATCCCTCCTCCCCATTCCAGCACTACAGTGGCTTTCATTCTCCCCCCAATTTACACTTCGAACCGTCAAACAAAGGTAAGAAATCAGGAACTTATCCTCCCTACCCACAGCATGCCCTGCCAGTCCCTTCTCTATGTAGAATAACCTGAGAGGAGAAAAAGAGAAGGATCCGATTAATCCTTCTCTCAGCTAAGGACTTTACCAGATTTGAGCGTTTCAGTCCGTTCTGAGAAGACAGAAACCGTGTGCGTTATCTGGTTCCGCAGCTTCTTCAGAAATGTCTGGTTGTGAGCGGCCAGGTCAGAGAAGGTTTTCAGTTTGGACACATGCTGCTCAGCGGGGTGAGAGGCGATCTTCTCCAGCTGGCTGTCGCTGGCCCCCTCTATGCCCATGGTGAAGATGGTCACGCCCTCGCGCCGGAGGTTAACGGCCGCCTTGGTCACGTTATCCTCTGATGGTCTGTGGGTCACCAGCACGGCAATCTGGGGCACCCCCTGATTCTTCCGACTGCCATTGCGTGCACTGAACACTTCCTTCCTGATCTTTCTGATGGCAGCTCCTGTGTAGGCCTTCCCAGCCTGGGGAGAGAGGTTCTGTATATTCTGGAGAACCTCCGACTTATTTACACCCCTGCTGAGGGAATTTATCACCTTTGTCTCATTGCTGTAGGCCACAAGGCCAACCCTCATGCAGTTCTCCTTTATGTCAAGAGCAGATATGCTTTCTTCCAGGAATTCCTTAAGATAGTCAAAGTTGTCCTGGCTGCCATTGATGGACACATCCAACAGGAACACCACATCAGCCACAGATGGGCCTTGGCAAACTGTGTGGACAAGGAATGAAGAAGTTTAGCTAGAGGTAGGGCATCTTTGCTCAGCATTAGAAGGCGTGGAGAACATCTACCAGAGCTTGGTTATACACTTAAAGAAAGAAGGCTGTATACAAAATGATTATGAAGCTGAGATCAGAAGGTCCTAGATTCAAATACTGGATCTTAGCTCAACTCCCAGCTTTGATTTCCTTATCTGTGAAAATAACATTTATCTCATGAAATTGCTACGGGGATTAAATGTGATACCGTGCTTCGCTATGGGAGCTGGTGCATAAAAGCCACTCAGTGAATAGCTGCTACTGCGATCATATTAAAATATTATTAAAATCAATAGGTAGAGTCCAAATATTCCTAAGATGTGGTAATGGAATAGTGATTGCACTTTCTACTATTTTATTTGGGAAAGATGTTAGTAATAGGATTCGCATTTTCATAGATTACCACAAGAAAATCATTCCCTATTATCAATAGACAATTATATTGTCTCGTTCAAGCAGATTTAAGCAGCAGTAATATGAATTTCCTATGTTACTTAGTAAGACTTGTACACTTGGAGTAAATTGTTTTTTCCTGGCTCTCCCCTGCCCTTCACTTGGACGATGTTCGTAAACTCCTGGCCCCTCTTGTTAACAGTACAAGAGGACAGACTGGGACACAGGGCAGCAGGTTAGAGGCAGAGCAGAACACAGGAAGCTCATCAGGATTAGAGCAGCAGGAAGGGAGACCATGTGGGCTGAAGGTACCTGAGCCTGGGAATCCAAGGGCCCGATCTACCCGATTTCAAACTTCAGCCTGGCCTGGGACCAAGCCGTGTCACCTCAAAGAACGCCTGGGAGTTTCTGCAGAAGCAAGGGTTTGGCCTTCCTGAAGCTGTTTCCAGTGCTATCATTCTGTGATTACATTATGTGGTTTGAGGAGGCAAGGATTTCTTTAGGAACAAATCTGCCCTGTAAAGGAACCAGTAAATAAAACTACATAGCAACTAAAGCCCAAGGAGACTGATAGCTCAGAGATAGGCTGGGTGGTAGGGAGGTGTCCCTGGATTTTAAGATGTGTCGATGACATGCAACATAAGTGAAACATGGAAAAACCAAGCTTTGTGAGGTTCACTGGATTTATAATGGTCACAATCCTTGGGTCCTCTTGAACACGTGAATATTTAACATCTGAAAATGCAGCCCAACTTTTGAGGAAAGGGAGACTCACAGTTTCAATCCTCTCCCCATGCTGATTTTTCAAAAGCAAATTAATCATCATTCTATACATGTGCTCTGAACCCACCTTCCACAAGAATGTCATCTGCCGCTCCATCCCTGTACTGGGTCGCTTCCTTGATGATCTGCGTCATGTTTTGGGAAAACGCGCCCAGGTCCCTGACCGACCGAAGGCTGAAGTGAAACTGAGCCGTGGCCATGGCCTTCAGCTCCTCCTCAGAAGCTTCCTGCAGCCCCACGGAGATGATTCTCACCCCGTCTTCCCGCAGGGCCTTGGAGGCCTCTTCCACGTCGTCGTCCTCGGACGCCGCCGAAGCCAGGACCACCAGAATCGGAGGGAACTGCTTCTTGTCCCTCCCGCCAGCCGCTCCGGAGAAGAAGGTCCTGTGGGCCCCCCGGAGAGCGTTTCCTATCCGCAGGGAGCCTCCGATGAAGGCGAAGTTCTTCTTGAGGTGGTTCAGCATGGGGTTCCTGCTCTTGAAGGTGCTCAGCTGGAACTCACTGTGGAGCCGGTCGCTGTACTGAGCCAGGGCCACGCGGTACTTGTGGGCCTCGATGGGGAGACTGGTGATCATCTTGGTGATGAACATTTTCACAAGAGGGAAGGACTTAGTTCCCAGGTGATCAGAGCTGTCCACCAGAAACACGACATCTGCATACTCAGGGCCTAAAAACCCAGAGACATACAAACAAAGCACAAACTTTAGAAATGTACCACCTGTTTAATGCCAACCATTTGGATAAAACCTACTTTCCTTTATTTGTATTTTTAATACCTTCCCAATGAACTGAAAATAACAGTGTGACATTACGTATTTGCCCAAGAAAAGAAATCTTTATTTCGTGGGCTTTTTCATACACCTTTGCATTTGAACTCCTCGCAAATTAAGTATCACTTTTGTGTGGAATTAAAAAAAAATAGGTAAATTTAGAGAAGTAGAAAATCCTGGGTTTTTATATCTTTAGTGGATACTTCCCAATCCCCCACCTTTTTTTTTTGCTTTCAAAATTTGATCTCAGTTTATATAAAGAGAATAAAAAATTTAATTGAGAATCACATTGCTTTGAATTTGGGTGGAGATGCTCTTTCATTGTGATTCCTCTTTAAGCAATGTAACATTGATCTGATTGACTTACAAACATATTAGTTTGTATTCCCAAATGTTAAATGGATGACGTTTAAAAAATACCTAAAAATCATAAAAATGTGGTAAAATTAAAGTTCTTTATAATATTTTTTGGCGAGCCATGTGAATGATCACTATAATGCTCACATAAGTAAAATGTGATGGAAACCACTATGCCCTAAGCTAGGAAAGGGATTACAGTTTTGGTTTCTATTAAAAACAGAATTTGTATATAGGAATACAATAACTTTGCTGAACTTTGAAGGATTCATTCAGTGCCAGGTTCAATGCTAAGTATGTAGAATTATATTTTAATGTGATAGGGAATCACTGGATTCAAGCACAAAATACTGTTTATTGGTGACCTGCTCATTTGAATGCAGAGTCCTCCCCACTCTAGTAGAACATCTATGTCTTTTCTGTGGTAGGGAGAGGTCTGTCTGTCTGATGGTATATATTTAAGCAAATATAGTGTACTTGAATAATGGAAGTCCTGACTTTTTTTTTTTTTTTTAATCAGCTAACTCCACCTGCCCTGTCAAACCATTCTACATACTTGGGCTTCAGGTTCCTCACCTTTCAAATGAGTGGATTCTACTAGAAAATATGTAAAGTCCTTCCTCACTTTGAGATTCTGATGAACAGAAGTGGTTACAAGATAAATTCTAATCAAATGAAAATAACCTCCATCTCTTTCTGTCTACACCTGTTAGGAAACCAGCGTTGGCAACCCTGTGTGTGATTTCATTTTCTTGATAGCAGTCTGGTTGAGGCATGATGGATAACATCACACCTTGTCTTCTAAATCTGAAACCTAATTTCAACTAGTTTGAGATTCTTTTGATAATCATACAGTCAGCAGTGTCTTAATGAAGGTGAATCAATATTGTCTTCTAAGAGAAGGCCAGAATCCCTACGAGGACTGTCAGGGGATCCCTGCGCAGGATGGCTTGACTTGTGACCAAAAGTGACCTTTCTATTCATGAATAAGCCCCCACAACTTGCATGGAAAAAGGAAATGTGGACAATTGGCATGTGAGACAGATTCAGGTTCTGATACAGCTCAGCGTTATGTCTGAACAGTGGAACACTTGGGGAAAAAGCACTGCTTCTCTTTAAAACAACTTAATATCAAGCCCCGTGAGACATCAAAGAAAAATGTTTGCAGAACAAAGTCTAGTTTATCTCTTCTGAAAACTTGCTTCCAAGGTCACAGTCCTTGAGAAAGCTATGAAAGCCAATATAGGTGGCCCTGGACATGAAGTGACCGGTACAAGTAGTCACTATTTTGAGGTGGTCAAGGAGTGAGGGGCAGGCCAGTATTTTGACTTCATGTCCACTGGACAAAGGTAACTGACAGACAGCAAACAGCTATGGAGCTTTCTCTTCAGGGCAAAAGCACTCTCTTTACAATAAGCTAACAGTTTAAATTGGAGCAAATCTGGATACTTAACTAAGACAATGTTTTGGCACAAATGAACTAGGAAGAAACATTCCAAATGTTCCAGGCCTGAATCTAATATTAAATGATAGAATTTTAATGCAACCTCCCCAAAGGCCTAAAAGGGGTTGAAATTGAGGACAAAATAATAGCTCTCATATCTTTCTATCATAACCAAGGAATAAGGTCCAGAACAAATGATCTTTAAAGGAGCACAGGATAACATCACAAAGAAATTGAGCTACCATCCATCCCTTCACCACCATCAAAAGCAAAGTAAAGCAAAGCAAAACTCTTTAAGTAGGTCAAACTGATCTATTTTCTGTAATAAAAATTAAGGAAAATAACTTTTTTTTTTTTTTTTTTTTTTTTTTTTACTTACCAGGATCTTTGTTCATAGAGACATGGGAACAAATTACTATAAGGAACAAGATCAGCAGCATTTTCCTCTTATGACCTAAAAAGTCTCCAACTTGAAATCTGAAAAGGCAAGAACAAACACCTAAAATTGTGGATATTTTGTAATCAAGACACACAAATAAGAGCACACAAAATTTTATAGCAAACTGGGTGCAATAGAAGGCAGAATTTCTGAGGTGCCCCGACCTTCTGATCTGTGAAGAGCCTTAGAGAAAAAGATCCACAAAAATTCACACAATCACAACATTTTTTTCCTGGTCCAAGACCCTGCAGAAACATGAAATTCTGGATTATAAATGGAGGTAGCCAGCTGCCTTCTAGTTCCAACAATATTTTGTGTCTCTATTAGTCATTTTCCCTGTACCCTCGTGTTACCCTTGGTCTACTCTTTGCCAAGACAATTCAGAGTTCACGGCTGGGACACAGTCTAAAGACCTGATTTATCATTTCTCCATCATGAACATGTAGGTGTGTTTCATCTTTGAGCAATAAGTATTTTTAGATGGGGTAAAAATTCCATCTTTTCCCCTATCCTACATAATTACAAAGGTAACCATTTTCCCTTATCCTTAAATTTGAGAGAAGACATAAAAGTAGTGACCCTCCATATTCCATATGATATCTTGCTCCTCAAAATGACTCAATTTGTACTATTTTGCTTCCAACTACCTAGAACTGCATGAGGCAAGGGTTTTCCAATTCTATTGACCTAAAGAATCTTCGGTCACCTATAATTATTCATTTCATAGAATGAAATAAAATATTGAAGACGTTGAAAATAAATATTTTCATGAAGCAGGTTTAGCTCATTTATTGACTCATTCATCCACTGAATGAAAAACTAATTGATCCATATTAAGAAAGTAGCATCTTTGTTTCTTGCTAAGTTCTTACCCAAACATGAATTTGCAATATTATATACGGCCATCTCACTCCTTGTCAGGCAGGCTCCCAGTGCTTAGTATTTCATCCCTTCAGAAAAGGGACCTGTGCCATGAGAAATTCCATCCCCATTTCCTCACCTACTCCATCATCCCTCTGACATTCTGGAATCTGGGACTTTGCTCTGTTCCTTCATAAGAAGCCTAGATGATATAAACTTTTCAGGCCGTAAGTCAATTTATCAATTCTATTCTGAATTATTCAGTGAACTGGAAGGGGCTCATAAGAGGTTGTTTTTAGTTCAACCCTTACATTTTAGAGGAATGTTAGCCCTAGAGTAGATTGCCCCAGATGAAAACCAAGTCATAATATCCGTACAAATTTTGTACTAACGTGCATAACAACAACAAATCCTCCCACTTGTTGTGCCTTTAGTATGTGCCATGTCCTGTGCTAACTGCTCCACATTTGTTCTCCTGTTTGCTATGGATAACACACCTAGTAGCAAGTGAAATTATTCCGATTTTGCAGATAAGGAAACAGTTTCATGAAGGGGACATAAATAACGGTTTCAAAGTCACCTTGATAAAATGGGCCAGAGTTGGGCGTACAACCCACTTCTGTCCTACTCTAAAATCTGTCCTTGCAAACTGTTATCCCAAACTCAACACGGTGAACATAAAAAGTGTCTCCAAGTTTCTTTCTGAAAGTTAAAACCTGGATGGAACAGTGAGGATTAGGTAAAGCCATGATAATCCCAAAGCAGCATGAAGCATCTGGAAATTTCCCCATGCAGATGATCAATACCAGTGATACGATAAAAGTTGAATTCTTTGGAATAGCATCTTGTGAAATAGTTTTCTCACATCCTTGAAATGGATTCAAAAAGCTGGTGTGTTATAAGGCCATCCAGTGTGGAAGCCCACACGCGAAAGCTTCTCTTGAAGTGCATACGGGCCCTGCTTGGTGTGTGCATTAAGACTGGTGGTGGGCTAAGCCTCTAAATTCATGTTTGGAAGGGCTGGGATCATTTTTACCACATTGAAACATGGATGAACTGCCTAAATCTGTATGCTGTTCTACTCCCAGACATGGCCAGGATTTATATAATTTTTTTTTAGAATATCTGAATATTTAAAATAAATTTTAAAAATACCTGAAGACATAAAGGGAGAATAAAGAAACAGATAATTTAAATTCATTGTACATTCTTCTTAATTGTGAGATTGACTGCTTGTTATAGAAATATTGTCAAAAGGTATAGTTCTCCTTAATCTAAATTTTGTTGTAATTCATTTATTCTGAATCAAAAAAACAAAACACAGAGGCCAATATACATCTTTTGGAAGTTATAGGCTATAAAAAGCTTTTTAAAAAACCTGGATCCCTGTAAACTTTCTGTTGAGAAGGTAGAATGTTTCTAATTTAAACCACAGCTGCAAAAGCAACACAGTCACCAAACACTTGGCTTCAACCCCAGAATGTTTAGAACTTGTGCAACACCTCTCTTGAGGCTACTAAGAACCAGGGGTTTCAGGGAGACCTCTGCCCCATGCAAGCCAATTCATAATCTAGGACATGTCTTCCAAAAAAATATTAACAGCCCAAGAGGGATACTAAAGAGACCTCAGCAAAATTAAGATAAATGCCTTTTTTTCCCTTTAAAATGAGCATGCAGGATACATCATTTCTAAGCATATGGACTGTATTTTTCTTCAGAAACAGACTATTGTCAGCTGCTGCACTGTAAAAAAACACTGGGTCTATTCCACAAAGGTCATGACAAATTGCCATTTGTTTATCTACCCCCACTCACAATCTCTCTACTATTTCCCTTCCTTGAGCCATGCTACTTCTCAGAAGTCAAAAAGTAGAAAGAAAAATATTCTAAGACTTACACTCACTGAAACGCTGCAGTATGAAGCTTTCACATACAATAGGAACAAATAAACACGAACTAATAATGGTAAACAATACAAAACACACAAGCCCTCATGAGGCAAGCAAATCACATAGTTTTACTGCTAATGTCATGTTTTTCCCAGCTGCATTTTCTGGAATCACAAAAAAGAGACTGTGTATGTTGATCATATTGAATGAACAAGGTCATTATGACCCTGCCATTTTGTAAAATGTATACTCATATGTGTTGAGAGCAGTTGATTCAGTAGAAAGAGCACAGTCTATAGTATCATGACTTGGGTTTCACTCTTCCTTAGTGGTTGTTTCACTGGACATCCCACCTCACTCCTGTGGGTTCCTCATCTGAAGCACAGGGGTCACATCCTCTAAATTCTAGCATCTCCACACATTAACAGTTTTTTGACCTAACAAATAGTACTAGAAGAAAAAAAAAAAGTGACCAGTTAAGCTAAGATCACACTGAAATACAGAGCACATGTTCTGAAACAGTCTTATGGAGCAAATTGCCCCTCAGACAACCACCTGTGCAGGTCTGGTCCTGTGTTAGAGGGACTATGACAGCAAGAAAAGGAGTAGGTCAGAATTATTGACCCTTTCTGGGTCAGAAATGCTGGTGGAATCCTCCCAGACCCAAGTACACCAACTGAAGGGGACTAAAATTTCAATAAGGCAAGCTTATTTTATTTAAGCTGGGAATTAAATGCCCAGCTTAAAAATTAGGAAAACTATAGAATAAACCCAAAAGGAATAAAGAGATACTAAAATACTAAAAATCTGAGCAGATATCAGCAAACTAAAAAACAAAGCTAAAAGAAGATCAAGATTTGAAAACACCAACCTCATAATAGACTGATCAAAAAAAGATGACATAAATAATTTTATGAATTATACGAATGAAAAAGACATAACTATAGATAAGACAGACTTTTTAAAAATTGAAACAGTAGTTAACAGTATTCACAGAAAACTCCAAGCCTATGTGATTTTACTGGCATGTCCCAAACTTTCAAGATACAGGTCATTTGAATCTTCTACAAATTCTTTCAGAGATCAGAAAAAGAGGAATATTAGCCATTTCCTTTTTGGGGGGCCAGTAAAATCTTGATATGTAAACTAGACAAAGACAGCATGAGAAAGGAAAAACATCCATTTTACTCATGAATATAAATATCAACAATAGCCAAATTATGGAAAGAGCCCAAATGTCCATCAACTGATGAATAGACAAAGAAGATGTGATGTGTGTACACACACACACACACACACACACACACACACACACACACTATGGGATATTACTCAGCCATAAAAAAAGAATCAAATCTTGCCATTTGCAACAACATGGTTGGAGCTACAGAGTATTATGCTAAGTGATAGAAGTCAGCCAGGGAAACACAAACACCATATGATTTCACTGGTATGGAATTCAAGAAACAAAAGAGATGAACATGCAGGGAGGACAGGCAGGAAGAGAGGCAAACCAGAAAACAGACTCTTAACTATAGAGAACAAACTGAGGGTTACTGGAAGGGAGAGGGTGGGGGGATGGGTTAAATGGGTGATGGGTGTTAAGTAGGATACTTGTTATGATGAGCACTGGGTATTATAAGTGACGAATCACTAGATTCCACACTTGAAACTAATGTTACACTGTATGTTAACTAACTGGAATTTAACTAAAAACTTGAAAAAAGAAAATAACTATAAAAAATCCTAAATAAAACATTAGCAAATCAACTCCTCAGTATGTAAAAAAGATAATACACTGTTATCAAGTTGAGTTTAGCTCAGGAATGCAAGGATTGCATTTAAAAGCTACAATCTAAACATGTAAATCTAAATATGTATTTAGAAAATACATGACTATAACTTAACACATGAATAGACTAAAGGAAATAAAAAGTAAATATAAAGGGAAAACCACTCCAATTCATAACTTTAAGAAAAAACCTTTAGGAAACCAGGAGGAGAAGGAAACTTATTCTGACAAAGGATATATTTTAAGAGACTTTTAAATATAGAGAACTGAGGGTTGATGGGGGGGGTGGGGGAGAGGGGGAAATGGGTGATGGGCATCGAGGAGGGCACTTGTTGGGATGACCACTGGAGGCTGAATGTAAGTGATGAATCTTGGGAATCTACTCCTGAAGCCAGGAGCATAGCCTATACACTGTATGTTAGCTAACTTGACAATAAATTATATTTAAAAAATAAAACAAAAAATAAAAATAAAATAAAATAAAAAATAAAGTAAAAAAAAATTTTTAAATAAATATCTTCTGTGTATATCACCCTAATGGGGAAATTTTAGAAGTATTTTTTAAAAACATGAAGTACAATTAACACAGTGTTATATTAGTTTCAGGTGTATGATATAATGATTCAACAATAATTCCATACGTTACTCAGTGCTCACCACAATATGTATACTCTTAATCCCCTTTATCTATTTCCCCTAACCTCCCACCCACCACCCCTGTGGCAATCACCAGTTTTTCTCTGAACTTAAAGGTCTGTTTTTTGTCTTTTGTTTGGTTGGTTTCTTAAATTCCACATATGAGTGCAATCATATGATACTTATATTTTTCTGTCTGATTTCATTTAGCAATAATACCTTCTCAGTCCATCCATGTTGTTCCAAATGGCAAGATACAATTCTTTTTTATGGTTAATATTCCACTGTAGATATGCACACATCTTATTTATCCATCTATGGATGGACATTTGGGCTGCCTCCACATCTTGGCTATTGTAAATAACGCTGCAATAAACATGGGGGTACATAGATCTTTTCAAATTAGTGCTTTCATTTTCTTTGGGTAAATACCCAGTAGGGAAATTACTGGATCATATGGCAATTCTATTTTTAATTTTCTGAGAAACCTCCATGCTGTTTTTCACAGTGGCTACACCAATTTGCATTCCCATCAACAGTACACCATAAAACTCCTAGAGGAAAACATAAGCAGTAGTTTCTTTGACATAGCTATAGAAACATTTTTCTAAACACGTCTCTGCAGGCAAGAGAAACAAAGTAAAATTCAACTATTGGAGCCACACCAAAATAAAAGGCTGTTGCACAGAAAAGGAAACCACCAAAATGACAAGGCAATCTACTGAATGGGAGAAGATATTTGCTAACGAGGTACCCCAATAAGGGGTTAATATCCAAATATACAGTGAACTTACACAATTCGACACTGAAAGACCCCAAATAATCTGATTAAAAAATGGGCAGAGGACCTGAACATTTTACCAAAGAAGACATACATCTGGCTAACAGACACATGAAAAGATGATCAACATCACTCATCATCAGGGAAACACAAATCAAAACCACAATGAGAGATCTCCTCACACTAGTCAGAATGGCTAAAATAAAAAAGACAAGAAATAATAAGTGTTGGTGATGATTTGGAGGAAAGGAACCCTCATAACTGTTGGTGAAAAGTACTCTCTTTAAAATGAGGAAACAGAAGAATTTTGCTATGTTCTAGCAAAATTAAATCCATAAAGATTGTAAAAAGAACAAGAACACATAAAATTGCCATTGTTTGCAAGTGACAGGATTGTTTACATTTACAGCCAAATTATTAAAAATAGCAAATAGTTGAGTCTTTTCATATAACATCAAGACATAAAAGTCAATTCCATATATCCATAACTAGAATATTTAAGTGTTTCTATGAGAGTCAAGTTAAAATAGCAACAATTATATATCAAGAAAAAATACAATATGTAAAAGATTGATAGCAAAATTTATAAAACTTTACTGAAGGCCAAAGTGACCAAAGAAATGGAATCCACAGCCCAGACATACCAATGTAGAGTTGCCAGGCAGACCAGTAGGGGTGGGGAGGGATGGTTATTCACATGCAAACAGTTGAAATTAGATCTTTCCTTCACACTGTAGACAAAAGTCCATTATAGATTAATAAAATTCTTAAATGTTAAAAGGAAAAGTTTAAAATATTAAGTAAAAACCATATGTGGATGTATATTTCTGACCTTAGGGAAGAATGTCTCAAACATTCAGGTCATAGAAAATACCACGGCGGGGGAGGGCGGGGGGGGGGGGGTGAGGGAATTAATAAATTATCCTATATGAAAAACTTCTGTTCAAAGATGTTTTAAAGAAAGTAGAAAGACAGGTTACATATTGGAAAAAGATATCCACAATATTGACAAAAGATTGGTATTGAAAACATAAATGTCCCTAGAATTTCTAGGAATAAATAACCCAAATAGGGAAAAGTCATCAACAGGTATTTCATAGAATTGGAAATCATATGGGCAGCAAACAGAAAGAAATGTTCAAACTCATTTGTGATCAGGGAAATAGAAATCAAGATTATACTGAGATACCATTTTACATTCATTCAATTGGCAAAATGTATAAAGTATAACAAAATCAAGTAGTGGAGAGGATGTGGATAAACAGGACCTCATATACATTGTTGATGGAAGTATAAATTAAATTGCCACTTTGGAAAACAGTTAAGCCCTATCTTATAAAATCAAACATTTTCAAGCCCTATGACATGGCAATTCTATACTCCTGGGGAAGCCCTTGCACACCTATGCCAGGTGATGTGTTCAAGAATTTTCACAGCAACACTGACTGCAGTACCACAAACTTGGAAACAACCCAAGAAGTTGTTATTAATAGGAAAAATGAATAAATTGATGTATGATATTTCTTTGTGTGATTATGCTACATCAATTGAACTAATTACATCTAGGTGCGAAAATGTGAATGACTCTTAGCAACAAAATGAGACAAAAAGCTCGGAAAACTACATGCAGTAGGCTATCCTTTTAAGTTAGAAATAATTCTAATTGTTACATAGTTTTAAAGGAATATAACTGTAATAAACTAATTTAAGAAACAAAGGGATGGCTTCTGGTCCAACATGTTAAGATACTTGAAGTTGACAATCCATTCCAATAACAAGCGGAAAGTGAACAGAATGAAAAAAAAAAAAAAGTCAACAACTTTTCATAGATCTGCAAGAGAAATGCGGCCACAGGGCAAGCTCCTGCCCTCCAAATTGAAGACTGACAGGCAGATTAAGAGAATCACAATTTACTAGAGCAGAAATTGATCAGCTAAAACCTCCCAGGGAACCAGTGGCTCAAGTAGCAAAACCTGAGCTGTAATTGACAAACTGCTGGAGGCTCAGCGTGGAGAA
Organism: Puma concolor; assembly: GCF_028749965.1. Taxonomy (NCBI): domain Eukaryota; kingdom Metazoa; phylum Chordata; class Mammalia; order Carnivora; family Felidae; genus Puma; species Puma concolor. The sequence continues at coordinate 26,876,742 of NC_141675.1, read as the reverse complement.
GTCTGAGGCATAAAAACTCCAGGAGGACCCAGTCATTAGGGGCCCCACACTCTCCAGAGTTTTGCCTTGGAGCGCTACCAGCTTTTTATAGTGAATATCTGAGAAACATATCCCCCTGCTTCTGGCAAGGATGAAGAAAAAGGAACCATTCTGAAATAGAGCACAGTATTCTGCTCTTTTTAACAAGGTCTGCCCTCATGAAAAGCTTTAACTGGAGTCTAACCAGTAGGGATTTATTAGAGCCTAGCTAACCTGGGGGAAGGAGAATAGGCAATTCCAGCCCACGCTAGTCTTCCATGTGGGAAAAGGAAAGTACTCAATCCCCACCCCCCATGGTCTCACCTAACAATTGAGAAGTTGCAGGGCAGTGGTGCTGAGAAGCACTTGTATGGTTTACAGTCCAGAGGCACTGGCTCACTAAAAGACTGATGCATGCTCACAACGAGAGAACACTCCCCTTTGCTCCACATCCTAGCTCCATGTTGCTAAACGCCTTTTTTGGGTTTTTTTTTTTTTTTTTTAGTTTTTAAAAAATGTTTTATTTATTCTTGAGAGAGATAGAGACAGAGCATGAGCAGGGGAGGATCAGAGTGAGAGAGGGACACAGAACCCAAAGCTCCAAGCCTCCGAGCTGCCAGCACAGAGCCTGAGGCGGCGTTCGAACTCACAAGTCTCAAGCTCATGACCTGAACCGAAGTCGGACGCTCAACTGACTGGGCCACCCAGGAGCCCCACTAAAGGCCTTTTTGACAGTAGTTCCTTTTACACAGTACATCAAGTCTGGCTATTAAGAAAATTTCAAAACCTACTTAAAGGCCAAAAACCAGAGTTTCAAGAGACAGAACAAGAAGAACTAGACAGAACTAGACTCAGATAGGACAGGGATGTTAGAAGTATCAGACCACGAATCTAAAACAACTGATTGCTATGCTAAGGGCTCTAATGGATAAAGTAGCATGCAAAAGCAGATGGCAATGTATGGAAAGAGAGAGATGGAAATTCTAAGAAAGAATCAAAGACAACTCTACAAGATGTAACATACATGTAATGGGAATGCCTGAAGGAAAAGAAAAAAAGGAAAGTAAGTATTTGTAATAATAATAACTGCAAATTTCCCCCAAATTAATGCCAGGCATCAAACCACAGATCCAGGAAACTCAGAGCAGGATAATGCTAAAAAACGAAACAAAAATCTAAGCCTAGGCATATAATTTTCTAACAAAAAATCAAATATAAAGAAAAAATCCTGGGGTGCCTGGGTGGCTCAGTTAGTTGAGCATCTGACTTGTGGTTTTGGCTCAGGTCACGATCTCATGGTTCATGGGATTGAGCCCCACATTGGGCTCCACACTGGCAGCGCAGAGCCTCCTTGGGATTCTCTCTCTCCCTCTTTCTCTCTGCCCCTCCCCTGCGCATGCTTGCTTGTGTGCACTCTCTCTCTCAAAATAAATAAATAAACTTAAAAAAAATGGGGGGCACCTGGGTGGCCTCGTCAGTTAAGAGTCCAACTCTTAAATTTTGTTCAGGTCATGATCTCCCAGTTTGTGGGTTCGAGCCCCATGTCTGGCTCCATGCTGACAGTGTGGAGTCTGCTTGGGATTCTCTTGTGCGCTCTCTCTCTCTTTCTCTCTCTCTCTGCCCCTCCCCTGCTCACATGTGCTTGTGCTCACTCGCTCTCAAAATAAATAAACAAGAAAAAAAAATCCTGAAATAAGCCAGAAGGAAAAAAGAAAAAAAACAGCTTACCTATACAGGAGTAAAAAAAATTATACATGACTTTTTAGAAGCCATGCAAGCAAGAGAGTACATTATTTAAAATATTGAAGGGAAAGATCCACCAACTTAGAATTCTTCATCCTATGAAATTATCCTTCACAAGGGAAAGAGATACACTTTCTGAGACAAAAATTGAAGGAATTTGTTGCCAGTAGATTTGCCTTGCAAGAAATGTTAAAAGAAGTTCTTCAGAGAGAAGGAAAAAGATCTAGGTCAGAAGTTTATATGTGCATAAAGAGAAGAACATTGGAGAAGGAATAAATAAAAGTAAAATAAAAACTTTTCTAATGCTCTTATTTAATTTAAAACAGTTTGTTCAAAATAATAGCAACAATGTGTTCAATTATGTGTGATGTACATATATATGCTTGTGTATATGTAAAATTAATGTCCATAATGATACAATGAATGGGAGTGAGAAGGTAGGATGATTTTGTTATTATAAGGTGCTCACACTACTTCTGAAATGGGATAGTGTTGTACCAAAGTGCATTTGCAATAATTGTACATATATTTTGTAAACTCTAGTGTAAACACTGAAAACATTTTTTTTAAAGTATATCCTAAGAAAGGGAGAAAATGCAATCATAAAATGCTCAATTAAACATCAAAAGGCATAAAAAGAGTGAAAGACAAAAATAGGACATCAGTGGTCTAAATGCACCAATTAAAAGAGAGAGATTATCAGAGTTGATCAAAAAACATGACCCAACTATATGTTGCCTACAAGAAACCTCTTTTTTTTTTTTTTTTAATTTTTTTTTTTTCAACGTTTATTTATTTTTGGGACAGAGAGAGACAGAGCATGAACGGGGGAGGGGCAGAGAGAGAGGGAGACACAGAATCGGAAACAGGCTCCAGGCTCTGAGCCATCAGCCCAGAGCCCGACGCGGGGCTCGAACTCACGGACCGCGAGATCGTGACCTGGCTGAAGTCGGACGCTTAACCGACTGCGCCACCCAGGCGCCCCAAGAAACCTCTTTAAATACAGGCACAGATTAAAAGTAAATGGATATAGAAAAATACACCATTCTAACAACAGTCAAAAGAAAGTGGGAGTAGCTATGTTAATTTCAGACAAAGCAGGCTTCAAAGCAAGCAAATTTACCAGGAATAAAAAGAGGCATTGCATGATGATAAAGGGGTTAACCTTCTAGGAAAGCATAACAATCCTTAGCACGTATATACCTAACCAAGTGTGAAAATACATGAGGCAATAACGGAGAGAACGCCAAGAGGGAAATAGATGAATCTACTATTATAGCTCAACAACCCTCTATCAGAGATGGGACAGATCCAGCAGACAGAAAATCAACTGGATATAATGGTTATCTATAAACTACTTCAGTGAACAGCAGCAGAATACACATCTTCCTCAAGCTCACGTGGATCATTCACCAAGACAGACCACATTGTTGGCCATAAAGCACACCTTAAATTTAAAAGAATAGAGGGGCACATGGGTGGCTCAGTCAGTTAAGCGTCTGACTTTGACTCAAGTCATGATCTCATGGTTTGTGAGTTTGAGCCCCATGTCTGGTCTCTGCACTGACAGTGAGGAGCCTGTTTGGGATTCTCTCTCTCTCTCTCTCTCTCTGCCCCTCCCCCCCCACATGCACATGCAGTCTTCCTCTCTCAAAATAAATAAATAAAAGAATAGAAATCATACAACATATGCTCTCAGGCCATGGTGGAATGAAACTAGAGGTCAATAACAGAATCTAAGCTTCTTAGGAAATTAGAAAAAGAAAAGTTAAACTCCTAGTTAGCAGAAAAAATAAAAAATAGAGCAGAAATGAAATTAAAATGAAATTAAAAACAGGAAATCAGTAGAGAAATCAACAAAACCAAAAGCTGGTTGAGATCAATAAAACTCATAATCTTCTAGCAAGACTAAGAAAAAAAAAAAAAAAAAGGAAGCACAAATTACCAATACCAGAAAGAGGGGACATTGCTACTAAACCCATGGACATTAAGAGGATAGTAAAGAAATGTTATGAACAACTATGCCCTCAAATTTCAAAACCTAGAGGAAATGGACCAGTTCCTTAAAAGACAATCTGTCAAACTCACACAAGAAGAAATCAGACAACCTGAACAGGCCTATATTCACTAAAGAAATTAAATCAATAATTTATAACCTTTCCTAATAGAAAGCACCCGGCCCAAATGAGTTCCTTGGTGAACTCAACCAAACATTTAAGAATAATGTCAATTCTCTACAATCTCTTCAGGAAGTTAGAAGCAAACAGAGTAATTCCTAATTCATTTCATGAAGCTAGCATTTCCTTAATACCAAAACCTAATAAACACATTACTACAATAGACCCATATCTCTACGAAAACAGATGTGAAAATCTGATACTAAATATTAGCAAATCCAATCCCACCATGTATGAAAAGAATTATACACCAAGACTAAATGACACTTACTCCAGTATGCAAGGCTGGTTCAACACTTGAAAATCAATTAATGTAATCCATTACATAGACAGAAGCTAAAGAAGACATAGACATAGACAGCTAAAGAAGAAAAATCACATGATCATGTCAATAGATTTAGAAATATCATTTAACAAAATTTAACACCCATTCAGGGAGGGCAGGGTCAAGATGGCAGAAGAGCACAGAAATTTTTTTCTGAGTCTCTCGTCCCTGAAATGCAGCCAGATCAACACTAAACCATCTTGCATACCTAGAAAACTGATTTGAGGATTAACACCATGATTATGTACAACCTGAACCACAGAACTCAGCAGGTACCTGGTGCAGAAAGGTGAACTGGGGGAGAGGGAACTGCAAAGGGCAGGGAGCTGTTTGTACTTGTGGAGAAAGGATGGAGATGGGGCAGGAGGGAGAGTATGGGAAAAGTACCCCCTCCCCAAAGCAGCTAGAGAGAAAGAGGAAGAGTAGAAATAGCCACAAGAGAATGAACAAAAAAGGGAGAAAGGAGAAAGGAGAGGGTTTAAATTCCATTAAGACTGTATAAACAGGAGGAGTACAGAGTCTGAAACTCTGCAGCTCAATACTGGCGGTGTTCCAGTGGGAAGGGCGAATCCCCAGGAGCAGAGAGGTCAGAAGGGTCCTCAGGCCACATGGGGAGAGGCAGTTTCCCTGCTGGGAGGGCATTTGAGAGGTGGTGTAGCCTCCCCACAGGCAAAGGTCCCAGCAGGCCCCAGAGAATGGCCACATTTGCTGGTGTTGGAGGGAGGATGTTAAAGGGTGAAGCCTGGTGCCAGATGTGTGTTGTGCTTTTCCATAATTCCTGAAAGGCTTCTGCTACATGATTGCACGAGCTTTCTCTGGGGAGGACTGGCACCTGGCCACAGTCTCTGGGCATTGGCTAAAGCATGGTCTCACCAATGTTCCTGGGGGCAGGACAGCACCTGGCCATTGTTCAGCACGACCCTCCCCCAGAGGGTCAGAATAGGTCAAAGCTGCAGTCCTTAGAAGTGAGAGGTTGGGAACCACAGCTCCATCTGAGATAAAACTCAGGAGGGAAGCGTCACCTGGCAGCCTGATGGCTTGGTCATGGACAGTGTAGAAGCAGGGAGTAGATGGAAGCCAGAGACAAAGGAGGGGTGCCTGATTGCTGGTCACAGAGAGCACAGAGTTCTGATACTAGGGATTGGGTAGCCGGGTGACACCTCCCACGGATGTGCATACATGACTACACATGCCACAACAATCCATGCCAGGAATCTAAGCAGCACCAATAGGTGGAGAATGGAGCCATTACACTAAACCCCAACCATTTGGGCCAACCTCTCTTTTCAGGAAAACTACAAGTCTCTAAGCATGCTTAGCTTACAGACTATAAAGTGCTTCATAGTTTGACTTCTAGGGGAAACTGGATGTAATCTGAATCATATTTTATTCTGTTTGTTGGTCCAAATGTTCATTTTTTTCTTTTTTTCTTGAATACAGAAAGAAAAATATTTTATTTTTATTTTCCATTTTTATTAAAAAGATTTTTCCTTAATTTTTTTCTACTATACTTCTTTCTGGTAAATTTTTATATTCTATTTTACTTCCATAATTTCATTTTATTCTATTTTATTGCATTCATTTTTTCAAATTTTCAAACGTTTTCCATTTTTCTTTTTCTTCTTTTTCCCTTTTTTCTCTAACCTATCAAGTTTCCTTCAACAGCCAGACTAAAACACACCTAGGATTTAGCATCCTTTATTTTTTTGTTTTTAATTTTTTAATTTTAATTTTTTTTACTTTATTGATTCCTTTTCTTCCTTCCAAATGATGAAATGAAGGCATTCACCCCAAAAGAAAGAACAGGAAGAAATGATAGCCAGGGACTTAACACAGATACAAGCAAGATGGCTGAGCCAGAATTTAGAATCATGATGATAAGAATATTAGCTGGGGTTAAAAAGATTAGAATCCCTTTCTGCAGAGATAAAAGAAGTAAAAGAAGTAAAAGCTAGTCATGATGAAATAAAAAATGCTGTAACTGAACTGCAATCTCAAATGCGGGCCATGGCAGCAAGGATGGATGAGGGAGAACAGAGAATCAGTGACACAGAGGACAAACATATGGACAATAATGAAGCAGAAAAAAAGAGGGAGACTAAGGCAAAAGAAATGATTTAAGAATTAGAGAAATCAACAAATTGGACAATCTGGAAGAAATGGACAAATTCCTAAATACCCACACTCTTCCAAAACTCAATCAGGAGGAAATAGAAAGCTTGAACAGACCCATAACCAGCAAAGAAATTGAATCGGTTATCAAAAATCTCCCAACAAATAAGAGTCCAGGACCAGATGGCTTCCCAGGGGAGTTCTACCAGACGTTTAAAGCAGAGATAATACCTATCCTTCTCAAGCTATTCCAAGAAATAGAAGGGGAAGGAAAACTTCCAGACTCATTCTATGAAGCCAGTATTACTTTGAATCCTAAACCAGACAGAGACCCAGTAAAAAAAGAGAACTACAGGCCAATATCCCTGATGAATATGGATGCAAAAATTCTCAATAAGATACTAGCAAATCGAATTCAATGGCATATAAAAAGAATTATTCACCATGATCAAGTGGGATTCATTCCTGGGATGCAGGGCTGGTTCAACATTCGCAAATCAATCAACATGATACATCACATTAACAAAAAAAAAGAGAAGAACCACTTGATCCTGTCAATCGATGCAGAAAAGGCCTTTGACAAAATCCAGCACCCTTTCTTAATAAAAACCCTTGAGAAAGTCGGGATAGAAGGAACATACTTAAAGATCATAAAAGCCATTTATGAAAAGCCCACAGCTAACATCATCCTCAACGGGGAAAAACTGAGAGCTTTTTCCCTGAGATCAGGAACACGACAGGGATGCCCACTCTCACCGCTGTTGTTTAACATCGTGCTGGAAGTGCTAGCATCAGCAATCAGACAACAAAAGGAAATCAAAGGCATCAAAATTGGCAAAGATGAAGTCAAGCTTTCGCTTTTTGCAGATGACATGATATTATACATGGAAAGTCCAATAGACTCCACCAAAAGTCTGCTAGAACTGATACGTGAATTCAGCAAAGTCGCAGGATACAAAATCAATGTACAGAAATCAGTTGCATTCTTATACACTAACAATGAAGCAACAGAAAGACAAATAAAGAAACTGATCCCATTCACAATTGCACCAAGAAGCATAAAATACCTAGGAATAAATCTAACCAAAGATGTAAAAGATCTGTATGCTGAAAACTATAGAAAACTTATGAAGGTAATTGAAGAAGACTTAAAGAAATGGAAAGACATTCCCTGCTCATGGATTGGAAGAATAAATATTGTCAAAATGTCAATACTACCCAAAGCTATCTACACATTCAATGCAATCCCAATCAAAATCGCACCAGCATTCTTCTCAAAACTAGAACAAGCAATCCTAAAATTCATATGGAACCACAAAAGGCCCCGAATAGCCAAAGTAATTTTGAAGAAGAAGACCAAAGCAGGAAGCATCACAATCCCAGACTTTATACTCTACTACAAAGCTGTCATCATCAAGACAGCATGGTATTGGCACAAAAACAGACACATAGACCAATGGAATAGAATAGAAACCCCAGAACTAGACCCACAAACGTATGGCCAACTCATCTTTGACAAAGCAGGAAAGAACATCCAATGGAAAAAAGACAGTCTCTTTAACAAATGGTGCTGGGAGAACTGGACAGCAACATGCAGAAGGTTGAAACTAGACCACTTTCTCACACCATTCACAAAAATAAACTCAAAATGGATAAAGGACCTGAATGTGAAACAGGAAACCATCAAAACCTTAGAGGAGAAAGCAGGAAAAGACCTCTCTGACCTCAGCCGTAGCAATCTCTTCCTCGACACATCCCCAAAGGCAAGGGAATTAAAAGCAAAAGTGAATTACTGGGACCTTATGAAGATAAAAAGCTTCTGCACAGCAAAGGAAACAACCAACAAAACTAAAAGGCAACCAACGGAATGGGAAAAGATATTTGCAAATGACATATGGGACAAAGGGCTAGTATCCAAAATCTGTAAAGAGCTCACCAAACTCCACACCTGAAAAACAAATATCCCAGTGAAGAAATGGGCAGAAAACATGAATAGACACTTCTCTAAAGAAGACATCTGGATGGCCAATAGGCACATGAAAAGATGTTCAACGTCGCTCCTTATCAGGGAAATACAAATCAAAACCACACTCAGATATCACCTCACGCCAGTCAGAGTGGCCAAAATGAACAAATCAGGAGACTATAGATGCTGGAGAGGATGTGGAGAAATGGGAACCCTCTTGCACTGTTGGTAGGAATGCAAATTGGTGCAGCCGCTCTGGAAAGCAGTGTGGAGGTTCCTCAGAAAATTAAAAATAGACCTACCCTATGACCCAGCAATAGCACTGCTAGGAATTTATCCAAGGGATACAGGAGTACTGATGCATAGGGGCACTTGTACCCCAATGTTTATAGCAGCACTCTCAACAATAGCAAAATTATGGAAAGAGCCTAAATGTCCATCAACTGATGAATGGATAAAGAAATTGTGGTTTATATACACAATGGAATACTACATGGCAATGAGAAAGAATGAAATATGGCCTTTTGTAGCAACGTGGATGGAACTGGAGAGTGTGATGCTAAGTGAAATAAGCCATACAGAGAAAGACAGATACCATATGTTTTCACTCTTATGTGGATCCTGAGAAACTTAACAGAAACCCATGGGGGAGGGGAAGGAAAAAAAAAAAAAAAAAGAGGTTAGAGTGGGAGAGAGCCAAAGCATAAGAGACTGTTAAAAACTGAGAACAAACTGAGGGTTGATGGGGGGTGGGAGGGAGGGGAGGGTGGGTGATGGGTATTGAGGAGGGCACCTTTTGGGATGAGCACTGGGTGTTGTATGGAAACCAATTTGACAATAAATTTCATATATTAAAAAAAAAAAAAAAGAATTAGAGAAATCAGTGACTCATTAAAAAGGGATAATATCAGAATCATAGGGTTCCAGAAGATGAAGACAAAGAAAAAGGGGTAGAAGGGTTATGTGAGCAAATCATAGCAGAAAACTTTCCTAACCTGGAGAAAGACACAGACATCAAAATCTAGGAAGCACAAAGAACTCCCATTAGATTCAACAAAAACCAACCATCGACAAGCATATCACAGTCAAATTCACAAAATACTCAGGCAAGGAAAGAAGCATGAGAGCAGCAAGGGGGAAAAAAGTCCTTAACCTACAAGGGAAGGCAGATCAGGTTTGCAGCATACCTATCCACAGAAACTTCGCAGCCCAGGAAGGAGTGGCAGGAAATAGTCAATGTGCCGAATCAGAAAAATACACAGCCAAGAATTCTTTATCCAGTAAGGCTGTCATTCAAAATAGGAGAGATAACAAGTTTCCAAGACAAACAAAAATTAAAGGAGTTTGTGACCACTAAACCAGCCCTGCAAGAAACTTTAAGGGGGACTCTGGGGGAGAAAAGATGAAAAACAAACAAAGAAAAAACAAAAACAAAAAAGACCAAAAGCATCAGAGACTAGAAAAGACCAGAGAACACCACCAGAAACTCCAACTCTACAGGCAACATAATGGCAATAAATTCGTATCTTTCAATACTCACTCTAAATGTCAATGGATTAAGTATTCCAATCAAAAGACACAGGCTAACAGAATGGGTAAGAAAAACAAGATCCATCTAGATGCTGTTTACAAGAGACCCATTTTAGACCTAAAGACACCTTCAGATTGAAAATAAGGGGATGGAGAACCATCTATCATGCTAATGGTCAATAAAAGAAAGCCAGAGTAGCCACACTTTTATCAGACAATCTAGACTTTAAAATAAAGACTGTATCAAGAGATGCAGAAGGGTATTATATCATAATCAAGGGGTCTATCCACCAAGAAGATCTAACAATTGTAAACATTTATGCTCCAAAGTGCGAGCGCCCAAATATATAAATCAATTCATCACAAACATAAAGAAACTCTATGATAATAATACCATAATAGTAGGGGACTTCAACACCCCACTTACAACAATGGACAGATCATCTAAACAGAAAATCAACAAGAAACAACAGCTTTGAGTGACACACTAGACCAGATGGACTTAACAGATATATTCAGAACATTTCATCCTAAAGCAGAATACATATTCATTTCCAGTGCACGTGGAACATTCTCCAGAATAGATCATTACTGGGACACAAATCAGCCCTCAGTAAGTACAAAAAGATCAAGATCATACCAAGTATATTTTCAGACCACAAATATTTGGAGAGCAAAGAACATCCTACTAAAAAAACGGATGGGATAACCAAGAAGTTAAAGAGGAAATTAAGAAGTACATGGAAGCCAATGAAAATGGTAACACCACAGCTCAAAACCTCTGAGAGGCATCAAAGGTGGTCATAGGAGGGAAGTATATAGGAATCCAGGCCTTCCTAAAGAAGAAAGGTCTCAGATACACAACCTAACCTTACACCTTAAGGAGCTGAAAAAGGAATGGAAAATAAAACCCAAGCCCAGCAGAAAGCAGGAAATGATCAAGATTAGAGCAGAAACCAATGCTATTGAAACCCAAAAAACAGTAGAACAGATCAATGAAACCAGAAGTAGGTTCTTTGAAAGAATTAACAAAATTGATAAATCCCTAGCCAGTTTGATCTAAAAGAAAAAGGAAAGGGCCCAAAAAAATACAATGAAGAATGAAATAGGAGAATTCACAACCAACACAGCAGAAATACAAACAATACTAAGAAAATATTATGAGCAATTATATGCCAATAAAATGGGCAATCTGGAAGAAATGGACCAATTATTAGAAACATACACTACCAAAACTGAAACAGGAAGGAATAGAAAATTTGAACAGACCCATAACCAGTAAAGAAATCGAATTAGTAATCAAAAATCTCCCTAAAACCAAGAGTCCAGGGCTGGATGGCTTTCCAGGGGAATTCTACCAAACATTTAAAGAAGAGTTAACACCAGAGCACCTGGGTGGCTCAGTCGGTTGAGCGTCCGACTTTGGCTCAGGTCATGATCTCACAGTTTGTGGCTTAGAGCCCTGCATCAGGCTCTGTGCTGAGGGCTCAGGGCCTGGAGTCTGCTTTGGATTCTGTGTCTCCTCTCTCAGCCCCTCCCCAACTTGTGCTCTGTCTTTCTCTGTCTCTCAAAAATAAATAAATGTAAAAAAAAAAATTTAAAGAAGAGTTAACACCTATTGTTTTGAAGCTGTTCCAAAAAATAGAAATGGAAGGAAAACTCTCAAACTCTTTCTATGAAGCCAGCATTACCTTGATTCCAAACCAAAGACCCCACTAAAAAGGAGAACTACAGACCAATTTCCCTGATGAACATGGATGCAAAAATATTCAACAAGATACTAGCCAACCGGATCCAACAATGCATTAAAAGAAATATTCTCCACGACCAAGTGGGATTTATACCTGGGATGCCGACCTGGTTGAATACCCACAAAACAATCAATGTGATACATCAATAAAAGAAAGGACAAGAACCATGTGATCCTCTCAATAGATGCAGAGAAAGCATTTGACAAAATACAGCATCTTTCTTGATAAAAACCCTCAAGAAAGTAGGGATAGAAGGATCACACTGTGAGATCATAAAAGTCATATATGAAAGACCCACCGCTAATATCATCCTCAATGGGAAAAAATTGAGAGCTTTCCCCCTAAAGTCAGGAATATGACAGGGATATCCACTCTTGCCACTGTTATTCAACATAGTATTGGAAGGCTTAGCCTCTGCAATCAGACAACACAAAGGAATAAAAGGCATCCAAATCGGCCAGGAGGAGGTCAAACTTTCACTCTTCACAGATGACATGATACTCTATATGGAAAACCCTAAATATTCCACCAAAAAACTGCTAGAATTGATTCATGAATTCAGCAAAGTTGCAGGATATAAAATCAACGCACGAGATCGGTTGCATTCCTACACACCAACAATGAAGCAACAGAAAGAGAAATCAAGGAGTCGATCCCATTTACACTTGCACCAAAAACCATAAAATACCTAGGAATAAATCTAACCAAAGAGGTGAAAAATCTATACACTGAAAACTACAGAAAGCTTATGAATCAAATTGAAGAAGACACAAAAAAAAAAAAAAATGGAAAAAGATTCCATGCTCCTGGATTGGAAGAACAAATATTAAAATGTCAATACTACCCAAAGCAATGTACATATTCAATGCAGTCCCTCTCAAAATAACACCAGCATCCTTCACAGAGATAGCACAAACAATCCTAAAATTTGTATGGAACCAGAAAAGACCCCAAATAACCAAAGCAATCCTGAAAAAGAAAACCAAAGCTGGAGGCATCACAATCTCAGACTTCAAGATGTATTACAAAGCTGTAATCATCAAGACACTATGGTACTGGCACAAGAACAGACACTCAGATCAATGGAACAGAATAGAGAACCCAGAAATGGACCCAAAAACATATGGCCAACTAATCTTTGACAAAGCAGGAAAGAATATCCAACGGAATAAAGACAGTCTCTTCAGCAAGTGGTGCTGGGAAAACTGGACAGCGACATGCAGAAGAAGGAACATGGACCACTTTCTTACACCATCCACAAAAATGAACTCAAAATGGATGAAAGACCTAAATGTAAGACAGGAAGCCATCAAAATCCTAGAGGAGAAACCAGGCAAAAACCTCTCTGACCTCGGCTACAGCAACTTCTTACTCAACACATCTCCAGAGGCAAGGGAAACAAAAGCAAAAATGAACTATTGGGACCTCATCAAAATAAAAAGCTTCTGCACAGTGAAGGAAACAATCAGCAAAACTAAAAGGCAACTGACAGAGTGGGAGAAGATACTTGCAAATAACCTATCAGCTAAAAGGTTAGTATCCAAAATCGATAAAGAACTTATCAAACTCAACACCCAAAACACAAAGAATCCAGTGAAGAAATGGGCAAAAGACGTGAATAGACACTTCTGCAAAGAATACATTCAGATGGCCAGCTGACACATGAAAGGATGCTCAACATCACTCATCATCAGGGAAATACAAATTAAAACTACAATGAGATACCACCTTGCTCCAGTCAAAATGGCTAAAATTAACAACGCAGGCAACAACAGATGTTGGTGAGGATGCAGAGAAAGAGGATCTCTTTTGCACTGCTGGTAGGAATGCAAGCTGGTGCAGCCACTCTGGAAAACAGTATGGAGGTTCCTCAAAAGACTAAAAATAGAATACCCTACGACCCAGCAATTGCACTACTAGGCATTTATCCACGAGATACAGGTGTGCTGTTTTGAAGGGACACATGCACCCCCATGTTTAGAGCAGCACTATCAACAATAGCCAAAGTATGGAAAGAACCTAAATGTCCATCAATGGATGAATGGATAAAGAAGATGTGGCATATATATACACACACACACATATACATACAATGGAATATTACTCGGCAATCAAAAAGAATGAAATCTTGTCGTTTGTAACTATGTGGATGGAACTGGAGGGTATTATGCTAAGTGAAATTAGATAAAGACAAACATATGATTTCACTCATATGAGGAATTCAAGACACAAGACAGATGAACATAAGGGAAGGAAAGCAAAAATAATATAAAAACAGGGAGGGGGACAAAACATAAAAGACTGTTAAATATGGAGAACAAACAGAGGGTTACTGGAGGGGTTGTGGGAGGGGGGATGGGCTAAATGGGTAAGGGGCATTAAGAATCTACTCCTGGGGCGCCTGGGTGGCTCAGTCAGTTGAGCGTCCGACTTCGGCTCAGGTCATGATCTCACGGTCCGTGAGTTCGAGCCCGGCGTCAGGCTCTGTGCTGACAGCTCAAAGCCTGGAGCCCGTTTCAGATTCTGTGTCTCCCTCTCTCTCTGCCCCTCCCCTGTTCATGCTCTCTGTTTCAAAAATAAATTAAAAAAACGTTAAAAAAAAAAATTAAAAAAAAAAAAAAAAGAATCTACTCCTGAAATCATTGTTGCACTATATGCTAACAAACTTGGATGTAAATTTTAAAAAATTTTAATTAAAAAATTTAACACCCATTCATGACAAAAAACTCTCAGTGTACTAGGAATAGATGGAAACTTTCTCAATTTGATAAAGAATATCTACAAAACACCCATAGCTACATCATAATGGTGAGAGACTCAAAGCTTTCCCAGCAAGTTCAGGAATAAGGCACGGTTTTCCCTTTTCACTTCTCTTTAACATCACATTAGAAGCCCTATCTAATGCAGTAAGATTAAAAAAATATATGTGGTGTCAATGCAATCCCTATCAAAATTCCAATGGCCTTTTTCACAGAAAACAAATTTTATTTTTTTTATTATTTTATTTAAAACATTTTTTTTAATGTTTATTTATTTCTGAGACGGAGAGAGACAGAGCACGAGTGGGGGAGGGGGCAGAGAAAGAGAGGGGGACACAGAATCCAAAGCAGGCTACAGGCTCTGTGCTGACACGGGGCTCAAACTCACAAACCATGAGATCATGACCTGAGCCGAAGTCAGTCGCTCAACCAACTGAGCCACCCAGGCGCCCCAGAAATAAACAATTTTAGAAGTTGTATGGAACCATAAAAGATCTCAGGTAGACAAAGCATTATTTAGAAGAACAAAGCTTGAGGTATTACACTGTCTAATTTCAAACTCTATTACAAAGCTATAGTAATTAAAACAGTCTGGTATTGACATAAAAAACAGATACAGATCAATGGAGCAGAAGAGGGAGTACTGAAATAAACCATGCATATACGGTTAATTAATTTACAACCAAGGAGCGAAGAACATACAGTGGAGAAAGGACGGTCTCTTCAATAAATGGTGTTGGAAAAACTGTACAACCACATGCAAAAGAATTAAGCTGGAACTCCACCTCAAACCATACACAAAACTTGACTCAAAAAAGATTAAAGACTTGACACCAAAAGCAAAACCAAACAAGTGGGACTGCATCAAACCCAATACCACAGTGTGGTATTAGCAAAAGAATAGACAAATGGATATTGAAACAGAAGGGAAAGCCCAGAAATAGACCCATATAAATATGGTCAATTGATCTTTAACAATAGAGCAAAAGCAATACAATGGAGACAAGATAATCTTTTTAATAAACAGTGTTGGAACAACTGGACATACACACACACACACACACACACACACACACACACACACACACCCCTAGACACAGACTTACAACCTTCACAAAAAGAAAGACAACATCAAGAGAAAGAAGACAAGCCACACAGATGGCTAGAAAATATTTGTAGAAGACACATCTGATAAACGACCGTTACCTAAAATATACCAAGAACTCTTAAAATTCAATAAGAAAACCAGCGACCCAATTAAAAACGGGCCAAAGAATCTTAACAGCCATCTCACAAAACATTTACAGATAATAAATAAGCATATGGAAGATGCTCCACATCACATGTCATCAGGAAACTGCAAATGAAAACTAGATACCACTGCACACCTACTAGAATGGCCAAAATCCAAAACCCTGACACCACCAGACGCTTGCAAGGATGTGGAGCAGCAGGAACTCTCACAAATTGCTAGTGGAAATGCAAAATGGCATAGCCACTTTGGAAGATAGTTTGGTGGCTTCTGACAAAGTAAACATACACTTACCAAACGACCTAGCTGTTGTGCTCCATGGTATTTACCCGGAAGGGTTAAAAGCTTCTGTCCACACAAAAATGTGCACATGGTATTTATTGCAGCTTTATTCATAATTCTCATAACCTGGAAGCAACCAAGATGTCCTTCAGGAGGTGAATGGAAAAATAAAACGGGACAGTCAAATAATGGAATTACTCAGAGCTAAAAAGAAATGTACTCTCAAGCCATGAAAGACACAGATGAAGTGTAGATATCTATTACGAAGTAAATGAAGACGATCTCTTAAAGGCTACATACTGTATGATCACAACTATAGAACATCCTGGAAAAGGCAAAACTATGGAGATGATAAAAAGTTCTGTGGTTGCCAGGAGTTAAGAGAGGAGGAGGGATAAAGGGTTCCTACTCTGTATGATACTTTAATAGTGGATACATGTCATTATAAATTTGTCTGAACCCATAGGATGTACAACACCAAGAGTGAAACATATGTAAACAATGGACTTTGGTAGTGATGCCGTATCAATGTAGATTCATCAATTGTAACAAATGAACCACTCTGGTGGTGGGGGATATTGATAATGGGAGAGACTATGCATATGTGAAGATAGGGGGTATATGGGAGATCTCTGTACCTTCTGCTCAATTTTGCTGTGAATCAAAAACTGCTCTAAAAGATAAAGTTGATTTAAAAAAAGCAAAGGAATAATAAGCCACAAGATGCAGGATAGTGATTGCGTAGGATGTAGGAGGCAGGGGGATGGAACTGGGAGGAAATTTCTCACAGACATAAGTTCTTGCTGATACTCCAGTTTTAATATGGGGAGAGTTTCACAGGCTTATTACATTATTAGTAAACAAGCAAATAAACAGAAAGTCTTACTTACAAGGACCTATGGATGAGAGTGTCCAATGAACTAAGGGTTAGGATTAATCCAATTTTGTGTACCTGAGATCCAGTAAATGTATAGAAAAATAATAAATTTTTTATTAAGTAGAGGAAAGAAAAAAAAAATCAGGCAATTAGGAAAGTACCTAGTGACATGTCGAGGGCAGATACGGAACAGTTATAGGGAGAAATCTGTCCCCCTGTGGCTGTCATCTATGATAAGTTTTGTATTAGTGGAATAGGAAGCAGGGAAGCAAAAACGTGTTTTAACCAGAAAACTTTTCCCAAGTTCATAACTCTCCCTGCACCCTGCAGAACCCAATTAAAGGAACACAGAGAAAACTTCATCGGTGATAAATCACCTTGCATCATCATGATTCCAGTAGCAGGTATCTCTAGCTGTTCACCAAAATTTGTGCTGCTCCTTCTGTGTTGCAGAGTGGTCACTATGCCGTGTCTACAAGACGGGGACTGCCTTTCTCAGACCCACTCCACAACGGCTAAATGATGGCACTCTGGCTAGGGGACGGTGAGCAGAAGTGATACTATCTGCTTCCCAGCCTGGCCTTATACCTCCCAAGGGGCGTTCCCCTAGGGGGCTCTTTTCCCCTTCCAGTGGCTAGAATGGAGATAACCTCAAGAAACCAATGTTGAAATGGAAGAGGTACTCTCGGCCTGGGGACCTGAGTGATTGTGTGGAAAGGGGCTCCCCCACGCATGTGTTTATACGTCCACCTCTGTTAAATCACATGTAAGTTACTGTTGTGCTTTCCAATATACAATTCTGGGTGTATTTGCCCCAGAATAAAATGTCACCAAAGAAGCTCCCAACACTTATAATGGTAGGACAGCACAAAATAGTAGGGGCAGGAGAGAAGTTGTGGTCAGGGCACAGGAGAATTCCTGAGGCACAGGGGGAATCACTCTGCCAGTCATTACTCTGAGGTCACACTCGAATTCCACAATGGACCAGTTGTAGGCTGTGTAGCCTGGTGGTCAAACTTACAGGTTCTGGCATCAGACTACTTGATTAAAATCCTGCTTGTGTGGCCCACTGAGACCAGGCAAGTAATGTAATTCTTTTGAACATGTTTCTCATCTATAAAAAGTTATTAGTAACCACACCCGCTTCAAGGGATGGCTGCAGGGGTTTTATGAACTGAGGATGATACACGTTAAGGCGTTGGCACAGCCTCTGCCTTGCCATAATATTAGATAAATGATAGCTGTTGTTTTTATTCTTGTTATTGCCATCTTTACAACGGGATGGCTTGTGTGTAGAGCAGTCTAGAAAAGATCTGGCCAAGGAATACCCTGTAAAGGAACAATATTTACCTCCTGTCCTCAAGTCTTTCCCTCACACATTTCTAGTCTTAGCGTTTGTACAGGCTTGTATAGGTACAACGTTGTGCATGTTTCCATGCCTTTTAATAACCATTATCCCCCCGATTCCTGACAGCACACCTGTGAGGTAGATTGGAATTATTCCTATTTCACAAAAGAAACATCTGAGGCTTAGCAAGGTTGAGCATCTCTCCAGGCCACAGCCAGCCCCAGGGTTCCAGGGCCAGAACTTTTTCCCCACTACATTATAATTGCTTTCCTTGAGGCACAGCCTTGCATGCTATCCAGTTCTCTGAGGATAATGGAATTTTATCTAATGTGTTAGAATGTACCAGATAATCTATGTTTGTAATTATTCTTTTACTGGAAATTATTTCTTTGAATAGTTTTCTTTCTCAATGACTATCAACTGATGTAAATTTCTGCTGTTTACAGCTGATCCCATTAAGTCTGAATAGAGGCTTCTCCCCTCCAAGTTGCTGTTTTTCTCCGTTTGGCTAAAGCTACAGAAGGACAGCCATACTGACAAAATTCACAAAAGCCAACAATGACATCAGCTAGTCTGAGATCTATCCAGTAATACCCAGAAGGACCAGAGAGGTAATGAAATATATTGGGTCATTGATAAAATATTTATTCATTGCAGCTAAATCAAAAGCATACATAGCTTAGGATGGGAGGAAATAGAAATTAGGTCTAAATGGTCCCGTTTAATATTCTGGCAGTGAAGCCCAAAGTAGACATTCAACAAATACCTACTAAATGTTGACCTCTTAAGTTTTAGGCTTAGAAAAGCAGGAAGTAACTGAAGAGATCCAGATACAGAGTAGCATTCTAAACTTGGCATAGATTTTCACTATCGGCTTTGAAAAATATTAGGTACCTTTGGAAAATATTCTGACTTGCACTGAGCAAGCAAAGTAAAGAGTAATTCATAACATCCCTGGTTTGACTGCCTATAATGGGGAGCGAGGGAGGGTTCCCGGAAAGAATAAGAAAAGCGAATATTTACTGAGTACTTTTTATGTGCCAGGCATTGTTCTAAGGGCTACACTTAATCCTCTCAAAAACCCAGTGAGTATCAATAGATTCTAGACTCATTTTATAGATGAGATTGAGTCAGGGGATTAAGTAGCTTGCCAAAAGTCACACAGCTATTAATTAATAGAAGTGGAATGAACTAATCACATGTCAATACAGTGTCTCCAACTGTTTGCCTCCACTGAGAGACACGGACCTAAATCTAATTGTTGAGTTGTAAGAAATACAGTAAATAACTAACCTGCATAATTTCACAGTTAATTGTTGGCTATTAAAATAAAGGTCCCACTACTACAAAGTTGCCCCACTAGAAACATAGAAGTTACTATTAATTCCTCTCTTTTGTACCCTTGAGCAAACCCTGTTGGCTTCTTTATAAAAAATAGATCTCAGATCCAGCCATTTCTCAACACTTTGACTTCCACCCAATCTAAGACACCACTGTCTCACCTGTATTTTAGCAACAGCTTCCTAATTGGGCTTCCTGCTTCTACTCTCTCCCAACTACTGATTCTTCTAGAGTGCTTTAAGTTAAAAAAGGAGATCGGGCGCCTGGGTGGCTCAGTCGGCTAAATGTCCGATTTCGGCCCAGGTCATGATCTCATGGTGCGTGAGTTCGAGCCCCGTGTCCAGCTCTGTGCTGACAGCTTGGAGCCTGCTTCGGATTCCGTGTCTCCCTCTCTGACCCTCCCCTGTTCATGCTCTCTCGCTCGCGCTCTCTCTCTCTCTCTCTCTGTCTCAAAAATAAATATTAAAAAAAAAAAAAAGGATGTAATATCACACATCTACTCAAAATTCCTTACCTTGTCTCTCCAGGCCCTACATGGCCTTGATCCTATTAATCCTCTAACCTCATCTCCCTCCTTTCCCCTCCCCCACCCCACTCCGGCTGCACCCATCTGACTTTTCCTTGAACAGGACAAGCTTATTCTACCTCAACATAGAACATTTGCATTTTCTGCTTCCTTACTTTGCTTAGATGTTTGTTTAAATATCAGATCCTCCTTAGACTTTTGGTTAGCATTCTATTGAAAATAATTTCTCCTTATATACTTTCCTCCATCCCCATCATAATACTATGAAAAATAAATTTGGGGTGTTTTAAAATCAAGTATAACTAAAGCACTTGACAACAATATGGAAGATGGAAGGAGGATATTATTCAAGGAAAAGCACAGATATTTACGAAGGTTAAACTCTGATAAAGCAAAAAAATCTCCAAAAGCAGTATGGCAAAATGCAAAGTCATTATGACTCTAGAATAAATTCTTAAGGAAGATACAGTAAATCACAGACCGTAAAGGTGTGAATGGAAGCACATTTAAATGTTAAATGTTGACAAAAGAGGTCATAATAATCAACTAGACTACTAAACCCAACAGAAAAATGGGCAACGGATATGAATAGACAGTTAACGGCAGAAGTAATCTGAGTGGTCGACAGACAAATGAAAAGGTCCTCAACCTTACCAGTGACAGGGAAATGCATATTAAAACGGTAAGATACCATTTCCCTAAGAGTCTGGCAAAAATTAGAGACTGACTTACTAAGGGTGGACAGGATGTGGGTCAATCAGAGCTCCTGTACATGGTTCTAATGGTGTGAATATAATTTAATACACTCATTTTGCAAAGAAATTTCTAAATTATCTAGTAAAATTAAACAGGACCTGGAGACTTCATTTAAAGCAAATTCCCCAGAGAAATTCTGATACATGTGCGCAAGAAAATTGCTATGGACGTTTGTCAAAACTGCAAATCGTTTACATGTTCATCAGGAGGAAAATGGGAGTAATTAAGCTGGAGCGTACCCATACACGACAATATTACTCAAATGTTAAATCATTTAGCTCCACACGCCTTAATAGGAATACATCTCCAAACAAAGTGAGAAAAATAGTTGTAGGTTAGCATGACTTACCCACAGCAGAACTTCCATTTCTGGATGAGAGGCTCAGGCAATAAGTCCCAGCAGTAGTATAAAGCCATCCACGTAAAATTATTAAAACACATCAAAATACTATTTTTTAAAAGCCCGTATATATTAAAGCGAAGCTGGGGATAACACAAAACTAAAGACCAATGGTAGAAGGCAAAATGGAAAATAGGGTCCCTAATGGAAAATAGGATCCCTAGGAGAGGGATCAAGGGAAATTCAACCCTTTGTGTAATATTTTATTTAACAAAGTTTGAAACAAACATTGGGTGATGTTAAGTGATAAATCTGGGTAGCAGATATTTATCACTCTTTCCAGTTGTAGATTTCATGAATGAAGAAGGAAAAAAGAATGCTAAACAATATAATGCAGCAAGTAAGGAGGACCTAACTGAGGCTCTTAAAAAAATAGAGTTTCCCAGTCTTATGAAAGCCAATCTGGTAAGAAGATTAAGTATCCCAAAATAATGAACAATTAAAGAAATTTCTATTTTCATTCCAATATATGTTCTCTAAAAAAAAAAAATCCTAATATGTGCGGATACAAAAGAATCACTGACAGGCAAGAAACCGTACTTGTTAGAAAGTGCAATCAATTAAATACAGTGATGAATTCTTTGCTACTGCTCTACTGCTCCCGTTGAAAACGGGGTCTAATTTCCCACACTTAGAAGCTATGTTGCCTTTTGATTTACTTGATCAATACAATGTGGCAGAAGCAAGGCCTTAAGACTTTTAATACTATGTCACAAGAAGCCTACCCAGGATCATGGAGCTCTAGGAACACGAGAAGCAGCAGCCAATCATCATATAACAAGTTTCACTATTCTGGGACCACCATATTAGGAAGCCCAAGCTAGCCCCATGGAGGAGCTACGTAGGGGAGGGAAAAAAAGAGACATGCCTCACCAGCCCTCATATGATCCAGCCATCCAGTCCAGGTACCACAGATGTGACTGAACAAGGGGTGCCTGGGTGGCTCAGTTGGTTGGGCATCCGTCTTTGGCTCAGGTCATGATCTCACTGTTCGTGGGTTTGAGCCCCACGTTGGGCTCATAGCTCAGAACCTGGAGCCTGCTTCAGATTCTATGCCTCCCTCTCTCTCTGCCCCTCCCCCACTCACACTCTGTCTCTTGCTCTCTCTCAAAAACAAACATTAAAGAAAAGAAGAAAAAAAAAGGAAAATCTTTTTGAGGACACCAGCTCCAGCCACCAGTTGACTGAGACCTTGTGCAAGAACTGCCCGGGAGAGACCAGTCAACCCACACAACCATGAGACACAAATTATTTTTAGGCCGCTATATTGTGGAATGGTTTTGCAAAATTAGATAACTGGAACAGAAAGGAAGGTCCAGGCTTAGTTTTTTTGAAATGCTGAATTTGAGATGTCTACATGTCATGGAAGTAGAGACATCCTGCAGACAGATGGACACATAGTATTGGAGCCCCAGTGAGTCATCTTCTTACTCATGAATGCAGTGCTTTGGTCAAACAGTGCATTGGCCCCTGGGAATGCCAAATGCAGTAAAAACAGACCTGGACCTCATGAACTCAGTCTGATAGAGGAGGGAGTGAGGCAGATCTGTGCTATGATGCCAGTGATCAAGCCCAGAGAACTACAGGGAATCAGACAAGAAGCATCTTGATGCCTTGGCAGGGAAGGGGGTGGGGGGTGAGGGATGCAGAAAGGATTCTTCTAGAAGAGGACTGCTTCCGCCATTTTTTTTTTTAATTTTTTTTTCAACGTTTATTTATTTTTGGGGGACAGAGAGAAACAGAGCATGAACGGAGGAGGGGCAGAGAGAGAGGGAGACACAGAATCGGAAACAGGCTCCAGGCTCTGAGCCATCAGCCCAGAGCCCGACGCGGGGCTCGAACTCACGGACCGCGAGATCGTGACCTGGCTGAAGTCGGACGCTTAACCGACTGTGCCACCCAGGCGGCCCCCGCCAGTTCTAAAGGACAGGCACGTGATCTCAAGCATGATGCTCCTTAAGGAAATAAAGATGTTGACAACGGGGGTAGTAGGGCTATTGATGAACGCCATCATTTCCAGGAACTGGAGGCCAATAAGTAGGCAAATTGCACTGCCTTGGCAACTGCTCCATTAGGTAATTCATGTATTAATCTCCGAAGGACACAGAAAGGACCCTGCCTACATTACTTTAAAAGCTATCAGAAGAAGAAAATAAATTAAAACAAACTGTAAGATATGATATGCAAATTCATGTACTCATTTGTTCATTTAGCATTTTCCAAGGTCATGTTTCATCCCAACTCCCCCTGTACTAGTTATTCTCTGACAAAAAAAGATATGAAAGCCACAGTTTTGCTTTTTGGGAAAAAAGGTCTTTATTTTTATAGTTCAAAAAGTGCTTGGACTTTATAATCACGTCTGAAGTAGACCCAACTATTCCCATTATGTAGATATTAGTACTGAAAGTCAGGAAGACTGAGTGACTATCCCAAAGTCACTACCACAAACAGCAGGATTTAGACTCAAATACAATAATCTATTCCTCTTACCACAGTTGCCCCTTGTTTTGAGGAGGTTCCATGGGAGCAGACATAGTAAAAGTGTGAAAAGACCGTTGGAAAACTGTGTGATCAAGTGAAATGGCCCAAGGAAAAAACAGGCATAGACATGGGATCTGATGGAGGAAGGACTATGAATGCCACCTTTAGTGGCAGTGAGTTTTGAGCTAGATTTCATGTAAAGGGATAAACTTGTTTCAGTGGGGAAGCGGAAAATGTGTGGACCACAGAGGCAGCAGTGTGGTGTTAGTTTAGCGGGGAGGAACCAAGGAGAAACAGCTCCTGCGATGTAATAGTTACTTATACCCATGGTTCTCCACTGGCGATTTTGTCCTCAGGGGACATTTGGCAATGTGTGAAGAGATGTGTCATTTTTACTGCCGGAGGAGGGGGCAGTGCTACTAGCATCCAGTGGGTAGAGACCAGGGATGCTGCTAAAATGTCCTACAACACACAGGACAGTTCTCCACCACGAAGAATTCTCTTGACCAAAATGTCAATAGTTGGGAAACTATACAGGTTGAGAAATCCTGACCTACACATATTTACCCCATTGTGTTAGGGCTTTCAAGAGAAATAGAACCAACAGAGTGTGTGTGCAGGTTGATGGTCACTCCTGGGCAGTTCTCGCACAGGGTCTCAGTCAGGTATAATATATAGAGTATATATGCGTGGGTCTATTGAGAGAGGACTTGACTCATGTGACAGTGGGGACTGGCAAATCTGAAATCTTGAGGGCAGGCTGGAAATTCTGAAAGGAGTGGAGGTCACAGTTTTGAGTGGGAAGACACTCTTCCCTGGAGGGGAGACCTCAGTCTTCCCTTGGAAAGTCCACCTGATTCAGAGGAGGCCATTTAAATTATGGAGGGCAAGTTGCTTTGCCCAAAGTCCATTGATTTAGAGGTTAGTCACGTCTTCAAAATCTCTTCACAGTAACGTCTTGATTGGTGTTTGAGCAAATATCTGGGCACCAGAGTCTTGCAAAACTGACATATATAATTAATCCATCACACAAATTTAACTCTCAAAATCCTATGAGGCAAAGATTTTATCCTTGTTTTACAGATGAAGGAAGTACAAATAAGACCTACAGATGGCCAACAAACACATGAAAAGATGCTCAACATCACTCATCATCAGAGAAATTCAAATCAAAGCCATAATAACTTATCACCGTACACCTGTCAAAATGGCTAGACTCAAACAGACAGAAACAAAAAGTGTTGGCAAGGATGCGGACAAAAAGGAACTCTCTTGCACTGTTGGTGGGAATACAAACTGGTGTAGCCACTGTGGAAAACAGTATAGAGTTTCCTGAAAAAATTAAAAACAGAAGTCCCATATGATCCAGTAATTCCACTACTGGGTATTTACCCAAAGAACACAAAAACACTAATTTGAAAAGATGTACCTATATTTATTGCAGCATTATTTACAATAGACAAGATATGGAAGCAACCTAAGTGTCTACCCACAGATAAATGGATAAAGAAGATGTGGTATATACATGTAGCAGAATACTACCGATTCATAAAAAGAATGAAATCTTGCCATTTGTGACAACATGGATGGACCAAGAGGGTATTATGCTAAGTGAAATCAGTCAAAGACAAGTATCATATGGTTTCACCTATATGTGGAATCCAAAAAGCCAAAAACAAAAAGCAGAAACAGACCCATAAATGCAGAGAACAAACCGATGGTTATCAGAGGGGAGGGGAGGTTGGGCAAAATGGGTAAAGGGCAAAGGGAGACACAGTCTTCCAGTTATGGAATGAATGAATCACAGGAATAGAAGGCACAACATAGGGAACATAGTCAATTGTACTGTGATATGTGGTGACAGATGGTGGCTACACTTGTGGGAAGCATAACATAATGTATAGGGTTGTGGGGTCCCCATATTGTATACCTGAAAATAATGTAACATACACACACGTAAAGGAAAAAAAATAAGGATGAAGGAAGTAAAATTCAGAGAAGTTAATGAATTTTCCCATAGTTACACAGCTAATACTACTAACAGTTAACATATTTTGAGCACTGTGAGCAAGTGTTGTGCTAACAGCTGTTGTTAATCCAATTAAGATAGCTGCTATTTTCAATCATTTCCATTTAATGGACAAGAACATGGAGACAGAGAACAGCAATGTAAATTTCCCAGAGCCAAATAATTTTCAAGCAACAGAGCGAGGATTTGAAGCCAGGCAGTCTGCCTTTAGGTCCCATACCCTAACCTGTGTTCCTCACACAGAATTGCCAGGGAGGCCAACTGAAACAAACTGTGGGGCCCCATCCTGGAGACTGAATCAGTACGTCTGGGATGGAGCCAAAGATCTGCATTTCCAATCAACTCCCAGGTGAATACTAATGTGGCATGCCTGGAGACCTGCTTTGAAAATAACCATGCTCAAGTACTATGCTTTAAAAAAAATTTTTAATGTTTATTTACTTTTGACAGAGAAAGAGAATGAGAGAGAGAGAGAGACAGAGAGAGAGACTGTGCACGTGCGCACAAGTGGAGGAGGGGCAGAGAGAGAGAGAGAGAGAGAGAGAGAGAGAGAGAGAGAGAGATACAGAATCCAAAGCAGGCTCCAGGCTCTGAGCTGTCAGCACAGAGCCCAATACGGGGCTCAAGCCCATGAACTGTGAGATAATGACCTGAGCCAAATCCGGACACTTAACCGAGGGAGCCACCCAGGCGCCCCTCAAGTACTATGCTTTAAAGGACAATCAGGACTGGACCAAAATGCATGCATGCCTCAAACATTCCCAAGGCCCTGCTATAGACAAGTGCAGTGGTTCTGGTCACCAATTCATACGTGTGTGTATATTGGGGGGTGTGTTTCACACCTCCAAATATTCTCTAATAACAATTGGGTATCCTACGATCCAATGCAATTCTGATACTATCCACCTGGAAATCATCTCGGATCCCACAGGTTAAGGACTCAGTCCCACAAAACTCCCCCATGCCACCCCTACTTCAGATGCCCATGGCAAGTCCAACTTGTTACCTGTGCTTCTGACCAACTGGCTACACATCAGAGGTTCCCATGACCCTCTCGTGGGATCAATTAATTTGCTGTCATGGTTCACAGAACTCAGAGAAACATTTTACTTACTGGATTGTCAGCTTGTTGTGAAAGGATATAACTCAGGAACGGCCAGATGGAAAATCACCATAGGGCAAGGCACGGGGGGAAAGGTAAACTTTAATGCCTGCTGTGAATATGCCATTCCCCCACCATCTCCACACGTTCAGCAACCGGAAGCTCTCCGAACCCAGTCCTTTCGGGGTTTCTGTGAAGGCTTCATTATATAGGCGTGGTTGATTAGGTCATTGGCCATTGCTGATTGGTAAAACCTCCAGTCCTCTCCCCTTCCAGAAATCAGGGGGTGGGGCTAAAAGTTCCAACCCTCCCTTCAGTGTTGGTTTCCTTGGCAACCAGCCCCCATCCTCAGGTGCTTTCTAAGAGTCACCTCATTAACATAATTGGGGCGAGTCCCTTCCCACCAAAATCCAGTGGTGGTGGAAAGGGATTCATGAATAACCAGGCACCATTTCACCTTTGCTGCTCAGGAACTGAGGACAAGAGACCAAATATTATAACCAAAGAAGCTCCCATTGCTCTTATTGCTCGAGAAAATCCAAGGATTTGGGGGGCTGCGAGCCAGGAACTATAGATGAAGACCAAAATACATATTTTTTATAAGTCACAGTATCACACCAGGTAACAGAGATAAAACGATGACAAGCCAGTCATGGTCCCTGCCATCAAGACTGCTCCCAGGCCTGGAAGATAAGTCTGTGTAAACAGAAGGAGACCAGGCTTTGATGGGGCACCCTCCTAGGGGCAGAAGGTGCTCCCAGCAGGGGCCCCTCCCCTGGGTGTGGGGTCATGGAGGACATCTCACAGGAAGCAGATGGCTAAAGTGAGACTTGATGTAGAAGCAGGAATTAGGAGATTCTAAGGGGGAAAGGAAGTGTGTCCAAAGCAGGGGGCAGCGACTAGCACACACCGGCAGAGGTCCAGATGGGAAGGAAGGGCTCGCACATTTGTTGAAACAAAGGTAGTTCAGCAAGTTAAGTCACAAGATTTTGCCTATATCTCCTTGGCATATCATCATACAATCTGTACATCTTCTGTGCTTCATTTTCTTCATCTGAATAATAGGGATGAAAGCACCGTATTTCTTGGATTCAAAGTGCACATTTATCCCCCGTTCAAAAATCCATGAAATCAGAATGCTATTACTATAGATTTGTACACTTTCTGGTACATTTCCCCTTCCTTGAAAGCTTTTGGGCAACTGATGGTGTCTCAGAAATGAAGAAATGTGAGTTACTTGTACCTCACATACCTCCTAGGGCTAAGAAATTACAGACTATCAAACGAGATTAAGTGGCTCTCAGCCCAGGTTGCAATTTAGGATCACCTGGGGAGATTTTCAACTCTACTGATGCCTCGGCTCCATCCCCAGGAATCCTGATTTAACTGATGCAGAATAGGGACCTGGTGGGTATTTTTCGAAACCCCCGGTGACTCTCATATGCAGCCAAATTTGAGAGCTGATACGCCCTTATCCTACATGAGGGGCCGGCAAACTACCACCTTGAAGCCAAATCTGACTCTCTTTTGCCAAATAAAGTTTTACTGGCACACAGTCATACCCATACACTGACATGTTATCTCTAGCTGCTTTTACACCACAATGGCACAGTGGAATGGTTACAGCAGAAACAGCGTGACCCACAAAGCCTAAAACGTTACTCTCTAGCTCTCCACAGAAAAAGCTTTGCCAACCCTTGCCCTACACTGTTTGCTACTCAAGGTGTGGTTCTTGGCTGAGCTGCCTCAGCATGACTGGGGGCTGGTTGGAAATGCTGAATCCCAGCCTTAGAGAATCAGCCTGTAGTGGAACAAGATCCCCAGGCAGTTTGTGTACACATCAAAGTTTGAGAAGCCAAGCCCCTGCCCATTTGACTCCTACTTAGGCCTCATCCTCTAGGCCTTCCTTGCAATACTACTTACGCAGGGAGGTCCTCTCCTCTCCTTATAGATTAGCTCTCCTTGGCGATTTTTCTCTCTCATGGCATCTTTTTCATTTTCTTCATAGCACATCATCTCAAATCTGTGACTAAATGTTCATTTGAGTGTTTATCTCATTCATGTTTGGCCTCTCACTAGATTGGAAGCCTCGGGAGGGTGAAGTCTGGGTCTTGGGACAGGAGAAAGTGCTCTGAAAGGTACAAAGTACATTGAGTGCTGCTTCCAAGAGAGAATAATGAAAAGAGAAAAGGTAATGTTGCAAGTAGCTTGATGGGAACGAAGAGAACCGATTACTATGCAGACCAGGAAGGGTGCAACCTAGAAGGTCCTGGATGATGAGCAGCTAGTAGAATTAATTTCCTCTTTTTGTATTCCAGGGTTAAATATTAGTATTCAGTCACACAGAAACACTGAAATTCTTTGGTAAACCTCTGCAGACCAAGGATCCAATTTTACCAGCTGTTCGTTAAATGAAATATATATATATATATATATATATATATATATATATATATATATATACATACATGTATCTTGGGACTTTAATTAGAAAGGCAGCAGTCCAAGGATGTGATCATTGCTTGAGAAAGTTACATTTCAGGCAGCTTTTCCCTTCCAAGAGAACCGAGGAAACTCTTAATTGCATCCTATTCTTTCTTCCCTCTTAATCACAGCTTGCCTTATCTGATTTATTTTTTCAAAATGCCCTTGGGGAGTGAACATTTTTGAATGGCTAACTTTTTATGTGGAGATTATGC
This sequence comes from Puma concolor, assembly GCF_028749965.1. Lineage (NCBI taxonomy): Eukaryota > Metazoa > Chordata > Mammalia > Carnivora > Felidae > Puma > Puma concolor. The sequence continues at coordinate 26,847,268 of NC_141675.1, read as the reverse complement.
ACACCAGCTGCTCTTGTCTAAGCTTTAGTGTCTTTCAAAACAGGACACAGGTCAGATGGCTTAGGATGACCAACTTTGGGTGCTACGTATAACACTAAGAGTGGGATAAGATCAATGGTTTTCCTGGAGAAGAAAACAAGCTCAAAGGAGGAAAGAAGAAATGTCACAAACGCACGTTGCCTCCAAAGAGTCTCAAAAGTGATTAGAACAATGCCTGCCTCAACAGACAAGTCAGCCGTTGTGGATATTTGTAGTACATTTTGGGAATCCCTCCCTCCCCAAATGAAAGAGCATGGTGTTTGGGAGGGGCTCTAGTGCAAGAGGGAAAACAACCTGAATGAGGAGTGTGGAGACATAGATTCTAGTCTGAGCTAAGAAACCTTAGGCCAGTCCTTTATTATTTAAAAAAAAATTTTAATGTTTATTTTTGACAGAGAGAGAGAGCGAGCATGAGTGGGGGAGGGGCAGAGAGAGAGGGAGACACAGAAACTGAAGCCGGCTCCAGGCTCCGAGCTGTCAGCACAGAGCCCAACGCAGGGCTCGAACTCACAGACCTGTGAGATCATGACCTGAGCCGAAGTCAGATGCTCAACTGACTGGGCCACCCAGGCACCCCCTTAGTCCAGTCCTTTAAACTTAACCTCTCAGAGACTCATTTTGCTCACCTGTAAAGTAAGGTGATTTTAGTATATTTACCCATTCACTTATTTATAGGCACAGTGTTAGGTAGTATGTAGGCAAAAAAAAAGTAAAACCAGACATGGTCTTTGTCTTCACGGATCTTCCAGTCCATGGAGAGAGTTGTTTTCGAAAGAGTTACATCAAGTGTAAAATTACAACTACGTTACACATTGTAAAGAAGAGATTTCTCTGAGACTCCATAGCTGGACCATCAGTTAGTCTGGTCATAGATTCCAGATCTAACCACTTCTTACCACCTCCCACCACACCCATGCCTCCATTGCTTCCTGTTGCCTGGATTACTATACTAACAGATCTCCATGCTTTGACCCTTGCCCTTCTTCATACATTCTTCACACAGGAGTCAGAGTGATCTTTGAAGGCCACACATGAGGTCAGTATCTCCCTGATCAAAATCTCCCACGACTTTCCATCAGGCTTAGATTAGACTCCCATGCCACACGTATGGCTCATGGGCTCTCCATGACACTGGCCATGCCCCACAAGCTCCAATATCATCCTCTTCACTCTGCCTCTCGTGCCCTTCACTCCAGCCACACTGGCCTCCTTGCTCTTCTTGAATATTCCCAAGTTGTGTCTGCTTGGAAACAGCCTTTCCTTTCCCCTAAGGCAGCCTCGTTTCATTCCTGTGTTCACTCAGGTCTCTGCCCAAATGTCACCTCCTCAGAGAGGCCTCCTGACCACCCCATCCAGGACAACCTCCCATTTCGCCAGAGCCAGTAACTGACCCCCTAAATAACTGTTGCTTTTTGTTTTGTTGTTGTTGTTGTTTTCCTGGCGTTTAACACCACCTGGACGTTCTTTGTGGACTTCTTTATTGTTTATATCCTCCCTGGAGGAGGGACTTTGTCCACCTTGTTTTCCATCACCTAAAATAAAGCTTACACATGAAAAGGTACTTAATGTATTTTTGGATTATTATATACTGTGATGAGATATAATAGGGGAAATTGATAACTCAGGAAAGGCTTCCTTAAAGGACTGCTGTTTAAGCTAGTATCTAGAGGAATAGTGAGAATTAACTCAGGGTGTGGTGCTCCAGAAGGGAGGAAAATTTGTGTAAAAGTCCTGTGGTAGGAAGGAGAACGGAGCGGTCAAGGATCAAAGGAAGTCCGGTATGAATAGAACACAGAGCAAAGCATGGTACCTGATAAGGCTGGAAAAGAACTGGCCAATGCATGGCTTTGCAGGATCTGTCTATGATTTCTGTCTTTATCCCAAGATCAGTGGGAAATCATCAAAGAGTTTTAATTGTGGGGAAGGGTGGGGGAGGAAGCAATCACTTTGTTTACAAAAAAAAAAAAAATAGCTGAAATGATTTAAAGACCCATTTTTGCTCTGAAATTCTAGGATTCTATGAAAGTCAAACAGCAAAATGAGAATGGACTTTTGAAAATATTAACCAAAGTCAATTTCAGTGACAGAGAATAAAGCTACTGAGTTTTGTAGCTATTCAAACATCATCTCTTTGGGACTTTATGTTCATGCTGAGTTCAGCACTCTCCCTTTCTTCCCTCCCCTAAAAAAAAGAGTCAAAATTTCTACTTACCAGTGAAAATATGATTTCTGAACTATTATTCTAACCATGCAGGGATCTAAGTTGAGCATCAACAATGGAAGCTTCTAGGCTTTTGAAGCACACATTTTTTTTTTATATATACTTTTTTTTGACATTTTTGAAGCACACATTTTTTAGCTTACCCAGCCAAATAGGTAACAGTGTCGAGGACTGGGTTACCACATCCTGAATTCAAATCCTCCACTAGCTAGTAACTGATGCACCTTGAAACCTCAGACCCTCATCTGTGGGTCTGGTATGTTACTCACTGAGTTGTTGCAAGGATTAAATGAGATAATATATATAAAGTGCTTAATAAGTGCTGAGGCAATTGACATAACGCCCTCGGTTTGGAGTAGTCAAAGATCCGGCGAGTGAACCCAGAGCCATCCATCTCCTTCTACTTGGGCTGGTTCTGGCCAGGTCACCTCTTGCTTACTGGCTGAAGCTGGTGACGTGGCTACAGCTCTGAGTGCAGGGCACATGGCTCCTTTCTCAGTGAAGAGGTTAGCAGGTATGCAATGTATGAAATCACAACCTCTCTTTCAGTGTCCAATGCACTATCCAACTCATTAACTTTTACAGCTGCTGATTGAGATGACAATGGAACACCTATGCCTAATTGCAACTCTCTCCCTGAAGAAACTGAAAGAATAGATGGGGCACTGAGATATAAAATAAAGGAAGAGATAAATGAAAACCCTCAAGTTTTAGGGAGAAAACAGACACCTACCTAAAGTATTTTACATCTAGGGATACATATTTATGGATTTATGAGGCGGGTTTCTAACGGACAACACCATCAACATCAATTTACCTATTATTCTTAGTATAATGGCTGTTAGTTACAAATGACTACATGTGCCCAAATTGTTGGGATATGTGGAAACAAAGCAGGTTTACAAACTGTGTGTTGAAGACAGGCAGAGCCCTCCTGGCTGGTGAGCTTGAAAGCATTTGCTACAGACCTAAGTAAGTGTGCCAAAGTTGTAACTTACCAAATAATACGTAAAAATCTTTAAATTGTGCTGATAGCTCCCTGAGGTGCTATTACTCTAATTTCCAACACAATTATGTCTTTAACTCACTCCCCACTAGTAAAATCTAAAAAGTTCTTTGCCTTAATCATTGACCAGTACAAATCCATTAATTTATTTAGTACTTGCCTCTACCCAGTTAAATCGCCTACAAGCATGCATCAGGGTTTGTGAACATTTTCATGACAGGTCCCGGGGGGCCCAACAATTAGGCACTTACTGGTGTTATAGGATCATGAAAATAATCATGGAAAAGGGGGGGAGGGATAAAGAAGGAATTGCAGTTGGGAGTCGTTTTCTAAGGCAAAGCTCTTGGATAAAGCTCCTCTGGTTAGAAACTGGATTAATGGCATTAATCCAGGGAATACAGATGTTGAAGCTTGAGGATAAGGATTGTTTGGAAGAAACTATGTGAAGGAATTAGATACCATTATATATTATTATGTCAATTTCATTTCCAAAAACACACTCCATGCACAGTTTGAAAGGACATCTGACAAGCAGGATGCTTTTGGCTAAATAACACTTTCTTTCCACTGGGTTTCACTCAAAGCCCTTATAGCAAAGTGGCCTTTTAACTTATACCTCCTGAAATGTGGCCTTTACTGTCTCAGAACACCACAGGGTCAAGAAGCATAGTACTTATAAAAATCTAGGTATTCAAAGGAACTATTATTTACTGAGGGTCAACTATGTGCCAAAAACCAAATATCCATAATCTCATCAGGTCTCCCTAATCATCCTGTGCTTGGATATGGTTTTTACTTTAGATGAGGAAAGTAAAGTTCAGAGAGCTTAAGTGACCTGCCCATGATCATCAGCTAGTAAGAAACCTAATCTCAGCTCATCTATTCATACAACAGATATAGCTACTAAGTGGCTAGCTCTGAAGATAGCTTAGTGAACATGAAAGACGAAATAATCACAGTTTAGTTGAAGAGCAGTATGACTGGAAGCCTAGGGTACTGTGGGAACCCAGGGCAGGGTACCTCCATACCAGAGATGGTCCAGTAATGCTTTCTCAACGGATAGACATATTAGCTGAGACTTCAAGGAAGAAAAGGAGTGGGCCAGATTCAGAATCTAGAGAACACTGTGCTAGGTAGGGGGAATCCAAATGCAAATAGCAGGAGGTGGGAGAGAGCAAGGTCTTTTTAAAGAACTTGTGGATAAGGAGAGAAATAGAAAGGCATGAGAAAGGAGAAGTAGATAAAGTTAGACTGTGGGACGATTCTCAACCATGGTAAGGATTTTGGATTTTATCCAAAGGCACTGGAATAAACAGAGGAAAGTACAGGTTTCAGGAAGCTCACTAAGGCTGAAATATGGGGGCAGTAGGTGTGCTAGAAGGTAGTTGTTGTCTGGGGGAAAGAAAGGATGGTGTTTGGGAACTAGGAGCACAGGTGACGGGAGATTTTTTGGAAATGAAATTGTTAGGACTTGGAGATTGATGAAATGGGACTATTGAGGAGGGCTGAGAGAAGGACAGGGCTTCAGGGCTACTCCAGAGTCTTCTGGTGGAGCCATTGGGTTGTGCCATATGTAGGAAGAGGGGAAGGGTGTGGGTAAGATAGTAAATACCATTTGGCACTTGTTGGGTTTGGAGTGGAAGACGTTCATGTGCACTGTGAGCAGTGAGATATCTGGGTCTGGAGTTCTGAAGAGAGATCTGGCTTGGGGGGATGGATTAGGAAGTACCTGGCAACTGTATGGATAATTTTATATGTCAACTTGACTGAACTAAGGGATGGGGAAACATTATTTCTGGGTATACCAGTGAGGTGTTTCCAGAAGAGATTAGTATTTGAATCGATAGAATGAGTAAAGAAGATCACCTTCCCCAAAGCAAGTGAGCATCATGCAATCCATTGATGACCTGAATAGAACAAAAAGAAAGAGGGAGGGCAAATGTGCTCTTTTTGCTTAAGTTGAAACATCCATTTACCCCTGCCCTCAGACATTGGCACTCCCGGCTCTCAGGCCTTCAGTCTTGGTCTGAGTTACACTACAGGCATTCCTGGTTCTCTGGTTTACAAATGGCAGATTATAGGACTTCTCAGCTTCCATAATTGTGTGAACCAATTCCTATAATAAATCTCCTCTTACATATTTCTATGTACCTAACTAATGATCTGGTTTCTCTGGAGAACTCTAACACAGGAAGCAAATGGTGACCAAACCTGAGGGAGAGATTGAAGCACCCAACGGAAATATAGAGAGGGCACTTCCATCTTTACAGAGCATGTATTTGAGTTGCTTCTCATAACCAGCAGAATACACTTTTTCTCTAATAATGGGGTCACCTGAGTCCTTACTAATATCTCCCTCCATGCCCCCACAACATAGCTCTCAAAGGGCTGACAGGAATCCAGGACTGGGTCAGGAACAACAAACTAACTGTCCCAGATACAAGTGAACTACCAGTGGCTAGGGACAAAATTCTGTTCTTTAGTGTGGAAATCAAGAATTCCATTCTTGATTCAATTTTTGGCTAGAGTGGAATCTATAGTATACTTCATACCTAAGACACTGCATTTACTGAAATAGCTAACAAACTTAGGGTAGTTAGCTAACAAGATTAGGGTAGTAATCTGCTTTTGCCAAAAGCAGATTCTGGACTAGAATTTGTGCAATTACTTTATTTAGCAAGTGATCTCTGGAAGCACTGGTAGAGGAGCAGGGGAGTGAGACAGAGAAAGAAAGGAAGCCAATGTAGAATTAGTAGTGGACAGATAGGTTGTCACTCTTGGCAGCTGCAGCTCAATCCCTTGGGCAGAACCTGTGGAAGAATATACAGGTCATACCTCAAGGGCTGCCTTCCCCAAGAGAGGAGAAAGCTGGGATAGTCACCAATATACATGTGTTATTGGGTGAGGGGTTGCTCCCAGGGGTGTTAACTCCCAGGCCCTTCTGGCCTATTCCATGTGACTCGGGCATCCTCCCAAGGCCAGAGAAAGCCCTCAGGTCTTCACAGGTGCTTGATGTAAGAATCCTGCAGTGTTTACCAAAACAATGAAAGTAGAGGGAATGGGGGGGGGGGGGCTGTTCTGACGTCATCTGCTAGCCAGTGGAGAAAAGCCTGGACCTGAGAGAAATCTGTTCCAATGTGTAACATCATCTTCTTAGTATTATAGAGTCTAACTGTCCCAGAGAAGTGTGAAAGTAAATGTGCTTATAGAGTTCAAACGACACATGCTGGCTCTGGTGGGGTGGGGGGACCAAAAGATGGCACATGGGCCACTTGACACACTGTGGGATTATTTTCCACCAAATGGTAATAGTCAAATGTGACTATGACTCGCTCATGATCTTCAAAGTGCTATTGTATTTGGACTCATGTAATGGAGACTTTTAGTCAGGATTTCTTGCCAAACATTAATCAACTTGTTTTTAAAGAACTCAATAAGTGATTAGCTTATGGTTTTTCAAGCCAACACAAAAATCTTTGCCAACTAAGTCTGGCAAAATCTTTCCTCTCTAAAGTCTAGGATACAGTACTTAGAGCATTGCAAAAACATTTTAGAGTCAAATCAATACCCAATCCTTAGTTGTAAATGGTTGGAGAATGGTTAAATGTATATTTATTATGTCTTTGTGACTCGAGGAGAATGTTGAGGCTTCCATTCATAATACACAGTTAGTCTGCATGCTGTATCTTTCTTCCTTCCCCTCCACTGCTTGAGCATTTGGGAGAAAACTTTCTACTCGTGGCAAAATTAAACCAGTAAATCTCCTTGAACTTGTTATTTGGAAACATAAAAAGTATTCGTTTTTAGGTTTATCTCAGTCAGTGAAGACAATTCATAAAGGTCAGATTTATAGTCAGTTGCTTTTTACTTTAGCAAAACTGTCTCAGAAGCTGAGACACAAGCAGAGGTTATGCTGCCTCCTTAATCTCGCCTGAGGTTTTGCATGTTAGTGGATCTCAAAGGGCAATGGCTCCAGATTTATACAAGATGCATACTTCAGCCAGACTTTTGAAATTTTAGGTGATTCATTTATCACTTATTTATTGAGGATGTACTAATGCCAGGTACTGTGGAAGCAAGCGTTAGGGATGCTGAGAAACATAAGAGATCTTTTCTTGTGCACATGGTTTATGTTAGTCAAACAATGTCCATTTTTACTGGTTCCCTTCCAAATTCCTCTGCCAGGGCCTTGAGATCACCCCAAGAAAAGGCAAGTTTGGAAGGAGGGAGAAGAATCAAGACAGGATGTGAGACCAAGTCTCTCTATTCCTTCATTAAAGAGTCTGGCCTTCAGTTAATTGCTGTTTTGTGAAGAAAAAAAAAAAAGAAAGAAAAAAGAAAAAATGTGCCTTTTTAATATAGATAAATTTTAAAAAATGTTTATTTTTGAGAGAGAGAGAGAGAGAGAGAGAGAGACAGAGTGTGAGTGTGGGAGGGGCAGATAGAGAGAGGGAGACACAGAATCCGAAAGAGGCTCCAGGCTCTGAGCTGTCAGCACAGAGCCCGATGTGGGGTTCAAACTCTGGAACAGCAAGATCATGACTTAGGCCAAAGACGAAGCTTAACCGACTGAGCCATCCAGGAGCCCCTATCCTCTGTGCCTTTTAACTCTCCACTCCCTTAAAGAACTTCAGGTTGAAGTGGGGTCTTTATCTTAAAATTCTGAAAAGCAGAAATTGCCAAAAACAGAAAGGTATTTTTGTTATCACAAAATCACGATCCAAAGAAACTGAAACACTGAGTGCATTTCTCACAGCCTTCCACTTGCAGGAACAATTTGACTTCTCTAGAAAAAGTTTCCTGAAATTGTAAAGCATAAGATACGAAGACATACACAGTGAAATCAGGGTAGGAACAACTCTCAAACATCTCTTTCAGAACAGCAGCACCAGGACCTAAGTGACAGGTCTTTCCTTAAGTGATCTCTACAGATTGGAACACTTCCAGGGGTAAAGGGAGATTGCAATGTTTGGCGAGTAACACGTTTCTATTAATCATGTGTTATACTCCATGGAAACAAGGTATTTCAGTGAGGTCAAAACATGGAGTAAAATTGGGCTCAACATTAACTGAATTATTTGGAACACTTCTATTTGCTTTGATCTTTAAGTGTTACCATCATCATCACTGCCACTTTCATTTACTGAGCACTTACGTCTGGCATTGTCTAAGGATCTTCTTTTTCCCACACATCCATGTGAGGTAGGGAGGTATCACTGTTCCATGTGACAGGTGCGAGAAGCCTCAGAGAGGTTAAATGAATGTCCCGACTAATCTGAAACTTGAATCTAGACCTGTTTCAGAGCAAAGCTAAACCACTTCCTACTTTAAATAACAAGGACAACATCAAAAAGGTCAGGAAGAGAGGAAAAAAAGATATTGGCCAACATCTGATCACCCTGGAAAAGTCTTATATTCATGATATTCATAAAAGTAGTATAGAAAACCGAATCTTCATACTTACTTCTTGGGACTGTAGAGGTGATCATTCTTTGTTCACAAAAACATCCCCATTGGTCTGGACCACTTTTATTTATTTACAGAGGGTACAGGTAGCAATCACATATTTTTCTGAAATTCTAGTAATGGGGATATTTACTGACAGGGAATTTTTTTTTTCAGCCATTTTAAGACTGTTTCAGACATCAGACTGCATACAATAGTACATACATAGATGAATAAATAACACACCAACTTTTATTCACGATTCTTATAATGTAACCTTCATTTGGTGACTTGGATTAGCTGTTCTTAACATTGTCTATGCAAATAAATAAATAAATCTTTTCTTTACAAACATCCAATGATTCAAACTTTTCTGAAATTCCAACTATCTTAAGGGAATAGGAAAAATGGAAAATGCAAGTATTTATATTTAACGATGGTCTTTTAAAAGAATCACAAGAACATTTAGTAAAATTAAAAGGCTTTTACTACTTAAAAAAAAGCTGAAGATCCTTCAGTGGGTGTTTCACATAAAGCCTTTTATGTAAATCATAAAGTTTGATTTCACACTGCACAAGATCTGAAATCACATGGACTTCCAAGTGCCAGAAAAGCCTTCTTTTCAGGTTTTCTTGGGCACTTCTAATATTTTGGAATAAAATGAGGGAGGAGGAAGGAAACTGACAACTTTTACAAGGAAAAAAATTTAACGCTTTAAACTTTAAAAGTTTTTTTTAAAAGTGTTTTAAATCACTTTATGCAGACTCTTTAGGATTTTTATGTTAAGTGATCTCACCTATGGGGACGCTGAACAGTAAGTTTACATTGTAACTTCAAAATGGCATCCTTGAAATTCTCGTATTAAAAATACTGCTCATTAACAGATCCTTCCTTTAAAAAGCAACATGACTGCTGATTCTGTAACTATAGAAATTCTTAACAAAGGACTTCTAATATTCTTGTATCTCAAATCTTAATGATTTCTGCCAACATCTCCGATATTCCTTATCAACATCACCACCCCTCGCCCCTACCAAAACTTTTCCCCCCACTGGCAAAGATCATCTTTAAATATCTCCATAGAGTAGATGCCTAAAAGGAGAAATGAGAGATTTTCACCACGAAAGGAAACAGAAGAAATCAAGAAGAAATCACTTTCTCCTTCCAATGTTTTTCCCTCTTGCAGCTTGCCTCCTCCCCTCAACAAAATTATTTGAACATTTGATATTGAGCCAGGTAGTTGGGGTTCCACTCACTGCAGATGTTACTAAGCATTCATAAATGGGTGCATTTTTTTCTTCTTTCTCCCCTTCCCTGAGACAACAATAAAAAACCCAACCATCTTTAATAAATTTGGATGAGGTATACAGAAGCAAAAGTACAGACTGGGTCTGCAGACTTAGGAGGGACTTTTTCCCGACCCAGGCTGGTTAACCTCATTCACCCCTCCCCATAGTCCTGGGTGCCCGCCACACACCGGCCCCTGTGCTGGGTTTGGGGACAGTGTAGGGTCCCCAAGGCACCTTTCGGGCTTCAAGGCGCATGCGTGTGCAGTGGGGGACAAGGGGCCCTGAGCAAAGAGTGACAGCAGAGTAGGCTGTATGTTTGCCTACAGAGGGATGCAGGAAACTAGAAGATGGGGTGAGAAAGGATAACTGCTCTGAGGATGTGAAAAACGCAAGGAGGCGATTCTGAGTTTCTGAAATTCACTTCTTTCCTTTTCACCACAATCTTCACGCAGCTCCCTCTCCATCTGGCTGGTCCCTCCCCTGCCACTACTAACCACTTGCAAACGGCTTCAGGACTTACCTCGGGGCACTCAGCCCTGCACTTGCCAAGCGCTGCGTGGGTTTCCTCCGCGCGCGCGCGCGCGCACTGAGCGCACCGAGCGCACCGCCGGGAGCGCCGCGCCGAGTGCCGCCGACCGCGGGGGGACGGCGGGGGCCTCGGGAACTCGAGAAGGAACCGGCGACGACGCGGGCAGCCTCTCGCCTCCCGGTGTCCCGCAGGCGGGCGGCAGCTCCCACATCCCTCCTTGCCGCTATATAAACGTTTCTCCCCGCCCCGGCCCGACCCTTCCCCGCCCCGGCGGCCCCGGGCCCAGCGCACGTCCCCTGGGAGGGGGGCGGGTGACGGAAGCGGGAGTTGGGGGTTAGGGAGACTGTAATTGCCCCACCAACTTCTCCCCTGCAGGGAACCTCGACCCTCAACTCTAGACCCGGGGAGGGTACTGAGGGCGGGGAGATTGGGGCGTTCACCGTGCGCGCCTTCTCTGCGCCCCGCGGAAGGATAGTGCGCGAGATCGGAGGGCAGAGAGACTGCATTTGTGCTCCTACTGTGGGAACTGTCGCTTGGCGGCTTTGTCTGTGTTCTAGGGTCTTCCTGAAGAAGGCAGGGGCTAGCGAGGAAGCCCCAGAGTCTTTGGACGATGGGAACTTCCTCTTGCCTGGGAGTGGAGTCCAGCTGCTGCGCGGCCCCAAGGTTGGGGGTCGTGCGCCGTCGGGGTGCTCAGAATTTGGGGTCTCGAGAATATCCTTGACTCTTTTCGTCTGCTGACTTTTTGTTGCTCACTGTGCATTCCTTTATCCATTTATTCGTTCATCAAATATTTGAGCACCTCGTTTGTGCTAGTAGGTGCTTGGGATACAAAACCAAGTCTGGTTTTTAGCTGGTGGTCTCAGTGGGGGCCAGACGTGGAAACAGGAATTGGGAATACAGGAAAGGGGATCTACACTCAACCTTGGAAGGCCAAAAGAAGCTTCTCTGAGGAAATTAAGTCCAAACTGAAAACTGAAGAGGGAGCTAAGCATAAAAGCAGGGCAAAGAGGGTCCCAGACTAGTGGGTCAGCACCTGCAAAGGCTGAGAAGAGAGAGGGAGCACTACCCTCCTTCTGTGGAACCAAGAGTATTTATTGTTTAAAATCTTCTGGTAATGGTCATCCTAAGTAAAGAAAAATTTTAAATTTAAAGAATGGTGATCTTGTAAGTCGTAGAACTGGCACCCGAATGCAAGCAGCCGGGTTCTGGAGTTGTCTTTTATAGCATGGACTGTCAGCCTGGCAGATGTGACAAGTTCGAAAGAGAGATTGTTCCCACGGGATGAGAATTCTTCTGGAATCTGAGGCAAAACTTCAAGTCTCAGACCATCACCAATTGCAACTTTGGCCAGGCCATTAACCTCAATTTCTTCCCCAGTGGAATGTAAACAGCCAAGCACTTTCTCATGTGCCTTATTCAGTGCCCTGGGTCAGGAGACTTCATATTCTGGTTCACAGACATGGCAGAGCAACACCAGGACAGGTGACTTCAAAACCATGACTCTTCCAAGAGTCCTTTGGCTTCAGTGCAAGGGAAGCTGGGAGAGCATTCGAACAACAGCAGAAAGAACAAACATTGGAACATCTCAAATTATTACTTATTTTACCTAAAATGAGTAAAAGTAAGCAATTCAAGTTTTCATATTCTCATATAGTGTTATTATTTTAACAATAGGCTTCAAAACACAAGTATATTTTTCTTATTCTGGGTCATTATTGAAAATGGCAGATGTAATTCCTGGTGGCAGGGTTTTTAGCCAATTGCCAGCCCATCCCAAGCTAGTTTTGAAAGTGTACCCCATGTACAAAAAAATGCCCATTCTATTTTAGCCCTATAGAGAATACCAGTCTGATAGAAAAGGCAGCTGGGAGTCACATGCCTGTGATTCATGGCCCAACCAGGATCAACGATCACATCAGTTCAAAGGAAAGGCTTGATAGCACTGCCTTAACAACAAGCCAAGTCCACCCGACATCTTGTTTGGGGACATCTGAAATCACTCTGTCTTCTGTCCTGGATCTTTTGATGTCCAAACTAATTTTCATGACTGGATCAAACTTTGACCATCACCCAAAGAATTAGGTTTCCTTTCACCTTGACTACAGCAACAAGGCAGAGAAAGAAGAAAGGTCTTTGAATCTTTTTTTTTTTTTTTTCTTTGAATCTTATAAATGCAGGTGGTTGCCTAGACTGGACTTAGTTTTAGCCATTATGCAATCCTTGATTTCCAGAGAAATGATAGTCATCATATGATCAATGATAAAGAAGTAGCCAGTGTTCTTTGCTAGATTTCTGGAGCTTCTTAAGGAGCATCTGTAACTTCAGATTCCACTTCAGTGGAAGTGTGGGTGCCATATGTACTTGAATGGGCTTTTGGAGCCCATGATACCCTCATCAAAACTGGACATTAATTACATCAGAAGACAAAGGCAACAATTAACCTAAGCCATACATATGAGCTGGTTTGCCATGACAGTGTTGGGACTTTGGGAGCCTTGTCCATTCATACTTAGGACTTTTGTGAAGTGATAGAGGTATAATAGAAACTAAAAGTTTGCAAAAAAGTAAAAAATAGAGTAGAAAAAAATTAAAGAAAAATATTTTTAATAAAAATAGAAAATAAAATAAATGTTTTCCTCTTTCTGTATTCAAGAATAAGGAAAAGAAAAAAAAAAATGAGTATTTGGACCAGCAACCAGAATGAAATGCGATTGAAATTACATCCAGTTTCCTCCAGAAGTCAAACTATGAAGCACTTTATAGCCCGTAAACTAAGCAGAGGGAGAGACTTGTGGTGTTGCTGAAGAGCGAGGTTGGCCCAGTGGGCAGGGCTTAGTGTAATGGCTCTGTTCTCCACTAGATGGTGCTGCTTAGCTTACTGGGGTGGATTGTTGTGGTGCGTGTAGGTATGTATGCGCATGCCCGGGAGGGGTGAAAATGGCGTTATCCAGATACCCAATCTCTAGCATCAGAACTCTGTGCTCTCCCTGACCAGTGATCAAGCTCCCCTCCTTTGTATCCTGCTTCTGTCCACTCCCTGCTTCTACACTGTCGGTGACCAGACTGTCAGGCTGCCAGGTGCTGCCTCCCTCCTGAGTTTTATCGCAGATGGGGTTGTGTTTCCCAGCCCCTCACTTCTGAGGGACTGTGGCTTTGACCCACTCTGACCCTCTGGGGGAGGGTCTCGCTGAGAAATGGCCAGGTGCCGGCCCATGCCCAGGAATACTTGCGAGACTGTGCTGCTGCTAATGCTGAGACTGCGGCTGGGCGCCAGTCCACCCCAGAAAAAGTCCACAAGGTCATGTAGCAGCAGCATTTCAGGGATTATGGCAAATCACAACACACATCTGACACCAGGCTTCACCCTTAACATCCTTGCTCCAACACCAGTGAATGTGGCCATTCTCCAGGGTCTGCTGGGACCTTGCCTGTGGGGAGTCTGCATTGCCTCTACCAAATGTCCTCCAGCAAGGGAACCATCTCCCCCCATGTGGCCCGAGGGCCTCTTGGACCTCCCTCTCTGCTCCTGGGGATTCGCCCTTCCCACAAGAGCACCACCAGGCTCCTTGCCCTCTGCAGCTTCTCTCTCCCAGTTCATCTCTTCATGCCACGTACCTGCCACGTTCTGTCATTCAGGTTGTGCAGATTGTTGTGTTAATACTCAAATCAGTTTTCTAGGTGTGCAAGATGGTTTAGTATTGATCTGGCTTCATTTCAGGGAGAGGGATGCAAAAAAAACCTTTCAGGGGCACCTGGGTGGCTCAGTCAGTTAAGCTTTCGACTTCAGCTCAGGTCATGATCTCACAGTTCCTGAGTTCAAGCCTCATGTTGGGCTGTGTGCTGACAGCTCAGAGCCTGGAGCCTGCTTTGGATTCTCTGTCTTCCTCCCTCTCTGCCCCTCCCCTGCTCATGCTCTGTCTCTGTCTCTCAAAAATGAATAAATGTTAAAAAAAAATTAAAAGAAAAGCAAAAAACTTCCATGCTGTTCCACCATCTTGGTCCCTCTGGATTTGAGCAAAATCTTGAGTGAAGATGAGAAGTATGTCCTGAGAGATAGGAAGGAAGAGTCCTCCATGTGCTAGGAACAGTCAGTACAAAGACCCTGAGGCAGGAGCGTGGCTGGTGCATTTGAGCAAAGGGAAGAGGCCAGTGTTGTTAAAACTTGATGAGAAAAGGGAGGAGTAAAACAACATGAGGTTAGAGAGGTCATGGGAAGGGGTCAGTCCATGGGGAGCAATGGAGTGTTTTGAGCAGAAGAGTGATATGGTATGATTCCTGCTTAAAAGGATAAAAGACCCTAAGGGATTGAAGCAGAGTCCTAGGAAATAGCTGACATTGAAGGGATGGGCAGGCGAAAAGATTGTTCAGGGCAGTGGAAATGTTACTAAAGGGTCAGATCCAGGTGATCCTAAAGATGTTAAGACCTTAGGAAACTCCAGGAAATGATGACAGGTTGTGCAAGAATGGCCAGTGAGGCAAGAGGGAACCAGAGATGAGCCCTCTTTCAAAGCCAGGGGAGGGTAGTTATATAGAAAGAGATTCCTAGATGGTGCCAAGTGTCACAGAGAGGTCAGGAAGGAGAAGCTTGGGGTGAATCTTTTGGATTTGGCAGTGCATGCAGCCCTATGGCTACTGTTATTGCAGTGGGGGGAGGGGTTGGAGTCAGAACTTGGAGCCCATAGAGTGAATGAGAAATGAATGTGTTGCAGGAAAGCAGATTCTTCTAAGAAATATGGCAGAGAAAGAAGAGTTAGGGTTGTAACTTCACCAGGGACTGATACTGAGGGAATGCTCATCTTATTAAAAAAAAAAAAATTTCATGTTTATTTATTTTTGAGAGAGAGAGAGAGAGACAGAGCTCGAGAGGGGAAGGGCCAGAGCGAGAGGGAGACACAGAATCCGAAGCAGGCTCCAGGCTCTGAGCTGTCAGCACAGACAGCTCCCGACGCGGGGCTCAAACTCATGAACCGTGAGATCATGACCTGAGCTGAAGTTGGACGCTTAACCGACTGAGCCACCCAGGTACCCCGATGCTCATCTTATTGAAGCATAGCTTTTCTCTCTTGCAGACAAGTGAAGAACTTCTGTGCTCATCAGTAGACCCAGAATAGGAAGAGGAGCATGCAGAAGATGTCCATATTATAGGAGTTTGGAGTCTGCACTTTTCAAGGTTTGCCACGTTTTTATCTTTTAAAAAGGAGCTCTAAGAATAAGGACGCAATAAATAGGGTTAGAGCACACAGTCAGGAAATAGAAGGAATTCTAGGACTATCTCTAATTGCATCTTGGGGAATCTATCTATCTATCTATCTATCTATCTAAGTTTACTTACTAGAGAGAGAGGAGAGGGAGAGCCAGTGTGAGCGGGGGAGGGACAGAGAGGGAGGGGAAGAGAGAGAATCTCAAGCATGGAGCCTGATGTGGGTCTCGATCCCACAACCATGAGATTATGACCTGAGCCAAAATCAAGAATCAGATGCTCAACCAATTGAGCCACCCAGGCCCCCCCTGTATCTTGGGGCTTTTAAAGTAGAGTAAACCCCGGGTAAGGTAGGTGACTTTGGGTGTATCACCATTGGCTATTGGTTCTTACCCCCAGTCCGTCCTCGTTCTTAGGCCACTTAGGTGGCCTTAGGTTCTTATCACGGATGGTAGGGAGGGAGAGACCAGTTAGGACATGACTATCTTGTGGTCACTGGGGAACTTTCCAGTCACGGGGCGAGTCACAAACAGTATAAATTTCATTATCTTTCCTTTTGTGCCCCGAGGGCATATAGAATGTCCAGAAACTTTGGTTATCATTAATCTGGTATTAGTGCAACCTTAAATGACATGCACTTGATTTTCAGATGCCACCTGCCATATCATGGCAAGTGTTTCATGGTACAATTACTTACTGAGGAAATGTGTTGAACCAGCCAGAGAGATTTTTTTCTTTTCAAGCCCTGAGATTTTGAGTCAGCTATGAATTCAGAGTAGAAGACCTCCTCCCCACCCCGATTCAGTCTAATAAATATGGAGAAGCTGGAGGCATTGAGTCAGATTCTCTCACTGTTTGATTTATCTCTCTGGTACAATTCTATGAGCGGTCAATTCACTTTTATAGGCCATTAGAGTATAATTAGGATGAAGAAGACATTTTCTGAATCATCTTCTTAAGACTAAATGGTATGTACTCCATTTTTAAAGGGGAAAAAAAGTTATACCCATAATGGAGTGAAATCTCTCTTACCTTCCATAGGAATATCTACTAGCTCCTGTAATCAAACCATAAACCTCCAAGGATGGCAAGGGAGGCCAGCTGGACTCTGTGAATCTGGCCATGACCCCAAGATTTATCTTGTTGATGGGAACTTTCTCCCTCATAGATGTTGCTGCCCCTGCCGAGTACCACACTTTAACCGTTTGGCCCAGGAAGAGGTTCACAAACTTTCTCTTAATTGCTGGAGCACAATCAAGAAAGGATAAGACAGCCTATAGGACTGTCTAAAGACTCCGGAGAACAACAGAGAAATAATAACAATGACAAAAACAATTATCCAACCCCATGAGGTAGGTAGGTGTCTTTTACAGAAGAGGAAGCAGACACAGAAATCCAAGGAAGCTGTCCAAGCTTCCTTGCTCAACTACTAACTGTTGAAGCCAAAATTGAAACTCAGGAAGTGAACCAGGAAAT
Source organism: Puma concolor (assembly GCF_028749965.1). Taxonomy (NCBI): domain Eukaryota; kingdom Metazoa; phylum Chordata; class Mammalia; order Carnivora; family Felidae; genus Puma; species Puma concolor. Next base: position 26,830,063 of record NC_141675.1, on the reverse strand, counting down.
GAAAACATGTATAACAAACAACCAAACGACCTGACATAAGGTATGGCTGGTAGATTGTCTTTCTAACTATGGTTATAGCAATATCTCTTATGTTTTTGTCTCTGCAATTTGAGTAAACACCATTTCACAGTCTCCTCTGTGCTAGCCATGAAGACTGTCTTAGTTTTCCCTCACTCCCACTCAAAAGCCAGCCTCTGAAACAAGGATTCATGTGCAAGTAGTTTATTTGGGAGGTGATTCTAGAAAACACTGCTCAGGGTGTGAGACAGAAAAGGGAAGATTACCAATGAAAGGAATGTTACCAAGCAACTGACCGCCATGGACAACTGAGGCTCAGTCCTACAGGGGAATGCTGGGAAACAGTATAGAACATGCTCAGTTATTTATCCACCAAATCTCTATGTGTTACTGGTTAAGAGATGCTCCCAGAGGGATTAATTCTCTGACACAGGCAAAGCTGCCTTTAGCATATAGCATTGAGTGTGGAGGGTTGGAGAGGGGGCAATGACATCTGCTGTAGAGACCTTCTGAGTCTGTGTGCTTGGGTCACTGTGTAAGCTCCCAGAAACAGCAAAAAAAAATTAAAGCATCATCAAGGCTCAACAGTTGTTTACCCAACTCAAACAGAATAAAAAATCCTCTTGAGATTGTGTGCAGGCATGCTCCCACACTGGCTCCTGACACTTTTGTCTTTGAGTCTTTCCGAATTGTCTCCCACTTGGTTTCCATTTGCCCGTGTCAGTCCTTGGTGCTCATGGTGGAAGTGGGCAAACACCTTTCTGCCTGCAGGAACATCACTTCAGAAACACTTATGTCTGAAGCATCAACATGGAAGAAGTGCCTTGCATTGTGTCATGGGGCACCTGGGTGGATCAGTTGGTTGAGCATCTGACTCTCGATTCCGGCTCAGGTCAAAATCTCAAGTTTCCATGAGATCGAGCCCTCCATCAGGCTCTGCAGTGACAGCATGAAGCCTGCTTTGGATTCTCTCTCTCCCTCTCCGCCCCTCTCCTACTTGTGCACGTGTGTCTGTACATGTATATGTGTGCATGTGTATGCATAGTCTCTCTCCTTCTCTCTCTCTCAAAATAAATAAATAAACATTTAAAAAACAAGAGGCTGGGTCATGCGCATGGGGATTATTAACTTTAGCTAAGTGTAATTGAAAATTATTTAAAAAGCACACATTAAAAGCTAGTTACAAATGTGATTAGCCTTTATCTAAGAAGAATTACTCTTCTTGGGGTGCTTGGGTGGTTCAGTTGGTTAAGTGTCTGACTCAGCTGACTAAGCAGCTCAGGTCATGATCTCACAGTTCAAGAGTTCAAGCCATGCATCAGGCTCTGAACTGACAGCACGGAACCTACTTGGGCTCCTCTGTCTCCCTATTTCTCTGCCCCTCCCCGACTTGTGCTCTCTGTCTCTCTCAAAAATAAGTAAAGATTTGAGGGGAAAAAAACTTAAAAAAGAATTGCTCTTCATGGTTATATCTAAAATAATTCAATGTTGACTGAGTCCCCAGCTCCAACGACTAAATCTTTCCAAATTAGAAATTACATAAAAGCATTGAGAAGGGTTTAACCTGATCCGAGTGCCTTAATATAGATGTTTTTTTTTGCTTTTCACCAAGAGGTGGGTTTACCTATCATAATGCATTTTCCAAATATTTTTCATTTTTGAGACGAAAATGCCAATAATTTTTGTCTATTTAAATTTTATGACACGATTGTGAGGCCCTCCGAGTCTGTGAGGAAATCCCTGAGTAAGATACAGGATACTCTTTGGAGGAGTAACTTTGGAGGCAAGTTTGCTTCACTTGAGGTTCCTTATCACTTTCCAATTACTTAGGAGTTTAAGCTAAGGCAGGTTGTCTTTTTATACACCGACCACAAATACTGAATTTTCCAAGGCTACGGTTTCAGATTATTAAATAAGGAGATTACAAATAATTGAATAGGTGTGGAGCATCATCTCTCAACCTGCAAATGTCTTTTCACCATTATTTAAGGAAGCTGAGGACAGCGGTTGTAACATGTCCTGTGGGCAGCATTACAGCTCTACTGAAAAGCCGTGTCCCCTGCTCTCCATTCACATGAAGCTCTGAGTCATTTCAGGGACATGTAAAGAGGCAGGCTGAACTTGAAGGAAACTTGTTGTGGTAGGTATACAGTAAAGAGTTTGGATAAGCTTTGCTAAACTTGTATGTTAGGTTTCTTGTGGATGTGGGGGTAGACACCCTACTCTATAGAAACCCTGCTCTGAACTTTGGCTCAGCCAGAAAAGACAGGGTTATTTAAGGTGCCTGAACGAAAGCCCAGTTTTAGGCATCTGAAGAAGCAGTCAATCTCTGTGGTAAAACACAATAAGTAAATCAGATTTTTTGGAAGAGCATGATTTATCCACTTAAGAACAATGACCTATAGCATTGTAGTGTCAATTTTGAATATAAAGTAATCCATTATAGTAATCCTGTATAGTAATCCTGTTGTAATCCTGTAGCTTTTAATAGTCTAACAGTAGACTGGATTAAGACCAAGAAATATAAACAAATTAAAAACTTCAGTGACCTTTGTTTTGGAACAAGAGCAATTAACATCACTGCAACTGATAATTTTTCTCTAAGAAAGGTTATGGAATAAATATGTAAACATCTCAGTTTTTGATTTATTTCAGGAAAGCCCTTGTAAGAAAGAATTTGCATTTTTCCTCCACAGTCTCAGAAAGCTAACCCCTTCTTGTATATTGTTTCCATTCCAAGGTCTCTCGTGTTGGAGTTTGTTGTTATTAAACATTGGACATGATACTCTCTTCTCCCACCCTTTTCCCCAAAAGCTCTGAAGAAGTTCAGATTTATTGTGATTAGTCACCCATCCTCTGGGATCCCTGGTGCTGAATTATACATATTCGCCACACACACATGCTCAAACACACACACACACACACACACACACACACAGACATGCACACACACGCACACACACACAGACATGCACACACACGCACACACACATGCTGTAGAAATTTATACACGCATTCCTTCAATTTGCAGAGGATGCAGTTTCTGGGGACAAACCCCAAATTCCTCTGTACAGTAGTTGCAGGAGTGATGGGAAAAATAGTATTGGCCATGTATGAAATAAAAATTCTCCTAAAGAAATGGAGCACTCAGTAAATGCATCCAAGGGGCAAAGATTTATTTCCTATGACATAAGCTTGGGGCTTATCTGGTCAGTGTTTTGCTGAGAACGGGGCCTCGGAGCATTATCTCTTCTTACTTATAACTTTGAGAACAGATGAGAACTTGCTTGCATAACTCCCTTCCTGCCCTTCTCACCTTTGTAGCTGATTCCTTCAAGTTAAAATTCGGGAGGTGAGAAGGAAATGACACAGGTACATTCTCCTGCTGACACTGAGGGCTCCCATGAATTCCAAGCTGGGAGTAATTTTCTGTTCCTGGAAAAGAATCCTCAGAGATTTCTTTTTATTTATCCTTACCAAGATTCAGAGAAGTTTCTGTTGCTGTTGTTGCTAAGCGAACACTAGGCAAAAGTGGAAAAGTCCACAGTTTCCAATCTAGCTTTCTTGAGGAGTGGGTCATTTAATAGGGGAGAATAATAATGAACAATTAGAGGTGTACATCATGCCATTATTTCCAGGAGAGCAGCTTTCTTTGTATTTGTGCTCAGCCTGACAGGTGAGGAATAAAGAAAACAATAATAAACTTCAAGATAGTCTAGTCCAACCTCTTCCTTTTTTCACCTGAGGAAGTGGAGAAGCAGGGAGGGCAAGCAAGGTGACACAGAAGTTGGTGGCAGAGCCAAGCCCCAAACTACTGTTCCCTTCATCTCTTCTCTATGACCTGCTGCTTTGGTTTTAAGTTTATTTATTGTTGAGAGAGAGACAGAGACAGAGACAGAGAGAGCAAGTGAGTGGGGAAGGGGTAGAGAGAGAGGGAGACACAGAATCTGAAGCAGGCTCCAGGCTCCGAGCCATCAGCACAGAGCCCGATGCAGGGCTCGAACTCACAAACCATGAGATGATGACCTGAGTCGAAGTCGATGCTTAACCAACCGAGCCACCCGGGCACCCCTGACCAGCTGCTTCTTACTTTGTGACCAGTTGTGCTCCAAAATATACAACCCAAACCAGTTTTTCTTTCCTGGGTAGTCTCCCTCTACATTTCCTTGATTGATTCCTTATTTGGAAATCACCTTTCCATAAGCCAACTTATGTAGCTCAGAAAAGTATAGGTTTTACTATTTAGTTTATACACAATGTGTGACACCAGGCTTCGGTTCCCACACGTTTTGTCCGGAAATATGCTATACAAAGTGAACAATGAGATCCTCCTGGCAATCTTGGTTCTCTTATTTTGTTGGTGTCCAAAGAAGAATATGGTTTGATCTGCTTGCTAGGTGAGTGTGTCAGACTGCTGGTTTTTCCACCAAAGATCTGTGCTCCACCTTTCACAGTGTAAAGTGTTTACTGGGAAGCCAAGAACCACAATTTACAAACTCCTTTGCATCTGTAGGTGGGCATATGGCCACTTTTGGCCAATAGAAAAGCAAGTGAAAGCGATGTTTATTTGTTTTCCCGGACCAAAGAGCATAACAAACACATATCCCTTCCCCGCTCACTTTTTCACTTAGTCTTTCCTCACAAAGCTACTGAATCCATAAGAGGAGGGTGGAATCAGAAGGTGAAAGAAGTAAGCATCCTTGAAATCTCAAAGTTCCCATGCTGAAGGCTCCTTGCTAACCGTAACACCAGTACTAAACCCCAAACAAGAAATAAATGTCTAAAGTACTATGTTCCATCAAGTTCCCTTTTGCTGTGCAACAAGCTACTCCAGAACTCAGAGGCTTAAAATAACATTATTTATTTTACTCACTAGACTAGTCTGGATAGGGCTGTGAGGGACAGTACTCCCCTACTCCACTTGGCATCAGCTAGGGCAGGGCCAATGGGAGCTGGAGGACCTGTTTTCAAGATGTGTCACTCACATGGGTGGTAAGTGAGGGCTGGGTGTCAGCTGAAGCTCAGCTGAGGCTGCTGGCTGCTGGCCCCCTAGTTCCTCTGCATTCTAGCCTTTCCGCTATTTGCCATCCTCATGGAATAGTATCTAGATTCTGAGAGCAAATGTCTCAAGAGACAGAGAGTCAAAGCCGACTTTTCTGAAGCTTGGGTCCAGAAACTGACACGATATCACTTATGCCAAAATTTATTGCTCAAGTGGTCATAGAGCCGAGATTCAAGGTCACAGGACATAGATCCCACTTTCCAATGCGAAGGATGTCAAAGAATTTGGGGGCCCGGTCTTAAAATCATCACTTAAACCACTGTGATTTTGAGGGTTAGGTACTACAGCCAACCAACAACAAAACCTGTGGAGGAGGGGCGGTTAACTTTTGTGAATTACAAAGTGAAGAGCTCTTTAAGGGGTTTCTGCAAAGTGCGGCCCAGTTCAGCTTTAAAAATCCTTGCAAATCTCTTGTATGGCAACAAAACCCAAAACAACAACAACAACAAAAACACTGCAGGAGAAAAATGGGCAAAGAACATGCATAGATGGTTCGCAGAAAGGGAAGTGAACAGCCAATATTGAAGAAAATGGTCACGGTCATTTATGGGGTTGTGTGCCCAGGGCCCACTTCCCCATCCTAACAACACTCTGATATCCCTTGAGAAGTTCTCGCTTTCCCTCTAGCTATGATTCGGTGGGATTGTAATCAGGGCACTGCCCATTCCCAGCCTGAGGGCAGGCATGTGGCCCAGGTCAACTGGAACTTGAATGTTAAGGGAGGAAGAAAGAGACCAAAGTTGTTGGGGTTTCATTTTGTTCTTACACTGGTTTCCTGAGCAGCCCCGACCCAGTAATGCCTTTCTCATTGAGTCCATTGCTGGCGTGACTGCTTCCTTACCTCATGAGATGCCTGTGTCCCCACCATTCCTAAGCCTGGTCTTCTAGGTTCCCATTAATTCTGTGGGTCCCTGCTGTCTTTCCTCTGCATTCTTCCCAATATCCATCCAGAATTACTTTTGGTTGCTTGCAATGAAAGAACACTAATGTATACAAATATTCGCTCACAATAGTAATGAAATAAATCTATATTAAAGCAATGAATTTGCTTTAATAGTTTGCTAATCGAACTGTCAAAAATCTTCAAAAATAAATAGTAGTACCAGAGTTGTGAAGGTTTGCGAAAAAAGGACTGTGCTCATAATTGCTCGTGGGAGTGTAAATTGGTACAGCCCTTCTGGGAGGGAGGGCAGTATATATTTTAAAAAGCTTAAATATGCACATGTTTTGATCGAGCCATATACAAATTCAGTATAAAGAGTTAGCTGCTAGGATATTTACTAAAGTGTTCTTTATAATTAGGAAACATTAGAAAGAATATATATAACTTGGGTGACCATATGATGTATCATCCACAAGGAGACAGTGTTGAGATTGAAAGAAGAGACTATTAATAATCATGCCAAGATAACAGGCATAAACCTGCTTCAGGCAAATTGAGATGATCATAGTCCCTTCATACACAGCCAAGGATTAGGGAGTGGTAGCTTTCTTATCCTGTACTGTACATCCAAACAATAGAATTCAGTCAAGTTATTAAAAATTATAGTACACTAAAATTCTATATTTATTTAGGTCTATTTCTGGAACTTTCATTCCATTGATTTGCCTATGCCTTTTTGAACCCATTTAAAAAATATTATGGGGGCGCCTGGGTGGCTTGGTCGGTTAAGCATCCGACTTCAGCTCAGGTCATGATCTCGCAGTCTGTGAGTTCGAGCCCCGTGTCGGGCTCTGTGCTGACGGCTCAGAGCCTGGAGCCTGTTTCGGATTCTGTGTCTCCCTCTCTCTGACCCTCCCCCGTTGATGCTCTGTCTCTCTCTGTCTCAAAACTAAATAAACGTTAAAAAAAAAATTAAAAAAAATATTATGGCTTCATGGTATGTTTCAGTATACAGTAGAGCCAATCACCCATTCTTCCAGATGAAATTTGTAACAATTTTTCAAGTTCCAAGCCCACCCTCTCCAACATGTTAAATTATATAATACTTTGGGCACAAATGATATTTAAAAATATTCTATGTGTTTGAGAATGTGGCACGTATCTGCTTTTGCTCTGATATTGCTTAGTGGAATTTTATAGTTTTTCTACATTTCTTGTTATGCTTATGCCTAGGTATTTTGCATTGTTGTTCTTGTTGTAAATACTACCCCCTCATTATAGCTATATTAAAAATATATAGATTCTTGTATGTGTATATAACCAACTATCCTATCAAACATCCTTTCCAATATAATGGCATTTAATTACATTTTAGGGGGGATTTTCTAAACAGCCACATTATCTGAAAATAATAACAATTTTGCCTCTTCCTTTCCCATTTTGTTTTATTGTCCCATTGTATTTGTTAGTATTTCCTGAATGGAGTTAATGATAGTAGTGTTGGGGCACTTGGGTGGCTCAGTCGGTTGAGTGTCCAATTTTGCCTCACAACATGATCTCACAGTTCATGAGTTTGGGCCCTGCATCAGGCTCTCTGCTGTCAGCACAGAGCCTGCTTCAGACTCTCTGTCTCCTTTTCTCTCTGTCTCTGTCCTTTCCCTGCTGGTTTTTTCTCTCTCTCTCTTTCTTTCTCAGAATAAGTAAATAAACTTAAAAAAAAAATAATAGTAGTGTTAACAGCATTACTGTTCATTTCTGACCTTAATGGGAAGGTACCCTATTCCCTGTCTTCTCACACATTGTTCTTTCTCCAGCTCACCTGCTCATGCTTCAGATCTCAGTTCATCACTTCTGCCCAGATGATGAACCCTCCAGATCTTGATCAGACAAGTCTCCCTATTACTTTCTCTCCCTGTATCATGTTCCTTTACTTCATTGCACTCACCACAGTTGTAAATTCAGATTTAGTCGTGTGGTTGTGTGATGAATGACTGCCTGCCTATCTGTAAACCTCATGAAATCTGAGAACTTACCTGATTTTGCTCACAATGGTATGTCCAGCACTTAGTAAAGGCTGACCTGGTTGATACTTGACAAATGCCTGTTAAATTAATTAGTTCTAGCATCTTATCATTAAGTATAATGCTGTTCATTTTTCTATTGCACATTCTTTGCATTTTGTCTATTTTCTCTTGGTGCTTTATCATTGAGTTTTAGTAAAATGTTTTTGTTTTTTGCTTACTGACTATCCAGAAATGGAGTGATTCCCTCCAATGCTCACCTCATGGCAAGTCAGAGCTGTCATTCAAAAGTCAGATTGGAGGCATGGAAGCTTTCCTTTTGAAACCTGCCATCTAGGACAACTTTGCATGCACTGAACTACGGAGTGGAAAGGGCTCACATTTGAAGGTTTCATCTCTCCTTCACCACCTTCCTTCTTTGTTTCAGTCTTTGTCCATCTGAGATCGTTTTTGCCAGAATTTCCTCCTTTTCTTTCTGCACAATTTCCTTGACAAAGGAAATTCGGTGTTGGTTCTTGGGACTTGATCAAAATTGCACTGTAACTTGAAAGAAGTCCTTGAAGTTCAGGCCCGTTGACGCCACTCTTTAATTTGAGAAGATCCTTCCCCTCCCCCCTTTTACCTCTTGGGGCTCATCTCAGGTCATTGAAGTGATGTTCAGCTTTGCTCTTACCTGTCTTTCTTGGATGGTTGGGAGAGTCATCCCAAAGCCTTCTGAGAATTAGTTTGAGAATAAATCAACACATAGCTAGCCAACTGGATGGAAACAATAGATGAGCGAACACCAATAATGTCGCCTCTGTAATTGACTAGTAAATCATTTAGGCTTGCTGGGTGCCAGTTTTCTCATCTCTGAAACGGAGATTTTAATAGTACCTACTTCATAAGGTAGTTGCCAGAGTTAAGTGAGTCTGCAAAGAGTTTAGAAGAGTGGCTAGTAGGGGCGCCTGGGTGGCGCAGTCGGTTAAGCGTCCGACTTCAGCCAGGTCACGATCTCGTGGTGCGTGAGTTCGAGCCCCGCGTCAGGCTCTGGGCTGATGGCTCGGAGCCTGGAGCCTGTTTCCGATTCTGTGTCTCCCTCTCTCTCTGCCCCTCCCCCGTTCATGCTCTGTCTCTCTCTGTCCCAAAAATAAATAAACGTTGAATAGAAGAGTGGCTAGTAATATGCTAACTAATTTGGATGTAAATTAAAAAAAAAATTAATTAAATTAAAAAAAGAAGAGTGGCTGGCTATTAATATTGGAAATATTTTGTGCTAAAGAATCATGTGAAAACAATATTTCAGGAAATAACCACAGTTATGTACATGAATCTTTGCACAGAAGGCAAGTGCTAGAAAAAGGGGTATTATAAGAATAGTCTCACGTTTTGGTGTATTTTAGGGGGTTTTTAGTTTAGGAATCCATTTGGGAGCATCTCTGACATTAGTCACTTTGTCTTGGTTTAAATGCCTTCTCTGCAAAGAAGCTCAGTATCTCTCAAAATCTTGTTGGGGAGTAGAGATTTAACATTAAGTATGTCATATCTGCTCAAATAACTTCCTCAGTCTGTCATTTCCTTGATCGCCATACAGATTTTCTTAATTTTTGTAGCATTGAATAAAACTTTTTTTCCTTTGTGATTTTTTTCATTGCTTTTTGCATAGAAAAGATAGGAAAAATAATTAGCAGATAACAGAATCAGAAGCATAAATGGTCAATATATATGAGAGAGTATTTAGTTTCACAGTAATCAAAACTATATAAACTAAAATCATAGAACTTTTTGCATATAGAATTAGTAAAAATAGAAAAAATATAATATTAATTGGTGTGATACGATGAGTTTGTATATTGCAGATGAGAATATAAACTATTACAAATGATTTGATAATATGTTTCAAGAACCTAAATTTAATGTGATGGTTATTTTTTTTTAAGTTTATTTATTTTGAGATAGAAAGAGCATGAGCAGGGGTGGAGCAGAAAGAGAGGGAAAGAGAGAGATTCCCAAGCAGGTTCCACACCGCCAGTACAGAGCCCCATGCGGGGCTCAAACTCACGAACTGTGAGATCACGACCTGAGCCAAAATCAAGAGTCTGACACTTAACCAGCTGAGCTACCCAAGTGCCCCTGTGATGGTTAATTTTATGTGTCATCTTGGCCAGGCCACAGTACCGAGATGTTTGTTCAAACATTATTGTATGCTTCTGTGAGGAGCATTTATATTGTAGGTGAGATTAACATTTAAATCAGACTTCGAGTCAACTAGATTTACTCCATGACGTGGGTGGGCCTCATCCAATTAGTCCAAGTCCTCAATTTAAAAGACCTCTCTTGAAGAAGAGGGATTTCCACCAGAAGACTGCCTTGAGGCTCAAACTGTAGCACTTCCTTGAGTCTCTAGTCTACTGGCCAACTCTGCAGGTATTTGTCTTGCCAGCCTGCTCACTTGCATGAGCCAGTTCCTTAAAATAAGTCTCTCTTTCCATATATATCCTATTAGTTCTGTTGCTCTGGAGAACCCTGATGAATACACTTAGTAATACTCCACTTGAACTTAGTAATACCATTTCTAGGAATCTATCACAAGGAAATAATCATAAATATAGTACAAATTTATAAAGCAAAAATAGAAAAAAATAGTAAAAAAAACAAAACCAAAAAACCACATGTCCAGTATCCTATAATTAAATAGGTATATTTTGCCATATACCCATAGGAAGAATGATACAGTTTGTAATCACTGAAAGTCATGTACTGGAATAATACTTATTGATATGGGAAAATGCTCATGTGTGGCATATTCATATCCCTATCCCTATATCTGTGTATCTATGTACCTACCCATCTAGTTCTGTCTAATAAAGTAGCTAGCCAGTAGCCACATGTGGCTGTCAAGCACTTGAAACATAGCTAGTCAGAATGAGAAAATAAAATTTTCATTTAATTTTAATTACTTCAATTTTAAAAGAACACAAATGTTAGAAACCTTTTAAGTGTGGAACAACTTGGATATTGTGATCTACTTTTTTTCCCTATTAAAACTTCATTAAAAAATAGATTTAGGCTCACAATAAAATTAAGGGGAAGGTATAGAGATTTCCCATATACCTCCTGCCTCTACAGAGGGATAGCCTCCCTCATCATAAACATCCCCTAATAGAGTGGCACATTTGTTACAATTGGTGAACCTACATTGACACATTATAATCACCCATCTCTATAGTTGACATCACGGTTCACTGTTGGTATTCTACATTCCATAGCTTTGGATAAGTATATACATATGGATCCACCATTAAGGTATCATACAGAATTTTTTTTAATATGAAATTTATTGTCAAATTGGTTTCCATACAACACCCAGTGCTCATCCCAACAGGTGCCCTCCTCAATGCCCATCACCCACCCTCCCCTCCCTTCCACCCACCCATAAACCCTCAGTTTATTCTCAGTTTTTAGAGTCTCTTATGGTTTGGCTCTCTCCCTCTCTTTTTTTTTTTTTTTCCTTCCCCTCCCCCATGGTCTTCTGTTAAGTTTCTCAGGATCCACATAAGAGTAAAAACATATGGTATCTGTCTTTCTCTCATACAGAATATTTTCATTGCCCTAAAAATCTGCTGTGCTCTACCTATCCATCCCTTCCACTCAATATACTTTTTCCCCTATTTTTTAAACCTTGAATTTTATGAAGTCTAAATACAAATTTAATACTTAAAAATTGTTTTTAATATTTATTTTTGAGAAAGAGAATGCAAAGAGGGGAAAGGCAGACACAGAGAGGGAGACACAGAATCCAAAGCAGGCTCCAGGCTCTGAGCTGTCAGCACAGAGCCTGAAGCGGGGCTCAAACTCACGAACCACGAGATCATGACCTGAGCCAAAGCCAGACGCTTAACCAGCTGAGCCACCCAGGCACCCCACACATTTAATACTTTTGATGAAAATTGAAATAAGCTTTATAAGGCCAGGTTGTATTGCAAATTATATTTTTGAAGTTTTCTACCATGGACACATTATTTTTATAATCAGAAAACAGTTCAAAAAGAAAATATAAGGTTATCTTTTGCAGCAAGAAATAATGAAAATATTTCCAAATATGCCTTTCAGACATTCATAGTATAACTATTCTACTTTTCAGAAGTAAGAGTTTGTTGGCAGTTGGAGAGATAATATTTAATTGAGCAGTACCCAAAATTTGAGCAAATCAGTCAGTCTGAAGCTACATTTGGGAATTTCAGAACATTTGTTAATATTTCAAATACAACTATTCAACACATTTTGTGAAAACTCTTTTCTTGAGCCATGAATAATTTGTTACTATCTTTCTGAACCCTGGCTCTAAGCTAATGCTTTCTACTTCCTGAGGGATTTTACAATTCAGTTTTGAAAAAGATAAACTGTATCTGGAAACTCTGGGAAAGACTGATTTCTGAACAGCTCTATTCTTGTGGAGAAGTCACAGTCTGACCAAAGGAAGAGAGAGCTTGCAATTTTTACTGGTATTTTTCTTCCTTTCTTCTCCAGTGTAACAGTTTGTGAGTTATCTTTGAGGATGGTTGTCCATCAGGACACTTCTCAAACAGGATGATTCTGTTAAGTTAGTGAAATGATCATTCCCAACATCACGGTTATTCCACACCATTGGGCAAAATGCTGACAGCACACAGGGATTACAGAAATTCGCCTCAACTGTTTGTGACTTTCTTCCTCCTTGTGATCAAATCAACCCTAAATACTCCGTGAAGCAGAAATCACGAACAGTGTGCACTAGCACTGATTATTCATAGGTGGATATTTTCACCTCCCTTTAAAGACAAGGAGTATCAGAAACATTAAGTGTGTCGTACATGTCAGAACTAGGGTCTAGCCCTCTTTGAAATTCCAGTGCCAGCGTTCTCATTTAACTGGAGGTTTCTCACTAAACAGAGGGTTGTGATAGAAATAGTTGCAGCGTGTTGTGCATTGGAGAATAAAGGAAACTTCTTGGGCAACATGGTGGATGATGACACATCTCTACCTCTTCTTGAAAGCCCTTTCGATGACAACAACCAAAAGAATATTAATGCACAGGGACAAAGAGAATTAAAGGATATTCAGCCACAACTGAGAACTCACACTTTTTTTTTTTTAAAGAGAGCAATCTCTCCAAGAGAGTGGTGACTTCCTTAGCAGAGTGCAGAAAGCTATAAGCTATGGGTGTCCGAGAGGGACATACAAGACATAATTTGATTCTTCTCTCAGAACCTTGGAAAAGCTTAAAATTTAAAGCAGCAGATACAGCAAAAGATGTGGAGGAGCACAAAGCCACTGTGGGAGGGACCGAGATCTTTCAGGCAAAATGGTTGGGGCCTTAGTTCTTTCCTTTCTCCAGAGCTGGTTAGCAAGCTTCTCCTTCACAGAGAGTTTCCAATCAGCTGGTCACTGCTCACTCTTTAATACAGGCCACCAAGCATCACTGGGCGGTTGAGGTTAAGTTTCTAATATGAGAAATATTCAAACAAACAGAAAGAGTAACACGGAGAACACAGAGGACCCAGAGCCAAGGAAATAGCTAAGAAAGTAGAACAAAAGCAAATAGGGAAGCAGCATAAGACATTTGGGAAGGTCGATCTGGGAGATTTTAACTAGTAACAAATAGAGGAGAAGGAATTTCCAAAGACAAAAACCACAAGATAATTCCCCAGAACTGAGAACTTGTCTTTCCAGATTGGAAAGGTTCTCCAATGTGCCCCGCTCAATCAATAAAAAGAGAAACACAGTCAGGTAGATATTTATGAATTTTAGGACACCAGGAATACAGAAATCTCCTAAAAGTTTATGGTGGGAGGGGCACTTCAAATACAAAGAGATGGGCATTCAAGTGTTCTTTGACTTCTCCAACCAACGCTGGAAGCTACAATGCCATGGAGCAGAGCTGTCATAATTTGGAGGCAAATTATACTCAATTCTATGCTCAACATAGAATTGTACACATGGATAAACCATGGATTCTTTTCCAAGAGCTGTCATGACAAAGCACCGCCAACTGGGTGGCTTAAAACAATAGAAATGTATTCTCTCAGTTTTGGAGACCAGAAGTCCAAAATCAAGGTGTCAGCAGGGCTGATTCCTTTTAGAGGCTCTGGGAGAGAATGTTTCCTGTTTCTCTCCTGGCTTCTGTGATGGTCAGTAATCCCAAACATTCCTTGGCTTGTAGATGCATCACTCTACTCTCTGCCTTTGTTATCATGTGGCCTTCTGTCCTCTGGTGTCTCTGTGTTTTCACATGACCTTCTTATAAGGACACCCATCATTGGATTTAGGGCCCGCTCTAATCCAATATAGTCACATCTTAACTAATTATATCTGTGAAAACACTGTATCCAAATAAGGTCGCATTCTGAGGTATCAGGTAGACATGAATTTTCAGGAGACAGTGCTCAACCCAGTGCAAACCATCAACCAAATATGAAGGCAGAATAGAGACCTCTGGGGGCATGTAAGGACTGAAAAATTAGATCTCCAAGTGCTGTTTCTTAGGGAAGTTACTGGAGGATATATTTTGTCAAAATAAACAAGTAAACTAAGAAAGAGGAAGACACGGAACGAGGTAACAGGAATCTAACAAGAAAAACAGAATTAAGAGCCCCAGAGTGGGGTATTCTAGGAGTGACATCTTCCAGGGTGAAGGAAAGAATATGCTAAATATGGGACAACTTTGAGTATTTGGAAAATAAAATTGACAGTTGTTTGACAGGGCTGAAATTCCAAGATAAAACAAGTTGAACAAAAAAGAGAACATATTCATAGTCTCTTCTTGGCTCAATATTAAGTAATCTTTACATAGTCATTAATAGTAACCCTAACTCTTGATTTAGTGAAAACTTAAGGGACTATATCAAGAAGATGACACTGGATAATTATGTTAAGTAAATTCCTAAATATTCATCAGTCATAATAAGAAGTCAGCAGGTGATGTCTAAAATTAAAAGGACATAAAATTGCAGTATTAGCTTCCTATTTAGAAACAAAAAGATAAAAATCAGAGGAAGAAAGCAATAAAAGTTTATATGGTAACCTCTAGGAAATGGATCTGGGCAGGGGAGAGGAGGTGATTGTTGTCTTTTAGTATGTCTTTTAATATTATTTGATTTCTTAAAAATTTGAGCAAGTAATACTTTTATAGCAACTCAAATTAAAAGAGAAAAGTAGAATATAATATGTTTAACAATTACCCGAAGAATATATTCAAATGCAAATTCTGGGTTAACACCCAGGTATTCTAATTTGGTAGGAAGGGGGGCCTGGAACTCTTCATTTTAACAAGGGCTGATGGAAGGGGTTTCCAGACCCTGCTTTGAGAAACATGTGTCTGGAAACGTCCATACATTTCTGGGACATCAGCTCCAGCTGCTTTCTGGTAGAGACCAGGCGAGCTTGATCCTATGTGGGCATGGCCATCCCCTTAGTGGCACTCATGCCAAAACCCTGCTTAATTGACAGTTGTTCTAACCTCTATTAGAAGTCAGTTAGTAGTTTTTCACTATTGGTTATTTTATTCTCCAAGAATAAGTGCCAAAGTGAGAGACTTAGATGCCGAGGTCAGGAAATGTGTTCCAACGGTCGGAAAGCCTTCCAACCACGCAGGTTGCAAACATTGACAGAAGCTCTGAGGACAGTCGCTCCATGTTTGCGTGAGGCCGAGTCAGTCGTGAGTTCTGGAAGGCTTACACAAAATGAAACACCATCGATTCTGCCCTGCCATTGCTATTGAGTAGTTGTGAGTCTGAAGGTGCCTGAGGTCACATCCCAGCCTGTGTCCCAGAGAACCTTAGACATGTACCCAGTGGAAATGCTGAAGTGAAACTGTTGCAGAAATTTGCTACTTAAACAGTGACAGAAGGTCACAGTGGCAGCAAATCTCTTGTAAAAGTCCTAATAAAGCCATGATCAGCCTTCTCCAAAGTTCTACACGACCCTGCTCCTTGGCTTCCCCTCTGTTGAGGAGCTGCTGTGAGTGCACTGTACCATGCACTTTATACCTGCCAAATCCCACAAAACCAATTTCACAGATGAGAAAAATACAGATTCCGGTAAGTTAAGCCACAAGCCTGGCATACATAAGTGTACGTGACAGAACAAATCTTACTTTTTCCGTGATTCCAAGTTGTGTCCTGGACCATCTTTAAGCTTACGGGATGTCAAATAACAGAACTAGATCATCAGTATCGAAGCTGTGGAATAGGACCCATTTGTCACTGCAAATGTGTTCACTGGACAGAAATCCTGCAGGTCTGGCACGAGACTCTCACACAGGCACTGCAGAGGGGGCCGAACAGAGCAGCCGCCCAAGACCCAACGGAGCTCCAGCAAAGGTCACCAAAACACTGCCACACCTCTCTGTCCCAGCTGTGGGTGAGCAGCAAACATCCACAGCTGGCTGGACATCCTGGGGATGAGGAGTGGGGCTGGGGGGTGGGGGCTGGGGGTTACAGGAAGGGAGTGGCTGATTGTAAGCAAAGACCACTTCTCAAGATGAGGTCACTGGTTAGTTTCAGAAAGTTGCTGCTGATACCAAAGAAAGTAGCAACTTTTTTTTAAAAATTTTTTAAATGTTTGTTTTTGACAGAGAGAGTGTGTGAGCACGAGTGGGGGAGGGGCAGAGAGAGAGAGAGAGAGAGAGAGAGAGAGAAAGGGAGATGCAGAATCTAAAGCAGGCTCCGGGCTCTGAGCTGTCAGCACAGAGCGTGACCCCGTGAACTGAACCCGCAAGGTCATGACCTGCGGCAAAGTCTGCCACTTAACCGACTGAGCCACCCAACTGCCCTGAGAAAGTAGCAAATTCTTCATCTCAGAAGTTGTAAACTACAGCAATGTTAGGGAAGATGGTATGGATAATGATGATAATGAAGTGGAAGATACAACAGCTCACATGATTTGAGTATTTTCCATATGCCAGGCATTGTGCAGAGCATTATCTCATTTTATCCAATGAACTAGTTTGTATGCCCATTTATTGATGAGAAAATCAAGGCCCAGAGATATGGGGATTCACTCACAGTGGCACCACTAGTTAGGGACAGAGTTAGGACTAGAGTTCGGCACCTCTGGCTATTTTTTTTCTCTGTACCTTACAGCCAATTTCTCTTCCCCTCACGATGTGTGAAAAGAATATGGTCTTTGGAAGAACTAAGCAGACCCAGATCTAAAGCCTGCATTTCCTTGTGTAACCCTCTCTTTCTGAGTCTCAGTTTCCCCATTTGTAAAACGGAGATAATATCTTACTCTCTCTTTTGTTATCAGCATTAAATGAAATAATGTATATCATGTACTTATTAGAGCATCTGGTACACAGTAAGGACTCAACACGTGTGGGTTTTGTTTTGCTTTGTTTTGTTTTGTTTTTTCCCTCTTCCTCTTGCCTTGGGTGTGGAAATAATGTCTACTAGGTCTTTTCAGTTATCTGCCCTCTTAGGTGGTAATCATCATATATCATATTGATATTCCAGATGGATCAACTATTTACTTGCCTACTTATAAGACACACTAAATGAAGCATTTGGAGGGAACAAGAAAATAGGAATATTATGCCAAGTTATCGTAAATTTAACAAACACCAAAATGGCTCCTTAACCTGGGTTGCTAATATAATTAAGTGGTACTTAGCTGGTGTTCAGCTGCACAATAGAATCACCTGGAGCTTTAAAAATGCCCAGTGTTTAGGCTGAGACCTCATACCAATTTAATCAGGATCCCTGTTGGGAGCGTCAGGCTTCAATAGTTTAAAAAATTCCTCAGGTCCTCCCAATGAGCTGTCAAAAGTGAGGCTCGCTGAGCTACGCTAGAGCAGTTGTTCTGGAAGAATGGCCCCAGATTGAGCAGTGTCAACACCAGCTAAGAACTTGCTAGAAATGCACATTCTCAGGCCTCACCCCAGAGTTGCTGAAAGAGAAACTTTGGGAATGGTGTCCTCCAGGGGATTCTCATGCATTCTCAAGTTTGAGAACCATTGGCCTAGATACCTAGTTCTCTCCCTTGTCCTCTGCTTCAACTAATGGATTTTCATGTCCCACTCATTGTACCTTTTAGATATTTCCCTTTTATGTCCACGCATCTCCAGCCTGAACATCATGGTCCATTCTTTTTTTTTTATTAAAAAAATTTTTTTTAACATTTATTCATTCTTGAGAGACAGAGCATGAGTGGGGGAGGAGCAGAGAGTGAGAGGGAGACACAGAATCTGAAGCAGGCTCCAGGCTCTGAGCTGTCAGCACAAGAGCCCGACGCAGGGCTGGAACCATGTACCGTGAGATCACGACCTGAGCTGAAGTCAGAAGCTTAACCAACTGAGCCAGGTGCCTCACCACGGTCCATTCTTGCCGGGAAAACTGATTACCCTGTGATTAGTTCGACTTTCCTTCAATCTCCTCTTCCCTCAGCAGCCAGTACCAGCCATAATAAATTCTAACTACACTCCTCTGGTGCCTCTGGAGTAGAATCTAAACTCTCCAACATGGCACACAAGGTCCTCTATGGCTGGCCTGTACCAACCTCTTTACGTCCGTCTCCTAGCCTCAAGTTAGCGAGGGTCCATGCAGTCAATCTCATTTGCCATGAACACAATAGGATTTATGGTTTAAACAAAAACCTATTTTGAGAACAAAGACCTGGGCGAGACGATTGCTTTTTGAAGGTACTTACTGATCGTTGCTCGGATAAATTGTATCCAATGATTTTCATTCAAATCAAAGGACCTCTTCTTGAAGAAACCTCTGGGTTCCCAGTCTGGGATAAGGATTCCTCCGTCTTCTCACAGTGCTCTCTGCACACCTTCACCGCAGCACGACTACGTGGGATTGAAATGATCTCTTTCTGGGTCAGTCTTCCCAGCGGACCCTGTGCTCAAGGCATGTGTCACCTTTTATTTATCTCCATATTCTCCATCTCTGGCATAAGGCATGCTATCTGGTAGGTGGCATGTGTGATGCCAAGCTGAGCTGAAAGTCTGCAAAATGCATCTACTCACTTGTAGAGCTTCAAGGAGGCGAATTCTAAGTCAGCACTTCGGGAACTTAGATGTGCATATGAATTACCTGCAGATGTTAACATGTAGGTTCTCATCCAAATGACTTCAGGTGGGAGCCCATGAAGTCTGCATTTCTTACAGGCCCCCAGGTGATATCGATGCTGCTGGCTCACGGCCCATCAGCTACACCTTGAGTAGTTAGGATTGTGGCCTCCCCTCCAAAACCACGAAACACAGGACACCTGTAACTCAATTTATGCAACAGAAGAAAGAACGTTTTTACTTTGTAGAAGTGCTGGTAATGGAGAGGATAAAAGATTTATACTGTTTACTAGTCTATTTACTGTCTATTCCTATAATATCCCAGCAACCTGGAGTTGTGTATACTCTTTCAAGAGACTGCAAACGGGCGTCTTGTGAGCCAGGCCCCCACACAGATGTTGTTCTCATCACAGGAGGCGAGAACTTCCTTATCGGCGGCATTTGTGGGCAGGAGAGCTTCTAGCTGTCACAGGAATTTTTCTCAGCGCACAGTCCAAATTCAGTTTGGAAAGTAGAAGCTGGAAAGAAGAAGTGAGGGAGGCCAACAGGATATTAGCCAGGATTAGCAAGATAAGTAAGGCTTATTCATTCATCCCTTCCCTGCACAAAGAAAACCAGTTACTGAGCACCTCCTACTCTAAGTTCCAAATGTGCTACAAAATGAGATCCTCTAGGGTTGTCAAGGTGGACAATGGAGGGCTAGAGAAAATGTTTAGTCCAAAGAAAATTCCAGACTTTGGGTCAGAGATGGAAAGATGTTTCAATTATAGAGTCCAGTAAGAGCTGCACAAAGGTTCAACTGTGGTTATTCAAATTCTCAGCCCCGCTGCTCACACTCGGATAAAAGACCTACGAGTCAGATTTAAGATGTCAAATGAAGTTTTCCAGAGATATCACAGGATTCTTAGTCATCTGTAATTCCGACCAGCTGTTCTGCAATGCGTTGTCCATGTCATGTAAGGCTGCTGTGCGCAGCTGTGGGTCATTTCTGCACAGAACCCCTAGGAAAGTATGTACTTTCTGCCTGTTCCATGGTTCCTTTTGGGGAGCATGTAATTTTGTTGACAGGTCACTCCATATTCAAATAGACTGGCTATTGTGGAATGGTTCAAGATTTTTTTTTTTTTAAGTTTTCTGGGTTTTTGTTAAAGATTTTAAGAAAAGGCTTTTCAGCAACCCACCACACCTGCTGTGGCCTCAGCTTCCACCATTTCCAAGATTTCCAGTCCAGTCACACTGACCCCCTTTCAGCCCTGCTCACACACTGCCCATTTCCCCACTCACATCAATGCTCATACACACACACCCCGGCCTTGCTGGCTATTCTCCCCTTCTCATTGTTCATGCCAAGTCCCTTCCTACCTATCCAACCAAACCATATTTATCTTTCAAGGTGAATATGTTTATTCATTCATCAAATCCTGGCCCCTTAAGGGCCAGGCACCATCCTGGGTGTTGGGGGTACAGTGATGGACGAGTTAGGGGTGCACACTTGGGTGCCTCTTGGGGACTTGGATAAGTGAATTAGACACTTATAACGACTGTAACCCTCCTGGCAAGGACCTAGAGCAAGAGATCCAGTACTGGGAGAATATGCAGTGTGGTGGGTGTCCCCTTGCCCTGTTTTGGAAAGTTTGTGGAAGGCGCTCCCAAGCAGATGACAGCCAGCGCAGAAAGATGAATAGGAGGTGCTGAGGGAAAGAGGTTCCTTGCAGTGGGAAGAGATTGGGCTGGGAAGGTGAGTAAAGGTCAGATTTTGCCGGGTCTTTTAAGGCATGGAAGGACTTTGTACTGTTATCTTCAAGGAAGTGGAAGGAGAGGATTCATGATCTGTAAGTACAGATGTGGTGTGAATCTCCTTTATTCCTTCAAGTGTTCTCCCATGATTGGAATCCCAAGTGATTTTTTTCCCCTTCGTTGATTTCCAAAGCAATTACTGGCTTGACTTAGCAGCCTTACTCGGAATTTATGCACAGTATTTTTCATCATCCTGTGGTCATTCTCTGCTGTCGGTTCTCTACTTCTTTGTCCCCATAGCACACACTCAAGTATTATATTTGGGGCTGGACTGTCCAAAATACATAATACACTTATTTAGAAGCTCCTTATATTTACAGCGTAATTGTTCCTCCAGTGAAACATTGTCACTTTATGTCACCCCTCTTACATCTTACCTGCGTCAAATTGTGCTGTTCAGCCTCAAGGGACCACTCAGACACAAAATTCATGTGAAAAGTGAATGCACAGTCAGTGGTAACATAAACTAATTTTATACATTGGGATGCAGACAAGTTTCCCTGGTCCTGGTGCTTTGTGTTCCAATTGTTGTAGGTTACCCAGCTCTAGTGACCTTGACTTAATGCAAACTCATCAAGGGAAAGGACAGTTATACATACTTTTAAATTCCTCACAGTTCTTTTTCCTTTTTTCCTTTTTTTTAAGTGTATTTATTTTAGAGAGAGAGAGAGAGAGAGAGAGAGCACAAGCAGGGGAGGGGCAGGGAGAGGGGGAGAGAGGATCTCAAGGAGGCTCCATGCTGTTAGTGCAGAGCCCAACGCAGTGTTCAAATCCACGAACCGTGAGATCATGACCTGGGCCGCAATCAACAGTCGGCCGTTTAACTGACTGAGCCACCCAGGCACTCCCAAATTCCTCAGAATTCTTAGCACGATGCTGGAGGTAGCATAAGGATTTATTTGAGTTTTGCATTTATTTTTGCGACTGAGTTTATTTTTTTTAAATTATGGAAATGTGTCAGACTTTCAAAAATCTGTAAAAATAATACAAAGAACACCAGTTTTTCAATACCTAGTGTAAGAAATAACACATTTTAATGGCAATTGGACCTCTGCTTTACCCCTCCTCACTGAAAGATCACTACTGTCTTAAATTTGGTGTTCCATAGGTGGTGTCATATATGCTCTTACTCCAGTTGTGGGCATTCATAAACAGTAGGCCTTGTTGCCTCTCGGGTTTTAAGAGGTCGTATAAATGATGTCATAATGTGTCCTTCGGCAACGTATTTTGTTTCAGTATTACCTTTGTTATTTGTCCACTGTTTATCCATGCAGCTGTAATGTAGCAATATGCCACACGTAGGACGATTCAGTTGGCCTCACCTCTTCACTGAAACACACAATGCTCTGGTGAACCAGTGCTTTCTTTTGCTTTGGGGTGTACATGTGTGACAGGTTCTACAGGCATAGAGACCTAGAAATGGGACAGCTGGGCAGGAGGATATGTGCATCAGCAACCTAACTAGATATTGCCAACCTGCTGTTCAAAGGTGGGACCATCTACTCTTCCATCAGCAGAGTGGGAGTTCTTCTGGCTTCACATTCTTGAGAACCCACGTTACTTTCAGCTTGAGGGATCTGATGTATTCCTCCCGCATGCGTTTATAGACACACGCACAGATCAGGATTCTTAGGGAAAAGCAGAACTTTAGTTTACCGAAGAGTCGAGTTTGCTTTAGAACTTCCCAGAGACCAATGTGTGGCTACTTTAAAATTTTCGGCAGCCTAGAATTGGTTGGATTGTTTGAAAATTATTCAACGACAAGAGTACTGTTAA
Source organism: Puma concolor (assembly GCF_028749965.1). Classification (NCBI taxonomy): domain Eukaryota; kingdom Metazoa; phylum Chordata; class Mammalia; order Carnivora; family Felidae; genus Puma; species Puma concolor. The sequence goes on along the minus strand of NC_141675.1, from coordinate 26,807,474 downwards.
GGAAAATTATGTGGGAAAAGTACAAAATTGCCAATGGGATCACCCTATTAGCATAGTTACTTTTAAAATATACAAAATATACTCACTTGGCAATTACTAGTTGCCTTGATCAAACTGAAAGATTTAAAAAATGAATTCACTACTGGCTTATTTTACATTATATATACATTTTCCAAATATGTCTAATCCTGTACTGCTCTTCCAATGGGTCTGAGTTAGCCTACAGGTAAATAAAAATGAACAGAACAAGCTTCCGGATCAGACTTGCTTTTATTTTAGAACTTGTCTCTTGCTCCATTGTAATTCCCAAGAACAGCTCCGATCATATAGAATATTCATGCGTTTCCCAATTGTTTTTCCCAGCAAAAATCAAGTACATACAAAGCAAAGCATGCTAAAATGTAAAACAAATGATCACAGCACAAAACAACCACTCACAAAATTAGCCTCATCTCACTTTTTTTCTTTCTCACGAGTTCCATTCTTTTCTTTTTCTTTCTCACGAATTCCATTCTTTTCTAAATGTTCTGGTAAAGAGCAGGCTTTGACTACGGTGGTAGCAGCCTGCCAGGTAGGTTTTACAGGGCGCTCAGGTCATGAGGGTGGCACGAAATCGGAAGGATGGACGTGGGTTTCTAGTTCTATGAAGAGAGAGAAGACACTCCTAGTAAATTCTAACTCCGCTTTTTACTCAGCAGTCCGACTTGAGATGCAGACGTGATGAAAATGAAAGTCTTTAGGCAGATAGAGCGTCAGAAGGGCTGCCCAAACCGTACAAGAGCTGTCAAAGAAAAACTTCAGTTAACTCTTCCTGGTCGGTTGTCCCCATTCATGGAGGAAATGAAGTCATTCCTAGTTTCTCAGTTCTGCTCGCTGATGTCTTCACTCCGAAAAGTCTCCCTCTCCGATTCGAAACAGAACAAGTTTAGCACGTCATTAGCTGATTGGTTTCATGAGAAATTCCTGCCGCTCACCATTCTCCTTCCAGCAGATGATTTACAGTTTCTAGTTAGCACCACGTGGAATCACACATTGCCAACGGAGCTGTCTTCCTTTCCTGCTCTGATCATCTTGGGGCCTCACCATCTGCAAAACATAAAAATATGAATTCGCTCTTAATGTCAGTGGATTTGTTTAAAATGTTCCTCTCGACTCTTCTTTTGCCACATATGAAATGAGCACGCGTTGTTTTGCCATTTTCGGTAGTCAAAATAAAAGGGCAATGTGATAATGGATACAAATGAGCAACATATAAGTAGAACTATACATAGGCTTCCTCCTAGGAAAATGCTGGTGCGTTCATCATCTGAAATGCCACACTCAGCACATTCAGTGGCTGGTATCATGGATTCAGGGCTAGAAGGAATGTGCAGAGCTAGGACTCTGCCCAGAATCCTTCTGATCTTTTTTAGCATTGACTTGGAGGACAACATTCCTTCCCCTCCCATCCCTCTTTCCCCCTCCTTCCCGACCACCCCCATGTGAGCTTTTGCTTCCAGCATCTTAGGAGGGCTGCTGTCCAGCCACTGGAATGGCTTTAATCACATGCAGCATGAGTGCCTTGGAGCTTAAAGCCCTTCCCAAGACAACCCTTGGCCAGTCAATGATCCAGGAGGGAGTAAGAAAGCCCAACTTCTTTGTTTCAGGTCAGGATGCTCTGCAGCATTAACTCAACATGCCGGAGTGCCTGCAAAGACCAAGTGCTCTACGGTACTTGGCCCGAGATGACACCCTTGTTTGCCTCCCACTCTTTCCCTGCTTGCTTCCTCCATTCCCTTTCCGCTTCTCCTGTCAGTGAGTGCTATCTCAATAAATCACATGCATGCCAATCCTCACCCCGGGGTCAGCTCCGGGGAACCTGGCCCAAGGCAGGATATGAGAGATGATCCCACCTACTTGTCTTCACACACTTGCTTACACACCCGCCTCAAAGGAAAACAATCATGTACTCTTGCCTTGCATAGTTTAAAGTTAACATCTAATTATTTTTTCATTAGGATTTGAGGTATTAGAAAAGGATGTGTAATTTGTGACATATCATAAAAACTGATATTTAAAAATAAAACTGCCACATTTTTCTTTTAACTCACCATATAGACTCTAAATATCACAGTGATTCGATAGCACCATTATCTATTTAAAATACATGTAAACATGTTCACAGTTAACAGGCAGATATTATGTAGTGTTTACTTTTCTCCTTAAACGTGTATTTCCATTGCACTTCCCCCATAGAATTTCATTTAACTGTAACATATTTATATGCTTTAAAACCTTTTATTGTCTGCCTAACAATAATCCTCTGCAGCAAAAAAATATATTTAAATGCACATTTTTCATTTTATATGGCTATAAGCTTCTATGTGTTAACATTTTTTTTCTGATGGATTACCATCACAACTTATCAAAACAGCATATATATTCAAATTTTGGTAATTTTATCACAAAAAAAGTAAAAATTTTATTGGACATGCATTTCTTATTGAGAGGCATAGTTTTTCCCTATCATTTTTACTTACTGCTACTACAATTTATTGTCAGAGTGAGGCAACGTCTACTATTAATTCTATTAATATTTACTATTGTAGATTTAAGCACTGATAAATAGTTTACACAGATGGGTTTTGAAGGAGTTTTATTAGAGCAATAGCAAATAGTTCTTTGAATTGTTTCTGACTTATGTGTCCAAAATGACCCCATCGTCTCAAGAGGTTTTACAAAGGAATGTTACCCAGTCACTGAATGACGTTTTCTCACTTCTGGAAAATGTACCCCAAAACGCTTCACTAAACTTATCAAATGGCTATTAATAATACCAGTTACTCCTTCATTTATGGGTATGGTGTTTAACTTGAGAAACTAAAATATGGCTGGAAAATTCGAATATTGTTAAATTCAGCACACTTGACATGTATCCTATTACTATATTTTTTGATAAAATAATAATATTTATTATAATCTGTTTTACGTATTTTTTCTTCAGAATTTTGAAGCTCCAACTTAGCTCATTCACTTTATGGGACATATCCCCAGATAGCCTAATTGGCAGAAGTGGTCCTTACAGTAAAATCAATCAACACCTCATTGTGTGATGATGTCTTATTTATGATTCCATTCATAGGTAAATGATTAAGGCTATGATTTTTTTGGCCTAATGAAACAATGCTCGCTCTCCATCAACATTTCATGTATAGACGCTTTGCTTTGTTCTCACAGATTTCTCACTTAGAAGCGATGCATCTTTTGGGGCCCCTGGGTGGCTCAGTGAATTAAGCTTCCGACTTCAGCTCAGGTCACGATATCGCAGTTTGTGAGTTTGAGCCCCAGGTCGGGCTCTGTGCTGACAGCTTGGAGCCTGGAGCCTGCTTCTGATTCTGTGTCTCCCTCTCTCTCTCTGCCCCTCCCTTGCTCACGCTCTACGCATCTCTCTCAAAAATAAATAAACATTAAAAAAATAATAAATAAATAAACAAATAAATAAATAAATGAATGAAAGAAGAGATGCATCTTCTGCCAAGATTTGGGAAATGGAAGAGGCCAGATTACTAAATGAAACTTATCATCACTCCTACCATCCTCCATTTAGAGTATACCTGAATTCAGAACGTCCGAACATGACTTCAAATACCTCTTTTCTAGCAACACGCATTTTCCTTAACACAAACACATACAAGATGGGAAAGACATGAAGCCTTATGTGGCTTCAAGGAAGCCTGTAGATCCAGTATTTTGACTCCTTGTTTGACACCCACCCCCTATCCCATGCCTCCCTAGCAGGGTTTACATCTGGGCAAAGCACATAATCAGATTCAGAATGGCTGAGAAAGGGGCCCCTGGCTGGCTCAGTCAGAAGAACATGTGACTCTTGATCTTGGGGTTGTGAGTTTGAGTCCAACACTGGGTGTAGAGATTACTTAAAAATAAAATCTTTAAAAAGAATGGTTGAGAAATATGCCATTTCTTGTGTGAGGTGTGTGTGTGTGTGGGGGGGTGGTATTTGTAAAGGGAGGCAGGAAAGGAGACCCTCCATGATTCCTCAGATAGAGACATTCTCAGTAGACAGAGTCCTTTAAGAGTAGTTCTCAGAAACCCATGCACTGGGAAGTCTTTGTGTGACCCCAGGAGCCCCCAGTATGAAAAACACTGGCCTTGACCAAGCTCCTCATACACAAATAAGAAAGCTGAAGACCAAGGCAATCTGGTGACCATTTGAGATCGCAAAGCTAGCTGGTGACAGAACCAAAATTAGCATCTGGGTCGCCTCATTCCCAGTCTGACATTCTTTCCACCATGACCATCAACTCTAATGCGATTTGTCATCATCACTGTCATTATCATCATCATCATCAATATCTTAAATAATAGCTAATGTGTGTTAAGCTTTCACTCCATACAAAGTGCTGTTTGAAGCACTTTACATTCATATAGCGATCACATTAGCCTATGATGTATGCTCTATTATTATGTCCATTTTACAGAAAGGGAAATGGAAGCTCAGAGAGACAGAATAATGTGCCTAAGATTACATGACTAGTAATTACAGAAATAGGAGTCAAATCCATGTCCCAATTCAATGATCCCTGGATTCACTCTTTCAACTACTATTTCCCAAAGTGGTTTCTATAAAATATTAGCCCAAAAAGATGCTGTTACAAGATTTTGTGGTCATAGTGGTTTGACTGTAGCCCCTCTCTCAGAATCACAATGAAGATGAACCCATTAAAGGCACTGAGAAGTCCTGCAAAAATGATACCTACTTATCAATGTTTTATAGGAAAATTATCTTTTTCTAATTACCTATTAATGTCTAGTGAGAAGATTCCCATTAAAGAAGACTAATTTAGGCTCAATATCTGTAACAGTAGGTCAATGGTTCTCAAATTCTAGCCTGCATTAGAATCATCTGGAGGGCCCCAACTCCAGAGTTTCTGATTCAACAGGCCCATGGTGGGATTCAAGGATCTGCATTCCCAATGACTTCCTAGATGATGCTGACGTTGCTGGTCATTGCTGGACATTGATATTAGAAAAATAAAGACGAAGAAACAAGCCCTAAATTGGCATAATGGGAAAAGGAATACAGTTACACTTTTTAAAATCCACATTAAAATCTTGTGAATGACTACCCTATGACCCAGCAATTGCACTAGCAGGTATTCATCGAAGGGATACAGGTGTGCTGTTTCGAAGGGGCACATGCACCCCAATGTTTATAGCAGTGCTATTGACAATAGCCAAAGTATGGAAAGAGCCCAAATGTCCATCGACGGATGAATGGATAAAGAAGATGTGGTGTGTGTGTGTGTGTGTGTGTGTGTGTGTGTGTGTGTGTATGAGGAACTTAAGATACAAAACAGATGAACATAAGGGAAGGGAAGCAAAAATGATATAAAAACAGGGAGAGGGACAAAACAGAAGAAACTCTTAAATATAGAGAACACACAGTTGTTGGAGGGGTTGTGGGGGGGGGGGATGGGCTAAATGGGTAAGGGATAGGGGGCATTAAGGAATCTACTCCTGAAATCATTGTTGCACCATATGCTAATGAACTTGGATGTAAATTAAACAATAAATAAATTAAAACATAAATTAAAAATAAAGTAAAATAAAATCTTGCAAATGTACACTATAATGAGCAAAAAAAAAAATCTGTGCATTAAGTAGATGGGCAAAATTAAAACATCAAAAACAAAATGGGCATGAAAAGAAAAGCCCACTCTCTTTGGGAAAACAAAGATAAGCATAGCAAAGATAAGCATGTAAAGGGTGATTCCTCTTCACAGTGGATTTTTATTTTTAATTGTCCAACATATTGTCAGACTTAGATCATTCATGCAGGGATAATACTAGCTGATTATGTGCCAAGCACAGTGTGTATTCTGACCTTCATATGTATCATCTTCAACCTTTCAACAACCCAAATAAATATTTTATTATCTTTCTTTCGTGGATTAACTTTAAGGTGAACTTGTGTTCTATAAACATAATTGTAGAGTGACAAAATGGTATGGACTAGGTACTGTGAATATTCTTTGGTAAAGACACTTTTAGATATCTATAGCTTCCGTTTCCTTCTCTGTAGAAAATATACAGGACGACCCAGTGATTTCTAAAGTCATTCCAGTTTCAGATTCTAATCTTCCACGACTCAAGAAAGAAGCCAAACTGACACTGCCTGAAGAGACTCAGACTGATTTCTTCGAGCAGAGCTGGCCAAATGTTACCACATCAGGCTGTTGGCTAGAACTCTCTGAGCGAAATGAATAAAGACATCATCAACTTCTGGATGTAGGATATATAATTAAGTAGAAAAATGAAGAAAACTTCTGGAGGAAAGAAATTATGAAGAATACTAAACAAGAAAGTATTGGTAATGTTCACTTGATAATCCTTTTGAGTCTACCAACCTTATGATTTTCAATAGGAATCTCACCTCAAGATATCTAACAGGACTGAATCAAAAGAGATTTATTGCAGTGTTTTTCAAACTTGTATGCACATTGCAGTTGCCTTTGGAGCTTCAAAAAAATGGATGCCTTGTCTCACTCCCAGAGAAGATGATTTAAGTGATGTGGAATGTGGGCTGGACTATGGAATCGTCAACAAATACCTTGGTCATTATAATGCACAAACTTGGGCAATGCTGATTCATAGGGTTCTTTCCTATGATTACATTGTTAATTCTATCCCCTACTGTGGACTGAACTGTGTCCCTCCAAATTCATTTGATGAAGGCCTACACCTTACATGACCGTATTGGGGACAGGGCCTTCAAGGTGGTGACTAAGGGTGAGTGCAGTCATAAGGATAGAGATGTGATCTGATAAAAATATCGCCCTTTGAAGAGGAAGTGACACCAGGTCTGTCTCTCCACCATGTGAAAACAAAGCAAGAAAAGGTGGCTGTCTGCCAGCCAGAAAGAGAGCTCTCATCAGGAATCAAATTGGCTGGTGCCCTGACCTTGGACTTCCCAGCCTCGAGAACCGTGAGAAAATAAATTATTGTTGTTTAAGCCCCCTAGTCTATAGCATTTGTTATGGCAGCCTGAGCTGCCTAAGACATCCCCTCTTACACTCACTCTATTTCGGATCTCATTCCTTCCTCCAGCGTTGGGAAAGGGTGCTGAATCAGGAGCTGCCAGACCAGGGTCAAGTCCCAGGAAGTCACTAAACCTCTTTGAGCTTCAGTTTCTCCATCCAAGTATGGGGGGTATTAACTCCTGTCTCTTATACAGGGTTTTGGAGGGAACTCAATGGGACATGTATATGAAATTACCTTGTAGACAGTATGGCTCTGCACATGGGTGAGCTGCAGCTGGTACCTGCCACTTTCTCTCAACAGCCTCCCTTTCAAATCCCCTCATTGATCTCCCTCTGGGTTTCCTCCTCAGCATGTTCTCTCAGCCATCTGGTCCCACTCATTTGACCTCACCTCCAATTCCCTGGTTCTCCCATCACTGCTCTCCTTCAGCCCAGGTCTGCTAGCAACAAATCCTCCTACTTTTCCTTTATTTGAGAAGATCTTTATTTTGCCTTCATTCTGGAAGTCTATGTTCACTGGATAAAAAATTCTGTGTTCAGAGTTCTTTTACTTCAGTACATTAAAGAAAAGGATGTTTCACTGTCTTCTGCCTTTATGGTTTCTGATGAGAAATCTATGATCATTTGAAGAGTTGTTCTCTTTTTTGGTAACATGTAGATTTTCTCTAGCTGCTTCAAGATTTTCCTTATGTTTTGTTTTCAACAGTTAATTATGTGTCTTGAGTGGGTTTTTAAATCTGTAAAGCTTTATATCTTTTACTAATTTGGGAATTTTTTGTCCATTATCTCCTCAAATATTTTTTTTTCTGAATAAATCTAACTTTCATCTCTTTCTACTTCTAGAATGCCAGTGAAACAAACATTAGGCCTTTTGATATTGTTCTATAAGTCTCCAAGGCTCTGTTAATTTTAAAAACTCTCTTTCAGATTACATAATTAGTCTATCTTCAAGTTTACTGATTCCTTTCTTTGTCATCTTCCTTCTGCTTTGGAGCCCATTCAGTGAGCTTGTTTTTAAATTTCAGACACTGTATATATTTTTTACTTCTAAAATGTCCTTTTGGTTCCTTTTAAAATTATTTCTATGTTTCTGCTGAGAATGTTATTTCTGTTCAAGTTGTTTGCCTTTACTTCATGGAGCATAGTTATCATAGCTGCTAATTTAATGGCTTTGTCTCTTGGTTGTCTTTTCCTCTCAGAATCGTTTGCATCTCCTGGTCACTGTATGTTGCCTAATTTTGGATTTTGTCCCGAACACTCTAAATATTATGTTGTATAGACTTGAAGTATTGTTATAATTCTCTGCAGAATTAATTGTTTTTTTTTGTCAGTGGGCAATCAACCTGGTAGGTTCACAATGCAAGTGCTATCTCACCTTCTGTGGGCAGTGGTTCCAACCTCAGTTTAGCGCCCAAAGCCTTCACCATCCTATTCCGGGTCTTTCCATTCACACACAGCTCAGGTGAGAGCCCAGGGCTTATTCAGCTCCCATAATTAGAATTAGAGGATCTCCTTCTCCAGTTGTCTTGCCTCTGGGGCTACCCCCACATGCTGGCCAACAGGGCCTATCTTCCTAGTTCCTCTGGCCATAAAAACAGGGTTTCTCTTTCATTTTAGCTAGCTAGCCTTTCACTCAGCTCCGAATTGTGCCCACTTCAGAGCAAAACCATGAGAAGAAAGGGGGGAAATGGGGATTTCTTCCACCAACTCTGACAAACGAGGGCCCTTTTTCCTAGTTCTCCTGCCCAGAAATATGGGGGTTCTACTGAGTTTTAGCCTCCTGCCCCACTGCCATCACACAGTTCCAGGACTGGGTCTGCCCTGAGCACAAAACCACAAAAGAAAACAGAAAAGAAAATGGTAAACTCCTGCCCCTTCACAATATATCTGCTTTTTGTTACCTTTCAGAGATCTCAGGTGGTTAGTTTTTGTATTTTCTCCATAGTTTTCAGTTGTAGTCAGTGGGAGAGAGGGGCAGTATGGGCTTAGTCCATCTTGACTGGAAGTAGATATTTCATTGTATTTATATTTGATTCTTCTTTTCTTACCTTTCTCTCCCCTTTCTATATTTTTCTGTATTTCTTCTACTCTCATCTCTCTTATTTTCCATCATTTTGCTGATTTTGTTCAATATCTATACATTAGCTATGTTTATAATTATACCCGTATCTAATACATATAATGTAGATGTATACATGAAGTATCCATTTGTACCGCATACATATATAGCATTGTACATATATACTGCATACCCATATGGTATTTCATTGCATAATCATACCAAAATTTATCTATCATATCTGCTGTTGGGCTACTACAAAGAGTGCTCTTATGAACATTCTAGTACATGACTTCTGGTGAATATATATTTTTCTGTTGTGCATATACATGAGAGCAAAATTGCTGGTCCTAGGATATGTAAAGTTTCAGTTTTCACAGATACCAAAGAAGATTTATTTTAAAGTAATTTCCTATACAGTTTTGGTACACGGCAAAATAGCAGCTGTAAAGCTGCTCTAGAGCCTACTATAGCTTCCTGTTCGTCATCTCCCATGTTTTCTTTAGCTGTAGGTCCAGAACCATCTCCTCACATAGCCTAAGAATCTGCCCTCAGCCTCCAAAGAGATCTCAGAACCACAACAGCCTTGTGCATTCTAGGCACCACGGGGGCTGGGGCTGAGCTAGAAGCCCACATCTCAGAGCAGGCAAGCCTAGGGTGCTATGGGAGATGGCAGACCCTCAAACATTAGAGGCTCATTGTATAGGTCCTCCCCACCCCTACTTTGCACAAAGATGTGGGGATCTGCTTGCCTACCAAGGACCTGTGTGGTCTTTGTTCTCACCCCTCCTGTCTCCATTCCCTGACCCGACGCCAAGTATTTACATCGACTTCTAGTTCTGGTTTTGTCAACACCATTGACTCCTTTTTTTTCTTTTTGCCTTTCTGGAGTTTTATCTGGTTTGCCTCCTCATTTGGGGAACCCCCTGCAGCTCCAGATGATAGGGTCCTCTATCTTGTCATCTCCACCTGTCCCAGTGAGTTTTCCTTGCTCATTGTCCACTAGGGGAAAATCCAAACAAAGGTTCTTCAGGGTCTTCGATTCTATTGTACCCAAGGTTACCTTTTTTATCCTGTCGTTTACCATCTGCTAGAGCTGGCATTTCTTCTGCATGTGCCTCTTCCTTATCATTCATCATCAGTTCTCCAGTTGAAAAAAGCATGTATAACTTCTGGATCAAATCAGTAGTGGTCCCAGAACCATTACTAGGATTGTTCCCTAATACAAAGGAATGCTGCTCCTGGGAACCAAATTCATCAACCAGCTCACTGTTTCCTGTCTCTATTTCATACACCCCAGGAATAAGGCTGAGGTGACAGAGAAAAGAGATGAAAAACACATTAGCCAAGCCCCTTGCAGAATTAAATGTAAATACAGGCAGACATATAACAGCAATCAATTTTATGCATGTGATTAGAACAGTCCAAATGCAGTTTATGGATGAAATCTGACTCAGGGACAATTTTTTAATATTCCAAAGAGAAATCAGAATGTTGTGTCAGGGGGTTAGGACTCCAAAGCAATATCATTTTCATGACTGAATTTTTATTGAGTACTTAGGGTTGTACTTTGCAAAATCAAACTTAAAAGAACCCTTCCTACCAGTTTTCATATGGGTTCTGTTTTTTGAATGGCGAATGTTTTTGTTGCTTTGAAATTTTTTCTTTTGTGTTTTTCTTCTGCTCTAAAATTGCTACAGCTAACCTTTGATATTATAAGTTGTCTGTTTTGACAGTACTCAATATTAGTGTGGTGTTATATAAGGTATTGATAAGAGCCTCTGCTTTTTTGATAAAAGCAACAGAAATGGAAACATGGTTCTTTCTAATATGGTTCACATTCTATGTGCTATGAACTCTAGATCTGTGCAGCCATCACAAACCAGGAGTATTTCAAACGCGTGAGTGCACACACACACACACACACACACACCCTGCTACATCCGACAGCCAAACTTGCATCCTGAAAACTCAAACACCATTCATGTCAAGTTATTTTCATTAGGACTGTTTCCAGCTGTAGTATTACCCAAACTGTGATTTTGTCAACTCACAATACAGTGTTTCCTGAGCCAACGGTCTCTGGGTTGGGAGAGGTGATGTTAACACACTTGGCTATCAGATCTGCAGGGGGATATTTGTTGATGGCACCTGGAGAAAGAGTGGCTGGTTAATCTAAATTTTACCCTTCTGTATTCTATCGCCCAAAGTCAGTTCATCTTTTCTTGTGATGTTTTCAAGACCAAATTAATTTTATAAGGGACTCCGCAAAGGAGACACCCTCTGACATTGCAATGCCTCATTGGTAAAGTCAATGAGATACAGCAGTGATTCAGTAAAAAATTCTTAAGCTCTGTATGCCACAGGCTTGTGATGTGATTCAAGGATATTTCTCAACCCCTTCTAACATCTGTTTCTTTCCCTTTAACAGGAAGATCTCTCCAGAAGACACCTTGAGCTATTGAAATGGTCTGCCCTATTTACCTTGGGGTTGGAAGAAGGCATCATTTTTTTTTATGCTACTATATATAAATCCTGAATTCCAAGATTCCTAAGGGTTACATGAGCCCTGTGGCTTCACGAGTGGTGGAAAATCTGCATCTCTGTCATTTCCTGGTAAATTTGCAGGAGCTGCAGATAACTACTCAAGGTGGCCTCTGCCTCACCCCTAATCCCAACCCAGGCCAGGATTGGCTTGATGCTACAAGCTCTTGGGTATACTGCTATGCCCATGTCTAAAATTGCAACACACGGACAGAGGCTGGGGCAGTCACTGTCACTATGAAAAGACACCCTGAAGCTCCTGCCTGGCTATGCCTGAGCCAACTGTCTGGGACAGAGGCTCTAGAAGAGATTCCTTCCCATGGCTGAAAAGAATTAAAGTCATAGCCAAAGGTAATTTATAGTGAAAGATAGAACAGAAGTCCTTGGATTAGATGGAGGGTGGTGGTAGTGGGATATTATTGATTACAGCAGTGTCCTTCCTTAAGGGTATAGGAGCTGAAATGTAGTTTAATGAACAGGAACACGGATGGCTCTGGGGTCAGAATGCCTGGGGCTGAGTCTAGAATTCACCAACTATTAAACTGTGAACTTTTGAGCAATTTATTTAATGTCTCTGAACCTTACTTAGTATGCTCACATGTAAAATGGGGATACTAATACTTTCCTTTGAGGGCTGAACTGAGAATTAAATGATATAATCCATTTAAAGAATTTGGCACATAGTACCAAGTCCATATTAAACAGATTAGGGTTAAGAGATACTTTTTACCTATACGGGGATTTTTCTGGCTAAGACTGACAGTGCAGCAGTAGAGTTCAAGGTCAGTAAGACCTGATATTTTTCTCTGGTTTTCTCACCCCTACTCACACCTTAGACTCTACCACTCTCCACTGAAGTACGGAGTATATTACTATGTCAACTGGTGGATTGTACACAGAGACATCAAATCCATTGCAAAAGCAATAGAAGAGAAAAGGTTTAATGACTTACGTCTGATTAAATGAACAAATGGCTTGACAAACTTGGTGATATAGTTCAAATCTGGCTTGTGGGTTCGGCCAAGCTGGACTAAGTGATGATCCAGTGGATGGCTGGCTAATTCTTCTAATTCCTTGTCGTTGTATACAGAGCCAAAGGAAAACACAAATATGGAGTAGCCCTGACACTTGGCTCTCAGAGATACATTTCTTAAGACTTCCTTGTCTAAGGGGTTGGTTTCTCCAGCAGATATAACAAAGATAACTTTGTTTTTCCTCAGGTTGGGGGTTCCTACAAAGACATTGTCAATTGTCCACTGCAGAGCATGGCCGATAAAAACATCTCCATTGAGCTGTTGAAAAGAGTCTTGGAGATGATGTTTCATTTGGTATATACTGTTATAAGTAACCAAATCAAATTCCAGGTAGACAGGGCATTCTTCACTGTTGGGCATATAGCCTGGAGGAGAGTAGCTCAGGACTGCCACTCTGTCTCCTAACATGGAGGTCAGTGGGTCTGGGGCAATGTGAAAGTAATCAAGCACTGAGATTAGAAAAGTTTTCACTTCCTGAAACTCCTCATTTCCTATTCTTTGGGAAGAATCTATGAGGAAAGCCACATCCATGTAATATTCTTGAAGAGAGGTATCTCCAGGTTCATAAGTAAGACCTGGTTCTTCTTTTCTGCCATGGTTTTCATGTCCTGCAATAGAATAGCTCAAGTCATTCTTTTTAGTAGAAGGCTAAACTTGGAGCTCCTAGCCACGGATGGCCAATACACATCATGGGATTTTTGCCATGCTTCATTCCCACACCCATGGCAGACATCATTAATCAATTACAGTACTTGTTCTCAGATGCATTTTCCACACATTGCATGGGAAACCACTGGGCATTCAACAGGGGCCGTCATGTGAAAAGAAATGTTTGCTAGCCCATCTCAGATCTCTGTCAAAAAGATCTTTGATTGATCCTCCAGCTATTCTCATATGCAAGATGAGAAACATATAACTATATTTAGTGCACTCTACATGATCACAAAATTTGCATGAGATCTAATTATTACGCAGTGACCCTTAAAGTATATATGTCAAAATCACATTTACTGATGTCACAAACACTTGGACCATTATATACATGTTCAAAATATGCGCCATAGTGTGATGTCATGAGAGCAAGTATAAATGCTGATTTTAGAATCCAAACTCTTTGTAAGACATTAAATACTCTAAGATGTTGGTTAAGTGCCAGTCTACAGTTTATTGGCCCATGACAAAATCAGGAGCTCGTGCCATGTTGTAAGTCATCTAATTACTAAGTATACTGTTTAGTTCAGCCGACTCCTTCTTTTTCTTTTTTTTTTTTGTAGCAAGATTTTCTCAATGAAGAAACAGTGCCTTGATTTATATTCTGATGCTAATGTCTTATCTTGCTGCAGACCAGCCCTTCAAGAAGCACTGATCTAAGCCTAAGGGAACATAAAACCACGTCTACAACCATGGGGATAGTGGCTGGTTGGTGAAGCCACAACAGGAAATCCCAGCTTAGAAAGACAGAAAGTAGGTAGCCAATATTCTTTTTACCATGAAAGAAGTGTGTCTATGAACCTAATCAAGCAAGAAGTAGATTTCTAACAGGCAAAAATTTATTGATCCCCATTTGTGCTCAACTGCATTATTAAAGCTTTATATTTATTACTTTATTTACTCCTCACAACAATCCTCGCAAATGAATCAATTAACCTGTATTAATGTCATAAAAACTTGATAATAGAAATAGAATGCAAAAACCACCATGATAGATAATGTTATTAACAGGGCAAAGGCTCCATTAGATGTTTATATGTTCAAATAACTGAATTGCTGGGGTAAGCTACACATTACCTTTTTATCTATTGTTGGATTTTTTTGACAAATAAAAATTATACATAAATTGTAAGGTTTACAATGTGGTATTTTAATAACACTATACCTTGTGTAATGATTATAACAATCAAGTTAATATTATTGGATTTGATTTACTTAAAATTTTGTTTTGAATTTTACATCTATGTGTATGAGGAATATTGGCATGTACTTTCATTTTCACATAATGCCTTTGTCTGGTTTTGCTATCATGGTAATCTGGCCTCACAGAATGAGCTGGAAAAGAATTTCTCCCTCTTTAATTTTCTGTAAGAGTTTGTGTAGAATTAGTATTATTTCTTCCTTAAACGTTTTGTTGAATTTACCAGTGAAGTTATTTTGGCTTCCATATGGGAAATTTTGAACTACAAATCAATTGCTTTAATAGGTTTAGCGCTACTTAGATTACTTCTTGAATGAGCTCTGGTAATTTGTGAAAATTGCAAGAAATCAATCTGTCTATTTCACCTAAGCTACTTTAGAGGCAAAATATTATTTATCATATTCTCTGATTATCCTTTTAATATGTGTAGACTATGTTTACTCTCTCATTCCTGATTTAATAGTGTCTTTTCTTTTTTCCTGGTGAGTTCATCATTTTCTTAAAAAACTTTTAATGTTTGTTTATTTTTGAGAGAGAAACAGAGCACGAGTGCGGAAGGGCAAAGAGAGAGGGAGACACAGAATCTGAAGCAGGCTCCAGGCTCTGAGCCATCAGCAAAGCTGACAGTCACCCAATTTTATTGACGTTCTCAAAGAAACACCTTTTTGGTTTTACTGATTTTCTCTTTTCTATTTCATTGAGTTCCACTTTAATTTTATTACTTCCTTTCTTCTTCTGCTTACCTTGGGTTCTTTCTTTGCTGATTTCTTGAGGTGAAATTTGAAGTCATTGTTCTGAAAACTTTCTTCTTTACCAATGTAAGTATTCAATGCTATAGATGATCTTGTAAGTATTGTGTTAGTGGAATCTCACAAATTCTGGTATATTGTGATTTTATTGTTACTCATTTCGAAATACTTTCTAACTTCCTTTCTGATTTCTTCTTTGATCATGGATTATTTAGAAGTGTTTCATTTAGTTTCCAAACACTTGAGGATTTTTTGAAGATCTTTCTGCCATTGATTTTTAATTTAATTCTGTTTTGGTCAGAGAATATATTTAGCATGACTTCAATCTCTTAAACTTTTGAGAATTGCTTTATGGCCCACAATACGGACTATCTTGGTGAGTGTTTCATGTGTATTGCAAAGAATGTGAATTTTGTTGTTGTGTGGAGTATTCTATTAATATCCATTAGGTGAGGTTAGTTACTAAAGTTGCTCAAGACCACTGTATCCCTGCTGATAGTCTACCAATTATTGAGAGAGGGTATTGAAACTCTGATGTTCTTTTCACTTTTAAAAAATCTTTTCTCTCCCTTAGTTTTATTTTGGATAATTTCTATTGCCATGTCTTTAAGTTTATTGATATTTTCTTTTACCAAATCTGATTTGCTATTAATCCCATCCAGTGTATTGCTCATCCTAGACATTGCAACTTTTTATCTCTACATATTCTATTTGAATCTTTTTCTTATATCTTGCACATCTCTGCTTAACTTTTTCACATATGGAATATAGTTATAATAACTATTTTGATATCTTTGCTAATTCTAATATCTGTGTCAGTTCCACTTCATTTTAAGAGTGATTATGGTCTTGATTATGGTCATGCCTTTCATGCTTCTTTTTGTGCCAGATATTGTGAAATGCTCCTTTTTTTTGATATGGAATACTTTTGTTTTCCTATAAATATTCATGTTACATGAAAACGGTTTGATCCTTTTGGGTCATGCTATTATGATTTAGGTGGCAAATCTAGAGCAGTGTTTAATTTAAAGCTAATTATTCCCCCCCCCCCCCCCACTACTGAGACAAGACCTTCCTGAGTTTTCTCCCCTAATACTCTATGAATTATGAGTTTTTCTAGGCTTGCTGGCAGGAAAAAGCATTGTTCCTGGCCCTCTGTGAACAACTGGCACTATTCTGTAATCTTTTCTGATGGTTCTTCCCCCAGGCTTAGGGCATTTCTTCATATGCATGTATCGTCACCATTCTGCTGAATAATTAAGGGGACCCTCTGCAGATCTCTGGAGTTCTCTCTCTTTGAAGCTCTCTCCTCTCTGGTATTCTGTCCTGGGAACTCTTACCATCTTGGTCTCCCTGGGTTCTCAGCTCTGCCTCCTCATCTCTAGGAGTGCATTGGGCTCCACTTGAATTCCTCCTTTCTGCACCATGGCAGTAAGCTGGAGCATAGGGTTTACCTCATTTGTTTCTGCCTCTCAGGGATCAATCTTTCAATTCCTGATGTCTAGTGTCCTGAAAACTATTGGTGTGTGTGTGTGTGTGTGTGTGTGTGTGTGTGTGTGTAGAGATATAAATATAAATATAAATATATAAATATAAAAATATAAATATAAATATATATAAAATAGATAAGAACTGGCCATTTTGTTTGAGATGTTCCTATGTTCTCTTCCTTTTCACAAAGGGACTAAGGATTCATCATTTATGTACCAGATTCTTCCTTTATCAATACACTTGTAGTAACTGAATAGGATTTTGTATTTCACAAGTATGTATAAAACTTGTGGGCCTCCCATTCCCCACCAGGAACCTAGTTTTAAATTCTTCTTAGAATTTTTTTATCAAGATAAAGGTCTCTAATGAAACTATTAAAGTGCAGACAAAAGCATTTATTTTATATTCTTCCTCGCTGTGATTGCTATGTAACACACTTTAGCCCTAAAACATCACCACCAAAAACACTTCTAGAGTTCTTGGCTATAGTGTATTAGCAACTGTGAAGGTCAGTTAAATAGTCATTTCTGTCATGTTGAAGTTTACCATCCTGGAGTTAACTAACCACCACCTGCTCTGTCATCAGTATCTCTGTTTTCCAACTAAAGCATTCTGGCTTCCTTATAAAGATCAATCAACACACTTTATCAAAGCACGAGGAAAAGTATTTCACAAATGTTTTGACAGAGGAAGAGGGCTGACTTATGTTAGTGAAATATTTTTTCACACGTGTTCATATCAAAAAGATTACTGTTTTTTCCAATTTTCTCTTTATAACTGAACAAAATCTCAATCTTTTTCCAAAGTACCCAGCAGCATTAATTTCTAATGGGGTGTATTTTCGCCTACAAAAATCGATAAAAATAGGCTGTCTTTCTAAAAATTTTTTTTATGTGTATTCATTTTTGAAAGACAGAGAGAGACAGAGCACAAGCAGGGGTGGGGTGGAGAGAGAAGGGGACACAGAATCAGAAGCAGGCTCCAGGCTCTGAGCTGTCAGCACAGAGCCTGACGCGGAATTCGAGCTCACGAACCGTGAGATCATGACCTAAGCCGAAGTCTGATGCTCAACTGACTGAGCCACCCAGGCGCCCCTAGGCTCTCTTTCTATTTACAGGAATAGCATGAGACTCAAGAAGCTAAAAGTGGATGCTTACAGTTAAAAAACTCTGAATTTGTCGAACATAAAGAATGATTTTTCTACTTTGAGTCTAAATTTATTTTACTTAGGGAGAGTGAGCCTTCAAAAACATTTTCCCTCAAGAAAACCTGGCAGGAGTGTGGATACAATATACCCGGAGCTCATGGCAATGCTGTGTATTTTCTGGAAATGTCAAGAAGCCAAATTCCCATCTTCAAGTCTATGGAAGAATGTCCTCAGAATGGCAGAAGAGGAAGGGCTGGCTCACTTTATTGTGGGGGAGGCTTGGAAGGAATGAAGGATCCAGTGAGGTTTCCAGGGAAGTGTCCCCAGAGATTAGCCTAACTCTGGCCAACATGTAAGCCATAACACCATATGTGCTCCAGTAACTTTAGGGAGAAGTGGGGGTGGAAAGGGAACTCAGAGAGAAGGGAGAATCTTCAGGACCTGCGCCATTTGGAATGGGATTAAGTATGCTGTGAAGTAGCTATACTGCTTTTCGTGGCCTTCGTGAGAAACCTCAGGATATGCATGAGTTATCCAGTGATCTGGCCCTCTGTCCAGGGGACAAAATGAGCCATATGTTCTCCACAGGCAAGCCACATGTACAACTGAGACTACCTTATGTGCATATTTCTGTCCACATGAGCTGTGGCTGAGAGGTGCAAGTTAACCTTGTTTTGTCAGACTTCCCAGGAGGTTAGCAATGTGTTCTTTGCTGCTTTCCCACCTTCTGAGTATTTAATTGAGCGTTCAGTTCACTTTAGGTCTTGTGCTCAGCTCTATGCATGCCTTCTCTCATTTAACCTTCCACAAGGCACGATGAGGGTGGAATTATCATTATTCCCTTTCTGCAGATGAGCAAGCGGAGGCTTGGAGCGAGTAAATGACTTGGCCAAGAAATGACAGCCTCTAAGGGGAAGAGGCAGGATTTGAGCCCCACTCATGTAACTCCTTCAGAACTGGTCATCAGACATAAGAACACTGCAGACACATTAAGGGACACATGAACCACCTCGCCAAAGGCCCTGGGACCTGATCTGAAGAATGAGGTTCTTGGTCAACTGCTATTCCTTCTGACTGAAGCCACTAGAGAAAGTTTTCTTCCAAAAGTAGGCAACTAGATGAATTAAATAAAATTTGCAATTTTGTCTTCTCTAGGCATTGTACGACAGTGGTTACGAGCAGAACCTTTGCGGTTTGTTTGAGTCCTGTCTCTGCCATTTGTTACCTCTGTGACCCTCCGTATCTCAGTTTCATTACTTAAAAACAGTAATAATAAACCATAACCTTATAAGGTTTTTTAGAGAATTAGATAAAGCTTGTACTGTGCCTAACATACCCCGAATACTCCACAAATACAATTTTTAGAGGGAAATAAACAAATGGAAAAGTCCCAGACATCTGAAAATCCTTCCCATGTTACTATATTTCACAAATCAGAATTTCCATAAGAAAACATGCATAGTCAACTGGTGTTAGTGGAACACAGCTTGCACATGCGTACATGTGTGTGCTCTCAGAAATGAGAACACAACACATTCTGTTGTGTTTATGAATGCTTAACTATGGAGGAGTTGGCAATAATTTATGTACCTTTCCATTTAAAAATGCCACCCCTTGGGGTGCCTGGGTGGCTCAGTCAGTTAAGCATCCAACTTCGGCTCAGGTCATGATCTCATGGTTCGTGTGTTCGAGTCCCATGTCGGGCTCTGTGCTGACAGCTCGGAGCCTGGAGCCTGCTTCGGATTCTGTGTCTTCCTCTCTCTCCCAACCCTCCCCTGCTCGCACTCTGTCTCTCCCTCTCAAAAATAAATAAGCATTAAAAAATTAAAAAAAAAACAGGTGCCGCCCCTGGCCTGTCCTCCCTCCTGTCTGCTGAGGTCACTGGCCAAGCTCTAAGCTGGGGAAGCAAGGGAGGGAGGCTCAAGAGTATGTGTGACTATGTGTCATGATTTTACACCAAAGAAAAAACCAGACACATTAAAAATTCTCTTGTTTTGTTGTATGAGGTCCTCTCTTCCCCATCTGCCTGAGTAAGTAGAAGGGATGGTCTTAAAATAGATTTCATCCTTTGCCCCCAAAGACTTAGAATAAATACCTTTCTTGGTGTAGACTCTTCTAGGTGGCACTTAGTCTGAAAGACTCACTCTTGCTGTCTGCTTCATGCTCTGAAACAATAGTCTGCAGAAGGTACCAGCATACTGAGAAAAAGTGATGCATGCCTTAGGAATTATTTAGACCCAAACCACCCAGATCTGGCATTTTAGTCTTCATGGTGTTATTCTGCGCTCTGGCCTCTGAATGAGTTTATAAACAGTTTATGAAATCAATTTATTCTGGCCTGAGTGCCTCTGGATGAGTTTATAAGTAGGAATTTTTTTAAATAAAATTAAATTTTTAAAATAAAATGGCACTACCAAAATGATTTAGAAATAAGTCTCCCAAATGATGACGTGATTGAACTTCTTCTCAAATTTGGCAACTGGATATATTTCTTTTTTTTTTTATTTAAAAAAAATTTTTTTTAATGTTTTATTTATTTTTGGGACAGAGAGAGATAGAGCAGAGAGAGAGGGAGACACAGAATCTGAAGCAGGCTCCAGGCTCTGAGCTATCAGCACAGAGACCGACGCGGGGCTTGAACTCACGGACCGTGAGATCATGACCTGAGCCGAAGTCGAGCACTTAACCGACTGAGCCACCCAGGCGCCCCTGGATATATTTCTTCATCTGTAAATGCAGACAATGCCATCGGCAAGCAACAGGGAACACACCGATAAAAGTAAGTGGGCATGGGTTTGAATCCTGGCCCTACCACTTAAAGCTCTGTGGCTTGGCTTGAAGTTCTTAACTTTTGCGTGTTAAATATCCTCATCTGTAAAGCACACAATGTAATAATAATAAAAACGATAGGCTTTTTGGTACAGATTAAGTGAAATCATGTATGTAATGTGCTTAGCATTGTGCCTGGCACACAGTTGCGCTAAGTAAGCAGTAGCTTCTGTGGTTATGGTTATTCCTCACGCATTATTCAATCGTCAAGTGAGATAGTGCCCACAGTGCTTTGAGAATCGTACTGCATGGAATAACCAAAGCATTCCATTTGCACTTTTAATCAAACTGAATACTTTCTGACCACAAGTATCCTTGAAGACGGGGCCTCTGAGTCTTTAAAACAAAACAAAACAGAAGCTCTCTAACCCCCCAAAGAGACTAGCTCAGGGCTTAACTCAGATCAGAACAGGAGCCAAATACATGTTTGCTACATGAAAGGCCATCTGAGTAATCATATAAGCACAAACGCTTAGTGCTTTCATATAGTTAAGCCCTCAGCGGGGGCTGTCACTATCACCTCCACCCCATCCCCTCCCCACCAATACCAGTATCACCGTCCTGATCATCACCACCCAAGTCTCATACCCTCACCTCCCTCTCTGCCATCAACAATGTCACTGTCGCCAACATCTCTACTACACACCTCTACCCCCACCAGCAGCAACAGCTAACACCTTCACCGCCACTGCCTTCACCTCCACCGCCACCACCTCTATGGTGGAGATGCCAACACCATCTCTACCGCCACCACCGTCACTATGACCCACTTACTACTTCAAGCGCCCACGTTTTATTCCTTAAGAAAGAGGCCGCATAAAAAAATGTCAGTCGTGCTCTAGAGCATTACTTTATCACTTGCGGTAAATAATTGCTTGAGACATACAGAAGCAACCGTCATGTGCATCCGAATTCAAAAAGTCCACACACCTTGAACCATCAGTTCACATTAGTTTTGCCCACATGCAAAACCTTCAAGGAAGACAACCAAAACTGGTCGTCTTAATGTCTTAAGCGGATCAGGAAACTCAGTTGATTCCCCCAAAGAACGTCAAGATGGGTGAGATTTCCTAAGGAGTTCATGGAACATTAAAATTCAGGGGCTCCTGGGTGGCTCAGTTGGTTAAGTGTCGTATTCTCGATTTCAGCCCAGGTCATGATCTCACGGTTCATGGGATTGAGCCTTTATCGGGCTCCACGCTGACAGTGCAAAGCCTGCTTGGGATGCTCTCTCTCCCTCTCTCTCTCTCTGCCCCTCTCCTCATTCGCACGTGCTCTCTCCCACTCTCTCTCAAACAAACATTTAAAAAAATAAAATAAAATTCAGGTATGACCACAATTTTATTACTGACCTCCTTTTTAGAATGTATACTGATATGAAAGTAGGACACTCCACTGGTGTTCCATGGGGGACTCAGAAGCCAATTCTGCTGCATTTAATTCCAGCATAGATTTAAATTTAGCAGAAGTCAAGATAGCATATTCAAGTTCAGTACATGACAGCAAAAATTAGAAGGTAAGTGTTCAACAAGAGATAAATAAATTCACTCATTGAAAGCAACATTATGAGGATACAGAAAAATCAGTATGAAGCCTGCAACAATATGTAAAACATATGACATATTACATGGAAAACAGAATATCCAATTGAATGAAACTATGTAAACCTATATGCTATGGAAAAACCAAAGAATATATTCTACACTACAAATAGCTGCTTACTAAATTATTTGAGGTTCTCAACATTCAAATTTTGTACTTTTATAATTTTTAAAAAAATCCGCAGAATTTTGAGAGTCTAAGGGTGTAGGGATTGTGAGTCCCTATTTTGAATCTTCCTGAATGAACTTGGGGGCACAAAGTTTCTTCTAAAACAGGGTTTCTCCCACTATTGACAGTTTGACTGGATAATTCTTTGTTGGGAGGGGGAATTCTGGGCATTGTAGGATGTTTAGCAACATCCATGGCCTCTACCCATTAGATGTTAGTAGCACCCTCCAGTTGTGACAACAAAAATCATCTCCAGACATTGCAGTAAGTCTCCTGGGGCAGGTAGAGTGCAATTGCCCTTAGTCGAATTTGCAAGAGGTCATCACTAAATACCTTTTCAGTTCTAATACCCTGTGACTGAGTCGAAGTCAAAAGACATATTGGCTTAAAAAAAAAAAGAAAAAAAAGCTGATTTGTAGATTGGAAACAGATTAAAGTTAGAAAAATAAAAAATGTAAAACAAAGACTGCAAATTCCCTTAAGCACGATACCAGATTAGCTGAAAGGGAGAAGTGTTGCTTCTCATCACCAGATGAAATTCATTGAAAAGAACATCAGTTGAAGTTATCCTATGGCCTGAGACCCCTTAAAGCTATGAGGGAACCCTAGGCCGAATTTGGGTTAATATTTAATGTTTCATTACAAATTATCCTGTCCTTCTTTAATCTTGAAGGTAGACGGACTGTATCTTAAACACTGGTCAACATAGCATACTTGATGAAAGTGCTATGCTTACCAGTGGGTCAACACTTGCAAGATGCTTAGCATTAAACCACCCATTTTTCATTACATAATTCCAAAGAACTCATGTATTTCATTGGCACATAATTAGGAAGGACTGAATTTTCCAAAGAATTTTTATATGGCAGATGTTGTGGTCAAAATGCATGATATTATCTCTACATTATCTCTGTATATTTAGATCTTAAAAAGCGTTTTTGTTAGATGTTAGATGGAGGGAGGGAGGGATGACTGTTCAGTGGTCTTAGATGAATAAAATAAAACCGTAACGCAGTTCACCTGGAATCCTTCGGAAACGGGACTCCCACTTCTGTTCTGTGATACTAGACATTCGATTGCTTTCGGCTCCATTGAGAACGTAAAGCAAATCCGGGACCCCAAAGTGGTAGGGTAAGCAGTAGTTCTGAAGACAACCTGTGTAAGAGTCTCCTGTGCTGCTGGTGAAAACTCAGATTGCTGAACCCCAGCCCCAGAGTTTCTGACTTAGTGGGTCTGGGATGAATGCTGAGAAGCTGCATTTCTAACGAGTTTCCAGGGGCTGCTCATGCTGCTGGTTTAGGGACCACCCTTTGAGAATCCCTGGGATAGTGGATCTCAAACTTGAGGACATACCAAAATCATCAGTGGTTTTAAAGCCCGTAGCCTTTCTTCGCCACTCAAACCCCTAAATATAAAGCAGTCGTTCTGAGGAGGGTTTAGCAATCTGTGCTTAGGAAGGACTTACAGGTGATTCTGATACGGACCGTTCTTTAGCTGCTGATGAGGACTGGAGAGGGCCAGGAAAGGTGATGGAATTGAAGGCAAACTTGGAAATCAGAGCAGGTGGTAAGAAGCAAAGGGATGCGCACAGGTAGAGAGATGGTGATTATGCTTCCTGTGAAAGATACACAACTCCCTGCCAGTGCACGGGACTCCGGAAACTATACATTTCTTAAACAGTTCAGATTCCCACTTTCCCCCAAGACTCTCAGTTCAAGAGCAGGAAAAGCAGCCATCAGCATCACATTACAAATGAGTAATACGCACAGCATATGGAGGTGCTTATGCAAGTTATCAACCTTTCCTTTGTGCCATACATCTGAAACTAATCAAAGCTCATCTCTTAGCAACTGAATACAATATCTGAACCACAATGTACTTTCCGAGGACAGCACATTATATACAAAGTTCTCGGCAGGTTTTCGCAACTGGCTAAAGAGGATGAAAGAAAGAGAAGGAGGGAAGGAGGGAGGGAGGAAGAAGGGAAGGAAAGAGAAGGAAGGAAAGGGAAGAAAAGAAAGGGAAGGAAGGAATGAAGGAAGGAGGGAGGAAGGAAAAAAAAGAAAATAGCACAAAGTCCCTAGACAACAATCATGACCTGAAACTCAGACTTATTTTAAAGGTTAAAATATATATATTATCCTTAGGTCTGACACTCACACCGTTTGCAGGCACCACAACATGACCATATCCTCCACAGAACTCCCAATACACTTCAACCCATTCCAGGAGAAATGAAGTGGGGAGGGGCAACTAACAGTCTACATTTTTTCCTAGTAGAGCCATGTACAATTGTTTGTTCAGCCAAAATGGACCTTCCGCTGGCTACAAGTATCTCAGTTCTCCAACATCTGGAAAACCAAATGAAAAGTCTTTCTAATATTACTGAACAATGGTTGTTAAAAATGGCAACAGGCGCGCCTGGGTGACTTGGTTAGGCGTCCGACTTTGGCTCAGGTCATGATCTCACAGCTCATGGGTTTGAGCCCTGCTTCAGACTCTGTGCTGATAGCTAGGGCCTGGAGCCTGCTTTAGATTTGTTCTCTCTCTCTCTCTCTCTCTCTCTCTCTGCCCCTCCCCTGCTCATACTCTGTCTCTCTCTTTCTCAAAAATAAATAAATAAACATTTTAAAAAATGGCAACAAGGATGAGTTTCTTTTTTTTTTTCTTAAATATCCAGTCATATCTGTCTTTTCCTGAAAAGATTCACATTTCTGAGTTCTTAGACTTTAGAATGCTTACCTCTAATGAAACAATCACAATTGACAGTTTGGTATTCTAACCCTGTCAAACAACTTATTTTTTTTTTCTTTTTCTTCTTTTTAAACCAAACCATCATAAATTCCTAGACCATATCATTGAAATGAACACCCAAAATTAGCTATATCCATTAAAAAGAAGTATTCTATTCTCTTGCTTGAGCTATGTCTAAAGGATAATAAAAATTGTTTAAAAAGAGACACAATTGAATGTCATGATGCCACAGCATTACACACATTTGGTTTTACTGCATTACCTCTTTTTTTAAGCCTTATGTTTCAACTAATGATTGACCTTTTTATTCTTAATTCTAGCTTCAAAAGGGAAAGTTCAGTTGCTTTTGCAATAAATTCAAATATTTATATTTCATAAGGAGGGGGACAATTTATCCAAGGAAATCACTGAGAAGGAGTAAGATAAGTGGCACGAAATTGGCTCCTTTTTCTATTAAACTTGTGCAGTCTAACAACATACATGATACTTAGGACATAATGCTTGAAATGCGAGCATTCTGGCCAAAGGAGCATTTTGGAAGCCCGTAGGTGCACAGCTGAAATGGTTGAAGTCTGTTTAGAACGTCACCCTTTTCAGTGAAGACACAGACAAAAGTCCTCTGTGTCTGATTGGTTTGAAACTATTAAACCTGCTGGAAGATACGGTTTCTTGCTTTGCCATTCAGAGTAGGCTGCGGGGACGTCTGTGCTCTGTCATTTCCAAGTACCTCCAACATAACATACCTTCTCATGCAATTGCAATGTCTGAGGCCCTGGCCCGGCCAACTTTTAAAGTGATTTCAATCCTTCCTTTGCTCCAATGTTCTCTGTATTTTTTCCTTCTACTACATCACACTAACCTGTTAAGCTGTGGAGGCTAGAGAAATCTCAAGTTAGGTGAGACTATCAGGGACATTTCTTAGAGCTTGTATCAGTGATCTCCTCAGTGGTGCCTGTTGCCGTCTAAATCTTCATTTTCAATAAAAGCCGTTGCAGCTACTATGTTGAACTCGAGAAAAGCTGCTTTAGATAACATGATTAATTTTACTTGATTCTCTGCTAGTGTTAAAAGATGAGGACCCAGGGGCGCCTGGGTGGTGCAGTCGGTTAAGCGTCCGACTTCAGCCAGGTCACGATCTCACGGTCCGTGAGTTTGAGCCCCGCGTCGGGCTCTGTGCTGACGGCTCAGAGCCTGGAGCCTGTTTCAGATTCTATGTCTCCCTCTCTCTCTCTGACCCTCCCCCATTCATGCTCTGTCTCTCTCTGTCTCAAAAATAAATAAACGGGGGCGACTGGGTGGCGCAGTCGGTTAAGCGTCCGACTTCAGCCAGGTCACGATCTCACGGTCCGTGAGTTTGAGCCCCGCGTCGGGCTCTGGGCTGATGGCTCAGAGCCTGGAGCCTGTTTCTGATTCTGTGTCTCCCTCTCTCTCTGCCCCTCCCCCGTTCATGCTGTGTCTCTCTCTGTCCCAAAAATAAATAAATGTTGAAAAAAAAAAAAAAAGAAAAAAAAATAAATAAAAGATGAGGACCCAGTCATTTAAAAATGTCCATCCTCACTTTTCATTTCCTTACCAGAAGTGAAACTTGCAATTTCTTCAGAATCCTGACCTTTTTCATATTTAATCGTCAATTCTTGTGGCATCAGCATGTGGCTTGGGATGTAAACCAAGTGGTCACTTCCACTGTCCTCCAACACAAAGGATGAGTCTTTCCCAGCACTTAATTCCTGGCCAGGGAAGCTGTTCTCTCCCGAAGAAACCTCATGTGGCTCAGGAGTAAATCTAGCAGATAAAATGGAAAGCTTTAGGTGAATCTCCACAGCTTTGGGAGTGCAAATAAGATTTCCTAACAATGTGAGATATTACTTAATCACTTCTTAAAAGAAATACAGGTGGTAAAAATCTAAATGCATTTCAATACAATTATTAAGATTTTCTTATTTTTAAAAAGTATAAACTGATAAATAAAAATTCCCATTTATCCTTCCTTTTCCCCCATCTGCTTATTGCCTAATGACCATTATTTTGGAATAAACCAAGTCTGATTGGTGACAGAGTATTAGATAAATGTCAAGAACCTCTATCATAGGTTATTTGGAACCACCATATAATCCCTCATATTGATATCAGTCCCCATAGAAAATACAGAAAATAGTAATTTACCAAAAACTGTTCTGAGAAGAATAAGACTGTACAAAACTTACCTCATTGACATCATAGCTCTTAAAATGGTATTACATTTATGGTCTTAGGAGTTTAAGAATTCTTTATAACTTGGTAACACTGTGTTTTTGTTTAGATGATGACAGAAAACACATTCAATACAAGTTGATTTTTACTTTTATTCTATTTAGGCACCTTTATGCAATTTCAATGTCCATGTTCACATCTGTGTTTGCTACTAATATTCAGCACCCAGGAGTATTATTGCCTTAACTGTTGAGAGTTAATGAGGAAAGGGAAAAAGTCAGATACGACACATGAATAATACGTTCAGCCCAAGTGAAAGCCAAATGATATCATGACACACAATATGCATAATTCTGCAACAGTACCAGGTAAGGACAAGGGGTGAGGAATTAAGACATCATGCAACAGAGTAGACAAGCTGAAAGCAGACGTACCTCTGTAACATGCATCATATTTTAGATTCGTTTATCAGTATGTACTGTATTTTTTTTTAGTTTTCAGGAATTTTATTTTGGCAAAGCAGAATCATCCGTTATCTTAAATCAGTGTTTTAAATTTGTGTTTTGCTGGGTTTGCTTGGATGTGATGCACATTTTTTTTAGTCTGATAGTGGCACAAGAACTGTAAACATAGCATTTAGGTTTACATGTTCGAGTAACATTATAATATTTTGTCGGCAGTTCCATAAGAATGGATTTGCCTTTAAGTGAACTCATGACTTATCCAATGTAGGGAAATACTGCTTCACGTGACATCAGTGCCATATTATTCTTCACGTGTTGGCTGCTGGACACTTTCTTGCTAAACTACCAAGTAAATGCAATCTGACATTATAGGAATACGTACTTGCATGAGTTCTGAGAATGCTTCGTCTTGCTGTTTTGCTTCTGGATGTGTGTAAGAGACCTTATCTGTTCTGAGAAGCTCTTTGCTTAATTGCAATCTGAGAGGAAGGAGTAATTATGGGCTTAAATCTAGGCTTTTGCAAGGCTGCAGTCAGGGATCCGAGCTTGGGGAAATAAAGAGAGAAGTACAGAGAAACCAAAAGGGCTACTCATTCTGTTTGAGCTTCAAGATTCATTCTAATTATTCACAGTGTTATTTAGGATATGACTTTAAGAAAAAATACTTACATGTGCACTTTAAGAAAAAATACTTACACGTGCAATTACGGTGTGGGGTCTTTTATGCTATCTTTTGGGGTATGAAACAATGAATCATATGCAACCCCAGACTTCGGTGAGACATGACATTGGGATATACTCTAATAAGCGCCTCCACAGCGGTGTAAGAAGGTACAAGAAAGTAAGGACTTTGAAAGTAAAAACGGGCTTCAGAGAGGAGACAGCTTCAATCAGGGCCACGGTTGATGGGTAAGATCTCACTGGTAGCAACAGAGTTCCAGGCGGTGTGACCAGAAACCCAGGAGGGTGAAGCAACGGTTCACACAAGGCAGACAAGACTCCAATGTGGCCAGAACTTAGTGCTGACGGTGTGGAGAGAGGAGAAGGGAGGCCAAGGTGGTTGAGCTGAAACTGTGGGTTCTATTCTGGGGAACATTTCAATGTGGAAATTTCTCAGGAAACCATGAATTGAAAGACAAATTTGTAACAAAGCCCATGAGGATGTTATAGACACATCAATCCGGAAAGCACAGTTGCCGCGTAACAAGTGCTACAGAAAATGGAATACATGAAAAGCCTTTACTTCAGAGACCTTATTAGTCTCCTCAACTTAATAACCCGGCATCAGCCAGTTGTATACCCATGAGTCAATTAACAGTCCCTTGTACATATAAGAGCTTTCTAACTCACAGGAAATCGCTATATTGATTATCCTCTCCTTCTGAACCGATGAGTCTACAGGCATTCTCAAGCATTGGTGGTGGGTACAGGTTGAATCCCCCTATTGAGAGAGTAAAGTTATAGTTAGATTTTGAAATCAGAAATTAGGTTTGCTAAGGAACAAGAATCCCAACAGGAATTGGCTTGACGCAATAAATGTCACTAAAATATTTCAGCAAAACTTGGCTGGGGTGCACACAGAAAATAGTAGCAATTAGAAATAGCATTCAAAATTTGATTTCAGAGGGCTTTGCAGCCAAAGAATTACTAGGCTCATGGAAACAAACCTCCTTGAATTGTTCATTTAAGGGTTAATTGTGAGGCAGAGACACGTGATTTCCACATGCTCAGGCTAACAGAATCTAAGGGAAATTTTATTCTGACGGGCGTTTCCACTCAGATTTATGCAATAGATCAAACATAGAAAAGGTAGCATTTTATTACATGATGCTATTTCTGTGCTTCTGCGCCCATTAACGTGGATTTCCTAGGAGGAAAATAATCAAAGAAAAGATTTTAGCTTACTGATCTAAATAACATGCCCCGTTATCCCCTCGCCATTGCTTTTCTAAAAGCTATGGAATATTAAGAAGCGTATCAATTTTTCCCTTCGTTCAGGAAAATATTTTTTAGTTAAAGGAGGCTTTTGGCCACTGAATGAGCCACAATTCCATGAAAATATTTCAGAATGTTTGTGGTTTCATAACAATTGTACTTCTTTAGTTCTTAGAGGAACATCTTTTCCCCTTTCTCTGAAATGACACTATGTCGTCTAATCAATTGCATTTGACAGCTGCTATTAGTGAGGCAGGAACTGTGATACAGGTGGTATTTCCCGTGCGTGTGGGAACAGCAAACGTGTCAGCACCAAAGCTTGTAGAATAAGGGTCAGTAGTTTAGAAAAAATTCCCAGAAGTATGAGTAGAGGAGTCTTTTAACTCCTACAAACCAAGTGGTTATAGGACGAATTGGATACATTTAGCAACACTGTGAAGGCAGAAATCAAAAATAAGCTAGTGCTAATAACTGCAACCTGAGGCATCCACCAAGTCCAGCTTTAATTATTCTATAGTCTTTTAAAAGTGCTGTGTCATCATCAATCTTGATCACATAAAGAACAATATTGCATGGAACAAGACAATCAATTCACAAGGTATCAGTGAATCTGAGTCAAGAAATAGTTCACAGGAATCCAATTTTGAATATAAAGACATTTTAGGAATGCCTCCACCAGTCTGTTTTATACATATTCCCTTTTGACGCATGCACAAGAGTGATATCCGATAGTCTATCTAAAATTTGAACTCTTTTAATTACTATAAAATATAAAACTCTAATAGGCAAGTTGGTACCAATAGTTAATTGGAAGCACTTTTTCTTTCTTTTTATGTAACATAATGGAATATCATACAACCGAAGGCATTTAAAGAAAGAACATGATATTCCCAAGAGGGAAGGTGTTGGGATTCTTCAATCAAATATGAGTTACAGCAAAAAGGTGGAGCTCTCTCTGCAATGGAGAGTGAACTTTCAAGATACCGCCACAATGGTACCGTTGGAGATTCCTTGAATGTCAGGGAAACTTTGGAGTTCAAGGGTAGTGAGGTTGGCTCCAGCAGAACCAAGGTCTACACCTGGTAGTCTCAGAAGGAAAAGGTTCAGCCCTGATTCTATGGGATGCCCTAGAGGCAGGGTTTCTCAATTTTAGTGCTATTGACAATTTGGGCTGGACCATCTTTTGCTTTACGGAGGAGGGGATGGTATCCTGCGTCACTGGAGGATGTTTAGCAGCATCCCTGGTCTCTAAGCCCTAGATGCTAGTATCCTTTCCCTCAGTTGTGACAAAAAAAAAAAAAAAAAAAAAGTATCTCCAGACATTTCCAAATGTCTGGGGGACAACATCATCCCCAGTTGAGAACTATTGTTCTAGAAAGAATATTTCTCAAACCATTTGTGGGGAAGGTATTTTTACTTCTCATCCTTTGCAGACTGATACTTGTGGTTTCTATCTTGTTACGTGAGACAGAGTACACTGCTCACGCACTTGTATGCTGCGGCAATGTCAAATTGCTTTAAGTTTCTAGATGTTTATTCTCAATTTCTGAACTTCTCTCTTGCAGATCAGTTGGTGGACTAGCACCCATCCTAGTGACATTTTGTAGTGCATTGGCCTAGAGCCTTCCTACTCACAATGTCATTCTTGGCCCAGGAGCACGGACATCACGGGAGAGACTGTTAGAAATGCAGAATCTCAGGCTCCACCCTATACATACTGAACTGGGACCTGCATTTTAGCAAGATTCCTATGTGATTTGTACGCTTAGACTCTTCGGGAATAGCACAGGACTGCGCCATCTTTAAACCTTCATACAGGTCTCCAGGGCGTGCCAAACCAGGTATTGGGGGTGCTTGGGTAGCTCAGTCAGTTAAGCTTCTGACTCTTGGTTTCAGCTCACGAACTCGCAGTTCATGAATCCAAGCCCAGCACTGACAGTGTGGAGCCTGCTTGGGATTCTCTCTCTCGCCCTCTCTCTCTCTCTACCCCTCCTCTGCTCATGCATTCTCTCTCTCTCTCTCTCTCTCTCTCTCTCTCTCTCTCTCAAAATACATAAATAAACTTAAAAAAAAAGAAAGTAAACCAAGTGCAGTAGGGAAAACTTTTATGTAAATACTCATCAAAGAGCTGCTAAAACTTCTTCAGGTTGAACAAATGTGGCTCTGGAGACCTCCAATCACTCTGTGCTTTCTAGTCCTGAGATCTAATGTAAAAGACATTCTATCATGAAAAGAAGTCTCACCACATTATAACCAAGGTAAAAACAGGATATAACCAGGATATGTCCCATCTCTGTCTCCATCGCACCATCCAGTGGGTATATTTGGGTTAGCTCTAGATTCAAAGATGTGTTAGGCTATCAATGCTATTAGCAAACACTAATTTATTAAAACAAAGAAGAAAAACAAAATAATGGCTTACGTCTGACAGAGTGAACAAATGGCTTTAAAAACTTCGTAATATAATTCAGGTCTGGTTTATGAATCCTCCCAAGCTGTATCAGATGGTGATCAAGTGGGTGGCTGGCTAACTCCTCTATGCCGTCCTTATGCGCAGAGCCCAGGGAGATCACAAACATGACGTAGCCTTGACACTTGGCCCTCAGAGCCACTTTCTTTACGAAATTCTCTCTCTCACGATATTCTCCAGCTGAGATCACAAAGATGACCTTGTGTCTTCTCAAGTTGGGTGTCTGTGCGAAGAGATTCTCCATGACCCATAGTAGGGTGTGGCCAATGGTGGCTTCTCCTTTTAGCTGTTGAAGGGAAGTCTGGATGTGCCTCTTCATTAGGACTTGGTTGTCATAAGTTATAAACTCAAACTCTGTTTTTACCACACCCTTCCTTCTCCTGGAACTATCCCAAGGAGAATAGCCCAACAAGGCAATCCTATCACCGAAGTCTGAGGTTATAGGTTCTGAGGCAACCTCGAAGTTGTCAATCATAGAGCTCACCAAGGTTTTCACAGCCTTAAACTCATCACTTGCTATAGTCCGAGAACTGTCTAAGAGGAAGGCTACATCCATGTATGAATTTTCAGGTAAAAAAACCTCTTTGACGCAATCACTTGGAAAACATTTATCTGGAAAGACATAGAGAGACTTATCAACGGTTCAATGTCTGCACAAGACACTGTTGTTTGAGATCTTATTCAAGGGACTCAGTAACTGATTACCAAGAGTTAATAATCTGACCAATACCTCTTTAATCTCACATTATTTAAGTTAATGAGGAATTCTCAATGTCCCAAAACTTCTGTGGCCACTAGAGGACAATTTGGGAAGGTCTTTTTGGAAGCAGATGTAGGAAGCACGCAGGCTTGAAGTCTACGAGTCACGTCTAAACTCATTTAGAAAACATTTTCAGTATTTTAGAGATTTTTGATACAAACTACCAAACTGTCCCCAAGAAAAGCCACATCATCTGGGAGAATATTCTAAACAACTTTCACCTTCTGTGGAAGCTCTAAATATTACAAAGATTAAAACTCTGATGTATGGCATTGAAAGACTAGGAAACTTAAAATAGAATCTATGATCAAAACTAGAAATATCTGATAAGGCCAGATTTAATAATTCGCTCAGAAGGCATTTTTTTCTGCACGATAAATTCTTCTCATGGGTCTTACCGTAGCAAATGGTACAGCGCCGAAGTTTTGAGACAGACTCCCCATTTGGAGAAATTGGGATCACCTGAAAGGTTCCAGTGTCGTCAAACTACAATGAAAAACAAGTATATACTTATTGGCTCATTTTCTTTAACCATTATCTGGAAGCCATTGTGCACTCACTTTAAGGACTAGTTTGAAAAATCCCTAATGAATCACCATTATCTTGCATTACAGTCCAGTACATGTTCTCTCAACCTCTCTGTCTCTCATTCTCTCTCTCTCTCTCTCTCTCTCACACACACACACACACACACACACACATACACAGACACACACACACACACACACACCATCCTGCTTTTATTCCAGACAACACAAAGAAGTATATAGGACAGGTATCAGCACTTTATTCTATGATGAGAAAACTATCCCAAGATAACCATTAGATTCACCTACTGGGGCAGGTATTAAACGCTCACACTTATTTCTAATTCTGCAATTCTTCACTGAATTTTTACATGCTTTTTTTCTTCTTTTTAAGATTTTAAGTACCCAACGTGGGGCTTGAACTCATAACCCCAAGATCAAGAGTCATATGCTCTACCCACTGAGCCAGTCAGACACCCCTATATGCTTCTGATTATGCACCTGCTGATTATGTACTACAAGTCAGCTTCTGAAGTTGGATCCTGCAGAAATTGTATTTACATACAAGTTCCCCTGGCTTCTTTAGGTAATGATCCCAACTATTTCCATCCCAATCACATTATTTAGAAGAAGGCACATCTTTCAGATGTCAAGTACATTATTTCAGATGAGGACTTCCTCAAGCACAAATTCTAATTTAAAAGTTTATTTTGAAAGATTGTAAACAGAACACACTAAGTTTCCTCAAAATTCTTGGTCGTACATGGCCTGATTTTGTCTGTCTCTTGATAGCTTTTCTTGCTTCAATAATTACTGAAATAGGCAATATATAGTATTAATTATTTAATTCACTCATTCATTCAGTGAGTCAGTAAGTATTTATTGGGCATTTTCTCTGTCTGAGGCACCATGGAAGGCAGACAGTTTTATAACAATGAAAGAAATCTATCATTCCCAGGTGGTGATGAAAGTATTTTTCAAGCCATAAGAATATTATACTCCTATTTTTCCCCTTCTTCCTTGGGAAAGTAAAGGATTTAGAAAAGCCACACCCTGTTTTCTGTTTTCTGTGTTGAGCGAGCATTTAAAAATATTTATAATTATTCCAGCCTTACAGTCAGAAAATATTTACCACATTCCTACCATTTTTTTGTAAAATTGGATACTTTGGGTGTTATATTGTATTTGACTTTGTCCCCTGTATAAAGACTAAATGCTATCTTGGTAAATCAAGGAAGCTTATTCATAGAAATAAACCATATGCTCTTCATTCATTCATTCATTCATTCACACACTCATTCATTCATTCATTCATTCATTCAAAAGATATTTATAGGATGCCTATAATGTTATATAGGTAGTGTCCTAGGTGCTGGGGATATAGAAATGAACAAAGCAGATAAAATCTCTACCTTAAAGTCTAGTGGAGGGGGGAACATATGCCATAATATAACAAATAAATTATCTACTATGTTGGGAGGTAATTATTTTCATAGAAAAAAACTCTGACTTTCTATAATCCTTTTTGTCAGTTTCTATTGTAACTCTCCCTGTCTTCTATTCCCAAAATCTTCTTGGATGCTTCATGAGCAGATTGATTTTCTTCATGTTACAGAGGACTTCTTTTTCTTTTTACAGTAGAAATATATGTATTTGTGTGTGTGTGTGTGTGTTTGTGTATATGTATATATATATGTGTATATATATATATGTATATATACACATACACATATATATATATTTATAAACTGTTGGATGACAGGATAGGTTCACCCAGGTCCAAGAGCACTTAGTTAATGGATAATGTGAATATATTTAAAAATAGTAGAACAGAGGGTGCCTGGGTGGCTCAGTTGGTTGAGTGTCTGACTCTTGATTTTAGCTCAGGTCATGATCTCAGGGTTGTTGGGTCGAGCCCCGCATCGGGATCTGTGCTGAGCACAGAGCCTTCTTGGGATTCTCTCTCTCTCCCTCTGCCCC
Organism: Puma concolor; assembly: GCF_028749965.1. Taxonomy (NCBI): domain Eukaryota; kingdom Metazoa; phylum Chordata; class Mammalia; order Carnivora; family Felidae; genus Puma; species Puma concolor. Next base: position 26,771,819 of record NC_141675.1, on the reverse strand, counting down.
TCTCCCCCACTTAAGGCCTCTCTCAAAAAAAAAAAAAAATAGAACAGTAGATGGAGAAATTCTTCATTTGGAAGGGGAGAGAAAGAAACATAGATTACCACAGGATAGAGCCTCTTGTGGGAAAAAGCTTCATATACATTAAATATTTTACACAACATTAGGGGTTCAAAGATCCCCTAAACTTCATCCATCATAAATTAAGACCAGCTATTCAATGAGATTCAGCAAGGAGATGACAGATATGAGAAACACCTGATCTTCAGAGGGCTGGTAGAACACCGTATTCATGGCCCCTTCTATCAGACAGACCATAGTTCGGAGTTTGATTTAGCCATTTAGGAGCTATACACAATTGGACAAGTCACTCAAACTCTTGGGGCCTCAGTTCCTCATTTTTATTCATTTAGTTTTTTAAGTTTATTTTGAGAGAGATAGAGAGAATGAGTGGGGGAGGAGCAGGGGTGGGGGGGAAACAGAGGATCCAAAGTGGGTTCCGTGCTGACAGCAGAGAGCCCGGTTCGGGGCTTGAACTGGCGAAACGTGACATCAGGACCTGAGCCAAAGTCCGACATTCACCCGACTAAGCCACCCAAGTGCCCGTTTCTTCATTTTTAAATAGAGATAAAAACTGCGTTCCCTTCAGAGGGTTTTGAGAATGTCTATGTATGTAAAGCTCTAGGGACAGTGCCTGGTGCACAGAAACCACGTCTCTCTCCCTACTTCCCACTATTCCCATCTTACTAGCTCCACTAAGTTAAACATAAAGAAGTCGCCGGGGGAAGGTCTTACCTCAAAAGCCTCAGCGAAAACCCTTTCACTGAGAGCAAAGACAGCCGGACTGATATCTAGGGCATTGAACTCCATGGTGGCTGTGAGGATGGATGACTGACTGGCTGTCTGTACGTTGCTGAAAAACACAGCAACTTTCCTCACGTTGGCTCCCGCATACGTCCGCTTGAAAACGTTGCGGGCCACAAACTTCATTGCATTACCGATGTCTTGAGCTTCCGTGGGGCGTCGATATTTTATCTGGGAAAGAAGCTGGAGGAGCTGTTTCTTGTTACGGTAGTCGGACCCACGGATGAGATAGCTGGTGCCTGAGTCATAGGAAACTACAACAACTCTTGCTCCCACAGGGCAGTTACTTTCCTTGACGTCAAGATCATCGATGATGGATGTGATGATGTTCCTCGTTTCATTAAACCTCTGCTCTGTGATACCATAGGACTGGTCCAGGGCAAATACCAGCTCTGTTGGGTACACTGGGCACTTTTTTGCTAACGTGAAAGGCAGAAAGAAGTATGACGTTACCTTGCTGCTCGAAAGCCCTTCCCGTCCTCTTTACCCCAGGGCTGATGCTGATTCACACCAAGATCTAGGGAGATACAGGTGTTGTCTACAGCTCTGGAACTACACGTACACACAGGTGACACTTTGTTTGCGTGAAGGTGTTATATAAGTCTCTAGCAGTCATATTTGGTGGTAAAACACTCAGACTTCACAGCCCTCACTCAGTCTGCTATTTAAAAAGAAACTGAAGCGAGTGTCTAGGCTAATGGAACAGTTCTGTATCCTGATTGCGGTGGTGGCTACATGAATCTAGGCATGTGTTAAAACTGAACTCGCACACAACAATTAATTTTACTGTAAGTAAAATTTTTTTTTTTCTTCAACGTTTTTATTTTTATTTTTGGGACAGAGAGAGACAGAGCATGAACGGGGGAGGGGCAGAGAGAGAGGGAGACACAGAATCGGAAACAGGCTCCAGGCTCCGAGCCATCAGCCCAGAGCCTGACGCGGGGCTCGAACTCACGAACCGTGAGATCGTGACCTGGCTGAAGTCGGACGCTTAACCGACTGCGCCACCCAGGCGCCCCTGTAAGTAAAATTTTTAAAAAAAATGAATGAAAGGATACGATGGCTTATTGAAGGTTTTGAAAGCTTACGGTCTTCAGAAATCTTCAGAAATGATCTACCAATAATGCTAGTCACTTGGAAGATTTTCATCCACTTATGCAACAAATATTCATTGAGTAGCATGCAGGGTGATATACACTGTGCAATACAAGCAAAGATGAACCGAATTCAGGACTGCCCTCAAGGCATCTGTCCCGGGGAGGACTGCTACACAGAAAGGTACAGACAGACTATTATTCTTCAAGAGCATTCAGAGGACAAAGCGACTGTTTCCCAAGAGAGGGGATCTCAGGGCCTCCCAGAAGCTAGCTTTTGAAGGAAAGCAAGGGTGGCCAGAGGAAGGGAGCAGCAGGACCGCAGCAGGCTTACCATGAGCTGTTATAAAAATGGGGCTCTTTTGCAATTTCTAATTCAGTGCTACTAATTTTATGATGATTTAACTTTAGGAATCTCATAGGGTATCAGCCCTACGTATCAAACCTAACTGTTCAAAATGCTATTAAAGTCAGACCACAGGAAGAGAAACAGGGATTATTTAAGAAATGAACGCCCTCGTCTACATAGACTGCTCTACTATCTTGAATCTGGCTAACTCTTCAAGCGCATTAGACTCTAATAATCCCACACCCCAATCCACTGTTCTCAGCAATTGAATAGGAGACTAGGATTGATTCAGAGATGTGTTTTGAATCGAGGAATTTTACCGTGAAGAAGAAAATATCAAAGCCAATAATGAAAAAATAAAATATGAGAAATTAAGTAGCCTTAGTCTTCCTTTCTTAGCCCTAACACTAAAAATTATTAAAGAAGTAGTAGGCAAGCATCTTCAAGACTGACCTCTCATCACAGATTTTCCCAGAAAGCAGAACCGATTTCGATTTATTTTTATTCTCTCCTTTTCCTAGTGCCCAGCAGGGTGCATGATAAATTGAATTCAAATCCCTGAAATTTTACTGGGCGCTTACATATATAAAGGGCTTCTGTTTTCATTTTTCGCAGAATTTAGGTGAATGATGTCACTTTTGGATAAGCTCAAACTTTGGGGATAAGTCCCTGTGAGTCTACTTCAGTAGGCTTCTAGAAGACCAGGAGCTCTTGACATTGACAAAACCAGCTTCAGTGGCAATGGAATCCAAGGGATCTAAGGCTGCTAAGCAACACCCACTGCGGTCCAGGTTCCAGAAAGACCATCCACAGCAAGGGCAGGTGTACAAGCAGTGGGCACTTGGTGAGATGTGAGAGAAAGGAAAGGAAACGTTGCCCATCCAAGAAGCCAGTGATCACTGGGTCAGCAACACATCAATTAAAATGTGGTCATTCAGAGCCCTGTCCCTGAATTTCCCAGCAACATGAGCCTACTCTGTGAAGAAATTGAATTGTGAACTCAGACAGGACCTAGAAAGCATAATAGTGTAAAAGGGCTGGGAGCTGGGTGTCACCAATTCACAATCTGGTAGAAACGTGACATTGATAATTATAGCCATCATCAAAAGATAGATGTATCGGCATAGAAGGAAGAAGTCCTTTTTCCCATGGGGCTAAGAGTTTCTTTCAAATTGGTCTTATCAGAATGCAGTTAATTACTTCAGCAAGAAACACAGTATGGTAAAAATACTCACCATTCCAACAAGCTATAAAAAAAGAGAAAGAGAAGAGTCTGTTACATTTTTGGCACACAGACTAAAAATAATCCCCCAAAACAAAATTTCAGCAAACCTTAACATTTTGTTTGACTCTAATTGCAAATGAGGCTAATTCCTAAATAACAGGCAGCTAAGGTCAAAGGACTGAGGAACACATACAAAGAATTCAATTAATGGGTGAACCTTCCTGCCCTTTTCTCCTTGTGAGCCATGGCCAGCAGACTTCAGCAGAATCTTGCTTGAAATCTGAAACACTGATCACTTGTCTTAGAAGCAGAATAGATGAGCCTCTGATTAAATGGCAAGATAGCTCAAATTCAATTTGTTTCGTCTCTCTTCTTACAGCCCTGAGAGTCATTCAGCAAGGCACGGCTAAAATATGAGGGCTTATTTTCTTCCCAGATGAACACCTTGGGAACCTCTCTCTTCCTGCAGAAATGTGGGGATTTCCAAATAAACTTGGTCTCTGCTAAAAAATACAGCTCCTACCTTTGAGTGATCTCCATATCTCTAGGGAGGAAGGAGAGCCCCCAAGGGTTTCTCCCGAGCAAAACAGCATCTGGTTTTTCTAAGTGATTTACTCTGTAAGCATGAGACCAATTAGAGGCAAATGTTGGAAATCTTTAGAAATCTTTAGAAAGCACTGGTCTGACAATGTCCTTGCTCATTTGCTTCAAGAAAAGCAAATGAGTCACTCTGATATAATAAAAGATTTTATTAGCATTGGCAACCAGCTAGCCTTCCACGCTGCTGTCCCATAGCACTGCGCTCTCTCACATCTTTGATGGTCTTAATCCTGTGGCTGCCGAGATGCTCACAGCCAGCAGACAGGGCTCCAAACCCAGTCTCCCCTGCATCTCACAAGGCCTGAAGAGGATCCCTTTTTCCTGACTGAGCATTTTCATATGTTAACCTCCAACCCAGCTGTGAGACTAGAAACACAGGCACACCTATCTGGTTTGAGTGTGGCAAACCTTGCTTGATTTGGGGGAAACTACTTGATCTCTTTTAATATGTCTATCTTTCCTAAAAATCTTCTTTACTTGTGCCCTTCCCTCCAAAATTCTCATCATTTGGGCCCTCTTAGTTTATTTGCGACCACCCCCACTCCACATTCCCATCAGCCCCCTTGAGCTCTTATGCTCTTTTGGGGATAGGGTCCCAGTGATCAGCTCAGGACCCAGGCCTCATCCCAGTGCTGCAGGACTGAAGAGGAAATGTGTTAGAGCAGGAGTCCAACCAACCCAATTAGCTCTGAACATCTGTTGCCCAAATCCCATCTCAGTTTTGCACTCTGGAGTTCCAAGCTCACCGATCAAGCACCCTGTCTGGTTACAGAACCCACGCTCACCCTCACCCTCCGCCCCCTAATTTCCTGTCTAACTCCTTTCACTCTGTGTTGGAAAACTGTCTTCGGATCCCGAACCCTCCCTGGGCCAGTACTCACCTCCCCCACTGCTTCCTCCTCCTTGGTTCTTCCCTGGGAAGATAGCTTTTGATTTTCCTGAGAAGGACTCCCCTCCCCTACAGTGGCTCTCCTTTTGTTCTCCCCCTGGGGCCCCAGACCCTGGTTCTCACTTCCTCAGGGTGATGGAGAGCCTTTCTACTTCTCAAACAATGCCTTTCACCCAGGTCCCCTCCCCCGAATCTTCTGTCCTTCCTTTGTTCTTGCTTTTCAAGTGACCCACATGTGCAGAACTTCCTCATCTCTGCGATGCCATTTTCTGTCCTCTGGCTTCACTTGCTTAGCTAAGATGTCTTCCTGGATTCATCCCTTAGGTTTCTGTTTCTTTCTCTGTCATTTCCCATCCTTAGAACCTCAACCCATCCATGTGGCCTTAAGGACCACAAACATCCCAGTCTCTTCTCTTGATCCTCACCTTTATTACAGCTCACTTCATTAGATGCCTGTAGATCATTTAATTTAGGGCCCACACAACATTCTCCTGCCTCGGAAATGTTTGAGGCCATCATATTTTCCTACCAATGGATTTCTCTTCACAGTCCCTCCTGCCTTCTCATCTATAGCACTACTTAGCTTCTCCTGCTCTGGCCTTATGCTTATTTTAAACTCAGTTTTGTCGTTCTTTTCTCACCCCACACTTGCAATGACCATGTTTCTATCCAGTGTTCTTCAGGAAGTCTCTCCAATTTCCCCATCTGACATTCTTCTGATTGTGATTGTATCAGCATCATTATAAGCCACAATGGAAGCATGAGGAAAGACACATCACCTAAAATTCTACCACTCTAACGCAGTAAGTTGTTACAGTTTTCTCCCTTTGCTTCTAGAACTGGTTTCTATGTATATCTTTAACTAAATGTGAAATAATAAGGATCCAATTTAATTTTCTTTTTATTTTTTTATTTTATTTATTTATTTATTTTTATTTTTTATTATATGAAATTTATTGTCAAATTAGTTTCCATACAACACCCAGTGCTCATCCCAACAGGTGCCCTCCTCAATGCCCGTCACCCACCCTCTTCTCCCTCCCACCCCCCATCAACCCTCAGTTTGTTCTCAGTTTTTAAGAGTCTCTTATGCTTTGGCTCTCTCTCCCACTCTAACGTCTTAATTTTCTGCTTTTTAATGACAATATTATTCACATTCTGACTGAGTCTTCAAAAAAACTGTATCTGTTTAGTATCTGATCAGAAGATGATGCACCATAAACTAATTAGTCTCTAAGTGCAAACAGTCTAAAGGTATGTTCATTTTGCTCTAATGAATAATGTTTCAACGACCATATTTGCCTGTAATTTTTTCTTTCTTTTGCTTTATTTCCTTGGGATAAATGTTCAGAAATGAGATCACTGGGCTTCGTCTACCTCATTTCCCCTTCCTCCTAACCAAAGACAATCTCTCTATTTCTTGACTCCTGCTTTATTCCTCTGGTGAAACTACTCTCTGGCCACTCCCTATCACTTCCCCACAACTAGATTCAAGTACCCCCATCTAAGGAGACTCTATTGACTAAGTAACTAAGCAACTAACCCCAAATCTCCATGCTCGTCCCTTTAACACCATGCCCTCGCAGACCTTGTACAATATTGTATTAGTGTGAGCTGATTCACACAACTTTGGAGTTGGTTTCCAACCATTTGCCATAAGCATGCTTTCTCTCCTGTATGAATTACACTTTACTTACATCCCTCTCCCTCCCACCTTTGATGTGAGCTGTTCTACTGCAGGTACTCAGGACAAGCCTGCTGCAGGGACATGTGCCACCAGTGGATTCGGTTACTGATCCTGCATATCCACACTACACTCCTCCTAAGTGCTCTCGCCAATCACCGACGCCCTTGTTCCACGACACACAGATACTCACGGCTATGGTCCCGCATGAACTGGATCAGATCACATTGCTGTAAAGAAAAAAAGAGAAAGAGAACAGAAACATGAGCACAGCGACCCCTGAGAGGTCATGTTTATTTGCCAGTGGACTGGTTGGGTTTTCATTTGTGAATAAGGAGATACGTACAGAATACACAGGCTTCCCCGCCGTGCCTTTCATGCCCTAGGAAAATGAAACCAGAGCAAGTTATTGGTATGTGAATCGGAGTATTTAGTGACAAAACAAGAGCAAAGAAAAAAAGCACGTTCTTAAAAGCACAGCTGGCAGAGAGCGCTTAAAGTATTCCTGAACAGATAGATTACAATGCTATTTCCCCACTTAAATCAACAGTGCAAACTTCTTTCTTTCAGTGTGAGATCAGTTAAGCGAATGTCTGCCCAGAGTGAACTGAATTATCTTTCTAGGTAATAAGTAAAGAAATTAAAGTATTTCTTGGAGATGTTTGTACTCAGGCTATGACACTTAAAAGGTACTTCTCATAAGAAAAGTTGAAATGTAAACAACAGACTTCCCGAAGCATGCCACAAGGAGAGGAATTTGCTGAGAATTCAGAGGTACAGATGTATTACAATTCAAGGAGTTGAAAATGCAGGCGGTAGCATACAACTTCTACGTAGATGAAAGAACCAGAGATAATTATGTAGCAAAATGGGCTTTATGCAAAAGAAGAGCATACACAGTGAGCTCATAAATGCTGAGAGGTTATAAACAAAGGAGTACGCATAACTGGGTGAAATGAATCAAGGAGGCTTCCTAAGAAGAGGCAGTGCTTTTTTGACATCTTGAGCTTTTCCCTTTTCCCCTTATTCCTTTTTTCAGGATCAGGCTTTCCCTTGGCAGTGGTTCTTAACATGTTTGACACACCTGGGTCTCTTTGGGCAACTGGTAAATGCTAATGTGCTGGTTCCAGAAAATGCTATTACAGGCTCACAATCATACAATTTCACTGGCCTCAGAAGCTCAACCAGGGATGTCAGTGTAAGAACCCCTGTTCTAAATGACAACTGGGTCATCTGTTCATCTGTCCTTCCTTCCATCCATCCATCCATCCATCCATCCATCCATCCATCCAAGAAACAGTTAATTGTCTGCTGAATGCTGAGTGTTACCTGGAAATGCTGTGGCATCCATAATTCTACCCACGGGGACACAGGCTCTTCTGACCAGAATCAGGAAATTAACTATCTCACTAGGAGATGCAGAGGCTCATCCTTCCTTTCATAAGTTATGGCAGAAGACAGAAAAGAACGCACAGCCACTTAAACAGAGAGAGGAACAGTTTCTAGCTAATAAAGAGAGTAGGCAGACCACACCTTGCAGAGGATCAGAGCTGTAGAGCATCTGTCCTAAACGACTGAGTTGGAGAAGAACTCGGAGCAAGTTCTTGAGCAGAGGCTGAGGACTGAGAGCCCAAGACAAAGAAGTTGATCTGATTCTAACAGACCCGAGATAGAGAAGCCACACTCTTGGGACCAGCAGCCCCAGGACAGCAAAACCACACTCTAGGGACCAGCAGGGCCAAGCAACAAGGCCGGGAAGATGCAGGACCCCCACGCGAGAGTTCCAAAATCTGGAAAGGAGATAAATTCAGACCAGATCGGTATGACTCAAAGACGGGATCCTCGCCCACGTGACTACGAATGTTCACCAGGTCCTTAATGTGAAAGAGAGAAAGATGTATCACAGCGTCCTCACAGCTAGTTGACTCTCATTCTGCTATCATCCCCAAAACATCCATGCTTTTGTTTTCTCTACAAGGTCCCAAGTTAAAGAACTCCTCCAGGTAAGTCTCAAAATGCTCAGAACGCACCAAACAAGGTAAGCAGTTTCTCCACTCTGTACACAATGCTTCCTGCGCCTCTGACACAACACCCAGGTGCTGGCAATGTCTAGTTCTTACCTGACTGTGCTCATCAGGGGAGAGAGATGTGTAAATAAATCATTATGATAACACGAGAAGCACTAAAATAGAGATATGGACGTTCCGTCAGTGGGGGATGTGCCTGCCTCTGCCCGGAATGCTTCCAGGAGTGATATTTCCCTTCCAGTGGAAGCCTGGTGGGAACTAGCAGTTATATTTCCAAATCTCTCTAGAGTCTACATTTTGAAGACGGGAAGGCAACGGTGATCTGGGGAACTCTACTGACGTGTCTCACGTGATGGAACTTTGCCAGGACCCCTGTATGAAGCTTATCCCATTCTGATTTCTATAAACTTCAGTAAAAAAAGAAAATAATGGTAACAGCTAATATTTGCACTGAAATTTATCGTTCACAAAGAGTGCTCACATTTGGATATACAATCCTCCCAGCTACCTTTTGAGGTGGTAGGACAGGATAGGTCATCCCCCTTTTAGAGGTCAACTGAGAGACCAAGTGACTGGCCCAGGGGCACATAGCTAGCAACAAGAATTTGGATTTGGATCCAGTGCTCTGACTTTAAATTCTGTACCCCTTCTATTGAATATCTAGGAACCAGTATAGGCTACTTAGCTCTCATGGGTGTACTTACTCTCCGTCCAGGAGGGCCTGGGGGTCCCGGAGGTCCCTCTTCCCCTTTCGAGCCTCTAGTGAGCTGCAGATAGGAATATTTTTTAGTTTCCACACTGTCTATGCATGGAGAATACCTAAGTTTTAATGAGACTTTACAATTTAAAAAAGATTTTTAAAGAAAGCAACCATTAGTTCAAGTCAAATAAATTCCTTACATATAAATATAAATAGCCATTCTTTTTAAAAAAAATTTTTTTTAACGTGTATTTATTTTTGAGACAGAGAGAGACAGAGCATGAATGGGGGAGGGGCAGAGAGAGAGGGAGACACAGAATCTGAAGCAGGCTCCAGGCTCTGAGCCATCAGCCTAGAGCCCGACATGGGGCTCGAACTCACGGACCACGGGATCGTGACCTGAGCTGAAGTTGGACGCTTAACCGACTGAGCCACCCAGGCACCCCATAAATAGCCATTCTTAACCATTGGTAAGTATCTATTTCCCTCATAGCCTCCCCATTTAGTGACATACTTTTCTCTGGCACTGGCTATGCGTTTAAATCTAAATTAGACATAAACTAGGATTGGTGCTAAAAAAGAATACTAGAGCGCACAGAGATCTAATTAAAACCCTCCCGTCTACAAAGGATCAAACACAAAAAATTCTCCACATACATAAGAGGATAGGGGTGGGCTGTGTCATTCCCATACTTCAAGGTGATGGATGTGGATGCTGATGAAATTTATCCAGCCAGATGGAAAATATCTGTTGAATTGCATCTCTTTCATGCTGATAATGACCACTGATACTACACTCAAACTTCAAAATGAAAAGATGCTTGTCTCAGCGTTTTGTTTTTTAAAAAAATTGTAACACACTACTCCACACTGTGCTAATTAGAAGATGTCAACAGCCTTCCTTAAAACGAATACCCTAGATGACCTTGGTTCTGAGCAGTGGAATTGTCAGAAAACCCTTAGAGACACAGCGGGAAGATGTCGGCTTCATTCCCACTCAGGGTTAATAGTCTGGGCTTTAATATGTGCCTTAGAAAATACTGGAAGGCACTGACATTTCTTGGAACAGCCAGCTATCAATCTGTAAATCTTTAAAATAGTTCAGATTCATGGAACCATAGAATTTTAGAGCTGAAAGTGACCTTTGGTGTCAAGTTCAAGTCTCATGTTAGAGAAACAGAGACCCTGAAAAGGTGTGGTGAAGGTCACAGAGCCAGGAAGTGGCATTTCAGATGCTCTTGGGTTAGATCAATAATCCACATTTATTATTACAACATAAAAGCCAGAGTCCTCCAAAGAAACATTTATTATTTCTGGAATTACAGGCCACTTACTGTTAATCCCTTAAATCCTTTGCGTCCAGGACCCCCAGGAAATCCAGGATCACCCACATCACCCTAAAGATTCAAATATAAGAAATCAAGATATTAAAATATTTGCTTGAAATAATAGAAATAATTCTCTATAATCTAAAACCTAATTGATCTTATAACTACACAATATATTAAACATTAAATGTCATCTTCTGCCGCTTGCTTGGAACAAAGTCATTGACACACTTAAATATTCCCCCAAACTATTCTTAATTTTCTAATACAAATATTTATGCATAAATATCAGTGCAATGGTTACCCAATCAGTTATTAAAAATATCTAAAGCAAGAATACTTGAAAATCAGGAAAAACATATGGAGTATTAACCACAGAAAATACTAAACAATTAATTACTTCCTAAATTTATAAATCACTTCTGAAAAAGCTGAAGGTAATAAAAAGTTTACTCTGACTTTGGTGGGAAATTAATTTTAGCACCTATTTATCAAAAAAACAAAAAACAGGGGCGCCTGGGTGGCGCAGTCGGTTGAGCATCCGACTTCAGCCAGGTCACGATCTCGCGGTCCGTGAGTTCGAGCCCCGCGTCGGGCTCTGGGCTGACGGCTCAGAGCCTGGAGCCTGTTTCCGATTCTGTGTCTCCCTCTCTCTCTGCCCCTCCCCCGTTCATGCTCTGTCTCTCTCTGTCCCAAAAAGAAATAAACGTTGAAAAAAAAAAAAAATTTAAAAAAAAAAACAAAAAACAAAAAAAAAAAACAAAAAAAAACTAATCTCACATTTATCCCTAAATTGAAATATGCTCATTTTCTCCCTTTATCAGTAAATTAGAAAATTGGTCTTTTACAGTGAGAACTCTTGTCCTAACAGTTCCTTCTTGCACCCTTCTCTACCTAAGGAAAGAATCTCTTCTGGTAATTCAGCAATTAAAAGCACTTTTAAGAGGGTTCAAAAATTGGCTGTTTTCCTGTAGTTGATTTGATCTGCTTACACATTCAATTTTTTTAATCTATATTTTGCATTTTAATTTGGACACCAAGTATTGGAAAGCCACTCTTCTGGACAGGACGCTTACAAAAAAAAAAAAAAAAAAAAAAAGGAAATCTTATTACTGAATTCCAGTGCATAAAAACAGATATAATAGGAGCTACTCTGATTGAAATATAAGGTTATGTCTGGTTGGAGATCATGGAGACGGATTTTTCAATCTGGTGGGCAATGAGGAATTCTGGAAAATGTGTGATCAGGAGAGAAACATAACTAGGTTACACTGTGGAAAACATCAAGTTGACAGCAGTGTTTGGGATTAACTGAAGCAGTAAGAAGGTGGTAATGGAGGCCAATGAGGAGAATGTTGTCACCTTTCAGGGGAGGGGAAGTGAAGGCCACAATAATAAGGAAAAAACAGCAACAGCTGAAGCCAAGAGTTTTGAATGAGATTACTGAGATGAGAAATCCAGAGGACAAGAGGAGTAAACTGGAGAGGAGATCCAGGGGTGGAGTTTCAAGACCAGGGCCGTCAGGCAACAAAGGACAGGACTGTCTCTTCCAACTTAAAGATTCATTCATAGTAGTATGGTCCTTTATTCATGAAGTCCTGGAAAAACAACTGCCCTTCTTCTTTTCCTTCTCCTTCTCCTTCTCCTTTTAACTTCAATTCTCAAGTAGAAAGTTAATATCATGGTAATTTCAAAAGAAGGACATGTGCACGGTACCTTTTGCCCCATATCTCCGGGGAATCCTCTTGGGCCCTACAATTTGCAGCAGAGAACATAAATAAATCAATATACCACTTCTGCGTATGATTGTTTTTTCTTGTATTATTTACGTTTGTCTCATCAATTAAAGAAATAATTAAAGAAACAGTTTTCCATATTTACCTTTACTCCTTTTCGTCCCATTTGACCATAGCCTGGGATGCCATAATCTCCCTGTGGACATACCAGTTCATTTTAATTTCTCAAAAGTGAAACTTAATTGTAATCTATACTGGTGACAAGAGAGAAGCACTGGGCCCTTCCAGGTAGAGGGGCCCTTACCAGTGACCTTGAACTCTGGGGTCATGCATATTGTTGGGTTTTCCTCACTTGCTGGTATGTGCCTTGGTACTTTGGCCAGCTCCACTCTGCAAACATTGCAGGAGGCAGAGGGATGGTCCATCAAGACTAATGGAGTCAGTAGCAATTACTCGCTTGGAAAATTAGGAGCTGGTTCAAAGGACATGGGTGAGGAATTCAATTCCCCAAAGACTTACAAATGGCTAAGAGACAAATGGAAAAATGTCATCCTCACTAGTAACCAAAGAAATGCAATTTGAAACAGTAATGAGAAACTGTTTTTTGTTAATGAAATGGGTATAGATGAAAAAAAGAAAGTGACAATACCCACTGCTGGTGTGGATGTCCTGAAGCAAGCATTTTCCCACATAACACAAGGGTGCATAGATCACTGAATATCCCTAAGGGCACCTTGCAAAAGAGGTGCATATTCTTTGAACCAGTTATGCTACTTTTTGAAATTTTTACGAAGAGATTATGATTTTGTCTAAAAATTCAGATACAAGAATGCTCATTGTGGGCTACTTATGACAGTAAAAAATTAAAAACAAATTAAGTACTCAATAGCAAGAGATTGGTCAAGTGACCTAAGGTACGTACATTCAGCGGAATATTTTGAAGCTATTAAAAAGAATGTTTAGGGGAAAATGTAATAACATGGAAATGTGCTCATGATACACTGTTAAGAGGGAAAAATAGAGTGATTTTTTTTGGTATCTCCAGGATGTTAATAACGAATATTTCAAAATAGTGAGATTATGGGTCATTTTTCTTCCCCTCTTCCCACCTGTTAAGCTTGGTAAATTTTCTACAATATGTATACACAACACTTATAATAACCATTATTTTTTGAGAAGAAATGAAAAAATGTTCCTATATTGGCTGCTCCATGCCCAGAGACCTTAGCATGGCAAGAGCCACTAGAACAGACGGCTCACTTCTTGGATCTACCCCCCTCTTGTTCTTGCCCTAGAGTTTTGCAAGACAGGGAGACAAATGCATAGTGCTGTTTTTCAGTGGACGTCCATCGACGTGGCCGTACTGGTTGTGAAAATACTGAAATGTTATCCGTTATCCCCTCCGCGTGCCCCCTTTCTCTCTTGCCGTTCTCCCTTCTTTTAACAGACAGACTAGCTATAGAATGAGAGCTGCAGGGGGTGGGAGAAATTCCCCCGCATCTTCCTAGGAGGTCCTAAAATACCTTCAATGCTCCAGGTGCTTAGGCTGATGGCCTCAGTGCCCTTCTCTTTACCTCAGAACTAAGCACTTGGAGCTGCGAAAAGAGAAGGGTCCTAAAAGCTCATACCTGTTTTCCTCGCTGTCCAGCTGGCCCCACTGGCCCTGGATCTCCAAGAATTCCATGTTCTCCCTAGTAAGTGAGGCAAGAAGGGCTTCAGGTCAGTAAAATCCAAACTGGCTCCCACTATAGGAGGTTGAGACGGGAAATCTCAAGGCTCTCAGTGAGGGTTCAGTGCTCAGCCAAGGCACGGGGTGTAGGAAACCAATAATGATCTTTCCAAAGGTGAGCAGAAAATGTCAGCACAGCCCAAGCACTGCTTTCCTGGTATTCTAGAAGGACTGAAGGAGAAGGGAAAGAGTGGAAAATTTACTCCAGCGAAAGTTGATTTATTAGCTGATTTGTCTGCCCATCCAACAAGTATTTATCATCCTGGAAAATGAACCACTGAATATGATAGATGTGGTCCTGCCTCAGCAAAAATAGTCTGGTTGGAAAGAGAGACAATTAGACAGGCAGAAAATTATAAACTCAGGATGCTATGCCAGTGACGGGGAGGGGAATCTAAATTGGATTTGATAAGGGACACCTGGATGGCCAGACTTCAGACTTCAGCTAAACATCAGACTTCAGCTCAGGTCATGATCTCACGGTCGTGAGTTCGAGCCCCACATCAGGCTCTGTGCTGACAGCTCGGAGCCTGGAGCCTGCTTTGGATTCTGTGTCTCCCTCTCTCTCTCTGCCCCTCCCCGGCTTTCTCTGTCTCTGTCTCTCTAAAATAAAGAAACATTACAACAAAATTTCTTTAAATAAATAAATAGATCTGGTGGGGTTAAGGAGGCGGGCTGCCTGAAGCACAGGCGCAGGGGTGTGAGGTTTGAGGGCGCAGTTGTGTGAGCGGAAGAAGGAACTGCAGGAGGGGTGAGGGCGGTCACGGTCGGGGTAGAGGGAAGGCATTGTTGAGAAGCCTGGCGCGGGCACGTGGGAGGGAAAAGAGCTCTGAAGCCTCAGAATTAAACAGGGCCAGGGGGCCTTCCAAGCTACTTTAAAGTCTAGAGCTTTTCCTAAGAGCTACAGGGAAATTAAGACTGGCTGCCTAATTTGTGGGGCTCGGTGCAGAATGAAAGCCTAGGTCCCATCCTCAAATATTAAGACTTTCAAGATGGTGACGGCAGGACATGAAACCAAGCATGGGGCCCTTCTAAGCTGGGCCCCCAGGGTGACTGCACAGTTGCCAGTCACAGCTGGCCGTGGGACAGGGAGCCGCTTAAAGGTGTTCAGCAGGGGGTGGGATTCTGAAGAGGCCAACAGTCTGCTGTCTGACAGTCTCCAAAAGAGCCACATCAGAGACAGTAGGGTGAATGAGAGAATGGTATGCACAAGCAGATTGAGTCTGGACACCCCCCTTCTGGACTCTGCCCCGTGCATACATTCATGCCCGCAGGAAATCGGGGAGTTGAAGAGAGTTTTCGGAGTTATTTCACCACGGGTGAGATCACAGGGTCTCTCCTGGTGAAACAGGGCAGTGTCAGGAAGAGATAAGCATTTAGAAATTCTTTGCTCAGTGGAAGCAAAAGAATGTATCGCAGAAAGCAGGTGGGGGGATTGAGGGTGCCCGGCTCCTGCGAGGAATTAATATGGAAATCGAGAAAAGAAGGGCAGTACTTTTTTCTCAGTATTTAAATCTATAGGAGATGACACTTACTTTTTTCCCTGCGGGTCCAGGATTTCCAAGGTTCCCTTTAGCTCCCATCGGCCCAGGAAAGCCCTGAACGAAAATGGAAGACACGTATGTCGGTGTTGCAGCAATTCTTAGAAAGCCCATTAGATCAGTTTCGCTTTTCTTCGTGTCATTTCCAACAGCTCCTTGATGCCTGCTTAACAAGAGACCCAGCCACCCAGGGGAGAGAGACATCTGTGCTGAAAGCAGGTGACTCGGCTTACAGTCTGGCTTAGAGGACCACAAATCTTCATCTGCGGGGACACCACTAGTCCGCCCGGGGCCTTCGTGAGAAACAGAAAGGGTGCTCTTGACAGGACATATGCTATTTCTACATGCAGCACATTGGTTGGAATGTACTGATTTTGTGAGAACGAGACATTGCCACTCGTGAGCATTGCACCATGTGCGCATCTGGAACCATATGCACAGTGTGTTTCAGTCCCAATCTGAAAATGGGCACAAGTGTCTTCCACAAACATGCCGGCATGATAAGGAGGCAAACACAGGTGTTCCTTCTGAATTCTCGCTGTCAGAGCTGAAGAACTGAACAGATTCAGAACATTTTTCATAGGAATCCCCTCACCAGCCTGTCAGAAACCTAGGGACCAAATTGATTCAGAGGGTGAGCTGAGGAATCAAGTCAATTTGGGTGGCGAGGGATCTTTGCAGAGTCCATTTTCAAACATCTACGGTCGGTGGAGATACATGTGGCACAGATACATTTTTAAAAGTTAGAAAAGTCAGCGGAGGGAATCGGGTTTTGAAATGCTCACAAGTCTGCGAGATCTGTACTCTTCCAGATGCTTTCTTGGGGCTGATGCGATGGGTCCGTGCTCTCCCAGTAAAACCCCAGTGAAGGAGAGAGAGGAGGGCTTGTGTGACGTGCAAGGAATCGGGGCTGTGCTAAAATTTGCTGCCAATTCTTTTTGTCCCAAATGTGTCCCAAGTTAATTGAAAAATAAAATACCCCAAACGCAGATAATATAAAATAAACTATGTATGACGATGTTTTTGAAGTAAGAGAAAATGGTCTGATTGGAGACCACTGACTCCCAACGTTCCTGAGTCACTCACCTGAGGTCCTTTGTGCCCTGGGCTTCCCTTCTCTCCTTTGCTGCCAGGAATTCCATTTCCCCCCTAACGAGAAGCATAATTACACGAAGCAATGAAAACGTACTTTCTTCTTCAATGCTTTTGAAACATGTCCACAGAGAAGCGCTGGTCCAACACCACAAGTCACCTCGTAACTGTGAGGTTAAGTGTATCTTGTAACTGTGAGGTTAAGCGTATCTCCCCTAGTGAGGGACTGAGTGGAGGCCCAGACTCCGTGGTACAGATCTTATCCAGGCATCTCTGCCTGGGTCTAAGACCTTCATCCCCCTCTGACAGGGGGAAATGAAAAGGAGACCAAAGGGAGAAATAAAACCCCTAGAAGAAGGAGCGAAGATGCAAACAACAGTCAGATGGATTCCTTTGTTGGGGCAGGTTACCTGGGCCAGAGTGCTCATCATCAACGTGGAAAACGGAAAGCTAAGTTGTTTCAAGTTGGCCCAAGAGGACATTTTAGCAGCAGAAGCCCTACCAGGGGAATCCAAGCCTATTTTCCACTATATTAGCATCTGATGCAAGGTTCTCGTATAGATCTCTTGCATGGAAGAAAAAATGAGAGGTGCTGGTGATGTTTCCCCACTACCAAGGCACCAGCTGTACAATGGTTGCACCCACTGGACGAGCCGTCGTTCGCTGCCTGAGTATCAAAGGGACCCTGGAGCAGCTGAGCTAATGTCCCCCTTCTCCCTACAAAGGGGAGATGGAACTGGGCTGGTCACGTGGTTACTCAGCCTAAAGGATTTGCTAGCTGGTGGTTTGATTCAGGGACCCCAGAACCCGCAAGAGAATACCAAATTCTACTTTGGCGTGAGTATCTGAAACTTCCTAAAAGAAAAATGAACTCTCGAGAAGGTCTTAGGTCTAGGCACACCTTCCAGACAAATCCTGGCTTCAAGCGGGCTCCATAAGGTAACTAAACACACATGTGTTACAAAACCATTCTCTAGGGATGACCCCAGCACCTTCCCAACATGAAGGAGAGACAGAGATGTCCTGACTCTGATGCCCATATCAGCAATGATACGATCAAGAAAAAATGGCTCATGTCTGAATCATGAGCCATTGATCACTCTCTGGACAGCAAAAGATAGGGCTCAGGTACCTACTAATTACTAATTAGTAATTGTTACTAATTAATAGTAATTCATTGATTAATATAATAGTAAGGTCCTAATAACTCATTATTACTAACAAGCTGATACAATACTAGGTGAGCACAAGAGCAGCCATTTTCTCTATTCATGAGCTGCAAAACAGGAGCAGGTCTGATGGAGCACAATCACTCTCCCATGATGGGAAATGTAGAATTCCAGAAACATGGACCATGGAGGAGGGCAGGAGCAGATTAAGCATTTCTCAGTTATTTATTTTTATACAGAACTACCCACTGGCTTCCTATTGGAATAACTCAGCATTATTTTTCAGCATTTATGAACTACTTCAACATACCTGTGGGCCTTGTAATCCGTCAGCTCCCTGGGCACCTGGAAGTCCAGGATTTCCCGGCTCCCCCTGATGAACGAGTTTTCAGTGTTAATACTGTCTCCACATAGTTTCCATAGAGATTTTCTCTTTATACTACCTAGTACCGTAATACATAGTACATGGGCAATACTTTGACTGAACCTTGGCTCACCCCTTACTTTGCCTAGGATTCTATTCATTTCCATACTAAAAAATGAACACAAGATTGTTTCTTACTCTAGTAAAGAATTTCCCTCCCATGCAGTTGATTCCCAGTGCTTGTGAAAGGCAGTCAAATATATAACATTTGGGATCGCACAGATCCTCTTGTCTATGAGGTGCCTGGGAAGGAGGCTCTGCCTTAGGTCAGGCACGTCCAGTTCCTGGCAGCTGAGCTGATGGGCCCTTCTGTTTCCCCTCCATGGGTGCGGCCATGTCTATTGCTCTACACTTCCTAGAACATCTTTGTCACATTCTTGTTCATTCCCAGTGCCATCTGCCCATGAGGACTCTCCTTGGAACCAACTACCTCGCAGGGCAGGAAGTAAAGGGTACTTACCGGGACACCTGGGGGCCCCCTTTGGCCTTCCCTTCCCTGGAACAGAAAAAGCAAAGTGTTAGTGTGTACGTAGCCAAGTGGAGGGTTCTTAGAGGCAAACCAGCCTGTTTCATTCCCTGACAGACATAAGTAATGAGCAGCTCACAGAAATGGCTTCCCTGAGGCGCTTTTGAAAGACAAGTTTTCTCGCTGGGCACTTCATTATAGACTAACATTTGGGGGATTGATTGAAAGCCAATCTGAAAGTCATTACAGATCCAGCTCCAGTCTGACAATTATTCAGGAGGTTGTTTGGAGGATCAAATCATTCTGAAGAACCTGTCTTCTATCCTTCCCTCTTCAGCAAATTCCATAGAGTACTGTCTGCTAATCAGAGGCTTCCTACATGAGAACAAGCTGTGTCCTGTCTGTCTCTCTGTCCCAGGCCCTGAATGTATCTTAGGGGAGAGTAAAAATTGTTAGGTTCAGTGCTTCACACGTGGGCCCACTGAGGTTTGTTTCCAAGGACTTCTACAAGAAGAAAATGGCCGACGGGGTCTGCCCAATGACGTGGCAGTCCAGCGGCCCGGCCACCGGCCATGTTCACCTGATCTCTGAAGCCAGAAATCTGTTTGCACTTAACCAGCGGTGATTTCCATGTCACCAGCTCAGGCTCTCCACCTAAGTGTCCGCCTTTGTCACACCCTCTCCAGAGAGTGTTCTAGTCAGGAGAGGACTCAGACCCCAGATTTTAACTTCTTTTTCCCTAAACAACAGCAATAAAATCTATACCCTCACACCCCCCCTCACCCCTGCCCCTCTGAGAGAGCTATGGAACATCCCAATCACCGGTCTACTTTGTATTGTGATAAATGACTATGATTCCTTTAGGTACAAGACAAATACTTTAAAAAAAAAATTCTATTCATGCATTCAGAAAGGTAGCCATGGAAATTATTTCAGAATCGGTTTTCTTTCAACTGCCTACCTTCTGAATTTCCTTAGAATGAACTACCTGACCAAGTATCACCTCTACCACTTTGGATAATGATTCGAATTCCTCTCCTGGGGTTCTGCCCCCTTGATTCAGGTACTCTGCTTTCAAAATGCAAATGCCCTTTGGGAGAAGTTACCCATTGTAACCTGTGAGCTCTTTGTTCCTTGATGGGACTAATAGAGCTCCTGACAAATGAAAGTAGGGAAGAAACAGCAAACAAAGGTTGAGGCCACTACTATCCTGGGATGTCTCCATTAAAAGGATAAAAGAACTTCTGAACTACATGCAGACAATATTGCACAATGGTTAGGGTGTGCCTTTAGAAGTCAGGTACTCCTGAGCTCCAGGCTGCCCTTTGAAGCTTGTGTGGCACAGAGCAATTGCTCGCTAAGCCTTAGCCAGGAGGTCGGGACTCAAGACTCTGGTGTGAGACAGCCTGGGTTCAAACCCCAGTTCTGCCACTTGCTACCTATCCTGATCCTGGGCAAGTGTTCCAAGGGTCCTTGTTATTCTCATCTGCAAAATGGATATAAATAATAATATCTACCTAGTAGGCTTGTTATGAGGATTTAATGAATTAATATTTGAAAGTGATTTGATCAGGACGCGACATAAAATAAATGCTACAGAAGTAGAAATACTATTATTTAAAAGCAGTTGTGTGTTTTTTTTTAATGTTAGCTTATCTTTGAGAGACAGTGCGAGTGGGGCAGGGGCAGAGAGAGAGGGAGACAGAGGATCCAAAATGGGCTCTGCACTGACAGCCGCAAGCCCCACGTGGGGCTCCAACTCACAAACTGTGAGATCATGACCCAAGCCAGGGTCCAACTCTCAACTGGCCGAGCCACCCAGGTGCCCGTATAAGCATCTGTGTGTGACAGGCCAAAAACAAGGGACCTGGACTGTCGATTCTAGTGCTCTGGTTCTCAGAATATCAAGCCCCCGTCTTGGCAACAGCCGGTACAATCAACTTGCATAAGTTGGAATTCTGTCCCGCAGGCGGCCATGTCTTAGGTTTGCTTGTGTTCTTAGAATCTGTTATCTACTTAAGATCCTCTGACCCTCAGAGAGAATTCTAGCCTTCACTGGAAAAGTAAGGGAAGAGGTGGAAAAGCTTAATGTTGTTCTATATTCACATAGCCTTGTTCAGTTCAGGAGAAGAGAGGTTACAAAGGAGGAGCTGGGCAGCAAAACGGGTGAAGATAGGAGAGGGCGGCTGAGAGCCTCCTGTCTCTGAAGTGATTTAGAGTCACTGGCTGGTTTGTCCAAGTAGTAATCCCCAGCCCCATCCCTAGCATCTCTTTTCAAAAGTATTTGATGGAGGGGGACAGTTATAAAGCTATTTCAAACTAAGTGTATTTTCTCTTAAACCAAGAAAAATATATATTTATCTTTAAAATTTATTGCACGTAGGGGCGCCTGGGTGGCTCAGTCGGTTGAGCATCCGACTTCAGCGCAGGTCATGATCTCACAGCTTGTGGGTTCGAGCCCCATGTTGGGCTCTGTGTTGACAGCTCAGAGCCTGGGGTCTGCTTCGGATTCTGGCTCTCCCTCTCTCTCTGCCCCTCCCCCACTTGTGCTCTGTCTCTCAAAAATAAATAAACATTTAAAAAAATTTTTTTTAATTTATTGCATGTAGTATATGTTGCTGTTCCCTGGATTCCTCTGGTTAATTTTGATTCTCTTGTGTGGAGAAGAGGGCAAAGTCCCAGAGAATTTTTACCAGAAGCACCAGGAAGCCTAAGCCAACTGACTGTAGATCCTATCCCTTAATAACTATGATTCAAGATAAACAAAGGCAAGAGGAATTACAACACATTTCTCCACTATCTAGATCAGAGAAAAAGGCAATCGGCCATGGCCTTCAAAGTGATGAGAAGACTCCAGGTCTGCAACAGAAAAGAAGGCCAAGTATTTTCACTTCTTGATCAAACAAGGTGCAGGGTCCAATCTAGGAGACTGTGCGTTATTGTCTTTTTATGATCTCCGTTCGGAGTGCATGACAAAAGGATTTCTAACACGTTATAAATATCATCTCCCACTTTAGTAATGCACAAAAAGAAAAGCGATTTCTTAGTTGTTCCATAAAAAGAAGGGGATATCCAGTATTCCTGTTTTAGGCCTGGCGTCACATGGGATGCTACAAAGTTGCCCTAGGCTCTCGAAGCTGCCAGAGGCTTGTTCCTAGTCACCGGTGTTTTGGTTCATTCAAGAATTTATCTGTGATTCTTCTTTCCCATTGGCGACATCTGAAGATAAAGAGAGTGGGTTTACCCAATTCATATTCTTATAGAAGCTCAGAGATGCTAAGCTACCGGAGGAGAACTTTCATGTTAAAGCACTGACTCTCTCCAAAGACATTCAAAAGCTTCTGGAAGGCGGAAAGAGGAAGGCAGACTGTCACATAGGTTCTCATCTAGAAGCAGTTTTGCCCTCTACTCTCACTCCCCACTCCCCCTCATCCCAGACATTTGGCAAAATCTGCAGACGTTTTTTGTCTGCCACAACTTGGGGGGAGTGAGTGCTACTGACATCTAGTGGGTAGAGAGCAGGGATGCTCTTAGACCTCCTCAAATGTACATGACAGCCCCTCACACCATCTAGCCCCAAATGACAATAGTGACAATGGATCAGCCCTGGGCCGGCCAACTCTGCAGGGGCAAATATTGTGAAAACCTTTATGGCATCGTCAGATGATAAGGAGGGGAAATAAATGTTCAAGGAAAAACTTACCCTTCTTCCTCTGGAATTAGGATCACCTGGAGTCCCTTTCTGTCCAGTTCTACCCTAGAAATACAATTGTTCCCCCAAGATCATAAGGCAATATATTCTGACTAATTACATCAGCGTAAAAACCTCACGCACTATTAAAACAGCAGAGCAAATGTGTCATGCTAGAATCTTCTGCATGTTAACACTATTGGGTATATATCTGTTAATGAGGAAAATGGTGTAGTAACGTGCACCGCTAACTATCAGTTTCCCATTACAATAATGTCACCTGCCAGAAACTTAATAATTTAACCCATAAAAGTATAACCTACTACATATGTGTCCTGTTTTCAGAAAATAATGCTGTTTTAAATGTGAACTCGGGGCTGTTATTCAATTATAGAAGGGTTACATATTTTATTAAATAATTAAGACTTCATGAAAGCCTCCGTTCAGTAACAGAATTAATCATTCATATATATGTAAATAGGTCTATAGGTTCTCTGTACGTAAAACAGAACCAATTACTTGTCTTCCTTGTTCTCCTTTGGAGCCCTTCTGTCCTTTGATGTTACTGTTGCGTCCTGGATTACCCTAGAGGAAGATTTAAAAAGTATTTTAGAACCAAGGAATATCAGCTTTTTTTTTTTTTTTTTTCAAATACAATGGTACAATGTTCACGTATTAAGCTAATTTGGGTTAAGTGAGGAGGGGTGAGAGAAAATTCTCCATATTTGAAATTCATCGACTTTTGAGAAAAAATACAATAATATTTCCCCAAGTTTGAAGAGGGTCTGGTGATCAACGAAGTGATAAGAGTGTTTGCCGAAGCCATGGCAATGATCTTCTCTGTATCGGCAGCTTCACTGATGGCCGAACATGCTTATGCTACCCCCTTAGAGGTGCAATAAGATTCCCTTGTAACTGAGTCTGCAAATAGGGAATCTGTAAGATTAGAAGCCCAAGAAGCAGAACTGTGGAAACGTCTCCCAAAAAGGACTTTGGAAGTCTCTACATAACAATAAGGATGATTAAGATGGAACCTGAGCTCCCCGCTCCAATTTTTTTTTTCTTTTTAATTTTAGTTACTTTTTGAAAAGAGAGAGCGCAAGTGGTGGAGGAGCAGAGAGAGAGGAGGACAGAGGATCCGATGCGGGGCTTTGTGCTGACAGGCTGATAGCAGCGAGGCCAACGGGGGGCTCAAACTCACAAACTGTGAGATCGTGACCTGAGCCGAGGTCGGACGCTTAACTGACTGAGCCACCCAGGTGCCCCGAAATTTTCAATATAGTCAGCTACAATCAGATGTGGACAGATTTTTCCCAAGCAGATAAGTCTCGGACAATACCTACTACCCCTGCTCCCAAGACAAGGAGACAAGCCTTCACCTAGAGGTTAGTGGGAGACACAAGGGAGAGGAGATAGGAGCTTAGAGCAACTACATAATTCAGAGCCAACTAGACCCTAGTAACTTACAGGATCTCCTGGGAAGCCCTTCTCCCCATATCTCCCAGGGGGGCCTCTGGAACCTGGGCTGCCCTAAAAAAAAATAAAATGAGCTTCTGAGTTAGCTTGTAGGAGGGTTTCAGAATGGTGTTAAAGAGTCAAGCGTGTGGTTTTGGCGGCAAGAAAGTCAATCAGACAAAATGATCCATGTTCCTTTATCCCAGCCAGTTTCCTCAGCCTTCTCAAGCGATACTCAGTTCAGTGTTAAAAGGTCAAGATGATCGCTGGTCAGGATTATCTAGAGTGACGCTGAGCAATGGGAAACTCTCATGATCTAGCATAGCGCTACGCCAAAGAACTTTCTGCCCTAATAGAAATATTCTCTGAGTTGTCTAAGATGGTAACCACTAGCCATATGTGGCTATTGAGCACATGAAATGTGGCTAGTACAACTGAAGGGCGGGAGTTTTCACTTTCACCAATTTGAATTTAAATGTCATATATTGCTAGTGGGGATTGTACTGGACATCCCAGCCAGTCTAGGAACCTCTGACATTTATAATGCAGTTGCTCACTGGAAACCTCCACAGCAAATGCTCCAGTTGACAACTCAGACTCAAGTGTTCCCAACTGAGCTTGCCCAAGCCAGTACCGTTCCAGGCATTCTGAATGACTCCTCACTTCCTGTTTCTCTGGTCACCTAGATCTAGAGATCTGTGCTGGAGCCAGAACTAGGGTGAGAGAAACAAGTCACCTGGGGTGCAGTATTTAGGGAGACACATTTGGCAGAGCTCTGAGAAGGAGTATGTCCGTAAATCCTGCACTCCACTGCTCATTCCGGCCCGGGCCCTGCCACGTCCTTAGTATTAGTACGTCATGTGTCTGTTCTCACTGACGTTGCTTTACTTGAAGGCTTTGTCACTTCTCCCCTCGATTGTTCCAGATCCTCTTATCTTTGCCTTGCACCTATGTCATCTCTGACACAGTCTCCACACCACTGACAAGTAGTATGTTCAACATGCAAATTCAGTTGTGGCGCCCGTACTTAAAATCTTTTAAAGGTTCCCAATCTCCTAATGTTAAAAGCCTAACTCCTCAACATGGCTCCCTGGTGTCTTCCCAATCTCTTCCGGCCACCGCTGGAACCTCACCTCCCTTTACCTGTACTCTAATGCTCAATCTGCAGTGCTCTCGAGCCTCCGTGTCTTTGCTTATGCTGTTCCTTCTGTCTAGAATGGCCTTTCTCCATGTCTTGCTAATTCCTATCATCTTCAGCTCAGGGATCATTTCCTCCAGAAAGACTTTCTGAACTCCCCCCCCCGCCACCCCCACCTGAGTTAGGGCTGAGTTAGGTGCCCTTCTCTGGGCTCTCACGTAGTTGCCTACAACATGGCCTCAATCACATTCTGCACTGTCATTAGCAATTAATATGTCTGTCTTTCTACGTCTGGGGATCCTTGAGGACAAGGTCAGTGTGGTTCGTCTCCGAATCATCAGCATATAACTTGGTGCTCGGCGCATGCCAGATATTCAAAAATATTGCATAAATAAATGGATCAGAACATATAAGCAGAGCTGTTTGGACCAAACCAGCATATATTAATCAGTATTGAAATGAATTTAAGATAAAAAAAGTTTCACCGTGATTTACTACACCAAGGTCGCCAAAATAATTCTGTATGTTTCTTTTGATTTTTATGGTTTTTTTTTTCCTGATGCAATAAAGAGAACAAGGAAGCTACTGGGAGGCAAAAACAATCATTTTCAGACTTCTGAGGAAGACACCAAACGTAGAACCTTGCACGCTTTGAATCCCTCAATGGAATTCTTGAAAATTCCCAAATGGGAAGGCAGCATTTATTTGGTAGTAACAGGCCTTCATTGTGGTCAAGTCAGCTCTCAATTTACTCCCTTCTAAGCACTGGCGCACAGCAGTTAAGACTATCTCCATCACCAAATTCTCCTTCTTTGATTTACTGAAGATTTACCTGGGATCCTGGATCGCCTTTTTCTCCTTTTGTCCCAGGTAACCCATGAAAGCCCTAAAAGAAAACAAGGAAAACAAAATCCCCATTTAAAGAGCAATACGTCAACCTCATGATGATGTTACAGTACTTGAAAGATGGCTTACCTCCTCCCCATCCAGTCCGTTAAACCCATCTTCTCCTTTTTCTCCCTGAGGGACAACAAGGAGCACAATCGGGTCAGAGGGGAGCTCAGCCACATGCTTCCTGGGAAACTAATCCCGCCAGGAAATCAAAATCGACTGAGAAGACACTACAGTACCTTGTATCCAGAATATCCTTTGGCTCCCTGTAAAAGATGAAATATCTCTCACTGACACATCAAAGATAGTCAGAAGGTGGATTCACACCCTGTTGGGGCCGGATGTGGCTGCCTCCCTAAAGAGGGTGATTGTGTTGTTCTTTAGTGGCTTCTGGCTCTAAAATCACAGAGGTTATATAGGTGGGATTGAACACCACCTATGTTTTGAGGTGGGCTCAAAACTCATTGAGGTTTCTAAGAAGTAGAATTAGTCTGAAGGGGAGGACACTAACATGTAATTGGAGAAAGGGAGAGGGGCGGGGCATGGGGGGATGGAAGAGAGAAAAGGAGGGAGGGAGGGAGGAAAGAGGCAAGAGGCTGTTGTCGGGAATTCAAAATCACATTTCCAGCAGGGCTTACCTTTTGGCCCTGCTCCCCTGGACATCCTGCAATCCCTTTATCTCCTGTGGGTCCAATTTCTCCTCGTCTTCCCTAAGAAAAGGTACCCAAACAGGTATCCAAAGTGACTCGTCTGCCAGATGCTGCCAGCAGTTTACTTTTTAAGAGAGAAGCTAGAGCAACAGCAGCACTCTGAGCTTCAGACAGAGCAAATCTGTCCACAAATGTGTTCATTTAACTCTGGTTTTCCCCCTCTATTCCAGCGTCTTCCGTGCCAACCTGCAGGGCTTCCTTGCAGACCCAAGATCACACAGAAGTGCGGGATGAGCCCGGATGTTTTACCATCTCATCAGACAGCACAGCCAAAGGTTTGGAAGTCGATCTACTTTCCAGCCACCTTTCAAATACTCCAGTAATACGCGTTGGCCCTGAAATTGTGCCCAAGGTCCCAGTGCTCCTGGAAAAGTCAGTACTGAAGCAAGCCAGTCCCAGGGGACTGGGGCTGAGTCCAAGGAGCTGAAGGGAGGGAGGGGCCGCTACCACAAGTGCCGGGAGATGGGAAGTGCTCGTGTTCACGGAAATGACCCCCAGGTGAAAGAGCCCGAGTTAGATCATCCGCTCGGGGGAAGAGTGTTCAAGGTCAATGATGTAGGCATCTCCCAGCAATCCTGCTTCTCCCGGGAAATATTTAAACACAGGTAAATGCCGGCGTAAAATGAATCTCGAGGGAAAAGCAACGTTGTGCTCCTTGAGGGCAGGAGCCCCCAGCTATCTCTTTCCCCAATTGTGTCCCTGGTGCCTGGCTCAAATCTGGGTGCAGAGTGGGTGCTGACGGTTTGCTGTTTGGATAACTAATTGTTTAGCAATGAGCTTGATTCTTCCCTTCCTGAGAGGTGATGGGAGAAGGGATTGATTTTCCTTCTTCCTGCTTTGCTTTCTTTATTCTGAAGATTACTCCCAGGAAAGCAGGAGGCCTCACTCGTGGCCAAAGGTCGCGAGAGCTACCAAAACACTGCAGCTTCCCATTGACTAGACGGTCAGCCAGATGAGGGCTCAAGGCCAGACACCCGGTCAAAGCCCTCAGTGCTGCCTGGGTGGGCTCTGAGACCCCTCTGCAGCTACGTGGTAGGTGAGTTAGAACTCTCCCCTCGGTGGTCATTGTGTAAACTAGGATAGCACTAGAGTCAGAGGAATGTATAAATGTTTTACAGATCGGCAGACTGGGGGTCAGGAAGTTAAGTGTCCTGCCAAGGTCTCTGGTCCAGGTCATCCCTTGGCTGTCTGACTACATGGCCTGTGCTTTTCATCATAACTGGCCGCCCAGACGAAGAGCTAGCTTGCGGCTAAGGAGATGGAGGTGCAGGCTGGATGCTTCTTGAACTTTCCCTGCCCCAAACGGAGCTACCCAAGTGTTTCAGTTCCTTCAAATCTATTCTCCCAATTTGATTGATGAATCTAGTGAGAGTTCCGGTTTGAGGGTCAAAGATTGAGATTAGAAAACTTCTGTGTACCACGTAACCACAAAGCCGAGCCTCTCCATGTACTAAACGCTGAACTCTGGGTCCAAAGGCAGC
Source organism: Puma concolor (assembly GCF_028749965.1). Taxonomy (NCBI): domain Eukaryota; kingdom Metazoa; phylum Chordata; class Mammalia; order Carnivora; family Felidae; genus Puma; species Puma concolor. The sequence goes on along the minus strand of NC_141675.1, from coordinate 26,743,542 downwards.
CCCTCAAGATAGCCTTGCTTCACCCTGCAGGGGGGCGTGGGGGGACCGGAGCGTGCCCGGCTCCCTGCCACTGATAAAAACAGGCCAGGCAACGTGTAGGTAAGTCTGCTTCCTCCTTCCCCCCAAAAGTACGTTTGGCAAGTACTCATGACCCAGACAAATAAAAGGAGGGGGAAACAACCTATTTTCATCCAAAACCACCAGAAAACCCCTTCTGTAGGAACACAAGGCTTTCCATGCAAAAGAAAATCACTGCTCATGTCGTGGGAGAGGGTCAGAAGAACTTACAGGGTCCCCGTCCTCTCCCCGATGTCCTCTGCTGCCTTTGATACCCGGAGAGCCCTGGGAGGGAAGAGAGAAAATGCACTTCAGCTGGCTTCCTCCAATTCGAACTTGTGAAATCGTTAGGCGTTATAGACAAGTCCCTCCCTTCAACTTGGTCACAGCGCAGGCAGGGGTGGCTGTGAGACTGGGGAGAGTCTGACAACCTCTGACCTCTACAGGAAGGTGACCTGTGGATTCCACGTTGCAGGTCAGGGCGTCCGGGTCAGTCCGCACCTGAGGCTGCATGGCCGGCAGCTGTGGCCACCGTAACTCTCCCAGCAGGCAAACTGGTCACTTTCCAAAGACAGCATTTTCTTCTGCTTTTCTGAGAGCTCAGGGAAGAAGCACTCCTCCCGACAACAAGGCTACATATCCCTTGCGATCATCTCTCCCTCTGCCACGTGTGCTTTCACTGCCTTGTGGCCTATTTGTGGCAAAGATTTAAACTAAGGTTTGCTTTCCTCACCCAGTAACACAGGTCCTGATTTACCCCCAGACATACTCGATAGGTTAGTGTTGCCTGCTTTCAGACTTTTTATAAATGGAACCAGACTATATGTATTCTTCTATGTTTTACTTTTTTTCTTTTTTTGGCTATTACAGTGTTTGTAACACCTATTCATGTTGTCATATATACCTGTAGCTCATTCATTCTCATCACCTTAGAGCACTCCATGAATGAAGAGACCATATTTATTTAAGCTATCGCTGTGTAATTGATCTTGTATACTGCATTTTTAAAAAGCCTATTAATCTGCAATGCTTTGCTGTCTTTGCAGCTCAGTTTCATTCACCGCCGATGAAGGACAACTTTCCCCACTGTTTCTAACACCTCTTGCACCCTCCAAACTGTTGAAAGCAGGTGCAAAAGTACAAATCGCAAAACCGAGGGGGCGCCTGGGTGGCTCAGTCCGTTAAGCGCCTGACTTCAGCTCAGGTCATGATCTCATGATTCGTGGGCCCTGAGTTTCTACCCCGCATCAGGCTCTGTGCTGACAGCTCGGAGCCTGGAGCCTGCTTCAGAGTCTGTGCCTTCTTCTCTCTCTGCTCCTCCCCTGCTCATGCTCTGTCTCTCAACAGTAAATAAATGTTAAAAAAAAATTTTATGAAAAAAAATTGCAAAACCGAGGAGCAACATCATGAGGGATATATAAGGAAAACGGGAGTTATTCTTCACAGCAGTATTCAAAAGTGAGCCCCTCTGAACTGGCTCCCACACCACAGGAGTCACAGGAAATACCCAAAGAAGACACAGTGAACCAAATGCCCCAAGCAATTCCATGAGGACCGAGTGAAGTCTGCACATTCAGCCACTTGGCCTCAGCCCCACCCACCCTCTCAAGGCACAACTGAATGGCACCTTCATGGCCTGCAGTCCTGGCATCCCAGGAAGACCTGCACTCCCTGAACACTTGCAAAATGTGCAGCAGCAAGTCCTCTCTGCAATGTTTCCCTGGAAAAAGCAAACGAGAGCAACAATTGTCAGGAACGTCACAACGTTAAGAACTATATTCACGCAGATCATAATGCGCCACCTACACGGCCATCTTCTCTCTCTGGGGGAGGGGCTGCGGAGGATCAGAGGTGCTTTTTGACTTAATACTGAAGACAGGGCACTGGGCTAGCAACTGTGACGCATGATACCCTCTCCCAGGAAATGACCTCTCTATAGAAAGGGCGACTGCCCCACAGAGGACCACAGGCTGAGTTTGCACACGACTGGCTGGCTCCTAGTTGACAGACTCCTCTTTTCTGAGGATTTCTGCAGCATAAACTGCTGGGTGATTTTTTTATTTAATGAGGGGCTAGTTGGTTTTTTAGTTCCCTGTGCATTCATTTGGTGAGACGATAAGGGCAGAAGGACACACAAAACCAAACACACGCGGCTTACAGGGCACCTGGGTGGCTCAGTCGGTTGAGCGTCCAACTTTGGCTCGGGTCATGATCTCATGGTTGGTGAGTTCCAGCCCCACGTCGGGCCCTGCTGTGCTGACAGCTCGGGGCCTGGAGCCTGCTTCGGATTCTGTGTCTCTGTCTTTCTCTGCCCCTCCCCTGCTCATGCTCTGCCTCTCTCTCAAGGGTAAATAAACATTAAAAATTAAAAAAAAAAAAAATATGCGGCTCAGGTCTTTCACACTTTTTCACATACTAAAGACCATGCGCTGAGTGTAATGGGGTAAGCAAGGCACTCTCTGGAAATGCTCATCAAAATTCCAGTTCCGTTCCAACGGCCTTTTGAGTAACTACATGTCTGTTCGACAACTCACCAGGTACTGTGATAGCATCTTGCCCAGTTCTCTTGTTCCAATGGTCAGATGAGTCCTGTAATCAAATCCCTTCCCAAATTCAAAGCTGGAAAACTCATCGTGGGCAGTTGTGTTTAGGGAGACCACCAGAAGTGCATCGAGTCCTGGTCAGTAAACATGACAGATTCAAAACAAAAGGGGTTGCACGTGAAAAAAAGAGGAAAAGCCCATCCTATTTCTACTTGGTGAACGGTGTTCAGAGAATCAAAAAGGGGAAACGGAAACATTAAGAAGAAGCAGGACTCTTGATGTATGAGGAACCCAACAACTTTGCTTGCTTGCTCAGGCCTCAGTAAGAAATCCCCAGAGAAAAAGTATTCCAAGAGCAACTACGTACAAACCCGACAGAAAAACACTAGCGGAAAACTGTGTTTAATGCCTCACCACCAAGTTTTGATGCAATTCTTGGGCATTTGAAAGCAATTTATAAGAAAGGGAATTGTTCAGCTTCAGAGTTTTTCTGAATTTTTAAATTAACAGTAGTTCTCAGAGCACCTGGGTGGCTCCTTTGGTTGAATGTCCGACTCCTGATTTCAGCTCAGGTCATGATTTCACAGTTTGTGAGATCGAGACCCACATTGGGTTCTGTGGTGACAGAACAGATCCTGCTTGGGATTCTCTTTCCCTCTCTCTCTGCCCCTCTTCCTCCTCTCTCTCCCTCTCTCTCTTTCTTTCTCTCTCTAAAAAATAAATAAACATTAAAAAAAAATAGTTCTCAAAGTCATCTCCACAGCCAAACACCCCTGGGGGCTCAGGCCCTGAGAGCCTGAGGAAAGCTCAGGGTGAAGTGTTGGCCATAACCAGACTTCATTCATTCATTCATTCATTCATTCATCCACTCACTTGTTAATTCATTCACTAGTCCATTTACTCTATCCTTTCATTAAACAAATCTTTGTTTATTAGGAGCCTATTACGTATCAATCATTGTATCAGGGATACACGATGAATAGAACAGGCACACTGTGTCCCTGCAGAGAAGTACATACAGTCCAATAGAAAAGGAAGACAGGGATCAGATAGTTGCCCTGAGAAGTGATAAGTGTCCTGAGACAGAATGGCAGCATGCTTTGAAAGCCTAAAGGAGAAGCTCCTAACTCAGCCCTGGAAAGCCATGGAAGGTTTCGGCCAAGAACTGATGTCTAAGCTGAGCCTGAAGGACGAATGGAAGCTGGTCAAGGAAGAGAACCAGAGACTGAAGGTGGAGAGAAGGACTGGGGAGGAGCTGAGATGGGGGAGAGTTTTATGTAGAAGAAAAGCGTATGCCAGGATAGGGAGGACTGAGCCATTAGGTGTACTGGAGGAAGAAGCAGGCGGCTCTGAGTGCCTGGGGTACTAAATGTGGGGAGTGAAGGAAGGCGGGAGTGGGGAGCGGGGGTGGGACCCTGCAAAGTGCCAGAAGCTGTACTAAGGAAACTGATGTGCCCAGAACAGTGGGAAAGGAGGGTGACATAACCCAGCAATCATGCAGGAGACTTTGTGGCCTCCAAGGAGGTTGCCCACAGAACCTAAACCCCAGAAGCCAGTGTGGGTCTACGTCCAGAAGTCTCAAACAATGCATCCCGTCTAATGATCAGTGGACCCTCCTGTCACTGCATATGACTCTCAATTTCTGCATTTAGCTTCCAGCTCAGTCTGAAACTATGACATGGATAGTAAGAAGTGCTTTTCAAGATCCGTGTGTCTGTCCTTCACGTGGATAATCAGAAACAGTAAGGAGTGTCCTAGGTCAGGTGCCCTGGAAGCAGGATCTAACAGAAGAATTTGTGCGTATCTAGTTTATTAAGGGGGAGAAAGATGGGGAAGTTGTAAGCAAAGATGCGTGTCAGTAAGGGCTTCACCTTAGTCTGATTCCTGAAGGACTCTGGGGTATAAACTGTATCACAGTTGACCCACTGGAGGCAAAGGTGCTAGGTTTTTGTATCCCTGTATCGATGCCCCCCCCTTCCATTTCTAGGTGGGACATGGTATAAACCCACCCCTGGTCCAAGGGTCAGGTAAGGGTTCAGATCAGTCAAGGACTCATGACTGTAGAAGGTCACAGGTGTAAGCACTTGGCCATGGCATTTGCAGCCCCTGGGGGATCAGTGTGCAGGTCTAGGGGTTCTGGGGAGGCACCAACAGCATCTGTTACTAGTGGCCAGACAGATCCCAAGATCTTTGGCACCTGAGTAAGTAGGGACTTGTCTAGTACCTTCTGTGCTTCACCACTTAAATTCACAACTCAGTACCTGCTTCTCTGAGCCTGTCTGATTGATTTTCAAGCATTATCTTGCTTTCACCCCCAAGACCATCTGAAAAGATGAGCAGCACCTAGAGAAAGAGGAAAGCAGAAAATGGGACGATGTGAAAATGAAACATATAACTGGGGAGGAAGAAACAAACAAAAGAACACGGAGATGGGAGAGAGACTGTGACGGGAGTACCTGTCCTTGGGATGTAGATTCCTTCTTAAACATATTCCACAGAGACCTCAAGAACTGTGCATTCAGATGAGTTGGCCCATTAACGGTGACCTGCAGCAGCCTGTCAAATATTGCTTTCTGGTAGATTTGGAACTCAGTAGGGAATTCTCCATCATCGTTCACCTTGAAGGCCACGTTCATCTGCACCTCTGCGCCTGCCCCACAGCTTACCCCCCTGATGGAGGTCATGTCCTCTAAGATGCCTGGGAGGTATGATTCCAGCCAGGGGTGGTCGTCGAACAACTGCGCCCCCGGCAGATGAGTGGAAATGTCAAACCCAACCACGACGTCCATAAAGCAATCTGGAGACCAAGGAAAATGAGGCCAGATTAATGAGTAGACAGGAACAAGGAAGGGAAGACGAGGCAGAAAATAAGGAGAGCAGTCATGGCATGGCCCAGGGCTGGAGGGACTCTAGCACCCACAAATGGTCAAGAAGGAAGATATTGGCTGCTTGATCAACATATAACACAGGTGTTTCCTCTCTCCTTTTTCAAATATTACAAGTTCCAATAGCTATTTGAAGTTCCAATCATGGTTCAGCCTCATTCTCAGAGGCTGGCTTCCTGGCTGGCTGTGTGTGTGTGTGTGTGTGTGTGTGTGTGTGTGTTTGCACATGCATATTTTCTTCTTTTAATGATGACATACTATGATTCATATGATCATATTAAATATTTGAATTATCCTTAGAGACGGTTTAATCCGGAGATCACACATTCAAATGGCTGTAAAGGCCAGGTGGATAATGTAAATGAGCTAAATGAGAGGATGGATGGAGACTAACCACCCATCTGGTCACTGCTCAGCTCCAGCTGAGAGTCAGCCATGTGGGAAAAGGGACCCAGTGTTGTCAGATAGAGTTTTCAGAGAGAAGCCTGAAATCTAGATTTTTTATGTGAAATCTTCAGTTTGTAAAAGCTGGCAATTAATTTTAACAAGTTGTCAACACTGTATAGGACAAACACAATTCAGCTACAAGTTGCCATTTGGACACCTCTGATCCTTCCCAGTTGCTCATTGTACACATGAGGAAAGAATGATTCATGGAGGTTGCTGCTGTTGAACCAGAATAAGAACCCCGGATTTCTGATTCCAGTCCCAGGGCCCTTTCCCCCACTGTAGCCTGCTTCCAGCTGAGCACCCCAAATGGGGTGTAGAAGATCTGGAGACCTTGAAAACACCAACCCATTTTGTGAAAGAAGTAGCTTCAGTCATAATTCTAGAAACAGAAGCACACTGAGGAGTTTCTGCACGTTGTACCAGTTCTACAAAATGTTATCATTCACTGCTGCTTCCTGGTGTGCTGTCTTCCCAACTCCCAGCCCAAACATACAGAACCTGAGTCCCACACGGTGACTGTCAGCTGGAGCGAGCAACACCCTCCCCATGAGACGCGCCATTGCTCTCCATTCTTTTCCTTCCCTCCCGGCCTCCCTGACTCATTTATATTACCTTCCTGGCCTTTGCAGCCATTTGTGTTTGTGACCTCTGGGTATTAAATAATCCCCAGGACAATTCAAATCTTCACCATGTTATGATTACACGAATGCCATCATGTGCAATTTAAGAAACAAAACAGATGAACATAGGGGAAGGGAAGGAAAATTAAGATAAAAACAGAGAGGGAGGCAAAACATAGGAAACTCTTAAATACAGAGAACAAACTGGTTGGTTGTTGGGTAGGGAGATGGGCTAAATGGGCAAGGGACATTAAGGAGGGTACTTGTTGGGATGAGCACTGGGTGTTATATGTAAGTGATGAATCACTAAATTCTACTCCTGAAACCATTATTACACCACATGTTAAGTAACTTGGATTTAAATAAAGTAAAAATATAAATAAATAAATAAATAAATAAATAAATAAATAAACAAACAAACATGCACATAGATAGGCTCATATAGACACACACACACACACACACACACACACACACGAACACTGAGTCCCTTACAAGACAGTTTAATAAAGTTAAAATAGTAAAGCTGTCAACCTGCAAATGTTAGCTTTATTTACTTCCTACCAGTTGCAAGGCATTATTCTAGGACTTCCAGAAGTGGAAAGGGTAGAAACAGGAGACTGAGGTCCAGGTGCAAAGAGGGGCATAAACCCCGGGTTGGAGTGAAGGGACAGGGCTGACCAGAGGACACAACCCAGGGCCTCCTCCAGCCTCTGCATCCTTTCCCTTGTCTCTGAGGGTGGCTGGCTGATCTCAAGCTTCCCAGAAACAGAGAAAAGGTCTATTTTCACTGTGCACTATTCTAAAAATATGTTCATCTAGAGCTGGCTCCTAGGATACCTTGGGAAATGAAGCACTGGGAAGGTACAATTAAATTAAAAAGAAATAAAGAACAAGGGGAACACTTACTGGTTTTCCCGCAGCTCTGGCAGATTTCACGGACCATTCTTTTTTTCGTCTCTATATCCCTTAAGTTACTAAAGTCTTGGAAAGTGAATACTTTTTCAGAATTGCCTGTTATTGGCAGAAGTTGTTCCTTATGAACACTTCCTATGCCATAAGCCAGGACACAAATTCCAAGGTTTTTCAGGATTTTTACTTCCTCTGACACATCATAGTAGGGATCTCCGGATGTGATAACTACCAAAATTTGAGGGACACCAGCGTTTCTTCTCCCACCAGAAGGTGGATCAAACATGACTTTCACTTTTCTAAGAGCCAGGTCAATTCGTGGAAACCCCTTGCTCTTGGTGATTTTTTGAATTTGAGTCTTCAACTTGGCTGTAGTCAGAGAGTTTTTCAACTCAATAATTTTTTGGAAGTCACGGCCAAATTGAGCCAACCCAATTTTTATTCTCTGAGACTCAATGTTAAAATTATCAATGATGTCTGACAGAAAAGTTGTCAGGGCAACAAAGTCTGAGTTGGATACCATGTCAGAGCCATCAAAAAAGAAAACCACATCAGCTTCTTGAATGTTGCAGACTGCAATTGGAAAAACAAAACAATTATTTTCCTCATGAATGATTCAAAAATTTCTCTTTCCTTCAATACTTAAATTGCTTTACTAAATCCCCACATTAGTAGCAAATTGAAATAAGTTAACAGAAGGGAGAATCAGCTATTAGTGCTCAAAGAGAAGGAAACACAGTGGGAAGGAAAAAAAGGTAATAGACTTTGTTTCAAATTTTAATATTTGCATGATTCATTTGAAAGGGCACTGAAAGTTGCTCAGAGAAAAAGAGAAGTTTGAATAGCTTGAAGCCACTCACTAAAAAGTAATTGCAAAGGCTAGAAATCCCCACACCCAGATTGGATGGTTCGCCCAAGTCAAGGTAATGGTACCCCTGTACTATATTCAGTATTCCTGTTACTAGTAATGCTACCACTTTGCATGTGTGTTGAGAAATACCATTTTTTAAACAATGCTCTTGGCATACAGTAAGTTAATATTCATGACCATGTTTTAATAAGTTAATCTAATTTTATAGATATAGAAGTGGAATTCAGAGGTTAAGTAACTTGCCTAAGAATACACAATTATTATACTGTGCAGCTGGTACATGGACCGCCTCGTTTTATCTCTAAACAAAGGTATTTTTTCTACTGCAGTTTTTTTATAATATCATACCCCACATATTAAAACTGAATGGGACAAGTGCTAATGGTTAGTAAACACAGCATGGGGTCATCTCCCTGAAATCCAATGAGAAATGTCCCATAACGAAGGGATAATCTTCTATGCTCTATTACAATCAAATGCAATGGCTGGGACAGGGCCAGCACTGAAGTGATTACTAAAGGCAATTGAAACAAAGGGATGCCCACTGCCACAAAATCATTTGTAAGGGTAGTCTGGCAGACACACAGCTGGGCTGCCCAGATAGACTTTCAAGGAAGGATTTACTGCCTGGTTGTGGGCGCATGGTCAACAGAGGGCTTCCGGCTGTCGACTCCTTCAGGGTCAGCCTTACTACAGGGAGATGTCTTGCCAAAGACCGTGCCCTGCCCAGGGCAGCTCACATCTGGGGACTAAGTGAGAAGGGGGTATGACCGCCCAGCCAGCTTAGTCTGATGCTGGACAACACTGATGGGCAATGCATGCTCCAGAGCTCTTTGCTGGGTTTGGAGCTCTGTCAAGCATGCATCACTGTTTAACTTTTTTCCACTTTTTTTTCCTAGGTGTGGATCCCTAAAAAACATCTTGCATCTTAAACTCCGCCTCAGCATCTGCCTCTGAAAGGTATGCATGGGAGAGGAGAATAAAACCGCTTCCATCTCTGTAGGAAAAGACCGTGTATCCTGGTGATGTACTAGATTTGGTGGGGACCCAATGATTAACAAGGGGCCAAGCCTGCCCAAGGAGTCCACAGTCTTGCGACAGATACAGATAAGGAAACAGCGAATCTGCATTCAGTGCAACCACCAGGAGCAACAGAAGGCGCAGGAGCTGGGAGACACAGTGGGGTCACCGCCAGGTATTGGGGCGGGAAACTGGCGCACAAAGGCTGCAACATGGCAGCTAAGCTAGATGTAGCCAGGGAAAATGCTGGGCTGGCATGTTTGTGGTGGGTAGAATACTGTGCACAGAGATGCCATTTCAGATCGACAGGAGAGATTGTGAAGGGGGGAGGGGCAGCAGGTGAGGCTGGAGCTGTGGGCAAGGCTAGATGGAACTCAGCAGGTCAGTAGTTGTAAACTGTGAGCAGAGCAGTGACATGGTCCAGTGTGTGTTAGGAAGATCACTCAGTGTTGAGAACGGAATCAAAGGTGGCAAGATGAAGGGCAAGGAGACTAAATTTCACGGTGGGAGTCCAGGGACAGGCTAGAACGGGCAGAACTGAGAAGGCCCTGCTGCCTTGGGAGAAGTCACAATTTTTTTTCTTACGGATAATACCATCATCATTCTGTATCTGAAACCCAGAAGATTAATTCATTGCTCACTTTGAGCTCAGGTGGCAAATCTTACACTTTCCTCAGGTATGATGCCTCCAGACTACTCCACCCTAGTGGTATCTCATGGAATCAGCTTAGGTCCCTTCCCTCCCTGCTCCTCCCCACCAGCCTCCATGACTCCCTATTGAACTCCCATATTCTTTCCTCTGCATTAGTGGCCCTTATCCAGAAAAGCACATCAGACCACTTGAACCTCCTGTGGCCCTAGGGAATGTCTCTAATCCCAGTTAGAAGGCCCTGGATCTTTGAAGACAAAGGCCTATCTGTCAAACCATGTAACTCTCCACCTGAGTCTGGCCTGAAACTGGTGCTCAGTGGTTGTGCTGAGACTATTATGCAAATGGAATAGTACAAGTGGCCCTGAAATGGGGTAAGGTGAATACAATCCTAAGTAGAGTTCCTTTCTGCCAAGAAAAAGGCAACAAGGTGGCAAGACCTCAAAGAGTATTTCTGAAACTTCCTTCCATAAGCTCTTCAATGCACACTGTGGTGGGAGGGGAACTTTCAGATCTTGTTCAATCAATGCATTTGAGAGATGAGAAAATATAGCCTGAGCAGAGAGATGTTCAGCCATGACACCCAGGTAATGGGAAGCCAAGATTTAATTTATTTTTTGCTTAACCTTTTATTGCTACCCCCACAGAAATTTTAAAAATCACAACTTACGCTCATGTGCGTTGATACACATTCTTTCTTGCAGAGGCAGGTAAAGATCTTCCAGTTTGGTGAAATTTCCTACATAGAAAGTATTGCTTTTATTCCCTGCGATAGCCTCGAGTTCAAGTGGGTTGGCCTCTCCTACGCCCACTGCATAGATGTTGATGCCTTTGTTTCTTAACTTCAATGCTGTGTCATTGAGCCGATTTCGGTCATGGGACTCCCCATCGGTGATGATAATCAACATCTGCTTCACATTTTCCTCGATGCGGCTGCCATGTTCTTTTGTGAACATTATATTTGTGTGTTCGAGAGCCTTGGCAGTCCAGGTATCCCCTCCGGTGTGCCTGCGTGTCCTCAGATTCTCAATGATTGCAGATCTACTTGAGTATCTACTAAGGTGGAAAAGAACCTCAGGATCATTTGAGTATCTGAGAGCTCCAATCCGAACGCGGTCGATGCCAACATCTGCTTTCTTCACCAAATGGATAGTTAGGTTCATCATGCTTTCTTGCTCTTCTGTATCTATGCTGCTTGAATGATCCAGCACAAACACGATGTCTAACACCTTAATATTTTTACAATCTGGAAGAATAAGGAACCAGACATCACAATCTTTCTGCAGTGTATCCTACACAGACAGTTGAGAAGGGGGAGCAAACTAACATTTGCCATGAACCTACTATGTGCCAGACACTGCACCTTACTTGTTAGAGAGGGCTTACTCTGTTTTACAGAGTAAGAAACTGAGGCTCAGTGATAAGCTACCCCTGATTCCAAGGACATTGTACTTGACAATGGCTCTGTGGTCAGTGTTTCTTAAGCCATGCCACTTTGTTCTGCTACATCTCATTAGGACACAGGATGCCTTTTGCTCGGCAGGCTTTCAACTGAAAGGGAATGTCAGAAGGTAGTTCAATGTCAATGTAATGGTGAGACATGACTAGTGTTTGCCAAACTGGCGTGCGTTTTAAAGAGCTCAGAGGCTCCCTGTATAAGCTGGGATTTTTTTTTATCTTACTCCCTCTAGTTCCAGCTGTCTTTTCAGCTTCTGGTCAGCTAACTTTCCCAAACGCACCATGCCTCTCGGCATTCATTTGTGCTCCTTCTCCTGATCTCCTGAGTTAGAACCCAGAAAGGTCCCAAGTAGGGAGAGCTAAGGCCCCTATCCCCTCATCTCAGCCCTAAGCTCTCCTCCACATCAGAAGCCAAGTGACCACTCTGGATAGGTCTCCAAAGTATGGGGTTTCTCTCCCCTTTTTTTCTTCCCTCAGTAACTTAAGCATATGCCTTTTGGACTTTCACTTTCTCCACTTTCTACCTATATATGGTAACTCCAATCCTTATTTCTGGCAATGAGGTCTCAAATTCTCAAGCCTAAGATGCAATGGAACCTGGGGCAATGACCCACCAAGATTTAGTGATTAGTCATGACTTGAGGTTTATGAGTCGATCTAATGTGTAAGCCAGGGAAATTTCACCTTATGCTATAGAAAGGGCCTCCACCAACATTATATTTATCAAAATGAAGAAATGCCAGGAAAAGCCCCATGGATTTCAAAGGTGGGGATATGACCTTAAGATAAACCTTTCTTAGAATGTCTCAACATTACTAAGAATTTGGCAGTCATTGCCATTTTTTTTTTTTTAAGCAGGCTCACATCCAGCATGGAGCCCAATGCGGGGCTTGAACTCACAACCCTGAGATCAAGGCCTGAGTTGAGGTCAAGAGTTGGATGCATAGGGCGCCTGGGTGGCTCAGTTGGTTGAGCGTCCGACTTCGGCTCAGGTCATGATCTCACGGGTTCGTGAGTTCGGGCACCGCGTCAGGCTCTGTGCTGACAGCTCAGAGCCTGGAGCCCGTTTCAGATTCTGTGTCTCCCTCTCTCTATCCCTTCCCCGTTCATGCTCTGTCTCTCCTCTGTCTCTCAAAAATGAATGAACGTTAAAAAAAAAAAAAAAAAAAGAGTTGGATGCTTAACCAACTGAGCCACCCAGGCACTTCACAAATCATTGCCATTTTAACTAAGCTGTTAAGAGAGAACTCACAGGGGCGCCTGGGTGGCGCAGTCGGTTAAGCGTCCGACTTCAGCCAGGTCACGATCTCGCGGTCCGTGGGTTCGAGCCCCGCGTCAGGCTCTGGGCTGATGGCTCAGAGCCTGGAGCCTGTTTCCGATTCTGTGTCTCCCTCTCTCTCTGCCCCTCCCCCGTTCATGCTCTGTCTCTCTCTGTCCCAAAAATAAATAAACGTTGAAAAAAAAAATTAAAAAAAAAAAAAAAAAAGAGAGAGAACTCACAGCGCCACTGTCTAAAACTCAGACTTAGACCAAGACATTTTGTTTGTTACCTTTGTAAAGATTTCTCACACATAATTCTGAATAATATAGTCCAAAGGTCTCTATGTTGCTAGGGGAACAACATACAACAAATTTACTAATATTTCAGCATGTTCTCTTAGTGGTGCCCAAAAAACAGGTAACAGCACGTGGCAGATTTAAAAGCACAGGTGTTTTTAGTCTTACATGTGTATTTATAGCAACTTCTCTATTAAGAGCCATTAAAGTTGATGGACTCAAACTGAAGATTTGCTCAACACAAGTTTTAAAGTACGACAGTTCGTGAGATAAAATGATCCCAAGCAATCATTTTTAAAAAGTAACAAGTTGAAATTTTCCAAAGCGATAGATACATGAAAAGGCAAATGTAAACTATCTCTCTGATAGTGGTGAAGAAGAAAAATGCAAAAGCATGAAAATACACACTATATCTTTAAAATACAGGGGATATTTAGGGGGTTATGCTTAGGACATTGGATTTAATTTAACTAAGAGGAAGATGAATTTGTGTCTCTAATTATTTACTATTTGACACTGGTTATTGGTAGGCCAGGAACAATTCTGGGGAATCATTTGAGATTAAAAATTGGCTCTGAAAAATCTAGGTATGGACGTAGTTAAAAATGTGGAAGTTCGATAAGAAATTCTGAGAACCTGTGGGAATATACTTGAAGTCACCACAGCCAGACTATTTTGTCACCAAACTAGAGGGCAAAATTGTTAAACTGGAATATCCCTGGAGGTTACAGGTGTTTCCACAACACAGACAAGACAAGACTGAAACTTAACACTAAAGTCCAGATACAGTCCAAGCCCGTGGTACAGCCCACTGCTCATCCCATGAAGTCAACAGCTCATGCCCTTGAGTCCTGAAGAGTAACAGTGTCACTTACCGTGGAGAGCACATACACGAAAAATGAGTTCGTTTTCTATTGCATTTAGATCATCAAACTTCTCAACTTGGAAGACCAGCTTGCCATCCCCACTGATCTCCTCCAGCTCCATCCTGTTGGCGCCATATACTCCCACGGAGAAGATGATGACACCGCTGTCCCGTAGTGCTTTAGCAGGTTCTCTCACAGAATCTTGTGCCTCTCCATCCGTGATGAGGATAAGAAACTTCTTGACCCCAACACGGGCCCCCTTGGTGGGGGTGAAGTATTGAGCTACAAAGGTTAGTGCACTTCCAGTCAAAGTGTTACTGTTGATGTAAGACATTCTGTCTACTGCATCAGCAATTTCTTTTTGTGTAAAGTATTTATTAAGCTGGAATTCTTCCTGATTGTAATTACTGAACTGAACGACACCAATCTGAGTTTTGTCTGGACCAATTTTAATCTTCGCTAATAGATTTTTCATGAAGGTTTTCATTTTTCCAAAATTTTCATATCCAATACTGCCAGAACTGTCCACCAGAAACATGATGTCAGCCTTCATGTCTTCACAGCCTGCGTGTTGTCAAAAAGACCAGGTTGATGTAATTTTCAAAACACAGAGAAGCAGCAAGCAAGAAAGAAATGCATTAGTCAGAAAACATCAAAAATTAACTCAAACACCTGCTATTGTATTTGAAAATTTTATCTGCTTCTATAGTAGAGGCCTGTTGACCAGGACCCAGAATCAGAAATCTACTGAATATTATCCAACAAGTTTTAAGAGAAAATGCAACTTCCAAAGTGTATATTCATTCACCCATGCATCATTCATTTATGCATAGTTCATTCATTCATAATTCTTGAGGTGTATGAAATGCCAAGTATCAGGTTATGTGTTAAAGGATGTGATGGTGATCAAAAAAAGGAATAAGAGAAAAGGTAATCAATTCCCTATGTCCATAGGACTAATATTTCTGGGTTTTATGTATAATCTTGAAACAAAAAATTCTAAGCAATCTTTACACAGCCTTATTTTCTGGGATAATTTACACTGATTTGATAAACACTATGAATCAGTATTAGAAACCGGGGTGAAAAACTTTTACTAGAAATAGTAAGTACATTAGTAAGCACATATCCATTCAACATGGATGTATAAATAAAGGATCATTCCTTTCTACCTAAAGTTTGTAGATTTTCTACTGGTTAGAAATGGACACGTGTGTGTGTGTGTGGGTGTGTGTGTGTGTGTGTGTGTACACACAGAAGACCAATTTCTATAAGCCATAGAAAAAAATGGTGTTATTAATTCATGATACAGATGTGTGTGTGTGTGTGTGTATACAATGCAAATATACTGTCATTAGCATGTATCTCCTTAGTCTTAACCCTTTGCTCTACCTGCTATCACTGCCATTCTCTTAGCAGTCCTTCCCTTAACTCTCACCGAGTCTATCCCATACTATTTGAAAATGAACAATAAGCATTAGTCAAAGAAGAATAAGACAATGCTTATTATTTTTTAATAACCTGTGTAAGGACAACCAGGGAGCATTAAAGCCACCATGTAAGATCCAAGCTGCCTGAGGCCATCTTGAAAGTCATAGATAGAGAGGTCATTAAAGATGTTTGTGGCCTTGGCAAGGTCCCACTGCTGTGAAGCGTGGAAGCCTCTCCTCCATGAAACGTGTAAAAGGAGTGGACTCTTACACGTGGTTCGGTATACCCCCTTAGATCTGCTTGTGACAAGATTATTTCCTGTCCTCTAATATCTGGTCTCCCATTCTTCCATGCCGATATAATTTCAGCTAGACGGATGACTGTCCAGGTAAGTATCACTTTTCTAGCCTTCCTCGAAGCAGATGTGGTCCTGTGACTACGTTTTTCCAATGGACAGGAGCAGAAGTGATTAGGCCACTTCTGGGTCTTAACATTAAAACAGGGCAGTGTGATGGGCTCCCCTGGCTCTTTCTCCCTTTGCACAAGTGTAAGGTGAAGAGAACCAGAGCTTCACCGTTGACCTAAAGATGGGAGCTGTATGCTGAGCCTGCAAGAGCCTCTCTGCTAAATCTGCACCCTGCTCCCCCTGGACTGTTATGCAAGACAGAAATAATATTCTGTGTTGTGTAGTTTGGGATCTTTTTGTTATGGCCTCTTATCTTGTCCCCTAAGCAATAGGTACAATGTGTCTCATTCCGTCTGCCTCTGCCCTGAAACTAGTCAGTGTTTTTCTAGGCCCGAAGGCTTTGGTTCCTTAGCTTTCCTGCCTCTCTCTATTCACCATCTTATGGATCATCTCCTTGTCCACAGCTTGTCTCCTCTTCCAGGTGTGCCAATGTTCAGGCACCTCAAGTGCAACCCCCTGACCTACAGGAGATGTGCCGTACCTCCTCAGATTGGCCCAGGGCTGTCTCCCTCGGAGTGACCGAGATACAATCTACTTTATGTTTCCTGGAACCCTTTTACTTTTCTTTGCGTCATCCCCAGGAAATTCTGGGGAACTTTTTACTCTTGTACTCTTTCTAGAGCATCCTGAAGACCCAACTCTACTACCGTCTGTAACAGGGAGAACAACGAACAATAATGTGATTTAGGATTTTGTTGTGAGCTCTGCTGATTTCTCTTTGGATTTTAGTGACTCACAACATTCCAGAATGTTCACTTTTGTAAGTTCAAATAAATGGAAATCCTTCTCTTTTTCTCAGCAGTGACTTTAGCCAACTTGTGCAATAGCTAATTTTTATGTAGCACTGAGTGCCCACGTGCATTTTTCTAAGTGTTCCACATGCCTTATCACCTTCAAGCTTCACCTGGAAGCTAGGCCTACCCTCAGTGATTAAGGCAGGTGGATAGTAAGTGAACTATTCAAGGTCCACAGCTAATATAGCTGGGGTTTGAACTTTACCTCATTGACTCCAGCATCCTTTATCTTAACCAGTAAGGTAACATGCCTCTCAGCAGACAAAATTTTCATGTGCTAATATTAGCAAACCAACACATACCATCTTCAGTTAGTAAGTCGCTGCTCCTAATAAGAGAAATCACGATTGGGTACAGGTATTTGCAAGTTGTTCTTCTTAACTTTACTTACGTAATTTTAGTTTGAACGAAAATGCAAATACGTGTTTCTGGTACAGATAAAATAAACAATTGTTATATGTGTACTAGATAAGCATTCATAATAGAGGAATGATGGTTGATGTTTCTTATGCTGAACCTATAAGGATTCTAGGATGTAGGTGTTACCCTTGCTTTATAGATGAGGAAGTCTGAAGGTCAAGCAGGAAAGTGGTTGAATCCTAACCTACTCAAAGCCAGAGCCCATTTTCTTTCCAGGTGCTCATCTGCTTCAATTAGTGCACACACACACACACACACACACACACACACACACACACACACTCTTACATGCCGTACTGGTGGGCTTTGTCAAGGCCACAATACTCTTAGCAACCTTCCTACTTACAACCCCCAAGATGGCCTCAGGGCATCTGTCTGTGGAGGGCTTCTCCAATCTTGGCAACTGGTTTAAAGTAAGGGGCTGAATCCTCCGTGGTGAGAAAGGAAGTTAGCAACAATGTTAACCAGAAAACTGGTCACATCACTCCTGGTCTCAGCCTGGCTATCAGCCTGCAGGAAGCAACCCATGAGGGTGCAGAGAATAAAGCCTTCTTTGTTTTGCTCACCTTTTTCAGTGCAGATTCTGCGAACAACTTCATTTTTTATTCTCTTTAAAGAATCAAAGTTCTGCCCAAAGTTAACCCTTTCTTCCTCCCCAGCAATTTGTTGGAGTTCTTCTTTGTTAGCCTCCCCAATGCCAACCGCATGAATGGTGACTTGTTCAGCCCTTAATCTCTCGGCAGGCTTCAGGACTTCATCCCTGGACTTCCCATCAGTCAGCACAATGAGATAATTGGGAACACGGCTTGTCCTACGCTTCCTTCCCTCTTTTATTATTTGCAGCATGAAATCCAGGGCTTTCCCAGTATCTGTGTTTCCGTTGAGTTGCTTGATGTTCAGAACAGCCTTTCTTAAATCCACATTATTAGAATTGTCATTGATGTGAAACTCCACTTTTATCTTATCTGAATACTGTACAGCTCCAACTTGGACTTTGTCTGGGCCAATGCTGAACATTTCTGTCACTGCCAAAATAAATTCCTTCATCTGCTCAAACCCCGTTCTGTTTATGCTAGTTGAGCCATCGATGAGGAAATAGATATCAGCCTCTTTTGTATCCACACAGCCTGAAAAAAAAAATGTGGAAAATGCATTCTTCGTTAATTACAGAAATATCTGGAGAGAAGTTTGCAAGAGGGTTTGTAGAGGAACATGAGGCTGTGAAGGTTCTGGAGAATGAGAACTCTTCATCATTTACGCAGAGACTGTCTGCTTCATCGAGCCTGTTCATGCCCCTTTTCTCCTTTGGAATTCACAACACACCTAGTACTTTGCCTGAGGTCACACTGCAAGTTAATTAAAAGGCAGGACCAGATTCCCAAGTCTCCAGGCTGTAAGTTAAATTGTTTGTATAGTATTGACACCTGCCTTTTCAGACAGTGTATGCCTTATCATTTCCCGAGAAATGCAATGGAGGAGAGGACCTGCTGCTCTTACTTCCTCACTATCCTCTTTTCCCCAGAGCAACTAGAACACTATATTTAAAACTAGAGCCAGGGGCACCTGGGTGGCTCAGTCAGTTGAGCATCTGACTTCGGCTCAGGTCATGATCTCATGGTCTGTGAGTTTGAGCCCCATGTCGGGCTCTGTACTGACAGCTCAGAGCCTGGAGCCTGCTTCGGATTCTGTGTCTCCCTCTCTCTCTGACCCTCCCCCATTCATGATCTATCTCTCTCTGTCTCAAAAATAAACAAACATTAAATTTTTTTTTTTTAAACTAGAGCCAGATCATATTACTCTCCTACTTATATGGTTTATCATTGCATTTAGAACTTAAAAATATAAATCTGGCCTGAACTTTCTCCCTGTTTTTCTCTCAGACCCTATTTCGAGCAATTCTTCATCTTACTCGCTGTGCTCCAAGCACGCCAGGCTGCTTTCTGTACTCTGAATGTGCCCCAGGGCTTTTGTACTTGCCCTCCTCTCTCTTGCTGGAATATTCTTCTCCCTAAACATTCACATAGCTGATTCCTTCTTATCTCATCATGGATATACCAACTCAAATGTCAGTTCTTCAAAAACGCATTCTCTTCCCCTCTAGCTAAAGCACATTGGTCATCGTCTACCCTATTACCCTCTCTATTTTCTTTATGATAGCCATACTTTTTGAAGTTATCTTACTCATTTTTTCATGAGCACAGACTGCTTCCTGCCAGAGTGTCCCCATGAGGGCAGAGATTGTCAACTTCTCTGCTTCTACCCAGTATGCCTGGTCCATCGCAAGATTTCAACCAAAAATTTTAAATAAAAGAACTCTGGGTGGCTTAGTCAGGTGAGCATCCAACTTCGGCTCAGGTCATGATCTCATGGCAGGGTTCGAGCCCTGCATCGGGCTCTCTGCTCTGACCATGGAGCCTGCTTCAAATCCTCTGTCTCCCTCTGTCTCTCTCTCTGCCCTGCCTTTCCCTTCCCTGCTCAGATGTGTACTCTCTCTCTCTCTCTCTCAAAAATAAATATCAAATAAATAAATAAATACACTCTCAATGTTCCTTCCTTCCTTTGTTGTTCCTTCCTCAATGTTTCTTCCTTTCTTAAAGCCCTGGAACTCGGGGCGCCTGGGTGGCGCAGTCGGTTAAGCGTCCGACTTCAGCCAGGTCACGATCTCGCGGTCCGTGAGTTCGAGCCCCGCGTCGGGCTCTGGGCTGATGGCTCAGAGCCTGGAGCCTGTTTCCGATTCTGTGTCTCCCTCTCTCTCTGCCCCTCCCCCGTTCATGCTCTGTCTCTCTCTGTCCCAAAAAAAAATAAATAAAAACGTTGAAAAAAAATTAAAAAAAAAAAAAAGCCCTGGAACAAAGTAAAACATGCTTTAACTTTACTAATAGTCTATTTATAACTCTATCAATTACTCATTGCAATTGGGTAGGAGAAAAAGCATAATTTAAAAATTTAGATTATTTACATAGTTACCTGGTTGAGTGTGTTGAAAGACCCTTAAAATACAAGACTATTTAGGTATTTCAGAAATAGTTTCTTTATTCACAGCTTTTTGGTAATTTATAGCTATTGACACTACTTTAGGCTATGGGGAGTTGGTCCCCAAGAAATCAGAAATACTGGAAATAAGTTTGGACCTGAGAATTAAACTATGAAATTGACATATAAAATATTAGGAGGAAGATAAGCAGTTATCTGCAAAAGACAGGGTTGATCCCAGGCCAGCAAAACCTGATATCAATAAAGATAGATTGATTTATATAAACCTAATGAAGAAGAATGAGGTGTTCTCCAGAAGAAAGATAATGGTGATCAGCAATGAAGGAGGAAAACAATATGAGTCACAGTGGGCAACCAAGGCAATGCCCATGCAACCCCCCTAGAACTGTGTTGTCCAATATACTAGCTACTAGTCAGATATTACTATTAAAAGGTAAACTGGAACTACTTAAAATTAAATAAAATTCAAAAACCAGCTCTTTAGTTGCACTAGCAGTGCATTAACAGTGATTAACAGCCCCAAGTGGCTAATACCTATCATATCCAACAGTGTAAATACAGAATACTGTCATTATCACAAAACATTGGCTAGACAATGTCAAAGAAGAATGTGTCCCCTGGACCAAGGTCTCACCTGTACAGTTATACAGAGAGACAGAGAGAGAAATCTATATATTTGACTTTATTTTTTAAAATATTTTATTTTATTCTTTTTTTTTTAATGTTTACTTGTTTTTTAGAGAGCGAGCAAGTGAGCAGGTATGAGCAGAGAGAGAGGGAGATACACAATCTGAAGCAGGCTCCAGGCTCTGAGCTGTCAGCACAAAGTCCACCGCGGGGCTCGAACCCGCGAACTCTGAGATCGTGACCTGGGCCGAAGTTGGACGCTTAACCAACTGAGCCACCCAGGTGCCCCTGAATATTTGACTTTATTTTTTTTTAATTTTTTTTTAACGTTTTATTTATTTTTGAGAGAGAGAGAGACAGAGCATGAGCAGGGGAGGGTCAGAGAGAGAGGGAGACACAGAATCCGAAACAGGCTCTGAGCTGTCAGCCCAGAGCCCAACGCAGGGCTCGAACTCACGGACCGCAAGATCATGACCTGAGCCGAAGTCGGCCGCTTAACCGACTGAACCACCCAGGCGCCCCGCCATCACTCTTTTTTCTATACATCAGTCTCTTGGTTTGAGTAATGTGAGCGTCTCCTTGATTCAATGAAGTTTGATTTAAAAAAACTGGAGGGGCGCCTGGGTGGCGCAGTCGGTTAAGTGTCCGACTTCAGCCAGGTCACGATCTCGCGGTCCGTGAGTTCGAGCCCCGCGTCGGGCTCTGGGCTGATGGCTCGGAGCCTGGAGCCTGTTTCAGATTCTGTGTCTCCCTCTCTCTCTGCCCCTCCCCCGTTCATGCTCTGTCTCTCTCTGTCCCAAAAAAATAAATAAAACGTTGAAAAAAAAAATTTTAAAAAAAAAATAAAAAAACTGGATACGTACTACGTGACAGATGTGGTGGATACAGTAACGAAGTCAATGTAGATTTGTTCTCTGTGTTTTACCGTTCTGAAACTACAAAGCCGGCACCACAGTCCAGACCATGGCAAATTCTCTAAGGTTGAGGTTCTTAAACACTGCTAACAGAAGTTCAAAGGGCGCCTTACTAAAATGCAAGTGCCCAGGCCCTACTCTGACACTAATTCATTAGATTTCGGGTAGGGCTTGGGCCAATGAACTAGTGATAAACTCCCCCAGGACACTCTGGTAAGTTTACAGCAGATGCTGTTGGTGCTTAGCCTGTATCCCCTCAAGCCCTTCACCGCATGTGTGCCCACTGGCTCCCAGGGCTTTCTCTCTAACGGCTAGTACCTAGGGCTGTTTATGGGTGGGTTGCTCTCAGGTTCCTGGAACCCTCTTGCCAGGGGCTTGAAGAAGTGCCTGGAAATTTACATTCTCTCATGTTCTGGAATATAAATTCTCTAGCTGCACTGCCCCCTGACAGGAGCAATTCTAAGATTTAACCCACATTGTCCCTAGGACGGCCCTGTGGAATTGAACTCCAGGGAACTTGGCTTATCATCCTTCCCCTTCTGGTCCCAACTCTCCCTTTCCTACAAATCTCCAGTTTTCCCTGGATATATTTTCTAATCAAAATCTATCCATTTCACATGAACCCTTGTCTGGCATCTACTTCTGAGGAACCCAACCTAAGTCAAGTACCAATATTTGAGAGCCATTGAATTAACAAGAAGCCGTCTACTGGAGGCCTTATGGAGGATAGCTATCCCCCTTGGATGGCCCTTGCCATTAGCCTTGGTCCCATACCTTCCCATTTAGAATTTCTTTTTTTAAATTTTTTTAATGTTTATTTTGTATTTTTGAGAGAGAGAGAGAGAGAGAGAACACGCGCACAAGCAGGGGAAGGGCAGAGAGAGAGGGAGACAGAGAATCCGAAACAGGTTCTAGGCTCTTAGCTGTCAGCACAGAGCCCAACACAGGCGCTCGAACCCATGAACCATGAGATCATAACCTGAGCCAAAGTTGGACACTTAACTGACTGTCACCCAGGCACCCCCATTTAGAATTTCTGTAACAAAAATAAATGTGACCATTTTTTGGTCACATCATTTCAAAATCTCTAAGAGAGGCCACACTACACATCCCCCCTTTGCCCTAATAGTTCATACTAGACCAAGGTGACTGCCACTCTGAGCAGCTTCCCCACATGTCACTTAGGAGGTAACAGAGGACTTGTTTCTTGCTGCTATGTATACGGGCCACAGAAAACCCAGGGCCAGCCCAGGATGCATTCTTAATAAACCTTCAATTGACTTGTATGAGTTTAAAATTAGCCTTCAATGTCATTGGAAGATTACAATTCTTTTCCATGCGAATGCTGCCAAATTACAATTTAGGTATGACACGTGACCAAGTTCTGGCCGTTGGTACGTAAGCAGAAATGATGTGTGTAATTTCTGGAAATATCTTTGAAGAAAAGGAAATGGAAGCCTGACCTCTTCCTTCTCTTTTCTCGTTCTTGGTTGCTGGATGTGAGTGGGATGCCTAGAGCAATGATCTTGGACTATGTTCCTGGGAGTTAAAAACCACAAACAGCAATAAATAAATAAATAAATAAATAAATAAATAAATAAATAAATAAATAAATATATAAATAAATAATGTCGAAAGAGACATGGTCTCTGACTCTGTGGTGTACCAGCTGTGTCTACCTACCTTAGGACTTATTGTGCAACAGAAAAAACAGTTTTATCCCGATTAAACCACTGTTGTTTTTATTTCTGTTAGTCACACCCAGATGTAACTGTGACTGATACAAGTTACCCAACTGTATATTCCTGCACTGATACAGCAGCCATCAGCCACATGTGGCTATCAAAACTAAAATGAGTTCAAATCGGGGCGCCTGGGTGGCTCAGTCGGTTAAGCGGCCGACTTCGGCTCAGGTCATGATCTCACGATCCATGAGTTCGAGCCCCGTGTCGGGCTCTGTGCTGACAGCTCAGAGCCCAGAGCCTGCTTCGGATTCTGTGTCTCCCTCTCTCTCTGCCCCTCCCCTGTTCATGCTCTGTCTCTCTCTGTCTCAAAAATAAATAAACGTTAAAAAAAAAAAATTAGAAAAAAATAAAAATAAAAAAATAAAATGAGTTCAAATTAAATTAAATTTGAATTTCAGATCTTCTGTTACACTAGCCACATTTCAAGTGCTCAACAGTCACACGTGGCTAGTGACTGCCTTACTGGACATCACAGATGGAGAACATTTCCATCGCCACGGAAAGTTCTGTCGAACAGCACTAACATATACAAGGCTATGCTACCTTTGAAAAACGTGCGTGTGTGTGCTTGTGTGTACGTAGCTTAGAGAAAGAGAAGAAACTAAATGACTTGAGAAATAAACGTTAAAATGGTTTTGGATAGGATTACAGATGATTTTATTTTCTTCATGTTCATCAATACTATCAAACTATTTTTTAACTAACACCTATTATTTTTTTTACATTTAATTGTGGTACGATTTACTCGCTGAAGAATTCACGCGTTGTAATCTTTCAATGATTTTTGGTAAATTCATCAAGTTTTGCCAGCACAACCAAAATCTAGTCTTGGAACATTTTCCTAACTACTCATGTTCCCTTAGCCAAGTACAGTCAGTTCTCGCTCCTGCCCTTGCCCTAGGCCACTACTCACAGTACTTTAATAACAAGAAAAGTATTTTTTAAAAACTTACCAGTTTTGTCAAGGTCCACTCGCTCAGCACGAGTAGAAATTTGGGACCAAATTTCATTCTGCAGCTTTTTCTGGAATTTCTTACTGTAAGTTTCCAAGTCGGCATAGGACTTGAGCACGGAAACCATCTGTCTCGGAGGGTAAGACACTATTTCTTCTAACTGGGTGTCGTTCGCCCCTTGGATGTTCACGGCAAACACAGTCACGTCCTGCATCCGAAGCCGCAGTGCGGCATCACGTACCGCGTCCTCTGAGGGTCTGTGAGTGACCAAGACTGCGATCTGAGGTACCCCCTCTGCCCTTCTGCTGCCAGCAGACTCTGAAAAGGCTTCTAGTCTCATCTTCTCAATGGCAGCACCAGCATTGGCTCTCCCCGTCCGGAGAGAAAGCTTCTGGATTTGCTGCTGAAATTCATCCTGGGTTGTGTTTGATTTTAGAAAAGAAATAGTCTCTGCTCTATCACTGTAACTCATAAGCCCGAGGCGCGTGCAGCCGAACCTCACATCCATGGAGGCAGTAATATTCCTCAGGAAATTCTGCAGGTTCCTTAAGTTTTGTCTGGTGCCCACTGACTCATCCACCAGGAACATGAGGTCAGCTAATGAATCTCTCTGACAGGTCACTGCGAAGGGAATAGGGAGAGAGAAAAAGTAGGAGGATGAGTACAAACCACCGGCCCAGAGTGAGAAGGGCACTTTACAGATTGTCAAAAGGCATTGGTGAAAATGGAGGCAGTCATGACAGATGTGGTTAGCACCGTTTTCTTTGAACGAACACCAGTTAAAATGCTGAAAAGAGTCACAAGGTGACGGACTTCAGAGTCTCTGCAATTATGTTCCTTCTGTCCGAAGAGTGCTTCTTACCAATTGTCCTATCAACCCCTCCACCACCACCCGTCTCAAGTGCTAGGATGCAGCGACGTGTTAACAGAAATATCTCTGACTTCAGGAAGCTCCTATTCTATGGGGAGGATAAATAACTAGGTTATCTTATTTCAGACAGTAATAAGCATCACGAGGAAATAAAACAAGTGAGTCAATCGAGTTACTGTTCTGGGGACATGGGATGAGGACTAACTTACTTGAGATACAACGAAGTCAGGGAAGGCCTCTCTAAGAGGAGCACATTTGGGCTGAGATATGAACGAAGGGGATTCAGCCACGTGTTCTGAAGGAAGGGGAATTCTGGCAGAAGGAACAGTAGGAGGTGGGAACAAGAAGCCCAGAGTGGCTGGTGACGGTGAGGGGAACAATGATGGATGAGGTCAGAGAGACTAAGGGCCTGAATCATAGGGGAGTCACAGGATCTTATTTAAATCTTTAACATATCACCCCAGTTGCTGAGGATATTCAGGGATAGCCATTAAGAAACAATCACCCTAGTTCGGGAAAGAGATAATGTTTGTTGGACAAGGATAATAGCAGGTAAGATGGAACAACAGGGTAGTTTTGATACATGAATTAGAGGTAGAACAGAGAGGCCTTGATGATAGTGGGATGCTAGTGTTAAGAGATAAAGAAGAAGTGGTAAAAACTAGGTTTTTGGCACGAACAACTGAGTGGATATCGGTGGTCTCTTTTTCCAAGATAGGGAAGACCATAGGAAGAAGCTGCAAGGGGGGATTCAAGAGTACCATTTGAGACATGCTAAGTTTGGGACAGTTTTGAAGACACCAGGTAAGCAGTTGGTTGTATGAATCTGGAATCCAGGGAAGAGTACATCCCAAGCACAGAAAACACCTACTCCAGGCACAGGGGAAGGAACTACATCTGTGGAAAGTATAGCCAAGGGATAAGCTCAAGCTTGCCAAAAGCTACCCGTTAGGATTGTGAGCTCTAGAAACCAGAAGATACGTCTTGCTTATCTCTATCCCTCCAGTACCTAGTACCTAGTGAAACTCAAATTAAAAGTAATTCTCATAAATCTGCCAAGGTACTCTGTACCCCGCATAGTTGGCTAAAACAAACTCCCAGCATGACCTACTCAGGTTAGTATTCACTTCAAAATAGCTATCGATACTAATAATAGTAAACTGTGTTCCAAAAGCCATACAAGCCATCTCACCCATATCCAGGCAAGTACTATTATTCTCATCTTATAGGTAAGGAAACTGAAGCTCAGAGGTTAAATAGCTTACCCAAGGCCCTTAGCAGGCAAGCCAGAGTTTGAAGTCAGACCTAACTGACTCTGAAGTTCTTACCCTTAATCTCTAATGGCAATGATAGCGTCCCGTCAAGCAAAACCTTGCGGTTGCAAAACTCCATGAAGTAAATTTGGAGGATAATAAGCACACAGAACCCTCTGAGAAGGTGGTGAAACCCCCTGTTCTGCAGAGCACAGACTATACAGCCTCCTATAGGGCTGAAGGATCTCCAAGGCCTCCAGAATGGAGGATCATAGGAGGGTTTCTTCTCTGAAAAAAAGAAGAACCTAAGTCATAAGATCTTGCTATTTCCCCAAGACAAGAGGAGTGAGAGATCAGGGGAGTGGAAGGAAAGGGATTCCCTGGTGTCCCAAGAGCAACACTAACTGTGGTAGAACCTTGTAAAACTCACTAAAATCTTGGCAGGACTCACTAAAACCCATTTCCTCCTCATGGGCAGCGAGCTAGACCTGACTTCCCAGGCTCACTTGCAGTTAGGTGTGGCCATGGGACTAAGATCTGGATAATGAAACATGAGCAAAAATAAGCTGATCCCACAAGACCCTCCCATGATTGGTTTTCTCCTGCCCACCAGCTGTATAACAAGGCCCAGGGTGCCTTGGAAGGTCATATGCGAAGACCGAAGAGCCACCACTAACCCAAGTACCCGAATAGACGAAAAACAACCAGTCACCTTGGACACTGGCCCTATAATGTTACAATGGAAATAAACTTCCTACTATTCAGTGAGTCTGTTATTAAGGCCTGAACTGGTCTGACTATAAAACCAGGCCATCCGCAGAGCCACGGAATCCATAACGGTGGGGCGGAAAGGAAGTTTCGAGGTCATCCCAGCCCCCGTGTCTCAGCAATGAGGATGCTGGTGCAAGGCTCAGAGAGATGACATCACTTCCCCAAGTTCACACAGCCAGCTAGTGGCAGCATCTGGGACATCTGACCTTGTGTTCAGGGCACTTTGTACCGCACCAGGAAGCTTCCTTCAGTCTTAGAACTAGATAATTCCTGCTCAGAACGGCCCGTCATTGCCAACTGAGCACAGAGGCAGCCAGGAAAATCCATTTTGCCGGAAATCCTTCCTACCTGACTCTGGCAGGAGTCTGTCATTAGCACGGCATACTTACTGAGTGCCTCCCTGGAGCTGCGCACTGGCCGGTTCTGCCTGCTCATCAACACTGCAAGGGAAGCTTCCTATCTCGTTTTACTCGTTCCTTCCTAATGCTGTCTGGGATCACCTGCCAAGTAAACGATGTGTATTCAAGAGCCTTCTGCTTTGAGGCCTTCACTGAAGACACAAATAAGGCATTTTTCGCGTGAGACATTATAAGTCACGGGGTCATAAGTATTCCTCCTTTTGGCCTAGGGGGTCAAGAACGAAAGCAGATGAGAAGGAGGCCTTCTGCGTTTCTGTGTGAAATGCAGGGATTTCCAGGAGCTGACAGGAATGCAGATGTGACCCCTGGTGGTTCTGGTGGATGGTTCTTAGAGAGAATGCCCTAGAAACAGCACCCCCCCAAGGGAAACCAGCTGTAATGATTGAAGTAAGGTGTGGCTGTGAAGCAGCTGTGCACACAACAATCAACAGGGATGATGGAGCCTTAGAGGAAGGCTCTGTGCTGCCACATGAGAAACTCTTGGTGGCTCTCAGAAAATTAGTTGCGGAGAATTTTATGTTGGGGGACGTGACAGCGAAGATGTTACATTATATAAGCAAGGGTGCTGAGTCAGTTCAACTTGAGCTATTTGTTGGCCTTATTCATAGCCATAACCTTGTCCGAGATATTTCCAATATTCCTTCAATTCAAAGATTCAGTCTACTGTAAGGTATACTATTATTTATGGCAACACTCAGAAATTAAAAAAAAAAAAAAAAGCATTACTGCAAGACACATCCTAATGTCAAAAATGTGAAAATGTGAAAGAAAAAATGTGTGTTTTACATGTGGAAAATATAGGCACAAAACGATTGCACGACTGAGAGAAGGAACGAGTCAAGCTCCTGGCTTTACCAGGCCCTGATACTCATTGGAGAGATTTTACTTGTAAGGAGAAAAAATCGTGCTGGAGGGGATAAGCCAACACAGCAAATGTAGGGCTCAAGACACTACTCTACAACCGAGGGTATCCTGTTCTCTGCCTAGTCTCATTCTAAAGTTACTGCTCCCGTTTAGTGTCGCTGCGTTATTAGCTAACGGGCGTTTTCGGGATACCTACTATGTGCCTCACACTGTGCCAGGACTGCGAGGGCCAAGAGAACAGGCACAGAACTTACTTCTTTTTCTGGAAGAATTTCACTTATTCAATCATTAAGAAATAGAATCGTAGAATACTAAGAATAGAAATCACTGTCGGGCACAGTGTGGCCCAAAGAATACGGAGACAAATATACGTTCCCAGTTCTGCCCTCAAGGTGCTACCAGTTCATGGGTGGAGGGGACCAACCCAGAAACGAGTAATTATTCACTATGGGAAGTGCTTCTGTCATCATCCTCAACCCAGGGCTTCCTCACCTTTCATATCAGCATCTGCCGCTCCATCCCTGTACTGGGTCGCTTCCTTGATGATCTGCGTCATGTTTTGGGAAAACGCGCCCAGGTCCCTGACCGACCGAAGGTTGAAGTGAAACTGAGCCGTGGCCATGGCCTTCAGCTCCTCCTCAGAAGCTTCCTGCAGCCCCACGGAGATGATTCTCACCCCGTCTTCCCGCAGGGCCTTGGAGGCCTCTTCCACGTCGTCGTCCTCGGACGCCGCCGAAGCCAGGACCACCAGAATCGGGGGAAACTGCTTCTTGTCCCTCCCGCCGGCCGCTTCGGAGAAGAAGGTCCTGTGGGCCTCCCGGAGAGCGTTTCCTATCCGCAGGGAGCCTCCGATGAAGGCGAAGTTCTTCTTGAGGTGGTT
Source organism: Puma concolor (assembly GCF_028749965.1). NCBI lineage: Eukaryota > Metazoa > Chordata > Mammalia > Carnivora > Felidae > Puma > Puma concolor. Next base: position 26,714,252 of record NC_141675.1, on the reverse strand, counting down.
CAGCATGGGGTTCCTGCTCTTGAAGGTGCTCAGCTGGAACTCACTGTGGAGCCGGTCGCTGTACTGAGCCAGGGCCACGTGGTACTTGTGGGCCTCAATGGGGAGACTGGTGATTATCTTGGTGATGAACGTTCTCACAAAGGGGAAGGACTTGGTTCCCAGGTAGTCAGAGCTGTCCACCAGAAACACGACATCTGCAAACTCAGGGCCTGGCTCTGTCAAAATAAAATCGCAACAAAGCTAAACAAGGTGATTGTTCAGCCTTTACATTTTAGACCCCAGGACTCATTTGAGACTATGTCCTAAATTATGAGTGACTCAGCATCCCAAGGGAAGTGTCTTCTGGAGGTCAAGCGGCAGAAACTATACTGGTTTTTGTGAAAACATCAAACAAGAAGACTTTTAGTAGTTAAGCAGTAAGTCTTTTGTTTCTCAACTCCGTTCCAGAGACATCTTTTTCTTTTTTGGTTGTGGAACCCCAAACTCTGATATTATGCTAAAGAAAACCCCCAAAGTGGTCTGTGGACGAAGAGTAACTTTTATAAACCGTATCAAGTAAGCAGGTGTCTTGAGTTGGAGAGTTTAGGAGGGGGTGGGAGACAGGGATTGGGGGAGGGGCTTGATTGAGGGGAAGCAGGAGAAGAGCAACGCCAGATGTTTGCCTGATCTGAGAGGACTCCGGAGCATGTCGCTCCCTGAGGGGAGAGGGCCAGTCTGCTATATTCTTGTCTCGGTCAGTTATTGGCTGCAGACCATCCCCAGGAATTGCAGGGAAGGAGCAGAGGGCTATGGACCCAATCTCCTTCGTGAGCTGACTCTAGGAAAGCTAAGAGCAATTCTCCTCAGAAAGCGGGCCATGTCTGTGAGCTGTTGCAGGCAATATTCACAGCAGCTGGGCCAGGAAAGGTGGGGGACGGGGTGCCAGCCTGATAAAGAGAGTTTGGGTCAGGGGAGGCGCCCCCAGTGTCTACTTAGGCAGTCATGGCCAACCACCTCCACGCTGGAAATTTGTGCTGTGCTAGTAAACGCCTAACAACTGCTCTTTCAAAGTAACTCAGAAAATTGTCAGGAAATCCTAGGATGCAGACTGACCTACAAAACCAATGCACTGATTCTATGAGAGTCATAGAGACATGGAACACTGGGACCTAAGTAAATCACTGAATAATTAGAATTCTTCTAGCCAGGTGTAGCATAATTCATGCATTTTACCCACGGCTCTCGGTCATCTTTGAGAGATTAAGTACATTTGATATTACATACCTCCAACTACAACTCAATGCCGTCTACTTTGACTTTTTAGTGAATAAGCAAATAAACCGTCTGTTTCTATGTATTAAAATAAACGTTCGTGAAGACATAAAAATGCTTATTTTTCCTAAATGACAATAAACGTAGAATATACTGGTACCTGGACTCTGATCTGCCAGTGTTTCAGCCCAAAGGATTAACATAAGTAGCAGGATCTTCATTTTGTTGGTGAAGATTTCTTGCTTTTATTCTGTAAGACATGTTATTTACAATATGAAAAATCTCATCGTAGAACAAGAAATAACTACTGGCAAATCTGGATTAGAACACAAATCGCTGGGAGCAAGTACTTGTCAAGTAATGTCAGGTGTGATTAAAACACTCATTAAGCATGTGGAGTCGTTATTGAAAATAAAGAATGCTAACATTTGCTGAGTCCTCATCATGGCTTAGCTACTTTTCTCAGTGCTGTATGAGTATCATCTAATTTAATCTCCACAACAGTCCTAAGGGGAGGGACAAATACTATGACTAAGTGACAGATGAGGAAACAGGCACAGAGGGGCTTGGCAAATGGTAGATCCAGGATCCTAACCCAGACAAGGTGACGGCAGAGCCCAAGCTCTCAACCACCGTATGCCTTATACGAAGCCTGTGTCCTCACAAATCACATATTCTTTACCCTCTATCTTTATGTCAACAATGACTATTATATATGTTCACAACTTGGCTGAAAAAAGCCAATGGCCACCCATGTCTGTTTCTTCACGAAACCCTTGTGAAAAGAGTTGTTTCATTTACAGAGATACTCAGCTTTACAAATGATTTTAACCTCAGCATTTCTCTCCAGGAAGCTCACAATCAATCAGAAATCATGATTTCACAATCTTTTAGAAATTCTGCCAATTCAGAGTTGTTCTTTACACTGATGAAAAGAGATCAAATGACCAATAGGCAAAAACAGAGCTGCCTTAAATGAGATACCAAAGGTATAAAGGCTCTGTTATTTTTTCTAGAGTTGACTTTCCCAGCAGTTCTTTTGAAATTGCTGACAATGAAGGAAGACTGAGAATCATTGGAAGCTAGATTTGAAAGATAACTGATAAATCATTGAGACTAAACCTTTATTTTGCTAAGGATGGCCACTAACAAAGCTCCCTAGTAGTCAGTGGCTGAATCATGTCAACAATGACTTCTAAATCTATGTTCATCATATTCTAAGATACCATATACTTTTCTTATTAATTTTAGTATGGAGATATAATTTCCGTAAGATTTACCCTTTTAAAGGGTTCAATTCATTATGTTTTGGTGTATCACAGAATTTGTATCCATCATCACTAATTTCATAACATTTTCATGATCCCCCAAAAGAAATCCATGCAATTAGTGGTTACTCCCCATTCTCCCCTTCTCGCTGACCCTGGGAAACACTGATCTACTTTCTTCTCTATAGATTTGCCTGTTCTGGACATTAATATAAGTGGAATCATATAATATATGGGCTTCTGTGTTTGGAAACTTTCATTTAACGTGTTTTCAAGATTTACCTATATTGTGACATGTGCCAGTGTTTCATTCTTTTTTATGGCTAATACTCTGTTGTGTGAACATACAACATTTTAAAAATCCATTCTTCTGTTGACAGATACTTGAATTGTTTCTACTTTTTGGCTATTGTGAATATTGCTGTTATGAACACTTGTGTACAAGTTTTTGTATGAATGTATGTTTTCATTTCTTAAGGAGATACTTTGAATACATTCCTAGAAGTGGAACTTGGGGTATTTTGGTAACTTTATGTTTAACGTTTCGAGAAACTGCCACACTGTTTTCCAAAGTGGTTGCATCATTTTTCATTCCCACCAGCAATGAATAAAGGTTCCAGTATCTCTACATTCTCACCAACACTTGTTATTTTCTGTCTTTTTTTAATTATAGCCATTTTAATGGGTGTAAATAGGTATCTTACTGTGGTTTGATTTGCATTTCCCTAATGATGAATGATGTTTAGCATCTCTTCATTTACTTATTGATCATCGGTATATCTTCTTTAGAGAAATACCTATTCAAACACTTTGCCCATTTCTAACTTTTTTATTAGTGTGTTATAAGAGTTCAGTATATATACTGGATACTAGAGAGTTAACAGATATGTGATTTGCAAATATGTTCCTCCCATTCTGTGGGTTGTATTTTCATTTTCTTAAGGGTATCTTTAAGGCACAAGTAATTTTATTTTGTTTTATTTTATTTTTTAATGTTTATTTATTTTTGAAAGAGAGAGAAGACAGAGTGTGAGCAGGGAGGGGCAGAGAGCGGGAGACACAGAATCCAAAGCAGGTTTCAGGTTCTGAGCTATCAGCACAGAGCCTGACGTGGGGCTTGAACTCACGGTCTGTGAGATCATGACCTGAGCTGAAGTCGGATGCTTAACTGACTGAGCCACCCAGTCGCCCCAAGGCACAAGTGATTTTAAAGTTAAGTCCAATTTATCTATTTTTGTTGTTGTTGTTGCTAGCGCTTTTGGTGTCGTAGCTAAATCACCATTACTACTCCACAGTCATTTACTCTCCACAGAAGATTTACTCTGATGTTTTCTTCTAAGAGTTTTATAGTTTTAGCTTTTACATGTAGGTCTTCAGTCCATTTTGAGTTAACTGTGTATGTGGTATGAGGTAGGATACAATGCTGTTCTTCTTTATGTAGATATTCAGTTGTCCTAGCACCACTTGTTAAAAGGACTTTTCTTTCACCATTGATTTGTCCTGGCATGCGTATCAAAAACAAATTTACCATAAGCATATGAGTTTAATTTTGACCTCTCAATTCCATTTCATTTATGTGTCTATTCTTATGCCAATACCACACAGCCTTGACTATTCTACCTTTGCAGGAAGTGTTGAAGTCAGGGAATTTAAGTCTTGTAACTTTGTTCATTTTCAAGGCTGTTTTGGCTGTTCTGGACCTCATGTATTTCTAAATGACTTTTAGGATCACCTTGTCAATTTCTACAAAAATGGCAGCTAGAATTTTTATGGAGACTGAATTGAACATGTAGATAAATTTGTGCAGCATTGTCATCTTAATGATGCGAAATCATTCAATCAATTAATATAGATTGTCTATGGAGAAGAGAATTTTTAACTCCTTACTCCATATTTTCAGTAATGTTCTTTAAGAATAGGAAATTATAAGAACTCAGGGACGAAAGGAAGTCCTCTCTAAAAGGCCATTGATGACCCAGGAGTCAAAATATGTCCAGACTATGTAAATATCCTTTCTCAGGTTACATCCTGAGTCAAGCCTGCACTTGACTTAGTTGCCCTACTTGCCTCTGGTGCTAGAGCCTCAAAGAAGATATCCTAGGTGGCCATCCAGGTGCAGCTCCACCCCAGCCTATATCTCTTGGCTTGGCTCCACTCTAGAGTGGAGCCAGAGTAGAACTAATGGAACTAGAGGGGAGCCAGTCCTCTGCAGGTCTTGGTACCAAAACACTGGGGCAGCAGCAAGTGAGGTAAGGCGGGCATGTCTTACTCATTTATTCTTATTGTCTTTCTCTCCCTACTGTTGAGATGAAGTTGTAAGAGAATGGGGATTTTTGTCTGTCTTGCTCATCATTATATTTCCAGCTCCGGGCACATGGTAGGCACTTAATAAAGACTACAAATAAATATTGTAACTTTGCACATACACCATTTCAAAAGTATGTGCATATATCTATAGCTTAATTTTGTAGAGGTGGAATTACTTGGTCAAAGGTAAGTTTGAAGATTTTATGAATATTGCCCAACTGCTATCCATTGGGTATCCCAAATAATATTCCAATACTCACCCCCCAAACAGCATGTTCCATAATTTTCAATTTATTGTCTTTTTTCCCAACGGAAATATAATTGACAAATTACATTGAGTAAGTTTAAGGTATACAACTGATTATTTTTTTTTTTAATTTTTTTTTTCAACGTTTATTTATTTTTGGGACAGAGAGAGACAGAGCATGAACGGGGGAGGAGCAGAGAGAGAGGGAGACACAGAATCGGAAACAGGCTCCAGGCTCCGAGCCATCAGCCCAGAGCCTGACGCGGGGCTCGAACTCCTGGACCGCGAGATCGTGACCTGGCTGAAGTCGGACGCTTAACCGACTGCGCCACCCAGGTGCCCCAACAACTGATTATTTGATACATGTATGCATTACAAAATGATTACCACATTAAGGTTAGTTAACAAATACATCATCTCACATACTTACCCTTGTATGCGTGTGTGTTTGTGTAACTTAAGATCTACATTATTGACAAGTTTAAAGTATATAGTACAGTATCGTTAACTGTGGTAACCATGCTGCACCATACTTAATGTAACTGCAAATATAATCATCCCCCAAATTTATTCATCTTATAACTGGAAGTATGTATCCTTTGGCTGACTACCCTCACACACTCCTGCCCCTGTCCCCGCAGAAAACTACTACTCTACTCTGCTTCTATAAATTTGGTTATTTTAGAGTCCACGTATAAGTGAGGTTGTTCAACACTTGCATTCTCTGACTTATTTCATTTATCATAATGCCCTCAAGATTCATCCATGTTATTGCAAATAGGATTTCCTTCTTTTGTGCCTAAATAATACTCTGTGTGTGTGTGTGTGATTTCTTTATCCATTTACGTTATCAGTTACAGGTTGTTTTCATGTCTTGGATACTGTAAACAATGTTTCAATGAACATGAAGATGCAGATATGTCTTCGAAACAGTGATTTCATTTCCTTGGGATATATACCTAGAGTGGCGTCATATAGTAATTCTTCTTTAATTTTTTGAGGAACCTCCACACTGTTTTCCATAGTGGCTGCACCAATTTACATTCCCGAAGTGCATATAAGTTCTTTTTTCTCCACATTCTCACCAGTATTTGTTATCTTTCGTCTTTTGGGTAATAGCCATTCTAACAAATGTGAGGTTGGTTTTGATTTGCATTTCCCTGATGATTAGTGATGCTGAGCACTTATTCATGCACCTGTTGGCCATTTGCATATCTTCTTTGGAAAAAAATGTCAATTCAGGTCCTTTGTCCTTTTTTGACTGGATTTTTGCAAGTTTGTTTTTTAGGAGGCTATCGGGTTGTATGAGTACCTTGTATATTTTGGATATTAACTCCTTATCAGATAGGTTTGCAAATATTGTCTCCCATTCCATGGGTTGCCTTTTCATTTTGTTGATTATTACTTTTGCCATACAGAAAAGTTTTTTATTTTGATGTACCCCCGATTGTTATTTGTGCATTCATTGCCTGAGCTTTTGATGAAATATGAAAAAAAAATCATTGCCAAGAACAGTGTCAAGGAGGTTATTCCCCTTTGCTCTCTTCTAGAAGTTTTATGATTTGGGCTCTTATATTTTTAAGGCTTTAATCCATTTGGAGTTAATTTCTGTGAGTGGTGTAAGATAGAGGTCCAGCTTCTTTTGCACATGGATGTTCTGTTTTCCAATACCATTTTGTCTTTTTTACCAATGAATATTCTTGGCTCCCTTGTCATACATCAATTGACCATATATGAATGAGTTTATTTCCAGAGTCTCTATTCTGTTCCATTGATCTATGGCTCTGTTTTTATGTCAGTATCATACTGTTTTGATTATTATAGCTTTCTAGTATGGTTCAAAATCAGGAAATATAACACCTTCGGCTTTGTTCTTCTTTCTCAGGATCGCGTTGATTATTTGGGGTCTTTTGTTATTCCATATGAATTTTAGGATTTTTAATATTTCTGTGAAAAATGCCATTAGACTCTTGATAGAGATTGCATTAAATCTGTAGATGGCTTTGGGTAGTACCGATATCTTAACGATATTAACACTTCCTATCCACAGACACAGGTATCTTTCCATTTATTTGTGTCTTCTTCAGTTTCTTTCACTAACATCTTACAGTTTTCAGTGTACAGATCTTTCACTTCCTTGGTTAAATTTATTCCTAAATATTTTATAGTTTTTGATGCTATTCAAATGGGATTGTTTTTGTTTCTCTTTTCTTTTCCTGATAGTACACTGTTAGTGCATACAAATGCAATTGATTTTTTGTATGTTAATTTGTATATTGCACTTTACTGAATTAGTTCATTAGTTATAAAAGTCTTTTGGTAGACTCTTTAGCATTTTCTATATATAAGATCATATCATAGGCAAACAAAGACAATTTTACTTATTCTTTTCTGATTTAGATGGCTATATTTCTTTTTCTTGTCTGATTGCTCTGGCAATAGGACTCCTAGTACTGTCTATCGGTTCACAAACTGCCCCTGAACACAGAGGGCAAGGAGAAACCAAAGAGGCAGAGCACTCCCGATTGGTAGGTGACAGGTTTAATAAGTAAAGGAAATTACTCATGAGACTTTTCTTGGGTGGCTACAAGATAAGTAGATCTCCACAGCTACCACCAGAATCTTAAAAGTTTACATAGAGGTCTTAACTGGGTTCAGTCACATATATTGTCTAGATGGTCTCAACAACTTACTCTCTCGAGGCAATGTCTTTGGACAATTCCTACTATGGAAATGGTAGGCAGAGCATACGTACCAAGGACAGGGTAGGGGTGAGGAGATTGCAACTGCCGGGATCCAGCTTGAGGGTCAACTAGCAGTCATGTCCTCTTGATTACCTACTCTGACAATGTTGAATAGGATAATAACAGTGGGCCCCTTGTCTTGTTCCTGATCTTAGAGAAAAACCTTCAACCTTTCACCATTGAGCATGATATTTTATACTTGTCATATATGGCCTTTATTATGTTGAGGTATGTTCATTCTACCCAATTTGTCAAGAGGTTATTTATTTATTTTAATATTTATTTATTTTTGAGAGAGACACAGAGAGAGAGAGAGAGAGAGAGAGAGGGAGACACAGAATCCAAAGCAGGCTCCAGGCTCCGAGCTGTCAGCACACAGCCTGAAGCAGGGCTCAAACTCAAGAACCACGAGATCATGACCTGAGCCAGAACCGGACGCTTAACCAGCTGAGCCACCCAGGCGCCCCAAGAGGTTTTTTTTTTTTAAGTCAATAAAGGATGTTGAATTTTGTCAAATGCCTTTTCTGTAGCTATTGAAATGATCATAAGATTTTATCTTTCATTCTACTAACATGAGGTGTCACATTTATTGATCTGCATATGTTAAATCATCTTTGCATCCCAGGAATGAATCCCACTTGATCATGGCATATGATTCTTTTAATGTCATGTTGAATTTAGTTTGCAGTATTTTGTTAGGAATTTTGCACTTGTTGGGGGGCATCTGGGTGGCTCAGTAGGTGAACCGTCTGACTTCGGCTCAGGTCATGGTCTCACAGTCGTGGGTTTGTGTCCCACGTCAGGCTCTGTGCTGACAACTCGGAGCCTGGAGACTGCTTTGGATTTTGCGTCTCCCTCTCTCTCTGCCCCTCCCCTGCTCTGTCTCTCTCTCTCAAATAAAATAAAAACATTAAAAAAATATTTTTGCACTTGTTGTGAAGAGTATCAGGTGTTATATGTAAGTACTGAATCACTAAATTGTACACCTGAAACTAATATTACACTGAATGTTAATTAACTGGAACTTAAATAAAAACTTTTTTAAAAAGAAAGAATTCTGCATATATATTCATCAGATACGTTGGCCTGTGGTTTTCTTTTCTTGTAGCATCTTGGCCTGGCTTTGCTTGGTATCAGGGTAATGCCAGCCTTGTAAAATGAGTTAGGGCGTGTTCCCTCCTCTTCAACTTTTCAGAAAAGTTTGAGAGTTCTTCTCTAACTATTTAGTTCAATTCACCACTGAAGCCATCTGGTCCTACACTTTTCTGGGTGGTGAGGGGTTTGATTATCGATTCAATATCCTTACCTATTGGTCTATTTGCTATTTCTTCCTGATTCAGTCTTGGTACGTTTTTTGTTTATAGAAACTTACCCGTCTCTCCTAGGTTATCCAATTGTTGGCACAGTTACAGTATCTCTTGTGACCCTTTATATTTCTGTGGTATTATTTGTAATATCTCTTTTATTTATAATTTCACTTATAATTTAATTATTTGAGTCTTCTCTCTTTTTTTCTTGGTGAGTCTAGCTCAACCCTTGTCAATTTTGTTGCACTCTCCAAAGAATCAACTCCTATTTTTGTTAATCTTTTCTATTGTTTTCCCATTCTCTATTTCATTTATTTCTGCTCCAATCTTTACTGTTTTAACTTCTAACTTTCTGCTAACTTTGGGCGAGGTTTTTCTTCTTTGTCTAGTTCCTGAGATGCAAAGTTAGGCTCTTTATTTTTTTATTTTTTTTATTTTTTTTTTTTCAACGTTTATTTATTTTTGGGACAGAGAGAGACAGAGCATGAACGGGGGAGGGGCAGAGAGAGAGGGAGACACAGAATTTGAAACAGGCTCCAGGCTCCGAGCCATCAGCCCAGAGCCTGACGCGGGGCTCGAACTCACGGACCGCGAGATCGTGACCTGGCTGAAGTCGGACGCTTAACCGACTGCGCCACCCAGGCGCCCCAAAGTTAGGCTCTTTAATTGAGAGCTTTCTTTTTTCTTAATGTATGCACTGTTAGTACTAAATTTTCCCCCTTAGAATTGCTTTGCTACATCTCAGAAGTTTGGGTATGTCGTATTCCCATTTTTGTAGAGCCACCGGCTGGGCTCTATAATCACCTTTGGCCCAGCAAGTTCACAGGCTGTGTTCCCGGGCAGGGCAGTGTTGATGTTCGGACTCCGTGATTGAGCAGTGCTGTTGGGCCAGGCTCTGCTATTGGTCTCGGTCTGGTGGAGTCTCAGGCTGTGCTCTGTGACTGGATGGTGCCACTGGCTGGACTCCGTGTTTAGGTGTGGCCACAGTCTGGGCTGTGTTAAAACCAAGGACAGATGGAGCCTAGCCTTAAAGTTTCTCTGAGCAAACAGAACCAGTTTAGTAACACAGGCAAGGCTCAATTTAGCTTATTTTGGGAGGCTAACTTGACTTGGGATCATTTCTTGCTTGTGCCTCTAGAAATGAGAAGCAAACTTCAACTGTTTCTTAAAATTTATATGAGGTAACCACTGAAAATTGTAACATTGTAACCAAGCACTGTGAAGAATAAACAATCACTGCTTTCTCACAACATGAGCTACCTTCTAAGAATATCCCCCTGAGACCCATTCCATGTTCTGGTTTGAGTGCCTCCTGCTTGTAAACTGTTTGCAAATGCTCTCATCCTGGTATGCACACAATTACATTTTTACTAATTACCACTTCAGTGATTCATTGGTTTTACAGCGGCTGTTTTGAACTTCTGACATTTCATGGAGTTAGAAGTGGGATCCATGAAAGACCACCACCAACTCCAATGCCAGTGAGCAACCAAGTGCTGGTACCCACAGAGCCCACTGACTTCATGGCTTTCTCCCCAACCCTGGAGCTTGAGGGTAAGTCTCTCCTGGATCTGAGCTCCACTCTGCATTCTGAGTTCTCGAACTGTATTGTGCACTCTTGTCTTCTGTTTCTGTTTTTGTCTGTTAATGGGTAAATCATCTATCCTGTTCAAAATCAGGGAAAACAATGTGATTCTAGATGTTTTAGAACAGTTGTTGGAAAACAGAGCCCCTTGGAATTTAGGAAATCCAAATGGAATGTAAGATTCCACCTGGCCCTTGTGCCTTTCTGGCAAAATGGGTGAACTTTGTAATAATTTAGAATCACAGTGGCCATTCTGGGGAATCTTTGTTTTAGATAGGTCCATGTTAAGTGGCACCCTTAAAAGAAAGGATCCCAAAGGTCACAGAGACAATGGAATTCGTTCTTTGGTATGCAGAGGCTTCTCAAAGACAAAATGACTTCAAAAATAGTTCTGAAAGGGTCCCTGCAACATACAAATAAAATCTCTTTAGTAAAAAAACTTTGACCATCTGAGCAGCCAACCTTACTTAACTTGGTCCATCTACCAGAAACACCATTTGGATTCAACTATTCGTTAAAAAAATCTTTTTAATGTTTATTTATTTTTGAGAGACAGAGCACGAGCAGGGGAGGGACAGAGAGAGAAGGAGACACAGAATCTGAAGCAGGCTCCAGGCTCTGAGCTGTCAGCACAGAGCCTGATGGGGGGCTCAAACTCATAAACAGCAAGATCATGACCTGAGCCAAAGTCAGGTGCTTAACCAACTGAGCCCCCCAGGCACCCCCGAATTTGACTATTCTTTTGAGTGCTGTGCCTGAGACACAGCTAAACTTTTTTTTTTTATGGATGAACTTTTTAAAATAAAAGTTATAAGATCTCTGTGTCTATCTGTATGTTATGTATGTATACTATGGATATGGGATATTTTTCTATCTCCAAGAGGTATTGCCAAAATTAATTTGAAAAGAGCTCTATTTAATTGGCTGGCTCAAAGAAAATTAAGCACTCAAATAAATTAAGTACACTCTCAGGAACACAGAAACTAACCAAAATGTTTTTTTTTTTTTTAATTTTTTTTTTCAACGTTTTATTTATTTTTGGGACAGAGAGAGACAGAGCATGAACGGGGGAGGGGCAGAGAGAGAGGGAGACACAGAATCGGAAACAGGCTCCAGGCTCTGAGCCATCAGCCCAGAGCCTGACACGGGGCTCGAACTCACGGAGCGCGAGATCGTGAGCTGGCTGAAGTCGGACGCTTAACCAACTGCGCCACCCAGGCGCCCCACCAAAATGTTTTTCAAGTTCACATGATCTGGGATAATCTTCAATAAATAAAAGCTAATTTAAATTTGTTGTTTTAATAAAATGAGACATTTCTTCAAAATCTGTCAATAAGCAAAAGAATTTAAGATGATGGTAATTTTGAGATCTAATCCAAGCACACTTGTTAAAAGCAAGTAATTTAAACACATATATAATAAGATCAAAGTTCATACCAAGTTAAACCAAATAGTGGATATTCACTGAATATCTAAATCATTCCCAAATAGGAAAAACACTAAATGTTAAACATAAGTTTACCTACTTTTGGCTTCTTAATTTGTATAGAGAGACAAAAAAAAATGGGGGTCTATTAATAAACATGTTTTATGCCACCCTGAAAAAACATGTACTATGAGAAAGAATATACTTCTAACAATTTTAAAATGTGCTTACAAATTGGCTAATGCTAATATACAGTTCACAGTTGTGTGCTCCCTGGTTTTCACTGGAAAGCAACACAAACTGTCCAGCGGTTGAAAAAGTTGGAGGAAGAGCTGAGAATACAAAATGAACCAAAGAGAAATTGTCAGAACACTTAGAGTAACAGGCGTGAATGAACTATGCCAAGCGTGTGCATTGGTGCTGAGAGAAGGCAGGCAAAGAGCAAGCACCCCTTTGGAAGGTGAGAGGCAGTGGAACACCCGTGAGAGCTTTCACCTACAGTACGAGGATTTACTGTAACTTCTTGTCTTTCCAGCTGTGGTCACAGACCACTGGTGAATTATGATTAAAATTTATTGAAACAGAAGATATACATACTATCCATATCTACCCATACAGATAAGTGGATAATATATATCTCCATTTTATCCATAATTTTTAGATTTTAATTTATTTATATTTATATATGAATAAAAGAGAATAATTTCAGGGGCACTGGGTGGCTCAGTCGGTTAAGCGTCCAACTTCGGCTCAGGTCATGATCTCGCGGTCGGTGGGTTCAAGCCCCATGTCAGTCTCTGTGCTGACAGCTCAGAGTCTGGAGCCCGCTTCGGATTCTGTATCTCCCTCTCTATGACCCTCCCCTGCTCACACTCTGTCTCTCTGTCTCTGTCTTTCTCTCTCAAAAATAAACAAAACATTAAAAAAATTAAAAAATAAATACAAATTAAAAAAGAATAATTTCATAAAATGCAAAATAGAGTACATACATGGCATATACTGAAAATAGAAAATATGTGCCGGTTTATTAAAGTTTTATTCCAGTTACATATATGGTTTTATATACGTACGCGTGTGCTGGACCATAGCATACACCGTATTTCTTGCTGTGCAATGATCCAACGTGGTAAAAGCCCCGGCTCTTATAAAACAATAAACTGAGCAATGAGAGGGTCTGTGCAACCAGCTGAGGCTGATACCAGAACAACCAACATTCCTGTGTTGCACACACACAGTGGTGACTCCCCAAGGCCAGGCACTGATCACCGTGTGATAGCTTCTCTTTTCCGGTTTGTTGTCACTTACCAAACTTTGTCTCCATTTCTTATAACTACTTGCAAGACTGGGAATTCTGCTCATGGCTCTCCAGATATTTACAGCTCCACCATCAGTTTAGAAGTTGTTGACTCATTCTTTAAATCTTTTTCTTTTAAAAAATTTTTTTAAGGTTTATTCATCTTTCAGACTGAGACAAAGCGTGAGTGGGGGAGGGGCAGAGAGAGAGGGAGACACAGAATCTGAAACAGGCTCCAGGCTCTGAGCTGTCAGCACAGAGCCCGACGCAGGGCTCGAACTCACGAACCGTGAGATCATGACCTGAGCCAAAGTCACACACTTAACTGACTAAGCTACTCAGGCGCCCCATCTCTAAATCTTTATTTTGCCTATTCAACATAGAGCAACCTTCTTCAGCAGTAACATGGGGACCCTGTTGCCCCTGCCTGTTCTATCATTCCCAATCTAACAAAGTACTGTCAGGACGAGTCAACAGACATGAGTGAATCTCATACTGTAATTTCCAAAAGGAATATGGTTTAACTGTTTTATATAGGAGTTAATACTCTTTTAACATAGCATATAGTCAATTATGCTGTCCTGTGAGAGCAAATCTGTAACTTTCCTAACAACTACCTTGCATTCTTTTCTAGATAAGCTTTGTAAGCTTTGAAATTGAGAAAATAATATTTGAACTAATAACGTTGAAATCATCAGCAGAAGAAAAGAGGTTTGGAGGTGCCTGGCTGGCTAAGTTGGTGGAGTATGCAACTCTTGGCCTTGGGGTCATGAGTTCAAGCCCCACAGTGGGAACAGAGCTTACTTAAATAAATAAAAATAAAAGAAAAAAAATTTAAAAAAAAACAGGTTTGGGGGAGAATTGGGTTTATTTTTATTTTTGTTTTTGTTTTTTTATAAAACATAGAAATAATAGGATGGAAAAAATGACTGTATATGAAAAGGAGAATGCATGTTTTCCATACAACAAGGTTATAAGGAACAGAGATGCATTTTTGGTAAGCGGAATAAAAGAAAGTAACTTTATCCTAAAGTAAAATGATTGTTGCCAAATAAGAAGCGAAAAGAACAAAACCTCTATAGATATAGAAAGCTGTAGTAGGTTTGTGGAAAAGGAATCTTGAGAAAGGAATTTTATGTGTGGTCAAGCTAAGATTAGAATGGATGTATTTAAGTTAAAGAGAAAAAAAGAAAAAAATGAATGTCAAAAGTATACTGATGCAAAATTAGAATTTTGTTTTCTTTCTGTGAAAAGGACAGAGTTGTCTTAGATTTTGGTCTGTAAACACAGATTTTTCTTTACTACAAATGTATTCTGCATACAAAACAAAGATTCCATGTTTCATCTTTATCAGGTCTTTGAACTTTCTAAGAAAACCAAATCTTCTCTAATAAAAGAGCTAAATTGTTTATTTTTTTAAACAACTATGTAACTTTTGCATCTGTTAAATTTCACAGAAAGCATTGTCAAATAAGAAGTGATTCTAGGGGTGCCTGGATGGCTCAGTAGATTAAGCCTCCGATTTCAGCACGGGTCATGGTCTCATAGTTTGTGGGTCTGAGGCCCTGTGTCAGGCTCTGTGCTGACAGCCCAGAGCCTGCATCCTGCCTCAGATTCTGTGTCTCCCTCTCTCTGCCTCCCCCCACCTCGCTTATGCTCTCTCTCTCTCTCTCTCAAAAATAAATAAACATTAAAAAATGATACTAAACTTTCTTTAGGAAATATTTTCATGGAAGTTATTCATATAAATGTTCCAGAAATTATATGGAGTTCCTGGGAATCTGATTGTGTCAATATGGGGTTATGAGGCATAATTCTAGCTACTGTCTTAAAATTTGATAGAGCCCAAATAACCAATTTTTTCCTGTCAATTACATCACAATGAACTCTTATCTGATCTTTAACCATGGCCATTTTAAAGTCTTTGGTCATTTATAGTTACTGTTTTAATCTGAGGCTTTTATATATATGTTTCATCTTCAAAGAAATTCATAGAAAAGAACTCTAGAATCCAAGTTTCTGATAACTCTAAGATCATAATACTGAACTGGGTAAGAATTTCTAAAACTTTGATGGAAAACAGATGAATATTTAAAACTGCTAACATAAGATCAAGATCCACAAGAATTATTACAGAAAACTAAATGAACTAATGAGGATGATTATAATTTTTATGACTTCATTTAAACATAGCTGGTTGTTTAATGTTTTGTTTTCCAGATTTAAAAGAGCCTATGTGGTGGGGTGCCTGGGTGGGTCAGTCAGTTAAGTGTCCGACTCTTGATTTGGGCACAGGTCATGATCTCATGGTAGTGACAGCCAGCCATACTGAGTGTGGCACCTGCTGGGGATTTTGTCCCTCCCTCTCCCTCTGCTCCTCCCTTGCTTGTGTGCCCTCTCACTCTCAAAAAAAAAAAAAAAAAATTAAAATTAAAACTAATTTTTTGTAATAAATAAAATATAAAAGAACCTATATGGTCAACGACTATTCTTTCTGCACTTACATAAATAATCAAGCCAAGTTTATTACAACTGGATTTAATTTACAAACAAATCAGTTTTGCTATTGTTATCTTTGATAGAAATGGAAATGATTATGCAGGAAAAAATTATACTTCAGTAATATACCTTCACAGATAATAAGATTCGAACACTGTTCATTGTCTTTGAAGATTGTTTTCTACCTGAAAATGTCCTGTATTCTAACTTCCTCCAACAGGTGGCTCAAATTCTCTAAACTTACATTTTCCATTTCCTCCCGCTATTTTGACTTGCAATCACTGCGAAACTAAAGCTGCGCTTTTTCCAAAGCCATGCCGGCTAAAGCTGGACAACTTGATCTAAACTTCGGAGACCTCACCACAACTCAGTGTGTGAACAGTTCTCGGCCTGTTGCTATGGGGCCACTTGGTGACCTTTCCATTCATGCTGCCAACCAGGAAAATCTGTCTGATTGCCACTGCTTGCCTTCCTTCATCTGAAGATGCTCAGAACCCGACATCTAGAAATCTTCCCAACTCAGAACGCTGAATTTCTAATTTGCTCAAACTATTAACCTTTGGTTTCCTTTCGTTTCCGCAGAAATGCCTCTCATTAAAATACCTGATTGCTCGCATCATAGAGGCCTCATTCTGAGGTGAGAGTCCACCTGCAATAGCGCCTCCTGAAATACGACGTCCTCAAGTTCACCCTGTCCTACCTGATCATGAGGATGTGTGTTATGCGAATACATCCTGTTGTGCCTGTGTAAATAACTTTTGGAAAAATTGTACATTCACTTAGAAAGGTAAAACCTGAATGTGATTAAAACCCATTTGATTTATTTTATTGGTTAAATCTTGGCTCCTGGGAATCTGTGCTCCGGGGAATTTTTCCATCCTTGGCTGTTCTCTCTACATTCACCATATTGACCTTTCAAGTGCATTGTATATTCTCGAAGTTTCTAAACGCTTGTCGGCAGCCACTTATATGCCAAATGGTATCTGTCAGCATCAGACGACTGGATGAAATCAACAATAACCACACGGACGATGAAGAAGTGATTACAGGGCCCTTCCGGCCTGATGACCCGACTAATGGAAACAGTGAATGTGGGATTCTTCAGCCTGACTACATCAACAGTGATAACTGAGAATAACCCTATAATGATTGGCCGGTCACACTCCCAGCCTGCTTGCTGAGAGAAAGCCTGAACAGAGGGAATCGTTAAAATCAAGGATGGATGGAGATGAGCCTTGAAGGTTCCCTGAGCAGACAGAACCAATTTCGTCATGCAGGCAAAGTGTAGGTTAGCTTATTTTGCCAGGCAAACTTGACCGGGATCACTTCTGGCTTGTGCTTCTAGAAATGAGAAGCAAACTTCAACTGTTTCTTGAAACTGATATGAAGTAACCAGAGAAAACTGTAATATCGTAACCAGTTACCGAGAGGAATAAACAGTCACTGCTTTATCACTCTATAAGCTGCCTTCTAACAATCCACCCCTGAGGCTCATTCCATGTTCTGGTTTGAGCGCTCCCGGTTCGCCAGCTCTGTGCACCAGAATTTTTACTAATTACTACTTCAGTGATTCCCTGGTTTTAGCTTGGCTATTTTAAACCTTTGACAGCTTCACAGTCAGACACAGCTCTGCTCTGCAATCAGACAGGGGCACAGGCTGTACCTCAAAGGTGTGGGGGATGTGAGCTGAGCTCTGCACTCAGCCCGCTGGCTGTGCTCCACTATTGGGTGACATTGCTGCCCAGGCTCTCGACCTGGGCAGGGCCTCCCACTGGATCTTGCAGTTGGGTGGGCTGGAGATTGTGTTTTGAGGTTGGGTGGGGTCACCGTCCAGGAGCCTTGGCAGATTGAAGCCACAGTGTCTGCACCTCAGCTGGGCAGAGTCACTGCCTGGGCAGTACCAGAGGCTGGGCTCCAAGGCTGCCCTCCGAGGCTGCCCAGGGTCACTGCTCAGTCTCTCGGGTCATGTGAGGCCAGAGGCTATGCTCAACCATTCGGCAGGGCTGCTGACTCAGTTCCCCACCTGATCAGGGCTGCAGGAAGGGTTCCACAGCTGCCAAGGCTCTCTGACCAGGCTTCTCGTCAGGCAGGATGGGAGGCTGTGCTCAGCAGTTGTGTGGGGCTGCGAATTTCCTTCCTTGTCTGGATGAGATTACGGAACGGGCTCCAAGGCCCATTCGGCCCGTTGGTTAGGGACTCAAATCAGGTAGAACTGTCGGCCAAGCTCCCTGGCCACACAGGGCCAGCTGCCGGCTGGGATCTCACCCAGGTGCTACTGTATGCAGACGTGTGATCTGATAAGATCTGAATGCTGGTTGTGCTAAGCCATGTTCCCCTTCATCTCTGTCTGACCCCCAGTGGTCGAGTCCAGCAGATTCCCGCAATGGTCCCTGTGCCAGCCTGGGGGGGGGGCGGGGGGTGGCAACGTGATCAAAGTAAAACTACTCCTCGTACGTACTTTTTTTTTTTTTTTTTTTTTTTTATTTTTTAATTTTTTTTTTTTAACGTTTATTTTTGAGACAGAGAGACAGAGCATGAACGGGGGAGGGTCAGAGAGAGAGAGGGAGACACAGAATCTGAAACAGGGTCCAGGCTCTGAGCTGTCAGCACAGAGCCCGACGCGGGGCTTGAACTCACGAACCGCGAGATCATGACCTGAGCCGAAGTCGGACGCTTAACCGACTGAGCCACCCGGGCACCCCGTACTCCTCGCACTTTCTAATGCTGTCTTTCTCATTCTCTGTGGCCGCACCCACCCCCCACCCCGTGTTCTGGAATTTTCACAATGCTGTCTTTGTCTATGGATAGTTGCCGGTTGGTCTTCTTGAGAGGAAGACTGAATTTGGGAACAACCTATGTCGCCATCCTGATGGCATCACCTCCAGGGGCTCCTGGAATATGGCCAAGAAGGGCTCGAGCTGATTTACAGGCCACTTCAGTGTCCAAAGGTAGGGATGACCCTGCCCAGGTCCCTTGCATGTGGTGTCGGTGATCGGACCACAACCAAAGAGGCTGGAACGGAATTCTCGGGGATACACAGCTGTTTCTGGGTCTGTGGCAAGTCAGCTACCTACCTGGGTGAGAGCCTCCCTTCTCAAAATGGCTCTCCTCAGTCTTGCACTACACTGGGTTTCACAGTCTCCTACCCGGATCCCAGTACTCTCACAAAAAGACACTTTTGTTCAGAGAGGAATGCCGAATTATGGCTGCAGGGGGTCAAGGGGTACGAGTGAAGGGTGTCTTATCGGGGCATCTAGCTGACGTTTTTCACTTCACCTTCTCATTTGCTTTTTGTATTCTGCTTCCTTTAGTAGCAATTGTTCTGATTTGTCTATCTTTCATAGTGCTTGTGCTCTTGACAGAAATATGATCTGCAGAGTGCTCAGGTCATGATCTTGCAGTTCATGGGTTCGAGCCCCGCGTCGGGCTCTGTGCTGACAGCTCAGAGCCTGGAGCCGCCTTCAGATTCTGTGTCTCCCTCTCTCTCTGTCCCTCCCCTACTCATGCTCTGTCTTCTCAAAAGTAAATTAAAAATTTTTTTAAAAACCTTTTTAATAAAAAAAAGAAATATGATTTGTGTGTGTGAGTTCATTTTTCATCCCTTGGCTAGTAATGGGTTCCTGAGGATGGGGTGAGATAGAAGAAAGCCTCCTTTCAGAGCAGAAAAAGTGCCGAGCTATAACCTAGGCCCACCACGCCCAACCCCATCTCTTACCCATGAGCTTCTACCCCGGGCCCTGTGCTTACTCTTGAGCAGCTACGCTTTATTTACTGTCTATGGCTCTCGTTCTTTGACAGCTCAACTCCCCACTCTCCCCTGTTTGGACTCGGTAGAGGAAGCCAGCAGCCATGCTGAATTGCCAACCTGTCCAAACTAGCAGAGCAAAAGTAAGGCAAGATGAGGATAAAGAGGTCCCAAGACAGCAGAGTGGGGGTCCCAGCACGACAGGAGAGGGTTCACTCACACCCCCATGGCTCATCTTAACTCTAAATGTCTTCGATCCTGTGATGTTATGATGGAAGGTCCTGAAGCTGAAAGTAGCATGCACAAGTGATAGCCTGGGGAAAGTCCATCAGTCAGCCATATTGGAGGATTTATACCCCAAACCAGACGTAGGGCACAAAGAAACTCCAAGCTCAAATAGCTGCCGTATGGACCGACTTGTACATTTTCACCCGTTCAAATGCTCAAACTCTCAGAGGCTGATTGGGAATCCAAAGCTAGCATTGTCTCTGAAGGGGGGGGGAATATCCCCAGCCCACTTCAGGGGGAATCAGTAGCTAAAGTGAACATCTGAAGAGAAGGTTCCACAGGCAGACTAGGTGGCCTTGCTACTTCTCATAGGGATTTTCAGCACAGATCACACAGACACAAAGAGATGGGAACGAAACTCCTCAGCCATTGCCAGGAGACAAAATAGGAGAGTAATAACGGAATGATGATTAATCATCTTCCTTCTTTTGATTACATTCCACAAATCTCATTCTGAATGGAAAACTGTACTCTCTGTGAGGCAGTCTGTTTTATAACAGAAGGCATGAGGTCTAAATGTGACTTGGTGAAGCAAGAAAACAAAGAAGCTTAACTTAGTGAAATATAAAGGCACAATGCAAGGTTCCAACCTCCTGACGGGTGTAGACACTAAAAGAAAACAGCAATTATGCAGTGAGTTATGGCAACACATCAAAGGCTCTCATGTAAGCCTTGAGCCCACTGGATTGGAAATAAGTATGTAAATAGTTCACTGGAGGTTTACACTGCTAAATCCTAAGTCAGATACAGTACAAAGAGCATTCTAAAGCCACCAGGCTTAATTTCTCTCTTCCTCTCCTCTTGCAGCCAAAGGAGCAAGGAGTACTGAAAGATGGGAAGAAAGCAAGCTCAGGCCATTTTGCCTTCTGTGCCCCACCCTGCTTCCCTTCTCCCCAGTGGCCGCCCTCCACTCTCCCTGGTCAATCATCCCTACCTCAGGGCATCTGCACCACAGACAGGTCAGGCACAGGCTCGGACCAGGATACGGAGCCCCAGCAGAGGGAGAAGGATGCAATTTAGGAACCACAACCCCCAGCTGGTAAGGGCCTAAAACTGCACGTGTGCCCCCCGCCCCCCTCACTTCCAGCTGAGGATCAGAGGCCCAGTAAGTTCGTATAGCACCTCCAAGGTGACACAGCTGGTCCGTGGAAGACCTGAGGCTTAAAGCCTAGGTCTCCGCCTCCCTGGCGCTTTGGCCCATTTCTGAGAGCATCTGGAAGGTACCCGGGTTTCCCTCGCAGAAGGGACAGAGGCCACATAATTACCCCGTCTTACTTTCCTGCGTGGTTGGCCACCGTGTGGGTTCCACGCGGCTCTGCCCCCCTTGGTTTTCGTGCTCCTCTTGTTTCTTCCACAGCACCGCTCCTCAGACAGGATGTCCTTTCTCACCCACACCCCAAACGTGTCATCACACCAACCCTCACTGCAGCCGCTCACACTTCCAAGACCATCCTCCTGCTTAGCACCGGGTTACATTTCACCCTGTTCTGTAGTTACTGTTGGAGACAGTGCCTGTTGAAGGCAGGATTTGGCCTTTCACCCCTCACCACTGAAGGTCCCATTTGCCTAGGTCAGTGCCTGCTCTACAGCGAGTACTCAAGGATGTGCTGAATTAAGTTAATTACTTAGCCGCTGGAAGCTCCACCGATCCAGCCGTTTCTACTCAACAAACCTCACCCAGCAGCAATTCCAGGCTTTTCTAGAAGCAAATGGCCACATCTGGAGCATCCTGAGAGTGCTGAAGTAATGCCCTGCACATGGGAAGCAAACACCACTGGTCTGAGCAGCAATGTGGCAAAGCTATGTTGGATCCAGTCTAGACAAGTCCCCTGGGAGCCTGCTCTAGCTGCAGAGGCCACACTATGTGAACAGTCCTATTTCCACTTTTATAAAAGCAAAGACCTTCCAAACCCTCTGGGGTCAGCTCGTCAAGGAAGCAGATGGTAGGGGATGGAAGAATTTGGCATCAGTACTAGGACCGTC
Source organism: Puma concolor (assembly GCF_028749965.1). NCBI lineage: Eukaryota > Metazoa > Chordata > Mammalia > Carnivora > Felidae > Puma > Puma concolor. Next base: position 26,692,308 of record NC_141675.1, on the reverse strand, counting down.
TGTTCTTTAATATAGGCTAGGCAAAACAGGCGAGAAGTTAGGATCCAGGGTTCCAGATTAGCTAGGAACAGCTTCAGTTCAATGCCATAAACATTTACTGAGCTACCATGATGCATGAAGGTCAGTGTAGGAAACACGGGAAAAATAAGGTTAAGACTTCGTCCTCCCCTAAAACAAGAGTAGAATCTTTGCCAGCAAAGTCCGACTCATGATTTAGAGGCTAACTTAACAGGGCGCCTGGGTGGCTCAATCCGTTAAGCATCCGACTTCGGCTCAGGTCATGATCTCGCGGCTCATGAGTTTGAACTCCGCATTGGGCTCTGTGCTGACAGCTTCAAGCCTGGAGCCTGCTTTGGTTTGTGCGTCTGCCTCGCTCTCTGCCCCTCCTCCTCTCTCACTCTCTCTCTCTCTTTCTCTCAAAAATAAAAAGAACCTGATTCAGCAAAGTCTTCCTTCCTCTGCAGTCTTAATTGGACTTTATTTTATCCTTTCCATATATTTATATATATACACCCATACATGTATATGTATACTATATATGTATATACCTGTGCATGTATATCCATACACACACACTTCCGATAGATTATTTATTCACTCAACAAACATTTCTTGAGTGGTAACTACGTTCTCTGCACTGCTGTAGGCCATGTGGATTCAGTAGTGGATAAAAGAGACAAAAATCTTCAGTCTCCTGAAATTTTCATTCTGGTGGCTTCCATGTCTGCCTCCTCTTCCAGACTGTAAACGTCTTTGGAGCAGGGACCACAACATGTTTGATGCATCTTTATGTCCCTGGCACTTGGCACAGAGTGAGGGATCAGTAAGAAAGGAGAGGAGGAAGTTAAGGAAGGTCTGAAGGCAAATACTTATAAGGCAAAATGAGGCGTTACCTCAAATGAGGACATGAACCAAATGCAGGGAAACGGCAGAATTAAGGAAATCTTCAAGGAAGTGGTGGCATTTGGATTAGACCTGAAGGATGCCTACGACATGAGAATGCACAGATAATGGGAGGAGACCGTTCTGGCGTCTATGGTGCCATTACAGCAAAGACTGTGGAGAGCAGCAAGCAGGAGGTGCATCCTGGAGGCTGCGGGCTTTCGCTTTGGCTCTGGCGCATGATGTGTCATGAGAAGGGGTGAAAGACAAGACCAAAGAAGAAGGTAGGGGTTGAGGCGACAAGACGGCAGAGGGCTTTCGATGCTCTAAGAAGCATTTTAGGAGTGACTTCATTCTACTGGCAATTATGAGCTGATGACGGTCCTGGTTGAAGGAAGAGGGGGCAGGGAGAAGCCCTGGGGATACTGTGCAAGGGCTGATATTTGCATCAGCGGGACTCTGACTAGAGAGCCCCTTGGTGCACTTTCCAAGCCAAGAGGTCACATTATGCCCAAGGGGCAAGAGGAGAGATCGGGGATCTAAGAGAGGAGCCCACAGCTAGGTGACACAGAACATCAGAACAAGGAAACATTTTCTCAAGTTTTCCTTATTTGGGGAACGACTGGTATCGCATTCTAAGTTCATCTTCCTCAGAGCAGATGAGATTAGGACTAAAGGCAGAAATACTTATGCCACTGTCTTCTAAAACCAAAACAAATAAGGTGTATAAGAAACATGGGCTGCAGTTTAATTAACAAGTCTACCGGCTGTTACTTGCCCAGCCATCCAACACTGCCATTTATAGATAATTAATGGAACTGTTGATAGGCTCTCGGACACAAAGAATAAAATACATAAAATAGTTCCTCTGAGAGTGTATAGTCTACTTAGGGAGCCAGAATAGTTGTATGAGAACATAAAATATAAAAAGCACCAAATGCTAAACTCCAAAGTATAGTAAGGGTCAGAACTTACTGGTTTCTAAAATGTCACTGCAAACTCCATCTGAAAGAAAGAAAGAAAAGAAAGAAAGAAAAAAAAGAAAGAAGGAAGGAAAGAAAGAAAGAAAGAAAGAAAAGAAAGAAGGAAGGAAAGAAAGAAAGAAAGAAAAGAAAGAAAGAAAAAAGAAAGAAGGAAGGAAAGAAAGAAAGAAAGAAAAGAAAAGAAAGAAGAAAAAAAAGAAAGAAGGAAGGAAAGAACGAAAGAAAGAAAAGAAAAGAAAGATTTATGGCACCTACTCCAGTACCTGGCACACACAAGGCACATAGTGAGTATATATTGAAAGAATAGATGAACAGGGTATTTCAGAATAAGTTATAAAGAACTGAGTGAGAACTAACTTAAAAAAATAACGTAATAAAGTGTCAAATAAATTATGAAAAATATCAACAAAAGCACACAAAAACACTTCTAATGACTTCTACAAATTTGATCAGGATTTGTGAAAAAAAATTCATAATCAGAATTCATAATTCAAATGGTGAGCTCCTTTCTGAGACTTGGTTCCTTAATATACACAAGAGTGTTGGACTTCAGCTATAAAATGCTCTCATTTTGTGAATTAGAACCCAGTTCTTCTAGGAACACTGGCTCTGCTGAAGACAGAAAGGAAGTATGTCCATCCCTCCAAGGTCTGGACCTCTCAGATGAGGCAGTCACCCTTCCTACAAAGCATCAGCAGAAACCACAAGAGTACCTCTAGAAGTCTCCTCTGCCAGAGACCCCCGGCATCAGAGATTTTCATTTTTCAAGTATTATTAACTACCTTTCAACCATCTAATCCAAAACCTTCTGACAGACCAAATTTTTTTTTGAATGAACATCCCCAGAGAGAAGAATGTCTTGCTTATGCTTCTAATATTTCCATCTGCTAAAACTTGATAAGGCCTGTTATATCCACATAGGAATAAATGACATTGAACCAAAGATGCCCTTCAAATCATAAAACTCCCAAATCAGTAACATCTCAATCTATATTCTCAATGCCTGATTTCCACTGGGCTTTCGGTTTGCTTTCCTGTGGTAGTTTGATCTCCTTGGGGTCTGAGTGCATGCCTCATTATTGGTGCTGCTGCTGAGAAAACAGAACTTGGCTCAGCCCATTACTCTCATTACAACTTTCTGAAAAGAAAACAACCTCTGGGATGGTGGTTTTCGGCCAGGGCTGCGCACTGGCTAGCTACTAAAAATTTTCGATGCCTGGTCCCACTCCCAGAATTTCTGACTCAACTGGTTGGGGGTGTTGGCAGAACACTGGGATTTTTTAAAAGCATCCCAGGTGATTCTGATGTGCAGTCAAGGCTGAGAACCACTGGGTTGGGCCATCCTAAAAGGTCTAAGCAAGCTGTCTGTAGACAGTACAGGGGCACAGTCCCAAAGACAATAAAGTCTGTACTTCAGGGGCCTTATCTGTAAGTTGGGATCAATAATGGCTGTAGCATTGTGTTGTTGAGACGTTTATATGAGATCATGTATATAACTATCTTGTAGTGGACATCTGTCGATTTGGTCTGCCCAACATTCACAACTGCTTCTGAGAAACCTCTTTCCCTACTTTCAGTACATGGACTGGACTCATGATCTCACCCCTACTCGAGGAAAGAACACCTGATTTTTTTTTTTTAATTTTTTTTTCAACATTTTTATTTATTTATGGGACAGAGAGAGACAGAGCATGAACGGGGGAGGGGCAGAGAGAGAGGGAGACACAGAATCGGAAACAGGCTCCAGGCTCCGAGCCATCAGCCCAGAGCCTGACGCGGGGCTCGAACTCACGGACCGTGAGATCGTGACCTGGCTGAAGTCGGACGCTTAACCGACTGCGCCACCCAGGCGCCCCAAGAACACCTGATTTAAGCCAGCACTGCTCCAGTCACTGTGATTAATCAAAGGATGAGCACCTGACCTAGACCATCAGAACCAATGAGCATCAGCCAATATGTGGGCTTTTGCTAGATCTATTGGGAGGGAGAAGCTCTCTTGCTACGAGGATGCTAAACTGGTGGAATATAAGCCTACAGTTGCTGAGGTCATCTTGCCATCATGAAGGAGAACCACAGGATCCAGAGACATGTTTGTGATGGCCTCGACTGAACACCTCGATCAGCCCGACATGTCCCCAGACAACTTTAGGTATTTTGGCCAATAAATCCCATTTTTTGCTTGAGCTAGTTTGAGAGATCACAAGCAAAAGAATCTTGACCAACATGCACTTGGCAACTTTTTGAATACACTTCGATACTAGACCCACTGGGAAATTCGAGATTGGAGCCTCTAGGATGGTTCCTTCTTGCTACAACTTTCAAGAACCAGAGTCTCTGGAGAGCTCTCAAATTCTCAATCCCTCTGGAGCTGACCTAACGTCCTGGTGCCCACACTGTCTCTTCATCTGTCCCAAGCCTGCAAAGCCCTTGTCTTCTACACAAAGTCAAATCACAACTTTCCTTCAAGACCTGCCTGGCCTGCCCCCTGATTACTGCAGCCGAATCTACCTTTCATGTTCTCATTTGCCCTGAACCCTCAGTCTACACCACTAGTTTCTAATAGCTCATGTGTGTATTTTATTATCTGTATTGTTTCTTTCTGTGCACATGTTTGGTTGACCCATCTTTCGTGTAAGTTTTGACAGAAGGGATCATGTTCTAGTCTACTTTCAGGATCCCCAAATACAATCCAAAGCAAGTAAATGCTTGCCAAAATTTAACTAAAAGAGTACAGTAGGTTAGGGGGTAAATGCAGACGTGTAGAGTGTGATCTCACTTTTAATTGTCAAATATATTTATTTTTAGGATATGGGGTTGAGGACATTTTTAGTTGATTTTAAATTAAAAAATTTTTTTTCCTGAGGAAAGCAAACATAAAAATTGAGTAAAAAATCCACAAATATGTGATGCAGTTATCTAGAATAGTACCAATGAATGATTGTTGTTCCAGTATAATGAATAGTAGCACTCACTTTCTCTGTTAAGAGTGTCCAGGACTTCCAACTTCCTGTTTGTCCTGTAAGGAGCTTGAAAGTCATTACTCTGTACTAATACAAAAAGATGGACGAAATGAGTATCAGCAACTCTTCTTATATCCATCAGAGAAGTCAAGTCACAGGGCAAACCACTGCTCCCACTGGGGGGGCCGATGGACACCGAGAATCACAACTTATCAGAGCAGAAATCCATGTGCAGAAATTTCTCTGGATACCTCTGTGGGAACCAGCGCCAGGGTGTAGGAAACTAAACCGTAATTGACAAATCATTGCAGGCTCAGTGTGGACAAATCTGAGAGTTAAAAACTCCAGGGGATGGCCCAGTGTTAGGGTGGCACCCACACTTTTCTAAGCTTTACCTCTAGTAGCTCTACCAAGTTCTCAGTGAGGATCTGAGGAAAACTCCTTGTTCTTCCAGCAGGGGGAGGGCAAAAGTAACCATTTTGAAATATTCCAGAAAGTTATGTTCTTAACAAGACCTGCCCTCCTATTTGACCAAAAGCTATCCCACGGGGGTTTTACCAGAACCTAATCAACCTGGAAGAAGGGAAATACCTACCTCTAGCGTCCTATAGCCATCCTGTCCCACCAGAGGGGGTGGAAAAAAACCAAGCACCTATGAAGTTTACAGGCCAGGAGCACAGCACCCAAAAAGACCAAGACTTAATCGTAGGGCTATGGATCACCTCCTTTCCATCCACATTTCACCACCACATCACTAAAATGTATTCACTGCAGTCTCTCTTGCCCACTACATCACAACCGGCTTTCAACAACGACAACAAAAAAATTGTAAGACATGCTAAAAGGCAAAAACAGTTTAAAGAGACAGGTCAAGCAGCATAAGATACCAGACTTAGATACAGTAGAGGTAGTGGCATTATCAGACGAGGAATTTCAAATAACTGATTCATATGCGCAGGGCTCTAATGGAAAAAAGTAGACAGCATGAAAGAACAGATGGGAAATGTAATCAGGACATGGAAATTCTAAGGATCAAGAAGAAATGAAAGAGATCAAAATCACAGTTACAGAAATGAAAAATGCCTTTAAATGGGCTCATTAGTAGACTGGACACGGCTGAGAAAAGAAACTCTGGGCTTGAGGACATTTCAGTAGAAGCTTTAAAAACTGAAAAGCAAAGAAAAAAGCCTAAAAAAAAAATGGAACAGAATATTCAAGAAGTGTGAGACGACTGAAAAGTAGAACATACTTAGAGTGGAAATACCGGAAGCAGGAGAGACAGAGAAAGGAACAGAAGAAATATTTGAAACAATAATGACCGGGAATTTCCCCCAAATTAATGGAGACACCAGACCACAGATCCAGGAAGTGCAGAGGATAACAATACCAAAACAAAACAAAAACAAACAGCAGCAACACCAAAAATTATACCCAGGCATATCATATTCAAACAACAGAAAATCAAAGCAAAAGTCTTGAAAGAAGTCAGAAGAAAAAAAGAACCTTCTCTATAAAGGAGCAAAGATAAGAATTACAACTGACTTCTCAGCAACAAGGAGTGCACGAAGAGGGTGGAGTGGAATATTCAATGTGCTGAGACAAAAAAACCACCAACCCGGAATTCTGCATCCTAGGATATTATTCTTCAAGAGAGAAGGAGAAATAAACATTTTCTCAGACAAATAAAAACAGGTAGAATTTGTCACCAATAGACTTATCTTGCAAGAAATGTTAAAAAGAAGTTCTTTGGGGAAGAAGAATAATATAAGACAGAAATTTGGATCTACATAAAGATTCAAGTTTTAATGGTACCCAGGATTTCTCTTAATCAGGTATAGTAAGACGCACAGACACAAAAACGATTGTCATGAAGGAAGAAGTTTTTATTTTACTCACAGCCCTCTGGAAACAGAAGACACTGGCACACCACCGAGGGCCACAAAGGGAAGAACTAAGGCAAGAGGGCAGGCAGAGAGAGAACTGAGGGTGGGAGCCTTTATTGTAGTTTTCCTGGGAAGAAAACAAGCAAGGTGGATTTAGAATTGGAGAGTTTGAATCATCTCAGTGAGTTCTGTGCTGTCAGGCTGGTCCCTAGTTGTCTAGCACAATCCTGGGAAGATTAGGAAAAGGGGACAGTGTCCAGAGTTCAAGAGCCCAATAAGAGTCAGGTGGGGGTATGGACCCAGGTTTGGTTGGTTTGCATATCAAAGGAGGGCTTGAAGGCATATCCTTTACTATCTCTAGGAATCAGTCAATCATGGGGACTGGCAGTCTCTCCCTAGTTGGGCGAAACTCCAGATGCCAGAGCCTCATGAATACAGACAATAACGGGACCTCTGGGTGGCTTGGTCGTTAAGCATCCGACTTCGGTTCAGGTCATGATCTCACCGTTTGTGAGTTTGAGCCCTAAGTCGGGCTCTGTGCTGACATCTCAGAGTCTGGAGCCTGTTTTGGATTGTGTGTCTCCCTCTCTCTCTGCCCCTGCCCTGCTTGTGTTCTCTCTCTCTCTCTCTCTCTCTCTCTCAAAAATAAAAACATTAAAAAAAAAGAATACAGATAATAAGAAAATATAGACAATACAAGAACATTAGAGAAGGAATACAGTTAAATACAAACTATTCTTCTTATTATTCTTAACCTAATTAACAGCTTGTTCAAAATAATAACGATAATGTACTTGATGATTATAGTTTATACGTAAGTGAAATGAATGACAACAATGATACAAGGGACAGGAGGGAGGAAGCAGGGATACTCTGTGATTATAAGGTATGCAGTACCCATGAAGTGATACAGTATTATCTGAAAGTGGATTTGGAAGCAACCGAGATGTCCTTCACCAAGTGGGATGGATAAATAAACAGTGGGACACCTGGATATTACAATATTATTCGGCGCTAAAAAGACATGAGCTATCAAGCCATGAAAAGACAGAAGAAGCTTCGATGCATATTGCTAAGCGAATGAAGCCAAGCCCAAAGGCTATGTACCCTATGATACCAACTATATAAATATCTGGAAAGGCAAAACAGTGGAGACAAAAGATCAGTGGTCGCCAGGAGTTGGGGGAAGGAGGGATGTATAGGCAAAGCACGGAAGATTTTCAGGGCAGTGAAACTACTCAGTATGATACTATAATGGTGGATACAGGTCGTTATAAATGGAGTGAACCGTAATGTAAACTCAGGGCTCTCGGTGAATAAAACAATAACAAAACCAACTTGATCTGCTTTGTATTATCCCAATGAGCTGGAAATTCTTTAAAATTTTTTTTTTCAACGTTTATTTATTTTTGGGACAGAGAGAGACAGAGCATGAACGGGGGAGGGGCAGAGAGAGAGGGAGACACAGAATCGGAAACAGGCTCCAGGCTCTGAGCCATCAGCCCAGAGCCCGACGAGGGGCTCGAACTCACGGACCGCGAGATCGTGACCTGGCTGAAGTCGGACGCTTAACCGACTGCGCCACCCAGGCGCCCCAATGAGCTGGAAATTCTAATCAAAGTCAGTAACAATCTATTCCTTCCTGGTTGCATGAACTACTTCTACACCTCCACCAAAGGCATACCAACGGATACATAGTCCCATTCTCCACAGATAAAACTCATACCAGCTTCATATTATTCTTCCAGAAACTTTCCTCTGCATAAATGAATGGCAACACACATGAACTAAATGCAAACTTGATTCTTAAAATTAATATAGAGTCAAAACTGAATCCCCATCATAGTATAAATTTGAGGGATCCAAAAATAAATCTGAAATTTTATGCCAAACTTATAAACACTTATTATTTTAATTTTTTTAAATGTTTACTTATTTTTGAGAGAGAGAGAGAGCACAAGTGGAGGAGGGGCAGAGAGAGAGAGAGAGAGACAGAATCTGAAGCAGGCTCCAGGCTCTGAGCTGTCAGCACAGAGACCGACACAGGGCTCAAACTCACGAACCGTGAGATCAAGACTTGAGCAGACACTTAACCAACTGAGTCACCCAAGTGCACCAACAATAATTATTTTCTTAAAACTTTAGAAGCAGAATTATAAACAATTGGTACTACCGTTCAGGAATAATATTCTCAGCACGGTCATCTGCTGGCTTGTTCCTGATGTTACTTTCATGTCACACGAAGAAGATACTCGTTTGCAAATGACATTGGGAAAGACCACGTGTTTGGAGATATTTTTTTCCCTTAAAACTGTCCCTTTCCCATTCTTTTTATATTCTTTAGGATGTATGGGATTAAGCGAGTTTAAGATAAATCTTGACTATTTGGTGATTTTCCTTCTCTTAAAATTTTGAACCCATAAAAACATCCCCCTTTAACAAATCATCAAGGCATGTGAAGAATTCAAAAACAGAACTTTTTGTCTTGAAAAGTGCATAATCTAGGTGAAGTAATAAGAATAAAATCCAGGTCATAAGGACCATTCAGTTTGACATGAGTATTAACACACTAAGCCAAGAGTCAGCACACTTTCCCTGGAAAGAACCGGATAGTAAATATTTGGGGCTTTGTCTCCAGTATAAATACTCAATTCTGCCCTTGTAGAAGCGGCCACAGACAATATGAGTAAGCAAATGAGCATGGCTGTAGGGCTGTGTTAGGATTTCTGTGGGTGCTATGAACTTTTGCCTTATAAGCCTCCTATCAGAATAAAATTAATTAAAATTATTTTTGATATAACGTTTGATACTTAACAGTGGGGGCACCTGGTGGCTCAGTTAAGTGTCCGACTCTGGATTTCAGCTCAGGGGACAATCTCACAATTCATGAGCTGAAGCCCCATGTCAGGCTCTGTGGGACAGTGCAGAGTCAGCTTGGGATTCTCTCTCTCCCTCTGTCTTTGCCCCTCTCTCTTGCTCTCTCTCTCTCAAAATGAACATTAAAAAAAAAAAATCCTAAAAAAGAAAGATCTCTGCCCATTTCCCTTCATGAGTGTTGGTTTTGCATTGATCTGATATATGCTCAATAGTTATGAATATACACAGTCCTGGATTTTTTTTTTTATCTTTCATTGCTTTGTAGATGGAATCTTTTCTTTTACTTACCCCACTAAATTATTATTTGTACTGGCTACTTTACTGAACTTTCCTGCTAACTCAGATTATCAGTGTACTCTTATTTTAAATATAAATAATAATACCTTGACCCCTTCTTCTTAAAAAAAATTTTTTTAATGTTTATTTATTTTTGAGAGAGATGGAGACAGAATGCGAGTGGGTTAGGGGCAGAGAGAGAGGGAGACACAGAATCCGAAGCAGGTTCCAGGCTCTGAGCCATCAGCACAGATGAACTCACAGAGCTGCGAGAACATGACCTGAGCCGAAGTCAGATGCTCAACAGACTGAGCCACCCAGGTGCCCTGACCCCTTCTTTTTAAATGTATATACAGTAGCTTGTATTATTCTCTTGAACTGTTACATTTACCGGAACTTTGACAACAATGTTAAATAATGGTGTCGTTAATGTTCCTAACTACATGGCAGTATTTCAAGTTTTTCACCGTTAAGTGTGATATACTGGCAGTTAGTTTATAACATATATTTCTAAACATTGAAATAAGAAAATGTCCCTTTTTTATTTTCACCGAAGACTTGAGAAAATCAAGAACGGCTGCTAAGTTTTACCAAATACCTTTTCAGCATCTACTAACTACAATTCTCTATTGAACTTGATTCGTGAATAGTTTATTGCAGCTCTTCATATTTAATCAATTCTCCTTCTTCAGAACGAACTCCACTTAGTCATTCTATATTTTCTGGGCTATTGGCTTTGGCTTGGAAACAGTTGATTCAGATCTTTTGCGTCATTGTTCACAAGGGAGGAGTGCGTATTTCCCTTCTCTTTGTCGGGCTTGGTGTGATTTTGTATCAGCCCCACTGGATTCACAAAAATGACTTGGAAACCTTTCTTCTTTCTCTTTATTCCTAAACATTTTAAGTGACCTATCATTGCAAGTTTTGAAAGGTATTTACGCGTGGTATTAGCAGGCTGGAGCACATTAGCTTTCGGCAGTTTCAATCCCTTCCAGTGTTACACACCCCTTGGGTTTCTACCGCTACTTTAGATGTTGTTAATCAGCATTCCTGCTTCCTTTTGCAACTTTCCACTTCACCCCGGCTTTGTATTGTTTACGATAAAATCAGATAAAAATCAGATCCTCTCATTTTTCTCTACCATCTAAGGGTTATGTCTAATTTCTCATTCCTAATATTATTCGTTTTGTTTTCTTGCTCTTTTTCTGCATTATGATGACTAGTAGATTATTGGTTTTACTGTGATTTTCTCTCCAAAAGGCTTTTTTCATTTATTAATCAAAGTGGTTGTTTTTCTCTGTCTCAGTTTTCAATTCTCTGTCTTTTCTTACGCTCATTCTGTGTCTTCTAACTTCCTGAACTGAATGATTAATCCATTTATTTCTATTATTATTTAGAAATGAAAGCTTTTTGAGCAGGGCATTTTTCTAGGTACAGCTATAACTCTACAACATGGGCCCTGAGAGGCAAGTATTTTCGTTATTATAGACCAGGTATTCTTCAATTGTGGTTTTAAATTTTTCTAGTGGATAGAAATTTTAAATGTTTTTTGTTCTGTTTTGTTTTATTAAAGGTGTTTTATCTTTTAGTGTTAGTGTAACTCCTGCTTTTATTACCTAGTTTGGGTTTTAATACATTGCATTCAGAGAATGTGGTCTGTAATATTTCTCTTTTTTGGAACATAATGAGGTTTCCTTTGTGACCTGATATAAACTCACTTTTGGGGCGCCTGGGTGGCGCAGTCGGTTAAGCGTCCGACTTCAGCCTGGTCACGATCTCGCGGTCCGTGAGTTCGAGCCCCGCGTCGGGCTCTGGGCTGATGGCTCAGAGCCTGGAGCCTGTTTCCGATTCTGTGTCTCCCTCTCTCTCTGCCCCTCCCCCGTTCATGCTCTGTCTCTCTCTGTCCCAAAAATAAATAAACGTTGAAAAAAAAAAATTAAACTCACTTTTTTTTTCTTTTTCTTTCTTTTTTTTTTTTTTTTTTAAATAGGCTTCATGCCCAGTGCAGAGCCCAATGCGGGACCTGAACTCAAACCCCTGGGATCAAGACCTGAGCTGAGATCAAGTGTCAGATGTTTGACTGAACCACCCGGGCATCCCTAAACTCACTTTTAAAAATGCTTTATGGCTGTTTGGAGATAAAATATTTTCTCCTGATGATTTAGAATTCATTATTAATCTATTAAGTCATCCTTACTTATTTTTGTCTATCTGATCTCTTGAGGACTAATGTAAGTGGATCAACATTTCCCCTACACTGTCTTTTCATTTCTTGCAGTTTGAGCTTTATCTATTTCTATACCATGTTAGCTATTTCGTAAGGTTTGTGACAGGTATCTCTTCACTGCCGATTATATTTGTTATTAGTATACTATTATTATGTGACCTGTGGTTATAGTGTGTGCTACCACTAGATGGCACACTCCGTCACACAGCGACATAGACTTAGGCTCACTGTTGTATCCCGTCTTTACTGGTGTCTGGTCAATAAATATTGGGGTGTTTGTTTAAGGAAGGAAGGAGGTTTAAAAATGCATGCATTTTGCCTCATTTAATATATTTGTCATTGATCTCAACATTATATAACAAACATTATAATTCCTGCTTTCTCTTGGATAGCATATCATTAATGTCAGTTACCAAATCTTTTTAATTTTAGATGCATCTCCGGTAGAGAGCATTTGGCTGGATATAGTCTTCTGATCCAATCTGTGAATCTCTTTCTTTAAGAGGGGGATTTAGGGGTGCCTGGGCGACTTGGTTAAGCATCGAACTGTTGATTTTGTTTCAGGTCACAATCCCTCAGTTGTGAGATTGAGCCCACATTGGGCTCTGGGCTCTGGGCTGAGTGTGGAGCCTGTTTGAGATTCTCAGTCTCCCTCTGTCCCTCCCCAGGGAGTGTGAATGCACACATGCACTCTCTCTCTCTCTCTCTCTCTCTCAAAAAATGGGGGGCAGGGCACCTGGGTGGCTCAGCCTTTTAAGTCTCCACTTCAGCTCAGGTCATGATCTCACAGTTCCTGAGTTCAAGCTCTGCATCAGGCTCTGCACTGATAGTGTGGAGTCTGTTTTGGATCCCCTGTCTCCCTCTCTCTCTGCCCCTCCCCAGCTTGCGCGCTCTGTCTCCCTCAAAACTAAATAAGCATTAAAAATTTTTTTTGAAAAGGGGACATTTGAATTCACATTATATTATAAAATATATGTTTGAATTTGTATCATCTCTGTTTTTATAGGTAATCCCTTATTTTTCCCTATTGTTTCTTTTGTTTAACTTTTTTGCCCTTATTGTCAGTTTTTTTTTTTAATTTCTCCTCTATTGATCATCAATTTGGAAGAAAATATATCAGATTTTTACTTAGAACAAACTAATTAAAATTATTTGTAAATAAAACATTTTAACTTATATTTCTAAACTTATTAACTTTAGAAATGAAATTTATGCCCCCCTCCCCACAAAAGATGGGAATATTAGTCTGCTTACATTACCTTCCTCTTCTTTCATTTTTTGGATTGAATTCTATAGAGGCAAAAGGAATCTCCTCACCTGTTCTCATGAAATTATCTTTTAAGAGGCACCTGGGTGGCTCAGTCAGTTAAGCTTCCAACTTCAGCTCAGGTCATGATCTCACGGTTCATGGGTTCGAGCCCCACATCAGGCTCTGTGCTGACAGTTCAGAGCCTGGAGCCTGCTTCAGATTCTGTGTCTCCCTCTTTCTTTGTCCCTCCCCCGCTCACACTCTGTCTCTCTCTCAAAAATAAACATTTAAAAATTAAAAAAAGAAAATAAATTATCTTTTAAACTTTAGGGTTTTCATATTGTAACTTTTTATTTTTAAAAATGTAATTCTTGCTCTGTGATCACAATACCACAGCTATTTCAATTTTATTTCCAAGTTTAAATAGGATTAACGTGCCTATACGTCCATATCCATTCTTGGGTTCTTTATTTTGATTTGTCTTTTTTCCACCAAAAGCAAGCAGATCAGCATTGTCCAAAAGAAACAAAACGCAAGCCACATATGCAATTTTAAATTTTTTAGCAGCCCCATTAGCAAAGAAATACATGAAATCAATTAAACACTGTATTTTACATAACCCCCGTATATCCAAAATACTGAAATTTCAATATATAATCAATATAATAATTATTAATGCAACATTTTGCTTTCTTTTTTCATACTAAGTCCTCAAAATCTGGTCACATTTCAAGTGCCCAATAGCCACACATGATGACTGGTTACCACACTGGATAGCACAACCATAGATCATGGTGCACAAAGAAAATGACATTGTTCTTTAGGTCCTCAGCCCAAGTTCTTCCACCCCACAGGTTAAGGAGATCAGTGTCTCAGAAGATCCACAGTCCTTGCAACACACACCAGTTACAAAGCAGTGGGCTAGAAGACTTTTAGGAAACGGTTAAGGAAGACAGTGTTTCTCGAGCTTTAATGTGCACATGAATTACCTGGGCATCATGTTAAAATATAGGCTCCGATTCAGTAGTTTGGGAGTGGGGCCTGAGATTCTGCACTTTTAAGAAGCTCCTGGAGGACGCTGGTCCTCAGAAAACACTTGAACAGCAAGGATTAGCTTACGGGCCCTGACATCTGGCATAACTGAGAATGTCTTTCTGATACCTTCCAATTTGCCATCTGGAGCAATCTAGATCAGTGCTAACGAAAATATAGCACAAGCCGTATACTGAATGTGGCTATTGAATTCCCTGGTCTTAATTCCTGTCATTTTCCCTCTAAGCCCTGATCATTGAGTCACTGTCTTCCAAAATCTGATGTTGCTGAGATCATTTATATGTCCAGTCTAATTTATTTTTTGTTTTTCTGCTTGGATATTTAATTCTTTATCCTTAAAGAACACCCTACTAATCTTATTGGCGGGGGGTGGGGGGGTGGGGAGGGTTGTTTGTTTTTTCAGAAGATGATGAGACTTTTCACCTGCCAATGCAGATGTCCTTTTACTTTGGAAGTTTTCATCTAATTCTGTGTTTTCTCAACTAAAAAACATATTATTTTACATTTCAGTCTTTCTCAAACTGCAAAATATCTTCTGACACATTCATTTAATATAATTTTATTGTTCCGTTTTATTTGCCCAAAGGTGATTTTTAAATCAAAGATACATCTTGAAATTCATGATAGTTTGAGATCATAGAAATACAATATGTTTTATATTTATTTTCAGTTCCCTTTTGTTGTTCTGTCTTTTTTTTTTCCAGAAAATTCACACAGTCTGATGCTGTTTCTCTCTTGTTCTCCATCACTATTATTCAAACCACTTTTTTCTCTTTGTCCTTGCCCTCTGCAATCTATGCGATTTTTTCCCCCAAAGTTGTCCTCTAAATCAAAATCTAATTTTCCACAAGGCTGACTTATACCTTCTAATTTGGGTTTTGGTTTTATGTCACTTCTGTGCTTTCCTTGGCTTTGTCTTTCATTACCTCTTACATTTCTTAGAGTTTAGAGTAATTTTCCTCTGTTTCCTGGAATAATTCTTAATCTTTGTCTTGCATATAACAGTGCTTCTTTTTTTCTTGGGAGTATTTTTGCATAAAACCAATACTGGTACCTTGGGTTTTCTGTGCCGCATCTGAATGTGTGTTTGGGGCAAGGATGGGGGGTAAAGTTCAGGCAGCAGCGATCCAACAGGACTTGGTCCTACACATTTCACATTCATAGTCCTCAGCTATTTTATAATTTGTTGTTATTGAGAATACACATTTTCCTATCATTATACTCTCAGCTGCTTGTTACTACCGAAATTTATTTTGTAGTCAGCTATCTTAATTAGCTCTATTAATTTCCAATTTTTTCTCTTAGCTATGATCTATCTGAAGCACCAAGGCCTTGCCGCATGCATTTATTTCTTATTATGTACCAGTCACTATTTCTTGTTTTTTATCTTACAACATCTCTATGAGTACTACTATTACCCCATAAGACAGAAGAAAAAAGTGAAGTTAAATGTCTTACCCAAGTTTACACTGCTAGCAAGTGATTAAATGCTGATTTGAACCCAGGTATATGGGCTCTTAAATCATTAAATCATCTTTAATTATTAAATTACAACATTTCATTATGTTATCTCCCTCTTTCCAATTTTTTTTCTTGCCTTATTGCAATGGTAAAAAGGAAGTATACAAAGTTAACTTCATTCTCTCATTTTTTTCTACAACCTGACCCATCCCCATTAAGGAGATTAAATGGGTGCCAGAAAGGTAAGGTCTACAGAAACTGTGTGCTAACTGAGCATATGCTCTTAGACAAAGGCTTAATAATTCTAAGCCTCAACTTCCTTATCAATGAAATGGTAATAAACACACATAAACACACACACACACACACACACACACACACACACACACACACACACACACATATTTTTTACCTCTCAGGATTATTGTAAGATTTAAATATAGCCATTTATGTAAACTGCTTCAAGACCTAGACAGAGATATTATTACCAGCACAATTTCACACCCAGAGCACTTCTATTTCAGGGGCCTGTCTGCTTGACTTGAACATCCTCAAGCCATCCAGTTGCCTAGAAACATGATCACATTTTCTCTACCACTTTGTACTCCCCAATGCACACACATCTACGCCCCACTATCCACCACAACCACTGTCATTTTCCAATCTCCAAAGAACTGTTCTTGTCCTGTGTCCATGTTTGGTAAACTTCTAGCTGCCTATTCATTACCTCATCTTCCCTCTTTATCCATAGAACCTCTATACTGATGGTTAGGGCAATGTGCTTAGCTATAAAAACACATTTCCAAACCTCCTTTGTAGCTAATGTTAGCTAGTGAAATATACACTGAAGGTGCTTGAACCAGCAGAAGAGTAGGTCTTTTTGCATGATGATTATACCCATATGACTGATAAAGAAACAGAGGCTCAGAGTGGTGGTACAGCTTGTCCCAAAACTTGCAGTCTCTCTGACTGCAAAGATGATATTCCTTCCACTGAACTACATTGTCTTTATAAAGTTCTCATCCCACTATTCTGGTCTCTTCATGTCCTTTATTATCTTCCAAAAATTAGTTAACCATGCTAAGGAAGAAGGCTCAAAGTGTCACTTGGGTCCATCAAAGAAAGCAGAAATTTTTTTTAAATTTTTAATGTTTTTATCTTATTTTTGAGACAGAGAGAGACAGAGCATGAGCAGGGGAGGGGCAGAGAGAGAGGGAGACACAGAATCTGAAGCAGACTCCAGGCTCCGAGCTGTCAGCACAGAGCCTGACGCAGGGCTCAAACTCACAGACTGTGAGATCATGAACTGAGCTGAAGTCGGACGCCCAACCGACTGAGCCACCCAGGTGCCCCAGAAAGCAGAATTTTACAGTTGCTTTTCAGAGACCAAGTCTTGAATTATGGTATGCCCCCAAAACATGGCTTGAAGGATTAGAATGTGAGCAGGTCAAGAGAATCTAGAGCAGGACCACAGGGCACTGGTGATTGACAACAGTGACAAAAATGCTGGCAACTGCCCGTGCCCCACCAGCTTGTCCTTCCTCATAAGGTAGGCACGCATCTCATTTGTATCCTAGGTCCCAGCTTTGCCCAGCGCCTATCACCTCCTCTGCACCTGCTCAGAGAGGTCCTGGATCTGAGATCCTAGGAGATTGGCGGGGGATCCGTAAAGCAAACAGCAATGCCATGAAAAGTATACATCTCAAGTCCCGTCCCCCACTCTCAGAGCTACAGGGTTCTGGATAAATGCTCCAGGGTTAAAAATTATTCTTTTAGAAGGTGAGTTGAACTTGAAGAAGGGAAATAACAACATAAAATATGACAAAAATAAGACCTATGTTGCAAACCTTACAATCCATTATAAAAGGATGCTGAGTATACGCTCTTTGAATTCTTATGAGCAAGCACTGTATGTAGTCATGATTCGGGATAAGGAATATTTACAATGGCAAGCTTAGTTTTCACAGGCACATGACATTCCTAGCAGTAACTTGTAATTTTAACGGACATTTCCAAAGTTGTTTTCAAAACAGAAGTGAGCCTTTGAAATCTGTGAGGAAGCTTCTGAGATGTCTTAACTTAAAACATGCATACATAATTAACTATGATCATTGTATTAAGTATTTCTCTACTTTAACATATTAATAAGAAATTCAATATTGTAACCATACGGCAAGTAGGGAACTCTGGGGAGACATTTTGGAATAATGCTGGCAAGTACCACATCAAAAGCATACATCCTGCATCCACCCATTGAAAAGAAGGGAAAACTGAGAAATATCCACAGAGATTTTTTCCAGAGTCTCAGAACGACTCAGTAGTAGATTTAGACCTAATATTTAAATTAAGCCACCAAAGGAGAATAAAAAAACACAACTAACAGCAAACCATTCATAAAACCTTCTTCATCAACTATTTCATGAGTAAGGATCTCAGCAGTGATGAAGAGCCCAGCTGCCTTATCTGCAAGAACAGTTCAGAACCTTGGACATCAGGGAACAGTATAATTTGGGTAACAATGGCATCCATAATTGTTTCCAAGGGGCTTTCCCATAGCAACTGATTTCTTCTCAGAGTTTGTATAAGGTAGCTAGCTCTGGTATTGGACTCATCAGAGATGATAAATTGTCTTTCTCACTGACTCCTAGAAAAAAATCTCAGGATCCCGGGGTGCCTGGATGGCTCAGTCTGTTAAGTATCCAACTCTTGATTTTGGCTCAGGTCATGATCTCACTGAGATTGAGCCCCATGTCAATTTCTGTCAATTTCTGCTCTGTCAGCCCAGAGCCTACTTGGGATTCTCTCCTCTCCCTCTGCCAGTCCTCCCGTTTGTGTGCATGCTGTCTCTCAAAATAAATAAATAAACATTAAAAGAGAAATCTCAGGATCCCTATATATTCTACTTATAAAATGTATCAAGTAGACTTCAATAGGAACATCAAAAAATATGTCTTGCCAATGTGAGCTTTTCTTAAGAACTCATAAAATAAATACATATCTTTAGAATATCTAATCTGGCATTCTGGGTTAAAAACAATTAACAAAAATTAACTTCAGAAGGAGCACTTAAATACCCAAACCCAAAATAAATGTGGAGAGAAGCACTACACCAATGACAAAGATCTTGGTTAAAGGAAAAATATACCAACAGTTTGAAGATTTTAAAAGTACAAAACTCCCTCCTTCACTTTGAAAGAACCTTGCTTGGAACCTTGCACATAGTAGAAACTCAGTAACATTTCTTACAGCCCTGAGCGGCTGTTTTGAGGAAATCAAAGATCACAGTTCACAGTTTGACACGGAATAGCAATTCCCACAAACCAAGAGTGTTTCAAAGTTCTTACTGTGCCTTTATATATCCCAGCATCTAATGCCTCATGGTTTATCCTCCATGCACCCCTTTCGGTTTACCTGGGGGGTTCCTGCATGGAGTGAGGGGCCCAAATCTTAGACTAAATGACCTCCAAGTCAGGGGGGTAGCAAACGTTAGCTGCATCAGACCCTCCTGGAGGGCTTGAGAAAAGACACAATCCTGGGCCCCATACCTAGAGGTTCTGGTTCAGCAAGTCTGGCTTGGAGCGCATGAAGTTGCATCTCTAAAAAGGCCCCCGGGACGGAGATGCTGCTGGTCCTTGGTCCTTTCCAATTCTAAAAACCTAGGCTTCAAGAGCCTCGTCTCCCACCGTTTGAGAGATTCCTTCAAGTCCGGGATTTTAGGTGCAAAATCACCGGAAGGGGACAATCCCACCCACGCCGAAGTACCTGCGCTCTCCTCCCGCCCACTTCGGGCCGCAAGCCCCCACGCACGTCACACTCACCGAACTTCCCGGGGTCTGGGGCCCCTCAGAACCCCAGAGACCAACCCCAGCTCTGCAGAGGGCCGTGGGGCGCCCGCTGCGGGCCGGAGGGAGCTCGCAGGAAGCCCGGGTCCGCGCTGCGCCGCAGCAGGTGGTACCGAGCAAGCGAGCGCCGCCAGCCCCGCAGGCCCTTTAAAGCCGCCGCTGACCCCTGACCTTGGCCTGGCTCCCCTGCGCGCTGGGGCTTTTAAGGGCTCTCGGGTTTTCTTGTGAGTGTCCAGAGGAGCTCCAGCTGTGTGTTGGCTTAGCAGCGATTCCGGAGAAGCCAAAGGCTGCCAAAAGAATTTAAAAAGTTCCTGAGAAACCGAGGGCAGCCTTTATCTGCGGCCACTGAGCTGAGGTCACTGCTGCTGCTTGGGCTGAGGGCTTACTAATTGGCTCCAACGGTTTACTCACTTGGTGGTGGCTTCAGAGCCCACCTGCAGAGAAGCAGAGGAAATTCCCAAAGAAGGTCGAATTCCCAAAGAGAAGGAGTACCTATGCTAAGGGTAGCAGTTCTCTCCAGGAGCTTCCAGGAAGGGCAAGGCTGGGAGGTGGAGAAGGAACAAAAATGAAGATGCGATTTAGCACATAGATCACACCGAAGAACTTGGAAAGCACTGCCTGTTCTTAGATGAACCGCTTGTTGGTTTGTTTGTTCCCTTGTTTTCTGTGGGCAGGTACTCACAGCTGAGATTTTATATGCTCACACGTTCCCAGCCTGTGCGCTTGAATTCAGTCTATCGGAGCCCCGCTTCAGCCTGCCAGCCTTTTCAGGCTGATGAAGAGACACGCTGAAATTACTCACACGGATGAGAGTTTACGGAAAAGCCAAGAGGACACAAGAGAGATGTGAGCTCCCCCTCACTGGGCATGGACCTCTGAAGGCACAGGGCGCCTTGATTCCAGGACGGCTTCCGACGTCCATTAGGAACTTTCCAAGCATTTCTCAGAAAGGATGGGGTTGGAAGGATGGAGAGAAGGAAGTTGAATGAAGGCACTCACGACTTTTCCCTTTTATTATCTTTTTTTTTTTAAACAAAGGGAACACAAATATGAGTAAACTAACAACTTGTTTTTTTTTTAATTATCAAGGTGGGGGGGATAGTTTTCCTCAGAAGACGGTGTATTTGCTCGAGGCCAAAGTTGTCCTGGACTTCTGGAATCCACTTAGTATAGTCGGGATTACAGGGTGTTTGAAATCCTGGACTTGAACACAGTTCTGTTCAATTTGGGGAGGAGGCCTCAGCCAGGACCACAGGGGTCTGCTCCCTTGACTCCTCTCTCCTGAGGGTGTGTGTGTGTGTGTGTGTGTGTGTGTGTGTGTGGCGTGTGTGCTGGGGGATGGGGAGGGTGCTGTGAGTAGTCACTGTTCCTGGCACCACCCACCAGGCCTGTCCTGACTGTCAGACCAGCCTCAACAGCCCTCCAAGGACTATAACGAGAACCAACACACCCCAACAAAAGCAGAATGGTTGGAGGCGATGGGAGGCTGTGCTCTTTGTACGCTGCCACGTAGCCTTGTTTCTAGAACATAATCAGGAAAAGCACTCCAGGTTCCATAGAATGGTTTCCCTGGTTGAGATGCACTCCCCACCCACCCCAAGACCCACCCTCTAATATCAGTGAGTCTCAGATTCTGTTCAGACTGTCATGGGGAATATGCCCTTGGCCGTCAGAGTGAATCCCAGAGAGTGACACTGAGGGCTGGCTGCAAGCTCCAAAAGCCGGCGTCTTGGGGACAAATTACACTTGCAGTTCACGTTCCTGCCTGGCCCCAGCGGACGCTTTGCTGGAGCTGTATCCATACACCTCCAGGGGCCAAAGATTTATTAATTGAGCCTCCCTCCTCAACCCAGAGTAAAATCCCAAGGGAGGAAAGGAGGCCATTTCACTTCAGGAGAAGGGTGGGGCCCTTTCTTCACAGTGAGCGAAGAAGTATTCAAATAGCATTGGAGTCAAAAGGAGGTTGGCTTTCTTGAGTAGGGTTTCTGGAAAGTATCCTTGTAGGGATGTTTTTACTTACAAATACAATTCCAGTTTAGTTTCCGCGACCACAATATGATACAAAAGGGGCTTTGGGGATCTACAACCTGTTCCACAGAATTCAACACGTCCCTTTCCTTTCTTTTGCTTGTAAAATTTAAACAAGCCTTTTCCCTAGAGAAATTATAATGCAAAATTTGTCTTATATTAAGAATTACACGGGCGCCTGGGTGGCTCGGTCGGTTGAGCGTCCGACTTCAGCTCAGGTCATGATCTCACGGTCTGTGAGTTGGAACCCCACGTCAGGCTCTGTGCTGACAGCTCAGAGCCTGGAGCCTGTTTCGGATTCTGTGTCTCCCTCTCTCTCTGCCCCTCCCCTGCTCATGCTGTGTCTCTCTCTGTCTCAAAAATAAATAAACGTTAAAAAAAAAAATTAAAAAAAAATACCTTAAAAAAAAAAAAAGAATTACATTTCTCCTACTAAGGATGCGTTAATCTCCTTTAATTTGTTTCACAAAGTAGCAGTTTAAGCTGAACATTTGAAGGAATTCAGGCACTAAAATCCCCAAGTTTCAATTTCTTAACACAGAAAATAGCCTAATTGGACTTCTATTACATGTATCTGACTTTGGCTTCACCGGCCGTTTTCTCTAGAAAAGGAAAAGTTATCGAATAAAAGAAAAGAAATCCAAAATTTCAAAATTGTGGAAAGAGTATTAAATGTTTTGGAGAATGTAGTTTCTAAGTGTGGTGTCTGTCCTATTAAATGGGGCCCCCAAATGTGGGCGGAAAATGGCGCAGGCAGTAAAAGAATTCACCAGAGGCGGAATAAAGGAGATAGTAGTTTACTGAACATACCGCAAAGGAATGGTGAGCAGGATAGGAAAAGAGAGGCTGGCTGTCTGCAAGCAAGTGGTGGGTGGGAGCTGTTTTTAAAGGGGGAAGGTGAGGGGCGCCTGGGTGGCGCAGTCGGTTAAGCGTCCGACTTCAGCCAGGTCAGGATCTCGCCCTCTGTGAGTTCGAGCCCCGCGTCAGGCTCTGGGCTGATGGCTTGGAGCCTGTTTCCGATTCTGTGTCTCCCTCTCTCTCTGCCCCTCCCCCGTTCATGCTCTGTCTCTCTCTGTCCCAAAAATAAATAAACGTTGAAAAAAATTTAAAAAAAAAAAGAAAAATAAAGGGGGAAGGTGAGGAGGTATGGGGACGGTGAGGAGGTATGGGGACGTATGGAATTTTCTCTTTTTTGGTAACTATTCCTGGTTGTAAGTAGCCAGTTGGTTAGTTAGACCTATGCATACTTTGAGGTGGGTCACTGGGACCTATTTGTATCAGCCAGGGGGTCGCTGTGGGCACTTGCCACATTCCATTGCTGAATCCTGTTGCCTAAAAGCATCCTCTACAGAGAATTCTCCACTAGTTATATTTGCTTTTCGTTAACCCAACCTCTACAGTCTGGGATTTCTGCAACTGTTTTAAATAACGAGATAACATCACCATTAGCAATATCAAATTGCATTCTAGTCTGCATTCCTTAGTTCCCACTGAGAAATACTGGTGGCATTTCCAAACATGTGAAACCAGTATGACCAGAAATATGCAGGATGATTTTGGATGGGAGATTATTTAAATGAACATGATTGACTTTCTCCTTGATACACTCATTATTATTAAGAGATAGGGGGAAAAAACCACATTCCTTTCACCAAGCGACACTTGGTGTTACTCTCCCATGCCTGCATACAGGTAGATAGAAAAATTAATAAAGAAAATGTAATATCGATAACTAAGCCAACATGCTTTCCTGAGTGAGTCCTTCTTGCGCTGTTTCCCAAGTAACTTCAAAATAATCCATATGCTATTGTGGCACATTTTGGGGTGGCCTGCCCTGCTCTTACAGTAAGAAGAAGTCTAAAGCCTCAAAGTACAAGTTCCCTTGACCTATGCCGCCAGGATAATAATTATGAGACTTTCTAAATAGTCCAAAGCTGATTTGAGTTTTGTTTCTCCACCTTGATTTCAAAGGTTATAAAAATACGCCAAAATATCTTCGTGAAAATCCTGTTGAACAAGAATAATGATTTTATTATGTATTTCCAAGCTATTATGGGAAACGTGCTCTCCCTGTTCATGCAACATCGCGTGAACCATAACATGAGTTTTGATAGTGACATGACTTAAACTGGCAGAGATCATTGTGTTTGCCACACAACAATGTCATAAGAATTCCATGCAATGCTGTATTTGTGTGTCTTCACATCATGGCTGAGAGCTTAATCTTAACGCTCACTAATAGAGGTCTTGATGGCGAAGCATTCCTCCGTGAGAAAGAACGTGAATATTTTAGACATGGCAGAATTCTAGGCTGACATCTTCCTTGCCCTTGCCTGAAGTGGGCAGGGCACAAAGTTAGTGAAAGAGGAGCTGTAAGGATCAAGGACAGACAGGGCCCTGCAGGAAGTGGGAGTGCACATATACCCCAAACCCAGTGGAGTTGCAGATGACCCCAAATAAGAAAGGACACAAGCACCGTAGATGCTTTCTCGTTACTCGTAATGCAAACACTGGGTAGCAGGCAAGCCCTGTCACTCACTGTAGGCTGTGCCCACCTGTCTTCAGCTACCATGGAGGAGAAAGCAGTGTTTGCTTTTTGCATATATGTATACAAACACACACACACACACACACACACACACACACACACACACACACAATGCACATCTATCTATCTATATACACATATATATACACACACACATATACGTTATTTTATATGTATTACTTTGGCCTGAGAGGAATAATAGAAGAAAGGAGGCAGGTTGAAACACAGAAAATACAGCCTGATGATTATGGATTTCTGCTCTTGATTCAACATGGGCAAGCAGGAGAATTTTTGCTTTAAGAGTTTCACAGTCTGTCAGGTTCTCAAAGGCCAATGAAATCATGAGACCCAGGTATTTGGCATAAAAGTCAGCGGCATCAAGGAAGGTGTTAAGGCACAGCCCAACAACATACTGATGTGGCTGCAATCTGTCTTTGACGTTCCATAACCTGCACTTTGTATCCTTTAAGGCTTCCTTTCTCCTTTGATACCTCGGCCACCATATTCACCCCCATGCTGTAGAAGCTCAGAGCTGTGGACCTCCAGTAAAGAGTCAAGGGGCCTCCCGGAGGATGAAGTGTGCCTCCCCAGCAGTCCAACTGTCTCTCTTTACAAGTGCTCCTGAGGTATGACTCATGCAAGGAAGAGCCAAAAGGATGGGTAGCAAGCTGGGCTGCAGTTGAGCCTGGAGCTACGGGCCAATGTCAAGTTTCCAGATTGGAGTCTGAACTTCCTGGGCTGCTTAACAATCCTACAATAACAGAAACTGGCTTTTAAACTCACCTCTTGAAAAACCTCAATGGCTTCCTGTGAAATTGTGATTCATAATAAGAAGTATATATTTGGTATTCATCCCCCATTCCTGGCACAGAGCTCCTAAAACCCTGGGAGTTTCCTGAGACAAGAACCATAAAGGCATCTTGTTATGTTAATGAGCCCTTAGGTGAGCCTTGGATAGGGTCTGGTTGCTATGGGAACCAACCCAGTGATGAGAGGATTGGAACTTTCAGGCCCCATCCCCACTCTAATTTCCAAGGAAGGGACAGAAGCTGGAGATGGAATCAATCACCAACAGTCCGTGATTTAATCAAATGTGCCAGGATGCCTGGGTGACTCAGTTAAGTGTCTGACTCTGGATCTTGGCTCAGGTCACCAATCTCACAATCTCACGGTTGGTGAGCTCCAGCCCCACCTCTGTTGGGCTCTGTGCTGACTGCACGGGTTCTCTCTCTCCCCTTCTCTCTGCTCCTGCCCTGCTCGTGCTCACTCTCACTGTCTCTCTCTCTCTAAGTAAATAAATAAACATTTAAAAGAAAAATCAAATGTGTCTATGTAATGAAGACTGCATAAAAACCCAAAGGACAGGGTTCAGAGGGCTCCTGGGTTGGTGAACATGTGGAGATTGGGGAGAGTGGCACGCTTGGAGAGAGCATGGAATCTCTGTGCCCCTTACTTCACCCTGTGCGTTTCTTCCATATGGCCTGGCTCTTCCTGAGTTGTTTCCTTTCATAATAAACCAGTCATCTAGCAAGTAAAACATTTCTTTCAGTTCCCTGAGCTGCTCTAGCGAATTAATTGAACCTGAGGAGAGGGTCGTGGGACCTTTCAATTTGTAGCTGGTTGGTTTGGTAACAACTTAGGCTTGCAGTTGACATCTGAGGGGGACAGGGGACAGTCTCATAAGACTGAGTCTTCAACTCGTGGCATCTGACTCTGGCTCTGGATAGATAGTGTCAGGACTGAGTTAAATTCCCAGACACCCTGCTGGTGTCTGAGAATTGCTTGGTGTTGTGCGGGAAGCCCCCCAAAACCTAACACACACATTGGAATTGGGCCCAGGAACCTATAAGACTACCCAGCACCCACAGGGTGGAGTTAAATTAGAGTCAGGTATAAAAGTTCTTTAGGAGCCTAGGTGCAGTCCACTTTTCTAACTTACATCAAAATCTAGGCTATATTGCTACTCCCCACAAACATGCCATCCCATACCTTCATACTTCTGCAAGTGTCGTTCCCATCTGCCTGCCCAAGAAATGTCTAGTGATCCTTAAAGACTTATTCAGATGTTACCCCCTCTATGAAGTCCTTTCCCCGTACTCACCTCCACTCAGTGTCAGTTCCGGTCTCTGCAACAATCTATACAGATAGGTCTACAAATGGAAACACACAAACAAAGATCGTAGCATCATGATTCTAACAGTTAACTTCCATGTCGGTACGGGACATCTATTGTTTTGGATATCCTCTCCTGCGACACATTTATTCTACGCATAGAATTTATTCTACGCGTATGCCATTGTTTCAGAGCCAATGAAAGGCCAATGAAATTATGAGCCCCCTACCTACCTCCCTAGCTATAGTTCTTGGTCTGGGGATCTTGGGTTCAGAGAATGTGTTTCCATTCCTCAGCAGATAAATGTGAGTCTGAGGCTGATGGAAGCTACATTCCAGTTATGGTGAAAGAAGACTGTCTGAAGGTTAGAGGTGGCCTTCAGAGCAGGAGGGAGAAATTCCTGTGGTATTAGAGCTCTAGGCTTCTGTCATCTTTAAGACTTTATCCTTCCCATAATATGTGCACACTCGTCAGGAAATAGCTCTTCTTGGCCTAGTTAGTTGTGTTTCTCTCAATAAAAGAAGCCTGGCTAATATAATGACTATCCATCTACTGAAATACATAAACTCTCTCTTTTAATTAATGAAACTATCTCTTACTCCTCTTAGACCCTGTTTCTGAAAGATAAGCTCCAATACTCACTGCTGCTACCTTGAGCATTGTGATTCCCCATTGTTTCTGCCTGGCCCTAGAAAGAGAAGAACCCCAGGCATTTACCCCCAAAACACTCGGCTAGTCACCATGTCGTTTGTCCCTGGAACTTTTGCTGCTTATGGCTTTTACTCTTTCTCTCTCTCAGCATGGACACTCTTGATCTACTTCTGTCTTTCACAGTAATGTTTTACCACAAATGGACTGGGCTGTAGATTTCCTCCTTAACCTTGGAATACCTAATTTCCATCTTTAGGAAATTTCTCACAGCTTCTGGTCCTTCAAGAGTTTCTATTTCTATTTGCAAGTGTATGTATTTACTGACTGGTTTATTTGTTTATTTTTCTATCATGTCCAGGACTTTTGCATAAAAGATTGAGCAGCACAAGCTCATCCCACCATCTTAAAATGGCGTCCGTTATATGAATCCCATAACTGCTACTTACACCCTTGAAAAGATCTTGAGTTTTTATTACTATTGCTGCCTCACAAATAAACACTGGTCTGGATGGCAAGAATCTAAAGAAGCAAATATAGACCTAAGGAAAATCAAGTATAAGATTTAAAAGAAATGCCAAATGCTCTGGATCCTTTTCTGCTCATTTTGCTTTTTTCCCTTTTCTTCTCATTTACTTGGTAAACTTATTCCCTTTCTGATTGAGTAACTCAGCTCTATGTTTACATATCTGAATTCTTAATTATTGCTGAACTGCCAGACGTAAGCATGCCAAGCACAGCATGATAATTCTGTAAACATGTCTCTGAAGAATAATGAGAAGTTTCAAGCCCTCGTTTAATTCCACTGGATATATTCAATCACCAAGTCATACATGGGCAGGATGTCCTGAGGTCATGCTTATTATAACTATCCCAGCTGCACGCATCTGAAATTTCTGAGCCGTGCCGCATTAGTTCCCTAAAAAGAAAACAACATAACTGATTGAGGCAAGAAATAGTTAGGAGGTAACATGTGTACAAGTGGTTGAATCTTGGTGTTCTGGCTATAACATAAGTCTGTATGATGTCTTCAGCCCAATGATTAGGACGCTTTTGTTGTTACTGCTGTGGTTAGAAACATTTTTACAGGAGGATTCCAAATGCTTCCCAAATTTCTGTGTAAAAAATATGATACAAATGAAATTTACACTTATACCATATGAAATTCCTATGACTATAACCTATATCCCTACCCAAGAAACTTGGGAGAGAAATTATAAATAGGAACAAAATGTTAATAGTCAAGGTCAGGGTTAAGATTTTATACTTCCAAACAAGTAAAGTCCTCTTGAGTTTCATTTTCAACAGCCCAAGGAGACAATTCTGGAACACTGTTTCAGTATTGACCAGAAAGCAGAAATCTTTGTGGGGCAGCTACATCTCACTTTGACCACCACTCCTAAAAAACAAGAGGGGCTGCTTAAAGAAACTGATGCCTGACCCCGCTTCTATAGTAACCATACAGTGAGAAACTCAAGGGCATTATGACTGTGCCCATAACATCTCTTCAGTGGAAAGCCACATATTAGAAAATCTCATTCATTCATGTTTATGAAAGGTTCAAAAATGAGGTAACTTACTTGCTTTCTTGCCACACTGTGCTTCCAGTGTTCAGGAATCTTCTGATTTCTTTTTTTTTTTTCAACGTTTTTTATTTATTTTTGGGACAGAGAGAGACAGAGCATGAACGGGGGAGGGGCAGAGAGAGAGGCAGACACAGAATCTGAAACAGGCTCCAGGCTCTGAGCCATCAGCCCAGAGCCCGACGCGGGGCTCGAACCCACGGACCGCGAGATCGTGACCTGGCTGAAGTCGGACGATGAACCGACTGCGCCACCCAAGCGCCCCAGGAATCTTCTGATTTCTAATCAGTAAGATAATAGAGTAAGTTAATTCATGAATCAAGACAAATCAGGGTTGTATCTAAACCCTCCTAACTGAATAAACAGGATATTTTATAAGCACTCAGAAAAACTCCATTGCCTGTGAATTCTCCCTAAACTAGTGTCAGAAACTTCAGTGACTATGATTCCTGAAAATATCAATATCCCTTCCCAGAACTTCTTGTTATCTGTGAGAATAAATATATTTTCAATTAGCCAGGTAGGTCTGAGTTTTCTATGATTTTCTGCTAACATCCTAACTGAAACAATTACTTTGCTTCTTGCTTTACCTAAATTGTTGCATTCTCCTGAGTTGTTATGTGGTATTAGGTTCTGTTGACCTCACCATGGAAAGTTTCCTCCTTTGTCTTTGGGAGACCATATCTTCTAGGTGTTATTTTCACATTTTGTGACATTTCTCTCATTATATTTCCTCCTTCAGTATTCTACCTGTGGCCATATTAAACAGGTTAATCCCTGATCTTCTGCTTTCCCTGCATGCTTTTGTATTCTCATGGCTTGATCCCTCAACTCGGAGCATGAGAACTCCATAACCACAACCCAGGACTCTGCTCAGTATTAGTACCACATCTCCCACTGTCTACTGGATAGTTCTGTCTGGATGTTCCATGACATTGGCAAATCCACAAACAAGCTTACAATCTTTTTCCAAAGCCCAGCAATGCCATCAGGAGCTACCAGTATTCTCCCAGACTCAAACATTAAAGTATTTTTTATGGATCCCTAGAAAGATAAATAGCCATCAAGCATTTATGACTATAAGAACTCATTCAGACTGTCTGTCATTCCATTTTGACTGCCCTCCTGCTCCCACCCACATAGTTACTACTAGAGTTGCAATAATTATTCGAGAAGATCTGCCTCCTGTCCACTGTTCATTGGTCCAGAGATAGAAACTGGCCCAACCTATGTTCTCAATTGTGGTTCATCCATGGGAAATAGAAACTTGGATCACTCCCTTTCTGGATGCTTAGATTGAAATTTGGGATCTGGGAGCTGTCAGTGACCAGATTTTCTATGTATGCATGGGAGAAGTTGAGGAATCCTGACTAAAGAGAGAAAGGAACAATAAGCAAACAGAGAGAGGGGAGCAGAAATGAGAAGTGGAGAAAATACGTGATGGAGTTCAAAATTTGATCCCGGTTGTTTCTGAGACTGAGCTCCAGTCCTGACGCTGGGTCTACAAAATATCTCCAAATTCCAATAGTGAAAGCTCTCTTATCATAAGTTAGTCCAAACTGAGTTTTAGTTACCCACAATGAAAAAGACATACTTTCTAGAAGACTTCTCAATTTTTCTTTAACACAGTGGTTATTTTTTTCTATCCTCTAAACCTCTACTTCGGGTTCTCATCCCCCAAACCTCTACAACAGTCGGTTCTTAACTAGGTTCCCTGTACCCAGTATATTTCCTGATTAATATGTCCTACGGTCCAATTCAAAGTTAACTTTGTAAAATATTTCTTTGCATATGCCTTGTCTTTCTCAGTAATCATCCATTGATCCCTATTGCTTGTGCGTTTCCGTACAACTCAGTGTTTACTAGTGCTTTGCATAAGTAGCTATGCAAAATCTTTGACAATATAGCCCATACTACTTTCAAACTTCTTCCACTTTTTATAAATGTGGATCATCTAGTTCAGTTAACCTTGTCTTCTTATTTTTTTTCCCTGACAATGCTATGAAGAATTTGATAACTGTACCTTCACTTACATTGTTTTCCCTACCTGAAAGCCTGTTTTATGAATTCTGTTCCATTCCACTTTTTTATGAGTATCTTTTCTCTGATGTAGAATTCAGATCATACCTCTCTAGGAAGACCTTCTCTGGAGTGGTAGAGTGCAATATGTGTTCATGATTTTTTCTTCCTTCTACAACTTTGCCAAGTTCACTGTGAAAGAAATATATTTTCCCACTCTATTTATTTTGGACTTTGCCTTGTGACATATATTGGCCCATGGAATATGAGCAAATATGATGGTGCTTGTTCTAAGTTAAACTTTTAGGCGTTTAACCAGCCCTCTTGGAGATTCAAATCTTTGCCATGAGAAGAGTATAATTAAGGTAGCCAAATGAAAATCCATTGAGCAGGTATGACTGAATCAAAGCCTGAAATCCAGCCCAATCCAGATGAGTCTAGCCAAGATCCACCAGTTTGAGTTTGACATTTATTAACAAAAACTGACCATTTACTGTTTTGAGCCACTGAGATTGTGGGGGGTGCTTGTTATGCAGCACTATCACAGATACTAATCTAACAGAGATGTTGGGTGAATTCTTTCTTTGAACTTCTAGAACATTGATTGTCTTTATTACCGGTTTGGATTTAGAAAATGCCTTATTTTTGGCATCTTTTGATGTTTGTGATAGTAACTAATATTTATCAAATATTTATATTTGATATAAATATAAATATTTATATTTTTTGCGTGAGGCACAGCAGATAATTTAAATATTTTATATAACTTATAGAAAAATATAGAAAGTAGGCATGAGTATTTCCATAAACTGATGTGGATTAAAAGATTGAGTAACTTTCACCAAACCACACAGGTGGCTAATGGACAAAGCAGGATTCAAATGCAGGGCTGTATAGATCCAAAATCCATGTTCTGTGCGGCTTTTCCCCTTGGAAGCTTTTGCCAGTTTGCCAAGAAGAGTAAAAACCATTAGTTGTAGCTCCTCAATTTCATCCAACCAAGAAAGACCACAAAAAGTGCAGTGAACTTGCAACCTTGTTAAATAAATGAGTCCATTTGTCCAATGTATAGATGAGGAAACTGGAACTCATAGGGGCAGGACTGCTCTGTTAGCAAGTTCACTACTCCTTCTATGTCTGCCATAAGGCGACTGTAAGCCAGTCATTTTCTGCCTCACTCAACTTTTGGTTCTTTCAAAAAGAAAGTGAAGTACGTTCATCCATGTGTTTTAGACCTCCATCTCTGCCAACAACGTACGCCCAATAGGAACTAGCAAAGAGCCTGGTCCTCTGAAATTGCTCAGCACTTGCGTGTTCAATCGCGGGAAGAAAAGGACAGAATTCTGCTCCCTGGTGAGTGGGGGGATCCCCTAGGAGTCACACTGAGTGACATGCCTACCATAGACAGTGAGATTTTAATATTTCCAATCTTTTATTAGCCTTCTCATCCACTAGCAGAGTGGGACCATGTTTTTGTTTCCATTTCATAAAACACACATTTTATGGGAGAAGGGAGCTACGTTCACTCACATTTGAGCAAACATTTCATGAACACCCTTTCTTTCCAAAGACTGGAGAAAGATTTTCTTTAATGGAAGAATCATCAAATTATATTATTAGAGAGGGATATGCACTGCCCATGATGCCCCATCGTTCCTGGAAATCGTTTAAGGCCACCGCATTATTGACAATTACCTTGCTGATGATGGATCCCATAGAGCACAACAATTCTCTACAAGGAGACTCTACCATTGCTTCTCTTGGGGAAAAACAATTATTTTCAGTCTTTATCTGAATCGGTCAAGTAGACTTAGACCTCTTCCTGGAATAGTGTTTTTGTTCAAACTAACAGCACAAGCCACAGAGTAGTAACTCAGGTGGGCATCAAAGAACAAGCTCTCTCATTAAGAAAATTTTCAATACAAAAAGTTTTACATGTTGCAGTGGGACTAAGAACCATTTTCTTTCAGGTCTGCAGCACACAAATGAGCTTATTCTCATGGCTTCTGTCTTCCATCAGCAGAAAAACCTCAGATTTAGAGTTTATTTTAGTGCAGAATGAAATTATTTGTAGGATGTGAAACAGACAAAATGTAGTTTATGAGCCTTTCTCTCTCTTTCTCCTTCAGCCCACGAATCCTTACTGGGGTAACACAGCTTCTGGATACAGAAGGATACAGAAATGGATAAGTAAAACCTTCATCAACACATGCCTGAAAAAGTAAAAAAAAAAAAAGAAAAAAAAGATTTGATAAGATCCATCAGTTGTTTTTGATAAAACCTCTAATTAAAACTGGAATATGAGTAAACTTCTAAGCATAATAGAGTGTTTATCAAGAGCAAATAACAAATCTCTCAATAAATGGTGAAAAATTAGAACTTGTAGTCAGAAAAAAAGTAGAAGAATGTCTTCTTCCCACCACAGGAACACATAAGTGATTTGTGAATATTTTCTCTCAAGCTATTTCTTGTCTTTCATCCTCTAACAGCAACTTTCAAAGAACAGAGGTTTTTCATTTTGACAAAATCTAATTGATAAATTCTTTTACAGATTGTGTTTATGGTATTCTGTCTAAGAAATCTTTACCTAACCTAAGGTCACTAAGATTTTCTCCTATTTTATTCTAGAAGTATTATAACTTTTAGGTTTTACACTTAAGTCTATGATTTATTTTTCATTAATTATTGTGTATCATGTAAAGTATGGATTAATAAATTTACTTTTCCATATGGACATCCAAATATTCCAGCCCAATTTGTTGAAAAGACTATTCTTTCTCATAAGAATTACCTTTTACTGAAACTGGACCACTTTCTTATATCATACACAAAAATAAACTCAAAATGGATGAAAAACCTAAATGTGAGACAGGAAACTATCAAGACCTGAGAGGAGAAAACAAGCAACAACCCTTTGACCTCTGCCTCAGCAATTTCTTGCTCAACACATCTCCAAAGGCAAGGGAAATAAAAGCAAAATTGAACTATTGGGACCTAATCAAGATAAAAACTTCTGCACAGCAAAGGAAATAATCAACAAAACTAAAAGGCATCTGATGGAATGGGAGAAGATATTTGCAAATGACATATCGGATGAAGGGTTAGTATCCAAAATTTATAACGAACTCACCAAACTCAACACCTGAAAAACAAATAATCCAGTGGAGAAATGGGCAGAAGACATGAGTCTTCTAGATGGCCAACAGACACATGAAAAGATGCTCAACGTCACTCATCATAAGGGAACTACAAATCAAAACCACATTGAGATGCCACCTCACACAGGTCAGAATGGCTAAAATTAACAGTTCAGGAAACAACAGGTGTTGGAGACGGTGTAGAGAAATGGGAACCCTCTTGCACTGTTGGTGGGAATGCAAACTGGTGCAGCCACTCTGGAAAACAGTGCAGAGGCTCCTCAAAAAATTAAAAATAGACCTACCCTATGACCCAGCAATAGCATTACTAGGAATTTATCCAAAGGATACAGGAGTGCTGATTCATAGGGGCACATGTAACCCAATGTTTATAGCAGCACTTTCAACAATAGCCAAATTATGGAAAGAGCTCAAATGTCCATCAACTGATGAATGGATAAAGAAGATGTGGTTTATATATACAATGGAATACTACTTGGCAATGAGAAAGAATGAAGTCCTGCCGTTTGCAACAACATGGATGGAACTGGAGGGTGTTATGCTAAGTGAAATTAGTCAGTCAGAGAAAGACAAATATCATATGTTTACACTCAGATGTGGAACTTGAGAAACTTAACAGAAGACCATGGGGAAAGGGAAGGGGAAAAAATAGTTTCAGAGAGGGAGGCAAACCATAAAAGATCTTAAATGCAGAGAACAAACTGAGGGTTGATGGGGGAGGAGTGGGGGAGAGGGGAAAATGGGTGATGGGCATTGAAGAGGGCACTTGTTGGGATGAGCACTGGGTGTTGTATGGAAGTGATGAATCATGGGAATCTACCCCCGAAACCAAGAGCACACTGTGTATGCTGTATGTTAGCTAACTTGGCAATAAATTAAATTAAATGAATAAATAAATAAATAAATAAAAGAATTACCTTTTCACTTTTCTCAGAATCGATTATATATATGTTGGTCTATTCCTGGATTCTTTATTCTGTTTCATTGATTTATTTGTGTGTCTTTATGCCAATACCACATTGTCTTGATTGTTGTAGCTTCGTAAGAAGTCTAAAATCAGAAAGTGTGAGTCTGTCAGCTTTATTCCTTTTTTATTATTTTTATTTTGTTAATTTTTTTAACGTTTATTCATTTTTGAGAGACAGAGACAGAGCGTGAGCACGAGATGGGCAGAGAGAGAGGGAGACACAGAATCTGAAGCAGGTTCCAGGCTCTGAGCTGTCAGCACAGAGCTTGATACGGGGCTTGAACTCATGAATGGTGAGATCGTGATCTGAGCTGAAATCAGACGCTTAACCGACTGAGCCACCCAGGAGCCCCCTGTCAGTTTTATTCTTTACAAACTTGTTTTGGTTATTCTAGATCATTTGAATTTCCATATAAATTTTAGAATCAGTTTTTCAATTTTCATTAAAAAAAATTACTGGAGTTTTTATTGGAATTCTGTTAAATCTATAAATCAATTTGGAGAGAATTGACATCTTAAAAAAAGAATGAACCTTTTAATCTGTTAACAGTTATCTCAACATTTATTTAGATATTTAATTTCTCTTAGTATACCTGTAGACCTCAGCATACAGGTCTTGCATTATCTTTTGTGAACTTTATGCCTAAGTAGTTCATAGATTTGAAACTACTGTAAATTGCATATTTTAAATCCAATTTCCACGTGTTATTTGAGGTATAGTTTATTTCTTGAAGTATAAATAACATGAAATAAAATTCACAAAATTCACATGTACATTTCAATTAGTTTTAAAAATAAGTAGTTGTGTAATCATCAACAAGATAGAATATTACCATCACCACCAAAATCCTGTCATGTCACTTGGCAATCCCCTACAGTTATCTCAGGTTTCTGGCAACCGCTGATCTTTTTCTATCATTATACTTCCTAGAATACCTTGTAAATGGAATTGGATAGGATGAGCCTTCTATATCTGGTTTATTTTACTGACTTTTAGAGTCCATTAATATTGTTGGTGTATAAGTATTTTGTTCCATTATATCTAAATAGCATTCCACGTAAATACACCATGATTATTTATTCATTTCCATGTTAATGGATGTGTGAGTTGTTCCCAGTTTTGCATTAGGAGGAATAAAGCTGAAGTGAACATCCATGTACAAGCCTTTGTATGGACATGTGCTTTCTTTTCTTTTGGGTAAACACCAAAGACTGGCTGATGGGGCTCCAGTTATTTTATCAGAGAAAAGTTAATATGAAAAATTGTTAACGAGGCCACTGAAAAGGCAAAAAGTGACTACCATGAGACTTCCCTTCCTGGCACATGTAAGGGTATTAGAACTCTCTGCTTTAGCCAACCTGGGTGGCTCAGTCAGTTGAGCGTCTGACTTCAGCTCAGGTCATGATCCCACAGCACATGAGTTCGAGCCCCGCGTTGGGCTCTGTGCTGACAGCTCAGAGCCTGGAGCCTGCTTCGGATTCTGTGTCTCCCTCTTTCTCTGCCCCTGACCCACTCGCATTCTGTCTCTGTGTCTCTCAAAACTAAATAAACATTTAAAAAAAAAAACCCAAAAAACAGAAGTCTCTGCTTTATCCTAACAAGTGAAAAACTTAAAAGATGGAAAAAGTAACATTCCCTTCCAGGATCCACAAGAGACCAGGACACATGGCAAACTGCCCCCAAGATTAGAGAAACAGATAGGTGAATTCATGGAGCCACGGCTTACCAAAGCAGAGACTCATGAGTGGAAATACCCAGGAAATAGGTGCCAGGGTAGGAAAGCCTAATTTGTCACTGATGAATTGTTGGAGTCTCAGTATGAACAACTCTGAGAGTTAAAAACTCCAGAAGGACCTGTCACAGGTGGGGCCCCACAATATTGTGAGATTTACCTCCAGGAACTTGAAATGTTCTCACAGTAAATATTGAAGAAAAATGCCCTCAACTTCTGGCATGTGGAGGAGGAAAGAAATAATCTTATAATATGCCAGAGCACTCTTTTTCTTAAGCACTGTTTTTCTTTTTTTTTTTTTTAATTTTTTTTTAACATTTATTTATTTTTGAGACAGAGAGAGAGAGAGAGCATGAACAGGGGAGGGTCAGAGAAAGAGGGAGACACAGAATCTGAAACAGGCTCCAGGCTCTGAGCTGTCAGCACAGAGCCCGACGCAGGGCTCGAACCCACGGACCGCAAGATCATGACCTGAGCCAAAGTCGGACGCCTAACCGAGTGAGCCACCCATGCGCCCCAAGCACTGTTTTTCTTAAAAAAAAAAACAGAACACTGTTTTTTGTTTTTTTGTTTTTTAACAAGGCCTGCCTTATAGGAGAAAGTAGTCAGCCAGAACCTAACCTGCTGGGGTGTTATCAGAGGCTAACTGACCTTGGAGAAGCAAATACCCAATTCCAGTCCACTCTAGCAATCCTGACCCACCTAAGAGAAGAGAAAAAACTGAGAAGCACTTGTGAAGTTCACAGTCCAGAGGCATAAGTTCACTTAAAAAATTGAGACCTAAGTGGGGCGCCTGGGTGACTCAGTTGGTTAAGTGTCCAACTTCAGCTCAGGTAATGATCTCATGGGTTCATGAGTTCGAGTCCAGCGTCGGGCTCTGTGCTGACAGCTCAGATCCTGGACCCCCTTTCGGATTCTGTGTCTCCCTCTCTCTCTTCCCCTCCCCTGTTCATGCTCTGTCTCTGTCTCTCAAAAAGTGAATAAATGTTAAAAAATATATATTTTAAAAAATTGAGACCTAATCATAGGACTATAGAAGGCTTCCCCTTGCCCCACACCTCACCACCCCATTACAAAAGACCTATTTACAGCAGCTCCTTTTGCCCACGATATCATGTCTGACCACCAAGAAAAAATTACCAGGCATACCAAAAGGCAAAAAACACAGTTTGGTGAGTCAGAGAAAGCATCTGAACCAGACATGTTAGGAATGTTAGAATTATCAGATGAAGAATTTAAAATAATTATAATTCATATGCTAAGGGCATATTCCAATATTACAATATGGTGGTGTGTTAATCACTTAACTCTAGTATAAATGGTATATGATAGAAATATTAAAAATAACTATAGTTCCAATAATTTGTTACTGGATATACAATATAAAAAACGTAGATTGTAACATCAAAAACAAAATGGGGCACCTGGGTGGCTCAATTGGTTAAGCATCTGACTTCGGCTCAGGTCGTGATCTCATGGTACGTGAGTTTGAGCCCCGCGTCGGGCTCTGGGCTGACCGCTCAGAGCCTGGAGCCTGCTTCAGATTCTGTGTTTCCCTCTCTCTCTGACCCTCCCCCATTCATGCTCTGTCTCTCTCTGTTTCAAAAATAAATAAACATTTAAAAAAATTAAAAAAACAAACAAAAACAAAATGAGGTGTGGAGACTAAAAGGGGAGAGTTTATGTATGCAATCATAGTTAAGTTGTTATCAGTATAAAATACACTGTAATATCTATAAGATATTGTATGTAAGCCTCATGGCAACCACAGAGCAAAAATCCAATAGATAAAGGATAGAGGAGATTCAAAGCATGCCACCACAGAAAATCATCAAAGGAAGAAAACAAGAGAAGAAGGAACCAAAAAAAAAAAAAAAAAAATACAAAGAACCAGAAAATAGTAAGATGGTAAGTTCTTACTATTGATAATTGTTTTAAATGTAAATGGATTAGGGGTGACTGGGTGACTCAGTTGGTTGAACATCGGACCCTTGATTTCGGCTCAGGATATGATCCCAAGGTCATGGGATCAAATGCTGAGCATGGAACCTGCTTGAGATTTTCTCTCTCTCTCCCTTTGCCCTCTCCCTCATTCATGCGTGCTCTATACACAAACAAACAAGTGTAAATGATTAAATTCCCCAACTAGAAGACATAGCATAGCTGAATGGATTAAAAAAAATTTTTTAAAGCCCAAACCTATATGCTACATACAAGAGACTCACCTCAACTTTAAGGATACCTATAGGTTCAAAGTGAGAGTGCAGAAAGGTATTCTACACAAAAGGAAATCAAAAGAGAACAGAGTTGGGGCGCCTGGGTGGCGCAGTCGGTTAAGCTTCCGACTTCGGCCAGGTCACGATCTCGCGGTCCGAGAGTTCGAGCCCCGCGTTGGGCTCTGGGCTGATGGCTCAGAGCCTGGAGCCTGTTTCCGATTCTGTGTCTCCCTCTCTCTCTGCCCCTCCCCCGTTCATGCTCTGTCTCTCTCTGTCCCAAAAATAAAAATAAAAATAAAAAAAACGTTGAAAAAAAAAAAAAAGAGAACAGAGTTAACTATAGTTATATCAGTCAAATTAGATTATAAGCAAAAATTGTAACAAGAGACAAAGAAGGTAATATCAAATAATAAAGGAGTTAATTCATCAAGAGGATATAACAATTGTAAATACACATGCACCCAATGTTAGAACACCTACATATATTAAGCAAATATCAACTGAAACATTTTAAGGAAAGGGTAGACAACAATACATTAGTAGAGGACTTCAATACCCCACGTTTGATAATAAATAGATCATTAAGACAGACAATCAAGAAGGAAACATGAGACTTGAACTGCACATTAGACCAAATGGAATTAACACATATGTAGAACATTCCACCCAAAAGCAGCAAAATACACATGAAAGACTTGCCAGAATAGACCATATGCTATTTCATAAAACAAATCTTAGCAAATTTTAAAAGACTGACATTATACCAGGTATCTTTTCTGACCACAAAGGTATGAAACTAGAAATCAATAGCAGGAGAAAAATTGGAAAATTCGCAAATATGGAGAAATTAAACAGCATAGTCCTGAACACATAACAGGTTAAAGAAGAATTTGAAAGAGAAATTAAAAATCTCTTGAAACAAACAAAAAGGAAGTACAATATACCAAAACATCTGAGATGCAGCAAAGGCAGTTCTAAAAGGGAATTTTACAGCAACAAGTACCACATAGGGAAAAAAGATATATGTATATATACTTTAAAAACCTTAATGTTTGAGAGAAGAAAAACCTTAATGTTATACCTCATGGAAAAAGAAGAATAAACTAAGGCCAGAGTTAGCAGAAGGAAGAAGATAACAAAGATTAGAACATAAATAGAGAGTGGGAAAAAAATAGATAAGATCAACATAACTAAGCATTGGATTTTTAAAAAGATAAACAAAATTAACAAATCTTTAGCCAGACTTTCCCACTAAAAAGAGGATTCATAAATAAAATTATAAATGAAAGAAGAGATATTACCACAGAAATATAAAGGATGATAAGGGATTACATGAACATTAGAGCACTGATATGAACTATGAATTATAAACCAACAGGTTGGACAGCCCAGATGAAAAGGATTAATTCCTAGAGACATACAAGCTGATAAGGCTGAATCATTAAGAAATAGAAAATTTGAACAGACCAATAGTGAATAAAGAGATTGAGTCAAAAACTTCACAACTCAGAAAAGCTCAAAAAAGCTGCCTTCATGAGGGAACTTGACCAAATATTTAAAGAAGAATTAATGACAATCCTTCTCAAACTCTTCCAAAAAGTGGAAAATGGAAAACTCCAAAAGTCACTTTAAAAGACCAGAATTACCCTCATACAAAAGCCAGATGAGGGCACTACAAGAAAAGAAAACTACA
This sequence comes from Puma concolor, assembly GCF_028749965.1. Lineage (NCBI taxonomy): Eukaryota > Metazoa > Chordata > Mammalia > Carnivora > Felidae > Puma > Puma concolor. The sequence continues at coordinate 26,651,909 of NC_141675.1, read as the reverse complement.
GGCCAATTTCTCTGATGAATACAGATGCAAAAATTCTCAACCAAATGCTAGCAAAACATATTCAACCGTACTTTAAAAAGATCACACAACATTAACAAGTGGGATTTATTCCTGGGATGCAAGGATATTTCAACATATGCAAATCAATGTGACATGCCATGTTAATAAAATGAAATATAAAAATCATATGATCATCTAAATATGTGCTGAAAAGACATTTGACAATATTCAACATCCTTTTATTATAAAAAAGAACTTTCAGCAGAGAGGATTGAGTGGGGAACATACCTCAGTATAATAAACGCCATACATGACAAGACCACAGCTAACATCACACTTAATGGTGAAAAGTTGAAATCTCTAGAATCAGGAACAAGACAAGGGAGCCCACTATTACCATCCTATTCAACATAGTACTGAAAGTCCTAACCATTGCAATTAGGTAAGAAAAGAAAAGAAGATACTGAGAGTACAGAGGATTTTGCTGATGATTGAGTTCTAGAAGATGCAGTGAGAGTTTAAGGAGACAGGTAGAAGAAGGGACAGAAGGATTAGGGGGTGCACAGAGCCTGACGGGGGTAAGAGTTCAGCTAATCTTGGAAGACCTGATTCCTATGGTGGCTAATATGGAAAGGACTATAGCACATGACAGAAAAGCCCAAAAGACTCTGAGAATTCCCAAATCAAGTGTCATAAGGAGGAAAGGACTGTGCCAAGTTGAGTTCACCCCACTTACAGCCATTCAAATTAAAGCATTTTAAAAACATTGTGGGTCCCGAAGATATTTCTCAGTGGATAGGGTTGGGACCTCTGCTGTATCTCCACTCTTCTCTTCCCTAACTGCCCCTCAAAGGCATATGGCATAATCTCTTCAGTGAATTTAGGCTCCAACAAAGACCTGAAGATCTTTTGACTTCAAGCAGCTTTAGGTTCTAGCCTTGCCAAAATTGTTAAAGTGAAAAATAGATTAAAATTCCAGGAACTGGGGGTGCCTGGGTGACTCAGTTGGTTAAGTGTCTGACTCTTGATTTCAGCTCAGGTCATGATCTCACAGTTGTGACATCGAGCCCCACATTGAGCATGCTCAGCATGGAGCCTGCTTAAGATTCTGTCTCTCCCTCGGGGCGCCTGGGTGGCTCAGTCGGTTGAGTGTCCAACTTCGACTCAGGTCATGATCTCATGGTCTGTGAGTTCGAGCCCCACGTCAGGCTATGTGCTAAGAGCTCAGAGCCTGGAGCCTGCTTCTGATTCTGTGTCTCCCTCTTTCTCTGCCTCTTCCCCGCTCATGCTCTGTCTCTCTCTCTCTGTCAAAAATAAATAAACATTAAAAAAAAAACATTCTCTCTCTCCCTCTTCCTCTGCACCACCCCCTGCCGCTTGCACTCTCTTGCACATACACGGGCTCTCCCTCTCTAAAAGTAAATTAAAATATAATATAATAAAATAAATAAAATCTCGGGAATTTTCTGGGCCTTAGATACTTGCTTGAAATGGCAGAAGGAACAGGTATAGGAACAAGCACAAATTAATATTTTAACATATCACATAGCAATCGAATCTTATTAATTTGGACCTTATTAATTGAGAGTTAATAATTTAGACACTTGTCATGAATGGAAAAATATTTTAAGGAACAAAATCATGTTAGTCAGCAAATCCTACTTGTATACAATTTATTTTCTGATTACAAATGATTCTTCTCTACTCATTAAGGTTTGTCTAAGTGAGCTCTATTAGAGTAGGTACGGTAAATTTTGTTTATATTCATTTTGGAGATTCATCAAAAAATGGTCTATTTTGGGACGATGTATATATGCCACTTACAACTACATAAGCCTCAATCCTCCATCTATTTATGAAAATTATAATTCTTACCTGATAGAGCTCTGTGAGGATAAAATACAAATGCAGTGAAAGTTGAAAATACACTAAAACAGAAGGTTAGGTAATGTTTAAAATTTTTTAAATGTACTGGGCAGCTCTCATGTCTAGAGCACTATGCAATACCTTGGAGATACAAAGAGATACATGAAAATACCAATCCTTGAGGAATTTATCGGGTTGTCCATGTTGTCCAGGTCCCCAACTCTGAGTTGGGTGTTATGTTCTGGGGGCCATGTAGACAGCACCCAATATGAAGAGATTAACAGGTACAAGACTTCAGTTACAAAATCAATAAGTCATGAAGATGTAATATACAGGGAATATAGTCAACAATATTGGAATAACTTTGTACCATGACAGATGGTTAACTAGACTTATCGTGGGGATCATTTCATAATGTCTAAAAATATCAAATCACTACGATGCACACTTGAAACATTTAATAGGGGACTGTGTGCCAGCCATACTTCAGTTTCAAAGAAAAAAAAAGTGAGCTCCTGATCCTGCATATTCATGGCTGCTCCAGAATCCGCTTGTCTTTCTTTTTCTGCCTCCTGGTTCACTTCCTGGCCAGTTCCTGACCCTCGCTTCACTGTAGTCTCTCTCTCCACTTACCGTTTAGGTCTGAAACTGAAAGTGATCCTTAGGGACTCTGGGACTAACTCTTTTCATCCCTCCTCACGCAGCCCTACTTTACGCTATGTGTGCTCTCCACTGCTCTGAATAGTCACTTCAACTAAGGAAGTCTTGCTCCTGCTAAGAATCCTCTCTGTCTCATGGAAGGAAATCAGGCACATAGCACACTAACCATGATATGAGGTAATACCAACTAAGAACCCAATGAGGGACCCACAGATAAAAAGTGCAATAAAAGTTCGGGGAGAGTGACCCCTGAGAGCTGGACAAATCAGGGAGGTAGGACTTGAACTGTTAGTTGTTGGAAGGGTAGAGACTGGACAAGCAGAGGGAAGGTGTGAGGCACTCTGGGAAATAGGAAGTAAATCATCACAGGGCAGAAGAGAAAGTCTGTGAGATGAAACCATCAGCTAAAGAGCAGATTCTTCAGTGGGTTGATAACAATATTGTGTTGCTGGGTTGTTTTCACCCTTTACGAATACCATTACCAACTCAATTCCTACCGTCATCCCCAGGGCCCCCATCACCACCATCACTGCAGTGAACACATACATACATACCAAGAGATACCCACATACCCAAATTTTAGAAAAGTACTTTATCTTTTAATCCTAAGAATCAAAATCGTTTGGATTACTCGTGATGTTTGGTTTTCTTTTAAGGGCTTAATGATGAAAACTAGTTAGCCTGATCCCCGTCGTCGTGCTTCACTGTCCAATATTTTGAAACCCCATAAATACAGCATCTTCCACATTTGCACACTCCAGATTCAAACTTGCTCAGTCCATGAGGAAAATACAGGTCACTATATTATGTCAGGGTAATTATTCTAATGTCTTCCCAGCGTGGTGTTCTTCTGGTCATTTCTGAGGCACTGGGCACGCAATATTTACATTCATTGCTTTATTTATCAATTCAGCAAACATTCATTTAGTTCCTGCTATATCCCAGGCACAGGTCATGCAGTAAAAAGTAAAACCTGACAGAACCTCTGCTGTGTGAAGTGTTTGGTGTTGGAGAAGAGATGGACGTTGTGTTGGTTATCTATCATTATCTCCTGCCACATCACAAATTTACCTCCAAACACAGTGGCTTGAAACCATGGTGATTATTTACTATCTCAGACAATTTCTGTGAGTCAGGAACTTGGAAATGGTTTCACAGGGTGGTTCTGGCTAAGGTTTCTCAGGAGTACAGACGTTGGGCTGTTGAAGGCTCACCTGGAGATGGAAGATACACCTCCAAAATGGCTCCCTCACATAGCCATTGGCAGAAGGCTGCCTAAGTGATCTCATGATATGGCAGCTGGCTTCCCCTAGAATGAATAATCCAAGACAGCAAGGCAGAAATGAAAATGTCTTCATGCTTTCACCTGAGAAGTCGTACACGGGAGTTTCCACAGTACACTAGGTTCCATATGTCAGCCTCAGTCAATATGGGAAAGGACGACACAGGGCATAAATACACGGAGGTGAGAATCATAGAGCAGAGGGGCATCGTGGAGACTGGCTGCCAGACATTACTAAAACGGTAACTCAAACAAGTGCCAAATTACAACTACATTATGGAGGTCTTTATAGTCCATGTCAAAGATATATTTTAGTCTTTATCCTAAGATTATTGAGACTCCATTAAAATGTTCTAAGTAGAGATACAAAGCTTACATTTTGAAAAGATCCCTCCATGAGTCCTGTCTTGGGAAATAAAGCAGACTGGGCATTCTGAAAAGCCCCTCCTCCATTGTCATGAAATGATGAGCTACTAGGTAAATTACAACCCATATATTTTTTAATGTACTGCTGGGCCCATAAGGAAGTACAAAATATCCCTAAAGGCCAGAAAAAAATAAAGAGTAAGTTAAAATTACAGGAGTAGGCAAATACGGACAAAAGCTGGTGCTTCTGGGAGAAAAAGCCAATTTCAGGAACCCAGAATTTGGGGGAATCCATGACTAGCTGACTTAAGGAACAGAAGAGTTGCACTTAGACTGAAGGAAGTCAGGAGTCACTTACAGGATCATTGTAGCAAAGTCTGTGTACTTGCAAAAGGAGCCAATATGGGAAGGAGCTCTTTCTGCTCCTTTTCTGCATGGAAAAAAAAATTGTAAAAATAACAACAGACTTGCTGAGAAATGATTACTGTAGGCTTGCTCTAACGTGGGTCTGAGATTTATGTTTATATGATCTCTGCCTTGGTAATCCCCAGACCTAGAAGTTAGAGTTGTTCCGTGTGATACCCAACCAAAGCAAAGGCAAATTCTTCCTGAATTTTGAATGAGAATAGAAATACTAATTGTAGACTTTGTTGAGTATACAAGTTATGTTTTTAAGAGTAATGACTGGGGCGCCTGGGTGGCGCAGTCGGTTAAGCGTCCGACTTCAGCCAGGTCACGATCTCGCGGTCCGTGAGTTCGAGCCCCGCGTCAGGCTCTGGGCTGATGGCTCGGAGCCTGGAGCCTGCTTCCGATTCTGTGTCTCCCTCTCTCTCTGCCCCTCCCCCGTTCATGCTCTGTCTCTCTCTGTCCCAAAAATAAAATAAAAAACGTTGAAAAAAAAAAAAAAAAGAGTAATGACTTAAGAAATAGAGAGTACATAATTTCCAAATTAGTAGAGGGGAATAAATGGAATATTTTTTAAAAGGCGAAAGATTTACACGATCTGAAGAGAAACCAGAGTATTGGAATATTTTTTTAAAAATGCATTATTCTACCATAGGAAGGGTACAATACTAACTTTATAATATATGCAGAAAAAATACATTTATTATGTTAATTCTGGTTATCTCTGAAACCATACAATTTAGTGGTTAAGAGGATGAACTCTGGAATCAGACAGCTTGGCAAAAATTTTACCCCCAGTACTTATAAGTTGTGTGATCTCAAACAAGTCATGTGTCTTCCCTGTTCCTCAGCTTTTTCACCTGTAAATTAGGCATTATAATAGCATATATCTTTTAGAGGATTCAACGAGTTAATAAATGCAAAATTCTTACAACAAAAAGGGATATAGAGTAAGTACTTACAATGTTACTAAGATTTACATTTAAAAAAAGAGGGCGGGGCGCCTGGGTGGCGCAGTCGCAGTCGGTTAAGCGTCCGACTTCAGCCAGGTCACGATCTCGGGGTCCAGGAGTTCGAGCCCCGCGTCAGGCTCTGGGCTGATGGCTCGGAGCCTGGAGCCTGTTTCCGATTCTGTGTCTCCCTCTCTCTCTCTGCCCCTCCCCCGTTCATGCTCTGTCTCTCTCTGTCCCAAAAATAAATAATAAAAAACGTTGAAAAAAAATTTTTTTTTTTTTTTTTAAAAAGAGGGGCGCCTGAGTGGCTCAGTCCGTTAGGCCTCTGACTTTGGCTCAGGTCATGATGTCATAGCTTGTGAGTTTGAGCCCTGCGTCAGGCTCTGTGCTGATAGCTCAGAGCCTGGAGCCTGCTTCAGATTCCGTGTCTCCCTCTCTCTCTGCCCCACCCCTGCTCACACTCTATCTCTCTTTCCTTCAAAAATAAAGAAACATTAAAAAAAAAAGAATAACTTTTTGTTTGCTTGTTTATATACAATATATCTGTGGAAGATTCACAATTCACTAATAAGCATGGTTGCCTGTGAGGAATAGTGGGAGACGGACTTAACACTGTAAACCTTTTATTCCTTTTGATTTTTGATCCATGTACATTTAATACTATCTACTGAAAATTAATTTGTGAAATAGATAGGTAATATATATATTAAATGAATTATAAGTTTTAAAAGACCACTTATGGGGCGCCTGGGTGGCGCAGTCGGTTGAGCGTCCGACTTCAGCCAGGTCACGATCTCGCGGTCCGTGAGTTTGAGCCCCGCGTCGGGCTCTGGGCTGATGGCTCGGAGCCTGGAGCCTGTTTCCGATTCTGTGTCTCCCTCTCTCTCTGCCCCTCCCCCGTTCATGCTCTGTCTCTCTCTGTCCGAAAAATAAATAAATGTTGAAAAAAAAAAATTAAAAAAAAAAAAATAATAAAAGACCACTTATGTATTAGAATTGGCTAAGTGCTGTAACGAATAGACCCAAATTCCACAGAAATATATACATTGTTCAATTATCCCTGGGTACCGTTCCATGACTTTTTTCTATTCCTCAGCCTGATCTATACCTCTGTAAATAGTCTGTTTATTAAACTTTCTTCAAATTACCCAATTTGAGTCTGTCATTGAAGACAAAGAAAAGTGGAAACCACCAATCTGAGGGGTGACTGATGTGCCCAATTAGATGTGTCTCTTTTACCATTTCTTTGACACAAGTCTCATGCTGACTGTCCATCCTCTGGGGTCTCTGGTGATTAAAAGGAAACACACCAAACTTTTTGGCTTAGCTATGATTTGCAGCTCTTCGCAGCTGTTTTCTCCTTAAAAACTCTCACAGCATTGAGCAATCTCTCAGCAAATTTTAACATTAAGATTGAAGAAAGTTGAGATTCTTTTTTAATGTCTGACATTCTTCCATAGTGATCAAGGTGGAAATAAGACATTTTGTATGATGTATTACATATGATGTATACTTTGGCTGTATGATACATTGTATACTGCTACAGGCCCAAAATTAAAATGTTGAAAGAAATATGTGTATGACTCTTCAAAAATCTAAAGACAGTGGACACTTTGGGAACAGTTCCAAGTTTAACTGGGAAAGACATATCTCTACAATAGCTAAACTCATGGTGCATTATTTAACTTCATCTAAGGTTAAATGCTTTAGTGAGAAAACTTAGAAATGCCATTGGCGTATGGCTAAGTAAGCTGTCTGAACAATTCCACAGTCTAAGGCTATGGGCTAAGCTTTGGTAAGTCTGCAAATACTATTTATATTCATCCCAACACAGCTGAACTAGGTAAACAATTTAGTAAACAAAGGTGTTGGGAGGGGCGGGAATAGCACAAAATGTACTTGGAGGGCCAGGCAGGGTCAAATATTATGTAGGCATGTGGTGGAGGTCGGATCGTACCAAACTCATTGAGAAATCTGTGAAGGGTTTTAGGCAGGAAAGTGACATGAGTCCATTTACATTTTAAGTAGAACACTGTCCCTGCTTTGTGATAACTAAAGGAAGAGAATGGATGCACAGAAACCACATTGGCGACTACTGCAATGGTCCAAGTAAGAGGTATTGTGATGGACTAGATTGATGGCAGTGAAATAGAGAGAAGTGGACAGAGTCTAGCTGCAATTTGAAAAAAAAAAATTATTTTGGTTTGGTAACAGATCTGATGTGAGATTTGAAGGGAAGCGAAGTGTTTAGAGCTGGTCTGTTAGTTTCTGGCTTGAGTTTCTGGGTGGATGACAGCTTTTAATGAGATGGGTGGGCTAAGAGAAAAGTGTTCTTGTCACAGTCCTAATAGCTGAGAAAATGAGTGCTTCTAACTGGACGATGTTTCTGTTTTCTTAAACCAAACAAAATCATCATCTTCAATATGGAAGTTTTCACATACTTGGAAACCAATGTTAAGGAGCAGATGTGAACATGTGAGATCAAAACAGCTGAGTGGAAGTTGAATGTCTCTCTATAAAAATGTGAGAAATTGAAGGGAGACAGCTCTGTGCTGGGGCAGGCTGGCGGGGGGGGGGGGGGGGGGGGGGGCGGGGCGGAGATTGAGAGACCCTCAGCCTTGGTGTGAACAGTAGCTGAAGATCACCTAGTAATCTCCCTAGCTAGTGGAGTGTGAGCAACTCTAGCTGTGCCTTGCCAAGCTGAGGAGTGGGCAAAGAGGCCGGGATGAAAGTTTAAATAATCCAAGGTTGGGGTAAGGGGCCATGCCATGCTATCCTCTTGGTCAAATGAAAATGGATCTTGAAAAGAAGGCTTTATCTTAAGAAAAAGATAAGAGAGCTTTTCTATCCTCATTTGATCTTGAATACCTTTGTGAAGTCATACTGATAGTCAGCAGTACCAGTGTTGGGAACTTCTTCTTAAATCAATGTAGTCTCTGAATTATGTTTAATTAAACCATCGTCTCTATCCTGGCCTTAAGAAAGCTAGCAAACAGTCAGGAGTCATCACCTTTATGGCAATAACTTTAAGTTAGCACTCGTAAAGACTAAAGGAACCCAGAAGTCAGGTGTCCCCACATGTAGTCTCTGTTTTTGCTCTTGATGATGTTTGACCACCCCAGACTCAAAAACTAGTTGCATTCTCTAAAGAGAATTGACTCATATTAAAAGCATTAATGAGCCATGCAGATTTTGTTGACGGCTTTTGCAGGGGCAGTTGCTATACTGCCCTTAATCAATATGGGCCCTGATCACACACCACAAAGCAAAGTGATAAAAATTCTCATTCGACATGTTATCCTAAGTCCCTTCTTCCCCCCACCATCTCCCCTGGGAGTTCTCCTTGGCCATTCCCTTATAGGATACTCCATTTCTCTACGCTCCCCCCTCCAACCCCAACACCTCCCCCATTTTATTGGGCTTTTCTTTCTGAAGTGTAAACCACAACCTACCACAGATGTTAAATAAGAAGCCCTCAATGAGTGGAAGCCTTTATCCTATTTTTCTCTCACAATTTTATTCACTATTGAAGTTCTTAGGTTTTGCTCGGCTTAGCTAAATCGAGTACACATGGCATCTTTCCAACTTTGCAACCATAGGCACTGTTGTTAAACCACTGATTCCTCCAGCACCAGCACCAGGAAAACAGGAAGGTTCCAATACATGTATGTGGTGCATTAAATGTATCTGGGCTTCTTGAGGACGCAGTTCCCAAGAGAGTAAGTTGAGGCCGATCCACAGAGGACCACAACTCAAAGGATGAGAGCCAGAAGAGATTGGGGATGCTCATTAATTGATGATCAAAGCCAGAGATGGGGCTGAATGGAAAGACAACAGGCCCACAAATGGAATGTACAGGACTCCAGGTCCCAGACATGTCACCCCTTTGTCCTGTGTCTTATTAGCATTACCGTAGAGAGGATACAACATGGAAGAGGTAAAATACCATCCAGTCTTTCTCAACCTGAACCAGAGAAGACATATTTATTTGCGTGTCTGTTTCCCAAAATCTCCCAAGAATGATACATAATCAGTACAATTCTAGATACAAAGGGAAGAAGTTAATTCAGAGCATGCAAAGGATGCGTTAGGTCAGTGGTTTGCAATATTAGTGAGTATCAACCCTCCCCCCCCACCAAGGGCTTGTTAAAACACAGACTGCTGGACCCCACCTCCAGAGTTTCTGATTCAGAAGGTATAGGGTGGAGCCTGAAAATGTGCATTTCTAATAAGCTCCTGCGCATCCGTCTGGGAGCACACTTGGTGAACCACCACCTTATTAGGGAATAATTCCCTTGGAGAATTCTGGTTGCTGAAGGTCTTACTGGATTAAGTCGTATGTAGTTTCTCTTCCATGTATATCAGTGTTCTGACTCATGATTTTAGTGCCGTCCTTCCTACAGTGAAGGTTCTGTGACATTTAGAAGCCATCAGGAAATATTAGCAGTATGTAGACCTTGCCATTGGAATTGATTTTTAATTCTTTCCTCCAAAGTGCATTTATCAAACTTAACACCATAATAGCAGACTAGATGGTTCACAACTGAAAATAAAGTGGCTTTGAAATATAACCAAACGGGATATTACACTATACAGGTATACTGATTATTCAATCAATTTTAACTAACCTCCAATAATGTACTTGGGACACATCAGATGCCACAGCACAAATGCATAGGACACATTTTCTACCACAATCCAGCAGGAAAAAGAGATGAGGAGTATACAAATACCTCCATCAGTGAAGTAACATTTTAATGGCACTAACCCAAAGGCTATATGAGTTTTTAAAGTAAAAAACAAATACAAAAAAAAATTTTTTTAAGTCTCTCTGTGCATAAAAAAAGAAAGAGATTTCCCACCTCCCTTTTCTTAGAGCATTTACCTTAGAAAATTTATATTTGTAAATTCTTTGACTGCCTTTTTGAGATATATGTAAATCTTCTAAAAAGCTAAATAAGCCTCATGACAATTTTACAACCCAGAAATGTTTTCCTCAAGGATTTGGGAGCTGTCTCTTTAAAGTGTAATGAATGAACATAGCGCCTCTAGCTTCCAGTTTCCATGGTAGGGTAGGATCCTAACTTTGGCAGGGCACCTGGCTTCAAGATGCAAAGCTTGGCATAGAAAGCATGTCCTACTATTTTTCCTTTGGATAAAGGCAGTTGCAAACACCCAATTATCAGATGAATTCAGGATGAACCGTGTGTGACAAAAGGTGCTGTCAGGTCTTCTTCCTTGAGAACTAGTTATTTATCTCCAGAACACATGTGCGATGGGTTATACCTGCTTGGCTATACAAAAGGGTGAGGTTTCTTTCTTTCTTTGCAACCGTATGGCAGATTGCCTGTAATGCACATCACCATCTGGTTCAATCATGCCACCGTTTTCTTTCTTTCCTCTATTTTGTGGCGAGGAATTTCTGCATCAGCAAGAGATTTATATCCTTAATTACATTGCCTCCAAAGTAACACGCTAGGGAAAAAACATTTCTGACCAGGTAAATGGCAGATGGGAGAAAGTCTCCTAAGGGAGAGGCCCGGAAGGTGGGGTAGGATGTTGACTGAAGAGAGAAGGGGGCGTTTCAGGCAGAACACATGACCCAAGCAAGGGCTCAAGTGGTACAATGCAAAGATGTTCAAGGAAAGGTGGAGAAATCAACTTAGCTAGAGTGAGGGACGGCTCACCTGAGAAGCAGACTTAGAAGAGAGGGTCCTGAATACCACGCCAAAGCATCTGTTTTGTCTCAGAGCTTGTAATCAAAGCATACATGATTAACAGGGCTCCCTCAAAGCAGACAAGTATCAAGTGAAGGTAAATGACTCAATACAAACTTCACCCAAACCAAAGAAGACTATTTTTCAGTGGAAATAGCCCACCCTTGGAATTTCATTTAGAAAGCTGAAGAATCTTTAAGGTCCCATTTATCAATATCTCAATCCTAATAATTTAATCAACAAATTTTTACATAATATCCACTTTGTACTAGGTACTGAGCTAAGCACTGAAGATTTGGAAATAAATAAAAGAGAAATGGTTTCTGTCTTCAGAGAGCTTATAGACTATTGGGTAGGTACAAATGTGATACTTACATTTATTAATCTCTTTGCTATGCTAGGCATTGTGCTAGGCATTTAACCCAATTGCCAAAGCAAGCATTATTGTACTCACTTCACAGATGCAGAAACAGCCTCAGAGAGTATACAGCGCTCAAACTGACGTAGTCTGAAATGCAAGGTAAGATTATAAATGCAGTTCTTTTGAGTTCAGCCACCACCCTCTGTATTGCAAGTTATGAAAGCACACATTCCTGCCTTGTTCCTATCCTCAGCAGGAAATAAGTCCGTCCTTCTTTATTATGCACGATGTCAGCTGTAGGTTTTTTGTAGATGTCCTTTATCAGTTTGAGGAATTTCCTTCCTATTTCTAGTTCACTGAACATTTATATCATTCAAGAATGTTGAACTTTGTCAAGTGCTTCTTAATCGTCTATTAAAATGATCATATGACTTTCCTAGTGTATTCTGTTAATATAGTGATTTACACTGATTAATTGCAAATGTTAAATCAACCTTACATTCCTAGGATGAACTCTAATTAGTCGTGATGTATCTTCCCTCTTGCTATCTCTTTTTACTAAAGTATAATTGACGTATGTGATCAGGTATACCATATAATGATTAAATATTTGTATATATTGCAAAATTATTACCACAATAAGCACATACATAGTTGCAAAACTGTTTTTTCTTCTGATGAGAACTTTTAAGATCTCCTCTCATACCAACTTACAAGTATGCAATACAGTATTATTAACCATAACCACCATGCTGTAGATTACATCCCCATGACTCAGATATTTTGTTACTGAAAATTTGTACCTTTTGACCCCCTTCACCTATTTGCTAATACTTTGTTAATGATTTTTATATCTATAATTATGAAAAATACTGATCTATGGTAATTTCTTTGAATGTTTTGATATAAAGGTAATGCTAGCATTAGAATAAGTTGTGCAGTGGTCACTTCTATTTTCTAAAAAAAGCTTGTATACATTTTTTCTTCATTAAATTTTTCATAGGCTTCACCACTGTAACCATCGGGACCTAGAGTTATCTCAGAAAGATAGTTTTCGATAATAAATTCAATCTTTAATACATACACTAGAACTATTCAGACTTTTTTTCCTGTGCCATTTTTTGGTAAGGTGTATTTTCCAATAAATTTGTCCATTTTGTCAAAAAAAATTTTAACGTGTTGGCAATAAAATTGTTCCTAAAATTTTCTTATTATACTTTTAATTTTTGAAGGATCTGTAGTTGATAATCTCTCATTCCTGCTATTGGTGATTTGTATTCTCTCCTTTTTTTAAAAAAAATGTTTTATTTATTTTTGGAAGAAAGAGAGCAATCAGGGGAGGGGGAGAGAGAGAGGAACAGAGGATCTGAAGCAGGTTCTGCATGGAGAGTGCAGAACCCGATGTGGGGCTTGAGATCATGACCTGGGCTGAAGTCCAATGCTCAACCAACTGAGCCACCCAGGCACCCGTCTCTCCTTTTTTTTCTTCATCAGTCTTAACTAAAAGTTTGTCAGTTTCATTGATCTCTTCAAAGAGCCAGCTTTTAGATTTAATTTTCTCTATTGTCTGTTCTCTTTCAAGGACTTATTCTCTTCTCTTTATAATTTCCTTCCTTCTTCTTAACTTTGTTTTTACTCTGCTCTTCTTTTCTTACTTTCTTAATGTGGGATCTTAGTCCTTGATTTTAAATATTTCTTCTTTTCTAATATAAGCATATAAATCCATAGATTCTTTCAATAGACTGCTTTCTCTCTCTACCTCCTATAAGCTTTGGTATGTTGTATTCATTGTCATTCAGTTCAAAATATTTTTCCTTTTTTTTTAGTGTTTATTTATTTTTGAGAGAGAGGAAGAGAGAGGCCACAAGCAGGGGGGGGGCAGAGAGAGACAGACACAAAATCGGAAGCAGGCTCCAGGCCTGTCAGCTGTCAGCACAGAGCCCGACGTGGGGCTCGAACTCATGAACCATGAGATCGTGACCTGAGATCATGATTGGACACTTAACTGACTGAGCCACCCAAGTGCCCCGTCAAAATATTTTCTAATTTCCTTTGTGTCTTTGGCCCATGAATCATTTAGAAATATGCTATTTCATTTCTAGATATTCATGGTTTTTCTGGATCTCTTTTTTTAAGTTTATTTATTATTTTTTTTGAGGGGGGGAGGGGCAGAAAGAGAGGGAGAGAGAGAGGATTCCAAGCAGACTGTCAGCACGGAGCCCGATGCGGGGCTGGAACTCCCGAACCATGAGATCGTGACCTGAGCTGAAATCAAGAGCCAGACACTTAACCGACTGAGCCACCCAAGTGCCCCTAGATCTCTTTGGGTAATCAATTTCCATTTAATTCTATTATAGTCAGAGAATACAGTCTGTATGCTTTAAGTCCTGTTAAATTTATCCAGACATGTTTTGTGGCCCAGCATGTGGTCTATGTCAGTGAATACACCGTGTGCACTTATACAGAATGCATATTCTACATTTGTTGGATGTAGTGTTCTACAAATATCCATTACACCAAAGTGGTCAACGGTGTCGGTCAGATATTCTGTGGCTTTCCTGCATGTTTTTTGTCTGGTCGTTCTATCAATTGCTGGAAGAGAAGTGTTACATGTACAATGCGGTGATTGCAGGATTATCCATTTCTTCCCTTTCTTCCGTCAGCGTTTGCTACGTGTATTCTGAGATTCTATCATTAAAGGCTAACAGATTTATAATTGTTACGTCTTTCTGACGAACTGTGCCTTTTATTTTTTTTTAAAAATTTTTTTTTCAATGTTTATTTATTTTTGGGACAGAGAGAGACAGAGCATGAACGGGGGAGGGGCAGAGAGAGAGGGAGACACAGAATCAGAAACAGGCTCCAGGCTCCGAGCCATCAGCCCAGAGCCTGACGCGGGGCTCGAACTCACGGACCGCGAGATCGTGACCTGGCTGAAGTCGGTCTCTTAACCGACTGCGCCACCCAGGCGCCCCATGAACTGTGCCTTTTATCCTTAAGAAACATCCTGCTCAGATCCTGAGGGCGCTGCAGCCTGCAGCCTCAGCCAGGGAGTCCCGGCCGCTTTCAGTGGAGAAGCCTGGCCAGCCACAGCCTCAGCACCATCACCCCCGGCAGCAGCTGCAGCCGCATCACCACCACCATTATTTCTACAACCGGAACCACAGCCACAGCCAGCATCACCATCACCATCACCAGTGCCCGCAGCATGGAGCCAAGGGCAGCCCCAAGGCCCAGCCCAAGGCGTTGAAACATGAGCACAAACACTCCCTCCAGCAGCACCAGGAGACGCCGAAGAAGGAAACAGGCTATGGTGAACTAAATGGTAATGCCGGAGAAAGAGACGTATCTTTAAAGAGCCTGGGTTCTGATGGAGTTACCGACCCTATTTCCAGGGTCCTCAATGGCAACCCACAGATCGCAGACACTAATCTGAAGCAGACTGTAAAGGCTGGCACCTTTGGGAAAGCAGGAATGAAAACCAGGAATTTCATTCGGAACAGTATGGACAAAAAGAATGGGAAGTCTTAGGAAAAGAAATCTGGAGAGAACCAGTCTGCAGAGAAGACTGATACTGTAGCAATTCGAAATGGCGTTGCGACAAATAATTCTGGCTATATTACTAGTGGTTATATGGGCAAAGGGGCGGATAATGATGGTAGTGAGATCTGAGAGCGGATGTACTACTCTTAAAAAAAAGGAAAGCTGGGGCAATAGTGCCCAGGGATGTGAAAGCCTTCACTGAGGGCAGGACAAAATAAGGCAACAAGAGACCAGGGCGCCAACCTTAAAACAGGGACTCGAAACTTTCAGGCCTGACGACAGTGAACAAAGGGGAAATCGAGTAGATGGTTCAAAGCCCATTTGGAAGTACGAAACTGGGCCCGGAGGAACAAATCGAGGAAAACCTGCTGTGGGTGATATGCTGCGGAAAAGCTCTGATATTAAACCCGGCGTGAGCGGCAAAAAGTTCGATCATCGGCCCTAAGGAAAGCATCCTTCTGCTGTTACCTCCAAAGAGGACTCTTGGACCCTATTCATACCACCCCCCGTTTTTGCAGTGGACAATAGCAGCGCTTAAAATAGTTCCTAAAGTAAGTTATGCAAAGCAAAGTGAAGGAAAACCTCAACAAAACTGTACAGAACTCTTCTGCGTCACCATCTTCTTCCTCTTCTTTGTCACCGGCTGGGGAAACTCAGACCCAGTCTTCAAGCCCATATCCCAGGTCCCTGTGTCAGTGCTGAAATCTGTTACTTCGGCCAACTTTTCTAATGGGCCTGTTTCAGCAGGGACTGATGCAAG
Source organism: Puma concolor (assembly GCF_028749965.1). Taxonomy (NCBI): domain Eukaryota; kingdom Metazoa; phylum Chordata; class Mammalia; order Carnivora; family Felidae; genus Puma; species Puma concolor. Next base: position 26,635,996 of record NC_141675.1, on the reverse strand, counting down.
TGTGTATTCTCCAGGGGGTCAGCCACTGTTAACTCCTGCTGCTAATACTCTAACACCCATCTCTTCTGGGACTGCTTCAGTTCTCCGGCACATGAGTTCGACTTCAGCGGCTGTTGAACAAATGAAATCTAGCCTTTTCATCTATCCTTCAGATATGCAAACGGTGCTGTTGAGCACAGCACAAGTGGATCTACCCTCTCAGACAGATCAGCAAAACCTGGGGGCTATCTTCCAGAATCAGTGGGGTTTATCAATTATAAATGAGCCCAGTGCTGGCCCTGAAACTTGGGAAGTTATTGGGAAGTCATCAGATCATAAAGTGATGGAGGTGACATTTCAAGGGGAATATCTGCCAGGATAATCCCTCAGGAACTGAGCATCCCATGTTTCCCAAGCCTTATGAGCTGGAAAAACGGATTAGTCCCCAAATTCTGGGTAGCATTCGAAAATCTGGGACTACTAATGAGAGTGGAGCCTTATCCTTGGAACCCAGTCATATAGGTGGCCTGCAAAACTCAGACACCAGTAGTCAAGGTGCTTTAGTGTTTTTCTCAAAGGACTACGAGATAGAAAATCAAAATCCTCTGGTGTCTCCTACAAACACTTTGTTAGGCTCCACCAAAGAACAGAGATACCAGAGAGGTCTAGAAACAAATGATAGCTGGGGTTCTTTTGACCTGAGGGCTGCTATTGTCTATCACACTAAAGAAATGGAATCTGTTTGGAATCTGCAGAGGCAAGAGCCTAAAAGGATGATCACTTACAATGAAGCCATGGATAGTCCAGATCAATGAAGTCCCAGACTGCCTATTTGTAACCTTTCTGCAACATTAGAGCTACCGTTCATGGGCGGGTTTGGTGGGGGGAGGGGCATAGGCTTTTCTGCTCCTAGATCTTCAACGCAGCAGAGGAACCATAAGTAGAATCACAGGATAATACACACAAATATATATATATATATATATATATATATATATATATATATACACACACACACACACACACACACACACACATATGGTTATTTTTTAAAAAGGCAACTGAAAGTAATTAGACTTCTTAAGGAATCAACATTTATTTCAAGAGACTACACATGGTTATTTAATCTCCAGTACTGAATAGTTTTTGTTTTCTTTTTCCTTTTGTTAGTTTTTAAGTGTGAATGCAAGTGATTAATGAGTACAGATTTATTACCAAGTGTGGTTCTAAAGTTCCTGCTGTCATCAACTTGGGCAACAAATGACCCACTGGAAAGGCAAATCCACTTAAAAGATCTCGTTCTATCTTGTTCTGTGACTAAAGTGATACACTAATCATGGGGAACCCAGAATGATTCAACATTTCCCCCACTCCTCCCTTGATCTTTTGGTTATACTTTGAGCCCCGCAAGAATCCTGGATAAAAGCCTCCAAGTTTGCAGGGGTGTATTTATTTAGTTATTTATTTATTTTGAGCGAATATGATTTGCACGTCTTGCCAGGAGTTAAGCAGCCTCTGGGGGGTGTTGGGGAAAATTTTCCTTCTTTCCTTTTATTTTTTGTTGCGGGCGGTGGGGGGAATTGGGAAGGGTATTGAAGTTCTATAATTCTGGAATAGTTGGTGGTACATAGATCACTTGGCTTTGGTTACATATTGGGCTTCAACAAGTGAGGAATCCATGAATTTCATTTTATGTATTTATTTATTTATTTATTTTAATGTTTATTTACTTCTGAGACATAGAGAGACAGAGCATGAGTGGGGGAGGGGCAGAGAGAGAGGGGGACACAGAATCTGAAGCAGGCTCCAGGCTCTGAGCCATCAGCCCAGAGCCCGATGCAGGGCCTGAACTCACAGACTGCAAGATCATGACCTGAGCTGAAGCCGGACGCTCAACCGACTGAGCACCCAGGCGCCCCTCCATGAGTGTCATTTAAAAAAAAGTTATAGAACAATTGGATTTAGATATTTAATATGGAAAAATATTCCTTTGCCCATATTGTAATGTAATTGAATAAGTGGGAGCAGAAATATACTCTGCTTTTCAACTGTAGGTGCTCCAGACTTGCTCTCTGTCACTAACACTAAATGTGCTGTGTTCCTTGTTTTTTGTTGAACATCTAAACAGAAACTTCTGTACCTTTCTGTAAATTCTCTTCTAATCTCTCAGAAATATCTAAAAGGGGAAGAAAAAATTCCCTGAAAACTTTTCATGTGTTTAGCCAGTGAGGAGGTGATAAACCCTGCCTACAGAAGGTATGTTTCCATGCAAACTATACTTCTGAGCTTATTAGCTTCTAATCATATCTTAATAAATATATTTTATTACTAGAGCAACATGGGTTTTTAAGGAAAATAACGTGAAATTCTGGAAACTTTCTTTTGGGCAGAGAAGAGCATTAGCCCTGTCTTATCACATTGTCATCCTGTTGCACTACAGCTTGTATATAGCATACTAAAATAAATCTGTGTGTGTGTGTGTGTGTGTGTGTGTGTGTGTAGAAAAAAATATATATCACTTTTAGGGGCACCTGGGTGGCTCAGTCGGTTGGGCGTCCAACTTCAGCTCAGGTCATAATCTCACAGTTTGTGAGTTCGAGACTCACTTCGGGCTGTGTGCTGACAGCTTGGAGCCTGGAGCCTGGAGCCTGCTTCAGATTCTGTCTCCCTCTCTGCCCTCTTCCCCTCACGCTCTGTCTCTTTCTCAGAAATAAGTAAATATTAAAAAAAATTTAAAAAAAAAGAAATATCCCTTTTATTTCTGGTAACATTCTTGTCTTGAAGTCTATTCTATGTAACATTTAAAATGATGATTTCATTCTTCTTATGATTACAGTTTGCATGGCATGTCTTTTTTCCACCCACTTGTTCTTAATCTTTACGTGTCTGTATTTCCAAGTGTGCCTCTTCAGGAAGAATATAATGTCTTGCTTTCTATCCACTCTGTTTATATTTATCCTATAATTGGACTGATTATACCATTAACATTTAATATAATTATCAATTTGTTTGGATTCAGTCTATCACTGTCAGTTTTTCTCAGTCTAATTTTTCTTTATTTTTTTTATGCCATTCCCACTTTCTTGGCTTCTCTTTGATTCTTTGCATATATTTAGCATTTCATTCTAACCTATCAATTGGTTTTGGCTGAATTTGTTTTCCTAAGAAGTTGTGCAAGGGATTATAAAATACAGACCTAGCCCGGGCTCTGAGAGTCTCCCTTTACTATCTGGCCCACAGGATCTACTTTTTCTGGCTCCTGAGCAGAAAGACAAGGTTTCTAGAGAGATTTAGCTGCCAGTACTGCTGTGACCATCTTGCCTTTCCATGAAAAGCAGTCTGCCCTTCAAACAAAGCTTTAAGAGAGGAACCAACCAAAACAAAACAAAACAAGAGGTGCCTGGGTGGCTCAGTCGGTTAAGCCTCCGATTTTGACTCAGGTCATGATCTTACGGTTCGGTTCGTGAATTTGAGCCCCAGCTGCCCCCCCCCCCCCCCCCCCCCCCCCCCCCCGTGCTGACAGCTCAGAGCTTGGAGCCTGCTTCCGATTCTGTGTCTCCCTCTCTCTCTCTCTGCCCCTCCCCTGCTCAAAGTCTGTCTCTGTCTCTCAAAAATAAATGTTAAAAAAAAATAAAAAACAAAACAAACAAAAAGTAAGTACAAATACAATACTATGTGGCCACTTCATATTTTAACTCCTCGCCAAAACCTGCATCCTTTTGTTTACCTTTCAGATCTCTAGGAGTTGTTTTAGTATTTTGTCTAAATTGCTTCATTGTAACCAGTGACAGGAACAGGTTATAGGGAGGTTTAAAGCGCCAGAGCAGAACCAGAGCTCTCTCTTTAGCTTTGGATTCATTCAAGTAACTGGAATACGTAATTGAGAAATTTTCCTAAGAAAGGAAGAGTAATTATTACTTTTCTGAGTTCTTATGTCAGGATGTCCCTGACTTTGGAACACTCAAAATGTTTGACAAACTGTAAGATTTTTAGGTCATTTTACTTCCTCATTTTACTTACAACCAAAACATGGTTGGTATTACTCCGTTGTCTTGTTGCATTAAATATCATGGGGGAATAATCACAGCCTGCCTAATGTTTTTGTTTTTACACATAATCAATTCTCCTTTTCAACCCAGATGCTTACAAAATTTTCTTCTTCCTTTTTTTGATATTAAAATTTTTGCCAGGATATTCCACGTGTTGAATATTTTGTTAATTTCACCAAGAACAAAAGAGAGCCTTTTCAAATTTTGAATTTAACATCTCATTTAGCTCTGGGTGATTTTTCCTGTCAACCCAATGCCCTATCTTTTTTTCCTCATTTAATTTATCGAAACGAAATCTCTACTATCTCTTTGCCAGGATATTTCACGTGCTGACTATTTTGTTAATTTTACCAAGAACAAAACAGAGCCTTTTCAAGTTTTGAATTTAACATTTTATTTAGCTCTGGGTGGTCTCTCCTCACTGTCAACCAGTGCCATATCCTTTTTTTCCTCATTCAATTTATTAAAACAAAATCTCTACCCTCTCTTTCCTATCTATCATCTTCCTGATCATTTTCTTGTCTTTAGTTTCCCCCTCAGTATTCTGAAAGTGTTCCACATTTGTTTACTACACCATGACACCGTTTTCAGCCTTTGACTGTCACTGCTATAAAACTAATCTAACATATGAGATTCTTATACATTTCTTTATATAAGCCAGAACCTTGTATTTCTATCCTTACATTAATGTGTTCCTCAACCTTTGTGTTGCAGAGTTGTTTTTCCCCCCATCTTTTAGGAAGGTAACCAACAGCCTTCTAAAATGTTCTTTTTTGGGGGGCACCTGGGTGGCTCAGTCAGTTAAGCGTCCGACTTCGGCTCAGGTCACGATCTCGTGGTCCGTGAGTTCGAGCCCCGCGTCGGGCTCTGGACTGATGGCTCAGAGCCTGGAGCCTGCTTCCAGTTCTGTGTCTCCCTCTCTCTCTGCCCCTCCCCCATTCATGCTCTGTCTCTCTCTGTCTCAAAAATAAATAAAAAACGTTTAAAAAAATAAATAAAATGTTCTTTTTTTGTGTGAAAAAATAATTTTCAGATATTTGCCCTTCTCAGAATCTTCAGGAAAGCATTTATTGTCCTTATGTTGCATTCTCTGTATAGTATCCATAGAGTTTTTCTGCTTACTTATTTTTTTATTTTTTTAAGCTTATTTGTTTATTTTGAGAAAGAGAGAGAGAGGCAGGAAGGGGCAGAGAGAGAGAGAGAGAGGATCCCAAGCAGGCTCCATACTGTCAGCAAAGAGCCCAGTGTAGGGCTCGAAATCACAAACCATGAAACCATGGTCTGAGCCAAAATCAAGAATCAGTTGCTTAACTTGACTGAGCCACCCAGGTGCCCTTCTGTTTACTTACTTTAAATAGAGAGATCATTACTTAGAATTTGGCAACAATGTGGAATGTCCTTAGCTCTTTCCACCTTCCTCTCCAGTACGAAAATCCTCCTCATCTCAGACAGAGACGAGAATGTCAGGAAAATCTGGACAGCCACTAATTTGATTAGTAGAGTCTAACAGTGTTCATCGAGTGTGAGTCTGCTGGCCTGAGACTGGCTGTTCGCTTGATCCAACAGTTGGAGAGCTCTAACACTAAGTCAGATGTTTACACTCCTTGTTTCAGGGAACCATACTACATGGAGCATTAAATCCTATGTGCACACTGCTCCCCAGAACTCTGCCTGTCTCTGCAGCTGTTTGATGAATTTCTTCAATGGCAAAGAATCCTAGGACACAATGAACCTCTGCCCATCTTCTACTCCTGTCATTTGTTGCTAGGAATATTAATCTCTCAGTGAATATAGAAAGAAAGTTGTTATTGGGGAAAAGAGAGGGACAGGAGTCTGGGCTTTGGAGTAAGATTCATTGTTTTCCAGTGAACCCCTGTGTCCCAGATTTAGGAATGCACCACTCAAAGCCTTCCTCAATTCTCTGAGGGGCTTGGAACTCTCTGGTTGCACAAGGTGGACAAGAAGGTGAAAAATCTAAGACAGTGCTCCTTGACTCTCCTAAAATGGTGTGTGTGGAAGAAATTCCACTCCAAGTCTGACATCTCTTATCTTCATTTTCTAGTGTGCTTGCTAGTTTGTATCTTTTTCTGTTTTTTTTTTTTTTTAAGCTATTTTAATAAGTTGGGAGGAGAAAAATCGGGTCTGGCTGGCTGGTCTGTCGCCATAGCAACCCAGAGCCTTCTGTAATTGCCTTCTGAACACCCCGCTTATTTGGTATGATTATGTCGATGACTGTCTGTGTCATTGGTAAAAATAAGGCTGTCAGTGTGACAATTTTCCTAAGTCAAAGAATATGCCACCCCAAGGCTGGATCAAAGCTCTGATCCTCTAAGGGAGCTGATACTCAAGGGCAGAAGTGCTTGCTGTAGGCACACTGGCATTCACAAAGAGCTCCTGCCTCTAGGATTTCTGCTCTCCTCCTCCCTCATAGCTCCACTGACTCTCCCTGGAAAGAGACAGGCAAATTTTTCAGTTTCTTTGTATCTGGATATGTTCGAGACAGAACTGAAACATTAGACTGTAGAGGCAAGTGGCTGAGTTTACATTTTAACATTTTCATTTATTCTTCCTTAGCTCCTCACCAACGCTGCTTTAGCTGATACATTTCTCTTGAGCTCCTGTTTACATTCATACACAGACTACTTCATTTTACTATCTTCACTATTTTTTCCTCCAATATTTTATTATAAAAATGTTCAAACATACAGCAAAGTTGAAGGAATTTTACAGTGAATTTTGCACTATACCCTCACCTAGACTTTACCATTAACATTTTACTCTATGTGTTTTAACACATTTATCCATCCTTTTACCCATCCATCCACTTACTCATCTTATTTTTTGGACACATTTCAAAGTTACAGACATCCCTACACTTCCCCCTAAATACTTTAGCTAATGTACCACTAGAATTGAATATTTGTTTGTGCTTTTGTCCTTTTTATGTAAAATTTGCCTACAATGAAATACACAAACTTAGTGTCCATTTGCTGAGCTCTGATAACTGTATACACCTATGTGGCTCAAACACCCGCTGCCATCCCCACTCTTGGCAATCACCACCCTCCAATTCCTCCCCTGCAATTCTCAGGTGACAGCTCTGTAGCAAAGATGAAGCAGTCTCAACTAGACAGAAGCCAAGGGCAGGGGGCTCCAGGAGAGATGTAGCGAGAGAAAACCAATAGAGTAACTCATGTGTTTGAATACATTGAGAGAAGTGTTACACTTCGCACAGCATTTGGCAATAAAATAGGGACACATATATAAATGACTATCAAAACAAAAAAATGGAAGTGACTATTACTCTCCCCCAAAACATTAAGTTATATAAAATGTATGACATGATTCTGCTAGGAATAATATTTACATATTGTAGTAATAGAAATCCTGAATGTTGGTATCACTTAAAGATATAATTATTTGGAGAATGAGGAGAAGGGACATCGATATGTGATTAAGCAATAGTAGAAATTCAATACAGAGTATCTAAAAATGAAACAGCAAGGAAGGCTTGGGTAAGAACATTATACAAAAAAGAAAGAGCTGAATGTGATTCTCTTTGGAAAGTTTGATTGAGGTGGTAAAGGGCAAGAAAAGTCTGTCCTTTGTAGTTACCTTGGTAGAACCAATTGACTTTTCAATCCATGTACCTGTAAAATCTTCTTTAAAATTGAAGTTAAATTTTATGCAGCAGAAGAAATTAATACTGTGTGGCAGATTTCCTATTCCATTAATATTACGTGCTAGGCATATTTGGGGGAGCACCTCCTATTAAAAAGCAACCAGAAATGTTGGTGAAATATACTAATCTTTTAATTCTATACCTGAGCTTAAAGAAAGGAATCTCCCAGGCAAAACCAAAAAGAAACTGAAAATTAGGAGGTACCTCTGCTCTGGAATCATTTGCCAATTACAGAAACCAAGTTGCTTAAAATGTAATGACCCACAGAGACAGGGAGACAAGATGTTGGGCCTGTGCAAGGAGTTGGAATACGACCCTTGTAAAAACCAAGACTCTCAAAGAGCTACTCTCTTCGTAAAAGAGGGTATTAGAAAAGAACCACTCTTTCCAGAAAAGAAAGATATTTCAAGGAACTTATCTCCCTTGACTTGAGTGGGAAGAAGAAATGTCTCACTTGAGAATTTATAGGCAAAGCCCTACTTGTATACAGGAGAGGAGATCAAATACACAAATGCATGATCTGGGACTGCCAAGTAAACAAATTATCATAAAAAGTGGTCTTAGATTAAAAACAACCCTGAGATTTCTGGCAAAAGCCAACACAAATCATCTTTGGGAGACACACACTTAACCCAGGGCTCACAAGATTCTGACAGATAAAACACTGCCCAATATAAGCACATATACAGAATTAGAAAATAAATGTAAAAGTAACAAGAACACAAACAAAAATCAATCCATCATGAACAAGAGTCTTCAGAAACTACATATATCAAAATTAGAGCCTCAAAACTTCAGATAATGGAATTATCAGATATAAACAAAATATTGCATATACTTGAAATTATTAGTTAAAAGAAAGAATAACAAGCATGAGATAGGAACAAAGCACTATCACAAATGATAAGGCATATTTCAAAACCATACACAGTATAGCTAGATGTCAATGAAATTAAAACTCAGTGAAGGAGTTCTACTTTCAATAATAGTAATTTATGATCCAATAATTTCACTATTGGGTATTTAGCCAAAGAAACTAAAACATTAAGTCAACACAGTGATGTCGGTAACTATGTTTACTGTAGCATTATTTACAATAGCCAAGATATGGAAGCAACCTAAGTGTCCATCAGCAAATGGATAAGGAAGGTGTGGTATACACACATGCATGTACACGTACACACACACACACACACACACACACACACACTGGAGTATCATGCAGCCATAAAAAGGATGTGCCATTTGAGACAACATGAGTAGACCTGGATGGCATTATGCTAAGTGAAATAAGTCAGACTGAGAAAGACAAATACCATATGATTCTACTCATTAAGTGGAATCTAAAAATAGTAATAATAAACAAAAAGCAAAATCAAATCTGTAAATACAGAGAACTGATGGTTGCCTGAGGGGAGGGAGCTGAGGGGATGGGAAAAAAATGGGTAAAGGGGCGTGGGATATACAAGCTTCCAGTATGGAGTGAATAAGTCACAGGAATAAAAAGCACAGCACAAGGAATACAGTCAATGACATTATAATAACAATGTAACAAGACAGACGGTATCTACAATTGTAGCGAACACAGCATAATGTATAAACTTGTCAAATCACTAAGCCGTACACGTGAAATTAGTGTAACATTGTATGTGGGGCACCTGGGTGACTTAAGTTGGTTAAACATCCAACTCTTGATATTGGCTCAGGTCATAACCTCACGGTTTGTAGGATTGAGCCCCGCTATCAGTGCGGAGCCTGCTTGGGACTCTCTCTCTCTCCCTCCCTCGCTTGCTCTCTCTCTCTCTCTCTCTCTCTCTCTCTCTCTCTCTTATATTTACATATTTAACATTGTGTGTCAACTATACTCAAAAAAAGTCAAAACAAACAAACAAAAATAGTAATTTAGAATATCGCTCCCACTTAGATAAAAAGAATTATTTTCTGGAATTAACAATTATTAAACCTATCTCAAGAAGAAATAGAAAAAACAAATTAATCAAATCGATGAAGGAAGTCAAGGAAGTTTCCAAAGAGCTCCTCTCTTTACATTCTCACCAAACAAAGAAACAAAATGAAATTTTCTTGGTGTTTTAATTAGTTAATGCTTCAATAGAAATGGGATAGAGTTGGTACTATTTAAATTGCTTCAGCCCCAGAGAAAGAAAATAAACTTCCAAATTACTTATTATTTTTAATATACATCCAAGTTAGTCAGTGATTCATCCCCTGCATATAACACTCAGTGCTCATCCCAACAAGTGTCCTCCCCAATGCCCCTTACCCATTTAGCCCATCCCCCCACCCACACCCCCTCCAGGAAACCTCAGTTTGCTCTCTATATTTAAGAGTCTCTTATATTTTGTCCCCATCCCTGTTTTTATATTATTTTTGCTTCCCTTCCCATATGTTCATCTGTTTGGTGTCTTAAATTCCACATATGAGTGAAGTCATATGGTATTTGTCTTTCTCTGATGGACTCATTTCACTTAGCATAATACATTCTAGTTCCAACCACATTGTTGCAAATGGCAAGATTTCATTCTTTTTGATTGCCAAGTAATACTCCATTGTATGTATGTGTGTATGTATATATACTGTGTATACTATAAACATTGGGGTGCATGTGCCCCTTCGAAACAATATATTTATAACCCTTGGATAAATCCCTCGTAGTGCAATAAGCTTCCAAATTATTTTTTATTATTTTTAATATACATCCACGTTAGTTAGCATATAGTGCAATAATAATTTCAGGAGCAGAATCCAGTGATTCATCCCCTGCATATACCCTACCCTGTAGGGCAGTTCTATTTTTCATTTTTTGAGGAACCTCCATACTGTTTTCCAGAGTGGCTACAGCAGTTTGCATTCCCACCAGCAGCGCAAAAGAGATCCTCTTTCTCTGCATCCTCGCCAACATCTGTTGTTGCCTGAGTTGTTAATGTTAGCCATTCTGACAGGTGTGAGGTGGTATCTCATTGTGGTTTTGATTTACATTTCCCTGATGATGAGTGATGCTGAGCATTTTCTCGTGTGTCAGTTGGCCACCTGGATGTCTTCCTTGGAGAAGTGTCTATTCATATCTTTTTACCCATTTCTTTACTGGATTTTTTATTTTGGGGGGTTGAGTTTGATAAGTTATTTATAGATTTTGGATACTACCCCTTTTCCTGGTATGTCATTTGCAAATGTCTTCTCCCAGTTGTTTGCCTTTTAGTTTTGTTGATGGTTTCCTTTGCAGGAAGCAAATAGTTTATTTTTGGTTTTGTTTCCCTTGCCTCCAGAGACATGTCTAGTAAGAAGTTGCTGCAGCCGAGGTCAAAGAGGTTGTTGCCTGTTTTCTCTTCTAGGATTTTGATGGCTTCCTGTCTCATGTTTAGGTCTTTCATCCATTTTGAGTTTATTTTTGTGTATGGTGTAAGGAAGTGGTCCAGTTTCATTGTTCTGCATGTTGCTGTCCAGTTTTCCCAGCACCATTTGCTGAAGAGACTGTCTTTTTTCCATTGGATATTTTTTTCTGCTTTGTCAAAGATTAGTTGGCCATATGTTTGTGGGTCCATTTCAGGGTTCTCCATTCTGTTCCATTGATCTGAGCGTCTGTTTTTAGTACCACTACCATACAGGATTGCTTTGGCTATTCAGGGTCTTTTCTGGTTCCATACAAATTTTACGATTGTTCATTCTAGCTCTGTGTAGAATGCTGGTGTTATTTTGAAAGGGACTGCATTGAATATGTAGATTGCTTTGGGTAGTATCAACATTTTAACAATATTCTTCCAATCCAGGAGCATGGAATATTTTTCCTTTGTTGTGTGTGTCTTCTTCAATTTCTTTCATAAGCTTTCTACAGTTTTCAGTGTATAGGTTTTTCACCTGTTTGGTTAGGTTTATTCCTAGGTATTTTATGGTTCTTGGTGCAGTTGTAAATGGGATCGATTCCTTGATTTCTCTTTCTTCATTATTGGTGTATAGAAATGCAACCAATTTCTCTGCATTGATTTTATATCCTGCAACTTTGCTAAATTCGTGGATCAGTTCTAGCAGTTTTTTGGTGGAATCTTTTGGGTTTTCCATAGAGAGTATCAAGTCATCTGCGAAGAGCAAAAATTTGACTTCCTCCTGGCCAATTTGGATGCCTTTTATTTCTTTGTGTTGTCTGATTGCTGAGCCTAGGACATCCAATACTATGTTGAATAACAGTGGCAACCATGTCATGTTCTTCATCATAGAGGGAGTTTTTCCCCATTGAGGATGATATTAGCGGTGGGTCTTTTGTATATGGCTTTTATACTCTTGAGGTTGTGTTCCTTCTATCCCTACTTTCTTGAGGGTTTTTATTAAGAAAGGATGCTGTATTTTGTCAAGTGCTTTCACTGCATCTATTGAGAGGATCATGTGGTTCTTGTCTTTTCTTTTATTAATGTGGTATATCACGTTGATTGATTTGTGGATATTGAACCAGCCCTGTATCCCAGGTAAATCCCACTTGGTCATGGTGAATAATTCTTTTAATGGTTTATGGTTAATGGATGCTGCTCTTGTGGAGAATTTTTGCAACCAATGTTCATCAGGAAAATTGGTCTGTAGTTCTCCTTTTTAAGTGGGGTCTTTGTCTGATTTTGGAATCAAGGTAATCCTGGCCTCATAGAATGAGTTTGGAAGTTTTCCTTCCATTTCTATTTTTTGGAATATCTTCAAAAGAATAGGTGTTAACTCTCCTTTAAATGTTTGGTAGAGGGGCGCCTGGGTGGCTCGGTCGGTTAAGCATCCGACTTCGGCTCAGGTCACGATCTCATGGTCCGTGAGTTCGAGCCCCGCGTCGGGCTCTGTGCTGAGAGCTCAGAGCTTGGAGCCTGTTTCAGATTCTGTGTCTCCCTCTCTCTCTGCTCCTCCCCTGTTCATGCTCTGTCTCTCTCTGTCTCAAAAATAAATAAACGTTAAAAAAAATTTTTTAAATGTTTGGTAGAATTCCCCGGGAAAGCCATTTGGCCCTGAATTCTTGTTTTTTGGGAGATCTTTGATTACTAATTCAATTTCTTTACTGGTTATGGGTCGTTTCAAATTCTCTATTTCTTCCTGTTTCAGTTTTGGTAGTTTATATGTTTCTAGGAATTTGTCCACTTCTTCCAGATTGCCCAATTTGTTGGCATATAATTGCTCATAATATTCTTTTATTATTGTTTGTATTTCTACAGTGTTGGTTGTGATCTCTCCTCTTTCATTCTTGATTTTATTTATTTGGGTCCTTTTTTCTTTTTGATCATACTGGCTAGGGGGTTATCAATTTTGTTAATTCTTTCAAAGAACAAGCTCCTGGTTCCATTTATCTGTTGTACTGTTTTTTTTATTTCGATAGCATTGATTTTTACTCTAATCTTCATTTTTTCCCATCTTCTGCTGGCGTTGGGTTTTATTTGCCATTCTTTTTCTAGCTCTTTAAGGTGTACGTTTGGGTTGTGTATCTGAGATCTTTCTTCCGTCTTTAGGAAGGCCTAGATTGCTGTATACTCCCCTCTTATGACTGCCTTTGTTGCATTCCAGAGGTTTGGGGCTGTGGTATTATCATTTTCATTGGCTTCCATGTACTTTTTAGTGTCCTCTTTAACTTCTTGGTTAACCCATTCATTCTTCAGTAGGATGTTCTTTAATCTGCCATTATTCGTTGTCTTTCCAAATTTTTTCTTGTGGTTGATTTCAAGTTTCATATGTTGTGGTCGGAAAATATGCACAGTATGATTTTGACCTTCTTGTAGTTGAGGGTTGATTTGTGACTCAGCATGTAATCTTTTCCAGAGAACGTTCCATGTTCACTCAAGAAGAATGTGTATTTCACTGTGTTAGGATGAAATATTCTGAATATATCTGTTAAGTCCATCTGGTTCAGTGTGTCATCCAAAGCCTTTGTTTCCTTGTTGGTGTCCATTGTTGTAAGCGGGGTGTTGAAGTCTCCTGCTAGTATAGTATTATTATAAATGTATTTCTTTGTATTTGATTATTTGATTTATGTATTTGGGTTATTCCACATTTGGGATATAAATGTTTACAATTGTTAGATCTTCTTGGTAGATAGACCACTTAATTATGATAAAATGCCCTTCTTCATCTCTTGTTACATTCTTTATTTTAAAATCTAGATTCTCTGATATAAATATGGCTAATCCAACTTTCTTTTGGTGATGATAGATGGTTCTCCATCCCCTTACTTTCATCTGAAGATGGTCTTTAGGCCTAAAATGGGTCTCTTGTAAGGAGTATATACATGGATCTTGTTTTTCTTATCCATTTTGATACCCTATGTCTTTTGATTGGAGCATTAGTCCATTTACATTCAGAGTGATTACTGAAAGATATGAATTTATTGCTATTGTGTTGCCTGTAGAGTTGGAAGTGTTCTCTGGTCCTTTCTAGTCTTTGATGCTTTTGGTCTGTTTTGTTTTTCTTTGTTTGTTTGTTTGTTTTTCATCTTTTCTCCCCTCAGAGAGTCCCTTTTAAAATTTCTTGCAGGGCTGGTTTAGTGGTCACAAACTCCTTCAGTGTTTGTTTGCCTGGGAAACTCTTTATCTCTCCTTCTATTTTGAATGACAGCCTTGCTGGATAAAGAATTCTTGGCTGCATATTTTTCCCATTCAGCATGTTGAATATATCCTGCCACTCCTTTCTGGCCTGCCAAATTCCTGTGGACAGATCTACTGCCAACCTGATCTGTCTTCCCTTATAGGTTAAGGAGTTTTTCCCTTTGCTGCTTTCATAATTCTTTCCTTGTCTATTTTGTGAATTTGACTATGATATGTGATGTCTATTTTGTGAACATGACTATGACTTTGATGATGGTCAGTTTTCGTTGAATCTAATGGGAGTTCTCTGGTCTTCTTGGATTTTGATGTCTGTGTCTTTCCCCAGGTTATGAAAGTCTTCCTCTATGATTTGCTCACATAAAACTTCTACCCCTTTTTCTCTTTCTTTATTTCCTGGCACTCCTATGTTTCCAATGTTACCCTTTTTTAATGAGTCACTGAGTTCTCTAATTCTTATATAGTGTTCTTTTGCCTTAGTCTCCCTCTTTTTTCTGCTTTATTTTTCTCCATAATTTTGTCTTCTATATCCCTGATTCACTGCTCTGCTTCATCCATTAGTGTCATCCTTGCTGTCATATCACCATTTGAGATTGCATCTCAGTTATAGCATTTTAAATTTTATCCTGACTAGATTTTACTTCTTTTATATTTGCAGAAAGGGATTCTATGTTTTTTTCAACCCCAGCTGGTATTCTTATTATCGTGATTCTAAATTGTGGTTCAGACATCTTGCTTATATCTGTGTTGATTAAGTCCCTGGCTGTCATTGCGTCTTGTTCTTTCTTGGGGGATGAATTCCTTCACTTTGTCATTTGGAAGGAAGAAAAAGAATTAATAAAATAAAAATTAAAAATTAAAAAATTAATAACAACACAAAAAATCAAATAAATGAAGCTAGATCCTAGGGATGTTTTGGTCTGGTTATTGAAAGAAGTTTGATAGAATAGAGGGAAAAAAGGGAAAGAAAAAAAGAAAAAAGTAAGAACATGTATAAATATATATATATATATATATATATATATATATGTGTGTATATATATTAGTGTGTATATATATATTAAATGTATATATACATTAAATGTATAATGTTTAAATGTGTATGTGTATATACACACACACACACACACACACACACATATATATACACACACAATGAAATAGGATAACATAAAATGTAGTAAAATAGAATAAAAAATTTACAAATCAAATAAAAATACATGGCACAAGAACACTCAGATCAATGGAATAGAATAGAGAACCCAGAAATGGACCCACAAACGTATGGGCAACTAATCTTTGACAAAGCAGGAAAGAATATCCAATGGAATAAAGACAGTCTCTTCAGCAAGTGGTGCTGGGAAAACTGGACAGTAACATGCAGAACAATGAACCTGGACCACTTCCTTACACCATACACAAAAATAAACTCAAAGTGGATGAAAGACCTCAATGTAAGACGGGAAGCCGTCAAAATCCTCGAGGAGAAAGCAGGCAAAAAACCTCTTTGATCTTACCCGCAGCAATTTCTTATTCAACACGTCTCCGGAGGCAAGGGAAACAAAAGCAAAAATGAACTACTGGGACCTCATCAAAATAAAAAGCTTCTTCACAGTGAAGGAAACAATCAGCAAAACTAAAAGGCAGATATTCCCATAACAGAATGGGAGCAGATATTTGCAAATGACATATCAGATAAAGGGTTAGTATCCAAAATCTACAAAGAACTTATCAAACTCAACACCCAAAAAATAAATAATTCAGTGAAGAAATGGACAAAAGACATGAATAGACACTTCTCCAAGGAAGACATCCAGATGGCCAACAGACACATGAAAAAATGCTCCACATCACTCATCATCAGGGAAATATAAATCAAAGCCACAATAAGATACCACCTCACACCTGTCAGAATGGCTAACATTAACAACTCAGGCAACAACAGATGTTGGCAAGGATGCGGAGGAAGAGGATCTCTTGCATTGTTGGTGGGAATGCAAGCTGGTTCAGCCACTCTGGAAAACAGTATGGAGGTTCCTCAAAAAACTAAAACTAGAACTACCCTACGACCCAACAATTGCACTACTAAGCATTTATTCAAGGGATATAGGTGTGCTGTTTCAAAGGGACACATGCACCCCCATGGTTATAGCAGCACTATCAACAATAGCCAAAGTATGGAAAGAGCCCAAATGTCCATCGATGGATGAATGGATAAAGAAGATGTGGTATATATATACAATGGAGTATTACTTGGCAATCAAAAAGAATGAAATCTTGCCATTTGCAACTATGTGGATGGAACTGGAGGGTATTATGCTAAGTGAAATGAGTCAGAGAAAGACAAATATCATATGACTTCACTCATATGAGGACTTTATGAGAGAAAGCAGATGAACATAAGGGAAGGGAAACAAAAATAATATAAAAACAGGGAGGGGGACAAAACAGAAGAGACTCATAAATATGGAGAACAAACTGAGGGTTACTGGAGGGGTTGTGGGAGGGGGAATGGGCAACATGGGTAAGGGGCATTAAGGAATCTACTCCTGAAATCATTGCTTCACTATATACTAACTAATTTGGATGTAAATTTAAAAAAATAAAAAATAGAGTTAAAAAATAAAAATAAAAATACAGTAAAAAGAAACAAAATTTTTTATAAAAATGGAAAAAAAATAATTTTTTTCTCTTTCTGTATCCACAAAGAAGAATAGAAAAAGAAAACAAAACCGAAAAGATGGACCAATGAACAGAATAAAATCCAAATGAAATTATATCCAGTTTCCCCTAGAAGTCAAACTATGAAGCATTTTATAGTCCATACACTAAGCGGGCAGAGAGACTTGTGTTCCTCTAGAGATTGGTGCAGTTGGGACACGACTTGGTGTAATGGCTCCATTCTCCACTGGGTGGCATTGCTTAGCTTACTGGGGTGGATGGGTGTGGCATGCATGCGTGTGTTTGTGCATGAGAGGGAGAGGTGAAAATGGTTTCACCCAGCTTCCCAGTCTCAAGCACAGGACAACTGCACTGTCACCAACCAGCAATCAAGCACCACTCCTTTGTCTCTAGCTTCTGTCCACTCCTCGTTTCTACACTGTCCATGTCCAAGCCACCAGCCTGCTAGGCAGCACCTCCCTCCCCAGTTTTATCTCAGATAGGGCTCTGTTTCCAAACCCCTCACTTCTGAGTTCCCTGTGGCTTGGACCTGCTCCAACCCTTTGGGGGAGAGTCTCTCTGAGCAATTGCTGGGTGCTGACTTGCCCCTGGGAATGTTAGAGTGATTGCACTGCAGCAGAGGCTCAGAGATTGGGGCTGGGTGTCAGCTTGTCCCAGAAAAAGTTTGTGCAATTGCACGGCAGCAGAGGTTCAAGGATTATGTTAAATCACAACACACAACTGGCACCAGGTTTCACCACGTCCTGGGATCTTTGTTCAATGCCAGCAAACGTGACTGTTCTCCAGGGTCTGCTGGGACTTTCGCCTGTGGGGAAATTGTATGGCCTCTACCAAATGCCCTCTGAGCAGGAGAACCACTTCTCACCCTTTGACCCGCAGATCCCTCAGACCTGGCTGCCTGCTCCTGGGAATTCACCCTTCCCACGAGAGCACTGCCAGGTATTGAGCTGCGGAATTTCTGAGTCTGCTCTCCCTTGTTAATAGACTCATAATGGTATTGAAACCCTCTCATTTCTCCTTTCTCCTTTTCTTGTTCTATCATTTGTGGGTGTTTGCACTCTTTCTCTTTCTTTCCAGCTACTTTTTGGGGGAGTGCTTTTCCTATACTCTTCCCCCTTTCTCTGTCCTCTCTCCATAAAAACAGCTCTGTACCCTCCATGGCTTCTCTCTGCGCCATGTACCTGGCAAGTTTTGTGGCTCAAGTTATGCAGATTGTTGTGTTAATCCTCATATCAATTTTCTAGGTATACAAAATGGTTTGATTTTGTGCTGATCTAGCTGCATTTCAGGGACAAGAGAAGCAGAGAACTTCCATGCTGCTCCGCCATCTTGGCCCCCCAAATTATTTTTTAAGAAGGCAATTCTTTCCTCAAGCCTTGACAAAGGTGCAAAGGAAAAAAGAAAACCGTGATCTGATATTATTTGATATTAGTAATTAATAATACCTAAATGCAAAGTATAAATACATTACAGTATTTGATTCAAGAACACACCACAACCAAATGCAATTTTAAAGAATTATTCCATAATAAAAACTTTAATGAAATAACTTACTAAATAGGTCAAAGAAGAAAACTCTATTAATTATTGCAAAAATTAAAGCTCTGAAATTCAGAGCCTTTTGCTAAAACAGATGTTCAAATGCAAAGACAACAGCATCTTGCAGATTTGTTAATTAAACAAAAGCTATACATAATAGAAATCAAATTATATGTTAATGTATATTTTGTGACCTGAATGATGAGTTTAAAAAGTGGGGAAGGACATTGAGAGTATTCACATGAAAGCAAAGCTGCAAAAGATTACAAGAATTTTTATACCCAGTTATAGAGGTTTGTACTATTACTTTGGTTAAAACTACATTTTCCAGAATTCCCTCTGGTGTATAATAACAGGTTAGATTTGGACACAAGAGGGATTTGCATGGGATTTGGAAGTTGAAAATGAAGGTCTCTGAAGGCTGCCATGATGGAGGTGGAGGTGGATAATACAGCTTACCTTTGGTCTCTCTGCTCCATTTCCAGCTCATATTCTCAACTGATGCTCCTGATGACCAATGGCAGTCACAGGCTGAACACCAGCTCTTGACAGAAGACAAGAGAGACAGAGGTAGTAGAGGCATAGCTTCCCATGGACGCCCTATGTGCTTTCTCTTTATAAACAGCCTCACTTCAGTGGGGGTGTAGGCTTGACTTCTCAGATTGGTGGTATCTTAGATTCTTCACTCCCTCCAGAATCTTTGCTTCTCAGATCCTCCACAACTGTGTAAAGTTTGTTTCCTATGCTGAATCCTACATCCCAGATTCATAGCATTCTACTTCTCTAATTGAACTCTGAATGACTTATGAACCACTGTCATCTGTAGATTAAAACAATCAAAGTTTTTCTTAAATATGCAAAGACCCAAAGTAGAAAGCAATATGAGCCTTTATGAAGATCAAGTCTTTGAAGAGTGTTTAAAAGAACCAGATGACTAAGGGAAAAATTTTTTTAAAAACTCATTATAAAGAAGTTATGGGCCAAAAGGATAAATGAAGGCTACTAATATTCTTAAATATAGAATTAAAACTAGATGAATGTAGGAAATAAAGATATAGAATAGAATGCCAATATCATACAACTTCACCTTAGATTAATAATGGAAATAAACAGAGACAATTTGAAAGATGGTAAGAGGGAAATTTTCTAAGTACACCATTTCTTTAACATTCATAGTGGGAAGCTAATAAATACCTTATGAATGGGAAATTTTTAAAAGTGAGATTTTTAAAATGAGACTGTCAAAGTTATGAAGGGACTCATGTGAAACAACAAAAACAGATAACAAGACATCCAAATTAATGAAGAAAAAAACTTTCAAAGCAAAACAAAGAAAATTGCAGATCAGAAAACAAATGAATGCTGTTAAAAAGAGAAAACACAATATTATGAAAACATATATTGAAAAAAAAAAGAAAAAAGAAAACAAAAAATACTTTTAAAAAAAGGAGATTGATCAGTAAAACCAGAGTCAGATTCTTTGAAAGTAATAATAAAATTGACAAATTTTTTTGCCACTCTGATAGCAACAAAAAAGAAGACATTATAGATAAACATTGAGTTGACAGACCAGAGCTATACACAGAAATAGGGTTAGAAATTAGAGATTATTGGAGCACCTGGGGTGGCGTGACGGGTTAAGCGTCTGACTTCAGCTCAGGTGATGATCTCCCGGTTTGTGAGTTCGAGCCACACCTTGGGCCTTGTGCTGACAGCTTGGAACCTGGAACCTGCTTCAGATTCTGTGTCTCCCTTTCTCTCTCTACCCTCCCCCTCTTGTGCTCTGTTGCTCTCTCAAAAATACGTAAACATTACAAAAAAGAAATCAGAGATTATCATGCATAGCTTCATTCAGTAAGCACTAACATTAACCAGAATGGGTGATTATACAGGCACACATAGATGGACAAAATAATTTTAAGTAGGAGAAACCTTAACAAACCAATCATATTAAAATAAATTGCATAGGTTCTCAAAGACGTACCCCCAAAATAACCACCACATGCAGATGAAAGAATTGGATCAGTCATTGGAAAATTCTTATGTCAACTGTTCAAGGGCATAGTAAATTATAGAATCTATTCAATAATGTTAACAGAAAACACTGATTTTTAAAAACCCAGAAAGTTGAGAAGAAGGAAGTAGGGAAGGAAGATGGGAAGAAGAGGTGAAGAGAAGGGAGGGAAGAGATGAAACAAAACACATATGAGTCATTTTCATTTACAAGTATTGAATTCTGTTGTATAAGGCAGTTAACTCACTTACAGATCAGATTTCTCCACTTGGACTCCGGCTCTAGCAGCCCGCCCTAGGGCTTTTAGCTCTACTCTTAACTTATGGCCTTTCTGAGGTCTCCGCTGAATGTCTCCTCCATCCAGTGAGCCCTCTCCACCCTGGCTGGTTAGAAACCCACTGTTCCCCAGCACTTTGTGGCTTCGGGAAATTCCACTGAGCTCACAAACCCACAGTACCCATTCTGCATCAGTCCTCGTGGGATGTGTCAGCCATAGGCTCAAGTGGTCACCAAAGATTTCGAAGAGATCCTTCTCTGCACTGCTTCCTTCTCTGTTTCTCTGGCACACACATTCCAGCCACCTCCTTAGCTCACCAGTCTCTGGGATCCACTTTCCTGTGCCCCAGTTTGGAAAATTCTCCAATGCAGATAGCTGGAGTAAGTGCAGCGTTCCACTGATGTTTTTCCTTCTCTTGAGGATTAGAACGCTGCAGTGCCTACTGTTAAATGCTTAAAAATAGTTGCTTCCAAGTGGTGCAGCCACCCTGGGAAACCCTATGGAGGTTCTTCAAAAAGTTAAAAATAGAACCACCTATCATCCAGCAATTGCACTCCTAGATATTTATCCAAAGGATACAAAAATACTAATTCAAAGGGATACATGCCCCTGATGTTTCTTGCAGCCTTATCAACAATAGCCAAATTATGGAAAGAGAGCAAATGTCCATCGACTGATGAATAAAGAAGACGTAGGGTGTACACGGAAGTGCTGAATCACTACCTTGTACACCTGAAACTAATGTTACATTGTATGCTAACTAGCTGGAATTTAAACTTGAAAAAAAAGTAGTTACCTCATATATTTTTTTTTTTTTAATTTTTTTTTTCAACGTTTATTTATTTTTGGGACAGAGAGAGACAGAGCATGAACGGGGGAGGGGCAGAGAGAGAGGGAGACACAGAATCGGAAACAGGCTCCCCAGGCTCTGAGCCATCAGCCCAGAGCCCGACGCGGGGCTCGAACTCACGGACCGCGAGATCGCGACCTGGCTGAAGTCGGACGCTTAACCGACTGCGCCACCCAGGCGCCCCAGTTACCTCATATATTTTGATCAGTTTTTTTAACATTTACTTATTTTGAGAAAGAGAGGGGAGGGGAAGACAGGGAGGGAGAAAGAGAGACTCCCAAGCAGGCTTGGGCTGTCAGCACAGAGCCGGACGCAGGGCTCGATCTCATGAAATGTGAGATCGTGACCTGAGCCAAAATCAAGAGTTGGAGGGGCGCCTGGGTGGCTCAGTCGTTTGGGCGGCCGACTTCGGCTCAGGTCAAGATCTTGCGGTCCGTGAGTTCGAGCCCCACGTCAGGCTCTGTGCTGACAGCTCAGAGCCTGGAGCCTGTTTCAGATTCTGTGTCTCCCTCTCTCTGACCCTCCCCTGTTCATGCTCTGTCTCTCTCTGTCTCAAAAATAAATAAATGTTAAAAAATTTTTTTTTTTAAAAAAAGAGTTGGACACTTAACTTGCTGAGCCTTCAGGTGCTTGCCATCAGCTATAAACAGCAAGGGGACAGTACAATATTTGTTACTCTATCGTGGTGAGTAACTCCATCATGGTGGTCATCTTTTAATTTTAAAAGGTTTTAGAGAGTGGGAGGAAGATGGCGGCGTAGGAGGACGCTGGGCTCACCGCGCGTCCTGCTGATCACTTAGATTCCACCTACACCTGCCTAAATAACCCAGAAAACCACCAGAGGATTAGCAGAACGGAGTCGCCGGAGCCAAGCGCAGACGAGAGGCCCACGGAAGAGGGTAGGAAGGGCGGCGAGGCGGTGCGCGCTCCACGGACCGGCGGGAGGGAGCCGGGGCGGAGGGGCGGCTCGCCGGCCAAGCAGAGCCCCCGAGTCTGGCTTGCAAAAAGCGGAGGGGCCTGACGGACTGTGTTCCCACAGCAAGCGCGACTTAGCGTCTGGGAAGTCATAAGTTAACAGCTCTGCTCAGAAAGCGGGAAGGCTGGAGGACAAAGGGAAGGAGAGCTGCTGAGCGCCCGGACGACAGAGCTCAGTTTGGTGGGGAACAAAGGCGCGCGCCAGCGCCATCTTCCCCGCCCATCCCCCAGCCAAAATCCCAAAGAGAACCAGTTCCTGCCAGGGAACTTGCTCGCTCCGCGCAAACACCCAACTCTGCGCTTCTGCGGAGCCAAACCTCCGGCAGCGGATCTGACTCCCTCCTGCTGCCACAGGGCCCCTCCTGAAGTGGATCACCTAAGGAGAAGCAAGCTAAGCCTGCCCCTCCTGCCCCTGTGCACCTTGCCTACCCACCCCAGCTAAGACGCCAGATCCCCAGCATCACAAGCCTGGCAGTGTGCAAGTAGCCCAGACAGACCACCCCACCCCACAGTGAATCCCGCCCCTAGGAGAGGGGAAGAGAAGGCACGCACCAGTCTGACTGTGGCCCCAGCGGTGGGCTGGGAGCAGACATCAGGTCTGACTGCGGCTCCGCCCACCAACTCCAGTTATACACCACAGCACAGGGGAAGTGCCCTGCAGGTCCTCACCACGCCAGGGACTATCCAAAATGACCAAGCGGAAGAATTCCCCTCAGAAGAATCTCCAGGAAATAACAACAGCTAATGAGCTGATCAAAAAGGATTTAAATAATATAACAGAAAGTGAATTTAGAATAATAGTCATAAAATTAATCGCTGGGCTTGAAAACAGTATAGCTGACAGCAGAGAATCTCTTGCTACAGAGATCAAGGGACTAAGGAACAGTCACGAGGAGCTGAAAAACGCTTTAAACGAAATGCATAACAAAATGGAAACCACCACGGCTCGGATTGAAGAGGCAGAGGAGAGAATAGGTGAACTAGAAGATAAAGTTATGGAAAAAGAGGAAGCTGAGAAAAAGAGGGATAAAAAAATCCAGGAATATGAGGGGAAAATTAGAGAACTAAGTGATACACTAAAAAGAAATAATATACGCATCATTGGTATCCCAGAGGAGGAAGAGAGAGGGAAAGGTGCTGAAGGGGTACTTGAAGAAATAATAGCTGAGAACTTCCCTGAACTGGGGAAGGAAAAAGGCATTGAAATCCAAGAAGCACAGAGAACTCCCTTCAGACGTAACTTGAATCGATCTTCTGCACGACATATCATAGTGAAACTGGCAAAATACAAGGATAAAGAGACAATTCTGAAAGCAGCAAGGGGTAAACGTGCCCTCACATATAAAGGGAGACCTATAAGACTTGTGACTGATCTCTCTTTTGAAACTTGGCAGGCCAGAAAGAATTGGCACGAGATTTTCAGTGTGCTAGACAGAAAAAATATGCAGCCGAGAATCCTTTATCCAGCAAGTCTGTCATTTAGAATAGAAGGAGAGATAAAGGTCTTCCCAAACAAACAAAAACTGAAGGAATTTGTCACCACTAAACCAGCCCTACAAGAGATCCTAAGGGGGACCCTGTGAGACAAAGTACCAGAGACATCACTACAAGCATAAAACATACAGACATCACAATGACTCTAAACCCATATCTTTCTATAATAACACTGAATGTAAATGGATTAAATGCGCCAACCAAAAGACATAGGGTATCAGAATGGATAAAAAAACAAGACCCATCTATTTGCTGTCTACAAGAGACTCATTTTAGACCTGAGGACACCTTTAGATTGAGAGTGAGGGGATGGAGAACTATTTATCATGCTACTGGAAGCCAAAAGAAAGCTGGAGTAGCCATCCTTATATCAGACAAACTAGACTTTAAATTAAAGGCTGTGACAAGAGATGAAGAAGGACATTATATAATAGTGACAGGGTCTATCCATCAGGAAGAGCTAACAATTATAAATGTCTATGCGCCGAATACCGGAGCGCCCAAATATATAAAACAATTACTCATAAACACAAGCAACCTTATTGATAAGAATGTGGTAATTGCAGGGGACTTTAACACCCCACTTACAGAAATGGATAGATCATCTAGACACACGATCAATAAAGAAACAAGGGCCCTGAATGAGACATTGGATCAGATGGACTTGACAGATATATTTAGAACTCTGCATCCCAAAGCAACAGAATATACTTTCTTCTCGAGTGCACATGGAACATTCTCCAAGATAGATCATATACTGGGTCACAAAACAGCCCTTCATAAGTTTACAAGAATTGAAATCATACCATGCATACTTTCAGACCACAACGCTATGAAGCTTGAAATCAACCACAGAAAAAAGTCTGGAAAACCTCCAAAAGCATGGAGGTTAAAGAACACCCTACTAACGAATGAGTGGGTCAACCAGGCAATTAGAGAAGAAATTAAAAAATATATGGAAACAAACGAAAATGAAAATACAACAATCCAAACGGTTTGGGACGTAGCGAAGGCAGTCCTGAGAGGAAAATACATTGCAATCCAGGCCTATCTCAAGAAACAAGAAAAATCCCAAATACAAAATCTAACAGCACACCTAAAGGAAATAGAAGCAGAACAGCAAAGGCAGCCTAAACCCAGCAGAAGAAGAGAAATAATAAAGATCAGAGCAGAAATAAACAATATAGAATCTAAAAAAACTGTAGAGCAGATCAATGAAACCAAGAGTTGGTTTTTTGAAAAAATAAACAAAATTGACAAACCTCTAGCCAGGCTTCTCAAAAAGAAAAGGGAGATGACCCAAATAGATAAAATCATGAATGAAAATGGAATTATTACAACCAATCCCTCAGAGATACAAACAATTATCAGGGAATACTATGAAAAATTATATGCCAACAAATTGGACAACCTAGAAGAAATGGACAAATTCCTGAACACCCACACTCTTCCAAAACTCAATCAGGAGGAAATAGAAAGCTTGAACAGACCCATCACCAGCGAAGAAATTGAATCGGTTATCAAAAATCTCCCAACAAATAAGAGTCCAGGACCAGATGGCTTCCCAGGGGAGTTCTACCAGACGTTTAAAGCAGAGATAATACCTATCCTTCTCAAGCTATTCCAAGAAATAGAAAGGGAAGGAAAACTTCCAGACTCATTCTATGAAGCCAGTATTACTTTGATTCCTAAACCAGACAGAGACCCAGTAAAAAAAGAGAACTACCGGCCAATATCCCTGATGAATATGGATGCAAAAATTCTCAATAAGATACTAGCAAATCGAATTCAACGGCATATAAAAAGAATTATTCACCATGATCAAGTGGGATTCATTCCTGGGATGCAGGGCTGGTTCAACATTCGCAAATCAATCAACGTGATACATCACATTAACAAAAAAAAAGAGAAGAACCATATGATCCTGTCAATCGATGCAGAAAAGGCCTTTGACAAAATCCAGCACCCTTTCTTAATAAAAACTCTTGAGAAAGTCGGGATAGAAGGAACATACTTAAAGATCATAAAAGCCATTTATGAAAAGCCCACAGCTAACATCATCCTCAACGGGGAAAAACTGAGAGCTTTTTCCCTGAGATCAGGAACACGACAGGGATGCCCACTCTCACCGCTGTTGTTTAACATAGTGCTGGAAGTTCTAGCATCAGCAATCAGACAACAAAAGGAAATCAAAGGCGTCAAAATTGGCAAAGATGAAGTCAAGCTTTCGCTCTTTGCAGATGACATGATATTATACATGGAAAATCCGATAGACTCCACCAAAAGTCTGCTAGAACTGATACATGAATTCAGCAAAGTTGCAGGATACAAAATCAATGTACAGAAATCAGTTGCATTCTTATACACTAACAATGAAGCAACAGAAAGACAAATAAAGAAACTGATCCCATTCACAATTGCACCAAGAAGCATAAAATACCTAGGAATCAATCTAACCAAAGATGTAAAGGATCTGTATGCTGAAAACTATAGAAAGCTTATGAAGGTAATTGAAGAAGATTTAAAGAAGTGGAAAGACATTCCCTGCTCATGGATTGGAAGAATAAATATTGTCAAAATGTCAATACTACCCAAAGCTATCTACACATTCAATGCAATCCCAATCAAAATTGCACCAGCATTCTTCTCGAAACTAGAACAAGCAATCCTAAAATTCATATGGAACCACAAAAGGCCCCGAATAGCCAAAGTAATTTTGAAGAAGAAGACCAAAGCAGGAGGCATCACAATCCCAGACTTTAGCCTCTACTACAAAGCTGTCATCATCAAGACAGCATGGTATTGGCACCAAAACAGACACATAGACCAATGGAATAGAATAGAAACCCCGGAACTAGACCCACAAACGTACGGCCAACTCATCTTTGACAAAGCAGGAAAGAACATCCAATGGAAAAAAGACAGTCTCTTCAACAAATGGTGCTGGGAGAACTGGACAGCAACATGCAGAAGGTTGAAACTAGACCACTTTCTCACACCATTCACAAAAATAAACTCCAAATGGATAAAGGACCTGAATGTGAGACAGGAAACCATCAAAACCTTAGAGGAGAAAGCAGGAAAAGACCTCTCTGACCTCAGCCGTAGCAATCTCTTACTCGACACATCCCCAAAGGCAAGGGAATTAAAAGCAAAAGTGAATTACTGGGACCTTATGAAGATAAAAAGCTTCTGCACAGCAAAGGAAACAACCAACAAAACTAAAAGGCAACCAACGGAATGGGAAAAGATATTTGCAAATGACATATCGGACAAAGGGCTAGTATCCAAAATCTATAAAGAGCTCACCAAACTCCACACCCGAAAAGCAAATAACCCAGTGAAGAAATGGGCAGAAAACATGAATAGACACTTCTCTAAAGAAGACATCCGGATGGCCAACAGACACATGAAAAGATGTTCAGCGTCGCTCCTTATCAGGGAAATACAAATCAAAACCACACTCAGATATCACCTCACGCCAGTCAGAGTGGCAAAAATGAACAAATCAGGAGACTATAGATGCTGGAGAGGATGTGGAGAAACGGGAACCCTCTTGCACTGTTGGTGGGAATGCAAATTGGTGCAGCCGCTCTGGAAAGCAGTGTGGAGGTTCCTCAGAAAATTAAAAATAGACCTACCCTATGACCCAGCAATAGCACTGCTAGGAATTTATCCAAGGGACACAGGAGTACTGATGCATAGGGGCACTTGTACCCCAATGTTCATAGCAGCACTCTCAACAATAGCCAAATTATGGAAAGAGCCTAAATGTCCATCAACTGATGAATGGATAAAGAAATTGTGGTTTATATACACAATGGAGTACTACGTGGCAATGAGAAAAAATGAAATATGGCCTTTTGTAGCAACGTGGATGGAACTGGAGAGTGTGATGCTAAGTGAAATAAGCCATACAGAGAAAGACAGATACCATATGGTTTCACTCTTATGTGGATCCTGAGAAACTTAAGAGAAACCCATGGGGGAGGGGAACAAAAAAAAAAAAAAAAAAGAGGTTAGAGTGGGAGAGAGCCAAAGCATAAGAGACTGTTGAGAACTGAGAACAAACTAAGGGTTGATGGGGGGTGGGAGGGAGGAGAGGGTGGGTGATGGGTACTGAGGAGGGCACCTTTTGGGATGAGCACTGGGTGTTGTATGGAAACCAATTTGACAATAAATTTCATATATAAATAAAAAAAAAAAAAAAAAAAAAAAAAAAAAAAAAAAAAAAAAAAAAAAAAAAAAAAAAAAAAAAAAAAAAAAAATAAAAGGTTTTAAACCTTGATTGTAACACAAGAATAGGAAACTGAAAGCAAATAAAAACAAGGAAATTGCTGAATTTCCAGGTAGATGCTTCTTTGTCACAAAAAGTATTCCTAAAATATTCCTCTTAATTAAAAAAATAAGTAGTCATAAAAGGCATTATGAGGCTAGGGATAATGGCTTTTGGGTTTTTTTAACTACATATTTAGATTTTACACAGTTCCAATTGACATCCTGCCATGAGGGATGAGGACATTGGGACTCTTACCAATTTTCCTCACCACTGATTTGATACATATTATACATAATACAGAGTTTTCATCCATAATACATCATTTTCAAGGTTTATAACATTTACCTTCTGTTTTGTTCATTTCTTTCCAATTCTTATCCCCTATTATTTCCTTTCGTTGTCTTATTCAATTAGCGAGGAGCTCTAGTAAAATGATGAAAAGAGGCAGCGATAGCTTCACAGTTTTGTACCTTATTTAAAAGGAATATTTCTAAAATTTCATCAAGTATACTGTTTGCTATGGTTGTTGGTAGTTTCTCTTCATAGGTTAAGAATTCTTTAAAGTTTTTTTTTAATTTTTTTTTAACGTTTATTTATTTTTGAGACAGAGAGAGACAGAGCATGAACAGGGGAGGGTCAGAGAGAGAGAGACACAGAATCTGAAACAGGCTCCAGGCTCTGAGCCATCAGCACAGAGCCTGATGCGGGGCTTGAACTCACGAACCGCGAGATCATGACCTGAGCCAAAGTCGGACACTTAACCGACTGAGCCACCCAGGCGCCCCAGAATTCTTTAAAGTTTTAAGTGACTATTGCATTTTATCAAATGCTTTTCTGCAATTATGAGATGACCATACAATTTTTAATCTGTTGATAACTTACCATGATTAATTTTACTGAGCCCATCCTTGGATTGCAGGCACAAATCCTATCTGAACATGCCATATCTTTTCATATGCAACAAAAGTCCATTTGTTACTAACTTATTTAAGATTTTTGCAACAATTTTATTGTATAGTTCTTTTTGTCTTTGATATAAAGTTTTTATTAGCCTTATGAAATGGTTGACTTTTTTTATTTCCTATATTTGGAATCCGTTTGGGTAAGATAGATATTTATCTATTCTTAGAAAGTTTGACAAAACTTATCTATAGGAGTCTGAATAGAAAGACTTTTGATTGTAGGTTCAACTAATTTGATATACTCTATTTTTCCTATTTCGTTTTAAGTTAATTTCACAAAATTATATCCTAGAAAATTGTCTTCTTTATCTAAACTCCAATTTATTTTTTTATTTAAAAATTTTTATGAGTTTTTCGTGTTTATTTATTTTTGAAGCAGAGAGAGACACAGTGTAAGTGGGGGAGGGCAAAGAGAGGGAGAAAGAGAGAATCCCAAGCAAGGCTCCATGCTGCGAGCACAGAGCCCAACATGAGGCTCGAAGTCACAAAACCATGAGATCATGACCTGAGCCAAAACCAAGAGTCAGACACTTAACCAGCTGAGCCATCTAAGTGCCCCTAGATATTCCAATTCAATGACACAGAGTTTTAGTATTTCCTTAGGTTTCTAACACCTATTTTTAATCTATAGTTATGTCTCATATTTTATTTTTGTGACAGATTGTTTCCCAAAACCGGCCACAGCAATACTTCCCATCTCAAATGTTCTTCCATAACCTAGCCACTCCTTCAAGTGACAGAGTCTATTTCCCCTCTCCTTGAGCCTGGACTCTGGAGCAGAGCCAAGCCCTCCCCACTGTGCCCACCTGAAATTCCTGATCCACAGAGTCTGGGAGCATGATAAACAGTTTTTACACCACTAGATTTTGGAATCATTTTATTTTTTTTTTTTAATTTTTTTTTCAACGTTTATTTATTTTTGGGACAGAGAGAGACAGAGCATGAACGGGGGAGGGGCAGAGAGAGAGGGAGACACAGAATCGGAAACAGGCTCCAGGCTCTGAGCCATCAGCCCAGAGCCCGACGCGGGGCTCGAACTCACAGACCGCGAGATCGTGACCTGGCTGAAGTCGAACGCTTAACCGACTGCGCCATCCAGGCGCCCCTGGAATCATTTATTAATCAATTCTAGTAACTGAAATAGTCATGGATATTGCTTAATTGCATATACTGTAGAAAAATTTTCTTGATGTATATTGTTGAACATTTTATATTCCATTGTTCTCTATACTGAGTATAAGTAAATTTTTTTCTACTATTTCTTCTCTAATCCTTTTATACTCATATTTTCCCATTCTATTTTATTTTTCTCAGTTTTCTGAAACCTATCTTTTATACCCTTGATTGGGTTTTAATAGTGCTTGTTCTCCCTTCTTTACTTTAGGGCTACCATTACATAATGGCTTCAGTCTTCCATTTTTTTTTCCCCCCCTGAGGTCTTCCAGACCATTATTTCTCTCTTTTCAGCATTTTTTTCCTCTATCTTCTTTGTACCCTTGCTTCTCTGAGCTCTTGGTGCAAAAGAGGCCATATTCTTAAATTCATCTACTTTATTTGATTTCAGGTATTTATATTTTCTTCTACTTTGCAAAATCATTATTCTGTTGTCCTTCTTACAGTGAGTTTCTCCATTTTTATCTTTCAATATTTTTCTCACATTCCCAGCTAGTTTCTTTATGATTATTATTCATCTTTTCCACAGAAGCCAGTATCTCTTGGTCAGCGGCTTGCTGAAGAATAGTCAGATATCAGACTGGGTGACTGGTCCAGCTGGCAAGTAGGCTTTAGATCTGGGGTCCTAAAAAGCTCCCACCACTTTCCGCTCCAGAGCTTTTCTCCTTTGTCTCAGACGCTATATGTGGTGGCTCTTGGTGAAGCCAATGC
The DNA here is from genome assembly GCF_028749965.1 of Puma concolor. Classification (NCBI taxonomy): domain Eukaryota; kingdom Metazoa; phylum Chordata; class Mammalia; order Carnivora; family Felidae; genus Puma; species Puma concolor. The sequence continues at coordinate 26,604,758 of NC_141675.1, read as the reverse complement.
CACAGTGTTCATGCATTGATTTTGTGTCTCCTTCTCTTTAAATGACCTTGCCCTCCCACAACATTTCTCCTTATATTGCCTCTCCACAGCGTGCTTCTCATGAGATGGCATGCCTACTACTCCTCTGTAAGCCTGAAATGTCTTTCTACTACTTAGCATCAAATGGAGTTTCAGGAAAGACTGGCAAACCATCTACTCTAAGATCAAGGGTTGCCAGTTGGTAATCCCATTATACCACATATTCATGGCGAATCCTATGTACTTCTAGCATCTGCAGAAACATGTTCATTCATTCAACAAATATTTACTCAGTGCTCACCATTTCCAGGCACTGTTTTAAGCTTTTGAAATGTATCAGTGAGCAAAACAAGCAAAACTCCCTACCCTTGTAGAATGTATACTATTGAGAGGATGGGGGAAGCTGCAGCAGACAAGAAAACATACATGTTACTATTTGGTGTAAATTACATAGTATGATAAAAGTGATAGATGCTAGAGAGGCAGAAAGGGGGAATCAGGAGTAATAGGAGGTAAATAGGTTATCATCTAAAACAGAACTACCTTGGGGCACCTGGGTTGTTCAGTAGGTTAAGCATCCAACTTCAGTTCAGGTCATGATCTCACGGTTTGTGAGTTTGAGCCCATGTAGGGCTCTGTGCAGACAGTTCGGAGCCTGGAGCCCACTTCGAGTTCTGTGTCTCCCTCTCTCTGCCCCTCCCCTGCTCATACTCTGTCCCTCTCCCTCTCTCAGAATTAAACATTAAAAAAAATAAATAAACATTAAAAAAAATAAATAAATAAAATAAAAATAGAATTAGCTAGATTTCCCTGCCTTTGGCAGCTTTTCTTTACAGATGCTGGTTTGGGATTTTCTTCTCCTATAATCTCAGTTGTTTTTCTGTTTTTTCAGAGAGGAAAAGAAAACTGGTTTAAATGATTCTGTTAATCCTAACTTCTACCATCTCCCTTTGTATAACTCTAGTTATCTCATAAATTATGATAAATTTGCAGTGAGGCATTTTTGTTTTTCTTCCCTTGGCCTTGCTCTCTATGTGTCAATGGTTAAATTCTTAAAACCTGCTTTTTTTTTTTCATTATTCTGAATCCAACCTAAATCCAAAAGCCACACTGTGACTCATATGATTCTTCCTAGTCCCCTTGAGCCTTAGTTTATTTATGACAAATGGATGAGCTTTCTTTTGTGGTTTTCCTTAGAAAAGCACATTCTCACATGACTTGGAGGAGGAGTGGGGGGAGACACATGAGAAAATAACCTGTTTCTCTCCTCTCCTCCTCCTAGGTATGTAGCTGCAGTGATAAGGACGTTTATGTTTTATTCAGATTTGCTGACGAGATTTCAAGATAAAAGCTACCCTCCTACATGTGTCCGCTGGAGAGGAGAAGACTTCCTGACGGGAAATCTGGACCAAGAAGCGACTACGAAGTAGCATACAGGGGAGACGCTAATTTTGACTATGCAGAGTCAGAGTGTCAAAGAAGTTTCCTCATGGTAGATCTTGGATGACACCCAACAGATGAAAGGGATGAGAGACTTCCAGCGCTCTGTGGCAAGTGTGCTAATATCACAAAACAAGAAGAGAACCCTTATTTTCTGGTGGTTTAGCTGAGAAGATGTGGCCAAGAAACTATTGGGATGACGGTCCAGGACTTTTAGAAAGAACTGGTATGAAAACTGGAACGGACCCACACAAAGAATTAGAGTTAAAGGTAGAAGTATGATGCTTAACCACCATTTGAGTCTCCTGTTCCCAAAATCCAACTGTATCTGTTCCTTCAAAGGGTTACCTAAGCCAATGAATTCTTCTTATTGTCTTAACTCATTTTGAGTTTCGCTTCTGTCACTTAAGTCCTAAAGAGTCTTGACTAAAGCACAAGAGATGAGGGATTTGTCTACTTGACCTAGAGATTTAAAGGGGGAGTTTTAAGTGCCTTTGTATCAAGTAGGGTCCTGTTCGGTTGCTGGTTCCAGAAAGCCTGATAAACCTAATCAAATGAATAAGGAGTTTGTAATCACATGACAAGGAGTCCAGGATAGGCAGTTGACAGTGTGTAGTTCAAATGCCTGTAACAAGAAGCCAGACTTTTTCCAAGGGTCTGCTGTCCCTAGCAAAGGGGTGTGCCTCCGCATCCTCATGTGCACATTGTAGGTGACAAGAGCAAGGAAGCCGAAAGGCAACACCAACAGGCTCCTATGTACTTCTGAGTCACACAGCCTGTCTGGCTACAAGGGAGTCTGAGAAATTGGGCTTTCGGGGTTCCAGCGTGTAGAGTAGAGTAGCGTTGGAAAGGTTGAAATCCCAAGAGACAGTGTGATGGTGGCAGTGAGAAAAAAAGACAGTAAGAAAGGAAGTCAGCACTCAAGGGACAAAGTTTGTTTGTCAGGTGTTTTCCCAGCTTGGAGAGTCTCTTCCCATTGCCAGCTTTGGAGAGTCCTGGGGAGGTGCAGATTGTGGGGAGCTGCTGCTGTTAAGAGAAGCTTAACATCATTCTATAATTTTGTTTTATTTTTTTTCATAAAGGAGAAAAGACACAAAAAAATACACAAAGGGAGGGACCACAAGGAAATGATTGGCAGACTGGCTACATAAAATTTGAAAACTTCTACTCTCTATCTTTACCACACACACACAGATATATATATATGTAAAACAAGGTCTGAAAACTAACGGCAAACTACAAAAAATATCAGTTACATATATGACAGATAATTTTCTTTATTTGCAAAGAAATCCCAATATCAATAAGTAGAGATAATGAACTCTGTAGAAAATTTGACTTAAAGGCTATAGATTGGCAGTTGTTGAAGAAAACCCAGAAATCAAAATAGGCCTCCTAAAAAAGGTGACCAACATATTCATAATCAAATAACCATAATAAAAACAAGCTACCATTTTTAATAGATTGGATTCACCAAAATTTTGAAATTTGATGCAACTGGTGCTGGTTTTGTAATTTCATAATGTATTTCACAAATGTATAAGGAAGTGGGCATTATGATACCACAGGGAGGAATTTAAGTTTGCAGGGCTATTTGGCAAGATCTATAAAATTTAAGACACATACTTCTTTTGCTGCAGCAATCTCATTGCTAGTAGTGAATTTCTTTATCAACATTTGCCAAAACATAATGCAATCAAAACTTACATTCAACCTTTGTATGCTGTTATGGTCCTCTGCTGGTGTCCATCTGTTGGATAAGTGCCCATGTAATGTCTTTAATATCAGTCTTAAAATGTATCTACTGACTAAAAGCTGGAAGTTACCAACTCATCTGTCCGTAGGAGACTAGTTCAGTAGATTGCGGTCTTCCAATCCAAGAATATGTGACATCTTTCTATTTATTTGTGTCAAATTCAGTTTCCTTCAACAATGTCTTATAATTTCCGGTGCACTAGTTTTTCACCTCCTTAGTTCAATTTATGCCTAAGTACTTTATTCTTTTTGATGCAATTGCAAATGTGACTGCTCTCCTAATTTCTCTTTCAAATAGTTTGCTGTTTGTGTATAAAATGCAACTGATTTTTGTATGTTCACTTTGAATCCTTCCACTTTACTGAATTTGCTTATTATTATAGCAGCTTGTTGGTGGATTCTATAGGGTTTTCCAAATATAAGAGCACATCATCTGCAGAAAGGCCATGTTATTTCGTCTTTCCTGATTTGAATGTCTTTTATTTCCCTTTTCTTTTCCTAATTGCTTCTGTCTAGGACTTCTAGTACTGTGTTGAAAAGGAGTGAGGAGAGTGGGCACCATTGTCTTATGCCTGATATTGGAGGAAAAGTTCTCAACCTTTCACCATTGAGTATGATGCTAGCTGTGGGCTGGTCATATATGTTCATTATTATGTTGACATACATTTCTTCTATATCCAATTTGTTAAGAGTTTCTATCATAAAAAGATATTGAGTTTTGTCAAATGCTTTTTCTGCATCTATTGACATGATCAATTTTATCCTTTGTTCTATTAATGTAGTGTCTCACATTTATTGATTTGCATATGTTAAACCATCCTTGCATCCCAGAGATGAATCTCACTTCGTTGTGGTATATTATCCTTTTCATGTGCTGTAGAATTTTGTCTACTAGCATTTTGTTGAGGATTTTTACATCTATATTCCTCAGAGACACTGGCCTGTCATTTTCTATTCTTTAGTGTACTTATCTGGCTTTAGTAACAGGGTAATTTCAGCTTCATAAAATGAGGTTGGAAGTGTTCCCTCCTGGTCAGTTTTTTGGAAAAGTATGAAAAGGATCATGTTAATTCTTTAAATGTGTGATGGAATTAATCACTGAAGCCATCTGGTTCTGGGATGTGTTGTAAATGCCTGACAATTAGCTTTTTTGATTTTAGTTTAAGTTCCCAACATTAATCTTCTGGTTGTGGAGGCATTCATTTCAAAGACCTCCATCTCAAATAAACATACTGCCACACACAAGATAAATGGCCAGGTTGCCATACCCATGCAAGTCTTGGGTGACCTACGAAACTGACCATTTGAGTGACCCTGCATTTCCCTTCCTGTGACTTAACTCCTGCTCTTCTGTTTTAAATTCACCAGTAGTGAGTGAGCCTGTGAAACCCTAGGTACTCCTCCTTCAACCTTAATAAATGCAGAACCCAGGACCACACTCTCACGGTCTCTCTACCCACAACCTTGCTATTGGCCCCAGGGCATACTACGTGCCCTCCAGGATTTGTAATAAACCTTACTTTTTTTCGAGGTTCCCAGAGAGTTGTTGCTGAAGTGCATCTTACAATCACAATAAGAGCCTCAAGGGTCAGTGCAGCCATAACATTAGCTCTGGTCAGGGAAATGTCTGTGGGGGCTTTCCAGACCAGGTACCAGTCCAGGTGAGTGCCCCCATGTATTTCTAGCCCATAGCATCACTACTGATAGGCTGAGACCAACAAAAAACATGGGCTTTTCTTTGTTGGGAGATTTTTGACTATTGATTCCATCTTCTTACTCATTATCTATCTGTTCAGATTTTCTATTTCTTCATGATTCAGTCTTGGTAAATTGTATGTTTCTAGGAATGCATCCCTTCTAGGTTATTCAATTTTGGGGTGTATAATTGTTCACAGTAATCTCTTATGATCCATTATATTTTTGTGATATCAATTATAATGTCTCCCTTTCATTTGTGATTTTGAGTCTCCTCTCTTTTTTTTTAGTCCAGCTAAAGGTTTGACAATTTCGTGTACGTTTTTAGAAAACAAGCTCTTTCTTTTGTTCATCTTTTCGGTTGTCTTTCTAGTCTCCATTTCATTGCTCTCTGCTCTAATCTTTGTTATTTCCTTTCCTCTGCTAACTTTAAGGTTAGTTTGTTCTTTTTTTATTTCCTTGAGGTACAGAGTTAGGTTATTTATTTGAGATTGTTTTTTTCTTACTGTAGACAGATATTACTATAAACTTCCCTCTTAGAACTGCTTTTACTATAGTTCATACGTTTTGGTATGTGACAATTCCATTTTCATTTGTCTCAAGATATTTTTTTATTTCTCTTTTGATTTTTTCTTTGACTTACTAATTGTGAATAAGGTCTCTGTTTGATATTTGACGGTTTTATTAGAATGTGTCTCAATGAAGTCCTCTTTGTGTTAAATCTGTCTGGGGACTTCTGAGCTTTATGTGCCTGGCTGTTCATATGCCTCCTCAGATTTAGGAAATTTTCAGCCATTATTTCTTTAATTATCTTTCAGCTCCTTTTTTTCTGTCCTTCCTCTGAAATTCCCATAATGCAAATATGGTTTTAGTTGGTGGTGTCCTATAATTCACACAAGCTTGTTTCACCCTTTTTCATTTTTTGTTCTTCTTTGACCGGGTAATTTCAAATGACTTATCTTCCAGATCAGATTCTTATTTTCTGTTTGATCAAGTTTGCTGTTGGTGCTATTGCATTTTTAAATCTCATTCATCATATACTTGAGCTCTAGAATTTCGGTTTGTTCTTTTTAATGAATTCTATCTCTCTGTTGAACTTGTCATTTTATTCACATATTGTTTTCCCGATTTCATCGAGTTGTCTATCTGTGTCCTCCTGTAACTTGCTGAGCTTCCCTAAAAAAAAATTTTGAATTCTTTGTCAAACAATATGTAGAGCTCTTTTGCTTTGGGGTCTGTTAGTGGAAAATTATGTTCCTTTGGTGGTGTCCTGTTTCCTTTATTTTTCATGTTTTTTGTAGCCTTGATGTCTACATATTTGTTGAAGCAATCACCTCCTTCGGACACACAAATGGTTCACCTGCAGATGGGTGCTAGGATGCCAGCTGGGTGGGGTGTGGTGCTTTCAGATTTGGGGAAGGTCTAGTATCATCTCTGTGCAAATCTCTCAGCTGAGGTTAGTGCTGGCAAAGATTGTAGGGATCCTCAACAATCAAGGTTTCAACCAAGATGTCTGTAGCTGCAGTAAAGCTTGCTGGAGTCTTCAGTGGTAACAGCCACGGGGGACCACCTGATCTCTTTTTGTCCTATGAGCGATGTCATGGCCAAGGGGATTCCTCTTGGTGCTGGGTCAAGCCTATGGGTGCCCTCATGGTGGTGGCAGCACTGGTGTCTGATGCATTTGTGCCTATCGAACAGCCAGTGAGCTGGAATCGGGAGCGCTGGTGCTCACAGAGTGACAGCTGCTCCAAGGTCTGGGGCACTGGCTAGCCTGCAGTGGTAGTGGCTCCAGTGCCTCAGGTATGAGTGCTTGTGGCACAACTGTGGACGTGGGGTCTGGAGTATGAGCATTCACAGAGCAACAGTGGCAGGGCAGGTCCAGGGCAACTGGCTAGCCTACAATATGATGACTTGGGTACTTGAGTCACAGGTGAGCACCGAGAGGCCACAGAACCAGGTTCTAGAGCAAAGATATAGACAGAGATAGCATCTGAGGGGCTGAGGTGCTGGTTTTCCTGCATTATGTGGCTCTGGCACCTGAGATGTGAGTGTGCACACAGCAGCCATTAAGCCAGGGTCTGGAGCGCAGGTGCACACAAAGCTGGTGTCTGAAATGCAGCTACATGTGGAGCAGGTATGGCTCTGGGGTCCGAGGCATGCACGGGGCTGTGGGGGCAGGAAGTGCGAGTTCCAGGGCAACACAACAGCAGCTCCTTCTGAAAGGTACACTGCAGCATCTTTCTTCTGGGGGTCTGTGGCAGCTACGGCTCTTGGTATGTCTGTGGCAAAAGCTGTTGGCTCTTGGGGTCCATGCCAGTGAACGTTATGGGGTCCTCTGCTATGAGAGCTATGGGGAATCTGCCACTGTTGCGGGGGCTGTGAGGCCCTCCGTGGCAAAGGCAGGAGGGGTCCCTCTGCAGAGCAGGTCACCAGGGAGATGGCAGCAAGTAGCACCTGCTGCACAGCTGATTGTGGCAGCCCCTGCCCCTCTTCTTCGTCCTAGTCATCTCCAATGTCCCAACTAAGACAATTTCCCCAGTGATCTTTTTTATGCAGTGATTCATTTTTTGCTACACTGTGTTACAGTAGATTCTTGATGGAATTCGAGCCCTTCCATTGTTATTTCGGATAGTTGCCTAATTGCTATTGTTTTGGTGCTGGTGTGTGAGGAGACAAAGGCCAGGATCAAGTACTCTGTCACGCTGCTGACCAGCAATGATTTTTTGAATGTGACACCGAAAGCTTAGGCAACAAAAGCAAAAATAAACAAGAGGGACAACCTCAAACTAAAAAGCTCTGCACAGCAAAGGAAACAATTGACAGAATGAAAAGGCAACCTATGGAATGGGAGAAAATATTTGCAAACCATATATTCAATAAGGAGTTAATATCCAAAATATATAAGGAACTTCTACAACTCAATAGCAAGAAAGCAAACAACCAGGCTGAAAAAAAAGAAGCAAAGTACCTGAATAGGCATTTTTCAAAAGAAGATATACCGATGGCCAAAAGTACATGAAAAGGTGCTAAACATCACTAATCATCAGGGAAATTCTAATCAAAACCACAATGAGAAATCACTTCACACTTGGATGGCAATCATTAAAAAGAGGTAACACATGTCGGTGAGGATGTGGAGAAAGAAGAACTACTTGTACACTGTTGGTGGGAATGTAAATTGGCACAATCATTATGGAAAATAATACGGAGGCCTCTAAAAAAATGAAAATTAGAACTATCATATGATCCAGCAATACCACTTCTGGGTGTTTATCCAAAGGAATTGAACCCAGTACCTTGGAAATATCTGTGCTCCCATATTCACTACAGCATTATTCACAATGGCCAAGATGTGAAAACAACCTAAGTGTCCTTTGACAGATGAATAAAGAAATTACGGTATGTATATACAATGTGATATTACTCAGTCTTAAAAAATGGTTACTCTTCCACTTGCAACAACATGGATGAACTTAGAAGACATTACACTAGGGAAAGAATTCGGATATGGAAAGAAAAATACTCTATGATCTCAGTTATATGTGGAATCTAAAAAAGAAATCAAATACATGGAAACAGAAGAGTGGTTAACAGGTGGGAGAAATGGGGAGATGTTGATCAAGGGGTACAAAGTTGCAGTTATGTAGGATGAATATTTAAAGATATAATGTACAGCATTATGACTCTAGTTAATAATTCTATGTTGTATACAGGAAATTTGCTAAAAGGGTAGATTTCAAGTGCTCTCACCACATACCAAAATAAAAAAATGGTGGGGTTCCCAGGTGGCTCAGTCAGTTGAGCACCCACTGCTTGATTTCAGCTCAGGTCATGATCCCAAGGTCGTGGGATCGAGCCCCACGTCAGGCTCTGCACTGAGTGTGGAGCCTGCTTAAGATTCTCTCTCTCTCTCTCTCTCTCTCTCTCTCTCTCTCCCCCTCTCCCTCTCCCTCTCCCCCTCTCTCTCACTCATACTTTCTCTCTAAAATTAAAAAAAAATTTTAAATAAAAATAAAAGGTAACTACATGAGCAGATGAAAGCAAGAATTCATTTCTTTATTCTTCACTTCTATAACCCAAGCTAATAGAAGTGTTCTTAACATATAATAACTAAGATAAGAAGGGTTCAGTAAATTTTTATTTGGATAAATAAATATTACTTCTTATATCTCTCCTTTTAAATTTCTTTCTAAGTCCTGCCCAGTTCTAAGAGTCAAAATTATGACAATCTATTAAATGGGAGAAAATATTTGCAAATGATATATCTGATTAGGGGTCAGTATCCAAAATATATAAAGAATTTATACAACTCAACCCCCAAACAAAACAAAACAAATAATCCAATTAAAAATGGACAGAAGGCATAAACTGACTTTTCTCAAAGAAGATATCTACATAGCCAACAGACATGAAAAAATGCTCAGCATCACTCATCATCAGGGAAATGCAAATCAAAACCACAATGGGATATCACCTCCCACCTGTCAAAATGGCTAAAATGAACAACACAAGAAACAAGTGTTGGTAAGGATGTGGAGAAAAGGGGACCCTCATGCACTATTGGTGGGAATGCAAACTGGTACAGCCACTCTGGAAGACAGTATGGGAGCTCCTCAAAAAATGAAAAATAGAATTACCATATGATCTAGTAATTCAACTACTGGCTATGTATCCCCCACCCCAAATCAAAAACACCAGTTCAAAAAGATATACGCACCCCTATGCCCATTGCAGCATTATTTGCAATAGTCAAATTGTAGAAGTAACTCAAGCATCCCTCAGTAGATGAATGGATAAAGAAGATGTGGTATATATACACAATGGAATATTATTCAGCCATAAAAAGAACGAAATCTTGCCATTTGCAACAACATGGATGGAGCTAGAGGGTATAGTGGTAAGTGAAGTAAGTAAGAGAAGGACAAATACCAGGTGATTCCACACATATGTGGAATTTAATAAATAAAAAACAAATTAAACAAAAGATACAAATAAAAAAAAACAGACTCTTAAGTGTAGAGAACAAACTGATGGTTACCAGAGGGGAGGCAGGTGGGGGGATGGGTTAAATGGGTGATGGGGATTAAGAGTACGCTTATATTGGGCACCTGGGTGGCTCAGTGAGTTAAGCGTATGACTTAAGCTCAGGTCATGATCTCACAGTTTGTGAGTTCGAGCCCCACATTGGGCTCTGTGCTGGTGGTGCACAGCCTGCTTGGGATTCTCTCTCTCCCTCTGTCTCTGCCCCTCCCCTGACTGTGCGCTCTCGTGCTCTCTCTCTCTCTCTCTCTCTCTCTCTCTCTCAACTTTAAAAAAGAAAAAAAAAGAGTACACTTATACTGATGAGCACTAACATAGAACTGTTGAATCACTGTATTGTACACCTGAAACTAATATAACACTGTACATTAATTGTACTAGAATTAAAATAAAACAACCAAGGTATTTCAATGGACTTCGAGATTAAAATGAGACTGAACATCGGACATAACTCTTCACTTTCCCCTGAGGAAAGTGATTAAGAAATCAAACCCAGGCCCAGTCTGAGTATTTCTTTTCCTAACAGAAGGCATTCTGATGTAATTTCTGTCTTCTGATGAATGAAAAACTCATGCTTTTACAATGAACCCACTCATAAATACATAGTGAAGAGCTTGCTTCCGCTTCCAAAGAAAGACATTAACTCAGACCAACATAGAACGTGTTCTACTTGCCTGAATCCAAAGTTATATGCAGATAACATTAGCTCACATGTTCTGGCTTTGTATTTCCAAGGAATTTCTGGAGTACTGTGGTGCGTAGAACATAAATCAATGGCACAAAACATAAATGTACACTTTAGGGACTACACGTAAAGGAAATACCTGTGGAGACAGAACTCTGGTAGGAGACTTGAACATAACTGCCATCCATGTTCTACTTCCCAATCCCAGGCACCTCCCTTTGCAAAAGGATGACAAACTAGGGACCCTAGGAAGCAGGCTCTGAAACAGAGCTTAACAGGTAGACTATTTATAAGGGAGTGCTTTTGAGGCCAACACCTGTGGAAAGGAAGAGAAGAGAATCCAATTAGGCAGAGACACTAGTTGGGCTGTGTGGGAGTCCCAAAGAAGTTCTTAGCTGACCCCACAGACAGCTCAGAGCTGGGATGGCCCCGTAAGTGTCCCAAGTGGTGGGGTTGGACCTTTATAATTTAAATTTAATACTGACCAGTCACTGGATACTTCTGCCCATGGCAGGATGCGGTTTTTCTTCAACCGAGGAAATCTCCAGTGAAGGCTAGCCTCTGAGGGTCACCAACCAGCAGCACTCACAGCAGCTGGAGGAAAGAATTCTTCATTCCTAAAAGGCGGGTATGGGTGACACATCACAGCCTGTACCACATTGCCATCCTGACTCCAATGGTAACTGCATCTTTGCTTTTTTTCTGCCTAGTCTCGCCACATAAGGTATAGCAATATAATTTAATTTTGCCTGTTTTTGAAGCTCAGATGAATGGAATCCTATTCTGTGCATATTCCTTTCTCTCCAAAATATCTTTTGTAAGATTCAGCCATGTTGCCGAATCTTAATTCAGTTTCATTAACTCCTTTCCATTTCTGTACACCCTGTTTTAATGTAGCACAGCATGTTCACCCATGTCTTTATTAATGGACATATGGGTTGTTCATGACTTGGGAGTCTGAACTTGTTGCTGTGAACATTGCATATTAACGTGTATGTATCCCGGTGATCATGCACATGAGTTTCCAGGGGATACACCTAAGACTGAAGTTGCTGATCCAGGGTATTTGTATTTTTAATTTTAATAGAAAATGCCAGAATTCTTTCTAATTTTCACTCCCTAGAACCATGTTTGTGAGTCCCCATTGCTCTCTATCCATATCCCTGGGAATAGGCTCGGTAATGCTGCAGTAACATCCCCTAAATCTCAGTGGTTTACAGCAAAAAAAGTTCCTTCTCAGCTGTATTCTGTGTCCTTCATGGTAAGTTGTTCCTGATCACTGCAAGATCCAGGCTGATAGAGCAGTCTCTATCTGTAACACTGCTGTTCTCTTAGATCTTTTTATTTTTCCAGAAACATATTCATATCATCTACAAACAGAGATTATATTACTTCTTCCTTTCCCATTCTTCTGCTTCTAAAGCTTCCTTTAAATTAACTGCATTGGTGTTTTATATATTTTAAGGCTTTATTACTAGATGCATACAAATATATAATTGTTTTCTCATTAGGAAGATGCCCTAAGCCAGCTAACTGATCAACAGACTGGTGGCTGGCTGCAGATACATGAGCCAGCTCAGCCCAACTTTCTTCAAATTATATCACCCCAAAACTTAGTGTTCTAAAACAACAATCATTTATTCAGCTCATTATACTATGGGGCAACAATCTGTGTTGGACTCCACTGGGTGGTTCTTTTGTCCTCAGCTGGGCTTGCTTCTTTTAGGTGCCTAAGGTAAGAGAAGAGCCAAAGAAGGAATGGATTAGTTTGTGTGCAAAATTTAGACAGACTACAGGAGGCAAGAGATGTTCTTCTCATCCCCTGTCTCCTTAGCCAGAAAAGACCAAGGTCCAGAAAACATGGAGTCAGTTGTGTATGTCACCAGGGAAATCACAGAGGGAATCACATGCTGAATTCTGGTGCCCAGTCTTGGTATTTCCCATAACACCATAGTCCCAACTATGAATCCCCAGCCACATTGAAAACATACCTCTGGGGCTATTCAAAAACCAAAGGAATAATCCAACACAAGATCTCAAGATGGCAAAAATTTAACAAAGTTTAATAAAATTTAATAACAAAAATTATTCTAACTTTAGGCTACCAAATGATTCATTATGTGAGATTTGATTTCACTTGGCCTTTCTAATCTTAATTCCTTCATCAGAAAAACCAATATCCCCAAAACAGTTCATAGTGATGATATGATAACTGATCCAAAGAGGAAATTAAAAACACATAAAACTTTTTCCACTTGGCTGATGGGGCACTGATGTCCTGACATCTGGAACAAGTGCAGAACATCTACAAAGCAGAGAAATTTTCTACAGTGAGAGGTATGGCATGAGTCAAGCATTATTGGGGGTGGGGGGGTCCTTTCCAACAGTCTCTGAAAACAGATAGAGAGTTACAAAATCAGGACTGAAAGAAAATCAGTTGGGCCCTGTGCAGGGCAGGCGGTTCTAAGGTGAAAAAACTCACAGTCTAAGGAGACTAATAGGTAAATGATGTAAACCTGGTGGAAAAAAGGCAAAAAGAGAGTGTGCCCAAGTCAGCCTATGGCAGGTAATGACTAATTCTTTCTTTAAAAGGGATAATCAGAGGAGTTTTCAGAGAGGCAATGAGACCTGAGCTGGATTTTGATACAGGTAATGGATCTGGTAGATGCCTATGAAATACTTTACAAACAAAAGAATTAATAGGGCACTCCCCACAGAAGTATCACCAAAGGCAGCAGCATGGATAAATAGGATGTCGAATTTCCAGAAAACTATACATGTTCTATTTAGTATTGTTCAAGTGAAAACTTGAAGGGACAGAACAACTGTCACCGTCGGTGAGGCCAGAGACTGGATGTGAAGACCCAATCTCTGAGGCCTCGGATGCTACACTAATGCTTCTGAGTGTGTCCTATCGGATTCAGGAAGCTTTGGAAATTTGGAAACAATGCAGAACGACATTCCCTGTAACAGCACTGTGATGCAGATGCATCCCCCAGAGGTCCCCTCAACAGAGGGATGTTGCCCCAGCTGCTAGGAGCACGGTTGGCAGACAGCTCTCAGGTGGGCCCCTTCAGAGCTGCCTCACCCATGAGTGTGCCCTTCCTGGGGCATCCCACTTCCAACGGCTAGTGGAGGCAGCCATCGGTCCCAACTAATTCCACACACCTGAGGCAACTTTGGCCAGACTTTTAGCTCCAAAGCTCCCTGTGGGGTTGGCCAGGGCTGTCCTTAAGATTCCTTGCCTCACAGTTCAGCTTTTCTTTCAGTCCATCCCTGCTGTTTCCTCTTCCAGACTTGGGCCAGACCAGAACCCCCAGGGCTGGGAGGGGAGCATCTGAGGTAGACAGCAAAGTCCAGCTCCTTTATGTCAAGCAGGAAATTTCTCTCTTCTGTCTCAGTCTATCCTCCTACCTGACCCACTTTGGGCTCTGACCTTCAGAATTCTCTGACCTTCGGTGGCAGCCAATGTTTTGGAACAATGGAGTAGAGCTGAAGGAGCACTGTTCTGGGGATCAAAAAGAATTCCAAGCCAGTTTCTGTTAGGTGCCTGGGTCAAGAAGCTTCACCTTTCTGAGAATGGGAAGAACAAGGGGAAAAATTAGAAAGAACAATGCCAACATCCAAGATTTAGTGGTAGGAGTAGGTAAGTACATGAAATAATGTTGGAAAGTGTCTTATAAATTGAATAGTATCTAGAACAATAGATATTGTTTCCAATCCTTGGTCAGATTGTCTAACTCATGGCTTTTCTTTTTTCTTTTCTTTTCTTTTTTTTTTTAACATTTTTTAAATTTACATTTTAGTTAACATATAGTGCAATATTGGTTTCAGAAGAATTCAGTGATTCATCACTTACATACAATATCCAGTGTTCATCACAACAGTTGCCCTCCTTAATACCCATCAGCCATCCAGCCCATCTTCCACCCACATCCCTCCATCAACCCTTAGTTTGCTCTCTATCATTAAGAGTCTCTTGTGGTTTATTGCCCTCTCTTCCCTGAAAGCTTTCCAAGTACACTTTCTGCTTGGGTCAGAGGAGCTCTGAGGAAGAGTTATACCACCATCTATTAAATGCAAGGAGAACTACAGGCGGACCTTATAAGCGTTCCAAGGATGGCAACAGCCAACACCTGAACAACTCCTCCCAACGTTCCTCTTATATTGAATCTTTGCCTTTGGGTTCTCAATTTCTAGACACTGGAAGGGCAGGGTGGGGATAAGAAGTGGAAAATAGATCACAGCTCAAATCACATACCATCCTCAGGATAGATATGCTCAACCCCTTTATGCCCAGGCAGCTGAGGTTACGCCTAAAAGAGAGAAACGCATACACACACCTGCACAATGAGCAGCTCTTTCAAACAAGATGGAGCATTTCCATTTCATTCTAATCCGTGAAAATGCGTTAGCAAAATCAGGTACAAGGTAGTGTGTTAAGGAAGGGGAAAAAGATAGTATTCTAGGCATTTCTGGATTATACCAAATGATTACCTTTTGGAGAAAAGATTATAAGTGATATTTCTTTCTTTCATGTGCTTTTCTGTGTTTTACAAACTTGCTGCCATGAACACATAGTTATCATTTTGTGATCAGATAAAAATAATTGCCATAGAAATGGAATCAAAACGTTAATGTTTCTGTGATTATTTTATATAAAACTGGTTCCTATCCCATCTCCTTTGTCACTGGGCTGAGAGGAGGAACAAATAGGATTCTGTTGAACCAGAAACTTGCCAGAGAGCAAACTCCCCTCTGGGTCCGTGGGGGCACCCACCAGCTGCTTGTGATCCTTTATAGACTGAATGTTTATGTCACCTCAAAATTCATATACTGAAGCCCCAATGTGACTGCATTTGGAGATACAGCCTTTAGGAGGTAATTAAGGTTAAATGAGGTCATAAGGATAGAGTTCTAATTCTATGGAATTAGTGTCCTTGTAAGAAGAGACACGAGGGGCGCCTGGGTGGCGCAGTCGGTTAAGCGTCCGACTTCAGCCAGGTCACGATCTCGCGGTCTGTGAGTTTGAGCCCCGCATCAGGCTCTGGGCTGATGGCTCAGAGCCTGGAGCCTGTTTCCAATTCTGTGTCTCCCTCTCTCTCTGCCCCTCCCCCATTCATGCTCTGTCTCTCTCTGTCCCAAAAATAAATAAACATTGAAAAAAAAAAATTTAAAAAAAAAAAGAAGAGACACGAGAGAACTCTCCCTCCCTTTCTCTCCTTCTCCCTCTCTCCCCGCCCCCATCCTCATTCCCTCACTCCCTCCCTTCCTCCCTCCTTCACTCTCTCCCCACAGAGGAAAGGCCATTTGAGGGCGGAGTGAGAGGGCAGCTTTCTCAAACCCAGGAGCCCTCTTCTTTTTTCAAATCGTCCACACTTTGGTCTTAGACTTCCAGTCTAGTTTGGACTTCCAGAACTATGAGAAGGAAGTTTCTGATGTTTAAGCCACCCAGTCTGTGGTATTCTGCTATGGCAGCCCAAACTGATTCGTACATGACCCTCCCAAGGCCCACATCAGGCACCCTCAATATCTAGCAACTCTAGAATTCCATGTAGTGCCCATTTCTGCCCTGAAGCTGGGTCCAAGTTAGAGGCCTGGGGGATAGAGCCATGAAGCCAGAGGAAGAGCTCCCAAAATCATAATTTCTTCACTATTTATATGGAAAAACTTTTCATCCAGGGTGAACCTAGACCCTTCATTTCATATTTGCATTGAAAACATCAGCTTTAATTGTTGAGTCACCACGTTTCAATGCACAAGAGTCGTAACAGATGACAAAGACTCAGTCCCACGGCAAACTCACTGCTTTCTCACCATCATCTGCTATGTCACAAAATATAACACAGATTGCAGTGAGCAGGTATCACACACAGTTTCACACCAAGTGACTTAGTCAAAATACCTTTATTTTTACACTGAGTAGCATGGATTAAATATCACATTAAAAATTTCCAGACCCCCACTTTGACTAACACTTCCATGTTCTCTTAGTGACAACAAGAATTCAAGTTGCAACTCACTTCCAAATTAGGTTTTATTCACTGTTTCCATTGAGTTTTCTTTTGCTACAGAGCCAAAAAAAAAAAAATTGTTTTTTAAGTAATACTGTAGGTACAATTCAAGTTTCTTTTTCATTCAGTTCTAAGTCCTTGACATACTTGCAGGAACCTTTTAGTTAGTCTTTTAACCACTAGAATGCAGTCCTTCTCAAGTGACAAATCATCTGGCCCACGTCCTCGCTCGTAGGAAAAAATTCAGGGGTTAGGAATCCGACCAATGAGATTGTAGAGTGAGCTACATAATTTATGAGCCGTGTGGTACTGTCTCAGGAAAGGTAATGTCATTTTCGTCAGCTCTGAAAACAGAAGCAGCTGCAAGTCCCTACAGGGGTGTTGGGACACACCGGGCCTCGCACTCCTCCTTGGTTTGGAACCGGTTCGTGTTGCCCCCGCAGCTGCCATACCAGAACTGTTGGCAGGCCTGCTTCTCCTTGTCATAGTACCATCTCAGGGTGTAATTCTGGCACTCGCCTTCCATTGGATCGAGGGAACAAGGGCCTGCAGCAAAACAAATGCAGAGAGAGCTGAACTTCCTGCATGAGCCTGACAGCAAAGGCACGATGGTTTGGAGACACAGACTGGGAATGAATCCTAATCTCACCCCCAACTGGCTGTGTGAGCCTGAGCCTATCCTCTCTGAGCCTCAATTTCTTCAACCGTAAAAGCAATTAAAAAAAACCCACATCCCAATGTTTTTATAAGGTGGCACAGAACATACATGAAAAGTGCAATACAGTTGTAACTATCATTTTGCACAGTACCTGGCATATGGAATGCACGCTAGACAATGCAGAAATGAGTGAACGAATGAATGAATAAAGCTTTCTGATACCAAGAAACTCCTCAGTTGCTTATAATACTCATCTCCCTCATTTTCTTTTTTTTTTTTTAACGTTTATTTTTGAGACAGAGAGAGACAGAGCATGAACAGGGGAGGGTCAGAGAGAGAGCGAGACACAGAATCCGAAACAGGCTTCAGGCTCTGAGCAGTCAGCACAGAGCCCAACGTGGGGCTCGAACTCACGGACCGCGAGATCGTGACCCAAGCCAAAGTCAGCCGCTTAACCAACTGAGCCACCCAGGCGCCCCTCTCCCTCTTTTTCAAACCATATCAATCCCTTGCCTAATCCCAAACCTCCAGCCGTCTAATGGCCTAGCAAAAAGGCAGCTTATTTATTACATAGTATACCCTGACACTTGCCCAAGAAGTTAAAATATCTCTTCTGAGAAAAACATGATGTTTCTGGAGAATAAAATAGTATTGAGATCAACAAGTTACAACAGAGAAAGATTTGAGATGCCCTAAATTTTAAATCAGATGCTAATTTCCCCACGTATGTAACTTGTGCCTTCCAGAGAGAACCAATTTCCTTGGGTACACTTGAAGTCACAGAAAAATATTCTTGTCTGAGTTCGACCATACAGTATAGAATAAACCATGCTCCAGATGGTTTCCCCTGGGTCTTCCAAGCACCACCAAATAAAGAAGATAATGTCTTCAGAAAGCAAGGGGCTAAAATTCATTGTCTGTTCCTTGGAAGACACCTCCCATTGGCATAATCAGCACAGACTAGTTTTCTTGAAGGAGTGATCAGATGTGCTGGACCCAAGGGAAGGAAATATACTCTTAGTAGGGTAAAGATTTGATCATGGAAATTGTCCACGAGAAGCAAATGCTTCTCCAAAACTTGTTGGAGTCAACAGGAGAACACTCCAGTGGCGAACTTTTGGCTGTACTCTGTAGATTCAATAAACAGACTTGCGGCTCAGCAATCAGCTGGTGCCCTGTAATTTAACAAGCCAAGGACTTGTTTAAACCAATCATTCATAAAGCAAAAATAAACTACTGGGACTTCATCAAAATAAAAAACTTCTTCACAGTGAAGGAAACAATCAACGAAACTAAAAGGCAACCTATGAAATGGGAGAAGATACTTGCAAATGACATATCTGACAAAGCGTTAATATCCAAAGTATGCAAAGAACTTTTAAACTCAATACCCAAAAGACACTCCAGTTAAAAACTGGGCAAAAGACATGAACAGACATTTTTCTAAAGAAGACATACAGATGAAAAACACATGAAAAGATGCTCAACACCACTCATCATCAGGGAAATGCAAATCAAAACTACAATGAGAGGGGAGCCTGGGTGGCTTACTCAGTTAAGCATCTGACTCTTAATTTTAGCTCAGGTCATGATCGCACAGTTCATGAGATCAAACCCCACGTTGGGCTCCATGTTGACAGCACAGAGCCTGCCTGTCACTCTCTCTCTCCCTCTCTCTCTGGCCCTCCCCCATTCACATACAGGTGTGCTCTCTCAAAATAAATAAAATAAACTTTAAAAAAACTACAACGAGGGGCAACTGGGTGGCTCATTCAGTTAAGTATCCGACTCTTGATTTCAGCTCAGGTCGTGATCTCACAGCTGGCCAAGTTCAAACCCCACAGTGCAGAGCCTGCTTGGGATTCTCTCTCTTTCCTCTCTCTCTGCCCCTCCCCCCCTCAAAATAAATAAATAAACAAACAAACAAGCAAACAAACTTTAAAAAACTACAATGTGATATCACCTCACACCTGTCAGAATGGCTAAAATCAACAACACAGGAAGCAACAGATATTGGCGAGGATACTGAGAAATGGGAACCTTGTTGTACTGTTGGTGGGCTTGCAAACTGGTGCAGCCACTCTGAAAAACAGTAAGGAGGTTCCTCAAAAGTTAAAAATAGAACTACCCTACGATCCAGTAACTGAACTACTATTTACCCAAAGGCTACAAAATACAGATTTGAAGGGGTACATGTATCCTAATGTTTACAGCAGCATTATCAACAGTAGCCCAATTATGGAAAACCCAAATGTTCATTGACTGATGAATGGATAAAGATGTGGGGTGTGTGTGTGTGTGTATGTGTGTGTGTGTGTGTGTGTGTATACACACACACATATATATACACATATATATATACACATATATATACACACATATATACACACACATATATACACACACATATATACACAAAATATATGTGTATATATGTATAGTGTGTATATATATAGAGAGAGAGAGTGTATATACACAATATACATATATATAATGGAATATAATTCATATATATATATATAATGGAATATAATTCAGCTATCAAAAAGAATGAAATCTTGCCATTTGCAATGACATGGATGGAGTTAGAGAGTATGATGCCAAGTGAAATAAGTCAGAGAAAGACATACCATATGATTTCATTCATATGGAATTTAACAAACAAACATAAAAAGGAAGAAAAAGAGAGGAAAACCAAGAAACAGATTTTTAACTACAGAGAACACACTGAGGGTTGCTGGAGGGGAGGTGGGTGAGGGGATGGGTTAAATGGGTGACAGGTATTAAGGAGGACACTTGTGATGAATACCGGGTATTCTACCTTAGTGTTGAATCACTAAATTCTACACCTGAAACTAATATTACACTGTATGTTAATTGGAATTTAAATAAAAACTTGGAAGAAAAAAATAAAGATAATTCACTTCTCTTAGTGACACTGTGGCTTCTGCCTTTAAAACCCTACCCTTGCCTTTAGTCTGGGAGACAAACAGAGGCTGCTTCTTCTAGATTATACTTCTAGAGCAGCACCATCCAGAACTTCCTGCAATGAGGGAAACATCCTATCTTTGCACATAAATACCCAGTGTCTACTTAGTATTTGAAGTGTAGCTATTGCAAGTAAGAAAGCGATTTTTTGGTTTTATTTAATTTCAAATTATTTAAAAATTTTTTAACGTTAATTTATTTTTGAGACAGAGGCAGAGCGCTAGCAGGGGAGGGGCAGAGAAAGAGAGAGACACAGAATCTGAAGCAGGCTCCAGGCTCTGAGCTGTCAGCACAAAGCCCAACATGGGGCTCGAACTCACGAGCCTTTGAGCTGTGAGATCATGACCTGAGCTGAAGTTGGCTGCTTAAGCAACTGAGCCACCCAGGCACCCCCAAATTATTTAAATTTAAATAGCCAATTTGGCTAGTGGTTGTTCGGTGCACCTAGAAGTGAGTAAATCTTTGATGCTTTATCTCTGAGGTATTCTTTGTAACCTAACACTCAGAGTCTTCAGTTTTATTCTATCAGTAGGATATGGCATGGGGGCCAATGAGTGTTACCCAAGCAATTAGTGCTAGCCCCCCAATTTTACATTTACATTATTTTCACCATGAGTATTAACTTTTGTCTTATTAGAAAGATCCAACAACAGCATTACTCAAACAGGTCCATAAAATCCAAGAATGAAGGGGAAAAAAGGGGGAGAGAAAGAAGTTTGTTGGACAGGTATGGGTCTGTCTCCTATATGTCTTATCATGCAGTCCTATCTGCAGGGGAAAAAAAAAACACACAAAAAATAGACCTGTGTGCTTTGGAGAATACACTGAAATTGAAAATATACCAAGAGCAGCCTTGTTCTGTGAAAAGAGAGGATACTCATTTAATTCTTCACAAGTAGGTGCAATAAATGGTTGCCGGTGTTGTGACAGAATTTAACTGAAGATGCAGGGACACAAAGGAGGCTATGAAAATTTAATATCTCCCTGGGCCAGAATAGACTCTAAGCAGAGGTGAAACTTGAACCGCATAGTCAAAGGTGAGTAGATGTGGTATAGGTGGACACTGTAGAGAAGGGCAGGTGAGAGTGAGTACCTCCATGGCGGCTCGGGATAAATAACAGGGCATCAGGGGCAAATAGTGCAAAAGGCATCTGCAGGGGAGTGGCAGCCAATGAGGCCCCGGAGGACCACAGCAGGGGTGTGATCACAGAGGCATGTGTCGCTTACCCCGGCACGGAAACATTGTTTACTAAACGATGGGGAAATACAGAAGAAGAGAAACGGCATGGCCACATGTGCAGGAACATCAGAAAATGAACTTGGTGCTCAAACTGCAAGTGGAAGCAAGCCAAATTGGAAGAAATGAGACCAGATGGAGAACTCCACAGTTACACTTGAAGTGAAAGCCAAGCTGTGGGGAGGAAGATGCAGGAAAGAGAGATGGACCTCGGAGATGCCAAGGAGGAAGTCACACCAAGATCTGGTCACCAGCTGGAGGTGGGAGGCGAGGAGAGAATGAGAAGTGTGATGTTTGGGTTTTGACTTTCCATTCCTGGGCTGATGGTGGTGCATTCCAGTAAAGGAACAGAGGAGGAGAAGGAATGAATGGGAAAGACAAATCCAGCTCATTTAACTGAATTTGTTTGAGATGACTGAGGGCATGTGCTGTGGTGCAATGTGGAGGGTAGGTGAATACACTGGTCTGCAGCTCAAGAGAGTGAAGGTAGAAGATACAGATTTGGAGCACACAGGGGAGAGCCGAAGTCATGGCAGGAAAGCTCGCCCCAGGGCATGTGCGCAGAGTGCTCAGGGGGCTGACCGCAGCCCCTGGGGGAGAGTATTGCGGGTTCACCATGAAATTAACTAAGCCTAAGCTTCTGGGCCCTCCACCTGCATAATCCTCTTCTAAAGAAAGACTCTTTGTACTGAATTGTTATAATTTTGTTTTCTTAAAGAGAGGCTTAAATGTAGGCGTTGTGTAAACATCAGGTTCCATGAAACCTAGACCCCCGCTGTGAGGATGGACCCGGGGGGAGGAGCCCACAGGATAGACCAGTCGGGAGTGGAAGACCAAGATAAGAATGCTATAGTTGAAGCTAAGAGAGGATGAGGTTTGAAGAGGAGGCTAGTGGTTAACAGTCCCCAAGGAACCCAAGTCAGTGGGGCTTGAAAGAGCCCTTTGGTCTTTCTCGACAGTTTGGAACATGCTTGAAGACAAGGGCTTGCTCTCTTCTCTGAGTGGATGGCTGGAGGAGAAGGTGTGCGGCCAGGCATAAAGGATGTCACAGGAAGTTGTACCTGGCCACCTTTATTTCTTTTCAAAGCAAAAAAAATCATAAAAATAAAATAAGGGCATCTGCTAGAGGAAGGGACGTGGCAGAAGGAGCTTGGGGAGGTGGTGAAGGTTTAGGGTGCCCTTGGAATGCATCAGGAGAGGAACTGACCAGAGCCACGTTACAGAGGGGTGGGAAATTTGGGGGGACTTCCGGCCTCAGTGTTTGGCTGCGAACGGGATCGGATTCGATAACCAGTAAGCTCTCCTCCATCTCTTTCACTTTGAACATGAGGGATACGGAGCCTTAGAGCAGTTGTCACACTTGTTTGCTCAGTTTGCTAAGTGGGTAAGTTCCACACCCAGAGACCGTGACTGCATTGGTCTGGGCTGAGGTCTAGGCATTGACAGTGTTTGGATTCCAAAGTGGTTCTGGTGTACAGCCAAGACTTAAAATCATTGCTTTAGTAAGATTACCTGAGGATATTATATACTGAAAATATAATAACTGACAAGGTAAGTTCTTCTATGCTTAATGTTCAGCCTAAGGATGTGAAACGTTGCTGTCTATGCCAGGAGTCCCAATTCCTAGATCTGTCTGGTTTTGTTATTTCCCTTTGGACATGTGTTTGCGTTAGAATCCAAGAGGTAGGACATACCATTGATATCTTAATAGCTAACTTGTATCCCTCTCTGTGGCAAACACATGCATTATCAAGTTTCATTCTTCAAATAATCCTATGAAGTAAAGATTCACATAATCCCCATTTTACAGATCAGAAAACTGAGCCACAGAAGGATGAAATAATTTTCCCATGGCCACCTAGCTAGTAGCCCCAGATGGTAAGCCATCTGGGCACATTCAAAACTTCTAGACCATTATCTTTCATTTAACCTAAGTAGGGCTGACCCCACCACTCACTAGAAACCTCTTTCAGCTATCTTGTCCCTGCCTTTTCAAAACTTCAGAGTCCCACCCCACCCCATATCTCTTTCCAATGTGTTCACTGTTTTGCTTACCTTGCTGATTCCGTGGAATCATGGCATTTGCATTACTATCTGCTGTACTCAGAACTGATGCTATTTTTCTATTGTTTTAGATGGATCCAAAATGTTCCTTAAACTTGGTCAGTTTATATGTAGCCACTCATAGAGGAAGGAAACTTCTACTTTCCTTCAAGGTCAGGAGGATGTTCACCACTTCTGCAATAGATCATTGCTTCTGGCAATGAAGTAAACACTTCATAGGGTCTGTCTGATAATACTCCCTGAAAAAACTGCTGTTCAGCTCCACCTTTACAGTCAGAGGAAAGTTAGCCTTCATATGTTTTCTTCAATTAATTTCTTTGGTTGCGTACATGAATTTGCGCATTTGAAAGGAAAAAGTGTATTAAAAGCCAAAATTTGCATGTGAACACAGTGCACAGGAATTAAAAATAAAAACAACCGAAGGAACAAAGAGTAGTTTGGTTGTTACCATAGGCAGTACCTGAATTTCTTTTTATCCCGGTTCGTTTCTGTTTTGCAGGCATTTCTTGTTCATTTCCTTCAGCATCATGTATATTCTTAAAATTTTCTAGTGCTTCTTGCTGAGTTATAGATTTCACTGTGGCTTTTCTATTCTCTCGGAAAAAGTCTGTCATTTCAAGTGCTTCCAAATCGTCAGCAAAGCCAGATATGCCAACCTGGCCCTTGGGCAACCTGCACAGAGACAATCCATCTCAAACTGCAAAACTGAACCGCAGAAACTGGAAGGTTCAGTTCCCAGTTGACACTGGCAGGCTCAATAAACTGTAGGTTTTGAGCATTTCCTGATGACTTCGGTATCCAATTAGCTATGTTCTCAGGTTTGGACAAATATCAAAATAATATGTTTAGCATTATTAATTTTGCCTCTGAGACATGGTATGAGGGGCTGGCAGGGTGTAGCAGAATGAGACTGTGTTATTTTTTGCTTTTATATACTGATGGGCCCTTTAAATTTTCTATATTGTCCCTATATTACTCTTAACATTAAAAAATAAGAAAACCCAAACCATTTCGGAGTTGTCAAACACAGGAGCATCCTTGCCCCTGTGGTTTGGGTCAGGTCAAGGACTGGCATTGCCTGTGACCTTTCTTTAGGGACAGAGTCTCCTGCAAGGGACAGAGATGTGACACAACCTCAGCTCTGCCTTCAGCCTACCTCCTGGGAGACCTAAATGACTGCAGCAGAGTGTCCCCTCGGTTCAGGCCCCTGCATTTTCTAATGAGCTCTGGAGATGGGTACTGGTTTGCTCCACCTACAAAGAAAATAAAAAATTAAGTCAAGTCAAATCAAGCATAAAATAACATAAAACTTAAAAATAACATAAGCATTGGGGCGCCTGGGTAGCTCGTTCGACTTCAGCTCAGGTCATGATCTCACAGCTCGTGAGTTCAAGCCCCGCGTCTGGCTCTGTGCTGACAGCTCGGAGCCTGGAGCCAGCTTCGGATTCTGTGTCTCCCTCTCTCTCTGTCCCTAACCCACTCGCATTCTGTCTCAGTCTCTCTCAAAAATAAATAAACACTTAAAAAATTTTTTTAAAAAATAACAGAAGCATATAGTAAAATAAAGCATAAAAACAAAATGTTGTCCATTAAGACATAAAATTTTAAAGACAAAATAAAATCAAATATGCACTAAAACAAAGTAAAAAGCATCAAAAATAAAAATAAAATCTAACAAAACAAAATCCCAAAAGTCCCTGACACAAAATGAAAAAACTATATATATAAAATAAATTCAAATAAAGCATAAAATAAATACTAAAATACAAGCAAAGAAAAACAAAAAAAAACCCATAAAATTCATTCTATCCCATAAATAATATAAAATAAAATCAAACATAAAAGAATATACCAAAATATAAAATTAAACCTAACAAAATAAAACATACAAAAACAAAATGAAATTGGAACAGACTAGAAAAGTGATTCCCTCCGCCTGCTTCTCCCTCAGAGTCACTAAGCCACCAGCCGTCTATTATAATTCTCTCCTGTACCTCCTACGAAGATAAGGAATCTGAAATTCAGAGTGTTTCGATGACTTTCTAGGGTCACACAGCTCACTTGTGGTAAAGCCAGGACTAGCACCAATTCACTGATCTTTGTACTTCTAGAATCCAAGAGGCACAAATGCTGTCAGTACTTCTAAGATGTCCATTAGCTTCCCTTTATTCCTTCAGTGATGAAGGGGCAGGCATCCCTCAAGGCCCCAATGGGATGTCATACCCCCTTATAAATGCAGAAGCGAATGTCGCCCTGTAAGGAGAGCAAGAAGGCCTGATGTGTCACAAGGAGGCACCCTGCACATGAGGTGTCTTAGACTGCACGTTGGTAGACAAAGCCCAACAGAAGCTCCTGGAAAGGTGATCGTGATAATACCCACACCCAACCCTAACGCTCTGCATTATCGTGCTAGGGACACAGGAACTGGCTGTCTATGAATTTGGTTCAACTAGTTCTGACTGGAGGTAGGGATACTAGGACAGGAGGCGGGGAAGAATCTGGGCCAGGACCCACTGGCACAGTGCCCCTTCATCTTCCCTGCTGGCTTCATCCACCCAGCCTGAGGTGGAAGACCCGGGACATCCGTCCTGTGTCCCCAGTTCCTGGAAAGTCTCTGAAGACCTCTGAAAATAAATGTCCTTCGCTCTTATTATCCAAGGTGTGGTCCATGGACCGGCAGCACTAGCATCGCTGTGAGCTTATTAAAAATGCAGAATGTCAGGCCTCAACCGAGACCGACTGAGTCAGAATCTACATTTTAACATGATCCCTGGGAGACAGATGTGCACGTTAAAATTCAAGAAGCACTGTTATATGCCACTGGATTCCAGACTCTATTCCTGGATACAGAATAACTATAACTATGCCTTAAATTTGTACAACACTGGGCTTTCAAAGCCCCTCCACACCCATATTTGAATGTAGGCTTCACAAATAAGGAAGAGACTGTGATCCTCATTTGGGTAAATGAGAAAATCAAAAGGTTAAGCAGAAACCTGAGGCCTCTCGGCCACCAAGTGAGCCACCAAGCCAGCACCAGGCTTGGCACGGTGTCAGGGCAATGATAGCTCAGGGTTTTGAGGCACGCCTCAGCAAGGTGAAGGGTGCAATGGGTGCCTGCTCTCCCAGATGCCAGGCTCTGGTAAGTTCCTCTCCCCACCCCACCCAGAGTGTCCCCAGTGCTTACTTTTTAGGAGGTTCAGGAAGGCCCGGGTGAACCCCTGGGCATAGGCTACTTCTGGGCCTGAGACGCCCTCCAGGCGCAGCAGGTGCTGCTCAGAGGGGAGGCTGGCCACGTCAGTCAGCTCCGCCAGCTCGTGGGCCCCTACACCGGGGCCCAAGACCAGCACAAACACAGTGATGCCCTTGCACTTGGCCTCCAGGGACAGAGTCCTTAGCTTCTCCCGGTCCCAGGCGCTGGTCTCGCTGGCCACGATGGGGAAGAGGACCTGCACCCGCCTGGGCAGAGGGGCTGCCAGGAGCACCTTCTTCAGAGTCCATTCCAGGGCGTGGCCCAGGGCGGGAGCTCCCCGTAGAGGGCCACCTGCGGCCTCGCGGAGGTGCCTCTGCATCTGCAGCCGGTGGCCGTAGGAGGTGAGGTGGAAGCCCTCCAGCACAGGGGGTTGCCCCGCACCTGGCCAGAAGCCTGGAGTTGTGTGCATCACCAGGGCCACGCGCGACCCATGGGGGGACGTGCTCGGCTGTGCGGCCACCTCCAGATCGCCGAGCATGGCGTCCACTAGACTCAGGGCGGCACGGTACACGTCAGCCCCAACGCCATAGGAGCTGTCCACCACGAATGCCACGTCCATGTCTACTGCCAGGGGTCCCGGCACGCTCGCCGTGCACTCTGGGGCTGGTCTGCACTTGTCTGGGGAGGAAGCGCCAAGAGAGGCTGGGGTTACCAGGCATCCCTTTCTTTTCCATGCAAACACATTTCCAGCCTCTTGGTAAGAATAGTTGCTGCTGAGCTCTACCAGCATTGTGTTAACAAGGCAAGCTGATGGGCCCTGTAAGTAAACGTGCCCATTTTTCAGAAGAAAGGATTCAGAAGATCTGATCCCACACTTAGAAGTTTTTTTAACCACTAGGCCACAGCATTCTAATCTCTAGGTTCACAGACACCTGCCTGGTTCAGTCCTGGCTCTCTTACTTGGATGAATTATCCAGCCTTCTTCCTGCCTGTTTTCCTTATTTGTCAGATCGAGATAATGATAATAATAACAGTACCTACCTTATGAGGTTGTTTGTGAAGTTTAAATTAAAAAAAAAAAAAGAGTTAATAGATGTAAGTGCTCAGAACAATGCCTGGTGTATGTAAGAGTTCAAGCTCAATAAATACCAGCTAGGTTTAAGCTTCTACAGGAGAAGGAACTGAGGCCCCCAGAGGCCATGTGTCAAACGATTTGATGGGTGTGAAAGCAGCTCATCAACTGTAACATATTCTACAAATGGCGGTTACTGTATTTGACTCGACCGAGTTCTCAGAGCCAAATGTCCCATGGCAGTGTTTGGTCTAAGTGTGGATCAAGTAGAGGGAAAAATTAAATCTCCTTTCAATTTCACCTCACTCTGGCCCCAGATACTATGGGTGTGGATGAAAGCCCTTCACACTTGGGCATGCATAGGCTTTAGTACAAATTTCTCTCTGGCACAGATTAACATGGGGTGCAGGTACAGTGATGAAACCTGGTGACCCAGAGACACTGGATGGCTTGCCAATATCCCACCAGTGGTCAATGGAAGTTCCAGACTTAGAGCCCATGGCTCTTTTAATTTAATTTAAGTATTTTTTAGAGAGGGAGGAGGGGCAGAGGACGAGGGGGAGAGAAAACCCTAAGCGGGGCTCCATCTCACAACCATGAGATCATGACCTGAGCCAAAATCAAGAGTCAGAAGCTGAACCAACTCAGTCACCCGTGTTCTCCTAGAACCACGAACCCTTGTGTCTAGCTTCAGAGGTCTGCCTTATACACTAAGGGGTCACTAAGTAAGGAACACAAGCCCAGCTATCTACAGGAGCCTGCCAGCACAGGTAAGAGCAGATTAGGGATAAGACAATAGGGATGAAAGGGACTATGGGGCACTCACAGATGCCTGCCCCATCAACAGAGGTCAGGCACAACTCGGTTTGGGCTGACTGTGGCCACAAGGGAATGCGGTGTGTGTGTGATTCTCAAGATGATTCCTAAGAAAAAGTGATTCCCAGATTCTAAGACTCTGCACATATCAAGCAAATACACATCTGCAGAGCAGACCTGGCCTGTGGCCACCAGTTAATTCATCCCATTCTAAAAACATCAGTCCTATCAGAAATACTATCTGGGCTTACCATAACACAGAGTGCAGCGGGCCATGTGCTCCACATCCTGTGGACTCTCGGTCTCCCACACGAACACATGAAATCTGTTGGATCCATCCACCTAATCCAAACACATACACAAGGTTATCATTAGCTGAGTTAAATTTCCAGCCATGCTGTTCATGCTTTTCCCAATTCCGATGAGAAGGACATTAATATGATATTTTTAGAGAACATGTATAATTATATACATAATTAGAATTTGGTATTATCTATTACAGTCATTTATTGCCATTTAGTTCTCCAGTTCTAAACTGGATATGAGACTATCATTGCTGTGGATACGTGCAGGTCTTCAGACTCCCAATGTGTGTAAAACTCAGTCAATGTCATGTCGTGTTGGAATGAAGATCAGGGAGTTGAAGGTTCGGTCATTTATAAATTCCATACATCTGGAGCTGCCCACAATATGCAAGATGCAGTGTGGTGGGAGTTACAAACACGAACAGGCACACCCTTCATGGTGGTGGTGGCCATATAGGTAATACAGCATTAAAATACAAAGAGGTAGATACCATAAGGGAGGCCTTTCTAGCATATTCCTGGTGTTTAGGGCTGGTACATGCCCAAGCCAGAAGCCAAGAGTGAGGAGCACTCAGGGAAGGCTTTGGGGGAAAGCAAATATGTTTATCTCTTTCCTTCAACCTTTCCAATTATGACTAATTTAATAACTGATATCAAAGCTTAAAAGCAAACTATTAATAAATCAAAATAGTGATAATGATAATAATAATAATAATAATAATAAATCATCCAGCAAAGTCCATGTGACAACTGGTTATTAACAAACCATTCCCTCTTCTTCTTAAGGCCACAACTAGACTACATTTCCCACCCTACCTTGTAGCTATTTAAAAAAATTTTTTTTAATTAAAAAATTTTTTTGAATTTAAATTGAAGTTAGTTAACATATAGTATAATAATGATTTCAGGAATAGAATTTAGTGATTCATCACTTACATATAACACCCAGTGCTCATCCCAACAAGCACCCTCCTTACTGCCCATCACCCGTTTAGCCCATTCCCTACCCATCTCTCCTCCAGCAACCCTGTTTATTCTCTGTATTGAAGAGTTTCTTATGGTTTGTCTCCCTCTCTGTTTTTATCTTATTTTTGCTTCCCTTCCCCTGTGATCATCTGTTTTGTTTCTTAAATTCTATATATGAGTGAAATCATATCATATTTGTCTTTCTCTGACTTATTTTGCTTAGTTAGCATAATACTCTCTAGTTCTATGCACATTGTTGCAAATGGCAAGATTTCATTCTTTTTTTTTTTATTTAATTTTTTTTCAACGTTTATTTATTTTTGGGACAGAGAGAGACAGAGCATGAACGGGGGAGGGGCAGAGAGAGAGGGAGACACAGAATCAGAAACAGGCTCCAGGCTCTGAGCCATCAGCCCAGAGCCTGACGCGGGGCTTGAACTCACGGACCACGAGATCGTGACCTGGCTGAAGTCGGACACTTAACCAACTGCGCCACCCAGGCGCCCCAAGATTTCATTCTTTTTGGTTGCAGAATAATATTCCATTGTGTGTGTGTGTGTGTGTGTGTGTGTGTGTGTGTGTGTGTGTATACACACACCACAGCTTCTTTACCCATTCATCAGTCAATGGACATTTGGGCTCTTTCCTATGATTCAGATGTTATTCCTTTCTAATGAGTCACTGAGTTCTCTAAATCTTGTGTCGTGATTTTTTTCCCTTTCTTTCCCTCTTTTTTTCCTGCTTCATCGTTCTCCATAATCTTATCTTCCATATGCTGATTTGCACTTTGCTTTGTCCATCCCTGCCATCAGGGCATCTATTCAAGGTTGTATCTCAGTTATAGCCTTTTTAATTTTGGTCTGACTAGAATTTCTTTCTTTTATCTTTGCAGAAAGGGATTCTCTGGTGTCTTCTATGCTGTTTTCAACCCCAGCTAGTATTCTTATAATCCTGATTTAAATTCTAGTTCAGAAATTCTACTTATATCTGTGTTGATTAAATCTCTGGCCATCACTTCTTCCTGTTCTTTCTCTTGGGGTGAATGCCTTCATCTTGTCATTTTGGAGGAAGAAAAAATTAACCAAAAAATTAAATTAAAAAATCAGAAACAAAACAAAAATATCAATTAAGAAAGCTAGATCCTAGGTATGTTTCAGCCTGCTGGTTGAAAGAAGCTTGATAGAGAAAAAAGGGAAAGGAAAGAGAAAGAAAAATAAAGGAAATTTTTAAAAATTAAAAAACTATATATGTAGTAAAATAAAGAAAATAAAATAGAATAAATTTTTTAAAATTGAAAATAAAATAAATCAAACAAAAAATAATTTGTTCTTTCTGTATCCAAGAAAGAGAAAGAAAACAATTTAAGCAAAAACAGAAGGAAAGAAACTGAATAAACAAACCAGTAAACAGAATGAAATTCAAATGTAGTTACATCCAGTTTCCCCTAGAACTGAAACTATGAACCACTCTATAATCCATACACTAAGCAGGTGGAGGGATTTGTGCTGGTCTTCTGGGGGATGTGCCTGGGGGGCTCAGTTGGGTGGGGCTTGGTGTAATGTCTCCATTCTCCACTAGGAGGCACTGCTTAGCTTACTGAGGTGGGTTCGTGTGCATGCACACATGGGCGTACAGTAGATGTGAAAATGGCTTCACCCAGCTCCCTAGCCTCTGGTGCCGGAACTTCACACTCCCATGGGCCCGCTGTGAAGCATCCCTCCCCTATCTCAGATGGGGTTATGTTTCAAAACCCCACACTTCAGAAACCCCTGAAGCTTGGACCCACACCAACTCTCTGGGGGAGGGTCTCAATGGCCGAGTGCCACCTTGCCCCAGAAAGTGCTCATGCAATTGCACAGTGGCAGAGATTCAGAGATTATGGCAAATCATAACACACAGCCAGTGCCAGGTTTCATTGTACTCTGGCATCTTTGTCCCAATACCAGCAAACGTGGCTGCTCTCTGGGGTCCATTGGGACCTTTGCCTGTGAGGAGGCTGTATGGTCTCTACCAAATGCACTCCAACCAGGAGAACCACTTTTCCTCTTGTGGCACACGGGCCCCTCAGGCCCCACTGCCTGCTCCTGGGGATTTGCCCTGCTTCCTCAACCAAACACTACCAGGCACTGAGCTTCAAACCTTCAGGCGCTGCTCTTCACTGTTTATATACTGGTGCTATTGAAACTCTCTCTTTCTCTCCATCAATGGTTTTGGGGAACAGATTTCTTGTTTAGTCACCTGCAAGTGTTTTCATTCTTTCTCTCTCTCCAGTTACTTCTGGGGGGAGTGTTTTTCTTGCACGATCCCAACGTGCCACACTCTCCCCCTTTCTCTTTCTCTCTCTCTGTCCTCTCTGTCTACAAAAACAGCTCCCTACCCTCTGTGGCTTTTCTCTCCCAATTCACCTCTCCACACCATGTACCTGCCAAGTTCTATGGCTCAAGTTATGCAGATTGTTTTGTTAATCCTCAGATCAATTTCACAGGTGTTCAAAATGGTTTGGTGATGATCTAACTGCATTTCAGGGATGAGAAAAGCTCAGGGTCTTCATGCTGCTCTGCCATCTTAACTCCTCCCCACCTTTCCTCGTAACTAATTGGACCACGACTAGGGTCTAGCCAATGTCTAGCAAGCAGATGGATGCCATTTCTAGTGCATGCACATCTGCCAGTCAAATGTAGATGGTCCAGAAAAAGGTTCTGAGGACCTTGGGTATGGTGGGGACATTCACAGGAGCCCAGGTGCTGAAATGGGTCCATAGCACAAAACGCTCCTGTCCTCCAATGCACATCAAAGGAATTGCATTATGCCAAAGGGTGGCATAAATATTACTTTACTATGACAAGCCACTGAGACTTGGGCATGAATGGTTCCACAATTAATCTTCTCTGACAGATGCAGATTATTTCCGGGACTTCTAACTCGTGATAAAATTAGGAATACTTTCAGATTATTTCTCTTCAGATGTGAGGTGGTTGTTAGGTTAGTCATATCCATCCCATTGTCTGCTCTCTGCCAAACCATGAAGGACAGTGGCCCACTGAGGAGAATCTCCTCCTCCTTCATCCCTGTGGCCAGGACCAAGCAGGCTCTGGACCCTGCTCTGGAATCGAGGGCCTAAGGTCTAGGGCTAACATCATGTTACTTTGGAAAATAATTTTCTGTAACGTGTACTCCTTATAGAGCTCTTCACTCTTTTTGTTTGGGACTGCAACGTATCCCAAACTTTATCTCTCAGAGTGAGCTTACTTGAAAGAAAATCCCATGTGGAGAAAGAAATATAAAGAGTTGGACTTTTGTTCGTGCTAATGTAACACAAAAAAAAACCATGGAAACTTTACTAAGACTCTTGAGAAGAAAGGCAAAATGCATCTTCTCTTCTTCCTCACATGGTTATACCTTTTGCTGAATTAGAAATTCACATTAACCAAGATCAATGAAACAGCTACTACATAAAAGCCTTAACAAGCCACGTGGCGATACAAAACTGACATAATCACACCTTCAAAGAGCTTAAAACCTAACAAGAAGGAGAGAAAAACAATTTTCAAGAAAGAGATCTATTGATATGTTTTAGGAATGTTCATTTCAAGAGCAAGGGATAGAGGGAGCCTGATGCAGATAGCGACATCTAGCACTTTGGGGAGAATGAGTAGGATACTTACTTAGCAAAGAAGCAGGAGAAAGTATTACAGTGTGGAGGAACACCATGTATGAAGGCCCAGAGTAGACAGTGGTTGCCTATAGAATTCTCCCCAGTGTCCCCACTCCCCAGAGATTAGAGAACACCCACCTCCAATGTGCAGCTACACAGCACATGTGAAACCCTGGAACCCCCTCCCCTGACAGATGGAGGAAGCTGACATGAAGGAAAAGTGCAGCGTTGCCAAAATTCGACATTCTGATTTACTCCAAATGGTCCTCAGATCTGAATACTGACCAAACCAAATAAATCATCAGGAATTAAAGAGAAGAGCGTAGGCACAGATATGACACATTGATGGCTTTACTGGAATCCACAAGAGACAATGTGAAATGCTTCTGAAAGCAGGACCCATAGCAGTGTTCCAGAAGCTGTGAGAGGTCCAAAATCATCCTAGGAGTATCAATTTTATGCAGAGTTGTGGGGAAATGCTAAGTTAGTGTATATTATTTTTAAACCACAGGAAACCTCGGTGAAGTGTATTACAAAATGCAGGATTTGTGTGGAATTTTAAGATACTATGAAAAACTTCAAAGAAATTCAAACATCTCCCCAAGTTTGACCCATGGGAAGGGTCCTCTGCCATAGTTGGCTGTGTGACCTTGGACAAGCCTCTGGCCTCTGATTCCTCAGCAACAGAGTTTAGGATCTGAATGGATGCCATGGGATTTCTTTCTGTTTCAATACAGCCTGGTCTTCAGTTACAGTCTTCTGTATTTGCCTCATGTTCAGGACACTGTGTTACCTTTTCAACTCTGAGCAACTCAGAAGATATAACTATTCCATCTCTTGTACGCTTATTGGAAAATTACCAAATTCAACTGAATTGGAATAGTTACAAACTTACATCTTTTTGAAAACTTTTCTTAGGGAGAATAATTTTATGGTCACGCTTAAAATTTTTCTTGTTCTTAAAATAAAATTGTGGGAACAAGTACACAAAATCCAATGCAAGTCCACAGGGAAATATGATTCAGTACAGATCATCTGTATGTAGTTGTTATCAATGAAAAATTAATTACTTTGAATTTGGACTTGCCAGCATGGTCCTTGTCATTGATAAGGTGGATGAGACAATTCCTGGGAAAGCTTAAGCAGAGAAACAGTATAGGAGGGAATCCAGTAGAAAGAGAGGAGAAAATTGACTCTATGATCCTTACTACAAACTCCCATCAGCACCAGAGTAGGAAATTTCAAATATAGAGTACCTGAAACACTAAGTGATCTGCTTGGTGGGCGAAGCTTTACAGTGGTTTAAATTGACACCTTTGGTGATTCTCTCAACCAGCCTCCTGAATGCCCGGCTGTGGTCTGTTGGGATTAGTTGTGCACAAAAGACAGGAGTGTATGGAGGAGAGAAGACATGGCACATGGATTTGTATTAATGTCCTCTTTTGTTTCACAGACAGATATTTTTTTCAAAGGATCCAGACAACCTTCAAACCCTAGCCCCAATGTTAAAGAAGTATCCATGAGCCCTGAGCTGGAGAGATCCACAGGGTTTGATTCAAGTTTCAGCTGCTGTACTAAGCTGCCAGGGTCATGGGACAATGTTTCTAGAACTAAGTTGGGGGAGGCTCTTGGCTTGGACAGATGGGAGTAGAAGAGAAGGAACCAAGTGCTGGGAAGGAGGATTTGCTTTGGACAGATGGGGAGCTAACTCGACCCTAAGGAGGGAGAGCTGGAAACCATCTGGCTTCCAGTTGAGGCAAGGACTTGGGGAACAAGAAGGGGAAACTAGACAAATTAGGGAAGGAGACAGAAATAGAAAAAGAGAATCATCATGTAACCTGTGACAGACTCCAGGAGGTTGAGTCCAGCCCCAACTCCTCGCAGTTGGCATGGTCCCATCCCACCCCAAGACTGCTATGAAACAGCTGCCTTCTTCTGGACTCCCCAGGGATTGGCATTAGATAGAATGGGGTGTCAGGTGGCAGATTGGGACTTGGGAACCTGACAGATTGGAGTGCAAATTCCAGGATTATGCAGTTTAGAACATGTTGCTTTCAATCTTTTTTTAAACGTTTATTTTTGAGAGACAGAGATAGAGCATGAGTGGGGGAGGGGCAGAGATAGAGGGAGACAAGAATCCGAAGCAGGCTCCAGACACTGATTTGTCAGCACAGAGCCTGACATGGGGCTCGAACTCACAAACCATGAGATCATGACCTGAGCCAAAGTCGGACACTTAACAAACTGAGCCACCCAGGTGCCCCAGGAACAAGTCGCTTTACCAATGACCTTCCCTTACCTCATCTGGGAAATGTAGATTATCATTATTAACTTGTGTGATAGTTATGAAGATTAGGCCAACACTCCTCAAATTTAAATGCCCATGCAAACCATCTGCGGATCTTGTTAAAAATGCAGAACCTGGAAGTAAAGGAAGATGGCGGCGTAGGAGGACACTGGGCTCACCGCACATCCTGCTATCACTTAGATTCCACCTACACCTGCCTAAATAACCCAGAAAACCGCCAGAGGATTAGCAGAACGGAGTCTCCGGAGCCAAGCGCAGATGAGAGGCCCACGGAAGAGGGTAGAAAGGGCAGCGAGGCGGTGCGCGCTCCACGGACTGGCGGGAGGGAGCCGGGGCGGAGGGGCGGCTCGCCGGCCAAGCAGAGCCCCCGAGTCTGGCTTGCAAAAAGCAGAGGGGCCTGACAGACTGTGTTCCCACAGCAAGCGCGACTTAGCCTCTGGGAGGTCATAAGTTAACAGCTCTGCTCGGGAAGCGGGAAGGCTGGAGGACAAAGGGAGGGAGAGCTGCTGAGCCCCCTGACGACAGAGCTCAGTTTGGTGGGGAACAAAGGCGCTCGCCAGCGCCATCTTCCCCGCCCATCCCCCAGCCAAAATCCCAAAGGGAACCAGTTCCTGCCAGGGAACTTTCTCGCTCTGCGCAAACACCCAACTCTGCGCTTCTGCGGAGCCAAACCTCCAGCAGCGGATCTGACTCCCTCCCGCTGCCACAGGGCCCCTCCTGAAGTGGATCACCTAAGGAGAAGTGAGCTAAGCCTGCCCCTCCTGCCCCCGTGCACCTTGCCTACCCACCCCAGCTAATACGCCAGATCCCCAGCATCACAAGCCTGGCAGTGTGCAAGTAGCCCAGACAGGCCACCCCACCCCACAGTGAATCCCGCCCCTAGGAGAGGGGAAGAGAAGGCACACACCAGTCTGACTGTGGACACAGCGGTGGGCCGGGGGCAGACGCCAGGTCTGACTGTGACTCCGCCCACCAGCTCCAGTTATACACCACAGCACAGGGGAAGTGCCCTGCAGGTCCTCACCACTCCAGGGACTATCCAAAATGACCAAGCAGAAGAATTCCCCTCAGAAGAATCTCCAGGAAATAACAACAGCTAATGAACTGATCAAAAAGGATTTAAATAATATAACAGAAAGTGAATTTAGAATAATAGTCATAAAATTAATCGCTGGGCTTGAAAACAGTATAGAGGACAGCAGAGAATCTCTTCCTACAGAGATCAAGGGACTAAGGAACAGTCACAAGGAGCTAAAAAGCCCTTTAAACGAAATGCAAAACAAAATGGAAACGACGACAGCTCAGATTGAAGAGGCAGAGGAGAGAATAGGTGAACTGGAAGATAAAGTTATGGAAAAAGAGGAAGCTGAGAGAGAGATAAAAAAAAATCCAGGAGTATGAGGGGAAAATTAGAGAACTAAGTGATACACTAAAAAGAAATAATATATGCATAATTGGTATCCCAGAGGAGGAAGAGAGAAAGGTGCTGAAGGGGTACTTGAAGAAATTATAGCTGAGAACTTCCCTGAACTGGGGAAGGAAAAAGGCATTGAAATCCAAGAGGCACAGAGAACTCCCTTCAGACGTAACTTGAATCGATCTTCTGCACGACATATCATAGTGAAACTGGCAAAATACAAGGATAAAGAGAAAATTCTGACAGCAGCAAGGGGTAAACGTGCCCTCACATATAAAGGGAGACCTATAAGACTCGTGACTGATCTCTCTTTTGAAACTTGGCAGGCCAGAAAGAATTGGCACGATATCTTCAGTGTGCTAAACAGAAAAAATATGCAGCCGAGAATCCTTTATCCAGCAAGTCTGTCATTTAGAATAGAAGGAGAGATAAAGGTCTTCCCAAACAAACAAAAACTGAAGGAATTTGTCACCACTAAACCAGCCCTACAAGAGATCCTAAGGGGGACCCTGTGAGACAAAGTACCAGAGACATCACTACAAGCATAAAACATACAGACATCACAATGAGTCTAAACCCGTATCTTTCTATAATAACACTGAATGTAAATGGATTCAATGCACCAACCAAAAGACATAGGGTATCAGAATGGATAAAAAAACAAGACCCATCTATTTGCTGTCTACAAGAGACTCATTTTAGACCTGAGGACAACTTTAGATTGAGAGTGAGGGGATGGAGAACTATTTATCATGCTACTGGAAGCCAAAAGAAAGCTGGAGTAGCCATACTTATATCAGACAAACTAGACTTTAAATTAAAGGCTGTAACAAGAGATGAAGAAGGGCATTATATAATAATTACAGGGTCTATCCATCAGGAAGAGCTAACAATTATAAATGTCTATGCACCGAATACCGGAGCCCCCAAATATATAAAACAATTACTCATAATCATAAGCAACCTTATTGATAAGAATGTGGTAATTTCAGGGGACTTTAACACCCCACTTACAGAAATGGATAGATCATCTAGACACACGGTCAATAAAGAAACAAGGGCCCTGAATGAGACATTGGATCAGATGGACTTGACAGATATATTTAGAACTCTGCATCCCAAAGCAACAGAATATACTTTCTTCTCGAGTGCACATGGAACATTCTCCAAGATAGATCATATACTGGGTCATAAAACAGCCCTTCATAAATTTACAAGAATTGAAATTATACCATGCATACTTTCAGACCACAATGCTATGAAGCTTGAAATCAACCACAGGAAAAAGTCTGGAAAACCTCCAAAAGCGTGGAGGTTAAAGAACACCCTACTAACGAATGAGTGGGTCAACCAGGCAATTAGAGAAGAAATTAAAAAATATATGGAAACAAACGAAAATGAAAATACAACAATCCAAATGCTTTGGGACGCAGTGAAGGCAGTCCTGAGAGGAAAATACATTGCAATCCAGGCCTATCTCAAGAAACAAGAAAAATCCCAAATACAAAATCTAACAGCACACCTAAAGGAAATAGAACAGCAAAGGCAGCCTAAATCCAGCAGAAGAAGAGAAATAATAAAGATCAGAGCAGAAATAAACAATATAGAATCTAAAAAAACTGTAGAGCAGATCAACGAAACCAAGAGTTGGTTTTTTGAAAAAATAAACAAAATTGACAAACCTCTAGCCAGGCTTCTCAAAAAGAAAAGGGAGATGACCCAAATAGATAAAATCATGAATGAAAATGGAATTATTACAACCAATCCCTCAGAGATACAAACAATTATCAGGGAATACTATGAAAAATTATATGCCAACAAATTGGACAACATGGAAGAAATGGACAAATTCCTGAACACCCACACTCTTCCAAAACTCAATCAGGAGGAAATAGAAAGCTTGAACAAACCCATAACCAGCGAAGAAATTGAATTGGTTATCAAAAATCTCCCAACAAATAAGAGTCCAGGACCAGATGGCTTCCCAGGGGAGTTCTACCAGACGTTTAAAGCAGAGATAATACCTATCCTTCTCAAGCTATTCCAAGAAATAGAAAGGGAAGGAAAACTTCCAGACTCATTCTATGAAGCCAGCATTACTTTGATTCCTAAACCAGACAGAGACCCAGTAAAAAAAAAGAGAACTACAGGCCAATATCCCTGATGAATATGGATGCAAAAATTCTCAATAAGATACTAGCAAATCGAATTCAATGGCATATAAAAAGAATTATTCACCATGATCAAGTGGGATTCATTTGCATCTGGGATGCAGAGCTGGTTCAACATTCACAAATCAATCAACGTGATACATCACATTAACAAAAAAAAAAGAGAAGAACCACCTGATCCTGTCAATCGATGCAGAAAAGGCCTTTGACAATATCCAGCACCCTTTCTTAATAAAAACCCTTGAGAAAGTCGGGATAGAAGGAACATACTTAAAGATCATAAAAGCCATTTATGAAAAGCCCACAGCTAACATCATCCTCAACGGGGAAAAACTGAGAACTTTTTCCCTGAGATCAGGAACACGACAAGGATGCCCACTCTCACCGCTGTTGTTTAACATAGTGCTGGAAGTTCTAGCATCAGCAATCAGACAACAAAAGGAATCAAAGGCATCAAAATTGGAAAAGATGAAGTCAAGCTTTCGCTTTTTGCAGATGACATGATATTATACATGGAAAATCCGATAGACTCCACCAAAAGTCTGCTAGAACTGATACATGAATTCAGCAAAGTTGCAGGATACAAAATCAATGTACAGAAATCAGTTGCATTCTTATACACTAACAATGAAGCAACAGAAAGACAAATCAAGAAACTGATCCCATTCACAATTGCACCAAGAAGCATAACATACCTAGGAATAAATCTAACCAAAGATGTAAAAGATCTGTATGCTGAAAACTATAGAAAGCTTATGAAGGTAATTGAAGAAGACTTAAAGAAATGGAAAGACATTCCCTGCTCATGGATTGGAAGAATAAATATTGTCAAAATGTCAATACTACCCAAAGCTATCTACACATTCAATGCAATCCCAATCAAAATCGCACCAGCATTCTTCTCGAAACTAGAACAAGCAATCCTAAAATTCATATGGAACCACAAAGGCCCCGAATAGCCAAAGTAATTTTGAAGAAGAAGACCAAAGCAGGAGGCATCACAATCCCAGACTTTAGCCTCTACTACAAAGCTGTCATCATCAAGACAGCATGGTATTGGCACAAAAGCAGACACATAGACCAATGGAATAGAATAGAAACCCCAGAACTAGACCCACAAACGTATGGCCAACTCATCTTTGACAAAGCAGGAAAGAACATCCAATGGAAAAAAGACAGTCTCTTTAACAAATGGTGCTGGGAGAACTGGACAGCAACATGCAGAAGGTTGCAACTAGACCACTTTCTCACACCATTCACAAAAATAAACTCAAAATGGATAAAGGACCTGAATGTGAGACAGGAAACCATCAAAACCTTAGAGGAGAAAGCAGGAAAAGACCTCTCTGACCTCAGCCGTAGCAATCTCTTACTCGACACATCCCCAAAGGCAAGGGAATTAAAAGCAAAAGTGAATTACTGGGACCTTATGAAGATAAAAAGCTTCTGCACAGCAAAGGAAACAACCAACAAAACTAAAAGGCAACCAACGGAATGGGAAAAGATATTTGCAAATGACATATGGGACAAAGGGCTAGTATCCAAAATCTATAAAGAGCTCACCAAACTCCACACCTGAAAAACAAATATCCCAGTGAAGAAATGGGCAGAAAACATGAATAGACACTTCTCTAAAGAAGACATCCGGATGGCCAACAGGCACATGAAAAGATGTTCAACGTCGCTCCTTATCAGGGAAATACAAATCAAAACCACACTCAGGTATCACCTCACGCCAGTCAGAGTGGCCAAAATGAACAAATCAGGAGACTGTAGATGCTGGAGAGGATGTGGAGAAACGGGAACCCTCTTGCACTGTTGGTGGGAATGCAAATTGGTGCAGCCGCTCTGGAAAACAGTGTGGAGGTTCCTCAGAAAATTAAAAATAGACCTACCCTATGACCCAGCAATAGCACTGCTAGGAATTTATCCAAGGGATACAGGAGTACTGACGCATAGGGGCACTTGTACCCCAATGTTTATAGCAGCACTCTCAACAATAGCCAAATTATGGAAAGAGCCTAAATGTCCATCAACTGATGAATGGATAAAGAAATTGTGGTTTATATACACAATGGAATACTATGTGGCAATGAGAAAGAATGAAATATGGCCTTTTGTAGCAACGTGGATGGAACTGGAGAGTGTGATGCTAAGTGAAATAAGCCATACAGAGAAAGACAGATACCATATGTTTTCACTCTTATGTGGATCCTGAGAAACTTAACAGAAGACCATGGGGGAGGGGAAGGAAAAAAAAAAAAGAGGTTAGAGTGGGAGAGAGCCAAAGCATAAGAGACTGTTAAAAACTGAGAACAAACTGAGGGTTGATGGGGGGGTGGGAGGGAGGGGAGGGTGGGTGATGGGTATTGAGGAGAGCACCTTTTGGGATGAGCACTGGGTGTTGTATGGAAACCAATTTGACAATAAATTTCATATATAAAAAAAATGCAGAACCTGATTAATTAGATCGGGTAGAGTCTGAGATTTGGCATTTCTCATGGACCTGGGTAATGCTCATGCTGCCAGTCCCGGGGCCACATTCTGAGCCGTGAGGGGTGAAGGTGACAAGGCATGAAAACCACATAGCACGTGGTTGGAATGTCATAGGTGCTTACTTAATGGAAGCTGTCTAATTTAATAAATAGTTACTGGGCATAGAGGCACTCTTAAGGTCCTTGAAGAGATGGTAATAATTACAGCTATACACTGAGTATATAAATAGAAAGTGTCAGTTTTTGTGCCTGTAGACACTATCTCCTAGAACTCTTAGAACAAATCTGTGAGTTTATTCCCATTTTACAGGTGAATAAGTGAGGCTCCAGTGCCAAGAAAACATGTCTAGATAACATAAGGAACAAAAACATAGTGTGAAGCCTAATTGCCTAATTTCTTCCCTTGGTTGCTGATCCTGGCTGTATGGGAGTAACAATCTAATGGAAAATAACAACCCACATGGCCTCGGCAGCAGGTCATCCATGACCTCTGCAAGAGCCTCTGAACAACCCAACACTTTCTTCAAAAAAGAATGTCCTCCTCTGGCACAAAAACAGATACTCAGATCAATGAAACAGAATACAAAACCCAGAAATGGACCCAAAAACATATGGGCAACTAATCTTTGACAAAGGAGGAAAGACTATCCAATGGAATAAAGACAGTCTCTTCAGCAAGTGGTGCTGGGAAAACTGGACAGCGACATGCAGAAGAATTAACCTGGACCACTTTCTTACCCCATACACAAAAATAAACTCAAAATGGATAAAAGACCTAAATGTAAGACAGGAAGCCGTCAAAATCCTAGAGGAGAAAGCAGGCAAAAATCTCTTTGATCTTGGCTGCAGCAACTTCTTACTCAACACGTCTCCGCAGGCAAGGGAAACAACAGCAAAAATGAACTACTGGGACCTCATCAAAATAAAAAGCTTCTGCACAGCGAAGGAAACAATCAGCAAAACTAAAAGGCAACCGACAGAATGGGAGAAGATATTTGCAAATGACATATCAGATAAAGGGTTAGTATCCAAAATCTATAAAGAACTCCAAGGAAGACATCCAGATGGCCAGCTGACACATGAAAAAATGCTCCACATCACTCATCATCAGGGAAATACAAATCAAAACCACAATGAGATATCACCTTACACCTGTCAGAATGGCTAACATTAACAACTCAAGCAACAACAGATGTCAGTGAGGATGCAGAGAAAGAGGACCTCTTCTTCATTGTTGATGGTAATGCAAGCTGGTGCAGCCACTCTGGAAAACAGTATGGAGGTTCCTCAAAAAACTAAAACTAGAACTACCCCACAACCCAGCAATTACACTACTAGGCATTTATTCAAGGGATATAGGTGTGCTGTTTCAAATGGACACGTGCACCCTCATGTTTATAACAGCACTATCAACAATAGCCGAAGTATGGAAAGAGCCCAAATGTCCATCGATGGATGAATGGATAAAGAAGATGTGGTATATATATACAATGGAGTATTACTCGGCAATCAAAAAGAATGAAATCTTGCCATTTGCAACTACATGGATGGAACTGGAGGGTATTATGCTAAGCGAAATGAGTCAGTCAGAGAAAGACAAAAATCATATGACTTCACTCATATGAGGACTTTATGAGAGAAAACAGATGAACATAAGGGAAGGGAAACAAAAATAATATAAAAACAGGGAGGGGGACAAAACAGAAGAGACTCATAAATATGGAGAACAAACTGAGGGTTGCTGGAAGGGTTGTGGGAGGAGGGATGGGCTAAATGGGTAAGGGGCATTAGGGAATCTACTCCTGAAATCATTGTTTCACTATATGCTAATTTGGATGTAAATTTTAAAAAATTAAAAATAAAATAAAATAAAATAAAAAGAATGTCCTCCTCTAACTTTTCTGAGTCCTGAAATTAAACAAAAATTTAAAGTGACCCCCAAAATTTTTTGGTCCTCCTCTTAATGTTTTCATCTTCTAAAGCTGATTTCTTTTGTCTCCACGATAGCCAGCATTCCATTCTTTGGATTTGGATTTTTTTTTAAGAGCAATACATAGAAATAAAAATAGAACCAGTTCATAGATTTATCTCATAGTGTTGTTGTAAAGATAAAATGAATTAATACATGGAAGAACTCAGAACTTCTAAACTCTCTTCCTATTTTTCACTTTTGAACTCAAAA
Source organism: Puma concolor (assembly GCF_028749965.1). Taxonomy (NCBI): domain Eukaryota; kingdom Metazoa; phylum Chordata; class Mammalia; order Carnivora; family Felidae; genus Puma; species Puma concolor. Next base: position 26,560,584 of record NC_141675.1, on the reverse strand, counting down.
TCTTATTGCTGTTGGGAATTCTACACCTTGAGCAAGTTATTTAACTTCTCGGTTTGTCAGTCTCATCATCTGAAAAATAGGCCATGATAATAGTTATCTCACTGAGTTGTTTAAGGACTAAAAGATGTAAGTGACTTAGCACAGTGCCTGAGTCAATAAATGTGAGCTATTATCCTAGGTAATGTTTCAAAGGAACGTGTACTAGACTTTTCATAAAGAAACATGAAATTTGAAACCTGGCACTGAAATTGCATTTTCCCTGCAATCCTCTGCTTTTTAACTTTAAAAATAGGGCAAATATTTTGAGATACGGGCAACTGGACAGCTCTTAACAAATGGGATCAGGGAAAAAGAAAGTTATGGGGACCTGAGCTTGTCTTGTCCCTGAAACACAGCTAGATCAGCATCAAACTATTTTGAACACCTAGAAAATTGGTCTGAGGATTAACACACCAATATGCATAATTTGAGCAATAGATCTTGGCAGGTATGCAGTGTGGAGAGGTGAATTGGGGGAGAGAAAAGCCATGGTGCCGTGGAAGGTAGGGAGCAATTTTCATGGAGAGGGGACAGAGAAAGAAAGAGAAAGGGGGATAGAGTGCAGTGCATTGGATCCTACAAGAAAAGCACTCCCCCTGAAAGTAGCTGGAGAGAAAGCAAGAGAGAAAGAGTGAAAATACAGAGGACTGGACAAGAAAACTGTTCCCCAAAGCCACTGATGGGTAAAAAGGAGAGGGTTTCAATACTGCCAATTTTCTATAAACAGTGGAGCACAGAGTCTGAAGGTTTGCAGCTCAATGCCTGGTGGTGCTCCAGCAGAAATGCAGGGTGAATCCCTAGGAGCAGACAGTTTAGTCTGAGGGGCCCATATGCCCCACAGAGAAGCAGTTCCGTTGGCTGGAGTGTATTTGGTAGAGACAATATGGCCACGCCATGGGTAAAAGTCCTGGCAGACCCCAGAGAGCTGCCACATTTACTCATATTGGAACAAAGACACCAGAGTGCAGCAAACACTGGTGCCAGCTATGTGTTGTGATTTACCATAAACTCTGAGCCTCTGCCACTGAGTGATCACACGAGCATTTTCCGGGACAGGGTGATACCTGGCCATTACTCAGCAAGACCCTCCCTGAGGACCAGCACAGGTCCAAGCCACAGGAGTCGCTAAAGCGTGGAGTTTTGAAACATAGCCCTGTGTGAGACAAAACTCTGGATGGAGGCAACACCTGGCAGGCAGACAGCTTGGACAAAGATGGGGTAAAGGCAGAGAGTTGAGCACAGCCTGAGACAAAGGAGGAGTGACTGATCATGCATCCGTGAGGGTACAAAATTCCTGCACTGGAGATTAGAGAGTAGGGTGAAGCCATTTTCACCTCTAGCACGCTCTCACTGATCAACCCCAGTGAGCTAAGCAGTGCCATCAAGTGGTGAACAGACCCATTTACAACAAGCCCTGCCAACCTGTACCCTCCAGGCATATCTCCACTAGGGCAGGTCAGCCTGAGAATTAGAGCAGCAGGACCCTCCCCAAGAAGACCAGCACAATCCCTTCCACTCTGCAAAGTTCTAAAGGAAACTTGATATAGCTTCAATTGGATTTCATTTTGTTTGCTTGTTTGTTTGTTCATTTTCCTTGCTTCTTTTTCTGCTTATGTTGTTTTTTCTCTTTATTTTGTTTCTTTTTCTTTCTTGGAAACAGCACATTTTTTATTCTATTTTATTATTTTTAAAAAATCTTTTTTTTTTTCATTTTTTAGCTTCTTTTTTCCTTTTGTCTTTTCTATCAAGCTTCTCTCAAAAAGTAGACCAAAACACACCTTGAATCTAGCTTCCTTTATCTGATTGTGGGGTTTTTTTGTTTTTAATTTTTTAATTTTAATTTTACATTTAATTTTATTAATTTTTTTTCATCCTCCCAAAATGACAAGATGGAGAAATCCACCCCCCAAAAAAGAACAGGAAAAAATGACAGCCAGGGATTTAATCAATACAAAATAGGTAAGATGGCTGAACTGGAATTTAAAACCACAATTATAAGAATACTAGCTTGGGTTCAAATAAGCATAGAAGACATCAGAGAATCCCTTTCTGTGGAGATAAAAGAAATAAATTCTAGTCAGGCTGAAATTAAAAGTGCTATAACTGAGATGCAATCTTGAATGGATGCTGTGACAGCATGGAAGGATGAAGCAGAGCAGTGAATCAGCAATATAGAAGAAAAATTACGGGGGCACCTGGGTGACTCAGGTGGTTAAGCATCCGGATTTCAGCTCAGGTCATGATCTCATTGTTTGTGAGTTTGAGCCCCACATCAGGCTTTCTGCTGTCAGTATGGAGCCTGTTTAGGATTCTCTCTCCCTGTCTCTCTCTGCTCCACTCCCACTTGTGCTCACTCTTTCGCAAAAATACATAAACATCAATAAAAAAAAAGATAAAATTATGGAGAATAATGAAGCAGGAAAAAAAGAGGGAAAGAAAGGGGAAAAAAAAAAGACTTAGAGAACTCAGTGACTCATTGAAAAGGAATAACAGGGGCGCCTGGGTGGCGCAGTCGGTTGAGCGTCCGACTTCAGCCAGGTCACGATCTTGCGGTCCGTGAGTTCGAGCCCCGCGTCAGGCTCTGGGCTGATGGCTCAGAGCCTGGAGCCTGTTTCCGATTCTGTGTCTCCCTCTCTCTCTGCCCCTCCCCCGTTCATGCTCTGTCTCTCTCTGTCCCAAAAATAAGTAAATGTTGAAAAAAAAAATTAAAAAAAAAAAAAAAAAAGAAAAGGAATAACATCTGAATCATAGGAGTCCCAGAAGATGAAGAGAGAGAAAAGGGGGCAGAAGGTTTATGTGAGCAAATTATAGCAGGAAACTTCTCTAATCTGGGGATGGACACAGACATCAAAATCCAAGAAGCACAGAGAACTCCCATAAATTCAACAAAAACTGACCATCACCAAGGCATATCATAGATTACAAAACACATAAACGAGGAAAAAAGCTTGAAAGCAGCAAAGGAAAGAAGTCCTTAACCTACAAGGGAATACAGATCAGGTTGGCAGCAGATCTATCCACAGGAACTTGACAGGCCAGAAAGGAGTGGCAGGATATATTCAACATGCTGAATGGGAAAAATATGCAGCCAATAATTCTTTATCCAGCAAGGCTATCATTCAAAATAGGAGAGATAAAGAGTTTCCCAGGCAAACAAACACTGAAGGAGTTCGTGACCACTAAACCAGTCCTGCAAGAAATTTTAAGGAGGACTCACTGAGTGGAGAAAAAACAAAACAAAACCAAACAAAACAAGACCAAAAGCAACAAGGACTGGAAAGGACCAGAGAACATCACCAGAAATACCAACTCTACAGGCAACACAATGGCAATAAATTCATATCTTTCAATAATCACACTGAATGGGGCGCCTGGGTGGCGCAGTCGGTTAAGCGTCTGACTTCAGCCAGGTCACGATCTCGCGGTCTGTGAGTTCGAGCCCCGCGTCGGGCTCTGGGCTGATGGCTCAGAGCCTGGAGCCTGCTTCCAATTCTGTGTCTCCCTCTCTCTCTGCCCCTCCCCCGTTCATGCTCTGTCTCTCTCTGTCCCAAAAATAAATAAACGTTGAAAAAAAAATTAAAAAAAAAAATAATAATCACACTGAATGTAAATGAACTAAATACTCCACTCAAAAGACATAGGGTATCAGGATGGATAAGAAAACAAGACCCACCTATATGCTGCCTACAAGAGACTCATTTTAGACCTAAAGATGTCTGCAGATTGAACGTGAGGGGATGGAGGATCATCTATGCTGCTCATGGACGTCAAAAGAAAGACAGAGTAGCCATAATCATATCAGACAAACTAGATTTTAAAACAAAGACTGTAACAAGATATGAAGAAAGGCCTCATATCATAATGGAGGAATCTATCCACCAAGGAGATCTAACAAGTACAAATATTTATGCCCCAACTTGAAACACCCAAATATATAAATCAGTTAATCACAAACATAAACTCATCAATAATAATAATACCATAATGTTAGGGGACTTTAACACCCAATTTACAACAATGGACAGATCATCTAAGCAGCAAATCAACAAGGAAACAATGGCTTTGAATGACACACTGGACCAGATGGGACTTAACAGATACATTCAGAACATTTCATTCTAAAGCAGCAGAATACACATTCTCCTCGAGTGCAGGTGGAACATTCTCTGGAATAGATCACATACTGAGTCACAAATCAGCCTCAACAAGCACTAAAGATCGAGATCATACCATGCATATTTTCAGATCACAACACTAGGGAACTTGAAATCAACAACAAGGAAAACATTGCAAAGCCCTCAAATACATGGAGGTTGAGGAATACACTACTAAAGAATGGATGGATTAACCAAGAAATTAAAGAGGAAATTACAAAGTACATGGAAACCAATGAAAATGAAAACAAGACAATCCCAAACCTTTGGGATGCAACAAAGGTGGTCATAAGAGGGAAGTATATAGCAATCCAAGCCTTCCTAAAAAGGAAGAAAGGTCTCAAATGCACAACCTAAACTTACACTTAAAAGAGCTGGAAAAAGAACAGTAAATAAAGCCCCAAACCAGCAGAAGATGGGAAATCAACAATACTGAAATCAAAAAAATAAAAAAAGAGTAGAACATATCAATGAAACTAGCAGCTGGTTCCTTGAAAGAATTAACAAAATTGATAAACCCCTAGCCAGATTGATCAAAAATAAAGAGGAAAGGACCCAAATAAATAACAAATGAAGGAGGAGAGATGACAAACAGCACTGGAGAAATACAAACAATAAAAAGAGAATATTATGGGCAATTATATGCCAATGATTGGGCACTCTGGAAGAAATGTATAAATTCCTGGAAACATATAAACTACCAAAACTGAAACAAGAAGAAATAGAAAATTTGAACAGACCTCTAACCAATAAAGATATCGATTCAGTAAACAAAAATCTCCGAACAAGAGTCCAGGGCTGCATGGCTTCCCAGGGGAATTCTAGCAAAGATTTAAAGAAGAGCCAATACCTAATCTTTTGAAGCTGTTCCATAAAATAGAAATGGAAGGAAATTTTCCAAACAATTATATGAGGCCTGCATTACCTTGATTCCAAAACCAAAGACCCACTAAAATAAGAATTACAGATCAATATCCCAATGAACGTGGATGCAAAAATTCTCAATACATTACTAGCCAATCTAATGCAAAAATATTTTAAGAGTTATTAACCACAGTCAAGTGGGATTTATTCCTGGGATGCAGGGGGTGGCTCAATATCTGCAAATCTATCAATGTGATACACCACATTAATTTAAAAAAGAATAAGAACCACATGATCCTCTCAATAGATGCAGAAAAAAACATTTGACAAAATACAGCATCCTTTCTAGATAAAAACCCTCAGGAAAGTAGAGATAGAAGGAATATACCTCAGGATCATAAAGGCCATATACAGACGACCCACAACTACTATCATCTTCAATGGAGGAAAAACTGACAGCTTTCTCCCTAAAGTCAGGAACACGACAGGGATGTCCACTCTCACCACTGTTCAACATAGTACTGGAAGTCCTAGCCTCAGCAATCAGACAATGAAAAGAAATAAAAGGCATACAAGGAAGAAGTGAAACTTTCATTCTTCACAGATGACATGATACTTTGTGTGGGATACCCAAAAGACTCCATCAAAAAACTGCTAGAACTCCTACATGAATCCAGAAAGTTGGAGGATATAAAGTCAATGTACAGAAATCATTTGCCTTTCTATACACCAATAATGAAGCAGCAGAAAGCAAAATCGAGGAATCAATCCCATTTATAATTGCACCAAAAACTGTAAGGTAACTATAAATAAACCTAACCAAAAAGGTAAAAGATTTGTATGCTGAAAGCTATAGAAATTTTGTGACAGAAATTGAAGAAGACACAAAGAAATGAAAAAATATTCCATGCTCAGGGATTGGAAGAACAAACATTGTTAAAATGTCTATACTACCCAAAGAAATCTACACATTCAATGCAATCCCTATCACAATAACATCACCATTCTTCGCAGAGCTAGAACAATCAATCCTAAAATGTGTGTGGAACCAGAAAAGGCCTCAAATAACCAAAGTAATGTTGAAAAAGAAAACCAAAGCTGGAGGCATCACATTTCTGGACCTCAAGCTGTATTACAAGGCTGTAATCATCAAGACAGTATGGTACTGGCACAAAAACAGATGCATAGATCAATGCAACAGAATAGAGAACCCAGAAATGGACCCACAAACATATGGTCAGCTAATGTTCAACAAAGCAGGAAAGAATATCCAATGGAAAAAAGACTGTCTCTTCAGCAAATGGTGTTAGGAAAACTGGACAGCGACATGCAGAAGAATGGACCTGGACCACTCTCTTACACCATACACAAACTAAACTCAAAATGGATGAAAGACCTAAATGTGAGACAGGAAACCATCAAAATCCTAGAGGGGAGAACAGGCAACAATCTCTTTGACATCGGCCGCAGCAACTTCTTACCAGACATGTCTCCAGAGGCAAGGAGAACATAGCAAAAATGAACTATTGGGACTTCATCAAGATAAAAAACTTCTACACAGTGAAGGAAACAATCAACAAAACTAAAAGGCAACTGATGGAATGGGGGAAGATATTTGCAAATGACATATCAGATAAAGGGTTAGTATCTATAAAGAATTTATCAAACTCAACACCCACAAAACAAATAATCTGGTAAAGAAATGGGCAGAAGTCATGAAGTAACACTTTTCCAAAGAAGACATCCATATGGCTAACAGAGACATGAAAAGATGCTCAACATCACTCATCATCAGGGAGATACAAATAAAAACCACAATGATATACCACCTCACCCCTGTCAGAATAGCTAAAATCAACAACCCAAGAAATAACAGATGTTGGCAAGTATGCAGTGAAGGGGGAGCACTTTTGCACTGCTGGTGGGAATGTAAACTGGTGCAGCCACTGTGGAAAACCATACGGAGGTCAAAAGATTAAAAACAGAACTACCCTATGACCCAGAAATTACACTTCTAGTTTATTTATCCAAAGGATACACAGATGCTGATTCGAAGGGGCCCATGCACCCCAGTGTTTATAGCAGCACTATCAACAATAACCATATCATGGAAAGAGCCCAAATGTCCATCAACAGACAAATGGATAAAGAAGTGGTATATACATATATACAATTCCTTGGCGATCAAAAAGAATAAAATCTTGCCATTTGCAACAACATGGATTAAACTAGAGGGTATTATGCTAAGCGAAATAAGCCAGTCAGAGAAAGACAAATATCATGTGATCTCACCCATATGTGGAATTTAAGAAACAAAACAGATGAACATAGGAGAACGGAAGGAAAAATAAGATAGGGGCGCCTAGGTGGCTCAGTCAGTTGAGAGTCCAACTCTTGATTTTGGCTCAGGTTGTGATCTCACAGTTTGTGAGATTGAGACCCGTGTCAGGCTCCACGTTGAGCATGGATCCTGCTTGGGATTCTGTTTCCCTCTCTCTCTGCCCCTCCCCTGCTTGCATGGTCTCTCTCTCAAAATTAAATCAACATTAAATCAACATAAAAATAAATAATAAAAATAAAATATAAAATAACAATAAATATAAATATTATATAAATATTTATATATAATATATGAAATTATATTTGTTATAAAATAAATATTTATGTATATAAAATATATAAAAATATTTTATATAAATATAAAATAACAACAAACATAGAATAAAATGAAAACAGAAAGTGAAGAAACCGTAAGAGACTCTTAAACACAGAAAACAAACTGAGGGTTACTGGAGGGGAGGAGAGGGGCTAGAAGGGTGATGGGCATTAGGGAGGACACTTGTTGGAACGCGCACTGTGTGGTATATGTAAGTGATGGATCACTACATTCTACTCCTGAAACCAATACTACATTATATGTTAACTAACTTGAATTTACATAAACTTAAAAAATAAGACCAAGAAAAAAATGGGATCAGGCACAAATAGTCCAAGGCTACAAAACTTTTGATGTTTGTTTATTTTTGAGAGAGACAGCGCGAGCAAAGGGAGTGACGAGCAGAAAGAGAGGGAGACACAGAATCCAAAGCAGGCTCCAGGCTGTGAGCTGTCAGCACAGAGCCTGACATGGGGCTCAAACTCATGGACTGTGAGATCATGGCCTGAGCCAAAGTCAGACGCTTAACCGACTGAGCCACCCAGGCGCCCCATGGTTTCTTTATATTCTAAGTGTCCTTTTAGACTGTGGCTTTTTTTTCTGTGCCCCAGGGCAGACAAGTCTGTCCAGGGTTCCCTCCGCATAGCCTTCCCCACTGCAGTTCAACATCAAAGGTGAAGTTCCCTTCATTGCTGTGTCAGCATCTCTCTCGCCTTTCCCTCTGTAGTGTCTCTTTCGGTGTGCAGAGTCTCTTTCGGTGTGCAGTCTCTTTCGGTCAGCCCTCAGTTCTTCAAGAGGAATTGCTCTATAAGTGGATTTGTGTGTTCATAGAGAGGTTGTGTTCAGAATCTTTCTGCACTGCCATCTTGGACTGGAAGCTGTTTTGTTTTCTTGATAGGTTACCTAGTAATTTATCTATTTTATGAATCTATTTCAGAGAATAACTTTTTAAACTTAATTTTTGTGTCTTTTTCTTAAAGCCTTTTTCTGCTTTTATATTAAATATATTTCTGTCATTTGCGATACTGTATTTAAGTCCATTGTAGAGGACATAAATAGCTACATCTAAATGCGGGGGGGTGGGGGGGGCGGGGGCTAGGAATGTAGCCATTTGCCCATCATTTCCATTACAGTGGTAGAAATGGAAGTTGGATTTAAAAAACTTTTTAAATTTTTTTGTGTTTATTTTTGAGAGAGAGAGAGAGAGAGAGAGAACAAATGGGGGAGGGGCGGAGAGAGAGGGAGACACAGAATCCGAAGCAGGCTCCAGGCTCTGAGCTGTCAGCACAGAGCCCGACAAGGGGCTCAAACTCATGGACTGTGAGATCATGACCTGAGCTGAAGTCAGATGCTTAACCAACTGAGCCATGAAGGTGCCCCTACAAACTTTTATTTAGAGCTAAGATGACCCAGTGGATGGCTTTAAAAAGTCTTTTCAATATGTCCTACAGCCTTGAGCATGTTTAAATGGAACAAGAAATTAGGGCATCTGTTTATATAATTGTTTCAAATTGAACAACCATCATTTTTCCAGAAGAAGCATGTGAGCCTTGTTCTGTGAAATAAAATAACGTAGAGGTGAAAGACAGAAAAACAAAAACAAAACCAAAAACAAACCCCACGGATAGTCAGAGGTTCCTCTGGCAGGTAATTGTAAAGACAAATGATAGGATATTCCTACTCTCTTAATAGGATCCCCTGAAGCATAACACACAGAGTAGGGGGGAGGGTAAGGGCTACAATATGCCCAGTTATGAAGAAATGAGAATTTTCTGACAGGTCCTGAGAAGGGGATTTTTATTTTTACAATTTCTCCCCTTACTAGTGTCACCAGAAATGAGGTCATCCATTATATTTGAGCTGGCAAGCGCCATTTAACACCATGTAACATTTCTACATTGCTACATGTAAGAAACAGAATTGGTTTCCAGCATCCTGGGGCAAGAATATGTCCAAGAAATAGAAAGGAGAGCAGACAGAAACGACAGAGCTGAGGTTCGAGTATATTGAAGCTGGCAAATTCTTTTCACATACCATTACATTCTTTTACCCGGAACCCAAAGCAACGAAGAGGGCAAGAACATCCTAACCAAAATCATCTCTACATCAGATCCCAACACTGTCTGCCCAGGATCCCCTGTCAGAGAAGAGCAGTGATGGGCATTTGGGGGACATAACTGTACCCCAAGGATCACTCTCCAAATGTTAGGGAAATGCTTTTTGGAAAATAGATCATTATACCTGTAAGAGAGCTAGATCACATTCATTTGTGACCCTCTCTCCATTTTAGAGCTAAGCAAAATGAGACCCAGAGAGATGAAGAGACTTTTCCAAATGCACCTCATTATTGATAAAAGCTCTCTGATTTTACCTGTTATTTGTTTACACCCTGCCTCGCCAACCCATCCCTGTCCACACATCCTGGTGGGCAAGAGGGATGTAACAGCAAACAAGGAACTTAGCTTCTGCATTTTCACTTTTTTTTTTTTTTCAACGTTTATTTATTTTTGGGACAGAGAGAGACAGAGCATGAAGGGGGGAGGGGCAGAGAGAGAGGGAGACACAGAATCGGAAACAGGCTCCAGGCTCTGAGCCATCAACCCAGAGCCTGACGCGGGGCTCGAACTCACAGACCGCGAGATCGTGACCTGGCTGAAGTCGGACGCTTAACCGACTGCGCCACCCAGGCCCCCCAAGCATTTTCACTTTGTTTCTCAAAACCCAAGGTATGCAGTCCAATAGCCTGCAAGTGGTCACAATTTTACCTAGTGATTCTTAGGAGCATATTCACAGCTGCAATAATAATATCCCTCACCTCCCATTTCTGCTTAAGAGAAAATTAAATGGGCTAGCACAGCCAAATTAATTAGCTAGTAGGTTGAACCATATGATAATTCCAATTTTGTTGGTCCAACACAGTTGAATATTGGCAATGTCACATGGTTCAGTATGACATTCATAAGCATCCTGGTGTCTCTTAATAGAGAATCACTCTTTATTTTGAGAGATCATCCCTTATATTCCATGAAATGTGTTATGTGGGCTTCAGTTAGAAAATCCAAGTCTGGAGAATAGGTAAATAAATTGTGGTGTATATACACACTTAAAATAGTTCAGAACAGCAGTAACAAAGAACAGGTTACCTATATACACAACATAGATAAACAAAGAGAACAGATATTATGGTGAGTGGAAAAAGCCAGATACAAAAGATTACATGCTATAGGATTCAAATGACATGAAGATTTGGAACTACCCCAACTCCTTGTTTGACTGTGATAGAAGACACAAGAGCAGTGCCTCTGGGGAGTGTATGGTTTGGGAAAACTGATTGGATGCTGAAAGTGTTCAATATCTTGAACCATGTCTTGGTCACGAAGGTTTAAACATTTATACAAATCCATCCAGCTGTGTATTTTAAATTAATGCACTTTACCCGTTTTGCTATATGGGCATATATGAAAGAAAGAAAGAAAGAAAGAAAGAAAGAAAGAAAGAAAGAAAGAAAGAAAGAAAGAAAGAAAGAAAGAAAGAAAGAAAGAAAGAAAGAAAGAAAGAAAGAAAGAAAGGGAGGGAGGGAGGGAGGGAGGGAGGGAGGGAGGGAGGAAGGAAAAGAAAAGAAAAAAGGAAGGAAGGAAGGGTGAGAGAGGGAGGGAGGGAGGAAGGAAGAGAGGAAGGAAGGAAGGGAGGGAGGGAGGGAGGGAGGGAGGGAGGGAGGGAGGGAGGAAGGGAGGAAGGGAGGAAGGAAGGGAGGGAGGGAGAAAACCACATTCTATAGACCCTCATGATACAATTTAGCATAGTAGATAAGCATAGGCTCTGAAGACAGATACCAGTCTGCTACTAACTAGATATTAGCTATTTGACCTTTGATGGTACACTTAACCTCTTTAAGCCTCAGTTTTCTTATCTCTGAAATGGAGACATACAGGAATACCCACCTCATAGAGCTTTGGGGATATTAAATAAGTTAATATTGTGAGGCACATGGCACAGAATAAGTACTAAAAGATGGCCCGTTGGTACTAGTGGTAACGCTAGGAGCAGAGTCCACACTGAGGACCACCCCTTCCCGTGCATACACATCAATTTCTAGGGAATCCCTTCCTCTGAAAAACTCTCACTCCTCATGTGGTCCTCGGTGGAGGAGTAAGAAGCAGGTACTAACGCTTGCCCCCAAGCAGCTCCCCTACTTACCAACAGGGCATCTGGGAGGTTATGCTCTCTTGTGAAGGTGATGACCGCAGGGGTGATATCCAGCGCATTGAGTTCCAAAATGGCAGTGTTGATGGTATCTGTATCATGGGCCCAGCCCGCCTGGAAGAACACAGCCACCTTCCTCATGAGAAGGCCAGAGCGCACACGTTTGAATACATGTCTTGCCACAAACCTCATGGCTTCCCCAAGGCTCCTGCTGCCAGTTGACCCTTGCAAGGGGATTCTCCTGACCGCCTGCAGGAGTGCAGGCTTCCCCTTGTAGTCTGAGAAGCGAGTCAGGTAGTCTGTTTTGGAGTTGTACGAAACGACAGCCACTCGGGCACCTGTTGGGCAGTTACTTTCACTTATATCCATCTTCATCAGTAGGGATAATAGAATGTTTCTCATTCTCTCAAAATCCAAGTGGGAGACGTCATTTGACATGTCCAAGGCAAAGACCACTTCGCTAGGGAACACGGGGCATTTGGAAACACCTTGACACAATGGATACACAGATTTAAGATTTTCTGTAATGCCTCTGAACAGGGGAAGTTTGAGATTCAAGTGAAAAAGAAGATCTATTACGTACCTGTTGAGCAAGCTGGAAGGGAAATTGTTTTGGAGAAAACACAAGACATTGTTAGTTTATATAGGCAGTGGTATGTTTTCCAGCTGAGTGCTTTAATATGAAAAAACCATCTCCTCTGAGAAATTCAAGCAGTGAACTTCTCTCTTGCCTATTTGCTCCCCAATATCCATTCTTCCTTTTTTCTATAGCAGTAGATCCCAGTCTCTGGGCATATGGCTGCCTGGCGCAAAGATGGCATTTCCCAGTGGGGGAGCTATCTTACTAAGTTCTGAGTAATTGAATAAGAGAAATGGTAGAAACAATTTCAAAAAGATATTCTTCCCTTTTCCCTTCCTTTTCCTACCAGCTAAAGCTTGATAGACATCTTGGACCTTGAGGGCACTTGGGAAACAGGGCCCCCTTACCCTAATGGCAAGGCAAGAAACTATAAAGACCCTGTGTCCCTGAATACTGTGGAGCTCTGTATCAACCCTGGACTGGCCACTTCCTGGCTTTGATCTGAGAAATACACTCGTGTCATTGCTATTGAGCACTGAGGTCGCTCTGTACCGAACTTAAACCTAACTAATACACTGAGATATTCTGAAACTATATATATATATATATATATATATATATATATATATATATACACACACACATATATATGTATATGTATATATACACACACACACATATACATATACACACATATCTAAAACCATGTATAATATACTATATATATATCATATACCATATATTATGTATAAGTGTGTATGCACAAGTAATATGTTTTATGGAAAATATCAGAAAACCAAAAATTAAAATTACCTTTAATCTATAGCGTATATGCATGTGTATGTATGTTTAATTGTTAATTTAGTTTTATAAAACTCGGACCTTAGTATATGTCCTATGTTGAATCTTTTTTCACTTAATATATGATGAACATCTATTCTTCTCGTCCATATGTTTAGAGCAGTATCACCTCGTCTACTATAGATGTCTCACGATACTCCCACCAACATCCCTTTGTGATGAGCGCGTTTATACATGTATCTGTGCATCTCTGTCCAATCATGGTCCTATAATATCTCTATAATTGTGGCTTTTGATATGCAGTGTCCAATTGCTCTTCAGAAAGGTTGTACCAACTGACACTCCAACCCGCAGTGTGTACTTTTATACATTTCCCAAATTTAGGTAGAGAAATTTTTCTCATCTCAAAAGTATTTCCAATTTGAGAAACAAAAAGAGTATCTCATTTTCACTTGTGTTCTTTGACCTCTTGGGAGGTCAAACATTTTTATAGGTTTATTGTTTGTTTGTATTTTTTTCTTCTCCGAATCTTCCATTCATCCATGTCTTTTCTCCCATTTTCAATCCAAGGTTTTTTTTACATCAGGTTTAACAAATATGAAATATCTGTGCTTGTAGGAGAAAATGATTGAGTAGGACCAACTGTATATACTTTGACCTGACAGAGTTAAAAAGATAGGTCCTTTGCTTGGGTCCATTGCTTATATTGCATATATTTCCCCCCATTTTTCTGTGTGCTTTTGACCTCACGGTGCTCTTCAATATAAAGGGGTTTTAATTTTTGACATGGTCAACTCTGACGTTCTCCCTTTGGGGTCAAAATTATAGTATTATTCTTTATGATTTCTAGGAAAGAGGACCCCAGAGTCTCCTGGACCAGAAACTGAAAGGGAATGGACAGAATTTAGAGTTTGAATAAGGAGGGCCGGGTGTATGTGGAGAAAACCCAAGCATCTAAATTAAGCACTCTGCCAAATCAACATTCTCTCCCTATTGCTAGTGAATAGGGAAAAGTACATGTTACAGGATGCAAATATCCTGGCATACATTGAAGACACTAAGTAAATTCCAGTCTGGGAATGTGACAAAACATTAAGATCCGATCATTTGCAAATCCATTTTTAAAACATAATTATAAATTTAAAAAGACACATTTCTTATTGAAGGCTCACTGGTGATCCCTCTTGTTTAAATGGGTGGGATAAAAATAACAAGGCTTCTCTGTATTTGTTTTGTTATAAGAAGCACCAAGATGCAGACACGTAGGTGTGCAATTGCCAGTGCATTTCAGGAGGTGCCACATTACAAGAGAATTTTTCTCCACCATTGAGATGGCATGCCTTTTAACCACTTCATTTCTGAGACCACATTCATGAAGATTACTTGCCCCAGGGGAGACTGAGCCAAATACATTAACTGATAAGAGCTTTTCATGTGAGACAAATCCACAGGTGACTTAAGTCCCCAATCCATGACCCATTCCAACTTCTCACCACTGGCCCCCATTTGAGCCTTTTCCCAAACAACTTACGGCAGTTTTCTTGTATTAAGTCAATGATTTCACAAGATTGCTAGAAAGATGGAAAAAGAGAGAAAAGTAAAAGGTATTTAATGTGAAGTATATTCCTTCTTAACCCCAGGACTTAGAAATGTTATATGTGTGTTATCAGTGCCTTTCTGAAGCTTTTTAAGGTATAATCGAAAACCAAAAAATTGTTACAGCACATGAAACTATCCAGAAGTTATACTTCTAGACACAGCAGATATTTAAAAACATTTAAAATATATTTTATATATAACACAGTGCTCGTATTATTAGAGATAGGTAAATAGGGGAATTCTTTATTTTTTTATCTGCCTCACAAAGCAGTGGAATCAAATCTGATTTTTTTTTTTTTAATTTTTTTTTTTTTTTCAATGTTTATTTATTTTTGGGACAGAGAGAGACAGAGCATGAACAGGGGAGGGGCAGAGAGAGAGGGAGACACAGAATCGGAAACAGGCTCCAGGCTCTGAGCCATCAGCCCAGAGCCTGATGCGGGGCTCGAACTCACGGAGCGCGAGATCGTGACCTGGCTGAAGTCGGACGCTTAACCGACTGCGCCACCCAGGCGCCCCTCAAATCTGATTTTGAAGAAGTTTCAATCCAGAAATCTTGGCATAAAAGGCAAAGAAATGCCTTCAATTCTTGGATCTCTATGTCAGCAATTCTTGGAACAGTTCATTAGAATAACTGCCAAGACACGGGCCCCTCACACCTCCCCTAGAATTCTGCTGTGTTCCTTTGATCTCTCCCCTCTGTTCTGCTCATCCTTTGACCCCATTACTTCTTGATTCTCATTTGTTCCCACCTCCTTCCCCCACAAAGTAGTATTTTTGTACTTGTGAGATAAAAAGCCATCATAGCTTCTGAGATTGTTTTCAGGTGTGTCACGAGACACGAAGACCTGTACTATACTATATGTTGGCTTATAAATACTTTATAAGCAACTTTTAAACTTTACAACAAGGCATATAGCACAGGGGTAGTAGCCTCAAAGTCTTTCCTTCCACCTGCAGTACTCAAAAACAACCAAATTCCTTCCACAATTTAAAGTATTATCCGACTCTTTTCACTGATGTGATTCTAACATCTCTGAGTAAAGTTTATAGATCAACTTAAAGTACTAAAATAATTTACAAGAGGAGAAGCTAAAGAATCTTCATAGATTTCTATTTGGTGAAAGTGGAAAGCTTTGTATGCTAAAAAGGATAAGGTTTAGAATTAAAATGTTCACGTACCATCACATCTACCAAACCTTTGGCGCCCTTGATGCCCTGGAAAGAACAGATATGAGTTTAAAATGCAAGATACTGAGGTACAACATATTATTCTCCAGAGTTGGCAAGAGATTCTGAGAAAGCTACCACAGTATAGCCCACTTTCTGCCCTTTACTCCTGGCCCTGAAATTCTGACTCCTTAAGGAAGAAAGTCTAGGAGGTGTGGCCCAGACCTCAGAATCCAGGATATCCAGGATTATGGTACATAAGGACCTTTAGAAGATCAGGTCATCTTGTGACCAAGCCACAGTATAGGATCCAATTCAGAAAAAGACCTTTCAAGATCTCAGGACTGTTCATAGACAAGTGTAAAGCAGACCTCAGTCATTCCCTATCCCTTCTCCTCAGGCTACTCACTGACACCCCATCTCTGCTCTTGTGCTGCACAAGTCATCCCTGGAAACCCTCAGAACAGATAAGCCTTACTGCAGCTGCACTGGGAGTCAAAGGACCCTTGCTTCTATTTAGATTCTACAAGGTAGTAACTTGTCATCTCGGGCAGATAACTATAATCTTCTCAGCCTTTGTTTTCTCAACTGTAAATGGCCATGTCCAGTCCTTATGCTTCTAAGATTTTTGATTCTATGACTTTGTTGCTGCTCTACAGTGAATGGTAAATGCAGTGAAACCACCAGGTTCAACCCAGGACTCACTCACTACACCATCCCTCATGAAATGACAGCCTAGCCTCATAGGATAAGGCGTGGCACAAAGTGACAATAGCCCCAAAGTCTTCCCTTTCATACCAGATGAACTCCCAGGCAATTTTAAAAATGTTTGTGGACCAGCAACATTGTTAGTTTAGTTAAGATTGTATAAATGTCATATTTTGTTAGGATTTCCTTCTAGTGTTTGCATAATGTTGTTACTCGCCTTGTTTGCATTGATAAACTCACTGTCCAGTGAGTTTTATGTGTTATGTATTTAGACATGTTTATAAATCTCCAGCCACTCTAATATCTTCCCCATGTTCAGGTAAAAAATATATACCGAATAAATATACTGTATCAGTTGATGTCCTCTAAAGCAAATCTGGCCCATTCCCTATATACATCCTCTAGTGCATCCTAAATGTTCATTTCTTCATTAAGATAGCTCCTTGCAAATTCTCATTTACTTTTACCCAGGGGTTGAAAATAGAAAGAAGAGTCAATGTTACCACTGGTCCTGGAGGGCCTTGGTCACCTGGAGTTCCAATAAATCCAGGAAAGCCAGCATTACCCTAAAAATAGCCAAACCAAAGGAATAAGCTTCTCCTCTTGAATACAACTTGATTAAAACCATCAGACCCATTTTAAGATACCAAGCTGTCATTATTTCTTTTTTAACGTTTATTTATTTTTGAGACAGAGAGAGACAGAGCATGAACGGGGGAGGGGCAGAGAGAGAGGGAGACACAGAATCGGAAGCACGCTCCAGGCTCTGAGCCATCAGCCCAGAGCCTGACGCGGGGCTCGAACTCACGGACCGCGAGATCGTGACCTGGCTGAAGTCGGACGCTTAACCGACTGCGCCACCCAGGCGCCCCAAGTCATTATTTCTAAGGTCCCATGAATTTGCTATGGACCAGTTAGTTTATGAACTGTATCAATGGAGTGAGACACCAAGACTAGAAAAGGAGGGGGCTCATTATGGGAGCCATCTAAATTGCCCCCTACATACCTAATCCAAGCCAACATGCGAACATACATACAGACACACAATTGAGTCCAAATTGACTCAATACTCAGTTGAGATTCCAGGTCGTATAATTAAAAGAATGCAGGAAATACACATTGAGGGCCTGGCAACAAGAGAAAGGAAAACTTCTTTCACCACCTTCTGGTCTTTGGAGTCTGAAAAAAGGTATGAGCTGACCTTAGCTCGCTGCTCGTCTTACAGGTATTTGAACCGACATAGCATTACCTGCATGTAATTGATGCTTTATCTTTTTTTATTTGAAACCAGAGAGATAAGTTTAGCTGAGCAGGGCAATATTAGCCAGCAGCAAACGAAGTTAGACATAGATCAAATTTTTCTTTATGTCCTTGCCAATGTATGAAAATACCAATTATTGAGTGCTTAGATAATAAATATTCTCTTTCCTCTCTTCTGCACTGAACATTACTCGTGTCCTTTTCCCAAAAGCCTTGCTCTCTAATGTCTATCAGCTAAACACTACCAGGGTTTTAGATATCCACAAGATTACTCTTTCTGAATAGAGCCACCAGTGATAGCAGCCTTTCAATACTGAGTCTTTACATCCTGAAGGAATGGATTTTTAATGGTAGACTCTACAAAGCACAGTGAAAACATGGCTCAAAGTCCACCAAGATGGCAGCCATATTCTTGAGATTCTAGTCCTAAATTAACAAAGAAAAATTTAAGGCTTGGAAGAATCTTGAAGAAACATCAGTGTTTACTCTGCAGCTAAAACAATGCCCTTCTGAATGATATCTAGACTTCACACAGATATTGATATTGTGTAACTGAAACTCCAACTTAAATTTTCTGTTATTATGGTTTGATGAGCCGCATTTGCATGTATAAGATAAGTGAGAGTGGTATTAAGTGGGACAGTGGGGTAGCCCAAGGGAGGTGTGGAATATGCACTGACTTAGGGGGACAATGGCCTTCCTGCTAAGAAGTCCATTAAGTCAATAGAAATCTGCTCCTGTGAGCGGTGTCATGTGGGCCTCTACAGATCTTGGGAAATTCCTTTGGTTCTTACCCTCCTCCCTCTGACTCCCTTTGCCCCCTTCTCTCCTCGGTGGCCCGGGTCACCATCTTCTCCCTTAATAGAATCAAAAGCAGAGCGTTGAGTGTACAGAAAAATAAGTACAAACAAATGACACATGCTGCATACCAGATGCCAGATCCCAAAAGATAGCTTCTTACTTGTGCACCAGGAGAGCCAGGAAATCCAGGTTCACCCTAGTGTCAGAAAAGAGATAAGGTCTTGTTTACTGTCATGTGATTCTTTCTTTCACATTCCTCCGAGAAAAAGAATAAATTATAATTTTGAGAAAACAGACTAAAAACAGGGGCCAGGAAAAACAACTAGAGCAACAGTTGTTATCTTGAACTACTCCCAAGTGGCCATATTTTATTTTTATAATTCATAGTGAAACAACTTGCAAATGACTTTTACAAATTCTTCCACTTCCTTGATATATTATGTAATGGAACTTCCTTCTTAAACAATTTTATCCGTTGGTCTAAATATCCAGAGGTCTGACCCAATGGAAACCAAAGGAAAGGGGACCAAACTGACTGGTGGGAAGCAGGTGCCCATTGTCAGATCAAAGGCACACTACAAAGCAACTGTTCATTCAACAAATATTTATTTAGCACCTATGTGCCAACCACTTTTCTAAGCACTGGGAATTCAGCACTGAACAGAACAAAGACCCTGCTATCATGGAACTTAACTGATAGTAAGGAAGAAAAGTATGTCAGGGAAAGAGAAATGCTATTCCAGAAAGGAGATTAAAGAATAAAGAATGATATGGATGGGGTTAGGAAGAGGGTCATTATTTTATATGAGGTGGTCGGACAAAGCTTTTTGGTAAAGGTGGCATTTGGGCCAAGACCAGCATAAATCAAGAAAGCCAGCCAAACAGGTATCTGGGAAAAGAGCATTCCAAGCAGAGGGAAGAGTGTATGAAGAATCCTGAGGCAAGAATATGAACCTGTGCTGTGTTTGAGGAACACTGAAGCAGAATAGGGGGAGGGGAGGAGGCGGAGACAATGTCAGAGAGTTCACAGAGGGGCCAGATTATATAGAATCCTGTAGGCCATGTTAACAGTGGGGTTAATTCTGAATGACATCAGGAGGCACAGCTGGACTTTGAGTGATCTAACTATGCATTTAAAAGATGGCTCTGGGGGTACCTGACTGGCTCAGTCAGTATAGCATGTGACTCTTGATCTTGGGGTTGCAAGTTCAAGTCCCATGTTGGGTGTAGAGTTTGCTTGAAAATAAAATATTTAAAATATAAAATAAAATAAATAAAATAAAATAAAATAAAATAAATAAAATAAAATAAAATAAAATAAAAAATAAAATAAGGCTCTGGCTGCTACATGGATGACTAACTACATGAGGCAAGAGTAGAAGCAGGGAGAACATTTAGGTGGCCACTGCAGTAATCCAGGTGGAAATCATGCTGGCTTGGCCCAGAGGATGGCAGTGGTGGTGGTGAGAGGTGATGAGAGGCTGCACGTATTTGGAGGGTGGACTCACCATTATTTGTTGACGGATTAAATATAGGGGGTGAGAGACAGACATTTGTTAAAGATGGGGAAATGTCTGCCCTGAGCAACTGGCAGGAGGGAGGCTCCACTCCCTGAGATGGGGAAGGCTGGAGGAGAGACAGGTTGTCAGGGCAATTGTTGTGGCTGACCAGATGTTTGATGAAATTAAAGGATCAGTGTTAATTCTTTGGTTGATAATGTATTGTTGTTATTTTATTTTATTAGTTTTTTGAGTAGGCTGCACACCTAATGTGGGGCACAACACGGAGCTTGAACTCATGGCCCTGAGATCAAGACCTGAGCTGAGATCAAGGGTCAGACGCTTGACAGACTGAGCCACCCAGATGCCCCTGTGGTTATGTTTTTAAAGAATTTTTTAGAGATGCAACTTGAAATATTTACTCATGGAATATATGATATCTGGGATTTGCTTCAAAATAATTGGGAGAAAGATATATGTGTGATGGAATACATAAAAAACAACATTAAATTGGTCAAGGATTTTTATTCTTTGAGCTAGGTGATGGGTACATGGGGATAGGTGTCATTATATTAGTCTCTTCACTTGTACACATGTTTGAATTTTTCCAGAATCAAAGGTTAACAAACAAAAGAAGAAGAAGAAGGAAGGAGGAGGAGGAGGCTGTTTGGGGACATGCCAATTTTAAGGTGGAAACATATTTAGAGTTTAAGAGTATGGTCCAAGCTGGAGAAATACGCTGGAGATCACAGGGTAGATGATACTTGATGCTATGTAACTGGATAAGGTCACCTGAGAAGTGAGTAAAGAGGGAAGTAAGAGAAGTAGAAAGATAGATCCCTGAGTTTTCTAATATTTAGAGTTCAAGAACATTCCAAAGAAACTGAGAAAGAGCAGTCAGCAAAAAACAAGTGAGTGGGCTGGTCTGGACGATGAGAGAGGAAAGGTTCCAAGAATAAGCTCCTGATCCCCTTTGTCAAATTCTGCTGAGACGTGGAGTATGATGTGGGCAGAGAAGTGACCAATGGATTCAGCACCGTGGGTTTCACCTTGACTAAAGGTGTTCAGTCATTGCGCGGGCAGAGCCGAGGGGTGAAGGCTCAATTGTCACCAGTTAGAGAGAACCAGAGGAAAGAAAGTGGAGTTTCTCAACCTCGGCACTACTAACATTTTCGACCTGACCATTCTTCTTCGTTGCGAGGGGCTGTCCTGTGTTTTGTAGGATGAAAAATAGTATCTCTGGTCTCTACTCACTAGGTGCCATTTGCATCCCCTCCCCTGGTGTGACAACCAGAACATCTCCTAGAGGGTAAAATCACCCCTGGGTGAGAACCACAGATCTAGACCTACTCTTTCAAAGAATTTTTCCAGAGAGGAAAGGGACAATGGTACTGTGTAGTTAAATGAGTGTTTTTTTATTGTCTGTTTGCTTGTGGGAGGGGTGATATTCCCACTTCTTTGTATACTGACAGGAATGATCTGTGGAGAGGGAAAAACATTACAGAAGGGAATTGCAGAAGGGAAAGGACCCAGGAAGGAAGCAAAAGGGGAACAGAGTGCAGCCCATGAGAGAAGAGATCAGTCTTAGACAAGGGCATGGACTCTTATCCACAGCAGGAGGAGGGAAGGCAGGGTACAGAGGCTGGCCTACGTAGTGGCAGATGTATGTAGAGGTTCTCTGCTCACTGCTCCTATTTAATTAATGAAACAAGAAACACAATCACCTGCTGAAAACGTGGGAGAGAAAGCAGGTCTTGGAAGTCTGAGGAGAGGGGAGCAGGGATGAATCAATTGATTCAGAGAGGAAAATGAACAGAGAAGGGAATGGTAGCCAGCTGGCCAAGCAGCAATAGGGCTATTTAAAGTGCGGTCATGAAGCCTTGCCAGGAAAAACCCATGCAATGTGGACTGAATCCACAGTGTCAGCCATACCACAATAAGCATAGGCTGCTTTGGATGTAGTACCAGGGCTGGTATGTGGCTTAAAACGTGAACATTTGAGGGGGGGCGTGGGTGGCTCAGCCAGTTAATCACCTGACTCTTAATCTCGGCTCGGGTCATAATCTCACGGCTTGTGACATCGAGCCCCATATCCAGCCCTGCGCTGACAGCGTGGAGCCGGCTTGGGATTCTCTCTCTCTCCCTCTGTGCCCTCCCTGCTGGTGTGCACTCTCTCTGTCTGTCAAAATAAATAAAATAAACTTTGAAAAACTGGGCATTTGAATTCTACCCAGAATTCCCCTGCTATGCAAACTCTCCCCTAGAGAAGAAAGACTTAATTTGCCAGGATGGAGCTCCGATGGGCTAGCTTCTACACTCAGCTCTGTCTCTAAGCAGCTGTGTGACCATCGGCAAATCACTCCATTTCTCCACGTCTCAATTTTCGTATCTATAAATCAAAAAGGTTTAACTAGATGATCACCAAGGCACCCATTGGTCGTCATTGCGCAGATATTTACTAAGAGCCTACTATGTTTTGGGCATGTATACACATTAATTATACTAAGGGCAGTATCCTGATCAATAAAATGGCAACAGTGTCATCCAGGGAAACAAGACAATTGCAGGGTTAAGTAGCTGGGCATCACTAAACATCCTAGTGATTTCTTATGTTGTGAAGCAATAAATGGTAACTCGCAGACTGAAGCACTCAGAGTAACTGTGGCTATTGACGTTTGATTTGTTCAACAGTCTTCATGTGATTTCCATTCTTAAAAACCTGTCAGTAACCCATTAACTACATGTTAAAATACCATATCCTTATGAGAGTAGAAATATCCAAATATACTTACTGAGTACCTACTCTGTGCCAGGCTCATTCCAGCAATACGAAATTGAATAAGGTGCAATCAACTGTCAAATTCACAAACTGGGAGGTAGCCAGATATGTAGGGATACACCTCAACATAACCTCAATAGAAAGGGGCTACTATAGAAACATGACCAATGTGCGTGAGGAACACAGAATATAGGACAACCAAATCTTTCCATGGGGGAGTCCAAGAAGGGTTCCACAAGGAAAAGTTGATACGTGAGTTGATCTGAGAAAATGTGTGAAAAAAGTCCAAAGGAGGGAGGTGTGTAAGGACATGCCTAAATAGAGTCAAGAGTGTTTGCAAAGACAGGAAATTAGGGAAGTTCCTGGCTGGGGTGGAAATATCTGGCATAGGTGGAAGATGAGGAAAGGAGTTCAAGTTTTAAATAAGGCAGTAACAAAATCAGCTTTTATTTTTTAAGGAGGGAACTCTGGCAGCTATAACATGTCATAAGCAGCATTTAGAAACCATTTCTGGCATACCACTTGGATAATAAAGACTTATTCTAGTAAAATTAAAAACAAATCACCGTAGTAGTTAGTTCAGAATACCCTGTAAGATAACCCTCACCTTTTTTCCTTTTCTTCCTGGATGTCCATATCCGTCTGGACCAGTAAGACCCTAAGAAAATGACACAAGATGAATGGTAGAGTCATCCAGATCAATACTGGTTGACAATATTATCTGAACCCTTGGATTAATCAGCAGTGCAAGGAAGTGGAGAAGGCAGAGGGGCTTGGTGGAGGCTTATACTGTATCATAGGATAAATCCTCGGCTACCTTTATAGGATAAGGAGAGGATAAGGATTTAAAACTTGAAAAGTATTTTTTTTTCAATTTTAACTTCTTCTTTAGCAAGATTCTGTACCTCACCAAAATGATGCCACAGATGTAGGGAGCCACATCACTGTACAAAATCCCTCTTGAGCTAAATTTCTTTTCTTTGAAGGGTAAAGTAACAAAGGAAGAAGCTCTAGAATTTGGCAAATCTCTATAGATAAATGCAGACTTACGGAGGAAAAGACTGGGATGGAGGCAATAGAGTTTAGTGAATAAATGCATAGGACGTATACCCAGACAGACCTGAATTTTCATTCCACTTCCAACACTGGTTGGAAGCAAGTTATTCTTGGGGTGGGGGGGTGGGCGGTGGAGGTGATGATGGCAATGGTGGTGATCTTGGTCATGATGACGGTGTTCGTGGTGGAGGCAGTGATAGTGGAAGCAGAGGTGATGGTGATGACAACAATTATGAATATGTTAATGACACTACTGGGATCTTAGCATCTGTACATATACACAGTGAGCTTCCTATGACAAGGGGTAAATACAGAACCTTTTAGGTGCACCTTGCTGAATGGACAAAAACTGCACCTAAACCAAGCAGTCAACTGAGGAGAACAATTTTAAGTTTTAAACCACAAAGATCACTCCTATAGCCTAAGGGGGAAAAGCCTGAAACATTAGAAAAATGAAAAAGAATAAGATAAAGAAGATTGCCAAAGATGAATTGTTTGGGGACAAGAAAGATGCAAATGAGGTTCATTTGCTGTTCCTCCGTTTTCTCTCTGCTGAAGGACACACACAGCCTCGGGCACCTACAAATTTCAGAGATCCAAACCGCCTATCTTGGAGATAACCGCTTCTGACATTCCTGAAATGACACCTTCCAGAAAGGCATTGCTCCCCAGCTTCGTCCGTCCCAAGGAGAGACCGGTAGAAACAACCTTTGCGTTATTTTAAACCAGGAAATTTTAATAAAGTGAAACAGCATTAACTTCATCACCCGAACTGAGAGTAGATGCAGAACACTACTTATCCCATATTCCTTTTGACAGTAATCTTGTTCTATTTTCTCCCCCTTGCACATTTAATTTTAAGCTTTTTGGCCTGCTTTTTTCTTCTCCCCTTGCTAACAAATGCAATTTCAATGTTGAGTGCAAAACAATGGCAAGGTGTTCCCACTGTTGATGAAAGAAATCTCAAACATAGGAGCTGCAGGAGAGACAACATTTCTCCCTATCATAAAGCTCATTCCAATAAAATGATGAATTGAAAATAGTCATAAAAAAACTAACTGGCTCTCATGTTCAGAGGGATGGCTAAGGTCTAAATGCAGAGCCCTGTCTCTGGGAGCATTATCTGTTCAAGTAAACCTTTGATGATCCTTGGTCTCCAAAGGTTATTTCTATGTTCTAGGTAATTGAGGCCATGCACTTAAAAGTTTGCAAGTCTGATTGCCTGTCTTATTTGTTTCCCTGGAAAAATTGTTTCATTGAACACATCTGTATTCCAAAAAATCTCAAATGCTTAGAAAACATCTTTGTCAAACAGACGAGGCTCACTGGCATATCCCTCTTCCACAACATGTGAGGAGGCAAAATAAATCCCAAGACATCTTTAGGTTCTTTATTTATGGGAGAAGTTTGAGAACCTTTGACTCTTTAGGGTCACAACAGCTCTGGCATCATATCATATTTGTACCCCAAAATTTATCAGGAATATTCGAACTCTGTGTGAAACAAGAACAAATAACAAACAAGAAATTCAGCCGAGAGTCCAAAACAGAGAAGCCAGACTTACAGGTTGCCCTCTGAGTCCTTGTTGACCCCGTGGGCCTGTGGCTCCTGTGTCACCAAGATCTCCCTTTTGTAACAAAAGGTAAACATGAAGTTAATTTTTTCCTATGAGTTCATGCAGTTTTATGTCATTTTCCTTAGAGAGTTTACAGTCACCCTTATTCAGGTCCCGTTGCCAACACCATACAGTCTAAGGTGAGTATCTTCCTCTGGACTTTGTTACACAGAGATTACTAACAAATATAGGGGAGATTTGGGCACTGAAAATTAGTGAAATGAGGTATATGGCATCCGTGACAGAATTTTATATTTTTCTGGCTTTTTCTAGGTGTGAATGTAAGAATCTATGTTTGTAGAAAACCCATATACTTATCTATTTATTGATATATCTTTGCCTACTGATATAGGTGGCCATCTATCTATCTTTCTATACGTCAGTCTATATGTCTTTCCTTCTCTGTATCCACTGTCCAACTATAAGGTATAGTCAATACCATCACCAATGATATCAAAAACTCACACTGGAAATGATCACATATGGAGAGATTCACATGAGAATACCCAAGTTACAAGAAAAAAAAAAAACAAAAAAACAAGATGTGTTCTCTGACATTTACCTTCATTCCTGTTGGTCCCGCTTTCCCTTTTGAACCAACTGTCCCTGGAGGCCCAGGAATCCCCTACAACAAGACCACAACCAAAATCACCTCAAGGGCCACAAAGTTAACTCCCTGACTCTCTTGTTATTATTGAAATGGTCTGGAACTGGTAATATACTCATAAATCACCTTTAGTGTTTTATACAATTAATTGTATCCTTCAACATACAAAATGTTTCATATACACATTTAATGTCTGGGCTGGTGGTGGGGTGGGGGAGAAGGAGGGAGGTGTTCTGTGTAAGAGGCCACATCTACCAAGCTCTGAGCACTGGAGCGATGATCTGGCTACTAGAGGGAAAAATGCCGTTTGATTAAGAGATCAGGAAGACAAACACCTAGACTTTCGCCTGCTCCAAACAGAAAATACTATCAAATTGAGAATGAAAATAATACAATCGGTACAAGGCTAGACTTTTTCTGATCGAGAGTCAGTACGAACAGAACTAGGGCATAGGCCATCCTGGAGCTGCTATTTTGAATCTCCAGATCGAGACGCTTATCCCTAACTTAAACCATGCTGCTCAGAATTTAAGCTATGTCAAATGCTCCCATCATCAGGAAGCCACTCCTAATCATCTGTCTCAGTGTGGTCTGACGCTTCTATGAACCACTGGGAGACTGGGTCAGGAGTAGAAGGGGCACTAGAAAGAACAAGTTGGAAGCGAATTCTACCGCGTACCATCCCCATGACAAATCATTTTTAATCCCTTTGAGCCTCGGTTTCCTTATCTATAAAATTAGGATAGTAACACTTCTTTTTATGCTTGTGAGGATCATATTGGCCATTTATACCTCTTTACAGCTCTATTTTTCCTTGCACTATAGGTAAGTCATGATCAGTTTGTGTTAAACACCCTTGGGGCTCTAACCCAATCTCACTGATCACCATATTCCCACAATTTACCAGAATAGAAGGCGGTACAGCCAGTGATCAAGTTAGCTATTTCTAGAAACCCCTGATACCTACCAATTCCAGAACAAACAGTGTAGCTTTATGTTATTTATCCAGGAACGCTCAGGTGTATGAATTGGCCACTGTTAATATGCAGCTCTGCTGTAGTTTTTCGTTTTTCAAACATACCTTAGCACCCAGTAAGCCTTTTGGTCCAGAATTTCCTGGTTGTCCTTGCCTTCCTCTTGGTCCCTGGTTCAAAGATGACATTAGAATTCAATCAGTGTTTATGGTCTATTTCCCATGTAACCACAAAGTCGCTTTGGTCACCGACGGGAGCACAAATCAAGGTGCTCTGACCCATCACTATCACATGTATCACACTTTATTCAGCAGCATCAGCACCAAAGCAACCCAGACTCACTCCATCTGAAGCACTGGATATGAGCCTTCAGCATCCATATTTGTGACCACCTCTGCAGTTGAATCTGATGAGCCCTAAAATCTCAGAACATTGCTTTTATATCTTAATACACCCAACTAGTTTTAAATCCTAAAAGGGGAATGAAAGGGGCTGCTGGGATATTGATCTCCTTTGAAAATTCAACCTTCTCTGTACACACACAAGGGCACATTTTGATTTTATCAAGAACCAATAGTACCTTTAAGAAGCCTAATCACACTGGACACATTGCTGGGGAGTTACCCATTTTCTCCCCAATCTATTTTATTGTACTGATTTCAACACTAATTTTTCTCCAGCTTTTCTGAAAAAAAATGCTTTCCTATTAAAAGCATTGATCATGGCCTCTATACTCCTGGGTGAGGTATTGTAGTCATCTATTTAAACACAGCATCATACCCACATCCCAGTGGGAGGTGAAATTAAGGAGAGGTTTTATTGATTATCTTGCTCATGGTTCACAAAACAACATGTTCCCCTTGCGTTCAGCAGTAGAATACAGTGAATATAAAAGAGAAAGCCAGGACACAACAGTGGCAGGGGGTCCAAATTTGAATTAAGCCAGCGATCAAAATGAAGGCAAAAATAAATCTCTAGGTTGTTTTCCCCTATGTTCAGACACTTTTCTATCATAAAATAAACACAATCCCTAATTACACTTTGATTACCCATTTCTTCCTTTAGTACCTTTGTCAAGTCGAAAAACTACAGAAACCTTTCAAAGTTATCACCTGACACTCATAGAGTTTTTAAGGTTATGGAGAATGATTCAATGTGTTAGTAAAATGTGTTGTTTTCAGGTTCTTCCACTTGATACTTGGGAACAATTTGGCTTTTAAAAGAAAGATGTAGAACATGTTCCAGAAGGGTTTACAGAACGCCAGATTTGGGTTATGCTTAGAAGATTCCAAAAGAACTGGACGGGGAAATGTAAATTTCCAGTTATCACTGAATCCTTTACAACACCCTGCTTGAGGGCAAGACTCTTCCTGGCCTTAACGTCCTTCCTGAAGGTCCCATGCCTATTGGCAAAGTGACTTACGTACTACAGATACTCAATAAACACTTTGCTGATTTTTTATGCCAAACTGAATAAAATCTTAATGAATTAAGTACTGTTTGAGTAAGTTCAATACGGTTTCAAAGGCAGTAATTAAGAGCACAGATTTGATAACTAGACTGCTTGAGTTTGAATCCCATCTTTATCATTTACTAACTGTGGGAGCTTGGCCACTTTACCTTACTTCTCTATCCCCCCTCCACTTCTCTCTGTAAAATAGGGATAATAACCCCCCCCCCCCATTAAAGGATTAAATGGGTTAATACAAGTGCTTAAGGCCGTATTTAAGACATCTTAAGAATTCATAAATATTGCTATTAGGGTTCAACCTGCCCAGGAGAGAGAGACACAATTTGCTTGGGAAAGGCCCTGGAAAAGAGGTATCCAAGGCCATTCTGATATATGTTAAATCCCCATCCAAGTATCTAAGTTATAATTTCAAACAAATATCCTTTAGCACTAAAATCAACTTCACTGATACAACCTGTGGGCCTGAGTATCCAAGCTCTCCCGGGTAACCCCGTTCACCGGATTCTCCACGCAAACCCTGTTAAAATGAACAAAACTTAGTGAGTTCACCAGGCACCCTCAGGGTTCCAATTGAAGGCAGGCTTCCCTGCAATATGTCATTTGACAGCCACAAGAGAAAGATAGGAAAGATTTGATTGTCTGTGCTCAGTTCTCTTAGGATATGGAATGTGAGAAGATATGGGGGGAGGGGGCTCCACTTATGTTGCAAAGCCAGATTTTTTTTCAGTCTTTGCATGACTCTTTCCAATGTCTTAGCTTAGTGATAGAAGCAAAAACACCTTGTTTAAACAACTCAAGCTCCCATTTGACATAATAACGGGTTCCTAAAAGCCCATCCATTCCTTTTAAGGGATATGGGCTAAGTATTCGCTGGTGTTAAGGACTCTTATCCCACGTGAAGGAACTCAGAATGTTAAACACAGCAACAAGCGTGACATTCTGGGGGAAGGCACATGAAGCACAAAGAGAAAGGGCAGAAACCTGACTTTAAAACCCTACGGGTTCTTGTGTGGCACCTGGGTGGCTCAGCTGATTAAGCGTCTGACTTTGGCTTAGGTCATGATCTCACAGTTTGTGGGTTTAAGCCCTGTGTCGGGCTCTGTGCTGACAGCTCAGAGCCTGGAACCTGCTTCCGATTCTGTGTCTCCCTCTCTCTCTGCCCCTCCCCTGCTCATGCTCTGTCTCTGTCTCAAAAATAAATAAAACATTAAAAAATTTTTTTTCTAAACCCTATGGGTTCTTGAAACAAAACCAAAAATAAACCCTATAGATTCTTACAGGATTAAGCTGGCTCTCTGGGCAAAGGGTGAGCCCTTAACATGATTCGTCTAATAACTGACTTCATTTCTCCCTCGTATTAAAAGTTTCACTTCTACAGAGAAGATACATTTTCTAAGATTGAAGATAATACCCATTTTGTGAATTATTCTGCCTTCTTTTTCATGTTGCTCATGTGTCAGAAAGGCTACTAATTATTCATAGATTTGCAAAGAGAAAAAACCTTAAACTGAGAATTAATCACTGTGTAGGTCAATTCCTCGTGCTTCTTAAGTTTTTTAAACTGTTCAGGTAAATGGGAAGCACTCCTTTTTTTTAAAGTTTTTTTCTTAAATGTGTATTTATTTATTTTTGATAGAGCATGTGAATGCACATGAACAGGGGAGAAGCAGAGACAGAGGGAGACAGAGAGTTCCAAGCAGGCTCCGCGCGGTCAGCACAGAGCCCAACATGGGGTTTGAACTCACGAACCGTGAGCCAAAACCAAGGGTCTGATGCTTAACTGAGGCACCCAGGCATCCTGGGAAACACTTGTCTTAATCATTATCGTTATCTTATTCTGCCTTTTAACAGTTGACTTCTAGATTTATGAGCATAGCTAAGTTTTAAAAGGACTGTAGCTAGACATTTTGAAATAGGTTGTGAAAATCTTTGCACATCACATTAGTGACATTCAGAGTGCAACATCCTGAAAACAACTTGGTTCTATATAGCCAAGTTCAAACTCTTGTTATACCTCCACGTTTGTACATTTATATTACGGGAATCATTTCAGCAAAGCAAAAGCAAGAACAAAAAAAAAAAAAAACCCTGTAATACAGTTTTTCTTTTCATCACTAACCACAATATCTAACAAAACAGAAATTATCTAAATGCTTAACATAAGAATAGTTTAGCAAATAGTTGTTCTTCTACAGAGTATGCTATAATATATTTAAATGATAATAGGATGATTTGGAAACAGAAAAGCAGACTATAACATAATATATCCATTATAATAACTCTTACTATCTATCTCTTACAGGAAACACACAAACATGAAAATAATTGCAGGAAGCTAGTGAGCTTTAAAAATGATATTCTTTTTTTAATTTTTTTTAACATTTATTTTTTATTGAGAGACAGAGAGAGACAGAGCATGAGCATGGGAGGGGCAGAGAGAGGAGGAGACACAGAATACGAAGCAGGCTCCAGGCTCTGAGCTGTCAGCACAGAACCCGATGCGGGGCTTGAACTCACAAAACCGCGAGATCATGACCTAAGTCAAAGTGAGACGCTTAACCGACTGAGCCACTCAGGCACCCCTAAAAATGATATTCTTAATTAAAGTTTCCCCTTATTGCCAAAATAATCTATGCATTGACTTGTCTGCCATAATACAATATTTTCCATAAACAAAATCTTATTTAAATTTTCAACATATTATACATCTTGTAGATGTCAGCATATCTAATTTGATAGACAGTAATGAGCCATATTTTCCCCAGATCCAAGGGATGCTGTAATCTGGAATTCAGCACCCTTGGAAACTATAATCTTCCAACATTACTTGCTCATCGTTAGCAAGTCACAGCCTCAAAAACATAAATGAATCTACGTGACCAATGTTCCAACACTAGGTTAACTAGCAAACTCCTGACATGTTAGTAGTCCGCTTCAATATGATTTTATCTCTTATTTAAAAAATCAAAACATGAATAGGAAAAAGAGCAGACAACTACAGGGATTCATCAAGATTACAATGTGTTAAATGGAGAGGTCTCCTATTAAAGACAGTAGTTTGCACACATTTTTCTCTGCTCCCAAAATAAGCGGTTACTGTTCCACAATCTTTCCCAATAAGAAAACAGAGCAGAGGCCCAAGCAGCAATCGGTCTGAATCAGAGCAGGAGGTCAGAAGGCCAGAAAGGAGAAATCCAAGAGAAATAAACTTCACATGTTTGAATATACTAGGAGGTTACTGGTTTTGTCAAAGAGCTTTATAATTAACTGGCAAAGTTAATTTACAAGCAAATGAGGGGAAAGAGTACCTCAGAGAAAATAAGAGTTATATAGCTGCAAATAATATTTACCTAGCAATCGTATGAACAATGAACTGTCTTGACCAAAAGTGGAGAAAGTAAGTATCTCGCAAGGATGAGTTGTGGGAAGTGTAAGAAGCAGATGGATAGGTTAAGAAAAATCTTTATCCCCCCCCCACAGCAAGAAATCAATAGAACAACATCCCAAACTGAAAACCAAGAAACACCAAAGTAACCATGCTGTTTAGAAAAAGGGCAATAATACCAGAAGGACTTAGCCCGCAGTGAGTTGCTCCTGAAGAGCTGGGAAGAATGGACAGGGAGATAATGCAAGCTGACTTCAAATGTATGCACAGGCTTCACTCTGATTTAAATTAAATTTAAAATAACACAGGAGATGGGGGCGGGGGAGCACGTAGGTGACCTGGTTGGTTAAGGTGTAACTCTTGATTTCCACTCAGGTCATGATCTCACAGTCATGAGATCAAGCACCGTGTTGGGCTCTGTGCTGACAGCGTGAAACCTACTTGGGACTCTCTCTCTCTCCCCCACCCCTCTCTCTCTGTCTCTCAAAATAAACCTTTAAAAAAACCCACAGGAGATGAAGTGACATAGGGAAAGAAAAATAACCATGACCCAGCTGAACAGAGAACCCACTGTTAATGGATATTTAGATAAACGATATGTAGTGTCACAAAAGAATTAAATGATTCAAAAGTAGGAAATTCCTTCCACTGCCTAGAGCCACTTAATTTCTCCAAAACAGTCTATTTCTTTCTGCCTTTTGGGGATAAAAACAGTAAGATAAAATGATAGTTCCAGACATTATTTATTTCATAAGCATTAAAACCAAATTAACAGGAAATATCTATTTAAGAACTTATTTCAAATCCTAACATTTTATGAGAAAAAAACATTTCACTTGGTGTCAACAAAACTTGTTTGGATTTTTGAGACTTGAAATTTCTTAACATCCGTGCTTTTCCAACACTGTTGTTATAAAGACACAGGAGTCACATCTTCTTTGTACCTCGGAGGTCATTGCCCAACACACACACACACACACACACACACACACTTGGGCTCAGAGTTGACATAAATCAATCTGTGATTTTCCTCCATCACTAAATCAGGATGATGCTAGAAAAAATAATACCAGCAGAGCATGACCACACTGTATTAGAGAGAAGTCTACACAATAAACTTATTTTGTAAAAAAATTCCAAAAGGATCCTGATCTTTGGATTTGAATCCAGCTCTACCAATTATTATTAGTATGTGGCCTCTGACAAGTTTTGCTAAACCATATTTTCTCTCTTATTCATAAAAGGGAACCAATGATGCTCATAACTCTGAGGGTTGTATAAAGGTTTACAGAAGGTGATAAAAATAAGGTCTAATGCAGTGACTGGTGCTAGATAATTGCTTAGTAAAATACAATTCCCCCACAGAGATATCCCCTGATCCCACCCTCTAATCGCATCCTTCCCATTTGGATAAATGGTAAAAGCTCGATCTTTTTCCTTCATTTAGGGACCATGCAATCCCCTTAAGCACTCATAGGAAGCCCTACTTCTTTACATGGAAAAATCATTATTTCAGAGGTAAAACCATTTTTCACTAAGGTATTAGCTTCTTTTCAATCTAAATGAAATATTCCAGGTTGGAGGAGAAGCAGGGAACCATACAAACTTTGTCTTCTTTGTGGAAAAGGTCCCATGAAAACCTCTCAGTGATCTTCCTGCAATCTCAGACAGCCCAGCCAGCACTCCCCTTGACCTCAGAGAGAACTCTTTAAAGTAGCCATACGTGCAGAACGTAAAGCAAGTCTTTGCGGAAAGCACTGACCTCCAGCCCTGGCACACCGCGTCTTCCTCTTGACCCCTAAGAACAGAAGGGAAGCAAAGACCTTAGAGAAAGAAACAACCCAATTTTCACCCCAGCCTACCTCACTCTTCCACAAAAGCAGGTGAAATTCAACCCAAGAGTGGTTATAGTTACCTGAGGGCCAACATTTCCAGGTTCCCCCTGAGGTCCGTCAAAACTAGACCTTCCCTGAAAAGGAAGAAGTAAAGGGAATATAAGTTTCCATGTCTACATCCTTCTGGATTTACTCTTCAGACATGGGCTCTCTAATACAGAAGCCACTAGCTACATGTGGCTATTAATTTTAAATTCATTAAAATTAAGTTAAAATTTTAGCTTCTCAGTTATACTCGGCACATTTCAAGTGTCCAGTAACTACACGAGGCCAGTGGCTACCATATCAGCACAGATATAAAATGTTTGATCTCAAAAAGTTCTGTGGGTCAGCGCTTCTCTAGAAGCAAATGGATTAATGCTGGTGTCCTAAAATATCCGCACTGTAGGCAGCCTCCCCCGAAGATTGTTCATGTGACAACTCTTCAGGGTTCATCGTGCTGCGACAATAGTCATACACGTTCCCCCAATGAGCTATGCTTAATATTTGAAAAATACTGGGATTTCCCTTTCTACCCATCCTATAGGTACAGAGCGGCAGACAGAACCAGAAGGTAGATGAACGTGTCTCTGCACATGTGGAGCAATCAGTATGCACAGATGATGATGGAGGGAGAGGTTTTACACACAGTCACGACGAGGAAGCTTTGTGCTGCTCTCACTTCTTTAAGCCCAGAAGCGGGAAAATAAATGGTGTCCAGAGAAAAAAATGAGTCCATCTTTCAGGAGAAACAGAAACTACCTTGGATGCCAAGGAGGGACATTTTAGATACTCAGTAAAGTCCCATGCTAACTCAGTAAGAACACAGAAACAGGGTAAGAATGTGAAATACAGAAATAAAAGCATTTGTGCAAAGCTGTTCTTCCAACGGTTACTTATGATAGATTAGATTTGAAAACAATATAAATATTCCACAACATGGAAGGAAGCGTTGATTAAATTATGGTAGGAACGCTTATTGAAATAGTATGCAACAATTACAAATTACGTTTATCAAAAGTTTATAAAGGAGAAAAAATGTGTTATAACATTCTTTTCAAGTATATTAAATTTGCTGAAAGAATAATTTATCCCAAATACGGAGAAAGATAAAATGACAGTTCCTCATTTCTTTATATTGTACTAGAACATTTTTTAATAAGCCAATGGGATTCTTATTTGACTTTCTCAGGGAAAGTAATTGCATCACCAAGTTAGGAAAGTTCTGTAAACTTGCTTTTTTTTCTTGGTTACTGGAACTATTCATTTTTTTCTTTACATTTTACATCCTGTATTCCAAATATCTATAGTGTTACTTTTATTGTAAAAAAATTTTTAAATATAGTAGGCTGTATGAGAAAGGTGGCTTTAGACAAGACACTCTCACAACTGGTCTAGATATAAAAAAGATTCTTTCTTAAAACATTTATCATTTTCTCACTTCAATAGTAGACAGTTTTTTGCAGCCAGCGTAGCAAAGGAGTCATTTGGGCAGATGTTGGAATCATTGGGTAAAAGACTGTCGGGAAACAAGAAATTTACAATCTCAGTATCACTGCCAGATTACTTGATCATTACAAAGAGGGAAAAAGTGTGTTTACGATGGCTAAGTCTCGTGAACAGCATCTGAATCAAGTGACCAAATTAATGTACCAGTAATGAGACAGCCAGACATAGTTTCTCTCCTGGTGACTGAGAAGGCTACAGCCTTACTTAATATCCTGAAAAAAAATATTTAAACTGAATCTTATCATGAGGAAACAATCAGACAAATCCTAACTGAGGAATGTTTGGCAAAATAACTGGTCAGGAATGCCCATGTCACGGAAACAAAGGACTGGACAACAGCTGTGACTGACGGATACTACTGAGGCAAGACAACTAAATATACCACACAGTCCTTGATCAGCGCTCAGATCTTAGGCATCAGCATGTGTTTTGCACTGAGCCTTTACAGAAGCAGCCCGCACCCCAAGCAGCGAGAGGCCCCGCCAAGCTCCTTCCCTGGGGACCACACTCAGCATCTCAGCATCCAGCCGCCATAGCTTTGAACTCTGGGAGCATCCCTGCATCTCAATTTATTTGCTCATCCCTTAGCAAGATGTGTCCTAAGGTATCAGAGAAGCCTAGAAGAGGTTATTTTGGGGGGTCTTGGAACACTCAAATATGTTTCCATATAAATTAATGGTAATTGTTTCTTCGCTGACTCCATTTCCGCTTCTGATTGGTTTCAGAGGAACTCTCTGCTTTCGCACAGCCAAGGAAACTTGTACCGAGGAAAGATTGCCCTCTAGAGGTCTATCTTCTAATAGCACTTACCAACCTAGAATTTCAGCATTCCCAGCTATAGGCTTGTATAATTTGTGAGAGTGACTTCTATTACCCAAGTCTATTCAAAGAATATTTAGCACCCTTCTTTGAGCTCGGAATGGGAGTAGAAACCATGTGGAACACAAGTTCACTGTTACATGGCACCACCTCAGAGGGTTCCAATTTTTGTTTGCACACACAATTCAGGGATCTAATGTTCTAAGTTAACCCTCAGCTGAAGTCAGTGATGGAGACCTCTGAAAACTGAGAGCATGAGACTTTCCCCATGGTTGGGGTGCTGTGATGCACACAGTACTGGACAGTTTGTATAGAGGCCTGAGTTCTTTCCAGCTGTAAAACCATGAGGAAACCATGGAATCAAAGCTCAATTTATATGCCTTCCTTCCCATGACGCCCATTAACTCATGGGAACTTTGAAATGGTTTTTCTAACCTTCCCACCTTATAGATGAGGGAACTGGGACCCAGATGGGTTCAGGGTTGCTTCTCTTTGCTCAATTCTATAACTGATTGGCTATTCACAGGGCTCTCCAATCTCAACTCACCCAAGAGAACCCTCTCAATGGAGTTTGTCCAAAATAACTGTAATTCACAACAGGATGAGAAATTCTTGCAGCAAGGAGTTACAGTTTTCTCCCATAGCTACATAATAATGATCTTGTTACAAACTGGATTTTACACAGGACCTGGCCATCTACAAAATGGATGCAACCGAGTCACAATTCAGGGAAAAGAATCAACATCCTAAGGCTTTGTCAAAGGAGGCAAACTGGAGTTCAAAGGAAATAGAGGTTGCTTTACAGTTATAAACATTTTGCTGTGCAGACCTTGTTTCTGGAAATTTGGAATGACAAGATGTGAGGACTGAGGCACTTGGGGTAGTCATCTTTCAGTCATGCATTTAAAAAATTTTTTTTTCAACGTTTATTTATTTTTGGGACAGAGAGAGACAGAGCATGAACGGGGGAGGGGCAGAGAGAGAGGGAGACACAGAATCGGAAACAGGCGCCAGGCTCTGAGCCATCAGCCCAGAGCCTGACGCGGGGCTTGAACTCACGGACCGCGAGATCGTGACCTGGCTGAAGTCGGACGCTTAACCGACTGTGCCACCCAGGCGCCCCTCAGTCATGCATTTTAATAACGAGGACATCAAAAAAAAATCTAAAGATGGCTTCCAATCAGCAGCATTTGCAAAGTGAACAAGTCTTTTTTCCTTTGGTGCTACCTTCTGTCATAACACTTCCAGTTTTCAAAACCAGATAAGGAGCTTATCTCTAAAACTGGCTACTACTCGATTCACATCAGTCAACAATGGCAGTGGTGGAAAGCAAGTCAACAGTGTAATGTCCTGACCGTCTTTTGAATCAAGGCATCATGATGACCTTGGAGAATTTTTAAACTGCAAAGATCTTAGGCATCATGGAGCCTGATACTTTCACTTTCGAGGTGAAGAAACCAAGCACAAAAGACATAAAGTAACCTGTATTGCTAGTGTTGTGGGAAATGAGATTTTCTTCAAGATAAAAAGAAACCACAAGACAAGGATGCAAGAATATAAGGATATAACTGGGGATTAGCATTCGGAGCTCTTGTCTCCATGGGCAGTGGAGTCCCAGAGGTTTGCTCCCTAGTTTTCAGTGCTGATCCAACCAGAGTGCTCTAGCCTTCCTCACCAACTAGAATTTCCAACCGTCCCCTGCACCTGCCCCAGCCCCACCTCCACCCCACCCCCCATGTACCAATATCACCAAGTCAACAGAGATGATCTTACCTGATGTCCACGCCTTCCTTTTTCTCCCTTAGGGCCTTGGATGAAACTATCTGCTCCAGGATCCCCCTGAGAAAAGAAAAGGTTGCTTACCTCAAATGGACAGAAAAGATAGGAAAAGAAATTACAGGATTATGATTTTTTAAAGGCATCAAAGTGTACCTTTTTAATTGTCTGATTTTGTTTAGAAATCCCAAATACCCAATGCAATTAAAGTTGCAAACTCTTTGAGAACCCAAATGTTCTATAAGATGGATCTCCTCACAAATCTCTTATTTGTTGCAATGCTAAGACAGGCTG
This sequence comes from Puma concolor, assembly GCF_028749965.1. Taxonomy (NCBI): domain Eukaryota; kingdom Metazoa; phylum Chordata; class Mammalia; order Carnivora; family Felidae; genus Puma; species Puma concolor. Next base: position 26,522,091 of record NC_141675.1, on the reverse strand, counting down.
AACAGATGCCTCATTAATGAATAATTAATTGCTCTCTGACTTTGTGCCTAAGCAAACTGTTTATAAGGCCCTGGATTAAAGCACTCACAGGATCTCCCCTTAACCCAGGCTCTCCACGCTTTCCAGGTGGTCCAGGTGGTCCCGTCAAGCCCTGAAATCACAGGGGGAAAAATGTGTCACATTAAAAGATCACCTATTTCCCAAAAGAAAGAGAACATTAAGAGGCAAAATGAGAATCACATTAAAAGAGCAATTTAGTACTTGAACTTTAAAGCATTTGCTGCCCAAGAGGTGAGGAGGAGATGAAGAAAAGAACATACTTTTACTGGAAATCTCTGATATATGTGGCCCTAGGTATGCATGACCTCACCCTAGGGATGTGAACCCTTACAACTCAGGAATTACATACTGCATGCAAGGAACCTAAGGCTCAGCAAAGTTGGACCCAGTTGTCCCTACCACCAAATTCCTAATCTTTCCACATCTCCCTGATACTCTTACACAGAAACACACATGAGAAGAAGAAGGTGGTCTCTACCACAAACGTGGGCAGCACTGGCACAGCAAGATCTCATGAAAAAGAGGCAAATGAGAGAAAAATGCTTCTGGAGCTCCTACTCTAGAAGGGGAACCAGTGAAGTGAAGCAATTTGCCATAAGACTATGACATGATAAACAAATGGTTGCTTCTCTTAAAATCTGTGGTTACTGGTACGCTCTCTGGGTAGTAGTTCCTACAGAGCCACGACATCAGGGAGAGCCCCCACCCCAGGAACCTTCCTCAAATGGGGTTATGTGCCTGGTTCTAGAGGGTATATGCCACACTGAGGACAGTGGAGTGGGACCCATCTCTGAGATATGGTTCTCAGACACACAGGGAATGGAATGTTCTCTAGGCTCTAAAAACAGCCACCTCATAATGTTACTCCTCCTTACCTCTTTCCTGGCCTCATATAATGGTAAAAGGAGTTAGTTAATTCTAAATTCCAACCCTACTGTTCAATTTACTAGCTAGGTGAATTTTTTTGACTTCTCTAAGATGCAATGTTCTCATTTGTGAAACAGATATACCCATTTTATCAAGCTGTTATAGAGATTAAATGGAATAATAAATTAAAATGCTGAATACAGAGGCTGGCATTTGGTTCTTATCATGATGTGCCCAACTTCCAGTCCTTCCTTTTTCTGACCCAGAAAATCCCAAATCCCTCACCATGGCACTACATTGACTCCAACTTACCCTTCCAGACTTTCTTCCCACTCTTTTTTTTTTTTTTAAGTTTATTTATTTTTGACAGAGAGAAATAGCATGCATGAGCTAGGGAGGGGCAGAGAGAGAGGGAGACACAGAATACAAAGTAGGCTCCAGGCTCTGAGCTGTCAGCACAGAGCCCGATGCGGGGCTCGAACCCACAAGCCATGAGATCATGACCTGGGTCAAAGTCGGATGCTTAACGACTGAGCCACCCAGGCGCCCCTCTTCCCACTCTTTATACCTTTTATCTCACCCTCCACTCCTGTGGACTTGGAATCATTATTTGTCCGAACTCACACTGAGCTCCGCTAACTCTAAGCCTTTCCTTTTTCTTTGCCTGGAATTGCGTGTCTTAACAGGGCTGTGTGTCTCCCTCACAGAGGTCTATGAAAAATGCCTTGATTTCCTGTACTCCCTGGAATGCCAGGGTCCTCTCCTGCCTTGGGCACCATGATCAATTACCACAGGACCTTAGTATGGAAGGCTGACCTCTTGCCCCCTTCCCTCCTCCTTTACCATCTGGTTGTTACTCATCTTTCAAATTTCATGCCATCCTCACTCCCTTGATGAAGCCTTCCTGAATACAAAGTCTGGATCAGATCCCCGTCATTTATCTGTCCTTCACATCCTTATCTCAGTCATAACCTTACAGCTACTTTGTGATCATTTCATTAATATCTTTCATTCCTCACAGAGGCCAGTTTTGACGTACAGAACCCATGCCTGTCTTGTTCCCCATTCTAAAATCATACCTGGATTACAATAGATAGATACTCAGCAAATTTTTATTATTGTTCAGATGAAGAAATGCCGCTCTAGTTTAGATTCTTCTCCAAGTCACTATACTCCCATTGATTCTTTATTTACACCATTCTTACAACCTTTATCTTATCCTATCTTGGATTATAGTTCTTCCTGTACAAATCTTATCTCCTATACTGTGAATAAGCTCTTTGTTGGTCACAACCATGACTTATTTATCTTTGAACCCTTCTTTGTATCTAGCAAAACACTCTACAAGTAGGAAGACTTTGACAGGTGTTTGTAGAATTTAACTAAATTCAATGGAAGCTGAAGGCTCTCCAGTCTTGAAAGAAATGTGGTGTCCTCCACCTTCTCTAAAATCGAATCCACAAATTGCACGTTATCGATTAAACCTCCCTCAATAAAGAAACATTTCATGTGACTCCCTGCTTTAGTTATTGGGAAATCAATCCACATCTTGGGGTAAAAGTATTACTCTAATTGCATGAGGGGTCCCCAAAATAAAAAAAAAGAACAAAAGTAAATAAAATTTACCTCCCCCCCCTTATCTAATCCAATCAATTGGCAGAAGCTGACTATAACAGTTCTGAGATGGATCCTTCAGACTGGATTTCATAATCTCTTAGTAATGTCTGCAGTGGGCATAGGGATCTGCTTTCCCTTGCATAGAAATATAATTACCAGCACGAGGCAGTGAATAGTCCCTGTCAAGCAGATAGTGCAAATAATGTACATGAGAAGGATGTAGAGAAGGGAGAGAGCAAGCACTACAGGCTGACATGGTCAAGGAGGGTGTCCTGAGGAGGAAAGAGAGGAGCTGGAAATTGGAGAAAAACTGATATTCAAATAAGCCCTGAAGACGGAGGCAGGGAAAAACCGCTCCAGGATGGGGTGCCTGGGACGAGCTAAGACACAGGGGTGGGCATGCACAAGAAATCTTCAGGGTAAAACGAGTAGTACAATCTGATTGGGGAGGACCCTTCTGGACTGAGAGTAATGAAGGTCGTGGCTGAGAGGCCTGGGGTGTGGGACTGGATCACTGGTGACAGGGAGTTTTGCAAAGCCCATGAGGTAGGACGCAGTGATTACTGTTCCAAAGGCTAAGTAACTGGATTTTTATCACTCATTTCACTAGCAGCACAGGAGGGTCTCAACTAAAGACTCCAAAAAGATAATATTTATTGCCCTTTAACTCCTGATCTAGAACTTAAACCATTAGAGGATTCTTTCCCAGAACTTAAACATAAACTATCAAGGTCAGTTTATGCAATAGAAATATGAGAGAAGAATAATTCTCACACTTTACCCGATTTCCTCTATTTCCTTTTTCTCCAGATGACCCCGGGGCTCCACGATTACCCTAGAAAAAGAAATATACAAAGAAGCTTTGTATATCAGGTCACAGTGGGAACTTTTTCCATGTAGTTTCACATTCTAGCCAAGAGCAGAAAGGTTACCATTCTCCTTGTATGTGACAGACTAAATGCCCTGAAAAATCCTCCCTTTGAAAATCATATAAAATTCCATATAGCAAAGTTTAAAATATTTTATATACATTAATGAGCTGATAAAGAACAAGAGAAATTCTTAGAGTTCAGAGTAAAGGGAAAGTAGAAATCCAGAGAAGTAATAGCCATTGGCCATCCTGAGGAGCTCTAGTCACTCTGTGAGTTGAGGAAAAACCAAAATCTCATCATTTACTTTAAAGTGATCTCAGGAGGAAGTGCCCAAGTACGTGGCAGAAGCAAATAACCTCAATTCAGGCCTTAAAGACTTCTCACAGCTGAAGTTCAATCAAAAATGAGTTTAAATCAAAAGTCACCATACACGTGAGGGAGACACCATGGCGGCGAAGCCAGTAGAAACCACAGGCAACAAAATCAGACTTGCAATGACCGTAGCTGTTGGAATTATCATATGCAGAATATAAAATAAGTATTTTTAATACATTTAAATAGGTAAAAAAAAGAATGAGTAAAATAACAAGCAACTGTTAAAAGAGAGAGAGAGAGAGAGACACCAAGCAGAACTGAGAAAGATAGAACTTCTTGAAGTGAAAATCAGAATAAATGAAATTAAAAATCCAATGGACAGGTTAAATGGTATATTAGACACAAGTGACATAAGGATTAATGAACTTGAAATGGAAGAAAGTGTTCAGAATGCAGCACAGGAAGACAAACAACACATGAAAGGGAGATTAAGAGACATCAGGACAAATTTCTTCCAAAAAGAGGTAATAGAGAAAATGGGAAGGATAAAAACTTCAAAGTAAGAATTTGCTAAGGAGTTTCCAAAAACGATAGAAGGCACAAATGCTCAGATTAAAAAAGCTAACAAGTCCCAAGCAGTATAAATAAAAAGAAAGCCACACCTGGACACATCATATTGAAACTACAGAACACTAGAAAGAAGGGGGAAAATTTTTTTTAATTCACATCCAAGCTACTTAACATATAGTATAATAATGATTTCAGGAATAGAATTTAGTGATTCAAAACTTGCATATGACATCCAGTGCTCATCCCAACAAGCGTCAATGGCCCAATGGCCCCTTGCCCATTTAGCCCATCCCCCCTCCCAACACCCCTCCAGCAACCCTCAGTTTGTTCTCTGTATTTAAGAGTCTCTTGTGCTCTGTCTCCCTTTCTGTTTTTATCTTATTTTTGCTTCCCCTAGAAGGGGAAATTTTTAAAGCAATATAATATTTTTTGTTAAGACTGCTGACAAAGGAACAATAATTAGTTTGACAAATAACTTCTTAACAGCAATGATGAAAGACAGAAGACAACAGAAGCCAGAAGACTATGAAATGACATTTTCTAAGTGCCAAAAGAAAATAATTATTTCCCCAAGAACTATCTTACAAGAGAAATTGTAAAATAAAGAGATTTTTAGAGAAACAAAAACCAAAGTTTATAAACTTCATCAAAGGAAATTCCAAAAGTGGTACCTTAGGCAAAAGACACAGGATCTTTCATGATCTTTTGAAGTCATCAGTGAAAGTAACAAATAAGGGTAAAGCTAGATGAGCAATGACTAAATAAAATAACAACAACTAATTGATAGACTTGAACAAAACTAAATGGAAACAAAATACTGAATAATAATATGTATTACAGAAGGCAGTTGATTAGAGCTAAGTTTCTGAGGTCCTTATATTCTGAGGATAAGGAAAAATAATAGATTGACTTAAGACTTTGCTGAGTATGCATGCTAACGTTTCTAGGCTATATCGGGGAAAATATAAAAAGAGAGTATAAATGCCAAACTAGTAGAGGGAGAAACATAGAATGAGAAACTTTCTATACCTGTTCCCCATCCAAGCCATCAGCGCCTTGGTCACCAGGATCTCCCTGTGGAGCAAAGGAAGATAAACTATTGAAGAAAAGAGGACCAGGGGTACATGACTACTGCTTTGATGTTGATATCCTTGCTAATATTTTTTTTTAGTCGGTAGAAGAGTCTAGACCTTCTGAAATGACATTTATATGCTGCATTCACATACTAAAAAACAATGATTATACACTGTTTTCCCTGACAGTTTTAAGTGCTAAAGGGGGAAAAAAAAAGATAAGAAAAAAAAAAAAGAAACTCAAATTTCAAATGGGTATAAAGACTTTTTTCCACTTTTGCACTGGGAACAAGTTGTCACTCTTTCAAAAGACTGGATAAAACATTTCCCACTGGTTGCCTACATGTTAAAGATGGTCCGGGGCGCCTAGGTAGCTCAGTCATTAAGCATTTGACTTTGGCTCAGGTCATGATCTCACAGTTTGTGAGTTCAAGCCCCACGTTGGGCTGTGTGCTGACATCCCAGAGCCTGGGGGCTGCTTCAGATTCTGAGTCTCCCTGTCTCTCTGCCCCTTCCCCCTTGTGCTCTGTCTCCCTCCCTCACTCAAAAATAAACATTTAAAAAATTTTAAAGATGGTCCTTTTGTCATTGACTTTTTTTATTTCAAAAAGACAGGCAAATATGCCTGAATTAATTCACATAATGGAAACTTAGAAGAGCCCAGATTAAGGAGGAATTAAATGGGAGTGCATCCACGTGTATGCATTTGGGGAAACTTACAATAAGAAAAGTCCTTAAGAACTGAAAAATTGATGCTAACCGGATAAGACTAAACACTGGCCGTGGTGTGGTGACATCTCCTCAAATATTCCATCACTTCCATCTCGTGGGCCCTTCGCTTTACTGACTATCTCAGAATGACAGTTAACGTATTTATTACAAAACATTTTTTGAAAAAAAAAAAAAAGTCCAGAGTTTTGCCAGCCAAATAAAATGCATATTATGCATGTGGAATAGTTGATTCATTCCTACCATCCGCATGAGGAAATCAAGTTTCAGGCACTTTGTTTTTAATATGAAAATTATTGTCAAATTGGTTTCCATACAACACCCAGTGCTCATCCCAACAGGTGCCCTCCTCAATACCCATCACCCACCCTCCCCGCCCTCCCACCCCCCATCAGCCCTCAGTTTGTTCTCAGTTTTTAAGAGTCTTATGTTTTGGCTCCCTTTCTCTCTCTTTTTTTTTTTCCTTCCCCTCCCCCATGGTCTTCTGTTAAGTTTCTCAGGATCCACATAAGAGTGAAAACATATGGTATCTGTCTTTCTCTGTATGACTTACTTCACTTAGCATAACACTCTCCAGTTCCACCCACGTTGCTACCTAAGGCCATATTTCATTCTTTCTCATTGCCACATAGTACTCCATTGTGTATATAAACCACAATTTCTTTATCCATTCATCGGTTGATGGACATTTAGGCTCTTTCCATAATTTGGCTATTGTTGAGAGTGCTGCTATAAACATTGAGGTACAAGTGCCCCTATGCATCAGCACTCCTGTATCCCTTGGGTAAATTCCTGGCAGTGCTATTGCTGGGTCATAGGGTAGATCTATTTTTAATTTTTTGAGGAACCTCCACACCGTTTTCCAGAGCGGCTGCACCAGTTTGCATTCCCACCAACAGTGCAAGAGGGTTCCCGTTTCTCCACATCCTCTCCAGCATCTATAGTCTCCTGATTTGTTCATTTTGGCCACTCTGACTGGCATGAGGTGATATCTGAGTGTGGTTTTGATTTGTATTTCCCTGATGAGGAGCAACGTTGAGCATCTTTTCATGTCGGGCACTTTTTTTAAACCAAAAGACAGCTGAGTTAGTGCATGAAAATAAGCACACCAAACTCCGATACTAAAATTATGCAATGTATTTGCCACAAGCCACATGGGTGAATCCGTGGTACCAGGAGATAGGAGTAAAGTTCTGTCAGCCCTTGTCTGTCTTGTCCATCACTTTGTAACCACTCTCAAGGATAATGTGGGGAACAGAATGGGTACCTACAAAAATATTTCTTGAGTGCACGAATGAGCAAATGGACACTTTGCTTCTGAATCTGAATGTAAAGTCATTCCCTTATTGTGCAGCTCCTTTCCTACCAACCCTGTCCTGGCATCCATCTCCCAGTTGATACTCAGCTTGACCAGACTCCTCCCTGCCACACCTTGAATTCAGGACCAACTCTCCCAGAGCATCATAGATGAATATGGCGGCTCAATTGTTATAGACTTAGCAGGGCATGAAAATTATATATGTCCCTGCCTTAAATATGAAATACATACCTGACAAATAGCCATTTATTGGCATAGCAGTTTGGCTGTTAATATCATCTGACGTATCCCCTTGTCAGAAAGTTTGGAGGCTCACCTCACTCAAGCAAAGGAAAAGCAAGTGACCTGTTACTGTTTCCCACAGAAATTGCTCTCCCGTTTAAGAAGGGTAAGGGAGGTCACCTACCTTCTCTCCTGAAAATCCTCTTGCTCCCTAAAGTTAGGGGGGAAAAAATGAAAAGAATTGAGTTTGAATAAGATTTTTCTCTCTTAGGACACCATATATTCCCCAAATCCAAGAAAAGGCAATTAATTAGTAGATCCAAATGGAGATTTCGTCTCCAGCAACTACAATGCACATCATAGCACCTTGATTACTACTGCTTCCCTTTGAGTGTGACTTTGATAAAAATCACATTGGTAACTCCTCACGTAGCAGGGGTGAGCAGGAAATGACAGTGACCTGCCACTTATTAATAGAAGAATCGTATTTTTTTCAAACAAAAGTGACAGTACACCGGCTAACAAGCGTGAGAAGGCTTCCAGGAACAACCGCACAAATGAACTGAAAGAGTAACTTGTTAAGAGTGTACAGAACACGGTAACTTTGGTCAGAAAAATTCTCCATAGGACTCTGAGTTGTAGAGAAACTTTTCTGGCCTTCTTCAAGGAGATTCTCTAATCCTGGAAGGTGAAGAGACACTGACGACACCACTGAAAAGGGAGCCCCACCCATTATTGCTTTAGGCTTTAAAATTTCAGTATTCTCAAACCCCCTTCCAACCACCAGCACTATGCCTTTTCCTGAGGGCTTTTTTCTGGCACTGGAGCCTGTCCACACGAAAGACAGGCCAGAAGTACTGGGGAATTAATATCCACTGGGACCAGCTTGCAACTAATGCCTGATAGGATTTGGTGCATATATACCCCAGCTCTCTCACCGCTTGGATGGGGTAACATTGAGGTGCAAGTTCAACACTGGCTCACACAGTTCCTTAGCAGGATGAGGCTCTATCTACCCACAGTGGTGATCTAATTGAAACCATACCCTTCTTAGGCCACCTCCCTTCCCTAAATTCTCTCCTGTCTTGATAGTATTTACTGAGATCCCCTCCCTATGAACTATTTGCACTTGACTCCTTTTCTCAGGCTCTACTTCTGGGAAACCCTACACTGGGAAGGAGCTAAAATGCTATGTTGAAGAATTAAGATTTTCCTCAAACTCAAGGGATAAAACCGGGATAGGGAAAGAATTCCACAGCCTTAGGTCCACACTCACCTTAGGTCCTCTCATACCCGGGCATCCTTCCTCACCTTGGGGTCCAGGAAGACCTTGGGGGCCTCTTTCTCCCTGTGGAATAAAAATACACACGGAAAGAGTCAAGCAACTATCTCTATCATCACCCAACCGATTCGAACCAGCAATAGTGACCGTCAGAATGACTAAAATATGATGCTGTCCTTCCAATTACTTCTACATCCTCAAAGACCTGATCAGATCACCTGCAAGGTAATCAGAATGTTTATCTGTCAACTGCCCATATTGACAACCCCAAATCATACAAATCAGCCTTATCTATATTTTTGACCAATTCATTCAAGCCACTTCGGAATTCAAACAAAACAGAAGGTGTGTCTGAACACTGCCTTCAGGCAGCTAAAATTGGATAAATGTTTCCTTGTGAGCCCACAAAGAATAAACCACTATTTAACTCTTTCTCTTCTAGGTGAAATCCTGCCCATTCCTAAGGTATAGGCCATACGTCACGTCCTCTTCTGAGACGATTTTTCTGTTACATTGTATGTTATTACCTGTTTCTGTGTTTCCTGCTATATGGAGAGCTTCTAAGGAGACAAGGACTCACTTATTTATCTCTGGGTTTCCAGCCCTCAGGACGTCCATTCCGAATTTGAAGAATGACTGCCTAAATTATATTAGTGAACATAATCTTTTGATCTAGGTATTGGATAGGGAAGAGAATGATAAATGGCATGCCTTTTTGCCAAATTAATTAATTATAAATTAGAAAGTACTGTATGGCCTGTGAGCTTTCATCAAAAGAATCTACAAATATAATCTCACTTTGCTTTAAAAATGTTAGATAACTTCACCACATAAGCTGCCCAGGACAGTAAAAGAGAACATGGTAAAGTGAGAAACACTTTGGATCAAAAATGAAAAGGTCCCAGGTTCAAGTCCTAGTTCTGCTTCTAATTTGCTTTGTGAGCTTGGATGAGCACATGACTCTATGAATTACAATTTTCTCCATTTACAAAATATGGATCTGGGTAATACTGATTCTGCCCATTCACAGGATTGTTGTATTACATGCATGAGATACTGTATTGAAAGTACTTCACAAGTCATATAGATTAGACACATGAGGTGTTTTATAATTAGATAGTGAGAGATGATGAGAAAAGCAGAGGTCTTGGCATCAGACAGACATGGATTTGGGCACATCGGCAACCATCTCTGTCTGACCTTAAAAGTCACTCTCTCTGAGTTTGAACTCTACATCCATAAAATAAAGGTATTAGCACTTATCTGGAGGGGGTTGTTAGAAAGACTAAACGTCATAATGTGTATAAAATGCCGAATGCAAAACCTAACGCACAGTAGATGCCAAGTCAATGTCTATTCTCCCCCTTCTTCCTAGCTATCCACATTTTTAGGTTCAATGTATGGTGTAAACGTTTCATCTGGACAATCTAATTTTAACATATCCACTTACAATATTGCACTATATAGTATTATCATTCATGAATAATCGATTGTTGCCTTTATCAGAAAATAGTTACCTACAAAACAAATGTCCCTAACAAAGCAGGGACTCAAAGGGAAAATTCTTAAAATTTGTTCTTAACAAAACAAAATAAAACAAAACACGCTAAGGATAGCTAACATCAAAAACAAAAACAAAACAAAAAAAACACAAGTGTTGGAGAGGATGTGAAGAAACTGGAACCCTTATGCACCGTTAGTGGGGCTATAAGAGTGCAGCTGCCATGGAAAACATACGGTAGTCTCTCAAAAAAGCGAAAAACAGAATTACCGTATGATCTCCCAATTCCACTCCTGGGTATATACCCCCAAAGAACTGGAAGCTGTGTCTCAAAGAGATATTTGCACACCCATATTCATAGCAGCATTATTCATAGCAGCATTATTCACGACAGCCATAAGGCAAAAGCAACCCAAGTGTCCATTAACAGACAAACAGAAAAACAAAACGTAGCATATCCATGCAATGGGATAGTACTCAGCCTTAGAAAGGAAGGAAATTCTGACAGGCTGCAACACGAATGAATCTTAAGGATATCATGCCAAACGAAATGAGCTAAAAATACAAATACTGTTTGCTCCCACTTTATAAGGACCTAGCGGGGCCAAATTCATACAGACAGAAAGTAGAATGGTGTTCGTCAGAGGCTAGCGGGGAGGGGCTCATGGGGACAGAGTTTCAGTTTTGCAAGATGAAAAGAGTTCTGGGGATGCACGGTGGTGATGGTTTGCACAACAGCATGACTGGACTTAATACCACCGACCTGTACACTTGAAAATGGTTAAGATGACAAGTGTTATGTATATTTTGCCACAACTAAACACTTACAAGGAAATTGTGAAGAAAAAGCAAAAAGCTGACTCTTATGACTTCTACTCACAGTTCCTAAAGTTTCAGTTGCCGTGCATACATAATCAGGTATGTGTTTGCCCAAAATTATTCCTCAGAGAAAGAGTATTCTTAAACTTGAATTTTCACAAAGTCTTCACAAAGATTCTCATATTTCAAAGTACTTTCTCCATTGCTTCAATTTGAACAGCATAATAGTGACACCCAGTCAGTGTTAAGATATTTCTAGGATCCCTATGAATGTCACGTACCAGATCAGTTAAAAAAGAAAAACAAAGGAAGTAAAGAAATCTAACAGAGATTACTTATTTATCATATTTGAAAGTGAGACCTCGCAATTTCGGACGTTAGATGCCATGCAAACGAGATTTTTAAAAATCACTTTTCTAAGCAATAGAATTCATGATTACACTGTGGAGACCATAAAGATATTCCCACAAGAAAAATGAGGCACTGGGCTTTTGAAGCTAAAACTGAAATTTGCAATGACAGCCTTTATAAACAGGCTTAAAAAGTGGTTTATCTTAAATAACTTAGATAGAAGTGAACACAACAGACTCTAGAAAACCAGATAAGACAGTCATAAAAGAGACTCTAGGAGTGCTGCAAAAACTGATATAGAAACTCCGTGGGAAGAATTTTTAATGATCTGAGAAAATATGAGAAAGAGAGAAAAAGCAGAATTTCTTACATCATTTTACATAATGAAAGACTTCAAAGTATTTGTATAGCTAAATAAGTTAAATGTTTTAAGTAGACACTTGCCACCTATGTTCCTCAAAGTTCATATATTCTAATTGAGCAAAAGCATTTTTTCGGATGTTCTCATGAGAAAACAGGAATTGCCTTATAATAAGCACATATGTCTAATGGTTTCAAAGATAAAATTTGGGCTTACTGTGTTTTTCATTCAGATACTAAGCTCTATCCTGCTTAAAAATCGGTCCCTCATTTGTTCACAGTAGTTGTTTAAAGCTATCAACTATAGCCATGATTTCGTGGAAAGAATAACATCATCAAAAGCTGTGCTGAAAGCTGTTCAAATGCTAGGCTGGCTCAAGTTATTTTATGAGAAATGAGAATAACAGTAATATCTTATAGATGAAATGAGGAAATGTATATAAAATGTTTAGCCACGCATCTGGCACATATGAAGTTCTCAACGAATGTTAGCTGGTTTTGTTGCTGCTGAAGTTACATAGCTGTTCTTGGGGACCCTAGATAATCTGACTAATTTGATATGTAAGGCTTTGGTATGTAACCAATGCATATTTAAACCACCACCTCATACTAGGTACATTTTGAAAATATATAGAATTTATGTATGAGTCTGGCAGATGGCATTTTCCAAAGATGACCACAACAAAATCTCAGGGCTCTTCTGGATATGACCTTGCCACTCCCCCATCAAGAGAAAGGATCTGTCTAATCCCCACCCCCCCACCCCCCATCCCTCTTGAATCTGGTCTGGGGTAAGGGACTTGCTTGTACCTAATAGAATGAGGCAGAAAAGTTACCACTTGACTTCTGAGGCTCCCTCAGAAGGCTTGAGCTTCAGCCTTGATCTCCTGGAAGGCTCCCTCTCAGGATGGAACCTGCTTGGTGGGTGCTCCCTCTTAGAACCAGCCACCATACCTGTCCTTGGACCACCATGGTCCATCCTTCTGCCATCCCAGCCAAGCTCCAGAGCATTGGAGGGGAAGTCATCTCTGCAGGGGTCATCCAGCTGCCCAGTCAGCCCAGCTGAGACCTCAGGCACCTAGCAGAGAGCCATCCGCTCTTTCCTTTTCAGCTTCCCCACCCACAGAGTCCATGGATGTAATAAAATGATTGTTGTTTTACACCACTGGGTTTTTTTTTTTTTTGAGGGGGGGGTGTTGGGGAAAGAGGAGTAATAGATAAGTGGAACAACGAATTAACTATTTGTCATTATATACTTTCAATTTGAATCTACAAATTATAGCCCCATTTTGGAACCTGCCATCTGCAAAGAGCCGTCTTGGCCATTGAGCAGACCAGTGTGACCTGCTTTGGGGGGAAACAATATTAAAAGCCATTCAGAGGACAACATATTCTGTCACCTTCTCTCATGAGAAATGCAGTAAAAAGAAAATGGCACCTACTAGAGCCATATATACCACACATGGCTACTGAGCACTTGCAATGTGTCTAGTCCAAACTGAGATGGGCTGTAGGCATAAGATACACATAGGATTTCAAAGACAGTATATTTTAAGAAGTAAGATTTCATTGGGGTGCCTGGGTGGCTCAGTCGGTTAGACATCCGACTTCGGCTCAGGTCATGATCTCACGGTTCGTGGGTTCAAGGCCCGCATCAAGCTCTGTGCTGACAGCTCAGATCCGGGAGCCCGCTTCAGATTCTGTGTCTCCCTCTCTCTCTGGCTCTCCCCCATTCATGCTCTGTCCCTCTGTCTCTCAAAAATAAATAAACATTAAAAAGTAAATCTCATCAATTTTTATATTAATTACCTGTTGAAATAATTATATTTTGGATAGACTGGATTAAATAAAATATATTATTAAAATTAACTTCAGTTATTTATTTTTATTGTCTTTAAAATAACGACTATGAAATTTTAAATGTATAAAATTATATATATCACTCACACTATATTCTTAGCTCTGTACTAGAGTCTTTATAAACCATCTTTGTTTTAGGATATTAACAGAGCAGAGAAGGGGGACAAAATTGCCTCTTACTCTACACAGACAAGGGCTTGTTTATATCTTATTTGTCTGAAATTGGTGTCAATGACACTAATCGGTTGGTCAGGCCCTAAATTATTGTCTTAAATTTAGCCAGACTCATTGAACCACAGGCCAAGCAGAAAAAATAAAATAACATTTGGGGTGCCTGGATGGTTCAGTCAATTGAGCAGGGGTCATCCAGCTGCCCAGTCAGCCCAGCTGAGACCTCAGGCACCTAGCAGAGAGCCATCCGCTCTTTCCTTTTCAGCTTCCCCACCCACAGAGTCAGGTTATGATCCCTAGGTAGTGGGATCGAGCCCTACATTGAGCTCCATGCTGAGCCTGCTTAAGATTCTCTCGCTCTGCCCTTCTCCCTTGCTCACGCTCTTTCTCTTTCTCTCTCTCTCTCTCTCTCTCTCTCTCTCAGATACATACATACATATATATTTTTCAAAACTAACACTTAAAGAACGTTTAAAACATCATAAAAATGGGGAAAAAAATATTTTCACCATACCTGAACAAAATTGCAAAAATCCACAGCCCACATTTCTGAATGTATTTCTAACATCTAAGACTAATTACTGAGGCAAACTAAAGAGAGAAAAGTCGAGCAGTTCCCCAACAAATATAATCAAAGAAATGAATCAGCTTATATAGGTCTCAGCAGCTGCATTTCTTTTCTTAATTTCTGTTGATTTTCCAAGTTCCAGCAGCCTAAATGTTTAGAACAATAAAACAATGTGAAACTCTAACTGGGCAATAAGAACACTAATGCTTGACTATCCCAGCAAGTTGAAACGTATGGTCCAAGGACACTTCAGGCCCCCAACACCCTTTGGGAGGGGGCGCTCAGAAAGTTAAAACTACTTTCCTAATTACACGAAGATGCTATTTTATTTTCTTACTCTTATTCTCTCTGAAGTGCACAGCAGAGTTTTTAAGAAACCACAAACCAAGTGATATCACAACAGACTGAACACAGACGCAGGCATATGAATCCAGCTGTCTTCTAAGAAGCCAGACGTTGAAACCATGTAAAAACAATGCCACACCTCTCATGCACTTATTTCGTCTTGGAAAATGTAGTTATTCTTCACAGAGGAAGAGGTCACTTATATTAAGGGCTTGTTTTTCTTTGGGGGGAATAAAATAAATAAGTAATTTAAAATTCTGGCAGTTTTGATTTCTACCATGGTAATGATCAATAGACAGAAACTACATCAACAAAAGTTCTTTGAGGGCCTTCGAGAGTTTCCTGGGACCGAAAGTTTGAGAACCAGTGGTGTATACAAATCAACCTTAAAACAGATACCTGTGGTAAAGGGGTTTTCCACAATTTGAAATTAACTGAAACCTATGGCATCCCAACATCCTTTTGATGTTTACACGGTGTAATAAAGACGGTCCCTACCACATTCCAGTCCCTTAGCCAACAATTCTCCCTATAGTATGCATTTTTCTCCATATCTAATCACGTGACAGCTAACTTTCCCGTGCCCAGGGATATAGGCAGGGTTATGTGCAAACTATTTGTGGGTAACTACCACTCTATCACCTTTCCAACCACCCAGGAGGCATCCGAGTGATCTTGTTACAAAATGGCCTTGATTCTCTTCATTATATTTTGTCAAACTACTTACCAACATTGCGATCTCATTGATAATAACAAACTGCCTGCAATTTAGCTCACAATTAACAACTACTATTATATGCATACTCATCAGACACAGACCACATTTTAAGTTACCTCAAATTCAGATTAAAATGACCACACTTCATCACTAAACACCTGCTGGAGCCTGTCCCCCTAACATTTGTTATAACAAACGGTTATTTTCATGAAGATATTTTAAACGCATTTTAAATGGGATAGATGAGAAAAAAACTCATGACTCAAGTGCAGTTAAGTGTTTCTAATATTTGACCCATTTTACCATGTGCCTTCCAAGAAAAAAAATCAGATTCAGTACTTACATGTCCCCCTTCCTCACCAGGATGACCGGGCAACCCGTCAGCACCCTTCTTTCCCTGAGAAAAAAAGAAATCAAAAGAAGTAACTTGGATTCTAAATTCTTCCCTCAAAGCCAAAGGACATAAGAATTGTTACTAACAGATACCCTTGTCTCATGGTGTTGACATGGTATCGGGAACCTACTAAACATTGAGCACAGTGTGTAAAGACATACAGAAACAAGTATTTCTGGCCTGTCTTGAATATCTGTTTTTCTTAATAGTTGGCACATCAACCGACTTTTATTTTTCTAAAATACGTTTTAAGCCATTTTATCATGAAAATCCAAGCCAAAGCTAACTTCTAGCTAAATGTTTGAGGAACACTGTTACTCTTAAAGAGGCCTTTGACCTTGTTCTACAAAAAGTCAGTAAGCAAAGGTGTTACTGCCCTATTGCTTATGAGAAATGGCTATTTCTGTATGACTCAGATGTTTAGTCTCTTCCTCGCTCTCTTTTTTACTTCTTCTGAGATAACTAAACACATAAACTATTTCCTCTCAAGGAAGTTTGGCTTGCCATTTATAGCCAGATGTGCTTATTTGATTGAAAAACTGGGCAATAAGATATAGGAGCCGTATTCTCTTTGGGCTCAACAAAGACATGAATGTCGATGCAACCAACCAATCACTGACTTCTTAAGACAGAAAGAGCAGAGAAGTCAACTATTCAAAGCATTCCCATCTTTGGCCTGTGAGGCAGAGTCCTTGAGATGCAAAACAAAACAAAACAAAACAAAAAAACATATGTCAAGAGGTTCCCAAGCTTGATTTCCTAATTTCTCCAGTCTCATACCTAAGAATAACACAAGGGGGAAAAATCTAGTAGTAGGGAATAACTACAATTTTTATTAAAAAGTAATCATATACTTTATACTGTTCTAAATCACGATTGACCTGCAAAGTCAATAAGAGCTCATTCCAACAACCTCACAGAATATCTTCCAAAGAGGGAATGTAAAAAGATGGGCAAAGTCAATGGGTTTAACTCAATCTTACAGGAGGATTTGTGATTATCCCATCATAAAGCTGTCATTTGTGGGCGAGGGAACCTCGTAGATAAATGAGGACCATTTTTAATGAGATTTATTCTCCTTTAAAAGTGGGACACGTTAGGGGAGCCTGGGTGCCTCAGTCAATTAAGCGTCCAACTTTGGCCCAGGTTGTGATCTCAGTTCATGAGTCTGAGCCCCACATTGGGCTATCTGCTTGCAGCACAGAGCCCACTTCAGGTCCTCTGTCCCCCACTTTCTCTGCCCCTCCCCCGCTCATGTGCACTCTCTCTCTCTCTTAAAAAAATAAACATTAAGGTAATTTTTTTAATAAAAAAAAATTAAAGTGGGACATGGTAATTTTCTATCACTTCACCATGGAGTTAACAGGCAGATGCAAAACGACCATTACTGAACAAAGAAAGCAATTGTATCTTTCCTCAGTTTAATCCTCTAGAACAGAAGGTTAGTTAGCTCAGAGGGGAAGAAGTACTAACCACTGTAAAGAAAGCAGATGAGGCACAAGTGAAAATTCTGCGGACAAGCGAAAACTTCTTCGCAGCAGTAGAGGCTGTGAAATTTGTGAAATTATTTGTCAAATAAATGTAAGGAGACAGCATAAGAGAGTGGAAAGAACGTGAGACTTGGAGTCAGGTGGACAAAGGGGCTTAAATCCCCAAATGCCTCTTCGGAAGAGTGTGACTTTGGGAAAGTAATGTTCCCTCTCTAAGCCTCTATTGCACACCCGTAAAAATAATATTCACCTCGAAGGTTTATTAAGAGGGTAGAATTAGCAAAGGTATGTTAAAGACAGAACACGGGGCCTGGTACCTAGTGGTGCTGAAACGTCATCTCTCTCCCCCCACCGTCCACGTCCAACAAACTCTCACCTTGTTCCCAGGGTTCCCACCAACACCCCGGTGCCCATCTTCTCCAAAACACTTTGTATATGTATTGCAGCATCTTCTTTCTGCAATTGTGTCCTGAGAAACAGAATTCACATAACGTGATTTTTTCCAACTGTGCTAACCTATGTCACATGATACACCAAAGAGACAAAATTCCCTCTGGGTTTTGGGGCGCCTGGGTGGCTCAGTCGGTTAACTGTCTGACTTCAGCTCAGGTCACGATCCCGTAGTTCGTGGGTTCAAGCCCCGCATCAGGCTCTGTGCTGACAGCTCCGAGCCTGGAGCCTGCTTCAGAGTCTGTGTCTGCCTCGCTCTCTGCCCCTCCCCCGCTTGCATGCTGTGCGTGTCTCTCTCTCAAAAATAAATAAACATTAATTTTTTTAATTCCCTCTGCATTTTTTAAATTATTAGAATAAAAAGACCTAGTGAAGGATGGGGTTAGAAAAAAAAATACTTACAAGTTGCTTCAGTAAGATGCTTGGGAGGGATTGCTGTGTGATGCTCAGAGGTTGATTGTATGAGAATCCTCTGCCAAATTCTAGCTCCTGGAGTTCTTCTAATTTATGCACACCTTCCAGGCCAATAATGAGGAGCCCAGAGAATCCTTCAAAATGCCAGCAGGTGGGAGATTTTACTTGTAGGTCTTTTGACTGGTCTTTGTCCAGGCCCTAAATATGCATGCATCATCCCACCCTTTTCTCCAGCCTTCACCTGTCTTGTGTCAAACTGCATTTCTGACCAATGAAACATGAGCAGAAGTGACATGTGTCATGCCCTGGGAGAAATTTTCAGAGCAGTGCATACATTGCCCCATTTCCTGCCCCCTGCCACAGGAACAGACCCTCTCTCAGCCTGAGTCCTCAAGTGATGAGAATGAGACACAAATTAGCGGTCATGAGGCATAAGATAAATACATTCTTGCTCCTTTAAGCCATTGGGATTTGAAGGTTGTTTATTATTGCAGCACGAACCTATCCTACTGATGAAGGCATTACAAAATCATCCGGCTTTGTCCACATGACAGAGAACCAACAGACAAGGATGCTTTTCAAACAGCTAGAAGTCACTGTTTGTAGTATTTCTGAACAAATATTTCTGTTAATATTTTGAGCAGTACATTCACACACACACATCAGCTTTTTGCTATCATAAACAAACCACTTAACAATCCTGTGGTTAAAAGTTGTATTCATAGGGGCGCCTGGGTGGCTCAGTCAGTTAAGCGTCCGACTTTGGCTCAGGTCATGATCTTGCGGTTTGTGAGCTCGAGCCCCGAGTCAGGCTCTGTGCTGACAGCTCAGAGCCTGGAGCCTGCTTTGGATTCTGTGTCTCCTCCTCTCTCTGCTTCTCCCATACTCATGCTCTGTCTCTCAATAATAAGCAAACGTTAAAAAAAAAAAATTTTTAAGTTGTATGCACAGTCTTAATCATTCCTTAAAATTTCTAGAAATGGAATGCTGATCTAGCATGTGGGCAAAGTTCGCTGTCTTTCGTCCAAGATTTCAAATTCTCTTCCAGAAAATTTACTTTTAAAACTTCCTATGTGGTAAATTTAGTTGGAAGCAAGTTATCACAGAAAATATTCCAGCATAGTGTCGACCAATGGAAAGCATCATCTCAAGAGAAATACACTGAACATACTCTACCGAGGAGGGAGAAAGGTAGACGGAGCATGAGTTGCTGGTGGTTCGTCTTGAGTTTGCTTTAGAGCTTTTGAGTGGCACCAAATGGGGACAGAACAGCAATCGCGCACAGCCACACAGGTGTTATTGCCCAAGCACACCCAGCTGAGGGAGCTGGTGGGCACTGAAATCCAGCCAGCACACCATTCATTAAGCCAGGCGCCCAGGCACAGGGTCGCATACACCAGGAGCATTGGCATCTTTTTTTAATTTCACAAAGATGCTGTACAGACTAGTAGCAGCCCTTGGGGATGGTCAAAGAGGAAGAATTGGTGAGCAGAGGAGGAAGGGCGGGCAGTGGAAAAAACTAAGCCCAGCTCTAGAGTGATTCCAGAGTTTAGGAAAAAGAGACCCTTGTTAAGAAAACTCAAACAGCACTCAATTATCATGAAGTTGCACATTCAACCTTCAAAGGCAGATGCCAGGCTGATAATTGGCCAATCCTGTCTCAGTCAGAGAGACCCTTGATCGTTGTCAGGGTTATGGGATCCTGGGTTCTCTCAGCCCTGAACAGCCCCTAATTCATACAAAGCATCACCCTTGTGGGCACTGAGCGCCAACCACTCTATGGTTAGTCTATGGATGGCTTAACGGAATCCAGTGCCATCTGGAAATCTCAACGAGTATCTCAGTTCCTGTGGGAGGAACCACCCACCCAGGGTAACCACATGCACCCACCTTTGCTGCGGAGGAGCTCAGAGGTTTCCTTCAGTCTCTGGAGATCATCATCCAGTCCATCTGTAAACACTAAAAGGACCTGTTGTTTATGAGAGAAAGGAGGGTAGTGGGGAGCAGGGATGGAGTGAAAGGAAGGGGAGAGGGGAATGGGAAGAAAGAAGAGGGAGAAAATGGATACTGAGTACTGAGTGTTGCACATTTTATAAAAATGCAAAGATAAACTTAGCTTTTCTGGTTGTATCCAGCCTTTCACCCTGTTTTGTTTCACCCCTTCCTTTATTCGTTACTTTATTACACATTCGTTTTTACTTCAATCTCAAGACCCCCCACCAAAAGGAGAATTGGAACCAGCTTAACTTGTTCACTTAAAATACCTCCAAAAATGTCTTGCAATATCCATCTTTACTGACACAAAAAAATACCAAAATTTTAATGCGTTTTTAATAATTAAAATGGGTTACCTTTACTCACAGAAAATTTTAATTTAAAAGTGAATTACATATTTAAGAAACAAATCCACTGGCTGCATGATTGAAGGAAAAACCAAATGTAACTTTCAAAGTTTGGGGCTGTCATTTCCAAATAAACATCACGTAAGTTCTTTTCATCTCTACAGGCTTTAGCAGGTGTATAGTTCTTTCCCTTCCCAGGAAGGGAAAACAACCAACAAGCCCTTAGTGAGTTACTAAAGACAGTTCAAAGTGCCGGACTGGAAAATAATGGGCTCTACTCTACATGACAATGAGTGACCATAATGAGCTAATATCTTCCAAGTTGTCTTTGGAGTGAATTTGCATCATGGAAGAATCTGGATCACTAAACTGTGAGCAACTTGAGGGCAGGGATTTATCCTTTTATCCCTACTGGCATTATTTAGCACAGAGCTTCTTGGGCTTAGTGAGTATTTGTTGATTGAATGAAAACATATCCCTCGTTGGTCTTTACTGAATAAGACTATGGTTTTTCTCTACGTAGAATCTCCGGTGAAGGACAACTTATTGGCCTCAGTCACAAAAACCCAATCCCTCCCACCCTGGCAATTGGCTCCATATTATGGATTCTCAGCCTTTATTACCTTCACTGTAGCAGAAGAGAGCTGGATAGCATTATCTCCCAAGGACTGCAAAAAATCCACATCCATATAGTTCCTCTTGGCAGCCTGATGAATTAAGAACGTCTGAATAATCTTATCACTATAATTTTTAAAGCCGGAGTCAAAAATAAGCTGGCCATTTGAGGCAGGGACCAAGTAGCGGAACATCACGTTGGGGCGACCAGGAGCCCTACAGCTGATGTTGGAAAGCTGGGCCATCTGTTGCATCAGCTCTGGCAGTAACCCTTGAAGCTTCTGCTGATCTTGCTTAATGGGACTGGAAATATCAATTCCTACAGACAAATCTATGTTGCATCCTTTGAAAGTGGAGGAGAAAAAAAATCAAATTAGTCATCTCTAGATGCATGACCAGGCCCAGAATATATCAGCCAACCCTGAAAGAAGAACCTGCAGCCAACCCACAGAATATAAGCTAAATAATGGTAGGGATTGTTTGATTTGGGGAGTGGTTTGTTACACAGCAAATCTAACTGATACAATATATAGTGTTTCATAGCTCTGTTCCTCTGCAGTTGCTATTCCCTTTACCTGAAGTGTCCTTTCTCATCTCCTCAACCCCAATCTGGTTAACCCATACATGTCCTTCAAGTTGTAGTTCAAGTGATCCCCTTCCCTAAAGCTCTGACTCATGTCTCCAGGTACTCAAGTTGACTTATTAAATACCCCTGCATGTCCACCGTTATTTTACTTGACCTTCTCTCCCACTAAACAAAGTTTTCTTCATAGTAAGAACTATGACATCTAACTTCCCCAATGCCTGATACAGACAGATGCTTATTAAATGTTTGACAAATGAATGAAGAAGGGAATATGAATGAGCCTTGAGTCTTCTTCCAGCACAAAGCTGTACTATTTCCTTCTCCCCTCAAAGTTTTTTCCCTCATTCACCACTCACATGTATCCTTTATTTCAGGGAAGCATATTAGAAGAGATCAAAACTGACAATCACTCCCAATCTTCTGTTTCTTGTACCTAAAAATTGTTAAGCTCTTCTGGAAGAGAGCTAAAATTTGAAAACCCAGTGATCCTTCAGGCTATACCCACTCACTCACAGGTGAATAATAAAACCATGCACAGAATTCCAATGAGGCAAAAGTTGGTCATAGATGCACCTGGGTTAGAATGCGGACAAATAACTTAAAATGTAACTTATCAATAATAAAAGGGCCACTACCATCAACTACTTTTAGACAACAAGCATAACTTGCAATTTGTCCAGGACAAGCCAAGACACGTGGATATTTTCTCCTTAGTCCAGTGCACATTAGAGTATTTGGCTCAGAAGTTATAAAAACAAAACTGCAGATTTTAGGAGGAAATTTGAGGAAAATAAATAAATACTGAACCCTTTACCAGTGAAAATGGTCATAAACAATATCTCAGGGATCTGAGATCCAGGGCTGAGCCATGAGTTTTCCATCCCCTAAATAATATACATCCATGCTAGCTGGCCAGATGTTTCCAGAAGTGCCAAGACACAAAATGCCTTTCTCCCCTCCTTTCATATAAAATATCTTGGTTTTGTTTTGACTTTTAAATCTCTAATTGAAATTCACCAAAAGGGATTTCCACAGATGTAAATCCCATTTCTACATTTCCAATTTCAGAAAAACAGAAATTTCCCTTTTGCAGTATGGTGTATTATTCCAACATTTCTAATTTACATTTTTTCCCAGGAACATTTCCAGCTGGCTTTATGTAATGCAAGAATATGCAAGCATTTTCTTTCCCTATTAATGTAGAGGGTTGAACCTTGCCAGGTAATCTCTAATGTCTTTATGATTCAGTTTTATGATTCTGGAATTCTGGAATTAATTAGATTCCAGTCATTATGGAGGTATCCAGCTACTTCTATCAAAAAAGTCAGAAGACAAAGCTGAAGATGAATGTAAATGTTAATTTACTACATGCTATAAAATAGTCTAAAAAGAGAAGCAGGAATCCTGTATTTCTTCTCCTGCCCAGGATAATACCCAGGGGTGTGTGTGTGTGTGTGTTTGTGTGTGTGTGTGTGTGTATAACAACCCAAACAACAAACAAAAATAGGACTTTGACTCCTGAAAAATCCAAACTGCTTAATACAAGACATCCCACAATCCACGCTTTTTAGAAAATAATTTTACACATCCACTCTTTTCAATGGATTTCTGAATTCACAAGGACACAACAAAGTGATATCCTTTACACAGTATGAACAAAAATATTAATTGAATGCTCTAGAAAGTTGGCTCCAGCTTTCAACACCAAATTTCTGGGAAGTTCAAACCCTGCCTCCATTATTTCCCATCTGCATTTCTCACCTGGGAATTATGTATGATAAAAGTATCTGCTTCCCATGGAGTTGATGTAGGAATGTTGGGCTTTAGGGGTTTCATCATATACTCCTTTATATGATTTAATGTTATACTTTGCTTTATTATACTATACTATGCATTACTATGCCATATTATACCATTGTATGCCATTCTATGGTATTCTATATCATACTATATTATACTCTTCTATACTATATTATCCTTCATTATGCCCTACAATACCATACTATGCTGTACTGTACTATACTACACACTCTACTAGACTGTACTAGACTACTCTCCTATTCAAGGTGTAATTTGAGGACCAACTGGATCAACATCACCTGGGAGCTTGTTAGAAATGCAGAATCCCACCCTCACCTACTGAATCAGAATCTACAGTTCAACAAGATCTCCAGGTGATTTGAATGCATATTCAAGGTTGAGAGGCCCTCTTTTGCTCTACCACACTATACCAAAACACACTCTAGAACAATATCCAGTACACAGACTCTAGAACCAGACTGCCTCAAGTTTAAATCTCAGCTGTGCCATTTACTCAGGCCAAATAACCTGATTTTGCTGTGTTTTCGTTTCCTCAACTGTAAAATGGTATTTACTTAATAGGGTTATGTGAAGATTAAATGTTTTTATACATGGAAGCCCTCAGAATAGCCCCTAGCACACATACACACACACACACACACACACAAAAGGACCATCTACAGCTTGGCCATTCTGACTACAATGTGATTGTGTTGGAGAATCTCACTCCCTGTGGGTAGGAGGGAGCACTGTCCATGAAGATATTCTCTGGGTCAATCTCCCACTGAAAGGCAAGTTTGGGGACCAGCATAGACCCAAACTGTTGGGAGGAGGAGCTTTGTCAACAAAGCAGAGAGACCTCTCTTCAAAGCCACATAGAGAAAAACAATGTGTTTTATTTCGTAAGAGCACCCATGCAACTGATATTACTCTCTGCTTCGATTTCCTTTTTGGTATGCCCAAATCTTCATTAAGTTGTGTTTACATATGCCATTCTAGTTCTTCTATCTACAAGGAATACACTGAAGAATTGTAAGGACTTTCTACAGAGTCCTGGGAAGGTTCGGGCCACTGGAGTCCAGAATGGTGACAGCCTTGAGAATGACTAAAAAAAAAAAAAACCCTGGTGAAAATGAACCACAGCATTCAGAGTTCAGGCCAGCTGTCCTCTCCTCAGGGTGACCCTCCCTCCCTCCTCCAGTTAGAAGGACTTGTTTCATTTTATTAAGAGAGACAACAGTGTCCCTGACACTTACAATGGGCTCTTGGATCAAATAACAAACCCTCTGTCACTTACCTTGTGGAATGCAGACCTTAAGAAGAATTTTCTTCTCCAGGTTCTGCAGGGACTCAAAATTCTCCTCATAGTATACTTTTTGTGGGTCATTAGTAATCTCCAAAAGCTGAGCACTTTTGGCTGCTCCCACCCCAATGGCAAAAATAATGATGTTCCTGTCCCTGAGAGCCTTGGCTGGTATGGCTACATTATCCTGGGCAACCCCATCGGTGATCACAATCAAATACTGATGAACACTGGGTCTCCCTCCTCTTGGACTGTCAAAAAAAGGCAGAGTGAAAGTCAGGGCTTTCCCAGTGTAGGTGCCATGATTCATTTGCTGAACATCTGAGATGGCTCTGTGGATGTCCACCTTTGAGGAGTATTGGTTGAGCCTGAATTCTTCCTGGGGGGTTGAGCTGAACTGCAAAAGGCCAATCTGAATTTCATCAGCACCAATATTAGCATGGTTCACCATCCTCTTCATGAATCCTTTCATCTTTTCAAAGTTTATTGCAGAGATGGATTCTGAACCATCTATCAGGAAGATAATATCAGCTTGCCTATTCTTACAGGCTGGGGAAAAAAAAGGAGAACAGAACATTCACTCAGAGCCTGAAACCAATGAATTATAAATCCCCAGGACAGTCTGGGGTGGCATAGACACAGCATGAAAACATTTTTAAAGGGGGTGGGAGAGGAAGTCAATGAAATAAATTTTCTGTGACCCAGCACAAATGAGATACAGCTGTATGATAAAGATAAAATTTAACCAACTTGCTTCATCCCAGGTCATGGTCACTCTGTGTCCAATATTCACTTTTGGACCAGTGAGTCCACACTTTGAGAATGAAGCCTATTCAAATAGGTTGTATGCATATACTTGGCAGGAAAGAGAGACTAAGGGAAAAAATTCTTACACTCTGAGGAGCAGATGTCCTGTAACACGTCTTGTTGAATGGCCTTCAAGGAATCAAACTCAGCTGCAAAAAACATCTTGTCTTCAGCTATCTCCTTGAGTTCATTATCATTAGCATTTTTGATTCCAATAGCATAAATGATGACTCCCTCTGCCCTCAATGCGTCTGCAGGCTCAGCCACCGGGTCCTCAGATTTACCACCAGTGATGACTATGAGATACCAAGGCACATTGCTGCGAGCAGTGTTCACAAAGACCTGAGCCATGCTGCCCAAGGCCAGACCGGTCATGGTGCCACCTCCCCTCTGTTGGATGCCATCAATGGCTACCTTCAGCTCTGCCACACTGGAATACTGGCTGAGGATAAATTGACTATTAATTCTATCTGAGTATTGAACGACTCCAAACCGTATTCTGTCAGGCCCAATACGGAACATCTTTATCACCTCATTCATGAACACCTTCATTTCAAGAAAATCATTGTGCTTGATGTTGCTAGACCCATCGACAAGGAAGTAGATGTCAGCCTTCTCGATGTGCACACAGTCTAGGCAATAAGAAGAAGGAGGAACCCGTTAGAACACAGGGTGAGATAGCAAGTAGCCAAAGCTATTCATCCTGATCCCCAGCCATACCTCCTCAGCTTTCATTGTTCCCTTGAGAGCCAACAGCTTTTTACTGAAAACACCTGTGACTCTGCCTAGAGGTACTGTTTGACCAAGAGCACACCAGGCAGACCACAGTGCCTGGGAATGAGTTTCAAAGAAGCCACGAACCAACAACTGACAGGGGATGGTGGATAAACACCCAGCTCCCATCCCCTTGGGTGGGACAACTCTGAGGTGAGCTCTACACGGTTTTCCTGAGTCCCCAACAGAACTGAGCCCCAGCTACCAACAGCAATTATGTGCTCACCAATTCAGCCTCTGTTGGCTGCCTTCCCTTCTTTTCTCAAATCTCCACGCCCCTACCAGTATCCCCTGGGGGCACTTCCCCGCTAAATCACTTGCATACATATCCTTGTCTCAGAGTCTATTTCTGGTGAACCCCACTTAAGATCTGAAGTAACAGTACTTGACCTTTCTCAAATGGGGAAGTTGAAGACAAGCTAAAGTAAAATATCAGGACATATTTGAAGCTAGGAATTGTCTCAGTATCCAATATCCCTGTTTCCCATGCAAGTCAGACTTTTAAAATAAGGGCAAAAGAGTACACTTGCTGAAGCTTTATTAATTTAAGCTAATATAAAACTTTGTTTTAAATGAGCTTTACTTAAATGAATCACTTTGTATTAAGGCTTAGACTCCAAAGGGCAAAATGGCTCCACAATCAGATCCTTTCTCAACCACTTAGTATCAGGCTTGCCCCTTTGCATCTCAATTTCCTAATCGTCAAATGATGATCTTAACACTTCCTCAGTAAGATTATAGTAAGGATTAAATAAGATCATAGAAAAACAGCAGAACTGATTTTTTAAAGCAATGGTTAAGATCACTCATTATCACATAGTAGATTCCTCAGAAAGAATCAAAAAGGGGTGCCTGGGTGGCTCAGTCAGTTGAGCGTCTGACTCTTGATTTTTGCTCAGGTCATGATCTCATGGTTTCTGGGATCAAGCCCCATATCAGGCTCCATGATGATGGTGCAGAGCCTGCCTGGGATTCTCTCTCTCCCTCTCTCTCTGCCTCTTCCCCACTCCTCTCTCCCCCACCTCTCAAAATAAATTCATAGACTTTTAAAAAAAGAATGAAACATAATTTTCTCCTTGCACCTCTCATAAAAGGTGGGTCAGCCATGTGTCATGCATCTCTAGAACGCTTTGTTTCAGGGAAGAATTAAGAGCCTTTTCATGTTTCTTGGCTGAAAGGGAAGCGGTCTGAGGCTGGAGATGGGCTTCCTTGCTCAGGCCTTCATTTGAGAGGACCTTGGTTGACCCAATATGGAGTATATACTTATACTTTTAAAAATAAGTATTATTATTTATCTGAATTAGATTCAAATGTAACTGGGCATCCCATATTGTACCTGGAAATCCTACCCCAGCAGGGGAAGCACTGGAAAGGTGTGGAGATAGTTATCCACCTCTCTGGTAAAGTGTTTTTTGAATGCTTGGCAAATCGAGGGGAAGTTATAGAAAAAGAAGGCAGAAATTCAGATCTTGCTGGAAGTCAGCAACCACTGGTAATAGGTATGTGGCTGGCCTGAGTCTGAGAAAAAGACCATGGGGCAGGAAGGGGCATCTCTGGAGCCAGTCCCATGCAGCAATGCTCCAAAGACACTCCACTGTAGCCCAGGGCCTTTGCAGTGTCCAAAGGTATCCCAGAGCCCTGAAGACTGTCTGGCACTACACATTCATGCCAGTCTTGGCAGATGGAAATTTGAGGCAGGAAGGCAGACAGAATAATTTTTACAGTCTGGATGCTGCTATGCATCCATATCTATTACATACATAAAGTCCTTAGCAGAGTATCTGACACATAGCTGATGACCAATAAATGATAGATAATATGATCTTGTGATCACCCAGGACAGATTTCTGGTAAAACTTCCCAAACTTCCATTTGCCTCTAACCACTGTAGACTTTGGGCTGATTTTCCTGATTCCGGGTTTCATGTTAGCTGCTGTGCAGTCTGGGAATGAAATCAACTCTCAGCCCTTATACTGTCTATGAATTAGAACAGAAAAGGAGCTTCTCTCCCTGTCCCCTACAGATTGTAGGGAAGGGTGCACAAGGAAATGAAATTCGTATTTAATGATTTTGTTTCTCATTCCCAGAACAGAGAAAGGGAGTAAAGATACAGGCCAAAGCGAAAGATGGGAATTTATTTAGATATTTTAAATCTCTAGACTTCAGCACAAGTAATCAAGAAACTACAAAATTATTTAATGATTATTTTTCAAAAAAGACTCAGTGCTTTTCCCCTGATGATATAATCACAGCCTTGAATTTTTAAGTTAATTATTTACATTTTAAGTAGTCAACTTCTATTATTCTGATCTGAATCTTAGAAATATTAGCATGGGTGGACAAAAATAGACAAATAGACAGACAGACACAAAGATACTTGTAATAACCAGTAAGTGGAACATTAGGGATTTAAAATTCAGGCAGTTTGTGGGGTGCCTGGATGGCTCAGTCAGTTAAGCATCAGACCCTTGAATTTGGCTCAGGTCATGATCCCAGGGTCATGGGATTGAGCCCTGTGCCGAGTCCCAGGTCAAGCCCCAGGTCGAGTGTGGGGCCTATTTAAGATTTTCTCTCTCTGTCCACCCCCACTTGCTCTCTCACTCTCTAAAAAAAAAATATTTAACAAAAAGCTCAGGCAGTTTGACTCCATGGTGCATATACTTAACTGGTATGTTTTCTCGGGTGTGCTTTTCAAACTGCATATGCAGTAGGAGCTCTCCTAACCAACTTCCTCTGAAGCAGCTCACCAGATAATTGACTTTCTCCCTTCCCTCTATAACACATGAGTGATGCCCACACAATACACTGAGTTCCCTCCCCTTAGAAGCCCCCAAGGGCAACATTAAACAGTTCTGCTTCACTCAGTGGAAGATGTGAACATTAATAAAGGGAAACCTCTCTAAAATGGACACAGGAAAGTAGAAAGGGGAGCTCTCACACCCTACCACTTGTCCATTACAGACCTCAACAGAAGAATCCTCAGTAGGAAAGAATCAATTACAGCCCCAACAGGAAAAATATGAATAATGCATCTCCTACAAAAAACCAACTACCCCAGCAACTCAGCCAATGAGAAACTGCCATCATTTTGAACTCTTGCATTTTTCCAATGGGCTTTTGTTCAGAACAATCCCTCCTGATTTCTCCCTTCTTCTCAATAAAATAACATTCTTCTCCTTTGTTTGTTGGACTCACCCACTGTTACTGTGCCTTGCTGTCCCTCGTTGCAGTTCTCTGCTATTCCCAAATAAACCCATTTTTCCTGGTAAAATAACTGACTCTTTTATTTGTAAGGCCAACAAAGAATAAGCCTACCAAGAACAACGTGAGTTTGTTCTCAGCCTATTTATGGCAGTTTTGTTACTACAAGTACACAACAAATCAAATATTGTGCAGATCAATAGGACAGGAGCATGAATAAAAGCGGTTTATTACGTCTATGAAAACCAGGTTAACTGCTTAGAAAAGACCCAATGAAAGTAAATTGTTTTAAAGGAAACTGTTGACGTACAAGATAGCACTACAAAAATTGAATTTTTGAGATCGTAAAAATAGGGATTTCTATACTCAGCTGTTTCAAAAGCAACTAAGTTTTCATCCCACTTTAAAGAAACTGAAACTGGAAATTATAGATACCATTGGATGATTGATGAAGAAAATATACAGAACTCCAATCAGCTGGGCTCAGATGCAAAGAAGCCTCGGTCCTCCACAAAAGATTGGCAAATTAACGTTCATTTATATTTTAAAGTTAAAATCTTTCAATTTCAGGAATGTTGGTGTCTTTTTAGAAATAATTTTCCACTTCAAGTAGCTTAAGCTTTAGTAAATCCATACCTAGATCCCTAAGGCCTCTACTGTAAATATACATAGATCTTCATCAAACTGATAAAAGGGATGAGAGCCAAGAAAGGTAGAGTGAGGCATGTTCACTCTTTATATTCTTTTGGAATCAAAACACAATAAAGACTTTGTAAGTTTTGTGTTCCTGTTTTTTAATAAACTGACCCTGAAATCCTTCCTTGGATGAGGAGTGGAGGATGTGGGTATATGGAACAAACAGAGTAAAGATTAAAAAAAAAAAAAAGATCAGATTTTGAGAAGGTCCTCCTACCTTCTTTCAGGGCACGGCCAATCCCAGAAATGGAAACTCTGTTGTCCACAATCTCAGGGCAGAGCTGATTCTTAATCTTGCTCCCCACAACAGAGAGTTGCAGAAAGGATTCCAGCGAGATGACGTGCTTCCAAGGAGGATATGATGCCATCATCTCCAGGTCCTTTCTGTTTGAGGTAAGCTGGGTGCCCACCACATAGATGGTAACCCCTGCCCTGCGGAGGAGAGAAGCTGGAACAGACACATGGTCTTGGGAGAAGCCTTCTGTGATGACCACAGCCATCTGCTGCACACCCTGCTTCGACCGGCTACCCTTCTCCTCAATGAAAACCTCGTTCCTTAGGAAATCCAAAGCAGCACCAGTTTTGGTCCCTCCACTTCTTCTCCGGTAGGTTAATTTGTCCAAATGCTCCAAGATTTTGGCTTGGTTCTGAAATGCATCCAGGGAAAACTCAAGTCGTGGCTCCTCACTGTAAAATACCAAGCCAATTCTCACAACATCAGGATGAACGCGTAGAGAGCGGACAGTGGTCTTTAAGAAGTTGACAACTTGTTGGAAATTCGACTGCCTGTCCTTGCTGAATTCCTCAATGAGGAAGACTAAATCAGCTGGGACAGCAGTGGGACATACTGTAAACAAAAACAGAAAGAAGGGCTTTAGGATGAGAACAGAGTAAAAGATGATACTCATTTTTGCATCATGCTACATTTTTGCCATATTTTAAATTATTTTAATTTTTATTTTTTGAGAGAGAGAGAGAGAACGCATACGTGTGCAGGTGAGGGAGGGGCAGAGAAAGAGGGAGAGAGAGAATCCCAAGCAGGCCCCATGCTGTCAGTGCAGAGCCCGACATTGGGCTCAATTTTATGAATCCCTAGTGCATGACCTGAGCTGAAATCAAGAGTCCAACACTTAACCAACTGAGTCACCGATTTTTGCTATATTCTTATGTTGTAGTATGCTACATTTTTAAGTTCTGTAATAATATATTTAGGATCAAAAATTCTAATAAATATGTTATACTAACTTATACTAATGAATTTTAGAATTTAGTAGAAGCCTTTATTTATGACCACTATTTGGCATGACAGTCAAAGAACATCACAGGTTTCATACCTATTGCAAAATTTTTCACTGGAAGGAGTATTCACATTACTTGCAAAATATGTAAATATATGAATATCCACAAGAAAGTGCTTTAAGATCATTTTTCAATTCATCAAAGTTCATTAAAAGCATCTGAGTCTTGCTTGACTAGTTTTTTTGTTCATTTTTCTAGTTTCAGGAAACACTGGGTCAAATTCTCTATTATAGACCTAAAACCTCCTTGATTTAATAGTTTTTCCTCTTGGTACAGAAGAAAATAAGAAATTGTGACTATTAACTTGTGCCCCTTTCTCTGAAAGATCTCATGTCATTTCAACAGAGACAACATGAAATGTTGCAAGTTCCTATGAAAAATCTTTGTCCAAAACCTGGGCAAACTTTTTCACTTTGCTATAAAAGAGCCTTCTCTTGAATGTTCCTCAAATGGGAGAATGGAGCTGTAACTGCATAAACTCCCTTCCAAGAGGAATGCAGACTCCTCCCATCCAATTTAAGGCAGTTCCTAACAGAAATCCACTGTGTCCACACACCAAAAAGGTCCAGATCTGCTTTGACATGTGAAGACAGAAGCCTGCCTAGCACAGAGCAAAGCCACACATGCAGAAGGCTGAAGCCAGGCTATAGACAGCTGGGCACTGTGACACAAAGTTTAGAGAAGCCAAAGAGTACCCTTGTGACTTACCTGTGGCCTCGTGATGTCCTGTAATTTCCCCCTTTTTATAAGGAACCAAAAATTTTGCCAAGCCTAAAACACTTTCTTTAGAAACTCCAGGCACCTTTGACTTCTCCTTTCCTTCACCTGCTAGTACAAAGTTATACCTGCTAGTATTATAGCTGACCCTTGATCAACATGGGTTTGACCTGTGCTGGTCCTCTTACACACGTGGGTTTTGTTTTTAAGAGTTGACCCCAAAAGATGCAGGTCACCCAAATCTCCACAGACACAACCAAAGGCGCCCGCTGCCCACTGAGCACCAGGGAGGCCTGCTGAGGCTGTCGGCAGCCCCCTGGGGCCCCAGAACTGGGCAGGGCCACAGGTTGCCCTGCATGTCCATGAGATGGTCAGGTAAAGTGCCAGGGCTGGGGCAGGAGGCTGGGCTGAAGCAGAGGAAAACACCCAGATGGCAGGGACGGCACCGTGTGGGGACCCCTGAGCCCCTGGTGAACCCGCACCCTTTCCCTCCGTTCTCTGCTCACCGAGCTCCCAGGCAGACCTCTTTCCATGTGATGCCCTTGCCCCTGCATCTTGCAGAGGCCAGTGCACTCATGTGTGGCCACAGCTACCCATGGCCACAGGCTGGCGCTACACCTCCAGGCAGATGGGGCAGACGTACTGAACCTCAAGGCTATATGTATGCCACCACCCACGGGCCCACCTGGCAGCTGCCCTTACCAACCCGAAATCACCAGGCTGTGCCACACTTACCCTGTGCAGCCCCTGGCCCAGCCTGCCTGTGTGCAGATTTTTTTTTTCAGTACTGTAAATGTACTTTCTCATCCTTATAATTTTCTTAATAACATTTTCTTTTCTCTAGCTTACTTTATTGTAAGAATACAATATATGATACATGTAACACACAAAAACGTGTTAATCCACTGTTTAGGCTATCCATAAGGTTTCTGTCAACGGAAGGCTATAAATAGTTAAGTTTTGGGGGCATCAAAATTTATATGGAGATTTTCAAATATGGGGGCTGGGGTAAGTGCCCCTAACCCCTGAGTTGTTCGAGGGTCAACTGTATTCTCCTTTCAAGTTGTTCTCATTATCAGAGGCACCACAGGGCTAGACCCAGCCATCCTATGTGGCTAGGGGACAGCTCAGCCTTAAAGTCCTTCTGAGTTTGAGGTGTCCTGTGGAATTCAGCCTGGCCCCTGAAGACTTCTTTAAAGACCACTTTGGTCATGTCATTTTTCCTGCTTAAAAGCCTACAGTTACTTACCAGTACCATTGGGACCCCTGGGGTCCATCCTACCTCATCCAATCTTATCTCTCACTACTTCTAAACCATCCCCCTTACCTCCCATTTGTTCCATTTTTCCACTCTCTTCCCCATTTATCCAGCCCATTCACATTTCCACAGCCCTGCTCTTCCCCTTACCAAGAGTAGCCTCCTCCCTTCTCCCCATGTATTAAAATCATACTTATTATTGAGGAACCAACACAATTCCTCTCAGGTCAGATTCTCCATTATATCCTCCTTTCTACTTCTACTTAGTGTGGTGTCTGGAAGGTGCTTCTTAGTTCTTTATTACCTCTACTTAGATTTTCCTCATGTTGTCTCACATGTGTTTGTCTCTTCCGCCTATAAAATTCCAAGGACCCTCAAGCTCTACGTGTTGAGAGGTCAGGGCAGAGCTATGATAGTTCAGAGAAAAAAAAGGGATTTATCACATCTGTTGTGAGGATCGACTAGAAGCTCCACCAAGAAAATAACGTAGCTACTGAAGGATAAAGTTTTGCCTGTGGGCCTTCTAGGCTGGTAGTACAGTGTATTCAAGGGCAGAGACAGTGGTGGGAAAGTATGACAAGTATACAGTAAAGGCTGAGTAGTTCAGCTTGGCTAGTGATTAGAATGTATAAAAGGACTTAACAGGAGCTAAGTCTCCATGGTTCTCATCCCCAGGGGACATTTTGAAATATACGGTGGTGTTTCGAATTGTCATAAGATCTGGGGATGCTACTGGCAGGAACCAGGAATGTTAGGCCTCTCACAATGCACAGTACAATCCTACACTATGAATCGTCCCACTCAGAATGTCAATAGCACCTCCCTTGAACATCTTGAACACCAATTTAAGGACAGACTTTGTTTAATCTCTGGGGATAAGCCTGAATGCTCCTTTCTCCTGAAAAAGGCATAGGGTAACTTGAATTATTGTGCGGAAATATTCACTGCCTACACCTCAGTTCCATGGGAGGAATATACTTCCTTACTCCATTGATAATGACATAACTACATGACTTGCTTTGGCCAATGGGATATCAGCAGATGATGATTCAGAGGTCTTAAAAGTGCTTATGTAGTTGAGTTTTCTCTCTTGCACCTGTGTAATTACCACGGGAAGAATATGCCCAGACTAGCCTAATAATCCCAGGAGGAAGATGAGAGCTATGGAGCGAAGCCAAATGTAGATCAACCAACCCTCAGACAAATCTCAGATCCGTGAATAAGCCCAGGCAAGATCAGCAAAGCCATTCAGTTGAGCCCAACAAAGATTAGATGATCCCCAGCAGATCTGAGAAAATAAATGATTCTTTTTTCTGGATGGCTTCTTAAGTGGCGTCATTGTGACCACAGTTAACGAATATAAGGTGTGTGCCTGAGGGAACCCCATTCCTCCTCCTCTTCCCCATTCACTGATGTTGAATCCCAGTACTGAATCCAGAATGCCCCCTTCTCTGTTCTTTCTCCAGAGTATCTGAGACCTCTTGGTGGCTCACACACATAGGGACCAAACCTTACCTACTACAGCCTCCTTCTCGGACTCAATCCCAAACTCAGTCTTCCCAGTCCCTTGGATCACCACACTCACATCCTGCATAATCTGTCTGACTCCATCTTGTCCTTGCATCTCAAATACAAGGGGTGGGGTTGCCATCCCCTCCAGTTCTCTCTGGACAAAGTCCTGTACACCCACAGACATGACTTTCACGCCTTTCTCCCTCAAAGTCTGTGCGGCCTCCCAGACCTCATCTTCAGATTTGCCTGAGGTCATAACCACTGCATATTGGGGAACACCCTGGAGAAACCGGCTTCCTGCTGCCTCCCGGAAGAAGGTCCGATGAAGGTACCGCAGAGCTTTGCCTGTCCTCCTGGAGCCACCCCGGAGCAAAAAGTGTCCGTGGATGTGCGCAATCATCTCATCCTGGGTCTGATAGGTATTGAGCAAAAATTCAGTGTGACCTTGACCGCCATACTGAGCCAGTCCAATCTGGTACTTGTCCCTGCCAACATCCAGCAGGCCAACCACTCTGGACATGAAATTCCGCATCCACTGGAAACTCGCCTGTGATGTGTTCTGTGAGGTGTCGGCAAGAAAGACCACATCTGCATAAGCCTCGGTGAATTCTGGAATTAAAGAGAGAAGAAGGAAAGAAAAGACACAGAGGAGAAAGTAAATCAAATCAAGATCGCATGAAAATTGGATACAAGGACGTGGGGAACATAAGAGGGAGAGGTCCGCTCTTTTTGTAACACGGTACGTATGGTACTCCCACCTCCTCCATGTGAGACTATCACAAGGCTCTCTCCCTTTCACACGCCACTTCCTTTGCTGTCTGCTTTCTTAGACGAAAGTACCTCTTACCTGTTCTTCCACCAATGAAAGAGGCAAGGGAAATGGACACATCCAGAGCAGTTATTTTGTGCTAGCAATTTTTATACGTTGCCTGATTTAATCCTTATCAACCATCCTAGTAGGCAAGTGTCATCTTCACTGTACAGAGGAGAACACTAAAGTGAGAAGTGAAACCTGCACGTTGACACTCACATAACTAGAAAGTGGCAAAGGCAGGATCAAAAACACGGGTCTTCTAGACTTCCTCTGAACAACATGGCAGGATGTCCTTTTCTAGCTGTGAGAACGGCATTCATCCTTCAACCCTCAGCTCCAATGTTCCTTCACCCGGGAAGTCCTCCCAGGTTCCACAGTGATGGCAGCCGACTCCTTCTCCTGCCCTCTCACTACACTCTGTGTGTCCTGAATCATACTGTGATTACGTGTCTTGGTCAGAATATTGGATTTTGACATAGCTGCTTACCTTTTACCTTACCCTCCACTGCCAAGCACAGAGTCTGAAGAATCCCTCCTGAGAAATCCTGCGGGGTGTTGAAGTTTTCGGTGTCGAAGAGAAACTTCTCAAATGGCTCACTGGCTATTTTTTTTGCAGTTCCTGAACATCCTGCACATTGACCCCTACCACATACACAAGAACTCCACATTCTTTTAACTTGTCGGCTGCCTCCTGGACTTCATCATTTGACTCCCCATCTGTCACCGGGATAACTATCTGAGGAACCCTGTCCTTGGCCCGGCTGCCAGCTGCCTCAGTGAAGTAGTCTATCCTGATAAACTCCAGGGCACTGCCTGTGTTTGCTCCTGTACGGTAGGGAAGATTCTGGATCTGTTCCAGGACCACACTCTTCAGAGGGTACTGGTTCAGCTGAAAGGCTGGGTAGATGTTGTCATTATACTGAGCAAGTCCCACTCGGACCTGATCACTGCTGATGCCAAGCCCCAAGACAACAGAGTGAAGGAAGTTCTTCACTTTCCAGAAGTTCTGGGGTCCAAGGCTGGCTGAGATGTCTACTAGGAAGACAATGTCTGCCAGGACTGCCTCTCTGCAAGCTGCGAGAAAGAGGACAAAAAGCGTGGGGGTCTGTGGGGCTTCACTCAAAATGCTCAGAACCAGTGGAGCTGAACGGTGTACAGAAAGGAGAGCAGTGCCAGCCAGACTACACTCCATGACCCTCAGCCACCCTAAATGACAATGCTCAGAGAAGTGACAACATTCCCTGAGCTTTTCCTTCCTTCGACTCCATCATCTTCTGAGGCTTCTGTCCTGTTCTATTGATACCTCCAGTCTTAGAATCCATTTGGACAATCCCTTGAACCTCATTAAGAAGAAAAACCCTTTTATGAATGTAGCAGCATGCTGAGAAAGCGGTTTTCCTCTTCCCAATGGCATTAAACTTCATCTCTACAAGTGTGCTGCTAGCAACAGGTCAGAAAGCTGGAATATACTCATGTATTCCATGATACATCTCATTATAGCTCCATCACTTAGGAGCCCTGTGCCCTATTTATCACTCACCTTTTTGAGACTCAATTTTCTTCCCTGCAGCACTGAAATCTTTATACCAGCCCTCACACTTTCACAGAGTTGTTTTGAGGATAAAGTCAGATAATCCACTGTAGTACAATCATTAGTGCTCTGCCCAGGTCCTTTCGAATTCCTTTTTCCCATTTCTGGACACTGCTTTTTGGAGGACTTCTCTTCAGCTACTGGGGCTGCCTTGCCTACAGTATAGGAAAGCCTAGCTGAAGCATAATTTTTGTTCCTGAGTTCTCCTGTAGGATCAAACCAAAACTACCCTCTGTGGAACTTTTACCTGAAGTCACATCCTTCCTTTCTTTCCTCTGCCTCTCCATCCTGCACCCCCCACATCCTTACCAATAAATTGTGGGAGCTCTTCCACAATAAATAATGTATAGCCAAATCCTTGCCTCAGGCTCTGCTTCTGGGGAACACAATCTCTGACCCTTGTTCTATTGGGATGGATCTGCTCTAACAAACCTGAGATCAGATCCTAGTTCTGCCATCCAGTTATGTTACCTTTGGTCTCAGTTGCCGCGCATGAAAAATGCAACTAACAATACCAATTGCCTTACACATCTATATAAGAGTAAATACTATTTGCCCTACATAGCATACACTCCCTTATGTGTCTAACAAAGAATTGCCTTATGTATCTACCTGTCTGTCAGGTGAGCAATGTAAATAAGTTTGGCAAACTATATAGTACCCAAGCAGGATCAAATGGGTGAAAAATTTTAGCACTTCTTCTCATCTACCTATCTCATCTAGAAATCCCAAAATAATGAATAAGGAATGAAGGCTCTATCCTCTTATGGATTTTGATGAAAACCACTAACAAGTTTCTCTTCCTCTGCTCAAAGGTCTCTGCTTTCTGATAGAATTAAGTAATTAATTTGTAGAGGATTTCTGCAAGTTTATGCCCATCACCACCAACGGAAGTACAAAGCTAATGATAGTTACGTCATCACAAGTAATGAACACAATGCTTATCACCACGATGCTTATCACTTCTGAAGGACTGAGCACTGTGAGAAGCACTCGACTTGCACAATTTTACTTAAAGCTTGCAACAACTCTCTGAGGCAGGTCCTACCATCCTGGGAAGAAAATTTAGATTCCCAGAGATAAAGTAGCTTGTTCAAATGGACACAGTTAAAAAGTGGAGAACTGGAATTTGAACCCAGACCTTAGTTCTCCCTAAATTCATTCGCATAACCATTACATTATACCAACACGCTGGCAGTAAATTAAATAAGCTTCCTGGGGGATCTGCTGCCCCTCTCTCCTCCTCTGCCCTGCCCCCCATCCAGACAACATGGATAAGTTAATCTAGGCATAATAATATAATTCTGGGTACAAACATTCTTCCTTCAGAAATGGACTTACACTACATCTGTATATAGAACGAGCATCAGGCCCACAGGATTTATTTAAAAAGTTGCTAAGTCTCTGGTCAATGATTGGAGAGGAGCATAGAGCACAGATAGCTTAGTGAGACTGTAATGCTAAAATTCAACATGCACACATATGGGAAATAAGAAGGATGGCGGGAGAGATGAGTAAGAGATAAAGGTTTGAGCTCTGTGACTTCTAGATCAGAAATAAGAAGGGGAAATCCTCTGTACCTGGCAAGACGTAGCCGGCAGGTTGAGCTGCCTTTGCCAAAGTATCACAGAGCCGTTGCCGCAGCTTCTGAGCATGACTGCTCAGATCAGAGAAGTTAGGGACAAAGGAGGCAAACTTCTCCACCGGACTGCTCGCAATCTCCCTGAGCTCCGCCAAGACTGCATCTTTGACACCAACGGTATAAAGCAGGACGCCTGCCTTCTTCAATGCCTCCGCAGCTTCCGGCACGTGGTCCTCAGATGGGCTGCTGCTGATCACCACGGCCACCTGAGGCACACCCTGGCTGGCCCGACTCCCTGCTGTTTCCTGGAAGTGGTGATCTAGGAGGAACTGCAGGGCCAAGCCCATCTTGCGGCCCCCAGACTTAAATTGAAACCTTTGAATGTGTTTCAGCACATCGCTTTTGCGGTTGTAGGTGGAAAGGAGGAATCCAGAACGAGGTACGTCGCCGTACTGAGCCAGGCCCACGCGGATGGTCTCTCTGCTGACATTGAAGCCATTCACCATGATGTACAAGAAGTTCCGCACGTCACGGGCATGTTGGGGGTTGATGATGGTGTCCACCAGGAACACGACATCTCCCACAGAGGCGTCCCTGCAGACTGGGGAAGAGAGTCAATTCAAGATAAAACATCACAAAATTGCCAGCTCCTGGCTGTGAATATCTCTCTCCCCATTCATTGCCTTTACACCCCGGAGATCTGCCTGCACAGCTCTTTGACGATAGCTAATATGCACGGCTCAGGCACACCACCATCTTCCCTTGCTGCCTCATGGCTACCCTCGTTCACCTGCCAGCCTCTGTTCCATTTTAACAGACTCCTGACCCCTTCAGTGAGATCTCTGACCATGGCCCTCCACCCATCCCTTAAACTTAATAAAAGAAACCACCTTTCTACCAGCAGAGGATGCTGTTGGTACCTCACCTAGATCTCTGCTGGTGGGCACACCTATGCCCAGCTGCTTCAAGCACTACAGTTAACTGTTCCCCTCTGAGACTTTGTCTAGAGACCAGACCCTGGCTGAAAGGAACAGCCACATCTGAAGACACCTGGAAAGTTACACTGGCCAGGTGGCCAATGTTCAATCACATGGGGATACAAACACCTGGCCACCTTCCTTTAACTGAAATAATTCATGGTGCTATTTATGCTCTAGCATCTTCCATGGCTCAGGCCAAGGTTGCATTTTACCTGAGACTACATCCTTGCTCGGCTTATTCACCTCCAGCTTATCTCACTTCTCTCTTTCCCTTATAGGTTTCTCCCTCAAAATAACACATTCACCAAATCCCTGTCCCAGGCTCTGCTTCTAGAGACCCGAACTAAGATCAGCTTTCCAGCTTTGACCTCTGGCACTCCCTACCTACCACCATCCCCTTTTAGTTTGACTCATGGCATTACCATAAGTGTGGCTCTCATTTGTCCTTTGGCTCCCTGAATTCAAGTCTGCACTGTACAACTACTTTTCCCAAACCCAGCTGTAACCCTGGGAACCATGATCCCAGTGGTGGTCAGACAAGTGGTGATCCAGCTGGGCCCACCCTGGTCTCCAGTATGGAAGGGATCAGACACCAGGTGGCTGCAGGACTTGAGCAAAAAGCTAATCTTTCTGCTTCTCAGATTTCGTCTTCTCTACAATAAGGGTTTGACCAGATGACCTGGTTTCTTCCATCTCAAACATTACATTTCTGTGACAAGAAGTAAGTACACAGATTAAACACAGTGCTTGTGTGGACCAAAAAAAAAAGGAAGAGGTGATTATGATCTACTCATCAGTGACCAGCATGACTTCTCCCCCATACCTCGCAATGTGATTATCTGTGATGATGGTAGAAGAACACATGAATTAGTGATGAGAGAGAAGAGAAACAAAAGCAGAAACCACCTCAAGATGGTGTTAGTTTCAAGTGGCTGAAAAAGGGGGATGATGATCCCACACTGGTTAAACACATCTTATGTTTGGTTTTGTGCCAGGAAGAGGGTTTAAATACTGCCTTGGGCTGACCCTGCACTCTCTAGTTTGATCTCTCTGCCTTCTCCTTGTCTCTCTGCCTTATCACTTTGTTCTCCATGGTCCAGGCTCCTTAGCCTAAGTTCTCAACCTGCCACGTTCCCACTTGCTATTGCCTCCAACATACGATTCCATTGAGTTTCTTTCCACTGAGTTTCATTTCTTTTCCTTTCCCTCCCTCCCCTCCCCCTCCTGATAAATTCTCATAGAATCATGTTCTTTTATCTTGGTTTGTAATGCAACATTCATTAAAGTGTTTATTCAATTAATGCCAATCTCCCCAATTAGACTGTGGGCTTCATGAAAACACATACCATAACTTTTCTTTGTCCATCATTCGTGTGTAGCCTAGAATAATCACCCCAAAAATATTTAAGGAAATAAATACTTAGGAAGAGAAAAGGAGAGAGGGAGGGAGTAAAGGAAAAGGCGTCACTTACAAGAATGGAAATATTGAACGTTAATGAAACCAAATAAGGGAATCAGAAAATTTTAGAGTTACAAATAATCTTATGAGCTTATGCAATGAAATACTGTAGCCACCAGGTACGTGTGGCTGTTGAACACTTGGAATGTAGCTAGTACAAATGAGAAACTAGATTTAAAATCTTCTTGAATTTTAACTTATTTTAATTTAAATAGTCATATGTGGCTAGTGGCCACTGTATTGAAAAATGCGAGTAGAGAATAATGAGTCCAATTCATCCATC
This sequence comes from Puma concolor, assembly GCF_028749965.1. Lineage (NCBI taxonomy): Eukaryota > Metazoa > Chordata > Mammalia > Carnivora > Felidae > Puma > Puma concolor. Next base: position 26,480,106 of record NC_141675.1, on the reverse strand, counting down.
TCACAGATACGGAAAATGAGACCGAGAAAGGCAAAGTAACCCATGTAATCACTTCAAATGGTCAATATTAGAAACCAGGTCTCCTGACATCCAGTCCATACTCTGGACTGCCATAAAGATTAAGCAAAAAGCCCATATTATAGAAAGGCAAAGACCCTTTAAGAGTTTAAGCAGAGAAGAGCTCATGAAGGTTGGTGTACTCTAGGGACATTAAATCCATTTGTCACTTCTAGATTCCAGAGTCCCACCTCTCAAGAGTTTGCCTAATCTTGGTCGTAAAGCCAAGTGGAGTCATGATTTCCAAAAAGGCAGATAATAAATGAGCTTATGGCCTTTTGAGCTTTATTTCCCCTTAGCCCTCCAGAACGCACTCCTGTTGAGAGGAGAGTATTCAGTGAGTGCCCCAGGAAGGGCCAACTGGTTTGTCCCCCCTTAACAATTCTTTCAGAGGAGATCAAACACAGAGCGTGAAAGTATTTCCCTGATGATTCCAATCAGGAGAAACCTCACAGTTGTAGAATATTTCTTTTCAGACAAATTAAGTATTGGTTCCATCATGTGCACCTTGAGAGATATATTACATTTTCATACATTGTTGCTTTTCTTAGCCCCTCCACAAGTCCTTTGTTATTTTAGAAGGTGTTTGAAACATGAAAAGACTGACTGTCACAGCTTCTGTCCACAAGAGAGAGGATTCAGAGCTGGAGGGAAAATTTAGAGAGCTTCATGTATTTTTCCTAACAAATAACAGTCTGTGTAATTATATATAAATATTTAAGCTTCAAGATTGTCTCAGTGGGGCTTTAGGCTACTTAACCAATCTTCTCTTCATGAGACTTTCATCGTGAAAAGTCACAACAATCTGTTAAAATAACTGCAAAAAAAATTGCAAAGCTGTCACTAGTGTTCAGTGAAGCTATCCATCTTGTAACAACAATTACCTCTCAGAACAACTCTGCCCAAAGAGAGAAAGCAAAATGCAGAGTCAAGAGAATAGGCTTATATTTACAAAAGCATTTGACAGCCTGGTAATACATTCAGAATTAGAACATTTTTTCACATCTATTTTTTTTTGCCGTTTGAGGTTAAGCTTTGAAAACATCAAGTGCCCGCTGTTCACTAAAAGCTTCTAGGTTCTAAGCTCTACTGAAAAGAAGCATTTCCCTTTTGTTAATTATGAAGCTTCTGTAATATCTTCTTTTAGGATTATCACTACCGCTAGGTTCCCAGCAAGGTCATCGTTTTTGGCTTAGGGAATCCAATGCATTACCCATTCTCTGTGATTTGACGAGGCCAAAAGTAGCTGCAAGAAAGATGAACTCCCAAAACATCTTCCGAATCTCCATTCTAGATATATACCTAGGGGGGAAAAAAAAACTTCGTAATTAAAATTATGTCTTCATACATTTAAAATGAGTATACCATACCATATGTTAATTATATCTCAAAAAGTTGATTTATAAATAGTGTGTGTGTATACATACAAACGTATAGATAGATAGATAGATAGATAGATAGATAGATAGATATATCTCCATGTCTTTCCACAGACCAACAGAAACTTGATAAAAATAAAGGGATTGTTGCTACATTGTTTCAATTGTACAAAGAAGATGGCCTTGCTGACCCAACTCAGGAAGAATTTTGTAAACACCCAAAGCCTATACCTCAGACTTTACTGTTTCAAGTTGTCCAGATGCGGCTATAAAAGGATAAAGTATATAGGGCATGGGTTGGACTTCCATTTCACACACTGAATTCATTCAGTGGAACATAAACATTTCTGGATGATTTTGCTTGTATTTTTATACAAGCACTGGTTGACCTTATAAACATTCGTGGCATGCAGAAATATTCAAATATCGGAGGAGCACATCTGCCTGATGAATTCAGGCTAGCCAGAAAATGTTTTCTACATTGCCAGAAGGAGGAGAGCGTCAGTGTCCTCCCTTCAACTTGGACTCATTTCCAAAGGCCTCCATGAAAATGATCAAGTCCCCAATTCCATTCTATTTTTTGACTCAAAGCAAGGTCATGTGTTTAAAATTAAGAAAATCATGGCATTCACATTGAAGGAGATTTCACCTGGAACAAGGAATACCCCGCCTTTGTCTTCTTAGCCAGCTCCCCTCAGCATCCTCGAAGGTTAAAAGTAAGGATTCTTGAAGATAAACTGTCTGAGTTGGAATCCCAGACCCGCTACTTAATAGTTAATCTTGGGCAAGTTGCTTCACTGCCTGGCCCCTCTACCTCATAGCCTTGAAATCAGGAGTAAGTGACCTCATTGCTGCAAAATGCTTCACCTATACCTGGCACAGAGAAATCACTCTTTCAGTGCTTGTTAAGTGAAATAAGTCTCCTTGGATGCCCACAATGTGAAAGTGACAAAGTATGGCCCCCAACTTGAGACTCAGAATCTGTAGAAGCAGAGGAACACTAACACTCTGTAGTGCGCGTTCGTAAGGAAGTTATTTTGTTTTGTACGTTTTCATTTATATTTTTTATTTAACTTATTTAATTTTCACTCTCAATCACTGCCTTGTAAGTCACTATGCTAATATCTCTACGTTCCTCACCTCAAGCCTGGGAAAGGCCCTGCTTATCTTGTTCATGGAAATGGAGACACTGGGCCCCACAAAGGTTAAGTTGCATATTCCAGCCCCCTGGCCATGGACTGTCAGGTTCTATACCAGGTAACCCGACCCTGGGTGCAGTGCATGGCAGGAACTCAAACCCTTCAATGAAAATCGCTAAGCCCAGACTGTCACTCAACAACCCCCCCACCCCCCGCCTCCGCCCAGGGCCCAACTGATGTAAGATGAAGGGCGATTTGCCATGGGGTAAAAATGTGAGCTCAAGCCCTAAGTGTTAGCATCCACCAATTTGTCTTCAAAGACAACGGTTTTATGTACAAAACACTGTATTAGATGCTCCAGATAATAGAATTACAAACCTGCTTTCACGTTTAGAGAACTGAACAATTTGGGGAGAGAAATGTTACACACCGGAAACATGAAGAAATTTAGGAAAGTTTAAACACGTACTTTAAATATATCAAAGAGTTTCAGATAGAATCTCATTGGGCCTACATCACTTTGCAGTCTTGGGCCCTTTAAGTGGGACAGTGTGTAAAAATTATATCATGATGCCCAGAAATCCCAGCTACCCAGCAACTGAGGTCCTCTTTCCAGAAAGTGGAAGTGGAGCCATTCTGCTTCCCATAGGACATATTTCTACTATTCATGCTTAATTTACTCCTTAGAAAGGATTCAAGGATGTGAGACAAACACATCTATTTTATTATCTTATGCTAACAGAAAACACCGGGAGAAGCCTTGAACTCAAAAGAAGCCAGAAACCTTGATTCTCCTGTCAGCTTGACCATTGCCTTTGTGGACTTGAGCTATCCACTTCACCTTTGAAGGTTTATGTGCCGACTCTCAAGGGCTTGGTGCTGATTTGGAACACCTACTACATTTCCCATGATATTACAAACACTCCCCAGGGTATTGGTCTGGTAATTTTCCAATAAGTACAAGTGATATAATTGGACTTCCCTGTTCCTCAGTTTCTACATCAACCTCCCACTAATGCCTCCTCAAGGAGACTAAGTAATTTGAGGGAAGGCACTTTCAGACTGTAAATATCCTCTTCCCCAACAAACGTTCATCTCACGGCAAACAAATGAATGCATGATCATAAAGAATAGACTCTTCTGATGGATTAAGGACAGTGTAAGAGTAAAGAGCTTCAGAGTCTGAAAGTGCCAGGAAGAATGATCCAAAATAAATCGGATGCATGGGAGAGAAGTTAAGATGGCCGAGGAGTCAGGAGGCCCTAGGCTTGCCTCATCCCTCCAACACAGCTAGGTAAATATCGAAGCATTTTGAAACCCAAGAAATCCATCCAAGGACTGAGAGAGCAAAAATGTACAACTAGAGGTGAAAAAACTGCCACCTCACAGAAGGTAGGGGCTGCAGAGAGTTTATTTGGGGGAGAGAAGAGCTGTGGGTGCTGCGATGGGGAAGGAGCCCTAATTGGGCAGAGAGTGCGAGAGTGAGAGAGAAAGGAGAGAGGTAGAAAGAGTGAAAGCATGTGCAGGGAATTGCACAAGAAAAATCCTTCCCCAGAACTATGGACTGGGAAAGGGAGAGGGGCTGAATACCGCCAAGTTCTTCGAAAGAGCGAAGCACAGAGCTTGAAGTTTTGGAGGTCTGTGCCTTTGCCCAGGTCACACGTGGTGGGCTTAGCAGTGCTGCAGGGGGGAAAGAGGGCAGATACCCAGGAGCAGGCAGTGTGTTCTGAGGAGACCCCGGGTCACACAGAGAGGAACAAGTCCCTTGCTTGGGTACATTTTGGAGAGGTGGCATAGCCCCTATGGGGGGCAAAAGACTCCGTGGGCACCAATGAGCTGCCCCATTCGCTGGAATAGGAAGAGAGTCACTGGCTGAGGGCAGTGAGCCATGGTGCCAGCTTTCTGCTGCACTTTATCATAAACTCTGAAGTTCACGCAACTGAATTCTGGGGAAAGCCAGCACCCACCACAGCGCAGCGAGACCCTCCCCCAGAGGATCAGCATGGGTCAGCACTGCGCAGATGACTAAAATGTGCAGTTCTGAAACCCAGCCACGTGCCTGAGATAAAACACAGGAGTGCTGTGCCACCTGGCAGTGGGCAGCTCAGATGCAGGCAGAGTAAAGGTGGGGATCTGGCAGAAGCAGGGACACAAGAGAGGTGATTGCTTGCTCTTCTTGTGAGGGCTTCCAGAAGAGTGACAGGTGTGAGATCCCCACTCCGGGGACAAGAGAGTGGGGCCATGCCTCTCACCAGTCAGCACTAACCAACTTCAGTGGGTAAAACAGCGCCACCAAGTGGAGGCTGGAGCCACATACACAAGTCTCCTACCACCTCCCCTCTGCGCCCTGCAGGTGCCTCACCTCTAGAGCAAGTCTACCTGAGAATCAGCAAAGCAGGCCCCACCCCCAGAAGACTAGCACAAACCCCTCACATGCACCAAGTCTACTGATCATAGGGTACTATAAAGCTTCAGCTCTAGGGAAATATTGTTATTTTTTTCCTTACAAAAAGAAAAGGCAATTTATTTTATATGGAACATACCTCAACATCATAAGGCAATATATGAAAGACCCACAGCTAATATCATTCTCAATGGGGAAAAAACTGAGAGCCTTTCTCCTACAGGCAGGAACAAAACAGCGATGGCCACTCTCACCATTACTATTTAACATAGTACTGGAAGTCATAGCTTCAGCAATCAGACAACAACAACAACAAAAAATAAAAGGCATCCAAATCAGCAAGGAAGAAGTCAAACTTTCACTATTTGCAGATGACATGATACTCCATGTAGAAAACCTGAAAGACTCCAGCAAAAAATTGCTAGAATTAATACATGAATTCAGCAAAGTTGCAGGATATAAAATCAATGTACAAAAATCAGTTGCATCTCTATACACCGATAATGAAGCAACAGAAAAAAAAATCAAGGGTTCAATCCCATTTACAACTGTACCAAAAAGAGTAAGATACCCAGCAATAAACCTAACCAAAGAGGTAAGTAATCTGTACTCTGAAAACTATAGAACACTTATGAAAGAAACTGAAGAGGACACAAAACAATGGAAAAACATTCCATGCTCATGGATTGAAAGAACAAACATTGTTAAAATGTCTATACTACCCAAAGCAATCTCCACATTTAATGCAATCCCTATCAAAACACCACCATTTTTCACAGAGCTAGAACAAACAACCCTAACATTTGTATGGAACCTCAAAGACCCTAAATAGCCAAAGCAATCCTGACAAAGAAAAGCAGAGCTGGAATCATCATGATTCTGGACTTCAGGCTATATTACAAAGCTGTAGTCATCAAGACGGTATGATACTGGCACAAAAACAGACACATAGATCAAGGGAACAAAATAGAAAATCCAGAAATGGCCCCATACTATATGGTCAACTAATCTCAACAAAGTAGGAAAGAACATCCAATCAAAAAACAGACAGCCTATTCAACAACTAGTATTGGGAAAACTGGACAGCAACATGTTAGAATGAAACTGGACCACTTTCTTACCCCATACACAAAAATAAATTCAAAATGGATAAAAGACTTAAATGTGAGACAGGAAATCATCAAAATCCTAGAGGAGAACGCAGGCCACAACCTCTTTGACCTTGACCAGAGCAACTTCTTACTAGACACATCACCGGAGGCAAGGAAAACAAAAGCAAAAATAAACTATTGGGACTTAAAGATAAATAGCTTCTGCACAGTGAAGGAAACAATCAGCAAATCTAAAAGGGAGTCTATGGAATGGGAGAAGATATTTGCAAATGACATATATGAAGTGTTAGTATCCAAAATCTATAAAGAACTTATCAAACTCAACATCCAAAAAACAAATAATCCAGTGAAGAAATGTACAGAAGGCATACATAGAAACTTTTCCAAAGAAGACATCCAGATGGCTAATAGACACATGAAAAGATGCTCAACATCACTCACCATCAGGGAAATACAAATCAAAACCACGATAAGATACCATCTCACACTTGTCCGGTTGGCTAAAATTAACACAAGAAACAACAGGTGTTGGTGAGGATGTGGAGAAAGGGGAAGCCTCTACCACTGTTGTGGGAATGCAAACTGGTGCAGCCACTCTAGAGAATAGTATGGAGGTTCCTCAAAAAGTTAAATTTAGGGGCGCCTGGGTGGCGCAGTCGGTTAAGCGTCCGACTTCAGCCAAGTCACGATCTCGCGGTCCGTGAGTTCGAGCCCCGCGTCAGGCTCTGGGCTGATGGCTCAGAGCCTGGAGCCTGTTTCCGATTCTGTGTCTCCCTCTCTCTCTGACCCTCCCCCGTTCATGCTCTGTCTCTCTCTGTCCCAAAAATAAATAAACGTTGAAAAAAAAATTAAAAAAAAATAAAAATAAAAAAAAAGTTAAATTTAGAACTACCAGCAATTGCACTACTAGGTATTTACCCAAAGGATACAAACATACAGATTCGAAGTGGTAGAGATACCCCACCGTTTATAGAAGCATTCTCAACAATAGCCAAACTATGGAAAGAGCTCAAATATCCATCAACTGATGAATGGAAAAAGATGTGGGGTGTGTGTGTGTGTGCGCGCGTGCGCACACACACACACTCCATTTCACAATGGAATATTACTCAGCCATCAAAAAGAATGAAGTCTTGGGGCATCTGGGCAGTTCAGTCAGTTAAGTACTGGACTCTTGATCTCAGCTCAGGTCATGATCTCACAATTAATGAGATGGAGCCCCACATTGGGTCTGTGCTGACAGCACAGAGTCTGCTTGGGATTCTCTCTCCCCTTCTCTGTGCCCCTTCCCCACTCATGCTCTCTCTTTCTCTCTCCAAAATAAATAAACATTAAAAGATTAAGAAAAAAAAGGAATGAAATCTTGCCATTTGCAATGACATGGATGGAGCTAAAGTGTATTATGCTAAGGAAAGTTAATCGGTCAGAGAAAGACAAGTACCCCATGATTTCACCCATTTGTAAAATTTAAGAAACAAAACAGATGAACGTAGGGGAAGGTGGAAAAGAGAGAGAGGGAAACAAACCATAAGACTGTTAACAATAGAAAAAAAATTGAAGGTTGATGAAGGGAGGTGGGTAGGGGATGGACTAAATGAGTAATGGGTATTAAGGAGGGCACTTGTGTTTAATAGGGGGTGTTATAGTAAGTGATGAATCACTAGATTCTACACTTGAAAACAATATTACACTGTATGTTATCTAACTAGAATTGAAATAAAAATTTGAAAAGAAAAAAATAAGATAAAAAGGCATTGCTCATACATACACAAAACAAAAAAGAAAATAAATTCAGATATTATGATTATTGCTATTGTTACAATAAAATACAATACTGTAATTTTTAACTCTTAATGAAATTAGAGGAAGTAGAAAACCTTCAAGTAGGGTACCTACATTTTCATATTCTGCTATGTCCTAATTATTAGTATTAATGCAATTAATCACAAAAAATGAGAAGTATTTTTAGTTAGTTGTAAATAAAGTACCAGAGCTGTTTATGGAAATACAATGGGAAAGTCAGAAGTTTCTAAACATTTGCAGCTGTGCATATTTGTATTTACATTAATGAAGAGAAAAATGTCTGTAGCTTAAGGACTTAATACCTGTATTATATATACTATTTCCTGACGATGTTTCTATCTAATTAAGCTGCTGGAGGGGTTTTGCATTGAACATGTAGGGTCCGTTGTGAAGGCAAAAACAAAAAACAAAAAGACAAAAAACCAAAAATAAACCCAAAGCGACTAAGTGGCATGCAATTGGGTAGGTCTAGCATAGAATGATACTGATTCTTTCTGAAAATAATTCTAATGGGTGTGGAGAAGAGAGATACTTCTCACAAAGTATGCTGAAAGAAGTTAAATAGTTAAATAGTCAACTAGAACAATCTATTTTTTATGTTTATTTATTTTATTTTGAAAGAAAGAGTGAGTGGGGCCCCTGGGTGGCTCAGTCGGTTAAGCGTCCGACTTCAACTCAGGTCACGATCCCGCGGTCCGTGAGTTCGAGTCCCGTGTCGGGCTCTCGGCTGATGGCTCAGAGCCTGGAGCCTGCTTCGGATTCTGTGTCTCCCTCTCTCTCTCTGCCCCTCCCCCGTTCATGCTCTGTCTCTGTCTCAAAAATAAATAAACGTTAAAAAAATTTTTTAAAAAAATAAAAAAGAAAGAAAGAGTGAGCAAGGAGGAGGGGCAGAGAGAGAGGGAGAGAGAAAGAATCCCTAGCGGGCTCCACACTGTCAGCATGTGGAACCTGATGCAGGCCTCAAACTCAAGAACCTGTGAGATCATGACTTAAGCTGAAACCAAGAGTCAGACAATTCACTGACTGAGCCACTCAGGTGACCCTAGAACAATCTATTTTTTTTTTTTTAAGATTAATCCATTCAATTAAAATTACCTTGCAACCAACCACTATAGTAATAATTGATTCAGGGAAGAATCACCAAATGAAGCTAAAACCATCGGGTAGAAGCATGTTGGGGAACAAGGTTTTAACACAAATTTCAAAATATCTCCTAACAAATACCTTCTAGGTTATAAAGGGTAAAAAAGTATGTTTACAAAAGAGAAACATGGTGGACATGATTTGACCAACAATGTTGGGATAAACCACCATCACATACTTCCTGAACTGATGTATGAGAAAACTCTACATCACTTATATGGTAGTTCTCCTCCAAATCCAAGACTTAAATCTGATAAACAGTCAAACCAAAACTTGAAGATGGTCTAAGAAACAACTGGCTTGTGCTGCTCAAATATATTTATTTTTATTTATTTTTTTGTTTTGTTTTGTTTTAGAGAGAAAGAGAGGAAGCATGAGTGGGAGAGAGAGAGGGACGGAGGGAGAGAGAATTTTAACCAGGCTCCCCACTCAACACAGAGCCCGATGTGGGGCTCCATACCATGACCCTGGGATCATGACCAGAGCCAAAATCAAGAGTGGGATGCTCCATCCACTCAGTCACCCAGGCGCCCCCAAAATAGTAATGTCATGAAAAACAAAGAAAAGCTGAGAAACCAACTGAGGTTAAAACAGTCTAAAGAGACATGAAAACTAAAAGCAATGCATGATCATGGATTGGGGGGAAAAAACGGCTATAAAGAACATAAAGTGAGATAATAGGTAAAAATTAAACATGGACCGAATATAATAATTCTGTATCAGTGTTACATTTCCTGAGTTTGATCATTGTGTTGTAGTCATGTAAGAGAATGCCCTTGTTATTAAGAAATATACATAATATGAAGCACAGGGTCTTGGGGTCACCAACTTACTCTCAAATGTTCAGCAGAATTATAATAATTCATAAAGAAACAACATATGGTGAGAATCTTATAACTTTTCATTGAGTGTTTATTGTTTACCACATAATATGTCAGGCAAATTAAAGAAATAGTTCTTTTCCTGGGAGGACTTGGAACCCTAGGGGAGAGGAAGAAATGGATGAATTGTAATATTGTGGGATGAGCAAAATTATATCGAAATCTGTACAAGGTGTTGAGGAACACAGTGGGTGAGCATCCCTCTGCACTTGGTAAAGGCTTCAAAGAGCAGATGATGCTGGAGTTGAGACTTAAAGAAGGAGTAGAAATGTACAAGTGAGCAAGTGGAGAAAGGGAATTCCAGACATGGAACAGCATGAGCAAGGACTCAGAAGAGGTATTGGACACCCCAGGTAGAGCTCATCCAAGGCCTTGCGAGCTAAGGTTTTTGACCACAGGAGACCTGGTTAAGCCTTCTTGGAGCTCATACCCCCTTGCTGCACAGGCTCTGAGGGCATGCATCTAATAGAAACCTTTGGCTTTCTGAAATGCATGAACTCAGAAGGTGGGATATAAGAGGGGATCCGGGTAGAATTTCTCGGTTTTCATCCATAAACTGCCTTAACTTCATTTAATTAAACCAGCAGTGTTTTATATACAAGTCTCCCTCAAGGTTTCTATTCTTCCTCTATGGGTCCCTCAAAAATGAAATGAAAAGATGCCATCTCTAACGTTCTATGCCACTGGTTCTTAGCCTGAGCATTGAGTCAGAATCACCCAGAGGACCTGTTAAAACCTAGCTTCCTGGACCCCATCTCCAGAGTTTCTGATGTAATAAGTCTGAGTGGTGAGAATTTGCATGCTGAGTGGAATCAAGGGACCACACTTTGAAGACCATTCTTCCATGCATTTAGCATGCAGTGGTTCCCAACCAGGCAGATGTCTGCTCCATTGACTTTCAACAGCATCTCTAGCTCCACAGGGAAGAAAACAAGTGTCTCTTATCAACTACGTGGGGAAAGGGAAGAAACGATCAATTTAAAATGTTTTCTTTATATATACATGACTGAGAGGTAAGCAGAGGCTTCAAAATATTTAGATGAAAGATCCAATGCAAATGTGAAAAATTAATTTAACGCATTTTTCAATTTGCCTTCTAATTATACTCTATTCCCAGAAATAATGAAGAGCTATGTCCTTTCTTTTTTTTCCAAATTTTTCTGGTCATTTAAACAGGATTCTTTCAGGCAGTGTATACTTGGCTTTCTTACAAGATAGTCTTGGAGTATACCACATCTGGGCAAGAGGAAGCTCCAGGAGGCAAACAATTGGGGGACATGAACAGATTCTTCTGTACACATCACATTAGAATTCACACGGCATGTTTAACAGTTAAGAAAAACTAAAGGTTAGCCTTAACCTATTTCATAAACATTAACATTTGCTTCTGTGCCCATTCACAAATCTTATGACGGCTTGGATATATACACAACTTTGTTGTAAAATATTTGAGGGAGGCTGTGTCAAACATTTCAATGACAATTAATGTGTTATTAGGCTCAAAAAAGAAAAAAACCATAACAAGATGCAGAATCTTGGAGCGTTGCTCCAGGGAGGGATAAGGATGACAATGTCAGAGTTCAGCAGGGCCCTGACACTCCCATCAGCTGCAATAATTTCAAGATCAGCACACAATTTGTGAGGTATTTAAAATTTTGGAAGTGAATAGCATCCCAGCTTTGGGGCAGTTTTTCTCTATCTTAGGCCCTTTTCATATCCTGATTCACCTAGTTTCCCAAAGTGCCTGGTTCATACATCACCTACACCATTTGCCGTATGTATTGCTGTCGATCATTTATCTACCCCACTGGGCTGTGAACACACAGAGAGAAGAGTCTCGGCCCAAGAAATCTTTGTAGTGCTGGCTACATTGTTGAAACGAATAAATCTTTCCCTTTTATGATCATTATTTAACGTTTGAACAAACTGCTGAACGATTTAATCCAAGGAAAAAGAATATTCAAACTCTTACAACTGACGTGTAACTTATAAATTCCACCACCCCAGCGTTTCATGAGCTTGGTTTTGCCAGAGAGATGGGGATAACTACCCTGTCTTTCTCAAGTATTTCATTCAGGAAGAATGCCTGCAATCCGCTAAGCAGATCAGGCCCCTCCAAAGACGGTGGGCAGGTCACCGCACTCTGCTACTCCCTACTTCCTGTCACCAGGAAATGTAGGAAGAGCAGGTCATGATAGTGAATAAGGGCAAGATGGCCCTCTGCAATTGTCTGGTTTGGCCTCATATACCCTATCCATTATTTATTTCATGTCCTTTAAAAGGTTGCTTCAGAATCTGTAAAGCAAGCACAGTATGGAGCAATAAAAAATTGCATAGAACTTGACTTTGAATGTTCTGGTTCAAGTTTCAACCCTGCCACGTCCTTGTTATGCAGCTTCTTGGAAGTCTCTTGAACTCACTAAGACTCAGTCCTGGCAGCATAAACTGTGCCTTCACCCAGTTATTGACAGGGTTATTGTGGGCACAGCATAAGCTAATGGGGGGTAGCAAAAACTTTGTAGAAAGCTAGAAAACTTCAGAGGTTACTATCACTTTTGTCAAGCAATAATCTATAAAACAAAAGTCCAAAAATTTAATACTTTGTCGCCTTAGAACCAAGCCTCAGAATTTTTATTCCAAGAGAAATGCATTGCTTGAACCAAAAGAGTCCTGGCTACATTTTCACTTCATTATGTCTAGGAAATAATCACACTATGATGAAAGTGAGATTTTGGATAGTAACAGACATTTGACAGTAGTGAGGGAAGATTCCCTAAGTCAGAGAAGTGGAATACCAGGTGTGACAGCAAGCTGGTGGTCACCTGGATGAGATAAGCTCTTTGTTTTTGGGTTTTTTTTTTTTTTAATGAAATTTATCGTCAAATTGGTTTCCATACAACACCCAGTGCTCATCCCAAAAAATGCCCTCTTCAATACCCATCACCCACCCTCCCCTCCCTCCCACCCCCCATCAACCTTCAGTTTGTTCTCAGTTTTTAAGGGTCTCTTATGTTTGGCTCTCTCCCAATCTACCCTCTTTTTTTTTTTCCTTCCCCTCCCCCATGGGTTTCTGTTAAGTTTCTCAGGATCCACATAAGAGTGAAAACATATGGTATCTGTCTTTCTCTGTATGGCTTATTTCACTAAGCTCTTTGAAACCTTATGTTACGAAACCTTAGCTGTCCATGTTCTTTGAGCTTAATCTTTTACTGTTGTTTCCAGGGCTTTAGCTTAAAATAACTTAAGGGCCATTGAACTTCTCTTTGTATCTTTTTTGAGTTTCTGAAGTAGTGTATAATAAAATGTTTAAAGACAAACTGAAAGAATATCCACTAAATGCAGTGACACAAACTTACCTGATCCTCAGAAAGTTTGCAATATTTCTTAGAGATTCCAAGATGCCCTGACCAGGCTACAAATCTTTCTGAAGTTTATAGAATTATAAGTCAGTGTGGTTTTCCAAGTCTATCAGACTTTGATGATTCTGAATGTCATTATTCCTTCCCTTTACCTGGAAGGCTGCATACTACTCCTTGGCCCGGGACACATGTGCATGCATGCGCGTGCGCGCACACACACACACACACACACACACACACACGGCAGGCTCTATTCACCTTTCAAAACCCAGCTCAGGTGTCACCTTCCTAACTCAAGCTTGATGGCAAATCACTCCCTGTTCTGTTCTTCCTCTGAAGTCTGTACATTTATTTCAATGAATTCTTTGGGATTTGTTAGGACTGTGTCTTTACTATTAATATATGCTCAGCACCTAGAACAGTTCCTATCTCTGCTCTCTTTTTTCTTTCTCTCTCCCTTCCTTCCTTCTTCCCTCCCTCTGTTCATTTCTCTCAGTTCATGGCAACTGCAACCTTCTCACAGCATGGACCCAAAGCCACGGAGCTATCATTAACTCCTCTCTCACACACACCCCCTACATCCAACCTGCCAGGAAATCATGCTGGATCAACCTTTAAAGCTGTTTACACAGAAACTGATGCTCTTGTCATTTCTACTAACAGGCTGATTCAAGCCTCTCTTGCTTGATTACTACAGCAACCTCCACGGCTCTCCCTACTTCTAACCTTTCCCTCCGAAGTCTATTCTCAAAATATAACCAGAGAAATCCTTTTAAAACCTAGGTGACCTCTGCTCAGAGCCTTTCAATGGCTTCCTGTTTCATTCAGAGTAAAAAAACAAAATAGACTACAAGCTCCTATATAAACTGGCCCCCAGTTTTCTCCGACTCATTTCTCACCCTGGCACATTGGACTCGGATCACTTTGGCCTACTGGCTGTTCTTCAAATAAGCCAGTTATACTCACTGCCTAGGGTTTTTGTACATACTGTTTATTGTTTCCTCCATCCGGAATGCTCTTCCCCTCCTACCCCCATTTACTCACAAATATCCCTATATACCCACACACATCTACACATACCCACATATATCTACATATATCCACATATATCCACGTATCTCCTAAATATCCACTTACATCCACATATATCCATATATATTCCCACAGGTATCCATATATCTACATACTTTCCCATATGTTCCCATGTAACATTATATATCCCCATATATCCACTCATATCTATACATATCTACACATATATCCACATGGCTGATTCCCTTGCTTCCCTCAAGTCTTTGCTCAGGTATCACCTTCTCAGTGCAGTCCATCTTAGCCATTCTACTTAAAATTGCAACCTACCCTTGTTGTCCCGGCACACCCAAGCCCCCTTACCCTGCTCTGCTTTTCCTCTTTTCCTATCACCTTCTAACAGGCTATGTAATATTCATCATGGTTTTTATCAATTACCTGTAATCATGCCGCACCTTCACCTAGAATAGAAGCACTACGAGGAATCTTGTTTTCCATGACATATCCCCAGTGCCTGACATATAATAGGTGCTCAAAAAAGATTCATTGCATAAATTCATTTGTTCAGAAAAAGAATGATTTCCTGTTCTTAAGACAGAATGTTCTAAACAAAGATTTAGAGGCATTCTTGGGAAGATTGGTGCTCCCTAGGCTATTCTTTTTTGGTAAATGGAGGACTCAAAGCCAATTGGGTTCACTTTTATATTTTAATTATAATTCTATTTTTACTTCATTTGTATTAAAAATATAATCAGAACAAATAGCATAAAACTAAACATTTGGCAAATTTGTAGAATAAGTAAAACCAGACCACAGGTGTAGTATTGGAAGGGTCTTGGTTTAAGACCTTTGAGGAAACCAAAATGGAGCCAGTCTGCAACTACGACTGTGCCCAAGGAGGCAGGAGAGAGACGCAGCCAGAGGTGAACCTTTAAAAACTCACAGTCACAAAAATCCACTTATACAGTGAGTTGCTCAAACATAAAGACACAAGATTAGGTTGGAATGTTTGGGCAAAACAATTTCCTATAGGATCTTTTTAAAAGGACTCATGGTGCTTTTATTTCAGACCAAAATATCAGGTAGATAATATTCATTATTTCACTTTCTAGCAGCTCTGTAAGGGACCATATTTACTGTTTCTGCAAAAATGTAGACAGGGCTTCATTGTTCTTGGTCAGTGATGGAATAAATGCATCCACAGACCTCTCGAGGCCTATTCCTATGAGCCAGAAACTATCAGACAAAATTATGTGATGGCAGACTACTTTCAAAGGCCTGTGGCATGCACACTCTGGGTTGAAATAAAAAGGACCATCCTACATTTGCAATTCCCTGGGCTTATTTCGTAGCCTCTGAAGATCAATACAAAAGAGAACAAAAAGGTGCTAGATTTTTCTCCTGTACTCCTGTGGAATAATTCTCAGTCAATATGTGATTCTTCCACCCCACAGAAGTCATCCTGAATAGTTGTCACCATCACTAAATTCAGTGAATTTAAATGTGTAGGTATCAACCCCAGTGACCAAAAAATTATACATAAAATCTGAACCTGATCAATTTCACATTCACCTTTCTTGAAGTTCTTTATAAAAATAATCATTTTCTTCAGCTCTAGTAAATGATATGCATGCTGATGTCCTTAGGGAGTTTACTGATGTTTCTAATTTAAAATGCATTTAAAAATAAGGTAGAGTAACACATGGCCAGAGGGATGATGTGAAAAAACAACGATATTAAAATGTTCATAGTGAATCTAAGTGGTGAGTATACATGTATTCCCTGTGGATCCTTTAACTTTTGCTGTATGTTTGAAATTTTTTATTAAAAATGTAAATAACCATCTCACTTGTTTCTTAAAACTGTGTATGGTGGTCAAATGAAAAGAAACCTAGTAGTGGAGTTACAGGCATCCTGGCAAACTAGATGGAAGAAAACTTTATTTCCAACTCAAAATTGCACCTGGCATTGTTTTGAGAGAGTCATTTTTACCTAAGTTTTATATCTCTACTAAGCCTGTTTATTCCCCGATTCTTTAGTGTTTTCTTCTTCCCTTCGCCTTATGATTCTAATACTAATCTCCATGTTTAAATTCTCCCAAAGATTTGCATCAGTGAAATAATTCATGAGACATCTGTGAGTCCCCATACATTGGTTTCCCCTTTCCACACAGATGGTAAATTCTGGACCCCATCTTAAAACATTTCACATTTTCCTGCTCCATAAAAGTTCAGAGTTACACGTCTCGTTCTGCCACAGTGTGAACCTTGAAAGTTACTCTTTCTCTGTGTGTCTAACAGAGATACCTTTTGGGTTTTTTCCTCTGTGTCTTTGTCCCTGTCTCAATTTCTCTCCATCTCTTTGCTATGCAAGATCTCTCTTTCAGTCTCTATCACTTTCTCCTCTGTTGGTCTATCATTGAGTCCCTGTCTCTCTCTGCCTGGAAGTGAAAGAGAAGCAGTGTATTTGCAAAAACACATAGAAACAAACTAGAGTTCCCATCTACCAAACTCTCCCAGGGAAAAGGAATTTCCTCCTACCTGGCAAAACCTTTGCAACTTGTTCTTTTAATTCCTCCTTCTTGTCTTCATCCCTTAAGAAGCTGTTTGAGCCTTGGGAATTCCCTAGAGCACAGGAAGCCTCAAGGGTACAAAGACACACCAGCTTTTCCGGTATTTAATACTCTCCTGGGGGAAAGGGAATGGGGGGGGTGAGGGGAGGAGCAAAAATGATGTTTATGATGACTGATGCATTGCTTGTTCTTATGCGTGCTTTATTGCCATTAAATCAAAAGGATCCTTCACTCTGTAAACACTGATCCTAAAAATGAATACAAAAAGTTCCCAGGGAGAGTATTCTCAAAAAATAGTAATAATAATATTTTTTAAATAATATAAATGAAACTAACCTTTTTCAAATTTAATTTAAAATTCCTAGAATAAAAATTAATCCTAATTATCCTTATTTCAATTATTTAGTCTCCGCCTGAAGTCTCTAGACTATGAGCCGCTTGAGAGCAGGAACAGGTATAATTCATCTTTGGATCACTCATATCCCCTGGATATCCCCTAGCAAAGAGTCTTGTACATACTAGGTCTCAAAACAGCAGATATAATGGATGGATGGATAGGTGGATAAATCAATGAACTGAACAATAGGAAACACTCCCTGCATTGATAACAAGGTAAAGCTCTTAGAACATCTTGGATGCTCTAAACTAGCTCATACCAACCAGATTAGGGATCAGGATGGAGTCAAAGGAAATAGAGAAGTATTTTTGTGTGTGCATATACATGAGTTAAACAATTAAGCTGCTGTAACAAGAGACGTAATAACCAAGATCATTTCCTTCTCACATAGTTCAGTCCAAGGTGTCTATTCCAGGTCAGCAAGAGGCTTTCCTCCACATAGTCATTCAGGGACCCAGGCTAATATTCAACATGTGGCACCTGAGGTTTCTGCAAGTACCACCAGGGTAGCCAGTGGGGAAGGTGAAAGAGCTAACTCTGCAGACTGCCTCCTAAACAAGTGAGGCAGAGGTTGCTCATAGTTCTTCCACTCACATTCTGCTGGTCAGACCTTAGTCACACAGCCACATCCAGCCGCAGGGATACTTGAGATTTTATTTCCAGCTAGGCAGCCATGTGCCTTGCTCAACTGTGACCATAAAAGAAGGAGAGGGAGAATGGAGGGGGAGGAGGGGGTGGTCAGCGACCATCTCCATCACATTTTGTATACATGTTTTTCACCATTATCTCAAAATCTGAAGACCCGTACTTGGAATGCAGTGTTGTTTTGTTTCTGGCATGAGTATTCAAGGAAGTGGGGTCAAATGAAGTTTCTCAAAATAAATTGTCAATAGAAGGACAGTGTGTCGTTAACGGAGTTGAATGCAAGCTTCTCTGTGTTTTTCCGGGATTGTTAAATTTGACATAAAACCTAGAGAGTCTCCTCCACAGAGGATAACTTCCAAAATGATAGGTTAGTTCACTCTTCATCAATTGTCCCTTCATTATTCATGAGGTGGATAACAGGGGCAAAGTTTTGCTCTACGCGGAAATAGAGTCACTTCATATATAGCTAAGAAACAGTAAGAGCTCGCTAAATAGTCTGATTCCCTGAGGGAAATAATCAAACTATCATATGTAAGATTCTTCAGTGAAAACAGTGAAGTGCAGATATTTAATGCCATATGATGCTTTCAGTCTTTTGTTCCCTCCTGCTCAGGAAGTCATGTTCTCCCCTCTGACTCACCCACCCAACAGCATCCCGCTCCTCTGTCTCCCTTTCATTCCCCAAAGAGGTAGCTTAGACCCCAAGATAGGTTTAGCCTCAAGGTCTTAAACTCTAACACTGACCCTGGTTAAATAGCAAGGTCCTTATTTATTCTGTTACTTCAGAAGTCACCATTTGGCTGTGCTCTGTATCCTCTCCTTGACCTTCAAGCAATATTTCTGCTTCTCCTTGTGTGCTATCCCCCCACCAGGAAGAAGCTTGCTTCTTGGGTTCCCCCAAAAGCAGACCCTGAGACAAGGACTTCAGTGTAGGCAATTTATTTGGAAAGCCATGTGAGGAAGCAAGAGAGGGAATATGGAAAGTAAGACCTGAAAGAATAAAAGCCAAAATTTGCCTTAACGTATGTGTTAACTCTGTAGGCAACTGAGGTTCAGTCTCACGGGGGACCCTCTGAAAAACTCAGAATGTCCCTCAGAACCATCCCAGTGAGAGACAGCTTGGATTTCATCACTAAATGCCATCTCTCAGTGGTTGAGAACTACAGGGGTAGGGGGAATGGGAAGGATGAAGTCCTGGGCACTTCCAAGCTGCCCTGTGAGCAGACTGAGTAAGTCTCCTTGGCAATCAAAAAAGCCCTCCCTCAAGTGGAGAAGCTGGAAGGCTGTGGTGGGCAACTGTACGCATGCTCAGAAACTGTGCTGGGCTGCAGGGGAGCTCAGAGATGCATTGAGTGGATCTGGAGCATGGCACCAACAGTGTCTCCTACGCTTGCCAACTTCTTCAGAACAAAGTCTCCTCTCCTCAGGACCCCAGATTCCTCCTCCCACTGACTGTTCTCCCAATGCGTAGAACCAGATTCCCAAGCCCAGAGTTCACAACTTCCTCCTCTTTGCTCTCGCAAACGTGTATGACAAAATCCACTGTTGCCCTCACCCTGGCTCATGGAGTTTTTTTTTTTTTTTCCTTACTCATTGTATCCATCACTAAATTGTGAGCTGCTCAAGGGTAGAAATTCTATCTCCTTTGCAAAGATTAACACACAGTAGGAGCTCCACAAATACCTGCAGAGTGAATAAATGGCAAATAATTGCCTCAATAATATACAGAAACTCCAAAGATCCTTCAACTTCTCTTTGTGAATGACATGACATTTCCACCTTAACTCACTCCTTGATATTGGCTACAAAAGCCATGCTGGTATTTCAAGAGAGACCCTGATCAAGCATATATCTGATAAGTAGAAGAGAAAGAATCTCTTCTGTGAAGCTCTGGGAGGAAAAAAAAATGCTTTTGTCAATTAACAAAAGGACATGAAAAAAACTTGTTCTCTAAAATCATTGACTGTCAGAAACTGCTGCTTGAAATCACATTTAGTGAGAATGAAACACCTCTTTTTTGCCTAGAGGATCTAAGTCATTTTAACACAGAAAAACAGCCTGGATTTCCAACCCAGATCCAGAGCTTCAGATAAGGGTTTTAAACACAACATTCCATACTTATCTCAACTGTGTAGTTTCCCAGGAAACAGGACCCTGAGTTCTCATCTCAGCCCAGGCCTAATGTCAACTCTTAATATACCCTCACCACTTTGCTCTGAGTGAGCCTATCACTGCTTTGTTGAAATTTTACTTAAACCCCACCATTTCCCCAAATACTAGAACAAGCTTGTGTCTCCCTTTGGTGAGGTGTCCTGTCATCCTTTTGGTGCATGAGTCCCCTTGCTCAGCAGGTTAACTTTGTTGGATGAGAAGTGTCTCCTTGGTGGTTTTTATCAGATGGACTTTAATCACCTCTGGCCAATTTGCTAGTAGCACAAATTGATCAAGATTGCTAGTCATTATCATAAAAAGTCCTTAGAGAGAGACACTGAGAAGACTGGGCACATAAACTTTGGTCAGGAGCTAAGTCATAATTTTTTTTGGAAGACCTAGGGCTTTGACTGTATAATGAACTTTTAAGAAGGGCAAATTTATATGGTAGACCCAAACCTAGAGTAGAAGGGATAAAGAGAACAACCAGGACAAGGTAAAACAATCATTTACTTTTTGCCCACCTGGAATGATAACCAGCCACCTTGTGAGAAACTTCCATTCCAACCTCTGTTCCAGTGGGAGCTGCAGTCCCCACCCCATGATTGGTCTAGGAATCAGCATGTGACCCAAGACTGGCCAATCAAAATTCTTCCTTAGATTTTCCCCCCAACATCTCAGTTATAAAGCTTTAAAAGCATAGGGGCACCTGGATAGCTCAGTCGGTTAAGCATCTGACTTCGGCTCAGGTCATGATCTCATGGTTCGTGAGTTCAAGCCCTGTATCTGGCTCTGTGCTGACAGCTCAGTGCAGCCTGGAGCCTGCTTCAGATTCTGTGTCTCCCTCTCTGCCCCTCACCTGCTCACGCTCTGTCTCTCAAAAATAAACATTAAAAAAAACTTTCTTAAGATATGATGCTGAATTTGTCTGTTGCCATGGTTTCAACTTCATGGGCAGCCAGCCTGACCTCAAAACGCAAAGGAAAGTATCTGCCCTTCTACTGTTTTTGTTTGTTTGGGGGTG
Organism: Puma concolor; assembly: GCF_028749965.1. Lineage (NCBI taxonomy): Eukaryota > Metazoa > Chordata > Mammalia > Carnivora > Felidae > Puma > Puma concolor. The sequence goes on along the minus strand of NC_141675.1, from coordinate 26,459,011 downwards.
GTTGTTTTATTTTGATTTTTGTCATTTGTAACTCAGAATCATCATTGTGACACTTAGGTAGACACAATCTAAAACTTTTTCCAGGGTCCAATATTAGATTTTCTTGAGTTTTATTCCCTTTCTGCAGATGCAAGCCTACATGTCTTTTTGTCAATGAACACCAGATAATTCAACATCTCTTCCTGTTTTCTTTTGCTACCAGGAATCCTAGAGTCAAATACAATATTCAGCAGCAACAAATATTTGTGCAGTTTACAAAATTTAGCCCTGGAAAGGATCTTTCAGATCATCTAGTCAAATCTCATTATTTTGCAGGGAAAACTTGAGGTCATAAAAGGTGATGCAATTTTCCCAAGAAACACATAAGCAATTAATGGTAATTTTCTTCAATGACCTCTACTCACTCTACTGCTGTTATATTCTCTCTGCTCTTCTACCTGAAAACTGCCTTAAATAACCATCTCCATTTTCATCTTCACTAATGGGAGGACAGATGGCAGAGGATGAAGGGATGATTCTAGGAAGTTATGGAGGGAAAGGGGCACCTATAACAGAATTTAACCAAGGAGTAAATATTTTTCAGGCCCTACTGAAAGCCTGGAAGTTTACATGGAGAGATGGAGTTCACAGTGATTCCAGAAAGGGAAGGGATTATTGAGGAGCCAGGGAAGAGAGTTTTAAGGCTGTCAAGAGAAGACTTAGGCTTGGTGCTATACACAGGAATTCCTAAAAAATGATTACAGCTCTAGTACTCTGAAAACTTAAAGACATTTACATGCGACTCATGGAATGAGTCAGGCAATGCTAGTCACAAGTTTGTAACTTGGTGTATTCAATTAAAGGTGTATAACAGCCAGCCTGCAACAGAATCTCAGATGTAAGCCACCCCTCACAAGCCCTCCATGGATGAAAAATAGCAAGAGGGGAAGTGATGCAAGAAATGTCATCTGTGATTCATAATGTCTTTATGAAGTCTTCAGGAGGTAAGATACTAGCTGCCATGAAGAAGACGGATAATTGTCAACTCCATGAACCAGCATCAGACCCCATCAGAAGAATATGCCTTAGCGAACAAACTAACTTCATTGGTAACATCAGCCTTGTCCGCCTCTCAAACATTGCTTGATCTGGAAGCTGGAAGGGACACTCAGGACCACAGTCTTGTCCTCCATCCTCATCCCTATAAACAGAGACCTAAAGACCTTCTTCATTTGGGGCCAGAAAGGAAGGTATGAGGATTTTTGGATCCCCAAAGATGAAGAACCCCAGTCATCACCAACAAATGCAAGCTGAAAATTCACAGTGGGAGTGGTACTTCATTGGCTCTTGGAATCCAGACTAATCCCAAACTCTATGTTCTTTGGAGAGACAAGATTTCTGCACCCATGACAAAGAGCAGATAGGAAGGACTTAAGAAACAAAACACAAACAAAAAGAACAGCCTATCTTCATATAGTCAAAGCCTACACTTTTGGTCATTCATGTAATATCATCATTTTTAAAACTATATCCAGAATATTCACTAATTCTGTAACACAACTTCATCAGGCTACAGGGCAAGAGATCCAAACCCATTGTGGGAGAAAAATAATTTGTTTTATGTCACATATTTAATGTTTATTTAGATAGAACTTATGGAAGGAAGAATAACAGTCCTTCCTAAAAAAAAAAAAAAAGTTCATTTTCATGCTATGACTTGCTAATTACAATAAGATCAAGAGATCATAGTCAGGGGATCAGTGATCCCAAGGTTAGCCATAAATTCAATCTTAATGACAAACATAGCTTTTAACTTTAAATGATAAACACTGCAGGCTATAATAAATATTCTAACAAATGTAGTTCCTCATAACACAAACTAATGATCCCAAGGTTACTAATCAACAATCTTTCCAAGGTTTATATTAAGTAAACTTTTGAGTATTACAGGAAACTCTGCCTTTCTAGAAAACTGACTTAGCCTGAAAGTCAACTTTATGATGCCAAGATACAGGTTAAAAGCATGCTTAATCCCATTTTTTGAAGTTTCTGCATAAGTCTTTTTTAATTATCATAATCTACATAAAGCAGTGCTTTCCATTTTCAAAGCACTTACTATTTTTTCAAAGTTACTGCTATGGAAATTATCAAACTTTGACTCAAAGATATTCTGACTGACTTATTATTTAATTCCTACACAAGCCAGATAGAGCTCAGTAAATTTTCCCATATCCTGAGTGTGATGCTATGGAAAATTCTTTAAAACATTTTCCCACAGTATGGCATGTAGGTTTTGGTTTTCATCTACACCCTAGGAGAAGTGTATTGCCCTAATCTGAATGGTCAAGTAGAACTTAATCAAAAGGCCACACACCAGAGATGGCTACCACCAGTGTTTTAGATGTTTTTATCTCCAACACCAGGTATTTTGTTAATTAACATGACCATTGGAAATGGATTCTTTGGTGAAATCAGTGATGTCCTACATACGGGAATTTCCACATATGCTACAGATGCTTCCCATCATTACACAAACAGGATATAAGAATTTAACAAGCCTGGTATATTTTTGGAAATGTTGCCTGAGAGATGATTCTCAAAAGTTCTGGGTCTAGCCCCTGATTTAAAAGGATTCTTGGGTTCCCTCACTTACCTAAACAGTGAGCCAAACCATATCCCTAGAACATTGTCATGTTAGAGAGACTTTCTTTTGTGCAAGGTGCTATCAAGAGCTACTACAAATGGTGCCTGGGTGGCTCAGTCAATTGAGCATCTGACTCTTGATCTTAGCTCAGGTCTTGATTTTAGGGCCATAAGTTCAAGCCCCACATTGGGCTCTGCACTGAGTATAAAGCCTACAGGGAAAAAAACAAAAAGACAAAACACAAAACACAAAACAAAACAAAAACAAAAACAAGAAAAAAAACTCCTACAAGATAAAGAACTAGAACTTTCCAGATCTTGCCAAGCAGGTGGTCTGTAAACTAACTCTAATTCCAACTTTACTCTGCTTGTTTGTTCCTGCTTAAGCATAAATGTCTAAATGCATAAATGTAACCTGAAACTTGCTCTCTTAGAACTTAATATAAAGACTTATATCTAGACTTACAGCTCTAGCCTCTAAGTATTGGACACAATAGATATTAATCAATAAGTAAAACAAAATAAAAACAAAGGGCATAATAATTATGAACAACCATGTCCACTTAAATCAGGTTTTAATACTGAGGCATCTACCTTTATTTTGTGGATTTTTTTTTCTCTGCTAAGTTATAACAGGAATTTAAACAGCTTATAATATAATGGTACTTCAAATAACAAACACAAAACAAAAGAAGGGGAGGAGTTAAGCTGGCAGAGGAGTAGGGGGACCCCAAGCTTGCCTTGTCCCTCAAACACAGTGAGATAAATATCAAATTATTGTGAATATCCAAGAAATTGATCGGACAACTGAGAGAACAAAACTGCACATACACAAGTAGAAAAATGACCACCTCATAGAAGGTAGGAGCTGCAGAGAGTTCATTTGGGCAAGAAAGGGGCTACAAGTGCTTTTAAGGGAAAAGAACCCTGATCACAAAGAGAGGAGCAAGGGAGAAAGAGAGAGAGACAGTGAAAACATGCACAAGTGATTCCACAAGAAAAACTCTTCCTAAACCCATTGATTGGAAAAAGGAAGGGGGGGATAAATAACCACAAGTTTTAATAAGCAACATAGAGCAAAGTCTGAAGTTTTAGAGGTCTGCACCATTACCAGAGTCATGCCTGTGCGCTTAGCAATGTTCCGGTGGGGAAGGAGGGCAGAGACTAGGAAGTGGGCAGCTCCATCTGAGTCATATGGAGAGAAACAGTTCCTCAGTCACATGGGGAGAAATAGTTCCTCTTCTTGGAGTGATGTGGGAGAGGTGGCACGGCCTCTTTGGGGACAAAAGACCCTGAGGGCACCATTGAGCTGCCCCATTCACTAGCATAGGAACAGGGACTCTGACTGCAGGCAGTGAGCCTTGGTGCCAGCTTCCTGCTATGCTTTACCATAAAATCCAAGGTGTTATGTGGTTGACCGACCATTTTTCTGGCCAGGAAAAAACAGCTCCTGGCCACAGCACAGGGAGGACCTCTGCCCGAGAATCATTGTGGGTCTGTGCCATGAGGGTCCCTGAAGTTTGGAGTTTTGAAACCCACCTGCACCTAAGATAAAACACAGGGGAACCAGGTGGACAGCTCAGACACAGGGAGAAGGCAGAGATCTGACACAAGCTAGGGACACAGGAGGGGTGATTGTTTGCTCTTCTATGAGGGCTTCCTGAGGAGTGGTGGGCGCAAGCTTGTCTACAGAGGGAAAAGATAAGTATTGGATTACGAATGTAGACAAAGGGTATTCAGCAACTCCTTAAAGCATAATAACATTCATATCATAGGAGTCCCAGAAGATGAAGAGAGAAAAAAAGGGGCAGAAGGTTTATTTGAACAAATTATAGTTGAAAATTTCCTTCAACTGGGGATGGAAACAGACATCGAAATCCAAGAAATAGAGAACTCCCATTAAATTCAACAAAAGCCAGCCATCACTAAGACATACCATACTCAAATTCACAAAATACAAAGACAAAGAAAGCATCCTAAAAGCAGCAAGGGGGGAAAAAGTCCTCACCTATAAGAGAAGACAGATCAGGTTTGCAGCACATCTGTCCACACAAACTTGACAGGACAGAAGGGAATGACATGATATATTGAACATGCTGAATGGGACAACTAGGCAGCCAAGAATACTTTATCCAGCAAGGCTGACATTCAGAATGAAGGGAGAGATAAAGAGTTTCCCAGACAAACAAAAACTAAAGGAGTTCATGACCACTAAACCAGCCCTGAAAGAAATACTAAAGGGGACTCTTTGCGGGGGGGTGGGGGGACCAAAAGCAACAAAGAGCATTACCAGAAACACCAACTCTACAGGTAACACAAAGGCATGAAATTCACATCTATCAATTATCACTCTGAATGTAAATGGACTAAATGCTCCAATCAAAAGACATAGGGTATCAGAATGGATAAAATAACAGGATCCATCCATAGGTTTCCTACAAGACACTCATTTTAGACACAAGGCACCTGCAGATTCAAAGCGAGGGAATGGATAACAATCTATCATGCTAATAGACATCAAAAGAATGACAGAGTAGCCATACTAATATCAGACAATCTAGACTTTAAACCAAAGACTGTAAAAAGAGATGAAGAAGGGCATTACATCATAATTAAGAGGTCTACCCACAGAGAAGATCTAACAATTATAAATATTTATGACAACTTGGAACACCCAAATATGTAAATCAGTTAATCACAAACATAAAGAACTCATTAATAATAATACAATAATAGTAGGGGGATTTGAAACCCCACTTATAGCAATGGACAGATCACCTAAGCAGAAAATCAACAAGGAAACAATAGCTTTGAATGACACACTGGAATGGATGGACTTAACAGATATATTCAGAACATTCAATCCTAAAGCAGCAGAATACACATTCTTCTCACATGCACATGGGACATTCTCCAGAATAGATTACATACTGGGTCACAAATCAGGCCTCAACAAGTACAAAAATATTGAGCTCATACCATGAATATCTTCTGAACACACGCTATGAAACTTAAAGTCAACCACAAGAAAAAAATTGGAAAGACCACAAATACATGGAGATTAAAGACCATCCTCCTAAAGAATGGTGGGATTGACCAGGAAATTAAAGAAGAAATTAAAAAGTACACAGAAGCAAATGAAAATGAAAACACAACAGTCCAAAACCTTTGGGATGCAAACGTAGTCCAAAAAGGGAAGTATATTGCAATACAGGCCTACTTCAAGAAGCAAGAAAAGTCTCAAATACACAACCTAATCTTACACCTAAAGGAGCTGGAAAAGGAATAGCAAAGAAAGCCTAAAGCCAGCAGAAAAGGGGAAATAATAAAGACTAGAGCAAAAATAAGTGATATACAAACAAACAAACAAACAAACCAGTAGAAAAGATCAATGAAACTAAGAGCTGGTTCTTTGAAAGAATTTATAAAATTGATAACCCCCTAGCTAGACTTATCAAAAAGAAAATAGAAAGGACCCAAATAAACAAAGTCACAAATGAAAGAGGAAAGATCACAACCAACATCACAGAAGTACAAACAATTATAAGAGAATATTATGAAAAATTATATGCCAACAAATGGGCAACCTGGAAGAAATGGACAAATTCCTAGAAACATAAAAACTACCAAAACTGAAACAGGAAGAAATAGATAATTTGAATAGACCCGTAACCATCAAAGAAATTGAAACACTGATCAAAAATCTCCCAACAAACAAAAGTCAAGGGCCATATGGCATCCCAGAAGAATTCTATCAGACATTTAAAGAAGAGTTCATACCTATTCTTCTCAAACTGTTCCAAAAAATAGAAATGGAATGAAAACTTCCAAACTCATAAGGACAGCATTACCTTGATTCCAAAACCAGACCAAGATGCCATTAAAATGGAGAACTATAAGCCATATCCCTGAGGAACATGGATGCAAAAATTCTAAACAAGATACTAACAAATAGAATCCAACAGCACATTAAAAGAATTATTCACCATGACCAAATGGGATTTATTTGGTTCAGTATCTGCAAATCAATCAACGTGATACACGACATTACTAAAGAGAATAAGGACCATATGATCTTCTCAATAGATGCAGAGAAAGCATTTGACAAAATATAGCATCCATTCTTAATGAAAACCCTCATTAAAGTAGGAATTGATCAACATCATAAAGCCACATATGAAAGACGCACAACTAATATCATCCTCAATGGGGAAAACCTGAGAGCCTTTCCCCTACAGGCAGGAACAAAACAGGGATGGCCACTCTCACCATTACTGTTTAACATAGTACTAGAAGTCTTAGCCTCAGCAATCAGACAACAAAAAGAAATAAAAGGCATCTAAATCAGCAAGGAAGAAGTCAAACTTTCACTATATGCTCACAACATGATCCTGTATGTAGACAACCTGAAAGACTCCACCAAAACATTGCTAGAACTAAGACACAGATTTGGCAAAATCGCAGGATATAAAATCAATTTACAGAAATTGGTTGCGTCTCTATACACTGATAATGAAGCAACAGAAAAAAAAAAATCAAGGGTTCAATCCCATTTACAACTGTACCAAAAACAGTAAGATACCTAGCAATAAACCTAACCAAAGAGGTAAGTGATCTGTACTCTGAAAACTATAGAACATTTATGAAAGAAACTGAAGAGGACACAAGACAATGGAAAAACATTCCATGCTCATGGATTGAAAGAACAAACATTGTTTGTTAAAAGAACAAACATTGTTTGTTAAAAGAACAAACATTGTTAAAAGAATATTGTTGCATTTAATGCAACCCCTATCAAAACCACCAGTATTTTTCACGGAACTAAAACAAACAACCCTAACATTTGTATGGAACCTCAAAGACCCTAAATAGCCAAAGCAATCCTGACAACGAAAAGCAGAGCTGGAATCATCATGATTCTGGACTTCAGGCTATATTACAAAGCTGTAGTTGTCAAGACAGTATGATACTGGCACAAAAACAGACACATAGATCAAGGGAACAAAATAGAAAATCCAGAAATGCCCCCATACTATATGGTCAACTAATCTTCAACAAAGTAGGAAAGAATATCCAATCAAAAAAAGACAGCCTATTCAACAACTAGTATTGGGAAAACTGGACAGCAACATGTTAGAATGAAACTGGACCACTTTCTTACACCATACATAAAAATAAATTCAAAATGGATGAAAGACCTAAACGCGAGACAGGAAAACATCAAAATCCTAGAGGAGAACACAGGCCACAGCCTCTTTCCCCTTGACCGGAGCAACTTCTTACTAGACACATCACCAGAGGCACGGAAAACAAAAGCAAAAATAAACTATTGGGACTTCAAGATAAAAAGCTTCTGCATAGCGAAGGACATAATCAACAAAACTAAAAGGCAGCCTACAGAATGGAAGAAGATATTTGTAAATGACATATCTGATAAAGGGTTACTATCCAAAATCTACAAAGAACTTATCAAACTCGACATCCAAAAAACAAATAATCCTGTGAAGAAATGGACAGAAGACACCCAGATGGCTAACAGACACACGAAAAGATGCTCAATATCACTTATCATCAGGGAAATACAAATCACAACCACAATGAGATACCATATCATACCAGTCAGAATGGCTAAAATTAACAACACAAGAGACAACAGGTGTTGGTGAGGAAGTGGAGAAAGGGGAACCCTCTTACACTGTTGGTGAGAATGTAAATTGGTGCAGCCACTCTGGAAAACCACATGGAGGTTCCTCAAAGAGTTAAAGATAGAATTACCTATGATCCAGCAACTGCACAGCTAAGTATTTCCCCAAAGGATCCAAAAATACAGATTTGAAGGCATATATGTACCTAATGTTTATAGCAGAATTATCAACAACACCCAAATTATGGTAAGAGCCCAAGTGTCCACTGACTGATGAATAAAGAAGATGTGGTATACACCCCCGACACACACACACACAATGGAATATTGCTCAGCCATCAAAAAAATGAAATATTGCTGTTTGTAACAATATGGATGGAGCTATAGTGTATTATACTTAGTGAAATAAGTAATTCACAGAAAGACAAATACCATATGATTTTACGAATTAAAGAAACAAAACAGATGAACGTATCTGGGTAGGGAAAAAGAAGGGGGGGGAACAAATCATAAGAGACTCTTAAATACGTAGAAGAAACTGAGGGTTGCTGGAGGGGTTATGGGTAGGAGATGGGCTAAATGGGTGATGGGTATTAAGGAGGGTACTTGTAGTAAGTCCTGGGTGTTGTATGTAAGTGATGAATCACTGAATTCTACTCTTGAAATCAATACAGCACTGTATGCTAAGTAACCAGTATTTAAATAAAGAAAAAAAAAAGACCAATTGAGAAAAAAATAAGAATGGAGAAAAATGAGTAAAAACCTGTGGGCTGAAAAGAGGAAGAACAAATGAGCATAGGACTTAATATTGAACTTCCTAACAGGGCAAGAGTTGGGTGATTGGTCCAGAACAGTTCCTCAAAACAATCCTGGTCCACCCCAGCGATGCTGCACCTGAACAGTATGACCCTCGCGAGCCTTTTTGGGTTCATGACCTTCATTCTGAACTGCTCACCGCACCTTTCCTAGGGCTCTTCCTGTCAGCTGGCATCTGACTGGTTTCCTGTTCGCTGCCTCAGCTTCCTCCTCGGACCTAAAAACACTCAGTATGCTTTGCCCAAACATAATTTGAAGGTTATCATAATTCTCATACAAATGGTAATAAGCACACTCAAAGTTGTATTCATTTCATTAATGTGGGAACTAGCAGAAAGGCAAAGACAGTTCTAGGAGGCTATGAGAAATTTGGTTCATATGGTCAGATGTACAATGTTGAGGAATGCCACACAAGGCAATAAAACTGTAATGTCTGAGTAATCTCCTCTACTGGACAAGAAAAAAAAAATCCATTGTTAGTTTAATGCAACTTAATCTCTAACTTTTTAGAGCTGTGTAATGAATAGGATCTAATCAACTTGTGAATAGCAAATCAAACAAAGTTCCATTCCCTGAGCTTCAGATGATCCTGAGACAGGCTTAGAAAATGCTCTGGCATGCCATTTAAAATGTCAGACAATCATCTTTTTACTTCCTTCTCAGGTTTTAGATAATTCTCCTGAACACTTTTTTACTAATGTCGGTCAACCAACAAGTGACCTGTTTTCCCTCTGATTGTGCTGCCAGGAGCAACCCCCAACAACCCCACTTGCACACGCACACATGACATTGCCTCCCATTGCTGGGGCAGAGCCATGAGGTTTGCTCTAGCTGTCCTGATAGGCCTTATCTACTACCTTTCCTTGCTCAACAGGAGGCCAGTTCATGGGTGGAGCAACACGTTTCCAGACCCTGCAGACCTAAGGATCTCACGTGCTGATCGTTATAAAAACCTCTGGTGGATTCTGATTCCATTAATCTGGGATGGCGTTTGGGTATTTTTAACAATCATCCTCAAGGCATTCTTGCTTTTCTGCTTCCCACCTCTGCTTCCCTCCTGATTCATTTACTTCACATGGTCTTGGTTCATGGGAATGTGCAGGAGGATAAACTATTTACAAACTTATACATGCTATTAGTCTGTCCTTCCCTACCTCCCACCCTATTCGGAGGAATGGCACTAAGATATGTGCCCCCTTCTCCAGGCAACCTCATGAACTAATCAAAAATCCTTTGTTTCAGCACGACTGAGGATTCAACCGGGCGTTTGCAGGAAGAGATGACAGGGGCCATTATCTGGATTGAGAAAGGAGGCAGAAATGCTGTGAGACTATACTCTTGGAGTGGGGTTTGGGGTCTCCACACAGGACAGACTCTGGGCCGGGCACGCCCGGTAAGCCCCAGTAGATGGGGGCCCATGCGGGAGGCCTGAAGAGTGCCTCCTTAGCTTGCTAGGAGCCAGGTGGGAAAACCAGTCCTGAGGATGGCCACCACTATGGAACTCAAGGAGTCACAGTCCGAGGGAGAGCACCTTGGACTCATGACCCCCTCCTCGCTCCAAGCTGAGAATTTGTATTTGGCCCTGCAGAGACGAGAACCTCAGTAATATCTGAAGTTTCCTGCCAGCCAGGTAGAGGGATCCTTGGAAGAGGTCACCACAGTGAGAGAAAAAAGTACAGAGTTGAGAGCAGGGACTCTGGGGCCAGATAGTTCTAGGTTTAAATTCTGGCCCTGCCCCTTATTAGCTGTGTGACTTGAGCCAGTTACTTATTCTGAAACTCAAATGCAGTGGAGTAAAAGTCACACCTGCTACATCTACAGCCCTCAGCAGGGATGAACTACGTCCTTAAGAACAATTTTAGGGGCACCTCAGTGGCTCAGTCAGTTAGGTGTCCAGTTTGAGCCCCACGTCGGGCTCTCTGCTGTCAGTGTGGAGCCTGCTTCAGATCCCCTGTCCCTCTTTCTCAAAAAAAAAAAAAAAAAAAACTTAGGGACACCTGGATGGCTCCGTGAGTTAACCACCCAACTCTTGGTTTCAGCTCAGGTCACAATCTCGTGGTTCGTGGGTTCAGGCCCCATGTCAGGCTCTGTGATGACAGTGTGGGGCTTGCTTGAGATTCTCTCTCTTTCTGCTCTTCCCCCACTGGTTCATTCTCTCTCTCTCAAAATAAATAAACTTTAAAATAAATAAACTTAAAAAAATAATATTACCCATCGGCAAAAGTGTCTTACTTCTGACTGTTTCTCACTTTGTTCTGCAGGAAGTTGAGTTCCTAAGATTTAAGCTTGTTTCTGCAAAGCTGCTGTGGAGTCGGTGCAGGGTGGGGTTGGTGGAGAGATTTGGACCAAGTATGCAGGAATTTGACTTAAGACCTAAGGAAGGAAATATATACAGATATAAATATATGTACATATATGTATTATCCCTCTCTATGTTCAGCTGTTTGATGATTTATTTAATTTACAAATTATCTGTGCAGCTGAATTTATTTTTTTTAATCTTTGTGCTGCACACACACGCACGCACACACACACACACAAAATACATGTCCCAGGGTATTAACAAAAAATCTAAAAAATACAAGCAAGCCTAAAGGAAAAATAAACATCACCCATAACACAACCCATCACTCAGAAATAACCTCAGGGATCCTTTTAAAAAGGAAAATGTGCCTTGTTTTGCTCTTTGAAGGTTGTTTTCCTTCCTGTGTTTGGAAGTGGTGTGAGATGAGCCAGGTACTGCCCAGAGGGGGGAAAAAAAAGAATGGCCCAGAGGGCAGAGATGAAGACTTGGGTTGGCCACATGACCACCAGCAGCTGAGTTGATCTCTCTGATCTACACAGCACGGCCACGGGCAGGGTTTTCTTGGCAGGTCTTTCCTGAATCCAAAGGATAAAAGCTGAACTTTCAGCAAATTTTAGCCTCTGGCTCCAGCTTCTGAACACAATGCTGGAGATGTCAGTCTTTCTGCAAAGCTCATTTAAAATCTGGAATGAATGAGCTGATTGCCAGAGGAAAGAGGAAAAAATCTGTTTCCCCATCTATCTGATCAGAGCTTAGACCAGAATTCAGGCTGCCAGGCACATTTACAGCCCAAAGGCAATCGTCCAGCCACACTCCTGGCAGAGATGTGCACCTTGGATCTGTGTTCTCCCTGAGTGGTTTCCTTTTTTCCCCAACCTGGAGAGAGATAAGTGTCTTAGTTAAAGCAGAGCCTTAGACACAGCAACCTGGAGGCAGGTGATTAATTTGGAAGGTAAGGCCAGGAAGCAGGAGAGAGGAAGGCAGGGAAGGAGGAAAGGCAGACCGGAGCTGTGTTACCAAACCAGGTGAGGGCCTGATCCTGCTGCAGCCTTGTGAGAAGTAAACCACACTGAATGGCTCAGTTACCTCTTAGCTGAGCGTCGCTTCCAAGGGCATCAACTTCAACCAAGCTTACTAAAAAGCCCAATGGACTGCCCCCCTTAGCATTAGAGAAAGCCCTGGATTAAAAAGAGGGGAGGGGCACTTGGGTGGCTCAGTCATTTAAGCTTCTGACTTCTGCTCAGGTCATGATCTCATTGTTCAGGAGTTCGAGCCCTGCGACAGGTTCTGTGCTGACAGCTGGGAGCCTGGAGCCTGACTTCAGATTCTGTGTGTGTGTGCGTCTCTCTCTGCCCCTTCCCTGCTTGCTCTCTGTCTCTCTCAAAAATAAATAACCATTTTAAAAAAAAAAACGTGGAGATGTTCAGGGCCCCTGGGTGGCTCAGTCAGTCACGCATCTGACTTCAGCTCAGGTCATGATCTCACAGTTTGTGGGCTTGAGCCCCACGTCAGGCTCTGAACTGACAGCTCGGAGCCTGGAGCCTGCTTCGGATTCTGTGTCTCCCTCTCTCTCTGCCCCTCCCTCCCCCCATCTCTCTCAAAAATAAATATTTTAAAAATTTTTTCAAAAAGAGGGGAGATTCAGGGGCCACACTTGAGGGGCGAGTCATCAGGGTAAGGGGCTTCTGGGCTCCCCCTGCACTCTCCACCACAGCAGCTGCTGAAGTCAGAGGTGGCCGAGGGGACGTGAAGGGGGGGCACAGACAGTGTCCGCTTCAGCATAGCGTGAGCTGGCTGCAGACCCATCCTGGCCCCAATTTCCAGACTTCCAGCTTTAGGCGCATTCCAGCATTAACCTCATTTCACAGTTGAGGTTCAAAGAGTTTGAATGGCTTGCAATTTCGCACCCCCAGAAAGTGGGAACAAAGGACTGAATCTGGGTCTCCTGCTACCTGACACAGTCTTCCTTCAGCCCCAGCCCCACTCGTGACGGCAGGACACGGAGATCCTTCCCTCTCTTCTTTTCTTACAAAAAGCTCCCCTACCTGGAATCTCAAAGCAGCCCAGCACTTCCCCTGGAGCCCCCCCCTGGTCCCACCGAATGTCAGTGTCGTGCAGCCTGTAGTTAAACACATGAGCTCTGGGTTCCTGGCTCTGCCATTCTGACCTTGAGCTCATTACCTAGTCTGTGCTTCAGGTACCTCAGCTATAAAATGTGATAATCATAGTATCTAATTCATAGCACTGATTGAGGCTGAAATGAATTAATATTTATAAAGCACGAAAAGGCAGCCCTGTTCTTGGGAAGTGCTCAATAAATTCAGTCCTCACTCAACAGATATTCACTGAACACCTACTTTATGTCAGACACTGTTCTAAGTTCTGAAGATGTGGCAGAAAACGAACAGATAAAACTTCTTCTCTCTCATTTCCCAGACCAATGATTCTCAAACTTGCGTGTGCATCACTGGGTGTTATGCGTAGGGCATGAAACACTGGATTCTACTCCTGAAATCATTATTGCACTGTATGCTAGCTCACTGGGATGCAAATTTTAAAATAAAAATAAAATAATTTTTAAAAATTAAAAAAAATGCATAGTGCTATTCCATTTGTATTTGGCAAAGAATAGATATTGTGCAAAATACGTATTTATACATTTGCCTGCATGTATATGGTATACACAAGCATTTACCTACGTATGTTCAGCGGTATAGCAAGGGAGGAGGTAGGCTGCTATACAGTCTAATCCATAGGAAGGAGTATTTTACCCTGGGCAATGTTTAGAATTCCTAGTGCATGGTGCTAATGACAAATAGACAAAAAACAAACAAAAAAACAAACTTGAGTGTGCATCAGAATTACTTCCAGGGTTTATTAAAACACAGGTAAACGGGTCCCACTTCCAGGGTTTCTGATTCAAAAGGTCTGGGGTAGGGCCAGGAAGTTTGCATTTCTGACAAGTTCCCAGGTAAGGCTGCTGCTGCTGGTGGAGGAGCTGATCTTCTAGAATCATTGTCTAGATGGTAAAGTAAGTAAAGACAGCATATGCCAGATGGCAATTAGTAATGTGAAGAAAAACAAAGCAGGGAGAAGGAGGTGGGTGATAGCTCATCCACAGGGCCCAGAGGAGATTTCTCTGATTAAGGTACTGTTTGAGGAAGGGCCTGAGGGAAGTTAATGAGCAATTCAGGTATTCTGAGTGGAGAAAATACAAGGCAAACAACAACAAGTGCAAAGGCCCTGGGGAAGGAGCATGCCTTAGGAAATCAAGACTGCTGCCAGGTAAGAGGACACCTTGGTGTCAATCATGCCAAGAACAGAGAGTGCCAAGTGCAGCCCAGGCTGGATTTCTGCTCTCTCTGCCCCCTTGGTTGGGTGCTTCCTACAGAGCTCAATTCACACAACGGAATGTGGTGGTTCTGGGAGGACTCAAGGAACAGCAAGGAGGTCTAAGAGGCTGGAGCTGACTGAGGCGAGGAGTGGTAACAGAAGATGAGGTAAATATGTCTTCTAAGTTACAGTAAGGACGCTGGCTTTTACCCTGGATGAAATGAGAGCCATCAGACAGCTCTGAGCAGAGAAGTGATAGGATTTAACTTAAAATCACACTGCCTGGGAGGTGAAAAGAGAGGGCAAAGGTGGGAGCAGGGCAACTACTTGAGGAGGTTATAAGTATTAGTTTTACAGAAGTATCACTTCTTTTTTTTTTATTTTTTTTAATTTTTTTTTTTTTAACGTTTATTTATTTTTGGGACAGAGAGAGACAGAGCATGAACGGGGGAGGGGCAGAGAGAGAGGGAGACACAGAATCGGAAACAGGCCCCAGGCTCCGAGCCATCCGCCCAGAGCCTGACGCGGGGCTCGAACTCACAGACCGCGAGATCGTGACCTGGCTGAAGTCGGACGCTTAACCGACTGCACCACCCAGGCGCCCCCAGAAGTATCACTTCTGCAGGGAGTGGCTTCCTGTAATAAGCCTAGTGATGCCCAGCCTTGAGCGACTGCCTAGGAGGGCAGGAGTTATAGGAAACTCCATCATATCCTAGCTAAAGTATTTAGACAGTCACCATTATGCATTTTCCCTACATTGTATCATTTAATGTCCCAGGAACTCCATGAGCTGAATATTAACAATACAAATGGATAAAATGAGGCTCAGAGAAATGAAGCATCTTTCCCAAATTCTCACAGCAAGGTCTCTCAGACCTCAAAGAAGGCCTCTTGTGTCCTTTCCCTGTCTCCTGGATAATAGCTGAAATATTGTAATTAACTAATGAATAACTTTTAAAAATGTAAGTTAGTGCTGATTCCAAGTTGTCCCGATGGTACTGTCATTCTTAGTCACTTCCTTCTATGTTTTCTTGGCCTAGAGAGGACTGGAGTTGGACTGGGAGCTAGAAATTCCATCTCACCCGGGTAAACCCATGTAACCCTCGCTGTAAAAGCTTTCTAGGGAAGCTGAAAATAAGGTTTAAGAACCAATGTAGAAAAGCGTCCAAGTTACTATTGCTGCATAACAAAGTACCCCAACACTTGAGGCAACCGTTTCATTTTGCTCACTACTCTGGGTCAGGGATTCAGGAAGGGCTTGACTACAGTTTTCGCTCCTGGGGGTGTCCAACATGGTTGGGGTATCTAATGAAGTTGCAGCCAGATGTCAGCTGGGCCTGTGCTCATCTAATGGCTCCACTGTCCTGGAGGTCCAGATGTCACCCTCACTCACATGGCCACCAGTTAGTCCTTTCTGTGGCTGGAAGTTCAGCTGAGCTGTCGATTGGAGTGCCTACACGCGGCCACTCCAGCCTGGTGGTCAGGGTGGTCAGACTTCTTTCAGAATGGTTGCTTCCCATAGTGCGAGCTCCCAAACTGAACTGGGTAGAAGCTACATGGCCTTTTATGGCATAGCCTCAGAAATCAGAGCATCACTTGACCACAACTATTTCTTGAAGCAGTCACAACCCATCCAGGTTCAGAGGGAGGGGACATACAGTCCACCTCCCGATGGGAGGTGCATCAAAGAATGTGCAGACATGTAAAACTTCCGCCAAAATGTCATCTGGTGGCGTTCAAAATGTATCTGCCTAACTCATATACTCTGCTGGTGGGAAAATAAATTAACATAAGCCCCATAGAAACCAATTTGGGAATATGTATCAAAATTACAAATGCATATACTCTTAGATGGATCAATTCCACTTCTGGGAATTTAACTTCCGGATGTGGTCAACGCAAATTACAAGTCAACTCCAATATTTCAGGAGTGTTCGAGAAGTAGAGCCAGCATTTCCACTAAAAAAAGAAAAAAAAAATCTGGGTGCATTTCTCCATTTAAGGAGACCACAACACTATTAAGTCTATTAGATGATCCTAATTATTATTACGTGGCCTTCCATGTGCCCAGCATGCTACCTGCTTTATACCTATTCTTTCTAATCTTTTGCACAACTCTCAAAGGTCAATTATTTCTAGCTCTCTAGAGGTTTGGAAAAATGTGACCTGCCCAAGGCCACAGTTAAGTAGGGGACCTAAAATTCAGATCCAGTTATCCCTGACTCCATATCCCAATCTTCAGCTTGCAGTAGCATAATGCAGTCTTTAACATCATATGCTTGCATTTGAGAATCTCTAGTCTTTTTGCATTCCCCATCCACTGCACAATGTTTCATTACAAGTTGTTTCCTGACAGAAGTAACATAGAAAGATAAACCCATACGATTCTTTGAAGGAGACCGACTGTGAGATTAATGTTTATACTGAAAATTTCCTTAGAAATGAAAATTATTCTTGAAATGTGTAAGTATAAACATTGTTAGTTGGCATATCTTAATAAATTCCCAGAAATTGCATCTCAGCACATTTTCCCTCATCTCTACTCTTGCCAACATTGTGTGAAGACAGCTGAAGATATAAGAATAGAGGTTAATACGAATCAATAATGGTTGTTTATTGCCCAAAATGGAGTAAGCATAGGTAATGGGCAAAAATGCTTTGTCTTAGTAAGTTAGCCAACATCTTCCCCATCCCCTGATTCCTCACAAGTGTCACTGAACGTAGCTGCCCCATGGAAGTTGCCCCATCGAAGGAGCTGCCCCATCCCAGCACTTTACACACACTCACACACTTACACACATGTGCACATCCACACATCCTGCACCTGAAATTTACTCCTGCTTTTTTTTTTTTTCACTGAAATATAAAGGCACAAAAAATTCCCCAACTCAGCAAACTTTCCCAGTTGTTGAGCCAACTGGACCACTGCCTTGCTCAGACTTTTAGAATAGCTCCATATTCCTCATTGCAATAAATCCACACTCCTTTAATCAGTAAAATTTTAAAGTACTGTATTCTAAGAAGTAGATAAGAAAGTAAAACTTCCATGTTCATTCTACAAGGCCAGCATTACTCAGATACCAAAAACAGACACAAAGACACGCCAAAAAAAAAAAAAAAAAAAGCAGCTATAAGCCAGTATCTCTGATGAACATAGATGCAAAAATCCTCAACAAAATATTAGCAAGCCAAATTCAACAATACATTATAAAAATTATTCACCACAATCAAATGAGATTTATTCCAGAGATGCAAAGGTAGTTCAACAATCACAAATCAATGTGATCTATTACATTAGTAGGAGAGACGATAAAAACCATAAGAGTATCTCAAAAAAAAAAGCATTTGACAAAATAGACATCTGCTCATGATAAAAACTCTCAACAAAGTGGGTTCAGAAGGAATATGCCTCAAAATAACAAAGTCCATATATGAAAAACCCACAGGTAACATCATACTCAATGGTGAAAAACCGAAAGCGTTTCCTCTAAGATCAGGAACAAGACAGGGGTGTCCACTCATCACTTTTATTCAACACAGTACTTGAAGACCTAGCTTCGGCAATCAAATAAGAAAAAGAAATAAAAGGCATCCAAAGTGGTAAGGAAGAGGTTAAAGGTGTCACTGTTCACAGATGACATGATACCATATAGAGAAAACCCTCAAGACTCCACCAAAAAACTATTACAACTGATACATGAATTCAGTGCAGTTGTAGGATACAAAATTAATATATAGAAACCAGTCACATTTCTATACGCTAATAACAAAGTGGAAGAAAGAGAAATTAAGAAAACAATTCCATTTACAATTACACTGAAAAGAACAAACTACCTAGGAATGAATTTTACCAAGGAGGCGCAAGACCTATACTATGAAAACTATAAGACATTGATGAAAAAGGACACAAACAAGTGGAAAGATATGTCATGCTCATAGATTTGAAGAACTAATAGTGTTAAAATATCCATACTCCCCAAAGCAATCTAGCAATCTACAGATTCAATGCAATCCCTATCAAAATATCAATGGCATTTTTCATAGAACTAGAACAAATACTCCTAAAATTTGTATGGAACCGCAAAATTAAACCCTAACTAGTCAAAACAATCTTGAGAAAGAACAAAGCAGGAGGTATCACAATCTCAGATTTCAAGATACACTACACAACTATAGTAATCAAAATAGTATGATACTGGCATAAAAACAGATACATAGATCAGTGGAACAGAATAGAGAGCCCAGAAATAAATCCACACCTATATAGTCAATTAATCTACAGCAAAGGAGGCAAGAATATACAATGGGGGAAAGACAGTCTTTTCAATAAATGGTGTTGGAAAGACTAGATAGCTACATGCAAAAGAATGAAAGTGGACCATTTTCTTACACTCTATACAAACATAAACTCAAAATGGATTAAAGACCTAAAAATGAGGCCTGAAACCATCAAACTCCTAGAAGAAAACATTAATCTCTTGGCCATCACTTGTAGCAACACATGTATAGATAGGTCTCTTCAAACAAAGGGGGGAAAGCAAAACTAAGCAATTGGGACTACGCCAAAATAAAAAGCTTTCGCACGGTGAAGGAAACCATCAACAAAACAAAAAAGCAAGCTACTGAATGGGAAAAGATATTTGCAAAGGATGTATCTGATAAGGGGTTAATATCCAAAAAAACACAAAGAATTCATATAACCCAACACCAAAAAGACCCAAACGATTCAATTAAAAAATGGGTAAAGGACCTGAATAGACATTTTTCCAAAGAAGACATACAGATGGCCAACAGACACATGAAAAAGATGCTCAACACCACTAACCATCAGGGAAATGAAAATCAAAACCACAATGAGATATCACCTCACACAAGTCAGAACGGCTAGTATCAAAAAGGCAAGAAATAACAAGTGTTGACAAGGATGTGGAGACAAGGGAACCCTTGTGCACTGTTGGTGGGAATGTAAATTAGTGCAACCACTGGATAATAGTATGGAGGATCCTCAAAAACTTAAAAATAGAATTACTGCATGATCCAGTTATTCTACTACTGGGTATTTTCTCAAAGAAAATGAAACACTAATTCAAAAAAATATATGCACCCTATGTTTATTACAGTATTATTTACAATAGCCAAGATATGGAAGTAACCCAAGTGCCTACTGATAGATGAATGGATAAAGATACATATATAAGAAACATAAATAAGAAATTTTATATATATATACATACATAACATATATAACACATATAACACATATAACCCATATAACACAACACATATAACACGTATAACACCTATATAACCTATATACATATAACACCTATATAACCTATATATATATATATATATATAAAACACCTATATAACCTATATAACATATATAATATATATATATAGGGGTATCTGGGTGGCTCAGTTGGTTAAGTATCCAACTTTGGCTCAAGTCTTGATCTCATAGTTCATGAGTTCAAGCCCCATGTTGGTCTCTGTGCTGACAGCTCAGAGCCTGGAGACTGCTTCGGATTCTGTGTCTCCCTCTCTCTCTGCCCCTCCCCTGCTCATGCTCTGTCTCTCTGTCCCAAAAATAAACATTAAAAATTTTTTTAAAAAGATATATATATAGTATTCTGCCATAAAAAAGAATATCTTGTATGGATAAAGAAATTGTGGTTTATATACACAATGGAATACTATGTGGCAATGAGAAAGAATGAAATATGGCCCTTTGTAGCAACGTGGATGGAATTGGAGACTGTTATGCTAAGTGAAATAAGCCATACAGAGAAAGACAGATACCATATGTTTCACTCTTATGTGGATCATGAGAAACTTAACAGGAACCCATGGGGAGGGGAAGGGAAAAAAAAAAAGAGGTTAGAGTGGGAGAGAGCCAAAGCATAAGAGACTCTTAAAAACTGAGAACAGGGGCGCCTGGGTGGCTCAGTCGGTTAAGCATCCAACTTCAGCTCAGGCCATGATCTCACGGGGTTCGTGGGTTTGAGCCCTGCGTCGGGCTCTGTGCTGACAGCTCAGAGCCTGAAGCCTTCTTCAGATTCTGTGCCTCCCTCTCTCTCTGCCCCTCCCCTGCTCATGCTGTCTCTCTCTGTCTCAAAAATAAATAAAAACATTAAAAAAAATTTAAAAAACTGACAACAAACTGAGGGCTGATGGGGGGTGGGAGGGTGGGGAGGATGGGTGATGGGTATTGAGGAGGGCACCTGTTGGGATGAGCACTGGGTGTTGTATGGAAACCAATATGACAATAAATTTCATATATTAAAAAAAAAAAGAATGTCTTGTTATTTGCAACAACATGGGATGGAACTAGAGGATATCATGCTAAGTGAAATAAGTCAGAGAAAGATAAATAACATATGATTTTACTTATATAGAATGTAAAAAAGTAAAACAAACCAAAAAATTCAAACAAACAGACTCTTACAGACAGAGTACAAACTGGTCATTGCCAGAGGGATAGTGGGTGGTAGGATTAATAGGTACGAACTTCCAATTATAAAATAAATAAGTCACAGGTATTAAAAATCCAGTATAGGGAATATAGGCAATGATATTGTGATAACATTAGATGATGACAGATGGTCACTACACTTACCATGATGATCACTGAATAATATATAGACTTGTCTAATCAATATGGTGTACACCTGAAAGTAACATAACATTGTATGTTAATTATAGTTTAATCCTTAAAATCGTAAAAGTATGTGTAAAAAAAATATGAAACATCACTCCCAAATTTCTTCCTTTCTGCTACACTAAGTCCAGTCTCTGACACTTCTGTATAAACCAAATCCACTCCCCAAGAACCTCCCTGTAGTACCCATTATACGTCTCTTTTTCCCAATGCCATCCAGTATTTTAGGACCTTTAGAATCCAACTTAACAGTTGGTTGTCTATGACCTCGTAAACTCTTTAATTCAGGGCTCCCCAAATGCTGGTGTGCATAAGAAGCACCTGGAGGGTTTTAAACAGATTGCTGGGCTCCACTCCCAGGGTTTCTAATTCAGCAGGTATGGGACGGGGCTCAAGAACCTGCATTTCTGACGAGCTCCCAGGCGATGCTGCTGCTCCGGGGACTGCAGCGAGGGAGCCACTGGTGTAGGGAAAGAGCAGGCTGTTTGCTAGCTACCTGAATCTGGGCAAATGACAGAGACGTTCTTCATCCACACTCTCACTTCCAACAACTGTGGAAAGAACGGAAGTAATGTGTTTTAAATGTTTAGTACAGTCCTGGTGCAGAGTAAGAGCTCAATACATGGGAGCTATTATTTCTAGCAGAAAAAAGATCAGACTTCCTGGGGATTAACTAGATAACAAAGGCAACACCTAGGCTGTGGCTTAACAAAATTCTGGGCTGTATTAGCAGGACGGCCACGTCCCTTGCCAGAACCTGAAAGGAAGCCAAGCAAATTTTCACTCGTCTGCTTATGTAAGTCTTTATCCAGGAAGGGCAACTGAGAATAACATTTCCCATGTTTATAAGACCTCTCTCGGGGCGCCTGGGTGGCGCAGTCGGTTAAGCGTCCGACTTCAACCAGGTCACGATCTCACGGTCCGTGAGTTCGAGCCCCGCGTCGGGCTCTGGGCTGATGGCTCAGAGCCTGGAGCCTGTTTCCGATTCTGTGTCTCCCTCTCTCTCTGCCCCTCCCCCGTTCATGCTCTGTCTCTCTCTGTCCCAAAAATAAATAAACGTTGAAAAAAAAAATAAAAAAAAAAGACCTCTCTCAAAGCTGAACACCTGTGATTTATTCAAATCGCAATTAAATAGGGAAGTTTACTATTATTTTCACATTATTGTAAATTGTACTAACAGTGACAAGAAGCAAAATAACCTAGAGTCTGTCCCAAACTGTCTTATCGTGGCTCTTCATTAGAAAAAAAAATAAAGTAGAATCTTAAGAAAAGCTTCAGGAATAATTTATAATTACAAAACCAGCTCTGACTACCTTTGTTGGCAAGGGTATCTGAAAAGAAGGTCCACGTTTGCAGAATCCTGGACTGTGGTGGGGGTGTAGCTCTTTGCAACCTAATCCATCCAGGGGAAGGGGTGGGGGGCGGAAAAGCTGGCATCCAACCTGATCAGACCCTGCCGCACCGGCCTGCGGCGAGCAGGGGACTGCGGACCGACCTCTGATTTTGTAGAGCCGGGGCCTGACCAACACCCTGGCTTCAGCAGCTGCAGTCTCAGGCCTGGACTTTTCCTGGGACTTCCGGGAAACCAAGAGACAAAGAATGGGGCTGACAGAGCATATCCGGTCTCGTGCAGCTTCCAAAACCCTCAGCCCCACTGTTCCGCCCCCCTGCCAGTCCCAGGCACAGCTTTCACACCTCTTTGAGACTCAGCACCTCATACAAGGCACCTGGGAAGCGATAGGAGCTCAAGAAATGCTGATTTCCTAATCAAGCTACTAAACAAGGTAATAGTTGACAGGTTTTATTTTTTTTAATCTGTTATGACACTGGTGCTATATGGTGGCTGTGGTAAATTCAAGAAACTGGGAGTCATAAGAAAGCAGTATGTAGACAGTCTTCAAATTTGCCTGCTAATATTGTTTCTTTCCATACCTGTATCAGTCAGGGTTTAATCAGAGAACCGCCAGGAGAAATATAAGCAATTATGGCTTTTTTAAAGGGATTTGAACGTACGTAATCATGAGCGCCGGTTAAACGGTTTATACAGGGCTGTTGTTTCCACATCTGGTACTGGGGACTGAGTCAGCAGGGCTGGTCGGCAAAAGCAAAGGTGGATGTGAAGTGGGAGAAAACGGGACAAGCTAGACTTTTCAGGCTGAGCAGGAAAGCACAAAGATGGATGGAGCCATGTCAGACTCTCACGGCCTCCCAGCCGCCATCTTCAGTGATGCAAGGGACCTGTAGGCAAAGTTGGTGCCCTTTGTCACAGAGATAAACACGCAGCTGGCACGGGAGTTGGAGAAGCCAGAGAGGAGATTCGGCAGAAGCAGAGTCGCTACGGACAGGGCTGCTGCTCCCCCACCAACCAGGTGAAGAGCAACAATAAGCATCACCTACCACACCAACCAGTACCCCAAACCCACCTTCCAAGCACTGAAGACAATATAGCTGCTGATTCATTTCTGCCTTCCAAGTTTCACACAAAATGTCACATGGGGTCCCCACCATGCAGAAAAGAAAACTCTGGAAAATGTAGTCCTAACTAAGAGGAGTCGACGTGAAAGAAACCCACCACAACCCCTGGCATGGTGGCCAGAAGTCAGACTCTCCTGAGGGGGAAGCTCCTTGTTCCAGCTCAGAGAGGGTCTAAGCACAAGAATCAGGTGCTGGTGATAAACCCTGACTCGCAGCCAGTTCTCAGAAAAGATGTTGAACAGAAGAGGGGCAGAGTGCAAACTGCAACCTTGGAAATTTTAGGAGGTGTCATTCATTTCAGATGGATTTCGTACCAGTTAGCCAAGGGAGGCAACTCAGGACAGATTCTTGACAAGCTGGCTCTTCAGGACAAGATGAGAAATGCAATCTAGACACAGAAATTGGACTCCATAAAAATCCCCCACTTTGTGGTAAACATACAGATCCCCCCCCCACCCCATGATCCTGGAAGGTCTGGGAGGACTCCCGGGAATCTGTGTTTCAACTAACACCCAAAATGATTCTCCCACCAGTGAACCTTAGTCCACACTCAAGACTTTTCTAGCGGCTTGCAAGTCAACTTGCAAACTCCCAAATCTACCCCGGCTGCAAAAGCTGGTGGCTGCAGGTTATTTTAATTGAGGGAACATCAGAGAGTATCTTTACAGAAAGGCAGCGGTGGGAGATTAAAAACTTGCTATTTATGTTAGCATGATGTTCTAAAGGTTATTTTAAAATTCTATTTATTGAGGGCTCATAAATGTTACTTGCTCTATTAATAAAAAAAACTTGCCGGTTACCAAATCATATGCTCCGTTGTGACTTGCCGAACAACCCACACGTTTTACCCGCCTCCAAGCAGCCAAGATGTACTAGCGCCACCTAAAGGCCACTAGGGGCACACGCTAAGTGCAAAACAAGACGTCCTCTGTGCTTGACTGCAGCAAACAAGAGACTGAACTTTGGGAACCGCCAATGATGAGGGTTTGATTTTTTTTAGTCGTAAATAACTGTGAGAATTTGCTGTGTGTCCTTCCTTGACTGCTTGAGAGAATGGAAAGAACACGGACTTTGGAATTCGGCAGACTTGGTTGAAATCCCGGCTCTGTCACCTAAAAGCTACGGCCACGGGGCGCCTGGGTGGTGTAGTCGGTTAAGCGTCCGACTTCAGCCAGGTCACGATCTCGCGGTCCGTGAGTTCGAGCCCCGCGTCGGGCTCTGGGCTGATGGCTCAGAGCCTGGAGCCTGTTTCTGATTCTGTGTCTCCCTCTCTCTCTGCCCCTCCCCCATTCATGCTCTGTCTCTCTCTGTCCCAAAAAATAAATAAACGTTAAAATTTCAAAAAAAAAAAAAAAAAAAAAAAGCTACGGCCACATTTTGTGCCTGACTGCGCATCTTGGCTCACAGGTGTAGCCCGTGTAAAGTGATGGCGGCTGGCCCTGGCTTCGCTGAGTATCTCCTTGTGTCTTGCCCAAGGCTCCTCTAAGGCAGAGGGTGCTTGGGATGCCCTTCACCGGTATGTTCCATCCCTGACGTAACCTTAACCACAGGGGTCCAGAGCCCATAACAAAGTCTTTACTTTTCTCTCCCATGCACATAATTCTGAAGCACATTCCACTCAGCTCCTCAGAAGA
Organism: Puma concolor; assembly: GCF_028749965.1. Lineage (NCBI taxonomy): Eukaryota > Metazoa > Chordata > Mammalia > Carnivora > Felidae > Puma > Puma concolor. Next base: position 26,433,521 of record NC_141675.1, on the reverse strand, counting down.
TTCCCCGAGAAAGCTATGAGGAAGCAGCCCCTGTTGCCTAGAGTGATGGCCAATTCAGGATAATCCACCCTGGCATTAGTTTTTCCTCCTTGCATTCATATTCTCTGGGATCACTTTCCAAAATAAACAACTTGCACACAAGCCCTCATCTCACCTTCTGCTTTCTCAGGGAATTCAGGCTAAGACAAAGTATAACTTGAGGCCTGGGTTTTCTCAGCTGCGGTATGAGCTTATTGCAAGACGGGGACATTGTAAAAACTCGGTGAATTCCTGTAGGAAAAACACTTGCACGATGTCTGGTCCGTAAGAGAACCCCATTTCCTGGGGGCTCCCTCTGCTACCTGGTAACTTCTTGGCAGAGGCAATTTCTTCTTCAAGCTAGACCGTCATCACCAGCGTCACGTGCCTCACTGCCACTGCTCCCACCATGGTCACAATTATCACCTTCAACCCCAGACGTACCACATACCATTAGCACCACCAAGGTCATTTTCATCACCACAACCATCACCATCCCTACCACTGTCACCTGTGCTAGGCTTTCTCCCACATCCACCGTCGCCATCATCATCACCCATATGTCACCATTACCACACTCCTGTAGGTCCCTGAGCAAGATTTCTCCAGCCCGGGTCTAGTCGATTTCCTTCAGCTAGAGAAACTATTTGACACGGCTCTGTTATATCTGTCGCAGCAAAATCTACACACCGGCTAATGTTAACATTTCTGGTTTCATAGCTCACTAATTTTCAGTGTTGAATAATATTCCACTGTTTGCAGGCAGCACAATTTACCCATTCGTCCGCTGAAGAACATCGTGATTGCTTCCACGTTTGGGCAATCGTGAATAAAGCTGCTTACAAACATCGGTGTGCAGGTTTTTGTGAGGATTTGGCTCATGGGGGTCAATGCCAAGGAGCATCGTTGCTGGATCGTAAGGTGAGAGTATGTTTAGTCTTATAAAAAAACTTCCAAACTGTCTTCTAAAATGGCTGTACCATTTTCCATTCCCAGCACAGAGAAATGAGAGCTCCTGTCGCTCCATATCTTAGCCAGCATTTGGTGAGGTCAGTGTTCTGGGCTTTTGCCATTCTAATAGGTGCAGCGCAGTCTCAAAGTTGTTTAATTTGCAATTCCCTAATGATATGATGTGAGCATCTTTTCACATGCTTCCTTGCCATCTGTACCGCCTCTTTGGTGAGGTTTCTGTTCAGATATTTTGTCCACGTTTTACAAATCAGGTTGTTTGTCTTCTCATTATCGAGTTGTAAGTGTTCTTTGTGTATTTGGGAAACAGTCCTTTATCCGATGTGTCTTCTGCAAATATTTTCTCCCAGTATGTGTCTTTTCATTCTCTTGTGATGAACTGGATTTTAACCCAAATTATGTTAGTATAATAAGCTATAAATACTATAAATAAGCTATAAAAGTCTTGCAATTAAGTTTCTTCTTTCATTCAGTAAGTACTGTAGTACTATTATGTGGCAGGCATCTATGAGGCGCTGGCAAACAAGACTGTGGGCTTTTCTCTCAAAGAGCTTTCTGCGTAGCGGAGAAGACGACGCACAAAGAGGGAATGCAATACAGTAGGACCAGCTCCATAACTGGGGGAAGTGAGGAGAACTAATCCAATTGGAGATGAGGAGTATTCAGGGAAAGCTTCTTCTTTTTTTTTTTTTTAATTTTTTTTCAATGTTTATTTTTGAGAGACAGAAGACAGAGCATGAGAGGGGGAGGGGCAGAGAGAGAGGGAGACACAGAATCTGAAGCAGGCTCCAGGCTCCGAGCTGTCAGCCCAGAGCCCGGTGTGGGGCTCGAACTCACGAACCGTGAGATCATGCCCTGAGCCGAAGTCGGACGCTTAACCAACTGAGCCACCCAGGTGCCCCAGGGAAGGCTTCTCGAAGGAGGTGACTGTAGAAAGAGAAGCCAGCCAGATGTAACTGGGAAGAGATGGTAACAAGAATTCTGGCAGTGGGGACAGTACCGTACTTTACCCAGGAAAGACTGTATGACCTCACAGGACTGACCACAGCTGTAGTAAAAGTGTGCGAGGGGCAGTGGGGAGACGTAGAGTAAGACAAACTGTGGCTAGATCACAGAGGGAGTGTATGCCACACTAAGGACTTGGGAATCAGGGGTTTTTTTTCTTTAATTTTTTTAATGTTTATTTATCTATTTTGAGAGACAGAGATTGAACGAGTTGGGGGGGGAAGGGCAAAGAGAGAGGGAGGGAGAGAATCTCAAGCAGGCTCCATGCTGACAGCACAGAGCCCGATGTGGGGCTCAATGCCACAAATCGTGAGATCATGTCATGACCTGAGCTGAAATCAGGAGTCAGGAGTTCAAGCGGCTGAGCCACCCAGGCACCCCCTCAGTTTTTCTACATAAATGGGGTCCCTAAAAGCACTTTTTCCCCTGGAGAAAGTAGCCTTGGAACAAAGCCAGCCCGAGCCAGATCAATGCTTCACAAAGCAAGGAAATGTTTATTAGCATCTGGTTTGCCGGAAGATTCTATCCACCAAGAACTTAAAGAGAGAGCATGGGGTTTGAGAGTATTAATATCAACTTCATAGCTGCTTCCCTCACAGGTGTCGGTTGAAGTCATCCTCGTCCGTGGGCAAGCATGTATGGGAGTTCCTATATCTGGTACCTTCTTGACAACCTTCTTCCTCCTTACGCCACCAAGCAAAGATAGCCAGACCCTTGGTCACTACTGCTTCATATATATATATATATATATATATATATATATATATGTCGGCTCATAGGCTCTGACCTCAGAGTCATAAAGAAAGCAGACTGGTAAAACTAAACCCAACCAGCCTTCTAAGAATGAACCTCTTGGGGTAATCTGTGCACCGCTGACCCCTGGGCACCACTGGCCACCAAAGTGAAATTTCCTTTATGTGCAAGAGTGGTGTTTCTCCTTTGAATTCACCATGTTTAACTGACTCCAGACAGCCCCGAGACTGAGCAGTCTTAACAAATTCTGGCGGAGGACCCCATGGGATTAAACAAAACAGCCAACTCAATAACTCTCTGCCTAGGTTCCACCTCCTCCCTCACAACCATCCCTCACCTGCTCCCCAGGTTTGTACTTCCTAAGTGTAGGGGCCGGACTCTAGAGAACCGAAACTAAGATATTTGGTATTCACACAGCATTTAGGTGTATCGAGCCGCATGTGAAAGTCCTCCTTCTAAACCCTCCAGCACCTCCCCACCCGCTCCCCAGAGGTAACCACTATTTTTGTAGACAAAATACAAAATTGGAGGGCACTTAGGTGGCTCAGTCACTTAAGTATCTGACTCTTGGTTTCAGCTTAGGTCATATCTCGCTGTTTGTGAGTTTGTGCCCTGAGTCAGGCTCTGTGCCTGCTTGGGATTGTCTCTCTCCCTCTCTCTCTCTCTGCCCCTCCTCTGCTCATGCTCTCTCTCTCAAAAGAAATAAATAAACTTAAAAAAAATTTTTTTAGTGTTTACTGATTTTTGAGGGGGGGAGAGAGAGAGAGAGAGAGTGAGGGAGGGGCAAAGAGAAAGGGAGACACAGAATCCAAAGCAGGCTCCAGGCTCTGAGCTGTCAGCACAGAGCCCAATGCAGGGCTCGAACTCATGAGCCCTGAGCCATGACCTGAGCCAAAGTCAGATGCTTAACCGACTGAGCCACCCAGATGTCCCAAGCTTTTTTAAAAAAAATACAAAATTTTGTATACAAAACCACTAGTTTTGTATGCACCCTTCCAGTCTCTTCTTTATGCATTTCTGTATACATCCATACCTATGTATATATACGATTAAATGTATATATACGATTAAATGTATATATATGATTCTGTATATATACAGAAATATATATATCTTTAAAAGAAATGTTTACATATACTAAATCATACCATTAGTATTATTCTGAGTGTATTGTTTTGCTGCCTTAGCAAGAGTTTCTTCCCAGGACATTTAACTGTGTCAAAGAGTAGCTCATACATATAGTTAGCCACTCTTCATGCTATTTGGTTGTTTTGCATGCAAATCATTTGCTCAGTTATTAGGGAATGGGTAAAATGCGTGAAGGAACAAAAGCGAAAACAGGATTTATGGGAGATGGGAGACTACAAAACTTACAGTGGGTCTTATCTGCACATTTTCCAGGGGGTGGGGGGTGAGGCTGGAAACAGGCAATGAATCTAGAGTCGCATTCTGTACTGAATAGGCTGATGAGGCTAGGAAGGAACACACCTACAGTAGTTCATGGATTCCCCAGAAACTCTTGGGATTTGGAACCTCGTGACAGCCCGTCTCTGTGGATTGTCTGCCAGGATGTCCAATCACACTTTCCACCTTAGGCCAGGTCTGTGACTGTACCACAGCAGAATTTGTCCAATGTTGGGGCACCTGGGTGGCTCAGCCGGTGAAGCATCTGACTTCGGCTCAGGTCATGATCTCATGGTTCGTGAGTTGGAGTCCCACATCGGGTGAGCTCCAGCCCTGCTTCTCTCTCTCTCTCTCTCTCTCCCTCTCTCTCTCTCTCTGTGCCCCTCATTCATGTGAGCCCTCTCTTGCTTGCTCTCTCTCTCTCAAAAAAAAAAAAAAAAAAGAATTTGTCCAATGTTAAGGACTCAAAGCTACTTGGTCAAAATGCCCTCATCCTGCACAGTGACAACCCACATGGAGAGCTGGGACAGACCCAGAGGGAGGGGTACACACAAGCCCTTCTCAGGACGCCCCATGGGTTGTCGAATTCCTTGCCGCCCTCCTGCAAATGGCTTCACTGTCACAGCAGCAAAATAAAGAAGCAGCAAAAGTTTTGCAATTCAGCCTTGCAAAGGGCTTCGGGAAATAGCACTGCCCTGGGACGCTGTAGGCGGGAGAGAGAATATCATTGCTAGTAGTAGTGTATTACTCTCTTTAAAGCTGCCAGCCTAGGAATGGTCATTTGTTACTTCGGTCAACAAATGCTAAGAATTCCTTTGACGGGACACGGGGGATTCGGGGGATTCGAACAAAGGGACCGAAGCGGTTCACACTGGAGCGGGTAGGAGGCACAGAAGCTAACAGTGCAAACACCACTGGATGACTGCTGAGAGAGGGGGCAGGCAGGGGCTGGCAGGGCCAGAGGAGCAGCTTGTCAATCAGCCTGGGGAGTCTCACCCCCAGTCCCAGAGGAAGGCAGACAAGAGCAAAGCAGAGAGGAATAGAGGGATGTGTCAGGCTCAGGATGAGGCAGGAGTGTGGAGCCCAGGGTGCAGGGAGGATTTCCGTTCCCGGGTATGGCTGTATGGCTGTATGGCTGCGGGGAAGTGACGGCAATGACACTGGAAGGAGGCAGGGCTCCTCATACGTTGGCTGAATCGGGCTCACCTGGGGGTAGTGGGGTTCCACCCCCAGGGTTTCTGATTCAGCAGGTCTGGCTGGGGCTCTCTCCAATGTGCATTTCTGACAGGTTCCCAGGTGCTGCTGCTCTGGAGTTTAAAAGGAGGCATGGGAAGCCCAAGGTCAGTTCCCAGCCAAGACTCTTGACCATGGCTCCATGGCCTCGTGGCCTTGAACTTGCAGGGCTCGGAGAGGGCGTGTGTCGTGCTAATGATGCCAGGACAGGGCTGGGACCCATGGCTGCTGTGCCAGCTCCATGTTCTTGAACTTTCCTTCTTTCCTAATCTCTTCCTCTGCAGCCCTTTAGGCTGTTTGGGTTTTGGCCCTGCAATGTGTCTGAACACAGCTTTTCCAGGCCTCACCACCTCACAGGGCTTGTAAGGGGACAAAGCTTTTGTGAGTTATCTGGGTGCAGGTGGATCGCCCTCGGGTGCTCCCACACTCCCTCCAGACTCCAGTCCTGGTGCCTCAGTCCCTGCCTGACTTCTTGTAGAAACTGTCTGATTTCAGTGACCTCCTTTCCTCCCCACATAATGGGAAAATGGAATAATTTCCCTACCTACCAACACTGCCCTGTGATTTCCCACATGGGAGAAGCAAAAATAACTGTTGGTCCTTGGTTTCTTGTTTATATTGTCTCACTTATTCCAAAAAGGGACCAATTTTTCATGTCACTGACAGATTGAGGACATTTGAACTAGAAACTAAGACAGAAGATCCTAGTGAAAGTGAACATAAGTTAAGCTTTGTTTTCTAGCAGATAAAATAAATGTGGCCCACTTGAAACATTCAGGTCAACTCCAGAAAACTGCTGATTTTGAAGGTCTAAATAGTCAAATATTTGTGCTTTCATATGGTTCGACATAATCTTATATTCTACTTGTATTAAATTTATATAATTCTATACATATATATCTTACTTGTTTTTAAATAATGTATTTCTGGGGCGCCTGGGTGGCGCAGTCGGTTAAGCGTCCGACTTCAGCCAGGTCACAATCTCGCGGTCCGTGAGTTCGAGCCCCGCTTCAGGCTCTGGGCTGATGGCTCGGAGCCTGGAGCCTGTTTCCGATTCTGTGTCTCCCTCTCTCTCTGCCCCTCCCCCATTCATGCTCTGTCTCTCTCTGTCCCAAAAATAAATAAACGTTGAAAAAAAAAATTAAAAAAAAAATAATGTATTTCTGATTACATATCCTAATTTCATATATATCCTAATTATATGTATTTAATAGACACTAGTTTTATATATATGTATATATACTTTAATTATATAACAAATTGTAAATGTATTTTAACTATACCTATACATTCTATCATACATCCTAATCAGATTTATATCCCAATTACATGTCAATTAGATATATCCTAATTATGTATCTTCTAATTTTAAACATTTTTATTACATGTGATATGTGTGGATATGTGGGGGTAAAGAAACACACATTAAGAAATACGTAAAATTACAATATATTTATGTTATTAAAAGATGTGCACACACATTCATGGCAGACAGAATTCAAATTCTGGCCCGTAAAGAAAATCAGGACTGTTCTGTTCTACTTCTCTGGCTACACCTCGGACGTATGTGGATTTCTGAGAGCACATCACCACCTTGTGTCTCCTTGAGGAACTGTGAGTCTCATAGCCTCTTACTCTGGAAGGGACTTGTGGCCGCTCGTTTGTTCGGTTAGTAAACATTTATTTAACACCTACTATGAACTTTGCACAAGGATAGATTCCAGATACGATGATTTGTAGTCTGAAGTTTCTCTGGAGCTCTTCAGACAACATTAGCTTCATACCGCATGCAAAGAACATCCGTGTGAGAAGCAGTCTGGGTGTAGGGAGCAAGTAGAACAGCTCACCTAACTGGAGCAGTCACTGCTCAGCTCTAGACAGCTTCTCCAAGAAGGCAGAAGAGTGTATGGGCCTAGTATTCTCTCCCAAGAGAAGCCAGAAATTCAAATTTTGGTGTGAAAATCCAATTTTTAAATAACAGCGAATTCTAATTATGTCTAAACACCATAAGCCAACATCATGCGTCTGTGGGCTCAGCTCACATCCTGCCGGTTTGGAACCCCTGGTTTTCTTTATCCCTTTCTGTGTCCCTTTCCATCATTCTGATGGGGCCTCATGAATGAGAGCGGATAAATACTGACCCCTGGGGATACAGTAGTGAGCCAACACAGACACAGCCCTCCTCTCATGAGGTTACAAAAATGGCGACTCCTAACATCTACATTGATAAGAGTATTTTCTAGACGTAAAAAGCACAGCAGTCTAGCATACCTACAGACTTTGCTCTGGAATAAGCTAACAATCTGCCAGTTCTTAATCTTGGCAAGTCACATAACAGAGAGTAGGTGATAAAGAGGAACAAATAGTACCTCTCCCCTCCCCCACCTTAACAAGGAGCTAAGCATCTGCTTCAGTACATCTCACCATCTGAGGTGGGGGTTAAATTGGTAGAGGAAAACGTGCACAAAGCTGGAGATCAACCATACCCCTGCTCACTGGGACTAGTACCAAGAGAATTCAAAACTAATAAAACTACATTAGAACCCCCACCAGAATGACTAAAATTGATAAGGCTGACAACATGAAGTGTTGGTGAAAATGTGGAGGAACTGGAATGTTCATACATTGCTGATGGGTGTTGCAAGTTCACAACCCTCTCTGGAGCTTTCCTGGTATAATCTGAAACCAGCCCTGCATACAGAGGGCAGGGAGAAACCAAAGAAAGAGGCAGGTTGGTAGGTGGCAGTTGTTTGTTGTTGTTGTTGTTGTTGTTGTTGTTGTTGTTGTCAAAATGTTTGTTTATTTTTCAGGAACCCTCTTGCACTGTTGGTGGGAATGCAAACTGGTGCAGCTGCTCTGCAAAACAGTGTGGAGGTTCCTCAGAAAATTAAAAATAGACCTACCCTATGACCCAGCAATAGCACTGCCAGGAATTTACCCAAGGGATACAGGAGTGCTGATGCAGAGGGGCACTTATACCCCAATGTTCAGAGCAGCACTCTCAACAATAGCCAAATTGTGGAAAAAGCCTAAATGTCCACCAACTGATGAATGGATAAAGAAATTATGGTTTATATACACAATGGAGTACTACGTGGCAATGAGAAAGAATTAAATATGGCCCTTTGTAGCAACGTGGATGGAACTGGAGACTGTTATGCTAAGTGAAATAAGCCATACAGAGAAAGACAGATACCATATGTTTCACTCTTATGTGGATCCTGAGAAACTTAACAGAAACCCATGGGAGAGGGGAAGGAAAAAAAAAAGAAAAAAAAGAGGTTAGAGTGGGAGAGAGAGCCAAAGCATAAGAGACTCTTAAAAACTGAGAACAGGGGCGCCTGGGTGACTCAGTCGGTTAAGCGTCCGACTTCGGCTCAGGTCATGATCTCACGGTCCGTGGGTTCGAGCCCTGCGTCGGGCTCTGTGCTGACAGCCTGGAGCCTGCTTCGGATTCTGTGTCTCCCTCTCTCTCTGCCCCTCCCCTGCTCATGCTCTCTCTGTCTCAAAAATAAATAAAAACATCAAAAAAATTTTTTTAAACTGAGAACAAACTGAGGGTTGATGGGGGGTGGGAGGGAGGGGTGGGTAATGGGTATTGAAGAGGGCATCTTCTGGGATGAGCACTGGGTGTTGTATGGAAACTAATTTGACAATAAATTTCATATAATAAAAAAAAAGTTTGTTTATTTTTGATAGAGCACAGTGGTGGACGGCGGGGGCGGGGGGGGGGTTGCGGCAGAGAGAGGGAGACAGAGGATCCAAAGTAGGCTCCAGACTGTCAGCACAGAGCCCAACACGGGGCTTCAACCTATGAACAGTGAGACCATGACCTGAGCCGAAGTCAGATGCTTAACCGACTGAGTCACCCAGGCACACCCCCCCCCCAGGTTGGCAGTTTTAATAAATAACTAAGGAGGGGTCCCTGTGTGGCTCAGTTTGTTAAGCATCTGACTCTTGATTTTGGCTCATGTCATGACCTCACGATTGACAAAATCTAGCCTCACATAAGGCTCTGCACTGACAGTGCAGAGTCTGCTTGGGATTCTCTCTCTCTCTCTCTCTCTCTCAAAATAAATAAACATGAAAATTAATAATAATAGCAAAGGGAACTTACATATAAGGCTTGTCTTGGGCGTCAGTAAGACAATGGATCCCTGCACCCACCTTCGAAATCTTAAAAGCTTATAAAGCGTCCCTAACTGGGCTCAGCTACACATACTGTGCATGTGTTTTAACCCTCCCATCACCATCTAGAGGCTGCATCCTTGGAGCAGCCTCTGGGAGCAGAAAAAGCAAGGGGAACCCACCCTCCAAATACAGGGGAAAGGAGCCTCCGAGTGCCCGGGTCCAGCTCACAGGTCAATAGGGGGTCATGTCCTTTTTATCACATTCCCAACAGGTATGTAAACTATTACACCACTTTGAAGAGCTGTTTTTGTAATGTCTTATAGAGCTGAACATATGCATATCCTAGATTCAGCAAGTTTATTCCCAGGTATACACCCAAGAAAAATGAGTGCATGTGTCCACTAAAAGACATGTGGAAAAATGTTCTTGGCAACTTTATTCGTAATAGCACAAAACCGTAAACAACCAAATGTTCATCATGAATAGAATGGATAAATTCTGCCATACCTCTACAATTGAATATCATACAGTAGTTCTTTGCAGGAAAAAATCACTGATGCTGATACATTAAAAATATGAATAAATCTGGAAATAAGGGGCATCTGGGTGGCTTAGTGGGTTAAGCATCTGGCTCTTGATTTCAGCTCAGGTCATGATCTCATAATTCATGGGTTAAAGCCCCACATCGGTCTTTGCGCAGACGGCGTGGAGCCTGCTTGGGATTATCTCTGTCTCTCTCCCTCTCTCTCTGCCCCTCCTCTAGTTGCACTGTCTCTGTCTCTCTCAAAATAAATAAATAAACTTAAAAAAATATTTTTAATCTGAAAATATAATGATGGGTTACAGAAACAAGACTAAAAGAGTACATAACCATACGATTGCAACTGTATAAAATTAAAGAACAGGTAAAACTAATCTATATAATAGACTAGTGCTCATTTCTGGGTGAAAGGAGATACTGCCTGCAAGGTGACAGAGGGACTCTTCTAGGATATTGGAAATGTTTTATAATCTAATTTGGGTATGGTTAAATATGGTACACAAATGTAAAAGTGTATTGAGATACACACATGCAACTTGTGCGCTTTATTGGATTACTATTATTACTAAATTTGTAAAAGATCAAACAAATTAGAATCCCTAGGGACGTGTGCAATTCGGAGCTGGATGTACTCACCAAAGAGTGGCTCTTATTACATTTTATACGAAATTGTTCAGGCTATTGACCCTTAGAGCAATCCCCAGAATGTAAAGGAGGGACCTTGAAAAGTGATCTTAAACATAATCTAGCAGACACAGGGATGTTCTGGTCAGAACCGCCTTCAAGGAAAAACTCGATCTATAGTGAAGAAGAGTATGGTTAACTGAGTGCTTCCAGCTGTTAACCCTTTTGCATCTGCTTCAGCTTTCAATGGAGGCATCCTCTTCTGGGAACAGCCCTCAAGCTATATCAGAGCAAGGCAGCAATACAAGGACCTGACCATTGGTGCCCCAAGTGAGACACCTCTAGAGAACAGTATTTGCTCTGAAGTTTCCCAATAGACCAGAGGAGGCTTTGTCTATATAGCTGGCCAATCACTCGCCTTCCCAATCTTTCTTCCTCCCACTTTCTTTCCCAAGTGTTCCCAATAAGACTCCTTTTTGCCCATTTCAGCCTCTGATTCCCTGAGAACCCAGCATGTTACACAGGACTAGAGCACCACCTAGATGTTGTTTGAAAAGCAAGTGTTACAGTCTGAATGAAATGCCCTGACAGAATGTCTTAGAATAATGCTGACGACAGAGATATGTTAGCCACATGTATAATTTTTAATTTTCTGGTAGACACATATAAAAACAAACCAGGTGAAATTTCTTTTTTAAATATCTTATTTAACCCACCTTGTTTAGAATATTGTCATTTCAACATGTAAACAATATTAAAAATAATTAATGAGATATTTTCTGTTCTCTTTTGTACTAAGCCTTCGAGATCTGGTATAAATTTTATACTTACAGCACATCTCAATTTGGGCTAGCCACATGTCAAGTGCTTTCAAGGAGAAGAAGTCTGCTAAAAAGGAGGGAAATTAAAGAGTATTGTGGACAAAGGGAAAAGGCAGGGATTGCGTTTGTACTAATAGCATGAATGAATAAAATTGTCTCCTTTTGACGTTCTGATAAGGTCGCTGTACCACCCCAGCCCTTCTCTTTTTTATGTTTTTACTGAGATAGAACACTCCTCCTTTTCACCATCATATACCAAACTTTGGTTTGTTTCCCAAAATTCATGAAGATCTGGGCACTTGCCACACAGCTGTCCTCTCCATTTCTACTTCTGTCACCAGGCAGAATCATAAGTGTCATTATTACCTACATGGATGACCCATCCAGTGTTCTCCCAGTGCTCCTAAGTGCCTGGCAGGAAGAAGTAGCCATGGGCTTCTCTGGGGATCTTAAAACCTACGGTCCATTTTGCAAAGAAAAATGTACATAAACAAAATGTTGCATCTAATTTCCTGGTGTCCACAGCACTCCTAAAGCTATCAATGAATCCCAGGTTAAGAGTGTGTATCTTTAGTTAATTTCTTCCACAGAACGAAGTCAAAATTCCCTTGTATATCATGAGAGGCATTCTGCCATTGAACCCCACCTTCCTTTCTGGTACCAACTCCCCACTGCCTCTCACCTTTAGTTTTCACAGGGGCTCCATCCATCCTTTTGCAGTTTGCGTAACTCGCTATGCTGTTTCATACTTCTGCACATCTACATGCTCTTCTCTCTACTTAACAATGCTTTCTCACCCCTCAAGTAGACTTCTCTGCAGCTCAAATATTGATTAAAAGAAACCTTCCCTGACACACACTCTTCCCAGCCATTGAGTTAATATCTTCTGTTGTGCTTTCAATCACTTGGGTGCTAGCATCCGCAATACTATTTGATACAGCTTTTTGATACTTTTTGATACAATAATTTGTTCAAACATATGTCTTCCTCCACAAAACTTTGAGCACCTTCAGGGTAGAGTTGTGTTTTACACAACTTATCCCTATCACCTTGTGTCAAGTCTGGAATGCAACTGGTGCCCAATTAATGTTAACGGAATGTTGTTTAGAAAAATACTTATCTTGGGGCGCCTGGGTGGCGCAGTTGGTTAAGCGTCCGACTTCAGCCAGGTCACGATCTCACGGTCCGTGAGTTCGAGCCCGGCGTCGGGCTCTGGGCTGATGGCTCAGGGCCTGGAGCCTGCTTCCGATTCTGTGTCTCCTTCTCTCTCTGCCCCTCCCCCGTTCATGCTCTGTCTCTCTGTCTCAAAAATAAATAAAAACGTTAAAAAAATAAAAAAAAAAAGAAAAATACTTATCTTACCTTTGGAAACAGTTTACACTGTCAGATGCTGGCAGATATGTATGAATTTTATGTATTAATTATTGCACTAAGAATATATTACTGGGTCGGGGCGCCTGGGTGGCTCAGTTGGTGAAGCGCCTGACTTCAGCTCAGGTCAAGATCTCACTGCTAGTGAGTTCAAGCCCACATCTGGCGCTGGGCTGACAGCTCAGAGCCTGGAGCCTGCTTCAGATTCTGTCTCTGTCTCTCTGCTCTGTCTCTCTCTTTCTCAAATATAAAATTTTAAAAATTTTGTCAAAAGAATATTTTACTGGGTCTTGAAATAAATTTGATGTCCTGGAAAGCTTAAATGTAAGAAGAAAAACACTTTTCTCCACCTATATTTTCCCTTTCATTTTAGAAGAGAAACATTGAGTGACCTCTTGACAGTCATGTTAGAAAATCAAGTCAACAAATATTAAAGAGAAATGTCTTAGTGAGAGCACATTTTCCCCTAGAATCTAATCCCATCCTGGAAAGCCATTTATAAATCCACAGTCATGTGACGTACCAGGATAGAGATACATAGCAGAAGAAATGCTATATGAAAATGCTCAGATAAGTCAGGAACTAGCTTATGAGTCACTGACATAAGGGATTTTGTTAACATGATAAAGGCAGGCAATTTTATTCTCATTAGGCTTCTCCTACTCAAACCTTTGTCACCGTGTATAGTGTTGTTATTATGTAATTAGAAGTGATATCACCCTGTAGTCAAAACTTGAAATAATCTGCTAAAATGTGTTGCCTCTAACAGTCTTTAATATGCATTCCTTCTAGACATGATAAGTTTCTGACATACCTGGCCTGGTAGTCTGCAAAATTAAGCACTGGAAACTAATGAAGAAAAATAGGGTATAGCGGGATTTTCACACAGAGCCATGACACCAAGGCTTTTCTTTCCAGGAAGCAACTTTATTGGTGCCCACATGGCTCAACTGGGTTTGTATCCAAAGAATGGAGCCCCAAACGCCATGTGGCATTGTTTTTTTTTACATATCTTTTACTTCTTTGTCTACCATATATAGTAACACACAAACATAAAGTCTGAGTAGGTGTTCTCCCATTAGAAGAGTTACAAGGTCGTGAGGAATGTTGTCACCTACATATAGCCAGGTTGCTTAAGGTTTTTTTTTTTTCTTCTTTCCTTAGGGAGGGGACCCTACCACAAGGGCTATGAGTGGATCACTCACAACCTGTGCAACTTTGTAACCAATCCCTAAAAAAAGGAACAATTGTTAGGTTGAAATAATCTAGGCAGCCCCCCAGAACGTCAAGAGGTTTAGTAGGAGGATGTTTGTAAATGCACGGAAACACAATATGGAACTCCTGGATGGCACTCTGCGACAAAGAGGGTGGAGTGGGGCTCTGAACTAGCAGAGGTACTCTTCAGGCGGGCATGGGAAGAGACACAACCTGCCGGCAGTGTGCAAGGCATGCACACATTCATTGTTCATTTTCTTAAACTTGAGCTGAAACAGCTCTTTACCGGGTAGTCGCCATCAGAGAGCTTTTCCTTTCCTTTCCTGCTGATGTTTTTAATTCTGCGCATCCTAGGATGGCTCCCCACGGCCAGGAAAAGATGTGTACAAACCAACCCAACTGCCATGTATTGGACAACAGGAATATCTGAAATAGAAACACGTAATTTCTTTAGAAAAAGATGCAAAACAATCATATTTTCTGTTTCTGCTTCATACACCAGCTTGAGATCACCAGAAAAGCATAAACTTCCTTAATTTGATATTACACATTTAACCTTTGGGAATTTGTGGGGAGGAAGTACTTTTAAATTGCTACCCAGGAAAGGTTGGTGGATACTATTTTAGACACCAGCCAGATGGAAGCTTAACTAGTAAAACCACTAAAACATTGACAATCTTGTCATCTAGTTCCAAGAACCTTTACCTCCTTTACTAGAAACGATGTATTCTTTCTTTGTTCTGGATTCTACAATCAGTGGGCATAATTAACTACAGGGTGTAGTAAAAGCATATTTAATTATGAGATAGAAGGTAATAGGAGATAGAAACCATTTAAGTAATGCCAATTGGAAAATTAAACATGAAGAAATGCTAACTCTTAAAAGGTAGTTAATTACTGAAAAGGATTTGTGTGTGTGTGTGTGTGTGTGTGTGTGTGTGTGTGTGCGTTCTTAGTCCTGTGGACGTAGCAATTGCAGAAAGCTACCACTACTATGGCTGAGAGAAAGTGAGCAAGGAAGGAGCTGAGAAATTTAGGCACGGGCTACGGTGCCCTGGAAGGCTGACATTCAGGTCTCCTGGCAGAGGGTATGGTTGCCATGGGCATATGCATCCTACCAGAGTAACCTATTTGAAGGAGAGGCCTGCCCCTGGGTGGCAGACAAACTTACTGGAAGGTATAGATGATAATTGGTCCACATGAGCAACCTGCCTTAGACCATTATGGCATGAGCTTGATCTTGTCCTCTACATCACGTTCAGGTGTGGATGAGACCCCTTGGGTGTGATTCACTGGGTACAGCTCCTTTAATACCACTCCTTTTGACTGGGGAGCTGTTAATTGAAAAGACTAGTGATTTGCTTCACATATACACGTACCCAACATACCATGATAAGACAGACACAGGGCGATCAGTACAGAAAATCTTATTCAAAAGGGCATGGGGAAGGGAGGCAGGAGGCACACAGCAATAGTTCATACTAATTCTGAAATCCAGCTGAATACACACTTCCAGTTCCTTATTTGAACTTGGTCCTGGGGCGCCTAGGTGACTCAGTCAGTTGAGCATCCAGCTCTTGATTTCGGCTCAGGTCATGATCTCACAGTTCGTAGATTTGAGCCCCGCGTTGGGCTCTGCACTGACAGTGCGGAGTCTGCTTGGGATTCTCTCTGCCTCTCCCCCGCTCACACACTGTCTCTCAAAATAAATAAATAAACTTAAAAAAGAAAAAGAACTCGGTCTTATTCTTACTTTCAGGGAGTTTTTTCCTATGAATTCCAAATTCCAAAATACATCTGGTTCCAAAGGTGTTGTAAAGAATTGTGGATCTGCACCCACAGAGTGTAAGAAAAAAACCTGATAAACACATCACCTATTAATAACCAAGCTCTTCAGATGATGCTATTGTTGCTTCTGTTTCCCCAAGGTGATCAGTCTCCAGGAAGCTGAATCTAAACAGCTCAAAGGCAACACTGTTCCAGGACCATCCCTTTTGGCCCTACACTGACAGATCATCCCCTGAAACAACCAGAAGGCTATAGAGCACAGCAAAGTGTTGCAGGACATAACTGTCCAATGCCTCAAATGTACCAGGCACTGTACAAAGGGCCTTTCCAACATTATCTCATTCAATCTTCTGCAAACCCTGTGCTTGTATAAATCTCCCCATTTATGTTGGCCCACTTAGATGGGATAGTTGAGACTTAGAGATGTTAGGTAATATGCTCAAAGTTTGTAAACCTAGAAGATGGTAGCAGAAATTGTGAAGCAACCTTCTCCATCAATTTTCTTGTCTTTGCTATTACGGTAGAAATGAAAATTTCTGAATTTTCCACTTTGTCCAGTGAAAACCTAAGTATAAATTGGCGGATTGTTACAACACTACTTTCCTGATTATGATATTATATGACAGATTGGCAAGATGTTACCATTGAAAGAAACTGGGTAAAGGTACATGGGATATGATCTCTCCATATTGTTTCCTTTGTTTTCTTTCTTACTGAAGTATAGTTGACATACAGTGTTATATTAGTTTCAGGTGTACAATATAGTGATTCAACAATTCTGTACATTACTTAGTGCTTATCATGATAAGTGTAGTTATCATCTGTTACCATAAAACATTATTACAATACTAGGGCCTATATTCCCTATACTGTACTTTTCATCCCCATGATTCCTTATTCTATATAACTGGAAGTTTGTACCTCTTAATCCCCTTCACCTATTTCGCCAATCCCCCTTCCCCACTACCCTCTCCTTTGGCAACCACCAGTTTTGTTCTCAGTATCTGATTCTGTTTCTGGTTTTTGTTTATTTGCTTTGTTTTTTAGATTCCACATATAAGCGCAATCATATGGTATTTGTCTTTCTCTGCCTGATTTCTTTCACTTACTATAATGCCCTCTAGGTTTATCTATGTTGTTGCAAATGGCAAGATCACATTCTTCTCTATGGCTAATATTCTGTGTGTGTGTGTGTGTGTGTGTGTGTGTGTGTGTGTGTGTGTGTACATATCACATCTTCTTTATCCATTCATCTATCAATGGACAATTGGGGTGCTTCCATATGTTGGCTATTGTAAATAATGCTGCAATAAACATAGGGGTGCATATATCTTTTCAATGTAGTGTTTTCATTTTCTTTGGGAAAATGCCCAGTAGTATAATTACTGGGTCATATGGTAATTCTACTTTTAATTTCTTGAGGCATCTCCATACTGTTTTCCACACTAGTTGTACCAATTTGCATTCCCACCAACAGCGCATAAGAATTCCCTTTTCTCCACATCTTTGCCAACATTTATTATTTCCTATCTTTTTGATACTAGCCATTCTGACTGGTGTGAGGTGATATCTCATTGTGGTTTTGATTTTCATTTCCCTGATGGTTAGTGGTGTTGAGCATCTTTTCATGTGTCTGTTGGCCATCCATATATTTTCTTTGTTTTATTTTATTCTAAATTTATTTCTTTATTTTGAGAGAGACAGAGAGAGAGAGAGAGTGAGCATTCATGGGAAGGGCAGAAAGAGAGAGAGGATCCCAAGCAGGTTCCACACAGTCAGCACATATCACGATGCGGGGCTCAAACTCACAAACCATGAGATCATGACCTGAGCTGAAACCAAAGAGTTGGACGCTTAACTGACTGAGCTAACCAGGCGTCCCCTGTATGTTTTCTTTGGAAAAAAGTCTGTTCAGGTTCTCTGCCCATTTTTATTTGTTTTCTTTTATTAGTGTGTGTGTGTGTGTGTGTGTGTGTGTGTGTGTGTGTGTGTCTGTACATATCACATCTTCTTTATCCATTCATCTATCAGTGGACAATTGAGGTGCTTCCATATGTTGGCTATTGTAAATAATGCTGCAATAAACATAGGGGTGCATATATCTTTTCAACGTAGTGTTTTCATTTTCTTTGGGAAAATGCCCAGTAGTATAATTACTGGGTCATATGGTAATTCTACTTTTAATTTCTTGGGGAATCTCCATACTGTTTTCCACACTAGTTGTACCAATTTGCATTCCCACCAACAGCGCATAAGAATTCCCTTTTCTCCACATCTTTGCCAACATTTATTATTTCCTATCTTTTTGATACTAGCCATTCTGACTGGTGTGAGGTGATATCTCATTGTGGTTTTGATTTTCATTTCCCTGATGGTTAGTGGTGTTGAGCATCTTTTCATATGTCTGTTGGCCATCTGTATATTTTGTTTTATTTTATTCTAAAGTTTATTCATTTATTTTGAGAGAGAGAGAGAAAGTGAGCATTCATGGGAAGGGCAGAAAGAGAGAGAGGATCCCAAGCAGGCTCCACACAGTCAGCACAGATCACGATGCAGGGCTCAAACTCACAAACCATGAGATCATGACCTGAGCTGAAACCAAGAGTTGGACGCTTAACTGACTGAGCTAACCAGGCGTCCCCTGTATGTTTTCTTTGGAAAAAATCTGTTCAGGCCCTCTGCCCATTTTTATTTGTTTTCTTTTATTATTGTGTGTGTGTGTGTGTGTGTGTGTGTGTGTGTCTGTGTGTGTGTGTGTGTGTGTGTATTGAGTTATATAAGTTCTTTATATATTTTGGATATTAATCCTTTATTGGACATAATCATTTGCAAATATCTTCTCCCATTCCATAGGTTGCCTTTTTGTTGTGTTGATGGTTTCCTTCACTGTGCAAAGGCTATTTATTTTGGTGTTGTCCCAATTGTTTATTTTTGCTTTTTTTCCATTGTCTGAGGAGACATGTCCATAACTATGTTGCTATGGGTGAAGACCAAGGAATTACTTACTATATTTTCTTTTAGAGTCTGATGGTTTCAGGTCTCACATTTAGGTCTTTAATACAGTTTGAGTTTATGTTTGAGTATGGTGTAAGAAAGTGGTCCAGTTTCGTTCTTCTGCATGTTGCTGTCCAGTTTTCCCAACATCATTTGTTGAACAGATTCTTTTTCTTCACTGTATATTCTTGCCTCCTTTGTTATAGATTAATTGACCATATAGGTGTGGGTTTACTTCTGGGTGCTCTATCTTGTTCCACTGATCTGTGTCTATTTTTATGCCCTTACCATACTGTTTTGATTACTGTGGCTTTATAGTATACCTTGAGTCTGAGATTGTGATACCTCCAGCTTTACTCTTCTTTCTCAAGATTGCTCGACGGTTTGGAGTCATTTGTGCTTGCATACAAATTTTAGCATTATTTATTTTATCTGTATTATTTCTTACAATGGTATGTTAATTCACAACTCAAAATAAGAAAAAGTTTTTTAAAATACACTAAAGTTATCCTACAAAGATGGTTTCTCCAGGTTTCTTTTATATCTTTTTGAGAGATGGTACAATTCTTCGAGCAATTCAGTGAGAAAACTAAAGAGCGATGTCATGTAATGATTTATTTCATTATTACTTCATTGATTTAGGCATTCCATCCTCTATTTCCCTGTTATCCTAGCATTTTTGAAGCATAGATTGGAATTACTTAGTAATGTTAGTAGTAATATTTAGTAATTATTTAGTAAGGAATTTCATCATTGAATCATAAAATAGCAAAATATTTTTAACACACAGAAAGATCTCCAAAGGTTGCTTAGATGCTAAGCATCTTTCCATAAAGCAAGTCAAAAACTATTGGGTCCAGTGGTCTATAATGTGTACTGAAGATTAAGATAGAATCTAAATCCTTAACATGGCCAGCAAGACCCTACAGGTCTGGTACTTGACCACCCACCTCCCTAGCCTCTCTGTACATCTTACTGTTCTTACTCTCTCTGCTTCAGCCACAGTGGTCCTGTCCCATTTTTTAAGTCTGGTCACAGAACCACTGTACAAAGAGGTCCCTCTATTTGGAGGAAGTCTTTGCTGACCCCCTAGTTAAGGTCAGTTTCCTTTTCATAAACTCTTCCAGAATAGAATTACCTTTGGAATATTCATCTCCACTTGTAACTATTCATTTGCTAGTGGATTTTTTTTTTTGTCATTGTATCTCCCACTAGACCGAAAAGGTCCACAAGCAGAGGGCTGTTTCTGTTTTCACTCACCATTGCATCCACAGGTACCAGCATTACCCCTCCCCCACGCCCCAACAGAGATCCCTCTATAAAAAGCAAAAGAAATAAAGTACAAACCAAAAGATCGAAATGTCAGGATGTGGGCCCATGATAGCCTACAGATAGATACACACTGTTGGCTCATTGTATCTAGAAAAACATGTTTATTCATGTTTATTTAAAAACGGAGATTTTTACACCAAAATTTGCAGTTCTGACTTCTCTTTTAAAAAGTACTGGAGGGGCACCTGGGTGGCCCAGTCAGTTAAGCGTCCAACTTCAGCTCAGGTCATGATCTCATAGTTCATGAGCCCTGTGTCAGGGGAGCCTGCTTGGGATTCTGTGTCTCTCTCTTTCTGTCCCTCCCCCACTCACCCTCTGTTTCTCTCTCTCTCTCTCTCTCTCTCTCAAAAATAAGTAAAGTTTAAAAAAAAAAGTACTGGAGGGTGCCTGGGTGGCTCAGTCAGTTGAGCGTTGGACTCTTGATCTTGGCTCAGATCATGATCTCACAGTTTCTGAAATCAAGCCCTGCGTCAAGCTCTGCACTGACAGCAGGAAGCCTGCTTGGGATTCTCTCTCTCCCTCTCTCTCTGCCCTTCCCCCATCCATGCATGTGCTCTCTCTGTCAAAATAAATAAATACTTACTTAAAAAATTAAAAAGTACTAGGTCCCCAATTCCCTTGAACTGTTAAGAACTGAGCAGTGGCTAGCCCAGTTAGGTGGGACATTGACCCTCCAACTCCCCTTCCCAACCCCAGCCTACTTCTGTTTCCTTTCCTTGCCCTAGGGATGGAGCTGCTAGCCCCACAAAGGCTTGGGACTGGGAACCATTGTGCTCTTGGGCATCACGGTAAGGGTTTTAAATAAATATGTGTTCAAAAGAGTAAACTAGTGGGGCGTCTGGGTGGCTCAGTCGGTTGGGCGTCCGACTTCGGCTCAGGTCACGATCTCGCGGTCCACGAGTTCGAGCCCCACGTGGGGCTCTGGGCTGATGGCTCAGAGCCTGGAGCCTGCTTCCGATTCTGTGTCTCCCTCTCTCTCTGCCCCTCCCCCGTTCATGCTCTGTCTCTCTCTGTCTCAAAAATAAATAAAAACGTTTAAAAAAATTAAAAAAAAAAGTAAACTAGTGACCATAAGCACTTGGGGGGTAACATGCAGCCATGTCACATTACCGTATACAGCCCCAGGGCCACACGGAAACACGAGTAGCAGTGTGATCTCAGAAACTCACATAAACCCAGCGTGGCTGGTGAAGCTCTGCAGTAAATAGGACGAGTTGTTCCTCGGACCTGTTTTGTTTCAGTTTGGGTCTTTTATGTGTATGAGATGGCAACTGTGAAGGACCAGCATCAGCACACTCCTGTGTCCAAACAAGTCCTTTCTCCATTCTTATTACCTGCCAGGCTTTAAATCTAGGACCACTTGAGTGTGGGTACATATTAGGATATGTATGAAATAAGTATATCAGCATATATAAGATAAGTATAAAATAAGGATATGTATATAAACTTAGGAGTTCTATAAATGAGGATTATAAAATCTGTATATTAGATATATACAAATAAATTTAGAGTGTGTATAGATAAAAATATGTACATATAGTTGGGCTATATTTAAAAATCGGGATAGAAAGATAATTTGGATGTCCATATGTGTGTATAAATGATGCAGGCATAACTCAGAGATGTTACAGTTTGTTGTTACAAAGTGAACATCTCGATGCAAGTCATATGAATTTTTTAATTTTTTCAGTGCATTTAAAAGTGCTTGCACACTGTCATCCATTAAGTGTGCAATAGCATTATGTCTTAAACAATGTATATGACTTAATTTAAAAATATTTTACTGCTAAAATAGGTTAACCATAATCTGAACTTTCAGGGTCATAATCATTGATCACAGATCACCATAACAAATATAATAATGACAAAGTTTGAAATATTGGAAAAATTAGCAAAATGTGACAAAGAGACGCCAAGTGAGCAAAGACTATTGGAAAATGGTGCTGAGGCACTTCTTTGACACAAGGTTGCTGCAATCCTTTGATCTGTAAAAAAACGCAGTAACTGTGAAATGCAATAAAACAAGGTGTGCCTGTGTTCCCCCAAAGGTAAAGCTGGCGGAGTCTGGACTGCCTTTCCAGGCTGGGCCTCGAGGTCTGCCAGTCCTCCAATAAGAAATTTCTGAGCCTTGATGACAAGTAACCAAGGACTCCATCAGGCAGCCAGGCCAAATGGGGCCTGAAAGCTGCCAGGTTAAAGCTGCTGCCGCAGAAAGATTTTGGGGAGTTAGGCCCCCTTTGCCCTGGAGATGATGCAGGTAGTTGAGAAGACCCAAGCTCAATGTTGCTGGAGGGCCCCAGCTGCCCTCAATGGGCTGGGACCCATCAGAACTCCTCAGGCATGTGCCTGAGATCAGGACCCCCATCAGGCATGTGGTCTGATGGGGACTGACTGTTGCCAGTTTAAAACTGCTGCTTCTGGGGCAACGGGGTGGCTCAGTCCGTTAAGCATCTGGCTCTTGGTTTTGGCTCGGGTCGTAATCTCATGGTTCATGAGTTTGAGCCCCACATCATGCTCTGTGCTGACTGTGTGGAGCCTGCTTGGGATTCTCTCTTCCTCTCTCTCTCTGCCCCTTCCCTGCTCGTGCTCGCTCTCTCTCTCTCTCTGTCTCTCTCTTCTCTCAAGATAAATAAATAAATAAACTAAAAAAAGACAAAAAACAAAAACAAAAAACTGATGCCTCACAAGGAATTTCAGGCTAGGAGTCCCCCCACCCTGGAGGCCGCGTAGGTGGTTTCCACTGGAGCTCCAGGCCGGCTGACAGGTGCTTACTGCAAGCTAAGCGGTGCAGGTCAGGGTAGCCAGAGACTGGGCACAGGACAGCTGTGGGGAGAGGCCTGATTACAGGAACAGGCTGTTGGGGGTGAAAGGTACCTGACTAATTCCAAGCCCTTAATCTACATAAATGCGAGGAAATATTTGCCCTGAAGGTAAAGCTGCAGGAGTCTGGACCGCCTTGTTAGTATGGGGCCTGTCCCGATGGCCTTCCCTAAGACACCTGGGACTTTTGATGACTGGTAAGCCTGGGACCCATCAGACAGCCAGTGTAACTGGGGACTAGCTATCACTGTGGAAAGCTGCCACCACAGATTTTTAGGAGGTGGGTTCCTTTCACCCTAGAGGTTATGCACGTGGTTTGGGACCCATCAGAACTCCACCAACCTGGATGACCCCAGATGCCTTCTATGTGTAGGCGGGGTATGTGCTGTACGTGCGTGAGAGGCAGGGATTAGGGCAGCCAGGGTTCCGGGTCATGAGAGCGAGCTGTTGCGGCATGTGTCTAATACCAAGCCCTGACTTACACAAATGCACATACATATACGTACATTCTAATTTTACATATATATATATATATATCCTAATTCTGTGCCTATGTATATATATTTATTCGAATTGCAGGCATATATTTGATAAGGATATATAATTAAGCTATATATAAAATAACCTATTATATATAATCTATGCATAATTACACATATAACCTATTAATATATAATTTATACATATGGTATTCATATACAATTAAAATATATATCTAATTATAATTTATATTTAATTTAGGATATATATTTATAATATACAGATATAAATGGGATTAAGAATTTTGAATATATAATTAGGATATATACATATATATGTAGAATTAAGTTGAACCATAGGAAGTTGCTTATTGTGACAGACATTTGACTATTTTTGACCTACAAAAATGGTGATTTGATATGGCTGAGCCTAATACTTTAAATGAGCCAAAATAATATTTACTGGCGTTCGAAGCTCATTTTGTGCAACTTTTCCCCAGACTCTTCCGTTGTTTCTAGTTCCAGTGTCCCAATTCTTTAATGATTTGAAAAATTGTTCCCTCCTCATACTGTTGAGGAGCTATAACAAAAAAACAAAAACCAATGATTATTTTGCATATGGGAAATCACAGGGCAGTGTTGGTAGGTAGGGAAATTATTCCGTTTTCCCATTATGTGGGGAGGAAAGGAGGTCACTGAAATCAGACAGTTTCTACAAGAAGTCAGGCAGGGACTGAGGCACCAGGACTGGAGTCTGGAGGGAGTGTGGGAGCACCCGAGGGCGATCCACCTGCACCCAGATAACTCACAAAAGCTTTGTCCCCTTACAAGCCCTGTGAGGT
This sequence comes from Puma concolor, assembly GCF_028749965.1. NCBI lineage: Eukaryota > Metazoa > Chordata > Mammalia > Carnivora > Felidae > Puma > Puma concolor. The sequence goes on along the minus strand of NC_141675.1, from coordinate 26,409,181 downwards.
GGTGAGGCCTGGAAAAGCTGTGTTCAGACACATTGCAGGGCCAAAACCCAAACAGCCTAAAGGGCTGCAGAGGAAGAGATTAGGAAAGAAGGAAAGTTCAAGAACATGGAGCTGGCACAGCAGCCATGGGTCCCAGCCCTGTCCTGGCATCATTAGCACGACACACGCCCTCTCCGAGCCCTGCAAGTTCAAGGCCACGAGGCCATGGAGCCATGGTCAAGAGTCTTGGCTGGGAACTGACCTTGGGCTTCCCATGCCTCCTTTTAAACTCCAGAGCAGCAGCACCTGGGAACCTGTCAGAAATGCACATTGGAGAGAGCCCCAGCCAGACCTGCTGAATCAGAAACCCTGGGGGTGGAACCCCACTACCCCCAGGTGAGCCCGATTCAGCCAACGTATGAGGAGCCCTGCCTCCTTCCAGTGTCATTGCCGTCACTTCCCCGCAGCCATACAGCCATACAGCCATACCCGGGAACGGAAATCCTCCCTGCACCCTGGGCTCCACACTCCTGCCTCATCCTGAGCCTGACACATCCCTCTATTCCTCTCTGCTTTGCTCTTGTCTGCCTTCCTCTGGGACTGGGGGTGAGACTCCCCAGGCTGATTGACAAGCTGCTCCTCTGGCCCTGCCAGCCCCTGCCTGCCCCCTCTCTCAGCAGTCATCCAGTGGTGTTTGCACTGTTAGCTTCTGTGCCTCCTACCCGCTCCAGTGTGAACCGCTTCGGTCCCTTTGTTCGAATCCCCCGAATCCCCCGTGTCCCGTCAAAGGAATTCTTAGCATTTGTTGACCGAAGTAACAAATGACCATTCCTAGGCTGGCAGCTTTAAAGAGAGTAATACACTACTACTAGCAATGATATTCTCTCTCCCGCCTACAGCGTCCCAGGGCAGTGCTATTTCCCGAAGCCCTTTGCAAGGCTGAATTGCAAAACTTTTGCTGCTTCTTTATTTTGCTGATGTGACAGTGAAGCCATTTGCAGGGAGGGCGGCAAGGAATTCGACAACCCATGGGGCGTCCTGAGGAGGGCTTGTGTGCTGATCAGTGTCTTCTCAAGCCTACCCCTCCCTCTGGGTCTGTCCCAGCTCTCCATGTGGGCTGTCATAGTGCAGGATGAGGGCATTTGGACTTTTGACCTTAACATTGGACAAGTTCTACTGTGGTACATGTCACACACCTAGCCCAAGGTGGAGGTGTGATTGGACATCCTGGCAGATGGTCCACGGAGGTGGCCTGTCATGAGGTTCTACCACCAAACTCTCAAGATTTCTGGAGAATTCATAATTACCCAATACAAGGTCAATAAATAAATATCAATTCTCTTCCTATACACTACCAAAAACAATTGAAACTAAGCAATGCAATTGAAAATAGCATTAGTGATATGCTTAGTGATAAAATTTATTCAATGATGTGCAAGACCTGTGCACTGTAAAACATTGTTAAGATAAAACAGACCTGAACACATGAAGAGATTTACTCTGTTCATGGATTAGAAAACTCCATTTCGCCGAGACTGCAGATATTTTGGAGCTTCAACTTGCTTTTACCCTGCCTTATTTCACTCTCTTGCCTTTGTGTCTTCAATATGTAGCTCTGTCTCTGACACAAAGTAGGTGTCCAGTGTTCATTGAATAAATGAATAAGAAATAGGATTACGTGTATGGGGAATAAATGAATAAGTATGGGAAGGGATCACAACTACGTAGGAGTGCTAGAAAAGGCTTCCTTCAAAATGGACTAGGAATTCTATAAGCTGTAATGAAGGAAAGAACATAAGTCATAGAAATCCTCTTATGAGTAAAACTGCATTTGTCTGCTGTAGCTTCTAATCAGTTTGTGCAAGATAGTGACTGTAAATACCTTGGGAATATGGCCTGAGGTCATGTTCTGAAGGACCTTCTAATCTGTGCTAAGGAATTTATATTTCATTCTTCAGTAATCAAGATGGGGGAGGGCACATTGAATATATTTAGTAGGGGAGTTCATTCATTCATGTTTGACAATACTTGCTAAACACCTGCTGTGGATCAAGGCTTTTGTTCAGTATTACCGTAAAACTGGTAAAGACAGAAGCCATCCCTGCTTCAGTTATAAAACTGTATATAGTAGCTAGTGACGAGAACTATCTTTGTTCCACGCAGCGTCCAACTCTTGTGCTTTTTACAACAGCCCAGTTTGATAGTTACTATTAACGCCACTAAATGTGAAGAATTAAAGAAACTATGGAAAGTTCCATTTAAATAAAGACTATGACTAAAAAAACAATTTATTAAGGTGTTATTAAGAAAAACATTGTATCACACATGTAAAACGTAGACTTTAATGGGTTTTGACAAACGTTTACATTTTGGCACACGTAAAAAGACATAAAAAATTTCCATTATCCCAAGTTTCCCTTGTATCCCTCCCCAATTATTGATTTCTAGCATTATTGATTAGACTTGTCCTTTCCAGTGTTTCTTACGAACAGAACCATGCAATATGTACTCTGGCGTTTTGCTGCTTTGAATCATCATGATTGAATTTCGACTTTCATCCATATTGCCACGTGAGAAATACATTAATCAAATAACCACCTAATTAAGCCATTAATTACAACAGCATTGAGTTGAACAAAGGATAAGTACAAGTGAAGATAAATCACCTTGTTTGTTGACAATTCAACCAATATCACACACGGTGGGGGGTGCTATATAGGGTTATGATTGACTTGGTAGAAAATAAATGCTATTAAAGGGTATCTTAAGAGAATCCTATGTCCTATTTTACGTCCCTAATTTTTAAGAAATCGGTCCAGATGACTCTGGAAACTGTTCTTCCATGGCCCTTTACGCTTCCCCCACCTTTACACATTGTGGAGAAAACAGCTCCCTAAGGCGCATGCGCCGCTCCTGCCTAGCGTTGCCAGCAACAGCCGCTGTAGGCATTGCCACACCCCCGCAAACCAAGGGGAGGTGGGCCACCCGGACTCCACTCTGCTTTCGCCTGCCCAATCCCCGGAGCCTTGGCGATCACGTGCGCGCTGCCGCCACGCAGGCCAGGCCCCGCCTATCACCCACGTACTGCCGCGAGCCCGGCCTCCGCCGCCCCATCTCCCGAGAAACTCCCGAGGGTCGGGCTGCGCCTGCGCAGTGGAACCGGTGGGCGGGACGGGGGAAATGCGGTGGCCGAGAAGTGGGGCGGCCGTACAGGCTGGGCGCCGGCGCGGCGTTGAGGCGGCTCGGTGTAGCCGCGGACCCGGGCTGGGAAGACCCGCTCTCCTCCCTCAGTCACTGAAAATAAACTTTGCTGCTCTTTTGGCGGCGTTCTCGAGTCCGCCTCCCGGCCTGTGCGGAGGTCGGCCAGGAGCCTTCGTTCGTCAGGTTTTCCCTCCCTCCCTCCGCCGGTGCCGGGCCTTGGCGCCATGGACGCCACGGCGCTGGAGCGGGACGCCGTGCAGTTCGCCCGGCTGGCGGTGCAGCGCGACCACGAAGGTCGCTACTCCGAGGCTGTGTTTTACTACAAGGTAGAGCGGGGGATCGCTGCACTGTTTATGAAGCCAGGGGGCGGGTCCAGGTGCCGCGGCGGCCAGGCCCACTGAGCTTTGCTTTTCCCTCTTCCTGCTCTGTTGCCCTCCTTTGCAGGGGAGAGGCCACCCGGGCTCCTGCCACCGTGGACGGGTTTGGTCGCGGCTTGGGAGCCACCACTTCTCTGGTTACAGTCTTGGATGGCCAGTGTCCACCGTTGAGCTACGTATGGCAGCAGTAGCTAGGCATGGGTTGTTAAGTAGCCAGCTAGTTCTCGCTGTCATTTGGCTCTGATTTATGGCTAGTGGGAAGTGGTCTCTGATAAACACTGAAATAATGCATGTTCGTTGAAGAAAATAAAGTTTTAAGGAAGAATAACACGTCTGTTACCGGAGCATTTATCTTTGTGCTTGTTTGTCTACGCGTATGCACGTACACACGTTTAAAAAAAGGGAGTATAGTTGACGTGGAACGTTACATGAGTTTCAGGTGAACAACACAGTGATTCAGCTTCTCTGTACAAGACAAACTTGGATTGTACTGTTTATAGTATTTTAGCCTTTTCTTTGTATTTGAGCTTTAAAAAAGTCATTAAAGTTGCTTGTTTAATCTTATTAACTACAGATGCGTAGTATTCCATTGTGTGGATGTGCCATAATTTATTTACAGACTAATGGACATTTAGGTTCATTCTGATTTTTCAGCATCATAAGTATTGGTGCGGCTAATCTCCTTATAACTAACGCTTTACACATTTCTTGGCAGTTTATTCCTAAGTTACCGGGGGCGGAATAATTAAAGAATATGACCTTCTACAGCCCACTCTCTGCTCTCCGGTCCTGAGGATTTGCAAATACACTCCTCCAGCTCTTAGCCATGGCCTCTGCTTCCTAGTGGAGGTAGCTGTATCCTCGTGATACAGTCATCTTTTTTTTTTTTTTTTAAAGAAAGAATGTCGGACTTTGATCATAGCAGTAGTAGTAATTTTTTTTTTTATATATAAACGTGTTTGCTATCAGTAATGTGTGGTTTGCTTTTCTCAGATTATTATTTTATTGCCTTCATGTAATAATCCATATTTAGAGACTTTTGGTGTGTTTCAGAATCATTCCTTTTGGACTTTTTTTTTTGAACAATTTCGCGAAGGTGGTATGTGTTTAAAATTCAATGTTTTACTTTTGTGAAATAAGTGACAGATATTCATAGGTTAAAATATGCCATATGAAACAGCTTTGTCTAAAGCAAAAGAAAATACTACACCAGTGCCTCTTATTTTGCTGTAAGATTGCATGCATGAAGAATGTTTTATCCTTGAGAAAGTCAGAAAAGTGGTTGTGCTTCTAGGAACTGTTTATGTAAACTTTACCAGATATTTAGCATTTTCTGTCTTCATACTGTTGTGTGAGGGATTCCTTAGTTGTCATTTTCAAATATAGATTAAATGAATAAAAACTGATACCAGCAAGTTTTTAGTTGGCTTTATTTCTTTTAAGCCAGATAATTATTTGAAAATCAGTATTTACATGCAAGATAATTGGAGGTATGAAATATGTATTTATACATATATAACATCAGTTTGAGATAAACTATGTTGTATTTAGATAATAGTACATAAAATATTTAATGTTTACATGTAAAATTTTCTTTCTCCTATGAAATGTGTGAGTTACAGAATCTGAGGAAATCATCTTCCTTACCCCCCACAGCCTTTCAGTAAATTTTCATATGGATCAAAACCATACTCTTCTTACTGATTTTGTTAAGTTCAGTGAAACAACCCCTGCTCCACTAACTGTATTCAGAAAGTTTTGTTCAGTAGATAGCTGGCTTCTTTGGATCCAGACAATTTGGCAACAGCCTCTGCAAAGTGCACATGCTTAGGTTATTGCTAGGAAGGTGTTGCTTGGAGAAATCTCTTTATGGTCCTTCTCGCCATAGCATTTGTAACCTGTTATCCTAAAATGGTAATGGGGAGAACTAGCCGCAGCATAACTGGCCGTGAGAGTATTAAAAGAACTGGAAGATGAATGCAGATTTTCTTAATTAAAATATGTTGATTCCGTACACCTGAAATCTGCTTTAAAATAGATTTGAAAGGGCACCTAGGGCACCTAGGTGGCTCAGTCAAGAGTCCGACTCTTGATTTGGGGTCAGGTCACGATCTCCGTGTTCCTGAGTTCCAGCTCTGCATAGTGCTGCTTGGGATTCTTTCTCTCAATCTGTCCCTCCAGCTGGCATGATCTCTCTCTCTCTGTCTCAAAATAAAGTTTAAAAAAAAATGTGTCACCCTTTGGCAATATTTTACATGGAAAAAAAGATTTTCCACTGTGAGATTTTTAACCTTTATAATTCCCCCCCCCCTTTTTTTTTTTAATTTTTAATCTCAACATTCAACAAGGGGCTCAAACTTAGAACCTTGAGATCAGGAGTCGCATACTCTACTGACTGAGCCAGCAAGGCACCCTAAGCTTTATAATTTCTTACAATCTTTTTTTGACAGTTAATATTTTTAGTTATCATTAACCTATTATTAGTATGAACCAGTAATAGCCAGTATTATTATTATTATATATTTATTCTAATGCTTTTCAGGCCTAATTCATATTTTCAAGGTATATAATTTTAAGTCTGACCTATTGCATAAAAAAGGAAAGCAGAAAACATAGAAGTACAGCTATCCTGAGAAAATGTTTATAATCTCATATTTGAGTTCATAAATTTTTAACAGTATGAACAAATTGAGAACTGAAGAAAAGGTATCGGGGGGTTATATAAAACCCACTTACTACTGTCTTAAAGACCTTATTTTGTCATTTATAGAAAGCAGTAGTGAGTTAGAAAGTGGTAGAGAAAATTCAAATTGTAATTCATTTATTAGATTCCTTTGATTTTTTTATTTTATTTTTATTATTTTTTTTTTTAGGAAGCTGCACAAGCCTTAATTTATGCTGAGATGGCAGGATCAAGCCTGGAACATATTCAAGAAAAAATAAATGAGTATCTGGAAAGAGTTCAGGCTTTGCATTCAGCAGGTTAGTAAAGGACTACTAAATGTCATTTTTCTCCTTCTCTCATCACATCCTTTCCCCCTATGTTTCTCTTTTTTTAATTTTTATTAAGTATAGTTGACATATATAGTGTTATATTAGCCCCCTATGTTTCTCTTTCCTTTTCATTTTCATCATTGCGTCTTGATCTTCACTCTTGCTGCTCATTTCTTTTTTGGTAGTCATGTCTTTATAAGTCATAATATGGAAATAAGTGATAGATCTCTGAATAGGAAACTTAGGGATAATATAGTCCAGTCTCCTCTAATTTCTCAGGAGTACAGAGATACTGAATTACCTATATTTAAACTGTATCAGTGGTAGAGTCCGGATTAGGACCCTGTTAAAGTCTACTTTTTAAATAATCTGTCACATGCCCTCTCCTGATATTAAGATTAAATGACTTCAGTTGACCCTTGAACAAACAGGGGTTTGAACTGTGTAGGTCCACTTACACACAGACTTTTTTTTATGGTACTGTGAATATATTTTCTTCCTTATGATTTTCTTAATAACTTCTTTTGTCTAGCTTACTTTATTGTAAGAATATAGTATATAACACATATTTAAAATATGTGTTTATCAACTTGTAAGGCTTCCAGTGAGCAGTAGGCTATTAGTAGTTAAGTTTTGGGGGAGTCAAAAGTTACATGTGGATTTCTGTCAGTGCCCCTAACCTCTTCATTGTTCAGGGGTTATATCTCCAGTGTTAACGACTTCAGCAGCGTGTTCATAATCTCTTCTATATCAGTATCCTCAACCTCAAGACCTTAACTAAACTCTTTTTTTAAGCCATATCTTGGAAACCAACATGTAAGTTGATACCTGGAACAACTTGTATTTACTTTTATAGTAAACAGCATGGCAAATGCTGTGACACAAGCACACAGGCTTAATGATCACAGTTTTGTTAGAGGTATGTGGCTGCTATCAAAATCTGCTGTTGACATGGTAGAAAAGGAAGTGGTAACCTACTGATATTTTGCCTTAAAAATGGATTCATCTCACTAAGAGCTCTTCTTACCCCTTTTCTTCTGTGACCCTGTAATAAAACCACAAGCAGCTTAGAGGAGTCTTTATTCAGCATTCCGTGCTGGACTTTGTGCTGTTTTCCATCACTTGTTCTCAGTAGATCAGAGCAGTTATTAGCACATGGTTAGGAAAAAGTAGATCCCATCATTGGATTTCTTGTTAGGATAATCCTCTTAAGGACGAGGTAGTTTAGTTTAAGACAGTGCCCAGAAATTGCATGTATTGAAAAGTCAATTGCCTGTGTATCAGGGCCTCAATTAATACAAAGTTCTGCTGATTCATGTAGTCAAAATAACATGAAATTCAAAGTAACTCTGTCTTCCCAGCCAAATGAGTTTATAAATAAGATATTTTTAAATGTGATATTCAGGCATGGATTGTGACAACTCTAATCTCTTGAGGAATAGAGGTTTGCCAGTGAAACAGAAGTAAAGTTCAAAAGGATTTTTAAAGCATAGCGTACCTTAATTGTTTTGCTAGCTTTTTGACCCTCTTTGTTCAACAAATGAAGTATAATTTGTAGAGAATCTAATGGACTAATTGTTATTTTAAGCAAAAGAATCCCTTTTCAGGTGAACATTTCAGACAATGTGTAAAACAAGTTTTGCTGACAGGGGACTCTTGAGGGATAAGTTGATTTCTGGGTGGGGAAGGGTAACACAGTTTGAAATTCACCAGTATAGTATAAAGAGCTCAAGATTTAGAATTAAAAGATCTAAATTGTAGCTTGTAGCTGCAAAACCTTAGGCTAGATCAGTCCATCTCAACTGGGAACAGTTTTGTACCTCAGAAGATTTTGGGCAGTGTCTGGAGAGATTTTTGGGGTTTTAGAATAGGGAGAGGTGGGAAGTATACTATGGCAACTAGTTGGGTAAAGGCCAGAGATCTTACTAAAGATCCTCCAATGCAGAGGACAGTCTACAGCAAAGAATTATCCAGGTGAAAATGTCAGTCATGTGTGACTGAGAAACTTTGGGCTAGATATTTTAACATTTTTGAACTTTGGTGTCTTCATTCTGTAAATGGGATGAGTATATGCTTCAGAGAGGTGTTAAAGTTCTAAAAAGTTGCCACCATACCTTTAAGAGAGAAAATGTGAAGCTTTTTTTTTTTTTTAAATAACAGCTTTATTGAGCTGTAATTCACTTACCATAAGATTCACCTTTTTAGAGTATACAATTCAGTGGTTTTTAGTATATTTCCAGAGTTGTGCAGCCATCACTGCTAATTGTAGAACATTTTTGTTGCCCCAAAAGAAACCTCTTATCCATTAGCAGTCACCCCCTCTCCATTCCTCCCACCCACTGTCCTCTAGCAGCCACTACACTAACCTACTTTGTATCTCCCTGGAGTTGCCTATTCTGGACATTTCATGTAAATAGAGTCATCCAGTATGTAGCCTTTTTTTTTTTTTTTTTTTTTTTTTTTTTTAAATTTTTTTTTTTCAACGTTTATTTATTTTTGGGACAGAGAGAGACAGAGCATGAACGGGGGAGGGGCAGAGAGAGAGGGAGACACAGAATCGGAAACAGGCTCCAGGCTCTGAGCCATCAGCCCAGAGCCCGACGCGGGGCTCGAACTCACAGACCGCGAGATCGTGACCTGGCTGAAGTCGGACGCTTAACCGACTGCGCCACCCAGGCGCCCCCAGTATGTAGCCTTTTGTGTCTGACTTCTTTCCTTTAGCATTAATGTTTTCAGGGTTTATCCGTGTTGTAGTATGTGTCAACACTTCATTCCTTTTTATGGCTGAATAATAAAGCCATTGTGTCAATATACCATATGTTGTTTATTGATTCATCAGTTGATGGACATTGTCTTGCTTCTACCTTTTGGCTGTTGTGAATAATACTGTTTGGAATGTACGTGTGTGTGTTTTTGTGTGGACATAGGTTGTTAGTTCTCTTTGATATATACCCAGGAGTGAAGTTGCTAGGTCATGTGGTAGTTTTATGTCTAACTTTTTGAGGAACTGCTGAACTGTTTTCCGAAGTAGCAACACCATTTATTTCCACCAGCAATGTATGAGGGTTCCATTTCCTTCACATTCTTCCTACCAACATTTATTATTTTCTGTCTTTCTTAATTTTAGCCACCCAAGTGGGTATAAATGTGGCATCTTGGGTTTTGGTATGCATTTCCCTGCTGGCTAATGTTGAGCATCTTCTCATGGGCCAGTTGGCCATTTGAATGTCTTTGGAGAAAGGGTTGTACAGATCTTTTGCCTATTATGTAAATCAGGGCTTTCCAGAGAAACGGAAGCAATAGGATATAAAGATATTTAGCGTAAGGAATTGAATCATAACAGAGCCTCATTATGGAGTCTAAGAAATCCCATCATGTGCAGTCTGCAAGCAAGAAAGACCTAAGAAAGCCAGTGGTATAGTTTTGTCCAAGTCGAAAAGCCTGAGAGGCAGGGGAGTTGATTGTGTAAGTCCCAGTCCCTGGGGCAGGAAAAAACTAAAAAAAAAAGAGAGAGAGAGACAGAGAGAAAGCCATCATTTGGAGAGGGTAAATTCTCCCTTCCTCTGCCTTTTTATTCTTTTCAGCTCCTCAGGGGATTAGTTGATGCCCACCCACATTGGGGAAGACAGTCTGCTTTTACTACCAATTCAAAGGTTAATTTCATTCAGAATCACTCTCTTAGATGTACCTAGAAACCAAGTCTACACAAGTATCTAGGCACCCAGTTAGAGTTGATACAAATTGATAAGATTAATCATCACACTCATTTTTAAAATTGGAGTTGTCTTTTTATTATTTAGTTGTAAGAGATTTTTTACATTCTTGAAATAAGTACCTTATAAACCTTTATATTAAAAACAAACATACTTATTTCAAAGAGCAGTAAAAATATATGATTATTTAACCTGGACTCAGATGAATAGGAAACAGCAGGAACTTAATCATCAAGGCCTAAGATACTGTGCCACACAATTATTGTCTGTACTGAAAAACATTGTTTTAATTTCCTTAAATAAAATAGAGTTTCTTTAGAATCAACATTTTCCAGGGGCGCCTGGGTGGCGCAGTCGGTTAAGCGTCCGACTTCAGCCAGGTCACGATCTCGCGGTCCGTGAGTTCGAGCCCCGCGTCAGGGTCTGGGCTGATGGCTCAGAGCCTGGAGCCTGTTTCCGATTCTGTGTCTCCCTCTCTCTCTCTGCCCCTCCCCCATTCATGCTCTGTGTCTCTCTGTCCCAAAAATAAATAAATGTTGAAAAAAAAAAATTTTAAAAGAATCAACATTTTCCAAATTTTTTTGTTTTGTCTTTGGGGCAGGGCAGGGGTATGTGAGGAGTACTCCAGGTGTTTTATTTTTTAAAGGAAGAAAGTGCTGGCAAGGATAAATTCAGGGGAAATTTTTTTTTTGTAAATAATACATTTTTGATTTTTTTGGTCTTTTGCGTGTATTGTGTGATGAATTACAAAAGTAGGGATTTTTTTTTTTTTTTTTTTAGGCCTTAAAATTCAGATTGAAAGGGGAGAAATTAGTTCTTAGGGATCATTATTTGACCTTGTTTTTAAAATGAAAAATTATAAAGTTTTGATAAAAAATGTCTTAAATGTATTAAAGTGGTGTGTTTCCTGGATATATACAAATACACATAAATGTAATATTCCATCTGTATGGCCCTTTTCCTATCCTAGTTCAGTCAAAGAGTGCAGATCCTTTGAAATCAAAACATCAGTTGGACTTAGAGCGTGCTCATTTCCTTGTTACACAAGCTTTTGACGAAGATGAAAAAGGGAATGTGGAAGATGCCATAGAATTGTATACCGAAGCTGTAGATCTCTGTCTGAAAACCGTATGTATAGCTACTAAATTTGGTGGGATTAAGCGAAGAGATTTCTGTTACTGGTGAATTTTATTTAACAATTCCTTTAAGAAAAAAAATTACTGTATCGTTAAGAAATATAATTAAGTCACTCCTCATTAAAAGATGATGAAGAGTAGATAATTAATGATGGGTTTTTAACATTTTGTTAAAAAATGGAGTTTTAAGATTGAATCGTTAGGCAATGTTGTTGTTTTTAATTTTAGGTGTTATTTTTTAACCTGTTTAAACCCATGTACCTAAAATTATTACAGGAAGAATTCACCAGCACAAATCCATGAATTTAGAATAAACCTCCCCCCATTTTTTTTTTTTAATTTCATACATTAAAAAATAAGTGGTTTGGGAGAGCTTTATTGTGTTGCAATGTAAAATCTATATGCTGAGGGGCTTTTACTGCTTCCTGTGGACCCTGTTTGGGACAGTTAGCTTTAAGGGACATCTAGGGCATGAGAGAGAGCAGTGTAGTGTATTTGATAGGAAGATGAGGTGGAATGATAGAGAGTGGTGTTCTCAGTATTGTCAGAGGACTGGCTTTTTGTCCAGGGAAACCATCTTGCCTGATTCTGTAGGAACCTGAGACTGGGGGCGAGTGTTGGTCTCCTGAGGCTCCTGCTGCTCAGCTTTCCATGACACCATGTTTGTACAGTTGTGGCTCGTTTACCACATGACGTGGTCTTAAAGTTTACCTCAGTGACATGTTTTCAATGCTGTTTTAAATGATACCTTTAAGGATGAAAACAAATGGTCATCTTGGTTTATTCTCTCGTTATTTGAAGAAATATATTGCGTTGTAAATTATCTGCTTAGAAATATGGATCAAGCAAAGAAAAAAATTATGCTTCAGAATGTCTGTCTCTCTTTCTCTTAAGTCTTATGAAACTGCTGATAAAACTCTGCAAAATAAACTGAAACAGTTGGCTCGACAGGCACTAGATAGGTGAGTTTTGGTCACTCAAGTTCTTATCATGGATGGCAGTGTACTGTGTTACTTAAATTTGACAGATGTCTCTAAATGTGTTGTAGAGTTCATAGTGACAAACATCCATCTTTAACCTGAGATCTAGAGCAAGTCGACCTTCTTCCTCTGGGTGAATTTATTTCTTTCTAGTTCTCTGCTTTCAACTCAAGAAATAACAAATCAGTCAAGACACTTTTTATTTAGTGTTTGCTATGTGTAAAACAAAATGATGATGATATTGATATGATTATGATATTGAAGTGGAAGACTTCCTTCTGTTGTGTCGTACCAGATTTCCAGAGAGCCCTCCAGAACTACTATTAAAATTAGAGAAATTGACATTGCGCTGGCCTGCATCCATATACATACCCCCAAATTATATAGTATCTGTAGCCCTTTCAACTCTTTGCTCAGATGTCAACTTTCCAACAGGGCTTTGCCCTAACCATTTCATTTAAGATGGAATCTCCTCCAGTACTTTCATCTTGCTTACTCTTTTTCCCACAGACCTTACCACTTTCTAAAGTATATGACATTTACCAGTTTTATCATGTCTATTATGAATGTCTGTGCCCCTTTGAACTCCAACCCTCCATGTAAACTGTGAGTGCAGAGAATTTTGTCTGTTTTGTTCAATGCCGTAGCCACCTAGCTGAGTGCCAGACATATAGTATGTGCTCAGTGGGTATTTGAGAATCAATAGATTTGTGCAGGAGAACTATACCTCTTAAAAAAGAGTGTTAGAGGGGCGCCTGGGTGGCGCAGTCGGTTGAGCGTCCGACTTCAACCAGGTCACGATCTCGCGGTCCGGGAGTTCGAGCCCCGCGTCGGGCTCTGGGCTGATGGCTCAGAGCCTGGAGCCTGTTTCCGATTCTGTGTCTCCCTCTCTCTCTGCCCCTCCCCCATTCATGCTCTGTCTCTCTCTGTCCCAAAAATAAATAAAAACGTTGAAAAAAAAATTAAAAAAAAAAAAAAAGTGTTAGAGATGAAAGTAAAGGATGGAAATTACATTTATGTATGAATAAAATTACCTCTTTTTGAGGATCTTACTAGGTAGCTATACCACCCCCAACCCTTCTTTTTTTTTTATTGAGGTATAAGAGTCATCCTTCCTTTTTGTTGCCATCATCTAACATTTAGTTTGTCTCTCCAGATTCATGAGGGTATGAGCACTTGACACATAGTTATCTTCTCCATTTTCACTAGTCAGAATCATAGGTGATGTTTATTACCCATGTGGATAACCCATCCGGTATCCTCTGAGTGCACCCTAAGCACAGAGGGGTGGGTCGGTCATTGGCTTCTTTGAGGGTCTGTTCAAAATTATGGGTCCTCTTCCTAAGAAAAATGTACATAAAATTTTTTTCATGTACATTTCATGTAATTTCAGTGTTCACAACATTCCTGAAGCTCCTATGTGGACCTCAAGTTAAGAACTTCTGTTTGAACCTTTGACAAAACAAAGCCACAATTTCCTTGGATATCATGTGACACATTCCATGATCAACTCTTGCCCTGGTCTCATCTTCTCCTGCCTCTCATTTGTACTTTTCACAGGGGCGTCATCCATTCTTTTGAAGTTATCTTTAACTTGTTGTGCTATTTCATACTCCTGCACATCTGCACGTGCTCTTCTCTCTACTTAGAATGCTCCCTCACTCCCCAGGTGGACTTCTGTGGCTCACACATCCAGTTCAGAAAAACCTCCCCTGACTCACCCTTTTTTCTCGGTCATTAAGTTAATGTCTTCTGCCGTGCGTTCACTCGCATGTAATACTTCTAGCATCTGTCACTTTTGATGCAGTTGTCTTTCTTTCCTCACAAAATTCTGAACACCTTAAGAGAAGAGATTGCATTTTATACATTCTTATATCCCTCTTACTTTGCATAGTATCTGACATGCAATAAGTGCTCAATTAATGTTCTCAGTAATATTATCAATTAATGTTTATCAGTAGCGAAATACTGAATCTTACTTTGGGAAGTAGCTTAAGTAGTGAACTGTTGACTGGTATGTATGAATCTTACTAGTTTTACATTAGGAATGCTTGACTGGTTCTTGAAGTAAATTTTATTTTCTGGAAAGCTTAAAAACTAGAACAGTTTTTCTGTACCTTTTTCTATTATAGAGCAGAAGCATTGAGTGAGCCTTTAACAAAACCATTATGTAAAATCAAGTCAACAAATACCAAACCAAAGCCACCTCCAACGAGAGCACATTTTCCACTAGGGACTAGTCCCTTCCTTGAAAGACCTCAGCCCTTTATAAGTCCACAGTCATGTGATGCACAAGGACAGAGATATACAGCAGAAGAAATAGAAGTTCTCAGGTAAATCAGTTTATGATTCATTGTAATGAATAATTTTGTTAACATAATCAACACAAGTAATTTAATTTTCATCAGGTTCGCTGAGTTGTATTCACATCTTTGTTATGGTGTGTTGTGCTCTTATTCAGGTATAAATTATATTGCCATATAGCCATAACTTGAAATAGTTAAAATTTGTTCTCATATATTTTAGTGTTAGCATTTCTAGTAGGTCTTTCTGAAAATCCTAACGTACTTTAAAATCGAACACTGAGAAGGTTAAACAATAAAATAGAGCTATGGTAGACCACTCATAATCTATGCAACTGGTAACCAGAGCCCATTAGGGAAAACAGTTGTCACCTTGAAATAGTTTAGACCTAGGTCAGCAAAGGGAATGGTCTTTAAAGGGTTATAAAAAGGAAAATGAAGAAAAAACAGAATATGTGACAGAGACCTCATTGCAAAGCCAAGATGATGTACTGTCTGGTTCTTTACAGAAAACATTTGCCAATCCCTGGTTTAGGAAGCCAACTCAGAGTCTGGAAGCAGCCTCAGGGGATATTAAAAATGCAAAACAACAAAGTTGTGGAAATCCTTGTGATTGTGTTGTGAGCCAGTGTAGATCGGCTAAAGCCAGTGTGGCTTTTCTTCAGTTGGAGGAGATCCGAAGTGCTCATAACTGTGCAAGTCATGTAGTCTCACTTTTAATTTCCTAAAATTGAACTGAAAGGCTTCCTTCGTTTGCAACAGCCACCAGAAGGCAGTTTTCTTTTTTTTCTTCCTGAAGATTTTCATTCTTCTACTAATGTGACTCATTTTGCCTAGAACAATTGCACATGAACCAATACAACACACAGGACAAAGAAGGGTGGTTTTGGAGTTGAGAGACCATAAGTAACAGTCCGACACTGAGGCCACTCAGCATCCATATGCTCCTTTCCACACACATTTGAATTTCATGCTACAACAAAACAACTCTACCATTTCTACCGAACAGAATTCAGCTATCCTTTATACAGGTGAAGAGTTCTCATCCTCTCAAAATGAGAATACACAGTCATTGTATCCATTGCTCACTGTATTATTAACCAGTCCTCAAGGTCAGTCACAGTCTCACTGAATATTATTACCTAAAGACTAAATTGTGAAGCTACCCTGAAACTACTTCTAAATAAAATGAGGGAAAGAAACAGAAGAAGAGAATAGTTGTTACATACAAATAAACATATACACAAAATATGCAAAGCTGCTACAAACCACATTTCTTTAATTTGTCAACGACCATAGCTTCCTTCTTGCACTACCCATCAGTCATGCTCATAACCAGAAAATCTGAAGGACATATTATTTTTCAGAATTGTAAATGTCATGTTTTTTAAGTTCCAAAATAATTAAGTGATCACTTTCTCCCTTTGGGCTTAGGATAGAAGCCTAAGTTTTGTGTCCTGGTGTCAGGGATACTTTTGATACCTTTAGTATAGGCTTATCTTGAGACCATGGTTTAGTTGTGAAGGGTGTTAGTTTTAAAAGGATAACTCTCGGGGCACCTGGGTGGCGCAGTCGGTTAAGCGTCCGACTTCAGCCAGGTCACGATCTCGCGGTCCGTGAGTTCGAGCCCCGCGTCAGACTCTGGGCTGATGGCTCAGAGCCTGGAGCCTGTTTCCGAATCTGTGTCTCCCTCTCTCTCCGCCCCTCCCCCGTTCATGCTCTGTCTCTCTCTGTCCCAAAAATAAATAATAAAACGTTGAAAAAAAAAATTAAAAGGATAACTCTCAATGAATTGAACTGAATCAGTTATTTTTTGGTATTCAACTATTTTGTGAAAATGATATTAAAATAAAGATCTCAACAGTATGAGATTGTCACTTTAATTTTACTACAGCGCCGTACCTTGTCATATAATTTTAAGGCGTTTAAATGAGATTGGTAGTTAAGATAAACTTGAACAATTAGATTTTTTTTCTTGTTCTTTATAGGACAACATCAAAAATAAATGGTATAGAATATGTTCCTTTCATGAGTATTGATCTGAGGGAACGTTTTGCCTATCCAATGCCTTTTTGGTAAGTAAGTACTATTGTAACTTCTACTTCCAAGATTTTAATTTTTCTGTAGTTTTTCCATACTCTGAAATCCAACTTAATTCACAGCCTTGAAATTATAATTTGTAATAAAAATTTGGAAGAGAGGTACAGCTGTGAGAAAAAGGTAAGGCAACATAGCAAGAGTATCTCTGTTGTCATTTGCCTGGTAATGGGTACGTACGAATCTCCTTTTGCCTACCATTACACTAGCACAGTACCTGGCACAGAGTAAGCCCTCAGTAAATGTTTGTCAAATTGGTGTTTGAATCCCAACAACAAAGTCAGTAAAGAAATTGAATGGAAAAGTTGCGGAATGACAGTGTCATTGTTTACTAAAATCCAGTTCAAGAAAGGGTTAATTTTGAAAGTGTTGGTTAGCACAGCCTTCCAGCACTGTGGCAACTTATATTAAGAGCCTTAAAAATGTTATTTGGGGGGCGCCTGGGTGGCGCAGTCGGTTAAGCGTCCGACTTCAGCCAGGTCACGATCTCGCGGTCCGGGAGTTCGAGCCCCGCGTCGGGCTCTGGGCTGATGGCTCAGAGCCTGGAGCCTGTTTCCGATTCTGTGTCTCCCTCCCTCTCTGCCCCGCCCCCATTCATGCTCTGTCTCTCTCTGTCCCAAAAATAAATAAATGTTGAAAAAAAAAAAATAAATAAAAAAAAAAAAATGTTATTTGGTTCATGACTCCTGGCTTCTACTAATCCTAAGGAAATAAAGATTTGGTTAAATATGTGTATAATAAGAGCATTCATCAAAACATCTGTGAGAGCAAAAAATTATTGAAACAAACTATCCAAAAATATGGAAATGATTAAATTAATGGCTCATCTATGCTATAGTAAATGTTTATGCTACCAATAAAAAACGCATCTTTGAAAGATGTAGGGAAAACGCTTGCAGTGTAGTAAATTAAAAAAGAAAAAATTTGGATGTTGTATGTGTATTTTTCCTTTTTTATGTATTTATAGAGATGTAGAAAAAAGATATAAAGGTACACATCCAGTATTTACAGTGGTTATCTTGATGGGAAAATTGGGTGATTTAACTTTTTAAAATTTTTCAAAATTTTTGCAATGAGCTTGTTATACTTACCAGAAAAAAATCAGAGTTGATTGTTTTTATATACAGAATATGTAAAAGGCTCTATAAAGAACAAAAGGGCTCTTTCCCATTTTCTAGTGTTTTGTTACTCTTAGATGGGCAAAAGTTAGATATCTCCAAGCCAATGGGTTATCAA
Source organism: Puma concolor (assembly GCF_028749965.1). NCBI lineage: Eukaryota > Metazoa > Chordata > Mammalia > Carnivora > Felidae > Puma > Puma concolor. The sequence goes on along the minus strand of NC_141675.1, from coordinate 26,391,165 downwards.
CCTAAGTTTTTGCACTCAACCATGTGATGCTGGTTACTGATTAGAGTCTGAGACATTTTTATATCTGAGAGGTTCTATAGTATTGATCGATGTTAAGGGCACACAAATTCTAGAGCCAGACTATCCAGTTTCATATCCTGTATGATGCTGGGCAAGTTCTCAAATCTGTCTCAGATTTTAAAATAATAGTAGAATCTGCCTCATAGTGTTACTGTAATTAGTCAATAAAATACAAAGCACTTACTGGTACTTGTTATATTGTTAATATAATAAGGGTTAACTGGTAGAAAAATAATTACTTTGTTAAATGCTAAATTATATTACAAAATTTGGTTGTACATTTCAGACACTTCAAAGTGTTTACAATACACAAGAAAACAAAAAATGTATCCCTTTGAACAATAATTTCACTTCAGGAAACCATTTCTGAAAAGTGTTTATGGATGTAGTAAAAAATTGATATAAAAGATATTCATCAATATTGTAATTGTGAACGTGTGAATCAGTTATTCTAATATATTCTTAAATGGTTATGTCCAAGTAGAGATGTAAACTTGCAGTTCCAGTTTTTGTGTAACAAGTTAAGATAAATCATGTTTTTAGTGCTCATGCAACAGAAAGTCTTTAAGACAAATACTATACAACGATGAACAACATGTTTTCAAGAAATTAAGTAACATGGGAAAATGCTTATAATTGAAACACTAAAATGTAACACCATGCAAATTCCCTTAATTTAGGCATAACACTGGTCACAGTTGGAATTTTACATGTTTTGTATAAGATTACTTGTTTAATGCCAGGCTTCCACGGTGGATTATAAATTTCATAAGGACAGAGAACATGTCTACTTTAATTAAATTATGCTCCAGTAATCAGAAGAAAAAGTAACAGTAAATATTTCAAAATTCACAGGTAACAGACTAATGAAGAAGGGCTCCACAATTTGTAAATCTTTGGCTAGAAAGGTTGAGTGATTAAAGTTATAAGAAAACATTGAATTTGATAACTGTGGGGACTTTTGAGAGATCGTATATTAAGGAATCTTGGATTTACTCTATTCTCATGGCAGGTTGATACAAAGTGATTAAACTAACTTTATTTGAATTAACTTTATATTTTCCCCTAAAATTTTGTGATGGCTGTCTTTAAATTCTTCTTAATTCATTCAGCTCATTTTCCATTAACAATCAGCTACTGTTAACTACTCAGGTACCAAAATGTTACCTAGAACACCAGTGGTTCTATGAGACGATCATCAAAAAGTTTGAGAAGTGTTATATATGATAGTCTAAGAAATTTACATAAACCTTGGTTTATTAAACATTTACAGATGTCCTCTAATGAAAAAAAACAATGTAGGAGTTTGTAGATCACACCTGATCACAGAACCTCCTTTTGCCTAGTATCAACACTTTCTGCAAAAAGCATATTTGCTTCAGTTTGCATATCATAAACTTTGTATTATCCTAGAAATCTTAAGAAACCTGAAGACTGTTACCCTTCTTCTAGAAGAGGTTTAAGGAAAGGTAGATGTTTTTTATTCTGTGCTATACATTAATTTTAGAGGAATTCTACACAGTGTATTCCCAACACACAGTGAGTTAGAGGGTAATGGATAAGAATGGTGGATTTGGCACCAGAGACCTGGATTCAAATACCACTTCTGCCACTTTTTAGCTGTGTGACCTTGGCAAGTTAATCACTTTAAGCCTTTTACAAAAATACTTGCTCTAATGGAATTGTTTTAAAGGTTAAATGAATAGCGTATGTAAAATACTTTAGCATGATGCCTAACACGTGGTTATTACTTAGTAATTAGTTACTCTAAACGTTAGCCTTGCAGAGAAGAGTCTGTCGAGCCACGGTAAGGATCTGTAGCTTCCTAGGTCCCTTTGATTTGAATCAGTTTGTATTGTAATTAATGGCTCCATTTTATTGAAACTGAATTCCTTGAATATAACAATGCTACATTAAACTTTTAAATTATATTCTTAAAGCAGTATTTTAGGATGGTACAAGCATAGCTATGATCATTATACCTCCCCCCTAAAAAATCTCTAGGAAATTTAATTTTGTTTTTGTGTTATTTTTAAAGATTAATTTTGTTATTAGTAGTAGTATTTAATTTTTATTATTACCTCAGTGATAGGTGGGGCAAGCTACCGTTATCACCTAAACAAAAAGCTACATTTTCCAAATGGGTACGACCAGAAGACCTCACCAACAATCCTACAATGATTTATACTGTGTCCAGTTTTAGCATAAAGCAGGTAAATATTTTATATAATTTTATATGAAAGCTAACATTTTGAAGTAATTTAAATGTATATTTGGGTTTTTTCTTAGTTTTTATTATATACTGAGGTGCATGAGTATAATTGGAAAGATTATTCTGCACACTTTGACTTAGACATACTGGGATAATGTAAGTAAGTGTTTTGAGCAGTTAGAGATTTTTATATAGGCCCTGTTTATCAATATGTTCTTACAGATGAGAAAGTTGAAGATCTGAACATCACCTTTGATAAGAGAATATACATTTTTTAAAAAGGGAGATATTAGGCTTATTAAAAACACTTCAGTGGTAGAACAACAATATGGCTTTATTGCAAGCTTTATTAATAAAAGCTTTGCATTGACGTACAGATATCTTCCAATTGGTATAAAAACAATGGTCCTAAAATATTATGATTCAAGAATCTTTTCATGTGCGTGTTCACTTTAATTGGTAATATGATGATAAACCATTTTTTAAAATACCTTTAAATTATTAAAAATGTGTGGATTTGGTGAAGTATGCTTTTATCCATGTAAGAAATACATCATTCATATGTATTCTAAATTAACTTTATTGAAATACCTTAGTTTTTCTAGGATTCGTTTGAAGAAAATTTGTATGAGTTGGCAGCATAGCATTTCTATTTATTATTTTAGTGTTCAAGCAACAGTTAGGGTACTCCGTATAAAAAGTTGGTGCTTGGGTGCAGTGATTAACTAATGTTGAAATTACATGAATGAACAAATTGATATATTAATAAATTCTTATTAACAGACAATAGTATCAGATTGTTCCTTTGTGGCATCACTGGCTATCAGTGCAGCTTATGAAAGACGATTTAATAAGAAGTTGATTACCAGGTAAAATTTTGTATTTGTCCCATTAGCCCTTTTCATGTAATTGTTTCTTAACTAGAAATTAATAGCTTAGGTCTTATCTGCATAGAAAGTGAAGAAGGCATTTCACTTAGAATATGTTACCTTGTGTGTTAAGCAGATGATTTGTGAATGTGAAAAAGTTCCCTAAAATAGTCTAAGAACATATGCATGTGTGTTAAATATATATATATATATATATATATATATATGTATGTATGTATGTATGTATATTTTGAAGTAAATGAAATTGGTAAATTGGTAAAATAAAATTATGTCATATGTATAATTATACTCTTTGGTAGCCACAAGCCACATGTGGATATTGAATACTTGAAATGGGCTAGTCTGAATCAAAACGGGTTGTTAAGTGTAAAATGCATCAGATTTTTGAAAACTAAGCACAAAATACAAAATTGGAAAATATCTCAAATTTTTATAGTGATAACACATTGAAATAGTATTTTGGATAAGTTCAGTTAAATAAAATATATTAAAATCTCACCTTTTTAACTTAATATCCTACTGAAAAATATAAAATATTTCTGTTGGCTAGAACTGCTTTAGTGTGTCCTGAAATGTTACCAAAATACTTTTTTTCTCAATTTTTAAAAGTTTTATTAGCTTAAAATCATTCATTGTAAAAATTAAGCATTACAATTTTTTCATGCAACTTGTCCTGAGTGATTTTTGTGTAAGTCCTGAGATTACAAAGATGAATTAAATACAGACCTTAGTTTCAAGCTGTTTACCATCTTGGATAAATAGATCATATAAATAATATGTAGTGTAAAAGAAAATTGATACTGATACAAGTATCTTATTGGATAACTTTGTGTAACTTTATCTCTGTCAGAGTTGTAGTTAAGTAGTTCTGGTTAACTGAAATGGTCTTTTCTTGAGCCAGTGGTAGAAGATTATTTTAACTGGCTTAAAATATATCCACTTAGTAGAAAATTTATTAGAGTACATAATTAAAAGCTTAGTATTTTTCAGAGTATTGTGAAATTTATTCCCTGTTGTGCGATCTCGTAAGATACTTTCTTTGTATTAAATAAGCATGAAATTCTTTTTCTAGGCCTATTATAGAAAAATATTCTCAAGTTTATTTTTATAAAATTGCCAAGACATCTGTCTAAATAAAATATAATATCCTGCTTAGTAATTTATATTGAATATTAATTTGGTATTTCAATATTTATTTTCCTTACAAAAGCATAATTTATCCTCAGAATAAGGATGGTGAGCCAGAATACAATCCATGTGGAAAGTATATGGTAAAACTTCACCTCAATGGTGTCCCAAGAAAGGTGAATAATGTCTCTCCCCATCCCCAACCCCTTCTCTCTCTCCCTTCCCCACCTTTGAATATTGAGTAGAATCATTAAGAAATGTTAATTTGTGTAAACATTTAAAAAGATTTTGAGTCTGGTTTTATGCATATTATTACCTATAACATCATATATTAATAATTAAAACTAAAAATCAAGAAAGTCATTTTAAAAATGGTTTTGGGAAATTTATAGAAAGTTTCAGAAAGTAACAATGAGCTAATGACTACCAGTGCTTAAACTTTAATCTGATAGTTTTTAATTGATTAAAAAAGAAAAGGAAATCAGACAAAACTAAATCTGTTAGGTCACAAGAGTTTATATGTATAGTCATAAGTTCAGATCTAAGAAGTCTTTAGAATTATGTTTTCCTTTATGAAATATATATGCAGTTTTAAATTACACTAGTTTCTTTAAGAACTGTGAACCTGTTGTGATGGCCTGGCATTGTTGGGATTCTCTAGCTCTTGTCTACTCTGAAGTCTGTGGATCAACATTAGCATTTCCTGGGAACTTACTAGAATTGCAGAATTTTAGGCCTCACCTTGAACCTACTGAATGAGAATCTGCATTTAAACAGTCCTTTCAGTTTGAGAAGCTGAGTTGTTGTTCAGTGGCTCAGTAATACTCAAATTTTGGTGTATATAGAAGTAGGTGCAGGGCTTGCTAAAACAGATTTTTGGGCCCCACCCCCAGAGTTTCTGGTTCAGAAGTTGTGGGTGGGGCCATAATTTGCATTTCTAACAAGTTCCCAGGTGACACGGATGCTGCTGAGAACACCCTTTGAGAACTGCTGCTCTAGCTGATTACTTAAAATTATTGAGAATGGTTTTTCTGAACTGTAATCTTTAACTCCTTGTTTAAAGAATCTTTGAAAATGTAGTTCCATGATTCTCATATTAGTGTTAGATCGAAATTCTTCCTATCCTTGTTTCCCAAATCACTTTATAATGTGAACTAGAAACTGTATTTGTGGTGATCTCTTCCCTTATTTAAATATATTTTTTAGCCATAATATTCTACTTTTACAACTGAACATGAGTCTTTTTCTAGGTTTAGGTTAAAGGTACAGATAGTAATAATATTTTTACCTTAATAGTGAAGCCCTTTTGTAATTATTTCAGATATAATGTACATTTCTAGAATCTGTAATAATTTTGATGGTAGATCCATTTAACCAGTTGGCTCAAAGGTATCACCTGATAGGGAGATTAGCCTGTAAAATTGAATAAAGACATATATGTATAACATTTTATAATTGACCAGATTCTAGAAATCTGAAACTATCATGATCTTTATAATAGTCATATTGTGCCTTTGTTTCATCTGTATGAAAGGTATTTTTTTCCTTGATAGGAAGGATTTTAAGATATTTTGTACCACCTAAGGAAATTAATGTTCTCTTTCTCCAGGTGATAATTGATGATCAGTTACCTGTTGATCATAAGGGAGAATTGCTCTGTTCTTATTCTAACAACAAAAGTGAATTATGGGTTTCTCTCATAGAGAAAGCATATATGAAGGTCATGGGAGGATATGATTTCCCAGGATCCAATTCAGTAAGTAACAGGATGATCCAGACAGACTTATACTATCCAGTATGACTATTTTGAGAGATTATGGAGGATATGTTTGTTTAAAGGAAAATAAAACAATATTAACTCCTGAAAAATGCTGATCCAATTCCCCTATTAAGGAAGTACTTATTTTCTTTTACAAGGATAGAGCATTGTAAAGACTCAGTATTCAGGGAAGCTTACAATATATGTCTCCTGTCCTGTTGGGATACAAGACCGGTTAGATACAGTGTACCTTTCCAAAGAAGTCTCTTCAGATCAAAGGATGTGTCATATTGTCATCCTTATATATATATATATATATATATATATATATATATATATATATATATATGTGTGTATTTTATATGTCATATTGTCATATTTTATGTGTCATATTGTCATTTATATGTCATATTGTCATCCTTATATATATATATATATATATATATATTTTATAAATTCACATTCAAGGAGTTTCTTGTTTCTTAATTTTTCCCAATCCTAACACTACTTAGCCTATAAAACAAGGTGTGTGCCAGTGTCCTTTAGTTGTATGAGGTAAACTGGGCTTAGATTAGTCATATTAGTATAACTTTGAATTATGGCACTAACCAGCCTGGAGCCTTAGAAGCGGTATTTAAGCACTCTTAGCCTCTTTGCTTGTCTAAAATATGAGGATAACCCCCACCTTGCAGAATTGTAAAGACTAAATGAAATAATGTATGCAAATCATCCATTGTTCATAGCTGGTTAGTTTCCCTGCCTGGTACAGGCCTCCTTCACTCTCTGGTTCTTACAATGTTAGGCAGAGAATGTATAGGTGATAGGTAAATGAAATACGATGTTAAAATTTTTTCTCAGCCTGCATGCTCAATTGTTCTGTCCTTCAAATATTTTCAGTTTAGCTTTCCAATTCAGTGCCTTTTAATTTACCCAGCATAGCCTAGAAAATGAGAATATATGTAAATCATTAGGAAAGTGACTCTCACAAGTGAGTCACTTTAGTGAGTACTAAATGGTGAATGACAGTCACCATCATTATTAAAGTAGCTCTTTCCTGTTACATGTTTTGAGTTTTCATCATACTTACCAGTAAAATAATTCTTGCATTCAGGGAAAGCAACAGAGATTATAAGGAATAGATAAACTTGTGCTTAAATCCAAGTAGGAATTTGAGTTAAACAAGAAATTTATTAGTGGTAGAAAACAGCTTACTACCCTCTGATTTATTCTATCGAAATCATTATATCAAATTAGTGGGATTTAAGAGTCTGGCAACAACATAGACACTCCTGAAAATGTGTTTATGTTACAGAATATTGATCTTCATGCACTGACTGGGTGGATACCAGAAAGGATCGCTATGCATTCAGATAGCCAAACTTTCAGTAAGGATAATTCTTTCAGAATGCTTTATCAAAGGTAAACATACTCATATTCTCTCTCTCTCTCTCCCTCCCTTCCTCCCTTCCCCCCGTTTTTTGGTAGTTAAAGAGTCTGTTTTAAAACTTTAGGCCTTATTTATAGAGGAGATACTGCAGAGGAAACATCATTAATTACTTAGAGAAATTGTGATTTTATTTATTTTGTTTTTGGTTTAAGTAATCTCTACACCCAGCATGGGGCTCGAACTCAACAACCCTGAGATCAAGAGTCGCATGCTCCACCAACTGAGCCAGCTAGGCACCCCGGGAAATTGTGTTTCTAAAATAGAGTTCACTTTATGTACTTGCTACGGCCAGCCCTCGGTTATCCTCACTGATGGTTACAATTAATCCAGATTATAAATAATCCCAAAACATTTGAATCTGGAATATGTCATATGGACAACTTGTTTTGTACTTCCTAAGTACCTACAATTTGAGGGAAGGTGGAAAAAGAGAAGTCTGAGAATATAAAGAGGAAGGTAGCTTAAGCCTTAAAAGAATGATCCACATGTAAGGACTGGAAAATTGTCTATACAGTACACATTCATTAGTTAAACTAGAAAACTTCAAAGATCTTACAAAATGTATTTCACATCTTCAACTTTATTTGTAAATCATTTGAAAACTTAGCATTTACTTTCCTTCACTGATAAGTTTCTACCTAATAATTGACTAAAACTGGAGGAGAGTGGGGCAGTATGATAATTTATCTGCTACATTGTGAAATACAAATGTACTTCCTGTTCTTTGAAGGGTGTCGGGAATAGCCCATTTTAGAAAAGATTTCAAATTTGCGGAAATTTTCATGTAAACCTTGAGACTAAAGGAAAGATAGTGTGATCTGAGGTTACAGAAATGTTTTCTTTAATTATTTCTCTGTCGGGGTCATTCCAGATTTCACAAAGGGGACGTCCTCATCACTGCATCAACTGGAATGATGACGGAAGCTGAAGGAGAGAAGTGGGGTCTGGTTCCCACACACGCATATGCTGTTTTGGATATTAGAGAGTTCAAGGTTTTGCTTTACATTTTTTCCTCCTTTCTCTTACTTAATAGTAAGACATTGCAAGGATCCCTACTAGTATAATAGACTTTTGAATACTGACAAGTCAAGGTTTGGATGAAGTTTTAAAAATCATTCCGCCTATGTTCCATTAAATAATTTGACCTCACCATTGGAAATTATGAAATCAAAAGATGGGAAATGTAATGACAAGGACAGATACTGATGACAAAACAGACATGCTGTATGCCTCTTTTTATTGTTCATAAAAGTAAAGGGTTGAGGGGCGCCTGGGTGGCTCAGTCGGTTGAGCGTCCGACTTCAGCTCAGGTCACGATCTCGCGGTCCGTGAGTTCGAGCCCCGCGTCGGGCTCTGGGCTGATGGCTCGGAGCCTGGAGCCTGCTTCCGATTCTGTGTCTCCCTCTCTCTCTGCCCCTCCCCCGTTCATGCTCTGTCTCTCTCTGTCTCAAAAATAAATAAATGTTAAAAAAAAAAAATTAAAAAAAAAAAAAAAAGTAAAGGGTTGAGATAAATACACAGCCCTCAAGGTTCCAGACTATACTCTGGCGTTAGGGTCAGTTATAGTGTTAGGCTGTAGAGCATGGTAGATTTCAATAAATATTTGTGAAAGGACAGAAAATAAGAGAGTGTCTGTGAATAAGAAACATGCCATTGGTTTTGCAAATGTTTCTCTTCCTAGTTGCCCTCACGTACTTCAGACCCTGGCCCTGTGCTCTGGTGTTGGAATGGTTGACTTCATTACTTCTCAGGTTATTGATTAGTTATTTTCAACTGAAAAATAGGTCTGTTCTACGGATTAGAAAATACAAAGATTACAGGAGGATTCATTTTCCCTGATGTTATATAGTACCTGAGCTATGCAGTCACTAGAAAGTTTAGCCATGTGTTCCACTTTCCCCTGTTTCAACTTACAGAAGGAAGTAGTTATCAATCAGTAATGACAGTGTTCCACTGTGTATTTATTAGATTGATCTTCTTAGATGACACAGGCAATTATATGCAATTATATGAATTATGAAGGCAATAGGGACCTGCTGCAACATTGTTTTTCAAGTCTTTATAGTCTCAAGGCTTTCTAAATCAGCCACTCGTGTATCCCTAACCATACTGTGTAGAATTATGTATTCCTTTAAAAGTAGCATAAAATTTGATGACTTAAAGCAAAAAAATTAAAAATATATGAAATTGAATAAGTTGAGAGCTTTGTGTTTTAGAAATGTGATTTTCCACAAACATCAGTCAAAACATTAGGAATAACAGTTGCTATTATTTAGTACTATGTGTATGTTATTTTATTGTTAAAACATCCTGATAGGTGATCAATAGTGAGGTAATAGTAAGATAATTAAATTTAGATAATGAAAGTCAATATGGAAGTTTAATCTTGAATTTGAGGAAATTTTCTGTGAAGATTATATCATTTACAAGGCTATTTTTCTGATTGTTTAGAGGAAACTAGACAGATAACATGCTTATGAGAGAAATAGGCATCTGTGGTTTGACCTGAAAACAAAACATTTAAAAATTTGCTGAATGTCAGTAAAGAATTTCAAATAATAGGCTTTTAAAAAAATCAGAAGCATTATTCACATAGTATCAGTTCCACATGGCAGTTATTTCGTAGAGATTAAGGCATTTTAGAGCCTGTGTAGATGGAGTAAACTGTGGCCCCAAGACAGGTTTCTTCACTCTGTTCATATGTGTGCTTTATGGTCATATCTTAATTCTGTGCAAATCCCTGATCAAAAGCGGTATTACCCAGCTTGAGCAGACATCTCACCTTGTGGAGTTGACCCTGCTCTCCTTTTGCTTACATGAACTCTTTGTAGTCAGTGTTGATCTTTATCTAAAGGCTTCTTCATGTGTTAAAATTTTTAGGGGTTTTCTCTAGTATCTTTGATTGGTTATACATTTGGTGAGTTTCCTGGGTTCATCATTTTCATGTTATTTTTGCTGTCTGTATTTTGAGATCATTCCTTAGTTCTGACTTGTATTTGAAAATATTTCCAGGGGTGCCTGGGTGGCTCAGTCAGTTAAGCGTCCAACTCTTAATCTCGGCTCAGGTTGCAATCTCGTGACCTTGAACTTGAGCCCTGCATTGGGCTCCATGCTGACAGCGCGGAGCCTGCTTGAAATTCTCTCTCCCTCTCTCTCTGCCCCTACCCTACTCGTGGTCTCCCTCCTTCTCTCTCTCTCTCTCTCTCAAAATAAACTTAAAAAAAAATATTTCCAAAAATATTTCTCTCCCTGAGGCATTAATTTCTAGAACCTCTGTTGTGCAGGTAGACCTAATCTTAAACTAAAGCTACTGCCAATCTTCTATCATTTGTGAGTTTCTTCATTAAAGAAGATTTTATTAACACTTGTGTGAAAATGTTATCCTTTTTGTTTGTCTCTAACCAGCTTGAGTTTTCTAAGATCTTTTCTAAGATCTAAGACTTTAGTCTCAGCAGTCCTTTGGGTCATTTTTTTTGTCTCCTCCTTAAGGTGATATTCCATAGTCTACTATGAAGATACATCTCGGTCTCAGCCTGCTGTCTCTAAGTGCAGCAAGTCTCACCAAGGGATTTCTGAATCCATCCACGATGTTGCATTTGCTGCCACGTGGAAATAACTTTGAAAATGGGACGTTTCATCATAAACCAGATCCAGATCCTTTTTTAGTCTAACATTTCTTCCCCTATTCAGGGCCTCTGACTTGTAGGCTCTCTATTCAAACAAAATCTACAGCTATATCTTAGTGTCCTTGAATGTCAGTGATTGCTCAGACCTGCCCCAGAAAAGCTTAGCAGCAATTTCCTCTCTTTTATATTCCTTTTTAAAGAAGTGTTAGACTTCTGGGGCACTTGTGGCTCCGTTGAACATCTGACTCTTGATTTCCAGTTTGGGTCATGATCTCCTGGTTTACGGGATTGAGCGCTAGGTCCAGCTCTGCACTGGTAGCGCTTGGGTACTGCTTGGGATTCTCGCTCTTCCTCGCTCTGGCCCTCCCCCCACTTGTGCACTCACGCGCTCTCTCTCAAAAACTTAAAGTGATAGAGTTCTGAAATAAGGCACGTTTCCTGTTTATGTAGAACTAGGTTTAATGAAAAAAATAGTAAATTAGAGTTAAGTATCTGTGTGGCAGGGGCAAGAGTGGACAAGTGGTAAGAAAACACTGAGAAAAGGAATTTGAAGATTCCTGAGAGGAATGAGTCTTATGTCTAGAAATCACATCTATCCCAGGCTATGATTTGCCACATTTAAAAATAGGAGAGGAATGTGTTTTTCAAAAACGTCCCCCAGTTTATGACTTCATTAGAAAATTAATACGATTTCCTAATTTGACTGCCTGAAATAAGACAAATACCCTTCTGGATTTACAAGCTCTTTGGATTTTCTGAGTCCATGTAATCAGTTCTGTAGACATACAAATATGTAGACATATTTGTTGAGCACTTACCATAACCTTAACGCTCGGTTTTATAAGCTCAGTGGAGACTTTTGAAAAGGACAATAGTGTTACCATTGCAGGGAGTGTACGATCTCACTGGGGAGTCAAGGCTGGTACATTTGCACAAGTAGGAAGCAAGATACAATGGGAACTTATTTGTTTTAAACTAAAGTAATACGCAGTGTTAGCACTAAAATGTTTAAAGAAAAGGTAGTAATTAATTAAAAGGAGAAGAAAACTGATTGCTAAATATTTTGCATACATCATTTAATCTTCACAAGAGTGTTCTAGGAAACATTGTAATTTTTATTTTACGTGTGAATAAACAAATGCTCAGAGAGAGAGTAAATGATCCCCACCCAAGGCCCATAAAACTGATAGAGCTGGTGTTCGGTCCCATTTCATTCTGACTCCAAAGTCCATGTTCTTTTCCTCTTCACTGCTTCAGTCTGCACTGAGAGAGGGTCAGTGGAGGAAAAAGCTAAGGAGGACCTGACAGGATCTGAAGGGAGGGTGGTCACAAGGGATCAGAAAGGGCCTTCTGGGGAAGGGAGACAGCATGGTAAATCCCTTTCGACGTAAAACTGAATAAGGATTATTTGTGGGAATTTTGTGAGGAAAGACTAAGTTAGAGCCAAAGATACATGGGGTATGAATACTGGAAAATAAAGTGGGGCCAGAGCAGAGTAGGCTTTGAAAGGATGGGAAAGTCTTGATGCTCTAAGGCAGCACCATGCAAAAGAACCTCCTACCGTGATGGAAATATTGTGTATCTGGGCTGCGCATTAACTGCTAGCTGCACGTGGTCCTTGGATACTTGGAATGTGGTTTGTGTGACTAAGGAGCTGATTTTTAAATTTTAAAAAATTTTAATTATCACCTGTGGTTAGTGACTACCATACGGACAGCATAGCCCTCAGGAATAGGTAGCCATTTACAGTTTTTGATCAGATGTGTGACCTAGTGAAAGTGTTGATTAAAGAATATTTCAACTGGATTTGGAAGGAAAAGTGTTCAAATATAATTAATTAAAAATAGGGTAAAACTCTTTTGCAACTTTATCTCCTGCTTTTTTATTAATAGGGGCTGCGATTTATCCAACTGAAAAATCCTTGGAGTCATTTACGTTGGAAAGGAAGATACAGTGAAAATGATGTAAAAAACTGGACCCCAGAGTTACAAAAATATTTAAACTTTGATCCTCGAACAGCTCAGAAAATAGACAATGGTAAGTATCTTTAATTTTAATACCATTTGATCTTTAAATAACACGGTTTCATAATATGAAAGGTATTTATTCACGTCATTTATCATTAAGATATTTTATGGATTAACAGACATCTAATTTTCAGGAATATTTTGGATTTCATGGGATGATCTCTGCCAGTATTATGATGTGATTTATTTGAGTTGGAATCCAGGTCTTTTTAAAGAATCAACATGTATTCACAGGTAACTTTTTTGCACATTTCAGAATATGCTTTATGGTAGTCTCTACTTTTTTCATATATAAGGATTCATTTATGAAGGATTAAGTTATATATATATTATATCATTTATGAAGACCAGCATTCTTTTTGCCATGCCCACAGATGACTGCCATGTAGTTATTTTGTTTATGTATTTCTCAGTTATGCCAAAAAATTTTTAAACAATAAAACAAAAATCCTGATAACTTAGTTGTATTAGAGACACAAAGATTTTAAAAATAGTGTTCTACTTTAGCTCAATGAGAAATTAATTACTACTTTCTTTGTTGACTTTATCTTTTAGTACTTGGGATGCTAAGCAAGGACCTGTGAAAGATGCCTATAGCCTGGCTAACAATCCCCAGTACAAACTGGAGGTGCAGTGTCCACAAGGGGGCGCTGCAGTTTGGGTTTTGCTCAGCAGACACATAACAGACAAGGTACTGATCCCTTCCTTATATATCTATCCCATACAGAAACTTTAAAAAATGTAATTAGACCAATGTGAACAAGATATGTAATTTGATCACCAGCCTGTTTCATTTATGTAAGTGGCTTGAAAATAGTGTAGTATTAGGTAAATGTTTTCCTCTAAGGAAATTGATATACTTACAATCTTGTTCAGAAATCATCTTTGAAGAAAAATGGGAGTTTATGCTTTTCAGTGAGGGTTTTGAGGTTGATTATATATGCTTTAGGTCTTAAGAGTATCAACATTAAAATACTCTGAAGGGGGTTTGGAGATGTTAAATCATTAGGCCTGATTCTGTAAAGGGAAACTTACCATAATCTTAATAGCCTTAGTCTTGTTTAATGTATTACTTTATACAGTGTAGTCATCCTTGAAATGAATTTAATTCAGAGAACATTTTTTATAGCACTAAGTAGCTTAAATGCTCTTAAAATTTGAATTTTCTTCCCACTTAAGAGCATTGTGAGCCCGTTTTCCTAACTACATTGGATTCTTTGTACTTTTAGGATGATTTTGCCAATAATCGAGAATTTATCACAATGGTTGTATACAAGACTGATGGAAAAAAAGTTTATTACCCAGGTATGTTTGGTAGACAAACATTCAGACAAACAATTGAAATTTTATTTACCTGATTACATTTAAAATGACACGCTTTACATAGATAATATGCAGAAATAATAATGCTGATAGACTAACAAAAACCACTCATACAGACGAGGTGGTATTTATACTACTTTTGTGTTTTGTTTTGATTTGTTTTTAATTTAGAGACCTCAGGAATTTGGGATTCCTATATTCTTATATGTTGCTGTCAGAGTTTTATTTCTAAAACTAATATCTTTTTCTCTGATCAAAAATTCTGTGGTTTTTCCCTGAACTCCTGGATAAAATCTAAGCTCTTTGGCATGGTTTATAAGGCTTTTGATATTCTGACCTTAACCTTCCTGTCACCTTTTATCTCATGCCATAGCTTTTCACAGTACCCTCAGTGAGGTACTGGCTACTCCTGAACATACCATGCCCTTGTTTCCCCTCTTTTCATACAGTTTCTTCTCCTAAGGATCTCTCTCCTCCTTGTCCTCTACCCATTTTTTTCCTTTTACCCTAGTTTGTGTAATGAACATGGGTAATATCCAGCTTATATGTTACTTCTCTGTGATAACCTTTCTGCCAGGCAAAGTGAATCTTTCCCTCTGTAGGACTCCTGAGGCATTTAACATGCTGTGTTGAAACCACTTTGCTTTCACATTTTAAAAAAAGTTTATCACATGTTAAATGATAGGAACTGTTAGTTTATGTTCTTGTTGGAGAAACAGATAATAAGAAAAATACCAGATAGTGATATGTGTGTAAAGAGATAAATGGGGTCATGTGTTAGTGACTGTTTGGTTGCTTTGGTTAGGTGGCCATGGAGGGCCTCTTTGGGAAAGGATAAGAGGAACCCTAAATGACAAAAAGGAATCAGTCATGTAAAGAAATCGAGGGAAAAGCAGTACAGGCAGAGGGAAGAACAAATACAAGGACTCTGAAATGAGAAAAAGAAACAGAAAAAAGACCAGTAGGCCAAGGGTGGTGTGATATCAAGAAGTCAGAAAGATATGCAGGCTCAGATCACATGATGTTCTGTAAGCCACAAGGATTTGGATTTCATTCTCAGTGTGTTGGGAAATCTTTGGAGGGCCTTGATCAGGAAAATGACTTGATAGAAGCTTTTTTTTAAAGAACATTCTCTGTAGAATATATTGGAGGGGGCAAAAAAATAGAAGCAGAGAAACAAATTACATGGTTTTGTATGAGAAATAATGGTGGTTTGAACTTAGTAGAGAAAGAGTGGACAGATTTGGGTTTCAGTAGGATTATCAGGACTTGAGTTGATGTAGGGGGCAAAGAGGAATCAAGACTGATTCCTGTTTTTTGGCTTAATTCATAAAAAGCTGCTGTAACATTTACTGAGATGGGTAAGAGTTGGTGGGGGTGGGGAGGGACCAGTTTTGTTCTGGAGTAAAATCAAAAGTAAATTTTGTGGTTTTGTTACATTTAAGATATCTATTAGATATGCAAGTGTATAAACTAAGTAAGCAATTGGATTTGGGGGAAGAGTTCTGGGATAAAGTCCTGCCGTTTGAAGACAGGACTGTATACACTACCAATGGAGAGAGTTGTAGGTACAGAGGTGAACACTCAGAACCTGACCCTGGGATTCAAACATCTTAAAGTTGAGCAGAGGAAGGTTACTGCAAAAAATTAGAACAAAATACCTGATGAAATAGAATAAGGTTTCACATGACCCAAGGAGAGAGAATATTTCATGAGGGAAAGAATGAGCAACTGCATCTGTTGCTATTTTAGAGGTCAGGAAATTTAGGTTAGAGAAGAAACAAATGGACATAGCATCTTGGCAGTCATTGTTGACCTTAACAAGAACAGAGTTGGTGGATAGGTGGACTTATAAGCCCAGTTAGAAGTGAATTGAGGAGAGGCTGGGAGGTAAGGAAGCAATTATTGACAGTTCGTTTAAAAAGGGCAAAGAAATGGGCATTACTGGGGGAGATGAGATGGAAAGTGGTTTTGTTAAGTCTTATTTAATCAGAGGAAAATGATACTCGTACCCATTACACTGTGAAGGTCATGAGGCGGGCACTGATTCCTATCAGTCAATATCCCAAGATATCCTGGAGTGGACAAGGCAGTATGTCTAAGAATTAAAGTTTTAATAGCCAGATTTTCTATTCATATGTTGGCCACTATACAACCAAAAAAACAAATACTGTGGCTATATATTCTTAGCATTAAGATGTTTATATATAGGCTTTCGACCTTCAAAAATATTTTTGTTACTTTTTATTTGGATTCTCTTTTTCTTTTTGTTTTTTTTAAAACAATGCTCCCTCTTACATATAATGATACTGCCTTTTCAGAAAAGAGTACTTTCTGGTTTATAATTTTATTTTCATCACAACACGCTGAAGAAAATTTTTAAAATACTCTGAAATTGTTTCTCATTTCACAGAAGAGTAAACTGAGACATAGAAAGGTTAAAAACCTTGTCCAAGATCACAGATAGGCCCTTTTTCTCTTCACTAGATCACACCACTGTGAGCATTAGAGACTTTGCCTGTTACAGATAGATAGTAAAATGTTAGTTATTTCAATAGATTACATTATAAATATTCAGTGTTCCTAAATAAGCTAAGTGATATAGCATTGATTTTAAATGACATGTACTAATTGACATGCATGAAATGATTCTATTGCATTGGCCTTGATTGAGGAGACATCAGAGAATATATTCGGTAACATTGTTTGTAATAGAAAAATACTGTAAATAATCTGTCAGACTGAATAACTAGATGGGGGTATAAATAAGTCATTCATATAATGGAATATCATGCAGGCAGTTTTAAAAGGAATAAACCGTATCTGTGTAGAACAATATGAATCTTAAAAACATGTTGAGTGCAAAATGAAAGCTTAAAATAAGACCTATGCTGTCCTTTTTTTAGATATATGCCCACAGAAATAACATTCACTCATTCATTCATTTTTAGGGATGTGTGTGTGTTAGCGTCTGAAAAGCCCACTAAATCCATCAGAGTGGAACAGAATAGGACTAAGGGTGGTGTTTAAAAGGGACTTTGTTTTATAAAGAATCTAGTATGACAAAAAGTGTTATTCAGTTATGAATGGTGGGGAATATATCTGTTGGTGGGAAGTATATTTTTATATAGTTCTTTGCATCTTAAAACATTTCCTCAAAACAAAACAAAGCAAAGCCAATCTTGACTTTAAAATCCCGTTAGAGAAAAATGCCACATAAGGCTTACTAGGGATTATTTTATACCTCATTGAATGTATTCCAAAAGATTCCTTTTACTTACTAGAAATTATTTAAAGTTTTAAAGTGTTTAATTACAAAGTTTTAAGTTGAAATTTAAATTCTCTAGTAGCATTATATTTTAAAGATTGAATCAGTTGGGGGGGTCCATCCATTTAATTTTTTTCGTATCATGAATTATAAAACTTAAATTTAAAAACTACAGAAACTAAAGCATAAACCTACTTTTCTGTAGGTGACCCACCTCCATATATTGATGGCATTCGAATTAACAGCCCTCATTATTTGACTAAGATAAAGCTGACCACGCCTGGGACCCATACCTTTACATTAGTGGTTTCTCAGTATGAAAAACAGAATACAATCCATTACACTGTCCGGGTGAGTAAACCAACATACAGTGACAGAACACGATAATATAAAGTACATAATATGCTTGGCCTCATAAGTGGGATTAGCTATAGAAGAAGTTTATATCTGAAAATTGATTGTCCTCTATAAATTTGTGTGTTTATCTGTATATCAGTTCAGTATTAAATTATGCTTCCTGCAGAAAGTAATGCTTTTGAAAAGTAATGTATTTTGAGTGAACATTTTAGTTTTCAGAATAATAATTTAGTCCTAAGGTAATGTGGTATGTTGGACTAATAAGTTCTATTTCAGATCAAGCAGTTAAAAACTTCTTTAACCTCTTTAATACTTTCATTGAGTTAAAAAACACGACTTTGAACTTAGTGAAAGGAAATCAATTGCTTATAAACATACTGTTATCATGTAGCTGGGAAGGTTATTTTAATTTTGTTCTGCATAGGCTGTTTTCCCATACATCAGTAAGGGAGCTCAGTTTGAATAGATTTTTAGAGACATTGGGGAACTGCTTCTACCCCTTTATTCTTCAGATGCAGAAACTGAGGCCTAGCGAAATTGTCCTGAGTCAAACACACAGAAAGCCAGGACAAGAACACCAGCTGTTCAGTTCCCAGTTCATTAAACCTGACTTGATAACTAGGCTGTGTACAGAATCATGGCTTTTATGTATGCCAACTAAGTTTTCAGCCTTCCAATATATTCTTTTATCACTTTGGTATTTTTATAAGTATACACTTTATCAGTACAATAAACTTTTTTCTTTTTTTCAATCACTTTTTTTTTAATCTAGGTATATTCAGCCTGCAGCTTTACTTTTTCAAAGATTCCTTCACCGTACACCTTATCAAAACAGGTAAGAGAATTCTTTCTCTGGGTCATAATCTCAGAAAAATCTTAGAATTCCCTTGCCTTTTTCTCCTTTTCTCACTTTATCTTTCACATTTAACAATTAAACATTCTGAACTTGACAGTAACACAAGGGAAATGTAAGTAGCCTGCAGTCTGGGTTGGAATACGAGATCTTCAGTGAACAACATTCAATGATTCTGTGGGAAGAACTAAAGTTCAAAGAAAGAAGATTATGTAGACTTTGGTCATTAGGGAAGGGTTCATCATGTAGACGAACCTTTAAAGTAGAATTTGAGACTGGTTTTGCAGGGTGTGCTAGATCACACACAGCGGAAGATTCGAGGGAGAATTCATGGCTCCCTTGTCAAATGTTAATTGACCATACATATTTGGGATTGTTTTGATAACCGTAGCTTTATAGCGTAGCTTGAAATCAGAAAGTTTGATATCTCCTGCTTTTTCTTTCTTGGGATTTCTTTGGCAATTCAGGGTCTTTTGTGGTTTCATGTAAACTTTATAGGAGTGTTTTTTTTTACTTGTCATTAGAGTCCTGATAGGGATTGCATTGAATTTATCGATGGCTTTTGGTGGTGTTGACATTTTAACAATATTCTTTCAGTTCATGAACATAGAATACCTTTCCATTTATTTTGTCATCTTCAATTTCTTTTATTAGAATATAGTAGTTTTCAGATTAGAGGTCTTTCACCTCCTTAAATTTATTCCTAAGGATCTTATTGTTTTTGATGTTACTGTAAATGGGATCAGTTTCTTTTTCAGAAAATTTGTTAACAGAAATATTACTGATATTCTGTATGTTAATTTTGTATCCCGCAGCTTTACTGAATTTGTTGATTAAATCTAACAGGTTTTTGGTTGAGTCTTTAGGGTTTTCTATATATAAAATGTCACGTGCAAAGAGAGACAATTTTACTTCTTCCCTCCAATTCTAATACATTTTCTTTTTCTTGCTTGATTGCTCTAGCTAGGACTTCCAGAATTATATTGAATAGCAGTGGTGAGAGTGAACATCCTTGTCTTGTTCTCCTGATCTTAGAGGAGAAGTTTTCAGTTTTTCACCATAGAGTATGATGTTAATTGTGAGCTTGTCATATATGGCCTTTATTATGTTGAGATATGTTCCATCTATGGCTCATTTCTTAGAGAAGAGTTTATATCATGAACAGATACTGAATTTTCTCAAATGCTTTTTCTGCATCTGTTGAGATGATTAGAAGATTGTTTTCTTTTGTTCTGTCTTTTATGATGTATCACATTGACTGATTAGCATATGCTGAACCATCCTTGCATCCCTGGGAATAAATCCCACGTAATTGTGGTGAATGATCGTTTTAATGTGCAGTGGAATTCGATTTGCTAAATATTTTGTTGAAAACATTTATATCTGGGGGCGCCTGGATGTCTCAGTGGAGCATCCAACTCTTAATCTCGGCTCAGGTCATGATCTCACTGGTTCATGAGTTCGAGCCCCATCTCAGGCTCTGTGCTGGCAGCATGGGGCCTGCTTTGGATTCTCTCTTTCTCCCTCTCTCTCTGTGCCTCCCTTATTTGTTCTCCTTCAAAATTAATAAACTTAAAAAAAATGTTTATATCTGTATTCATCAGGGATATATTGGCCTATAGATTTCTTTTTTTTTTTTTTTATAAATGTTTTTATTTATTTTTGAGAGAGAGAAAGAGAGAGAGAGATAGCACATAAGCAGGGGAGGGGCAGAGAGAGACACACACACACACACACACAAACACACAGAATCCAAGGCAGGCTTCAGGCTCTGAGCCATCAGCACAGAGCCCCACACGGGGCTCGAACTTCTGAGCCATGAGATCATGACCTGAGCCCAAGTCAGACGTTCAACTGACTGAGCCACCCAGGCGCCCCAGGCCTGTAGATTTCTTTTCCAGTAGTGTCCTTTTCTGTTGTTGGTATCCCGATAATGCTGGCCTTGTAAAATGAGTTTGGGAGCGCTCTTTGATTTTTTTGGAAGAGCTTGAGAAGCATTGATGTTAATTCTTTTTTACATGTTTGGTAAAATTCACCCGTGAAGTCATCTAGTCCTGGGTTTTTTTTCATCAGGAGATCTTCAGATTACAGATTGTCTCCTTACTGGTAGTTGGTCTATTCAGATTTTCCATTTCTTCTAGGTTGTCTAGTTTGTTAGCATATAGGTGTCCTGTTATGAGCCTTTGAATTTCTATGTTATCAGTTGCAGTGTAGCCTTTTTCATTTATAATTTTATTGACTTGGGTCCTTTTTCTTGCTTAGTCTAAGGGTTTGTTAGTTTTATCTTTTCAAGGAACCAACTTTGTTCATCTTTTTTTTTTTTTTTTTCCTGTTTTCTATTTCATTTATTTCTGCTCTGATCTTTATTATTTCCTTCTGCTAACTTTGGGCTCAGCTTGTTCTTTTTCTAGTTCCTTAAGGCATAAAGTAAGGTTATTTGGGATTTTCCTTGCTTCTTTTTTGTTGCTGTTTATATTATTTTGAGAGAGAGGGAAAGTGCATGAGTTCAGTAGCAGCAGAGAGGGAATCCCAAGCAGGTTCTTTGCTGTCAGTGCAGAGCCTGATGTGGGGCTTGATCCCACTAACAGATCACAACCCTAGCCAAAATCAAGAGTCAGGTGCTTAACTGACTGAGCTACCCAGGTGCCCCATTCTGTGTCTTTTAATTGGAAATTTTAATGCTTATGTTTACATTAATGATAGGTAAGGACTTACTATTGCCATTTTATTGTTTTCTGGTTGTTTTATAGATCCATTCTCTGTTTCTTATCCTGTTGTCTTTTTGTGTGTGTTTTGAAGTCTTTTGGTATAAAATAAGTATGCTCTGACTTTATTGGGTTCTTTTGTGTAATTACTACAGGATTTTTCCTTACTATTACCATGAGGCATACATAAAGTATCTTAAACTTATAATACTTTATTTTAAACTGATAATAACTTAATGACTTCAGTGGAATTCATGTTTTATACTTTTACTTCTCTTCCTCTTCACATTTTAGGTTATTGCTGTTACAGTTTACGTGTTTTTAATATTGCATAACTAATAACAGATTATTGTAGTTATTATTTTTTACTACATTCAGGGTTTTTTAACTTTTAAACTGCAGTGCTAAGTGAATTATGCATCAACTATTACCAAATTCCAGACTCTGACTATATATTTACTATTACCAGTGAGATTTACACTATCTTTTTATGTTTTTATGATATTAATTAGCATTCTTTTACTTCCACTTAATGAACTCCCTTTAGCATTTCTTATAAGGCAGATCTAGGGGTAATGAACTCCCTCAGCTTTTGTTTAGGAAACCCTTTTATCCCTCCATTTCTAAAGGATAGCTTCACCAGGTATAGAATTCTTCAGCACTATTGAGTCTACCTTTCAAACTCTCTACTGATTTCTTCAATTATTGTATATTTCAACTCTAGGATTTGTTTGGGTGTTGTTGTTTTTTTTCTTTGGATGATTGCTATTTCCTTATCAAACTTGTTTTTTCATTCGTTGTTTTCTTAATTTTGTTTTCTTATAGTTCATTAAACATCCTTAAAGATTATTCTCCATTTTTTGACAGTTCATAGATCTCCATTTTCTTAGGGTTATTGGAGCATTATTAGTTTTTTTAGTGATGTCATATTTACCTGCATTTTTGTGATCCTTGGTTTCTTATGTTTGTGAATCTTCGCATTTGAGTAATCAGGCTCCTCTAGCAGACTTTACAGCTTTGTTTGGGCAAGAACAGTTTTCCACCAGTTAGTTTAGTTTGGGTTTCTGGGTGTGTCTGTTGGTATTGGCCTTGGGCAGATTGGGGCCTGCTATGATTGTCTGTTTTTGGGCAAGGCAGCTGTTAGAACTCTGAGGACAGGGATGGCGGTTGTGCCACTAGCTGAGAACAGTTGGGTAGGACTGCTGGCTTGGTCCCTACCCAAATGAGGCTGTGGATCTGGCTGCACAGCTGCTTACATTCTCTGGTCAGCCTTACGTACTACTTGGGACTACTATAGTCAGTAGTAGATCGTAATAGCAGTGAATTAGTTTCCCTGCTTTGGCTGGGCAACAGGACAGGACCCAGGCATTGTGCAGTTCATCGTGCTGGAACCCAAATCAGGCCAGAATGTGCACTGAATTTCCTAGTCCGGAGAGGCCACCAGTGTTGCTCTGCAGACAGGGCAAGCCACAAGCTGTGCTTTGCTCGAGTGCCACTGTGAGCAGGGGTGTTGGGTTTGGCGGCTTCCCATGTGCTCTGGTTAGATTCCTTAGACAGCCTGAAGGTTGTATTCCGTGATGAACGGGGCTACAAATTCCTCGCCTTGTGGGCTCAGCAGGAGATGCAGCTCTTTGTCATCTTAACACAAGCCCACCTATATACCACGTTCCATAACCAAACAAGGCCACAGGCTTTGCTCTGAAAACTATCAGTTCTGCGTACCACTTGGCTAAAGCGCCACTAGAGCGCACAGCATCCAGTAGTTGTCACCAGCCCTTCTGATCAGATTGGGCTGGAAGGCACTCTACAGCAGTTGGAGCTGTGATTCAGCTCCTTGGGTGGGTATGGGCAAACCAGGCTCTAGGGCTGGCAAAACTCGTTCAAGTGTCCAGATCAGGCAGATCTGCACCCCGCCAAGTTCCCTGGTCAGAGAGTACCCTGGACTTGGTTCTGCACGAGCCGATTGCTACTTGGACACCGCAGGTATGAATTCAGTCTGCCAAGGTCCATGCGCTGGTTGTTGCAAGCTCCCCCCCCTCCACTGCCGCAGATTGCCCTGCAGTCCTCATGGTGGAAGGTCAGAGTAAGGGCTTCTGCAGAGTAATCCATAATGCTGGGGGATGCTGGTTGGCCACTGGAGTAATCGGACTCGGGAGACCTGTCCACATGGTGCAGTGCTGGCCTAGAGACAATGGGGCCCACAAGTATTATTTCTCTTCGCCTTCTAAGGCAGTTTGTCCTGGTCTCTGTGGTGCACGGGGGTCCTTCAGTCTCACCCCCATGTTTAGGATTCTCTCAGTGGTGTCCTACTCTTGAATAGCTGTGTTGTCCTTATGAGTGGGAGCAAAGGAGGAGGAACCTTTGTTGCCATCTTGGTGACCTCATTCCCTTTCTAAAGTCTTTAAAGTAGAATTGGAGAAAGAGAAGTTTTATTAATACAGAAACTTTGTTTTATTAGATTAATGGAAAGTGGAGTGGTCAGAGTGCTGGAGGATGTGGAAATTTCCAGGAAACTCACAAAAATAACCCCATCTACCAGTTCCATATAGAAAAGACTGGGCCATTACTGATTGAGCTAAGAGGACCAAGGTTTGTGATTAAGTAACTTTCTTAAATTAATATCTTCTTAAAAATGAGTTTAGTGGAACACAGTAGGGTTTTGAAACAGACTTATGCATATACATGCACTTGATTAATGAAAAAGATGGCATTGCAGAGGAGTGGGGGAAGGATGGTCTGTTGAGTAAATGTGCTGAAATAATTGAGTATCCGTGTGCCAAAAAGGTCATTAGACAGCTTTCTCACATCAAATCTATGTTAATGACTACAGGACAAAGATTTATAAATATGCTACATTAGTAAAAAAGAAAAAAAAAATCGAGTTTAAAAAAAAATAAAAACTCAAATAGGCATGACGTAAGAGGAAGAGTCCCAAATGGCTAATAAACCATTATAAGAGCCAACCATTTGTAACAACCCAAGTGTTCATCATGGCATTGAAGATTATAGAATAGTCCTAGAGTCCTGCATGACAATGAAAATAAATTACAACTACCCAGAATAAGATAGAGAAGTCTTAAAAACAATGCTGAGCAGAAGCCACACATAACAGAACGTCAGCTATGTGATTCCACTTCTGTGAAGTCAGGCAAAACTAAACTATTATCTAAAGATGCACACTTAGGTTATCCAACTGTATAAAAGCAAGAAAGGAGGAGGTTAGAGATTGGGTGAGATAGGTGAAGGGGATTCAGAGGCACAAACTTCCAGTTATAAGTCAGAAAGATGAAAAGTACAACATAGAGAATACGGTCAATAATATTGTTATGTGGTGACTACAATTACCCTGGTGAGCATGACATAGAGAACTGTCGAATCACTATGTTGTATTCCTGAAATTGATATGTCAACCAAGCTTTTTTTTAAAAAAGCAAGGAAGTGTTAAATGTTTGCTTTATGGGGACAGGATTTGTAAGGAAAGGAGCGTACAGGGACTTCTGTGGTGCAGAGAGGGTTGTATTGATTTAGGTAGTGGCAACCCGTATGTGTATTCATTTATAGGTTATTCTGTGTACGTTGTGTTGTTTTATCTTTTTTTTTTTTTTAATGTTTATTTTTGAGACAGAGACAGAGCATGAACGGGGGAGGGGCAGAGAGAGAGAGGGAGACACAGAATTGGAAGCAGGCTCCAGGCTCTGAGCCATCAGCCCAGAGCCTGACGCAGGGCTCGAACTCACAGACCACGAGGTGGTGACCTGAGCTGAAGTCGGACGCTTAACCGACTGAGCCACCCAGGCGCCCCTGTGTTTTTCAACTTAAAAAGGTTTAAAGCACACAGAATAAGAATAGTACATATTTCTAAATAAAACAATTTTTGCCTTTTTTACAAACTACTTCAAAAACTCAATCCTTTAGATGTGGTTAAGCTATTTTTCTACAGTTTGATAGGTGAAATAATGTATTTAGTTGCCCTTTTGTATTCGTCAATAGAGTAAAAGCGTTTGAGTGTGTATTTTTTCCTTTGCCTATTCACGTCTTTTGCCCATTTTTCTCTTGGAATTGTCATGTTTTTCTGAATTGTAAGCATGAATAAGGATCAGTAGCATGTATTTGCAAATATTTTTCCCAGATTGTGTTTTGTTTTGGTTTTTTTGCATAGAGAAAAATTTCCATTTTAAAGTAATCAGACCTGTCTTTTCTGGTTTATTTTGCTATGGGCAGGAAATCTCACCCCAATATCAAATTTTTACATTTTTCTAGTTCTTTTATGGTTTACTGTTAACATCCACATAGAATGTATATTTGGTGTGAATACAATTTGACAGGGTTTTTTTTTCCCCTAAATTTGTCACTTCATCATCTTAATCCTGTCTTTACTGATTTAGAATGTCATGTTTACTATATGCTTATTACTTTTGTAAATTTAGGTTTTATTTCAGGGCTTTCCCTCTCCTTCCACTTTTTCTGCATACAAAGACAGTATTTTACCACTGAAATTCCACAGTATTCTCTTGAGAGCCTGTGGTAAAAATAGTTTCTTCTAAAGTAAGTTTAATATTAATCTCCATACCTTCAATTTAAAAATATAAATGGGGGGCGCCTGGGTGGCGCAGTCGGTTAAGCGTCCGACTTCAGCCAGGTCACGATCTCGCGGTCCGTGAGTTCGAGCCCCGCGTCGGGCTCTGGGCTGATGGCTCAGAGCCTGGAGCCTGTTTCCGATTCTGTGTCTCCCTCTCTCTCTGCCCCTCCCCCGTTCATGCTCTGTCTCTCTCTGTCCCAAAAATAAATAAATGTTGAAAAAAAAAAAAAATTTAAAAAAAAATAAAAAATAAAAAAAAATAAAAATATAAATGGTATTTTGTATAATTAAGAGTAAAAATAGTATGCATTTCAGAGTGTTGCCTGCTCCTAAAGCTTTAGAAAGCATATGCTTGATTTAATAGTATATCTGTACTTTTAGGTATGTGTTTGATACTACTTAATAACAGTAATTGGTTTTTGTTGTTGTTGTTGGCAGGCAATATAGTGTTGGATTTGAGGTTGTAACAGTTTCCATGGTGGGAGACCCTGGTCCCCATGGCTTTCAGAGGAAATCTAGTGGTGACTATAGGTAATGTTGGCACTTTGCATCTAATTTGTACTTTACTTTCTGTGGCTTCATCTTCTGTAAACTTTGTTCTCATTTTCCTTGCATACAGGTGTGGGTTTTGCTACCTGGAATTAGAAAATATACCTGCCGGGATCTACAATATCATTCCTAGTACTTTTTTGCCTAAACAAGAAGGACCTTTTTTCTTGGACTTCAATAGTGTTATCCCCATCAAGACAACACAACTTCAATGATGCAGATTTCAGCATTTACTGGATTTTATACTTACCGAACATCAACTCTTCGAATGAAGACAGAAACCCTCAGAACAGAATTAAATCTCTAAAAATGTCACAGTGGGATCTGGTGCTTGGGTCACAGTGTTTAGAAATGTATGTAGTCAGAATTACCCTAAATCACTTAGAAGTCCTAGTTCCACGGTTTTGTGTGTACAAGGAGTTGGTTTGCATTGAGGGGCCACATCTTATAAAAGCACGTGCTGATGATTAAAGGTTAGACTCCGCACTGTGAGATGCCTTTGCTGAAAGAGCTGTGACCAGATAGCAACAGGACATATCCGCTCACATGGTGGAACAGTAGGCTGACATAGATCCTGAAATACTTATATTTGTCTTTTGGCAAAGCATGTCGTAAGTTAAACTTGCTTGTGTTGTGACTCTACATCTTGGGCAACGAATTACCAAATGAATCATGTCGCCATAACAGATTTTAATTCTGTACTATGACTTTCAGTGTTTGTGGCCCAGATGTTATGAAAGAATAAAGCTTTAAGAAATATTTTAACTTAGTTAACAATGAAGGTTGTTGAACTTAGGTACCTGTCTCCCATTAATTCATGTGAAGAGAACTGAGATAAATTCATTATTGGAATGCTTATTTTTTATCAGGCTGACTGAAGGTAATAATCTTAAAAACTGCTCTTATGGTGACACTGAAGAAAATACAGTGGAAAATTTAATATATATGGTAACTGTGGTTGCATTTAGAGCAACTGCCAAGGTACTACTGCCGTGTATAAATTCCCAGTTTACATAAAAATCCATCAGAGCAGAATGATGCTCAAGGTTTTAAACATCTGAAAATAAGGTGGAATTTTTCATTGTCTCTGCTTTATAATTATCACAACTTATTTTGTATTTCTACTTCCTTTAATTGAAATAAAATCTTTATACTTATGGAAACTGCATAGTTTAACCTAGAGAAATTTTTAAAGGACTTCATCTAGTACATTCCATCTAAATGAAAATTTATACTTCAACAAATCTGTTTCATATTCAGAACAGTGATTTCTACTTTGGTAACTATTTTGTGCTTTCAATTTTAGATGGATTAATTTTCTGTAGCCCTTTAAAAAGAAAAATTTGTAGCGTGAAGTGTATTTTAAACACATGACTGGAACCTTTTGTATTCAATACAGTAAAACCTTCGTTTGCAAGCATAATTCATTCCAGAAACATGCTTGTAATCCAAAGCACTTGTATATCAAAGTGAATTTCTCCATAAGAAATAATGGAAACTCAGTCGATTCATTCCACAACCCAAATAAATTCGTATAAAAATGATTATAACAACACTGTAATACAAAATATAAAGAAAAAAATCTGCACTTACCTTTGAAAACCTTCGTGGCTAGTGTGACGGAGACGAGAGAGGAGGGTGATTGTGTAGGACGACTTTCCCTATAATGGAATCACGGCTATCGGCTCAATGGAAACTTTTTCTTTTTGTGTGACTTTAACAACCTATCCAATGACATTTGCTTTTTTGTCTCCTTTTGAGGATATCGTGGAAATGTGACATTGTGTTGTCGTTAAACAGATTCATCGCTCACACTGCTACAGCCTTATTCGAGTGGTGCTTTTCTACAAAATTTTGCACTGTTTTCCACATTTTACACATCTCCCTAATTTCATTTGAAGTGAGGGATTCCTCTTAGATGAGACGCAGACGTAGACTTCTTATAAAATCTTGCAATTTCGGCCACTTGCATACCTTGCTCCTACTTCTCGATGACTTCTTAACTTCCGCCGTAATGATCTCCTCCGCCTTACTGCTTTTCTTTTCAACCTTTTTCCGCACTCGGGCCATTGTATATGCTCGCACAGATATGGACTACAGTATTAATAAACTTGTCATATACTGTATTTAATGTTACTGGCAATAAGGAAAGGTTCTACATCTGCAGGCAGCCTGACCTAGAATGAAGCAAAGCATTCCTAAGTTTACTCTTGTATGGAAAAGCAAAGGACTGTCCGTAGGTGCTTTGAAATGACAAAAACTACACTAGGGCCAGTTATAGGCACCTCCCAACATTCTGAAAAATCATTGATTTCTGCTGAACACTATAGCCTGAGACTGAGCATGGGAGACGATCACCCACAATCCCACAGAGAGAACGAACCACCGCTGGCTAAGTTGTGATCATGTGACATTCAGCATCGCATACTACTATTGCAAGACCTGGCTCATGTATCAACTTAAAATTAGAAATCTTTGCTCGTCTTGCAGAACATTCACAGAACAAGTTACCACAATCCAAGATTTTACTGTATATTGTACAGGGTGGAAAGTGAAATAAGACCGAATCCCTGCCTTCAAAATTCTAATAGAGGCCTACACATGAGCAATACACTGTTGAATTCTATAATAGAGCTCCACGCATGGTGCTACAGACATAGCAGACCAGGTGTGGCTGGACCAACACAGAAAACAGATCCTCAACTAGAGGCACATGACAATCACCTGGGGGAGCTTTTAAAAGCTCAGTACCCAAGTATACCCCAAATCAATAATACTGGTCTCTAGGGTTAAGATCAGGGAGTTTTTAAGCTTCCCAGGAGACTCAAGCGCAGCCGACTGAGACGCATTCCTCCAACACCATCACCTTGTCTACTTTTCCCCGATGCCGTGTCTCCTTACCGCTCAGCTTTAGTAGCAGCCAAAGTAGAATTCTAACTCAAACCTTGGTAATCGGGACTTCAATTATTAGGACCCAGGACCTTAACTGGAAATGAGGACCGATGGTCACTGCGTTCCATGCCCCTCCTTGAAGCAGGCTGCTTAGAATGGAAGATTTAGGCAACGTCGGGGTTTGTTCTTTGAAGACACAGAAAGGTAAACATTTTCTGAAGCCATTTTTATTACACTCAAGGAATTAAGACAAGTACAAAATAACCTTGGAATTAGGATACTGGATCAGTCATTAAAAAAGGAGAAAACACTATAGTATGAAGAGATTTACAAATGACTAAAATAGACAAGCTGTGTCAGAATTCACAGACAACTTGAAATGGGTTTGCTTTTTTTTTCCTTTTAGAAATGCTAACTTTTCTTAACAAAAAAGGACAAATAAAATACAGTGCTCTAAATACGTGTAACCGTGAAAACATTAAAGAAAAGCAATCTTAACACTTACTACTATTAGCATAACAGACTTCATTGCTTCTATTTAACAGCCTGTGCCAACACATGCCTACTCCCTTTCCTATCTTTAAGGAACGATTCCCTCTAAGAAATACTAATGCAGCATAACCCTTAAATAATTTATGTTTAAAGTCACAACCTACAGAGAAATTGACACCTTGTCAATCTAGATATAACAATGGCAACCATTCTTCACATGCACTTCTCTTAAGAATCAAGTCCCTTGGCTGGCAGGATAAGGTTTATGCTACAGACTCTTCTCTCCCACAGCCACAAATCACCTTCTATGGTATGTCCCTGCTACTCTCCATCCCTCCCATCCCCACGTTGGCATTCACCTTTCCCACCCCAAAAAGTGCAGTTCGTGGTAACCTTTATAGAAAATGGTTCTAATGGGTATCCCAGCTTATATGCTTTTTTAAAAGCCCCTTCCGAATACCAGAGGTGGTGAAAAGGAATCGTGTTCTTGGATTTTTTTTTTTTTTTTTTTTTTAAGCCTTTGCTGGGTCAAAAAGGTGTTTTCTGAAGATGTGAGTTTTGTTCTTGTGTTTTTTCATTTAGATCCCCTGGGATGTAAAGGAGAGAACATCTCCCATTTTCCCAAACTGAGGGTAAGAGAAAGGAAAGAGGAGCAAGCTGTTGACCCCAGGTTGGCTCAGCTTCCCAGTCCCTTTCCTGGCTCTGGTTCTTTCACAGGAACTAGTTATTGCTTCCACAACACGGTCACAGGTAATATTCCACAAAGGCTGTGACCCTGGTCACAGTCCACCGCAACAACGCCTCTGCTCTGAAAAACAAACCAGCCCAAGAGCTCTTTCCCAGAAGAATACTCTTCAGCCCTCACGGTCACAACTTCATTAGTGCAGTGTAAACACTTAAGATTTGGCATGTATTAAATGATAATTGGCACAAGGTTCTCCATACAGCTCCATGTATAAATACGGATATGCCCTTGGGCCCGGGCTTCGGATGGGTCAGCCAATCTGCACCGTTTTTATGTCAGCAATAATCCCGTCTCTTCCCTTTGAGCACTGGAGGGAGAGCTGCTTCATCCTGTTCTCCAAGGCCTGGCCCTCTCGGGCGCTGCTGCTTTGGCTCTTGCCACTGCTGTTGCCGAGACCTCGATTGTTGTTGGCTTTGTCGCTTGTTTTATTCTCTGCCCCTTCTGCCCTGTCTCCTACAGAAACGCAAAGATTATTGAGTGAGTACTGACAGTTCTAAGAGTCACCTGGGCCCGAGCCAACTCCGCCCTCTGGGATCTCCCAGCGCTGCCCAGCCGTGCCTGTCACAGAGCGTTCTCCATCGTGGGATAATCTGTCACATTCATCTAACAGCTGGAAAACAAACCTCTCTGGCCTGCGTTCGTCAAGGGGACGGCTATGATGACAGACCCAGAACCCAACGTGCGCTCTGAAGAAGAGCTCAGGAGCGGAGCCGGGAGCCCCCAGGACGGCAGCTGGCGTCTCAGGGATCGATACCGACCGCGTAACAGCACATTCACAGGGCCCCGTACCACAGCGCCGGGAGTCCTGAGAGCCGGCAGAGGTCTAGAACGGTGCAGGGGTCTGGCTGCCCAGGCAGTGAGTCGTCTGGCATGGCACTACCGGCGAGAGCGCGGTAACTCACCTCGTTCTACCTCACATTCCGGGGAGGAGGCCCCGCTGCATTCGCTGCGAGGGCCCAGCACTGGGAACATCATCCCGAACTCTGACAGAGACACGGGGCTGGGCAGATCCAGACTGCCAGGCCTTACAACCGCAGGGAATTGGTCAGGCATCTCAGACGGGCTCGCTGGTCCTGAACTGAAGCTGGACACAGACTGGGTTTCCGAGTCGTCTTCAGACACAAAGTTGCTGCAGCTGTCGTCTTCAAAGGCCTCGGAGGCCACTAGGATGAGAGAGAACACCGCTCAGGGCTCTGCCCAATAGCCGCCCGGTTCCCTCAACACCTCCAGAAGTGAGTGGCCCCTGCTGGCCAGCAGCGCCACACGGCAAGGGGCCTGCACAATCCTTGCCACCGCGCGCACCCGCCCGAGCCTGCGTGACCGGACTATAAAACAACTTGAAGGGAAGTGGCTGGATCCCATGGGTAGTCCGTGTCCTTGCAACAACTTTCTAGCTCCTGCCCTAGAAGTCAGCGTCTGCTACCTGAAGACATGACCTAAAGGTGGAAGATGAATTCAGCCACAGATCAGGGGCTTTTCTCCACCCCGGGCCCCCGCACAGAGCCACGTGGACGCGGGAAGGCAGCTGGCGCCGTGTGATGCGTACTGAACAAAGCCAGTCAGACTTAGCAGCTTTCATCTTCCACACGGTAGAAGCAGGAGCTGCTAGAAGCAACAGTCCCGTGTGGAGTGTCTGTTGGGGTTTTGTGATCTTCCAGGTAACGTGCATAAAAGACACACTCGGGGCCTAACTAGCTGGGTCACCATTTGCTGCAAAAGGATAAAATTCCTTTACAATGAATGCTCTGTGGCTGGCGCCTCACTCGTTTTGTGGATCAGAATAACCAAGGCCCAGAGGACAGGTCATTCTTGTGGTTTGAAAGCCACTTCAGCCTTTAACTGTTTTCCCCTCAGCCTGCACACGAGCCTGCTTATTAGAGCTTTCGTGTTCTACTCGTCTTCCCTCCTCCCTCATCTTTAAAAACAGCCTCGGTAGCGTCCCCTAGGGGACTACCATAAACGAGAAGTAACTGTAACGCTGAGGACAGAAAACAGGGTCCTATCTGAATTCAGATCCTGCCTCCTCTACTTGCGGTGTAGTCTTGGTCAGGTTACTTAACCTCTCTGAGCTTCATCTTCCTCTCCATATGCAAGGAAGAGTATTAGAGTACCTCACACATCACTGACCCTCAAATTTTAGTTTACCTTCCTTTGGGGCTGGCATTTAAACATTTGTTGACTGAATTTAAAAATTCCTGAGGAAGGAAAACTTTGGAGAGCACCAGGAGGAATGATTCCACAGACAAGGGAAGACAGTGTTCAAAGACAATCTGGAAAGGTTTTCTTAATTCACGCAGGGAAAACTGGACCATTTTCTTACACCATACACAAAAATAAACACAAAATGGATTCAAGACCTACACGTGAGATCTGAAACCATAAAAATACTAGAAGAGCCCACAGGCACTAATGTCTGACATTGGCCATAGCAACATTTGTCTAGATAGGTCTCCTGAGGCAAGGAAGATAAAAGCAAAAATAAGCTATTGGGTTTACTTCAAAATTAAAGCTTCTGCACAATGAAAGAAACTATCAACAAAACTAAATGGCAACCTAATGAATGGGGGAAGATACCTGCAAATCACATATCTGACAAAGGGTTAGTATCCAAAAATGAAGAACTGATACAACTCAACACCCAACAGACAAATAATCCATTTTAAAAATGGGCAGAAGACATGAACAGACATTTCTCCAAAGAAAACACACAGATGGCCAACAGACACACGAAAAGACGCTCAACGTCATTGGACATCAGGGAAATGCAAATCAAAAGGACAATGAAATATATCGCCTCGTACATGTCAAAAGGGCTAAAATCAAAAACTCAAGAAACAAGTGTTGGCAAGGAGGAGAAAAAGTGCACCGCTGGTGGGACTATAAACTGGTGCAGCCACTGTGGAAAACAGTATAGAGCTTCCTCAAAAGGTTAAAAATAGAACTACCCTATGGTCCAGCAATTGTACTACTAGGTATTTACCCAAAGGACACAGAAATAGGGATTTGAACAGATACACGCACCCTGATATTTACGGCATTATCAACGATAGCCAAATTGTAGAAAGAGCCCAGGCATCCATGGACTGATGAATGGACAAAGAAGATGCACACACGCATGCAATGGAGTACTGAAATCTTGCCCCTCGCAACGTGGATGGAGGTCGAGAATATAATACTAAGCAAAAGACGTCAGACCATATGATTTCAGTCATACGTGGAATTTAAGAAACAAAACAAATAAGCAATGGAAAAAAAAAAACAAAAGAGAGAGAGCCAAACCAAGAAACAGACTCAACTATAGAGAACTGATGGTTAACAGAGGGGAGGTGGGGGGGGGGGGGGGGAGATAGGGATTAAAGAGTACATTTATCATGATGGAAAAAAATGGGGGGAGGGGCACAGCAAACCTCTGTATCAGTTTCCCAAGGAGTGGCCCTGGGGAAAAAAGGTCTCCACAGTTAGACACCAGTGAGAACCACCGTTCTCAGACTTACTGGGTGCCAGCCTCCTGTCTACACAGTGGGTAGCAGACACTCATAGTCCCCATTTTACAGGTAAAGAAACAGACATAGCTAAGCCCTTGCCCACATCATGTACTACGGGGAAGCCAGGATTTGAATCAAATCTGATTGCACGGTCCCTATTCATAGGCAACTCCTCTTTCCTGCAGTACTTCTCAGAGCCCTGAATGTTCTGATAGGTACTCCGAACGTCAGGGGTCAAAGTGTAACATTTTCTGAACTTAGGCACCACAGAATCCTGACTCCGAGGAACACTCAGTAGCACCCTGATGAACACAGTGTTCCACAAGATGTGGGAAGCCACCAGAAAGAGCCCTGAGGCGTGCCCAACTCTCAGGCCCTTCCACGATCGGCGAGACGGGCCTGGAAGGAGACCACACAAGCTGCGTCATCTCCCAGGCGCACACGAGCCCCAGCTCACCCGAAACGGCGTCTGGCTCAGGCTTGCTCCCCGACAGGTCCTCCACAGACGTGCTGCTGCCCTCGGCCCCCACACCGCAGCCCCGAGGCCCCATGGCGCTGGAGCGCCGCCGCTCGTGGATCTCGTCCGAGATCATCTCCAGGTTCTTCAGGGCCGTCTTGTACTCGCCTTTCGCCAGAGCCAGTTTGGCCTGCAGGTCGTCCACGGTCTTCTTCAGTTGCTGGTCAGGACAACAGAAGGCTCGGTAAGTGGAGGCACCCCTACCGGCCTCGGGATCGAGGTCAAGGTTCAAGCACACTCTCTGCCCAGCACTCACTCCACTCCCCCGACTTCCCTGAGACAGGACTGCTGAGCTGATTTTCTCTTATCCGGTCTCCACACGCCAGCCCCAGCTCCCATCCGGGTGATAAACTCAAGCCAATAACCAGAAACTACCGCTGGCAGAATAAACCCCATCGGAGAAACATCAGCGGGTGGCAAACACACATTCCAGCCCTTGTACTGTGGTTTTTCACCCTGGAGTTTGCATCTGACTCCCCTGGAGGCCTTTTAAAACTCGGCCGGCCAGGCTCCACCTGCAGTTTCGAATTCGGTAGACCTGGGGTGGGGCTCAGGAATCCGCACCTCCACGGGCATGCTGAGGCCCCTGGCCCCCGGAGCCACTGAGAGCCACCACCCCAGCACGATACAGCAAGCGGCTGAATGGCAGATTTACAGGACCTCAGAGGCCACTCCCTGAAGACCCGACGAAGACCATTTCGAGGACTGAACGCTCAGTCAAGGACGTGTCTCTCCCCACCCTCCTCTTGTGGCAAATGCGCCATTTGAAAGCTCTGCTACCACAAAAGTGGGACTTCGAGGGCAGAAAAATCCCATCAACGACCAAGCCAGAGAAGGCCACACCTACCTCAAGCTGCACGTAGTACTTTGCCTTGAGTTCAAAATAAGGCCTGTGGAAGACACAAAGGAAAACCGTAAGAGTAACAGAATACGATGGCCACAGTAGACAGCACAGGGCAGATAAGAGGCATTAGCTATGGCTGGCAGGCCACCCGCCCGGGATTTAGCAAACCCTGACAAGGCCATGAGATGAAGAGAACGCACCCAGCTCTGGAGCCAGGGAGATACATGAGCCAGTCAATGCTGCTGGACTCACCCGGGGCTGAGCTGACAGAAGGCCCGCCTCAAGATCTGCAGAACCCGCACATGGGAACGCTTATCCTGGCTCGCTTTCCTCTCTAGGAGGCTGTTCAGGGCCACACAGGGTGTGCCCGGCGGCTGAGGCAGCCCGGATCTCCTCTCCCAAGGAAGACGTCGGCACCCCCGAGAATGAAGGCTAGATGGGGCCGGGGAGGGGACTGCCTCAACACATTCCCTTCTCTGCTGAGGTCACTGGGGGAAGGGAAAAGTGCCATCCCTCCCTCACCGAAATGAGGGGGTCTCAGACTGGTCCTCTTGAATTCTGTCCAGGACCGGAGGTATCAGACGGTCCGCAGACCTGGCCAGGTCATGGGCAAGAGAGAGCACAAATGCCAACATTCTACTAGTCCTCCGGCTCTGGGTCAAAAGACCCTGGCTCTTTTTAGGAACTTGGGTGTCTGAGCATTAAGACTAGACCAGCACTTTTTTCTCCAGCTGTTCACCCGCTACGAAGCTCTTTTGCTTGGAGACCCAGCAACTGTGAATGAAGCAGGGAGCATGTCCCCAAGATGATTACTATTTAAAAATATATAAAAGGCAAAACTAAAAGGCAACTGACGGAATGGGAGAAGATATTTGCAAACGACATATCAGATAAAGGGTTAGTATCCGAAATCTATAAAGAACGCATCAAACTCAACAACTTCCCCACCCCTCAAAAAAAAAATCCAGTGAAGAAATGGGCTAAAGACATGAATAGACACTTCTCCAAAGAAGACATCCAGATGGCCAACCGACACATGAGAAAATGCTCCACATCACTCATCATCAGGGAAATATAAATCAAAACAACGAGATACCACCTCACACCTGTCAGAATGGCTAACCTTAACCACTCGGGCAACAACAGATGTTGGCGAGGATGCGGAGAAAGAGGATCTCTTTTGCATTGTTGCTGGGAATGCAAGCTGGTGCAGCTACTCGGGAAAACAGTACGGAGGTTCCTCAAAAAACTAAAAATAGAACTACCCTACGACCCAGCAATTGCACTACTAGGCATTTATCCACGGGATACAGGAATGCTGTTTCAAAGGGGCACATGCACCCCCATGTTTATAGCAGCCCATCGACAATAGCCAAAGTATGGAAAGAGCCCAGATGTCCATTGATGGATGAATGGATAAAGAAGATGTGGTATATATATACACAATGGAGTATTACTCGGCAATCAAAAAGGATGAAATCTTGCCATTTGCAACTACGTGGATGGAACTAGGGGGTATTATGCTAAGTGAAATAAGTCAGAGAAAGACAAATATCATATGACTTCACTCATATGAGGACTTTAAGAGACAAAACAGATGAACATAAGGGAAGGAAAGCAAAAATAATATAAAAACAGGGAGGGGAACAAAAACATAAGAGACTCTTAAATATGGAGAACAGAGGTTTATTGGAGGGAATGGGTGCGGGGGATGGGCTAAATGGGTAAAGGACATTAAGGAATCTTCTCCTGAAATCATTGTTGCACTCTATGCTAACTTCGATATAAATTAAAAAAATAAAAGTTAAAAATAATAATGAAAATTAAAAATAAAAATACATAGGAGGAATAGTGAAAAAAGTTTGCAAAAACCCCCATCAAAACGAGTCTTGGGTCATCTCATCAGCTCTTGGTCCACACAGCTCCTCCCCAGTATGCTGACAGGTAAAATGAAGGACAGGGCTCGTCCACACTGGCTGCCCCAGAGCCAAGGGCACAATCAGAGTTTCCCAAAGGCCAGCCCCAAGCCCCAGCCAATGAACCACGCAATAGTTTGCTTCTGAAATTGCTTTTTCTTTGTCTCCTGGGTCGGTCGTGCCTGGAGCAGCACTTCCTGCCTCTGGGGGTTATACAGAATTTGGGGGGCAGACACAGCCCTGGACGGGAAGCTCTGATGAGGCAGGTCCCTGAGAACACGAAAGGAGAAGAAGCTGCACGAGGAGGACAATCACACACAGCGCTGGGGACCCATGTGGCCAGACTCACTTGGACTTGTTGATGGCTCTCTTGAGTTTCTTCTCCAGCTGCCGCATGCGGCCCATGGCCGCGTTGTACCTGGCCGCGGTCTCCTTGTGCACCAGCTCGCTCCGTGTCTTGGTCTGCTCCGCCTCCATGACCTTCAAACAACAGCAGATGTCAGCTGACCAGACTGTCCCCCGTTGGAGTATTACTTATATCATTTTTTAAAAATATTCCTCGAGGGATTTAGTGGACTAAGATTAAACTAAATTCCATACAGGAGAGGATCACTTTTCTCATCGATCTGTTCCGGCAAAGTCTTATCAGGTGAGATTAAACAGCCAAAACTGGCTGTGGCAATGACTGAGAAAGTAAACAAGGAGAAAGAAAAATCAGAGAAAACTGAAACATTCTGTGAGTCAACCGATGTCCACTTTCTCCTGCTCCTCCCTCCTGGCACTAAGTAGCCACCATGGACTCCTGGGTTCCTGCCTCGGGACAGGGGCTGACGAGCTTGCAAATGGGCCAACGGCACCAGCAGAGATGTCAAGGGACGGTCACGCCTAGCACAACCAGGCATGACCGCATCAGAATAGCAAGGCAATCGCAATCTCAGCTTGTTGGCCCTTTCCCAAATATCCAGCATTAGCCAATGGACACACCAGAACCCAGGATCCAGAGGAGTCAAACGTTACATTTAAACAAATTAGTACCAAGTCATTCATATCAAGAGTTTGAGGTTCACAGACATTCGTGACCAGGAGGAGACCAGTCAGCATCCTGGCAGGAAATTCTGGAGGAAACATTGTGTTGAGCCTGTTGATAAAAATGAGTTTTAAAACCAACAATCAGGAGCCGTCGATGGCCAAAAACAAGGAGGCTGAAAGCACATTCCCCAACGCATGGAAATGTTAGTTCTTACCGAAAGAAAAGCATCAGAAGGAGGCCTGCCTTGAGGAGAGAAGATGAAGGAAACGAAAGGCAGCTGAGGCCACAGGCCCAGCTCACCAGTTCTAACCCATCTTCCTGTTAGAGCTCACACACGTGTTATAAAGTCAACCGGTTGGCTGGGTGGCTCAGGTCATGATCTCATGGTTCGTGGGTTTGAGCCCCACATCGGGCTCTGTGCTGACAGCTCAGAGCCTGGAGCCTGCTTCGGATTCTGTGTCTCCTCTTTCTGCCCCTCTCCCACTCATGCTCGCTCGTGCTCACTCTCTCTCAAAAATAAATCCTTAAAAAATTTTTAACTTAAAAAATTAAAAATAATTAAAGTCAACTGGAGGCAGGGGCGAGGTCAGGCTACAGGCCCATACTTATTTTTACTTGAAGAGCATCAGAGTGGAGCCCAGAGGGCCATCAGGTCATGGGTCCACTCCCTTGGACCCCAGCAGGACAACTTTAGGGAGGCACCAGCATGCCTTTAACTTGAGGCTGCTGACGCCCTACTATCCCCTCCAGTCAATAGCCAGGCAGCCCTGAGAGCGTTTGTTTATGCACTTACTCATAAGAAGGATTTTAGGGGCGCCTGCGTGGCTCAACTAAGTGTCCGATTCTTGATTTTGGCTCAGGTCATGACCTCACAGTCCATGAGTTCGAGCCCTGCATCCAGCTTTGTGCTGACAGTGTGGAGCCTACTTGGAATTCTCTCTGTCCTCCCCGTCCCTCTCTCTCTGCCCTTACCCTGCTCGTGCTCACTCACTCTGTCTCTCTCAAATTAATAAACTTTAAAAAAAAAAAAAATGGTTTAAAGTGTCGGAAAAAATTATGAAAGACTCAAATGAGCATAAAAAAACTAGTGGGTGTCCTGTCTAGTGTACCCTTCCAGGTTATCCTGGGTTTTATGGTCTAGGAGGTATTTTACAACCCTGTACACGTTGTAGAAACGAATAGTAATACAAATGATTCTTCTCCCTAGAAATGAAGATGAATTATGTCCCGGTAGAGATGGATCTGATTATTGATTGCCCGTAAATATTGACCAATTTTGTATGTTTGTAAATTCATTTCAGCATTCCTGATGTGTGTGTGTGTGTGTGTGTGTGTGTGTAATTCTCCTTTGAAATAACTGTAACACCTCATTAGTGTCCTCAATGAGAGAGTTAAAATTTTGAACGCTTTATATTTACCAGTTATGTTTTTCTTTTTTAAAAATATACATACCTTAGCAAAAGGCTTCAATGCTTGAGACACTTTTAAACAAAAGAATTAAAACCACGTCAAAGCAGGGAAGTATGAGGAACTGAGCTAAGCGGGCAGGAGGGGACATGCTCCCTAAAATGACTTCTCAACCAAGCCCAAGGGGCTAAGAAACCCCTTTCCCTTGGCTTCAAACACCAAAGATTTCACAATTTTGAAACGAAGTGCACAAAAACTTGGCCACTTAGGGAAACCGCAGTAATTCTTCAGCCTCGTCTTAAATGGTAAGTGCTAAGGACTTACCGGTGTAACCCTCATGAAAGCACAAACCCCAAGTTTATCAGGCAGATGAAGACTCGTACTGGTGGAGAACTGTCCCATTACAACAGGAGGCGATACAGGGTTCCCTTCAAGGAGCGGGCGAAAGCATTTTAAATAGACCGATTCACAAAAGCTGTGATTTGTGGCTACAGAACAAGAAGGGTCCCCACCAGAAGCAGGATCCACACCAGCTGCACACAGGCCCTCATCTACCTCAGCCCCTAGTCTGCAAAAAGAAGCCTAGTCTGTCTGAAATTAAACACTCAGAAAGCTCCGAGGACTTGGAGCCAGTGAAGACTGAGGAAGAGACGTGTCACGGTCCCCCGCTTCACCCCTACCAGGCCATGTCTGCCATATCCCATCCCGATCTGCACTCCCACAGAAAAACAACCCCCAGCTCCTGGAGGAGACCCCCAACCCCCCGAACTCCTCCTTCCAACTCCAGGGAGAAAGACACCATGCATGTTGCCTTGGCTGCAGGGTAACCAAGGAGCACCCCCATCGGAAGCCCAGCATCAGGCACGAGAGGTCTGCAATGGCGGGAAAAGAGAGGGCAGGGCAGCATGGGAACAGGGGCTCCACTAGGAAGGCCGAAGCCACAGGAAACAGGGCGAGCCACGAAATAAAGCAACAACTAAGTCCCTCAGCACCCCAGGGCAGTCACGGGCCGGGCCGAGCAACCCAATGGGCAGGTGCAACTCAGAACTGGGGTGCACACAGCCATCACCCTGGGCCTCCCGGGGCCACCCCTGCCCTCCTCCGAGCCTGGGATCGATAGCTATTGGGTCCTGACTCTAACCTCTGCACAGAGCTGCCCCCACGTCTGTGCCATGCTCTGGCGTTTTTGCCACCTTCCCACTCAATTCGGAGCCACACACGGTGCTCAAGCACCTGCCGTGCGCACGGGGCACGCCGCAGACCAAACCTCGGGCGGACAGCCCAGCAGGGATAGATCTGCCCGGCAGCAGCGGCCTCCATTCAAGGCAGCAGGGGGTCTGGGCTGTCAGGACGGCCACGGCAGCTCGGAGGGGGCACTCGAGAGAGGTCTTCAGGGCAGGCAGCTGGGGTCAAGGCTATGAAGGGAGGAAGCAGGGCTGGCTGAAACGGGGTCAGCACGGACAGCCCTCTCCTGCCTCGCACACATCCCCCAAGCCCCATCTGCCACCCCCACCGGGATGTGCGTGAGGACTCAACAAAGGAAGACAGGCAGTGCTGGGCTTCCCACCTCTTCTCCTGGAGCTGGAAGGCTCCGGAAGGAAGGAACTGTTCAATAGGAACAGTCTTGGACTCCCTCGGGGTAGTTGAGAACTCTCTCCCCAGAGAGGACCCAGTCCTGGAGGTGACCCTCTGGCTGTGTCCACTTCTGGGTGTGTCCATCTCAGGGTCTGTCCCAAATGCTCAAGAACCGACCATCCACCAGGGCCCAACGGCAAGGCTTGGGGCCTGGTGGCCCCGAGTGGCTAGAACCAGCGCCAAAGGGTCCGCTCCAGGATAGGCACGGGCAGGCAAGCGGGCAGGGGGCCCTGGGGAGAGCATGCGGGCCAGCAGCCGCCTGTGCTCAGGATCCGGGGAAAGACACAGGTCTCTGACCCTCCTCCTAGGTCAGCAGGACAG
This sequence comes from Puma concolor, assembly GCF_028749965.1. Lineage (NCBI taxonomy): Eukaryota > Metazoa > Chordata > Mammalia > Carnivora > Felidae > Puma > Puma concolor. Next base: position 26,349,098 of record NC_141675.1, on the reverse strand, counting down.
AGAGAAGCGTGGGGTCCGGGAGTGCCCGACTGGCCCCCTCCTGAAAGCCCAGGGCAGGCAGGCAGCTGGGTCCCAACGGTCCGAGGGACCCTGCTCACAGCAGCACACAGCTGCTCAAACAGCTGCGGCCGTCCTGCCCGGATCCCGATGGGCACCGAGCTGGTGTGCCAGCTGCACTGGGCCCAGCCTCCCCCTGGCCCCACGCCTACAGAACCACCCGCACCGGCCAGAAGACCTCTACCTGGCCTGGCTCCTCGTGGCCTCGCATTCCCCCTTTCTCAACTCCGCTTCAAGCCCCAAAGCGTTCCACCCTCGCTCCACCACCCCTGACATCCCAGAGCCAAGATCAGGGTCCTCCCAGGGAGGGCGGTTGCGGGTTCTCAGAACCTCAGTCAGCTTCTCACTGTTTTCTGATTCTGCTGCCTCCCTGGGCGAGGGGGCCCGCGGAGATGGCTTCTCACCACCGTGCGGGAGGCAGCCCAGGGCAGCTGGCCTCACCGGCTCCGCGTGTGCCACCCCAGGCCTTGGATCCCCGCTGCCAGGCAGTCTCCACGCACCCAGACCTGGGGCGAGACACTGGCCCTGTGCCCTTTCCTCCCCGGAGGCCACCTGCTGCCTGCTCACCCACAGTTAATGCCTCCCCATTTCCAAGTCACAGCCCCTTCCCCGATCTGCTCTCTTTCAATAGCTATCAATCGGAAAAGCCAATTCTGGGGCGCCTGGGTGGCTCAGTCAGTTGAGCATCCAACTTCGGCTCAGGTCATGATCTCACAGTTTGTGGGTTCAAGCCCCGCGTCAGGCACTGTGCTGACAGCTCGGAGCCTGGAGCCTGCTTTGGATTCCATGGCTCCGTCTTTCTCTGCCCCTGCCCCACTCACACTCTCTCTCAAAAATAAACATTAAAAAAAAATGTTTTTTGTTTTTGTTTTTGTTTTTAAAGAAAAGCCAATTCCTCTCCCCTCAGATGCTGGGCCTCCTCTCCCATTTGATGAAAAGCTATCCCCTTCCCAAAAAGGCTGTTTCAAGGCCAAAATGGCCGAGGCTGTAGGGGCCTCTGCTGCCCAAGGCCCCAAGTGGTGAGCAGCAGGGACCCTAGGCCGTGTGTCCTCTGGAAAGCCACTTACGTACAGGTATGGCCTGCTCAGCCACGCTGCCTCACCCACTGTGGCTTTTAAGGCCCTCCTTCACCCCAACAGCGAGTGGAGAACTGTCCCTTTGTCCCTGTCTGGCATTACATGTGGCCTAACAGAGAAACTGGGACTCCTGGCATTGCTTAGGGTCTCCTAGAATGCTGGCTTCAGCCATGGCTTCAGGGTGTGGCTGCCCCACATCACCATAAGAAGTCTAAAGGGAGAAAAGGGGACACACTGATGGGCTTGGGCAAGGAACAAGGGCGCTCACTCCAGCATTTCTCCAATTGCCTGGGGTGAGAGAATCACGCAGCCCAAACCACTGCCACTTTCTCAAGACGGCGGACCTTTCTGAGCTCTGGATCCCTGACTAGACCATTAAGTGGCACTTTCCTCGGAAGAAGAGGGTGAGATAAAGCTAGCTCCTTCTGAAGGAATGGGCTTCCTGGAGCATCCGGAAGTCAGACAAGGCAGGAAACAGTCTGCACTCGTCACTGTCTTCACCACCCAGCATGCAGCAGGTTGGGTGTGCCAGCCCCATGAGGTCTGGGGAGCAGGCAACACGAGCCCCACTTCGCGAAGTGCTAAATCCAGACAGAGACCCACAGCCAGGCAGAAAGTGAGGGTCTGCATCCCACCCCCATCAAATTCCGCATGCCCCGTTCCAGGTTAAGGTTCTCAGCAACAAAGGGCCTTGGTTGGGGAAGGCTCTGCCACCAGAGCCTTGTCTCTTGCTGGTTTCAGTTTCGAACTTTGCTTCTCTCTCAGTGGTTCAAACCTGTGCAACCGTAAAGGAACCTGGGAAAACAGAATGGCGGCTCCAGGGGGGAAATCCCGGCCTGTGACCCGGAGCACCTGCTAATCTGCAGTTGTCATCCCCACCGCCTAGAAACCTCCAGTGGCCTCAGGGAGGGCACACATCAGATGACCCTTCCCAGGCCCTTAGGAGCCCGTGTGACCTCACTGCCTTCTTAGACAGCCCAAGTTATGCACTGCCCAACCCCAAGAAGCATCATTCTCAAAGACAATGGCATAAACGGTGCTCCCAAGAGTTGTGCAACGTAGAGGTCCTGGGGACACCTCTCCTTGACCAGCCGCTCACCATCCATGCTAGGGCCCTGGGACTTACAAAATATATGCTTTCGTTGTTGTTGTTTTATTTTTATTTTATTTTTATTTTTTTTAACGTTTATTTATTTTTGAGACAGAGAGAGACAGAGCATGAACAGGGGAGGGGCAGAGAGAGAGGGAGACACAGAATCTGAAACAGGCTCCAGGCTCTGAGCTGTCAGCACAGAGCCCGACGCAGGGCTCGAACTCACGGACCGTGAGATCATGACCTGAGCTGAAGTCGGACGCTTAATCGACCGAGCCACCCAGGCGCCCCTGTTGTTGTTGTTTTAAGCATACATGTGATTTGTTCCTTTTTAAAGGACAGATTAAACAGCTTCTGAAATGATTTTATTAAGGCTGATTTTGAGCTCCAGCTGGGGGGGAGGGAGGGCAAAAAGGAAACGGCTCTTTCGCTAATTTCTTGGAAGAAGCTACCCCCCCTTTTGTTCTTAAGTGTTTATGTTTTTAGAGAGAGAGAGAAAGAACAAGAGGGGGAGGGGCAGGGAGAGGGGGACAGAGGATCCAAAGTGGACTCCACGCTGACAGCAGAAGCCCGACACGGGGCCAGAACTCACAAACCGGAAGATCATGACCTGAGCCGAAGTCAAATGCTTAACTGACTGAGCCACCACCACCCCCCCATCCCCCACCTCCCTTCTTTTTGTTTTGGTCCTTTCCACATCTGTCAGCCTGTGGCTTATAAACTTCCAAGATTTCCAACTTCTACTTGGGTTTTTGACGGGCTGACCCAGAAAAGCTAGCTCGGCCTGTGTCTAGCTCTCTGGGCATCATGTCCACGAGGGGGCAGGAGGCCCAAAGCCACACAAAGCCAGGCCCGTATCTCAGGCTTCAGAGGGAGGTGGTACAGTCGATGCTGATTTGACTGGAAGTCATTTATTTGCGTGTCAGGCTTTCTATTTAGGGAAGCACAAGGCCATCTTTAATTATCAGATCCCCTGGGACTTGAACTGTGGCAGGTGACATTGAAAAAGGAGAGGCTGTGGCACCAACTCCTGACTTTCCTAGCCCCACAGGTGGCAAGGCCAGGGGGAGTTGCGGCTACCCTCCCCCACTGCCTCCTCTCCATCACCCCTCCATCTCAGGCCTTAGCTGCAGCCGCCAGAGCCACATGTCAGCTCACCCACCCACCCTGCGGCAAGCCAAGTCAGCCTGGGGGGGCGGGGGGTATCGAGAACACTAGGTGCGACTCCTAGAAAACCCAGTGGAGTTAGGGGAAGGTATCAAGTCCTGCTGAACCGAGCAGCTGTCTCGATTCTGAGCAGTGTGGTCAGAGCGCAGGTCATGTGAGCTGGTAAAGACCCGAACAATAATGGCTACAAAACCTAGGAGTCAAATTGGGGTCAAGATCATACACGGCCCACTTCCTGCTCCCGTGCTGCCGCCTCAAATCCCAGCTGAGCCCAAAGGCCAAGCCAGAGTGGCCACTGGATTCTGGTTTCATCTACCATGGCCCCCACCCTCCCGCCAACGTTATAGACACGTGCAGGCATGCATACACACACATACATACACACACACACACACACACAGTCCAGGCCCTATGTGGTTTTGGGCCGTTAATCAAGGTTTTCCACCTTGGATTCTATATTCAACCATTCTCCTGGAACTTAGTGGGAACAGACCCCGGAAAACAACTTGGTCCCTCTGGGAAGGCCAATCCACAGTCAAGACCTTCAGAGAGAGGATCCGAACCAGACAAACTCAAGTGACCAGGGAAGGAACAGCTGTACCCATTACTGGGAGACTCACTCCGAGTACGCCTTAGTACCAGGCCAGCAGAGACCCCAGGGAGAGACAGCCTGTGACTTTAAGAGAGTGTTTTTAGGCACCAAGCCTCTGCTGGGAGAAGCAGGGCACGCAGAGCTCGTCAGAACCAGTCTGGGTCGCGGGGCGCCTGGGTGGCTCAGTCGGTTAAGGGTCCGACTTCAGCTCAGGTCACGATATCGCGGTCCGTGAGTTCGAGCCCCACATCGGGCTCTGGGCTGATGGCTCAGAGCCTGGAGCCTGCTTCCGATTCTGTGTCTCCCTCTCTCTCTGCCCCTCCCCCGTTCATGCTCTGTCTCTCTCTGTCTCAAAAATAAATAAACGTTAAAATAAATAAATAAATAAATAAATAAATAAATAAATAAATAAATAAATAAATAAAAGAACCAGTCTGGATCGCATGGACGAGCAGTGTGAAGGATGCTCCCACCCCCCACCCACAAAGGGGAGGCACTGACGCAGATGCCCCCCCACCCACCTGCAGACATAGACACATGCGCACGAACCACGCCCCCCCCCCTCCCGGCACACATGGCTGTGACTCATACCCTCTGGGTGGCATGATTCAGCATCTCCTGCCAGGCTGAGTCGAACTGCCGCTTGTCATCCTCCAGCAGCCGCTGTTCAGCCAGGGAGATGGTTTCCTTGGCGGCTCGGAGCACCTCTGTGGCCCTCTGGAAGTCCTGCGTGGCTTTCTGAGCTTCTAGCTGGGCCTGTGCAAGAAAGAACCCTCATGAGGCCTCAGGAAACGGCAGGGGCTCCCTCTGGCCCGTCACACCCTCCAAAAGATGAGCTTCCTGAGGGTCTGGGGCTGCCCTGTCCATCTCTGCCTTCCCACGTGGGGACAGCCGGGCACCTGCAGGGCCTCGCAAATGCTGGATAAGGGGACAGGCAGCAGGTAGAGGAGCAGACGATTTCCAGAGTCCAGGACCCAAGAGGTCAGATACGGATGCCGGCTCAGTCAGCTGGAGATGGCAAACCAGCCCCTCACAAGCCAGGTGAGGCCGGCTGTGGCCTTTCATAGAGCAGCTCTCATTTGCTAAGGATGCCACGGCGGACACAGCAGTTCCCAGCACCATCCCTGCCCAGATCCGTGGCTCCCTGCCCACAGGTCAGAGCCAGAGGGGCCCAGGGGATTGCAGTCCAACGGCCTCCTTCATTCTACAGGTGGTAACTGTGGCTCTGAGAGACCCGGCCAGGCCACCCGACGCGGGCGAGCAGCAGAGCTGTGACCCCAGTTACTCAAAGTCCCACTAAGTGCTGTCACTCTGCCAGACAGGCTCTCGCCCAATTCGCACTCACCAACAGCGACGGGCGGAGGGAGGGACGGACACAAATCGTAGCGGGCTGTATGTTAGAGCACCGCCAGCCGCACGCGCCTGTTGAGCACCTCAAAGGTCCTTAATCCACGTTGAGTGCAAAGCACCCCAGACTTTATTTTAAAGGTATTTTTCTGTACTAGTTTTTTTAAGTTTATTTGAGAGAGAGAAAGAGAGAAAGAGAGAGAGAGAGAGAGCGAGCAGGGGAGGGGCAGAAAGAGAGGGAGAGAGGACCCCAAGCAGGCTCTGCACTGTCAGCACAGAGCCTGACACAAGGGCTTGAACCCACGAACCGTGAGATCATGACCTGAGCTGAGACCAACCAAGAGTCAGACGCTTAACCAACTGAGCCACCCAGGCGCCCCTAAAGCGCCCCAAATTTTAAAGACTTAGTACAAAAAAAGAATTGTTAACCATCTCTGTATTCAGAATGACTACATGATGAAATGATGGTATTTCGGATATCGTTGGTTGAATAGGCTATCTTAATTTCACCTGTGTCTTTCGACTTTTTTTTTTTTTTTTAATTTTTTTTTTCAACGTTTATTTATTTTGGGGACAGAGAGAGACAGAGCATGAACGGGGGAGGGGCAGAGAGAGAGGGAGACACAGAATCGGAAACAGGCTCCAGGCTCTGAGCCATCAGCCCAGAGCCCGACGCGGGGCTCGAACTCACGGACCGCGAGATCGTGACCTGGCTGAAGTCGGACGCTTAACCGACTGTGCCACCCAGGCGCCCCTCGACTTTTTTTTTTTTTAATGAAACTACCGGATAATTTAAAATTACATTGTTGGCTCACTTTCTATTTCTTTTGGACAGTAAACACTTCTCCCCCAAGAGTGGCCCATGAGATTGCATCAGGAACCAGCAACAAAACCCTCCGGCCACCACTCTGAATTTCCCAGCAGAGCACAAGCACACGCTGGCCCGTTGCAGCCGCCTACCCACCACCCTTGGTTAACCAGATCAGTTCCACAAACCCCGGGGACATCCACGGGGTAGCCCCTGGGGCTCAGGAGCAAGAGGAACAACCATCCCCATCCATCCCCAGGGTGAGTCTCACATGACTTAGAGGAAGTCTTCAGGAACCACAGGGCACAGACGGTTAAGGGGAACAAAACAGACCTGGAACACAGTAGCCCCCAAGGCAAGGAACAGCTCTGTGACCCTGTGGGTGCGGCTCTCCACCCTTCAGCAAACGGTGGACTCGTGCTGTGCACCACACCCAGCCTGACCTTCCAGGATGACAATCTGGTCGGGGAACAGAAACAGGCACGGAGCGGACATCCAGAAACTGTCCTCAAGAGCTGTGCACGAAGACTGCTACTGGAGGGAGATACAGACAGTACCAGGGTGTGAAGAGGAAACTGGTTCCAGGAGAGGGAATCGGGGCTCCTTCCGAAAAGAGAATGAGCAGGAACGGAGGACCGGAGGACAAGATGACCTGAAAAATTCAGCCTTGGTGGGGGGGCCAGGAGGAAGGGGCCTCATGAGACACGGTATCTGCAGGAGACCTTGACAAAGAGGAGGATCAAAATTTCAAAATGGAAGGGCATACGTATCTCGAGGAGCCCTGGGTGACGTATGGAATTGCTGAATCACTATATCATACTCCTGAAACTAATATAGCCCTGTATGTTAACTCCGCTAGAATTAAAATTAAAATACGTACATTGCTATCAAAAACGACACAGGAGCTCCTGGGTGGCTCAGTCGGTTGAGCGTCTGACTCTTGATTTCACTCAGATCATGATCTCCGGGGTCGGTGGGGTAGAGCCCCGTGTTGGGCTACTTGGGCTTCTCTCTCTCCGTCTCTCCCTGCCCCTCCCCTCCACCACTCACATGCGCTCTCTCAAAATACGTAAGTAAACTTAAAAAAAAAAAGAAAAAGTTTCAAAAAACATGAAGAGCATGGGACTGAGCGAACGCCCAGCTAATGCTTCAACCAGTAGCCCAGGGGCCTGCCTGCTGTGACCACTGCGTGGCCCCAGGCCACATGCCCACACAGGCGTGCCTCAGCCACACATGGGGACAAGGGGCCTGCGTCCTACAGAACTGACCAACTGAGCACGTGTGGATGCTCTCGGCACATGACACGTCACTCCAGACCCCAGGCCTCTAGGCCAGTCCATGGAAGTCCCATGAGAGGATAGCCCCAGTGGCTTTCCCACCCCCTTCTGCCTAGGTGCACTGAGGGACAAGCGGGGAGGCACTGGGACCTGGCACTTCAAAGCTACCCCCAACCTGCCCCACAGACCACCTATGGGCTTTGAACCACACCAAGAGACCATCAATCCCACAGGATTCTAACAGTTCCCTAGGTGGGATTTGTACTTGTGTTTGTTTTTTTCAAGGAAATGTTAGTATTTCTCTTTTTTTAATTTTTTTTAAATGTTTATTTATTTTTGAGACAGAGAGAGACAGAGCATGAACGGGGGAGGGTCAGAGAGAGAGGGAGTCACAGAATCCGAAACAGGCTCCAGACTCTGAGCTGTCAGCACAGAGCCCGATGCGGGGCTCGAACTCACGGACCGTGAGATCATAACCTGAGCCGAAGTCGGACGCTTAACCGACTGAGCCACCCAGGTGCCCCGGAAATGTTAGTATTTCAATTCAGCACCATTTAAGGGTAAACTCTCTTCCCTGCCCCCACCCCCCCTCTCCCCGGTCTCCCCATTTGAATTATGAAGCTTTTCTTTCTTCCAGCAAACAAAAGAGCGAGCTGAAATGTGGCTGCTGTATCACAGATCCACACCCTTTACGCCTGCTATCTTGCATCTGATGAGTTCGAAATAAGGGAACCGGATCTCTACAAGGACGGAAAAAAGGAGGCCCGTCTGAAGGGGCCTTTAGAAGAACATGCTTTCTGTCAAGTCTGTGAGTTTCTGAATTTTCCTCAAGGTTCTTTCTCCCACGTGGTGGTATCAGAAATGTGCTGGCCTTGTCATATCAAAGATCTAGTCGGAGGCTTCAGTCAGCACTTGACCCACGGAAACCAAATGGCATCTCTCCATCCCTTCCCTACCTACTCATTTATTCAAGTAAATGGTGGGTGGCTCTTCAGGACCACAGTCTGTTCTCTCCATCTTCCCTGGTGAGAGAGCCTTTGTGTCTTACGGCGAGGCAATGTGCCAGCTAAAGACCTTACTTCCCAGCCGTCAAGTTAGCTAAGACTCCTGTTACTAACTTGTAGCTAATGAGATATAAATGGACACTCTTGGAGCCTTCCAAGAGGGCTTCTTTGTCTTTCCATTTGTGTTATCAACACAATGGCTGGTGCTTCAACAGCCATTTTGGATCATGAGGCAACTCTCCTAAGGATACAAGAAAAGTAAGTTATGTCCCTGCCCTGGATTGCCTACCTCCTAACTTTTTAAATGACAGAAAAAAAAAAAAAATAATAAAGGCTCATGTTTAAGCCAGTTTTGTGCTACATTTGGTTAAATCTAAACCCAAGTGATCACATGTTCCCTTCTATACAGCTGGGCTATTCTGTAAACATGATAGAAGGGACTACAGCAACTAGCATAGACTGGCCAAATCTCCCTCAACAGCTTTCTGGCTGCTCACAGCCCATTTTACTACTAATAAGCCCAAGGAACCAAACTTTTGGGGATTCCTAAAGAATCCCAAAGTTCATAGCTTCTTTGTAAGACATTTCATAAAACATTTTCTAAAACCACATTCACAGGCAGGTGCACACGCAAGGCGGGGAGCATTCTATCGTACCCTTGCTAGTAGGATATACTCCATTCAACACTGCTGAGATACGTCTTGGAACCTGATTTCTGGAGACAGGGGGCCCACACCAAATAAGGGGTTCCAAGTCAGTCAGGAAAACAGACACGTTCAGTACAAACTCCAATCCAAGACAGATCATGACCTTAACAGAGGTGGAAAGCGCTATGGGAACACAGGGAAGACAGAATGATTTATCAAAGGTTTCCTAAGGAAGATTCATCCAGGAGAGGGTGAGACACCAGGCTAGGTCATGGAAATACAGGAGGCACCCATGAGTTTACACACATATCTACCTGGGGAGGGCTTACCTCCGAGACAGCTCGTCACAAGGGGGACACGTGACCACCAAAATCAGAAACTGACTTAGCAATCCCACCAAGAGCTGACTATCTGGTTCTCACCAATGTATGAAAGAGGACACCCAGAAATCTTTGGCACGGCCAACACCAACAAGTTTTATCTTCAAACTCTAAAAAAGAAAAAAAAGGCCCTTTCAAACTCTAGTTACGAATATATTACTCCCCGGTGTACACAAATCAGACAGTGGGTCTCATTGCAGAGAAACCCAGTTAGCAAACTGGCTGAGGCTCTACTTAGAAGAGCACCGACGAGGGGCGCCTGGGTGGCGCAGTCGGTTAAGCGTCCGACTTCAGCCAGGTCACGATCTTGCGGTCCGTGAGTTCGAGCCCCGCGTCAGGCTCTGGGCTGATGGCTCAGAGCCTGGAGCCTGTTTCCTATTCTCTGTCTCCCTCTCTCTCTGACCCTCCCCCATTCATGCTCTGTCTCTCCCTGTCCCAAAAATAAATAAACGTTGGAAAAAAAAAATTTTTTTTAAAAATAAAAGAAGAGCACCGACGAGGAAAATGTTGGGGGAGCTGGGTTTTCACTGTCAGACGCAACATAGGAAAATTTGAAATATCTTCATGACTCAGGGATACTAATGACTTTCATGGAAACAGCTCGCTGGAAAGAATTTTAAAAGGCTGCTTACGAATGAATTTGACAGTGACCTTCATTAGACTCTGGCCTGGGGCCAGCTGTGACTATGAAGCACTCACACATATGGTACCCTGTGTCACCAACAAGGCGGGGCGGGGGGCCGGGGGGGCACGAGGGAAGAGGTCCGCCGTGGTTGAGGCTGTCGGGAGAAGAGAGAGGCTGCACTGGACTTCCACCCCGGCCCATATTTGGTCTCAGGAAGGAACAAGGGTATCTGGACATTTACGTGGTTGCAACAAAGGTTCAGAGTAGGAGGAAGTTTACAGACCACCCGGTTCAAGACCTTCATTTTCACTTTTCAAAAGACAGCCCAGAAATGCAAGGCAACTTGCCGAATGTCACACAGCTCTTGAGGCCTGGCCAGAGCCAGGAAACCAGAGCCTCTGACCCCTAAACAGGGCTGTTTCTCTTCCGCCAGGCAGTATCTGCCAAGGTGTAGACCTCTGGCAAGGACACAATCATTGGAGAGTTGGACAGCCTACCTGTAACTAATACACAGCAAGAAGAGCTGCTCAGGGGGCCAAAGATGAGACGGGAATTCAAGCTGTCGTGTGGGACTGCTGCCTCTCACTATGGCTCATGCAGGTGTCACTAACACACCAGCCAGTCAGCTAAGGAAACCGGAAAGATGAAGGAGTCTTGTCACATGGCTTCCCAAAGCCATACTCCAGCTGGGGATGGCCTTAAGTCACAGAGGAAGCCCCCACGATGAGACCAGTCTTGTACTCGACCACTAGCAAACCCCTAAGGGTGGACATAGATGGTTATAAAACAATAATCATAGCAGTTACTGTTTGGGCATTTCTCCTGAGTCCGATAACGTATGAAAGGTGTTCTGAGTACAGTGCCTCATTTCCATCTCAAAATTATGCGATGAGGGTGGTCCAATGATCATCCCTATTTTATAAAGGAGACCAAGGCGCAGAAAGGTTGAATAAATTGCTCCACATCACCAAGGGTGAGGTCAAGGTTCAAACTCTGAGCCTCCATTCTAGATTTCTATTAAATACCACCTGCTGGGGCTACAAACTCCTCACAAAGAGGTCAAGCTAAGTTGGGTCTTACGCCTTCACCCTAATCAAGGCCACACTAGCCACTGCTACACAGATCAAAGAAGGTAGGGGGGTTACCAGGAGAAACCAGGCCAACCACCAAGGGGAGCACGCTGTTCCCCGCTCCCCCCCTCCGCCAAGAGCGGGCAGGGAACAGGCTGCTTCATCAGAGCAGAGCGTTCACAGTGTGGAGCCAGCATGCCGACCATGGGGTCTGGGAGCTGATCCTGAATGCTGGGTTTAACTTCTCCTGCCGCCCAACACCGTTTCCCTATCTGCTGTTGGGAACAACTTGGGTCCCACTCACAGGGAAGCTGGGGTGGGGGCGGGGATGGAAGAGACACAGAGAAGTGTGGGCCCCCCTGGAAGGGCAAGTTACAGAGCAACGAGGTTTCCAAAAGCCGCTGGATACTTGGGCATGAAATGGAAGTGGGGGGCACGCCCACTTCCATCTAAACAGGGTCGGAAAGACATCAGCCTGCTGGGGGGGAAGCAGAGGCTGCCCGAGAATGAGGTCAGCACTGACCCTTCAGCTGACATAAGCCACAGGTCACTGGGGAAAGAGAGGCCTGGCCTATTCCTGCCGGGTCGGTGCTCTGACTGGGCTGGCCCTGAGCCCCACAGGCGCCAGGGTATGGTCGCTGCACTGAGCAACCACCAGGAGGACACCCTCTGTCCCGGCCTTTTGTCTTTTTTTTTTTTTTTTTTTACACTTGATACAATTTTGCCCTTGCCCTTTAGAGTGAATGTTGTATGTGCCGCTGAAAAGAACCCATCTTCCAGCTAGAAGCTCGTGAAGAAAAGTCCCGGATTCCCCTCCAGGCCACCTGAGGAAATCAAAACGTTTGAAAGCAGGATCAAAAACCGGGCTGGCCTCAGGGAGGGAGGCATGTCTGGGATGAACATCAAAGGGGACAACAGACAGCGACAACAGCGGCATCCATTCTCAGTTCGATTCAACCTCTAGAGTTTTGTGTCTATTCCGAGCAATCCCACTCATCAGCAGCTGGCAGTCTGAGTCTTTCCATTCGGAAATTTTCCTCTCCTTCTTCTCCCTTTTCAAACCTCTGGGGGTGGGGGGGTGGCATCTGGGTGGCTCAGTCCATGAAGCATCTGACTCTTGATTTCAGCTCAGGTCACGGTTCGTGGGTTCGATCTCTGTGTCAGCAGAGAGCCTGTTGGGATTCTCGCTCTCCTTCTCTCTCTGCCCCTCCCCTGCTTCTTTGCTCGAGCGCATGCTCTCTCTCAAAATAAACAAACTTAAAAAAAAGTCAAAAACAAACAAACAAAAAACCAAAAAACAACTTCTGTCTGAGCAAAAACTACTGTCTGGCCAGAGGTGGGTGCCGGCCATTTTGACAAGGCCATTCGGCCCCTGAGGATGTTTTGGATACAAACATTTTAATCAGAGTTATCCCAGAGTAGACACATTTTCATTTGAAAGCATTTTCTAGAAAAAAATGCCATTAAGCCCATTTAGGTCCTTGATCATTTTTCAAAGCCAGTGTTCCTAATTTTTTTCATTTTTCTTTAGTCGAAGTTATTTTAATTAGGATCAGTTCTTTCCTATTTCAAATCCATAGGTTCGATCCACTGAATAGTTTCATCCATATCAACCTTTACTAAATGCAGCTTGTGCCATGGAGCTTTTCATCAGTTCTACCCAGTTCAGTTTTCCTGGATCGATTTTGTACACATCTAAGAATCAGTTGAGCATACGGGACAACAATTCTCACTCAGTCCCAACTGTTATCAGGTACAGGTTGAGCCATTATCAGTTAACAGCAAATTGCCTAATACAGGATATAGAGATTCTAAGTTAAGTGAAAGGTCCATGGTGTGTATATCTGAAACCCATGAGGAAGCTGTGCGCAGTTCTGAGAGAGATATAATGGAGGGCCTGAAGCCATTTCAGGGGACAGGCCCCAAAGCTCTTTAACAGATCCCAGGTCAGAGGAGCCTCAGGGGATCAGAAAAATCAAGGTCAAATAGTTTTGCTCTGTCCTGGAGATGAGCTGTTTAATAATAAAAATTAAAAAGCTATTACCTGCTTCAAAATAGTACAGGTAGGGGCGCCTGGGTGGCTCAGTCAGTTAAGCGGCCGACTTCGGCTCAGGTCATGATCTCACAGTCCGTGAGTTCGAGCCCCGTGTCGGGCTCTGTGCTGACAGCTCAGAGCCTGGAGCCTGTTTCTGATTCTGTGTCTCCTCTCTCTCTGACCCTCCCCCATCCATGCTCTGTCTCTCTTTCTCAAAAATAAATAAACATTAAAAAAATAAAAAATAATAATAATAAAACAGCATCTGCATTCCTGCTTTAGATTATAAATAATCATACGTTTAAAAACCATAATATGGGGCACCTGGCTGGCTCAGTCAGTTAAGCCTGACTTCAGCTCAGGTCATGATCTTGCAATTCATGAGTTCCAGCCCTACGTCGGGCTCTGTGCAGACAATTCAGTCTGGAGTCTGCTTCAGATTCTGTCTCCCTCTCTCTCTGCCCTCCCCTGCTCTCACTCTGTCTCTCTCTCTCTCTCTCTAAGAAACCTGAAAAAAAAAATTAAAAACCCATAATGAACCTGGAGGCTACGACGTGACTAGACCTTGGGTATGGGAAGGCCCAGCCAACCCAATAGTGTGCGGTGACTTAGTTTCCGGCCGGATGATCCCCTACTCCCCGTGGTCACGCAGGGCCTCACGCTGACCAGGGGTGGGTCGAACTCAAGGGTTTCAGTTGGGGGCTTTGGGGAGGTTCCTCCAGGATTGAGCCCACCTTGTCTCCTCTTCTGTGCTGGGCATCAGCCCGCAACTCACCTCTGGACGCAAGCATACGCATCCCAATCAGACCAAAGGGCTTCCGGATCCACTCGTGTGCCCCTTGTCCCTCTGCTTTAGGGTGGCACCATTGTCGTCCTACCGAATCTCCCAGTTCAGCCAAAAGCTCCCGGCAGGAGGAAGGCACATACCTTGTACTTCCCCAGGCCACCAGGGGCTACTTAGTCCAATTCTGCAGGTCAGAGCTGGTCGGCCAGCGGGAGGTCTCTGACCCCTTCACATACTCCTACCCCATTCAACTACCAGCGGATTACGAAACCTGCTAACCATGAGCGGCACCTCCCTGCAGGACCCCAAACCAAATCCTTTCTGTGGGTGCAGGGACACGACAGGTGCCTAGCCGTCCCCACCCCAGCTATCAAGGCAACATCCGTGTTCCTCTACGGGCTTCCTCTTGCTCTCGCACACATGCTGGCTGGGCTGGAGCAGTGTCCGCTGGCTACAGAATTACAAAGCGGCAAGGTCTGGGGCCAGGCTTGAGGCAGAGGCCCGAGGCAGAGGCCGGCAGCAAGGCTCAAAGTCAAGGCCCACGTGACCCAACACGGTCCCAGGAGCCACCACCACACCTTGATCCCTGGTCCACAAACCACCGAGTCTTCGGGCTCAAGGCAATGGAAACGGTGTAAACCAATCCTTTTACTTTATGGAAGAAAATTCAAGAGCCTAACAAGTTAAAATGGCCTGCTCGAGGGCGTAAGTCACATACCCCATCTCTTAAATTCTTCAAACGCGGAGGGTTTCCCCAAATTCAGCATGGCTGCACCTTCCTCTCTGCAAGTCCACTCAAATGTATTTCCCTCCCCGCCTCGACCCCCACACTGTCATTCCCAGGACCCAGGAAGCATCGGCATCACCCCGTCCCAAGGCCAGATACACACACACACACACCAATCAGGGAAGCCACGTCCTCCTTCCCAGGGAAACACGACGCAGACCCGCGCCACAAAAGGCCACGACACGTGGCCTGATCACCGCCCTGGATTCTGAGGGAGTGAAGAATGCTGTCTGTGCTGCAGCGCGGGGGCTGGGGGTGAACCAGAACCCCGCACGTGGAGAGAAACCTCGTACTCTGTAACTACATGACAGTCTTTCTCCCACCAGTCAGCTGCTGCCGTGTATCCTGTGAGGATGGAGAGGCCGAGAGGTGGGCGTAGGAAGAACTGGGGTGTCAGAACTGGGGACAGCATCTCCCTCCCTTCGGCCACAGCCGGGGAGCCAAGGGCTAGAAGCCATGAGGTGCCCCTGGGGCAAAGCTCTGATCCCCTACTTCTCTCCTCTTCCCCTCCGGTGGAGAAGCCAGGTGGCTGGTCGCCCTCACCCCTCCCCACCCCCACCTCCGCTCGGCCCCCTCCCCCCCCCCCCCAAGGCATAGCTCTCTCTACCGGCAAGTGTGCACACAGCTGCTGGCACTTCCAGGGGACTTCCCTCTAGAGATACAGTGCCTCGAACAGCAAAGGGGACAAATGGGCCCCCCTTGCAACTCTCCAACCCCCAGGGACCCCAGCTCTTAACAGACCGCGGTAGCGACAAAAGAAACGCTCCAAAGCCCTGCACAGAGCTGGCGCTGATTCAACAGGACAGCTGGGCCTCCGTGAGGCAGCACACTACGTCCAAAGAACTGGGAGCAATGGGGTCAAATCCTAGCACCCACAAGGGCCATTGTCTTGCGTCTACAACCTTGAACAAGTAAGTCATCAGACTCCTGAGACGGGAATGCCAAGCATTCTGTTAACTCCCAGGGAGCTATGTTTTCAGTATTGAGGATACACAATCACAGCAGGACTCACAAGGTCATTCTGGAATGCAGTGTCCGGCTTAAACAGGTGCAAACGGTCACTCAGCAGGCGAGCTGACCACCGAACTGTTTCACTTTTGCCGTCATTTTTACTGCGCATGTTTGCGAGTTTCCCAAAATAAAAAGTTCACAAAATTGCTTCTCGGTGCCCTTCTCAGTCAGCTATCACTTTGCTATTTATCTACCCCATAGTTCTTTCTATCCACTCAAAACTATGTCACTGGGTTGAGCAATAGCAGAACACAAGGGCAAGGGGAGACCCATACTGTCCAGTCAAAACAGAACAGCTGTTCCAGGTCAGGTGCTTTAATAGTGAGAAAAACTTTTGATACAGCTGGGGAAATCTGAAAAAGGACTGGGTACTAGAGAATATTACAAGAACTTTAATTTTCTTTGGTAAGAACATGTGATCTTTTACAAGTTTTTATCTATTAGAGATAAAATACTGAAGTATTTACAGTAGAAGTGATAGGATATCTGTGACATTGTAAAATATGAAAACAGGGGCGTCTGGGTGGCTCAGTTGGTTAAGCGCCTGAGTCTTGATGTTGGCTCAGGTCAGGATCTCATGGGCGAGTTTGAGCCCCACAGAGGGCTCTGCGCTGACAGTGCGGAACCTGCTTGGGATTCTCCCTCTCTCTGTGCCCCTCCCCCGCTTGCTCTTTCCCTCAAAAATAAAAATAAATAAGGAGGAGGTGGAGGAGGAGGAGGAGGAGGAGGAGGAGGAGGAGAAGGAGAAGAAGGAGAAGAAGGAGAAGAAGGAGAAGGAGGAGGAGGAGGAGGAGGAGGAGGAGGAGGAGGAGGAGGAGGAGGAGGAGGAGAAGGAGGAGGAGGAGGAGGAGGAGGAGGAGAAGGAGGAGGAGGAGGAGGAGGAGGAGGAGGAGAAGAAGAAAAGAAGAAAACAGGAGAGTGGAGAAGACGTGATTGGCAAGATGTTAGCTGCTGGGGATGCATACAGGGGGTTCACTGACTACTCTCTCCCTTTTGTATATACTTGAAACATTTCATAATAAAAAATGGTGAGGAAATGTTTTTTGAAGGCTTGCCTATTTACCTGCCACAGAATCACAAAACTCAAGAAGACACTACTCACCGAAAGGATAGAGAAACCAAAGACATTTGTCAAAGGTTGTCCTCACTAAAGGCAAAATTTAAGCGAAAGAATAAATAAAACCACAGAAGAGTAAGACTGCCAAGGAGGGAAAGTTAAAGAGTCAGAATGCTGTCCAAGCGAGAGACAAGTTTCCAAGACTGAAAGGGCTCCTGATCCCTCAAAGCCCATCCTGCCCATGTGCAACGTTTAAGTTGCATCAAAACGTGGGGATCCAACACTGGCCCCCCAACATCCTGCTAGTGGCCAAACCACTCGAGTGATCCAGAAGTTCTCATCTCTCTGTCTCTTCTGCTATGACTTGAAGCCCTCAGCTCTTTCTCCGACTCTGGCAGAGACAGAGAAGAAAAATACATGTACCCACTGGCAACAAAGCACACGTAAGGCGGGCTGAAACCGAACTGCAGGCATCTGGCTAAGTCCTGTCCCTCCCTGCGTCTCTACTGCCCTGGGAGAGGAAGGACAAAGGAGCTGGGGCAGGGTGTTTATTCAATCCTGCTGTGTGCCAGCTGTCCCCCGTCACGGAATCTATCCTATAGCCCCTGCTGGTTAAGTCCTGTTGTACCCATTTCACATCCAAAGAAACGGAGGTTAAGAGAACTGACCCAAGGTCACGTGCTAGAAAGGACAGGAAACTCAAACCCAAGCCCTCTGACTCCAGTGGCCCAGAGAGGAAAAGCATAAACACAGAGCCCTGTATTACTCACTTCTCCAGCAGGGACACTTCCAAAACTGATTCCCTAGATCCGGATGAGAAATCACAGGACCCCGGGGGCCACCCTCAGTCCGGTAAACAATCTCCACCACACCATCTGCACACCAACTTCACCGAGCACTGTGGCCAAGATGTTTTCTCTGTAGAGCATCCAGAGGCTTGACGAGCCCTGCCCAAGCTCCCCTCCCCTCGAAGCTCTGCACCAAGGAACAAACATGCCCTAAGGGAACCTCAGCAGATGTTGTCCAGCATCGGTTCTTACCCAGATTATTTTACAAGCTTTCCAACTCGTCTCCTAGCTTCCAATCTCATATAGCCATAGAAACTCCGCACGGCATCCACGTAGTCTCACACAATAGCACTTAGGACACCTGGTCATCTGTCCAAAGTGTATATTTGATGATGTCACTCCCTGCCTAACACCCTCCCCACCCCAACACCACCAGCCACAGCCCAGGTTCTCACTTCCCATCCACCCAGTGATGCCCGACCACTCACCATTCCTTCAACGCTCCTCGCTCTTGTATGTCCCATGCCTTCCGCCAGCAACACATGCCCTTCGTCCTTGTCTCCACCTAGGGAACTCCTATTCATCCTTTAAAACCCATCTCAAATACCCCATCTTCTGTGAATTCTCTTTTCACTGCAGCTTGCTGGACTCATGTGTTAAACAATCATATCTTCTTTCTTATGACACTTCATAGGCAAAAAAAAAAAGTCCTTGCCATCCTTCAGCCTCTTCCTTGCAGTGAACAGTCCTATTCTTCTAGGACTTACATGTTTCCCTCTTTTCTCAACCTCCACTGATTAATTTCCCAACACTTGATGGAGAAGTCATTCAGGTCGACCCGCACTGCCCAAAAGCAGCTGGGTACGTGAAAGTTTGCACAATGAAACCTTCCTGAGGGCAGGAAGTACGGTTTATACCTTACCACTCACAAAGACCAGCACAGAGATGAACACACATCCCCACCCAAAGCTGCTCTCCCAGGCACTCTGGTTATACTGTCCACCCCTGGCTCCTGTATCCCATTTTGCTAAGGAGGGCCATGATCCCACTCTGCTGACATAGGCAGGAAGACTAATTAGCAGCCTACGGTTGACTGGTTCAGGAGACACCCACCATTCCCAAAACAATAAAGACTCCAACTCCTTCGAATCACATTCAGATCACTAAGAAACTAACCTAAGGTGATACAGACAATAAAGGACAGAGTGACATCATTAAGCGCACCACAGGGAGTCTAACTCTCTGGATTCCAGAGCCATCCAGAGCTCCCCTCGTCCTCCTCCTCGTTCCCCCACCCCCGCCGGCTACACATGCCACATGCCGAACTTTCACAAGCTACCTGTGCTCCGCTTGTCTCCATTTGGAGGCTGCTTTCTAAAACGACTAAAATAGGGGTGCCTGCGTGGCTCAGCAGGTTAAGGGTCCAACTCTTGATTTCAGCTCAGGTCGTGATTTCGCAGTCATCGTACCGCACCCAGAGTCGGGCTCTGGCCTGAGCACAGAACCTGCTTGGGATTCTCTCTCTCCCTCTCTGCCTCTCCCCCACTGGAGCATTTTTGTTCTCTCTCAAAAACAAGTAACATTTAAAAATAAATAAAATAAATGGGTTCAAAGTCATGAACATTCCTCCTGCCTCGGAGACAAGAAATAATGAATGGGAGTAACTGTTGACGGCCCCTTCCCTGCCAGCTGGGATCCGTAAAAAGAAGTTCTCAACTGGAGAGCCTCCTTGTATCAGCCAGCGCTGGTCTCCCATGAGCCACCGGTCCACAGCTGCTGGGCCTCACTCCTGCAAGGCTGCCATGAACAAGGCAGAGGACACCCCCATTCTAGACAAAGTGACTTCCTTTAACACTAACTCACTTGGCAACCTGGAACAGATGACTGGAAAGAAGGTTCTCAAAGTTTTCTATTCTTGGTCTGGAAGCCTGGGAGAAACCCACCGAGGGGGACTAAAAGGAGATGAGGGAAGAGAGGTAACAGTAGGACAGCTCAACCCCAGGGCCACTGCCACAGGCTCAGTGATGAGAGACACCTGGTCAGTGCCACAGACCCAGAATCCTTGGAGTCGGTGCTATAGCAGAAAAGGCCCAGGACCCACAGTCTCCTTTCTGCACAGTGCATGGAATTTCTATGACCTCTGCAGCACCATCACCAGTGGTGACCCGGGGAGCCTCAGAAGAACAGGGACTGTGTCACTGAATTTTTAAATTCCCCAAACCTAGCCCTAGTGGCCCGTGGCTGCAGTTGTTCAATAAATACGTGTTTCATTAAGGTACCAGGTTGGGTACCAATGATAAGCCCCAGACAACTCCCTTGTGGTCAATCTTTTAATATGCCTTGTGATTCTTTTTCTTCTGTGGCTCACACACTCAGATTAATGCCTCTCTGGGTGCAATTCTCCTTGGAAATGCCCATTTACATGATGTGAAAACTCACCTGAATAATGGCCTAACTGTATATACTAAATTGTGCTAAATTATGTGGTGTGAATGCTATTCTCTCAAGATCGAAATAATTCCCCCTTCCACTCCACCTTGCCTCCTCCAAGCTAAAAAGATACGTAACCCAGGTCCCAGTGGGTCTCCAGAAAATTTGTTCCTGGGTGAAATTTTACCCCCTCTGAATCCATAGGACCAAGTTTCTATACTCATGTCAGCAGTTGGCCACATCACAAGATAGTAGAAAAGCACTTTGAAAACTGCCCAGTATTTGAACACATGGATGACACGTCTCTTGAATTATTTTGCTCTTCATTTGGGTCTTCTCGAAATTACAAACTCCCAGAAGGCAGCGACCACATTCTGTACCTCTGTGAGTCACTATGACCAGAATAATGAAGAATCTGCACTTAGAGACTATTCCAAACCCTCTTGAGCCAAAGACCTTGGCTGCCTTTTCCCACCTTCTCTGAGTTTTGGGCTTCCCTGGATCATCTGGCACTATTCGTTGCCAGGTACACTTAAGTACGGCCAGGGGAACAACCAATTCACTGAAATGTCAACTCCCCTCCCCTCCAGCCCATCTTCTGTCTCTGGGTCAGCATGACTTGGCTTAATTTTAACTTCTACCTGCAGTAAGATCTCCAAAAGAATTCAAGGTCAGGGGGATGCAGATGAAAAGGAGGGCTTAACATAAACCGGAGTTAGCACAACACAGCTCCCTGCTTAGCTCAGTAAATGGAAAAGCTGGGGGTCTCCTGCAGTACAAGGCAAAGACGTCAACAAGGTTAAGGCCAGCAAACCCCAGCAGGAGCGGACGGTCAGAAAGTGACGGGGACACAAGAACACAGGCATCCAGGGCCCCCTGGCTGCTAGAGTGGTGCCACTTTGAGTCACCTAGGAATCTGAAAAAGACAGGAACGGCCTTGTGGCAGGGCCGCAGCGGCAGCTGGGTCCCCAGCTCAGGGCAGCACTAGCTGGCATGGCGGGGTGTTCCAAGTGAGCCGGGTCTCCCGGCAAACCCTCTCCTTTCCACCTGCAATTGCCAAGCAAAGATGCTCTGAGCACTCGGGCTGTCTCCCAGCTCTAAGGGGTCAGAAACAAATTGCAGCCGATAAAACTAAGAAAAAGGATAAGACACCCCATGGAAGAATCCAAACGTCCCAGGGCCAAGACGATTATGCCTTAAGCCTGTGTAACTCAATTCCAAGCATTCCTTTCGTCGGGCATTTGTTTCACCTTCACTGTGCACCGCACATTGTGAAGGTCTGCAAAGGATGACAAGCAATTTCTGTCTTCGGGGAGCTCAGGTTTCCAGGGCAGGGTTCATAGCCCTGGGCGTAGAGGTGAGGAACGCAGACTTGGAACCCAGATTGCCTGGGTCAAATCCTGGCCAGGCCGCTCATTGGCTGGGTGACCCCAAGCACTTCAATTCTCTGTGCCTCAGTTTCCTCATCTGCAAAATGCAGGTGACGACAGAAGCTAGCTCATGGTGTGGCTCGGAGGAACGCGTTAACACACGCCAACTGCTCAGAACAGGCACACGGTAAGCCTTCCAGAAGTGCCAGCAGTTACATAGGCGAGCGGCATGAGCACTATTAGCTCATAGTTATTAACCCACAGGACGTGGGTGATCTTTAAGGGAAGCTGGTGAATACCTTGAAACTATGTAATTTATGCCCCCGTGCGCACAGGTTTTCCGAGGATAACACCCGTAGCCTTCATCGAATTCTCGAGATCAGACAAGATCGGGCGCGTTCAGGGTGGTATGGCCGTAGACTTCATCGAATTCTCAAGAAGCAAAGCTGAAGGAAAGCTTAGTGAACGAGGGGACTGCAGGACAACTGCAGCAGTTACCTGTGCCCTCCTGTTAACTAGGCAAAGGATAAAAGCCAAGTAGAGCTGCCCAAGAGAACTTTCTGCAATGACAGAAATGTTCTCTATGTGTACTGTCCCCAAAATAGTAGCCATCGGCCTCATGTGGCTTCTGGGCATCTGAAATGTGGCTAAGGAGACTGAAGAACTGAACTTTCAGTTTTATTAACTGGCCTTTAAGTAGTCACATGTGGCTAACGGCTGCCATTCTGCACATCACAGAGCCAGTCAGCTTGGGGAGGAAGACACCACAGGCAGAGAACAGAATACGCAACAATGCAAAACACTGGATCGTGTGCTCCGAAGCTGGGAGCACAACCATAGGATGGACCCAGCGGCGGGGGCGGGGGGCTGAGGGTGTACATGGGGGCGCAGCACCGAGAACACAGGTGCCAGTGCACGAGCCAGACTGAAAAGCCCTGTGTCCGCACTCAGATCCGGGCCTGACATTGGACACAGGAATGCTGTACGGGTCAAGGTTTTCCAGAGAAACAGAACCAAAAGGACGTGCCCACCGATGTCCGTGCTGCTTCCCTTTACTGCACTTCAAGAACACTGAGGTTTTTACAAACTGAAGGTCGGTAGCAACCTTGTGTCCCGCAAGCCCATCGGCGCCACTTTTCGACAGCATCTGTTCACGAGTCTGTCACGTTTTGGTGATTCCCGTAATATTTCAAACGTTTTCATTATTATTATATTGGGTTGCTGCAATGTCACGATAGAACTCAAATGGATGAGGACGTGCTTCGCAGGGATGAGCAACGAAAGTGGTTCCTTGAGATGGGAACTACTCCCGGTGAAAATGCCGTGAACGTCGTTCAAATGACAATGAAGGATTTAGAGCATCGCGTAAACTTAGTTGACGAAGCAGCAGCAGGGTGTGGGAAGACTGATTCCCAACTTTTTTTTTTTTAATTTTTTTTTTTTTAACATTTATTTATTTTTTGAGACAGAGAGACAGAGCATGAATGGGGGAGGGGCAGAGAGAGAGGGAGACACAGAATCGGAAGCAGGCTCCAGGCTCCGAGCCATCAGCCCAGAGCCCGACGCGGGGCTCGAACTCACGGACCGTGAGATCGTGACCTGGCTGAAGTCGGACGCTTAACCGACTGCGCCACCCAGGCGCCCCCTGACTCCCAACTTTGAAAGAAATTCTACTGCAGGTAAAATGTTATCAAACATCATCACACGCTGCAGAGAAATCATTTGCGAAAGGGAAAATCAACTGAAAAGGCAGACTTCACTGTTGTCTGAAGAAAGTGCCCCAGTCACCCCAACCTGCACCAACTACCGTCTGATCATTCACCAAGACGAACCCTCCACCGGCAAAAAGATTACAACTCACTGAAAGCTCAGATGACGGTTAACACGTTTCTTTCAAGCAATAAAATATTTTTAAATTAAGGCCTTTTGTTTTAAGAGAGCGAGCAAGCACATGAGCAGGAGAGAAGGGCAGAGAGAGAGAGAAAGAGAGAGAGAGAGAGAGAAAGAGAGAGAGAGAGAGAGAGAGAGGCAGCGGGGGGAGAGGGAGGGAGGGAGGGAGGGACAGTGAGAACCCCAAGCAGGCTCCATGCTAAGCGCGTAGCCTGACACAGGGCTTCATCCTGTGACCCCGGGATCACGACCTGAGCTGAAATCAAGAGTTGGACGCTCAATCTACTGACTGGGCAATTAAATTAAGGCATGTGCTTTTTTTTTTTTTAGACATAATGCTATTGCACTTTTAATATGCTACAGTACAAGATAAACAAAGTTTATGTATGCACAGTGGAAAAAAAAAATCACTTGACTTGCTTTACTGTGCCAATGCAGTGGTCTGGAACCAAGCCTGCCATATCCCCAAGGTATATCTGTTTGTAAAGAAAAAGGTTTTAGGGAATCAACTCACATAACTATGGGGCTGGCAGGTCCAAATCTGCAGGGTGGGACAACAGGCTGAACACTCAGAGAACGGTCACTACTTCAATCAAGTCCAGAGACCATCTGCTACAGAACTCTCTCTTGCTTGGGGCAGGTCGCTCTTTTGTTCCATTCAGTCCTTCAACTGATTGGATGAGCATCTTCCCCCCACCACCACCCCCCCCACCCCCCCACCCCCGTTATGGAGAGCAATCTGCTTTACTTCAATCCCACCAGTTTGAATGCAAATCTCATCCAATAAACACCCTCACAGAAACGTTCAGAATGATGTTTGACCACATACCTCGGTGCTGGTGTGGCCCAGCCAAGTTGACATACAAAATCAACCATCCCGCCCGCACGCCAAACTTTTTGGGAACTATCAGCAGAACTGACTCTGGCAAGATTCAGTTGGGAGGCATCGGGGGGGGGGGGGGGGCACCAGGAGTCAGGGACACCACACCAACTGAAAGGCTATTTCAATCATCCCTGCAAGACAGCAGGGCTTCTACCAAAGAAGTGTCAATAGGAAATGAGTCATTTAATTCATATTTGTTAAAAGAAAGTATGAATGGATTCTGTGACTTGACAAAACACATAGACGCACACGGTTACACCTTCGTGGGAAGCTACTACGATTTCCTCCTAGGTCTCTGACACAATATAAAGGACAGGAAGTCTCTCCACATACCACGAAGGGAGGGAAGTGACATAGCAGAGGAAAATGGGGTATAACATTTCCCTACTTCAGCGAGTCCTTGGTCTGCTCTGGGGGTCACACCTGCTCACCTCTAACTCCTTCTGACCCAGAGTCTTTCTACAAGACAGACAGGCAAACCACAGCACAGACGTGGCACAATTGGTTGGCTGCCTCCCAATATCTATCCTCCCCTCCACCCTAATGTACAACTAAAAAAACCACCCTAAGCCAAGCCTCCCTTGCAGCTACCCATGACTATGTGACTGGGTTCTGGAAGTAAAATGGAAGCAGAGTGGTGTCTGAGAATTCCAAGTAGACTCTTTAAAAGAGAAGAAGCATATGTCCCTTCCCCACTCCTCTTTTACCCCTTCTCTTCTGAAATGCAGATGTGATGGCTGGAGCTCCCGGAGCTACCCTGGACCATGATGTGACTTGGAGGCTGGGACTCACATAGGACTGAGCAACACGTAAGTCGCTAGGTCTCAGATGACCATGGGGTCAGAGCACCAACCTAGACTGCCTCCTTCGGGTCCTCCTTTTAAGCAGAAGAAAGTATCCTAATGTGTATAGATGACTGTTTTTGAGTCCTTGGTTACTTGCAACCAAATGCAATTCCTGGTTGACATAAGAGGAGGCCATTATTTTGTGCATAAGGCAATGTAAATTTCAGGACTTCAGGCTGTGGAGCTTTATATCTTCTTACGGCCTGAGGTGTTGGGATGAGGCCAGACAGAAGAGGAATCTACATAAACTCAATACAGCGCCCTCTTCTCATGATTTCCTTCCAACTGTTCTCAAAAGAACCCACTAGAGATGCCTTCAATCACCTTGGTTGAGTGCCCAGGCCGGTGTGAAAACAGACTTCCCAGTCTCCTCTGTGTAAAGACAACCTTCTCTTAGTTGGCCTCAGCCTGAGATCAAGAGACTTAAATTCAAAGAATAAGAGAAGCTTAGAGGAGATCGATACACCATGACTTTTAGAAATAAAAAAGGCCCACCATCTTCTCTGCGGTACGGTGTTTTGCCACAGGAATGTGCTGAGGCTGGTAACGAATTGAAGAACAAATGGTCTCCTCCTTACTTCCATTCAACCTACTTCCTCCAAGGGAAACATACAAAGCAAGGCTTCCTGAACATAGCAGATCATTGCCCTAAGTGAACCAAAGAGGCACTCCTTCCCCTGTGAGAATGTAAGCGCCGAGGCGCCTAGCAAAGCTTTCAAATGAAAAATTAACACACAAACATGAATAAACGATCAAACTAACAAAGACACTTGAGCACGGGGAAGGGGAGACAGTTCAAGGGAGGCAGATGCCAGTTGGTGCCTGGATAAGTCGAGGGAAAGAGCGGCTGAGGGGCCCACATTTGGGAAGATCCTTCAGAAGAGACCTAGTTTGTGTGGCCCGTTCACGGAGCCCTTCAGAATTCTGTCTGGAGCTGACCAGCTCTCAGCAATCAAGCTGGTAAGGCTGAGGGGGGCCGTGATCATAGACTCAGCCACTTTTCTTAGAAACCCATTGCTTCCTGGGAACACTAGGCTTAGGAGAGCAGAACTTCAGTGAGAGATGCTGAGTGTTCTCAGTTGTCCTGGACGCTCCTACACATTCCCTTGTACCCGCCCAAGGCTACAGGCTAAGGAATGGCACAGCAGGGACCAGAATCCCTCCACAGCAACACATGCCATGAATTCAGGGACCTGAGGTGGGGCAGGTCTGACTCCAAAAACCACCTTATCCATCTGGCTGATGACACAGCTCCCATCCTTTGGAGGGCTGCTAGATCTAACACATACAAACAGAGGACTCCCAGTGAAATTTTATTTCAGGTACACAACAAATAATTTTTTTTAGTTACGTAAGTCCCAAATATCACATGAGATAGACGTATCTTTTACCTTTTTTAATTTACTTTTTAATTCACATCCAATTATTAGCATACAATGCAACAATGGTTTCA
This sequence comes from Puma concolor, assembly GCF_028749965.1. Taxonomy (NCBI): domain Eukaryota; kingdom Metazoa; phylum Chordata; class Mammalia; order Carnivora; family Felidae; genus Puma; species Puma concolor. Next base: position 26,322,622 of record NC_141675.1, on the reverse strand, counting down.
GGGGTAGATTCCTTAAGCCCCTTACCCATTTAGCTCATCCCCCCTCCCACAACCCCTCTGGCAACCTTCTATTTATCCTCCATGTTTAAGAGTCTCTTATGTTTAGTCCCCCTCGCTGTTTTTATACTATTTTTGCTTCCCTTCCCTTATGCTCATCTGTCTTGTATCTTAAATTCTTCATATGAGTGAAGTCATATGATATTTGTCTTTCTCTAATTTCACTTAGCATAATACCCTCCAGTTCCATCCACGTAGTTGCAAATGGTAAGATTTCATTCTTTTTGATTGCCAAGTAATACTCCATCGTATATATATACCACATCTTCTTTATCCATTCATCCGTCGATGGACATTTGGGCTCTTTCCATACTTTGGCTATTGTCGATAGGGCTGCTATAAACATGGGGGTGCATGTGCCCCTTCAAAACAGCACACCTGTATCCCTCAGATAAATACCTAGTGCAATTGTGGGGTCATAGGGTAGTTCCATTTTTAATTTTTTGAGGAACCTCCACACTGTTTTCCCAAGTAGCTGCGCCAGTTTGCATTCCCACCAGCAGTGCAAAAGGGTCCCTCTTTATCCGCATCCTGTTAACATCTGTTGTTTCCTGAGTTGTTAATTTTAGCCATTCTGACGGGTGTGAGGTGGTATCTCATTGTGGTATTGATTTGTATTTCCTGGATGGCAAGTGATGTTGAGCATTTTTTCATGTGTCCGTTAGCCATCTGGATGGCTTCTTTGGGGGAGAAGTGTCTATTCGTGTCTTTTGCCCATTTCTTCACTGGACTATTTGTTTTTTGGGTGTTGAGTTTGATAAGACGGAGGTATCTTTTAAAAAACTATCTGAAATTCATATCAACCGAAAATCCTGTATTCTGTCTGCTGCCTCCACCTCTGGTTTACATTCCATGAAAACATTCCACCATGCAGAAATGAACACACACTCCCCTCCTCCTGGGAATGGATGTGGTTCCTTCACACACGTCAAGAAGCTTCTGCTCTGCCACAGACCCTGAGCTGGGAATCTGCAGTCCTACACACAGGAAGCAGAGTGTCCCAACACAGGGGAATGCTTCTAAAGCAGAGCTACTCAGATGTCCAGGGTCCGTAAATCCGTGAGCCTTATCACTCATCTACTTTTTTTTTTTTTTTTTTTAGGTTCAGGTATTTACATTGCTTTAATTTTAATTTATTATTTTGAGTGTTTCTTTTTTAAGTTAGTTAACACACAGTGTAATACAAGTTTCAGGAGTAGATTTCAGTGGTTCATCACTTTCATATAACACCCAGTGCTCATCCCAAGTGCCCTCCTTAAAGCCCATTATACACCTAGCCCATCCCCTACCACCTCTCTCCGTCAACCCTCAGTTTGTTCTGTCCTTAAAAGTCTCTTGTGGTTTGTTTCCCTCTCTTCTCTACCCCACCCACCCTTCCCCTATGTTCGTCTGTTTTGTTTCTTAAAGTCCACATACGAGTGAAAGCATATGGTATTTGTCTTTCTCTGATTGACTGTTTTCGTTCATCTGCTTCTTAGTGTGAATAAGGCCATCGATTCTTCAGGGTAGATTTTCACAGAAGGAAAGGAGGAGAATATGAAGTCACACTGGGAGGGCTTGGAGGGGGACTGGAGGAGAAAGGAAGGAAAGCAGGGTGGGCGGACGGTATCCGCAAGGTGAGGAAAGGGAACGGAAAGGTGAGCCAAAAGCGCTCAAGAGAAACAGCACCATCTGTCCGGGACCAAACCTTGTTACCTGACAGCATAAAAAGGCCCACCCCCATTTACAAAACAAAAATATGTCCCATAGTCTGATTTTCTTCAGCTGAGACATCGGTCGTCCTGCCACTCGTGCCAGAGTGGTTTACAGAGAGGGGAGGGAAGGGTCGATCCGTGTTAACGCAACAATTTTATTGAAGATGGAAAGAAAGAAGAGAAACATCCAAGGAGCCTCATGGTTTTGGATACAGTACAAAACTCCACACCTCCCACTACCCTCGAGCCGCGGTGACAAACCACCTGGGTCAGCTTCAGGCAGCACATTGCCCGCCAAGCAGCACTTACTGGGCATCAGCCATGACCGCATGAAAGGCAAAGGGGACAAGGAAGAGGGAATTGGCCCTGACGACACTCCCAACTGACAAGGTCATGGGGGGTAATACTGCTGGGCTGAGACTCTGTTGCGACCAGACCCACACTGGTAGCTTCCTGACACCTGCCAGGCAGGAAAGGGTCAAAGCAAGCGGCCCACTGCACCACCAGAGGAGAAAACCCCAGGATCAGCAACACGCCCTGCTACAGCCCCAACACAGCCCGCCAAGCACGAGGCACAGTGACTCCAGGGAGGTGAGCCCTGCTGACGTAAGCCTCAAGACCTACTCTGTGTCAGGAGGCTTCGACCTGGGTCACTTCGACCCTCCCACTGACCCCATCTGTGATCAAGCATCTAGGCTTCCCAAATGCACCTGCTTCTTCCCCAGAAATTCCAAGCAAGACTGCAAAGCAGGATACAGTCTTACAGGCAAGGGAGAGTTAACAGTCCATTCTCCTCTCTGGCTGTAAATCACCAGGAGCTCTGCCTTGGGGCAGGTGCCCCATCACTCACCGCCTGCCCTTACCCTGGGCCGCAGGGATGACGCAGTTCCCAGAAACTGGCCTGTGGCCCCCCAGTGGGAACGTGATCAGGGCCATGGGGAAGGACGTCAGTGACCCAGACCTCCTCACCCGAGTCCTACGTGGGAGCTGCCGCCCAGCGGAAATGAAAAGTGACCGGGAAGAAGGGAGGCATGACGAGGTCGCGCCCGAGTCGCAGGAGAACCAGGAGGGCGTGCCACAAGGGGAAGGAGTTTCAAAGGGCCCCAAATTGCTTGGAAGAAGAGCCTCACAGTTACCCCCTGAGCAGAAAAGGCAGGGACACTGCCTTGAGTAACTCAACTTCGCTAAACCTCAGTTTCCCGCTCTGCAAAACCTACAAAAGTACCTCCCTCCTGCATCTGAAGTATGTAGAAAAGTGCTCGGTACACAGAGTGCCAAAGTTCCTCTCCTCTCCCTCCTTCCCTCCATCCTGAAGCTCTGACTCAGTTCTTTCCACACACACGCTTCCAGTAAACTGTCCAGAGTCGAGTCCCAGCTCCCCCCGCCAAGCCATCCTGCATCCTCGCCCATGACATTCCCACCGCGGCCCCCGTCGTGGCTTAACATTCAGGAGGGTGAGCGCACCCCCTTCTCCCAAAGCTGGATCCCCACGGTCAACTTCCTACTGGCATTCAGGCTATTCAGGTCAAAACCTCGGAGTTCCCAGTGACTCATTCTTGACCGCCGGTTAACCACTCCGTCTGTTAAAGCTGGCCTTCGTATGCTCTCAGACTAAGCCATGACACCAGAAGGATTTACGCACGGACGCAAGTAATGGTCTTTGGGCTCTAAGACCAGGTCCCTCACCTGTGATATGGGGACAAACAGGAAAGATAAATGCTCTCCCCTACACAGAGCAGTACACATGGTGCCTGGCACATAGTTAGATCTCAAAAGATGATGCCGCTATTAACGGAAGACACAATATTTGGCTTCAATGTCTAATCACCGTCTCAAAGAATAGAACCCCCCACATAAGAGGCCACTGTGGCTGCTCTGTGGTGTCTCAACCCAGAGTGGAGGCCGGGCTGAGGCTGTCTGGTACTCGCTCAGCTGGCCGTCATTCCTTCCCTTTCTGGCTCTTCAGCTCCCAGAAAGCTTCCTTTCCACAGCTCTGGAGCTGATGCACTTACCCCAGGTTACGTCCACACTGACTTCTCCCTCAGATCTCAGCTCTTTTGTCTTTGCTACCCGGACTCTTGCACTTTGGGGCTCAGGTGCACCTTTCTGCCCAGGCTTCCAACTCCAGCCCCTACAGTGACCTCACCACCCCCTGGCTTCTTCCACACGATGTCTATCTCTGTGCCCTGTGGTTCAGTTGTCTAACCAACGAGCCTCACCCATCGGACTCTTTACTCAGTGAATACAAATGATTCTCCTTATTCACAGATCCCACATTTGCAAATGTGTCTACTCACTACAACTTGTTACCCCAAATCAACATTTATGGTATCTCCAGGGTCCAGACCCACCGAGAGAAGCAAAACATTTAGTTATTCAACATGCATGTTCCCAGCTGAGGTCCAACAAGGCAACACTCTGCCTCCTTGTTTCAACTCTCATGTTGTAAACAACTGTCCATCTCTGTCTTAGTGCCACATTTCTCACATTTTTGTGCTTTTTGTTCGATTCAGCTGTTTGGCCCCCAAGCCTAGTGCTGAAGCGCTGTCTAGTGCTCCTAAGTGCAAGAAGGCTCTGACATGCCTTATGTAAGGAGAAAATACATGTTTTACATAAGCTTCATTCAGGTGTGAGTCATAGTGCTGTTGGCCATGAGTCTACTGTTAATGAATCAACAATACAGTGCATCTAGAAAAAGAAAGAGGAAATTTGCAGATTCCTACAAGAGGCTGTTCCAGTGAGTGCTAAAGTCACGTCCATAGCGCATGAGGAAGCTACGGACAAGTTTAAGTTTGTGGACTCTGTTTGGTATCAATGCATGGGAGGTCTTGACCAATTTAAAAAGCACTGTATGATGCTCAAAGCCAAGTAAATTTACAATCGTGTCACCCAGGGTCGGCAAAATGTTTGACCCTCCTTGGCTAGTGTTTTGTTATAAAGAAGTACTGTATATAATTATTTTTAAGAAATATATATATTAAGTAAGGTGCCTTTAAAGACAGACATACGTAAAACAAGGCTACGTATGGGTCAGTTGATGAAAATGTGACCAGAGGCTCTCAGGAACTTGACCCTGTATTTCACCTACAAGCAATACCTCAATAGGATGCCTCTCTAACTCAGCATGGGTAGCAACTTTTTAAGTTTATTTTAAGAGCGAAAGAGCATGCAAATGAGCAGGGGAGGGAAGTGAGAGAATCCCAAACAGGCTCCACGCTGTCAGCACAGAGCCCAATAATCCCACAAATTGTGAGATCATGACCTGAGCTGAAACCGAGTCAGACCCCTGACTGAGCCACCCAGGCATCCAGGTAGGGGCTTTGGAGAACATAACTATTGTGAATAAGAACAATGGACTGTAATTACGTATGCCGTAAAAATCGTCTTATTTGTATGTGTTGACAGGGCTCCTGGATGATATAGACCACATTTTATGCTCCACAATGGCCGGCACAGACAAAGGGGAGATGCTCAGAAAACACTTTCAGAAACCTTTAACTTGCCAACCCACTAGCCCACTATAATCCACGGACTCACTCTATGTCTCAGATGGAGGGGGGAACAACCCCACACTTTAAATCAGATCAGTTACAGAGATTCCACTTTTGCCCCCAAACACCCCACCCCACCCCACATGCTTTTATAAGACTAAAAGGGGAATGCCAGCTCCACAGAGTTAGGGTCTTTGTCCCATTCTTGACAAGTGGCTACTTGTCCTACAATTAGTAGGAACCAGTAAATATTTGTTGAATGAAAGAAAATAAATTAGAAGGAAAAAAAAAAAAAACCCAACAAGTAAAGAGAGCAAGAACCCATGCTTGACATGTCTTCGAGTTTGTGTCCCAAGTTTGTGGAACCCGGCCCTCTACTTCTCTACTTACGGAAGGTCTTCTGCCAACAAAATCAGCATCTAGAATTCCCCAACCAAAAAAAAGACTACAATGCTCTGTTCCTCTATGACTAACGTAAGAATTCAAGGCATTATTTGATGCACTTGACCTGTCTCATCTCGTGGCAAACGTGACTCTCCATCCATGCATTCAAGGCCCTCACCACACTGTCTGTGAGGGCTCAGAGTGTTTGCGATCAGTGAACAGGCAAGTCAGAGACTCCCTCTGCATTATTATTGATCTTCTGGCACATGTTACCCCCACAAGCAACTCGGTATTTCCTTGACTGCCTGGGTTAACCCTCCTGTCCTCACATTCTTGACATTTTACCCAACACAGGACTGTTTCTTCCATCCAGAGGTTTTTGGTGTGGTGGTCTTTTGTTTTCAAGGCAGCAGATTCACCAGAGAGACAGATACAATGTTTGAGAGGAAAATACATCTGGAATAAGAACTAAGATTTTTTTTTTTTTTTGGTGCAAATGTTTTATAAGTACTAATTCCATTACTTTATAAGTAATTTCCAATTACTTTATAAGTAATTCCATTACTATGGTAAGTTGCCAAAAATGGCTACAACATTTCACAGGTGCTTTACAGGTGGACTTTATTTTTCCCCACCTCTTGAATTTGGACTGACCGTGTGCCTTATTCTGCCCAACAGGACATTAACACATGTGACGCAGGAAGAGGCTCGAAGAGAGCTTGTCCTTTTAGTTCCTGGAATCCCAACACCACGGGAAGAAGCCAGCCTGTTGGATGAGACTCATATGGTCCAGTCACCCGGGATGCCTTTGCTGACAACAGGCCAAGTGCCTAACAGATGAAGCCATCTAACATCAGAAAAACTGCCCACCCGAGTCATGAGCTAAATAAATGTTTTAGGCCATTTTAGGTTCGGGGTGGTTTGTTTCACAGCAAAAGCTAACATACACAATTTTATAGATGAAGAAACTGAGGCACAGAGATTAAGTAATCCACCCCAAGTCCCACACCTATTAAATGGTAAGGTGGGATTCAAAGCCAATCTGTCTGGCTCAGAGGAAAGGCCAAGATTTGCCAGTTGTCCTACAGCTAAGTCACTCTACGAGTTTCAAATGCCTCTCCTCTCACCTACTTCCCCAAAGGAGGCTGAGTATAGAACGTGGACTCACATGGCCTCATAAACACAATACAGGCAACTTCCAGCACTGAATGACCCTATTTCGCATTTATGTTGCTCTTCAGGTTTGCAAAGTCTTCTGACACACTACAACCATTTAAAAATAAGAGTTGGGGCATCCTGGTGGCTCAGTCAGTTAAGCATCTGACGCTTGGTTTCAGCTCAAGTCATGATCTCATGGTTCATGGGTTCAAGCCCCACGTTGGGCTCAGTGCAGAGCCTGCTTGAGATTCTCTCTCTCTGCCCCTTCCCTGCTTGTGGTCTGTGTCTTGCTCTCTCTCAAAATAAATAAATAAATACACTTAAATTAATAAAAAACAAAAGTTGCCCAAATGTTCACCATCAGATTAACAAAATGTGCTATATCCATACCACAAACTATTACTCAGCCTTAAAAAAGAATGCAATTTTAACATACACCGTAACATGGACGAACCTTGCAGAGGTTATGCAAAGTGAAATCAGCCAGTCACAGAAGGGCAAATACTGCCTGATTCCACTTGTATGGGGCACTCAGAAGAGTCAAAATCCCAGAGACAGAAAGTAGAACCATGGTTGCCAAGGGCTGGGGTGGAGGGAGGAAGGGGGAGTTGGCATCTAACACAACTTGAAGATGGATGGCGGTGGGGCTGCTCCCTAATAGGAACATACTTAATGCTGCTCAGTTACACATTTCGAAACGGCTCAAATGGTGATATGTACGTTCTCTATAGTTTACCGCACTTTCAAAAGAGAAACAAAAAAGCGGAAGCATTGGGACTGGCAGTGATAAAAACGACAGGCCCAGGGCCACTGCTAGACCAGTCAGAGCCCCAGGAGCAAAGCTAGCAAGAAACGCTCAACTGTTCGGGCTCACATGGCTCCACCCCCTCGTCAGACACTGACGCCTTATACACGCTGAAGGCCACGTGGGCTGACAGGTATGTCAAAGCAGCCTTACAAACATGCTCTGGCTCAAGGACAAAAACCCTCAAATAAATGAAAGCCAGTTCCCTGCCCCCACCCCAGCTGGGCGTGGGGGGCTATGTTCTCCCTCCTCTTGGCGGAATTTGGGCTGGATTTTCACAATCAGAGGACTGGAGCTGACTCATCCCTTATCCAACGTGACAACAGGACCAATAAAGTTAACGCAAATTTTTGATGAGCAAATACAATTTCTACTGACCCAACAATTACAACTCTTTGTAGACTCTTCACGGAAAACCAAGCTCTTTAAGTCTCTTCTGCATCAGGGCTCTGGATGGATGGACATGGGCATTCAGAGAGACAGATCATAAAACCACCACCAGGATGATCTCATACAAAAAAAAAAAAAAAAAAAAGGAGACACAAATCAAATATTAACAGAAGATACAGGGACTTCTTTTCTTCGTTTCGTCTATTTTCGAAATTTTCTCCAACAAAAAAAGTTGTTTAATGCAGCTGAAACCTACGCTCATGCAGGGATTCCCCTGTCAAACACGGTGCCTCCCTGAAGTCCTGAGACAACCTCACGGGGAGAGCCGAGGCGGCTCCCGTAACCACCCCTGCTTCCTAGACCAGGAGGCAGAGGCTCTGGGAACACAGTGCCTCACGATACACGTTGAAGGAGATGCTCAGAGACCGCCCCTGCTGTACACAGCCAGAGGGTCTGTAAATACAGAAGGGAAGGGGGTGGGGATCAGAGAGAGGAAGAAAACAGGAAGCCCAACTGGCAGCCGCTGGAGGTGGGCCCCACCCCCTTCGCCATCAGGAAGGGCAGAGGATGCTGGTACACAAACAGACCGAGTCACCTGGCCCAAGCCCAGACAGCCCACCGTGTGCCCAGATGAAATGTGACATCCGTGCCCCGCCTCAGCCTTTGAGCATCCTTCCAGTTCCTCGGCTATACGCCAGCAAGGTCCCTTGCGGGCGAGGGGCAGAGGTCACTCCGGGCCTTCTCCGCCCTCCTTTTCCTGCCCCACCTGCAAGAAGGCAGGGGTTCCCTTCACATTCTTCTTGGCCTCTGCCAGTTGACAGTGAGTCACTCAGTCATCCCCAGGGTCTGGCTATTATCTTGTGAGACCTGATGACTCAGTGGCTCACCCAAGGGACTCCGTAATTGTCACGATCACTAGCCTCACTAGCCACGAGAAGGGATGAGAGGAAGGAGCGATGCCATAGTTCACAGCTGCCCAGCAGGGAGACTCTGCCGACCCAGCTCCCTCCTACCTCTTTTCCCATCAAAGAGGATTTGGAGAGGGAAAAGAAGAGAGTGGTATGAGATCTATCCCAGATGTGCCACAGACAACTGGGGACCTACCCGGCAAATGAGATTTAGATGAACAGATTTGCCAGCTGTGTTCCTATCCTTCCGCTTATGTGGCCACAGGGCAGGAAAGCCGGGGGGCGGGGGGGGTGGGGAGGACCAGGGACAACAAAGGAAACGCTCAGAATGCCGAGGAAGGGCCGGGAGGAACACTGGCCCTGCTGGAGGCCTGTCAATGCGTGGTTCACACTCATTTGTTCCGTTAGCCCTCATGGAGCTTCGCTACTACAAACAACAATAACAAGTCAGAAAGAGTGCCATGGAGAAAAAGCACATCAAGGAACAAGGGATGGTGGTGGTGGAGACAGCAAGTAGCAGTTATTTAAATGGTGGCCCAGGGAGGCTTTGTTGTTGATAAAGTGACATTTGAGCAGAAAAGTGAAGAACAGCCGAGTGAGCAGACCATGCAGATTCTGGGGTTAAGACAATGCCAAACAGAGGGGCACCTGGGTGGCTCAGACAGTTAAGCGTCTGACTCTCGATTTTGGCTCAGGTCACGATCTCACAGTTCATGAGTTCAAGTCCCATGTCGGGCTCTGTGCTGACAGCGTGGAGCCTGCTTGGGATTAATTCATTCGTTCGTTCGTTCATTCATTCTCTCTCTCTCTCTCCCCACCTCTGCTCTTCCCCCACTTGTGCACGCTCTCTCTCAAAATAAACGCTAAAAAACTAGACAACGCCAAACAGAAGGACCAGCAAATTCCAAGACTCTGAGGTAGGAGCACATGTGACACGAGTACAGCCAAAGATGGACACCTCCCACCTGCTGGGGCCAGTGACCTGATGGGCCAACCTCCACCGGTCCCTGAACACAAAGGTCCTGTTCACCAGCTTGGTGTCGAAGCCCGAGTTCAGGGGACCAAGTGAGGAAACCACTGCCGCAACTCCAAGGGGTTGTTTTAACAGACCAGTCTCTTAACGATCCCGAGGCACGGGCATATAGACAGTTCTAAGAGATATTTGTGGGCTCAAGAGAGTCAGAGGGCAATAAATTCAAGTGTTGAAGACTTTCAGAAAAGGTTTCACGACCTCCTTGGTACTGATCAATGTTTATGTTAAATTATCGTAAATTTCTCCTCAAACCCAAAACCCAAACCCTTTGCACTGCAATTTCAGGTCAAGAATACTGCTACTCTGGGCTACATCCCAGCTGGGGATGCCCCTTAAAGACCAGTGAGACACAGGCACTTTGGAGACAATACCTCAGGGTCTGGAGGACCTTTTAAGAAGGGTTTCACCTCCCAGAGAAAGGCAGAAAGAGGGGGCGGCTGCTCAGAGTTTGCTGCAGCCCAGTGAGTAACAGGCACTCCGATGCTGACCAACCCGGTTTAGCTGGTCAGGAAGGAGCAAGGGTTCAGGTGGCCATTCTGTCTAGGAATAAGGCAACCTATCTGGCAGGTTCCAAACAGAAAGCTCAGCTCAGGGTTCAGAGTATGAACACACATACGCAGCTAGGATCTCAGGAGAGCCACTAAAGCATCAAGGGAATCCCCTGATGAGAAATTTGAGAGGCCCGCGGAGGCAGGGCAAAGAGGAAGAACGCCCAAGTCCTGGCCCCTGACCCTCGACAGGTCTGGTCTGAACATGTTCCTAGATTTCTGAGGCTTCGTCTCCCCAAGAGTTCACCCTCCCTGCTCTACCGTGCCCAACCGCACGCGTGCGCACCCTGGTGTACACGTCCCCGTCACTCACTGAACGCTTTCTTACCGGCACCTTCCGTCACATAAACACACGACACGGATGGGACCGACAGTCTGGACCAACCGCTTAGGCCCGTTCTGGGTGGCCACGCACACTGAAAAGACATGGTGCGAGGAAGCCAGAGCGAGCGGGGGTGTGCGAAAGCCCCGGGGCTGGCACCCAGCAGACATCGGTGAGCGTTGGGGGCTCTTTTCCTCCCCCACTCACGGGGCCGGCTAGCGGAGGCTGGGAGGGGACAGAGGCAGAACACTGCACCACCTCAGTGGGGACAAAGGAGGACACACTCTGAAACCAGAGCCCGGTCCCATGCCGTCCAGCAATCGCCTGACCACAGCTCCCCTCTGCTGCCCCTTTGTCGGTGCCAGTTCCCCAGTTGCCTATTTGGGCTCTCGGGGCAGAGAACCCACGTCTCAAGAGAAGCAAATGGTAAATTCCTCTCAAACCAGAGAGGAGACGCTGCAAGGGAGGGAGTCTTCTGCCTGCTGCCTGCCAGGCGATCACCAGAGAGGGCAGAGGAAGACACCCTGTCTTCTAGACACGTCCTCTCATCCACACCAGCTGGCCCAGCTGCCTGGGGGGGGGGGGGGGGGGGTGCAGATCTGGGCACTATCTCGGTATCCAGGTGGCACCCACTCACAGGGTCGGCCAAATGCCAGCACCCACACTCTATTAATAGCGTCAGGAGCTGGAATGGAGCAGCTTGGGTAGGGGGAAGGAGAAAGCAAGAGGCTGTCTTCAAATGCAGTGTATACAAAGTCGTGGTGGCTCTGCATCCTGGGGGACTCGTGCTTCTAACCTTCGACCGGGGACACAGAAGTCAGAAGGTGCATCCAAAACATGGTTTGGGGCGGAGGCAGGGGAGACGGTCAGCGGGGCTACCTTACCTGCCTCGCCACCCTCCGGGCCTCCCAGTAGGGCTTCGAGTCTTCCACAGCTTTGCCAATTTTCTTCACCAGCTCGTCCAGCTTCACCGTTGCTTCCACCAGAACGGAGCGGAACTTCTGACGGGCATCCTGCAGCCAAGAGAAAACGAGGACCAGTTGAGGCTTAAGGAGGCATCCGCGAAAATCCACTTTCTCTATCCAAAAGCACCAAGGAGGGCCTTTGCAAAACCTACAAGCTCCTAAATTAATATCTTTGTGAGCAGCACCGTCTAAAACTCTGTGATACTGGAAATGTTCTATCACACTGTCCAATATGGTAGCCACTAGCCACATTTGGCTACTGAGCACTTGAAATTGGCTAAGGAGGCTGAGGAAATGGGTTTCCAACTTATTCAGTTTTAAGTAAGTATATTTCTATTTTAAAAATAAGCACGGGGTGGCTCAGTCGGTTAAGCAGCCAACTTTGGCTCAGGTCATGATCTCGCAGTCCCGCGTGGGGCTCTGCTGACAGCTTGGAGCCTGGAGCCTGCTTCAGATTCTGTGTCTCCCTCTCCCTCTGCTCCTCCACTCGTGCTCTCTCTCTCAAAAATAAACGTGAAAAAAAGTTAAAAAAAAATTTTTTTAACGTTTATTTATCTTTGAGACAGAGAGAGACAGAGCATGAATGGGGGAGGGTCAGAGAGAGAGGGAGACACAGAATCCGAAACAGGCTCCAGGCTCTGAGTGGTCAGCACAGAGCCCGATGTGGGGCTCAAACTCACGGACCGCGAGATCGCGACCTGAGCTGAAGTCGGAGGCTCAACCGGCTGACCCACCCAGACGCCCCCAAAAAAGTTTTTAATGAAAGTAAATAAAAATAAAAGTAAGTGTGGCCAGTGACTACTATATGAAGATGAACAGCTCAGGCTTGATTTAAAAGCTCTATCTCCTCAGTGGGCAGCTTCAGTGATGGCACCATGTCCTATGCTCCCATGGAGTCCTCAACCGTATAATGTAGTCCTCCATGCGGAAACACTGATCGGAAACTTCCCACATGCCAGACCCTATGCTGGGTGTGGGGCTTGGTCCCTGCCCACAGGACACGTCCAGTCTGGCGGGTGAGGTAGGCATTATAGCCATTCCAGAAAAGTCCACGCCAGGATGAGACCGGTACAGGTGCCACGGAACCCAGCAGCAGAGAACCTCACAAGGTCTGGTAAGGCGGGACGGGGCGGTGAGAGAGAGACTTGGAAAACATCCAGAGGGGTGATATCTATACAGAAGCCGGGAGCATGAATGGTCACTTGGGAGAGAGGGAGAGGAAATACTGAGCCCCGAGCAGGCAGAGAAGCCATATTCGGCCAAGAGGGGAGAGGGAACGGCACGGTCTGAATGAAACTAGAAGTCCGAAATGTGGAAAACAGCAAGAAATAAGGGTGGCCACCCATCCTGGAGGCAGCTACAAGCAACTTAGGTCTCAATTAGGGGTTGGAAGGGAGGAACAGGCAGGCAGGCCATTCTAGGCTTAACCACAGTGTCAAAGTCAAGAAACCCAGATCCACGGACTTCACGAGGAGGAAATAAAATTAAAAAGAAGGAACTCAGTCCGATGTCTAGGGAGACATTGGAGGGTTGAGTTAGTACTTTCCAGACCCCACACCCCTCTACTCCTTTTCCCTTAGGCATTTGCCTGACACAGCCTCGTGGGGGTGGGAGGAAAGGGGCACACATCTGAGAGGGGAAATAGATACTCAGAGAAGGAACGATGCATGAACACCAGCCGTGGGGCTGCCCCAAGACCGAGCAGCCACCCAGCTGGTAAAACACATGTGCTGGGGCACCTGGGTGGCTCAGTCAGTGAAGCGTCCGACCTTCGGCTCAGGTCATGATCTCGAGGTCCGTGAGTTTGAGCCCTACGTCAGGCTCTGTACTGACAGCTCAGAGCCTAGAGCCTGCTTCACATTCTGTGTCTCCCTCTCTCTCTACCCCTCCCTCCTTCCCTCCCTCCCCCCTCTCTCTCTCAAAAACAAACGTTAAAAAAAATTAAAACAAACACAAACACGTGTGCTCCACTGGCTGCAGAGGGCCCGCCTCACGAGCAACTATCTGAAGACTATCTCTAAGCATCGAACTGTAGGGGCCTCTTGGGCCAAGGGGATGGCTCAGGGGGGTGAAGAAGGCTCTGCCCACTTGTGTGTCCCACTTGTGTGTCCTCCATCCTACTGCACCAGGGCTTGCCAGATGGGTTTGAAAATGATGCCGGCACTCGAGCATACGAGGGTGCTGCCTTTGCCTCACATGGGCGCTTCTCAGCTCCTGAGCCCCATCCTACTTCTGACACTGGCCTTGGTCCCTTTCGCGGGCCCTGTATCATCATCTTCTTCTCTGCCTTCTCTTCTATGTGGCCAAGCCCGCAGTCACCTGCTACAGCTTCTGGAAACAAAGCACACCAGGTCTGTCCTGGAGAGGAAGTGGCGTGGGTGCACAGGGCAGCCCAGGGACTAGCCCCGCTGAGCCCCGGCCAGACTGCATTTCCAATATGTAGGAGGCAGCATGTTGTCTGAAGCCCGGGATTTTTTTTTTTTTTCTTTTTTTAACCAGAGAGATGGATCCAATCTCCACCAAACCTCTGTGAGGCCCTCATCAGGCAACTTCTGGACTCATCATTTTTATTACCAATTAAATCGTTACTTTCCATCTCATAGGGAGGGCAGAAAAAAAGGAATAAAGGAGAATGCAAATGTAACACAACTAATAGCTCCTGGACGCACAGTACATGCTCAGCAAGTACACGCAATCCCCCATTACCACCCGGCACAAAAAGAGACCCGTGATCCTGTTTTAAAAACACCGAGGTCGTCCCTCTGAGGCAGGGGCAGCTGACAGGACGGAAGTAACAACCTGTCACACCGTGTAGGCAGATGCTTTGCAAATGCACTCACAAGCATGACTGAATTCTTCAAGTCCCCACCCTGACGAGACGCAGGACCAGTGCTGTATCCAGATCACAGGTAAGAAAACGGAGGGCCATCATCAGCGTGTGACCCAGGGCAGATCACATCATCACTCCGGGTCTCTTTTGTAAAATGAGAACTGGGCCCCAAACCAGTGGCCCCTGGGCCAGTAGGCTTAGTGCCTTTGGTCCGTACGCTGGGTACTAAATGTCAGGAAAATCTGTATTTTTTTTTTTTTTAAGTGGATTCTCGATTTTCTCATAAAAAGAATCTGATAATCTAGCAACATGGGGCCCTCATTCCTACCTGGAAACCACTGGCTAGAAGTGGAGGAGATGCCCCCTTAGAAAGAGATTTCCCTTTCCAGTCCCCACCAGCCCTTTGCCTGAATCACAGCCAGCCTGCATCACCCACTGAGGTGCCCAGCCCGGCCCCCGGAGACTTTTGATTTGCCAAGAGCTATTCTGGTCACGGGTGAATATAGCCCACCACGCCTGCCTTTCTGAGGGAGGGAGAGGGATGCAGAGCCCAGATGGGCAATTTACTATGTGGCAGACGTGACCACAGATGCTTTCATTCCATCAATTCGTGCAATCACAACCTGATCAGGCAGGTGCTATACTGCTGTTATTCGCATTTTACGAAGAGGAAAACTGAGGCCCGAAGGTAACATGCCTGAAGCCACGGAGCTGGGAAATGGCAGAACCAAGATTTATTTATTTATTTTTTTTTTTAAATTTTTTTTTTTTCAACGGTTTTTATTTATTTTTGGGACAGAGAGAGACAGAGCATGAACGGGGGAAGGGCAGAAAGAGAGGGAGACACAGAATCGGAAACAGGCTCCAGGCTCCGAGCCATCAGCCCAGAGCCTGATGCGGGGCTCGAACTCACGGAGCGCGAGATCGTGACCTGGCTGAAGTCGGACGCTTAACCGACTGCGCCACCCAGGCGCCCCGAACCAAGATTTAAACTCAAGCAGCAAATAGACAAGTATAAGGCAGCACGATAAACACTAAGGCCTCAATACACACACAGTGCAGCGGACACACAGCTGGAAAGGCCACCCCAAGTGTCACCCAAGCCAGGCCCCTAAGAAAGGGGATTTCACCAGACAGGGAGGGAGGGGCACTAGAAGCAGAGGGAGGAACGTGAGCAAAGAGCGGCTGGCGGGAGGGCTGGTGGGGGTTGGAGCAAGGAAGGGTGTGCGTGCTGAGTTAAGGCGTGTGAACTTTATCCCAGCACAGTGGGGAGACGGGGTGGATTTTTTTTTTCTTTTCACGTAAATCTCAATTTACTTCCCGTGAGCCCCTGGCAGAAATGACCAAAGAATGCATTCTTCCACAAAAAGTGATCTAGTTTACTGGAAGACTCCACTATGAAGTACTTCCACAGCTTTGATAACGTACACTGAATACTGACTACAAGATAGTTCTGTTGGGAGGAAAGGAAGTGAGAAAGAGAGGTGGTTTGGGGGGACGGAGGGAGGAAAGAAATGAAAATCTCATCTTCCAATTGGGATGCTGGCAGATGGTTAACTAAAACTGACAAATCAACAAGCAGCCACACAGAGCCCACCATTCATTTAGTCATAGAAGTTAATACCTAATCAGCTAAAATATGGTCAACTGATCAAACTGCCCTTAAGGGAGGGGAAGATGGGAATGGGGTAGGATGGGGTTATTTTTATTTATTTATTTATTTTTTATTTTTTTTTGCCTTTTTAAAAACTGTGCTAAGATACCGTGGTGAATTTTTAAGCAGAGGCATGACCAGATCAGATCTGGGTTTTACCAAAGAGTGAACAGGGCTTCTCAGGGGATGCTGGTGGGCAGATCCTGGGACCACCAGCCTGGGTAAGCGTGTGGCCATCAAAGGGTATTGCACCCAAAGGACTTGATTTGACATCAGTGTTTTCCCTCTATAAATGAGGCTGTGTTGCCAGGGATGATGATGCATGGCTGGCTGACGTCCAACCACCAACAAGCCTATTCATCCAAGACGCGTTAAAAGCTAAACACAAAGCCAGCCTTCTCCCTGAGAAGATAATGCCGACCCAGTTCTTTTACCATTCCACAGAAAATCCTAGCCATTTGAGTAACACGTCTCCACAAACACTGGAGTGTGAGGGCCCACAAACCCCCATCTTTTCTGCCAGCCCAATGCTAACAGCCTTGACTTTCTTGGGCCTCACCCAGGGCCCAGAAGTGGTCACGTGACCCAGGCCTGGCCAGTCAGATTTGGATACACCTAGCTTCGATGATTGAGGGAAAGCATGTGACCCATGAGAACCAATGAGACTTCATTCTGGGACTTTTCTGAACCGGTCGGAGGAACTATTTTTCACGGAGAAGGCTGAGAGAATAGAATGAAAGGCTAGAGCAGATGGCAGCCATCTTGGCAACAGGAGGGGAGAGCCTGGGAGAGGGAGGAAGTCCCAGCGGGCAACACTCTGAGCTTCCGGAAGTGGCAATGCTTTACAGTCTCACCCTACACTCCACCTTCCCCAGAGCCAAAACAGCACACACAACCTCAGCTGTCGCAACTGTTTTATGTTTTGCTTAAAGTAGTTGAATTGCATTTCTGTCATTCGCAATTGAATGAAATAAAAAAGATAGACAAGTAGGCCTTAAAGTAGTCATAATTAATATAGATAGGGAGGAGAGGGTCAGTCTACAGTCGTATTATGGCAAAGCACTAGTAATTAAATATGGTTAAGTGCTAGAGGCTTTTAACCCTGACAACAAAGTCATGTTTATATGGAACAGAACCCGGAACTAACCTGGACAAAGCATTTCTCTAAATCCCTCCGAGTGCCAGTTGGCTACATCTTTCAGACAGCTTGCCGCAACTGACCTTGTGCTTTTTGCCTTATTTCCTAGTTCAAGAAAAGGACTGTGGTTCTCCCATTTCCTACAAGTACAGGCAAACGTGTTTCCCAAGATCAGAGTGGAGGGTTACTTCCAGGAATGTCCCGGGAGGAGAGAAAACTATTTTCCCTACAGTAAACGACCCATGCACTTCTGTATAACCTTACCTCGGGAGAGCCAGCAGACCTTTTACCAGCCCTGAAAAACAAGCCATTTACCAGGCGGGGCTGGTTCCCTCAGCTGGGATCCCTGAGATCGTCAAATCTGAAAACTGTGTCATTTCCATTAGGTGACTCAGGGCAATTTATTCAAAGAACTGCTGATGGTGGCACAGAATCCCTGTTTTGAACTTGCGTGTCAAAAATACAGGCCAGTATCAGGTAAGAACTCCAGCGAAACCAAACTGGCCAGGGCCGGCGTGCCTTGGAGACAGTGCGCCAGGTGTCACCCCACTGAAGACGAGTCTGTTTTCTGGCCAATCCGCTCATCAAAGCCTCAATGATGTCACCTGTAAGCTGAGAATGACGGCCTTTCTCCTCCACAAAGGTGTCCCCAGAACCAAGGGAGATTAAGATGGGACATCAGTTTTTAAAAATAACTGTCCTACAAATTAAAGATGACACCATACTTCAAAAGAGCCTGAGTAATGCCATGTATAAATACACTGCTGCTTGCAGAGAGATTTCACAGGCATTACCTGAGCCTCACAATGACCCTGTAAGACGGGCTGAGCAAGAATGATGGTCCCCAGCCTACACATATCTCAGGTAAAGCGCTATGTGGCCTGAGGTCACACGCCAGTGCGTGCCAGACTTCAGACAAGAACACATACCTTTAGTCTTTTCATCCAATGGCTTTCACTTCACCTGTAGGTTCCCAAAGTGTGGTCCAGGGGACCATGGTAGGGGTCCCTGAGGCTCTGCAAGGTCAAAACCATTTTCCTAATCACACTGGACTTATTTGCCTTTTCACCTTCATTCTGAGTTTTCAGTGGGGTTTCCCAGAGACTACTTCATAGGAGACATGGCAGCAGACGGAATGCAGAAGCACACAACTCAGCCCCTCTAGGAAGCCAGACTACAAAGAGACTTGTAAGACAAAAAAACCATTAAATGATTAATTTCCTTTCACGAATTTTTTTTTTCTTTCGTTTGGGAAAATACTTATTTTCTCATAAAATATGTCAACGTGTAATAGGTTTATTATTGTAATTTTTAATGAATGAATTTAATAATGAATGAATTTAACTTTTTTTAATGTATGTTTATTTTTGAGAGACAGGGGGGAGAGGGAGGGAGGGAGGGAGAGGGAGACAGAGGATCCCAAGGGGGCTCTGTGCTGACAGTAGAGAGCCCGACGTAGGGTTCAAACCCACAAACCATGAGATCATGACCTGAGCTGAAATCAAGAGTCGGATGCTTAACCTACTGAGCCACTGAGGTTAACTTTTCTAACACAGCAAATATATTTATTACCCACACAGAGCTCTCTGGGGTACTCAATGATTATAAGAGTGTAAAGGGAGAGGCACCTGGGTGGCTCAGTCAGGTAGGTGTCTGACTCTGGCTCGTTACAATCTCACGGTCTGAGTTCAAGCCCCGTGTCCGGCTCTGTGCTGACAGCTCAGAGCCTGGAGCCTGTTTCTGATTCTGTCTCCCTCTCTCTCTGCCACACCCCACTTGCTCTCTCTCTCTCTCTCAAAAATAAATAAACATTTAAACAAAAGAAAACGTTAAAAAAAAAAAAAAAAAGAGTGTAAAGGGAACTTGAGGCCAGAAGCATCAGGTCTGCTGTGTAGACTAAGCCATACCCTTCCCCGCCCCCCCCCCCCCCCCCCCCCCCGGGGCCTGCCCTGCAAAGACATCTCACACACTGGAAACACCAGTGTATTTTCAGTAACAGCGAAGCAGTTGTTCCTGCTCAGATCTTTCTTGAATCCTTCTGATTTTGTCCAAGGAGAGGGTCCTGTTGGGTGCTACCATGTCTCCACAGCAAATGCAGCTGCTAATCCACATTTTGAGAAAGGGGGAGCTAATCTAGCTGAGCCTTCCATAGAGAAGGGAATCTGCTAGAATTTGATAAGCAAAACACATCCACTGGAAACAAAACGGCACTGGTTTGAAAGTCACCAAGCTGTGCCCTTAGGAGTTGGGCACTTGCACACACGCAGAAAATTCTTCAATAAAAACCTTGCTTTAAGAGTACACTCATGATGAGCACTGAGAGATGAATAGCATTGTTGAATGACTATGTTGTACATCTGAAACTAATATAATGCTGTATATTAACTCTACTGGAATTAAAATTAAAAATAATAAAAAGCTCACTTTAAATAAAAACACATTTCCAGGGCACCTGGGGGGGGGGCGGGGTTCAGTCAGTTAAGCATCTGGCTCTTGATTTTGGCTCAGGTCATGATCTCACAGTTGTGAGATCGAGCCTTGCATCAGGCCCTGTGCTGGGCATGGAGCCTGATTGGGATATTCTCTCTCTCTCTCTCTCTGTCTGCCCCTTCCCCACTCGTGCACATGCACACACATGGGCACGCTCTCTCTCTCTCTCTCTCAAAAAAAGTATTTCCTTTTGATGGCTTTTCACTTACAGTCATGAAGTCTCCAAGCAAGATGAAGTAAAAATGTCAATCAATTTAATGGGAAATATGGAATAAACAGTAGATACAGAACTAGGATAAGGCAAAAATTATGACGGTGGCAGAAGATGAACGAGTCAGAAATGTAAAGTCTCTGTTTGCAGGAACATTCTAGAATTACATAACCAAGGGCACCACTGGAAACATTCTGGCTTACTGACCAGTTATAAGGTACCTGAAATGTTTTTATGTTTACTACGTACCATGTTTTCTTCCCCCCCCCCCGCCAATCTTTAAGAGTACTTGTGGCAGCTACTAAAACACCCAAAGAAAGCACTTAAAACAGTGCTTGGGTGAAAAGGGTTAAGTGCTCTCCAGGGCCGTCAGACAGAACTTTCTGCAAGAATGGAAGTGTTCTGTATCTGTGCTGTCCGGTGCAGAAGCCACTGGCCACTTGTGGCTAAATAAAAGCTTGAAATGTGGCTGGTACAACTAGCTGGATTTTTAATTAAATTCTAATGTTTCAATCGTAATTTGAAGAGCCACACGTGGCTAGGGTTTGCTACAGCGGACTGCGCAGGTCTAGCTCCTGACCCTGGATTTCACTCCACTTTTCCACTCTGAGACCACGCCTCGCTCCTCGGGCCCTCCGGTGGGTGGCCTTCTTTCCTTGCCTCTGTCCGGCTTTCCTTCCCTCAGTCCCAGCTCCCATGGGGAGTGGCTTTCACAGCCCTGTGAGAAGGGGGGCCAGGACAATCTCACTTCGCCTTCAGGAATTTTGCAGCAGAGGCGAAATTGGAAAGACCGCTCCGGGGTAGAGCCAGGGCCTAGAGAGCCAGACCAGCGAGGCCAAGGCTTGAGCACGCAGGAGCCAGGAGGAAGCAGAGTGGAGAGGGGAGGGTCAGGGCAGAAGACCAGCAGGAAGCTGGAGCCAGCATTCCCCATTCCCCATCTCTGTGCAGGCCCAATCCCCCATCAGCCAGTTCCATCCAACCAGAAGAGTCTGGTTAAAACAGCTCCGATGAAATGGAAACACGCACGGGAAAGAAAAGGGAAGAAAATAGGGCCTTCGAGTTGGAAGAAGCCAGCACATTGTTGAGGACCGGGTACCTGACTCCCTTCCCTTCTGACTCCTTTTCTCTTCCACCTCGAGCCCTGACTTCAGTAGCAGAGGCCAAAACCACTAGTTCCTTCTGTGGGGATGGTCCCCCCACCCCCATCCCCCGCATCAGGCAGAACCTTGCAGCCATGTTTCTGATACAAGACCCTCTCCCAGGGAACAGAGGAAGCCCGAGGAGGGAGACACAAAGAGAGGGCAGACAGTGAGCGAAAGCCAACGAGAGAACACGAGGCGGCAGCGGAGGAAAGGCTCGTGGGAGATTATCTGGGTTCCCTGACTAATCCTGCAATTAACACGGCCAGACGATTCATCAATCAAGCCAAGATACTTTTGACGAGGCGGAGCGCTATTAATAATTATGCTGGAACAACAGGCATAAACCAAGTCTGTCGGCCACACTGGGATGTTCCGTCTCTCCACACTTAAGGCTCTGTGGTGCTTCTCTCCCTTGGGTTCCAGGAAAGACTCCAACCTTGCAGAAATTCCTTTGACTCAAGCTGTTTTGAGCAGTTGTGGGACACAGCGTAAGGGATTCTAATCCCAGTTTGGGCACTGTGCAGCTCCGGACCCAGGGGCCGTCCCTATGCAGCCTTGGTGACAAGACCAAGTGCTGTTTCCTCTTCTCATAGCACCGCACTTGTCCTGGGTCTGAACTACCAAGAGGTTCCTTCTACCAAGAGGGGGGAAAAAGGAAAGTAAGAAAAGATGGTGGTCAATATGGTTTCCTGCTGCGAGTTCTTCTCTTCTGAGGTGAACAGAGATCTGAGAGCTTTCTTTAGGCCCGAGTAGAACCAAGTTCCTCCTACCCAGAAAGGCTCTGTTTTAGAGCTCTGATGGGACTGTAGAATGTTTCCAGACATGCAGGTGAGCACCCAGTCACCTCTCCCACGACATCACAGCCTGCCAGAGCGGTCTTGCCAGCCTCAACCATGCAGGTTCCCCTGAAGCTCTATCCAACGTCAAGATCCCACAGGCCCAGCCATTTGGAGGCTGAGTTAAGGCACTTGACAGATCTGGGAATGAGGAGAAGGCTCTTCCTTTCAGCTTTTTAATTTAAAATAACTTCAGGGGCACCTGGGTGGCTTACTTGGTTAAGGGTCCAGCTCTGGATTTCACCTCAGGTCATGATCTCAGAGTTTGTGCGTTTGAGGCCTGCATTGGGCTCTGTGCTGACAGCACAGAGCCCGCTTGGGATTCTCTCTCCCTCCCTCCCTCCTTCTCTCTCTTCTCTGCCCTTCCCCCGCTCTCTCTTGGTCTCAAAAATAAACAAACTTAAAAGATAAAATAAAATAATTTCAGACTTGGAAAAAATGAGGGTAAGATGCAGACATGATGTCCCTTTACCCTGAAATACTTTAGCCCATAGTTCCCAA
This sequence comes from Puma concolor, assembly GCF_028749965.1. Taxonomy (NCBI): domain Eukaryota; kingdom Metazoa; phylum Chordata; class Mammalia; order Carnivora; family Felidae; genus Puma; species Puma concolor. Next base: position 26,300,065 of record NC_141675.1, on the reverse strand, counting down.
AGCTGAGGACACTCTCTTACATAGCCAGAGTACAAGGAGGAGAATCTGAAAATCAACACAGATACCAAGCCAACTAACCTGGTCTAGGACTTCATTCAAATTGCATCAACTGTCTCACTATTGTCTTTTATAGTAAAGGAACAAAATCTTTCAGGATCCAATCCAGGATCGCCAGCTTGTATTTAGTTGTCATATTTCTCTAGCCTTCTTTAATCTGGAACAGTTCTGCAGTCTTTTTTTGTCCTCCATGGCCTTGATATTTTTGAATAATATGAGCCAGTTAAAAACGACTCACTTTCAATTCATCTTTTTTGTTGATGTGACGTGTGCATGAGCCACCAGAATGGAATTTAACCAATTACAAAAAAGTATGTTTCAACAGCCCAAGGTCCAAAGCACCACAAAGGAAAAAAACCCACAGCTCTTTAAATCTTGGGATAGAAGGATCAGTCCTAGGAGGCCCTGGAGGAAAGACTAAAGTTGCACAACAACCCCCCCCCCCCCCACCAATGACACACACACCCTTAGACTGATGGGTCCCAGTGCTTTTTCATTCATGGTCAAACATAGGTTTTTAAATCCACAGGATTCTTTGTGAAAAAGGAGAGAGATTTGCTGAAACCAGGGCATTTTCCTGAGTTCAGCCACAAGTGAACTATTTCCAAGTTTACACCAAAAGCCTTAACATATCTGCTCAACCTCAAGACCCACTTTTTTTTCAAAAATTCGCAAATCTTACATTTTGGATGCACTATCCCATTGATCCGCATGTTTGTCGGGGGTAATGTTTCAACCACCAACCGAGCTGGAATGCGATACAAGGTCCGTTTTGTACTGAACACGAGTTTTAGAATTAGGACAATATGGTGAATTCACATAACCTTGGAAAGCTCTTGAGGTCACGCAGCCTCTGTGGGAAGCACGATTCCATCCACCACAGCGTTCCAGGCAGGCTGGCTCTCCTGCCTCCTTTGGATAACCTCCCCGCTGCCCACAGCTCCTCAGGATGGAAAGAAAGGAGGGCACAGGATGCAACAGCGCCAAAGTCAAAACCCACTGCCATCACTTTAGACATACAGAGGAATCCACCAGAACAAATGGCTAAAAACGTTAAAGGTGGTTGTTCTGGGGAGCAGAACTGGGGGTGGGAAGGAAGGAGGCAGGGGACATTCTCGGTAAAACTTCTCAGGGGCTTTTAACTGCGTGCATGTAGCGCTTCGGTAAAAATAAAAATTTAAGCCTATTGCAGCAGAGACTGACCAAAGAGCTTTTGTATTTCCCTGTCATTGAGATGGAGGGGGATTCATAATTCATTCAACATGTGGCTAGATTAAAGTCAAAATCTCAGCACTCTGCTGATCATTCAGATCAGATGCTCCCATTTCACAGACGCGGTGACTGAGGCCTCAGGAGGTACAGTTCCCCTCCCAAAGATGGTGTACCTGGTATCAGAGCAGAGGTTAGAAACCTGGTCCCCTAAGTCCTAGACCTCTTTCACCTATAGTCCTGGTAGGAACCTCAGAACACTCATCCTCCACATCCTTAACATACATCCCCAAACTACTTAAGGGCATGGCCTTCAGCCTCAGACTCCTGAATTCAAATCTTGGCTCCCCCACCCGCTCACTTGGCCACGTGACCTGGGAGAAGGGCTCAATCTTTCAGTCAGTGCCTCCAGTTGTCATCAATGTCCTCAAGAGCTGTTGTGAGAACCGGATGAACCATACAAAGCAATTAGCACGATACGGAGCATATAATAAGCTTTCAATCAATAACGATTTTTTATGTAGGTGCCATCATTCAATAAATGACCAAAGGTAGAAAGAACCAACACTTGTTGAACATTACACGTGAGGTACTGTGCCAGGCACTTCATAAACATCACCTTATTTAATCCTTACCAGCCCTGCAAGGCAGGTATCACCCTTCCCATTTTAGACACAAGAAAATCAAACCCAGAAAAGACTGCACAGCTTATGAAGAGGCAGAGGGAGAATTCAAATCCAGCCCTCCTGACCTGCAAAGCCTGTGCTTTCCAACATCACATGCTATGCTGTTTAAGCATCTATTTGCTCCACAGCAAGTTCTCCTACCCAGTTTTGACCTTACGTTTTATAGCATTAAATCGTGGTCTGCTTTAACAAGTTCCAGCTCGGGGAGTAGATCCAATTTCTAGCAAATGCATGCAATACCAAGGTTCTATTTCCCCACCGGAGATGCTGGCAAAACCAGGGGCAAGGAAAGAAAGCAGCATGTCAAGAGCTTCCCAAGAAGGTTTAGAACCTTCCCCCTGAACCTGTAAAGTGCCTGCCTCAGTACTGCACTTTTGGCTTGAGGCTCCGTTAATTTTTTCTAATAGGCATTGAAGCCATGGCATAATTTTCTCTCGCACAAAATTTGTAAGACGTCGGCGAAGTGGCACAGAGTTCCCTAAAACAAGACCATTGCCAAAACAAGGTGCATTGCCAAAAACTGCACCCTTTTGCTTTTAGTGTTGCTGGTTTGTTTAAGGATCACTGAGAATGCTAACCAAAGTCCTCGCTCTGCTGGTTAACCATTAAAGCAACTCGAGGAGGCACTATGAAATGTGGCTGTTCATGAAATAAATGTAAATGGACGTCCTGCAGGCCTCAAAATGAGTCCCTGTGTATCACCGCCATGAGTGTGGCAGTTTTAAAATGTGGTTCAAAATTCCTTTTTTTTTTTTTAATTTTAAAAATGTTTATTTTTGAGAGAGAGAGAGAGTGTGTGCGAGCAGGGGAGGGGGAGAGAGGGAGGATGAATCTGAAGCAGGCTCCAAGCTGTCAGCACAGAACTCAACACAGGGCTCGAACTCCCAAACCATGAGATCATGACCTGAGTCAAAGTCGGATGCTTCACTGACTGAGCTACTCAGGTGCCCCTAAAACGTGCTTCAAAATTCTTTGATACTCTCCCATCAAGGGATGGAGTCTGTGTCCCCTCCGCTTGTGGGTGAGCTCATGATTGCCTGCACCTAGAAATGTGACAGCTAGAAATGTGACAGAAGCGCTACATCGGGACTCCCAAGGCGTAGAGAGAGAAAAGGCCATGATGCTTCCACCTGGTCATGTTGGATGCTCACCGTCAGGGGAGCCAAACGCCATGAGGCAGTCAGAGTGCCTGAGACAACATGCCGGAAAGGTCAGATTCAGCAGTCTGGTGGACAACCCCGGCTGAGCTCTCGGCCAAGAGCCAGTGTCCCCAACCAGACACAGGAGTGGGCCTCCTCGGATGTCCCGTCCAGCCTTCAGAGGACCACAGCCCCAGCTGACATCGGACTGCAAATGCGTGAGACGCCTCCAGTGAGAGCCTTCTCCCAGACTTCTCAGCCCCAGCTGAGCCTTCTCCAAGCCCTGGCCCACGATCATGGGCAAAATAAAGCAGTTGTTCTAAGCAATGAAGTTTTGGGGGAATTTGCTAGGTAGAAATAGTAACCAGAACAATGGAGGAGGACAAGTCCCCATTATACTTTTCTTCCAATAAAGCCAAAAACTGGGGAAGAGAACTGTCAAATCCATAGGTTTCAAGGTGATCAGAATGCCGCAGAACCCTTGCATGCTGGCGACAAAAGGGGAGCGTGGATGAAGACAACCAAACCCCATTCACCGCGCCTCGGCTGAGTCTAAGGTCACAATCAGGCGAGTTTACATGAAGTGGGCCTGTCTGTGGTTCCAACAGCAGATGTTCCTCTCGTGGTCTCCCTGTTGGCAGTTTCTGTCAGAGCAAACAATTATGTCTTAGATAACCCAGCAAAACACAGCAAGGGGAAAATCGGGCAAGGATAGGAAAAAAAATTTTTCCCATCTTCTTTTAAGGAAGTGAAAGAGGCAGATTCTAGGGGTGCCCTCAGTTGGTTAAGTACCTGATTCTTGATTGCAGCTCAGGTCGTGCGCTCACAGTTTGTGAGTTCGAGCCCCACATCGGGTTCTGCACTGATAGTGCAGAGCGGGCTTGGAATTAATTCCCTCTCTCCCTCTCTGCCCCTCCCTCACTTGTGAGAAAGGAAAGGAAAGAAAAAGGAGGGAGAAAGAGAGAGAGAGAGAGAGAGAGAGAGAGAGAGAGAGAGAGAGCGGGCGGATTCTTGCAAAGACGTGCTTTGCAAATTATCATGAGACCCTTGGTGAAGGTGTACCACATAAAAGCCATACAGCTGTTACTGCTGGAAACATCTAAGTGAGGACAGGCAAGATTAAGTAACCCTCAAAGAGGAGGGCTGGGCAAAGATAACTGGGATAACTGCCAAGGGATAAGGTTCAAGAGATGTTTAACTCATCCAGCAAACACACACACACACACACACACACACACACACACACACACACACACTCCACTACGTGAGAAATCCCTACAATAAACGCTCAGAAGGAAAAATAACAGCTCTATGTGAAAAGGCGACAGACAGTCCACGGCGACCACTGTTCTGCGGACTAGGTGACCTGAAGCTTCTATCAACCACTGGGTAAGCAGCAAATCCATCAACCCCCCTACCCTGTCTTCTTTTGAAGAAGACAGAGGGATGGCAGAGGGATGGCATCTTGGAAAACCCTAATGATACAGTCATGTCACTAGGGAAAAGTTCGTTTGTACCATAACAAGGGCCTATGTTCCTATGATGGGTTCCGGCTGAGCGGCCAGCAAAGCTTATGTATTATCTCGCCGGTCTTTATAGCTTCAAAGGAAGACAGATCAGATTTTTTTTAAGGCAATAGAGTCTGTTCCAACATTAGATAGCTATTTCTGTGTTCTAGCCAGCAGCCCATACTCACAGCATTTGCTAACGGGACTCCAGGGAGTGAGATTGAGAAAGACAGCCTCCAAGTGCCCGCAGTCCCCATCCACTTAAAATTCATATAATAACTCGAATTCACGTAATAACTAAGTTTCAATATCTAAATATTCTTAATACTTGAAATTTTTCCCACCATTGTATCTTGGTGATTTCTGTGTTTTACAGTAAGTGTATAAATGAGGGTTTCTTGGCTACAGAGAATCCTAAAATGCCTATATGGCACTTTTCATCCCCCCATGAATTACCACAATGACACTTTAACAATACAGTAATTCATCAACAAACCCACTAACATCAGAGTTTATCTACAATTAAGGCAGGGACTACCAATCTCAACATTTTTTCCCACCAGCCTTCATAGTTCCTAAAATTCCTTCCATAGAAATTCATTTCTTTGACTCATAAAGACATCTTTATAATTGAGCTTCATTCTCTACCCCCAACCCCTCCTTATAAAAGTGATAACATATGCTCATGGTAAATAATTCAGAAGATCCCAAGAAATAAAAACTAAAAATCACCAGCATTCTTAGCAACTAGCAACAACCACTAGTCATTTCTGTGGGTACATTTTTCTAGAGGCAGCCTTCTCAAACTATATGGTAACGGATCTTTGTTTTCCCTCAACCCACCAGGAATCAACACTTCCTTAGAATACAAACAAACTAGGAAAGTGGAATGCCATGTGACTGTCACAGCAATATTAAACTGCATTTTTAACAAGTTTCCAAAGTCTTACCCTCAATTTCTGTATTTACATCTTTATTTTTTTTTATTTTTTTTTATTTTTGAGACAGAGACAGAGCATGAGCAGGGGAGGGGCTGCTCTGAAGCGGGCTCCAGGCTCTGAGCTGTCAGCACGGAGTCCGACGCGGGGCTTGAACTCACAAGCCATGAGATCATGACCTGAGCTGAAGTCGGACGCTCAACCGACTGAGCCACCCAGGCGCCCCTGTATTTACCTCATCTTAATTGGTAACAAGCACCTCACGGTCTATGGGCCACACTAGACCTTTCTTCTTTCAGATGCACAGATTCTGTTACCGTGTGTGTCATTTTACATACGGTCTACATATTGTTTTATTACCGAATTTTTTCCCACCGAATAGATCATGGTCACTTGTCTCTAACCACACGTGCCATCCTGTTTTACCGTGAAAGGCCACTCTTGAAACCCTTGCATCTTACACCTAAAACCAGCAGGAGATTGTTCATCAATTGTATTTCAATTAAAAACAAACGAACCCCTAGCATCTCCAAGTAGGGCAGAATCTTAAACTTTCACAAGCTAAGACCTCTCTACGTGAGGGACTTTGGGAAGGGGAAGGAGAGCACAGGTGGTGTTCTAGCAGTGTTGAAATTGTTCCCAGCCTAGGAACAGCCTGGGGACAAATGCAGTTCCGGAGTGGGCCCTAGAGAAAGGGGAGCCGCCTGTTTTGTAGGACACAATGCACGACCATGCCAAAGGGCCGGGGGTCCACAAGGACGTTGGATTCTAACCACAAGTTAACATCCATCCATTCCGACATTCATGGTACCTGTGTTCAGGTGCTGCTTAAAGTGCTGGGGCACAAAGATAGGAGGCCCAGCCGCTCCCCCCCCAGGGCCCAGGGTAGTGGGGGCACCAGACAAGTAAATAACTGACGGGAATACAGCCTGATGAATGTGCATGAGACAGGCACAGCTTAAGACAGGCTCCTGGGCCCGACTCCCAGAAATTCTGATTCCCTAGGTCTGTGTAGGGCCGAAAATTCTGCAACTCTAACAAAGTCCTACGTCAGCCTAAGGCAGCTGGTGCAAGGGCCACACCTGGATGGTGCTGCTCTAGAGCACTGGCTCACGACCAGGGGCCGTTTTGCACCCCCAGGGCCATTCTCAAGTCTGGAGGATGCTCAGTCGGCCACAGAGCAATCGATCTAGAGTCAACAAGACACTTGAACTCTCAGTTTGTTATCAGCAAAATGGTGAGAATAATGTCTATTGCATAATGTTCTGATGAATACAGTGAGTTTACGTATACAAAGTGCTTAGAACAGGGTCTGGCACGTCCTAGACACTATTATCATTAGCTGTCATGGTTACTGAAGGGCAGTCAGGAGACAAAAACAGGCAGGGAAGACGTCCCAGGATGGACCGTCCCCTGCAAGGACGAGCCACATTACAGCCACATCTGTCCCGCTTCATTAACAGCAGCGATAATATTTATTGACGGCTTCCCAGGCACCATAATTGGAATGGGGAAACTGAGGCTCAGAGACATTAAGTAACTTGCCCAAAGCCGTGAAGGGGCAATCGTGTTATTCACCCACCCGAATAGCGACTGAGCACCACAAGTAGTACCAGACAGATCCCAGGAGGGGACGCACCCTAGCAAAGCAGGGCTCCCTCGGGGAAACTCATCCCCACACCCCAGTGGGCCAGCCACAGAGCAAAACCCTGGGGCTCCAGTGAGCAGAGTCCATCCCACCAGACAAGCCCTCTCTCTGGCCCCTCGCCAGAGCCAGTCTCTGACAAAGAAATGCCATGGCGGGGCGCAGAGGAGAACGGAGCCACGGCCAGAGTCTGTGGCAGGCCTGGCTCCCACGGACAGCCCATCAGAGAGGTCTCTGCATCCGGCACCCAGGGGGCCTTGGTGCTGCCTGTCCCGCAGGCACGAGGCCTCTCCTTCACGCAGGCTGCGTAGCTGTCAAAGCACTCCCTCTTGTCCTCCCGGCCACCCCGGCATTTGGGCAAGAATCACTCCCTCAATTCACAGACGAGGTGACTCAGTTTCCAATGAGCCAAGTGCCCCTAAACGTCACCAGACCTCAGATTCTGCCCGTGTCACCGGATACCAAGACCAGTCTTCGTCTTCCCTCAGCCCGCTACTTCCCCACGACTTTGGGTTTGGATTTTTTCCTGACCGTAAAGTAATACAAATTCAATGCGCATAACTAAAAAAAAAAAATATATATATATATAGAAAAGCATGAAGACCGTGAATATTGCTCATTTCTCATCAGAACGTGTATAATCTTTTCCAGGCATTTTTATGCTTATAAACACGGATTTTTAGAACAGGACCATTCTGCGTGCTCTTCCAGAACCTGTCTCCATCCATACATCTTTCCACGTTAATGACAAGCCGTGTCATCGTTTTAAGGCTTAGGCTATCAGCCAGTGCCTGTGCCTTGTATTCATTTTACAGATCCCCTATTGACAGTCATTTAGATTCAAAATTTTCCAACATTTTTAAACGATGCTGCCATGAACGTTATTGGACCTATATCCTTGCCTAGTTATTCCCTAAGGATAAATTCTTACATGTGTGATGGCTGAGTCAAAAGTTACCGTCCCTTGACATCCCAGCAGCAGTGTGGGGGTTCGTCACTGAAGCAGGAAGCCCTAAATCCTACCATTCTGATGGCCAAACTTCAAGCCAACTTGTGGGGACAGCAGCAGCTCCAGCTCAAATCACCCAGAGGCACCTAGAAAAGTCCTCAAGTGTGTTTACCTTTACAACCGGCCACCCCACCCTTCCCAGCACCGCCCAAGCTGAGGTGATGTCTGGATGGTCAGCTCTCTTCCTTCTCCACTGCCAGGCCCCTGGGATATTAACTGACCCTCCCAGATAACTTGGGGGTCTCCAGGCCTCAACTCTGATGCCCCTCCATTCCAACAAAGCTGCTCCTGGCTCCCCAAAGGCCACACACATGCCTCTGAGTAACTACATGCCTGAATCCAGGAAACCCAAGCTTGGAGAGGGCAGGGAGCCTGTGTGTGAGGTTGTGTTGAGTGCCCTACGCAGGACTCAACCTACGGGGAGGTGGGGGGAGGATGCCCAGTATTGTCACACAGATATCTCCAGGCCAATGCCTACTGGAACCAGATCTCACCGAAGTACAGAAGTCCCAGCGTGGACCTTCTTAAAAGCACAACTGGAGTCTCACAGGGCTTTCCCCAGTACACATGTGCACTCACTCATATGTCTGTCTCTCTCTCTCTCTCTCTCTCTCACACACACACACACACACACACACACACACCTTGAAGGAGAAAGTGCTCAGATGTGACAACACTGTCCTTTCAGAAAAGAACTTCTCTCTTGCCCTGACTTGTGCTAACAATTCATTAGAGAGAAGCCAGGCTGCTTCCAATTCACCTCTGCCTTTCCTCTCCCACCCTTGCGTTTCCAAGGACAAAACAGTTGGGTTTTTTGTTTTATTTTAAAGAGAAAGTGTTTGCTGGTTTCTGGGAGGGGGGGAAAAAGGCAGATTCTAGGTGCAGGCCTTATGCAAATTTGGGGAACACAGCTGGCCAGAATCAAATGCCTTTTCAAACCACCCCACCCAAGCAGTGAGAGAAAGAGTATGAGAATTCACTGCCTTCACCTCCCTGGGGAAAGGGGAGGCTGAAAAGTCAGCTTTTGATTACTTGGAGCCAGAAAAGCTGTCCATGGGCAACTAGCCCTGATCGTGTCCTTCCTCCTCCTCTCTGACCATTTCCCAGCCCTACAACCCAGCCCGCAAGCAGGGGAGATCATGAAAACCACACACATCACGGTAAAAAATAAATGACTGGCAAGGAATATCGCAAGTCTTGATTACAACGCTTTAGAAATCCTCTGTGCTGCATCTTGTTTTAACAAACACTTGAAAAAAGATAGCCCTGTATAACATGCATTGCAAAAGTACATCAGCACATTTACACACCCAACGACACATTTCTCTGACTCCTGCATCCACGGCTCACCCCGCCCCCAGGACACTGGGCACCCCCCACCCTTGCTGGTGCTCAGTAAGCCCAGCTTAGCACTGGCTGTTCCCTCTGGCTGGAATGCTCTACCCCACCCCCCACCCCCCCCCCCCCCGTCCGTCAGGTGCATTCTCTCCAGACATGCTTTCAGGGAAGCCTTTCAAACCCACCGTAGGTAACAATGCATCCTCCTGACTCCAAAATACCCACCCTGTGAGGCCCCTCCCTGCCTTATTTTTCTCCTCACGGCCTATCACCAGGAAACCTGTGTATTTTCATCGTTTAACTGGAATTCTCTGCCCATTCTCTCCGTTGCTCTCTCCCCTTCACTGTTCTCAGCACACAGTAGGTGCTCAGTAAGTACTCAATGATTCAAGCTGACTTATCAACATGTCTGGGGGTGGGGGGGAATACAGCTTCTTAATTTGAAATATCAGGCTTATATCCCAGGGCTTTCTGGTTAAAAGGTTACTCCATCAACAGCCTGGAAGGACTGGCCTTCTTGATATAAACCAGAGTGCAAAGGGGATACAACATTGTTTAAACAATGTCAGAGGTAAACCGTGGTTGCAGGAAGAGGCAGATATCCAAGTGACAACATGGCGGGTGGCTGGCATGCAAAGGCCTTTTGGTACTCTCCGATTTCAACAACCAACACAAGAGACGGGATATGGAGGTGAATCCAGGCCCCGCACCTCACCTACGGCTGCCCAGAGACAACCGTGCCACATTCTGAGTGAAGGAGCAGCTAACACAAACCTCATCACCAATCTGCTCCCACTGGAGTCCAAGTCAGGAGGGGTGCTGGGTGCTCCAGACCATAATTAAAAAGCAAAGGGAAAGGAAATGCAGAAGCCAAAGGCCCTCCCCTAGAGGCTCTGAAATTACGTGCAATCAATCCTCATTATTTGCAGATTCCATACTCATTAAAATTTCTAATTCCAAAATCAATACTGTTGGAGCTCCTGCAGTCATTCATGGACATGCCCAGTGGCCGCACTCCCACGGTCCGTTTAGTGCCACACTTTTTGCCCTTTTGTGCTTTGTGTTGGGGAGTCAGCTGTTTTGTTTTGGTTTTAAGTTTATTTCGAGAGAGACAGAGCGCACCTGTGCGCACGAGTAAGGGAGGGGCAGAGAGAGAGAGAGAGAGGGAGAGAGAGATTCCCAAGGAGGCTCCGCGCTGTCCCCCACGTGAGGCTCAGACTCACGATCAGGGAGATCATGACCTGACGCTGAAATCGAGAGTCAGACGCCCCCTAGGCAGCCAGCTGTCTCAAAGGCCCCCAAGCCCAGTGCTGACACGCTGGCTAGTGTTTAGTGCTCCTGAGCCCAAGAAGGTCGTGATGGGGCCTTAACAGAGAACGTCCGTGTGTTTAGGCAAGCTCTGTTCAGGCATGAGTCACAGCGCTGTTGCCTTTGAGCCCAACGTTAATGAATCAACAATGTGTACCAGACAGACTGTCTTTAAACAGCAACACACACAAAACAAGGTAACATATTGACTGGCTGACCAAAACTGTTGCGACCAGAGGCTCACGGGAGCGTAATACAGGGTCGGGTTCCTGTGGATCTCTGGGCACAACACTCTGCACCACCCCCCCAACCCCACTAGGAGCAACGGTTCGGCATCCACGCAAGCGAGTGATCACGGCGACTTTACAGAGAACTATCAGCACGAAGACAAGAACCGACCCCGTGTTAAAATGGCTGTTTCCTGCCCCACATCTTTGGGCACACTCCCCTCCTCCACCCCCACTGCTCACTCCATCTGCTTCCCTTCGCACAGGGACTCTCCCTCACCACAGGCTTCAGCTCAGGTGTCTTCCAGCGGCCCCTCCCCCCCCCCCCCCCCCCCCACATCACTCTTTGACCGCGGTTACTACAATCAGCAATTATTATCTACCTCTCGGTTCCTCACCCTCAGCCAAAATTAAACTCCCCGAAGGCGAGTCCAGATCACCCGGGTATATGCAGCGGCCAACAGAGCGCCCGCCCCGAGCCTGGTGCCCAGGGCTTGACCGAAGGAACACAGCGCCCCCCCCCCTGCCCCCCCCCCCACACACATACACATCCTCTTCCCTCCAGGCTCTGGCAACATGACAAGTGTCAGGGTGCCCGCATGGAGGGTGAAATCTCAGTGCTCCTTAGTGAGTGTGACAGGAAACATCTAGCAGCCCTGGGGCCACGTGTAGCTATTAAGCACACAAACACAGCACACACTGTGCTCTCAAGCACCAATACAGCCCCCGTTGTGACGTGCTGTAAGTGGAAAACATGCGCGAGAATTTGGAGACTACAAAGCTACACGTAAAACATCTCTTTACTTGTTTTGATATTGACACTGTACAATGTTGGGCATTCTGGGCTACACAACACAGAGCAAAATTCATTTCAGCCGTTTACTTTCCAACGTGGCCACTAGGGAAGTTTTAATGCCTTCCATGGCTTGCATGATACTTCGGTGAGTCCATCTTGCTTGTAACACCACCAAGAAAAGGTCAGCCAGCAACACAGGCCAGCTCTGACCACCTCTCTTCACTGCTGCCTAGTGATCTCCAGAGCAAGGCAGGAAACACCTGTCCTGCAGCTTCCTGTGACAGACAAATACTTAAGTGTATTCAGAAAGAGGATTGTGAAATCAGAGTGAAAAGTTTATCAGGTGAACTAATTTTATGTTCAGAAGGTTAGCGCACCATATGGGGCTGTCTCATTCATGACCCAAAAAAAGTGGAGTACGGGCAAATTTTGTCAAAGAAAGCAAGCAATCATTTGCAAAAACAAAAACAAAAACAAAACAACAAGACTATTTCCAACTTGTCTACTCCTACTTGGAATGGAAGAACATGAGAGCTAGCGGGCATGTGGAAAATGACCAGCCTCTGCCACATCACAGAACCAGTAGGCCCAGTACCCCCACATCCTCATCTGGTGAGGAGGGAGACCCCCAACTTCCAGGACTGTGCTCTCCAGAAATTTCTACCATGATGGAAATGTTCTCTGCTCTGCCCAATATGGTGGCTACTAGGCTCCTGAGAGGCGGCTACGCTGACTGAATTTTTAATCTTGTATCATTTAAAAAAAATTTTTTTTTAATGTTTTTATTTATTTCTGAGACAGAGAGAGACAGAGCATGAATGGGGGAGGGGCAGAGAGAGGGGGAGACACAGAATCGGAAGCAGGCTCCAGGCTCCGAGCCATCAGCCCAGAGCCCGACGCGGGGCTCGAACTCACGGACCGCGAGATCGTGACCTGAGCTGAAGTCGGACGCTTAACCGACTGAGCCACCCAGGCGCCCCTAATCTTGTATCATTTTAATTAATTTAAAATTAAATAGCTACACACGGCCAGTGACTACCACACTGGACAGCACGGTTCTAGGCGGCCGTAACAGGAGGAGACACAGCTTGTGAAAACCCTTTGTAAACTCTACAGCCCTGCAGAAATGGTAGGGTTTTTGTCATTGAATATTATTAGAAATGTGAGATTCTGAGAGATTTCAATTGCCCAAAGAGCCTCAACTCATCAGCGGTCAAAACATTTTAAATAAACATGCAGGTTTTACTTCACAAGGGGGGAGAAGGGCAGCCAGGGTTCATGGATACATACAATCAGAATAGAGGGGTTGGCGATAACCCTTCACACACAACTCAGAAAACAAGCTTTTCATCTTTTTTTTTTTTTTTTGCCACACCCAGATTTGGTGCCTCCGGGCCTAGCCATGCAGCCAGAAGTCAAGACTGCCAGCGTATTCCCAGTAGATTATTCCTATCTCCCCCACCCTCATTCTTAGGGACCAGATGTTTCCTGCCCTTTCCGGTGACCTTCCCTGCTATTTCTCCTGCTACAGAAACGGTCCTCCCAATAGCTCCCTGCATCCCTTCAACTCTGACAGAATCATTCACAGGCTCTCAGATACATGCGGGGCTTGTTCAAATTTGCTGATGGATGGTAAAACCAACCACTACTAAAAAGGGCTGGGGACTAATTGGTAGTTGCGAAGAATGCTCATCTGTTTACACTCACGTTGGAAGATGCTCATGAAATTCAAATCAAGTTCTAGTCTCTCCCAAGATTCTTCCCAGCAGGAAAGCCCTTCCAGCCTAAACAGCTTTTCCTTACCATTAAGATAATTACATTCTACACGCAAGCAGACAATAAAGAAATGAGCAGGGAAATGGAAGGGGAGTGAATTTTTAGGACAGAAAGTCAAAAACGGCAGAAGTCTAAGGAAATACGCAATGTTTCCAAGTACAAACGTAAGGAACCCCCCGAAAATATTTAAGAGATTCTGTGAACTCATTCGTTCTTCTCTATGAAACAATGCAGCTAATTCTCCCCTCAATCCTTTCAAGCTTTTCCACAAGACACATGAACTTCAAGGCTCCACACAGCCCCTGGTTTTGGCCCCACGGAGCTCCCATGATGAAAAACATGTGAAACAGGATCCACATGTGTTCCACCCACACACTGGGCTCAGCAGCGTATTTTATTCTGTCAGACAGCGGGCTGTTGCTCAACTCCATGGAGGGGACGCCAGCAGTCATCCTCCAGCTATTAAAACAAAATCAAGCAGCCTCGTGTCAGCAGGACTGACACTACCTCACCAGGAACCAGGGACCCAGCCTTCTGTACCTCAAGTTCAGTCTCCCGTCTGTTGATGTCATCCGTGGATTGATTTAACTTCTCCAGTTCTCCCTAGTGAAGAGAAGAGGGGGGGAAAAGATTGAAACGATTTGTCTTTTGTTTCCAGTAGGACTGAGCTCATTCTCTGCAAAAGTACTCCAGCACAATTTGTAGGAAGAGGGACAAGTCAATATTAATTCTCAAGGAAAATAGCTGAGCCTTGGCTGGAAAAGCAAATGAACCTCGGTATTTCTGAAATCTTTTTCTCGATGGTGTCCTTTCAAAAATGTCTTAAGGTCCTAGGAATTTTTTTCTTAGAAGGTCAAGTATTTATTCCAGGTACGTGCCTTCAGGTAAACCCACCTGTTACAAATGGTTTAAGAGTCAAATCAAAACAGTACTTTCTGCCTTACAGGAAAAACTATGCAGAAAAGACACAATAAAAGAAAATAAACAAGGCCAAGCCAAAACTCTAAACCCAGTGAAATGATGTAGATCAAGGGTAGAATTCTGGCATTAACTCCTTAGTGGTTATTTTTCTAGAGATGAAAATCTTTTCAAACAGCCAATTAAAGCCTCCTAGCTGTTTTTAACAAAACAAAAATAACTTTAATCCTGATCCTTAATGTTTCTAAACTAACATTTTGTAAAAAGTACCCAGCACAACTTAACTCATCTTACTCTGCAGACAAAGGATCTTGTTAACAGAAATCCTGTACCAGGAAAACAAGATTTAGTAGTCTAAACTAGTGATTTTAATTAATAGAATCCCTAACGAAAAGATTTTTCCACCTGATCTTTATCTTGCTAATCTGCGAAAACAATTCATTTAAATGGCAACAGCTGAGTTAAATGAGCTTTTAATTGATCTGTGCACTGAAAAACCAATTAGGGCTCCAGAAATTGCGGCGCATGGTTAAAAGCAATATATATATATTCAGTGATTTATGAAGAGAGGAGAAAAACCAGTCTTGGAAAGGGATTTGCCGTGCTTTTTGCCTAGAGGGTGAGGAGGTTAAGCTGTCACTCCTAGATCTTGGCTTGGAAATTGTTTTTTAATCATCTCCCTCAGAAATGGAGGCACAGAGAGCCAGGCCAATCCCCTCGCCTTCTCCCCGCGTCAGCTTTGCGCATCAGTTGTCCCCGATTTCTGTTCACACCCCGACCCCGTAACAAGGAAAAGCTGGGTTTTCAACCATTCGCAGCCAAGCGGAGGTCTGAGCCTGTGGTGACAATAAGCCCTTTGCTAACAATGCATCAGAGGAGGCGGAAGATGGCTCAGGCCGGGCACCTCCGCCAGGTGAGGACTCGCAACCCGGCCACGGTGCCAGCCCACGCTGCAGGGGCGGACAACGCCCACGGTGCCCAGGCCCACGCGGGCCGGGCGACCCCTCTGCCCCCAGCCCCGAGGCCGCGCGACGACCGCAGCTAGCCTGGCCGGCGGGGACCGGGGGGTGGGGGAGGACCCCAACACCCGCAGGGTGCCCCCGCCCCCTTTTTCCCTTTGTTGCACATCCGCCCGAACCGCTGGGCAGGCTGCGGCGACCCCCAGGTCCGGCGGGGGTCTGCGGGGGATCCCCGCGATACAGTCAGGCCGCATCCACGCGGGCACTGCTGCCTCCCCACGAACCCGGTAAAACTGGGAATTCAGACCCTCTCTTCTCCCCCCCCCCCCCCGGGGCTACGTAGCCACCATTCCCCCGGACCGCAGGCACCGGGGGCTGCGAGGCCAGCGCCAAGTGTAGATGCCCACCACCGCGGCGCCCCCCGCGCGCCCTACCTGGATCCGGGGGTCCACCTCTTCTTCCTCCTCCAGCCCCTGTTCCATCCCCTCTTCCTCCTCCTCCTCCAAGTCCCGGGCGGACGGCGAGAGCTCTGCCGGCTCCTCGGAGCGGCTCCGCTTCAGCGCCGCGTCCATGCGGGCAGCCGGAACGCCGACCGCGCAGCGGACTTCGGAGCGTCCGGAGGGGCGGCGGTCGCCGCAGGCTCGGCCAGAGCCGACTCGCCCCAGTCCCGGCACGGTCCGGAGGCGCCGCGGCCGACACCAGGCAGGCGCCGCTCGCCGATGCGGATCCCGCCGGCCCGGGCTGAGCGGAGGAAATGGGCGCGGCCGCCCCCTTTCTGCCGAGACCGTCAGCGCAGCGGCGCCCGCTCCGCCCTCGCCCAGGCGGGCCGCCCTCGGCGCTGTGACTGTTCCGCCGCCGGTCCCAGCCGCCCAGGTCTCCGTCACAAAAACCCCAGCTCCCTGAAAACCCTCAGGGTGGTGGCACAGGAGAGCCTTCCCCCTTCTGTCAACTTAGCGGGCGGGTTTATCACAAAGTACGCAACGTTGGCCTCCTGCTTTCGGGGTAGCTCCGTACAGCCAAGGCAAACTGACTGTATGGAAGGAAAGTTTGGGGTATTTCCACGGCCTGAAGTCACCTTGGGAAGCTTGTGACCCTGGACCAGTTTCAAGCCGCACTCAAATCCCCGTATGCCTCCAAAGCACGTTTCTCCCCTTGGGTGAACCTTGGGAATTGTATTTGAAGGGTTCCCCCAGAAACGGAAATGAAACATACGCTCACATAGACACAGAAGTACAGAGGGAAGCTAGGTGCACGCGCGTTCATGGGTTCCTTGTCCAAAGGCTCCGTGGCCCCCGCTGTGCGGAGCTCCATACCCAAACACCTGTGCTCTCATAGTTGTGGGATTGGCCTACCTGAATAGCCACCAAGCACGGAAAATCCAGCGATGATCATGGATGTGGTTGGTTGGGTACAGCCTTCTCCAGGTGGCAACAGGTGTGTAACCTCCTGTTAATGGGCACACTCTGGCCAAGGATTTAGGAGCAAGTAGGGAGCATGAGCTCCCCTGGCAAACTCAACATCGTGAGGCGGAAGAAGGAAGGGACGTTTCTGTGCTTTTATGAAATGTCAGGACCACTATGATGTCAAGGGAGCGCAAGTTCAGATGGCCTTAGCAAAGCAGACAAGGACATTGCCACTGGCCACTGCTAATGTCTCCGTCACTACAAAAATGCACAATGTGTACACGTTCTACATGGGCTTGTGGCCCATTAGCTCTGTGACTTTGGAGGGCACACTTGCTTGAGAACAAAGCTTATTGAGAGCCTATCTGTAAAGCCACATTTGGGGGAGCCTGGGTGGCTCACTCGGTTGAGCCTCTGACTTCAGCTCGGGTCATGATCTCACGGTCTGTGAGTTCAAGCCCCGTGTCCGGCTCTGTGCTGACAGCTTGGAGCCTGCTTCAGGTTCTGTGTCTCCCTCTCTCTCTGCCCCTCCCCCGCTCAGGCTCTGTCTGTCTCTCTCTCTCTCTCTCTCTCTCTCTGTCAAAAATAAACATTAAAAAAAAAATTTTTTTTAAGCCACCTTTGGAAAACCTGCTTATGATGGCTTCATCAGAAGCTACATTGGGGGTTACTCCTTGGGCAAGGCACTAGCCTGCACACGATGCTGGCACTGTGGTCTACTGTGAAAGGAGATTGGTTCCGTCTCCTGGAGGTAATGCAGGTGTATGCCCAAGGTTTGGCTCTGAGACGGTCACATCTGTTCATTGTTCTTAAAAATCAATAGAGCGGCAACAATTCTTTGAGTGAAGTCCTAAACCCCTTGCTAAAAACATAGTTGCTTTTGATTTTCCAGTGATGGATGAAGGCAGGGACAAGATGGCCGTTAAGGGTCACTTTGGGACACAAGAACCACCAATGCTTCCCCGGTGGCTTGGAATTGAGCTGTAACTGAGCAGGTCTATCCTGTGAATAAAATGAGACACAGAGGTTGAAAACAAGAAAAGTGGGATCAATCCTGACTCTTAAATGCTTCTCGGTTGGTGGAAACCCAGACTTCCCGTTCCGAACAGCAACCTCCAAAATACATTCCTATTTAAGCTTCGATCTGACGGCAATAGTGATTCAAAATGGCACCACAGACGCGGGGAAACTACTGCAGAACATTTTTTGTTGTACGTTTAGGAGGCCTGCGCCAGTCATAGCATGAATCCCAGTAGCGTTCTGAAGTTAAAATGAGGAAAATCAATCACAGCACGACTATATATTTATTGGTACGTAAGTGCATAGGAAATGAAGCAGGGAATGAACCGAGGGTGACAAGCTGTGGAGGTCCTCTTTGAGCCAAGATCAGAGAGAGAGAAGCAAGTGAACCCTGCGTGCCTTCGCGGAGAGAGCGCTCCAGCCACGGAAGCTGTGTGTGCAGAACCCCCTGGGTGAAACTCTGCCTCAGGTGCTAGAGAGCCAGGGACGCAGAATCTGAGGCGAGGAGGTGGGTAGACCAAGGAAGGCCATGCCATGGCAAGAAGCTTGGATTGTACTGAGCAATATGTAGTCACTCTGGTTAAAGCGTGGGGACTAGACCGGGGACACAAGGAGGTGAGTTAGGCTGCTGGTCTAGCGGTGGCAGGGGAGAGACGCCCCCGCTGGTTGCTTCCCTTTTCAGTGGAACTGCCAACACGATCAGCAGCTGAGGATAAGGGTGAGCTTGGAACAACGCTGGAGGCTGGCGGAGAGACCCTGAAACCACTGTCCAGGAGAGCTGGAAAGTGGGTTGACTAGCGGGTTATACTAGCATTTCCAGGCTGTACTGAGGACCCACCCGTGGTTTAGGATGCTCAGTGAGACCAGTCAGCAAGGAGGAGTGGTTTTTCCCACTCAAGCTCAGCTTCCAGACACAGGTGGAAAGTAGTGGGAACACCAGATTTAGCCAGGGTTGAGCTTATTTAACCAAGTTCTTACAAGGGTGGGGGCAGGGGCGGGGGCGGGGTCGGGAAAGAAGCATCAGGGGGTTGAGGGCGACTGCAGGTGTAACAACTTTAATGATGGCCCACGGAATCGAAACTGGATCAAATAGGGAATACAGGCATGAGGGGGTGAGGGAGAGATCATGAAAATACCAAGGAGTGATGATGAAGCCCTGAATCAAGGGCTAGAAAGAGGGAGTGAATTTGAGACCCTGTGGAAGTTGGTGGCTAATAACACCCAGAGGGAGGCGAGTTCAAGATGATTCCAGAGTTTCTGGTTTGAGCGATTGGATGACACCATTAATTAGGACCTATGTACCTATGCTACCGAGGATCACCAGTTTGTTTTTTTTTTTTAGAACATACTGATTTGAAAAGAAAACCCCTGAAAGTTCAAGTCTCTGGTGTATTTGGAAATTAGGATCCAGGTTATCTGAGGGTTGAACAGAACTCACCTGATGTTCTTTCTCATAACCTCGCTATACCTCCCTGCCTTAGCAAGCATGTTACAGTTCGTCTGATCTTCGAGGGTTATGCAGGTTGTGTTTCTGACAGCTGCTGCCCTCCAGGAAGCGGAGGCCCCGGGGAAACCTTTTCTTTTTGAGACGCTCACGGATGGTTATGGGAACAAGAATTCTATCTGAACTGGGTCCAAATGCCAGCCCGTACCATTTGTGAACTGACTTTGGACAAGTTGTTTATTCTCCCTGAACCTCAGTATCCCCACCTGTAAGATAAGGATAATAACACTGGTGTCTCCCTGTCAGACGTCACGAAGATTAGATGAAATGGTATTTACAGAATTGTAGGCATATGACAAAACTTTAATTCATGGTGATTCTCGTGTCTCTGTTCTCTTCCTCTGCCCCATGCCTTAAGCCTAAGGGAATCAGTTATTTTACACAAGAGATTTGTTTTAATGTTTTTTAAAGTGAAATTTGCAAGCTAAAGTGGTCAGCAACATTCACTGTTGGAACATGTACATGATAAAATCATAGTGCTTCCTATCTGGGGAGACACAGCCCCCACAAAAATTATGCAACCGTATGAGTCCCTCAGTGTGAAGTTAAGGCACTTTCTGTCAAATTTTTTTTAATGTTTATTTTTGAGACAGAGCATGAGCGAGGGAGGGGCAGAGAGAGAGGGAGACACAGAAGCTGAAACAGGCTGCAGGCTCTGAGCTGTCAGCACAGAACCTGATGTGGGGCTTGAACCCACGAATCGCAAGATCATGACCTGCGCTGAAGTCAGACGCTCAACTGACTGAGCCACCCAGGTGCCCCTTTCTGTCAAATTTCAATGCTATTTAATGAAGATTCCCTGCAACGCCAATTTTTTTTTTCTTTAATGCTTTGCACTTGCTTCTTAACCCCTATAAGGTGGGGAGGGGGCAGGGGATTGAAAACTTCTCTTTGGAACTAGGGGCACCTGGGTGGCAAAATCAGTTGGGCATCTGACTCTTAATTTTAGCTCAGGTCGTGATCCCGGGTTGTGGGATCGAGTCCTGCATCCCACATGCATCCCACATCCCTCCATGCCCAGCATGGAGCCTGCTTAGGATTCTCTCTCTCCCTCTCACTCTCCCCACCCCCGAATGCTTTGCAACTTCTTCTTAACCCCTATAGAATAGAGAATTGCTCTTCTGAACTAAAAAGAAATGAATCTCCAGGCTGCCTAGGTGGCTCAGTTGGTTAAGCATCTGACTCTTGGTTTTGGCTCAGATCATGATCTCATGGTTTCATGGGTTAGAGCCCCACATCGGGCAGAGCACGCTCTCTCTCTCTCTCTCTCTCTCACTCTCTCCCTCTCTCCCTGCCCCACTCATACCATGTCTCTCTCAAAATAAATTAAAAAAAAAAAAAGAAATGAATCTGCATTCACACCACATTCTGGTAGCAGTGACTGAAGAGACTGACAATCAGCATCTTCTCTGGGCCAACCTGTAATCTTTACATGGTGTCTTTGGCCAAGGATTGCAAACTGGGAGCTACTGGCTGGATCAGATCCTAGGGCATGTGTGGTCTGTCTGACACAGTGCTTTAAATATTTGAGCCCACAATTAAAACACAAGCAATACAAATGAAAACTCAGACTTCTCTACTTGGCAAGAGTCTGAAGGGGACATGAGGAGTGGGTGACCTTTTAAAAAGGGCAACCTTGGAGTCGAACCTCAGAGTCCTATTGACAGACTGGCTCCTACCAGCAGGCTGCACACAGGTGAAACCCCACTTTCCCCCCAGCACCCAGGCAGGAAGCTGGCTCCCTCTGCTTTTCTCCCACTCTCTCTTCTCTCCCCACGGACCCCAAAGGATCATGGCATGGGGCAAGATGGAAGAAAATTTTAAAGTAGACTTCCAAACCCTTCAGCACTACTTTTTGGCCCCAGATGACTGGTTGTCAGAACTCAAGGAGCTACAGAAGCCAGTTCTTGGAAACGTATCAGGGCTTCCACAGTAACAAGACATTTGTTTAATTCCACAATTCAGTGACATCAGTCGGTTGCCAAATTGTCTTGCACTGTGGCCACTCCCCTCTAATGAGAACCTTTATTTGTGTCCTGAATCGAATTACACTCAAGCCTCTGGGCCCAGATGAATCACAGGCCAGAGTACTTACAGAACCCAGGAAGAGACTTTCAATGTTTATCTGTGATCTTAGGGGACCTGCAGATATTTAAAATGGTGCCAGGGTTCCTAGGTGGCTCAGGTCATGATCTTGTGGTCCGTGAGTTCAAGCCCCACGTCGGGCTCTGTGCTAGCAGCTCAGATCCTGGAGCCTGATTCTGATTCTGTGTCTCCCTGTCTCTCTGCCCCTCCCCCACTTGCACTCTTGTCTCTCTCAAAAATAAATAAGCATTTTAAAAAAATGTAAATAAATAAATTAAATGGTGCTGGAATCTTGGAGACAGAAAAGGTGTTCCATTAAAAAGAAGGAAGAAGTTTCCATACCCTGGGAACTAGTAAGCAGAGCAGATTGTAGGCATGATTCTAGAATGGACTTTCAAGCGAAAAGGCATTCGTGTGTCACTGGAAGAAAAACGATTGATCACTGTGACCCAGCTTGGGTTACCCAAGAACAAATCATGTCAGCCTTGCCCTCATTTACTTATTCCACAAGTTTATGAGTCAATGCGACGAAGGAAACACGCAAGACAGAAGATCTTCATTGTTCAAAGATAATTGATACAGGAAAAGGCCACTTAAATCTACTTATAAAGGAAACCAAAATTTCATATTAAATCATGAAAAAGGTTTTTATTGGGACACTACCCTGCAAAATGAAACTTAAAATTATGAAATAAGGGTTTTTTTTTTCTATTTTAAAAACCATTTAGTCTATAGATATTTACTGAACATCTATTAGGTGATGGTCTCTGACAATGAAGATACAGCAGTGAACAAACTAGACAAATTCCCTGCCTCCATTAGGGTTTATAGTGTAAGGGAAGATAGCGAAAATGTTTTAAATACATAAATAAGCAAAATAGTTGCAGTTAACAATGACAGTGCTATGTCGAAAAACGTCAGATAACCAAATAAAGAAGGCTGGAGGGGGGGCTGCCTTGGAAGGGAGGTAGAGAAGGCCTCTGGGGACACGATATTCTAGCTGAGATTTGATGACAAGAAGGTGTCAGGCAGGAAACAGTAAAGAATGTCCAGACAATGGGGGACCCTGAGGAGGGAGCCCACTGGACAGCTGATGCAGTGGCTGGAGACTGAGGAGGACGGGGGTGTTGAAATTGACATGCCAGGCATGGGCACAAATCAGATGACGTGAGGCCAGGGAGGCCATGGGAAGGAGTTTGGATTTTATTGTAAATGTGATGAGAAGCCATTGGAGGGATTTAAGTTGTGGAATGATACAAAACAATCTATATGTTTAAAGGCTGGCTGTGGCTGCCATGTGCAAATGGGATGGCCGTGAAGGCAAGGGCAGGAGCAGGAACACCAGTTATGGGCCTGCCTTGGGGGTCCCCAGTGAGAGGTAGCCACTCGGCTAGGTCATGGTGGGGAGGCAGCGTGGAGTCCATTCAGGACATATTGGGGAAGGTAGGCCCAACCGCACTTGCTACTACATTAGATGTGGGAGTAGGCAGGTCAGAAGCTTCAGGAATGACTCTTGAGATTTCGCCTTGAGAAGACACTGAAGGACACTGTCATTTACTGAGCAAGGCAGGGAGGACTTGAGGAGCAGGTCTGAAGTCAAAAGGTGTGTTTCTAAACACGTAAGTCTGAGAAGATATAACCCCTCAAGTGGAGATGTTGAGTGGACAGTAGGATATACATCTCAAGGCCAGCCAGCTGCAGGCAGATGATATTTAAAGCCCAGGGACTGTATGGGTCACTTAGGAAAGGGAGGACCCTGAAGGGAACAGGCCCAGGATGAGGCTCTGGGTACACCGACATTTTAGAGGTTGGGCCTTACAGGAGGGCCCAGGTGAGGGTCCCACCACCAGCTCGTTCTTAGAACAGCCAGCACCACAAAAACCATCAGTCAACTGTT
Organism: Puma concolor; assembly: GCF_028749965.1. Classification (NCBI taxonomy): domain Eukaryota; kingdom Metazoa; phylum Chordata; class Mammalia; order Carnivora; family Felidae; genus Puma; species Puma concolor. The sequence continues at coordinate 26,276,643 of NC_141675.1, read as the reverse complement.
GAGGATTATTTCTCTTTTGGCATATTTTACTGATACAATTGAAGATTATATGATGTGAAATTCTTCAATTAAGATTTGACTTTCACAGCACAGGGACAGTATAACCTGACAGAAATATCTGAGGTGCTTGTTAATTGCCCCAGGTGTCTCTCGTACCTCTGATGTTTGAATCATTCTCACTTCTTTTTGGTCCTCACCCGTTGTCTCTGATCTTTTTTTTTTTTTTTTTAATTTTTTTTTTTCAACGTTTATTTATTTTTGGGACAGAGAGAGACAGAGCATGAACGGGGGAGGGGCAGAGAGAGAGGGAGACACAGAATCGGAAACAGGCTCCAGGCTCTGAGCCATCAGCCCAGAGCCTGACGCGGGGCTCGAACTCCCGGACCGCGAGATCGTGACCTGGCTGAAGTCGGACGCTTAACCGACTGCGCCACCCAGGCGCCCCCGTTGTCTCTGACCTAACAGTGCCATGTCCTCATACGTCAATGGCTTTGCAAACGACCAGGGCAGTTCCCAAAACTGCTTTCCTATTCTTGAAATCCTGCTTATCTTGCAAGACTGATGGTTTCACTTTGCCATCAATTGTTATGGTATTTGCATTGTATCTACATTATGTTGTTAAGGTCTGACCACGGGAGAGATAATGGTGGGCGAAGACTTTGACCCAATAGGAAAGGGCAGAAGCTTGGCATTAAAAGGAAGGGAAGTGCTGTGTGGTCAGTTTTTTAGTGATTAATTCTGTATAATGGTGATGGTAGGTGCCTACAGTGGAGGCCACAGGCTGTTCAATGACTCTCTTCTCCATTTCTTTTTTTTTTTTTTTTTTTAATTTTTTTTCAACGTTTATTTACAGAGCATGAACGGGGGAGGGGCAGAGAGAGAGGGAGACACAGAATCGGAAACAGGCTCCAGGCTCTGAGCTATCAGCCCAGAGCCTGACGCGGGGCTCGAACTCCCGGACCGCGAGATCGTGACCTGGCTGAAGTCGGACGCTTAACCGACTGCGCCACCCAGGCGCCCCCGTTGTCTCTGACCTAACAGTGCCATGTCCTCATACGTCAATGGCTTTGCAAACGACCAGGGCAGTTCCCAAAACTGCTTTCCTATTCTTGAAATCCTGCTTATCTTGCAAGACTGATGGTTTCACTTTGCCATCAATTGTTATGGTATTTGCATTGTATCTACATTATGTTGTTAAGGTCTGACCACGGGAGAGATAATGGTGGGCGAAGACTTTGACCCAATAGGAAAGGGCAGAAGCTTGGCATTAAAAGGAAGGGAAGTGCTGTGTGGTCAGTTTTTTAGTGATTAATTCTGTATAATGGTGATGGTAGGTGCCTACAGTGGAGGCCACAGGCTGTTCAATGACTCTCTTCTCCATTTCTTTTTTTTTTTTTTTTTTTAATTTTTTTTCAACGTTTATTTACAGAGCATGAACGGGGGAGGGGCAGAGAGAGAGGGAGACACAGAATCGGAAACAGGCTCCAGGCTCTGAGCTATCAGCCCAGAGCCTGACGCGGGGCTCGAACTCACGGACCGCGAGATCGTGACCTGGCTGAAGTCGGACGCTTAACCGACTGCGCCACCCAGGCGCCCCTCTTCTCCATTTCTTTAAGCACTTGGCTCAACAGCATTTTCCTACCTATCATTGGCAGGTACGGCTTTGTTGACTAAGTGAGCAGCAGGGATATGCCATTTTCACGCCTGTCCCATGACAATGTCCCACGTGTGCTTCTTCAGGCTCTCTCTTCTGTGGCTGGAAGCAGATGACAGTGAAGCCTGGAGAATGGCAGATCCAGGAGGCCGAGAGAACCTAGATCCCCAAGAGGCTGCATGGAGAAGAATGCTCCCACCAACCTGAGCACTCTGAATTGTTATCTAAGCTACAGATAAAATGCCATTGTGTTTAGCCATTTAACCCTCAGGTCTGTTGGTCATTGTGGGTAGCCTATCCTAGATAGCACCCTGCACCACCTAACTTCAAGAAGAGGGTAATGAATACCCGGTAATGAGGAGCCCCTTACACATTTCAGCCACACCCTTAGCTGCTATCCTGCAAGTTCCTATGGAGAAGCTGAGAAACACGGGTGGTTGTTAGCCCACGTCAGAGAAGCAGTGACTGACCAGACAACCCAGCCTGAAGGCTAATGAGTCACTGTCCAAACATACACGTTCCTTTGGGCCTGATTCTTGGCTCTGTCCTTTTCAACATCCATAGTAATGAATCAAATGAATACAGAGAAGGCACGCTTCTCAATTTTGCATAAAACACAGTACTGGAAGGGGTACACTGGAGTGCACAATCATGATCTTGGCACTAAATTTTCATTATGTTGTTGTATCATGACAACCACAGAGAAAATAATTGACGAAGACTTCGACCCAATGGGCAGGGGCAGAAGCTTGGCATTTAAAGGAAGGGTCAGCAAGTCAAATAGAACATAGTGAAATTCACTGAGGCTAAATATACGGTCCTGAATTTAGCTTGAAACACACTAGAACAAGATAGAGAAGACATGGCTTAAGACATCACATTTTTACAAAAGATTTAGATGTTTTAGACTGCATTACCACAAGTATTGTATCTAGAATGAAGAGATGATAATGCCACTTTTCTCTACCTAAGGGAGACTGTCCTGCAGTTTTTCAGTCAAGTTCTACATTATATATAAAATATGTTCAGAGGAGAGCACCCAGGACTATAAAAGGGTAAGAAATATGAATTTTAGGGTTTTTTTGTTTATTTTTTTTCAATATATGAAATTTATTGTCAAATTGGTTTCCATACAACACCCAGTGCTCATCCCAAAAGGTGAGAATTTTAGTTTCAAAAAAATAATTTTGTTTGTTAAGCATGTCTAATTTTGAATTGAACTGGCACAATGGATAGTGAGTTCCCCATCTCTGGAGGTGTTCAAATAAGTTAGCCATATAAAATTACTGATATTCAATTATTTTCAACCTATAAGAATAGCAATTTCATATGACTCAACCTGTCCTTTGGTGGAAATGGTGGAGGGTGAGTCAAGCCATTGACGGTATTTTAAGAGCAAGTGACAGAAATACAACTCAAGCTGGCTCAAAGAGAGAAGAGAGGGGTGATAGTAAAGTGGGAGATGTATTGGTTTATGTCACTTAAGCCCAAGGCAATTCTGGGTCCAAGTATGGCTGGATCCAGGAGTCTCTCTCTCCATCCCTCCTCCTTGCCCTCCTCTGGGTTGGCTCTTCTTCCAGACAGGCCTGCCCTTGTGGTAGACAGTTGGGCACCAGCAGCTCCAGGCATGGGTTAAATCAGCTCAACAACCCCAGCCAAGAGTCTCTCCTCACCAATAATTCCTGGGACTGACTGACTGAACTGACCTGGATCCCATGTCCATGCCATTACTGAGGCTGGGTGTGTTGGGGGTAGAGAAGAATAGAGTCACTGATTGGCTTGGCCTTCATTACAAGTTGGTCCTACAGTTGAGATAAGGGTGGAATGAGAAGGGGTGGGGTGGGGTGGGGTGGTAAGCCACATAGCCTAAAGTAAAGCCAGGAAAGGTAGCTTTCCAAAAAAACAAAACCAAAAACACAAAACCAAAACACCAGACAAAAATACTGAGTTGCTATGGGTCAGCCTGAATGATGAGGAGGACTAGCCTAGTGAGACCAGGGGGAGGAGTGTTCCAGGGAGAGAGAGTAGATGATGCTCATGGAGAAATGACCTAAGTGGGTATGAGGAACAGACACCTATTGCTACCTATTGCTGTAAAACCAAACACTGAAACTTAATGGCTTACGGTCATAACCATTTTCTCAAACAGCTCTATGAAATGACTGGACTCAACTAGGTAGTTCTCTGTCCATGTGATTCCAGCTGACTGCTCGAGGAGACTGGAATATCCAAGATGGCTGACTCACATGGCCAACAGTCAATGCTGCAGGCCACGGACTCATCTTCGACTATGGCCCAGAACTTCTCAGTTCTCCTCCACATGGCCTCTCTGTATGGCTTTTGTTTTCTCACAGCGCGGTGGCTGGATTCCAAGAGAGGAAGCAGAAGTTGCCAATCTTCTCAAGGCCCCAGCTCAGAAGTCCCAGAACATCAATTTTACCACATTCCATTGGCTAGAGGAGTCATGGGGCCAGCATATTCAAGGGGTCTGACCTTAGTATATAAGGACAAAAGGAACTGGTGGCAGCCATCCTCGGGGGCTATCTTTCCCAGCCAGAGTGATACCATAATGGAGGGCAGAGTGATGTATGATGGAGTTGGAAAGGGTAGAAAGGAACTTAGATAGGGGTCAGCAAACTGTGACCCATAGGCCAAATCCAGCCCATTGCCTGATTTTGTAAATAAAGTTTTATTGGAACACAGCCACATTCATTTGTTTACCATATTGTCTATGGCTGCCATCTTGTTACAACAGCAGAGCTGAGTGGTTTAAACACAGACCATATGGCTCACAAAGCCTAAAATATTTACTATCTAGGCCTTTACAGAAAAGTTTGCCGACCCCAGGGCTAAGTCATGCCTTATGACTCTAATTGAGGGATTTGAATTTCATTCTGAGTGATAGGAAGCCACCGGATGGTTTCAAACCAGTGAGCCACATTAGCTGACCTCCATTTTTAAAAGATCAGCTCTGGGAATGGATTATAGGAGGATAGAGGTGAAAGCAGAGAGACCAGGAGCAGGCTACGGCAGTCATCCAGATGAGAGATGGACAAGTGGAAAGCTGAGAGAAGTAGATGAATTTAGCACATATACTGAGGAGAGGAAGCCCACAGGACTTGCTGAGCCACCAGATAGGGAGACGAGAGAAATCAAGTGTGACTTGTAAGCTTTTGGCCTGAGCAAGTGGGTTCGTGGTGGTCCCATTACTGAAAAGAGAAAGACCCAGGGAGGAGAGGGTTTTTCACATACTGAGTTTGAGATGTTTGTCAGGCATCCAAAAGGCAAAGTTAAGTAAGCAGTTGAATACTTAAGTCTGGAGTTCAGAAGATAAATTTGAGAATCATCAGTAAAAGACAGTATTGAAAGCCAGAAGCCTGGAAGGAATAACACCAGGGAGGTGGTGTGGAGAGAGCCCCAGGATGGGCAAAAACTAAAATTCAATAACTGGGATTAAGAAGGAGAGGCTGCTGGGGCACCTGGGTGGCGCAGTCGGTTAAGCGTCCGACTTCAGCCAGGTCACGATCTCGCGCTCCGTGAGTTCGAGCCCCGCGTCGGGCCCTGGGCTGATGGCCCAGAGCCTGGAGCCTGTTTCCGATTCTGTGTCTCCCTCTCTCTCTGCCCCTCCCCCGTTCATGCTCTGTCTCTCTCTGTCCCCAAAAAAATAAACGTTGGAAAAAAAAAAAAAAGAAGGAGAGGCTGGGAGGGCAGGAGGAGCCTGGAGATTGTGGTTTCATGAAAGCTAGAAAGAAGAATATTTCAAACTGGAAGGAGAGGTCCCTGTGTTGAATGCTTCTGGATGGCAGAGGAAGAGGTAGGGGTAGAAAAAGGATCACCCAGTTGGGTGAGATGAGCTCCTTCTGAAACCTTGGATAGAGCAATTTCAGTGAGTGGGAGTAGCAAACATGGCTGGACAGGCTTGAGGAAAATGTGGATGTGGGCAAGTGGAAATGGCAGATATACAGAGACCTTTTTTGAGAAGTTTTGCTGCAAAACGAATGGGTCCAAACCACAGATGTCCACTGCAGGCTCATGATCCATAAAGTCCCTTTTAATCCTGAGAATCTTTGACTCCATGAAGGACCTACTATGTGCCAGCCTACAACTTGTCTGCACTATGGATGAGAAATTTCTTCCTGATGGTTCACGTGGAAGTTGGACTGAGCACAACAGAAATCCATGCTTAGAGCTTCAAGAAAAAACAAAAAAAGAAAGCTTGCAGGCCCAGAAAGTCAAGTGTAGATCTTCAAAGGGTTGCTCCAAGTTGTAGGAAGACCTCCAAACCCACAAAGCCAGCAGTTTCGTTTCTCCTGGGCGTGCACACAAGCTCTTCCTTCCACACTTGCCCAAGGAAGCTTGTTCATGCAAACTTCTGAAATTTGCTGCCAAATATAAACGTGCGACCCAAAGAATAAGCAGATTTTTGGAATCGGGGCACAAATGCATCTTGTAGAGGGATACAAGTTATCGTTTTTGTTTCAAAAATATGTTACTTTTTTCTGGGAAACGTTGAGTTTCTCAGGACAGATATCTAGGACAAAACACACCGTGCACATAGAATCTGTTATTTTTAAAAAAATGTTTTTTAAAGTCTATTTAATCACAGACTATAAGGAAGACGTGGTGATAATTTTGTATGTAATTCTATTCCCTGGTGGTCTTCAAAAGAGATCATCTGACCACAAAACCTGAGCTCTGAACCATTTGCTATTCTATTTTATAGAGGTACAGGCTGGCCCGTTAGGCTGCCTGTCTTCCTGGATCTATAAAAAGGTGTATATATAATCATAACAGGAGCCATATTTCTGTCTTTGCCCACGAACTAGTTTAGTATCCCAGATCTGCTCCTTATGAGGCTGTGCAAAGCTGAGTCTTTAACCTCTGAGTCATGACTGCCTTATTTGTCAACTGATGGTAATAGATCTACTTTGCTGTTATGTATTAAATAAGCCAATGTAGGGGTCCCTGGGTGTCTCAGTCTGTTAAGCCTCTGGCTTTAGATTTTGGTTCAGGCCTTGTGGGATCAAGCCCCATGTCTGGCTCTGCACTGACAGCACGGAGCCTGCCTGGGATTCTCTCTGCCTCTCTCTCTCTCTCTCTCTCTCTCTCTCTCTCTCTCTCTCTCTCAAATAACTTTTTAGAAAAAGCTAATGTGTTTTAGCAATAATGTATAATATATAATTCGAAGAGTCAATAAATAAGCATTTGTCAAAAACAAACAACCTAATGTAGGGGCACCTAGGTGACTCAGTCGGTTAAGCATCTGACTCTTGGTTTCAGCTCAGGTCATGATCTCACGATGCGTGGAAGAGAGCCCTGCATCTTGGGATTCTCTTGGGAGAATTGGGATTCTCTCTCCCTCTCTCTCTGCTCTCCCCACTCTCTTTCTCAATAAATACATTTTTTTAAGTTAAAAAAGCTAATGTAAATAAAGGTCTGTATGCCTATTCTGAGTACAATAAATGGTAACTATCATGAAGAATAAATTATCTATGATACCAATCCTTATTTATTTATTTTTTAACGTTTATTTATTTTTGAGACAGAGAGAGACAGAGCATGAACGGGGGAGGGTCAGAGAGAGAGGGAGACACAGAATCTGAAACAGGCTCCAGGCTCCGAGCTGTCAGCACAGAGCCCGACACGGGGCTCAAACTCACGGACTGTGAGATCATGACCTGAGCCGAAGTCGGATGCTTAACCGACCGAGCCACCCAGGCGCCCTGATACCAGTCCTTATTTAAAAGGTCAACTAGGGGCGCCTGGGTGGCGCAGTCGGTTGGGCGTCCGACTTCAGCCAGGTCACGATCTCGCGGTCCGTGAGTTCGAGCCCCGCGTCAGGCTCTGGGCTGATGGCTCAGAGCCTGGAGCCTGTTTCCGATTCTGTGTCTCCCTCTCTCTCTGCCCCTCCCCCGTTCATGCTCTGTCTCTCTCTGTCGCAAAAATAAATAAATGTTGAAAAAAAAAAATTAAAAAAAAAAAAATAAAAGGTCAACTATATTATGAACTACTAGAAGGGTTCCAAATCTCCTGGGTTATCTTATTCCATGGTCTAGATTGTCTGCTTGTCTGTTTAGAATGATCTTGATGCTTTGGGAATCCCATAGTTAGCAGTTTGCAACCTGACTTTCCATGATCCCAAAGCCTCAGATTGCATAGGAGGGGAAAGGTTCTATCCCCAAGCTCTAACACGCCTCTGAGTCGGCTTCCCAGAAGACTCTGATGAAGAGGGACACCTGGGTGGCTCAGTTGGTTAAGTGTCCAACTTCAGCTCAGGTCATCATTTTGTGGTTTGTGAGTTCGAGCCCCACATCAGGCTCTGTGCTGACAGCCTGGAGCCTGCTTCAGATTCTGTGTCTCTCTCTCACTCTTCTCAAAAAATAAATGTAAAAAAAAAAAAAAAAAAAAAGACTGATGAAGAATGACAAGAGGGCTGGGGATGATCATCTTTTCCGCCTGACTTTAGCTCACTAGCCACAAACACATAGGCTCTGGGAGATAAGGTGAGCGAAAGGGTCCCTTGCATTGGCCTTGACCTGCCCATATGGAAGCTGGCTGTCTTTGAGTTTGCCATCTTCTTCACACGAAGAAACAGCTGCAGAGGTTATTTCAGGTCTTAGGGATATTTCCATTTCAGCATATTTTGTTTTTGTTTTTCGAGGGGGGTGAGAAGGATAGCTTTCAATGATCATTCATGAATAGCAGCTGGTAGTTTTTGTGCCCACATCCCCCAGCCCCTCTGGGATTCTAGCTGTGGCCAGGCTAGGCATCCTTCACACACACTGGCAATGTCCACCTCAAATACTGGTGGAGTCCCTCAACTTTTCCTCAGGGTTTTGTTTAAAGCTTTGGTAGTTCCCTCAGCCCTTACACAGGCAGCCCAAAGTTCAGAGGGGCGTTAACACTCCCATGGCAGCCCTCAACCACTGTAGGAATGGAGATTCAGTGGAAGGATGCCCCAGTCTCTGGTTCTTCAGAGGCAATATTCCGTAGGGTGTTTTCCAACAGTTCTTCAGAGGGTCCCCAGTAAGAGTGAGCCCAGCTGCCCACAACAATAACCAGTGGATTAACACATCCCCTGCTGGCTTTTTTCTCCTTTTACCCTCCCTGATCCCTCACTCCAGAATCCCAGGCTCCCCTCCCAAAAAGGCTACCTGGACCCAAGACCCAAGTCTATCTGAGGTTTTGTTTTGCAGAGAACCTAATCTAAACCATGCATCAAGGAGCATGATGGAAGTTTACTTTTCTTTAACATTCAGAAAATAAAGGGGCTCCTTTGCTGAATAACCAAAAGGGAAGCTGTCTTGGAAGTGCAAGAAGTGGGAGCTCCGTTCTGACCACTGGTAGCAACGCTAATTAAGCCCTCAAGTTGAGTGTGAATATAGGCCAGGATCTGTTGGTGGCTGGGAGAGGAGTAGTCTGGCTGATTCTGGGTGTGGAAGTGTTTCTGATTCTGTAGTGCTGGGGGGGGGGGGGGCTGGAGGCAGATGTGTAAGTGGGAAAAGGCTGTGGGTTGAGACAGAGACAAATAAATATTCAAAGCAGAGCGGGGAGGCCTGGAAGCCTGAACGGAGGCTACAGAGTCAGAGAACAAAGTGGGTAGAGCAGACCTGGGAAGCAAAAGTGGTCTAGATTAATTGCAGGGACCAAAGGTGAAGGCCAGGGTAAAAGCTTCTGTCCCATCCTAACTTCTGTGTGAGATCCTCCAGGGGCCAATGTCCCTAATAATCCCATGGCTGTAAGAACAACGCCTTCCCTGGCTGTGAATCTATCTGTATGGGAGGTAAAGGAAAGGCAATGGAGAGAAGGAGACGGAGTAAAAAGCGGTCGGGTCTGATAGAGACACTTGCGTCCCAAGGGCACGGTTTTAACTCACAGGAAAGGAAGAATAAAGAAAAGGTCACCATGAGCAAAGGAGCACTTCCAAGAACAATGAACAAGAACTGAGAAATCAATCAGCTGCCTTCCTTCCTGCTGATTTTATGAGGTTGCTTTTTTATTTGGATTTGTGGGTCTACTGAGCAAATGCAGTGCTTCTGAGGAAAGAAATATTTTTCCAGGTGCTACAGCTGCAGCACAACTTTAGTTCCATGAGAAAACTGGGGGGTAGGCTACAAGTGGAAAGTTAAACACAGAATATTGTGGAATAAACTAGATTGACCTGTGATGGAGATAGCAGATCAGAACACATCAACGCATCTGTAGCATAAGAATCTCGACAGTACTTCAAATGGTTGTATTATCCCAAACTGGACAACCTCTATCCTACACCCAGACCCAACCAAACAAGCCCACCCAAGACTCTCCCAAGCTGTAAGTCTTTATCTGTGGCACTATAATTTCTAAGTGGCTGCTGGTAGCTTTAGTTCAATTATTATACTAACCAGACATACCTATTACTGTAGATCCTCACAGCTGTTCCTTGGTGAGGACAGTACCCAGTTTCCTGATAAAGGACATAACCTTTCATCTAAACTAAAATCTTGTTTCAATTCCTAGTCTTGAAATGGCTCTGCAATGTTAATTTCAAACACCGCTGTGTGTGCTGACCATAGGAACTTAACCACCAAGACCTAAAAATGAAACTCATTGAGTACATTAAAAAATTCCTCAGGATAATATGAGAAATTAATTTTTTTTTTTTAAGTGAGGAACAGGACGCCTGAGTGGCTCAGGTTAAGTGTCCAACTCTTGATTTCAGTATAGGTCATGATCTCACAGCTCATGGGATCAAGCCTTAGGTCAGGCTCTGTGCTGACAGCATGCAGCCTGGTTGGGATTCTCTTTCTCCCTCTCTCCCTCCCCCTCTCGCCCCATCATGCTCACTCTCTCTCTCAAAAATAAATAAATAAACTTAAAAAAAAAAGAATCTAATAATTGTAAACATCTATGCCCCCAACGTGTTGTAACCCAAATGTATAAATCAATTAATCACAAACATACAGAAAACTCGCTGATAACAATACCATAATAGTAGGGAACTTCAACACCCCACTTACACCAATGGACAGATCATCTAAACAAAAAATCAACAAGAAACAATGGTTTTGGATGACACACTGAACCAGTTGGACATAACTGATATATTCAGAACATTTCATCCTAAAGCAGCAGAATGCACATTCTTCTCAAGTGCATATGGAACTTTCTCCAGAATAGGTCACATACTGGGACACAAATCAGCCCTCAACAAGTACAAAAAGATCGAGATCATACCCTGTGTATTTTCAGACCACAATGCTATGAAACTCAAAATCAACACAAGAAAAAATTTAGAAAGACAACAAATACTTGGAGACTAAAGAACACCATACTAAATAAGGAATGGGCTAGCCAAGAAATTAAGAGGAAATTAAAAAGTACATGGAAGCCAATGAAAATGATAACATCACAGCCCAAAACCTGAGGGATGCAGCAAAGACAGTCATAAGAGGGAAGTAGATAGCAATCCAGGCCTTCCTAAAGAAGGAAGAAAGGTCTCAGATACACAACCTAACTTTACACGTTAAAGAGCTAGAAAAAGAACAGCAAATAAAACCCAAAACCAGCAGAAGATGGGAAATAATAAAGATTAGAGCAGAAATCAATGCCATTGAAATTAAAAAAACAAAACAAAACAGAACAGCTCAATGAAACCAGGAGCTGGTTCTTTGAATGAATTAACAAAATTGATAAACCCCTAGCCAGTCTGATCAAGAAGAAAAAGGAAAGGACCCAAATAAATAAAATCAAGAATGAAAGAGGAGCGATCACAACCAACACAGCAGAAATACAAACAATAATAAGAGAATATATGAACAATTATACGCCAATAAATTAGGCAATCTGGAAGAAATGGACACATTCCTATAAACATATAAACTACCAAAACTGAAATAAGAAGAAATAGAAAATTTGAACAGACCCATAACCAGGAAGGAAATCAAATTAGTAATCAAAAATCTCCCAGAAAACAAGAGCCCGGGGCTGGATGGCTTTCCAGGGGAATTCTACCAAACATTTAAAGAAGATTTTACACATATTCTTTTGAAGCTGTTCCAAAAAAATAAAAATGGAAGGAAAACTTCCAAACTTATTCTCTGAAGCCAGCATTACCTTGATTCCAAAACCAAAGACCCCACTAAAATGGAGAACTACAGATCAATTTTCCTGATGAACATGGATGCAAAAATCTTCAACAAGATACTAGCCAACTGGATCCAACAATACATTAAAACAATCAAGTGGGATTTATACCTGGGATGTAGGATTGGTTCAATATCCACAAAACAATCAATGTGATACATCACATTAATAAAAGAAAGGACAAGAACCACATGATCCTCTCAATAGATTCAGAGAAAGCACTTGACAAAATACAGCATCCTTTCTTGATAAAACCCCTCAAGAAAGTAGACATAGAAGGATTATACCTCAAGATCATAAAAGCCATATATGAAAGACCCACTGCTAATATCATCCTCAATGGGGAAAAGCTGAGAGCTTTCCCCCTAAGGTCAGGAACATGACAGGGATGCCCACTCTCATCGCTGTTATTGAAAATAGTATTGGAAGTCCTAGCCTCAGCAGTCAGAAAACATAAAGGAATAAAAGGCATCCAAATCGGCAAGGAGGAAATCAAACTTTCACTCTTCGCAGATGACATGATAGTCTATATGGAAAACCCAAAAGATCCCACCAAAAAACTGCTAGAACTGATCATAGAACTGATCCATGAATTCAGCAAAGTCGCAGGATATAAAATCAGTCACAGAAATCGGTTGTATTTCTATTCTATACACCAATAATGAAGCAGCAGAAAGAGAGATCAAGGAATTGATCCCATTTACAATTGCACCAAAACGCATAAAAGACCTAGGAATAAACCTAACCAAAGAAGTGAAAAATGTATGCACTGAAAACTATAGAAAGCTTATAAAAGAAATTGAAGGCACCAAAAACTGAAAAAAATATTCCATGCTCATGGATTGGAAGAACAAATATTGTTAAAATGTTGATACTACCCAAAGCAATCTACATATTCAATGCAATCCCTATCAAAATAACACCAGCATTCTTCACAGAGATAGAACAAACAATCCTAAGATTTGTGTGGAACCAGAAAAGACCCTGAATAGCCAAAGCAATCCTGAAAAAGAAAACCAAAGTGGGAGGCATCACAATCCTAGACTTCAAGATGCATTACAAAGCTGTAATCATCCAGACAGTATGGCACTGCACAAAAACAGACACTCAGATGAACGGAACAGAAAAGAGATCCAGAAATGGACCCCCAAATGTATGAGCAACTAATCTTTGAGAAAGCAGGAAAGAATATCCAATGGAATAAAGACAGTCTCTTCAGCAAATGGTGCTGGGAAAACTGGACAGCGACATGCAGAAAAACGAACCTGGACCACTTTCTTACACCATACACAAAAATAAACTCAAAATGAATGAAAGACCTAAATGTAAGACAGGAAGCCATCAGAATCCTAGAAGAGAAAACAGGCAATAACTTCTTTGAACTCAGCCGCAGCAACTTCTTACTCAACAAGTCTCTGGAGGCAAGGGAAACAAAAGCAAAAATGAACTATTGGGACCTTATCAAGACAAAACGCTTCTGCAAAGTGAAGGAAACAATCAGCAACACTAAAAGGCAACCAACAGAATGGGAGAAGATATTTGCAAATGACATATCAGATTAAGGGTTAGTATCCAAAATCTATAAAGAACTTATCAAACTCAACCCCCAAAAAACAAATAACCCAGTGAAGAAATGGGCAAAAGACATGAATAGACACTTTTCCAAAGAAGACATCCAGATGACTAACAGACACATGAAAAGATGCCAAACATCACTCATCATCTGGGAGATACAAATCAAAACCACAATGAAATACCACCTCACACGTGTCAGAATGGCTAAAATTAACAACTCCGGCAACAGATGTTGGTGAGGATGCAGAGAAAGAGGATCTCTTTTGCGCTGCTGGTGGGAATGCAAGCTGGTGCAGCCACTCTGGAAAACAGTACAGAGGTTCCTCAAAAAGTTAAAAATAGAACTACCCTATGACCCAGAAATTGCACTACTAGGTATATATCTGAGGGATACAGGTGTGCTGTTTCGAAGGGGCACATGCACCCCCATGTTTATAGCAGCCCTATCGACAATAGCCCAAGTATGGAAAGAGCCCAAATGTCCATCAACAGAAGAATGGATAAAGAAGATGTGGTATGTATATACAATGGAGTATTACTTGGCAATCAAAAAGAATAAAATCTTGCCATTTGCAACTACATGGATGGAACCAGAGGGTATTAATGCTAAGCAAAATGAGTCAGTCAAAGAAAGACAAATACTCTATGACTTCACTCACATGTGGAATTTAAGATATAAAACAGATGAACATAAGGGAAGGGAAGCAAAAGTTACGTAAAAACAGGGAGGGGGACAAAACAGAAGAGACTCTTAAATACAGAGAGCAAGCTGAGGGTTGCTGGAGGAGCTGTGGGTGGGGGGATGGGCTAAATCAATAAGGGGCATCAAGGAAGACACTTGTTGGGACGAGCACTGGGTATTATACATAGGGGATGAATCACCGGAATCTACTCCTGAAAACATTATTGCACTGTATGCTAACTAACTTGAACGTGTTTAAAAATAGAAAAAATAAAATAAAATAAAAGAGAAAAAAGAGGCGGGGGATTTCAACAGAGAAGCAACACTAATAAACACTTAAGAAAATAAAAATTAACCGAAAAAAAGTAAGGCGCACAGAGATCAGTGTGCTTTCACAGAACAATTCAACATATACCTTTACATGTCTGTTTTTTTAATTAGCAGTGGCTGTTTGCATGAAACAGCTCCCTCTTACCAAATGATCTGAAGTCTCTGGATTATTGTCAATACGCTAGATGCCTCTAGGCCTGCCGTGTCCACCTGTGGCTACCGAGCACCTGAAAACCTAGCTACTCTGAACTGAGATGTGCTCGACGTGTAAGACACACGTCAGATTTTAAAGATTCAGCATGAAAAAAGAATGTAAAGCATCTCACTGGTAAATTTTTTATATTGATTATATGCTGAAACGATACTATTTTGACATACTGAGTTACAGGAAATATTTAAATTAACTCACCTGTTTCTTTTTACATTTTAACGTGTCTGCTAGAAAACTCAGAAGTACAGATGCATGGCTCCCATTGTATTTCCACTGGACAGTGCTGGTCTAGCCTGTCTGTGGTGGGGGTGGGGTGCTGGGGGGCAATCTGTTAGCAGGGAGGTCAGGAGGCTTGTCTTGAAGCTCCTTTGCAAAGTGAGTGCTGTTTTCCCCTGCAGTGCGTGTTTGGGGAGGTTTATTTGTGGGGGCTGCTGGAGGTTATTTGTGAGGCAAGGAGCTTTCCTGTCCCACAGTAACCAGAAATCGTTTTTCTAACATTTCCTTGTATTTTAGAAACAGCGTGGCAGTGCATCTAACAGTTTTACTGTATAATTTACATCTCATGAAACTCACAGTTTGGGGAGTTATACTACATTTACATATTATGCAACCATCGCCATAATTCAGTTTTAGGACAATTCCATCACCTTGAACATTTTTCTCATGCCCATTTCGAGCCAATCCCTGTTCCCAGCCACCACTAGGTAACCACTGATCTGCTTTCTATATACATAGTTTTGCCTCTTAAAAAAAAAAAAAAAAACTTTAAAAAAAAGTTTTATTTAATTAAGTAATCTCTACACCCCACATGGGGCTCGAACTCGTGATCTCGGGATCCAGAGTCACATGCTCTTTCAACTGAGCCAGCAAGGTGTCCCTAGAAATTTCAGGTAAATGGGATCATACAATAGATGGTCTTTTGTGTCTGGCTTCATTAGCATACTGATTTTGAGGTTCATCCATGTTCACAGTGCTTCTGTTACTAACCACCCCCCCCCCCTTTTCTCTATTTTTAGAGAAAACACAAATTGGTGGTAGGAAATTTGGGGAAAATTCCTCAGTAACTTGGTCTGAGCCTAGAAAAGTTGCCAAGGCTAACTCAAATTGTGCTAAAAATTTCATGTCACACCGGGATTTGAGCAAAGGGCACTGCTGATCTCTCTTCTGTTTTTAAAGAAAATTGTACTGGCAAAACAGTATTCATTTCCCCATTTTACCTTCCGGTTCTTGTCTATAAACTTCCATAATTTATACATTATTATACTCATAGTGCAGATAAAGATGTGCCATTCTACATTTTCCTTACCAAATACAATTTCTTTTTTTATAAATTATTTAAAAAATTTTTTTAATGTTTACTTATTTTTGAGAGAGAGAGAACAGTGAGAGTGCAAACAGGGGAGGCGCAGAGAGGGAGCCACAGAATCCGAAGCAGTCCCCAGGCTCTGTGCTCTCAACACAGAGCGTGACATGGGGGCTCGAACTCATGAACCGTGAGATCCTGACCTGAGCCATAGTCGGATGCTCAACCGACTGAGCCACCCAGGCACCTGCTTTGACATCAAATACATTTTCTAAATAATGATGATAAATTTCCTCACCGGAATCCACACTCTGTCACCTGGGAACTGAGCAGATGTAACTGCTTTTTATGGAATTTAACACTGTGGCAGTCATTCATGTATTCAAAGAACTGCAGGCTCTTAGGGCTGTGCTTACACTGAAATCTAACCAGATGAATCTAACATCTCACAGTTCTAAGACTTTGCAGTGCAAATCATGGTGTTTGTTTGATTAACAGACAACAGCTAAAAAGAAACATTCCAGGAATTCAATTTTCTTGGCTAATCAGCAGATACCCAAATAATAAGTATCTTCTGACATTGCCCCCCCCCACTCAAATCACTGAAAAGTTTACCCATAATAGTATGTGGACTTTAAAGAGTAGGTGGTGAGAATTTCTGATAAACACACCCTTAAAGACTGAATCACACATAAGTTGCAAAAGGAACCACCCGTGAAAATCACAGACCGTGACAAGTGAGGGTGGGAGGGGTAGAAGTTGGAAGATCCAGGCTGGGGTTGAACTCTTTCAATTGCATTTTTATTTTTATTTAAAGTTTATGTATTTTGAGAGAGAGAGAGAGAGAAGAGAGAGAGAGAGAGAGAATGGGACAGGGGCAGGGAGAGGGAGGGAGAGAGAATCCCAAGCAGGCTCCAAGCTGTCAGCTCAGAGCCTGGCAAGGGGCCTGAACTCACGAACCCGTGTGAGATCATGACCTGAACCAAAGTCAAGAGCCAGACGCTTAACTAAGGAGCCACCCAGGCACCCCTTTCAATCACATCTTTATTCACATAAAGTCAGAGTGAATCTGTTTCCTGTCTCCCATGCTTACTGTGGCCAGGGTGTTTAAGTCACCCACCCTGCTGAAGCAGACGTTGTCAGAAGACAATCCTTCAGCACCCTGGCTTTCTGCCTTAGGCACCCCCGTGTCTCCATTCCTTCAGGCTTCTGGCCACGTGCTGGGCCCACAAGCAAGACCGGCCAGGAGTGCCGGGGAGTAGCACCCCCAGGACTCCCCTCAAGAGATGACGATAAATCCACCAGCCCCCTCAGCCCTTGTGGGGCAACTGGAGGTGTCTTCCGTACAGCCTCACAGAGGGGCCCCGGCAGGACTGAGGCCCAGCTGCCCTCCGAGGAAACCTGGGAGGTTGGCTTTCCTCCCTTCCCCAGCTCCCTTCCTCACCTTCTTGTTTCCCAGGATCACTTCCCAAATATACTACTGGCCCCAAATCCTTTGCTTCACTGTCCACTTTTTGGGGGAGTCCAACTAAAACTTCTATTGAAATTTCAGGTAAGTATGGACTTTAAAGGGATTATATTACTACTTTTTAGCAGAATTTTCTGGGTCATCCTGGAGACGACCCAGAGAAAAGCAACCACACGAAAGAGTTGTACCATATTGTGATTCTCTTCTCAAGTAGTCTTACCTGAGCTTATCGCACCTCCCTAATTATACTCTAAACACACTGCAGTCTGGACCCGTGGGGACAGGGAGCTGGACACAGTGCTCACACTTCCTGCATATGAACTGATTTCATTCTCACAACGATGGCACGAAATGCGTACCATTACTGTCCTTGTTTGTTACAGAGGAGGAAACTGGGAGATTCAAGGAATTTGGTCCAAGGAACACGGCTAGAAAAGATAAAGCCAGGATTCCGGCCCAGGAAGCCTGGTTCCAGATCCCCGGAGAACAAGCCTCTGACACAACCCTGAGCGTGTGTGAGGTATTGAATCAATGCTTGCTCGATTGGAAAGTTACTACACGTAGAGAAAGGAAAGAAGATGGCCCACTAATCCCTTCAAATGTTTGAGGGCTTTGATCTGTAAGCCCCTTTGCTGGTCTGATGAAGTCCGTGGAGTCTTCCCCAGAAGAGTATTTTTAAGTGCATAAAAGAAAACACAGAGGAGTACAGAGAGGAAACCAATGATATTAAAATTCACTTATCAGAACTGTACCCGAGGGGCACCTGGGTGGCTCGGTCGGTTAAACATCCAACTTTGGCTCGGGTCACGATCTCGAGGTTCATGAGCTCGAGCCCTGTGTTGGGCCCTGTGCTGACAGCTCAGAGCCTGGAGCCTGTTTCGGATTCTGTGTCTCCCTCTCTCTCTGCCCCTCCTCCACTCGTGCTTGGTCTCTCTCTCTCTCTCTCTCTCTCTCTCTCTCTCTCTCACTCTTAAAAATAAACATTAAAAAAAATTTTTAAAAAGGTACCCCAAAGTGTTGTCTGGCAATATATGCATTTATCCTATGAGGAGATTATACCATCAATGGGTGTAATCTCTGTCATCGGGTTCCATAAATGTGTTGAATCTCTGTCCTTAGACTGTGACAGGAACGACTGTCTTAGTGACTGGTTTCAGGATAGGCATCGATGGTTGGCTCCAGAAACCTGAACTACCAGACCTTTTCCCTCCAAGCCACCCCCAACCCCACTAATGTTCTAGAACACAGATTTGATAGTATTTCTCACCAATTCTGAACCTCTCAGTGCTCCCTCTCCATTGTCCTCAGAATAAAGTCTAGGATGCCCAGGATGGCCTTCAAGGCCCGTGGGATCTTGAATGCAGTAATTTACCATACTCACCACCGACAGGTGCCTCCCACATTCCTTACACTCAGCCACAGTGAAGTCCCTGCTTCCCAAATCCACTATACACTTCCTGGGGGGTCCCTGCTTCCTCTGCCGGGGATGAGGGACAGCCCCAAAGCAGAGTCCTTCCCCCTCAGCTTCTTTGTAAAGTCTTCCATGATGGACCTTCTCCCAGGTAAAATTAATCACTCCTCCTCCCAGTACCCATTACTCTTTCCACATGCTTCCACTCTAGCGTAATGAACACATTACATTATGGTTATTGTGGACATATTTGAGGGCCTACTACAACATGAACGCTATCTTATTAATCTCAAACAGGGCCTGGCAGAATATCGCGCCTAGGATGAAAGTCAGTTCATGGTGGTTAAGACGGATTTGAGGGTGGGAGACGGGTAGTTAGTTCAATTGACACAAGTATGAGATAAGCTGCATCGAATGCCTCAGTATTTCCCATCAAAGGTCATGGATCTTCGGGCGACTGGAAACAAAGTTTGAAGCAGCCCACCCAAATCATGAAGTTTCCTTAAAGACTTGTGTTCTCTTAAAATTTCCTGTAAAACTGGCTCTCTCTGGCTTACTACGGTAACATTTGTTACCAAAGCGATGTTATCAGTTTTGTTGAAATTTTTAAAATAGACACTCCTAAAAACATCTGTCCTCTCTCATGTGGCTTCTTGCTGTCTCTGGCCTGCCAATAAACCAGTGGGGACAGATACCAGGGCTGAGAGGCAGGGACCTGGAAGGCTCTTCTTCCTGACCCCAGAGGTGAGGGCACCATTTGGCTGACTTTGACTGGAAGTCCGGGGAGAGACAACCCCCCCCCCCAGCAACCCCACCCCACCACCGCCCCAGGCAGCTGGATGCTGAATATACCGCATCTGGCACACCTAGCCTCCCAGCAAACAGTTCAGGGGCGTAATTATTCCTCAACCTGTCCGGTTTCTAATCTTTCTCCAGGGCCTTTCAGTGACTTGTTCTGTGAAGGAGAACAGCTTGTTGGGTTTTCCCAGGATGTCTCTCTGGGATTGTTACAGTTTTCGTGATTCTTTGGTTGCTGTTTAGACTTTATCATCCCTGACATGTGACTTCCTTATCTTTACGGGGCACACTTTTCTTGGACTGAGGAGAGCCTGAGCATGTAAGCAAGTTCTTCCCTTCTCTTTGAATGTGATCTATTTCTTGAAACTGTGGAATGGAGAGAGTGTGGATTTTTTTTTTATGTTTATTTATTTTTAGGGGGAGAGGGGAACAGAGAGAAAGACTCTCAAACAGGCTTCTCACTGTCAGCACAGAGCCCGATGCAAGGCTTGAACTTATGAACCTCGAGATTCAGACAGGAGCTGAAATCAAGAGTCGGACGCTTAATCGACTGAGCCACCCAGGTGCCCTGAGAGCATGAATTTTTGAGTCAGGCAGAGTTGGTTTCAGACTTAGTCCTGAAACTCACTGGCTATATAACAGTGTGCAAACAGTATAACCTGGCACAGAGCAAACAGTCCATAAATGTGAATTTTCATTTCCTTCCTTTTACTAGAAAGAGACAGTATCTAGTTCTGGGGTCTGAAAACCTAGCTGGTGTTGGCCCCTCACCAAGAGCTAGTCGCCATAAAATCTGAGAGCTTAAAATCAGCACCATTCTTTGCTGGAAGCAAAATTGGCTTAAAATTTGTCATGGAAAGGGGCACCTGGGTGGCTTGGTTGGTTGAGCATCCACCTTCGGCTCAGGTTATGATCTCACGGTTTGTGAGTTTGAACCTGCTTTGGGCTCTGCGCTGACCGCTCAGAGCCTGGAGCCTGCTTCAGATTCTGTGTCTCCCTCTCTCTCTGCCCTTCCCCTACTCACACTCTGTCTCTGTCTCTCAAAAACGTTAAAAAAAAGTGTGTTTTTTTTTAATTAGTCATGGAGGGTGTGCTGCAGATGACAACTCCCCGCGAGTGGGATCCGAGATCTATGCCTTTGTCGTGATGTCTCCAGCTCCTACCCAGCACGGGGACTCGACAAATGTCGGTTGACCGAATGAGTGAATAGATGGACAAAGGGATGAGTGAATCATCCTTCTAGAATGATGAAGGACTTGAGATGAAAACTAAATGTCAAAGTAATCAAATAATTTGTAATATGTGAATCTTATTTCCAAAAATCTATCTGATCCCTGAGACACTAATAACAAGTTGATGATGGAAGCACACAACGTGGGGGGTGGGGGGTGGGGGGCGTGCAGAGGGTAGCAGAGCCTTGAGAGCAGGTGGACTAAGGAGGTGGCTGGCTGGCAGGAGTTAATTGTTAGGGCAGTCAGGAGTCAGCAGGGAAGGCACGAGAAGGAGGGGCCCTGTAATTACTATTGTTTGAGCATAAACACATGTGGTTTTTTCTGGCACATAATTGCTGTGTTTCTGGGTTGCAGTGGTAGGTTGTGACTGCTGGAGATGTTTTGGAGGAACTTCAGATGCCTAAGCTCGGCTTTGCATCACCAGATGGTTTCCTGCCGTTGGCCGTCTCTGGCCTCAGCAGCAAGCTCCCTGCCTGTCTCCCGTTTCCAGCCTCGCCCCATCGCGGTCCTTTCCAAATCACAAATCACAGTGACCTTTCCCAATCGCAAATCAGATCTTAGGAACCTCCCCGCTTAACACTTCCCGTTCCTATTTCCATTGGAACAAAAACCCCAACACCTGAGTGCTAGTCCCAGCCCCTGCGGCGTGAGCAGCCCTCGCTGCCCCCTCCAGGGCCTCCCCTCACGTGTGTGACCTTGCAGGGCTCTGATGGCTCCACCGCTGTTCCAAGCCGGTGCCCAGCTCCTGACCTCTGTCTTTCCCTCTGTCTGGAAAGCTCCTCCTGCCAGGCAGGCTCTTCCTCCCCCCTCAGCTCGCAGATTTTTCCATTCCCCACAGTGCCCTCCTCTGACTTTCTGAGCTAAGGAGTTCTCTCCTGTCCTCCCTGCTTCTTTACATGCTTATTTTCTCCGTGTCACTTAGGTCTACCTGAAATCATCTTACTAGTTTATCTTTTTAGAGCTGTTTTTGTTTATTTTCCCTTTCCCTGATAGCACATAAGGCTTAGGGGTTTACATCCATCTGTCCCTGGCACAAAGTGGCCATGACAGGTGCTCAAAAATTATTTGTTAGGTGAATAAATAAATAAAATCTGTTCCACGGAGAATAAATAAGCTCATGGAGCAGAATCTCTGCCACACTGTCACCATCATTTGTTAGAAAGTGGGGGTGCGACCGTTCCTGCAGGGAGGAGAGAGAAGCGTCCGGAGCAAGGAGCTTAGAGGCTGCCCCAGTCTTCTAGGAACCTAACCTCTGAGGGGCGATTGCCCTGCATGACACAACTGTTCCAAGAAGCTCCTTAGGAGTCCCTGAAACTGCAGGAACCCCGAAGAGCTAGTAAATCTGGAAGCTGTCAATGACCCCACTGCCCCAGAATCCTGTTACAAGCAAAAATGGGTTTGCTTGGTAACTGTCCTCACAGCTGACGTGAACACCAGTTTGGATGCCTGTACTAGTCAGCCCTCTTGGGTAAGAGTAATGGCGTTGCTTAGAAAAGTTCAGTGGCGATGACAACGGAACCCGGGTATCTAAACAAAATGGGGATTTACTAGAAAGATATGAGAGGCTCATGCTTCTAGGAGGACGGACTGGCCTGATAAAGTCAAGAAGTAAGGAAATGCAGGGCAGAGCAGGTGAGCCACCGGGGACGGGAATGCAAGCCAAGAAGGGTGCAGAGGCAGGAAGCCCATCCGGTTTCCCAGGCACAGTAGGTGGGCCCCTGCCTTCCCTCTTCCGTTCTTTTCAGGGTTGAGAAAGGGCAACCTTGTCTGAAGCAGGATGTCCACAGATTACGGAAGCAGTGCACTCTCCCCTGCCAGCTCTGCCTGTTGAAAAACGAAGAGGTGACGGCAACACCTTCGTCATTCACCTCCACAGGACGTGATTACGCCCAGGCCTTGCCAGGGCCACAGGGCAAAGTGGCTCCGGCCGCAAAGCGTGTGTCACAAAGTCACATGCTTGCAGGGACCAGCGGGTCAGGGAAAGCCAGCTGGGCGAGAGACAGCTCGGGGGATGACGCCCCTGCTGAGCAGAGATCAAGCCCAGCCAAGGCGTCCCACCCCGGGTGTATTTGTGGGAGGATCGTGTGGTTTCTCCCTTCAACATATTGATGGAATGGATTCATCAGTGGCTTTCCTGATTTTGAAGCAAGCTCCAGCGGTGTGACGCAGCTTGTGAGAGCCAAGTGTTTAACGTTCAGGAGTTTTCAAGCCAGTTGAAGTCATGTTGGTAGTTTAAAATTAGCACCATTCTTTGCTAGTGCAAAATTAGCTTAAAATGAACTATGCTTTAAATTAGTCATGGTGGGGGGCGCCTGGGTAGCTCAGTTGCTTAAATGGCTGACTTCGACTCAGGTCATGATCTCACGGTTCGTGAGTTCGAGCCCTGCATAGGGCTCTGTGCTGACGGCCCGGAGCCCACGTCACCTTCTGTGTCTCCCTCTCTCTATGCCCCTCCCCCACTCACACTCTGTCTCTTTCTCTCTCAAAAATAAAACATAAAAAAAATTAAATTAGTCATGGTGGGAGTATTTACACCACGGGAATTGACAAATGCTACAAATCAGGCCTTTGGGGTTTTTGTTTCGTTTTAAATCTTTCCCAGAGAGCAGGTTGTTAAACCACTGCCCTATGGCTTGTATTCCTGAAATAAACTGTGCTTCGTCTTATGTATTCTTATTTTTTTAAGTTTGAGAGAGAGAGCACATGCATACGCAGGTGTGCAAACAGGGGAGCACCAGAGAGGAAACCCCAAGCAGGCCCCGTATCACCAGCACAGAGCACAACTTGGGACTTGAACCCACAAACTGTGAGATCATGACCTGAACCGAAACCAAGAGTCAGATGCTTAATCCACTGAGCCACCCAGGCACCCTTTATTGTAGTATTTTTTTTTTTTATCATTACTGGATTTTATTTTTAATCATAAATGAGATTGGTCTGTAGTTCTTTTTTATGGTGGGGGGGACGTCCTTTATCAGCTTTCCATGTTTCTGCATGGCTCAGGTTGAATCTCTGATTCTCAATCATCTGAGGAATATTTTAAAATGCAAATGCCCAAGTCATGTACCTGATTAATTAAATCAGAATCTCTGGGGGTGGGGCTCAAATACCAGTATTTTTATTTTATTTTATTTTATTTTATCTTATTTATTTATTTATTTAAAAAATTTTTTTTAACGTTTATTTTTGAGACAGAGAAAGAGCATGAACAGGGGAGGGTCAGAGAGAGGGAGACACAGAATCCGAAACAGGCTCCAGGCTCTGAGCTGTCAGCACAGAGCCCAACGCAGGGCTCAAACTCATGGACCGCGAGATCATGACCTGAGCTGAAGTTGGCCGCTTAACCGACTGAGCCACCCAGGCACCCCCAAATACCAGTATTTTTAAAAGCTCCTCAGATAATTCCCATGTTCAGTCAAGATTGAAAACCACTGCCCCCCACTGCCCTAGCCTAGGGCTTCTTAAACAATGCAGAGCCTCATTTAGTGGGTCTAAGTGGGGGGTGGGGATTCTGCATTTCCAACCAACTGCCAGGGACGCGGATGCCACTGGTCCCTGGACTACACTTCGAGTGGACAAGATTTTGAATAATCTTGTAATTATCTGTATTTCAAAAGTTAGATAAGATCCAGCTGTGCAGCCATTTCATCAATGCCTTTTCATTTTTTAAAAATTTATCTGAGAGAGAGAGAGCAAGTGAGAGTGTGCACCCATGCACAAGCAGGGGAGAGGGGCAGAGGGAGAGAAAGAGAATCCTGAGCAGGCTCCACGTTCAGCACAGAGCCAATGTGGGGTTCCATCCCACGACCCTGGGATCGCGATCTGAGCCCAAATCGAGGTGGATGCTCAACAGACTGAGCCACCCAGGTGCCCCCCAATGGCTTTTTCAACAGCAAATCTCATTATTTTTTCTAATCTCTTCCATAGTCATTGATTTATTTATAGTTTCCACTTCTTTCTGTGTCAATTTTGCTATTTTGCATTTCTCAAAAAACCTATTTTTTCTAGGTTTTCAAATTCACTGCCAGAGTGACATGTGACATTTAATAGTCCCTCATCATTTTAAACACCCCTATATCTGTAGTTACAACAATTCATATTCAAAAGTTTGAAAAATATTGAGACAATCAACCAAACATCTGTGACTGACTGATCCTTGGACTTCCAATTTGAGATCCTTCCAAAGACCCCGAATTACTCCACCATTTCTCTGGTTTTTAAGTCGTTGCTGACTCCAGAAGATTCCATTAAACTAGTTACTGAAGAGGTAATCTCAGAAACAATTCCGGAGCTGGTCACAGTTAACCCTATAATTCAATCACTTTATATTACAGGTGGGGAAACTGAGGCCCATAGGGGAGTATGACTTATTCACTTATAATGGAAAGATTAAAAGTAGAATGCAGGATGTCCAGGAATCCAGTCGGGGATAGGAGACATATCACCATTACATCCTTAGTGTAGCCCCCACAATCCAACAATTTAAGAATGGTCACCAAATGTGAAATGATGTATAAAGTAGGGTGTTTATCTGGCACCCATGGCCTTTGACATTGAGACCATTTTTGTCGTGTTCACACCTTTTTTCTATAACCCTGAGAAGGTGATGTAATTAAGAAACCAATGATTGGAGCTGTTGTGCACTGTTTGTGGGAGCATAGAATGGCATAGCCACTGTGGACAACAGTACGGTGGTTCCTCAAAGAATTGAAAATAAAATTACCCTATTATTCAGCAATGCTACCTCTGGGCATATATCCAAAATACACAAAAGCAGAGTCTCAAAGAGATAGTTACACACTCGCGTGCACAGCCGCCATTATTCACAATGGCCAAAATGTGGAAGCAACTCAATTGTCCATTGACACATGAATGGGCAAGCAAAATGTGCAATATACATGCAATGGAAGATTATTCGGCCTTAACAAAGAAGGGAATTCTGACCTGTGTACAACCTGAAGGCAAAAGGGAGTTTTTCCCAGAGCCCGTGAGCCCACACTCATTCACCACCGATGCACTTGGAGCTCCAGTCTCTCCCATTGAGCAGAAAGCCGAGGCCCACCTGCTCGTGCCACTGAAACTGCCATCAGAGCTGCTGGAGCCCTCAGCGTCCCCTCGCCACCGCCTCGCCCCCGCCCCAGGACCCCAGCAGTGCACGGCCCACAACCGTCTACCACAGCTGCTGTCGATGTCACAAAGAGGGGCCGGGGAGAGGGCATTTCTCCCACCCTCCTGCCTTCCAACCGACTCACACAAGGGCCTTGCGCCGGCAGAACCTAACTGGCACGGAACCCAGCTGGCAAGGAAGCTTGGAAAATGCGGTTTCCAGGCTGCCATCCTCTGAGATACAGAGGAGAACGTGGAAAGGCAGCAATGAGGCTGAACGGCCGCAGACCATAGCCGGGTGTAGTTACCAAGAGGGAGTGATGAGGCAAGGAGGCGGATCTGAACATCAAGTCTTGAGATTCACACACGTCCCACCAAGTAACGCTCAGCAGCCCTGACTGGTGGGGGGGGGGGGGGGGGCACAGATTCCATCTGGCACGGCCCTGCTTCTCTGGTCTTTCCATAAAAACCGCCTAGCCCAGAGGAGACTCCTGTGCTGGCCTCAGGAGGGAAGCTGGAGGTTGTGGAGTCCTCCCTGCGGAAGAGCTCGATGTGCTGAGGGTCTTCTGTGAGGTCAAAACAGCCTAGAAACCTGAGACCCCGTTTAGGAGCTGCGGTAGTCTGCTCGGCTGCCATAGCAAAATACCACAGGCCGGGCAGCTTGAACGGCAGGCATTTATTTTCTCACGGTTCTGGACACTGGAAGTCTGAGCTCAAGGTGTAGGACTGAGACCAGTCTCCCTGGCTTGCAGACAGCCACTTTCTAGCCTCGTCCCCACACGGCCTTCCTTATCTCTGTGCGCACGTTCCTGGTGTTTCTTCCTCTTCCAAGAAAGACACCAGCCTTGTTGGATCAGGGCCTACCCTTATGGCCTCATTTAACCTTAATTACCTCTTTAAAAGCTCTATCTTCAAACACGGTCACATTGGGGATTTAGGGCTTCAAGGCAAGAACTGGGAAGGGGAGGGCGGTGGGCACCGTTCAGTCCATAAGAGGAGCCAAGTGGATATTTGTGACTCACAATAAACAGAGACCGGGCTGTTAAGTACTGGTCAGGAACCTGCCAATCACCCCCAACCCTCTACCCCCAGTTAAAACCTATTTTGGCCTTCTGTTCATTTATACAGGCAGGCATGTACTGGAGGCATGGATGTTGACATCAGGCAGATGATTACAGAGAGACAGTGGCATACTCACAGCAGTGAGGGCACAGGCACCCAGAAGAGAGCTCCCCACTCAGGCTGTTGGTGGGAGGCAACACAGGCAAAGATCCCAGGTAAGTGTTCCCGGAGAAGGAGACCCTAGAGCCCGATCCTGAAATAGGAGACGGACTTATCCACTTGAGAAGGGGATTCGTTTAACCAGCAAGCTTCCAAAAGCCCCAAGCGTCCCTATTTGACCAGAGCCATCCCGGAGGGAGCTTAGAGTCCGTGTACAACATTTCTACTTAAGATGTGGGCCGCTGGATCAGGAATAGGAGAATCACCTGAGAGCTCGTTAGACCCTCAGGGCCCATCCCAGACTTACTGAATCAAAATCCATAATTGAACAAGATTCCTAGGAGATTTGTGTGAAGATTAAAAGTTGGGAAACACTGATCAAATACAAAACTATTGTTTCACAGAAGGAAAAACCAAGGCCCAGAAAGACGACATGGTCCTTTTAAGATGACACAGCATTTACAACAAACAAAAAAGTCCCGAATCTAAGCCCCTGTCCCTGCCTTGCAAACAACCTTCCTACCGTGGACTGACATATTTACCAGCTCACCTGAGACTGCTATGTCACATTCTGATGCTGACCTTTGTACTCAATGAGCCCTTGGAGGGCTTGTTAGTAACTCTCACTCACGAGGTGAAAACGAACTTGTGGGGGGTGGCTCCCAACAATATACCTCAGTTGATGCTGTTCTGCCTTCCGTTTGGGATGGTCTTGACTGCTTTCTGGCAGGCTCCCACAATGTCTGTATTTTCCTGGGGGTTCACTATTCTCCCTGGTGTTGTTGCCACGATCGCTGCCTCTACCTACAAGACACTAAGTTCATCCTAGCACCTGGGACCCCAGTACCAACTCAGGTGGCCCTTGTAGGCCCATCTTCCATATTCAATGTGTGTCTGTTTCTTATTATTCCAGTTTATTTCTTTATGTGGTAGCCACCACCAATTGTCTGGGTCAGGGACTATCCTTGAACTTGGTTTAAGGTATTTTGAGACTCTTGGTGCCCCTTGTACACCTCACAAAAGCATATGCAAGTACTTCTTGAAGTAAGGTACTTTCAATATAGAGCCCTCAAATAAGCCAACAAGGTAGATCAACAAGGCACATTTGTTGATATCTTTGGGAACAGGAAACTATAGCAACTGATACAGTCTTCCCAGAACTAAGTAGAACTTCTAAGGGAAAAAAATGCAATAACCAAAAGACATATAAGCATACCTACAAATCTCAATGGATAACTTTAACCCTAAAAGAAATACAACTGAAGACAGAATTAGAGAATTGGAAGATAGCTCTGAAGAAATTCTTCAGAGCATCATTCCAACAGCTAAAAAAGATAGAAAATGCAGAGGTGCCTGGCTGGCTCGGTTGGGGGAGCGTGCAACATTTGATCTCAGGGTCGTGAGTTCAAGTCCCATGGTGGGTGTAGAGATTATTTAAAATAAATAAATAATTTGTAAAAAAAAAATTAAAAAGAGGGAAAATGCAGAAGGAAAGATAAGAGACATAGAAAATATATTTTAAAAGTCTAACATATGTTTCAGGACACCTGGGTGGCTTGGTTGGTTAAGCGTCTGACTTGATTTCGGCTCAGGTCATGATCTCACAGTCATGGGATCAAGCCTTACACTGTGCTCCATGCTGAGTATGGAGCCTGCTTGGGGTTCGTTCTTTCTCTCTCTTTTTCTCTCCACCCCTCCCCCAAGCTGTGTGCGCTCTCTCTCTCCAAAAAAAAAAATAAATAAATAAACATTTAAAAATAAAATAAAAGTCTAACATACATTTTATCAGAGACTCGGAAGGAGGAGTGAGAGAGAAGGGGGTGGAAGCAATCCTGAAGATGTAGTGAAGGTCTGAAAAGGTGACCCTTACAGCACTGATCAAGAGTAAAAGGTCTGCTGAAAAGAAACAGATGGTCTCCATGTGTGTGCCTAATGGTGGGTTCTTTCTTCCTCCCTGGAACCGGAGAAGCCGAATCAAAGGGCTGAGTTTCACCTCCAGTCTCATCCTTGGCTACAATACCCCCTCCCCCCAGTTGTCTTTTGTTGTTGTTGTTGTTATTGTTGTTGTTTTTCATCTGTTTCCAGCAGGTCCTTATGCTATATGTGAAAATTTTTTTAAAAATTCAGTGTTTATTTTGGATTTTACATACATGGCAGACAATCTTTAGGTAAAAATGTATAGTCCACTGAATAAGAAAGTGTTTTCTTTTTTCTGGCATTGTTGATGTTAGAGATATCTGGGACAGGAAACAAACCCCTTTGGAGTCCGAGTGGCAGGCCTGTTGCCAATGGCTGTGTGGTTTGTGCACTGCACAAACATACTGATGAATGAGCACTTTTATGCAAAATAGAAAACAGTACTGCTCTGGGCAAGTGCAGCTCGATCATAGCTTGTGGAGCACCTTGGTGTGGAAGGTGCCCTCTGGCAGACAGTCCCTGTAGCCAGAGGACACAGCGTGACCAGGAGAGCTACGGCTGGTTTCAGATCCCATCCTCTCAAGCTGTGTAACACCAGGGTGCCCCACCAAGCTATGATTGAGTTGTACTTGCCCAGAGCAGGACTGGTTTCTATTCTGCATAAAAGTGCTCATTCATTAGTGGGGTGCTACCAAACTGTCCACTGGAGAAATGTCTGATAAAATATGAACCCCAAAATACATAAAGAACTTATCCCACTCACCACCAAAAAAACAAAGAATCCAGTAAAAAAAAAAAAAATGGGTGGAAGACATGAACAGACATTTCTCCAAAGAAGACATCCAGGTGGCCAACAGACCCATGAAAAGATGCTCAACATCACTTGTCATCAGGGAAATGAAAATCAAAACTACAATGAGATATTACTCACAGCAGTTGGAATGGCTAAGATAAAAAAAAAAAAATACAAGAAACAGGGGCTCCTGGGTGGCCCAGTTGGTATAGAGCATCCAACTCTTGATTTCAGGGTCGTGAGTTCAAGCCCCACATTGGGCGTGGAGCCTACCTAAAAACAAAAAACACAAGAAGCAAGTGTTGGTGAGGATACAGAGAAAAAGGAATCCTTGTGCACTGTTGGCAGGAATGGAGACGGGGGCAGCCACTGTGGAAAAAGATATGGAGGTTCCCAAAAAAGTTAAAAATAGAACTATTCTATGATCTAGTAATCACACTACTGGGTATTTACTCAAAAAATACAAAAACACTAATTCAAAGGGCTACATGTGTCCCTGTGTTTATTGCAGCATTATTTACAATAGACAAATTATGGAAGCAGCCCAAGTGTCCGTCAACAGATGAATGGATAAAGAAGATGTGATATAGATAGATAGATAGACAGATAGATAAATAGATATAGTATAATGCTAAGTGAAGTGAGTCCGAGAGAGTCAAGTACCATATGAGTTCACTCATATGTGGAACTTAAGAAACAAAACAAATGAACAAAGGGGAAAAAAGAGAGAGAAACCAAGAAACAGGGAGGCTATAGGGAGAAAACTGATGGTACCAGAGGGGAAGCAGATGGGGGGATGGGTAACATAGGTCAAGGGGATTAAGAGTACACTTACCATGATGAGCACTGAGTAATGTATAGAACTTATGAATCACTATATTGTACACCTGAAACTAATATAACGCTGTATGTTAACTACACTGGAATTAAAGTCAAAAACTTAAAAAAAGAGGGGCTCCTGATTGGCTCTGTCGGCTAAGTGTCTGACTCCTGATTTCAGCTCAGGTCATGAACTCATGGTTTGTGAGTTCAAGCTCTGCACTGGGCTTGACACTGACAGTGCAGATCCTGCTTGGGATTCTCTCTTTCTCAAAATAAATAAATAAATGAAAAAAAAAACAACCTTAAAGAAAGATGAATCCATTCTCAGTTATCTCGCAAGGGCAAGCCAAAGCTAGGTAATTGTGTGTGTGTGTGTGTGTGTGTGTGTGTGTGTGTGTGTGTGTGTGTGTTGTGTGTGTGTGTGTGTGTACGTGGTTTCCCATGCCTTGTCAGGCAACTAATGCCCAGGTTTACCTGGCACTAGGGGGTTTCCTGTGATGTAGGACTGTCCTAGCCAACTGGGATGGCTGTTCACCCTGCTTTTGGGAATTCCCACAAGTTGGGCAACCTTGGACTGTTATTACATGAAGGACTGAAATTCCTAGTGTTTTCCCTTTCTCTTCCCCTGTGGTTCCCAGGCCTCGGGCTGGGTTTAAAGGGTACGGGCTGTGTCACAGTGGGAGGAAGTCTTCCCATGCAAAGTATGCATCTAACGGGGATGTTCCAGGATCAGCTGCTCAGAATTCTTGGTTGACTTGGAAGGTTACTTTTCTCCCCATGCATCCCTCCCAAAGGTGCTGCCTGACTACTACTCATTGTTTCTTACTCTTTGTTCTGTTCTCTTTTTTCTAACTCGGTCCTGCACGCCTTCAGAACACTATTTCTCCGCTCTTTGGGTCCCCGAATACAAAAGACCCCTTTCCTAATCTGACCCCTGGTCTACCTCTGAGCTTCCGGTTGTTTTTTTAAATTGCCTTCCTCCCTCCTGATTATAAAAGTATATATATTTGTTGTAAAATATTTAGAGAGTACAGAAAAGAATTAACATTTTATTGTACTACATTTCTTACCAGTATTTTTTCTAAGAATATTTTTATATAGTTCAGAACAGACTGTATAATTTTATATTTGGATCTTTTTTAAGATTAGCACTGAAACATAAACATTGTATTAAAATGTTAAAGACATTTTCCTATGACAGTCACATCAGCAGGATGGCAGACTAGGAAGGCACAGGCTTTCCTTCCCCCACAGAGGTACACAGGTTAACTACATGTATGGACCAAAATACCTCTGTGAGAACTGTACAGACCAGCTGAAAGCTACAACACCCAAGCCCTTGTAAAACCAAGAAAGGACTCCAGCAAAAAGGAGATGCTACAATATATAAAGAACTCCTATAACTCAATGACAATGGCAAACAACAAAAATGGAATGGACATTTTCCCAAAGATGGTATACAAATGGCCAAGAAGCATATGAAAAGATTCTCAACAGCACTAGTCATCAGATAAATGTGAATCAAAGCCACAGTGAGATGGGGCACCTGGGTTGCTCAGTCAGTTAAGCATCCAACTCTTGATTTCGGCTCAGGTCATGATCTCATGGTTCACGAGTTCGAGCCCTGCATTGGGCTCTCTGCTGACAGTGGGGAGCCTGTTTGGGATACTCTCTCTCTCTCTCTCTCTCTCTCTCTCTCTCTCTCTCTCTCCTCTCCCCTGCTCATGCTCTCCTCCTGCCCCCCCCCCCCTTTAAAAATATAGATAGATAAACATTTAAAAAACCCACAATGAGAATGTAAACTGGTGCAGCCACTCTGGAAAACAGCATGGAGATTCCTCAAAAAATTAAAAATAGAACTACCCTACAACCCAGAAACTGCACTACTAGGTATTTATCCAAGGGATACAGGAATGCTGTTTTGAAGGGGCACATGCACCCCAATGTTTACAGCAGCACTATCAACAATAGACAAAGTATGGAAAGAGCCCAGATGTCCATCGATGGATGAATGGATAAAGAAATACATATACAATGGAGTATTACTCGGCAATCAAAAAGAATGAAATCTTGCCATTTGCAACTATGCAGATGGAACTAGAGGGTATTATGCTAAGTGAAATTAGTCAGCGAAAGACAAATATCATATGACTTCACTCATATGAGGACTTTAAGAAACAAAACATATGAACATAAGGGAAGGGAAGCACAAATAATATAAAAACAGGGAGGGGGACAAAACAGAAGAGACTCTTAAATATGGAGAACAAACTCAGGGTTACTGGAGGGGTTGTGGGAGGGGGATGGGCTAAATGGGGAAGGGGCATTAAGGAATCTACTCCTGAAATCATTGTTGCACTATATGCTAACTTGGATGTAAATTAAAAAGTAAATAAATAATTAAAAAAAAAACCAAACCCTCAGTTTACTAACCACACAGCCCATCATAGCAACCCCTTCTAGGCCTGCTCACTGCCTTCCTATCCCTTTGGATAGTTCTTCCCTACATGAATAGCTTATTCTGTAATCAGCTAACAAACTGTCCTATCTCAACATCCTTGTTAAAACCAAATTTAAGCGTTTCATCCACCACTGAATTGTTTAAATACTTCTGATTTCTTGGCATGCTTTCAAATACGATTTTCTATTTTTTTCCCAAATATAAGTACTTCGAGTACTTAACACTTTGATTTTGGCCCAGTAAAGCTGATTTCACACTCCTAGCCTCCAAAAAAAAAAAAAGACTATTAAAATTGTGGAGGACTCCAAAGAATTTTTATGTGAGTTCTAGCTACCGATGTCTACCATATTGGAAATTAAAACTAAGAAATATCTAAAATGTGTGTTGATTCATTTCAGAATAACAATAAACCCACTACATGTGGGTTTAAATAACATACTTTTATATGAAAATGACTACATTTTCAGAGCTAAATAAATAAATAACCCACAATGAGATATCACTTTATATCCATTAGAATGCTACTATCAAAAATATACACATTAACAAGTGTTGCTGAGGACGTGGGGAAATTGGAACCCTCGTTCCAATTGGGTAGGACTGAAAAATGGTACAACCACTATGGAATGCAGCATTGAGGGTTCTTAAAATTTAAAAATAGACCTGCCATACAATCCAGCAATCCTACTTCTGGGTACACGGCCAAATGAGTTGAAAGGAGGGTCTCAAGAGATATTTGTACACCTGTGTTTATAGCAGCATTATCCGCTGTAGCAAAGGATAGAAGCAACCCAGATATCCATTGGCAGATGAATGGATAAGCAAACTGTGGTATATACACAAAGCGGAATTTTATTCAGCTTTAAGAAGGAATGAAATCCTGTTACATGCTACAACATGGATAAACTTTGAGGATGTCACACTAACTAAAATAAGCCCGTTACAAAAAAAGACAAAAAACGATACGATTCTGCTTATATGAGATGACTGAAGTAGTCAAATTCACAGAAACGTAAGGTATAATGGTGCTCACCAGAGCCTAGGGAGGGGAGGCGAAAAGGAAAATGGCATTAAGTGGGTACAACGTTTCGGATTTACAAGACAAAATTGTTCTTTTTTTTTTTTCAATTAAAAACAATGTTTATTTGTTTTGAGAGAGAGAGCATGAGTGAGTGGGGGAGGGACAGAGAGAGAGAGAGACAGAGACAGAGACAGAAAGAGAGAGAATCCCAAGCAGGTTCCGCACTGTCAGAGCAGAGCCCAACATGGGGCTTGATCTCACGAACCATGAGAGCATGACCTGAGCTAAAATCAAGAGTGGGATGCTTAACCGACTAAGCCACCCAGGCGCCCAGCAAGATGAAAATGTTGCAAAAGCTCTTTAACAATGTGAATACAGTTAACGCTACTGAACTGTCCGCTTAAAAATGGTTGATGATAAATTTTGTTATGCGTATTTTTCACCAGTTTAAAAACACTTCCTATATATAATGTCCACTGACTATATTCCATTTTGTCGTGTGATGTACTTCAGTTGGCTTATCCATTTCCTCACTAGTCATTTGGACCAGGGGTCAGCAAACTTTTTATTAAAGGACCAGTTAGAAAATACTCTAGGCTTTGCTGGCCATAGTCTCTGCTGTGAGAGCATGAAAGGAAATATAAACAATGTGTACGTGGGTGTGGCTGTGCTTCAGCGCAACTTTACTTACCAAAATGGGAGAAAGGCTGGATTTGATCCATGGGTCAAGGTGGCTGAACCGTGGTGTAGACTGTTTCTAATATTTAGTGTTACAACTCATGCTGCTAATAAACACCTTCGTAAAGGAGTCCTTATAGATATGTTAGCTTGTCTCGGAGGAAAGAATCCGACAAATTAATGCGAAACAAGGCATGACCATTTCTAAGGTCCTTGACACATACTCTGGGACACAGGTTAAAGCAGCTCTCTGAATAGCGACCTGACCCTGCTTCGGCAACATCCTGGACTCTGCGCAAGAGAATACCTGGAACTAGCCTATCTTTCGTTCTAAGCACACACCACAGGGTCAGCTCCCCTGAGTTTTCTCCATCCCTCCAAATCCTTCAGCCCCTTTGCACTCGGCAATCACACCAATCTCTTTCTTCCACAGATTGTCCCTCAGTCCATGCGCGGCCCTTTCCTCCCCGACCCCACTGGGAGCAGATGGCAGACTAAGTGGCAGAACAAGTGCGCTCATTTCAGCTCCTTCTAGAAACCCCACTAGAACGATAACAAAAGGGTTTTGCACAGGATAAAGTCATAAAGACATAATAGAATGGGGGGAGAGGGGACTTGAAAGCAGAGGGACGAGTAACAACTGACCTAGTGTACCTGAAAAGCTGAATCTGAAGCCAATAGTGATGAAAGGTAAGAAAGCAACTCAGTCTGCACGGAGAACTCCCAAAGGTTTTGTGCCTCAGGATCGTGGGTACAGACGGCATTGAAAATAGGTCTTTGAGGAGCAGTTATACCCCCAAGCCCCCTCCCCATGTCCCCAAGGCCAGACGACTGAACAGTCCCCACCCCAGAACAAGACTAGAGGCTAAACACAAAATGCGTCTCTTGGCCTAAGGGGACACACCAGGCAAAACGGAGGATGCACCACTATACGGTAAATAGTACTCCTAAACACTTTCCCAGAAAACTCTGTGAAAGCTTACGTGCCAAATGTTGAGATTCTCCCCACTCCACACTGGCTTGGCTCCCAGATCACGAGTAGCGTGGATGGCATCCACCCGGCAGGGGCTGAAAGCTTATTTTCGGGAGAGACCTAAAGATAGCAGACTAGAGGTTATACAAAGCAACAGCCTCGTCGGATCGCCACACCGGGAAGCCCACATTGACAGCTCCCCCTCGTGCTCAGAGATTCCCAGCAGCTCCCCGTTCTAAAATATAAATGGAAAACCAAGGATCACTACACATCTGAGAAAAGCTCCTAAAAATAAAGATAGAGACCAAAACAGGAAAGGGGAAAAAAGAGAGAAAACAGAGTGATGGTTAATTTAATAACCATGAGTTAGATGAATTCTTTCTCTCTGCCTCACTATCCTTGACCTGGGACTACAGCTCTTAGACTTCTTAGCCTTCTTGAGTGTGTGGGCCAGTTCCATACAGTAGTTCTCCCTCTCTCTCTCTCTCTGTGTATACATAAACTGTATACAATTGAGACTTGAACAACATGGGTTTGAACTGTGTCCATTTATATGCAGATTTTTTACAGCACAGTACTTAAGTGTATTTTCTCTTTATTATGGTCTTAACATTTTCTTTTCTCTAGCTTACTTTATTGTAAGAATAGAGTATATGATACAGGTAACATACAAAGTATGTGTTAATTGACCATTTATGTTATCAGTAAGGCTTGCAGTCAACAGTAGGGTTAAGTTATTGCAGATTATTTTACTAGCCCCTGTGTTGTTCCCGTGTCAACTGTATGTATCTATCTATATACCTATCTATACATAGGTTCTGTTTTTCTGGAGAACTCCGACTAATACACAGGGACACTGTACAGGGAGATAGCCTAAATTACACCTCGAGGAGAAAAATTAGAATTCAATTTTATTTTCCCTAATGAGACAAATTAAATATTAAAGAATATGATTTTGTCTGATAGGGTTGAGTTTTGAAGGGTCACAAATCATTGTACGGTCTAAGATTTTTTGGCCAACCACCAAAGAACCACGTTTTGTGCCTTTGGGGACAAAAGTGTCCCTGAGGAGAATGCATGCCCTGGAGAGATAGAAGACACTGCATCCATGAAACAAGACTAAGTTGCTATTTTTAAAACGAACAATGAAAGAATACAAAAGGGTTCCTGGAATTTAAAAGTATGAAAGCAGATGGGGTACCTGGGAGGCTCAGTCAGTTAAGCATCCGACTCTTGATTTCGGCTCAGGTTAGGATCTCACACTTGGTGGATCTGAGCCCCACATCAGGCTCCGTGCTGACAGTGCAGAGCCTGCTTGGGATCCTCTCTCTCTCTCAAAATAAATATAAACTTTAAAAAATATATAAAAAATAAAAATATGAAAGCAGAAGTTAAAAACTCAGTGAAGGATTGTGAATCAAATCTCCCAGAAAGCAAAACATGAAAAAAGAGAGATGGTGGAAAAAGAGAGAACAGACTGTAAAATTATAGTAGTGGTAGAGAAAGTTCGATGTTTAATAATAAGAGCCCCAGAAAGAGAATGAGCAGTGTGTGTGTGTGCGTGTGTGTGTGTGTGTGTTAAAACGTTTACTTATTTTTGAGAGAGAGCATGCATGCACGCGCACATGGGTCAGCAGAGAGGATAAGGCAGAAGGAGACAGAGGGAATCCCAAGCAGGCTTGTGCTGTCAGCGCAGAGCCCGATGAGGGGCTCAATCTCACGAAGGGTGAGATCATGACCAGAGCCAAAATCAAGAGTCAAGGCACTAACCAACTGAGGCACCCAGGCACCCTGAGTGTGAGCATGTTTTAAATTTTATTCATTTGAGGGGCGCCTGGGTGGCTCACTCGGTTGAGCGTCCAACTTCGGCTCAGGTCGTGATCGCACAGTCTGTGGGTTCGAGCCCCGCGTCAGGTTCTGTGCTGACAGCTCAGAGCCTGGAGCCTGTTTCCAATCCTGTGTCTCCCTCTCTCTCTGCCCCTCCTCCAGTCTCACTTTGTCTCACTCTGTCTCTCAAAAATAAATAAATATAAAAAAAATAAATTTTATTCATTTGAAAGGCAACAAAGGGAGTCTCAATTCAATAACTATTTCTAATCAGAGCTGACCATTTTGTCATAAGTTGTAAATTGTCTCATTTTGCCGGTCACAATGGTTTTCTAGACGTGCTTGGGAAGACACTCTAAAGGAGCTCTGCGTCACGTTCTCATCTCCACGGCCATGCCCTAAACCAGGGCATAGGACGCCTCTAATGCGAAGTGTGGAAATATTCTTTCCAAGTGATGGTGACAGTTGTCACGCTCAGGTTTTCCATAGCCTCTCTTCCTCTTTTTCTTTCCTCTGGTGCCGTGTGTTTGTGCTTGGTTTCCTAGCTGCCCCACTTTGGCTCAGTGAAGTCCCCTACCTCTGTGTGTGCCCACAGTCCTCCTACTCCTATATTCCAGCCAGGGTGACCCCACAGCACCCTGTTTCCAGTTGGTACCTACTGAACACTAGCTACTGAAATGCCACGTGTGTGAGAAGGGCAGAAAAGTGAAAATGTAGCTAATTTTGTGTTTAATGACTCATTTGGCTTCAGAAGCAGAGCCTATTTACGTTCATATTCAATATTTGCCTCCCAACAGCAAACACGGTCCCGCTTTACTCTCTCGGTGCACATGATTTCTTTCACAATTTTCCCTTTCTTGGTTGATGACTGTGAAATAGGAAGCTGAATGCTGTCAAAGATAACTATGAATAATGTGTGAGGCAAATAAGTATCCAGGCTGAGACCCTTCTCTTGCGTTGCCTTAATCCCTAGCAACAGTAAAAATGAATCCACGGAACCATTCAGGGATGGGGGAGGGGGGGGCTTGCAGACCCTCTCAGAACCTATTACCTAAAATGTTGCCCAAATTCAGTTGAAAGCAAACCACCTTCCACAGGTAAGGTATATTGAACGCTGGATAAAAGCATCCTTGCTATTTCCACAATGAGGCCAAAATTGATCATATGGGATAAAGTTGACCTAGAAAACACATTTGTAAGCATTTGCCTTCCTTTTCGATGACAATAAAAATGGACACGCTGGAAAGGCCAACGGGATTATTTAGCGTCTGGCGCCCCCTTGCGGCCTCTTTTGAGGACCCTATGCTTAAAAATGACAGGCTTCTGGAAGAGAAATTGGGGTTTAAGAAAAATGGGAGAGGTTATTTTCTTGGGGAATACAAACTAATAGAAATAACTAGCACTTGGCTGGCACATTTTAGTGAACAAAGCACTCCCAAGTGGATGATCTCGTTAAAGGCTGACAGCAGCCCTCTGCTGTAGGTGCCAAGAACTCAGCCTTACAGATGTGAAAACTGAGGCTCTGTAAAGCTGGCGACTTGTGTGGGGCAAGTCCTGGACTTGAACCCAGATTTCCAAACTCCAAACCATGTGATATAATTTTATTAGCATTATTTATGTAGTATATCAAAAACTCAAAACATATACCTAGTACTGTATAGTACAGTATACAGTATACATCGTATAGCATATATGTACTATACTATATATAGTACGGATACGAACTATATAATACTATGATACTTCTACTACTTTCTATAGTACTGTTAACTAGTACTCACTACCTTTCTGGAGCCGTTTTCTGTCTGTGAAAACAAGGCAATACTTGGTGCACTCTTTGTAGTCTGATTTAACAAATGCCGTTAGTTTTGCTACTAAACTGTGGCTTTGCTTTCCTGGGTCCCTGGCGCCCAAAATGTGGAAAGCCCTGCTGCTCTACTGTCCTAACCTGCGGTGAAATGATAAGAGGTTTGCCTGGGGAGAATCAACAGGAAGGCACAGAGGCAGTGGGACTGTAGCCATGTTTTTATTATGCTTAGCCTTATGTTTGTTGTTTCTTAATCCAATCCATTAGCTCATGGCTAAAACTCTGATGGACTACGTCACCTCATTCACTTAAGTAGTATATTTCATAGCCAATGTATTTTAAAGTTTTCATTTTTAAGCAATCTCTATACACAATGTGGGGCTTGAACTCACAACCCCAAGATCCAAGAGTCACATATTCCACCAACTGAGCCAGCTAAGCGCCCCTACAACCAATGTATTTTAGAGTGGGGTAACTGAGAGGTTACCTATGTCATCAGGCCAACTTTAAATACTCCAAGTGAAAACTTTGCAGCCTTTCCTTTATGGGGTAGGACTTTGGGGCCATAACTGCTCCTGTTAGTTAGTCTTATTCATGGGTGTCCCCTCAGCCAACTACTAGTGAAGGTAGAGAGGCCTTTTCTTACAGCCAGGGTCCTTACTAGCCTGTTCAGCTTTCTTGAGAACATCACTCCTGTCTCTCGGCATATGATCCGCCTCGGACCAGCAACCTCCAGTAGGTGTGCTTCTCAGCAGCTATCCCCATTTTACAAATGAGGGTAAATGATGAGGTCACGATTCCAAGTGACTTCTGATAACAAAAGCCCATGCTTATCCTACGCCCTACACAGCTCCCTACTTTCTACTTTAAATACCCTGATTTTATTCAGCTCAGCCACGGAAATCCAAGCAGCACTAGTCATATCTCATGGAGGGAAGGACTTTTGTGGAAGGCGCATCCTGGGGCTGAAGCTAGGAGTGGGGTTCACTCGGAGAAGGCTAGAGGAAGGAGCCCTGGACCGGAAGTGGGGACCCTGCGTCTGGTCGTGGCTCTCCTCTACCAGATGCTCTGGGGCCAGGCCTGACCCAAGATCTAGGAGAGGGCCCATGAACCCTGCAATAAATCCATCTTTACTAGCTGATTAAAAGAAAGAAAAAAAAAAAAAAAACACTGCAAGAGATAAACTCTGTACAATTCCTCATCGGTTTTGCTCTCACCTAGCAGAGCCATCTTTTAGCCCTCAAAAGAAAGGGAGAGAGTATATGAAGCAACAGACCAACAAGAGACCGGGGTTCCTCTTGCATCCCCTGCCCCATCCCCAGAAGCCACTCCCAAGAAGTCGGGCCCAGAGGGCAGGATGCCAGCCGGCACTCTGCCTGAGCCCCAACGCCTGCCCCGCTTCTCTCCAGGAGCCAGGATTGATTCTAGTCGTACAGACCGGCTAGGACTATTATGCAGCCCATTCCCCACTGGGACCTCCCTCCTCAGATGTGGCAACGGTGAAAGGGCCTTAGCTTGCTGCAGGTGCAGACCACAGTCAATGTACTTTACACAAATGTTCTCATAGACAAGCTCTCTGCAGAGGGGAAACAGGAAGGCTTATAGGATCTTTTGTTAGCGAGCCAACAGCGCTTGGATTTTATGTCATAGGGTAAAAGGCATTATTTGGAGATGCTTGGGAAACAGGTCAGCACACTAATTTAAGGATTTCCCCATATCCCACTGCAACACTAGCTGTGTGATTTTGGCCATGTTGGTCAATTACCTCCCAAGCCACTGCTTCATATCCCAGTGGGGACTTAGGTCAGTCCATCCACCGTATTCCTGGAGAAACTGCATCGGGAAGACGGCCTTCCCCTCTCTCCCTGGGGCAGTGTGGCCAGGGCCTGGTTCAATTACAAAGGGTCTCAAGAATTAGGCAGGGAGCCATGGTGGGTTCTCGAGTCATAGCAAAAGCTGTATTTGTGAAACACTGGTCTTGAAGAGGCACATAAATGAACTGAAGCGGAGAAAAACGGGCAAATAGGAGACACTGGAAAAAGAGAACAATCCTTCAGGCTAAAAATACATGTGGATGTGTTATTTCAGTCTATTTGGCCTCATTTTTCCACAGGCCTGCCTGACATGCTGCCTGGGGGCACACTTACAGACTCGCAGTAGTGACGGCAAGAATCTCTTTAAGCGCTTATGCTTTTCCCTTCGTGGAATTTCAGTCAGACAGCCTGGCTGCCCTACATTATACCATCAAACTTTCTTTACTTTTCAGGCCTGGAAATTTTATTTGCATTGTTGTAATATACACACACACTTGCTACCCTTCCATATAAAAATTATATATGCTCATTTTTAAAAAGTTAAAATATAAAAAATATACAAAATAGAGTTACTTCAAACTTTCCTCTTCAAGGGGAGGCACAAATGTCAACCTTGTGAAAGGTCAGGACTTGTGACCCAGGCCCAGGGTCAAGGGTGTTGGGTTCTTAGGACACTTTCGGAATTTGCTCTGAAGAAAAACCCTCGGCACACACAGGCCTTCTTTTTTATTCACCGTCTCACGAAACACATATTCATTCACCACTTCTTCGTAACCTGTGTCCATAAAGAGCTGAGCCAGGAATTCTGTAAAGAAGCAGATCAACAATGCTCATGGTCTTTTGTTTGTTTACTTATTTTTGAGAGAGAGACAGAGAGAGCGTGCAAACATAAGCAGGGGAAGAGCAGAGGGAGACACAGAATCTGAAGCAGGCTCCAGGCTCCAAGCTGTCAGCACAGAGCCCGATACGGGGCTCAAACTCACAAACCCTGAGATCATGACCTGAGCTGAAGTTGGAGGCTTAACTGAGCCGCCCAGGTGCCCTTGTGACGCTCATGGTCTTGATACTACGTTTGCTCTGAGGTGGTAAAGGGGGCGGGGGGGGGGGCAGGGAGGAGGGCTATGGTATTTTTTTAATATAACAAAAACTCCAGTGCTAAAATTTAAAGAAGGTTTTGTTTTAGAAAGTAACACACTCCTACTTCTCATCTCACACCCAAATAGAAACCCCCAACTAAATAATTTCATCAGAAAAGTTTAAGGACAACCTGGAGTATGGCCACCTTGCCCTATTATTATGAATCCCCAAATACCAATGTCTGAGTAAAAAGAAACAATATTCAATGTGGCTATATTCATATAAAGTCTTCACGTGTTCAGTTTGTTTGCACCAAGCACCTCACCTATCCTAACACGAAGGAGGAAATTCTGTAACCAGAGTGGCGGGGAAAATCCCTTTGTAGTGATATACCCTAAGGAAACTTTAACCCAAATAATACATCACTACATGTTCACTGAAACCAACAGAATGGCCATGTAGTGAAAGTGAAGACCCTTAGAGCCCTGCTTCTGAGGACACGCTCTGACGTACTCTGCAGACATCACTACATCTTCTCAATTATTTACAATTGAGATTTCAGTAAACAGGAGCATGAATATTTTTAACTTTCCCCTGACATTTTCTGGCTTTGCAGTTTTAATGGTAATCACTCATTTCTGATTTCCTTCTACATCCAAAAGAATACTTTAAGAAATACAAACGGTTGTAAAAATAGAGTTTAAGAAGGTAATTATTTTGTGGTCCAAATGATTAAGTAGGCTTAAAACGAATAGTTCAAAATATCTAGTATAAGACTGAAATAATGTTCGGGGGTTGGATGCTTTTCTTATCAAAATGACTTTTTAGGGGCCCCTGGGTGGCTCAGTCAGTTGGGTGGCCAATTTCAGCTCAGGTCACAATCTCGTGGTTTGTGAATTCGAGCCCCGCATCAGGCTCTGTGCTGACAGTGCAGAGCCTGGAGCCTGCTTCAGATTCTGTGTCTCCCTTTCTCTCTCTGCCCCTCCCCTGTGTGTGCTCTGTCTCTCAAAAATGAATAAATATTAAGGAGGAATTTTTAAAAAATGACTTTTTAAAGACCCCTATAGTAAATTTGCATACTTAAAACCTTTATACAAAAAGGTTTCTTGCCTTTATAACCTGGGAAGGTAATCTCCAGGTATTATATTTGTCTTTTTTTTTTTTTGAGTTTATTTATTTGTTTTTAGTAACCTCCACACCCAGTGTGGGGCTTGAACTCATGACCCCCAAGATTAAGTCACATATGCTCTTCTGACTGAGCCAGCCTGGTGCCCCATCCTACCTGTTTTCTTTGTGACTGGACGAAGTGAGGATCCGCATTTGCCCTCCCCCTTTTCCAGCACATTTCCTGGTAGGGCAGCCACGTGGCATGTCAGAGCCTGTCCACTAACCTGGGCTCACTAACTAGACACTGTCACCAGAGGAGGCTTGTGAGCTCACCACGGCCAGGGCCGCGTCCCTGTTGTCCCAGGTGCTACGTGGTGCGCGTCGGAGACTGTTCCAGCCGGGACCTTGCGCTACGTGCAGCCGCCCCCGCCTCCGGCCAGCACCCCAGTGATAATGCAAGCAAGTAAACAATTAAAGACAAATTCCATTAATCTTACCATCAGTAAAAAAATACGATCTGGTTCCATCTTGTCTAGCATAAAAGTTTTCTCCAAGTTTGCTGCCAGCTTTAAACCTAAGCATGGCATGATCATATAGCCCATAGTCACGAAACAAGACACTTTTGCCTGGTTTTAATACCTATGAAACAAAAGCAGGCGGCACGTAACTCTGGGGAACCCAGGCAAATAAAACTTAT
Organism: Puma concolor; assembly: GCF_028749965.1. Lineage (NCBI taxonomy): Eukaryota > Metazoa > Chordata > Mammalia > Carnivora > Felidae > Puma > Puma concolor. The sequence continues at coordinate 26,232,533 of NC_141675.1, read as the reverse complement.
TCAAATAAAATAAAATCTGATTGATTCAGGGATTAAGATATCTTACATTTGTGATAATTATGAAAGGAACCAGACTGAACCATCCATAGTTTGAAGGGAAAACAGCCCCCTAATCAAAGGTATAGCAAGACCTGCGGGGCCCCATGCATTAGAGGGATACTTCTTGAGCACCTACAAGGTCCAATGTCATATCAATTAAAATGTTAATGACGTTAAATCAAAGTCTTATCTTAAGGCATGTTCTCCTGCCATTTTATCAGCCATCTCCTAGTATATGATCCTGAAGTCAAAGTGACCCTTTAAAAAAATATGTCCTTTTAGTTTCTTACTGATTCTAGCTGGCTTTCCTCATTTTAAGTCTCCGCTTGGGTTTCACTGTGCTACAATTATGCATAGCTTGCCCACCATGCTAATAACAGAGAGCACTCGGCAGTTTATCAGACAGGAGGGAGGGAGAAAGGAGAGATTATCATCCTCGTGCAAGATGAGAAAATGGACAATACATAAGTGATTTATGCACGATTCACACCTCGGCCACTAAGTGGGGGGTAGTCAAGACTCACATTTGGGTCAAAAGGCATATTGTAGAATCAGAGACACCTGTTAGCCCTGGAGGGGGATTGGGGGAAGTGTCATTCCAATTTCATTCACACTACTGACAAGAAAAGCAAGGCTAAGGGGAGAAGGGGTAACTGTGTATTCGTCCTACATGTGCCTTATAACAGGTCCCCAGGCCAGTGCAGCAGTGTAGGGAAGGGGATCATGGTCAGGCCCGGCTGGGAGTCCGTCACTAAAGTCTTTCAGAGACAGGTGTCACAGAATAGGTGTCTCGAAAATTGGGAGTAGGCACGGGCAGGGTGTGGGTATTATAACTACCTCCATCTTATAAAGCAAACAGCATATGCTTTTCAAAATGAAGAGAAAGTGGTATGTACTGTGACATTTCCTCTTTATGTGAGAATTCTTTCAAAATGCATGAACGCTACTAAATAAGAGCAGACTTAAAAGGCATTAATTTTATTAAACCCTATTCTGTATTTTTTTTAAAGTAGGCTTCATGCCCAGCACAGAGCCCAACGCAAGGACTGAACTCACAGCCCTGAGATCAAGACCTGAGCGGAGATCAGGGTGCCTGGGTGGCTCAGTCAGTTAAGTGTTCGACTCCAGCTTGGGTCGTAATTTCACGGTTCGTGGGTTTGAGCCCCATGTCAGGCTATGTGCCGACAGTTTGGAGCCTGGACCCTCCTTGAGATTCTGTGTCTTCCTCTCTCTCTGCCCCTCTGCCCCCACCACCGCCTCAAAAATAAATAAAACATTAAAAAAAAAAAAAAAGAAAAAAGGACCTGAGCTGAGATCAAGAGTTGGGCACTTAACCAACTGAGCCACCCCAGGCACCCCAATTAAACCTTATTCTGATTCATCACAATAATAAGATGATTTTTAAGACGTGACATATTAGACTTTTGATGCTTGATGTATTTCCTCTTGAATAGGGGTATGAAAGACTGTCCCTAATACTTCCAAGTGAGCTGCAGTTTCCTCATTTAGTAAATTCTAATCAATGAGGGATGCATTCTAAATATCATCGGTAAAGAGCCTCTTGGGTAAAAACATCCTATCTTAGTCTAGAATGCCAAGTTTTAAAAAAATGTGAATTGTGAAGAGAAAATTCTGAAAAATTTAGTTTATAGGAAAAAGGCTTATTCTTAATTGCAGAAGAAGGAAGGCTCCATGGGACAGTGGGAAGAACACTCAGGAATTTGGAAGTCTTGCTTCATATCCCAGTTCTTCCATAACTAACTGAATAACCTTGAGCAAGTAATTTCATCCCTGTGTTTTCTTGTCTATAAAATAATAAGTTCAATACTAATGCCTCCTTTGATCATGGCTAACAGGCATTTTTCACCATTACGTTCTTTCATTCTCTAAACAACTCCAAGAAGTAGGTTAGGGGTGGGGAGGGAGGGGAACGGGAGGTCTATTATAGCCACTTTTACGGCAAGCAAGGCTCAGAGTCAAAGTGACTTGTCTGAGATTTCAAGGCAAGTTGGTGGCACTGGCAGACAAATATCCAGGTCTTCTGATGACAAATTTTGTCTATTTTTACTTCATTCTATTCCAAAAATGAGGGAATTCAACCTTAAGGTTGTCTTTCAGTTGAAACCTAGTTTTAAAAATTCTCAGTGTTAACATTCTACAGTAATTACATCTATCTTACCACAGCTTATTACTGTGGTTGTTCATGAAGGCCTCAGAGCTGCCCACCTTTGGGTCTTGTTGTCAGAGGCTGAGAGATTGCTTCTCCCTCTGTAATTTTCAGATGAAGCACATGGTTTCAAATTAATGACTCACGCACTACGTATGATGGCAGAGAGATCGCAATCTGCTACTGTTGCGAACTCATTCCACATCAGCTGAAAAAAGAATTCTATTGGGGGTAAAAATAGAAAGGACTGCTGAAATGGAATTTGTTACCAAAGAAAGGTTACAACAGGGGCCAGGTGTGGACTGAGACAGCTCAACTGGATAATAATAAAAAAATTTCATTACTGTTAAAATATAAATAATATACTGTATGTTTCCACTAAAATTTTTCTAAATAGTTTACCCTGAGAGAGAGAGAGACAGCGCGAGTGGGGGAGGCAGAAAATTCCATTAATTTTATTAAATCCTATTCTGCGCTGGTAGCGTGGAGCCTGACGCGGGGCTCAAAGTCACGAAACGGCGAGATCGTGACCTGAGCTGAAACCAAGAGCTAGACGCTGAACCGACTGAGCCACCCAGGCGCCCCTGTATGTTTCTATTTAAGTCAAGAATAGGCATACCTTCAACAATACTTGGCTTTGTCAGACTTCTTTAATTTGGTTAACCTAGCGGTATCTCATTGGGGTTTTATTTTACATTTCCTGGGTTACTGAGATAATCTTTTCATATGTGTGTTCTCTTCAATAAAACGACTACTCACATCTGCCCATTTTTCTATTAATTTGCTTGTACTTCTTTCACAGGAATTTCTCACGTATTCTGGGTACTAATCTTTGAACAGTTTATAGACTTTAACTCACTTTTCCAAAGTTGTTGGGTTTTTTTTCTTTGTATTATATTGTCTTTTGAAGAGCAGAAATTCCTACTTTTGTTATAATCATCTTTATGCTTAGAATGCTTTGAGTCATCTTTTGAAAAAACTCTACACTGTGAGGTCATAGAGATTTTTTCCTGTATTTTCTTCTGAAGGGCTTAAATTTTTGTCTTTTTCACTTAAGTCTTTAATTCACCCGAGAATGATTTTTGTATAGGATGTGAAGGAGAAGTACAATCATTCTTTCCTACATGGACACCCAGTGGTCCCAGCATCACTTACTGAACAGTCCCTATTTTTCTAGTGATCTTCATTGTCACTTCTACCATATATCAAATTCCTATGTATGCGTGGATCTGTGTTTAAGCTATCACATTCAAGTTGTCCCCCTGCTAACATCATTCTATCTTAATTACTGTAGCAGTAAGAAGTCTTTTCATCTGGTAGGGTACAGATTTCCCCCGTTTTGTTTTTCTTCAGAAGTGTTTTGATCTTTGTTCTTTCATGTAAACTTAGAACCACCTTGTCAATTTGCTCAAAAAACAAACAAAAAAACCCTACCCAAAACCTCCAATCAATCAAACAACAACAAAAAATAAAATGTATAGGGGGCACGTGGGTGGCTTAGTCAATTAAGCCTCCGACTCTTGGTTTCAGCTCAGGTCATGATCTCATGGTGTGTGGGTTTGAGCCCTACATCAGGCTCTGTGCTGACAGTGCGGAGCCCGCTTGAGATTCTCTCTCTCCCTTTTTCAAAATAAATAAATACACACAAAAATTTTTTTTTAAAAATTAAGAAAATAAAATGTATAATATTAAATAGAAAAGTAAGATTGCACAATGCATGTTACTCTTCGTTAGGTGTGAATAGCTCTGTGACATTAAGCAGAGTACGTTCATCTTATACTTTTATAGTCTTAATATATTCTAATTAGACAATTACATTATTTGCAAATGAGTTTTGTCTTTCATCCCTATTTTTCCCCCATCTTTTATTTTCTTTCTTGTCTTTTTGAGCTGATTAGGACCACCAGGATAATGCTGAAAAGCAAAACTGATAGTAGGCACTCTCGCCCCATCGAGTTCCAGATGCTCTTTATTCTGTCCCCAACTCCTACTTCTCTCCAATCCCTGAAACCTTTCATCAGTGAAATCACTAGTATCCACCTCTTCTCAATGTTCCTTTCACATCCTGGTGCTAACAGACTGTTCCTGAGGACACTGTTTTCCCTGCAACCTCTCAAGTCATGGCTGTTTTCTCTCCTCACCTTTGTACCACTGGGCTTAGAGATGAGGCTGGCGCCCTCCATGCTTCTCATTGCTACTTTCTCATGTATTCTCTTTCCTCCCTAAAATCCCTAGCTCTGAATCTCTTGTCATCAGATTATATCATCTGCTATCCCTTAATATTACTGTCATCTATCAGTGCCAGGGTCATTTCCCTGTTTCAGGATGAATGTTTCTGATTTATTCTCCTCTCCTTAATACTACTCCATTCTTAGTTCAGAGTAATTTCAATATATGTGGATTATCCCTCCAAATATGCTGGCCTCTTAATGACTTGAACTTTTCCAAGGTCTTACCCTTCTAAACCACTCACTCCCATGGTAACGTCCTGAAGTCTTGTCAACACTAAAAAGCATAACCCCTCCGGTCTCTCAGTGTCATACAAGTCACCTTGGTCATTCCCCCCTGCCCCATCTTTTCAGCTCTCTCTACTTCCCCATCTTTCATCATCCTTTGTCCTCACCTGGACCTTCAAATCAGGTGATCCTACCATCTTTTCCCTGATGCCCTCTCTTCCCTCTTTACTCAGCTTCAGTTCCATGCCCATTTGTGGGTATATTCTGGGTTCTCATCTGCTCGGATACCAGGGGCAGGGAAAGGGGAAGTAAGGAGAAAAAACCTTACAAAACCTCATGAGCAGAGAGCTGAAACCACCATGGCAATATCTGAATTTCTTAAAATGTTGTTTTAAGTGAGAATTACTCCCTAAAAGGTTTCCAGTGTCTTGAAATTTGTTTCGCTACTTAAAAAACATTTAAAACGTCTACTTTTTCAACTTGCTGAATGTTCTTCTCTCCCTTTTATAAAGGAGACTGACTGAGGCCTCTGACTCACTGAACAGGTGAGGCTTAACAGGCTTTCCACATTGTGTGCCCTTGCCATTTAGTGGCCCCCAGGTGACCTGCATGCGTACCACTGGTCACTTGTGTTGGTTCCCAAACTTGCTTACACCAGCTGTACTTAGATTTAGAATTATATATGAATATATAAACAATGCAATGCAAGTAAAGAGCATTTTTATTTTCTCTGAAAAGTACACTGAAACTTTTGGAAAGACTTGATAGAGAAGCACTGAACTGCTGTTAGACATGGGAGAATCAAAGGTAAGTCTAGGTTAAAAATATAAAAAAATTTGCCCTTGCGTTAAGTTTCCAATCATTGTTAAGTCTTTGCTCCACTTTTAAAGAAGCCAGAACTCTACTATGCTACTATGTATGTGGTTCATAAGATGGTAAGAAAAATGGTAAATAGCCCCATACTCAAAAGAAAGGGCTGTGGCTCTACATCAAAAGAGTGATAAAAGAGTATTAACATATTTTAAGTCATAATAAAATGACTTAATTGATCTTTAATCAACATTGTTGCCACAGATAAGAGAGCTTCTACCGTAGTTTACAAGCAGCCTCATTCATGATCTCACCTGCATCTCACAATAACCCTAACAGACACCCCCATTTTACAGCCAAGGACACTGAAGCCCACAGAAGGAAGATGACGTGATTTGTCTTGAGTCACATGAGTTAAGAGTGATGCTTTACTTCCTGAGTGCTACAGCAGCCTCCTGATGGCCAGAGAAGTTTGGGTTCTCCTCATTCTGGCAACAATGATGATAGTGACAACAATGGCTGATTTTTGAAGAGCACTTACCACCTTCTAGGCATTGTGCTAAGCACTTTATACATATTGCGTGTATTTCATCTCAGTATCTCAGTATTACATAGGTAATGAAACTGAGGCTCAGGGAGGTAAAGAAACTTGCCTAAGCAGGGAAGCCAGGTATCGTCTCTAGGCACTCTGATGCCGGACTACATTCTTGACCCCGAACCATATCTTCTTCTCCTTTTCCAGCAGGGACTATCTGCATGTTATTCCATGCACAGAGCCCAGATAACTACAAAATCATCCTCACTCCAAAGCTGGCCAAACTGAAGAGCAGTGATGGCTACCAGACAAACCAGAATTCAAACTGAATGTTTTACGTAGGAGAACCCCTTCGATACACTGACTGCATGGCCTACACCTAGTGAGAATGAGGGGGCTTTGTGAACTAGACATGAGCCTCAGAGGGGAGGTAAGCAAAAAGATCAGGACGTCCAACCTCCAGGCTCCAAATTACTAACCTGGTAAATGTTTTGTAAGACAAGGTGCATCTTATCAGGGTGAACAGCAGAGAGGACAAATATCAACATGACAACATCCACGGACTCTGGGGGCACATGTTCCAGAAGGTCATCTTTGGTTAGATCACACTGGAACACCTTGCATCTTTCTGTGTCATATAAAGGATTTTGCTAGAGAAGGGGGAAAAAGAAAAGAATTTTAATGCGACACCCATGTGGACACACAGAGAAAAATACAGCATCAAAAGGAGATCCGATGGAAAATGGATCTATTTCCACTTGTGCACTGCTACACAAAAATCACAGATCACTTTGTTACTGGGTAAAACTGACTAATGTGCCATTTGCACGCTAATGCATGTAGCATTTGCTGTTACTAGGAGGGGCAAGATTTCATTTTAACAAATCATCTTTAACTGAGGATAGAACACTGAGGAGATATCACATGTTCAAAGCTGCGCATTCTAGAAGCGTAGATTTCTAGAGGGATAAGTCAAAACTGACCCGTGCTTCCTTAATCCTCCTTTGAAATCACCCATTACAAGCCTAAATCCTCTGAGAAGTCCTTCCCAATCCACTCATGGAGATGCTCCCACATTTCTGCATATTTTCCCTTGAGACAGCAAGCCAAATAAACCAAATTTCTTCTTCTTCCCCGCCCCACCCCCACTTTTTTTTTTTTTTAAACAAGTGTGTTCCTGTACATTTTGAATGGGGGGTTTAAGAGCATTATCAAAAAAAATACATATAATACTCTTATAAATATAAGAGTATCATGAAGTCTAAGATCTTATAAGAGCATTATAAAAAAATAGCAAACCTTTCTTTAAGAAAAAAATTTTTTAATGTTTTTTTTTGAGACAGACAGAGAGAATGTGAGTGGGTTAGGGGCAGAGAGAGGGAGACACAGAATCCGAAGCAGCTCCAGGCTCTGAGCTGTCAGCACAGACCTGACGTGGGGCTCGAACTCACAAGCTGTGAGATCATGACCTGAGCCAAAGTTGGACGCTCAACTGACTGAGCCACCCAGGCGCCCCACAAACCTTTCTTTAATGTAAATAAGGACTCGAATAAATACAAAGTTCTTGGATGGGAAGATTCAATATTGAAAAGACGTCAATTCTACCTATAAATCTGCTTCTAAATCCAATGCAATCTCAATAGAATCCCAATAGATTTCTCGAAACTTGACACAAAGGCAAATTTGATTCACCTGGAAGCAAAAATCTTTAGGAATAGCCAAGCCAATTTTTAAACTGAAGAACAATGAAGGAGGAGGTACACCACTGGACTTCAAAACCTACTACAAAATGCAGTACTGAAACAATGAAGTTTGAGAATGGGGACAAATAGACTACGAAGACAGATCAGAGTCCCCAAAACAGACCCACGTATATAGGGGAATTTAGTATCGCATATGACAAAAGACAAGTGACAAAGATGACATATCAAAAAAGGTAGACAATAAAAGTGACAATTATCAGGGAAGAAAAATGAATTTTCTCATTCAACGTATTGTGTTAGAACAACTAGCTATACACTTGTGTTAAAGGACAATTGGTTACCCAGGTGACTTAAAGGTTCTGGTTTCAGTTCAAAGACGTACAGTAGTATAAAAATGCAGCTCCCATCCTTACAATAAGAAAAAAGATGGACAGACAGCCAAGTAATGGCTTTTTTTGTGAACCCATCAAAGAATAGAGCCAACGAACCAGCAGCCATCCCCCAACCTGGAGACAGATAAGTGCCTTCAGGGAGAGACAGGACCGAAGCATTTGCTTACCTGAGGCAGAAACCCCCAAACTGGAAAGATAAAACTAGAAATTTGACAAACTGCTGTAGACTGAGTGCGGATGTTATAGCGTGAAGCCTCTGGGCCTCTGGGGGTGGAACTAACAGGAACACTCCCATCTTTTTATAGGTGTTTCTTCCAAGAACATCACGGGGCTCTCACAGAGAAGATGGTGCTCCATCTAGTACTGAACTTTCTCATCTCCTTTAAGGAAGAAAAGATTCAAACTACAGGGGAAAGGTCTCCTGAAGCCTGCAGCCTTAGGGTACTAGCGAAATACCACTGCCAAGAGGGGAGGAAACTGCTCTGCCCAGACCCATTCTTAATTTTTTTTTTTTAAGTTTATTTTTTTAGTAATCTCCACACCCAATGTAGGGCTTGAACTCACAACCCTAACATCAAGAGTTGCATGCTCTTCGGACTGAGCCAGCGCCCCCCAGACCTAGTCTTTTTTTTTTTTTTTTTTTGGTGGAGGTGCTGGGGATTGATAGACCTAGTCTTGATCTGAAGGGAGAATGGCCTCAAGACCATCGAAGAGGACACCAGGTAGATACTGAGGGACGAAAGGGAGAGGAAAGCTCTAGTCCTAGAGCGCAGACACACTTGTGAAGGCCACACCTGAGACACAGGCCCACTCTACAGTTCAAAAACTGAGAATCAGAACATTAGATGACAATCCCTTCTCCCACACCTTACCAAGTCTCCAGTGGTAATAACAACAGTGGATTGCAGCTGGGAAAGTTGTAAGAGAGAGGATCTTTATGAGGAACAGTATGAAGAGCAGACCCAAAGCCAAAAGGGGTGACATAAACCAAGTCACCAGAGGACTCTGAAGTCTCTGGTGGCCATAGCAACGATAAACCTCACAGGTAACTATAACAATAACAGATTTCAAACACAGCTAAACTCCTGTCTAGATTATTACAAATCCTTATGACCTCAGTATCCATAGCCCTACATAACATACCTGACTTTCAGTGAAAAAAAAAGTACAAGGCATACCAAATGGCAAGAAAAAATAGTCTGAAGAGACAAAGCAATCATCAGAACCAGACTCAAATATGACACAGATATAGGAACTAGAAGTTTGGGCATTTAAAATAACTGTAATCTGGGGCGCCTGGGTGGCGCAGTCGGTTAAGCGTCCGACTTCAGCCAGGTCACGATCTTGCGGTCCGTGAGTTCGAGCCCCGCATCAGGCTCTGGGCTGATGGCTCAGAGCCTGGAGCCTGTTTCCGATTCTGTGTCTCCCTCTCTCTCTGCCCCTCCCCCATTCATGCTCTGTCTCTCTCTGTCCCAAAAATAAATAAAAAACATTGAAAAAAAATTAAAAAAAAAAAATAGTTGAGCAAAGAAAAAAGTCTATAAAGTAAATGTACAAAATTCTGGCAATCATTCAATTTAGGTAGAAGCATATGGGTATCATTTTGGTAGTTCTTTCTACTTTTCTGAATAAAGCTGTGTTTCTTTTCTTTTCTTTTTTTTTAATTTTAGAGACAGAGCATGAGCAGAGGAGAGGTGCAGAGCCCCAATGCAGGGCTCAATCCCACAACCCTGGGATCATGACCTGAGCTGAAATCAAGAGTCAGATGCTCGACTGACTGAGCCATGCAGGTACCCCAAAGCTATGTTTCTGTATGTATGATACAGGTATTTAAACAGGAAAAACACATTCATGGTGGTCATAGCTGGTTAGCTTCAAAGAGAGAACTGGAATTAATAAGCAAATGGGCAGAGAGGGCAGGTCAAAGAAATCTAAGAAAACAGTAACATAACAGAAACATGGACAAGGCACCAACCTTGACATACTCAACTGCTCTTGGAGAAAAGTCACAGGCATAGGCAAAGATATTCAGATCTTCTTCTAAAAGCGGGAATAAACAGTTCCCAACACCACAGCCAGCTTCAAGCACAGTCAATTTTTGATCTTCAAACTGGGGAAAGAGATGCAAAGTCGTTTGCATCATCGAGAAACAAACCAACCTACAACATGTCTCCAAACAGGAGAAGCAAGGTTTCTGCCCCCATGGGGCAGACAGTAAACAAGTGAACTGAGAACCTAAAGCTAATACTGATACCTTGCTTGTCGTCCAACACTGGGCAGCTTAGTATAAAGAAAACACAGCAGGGGCACCTGAGTGGCTCGGTCGATTAAGCATCCCTCCCTCCCTTTCTTTTTTAATGTTTTATTTTTTTGAGAGAGAGGGCGAGCAGGAGCCAGGAAGGCGCAGAGAGAGAGGGGAACAGAAGATGCAAAGTGGGCTCTGCAAAGACTGCAGAGAGCCTGATGTGGGGCTGGAACCCACGAACTCTTGATCATGACCTGAGCTGACGTCGAGTGCTCAACCAACTGAGCCACCCAGGCACCCCACAGCATCCGACTCTTGATTTCTTTTCTTTTTTTTTAATATATGAAATTTATTGTCAAATTGGTTTCCACACAACACCCAGTGCTCATCCCAAAAGATGCCCTCTTCAATACCCATCACCCACCCTCCCCTCCCTCCCACCCCCCATCAACCCTCAGTTTGTTCTCACTTTTTAAGAGTCTCTTATGCTTTGGCTCTCTCCCTCTCTAACCTCTTTTTTTTTTTTCCCCCTCCCCCATGGACTTCTGTTAAGTTTCTCAGGATCTACATAAGAATGAACACATATGGTATCTGTCTTTCTCTGTATGGCTTATTTCACTTAGCATCACACTCTCCAGTTCCATCCACGTTGCTACAAAAGGCCATATTTCATTCTTTCTCATTGCCACATAGTACTCCATTGTGTATATAAACCACACCGACTCTTGATTTCAAGAGTCTCATAGTGGTGAGATCAAGCCCAAAGATGGGCTCCATGCTGAGCATGGTGTCTCCTTGGGATTCTCTCTCTCTCTCTCTCTCTCTCTCTCTCTCTCTCAAATAAATAAACATTAAAAAAAAAAGAAGAAAACACAGGATAATAGCTAAAATAACAGGCTCTGGGACTAAACTGCTTGCACTCAAATCTGGACTTCTTCCCTCACCATGTTCTATCATTAGACAACTCTCTTAAAAGAGCTTTGTGCCCCGTTTTACCTGCAAGTAGGGATAACAATGATGCCTACTTCACACTGTTTTTGTAGGGCTTAAATTACACAACATGTAGAGTTCTAGAAAAGGGCCGTGGTAAAGTGTTTATCGTCTTTATTATGAATCTGAATCTGTCACTGAAGTCACCCAGTATGAATTCAATATTTATGACTTTCAGACTGGCTTTAAGAAACAGAAAATGCCCTCGAAAGCTCTCTTTCCTACATACAACCCAGGACCTACTAAATCCACTGGAGACCCATAGGAAGGCAATAAACACTCCTCTTCACATTTGAAATGAAAAACTCAAACAAGGTTCAATATTAGTTTACCTCTCTACATGATCTGAGTTCCTCAAACTCTCTGGTGGTCCAGTGTCTATCTTTGAAGAAGTTAGTGCTATTTCTTTTGTAAAAAAGGTCCCAGTTCTTCTGAGCCTCTTTTTCCAGTTTTTGCTGTTTAAAATCAGACATTAAAGCCTGGTCTCTTTTCAATTTCTCCTCTTCTTCAGCGCTGAGAATTCTTGCCTGCAGCCCTTTCCTTTGCAAAGAAGCCATCCCATAAGTCGATGGTAATATATTTAACACTGCTGAAGATTCCCCAACCCTGAGTAACCTGAGTAATCCAAGCTGATACTGCGGACATAGGAAGGATTTTTCCAAATGTGGTTCTTCACGTTGGGCTCAAGCCTCGGGCAGCACTGGGTGCTTTGCAGGAAAAAGGAGATTCCGGTTAGTGGTTCTAGGACAGTTTTTAAGACGCTGGTTAGTCGCTTTAGAACGGTTCTTTCACCAAACAGTTCAACTCACCACATACTAGATGCTGACTCAACACAAAAACCCTGCCCACTCTACAAGAGGTCGGTCAGAAAGAAGCCCAAGACACAATCCCTACCTTCAGAGGGCTTACATTCCGTGGCCAGGGCTCTCACGCACCAAACTCTAGTTCAAACCAGAACAAGTTAACTTTATTAGAATAATAAATCGGTTTAGGGACGCCTGGGTGGCTCGGTCCGTTAGGCGTCCCACTTCAGCTCAGGTCATGATCTTAAAGTTTGTGAGTTCCAGCCCTGGGTCGGGCTCGGTGCTGACAGCCCAGAGCCTGGAGCCTGCTTGGGATTCTGTGTCTCCCTCTCGCTCTCTCCCTCTGTCCCTCCCCAACTCGTGCTCTGTCTCTACCTCTCTTTAAAATAAATAAACATTAAAAAAATATAATAATACTAAATCGGTTTGGTTTAGTAAAAGGACACTCCCAAGAAGTGACTGAGAAATCTTAGGGAGGAAACATCAATTTTTAATGCCCGTGAAAGGGTGACTTAAAACAACCACACCAGCTTCCCGAAATGGCGACGGGCGGTCAAGTGGGGTGATCATTTCCCAAGGATCCGAGACCCAGTTTCGGGGGGGGGGGGGGGCGGAATTTGTAGTCAAGCCCGGCGGCCTGAGATTCTGATCACACACCTAAGAGGCCGTCTCATGAATCAGAGGGTAGCGCCGTTTTCCAGGGGCTGAGGCTCTCGCTCCTCCATTAACGCGTGAAGGGTAAGAGGCCAGTGACGCGCGGGGTAGGGTCCGTAGGGCTCCGGACGCTCGGGAGAAACTAGGGCGCCCGGGCCGCCCGGGCCTGCGGAGAGCCGGCCACACTGGCTGTCAGACCCGTGTTCATCTAGTTCGCCGCGCTTGGGCTCACCGTCATCACTTCTTACATTCACCTGGACGGGTAGGGACGGACGCACTCAGCCCTCAGCCCGGACCCGCCCTCGGAAGCCGGATCAGGGAGCTTCGGTCCGGGGACAAACCCCCCTCGAGGACCTCTCCCGGCGGAACCCTTTGGCTATGGCACTGCCGCCGCCACTGCCCCCGCCACTTCCGTCACGAACGCAGAAGTCCCTCCCCGACGCCGGAAGCTCCGCGGCCCTGCTTCCGCGCAGTCCTCCTCCACCCCGCCGCAGAGGCGAGGACCTGCTTCCGGCCCCGGGTGGGCGCCGGCTCGGCTCGCCGTGCGCCCCCGAGCGCTGTCCCGGGAGCTTCGTTTCCCCGGACGCCGGCGCCGGAAGCTCGGACCGCGGCCGCGCCAGGAGAGCGCCGGTCCGGGCGCTAGGCTCGTGGGGGGCCATGAACGGAACCGCGAACCCGTTGCTGGACCGCGAGGAACACTGCCTGCGGCTCGGGGAGAGCTTCGAGAAGCGACCGCGGGCCTCTTTCCACACCATTCGCTGTAAGCCAGCCCTCCCCTCTGTTCCCTTCCGCCGCCTCTTGCCAACCCGACTCCTTCTTCTCTTCCCTCGTTCCTCCAAAGCCCAGGGAACCTCCTGCCTACGTCAGCTCCCTTCTCTCTTCGCCCAGATCCTCCTGGACCTCGATTCCACCCCCCTCCTCTCCTCCCCCCTTTTCCAGCTCACTCCCCAGACGCAACGCTTCGCCACTCCCAACTACCCATCTGCCTTGTGGTCCCAACTACTTCTTCCGAAGGTTATTGACTCCTTTGTTTTTCATCCGCCCACCCAGCCCTGCTTTATTCGAAACTTACCCCTCTTTATTACCAAAAGACTGTGACCCCACATCAGACTCCACTTCTCCCTGTAATCCGTCCCACTTTCTGATGACCCCAGCGGGGTCCTCCACGTTTAAAGGACTCTTCCCGTTTGCCGATGAGCCTTATCGACTCACTCCTATTACATTCTCCTCTTCCCTGTGTTCCTTAGCCTTCGTTCCTCGTTCGTCTTTGTTCTGGTTATCCTGAGCCTGCGCTTCATCCCCTTGGTAGCCAAAGAATCCGCATCCTTTGTGCGCTCCATCCGTCTTCCTCCTCCAGCTTTCTGTACCTCGTTTGACTCTGCTGTCTTTTGAGGTGATCTATACTACCCCGACTTTAACTCAGTACCAAGTCCCATGTGAGTGAAGAATAAAATTGGAACGCGTGAGCCTTGATAAAGCTTGATGTATGCTTGGAAGCGGGGGAGAGGAGGCATCAAGAATGTCCAAATAGTCGTTATGCTGGACCTTCCTTTTCTACATGATTATAGACTCTGTGGAGGGAGAGCATGTCCACTCTATGTCCTGGGTAAAGTTTTGGCTCTTAGGGATGGGCTGGCTGAGCATCCTTCTGTGTGATTCACAAGCTTCTGGTATCCGTCAGCCCTAATGCTGGTTAAGACTTGTTTTTGTCTAAGGAGCTAATAAATGTGACTCAACACATTGGAAGAGGGCGTGTTAGATAATGAAGTTCCATATTTCTGCGGTCACTTGCCAGACCATTATTGTGTCTCCTACTGACAGCAGATCAGCTCTTTCAGAGGGAGGATATTGGGAATGTGATAAGAGCATCGTTTGCGGAGCAGTTTACTAAATCGATGTTTTGGTAGAGGGAAGAGCAATGTGGAATTTAAGTGAGACACTTCATGTATGCACGTGGCCTGCAGTGTGAGGCCAGTTTATGTCAGAATGGAGTAAGATGGCTGTTCGTGGTGCACGTTAGCAGCAGTTGAGAGAGATGGGCAGGATTAACCTTTGGAGATAGAGTTCAACCATCTGTTCTGTACTTTTATAAGAACTTGAGTGTAGGAAATCCTAATGTTGACAGTTTCTATGCAAAATGAAATCAGCTTATATGATACTGGGGCTTTCCTGTTTCATATAGGGTGTTACAGTCACAGAATCTTTTTAATATGCTCTGTTGCTTTTGATCTTGTACACAACAATCCTAACAAAACCCCTCTGGCTAAGAAGGCATTAATTTTCATGTGTCACTTGGGAGAAGGGAATATCTTTGCTTAATAGAATGGTATATGAATTCTAGCTTTTTTTTTCCCTCAAAATAATCCAGCAGGGATGGGAGGCAAAGTATGTAGGAGGTATAGAGAAAACAAGATTGTCCCTGAGTTCGTAATTCTTCTTGAACCTGGGTGACAGTACACAGGGGCTCATTGTACTATTCTCTGCTTTTTTTCCACAATGAAATAGGTTTTTTAAATTCTACATTGTATTTTTCCATTTATCTGACTCACAAAAAAATTTTAATTCTTAAACAAGAATGACCAGGAGGCTTAGTATAAGTAACCGGCTGGATAAATATTCTTTTGCTTTTCCCTTTAGATGACTTTAAGCCAGCATCCATAGACACTTCCTGTGAAGGAGAGCTTCAGGTTGGCAAAGGAGATGAAGTCACAATTACCCTGCCACATATCCCTGTAAGTTTATGCACCGTGGAATCACAGTGAATCCTCATATTCTATTTATTGCAATTTGAATTTTCCTACTATTTAAAAATTTTTAGATTTCTAAAATTCCAACATAAGGAAAAAGGGAATTGGGGGGATGGGGTAGGGTGGAATTCATGTTTCCCAAGTGCTTGAGTAAAAAGGATTCTTTGCCATTTTTCCCACGCTCCGCTTTCCCCCATCTGCTACCAAGTAGACAAGGTTCCTGTCTGGATACTTAGCCCCTCTAGCCGCTCTTTCAGATTGGCCTAGCTTTTCCCCCACACAGCTCCAAAGAGCAAAGCCCTCGACGCCATGTTGGCTTATAGCAACAACAGTTTAGGCGTGTGGCACAGCCAAACCAGGAGTTAAGACAGGCAGGAGCAGAATTGACACCTTTCATACATCAGGCAAAGGGCGGACTGCAGACTGAAAGTTGCAACCAAGCACCAGAGGATCAGAGCATTCAGCTAATTTAGGGATGAGGAACCCAATTAAAGGTTAAATTGAGAACCCCTACGGAGAGAGACTTTTTTTTTTTGAAGCTTTGTCCAAAGTAGCACTATAATCACACAGCCTGAAGGATCAGACAAAATGCTCATAATGAACAGGTGTCATTGGATGTCACAGCCCTGTCCTGGAACATAGTAAGGTCTTGGTAACCAGTAATAGGATGAAAAGGCTCTGGACAAGAAGCTTCAGGCTGAGTAGAAATTACTTGTCTGCCAGTTCCAGCTGCTATTTCATTGCATGTTGCCTTTAGCAGATTACATCATCTCCCTTTGGATCTTCGTTTGCCAAATGTAAAATGAAGGGGTTAGATAAATGGTCTCTAGGGTCCCTTCCAACTCTAAGTTTTTAGCCTATGAATAAGGAGTCAAGGAGCCAACCAATTTTTTTTTATTCCATACAATCAAATCCTATATATGTCAAATATTAATTGAGCGCCTACTATGTGTTGGCCCGTTACTAAGCACTGAGAATACAATCTCGAACAAAACAAGCACTTTTCTTGCCCTTGGGGAGCTTATGATCTGGAATTAAATAAATATAAAAAGCACTGCCATTTATTTTAGAAAATCAGGAAGGTTTCTCTAAGGAAGTGACCTTTGAGCAGATTTGAAGGTTGAGTAATTGAAAGAGAGGAAGAGGCAGGATGTTGCAGGCAGAAGCCTTGTTAAAGCCCTGCAAGAAAGAGCATGAGGATCTGAGAGAGGCCAGCCACCTTCTACTCTGGATCCTGCAGAGCCTAGGGCTAGGGGTACAGGGTGAGGCAGAAGGGCCAGGTATCTGGTTTAGAGATTTTATTCTTGGGTCTCAGAGCAACAGGTTAGCAGTTAAAGGGCTTAGGCAGGTGAGTGGCATGATGTACTTACTCTGAGCCAAGCAGAATAATGAGCTGCCCTTAGAGAATACTCTGTTGGTTACTTGGCATGAGGGGAAGCCCTGGACTCTGAAATTACAAGGAAATACAGAAATCACGTATTAGTTTTACTTCTTGCAATGAAAAGTTCTACTCAGTATAATACCAAGTAATGGTTAATCTGTTTTTACTAGTTCATACCTCACCATTATTTGTAACATGTTTTGAATCTTTAGAAAAATGTACGGTAATTTTGAAAATTTATATTACCTTTCTTGATTACTGAGAAGTAGTTGCACAGTTATAGATTCTTGCTGTATATTATATCCCTTTTCTTTTTGCCTAGGAAGCCAGAGGAGTTAAAATAGAAATCAGTTCATTCAATTCTGTTTGAGTAGCTCTGATACTCATGAAGCCACTTGTAAATTCGTTTTTAATGTTTCATAACTGGTGTGTCTGGTTTGATCTTCTACTTTTGTGGCATATAGGGATCCACACCACCAATGACTGTGTTCAAGGGGAACAAACGGCCTTATCAGAAAGACTGTGTGCTTATTATTAATCATGACACTGGTGAATATGTGCTGGAAAAACTCAGTAGCAGCATTCAGGTCAAGAAAACAAGGTACGTGAATGACCAGATACAGATTGATACAGGGTTTCTAGATCTTTGCATTATCTCTTCAGTTATTTTAGAGGGATATGAGCATCTGAGTATTCAGTGTCCTGTCGATAATATCAACAACTCTACCTGTGTCTTCTCAATAAGTCAGTAAAATACCACTTCCTCAAATGCAATAAAAAGAAATAAAAGCTTTTAAGACCTGAAACGTGGAAGCCACAGGGGAAAGGGACATATTTTATAATTAAATCTATTTTATTAATTTCATGATTGTTCAAATAGTACCACCTAAGAGGATAAGATTTAAACTTGTAGACTTGTAATTAGATTAAAAACATTAATTTTTCGCAAGATGCATTTGAGGTATTTATAACACTAAAATAAAGTTTTGCCTATTTTTTAAATTTTTTTTAATTAAAAAAATTTTTTTTTGAATGTTTATTTTTGTGAGAGAGAGAGAGAGACAGAGAAAGACAGAGCACGAGCAGGGAAGGGGCAGAGAGAGAGAGGGAGACACAGAATCCCAAGCAGGCTCCAGGCTCTGAGCTGTTAGCACAGAGCCCAATGCGGGGCTTGAGCCCACAAACTGAGATCATGATCTGAGCCAAAGTCGGACGCCTAACCGACTGAGCCACCCAGGCGCCCCAAGTTCTGCCTATTTTTGTAAATAGTGAGTTCTCTTTAATCTTTAATTCAACAGGCTTTACATTTGTAATACAAAGCCAATTAAATTTTAAAGTCAGAATTCATTCTATGAATAGAAGCAACCCACTGGTTCTGTTTTTTACATTGTGATACAGCAGTTATTGTGATACAGTCCTAAATTCTTTTTTTTTTAATTTTTTTTTTTAACGTTTATTTATTTTTGAGACAGAGAGAGACAGAGCATGAACGGGGGAGGGTCAGAGAGAGGGAGACACAGAATCCGAAACAGGCTCCAGGCTCCGAGCTGTCAGCACAGAGCCTGATGCGGGGCTCGAACTCACGGACTGCGAGATCATGACCTGAGCCGAAGTCGGCCGCTCAACCAGCTGAGCCACCCAGGCGCCCCAATACAGCCCTAAATTCTTAAAGAGAGTGTTATAGCCTGATATTTTTCTGTTTATGCTTCTTCATTTACTCATTCCAGAAAAAAAGTAGCTACCATTTATTGAGGGGTTACTGAATACTATGCTAAATGCTTTCATGCATTATCCTACCTAACTTTACAAATAACATTTAGAAAGGTACTATCATTATCTGTAAAAACAAACAAACAAAAAAACCACACACACACACACACACGAAGAGACTGCGGATTCATGAGCCTGTGAACCGGAGTCCAGCATCAGAACAGAGCCCTTAGCCTGGGCATGCACGTCCAAGCCCCCTGCTCCTCTCCTGCCTGGGATAGATTTGTATTAATTACCTCCCCGAACCAGGTACCACTGTTAATTCCCCAACAGATGATGTTTGTGGGCATTTCTCTCACTACTCGCTGTCATCTATGGACTAGCAGCATTTGATCACTTGGATGCTTTTTAAAGTGCAGAATTTCAGGACCTGCTAAGTTGGAATCTGCATTTTAATGAGATCCTCAGGCGATCTGTGTGCCCACCAAAGTTCAAAAGCCGAAAGTGGGCTCATCCGTTTACAAAAGAAATTGTTAGTGAATAGAATTTTCTCCCGTTGGGGTGGGATGCTTTGCTTGTCCGCCTGCAAGAGCTGGCGCGTGACAAGATGAACAGGCAGTAAACAGATCGTGGGAAAACTTGCAAACTAGCCAGCATTTCAAGAGCTGGTTTTATGTAGTAACTCATATACTTGTGACTATAACTTTATACCGTATACAAGTCAAGTAGTCCTATTGTGTGCTGGTAAAATGGGTTCTCACGATCACGTTGTGTCCTGCATATCGGTTTTATTTGCTTGTTATAAAATGTGAGCTTCTTGAGGGCTGTTTTATTCATCTTTGTATCTCTGGTGCGTAGTGCAGTACCGGAATGCAGTAGGCAGTTGTTGAGTGAGTAGTTCATGGGATAAAGTGACAAACATCAGTATTTTGAAGTAGTGTGTAGAGAAGCACGATTGTGCAGAGACCTCTAGGTACTTGATTACCTGAACAGATTTGAGGAGCACTGTTTTTGGCCCTGCAATTTAATGTCTGTTTTTCATTTTAGAGCTGAGGGGAGCAGTAAAATCCAAGCCCGAATGGAACAGCAGCCCACTCGTCCCCCACAGCCATCTCAGCCACCACCACCTCCACCACCTCTGCCATTCAGAGCTCCGACAAAGCCTCCAGTTGGACCCAAAACTTCTCCTTTGAAAGATAACCCTTCACCTGAACCTCAGCTGGATGACATCAAAAGAGGTAGGGAGCATTTTCTGGAACTGATAGCCACTGGGAGTTGGGTGTTGAGGCTTTTGTGGCGATCACAAGGCTATCATGTTGACATCACATGGGCACTGGTGGCATGGGCATTCTCTGCCATTGAAAAAATAATCTGCAGAGTTCACCATTCCAGAGGTGACAGAGGTGGGACTGTTACCACTTCTCTCGTTTGACAAGGGAGGTCCAGGCAAGTGACTTGAGTTGTGGCTGTCTTTGCAGCTTTCTGTTCAGAGGCCCAGGATTTATTTTTTTTTTATTTATTTTTTTTTTTTCAACGTTTATTTATTTTTGGGACAGAGAGAGACACAGAGCATGAACGGGGGAGGGGCAGAGAGAGAGGGAGACACAGAATCGGAAACAGGCTCCAGGCTCTGAGCCATCAGCCCAGAGCCCGACGCGGGGCTCGAACTCACGGACCGCGAGATCGTGACCTGGCTGAAGTCGGACGCTTAACCGACTGCGCCACCCAGGCGCCCCCAGAGGCCCAGGATTTAAACAAGCATGACTGTCATCCAAAAGTCTATATGCCGTGCCTTTAAGGTTTTGGGAGAAGAGAATTCCAAGGTGTTGGGGTAAAAACCAGGTGTGTCAGTGTTAGTCTAGTATCTAGGTCAGAGGGATATTTAAAATACCAGGACCATTGCTTTGTACTAACAAAGGGTGTAAACATGAGAGTGCCATGGGACCTGGAAATGGACATGGCCTAGAAAGACCTAGAGGTCTGGTCGGGTTCTCACTTTGGCTTTCTCCTCATACAGGGAGGGAGTGGTTTTCGTTGTCCAGACTCTCAGGAAGTTATGAGGCTGTCGTATTTCAGATTTATAAAGTTTTATGAAACACAATGAAATCTGTAGCAGTAGTAAACAGGGAAAGATAGAGTTGTACTTGAGAAGTTTGCCTCTTCTGCCTTATAGAAGTGCTTTCAGTAAACAATCATTCTCTGCGTGGTGCACGCTTATTAAGCCTCCTGTTTTGTTTTTGTTCTTGATTTTGATTTTGATTTTCCTCAGGGATATTGGAATGCTATTTGTTAAAGTTTTCACTTTAGTTGAACAAGAATTGGACTATGAGTGGTTAGTGATTGACAGTTACGCCTAAAGGAACCATGCGTGTTTAAAATCACATGGTATGTTTGGACAGGGAAATCTGGCATCTTTCTTGATGTGTCCTATGAGGTATCCTTAATGTATTCACCGACATTGAAAGGGTTAGGTAAACATGTTTTTCGTTCGCTGCTGTACTTCTATAAAAAAAAATGTAATACCTGGAAGGCATGGCTGTCAGTGAAATCTATACAGAGGGCAGAGGAGGCATGTTGTTTCCCCATTTTCCTTCCGTTACCATGGTTCCTCCTGCATGCCTCAGTTCCTTTGTGGGACAGGAAAGCTGAAAAGGACCTCAGAGGCTGTCTGCTGTGGCCTTTTATTTTTTCAAAGTGTCTTGGAAAAAAATCATTGACTCCCACCTCGGTCTCACTGCTGGTTAGAGGCAGATCCAAAACAAGCACCCAGATCTTCCAATTCCTAGTCAAATATTTTTCAGCCCTTTAGCATAATATTTCTCTTATTTGGTGTTTAATCCCATAATTCACAGTCTTTGTTTTTTTAAGTAGATAAGGCAAATAGGCTTAATTTACACAGAACCATCATTATCTGAAACAGTTTTCTTTTTTGTTATTTGGGGTGAAGTTAATGTTTCCGCTCTCTGAAGACAGTTTTATTTTGTTCATTTTGGTCTTAGTCGTTTTGTTTATACGTTTTTAAGGAATAAGAAGCAGGAATTTTAGTCATTCCTCATTGCTGTTGGTTTTGCCAATTCACTATTTACAGAAGGCAGCTTGCGGCCTTGAGAGTGGTTGCTGGCTAACCCCCGTCGTGTCATTTTATTCCAGAGCTGAGGGCTGAAGTTGACATTATTGAGCAGATGAGCAGCAGCAGTGGGAGCAGTTCCTCAGACTCTGAGAGCTCGTCGGGAAGCGATGATGACAGCTCCAGCAGCGAGGGTGAGGACAACGGTCCGGCTTCTCCTCCACAGCCTGCACACCAGCAGCCCTACAACAGCAGGCCGGCCGTTGCCAATGGAACCAGCCGGCCACAAGGAAGCAACCAGCTCATGAACACCCTCAGTAAGTGTGCTCTCCCTTTTCTGGCTCAGAGAGGGGTGGCATGTGAGACTAGAGATGCAGCTTCTATATATCTTACACCCGAGTCTGTAAACCAGAAGATATTTAAGGCATAAGAAAGCATCCTGACAAAATTTGGAGCAGAAAGAAGTAAGTTACCAAACAGTTAAAAAAAATAAAAGGGGCGGGGGTGTTGGGGAAGCACAAAACTAGAAAATCTGTTCTTTTTTTTTCACCCACTGGCACAAATTAGTTTTTGTCAATTCTCGAAAATGCTGAAACATGAACAGCTCGGCTCTTTGTTTTTGCATTTACCAGGCTTTACAGGCTTTAGGGGCGATGCCCTCCACTATAGTGTCCCCTGCTTCTAGGTCTTTTTACAGTCCCAAGAACACAGTTGTCCAGACTGTGGTGTCCTGCAGCCCATAGACTTTGGAACCTGAGCCATTAGGGTATATTTGGAAACCAACTAGCCTTTGGCAAGAGGAAGAGGAAGGACATTGCTATATCTGGGTGGCTCTCCGTGCAGTTGATACTAAAGTAAAGGAGAGAAAAACAAGAACAAAAACAGATTTCTTCGTATTGGAGATGGGGAGAGTGCTTGCTCCCTATGCACTTCTCTCTCCAGTATCCTAATGAATGCTTTCATCTGGCATGACTGCCTTTGAGGAGGTTGGAAGGTCTGGAGGCAATAGTTGGTAAGCTAACCTAGTTAACCCTACTACAGTGGACCAGGCGAAGGTAATTCTCAACTTCACCACTACAGACATTGTGGGGCAGATAAATCTTTGTCATGGGGGCTGTTCTGTGCATTGCAGGATGACTAAGAGCATTCCTGGCCTCTACCCGGTAGATGCCCTTCTCTCTCCCTTGTCCCCAGTTGTGTCAACCCCAAATATCTCAAGACATTGCCAGATATCCTCTGGGGGGCAAGACCACTCCTGCTGGAGAAACGCTACTTGAGTGAGTTGAACACTGTTAGGATATCAGTCGAGGATATTGTCTGCTATCCCATTTTCTGGGCCTACATTCTGGATGTCGGGATGCTTTGGTGCTATTCTCAGTTGGCCAGGAGTAGTAAATTTCATATTGGGAATTTGGTATTCCTAGTGGAATAGTGCCAGATAGCTACTGTGGCTTTGACTCAGTTCTCGAGTTTGCCCAGTCAATGCCAAATTATTCTTTCCTCCTAGAAAGAAAGAGCAAAAAAAAAAAAAAAAAGGCACAGTGGGTGTTATCTGCTTACCAGTATCTTAAAATCCTTTTAGCTCTTTATTGCGCACCAAGTCATCCTGATCTGCAGCTCTTCAAGTGGCAAGACCTTAACTTTATATAAGCAATTTCAAAACTAGATTTCCAGCTCCAGTTCCACTGATCTGTTAAAGCACATCATCTTACTTTTTAAGAGATCGTGCTCAACTTAGCTGATTGGGAGTTACCAGCTCTTGCCAGGCCCCTGTTGCCTTCCTTAAGTTTAGAACGGTAGTTGTTCCATTCTTGGGTGTCAGACCTCTTAATTGTAACAATTATTGAGCACCCCAAAGAGCTTTGTGTATGTGGCTTATATCCACTCAATATTACCATTAGAAATTAAAACTGAAATATTTAAATTATCCAGTAATTCATTTAAAATAACAATAATAAACTGTCACATGTTAACAAAAGTATCATTTTTATGAAAAACAAATTTTTCCAATCAAAAAATACTTAGTAAGAGAGTAACATTGCTTTAAAATTTCGCAAATCTCTTTACGATCTAGCTGAGTGGAAACCTGGGTTCAGTCTGTTGCCATAAGTTGTCTAGATTGATGTATATTAAGAAAATCTGGCCTCACACAGGTGTGTAGTTAGAAGAGGAAGTACCCTCCTGAAAGGGTCTCAAGGACCCCGGGGTCCTCCACACAAACTGAGAAGGGCTGGTCTAGGAGTAGCAATCCAGTCGTATAGCGGTTCACTTTTGCTATAATCTGAGTGCTATCAACTGGGTCCTGTTACTCTATCGGATTAAAACGCTGAGCACTTCTATTCTTTACTCCTAACACCTGAATTCTGCACACTAAACAAAAATCTGAGGCTAAAGTAATTGAAGCTCTTCAGTTGAGAGTTGAGGTTTAAAGTAACTGAACAGGAGGGAATGCTGGATTAGCAGGTTACTGGTATAAACAGTATTCGGCTTCCTTGACGGGAAGCCTAACTCGGTGTTATTTTAGCAACTTCATGTGAACGATTCTAGATGGTGAATCGGTTATTTATACTTTTTTGCTATTTATTAACACATTTAAAAAGCTGTCTGGCCTGCTTCCCCCTGTTCTATCCTAGTACGTAGCATCACTGTGCTTTGCAGATATCAAGAATAGCATTTCTTTAAAAACGTTGACTGCGTCAGTTTTGTCACTGAGCCAAATCAGTTTTCCTCCCTAATTAAGTTGAATTGGCTTGTTTTACTATAGTGCGATAACCAAGGTGGTGAAACAAAGAATTGTGGGGAAGTCATTTTTAAATTGCGCACTTTTGGTGTGATTCTGTGGTTTTTGTCTTGTAGGAAATGACTTGCAGTTGAGTGAGTCTGGCAGTGACAGTGATGACTAGAGCCAGATCTTTCGAAATCAGCGTCTTGGTGCACAGATCTGCTGCCGGACCGGGCTGCGCTCGCATGGAGCCCGTTGCGGAGAGGGACATGCTGTGGATCAGTGACTGTAGCAGGAGTTCGAGGCTCTGGAGGTCTCAGATACTCAAGTCTTTAACTTAGTGGTGATGGGTGATTTTCTCATGTAATTTTTGAACAATCTCATGTTGCAAAGTAGATCTATAGAAGAACTAACAGAATTCTATTGCTATTTGGTTAACACTGTTCATGAAAAACAGACAAATGTGCCCTGGTCTAGGTTACTCAAAGGCCATCATCTTAACCAGGACAGTGATTCACTTTTAAACCTCAGCAGCCACCAGTTTGGCCAGGTGGTCTGCACCAGTGAAATGAAACCTGGTCTTTGAGGGGTAGGGGAGAGAGGGAGACCTCAGACTGCAGCATAGAAGTATTTTACAACCACTTTAAACTGTTGAGACAAAGTGGTGAGGAAGTTTTGTCTGACCCAGCTTGACGAGCCTGTGTAGAGATGGACTTGAGGAGGGAGTCCTAGAGCGGCTGCTGGGCAGGACCCCGGAGCTCCGCGAGTTCAGCCCCCTCACTTACAAGTGAGGAAAGAGAAGCACACAGCTGGTTCGTGGCCCGTCTCCTGCCCCCGCCCCAGCTTTTCCTGCTGCTCCCGCCCTTGAATCTCATTAACTGGAACCGGAGACTCTTGTTCATGGGACTTCTAGTTGTACGTCAGAGATTTTATTGGATTCCCAAAGATGAAGTGTTGGGTGCTTCTGGCTCAAATTCTGATCCAAAAAGTCCCTAGATACACGAGGCTGGCTGAGCAGATTAAACCAGCAGCCACTGTGCTGACACATGAGATTCAATTAAATTGGGGCTTTTAGTTCCACGTAGGTCCATACTAAGTGTTTCCCGTTCAGTGAATTTTAGTAAGGGGAGGTAGGAGTGGGAGAGAGGTGTAGTGAAGGAACCTTTCTGAGCAAAAGAACCAGCAGCAGGCTTCCAAAAACCAGAATCTAGATAGGGGTTCTGCAATATGAAACGAGCACATTCTTAGATAAGGTATTTCTCTTCATGCTTTTGTACCACTGTTTGTGCCTGACTCCCAGACTGATTTGTATTTTTGATAAACTAGAAGAAAGTCACAAGATTGCCTTTTGCAGTGTGCAGTTTCCAAATGAATCTGTTGTTACAGGAAACTGGTCACTAGTAAATGTTCCATATTGAGTGAATGTGTGATAAATCATCCTGTGATTGGTATGGAGTAGCCTGTTTCTATAATTTGAATGGATACAATTTGAATGTCCTGAGAAATTTCCATTTGCTTTGGTTCAATGGGTGTTAAGAACATTTTGAAAATGATTTTCCTTCCTTGGGTTCTTCCACTCAAAGATGGCCTCTGCTTCCCCAGCTAGTGGATGGAAGCAGTCTGGACCTGGAAAGGAATTAGATGATTCGTGGTGGGGGCCTTGGTGAGAGTTGCACCTTATGGAGTCCCCTGTTTCATGTGCAGTGACTCCAGTGAGCTGGAGATGCGGGTCGGGAGCCATCATCCGGTGGCACACTCGCACCACCACCCCCCCACGTGTAGGTAATGGGGACACACTGGTACTCGGCGGTGGGTTCTCAGCCCATCGTGAGGTTTCGGTGGATTTAATGGCAGGTAGGAACTTCTTCATAATGAATTGATAATTGCTTTATAATTCCTTGCTAATGACAGCTCAGGGAAGGTAAAGGTCATGATTGGGAGACTTGAATTGTTACTGGATGTGGGAATTGTTTCACTGCTTTTAACTTGCTCAAGCTGGGGCAGGTTCCAGGAACTTGAACTAAAAATAATCTATTTAAGCCTCGCTCTCTTTTTTTTCCTCCTAAAGTCTTGATTTATACAGATAGAACTGTGGTTTTTCACATGTCGGGTCAAGATGTTTGTTTCTATAGGAAATGCTTGCATGTGGCACTGGGTTTGGTGAGTCGAGCTCTCTGGGCTCGTTTTCTCTGTCGCCCGTCCCACCTGACCCTGCATGGTTAGCCTCCAGCTGGCTCCAGTTTGTTCTCTGCACGAAGCCTTCGGTGGTTCCCTCCCCACAACCCCCACCGCCTGCTCTCCAGCTTTACCCACCAGAATAAGGAATCTTATCTTTTTGGAAATCAAGAATCTGGCCCCACAGACTACTACTTCTGAGTTACCTCGTGCCAGCCTCATTGGACTTACTCTTCGTGCCTCTGTGCCTTCTCAGTCCCTCCCTCCCTCTCCCCCGCCAAGCCCCAGTCCTGACGCTGTGTAGGTGCCATCTTCGCGGACTCTCCCTCTGTTCTTTTCTGCCCACTGGAGTGCTGTCTGTACTGACCTTCCTCTTGCTTGAGCTCTGGTTGGTGTGAACTCCTTAAAAGCAGGGACCGTCATTTTCATCTCTATTCCCTGGGGTGTCCACGAGAATAGACATACAGATGCTTATAGCCTGGTGGGGAGGAGGCAGAGAAAACCAACCAGTGGAGTACAGAGGGCAGACGTGGAGCAAACATTCCAAGCATTTGGAGACAGCTGAAAACTATTTGTGATTTTCATGGTTTTGGAAGTCTCTAACTGAATTGTTAAAATTGCCTTTTCTCTGTCCTATACAACTTCTGCCATATCGTAAGTCATCAGGCAAGATATAAAGACTTAAATTCAGGGTGCCCAGGGAGCCATGGCAAGCCGCAGTAAAGACATGAATTGGGGAAACAATATAAACAAACGAGATCTGTGATGATGCCACTCATTATTTTATTTCTATAGCAGAATCATTTTTTTTTCTGTGTGTGGTATTAATATGTATGTGCTTCAGTGGTGGGAAAACTTGAAAATTCCAAAATCCTTGCTATCCTAATTGAGAGGCTGGTTAAGTAAGGTGTAAGTATGGTGTGTGTGTGTGTATGTGTGTGAGTGAGAGAGAGAGAGAGTGAGTGATGTATTTATTAACATTATTTTGAAAGATAATAGTATGTTCTCTTAGGTACAGCCAAATTGGATGTTTCCATTTGGCAAGGAAGGTAGGATTTCTGAAACTCAGGCCTTAACCAGTAGGTTGGAAGACAAGACCAATTGAAGCGTTATGAAATGTGTGTTTTTGTTGCTTATGTTGTATCTGTCTTGGGTTGTCTTATTCTTTAATGATTTTTGAAATCTTGTGCCTAAAAGTTTATTTTGCGTAATTATGAAGTAGATGCGCATGTTTACATTTATGTAAAATGTTTGCATTTATGTAAAATACTTGCTGTGTAAAGTTTTTTTTGGTTTATTCTCTTAAAGATCACTATATTTAAGTAAAAAATGAAGGTCAGCAGTATATGTCTTGGTGGGTTTTATTTTTTTACTAGGAATCAATGAAAAATGTAAGGTTATATTAATCCTTTATGCTTATGCCTGCTTCTCTAAATGAATTCCTTTTTAATTTGGTGTTTATGCTCATTAGGATGAACACCTCAGCTTCAAAAGGTGTGAAGTTCAAAACTGGAAGGATGTGAGCCACATGGCATCTGAGGCCATTACCCGGTCTGGAAAGGCAGACTTGGCTTTGACTCTAAGAACCATGCGGGGGTTAAACTGAATCTCGAGACATATCCTAATTCTTTTAGCACACCAAATTGCTTCCACCTGGAATGCCACGCCCCCCCCCCCCCCCCCCATACACTCACTGGCTGGAAGTGATCCTGCCTCCTGCTTCCATTCCACACACAGCAATGCCCACAGCAGTCTTGCAAACTTCTAGGTGGGCAGTGACCATATTCCTTCTTAATTCTCTGGTGTCTCTCACCTAATGGGTGCTCAATAAATTTGGATTGAATACAATTATGCACTAAGAGAACTAGCCTAGGAATCCTCTGCTGCTCATTCTGTAACTGGCTCACATTTCCTCAGGTGGAAATAGGAGTTAGATTTGAACCAGGAATCTCAATGGGGAAGTGGTGGTGTCCATTCCTCACTCAAAGGAGTGTGGTCCTCAGTTAACTGTTGCCACACAATGACACGTAACAAAGCATCCCAGACTTCAGTGGCTTAAAATAAGCATTTATTTTGCTTACAGCTCTGGATTGGCGATTAAGACTGGGTGTGGCTGGACAGTCTGGTCTTGACTGGACTCCATATGCCTGGCAGTTTGCAGACTCAGCTGATCTAGGAGGACTTGGCCAGCACGGCTGGGGCAGTTCAGGCAGGCTCCTTGTGCCTTACCCTCTAGCAACCTAGCCCAGCACATTGTCATGGCAAAGGCAGAGATGCTAGAGTGAGAGAGGAAACAACTGCCTCTGTCACAATTGCTAACGTGTCATTGGCCAAAGCAAGTCACAGGGTCAAGTTCAGAATCAAGGGGTGGGCAAATACAGTGCATTCTGCCAGGTGATGGGAGGAGTTGCAAGGTGTAAGTACAGAGAAGTGTGAGAATTCGGGCGATCACTGCAATCAATCTACTTCCTCCACGTACGCCATGTCCCTACCATGGTTGACAACACTGGACCATATAATCACTAAGTCCTTCCTCAACTTGGCTTTTCTCCTGGCCAGTTAAATAAGAGTCCACGTAGGGGTTAAGGCCAGTTTTCTGTCCATGGTTCCTGCAGAGGGCACCCAAACCAAGCAAAGGCTCCTCTGGACTTGGCACTCTGCCCTATTCAGAGTAGCGTGCTTCCTTTCCAACCTTTCCAACCTAGAGCACCATTCATTGCCTATTGCTAAGTAACAAATTACCCTAAAACTTAGTGGCTAAAACAACAACCATTTTATCTCATGGAATCTGTTGGTTAGGATTTAGGACAGAGCTTGGCTGGGCAATTCTTTTGGCTTCAACTGAGGTCACTCAGTGGGACTCAGTTGGCAGATGGGCAGGACTAGAGAATTCAAACTGGCTTCACTCACATGTCTGGCACCATGGTGGGGATGGCTGGAAGCAGGCTCATTAGGACTGTCAGCCAGAGACTCTCTAACACAGCAGTCTCAAGGTAGTTGGTCTTCTTACGTGATGGCTGCTTTCTCCTAGAATGAGCATCCCAAGAGCTGCTTGGTTGTTTATGACCTAGCCTGGAAAGTCACACAGCATCACATCCACAGTATTCTATTGCTCCAACAATCAAAAGCCCACCTGGATTCAAGAGGGACACAGACCCTACATCCTTAATGGAAGAGCATGTAAAAAGCCACCTACTCAAAGTCCTTTTCCCCCCTCCCTTCCCCACCCCCACCCCCCACCCCCCCCCCCCCCCCCCAGTGTATTTGGTCTACGGCCATTGTTCTCAGATGAGATGTTTCTCCAGAGTAGTGGCTCCTAAAATGTGGTCCCTGGTCCAGTACCATCAGCATCCCCTGGGACCTTGTTAGAAATATAATCAAGTCCCCCCCCCCCCCCCCCAAGATCTGTTGAATCGGAAGTTCCAAAGTGGGCCCCAGTAATCTGTGTGACAAACCCTTCAGGACATCCTGATAAACCCTAAAGCTTTAGAACCTCTGCCCCAAGGAAACAGACTCCCTTGGTGAGCCTCAAGTGATGACTATGGTATGACTGCTTTCAACTTCCCATCCCAGGTGTTAGACTGAGGGTAACCTGGAGTGGTGCACGCAGTGGGGTATGGTACTCTATGAACTGGAACGTCAAAAACCAACATCTACAAGAGGTATTAAGGGCGTGGAAAGATGGCAAGATAATTCCTCACTGTCCTTGAAGAAATTACAGAAACCAAAATAATGACATATTCAATTATCTTGAGATAATAGCATCTTGGCAGATTTTCATGATTACATGGGCCCCGTTTCCCTTCTATAAAGGTGGTAGGACTAGGGGGGGATAGACGGCAGAGGAAATAGCTTATTTCTTCCTTTAGCAAGGTTGTTTCTTGTAAACTTGTCTGACTCTAACTGGGCTGAAAAGAACTCAGGTGAGCCCCCCCCCCCCCCCCCCAGAGAGGTAGCCCCTCTGATAAAGGGAATGTGAGTTCACTTCCTCTATTGTCCCCGGGGTAGGGGTGGGGACATTCCTTAACCCGTTACTTTTGTGTGATTTGCAACCTCTCAGAATGGTTACAAATGAAGATGCTGGAGAGGAACCCACACTCCTGGAGCCTCTGGGCCCATGGGTGGCAACTGGGAGCTGCTGAAGTGTAACAATCTCCCTGATGAATTGCCAAGATACTTGATCTGTGAGCTCATTGTTACCAAATGCAAGATCTGAGTTTCACTGAAATTGGTTCACTATGGAGGAGGGATTGGGGGAGATAACTGAAGTAAGGCAGTCATTGGAGCAGAAGTCGCCCTAATTATGAGGTTTGGAGATTCGTAAGCAATTCGACCCATGTGTCCTCTATGCCCATATTAGAGTGATGGATGACCAGTATGTCCCATGATGCTCAGAAAATTTGTCCTACCATCTTTCCAAGCACTGCTTTCTAAGTACTAGTTACCAAGTTTCCTCTAAAGACCTTACTTTGCTCACAAATTTGTCATTCAGCTGGCTTTGCAGGTGGATAAAGACTTCTGGGGCCAAACCCCATCCCTGTGCTTCCTTGGTTGTTAGGAGCCTGTGGGCTGACCTGGATCTTTGGGGATCAGTTGAGCGGAACTTGGGCCTCCGTTACTGGTGAAAGGGTTAAAAACCAGTCCAGACTGAGAGAGGAAAAGTCGGCCCTGTTTCTGGCATTCATCAGAGTGCCACAGCAGACACTGATAAAGCCAGCTGCAAAGTTAACGGGAAGCAATCTTCCTGCCAGATCTGCCGTATCATGATCACTCTTTTGAGGGACTACTGCTCGCCTTTCAGTGACGGCCCCAGCCTTGCTTTTTACTCCTGCAACCTGAACAAAAATCACGGTGAACTTTTGTGACAAAATTTTGCAGCGTGCAATCCTATCAGTAAGATTGAAACTTTCCACTCTTGCCTGGAAGACCTGAGCCACGTGAGTCACTTTGACACAGAGAAGCAGTTTCAGTTTCTACCGTAGATACAGAAATTCTGATAGGGATTTTCAGGCATAACATTCCATGCTTTTTTTCCCAACTAACTTTGTAGTTTTCCAAGGAATCAGGACCTGGGTCCACTTCCTAGTCCAGGCTTCATCTTGACCCCCGTTATACACTGCCTGCTCTGCTTTGAGCCTGTCCCCACAATGCTGCTTTTACATTCTACCTACACTCCACCTCTCCCCCCAGATCCTGTCATAATCTGGTCTTTCTTGGTTTGGTGAAATGCCCCATTGTTCTCTGGTGTTCGGTCTCCCTCTGCAAGTCAGCAAACCTAATTTTGTTGGTCTGCATAAGTTTTGTTGGTTCATCCCTGGTGATATTCATCAAATGGGCCAATGTGCTGCAAAGTGTGAGAACCACTGCTCTTTTTCACTGATTTGTAGTAAAGGCTGTGGTCCAAACTGCCGTCAAAAGTGGACTCATGCAACCAGCCTCAAAGGGGGAAGAAAGAGACCCCAGGTCCCAAAGAGGTGACCCATTTGGTGTGAGTCACCAAATAATCGTGACACAGATAAAACCCAGCCCTCCCTGAAGAGTTTCTAGGTGTCAGAAATTTTAACCATATAATCACTAAAATTCAACACAACCCTGAAAATAAGGTACTATTATTCCCAGTATAAAGATGACAAAAACAGAAAAGTAAATTATGCAAGATGATTAAACAGTGCACTGGTGACAGCCAGGCTTCGAACCCAGATACGTGAATCCAGTCCTCTTCCTTTTTTTCCCAAAAGCAAACTACACCACCTCTTTCACTACCTATGCCTCCCTGGGAGAGGCAGCCTCTCTCGAGTGGACCTATCAGAATCAGCCAAGAGCTTTTTAGGTGTGAGGAATCTTCCCAAATGTTTGCCGCAAGTGGCTCAGCACCTATTCCTGCCAAAAGGAAAAGTAAAACCAGAGATGGCCACTGTGATGGACACTGTGTACCCCGCACCCATTCACCCCATTTCTGCTCCCCACTATATCATCCAGTAGCCACCTTTTCCTTACACAGCTCATCTACTTCCGGAGAGTCGCCAGGGAGTGGGCTACGAGTGTTCTTGTAGCTTTTGCCCCTGTGGGTTCAGGAACCCAGCTGTAATCCAGTTAGCAGGTGGCATTCTCCTGATGATATGAATTGGTTCAGGAATGGGCATGTGACCCCAAACAGGCAATGAGGCTCAAGGTAAGATTTTGGGGTGGCTTCTGGAAAAAAACGTCTTGGGGGCCACTGGAATAGATGTTCTCTCTTCCTCTGGATATCGTAGGGTGCAGATGTAAGCCTGAAACTGTAACAGTCAGCTTGTGACCACCCCAAAGATCAAACTAACAGGAGAGATGCAAATAGCAGAGAGGACAGCTCAAGCAGAGAAATGGAGTGGGAGCCTTGATTGAACCATGCCTGATCTCCACCCTACCTCTGGAGTTTTTACCTTATATTGGCCAATATATTTCACCCTGTGGTTTATATGATATTTAAGTTGGATTTTCTGCCACCTACCAACAAAAGCATCTAAGCTGGCATAGCCTTTTTTAGCGACCCAACTGCACCTCTGAAGACCCTATGATATTTTCAGCCACTCCATGTGACAGCCTCAGGAGCAGCTGAAGGAATCCATCACCACTCCTAGGTAGGCCCTGTCACCACTGGAGGATAGCGTCCCCACCCACAAGCTGTTAAAGCCAAAAGACAATTTAGCCCTTGTTACAGTTTCTTCCGGGTAAGGAAATGGAGGCTGTGAGACGCGACAAACCCAGCCTGAGCCCAGGTGCCAGGACTCCGGGTTCATCGTCCTTCCCTCCACACTGTGGCCCCTCAGTTCCCTACAGGACCAGCAAGTGCTCTCTGGAAACATCTAGCTACCTATCCTGTGGCCGCCTGGCCTGCTTATTACAGGTGCCCCTGTTCCTGGGGAACCTGCTCCCTCCACCACAGTTAGCATTTCAGGGCAGGGCTGGGGACAGCCCATCTTCCTTCATCTTTCATTTCTCCATTTCACAATTCCACAGGGGGAGAACTACTATTATTATATACATATATATAAACACGTGGCTTTGAACCCTTTTATTTTCAGGGCCTTTCAGAACCCCCCTTGCAATACTTGGAGACAGACCCCTCTAATATTGTGGGATCTGGTTACAAGAGCATAGGTGGAGGCTCACACACCAAATGTCTACGTATTTACATTATAATCAAACTAACAGAGTGTTCTTAAATATGCTCTCTCTGCTTACCTGTCAGTCACACCTTCATAAAGACCTAGAAGGCTGGGTTTGAATATGGACTATTTAGATTCCTCAAAGTTCTGTGGCAGCACGAGGAGAGCAAGGCCCAGCCCGCACTGAGAGGGGCCTCGTGTGTATCTCTGTGGCAACTCCAGCCCGCCTATCCGAGCCCCATCTGCAACCCCTAAACACAGCTTGTCCCTGGTCACCCCTCGTGCTTACAGGCGTATGCAGGTCATACTCAGGCAGGCAGACTTGGGGAAGAGGCCTCAGGCTCAGGACCGCTTGGGTGAGAACTGTGGTCTCCTGGGTACCTGGAACACGGTCTGGGAGAAGGGTGTCCAGTAGGCATGTCGCCTTGGCCTCACAGACTCCCTGCCCTGTGGGGAGGGTCATGGCCAGAGGAGGGCCAGATTGGTACCCTCTAAGGCAAGAGACCCAGGACAGGGCCCCTCGTGCCAGGTCCAAGGGCAGTGCCAGAACGCCATCTCATTCTAAACAGGGTCCTAAAATAAGGCTGGGGTGAGGCTAGGTTAGCAAGACCAGGCTCTGTGACTTTGGCTAAGTCCCTCCCTATCTCTCAACCTCCGTTTCCTCCCTCGTCTCTGAGTGGGACTGGTCCACATTCTAGAATCCTCTGCAGAGCCTCAGAAACAGTGAATTCAGACCCCTCATTCCAACCAGTAATGCTGGGACTCTGGTCCAAAACCCCCAGGGAAGAAAAAGCCACAGTGGGGAAACAAACCGCTTATATTTCTTGATATCCGGAGATCCCAGCATGAAGGTGCAGCTTTCATGGGAGTAACATCACCCCCAAGGTGTGCAGTAGAGCCTGGGGGAACCCAGCTGGCCAATGTGCCCATCTCCGAAGACCTCACCCTTGGGCTGATCCCATCTGCTACAGACCCACTAGTGACAGCCCGCTGAGCCGGAAGCTCTTGTCTGAAGCCCATCTCTGAAGACCTCACCTTCAGGTTGATCCCATCTGCTACAGACCACTAGGGATGGCCCGCTGGGCCAGAAGCTCTTGTCTGCTGAGTCTCCAAGACTCAGGCACGTTAAAGTGCTCTGTACAAAAGCTCAACAGCCTCCCTCCATCTGGTAACAAACAAGGAAATCCCATTTGAGGTCTGCCACTGGGGAGACATCTTTCCAAAACAAAGCTCAGCCCCACTCAGGAAAGATGGTGGTACAAGGCAGCTCACAGTCATGCCAGACTAACGACCCTGCAGAAACACGAGGGGCTCAGGCACACGAGGGCAAGGCTCTGCACTCCAGAGACACAATGGGAAGGTCACCGGGTGTGCACAGGAGTCAGCAGGCAGCCAGGAGCTGGAGCTCAGGACAGAAATGGTCTCTGCCTAGAACAGGTATTCAGTCGTAGGGCCTCACATGGGGAGACCCGGGGTGGCATTCTCCTAAGGACCGGAAACACCAGAAGCCTGCCCAAGTGTAGGCTCAGGAAGTCACACCCTCTGGTGGTGAATCTCCTGAACAAGAGATGGACATAAGGGGCATTCACAAGACAGAGGTCCAAGTACTGAGAGCCACGAGGTCAAGGTGGTGCTGGGGATGGTGAAACTATAGAAGCTACCCTCTTGGGAAACACTGAGAAGCAGGAAGGCCACTGTTCTGCTGTTCACAAGCTGAGCACCCAGCTGGGCCTCCGCCCTTTCCCAGGGGCAGAGCACCGGTTTGGTGGCTTTCTCAGGGCTTTTTCACAGTTGGGTCCCTTCTTGGGGGAGCTGCATCCACATGAGGCTGTGCTGGGCTGTGGCCAGTTGAGGGGTTCCTCAGCGGGTGCAGAGCTGGGAGCCACTCCAAGAAGGCGGGTTCATTTCCCTGCTTTGTGGTTCACAGGCCTGGAGAGACCTGACGGCCGGCTGCCCCGGGTGAGAATGCCCACATTTCTGGAGGTCAGAGGAGTGGGGAGGCCTGTCCACCACATGACCCAGATGGGATGACGACAAATTCAAAAAGCCCTGCAGGTCTAGGCGTAGGTAACAGTTGTGAGCCAAGTCCACGGTCTGGGTTGGTAACATTCCGAAGAAAAAGGGCACTGTAGGTCGGCGATTTGCCTGGATGGTAGCAATGGGAAAATGGTTCCCAGCAGGGGCATGTGGAAGGTTCTCCGGTACCTCAGATTAAGACAGGGTGCAGTGGTCCTAAGTTCTTCCGGTTGGACCGAGTTAAAAGCATGTCTTAGCAGCAAGAGCTCGTCCTTATTTTTGTCACACAAAGGTGACGGAAACCGGACCGGGGGGGTGTGAAGTCAATTTGATGAGGGTGGAAAAGCTGCTGCCGATCCTGTGGGATGCAGCCTGCCTTCTCCGCAAAGGCCCTTCACGTGAAGTAGCGGCAGGATGTGGAGTCGATGTAGCAGTAGGGGGTGCACTGCAGGTCCCCATATGACCTGAGGGGGGCAGATATGGGTCAGGGTGCGCGCAGGGCAGCGGGCACGACGGCTCCTGCCCAGGCCTCAGGACCAAGGCATGTTCTGAGGCCACCTCTGGTGACTTCTGGTCCACCCTCATCAGACAGCTGTCACTACTGCTACCTCACTAAGGGCCTCAGGGTTTGCCAGAGAGTGCTCTCATTCTCACTTGGGGTAAGAGGCTTGGGGCAGTTGAGTTCAGGCCTCTGCGGCTTTGCCCCTTGAGCTGAGATCCCCGGCTGAGGGATCTGGGTGGAAAGAGTTGGTAACCATGTTCTTAACACAGCATCTCTGAGAGAATCACTCCCTTCTCAAGACCTGAAAGGTTTCCAGGCGCGATCCATTGGTCATACTGTACTGATGCAAATGTTCTATTTCTGTGCGGTCCAGTCCGGCAGCCTCTAGCCATGTGTATCTACTGAGGTCTTAAAATAAGGTTAGTAGGAATGAATAATTGCATTTTTAATCTTAATTAATTTGAAGTTAAATAGCAATGTGTGGCCGGGGGCCACCAGATTGGACAGCACAGCCTATACCTCTGTAAGCCCAAGTGCTAATGTATGATGGTTACACATTATACCCATATTCACAAGCATCCCTTGAGGCCTCTAGAGATTACATGAGTAACCACAGTGAACCAGTGGGTAAGCCCCAGGCTCTATGCAGTCCTGTGTTCCATGTCCAGTTATCTACACTGACTTGTCTCCATGAAGCCATCAATCAGATCAGACCTGCCACCTCTCTGGCAAGTGCCAGAGGACAGGGCACTTCAGGGATAGGGCAGTACATACAGACACAGAGATACAGTCAGGTCCTGGCCAAGCCTAAAGTGCTTGGAGTTTTGGAACTACAGATCTGTAGTTCCCCCAGCCTGGTTCGAGACGCTGGTGTATGTTTGGGGGTGGGCATTGAGGAGAATGCCTTCCATTGAGGAATGCCTTCCATTCCTTGGACAGAGGACAGAGGGGTGGACAGAGTCAGTGGACAGAGGGGTGACAGAAAGACAGGACTGGTGTCTATTTCCCAGCCCTGCTGAGGGCCTGGGTCCAAGCTTACCAGAGGAATAGGGCTGAAAGCAAAGGCTGAAGAGACTGGACTCCTGAGGGACCTAGGAGGTATGAAGGGCCAGCGATCCATTGTGGAACCAACAGAGAAGCAGGAACTAGGGAGGAAAACCTTCTCATTTTCCCTACAACACTATACAACTCCACATCTGTGAGGATTAGGGGGAATGTGGTATGGTTTTGCATCTCATAGGTCCAGTGTCCTTCAGCTGGCTTGGGAGATGTCAACCGTGGAGGTCAATGTGAACACCCACTGGAGAGTCCCAGATAGAAGTAGAGGGGTCCCTGAAGGGGGTACTAACTTCCCGGGGTTTTCTTGGAACAGTCATGAGCCAGCAAAATTAGATGTTAATGCTGGTGTGATCTCATCTGCACCTATAGTCTTGCCCTGGGGGTCGGAGTTGTTGCAGAGAATTCAGGTTATACAGATGCTTAGATTCTTGGAAATGCCCTGGTACCTCCATCCTCCACTGGGCTTCCTCCAGACCCACTTTCCAGAAGACTAATGTGGTCATGGTAGCCACTGGAATTGGGAGCTGCTCACCCAGGGGCAACAGCTGAACATAGAGATTGCTGATTGCCAGGGGTCCGGGATGGAGCTGGTGACTCTCTGTCTCAGCTCGGCCTCACAGGCACTCAGGCACCCTAAGAGGGCACAGAGGGCACGTGGTCGTTATGTGTGTGTTGCCTGTCTCCCTTAGGTGAGCAGGGACCATGTGTTGTGCTATTTGTCACCATACCTCAGTGTCTAGAAAGTACCAGGAACATAAGCAGCATTAAAAAAAGTATTTGTGAAGGAAAGAGGAGGAAGCAGGCAGAGAGGGAGGCAGGGGTGTCATAATAGCACGTGAGGTGATTCCTACCCAGGGAGATAGGTCTCGCAGGTCAGGTGGCCAAAGTCAGAGCCGTCGCAGTCCTCCACTCCCTTGTGCTGGTGACCATCTCCACAGTAGGCCCGGTGACAGCCTGAGGGACACAGGGGAGTGTAGCCCTGAGAGGGTGCTGGGGTGGGACAGGCCTACCTTAGCCTGTAAGGACTGTGTGGCCTAAAGGATCC
The DNA here is from genome assembly GCF_028749965.1 of Puma concolor. Taxonomy (NCBI): domain Eukaryota; kingdom Metazoa; phylum Chordata; class Mammalia; order Carnivora; family Felidae; genus Puma; species Puma concolor. The sequence continues at coordinate 26,194,170 of NC_141675.1, read as the reverse complement.
ACCCAGAGCATGCACCCTCTTAAGCAGACTCCCATAAAGCTTCAGATGCATCCGGGGACTGCCCCCTCAGCCCCCCCGAATCCCACACCAGAGAATAAGGAGACCCAAGCTCCAGCCCACTCCAGCTACTTGTTAGCCAACAGAACAAGAGCAGGCCCCTTGGCCTCCCTGAGCCTCAATATCTCTATCTCAAACCTGGGGCGTGGACACCACCTCCCCTTCACAGGACACACCGTGGGTTCCCATGGAGTGAGAGTCAGGAGACTGCGCACTGGGCACAAGTGATGGCCACGGCGGCTCTCGTCTACAGAGAACTTCCACGACCCTCTTTTTACGGGGTTCCTTCCTGCTGTGTGATCTCCTATTTGACTCTGTCTGCACCAGGGGCAGAAGGGACTCCAGGCAAAGCGGGCATGCCGGGGATCACCATCCCGGGAACTGTCCCGGCAAGTACAGCTACAGAGAGAGAGATCCAGCCACTTCTCGGTCCCTGTGCCCATCGCTGCTCATTTACACATCTCCGGCCCTCAGCCAGGCCGGCTCCTCACAGCAAGGACTTAAAAATCATTCAGTGAAGGGACGTTGAATCCTTACTACACCCAGACGACCTGGCGCACATCAGCTCGCAGCATCTCTAAAGAGCTGAGCTGTCAGTACCGACACAGCCAATTTTCAGTGGAGGAAAGTGAGACTTGAGCTGTGAACTGCCCTCCATTCCCCACTCACTGAGAGCCTCCTCTAGGAACATTCGAACTCTACTCCATCCGGCTCCAAATCCCCCACTTTACACACCACCTCCTGTTTTTGTCACGTGATTAAAAAAAGAAGAAGGAAAGCAAACCCTCCAGTGCGGTGCCGCCTGCCTGTCCCCGTAGCATCCCATCAGCCTGAAGTCTGCTTCCCCTAGGAAGGCCTTTGTCACCAGGGCTCCATCTGGTAAAAGTCCTGATGCAAATTCTTGGCTTCTCCCTTTCATCTTTCACTCTGTATCACCTTTATCTTTTGATAAAGAACGTGAACTGGAACGTGGGCTTTGCCAAGAAGTAGGATTCAGGGAAAAGGAGGGATTGGTGGCTTCTCTAGGGGCAAGACCCTTGACACTAACCCACAATGATATGCGTGGGCAGTAAAAAGTCAGCATTTGGCCTGAATGGGAGGGCCGTCCCCACAGCAGCCCAGGGGTACTCCCTCTGGCTTGGAGATCACCCCAACCCACCAGAGCTGGCATCCAGGGGCTTGCCCTCCCTCATCCAGGCCCTCCCCGAGGCAGGCACCACTCACTGATGCAGCTGTCACCCACGTCATCATTTCCGTCATCACACTCCTCCCCGGGCTGCAGGACTCCATCCCCGCAGGAGCCACGGTGGTCCACAGTATAGTCCACAGGGTGGAAAGGGGTCACCTGGCCAAAGAAACACAGGACAGTTACTAGGGATGGCATGACAGGTTGTTGGCACTGGGATGGAGACCCCGGGTCTGGGCGGGGGGGTTCCTCCCGGATGGGAAAGGCACCCCTCTCCTATGGCCCAGAGCTCTGCACTTGGCGGGAAGGCTGGACCAGATCGGGACAGCATCCTGGCCGTGTGGGGATGGGAGACCGTCTGGAACCCTGCCTCCAAGAGGAGGTCCTATGTGGCGGGCGGGGGCACGGAGAACTGCTCAGAAGCAGAGAAGAGGAGCGTGCCCAGCCCTTCCACGGAAACAGCCTGCAGAAAGCTCTGCGCTAGGCCCAACCAGTGGCCCTTCTTTCCTCGGGTATGTCCTGAGTGTCTGCCTCAGGGTACCTGGATGGGGAGCCAGCCAAGGCTGTCCTTGAAGTACAGAGATCTCTGATCTTTGCGGAAGGCAATGGCGTTTTGGGTGTTCAGCCTCTCGAGCTCCTCCTGGTTGTTGACCACAAAAATCTGCCAGAGAACACACTGGTGAGGATTCCAGAAAACACTTCTATAGGGGTCAGGGGAAAAGCTGGAAGAGGACACAGAATCTCCATCCTTGGGCTGGTTAACAGTGGGAGGGGGAGTCTGCATATCACACGCTGGGGATCCTCCTGAAGTCGGGAGGGATGTCCTGATTCCCCCATCTTCTCAACCCAGTTCCTAAGGTCTGGGTTTGCAATAAGAATTCCACAATTTAAAAATTTTCTAACATTTAAAATGTTCCCGAGACTTAAATAAAAACATGATGTCATCTAATCAAGTAATTCAACATCTGGAAAGGAGTCTTAACAAAACTGTTATACTCAAAGGTGTTCATTACGGTTTTATTTACATTACTGAAAAGCCTGGGAGAACCATACAAGTACCCAACAACAGGGCCCTGGTTAAATAAATCACAGCACAGCCGCATGATGAATGGATGATTATGCAGCCATTCAAGTGATGAATTAATGTCCAGGGTTACCTCTAAATAATCCAAGGGAGGGTGGGCAGTAGTGAGTGGGTATAAAGAGGAAACAGGATTAACCAGGAGTTGATACATGTTGAATTTGGGTGAAGGGTACATAGAGGTTTATTACACTATTTGTTCTGCTTTTGCATTTACTTAAAATTTTCTATAATTTTTTGTCCTTAAAAAAGAGACAAAGAAAAAAAAAACCCTCAAGTTGGACCCACAACCAAATGGACAACTTGGTTTCCTAGATTTTTATTTTTCCCTTATTTTCCAATTTCCTATAATGAGTGCGTACCAGGTATAATGAGGAAATCAGTTTATTAAAAGGCTTTTACAAGCTCTTGGAGGATCAGGTGAGAGGTCCCAATGGCTAACCACCAGATTTTCTCCCAGGAGCCTTACCACAGGAACATGAGGGGAGCTGGACCCATACATGGATTCCCTGTAGGAGGGGTTATTCACATTCGTAGGGGTTCCACAAAGACAACTTCCTGGAGGCCCGGGAAATCCTCTGTCCCCTTTGGGTCCCATCACAAGTTGTCCTAGGAAGCAACAGAATGCTGTGTTACTAGAGCAAAGGAAGTGAAAACCAAACAGCCCCGGGGAGATGTGAGCAACCTTTACAACAGAAAGAAGGTCAAAGTCCACAGCATCTTAGGGTAGGCCCTGGGGAGAGGTCTAAAGAGACTCTTTTGATCCAAGATATGGAGGAGGTGATGTTCTCTGTGGGTCCCTTAACCATACCGGGTGTTGGGGTACCTTCCCCAATTCTCTCCGTTCCCTTTCTCTAAGCTTTGGAAACCAGACAGACATTCTACTTCCCAGATGACCTTGCATGCAAGGTCTGTGATGGGAGAAGGGTAAGCATCTGAGAAAGTCTATCCTGATAAGGAAAAAACAGAGCTGGTGAGAGACCTAGCTTCCTCCTTCTTCCTGTCTAGAAGACAGACAACATGCCTGGTGCAGCAGCAGCCACACTGCAACCCTGAGGTAATAGGTATGAGAAGAGAAGCCAACATACAGGAAAGACCAGGGGCTCATGGGGCATGGGACCCTGATGGTGACACTTAGAAGCTGAACCAAAGTCAGCCATTGTTGACCTCTCTGGACCTCCTCGTATGAGAAAAACAATCTCCTTTTTGTTTAGACTATTATTAACAGGGATCTAAGGAACACAATGCTGACAACTTCTATTATTTTTTTATTCATTTTATTTTGTTCTTATTTGTGAGATCTTTACGAAGGAATATCTAAAGGTGCGTTTCTTTCATTCCTTCTGGAAGAAAATGGAATGCCTGAAAATGCTCCACCTACTTGTTCTCCCCTGGTACTGAGAAGAGTGTCGTGAACATATATGATTAGGAAATGTATTCCCTGCAATGTGGGTGATCTGCTTGGGCAGTAGTCTTCACCTAGACTTTTAAAGGTCCTAATGTCCAGGCCACAGTCCAGACCAATTCCATTAAGAATGCAGAGAATAGAACCCAGGCATCCATACTTTTAAAAGCTCTCAAGATGATTCCAGTGTATACTAAGGTCGCGAACGCTGGTCTAAGGAAATGGTCTTTGCACAAGCCATTTCCCTACTAGATTATTCTTCCTTCACCCTCCATCCCTCCTTCCTCAGGTGCCTTCCAGCTAGCTCCTGATCTGGATTCAAATATCACTCCTGCAGGGAAGCCTTCTGAATCTTCGCACTCTGGCACGTTCATTTGGATAATGTCATATAGTTCCCTATGCCTTTTCTTCACAGCACTTATCTCTGTTTGCGATTTTGTATCTTGTGAGATTATCCGATCAAGGTCAATCTCCCCCAGTGGAATATAAGCTCCACAAGGGCAAGGTTGATACCCGTTTTCATTCACAAGGGTGGGATACACAGTAGGGACGTGATACATGCTTGATGATGGAATGAATGAATGTAGACTCACTGGAAAGAAAAGGTCTTCAGAAAAGGCTTAAAAACCCCGGTTGGCAGAAAAGAATGAGAGCAAGAGCCATCCAACAGGGAGAGAGGAAAGAGGAAACATAGAGACTGACAAAGGAAGGAAGGAAGTATGCCTCCTCCTGGAAAAGTAAGGACAAGTCTGGAGGCCAGTCACTGGTTTCAGGTTGTATAACTTCCCAAGGCAGCCAGCAACTAGGGATACAGCTGGCAGATTCCAGAAGGGCAGAAAGTAAAATGACTCCAGGGGAAAGGTCTGGTCAGGAACCCAAAGAAGCAGCTTTAGCTAGAGGAAGAAACCTCAATGGGAATACCCTCCCCACAACCTTGAGCCTTCCTGAGCTGGTGGACAGATATGTCCCAGATCAGAAGAATGCCAGTTCGAGGGCTGGGGCGGGGGCGGGCATTGCCAACATTTCATACCAGGTTGTGGTGGTTGCTTGAACAAGAAATAAGAATACAACGCTGTAGGAGGAGCTCCAGTCCCGTGTTCTGATGTTTTCAGCACAGCCCAGAAAGACACAGACTCCACCAGGCCAGGAATACTCTGGGTAATTATCACCCCCGGGGAAACTGATGTGGGAATGTTCTGTAACCAAGGATGCGCGAGTGGCATCGGAGAAGGTTCTGTGACCCCAACAACTCCTCCAGAACCATGGCCTCAGAGAGGGTCAGGCGTTGGTCCCACTGTCCGGCCAATAAGTGGTGAGGCTGAGATTTGAATTCATGTATGACTTCACACTATGCCATCAAAAGACAAAGTCCAAGAATATTGATGCTTGCAGGAAGCTGGAAATTCCCAGGTACCACAGTGATTCACTTATACCTGGTCTGGGTGCAGGAAGGACTCACTCAGATTTGTAATTTGGTTACTTCAAATCACATCCTAGAGGCATTTTGCCTTGATTCCCTCGGCCACCTCCTAGCACCTCTTTCTCTGTAACTTTGGTGATAAAAAGTTCCCCCTCCACCTCCCCCCAGCACTGTCCTGCCCCACAGCTCTGGGCACCAGAACCAGAGGTGGCCTCCAGAGAGGGTGACAGGATGTGGCAGGGAGCCCGCTTCCTGCCACCACTGCAGTTTCCCTGCCGCTTCCTCTCAGCTGTCAGAGGGCATCTGTTACCCCTGCCTGTTTCCTGCCAGGATCCACTGAAGGGCACAGCAACTCGAACTGCCCCACCTCGGCCTCTCAGAGCTGGTCCAGCGGGCCTGCCTGATCCATCGTCCCGTGGAGCCAGAAGACCTGGCTCTCCATCTGTGCCCAGACTGCCTCCCATCGCTGCTGGCTGTGCAGCGGGAGCAGGCCTCACATGGGAATCTGCGAGGAGGCAGAGGGACCACAGAATAGTCTCCACACATCATCCCCAGCTCTTACTCTGCCTTAGCATGGCTAAGTGGGAAGGGTCTCTAGACCAGGAGCCACAGACTGATTCTGGGCTGGGCAAGGCCACCACCGGTCAGCTCTGTGACCTCCAGGAAGTCCCTTTTCTCTGAGGTTCAAAGTTCTTTTCTATAAAGGGAGGGCTGGATAAGACCAGGGTTGTTTGACTTGTGGTTCACAGAGCCCAAAGACATTCTAAGATGGATCTGGGGCAGGGGTTCTGGAACTCTGGGAAGCAGTGTGCAGAATCTTGGGCGCAGATACGACATGTATTTGTCCTGAGTGGGTGTGGGACTTTTATCAGACTCCAGAGACAGTCTCAGGAATCACTTCTGGGGCCTGTTCCCATTCTTGACGATTATCCAACTGGCCCCAGGTCCAGGTTAAGTTATCTTTTAAATTCCTCCCTCCTCTTCTTTCCCTACCCTGCACCCTGTCCCCCTCAAAAAAAAAGTTTCCAAAGAGCAGGATGATTGCCCCATTTTCTTTAGCCCCTTCACTCTGGGAGGCTCCCCAGAAAGGAAGTGACTCATAGGAAGGCACAGGAAGGGGACCTGAGTCAGAAATGGACTGCATCCTGCTTGCCTGCTATGCAATCACCCAAGGGGACAGCCTGAGAACCAAAATGGCCCATGTCTGCGAGCGCTTGTGGTGCACAGCCCTGCCCCGCCCACCTGCCAGGTGCCATGGGATGGTAAAGCTGACCGGCCATCGACACTGCCTCGAGGACTTGCTATCTAGAAGGAAGATGAAACACATCTGCAGAAAAGTTATCATTGAAGGGCCATAGCAGAGAGGCAATATGTACTTGGGCCCAGGGAAAGGAGACCCATCCTGTTAGGGACCAAGGAAGGCCTTACCGAAGAGAGGGCTTTGACAGAAGAAGACGGTTTCATCGGGTGGACCAGAGGGCTGGCCTAATGACCTCTCTTTGCATCCACACCGCTCCCCAAGATCCTGGCTACTCTCCTCAGTTTTGTGAACTGCTTAAATACCTCAAGGGCCAAGAGAGTCCTCCCCAAAGAAAACTCAGGCCTCGCGCCATGCTCTTGGTCCCTGGGGCTGGCAGCTCATGATCCTGGGCCTTGAGGGGAACATTACTCATGCCGGAAGCAAGGAAGAGGACTTCAACTGACCCCTGAACAACACGGGTTTAAACCGCATGGGTCCTCTTAGATGCAGATTTTTTACAGCACAGTACTATAAATGCATTTTCTCTTGTTTGTGATTTTCTTAATAACATTTCTTTTCTCTAGCTTCCTTTCTTGTAAACTTACTGTATATGACACATATAACACACAAAGTATATGTTAGTCCACTGCTATCAGGAAGGCTTCCAGTCAACAGCAGGCTATTAGTAGTTAAGTTTGGGGGGATTCAGGAGCTTATATGTGGATTTTCAACTGTGCTGGGGTTGGCGCCCCTAACCTCCACATTTTTCGAGGGTCAAGTGTAGTTGGAAGGACCCCCATAGGGATTGTCAAGTCAATTCCCAGAAACAGACTGTGGGGCACGGACACATGGCCCAGGATGCATCTCCAATCTAGTTCCCTTAACAGCACAGAAATAGGTGCGGCAAGATAACTTATTGTCGTACTAACTGACATTTGTTTTCTCACTTTTTCCTCTCCCAATTTCAAGGAGGTAGCAAGATTTTGTGCTTTCTTGCCCTTGCCGAAAACAAGTACTGTGTGAAGACTTTTGCCTTTCTGCCCTCTGTTCTCAGAAGAGAAAAGCTCCTGAGATGGGTGGCGGTGCATGAGGAATATGAGAAGCAAGGCGCTGGAGGTCAGAAGAGGGGAGATGACTCCAGACATGGAGAGAGAGGGACCCCCTGTGTTTTGGAGATAAGGTAAGGAAGGTCTCAGAAGGAACAGCTATGGGACTTCTTGGGAAACTGGACCACAGGGACCAGGCTTGGCAATGTTCCGATACCCGAGCATGACATGAAGATGGCAGTCACCAGGCACCCTCGGACCACGTGGCCTGGGATAGCGGGCATCTCAGAGGTGAACAGGGCAGATCAAAGGCTGGAGGGAACTCCCCTGATGTTTTTCTGCCACAATCCCCAGGATCTTTGCCCAAATCTTTTTAGGTAGTTAGAGGAGTGGAGAGAACCTCTTAATACCTGAGATGGAATTTTCCTGGCATCCCGGAAGGTTAGAATCTCAGAGCCAGCTTTAATTTGGTTGAAAGGAGCTAACAAACTATGACATTTCTAGACCATCGCATTACATGGTTGTGAATATATTCCCATAGACCCAGGGAGGAGAAGTACAACGTAGAATTTTAAAATGCCTTCATTTTAAGTTAAGAATAAAATTGTAATACCAATTGTTTTGTTTCCGTGTGTATAACTGAGAGCCAAGAACCCTGCATAGTAAAGAGTCTTCTCAGACCTAGAGATGCTGTGTTTATGCAGGAAATGTGCTCTGAAAGGCCATATTTGGAGCTGACGAGGGAACAAACTAACGGGTTTAGCGCATCAAATTAAACAAGGTAAACAAGCAGTGTATCTATGCCCTCTTCGATGGCAGACTTTGATTTCTTTTCAGGGTTTCTTTGTATATTCAGCGTAAACCAACAAGGACGTTTTCACGACACCACATAAGATAGAAAAATCGGCCACATCATCTTTACTTCTAGGATTAAGTAAATTGCTTGGAGCCATGAACGGCTTTTCTAGAAAAAGGTGTTAGTTGATGAAAAATGTGCCTGTTATTTTTCACTTGAAGTATAAATGACATCACCAATGTAATTATGTTTGTTTTTTTTTCCTCCTCTATTTGTTCTCCAAAATGCTACAACAGAGTCAGGATATTGTTTATCTCTCTTGTGTAGAAGTTGAATGAGCCAAGCTATGGAGAAATTATAAATATATTAAAAGCATCTCTGGTACTTTCTAACTCAAAACACAAGGCAGACCTCTGCTGTGCCCTCTCTGGGGAGGTTGGCCAGGAGGGCAACACTGTGGATCAAGTGAAGCAGTGTGGCTCTTACCTGCGGATGGGGGGCCCGGGGGGCCTGGGGGACCTGGACGGCCAGGTTGACCAGAAGGCCCAGGCTTGCCTGGTGGGCCCATTACTCCACTATCTCCCTTCTGCCCCTGACAGAGAGAAAGGCAGAGCCTGTTATGACAACATGACATGGCAAACTTCTTTCCCCATTTATGTCTAAATCAGGGACTGCCTTGCACTTTGGAGCAGGAGCCCAGAGCAGGATTCAGCCCCAGAAGCCCTGACCCCCAAACTCCTAAAAAGCTCAGGGCAGGGGCACCTGGCTGGCTCAGCTGGTAGAGCGTATGACTTTTGATCTCAGAGTCGTGAGTTCAAGCCCCACAGTGGGCATGGAGTCTACTTAAAAAAAAAAAAAAAAGCTCAGGGAAAGTGACATTTGAGATTGTGATGGTTACAAGTTTGTAGACATTACTTCTTGCTCTATTCTGGAAACATGGCACTGACTGCTGAAAGGAACCAATCCAACCCACTCCTCTCACGGGGCAGAGAAGGAAACAGAGGCTCAGGAAAGAGCAGAGATGTACATTAAGTCACCTAGCATTGAGGCAGCAGACTTGGGCCTAGCCTCAGGGCTCTGCTTGCTCACCAAGACCATTTTTCTTTTACCACAAGACCTGTTTCCGTCGAATGAATTTCCGTTGCTCTCAGGATAAAGACCCAGATCCTTATTTCACCTACAAAGGCCTGTATGGCTGGCCTTTCTAGTCACGTTCCAGCCTTTTGGTGTTTTTGGTCTTCAAGGGCATCATGCCTTTTTTTTTCCCCCCTCCTCTCTGCCCCAACTCGCTCTCCACTCCTCTGCCTAGTTAACTGCCTCCCAGCCTTTAGCTCTCACGTAAAATGTCACTGCAGGACAGCCTTCCCTGGCCTTGCCAGACTAAGTCAGTCCTCCCGGTCACAGGCTCTCAGAACTGGGCCTCTTTCCTTCCAGGCTTTTATCCAGGTCAGAAATGCACCAATATTTGTGTGGTCCTTTCATCAGTGTCTCTCCATGAGACATAAGCTCCCTCTGGGCCCGAATTTGTCTTGCTCACCTCTCTTCCCCAGATTAAATGAGGGAGGAGGAAGATACTGAAAACACAAAGGGGAAGCACTTCTGGTGAGCTGGAAGTCAAGAGACCTGGATTTTCACGTTGGCCATGAGACCCTGGGTAACTCACGTCATTGCTTTGTGCCTTTTTTCTCATCTGTAAAATGGGGCCAGTAAGCACACACCTTCGCAGCTTTGTTGTGAGGCTAACAAAGATCTCAGAGGTGAAAAACCACTTTGCACAGAACCAAGGGCTAAGGAAGCCAAGCTGACGATCACAGCAGCTAGTTTGCTTTCATCTTTTTCACATGGTTAGAAAAGGCCTAATTCCTTAGAGAGAGCCACACCTGTAGCTGTAGCCATTCCACATAGGATGTTCTCTTTGCTGCCTCTTCTGAGAGGGTCAAGAGCGAAGATTCCCTCCTTAGGGCTGCTCTTAGGAATGACCCTAGAAACCAAGATCTGTAGATTCTTCCCCTCCACAATTTGCTTACTGTGTGTTCGTATGCTGGTGCTAAACTGGACAGTGATTGATGCACGACATCTTTGACCTGGATCCCCTTTGTACACTTGTGCCTTGGCAAGCTTGCCCATGTAATGAAACATAATCTTCCCCAAGTCTGGGAAGCAGGCAGGCAGGGCACTCCTTTTCAATCACAACAGTGACATGTGGCCTGCTGCCTTGTCAACATGGCTCTGGGGAACCTCTTGACAATGTCCAAGGACTTCTTAAATTCTTTTGTTGTATTCATTCATTCATTCATTCATAGGAGTTCTTAAAGTCCTAATATGGGACCTATAAGGGCAGAGTTTATTTCCAATTCCATCCTGATGGAAGGAGTTCTTAATCCTTGGCCCAAGCTGAAGCTTGGTAACTAAGATGGGTCCCAGAATAGCAAAGGAGGTCACACCATCTTAATATAGCCACAGTTAAGGCTTGTTTTTCTAAAAGCCACATCATCTATGAGCACAGGAAATGCCACAGCTTGAAGGGGCTGGAAGGTACTCCTTGATTCTGACACCAGCAATAATGGATTATTCTGCATATCTGTCATTTGTTCAGAACAAGCCATATCTCTATGAGCAGGACTCACTGAGCAGCGCTTTCCAGGAAAGGCGTTGTTTATTCCTTTACTGCCATAAAATTTGGTGATCCCTCTCAAAGAAGCTGCTCTGTCTCCTTAACTGAAGATTTGTATCATAGAGTCAAGAGCTGTTTCCCTGAGCCTGGTTTAAAGCAAGCGCTGAAGCATGAAGGTGAAGAGAGAAGGTGTGTGGGGAGAAGCAGGTCTCAACTCTCTAAGTTCCAGTGCTGGCTTGGAAGTTCACTTGGCTGGGGATCACTCTACTTCCCTGGCCCTTAGGTTCCTTGTGACTAGACAGAGATGAGGTGTTCTCTAAAATCCTTCTGGCTGTGAAATTCTAATCTCCTGAAGTCCCTTCTGGACCTCTGATTCCAGGAGTTGGATTGACTTACATTAACCTCCAGAAACTCTTAGCACCACTGGCCTGACAACACTTGGTGTATAAGACTCTATGCTAGGAAACTAATTCATGATTTAAAAAAAACAACAACAACAACAACACGGGCACCTGGGTGGCTCAGTTGGTTAAGCGTCCGACTTCTGGCTCAGGTCATGATCTCGCGGTTTGTGAGTTTGAGCCCCGCGTCGGGCTCTGTGCTGACAGGTCGGAGCCTGCTTCAGATTCTGTGCCCCTCCATCTCCCTGCCCCTCCCCTGCTCATGCTCTGTGTCTCTCTGTCTCTCAATAATAAATAAACGTTAGGGAGCCTGGGTGGCTCAGTCGGTTTAGCGTCTGACTTCGGCTCAGCTCATGATCTCGTGGTCCGTGAGCCTGAGCCCTGCGTCGGCCTCTGTGCTGACGGCTCAGAGCCTGGAGCCTGTTTCAGATTCTGTGTCTCCCCCTCTCTCTGACCCTCCCCTGTTCATGCTCTATCTCTCTCTGTCTCAAAAGTAAATAAACGTTAAAATAATAAAAATAAATAAATGTTAAAAAAAAAAAAAAAACCACGATGGCAGGCTCCCAAAGCTAACAACCCAAGTATCTGCTGACTAGACAGGCAGTGAGGGTTCAGAGCACACTCAGCTTGTTTATAACATCTTGTAGGAAGGATGAGCTCATTTCTCTGAGCTCCCACACATGGCGCTGGTGTAGTTTGAAGAATGTCCCAACCGAATCATTCTCAACAGTGTCAAGAAATAGCCGTCTTGGCTCCAGCCTTCACCAGGAAAAGACAAATACCACCCCAGAAGGGCACTAGAAGCACAGAAGCCTTCTAGAACTTCAAGCATAAAGCCTTCTGCATGGGATGAGCAGTAGGGAAGAAAAAGATTTCCCCTTTTTTTTTTTCTCCTTTTTCTGAGCCTAGGTTTTAGGGCATTGGTATCTGTGGCAACATTGTGAAGTCATGGACATGCCTGCCATCGTAAAACCTCGAAAACTGAACTGGACTATTACGACTTCAAAAGTTATAATGGAATTTGTATTATCTGGGGTTGGAGCCTGTGTCATTCCTAAGTTCACTTGGAAAAGACCAGAATTGGCTTCACACTGTGACCATTGTTCTGAACGTTGGCTACATATTAGAATCATATAGAGAGCTTTAAAACAAAAAACAAAAAACCCCACAACAACCCATTCTAAAGCCCCATGCCAGGTCAGTTACATCAGATGCTCTAAAAAATAAGGCCCAGGTGCAGGGGACAATAGGAGGCAAACTTGGAACTACAACCACTGCACCTGGGGCGGAGAAATCTGTATCGAATCAGCCCCCGAAGTGATTCTGATATAAGCTAAAGTTTGAGAACCATGGACCCAGCCTAAGAAAAGAATAAAAACATAAGAATGGAAAAAGGTTTGTGCCCAAAGATATTCACCTCTCAGCATCTGTATATAATTTTAGTTAGGCCTCTCTTGTCCAAGCAGTCTACTGCTTTACTCATTTACAAAATGCAATGCAGACATTTAAAAGAGCTTAATAAATATGTGCAGGAATGCGCAAAAATGTGTGACTTTAAGTTAAAGTTTTAGGATACAACAACTAGATATTGGATATAAAAGAAACAAACAACCAGAAAGTTCACAAAGAAATAATACTGGAAGGAAACACACCAAAATGGTAACAGGGTTATGTCTGGGTGTTAGGTCTTCAGATGATTTCCCTTCTACTTTTCTGAATTTTCCAAGTTTTCTGTGATGATCACATACTACATTTATAATGGAAAAAGGGGTGAAAAGCCTACAAACAGACAACCAAAAAAGTAAAGGAATGATGCCTGTCCATTAGACAAAAGACAAGAAGCTTCTCCGAGGCACTCAATACAGCTCTAAAGGCAGCTCAGGCAAATGTGCCTTCATCTTTCCTCTCCCTCTCACATCACAAGTGCCTGCTGACCAGGGAGCGTTCAGAATGAACAATTTCCCCAAGCCCTTGATAGTGCCCATAAAGAGAGTCACTTACAGCTCAGGGGCCCGAGTAGGGAAAAACCACTCTATTGTTGAGACTCAGAAGACCTTTCAACAGCAAGCAAATATTTGGATATTCCCCCAAACTCCATTTGTGTCTGGAGCACTGAGGCAAAAAGCAAGTTTTCTGGGTAAACAACAAGATCTGGCTTCCATTCCCAGTTGCTTTGGTTAAGGTAGACCTGTTCGTATGAAGCAAAGATCCACTCCTGCTTCTGGCCTTGGACACAGTTTGAACGGAGCATTCTAGCCCATCTGCTTCAAACCTCGGTTAGCCTAGAGAAGCAGGAGCTCCTGGAAGTGGTGCTCTTTCTGCCCACCAGCCTAGAGGACGTTGGGGACTGTGCCTATGCTGATTGGCTCCACCTGTCTGCCTCTCTACCCCATCTGCCTACATCAGGAGGAAATGACCTCAGGAGCGTGGTAAGCACTGGGATCCTTACCTGCTTGCCTCGTTTTCCTGGTCTTCCTCTGGGTCCCCTGTGTCCTGCTATCCCAGGCTCACCCTTTGGACCCATTTCACCCTGGAAAGAAGAAAGAGAAGGAGAGAGGAATCTGTGCATGTGGAGCAGGCACTCCTCTGCAGGTCCGTCTGTAGACAGACCAATCACTGGTCATGAGGGCAGTGCACTTGATCGTTCCAGACCTTTTCCAATCGGACAGTCTGAGAGACTGGGAAAGTGATGAGGTCATGTGAAAGGTGGATAGATTTTTCAAGGAATAGAAAGGAAAGATTACCCTGGGTGGGTTATTTATTCTCCAAGACAGACAGCTCCTGGGCGCCACATATTTTGGTGTCCCAAATCACCATCCCAAACAGCCAAAGTAGGAGATTCTTGCATTTCCATGATATGTATGCCTGTGACGCTGCAAGCTGCCAGGGGAAAATGCTTTTTCTTTTAGTTGCAATTTTATGTTGTACTGTGTTTTGTTTTTATCACAAATTCAAATCTGTGAGTTTTTGAATGATTGGACACAGTTTTGACAACTATCATCTTTGGGAAGTTTCTGCTCACGTAAGGACCTTTATGTAGGGTTATACACTTCCCTACTCTTCTGTAAAAACCGGTTTCAGTTCTAGCTCACTTTCGTTTGATTTAGATGAAAACCATGGGGAAAAATGTTCCAGACATATATTCAAATGCTCAATAACTACAAAAGGCATGGAAGCAATACTTCTTCTTCTTCTTTTTTTTTTTTTTAACATTTATTCATTTATGAGAGACAGAGAGCACAAGCAGGGTAGGGACAGAGAGAGAGAGGAAGACACAGAGGCAGAAGCAGGCTCCAGGCTCCGAGCTGTCAGCACAGAGCCCGACGCGGGGCTCGAACTCACAAGCTGTGAGATCATGACCTGAGCCGAAGTTGGACGCTTAACCGACTGAGCCACCCAGGTGCCCCTGGAAGCAATACTTCTAATTGAAAAGCCCTACTTTGAACAATCAGAACCAAATGCACCAATTGAAGAATTCCATAGTTTAAGGCCAACCTTTTGTAAAACCCATTTTCCCACTATAGTTTCTCTCTTTCCTCGTGTACTGCTAGGATTCCAGGACCACTTCCTGTTTATTTGGGTGACGGAGCCTACAGAACACCATTCCTACTTCCAGTTATCCTTCCACAGCCCAGAACGCACCACCAACAAGCTAACTTTAGCAACAGCAACCGGGGGAGTTTCGGTTAGTCAGCATCCAGTGTCCATAAAGAGCTGCTCCAGGCACTCAGAACAATAAACACCCAGTGGGCTCTTCACATGGAAGTCAGGGGAGGTATAACATAATAGAAAATTTCAGGAAATACTAATAAAGAGTAAGGATCAAGAATACAGCTCTGGGGGCTCCTGGGTGGCGCAGTCGGTTAAGCGTCCGACTTCAGCCAGGTCACGATCTCGCGGTCCGTGAGTTCGAGCCCCGCGTCAGGCTCTGGGCTGATGGCTCAGAGCCTGGAGCCTGTTTCCGATTCTGTGTCTCCCTCTCTCTCTGCCCCTCCCCCGTTCATGCTCTGTCTCTCTCTGTCCCAAAAATAAATAAAAACGTTGAAAAGAAAGGAGAAAAAATGAAAAAAAAAAATTAAAAAAAAAAAAAAAAAGAATACAGCTCTGAAATGATCGGTCACTCGGCCAACATAACAAGTTGGCCCCTCCCTACCCAAGCCATCAACTCTTGCCACATCAAGAACTGTCCTTAAACCTCTGATTTCCTGGCAACCTGTCGTGTCCTCCAGCATCTGGACAGAAAGGGAGTGTGGGAGAACGGCGTGGATTCTACTTGGCTATGCAGATGTATGCACCATTTCCCTTGGTTGTTTAGAGGAGGTCAGGGGGTGTTTTGTTTGGCTTGGAGAAAACAGCAGCATAAACAGTGTAAGTTTTTTTTTTTTTTTTTTTAAAGATTGGCAGAAGGAAGTGTGGCCCCTCTCTTCATCAACTGAAAGCAGACAGTAAGTTCTTGATCTAATTTCTAAGACCTAATTACCATTATCATATCATCTCTGTCTTAAAACAGCCTGCCATGAAAGGGAAAGAGAACTCTACATGGCAAGCCTAGTAAATGGTGCAGAGGCCAGCTGTCATACTTAATTCCACAGTAATTTATTATTCTTTGATGTTCACTGTTGCACTGAATGAAAACCTAGCCTAATATTTTTAAATCAGATTAGTTTTTTCTCTTTTAATGTTTCCTTTAATTTGTTTATGTAATTATTTTTAATCCAACACTCCACCTAGGGAATAGCAGGAACAGTTTTTTGACAGCTTAAGGCAGTGGTAAATAATAATAAATTAATGGCAGATGACTGACATTATTTAAATATGCTCGGGGCACCTGGGTGGCTCAGTCGGTTAAGCATCCGACTTCGGCTCGGGTCATGATCTCACAGTTCATGGGTTCAAGCCCCATGTCAGGCTCTGTGCTGACAGCTCAGAGCCTGGAGCCTGCTTCAGATTCTGTGTCTCCCTCTCTCTCTGCTCCTTCCCTGCTCTCACTCTGTCACTGTGTCTCGCAAAAATAAGTGAACATTATAAATAAACAAATAAATAAGCAAGCAAGCTCTACTGACAGCAGGTCAGATAAAAATTGTTAATTCAAGTTGGAAAAAGAAAACTTTAAGATAAATTTGAAAGACAATTAGAATTCTAAGAAAGCATGTATTTGCATGTTTGAAGAATACTATTCTCTGAGGCTCAGGTGAAAATGACCATCTCCCAGGCCAATGCCTTAAGCATGAGGAACCCCTGTTACAAGTTACTATGTTAGATACAGTTGTTCTGAGGGGACATTTATGCACGCTCTCTTTATCCCAACACCTCCTCTCACCACCCCCCTTTCTTTCTAGACCCTGGCCCTAAGTAAAAGGTTCCAGAAATCTATTAGTCACTTGCCACTTCCACAATTTTTGTCATATCGGCACACCGCTCTACTGTTAGTTGCTGGATATTTTTTAAAGTCAGCTGAATGAACTCCCATTTTTATTAAGACTTGTTCCCAGCAAGATATCCATGAAATCCCACTAAATAGCTAACTATTTAAATGAAAAAATGCAAATAAAAAAGGGTTGTTGTCACCCAGTTAAAATAGCTCTGTGTGCCTCTGACAGTACATGTACTGCCCTCCAAGAGGGTCTAGGTTGAGGGTCTTCAACAAAGGCATTAGGCCAAAGATGCCTGTGCTTCGCGCTGGGGCCCTCGACCACTGTAGCTCAGATCTGATCCAACTGTCTGACGCTTGCTGCTTCTGAACATTACCATGGCCCTCTAAGAGGCAGGAAATGCAAAGAAAGGCCTCTCTACCCAGACAGGGCATCCTTTCCCTCCCACTGAACTGGAGGGAGGTCTCAGACCATGCGGTCACCCTCTCACCAACATGCACAGCAACATGCTCCCCTTCTAAACCAAAACCTTCCACGACGAAACCCACTTTCCCTGCCCAGAGCTCTTTTTGTGGTGCTAAGAAGGTCCAATTTATTACTGAGGCCTATTTTTACTACTTCTAAGTACTTACTTTCTGCCCCAACATTCCAGGAAATCCCGGGAAACCCTGTGAAGAGAGCAACACACATAGTGACTGCCTCTGAGATAGTGCTTGAAAGGGCTGTGGAAGAGTGTGGTCAGCTGTTCTCAAGATAGAGCCGTCAGTCAGTCAGTCAGTCAGTCAGTAGGACAGCCCACAAGATGGCGGTGGGCAAGGGCTGCCATTTCCTCTGTAGTTTATCATTCCATGCAAAGGCCATTACCTTTTCTCCTTTGGGACCCAAGTCACCCCTTTCACCTCTGGATCCCTAGGAGGAAACCACAGGAGGGAATCAAAGAGTTAATACCCTGGGGTAAAACTGGAGAGTTTCAAAATGAAAGCTCCCTAAGCCAACACACTCATTTACAGGCAAAGAAGTAGGCTTCAGGTGACTTGCCCAGGGAAGGAATGTTTTGTGGTCTACCTTTTATTTGGACCACAAAGACCCTTGCATTAATAAAAGACAACTCGCAGAAAATTCTGGGTCCCAGATCCTCTCTCCTCCTGTGGGAAATTTGTCCCCAGGTTCTGGCTGGATTTTTTTTACTTGGTTTGGTTTCTGACAGATGAGAAAGTTGTGTGGTAGAAGCGTGGTCTACAGACAACACCAACCATCTCCCTCCAGTGCCCCGCAGGCAGGCTGTGTTTCCCCTCCACCAGTACAGACTTCAGCTACTAATCTGCTCCACATGAGGGGCCTCTACCTCCACTGGGAGCTCCTCCCTAACCTACTCGCCCTGCCTTGGGAGGCCCTTCCCTGCTCTCTCAGTCCAATGACAAAGGACAGGGGGATATCTAGGAATGGTCACTATAGGTGCTAACTTAAGAGAAACCTGGGCCTGTCTTCTGCTCATCACTGACCCCAGAGTCAATAGCCCAGACCAGGCTCTGGGAAGCCATGGGAGACAAGCACTAACCTTTTCCCCTCTGGATCCAGGGTAGCCCTAAAAGAAAGCAAAAGGTGCATTTACGATTCACCCTATGTAGCAGTAAACACAAAGATGTCCCTTAGGGTTATGTTTATACCAGGCCTAAAAAGAACATTGCTTTTCTTACCCCCAAAGGCCTGAACAAAGTTTTCCATCTGCCTTGTTGTTCAGAAGCTTGACCCTCCCTGCCCAGGAGAATAACAGGAAGGACATCCCTATGCCCCTGCATCCCAGGCATGATGTCCCCCAAAGGGCTGGTAAAGACAAGCACTCTGGCACTGGGCTTTCTGGTATCTGTGACACTCCCCAAGCCCAGGACAGCAGCCCCACCCAACCCCCCATCTTTGTGGACAGCAGCTGCTCCAGAGCCTTAGTGAGAAGAGCCGGGAATGTCCGTCTGGACCAACACACTGACCTTGAAGCCCATTGGTCCTCTTGACCCTGGCAAGCCCATCACACCCAGGTCACCTTTTTCACCCTGGGGGAATCAGAAGAAGATGGGGAAAAGGACCAACGGTGACATTTACTAGAGAAACAGAACCAGGAAAATCATGGGCAAGATCATGATGGAACTAGGGGCATTGGGGCTGGCTTGTGAATCTGAGGACCCCACATGCTCCCTTGCTCACTCCCAGGGGTTCAAGGCTCCATAGTTCACACTTCGTTCTGGTATTTGAGATTAAACGTAAAATGAAATTGCCCAAGGCAGAGCAGATCTCCAAACTAAATGCTAATATGCTACAAATGCTTGATCTTTTCCTGGAGTAGGTTTTGAGAGGGCGGGGAGAGAACATGGGGGCATCGGGCCTCACAGGACTAAATGTCAACACCCCAGAAAACTTCACCTGTTTTATGCTCTGCATAGGGAGGGCCTTTCAGGCATTTTCATATATTCTCACCCTAGGTTTGCAGTCAAACAGAGTGAACATCAGCCTCTGGGCATGCATTACGGAGACAGGGGGCTAAGACTCATGGGTGGGCTCTGTTGCCCCTCAGAATGGTTTGTAGTTGGAACTTTCAGCACCCTCTGTGCTGAAAAGTAGAAATATAAGATGAGCCACATACTTTCGAATTTTTTTAGAAGTTACATTAAAAGTAAAACAGGTAAAAAGTAAAACAGGTGAAATCAACTTTAATATATTTTATTTAATCTGATTATCATTTAAACATATAATCAATATAAATTAATGAGATATTTTACAATCTGATTTTTAGAATAGATATTTTAAATCTGTTGTGTATTTTATATTTAAATCATATCTCAATTCAGGCATTAAATTTTCATCCAAAATACTCGATCTGTATTTAGATTTCATAAAATTTATACTGAAACAGCAGAGTCACACATTCAAGTTGCTATAAACATGCCTTCATATTTTCAAATAACTGAACTGAGTAAAGGTTTTTAAATTCAAACTTACATTAAAATAAAAAATTCAGTTCCTCAGTTGTACCAGCCACACTTTAAGGGCTCAGTAGCCACATATGGGTAATTGCTGCCATAGTAGACAGTTCAGACCTATAAAGTAGATTTTTGGAAAAATATCCTTGGGACTTTTCCTAAGAGGACTGGGAACACAGTTTTCTATCCTGTGTAATAAATACAGCTGGTGACTGAATCAGAGCAGATAGTGACATTCACCTGCCCGTCCCTGATTTCTGCAGGCCAAATCTGCACCCAATAGTCTCTGACCAAAGGGAGAAGAATATAAACAAAGGTATGGGTGTGGATGTGTCAGCTTTCCATCATCTGTGTGAAGAAGGGATTTCATCAGCATTTAGCTTAGCTAAATGCAGGATTTCAGTCTTTCCAGCTGGCCAGTGCCCATCACCCTCAACCCCCAAACTCCCGCACAGCTTTCCAGACACAAGCACCTCGTGGGTCATCTCAGGGAAACCAAAGAATTTCAGGCCACCTCTGAGGACAAAGGAGAACCGGGGTCCCTGTGAAAGAGGGGAGCGGCCCTTCAATTCTCCCCCCCACCCCCGCTCATAGGAGCAGAGCTGCTGGACGGGCCAAGGTCTTATAGTTCAAGTAAAGGTCCCCAAGTGTTTGGGGACCTCTGGGCAGTCCTCGTCCTTTCTTCATCTTCCTCCTCTTAAGGAAACAAGTTTCACTATGTGCCAAAGGCCAGGGGGCTGACATCCCCCCTCATGTTCTGATACCACATGAACCCTGAGAGTGTGCCATACTTACCCTGGGTCCTTCAGGGCCGACTGGCCCAGGCATGCCAGGAACACCCGGGGGGCCAGGTCTACCCTTCAAAAATGAACAACAAAAGTCAGGACAACTGGGTTTGTTTCCTTCCTTCCAGGAAATGAGATTTGTTTTGGGAGCTCACAGGGGACTGTAGGGCCCTTAAGCATAGCTTCTAGGTCCTTCATCCCCACCCTCCAGTGACTGATAGCCTAGAAGGTTGGGTCACTTACACATAAGTTAAAGAGTTTGGTGTTATATTATGTCAACACATAAGCTCTTATTCTACTCAAGAAACGGAAGGTGCCGGGGGGGGGGGGGGGCGGTGCGGTGAAGGACGGTGATAGAGAAGGGATTCTAAACTTCTTGGCTTATGACCTCCACTCACCTGCCCATTCACCCAAATGTTCCTTGCATTCCAACAGGTTCTTCCCAAGGATATGGCATGGAATGGGGTGGGGTTTTGTTTGGGGTACAGCAGCAGATGCTGTTGGTATTCCCTCAAAATCTTTTTCACTTGCTCACTGTGCCCATCCCCCCAGTGGCTACCTGCCTTCCTGCCACAACGCATTCCTGCAACCTGTAATTGTGGAATTTGCCAATGGTCAATTGGAGCTGCCTGGCAATTCATGCACCTCTTCTCCCTGCAGCCAATAACCCAGCTCCCTTACGTCAGGACAGGACAAGCTCTGTGGTGCTGTTCACACACCAGAGCTCCCCTAGCAATGGGGCTGAAGATGGACTTCATCTGACACCACACCCAAGCTGGGCTTCTTCCCCGGCACCATCCGGCTTCCCCTCCCCTCAGGATCCTTCTGAGAGAACTCCCTTAATGTGTTCACTTCTACATGGCACGTGTGGTCTCTACCTCTGCTTCTAGGGAGGCCAACCTAAGCCAGGAGCCATGCAAGAGCAAACCTTACAAGAGGAAGTGGGGGCGGGGACCTGGGGTCTATCTCAACCTCTGCACCCACTGGCTAATTTCACAGTTAACCTAACTAGACATGTGGAAGGCTCAGCCCCTAAACTGGAGATCACAAATGCTAACACGTGTCCTCGTTTCTACTCTTTCCCACTTTCATGGGAGACATCACTAACTGATCACGACCCTCGTTAGTTCTGAGCATGAAGACCATCCCAGAATGCTTTCCAGCCCAGCGCTTCAGATAACCCCTGTGCCTTGGCTGGAGCTGTGATCTGTGTCCTTGAGGGATGTAATTTTGCTTGCAAAGGTCTGTTTGAGGCTTTTGTTGATAGTGAAACCATCTGAATAGAACATTTAACCAGAAAACTAATAATTTATATTTAGAATCATAAGCATCTTGTTTGGCCACAGTGTTACACCGCCTTCTATCACTGAGACCTACAGTTTCAGTGCCAACATCCATTGACCACAGTGAGTGGCTGCTGGTTTACTCTTTCCTGACCTGAATGAGAGCCTTGGTAACATGTGTTTGGTTCGCTCAAAGTCCCTATGACCTTAAGTGACTCCTGTGTATTTCAGCTGGGCCAAAAGGCAAAAGCTATTGGCTTCTGTTCTGCACTTTATTCCAGTTTAATCAAATAGACAGTAAGAGTCATTTAGTGCCACTGGTTGGGGCCCTGGATGATTTCCCTAATGGGTGGCAGAATGAGATGGTCTGAGGTTGGGGGAAATTTGGGCAGGCTTGGCAGCCTCTGGGAGAGGTCCAGATGCATGGCAGTAGCAGGCTCTCGACCAAAAGAACAGGCAGAAAATGGGGCACCTGAGTGACTCAGTCGGTTAAGTGTCTGACTCTTGGTTTCGGCTCGGATCATGATCTCACAGTTCGTGGGTTTGAGCCCCACATGGGGCTCTGTGCTGGCAGTGTGGAGCCTGCTCGGGATTCTCTCCCTCTCCCTTTCTCTCTGCCCCTCCCTTGCTCACGCTCCCTGTCTCTCTCAAAAAAAAAAAAAAAAAAAAAAAAAGAACAGGCAGAAAAAGCCCACTGTCATCAGAATGGCAGTGCCATCATTGTCCACCTGGATACTGGAGTCTAAGGAAGTATACTGCTGGTGGCTCCTACCCCTAAGAGTACTTGTGGGTGCGTGCACACGCACACTCACACACACACGTGCACACACACACAGAGAACAGTTGCCCGTGCAATGCTGACAGAACAGCATGAACCATACCTTTCTTCCTGGTAGGCCAAGCTCCCCCTGTGGATGGAGAAGACAGGTAAGCAGAGGCTTCTTTGGAAGAGAAGTTCTGGAAGCACAGAGCTTAGTAGGGCTGACGGCTGGGCATGAGCGTGTGGCTTGGTTGCTTGGCCATTCACAGCACCCCTGCCATGTCAGTGGGCCAAGCTGAAATACGCCAGTGGGATCTCACACATGCAGCAGCAGCCCCGCCATCACGGAGCCCATCCTCACTCTCTCAGGCAGAATTAGCACATTCTTTGACATCTCAACCAGAAAATTCTCAGTGGCATCCCCAGGAAACAGGCTGGAATTACCAAGAAGGGGTGGACTGAAGAAGGCAGTGACTCATACCTTTTCTCCCTTTGGTCCTATCTTGCCAGGAAGTCCTGGTGGACCCTATGCAATCAACATAAGAAATGAAAAGGTCTCCATCAAAACAAGGCAGGATGGGTGGGGAGGGAGGCGTGACTTCAAGGGAGGCTCTTGGTGCGTTGGGCTCCTCTAGCAGCGTGGTTCCCTCTAGCAGACTAGGGGTCCAAGGTCCCCATGAAGGACCCTCTTGTGCCCTCCAACCCAGTCTCCTTGTCCTCTGGTAACTTTCCCTGAGCTGTGCTTCCAGGGGTGCCGTGGTTACAACCAGAGAGTCTTGAAGAAACGCTGTTTGCAGAAAACAAGATGCGTCACCACCTCTCATAGCTTTTCAGCTGCTCTCAACCAAGCCCCCCTGGGGCCCTGACAAGAGGGAAGTTACTCTTTGCACATAGGAGCAGCCAACTTAGAAATTTCTGTGCTGGATCTATGGGCACTAGGTGCAGTGAAACCCTTCTTTAAGACGTTAAGAATGTGGGCAATGGTGCGTTTTGTCTCATTGCCCAGTCCCAGGAGTGGGGCTGACTCCAGCTCAGGGACTCTAGCACCCACTACACTAAAGCCTGCCACACCCACGGCCAATATGCAGCTGCTTTCTGTTCACGCGTCTATGAAATGCTCGGTTGACTGTTTTCCAAATTCCCCAGTACGGCAAAGAGGAAATCCATCAACTTGTAGCAGGCCACAATTTTATCCCCATGATCTGCTGGTGAACACACCTACCACAAAGCCTGTTTGAAATATGATTCCTTTGAGACTTGTCCAAATGATAAACAGTCCCCTCAGTGGTTCCCAAAGCTGTCTGCACATTAGAATCCCCTGAGGATCTTTTGAAAATCCTGACCAAGCCAACCCAGATCAATTACATCACAATCTCAAGGAAAGGGGCATTAGGCATCAGGAATTTTTGAATCTCCCAGGGATTCTTTATAAATTAAAATTTTTTTAATGTTTACTTTTGGGAGAGAAAGAGAGACAGAACATGAGCAGGGAAGGGGCAGAGACAGGGGGACACAGAATCTGAAGTAGGCTCCAGGCTCTGAGCCGTCAGCACAGAGCCCGATGCGGGGCTCGAACTCACGAACCATGAGATCATGACGTGAGCTGTAGTTGGCTGCTTAACCGACTGAGCCACCCAGGTGCCCCGAAGCTCTCAGGGATTCTAACGTACAGCTAAGTTTGGGAACCAGACTTTGATTTATTTTCCTGTTTGCGGGATGGGAAGAGGCAATGTCATCATTTCATTTCCCTTTCCACTCTCCCCTTCTCTCCTTCCCCTGCCCCCACCTTACCTCTTCTTTCAAGCCCCCCTGCTCCCCCTAACTTTCCCCTCCTCCCCGCTTCTCTCCCTCCTCACTCCTGGTCTGGACACCCTTGTGTGGAAATAGGGCTTCCTGGGAGGGTGGCGTCACCCCCACTTCCTCAGCCACTTGCCCAGTGACCTGCTGGGGACTGCGCTGGCCCCAGCACCTGGCCCTATTTCACGGCTGTGAGGGCCAGCTTGGATTGATAGCCCAGGGTACAGGGTACACAGTCCTTGAGGATCAAAGCCTAGGGGGTGCCAGGGCTCCCAGAGAGTGTGACTCAGAAGGGCAGAGGTTCCCTGCTCCCCAAAGTCTAGGAGCCCATGGTGACAGGGAGCCCCAGGGCAGTGTGCCTGCCACCTGTCCAGTCCCCTTGCAAGGATGAACGCTGTTCCATTCTCTCATTTCTTATTATCAAGCCTGTTTTTTCGATTTCTTAAAATGGGCTGGAGGGATTTTACCAGGCCATTGTGCTCTAGCTCAGTGCTTTCCAAATTCTGATGTGCAGATGTTTCACTAGGGGGGCTTGTTAAAATGCAGATTTTGGGGTGCCTGGGTGGCTCAGTGGGTTAAGCTTCTCCATCTCCCAGTTTGTGAGTTTGAGCCCATCGGGGTCTGAGCTGACGGCATGCAGCACTTCGGATTCTGTGTCTCCTCTCTCTCTGCTCCTCCCCCACTTGCTCTCTTTCAAAAATAAGCATTAAAAATGTTTTTTAATGCAGATTTTGATTGAGTGGGTGGGGGTGTGTGAAGGGGAGGAGAGAATGAGATTCTGCATGTCTGACAAGCTCCCAGAGGATGCCCTTGTTACTGATTCACAGACCTCATTTTGCTTGGGAACAGCATTTACACTATGTTCTAAGCAATGGAAGTGGCTGCAAATGCTCCCGCTACCCCCACCCCACCTAGCTGGGCAGCACATTCTCTGAATGACTCAAGTGGATCACGTGAGTTAGAGGTGTGTGAGCAGGGCTGGAGAGGGTGTGAGTTCAGCAGAAAATCCCCCTTTCCTTCCCATGCCGTGTGGCTCTCAGGCGTTCTGAGATCCACCAGTGTAGACTGCCGGAGGTGGGAAGATAGAAATCCACCTGGGAGGTGCTCCTCGGTGTCCATCTTGCTTTTCTGCAGACTTCCTAGCCCCTCTGTGGCAGCCTCTGGCCATTTCTGGGTTCAAAGTCCTGTTTTGTGTTCTTTATTGCGTTCAATAAATATTTATGGAGAGATCACAAGAACCCGTGCACTGGTACAGACCGGGCACAAAACAGACGATATCCCTGCTCTAGGACCACGGGTCGGTAAACCTTTTCTGTAAAGAGGCAGATAGTAAATATCTTAAACTACGCCTCTGATACAGCATCTCTGTCACAGCCACTGACCTCTGCCCTTGCAGCACAAAGGCGGCCAGAGACAATAAAGTTTAGTTACAAAAACAGGCTGCTTCCAGATCTGATTGGCCATAGTGTGCCAGTCCTCGCCATAGAGCTTATACTTTATAAAAAGACCAAAGAGACCGACAACAATAACAAAATAAGAAAACCGTAATGAGAAAATTGTGCGGAGAATTAAAATAGGTCATCGCGATTGAGAATGACAGGGAACGGTACTGTAGACTGGCTGGTTGAGGAAGGCATTTCTAAGGAGGTGGCCTATAAACTGTTCTGAGTAATGAAGGAGCTGGCCGTGGTAAAAATCAGAGGAAAGAACATTCCAAAAGCCTGAGCCACGAGCGCAAAAGCCCTAAGGCTGGAACAAGCTTGATATGCTTCAGGACCCAAGAGATATGCGTTGGGTGGACAATGTTGGTATGATACACTGTAGGAGATACAGGTGGGGTCCTCTTGCAGGGCCTTAGTCTCCTGGGATGGGAAGCCATAGGAGGGGTCACCCAGGAGGGGTGACAGAATTCCTAAGGCACTTGGGCAACTGACTACTGCCTGTACCCTTTTTCATCTCCCCACGGCAGGCCCCGAGCCCCAGGCCAGGGGGCGGTCCTCCTTGCTGGGCCCCCTCATCCAGGCAAGTCAGGGGAGCCAGGGTCTGTGAGACAGGGTCTCTGGAGGGTACTCTTGTTTGCCTAGAAAATCCTTTCTCTAACATTTCACCTGTTCCTCACTCTTTCCTTTAGCTTTAGTGGGGTGGGGGGAGGCTGCCTGGTCACAGTGTCTAATGAGGCTCAGACTAACAAGTGCCCCATTACCTCTGCTTTCCTGCGCCAAATGCAGGCAATTCTTGGTTTACGGGGGGGTGGGGGGGGATTGGTCAATGGTCACATAAGGGGCAACCAATTGTCGTCAAGCGTCTGATGATCATTATAATAATAATCATATCCATCTAGACAGCAGCTCATCTGGTCCCCTCACCACCACCACCCAAATCCAGTACTGTGGGGGTAATTACTGTCTCCGCTGTGTAGGTGAGGATATCAAGGCTGGGAGGCCAGCATTCTCCCAGAGAAGAGGAATCCGTGTACTCGCCTCGTGGCTCTGGAGCCGGAGGTGAGCTAGGGAAAGAAAAGCGGCCCCCATGTCGCGTTGAAGAGGGCGGCTCTAAGAGACTCTCCCCAGTGGGTTTTACTGCTCTGAACAGAAGACAGCAGGACAGGGTCTGGTGGAATGCACCAACCTGGGGGCCAGGGGGCCCAGGGGAGCCGAGTGATCCTTGCACACATGAGGACTGTGTGGTCTCCAGTTCCAGGATGAAATTCTTCATGTCTGGGGAGAGAAGCTTCAATGCAAGCAACACATGGTCATGGGTCAGACGTGGGGGACGGAAGAAGGGTCACTACCCCTGGACACAGATCTGCCTCCCAATCCAGTCCCCAAGATTGGTGGTTCCCTGACACCCCAGTGGGTGTCCCAAGAAGATGACCTTCTGGGCCCCAAGTTCCTGTTCTCTCCTAAGACATTCCTGGCTTGAATAGATTATAGAGCTAGAAGAGCTCCTTTGGATGGAGTTAGGAAGCTCATTTCAGGGGCCTTTGCCTAATGTCTAGGCCAGCACCGTCCAAAAGAAATGAAATGCAAGCCACCTAGGTAGCTCAAAATTTTCTGGTAGCCAAGTTAAAAAAAGGAAAAAGAAGGAAGTAAAATTAAGTTTAATAATAGATTTAACCCAACATGTCCCAGATATCATTTCAACATCTATTCAATATTAAAACATTACTGAGACATTTTACCTTCTTTCTTCATCCCAAGTCTTCAAAATCCAGTGCGTATTTCATACGCACAGCACATCTCAACTCTAACGAGCCACGTGAGAGGTGTTGAAGACACATATGGCCAGTGGCTACTGCATTGGGCAGTACAGGTCTAAGAATTCTCAGAAAAATTCGAGAATCCCAAGTCGCAAGACTCTTCTGGCCTGTTGTCTTCCCAAATCCTGTTCCCTCTCACACCTCAGTATGACTATAGGGGGACCATTTCCTGCGCCCCCTCACAGAAACAGGCTATGTTAAACATGGGCTGTGGAAGGGAACTTCATAAACACTTGGGAAGAAAGGGGAAATTCTGTTCTGAGCAACTGAAGGGAGCCTAGAAAGTTATAAATTCACCTCATTGTTCTCAGGGAGATGGGATGCTTTTCCAAATCCAATTTCCTGCTGACAAGAATCTCCCTCCATAACTTATTTATGACAGCGGGAGAATGGACACACACAAGAAACTGCAAATGCCCATTCTAGAGTTCAACCTGCTGTGTGAGAGTAAAGGGTTGGATCCCTCGAAAAGAATCTGGAGGCTTCTCACTTCAAGTGCGGGGAAGTTGGGGGCGGGGGCTGTGTGGTGGGCACTGGGGAGCCCCTGTGTCTGTTCTCTCACAAGCCCTGAGGTACTCACCAGGCTTCGGCCTCCTCTGAAGAATGGTGGTGGGAACAGCGGGGGTGGAGGGGGCGTCAGGAGGCAGCATGCTCTGTGGCTGCCACGCTTCTTCTGATCCAGGCCGGGAAGAGCTGTGCAGAGAAAATTGCTGCTCATAGCCCCGACAGTGTCGGGGCCTCTGTCATGTCCCCTGAACCCTAAGGAGACCCATGCCGCAAACTCCAGATTTCTGAATGTGATTTCTAACCAGTTAGATGTGAGTGCACCGTCTGTTTGCCACTTGATGTAGCCCTCCCCCAGCCTTTGCTGAACGAAGATGGTTAAGCAGCTGGTATGGACACCATGACCATAATAAAGTCCATGTCTCCTTCTTCGTGGACTGACTTGTCACTTTGTAGATGTGACAAGGAACGAGAAGTCCAGACTCATAATACACCTCCAATAGAGGAGGAGAAGGAAGTGTTTGTTAATTACTTTGATGGTGCCCTCAGAGGGAGGCTCAGGGAGGGGGCATCCAGGGCCCAAGGTGGCATGGACTATACAAGACCCGGAGCCCTGATTTAAAACACATACTTGATCCTAGACTCTACACACACATTTGGGGTCACCCATGCTCACAAAAGGGTTACAGTCTAATGACTCAATACACGGGTGTGAGGAGATGAAGGCGGGGGCCCTGGACCCTGGTAGCTTTATTGAACATGGGGTCTTGCCCATGTTCGATGTTAGGGTATGTTCAACATTGAAGTATACCTTAAAGAAAGGGCATAGATCATAAGCACACAGCCCAACAGATTTCTGCAAAGTGAACACACCCTAGAGGCTGGCCCCTGGATCAAAACACACAACTCCTCATCATCCACAAGCCCCATAAACTCCTGTCCAATCTCTGCACACCTCCCTCGCCACCATTCTGACTTCTAACCCCAGGGACTCATTGTGTCTATTCTGGAACTTTATATAAATAGAATCAAACAACATGAATTCTTGTGTATGGCTTCTTTTGCTCAACACGGTGTTTGTGAGGGTCATTCGGGTTGTCGTTTGTAGCTGTTAGCGCTGAAGAGAGTTCCATTGTGTGACCAAACCACAATCTACTTATCCATTCTGCAGCGGCTGAACATTGGGTTGATAGCCACTCCACACCCCACCAGAATGGCTAAAATGAAAAGGACAGGAAATAACAAATGTGGGCAAGAACGTGGAACAAACAGAACTCTCATACATTGGCTGGAGGCGGGGGGTGTAAGTTGGTTCAACCTCCCTGGAAAACTGCTTGGTATCATCTACTAAAGCTGAATCCAGGCAACCCCGACAGCCCAGCAGTTTCACTCAGGGCTGTTTAGCAACAGACAAGTGGGCATATGTTCACCAAAACACATGTACTAGAATATTCATGGCATTGATATCCATAATCACCAAAAGCTGTACATTTACAGTTCCCAGTTTGGGTCTCGTGAGGGTACCCTCACCTTCAACCCTTACGTCGAGCCTCTGACTTTGTAGAACTTGGGCAGGTCACCCACCACATGCCTCTCGGGCCCTGAACCCAGTTTCAGTCTTCTCTCTCAGGGGCCTGGGCTTGCCTACTGTCTCCACCCTGTGCTCCAGGACCTGCCTGCGGACATCAGGCAGCTGGTGGGTGCTCCCCAGGAATGGCTGCTTCGTGCACTCCCACATACTCCCTCCCTGATGGAGGAACATTCCACTGGCCCATGCCAATGGTCCTCGGCCCTCTCCGAGCCAATGCCTCTGTTTGTAAAGACCCTTTTATTACCCGGAAATGAAATTCATAAACAATACACCATACATATGCAATTTTAAAAATCAATATAATCTTGCAGCAGCCAGACGTGGAGGTGGCCCATCAAGGCCATGGAAGTGGTGAGGACAAAAAAGGAAGCAACCAATGCAAACGTCACTGGGGAGAAAGAAACTGGGGGCCAGCGTGCCGCAAGAGTGAATGAGGAGGAACAATCGAGGGTGGTTTTGAGGTGGCCGGGACCTGGGACAACAGTGAGTCAGAGTATGAGATGGGAAGGTCAGAGGAGGCACTGGTTTGTGGGAAACCTGTCAGATTTGGTGTTAGATATTTGTTCATTCCAGCACATGCTTTGTCAGGCACTGGGCCAGGCCATGTTGAGGGGCAGAAAGATGTCTAACTGGTGCCCCTGACGTGTAGACACTAAGGGCTGAGGGGCTGCCAATGCCCTTCTGCTCATATCCCACCCCTCCCCCCTGACACCTAGCCCATCCTGGAGACTCTTACTCACTAACCGAGAACTGGCAGGTGCCGCCTCCACCAGGAAGCTTTCCTTGACTTCCCAGGCCAATGTTGAGGGTCCTGCCATGTTTTTCTCTGGGTTTGCCTCTATGTTAGCTCTTATCCATGGGGTAAAACAGTTTCCTTGTATTTTCCTGACTATAGTACTTTCTGGGAGGATGGAAGCCAGCTTTTAATCCTCATGTTCTAGCACAGTACATGACATACACTAGATATTCCACAAATGTTTGCTAAATTGATAATAATAATAATTAATAAAACCCAAGGCACTACACGCGTAGGCACCACTGAAGTGCTTCACGTATAGAAATTGACCTAATCCTCACAGCAATCCTGAACGTCGTCACCCCCATTTTATAGATCAGTTAACTGAGGCAAAGACTAGCAGTCTGGTTCTAGGGTTCTTCTCTTGATCTCCACATTCTTCCACGCATGGTGGGAATGTGGGAAATAAAGGTCGGGAGCTTGGAAGAAGGCAAGGGGCTCCCATGACAACTACCTGAGATACAGTACGAAGCACCTCCAACCAACCCCACCCCATCGGCAA
Source organism: Puma concolor (assembly GCF_028749965.1). Classification (NCBI taxonomy): domain Eukaryota; kingdom Metazoa; phylum Chordata; class Mammalia; order Carnivora; family Felidae; genus Puma; species Puma concolor. The sequence goes on along the minus strand of NC_141675.1, from coordinate 26,163,303 downwards.
CACGCCTGTAGTTGAGTGAGACTGCCTCTTTGGACTCATTGCGAGGGAGGATACACACCCAGGGGAACCACGTGGCATCTTGTTAAGAGGGTGCTAGAAAGGGTTTACTCTAGGATTTGGGCTTTCACTCAGTGATGTTGGGGGAGACTCTGAGGAAGGTGAGTCTGGCTTCGCTCTGGACCAGATGCTGGCAGGGAGCGAGAGCTCGTCTGTGATTATCTTAGTTCTTATCTAGAAGAAGAACAGAGCAGAGGGAGACGGAAGCTGTGGTTAGTAAAGCAACAGCACTCACGCATATTAACAAGGATCGAGGGATGGCTGGCCATTTTTGTGGTTGGATGGTGGTCTTTTGTCTGTGTCTGATATGATGACGCAGTGGCCTGGTTTTGCCTTGGTCCATCACAGTCACAGACTGGCCTTGTCTGAGGCTGTTCTACGATGCTGATTTTGTTCAACAGAACACCATGGCCCAGCTGTGAGTGGCAGATCCATTCTACCTGTCATGGGCCACTTCTCTCTCTCTCTCTCTCTCTCAGTGGTAAAATACTATAGCTACGTTGTTATAAAGCATGACATTAATGCCAATCATATTCCTCTTCAAATTCCTCCAAGTTTCTTTGCTGGACTGTTGGGTAAGCTGGGAGTGGCAGGGTCCATTGTTCCACCCTGCCTGGGGCACGTGGTGAAGGTGGCAGACACGCACCAGCACTCCAGGACCACTTCAATGCCACCCCAGTGGCAGTTTCTCCTTTGCTGCTCTTTGTGTGCTTTGGCACACAGCTAAGGGCTGAGGTTGTGGTTTTCCACAAAGTCTCTCCTGGCCAAGAGCACCTGGGAGGCTGGCAGGTTCACGTGGCTCATTTGCACTCCTCACCATTTATTTTTCCAGACCATATATGGTCTCCAGTGCCTCGCTTCACCCCACATTCTTTGTGGTCTCCCACTAATGAAAGAGTCTATCATTTGAAGCAATTCTCTTATTTCTTCCTGGAAACTGGAGAACTCTTCAGCGAGCATAAGTTGCTTCTCCTGCCGAGGCATCTGCATTGTTCACCTCTCCCCATCCCTCCTCGCCCTTTCCCCCTTGACCTTGACTTCACTTTCAGCAGGTGAAGAGCATCTATTTCTGCCCACCCCCCCAACTCCCTGGAGATGTTTGTTTTTAGCACAGTCTAGTTTATTTACAGCTCATTCCAGCTCAGAATATTTCCATCAGGTGGATGTGTTTGGGAACAGCTTCCCACCCCTCCCTCCCCTCCCAGCCAACTAAGCCAGGACTTCACATGTCTATTTTGGTGTCATCCGAGCGGCCTGTGGGTCTCTTTCAGGACTGTGATGCCTCCGTGGAATCATGTCTCAGCCCAGGGTCCAGCTTGGAAAGGCCCCAGCAGGCTCTGTGGTAATGGAAACAATCATGCACGTATGAACACGGGGCCTGCAGAAACCTGGGTGCGTCACGTGGCTCCGACCCAGGCAGCTGCCTGGGAAATGCCAATTACCATGGAATTTCAGGACCACTTGCCCTGACTTAAAGCCACTGAAGTCCTACTGTACGTGGCCACTGCAGTGCCAAATCACGGGTAGAAATAACACTGGGTCTAATGTAGGCTGTGGGCAACTGTTTGGTTTTTGTTTCTGTTTTGTTTACTGTTATGGATGCTGGCTTTGCCCTTTTCACTCAATACCCACTTGACTCTTGGGCACTTCCTTGGAAAGTGTGATTCACTTGAACTTACTCCTGGAAATGTAGGGAGTTGGATCAAAAGAGTAGGAGTCTGGGTGCAAGTGACTAAGTGGCCCAGCACAATTCATTTCTGAGACTTGGTTTCCTTACCTAAGCCCAACCCATCTGCAAATTCTGTTTTCATACATATGACACCAGGGTCACCACTGTGTCCGTCTGCATCTCCCACTCACGAGGCCAGCCCATCAGTAGGGTATGAGAGACAGCCTTTCTGTTTCTGCCTCCTGTGTTTGTATGAAGCCGTCCCCCCCGCTCCGCATTCCCTACCCAATCAAGAAAATGTGTCATTAGAAGTCACCAAAGGAGGGACACCTAGGTGGATCAGTTGGTCAGGTATCTGATTCTTGGATTCGACTCAGTTAGTGGGATTGAGCCCCACATCAGGCTCTGTACTGACAGCACAGAGCCTTATTGGAATTCTCTTTCTCTCCCTGCCCCTTCCCAACTCAAAATAAATAAACTTAAAAAAAAGAAGCCACCAAAGGAAAGAAGTCACATAAACATCCCGCCTCTGTAGGGTGAGAAAATTTCAGATACAGCCATATACTAACTATTCTGCCACCGTTTGTGAAGTTGGGAGACTGCTCAACTTCTTACTCCCGCCTCCTTCCACTTTCGGGCCTTTCCCTGCCTGTTAGAACTTGTACTAGAAGGAGGAGAGAAGAGGTGAAGGGCACACATTCCACTCAGCGTTCTGAATGTGAGTCAGATGTCTCCACTACAGTGAAGTTCTAGTGATAGCTGGCTTCAATTTGCTCCAAGTTTTTCCTGATTCACATATTCCAGAGAAGGCTGCACCCTACAACTTTCCTCCAACCCCCACACACCCTGAAAACCCAATTCTGATCTTAAAAGTTGAGTGTATATGAACTTCTCTGAAAGACCATGGTAGGATTTTGCCATCTTGCAATTTGCCCCTGAATGGGCAAGGGGAGCAGGTGAGGACACAACCCACAAAGAAAATGACTTGGCAGTGACCACATGACCTAAGCCAGTCAGCCTGGAGAGTAATGGAGAACATCTTGGCCACCCAATACCAGGGCTGGCCCCGACCACAGTACATGACATTACTTCAAAGCCACAGGAGCAGCAGCTGCCAGCCTGCCACCTCAAAGTCAAGGTCACAAGAAGGGCACACATAAGTGCACACACCCGAGTGTGTATACCAAGGTCCCCACCAACTCCACCGCTAAACCCCTTTATGTTGCATCCAACACTGGTCGAGAAGTTTCAGATTAAAGACTGCTAAAAGCATCCAGAACAAGTCTGCCTTCCAAGCCTTTTTTCTAAAACAATGCACACATCATATATGCAGGCACACACACACACACACGCACGCACACACGCATGCAAACTCACCCGAGCAGCAAGCTGAGTAACAGAGCAGTCCTGAAATGGTGAGCAGGTGAGTGAAGCTGAGTGATGGAACCGTCATCGTGGGCAAGGCCCAAGGAGGGACTGGCCAGGGAACACAGGCTGGCGACAGGCTGAGATCTGTCACGCCTCTGAGCACTCCCAGCTGGGCATTTGGGGTGGGAGGCAGCCAATCCCTGCTTTGGTGTTGCTTCTGCCCCAGATGCCAGGGGTCCAGGGGCCAGTCCTGAGCTCCGGGGAGCAGGAACAGGTAGGCAGTGCTCTGGCCTCACCAGAGGCTACCCTGGGGGGCGGCCTGGGGGAAGAAGAGGGCCCCTGTCCCAGGGAAGGAGGCGAGGCTGGGAGCCCGGGATCGGATCGCCCCTGCCAGCCAAGAGGAAATGGGAGTGTAATCCGTCTAAAAGGCTGCTTCTCGCTCAGCTCAGAAACTGCCCCTGTCAATACTGTTCTGGCGAGCCTCAAAGTCCACACCCACCATGACTGTCCTGGGGGAATAGGCCCTCCTTTACTTCAGGGAAGACCTTTGTCACCAGGGTCTTGGCTCTGACCATGTCTGTGCCAAGGTGCTGCCAACAAAGCTAAACTTAATTTTTAAAATTATAAAAATTTAAAAAAGGTATATATAGATATAGATATATCTAGATACAGATATTCCCAAGGGCCTGGTGGGGCAAACCTTTTTAGATGAAGCCTGCCTGTAAAATAATAAAGTGGCATATACCAGATACATGTGGAATCTATCTGATAACAAGCATGCGCGCGCGCGCGCACACACACACACACACACACACAATTCTAGATCATAAAAGACAAGGTTATTAGTACTTCTCAATAAGCACCATTGTTTTAACCAGCTTAGTAAAAATCATAAGTCATTGCAGGAGTCAGAAAACTTTTTCTGGAAAGGGCCAGACAGTAAATATTTTAGGCTCTGTGGGCTACATGGTGTCTCTCACAACATCACTCTACTGTTACACATGAAAGTAGCCACAGACAATAAAGGAATGAACATGGTTGCATTCTAATAAAACTTTATTTACAAAAACAGGAAGCAGACTGGATTTGGTCCCCCAGGCTGTAGTTGACTGACCCCTGAGCTATAGGCTTCAAAAGAAAGGATATTCTTTGGATTCATTCATTTACTTATTGTTTCATTCATTCAGAAACACAAACTGAATGCCAAATGTATGCAAGACCCAATGACTAGACACAGTTCCTGCCCTTGGCATATGTCATTCAGTTTTATGGAAAGAATACAGGCACTAGAGTCAGGCAAACCCAGGCTGGAGTTACCCAGGCTGCCACTTACTAGCTTGAGGAAGTTATTCACTCTGAGTCTCAATTTTCTTATCTTTAAAATGGGTAAAGCAAAACCCACTTTGTTAGTTTGTTGTGAGGATTAGAACAAAGGATTTCAGAGTTCCTGGGATAGAATAGGGGCTCTTTTATTGACGTTTTCAGAGATAACTATTATACAAAGTACAAAAAGAGAAGTGGCTAACACAGGGCTAGGGGATGTCTAGAGGGATTTACAACAAGAAGTGATGGGTACCGGTTGGCAGAGGGATATAAGTGAGAAATCAGGGAAAGCTTCCTGGAAGAGGTGAGCTGAGCTTTGAAAGCAGAGAAGATCTGCTGGTACCAAGATGAAAGGAGTAAGGGAGGAAAGGGTTAGGCTCTGTTCCTTCTCTGGAACATTTCCCTCTGTTCTCAAAACACAGAGTCTAAGACATCAGAAAGAGCACAGAGGGCATGGGGTGCTTGGTCCTAAATCCCAGACAGTTGCAGAAATGTCATTGGCATATTGTCCCAAATGCCCCTGCACTGGGTCACATTCCTACAGCTCATTTTTCAAATCCCGTTCAAAAACTCTTAGAGATGGAAGTTTTGCCACTTTTTAGCACCACAAGCATTTCCTTTTTACCATTCAGCATCAAACTGTTCTTGAAAAGGTTTACACAGGTCAACTACTCAGCTGCACTTTGACTGTTGTAAAAATAAAGGAGACTGACCTAGCTGGTCGCTGAGGTCCTGCCCCACCCTGCTGGTGTTCGAATCTCTATTTTGAACGTAATGACTCAGGCCCACGAACATCTCTTTCTGTCTCTGTTCCATGTTGCTCTCCTTCTGCAACTCTCTTCTCTGTCCATTTCATTCTGTCTCTATGTCTCCCTATCTCCGACTTTGTCTCAGTCTCTCCAAGCACTCTGGTCTGAATGCCTAGATGTGTGCCCAACCGACTACTGTTAACTGCCCTGCAGCCAAGCATGGCAGCCTGGGATTAGGATTGGGCTGGTCTCCAGCCCTGGTGCAGCCAGTAACTTGTTGTGTGACCTTGGCAATTCACGTCCCCCCCTGGGCCTTGGTTTTCCCAAATATAAAATGGGAGCATTGGACCAGCTGAGCTCTAAAGCCCTTTCCAGCTCTGGCCTCTACCAGGGGTTATGATTTCTGAGACTTAAATGGTCCTTCATGAGGGCCCTGGAAATGGATGGGAGATCACTCTTTCCCCTTCTCTCCTGGTGAGCCATCCCCTGCCCTCGAGGCAGCTGGCCTGCTGAGCTCCCTCAGGTTCCTTAGCCCAGGCACCAGCTCACCACAGCAGAGTGGCCTGCAGAATCTAATTCATAATAAAAGTTTCCGGGGCCTTCCTGCAGCTGTCAGCAGGTGTCATATTCACAGTATTTTGTCTTAATTACAGCTCTGGTATTTATCAACCGGGCCAGAAGTCCACTTCTGGAATGCCGCCTCCCTGGGCACTGTTCCAGAAGCTCCTGTCCCCCTGCTGCCACATGCAGTCCTGTTCCCCAAGGATCTGGGCCAGAGTGGAGTCCTTTTTGCATCTTCCCCTCCTGTGGCTCCCACCCCTGCTGCACAGAGAGATCCTGAGGCCTGGATAATGGAGCATCCTCCCCAAGGACCCAGAGTTCCCAGTGTGAGGCAAAAACACCTGCATGTTTAAAGGCACAGCCCAGGGTTCCACCAGCCCCAGGGTACCTCAAGTCTGATGTCCCATCCCCAAACCTGCATGGGCAGAGCAGTAGACTGGAAGATATGGGATCTGCCTTCCCACCGGCAGAGACTCTCTGTTTGACCAAACTTTGTTCAGCTTCTCGACATGGCCTTGAACTTGGGCCTCCGTGTCTGCCCTTGTAGAGCTCAGTTTTAGCAAGAGTCCGGCAAAATCACTTTACAGTGACTCCCCACCCTTGATATCTAACTACTGTTGGTATCTGTCTGACCAAGTTCCTCATTCCCCCTACCCTTGACATCTTAGCACCCCGGCCCGCCTTTGGCAAGAATTCTGTTGAATGGATTTAGCAAGAATCTCCCAACCCCTGATGTTTCCTCTTAGTAATTTTCCATCCACTGACCGCCTCCCCCCAACAGCTCCTTGGCCATAAATCCCCACTTGTTCCTACTACATTCAGAATTGAGCCCATTCTTTCCCCTACGGAGACAGGTTTGCACCTAGGGCAATAGTCTTGAACAGAGTCTTCTTTCCCATGTCAACAAGAGAATAATTCTTCTTAAACACCACCTCCAAGAGAGGCCTACAACAGATTCTACTTCATTTGCTGAACACTAACTATCGTCAAGTCCCTGCTACACCACATGGATACAGAGGTGAAGAAGCCTGAAGTGTGGCCTCTGGAGGTCAAAGAGTTTTCATCCTACCTGCTAGTGGACTGTTTGGTACAGCTTTCCTGGAATGCTATGTTAAGAAGGACTATGAGGAAGGAGGGGCACCATGTACTAGCACTGGCCTCCCCGAGATGAGAGGAAGGAGGGGCACCTGTGCTGCAAGCTTGCAGACCCTTGCTTAGCAAAATCCTCCTTGCGAAACAAGGACAACACTGGGCTCGGCACCTCCTGCGCATCGTGGCGTTTAATCCTCACAGTAGGACTATCCTCATTTTACAGAGAAGGCATCACTTGGTCCAGGCCACACAGACGGCACAGAATTGGGGTCAGAGTTCAAAAGGAGTCTTGCACACGGCCTTGTGAGACGGTGCCCTCCTGCTGGCCAACTTACCCAGCCCTGGAGGGACGGCTCTCCACGCTGCCACCTCCCACTCTCCTGCTGTTCTCACCCCTCTCCTGGGAGGGCAGGGCGGCTTTCCCACTGACCTGGCCCTTCCCTCGCCAACAGGCTCATTCCACTCTTCACTCCCAGCTACTGACTTTACGTCCAGGAGAGCTGGGGCTGTGCAGAGAAAGCTAGTACTCCCCCCAGAGGTGTGCTCCTCCTTCCAGAGGCACTTCACCAGCCCCCTGCAGTGTGAACAGCTAGGGGCATGGGACTATTCTTGCCAATGGTTCTGCCTCGGTGTGGAGCACTCAGACCTGAGGGGATGGTGGAGCCATAGAAGGGGTCCACATCCCTGAATGCCAGCATGGACAGGAACTGCCCCAGCCAGGAACCCTGGACTGTTAGGTGAGCATAAATTTTGATCAGATGAAGCCATTAAAATGTCACTGCTTGTTTATTACAGCAGATAGTGTTACCCTACCCTGGTAATGAGGCGCCAACAATAGGAACTAGGCTGTGAGCATTCAGCATCCTTCTCTGATACTAATACACACAAGGTGTATCAATACATCTTGTATTAGTATTATCATCCTCATTGTTAGACAAGGCTCAGAGATTTAGGGATGCATCTATGGTCATACGCCAGTAGGTAGTAGGCCAGGAATGAAGCCAGATGTCTGACACTGGAGACTTCCGGAGATTTGGTTACCAGCACAACGCGGTGACCTCTCTCCCCAACTACCAGCCAGACAGAAGGAGTGGGGAAGCACAGAAAAAAATGGCAGGTGTCATCTCAGCCAGCTGGAGTTGGAGAAGCTTACTGACGGCCAGTTCCACGCTTTTCTAATCAAACCTTACAATCAGTCATCTTTGGGCCTCAGTCTCCTGGTTTGTAAACTCACATGAATAGACAATCCTAGTTGTTCCCTATCATGACCACAGAGAGGGTTCAATTAGTGTGTGAATGGGCTTCAGTCAAACATCAACCTTTTCTGTTGAATAGTTTAGTCTTCAAAGTGGGCAATGACGGGCACCTGGGTGGCTCAGTCGGTTGTGTCTGACTCTTGATTTCGGCTCAGGTCATGATCTCATGGTTTATGAGATCCAGCCCCAAGTCAGGCTCTGTGCTAACAGCCAGGAGCCTGCTTGGGATTTTCTCTCTCTCTGCCCCTCCCCAACTTGTTTTCTCTCTCTCTCTCTCTCTCTCTCTCTCAAAATAAATAAATAAACTTAACAAAAAAGCGTGGGCAATGAATCTACAACTCATTTTGAAATCCATCCAAAGAAAAAAACAAGATGGACAAAGGGATATGTGATAGAGTAAATATAGCAAAATGATAATGATTGCATAATCTCTTTGGTGGGTGTATCTGTTTGCCAAGGCTGCCATAACAAAGTACCAGGGTGGCTTAAACAACAGAAATTTATTTTTCACAGTTCTGGAAGCTAGAAGTCCAAGATTAAGGTGTTGGAAGGTTTGGTTCCTTTGGAAGCCTCTCTCCTTGGCTTGCAGATGGCCACCTTCTTCTAGCTGTGTCCTCACATGGCCTTTCCCCTGTTTGAGCATCCCTTGGTGTCTCTGTGTGTCCAAGTTTCTTCTTCTTATAAGGACACCATTCAGACTGGATTATGACCTTATGACCTCACTTAACCTCAATTACCTCTTTTAAAGGCCCTGTCACCAAGTACGGTCACATTCTGACGTGCTGGGGTTAAGGCTTCGACATATGAATTTGGGGGTGGGGTACACAACTCAGTCCATAACTGTAGGCATACTGGGGTCTCCTGGACAGTTTTACCCACTCATTTGAATGTTTGAACTTTTTCATAATGAGAAAGAATAAAATATAAAAAATTTAAATAGGAAACAGAGAACAAGTAGATACCTCCACAAGGATTAGGATTGGGAGTGTGTCAAAGTTAGGGCACCAGCGTTGCCTGGAGAAGCCTGCAGCCATTCATTATGAGAACTTGAGCAGGGAACTGAATCCCCCTGAAGGACATGTTCTCTTCTGCCCCCTCCCCTGCCAATAGGGATGTGTCGAGGAGGAAGGCCTGTCTTAGGCAGATGAAAGAAAATCCTCTCATATTTGCTATTTTATATTAAGTCATATATCAAAGGTGACTCCTTTGTGCATAGATTCAAGGAGACAACCCATCCTCCTTTCTTCCCACAAGGGAATTTTTTGACCTTATCTAAAGGAAGGCATCTGGTTTTTTTTTAGTTCAAGTTCTAATTTGACAAAATGGCATGTGGTAAACAGAAAGGAAGAAGGAGACAATGTTATTAGGAGCCAAGGGAACATCAAGACACCTCCCCAAGACTGGCTGCGCCTTGGCTCTGAATTTAATTACAGTGTCCAGCATAAAGCAGCGAGCACTATTAAATCTTCTGCTACGGCTTGACAGGGAAGGCCAAGTTTGTAGAGTTATTCAGGAGATCTGGCAATAGGTCAGAGACAAAACCCCCCGGCTACACTGGCCCAAAGGGTTGGTTATTTCCAACACCCACTGACAATTGGGGCCGAGTGGAAAGACCCTGTGTTTCTAGCCACTGTGTCCACACCTTCATTTTTCCATGGTGACATTGTAGCTCTATTGACACTTGTGATTCAAAGCCACATAGCTCACTTAACCCTTCCCCTGGAGCACCCCCACCCCCATCCTTGCCCCCAATGCCTCCAGTATTTGTTATCCGAGAATCCTTGGCAGGTGGGAGGAGGGAAGCATGGTAACTGGAAGTCCCCTGGCTCCCACCCAGCACAAGCATTTCTACCTACTGGTCTCACTGAATCACTCAGATCCCTGGATTCCAGAAAGTGGGGGACCTTAGGCTGACCCCTTTGGACTCAACTGAGCAATAGAGCTTCTCAATTAAACAAGTTGGAAAGATGAGCCCTAGACTTTCTGCAGCACTATAACTGTGTGACTCTACCATTCTGAGATCTCAACTCCCATTGCTTTAAACAGACTTTTAAAGACAGAAAAATCCCATCCCGTGTGCTCCAGATGAGAGGCTCTGTTTTGTGTGCATAGCTGGAATTTCAATGGTTTAGAATCGGTAATACATTCATGTGATTCAAAATTCCAAAAGTACAAATGAACATACATGAAAACTTTCCTACTTCTGTAGCAGTTCCAATTATTTATTATCACTCATTTAGTTTTCTGTGTATTCTTTCAGGACTATTCTATGCATATACAAGCAGATAAGTAAACAGAATAGATCCCCCCTCTTTCTCAAAGGGTTACCTGAATATACAACTATACATAGGCTACTCCATCTTGGTTTCTTCACAGCATTTCTAAGAGCTTATTCTCTAGAACTACATAAAACGCATCTACATTCCTTTCTATGGCTGCAGAATATTCCTTCACTTGGAAGACATTTTACCTGAAGCAAAAAACAAAATCATTCTTTAAACTACCTTCACGTAGCCTGAAAAAAATCAACTATGAAAATACTCAGTAACAGGCACTGAACACTTACTATGTGCTAAGCACTAGCCTCCAACAACCTTAATGGTTATTGATATTTTCTCCCTATGACGGATAAGTAAACTGAGGCTCACAGCAGTGCCCAGGTAAGGGACAGAGTCATGACTTGAACCTAGATCAGCTGTCTCCTTGTCTTAGTTGCTCGGCTCTCCTACAAATTCCAATTACTTGCGCAGCCTGAGACACCCTGGGTGATCTGCTTCACTCCTCATTAGAGATTTCACTTGTGTTATTTTATTTAAATGTTTATTTATTTGAAAGAGAGCACGTGCATGTGAGCGGGAAAGGGGAAGAATGAGGGGAGACACGGAATCTCAAGCAGGCTCCTCACGGTCAGTGCAGGGCCAGACACAGGGCTCGATCTCAAGACTAGGAGATCATGACCTGAGCCGAAATCAAGAGCCAGACACCTAACTGACTGAGCCACTCAGGCGCCCCTCATTTGTGTTATTTTCGTGTCACAAATAGACTATGGGTTCCTAGAGTTAGTCTTACGAATCTTCTTCAATATAATAGTCCAGTACATAGTAGGAGGTGCCATAAATATTGGTCGTTATGTTGATGGGAAGTGTATCAAAAATTATATATCTCAGGGCACCTGAGTGGCTCAGTCGGTTAAGCATCTGACTTTGTCTCAGGTCATGATCTCGCGGCTCGTGGGTTCGAGCCCCGCGTTGGGCTCTGTGCTGACAGCTCAGAGCCCAGAACCTGCTTCACCTTCTGTGTCTCCCTGTCTCTCTGCCTCTCCCCTGCTTGCACTCTGTCTCTCAGTCGCTCTCAAAATAATAGTAAATTTTTAAAAAATTATATCTCAAGTAATTGTCACAATTAATTCAGAGATGGAGACAGATTTAAACATGCTAATAATAAGAGAATTTGAATCAATTCGAGTGGATTTTATTGCCCCATTTAGAAAAATAAAGTTGAACAAAATGCAAAGTGGTCACAGATAGGTATTTGGTCAGAAAACTGAGCATCTTGTCAAATCAGCCACCATTTGCTGGCATTCTATTTGAAAATTTCATACTTAATAATCTTCCTCTTACTGCCTGGGAGAGCCCACACCGGGCAGGCCTGGTGACTTGGCATCCACTGTCCATTTTGAAGGGGGGAAGATTGTCAAAGATTGTCACTCCACGGTCCCCTTCTCCTGACAGGGACGAATCGGATACAGGAAATGGCTTGTCTTACCAGCCATGCTCCACACAGGATTGCACAGTTTCCAGAGGGTAGACACTCTCAGGACTCCAGTGCCCTGCCAGGGTTCCCAGAAAGCTCACCTCCGTCTGCGGAGGGAGGGCGGCCTGTGGTGGACTGTGCCCATCGGCAGGCCTTTCAGCTGAGAACTCAGTGTGCTAAGGCACTGCCCTTAGGTGTGAGCCCGTGCTCCCCATGTCTAGCAAGCCCAGTGCCGCCCCTCAAGGCACAACGGCACCCAAGTACATACTCGGCCCGCTTAGAGCTAGGAACTCCCATGCTTTCTCCTTGGATCCTCACAATGGCCCCTCAAATTACCTTCCATTGCATCCCACTGTCCAGGTGAGGAAAACTGGCTCTGACATTCAAGGTCTCCTGGAGTGCAGACCTCCAATTCCAAAGCCCAGGCACCCAGCTGGCCCCTGCTCTGGCTTTAGATGGGAACTCGGAATTCTGAAACGGACCCTTCAGCATTATGAGCAAATCTCTCCAGGCTCAACAGGAGCAGAGGGGATCACAGCAGAAATGAGGCATCCCAGAAGGAGGCAAGCGGCCTGGAGTCCAGCCCTCTTAACACTATTTGGAATAACTGCTGCAGCCAGCAACTGAGCTTAACTATGTTCCAGGTGCAAGGCTCTGTACCTATTAGCTCATTCAGTCCTCACTGCCATCTAACGAGACAGGTACTCTTATCATCCCCATTTTACAGAGGTGGAAACTGAGGCGTTGAGCTATTAAACCGCAACCATTTGGCCAAGATCACTCAGCTAGTGAGTCATGAAGAGGTCACTCAAGGCCAGGGCTGTCTGAATATGAACCCCATGCCCTTCAGGTGCATACCTGTGGATTCTCAGGTGCCAGGGCTCAGAAGAGAAACACGTGCCAAGACCCCTTTATTGCATAGGTGCTAATTACATAAGTTAGCAAGCAACTCGTTAGCCACAAAGTCAGAGAAATCTACGGCTTTCAAATCTGCTCCATCCCTTCATGTTACAGATGAGGAAACAGTCTCACAGAGAGCAAATAGGTTGGCCAATACTACACATGTGTCCTGGGAGTTAGTGGTAGGTCCAGAGAAATAACCCACATTTCTTGAATCCTACCTCAGTGCCTTAGCTCTGTGCTACAATACCTCCCTAAGAACATCACTCAACAGGCCAACGTGATTGACTAGATGTGCCTGCGCCTCCTTCCAGTTGGACCCAAACAAGAGAACCTTAGCAGCAATCACTATGGTGGCCAGCTCTAAGCCTGACAGGAAGGTACACTCTTTCAGGGCCTGCCAGCGGAGAAGGCACAGGCCAGAGCAGGGGGCCCGGGTAACTGAAGGAAATTAAAAAAACAAAACAAAACCCATTTACCTCAGATACTTTGGGGAAAGCATTTCCAGGGCCCGAACTGTCCAGACAGCCATCTCAGGCTTCCACTCCTCGCTTTCCATGGGCAGGCATGGAGAGTGAAGGACAGTGCCACCCAGAACGACACCACTCCCTCGGGCCCTCATGTTCCTTGGACACAGAAGACATTCTTCTTTTCCGGGGTTAACTTTCCCTACCATGACCTTGCCAACACAGCCCTACTAAAGATGGGCCGGGAGGGGAAAAGGGCTGTTGTTCTTGCTTGGAGCACCCCTCCCCACCCCCCCATGCTGAACACGAATCTCAATGGTTCAGAGTTTGGTTTCCGAAGGACCATAGAGACTTTGGAAGGCTTCTGGGGGCTACTCTGTGGGGTTCACCCAAGTATAGATGATCTCAGAAGTGAAACCAGTTCATTTGGGGCACAAAGGGGCAGCCCAGTTTCAACTTTCAATGATAATGACCCACCCCTTCCTATAGGAGACAAGTTCAAACACTTGAACAAACCCCCAGTCACAGTAAAGTAAGAAAGCCCCAGGAGGACAGGTAGGTCTCTGCAGTTAGGGTGGCCATCGTCACTCCATCCCCCACCCACCTGGAACCCTGAGAAGCCGCATGCTAGGCCTGAGACCCCTGGAAGGTCCCTCCTGGAGCACGTGTCCCCAGAGAGAACTACAAGCTGCAGCAGGAAAGCTCGTGGGGGCTTTCTCCAGACTTCTCAGAAACACACCAAGAAGGCCAGGTGAGCAGCAGGGCAGCATGAGTGGGGAAAGGAGTGCGGAGGCCTGGGAGGGAAGGAGACTGTCCAACTCACATTCATGTTTCCTTCTTGGTGTTCCTCTCTTTTTTCAGCCCCCAGCTGGTTTACGGTGCAAAGCCCTCAGCAGCCACGAGGCCTCTCCGTCAGCTGTTGCCAGCTCCCAACACACGCCTCAAGCTTGTGCTTATGTTGGTTGCTGTGGAGACCTAAGTGTGGGCTTGAATGGAGCTAAATGCTCCTGGGCTGGGAGATGGAATCGGGCCAGGTGTATTTTTAAAGCGATCTGGGAAAGCCGGTCATCACGAGAAGAGCCTTTTTTCCCTGGTCAACGTGTTCCTGCTTTAGGGACTCATTCACAAATGCTAAGTAATAGCTGAGCCCCTATTTTTGTCTTAGCTCACTGGATATTTTAAGCAAAAAGTTATGGTGTGGGTTGTATTTGCAACTTTTGCCTTTTATAACGCAAGTGCATCACAGGGGAAATCGTGCCCTTTGGCACGTGTACAGACACTGTGAGGTTCTGGAAATAACGACAGAAATAATGACACACTATACACCAGGCACTGTAGTTTAAGTACAGTATGTTCCTAATTAGCCCACTTAATCTTCACAACCCCTCCGTGAGTTAAACCCTACTTTTGGCCCCATTTTATGGATGGGGAAACTGAGGCACCAAAAGGGCAATTTGCTTGCCCAACATCACAAAGCTAAAGAAAACACAAGATTTGAAACCTGGTAGCAAGGCACCAGAGACCCTACCCCTAATCACTAGAATATTCTGCTTCTACAATGTTTTGAGAGTCAGAAAGTTCTGATTCAGAATTTTGGCCCTAGTACTGTGTGACCTCAGATGAGTGACTACCCCTTCCTGAATGTTAGTTTCCAGCTTGGTAAAATGGGGGTACTACTGGCTCATGAAAATGTTGTGAGATTAGAAGTTATATATGTAGGGATGCCTGGGTGGCTCAGTCGGTTAAGCGTCCGACTACGGCTCAGGTCATGATCTCACGGCTCGTGGCTTCGAGCCCCGTGTCGGGCTCTGTGCTGACAGCTCAGAGCCTGGAGCCTGCTTCGGATTCTGTGTCTCCCTCTCTGCTCCTCCCCCACTCATACTCTGTCTCTCTCTCAAAAAAATAAATATTAAAAAAATAAAACAAAAAGAAGTTATATATGTAAAGAGGCTAGCAAAGAGAAAGCACTCAATGCAAGGTAGCTGAATTAGTATAGCTCTTTTAAAGTATCAATGGCAGACACAGCTGCTTCCCTGCCCATAGGCCACAGCACCCATCAGGCTCTGCTGGCTTCAAGCTCCTACCACAAACCCTTGTAACTATGCCAGAGGGCTCCTCCAGTCAAGAAATATGCTAGGGGCAAGCATGTCCCCAGGGGTGGGTGGGTAACTATCCCGGTCTTCTGTCTCCCTGCCCTCCTGTTCTCCCAGAACTGCACCCCAGCAGCAATCCGCTCATGATCTCCCTCCGTGCTGCCTTCCCTTCCCTGTCTCATGTCCCCACTGCCCTACTGGGATTACCTCCTACACAAACTACTGACACACAAATCCTTGTGTTGGGATCTGCAGTTAGAAGGAACCCAAACGAAGACCAGTATATATGCTGGTGCCTTTGATTCTGATGCCACTTAACCCTCGTGGGACGCTTTACCCAGTGGAAAGGTAGCTATGGTAGACTGAATAAAGCCTCCAAAGAGGTCCAGACTGGTCCCTAGAACCTGTAAATATTACTTTATGCGGCAAAAGGAACTTTGCAGATGTGATTCAACTAAGAAGTTTAGGATGGGGAGATCAACTCAGGGGACCTTAAATGCAATCACACGTGTCCTTTTTCAACGTTTATTTATTTTTGGGACAGAGAGAGACAGAGCATGAACGGGGGAGGGGCAGAGAGAGAGGGAGACACAGAATCGGAAACAGGCTCCAGGCTCTGAGCCATCAGCCCAGAGCCTGACGCGGGGCTCGAACTCACGGACCTCGAGATCGTGACCTGGCTGAAGTCGGACGCTCAACCGGCTGCACCACCCAGGCACCCCTCACACGTGTCCTTTTAAGAGAGAGGCAGAAAACTTGACAGAGAAGAAGGTGGCAATATGACCACTTAGGATGCTATGTTACTACTGGTTTTGAAGATGAAGAAAGGGGCCAGGAAACAAAGATGGCAATGAACGTCGCTTAGAACTAGAAAAAGCAAGGAAACATTTGCCAGAGAGTCTATGGAGGGAGCACAGCCTTGCCAACACTTTGATTTCCGCCAAGTGAAACTAATTTGGCATCCAACTTCCAGAACTACAAGGGAACAAATGTGTGTTGTTTTAAGGCACTACATTTGGGGTGATTTGTTCCAGTGGCCAAAGGAGACTAATACAGTGGCTCCGAGGCAAACTTGAGCAGTGGCTCTCAAAGTGTGGTCCCTGGACCAGAGCATCAGCAGCACCTGGGGTCTTATTAGAAATGCAAACTCTTGGGCCCCACCCCGGATCTACCGAAATTCCAGAGATGGGGCCCAGCTGGCTGTGTTTTTACAAGTCCTCCAGGTGATACGGACGCTGGTTACAGTTCGGTGGTTAACTCAAGTCAGCCATTAGGGCACCCAGTGAGCTTTAAACACTACCAATGCCTGGGCACATGCCCCAGAGAGTGATTTATTTGGTTCGTTCAGTCTGGCCACTGAGCTTCTATAAAACATCCCAAGTGATTCTTATGTCTAGACCGGGCTGAGAACCAGCGCTACAGTTTGAGAATCGCTGATCTGCAACATTCACTTTCAAACCGAACTCTGCAGAGCTTGGGAATTCAGGAAAAATGCCCTGAGACTTCTAAAGGTGGAGGAGGAGGCAGGGACATCTGGGTGGCTCAGTCGGTTGGGCGTCCGACTTCGGCTCAGGTCATGATCTCGCTGCTTGTGAGTTCAAGCCCAGCGTCGGGCTCTGTGCTGCCAGCTCAGAGCCTGGAGCCTGCTTCAGATTCTGTCTCCATCTCTCTGCCCTTCCCCTGCTTGTGTTCTGTCTCTATCTCTCTCACAAATATGAAAAATAAAACTTAAAGGCGGAGGAGGAGGCAGGGACATCTGGGTGGCTCAATCGGTAAAGCATCTGACTTCGGCTCAGGTCATGATCTCGGGGTTCATAAGTTTGAGCCCTGTGTCAGGCTCTGTGTTGACAGCTCAGAGCCTGGAGCCTGCCTTGGGTTCTGTGTCTCCCTCTCTTTCTGCCCCACTCCTGCTCACACTCTGTCTCTCTCAAAAATAAACATTAAAAAACTTTTTTTTTTTTTAAATACACAAGGAGGAGGAGGAGGAGGAGGCAGAGTCCAAAACAGCATGACTGCTGGACCCAGAGGTCAAAAAGTCACGTGCCCACCTTTTGGGATGAGCACTGGGTGTTGTATGGAAACCAATTTGACAATAAATTTCATATATTAAAAAAAAAAAAAAAAAAAGTCACGTGCCCAGATGGGGCTAGCTAGGTAAATGCAAGAAGTGGACCAGGCTTAAGACAAGAGGGTGCAGTGGGGGTCTGAGGAGCTGGCACTGAGCAGCCACCAGCCACTGCATTCCAAACAGTCCTTGTCATATCAGAATATGTCTTGTGGGTCTGCACTGCCAGGCTGTCCCATTTGTCAAGAATTTTGTTATTGTTTTTAAGAGACATCAGAAGCACCTTTTTAAAATGTTAAATCACTCTATGTTAAACGTTAGCAATGAAGGCCATGAAATACTTCTCTATTTTAAAGGACTACAACGTGAAGTCTGAACATGCTACACAGGAAGACTGGATTCCATCCTTGGGCGCTGGTGTGGGCCTCCATCCCTGCCGCAGGTGTCTTTCATACACGTCTTGGGACCAGCAGGCCAGCCTGGCCAAGTGCGTTTCAGGGTGATGCCTGAACTCCATATGGGTGGAATGTGCTTGTCTGCTCACTGCTGCATCCAGTTCCAGGTACATGGCTGGCACTTCTTGTTTGTTGAGTGAATACTTACAGTAATTCTGGGAGACAGAATTTTATACCTATCTTACAGAGGAGGAATTTGAAGCTCACTGTAGTGAAGTGGCCTTCCCCCAACACACGCTAATAACCAACTAGCTCAGGATTCAAACTACTGTGCAGGGCAAATGCAAACAGAGCTGTGAAAATGCTTTGCAAAATGAGAGGTTTGGGGATAACTGGTACCAATTATAAGAGCAGTACGAGTCAGTACTCACAATGTGAACCACATTTCAAGATGATGGGATGCCAGCTTATTTGGTCCCACAGGAGCCAGAGGGGCTTTCTATTCATTCTGGGGCTGTGCTGCTGTCGTGTGGCTGTGGCAGTGGCGGTTGTGGATCTGAGGGAAGCAGGCGTGAGCGAGGTGGATGGTGATGTGGGGGCATGCCTCTGGATATCGGAAGGGAAAGCCTCCCATCTCATACCCAGCTCTCTCTGTACCTGAGCTGCAGCTGAGTCCACTGCTTTATTCAGAGGCTTGGGGTGAGGTGAAGGGGGAGGTTGGGACCCATGGGGAGCCCTCTAATTTAAGAACCCTCTCTGATTGCATTATCCAGAGGAAATATGAAAAGCTAAATCAGAGGAGATGGTTAGGAAGTGCATTATGGAACATTAAACAATAGCTGATCACCATCAGACACAAATAAATGGCCCATAATCTACTGCCAAGAACATGAATGGTTCCCAAGTGGTGACCTGGCTGGCTTCCAGGCAGGGCAGGGCAGAGCTGGACAGCAGGTCTTTTAGGCCACAAAAACCCTGCTCGGGGTCACACCCCAGTAGCCAACAGAAGATTCTGGTGCCCAGACAGTATTCACTTTTTTCCACATGATTGCATTCTACGGGACTGAATTGGGGTCTTCTCACCATCTGGTGTGGGAGTCCCACCTACCTGGGAAATCCTGTATTGGGAGAGGCATAGGATAGGTGGGCTCACAGTACATGAAGAGAATGTCCGTGAAGTAGTATTCCTCTCATTCCAGAAGGTTTCATCCCCCAAAATACCCTGGTTGAGGCTCATCTTACTAGATCATCCTTTAGTTTAAATCCCCGTGAAAATGCAAATACCTTTTTATCAACAATAGCCAAACTATGGAGAGAGCCCAAGTGTCCATCGACTGATGGATGGATAAAGAAGATGTGGTATATACACAATGGAATAGTAGTCAGCCATCAAAAAGAATGAAATCTTGTCATTTGCAAGAATGTGGATGGAGCTAGAGTGTATTGTGTAAGCAAAATAAGTCAGAGAAAGACAAATATATAATTTCACTCATATGTGGAATTTTAAGAAGCAAAACAGATGAATATATGGAAGGGGTAAAAAAGAGAGAGGGAAACAAACCACAAGAGACTCTTAAAGATAGAGAACAAACTGAGGGTTGATGGAGGGAGGTAGAGGGGCCGTGGGCTAGATGGGTGGTGGCTATTAAGGAGGGTACTTGTTAAATTTTTGTTTTGTTTTTTACATTTATTTATTTTTGAGAAACAGAGTGAGTGAGACAAAGCGTGAGCGGAGGAGGGGCAGAGAGAGAAGAAGACACAGAATCTGAAGCAGGCTCCAGGCTCCGAGTAAGCGGTCAGCACAGAGCCTGAGGCGGAGCTCGAACCCACGAACCGTGAGATCATGACCTGAGCCGAAGTCAGACGCTCAACCGACTGAGCCACCCAGGTGCCCCAAGGAGGGTACTTGTTGTGATGAGCAGTGGGTATTACACAGTGATGAATCACTGAATTCTACTCCTGAAACCAATACTGCGCTGTATGTTAACTAAGTAGAATTTAAAAACAAACAAACAAACAAAATGCAAATACCTTCAAAGGAGAGAGTAAGGTAGGTAGGCCCTACACACTTTACTATAAAATAATCTTTAATCTTTTGCTAAGACCTTTAGGCATTGATATGCTGAGGAGAAAGTAGGAGGGAATGGAGAATAAAGAATCTAGAGGAGAGTTTCTGGAGGGTAGGAGGGTAGTCTGCAGGGCTTTAAAAGCTACTATCACTATTTGTCCATGGACATCGATCTAAGTTAGTAAAATCCCTGGACTTAAAGCCAGAGGATGGGATTCCCGTTTCCAGCTCTCTTATTTTATACCAGCTGTGTGATCTTGAGGAAGTCACTTAACCTCTCTGAACCTTCACCTCCTCGGCTGAAAACTGGGAGTCTCGCCACACCCATCCCAGAGGTGCTATGAGAATTACATAAATCGAAGTGCGTGCAAGGTCTGCCCTTCTATAAATATTGTCCTTGGGTCTGTGCCACCACATTCTAGAAATTGTACAACCACTGAGCTATATCTGTGAATGGATATTGGAGCTGAGTCAATCCACAGACCCATAGCGAGCCCAGCCAGGGCCTGCCAAACCCAGGCTAGATCAGCTGACCTTGGTTGGCCCACAAACACGTGAACTTCAGTGATAAATGACTGTTATGTAAGCCACTGAGTGTTAGGATGCTTTATTACTCGGCGATAGTTAACACAATATCCCAAAATTACGGCTCCTGACGCTTAAAATTTTAAGGCCATGTTCAAGAGAAATCATTCTAAAACATACCTGACACTTATCTGCCTTTTTAAGCAAAATTAAGTGCACACAATTCAGTCTTCACTGGGCCATTCATGTTCCTAATAGTGAGAAACAGTTAATGTGTCATAAGTCAATGGTGCCCTCAGGGGTTACCTACAGAACAGGGGCTCTAGAAATAATTCCGGTCTGCTATTCTTTTTGATCTCAGAACTATTCCCTGCTGATTGGCCATTTTTCTTGTAATCACTTCGGTCAGCTTTTTTTGTTGTTGTCATGGTGTCCATCATAAGCATGAACTCACCCTCCCCAACCTAATGTGCCACACCACCCTTCCAGAAGCCTACTATCTAAGCCTGCTCGAACGGTATCCAAAGCGACAATTAATAGACTTGGAGGAAGAGTCAGAACTAGTTTTCTGTGTATCAAATGCATGTGCTTTAACACTGGGCGTTCTGTCATCAATTCTGGCCTCTTTGAGGCTTTTTGCGCCCTTCTGTGGTGATCCTCTGGGACCCGGCAGTGGAGTTTGCTAGGGAGTAAGCCTCTCTCTGGTCTAGATAGTTGGTGCTGTGTCTGGGTTGTGGGAATACAGTCCTTCCTGGAGACAGTGAAGGGCTGGCTCAGCTTTGAAGGAAAGTACTGCCCAACAGGCCTGTAAGAGCCCTTTCTCCGTCACACCCTTGCTGGGCCATTTAGCACATGCTGCCTGTGTTTCAACAGTGGATGTTCACAAATTCCCCCAGAGCAGAGGCAGCATCCGACTTGTCTCTGTGTCCTCTGTACCACTTAGCCCAGTGCTAGGCACATAGTAGGTGCTCACTAAGGTATGGTGGGTGGCCCTTGTGTCTACGAGCATAGGGCTTGTCTTCCTCAGAAGAGTAAGAATCTATAAGATTCTGAATATAGAATATTTTACACCAAATTATTGGAAAATATTTTCAAAGGATTAAAGTGATCCTGTGTCAAAGAACAGTTCTCATTTCAGGGCAGAAGTTTATTTCTGAACTGTGTTATGAAGAAGCCATGGTGACTAAATGTGGGAACAAGGCCAAGAGACTCTACAGGTGAAAGCAAATATTTTTTGCTCTATTGAACTGTTACCTTAGTGATTCTCCCTAAGTGCACTCCCATTGTTTGTTTGTTTGTTTTTTAAGTAGGCTTCACACCCAACATGGAGTATAACCCAGGGCTTGAACTTGCAACCCTGAGATCAAGAGTCTGATGCTCAACTCACTGAGCCACCCAGGTGGCCCCTTCCATTGTTTTACCAAATGTCTAAGGACCACATTCACAACCAAAAAATCTGGATTTAGAAATTCATCACGCAGGGGTGCCTGGGTGGCTCAGTCAGTTGAGCGTCTGACTTCAGCTCAGGTCACGATTCAAATCTCTCACGGATTTGAGCACCGTGTAGGGCTCTGTGCTGACAGCTCCGAGCCTGGAGCCTGCTTCAGATTCTGTGCCCCTCTCTCTGCCCCTCCCCCACTCATTCTCTCTCTCAAAAATAAATAAGCATCAAAAAAAAAATTAGAAATTCATCAGGAAGTGCCAGTGGACATATGAGCTAGCTATTCCACATTCCCACCCCTCCCTCTCACTCTGTGCCCCAGAAGCTAATTGCCATAGATTGTATCCAGAGGCTCCCCCTGCCCCCTTGCTTCGGGCTGGGTTTGGCCAATGGAAGGCACTGCCAAGAGGAGCTGGGGCACCTGGGTGGCTCAGGCAGTTAAGCATCTGACTGCGGTTCAGGTCATGATTTCACAGTTCATAGGTTCAAGCCCCGAGTCAGGCTCTGTGCTGACAGCGCAGAGCCTGGAGCCTGCTTCAGATTCTGTGTCTCCTTCTCTCTCTCTGCCCCCCCCCCACACACACTCTCTCTCTCTCTCTCTCTCTCTCTCTCTCTCTCCTTCAAAAATAAATAAAATAAAATAACAACAAAAAAGAGGTAGCTAGATTGGAGTAGAGAGAGGTTGGGGTACTTCTTCTCTATTTTCTCCCTGCTTTGGGTCCTTCTGTGGTCATAGCTCCTGTTCAATGGCCCCACCTCCAAGGTTCCAAATCTTCTTAGGATCAATTTCCCCATTTCTTCCTCTTGCCTTTCCTTTTTCTTTTCTTTTCTTTTCTTTTTAATATTTATTGATTTGGGGGAGAGCGCAAGCAGGGGGGTGGGAAGGGGGCAGAGAGAAGGGGACAGATGATCCGAAGTGGGCTCTACATTGACAGGCTGAGAGCAGACAGCCCTATGTGGGGCTTGAACTCACAAACCATGAGATCATGACCTGAGCTGAAGTTGGACACTCAACTGACTGAGCCACCCAGGTGCCCCTCTTCCTCTTGCCTTTTTAAGCAAAAGCGTGGTAAAGACTTCCCGAATTACTAATTCCTCAACTTTCCCTGTTGGCTCCCTTAACCCCACTCACACCTCTGAAAGTGGTCCCTTCGTTCAAATCTTCACGTGAACCATCTGAAGTGCTTCTTTTTCCTGTTGTTACCTTGACTGCTACAATCTATACAATGTCCTACCTAAAAGATGTCTACACTGCACCAGCAGTGTCTCTAGGGCAAGGAGTTAAAAAACAAAAATCAGAGGTTCTTTTCTCTCTAGTTTCCAGAACCTAGTAGCCATCTGAGTCTATCTAAATTAAATGATATAAAATGAAGGCAAGCCCCAATCTACAGATGAGAAAAATTATTATTCCTCCATTCACTCACTCATTCATCAAATATTTGTTGTGCACCTACCATGTGCCAAGGCCTGCTCTGACCCTGGGGAACGAATGATAACATACAAGACAGTCCCTGCCCACATGATGCTTATAGTCGAATGCCGACTGTCTCCCAGAAGTCAGAGCCCATCAGAGGCAGGGCTAGAACCAGAAGCCAGAGTTTCCTTAAGTCTGGAGCCTTCAGCAGATTCTCAAAGGACTCTATTACCTAAATAAGGTTAAGAACCCACTGGATCAGACCGAATGAACTATCCAGCTGCCCCCCCTTAAATAGAAGGATCATGACCCACCAGCTCCCAGAAGTGTGGCACTCCCAACTGGAATTTGTGGGGGCATATTGTCATACAGGAGTGGTGACACAACCACCCACCTTTCCTACCCTCCCTACTCTTCACCTCCCAACAAGTTCCCCTGTCCTCTCCTTCAGCTTCTCCCATTTTCATAATTTACCCTGTGCCCTTCTCTGAGCCCTTCCCTCAGGGCCCACAGATGCGGGCAGGCCTGGCAGCACAACACATTGCTGAACTGATTTTATGAACAGAGAGGGGCTGGGGTCTGGATTCTCAGACATGTCCTCTCTGAGAGCCTGTGTTTTCAGCAAAGGCAGTGAGAATGAAATGTCTGCCTGCGTGAAAGTATTTGTGAGATTCAAGTTGGAGGGCGTGACTGAAACCGCCTCTGCTGGGGGAGAGGGGGGAAGCCAGGGGCGGCTGAGGTGAATTGAGGGGGGCTATAACAGGACAGGCAGCAAAACCGGGGGGTCTGCCTGGCTCCCTCAAGCCCTCCGGAAACATTTGAGTTTCCTCAGAAAGGTTTAAATAGGCCATGCCAGTAACACAATACTTCCCCTGCTCTGGGTCAGACAGGACGAGGGCAATCTGGTGCCTGCTGCCCTCAGAGAAGTTTGGCAGGTCAGCTTAAAAAGCCCTCTTCCCCAAATCACCCAGCCCTATCTCTGACAGACACAGTCCACTCTAGGCCAGGCCAGGGGCACTCTGGAACCCTCCACATCCCCTCAAAAATCTCCCGTCTCCCACGACCTCCAGCTGCCCTATTTGGGCAGAAGTCTCACCGCGGGAAGAAGGCACAACAGGAAAGCAGCCAGGGCTGGAAAAATGGGAGACCTAGGACTGAGGCTGCAAGGGTCCCTGCCCACGGGCGAATCACTGGATTCCCCTTTTCCCTGCTGGGACAGGAAGGGAAGAGCTCAGCGGAGGCGTATTTGCTCCACGACATCCCCCTTGAGTCAAGCCCCCTTCAGAAGGGGTTGGGGATGTGTTCACAGAAGTGTCTGGGGCTCACTTCTCCCTTCCATGCTCTCCTCTGTGTCTCTTTTAAGCTCCCCATGATTCCCAAAGTGAAATCACGCAGCAAGTGGGGAGAAGTGGGAGAGGCAGAAACCATTTTTAAAAGGGTCTCTGGCTTTGAGCAGCTGGGTGGGGGCCACTTGGAACAAGGACGGAGCGAGCTTCTGAGACAGCTCGGGTGACAGGAAGCTGCTGGGGTGGCTGTCTCCCTCCAGCCTCCTTCCACCGAGAGCAGAAGGGGGAAAATATCAGGACACGCTGCAAAATAATCTTCCACCCCCCCCCCCACCCTGCCCCCAACGGATGGAAGAGAGGAAAGTGTGGTCATCATTTACCTGCTGAAATTGGGAGGACGCTGTTGATGAAAGTAGGCTGAGACACGATAAAGCGGAAGAAAAGCTGCAGATAGATTCCCAAAGTCACTGGATTCAGGACAACCATGCTGGCTGGGGTCTGGCAAGTGTCAAGTTCTCTAGGCAAGGCTGCTCGGGAAGCCTTGCTTATCTCTGCCTTTGTCTTCCTCACTGCTGTTTGCGCCTCTCTCTCCCCCCTCCCCCTCCCCCTCTCCCTCTCTCTCCTGTCTCCCTCTCCTTTCCCCATGCCTTTACCAAGAAAGAATGCCAACCATTTCCCATTAAACCTTCTCCGTACTACACAGGGTTATATTTATCTCCCGCACTGAATCAAATGCCCACATTAAAATACTATGTCAGAACTTCTGTTTTGGAGACTGAGGTGAGTGGCTACTGAAGAGGCGGTGAAAAGGCAGTTGAGTCTCAAACGTTCACTAGAAGCAGTCCTCAAAGGCAGTCAGATCCCCAACTATCCCCCAGCAGCTGCCTGCTCGGAACGGAGGTGTCCAACAGCACCACAGAATCACTGAATTTCCACAGACACAAATCCCTCTGCTGTCAGCCTGTGACACTTTCACCCGCTCGGTGACAAATGCAAAGTTGACCTTGGATTATTTTTCTTTAATCGTCCAATAAAATGGGGGAGGTGGATTATTCTCAAACAGCTTTCTCCAGGAGAAAGTGTTTGTTCTCCCTGCAGAAGCAGCACCCTTCTATCTCATCCACAGCAAAATAAGTGAAAAGACAGAAAGTGAATGATTATCAAATTACACTTGGAGAAAGAGCATCAATGACTTGATCTTTGGCTGGGCAAAATCCAAGTAAAAAGTGCTGCGTCCTTAAATGAATACCTCTTATGAGTTTATGAAGCCTGTTACAGAGATCCTTAGATTATTAAAATAATGATCTACAGAGTTGCCCAGTTGGCTTTAATGCACGTAATGTACTCCCGGGGCCTCGTGGGAGTTTGTTTGGGAGTGGTTTGGGAGTTCCTGGCCTCTGGGGTGGGCGTCCTTGGGGAAGAGCACCTTTCCTCATCTCTGGGGGAGGCAGAGCCTAAGGCAAGGCTCCCTGGCTTTCGCACCAGTCTTGACCGCCTCCCAGCTCTGCTGTGACAGCAGCCAAGCGTTTGCCTTCTCTGAGCCTCAGTTTTCTCATCATAAAATGGAGGTGGTGTTCCCTTTAAAGGTATGCCGGAAAGGTTAAATGAGGTAACATGGATGGATCACAGATGAGGTAAAATCTGTGTGTGCAGACAGCAAAAATGAAACGCAGGGAGCTGTGGTGGACTGGGGGCGATGATGGCCACTGAAAATCCGTCCCGTCCCTGTGCGCGTGAGCCACTCTCCCCGGCAAGAGCTGGAGTCTGTTTCCTCCCCCATTCAACTGGGCTGGGCTTGTCATTGGCTTTGACTAGTACAGTGTGGCAGAAGTGACACTGTACCACTTCCAGGCTGAGGCCCTAACGGGCCCGGCAGCTCTGCCTTTGGCTTCTAGAAGCTGCCCCATAAAGCTGCCACATAGGAGAGTCTGAACCATCGGATAGCAGCAGGGAGGGGGAAGCAGCCAGCCCCTGTCTGGCCATCTCAGATGAGGCAACAGCCACGTGAGGGAAGCCAGACCACGTGGGTCACCAGATGACGATGGCAGTCACAGGTGAAGAACAGCCCAAATGAACCCAGCCCAGAATATGGATTCATGAGCATATAAAATGGCTGTTGTTTTAGAATGATTTATTGTACGGTCATAGGTAACTGATAAGGGACTTATAAGGAAATCTTTTGAAAGCTTGAAGAATATACTTAGGTTATATTCAAAATTAACAGGATGGGGCGCCTGGGTGGCTCAGTCAAGTCAGGTAATTTCAGCTCATGTCATGATCTCATAGTTTGTGGGTTCAAGCCCCACGTCAGGCTCTGAGCTGGTGATGCAGAGCCTGCTTGGGATTCTCTCTGCCCCTTCCCAACTTGTGCACATGCTCTCTCTCTCTCTCTCTCTCTCTCTCTCAAAATAAATAAATAAACTTAAAATTTTTTTTATTTTATTTTTTATGTTTTATTTTATATTTGAGAGAGACAGAGAGAGACAGAGTGCGAGCAGGGACGGGGCAGAGAGAAGGAGACACAGAATCTGAAGCAGGCTCCAGGCTCTGAGCTGTCAGCACAGAGCCCAAAATGGGGCTCAAACTTATGAACCCTGAGATCATGACCTCAGCTGAAGTCGGACGCTTAACTGACTGAGCCGCCCAGGTGACCCAAACTTAAAAATTTTTAACAGGACAACTTCATGGTACCCCCATTTAGCTATTCCCAAACTATTTAACAGAAGGATCTGTGATTGTTGGCTAAACCCCACTAGGAAATTCTCAGGCTTGTTCTTGTTAACTTCTGAAGCCTATAGTCCGAGCAGTGGTCTTTGGAGAAGGTGCTACCTGGGAAGAAGGTAACTCTTGAGTAACCTGCTGCCAGAATCTGAACTTTCACCATCTAGCTCAGATCCCTCCTGTGAAGCAAGAGTGATTTCTTCCTTCTCTCAGCACATAGTTCTCACCACTGACTCTGCTGTTGGCACAAAGTGGGTCACTATGTCCTGCCTGCAACACCTGCTATTGTTTTTGAGCTGCTTCTAAACCACCTTGCATTGCTATTTAACTTGTGTTAATGTCTCCAGAGATAGAGGACGGTCCCATAGCTCTGTGTACCCCAGGATAGTCCTTGCCACCTAATCCTCAACAATGTCAGTTAATTTGATCAAATCACACCACCACAGGATGAAAAGAAAAGAAAAGAAAGAAAATGGCATAGTTTTATGCTTCAGCCACACTAAGCAAACTGCATTTCCCAGCACCCCTTTGTGCCTTTGCACAGACAGTAGCTGGCTGGCCCAGGCCTGGTACAAGAAAGGACTTTGGTAAGTATGGGGAGAAAGTGAGAGGGAATGTGGACAGTCAGCCACGCAGAATTAGAGCCTGCACAGGAGAGGCTGCATATACACATTCAGGCCACTGGGGGGCGAGTCACCTCTACCCTCTGGGGAGGCCCCAGCACAGAGGTATTTATAAGCTCCAATAGTTATGAAACAGCTCTTTGTAAATTTCCATTTCCCATGTACTGTGTATTTTATGAGTCTATTTCTTACAGGGTTACCCTAACTGACTGAGAAGTTATCTTTCTTCAAACTCTCCTGGAAGGGCTCAATCTTTCAGAATCTAATAACACAGGCTATTAGATTACCTAGAAGGAAATTATTTGAGATTTGTGAAAGGCTTATACCAACAAAGCCAGTCAAAGCCAGAGCTTTCTCTCACAGGCCTCGTAGGTAGGAATGTATGGTATACAGATAGGCAATCTGATGGCACTCATCAACACATGACATACACATGTGTTGTTTGATTCAGAAATTCCACAGAAATACTCATTCAACTGCCCAGTGGTTGAGGTGCAAGGATGTTCATTACAGCCTCAGGTCTGAAACAGCCTAACTTTCAATGAATATGAGATTGGTTGAATAAATCATAGGACTTCTCTTCAGTGAAACATTATACAGTCATTACAAAGAAGAAAGTAGTCTTTGCAACAAATATTGCTGGAAAAATCAGCAATATTTGGGAAGAAATGGTAAGAAAAATCAGTCTTCCATATGCAGAACAAACAAAAATTATTCTTAACTCTTACTTTACCCCATACATAAAAATTATCTCAAAATGGATCATAGACTTAAGAGAGAAAATTATTAAATTTCTAGAAGAAAACACAAGAAAATCTTAGTGACCTTGAGCTAGGCAAAGATTTCTCTTCAAATTAAACTTTTTTTCTTAAATAAAAATGGCATATATTTAAGATATACAGCATATTTTGGTACACATATATTTTGTGAAATGATTACTGCAGTCAAGACAATGAACATATCTGTCAACTCGTATAGTTACCTTTTTTCTAGTGAAAACAC
Source organism: Puma concolor (assembly GCF_028749965.1). NCBI lineage: Eukaryota > Metazoa > Chordata > Mammalia > Carnivora > Felidae > Puma > Puma concolor. The sequence goes on along the minus strand of NC_141675.1, from coordinate 26,134,475 downwards.
TTAAAAACTACTCTCTTAGAAATTTCCACTGCACCAAAACAGTATTGGTAACCATAACCCCCATGCTATATGTTATTATTCATCCTATATAACTGAAACTTTGTACCCTCTGACCAATGTCTCTCCATTTCCCCCATCTTCCCCAGCCCCTGGTAATCACCATTTGACCCTTGGGTTCTATGAAAAAAAGTTTTTTAAATATTAGGACATAAAATGCATGAAGCATTTAAGAAAAATGTTAAACTGGACTTGATCAAAAATTTTAAACTTCTGCTCTATGAAAACCAATGTTAAATTGAAACGACAAGCCAAAATGAGCACCTGGGTACCTGGGTGGCTCAGTCAGTTAAGCGTCTGACTTTGGCTCAGGTCATAATCTCATGGTCCATGAGTTTGAGCCCTGCATCGGGCTCTTTGCTGTCAGCACAGAGCCTGCTTCAGATCCTCTCTTCCCATGCCCCACTCATAAACGTGCTCTCTCTCCCTCTCTCAAAAATAAACAAACAATAAAGAAGAAAAGAAAAGGCAGGGCAGGGCGCCTGGGTGGCTCAGTTGACTGAATGTCTGATTTCTGCTCAGGTCATGATCTTGCAGTTCGTGGGTTTGAGTCCCACGCTGGGTTCTGTGCTGACAGCTCAGAGCCTAGAGCCTGCTTCAGATTCTTTGTCTCCCTCTCTCTCTGCCCCTCCCCTGCTTGCACTCTGTTTCTCTCTCTCTCTCAAAAATAAATAAACATTAAAAAAAAAAACCTCTCTAAAAAAGAAAAGACAAGCCAAAGACGATAAGTAAATATTTGCAAAACACATATATGATAAAGGATGCATATTCAGAATATATAAAGAACTTTACAAGTCAATAATAGTAAAGCAAGCCAATTAAAAGAAAAGGGCAAAAGGTGTAAATAGATACTTCACCAAAGGAGATACGTGAATGGCAAATAAGCACATGAAAAGATATTCAACATCATTAGTCATTAGAGAAATGTAAACTAAAACCTTAATGAAACGCCACTACATACTACTAGAATGGCTAAGTTTAAAAAGACAAACATTTCCAAGTGTTAGTAAGGATGTGGAGCTGCTGGAACTCTCACACATTGCTGCTGGGAATGCAGAATGGTGCAACCGCTTGGGAAAACAGTTTGGCAGTTTCCTTTAAAGTTAAATATGCACTTACTCTACCACACAACAATTCTACTCATAGAAATGAAACCGTATATCCACACAAAGACTTGTACATGAATGTTCATAACTACTTTCTTTATTTATAATAATGAAAAACTAGAAACAACCCAAATGGCCATCTACTGGTGTAACCGGTTGTGTACAATACAATACTACACGGCAGAAACAAGTCATAGGGATGAATCTCAAATGCATTATGCTAAAGCCAACACCACAAAAGGCTACATACTGCATAACTCCATCTATAAGGCATTCTGGAAAAGGCAACACTACCGGATGGAGAACAGATCAGTGGTGACCAAGAGTTAACGGTCGTGAGAATCAGCTACATAGGGAACTTTTGGTGGTGATGGGGGATGTTCTTTATCTTGACTGGAGTGGTTGTTTGCCTCCTTTGTCAAAACACGTCAAACCATACTCTTAAAAAGGGTGAGTTTTATGTGAATTTTCCTGCAATAAGCTTGACTTTAAAAAAATGAGGCAAAGATAGTTTACATTTATGCATGGACATGGAAGGCTGTCCAGAGAATATTGCTGACTAAAACTGCAAAGGTGCAGTGCATCTGACCACACATCTGAACAAACAAGCAAATCTATTTATCAATTATGTATATGTGCAGAGAGAAAGATCTAAAATCATACACATTTCACACTTGGTGATGGAAGTATGTAGGATAAGAAATGGAGGGAAATTCCCTCTTTACTCTTATACATATTTGTATTGGAAATTTTTGCAATGAGTGTAACTTAATTTGTAACTTAAAAGATATATTTTTTAGCAGAATCAGAGTCTTGGCAATCTTAGGAGTAAGGAAGGAAGAAAGCAGGGGGGAATAAAAGGTGTCTTTTCTCCATGTATGAGATCCAACAAGTCCCTGCCAACGTGCTGAGAGGCACAGATAGAACATTTTGATTGGTCCTGCCAGAGAACAGATCTCTGAGCATGTTCTGGCCTGGAATTAACGATGATTCAGTTATGCTAAGGCCCTGGCCACCTCCTGCTGGCAGCTGCACCAGCAGGAGAGAGATAAGACAGGGCAACTGAGAGGCCCAGGGAAAGTCCCTCCTCACAGCTCCCTGTCCTCTGACAACTCAAGCTGAAATCAGAGCCAGAACCCATGGAGCCTCGAGATGCAACAGAAAGACCCACCAGAGAACCAGAAAGTCTAATTAGATGAATTAGACTCACCAAGGCCTTGAATCTGCAGTTCTAATCCCAGGGCAGGGAGCTTGCTGTCCTCACTTTCAGGGAAGAGATTTTGCACCGAGTTGGCCTTGAACTACCTGGATGCAATCACAATAACAACAATAATCTTACCCAATTCAGTGTTTCTCAAACTGTGCTAGAGGTGCTCCCACTGTAAGAGATATTCCATTTTTACAAAGTAGAGGAGTTCCCATAAATTGAGAAACACTGTCTACTTTATGCTCCTTTTGGAAATTTACAATATATATAAGTATACTAAAGCCACTGGCGTGTCCTGTAGTAAAGAAACCATTTTACTTGCTCTTACCTCTCAAAGTATTTGACTCTCAAACCCATTTTTATTTAATTCTTATTTGATTCCCCCTTTTCTTCTTATCTAGGTTCTATACAATAAATACATTACTGATGTGCTAGATAAATAATTACAATGTAGGGCTTTATTTTTTTATAAAATCTTTTTTTATCATTTTCCCCCATTTGTTGTTCATGCAGTGAACAACAGTGAGATTAGACTTGTAATTCCTATTTTACAGATAAGAAAACTAAGGCTTATGGGAGGCTCTGGTGACAGCAGCAGACAGCGGGTCACTGGCAGGTGGAGTGATTACCAGCAAGACTGGACCTGAACCCGCGTGCTGGTACACTGAGCCAGAGGTCATCAGCGCTCCCAGGCCTGGACTTGTTCTCCAAGGGAACATCAATCAACCTCATCTTTACCTGGAACTGGACCTAGAAATGCTGTGAGTCCAAGAATCGTTCAGCTCTGAAGATGCGAAAGCACACTCTTGGTAGGGAGGACAGGAAATCTTTTATGGTAGGAAGTTAGGGAGGGCTGGAGACTTCAGAGGAGATCTCCCAATGGTTTACGATGACCGAGGAGTGATGGTTCTTGAACTGAAACCTGTAAGGAGGGAAAACATCCTGATTCCCAAGCAAAGCCAGTTTTCTGGTGTTACTTATTTCTTTTTTTTTTTAATTTTTTTTTTTCAACGTTTATTTATTTTTGGGACAGAGAGAGACAGAGCATGAACGGGGGAGGGACAGAGAGAGAGGGAGACACAGAATCGGAAACAGGCTCCAGGCTCTGAGCCATCAGCCCAGAGCCCGACGCGGGGCTCGAACTCACGGACCGCGAGATCGTGACCTGGCTGAAGTCGGACGCTTAACCGACTGCGCCACCCAGGCGCCCCTGGTGTTACTTATTTCAAGGACGATAGAAAGGTATGAACTCAAAAGAATAAAGCCACCAAAGAACATAACAGATCTTAGCCCCACTTTTGAAGGTCAGGCGGTGAGTTTACCCCAGATTTCCCCTAGGGTGAACCCCAGAAAACTTAGTTGAATTCACTTCATTCTCTTCTAGCCAGTCCAAATGCATGTTTCTAGTTAACCACTGTTTGAACTTACCATGTGTTCATTGCAAAATTTTATTTTTACATATTTATTGGAAGAACATTACCACCCCAGTTCCCCTGCCTCCCCCTTACCTAAACCCCACTGCCTCATCACATCACATCCAGCACAACCCCACTTAGAGACAGTGGTTCTTCTTATCTTCTAGATTAGATGGAGTACAGAGGAAGGGCTGCCCTCACAATCTGATTTGGTTCAAGGTAAAGACAAAGCATCATTTTCAAATGATCTAGTCTCTGTCCAGCTGGAGGTAGCAATCATACCTTTCTATGGCATGTGGCTGTGTTGTTTGGCAAGGCCCTAGAACAGGACCATTCCTAACACATTGATAGGCAGATGCTGACCAAGGCTCTGAGGTAAAGGGTGGGAAAGGGCACTGCCTGTGCCACATAAAATGATGCATCCTCCCATGGCATCGTGGGAAGGGAGATATTGGCCAAGATGAACAATAATCGGAAGCTGCTGAGGAGCCTTTTAGAATTACAGACTTTTAGGAAACAATACACTATGACACAAAGGACATACACGGGGACTGCAGTCCATGCTGCTTTGGGGTCTGTGTAATTCCTGTAACCAGGAGGTTCTCCATCCTGTAGGCTATCATGGAACAAACTGCATAAACTGGGAGCCACAGCATTCCATATTACTCCACTCCTTAAAGACTTAAAGTGCTTTAAAAATACTCAGCCCACAGAGAAAGGGTGGCCTGCAAGGCCAAATATATAGCTATACAATCTTGGATAAGAACAGGTGACTTTTTTTTTTAAGCACTAGAGAGAAAAAATTTTCCATCGAGTTATCATGGATTATGTGATTACCTGTTTCCTTATATACAGAGTTACCCAATATAACTGTGATGTTTCACACACACATGCATGTCCCCAGGAAGTGGAGGCAAAAGGCTAAACTGGAGAAGATGGAAACAGAAAGAATGATTCGGGAAGGTAAGAGAGAGGTCAGAGGACTCATTCATTCATTCAACAAATATTTACCCAGTTCCTACTGTGCTCCAGGCAAAGATCTCGGAGTTGGGGATTCAGTGTGAATCAAATGTAAGAAATTTCTAGCCCCCAGGGACTTAACTTCTAGTGGGAGTCTCAAGACAGACAAGAAGCATGTATAATAAAAGGTCCATGTTATTACATTATGCATCGTAATCAAGAATAACGGAGAGATATAATTAATCAAGAGAGCCTCATGAAGGGAAGTAAAAGGTAAGAAATTAGGAAGGTAAGAGAAAAGTTTGCCTTTAGTCCTCAAGGGGGGGTTCATGAAAGAGTCTGAGGCAATTCTGACCTTACGGGATGGAAATACCAACATCAGCCACTGTTCACTAAACATCTATTGCACTTGTACATATGTACTTGCACATTTTTTGAAAGCCTCACAGCAACTCCATGAGGTAGGTGTTACTATCTCCATGTGACACATGAAGAAACCAGGGCTGATAAAGGCAATTGAGGTCATCTGCCCAAGGCCGCAGAGCTAGAACACAAAGCTGGCTGCATACCCCAAAGTGTGGATTCTTTACACTGTACTATTCAGCCCCGGGCCCAGACACCACAGGAAGAGGGCAGGTGGGTGAGGGAAACTACTCTGGCCCAGGGCTTAGAGTGGGCATGAACATGGCCTTTCCAGGGCCACCAACAGGGCCTCTTGTCCAGAGTCCTCAGAGGGAAACAGAATGGGCTGAGCCTAGGTGACAGATGCTGGCAGATTCTGACAGCCTGGAAGAGCAGAAGGTCACTTCCAAATGGGAATGACTCTACAATGACTGGATGGGGGATATTTTATATGTGCTCAGTGCATTCCAGCTCCCACTCATGCTGGGAATTGCTAGCAGGGACAGTTTGCCTTGTGTTCTCCCTGGCCTGACAGTCAATTCCAGAATACCTATTCTTCTATACTCCCACCCCTTCATGTCCAAATGCTCCCAGTTTTCTCAAGTTCAAATGTTTCCTCTCCACGAAGAGTTTGCCAGGAGGAATGTGTTCTACCCCCCAGCCCCCAGGAACTTCCCTAGCACATTCTTGGATCTTCATTCTTGGCACTTGAAGGCAGTGTGCGTGGGGTCAACAGCCACAGTTTAAGCATGGCTTTGAAGCCATTAGCCAGTTCAAATCCTGACTCTGCCACTCACTGTGGGGAAACTCTTCAGGAGTTCAATAAAGATAATATTCCTTGATGTTATCTCTATGAAGTAGAAGTGATTAACCTAGAGTTTCCTTGGGCTAGAAATACCCACGTCTCAGGATTCCGCTTTTTCCCTTCAGGACTCCTGAGGAGGGGTCTCCACGCAAGCCTTACAGCAGCCAAATGGGAACACTTTATTACTTGTAACAACCCAGAGTCTGGGAAAGGCTGAGTTGGAAGGTGTTGGCTAGGCCTGCAAGCCACAGAGGGTGGCCTGCTTCCTCCCCCAAAGAATTGTGATGGCCAGCCCTTCTTTGAGCTTCTGCTTTCCTTCCTCCACGCGCCACCCCCCGCTCCCCCCCCCCCCCCCCCCCCCGCCCCGCCGCCACCACAGGAACAAGAATGAAGAAGATGCAACAGAGGCCACACCTGGGTAAGCAGCCCCTAGGAAGCCTCCTGACCCCATGTACAGAAGGACAGGTGGCTCTCCCACAAAGCTGATCTTTAATGTGGAGTGACGCTGCCCGTGGGCAAAATGGCCCAATCCATGTCCTGGGTTCTGACCAACCAGACCGATAACTCCTTTCCTTCTAAAAAACATGGAGACATAAATTTAGAAGGGGATGGCCCAGGGTGGAAGTATGGGGAGAGAGGTCTCCTCTTTAACAGTATGGATTTGATATAGCCTTCTAAACTGTCTTACACAATGCTGCCACATAATAGGGGCAATCTAAACTACTCAGAAATAAGAATACTTATGTGGGTATGTATATATGCAAATACGAGTATAGATCTAGTCTGTGTGTTCAACCTTACAATATGCTACTTAGCTGTATTTTATTTCTGAGTAAGTTGTTAATCACTTGAGCACAAGGCTCATGACTGCTTGATCCCTTTATTTCCCTAAGTGTCAACTCAGCTACACAGCAGGCCTTCAAAGTGTCAAATCGGTTAATGAAATGGTTTGGATGGTATACACAAGACAGATAAACTACACTGCAGTACATCCAAAACCTTAAGAGTAATTCACACTGGGGCATCTAGGTTGAGCATCCTACTTTGGCTCAGGTCATGATCTCATGGTTCATGAGTTCGAGCCCCACATCTAGCTGCTGTTAGCACAGAGCCCACGTTGGATCCTCTGTCCCCCTCCTTCTGCCTCTCCCTACTTGTGCTCTCTTTCTCTCTCTCTCAAAAAACATAAATAAAAAAACATTAAAAAAAAAAGAGTGATTCATACTGGATCAAGAATTCCGTTGTGTTGTTTCAGAACAGACTTTTCTATTGCCAAGGGAATCATGAGTTTGCAGCTGCAGAGGAGTCAGCTTTAAATGAAATGACACATGTAAGGCAGCTTGAGCATAGGCTGGTCTTTAAATGTGAGGTTCCAGAGGTCCCTCTCTGAACTGGTGCCTTTGTGAGGGCCTTGGCTCCCACCTGCCTCCCCCAGGCTCTATGATGTGCCAGACTCCTCCCATGTCAGTGATACCACCTGGCCCGCGACGAAAGAACCAGCTCAGCCCAGCTCTAGCTTCAGGAAATAAATGTCATCAACCCCTGAGAAATAGACTTCAGAGAGGAAGATGCTGACATACTGTCAATTACAGTCTGGGATTCTCCACACACTGCCTGAAAAATGCATGAACCCAGTGTATTTGTTTGCTAGGGCTGCCCTAACATAACACCACAGATTGGGTAGCTTCAGCAAACAAATGTGTTTTCTCACAGATCTGGAGGCTAGAAAATCTCACAGATCTGGAGAGGAAAAAAAAAAAAAAAAAAAAAAAAGGGCCAAGTTTTCTCTCTTAGATGCCTAAAACTAAAAACCTATGAATGTGGAGTAAGTAGATTTGGCATGCACCAGATTTAGCATGCTCCAGATCACCCAGAGGGTTTGTCAAAACACAGATTTCTGTTTCTGACTCAGAATGTCTTCGAAGCCGGGTGGGGGTTTACATTTCTTAGATTTCAAGGTGCTGTTGCTGCTGGTCTACTTTAAGAACTACTAGTCTAAGGTTCAGTTAGCAAAAGGAGTGTATCCACAGTGATTGAATTATTGGGGCATAATTATCCAGATGACCATTTGTTTCAATGGGGAATTCTGGACAAATTTATAACTGCCCTAGAGAATTCTACTTTGTAGCAGTGTTCTTCTGGTCTCATCTTCTATGTTCCTCCCCTCCCTTTACCATTGTATTCACCCTAAAAGCATGTATAACCTTATTTCCAGATTACAGTTGTAACTATATTTCACTTTATTGGTGCAGAAATTCTCTGGAAGAGGCCTGTGGTTTGCAAATTCAAAGACATACTTTGAATTGAAGCCAATTTAAATATATAGCTCATTACTTTTTTTGTCTTTCATATAGACTCCAAATTTCTTCTACAATTCCCCCTTTATGTATCAGTTTGAATTGCATTTTTAAAACTGAATGGTTCTTGAATTAGGAACTCCACAAACCCAAGGCAACTGGTAAGCGGTAGCATCCAAAATGCAAATGACCTTCTAAAGTAATTTTCCATTTTTATTCCTGCCCTATTTCAGTCAGTCTGGGAGATTCTTGGAAAGAACATGTGCTAAAAGCATTTCCATTTATATTAGTAGTTGGCTCCATAAATAGCCAATTTGTTCTACTTTTCTCTGGATCATCCTCAAACCTATTAGCCTAAGCTGAGTCACACTGTCAAAGAAAGCTGACATGGTTTATATTCAAATAGATCAAACTTGTTAGTCCCGGTATACAACTATAAACACATTTAGAGAGAAAAGAAAAAGAAAACTACAATATATTCCCAGAAATCAGTAGCGTTTCTATACAGTAATACTGAAATAGCAGAAAGAGAAGTTAAGAAAACTCCATTTACTTTTTTTAATCATTTTATTTTTTAATTTTTTTTTGAGAGAGAGAGAGAGAGAGAGAGAGAGAGAATCCCAAGTAGGCTTTGCACTGTCAGCACATAGCCCAACATGGAGCTCAATCTCATGAACTGGGAGATCATGACTTGAGCCTAAATCAAGAGTCGATGCTTAACCGACTGAGACACCCAGGCTCCCCACGACTCCATTTCCAATTGCACCAAAAAGAATAAAATACCTGAGAATAAACTTAACCAAAAAGGTGAAAAAGGTGTACTCTGAAGACTATATACAACACTGATGAAAGAAATTGGAGATGACACAAATGGAAAGATACTCCATGCTTATAGACTGGAAGAATTAATATTTTTTAAATGGCCACACTACCCCCAGGGCAATCTACAGATTCATTGCAATCCCTCTCAAAATACCAACAGCATTTTTTCACAAAACTATAACAAACAATACTAAAATTTGTATGGTACCACCAAAGACCCTGAATGTTAACCAAAGCAATCTTGAGAAAGAACAAAACTGGAGGTATCACAATTCCAGATTTCAAGATATACTACAAAGCTGTAGTCATCAAAACTGTATGGTACTGGCACAAAAACAGACACACAGATCAATGGAACAGGAACATATAATCCACAATTATATGGTCAATAAGTCCATGACAAAGGAGACAAGAATACATATTGGGGGAAAAACAGTCTCGTCAACAAACGGTTCTGGGAAAACTGGACAGTTACATGCAAAAGAATGAAACTGAACTGCCTTCTAACACCATACACAAAAATGAACTCAAATGGATTAAAGACCTAAACATGAGACCTGAAACCATAAAAATTCCAGAAGAGAACACAGGCAGTCATTTCTCTGACATCTGACACCGGCCATATATACCACCATTGTTTTTGCTGGTGACCTCTCTCCAGCCATAGTGGTCTATTTGTATTTAAAATGGAGTATGGCTTAGGGCACCTGGGTGACTCAGTCAGTTAAGTGTCTGACTTCAGCTCAGGTCATGACCTCAAGGCTTGTGAGTTTGAGCCCCACCTTGGTCTGACAGCTCAGAGCCTGGAGCCTGCTTTGGACTCTGTGTCCCCCTCTCTCTCTGCCCCTCACCCACTCATGCCCTCTCTCTCCTTCAAAAGTAAATAAACATTCAAAAAATAAAAATAAAATGGAGTCTGTCTTTACTTATTGTTTTATGAATATACTTGGCTTTTTAAAAATAATGAATGTAAAGTGTTTACTATGCACTGTTTACAGGAAGGATCAAGATATATTAAAAGAGCTGGGGTGCCTGGGTGGCGCAGTCGGTTAAGCGTCCGACTTCACCCAGGTCACGATCTCGCGGTCCGTGAGTTCGAGCCCCACGTCGGGCTCTGGGCTGATGGCTCAGAGCCTGGAGCCTGTTTCCGATTCTGTGTCTCCCTCTCTCTCTGCCCCTCCCCCGTTCATGCTCTGTCTCTCTCTGTCCCAAAAATAAATAAACGTTGAAAAAAAAAATTAAAAAAAAAAAAAAAAAAGAGCTAGTGGGAAGCAATTTTCAAAGACCCCAAAGACAAAGTCTCTGGTGAGCCCTTTTTCTCCCATGTCTGCTGGCTCTTATGAAAGCAATCTCCTGTTCTGTTTAGTTCCATATTGTCAGAAATTTGAGGAGCAGCCTCAATTGCACATGGCCAAGCATGTTGCCATGTGTTATCATTGCTGAGGAGCTAGATTTACCCCTTCCGTGGCTGTCCCTCAGAGCCCGGATTCTTCCTCTGTGCCTAAAACAGCCTCCCCTCATACTCTCTTGCAACTTGAAAAACACCATCTCACCTGCATCCTCTTTATTATCAATCTCATTGAGTCAAATCTCAGCCCAAAGTTGGTGTGGAGACCCCAGTAGGTGTTCCAGGGTAGAAGTTTCATCTCATGACTTCTCAGATAAGCAACCTAGAAGCTCATATCTTGCCACATACAGGGTGAGCAAAATGAATGGCACATGGTAGGGATTCAATGGATGTCGAATTAAATAGAAGCTTTACGATCTATTTCTTTATCACTTCATCACTGCTGTTCCTCATACTCTGTCACTGTTCTTTAGGTAACACTGATTTTTTTCCCTAAATCTTAAGCCAAGCATTTTGTGAGATCATCAAAATGGAAAATTCCAGAAATCCTCATGTCAAAATCACAGTTTCATTTGTTCTCTTTCAAATCTTTTCTCTTTGAAAATTGTCCCTTCCATGGGGCACCTCAGTGGTTCAGTTGGTGAAGCATCCGAGTTTGGTTCAGGTCATGGTCTCACGGTTTGTGAGTTTGAGCCCCACATCGGGCTCTCTGCTGACACCTCAGAGCCTGCTTTGGTACTCTCTTTCTCAAAAATAAACATAAAAAAGTAAAGTACAAAATTAAATTAAAAAATAAAATTGTCCCTTCAAGATAAAACCACACAATATGTGATTTTGGAAGTCACTTGATTTCCCTAAGCCTGTTTCCTTATCATAGGAATAACAATAATCACTCCTTTCAAAGGTTGCTGTAAAGATGAAATAAAATTATGTGTGTGAAAGCTCTTAAGGGCTAGCCAAACCTTATCATTATCATTACCTTAAACTCAGATCACAGCAATACTGATATTCAACATTAATAGCTACCTAAAACAGAACAGCCTCACTGATGGAGCTTTCTTTAAAAGGTTATACTACTCTATTTAGAGTTTAGCCATTTTCTCTTCCATATTTTTTTCTTGTTTTCCCACAGCCCTTCATTCCTTGAATCAGTGGCATTCACTTCCTCAGGAGGTAGGTGGGTAGGTCAGCCTGGTTTTGGGAATCCCGTGGCAGAAGTGGGGGGCCTGGCTCCCCATAGCGTAGACCCAGAGGAGAACCCATATCCAACATGGCATCTGGTGGTAGCACTACAATGTCTAAGGGAGAAGTCCAGGCAGAGGGGCCTGTGAAGCCCTGGACATGCCAGGACAGTGTGGAGAATGCAGCCAGAAACTTCTCAGGGCCACAGAGGGATGTGGAAAGGACTGAGAAGATGGCAAAAGAGCCCTGGCAGTTTGCAAAAAGTGGATGCGATCAGCAGAATAGCAGGGTCTGAGGCAGATGAAGCTTCAAGATGGGAACTGCCATGAGGAAAAAGGACAGCTGTGGAAGCTGACCTCCAAAGACGGCCCTCAGTGAAACCACGCCTCCTGACGGTCATGGACCTGCGCAGTCCTCTCTCACACTGAATTTGGGTTGGCCCTGGCACTCACTTTAACCAAGAGAATAATGGCACAAGTAACACAGTTCCAGGCCAAAGTCTTAAGAAAGCCTGGTAGCTTTTACTTGTGCCCTGGTGGAAGTCAGCTGCTTTGTGAAAAGCCCAGGTCTTTCTGCTTGTGCAGAGAGACCACTCGAAGGAGTGCCAAGGGCCTAGGGCTGTCCCAGACCAACCAGCTCATGGCTGTCAGGAACAAACCTGTAGTCTCACAAAGTCAGGTTTATTAGCCCACTGCAATGAAACAGACCACATCCAGAGGAACCACGGGACGACTCATCAAAGGTAGAGTTAGCATAGGATTGGAGGGAGGGATGGAGTTTAGGTGGAATATAAATGAAGCTGAGTACTTTGTTTCTGAATTGAAGAAATCATTTTATTGAGGTCATTGAGGAAACTCAGTGTAAGGTGACATTAAAAGCCAACAATTTTCATGCAAAGCATTTGCAGAATACGTATGCATTATATGAGGAGGGATGAGAGGGCTCAAGGAGGATGAGTGGGGTGCAGACGGAGGACAAAAGATGGGGGTGCATGAGAGAGTTTCAGTATTCCAACCCAGTTACAAACTGGAACAATGGAGGTCTGCTAGGAGCCGGGCAATGGGATTATGACAATAATCCTGGCTGGCCTAGGAAGTGCCAATGGATTCAAAGCCACACATAACATTCTAATTCTTTTGATGGCTATCATTTAAAAAAATTGGGATGCCATCTTTCATAGATCATAAATTCACATACCACGAAATTCACCATTTAAGAATACACAAATAAATGATTTCAGTATTAAATCAAAGGTTCAATTGGCTCAAAGCAAAGCAGGCTCCGTGTAAAGGATTCCATGTCAGATCTGGACTGTGAAGCGGACCCCGAGGTCCTGTTTCCCAGAATGCTATCAAGTTATAACAGATGGAGAAATCTGTGTCCAGAAACTCTGCATGTGCATCGCAAATCAAGGCTGTTTGGGCATGTCACGCTTACTGATAAAAATTCCTGATAATCTATGATTTTAGAAAGCAAAGTTTCTCATGAATGAGAAAGATGGATGTTAGGGCACTTCCAGCTGCAGTGTGTCCTTGGCTAAAATATTTCCTTCTGTTAACTGTGCGTCTGACATTATCCATGTCTCTGATTCCAGCCTGATGAATGCCTAGGCAGATGTTTACATTCATGGTCTGAGCTGATTTTTACTTTCTCAGAGTAAAGAAGGCAACTCAGGACTTCCAGGCCAATGGAGCCTCCAGCGGGCCCAGTTCCAGCTGCCATTTGATGGCCGCTGTGAGAGAGGCCCCAAGCGAGGTTAGGAGAATCAGCTGAGTCCCACCAACCTGCAAAGCTGGGAGAGAGAATAATGTCTTGCATTTAGCTGCTAAGTTTGGGAACGGTTTGTTACCCAGAGATTATGGAATCGGCCAGGCTTGAAGCAAACCTCTCCCCTGATGGCAGGGAAGACCCCCCAAAATGAGATCATCCTCAGGTAAGAAGGAAACGGGAGAGGAGTGAATCGAAAGTAGATGAAGCACTTAGAAGAGATGAGTGTTACCCTCTGGTGATAGAAGTCAGAAAGCGGCTACCCCTGGGGGATGGAGGTTTGACTGGAAAGAGCATGAGGGAACCCTCTGCATTGCTGGACATGCTATGTGTCTCGATCTGGGAATGGTTACCCGGATGCATACCTACTTAAGAATTCATCAAGCCGTATGCGTAAGATAAGTAGAAATGGAGCTCAGGAGCTGAGTTCTATTACAGAGGAATAAAGAAAAGTCAACCAATTTTGTGAACTATATACCTGCCACAAACATACTATATAAGTGAAAATAAGAGATTACGACAGACACATGAAGGAAACAAATATTTATGTAGGAGAAAAAGTACAAATTATGAATTTAAGGAGGAACATGATTGTGAGCAGGGAACTTAAGAAGAGTATAAAATTACAAAATTGCTGGAATATTCACTCACAATTCCTATTTTATGAATGAAATTAGAAATAGACTTTACCTCTTCAAGGTCATGTCCCTGGAATTAGAGATGGAAGGAAGCTTTGAAACCCTCTTTCACTAGTTCTCAAATTGGGCTGCACACCGGGATCACCTGGGGAGCTTTAAAAATACTGATGCCTGTGCCCCTAGAGATTCTGATGTAATTGGGTTACAGTGCAGCCTGGGATTCAAGATTTTTAAGATCCCCAGGTGGTTTCCGTGTGCTGCCAGGATTGAGAACCACTGGTCAATTTCAACCACTCTTCACAAATGAGAACAGAGGCCCAGTACTGACAAATGGCTTGCAAAGTATCCATTAATTGGCCAAAGCCAATTTTCTCTGATGTGCCTTAATAGGAGGGAGCTGTGGCATGGATAATACCAAACAGTGAATAATCTAAAAATAATTTCTATTTGGTTTGGGAAAGCAGCACGTGACTTCCCGGCCACTGACTGGTCTGCTAATTCAGTTTGGCTCAAATGAATGTGCCTTTTCCTGAGTTTACACTGACAGCCCAGGCCTGTGCTGAGGTGTGGAAGGAAGGCGGCCAAACCAGATATTGACCATGGTCAGTTCCCCAGCTGTCCAAAGCACACAATAACTATACAGACGTGCGGACTTCTCTTTCTTACCAGAAGACTCCACAGAGGGACAAAACTAGCTTTTTCCTGACCCTGTGTTCTGTGAGCGGTGGGTGCCTGAGGCATGAAGAGGGAGTGAGGGGGAGGGGCTAACGGTTATCAAGGGGCATTTTTGTGCCAGGTTTCATGCTACCCATTCCTATAAACAGCATGTGCTCCAGACAACTCTATGAGTTAGGCATTCTATTATTCTCGTTCTAGAGATGAGGAAACTGAGACTTAGGTTGTAGAAGCACCAAAGCAGAGCCAAGATGGAAACTCGGGCTTACTTTACTCCGTCCAAGAGGGATAGTCGAGGCCCGAAACTGAAAAACAAGCTGCAGGAGGATCCTTGGATTTTAAGCCCTGAACAGGCCCTGCCTCCCTACTTTTCAGCCCTAACAGTCTAAAGGCAGCAGTAAAGAGGCCTCCAGAAGTGCCTGTGGCAGCCACGAGGAGCCACCTACCAAGATCCCCAGCTGCTGCTTCTCCAAAATCCATTGCCTGATGTGTCCCAAGCTCACACTTCCCAGGCATTGTGCTGCTCCCCTCCGATGTCTGCGTCCAGTAGGATATGAAGGGGGCCCGTTCCTGGGAGACATGGGACTGTGACAGAAGCTTTGCCAAATCTTCCTCAGACGGCAGGCAACGGGAATGCTTGGGCCCAATCTTCTCTCCCTCCCTCCTTTCCCAGGGTGAGGTTTGCATGGCAGTCTGATGGCTCTCTCAGCCTTTTCCTGCTCCTTTTGTTTTCTCTCACACAGGTGGTTCCCTGAATAAAACCCTCGGAGTGTTCAATCCCATGCAATGCCCCTCCCCCACTGGCGCCCCCAACCATATATGCATCACTGTGGGAGGAAAGGAGGTCATCCTCTGCTGACTCTTCTAGAAGAACATGGTCCGAGATTTTGAAGGTGAAGTCTACAGAGGAACAAGTTTCTCCATATGTTTGCCCTTGTCATTGGTCTTAGTGCCATGAAGGAAGACAGCCTAGGCAACAAATGGTTCACTAGCACACCAACTAGCCCTAATTCATTTGCCAAGAGTTACCTTTTACTCCAGGCATCCAGGAACACCAGTGCCAACTTAAAAAGGGTAGGGATTCTTTTCCGATTTCACATCCTTTGGGGAAGACATTCAAGCCCTGCAGCCTCAGTGACTCCTTGTAGGGAGATTCTCTTGTCATCTTTTGCTGCTCCTGAAAGAAGAAAGCAGATAAATGATATGCTGATTCTAAAACACCTAGAAGGGGGGCGCTGGGTGGCTGTCAGTTAAGCATCAGACTTTGGCTCAGGCCATGATCTCATGGTTCATGGGTTCAAGCCCTGTGTTGGGCTCTGTGCTGACAGCTCAGAGCCTGGAGCCTGCTCTGGATTCTGTCTACCGCTTTCTCTGCCCCTCCCCCACTCATTCTCTCCCCCCCCCCTCCAATAAACATTAAAAAAAATTTAAAACACCCAGAAGGAAAGTGGTGCGTGCCACAGTCACCAGTATCAGTCAGAGTTGTTCTGGAAGTACCGACCAATGCCACCAGATAAAAGAAAGGAAGAAGAGGTGTTTTGAAAATTATTTATTTTTTAAGTTTGTATTTTAATTCCAGTTAGTGAACATAAAGTGTAATATTAGTTTCAGGTGTACAATATAGTGATTCAACATGCCCAAACATCACGTGGTGCTCATCACAAGTCACTCCTTAATCCCCATTGCCTGTTTCACCCATCCCTCCCCGCCTCCCCTCGGTTCCTTCTCTAGGAAAGGAAGAAAAGGTTTAAGAGAACCCATTAAGTATGAAATTAATACACAAAATACGTAAATAATAGCTAACTATAAATGTAGTAGAAGAATTTATTTACACTAGCACAAAACAGATTAATGTCCAGGAACAAATTTAATAAAAATGGGGCAAGGCTACTATGAAAACTTTAAAACTCCACTGAGGGACAAAGAAAACCCACTTTCAAAAAAATCAAAGATACCCTAGCATTAGTAGAAACAATACTTTAAGATTCAATTCTCCAAATATCAGAAGAACTGATATTTGAGAAATATGCATTTAATGCCGTTCTGTATTAACCCTTTTTGTTTTCTGTAATTCTGATTCTTTGACACCGGGCTAGCTTACCCTGGAGGGACTGCCCCTCCCAGGTTAGTTAATTCCTAGAGAGAGCAAATAAAACCAAATGACCCAGAACCCACAATCCCAACCACCCTCTTTATCACAGTCCTTACTCCTCTTCTTCTCCCTCCCCACCATCCTCCTATCCTAACCACCCCAGGGTCACAGCACCAGGTCACCAGGGGCTGCCCCTACACTCCAGAGCCCTGGGAAATTATTCAAACTAGCCAATCCTAAAACTGTTTACGGTGCCTCACCTTTTTCTTCCCAAGATCACGGTAGAGACTTCAGCCCACTAGCTCCCTTTCTCTCTATGCCTGAGATCGACCTCTGTGTCTTCTGTGGCCTGAGTGGTGCGGCACACTCCTCTTAGGAATTGTAAGAAACTTCTCTTTTCAAGACAACGGTCTCCTGATCTGTTGGCCCTATTGAATCTTGAGTTTTTCTATTATTACACTGTATTTTAAAGCACAGTCTAAGGAAAATACCAGGGTTTTTTTGGTGCTACTGAAGTTAATATACAAAAATAATCAAGTGGTTATTATGAAGAGAACCATGAAAATTCTGGCAAATGAAAATGTAGGTTAAGGGTAGTGGGGAGGAAGATAGAGTGGCTGCTGGAAGGTGGGGAGGCAGAGATGGCAGTGAGTTATGAAATGGTTTATGGGTGTAGTGGGTGTAAATTTCAGTCCAAAGCACTCAAGTGTGAAAGAAATATTTATTTTTAGTAATTCAACTTCAGTCATGTCAGGGCCTCATGGCCCACAGCCATCCTCCCCCACCCTGCTCTAAGAATCGTGGGGCTCACCTAATACCCAGGTGTAAGGGTGGGCTTCTGATTCTTGGTGGCTCATCTATCCACCCTGCATCCTTGGTTGAGGCTGATGCAGCTTTTGGGACATAACCCCCTCCTGGGTCACCTCCCAGGCAAGAAAATGTCTGTGACGTTTAGATTGCTATATGCCATGTGGAAGTGGACTCTTCAGGGGTGAACTCAGAGGAGCATGCCAAACAGGAGCACAAGGACACAGGCCCTGGAAGATGAGGGGTGGGTGACATCTGGGAACGCAGACACTCAGTTGAGTGGGGGAGGGCAATGGGAATTAACTGTGAACATTCTGAGTAGTGACAGATGCCCATACAGGGTGTTGTAGGAGTGCTGGGAGGGAGAGCAGTTTCACAGAAGAGGGGTCTTTTGAGCTAGATCTTGAAGGATATAGCTGATTTCATATGGCAAAAATTGGTAGGTGTGCACAGGGCACTGCAGTAGAAACAGCATGAGCAAAACTCAGGCTAAGGTGAAATCAGATCTGATTTCCTGAGCCCACCTTCATCAGTGGAGGGAGGGAGGCAATTCCCAGGAAACTGCTGGGACCAGGGCATGAGCCATGTGGCTGTTGATTAACCATTCCACAGACCACAGGTCATTTTAGTGACTGCTGGATACAAAGTACAAAATTGTAGATGATGCCATCTCTGTGGATATTTCCAGGCCTGAGTCAAAATTTAGAATGTTTCCTTCAAACTTCGAAACTGAAGATCCAGGGGTTTCTGGGTGTGCCTTTTTTCTGCTCCCTAATCGGAGTAAATTTACAACCTGGATTTACCATGGGTTCACTGACTGGCTAGCCCCTCTCCTGGAAAAGGCCTTAGAAGGGACAGAAGATCCTACGATAATCCAGTGGAAGCCAGAGGTGTAGACAGCGCTGCTTGTCAGATCTGAATCTAAGCAAGGTATACTTTTGCTTGCACCTCATCAATGGGGAGAATTCATAGGATCTTCAATTTCCTTTATCCACATTACTCCATTAGTCACATTAGCAGCAGCAAATGCAACCAGGAAACACCAGATGCTTCAGACTTCTTTCTGTGTACATTTCACTTTCCAACGCAGGCAGCAGAGTTTCTCAGTCATAATTCCCATCTAGAATTTAACTGGTTTCCAACTTTCTTTAATGCGTTCAAATGAAATGCTACCTTAGTCACTCTGAATTTCCATTTGTTTCAGTCACCTGGCACTTCCACACGGGAATGCACTGCTCCCTGCTGCCTAGTGAAGAGTCTTGCAAATAGTAAAGGAACAAAAACATTTTTGGAATCCGTATTTTCATTTTCCTTTGGGGTTCAAAAGTCCTACTACTTCTTTGTAACAGAGTTGAGACCTTTTTTCCTAAGGAAAATATACTCACTTCACATGATAAACGGAGCTACTTCAAAGGTGCATGTGTTAAAAAACCAAAGAAGGTATCCACTGAGTTATTTCTAACCATCATGAATTCTCATTCAACTATTACTTAGTGAACCCCTGCAGAGCAGGTGGCTGTAGAAAGAAGGAAAAACAGTGGCGCCTGGCTGGCTCAGCCGGAAGAGCATGTGACTCTTGATCTCAGAGTCATGAGTTCAAGCCTCATGCTGGGTGTAGAGATTACTTAAAAGTAACTTAAAAAATAACTTAAAAAAAATAAGGTAAGTAAAATAAAAAAAAAAAGGTAAGTAAAAACACACAACCCCTGTTTTCCAGGAGATGACTTATCTACTTGGGGAAGTAAGACCCATTTATTTAAAACATGAAGCCACACTGCTCAAGGCAGGATGTAATTCAGCCAGTGTCTCCTCCAAAGTCATATATTCCTAAAACACAGTCGCATCAGCATACCTTCTATAGGCCAGGCATTGGGCTTGGAGTTTCAGGGTAGCATTCTGAATTCCCAAACAATCTCATGATGTAGGAAAGCTTTTAGAAAGAATATGAGTAGAGGAACTAACCCAAGAAGTCGTTTCCCACCCCAGATTTAGTTTTCCTAAATCAAGAAAGTAACCCAAATCTTTCAAAGTTCAGTTTTTATGAGACACTTGAGTATTCAACATACCAGGATCACATAAGAGTGTTCATTAAATCAACTAGGAGGTGCAAAATGTTGTATCATGGTAAATTTGACTATCAACCAGTAGATTTATCTTAGAGGGGCTTCTTCAATATCTTATCCTTCTAAGGGAAGATTCTTAGAAGGAAACCAATTTCAAGATTACTGTTACAAAATAGGTAGTCAATGGACAGCGTCATCAAAGTGCTCCTAGCCTAATCGGGTCTTCATATGCTCAGACTGACCTCTGCTGGATAGTCTACTAATGTGTTAACATGTTTGTTTTTTTCCTCTTGAGCTAAATGTGGCTAGGGAACAAGCATTTTCCCCAAATTATATCTAGTATTTAGATTTACATAGTTCAGTTCACAGATATTCATTAAACCTTCTACACTACTTTACAGCAAAACCTTGCATTGCACTTGGCTGCCAGAGGCAACCATCCATGGGTAGAGTAGGACACTGACAAGGTTACATGAGCTACCCACTCTCAACACGGTTTTTGGTATTCTCTATGCTTTTATGCAGCCCAGGCCCTCTAGTGTGTACCTCAGAAGTATGTAAGTGTGTTTGCCATGTAGGCCCAATTTCAGGGGCTCACTGGGTAAAACCACAGCTCCCCGCAAGTGTCTTGACATCTCAAAGCTGGACTCCACTCTGTAGAAGTCACTTATGCCCCTAAATAGCCAATGGAGACAAGTCTTATGTGTATATTGCAAACTAGTATTATATTGTGATTATTCCTCCAGTTATATATACTCTTTTTTTAGAGAAAGAGCAAGCATGGCAGGGGCAGAGGGAGAAGGAGAAAGAATCTTAAGCAGGCTCCACACTGGGTAACACGGGACTTGATCCCGTGCCCATGAGATCATGACCTGAACCGAAATAAAAAGTCAGATGCTTACCGACTAAGCCACCCAGGTATCCCTATACATACTCATTAACACAATTTTTATTTTATGAGGTCAATAGGTCATAACATATGTAGGCAACGTCTTATTATTAAACATTGGCACTGTTTCTAAATTGTGCTGAATGGCCCTATATATAAATATTTGACAAAATATTTTATTATTTCTTTAGGACACACTCTCTAAATGGGCTCCCTGGGTCAAAAGGTATAGTGTATGAACATTTTTTTAAAATTTTATTTATTTATTTTGAGAGACAGAGCAAGTGGGGAGGGGCAGAAAGAGGGAGAGGGAGAGAATTCCAAGCAGGCTCCACGCTGTCAGTGCAGAGCCCAATGTGGGGCTCGAACTCATGAAACCATGAGATCATGACCTGAGCTGAAACCAAGAGTCAGACACTTAATCGAATGAGCCACCCAAGCCTCAGTATGAACATTTTTAAGATTCCAAATACAAGCACTGCTAGGATTACTCTATGAAAATGTACCAATTTCATCTTCCACCATAACACAGCAGTTCCGTCTTCATTTTACCCTCACCCTCATTGAGAATTATAATTTTGAAAGTGCTCTGCCAAGTGGATAGGCAAAAATAAGGGCTTGCAGTCTAACTTATATATTCACATTTATTCATACTCATTTTATTGTATTTTTTCCATTGATTATACGCTCATGCCCTTTGCTCATTTTTCTACTAGTGTGTTAATATTTTTCTTATTTATAAGAGTTCTTTATATAGCAAAAGACTGTTGTCTCTGCTGGTCTCAATGTGGTACACATAAACTAAGGTTGCTAATCTAAACATACCCTGAAATTATCAGTTTAGGTATGGCATGACTTCTCCTTTGGCTCAGTAAGTTCTCTCCAGAAAAACAAAACACAACAAAACAAAACAAAACAAAACAAAACAAAACAAAACCCCAATTCATAAAGTATAGAACAAGCCCCATTAAATACTAGGGGGGGTCTAAGGTACAAAGTGATCAACAGATAAACTACAAAGTAGAAATAGCCTATATACTCCAACTTACTGAACATGCTTCTACATTAGAAAATTCTTGGGAGATTTTTTTCTCCGAAGATGTTTTTTAAAAAACATGTGACTTTAAGAATGGATTTATGTGAAAGAAGACTGATGTGTAACTCAGCAGTTAGGCAGTTACAATGCTATTATTTAATAAAACTCTCTTTTTTCTTTCATCTGCCAATTGTTCTCTCTGTGGTAGAATACTGGTAACTTTTTCTGGTTTTAGTCACAGTCAATTCCTTTACTATAAGATGTCATTTGGAAATGTTTTTTATTTTTCTTTGTACAATAATTTTAACATTTTAGTATTTTGCTGTGGAAAATAAAATTCCATCTTACAGGAAAGAAAACTCCTCACGACCATTCCTGGACATCTTTATATCTTAGAGCGTGTCAGCCAGTGAAAATCCTACGAAAAGAAAAGACAACAAACATTCAGTGAAAGAAGTAATTGTCTCAAACTATCCTCCTTTGCTTGCTCTAAAATCTAAAAGTCCCGTTATAACCACATTTACCACAATGGTGGTAAATGAAGTTTGTCGTTGGTCTTGTGCTTTTCCCAAAAAGAAGCTAAAAACTCACAGTGAATCTTGCGGTCTTGTCCTATAACTATTATCAAGTAATCAGGGCACAAAAAACTAGAGTCTGAGAGAACCAGAAGTTGAGTCAAAAGAAGAAAGAAGAGGGGGAGTATCCAAATCCAAAAAGAAGCTGGGTAGGAAGAGCAGTGCATAGAAGCCAAGCCTTTCCCAGGATTCATACTATCCCACACATGTGGCCTGCACAGAGGTGACTGCAGAGATTAGGTCCTCTCTATAGTATAGCAGGAAGCGGTCAGTTTACATCGCAAATCAATGACCAAATGGCTGATGGACACACAGACAATCAATGAAAATGAACAGCCTGGAAACATTATGTGTGGAATTTACTGGAATGAGGATAACTCATGTTTAAGTGATAGATTCAAGAAATATAAGGATGATCCTTATGGAGTTATCAAAGAAGAGATAAGAACCTAAATTTCTCCAGCAATACCCCCCAAAATTCATAGAGAACTTGGAGAAGAGATCATTAGAAACCTGAACTCACTAGCGAGAGGGGACAATTCATTAGGGCTTTACTGTGACAAACATGGTTTCAAGACTATTTTGTGTGGTTCTGAATATATCTATTAAATCCATCCAATCTAATGTGTCATTTAAGGCCAATGTTTCCTTCTTGATTTTCTGTCTGGATTATCTATCTATCCATTGATGTAAGTGGTGTATTAAAGTCCCCTACTATTTTTTGTAGTGCTATTTCTCCCTTTAGGTCTGTTAATATTTGCTTTATATATTTAGGTGCTCCTACGTTGTGTGCATAAATATTCACAAATGTCATACCCTCTTGTTGGATTAACCCCTTTACTACTATGTTGTGTCCTTCTTTGTCTCTTATTAAAATGCTTGTTTTAAAGTCTATTGTGTCTCCATCCCCAAAGGCAAGGGAATTAAAAGCAAAAATGAATTACTGGGACCTTATGAAGATAAAAAGCTTCTGCACAGCAAAGGAAACAACCAACAAAACTAAAAGGCAACCAACGGAATGGGAAAAGATATTTGCAAATGACATATCGGACAAAGGGCTAGTATCCAAAATCTATAAAGAGCTCACCAAAGTCCACACCCGAAAAACAAATAACCCAGTGAAGAAATGGGCAGAAAACATGAATAGACACTTCTCTAAAGAAGACATCCGGATGGCCAACAGGCACATGAAAAGATGCTCAACATCGCTCATTATTAGGGAAATACAAATCAAAACCACACTCAGATATCACCTCACGCCAGTCAGAGTGGCCAAAATGAACAAATCAGGAGACTACAGATGCTGGAGAGGATGTGGAGAAATGGGAACCCTCTTGCACTGTTGGTGGAAATGCAAATTGGTGCAGCCACTCTGGAAAACAGTGTGGAGGTTCCTCAGAAAATTAAAAATAGACCTACCCTATGACCCAGCAATAGCACTGCTAGGAATTTACCCAAGGGATACAGGAGTACTGATGCATAGGGGCACTTGTACCCCAATGTTTATAGCAGCACTCTCAACAATAGCCAAATTGTGGAAAGAGCCTAAATGTCCATCAACTGATGAATGGATAAAGAAATTGTGGTTTATATACACAATGGAGTACTACATGGCAATGAGAAAGAATGAAACATGGCCCTTTGTAGCAACGTGGATGGAACTGGAGAGTGTTATGCTAAGTGAAATAAGCCATACAGAGAAAGACAGATACCATATGGTTTCCCTCTTATGTGGATCCTGAGAAACTTAACAGAAACCCATGGGGGAGGGGAAGGAAAAAAAAAAAAAGAGGTTAGAGTGGGAGACAGCCAAAGCATAAGAGACTCTTAAAAAGTGAGAACAAACTGAGGGTTGATGGGGGGTGGGAGGGAGGGGAAGGTGGGTGATGGGTATTGAGGAGGGCACCTTTTGGGATGAGCACTGGGTGTTGTATGGAAACCAATTTGACAATAAATTTCATATATTGAATGAATGAATAAATAAATAAATAAATACATGAAGGGCAAAAAAAAAATAAATTCTTTATCACATTAAAAAAAAATAAAGTCTACTGTGTCTCAATGGAGTACTATGTGGCAATGAGAAAGAATGAAATATGGCCCTTTGTAGCAATGTGGACAGAACTGGAGAGTGTGATGCTAAGTGAAATAAGCCATACAGAGAAAGACAGATACCATATGTTTTCACTCTTATGTGGATCCTGAGAAACTTAACAGGAACCCATGGGGGAGGGGAAGGGAAAAAAAAAAAAAGAGAGGTTAGAGTGGGAGAGAGCCAAAGCATAAGAGACTCTTAAAAAATGAGAACAAACTGAGGGCTGATGGGGGGTGGGAGGGAGGGGTGGGTAATGGGTATTGAAGAGGGCATCTTTTGGGATGAGCACTGGGTGTTGTATGGAAACCAATTTGACAATAAATTTCATATATTTAAAAAAAAATAAGAATTTGTAGATTAAAAAAATACAATTCCTAAAAAAAATTAAAAAAAAATAAAGTCTATTGTGTCTGATATAAACATAGCTATCCCAGCTTTCTTTTGGTTTCCATTTGCATGGAATATCTTTTTCCATCCCTTCACTTTCAGACTGTGTGTCCTTACATCTGAGGTGAGTCTCCTGTAGACAGCATATAGTGGGTCTTGTTTTCTTATCCATTCAGCCACTCCTCTGATTGGAGCATTTAGTCCATTTACATTTAAAGTAATTACAGATAAGTATGTACTTATTGCCATTTTGTTCATTGTTTCCTGGCTATTTTGTAGCTCTGTTCCTTTCACCAAAGTCTCTGATATCTGTTTTTATAGAACATAATTTCAGTAGAACTTTATATATCTTATAGTTTCTAAATCAGTTAATTTACTTTTCACTGATTGTCCAGGCATCCACTTGCCCACTGGTCTACTACCTTATTCAAAAAAGAAAATGATCTCATGGCATATATATGTATAAAGAACCAACACAGAAACTTCTTGAAAAAATGATCTGCTCTGAAAACAGTGACTGATACACAATGTGTAAGCATGGAAGATAGATATATCAGAGAGGACCACTGGCAGGACCAGGATCAGAGCACAAAATTAAGTATGAAAAGCAACTTAATCTGAGATGGGAGAGGATTATGCTACACACCTTATCATTTATTTTACAGCTGTAATCTACACTGTAGTTTTGCTATGGAGGCCAAAGTAACCAATTTTGAATGTAAGTGCACAAATCTTCCTGTTATGGTCTCATCCTCCCACTCTGTCTCCCACTCCCATTCTGCCTTTCAGCCACTGCGGACTTCTTTCAGTTCCTCAGACCTGCCATGCTCCTTGCTGCCACAGAGCCTTTGCACACCTCTTCCCTAGCCTCTTTGCTTGAGACTGTCCCTACTTATCTTTTGGATCTCAGCTGAAGCACCAATCAGTTCCTCTGAGAAGCCTTCCCCTGTGACCCCAATACAGATCAGATTCCTTGATAGTATATTTGTTCAGAACTGGGTGCCTTTCCTTCAGAGCAATTGCCTCAGTCTGTTGTGATGCATTCAGTTGTGAGGTGACTAGGCTGTTCCTCTCCCCTAATGAACTGTAAGCCATTAGGTGAGGCTGAGTCCAGGTTTGCTCATCATGCTATTCTTTTTTTTTTTTTTTTTAATTTTTTTTTTCAACGTTTATTTATTTTGGGGACAGAGAGAGACAGAGCATGAACGGGGGAAGGGCAGAGAGAGAGGGAGACACAGAATCGGAAACAGGCTCCAGGCTCCGAGCCATCAGCCCAGAGCCCGACGCGGGGCTCGAACTCACGGACCGCGAGATCGTGACCTGGCTGAAGTCGGACACTTAACCGACTGCGCCACCCAGGTGCCCCTCATCATGCTATTCTTAGCAAGTAACAACCTAACACACATCTCAACAAATATTTATTGAAAAAACCCAAGAAAGTGCCAAACTCAGAAACGGTTTAGAAAAAACAGTGTTCTATTTGGTAGATACTTCTAGGGATAGGATGGGAGATGCATTTCTGATTTCTGCTTGGCAACTGAATTTACCTGGGCTTTCCGCGTGGCTTGTGGCTCAATCATGATATTGATAAGAGAAGGTGCAGTTGTGTCTGCCAAACTCTCCCTCAGTGATTTTTGGAGCTCTTCCGGTGTTTGTACGAAATACCCTTTGCCTCCAAACGCAGTCATAACCTGCTCGTAATGTGAGTTTGGCAAAAGACAGACGGGAGGGGCCCTAAAAAAGGTCGTAAGTCAATAGAAAAAAAGCCATTCTCTGAAATAATCTGTGGAAAAATTTAGGCTGAACTGAAAGGTGTACATTTATGTTCAACACCTAAAGATGCCAGTACACTAAACTTTCCATATATTTTTTGTTGTCTATACAGCAATGTCTAACAGGACTTTTTGTGACGAAAGAAATGTTTTACATTTACATTTAAATATATATATTTATGTATACATTATCCAATATGATAGTCACTAGCAACCTGTTGCTGTGAGCACTTGAAACGTGACTAGTTAAAATAAGAACGATTTTTAAATTTAATTTAAATAGCCACACATGGCTAGTAGCTACTAGCTACTACACCATCAGCTACTATGAATCCAAAAGAAAAAGAAGAAAAGAGGAATGGCTACTGCAAAACACCAAGTAACAACAAAATGAGAAACGGAGTCAGTGAGGCAGAAGCAAACATACTCACATCCCATTCCACCCCTAGGCTGACTCCCACACGGCTAGCTATGATACTGTCACAGTTTGACTCTGCCACCAGATAATCAAGAATTAGTTAAGTAATAAAAAGAAGGAAGATCTCTGGACCATAAATAATGTGTTAACATCCATTTCCTCCACGGTGTAGTAGGAACAGAAGGACTGGAAGCATTTTGCAATAAGCCCTTTCATTAACAAAGCTTGCACATCAATCTTAATTGTCTGAGTCTTTAGTGGCTCCCTGATCATAAATTATTTATTGAAGCACCCCATCATGGGCAGTTGTACAAAGAGGGGCCATGCATATGGGGTTCCTGCCCTTTAGGGGGGCTGAAAATATAAATAAACAATATTCACACCACAGAAGCACATTATAATACAATATACATAATACATATTGTATATATTGTATATATATATATATATACACAATAATATAATAATATTTTAATGTTATAATAGATGAGAGAAAATAAATACATGAGATGTATTTAAATAGATGAGAGAATTAAGTAGATGAGAGAAAATAAATACATACTGTTAAAATAGATGAGAGAAAATAAATACATACTGTTCTGGGTTACTTACACTGCAGTAGCATCTCCAAATTTTAACATTTCCTTCCAACTATCCACATCAAAACCTTGGTAAATTCCATTATTATTCACCACCAAAAGAATGATGGGCAAGTTGTACCTAAAATTGAAAGCAAAATATAAAGGAAATCATTCTTCATTCTAAAGCACTTTATTATCTTCAGGCTGAAACTTTAACTTAAAAATGGATAGTTTTCTAGAAATAACCTTTTTTGTAATATTAGGGTAAGACTAAAACTTAAACATTTGTTACCTAAAAAGGAACATCAAATCATTAATGGAAATACGGAGTCAGAAAGGATGTAAGAACACCAGGTGCTAGCATTATGCATCTATGGACCTCACTGTGCTTTTCCGAACCTTGGTTTTCATAGATCCAGGTGCTAAGAAGGATACCTTCCACCTTCCATATTTAATACCTTCTGAAGCACCACTTCTAGGTGGTGCCTAAGAGTACTATTTGAAAAGTATCTTTTTATTTCCTGAACTCCTCACAGACAAGCAGTATTTGCTAGATGCTGTGGGAAGCATACAAGTGACTAGCATACATTCTCTTCTCTCAAACCACTTCGCTCCAAGTTAGAAAAGCATTATATGGGGATGCCTGAGTGGCTCAGTTGGTTAAGCGTCCGACTTCGGCTCAGGTCATGATCTCACAGTTCGTGACTTTGAGCCCCGCATTGGGCTCTGTGCTGACAGTTCAGAGACTGAAGCCTGCCTCAGATTCTGGGTCTCCCTTTCTCTCTGCCCCTCCCCCACTCTCTGTCTCTCTCAAAAATAAAAACATTAAAAAAATTTAAAAAATAAAAGCACTGTATAATAGAGAAAAAGAGAGTATTTAATAATGTGCTAAACAGTACTGTAAAGATGAAAGGATGATTAAATTTTACTAACGACTGACAAAAGAACATGGGCTTTGTTTTGTACACACATAATTTCTGAGACCAGGTGTAAAAACAAAACTACACGGCACACTATTATGTAATAGGACTGTGGAAACTACTTGCGCTCCATGCTCAATGGGAATCATGACTCTCTAGCAGGCTGGCTTTTCCATAAATCATCTTTTTGGTGTATATCACTCGGGTTGTCAATACAGACATTCTAACAAGTACATTTTTCCATCTGATCTTGAACGTGTTGTACACCAAAGCTCTGAAAGCCCCCAAAACATGATTTACAAAGGGTCTAATAAGAGTCCTGGCTAAGAATAAAGAAGGACTTTACTACAGTTTAAATAATTAGGGAGAAAAAAGTCCCCATCCTTCTATAGCAGGATCTACAGCTCGTGAGTTTCTCCCTATAAACAACCCTCACAACTATAAACATAATCTGAACAGCTCACGTTCAATGAACAATCGTCTCGAGCTTTACCTAGATTACCTCATTCAATCCTCACTACCATCCTCTAAGGTAGGAACTATTACGATTCCTCTCCCTATTTCAGAGGAGACAGCAGCTTAGTAAAGTAACTTAACCCACATCACCTGGCTCTGCTGTGGTCAACCGGCATTTAAATCCAGACCATGGACCCAGAGGCTGTGCTCTTACCCACAAAGCTTTGCTGTCTCCCTGCCAAAAACAAGCTTTTCTTAGACTAACTTTTTGCAGTGATCTCAAAACCACTCCTCACAGTTTTGCGGGTTTGGGGCATGTAGTAAAGAGGTCATGAACACACTGTCCTAGATGAGAAAGACCCCGGGGTTATTTCACACTAGTATTCTCAGGACACAGCACAGAGTGTGTACAGGGCATTTGGCACATGGTGAACACTGAGTAAGCATCTGTTAGGCAAGTGAGTCTTTATTCTTTATCTTTTGGAGAAAGAAATGAATGCTGTTGTACCTACAGATGGTTTCCACTTCCATGCCAGAAAACCCAAATGCACTGTCTCCTTCCACACAGATGACCCGCTGACCTGTGTTTCTAGCTTTAGCCAGTATAGCGGCTGCAATGGCAAAGCCCAAACCAACTCCCATCGTTCCAAAAGTACCAGCATCAAGCCTGTTGGGGGAAAAAGCTAAAATGAAACCCTCTGGGGCACGTTGCAGATGGTGGGCGGGCACAAATCTAGTCATACTCATGTGTAAAACACAGAACAATAAAAACATTCTCTGTCTTTAATATAAAGTTTTTAGACTGTGAGGAACCGACTAGTCAAGGATAAGCGGTATGAGAGGAAAAAGTCTCTCGTGATGGCTTGGAAAACTGTGAATATATCCTTGGAACGGTAAGTATACAAATTATCACATGACCTCAAAGACATATCAAACATAAAAACTCTGCCAAATCTCACCTAAGAATACTTTTATGGAATATATCCTTATGCACTGAACATGTATAATCCTCAAATGTTTTATGAGCCTGCATTACTGTAGTTTCAAAGTTAACACATTAAAATTACTTTTCTGGAAGCCTTACCTGTGACGAGGAAGGTAGTTTTGAAGCACAGTGCGTCCAATATCCATAGTATTTGCTCCTTCACTTACTACAAAACAGTCTCTGGGTAGCTGTTCTTGAACATGATAGAATACTGTGTAATAATTCATAGGCAGAGATTTTTGGGAAGCTAATTCCTAAAGTATTTGAGGGAAACATAATCAAATTAGGTTGAGATACAGTGAAAAATGAGGAATGTCAATAAGCTACTGCCAAACTCATTTGGAAAGAGGCTACAAGCTACAAAGTTCCCAAATGGCCTCTCTTAGAAGCTAATGGATCTGTGGACAGCCCTGTGGGACAGACTAAGAAAAATGGGTTCCACAGTCCCAGTCTGGGACACAATCAAATAATCTAGGGAATATCTTTCTTCTTGGAGATCCACAATACACATTAGCATCCTAAAGTCAGACAAGTCGTATGGTAAAGATAGCTGGAAACATTGGGTTAAACAAAACTAAACAGTCTTATTTGAGCACTTTTATGAATACACTGCCTTAGAAAGTAAAAATTTTATTCTAAAATACTTTAATCTGAAATACGCCCTGAATCTTAAAATAAAAATGAAGTCAGGATTTTAGAAAATCTGAAAATCTGGTTCTTCTCCACATGCATTAGAGAGTAAAGGAGATACGCTTCACCCACTAAAGAGTCTTCGAATGGAGCAAGATAAGTGCCTTTGTCTAGCCACATGCCTCTTAGAGCAGAGAGAAAGCCACATGGGGCTTTAGCAGCAACAGTCCCAAGGGCTTCCGGCATTGCCTCTTCACCTGTGCTGTTTTGGCCTGTTGGAGGTTATACCTAAGATGGATGAGGCACCGTCCTATACTCCTGCACCAGAGAAGAGAGGCAAGTTCCTCCCATCTTAAACTAGTATGATTCCTAGGAAAAAGAAGGGATTAATCATGGCACCACTTAGGAAAATAGAATTGACACTGTCTCTTGATAGAAACAGCCACTGATTAATATTCCAATAAAACATAGAATTATGTATAGTTAATTCTGCTGTTTTTGAAAATGTGAATTTATTCCAAGACATCTGACATATAAAGGAATAATATGAGCACAATGCAAATTTCACATTTGCTCCTGTAGGATTCCGTCAGTGAGAAACACTACATGAACACAGAAAACTGCACCCAGCTGAACCAAGATGCACAGGAATACACAAAACATCAGAAAAAAATCATGAACAACCTTTCTCACAATCAAAGAAAAAAATTCTACCTATATACGAGGACCCTAAATAGAAATCACCACATCCTACAGAGGTGGTTCATTTCACTGCTAGTAGTGGATGGTCTGGTAGTTTCACACATTACTATAGTTTCCAAAGCCTTTAGATATCAGGCAAACCCATGAATGCAGATGAGGAAGTCACAAAATAATTTTCCGTGGTGACACAAAAGTTAATTTAAAAAGGCTATAAGTGGTCTCACAAAAAAAAAAAAAAGAAAGAAAGAAAGAAAGAAAGAAAGAAAGAAAGAAAGAAAGAAAAGAAAGAAAAGAAAAGAAAAGTGAGGTGATGGATATGTTAGTGAACTAGATGGGGGCAATCCTTCCACAGTGTATATGCATTATCAAATCATCGTGATATACCTTTAAATATCTTAAAATTTTAACTGTCAATTATACCTCAACAAAGCTGACTTTTTTTAAAAAAAGGCTATACATTGGAACACATTTTCAATTTTGATGAAACACTTATTATACATGCATGCCTTGAAGGACTTATATCTTAAGGGTAGAAAAAATGCCCCAGTTTAAGATTCCAAAAGATTTCTTAATTGTGATTTGGTGCCAAGGTCAAACTGAGGACAGTGAGCCCTACCCATTCACATGGGCTCTTACAACTAACTTTCTGTCCAATGTCAGATCAGCCTCCTTCCACCATGTCACGCTAACTCACAAGCTGAGATCCTCCCAATGCCCACTTCCACAAGAGACTTCAGGTCTTTTTCAAGGAAAAGTACTATATTTATTGAAGTACATATGTTTTAACCATTTAACATGTGTTGAATTTCGCCACCATTTTTATTAGGCTCCTATCTTAATGTTTCACAAAGTTGGCAGCTGTGCCTCTAAACCTTTTCCCCCATAAATCCCACGGATTTTACATAGCGTGGTGATTTAGGAATGCGTAGGTCATGTTATGACAGAGCTACTGGAACCATGGGCCTGAAGTGTTTCTAGATTTCTGTGAGTCTCGTATTACCTTGGATGTGGCTTCATTGCTCTTCATTTTTTCTCTCAGAGTTTTCCACCAGCTGCTCTCTGGAGGATACTGCCATGGCGTTTTATCAAATTGTTCTAAAAGCTAAAAAACCACAGACTTTTACTTTTTGAAAATAAGCTTATGTCATATTAACACAACAATATCTTGTTAAAGAAGATGATACTGCTATGCTATCCTGCCCTTCTCATCACTCCTACTGTCTGCACTCTAGGCAGCTAACAACTGGCAGAAAATAAATAGGCAACACGGAAAGCGTTCTTTTGGGTCAGTGTGGACTTCTGCCAAATGGGATTTCCACAGAACACAAGGGAAATGCTACCTCACCTCACAGGCAGGGGCTTTTATGTCCTCCTCAGCTTTTGACACTAGAAAGAAAATCACCCCCACCGTAGAATCCTTGCGGAAAGGACAAGAGCCCCAAATATCCAGGGACTTCCGAGATACAAACCAAATGTTCCAGGATGTTCTAATATGTGATTGGGGATTGCTTCCTAATATTATGTAGTCATGATAACAACACCAATTTGTATCCAATATCAAGTGAAAGATGTCACTATACTTTATCTCCTGATATAGTGAACTGTATAAATTACATACAAATAATGAGTACTATTTGAAGAGTAAATAAATCTCTTTATTGCCTAGTGAAATACTAAGTTAGGTTTTTCCAGTACATTAAGACATTTCTTGGCTGTAAGTTCAGTTACTCTGGAAGCTGTATTATAATTTTTCAGAGAGCTGAATCCTATTTAGTATATCACTGTTTGCCTACTGACTGCCTTTAAGTCTTCATCGCCTTCCAAAATGATGAACTTACTTGCTTAAAAATGATTTATATATAAGGAGTTGGATTTACTGAGTTCCAGAGTTCTTTTCAAGACTAGCTTTCCATCATAAATTTTGCTTAAAATAGATATTAATAAGCCTGTCATCAAGTGAATCAAGGCTGAGACATTTTTAACAACAGACTATTGCTTAAAGACCAATCCATATAAATTAAAGCCTAGGTAAAAGCTCTTACCTGTTTAGTGACAGCATTTATGTCTCCTAGCAAAGTCACAGCAGGCTTTACATTATTCCCCAATTCTTCTGCACAGATATCAACCTAAAAGAGATAAAGCTTAAGAACAAGCCATGCTTATTCTTAAAAATCTTTAAGAAGTCAGTTAACACTGGGGCGCCTGGGTGGCTCAGTTGGTTAAGCGTCTGACTTCAGCTTAGGTCACGATCTCGCGGTTCATGAGATCGAGCCCTGGATCGGGCTCTGTGCTGACAGCTCAGAGCCTGGAGCCTGCTTCAGATTCTGTGTCTCCCTCTCTCTGCCCCTCCCCTGCTCACGCTGTCTCTCTCTCTCAAAAATAAATATTAAAAAAAATGTTTTTTAATAAAAATAAAAAAGTCAAGTAATACTGAATAAATGAACTGTGTATATGTAACAAATGATAAAGATGATTTTATATCCAAGATATTTCCTAATAAAAGTAAAAATCCATAGAACTGTAAGTATCACAGCAAGTACAGAAACCTCATCATCTTCCTTCATTTTAATGTCTACTCTGTAGATTTGGGTATTGTTCTATTATACCCACAGGAATCCATCTGACTTGATCAATTATAGTTTTGAATCTCATCAATAATAAAGTTGTTTAATTACACTGTAGTTCCCTACTTAGAGCAGCTCTCAAATGTGAACTATCAGAATCACCTGGTAGCCTTGTTAAACCATAGAAAGCAAGAGTCTACTTCAGAGTTTCTGATCTCAGCAGCTCTGAATGAGGCCCCAAAATGTGGTTTTCTAACAGGTTTCCCAGGTGATGCTGATGCTGTTGGTCCGGGGACCACACTTTGAGAACTACTACTCCCTAGGGTATAGCATGATTACTTTCCACTTACCCAGAGGCCCCATTTCTGAATGGCCATGGGCAAGTGAAAATAGCTGTGCAAGGAGTTGTAATTTAGCCACCCTAAAGGGGATGCACTGTATTCTGTACTCAAGAGATATAATCAAGAGGCAGCAGCATCTTCCAGGGAAACTCCAGTCTTGCTTATTTGCAGTGTTAGTTCTCCCATAGCCCCAGGGGGAATGGGACTATTAGAAGTTGACTCCTTAAAAAGTAAAAAGGGAGAAGATAGCAATTGTAGCTGGGTCATCAAACACCATACACAATCTCTGGAGGACAAACAGGTTCACGTTGTACGATATAGGCAGTACTTTCCACACCAATAAGGAAACTGGCTTAGAAAGAGGATCATAATGATACATGAATCATTAGAGTGAGGTCAGAGTATATATTCCACTATTCAGTGACAGGTAAAAGCATTTAGAGATTCCTAATCAAAGGGTGTTGGAAAGATTTGGCATCTTGGGTGCCTGGCTAGCTCAGTCAGTGGAGCGTATGAATCTCGATCTTGGGGTTGTGGGTTCAAACCCTATGTTGTGTGTAGAAATAACTTTTTAAAAAAATCTTAAAGAGAAAGATTTGGCATCTAAAAAAACAACTCATGGACACATGGAAGCTTGCTCATTAATGTCTTGTTAGCGCATATCTGCATTTGTGGCAGGGCCTGAGAGCTGCTATCTAATCTTCCCTCCTTCCTTAGGAATACGCCTTGAAGACTGTTTCCTAGTTCCCTTCATCCAGAGTGGGCAGTGAGACATAAGCAAAAGTTGTAGGGTGGGGCTTCGAGAGTTGGCCCTATTAATAAAACTACCATATCCCCCCTTTCCCAAATCGTCCTATTTCCTGCCTGGAATCATAACCTGATGGTTGGCACTCCAGCAGCCATTTTGGATGATGCAACCTTGATGGTGGAAACCAGGCACTAAGGATGGAGAAGAAAGATAGAAAAAGCCAGAATCCCTGATGACATTGAAAGTCTGCATTCTAGCCATGAACCACCTACTTCTGCACTTCACATTATGTAAGAGAAAAATAACCCCCTAAATCTTTTTAAAAAATAAATAAAATAAAAAGAAAACTCAATCTCTAACAATGCTGAATGTTTTGTTCTAATCTACCATTGTACTCAAACCCCTTCTGTCTGCCTTTAAATATACTTGAACTATGAAGAAGAGGCAAATTATGCTTTTCAAACTATTTAAAACTTGGTTTTGAAAGGTTTTCTGGTTAGAAGTAAAGTGGCACATTATGTTTCATAGGCTTGAAAAGGCAGCTTACTTTGGTACCTGTAATTATGTTAGACGATAAAAACCTACAAAAGCCAAGAAGAAAGCGGAGCTGACAATAGCTGAGGACAATAAGTCACAGATAGCTCTGGTTTTAAATCTCGGCACTCTGAGTACCTGGATAAACTTCACATCTGGCTGGTATCTTGGAGGCAGTCCAAAATGCAAAATCCAATTTAATCGGGCACCAAATAACACAATTACATCAGCAAATTGCAAAGCCCTATTAAAAAGAAAAATCTGTTTAATACAAAAAGTATGTATCTATTATTTCTTATTTGAATTATTCTAAAATCATTTTTTAAATATTTATAAAAGTTCAAATGATTTGGAGGTTATTTTATTTTAGTTTTCAGAATCAGCTTCTAGAGTAAATTTGATCTTTCAAACCAAAATAATTTATGAAGCCATTCTATTTAAATAGTAATCTATAAGGTAAAATAAGTAGAAAAATATTATAAGACTATACCTATTTCATTGTTTATTATTTTTTATCATTAGAAAAATTATTATAAGTCTACTGTAGATAATGTGGAAGAATAGAAACAGTATAAAGAAAAAAAAACCTCATGCAGTAATACTATCAACTTGAAAGCTATTGTCAGTAGTCTGGTATATTTTCATCTCTAGTCTTCTTTCTATGCAAGCATATTTTTACATAGTTGAGCTTATATGCTATAATACTGTCTCATGCACTTTTGCTTATTATTACATTTTCCTTATCATTAGGTTCTTAAAATTTTTTTCATTTTTATGCTCTATTTATATTTTTTTAGTAATCTCTATACCCAACGTAGGTCTTGAATGCACAACCCTGAGATCAAGTTGCATGCTCTTCTGACTGAGCCAGCCAGGCACCCCTTAAATACAATTTTGAAAGGCTGCATATTTTGCAGAACACATATACCAAATTTATTAAATCTTTTAATTACTGGATAATCTGTTATTAATAGTACTGGGTTGCACATCTTTATGCTTAAATCTTTTATTTATGTTTACTTATTTTGAGAGAAAGTGAGCAGGGGAGGGGGAGAGAGGGAGAGGAGAGAGAACCCCAAGCAGGCTCCACGCTCAGTGGAGCCTGAGCCTGAGCCATTATCAAGAGTCGGATGTCTAACTGAGCCACACAGGCGCCCCTACACTTGAACATCTAATGCATGTTTCATACTGATTCCTAGAAGCAGGTATTTGTAAGACGATTGATTCATATTCCCAAAATGCTTTCAAAAAATTTACCAAATGTATTAATAGTTTTATTTTATATATCTTAATATCCTTGTCAATACAACGAATTTTTTTTAAATAATTTTTACTTTGACATGCACACTGATATTAAGTCATCTTTGCTTTGTTCTTACCTCATACACCTTTGCTTACTTTATGCTGTATCATTTGCTTCAGATGTTCTTATATGTAACTGTCTTTTTATTGATCCAATCAATAATGTTTCTACCTTTCTACAGAAGGATTTATATCATAATTGCTCTGGGGTTCTTTTTTCACTTCTCATTTTTCTGCTTCTTGGCTGTTTCCCTTTTATCCTACATTTTTCTATAGGGGATCTATTCTTTTGCTTTTGTCTTCTTCAGTGAGGATATCATATATGAAATAGCATTTTCATATACTGTATTGGTCCTGTGGGACCCAATTTAACAAACAGATAAAAACTGCAATTAGAAGAATAGATGTGCTTATTGATACTTGATAATATTGATTTGATTATTTATGACTGCTTGGAATCTTTTTTACCCTATTAACTTCTTTTTTCAAGATAAATATTCTTCATTGTTATTCTTTTTTTTTCTTTTTTAATTTACATCCAAGTTAGTTAGCATACAGTGCAATAATGATTTCAGGAATAGAATCCAGTGATTCATCCCCTACATATAACACCCAGTGCTCATCCCAACAAGTGTCCTCCCTAATGCCCCTTGCCCATTTAGCCTATCCCCCAACCACAACCCTCCAGCAACATTGTTTGTTCTCTGATTTTAAGAGTCTCTTATGGTTTGCCCCCCTCCCTGTTTTTATATTATTTTTGCTTCACTTTCCTTCTGTTCATCTGTTTTGTATCCTAAATTCCACATGAGTCATATATTTGTCTTTCTCTGACTAATTTCACTTAGTATAATGCGCTCTAGTTCCATCCATGTTGCAAATGGCAAGATTTCATTCTTTTTGATCAAGTAATATCCCATTGCATATATATACCACATCTTCTTTATCCATCAATGGACATTTGGGCTCTTTCCACATTTTGGCTATTGTCGATAGCTCTGCTATAAACATTAAGGTGCATGTGCCCCTTCAAAACAGCACTCCTGTATCCTTTGGATAAATACCTAGTAGTGCAATTGCTGGGTCATATGGTAGTTCTATTGTTAATTTAATATAATTTATTGTCAAGTTAACTAACATACAGCATATACAGTGTGCTCTTGGTTTCAGTGGTAGATTCCCGTGATTCATCACTTACATACAACACCCAGTACTCATCCCAAGAAGCGCCCTCCTCAATGCCCATCACCCATTTTCCCCTCTCCCCCCCGCCATCAACCCTCAGTTTGTTCTCTGTATTTAAGAGTCTCTTATGGGTTTGCCTCCTTCTCTGTTTGAAACTATTTTCCCCCTTCCCTTCCTCCATGGTCTTCTGTTAAGTTTCTCAAGTTCCACATATGAGTGAAAACATATGAGATCTTTTTCTGACTTAGTTCACTTAGCATAATACCCTCCAGTTCCATCCATGTTGTTGCAAATGGCAGGATTTCATTCTTTCTCATTGCCAAGTAGTATTCCATTGTATATATAAACCACGTCTTCTTTATCCATTCAGCAGTTGATGGATATTTGGGCTCTTTCCATGATTTGGCTATTGTTGAAAGTGCTGCTATAAACATTGGGGTACAAGTGCCCCTATGAATCAGCACTCCTGTATCCTTTAGATAAATTCCTAGTAGTGCTATTTCTGGGTTGTAGGTAGTTCTATTTTTAATTTTTTGAGGAACCTCCACACTGTTTTCCAGAGTATGGAAGTCCTGAAGTCCAGATTTGTGATGCCTCCAGCTTTGGTTTTCTTTTTCAGGACTGTTTTGGCCATTCAGGGTCTTTTCTGGTTCCATACAAATTTTTAGGATTGTTTGTTCTAGCTCTGTGAAGAATACTGGTGTTATTCTGATAGGGATGCACCGAATATGTAGATTGCTTTGGATAGTATTGACATTTTAACAATATTTGTTCTTCCAATGCAGGAGCATGGAATATTTTTCCATTTGTGTGTGTGTGTCTTCTTCATTTTCTTTCATAAGCTTTCTATAGTTTTCAGCGCATACATTTTTCACTTCTTTGGTTAGGTTTATTCCTAGGTATTTTATGGGTTTTGGTGCAATTGTAAATGGGATCAATTCCTTGATCTCTCTTTCTGCTGCTTCATTATTGGTGTATAGAATAGAAATACAACCGATTTCTGTGCACTGATTTTATATCCTGTGACTTTGCTGAATTCACGGATCAGTTCTAGCAGTTTTTTGGTGGAATCTTTTGGGTTTCCCACATAGAGTATCATGTCATCTGCGAAGAGTGAAAGTTTGACTTTCTCCTTGTGGATTTGGATGCCTTTTATTTCTTTGTGTTGTCTGATTGCTGAGGCTAGGACTTCCAACAGTATGTTGAATAACAGTGGTGAGAGTGGACATCCTTGTCGTGTTCCTGACGTAAGGGGAAAAGGTCTCAGCTCTTTCCCATTGAGGATGATATTAGTGGCAGGTCTTTCATATATGGCTTTTATGATCTTGAGGTATAATCCTTCTATCCCTACTTTCTTGAGGGGTTTTATCAAGAAAGGATGCTGTATTTTGTCAAATGCTTTCTCTGCATGTATTGAGAGGATCATGCGGTTCTTGTCCTTTCTTTTATTAATGTGATGTATCACACTGACTGATTTGCAGTTATTGAACCAGCCCTGCATCCCAGGTATAAATCCCACTTGATCATGGCGAATAATTCTTTTAATGCACTGTTGGATCAGGTTGGCTAGTATTTTGTTGAGAATTTTTGCATCCATGTTCATCAGGGAAATTGGTCTGTAGTTCTCCTTTTTAGTGGGGTCTTTGTCTGGTTTTGGAATCAAGATAATGCTGGCCTCGTAGAATGAGTTTGGAAGTTTTCCTTCCATTTCTATTTTTTAGAACAGCTTCGAAAGAATAGGTGTTAACTCTTCTTTAAATGTTTGGTAGAGGGGCGCCTGGGTGGCTCAGTCGGTTAAGCGTCCGACTTCGGCTCAGGTCATGATCTCATGGTCCGTGAGTTCGAGCCCCGCGTCGGGCTCTGTGCTGACAGCTCAGAGCCTGGAGCCTGTTTCAGATTCTGTGTCTCCCTCTCTCTCTGCTCCTCCCCTGTTCATGCTCTGTCTCTCTCTGTCTCAAAAATAAATAAATGTTAAAAAAAAAAACATTAAAAAAAAAATAAATGTTTGGTAGAATTCCCCTGGAAAGCCATCCAGCCCTGGACTCTTGTTTTTTGGGAGATTTTTGATTACTGATTCAATATCTTTAGTGGCTATGGGTCTGTTCAAATTCTCTATTTCTTCCTGTTTCAGTTTTGGTAGTTTATATTTTTCTAGGAATTTTTCCATTTCTTCCAGATTGCCTAATTTATTGGCATATAATTACTCACAATATTCTCTTATTATTGTTTGTATTTCTGCAGTGTTGGCTGTGATCTCTCCTCTTTCATTCTGGATTTTATTTATTTGGCTCTTCTCCTTTTTCTTTTTGATCAATCTGGCTAAAGGTTTATCGGTTTTGTTAATTCCTTCAAAGAACCAGCTCCTGGTTTCACTAATCTGTTCTACTGTTTGTTTTTTAAATTTCAATAGCATTGAGTCCATGGGGAGGGGAAGAAAAAAAAAAAAAAGAGGTTAGAGACTGAGAGAGCCAAAGCATAAGAGACTCTTAAAAACTGAGAACAAGCTGAGGGTTGATGGGGGAGGGAGGGTGAGTGATGGATATTGAGGAGGGCACCTTTTGGGATGAGCACTGGGTGTTGTATGGAAACCAATTTGACAATAAATTTCATATTAAAAATAAATTTCAAT
Source organism: Puma concolor (assembly GCF_028749965.1). Lineage (NCBI taxonomy): Eukaryota > Metazoa > Chordata > Mammalia > Carnivora > Felidae > Puma > Puma concolor. The sequence goes on along the minus strand of NC_141675.1, from coordinate 26,094,086 downwards.
AGCATTGATTTCTGCTCTAATCTTTATTATTTCCCATCTTCTGGTGGTTTGGGGGATTTGCTGTTCTTTTTCCAACTCTTTAAGGTATAAGTTTAGGTTGTGTATCTGAGACCTTTCTTCCTTCTTTAGGAAAGCCTGCATTGCTACATACTTCCCTCTTATGATGGCTTTTGCTGCATCCCAGAGGTTTTGGGCTGTCATGTTATCATTTTCATTGGCTTCCATGCACTTTTTAATTTCCTCTTTAATTTCTTGGTTAACTCATTCATTATTTAGTAGGATGTTCTTTAATCTCCAAGTATTTGTGGTCATTCCAAATTTTTTCTTGTGGTTGATTTTGGGTTTCATAGCATTGTGGTCTGAAAATATGCATGGTATGATCTGAGTCTTTCGTACTTGTCAAGGGCTGATTTGTGTCCCAGTATGTGATCTATTCTGGAGAATGTTCCATGTGTTTAATATTACCTTCTTAAACTTCTGATGGAATGAAGATAAACTTCAGCTCAAGCCAAGTTAAAATACAAATATATAAATATACACATGCACACACTAAAACCTTAACAGGGTAAGAATTTGGTTACTTACAATGTATACCAATATGAAAAAAAAGTAAAGGTATAGTCTATACTTGTATAGATTAAGGTACAATCTATTTAAGATAGCATTAAATGAGCAAAAATTACATTCTAAAAACCCTCAATATTAATTTTAGTGTGTGCATGAGATTATGAAAAGCACCAAATGCATAACCATGGTGAACTCTGTGCAGGGAGGAAGGAATGAGATCAGAAAAGCTATTCAGGGGACTACAAATGAATCTGTAATTTTTTTCTTTCCTAAAAAAACAAAAAAACAAAGCAATGACTTATTACTTGATTACTTAATATTACATATTACTTAATAGATTACATTATATTTAATAAAGCCGAGTGGCAGTTATATAAGTGTTAATTAAATGACCTCTCATTTGTATTATTTAGAATATTTCATAATAAAGAAATCTCAAGAAATTAAAAGAAAAATGTATAGTTTATCAAATGTATGTTTTAAAAATCTAAAAAGGAGAGACTTCCAGTGCCAGCCAAGACTGGGTAAGCCCACTATAGCCTAGCTCTCTAATCACAATGGAAAACTGGGAACAAAATATAAAAAGCAACTGCCTGAGGATTCTGAAAAGTAACCAATAGTAGACGGGTGGGGGAAAGGAGTCAAAGAAGTGACTCACACAAGGGGTGAGTTTCTAAGGTTTATTTCCCTCTCTTTTACTTTGTAGCTTTGACTCAGGGCGGTGCTGGTTATAGAACTGGAGGGCAACAAACACTTGGGGAGAAACGTTGTTTTTTTGGACAGGTGATCAAAGGGACCCTGAAAGCCAGGGAGGAGCACGACGGGGAGAAGTTCAGGTTTTTTTCTTTCTCCTTTTTTGCTCTCACAGCCATGCTCTGGGAGCGGCCCTCCTGCACAGCTGTATCATGGTAGATCCCCAGCAGCTAAAATTCTGAGAGACTTCATTTTTCAGGCAAGAAGAACCAAGAAAGGGGCCCCTTCGGACTGTAAAGAGTATGGGGACAATCCCCCTTACTTTTTATCTTTCTTTCTGTTACTTTGCCCCAAAGGCAGTTCTGTTTGTGCAGTACTATAAGGCAGCAGCAAGGGACTCGTGGAAAGGGCAGGGGGTGTCCTACAGAGTGTCACTCTGGGGAAAAGAAACCCCTAGTTCTGGAGAGGAACTGGCACATGACTGGGGTTCACCCTTGAGCTTTGCATGTGTGAACAAACACAGCAAAGGCTTCGAAACTCAACTGACTCTGGAGCTACTGCCCCTCTAGTAAGACCTTGCAGTCTGAACCTAACCAGACTAACTGCTTGCTAAAACAAACAAAATCAACATTCAACAGAGGATGTAAATAGGACCTAGAATCTTGCAACGTAATACTTAAAATCTAGGATACATTCCAAAAATACTCAATATATGAAAGAACCAGAAAAATTTGACCAATTCTCAAAAGAAATGAAAAGACACCCATTCTGTGATGACTCAGATAATGAGTAAACAAGGACATTAAAACAGCTATTATAATATGCTCCATAAAGTGAACAAAAATACTCTTCAAATAAATGGGAAGATAGAAGCTCTCAAAAGAGAAATATAAAATATAAAAGAGACAAAAGCATTGAAAAGAACTGAATGGAGAACACAGCATAATGTATAGAGCTATCAAATCACTATGTTGTATACCTGAAACAAATGCAACATTGCATAGCAATTATATTTCAATTAAAAGGTAAATAAAATAAAAAATTTATTTAAAAATAAATAAAAATAAAAAACATTGCATATAAGAAATTTCTAATAAACGACTTTAAAGATGAAAAAAAGTTGAACAGATATTTAGGGACCAATGGGACGGTATCAGAATGTCTACAATTTGCATTATCCCAGGAAAGGAGAAAGAGATTGGTACAGAAAAAATATTTAAGAAATAGTGGTCAGAAACTTTACAAATTTGGTGGAAGACATTAATTTACAGATTGAAGATTACAGAACAAGGATAAACTGAAAGAAAACCATGCCTAGACAGATAATCAAACTGCTGAAAACCAAAAATAAAGAAAAAATCCTGCAAGCAGGCACAGGAGAACATACTACATGTAGGGGAACAAGGATTCAAACGACTACAGATTTCTCATCTAGAACCAGGAGGGTCAGAAGGCAGTGGGCAACATCTTTAAAGTGCTGAAAAGTCTAAAAAGAAACAGGTGTGCTTAAAATTACATTTCAGAACTTCTCCTAGATTCATTAAAGTCACAAAATAATTTAAATTAGCTTAAAATCTGCCAGGCCATTGTACTTAAATTCTAGAATGCCACGCACCTGGATCTGGCAGCAGCCACACAGTTCGGATGGTTATCAGGGATAACACCCTTTCCCATGGGGGTGGGCAAAAACGGCAATTTACACCGCTCCACCAATTTCCTGATACCCTCCTCTGCATGGGCATAAGCAGCACCTACAAGAAATGCAAACATATTAGACAAGTCAGTTAAGCTCCAGGCACTGTGATTCTTAAAACAGTTCATATGAAATTGCTTTTAGAACTTCTCAAATTTTCTTCCTGGAAATCTATCTTAAAGCCTATATATGGAAGAAGCTTTAAGCACAAACATGTTTGTCACAACTATACTAAACAAACAAAAAAAATGGCAAAGATTTAAGTATCTACCAGTGAAGTATTAGTACATACATGAACAGACATTAAAATTATACTTAGGAAAAAAATTTAAGACTGAAGAAATGTTGTTATAATATTAAATGAAATAACCAATATAACTAAAACAGTCTATATGGTGTGATCACAATATACAAAATATACACACAAAAATGAATGTTTAAGATAGTTGTCTTTGGAAGAAGGGATTTCTTCTTTCTAATCTTCTGGATTTTCCAACATTTTTAATAATGATCACATATTATTTTTATAGTGGAAGAAACCATAATTCATGCATAGAACTGAAGAAATAGAATAGATATTCCCTTAAAAGGGTAAGATCTCTGGGCATTCTAGAATAATTCTGTGATTTCAAAATTAATAAATAATGCTAAATGAAAAGAACTCATACTCCAATTTTGAATATTAGATATGTTAATAAGTAATGAAGACAATTTCTAAACAGAATCAACATTCTTTTGACAGCTGGGCAAAGTTTAGAGTTCCAATCAATGCTACCTTTCCCGATGATAAGAAGGGGCTTCTTGGCATTTCTAATAACAGTTGCTGCCATACATATAGCGGAGGTCTCTGCCATACTAACAGGAGGTGGCATGCAACACTCCGTGTACCTGGAAGTGAAGAGCTCTGTTCATTAAAAGAGGCAAGTTTTGAACTTTTAACTGAAAATAACAAATATATAAAAAGGTAGAAAAAAAGCAGTACAATAAACTCCATATATCCACCTGATATATTCAACAACTTAGTATCATTTTACCACATTTGCTTCACACATACGCACACAAATATGTACATAAATTTGTTTCCTGAACTATTTTTTTTTTAATTTTTTTAACGTTTTATTTATTTTTGAGAGAGAGACAGACAGAGTGCGAGTAGGGGAAGGGCAGAGAGAGAGGGAGACACAGAATCTGAAGCAGGCTCCAGGCTCCGAGCTGACAGCATAGAGCCCGACACGGGGCTCGAACTCATGAACCGTGAGATCATGACCTCAGCTGAAGTTGATGCTCAACCGACTGAGCCACCCAGGCGCCCCATTCCTGAACCATTTTAAAGAGAATTATAGGCAATTAAAAGCTTTTCCATGCAGCTCTAAAATATAAAGACTTTCTCCTATATAACCATAATGTCCCTATCACACCTAGTAAATTAAGTTATTGCCTAATACCATCTAAAACCAATCAAGTGAGTAATTCATTGACAGGAAATTTGAATCAATGGTTTTACATTGTAGTAATAGTTCTTGTTGTAATAATAGTAAAAACATACTAAAAGCCAGTGTCTAATACTATGTGTCATTTAGTCTCATTTAATTTTCAAAACAATGAGGTTAGGCATTTTATTTCCATATCACCACTGGGGGAAAAACTCAAAGTAATTTGCCCAGCGTCCCCAGATGGTATGTGGCAGAGACTGGATTGAACTAGGTCATTCTGTCTCCAAAGCCCATGCTTTTAACTACCTCACTGTATTTCCATTCACTGGGAGAGTCAATATTTTAGTATACAACATGCATTAGAAAAGAAATATTAAGTATAGTTAGCATAGAAATTTAAATTATAGTTAAGTATTTCTAGACACCAAATCCTCAGTGTTTTCATTTATTTGAATAAACATTGCACACTGTACAAAATTTGAACATATAATACAAAAAAGACATTCAACCTTTACAAAAATTTTAAAGAAGGCTTACAGAGTTAACTTACCAGAGACTCATCTCTGCCTTCCCTCCGCTCAATACTGCATTTATCATGTTCAGGTATTATGCAGAGTAGATGACTCTCACCAAGAGAAGCAACTCCTTGGTATACTGAATACACAGAAATGCACACCGTCTCTCTGTAGTCACTGGAGAACCACTGGGTCCACAACAGCAAGAATATACTAAATGGTACCCAGAGTGATGCATTAACCTAAGTATCCATCCTTACCTGAGGTGACTTTGATCCCAGTGAAAAATGTTTCTTATATTCTTTATTCACCCAGTGTTTATTTAAGAAAGAAGGGAACATGCAAATCATAGTAACACCTGAGTTGGAATATTTTTAAATCACAGAGACAGACAGAAAGACTAAAATTTTTTATGCCGAGTCCTAAAGAATTTTTCAACAGTCGCCTGATCTCTTGGTTTACACTATGAAGACTCTATATAACCCCTACTACATTGATGGTGATGTATTATTTATAGCTATTAGAAGAATAATTTAAAATGAGTGCTCAGAAAGCTCCAGGCCTTTGGCCAGGATTTAGTTTAATTATTAAATTGTCAAAAGTTAAGACAAATGAAGATTAATTTATAAACTGCTAAGTAATCTGTGAAAAAGTTAAACATTATAATAACACAATTAAGAAAGAACTCCAGCGTTAACTATTCCTTACCTTACAGAATTCACATTCACCTGCAAGTTCACAAAATCTGCAGGTATGTCAACATAACAAGCACCTGGACGACCATAAATGCTGCTTCTCACTGCCTAAATTTATTACAAATAGAAGAAAACATTTTAAAACTCTCATTACATAATCGAAATACATAATTCACTCAAAGATAATTAAAATTGTGAAAGGAATACGATTTTAATTTTTCTGGACATCCTTAGCTGGAGAAATAAGCAATTTTAACTAAAACTGAAATGCCCTCTATTGAAATATATATTTTAAAAGTATTTTTTTAAAGGGGAGAGATATGAAAGAAAATGCTCGCCAAAGGTTTTAAAATCCATGTTGTAGCACGCATTGGTCTTAGAAATTACCCACCAAGCTCTGCCTGCCAAGTCTTTCCTCTGTAACATGTACTTTTCCCTGCTTCCTAATCCTAAAGACTTGGCCAACTGTGATGTTGTAATATGTACCACATGGTTTTGAAACAGCTCCAACATAACTCCACATACCAATGTTGGCCAACTAAAATTACTTTATAACACGCTGTTTAATCAACTAAGACACAGTTTTATATGCATTAGTATAATTTTCAAACATAATCTTTTGGAAAAGCATGACAGAAAGGGAACTCAGGGTCTCCTTTTATCTTTCTTTTTACTTTTCTGTAATTAAAAAATAGTAATTTAAAAAACTTAAGGAGAAACTTTTTTCAAAAATTATTTACTTTATCTCTGTGTCTATAATTAAATGACAGCAAAATTAAAATGTACATAGCTCTTTATATCATTTTTGACTGCCTGAATATATACTAAATTGTTGCTCATTCTATTGAGAATAAAAATAACACAGGTATGAGCAACTGAGAAAAACCAGTTGAGTTGGAGGACCTGTAATTAAATACTTTACCTTCTCGATAATAGAGGGAATAGTCTCTATGCTGCTTGGCCGGGCAGAGAACTTGCTATATAATCTACAAGCTTCAACCTATATACAGAAAGAAAATCCCTTAAAATTCAGCTTATAGATCATATTACTCTTCTGAAGGAAGACAAAACGTTAACTCATTACTTCCTATTATGTTTAGAGAAAAGATGGAGAAAATACATTACTTGGGCTGTTTCTGTAAAGCCTATGCAAAGCACAATCAAATTTAAGTCTCAGTATGATTCAGACAGTAAATAAAAAACAAGACATCATTTTCACTTCTCAGACTAGCAAAAAAGAAAGAGTTTGATAATATTCAGCGTCTACCTCCACACAGGAAAACAGGCACTCTCCTAAGCTGCTGGTGAAAGTCTAAATAGAAGGGAAGTTGATCATGTCCACTAAAAATTAAAATGAGCGTATCTTGGACCCAAAAATTACACAGCCAGGAATACAAAACTTCATCTGTTTCATGTTGTTACAATGATAATCTAACCTTACGTTTCTGCCAATTTTCCTGTTACATATTTTACTGCTATGCTGTTTGGGAGGTGTCGGTTCAGTATTGTTAATTTTTCACTGTTTAAGGTTCCCTGAGGCATTATATAGAAATGGTGTCTCTTGATACTTTTTGGTATGAAATCTATGGAACAGTTGGTAGTCTTAGTCCCACAAGCACAAAGGAATTAAGATTTTCAGTCTCTTCCTGGTCATGGCAGTATTTCCACAAAAACAGTATTTAGATTTTAAATCAAATGTAGTGATCTTTCTCTTCAAATTTCTCATTTCATCTAATAAACTTATTTCATCTTCCTTTTCAGGAAAAAAATATCTGCAATGGACATTACCTCTGCTTTCTTTTCATCTATAAAGTTTCTATAGCAATCTTAAATTTCTTTTTAAATAACTTATCTGCTCTACTTATTTCTCAAATATATCAGCATCTTTTATTTTAATTTTTTAAAATGTTTTTTTTTTATTTTTTTATTTTTGAGACAGAGAAAGACAGAGCATGAGCAGGGGAGGGGCAGAGAGAGAGGGAGACACAGAATCTGAAACAGGCTCCAGGCTCTGAGCTGGCAGCACAGAGCCTGACGCAGGTTTGAACTCATGGACTGTGAGATCATGACCTGAGCTGAAGTCAGACGCTCAACCAACTGAGCCACCCAGGTGCCCCTATCAGCATCTTTTAAATAGCCATTGTTATTCTTTGCCATTGACGAAGTAAAACTTCAATTCCCTTTCAAGAGGACAGAAATGTAACTTTTGCATCAAACTATGCCAAGATCTAAAATTTTACAATGATTTAAACCATATATAAAATTCTATGTTTATATTCTGAGGTTCTCACAATGACTTACGATCAACCAGCAGACTCTGCCTAACGGTTTTAACTTTGCTCATAACTTTGTACTATGAATGGGTAAATATATGCTTAAGAGTTAATCATTCACTCTCACCTATTTGTTTCTACAATGTTTCTTAAACCTGTAGCATTTTGTTTTATGCATCTATTTATGAATACCTCTGTTGCACCTGTATTAAATATGTAGAAAAGCGAAAAAAAAAAAAATCCCACTATACCATCTTGTTGACAAATTCTTTTAAGTTTTTAGAAATTTTTAAATATTTTCTTTCCTCAGCTTTCTAAGATAAAAATGAACTTGTCCAGAGTCTACTGACAGTCATTTTATTTTTTACTGATAGTCATTTTAAGTAGGATTTTTCCTCTCAATTTTTTACTTCCTTAAAGTTTGAGAGGCATTGTCCTACACCATTTTTATTCCTGCATCTTTAAGACTTATTTTCAGAGTGTAAAAGCCTGTTAAAAAGATGTATTTCTTAGGGTGCTTGGGTGGCTCAGTTGGTTAAGTGTCTGTGCAGACAGCTCAGAGCTTGGAGACTGCTTTGGATTCTGTGTCTCCCTCTCTCTCTGCCCCCACTCCCTGTCTCAAAAATAAACATTAAGGAAAAAAAAAAAAAAAAAAGATGTATTTCTTGGAAGACTGCTCCTAAGCAGGCAGAGCCTGAGCTTTTTTAATATCCACACTGAGATTATCTTGTAGTTAAGGAAAAATCACCTTTAAATTATCTCCAATATGTCTATTTTATTGTCATTGTGTTATTTTACAGATAGGTTTTTATTTTTTCTGTTAAATCTTTTTTTTTCTTCTCATTAAATCTTAATAGCATTGATTTATGCTACTAAACTCTGTAATAACAATTTTAGAGTTGGATACCTGAGGAAACTCCTGGAAGGCTCCCATAGTTTCCTGACTTCTTTCAGAAGAACCACCAATCACAATCAAGGGCCTGAAAAATTCGTTGTTTTAAAAGAAAATTACAAGTAAGATAGACATGTAAAATACTGAGGAAAGTGCCCAATAAGTAAACAGCAATGTATGTTGACAGAGAAAATTTCAACAAACTAAATATTTAGTAGGCAACCGGATATGAGAGAACCCTTCTTTAATTCCTTAATTTCAGAAAAATCTGAAATTTATAGTAAATGCTCTTCCTCCATGCCTCCCTCTTCCCAAGTCCTTCTGGATATGATGCTAAATCTCTACCTGTGATAATGTAAAATAACTTTTTATGCCCTTCCCATTATTAGTCTTGGGATTAAGAGGAGGAAACAATTGTTTTTCACACCTTCCTAAGTGAGTCTATTTGGAAATGATGGAGTGAAAGAAACTCCACACCAATAATCCAATCTTATCCTTCAAGGAGAAGAAAAGTTATGGCAAACTTAAAAGTTACGAAAAACAAAGTCAGGCCCTAAAGAAGGTAAAGAAAGAGAAAGACTAGGAAGGGAGAAAGAAGGCATATGTCAAGAAAGTGAACAATGCCCTCTTACTAGGACATTAGTCTAAATAACACTAAAATATTTAATCTTCTTTCATATTCCTAGTATTAAAGAAGATTAAATATTTTATGAATTGACTAGAACATAACCCCCTCTAACATGATCTTATTGACTAAAGCATGGATCTTTGATCTTCTTTAGTAACAGATTCATTTAAAACCATTTCCTCTAAGAACTGCAAGTTACAAATACTGTATATTTTCAATCTTTGGAGTTTTGTTGGGATTCCCTTTATGGCCTCCACATGGTTAGTTTTTACTTTTAAACTACTATAAGAAGAAAGGAAAGAAGGCATCTGGCAAGAAAGCGGACAATGTCCTACCTACTAGGACACTGGTGTAAATAATATCTAAATATTTACTCTTCCTTCATACTAGGATGATACTTCTTTGTATGAAGGAAGATTAAATGTTTTATGAATTGACTAGAACATAACTCCTTTTAACAAGACCTTACTGGTTAACCCCAAAGATGGGGTTAAGTGCAAGGTCAAAGAGTACGTACTAAAGAGCTTATAAAGCAAACTAAAAAAATCTAAGAATTTCAATTGTCTTGCTAGTTATGCAAAACAAGATAAAGAACTGGATACATTCTTACATTCTGAGCTGAGGTGTTTTAAAAATAATTCTGCACTGAAAGAGAACTGCACACACATTCACATATATAGAGAGGCACATACACATACATATACACACACACTCCAAAATGTGTTCGTTTTTTTTTAAGGTTTATACACAGTATAGTTTTAATGAGTTAAGCGTAAGCCTGTTCCCACAAGCTTCTACACGTAAGTTTATAAACTTCTATCTTAATGAAAGATGAATATGAATGACATGTTATACACTGTCTAGTTTCTATGAGTTAAACACAGAGCTATCTATCACCATATGCTTCTACACATATGTTTAGAAACACATATCTTGGGACACCTGGGTGGCTTAGTCAGTTAAGCGTCTGACTTCAGCTCGGGTCACGATCTCACAGTCTGTGAGTTCGAGCCCCATGTTGGGCTCTGTGCTGACAGCTCAGAGCCTGGAGCCTGCTTCAGATTCTGTCTCCCTCTCTCTCTGCCCCTCCCCTGCTCATGCTCTGTCTCTGTCTCAAAAATAAATAAAAACATTAAAAAAAATTTTTTAAAGAAACACTTATATCTTTTTTATTTTTTAGTAGGCTCCATGCCCAATGTAGGGCTTGAACTTACGACCCTGAGATTAAGAGTCCCAAGCTTTACAAACTAAACCAGCCAGGCACCCCTAGAAATGCTTATATCTTAATGAAGGAAGATGTTACTTGAAAGAAGGTTTATACAGGGAGACTTAATGAATTAAGCATACGTGTATTCCCATATGCTTCTACACATAAGTTTTCCAAAAACTCAAAAATGTGTTTACCTCTAAGTAAGATTACTGATATTTTTTTGTTGTTCTTCCTAACACTATTCTTAATTTAATTTTTTACCAAGCCATTCCCTCAAGCACCTGATTCCAGGTCTTCTCACGCTAGATCACTGGTTGTTCCAGTAGGTAAAATCACACACTGACATTTAAGAAAATGTTTTCAGTAATAGCAATTTAATTACCAACAGTTCATGTTTGCATTTGCCATACCACCCAAAGCATGGATGAGACCTGGGCCAGAAACAACAAGGCATACGCCAGGCCTAGAAGCAAAACAGAATTTATTTTATTAAAAGCAGGTCAAGTGGAACAGGTGATTATGTCACTTTAGGGGGAAACATGGCAACTTTCTTGGACTTCAAAGGAAGGACATATAGGTCTTTACTACAATTGGTAAAGCAATTATTAGAATATTTTGTGAATTATAAAAGAAACAAAAGAAAGACTGTATCAGTCTTCCTGCAAGAAAGAAGAGACCCATCATCTTCACACTATATTTCACTAACTTCTTCATATTTTGAACCTCTTCATATTTTAAAGAGGTTATATTTGGGCCCCATTGATTTAACTGTATACAAAAGAAAATTTTTGATGTGGAGTACATTTTTATGTGGAAAAATATCTTTAAAAAATTTTAATAGATAAATATGTCAATTGATATCTGACAGAAAGTAATTCTGAAATGGAATGACCTGCCTCAACTTTTTTAAAAATTTAATTTGAATGCTTTACCCTAGATGTAACTTTCTAACTTCAGAACACTCAAGGAAAAAGTATCTCCATATATAATTCAGTTTGCCATTTTATATTCACAAAGTAATTTCTTAAGAAACTCTGTTTAAGACAGCCTTTAAAAGAAACAGAAATAAAACATAGACTTGAGTTTACCTGCCTGTCAGATATCCAATCGCAGAGGCAGCATAACAAGCCTACAAAAAAAAAATACTGGGACTTAAGCATACTGGGATCATTACAGTAAGTACATGTATAAATATTTACTATTAAATAAAAAACTAGAACAGAGTGGTAAAGGAGGAACTGGAATGCTTTCAGTTTTAATAAGTAATGTTCTACCTGTAAATTTCAAGTAATGGCTTAGGTATCTAATCTAGCTCTTAGTGTTTCAAGGAATTTGTCTATATCATCTAGTTTATTAATAATATCCTCTTAGATTATTATTAATAATATCTGCAAGATCAACAGAAATGTTCTCTCTCAATCCTAATATTGGCAATTTATGTTTTCTCTCTTTTATTCTTCATCAGTCTTGCTAGGGATTTATCAAATTTATTAATCTTTTAAAAGAACCAATTTTTGGCTTTGTTGATTCTACTGTTAGATTCTACTGTTGTTTTCTATTTCACTGATTTCTGCTCTTGTATTCATTATTTTACTCCTTTCATTTTAGGTTTAGTTCGGTTTTCTTTCTCTAGCTTCTTAAAATATAAGCTTAAAGCACGGATTTTTAAAAATCTTCTTTGGTAATAGATTTACTTAAAGCTATTTCTTCTAAGAACTGCTTTAGCTCTACCTTATAAGTTTGAAATCTCATCTTTTCTATATCATTCAATTCAAAATATTTCTTATTTTCTGCTGTGATTTCTTCCTCAACCCATTGGTTAGTTAGGGTTCATAGTGATGTGTCCTTTTTCATTCCTGCTATTAGTAATTTGTATTTTCTCTCTTTCATTTTTGACCACTCTGCCCTAAAGTTTTTTAGATTTTACCAATCCTTAAAAACGTTTACCAAGTATCAAATATGTTATTTTACTTTCAAGTTTGGGGATTTTCTAGTTATCTTTCTGTTACTGAATTTATTTCTACGCTGTCAGGTTACATATACTGTATGTTTTCAATCTTTGAAGATTTGTTGAGATTCCCTTTATGGCCTCCATATGGTTAGTTTTTACTTTTCTTTCTTATTTTATTTTTTTATGTTTATTTATTTTTGAGGGGGACAAGGGAGCCGGGGAGGGGCAGAGAGAGAGGAAGATAGAATATCTGAAGCTTGGACCCATGAACCCTGAGATCATGACATGAGCTGAAGTTGGATGCTTAACAAACTGAGCCACCCAGGCACCCTGGTTAGGTTTTACTTTTAAACTACCCTTCAACTGCACAGGAAAAAGGGGAGGTGCTAAATTAAATACAAGATAACCTGAAAAACTGCTAAATACTCTCTCAAATAAATCCTTTTTCTTAGTCTGAGACATCTTTTTCTAGTATTATTTCTTCTCATTTTTTTTTTAGAAATAGTAATAAAAATGATATTTTTCTAAACACTCAATTTTAGGTGTAGTAGACTTAACTTAAATAAACGTTTAGGATATAAGGGTAAAAAAAATTAAAAATAAATTTTTAAGAATCTTTAACTGCTACCACTACCATATGCCCAACTAAGAAAGGGCACACAGGCTCCATGCCGTTTCTTTGTTACTATTCTCCGCTGGCCCTTATCACTTTCCCTTTTGCACACAAGACCAAACTCACACAGGATAGTAATAAGACAACTCCAAAAATGCAAGTGCATAAAATATAATGTCTGGTGCAATCTGAACACTGAAGAACACTGTCCACTTATTAAAGCAGGGTAAGAAATATTGCTACAGAATGCAAAATACAAAACAACATATACCAAAAATTATATCCTTCTGGTAGCAAATGTCAAAAGCTGAAAGGAACTCTTTTTATGATCATAAAACATGTATTTCTCTACCAAATTACCTCCACTCACAAGCAGAATGCTGTGTGTAGTACTTAAGAGAGCAGACTCTAGAACTGAATTGTTTTGATTCGAATCTTGCTCCTCTCCTTTCCGCTGTGTAGTTTTGGCAAGTTCCTCTGTACCCTGGCTTCCTTATCTATAAAATGAACATGACTGACAGCACTGCTCTGAGAATGAAATCAGTTAACATATGTAAAACATTCAGAACACTGCTTGCACAGTTAGTCCTCAGTAACTGTCACATTCCCAACAGTGTGCTTCCCCCCTGGAAAGCCAGTCAGCGTATGTCTTGATCACGCTAAGGATCTGATGAAAGACCACCAGGTCACAACCATCCACAACCAACTACACCTTTCTCTTTAGCACAAACGTGTAATTGGACGCCAAGTCCTCTTCGGCCTCTTGAATGGCTTCTGAATCTGTTCTCACACTCTCCTTTCATCACCCTGTCATCACCCTGAATTCAGGCACTAGTTAAGTCTTCCTGAGTACTGTACTGTGAAGAGTCAGGTTGACTGAGGGGACTGCGTACCGGGAACGTCCTACAGGCATCTCAGTCATCAAATTTGCATTCATTACCTTTTCCCTCCAAATTGGTTCTTCCATCTGTATTCCCGATCTGACTCAGCGGTGCTGGGATCCCCCTAGTCAGTTAAGCAAGCCCACATCTAAGAATCATTTCCAAAAGAGCCTGTCCTCTCCTTCCTAGTTGGTTAATGCCCACTCATACTTCAAGGCAGCTCAGGGATCATCTCCAGGAAACCTTTTCTGAAGCTTTAGGCTGAGCTGAGTACCCTTTTCTGGACCTCCACAGCACCCTGAATATATCTCTATCATAGCACTTACCACATTATAATAAAATTGTCTGTTTATGTCTGTCTCCACAGCCAGGTTATAAGCTCCTCAAGTACAAGGAAAGTATGTCATTCATCTCCATATTCCATATGTCCAGTCAAGCACCTGGGACCTACGGAGGCCCTCCACTGAGATTACAGGGACTGAAATAAAACTTCAAGCTGCCCTGCTGATCTATACTCTGTACTACCATGATTTCTAGAGTACAAATCTAATTATGTCTCCCACCTATTTCGAAAAACCTTTCAGGTCTCATTCAATGCCTACTAAAAAAGTCCACATTCCTTTTCCAGCCATAGACTTTCTACAACCTCCCCTTAGTCTACCTATTCAGTCTCACAGCTCATTGTGCCTTTAAGCTATTTTGATGGAACAGCATGAACAAACCTTGCCTTCACGGGTAATCTTCTCTGTTCCACACAAAGAGAACCAGTCATCCTTTATGTGCACCATTCCTTTACATATATATATATATATATATATATATATATATATATATATATTTTTTTTTTTTTGAGAGAAAGGGACAGAGACAGAGTGCAAGCAGGGAAGGGGAAAAGAGAGAGGGAGACACAGAATCTGAAGCAGACTCCAGGCTATGAGCTGTCAGCACAGAGCCCGACAGGGTCTCGAACCCATGAACCACAAGATCATGACCTGAGCTGAAGTCAGATACTTAACCGACTGAGCCACCCAGGCGCCCCTATATGCACCATTCCTTATACATACATTTTTTGTTTTATTTATTTATTTTTCAGAGAGAGAGAGAGAGAGAGAGAGAGAGAGAGAGAGAATACACGTGAGCCAGAGAGGGGCAGTGAGAGGGAGAGAGAATCCCAAGCAGACTCTACCCTGTTAGCCCAGAGCTAGACATGGGGCTCGATCTCATGAATCATGAGATCATGACCTAAGTCAAAATCAGGAGTTGGATGCTTAGCTGACTGAGCCGCCCCGGTGCCCCTTATACATACATTTATAATTATACTATTATAATTACCTCACCTTCCCAAACTTAAAGATCACAACTAAACCTGGTTCCTGAAGGAAATATTGAAATATAACCCTCTAGATTTGGGCTTGCTTGACTGAGTAGGTGAATCACAGTGCCACTGACTCAAATCATGAATACAGAGGGAAGAGCCAATCTGGAGGGAAAAGGTAGTGAATTCAAAATCAGACATGGGTTTCAGATACCTGTAAGACATTCCTGATATATATTTCCCTCAGTCATGTGACTCATTCCAATAGTCAGAAGAAGACTTATACACCAGTACCTGGTATGTACTCAATAAATATTTGGTGTTTGAAGAAGAAACCAAACATTCCACCTTCATAAAAAACAGTAAAATGTAAGTTATTTTATTACATTTTACTTACTGACTTATTAATAGGTCAGTAGCCTTATTTTCTCACATAGACGACAGGATAGAATATTGTTCCAACTAAGAAAAAAGAAATGATACAAACTCAAGACCTGATTTAAGATTTTAAAAAACCCATACTCCTCAAATCTTACACTTAAGGCCTGCCATTGAATTAATAAACAATGTGGTAAGCATTTACATCATGCAAAAGCCCCAAACAAGCCAGGCACTCCGGGGATATAACAAATGAACTACAACTCCTGCTCTCTAGGAGCCTACATGTGATGGCAGAGAAAGGTTACCACTTAGGGAGGTCAAGGCAGCTGTCTGGGCAACAGATGGTAAGAGCCTGAATTAGAGAGCAACAAACAGTGAGAGCACAAAGCAGGAATACTTAGCTTTAGATGGACTGACAGGATATGACGCTGCAGAAGTAGTTTCTTGATCTTTGAAACTAGCACACAGGAAGCACTGAGACTGGGTTGACAAAATGTCTCATCTTCCTTTCTTTTGCTTCCAAATAAGCCTCTAAGAAGAGTGGTTGCATGATGCAGTGGAAGGAGGACTGGACTGGGATTTAGGACACCAGAGTTCTAATCATGGCTTTACCATTTGTGAACCTATTACCTTGCAGGGCCACCTACCATATAACATGAGAGCCTTGGCCTTCACCCATTCATCTCTAGGAAAGGCCTGAGCACCTATCATGTGCTAGGCACTGGGGATACAGATGTGTCAAGAAGAAATAATATCCCCACTCTCCTGGATCTCACAGCTTAATAGGGAAGTCAGACCAGACAAATAATACACAGAAAGAGATACATCATAACAGGTAGTTATGAGAGGACAGAGGGACTGAATTCAGACCAGGAAAAGTGTCCCTTTCAGTTCCAACGCTCTAGACTTGGCAGAGAACGACCCGGTGTAGTGTCAAGAGCATGGACTTCAGACCCCAGAATACTTGGGTTCAAATCCTGGCTTCTGACACTAGCAACGTGTCACCTCGGGCAAATTACTCAACCTCTCTGTGTCAACTAGGATTAACAAAAACAGTTCTTGCTTCATAGGATTGCTGCGCTTGGTCTGCTTGAAGAACGGTGGTAAGGGCTGAGTGTCTGAGATGAATATCTGCTGCTATTATCAATCATTCCCAATAACGCTTTCGGCCCCCCACTGTCCATACTCACCGCTTGCTCATTCCTCATCCCGACATATCCGATGCCCATCTTCTGGGCCGCAACGGCGATTTCGGTCACTGGGATGCCTACGATGCCAAACATGTACTCCACCTCCTGGGGGCCAAGAACAGGGGAGTAAATGCCCGGGCCCGCGCCACACCGTTCCCTCCCGGGGCGCTAAAAGGAAAGCCTCAAGGAAAACCTCCCCACCTCCCACCGCACCGCACCGCACCGCTCTCCTTGTCTCCAAGACAACGTCTCCGCCCCCCCCCCCCCCCCCCCCCGCCGGCTTCCGTAGGAGAGTCCACCGTACTTGCGTTTTCAGGGCCTGGGCGATGACTTCAGCACCAGAAACCTGCTCCTCGTCTCCGTCGCTACGTGCGGCTCTGTTAGTCTCCGACATCTTCCACCTAAAACTTCGAGATACTCTCGCAGTCAAACATCAAGCTGACACGTAGACGCCCAGCAAAATAAAGTCTGGGGGACAGCCGCTCACCAATTGTGGAAACCGCTCCTCTGACTGACAAGGAGGAAGGCAACCAACCAATTTGAAAAGCGGGAAGGAAAAGGCGGGGCTTAAATCCGTCCGCTCGCAGCGTGAGTTGAGAATGTAAACACACTCCTCCAATCAGAGCCGTGCCCTTTTTCCAGCTCCTCCATTCGCGGGGCCAGAGTGCCAGAAGGAGGCGGGACTAGCAGGAGGCTGAGACCTATGCCAAGCAGGTGAGACGCCGTACCTCTGAGGCCTCTAGCTCCTCTGTGCCTACCCTCCGGAGGCATTTGGGGGTTCGCTAAGGCGAGTGGAGCACACGCAGAGTAGGAGCGGAAGGAGGGCTAGGAGCACTAGCGGAAGGGGGCGTGGCGGGCGCTCTCGCCTCCGCCCCCCCCCGGGCGCCCTAAGGGCCTAGGCAGGTTTCGCAAAGGCTGCTGGGACCCGGGTGGGCTGGGTGGAGCCTAGTCTAGTGCAAAGTTGAGTTTCGGTCGTATTGTGCTTGTACGTCTGCTGTGTACTAGGCGTTTACTACACGCTTTTTGGTTTACACGCTCTTTTGTAACTAAAGAAGTTTCACAACTATGTAGTTCGTGAAACATAGTCAATAGTACACGTCAGTTAAATCCATAAACGGATTTGCTCTTTATCCCAATATACATGGGGACACCGAATTTCCTAACCAAAAAACAAAGTAATTTTGCCCAGAGCCATTGAACCCATCCCATTCTTCAGAATCCCCAGCTTGTACTCTACTCACTGTTTAGCCCTTAGGCTACAAGAGACAAGAAGGAACCCTTGAACCTAGTTACATTTGACCATTGTTTTCTCTAACCCTTGCGACTAGCCCACTCTTCCTCTCCACTCTCCATTCTTGTCTTTCCAAAGTCAGGAAATGTGGGTTTTCATAATTTTTAGATTTAGTCCCTGTCTACCACCAGTCCCTGTAGCTTGATAACCTTTTAAAACGCATTTTTGAGCGAAAAAGATGTTTGTAGTGCAATTTCTGAGGGTGTGGTCTCCGTCCAGGTCCTGAAACCACCGGTTCAGTAATAAAATCTCCATAACAAAGAGTGGAACTTTAAATTTTTGAGGATTTGGAGTGTTTCAAAGCAAAAAGGCAAGTAATATGTGGAAGGTAGAGGAGAAGGGAGTGGATCATGGGTAGAGGAATGAATGAAAAGCACTGGAAGTGAAAGGATTTCTAAATCCAGAGATTTTCCAACTGTAGTCATGGGCCCTTCCAAAAGGTCTTCTTTTTGGCGGTTCAAGCCCTAACCTCCCACTCTAAAGACAAGAGAGTGAAATAGTTACCTCCCTGGATAGGGGACCTAGCCTGAGGTAGCCAATCAAAGTGGGAGATTTCTTTGATGTCTCAGAGTTCCTCTAAAATATAAATGCAGGTGTTGCATTTCCACTCCAAAATGTATCCATATTTTAATATAAATATTATCTTTTTATGAGGTAAAATAAACATGCAATTAAATGTACAGGTCATAAAGAAGTTTTGACAATTGGCTATACCTATGTAATTGCCACCCAAAATAAAAATGACATTTTAAGCTTACCAGTCAAGTGAAATTGATGTTCCAGAAAGATGCAAAATGTTCTTTGTGTGGCTTTGAATAGTCCTGTTCTTTGTCTCCCGTCTCTGAGAAGCATGGACCTCCTCTATCAGGTAGTATTGTTTATATCAACACCTATGTGAGAGTCTGTACTACCATTGTATCAGAATCACTTGGAAAGCTTTTTAAAAATGCAGTTGCTTAGGCCCTACACCACATCTTCTGAATCAGTGAGTTAGGACAAGTTAGGCACCTGTATATTTTTTAAAGCTGCTACCTAATTTTGATTTGCAGCCTGACTTGGGAACCCCTAGCTCTGTATTCATGGTTGAGGCATTAGTTAACAATGAAATGTGTGACTGCCTGTTACCAAAGTAATACTGTTGATTCGTTTGGATTTACAGGTTCAAGGCTACTTGTTTGACATTGGCAGCACAGACCGTGTAGATCCTTAGTCCATTCATGGGACCTTGTGTCTACTTCTGTGTCAAAACAATCATGGACAAAATGACTCCACATAAAGTGTGGTGAAAACTGTGCCATGAATTGGAACAAGTCCCCTGAATTTAGATTAATGGGTTTTACAAAAAGGCTAAATTCTCAACTGACTGGATTCTGGCCTTTAGCAAGGGGAAAAGTCAATGAGACTATTTAAACTTGCTTTCACCTTTGTATCTTTGGTTCAGGGTACAACGTTCCACTGTGTACTTGGTCGGATGATTCAGCAGAAGTGATCCTTGTCCCTAGGATTAGCAAGCCCTGAGAGCAACTCCTTTCCATCCAATTGTGATTACAGGATTCTGCTGTGATTTATCCAGGCCCTTCCATGCAAACTTTGTAAGCATTAACCACATTCTTTATTACTTTGGTGGTAGGCATGAATTTTATTTGGTGCATGTTTTATTGGAATTTTTTTGTTTGGTTTTGTTTCTTTATCCATGGAATGAGGTCAAAGGAGGAATAAGTCTGAGTTGTTTTGTTTTGTTTTTTTTTTTTAAGAAAAGGCTAACACAATGATAATATGCTCTCTAAAGCACAGAGCTGGGATGACTGGATGGCTCAGTTGGTTAAGTGTCTGACTCTTGATCTCAGCTCAGGTCTTGATCTCATGGTCATGAGTTCAAGCCCCACATTGGGCTTCGTGCTGGGTGTGAAGGCTACTTAAAGAAATAAAATAATAAACAAACAAACAAAGAGCAGAGGTGGTCATCAAAGTGTCTATGCCCAAGTTCATCTGGGTAAAGAGAATATCCAGGCAACCAGGTAACTTATTAAGAGTTGCAAATATAGTGCCTAGAGAAAATATATTCTCTAAAGGCAGTTTCTAAAAGTAATAGTAACTCCTCAGGCCCCCAAATTATGATAGTATGTTTTAATTTCAGTAAACAAAGACACTAAAAATCCTTGTGATTATTTAAAAAGCAAAACACCAGCTGAACCTATAAGAAATTGTCTCACAAACCTATGTT
Organism: Puma concolor; assembly: GCF_028749965.1. NCBI lineage: Eukaryota > Metazoa > Chordata > Mammalia > Carnivora > Felidae > Puma > Puma concolor. The sequence continues at coordinate 26,073,641 of NC_141675.1, read as the reverse complement.
ATCAAGATGTGAAGTGTTTGGTTATCAAGTGAAGAAATGAATTAGGGTTATTTGTGATATAGAATGGCTGAAAAGAAAAGAAAATTGGCTGAAATAAAAGAAAGCTGAAACTAAGTACCTTAAAAACAAACCAAGAGCAAGCAACAATAACAAAAAGAAAAAAGGATATCTATGTAGAATACTCTTTTTAAAACCAACACTGAAAACCGTACAGCAAGAAATGTGCTATAAAAAAAATGTGTGAACATAATTAGAGCAGAAAATAAAATATAAAATAAAATATTCTTTGAATAAAATAGGTTAAGTTGATCTTTGCTTCTCATTAAATTGATGGACTGCAAAGTACCAAAGCTCAGAAATAGGCTTGAAGCAAAACCAGTGAAAAGCAGTTTTATTATTGAGGTGTCTGGGACAGGTTTAATGCCTATTACTGGGAGACGGGTACTCGGGGACGGGTACTGGGTTTTTTTTCCAGTTGTCTGTGACCTAGAGAAAGGTTGGATTTCTGCCCTTGGCTAGGACACACAAGCACCTTTTCTCTACATTTGAATGCCAGCTAGACCCAGACCTGGAGTGGGAAACGCAGTTGGGCAGAAACTGAAGAAACATTGTGTCCCTCTTATTGCTGTGTCTTCGTCCATTGTGTGTTTGGTTGTTTGTTTGTTTTTTTTTTTCAATTTAAATTTGGGGTGGTTTGACTTCAGCAATCGTTAAATCACTAATAAACATGTTACTTTATGTAAAGCGCACCAGAAAATGGTGACAACTGTGTGTCATGCTATGAGGATGTAAGAGATTTATCTCAAGTGGCTTAGAAACCGTAATCCAATATTTCTCAGTATGATAGAACCCCACATTTGGGGGTGGCCCATGGTGGGGGTGGGGTGGGGGACAGCTATCACTTATGAAAAGTGGTAGCAATAGTTCAATGCTTCTGTTTTCATTTGTTTCTTCTGTTTTGCCATTAGCCTTCATTACAGTCCCTTTCCTTAGCTTTTAAAAGTGTACCTTATTGTTTTGTTTTGCTTTTAATCTGTTCCTCATGTGAGCAAAACAAAGAATCCACTCTGGGGCAGAATCTCTGAATGACTCCCGGGGTTCTGAATGGAACGGCTGGGGTGTAATCCCAGGTGAGGGACATCTTCCTGATTAAGAGTTTAGGCCCTTGAACTTCCTTCTGTGTCATAACCTTTGAGTTCCCCTTCAGAGCTTACCTGTGACATTGTTTTATTCAAAGTTTGTTTATATTTAACATTTATGGCATCTTTCAAACCCATGAATGGGAACAGAGATGGATTCATACACATGTACCCAGCCCCGAGCTCAAGAAATTCATTAAAAATACAGTGAAGTTGGGGCGCCTGGGTGGCGCAGTCGGTTAAGCGTCCGACTTCAGCCAGGTCACGATCTCGCGGTCCGTGAGTTCGAGCCCCGCGTCGGGCTCTGGGCTGATGGCTCAGAGCCTGGAGCCTGTTTCCGATTCTGTGTCTCCCTCTCTCTCTGCCCCTCCCCCGTTCATGCTCTGTCTCTCTCTGTCCCAAAAATAAATAAACGTTGAAAAAAAAAAATTAAAAAAAAAAAAATACAGTGAAGCTCCCTGTGGATCCCTTCCCCAGTGCATTTTCCACCCCCTGTGCCATAGAGGTAACCACTATCTTGAATTTGGTGTTTATAATTCCCACATTAGCCATTCTCTTTTTTTTTAGTTTTTTAATGTTTTTATTTACTTTTGAGACAGAGAGAGACAGAGCATGAGCGGGGGAGGGGCAGAGAGAGAAAGGGAGGCACAGAATCTGAAGCAGGCTCCAGGCTCTGAGCACAGAGCTCGATGTGGGACTCAAACTCAGGAACCATGAGACCATGACCTGAGCCAAAGTTGAACATTTAAACGACTGAGCCACCCAGGCACCCCTCACATTATCCATTCTTTACTGGATGGACATTTAGGTTATCTTTAACTTTTCATTGTTATAAACAAATTTCTCTAAACATTTTTGCATGTCCCCTGGTGTGCCTGTGTGAGTTTTTATGTATATGTGGCTAGGGGCGGGTCACATCAGTGTTACTAGATATTGCCAAATTGGTCTCCAAAGTTACTGTACCAATTGATATTCCCACATTCTGTTTATAAGAGCTCCCCTTTCTCCACATTCTCAATCATGAAATTTTAAATTTTTGCCAATCTACGTGAATGTGAAATGGCTTCTCATTTGCATTTCCCTGACTACTAATGAAGATACAGGTATAGATATGCCATCTGGGTTTTCTTATTCTGTCAATTGCCTCTTTTATATCTTTTGCCCATTTCTTTATGGATTGTTTATCTTTTTCTTATTTATTTGTAGATATTCTTTATATATTCTGAATGCTTATGCTTTGTCTTTTAACTTTGTTTATAGTTACTTTTGAGGTGCAAAGTTGTGGGGTTTTGGGGTGTGGTCACATTTGACAATTCTTTTCCTTTCTGTTTTATACTCTTTGTATCTTGAGAAAATATTCCTTAACCTGGGATGAGATTTATTTTTCTATATTTTCATCAAAAAGTTTAGCCTACCTGGAATTGATTTCTACATGTGATGGAAGGTATCATTCCAAGGGGTTTTTTCCACATAATATCTATATCAATTAGATTTGCTGTGTAATTAATCACTCTAAAACTCAGTGACTTAAAACAACGACCATTTATTTAATTTATAGTCTTGTGAGGCTGGACTCAGCTGGGCTCCTTCATGTGCCCGTGGTCAGTTGCTAGGTCACTCTGCCACTGGAAGCTGACTGGTTACCCACTGGGGTGGCAGGTATATTGCTACTGAACCAGTTATCTCTCATCATTCAACAGGTGTCCCTGGGCTTCTTCAGATGGTGGCAGCAGATTGCAAAAGGGGACAAACCCCATTGTGGAACCTTTGTATATCATGGTTGCTAACATCCTATCAGCTAAAGCAAGTTACATGGCCGAGTTCAGACTCTGACTAAGATGGCATTAAAAGTGACATGATAAAGAAACATGAATATGGAGAGAGGAATCATTGCTAGCCATTTTTGCTAGTCAGTTTCCCAAAATATCCATTTTCCGTTTATGGTATAGTTCATTCTTATCCCAATGATCCATAGTGTCATCTCTGTTATATATCAAGTTTCCATATATGTATGTGGTCTGTCTCTGTACTCTGCTCTTTCTTAATTTTTTTGAAATAAGTCTTATGTTGGTAGGGAAGTCCTTCTATTTTGTTCTTTTGAAAACACCTTGTCAGTTGCTATAATGTCCTATTGCTGCTATAACAGATTACCACAAATTTGGTGGCTTAAAAACAACATAAATGCATTATCTTATAGCTCTATAGTTCAGAAGTCTGAAATGGGTCTCCCTGGGATAATATCAAAATGCTGGCAGGACTGCGTTCCTTTGTGGAGGCCTTAAAAGAGACTCCTTCTAGCTTCTAGAGGCTTCCCACATTCTTGGCAATGTGAACAATATCAGGCCTAAACCTTCTCATGCTACCATCCCTCTGGTTCTCCCTCTTCTACTTTCACTCATAAAGGCACTGGTGATTGCATTGAGCCTACCTACATAATCCAGGATAATGTCTATTTTACAGTCAGCTCTTTAGCAACCTTTAAAAATACATATACACACATATAAATATATATATATGTATATGTATATATACATATATATATGTGTGTATATATATGTGTGTGTATATATATATGTGTGTGTGTATATATGTGTGTATATGTATATATGTGTGTATATGTGTGAAGCAGGCTTCACACTCAGCATGGAGCCTAATGTGGGCTCAATCCCATGATGCTGGGATCATGACCTGAGCCAAAATCAAGAGTTGGATGCTTAACTAACCGAGCCACCCAGGCAACTTTAGCATCTTTAGCAACTTTAATTCCCTTTTGCCATGTAACCCAACATACTCACAGGTTCTGGGGATTAGAATGTCTTTAAAGGGCCGTTATTCTGCCTACCAGATCTATTCATGGTCTTTTTCTATTATTATAGAATCAGTTTATCACATTCCAGTTTAACACTCATTAGAATTTCAATTGGAATTATATTGAATTTATAGATTAATTTGGATAGAACAATGTCTTTATATTATTGAGTCTTTTTGCCATAAGCATATCTCTCCATTTATTTTATTCTTCTTTAATGTCTTTCAATAAAAATATTTCATTATACTTGCTATATTTATTCCTAAGCACCTAACTTTTTATTGATTTTTTTGCATTTTCTAGTTTTAGGGGGCCACTGTATTAGAATGCAATTAATTTTCATATGTTGGTCTTAAATTAACTATTTTACTATACTTTCATATTAATTATAATAATTTGTTTATGGATTCTCTTGGATTTCTTTGTAGATAATCATAGAATCAATGAAAGTTTGTTTTTTCTTTTCTTGGTCTTTTATCTTTTCTATTTCTTTTTCTTAGCTTAATGCACTACCTAAGACCTCCAGTACAATGTAGATAAGAAGCACTGATAAGTGGCATTTTTATTTCATTTAACCTGTTAATACAGTGAATTAAGTTGATATACTTTTTCATATTAAATGCTTTATCATTCTTGTGATAAACCTCGTTTGGTCATGATGATGATTTTCTTCTTATACATTGCATAATTCAGTTTGCTATTATTTTTATTTAGACTTTCTACATTTGTGTTTAAGAGTGAGAGTCAACCATTATTTCATTTCTTGAACTATCCTTATCTAGTGTGGGTATCAAGGTTATACCATCTTTTTTAAAAGTTTTGGGACAGTTTGTATAAAATACATAGGTGTAAATATCTTCATATAAAAAAAATACAGTATGTATCTTTTCCTTGAATGTTTGGGAGAATTCCCCTAAACAGTAGAACAAGATTGGTGCTTCTGGGGAGGAGCCTTTGATAATTTAATTTTTCTTGGATAATTGGTCTGCTTAGTTTTTTTCTTTTTTGGACTTAGTTTTGGTAAATTTTATTTTCCTAGAAAGTTACGTGTGTTATCCACGTATCCATTCAACATACATTTGTTCCAGAGTAACAGATAATCAATTCTAAATCTTTGTTATGTTCCCTTTTAATTTTTTCTTTATGTTCATGTGCCTGTTTATTATTTTTGTTCCTGATCAATCTTGATGGAGATTTGCTTAATTTCATTAGTCTTTTCAGAGAATAAATTTTGTACCCAGGCTCTCTGGAGAAATGGCTACTTCTAGACCTGAGCCAAGGAATGTGCAAGAGAAGCTTGGGACATAGTTTAATGTCAGATTGCAGAGAAGCTATTAGAAACTACTAGGGTAAGATCAAGAAGAATCCATAGCTAACGTGAAGAGGCTGCCATTGGCCAAGGATGGGATACTTTGAGTTTCAATAATGATAATAATTGAGATGGAGAGAAACTCATAAAATATGTTTAAATATATGAGTTCATAAATGATATTTTTTAAAGATTTTTTTTTTTTAATTTTTAAGTAATCTCCTCACCCAACATGGAGCTCAAGCTTACAACCCTGAAATCAAGAGTTGCATGCTCCACCAACTGAGCCACCCATAAATGATAATTTTAAAAAATTGGCCAACTTCAGAGAATAATAGAGAATCGATTCATTATCTTGAAAACTGATTTTAAAAAGAATGGAAGAGAGAATCTAGCATTTATCCTGCCTTTTCTATATGCACTGTACCACTAGATAACCAAATAGCAGATAAAATAGAATGTCTTTTTATAAAAAGTATTCCAATTAATAAATAAAATGATGGAATTAGAAAGCTAGCACTTTGCAATCCCCAATGAACATATAAAGGCATTAAGTATCAATGTTTTGTGCTAAGATTATGAGAAGAGAGTTAGACACGTGCCTCGTGATGAAAATACACACTGCCACCCATAGCCTTGCCAAAAGGATGGACACTGAGTCTGATCCAGTCTTGGATCCAGTTGCCAATTGGCAAGAAATAGCAAAGAAAGAGGAAAAGTTTGAACCTCACCATGCATTTGCAATAATACAACCCATTCTGTTGGAAAATCTACAGGTCTAATCTACAGGCTTCTTCAACAAGTTTGTTTTATGGAAATAAAAGGGACGAAAAAGGAAATTCTAGATTAAAAGAGACTTAAAGCCTATATCAATGTTTTAATTTTTTTTTTAAATTTACTTTTTTAGTAATCTCTACACCCAACATGGGGCTTGAACTCACGACCCCGAGATCAAGAGTTTCATGCTGTTCTGACTGAGCCAGTCAGGCACCTCAATATATCAGTGTTTTTAAATTAGGAAGACTAAACTATAATGTCTAGGGATGCACATTGGGTCATAAAGCTTTTTTTTCTTTTAAAGGAAGTGATAAGCATAAAAGCCATGGTAGTGGTTAGTTGGTCACTTATGGGTAGAGTTGCCAGATTTAGAAAAACAAAACAGGGCACCCAGGACTCCCAGTTAAATTTGACTTTCAGATAAACAATGAATAATTTTTTAGCACAAGTATGTCCCAATACACTTGTTTATCCAAAAGTCAAGCTTAACTTGGCTTCCTATATTTTATCTGGCAAAATCTTCATTTTATTCAAGATGGTAATGCAGCACTCTTCCCAGCCTTCCTTGTAGCTGGGGGCCAAAGCAATTTAAATGAGGTCAAGGGGCAGGGCTTTGGGGTGGTTCTTCCAGTCTGCAGCAGAGTGGAATTGGGTATGGAATTCGCACTGTCTTGCAGTGAGCCCGTGCCTTGTACTGTGAACTTCACAAGTTCACCGGATGGTGAGATGGGGCTGGAGGTGGGTATTTCCCCTTCCTCCAGGTCAGTCAGGCTCTGATAAAACCTTAATTGGTTAGCTCGGTTCTCTTGAGGGCAGTCCCCCTGAAGAACAGAATGCTCTGACTGCTTTCCCCTTCTCCCTGCCAGAAACATGAGATTTTTTCCCAGTGTTCACTGGGACAACCTGGTAGAGCTCTTGGAGGCAAAACTCACAAAAGTGTGGGTACCCTGCCCCCCAAGCCGGAAGTTTTTAACTCTGACTTACCTGCCCTGAGCCTCCAAAATTTGTCCGTTGCAGTTGAAGTTTTCCTGTGCTAGTACTGGCTCCCACGGAGGTTTCTGTGCTTCTCTGTATCCACCTGTCTGTCTCTCTAATTTTGGAGGCAACGGTTTGCCCCGTGACCTCAGTTCTCTGAAACAATTACAAAGAGTTGTTGGTTTTCAGATCTTTTAGGTTTTTACTTGTAAACAATAGAATGGCTCCTTCCAAGCTCCTTATATGCCAGACTGTAAGCCAGAAGTCTCAGCTGTTTTTTTTTCCCTTACGTTTTTCATTTTTAGAAAAACAGGGTAACATTTAAGAAAATATTTTAAATCCCCGTAAGATGACCTACCATGTTTTCATTAATTCACATTCTCTTCTAGTCTTTGATCACATGTATACATGTTTTACTTAGCTATTATCGTTGTAAATACAGAAAGATATTTATTATATGTTTATTTAGCACATCTTAAATGTGGCCCATCATTAGAGTCTTCATAACTGTTTTTTCCGTGTTTGCTTAATATTCCACCTGGTTTATATACATCAATTTTCATACCTTTCTTCATATTGAATATTGTTTGTTTCCAACTTTTAGCTGCTGGGAGTTATTCTTCAATTTGAACTGGCTTCCACTTCTTGAACACTAAGCACTTTACATTTCTAACTAACAGATAACTTATTTACTCAAAGTTCTATAGTGAGTAAATCGTAGCCAGGATTTGAACTCATATGTTGAAACTCAAAAGCCCGTATTCTTTACTTCCATGGTATGTTGTCATTTCAACTAACTTTTGTTTTGAATGACTCCCTAGGATAAAGTCCCAGAAGTAGACTATAATTCATAATAGAAATTGTCAAACTTTTTTCCCAGTGAGAAATTGCTATTCTTTATCATTTTACTAATTTACCTTACTTCTTTTACAAATTTAATACTTTGGACTAATACTAGTTAATGTCTATTTTGTACATAAATTCAAAGTCTTTTTTTTATGTTTATTTTATTTATTTGGGAGGGGAGGGGCAGAAAGAGAATCTGAAGCAGGCTCCGGCTGTCAGCACAGGGTCTGACCTTCAGCTGGATCTCCAAAGTCAAGAGTTACACGCTTAACCAATCAAGCCACCCAGGCGCCCCCAAGTTCAGAATCTTTCAAAGTGTTTGTTTATGATTGTTTTCTTCTCATTTATATCTGTTCTTGTTCATTGCCTGTTTATAACTGTTGTCTTGATGTTTATATTTTGCATGTAAATTTTAATTTGTCAGTCTGTTTCTTCTGTTGTTTAAACGCCTTCAGGTTTTAGAAAGTGGTTTCATCAAATATCTGATGGCAAATTCTAATTTATGCTAGTTTTCCTATCATTCAAATAGCTCTTGATTTTGAGTTTATTTTTGTATATGGCCTAAGATGTCTAAACTTAATTCCAGGGACGCGTGGGTGTCTCAGTCAGTTAAGTGCCCGACTCTTGATCTCAGCTCAGGTTGTGATCTCGGGGTCATGATCTCAGGGTCATAAGTTCAAGCCCCGTGTTGGGGCTATTTAAAAAAAATAAAAAATAAACTTCATTCCAAATTGTTTGTAAGTCAGTCATCCCAATATCACTTATTCAATCACATGCTTCCCCCCATTGTTTTGAGTTGCATTGGCATAAAAAGAATATAGGCTTTTGCACAAAATCAGTTTGGGTTAAATCCTGACTCTGGGTCTTGATCCCCTTCAAGTTTAGGAGTAAGCTCTTTCCTAAGAAGAGCTAGACTATTCCCCTCTGCTTTGTCCCCAGTGCTCAGGAATGTAGCACCAACTATCATGGCAGAGTCAGAAACCTCTCCATCCAACTTCACCCTTCCATCAACCCCAAAGAGCCCTGAGCTTGGAGGAGATGCAGCTGTGGCTGAGCTGGGACCTTTACCAGAGGGAAGAAGGCACACGAGTAACTACTGATCTTATCAAAGCGGAAGCAAACAGAACTACTCAGGGCCTCCAGGAAGTGAGACAAAGGTGGAGATACTAACCATTTCTCTACACCTCTACCATACCGTGGATGGAGAAGACAACCAACTTAGTGAATAGGCTGGAAAGTCCGTTACTCTTGATTGTGTACTGTGCTCTAGCTGAATACCGTGAGCGCCTGTCCATACTGTGGGGCTGCCTGCATGTTCCCACCACGTTTGTGTCAGGAGAATGCTCTATAGGTACTCAGAACGGATCACATTTGGACCTGTTTGCCTGCTTTGTGCTGTTTCTCTCGGTGATCTTGACTGTGCCTTCCCCGCGATGTAATAACTTCTGGTTTCTCCTTAGGAAAAAGTAGACTTCAGCATGTTTTCTTTAGTGCTATGTCTTACTTTAGCTTTGTTTGTTGTTTGTTTCATACTTCCTACTGTTATTTATTTTCAGTGTTTCCAGATTTTTTAAAGTTTATATATTTATTTTGAGAGAGAGAGAGAGAGAGAGCGCACAAGCAGGGGAGGGACAGAGAGAGACAGAGAGAATCCCAGGCAATACTCTGCAGTGTCAGTACAGAGCCCAACACAGGGCTCGAAGTCACCAACCGTAAGATCACAACCTGAGCCGAAATCGAGAGTTGGCTGCTTAATTGACTGAGCCACCGAAGCACCCCTCCAGATCATTTTATTAAGGGTTGTTCTTTTGCCTTGGGGAGTGTGGTTCCCTGGCTGTGGTGCCCATTCCATTGTTCTTCACTGTCTGCATCCAGGGCATTTCTACCATCGTCGTGGTTCTGTGATTTGGATTTTCACTCCTGAACACTGGTAGGTAAGAGCACAGGGGTGATGGACTTACAGTGATGTTTCACCCACTCCACCCTTAGACATGTTGTGTCCATACACTTAATAATCACAAAGAGTCTTGGGGCACCTCAGTGCTCAGTCAGTTAAGCATCCAACTTCTGCTCAGGTCATGATCTTGCAGTTCATGGGTTCGAGCCCCACATCTGCTTCAGAGCCTGCTTCGGATTCTGTCTCCCTCTCTCTCTCTGCCCCTCCTCTGCTCATGCTCTCTCTCTCCCTCTCTATCAAAAATAAATAAACACTAAAAAAAATTTTTTAATCACAAAGAGTCTTTACATTGCCCTCATTTCTGAGCACATCTTCCCTGAAAAATTTGACCTGAGGTTTTGGGACATCATATTTTCCTTGCACTGGTTGTATTACTGCTGGATGTCCAGCCTTCAGGTCCTCATTATCTAGAAGGTGGTTCTTCTGATGGTTCTTCTGAAGGTGGTTCCTCTAGTTGAAGGTAGTCCAACAAAGAAATGAAGGAAAAATTTCCCAAAGACTTTGAAAAATAATTCTTTGCTGACATTCACTAAGACCCATTTTGGGGAAATTGATGATTCATTCTTAGAGGATGAAGAAGGTAAAGCCTAAATGGAAGCTATAAATATTCCAGAAAAGCAAAGTGGCTGCAAGTGACCCCATCATTCTTTTCTCTGAAGACTGACTGGCAGTGGAAGAAGCCTTCTCTGTGCTTATTTATTTATTTATTTATTTACGTATTCATTCATTCATTCATTCATTCATTCATTCATTCATTCATCTATTTACTTATTTATTATTTTAATTTATATCCTAGTTAGCATATAGTGCAACAATGATTTCAGGAGTAGAATCCAGTGATTCATTCCCTCCATATAACACCCAGTGTTCATCCCAATAAGTGTCCTCCTTAATGCCTCTTGCCCATTTAGCCCATCCCCCCAGCCACAACCCTCCAGCAACCCTCAGCTTGTTCTCTGTATTTATAGAGTCTCTTATGTTTTGTCCCCCTCCCTGTTTTTATATTATTTTTGCTTCCCTTCCCTTATGTTCATCTGTTTTGTCTCTTAAATTCCACATGTGAGTGAAGTCATATGATATTTGTCTCTCTCTGACTAATTTTACTTAGCGTAATATGCTCTAGTTCCATCCATGTAGTTGCAAATAGCAAGATTTCATTCTTTTTGATTGCCGAGTAATACTCCTTTGTATATATAAACCACATCTTCTTTATCCATTCATCCATCAATGGACACTTGGGCTCTTTCCAATACTTTGGCTATTGTGGATAGTGCTGCTAGAAACATGGGGGTGCATGTGTCCCTTCGAAACAGCACACCTGTATCCCGTGGATCAATGCCTAGTAGTGCAATTGCTGGGTCGTAGGGTAGTTCTATTTTTAGTTTTTTGAGGAACCTCCATACTGTTTTCCGGAGTGGCTGGACCAGTTTGCGTTCCCACCAGCAGTGTAAGAGGGTTCGAGTTTCTCCACATCCTCGCCAACCTCTGTTGTTGCCTGAGTTGTTAATTTTAGTCATTCTGACAAGTATGAGGTGGTATCTCATTGTGGTTTTGATTTGTATTCCCCTGATGATGAGTGATGTTGAGCATTTTTTCATGTGTTTGTTAGCCATCTGGATGTCTTCTTTGGAGAAGTGTCTATTCATGTCTTTTGCCCATTTCTTCACTGGATTATTTGGTTTTGGGGTGTTGAGTTTGATAAGTTCTTTATAGATTTTGGGTACAAACCCTTTCATTTTTGCTTTTGTTTCCCTTGCTTCCAGAGACATGTTGAGTAAGAAGTTGCTGTGGCTAAAATCAGAGATGTTTTTGCCTGCTTTCTCCTCGAGGATTTTGATGGCTTCCTGTCTTACATTTAGGTCTTTCATCCATTTTGAATTTATTTTTGTGTCTAGTGTAAGAAAGCAGTCCAGGTTCATTTTTCTGCATGTCGCTGTCCAGTTTTCCCAGCACCACTTGCTGAAGAGACTGTCTTTATTCCATTGGACATTCTTTCCTGCTTTGTCAAAGGTTAGTTGGCCATATGTTTATGGGCCCATTTCTGGTTCTCTATTCTATTCCATTGATATAAGTGTCTGTTTTTGTTCCAGGACATACTGTCTTGATGATTACAGCTTTGTAATACGTCCTGAAGTCCGGGATTGTGATGCCTCCAGCTTTGGTTTTCTTTTTCAAGATTGCTTTGGCTATTCAGGGTCTTTTCTGGTTCCATACAAATTTTAAGATTGTTCATTCGAGCTCTGTGAAGAATGCTGGTGTTATTTTGATAGGGACTGCATTGAATATGTAGACCACTTTGGGTAGTATCAACCTTTTAACAATATTTGTTCTTACAATGTATGAACATGGAATATTTTTCCTTTTTTGTGCGTCTTCTTCAATTTCTTTCATAAGCTTTCTATAGTTTTCAGTGTATACATTTTTCACTTCTTTGGTTAGGTTTATTCCTAGGTATTTTATGGGTTTTGGTGTAGTTGTAAATGGGATCAATTCCTTGATTTCTCTTTCAGCTGCTTCATTATTGCTGCATAGAAATGCAACCGATTTCTGTGCATTGATTTTTATATCCTGTGACTTTGCAGAATTTATGGATCAGTTCTAGCAGTTTTTTGGTGGAATCTTTTGGGTTTTCCATATAGAGTATCATATCATCTGTGAGGAGTGAAAGTTTGACCTCCTCCTGGCCTATTTGGAATGCCTTTTATTTCTTTGTGTTGTCTGATTGCTGAGGCTAAGACTTCCAATACTATGTTGAATAACAGTGGCGAGAGTGGACATCCCTGTCGTGTTCCTGACCTTAGGGTGTGCTCTTTCCTTTGTTATTAGTCTCAGACCACAAAGTCTCCGGACCCAGTTTGAGACTTATATCGTCAGTGGTTCAATTTTGACCCCTAAGGATTTCTGCTATGTTTTTGAGACGGAAACTGATACGTTTTTGCAGAATATAGGAGATTTTTCAGGTTACCTATTTATTTATAAGTATATAATTTAAATGTATAAATGTATTAACTATTTATATAACAAAATATTTATCTATTGTCTGGGTTTTAGTCTTTTAAAGTCAGGAGCTTTAGGGTGCCACCTGGGTGGCTCAGTCGGTTAAGTGTCCAACTTTGGCTCAGGTCATGATCTCATGGTCCATGAGTTTGAGCCCTGCATCGGGCTCTGCGCTGACAGCTCAGAGCCTGCTTGAGATTCTCTCTCTCTCTCTCTCTCTCTCTCTCTCTTTCTCTTTCAATTCCCCTCCCCCACTTGTGTGCATGCTCTCTTTCTCTCTGTCTCTCTCTCAAAATAAATAAATAAACTTTAAAAAATCAGGAACTTTAAACAAATGAAAACCAGCAATAACCTGGTTCTACAAGGATGTTTCTGTTAAGGCTAAGGACAAGCACTGAATCCTTTAATTGACATGGACCCAGATTGTTTGGGGGAAGTTTTCCCCCTTAGTTTGAGTGATAAATACTTTGCCACTTATTTTCATTAAATATGGTGGAAACACTTTGAAATCTGCCCCAATTCTATCAGCCCTGTTGAGGAGGCACTCAGGAAATAAAGGTTCTGAATCATGTCTTTGACATGAGGGAAATATAGGAATCAGAACATATGTTCTGTGTGCCTTTACCTTCTACCCCAGTGGGTTTCCAGGTATGACTGCATGCCAGGAACATCAGCATCAGCATCACCTAGGAATTTGTTAGAAAATGCACATTCTGGGGCCCTGTCCCAGACCTGATGAATCAAAACTTCTAGGCACGGGGTCCAGGGATCTGTGTGGGCAAGGCCTCCAGGTGACTGAAGGGATGCTCACGTTTGAGAACCACTGCTGTGGTCTGACCCCCCCAGATTCTACCTTGGGAGTGCTACTTGGAATCTGTTTCTGCTGCGGCTAAATTGAACACTACCCAGTGGTCTTTGAACGTTTGACTGATAAATTGCCCCAGTTCTTCAACATGTGCCAGAAGGGCTGGACCAGGAGTCAGGAGACTTGGTTTCCAGTCTGTTCTCACTACTAACTAGTGCTGGAGTTTTCCCTCACTGTGAAAATAGAATTTTACCATTTCACTTCCACTGCTTTCTGTGATAGGAAGATAAAATGAAATAATGGATGGTGAAAATGATTCGAAAATGTTAGCATGTAACATGTAAAAGTCAGTGTGGCGTTGATATAAAATTTTGTTCCCCTAGAACCCTTAACTCAGCTAGATTTCCGCCATTCATTGTGCTGCCTGTCACAGTGTGGCTGGGCTGTGTCACTGCAAATCCAGTCACATCCTATGAAGTGTACCACTGTAAGAGATGGCAACAAACTTAGGACTTGTGAATATAGTCCTAAATTAGGTCCTGGAAGCATAGCAAATAAAAAAACAGTTTTCATGAAGCCCACATCTTAGAAAACCTCTTTTACAGTGGGAAGCAGAAAAAAAATAAAAATGAGAAGGAAAGCAGGAAAAACACCATCCACTTACTACACAAGAATCACTTTGCTATTGTGCGACTTAAGAGCGAACCAACGTGGGCCAATGATCCTCCGTTTGTCCACATGGTGGCAGCAGCGAACCTGTAGATTCCATCTACGCAGGGGCTCTTTCTGTCCACGCAAGAAAAAGAAAGCACCTTCTTACATTAAATACCGGGGCGTTTCAGGGAGAAGTATTATTTGACTTAACTTATGAAGATAATTTCCCATTTGAGGAAAAGAGAGAGGACTTATAGTTAGATTCAAGTGTCACAATCCTTTGATTGCTCATTTGGTGTCCTAAGGTAAACTACTGTAGTCAATGGAACAGAAATAGGCCCTAATCAAAGGCCTGGTCCAAAGTTACACTTCTGTATGTCACTCTTTTTTTTTTAAGATCATAGGTGGAATTTCAAAAAAAAATGAAATCGCAACTTACCAGTTCAATTCAGAGGACTGGGTAATTCACTCGCTGTTTGGAGTTCAGCCTTGAATCTTGACACCATCATCACTTGCCACTCACAAGTGTTTTATTTACACTTGACATTTCCTACTGAGACCTCAAAAGTGTCATCGGTGGATAGGTTTGCATGAAACTGTCCAAGCTAAAACCATCGTGGGGCATCTTATTCCAGGGGCCAGTCCCAGGCGAGCTCACAACTAGCATCAGCAGAGGGGGGAACCAGAAAATAGGCGGCTTTCTAGGAAATAAAAGGTCTATTTTGGGATTTCTTTAAATTCAGATTATGTAAGTTAGGTGGAGATTGGACATTATTTCTCCTTCTGTAAAAGAATCCAGGCAAGGATATCATAAACTTCGTAAGTTTAAAACTATCTGGAACTTTACAGTGACTTGGGGGGCATCCTGCCAGATATGCACAGGAACGTATAGTGTGCTGATTCCTTACTGACTTAGCGGCTCTCTCAGCTTTGTTCCACAGGATGTGACATTTCCTTTGCTGACTTTTCCTGCCTCCTTTCCCAGTCATGGGACTGTTCTTCTCCCTGACAAGGCAGGCATGACAGGATCTTTTATTAAAATGATCCATAGTTCTATATATAAATTTTTAAATGTATATACCTGCCTCTGAAATTATCTTATTAAGAGTACCTTAATAACAATCCTTTCATTTTATTGCAAAAGATAGTATTGTACTAGTATGGCCAGGAAGGAAATACAGCTAATTATCAAGATGAATCACTTAGCAGAGTGGAAAAAAAAAGTTTGCATGTGTAAAAATAACCAGTGAGTGATATGTTACCAAATTTCCACAAAATAGCTTTCCGTGTAATTTAGACTTTGATTTCTTTTTCTCAGAGACCACAGGAACCTTCCCGACCAGGATTAGTGTCAGAGGAACATTTTTCATGATGAAATGAGATGCTGGGGCTTCTCTGGGGCAGTTAAAAGGTCAGGATGCTTGCTTAGAGATGTCACTCCAGCAAAGCTCTCCCCACCCCGTCAACAACTTCCTGTCTCCCAGATCATTCCTATTGGCATACTGTACGGACTCTGGCTTTTCCTCTGCATGAAGTGGGGAGGCATTGGAAGATTTTGAGCAGAGGAGTGTCAGGACTGACTTAGGCTTTAACCGGATCTCACGGGCTGTTCTAGAAGGGGGAGAATGGAAGCAGACAGGGCAACTGCCTGGCATTGTGAGAGACCGGGGACGGGGCCTGTGATTTTTCTCTGACTTCACTTTTTGCTGTCTTCCTCTGCCCTGGGCTCCAGCCCACTGTTCTCCTTGCTGGTTTCTTGAACCCTCTCAGCAAGTTCCCACTCAGGCCTTGTTGACCTAGCTGTCCTCTGTGCCTGGAACATTTCCCCCAGGCATCCACATGGCCTCCTCCCTCACCTTTGGCAGACCTCACCTCACTGAGACCTTTCCTGACCATACTATTTAAAATTGTCCCCCACCCAGGCCAGACCCTCGCTGCCCCCTTCCCTGTCTTTATTTTCCCTTTGCACATACTGCGTAAGGCATCCTCAGTGTTTATTTGATTGTGGTCAGTCTCCCTATACATCCTGAGTGGGGCTGCTTGAGGAAGGGCCGGGCTTGTTCATGGCTGTACCCTGACACCTATACCCGCGTCTGGGCTCGCGGTCGGATGTCTCTTGGATGTCTGAAGGGAGCACCCTCCCCACTGTGCTGTTTCCGGCAGTGAGACTCAGGGCACCCTGTGAGCCCGAGCCCCCACATCAGAGGGTCGTGGTGAGCTGAGTGGACGAAGCAGGGTGTGGGGGCACACCGTCACCCAGACGGGGCCTTCGTGTCAGGCCTTCCTGCAGTTTTAGCTCGCCTGTCAAATGCCCTCCGATGGAAGAGGGTGTGTGTGTACCTTTTCATACTGAGCACACGCCTGTACTCACGGCTGTTTATCGTCCGGGTCCTGGCCAGCTCTAGAACTACATCTATGGCTGGGTTTCCAAGAGCCCCAGGACTTCTGGAAGCTTCTTGTTCCCAGGGAGCCCCAACACCCCAGCCCACCTGTGCTTTCTGTGGTGAACCAGCACCTGGTAACCACCGGAAACCAGATCTGGATGCTGTCCTGCCCCATTAAAACTGCCCCCCTCTCCTACCCGCTGTGCCCTCCAGAGTCCCTATCTTGGGCCTTGTTGGTTTTCTTGAGACATTTGTGTAGTGCCAAATAAAGAGGGAAAGCCAGCATTTGCAAATTTGGTTAAACCGGCTGCTATTTCACCACACATCGGGACGGGCAAACTGTGGTACCTATTTTTATCATAATTACTCATTCTCTCCTACCTCATTAAGCTTGCTTCTTTCAAGCATGAATACCTGGTTAAATCTGCCTAACCTCTTATTATCACCCACCTTTGTTCACACACAAGTGATTGCCATTTACAGCCCTCCTGCCAAGCACCTTTTGTAAATAATCTACATTTTACTTTCTCAAAATAGAAAGAAATGTAATATCTTGCTGGTTCCATAGTTTTCTTGTTTTACCATTTTGCAAGTCCTGACACTTAAACTAATGTCCTCTGTCCCCAAGTAAATGGGTGACACACAGCTCTTCGTTGAGAAAGGGGATGCCGTGACCACCTCGCTGGGCCCCAGGAACTCCTGAGCTGGCTCCACCGGGCACGGGTTCACACAACTCTCCCCTCCCCCGGCCTCAGTTTCCCCACCTCTGAGTGAGGCCAGCATCTACTGCTTGAGAAATACCGGGAATGTGTCTTTGAAGATGAAAGTTTCTCCCCCAAACCATTCCCCATTATCATCATTCTGAAACCAGAGGGAGCGGAAACTAGATTTTGACCGTTAAAATTATCCCGTGCTCGTCTTCAGAGGCAAAATTCAGATAAGAAACCTTATCAATTATACTTTTGTTTCCACTCAAAATCTCATGACTGCTTGCTCAAAGGCTCCTTGTTCTAATCTCAGAACATCATTCAGGGTCCCAGATGAATGGCAACAAGTCCTGGGGTTGGGTATCTGGATGGTGCACTTAGTCCCTGGGACAAGAAGTAACAGTGTGTGAGACAAGGCCGTGGGATGAGGCCTGCTCAGCCCGACAAGTGTTTGGTTTTGCAAGGATTCAGACTGAGCCTCCCGAGTCCTTGTTCTGTTGCTGAAAATACTTATGGTTACTTTTGTTTCTGGAACTATTAAGAGAAAAATAAAAGGAAGTTTGCAGCCTGGAAAGTTTGGTTTTAAAATGCAAACACAGGAGTTATGAGTCAGACTTGGACAGGGCGTCGTTGTCTTTTTAAAAAGCAGCAGTAGGATTCCTTGATTTGTCTTTGTTATCTCGATGTTTAATCTGGATTCCTGGGCACTTGGTCAGCCCCAGCGCATCTCCACAGAGCAAGTGGCCTGGCCTTGGCACACCCCCTGGTAAATCTGTGTGTCAGGCGAGGGGCTTCAGCTGGGAGGCCAGGCTGGTTTTCAAGGAAGAATTGGAATATTCACTCTAACACGGTAACACATAACTATTGGGAATAAAAACTCCTAGTCTTGGGGAAAAAAGGCACACAGAAGTGTCAGTGTAAGTGACATAATTTTCTTCTAATTGCTTTTGGTAGGGCCTACATAGCTGGGTGTACGTCCTAGAAAATCCTCTTACGTTTTCTAGAAAATCCTCGTATATTTTCTAGAAGGTTGCATTTTATCACTGCAAAAGGATTTTATTTCCAAACGATTATGCTTTTGAGCACGAGTAGTGGAATCGCAGAGACAGAGGTTGAGAAGGTGATGATTCCCAAATTCAAGGAGGAGAAACAAAATGCTTTGATTGGGAGCCCTCTTTTTACCTATCCATAACCAAGAGTAGACACTGGCACGTAAGTAGAAGTCAGCAGCTTCTCTGCACCAAATAAAGAATGTCGTGCTAAGAAGGACTTACCCTTTATATTCATTACTGACCAAAGAAATGCAGGGAGAATTTTAATCCATCAGAGTTTTGTAGCTAGGAAAGCCGAGCTGTATTATCGGGATCGCAACAATCAGAGCTGGCGTGGATGGTTGACACGTTTGTGCGTGTGGAGGGCAGGTGGTGGGATGTGGAATATGCCACCGAATTATATAAAATAATCATGGTAGTTATTCTTGCCTAAAACTTAGGTACGTACGTGGCTAGAAAGGCGAGTAGTGACACAATGCCGTCTTGCGGAACGCTGGGGAAGACAATCATGGCAAACATCGGGTCTGTTTTGGAAACATTCTAAAACCAGACTAACACAGCGAGCCATTTTAAACGTAGCTTGCTACGTGTTTGGAGAGAAACACAGACCCTTTTATTAGGAACATGAAACAAATCTTTGAGTTGCAGTATCACGGCGGGTAGGTTTAATTGCTGAGATTAATAAGTCACAGCTGCAAAAGTTACATTCTTGGCAGGATTCTTTATTCAGCTGTTTTCCCCTTGCCTCCTTACGTTCCAGATTTATGGTCTGCATTATGTCTGGAGCCGGCAGTCAGCTTGCTCTTTTCCTCTTCGGCTGCTACGTGGTTGCCCTGGGAGTCCACACCGAGGAACCACGCGTGGCCCAGCACTCTGAGGCTGAACACTACGTGGCTGCTGTGTACGAGCACCAGTCAATCTTCACTCCCAGCCCTCTAGCACTCGTGGGCCGCAAGCAGGCCTTGGACCTAATGAACCAGAACCTCGACATCTATGAACAGCAAGTAACGACCGCAGCCCAAAAGGCAAGAAACGCTCCTGGGTTAGCCCGCGCCACAACCCCCCCCCCCCCCCCCCCCCAGCTTGTCTAGCAGAACAGGGCGAATTGCTCTCTGGCTCTCCGTCAGTGGCTCCCGCAGCCCTTCTGGAAAATTAGTCCAGCTGGTAAAGTGGAGCTGAAGTAGTCAGGTGGCTGGGGTCTCGCTGCTCAGTGGTCCACGGACCAGTGGCATCAGCAGCCCTCTGGAGCCTGTGAGAAATGCAGGACCTGGGGCCCGCCCGGACCTGCTGAATCAATCAACATCATAGCAAGATCCCCAGGTGCTGCTTTTCCCCTCATGTCTGAGGAGCCCGGAGCTCAGTCCCTGGTTCTCAAAACTGGCCGTGCAGAGGGAGTGCTCAGCCAGTCGTAAACTAAGTGGGTGCCTGTATGCCATACCCGCAGAGGCAGATGGGGTGTGGATTGAGCACTGGGAGTTCTAAGGCTCCCCAGTGGATTCTGATGTGCAGAAAATTCTAGAAACTTCCAGGCATGAGGGTCTCTCCTGCTCTCTGAGGCATTCAAAATAGTAAGCATCTACAGAACTGCTGTTTTCCACCTTCAGTCTATTTGGGGCTCATTTCTCGTCTCTGTTCCAGACCATGAACAGTTTGAGACCTCAGTCCAGACAGAACGGAGGTGGACAGAGGGAGGTCTTTGCCAGCCTTTGTGAAGGCTTCCTGCTTGGCCTGCATTTCCCACTTCTGCCAGGAAGGGTGGGGCAGAGGGGCAGTGTCCGTGCCAGACGTGACCATAACAAAATGCCCTGTTGGGAAACCCATAACCAAAGGGAAATTTGGACTTTCACCTGGTGTGTGGTGACCAAGCCCAGTCATGTGAGGAAGCCCTGCTCTGCCTTGACAGGAGGTATACTCCACGTGAGCAAAACTTCCCTGTGCCGGTGAGTCTGGAGGGCAGGACAGTTCGGGCCAGCAGGTCCTGCTCCAAAATAGTTCCTATCTGTGTTCAGGGTACTCAGGATTGCCTGGATGGCCACTAGCTATTGCTGCATTTTAAAATTCTACCTCATTACATGTGTATGTGTATATATGCATATATAAAATTATAGGCTACCTTTTAGAGATATACATATATATAGGGGCGCCTGGGTGGGTTAGTAGGTTAAGCATCTGACTTCGGCTCAGGTCATGATCTCGTGGTTCGGGAGTTCAAGCCCTGCATTGGGCTCTGTGCTGACAGCTTGGAGCCTGGAGCCTGTTTCAGACTCTGTGTCTCCCTCTCTCTCTGCCCCTCCCCTGCTCACTCTCTGTCTCTCTCAAAAATAAACATTAAAAAAATTAAAACAGTATACACATATATAAGGCTAATATTGGAAGAGAGTTTAAGACCTTGTCCAGCTTCTTCTGATGGGTGATACTCCTCTCTCATTCAAAGCCCCACATCCAGTCTCTCCTTGAACACCTTCTGTGGCCCAGAACGCACTGTCTGATGAGAGCGCGGGAGCTTCTGGCAAGGTTTGCCTTTCAGTGAACAACAGTTTGCCTCCCGGCAACTGCCACCCGTTCTGTCCTCTTAGCTAAACAGAACAGACCGAGGAACTGACCATGGCGGGTTGTCTTCCACAGGAGGACAGCCGTCATGCTCCACCCCCCCCAACCCAGCATCTCTTCTCCAGGCTGTATGTCCCTTTTACAAAGATTTCCCAGATGATCTCTGTGCCCAGAGCCGTAGGAAAGTCTCCGTATTCAAGGGCAGAGTGGAGGAGATGTAGCACCGTTCTCATTCGAGACTTTGTCCCCAGAAAGCTGTTGGCAGCCACATCGCACTGTGGATTCATAAGGCATTTGCTGCCAACTCACACTCCCAAGTCTTCTTCCCACACACAGACACACGTGCCACTCTTGCCACCCAGTACTTACAAGGTTAACTTCTTTAACCTGAACACACGACTTCACATTTATGCTGTTACATCTCATCATTCCAGCCTGTTCGGCTATTTGGGGATCTTTACTGACATCCT
This sequence comes from Puma concolor, assembly GCF_028749965.1. Lineage (NCBI taxonomy): Eukaryota > Metazoa > Chordata > Mammalia > Carnivora > Felidae > Puma > Puma concolor. The sequence goes on along the minus strand of NC_141675.1, from coordinate 26,052,210 downwards.
GCATATCAGTTACCTTCACGTCATTCACACATTTGATACACACCTCATTTATGTTTACGCTGAAGTCAGTGTAAAAAAATCCCAGGCTGTGCCCTTAGACCTCCTGATGACACAGATCCACTCGAGACCATTCTGTGCACAGAGGTGTTTGCTTGCATGGTGCTGAAATACGAGCCATCCCTCGCTTCTCCATCCTGTCCACAAGACCATTCTAAGAGGTTGGGCAGAGGCCATGCTGAACTCCGGAGACTGTGACGGTGGTATTCCCCTGCCTTCCAATAACCTGCCCCCAAAGGAAACCTATAACATGTTTTTGTTGAGCCCATGCTGCCTGCAAGTCATCATTCCTTCTCTGTTTGTGGTCCAAGAGAACAGATTGTTTATCTGATCATTTCTTAGTGCTTACAGATCTCTCGGCTTCCCTGCATGGTTTTATGCGTTCAAGCAACTTCTATGACAAATTGATGCCAAGCATGTGTCAGAATTTTAGATCAAACTTGCTGGAAGGCAAGGATTCCCGAACTAGCCAACTGAAGTATTTCTCTCTTGGCAGAGATATTTATAGGGAAGAAAAGGACTCCAACTTAAAGATATTAGCTGATCCATCAACTGGGTTGGCAACCTTAATTCCTCAGGAGTTCTTGACCTCATTGAAGTCTCTCTGAAAACTCCTCATTTATCAGGGATGCTAATTGCTTTCTAGATGGATTGATAGTCACATTAGATCCAGCGTTCTACCCTGGCTCAGGTTGGCTCCTCTTCTTATTCCTAGAAAATATGTATTTAGGAAATGCAATTTAACTTCAGTATTAATCTAATATGTATACATAACATAAATGGTATTGTCCATAGGAAACCATTCAACATTCTTGGGGAAAGTTTTGTTTTTAATAAAGGAAAACATTTGTCCAAGTATAATTTTCAAAAAGTTAAAACATGACTCCTGGGGTGCCTGAGTGGCTCAGCTGGTTGGGCGTCCAGCTTTGGCTCGGGTCATGATCTCACCATTTTTGGGTTCGAGCCTTGTGTCGGGCTCTGTGCTGACAGCTCAAAGCCTGGAGCCTGCTTCAGATTCTGTGTCTCCCTCTCTCTCTGCCCCTCCCCCGCTTGCACTCTGTGCCTCTCTCTCTCAAAAATAAAAACGTAAAAAAATTTTTAAAACCTCTTACACAAATATAGAACGAACATGTGCCAAAACTGTCATTTAACTCACTGATCTAATGAAGAAATCAGTCAGATGGTAAACCTGGCTCAAAAGAGCATCGGAGGAACATGAGTGTGTGTATCAGTCAAATGAATGTTGAAATGAATTTGCTCGTGTGTACAAAACTGGCTAATGTCCTATAGAGCAATACAATTGCAGTCTGGGGTGATCTAATATTAAATAACAAAGCCTAGCAATAGTACATTCACTAAATAATCCTTGAGTGAGCCTCTTAAATAGCAGCCTAGTATTTAGAAAGGCAAACATCTTGCTTTATTTCCAAGTTTGTGATAATTTTGCTTTACCGTGTGCTGTAAGGTGACCAATCTTAACACTCTACCAGGAGGAGCATACATTGGTATAATCTTTCTGGAGGGCTATTTGGCAATGTAAACAACTGAAAACTCTTCCTGTCTGTGAGCCCGTATCTTCACTTACAAGACTTCATTCTGAAGAAATCATCAGACACCTAAACACTTGTGTATAATACTCATTAAGTGTTTTGAGCACCCTGTATGCAGATGGTCACCAAAAGTTGGGAACAATTCAGATGTCCGCTGATAAAAGATGAATTATGGTGTTCTCTTAAATATAATGTGGCCATTGCAAATGGTATTTTTGAAAGTATCTTGGTAGTCTTGATGCTGTATGTAGTGAGGAAAGTCAAGATGGAAAACTATTTATGTATTTTTTTAAAATTTTCTTTAAAAGTAGGCTCCATGCTCAGCGGAGCCCAGCGTGGGGCTTGAACTCATGACCCTGAGCTGAGATCATGAGTCTGATGCTTTACCACTGCATCACCTAGGTGCTCCCGAAACACCATGTATTTATCATTATCGCAATTATATACACACACACAGACAAAATAAAAATAGCCAAGATATTAACTAAACTAATATTATCTGTTCTCCAAGTTTTCTACAGTTACACTTTCGAAGCTTTTTTAGCCAGAATAAAATATTATAAAGAGTTTGCAGTGCATTCCAGAAATAAGTGACTCAAATTGCCTCTTATTTTAGATTACTCATACCTTCTCTGCCTTCCTCCTCCACCTTTCACTCTGGAGCAATGTTCCAGGCTTCGCATTTTAAGCCGTGTAAGTGGAGAGCAGCAGGAGAATGAGGCCCTGATGCTGGGAGCTGAGGGTGCCCCGTTTGTTTGGATTTCATTCGGTTAATGTGAACATCACAGGGAGCCCCAGGCTATCAGTCAGGAAACCTAGATTGTCTCCAGGTGTGGGACAAAGCCTGGGGAGTGGTTAGGATTCGGAAAAGGGCCTCCTAATTCCCAGTTGGAGAACTTCAAGTTAGAGAAAGTCCTTATTTCTAAAATGAACACACTTGAATTTTACCCACCAGCCCAGTGAAGCAGACTTTTTAGGAGTGGGCCCCAGCATCACCCCTAAACCAAGTATTTTTTCAGGAGCTCCCCGTCTGATTTAGATGCACAATGAGTGGAAACCACTGGATTGGAGACACCCCATCTGTTAACAAGCCCAGTATTCAAGGCCTTTGTACTGTGCCACCACCAGGAACTCCAAACCTCTCCTGATTGTCTGCTTGGCAAATTCCTGCTTTCTGCTCCAATCTCACTCATTCCCTCCTTCCCTAACATGAGGTATGGTTAATGGTGGTTTCTAAATCCATCTGTCTTTGTTACCTGACAATGAGGCCAAGTGAGACAGTTTCCCCAAGACCAAGATCCCTGATGAGAGTCCAGCCACCATCTTAGAACCTCTGGTTCCTGGCACAGTACAACTATCTGATGGCTGTCCGACGAGTGAATGAAAGAATGGACAAGTGAAAGAAGGGGTGTTTCCTGTTATCGGATAATATACCATACTTTGATGTGTTTGACCTACAGGGTGTACAGATTATAGTGTTTCCAGAAGATGGCATTCATGGATTCAACTTTACAAGAACATCTGTTTACCCATTTTTGGATTTCATGCCGTCTCCCCAGCTGGTCAGGTGGAATCCTTGCCTGGAGCCCCACCGATTCAATGACACAGAGGTAAGGGAGGGTCCCAGCCTTCCTCCTCCGTAGACTGAAGGCATGCAGAGATGAACCAAGCCAGGGGCCAACAGCCAAGACAGGTTAAATGAGACCGAAAGGAGACCCTAGGTTCCTAAAAATAAAATCTGAGCTCCCCAAACTCCCTGTGCCACATATTCCATCAGTTAAAGAGTGTCTGGTATTATGGGGCATTTACTCATCTCTGGATCGTTCTATTTATTAATTACACAGGACATACAAGAATATATACTTAGAAAACAAACGAATCAGAAGTAAAAAAAAAAATTAAAGTCCCATCTTCACACACCCCACCAATTACCCTCCTTCTCTTCCTAGAGAAACTGCCATCAACACTTTGATATGCATCCAACTATATTCTTTTCTATTCATTTCATAGTTATTGACATCCTCTTTATTAGCATGCTGTATGCTTTTGTAAAACCCTTGCTATTATAATGTTTCAGTCAATATCCTTGTACATGTATCTTCATAAATATGTCCAAGTTTTTCTGTAAGGTAAGATTCCTAGAAATGGAATTTCTCAGCGAAAGGATATGCACATTTTGAATTATTTTAAAGACTACCAAATTTCCCTTTTGAAAGACCTTCATTTCATTTTACATCCCTTGTGATAGTCTTGAGTGCCTGTTTCCCCACCTTTGGTCAATGCAAGATGGAATAATATCTTGAATTTTTGCCAATCTTACGAAGGTGCAGAATGAGATCTCATTATTTTCATTTGTGTTTCCTCATTACTAATGAGGTTGAGTATCTTCTCAGATGTCCATTGGCCATTTGTATTTGTGCTGTGAATCACCTGTTCATATTCTGTGCACTCTTCCAGTAGTGTTTTTTCTTTACTGATTTATGATAGCTGTTTACATATTATAGACACAATACAGGTACTTTTCTATTTTAAAATTATAAGGCAAATGGCAGGATTTTAAAAATTCATTTACTTATGCCTTTTTTTTCCTTTAGGTCCTCCAGCGCCTGAGTTGCATGGCCATCAAGGGCAATATGTTCCTGGTGGCCAATCTTGGGACCAAGCAGCCTTGCCATAACAATGACCCGGGGTGCCCACATGATGGAAGATACCAGTTTAACACAAATGTCGTGTTCAGCAACAACGGAACCCTTGTTGACCGCTATCGCAAACACAACCTCTACTTTGAGGCAGCTTTTGATACCCCTCTCAAAGTGGATCACATCATCTTTGATACCCCTTTTGCTGGCAAATTTGGCATCTTCACCTGCTTTGATATATTGTTTTTTGACCCTGCCATTAGACTCCTCAGAGACTCTGAGGTGAAGCACGTCGTATATCCTACTGCCTGGATGAACCAGCTCCCACTCTTGGCAGCCATTCAGATTCAGAGAGCTTTTGCCATTGCCTTTGGTATCAACCTGCTGGCTGCCAACATCCACCACCCATCTCTGGGGATGACCGGAAGTGGCATACACAGCCCTCGGAAGTCCTTTTGGCACCATGACATGGAAAACGCCACTGGTCATCTTATAATTGCACAGGTAGCCAGAAATCCACTGGGTCTCATTGGTCCAGAGAATGCCACAGGTAAAATGAACCCATCTCGTAGTAAGTTTTTAGAAATCTTGGCAGGTGATCCATACTGTGAAAAGGATGCTCAGGAAGTCCATTGTGATGGAGCCACCAAGTGGAACATGAACACTCCTCCTGTGTTTCATTCGGAGATGATGTATGACAATTTCACCCTGGTCCCTGTGTGGGGAAAGGAAGGCTACCTCCGCGTCTGTGCAAACGGCCTCTGCTGTTACTTGCTTTACCAGCGGCCCACTTTGTCCAAAGAGCTGTATGCCCTGGGGGTCTTTGACGGTCTTCACACTGTGCACGGCACTTACTATGTTCAAGTTTGTGCCCTGGTCAAGTGCGGGGGTCTTGGCTTTAACACCTGTGGGCAGGAGATCACAGAGGCCACAGGGATATTTGACTTCCACCTATGGGGGAACTTCAGTACTTCCTATATCTTTCCTCTGCTTCTTACCTCAGGGATGTCCCTGGAAACCCCTGATCAGCTTGGCTGGGAGAATGAGTACTCCTTCCTGAGCAAGAGCGGACTGTCCTCTGGCCTAGTGACGGCAGCTCTCTACGGGCGGCTGTATGAGAGGGACTAGGGCAGTGTGGGGTGGGCAGCCCTGCACTTGTCCAGACCACAGCTCACAAGCACTGGGACCACCTCTCTGCCCCACAGCCCGTTGTGGGAGCTGTGGGATGAGGTAGGAGAGGCACCTTCCCCCATTGTCTTTTCCTCTTTGACGTGGATTATCCAGTCTTTTCTGGTATTCCCTGCTCCCGTTTCTCTTTTTCAAGCCATATCTTCCTCCAGCAAACCTCTCATTATACAATTGGTTTTAAGAGCTAAAATAAAGATGCCAGTTTATATTTTACACATCCACAAAACAGTGGGTTTTGTGTGTGTTTTCCTTGTTCTTATTGTTCATGAAGTGAGACCCAGGACATACGAGTATCTCACAAGCCTCACCTTCTAACATAAGAAACAAACTCTCAGAGCAAAACCTGTTTTAGAAATGGCTGCGTGGGTCCTTTTCCATTCTGGATGAACAGAATTCGATCCAGATGAAATGGTAATGCCAGAGCCACCAGCAACATTAGAAATGTGTATCTTGAAGCAGCTTTTAAAAATAGAAGGGAAGTTTCTCTCCCATATGCCTTTCCATCAGTAAATGGAATCTGTCAGGCAGGGCTCATAATAACTGGAAAAGAGTGCAGTGCCTCAGAGAGAAAGAGAGGCTGGAAACAAGTGCTGAAGAGAGGGGCAGCAGAGGGAAAGTATGAGTAAGAGGATTCTTTCTGCACAACATGTCTCATCCAGGGATTCCAGGGACCTAAATAAATCATGCTAACTTTGGGCAAGAGCCTTTCAGTTGCCCAACTGCGCAGGATGGAACGATGCAGGCATGATTCCATGAACAGTCCCCAGAGGGCCTACCCTTTGAGAGAGGCATCACGCCTCTTGAAGAAAAGTTGCAAGAGCTGCCATGGAGGTTGGCCCTCTGGAGTCATTCATTAATCTGATCACACAACAGGTGTTTTTGGAAAGCCCACCAGGTGCAGAGCAAGGCCCTCCCACAATAGGAGTTCCAGATGCAGAACCAATGTAATCAGTGAGGGAAGACATTTTTAGGCCACTAATTTCTGTATTATTTGTAGCCAACATTTCAAAGTCATTTTGACTCAATGCCTAGTAACTCAGATAATTTTTAAGTAGGAAAATGAATAATTTTTAAGAAGATGGATAATTAGCCTTCTGTGATTTGCCTCTTCCATGGTGTGGCTGCTTAGTTTTTTTTAATTAGGTTTTTTAAAGCAGTGTGTGCATATATATAATTATACAAAGTAAAAAATGGGATTCCTTCCCCATTCCCTTGCAGCATAGCCTTCTAGACCCCTTTTCTGGCTTTTAGGCAGAGTAAAGAGTACAGACCCTGGTCTCAAGACTGTCCAGGCTCACATCCTTGGCCTCACGGCTTACTCTTCACTGCATAGACCTTGGGCAACTTATTTAAACCCTGTCACGCTGTGGTCTTCTCATTCATATAATGTGCGTTGAATAATCCATGTGGGAATGATCCAAAAAAGCAAAACCCCTGCTGATTCACTGCTCACTCGCAAAGGTTTGGAGTGAGTCACATCTTTAGGGAATAAGCAGGAAGAACTCAGAATTCCTGAGGAAGGCCTGGGAAGTCCTCCTGGAATGGGAGCAGGACCCCTCCCACCAATGGCAGAGCCTGCCTGCCGTCCCCAGTGCAGGACCTGCCAGGAGGAGTGAGCTTGTCTCTCCGGATGTGGCTGTCTGCCACCCACTTAGCTCCCTGCCCCAAACACCAGGGAAATAGAAATCATCTTAAAAATGCATATTGTTGCTTCATGCCAAGAGTTTTCAAGTCAGCCTGAGAAAGAGACGTACAGAGACAGTAGACCTAAATACAGACTTGGTGGAACTACTCCACCCAGTAAGCACTTATGAAGCACCTGCTGGATACACATTCTGCCCTTCTGAACAGAGCACCTAGAACTTTCCCTGAGTTACTTTCTATTGACAAGTTAGAACCAATTGTTTATGAAGTAGAAATGAGGGAAGATATAAATGATGGGGGTAACACAAAATTATTTTTATAATAAAAAGAAGTAGCTGCCAGATGGCAGAACAAAGAGGAGGATGGGAAAATGAGTAAAATGAATCATTTTCAGGAAAAAAAAAAAAAACACCTATGACTAATGGTTGTGACATGCTTTTGTCAACTGTAATCCTGAAATTCAAGGAAACAAGTGGTAATCTTGACCATAACATAGAGGCAGGAAATCAAATGTATTTTTGGTCAAATCAGACTTGGGGGAAGTCGGTTGGTCCATGTGGTTTCTCATGTAGGTGCAGCCGTGCCTGTCTGTGGCTTTCCTCACAGAGGAAGTGAGAGGCACAATGAGCTGTGTTCACACTGGACTTAAAAAGGCCTGTTCCTAGAGAAGGCAAAATCCACAGCCTGATCACAGACTGTCAATGCTGGTGCCCACCGCCCCCTCCTGCAGGGAGAGACCGCCTGCCCATGGCCCTGCTAAGGGAAACCCACCCGGACCACCCCTTACCCATAGGTGGCCCTGCTCTGTACCTTGTGGCCCCATCCCCTGGCCATCACGCATTGAACCGGGAGTATGCACCTGACCCCAGACCAGCTAGCCAGCCTGGCACCGGAGCTCTGCCCAGAGAGGGAAAATCTGAGTCAGCTGCATGGATTCCCAGTGAAACTCAGAACTGCTCAAACACCCAATTACCCACTAGATGAACAAATGGTTTCTCAACAAAGTGAATGTACATAGGGCAAAACTTTTTAAAAAAAGTTTTAGCAGTATGAAATGTTGCATAAAAAGGCTCTGATTTAAAATAAATGCTGATATGACATGAAGATCTGTTGAGTAGGATTGCTGTGGAGGCCTTTGGTCTTTTACTGTCATGTCTTCCTCCTTGTGTTGATTGCCTATTCCCACATAACAAATCTTAGTGGCTTAAAGCGATCGTGAACATGATTAACTCACGCAGTTTCCATGAGTCAGGAATCTGGGAGTGGCTTAGCTGGGTTGTTCTAGCTCAAGGTCTCATAAGGCTGCAGTCAAGATGTGAGCTGGAGCTGTGGTCAGCTGAAGGCTTCACTGGAGGTGGAGAACGTTATCAACAACTGTGTTCCCCAAAAAGATGCGTTGAAGTCTTAACCCCCATACGTCATAATGTGATCTTATTTGGAAATAGGGTCTTTGTAGATGTGATTAAGATGAGATCACACTTAAATAGGGTGGCCCCTTAATCCAATGTGACCCGTGTCCTTATAAGAAAAGGAGAAGATTTAGACACACAGGGAGAAGACAGCCATGTGACAACACAGGCATAGTGGAGGGATGCATCCATGAGCCAAGGAACACCAAGGATTACTGAGAAACATCAGAAGCTAGCGGAGTCAAGGAAGGATTCTCTCCTACAGGTCTCAGGAGGAGCATGGCCCTGCTAACACCTTGATATTGGACTTTTAGCCTCCAGAACTATGAGGTAGTAAATTTCTATGTTTTAAACCACCCATTTGGTGGTACTTTTTTATGGCAGCTCTAGAAAACTACTACCCATCAGTTTGGTGCAGCCACATGGCTGGCTGCTGGCAGGAGGCTCAGTTGCTCAACACAGGGTCCTTCCTATAGGGCTATTTGGCTGTCCAAAGTGGCAGCTGGCTTCCCATGGAGCAAGTGATCCAAGGGAGACCAAGGTAGAAGCCACAGTGTCTATTATGACCCACGCTCAAGTCACACTTTATCATTCCATACTATCTTCTTGGCTTACCCAGATCAGCCTTGCTCATTGAAGGAGGGGACAGGACACAGGCCAGGAGATGAGGATACTGGGCACCATCTTGGAGCTGGTTACCAAACCCCTCAGTCCAAATCCTGCTTCTCTTTTTCCTCGCCTCTCTGAAGTTCCTACCCTACACAACCTGCCCCCTGCCTGTGCTGAGCCCCACGCTGACCCCGCACTATGAATCCAGCTCCCTGATTCCGCCATGGCCAAATTCTCTCAATTCCCTGATATGCTGAGCACAATGTGGCCTTAGCAATGTTGTCTTTGCTAAAATGCCTCTTTTGATGGGGAAACTCCTCCATCCTTGAAGGTCCACTCCATGAAGCACTCTGTGAATCTTCTTCCACCGAATTGACTTTTCCTGTTCCCAGAGCCCTTCCCCATCGGGCCGTAATACTTATCCAGGTCTTCTCTGCCAGGATGTGAGCTGCACCAAGAGTATCTGCCCTGTAGTGAGTGACAGCTTTGTGCTGGATGTGGCACATAAATGACTCCCTTAACTTTCTCCATGAGCCTTAAAGAAGGCTTGATATGGCCATCTTGCAGATAAGGAAAACTGACAGAGATGCTAATGAACTGCCCATGTGCTGATTAGAGCTGGTGCTGGAATGTGCATCTTCCTCACCGTGACTATGGAGATGCCATCTGAGAACACAGTCCATGTGCTACTAATGTTTGTGTCTATGGCTCCTGGCACCCCTCTGTGGTTTTTAAAATCTGGGCTCAATACATGGTTGCTGAATGAATGAGTGAATGAATGAATGACTGAGCAGTCACCAAGCATGCTTATTTCATTTAGACAGGCTGAAACAACAAAAGAACAACAATTTTTTTCTCTTTTGAGAGTTTTCTAGCATTGAAGTAAAAATCTAACAGTTAAAAATAAAATTACCAGTAGATCAATGAGCTGCTAGGAGTCATGTATGTGTAACTCTTTTCACGATTTTTTTATTTTTTTTTGGTTTGAGCAAAAATTATCATTTATTGACTTATGTAACTGAAGAGTCTACAGAGTAGATCTCTTCAGGCATGGCTGGATTCAGGAGCTGAAACAGTCTGTGAACAGCGTCTGTGTGTGTATGGGTGTATGTAGTATGTCTGTACTTGGCGTTCTTTATCAGCTTCCTTCCCAGACAGACTCCCCATATAGTGGTAATGATAATGGCCACCACAGCCCGAGGCGTCATCTGATGCTTTAGCAACCCCTAAGGAAAGAGCTTCTCTTTTCACAAAGTCCCAGAACTGAGCCTTCCTGGCTCTGCCTTGGGCCACATGCCCAATCACTGTTCAGAGGGCCATGATATTCTTATTGGCCTGTTGGCCAGCAGCGAATCCCAGGCCCACCTGGAGAGTGAGGGATCATGGGCATGGCTCTGACAAGACACAGGAAGTGGGCAGGGCTGGATCCCCAAAGGAACGCTGAGGCAGGGTGGTGGGTGGGATATGCTTGGGCAGAAACAGTAGATGTCCACCAGGCCTGCTTCCTCTGAGCATAAATTTCTCTCTGACACTAGTTGCATGCTGTTTCAGTCAGGGTCATAGCAGGAAGGAGATTGCACACCCCATTAACACAGAGGAGTAATAACAGAGCAATTTACACAGGTGTGGGCAGGGGTTATAGGGAAGCCTGCAAAGGGCAGTCCAATATTCAGGGGCTAGCAATAACAGGAGCCATTAGCCTCCCAGGCCTGAAGGTATGAAGGGCTCAAGTGGTTACAGAATCAGAGGAGGGAAGGAAGCTGTATGGAGAGAGCAGCCCGGCAGGAGCTGCAGCCTTTAGAAGGGAGATCCAGGCAGACTACAGTGATCTTACACAGAAGGAGGCCAGGCAAGAAGTACCATGTCTTTTCTCTCTTCTGCTACCCTTTCATCACCTGCTGCTGCTTCCTATTGGTTGGACCCAACAGCAAGGCAGAGAACAAGAAAGTGCAGCTGGTGCTGTCTGCAGAAGTCAGTGCTACAGTCACACAACAGGATGGAGAAGGGGGGAGTGTGTAGGGAGGAAACTGCAGCACATGATGCTCCCAACACATTCTGGGAGCTTATGAACAAGTTCATTTGAGAGAGGGAGTCAGGGAAGAGACAGCCCTGTGGACAAACAGGTTTCTTAATGAGCATAACCATGGTAGCCACTCTTAACATAGCTTCCACTGATCCCTATGGACCCTCTTGTGTGGTGCCTTCCCACATTGTTCCATGGTTGTTCTATGTGACCACTAGAACATGGCAGACACAATGTCCTGTTATTTTCTGAGATTAGATATCAAAGATCCTGTGGCTTCTGTCTTGGTTGCCTACCTTCCATGTTGGATCACTTGCTCGGGGGAAAGCCAGCTACCATGTCTCACGGAGCCTTATGGAAAGGCCCATTTAGCAAGAAACTGAAGCCTCCTGTTGCTAGCCCCATAAGTGAGCTGTGTTGCAAGTGGATCCTCCAGCCCCAGCCCAGCCTTTAGATAACTGCCACCCTGGCCAATGTCTTGACTACAACTTTCTGAGAGACTCTCAGCCAAAACAACCTAGCTACGCCACTCTCGAATTGCTAACCCTCAGAAACCTTCAGATAAATGTTTGTTGTTTTAGGGGTACCTGGGTGGCTCAGTCAGCTAAGCATCTGACTTCAGCTCAGGTCGTATCTCACAGCTCGTGAGTTTGAGCCTCGGGTCAGGCTCTGTGCTAACAGCTCAGAGCCTGGAGCCTGCTTCAGATTCTGTGTCTCCCTCTCTCTCTCTGCCCTTCCCCCACTCATGCTCTCTTTCTCTCTCTCTCTCTCTCAAAAATAAATAAACATTAAAAAGAAAGAAAATTAGGGGCGCCTAGGTGGCTCAGTCGGTTGAGCATTCAACTTTGGCTCAGGTCATGATCTCAGAGTCTGTGAGTTCGAGCCCCGTGTCAGGCTCTGCGCTGACAGCTCAGAGCCTGGAGCCTGCTTCAGATTCTATGTCTCCCTCTCTCTCTGCCCCTTCCCTGCTCATGTTCTGTCTCTCTCTGTCTCAAAAATAAATAAAAACATTTTAAAAAATTAAAAAAAAAAGAAAATTAAAAAAATGTTGTTTTAAGCCTCTAAGTTTGGGGGTAATTTTTTACGCAACGATAATGAATGCAGTAATCTTCTGACAGCACCTCAATCCCCTGCCAAAATTCCAATGCATCTGATGCTCCATCTTCCAGCTGTCCTGACTACTGCCCCTTTACAGGTCTCTCTCCCACTATATATGATACAAGTGCTACTAGTAGTTATTATCTGCTGGACTAGCTCAGAAATAACCTTTCTTTTCTCATGGTTTTGAAGAGTGAAGTGCACCTGGGCAATATTCTCAAATGGAGGGAGAAAACCACAAAGAGGGGCCCACAATGAGCAGATGTTGGCTGCTTTGAAATTGGAAGTTCTAGAAGAGGCATTCTGAGAGTGGCCAGGAAAATCTTCCTGTCTCCAGAATTACCTAACCCTCCGCCCCCCTCCCCACACCCGCCCCGTTCCCCCAGCCTGGCATCATACAGACAGTGGTTCTCAAAGGGTGGTCCCAACCCAGCAGCACTAGCGTCACCTGGGAACTTGTTAGGAACACAAATTCTTGGGCTCTGGGGACAGGTCCCATCAATCTGTGTTTAATAAGCTTTCAGGTGATCCTAATCAAGTGTGAGACCATTACTCCAGTGCTGTGCATTTTTCAAAGCATGTGTGCACGCCTTAGTAATCAGCTCCCCATATCAGTTCTCTGAAGGGGGCAAGTGTGTCCATTTTAAAGAAGAGAGAACTGAGGCTTGGATGGGAAGTGCCTTGCCCAAGGCTAAACCAGTATCCTAGCATCAGAGCTAGAGCCTGGAATCCCCACCCCAGGACCGAGGCATAGCTAGTTTCCAAATGACCAGTTCAGAACACTCTTCTCTCCTATCCTCATGCTAGTTTTCAACCCATTATTTCCCTTTCTGTGGGACTTTTTTTGTCACCCAAATACATTACTCTACTTTTCTTTGATCAAAGACAAATCAGTGTGGGGAAAATATGATCTATAGTTAAGGAATTGCCTTGCCTCAGGTTGTGTGTAACTTTGAAAGTTCACAAAAGGCTTCATGGGAATGCAGAAATCTTATGGAAACTATCTGCAGATATTTTTAAAAAATTTTTAACGTTTATTCACTTTTGAGAAACAGAGAGAGACAGAGTGTGAGTGGGGGAGGGGAAGAGAATGAGGGAGACACAGAACCCAAACCAGGCTCCAGCACAGAGCCCGATGTGGGGCTCGAACTCACAAACTGCGAGATCATGACCTGAGCCAAAGTTGGACGCTTAACCAACTGAGCCATTCAGGAGCCCCAATCTGCAGATATTTTCAGTATGATCCCTTTATTCAGTTCCAATGGAAGAAAACTGGCATGGAACGCTTTTGAAATCTTTTAATCTGGTGCTTCAACATTTTGAATAAAATATATAAGATGGTTGCTTGTTTTTATGCTTACTGGACATGCCTGTACTAAACCTTCCATGCAAGTCAGATGATTGGTTTTATCAATACTTTCAGTGTTTAAAATTTCTGATATATTACCACCTGATTTGGCAGAATGAAATTCTTGATGCTGTGCCCTTTAACTTCAAGACTTGTTTTGTAGTTTATCTCATGAGTCCCGAGTTTATTGCCATAGGGTCCTGATGTGATAACTAAAGATACTACTACATTGAAAGTAAAGACACTGCCTTTCTCATTTCCACACTCTAAATATTCCTACAGAACCTGTAAATGGTCAGCATTTACATTTTCTCTGAGTACTGGAATGTTTAAAGTGGTATGTATTGATCTCAAAGAATTGTAGGGTTCCTAAAATGATTCCTGAATAATCAAATAAAGATAAAATTATGTACAGTGTGATTTTAAGATAAGATATATTTGGGGATTCTAAGTCTTTAAAAATTATTGACTCAATTATGAATATCTTGCAGCTCATAAAATCAGGTGTGAAAATTAAGTGTTAACTGCACATAAAATACTGTGATAGAAACTGTACAGTTTGTAAACACATAAGAAAAGACTATTACCTTTAGAGAGAGCTTACCACCTAAGGCTCATTTAAACATGGGATTTACACATGCGCGCGCGCGCACACACACACACACACACACACACACACACACACTCACCCCAAGAAATCAGTAAAGCATATTGTGGTAATTTATTTTCCAAAAATGGCTGCAACATTTCCAGTGCTGCTTGTTCCTCCAAAACTTTGCCATTCTCCATCATGAGATCTATGCTCCTTCTCTTGACCCTGGGCAGGACTTCATAACTGCCTCCATGAATGTAGTGTGGCAGATGTGACACAGTGTGGCAGACATGACTTCCAAATCTAGGTCTTATGGCTCTAGGACTTATATGGCTCCTGTCTGGTTCTTTCTTGGGGATTTCACTCTTGGCACCTAACCACACTCCAAGGAAATGAAGGCCGCATGGGGAGATTCATGTGGAGAGAAACTGAGGTCCTCAACTCTCAGCCCCAGTTGGGTTCCCATATGACAGCAGAGCCAGCTTCTCAACCATCAGATCCCACAGCCCTCAGATAACAGCCCCAGCGTGCCGAGCAGAGGTTGGCTTCCTCCACCTTGCACTGACCAAATTGCAGATTCATAAGCAAAATGAGTGGTTATTTTAAGCCATTACATTTTGAAGTGGTTTGTTACCTATGACAGTCAGAATGATTTAAATCAACCATAGAAGTTTGTCAAACTTCAGGTTATGCAGGCCCTGGTAGGCCATGGCAGGAGTTTGAGTTTATATGGGAAGCAGTTAGAGGGTATTAAGCAGGGGAATGGCACGGTCAATTAAGTGATTCCTCTGGCTGCTGATGGGGTTTTCAGAAACCCCACTCCTTCCTGAGACAGTCACAGTTCATGACCACCCATGAGGACTCACCAAGAAGCTCTGAAAAATAGTTTAAAATTTATAATAAATTAACTAGTAATTAAAGGGAAAAAGTAATTATTTGGTATTATCCATTTTAAGTTTGATATTTTCTAATATAATCCTGCATCAGTTTTTAGAAGACTACTGAATATGTCAAAACAAACGGAGAAAAAGAACCCCTGTATTCACAGATAACAGACAGGCATTTGTTTTCAGTAAAATACACATCATCAAAGAATGGCTGCAGTCCAAATTTTTCAGCCACCATTGAAAAAAAACAAAAACAAAAACAAAAAACCAAAAACAAAAAAAACCCCCAAACCTAAAAAACAAAGAAGGATGTGTCCTCTGAATCATAATGTGCTGAGTACTGGCGGGGGGGGGGGGGGGGGGTGGAGTGAATCATCATACAGTGAGTGTGAAATGTATAAGGATAATTAGTGGGTTGATGGAATATAGAGACAAAAAGATACAATAAGAGCCACTATTTTGGCATTACAAATGAATCTGAAAAGGGTGAAGATTTTCATTGTTTTGCGACTAGTATACCAAAATTGGCTCCTACATTCCACAGGCCCTGATAACATTCTGTTTCAGACCTTTCCTAGGGACATGGGCACTGTCTGTTGAATGTGTAAAATGGATGTGTTACAAAATAGATTTGTTCCTGCAAGGTAGCACAACAAAAATATAAATAAACCAAGAAATAAAATAGTATTTTTAAAGTTCTGGCTTAAGAGTGCAGAGGCAGGCCTAGCTTCCTCCTAACTTGCTGTGTGACCTGGAGCGCCTTCTCTCCCTTTTCCAAGCCTAAGGTCCCATCTGTAAAAGGGGGTTAAACTCATTGATTTCAGTTCAAACACCCTTGGAGACTCTTTTCCCTGTGTCCTTTCTAGGAGTAAATAAGGACATAAACAGCATCCACATATGACAGGAACTCTTGTATTTTGTAAAACAACTAAAATGAGGACCTAATTTGTAACATGAGTCATCGTTTCCCTAGGCTAGAGACTACCCACTCCTTCCAACTCATTCATTTGTTTAGTGTTTAGATTTTCATAATCAGTGTTGTGATTACTGCTAAGTAACAGAACTACCCTGAAATGTAATGACTTGAAATAACCATTTCAATTTGCTCATGGCTTTGTGTGTCAGGAATCTGGGAAGGACTCGGGTGTGTAGCAGCCAGTCTCTCTCAAGCTGGAACGGTTTAGGGCTGGCAACCCCACTTTCAAGATAGTTCCCCCACTCACATGCCTGGCACACTGATGGGGGCAGCTGGCAGGCTCTGCTGGGTCTCTCCATGTGGTCCTCCAGCGTGGTGGTCTCAAAATAGACTTCTAACAGGACATCTGTTAGAAGAGACAGGAAGGGGAGTTGTCAGTTTCTGAAGGCTGGGGCAGTGGCTCTTCTACCATATCCTATTGGTAAAGTTGCTACAGAGCCCATCTGCATTCAAGGGGAAGAAACATAGACACAACCCATTGGTGGGAAGAATGTAAAACAATCTGTGACATTCTAAATCTACCTCAAAGGAGACTGCAATATTGATAGTTTTTATTTATTATTATTGGGCATAGTGACTCAATTAATCTTTCCAATAACTCTATGAGACAGAGATCTATATTACCTGAATTTCACAGAAGAGGAAACAAAGACATTAAGGTTAAACCACAGGCTCAAGCCCACTCAGTTGTAGGAGCCAGGTTTTGAAACCAGGCAGTGTGTGCATGGTAAATCAATGAATTAACTAGGCTCTTTCTTATCACAACTTCATGTAATCATCAACATCAATATCAGAAGCATATTGCAAGCACTATGCAAGAGTGTGGACTTTCTATATTTCAAATAAACACCCTTTCTCAGGTGTGGATAGTCCCAGCTGCCTTTTTGGTATGGGTTTATGGATCCAGAAGATGGTGCCTGTGGGTGAGTGAGGGGTTGAGCAAAGGCACTTTCTGCAGGAATCTTTGGTACCCTTAATTGAAATCTATTGGCCATAGATGAATGGGTTTATTTCTAGACTCTTAATTCTATTCCACTGATCTCTAGATATGTCTATCATTAAGCTAAAGCAAGTACCACATTGTCCTGATAACTGTAGCTTTGTTGTAAGTTTTGAAATTAGGAAGTGTGAGTCTTCTTTGTTCTTACTAAAATTGTTTTGGTATTATGAGTCCTTTGCCATCCCGTATGAATTTTAGGGTCAGCTTGCCAGTATCTGCCAAAAAGACAATGGAATTTTCACAGGGATTGCATTCATGTGATAGATCAATTTAGGGAATGTTGCTATTCTAACATTAAGTCTTCCAATTCATGAATACAGGATGTCTTTCCGTTTATTTAGGTATTCTTTACTTTCTTTCAGTGAGGTTTTATATTTTTTGGGTACAACTCTTATACCTCTTTTGTTAAATTTATTTCCAAGTATTCTTTACTTTTGTGGATGCTATTATAAATGGAATTTTCATTTCATTTTTGGATTGTTCATTGCCAAGTGTATAAAAATGCAATTGATTTTTAAAAATGTTTTATTTTTCTGAGAGGGCACGAGCAGGGGAGGGGCAGAGGCGGGGGACAGAAAATCTGAAACAGGCTCTGTGCTGACAGGGCAAGAGCAGCAAGCCTGATGTGGGGCTGAACACATGAACCACAAGATCATGACCTGAGCCAAAGTCAGACACTCAACTGACTGAGACACCCAGGTGCCCCCAAACACAACTGATTTTTGTATCCAGCAATCTTGCCAAATTTATCAGCAGTAACACTTTTTTGGTGGACTCCTTAGGACTTTCTATATACAAGATCATGTAACCTACAAATAGTTTAACTTCCTTTTCCATGTGGGTATCTTTTTTTTCCTAATTGCTCTGGCCTGAACCTCTAGTCCAATGTTCAATACATGTCATGAGAGTGGACATCTTGGTCTTGTTCCTGATCTTAGATGGTAAGTTTTCAGTTGTTCATCATGAAGTATGATATTGGCTGTGGGTTTTTCATAGATGCTCTTTATCAGGTAAGTTTTCCCTATTCTTCTGTTGTTACCATTGAGAAGTTGAATTTTTGTCAAATGATTTTTTCCATCAATAGAGACAATCTAGTGCCTCCTCGCCTTTATTGTATTGATAATATATTATGTACTTCATTGACTTAGTTTTGTATGTTGAAACTACCTGGCATTCCTTGGATAAATCCCACTTGGTCAAGGTGTATAATAATTTCTTATGGATTGATGGATTCTATTTGATAGTATTTTGTGTGTGATTTTTACATCTGTATTCGTAAGAGATATCCCTGGTGTACAATGCTTTCTAGATAGTGATGGGTTCAGTTTGATAGGATTTTGTTAAGGATTTTTTACATCTATCATCAGAAAGGATATCGGTCCATGGTGTTCTTTTCTTGTGATACTTTGGTTTGATTTGGTATCAGGTTAAAATCAACCACATAGAGTGAGTTGGGAAGTGTTCCTTCCACTCCTTTAAGAAAAAAAAAGTTTTTGAAAGAAAGATTGGTAATTCTTTACATGTTTTGCAGAACTCACCACTGAAGTCTTCTGGTCCTAAGCTTCTCTTTTTGAAATATTTTATTACTAATTCGACGTCTTTACTTGCTATGGTCTACTAGATTTTCTGTTATCTTCCTGAAACCGTTTTGATAATTTGTCTTTCTAAAAATGTGTCCATTTTGTCTAGGTTAGCAAATGTGTTGGTATGTAATAATTTGTTATTTATTCTTTTATAATTCTTTTTATTTTTATGAAGTCAGTAGAATGCCCCCTCTTCATTCCTGACTTCAGTGAGTATTTTTTTCTTCTTGGTCATTCTAACCACAGATTTATCAACTGTGTTGATCTTTTCAAAGGAACAATTTTGTTTTGTTGGTTTTTCTCTAATGTGTTTTGAATCTCTACTTCGTTTATTTCGGCTATAATATATTTATTATTTCCTTTCTTCTGCTTGCTTTGGGTTTAGTCTGCACTTCTTTTTTCTAGTTTTTTTTAAGGTCAAAGATTAGGTTACAGAATTGAGACCTTTCTTTCTTTTTACTGTTTACAGCTATATTTCCCTCTAAGCACTGCTTTCACTGCATCTCATAAGTTTTGGAATGTGGTACTTTTGTTTTCATTTATCTCAGATATTTTCTAATTTATTTCTTGACCCATTGGTTATTTAGGAGTACAGTCACTACCAGCCCTTTTGGTTGCTGTTTACATGGTTGTCTATTTTATCATCTTCTTACTTTCAACTTGTGTCACTGAATGTAAAGCGTGTCTCTTCTAGGCCGCATATAATTGATGTCTTATATTCATTCTATTAATCTCTATCTTGTAATTATAGAGTTTAATCTACTTACATTTAATGTAATTACTGATAAGGTAAAATTTACATCTGCTGTTTGTTTTCTATCTGCCATATCTTTTTTATTTCTCTAGTCCTCCATTCCTGGCTTATTTTGTGTTAGATATTTTCTAGGGTACCATTTTAATTCTCATTGTCATTTCTTTTATATTTTATAGTTATTTTCTCAGTGTTTGTCCTGGGGATTACAATTAACACCTTAATCTGTATCAATCTAGTTCAGATTAATAAAATAAAATTTCAATGCTATGCAAAATCTTTCCTCCTATGTAGCTCTATTTCCTGTACCTTTGTGCTGTCATAAATTACATTTTTATGCACACATGGTCCTTATCAACGTAATTTGTAATTGCAGCTTTATGCAGCTTTCATTTTTTATTTATTTTTAAATATTTATTTCTGAGAAAGAGAAAGAGCACAAGCAGGGGAGGGGCGAAGAGAGAGAGGGAGACACAGAATCTGAAACAGGCTCCAGGCTCCGAGCTGTCAGCACAGAGCCCAACGTGGGGCTCGAACCCACAAACCATGAGATCATGACCTGAGCTAAAGTCAGATGCTTAACCGACTGAGCCACCCAGGCACCCCATGCAGCTGTCTTTTAAATCAGACAGGAGTAAAAAAGAGTTACAGAAATACATTTACATATTGTCCTTTAAATTTACTTTGCTGTTACCTTTACTGCTGCTCTTTATTTCTTCATGTGCATTTGAGTTATTGTCTAATGTTCTCTCGTCAGTCTGAAGGACTCCCTTTAGTATTTCTTGTAGGGCAGGTCTGCTAGTGACAAGTTCTCTCAGTTTTGGTTATTCCGAGAATGTCTTAATTTGTCCTTCATTTTTGAAGGGTAATTGTCCTGGATAAAGAATTCTTGATTGATATCATTTTTCTTTCAGCACCTTGAATAGGTCAAACCTACTACCTTCTGATCTCCACTGGACTCTGATGAGAAACTAGCTGTCAATTTTATTTAGGATTCCTTGTACATGGTGATAGTTGTTTCTTTCTGCTTTGAAGGTTCTTTTTTGTCTTTTGATAGTTTGCTTATAACGTGCGTACATTAGATCTCTTTGAATTTATTCTACTTGGTGTTGAACTTTTTTTTTTTTTTTAAAGATTTTATTTATTTAGAGTGTGTGTGTGAGCAGGGGAGGGGGAGGGGAAGAGGAAGAGGGAGACAGAGAATCTTAAGCAGGCTCCATGCCCAGTGTAGGGCCGACATGGGGTTCAACCTCACAACCATGAGATCATGACCTGAGCTGAAATCAACAGTTGGAAGCTTAAATGACTGATCCACCCAGTCACCCTGGTGTTGAGGGTTTTTTTGTTTGTTTTGTTTTTGGTTTTGAAGTTTATTTATTTTGAGAGAGAGAGTGTGAGTGGCGAAGGGGCAGAGAGAGGGGAGAGAGATGGAGAGAATCTCAAGCAGGCTCCATGCTCAACATGGAGCCCGATGCGGGGCTGGATCCCATGAACCATGGGATCATGACCTGAGCTGAAATCAAGAGTCAGATGTTTAACTGAGTCACCCAGGCAGCCCCTGGTGTTGAGCTTTTTGAATTTGTACATTAACATTTTTCAAACTTGGTCAGTTTTCAGTCATAGGTCTTCAAATATTCTTTCTGTCCCCCTTTCTCTTCTCCTTCCAGGCTTTCCCTTATGTGTATGCTGGTATGTCTGATTATGTCACACAGGTCTCTCTGTGAGTCTCTCCCACCTCCAACACACATTCCTTAGGCTGGCTACTCACAGTGGACATATTTTCAAGCTCACTGATTTTTTCTTCTGCCTACTGAAATCTAATATTGAGACCCTCTATTTCAGCTATTTATTGTACTTTCCAAATCAAAGATTTCCATTTGCTTTTTAAAATATAATTTCTAAATAATTTATTGATATCTTTATTTAGTGAGGCATTCAAAAATACTTTCATTTAATTTTTTAGACATGGCTTTCTTTAGCTCCTTGAACATAATTTAAGGTCTTTGTCTGGTAAGCCCTATGTCCTTGAAGAAGGACAGTTTCTACTGATTGTTTTTCCTGTGTATGGGCCATACATAGCTTTTGTACGTATCAAAACCTTTTGTTGAAAATTAGACATTTTAAATAATATAACACAGTTCTGGAAATCAGATTCATCTCCCTCCCCAGATTTGCTGTCATTGCTACTTGTTACAGAATTCTGAATGAATAGAATAACAAATTCTGTAAAGTCTGCATATTTTGCCATGTGTGGTCAATGAAATTTTTTACTCAGCTTAGCAGCTGGCTAATGATTAGACATTTCCTCAAACCCCCGTAACAACAACAACAATAACCACAACAACATAAAATTTCCCAGTTTTTGACAAGGGGCTGTGTGTGTATGTGTTAAGGTATGCCTTCCTAACAGCCTAGCAGTTGAAGACTAGCTTCCACTTGTTTGTACAGCCTCAAAATTAGCCACAGGTGAGAGCTTAGGGTGGCCTTAGGTCTTTCACAGGTGGCAACAGCCCCGTGTGTGCATATAACATTGTAGATTCCTAGAACTATGTAAGAGCTTTTCAAAGCTCCTGTGGATATCGATTCCCTCGGCTTTTCCTTTTCAACTCTTTGGTTAGTCTATTTGCTTGACTCAGCTCTTATCAATCACCTAAGGCAAGTGCAACATTAAGAGTCTTGCCTATACATGTATTTAACAAACACCCCTCCAATGAGAGTACTTTTTACACTGGGTCCACTCTGAGTTAGTTCAACTACAGACAGCCTTATAAATGAGGTATTCCAGGAAACCATCAGGCAGGCCAAACAATGGCATCTCTTTGGGAATGAGGCTTCGAAAGAGCTCTAGCTTTGTTTTGTTCTCTCTGGTGACTAATAGATTGCATTGGGAATGTGGACTGTTAACCATCTGCTACTGCAGAGCTGGAATGAGGAATGGCATTAGAGCAAGTTAAAATGTCACAACGGTCACTGTTCTTACAGGTCCTTCCTCTGCCATTTTCACTGACATCAGTTAGTAAAAGCTATTTGACCACTTACTGTCTAATCCTATTAGTTGCCTAACTGCAGGCAATTGACAGACTTCTTCCCATGCCTACACATTTATTGCTACCTAGAGGTGGACTGAGACAAATGCCTTCAACAGAATCTCCTATCCCTTGAATTCTCCTCATTCACATTTTCTCAGATTTTAGCATTTCTTACCATGAATATCAGAACCACAAGCTACTTTTCTCTCCTGTGTGCTGGGTCCTGTCATCTTTGTGGCAGACATAAGGGCTCAAAAGCAGGTTATACAAGAAGCAGGTCATGTAAAAAACTTACCTATCAACATAAAAAATGCACTTTGATTATTTCTACTAGGTCTGAGACAGTGTTACTCATAGCACCCGCTATTATTTTGGGTACCAGAAATGAACTTCCCATTTTGGTGGGGGGGGGGGGGGGGGTTGGCCAACTATTACATTAGCATACAGTTCAAGTTTGAGAGCTTAGTGCTAACCTGTCCAACCTTAAGCATTGTGCCATCTTCATTTTTAGTTGGAAGGTCAACCAAGTTACATGCCATGGACTGGGGAAGGTTGACCCAGCAGGCATCTAAGAAACACTTTCAATCAACCCAGATCAAATGATAATCGATCCCTAGGTTGACCTATGACATGCTTTTGGGTCAGTTAGCCTCAGCAGAATCCCGTGGTTTACTTTTGTGGATTAGCTCACCCTCTCAATCTATCCTTTCCTGCTTTTATTATTTTGTTACTTCAACATTCTTCCACTTTCTCAGCAAAATCTGTGTCTCACATCAGAATTTTTGTGTAATCCCCTGGTGCACAAATGGCAAAGCATTCTTTATCCTCAAGGACCTCTCCCTCCTATCCAGTTATTCTCACAAATCCTTCTTTACAGAGTAATCACGTTGTCATCTTTCTTGTCTGTCTCCCCAACTAAAACATGAGCTTCTTGATGGCAGTGACCTCACCAGGTTTATTATTGTATCCCTGGTACTGCTCCAGTATTTAAACAGTATTTGTCACAGTATATGTACTTAAGAAGTGTTTGCTAAAGGGCTAAATAGGCCTTAAAAGTAAAAATGTGGGGCGCCTCGGTGGCTCAGTCGGTTCAATGTCTGACTTTGGCTCAGGTCATGATCTCACGGTTCGTGAGTTTGAGCCCCACGTCGGGCTCTGTCCTGACAAGCTCAGAGCCTGGTGCCTGCTTCAGATTCTGTCTCCCTCTCTCTCTGCCCCTCCCCCATTCACACTCTGTCTCTCTCAAAAATAAAATATTAAAATGCAGTTTTTCTTAAAGTTTAGAGAAGGGTAAAGAAAAGAAAATATTTTAAGATTAAACTACTGGCTTTTCTAATTAAGGAAATAGCACTTGAGCCTGTATTTCAGTCCTAATTTAAGAGAGAAGACCACTAAAAATCTTAAGTGCAAGAGAGTAAAATAACCATAAAGAAATGAGAACACAAAAAAGAAAAATGAAGTGGAGAAATGGAGACTTACACAAGTGCTGGAGAGGGTGAGATGGAGAAATGATCTAGATAGAGTGGAGCACTTTATACACTAGCTTTTTTTTTTTTTTTTGCCTTAAAAGTAAGTCACTTAGCCAAGCTTTACTTTCTATCTTCCATTAGACTGGGCTCTGGTTTGAAAGGGATGGTCACAGTTAAGATCCAAAAGGGGACTGGTACTACATTCTTCTGGAGTTTTAGGTAGGCAAAGATTTGACTTCTCCACCTCTGGAAAAGGGCAAATCCAACACCTAACCGATCAGTTCTGCACTGTCAAAAACTTTACAATTCAAAATAAAGTTTTGCTACCCAGTTTTATATCTGAACCACCTACACCACCAGAAGGGGGACCACAAGAAAGGAAGGAGCCAGAAAACAAAAGACTACCAAGAATGCCCATGGACAAATTGCAAACAATGACAGACTGGTTGACTCATCATTTCAGGGCTAAGTGAATTGTGGGAACTGAACTCAAACTATCCCTCCCCAGTGGGCAGAGCCAAATGGCCCCATCCCACTGAGGCTGGGGTTGGCCATGTGACTTGCTCTGGCCAGTGGAGTATTAGCACATGTGACACATGCAGAAGCATAAACTGTGTTTGTGTGATTAGGCTTGCCTTCTTGTGCTTTTGTCATCATCACTGAGAACTTCTGGACAACTTCTGCAGTCTAGTCCAAGTCCGAAGAACACAGATGGAGCAGACCCGAGCTCAACTCATGGCAAGTAGTCAAGCTCAGCCAGATCTCCAGCTTGAAGCAGTCACCCAGCCAAGCCTGTCAGCCAACCTGCAAAAGCATGAGTGAGAACGATTATTTTAAGTTGAGCAGATTTGGGGCAGCAATAGCAACTGAAACCTAAGTACGTATCATTCTCTTAGACTCATCGCCAAGGGCAAATCTTGTTCCCTTTTCCTTCACTGCAACATGCCCAGAACCTAGCAGTTTCTGTACAGAGCAGATGTTCAAAAAACATCTGTTGTGGTCACATTTATGTTTCTTCTAAAACTGGGGACGGAGGAGAATAACACTGAAAGGAACTTACATAATTGAGTTGTCAGGAATGTGGTCCAACTTGAAAATCACCAATTTCAGCAAAGACCAGAAAGCATGTTAGAGATCATTAGTTGGATAAGAGCACAGACAATGGAAATGACTGCTGGGATTTAAATTTAGGCTTCAGGAATTACTGGCCAGGCAACTCTGGGGAAAAGTCACTTCACCTCTCTGCCTCATTCCTCACCTGTTAAATGGTACTATTAATAGTACCTACCTCATAGGATAGTTCGTGGATTAAGAGATGTACTTCAGTTTCTTACAACCTCGCCTCGTACATGACAAACACTGTACAGGCATTTTGACTTATCATTACCAGCATAAGATGACTTTGAGGAAGGTTATTAAAGTCCTTTTTGCCTGCTCCTCCAGTCACCTATTTATATCTATTTGTTCTCACTTTTGTAGCTCACCTCCATGCATGTGTGTAATTAGCTCTTTTGTAGGTCTGCACGGTCTTTTTGTGCTCTGGAGTGCTAAGTGCTAACACCTATTCCATCCTCTCCCTTTCACCAGCCATTTTACAAACTACTGATTTTGCTCTTCTCACCTAGGCTAATACTTGCCCCTCTCCACCTGCCCAAAATATAGCTGTTCCTCCATGTCCAGTCTCAAGGTCATCTCTCCCAGAAAGCCTGTTTTGATCTTCCTTTTGTTCTCTGACCTCCCCTAGCAGTTCATCTCAATTATACTTTTGTCCTTTCTATTTTCAGGTATATGTCTTTCCATGATGAGATGAGAACTCCTAGAGGATACCACCATGCCTTCTAGGTTCACTTTCTGCCCATCCCCACCCTCAAGTATATGGCAGGCAAGCAATAAATATTTGTTGAGTGAATATTTGAAAAACCCCATTAGGCTCATCTAAATTCTAAAACAGCTTTTGTGAGAAGTCAAGTTTTTAAAGAAGGGTAAAAACTAGTCAGAATACTAATTAGCCATTAAAAGATAAAGAAGTTTGAAAAAAAAAAGTTTGCACGTAAAAATGAAAGACACTTGATTTATTGCATTAAAAAACTTTATTTCATTTAAAAGGTCCAATATAAGCCAAATTAAACCCCAAATTGACAGCTACACTTAGAGATCTCCTGAACTAAATGGCACTGTTTGAGATGAGTGTCTTGTTAAAGGAAGTCATTTGCTATTACCACCATTTCCCCCAAAGTAGTTCTAGAGCAGAAGCTGGTTTTACTATAATACACATCAGATATTTCAGATGTCATCTTCCATGCAGAAGTTAAAAAAGCAAACAGGCTCTTCTATTCTGTATGAGGATAAAAACCACTTCAGAGCAGGGCCTGAATGCTTTTAACATACAAGGTGTAACTGTAAAGGAACTTACTGTGGCCCTGTGTTCATTCACTGAAGCTGTCCATGTATGTACTTCAACCATACTAGTGCTGCTCAAATCCTATTTGGACCAGTAGCTTGGGATTTCCCCTCATTAGGTTCAGACCAAAGAAATGGCTGATCAGTTGGGGACAGACTATCACAAAATGCGATCACAAAGCAAGGAAACAGATTTCCTAGTGGGCAAGCAATTGAAATAACCACCTCACAAACAATTTCAGCAGTGGCATCATTTACATAAAGTGATGCAAGATCTAAGTTTTGGTGTGTGTGAGGAGAAATTAAAAACAGCTTGTTACTTTATAGCTACACCTTGGATTTCATTAGATGGGTAAATCTAACTGTATTTAATGAGTCCTTCTGGAAATCACTTCAGCAGGTAAGTCAAACAGCCTGTAAAAGAGAAGACATGGCAGAGGGCGTAAGATTCATCCTTCCAACGTTCTCAGCGTTCTCTTGGAGGACAGACCCGGGCACAAGGACAGAAGTTACCGGGAGGGAGGCTTCAACTCCATCTAAGGAAGACCTTTCTAACAGTTAGAGCTGCTCAACAACTGAATGGACTGCTTGGTGAGGTAGAGTCACTGGAAGTGTTCAAGGTGGAAAGATCACCCTTGTAGAAGGGACTCCTGCATTTTGTTAAGAGGTTAGACTGGATGAACCTCAGGTCTCTTTCAATTCTGAGATTCTAGAAAATTCCCTCAGGGAATTCAGAAGAGAATTCCTAAAAGGAAAGAGAAAGCACACATATGTATACTTTTAGAATCCTCTTGAGTTTTTTTTCATTTTTTTCAAAAGGTACAATAGAAAATGTAGTCCACTGTCTTTAAAATGCATATTCACCTTCCTACCACTAACAATTAGGAAGGGTCCATTATGACTTCTTTATATTATAAAGAAAAGATGGAGGATTACATTTATAATTTCTGTAAATATTTTAGAAAAAAAATGCTTAAAATCTAGTAGTCAATGCCCTAGAAACTTTATAGATTTTTAGGTAATATGCACAGATACAAATACATTATTCATTAAATACAACTCACATCTGTGTTTTATTATACTCTAAAATATACAGGTATCTTGATGTACTGAAAGAGTGCAAGTAAATACAGTATTCAAGCAGTCACTATTTCTATGTACATGCTCATTAATTCTTCAAAAACCCCACAAAATTATCAAATAGATCAAAATACTGTTCTGTGTTTTCACACTTTATATTCAGAAAAACCAGCTGATAATTTACAATGTCATAAAGTTTCCAGTTGCACAATACAAAAAGGATAAAATGAAATTGGGTATCATTCTGTGAAAATTTATGGAACTTCACCCAGATCTGTAACATCCCCTACATACGTGAAATCATTCTTACTGGGAAAGTGACAGTTACAGTAAAAGCAGAACCATATAAATGGTTATTTAAAAACCTAAACATCAGCCTTTCTGTTATTTGAAAGGCAGTCTTCCATTTCGGCAGGCAACTGCTTCCTTCCCCAAGTAGTAGCATGTTTAAATCTGAATAGGACCCAATACAGAAATGCCTTCCAAGAGACCCGATGATGTTAACGTATCAATAACAAGGGATTTTCTTTTGATTATTCACCAAACAGTGAAAACAAAAATCCCCCAATCCATTGTGGAGGCACAAAAGTAACGTAAGAGACAAAGCTGTACCATCCAAAGTAGTGAGGTTGAAAACTCCATTTCCCAGGACCATATAGCTGCAATAGGGTGAAAATAATCTACTTTTTTGATTTCACGAAATTTTCTTCTTCTAAGAAATTCTTTACATTTTGAAACAAAAATAGTTCAATTTTAAACCTAAACCATTCAAAAGTGGGCAACAACAGCCCGACTCCAATCTATCTCATGTCAACATCACCAGTATTTTCACCCTGACTGCACTCAGTCAGCTGGTTTTTAATTCTAATATTATAAAAGTTGGAATTTTTAAATTTTTATGTAAAAGAAAAAATGTAAAAATACATCTGCTTTCTCTCATGGTTTAATACAGTATTCGAAGGCTTTCAGATGTTTTCTTAAAAAAAAAATCAACGTTTAAAACCAAATCTCAGCTTCATTTTCAGAAATATTAAAGTTTGGTTTAGATAATGTCTCATTTCACCTATTCCAGTTTCCACAAAATGGCATTCTATTAAAAAACTTTTAAGTTACTTGGTCCTTTGGCAATTTGCTGTGCACATAATGCCTACTATACCAAACTTTTATTGCCCTTAAATTTAGTTGTAGTTTTATTGGTAAATTTTTAATCTAGTGTCCTTATCTCTTCTTTTAGAATAGTGTTGCTTGTGTAAGCAGATTAGGGTGCACAGTGTCCCAAATTATTCCTGGCACTGCAAAACCAAATTAAACAACTCCACAAAGTAACTTGACATCAAAGTGTTTTTCTCTGGTCAAGTCTATTTCAAGATTCTAGAAGTTCCTTTTGCAAAACTTGCCTTTAAAACTCTTCTTCCTAATGTATCACATTTCTCATACTTGCTCACTCTGTGATCTCTCCTTTTAGGTTGAATTTGTACGTGAATAAGAAAGTGCCTTTTTCCTGAAAAAGCACAATCTGAAGCGTTAGCGTCAGAACTCCTCACTTAGACCTCTGGCTCAGCCTCTTAGTAGGTCTCGGAATCAGAGTCATTGAGCTCGTCCACATCGGTGTATAAGTACTCCTGTTCCCCGCCAATGTTGTTGAAACTGCAATAGGAGCTAGGTTCATTCCTCATGATGGGCAAGGCTTCAAAGCTGACTGTTTTTGAGGTGTTGGTATAACGGTTAATGGCATTGAATGTCAGGGATGATAAAGGGCTACTTGATGAGACAGGCATCATGGTGGCCAAAATGAGAGCCAGGCAATCAGCCACATCCTTATTGGGAGCACAGGCCAAAGCTGGGGTATAGCCTAGAATTAAAGATAAAATTTAAATAATTAGACATCCTGAGACCCACTGCATGGATATAAGGAAATAAGTTCAAATGGCCTTCAATTTCAGACATGTTTTAAATTACCTGGTTTATAATGAACTGTTTAATTAAAACGATTTAGAAAATTTCCACTCAGTAGAAAAGAGAAAAGTCATAGAAATCTAGTATGAGAGGAGACCTTAGTTATGTTACAGAAGAGGAAAGAAACTGAGGCCCGGAGATGGTGATTGCTTCAAGATCCCAAAACTTAAACCATATCCACCTGAGTTCACAGAAGATACTGAGCTAGAATTTAAAAACAAAAACAAAAACAAAAACACCTAAGACCGATAAAGCTTCCTTCAGAATGCCGGAAGAATCTTAATCATTAATTTATAGTTACTTAAGAGTTTACATGCTGAGAAACCTAAAAGTGTACACATTCATGAATGAGGCACTGAGCAGGCGCCCAAAGATGGGTATTGAATGAAAGACAGTTGGCTATCGATCAACTTTTTGGTAAACTTTATTATTATTATCTTTAATGTATTTATTTTGAGAGAAAGAGAGAGAAAATCCAAGCAGACCCTATGCTGTCAGTGTGGAGACCTACCTAGGGCTTGAACCCATGAACTGAGATCATGACCTAAGTCAAAACCGAGAGTTGGATGCTTAGCTGACTGAGCTAACCAGGCGCCCCAAAACAGGTAAACTTTAAAAACTCCTAAGCCAAAACAAATGTTTTGCTTTCAACTGTTTCTTTCGTTAGAAGACTGACTAAGCTTAGCCTTCAGGCACTGCAAAGTATCAACAAACTGAGTAAGTAAACATTTGGTACCCCGGCTGGTACAAGACCCTGAGGATGAAGTGAAAGAGAAGATGGGGAGAGCACACAATACGGTGCTCAGTTTAGATCACCCCATATGAAACTTTAGCAGCAAATGTCTTAAAGTTTTAATATACAGCTTCATTTTTGTTGCACATTTGGACACAGTTTTCCCTATTACTATATACACTCATGTTTTAGCTTTCACACTCATATATGTACAAGCCGACCCTTGAACAATGTGGTGGGAAGCTAGGGGCATTGACCCCTGCATAGTTCAAAATCTGTAACTTTTTAAAAAAATTTTGAGAGCGAGCAAGAACACGAGGGAGGGGAAGAGAGAGGGAGAGAGAGAATTCCAAGCAGGCTCTGCGCTGTCAATGCAGAGCCTGACGCGGGGCTGGGAACTCATGAACTGTGAGATCATGACCTGAGCCAAAATCAAGAGTCGGACACTTAACCAACTGAGCCACCCATGTACCCCGAAAATTTGTGTGTAACTTTTGACATCCCAAAACGTAACTCTGAATAGTCTACTGTTGACTGGAAGCCTTACCAATAACACGTAACAGTTAATCAACACATATTTTGTATGTTATATTGTACTCTAAACTGTATTCTTATAAGAAAGTAAGCTAGAGAAAAAAGTCCTAAGAAAATACATTTATAGTACTGTAAAAAATCCATGTTATTAAATGACATGTGGTTCAAACCTATGTTGTTCAAGGGCCAGCTGTATATATTTTGTAAACTCGTATTTGTTTTTTATTTTTTTTCTTTAAAAAAAATTTTTTTTTAACATTTATTCACTTTTGAGAGAGAGAGAGAGGGACAGAGCACAAGTGGGGGAGGGGCAGAAAGAGAGGGAGACGCAGGATGAGAAGCAGGCTCCAGGCTCTGAGCTGTCAGCACAGAGCCCAATACGGGGCTTGAACTCATGAGCTGTGAGATCATGACCTGAGCCGAAGTCGGACGCCTAACCGACTGAGCCACCCAGGCGCCCCTTGTATTTGCTTTTTAAATAGCTAAATGATTTATAAAAAAAAACATTCATGTAACCACCATCCAGACTAAGAAAGAATATTCTCAGCATACGAGGAGACCCCATGTTCCTTACTAATCACTACCCTTTTTCTTTTTCACAGAGGTAACCACTATCCTGATTTGGTAATAAACACCTGATGTGGTAATAAACATGGCTATGCTTTCCTTTCTAGTTGTATTCATAAACACTATAGTTTAAACTTTTTTTGAACTTAATATAAATGGAATCACACAGTATATATTAGTTCATACCTTGATTCTTTTGCTTAACATTATGTCTGTGAGATTTATCCATGGCATTGTATATAGTATATACCATCTTCACTGTTATACATTCCACTATTGTGATTATACCATGGTTTAGTTATCCATTCTAACTACCGGCATTTGGTGGTTTCCAGATCTCCTATATATTTTTATCCATGCTGTATTAGCCTTCAGGAAAAAAAAGTTGTTTTTTCCCCTTCATAATTCTTCCCTTTGTCAAGGGCTGAAGGGAACAGCTGGTGCCCCTACAAGCTTGGCAGGAGTGACTGAAGCGTGTGCATTTTCAAATTAAAAAAAAAAAAAAAAAAATTTTTTTTAAATACTTATTTATTTTTGAGAGAGACAGAGTGTGAGCGGGGGAGGGGCAGAGAGAGAGAAGGACACAGTATCCAAAGCAGGCTCCAGGCTCTGAGCTGTCAGCACAGAGCCTGATGCGGGGCTTGAACTACAAACTATGAGATTACGACCTGAGTCAAAGTTGGAAGCTTAACTGACTAAGCCACCCAGGCACCCCACATGTGCATTTTTAAATTAAACCCTGTTTACTCAAAATGTGTAGAATGCCCATACTTCTTTCAAGGGCTCTGCTGAAAGTCTGAAGATACCTATTGTATTGTAGTCAGAGCGACCCATTAGATAGGCCATGATCCCTTGGATGAGTAGGGATTGGGGGAGAAGAGCATCTCAGGAGTGTTTTATAGCTGGAATATGATGAAAACCAGGCTCCTCTCATCTGCATGGAGTTGATATGGTCAGCTAAAGAGAAAAGTAAGAGAAGTAAACTGCCTGAGGACGAGGGTCTAATTTATCCCATGCAAGTATAAAACATTGCGCTTCCTCCAGAAAATCCATGGAAACATATTGCTATGACATATCAACTTTGGACCATGATTACTATTTCACATTGCAAAGTGTGTTAGAAGATGCCCAGGTGGTCACAGGTGACCTTCATTATTATGTTATATTATCCCCTGTATTTCTTTATAAGGAAAAAATATATATAAAATCTTCAAAATGATCAACAAAGATTTGAATGTTAGCTATTGATTCAGAGTCTCACAATGTGGCCAAACATATACGGTTAGCATTTTAGGCTCCTCATTTTAAACTATATATAGTAGCTATATTTCCAGAAATGTAATTTACTGATAATGAAAATTTATTTTAAAGCTATGTAAGTCTGGGGTGCCTGGGTGGCTCAGTCGGTTGAGCATCCGACTTCAGCTCAGGTCATGATCTCATGCCTTGTGGGTTCGTGCCCTGCATTGGGCTCTGTACTGACAGCTCAGAGCCTGGAGCCTGCTTCGGATTCTGTGTCCCTGTCTTGCTCTGCTCCTCTCCTGTTTGTGCTCTGTCTCTCTCTGTCTCTGTCTCTCTCAAGAATAAATTAACATAAAGAAAAAAAAAAGCTATGTAGGTCTGAATTTATAGGTGAGAGCATTCACTTCTTTGGATTTCACGACTACATACACTTATGATTCCCACATCTCTATGTCCAATCTAGATCTTTCTTTTGGGCTCCAGATCCCTATGTCCCATTATCCACTTGGGAGTCTAGCTCTAGCTCTTCCTCCTACTTTCTAATCTTAAACAACAGCACTTCCATCCACACAGCACTCGAAGGTAGGTGGTGTGAGACCTCTTCCCTCACACAGTCCCTGTGAGTCCCATCATAAGATCTCTAGAAACAGTTACATTTTTCATCTCCAGTGCTTCTACCATAATTCTGGTCACTACCTTATCTCAACTATAAATGTTAATTTGTTTTCCCATTCTAATCTAGCAGACTAACTGCTAATTTCCTAGTGCACAGATCCTTTTTGCCACTTGATCTAAGAGACTCTGGTGTAACTCCAATAGTTAGTGTCTTCTGTTAGATTTTTAAACATGTCACTCTCTCCCTACTTTTTTTACTTGTCCTTTGGATTTTGGCTTATAAGTTGCTTTTTGGGGATGCCTTTCCTGATCCTGCAAGAGTCTAAAGATTCTCTTATGTGTTTGCATTGCATTTTAAGTTTATTCCAAACGAACCACTTCCAGGGCACTCTAACAGCCTGTTTATACTCCATTCAAGGAAGTAGACGGTCTTATTCTACATTGTTATCTTCAGAATTGAGTACAGTGCCTGGCACAATCACTCACCCAACAAATAATCACTATATCCAGGCACTCACCTCAGCACTCAGAATATAACAACGAATGCAAATGATATAGATTCCCTGTCCCCATGGAGCTTATCTTATGTTCATTCTAGTGGGGAGACACACAGTCAACATAATAAAAAAGTCATATACAATATATTAGAAGATAAGCTCTATGGAAAAAAGGAAGAGGAAAGAATAGAGCATGTTAACAAGGACTAAGCATGCTATGGTAGCTGTCTATAGCAGGTTGCAGTACAGATGGGGTTCAGGATAGGCTTCAATGAGAAGATAAAACTTGAGTAAAGATTTGAAACAGGTGAGGGACTTAGTCAAAGACTGAGTGGGGACAGAGTGTTCCAGGCAGAGAAAATAGCCAGAACAAAGATCACAATGCATGTACATTCCTGGTGTGCAGAGGGGCTGGCATGGCAGAATGGAGTGAGAGAAGGAAGAGCAGGAGATGAGGTCAGAGAGATAATATGGCCACGGACTAATCATACTGTAGGGCCTTGTAGATCATTATAACTGAAGACTCTCACATATTTTAAAAGGATCCAGGCCAGGGTGGTAAGAATAGAAGAGAAAAAAGTGGGCCTTTTTTGGAGGTAGATCAATAGTATATGAAGGACACTACACTAGGTGAGAGAGAGAGAGAAGTCAAGGATGACTCCAGGTTTTTGTCCTGAGCATCTATAAGGATGAGAATTGTCATCGACTAAGATCAGGTGGCTGTGGGGAGAAGGGGCTTGGCAGGGAAAAGGAGAATCAGTTAACTTCTGAGCAGGTTAGGCTTGAGCTGTTTATTAGACATCCATACAGTACTGTCAATTAGGCAGCTGGATCTGCAAATGGATCATATCTCCACAGAGATTATGAGAGGTCTGGGCTACAGATACAAATCCAGAAATTCTCAGCATGTAGATAGTATCCAGAACCAAATGACTGGAGGTAGATAGGGAAAGGAAAAAGAACCAAGGACTGAGTCCTAGAGCCCTCCAATATTAAGAAATTGGGCACAAGAGGGAGAAACTTCACAAAAGAAATTGAGAAGGAGTAGCTAGTAACATATGACAAACCCAAGGAAGTATGAAGTCCTGAAAGCCAAGTAAAGAAGAGTTTTAAGAAAAAAGTATATACCTGAAATTAACATTAATATTGCATGTTAGTTATGCCTCAATATAAAATAAAATAAAAAATTAAAAATTTTGGTTCCACTGAATCTGGTTATTTAATCCAACCATCAAAATACCAAATTACAAACCCTTACCTGGTTATTAATTCAAGGAACCATGTATTTGTGGATGAAGGCAGACTGGGTTCACCTAAAGAAGGATACTATAATCTCCTTTTTTTTTTTTTTAACACTTATTTATTTTTGAGAGACAGAGTATGAGTGGGAGAGGGGCAGAGAGAGAGAGAGAGAGAGAGAGAGAGAGAGAGAGAGAGGGAAACAGAATCCGAAGCAGACTTCAGGCTCTGACCTGTCAGCACAGAGCCCAATGCGGGGCTCAAACCCACAAACCATGAGATCAAGACCTGAGCCAAAGTCAGACACTAAACTGAGCCACCCAGGCACCCCTGTAATCTCCCTCTTACCCTGACCTAAAGTAATCTGTACCTATTTATCCATGTAACTTTGTGTGCAGTATAAAGGGAAATATGGAGACTCTTTGGATTATTTGCCACAGACACTTGCTATGGCAGATTGCAACCTTCACATCCCCAGTTAGTCCCTTATTCCTATTTTTAATTCCCTATTAAAACCCTTATTCCTATAAAAAAAAAAAAAAAAGAAAAGAAAAGAAAAAGAGAAAGGCATAATCAGTTATGCCAAACTCTGATGTCACTGGTGATCTTGAGACAGTTTAGCGGTGTGGTAGCGGCAAAGGTCTGACCGGAGGGCCCATAGGAGAGAATGAAAGAGGAGAAGAAATGGGGATAGCAGACAGCCAACACTTGAGTAATTCTGCTGCAAAGAGGAAGAGAAATATGGCAGTAGCTGCAGAAGTAAATTAAAGGAAGATTTTTTAAGATGAGGGAAATAATGTTTATATACTGATGGGAATAATCTAGGAAGACTCCTACAAAAGGTCCTTATTGCAGGACACAAAGTGAAGAATTGCTAAAGTGATAGTCTCAAGTAGGCAAAAGGGGATAGGATCTAATGAGTTAGTAGGAAGATTTACTTTAGGGCCTTGGTAAGTATTTGTTGACAGAACAAATTCTTTGAATACTAAGATGAACAAAGGTGGTAACACTAAACCAAAGTTAGTGAAATTCCGAAGTTCATCTGTTAGACACTTTTCTTATTTTTCTTGCCCTTATTCCCTTTGCCACAAAGTACTATTCAATATTAATTTCAGCTGTTCTCTGTGACCAATAAAAAATATCCACATTTACTTTACTTCAAATATGGATCAAAAGATAAGAGCTTCTAGTAAAATACAGTTTAAGGAAAGAAAATACAGAACCTACTTACCATTTTCATCTACTGCAAGCACACTTGCTCCTTTCCCCAAAAGTTCCTGAACCACCATCGTTAGCCCATTTCGGGCAGCAACATGCAGAGGTCTAGAGGAAAAAATGTATATATGTACACACAAATAGGTACAAGGCCTTGCATGTGCATGCACGCACATTCTCCCTTTCTCTCTCTCTCTCTCTCTCTCTCTCTCAATCCTGGTTGTTGAGCAGCACTTTTGCGAAGTTATGATGACCCAGAGATACAAAATTGAGGCACCCAGTCCTAACAGCAATAAAGATGGTAATGGGAGACAAAAAATCAGCGTGCAGAGTACACTGTCAAATCTTGCCAATGTGCATAAGCACAACACTGGGCCTCACCAGCAATTCACTTTTACCAATACCTCTTGTTTCCTTCTAAGACTCAATGTTTAAAAAGATTTTACTAACTAAACTGCATTCTTAAGTGGTTGTTTTGAGAAATGAAGTTGGCAAATGCATATAATAGAATATACAATAAAAGTCGTAAATTGCAATAGCACAAATTCCAATAGGCTTTGAAAGTAATTTACAGGTTCCATGACTAGTTTCTAGAACCTCAAGAGATATGGCTGATATGTGAATTGGAACCAGTATTACGAATTTTTTGTTGTTGTTGTTGTTGTTTGTTTTTACCAAGACTCAAAGTAGAATAGCAAACAGAAATTAGAAGAGAAACATGGGAGATGTATGTCTAAGACTTAAGCAGTCACTTGAAAGATGGCTGCTCACATTAAGAACTTGATTCTTTCTGAAATCTCTCTAGTTTACAGACACATGTAAAGCTTTTACCTCATTTACTGCTGGTGTCAAATAACATATCATTCCGGTTCATTTCCACCAAACACACAGAATAGTATTACTTTTCTTCATAAAATTATGGGTAATCAGATCAAGAAAAAAAAAAATCCACAGTATTTTCCATTATAAAGTTTCAGTCCAAAAACTTTTAAAATAATAAGCCTTTTAATTGTGATGACTTTAGAAATGAATTTTGTCAATTATAAAAATGATACTCTACTTTTTAACTGCTTCTGTGACTGAGACTGATGCCAATAGTCCCATGTTAGAAAAAAAAAACTATTAATCATTTTTATAATTCTAGGTCACAAGGTTTATACCAGACATGAAAATACTCACGTTTGCAAGGCTGCATTGGTTGCATTGATGAGGTTTCTATCTGTTATCTTTTCCAGTATTAACAAGGCACTAGTTTCATGACCCTAAAATTATGGCAAATAACTCTTAAAAACTTAGGTATCATTAAAGATAAATTTACAAATACAGTAAACCTCAACTCTAGTCCATACAATATGTACATCACCATATAAATGCCATGAATTTTCTTGGCTAATTATGCCTTAAATATTTGTGTGGAGTAGGCTTAGGGCAGAGGACAAGAATATTTAAGATTGGAGAGATTAAAGGAAGATAATAATTACATTTAGGCTTATACTCCAAAACTTACTTGGCCCACTGGAGACTTTCATATATCAGGGTGACTAATACAATATTTTCTTTTTTTTCTCAAGAAATTTGATGTCAGTCATTACAGAGGTTAAAGAGGTTACAGATCATTACAGCGGTTCGATCTCTAGCTCTGTTCACTTTAGTGAAATGGAAAAACTTTAAATGCCATTGTTGATATTAACAATGAAAACATATCCTTAAAATGAGTACCTACCTTGCTGCAAGCCAAATGGAGGGCGGTGTTTTTACTGTTATCTTGTAAAGTCAGATCTGCACTAGCACTGCTAACCAGCATCTCTGGGAGGAAAATTGCATCAAATCTTATGTTTATGAATACATATCTTGGATTACTAATAAACTCACTATAGAGAAAGATACAAAGCAAAAATATCCCTCTAGTGAAAGTTTAAGGACAAGAAAAATACTGTAATATACAATGTACACACTATATGGTCACATTACTGTCTAAGGCACAGACACAACAGCAACTAACTGTGAGAGTTTAGTGCCCTGGATTCATATTCTCCAGTAACTCTACAAAGTAGGCCCCTGTTATTTTTCTCAACTTTAAAAATTAAAAAATTGAGGCATAAGGTCATTTAATTGGCAGAGCTAGGACTCACATGCAGTCCATCTAACTCCAGAGTCAGTGTCTTAACCTCTATTCTATACTGCCTTGCCACAGTGGACTGTTCAGTCAGTAAGGGCAAATGAAAACATGGTGGCCCTAGATAAAAATGTGGGCTGAAAGCAGGTTAATAAAGATTTAAATCTCAGGGGTGGGGAGAAAACTGGCAGATTCAATAGAATCAGAAGGTTTGAGATCCAAGTTTTCCATAAGTTAAACATACATAAGCAACATAGCATTATAATAATAAAAGCCTTAACCGCTTTCTTTACCAACTGTATTTGTCTGTCCATTTTCTGCGGCCATCATGAGAGGTGTTTTCCCAGAAGAGTCCACAGAATTGACTTGAGCATTATGGCTGAGCAGCAGCTGTAAACACTCTACGTGGTCTGTGAAGGCGGCCGCATGGAGAGGGGTTCTGTAATGCAAAGAAATGGGAAGACTTCACTAAATCTGTAGGTTGTATACTCTCGAAAAAATTATTCCTGAATTTATGATAAGCAACTTTCAAGGGTTTACATATTAGGCTATAAAATCATTGCGTGGATACAAATAGGTTTAATGGAGCTTACTAATTTCTAACAGAGGAATTTGTATTTCTGATAATGTAAAAGGCCCTTAATCTAATATAACATAAAACTGTTAAAAAAATTACATCATTAAAGAAATAAAGGAAATAAATCCTGACCCAGTATTGCCACCCATTGCAACCACTGGACTTTCCTTCAGTCTTTATTCCTATTTAGAAAGCTGCTAACTTTATTAACGATAACCTCTGGGTAATAAACATACCTTTAAAAAAAGGGAAATCTTTATATTTTAAAGTTTTAAAGAGGAAGACTGGCTAAAAATCATAATAAAAATAAGAAAGTCTTTTATAATGAGAACATAGTTAAGATTTTATAATTAATACTTGCAAATATAAAAATCAGCTTTTAGTTAATAAAGGGTTCTCTACAAATTCTTCCACACAAGTAGTTAAAATTTTTGCCTTTTGCAAATCAAACTACTTCCTACACAGTGGAGTTCCTACCTTCCTTTTGAATCTGTGGCGCTCACGATGCTGGCACCTAATGTATCGATTAACATTTCAGCAGCACCTTCGTTGTCATTTATCCTGTGTAAGGTAGCACAGTGGTCACTCACAGCGATGGTGCACTTCGTAAATAGTTAAGAACAAATGTGATTCATCTGCCTTTACTTACACGGCACAATGCAAAGGACTGAAAGCATTTCCCTCCATTTTCTGGAAAACTTCCTGTTCTAAAAGGAGTTCTACACATGTCTCATGACCTAAATAAGTAAATGAGAATTGGATATTAAAATCCAAAAAAGATACTGAAGTGCCCACATATACACCCACACATCCCTAACACAGATAAGAAAAAACTTTACATGGATTTAAAATAACCAGAGTTCAATGAATATGTTAAACATCACATTTCTAGGAGTTTGAAATCCAAAGCACAACCTCAAGACCTGAAATTCAGAAGCTTCTTATAATTTTATAGCAATTTATTAACCGCTATAAGCAGTAATAAACTGACACAACAAATGTTTGTTTTATGGGGAAAAAAATTAGTCTCTATCTTTTTCATAGTAACTAGTTCCAGTCATTTTTAAAGTCATATTTCTATAGCATAATAGAACTTTAAAATTAACATATTTATACAGCATAATTAACTTCAAAATTTAAATATTTTCTGATTTTACTAATGAGCTAATGATAAAATCTCAAATGCTACAGAAGTGTCTGGAGGGAAAAGTACATGCCCCTATCCCTACCCCCAACTCCAGTTCCACTTTCTAGACTGTAACTACTATTATCTTAACAGTTCCAGAAAATTTCTAGGCATATACAACTACATGCACATAAACATGCACTTCTTTTTAAAACTTTTATGTAAATTTTTAATTCTGCAACTTGTTTTTCACTTAATAAATTGTATACATCCTTCCAAAGTAGCATATAAAGAAATTGTATTCTTCAATGTTTGGAAAAACTTCACAGTATTAAAGTCTATCATAAATGATCTAATTTCTAATTATGTATTTTGACTGCTGGTTTGTTTTTGTTATAGTACCAACAATACTGTAAATGAAACATTCCAGTACTAAAAAAAAAAAAACAAAACAACGCAAGTAATTTTGTAGGACAATTTCCTAGAAATGATATTGCTGGGCTGAAGGACAAGTATATGGATTACTGCTATATTTCAGGCTCACACTTTTTTTTTTTTTAATTTTTTTTTTTCAACGTTTATTTATTTTTGGGACAGAGAGAGACAGAGCATGAACGGGGGAGGGGCAGAAAGAGAGGGAGACACAGAATCGGAAACAGGCTCCAGGCTCTGAGCCATCAGCCCAGAGCCCAACGCGGGGCTCGAACTCACAGACCGCGAGATCGTGACCTTGCTGAAGTCGGACGCTTAACCGACTGCGCCACCCAGGCGCCCCAGGCTCACACTTTTTAATAGCAACTTTGAAGACAAGGAAAAACCCAAACCTCAGATTTTCTTTACCCAATTTTCAAAGCAGGGTTTTAGTTTTAAAATACCCCAACTGCTGTACTAATTGCTGCCAATGAAAGGTTGCATCCTTTTTTATTTTAAAAAAATTTTTATTTTTTTATTAAAAAAAATTTTTTTTAATATCTATTTATTTTTGAGAGAAAGAGAGCATGAGGGGGAGAGGGACAGAGAGAGGGAGACACAGAATCCAAAGCAGGCTCCAGGCTCCGAGCTGTCAGCACAGAGCCTGACACAGGGCTCAAACTCACGAACCGTGAGATCATGACCTGAGCTGAAGTCAGACGCTCAACCAACTGAGCCACCCAGGCGCCCCAAAATATTTTTTTTATTTTTAAGTAATCTCTACATCCAATGTGGGGCTCGAACTCACAACCCCAAGATCAAGAGTTGCATCAAGAGTTGCATGCTCTACCGACTGAGCCAGCCAGGCACCCAAGATCTTCCTTTATCTTATAACTGTTTTTTACCAGGAAAAGTATGTTTTAGGAAATCTGTAGTTGTTCCATCTTCTGTCAGTTCTTTTCTCTAATCCAGGGATTCCCAACTGGAGCAATTTTGCCTTTCAGGAGACATTTAATCATGTCTAGAGACATTTTTGCTCACCACAACTGAGGATGGGGTAAAGGAGTGCATACAGTGGGAAAGAGGCTACGGATGCTGCTAATAAACACCTTCAATGCACACGTTAGTCCCTCACAACAAAGAGTTATCTGGCCCACAATGCCAATAATGCTGAGGTTGAGAAGGCTTTTATTTAATTTTAATTTTATTTAATATAAATGTTTTACTTATTTTGAGAGAGAGAGAGAGAGAGAGAGAGAGAGAGCGAGCGAGCATGGGAGGGGCAGAGAGGAGGAGACAGAGAATCCCAAGCAGGCTCTCCACTGTCAGCCCAGAGCCTGACCTGGGGCTCAAACCCATGAATCGTGAGATCATGACCTGAGCTGAAACCAAGAGTGGGACACTTAACCCACTGAGCCACCCACAGGTGTCCCTATGTTTATTTTTGAGAGTGAGAGAGGGAGCATGAGTGGGGGAGGGGCAGAGAGTGAAGAAGAGAGAGAATCCCAAGCAGCAGTGCCTGCCACTGGGGGGGGATGTGTGTTGGTGGGGGAGGGATCGTAGGGGGCTCAGTATCAGGAACTGTGAGATTCTGACCTGAGTCGAAATCAAGAGTCAGATGCTTAACTGACTGAGCCACCCAGGCACCCAGAGAAGCCTTGCTTTCATTCTCTCCAAATGTCAACTCATTACCAAGAAGTAGCCATGGAAATTTGTCCATTATAGATTTAAGGGTTTCCTATTTTCCTAGATAGCAGTTCTCAAGGTGTGGGTCTGGGGAACCTTGGGGTACCACTGATAACTAGTGTTCTGAACTAGCCTGTAAAGAAATTTGCCACTCTTCTAACTAAAATTCTTTTTTGTTTTGAAAAGAGGTTATTTTTTATAAAAATGTTATTTTATATTATAAAATGTTTTTATAATGTGATTTATATTATAAATATGTTTTTTATAAAATGTTATTTATATTAACATTTGATGGATTACTTTAATTAATAAATATTCTTAAATTTCTGTTCTCATTTCCAATATAGTAAATATTAATAGCTCTAACTCCCAGGTCCTGAGACTGAAAGGTTTGAGAATCACTATCTGAGCAGACTGCATACTGCAAAGACAGAGTTCTGGGCTATGGATTACCTCCAGCAATCATATCAAGGTGAAAACTCATCACTTTGTGTCCTTGTTTATGGAAGGATGGGAAAACTGGTCTCTTCATGTTTCAGAGGGATATTCTGAGGATACATAGAGCTTCACAAAAATTTATAAATTTTTAAAAGCAACAAAGGGATAATATAAATACCCTTTAGAGTGTCCTGTGACTGAATGACTGCATAAACTGGAAATCTGGAACTCTAAAACTTAGCATGTATAACCAATTCTTTTGTAATACTTTGTCATCATTCCATTTCAATTTTTAGACAAAGGTTGTTTTCTGGTCTACTGGAGTGCATCCAGTTTTGTTTTTAGCTATACAATAATTACTAGCGGAAGTAAAACCATTTTATATATTCTACTCTCAGAACACCAAACTATAAAATAGGCTTTTGGCTATAAATATGGTATTTAAATTTAGACTGTCTGTATGGTCTCTTATTGCATATAGCCAATACACATCTAATTCATTCCAGCTCAATTCAGAATCATCACAATTTTGCTACAGTCTGGAAATTAGACACATCTGTTATGATCCTTAAATGGCAACCAGGCATGAAGCTCATGCAAAATTTTGTCTATTTTGTCTCTTGTACACAACATGTTTAGAGTCTAAATTCAGCAGTAATACAGCAGGAACTCACTTTAGGGAAACCATGTTCTTCATAAAGATCTGATAAGAAATGTACTAGACAGCAACTCTCCAAAGGATAGTTACAGCAGTGTATTCACACTAAATACTCTGCCTGAGGACAGATAGCTTGCTGTGTGATTTTTCCAATGGTTAATTCTGATATGTTTAAAAAAAAATCAAGCAATAAAAGTCTGCTTCAAAACACTTTCATTTCTTAAATAAAATTCACATCCATAAGGTGTATCTCTACTATATTAGATGGTTTTGGTTTTCCTCTACTTGCGAATATGTCAAGTTACATCATAAAAACAAATCAAATTCCAATGGCAAAATACAGTATCTTTTTTGACTCTGGACTTCAGTCTGAATATTTGGCCACTTCACTCTACTCATTAAATTCCAACTTTACTGAG
Source organism: Puma concolor (assembly GCF_028749965.1). Lineage (NCBI taxonomy): Eukaryota > Metazoa > Chordata > Mammalia > Carnivora > Felidae > Puma > Puma concolor. The sequence continues at coordinate 26,008,849 of NC_141675.1, read as the reverse complement.
TTAAAAGGGAAAAAGAGAATCTAAAATCCCAAAGGTTTTAATCTTCAACAAAACTGTTCTGGCTAGAGATCTGAGGCAGTAAAAATGAAACTGACTAAACTAAGCTTGTGAATTAGTAATACATTGAACTATTCAAGTTTTGATGGTACCATCAGTACCCAGAGATGATGGATGCCCAACAGTAATCACAGAACAATCCTTAAGACGAGATCAAAACTTTCTCACAGCAAAAGATCAGAACTCTCAATTCTGGCACAAGGATTAATATGAGTATTCAAATACTGCATCTATAAAATACTTATGAAAACATTTAAACTATAATTTTGCAAGATTCAGGTTTCTCTTCTTTCACCATAACTCAATAACATTATTTGTCAAAATGGCTCCAGTAGGGGGTGCCTGGGTGGCTCAGTAGGTTAAACATCTGACTCTTGGTTTCAGCTCAGGTCATAATCTCACAGTTTGTGAGTTTGAGCCCCACATCAGGCTCTGTGCTGACAGTGCAGAGCCTGCTTGGGATTCATTCTCTCTCTCTCTCTCTCTCTCTCTCTCTCTCTCTCTCTCTCTCCCCCTCCCTCCCTCCCTCCCCCGCTTGTTCTTTATCTCTCTCAAAATAAGTTAAAAACAAAACAAAAACAAACAAAAACAAAAACCTCAAAATGGCTCCAATGAAGAACCATGAAGCAGCACAGTACAGAAAGAGAGAAACCTAAACTCTCTCATAAAGCAGACAGCTGAATTTTAGAACAGATACTATACTTAACTTTTTTAAGCACGTCAACATTTATATCAAGAGGCAATTTATATTTTCTTAACATTTTGAGGGAAAGTTGTTATGGTTATGAACTAGTTTTTTCTAGGTATGCTCCTCACAACTAATAGTAATCTGAATGCTGCAATGAAATTCAAAACAAATAAAAATCTTCATATCCCTGGCTCAGCCCAAAGCCCAAAATTTGACAGAACTGATGTCTGGAATGTATGTCATGTATCTTAGCATTTTATAACATGATCAAATCTGTGGCCCTACACAAGGCAAAAATCATTCTCTCTCAACACGCCTCATTACTTATTTTAGTGATATTTCATAAGCCAAACTCCATTTTGAACATTTATACCTTAAACATAGCTCTATACTTCTCTGAGTGAAGTGAGCTTACCTATAAAAGGAGTATCTGGCTGTGAGCCTCTAGGAAGCTAAAAGTATGTGTGTTCTAACTATGCAGCAAAGTTAACAATAGAAGTTTCTGAAGTTTCTACTTCTGTGATCTGCTAGAATTTTATTCCCTTAAAATGTTGAGCATACATGTTACTATTGATATAAGGATCTTATCTGGCAATATGCTCTGAAAACATGCACAGATTTCGGTTCAGAATGTGATACAGTTTCATTTTCTCCACCTTTTTTTGCCTAACACAAGTGCACTTAGAAAGTAAAAGAACATAATCAAACTACAAGCATACTATACAAAAGACATCACACATGTTATAAAAGTATGTTAAAAATGCAAAATACCTGTTGAAGCAAAGATTTAGAAAAAATTCAGACTTAACGAAAGCTGATCTCAAAAGATCTTTGACAAACTAATGTCTTGGCTTTAGCATGACAAAGGATAGGAGTAAGCTAGAACTATGTAGTAGATGATGTCTATGCTTCCTACCGATCTTACACTTTGCCTTACAAATATTCATGAATATCAGAGTGCTATATACTAGAGTTTCTTGTCTCTACTTGGTGCATTAATGGTACTTAATGTAGATTTGCATGTGTATACTTAACCATTGTAGCAAGCCCAATGAAGTGCTGTATATCCATGATTGTCTGCTATGGCTGGATTTGCATCCACAGATGCTGCTGACTGCAAAAGGGCTCCAAGAACACCAATGTGTCCACAGGCAGCTGATAAGTGTATAGGTGTCCGGCCCCTGCTATCTCGAAATAAGCACTTAGCACCATGTTGAAGTAATGCATCTACACATTCTTCATGGCCTGTAACTGCCTGAAAGAAAAATTATTTGCAGGTAGTTGAATATGTCATCTTGGGTAACATGCCAATTTTTGCTAATTAAAAACTTTTGAAGTCCGTATTTCCCATATTCTACCATCAATCAAAGCATTTATCATTTTTTGAGTAATTCAATATTTTTATTGAAATTTGCCTAAAAGTTTATCTAAAGCATTAACTTTGTCAAAATACACATATTGCAAAAAACAGGAACAAAGGAACTTATAAATCAGTGAAAACAAGGTAAAAAGGTGAAAGGTTCAAAGGTGAAAAAGACAAAAATGTGTAAGAAAATAGTTGTGATGAGAAAAAGTAAAATTGACATTAATTCTACTTAGGTCTTAGGTTTTTAAAATTTTGTTCCAACATTATTGTTTCCTGGATTAAGTTGTGTTTTACAGCTGTTTAAAATTCGCACTCAAAAACTATAATACTAAAAGAAAGAGTAAAGACTATCTGGGAGAAATTTAATGAAGAAGAATAAACATAGCCTAGTTCAGTTTTAGGCAAAAGGAGATCCTAAGAAATTTTTGAAAGGCAATGGGAATATTTTTGCTTACCCCTCTATGCAATGCTGTCCTTCCCCATTTATCTTTGGCATCTACATTTGCTCCTTTGTTCAGCAGTGAGTAAACACAGTCCGTGTGCCCGTTGAGAACAGACAGCATCAGAGGAGTCCTGAGCAACAAGAGTAATAATAGGTTCAGTGTTACAACTTAAGACTACTCCATGAAAAACAAACTCCTGTTTTCTAAATATGCCTTTTTGTGATACAACTTCTAAAGTATACTTAAAGTGAGAAAACTGTATTTGTTGTTACTCAGTTACATAGTATGACAGACTTTTAGGGTTACAAGTATGAAGATTAACACACATCTTGAAAATAATTTAAAAATTATTAAAACTTACTGTCCATTTCCATCTTGAATGTCGACTGCATTCTGTGGTTCTGCATTTCCTATTAGTAGCCGTAAGCACTCTGAATGACCATTTGTTGCTGTAAAGTGGTATTTTAAAATTTCAGTAATTACAATGATAAAATAGAAAATTTCTATCATAGAGCACATTTTCTGGATATAACTGTGGGATAGTTTCATTGAATTTAATAGTCTAAGAGAAAAATATATAGATACAAAGTTTTATATTGCCTTTGTTGGTGAAACTGACTACAGCTATCAATTCCTCACGGTTAATTATGGCCATAGCCATCCCTCACCATCTGCCCTGGTATTATAACGCTCGTTTTATCTGGTTTTGGCGGTGGCAATGTGGTCAAGGGAATGCCTTCAGCCAAGGGATGAAACCATGATTAGATCAAGTCCATCACAACTCTGTTCTCTGCCAATGACAGCTTCCAAGATAAGTGCTGATCCAGTTCTGACCACTGAGATGCTAAGCCTGAAGGCTTCTGGGAAATATTTTTATCCCTGATAATGACAAGTCCTCCTCCTTTTCCTGATTTCAGAGGTGATACCGTAAAGAAGTAGTAGCCATTCTGTGCCATGACTGCAAAGGCAAGAGAATAATAGAGAGTTCTGATACCACTGCTGAATCAGTCAATCCTGGAACTGACTCTACCTCTGAACATTTTATGTAAGAGGTTAAAACTCTTGTCACTTATGCCACCTTTTAGTTGGGTACTATGAGAATTCCAACTGATACATATACAATAAAAGAAAAAATGATCTCTCTAAAGAATGCATTTATATGTCCAAATACATAAAATGGGCAATGGTATAAAGTAGAAATAACCAAAAAAAAAAAAAAATAATAAGCTTTTAAGGTAAATTAAATCCTCTGCAAAATTCAGGTCCTTCCCATAATATAATAAAATCTGAAGTTGAAAGAAATATGTAAGTCACGTAATGATGCAAAAAGGAATATCTGTCACTATTCTTCCTAATTAAAAGATGACAATATTTTTTAATGTTTATTTTTGAGAGAGCAAGCGCACGCGCGTGGGCGTTGGAGTGTAGGAGGGGAAGAGAGAAAGGGAGACAGAATCCAAAGCAGGCTCCAGGCTCTGAGCTGTCAACACAGAGCCTTACATGGGGCTCAAACTCACAGACCATGAAATCATGACCTGAGTCAAAGTCGGATGTTTAAAACAACTGAGCCAACCAAGCGCCTCAAAATGACAAATTAGTGAAAGCAAGCTAGGTGCCTAATATTCTACAGTAACTTCTAACAGCTATATTAAATTCTAATAGCGATTAAGATTTGTGGTAACAACATCACTCCACATCTGTATGCCACACTCAGCCAGCAACTCTCATAGTAATCAATAACAGCTGTCACTGAAGCATCCCACCTGGGGATGTGTCGAGGAAATTGTTTGACCCACCATTTCTTTATTTTTTTTTTAACTGCTATTTATTTATTTATTTATTTATTTGAGAGAGAATAGAATAGAATAGAATAGAATAGAATAGAATAGAATAGAATAGAATAGAATAGAATAGAATAGAATAGAATAGAATAGAATAGAATAGAATAGAATAGAATCTTAAGCAAGCTCCATGCTCAGCTCAGAACCCAATTCGGAGCTCGATCCCACAACCCTGGGATCATCACCTGAGCTGAAATCAAGACTTGGATGCTCAACCAACTGAGCCACCCAGGTGTCCCAGCCCACCGTTTCTTTAAGTGATTCACTTGCACTCAGTACACAGCAGCTACTGAGGAGTATTTGTGTTTTCTAAGTTCAATATCTAAAATATCAAGCATAGTACCACTGGAGAAAACTGGCTCACTTTCAGAAAAAAAATAAAAGATCACAGTGTTCTCTTCATGACTTATGAGTACAGTACTCCCTAGCAATCTCCTAATTTGAAAGACATGTGTAGAACCAAAGCTTGTGTTTACTGAATAGGTTGGCACTAACAGTAAACTGCAGCTGTTTCACTGGATAGAATTTATAGACTATATGACATTGGTTAGCTACTTCTGAGGGACTGGCTAGTGTCTTGGTTCAATATTTATCTATAAAGAGTGCAAACCACTCCATAAAAGCTTTAAATCAGCTCTTCAAATGATCTGTGCTTACGGCATAATTTTTCAAGTTGCAGAATGATATATAACTTCATTCTTTTTCAGAATAAGATAACAGAAAATGGCAGCATTTTGACTTAATTCTTACCATATAACAATATACACACATTTATAGGCATTTTATTCCACTTAAAAATTTTTTGTTTTTAAGTCCTGCTTAAATATCTAACAGTTTCTGAAAGGCTGCTCTGGAGCAACAGAGGGTGTCACCTACCTACCTAGTCTTCAAAAAGGCAAGTTTCCTAAAGGACTAGAAGTTCAAAACCCATATTAAAATGTGGTTCTTAAAAATCACTCTACAAAAACAGACTAAGTGAAATGTATCTAATCACATAAAGAAGAAAATAGTAAGGTTTTAAGGTAAATTAAATCCTCTGCAAAATTCAGTAGTGGGGGGTGAAAAAAAAATACTTGGCTAGGATTCCTTCCAGTGGACCAGTCTTATTTGTTTTATTCTTTTAAGTCTATTTATTTTGAGAGAGAGAGAGAGACAGAGAGAGAGTAAGAGAGAGGGAGAATGTGAGAGAGCACAAGCAGGGGAGGGGCAGAGAGAGAAAGAGAGAGAGAAAGAGAGAGAGAGAGAATCCCAAGCAGGTTCTGTGCTGTCAGTGTAGAGCCTGAGGCAGGACTTGATCTTAGGACTGTGAGATCATGACCTGAGCTGAAATCAAGAGTCAGACACTTAACCCACTGAGCCACCCAGGCACCTCCTACCCTTTTTTAAGTTAGTTTTATTTATTTATATATTTATGTATTTAGTTTTTAATTTTTTAAATGCTTTTATTTTTCAAAGAGAAAGAGAAGAGAGAGAGAGAGAGAGAGAGAGAGAGAGAGAGAGAGAGAGAGAGAGGAGAAGGGGTAGAGAGAGGGGGACAGAGGATCTGACACAGGCTCCGCACTGTCAGTAGAGAGCCCAATGCGGGGCTCGAACTCATGAACCCTGAGATCGTGATCTGAGCTCAAGTTGGACGTTTAACCGACTGAGCCACCCAGACACCCCTAGTCTTAGTTATTTAAAATGAATACTGACTTGTAGTAATTCCTGTGGAGAGTCAGGAATCTGTATCTGCTAGAGATACACAGCTACCAAGTCCTCACAATGACATGGTAACACAATTTTGCATTCTGACACATTTGCAACATCACAAAATCACACCATGGAGTAGATCTTGCATAAAGTAGGTGCTCTATAACTCCTGTGTGAATACACGTTAAATGTAGTACTCTGGTACAATAAGTCAAAATTGTCAACCGTTAAATGAAAGCACATACTAATCCAAAATAATTTCCATCAAAAAGAAGTAAAAAATATTGTATTGTTTTGTTGATAAAGTACTTCAGAAGTTAGACTATTACATAAACCCAACTTCTAAGGTAGACAATGATTTTTTTTTTTAATTTTTTTTTTCAACGTTTTTTATTTATTTTGGGACAGAGAGAGACAGAGCATGAACGGGGGAGGGGCAGAGAGAGAGGAAGACACAGAATCGGAAACAGGCTCCAGGCTCCGAGCCATCAGCCCAGAGCCTGACGCGGGGCTCGAACTCACGGACCGCGAGATCGTGACCTGGCTGAAGTCGGACGCTTAACCGACTGTGCCACCCAGGCGCCCCAGTAGACAATGATTTTTTAAAGCAATTATAATCTTGCTGTTGGCTTTTCCCTGAGAGAAAAACCATTCGACCTTTCAAAGTCAAGATTATTAAAATAATTACCAGGAGTATAACATACGAAAAATTGAAAAAGAAAAGAGTATTAGATAGAAAGTGGTAAATAAAATCATGTGTAATATTTGACATACCTGCTGCATGTATAGGTGTTCTCTTCAAAACGTAATCTTTTACTAAAATGGAGGCTCCCTGATTAATGAGTACATCCACACATTCAACATGGCCCTTAAAGGCTGCAAGATCTAAGGGTGTTCTTCCACTACTGTTTCTCACATCAAGATCTAACAAAGACTGTACCAACACTTCCAGTGCTTGGTGGTGACCATGATAGGCCTAGGAATAAATAAAAATATAAATTAAAAAAAATACATATTTAGACTGACTTCTCAGATGTCTTTGAAAACAAAGGAAGTAAACTTGTCTTCACATTATTATTATATTTGAGATAACCCAAAACTTGCATTATTGAGAATTCAGAAAACTTAACTGTAAGTATTTCTAATAACCAAATAGTACAACGTTAGAGAGTATATGTTAGAGAACAGGTATACTGCAGAAAATAAATGTTCAAATGACAGGTGATTTTATCACTAGTATACAACTTTCTGATTCATAGCATTCAATGAAAGTGTAACACAGATCCAATTAAAACTTTCATCCTAAGTCTATAATTCCAAAGCCTGTGTTCTTTTTTTTCTTCTTTTAAAAGTTTTTTTTTTTTTAATGTTTATTTATTTTTGAGAGAGAGACAGAGCATAAGCGGGGGAGGAGGGGCAGAGAGAGAGGGAGACAGACACAGAATCCAAAGCAGGTTCCAGGCTCTGAGCTGTCAACACAGAGCCCGACGCAGGGCTCAAACTCACGAACTGTGAGATCATGACCTGAGCCGAAGTCGCACGCTTAACTGACTGAGTCACCCAGGCACCCCTGGGTGCCTCAAAGCCTGTGTTCTTAATCACAATTCAGTGCTCCACTTAACTCCCTGATAAAATTTGACTATACTTAAAATTATAGAGATGGCCAGCAACTGAAGTTAATACTTAAGTCTTCTGATTTCTCAAATTAAAGTAACTATCCTTACCTCATAACATGCTATATCTAAAAAAATAAACATTTGTTTTAGCACAAAAACAGACAGACTAAATCTGGCTTGAGTAACTGCCATGTGCCAAGTTCTGTCTTAGCTGTACAAAGAGAACACGAAAATTTTTAAAGATTTGTCAGAATGAAGTCCTCTTCTTTATCACAGTTGAGGAAGAAGCTTTCCAGGTAATTCATTTCAAAAACCAACATATCAACTGAACATCTATTACTCTCGTTGGACTAGATGCTGAGCAAGACCTAAAGCAATTAACAAGACACAGTTCTGGCACAAAAGGAATGTTGTCTCTAGTTCACTCATATTACCACTTTGTAGCTAAAGGACTTTTACAAGTCATTTCTGACACCATTCAGACCTACAGCTTAGCAGTTTGTTATCACAGGTGAACTTTTCACTGGGAACTGAAAAATGTAAAATTGTACCATACTTGAACTAAATCTGAAAACATCCACTTAACCAGAAATGGGCCCCACACTGCAGCAAAGGGCTGTAAAGTTATTTCTTGCAGAAAATGTCGGAAAGTACCAGAAAGAGGTAAAGTTGCTCTGGGCCTTACTGGTCTCTTTGATGTTTCTCACTACCTACAGAGTTTCTTGACCACCTCGAAGATTAAAGTAACTGGAGATTATGGAACTCTACCGTCCTAGGATCACATCTAATCTTGTTCTGTAATAACCTGGTCAATGAGATGATGCTATTAACAGAAAGAAATGTGAGAGATACAGCATACACATAAGACACTAGGAGTGTATAACAAGAAGAGACACAATAAGGATGACAAGAAGCCATGACGAGTTGCCAGAGAGCCTCCCGTCAGGATGTCCTTGTATAGGACTGAGACAACGAATTTGTACACACAGTATGTACAAAGATAAGAACCAAGACCAGTTTCCTTAAGCCTCAAGCTGGTGTGTTTTCACAGCATTAAGGTGTCTTGGATGGGGTGAGTTTGGAAGGGTAAAAAAGCACTTCGAGTCATTTCTGAAAACCTCCTCGGAACAGATATATAATGTGAAAGTGGTGATATAATCACAGTTCACTGAGCCTAATTTACTAAATTTTAACAAAATTGGTTCCATTTCAGCTTAAAACCACTATTTAGCATAGCCATGTTCATATTTTGCACCCCTATTCATAATAGCCATGGAGTAAAGACATAGCAACCCCCCCCACCCCAAACCAAAAAACCTATAGTTTCTGAGGTAACGTATTCATAAACTTGGCAAAATGCTTAGTGTGGCACCTAGTAGATGCTCAGGAAGGGACAGTGCTAGTGTAAGAATGGTGGTGACGGAGCAGGAAGAACTGCCTTGCCATCTGCTCAGACTGCATCTCTCACCACCAACAGTAAAATGGCTGTTTTCTCCACGCTGGCTTTGCCCTTTCACAGGACTTATTGACTGGGCACGTCTGGGAGAGTACATAGTATTTCCAAAGATCCACAGGGCAAGGAAGCAAGAAGCTGCAGCATGCCTCCCTAGTTATTTAGGAAATGGCAGGAAGTACTAGTGGGGAAAAGGGCAAGAAAATTCAATGAACGTGTGTTGGTGTTTACGAAATACGCAAGGAGAGTATTATAAAAAATAATAGCATATATAAGAAGAAACAATTAAATGATCACTGAACTTGTAGTGATCCATTAACTTAAGTATACACCCTCCTTATAAGCATTTTACTATATTTAAAACCTGAAGTCTCCCAAAAAGCCGGTGACTATATCAGAGTCTCCTGACTCTTAGTCTCTTTCTCACCCCCAACAACTGTTAATGTGCTCTGTTCCAAAAATAGACTCTTCTTGTAGCACAAAAAGAACTAGACTGGGCCCTGCTTGAAATTTCCTAAAGTAATTCATTCCCACATTTGATTTAAAGAATTGTTACACTTCACTAACCTTCTCCTCTTAGGGACTAATCATTAAGAGGAAAAATTGAGAGGTTTCTTTTTTTTAAAAGTTTATTTATTTTTGAGGGGGGGCGCACAGAGAGGGAGACAGAGAATCCCAAGCAGGCTCTGCACTGTCATCATGGAGCCAGACACAGTGCTCAATCTCATGAACTGCGAGACAATGGCCTGAGCCAAAACCAAGAGTGGACACTTAACTGACTGAACCACCCAGGTGCCCCAAATCCTATAGCATGAGTAACTGAAGGACCAGTGAGCACACACTTAGTGCTCCAAGATCAAAAAGTAAGCAAAAAGTTGTAGAAATATCACAGAAAATACAGTTCTGTTTAGCAAGTTAGAAGCCATTCCTTTAGGGCAGTGTTTTTTTAAATTCACATCACAGGTATATTCTCTCCCTTAGAGTAGGCCTTTGGGGGAAATCCAAAGACCACAATTTTTTTTTTTTTAATAAAACAAAACATAACAAAGTGCAGTCAAGAAGTCTCTGAATTTAAAAAAAATTCTTAAGTTTTAATTTCATGATCATCATACATGGACCATCATACATGGGTACTAGTTTGAGTCAAACAAACATATATGAGATATTTTCAGTAAACCAGCCATCAAGTTGGCTGTGAAGGTAGTACTCACAGCCAAATGTAAAGGGCTTATTGTCGCTCTATTGTCTGAATCACTCAGCATGTCTGTCCCCGAGGTTTCCATTAACTGGGAAGGAAAAGCATTTGAACTGTCAGAAATGGTACTTTTGGATATATTCTAGCAGTTATTCCTGCTCCCTCTCCCCCAAGTTTAAATCAATTTTAGAGTAAAAACTGACACTTGAACCATTATATTTTAAAATCTTAGTCCATTATATTATGAAAAACTCCACTCAGCAACCTTACACAATAGATCATCACGCATGTGTGGTAAGTACCACAGAATAAGAACTCTGAGGGAGGGCTATAAACTAGCTTGAGGGAAATGCTATTTACTCACCACCAAGTAAGAACCCCCTTCCCATCCCCTGCACATATGATTTCTGTCACTATGTTTGTTCTTAGGAATGTGTAAAACAGGCTTCAGCTCTAGTGAGAGCAAAGAAATAATACTCTGAATAGTAAAGGGGATATTGATTATTACTTACAACATCTAAAGGAGTTTCGCTTGCAATCTGAAATAAAATTTAAAATAAGAATATTTAGCTTAGGAAGTATTCATATATATTAGAGATAAATGTTAACTACAGGTCTATTTATACAAGGCTTCTGTTAAATTCTATTCTGAACTTGTGCTTCCTTTGTCTCCCAAGATTGAGTCTTTTAAATAAACAAGTGTATAACAGACCACAATCTACATTCATGGGTCTAAGATATTAGTCTACAAGATACATAGTAACCTAAGAAAATACCTGTTATTTCTGATAGCAGGTTTTAAGTGCTATATTGAATATGTCAACCTGCTTTTTCAATCTTTAATACTCACTCTCTTTGAGGGAAAGCGAAGTTTAATACAATTTATAAGGTAAATCTAAATAAAGAAACCTTTAACTTGAAGCATTTGTTACACACTTCAGAATCTTTTTTTTTTTTTTAGTTTTTTTTTTCAACGTTTATTTATTTTTGGGACAGAGAGAGACAGAGCATGAACGGGGGAGGGGCAGAGAGAGAGGGAGACACAGAATCGGAAACAGGCTCCAGGCTCTGAGCTGTCAGCACAGAGCCTGACGCGGGGCTCGAACTCACGGACCGCGAGATCGTGACCTGGCTGAAGTCGGATGCTTAACCGACTGCGCCACCCAGGCGCCCCACTTCAGAATCTTTTAACTTGTCTTTGATTTGGCAAAATGGAGTGAATGGTGCATATACTCAAGGATGAGACCATAACTGAAATAAAAAGTTCCTTTGCAGTATTGTCTCCCCTACCAGGAGAGGCTGTAAAAAGAACGGGCTTTTCAGAACTCTAAATATGTGGGAAAAAAGGCCTCCTCTCACAGAAGACATGGTTACAGTTCTTTAGAAATTTCTAGAAAACATTTATTTAAAGGAAGAGAAATGCTACACCAATGTGATGTGGTAATATAAGGGAAGGACATAAGTAGCCCTCTCCAGAGATCTAATTTTCTCCTTTCTTTCCTTTTTTTTTTTTTTAAATATGAAACTTATTGTCAAATTGGTTTCCATACAACACCCAGTGCTCATCCCAACAGGTGCCCTCCTCAATGCCCATCACCCACTTTCCCCTTCTCTCCTTTCTTTTTGAAAGGGAAAAGGGAATGCGAGATACTGAGGCAAGTATGAATTTAAGAGGTATATAGGTTCTAAAAATATTAAAAAGTGAGAGTTTGTATCTTGATTCATTTATTCTTATTTTCATATGTTATTAGAATATAAAATCACATTAGTCCTTCCACAAGAATTCAGGAATCTTACCAGCTGAAGACACAGACGGTGACCATAAGCAGCTGAATAATGAACTGCATTGTATCCTTGCTTGTCACGGATCCCTGGATTTGCATCATTTCTTAATAAGTATTCCAGGCACCTATATATAGTAATAACACATTCAAAATTCTAAATCTTGCATTTTACCAAGGATTAAAACAGCCTGCAACTAAAAACTATTTTTTTACAATTACAATTTCTTACAATTCTTTTCTTGAGTAATGTAAAAATCATAAATACATCTACACTACATAAATTTGTCTTTAAATGACATTGACTGTAACTATCGTAAGAATACAAGCAAAATGTTCATAAGAATGAAGAAAATTCATTCAGAGTGAGTATCTCCAGAGTCTGTCAATAAGCTCAGTGTACCTGCGGGCTGTCTTTTACAGTCACTATGTATGGCACCACCTATTCCACTCAAACAATATCTGACAGGATTAAACTTAGTGGTGGTGAACATCCAATGTTGGCAATATTACTGCTGACGTATCTGGAACACACAGTGAGTGTAAGATCTCATTAGGAAGCTGAAGAAAGGATATAAAAAAAAATCTCAGGAAAACAAGGTCAGATTTCAATGATCTCGAATCAGAGGACTAAGAAGGGTGTTCTCAGTAGAAAGTGGTATAGTGGTAACAAGAAAGACCTTCCCATGGTAGATTTACTTCGTTTCTGTGCGATTAAAACATGAGAAAAATAATTTTAAAAGGCATCATATGGTTCATGACTTGTTACAATTTTATTACGTGTTATTGTTACTGCAGCAACAAAGAGCACTGAATTAGAAATTAAAAGATCTGTCCATAGAACTTGTTATATACTAGTGATCTTGAGCAAATCAAATAGAAATTTCAACTTTATGGTGAAATGGCCTCTGTTTATTCATTTGACAGATGGGGGGAGGGCAGAAATCCAACTAAGGAAGCTAAACTCCATTCAGGCTCAAATTCCAAGTTCATAATTATTTATTGATAATTTGTCTAATATTGCAATACTGACTGCAATATTAACTAAATATTAATACAACTACTGCGGGACAATTTAGAGTCAAATATTCCTTGTTAAAAATTGAAGTTTCCTTAAGGAGTGCACTTGTCATGATGAACAATGGGTAATGTATGGAATAGTTTAATCACTAAATTGTACACCTGAAATTAATTTAACACTGTATGTTAATTATACACAAAAAATAAAAAAAAAAACTATGAAAAAATTCGAGTTTCCAAAAGCATACTGAAGTTACACAAAAACAAAACTCTAAAGCAATGTAATTGGTCTTTCAGTAACTATATCATACATACACATAACTATCATCTATCTCTTATCTATCTATATTATCTATTATCTACCCAGGCTATTCTTTTCAATGCCAACCCTTATTTCTTTAATAATGAATTGCTTAAAATCTTTTCAATCCCCTAGGAATTACTTGCAGAATCTATATTTATTATACTATCCTCAATGGTAGCAAATGTCTATGCTTTTAAGTGGGATTTTTATATTTATGTACAGCTAAAATTATTAGTCAAACATGGTGAACTGCGTATCATTGTGATTAAAACAAACAAACAAAAAACTCAATCTGACTCTAAGGTAAGAAGACTGGTATTTTTTGGTGTTCATAAATTAGCTCTGAGAAGCCTGTACAAATTGTTCTAGGCAGGGCATAAACTGTATCCAGTTTTCCTAGGTATCCAACTCAGAGGTCAATGCTCACTGGAATGCATAAAAGATCTATAGGGCTGGAGGACAGTCTCACTGCTTTGCAGGCACAAACATTTCACACAAGGGCATATCTATCTTTAATCAAGTTCTCTAGGTGAGAGAGAGAGAGAGAGAGAGAGAGAGCAAGAGCGAGAGAGCAGAAATAGTTCTCCCGAGACCTGAGTACCAGGAAGATTCTATCCGTGGAACAAACTATTTTAAGATAACTTGCTGATATATGAGTACTGAAAAAAAGATTTATTTAAGGAAGGCAAGACAAGTAGGTAAGTTCATGTTTACTTTCTGAAGTAGGAAAGCACATCTCAAGGCATTATCCATAGTGACTAGTCCAAATATACAGCATTAGTGCAGTGTTGGTGGTATAGCGGTGAGCGTAGCTGCCTTCCAAGCAGTGAATGGTTTCAAATAATTTAAGTGTTACAGATGCAGTGGGTAGTTCTTATCATATTATTTATTATTTTTTACATTCACATTATTCAGATAATTGGTCTCCTGTAACAAAACAAAGGCTAACGGTTGATTCAAAATGATAAAATTCCTTCTACTGGCATGCCTTTTAGATTTTGCTAAGCAATATAAAATTTCTTAACTACTTTGTGAGATGAGCATTACCTTTAACAACTGGAAAAATTACTGTGGCTCACGAAAATCAAATCATTTGTTCCAAATCTTTTGGCTAGCATATGGCAAAGCAAGGACTAGACCTTAGGTTTTCTTTTTATCCAGTGCTCCTTTCATGCTACCAAATGCCTTAGCACAGGAATTAATGAATTAGAGTGATACTTTAACCTGGGTGCTTACAAAATACTGAACCACAAATTATGTGATCTCGAATATCTGGACCTCACATTTAATTTGCAAATAAAATGGAGGAGAGAAAGTCTAATTTTTCTTTTTCTGAAATTGTAAATTAGCACACACACTGATTTTATACAAGTCAAAAAAATTAAGATGAATATTCTCTTTAATCTCTCTTTCCCCTAACATAAACTGTATGCAAAACCTGGAGTAATATTCATGGTGAAACAGCTAAGTAATAAACTGCTCTTACTGTTACATATTTTGTTTCCTTCATTTAATATGTTAGACAAATTAGGTATCATTCCAGTTAAGCACATAATTTAAACCAGAGTACATTTCGAACTCTTCCCCTACCACCCATGAGTCCCAAGGCTGGTCAGAGCTCTTGGTAAGACCCACTCAGCCCAGGGCAGGGAATGTGGCATTGTTCCCAGAGGCCCTCCTTCCTCTATTTTCTCCCATTATGGTGTATAATAGTGTCTGTTCTTATCAAAGAAGAAAAAAGAAAAAGATATCAAGCATAGTTTAAAAAATACAGCTAATCTTTACTGGAAGATTAGAGATACTGTTCTAGGCATTCAGATATCCTACACCTTATTTGGCCATTTGAGTTAGGTCAGACTATTTCCCCCATTTCACAGACAAAATGGGTAGAGAGATGTGAAGTAACTTGCCCCGAGTCTTACAACAGGTAGCAGAGCCACTATCAAACCCAATGTTGTCTTACATACATTTTCAAAATGAGTTACACAAGCCTGCTGAATATAAAGTCATGTACAAAAGCTAAATGTATTTTCTCTGTACCACAACAAAAGGGAATTTAAAGATAGGTTTATTTTGGCAATAAAAGTATTAAGTACTTGGGAAGAAATCTAAGGATTATAAAGCTTCTACACAAAGAACTGTATGATGCCATTTATATAAAGTTCAAAACAATGATATTAGAAGTCAAAATATACCATTTTTGTGAAAAATGCCAACTATCACCTTAGAAGTGGATCTCAGTGAAATATATATACTCATAAAAACATTTATATATAATTACACGAACACAGAAAAGGCTCAGGAAAGGCACATACCAAGGCTTTAACTCTGATTAGACTATGATGGACATGAAACGATCTACATACACACACAGAAATATGCAGGTTAATAGTGGTTATCTCAGGAGAACAGGCATGAAGAGGATTTCTTCTTTATGTATCAGAAAAAACCACCCCCCCCCAATCTTTTCCTTCTCTTATACATACCACATGGGTATGGAGGAGATCCTTAACCATCTTGCTCAAAGACAGCCCTATTTCTCTTCAACTGGCAAAGAGAATTTTATTTATTAATATTTAGTACATTAAATTAATATTTAGTACATGTTTCTTGTGACAGCAACTATGTATTTGAGTCATGACTGTCTATAAAGAATGCAGACACTAGGACAATGGGGGTGACTAAAAGAATGAGTAGAATGAGTCAAGAAAGATTTTACGTATTTTTCTAATATTTATTGAAACTGAAGACAGAGGGACATTAAGGCAGAGGAGAGTTATAAATACTTATATCGCTCTTGGATAGCAGAAAAGCAATGTCAGGTATCAAAAATTCCAAAATATAAATAACTTTCCCTGGGGGTGCTGATAGAAAATTAGTAAGTCATCATCAAAAAAACAAAGCAACAGACACATATTACTGAATAATAGTAATATGAAACTATGGGATTTTGTGTTGTCTTTTAGAAAATATTTCATACTTGCTTTGCCAGAATTATATATGAAATCATGCCAGATTCTCTTATTATTCGACCTATACCTGGGAATTAAATGAGCACAACTTAGAAAAATAAATATTTAATGCTACTATTTAAGCCTCCAAAACAATCACTTATTGAAAGGATGCCTCTGGTATCCTAAAATGGTTACTGTGGCTTATAGCTTCCACAAAGTTCTCAGGGAACAAATCACTGAGTCAATAAATGATGGCATTAAACAGGATCTGATTCTTTAAGGAAACAGAGGCTCTAAGAAACAGTGCTAGATTCTTTTATACCCACGATCTCAGTTTTCCCCACAATTCTAAGAAGTACGTTTCTTTCTAATCTTACAGATAAAGAAGATTTTGCTTGGCAATTACTTGCTCAGGCTCAAAGAGGTATAATATAGAAACTCCAAGATTTAGACTGGGTCTTTTGGACCCCAAAGCTCATGTTCTTTCTATACATTAGGCTGCTTGGTGTAGACACTGAGAATTAAACGTTTAAGCAATAAATATTAGTAGCTATGGCTCTAAACCATTGATATGACATGAGAAAACTAATGATTTAATTCACTTTAGTAGTAGTACACCTCTAAAGAAAAAGTACATTGGCTTAAAATAAAACCACAAATCCTAAACAGTATGGGCTGAACACTGTTGCTCTTTTGATTTTTGTGCAAGAATTAATATTTAATGCAATTTTCTAAGGGCAGGAGAACTTTGGGTAATCTCAATGTGCATGTGTGTGTGTTTATGTGTGTGACCTCTCAGTGGAATTTATGTAGATTCTGCTGAGCAACACCCAATAACCAGTCTGTGGGAGCAGTGGTAAAGGATTATTGGTAGTGATATAGTCATTTTAGGCATAACCTATTTCAAGAAAATCTATAAATCGAATCCTGAAAGTACAAAATTTATAAATCAGAGGATGATCTATTTTATCCAAATTTACCAAAATACTTTCTTATTTACAAAGTCTTTACCATAGATTTTCTTTCTTTGAAGAGCCACTACCTAAAAACATAGTCAAATAATTTAACTTCTCCCAAAATCTATCTGTACCTAACTATTCTGGGTATATATGAAATTGTACAAAGCAATATATTGTTGTAAACAAAAAGTACATTTTACTAGTGCTTTCAAGATTAGAGTTTTAGCTATAAACCAACATAACAAAGTGCTACTGATAGAAATGGCTTTGATATCAGTTATAAAATTTATAACAAATTAACATTTGTGAATAATACCATCAAATTATGCTTTTTATTTTGAGGGTAAAAAGCAAATAGTAAAAACGAAAGAAATAGTTCTATGTTAAATAAAACTTCCTTGACATATAGTTTATAAAATCCTTCACTAAGAATCACTATTTATTTTTTCTTAAGGTTATTTTTGCTCTTAACTGACCCAGACACATGGAGAATACCACAGACTGAAGATCACGGTCTCCAAGGAGGTTATGTTTTTCCAAGAAGGCAATATACATAAGGTACTATAAACAGTTCTGATCAACTTTAGCTGAACATTAATTATAAAATAATTTACACATCTCTCAATCCTTTGTTCTTATTCAGTCATTCTTGGCCAATATTTAGTTAGCCTATTATCTCATTTACTTATTTAAGTAATATTTAGCAACAACTACATGTCAGATTCTGCGTTTGATTACTCCCTTATTGGATACCAATTTATAAGGGTCTCTTACAAATATAAAATCTCAACCTCTGACGGATACTGGTATTCCAATCTCTGCCCCATCTTCTGTTGGCATTGTCCATCTCTCTTCTGTTTCCCTTTCCCTACGATAAACTCAAGGCTGCTGCCTCTGAGAAGTCAGAGGGAAAAAACACGGAGGTGATATTAAGATGTGCTTTTGGCAGAGAGGACGACAAGAGGCCTTTATCTTTCTTCTACCAGACCAGTCAATAAGGCAGGTTGCTGAGTAGAAATAGGTAGTAAACTATGATTTAGGAATAATTATGAAACCAATTTATTTCCCACACCAGAGACTAAAAAAAAGTACAAAAAGAAAATATAAAATTGCATAAAAAACCAACAGCCATCCACATGGAAGATGCTGGTTTATAGAAACAATCCTTCATTCTCACCACATGATACTTACTTGCCATCTGTGTCTGATGTAGCTGCATAGTGCAGGGGTGTGCATCCTCTTTCATCAAGGTCATTCACACTTGCTCCTGATCCCACAAGAGCAAACAGGCACTGGTAATTGCAGTTGGCAGCAGCATAGTGAAGTGGAGATCTTTTGTGCCCAAGTTAATATCAGAAAAATAAAAGCCAGGGACATATACCAGTAAACAAGAGCTTACTCTTACTTGACCCAGTTACAAATAATGTATTTATAGTGAGCCTGAGATTGATTTCTGCCATATACTAAGTCTTTTGGAGGGCTGGACAGAAAGCCAGTAGAAGAAAGTAAGATGGCAGAGAACCTCTAAGAATAGGGAATAAAACAGAAACACAGTTAAATTATTTCATGGTCCCCACAGTAACAATTCTAGTCTTTTGAGTATATCACAGACACCTTCATATTCTGCTCAGAAACTTCAAAACTTTCATTTTAACAAGGCTTTTCTTATGCTAATAAAATGTTTTGCAGTACAGAGGTAGAAGAAACTTCTACTCCTGTCTCAGTAGAAGAATAAAGAGAAATATAGAAGCATTTAAAAGAAAGCCCAGTTGTAAAGTATACAGTAAAGGTGCACAGTAATAACAGGATTCTTAAGCAAAAAATGCACATTGTTCACTATTCAGAAGAGTTAGAGTACGGTTTTTAATTTCTAAAGAATGAATATTTATTTGTAGCCATTTTCATCTCAGTTACTGAAATGCAACAGAATGTTACTAAAGTTAGGAGTCCCTAGTCTTTGGATTACAACTCTATGATGATCCCATGACTTTTCACTTAAAAAAAAAAAAAGGAGGGGGAGGAGGAGGAGGAGGAGGAGGAGGAGGAGGGAGAGGAGGAAAAAAAAAAAAACAAAGTGAAGGTAAATACAGTCCAGAGTCTTCATGGTATAATTTCTTCTAAAACATTTACTGAGTGAGATGACAGTAAAACATTATTTTACTTTACTGGATAACAATATACTGTAATAATAGCATTTTAAGAAATACAGTTAACCCTGAATTACTTTCAAGCTTCTAAACTCAGAATATGCTTCCGAGGCCCTCTCTGCATCTGTAGTAAAAAACTCTTCAAGTACTACAAATTAACTAATACAAGATGGATTACAGTACAATTATAAAAGCAAATTGGCTGTAAAAATATTGCATTGCAAAGCCAAAGTGATTTTTGATTTTGCAGGTCATTAGTTCTTTCTGTTAGTAAGCCTATGAGAGCAGTCTATTCCTCAAAGTAATTATGGAGTCAAGTAGTTTTTTTTCTTCTTCTGTGCATTTCTGATTCCCTACCATACATAATTCTGTTTACTTCTGTACTGGCCCATCACATACATCCACACATTTCCTTCTGACACACACTCTTTCTTGTCATGTACTTTGATATAATTCTCAAGACACACAACCTTTTTTGCACTGCCACTTTTATTTTTTAAAGTAGGCTTCATGCCCAGCACAGAGCCCCACATGGGGCTCGAACTCACAACCCTGAGATCAAGATCTGAACTGTGAGATTAAGAGTCGGATACTTAACTGGCTGAGCCACCCGGGCACCCCTCCACTTCTGTTTTTTAAACCAATGTGAATTGCCTTCCATCATTTCCTGTATGGCTTTAGCACATGCTGTATCAACTCCTACTCTAAATAACTTTGCAGGTCGTGGTGGATATAAGTACTGCTACCATAAATGCTAGTCACAAAGAGGCCTGGGGCTACACAGTGAGAATAAGGATTAGCTAAAAAGACTACAAAGAGACTGTCACTTCACAGGTGCTTTCCTACCAGTCATATGAAGGGGTATGTGTGGATGTGTTGTTATGTGTGTATGTTTACACGGGAGAACAAAAATTTCATATATATTTATAACCTATTTCCCCATAGGGGAAATGACAATGAAATGACTTATGGGGAAGGAGAAATGTATTACTGAGTTCTGGGTCTTATGAGTTTCTTGAAGGAACTCAGGCACCATGGGGGTTTACATTTTCATGGTATAAATATGGGAGGAGGAGGAATGATACCAAGACATACAGAGGTGCTCATAAGGTAGACCTGGTAGCCTGGGGCTGTGGCAGGGGCCCAAGTGGAAGACAACTGTGAGTAAAAATGAGTATTTAGAAGTTACTGACTTATTTGGGCTTCTCAATCGTGATCACAATGCAAATGATACTGAACTGTTCAGTTAATTCTCAGAAGCCAGTTAGAAGGTCATGCTAATCATTAAGTAAATAACATTAATTACGTTCTATAGAGGAACTATATCACACCGTACCTCCCAAATTTGTCCTTTTTGTTGAAGTCTGCACCAGTATTCAGCAGAAGGTTTAGGCACTCCAAATTCCTAGATGGGAAAATACAGTTATAAGACTTAATTGTCAATAATTTTAAAATGAAATTGGTAGGTTTAAGTAAGTATCAAAGCATGCTTTCATTCAAGTGAAGGTAAAGTGAATAACATGATTTATATTTTATAAAAATTAAAACATTAAAATTCACCTTATCTAGAATTTTTAAAAGTTAGGTACACACATATTGATCAGCACGTTGATAGGAAATAACAAACGAATCACGTTTAACCGCTATTTAAAAGAAAGTTCACATTTGTAGTTTTCCTGAGAGTTTTTAGGAACCTTTAAAACAAACTTCAAACAACATGCTTTTAATGGAATGGTTTAAATTTAAGTGTTTTTTAATACCAAAATAAATGAAAATGGGCAAAAAAAAAAAAAAATTAAACCTGGTAACACAGATAACATTCCAAGATGCTTTCCTTATTTTCTCCTATACTATAATTGCTTAGATGTTTCCTTAGTTAAAATTACAGGGGAGTACATGTGTGGATATTTCTATAATTTCATTTTCAAAAACCAGAACATCAACTTACTACATTACAATAAAAACTGTGACTGCCAAGTGATCAGATACTCATGTTTTCTTTTGTCCCTCTCTGTGGAGGCAAGTAACATGGAAGCTAGGTTTTAACTGGAAGGTTCTTTGGTGACCTTGGAAGAACAAGAGGACCCAGTCATAATAGTTCACAATCCATCTCTGGAACTGAGACTGACCTAGTGGCAGGTTCAGCACACTTGTCATCTGAAACCACTGGGAATTATTAAGGAATTATTATCAGGAATAAAATTCTTATAAATTATGTTTTTGATAAACCATCATGAATTAAATGGCTTATTATAGATTTAGGATGTAAACGATCAGAAACATTAGATTAGAAGCATGCTTCAGAGACCAAGAGTTTTAACTGAAGCTTGTTTATTCAAACCAACAGCCTATTTTCCTGTAGGAGTAGTATTTAAAACTTTGTCCAAAATCTTTCAATCTCAAATTTTCTTCTTCCTATATATTAGCCCTGAGTAGAGGTAAGACATACACAAACCATCAACACTTTTTTCCCTAAAATTATGACCAAAAACCCCCAAATACTTTCCCAAAGAACACTAATATTACTCAAAACATCTCTAAATGTTTTGCTGGCTCTCATTTGAAGACATATATTCTTTTCACTTATCCAGAAATAATTTTTCTCTCATAGAAAGCAATAGTTCCTTTTACAGTTTCGCTCCATCTCTCCCAATCACAATTTATGACTCAGGTGGAAGATTTAAAAAAAAGCATTTTCTACTATTCTGGACTTTTCTTCTCCCAAACCACTCTTATTACAGTTTGTTTTCTATTTTGAGGCAGCTCAGAACTAATAAAGAGAAACAAAGAGAAGAGAAAAAACTGGCACGACCAACTACCTTCTTCTTTAAAAAGTAAAAATTTTGTTAACATACCCTCCAGCTGCAGCTGCATGTAGACAGGTCCTGCCAAAATCATCTGGGGTATCTATGTCAAATCCTGTAAAAATGGATATATCTTATATAGTATCATAGATATGTTACTTCATACTAAAGTTCTAAGTCAAGAAATGTCAAGTATCACATACACCACAATCTCAAACAAAACTGAATTACAAATAGGCACAAAATTATTGAAAATAGCTTAATAATGTCTAATACTACCAAAATATGCCTCTAGAGGACTGGGAGTTTTAGGACAAGTGCTGGCATACTTGTTTAAAAGCCATAGGATACAATGCTCTCAAAATAAATAAACACTAAAAAAAACCGCCACAGGATACAATGGAATATTCTTCAACAATAAAACAACAACAACAACAACAAAGTACTGACACATGTTATAATATGGATGATCCTTGAGAACATTTGGCTAAGTGAAAGAAAAGACCACATCTTGGGTGACCATTTCTATGAACAATCCAGAACAGGAAAATTTATAGAGACGGAATGTAATGATTGCTTAGGGAGAGGCAGGAGGAAATGGGGACTGACTGCTAACAGGAGGATGAGAATGTTCTAAAACCGACTCTAGTGATGGTCACACATCTCTGCGACTATACCAACAAACACTGAACTATATACTTTAAATGGGTGAAATGTATGTTATGTGAACTCTTAGTAAAGTTGTTTTTAAAAGAAGCCATAGGTGCTCTGCTATCTGTGGACTATTTCTAACACTGAGGAGAAATTTTAGACTTCTCTTTCATAGATAAATGGGTTTGTGAATACTTGTGGAAATACACAAACTTTTAAAGACTTAAAGTAGAATTAACTTAAAAAAATTACTAAGAAAAAAGAAGTGTTGTCTCACACAAAATGTTAATTTTCACTGAAACCTTCCCGTAATTCTTTCGGTAATCGTGAGTATTAACATACAAAATATGTTCAACTTCAACACTCCGAGAAACAGACTATCTTTTAAAATCAATGAAATCGGGGCGCCTGGGTGGCGCAGTCGGTTAAGCGTCCGACTTCAGCCAGGTCACGATCTCGCGGTCCGTGAGTTCGAGCCCCGCGTCAGGCTCTGGCTGATGGCTCGGAGCCTGGAGCCTGTTTCCAATTCTGTGTCTCCCTCTCTCTCTGCCCCTCCCCCGTTCATGCTCTGTCTCTCTCTGTCCCAAAAATAAATAAACGTTAAAAAAAAAAAAAAAAATTTTTTTTTAAATTAAAAAAAAAAAATCAATGAAATCATATATATTCAGTAATTCTATGCATTTAATAAGGATCATAGTTTTGTAATATTTATAGAAAGCTATAGACCCTGTTTTGTTTCAAACGGACTATGATTATGGTATTTTAACACAGTAATTAGATATGGTATAGATAATTTCACAAACCTGGGAGATAATATAAAATGGTTATCAGCTCCTAAAAGAGGAGCATGCAAATGAAGATATTCTGTTTCTAGGCATAAAGGGACAATACAAGAAAACTACCATCCAACGAACAGAAACTGCTCTAGAAATATTCTACAACCCATTCCCCCACTAACAGAAAGAAGGAAATCCCTGAAAGATAAAACCTTTCCCAGATCTGAAGAGAAAATTGAATGTTAAAATTAAAGAACCCAACATCTTCTAAGAGGACTTAATAAATGATTCACATTTGGACATATCTATAAGTAATTTTGGGAAAGCAGGATAAAGAGATTAAATTTTGGGGCATTTCGTGAAGACAAAAAAAAAAAAAAAAGGAGAATCAGTCTGCAATGGTTCCACTTACCAGAAGAAAGAAGTTTCCTGCAGCAATCTGAAAAACCACTTAAAGCTGCCAAATGGAGGGGGAACATTCCATGTATGCCACGCCTAAAATAAGTAGGACAGTAACCTCAATACAAGAATAATATAGTCATTTAAATAAGTGACAAAGAAACTAGCTACAGTGAAAAGATAATGAGTCCAAACTTTTACACTTTGAAGAGCAATGTGGCAAAAGGCTAAAGGTGACTGCAGCTTATTTATTATCTAGCAATTTTCCTCCAGGAGTAGGATATTTCAACCAGGGCATTATTGTCCTGATGAACTTTGTTGGATGTGGGGGGGTGGGGGGTGGGGTGGCGGCTATCCTGTGCGTGCAGGATGTTCAGCAGTGCCCCTGGGCTCTACCCACACCAGATGCCAGTAACATCCTTCTACCAAATTATGACAACCAAAAATGTCTCTGGACATTGGCCTAAGGTGTGAAATTCAATCCCCCGCCTCACTCTTATTGAGAATCATTATCACAACACAAAACGTTCAAGAATGTTCACTGTAGTAATTGTTGTAGCAATAAAAAATAGGAAGCAACTTATGTTTGCAAATAAGTCGAATGAATAAACTGAATTCTTTATAAATAATTACATTTTATAAAATGAATGAACTAGAGGTATTTGTAGAAATGTGAAGAAAAAGCCTGAATTTTATCTACGTGGCTAAATCAAAAAAGTTGCAAAAAGTGTACAGTGGCATCACAGTTACAGAAAGTTTACAAGGAGGTTTAAAACATGTTACTGAATATATATAAATGTAATAAAATGTAATAAAAATATAAAGGCACACAAAGGAATGATAAACATCAACTTCAGTAGGATATTTACTTTTGCAGAACATGCAAGAGAATCCATCTTTCCAACAACATCTTTTATAGAAACTTTTATAAAACAGACAAAGCGAGCTGTTCCCACCAAATGAGGGGGCAAAAGACCTACAGGTAGTAGTATTTGGATGAAAAGGAAAAGCATTCAGCATATAAACATTTTTAGGTCTTTTATTTACATTTAGATTACAAATAATTAGATCAAGACAATGAAGAGCTCTAACCAAAACTGCTTATTATTCATAATCTAGAATGAACTGGGGTAAAAAAAAAACATAAAAATACACTATGCTGCCTTACCAAATGAAATCATACTAAACATCTATTCTAGCACATCATCAACACAAAGGGGAAAAAGCTCAAGCAATGAATACCATATTGGGCACAAAATCCACACTTCTACTTGAAATATCTAGAAAACTACAATTCACTGCCATCTGTGTTTCCCAGTCATCACAGCTATCAACGCTATGTTAAGTACTTACTTTGCAGTGTCAGCACCACTTGTAATAAGAGTGTTGATTAGCAGCTCATGGCCGTACCTTGCTGCTATGTGCAAAGGGGTGTTTCCATTCTTATCCTCACAGTCGATTACAGCTCCTGCAATAAATAGCATACCATCAGATAGTGGACTAATATTAAGTCGTATCTGTTACGTGGAAAGTAACATAAAACACTATTCAAGCATAAACTAATGAATATAGAGATCTAACTAGAGTTCATTCATAGGACATTTATTGGGCCAGGCACTGCAGTTATAGATCTTACACTTACAACAATCTTGTAAACTAAGCATACGTTTTTAACATTTTAAAATGACAAAAGGGTTCTGGGGTCCAGTAAGTTTGGAAACCACTGTATTAAAACAGAAGTAAACATATTTCTTCAGAGCAAGACGTCAGAGCTTTAATGTGCAAACTCCATGTGTCATCAAGATTGCAAACAATGCTTCAGGAATTATTTGATCATGAAACTACTATTTTTTCTTTGCAGAACCGTAACAGCTATTATTTTGAGGACTACTAACAGTTGCTTGGAACACGGCTTGGCAAACACTAAAGTAATGTACTGAAGAGTTTTTATTTAAAGGTTTAGCTTGGCTAGTGCTACTTCAAATGCAAAAGAATATAAATTCAGAAAATAAATGAAAATCCTAAAAATAGTTCAAAACATTCAAAGGGGGAAAAAAGATACATGCAACAGAGTTTTGTTAAAGTGTAATACAAACTGCGATGGAAAGGCAAAGTCTTCTATTCAGCAATGCTTCAAAAAAGCCCACACTAACTGCTGGAGAAATTATATTTATAATTCAGGGGAAACAAAATGAAAATAAATGAAAAACAAATTGTGAAAGATACATATACATGGCATTTTGTACTCTTTATTATTTGATTTTCATAAGATCTGAAATCAAATATTAAAAATATATAGACTGTTATAACAATTCCACAATACCATTCATTTTGTGGATGTTTTTACTACATGTAAGAAAAAAAACAAACAGAAATACTTTTTACCACTCTGGATAATGGTTTGTGATCTGGAGAATCTACCGTGGAGGGCAGTCATGTGCAGTGGGGTTTTCCCATCCTTGCTCTGAAATAATCAAATAAAAGAGATTTAAAATTATTATTACATCTGTCATATGTAATCCTTAGTTTTATTCTGAATGTCCTCTCACATCTTTATTTTGTAAAACTATTACTCAAACATTAAGTTTAGTTCAAGCTTATGGAGGCAGAACAGTTCAAGCTGTTCAAAATTAGGAACTTTTAATTAATTAATTAATTTTTAAACATTTATTAAAAAAAATTTTTTTTAATGTTTATTTATTTTTGAGACAGAGAGAGACGGAGCGTGAACAGGGGAGGGTCAGAGAGAGAGGGAGATACAGAATCCAAGGCAGGCTCCAGGCTCTGAGCTGTCAGCACAGAGCCTGATGCAGGGCTTGAACTCACGGATGGTGAGATCATGACCTGAGCCGAAGTTGGACGCTTAACTGACTGAGCCACCCAGGTGCCCCTAAACATTTATTTTTGAGAGAGAGCATGTGCACATGAGCGAGCATGTGCAACACGGGGGAGGGGCAGAGATGGGGACAGAAGATCTGAAGTCGGCTCTGCACCAACAGAGAGAGACCAACGTGGGGCTCGAACTCCTGAACCATGAAATCATGACCTGAGCCAAAGTCAGATGCTCAACTGACTGAGCCATCTAGGTGCCCCAAGAATTTTTTTTTTTTAAAGTACAGATATTATAAAGCACAAATATACAAAAAAACCCTCAATACCTACCATTTATAAAAAGCTATGCATGGTAGATATGGTGTAATCTTAATATCTTTCCTATTTCATAGGTGTGTAAACTGAAGCACAAGGATGTTAAATGATTCAACCAAGGTCACATAATCAGTAGTGGTACAGCTAGGATGTGTTTCCCACATTTCAAAAATTCACATTGCTACAATTCTTTCATTCTAAGAAATGCTAAATCCCTCCTCAATAAAGAAAAAATGAATATCTAAATTAACTCCACCACTATAATTCATTTAGAACACTTTATTAATTTGTTCATAATTATTGATAATAAATAGCTTTTTTCTCAAATGACTTAAATTAATCAGACTGGCTGTGCATGTATGTATTTAATATTCAAGTTCTGAAATTCGAAAGGACTTTGTCAAAACATGCAATATGACTGTTACAAAGGAAAGAAAATATTTTGCAATTCCTAATCCCTCAGCAATACTCAGCATACCTTCTGTGTGTGTATGTATGTTTATATATATATATATTTTTTTTTTTTTCTTCCAAACTGAAATGTGGCAAGTGTCCTAAGTTTACACTAAAACTGTATAATGCAGATCTCCTTAAGAAATGCTCCTGTCATAATAATGGAGTGTTAGATGAACTTCATAATTACTTATATATATTTGATTCCATAATTTTATATCAATTTTTTCAAGCAAACAAGCCATCCAATTGGCAATTTATCTCAAAGAACTTTCAAACCTTTGCAGGCAGTGTGTGCACAGGAGGGAAAACAAAACAAAACAAGCAAGCAAACAAGGTAGGCTCTGGAGTCACAATGACCTGTGCTGAATCCCAGTTCTCCAGTTACCACAGCAAGATTTAGGAGAAACTGCCTACCGTCTTGAGCCTTCACTTCTCGACTGACAGTGGACACAAATTACCTCTACCTCATAGGTCTGTGGTACAGAATAAATAGAATAATCTTTGTAAAACACCCATATAACATAACAGTGTCTGTTATGTTTGGTGTTTTTATCAATGTACCAGTTGTTATTCTTTCAACCAGAAAAGAACAAAACAAAAAATACCAAAGCATTTTAATAAAGGGATTCTAGTTTGTAGTATCTTTTCAAAATGTTCCCTATATAACATATCTTGATTTTTTAAAGTTTCTTTACTTTGAGAGAGAGACAGAGTGCGCGAGCAGGGGAGGGACAGAGAGAGGGAAAGAGTGAATCCCAAGCAGGCTCCGTGCTGTCAGCACAAGCTTGATGCAGAACTTGATCTTACAACTGGGAGGATCAGGACCTGAGCCCAAATCAAGAGTTGGATGCTTAACTAAGCCACCTAAGCAC
This sequence comes from Puma concolor, assembly GCF_028749965.1. NCBI lineage: Eukaryota > Metazoa > Chordata > Mammalia > Carnivora > Felidae > Puma > Puma concolor. Next base: position 25,980,231 of record NC_141675.1, on the reverse strand, counting down.
CCCAACATATCTTAATTTTGTAATGTTAATTTTTACCTATAGACAGACATGTTTTAACAAAAGAAAAAAACAAAGTAAAAAAAAAAAAAAACTAAACTGTAATATATATTTTGAGTGCATAAAATGATGAACTTTGAAATATAGCTAACATTTACATAAATAGTAAGCACTATGTTCCAGGCAGTTTTATTTTTTATTTTTATTTATTTTTAATCTTTATTTATTTTTGAGAGTGAGAGCAGGAAAGGGACAGAGAGAGAGGGAGACACAGAATCTGAAACAGGCTCCAGGCTCTGAGCTGTCAGCACAGAGCCCGATGTGGGGCTCAAACTCACAAAGCATGAGATCATGACCTGAGCCTAAGTCCAGCACTTAACCAACTGAGCCATCCAGACGCCCCTGTTTCAGGCAGTTTTAAAATATTTCATATACATTAGTCATTTACTTCTCAAAACCCTATGAGTTACATACTACTGACCTGATTTTATAGGCCATGGGGTTAAGAAATGTAACAAGGTCTCATAGCTAGTATGCAGTCCTTTACTATGTACTATAAGGCTATAGGTGGCACTGGATTAACATTTTTACTTTCTATATACTTACTGATTATAAAAAGTATTCCAAATATACTAAAAAAAAAATTCAGATTACCAACTGAAAAGTCTACCATAAGCCATGTTAGGAAGGGGGAGGGCACATTTATTTCCCTCTGAATTGGGGAGACAATGGGTAAATTTCTTTTTTAAGTCACCTTAACTAATTTGAGAATCAAATTAGGAGTTTTAAACAAAAAAAAAAGATCTACCAACATTCTAAGAGTTGGTTTCACAGGTGACCATAAACAGCAACAACAGTAAGTAAGCCACACATACTACTTCCTAGATTTAAGTTTTAAATAAAATATTTGGGTATTTTATCTGACCAATATTTATTCTTAAGAATAAGGTTAAGTGGGAAGATACACATTTCAGTGATACAATCAACACAGTAGGGCTCATGTAAAGCAAGGTAAAAAAAAACAGACCTATATTGCTTTTTAAACTCCATTCACTTTATCTCTATGCAGTACTTTGAAAGACAGCCGATTTAAAAACTTATAAATGAATAACTGAATAATTTCAAGCCTAAATTCACATTCAAATTTCTAGTCATCCACAAGTTGATCAGGGACAGAAACACCAAAATGGAGAAAGAGATGACTTGATACAGAGAATATGAGGGCTACACCAAGTAGAATCTTTTATAATGTAAGGCAAGTGTCAAAGCCTTATTAGCTTCTTAATCAAGCAACAATTTGATAGGCACTATATTTGGCAATGATAGGAAACACAGGTGTCTGGAATGAAGGTATATTCTTGAATGAATATACATACTTATTGGTTGAAAGCACATAGCTATCAATAATTTTTATATAATTTCAGATCTGGAAGGTACCTTAGAAGTCATTAACAACATGGGAATTGTGTTCCAATGGAACTTAGCTAGAAGATAGCTGCACAATTGCATTTAAATGGGATGTCGTACATCCCTAGGCAAGATTAAGGCAACTTTTATGAAATCTATTTCTTTTTATCTTTTTTAACTTTTATTTATTTATTTTGGGGGGGGGGGAGGGACAGAGAGAGGGAGAGAAGGAATCCCAAGCAGGCTCTGTGCTGTCAGTGTGCAGCCCCATGCGGGTGTAATCACATGAACCGTGAGATCATGACCTGAGCCAAAACCAAGAGTCAGATACTGGACTGAGCCACCCAGGTGCCCCTATGAAATCTATTTCTAAACCAACATCATAGGTTGTTGCCTTAAAATCTACTTAACCACCACATCTCAATTGCTTTGCTAAAAAATTCCCTTGTGGTGTATAAAATCCACCATTGGTTTTTTTCTAAATCAATAAAGAGGTAGCTTCAAATAGGACCATTGGTCTAAGCGTTACACTGTAAGTGAGCCTTATGTAGGACCAATTCTCATTTCTATATTTCAAAAGAAAACAGAGTTAAAACAAATCACAAATAGAGTTAAAACAAGAGTCAGCTACATAGGCAATGACGTATGAATCAAGTGATCTGTCATCAAATTATATTCAATATTCATGTCTAAATGGCATTGTATAAATAAAAAGCCTAATTTTTACCCCTTAAAGACAGCACAACAGAAACTAAAACATGTGTCACAGCTAATGATATAGGTAAGCCATGATCCTTAATATTTCACACATAAAAGATAATTCAACTATAGTCACTTGATCATAAACAGATCTCACAGAGACTAAAAATATTTGGTTGTGGGGCGCCTGGGTGGCTCAGTCAGTTAAGCATCCGACTTAGGCTCGAGGTCATGATCTCACAGTTCATGAGTTTGAGCCCCACTTCGGGCTCTGTGCTGACAGCTCAGAGCCTGGAGCCTGCTTCGGATTCTGTGTCTCCCTCTCTCTCTGCCCCTCCCCCACTTGTGCGCAAGCACGTGTGCGCGCTCTCTCTCTCAAAAATAAACAAACATTAAAAAAATTTAAAAAAAATCAGTTGTGATCTTTTGAGGAATGTTAAGACCTAATCTGTATTAAAAAATATTACTAGGCTTTTGAGGAAACAATTAACAAATTTCTTTCCTTCACAAATGTTTAAATATTGTTCTGGTCCCCAATTATCCAAACAGCAGGAGTTCTTCAAACCAAAACAAGGAGTTCAAATTTATTATCAAAAATTTTTAGCAATTTTTTAGATGATTAAAAAAAACTTTAGTATGTAATATGACTGAGAACTGGAAACTTGAAACATATATCAGGTATTTTAAATTTAAACATATAGGGGGCGCCTGGGTGGCTCAGTCGGTTAAGCATCTGACTCTTGACTTGGGCTCAGGCCACGATCTCCAGGTTCATGAGTTCGAGCCCCATGTCCGGCTCTGTGCTGACAGCACGGAGCCTGCTTGGGATTCTCTCTCTCCCTCTTTCCCGGCCCCTCCCCTGCTTGCTCTCTCTCAAAAATAGAAAAATAAACATTTAAAAAATAAAAATAAAAAAATAAACCTAAGCATATATATAACAGGAGTTCTTTATGATACCTTATATCATATCCTTTCCTTCCTTAAGTATAGTACGCATAAATTTTGTCCTGTAGCTGAGAGGGTAATTTATAGAGCAAAGACCTAATTATATATGGACTTGCTGCTATTGCAGCTGTCAGACAGGAAGTCAGTGGCATCACTAAAGGCTTATCTGAAGTTAAGAGACATAAGAAAATGGATTCTTTTCTCTACCAGTCTGAAGGACACTGGCTCATCATACCCACAAAAGATGAAATCTTAAGAAATTAAAGTTCTGAAAAACACATTTTAAGGTTCAATGTTTTTACTAATCTGAAACAGTTCAATTTTTTTTTGTGCTTTTCTTTTCTTCATAACACAAGATATGGACTGGCAAATACTCAAATAATGAACTGATGAATTAACACAGAATCAATGAGAATATCTTGGAAAAATCAAAATGATGACTACACATTATAAAGTAGTGATGTTCAAAACTGTGGCTGCATGTGGCTTCTCATAGAATTATATACTGACAGTACATTTATCGGGGCTCCAGAATTCTCATGTATTTCAAAATTCAAATGCTCATTCCTAAAAGTAACTGTAACCAAAAAACAAAAAACCAGCTATTCCTTACATGTAACACATTGATACTGGTCTTTCAATTTTTATAAAATTGAAAAAAAAATTGAAAACAGAAATGTTGAAAGATTACTGTAAACACCCATATACATAGCACCTAAATTCTATCACTAATATTCTACTGTAAGCACATCATCATATACCAGCGTGTCCACCCTGCCATCCACCCAATTATTTCATGTTTTTCAAAAGTCGCAGATATGTCTAAATAGGTTGGTATGCATATCATTAATTAGGGTTCAACATCATATTGGTGTGTTACCTCCTAAGGGAAAATTTATAAGCAACGAAGCACATAAATCTTAAATGTATTATTTCATGAGTTTTGACAAATGCTTATTTATATAATATAAAGCCTGTCAAAATATAGAATATTATCATCACCCCAGAAAGTTCTTCTGTGTCCCTTTTTCATCAATCCCTCCTCACAGGGGCAACTGTTTTATTTCCACTACAGAATCTGGAACCCAATATAGATGGAATTTCATCTGTTCTAGAACTTCATATAAATGGGAATAATATGTATATTCTTGTGTAAGGCTTTGACTCAGCATAATATTTTTTTTAATGTTTATTTATTTTTGACAGAGAGAGAGAAACAGAGCATGAGCAGGGGAGGGGCAGAGAGAGAGGGAGACGAATCCGAAGCAGGCTCCAGGCTCTGAGCTGTCAGCACAGAGTCTGATGTGGGGCTGGAACTCACAAACCGTGAGATCATGACCTGAGACGAAGTCAGACGCTCAACCAACTGAGCCACCCAGGCGCTCCAACTCAGCATAATATTTTTAAGATTCACCTGTGATCTTTTGTCTATCAGTATTTTGTTCCTTTTTATTGCTGAATGGTATTTGTTATCGATATTGTTTTAAACACCCAACTCCTAAATACTATAGTATGGATTCTGATTTTATTTCATACCTTCATATTGACATCAGCCCCATTGCCTACTAGAAGCTCTAAACACAACGCTCCATGTGTTGATGCAGCAGCAAAGTGCAAAGGAGTAAATCCTTTTTCATTCTTTTGATTTACATTAGCACCACAGTCTATAAGTTCATTCACTACAACATCTTGTCCATTATAGCAGGCTACATGAAGAGGTGTATTTCCATAGGCATTTGGTTCATTCATCTATTGGAAGAAAAAAAATCTCAATGTTAATGAAGCAGTCTTGCTTCTTCCTTCAAGAATGAAGGTTATTTTAGCACTGTTGTGGTTGCAATCAAATTATTAAAGTGAGAAACAAGGATAAATACACAGATAAGGTTAATAATCATAAAGTTCTTTTAAAATAATGAATATTCACAAAAGCATTTTGGTGTGAAATAGATTTTGTACATTCAAGGAATATAATTTATACATACAATGTCTGCTTCATGACAAAATTCAATGATTTCGAGAGAGAGATTTTAGGAAAACGAAAACTAAATGTATTTCTAAAAGCTTTCAAAGTAAGGTACAGTTGTAAGAGTTAAATCTAAGAATCATGACAAATTAATGCAAACTGAAAATTCTGAGATATACTGAATAACATGCATATTTTCAATCTTTTCACTTGAAGTTGTTAATGAAGATTAAGATTTTAAACAATGAGTGGCATCTTTTTCTACTTCATTTTTGCAACAAAGTTGGAGTATAGATATTTTCCAGCCTTACATGTTGACGCTGTAATAAAATGAACGTGTTCAAACGAACATGCTCAATGTTGAGAAGTAATTCTTGCAGCTCAAGTTTCTTTTTCATTTTGTTTCTAATAAAATAGGTGAATGCTTTATAGTTTTTTTTCTTTTTTTTTGTTTTTTAGAGACAGAAAGCATGTGAGATAGAAAGCATGTGAGTGGGGGAGAAGAGCAGAGGGAGAGAGTAAGAATCTTAAGCAGGCTCCACACTCAGCCCAGAGCCTGATGGAGGCTTAATCCCATGACCCTGGGATCATGACTTGAGCTGAAATCAAGAGTTGGATGCTCAACCAACTGAGCCACCCAGGTGCCTCTATATGGCTTTTGTGTAAAGAACCAGACCTTTGTCCAAAGAGATATCTGGCCTTTGCCCTTGTCTTCTGGGAGGTAATCTATGGCATACTTGATAGAAGGGTCCTTTATTTAGGGTGGGAGCTGGCTACACTGGATCTTAGAATAGGCTTGGCCACAGTCAATAGTGTATGGGCAGGATCTGACCATGCCACATAAACCAACTGTGTCATTTGAGGAGAAGGGGGAGCTTTGGCGCTCTCTGTTATCAGTGGACTTGGAGACTGAAATCAACCATGTGGGTAATTGATCAATCAACCAATCACACTTACGTAATGGAGCCCCAATAAAATCTCTGAAAACCAAGCTATGGTGAGCTTTCCTGGTTGGCAAATACCATGAGCATATTCTCATATATTGATGCTAGGAGAGTAGGGAGTCCTAACTTCATCAGGAGAGAACAATTGAAGCTTTGTGTTTAGAATACTCCTGGGCCCAGCCCTATGTGTCTGTTCCTTTGGCTGATCTTAATTTGTATCTTTTTGTGTAATAAACCATGGATATAATAGTTTTCAGTAAATTTTTTGAATCCTAGTGAATTATCAAACCCGAAGGTAGTTCTGGGCAACACTCCAAACTTGTAGTTGGTTGGAAGTAAGGGTGGTCTTGTGTGGAGACTGTGCCCTCTAACTTTGAAGTTGGCCCCAACTTACCACCACTCTATTTTACATTTTCTTTTCTGAAATCTCTGGGAACAGAAACTGAAGGAAGTGAAAAAGGAACACTTAACTTTGGTCAAAGTACCTAGATTTCATCACCAAAAGCTAAGACACATGGAAAGTCCTCAGTCTCCAGAACTTTGAGAGATTGAATCTGTTGTTTTAAGTCCCTTACTTTATGGTAAATTGTTATGGCAGCCCTGGGAAGCTAATAAATTATGCAATTGGAGGCCACATGTCACCAAACAGCTCTAAGTCTGACCACTTATTTTGAAGAATGCTCTGTCACCATGGTTTACAAATGTTATTTTACTGTCAATAAAAGAAATTTTAAAAACTGCACTAGAATGGATGTGAAACAGAGCTATAGAATTGCTGAGCTGAAATAAAACTTCTATCTGTTCATACTCTACACCACCCTACTTAACAACATTAGGATTTTTGCAACTTCTCACAATCCTGACACATTTAGTAACTATTTGCTTGCTTCAGGCAGTGTTTCATATAATCCTTAAATTGAGTCTATTCAGCTCCACAATTCTGCCTTGCATTCTTTGTCCAACCAGACTACCATTTACATTTTATTGTTTTTATAATTGATCTAAAACACCTCCCTCTGAGGCAAACCATAAGACCCTCTTAAATACTGAGAACAAACTGAGGGTTGATGGGGGAGAGGGGAAAGTGGGTGATGGGCATTGAGGAGGGCACCTGTTGGGATGAGCACTGGGTGTTGTATGGAAACCAATTTGACAATAAATTATATACAATATTAAAAAAAATAAACTTTATGTGAAACTAAAAATAATAATAAAAAAAATAAAACACCTCCCTCTGGCAGAGCCTAACCCTCTCTCTCCTTCTAATTTGTTCTTTAAAAAAAAAAATTATTTTCAAGAGAGAAAGAGCTTGAACAGGGGAGGGGCAGAGAGAGGCTGGGGACAGAGGATCTGAAGCAGGCTCCACAATGACAGCAACAAGCCCGACATGGGGCTTGAATTCACAAAACGTGAGATCATGACCTGACCCAAAGTCAGATGCTCAACCAACTGAGCCACCCAGGTGCTCCCTTCTAATTTGCTCTTTTTAATCTATTTTGAACAATCAGATGAGTTTGTCAAAACTGTACCTAAAATAAATATACTAAGAGAGGTATATAAGCACAAGTGCTTAAAGGATGGCCTGTGAAAGTGACAGGCATTCTTAGCTATCTCAATTCAGAAATCAAATACATTCTGATAAAGCAACAACCCTCCTAACCAGATTTATACAGTAAGGAACACTTATAGTTGATGGGCAAGAAGCCTTGAGTTTTCCTGCCTAGCTCTTGCCATTATTTTGTAATGTGAACTGCTACAGTCATTTAATGGGAATACTAGACTAACTACTAAGCAAATAAGACTAACAGTAGAAACCCAGCCATTTAGGAAAAATAATCCAGGTGTGTCTGATCTGCTCATTTCCATGGCTAAAATGGAGCTACAGGGCTTGAAATATGAAGCAGAAAAACCTGCATCGTCCATTCCCCTTTGGAATGTACTTTACCTCTTAATATACTTTGACTAATTACATGATCAGATATTAGTGCACTATTATTATGTAAAGAACTATAAATATCTAATTAAAAGACAAATATTATTGTATAAAATTATCTTTTAAGTTTGAAATAAATTCTGCCAACGAGGTAATCATAAACATATAAAATGCCTCCTTCATTTATACTGCCCAATCTATATACCTACATCAACTCCAAGATCCAGAAGGTACTTGACCACGCTGATCATTCCACTAGAGGCTGCTGCATGAAGAGGTGTATAAGACTTCTTATCCTTGCATGTCACTTCAGCTCCATGTGCCACAAGTAATTTCACTACTTCGATGTGACCTGAAAATGTGTTTAAGAGAAAAAATAAAAGCAGAGGAGCATATGGAAAATATGAAATATAATCGTGGGTATCTTTTAAAAAAACGTAAAAATGCAAATTAATAAATAAGTCACCAATAAATCAAGTTATAACCAGAGAAAGGATGGTAGAAAAAGAAGTATTCAGATAATTTCAATAAATCTTGACAGCGGTAAGTAATTGAAAACTACTGTATTTAGTATTTTATCCAGTGACAACCTTACAATCTATAACCCTCCGTTTGTCTAGATCTTGATTTCAAGGTTGTTTTAACACATTCGAGTTTTTTTTTTTTTTTTAAATGTTATTTACTTTTGTGTGTGTGTGTGTGTGTGTGTGTGTGTGTGTGTGTGCGAGAGAGAGAAAGAGAGAGAGAGCGAGCGCAAGCGGGCGAGAGGCAGAGAGAGGGAGACACAGAATCCAAAGCAAGCTCCAGGCTCCAAGCTGTCAGCACAGAGCCTGATGTGGGGCTAAAACCCACGAATCATGAGATCATAACCTGAACCGAAGTCGGACACTTAACCAACTAAGCCACCCAGGCACCCCAACACATTCAAGTTTTGAAGTTAGCTTTTTATGTCTGATATAACACATAAGTTTATGTTTCTCTGCCTTAGTGGAATCTTATACTTGAAAATCTGGGAGTGACATGGGCTTGGGTTTCTTTAAAATGTTACTCTTTAGAACATGTGGTTAAAGACTTCTTCTCCCCTATTACTTCCACCAGATGTCTTTAATCAACTTAGTTTGTTATTCACCTTTGTATCAATTAGGATAGGCTAGGTTATGTGTGCTGTGGTTAAAAATCAGTTCCCAAATCTCAGTGGTGTTTTATTTCTCATCATCACCATGATTGCTTGGCCAGAGGGCTCTGCTCAGTCACTCAACGACCCAGGTTCATATAGCTGACACCACCTTGCATGTGGCCAGCCAGTACCAAAAGGAGGAATAGACTGCAGAATCTATCTTGAATCAGCAATTAACTGCTCTGGTCCAGAGGTGATGCTGCTATCAATTCACTAGTCAGAACTAGTACCAGGCCCCACCATACCATACAAGGAGGCCAGGAAGGGGGACATGTGTCCAGAAAGAAGGAGAACCACTATTCTCTTTTTATATCTCCTTGGTCTTTATCAGGTTAGATTATACAGTGCTTTTTCCTCCTCCCATAATGCTTCCCATCCTTGTGCCTTTGTTCATGGGATTCCTTCATTGCATGGAATGTTCTGCTTGGATGTCTCTTTCCAAGGATTGTTACTAACCCTTGAAGGCCCACATCAGTTCCCATCTTCCCTGATCAACCCCGTTATCTCTCTTCCCTAGAAGCCTTATAAGCCAAAAGCACTACATACCTGTAAATACTATCTAATAAGTATATAATACCTTCTGATGGTTCTTAAACTTGAATCATTATTTATTTAATTGCCTCTAATTACTTTTATGTATTAGCTTCCCAAATATATATTTTCAAAGGCAAAGGTATATTCCACAGGGCTGAGAACAGTGTTATAAACAAATAGGCACTCAAATATTTGTTAAATAAATTGTTCATGACACCATTTTTTTATATCCCTTCATAGGGAATGAATATGTAAAGTTAATAACTATAAAAATGAGGCTTTCAAACATAGGCCCCTCTTCCTTGAAAAAATTAGGCCAGGTTATAAGATGCACAAAGAATCAAGTAGATTTAATTGTATATATGTAAATTACCAACTAAAGTGGATACTTTCAGCTATTTTTGCCCCATCTCAATAAGAAATCTCTACCTATTTTTAGGAAAAAAACCAAAGGAATATCTATCAAATCATTAGGTGCCAAATCAAATGTAATTATCACATAAGAGTATCACCTGGCCCAAAGATCACTCACTACACATTACCTTTTGATCTATGGCTCTAGAAAGATAGCTACTTGCATTTATTGTAATGTGTGAAAATCAGTACCTAGAAGCCTCACACATAAACATAGCTTTTCAACTGGGCAAATGCATATTATTCACTAATACACCAAAAAGAAACAAAGTTCTCTTGATGTTTAAGACTAAAAGGCTCATAATACTAACATACTAGAAAAACTGTTCAAAACCAAAACATCATTCATATAAATGGCACAGAACGTATTAATTGTACATATAAACTAGTAGATGCCAGGAAGTATGAACTTCTCCTAACATCAATACAACTTGAAAAGGGGCTACACATAGGCAAATTTACAATTTTAAAACTGACAAATACTTATTTAAGCACATTTCAGAAATATGGATAAATTCCTTTAACTGAGCCACTGAAAATATGAAAAAAGGGGCCTCTCCACAGCCAGTTTGAGGGTGACTTATTTAAAAGAAAAAAGGGAATAAAGTTCCAGAATGAAATAAATGATATTTGTTCTACCTACATTGTGGCCCTGGCCAGAACAAGTACGTGTCCTCCCTGTCAATTTATAGACTTATGCTACCAGGAAGACTAGATTTCATGTAATTTGTCTAGGTGTAGTTTTAGAAAATGGCATTCTTTGGACATGTATAGTATACATGATTTTACTTGAAAAATTCCCTGAATTTTTCTTTTGTTCATGACTGTGTAAAAATAAGGAAAATGAACTGTGATCAGAATTTGTAAGTCTTTATGAAAAGGAAAGGAAGGAGAAAAAAATACTATTTCATATTCATTCAAATTATGCACTGCTTTAAGAAGAAATTCGGGAATGAGTTGCTAATCAAGGTAATTAATATTTATTCAGTACTTTCTATGTCAAAGTCATCATGGTAAGGTGATTTGAGGTAGAACTTGGCTGAATATTGCTAAAAGTACTGAAAGCAACAGAAAAGATGAGTGTATAAAAGGGATATCAATGGAGGTTCACAGTCAGAGTGAACATAGGGTAGGGAGGGGGATATGATGAACTCTTCAGGGATAGAGATACTGCTGCCAAACACTGACACATAATTCAGTAACAGCATAGGGATAAATGGTAGAGTCTAAGAGAAGAGTAAGGGGAACTTCAACCAGGGGATAGAAGTCCAGGGCAAATAAGAAGTTTGTGAGAAATAAATTATAAGAAGACTACATGTAATTTTAATGTCTCTTTCACAAATACTGACAGATTCTCTGAATATAACCCTAGTAGGGCCAAAGACCTGGACACCGGGCTTGTCTATTAGACCAGTCAATAGCTCCCTACTTTTACATGTTTAGCTCTCTTTAATCCTGAATGCTTAGAACAGCTGAACAGTTTTAGAAACTATGTGTCAACATTCTTCTTCTTCCATGCTGAAAGAGATAGGGAAAGGAGAATTATAAATCCCTGAATGTCTATGCTCAAAAATTAAATGAGGCCCAAGAAACACAGAATACCTTTTTTAATCCACAACTGGCCTGAAAAGTGACATTCAGTGCACCAAAGAAAACAAAGCTATCAAAGGAGGGCTCCTGAGATATACACACCCAGCTATTCTGGGAGCTCAATTAGAGGCAACCCACAAAATCTGCTGGCCTTCAATTTCATGAAAACAACTGCTTAGTTAAGTCTTAATTCTTTGGAGGTAAGAGGCCTGATGAATTCTGCTTCATGTTTAAACCCTTTAACATAAGGTGTACCAAATCATTCAGAATAGATGCTCTAAAACTATCTGGAAGGATAAGCTACAGAAGAATATTCAGAAAAGTCCCCAAGATTTAAAATATGAAAAATATACAGGCTGTGAGGAAGGGACTTCCGGATGCTACAGGAGATGGGCTTCTGGATGTTTTACTTTCAAGTTACAGAAGAAAATTGCCCACGATATAACTAGAGGCATGAATCTCTGGTGTGAGAGAAATACCAGAAGCCCAAATGTTCAGCATCTGGCTTTCAAAACAGGGACATCTGACAAGGATATTAACCTTCAAGAACCTTCATTTTTGATCATTCCTTATACTTACACTAAAGGTCAGACTTGCAATTCACTATGGATTCTGCTGCTTTTGGTTTTTTCTACTACAGGCAAAAAATGCTGGACCTTGGGGTTATCTACACAACTGGTTTGAGCTCATTTATTTTCTTCCAATGTCATATTTTACAATTTTATATAGTTTTAAAAATTAATAATCTTCCATCAAAGCTTCCTTTAATTTTTTATTTTTATGTCAGAAACAGGAAAAGACAAAACCAAGAGCAGGGAGTCCTGAGGATAAGCTATGCCTATAAGAAGGGTGGCTAGCTAAATGTCTTTGTATGCATGGCAAATCAGGGAATGACTCTAGTATTACACATAAGGTGTCAATCCATATGTGATTTTTCTTAAGCCAGAGGAGCCAAAATAGCAGAAGGAGAATTATAACCTTTGGCAGGGAAGAGCAAAATTCTGAGGCTCCATCGCTACAAAGGGAGGAAGAGTTCTTTCGGTTTTATTTTGAGAAACTTGAAAAATGAATGTCTATATCCAGCTCTTCCTCCCAGAGGGACAACCCTAGCCTTGTAGGACTTGCAAGGTTCGTGGCAGGTTGTACTTCCTCCATACTTAGAGATTTACTTCCACCTGCATGGTTTTAGCACCCACAAGCCTGTTCTTTTTGTGCACTTAAAAATATCTTGAGGTAGGCTCAAGATCTGCCTGCACTCTAGCTGTCCAAGTCACCTTAAGAACCAATTAATGTTTCTGTTAGTACTCTGGTTGCCTGGTTTTGGGTAGTCTACCCCAAGACTGTTTTCCCACGAGCTCTGTCAGGTTGTAGGGTGCAATTTTGCAAATCCCAAGATTTTTCAAGAACATATACATGTCACAGCAGAAAAGCCTACACTCTAAGCCTTAGTTTCTTTCTGTGAAATTACTGTTGTAGAAATCAAACACGATGTTGCCTATTCAACCCAGTGGCCCAAAATAATAGGCTTCTTAAAGCATCTTCATAACTTCTATCTTAATATTCCCATGAAAACAAGGATGGATATAAGAATGGGCTTCTAGTAAACCACCAACTAAGATTATGCTTCCCAGACTTGGGTCTAGGATGTCTCTCCCTTTAAAAGTAAACAGAATTATTTTCAAACAGCTTTAAGAAAACTGGACCTGAAATGTCCCCCACTACCAGGCTGGGTCCACTTGGGCAGCAAATTTAGATACGGTGTAACTGCTCACTATCCTTAAAAACAGATGTTATACCAAATGCAAGAACTAAAATGTACAAATTTTCCTGAATACATAATGTCAAAAAATCAAACTTAAAACATACATACCCATATATGCTGCCCAATGAATTGCCCGTCTATCTTTCTTGTCAAAAGCATTAATATTGGCACCTCTAGACAAGAGTAGTTTGACCATCTGTAATAAGAATAAACACAGTTTCATCAAAATTCAGAAGAACTGTTCATGAATATCCCTTATGATGACTACTGATCTCAATCTCTGTGGCACTGAATTTCTGTGTTGTAGACTAAACAGTGAAGACCCTTTAACATAATTCAATAAATAATAGGACAAAGTATGAAAAAAAGATTTACAATGCACGTTATTGAAGTCAGGCATCAGTATCTTTTAAAGATGCCCTTTTGTGTCCTGTCCTGGTATTTTATGAACAAAGAAGTACAAATATGGGAAGTCTAAAGGTGGAATATTTAACAACAGGTTTTATTTCTTTTAATAGCCCAAAGTGCTGTTAAGATGTAAAGTGCATTCTTATCCCAGAAATGTCTTAAATTTAATTCAAACACAAACGTAGTATCTATAATACGGTTAGATCCAAAGGTCACTGGGTAGTCTACTTACCTCATGATGTAGTACCTCATAGATTTCTATTCTGTCTAACCATATTTATGATAAGTTTCCCCACAGGAAAGGGCATTCCATGTTCCAAAAAAGGGGACGTATCTTGTGACCTTAACTGCAGTGAAGGCAAGGATTCTTTATGTTGCAAAAACAGAGGAACAGTGAAAACAACACTGCAGCCACTAGCACTCAGGCATGGAATCTTGGGAATGTCACTTTATCTCTGAGTTTCTGTGTCTGCAACAAAAATGAAGGATGGGCAAGCTGGCCTCAAAGGTTTTTTTGTTACTCTGTATTCCCTTCTTTACTAAGTCTTTTATGTACACATAAACCTTACTCTTTACCATGACAATATCTAACATGAAGCAATGATTGTTGTAGAAGATAACTAAATACTGGGGTGCCTGGGTGGCTCAGTCAGCTAAATGTCCACCTTCAGCTCACATCATGACCTCATGGTTCGTGAGTTCAAGCCCTGCGTCGGGTTCTGTGCTGACAGCTTGGAGCCTGGAGCCTGCTTCAGATTCTGTGTCTCCCTCTCTCTCTGCCCCTTCCCTGTTTGTGCTTACTCTCTCTCTCTCTCTCAAAAAAGAAAAAAAGACAAAGAAAAGAAAACTAAATATTAATTTTCTTAAATTATTTTCCTTTCATGGTCTGTTATCAAAGAATTCTTGACTAAACATTGACAATAAATGGTAACAAAGTATTTTCTAATCTCTGTTTTCCTTTTTTACTATCTTTCTGGGAGCAAAATGAAACTGCTCTATCTTTCTGGATTATTTTTTCCACAATGCCAGAACATACTTTTCACATTGTGTTTAGCTGGCAGTGCTCTCCTTCATCTTCTGTTGTCCTTTGACCATGAAATTCAAGTGTATAGGGCTATATCTGATATGTAAACTTCAAAATTTGAGAATGTTGTTATCACAAATTTTATCATGAAAAGAAGTCGAGGGTTTGCTAAAGGCAAAATTAGACAAAAATGAGCAAGATGGATATTTCTGTTTGCTACTACCATGGATTGAGTGGCTAAAAAGGGCAAGTTCATTAATAATTAGACTGGTGAGTGGGAGGATGATGGGAGAGAGAATCGCTGTCTAACTGAACACTACCTACCTCACCATGTCCACTAAAAGCTGCATGATGTAATGCGGTCCTCCCCGCTCGATCAGACACGTTTACATTACTTAGAAGAGGTACCAAAGCTTCAGCACACTTTACAGCTTTATTAGCAGCAGCGATGTGTAAAGGGGTTTGCCAATTTTTGTCTCGAGCATTAACATCTGCAGAATGCTTCAAAAGTACCTGCACTGCTTCCTAAAACATATGAAGGTAAAAGTTACAAAAGACAAATGAGTTAACAGTTTTAGAAATTATATATATATAATATATACATATATTATATATATTAAGGAATCATATATATAATTTACATACTATATATATAAATTATATATATTAACAAATTAAAATTTCCTAAGGAAATAAAAAGTCTGGCAGAACCTGCTATAAATGAGTCGGATTTATTCAAGAAAATAAAATATTCTGAACTAAAGGCAGTACTACTCAGAGCCATTATAAAATGCAATGAGATAAAACATTGCCCTTTTCTGTTGTCCAATTAAAGGCATACCAACATTAAAATGTGCAAGAAATACTAACAAATATTCTTTAAAAACATTCATCAGTTCTCGTTTTTCTAGATGGCAAGATACAATTAATTTATACTCTAAATAGTTTTAAAGAGAATTATTACTTTGACAATAAATACATAAAAATTTAAAACATACTGTCTCCCAAATTAATATGCACGTTGTATTTTATAAAAGGAGAAATCGCTAGGATCTGGAGAGAAACAGACCAACAGGTAAATAAAGAAACAGATGCTGTGATGCTAACTGGTGAGAAAGTTAACAGGCAATTTAAGAGCTTAGTATCCAAAGGGATTTGTCTTCCAGAAACACAAGGAAAACTTCACAACACATCTATAAATTGGCCTCATGGCTAGATACTAAGGAATCCAGTATGCAATCTACAGTAAGCAATATAGTCAGAACTAAACTTAGCAAGAAGTTTTTCCTTGTAGTAATAATCCTATCTTTGGCAGATGAATGACGAACTATGTATGAAATAAAAAGGCCCAGAACAGAAATCATCTCAGTTCATTTACCAGGTAGAACTATTTAAGTCTAGTAATAATGACCCTTGGTTTTCTTAAAAAAAAAAAAAAAAAAAAAAAAAAGTACATGAAAAGTGCTCGAAAGCATCAAATAACTGTAAGTAGCGAGGAAGACTAAACAAAATACTGTCATCTCTGATTCACACATAGCTTTCAAGGCCTTTCAAATAAAAAGTAATCAGAACTGTCTGAAATATGGGAAACAGCATAAATACTTATTAACAGGACTGACAAAGGCTAGAGAGAGGCCCAGTAACCTATCAATCTGCTAAGGAAGTCAGCCAGTCATATACATGTATATGTGCGTATATATATGTATAGGCCTACTCTAGACCCCACAATTCCACTCGTTATCTGCCCAACAGAAATTTAAAAAGACCCATCCAAGAATGTCCACAGTAGTTTTATTCATAACAGCCACAAACCAGAAATGCAAACAGCCATTAACAGGAAAATGGATAAACTATTGTACATCCATATAATGAAATACTCTTCAGCAATAAAAGGAATGAACATTCAATTCATGTAATATGGAAGACTCTCAAAAATATTAAGTTGGGGGCCCTGGTTGACTCAGTCGGTTAAGTGTCTCTTGGTTTTGGCTTAGGTCATTATCTCAACAGTTCGTGAGATCAAGCCCTGAGTTGGGCTCCGCACTGACAGCACAGAGACTGCTTGAGATTCTCTTTCTCTCTCTTTCTGTTCCCCTGCTCTCAAAAAACAAACAAACACCCAAAACCAAAAGACAACCAACAACAACAAAACTTAAAAAAGTATTAAGTTGAACAAAAGAAGTCAAGATACAAGAGTACATACTGTATGGTTCCATTTTTATAAAGCTCTAGAATAAGCAAAATTATTCTATGGTGGAAGAAATCAGAACAGTGGTTGCCTCGGGGACAGGCAAGACTGACTAGAAAGGGACATGAGGTAACTTGCCGGAGTGATGGAAATCTTCCATATCTTGATTGGGAAAATGAGTGGATACGTGTGTCCAAACCCGACTACACATGTGTTCATTTACTGTAAATTATACTTCAATGAAAAAAAGGAGTATAAAGAAAAGGATACAGACAGGAAGTGGTACAAACACACCATCAGGATTCTCCAACTCAAGAAGGGTATATTGTGATTTGGAGGATAAAACTAACATTATCCTGGGAAATGTTAGTAGATATGTTGATGGATGTACTAGAAAATAATTAAAAACAAAATGAAGAATTTATAACTGGATTAAGTTAGGCAAACAGTGGGAATAAGTGCCAGGCTTCCCTTATTCATTCCCACTCTGGAATTCACAGTGTATACTTCTGAAAAGTATGGAGAATATTTATGTTCCATTAGCAAGAAATAGAAAAATCAAAACTATTTTTTTTGTTTTGCTGAAAAGCAAGAATAAATCCAGTTAATGGTATGTGAGGGTGGGTAAGATGGCACCTAAGAAATGCTATAAACATAGTTACCAAGATCCTAGAATCAAGACAGACCAAAGTTTGAACAAGGGGTTCACTGCTATGGACCAAATTGTGTTCCCCCACAATTCATATGTTGAAGCCCTAACACCTCCCAGTGTGACTATATTTGGAGACAGTGTCTTTGGGAGGTAATTGAAGTTAAATGAGATCATAAGGGAGGCAACCTGATCTGATACTTTAGAAGAAGAGGAAGTGAGAAAGATCCCCCCCCCCTTTCTCTTTACCATGTGAAGATACAGTAAGAAGTAGCAGTTTGCAAAGCCCAGAAGATAGCCCTCATTAGAAACTCTGCTGGACCTTGATCTGGGACTTCCAGCCTCCAGACTATGAGAAAACAAATTTCTGTTGTTTATGCCACACAGTCAATAATATTTTGTTATGGCAACCCAAGCTGACTAACGTATCCACCATTTATCATTCACAATAGGATGTCAGATCACAATAGCAGTAATCATTGAAAATTCAGAAAAAAACAAATCTCTACAGACTAGAGGGAGACATTAAGCCAAACCAAACACGCGGATTTCTAGAAATTACAATCAATAAGCCTGTTGTCAGAACTAGTAAAACTCTAGATCATATTATCAGCACATTATAAGTATTTAGGAAATAATATAGGAATAATAAAAGGTATATACGGTTCCACTAATGATAAATATTACCATAGCAACCTTAATTCCAATTTTTCCATTATTAGAGGCTATGTATGTGTAAGAAATACTCCAGGTATGCCTTGACTTTAAAAAATCAGCTAAGTAGGGCACTCGGGTGGCTCAGTCGATTAAGCAACCGACTTTAGCTCAGGTCATGATCTCATGGTCCATGGGTTTGAACTCCGTGTTAGACTCTGTGCTGACAGCTCAGAGCCTGGAGCCTACTTTAGATTCTGTCTGTCTGTCTGTCTGTCTGTCTCTCTCTCTCTGCTCCTTCCCTTTTCATGCTCTGTATCTCTCTCTCTCTCAAAAATAAACATTAAAAAAATTTTTTTAAGAAAAAACTCAGCTAAATATCCTATGACACAGATTTTAATAAAATTATGACATATGGGGTGATGACAAAAGGTTAAATAATTTTGTCCAAAGAGTATTTATTCATTGCTTGGGGTCCACCTAGAAGAGTTTCTACAGCACTAGCTGTCTGTGGCTCTGCCTTTTTAAAAGCAATTCTTACCATTGATTTGAAGTCAGGCATGGGAAAAAGAAGGGCTAACACATTCGCAAATAAACGTAATAGTGGGAGGGACTGCTAATATCTCATGTGATAATATAAATTTGGGGTCTTGACAGAACTAAGATGTAATTCCTAAAGTTAAAAAAGTAAATGTATATCTTCCAGAGGATTTAGCAGTGTGATGTGGCTTCTTAAAAAAAACAAGCTAAAAAAAACAAAACAAGAACACACAAAAAGCCCTAATACTCAGTAATCAATTTATTCAGAAGAATACTCAGCATTGAGAGAGCTAAATTGTATGCTCTGACTTGAAGAATGGCAGTCACAAATCACCACTGGAGATGAGATGAGTCAGCCAGCCAATACGATGAGGTGTGTGGAAGCCATGTCACTGAGGGAG
Source organism: Puma concolor (assembly GCF_028749965.1). Classification (NCBI taxonomy): domain Eukaryota; kingdom Metazoa; phylum Chordata; class Mammalia; order Carnivora; family Felidae; genus Puma; species Puma concolor. Next base: position 25,961,002 of record NC_141675.1, on the reverse strand, counting down.
AGTGAGGAGTTTAGGATTTGTAACCCAAAGCAGCCTTTCTCAACCCAGGTAAAGTGCAGGAATTAAGCACTAAGGCATCCTCTTTGTGACGAATTAACTTCTCCACTCTGTTCTATGATGGTGTTAGCTTCCAAAGGCCTTGGAGGATTGGCACCCTCTTTAGGGCTTTCTTCTCTCACAGTACTTCAAAAACATAAACCAAAGCTGCCTAAAATTTTGTCTTCTCCATACCCTTCTGTGGCTATATTTCCTTATTCAATGAAATTAAGTACAGCACTCTTTTGCTCTCAGGATGTAGTAGAAAAAATGAAAAGAACATGGGTGCAACTGGTATTCTTGACTAGGTTTCCTACAAAAGAATACTACTACACAGCCCAGTAATTTTTAGGCTGAAAGCATACTCAAGAAACTTATTAAGATCACTGCTTTCTAACCTACAGCTTGCCTGTAAGTTCAGGCTAAGTACATAGTTTTAAAAAATCAGCTGTTAAGTCTTTCGGCAGAACCTGCAACCTTCCTCTAATATTAATTACCTTAAGAATTTCTGGTCTGTTTTACAATCTCTACAAATATGCAAAGTGTCCCTTATGACTTAATTTGGCAAAACTCCATTAATTTTAATAATCATATTCCCACGGGTCATACTAAAAACTGGATAGGTATGACTAACTTATTAATAGGTCCCAATGACAGTAATGTTTATCTTCCTTAACTGCCTTGTTTACAGAAACTCTTTATAAGAGGGCTAACCACAAACTTAACATTACCAAGGAATTTCAGAATTCAAAATATTTTGGTTAATATCTTAGTTTTCATGATAATCCCCAGATCTGCCTAAGATCACAGAGCTAGAAAGTGGCAAGTGATATCTGTAGCCAGTTTCTCCAGATCCAAGTTGCACATTCCAGCAGCTACAGCACATCACAGACCCAGATGTGGTAAGATGTGCTCCAGTGCACCACCCACGGTTCTCTCCCTCCCGTTCCTCCCAACTAGGAGGCTACAGCTAACAGACTGCCGCAGTCACGGTGCAGGGTTTGAAATCCCTCCCAGCCGCTCACCCTCTACTTCTCTTCACTTGTTTAATTCTTGTTCTGGGTTCAAGATGCAGTTCATAATGAGAAATACAAAGAAAAGTGAAGAGATAAGAGTTCTTTGGACACAATGCATTTTTAAAATGCACCGAATACATTTTAGAAAGAGTAAAATGACAGAAAAAAGAGGGTCTAGGTTTTCATCCCATTTCTGCTACTCAAAAGTTGAGTGGTTTCTGGCAAATGATGAACTACAATTCCCTCAAAATATCTATCCTACAAGGATGTCATAAGGACTAGAAGTATGAAAAACATAAAAATGAATGTTCTCCAAAAATGTCAGTTATCTTGAAGAGTAAATAGTATAGGGTTACAAATAAGAAGAAGCTGTTCTTCCCCATAAGACATCTAGAATTTTTAGGTTATATATTTAGAACTGGTAAAATGTGAGATCGAGCAATGTTTTTGAAGCTAATTTCATTGTTTAACCAAACGATACTTCAACGAATCGCTATATACTGCTGAGATTATTTCTTGATTACACTCAGCAGAACCTCTGCAGCCTGTCCAGTAGAGATAAGATTGAGGAGGATTTTATAAGAAAACAAATAATTTCTCTTGTAGGACATATACAAGGAGGGTTTTCTATTCTTTGCTATTTCAGACTCTTCAAGAGACCTTAGTCACAAAAGAGAAATGGGGAACACTTAAACTTGGTTTGTACAAATTCTAAAGTCAAATAACCAATCTAGGTATTTTCAGTTGCTTTTTCCTACTTGTGAAAACACAGAATTTTAATATGGGCTCACAGGCAGGCCTACTTATAATGTTTTTATATATGATGTATTTACTAAGAGAAATTTCATACCTCACTACAAGATGCAACTGCTCTGTGTAAAGGTGTCAACCATTTGCTGTCTTTGGCATTAACTCTAGCTCCTGCAACAAGAAGAAAAAAATAAATTGAAATATTTTACATAAAATATTTTAAATAAATTTCCTGAAATATTAGTTATATATAGTCCAAATTGGGTAAGTAACAACTGAAAAAGTAGTACTTCATTTTTTTATACTTTCTGCTAATAAATTACCATTAAATCACAAAACAAAATTCTCCAATAAGGTATTAGCTCTTTTTATTAAAAATAAAAGAAACATCCTTTTATATATAGACTAGAAAAGCACCTTTATACAGAGCATATTAAAGTAAAAATAAGATCCCATTTTAAATCGTGTCTTAAAAAAGTCAAATACTTAATAAGAATACTCCTATGTAAAACGCAGACCATTACAAAGTCTTCATTACATTTCTTTACTAAGAATCTATCATGGTATAAAGTAATATAATATCAAAATAGTTCTTCAATGAGGATAAAAACTGCATTAGGTATTCCTGTGTAAAATGGATACAATGGCTACCGACTTAAGGAAAAAAACTGAGAAAGAAATGAATGAACCCACATGTCTTTCTGGGTTACACCTAAAGGTTTAAATAATTACAAAAATATCAACTACATACAGTTATTTAAAAATCATTGCTGGGGCACCTGGGTGGCTCAGTCGGTTAAGCATCAGACTTGGTTTCAGGTCATGATCTCACAGTTTGTGAGTTCGATCGAGCCCTGTGTCGGGTTCTGTGCTGACAGCTCAGAGCCTGGAGCCTGCTTCAGATTCTGTCTCCTCTCTGCCCCTCCCCTACTCACACACTGTCTCTCTTTCTCTCTCTCAAATATAAATCAACGTTAAAAAAATTATAAAAAGTCACTGGCAATGGATAAAAATTATCCTTAATAGAATATAAATACATTTAGTGAGACCAAAAAAAAAAAAAAAAAAAAAGAGGGAAAAATCTATTGGCTATATAAAATCCACTGATTTTGTACCTATATCCCAACCAAACAGAAGCAGCAACCAAACTGTAGCATCAGTATATATCTAAGTAAAAACACACAGCCCCAGCTCTTAAAAGTGTAGAGGGACTGGCAATAGGTCCTACACTATAAACAATCCTATATTTATATCCAAGATCATTACTAGCTAGTAAGAAAGGCCTTTAGATATCTAGTCCAAACTCCTTATTTTCTAGATGATGAAACACAGGTACGGCAGATAGCTTAACATCAAAGTATAGTAGAACCAAGGCTAAATTCAGATGTCTAATGTTTACACTGTATGTTTTGAGTGTGAGGTTCCAGGGAATAATCAAGTGCAGTGACTCGAAGTTACAGCTCTAATAACTACTAGCTATGGGTTCCTAACTAGCTGCGTGATCCCTCTCAACCTGTTTCTTCATCTATAAAGCAGATCTCCTAATACCTTGTTACAAAGATTAACATGATAAACACACAATACATGTATATTAGAATAGATTTAAAAGTCTTGAGGGGCGCCTGGGTGGCGCAGTCGGTTGAGCGTCCGACTTCAGCCAGGTCACGATCTCGCGGTCCGTGGGTTCGAGCCCCGCGTCAGGCTCTGAGAGCCTGGAGCCTGTTTCCGATTCTGTGTCTCCCTCTCTCTCTCTGCCCCTCCCCCGTTCATGCTCTGTCTCTCTCTGTCCCAAAAATAAACGTTGAAAAAAAATAAATAAATAAATAAAAAAATAAAAGTCTTGAATGTGAGAGAAAAATGAAATGCAATGTAAGTGTATAAAACCATCCACAAATGTAAGAAGTTGAAATTCTGAGAGTAGCTAAACTCTGAGCAGTGACAGTGAGGACACTGAAAGAATCAAGAACCAACATGAGAGCTTTTCATGATTGTTCAGTTAGGCTTTGGGCGAAAGACAGGGGCTCAGCAAAATGAAGAACAGCTACAGAGAGTAGTATAATATTCATGTAATAAACATCTGAACAACCATCTGCTAGGCTCTTGGGAGACCAAAATGGTTAAAACACAGACTGCCTGAGTACAATACAGTCAGCATTTATTTTGTGTAAGATCATCAACAAAAATCATCATGTAGATAGTGCAAACATTTTAAATGTTTACTGGTTAGGAGGTTAGAGTCCTTAGAGACAATAAAGGGGCAATATAGAAGCTAGGCTTCTTCATTCTCCCATTTATCTGGTTGGAATTTCAATTGTTCTCCATTATCCTTGTATCTCTCTCTACAATTTTTTATTTATGTGCATAGTTGAAAGGCAAGAATTGGCCTTAAAGCCTCAAAGGTAGTGACACACTCAGAAAAGACAAGTACTCAGGACAAAGGCAGAAAAGAATGAGGCCTGATTATGGACCTTCAGCAAATGGGAAGGGTCAAAAGTCTGGCTGCAGATATTAATTAACAAGGAAATAGAATGTGGCTGTCATGAAAAATGAGAAGAATCTTTATGTGCTGATAAAGAGCTGAGAAATAAAAAGTGAAAAAAGCAGTGAGAACTGTTTGAATAATATTCTTTAATTTTATGTAGAAAATGGAAGAGATAAGTATCTACGGAAAAGATAAATATCTATATTCGTATTTGCTTTATATGCAGAAGGAAACTCTGGAGGAACACTAAGACATTAATAACAGTGGTTGCCTATACATTTGTGTAGGTGGTGGGGTACAATGAGAACTGTGTGATAGAGGACTGGGGTAGAAAGGCAACTTCACTGTACCAAATACCTTTAAATATATATTTAAAATTTTTAAAATAAAATTGAAATATGACTTACTAAAAAAAAAAAAAGAAAGAAATGTACTGAAGAAGGAATAAAAGGAATGGCCATAAAAAATTCCAAGAATTTGGCTTCAAGTGCTTCAAATTGGAAAGTAACTAGGAAGAAAGTAAAGATAGGTTTGTCTTTCTTTGGAACAGTTATCACATACACAGTTGAAGGACGAAAATCCAATTTTCATGGCCATTTGTCAGCCCAAAGTAAAAGACTCTGCTGGTACCATTTTTCCACTTTAAGTTATGATAATTAAGTAGTCTTTCTTTCTCTTCACTTATTTTTTTAATGTTTTTTTAAATGTTTATTTAATGTTTCTCTTTGAGAGAGAGAGAGAGAGAGGGTGAGAGAGTGGGGGAGAGGCAGAGAGAGAGGGAGACACAGAATCTGAAGCAGGCTCTGAGTTGCCAGCACAGAGCCTGATGTGGAGTGTGAACCTACAAACTGTGAGATCATGACCTGAGCCAGTCTGACTCTTAACTGATTGAGCCACTCGGGTGCCCCATCTCTTCACATTTAATAACAAATTTTATTGTTTTTATTATTTTTTAAATGTTTATTTTTGAGAGAGAGAACGTGAGCGGGGGAGAAGCATAGAGAGGGAGACACAGAATTGGAAGCAGGCTCCAGGCTCTGAGCTGTCAGCACAGATCCTGATGCGGGGCTCAAACTCATGAACTGTGAGATCATGACCTGAGAGACAAATTCGGACACTTAATCGACTGAGCCACCCAGGTGCCCCATAATAACAAATTCAAAGTTAATTTATCAAAAAACATGAGTGACTGTAACAATCCACTGATAGTTTACTGAGGATACAAAATACTACTACTTGCTATCAATGTAACAGGCAACTTGATTAAAAAATCTGGCTTGTTCTTTGTAGATTCTAAAGATAGTTATCTGAAGGAAGATGAGCACCATCGAATTTTAGACATCTGATCATATCTTTTTCAGAATACACTCATCTTTTGTTTAAACCATGTGTTTCTTCTAATAGCATTAATCAAATGTTTTAATTCCTTGGAAATTAAAAGTCAAGTATATGAGAAATGGTTGAACTACTTCTAAGGACACCAACAGAACAAATATCTCGCCTGCCCACATCCATTAATTAGTATGCGCTTTACATATTAACAGGCAAATACGGCATAGCAATGCACATTATAAGAGCAGCAGTGGGTATAAAATGAAAATGGAGTAACAGCAACAAGCATGGTGGCACACTTCAGATGGCCAGGCTCCCAAAAATCATCTTCTGAGAATTGTGAAGGTAACCAGACTTCTGTTCTACACAGACGGCTCCAAAATTAACTATATATTCATAAACACAAACTACAAAGTAATTCCACTAATGGAAAATATATTTCTAGAGTAAAGTTTACTAGTCTAATAGCTGAAAACCAGTCACAATGGCTAACAATGAGGAAAAAGATCATATCAACTTAAAACATAAAATAGCCTTCAAAGAGAGAAAATCAAAATGTAACAGCTCTAGTGACTACACTACATACTCTATACATGGCAGAGTATAATATTTGTGGTTTCTAAATCACCAAGAAAGAATTAATTCCTTTACTATTTCCTAATCATCAAAACAGAAGAGAATATATAACAGCAGCTCCATCCCTAGTGTTGAAGTTAGGTTACTGGGAGGCCCTCGGGTAAGAGGAAGAACTGCTGAGAAATTGAAGAAAATTAAGATAGGAATTTAAGAATGGTATTACTGACTGACTACTGCAAACCAACATTTACAGAAAATCTCTCAGTGCAAGAAGCACATTTCATTAAATCCAAGACAGTTATGTCCAATAGTATACCAAATACTTTCTTTACGAGACTCCCCCCGCCGCCACAAATCCACATATAAGGGAAATCTATGAGCCTTCCCTTAAGATAATAAATAAGCAGTCAGCACATATGCCACGTCAAATATCTGAATTTGGATCCATCTTCCCAGAGTAGAAATGTGATTAGATTTCTGCAATATTAAAAGCAAAAAAGAAAACAAGCAAACAAAAAACAACTGCAAGGTAACCAAAACAGATTGTATCCATTTGATACCAGAGTTAATGATTATATAGAAAAATTCAGATAACCAGCTTCTCTTTTCATTTCACACAGTCTTTTCATTTAATAATTCATATATATAAAAATGTACTCTGACAGTTTATAAAAGAAAAAAAATTAAGGTAAGATTTCCAAGATTAAGCAAATGCCCAGTTCATTTGAAGATAAACAAGAAAATAATTTTTTTAAAAATCTGATTTACTTACATCAGTCTATTCTGGGCTCTAGACAACAGTGTAGCTGAAGAGAGGTCTGGACTCATGAAGAGACAGTCAGGGGTTAGTGGAAGGAGCCGGGGAGCAGGAACTGTGATCTAATAATGGCTCTGTAACCAGCAGGCTGTGTGACCTGGGGGGCTGTTCCCCACAACCCAGACCTTCACGTTGTTAATCATAATCCCTGTCTCCTATGCCTTGCTGTGTACATGGAGGGTGGGGTAGAGGGCGAGGGAGGATGGGGCCCAGGTTGAAACAACAGAGGGAGCTCCTGTTTCCACAAAGTGGGTTCCACAGGTCAGAAACTCAGATCAGGAGCATCCCACTTGACTCTAGGTCTCAACTCATCTGTTTTTTCCCCTAATCAGTCAACAAAATGTGCCAATTCTCTGAGCTTTGAAAACTCAGTTATTAGTAAAACAAGCGTTTTGCTAAGTGATCTGTATGATCCATTTCTAGTTACAACATTCTATTCTATTTTGAAACAGGTACCCAGAATGAATTATTTCATACTTATTAAATACCTTGCCCTACCTTAACATTAGGTAGATGAGGTAGCATCTTCATAATCTATACCAGGGTGTCTTCAAATTACAGCCCACAGATTGCCAACCACCTACTGGGTAAATAAAGTTCTACTGCAATACAGCTACACCTATTACAATGTTAACTATGTGGCTTTCACATTAGAGGAGTAGAATTAAAAGTAGTTGCCAGGTGTCTGTCTGGCCCTTTACATAAAAGTCTATTGACCTCTGAGCTAGGCTAAGTACTTGATAGTAGATATTATTAAAGTTATTTCTATTGTCAAGGTGTTTATAATCATTATAAGTACTCCCACTAATAATATTCTCAAGCTTCTCCTTACAGAGAATAATTCTCTTTGCTACTCCTAAGCTTCAGAGGAGACTGTCCAAATCCAGTGAGCTGGACCAGGAGCCAAACACTTTCATTACTCTTCTCAAACTGGAAATAATGCTTTCCTTTGGCTGCCTACCATAAGCAGTGGCAAAAGCTTCAGATTCTGTTTTCAGGTTGGGAGTGGAATAAGCAAAAAACAATTACATTTCCACTTTTCCACCTGCAATGCTAAAAAACAAACAAACAAACAAAAATCCAAAAGCTGCTGAACTGTATCATTTATGATGGTATTATGGACACCAGATACCGTGGTTGAACTGTGTCCCCTCCACCCTTCCCAAATTCATATGTTGAAGTCCTAAACCCAGCACCTCAGAATGAAAACTTATTTGAAAACAGGGTCTCTACAGAGATAAGTTAAAATGAGGTTATTAAGGTGGGCCCTAATCTGAGTGGTATCCTTTCAAGCAGAACAAATGTGGACTCAGATATGTACAGACAAAAGACACAAAAAGAAATGGTCATCTACAAGCTATGGAGAGAGGCCTAGAACAGATCCTTCCCTCACAGCCTCATAATAAGTGATGCCACCAAAACCTTGATCTCAGACTTTTAACCTCTAGAATTATGAAAAAATAAATTTCTGCTGTTTAAGTCACTCAACTTGTGGTACTTTTTTATAGCAGCCCTAGCAAACTAATATACCAGCAATGAAGGTTTTCAAGGGCCACATACTTTATGTCTAATTCCTAATACCAAAAATGTAATATTCGTATTTCCTTATTAAGGACTATATTTTCTATAACAGACTAACCAAATGAATTTTTGACTTACACAACACAGTCATTTACCAGTTAATCACACACTAGAAACAGTCTGAGGTACTGCTAAACCTATAATTTTAAATACAAGCATTAAATGAATAGCTGTCATAAAAGTATATATAGTTTGTAGCCAAGAAAATTTAGTCCTTAAAACAGAAGTTCTTCACTAAAAGTAATTATCTACACAAATTTTGCTAAGTCAGTGGGGAGAGTGGAGGGGGCAGAGTGAAGAGGGGAGCAAGACTACAGCAGAGTAACTTTTGGCCAGTTATTAAATCTAAATACCTTAGTTTCCTTCTCTATAATAATAATACCTTCACAGAGTTAAGAGTGAAAAAGTAAATTTAGAATAGTACTTGAAAGGTAGTAAGAGCACAAAGTTTCCTCTTACTATTTTACCTCAAAAAATAATAACTGTGAAGTTAATTCCACTAGACTCCAGTGTTACTATAGGTTCTACAGAAGGATTTACTTGTTTGATTACACATAACACGTCAAGAATGATACCCCTCATCCAAAAATCTTGGAGGTGCATCATGTATAAATGTATGATTTCCAATGAATTTAGTTCTGGACTGCAGGCTAAAGAGAGTCCGTAGTTTTGCTCTTAACAAAAAACCTAACCAAAATATAAAAGAGAATATGAGGAAATAACATCCTTAATACAACAAGAAAACAGTTGCACCTGCAAACCAAACTATGAAAATTTCCACCAAATACAGTGAAATCTATACCAAAATGAGGAAGGATACCAAATGAAGCTTCTTTGGATTTGGGGAAGGCCACGGAGTCTTCTAAAAGAATGTGTTTGTGTGTATGTGCATCTGTCCTTTTTTTCCCTGCTGTGTCCCAGAACCTCTAACAATCTTTTAGATGATCTACAGCAGTATGTGGGTAATTCACAGAACTCTAACTTCACAATACAGAAGAACAAAGTGGGGCAGTTCTAAAAGAGGGACCAACCAGGCATCTTTACTATTTTTGACCCAAATGAAGATGGAGGGTAAGAGCCAAACACCAGCAGATGACTACCTAAGGACCTGTGATCTAAGGAGGTAATGACATGAAGTACGCAAAGAACTGAAGGAAGCTCCTCTGCTAGACTGAGAAAACCCATTTAGTGTGAGAGCTACTGGAACAAACCTAACTGATGCTCACTTTTTGCCCCTGCTTACTCTATTTGTTAGCAAATAGCTGTTCCAGAGAGAAGAATATTCTTCAAAGATACGTAAAGATGCAGCATGGGACACTAGGGAAAATATATATGGGAACAGAATACACTGAGCAAACAGTCAATAGGTATATCTGAAAGAAATCATCCCAGGAAAGCAGAGGATGAATCTATAAACTACTCTATACACAACCTCAGAGAAAGTAAGCTCTGAAGAGAGACCTTAAAGAGTTCCAAGACAGAGGAAAAACAATGCAAAGGGATGAGAGCTCGCAGAGATCAAGAAAGAAAGAAGGAAAATAAGACAATCATAGATAAAAGCCTAGAAATTACAGAAGGTAAAATAAACATGATTTAAAACACAGCCAGGAATCTGAACCACAGTCCAAAAACCTACATCAGACCAGGTCACTTCCCTCAAAAACTCTCCTTTGCTTTTCCACGTCACTTTAAGGGCCAAACCAAGTCTTTGCCAAAGCCTATAAGGCCACACATGATCTGGAACCTTGCTACCTCCTCCACTTCTTTTCCTGTTTTTTGCACTTGCCTCCAAACATGCCACCACCTCAGGGTGTCTGGTCTTGTTCTCTCCATTTCCTCTAAATATCTGCATGGTGTACAAGGTTTGCTTCCTCATCTCCTTCATTTATCTGCTCAAATGTCATATAACACTGAATCTTTTCCTAATAACCTAAAACAGGAACTGATCCCCACCCAATATACTATTGCTTTAATCTTCTCATAGCAATTATCACTTACAAGACAAGCTATAGGTATTAACTTCTTACTCCTCCAACAAAACAAACTCCATGAAGGCTGGGACTTCCATCTATTTTATTTACTGCTCTACCCACAGCACCTAGAATAGTGCTTGATACACAGACACGCTCATTAAATATTTGATGCATGAATGAAGGACAATAACCTAAAACTAAAAGGAAAAGATAAAATTACAATCAGAGAAAAGCTCATAGAAAAACATACAGTAGAAAAAATTTACTGACAGAAAAACACAGAAATAAAATATTCAAAGATTCAGTGGACAATAAACATGAAATAAAAATCTAAGTTTTAGGGGCATCTGAGTGGCTCCGTCGGTTAGTCTTGATTTTGGCTCAGGTCATGATCTCACGGTTCGTGAGTTTCAGCCCTGCATTGGGCTCTGCACGGACACTGCAGAGCCTGCTTGGGATTCTGTTTCCCTCTCTGCCCCCACCCCCTTGCTCACTCTCTATCACTCTATCAAAATAAGTAAAAATAAACTTTAAAAAAAAATCTAAATTTCAGAGCTAGAAGTGCATACTGACATTTCCCAGCAAAAATAATCAACAGATTTAGCCTGCGTAAGTTAGTACTGGATTTTAAGGATAAAGAATTGAATCCTACAGGCATCCAGGCAAAAGAGAAGTGACCATAATGGTGGAGGTGGTATTGGGGGCAGGGGGGGTAGGGGGTGGGGGAGGGGGGGGGAGAGTGGGGAGATGGAAATGGTCAGCAGAGAAGAGCCTGATCCAAGACTTGCATTTAATACTAGAAGATACTGAAGTAACATCTATAAAGTTGAGAGTAGAAAGCATGAATCAAGAATTTTATAAGTAGCCAATCTACCTTTCAGTTAAATAAAAAAGGCAACAGTCCCAAATAAATAAGAGTAAATAAATAAATAAGAACAGTCCCAAATAAATAAATAAATAAGAATGAGCTCTTACTGAAAATTAAAAAAAAAAAAAAAAGAAATAACAACAACAACAACAACAACAAAACACCCAGCCCCCAACAACTTGATGATGTCTATACAACCAAGAGATACACAAAAATAAAAAAACCTGGGGCTAGAGAAGCAATGGATAAGGACTGGGGGTGCGTGTGAAAACAGTGGGAATTCTGATTACAAAATAGAACATAAAGTCATAATTCTTGACAATGAAAACACAAGAGTGAAACAAATTAGACAACACGGTTTCCTACTTCCCACCATAGGAAGTCAGAAAACAATCAAAATCCAAACACGAACATGGAAGGACAGGACTATAGGCTGATGTCAACCTTTTTATCTTCTTCATTTTTCATTTCAGAGAAATATGTAGCAACAAATAACCTTGTTATCAACACCAAAGTAGTTTTTATAATATAAAATTAATGCATTTACTTTATTGTGTTTTTATTGAAGCATATCATGACTTTGGTATAATGCAAGAGCTAAATGGGGATTGTTTCACATTAATTTTCTTAAGATTATTATTTTTTTAATTTAAATTCAATTTAGTTAACATACACTGTAGTCCTGGCTTCAGGTAGAACCCAGTGATTCATCTCTTACATATGATACCCAGTGCTCATCCCAAAAAGTACCTCTTTAATGCCCATCCCCCCATCATTATGACTATAAAATGTCACTAATTATTGTTATTTTTCATTTTTTAATGTTTATTTGAGAGAGAAAGAGCGTGCGCACGCACACATGAGTGGGGGAGGGGGAGAGAGAGAGGGAGACACAGAATCCAAAGCAGACTCCAGGCTCTGAGCTGTCAGCACATAGCCCGATGTGGGGCTTGAACTCACAGACCCGAGATCATGACCGAAACCAAAGTCAGACACTTAACTGACTGAGCCACCCAGGCGCCCCAAAATGTCACTTATTATTAATATGAAAGGCAGGAGCAATCTGCCCTGAACTTTCTATGTTAACAGTTTTCACCGCTAACATGAACAGATTAGCCTACTTTTGTTGCCTACTTTCTCCTCTCCATGTATTCCATTCTCTTCTTTGTTTAGAGACTCGATCAGGTCAAACACCTAGTTTCAATTCTAATTTCCTAAGTAAACTTATTAAAAGTTCATTCAATATGATTATAAAGTTGTTTGATGGACACAGAATTTGAAATCAAGGGTATGGAAATCAGAGTCTAACCTGGGCCTCAACAACCACAGCTTTCACACCAAATTTAAGTAGAACTCTTAAAGCACCACTACACAAACTTAGTCTACTTTTGCAGATTTAAAGTATACTATTTGGAGACTACTGTATTGAGTGATATTTATACTTTTCCTCACAGTTTTATTGCGATATAACTGACTCATTGACAATAAATTTCATATTAAAAAAATGTAATTGACTTATATAACAACGTATTAGTTTAAAATATACATGATTTGAAACGTATATTGTGAAAAAATTACAATAAGTTAACATCCATCACCTCAAATAGTTAAAAAAAAATTTTGTGACAACTTTGACGATCTACTCTCCTATAACTTTCAAATATACATTATTGTTTACTATAGTCAACATGCTATACATTACATCCCCAGAACTTACTTATAACTAGTAGTTCCTACCTTCTGACTGCCTATACTCATTTCCCCCAACCTGGCAACCATCAATTTCTTCTGTTTCAATGAGTTCAGTTTTTTTCAGATTCCACATATAAGTGAGAATATGCATTACTTCTCTTTCTCTAACTTATTTCATTTAGCATAATGTTCTCAAGGTCCATCCATCTTGTTGGATCATTGACAAGTTATCTTTTTTATGGCTGAACAATATTCCAGTGTACACATACACACGATTTCTTTATCCATCCATTGACAGACATGTAGGCTGTTTCCATGTCTTGCTTATTGAGAATAATGCTGCCATTAACACGCGAGTGCAGATATCTCTTCTAGATAGTGATTTCATTTCCTTTGGGTATACACTCAGAAGTGGAATTGTTGGATCCTATGGTATAGTTCCATTCTTAATGTTTTGAGGAACCTTCATACTGTTTTCCACGGTAGCTCTACCAATTTACACTCCTACCAACAGTACACAAGGCTTTCCTTTTCTTTACATTCTTGCCAAAACTTTTCACCTCATCTTTTTCATAAAAACCATTCGAATGAGTGTGAGATGATATGTCATTGTGGTTTTGCTTTGCATTTCCCTGATGAATAGTGATGATGAGCATCTTTTCATGTATCTGTCAGCCATATGTAGGTCTCTTTTGGAAAAATGTCTTTCCAGTTCCTTTGCCCAAAATTTAATCAGATTGTTCTGCTATTGATTTGTGTGAATTTTCTCTATTTTGGATATCAATCCCTTATAAGATACATAATTTTAAATATTTTCTCCCATTCTGTACATTGCCTTTTCATTTTGTTGGTTTCCTTTGCTGTACTGAATGAAACATTTTAGTTCAATGTAGTCCCTGCTTGTTATTTCTGCTTTTGGTGTCAAATCCAAAAAAATCACTGCCAAGACTGAGGTCAAAGAGCTTACCCCCTACAATTTCTTCTAGGAATTTTATGGTTTCAAGTCTTTAACCCATTCTTAGTTGATTTTTGTATATGGTAGGAGACAGTGGTAAGGTTTCATTCTCTGCATGTGACTGTTCAGTGTTCCCAACACCATTTATTGAAAAAACTGCCCTTAACCCATTGCATATTTTTGGCTTTGTCATAAATTATCATATACACATGGATTGAGTTCTGGGCTTTCTTTTTGCTCCACTGATCTATGTGTCTATTTTTATGCCAATACCATACTAGTTTGGTTACTACAGCTTTGTACATAGTTTGAAATCAGAAAATGTGATGCCCTTAGCTTTGTTTTTCTTTTCCAAGACTGTTTGGGTTATTTGGGGTCTTTGTGGTTCCATACAAATTTCAGTACTGTTTTTCCTACTCCTGTTACAATGCCATTGGAATTTTGATAAAGACTGCAAGCATTAAAGCTGTAGATTGCTTTGGGTAGTATAGAGATTTAACAATATTAATTCTTGTAATTCATAAGCATGGAATATCTTTCCATTTATTTTTATCTTCTTCAATTTTTTTCATCAATGACTTATTTGTTTTCAGTATACAAATCTTTTACCTCCTTGATTAAATTTATTCCTACCTATCTTACTCACTTTGATGCACTTGATATCTTTTTGATGGGACTGTTTTCTTAATTTCTCTTTGTGATAGTACATTATCAATCTATAGAAAGAAACACAATGATTTATGTATACTAATTTTGTATCCGGAAACTTTACTGAATTTATTAGTTCTAACAGTTTTTTGGTGAACTGTACAGTTTTCTATATATAATGTCATGTCATCTACAAATAGAGATAGTTTCACTTATTTCTTTTCAATTTGGATGTCTTTAATTTCTTTTTCTTGCCTATTTGCTCTGCCTGGGATTTCCAGGATTATGTTGAATCAAAGTGAAGAGAGTGGGTACCTTCATCTTGTTCCTGATTTTAGAGGAAAAATGTTCAGCTTTTCACTGTTGAGTACGATGGTAGCTGTGGGGCTTGTCATATATGACCTTCATTAGATTGAACACTATGTTGAGTGTTTTTATCATGAATGGATGATGAATTCTGTCAAATGTTTTTACTGCACTGAGATGATCATGTAATTTTTATCCTTCATTTTGTTAATGTGGTGCTTCTCAATGATTTGCAGATGTTGAACCATTCTTACATTCCTGCAGTAAACCCCACTTGAAAATGGTGTATGATCCTTTTAATGTACTATTGAATTTGGTTTACTGATATTGTGTTGAGGATTTCTGCATCTGTGTTCATCAGGAATACTGGCCTATAATTTTCACTCTCGTAGTATCCTTGTATGGTTTTGTTATCAGGACAATGCTTGCCTCATAAAAAAAGAAGTCTGGAAGTGTTCCTTCTTCTTCCTTAAAATTTGGTAGAATTTACCAGTGAAGCCATCTGTCTTGACTTTTCTTTGTTAGGAGGTTCTTGACTACAGACTCGATCTCCTTACTAGTAATTGGTCTGTTCAGATTTCCTATTTCTTCATGATGCAATCTTGGTAGGTTGTATGTTTGTACAAATTTATTCATTTTTTCTTGGTTGTCCAATTTGTTGGTATATAACTATTCATTGTCGCTTACAATCCCTCATATATATATATATATATATATATATATATATATTTTTTTTTTTTTTTTAATGTTTATTTTTGAGAGACAGAGTGTGAGCAGGGGAGGGGCAGACAGAGAAGGAGACACAGAATTGGAAGCAGGCTCCAGGCTCCCAGCTGTCAGCACATAGCCTAATGCGGGGCTCAAACTCATGAACCCCAAGATCATGACCTGAGCCGAAGATGGATGCTTAACCGACTGAGTCACCCAGGCGCTCCTGATCCTTTGTTTCTGTGGGATCAGTTGGCATGATTCCTCCTTCTGATCTTATTTAACTTGAGTAACTCTCCTTTCTTCTCCATAAGTCTCATTAACAGTTTGCCTATCTTTTGGGGGGGAAAAAGTTCTTAATTTCATTAATTTTTCTATTGTTTTTAGATTTTCATTTATTTCTACTTTGATCTTTGTTATTTCCTTCCTTCTGGTAACTTTGGGCTTACTTTCTTCTTTCTCTTGTTCTTTGAGGTGAAAAGCCAAGCTGTTTGAGTTCTTTCGCTTTTCTTAATGCAGGCAATTACTACTATGAACTTTCCTCTTAGAATTGCTTTTGCTACACCTCCTAAGTTTTGGTATATTTTCATTTTCAATTGTCTCAAGATATTTTTTGCTCTTTTATTTCTTTTTTTCACCCATTGGTTGTTCAGTAACATGGCACACCCCTTCTGTATAGTTTTAAAGCCCCCCCCCCCACCTTTTTTTGATTCTAGAATTGAGTAAGAATACTCTGTACAGTCTATTTTGTTTCAACCTTTGTCTTTCTTGGTTGTGGAAATAAACTCTTGTCTGTATTTCCCCAATAGACAAGTCACTCCTTCAGTTAATCATTTCAGAATGTGAGTGTATTACACAATGGGGAGAGGAGAATTTTTAGGAGATTATATCTAAAAGTCACAAAAAAGGTAATTCCTGATATCAGGAATTTATTTATTTATTTGGCAGGACCAAAATAAAGTTGAGGAAAGAAAGAAGGAGTGCTTAAAAAATAATAACCCAGGGACTCCTGTGTGGCTCAGTCAGTTAAGTGTCCAACATGGTCTCAGCTCAAGTCATGATCTCACAGTTTGTGACTTCGAGCCCGCATGAGGCTTCTGCACGGACAGTACAGAGCCTCCTTGGGATTTTTCTCTCTTTCCCTCCCCCACTCTCTCTTTCACTCTCAAAATAAATAAATAAACTTAAAAAAATAATAGCCCAAATTTTAATTATCTATGATGTACCAGGAACTTTTTCTAGGTATCTTAACAACATCATCTCATTTGCTTCAAACCTATAAAATTTATATTAGAAATATAAATGATTTATATTTAAAATGTAAATTTTAAAATATATATAAAAATATTAAATCTAAAAATAAATATAAATTTATAAATTCCTTCAGAAGAGGAAGTTAAAGCTGAGAGATTAAATAACCTCCCGAAGTTCACAAAGGTGCTAAGAGGTAGGACCAAGATTTGCACCTAAATCTATCTGGCCACAGAATCTATGCTCTTTATACTATCTGCTGTGCTTCTCCTGGCAACACAGAGCCTGGTTCATTTACTTTTTTTTCATTTGTAAGTAGAAAATGGAGGTTCCGGTTTAGTAGAAACTTAGCCTTGGATTTCATTCCAACTCATTTTATTCCAGATCCAAGTAAGTTTTTATTTATTTTTCTTAGAGCCTACATGGTTGTCTGAAGAGAAACAAAGTCTAAGGAAGAGCTTGAGTTGCATCCATAGGAAACAAATCATTTGTCTTCTTTCCTTTTCCACTTACCCTGCACCCCCACATTCCTACCTCATTCCCACCTCTCCCATTCTCACTTCCACGAAAGACCTTGGAAACTGAGACCAAAATGTGAAGAGCCTAAACTTATATTGCTATAACCACACATTCACTCAACAAGTATCCAAAACTACTGTAGGTATTGGGAATAAATATGTTAGAAAACAAAGCTGACTAAATCCATCCTTGCCTTGGAGTTTGCATTCTAGTAAGGAGAGAATGATAGGAAACAAGCAGCAAAATTTTAAAAGAATATCAGATAATAAGTACTAGGAAAAAAGATAACACAAAGGAGAGGGAAAGGATGGTGGCGGTGGTGGCAGTGATCAGGCATCACTTCCCCGAGGGGGTAACATCTGAGCAAGGACATAAAAAAAGGTAAGATCACGTGGCTATTTGAGAAAAGACAGTTTGAGGTTAAAGAAGGAGCAGTTCAAAGACCCAGAATGGGGGGCGCCTGGGTGGCACAGTCGGTTAAGCGTCCGACTTCAGCCAGGTCACGATCTCGCGGTCCGTGAGTTCAAGCTCCGCGTCAGGCTCTGGGCTGATGGCTCAGAGCCTGGAGCCTGCTTCCGATTCTGTGTCTCCCTCTCTCTCTGCCCCTCCCCCGTTCATGCTCTGTCTCTCTCTGTCCCAAAAATAAATAAACGTTTGAAAAAAAAAAAATTAAAAAAAAAAAAAAAAAAAAGACCCAGAATGGAAGGCCAGTGGCATTAGAGCAGAATGTGCAAAAGGGAGAGTAGTAGAAACTGAAGGCAAAGGAAATTTGGAGCCAGGAAATAATACAGTTTGAGGTTAATGTAAAAATGTAATTTTTTATCCTGAGAACTATAAATACAACTATATGAACTATTACCCATGAAACTGATAAAACATAGTATTAAAAGTATTTTTCAAAGACAAGCTGAAATAGTTTTTAATAAATGTATGGTGGTTAATTTTATACATTATTTCTATTCAAATTATTCAAAAGAAATTAAGCATCCTCTCAAATGTTTATTATTTTGAAGCTGATATCTGATATTATCATATCATAAGGCTCATCTGACTATATAATACAGAGACAAGGAAGTCAACCTTCTATAGGTAGCTAAAAATCCTTGGTGCATTCACTTTAAAAGCCAGGGATTAAGTCAAACTTTGAGCATTTGAAAAGTTTCTCCTAGGTTAAAAATTAAAAATGGGAAAAAAGAACCCTCCATGTTAAGTCATAACATCTTTGCATTAAAATGTGAAGTAAATAAACAGAATTCTGTGTTAAAATTAGAAACCTAGCAGTATAGTTCTTATCCAAAGTCCTAGACATTAAATTAGCAGGAATTGTACTGTTTGTAGCATACCTATTTCTTAACAAAAAAAGAAACTGTTTCTTGGAAAATGTTTGTAAAGAAAATTCCATATATAAACCTATATCCATCAATTCATATTATTATAGTAGAAACCTTAATTAAGAGGAAATATGATTTTTCTCTTGTACCTCCTCCGTTCTTATCTCTAGTAAATTTAAGCTAGAAACTAGGGAGCTAGCATTCACAGAGGAACAGACATCTTCAAGGAAGTGCATCTGTGATGAAGTTACTCATGAAGAAACTAATATAAGAATATCATCTAGGAAGCACTGAGTAATGTGTTTGTTGTACACCTGAAACTAATATAACCTTGTAGGTTAATTA
Organism: Puma concolor; assembly: GCF_028749965.1. Lineage (NCBI taxonomy): Eukaryota > Metazoa > Chordata > Mammalia > Carnivora > Felidae > Puma > Puma concolor. The sequence continues at coordinate 25,941,816 of NC_141675.1, read as the reverse complement.
TACTTCAATAAAAAAAAGAATATTAGCTGGGTCAATATTTAATTCGGATCTTCATTCAAAAATTCTCTCAGTGGTCTTACTCCCCAAAATTAAATGAATGATACTATTTCTCCAATTGCATTGTGTGTATATCGCAATTTGACAACACAAGCACAAATCAAGCACGTGCATCCTTTTCCAACAAATATAATTTATAATAACTTGGCTACAACAAAAATATATCTGAACTCTGAGCTCTGTTTGACGACAGACCGTCTGATCTGTACAATAAAGTACAAGTTCCTAAAATGTATTTTACCGGCCCTCAAAAAGAGTTAGATAGAAGCTACTGACAGATAGACACCTGGCTGCCATCACTTTCAAAATACATCAAATTACTACCACTTCTCAATATCTCCACTACAGCACTTGGTCTGAGCCACATCACCTTCCCCTTGAAGAACTGCAATTGTCTCCCAGTTACTCTACGGTGAATCAGGCCTACTATGAATAGTCGATGTACTGCCTGAGCTTATATACTGCTCATCTCACCCCATAATTCTCACCTACCTTTTTATTTTTCTATAGCAGTTATCATCTTCTAACATGCTATTACATTTATTTACTTGTATTTATAGCCTGTTTTTCCTTATTAGAGTATACACTCCAGAAGGGCAGTAATCTTTGTTTTGCTCTCTGATGTACTCTACGCACTACAGTAGGACCTAGCACGTGACAGAAGGTCAGCTGTAGAATGAACAAGCAAGTTTCAGCTTAGGAAACAAATATAAGGAAATAGTCAACTAGGTTTGATAAACATTAATTATGACAAAAATATGCATCATGTGCTCTTATTATATAGAGCTTTACATACCAGATAAAATAAGCAGTTCAATGATTTCTGCATCTCCAAGATAGGCAGCAGCATGCAGTGGAGTTCTCTTTTCATTGTCCTGTGAGAAGAAGGAAATGGGGAACTTAAGTTTTAATATAAACTTGATTTCAGTGTACTTTAAATGAAGAAGAACCATGAACTACCAACTTACAAGTTCCACAACCCTAGTCTAAGTCAGCAAGTCCCATTAACAAAATATTTCCTTGCTAGGAGAAGAAAGACCTGAAAAAATATTTTGGCCTTAAATATAAAGTACAGCAAAAATAAAACCTAAGGTGAACAGAGAAATAGCTTCTTAGGCTTTCTTTGAATAAAGATGCCTATATGCTGCTGATATACGAATGCAAATTTCTTTTACTTCATCCTATTCCTCCTCAATACATTTCCACAATTTTACATAGTTTGGAATTGTTAACCTAACTAAATAAAACAAACCCTAACAAACCAAAAGTTTTGCCTATCAAAATGTTTCCACAGGTACCCCAGAATATTTCTCTGGGGATTTGAAGTTATCCCTTAAGACAGTCGTAAGGTTTTTCTTAAAATTCCTGCCAATTTTGTTTGTGGCTCTAAAATATATTCCTATCTTTGTAAACATAAAAAAATATACAGTTTTCCATTTTGCACAGCAAAACAAATAAAGCATCAACAAAAACAAACAGGCAATCTACTGAATGGGAAATGATACTTGTAACTGATCTATCCTATAAGGGGTTAATATCCAAACTATATCAAGAATCTGTATGACTCAACACCAAAACAAACAAACAAACAAACAAACAATCCAATTAAAAAATAGGCAGAGAACCTGAATAGACATTTTTCCAAAGAAGACATGCAGATGCCCACCAGACACTTGGAAAGTTGTTCAACATCACTAATCATCAGGGAAATGTAAATTAAAACCACAATGAGATATCACCTGTCAGAATCACCAAAATAAAAAAGACAAGAAATAACAAGTATCGGCAAGGATATGGAGAAAAGGCAACCCTTGTGCACTGATAGTGGGAATGCAAATTAATGCAGCCACTGTGGAAAACAGTAAGAAAGTTCCTCAAAAAATTAAAAATAGAATTACCATATGATCCAGCAATTCCACTATTGGATATTTACCTCCAAAAAAGAAAAACACTAATTCCAAAAAATATATGCATCCCTATGTTTACTGCAGCATTACATACAACCATGGAAGCAACACAAGTGTCTATCCATAGATACACGGATAAAGATGTGGCATTTTTACACAATGGACTACTACTCGGCCATAAAAAAAAAAAAAAAGAATAAAATCTTACCACTTGCAATAATGCTAAGTGAAATAAGTCAGGCAAAGAAAGACAAATATCATATGAATTTAGGTGGAATTTATGAAACTGAACAAATGAACCAAGAAAAAAAAGAGACAAAAAAAAAAAACCAACATACACACACTCTAACATACACACACTCTAAAATACAGAGAACAGGGGCGCCTGGGTGGTGCAGTCGGTTAAGCGTCCGACTTCAGCCAGGTCACGATCTCGCGGTCCGTGAGTTCGAGCCCCGCGTCAGGCTCTGGGCTGATGGCTCAGAGCCTGGAGCCTGTTTCCGATTCTGTGTCTCCCTCTCTCTCTGCCCCTCCCCCCGTTCATGCTCTGTCTCTCTCTGTCCCAAAAATAAATAAACGTTGAAAAAAAATAAAATAAAATAAAATAAAATACAGAGAACAAACTGGTGGTTGCCAAAGAGGAGATGAGTTGGGGGATGGGTGGAACAGATAAAAGGGACTCAGAGTACACTTATCTTGATAAGCACTGAGAAATGTATAAAACTACTGAACCATTACACTTTACACCTGAAACTAATGTAACAGTGTATTTAATTATACTGTCATTAAAAAATACAGTCTTCCAAATCTTCCTTCAAGAAGAGAAGCTACAACTACAACTACAACATGCAAGGCGTCATGTACCTCCCCTGCTCAAACACCAATGATCTCCAGTTTCAGAAGCAAGATTGTGGGGTAAAGTGACATTCAGGGATTTTTAATTCATGTTTACACCTCATCTAAAGTTACAAGGGTATTGCTGACTTGGTTGCATCTGAGAAAGCTATTTACATAGAGTTATTTTGAAATTTACACCCAAATTTTTGGATACAGCTTTGTGATAGACTGTTAGTTGTTTTCCATTATTTATTTTCCCTTTTGTCCATACGAATAAAGTTGTAGCTGGTTATTTACCCATGCAGTAACAGAATATACTCCTAGTCTGCCTTTAGGTTTTGTTACTTAGTGTGGACCAGTATGGTATGTAAGGTGGAAGTAAAGACACAACTTTCAGGTCATCTTTAATTTAGCAGACAACCACCTTAGAGAAGGACTAATACTTTCCCACTTCCCACAGGCTGGAAGGCAGATGTGAAACTGAGCCAGCTTTGATTCTACAGAGGTTAGGCCAATATACTAGAAGGCTATCAAGCAATTAGATGTTGAATGATCTTCTATAGAACAGAGTTGCTCTACAAACCTGGACCACTAACTCCTATACTATTAGGAGAAATAAATTTCCTATTTATTTATCTATTTATTTGAGAGAGCACATGCATGTGGGGGAGAGGGGCAGAGGGAGAAAGAGAATCTTAAGCAGGCTCCATGCTCAGCGCCGAGCCCAACGCAGGGCTTGATCCTACAAACGCTGGGATTGTGACCTGAGCTGCAATCATGAATTGGGAGTTTCGACCAACTGAACCGCCCAGCTGCCCCAATAAATTTCTCACTTAAAGAGGTTTGGTGTCTCTTACCGTATTAGAATATGATAGCTTTCAAATTTTAAGAAAAATAAAAAGTTTATTTCACAATGCAATAATTTTCTAGTTTGGCAATACCCCAAATATTTTAAGAAAGAATAGTTGGACAATTGAGAATAAATTAGGAAAAAAGTTGCTAGTCAAAAGAGAGATGAAAATAATATTAATAGGCAGTCCAAAAAAGGCTTAACAGTAGCATATAAAAAGGTATTATAAAAATGTGTGTATTTATCACTTGCTCTTCATTGGCTTTTTCATATAACTTTAATACATTTGTGATACTGCTTTTTATCATTTAGGTATTAACAGATGCTTCAGTAACGGGAGGTTGGTACAGTGGCTATTAAAATTGTTTAGTGATAAGAGCTCATGTCTCTCTAACCACAATTAATTTCCACAAGATCATGTTTTTTATTCCAGTATATACCCCACCAAACAGAATTCTTTGCACAGAAATCACTGAATAGTTGTTGATAACCAACATTAGAGCCACTAAAATCTCAGACTTTATTCAAAGCTGAGTCCTAATTTAGTCATTTTAATAAAAGGATCCTTGGTTTAAGGCTTTTCAGTATTAATCATTAACACAGCAAACTTCCCTAGAGTGTTTAAATATGATCAGACTTACTCAAATTGAGAAACATATCTATTGCAAAGGATAAACCACACACACAGCACACACACAAAGTGAGTCATTTACGTGTGAGTGATGTCTGGAATTCTATGACTCAATGCATTGAATACTATTCATGTATTTTATGACTCATGAACATAGTTTTCCTCTGTACAAATCAAACTAAAGGAAAAAAGGAACACATTGGATAATTTTAAAAGAAATAAATCTACCTATATTTTACTTTACGATAGTTAAGTATTGATAATTACACACTATTAAAGGTTTCCCTCTAGCAAAATTTACTAATATGAAAAAATGACTATCCCCTTGTACACACTAATTCTAGTTCAGGGAATTTTTAGATAAAGATATTCCTATGTATATGCAAACAAAATGATTAAGTATATTTATTGATTATTGTAGGAAGCAAAATGCTGGAAACAATTTAAATGCCCACCAACAGGCGAATGGCGATCTCAAATGAAATACAAGAAGCTCTTAACCAACCTTCATTTAACTGACTCACATGATTAATCGATACTCTGTTTTCCTGTGTAAAACTAATGAGGACTCTGGCACACGGTGTATTTTGACTATTAGGCTACCACTTTTATTCCCACCACTGGGTGTCTATTTATCAAGGATAAGATGTGTTTGTTACCACAAATGTTCGTCCAAACTGCAATCATAACTATGTAATTTAAGTATTATTTAAGCTGATAAAATAGGAGTGGGAAAAGCAAACTGTTTCTATGATCACTAGACTGAATATCACATAAAGACTCAATAAAGGTAAGCTATCAAAAAAAGTGCTACTGAACTGGGTGTGGCTGAGAAATGAATCACTAAGGAAAATAGTCAACAAATGGGCAGTTTTGCCCTAAGTTTGATTCTTTTTTTAATGTTTATTTATTTTGAGAAAAAGAGACAGAGAGAAAGAGAGAGAGAGAGAGAGAACAAGCAGGGGAGGAGTAGAGAGAGGGAGAGAGAGAATCCCAACCAGGTTCCATGCTGTCAGCGCGGAGCGTAACCTGGGGCTCAATCCCACAAAGAGTGAGATCATGACCTGAGTCAAAATCCAGAGTCAGAAGCTTAACTGACTGAGCCAACCAGGCTCCCTCTAAGTTTGATTCTTAAGTGTCTAAATTCTCACACCACTTAAACCCAAAATGGGTTACAGATAATGCACTGGGGGCAGGGTCTATACAAGGAAGATAACAATGAACAGCAGAATCCACATTGTCAACAAAAAAGCCTCAGCTCAATTAAAAAAAAAAAAAAAAAGATGGCTGTCAAGTAAACATTATTACAATAAAAAGCCCAAAGATCACTTTTTATAGTTCCCTCTGTCAAACTTATTAACTACCAGTTATAAAAGCTATCAGATGAGAGAACTTCTAGTTGTACATTCATAAAGTGAAATACCATGTAAGGGTTCTACATCCAGTTTCATTGTGCAGGTTTTCTTCCCTCCACACATCTAAGCAAAGCCCCAATACAGAATGGTGTTACCATTCAACTCAGACTAGGGGAGAGCATCAGATCCCATAGGCTAAAGGTTCAGTCTTACAAGACCTCCCCTGCACTTGAAATGCCAATAGCAAGTCCAGGTTGTGTACCTGTACTTCTTCTAACCAAATGGCTATTAATCAAAGGTTCCCCTGACACCCTCCATGCTACAGTGCTCACAGGGTTCAGTAAACCAGTTTTTCTCACTAGACTGCCAGTTCATTACAAGGACATTAGAGGGTACGAACCAACAGCCACATGGACAAGAAACATAGAGTGAGATGCTGAACAAAGAACTTTAATCGTGGTAGTGTTTCAGATCCAGCACAGTGGCAGGTGTAAGGGTTTCTGGTCAACCAACCTGGAAGTTCTCCAAACCCCCTCCTTTGGGACTTTTATGGAGGTTTCCTTAGTAGACATGACTGATAAACATCAACACCTGCTGGCAACTAAGCTTAATCCACTCCCCAGAGGCAGTGGTACTGGGGGAAAGGGGGACTGAGAGTCCCCACCCTCTAATCACAAGGTTGGCTCCACTGGCAAGGAGCCCTCATTCTAAGCTTTCCAAAAGTCACTTCATTTACATAAAAAAGACATCTTTCATTGCTCTCTCACAGGAAATTTCAAGGGTTTTTAGGAGCTCACTGCCAGAAATGGGAACAGAGACCAAATATATACTTTTTATTATAAATCCTAATATCACACCATGCCCCCAATTTAAAAAAAAACAAGCACACCTCAATGTTCCTTATCAATGGAAAAGTCTTTAAAGCACAGTGTTAAATGAAAAAATGCAGGCTTAGAACAATTGTATGATAAAAGGTTCTACATCCACTTTGGCTTGATTATGCATAAAATATCTTTGGAAGGATACTCAAGAAACTAATAGAGTGATTACCTCTGGGTGAACGGGAACTGGCGGACTAGGGTTTAAAGTGTGAGAAAGAGTTTTCACTATTTGTGCCTTTGGTATTGTTTGGAGTTATTACCATGTACATGTTTCAAAAAGTAAAAAAGGAAAAAATTAAAAATAACATTTATACCAACTGAAAAGCTATTTATTAAAAATCCTAAAAATATTTTAATATCCCAGGCATTTTCACAAGTACCAGGTACACATTACAAAAACAATGTTTCTCAGATATGAAGTCAGTTTTTTAAGAAACCACTGCATCTCAATGTAGTATTCTTAAAATAATCCCAACTAGAATTATTGAATATATACACTAGACTCAAACAACAAATATTAACTTTGATCACATAGATTTGATCATATATTTTGAAGTACACTTTTCTTACAGTTCTTATGTAAATACTCAGAAAAAATATTTTGTGCACATGATTAGGGCAACCAAAACTTAACTGCCCACACTCCCCAAATAAGAACAAACAAAAAATAGCTATAACTCTAACAAACAATAATCCTGAAAGAAGATGGCCTACAATAGATGGGTTAAGAAGATCAGGGGTTGCTAACAATTTGGGGTTGGGCCAATATGCCGAGCTGGTACATACAAAAGAGAGATACGCAAGTGATCTGAACGTGAAGGAGTTCTTCACAGTGATGCAACAGTTCTGTATCTTAAACATGTTGGTAGTTATACAACTCTACACATGTGACAAAATGTCATATGATTATTCATAAAGACAATGCCAAATAAATGAATGCAAAATAAATAAATGAATGCAAAAAAACTGGTGAAATCCAAGAGAAGTCTATTCTGTAATTAGTTGTATTGTACCAATATCAGTTTCCTGGTTTTAATAACGCACAGTATGATGTCACCACATTTGAAGAATCTGGTTGATGGAAAGAAAGGATCTCTCTGTACCACTTCTGCAATTTCTGATGTATCTATAATTTCTTTAAAGTTTTAAAAAAGTATTCAGAAAAATCCTATTATATTTTGGTTTATATGTTGTGTTATAGTGAGCTCCAAAAGGAGTCTATAAAACATAGGCAAGCAAGATTGGACAACCTAGGGAATGAGGCTGTGAGAAAGAAGGGAATCCATGGTAGATCCCAAGCACAGGTCAGGAAAAGGTTGTATCTAAGGGGAAGTATCTTAAGTAAAATCTGGGAACTAAAACTGTACTTGTACATTCTCAATATTTTGTGTAGGAGCTTTTAATATAAAGCAGATTTCAGGATCAGGTTGGAATGAGAGGAAACATATAGGGTAGGAAAACCAAAAAGTGAAAAGTCAGAAATGCTAAAGTGAAAGTGAAACAGAACATTTGCACAAGAAATACTTAGAGACTGTGAGAATTTATCCACTTACATGGATTCAACCACGACTTTCATAGCAAGGACTCAATTCTGTAATTCTGCCCTTGTCCAGTAACTGAAAGTGTTTATATATATTAGCTGTAACCTCTTAAGAATAATAATCCTAAAAATCTCAACAATCAACACTTATCTAGTGCTTACTTTCTGCTAGGACTGCCCCAAGCACTTTACCCTGCAGGGTTAAGGAACCAATGTATTTCCTTATTCTACAGATAGAGAAATCAAGGCACAGGAAGGTTTAAGGAACTTACTCAAGATCATGTGGCAGTGGCAGAATCAACATTCAAACACAGGCAGTTGGGCTCCTAACTTCTTACACAGCCTCTATTTGTAATGTTCCATTATGCACGGGAGCTTTAAGCACCATGGTCTGCTTAAAACTAATAATTCTCCTTCAAAACATTCTGTGGCCTGACTTCACTTTTCTTACCAAATTTTAATCAAAATTTTCTTAGTAATTTTTTTCCCTTTCTCTTTTATCTGTACTATCAGACTGAAACTCCCATGTATAGTAGTCAGCTATTAACTTCCAATGCTGTTTGTGGTCCACTGAGTTCAGCTGAACTTACCTAGGACTTTATCAGATCCAATCTTGTCCTACCCTTTCATAAATAAGTTATAAGGCCTGGCTGTTCTCAAAACTGCACACAAGGAACCTCAGCCTTGGGATATGGTTCTGTAGGGTGCTGGTGGATATCTGTAGCTGCTTCAAATAAAACTCTAGCTTACTCTGGTACATAGTGGTACTTTGTATACTTATAGCTGTTTGGAACAATCCTTAAATTGTGTTTTATTTACTTTTTTAGTTTTTAAAATTTCATTTTAGGGAGAGACAGAGTGCAATCAGGGAGAGGGAGAGGGAGAAGGAGAGGGAGAGGGAGAGGGAGAGGGAGAGAGGCGGAGAGGGGGAGAGGGGGAGAGGGGGAGAGGGGGAGAGGGGGAGAGGGGGAGAGGGAGAGAGGGAGAGAGGGAGAGAGGGAGAGAGGAAGAGAGGAAGAGAGGAAGAGAGGGAGAGAGGGAGAGAGGGAGAGAGGGAGAGAATCTTAAGCAGGTTCCACACTCAGTGTGGAGCCTGATGCAGGGCTCAATCCCATGACCTGGGCTGAAATCAGAGTCAGATGCTCAACCGACCAAGCCACCCAGGTGCCCTGATTATGTTTTATTTTTAAATTCACTACTATCCTCCAACCTTATCCTCTCATCCTCAAATCACGTTAGAGATCCAACCGGTTTACCTGCTAGCAGATCAAACCTGGAAGGCAATTTCACATTCATTAGCTACCCTGCTCAATCCCTGTAGTGACTGTGACCACCACCAATCATCTCCACTCTACCTCTATAACCTGATATTCAAAAGCCACTAACCTATAGCTGGAACCACAATAGTTAATTTCTATTAACAGAATGAGTAATGGCACATTGTCATCTTTCACCTTTGTTCCCTTTGCCCAGAATGTCTTTCCCCTACCCAAATCCCTTCCAGTCTTCACAGCCCAAGTTCTATCTCCTTTACCAAGGCTTCAAGAACATGTGAGTACACTCAAATCACTCTGTGTTCCCTATTATGACATTGTCATCTGTACCACGCAGCTGACATTTTGGTTATTGTTCAATTTTGGGTTTATGTCATGGCTTCATTATTAAGTAATAAATATCTAGAGAAAATAAGTTGTCTAATTTTATGCCCATATAGCACTTGACTCAAAGTTATATAACTCATAGGCACTAGAGAGGTTTAAATAAATTAAAATATTAATGAAGAAAATCTGCCATGAATCATGATATTCTAATGTATTATAGGTTGTAGAAGATTTCTATAATTGACTTTGGGGTCCTAGAACAAAGCACATTCTAGAACTGCCTCTAAGAGATGGCTATCCAAATTCCTGGGTACAGACAACTCTTCATAAATGAATTAAAACCCAGTTCTAAGACGTATGCTATCGCTCTTTCCCAAGAAATATTATGAAAACCTCTATGGAAACTTAAAGTTTCAGATTATGACATGAAAAATCATTAGCATTTAGCAGACTAATATAACTTGAAATAAAAAGTGTTTCAACTAAGTACATTATTGTCTTGTTCTCTAATTGCCCTTAATAGTTACTATTTATTTAATACAGGTATTAGATATTACTGGGTGCAAGTGACAGAAATCTAAATTAAACTAGTTTAGGCAAAATGGACTTATTAAAAAGAGTGAAATGCCTCATGGAATTGGGTATCAAACAAACAAAATTTAGGTAAGGAAGGGGCATGGCTAGACCATAAGAACTAAAATCAAGCACTTTACACATTCAGGACCACTTTTTGTCTCTGTTTTTCCATGTATCGGCTTTTTTTCCCTCCCTTCACCAACAACACTTTTCCTCATAGTTAAAAAACAAAACAAAACAAAAAAAAAAAAACATCCATACAGATCCTGAGATTTACTCTTAGAACTTCAGTAGTCCAAAGAGAAGTCTTTTAATTCCAAATCCTAAAATAGTATTCTGATTGACTCTATTTTGGTTAGATCCTACTCATGTATCAATCAAGTGAGAATAGGTAAAGAAGTTATATTTTATGTACAAAATACAATATCAACACACTGATCACAGTAACTATGTGGAATGGGGAGAGTTTCTCAGAAAATGAGGGCAACCCTACAGATCTTTATTTTGTGGTAGGCATTGCATAAAGCACTTGAAACAGCTGTTTTATTTTGCAAACTTACTGTATAGTTTAACATATTATTTTTAAAGATGAGGAAACTACCTCCAAACTCATGCTTTTCATTAAAATGTTCTATTGACAATTATAATTAACAACTACAACTAAATGTAAGCAGTCCATTCAATCGCTATCTATTCGAAGCTGGACCAGTTGTGGCTTCTCTTGAGAGTCTCTGAAAGCAGCAAAACTGCTCCAAGTAAACTGCTCAGCAATTTGGGCTGGAGGCGGAGTTTCCCCACACCTTAAGCTGGAGGCGGAGTTTCCCCACACCTTAAGGAAGCTGAAATCTAGCTTATTACTTTTAGACACAGGACAGAACTATCACTAACTTATAAATGATGTGTTTCTCTATTCCCTTTCTATAGTCACAGAGAAAGGAAAAGGAATAGCTAAGGAACAATCAGGTAATAAAGAATACTACCTTTCTTTTCATCCCTTTAGAAAAGCTGTATTAGCTAGATTGAGATCAGGATTGTATATATTTAAATACTAGAGACACTGCATAGGTATGTATGTCTAAACTCCTAAGTTTCTGAAAATTTAGCAATAATAATTCTACCAGACAATTTACCAATGAACAATGTAATATAATCAGCTATGTTTTAAATAATATAAATGAATCAGTTAATTCTTCTGGTTAAACTAAAAAACAAAAACATTTCATCTCAAATAACATATCTTACACATGGCAAGGGATTCTTCATAAATCCTAATCTCTTCACTACAACAAAGGTAATCCAATCTTTAAGAAACCCAGAACAATACAATGGATGTTTAATAAATATTTCCTAGCTTGAATTTATCAAACTCATGGTCAAAACTCCTAAGACAGATACAAATTAAAGTCAAACAGAAGCACAATTCAAAATGTAAAGTAACTACAAGAGTTTAGTTTTTGACAGTAACAATCACTTTGGATGATAGTAGACAAGGAGATTTTATATGACCCCCTCAGTTATTTTACAAAGAACACTGTAATCAACATACTCTAGGGAAGCTAGGGAAGCTAGGGAAGGGGAGTAAGAGATAAGGAAGGAGAAAGAGAGGCAGGAAAAGGGAGAAAATTATTCTCTTAGTTCAATTCTGTATTAATGGGATTTTTAAAGCAGCACTATCAGGACACAAAATTAATGTCTACAATTAGTGTTTTAATTGTATTCTATGTAGCTTTCCAAGTACAGAAAAACACTAACTAAAAATGGTTTAAGGGGCATCTGGGTGGCTCAGACAGTTAAGTGTCCAACTCTTGATTTTGGCTTAGGTCATGATCTCACAGATCTCACAGCACAGACCTGCTTGGGATTCTCTCTCCCTGTCTCTGTGCCCCTCCCCGGCTCACACTCTTTCTCTCTCAAAAAAAATAAGCATTTTTAAAAAATGGTTTAAAAATAAGATTTACTCTTATACAGGATAGGGGCAAAACTGGTTGATTTAGCAACTCAAAGACATCATCCAGGTGTAAGAAATTCTACCTTTCTACTTTGCCAACCACAACAACATAACCAGTGTATAGGCTCATCCAAGCTAGTTCACCCCAAACAACAGCCAGTAGCAGGGGAAAAAAAGCCATCTCTTCCTCTCTTGTGCTCTTATTTTTTATATTAAAAAAATGTTTTTTTAGTTAACATAATTGTTGGGGCACCTGGGTGGCTCAGTCAGTTAAGCAACCAACTTCGGCTCAGGTCACAATCTCACAGTTTATGAGTTCGAGCCTCGCATCAGGCTCTGTGCTGAGAGCTCAGAGCCTGGAGCCTGCTTCAGATTCTGTGTCTCCTCTCTCTGTCCCTCCCGCCTCTCCCCCCCCCACCCCCCGCCAAATAAATAAACATTAAAGAAATGTTTAAATAAACATGAAAAAAACTATATAAAAAAGAGACAATTGTTTTAGATTCACAGCAAAATGAAGGGAAGGTACAGATTTCCAATATACTCCCTACTTCCAGGCGTGCACAGCACCCACCATTATCAACGGCCCCTAATAGAGTGATACATTTGTTACAATGTACAGTGTAGGTGATGGACCTACACTGACACATCATAATCATCCAAAGTTTACCTTGGGTTTCACTCTTGATGATGTAAATTCTATGGGTTTGGACAAATGCATGATGACACTTATCTATCATTATATTATCAGAGTATTTTCACTGCCCTAAAAATCCTCTGTGTTCTACCTGTTCATCTCCATCCCCCACCAACCCTTCATGTTTATACTATCTCCATAACTTGATACTCTGCTGTTAGGTGCATACACATTAAAGTTTGTTATTTCTTCCTGAAGAAATGACACTTTTATTATTATTTAACACCCTTCTTTATCCCTGATAACTTTCCTTGCTCTGAAGTCTATTCTGTCTGAAGTATATATAGCTACTCCTGCCTTCTTTTGATAAGTGCTAGCATATTTTTCATCATCCATTTACTTTTAATCTATAGATTTCTTTTTATTTAAAGTAGGTTTCTCAAAAACAACATATAATTGGGTCTTGTTTTACGATCCACTAATGACAATCTCTGTCTTTTAACTGGTATACTCAGAGCATTAGTGATACAGATGGATTATTATCTATTATTTGCTACATTTTTGTTTGTTTCCCTCATTTTTTGTTCCTGTTTTTATCCTTCACTCTTTTTCTGCATTTTGTGGTTTTAACTGAGCCTGTAGTATGACTCCATTTTCTTTTCTCAGAATATTGGTTATACTTGAAAAATAATTTTTTTAATGGTTGCCCTAGAGTTTACAGTAGAAATTCACAACTAATCCAAATCTATTTTCAAATATCACGATACCACTTAATAGGCAATGTCTTATTAATAACAAATTAATCCTAATTCTCCTTCCTGTCCCTTGTATCATTGCTGTCATCCATTTCACTTACATAGAAGTATAAACAATGAAAAAAATATATATGTGCGTATACACACACACATGTTGTATATACGTAGGATATATATATACACATATATAAGCACACATAATACAATGTTACTTTAAACAAGCTTATACATTAGATTAAAAATAAGAAAACTATTTTCATTTTACTTTGACATACTCAATTCTCTTCCTTATGTAAATCTGAGTTTTTGATCTGTATTATTTTCCTTCCATGTAAGAACTTCATTTAACATTTCTTACAAGGCAGGTCTACCAGTAACAAACTTCTTTAATTTTTATTTGCTTAAGAAAATCTTTATTCTCCTTTACCTTTTTATTTCACTTATGTATTCATTCATTCACTCATTCATTTATGAGAGAGAGCTAGTGAGCACAGGGGGAGGGGCAGAGAGAGAGCGAGACATAGAATCCCAAGCAGGCCCCACGCTGTCAGTGCAGAGCCCGACACAGGGCTCAAACCCACAAACCATGAGATCATGACCTGAGCTAAAATCAAGAGTCAGATGCTTAACTGACTGAGCCACCCAGGCTCCATTCTCCTTTACCTTTTTAAATATTTCACTCCACTCTCTTCTTGCTTGTATGGTTTCTGAGAAGTTGAATATAATTCTTATCTTTGCTCTTTTATAGGTACGGTATTTTTTCTCTATCGTTTTCTACAATTTGCAAAATGATACACCTAGCTGTTGTTTGTTGTTGTAGCTGTGTTATTTGTATTTATATTGCTTAGTGTTCTCTGAACTTCCTGGATATGTAGCTTAGGGTCTTTAGTTTGGGAAAATTCTCAGTCATGATTGTTTCAAATGTTTATTCTGCTCCTTTTTCTTCCTTTGCCTTTTGGGATTCCTATTACAAGTTGGTTACACCTTTTGTAGTTGTCTCATAGATACTCTGTTATTTTAAGTCTTTATTTTCTTTGCTTTCTCAGTTTATAAGGATTCTATTGTTAGGTCTTCTAGCTCAGAGATTTTTCTTCAGTTATGTCCAGTCTATTTAAGAAGTTCAACAAAAACTTTTTCCTTTTTTATCTTTTACTGTTTTTGATCTCTAGCATTTCCTTTTGGTTCTTTCTTAGGATTTCCATCTCTCTTCAAACTGTGCTTTTTGCCTTTTATATATCTTCTAATTTTTTCTTGATAACCAGGCATGATGTACTGGGTAAAAGGAACCAGTGTAAATAGGCCTTTCATAATTAATGTGTTGTGAGGTGTGAGGGGAGGGGAAGTGTCCTATGATTAGGTTTTTTATTTAGTGAGCTTATACCTCTGGTCTGTGAACTTCACAAGTGTTTCCCAGCCACCCTCCCCCGCCTCCAGGTGGGACAGAATGGCTAGAGGGGGCTGGAGTTGGGTATTTCCTTTCCTCCAGAGTCAGTCAGCCTCTGGTTAACTAGTCTCCCGCAGAGGGCAGGACTTGTTAAGAACAGAGTGCTCTGGGGGCACCTGCATGGCTCAGTCAGTTGAGCATCCGACTTCAGCTCAGGTCATGATCTCACAGTTTAAGAGTTCAAGCCCCACATCAGGCTTGCTGCTATCAGCGCAGAGCCCACTTCAGATACTCTGTCCCTCTCTCTTTGCCCCTCCCTGGTTTGCACTCTTTCAAAAATAAATAAAACATTAAAAAATAAAAAAGGACGGAGTGCTCTGTCATATTTCAAAATGCTCCCCACCCCCCCACCCCGGGCCCCTGCTAGAAGCATGAGGGGTTTTCTCTGATATTTACTGTGAGAACCTCATTCGGCTCCTGGAGGTAAACCTTACAATACTGTGGTGGCCTGTGACTGGATCCCCTGGTGTTTTCAACTCTCAGAATTATCCACACTGAACCTTCAGCAATCTGTCAATTAAAGTTCAGTTTTTCCTTCCCAGCACTGATTCCTGAGCAGTTGCTACTCACGAGTCTGCTCTTCAAGCCTCAGCTTTCTATGTTCGTTTGTGTCTATCCGATCTTAGGGGCAGTGGTTTGCCGTGGGTCACAAGAAGGGCTGTTATGGACCCAAGAAGAGCTGTTAAATTTTCAGTCTGTTCAGCTTTGTACTTGTTAGAACAGAGTGGCGACTTCCAAGTTTCTTACATATGGAACTAGAAACCGGAAGTGTCCTTTATGTCTATTTTTAATCAGTGAGGAAACTGCCCCAAAGGCATCCATGTAACTTTCTCTCACTTCTCATTGTCCAGTCTTGTGTCACCTGCTATGCCTACATCAACCACTTGATTATGACACCCTGGAGGTAGGAAGGGGATCATTTTCCAGTGACATGGGGGATCAGATGCCCAAACAAAATCAGAGCTCTGCGCATTAGAGGAAAATGGGAAATAAATGGGCACTAACAAAATAGTCAAAGTTTCTGCCACTTTGTGATTTTTATATAGCCTTTGATGTGTGTAAGAAAAGTAGAACAAGAAAGACACCTAGAGAAAATATTCAAATCAATATTGTTACCACTCACTGAAAAGGGTAACAGAAGAAAAAAGGAACCATTAACTTGATTCTTAACTAAATCTGCTGAAATATCCTCCCGTTCCCCCAAAATTGTTGTGAAATAACCCAGACTTAAGTGATAGAATTTAGAAAGCAAATATAATAGTTTAATGAGTTGTCATAGTAATATATTAGGGATAGAAATAGCCTTAGAGAGCAAGTTCAATCACCTCATTTTACAAATGAGAAGAACAGGGCTCAGAGAGGCTAAACTACTGAAAGACAGACTAGAGTCTAGTTTGCCTGATTTACAGATCAAGGTCCTTCTTGCTGTTTACATTCTGGACTCTTCACTTCCTTGGAGTTTAAATAAGTTAACAGCAACAGTGATGTAAGCAATCAGTCATTTTTCATGTGCGTGTGTTTATCTCTAAATATCTGAACATATGTTAGATTCTGGAAAATAATGTATTTTTAAAAATCATACCAGTAACAAGGGATTCCTCACCCTTACGTAACTGTAGAAGTATGGTCCCACTCTAGAAAATTTTTCCACAATATGGCAATCTTAATATTCTTTTCTACAGCTCTCTATTTGGGTTAGTTACAAGTAGGTGATACTTACAAAGTCTGGGAAAAAGAGTGAGAGATTTTCATTTCTTAGAAAAGAATCAGAACACAGGTGAACCTACCATAAGACAAATCATTTTAGCATAAAAATACCACATTCTTGTCTACAAGACTATACATGCAACTGAAAGATTTATATATTTAAACCAATTACTAACACTTTCAGTTTATGGCTAGTAAACAAGTAAGATACATCTAAGAAATAGCTTCACTACTCACACTTCTTGATGAAACTTTTTTTTTTTTGATCAAACTATTTAAAAAACTAAATTAGTGCCTTGGAGTGACAGGACATTTCACTCCATTAATAAACAAATACCTGAATGAGGCTACTCAAACATGCCCTCACTCAACTTTAAGTATTAATCTACAGCAGTGGTAACATTTTATACAGTAACAACTTGAAGAAAAATAAATCTAGACTGTCACAAAAATATGCACATACACTGTCTATAACCATGATATTTAACTGTTAAATTAAGCATATATTCCAACTTAATAAAGGTAATCTGAATATGCAACACTCGTAAATTATACATTTCATAACCTTAAAACTTAATTTAGAGTAGAACTTTAAAATCATGTAAGTTTCAGATTCTACAGCTACTATCAAAGGGGGGGGGAATCTTGAACTTGAAATATACCAGTTATTTATTTATTTTTTAACTTTTTTTTTTATTATGAAATTTATTGTCAAATTGGTTTCCATACAACACACAGTGCTCATCCCAACAGGTGCCCTCCTCAATACCCATCACCCACCCTCCCCTCCCTCCCACCCCCCATAAACCCTCAGTTTGTTCTCAGTTTTTAGGAGTCTCTTATGTTTTGGCTCCCTCCCTCTCTAACCATTTTTTTTCTTCCCCTCCCTCATGGTCTTCTGTTAAGTTTCTCAGGATCCACATAGGAGTGAAAACATATGGAGTCTGTCCTTCTCTGTATGACTTATTTCACTTAGCGTTAACACTCTCCAGTTCCATCCATGTTGCTACAAAAGGCCATATTTCATTCTTTCCCATTGCCATGTAGTATTCCATTGTGTATAGAAACCACAATTTCTTTATCCATTCATCAGCTGATGGACATTTAGGCTCTTTCCATAATTTAGCTATTGTTGAGAGTGCTGCAAACTTCTCTTTTTTTTTATTTATTTTTCAATATATGAAATTTATTGTCAAATTGGTTCCCATACAACACCCAGTGCTCATCCCAAAAGGTGCCCTCCTCAATACCCATCACCCACCCTCCCCTCCCTCCCACCCCCCATCAACCCTCAGTTTGTTCTCAGTTTTTAAGAGTCTCTTATGCTTTGGCTCTCTCCCACTCTAACCTCTCTTTTTTTTCCCTTCCCCTCCCCCATGGGTTTCTGTTAAGTTTCTCAGGATCCACATAAAAGTGAAAACATATGGTATCTGTCTTTCTCTGTGTGGCTTATTTCACTTAGCATCACACTCTCCAGTTCCATCCATGTTGCTACAAAGGGCCATATTTTGTTCTTTCTCATTGCCATGTAGTACTCCATTGTGTATATAAACCACAATTTCTTTATCTATTCATCAGTTGATGGACATTTAGGCTCTTTCCATAATTTGGCTATTGTTAAAAGTGCTGCTATAAACACTGGTGTACAAGTGCCCCTATGCATCAGTACTCCTGTATCCCTTGGATAAATTCCTAGCAGTGCTATTGCTGGGTCATAGGGTAGGTCTATTTTTATTTTTCTGAGGAACCTCCATACTGTTTTCCAGAGTGGCTGCACCAATTTGCATTCCCACCAACAGTGCAAGAGAGTTCCCGTTTCTCCACATCCTCTCCAGCATCTATAGTCTCCTGATTTGTTCATTTTGGCGACTCTGACTGGCGTGAGAAATATACCAGTTATTTAATGGTGAAAGAGTAAATGTTTTCCTTCTAAGATCAGAAACAAGGTAAGGATGTCTACTCTCGTCATTCCTATTCATTCTCATACTGGAAGTCCTAAGTCAGTAAGAATAAAAAGAAGCAAAAGGCATATAGATTGGGAAAGAAAACATAAAACTGTCTCTATTTATAAATGACATATTGTTCATGGAGAAAATCCCAAGAAAATTTATTGTAAAAAACCCAAAAATGAGTTTAGAAAAGTTGCTGAATGCAAGGTCAATATACAACAAGCAAATGTATTTCCACATACTAGCAATTAACTGGAAATTAAAAATGTTAAAGACTTTACATTTACAATACAAAAGAATGAAAGAAAGAAGGAAAGAAAGAAAAGCCAGAAAAATGCTTGGGTATAAATCTAATAAAAACTTGCAGGATCCGTATACGTTCACTGTAAGATACTCATTAAAGACTTACAGAAAACCTACATAGAGATAACATGTTCATGAATTAGAAGACTCATTATTGCTAAGATGTCAATTTGATCTATGGATTCAATGTAATCTTACTCAAAATCTCAGCAGGATTCCTTTTAGATATTAATGATCTAAAATTTACATGGAAAGGCAAAGATACTAGAACAGCCAGAGCAATTTTAAGTGAAAAGAACATAGTTGGGGGGTGGGGGTCTTACACAGTGTGATTTCAAGAATTTCTATGAAGGGGCGCCTGGGTGGCTCAGCTGGTTAAGCGTACAACTTCGGCTAAGGTCATGATCTTGTGGTTCAGTTCTTGAGTTCAAGCCCCACATCAGGTTCTGTACTGACAGCTCAGAGCCTGGAGCCTGCTTTGGATTCTATCTCCCTCTCTCTCAGCCTCTCCCCCATTCACACTCTGTCTTGCTCTCTCTCAAAAATAAAAATAAACAATTTTTAAAAAAGCTCAAAAGCATTAACCATAAAGGAAAATACTGAAAAATTTGACTACATTAAATTAAGACCTCATGTTCAATGACACAAGAGTGAAAAGTCAAGCTGGACTGGGAGAAGACATCTGCAACATACACAGTTCACAAAAGGTTCATATTCTGCATACATAAAGAAATGTAAATTAATAAGCAAAGAAAGAGAACTCAAAAGAAAAATGGGCAAGCGATTTAATAGGCATTTGATAAAAGAGGCTATGTGAATGTCTAATAAACATATAAAAAGGTGTTTGACATTGTCATCAAAAAAACCTCAAACTTTGTACAAATAATGAGACACACTAACTACTACATAACAAGTAGAATGGCTACAAAACAAAAAGGATGTAGTCCAAAAATGTGGAGCAAAAAGAAATCTCATACAATTTTCATGGGAGTATAAATTGCTTAATACAGCATTCTCATTTAAGCTGAATGAACGTATGCAGAGCCTATATATCAGAAATTCTGAGTGGGCATATATCCTAGAGAAATGCATGCTCATGTGCAAGAGGCACGTTTCTGAATAGGTGCATTATTCATAATAGGCAAAAAGCTGGAAACAACTATCTATCAACAGCAGAATATGGATAAACTGTGGTGCATGCATTCAGCGGAATATTATGAATAATCTTAGGTTCATATAACACGGGTAAAGTTTTGAAATAAGATAGTGCCGTGCAGAAGAACCCAGATCCAAAAGAATATATGTTGCAAGATTCATTTAACTTAAAAATATGCAAAATTAAATTGTATTGTTTGGAGAGGAAAGATTAAATGGCAAAATTATAAAAGAAAACAGAGAGAGACTATTATACAAGTCATAGTAATGCCTATATTGCAGGATGGGAATAAATACTTCTGATCATAAAGTGGGCACCAAGACAGCTTTTGTAGCAATAGCAACATTGTCTTTCTTGATCTGGGTAGAGGTTACATTTAATAATTCATTATAGTCTACATTTGTTTTACATATTTTTGAGTATTAAAAGATTTTTAAAAGATTTTTTAAAGTTTTTTAAAAGATTCAAAGAATCTTTTTTAAAATTTTTAAATTTTTAAAAGATTAAAAGGAGAAAAAACACTGAACATGAGTGTTCAATCACTTGTCTAAAATATCAATTAAAATACAACTGAACTAAAAGGAAAAGCATATAAAAACCTGGCAGAAGACACAGGACCTAATATGGTATTTCAGCTTAAGAACAACAGTAGCTTTCTTTGTTGGTTGGGCAAGTTTTGTTCTCTTGAACTAATGTTCAAAATGAAAACGAAAAAAAGTCACCTGAAAATTGAAAAAGAAAACTACTCACCCCTTGCACCCATGCCCTTCCCCCAACCACCAATTTGGGTCTACAAAGGAATTAAGAAAAAAAACAGAAATTATGTTGACAGAAATTTGTGTAAGGCAATCTTAAAAAACCCAAACAAAAAAATTAATGTAATCTAGCTTCTGTGTAAACAAAACCCAAAACCCTCACTGTACACATTTATCTTCCAAACTAATGATAAAAACTTGACATAAAGCATTTTATAAATCATATTTTTCTCATATGCAGAGATAAATGTATTCTAAAATAACTTTATTATTAATTTATTGAGCTTGCACAAGAGAACATGATTTAAATCACTGTGGGAAGTAATATTCAAATCATTAGTTCTGTATAAAAACTACCAAAGAAAATAATGGTACATTATTAGTTTAAAATATTTATGTTGTTTACCTGTTTTACACAACAAGTAATTATAATAAGATAAGGAAAAACATATCTCAAGATGTGTCGTAATTTTATGGAAAATGTTTATTCATTTAGTAATTAATCTATTATTAATTAAATCACTCACTTTCATCCTAGGTAATTTAAGATTATGTAATTAAAATATGTTTTCTTTGTGACTACATGATTTGGGTGGGATGGGACAAGTTGTTTCCTTTCCCAAATCTGACTCTGGCTATTACAGGTACTTTGTTGCTGTTGATGTTTTCTTGTGAAACATTTATTTATTTATTCCATGAAACACTCAAAGTTTAGGTCAGTGGGAAACAATTTTAATCAAAGAACTGTACAATTTCTTCCCACATATTTTGATTTGTAATAGGAAATGACACTGCAACCCATTTTACTAAAATATTACAAAATATTTACAAGAAAATATTAAAATAGGTCAAACACAAAAGGCAAGATGGGGTAAAATAAACTTTTTTCAGAAATCTCTACTCCAGTGCCAATAGCACACAAGAAGAGAATCAAAACAAATAAGTAACAAAGATCCCCTGACCATGCTGCC
This sequence comes from Puma concolor, assembly GCF_028749965.1. Classification (NCBI taxonomy): domain Eukaryota; kingdom Metazoa; phylum Chordata; class Mammalia; order Carnivora; family Felidae; genus Puma; species Puma concolor. The sequence goes on along the minus strand of NC_141675.1, from coordinate 25,919,959 downwards.
AAAGAATTGGAGAAGGGAAACAAACGGGATGAAAATGGTGGTAAGAAGGGAATAGATGTTAACAGCCTGGCTTCAATAACCAATCTATTCTGAATGAAATAACTCTCTCTTATATGCAATAAATTCTGAACAAGGCTAAATTTTAGGATATTTCTTGAAATGAAATTTAAAAATACCCTGGCAGCTCTTTCACTAAGTTTAATACGAGCCTCTTTCCCCATGAACCACTCATGCGAACAGAAACCTGTTCTGGCATTAAAAGCTGTCACAGCAGGGGCGCCTGGGTGGCTCGGTGGGTTGAGCATCCGACTTCAGCTCAGGTCATGATCTCACGGTCTGTGGGTTCGAGCCCCGCGTTGGGCTCTGTGCTGACAGCTCAGAGCCTGGAGCCTGTTTGGGATTCTGTGTCTCCCTCACTCTCTGCCCCTCCCCCACTTGTGCTCTGTCTCTCAAAAATAAACATTTTAAAAAATTAAAAAAAAAAAAAGCTGTCACAGTAGCCCTTCCGTTTCTTTCATGAAAGCTTCATAAACATCATCCTTAGTTTGCCCTGAAATGGGAACAGATGGACCAGATTTGGGGGCTGCTTTGGCAAGAGGCACAGCAGAATCATCCTCTGACTTTCTCTGGGGAGCAGCAGCGGTCCCTTTGTTCTCTTGATGTACCCTCATTGCAGTGGGCACAAATCAAGTAATCTCCGCCTAGGGATTGGTGATCCGTGGCTTGGCACTGATGGATGCTGTGGCTTTCTTCTCAATGGTGGCTGCGCTTGTATCATCCGCCTTGGTTTGCTGAATCAAGTTGGGTGGAGCACTTAAAACCCCCGGGTTCAGCAAGGGAGCTGGTGGGAAAAGCCCAGGTGGGGCAGGTCCAAGTACAGGCACCAAAGGTGAGCACATCATGCCAGGACGGGGTGGAGGAATACTTGGAGGTGCAGGGGGAGGTAGCCTTGGTGGGGGTCCCTGAAGAGGAGGGCCAGGAGGCAGACCTGGAAGTGGACCTGAGGGAGGGCCAGGGGGCCAGCCTGGTGGTGGGCCTGGAGGTAAAAGTCGAGGTAAAGGCCCCTGGAGCCCTGGCATTCCAGATGGTCTCAGGAATGGAGGAGCTCCTGGAAGTGGTCCAGGAGGAAGGCCAAGCAGGTGGTCCAGGTGACTGTAAAGGTGGCGCAGGTGGTGGTCCAAGAGGAGGTGGTCCTGGCATGGGAGGTGCTTGTGTCTGAGAAGGAGAAACAGACTGCGTGGGAGCTGGCTGCTATGAAGAGGCGGGAAATGTGCCATCAGAAAGAGAGATTCCTCTTTATGCTGTTTTTGTGACTGCTTTTCTGCTTCAGAATCATCATAATCACCTTCATCATCATCCTCTGAAATTTCTTCTACTGCTCGTCCCTCCTCTGGGACTTCCTGACCTGCCATTTGAAGCATCATGGCTTGAAGAGGAGTCAGCTCCTTCATGTTCTTTTTCTTCCTTGATTTTCCAGGCATATGTGCAAATCTTACACTCAGACCTGACTTTTTTTCTTCATTGTTGTCTCTTTCATTATCATCACAGTGCACAAATTCAGCCCCTTCACTTTCTCCATCTGACCCATCAGTGTCGCTGTCATCAGTACTGTCATCATGCTTATCTTGATCCATGTCCTCAGAATACCATCATCTTCACTGGTGCTGGAAACATCATCATCATGACCCCGTTGAGCAAGTTCAGGACTACATAAAATGTCTTCATCCCACCTATGAGGGGGAAAGATCTAGAGCAAAGCCTACTTTACAGCCATACATTTGCAAGACTTGAGGAGGTGGTGGACCAGGGGGAGGACCAGGAGGTTTTCTGCCAGGGGGCAAAATGTGGAACACCATGTCCAAGAAGAGGAAGTATAGAAACTACCTGCGTAGAAGGTCATAGGCGAGGACTTTTTAAGGATGGAGCGTGGCTGGGCACCAGGAAGTGGAATGTCCTGGATCAGAATGTTGGAAGGAGCATGTGGCATATCTGGCAAGGGAATGCTCTCCACTTCCACATGCTGAGCATTCTTTTTTTTTTTTTTTTTAATTTTTTTTTTTTCAACGTTTATTTATTTTTTTTGGGGACAGAGAGAGACAGAGCATGAACGGGGGAGGGGCAGAGAGAGAGGGAGACACAGAATCGGAAACAGGATCCAGGCTCCGAGCCATCAGCCCAGAGCCCGATGCGGGGCTCGAACTCACGGACCGCGAGATCGTGACCTGGCTGAAGTCGGACGCTTAACCGACTGCGCCACCCAGGCACCCCACATGCTGAGCATTCTTGACAGCATCAAAATATTGGCTAGGTTGAGCCCTCTTCTGTTCATACTCTACTTCTAGCTTTCTCAATTCTTTGTAAATATCCAGAATCTCTTCCACAGAGTTGTAGAATACGTTAAAAGGTTTCACGCAGCTTTTTACACTTATCTTCAGCACCTTCTCATTTAACTGTTTGCTGCACTGGGTTAAGTTCCATTTCATCCAATTTCTCCATGTCCCGAATAATCTGTTTGGGATCCTTCATGCTTAAAACTGCAGCCCGTACCATCATGCACCGTTTTTTGTTCTTCTTTAATTCTCTCTTCTGGGCTTCTTTTTGATTATTACAGGTACCTTGGTTTATGCGCAATTACCAATATATCAGCTATTTAGATTTGTTCATATGTGGCACTGCTCTGGCAACATGAAGAGTGAACCCCATGTTATCAAAAAGTATACACTTGGCTTATGAGGCAGCTTTTAACAATGACTGGCAGCTTCCAGCATCTCCTCTTCACCTATGAAGTTCCCATCATTTCCTGTGCTGCTTCTGTGCTGTGTGTTCAGCAATTGTGCAAACTTTACTTTTATTTAATGATGATGATTTGGACGTTAATACAATAATATGAAAGCTGCTTTCTAGTTGGTCAGGGAAACTAACACTAAGAACTTTATTAAATGCCTTCCCTAGAACCAACTTCTATTCCTAAGCATTGGGGGCAAGATGGGATTTAGTCCCCTTGACAAAGAACTCGGTAGAATATCCCATCTCATTGTCTCTTTAAAGTCAATGCTCTGACAGATCATCAAGAGAATACTGCAAATGATAAAGTTATTACAGAAGAGTGCCTTTGTCCACATGCATTTCAAGCACACATTTTTTCCTTTCCTCCCTCCTTCTCTCTTCTTTCCTTCCTTTCTTCACTCCCTCCCTCCCTCCCTTTCTTTCCTTCCTTGCTTGACTCACCCTTCCTATGTCAAAGTGATTTGAGTTGTCTAAATAAGTACTGAAGGAGTTGTAAGGCAAAACGACCATGGAAAGAAGCCAGTTTAACTCACTTTGCACTTGGGCAACTAATAGCTGACTGTTCCTACCCACCAAAACCCAAAAACATTCCATACACAAACACAAGCAAGAATACCCACACACAACATAGCCAAACACCTTTAGATCATAAACTTGTCAAAGTCAGGGACTATGTCTTATTTTTATTCATTCCCTTCTGACACCTTTTAAATGGCTATTATTCACCATAGACTGGGTATAAATACAGGGAATAATTCAAACCAGGTCCCTATATCCAGAGAGTTAAAGGTACTGAACAAGACACAAGTCAGTTAACATGAGTGCTACAAACAAGAAGTTCAGAGTGCTGTGGATGTCTATTAGGCTGCCATAATACATACTGGAAGACCAAGAAAGGTGTTCCAGAAAAAGAGATATATATGTAAGTCTTAATACTGGTTCTCCATTGCTGCATAACAAATTACCACAAACTTAGGAGCTTAAGACAGCAGTCATTTATTAATTCACAGTTCTGTAGGGCAGAAGTCCAGGCATGGTATGCTGGGTTCTCTGCTCAGGGACGCTCTTAGAGCTGAAATCAAAGTGTCAGTGAGCAATGTTCTCACCAGGAGACCTAAGGAAGAATCCACCTCTAGGTTCATTTAGGTAAAAATTGAGTTCACTGTGGTTGTTGGACTGAGGTTCCAGTTTTCTCCCTGTCAGCCAGAAGTTGCCCTCTGTCTGTTCCTATAGACTGCCCAATCCTTACCATGAGGCTCCCCTCCATGTTCAAAGTCAGCAACACAGAACCTGCCTCACATCAAATCCCTTACTGTCTTTGTTTCTGACTCTAGATACACATTTAATTTTTTTTTAATATTTATTTTTGAAAGAGACAGAGTGTGAGCAGCAGAAGAGAGAGGCAGAGAGAGAAAGGGAGACCTAGAATCCAAAGCAGGCTCCAGGCTCTGAGCTGTCAGCACAGAACCCGATGCAGGACTTGAACCCATGAACTAACTGTGAGATCATGACGTGGGCCAAAGTCAGCTACTTAACCGACTGAGCCACCCAGGCGCCCCTAGGTCCACATTTAAAGGGTTCATGTAATTAGGTCAGGTCTACTCAGCTAATCTCACCTTCCTAGTCAACTGTGCCAAACGTTATAAAGTAATCACAAGAGTGCTATCCTATCATATTTACAGTACAGAAAATTATACAGGATATGTACATGGAGGGGGAGTAAGATTCTTGTGGGCCATCTTAGGAATTCTGCCTACTATCAGGGGTAACCTAAAGAACAAAGAGAAAATGAAGATGAAGCAAAGATTGAATTGGAGACAACATGGGCACAAGCGATATCCTGAGTCAGGAAAGAGCAGGGAAGAATAAGGGGAAAAAGTATGTATGACTGGACTTGTCTCCCCAGTACCCAGCATAGTAACTGGCACATAATTTTTCAAGGGAATGGACCAACATACCAAGTTATACCAAATTAAGCTAGCAGGTATTTACTAAGACTTTACATACTTAATAGCTATAGGACAAAAGCTAAGAAACTTATTGTAATGTGAAACCACTAGGCAGAATTGAGGGGTGACAAACCAGTGGAGACAACATGGACAGAAAACAAACTGGACATTAAGAAAACTAGGCTCTTATGCTATCTCTGCTAAATATAAGTGACCAAATCAAATAAACTCCAAGACTTTAGTTTTGTCTCATCTTTAATAGAGATGATATAACCACTTAATTTCTAAGATCCCTTTCCAGTGCTACCTATCCTACAAAATGGAAGGCATGGTTCTTGCCCTCAAGCATATTCTATTTAGGAAGTTTAGAATGTAAGTATTAATTCATGTTGTAACCCACACATTGCTCTATCAGTAGTAATATTAAAAAGACAATAGGAAGAATCCTATTTTAAACACTGAATTTACCCTCTTCTATAAATTTAGCAGTAAACAGATATTCCTATGCTAAGATTTACTTGCTCTTCCCAGTAAAAAAAATAAAACACCAAAATTACATATCTTTATATTATTATTTTTTTTAGGTAGGCTCCATGCCCAATGTGGGGCTTTAACTCACAACCATGAGATCAAGAGTCACATGCTCTACCAAGTGAGCCAGCCAGGTGCTCCCAAAATTACATATCAATACCAGGTCCTATTAGAATAAGGCAAAGTAAGGTAATGCCACAGTTTGGGGAGAATAAGGACTAGAATTCTCAGGACAGAGTAACAGAGAGAGGATGGTACAGCTAGAAAATGCCAGAGATCTTCAGATTATGCACTTGTATACTCAACTAAGTACTGAACACCACAAGTGTATAAAAATACTACCCAAGTCTGGTGAAAAGAAGCATCTAAAGCAATTAAAGTAGTGCTTCTCAACCGTTTTCTCCTTATGATCCTAATCCAGGAGGTTTTTGATACTTTATTTTTCCTAACTGCCCTCATGAAATTTTACTACTACTGTGTATCTATCTAATTTCTACAGTTTAATCCTTTGGAAGGCCATAATCATTGTAATATGCAAGATTCTCTCTCTCTCTCATACACACACACACACACACACACACACACACACACACACACACACAGCAAAAAAATAAATTTTGCCAAGTTGGAGGTGATAGCATCACCAGTGAGGATACATGGATTTTGAAGGAATAGTGCCTGGATTGCATACAGGGAAGTAATCTGTTCCCGCCAACCAGGGTGAAAACCTTGTGTTTCCTGGAGCACTGGAGAGAGTACTCAAAAAGAAACTTACCTCAGCAGTACTGGATATTTAACATATTTTGAATTAAATACCATTTATAGTAAGAACAAAATTTATAAAATATAAATTTAACAAAGTATGTAAAAAGGCCATCCACAGTGAAATTACAAAATCTGCTGAGAGAAGTTAAAAATGACCTAAATAAATGGAGAGCTGGGTGAGAAGACTCAATATTGTTAAGATGTTAATTTTTGCCAACTTCACCTACAGATCAACATAATCCAATTTTCTCCCCAGAGACTGACAAGCTGATTCTAAAATATATATAAAAACACTGAGTACTCACACAATTTTGAAAAAGAAAAAAGTTGATGATTTCAAGACTTATTATAAAATGCTACCATATCACAACAGTATGGCACTGGCATTAACAACTGACTTAATAAAGACACAAAGACAATTCAGTGAAATAGTCTTGTTTTTCCACAAGTATCTAAGAACTGAATATATCTACATATTAAAAAAGTGAACTTTGGCATATACCTTGCATAATATGCAAATATTAACTCAAAATAGTCTGTAGATCTAAATGTAAAATACAAAACTTCTGGGAGATACAAAGAAAATCTACGTGATGTGGAGACAGAGATCTTTTTAGATACAACACCAAAACCACAATCCATAACAGAATAAATTGATAAACTGGACATCAACAAAATTTAAAACTTCCGCTCTTCAAATACATTCTTAAGAGAATGAAAACACAACCACAGATTGAGTACTTGTATCCAGAACATACAAAGAACTCTCAAAACTCGAGAGCAAGAAAACAATCCAATTAAGGGGGAAAAAAAAAAACAAAGAAACTAGCAAAAACATTTGAAAGACACTTCACCAAAGAGGATATACAGATTGCCAAGAGGCACATGAAAAGATGTTCAATATCATTAGTCATCACAGAAATGTAAATTAAAACTACAATGAGATACACTGTGGGATGGATACACATCTATTAGAATTTTTAAGATTAGAAAAGATTGACCTTACCAAATATTGGTGAGAATGTGGAAAAACTGGCATTCTCATGTCTTGGTGGTGGGAATGTATAATGATACAACCAATGTGGAAACAGCTGGCAATTTCTTAAAAAGTTAAACATATAGATACCTACCATATGGTCTGACCTTTCCACCACTAGACATTTACCCAAGAGAAAGGAAAGCCTATATTCATACAAAGACTTGTACAGAAAGGTTCATCATAGCTTTACTCGTAATAGATGAAAATGGGAAACAACTCAAATGTCCATCGATAGTTAAGTGGATAAACAAATTATGTTTATAGTTACAATGGAATACTACTCAGCAACAGAAAAGAACTGTTAATACCATGCCACAACATGTGAGATTCAAAATAATTATGCTGAGTGAAAAAATGCCAGACAAAAGGAAGACATATTGTATAATCTCATTTATATAAAGCTCTAGAAAATACAAATTAATCTGTAGTGATACAAAGCAAATCAGAGGTTATGGAGAGGCAAATGGAATCTTTTGGAAGTGATGGAAGCATTAGCTACCTTGATTATGGTGAAGGTTTCATAGGTATATGCATATGTCAAAATTTATGAAACAGTGTAATTTAAATATATGTAATTCATTGTATATCAATTATACCTCACTAAAACCTAAAAAAAAAAAAAAGGCTGAGGTACTAGCTGAGACTAACAGACCAATTAGTAACTTTAGCTCTGTCTAAAATTTTGGACAGAATTTATGCCATTTTTGTTTTACTACCTAACATATTACTTATATACAGTTATAAGTATAAAAACTCATCAGCATTATTTCAGACTATGCAAGTAAAAGTACCTGATCTCTATTAAAAATATCACAGTTGGGGTACCTGGGTAGCTCAATCAGTTAAGTGTCCGACTCTTGGTTTCAGCTCAGGTCATGATTTCACAGTTCCTGAGTTCGAGCCCTGCGCTGGGCTCTGTACTGACAGTGCGGAGCCTGCTTGGGATTCTCTCTCTCCCTCTCTTTCTGCTCCTTTCTGAGCATGTGTGCACACACTCTCTCTCCCTCTCTCAAAATAAATAAACTTTAAAAAAAAATATCACTGTTTACCCAACATCTATTTATTTATACATGTCCAGTAAAATTGCTTCAAAGAACTAAGAGGACATTTAGTCTATTTGGAAAGATGATAATTTAATAATTTATAATAAATATAAACATTCCAAAAATTTTGCATGTCCACTGAAGCAGAATTTTTGTTTTCTTGGTGAAAAGATCTCAATTTATTTCCAATTAGCAAGATTTAAAATAATCCAAATGCTCCCTAAAAGGGGACTAGTTAAATAAATTACATTATAAACAATGGAAAATGATGTGGCTATAAAGAAAAATGAGAAGTTCTCATTACTAATATGGACTAATATACTACATTCCCAATATATATTCCCCAAATATACTGGAGATGAAAAATGAAAGATGCAGAATGTGTATATGCTAAATAAAAAACAATACATGAATGGAATATAAAAATAAGTCACCATCAGTCTCTAGCTGCAAAAACAGCTAGTTTCATTAGATAATACCTTCTTTGTTTCAGAATCTTCCAAAGCCATTTATAGTCACAATGACAGGATGTAAACTCATTTAAGATCTTGGGGGAAAACTGACCATTGGTGAAGAAAATTTAAAAATCTGAGGCTAGATGCTAGAAGCACTGGCAAGAATAGAGGAGAAGTGCCATCTCTAGGCACCTAGAAACTATAGAGGAATTCTCTCCTGGGTGTTAACTGAGTTGGTTCCTTGCTCTTCTTCACTCCCCCCCTTACTACTCGATGTTCCATGGAAGCCAGCTAGAAGTTGGGTGGGTACACTTGAGAAGGGGTTGAAGGTTGGTCACAGGTTCCATTACTAATTACTGTAAGTAGCTAAAAAAGACCATGTGCACATGTACAATTTTAGGGCAGAGAGTGCACATGACCTCAAGTAACGGAGTGAAGAGGTTTTAAGAACTTAGAACACCAACAGTGTGGTATACTGACAGCCAGCAGAAGTGACATGTGGCCACAAGAAAGACTGGTTAAAGATTAGAGCATTTCTTGTTAATTTCCAGAAAAGACTAGAGAACACAGTGAAGGATGGGGGTGGGTAGAATTCAGGTAACCTGTGTAAACTTAGGGTTTACTACTTTGTGTTAACTGCCAACAATATTATTATAATAATAACGAAAACTAATGATCTGTTTGTATGATGTGTATATATAGATTTGCTGAGCACTTCATCTGACAAAGTAAAATCAACATCATTTCAATGATCCCAGAAAGTACTTTTGAAAGCTTAAAGATGTTAATAATTTGGAAGGCTATTTTGGCAAATCAATCCCAAAATACTTTGAATGACAAAGCTAAATTCAGAAGCTAATAAAATATCCAAGATAGCATTTTCAAAAATACTAAGTTATATGGTAGATACAGGGAAGATCTACTTATTGACTAGCTCTTAAATCAACTCTTTTGTGTTTAAAAAGGGTCACTCATAATCTAAGCATTCCTGTTTTGAATACTGAGAACAGCATTGGCTAAATTATAATTACCTCTAGTTTGCTATTATCTTGAATGACATTTTTATCCAGCCAAAAATTAAGACATCAGGGAGGCTTATGTAGTCACTCATTTGCAATGCTAACATTAACAGCACTTGGTATCATGAAAATTAGGAATCCACTTGAATTACAGTTTAAAAGATAGGAGTCCATAGAATCAACCTAACTTTTGGGGGGAATATCCCCTTCTGAACCATTACTGTTTTATGGCACTATTTGACAAAAGAAAAAAACTATTTCGCTCTCTCCAATTTACTTTATTTTCCCAGTTACTATCAAGTCTGACATGGGTTCAAATTCCTGTTCCTGCTATACTTACTGGTCCTGGAGATATTTAACCTTTCTGAATTGTAGTTTTGTTATCTATTAGTGGAATGGAAATGCTAACCTACCAACATTACAAGATTGTTGTATGAACTGAATCATAACATAAAAAGATTTAGGCATATCACTGTCTCTGAAATAAAATTCTATAATTAACACCAATTTCTATCACTCTGGACACAGGAAAACAATTTCTTTGTGTAGAAATAATTTTCTGACAAAGTCAGACCTTTCCTCTGAAATATGTTATTGATATTTTAGACTAAATTATTTGGACTCTACAATAGGGCATTAAGTTTTACTAAATCCTCGGGAAAGGAAATAATAATTATTATTTTGGCTACATATATTTAGAAATACAAATGAAACCTTCTGGGCAAAAGCAGGAGGTCATTCAAGGTCATTCAGAATTTTCAGACCATCTTAAAAAATTTTTTTTAAATGTTTATCTGATTTAATTTTGAGAGGCGTGCAGGGGAGGGGGCAGAGAGAGGCTCCAAAGCAGGCTCTGTGCTAACAGACAGCCTGATGTGGAGCTCAAATTCATGAATGTAAGATCATGACCTGAGTTCTGAGCCCAAGTTGGATGCTTAACCCCTTAATCTACTGAGCCACCCAGGCACACCTTAGAGCATCTTAAATTTGGAGTGGCAAACACCCTGAAAGCCATTATTGTAATCCACACATTTTGTAACAAAAGAGAGCCTCAAAGAACTTAAATGGATTTGCTCAAGTAGTATATATAGGCAATAAGGTAAGAAAACAGGAGTACTTAGGTCTAATAACTTAAATTCCAATTGTTCTTTACACTATATATACATACCACTCTGCTTTCATAAATTTTTGACAGTATCACCTTTTTGGTTAACAGTGTTTCTTCCATAACCAGGTAACTTATTTTTCTAAAAGTTTGCTACTTCAACTGCTTCTAGGCAATCAAAAATCTTCTATTAGGTTACTACCCAAACAACTATTTCCTCTTTATGCCTTCCTATGAAAATGCAAATTTTCTCCACATATGGAATGGTAATATAACCAGTGATGATAAGCCTCTATTCTTGTCCCAGGGGATGAACCAGGTGAAAAACAATGACTAATCTAAGCAAAACGCTAATCCCATTCTACCTTTGCTGGTGGATTGGTTTAGAGTAAGCCAGTAACCAATCCAATCTCAGGGGGAGTTTGGAGGGGATTTGGAAAAAGATAGTTTTGCTTGATTAAAAATACAAAGAAAAAGGAAACTTACAGGGAGAGTCCCCTTTCCATTTCTTTGGCTGTGTGTCATAAGCACAAAATGCATCAGTCATCTCTACTAGGAGAAGAAAGCTGAAAGCCTCACAGAGCCACTCACCCAGAGTTCTGACAGTACGATCTTAACCAACCAAACTGCCTTGCTCTAGAGTAAATTATTATAAAAGCAATAAACCTGTATTTAGTTAGGCACTCAATTACTTGTGGCCCAAAGCCTCCAAATATGAAACTCCAACATTTTTAAAAATTTATTTGAGAGAGACAGAGAGAGAGAGAGAGAGAGAAGAGAGCGCACACGCATGAGCAGGGGAGAAGCAGGGAGAGAGAATCCCAAGCAGGCTCTACAGTGCTAGTGCAGAGTCCAATACAGGACCCAAACTCAGGAACCGTTAGATCATGATCTGAGCCAAAATCAAGAGCTAGACGTTTAAGCAACTGAGCCACCAGAACTCCAGCATTTTCTAGTGAAATCATCTTACCTAAGCCTCTACAACAGAAGACTTCCTTCTCAACCAAATAATACACATGTATTTTAAATTAAGAGTTTTGTTAAAAATCAATTTAGGTATGTTACTAAGAAAAATGCTATTTGGTGATTCACAGTATCCAAAACTTCAGGACATGACTGAAGAAACTAAAATAAATCTAAAAAAATACAATGTTCATTTAACAGTACAGAAACAAATCTGAATTTGTATACCCATTCTAAAAACTGATAAAAACAACTTCAAAAACTGTAAGTTTCAAAGAGATATTATTCTCAATTACTTATTTAAATAAAATTATTTTTAAAAAAACACCACTGTCACACTGACATAAAGCTTAAACATACTTTATTACCTATCAACAATCACAGATTTAACTCAGATCACAGATTTAACAAATTGTAAAATTATGACAATACTCTCAACTACTAAGAGTCACATGAGAAAAGACGTAAAAGCAGCTGTAGAATAACTTGTCAAAAACCCATGAATCACTGAAGACTACTGAAGTCACCCACCCTCAAGAAAAGCCTACTGATTTGAAGTACTAACCTTTTAGTTCTGCCCTAAGTCACAGTAAGGGCACCAGCTAGGAGATGTTAAGAAATGGTGGTTATTATGGAAAGAGCCTAAATGTCCATCAACTGATGAATGGATAAAGAAATTGTGGTTTATATACACAATGGAGTACTACAGGGCAATGAGATGGCCCTTTGTAGCAATGTGGATGGAACTGGAGAGTGTGATGCTAAGTGAAATAAGCCATACAGAGAAAGACAGATACCATATGTTTTCACTCTCATGTGGATCCTGAGAAACTTAACAGAAACCCATGGGGGAGGGGAAGGGAAAAAAAAAAAAAAAAGAGGTTAGAGTGGGAGAGAGCCAAAGCATTAAGAGACTCTTAAAAACTGAGAACAAACTGAGGGTTGATGGGGGGTGGGAGGGAGGGGAGGGTGGGTGATGGGTATTGAGGAGGGCACCTTTTGGGATGAGCACTGGGTGTTGTATGGAAACCAATTTGACAATAAATTTCATATATTGAAAAAAAAAAAAAGAAGTGGTGGTTAAAAGCAAGTAAAGAAAGGAATCTATAAGTAGAGGCTAAAAATCATAAATGTTTGGGGGTGACACACTAATGACACATACACAATAGTTTCCAAGAACATTACAGTAGAATAAACTTATGCTCAAGATGATTCTGAGTAATTTTTAAAAATTTAAAATAATTTGATCAATACAGCAGAAAACAGTGTTGGCTATGAGACTTCATAATGACAGGGAAATTAATCATGGTAAGTAGCATTATAGTCCAAACTTTCTCACCAAGGTAAGATTTGTTAGTACTATTAAGAAAACTAGCAAACAAACCCAAAAAACTAGAGTTCAACAGAACAGAAAGCCATTTTTTTCCTTTTCATTAACTCTATACCCCTGTAACTATTTTCTGTCCTAAGAAAAAAATAGACTCTTCAGAACACCCCAATTAGGTAAAGTAACAAGGCACTCCATTTAAAATAAATAAATATATCCTGAATTAGGTGCATGTTTCCAATAAATATAAATTTAAAGGCAATTCATTTAGGAAGGTTTAAAAAAAATGTAGTAATAGCATTTTGATCACTCTAATGTTAGAATGAACCATTTTAGCTAAAGATTAAATTTATTTGGATAATCCAACTTTTAAAAGATTAATACTTTTTATATCTACTTAACATTATCACAGTAGTACTGTATGAAAGAATGAAAGAAAGATGAGAGCTTGAGATGACCTTGCAGGCTTTTGCAGAACTACCAATCATTTTAGGTCATCTGGTTTGGTGTTGCTATGGCAACTTTATGAATCATGACCCCCTCACCACAATAATTCAGAGGACTGAATTATGTATGAAGAATGTACTGTCAACATGTTTCCTGTAAAAATATACACATTAATGAATTAGATCTTACTATAGTAAATTATATATCTTTAGCCTCAATTCAGTAAATTAAAGAAACTACTGGCCACTAGAGAAACAGAAAATTATCCATATGTCCAATCTGTATAAAACTGTCTCTCCTGTCAATCCTGAATGTCAAATCCACTACGTCTTTCAGTTTGGAGACTTTTCAAACAATATGTCTTTCTTTACTGAGAGGTTCAAACAAATGAATCTCTGTATAATGCTTACCACACTTATTTACAGAAAACAAATTCGATCTCATAATCAAATCAGATATATTATAAACTTAATAGAAATGTCTTTTAGAGTTCACAAAAAAGAACCCTCATCTAAAATGCATACAAGTATTTAACAGTCAAATGTCACGATGTCTACAACTTACTTTCAAATGGATTCAGCAAAACAAAAAACCGTATGTGTCTATATATAAAATATGTGTAAATATGAGAAGGAAAGCAAATGTGGCAAAATGTTCTCACTGCTGGATCTACGTGGAGTGTATGTGGGTATTCAGAATATTGTTTCAACTTTTCTGTAAAATATTCCCAAGTAAAAAGCTGTGGAAACAAAGGACCCTCACTGGTTCCTAGTCCTCTTGTGTTAGTTTTTACCCTGAATATACACCCAGTCTCCTTCTTTTGAGGCAATTACTTCAAGACCCTCTGCCCTCATTTAAAACAACTGTTACAAAACTGTTACGTCTTTTTTAACAAAATCATAATTCTAGAAAAGAGTTTTTATAAGTAGATTTAAAGGCCAGTATCAGTGAATTGTTTTACCTGAAAGTTAACATCTTCTTTCTTAAATATTAGTGCTCGAACTTCATCAGGATCTCCATTAAATATAGCTTGCACCAGTGATGGCTAAAATACAAGAGAGTAATAAAAATATTAATCACACTGCATGGATAATTCTAAAGATATTTCCACATAATTTTTAAACCTGAAATTTTTCTTCTCTTTAGCAACAATAATCAATTTGTTTTTGACATTAACCAATACTTTTATTGAGTCAAATTGTATGAAAGTACAGGATTCCTCCTTGAATAAAAAAGGCCTAATTAAAAAAAAAAAAAATCAATTCAGTATGGCCAAAATTAGGTAGTACAATAAACACAATCAAACCTGAGTAGAAGCCTTTTGTTTATATATATGGTAAAAACAAAGTCTCTTCCAAATACAAGTGTGACATCTCAACATCTACTTGTGGGACATAAGTTGTCAAACAAGCCATTGCCAGGCCACAATGATGCCCATGAAGGCAGGCCTTTTTGAAAAGTTCTGTTTGGGGCATTCAATAACTTGCACGGGTTAGCATTACCTGTTATACAGATTTAAATCCAAAGAAAGAAAATCTGGCAATTGATGAAAATCACTACTATTCAAAGACCAAAAAATAGCATACACCTGAATAACACGAAGAGGCAAACACGTGCATGTCTAAATATAACAATTTCTTAATCAACAACAGTCTCTTTGATAAGGTATCATATTATACTAGTCAAACAAACCAATTGACAACAGCATTAAAAATAAGGTTAAGGAAGTCTGATTCTTTTTCATATAAAAGTGCTGCATGTAAATACATAAAATTCATTACAGAAAAGGTTGTGCCTCGGTGTTGCTAGCAGTAGTAAACCTTTCCTAAAACATACAGTTCCTCATTCTCATTACAACATTTTTTAAAACCACAAAATGAAAACAGAAACGTGGTTGCCAGAACTACAATTCTCAAATTATTTTTTAAAAAGTCTTTGTAAGAGAGTAATACATAGTAAGGAAAGTCTGAGAATGTTAGCTAAACGTCTGAAGAAGTAAAAACCAAAACTGTGTCTATTTTATACACAAGTAATACTGCATCATATTTACATACCTATACTGCTTTTATTTGGGTTTTTAATAAAACTAGTGGAAGCCACCTTATGTTTATTCTTAAAAGATAAAATTTACCCCATTAGTTCAGTAGAAGATAATAAACATAAACTCTCATATCTTACCAATACACTTCCAGAAGGTGGTGGTGAATGTAGGGATTTATTTTCCTGTGGCAATTTAGAAATGAATGCAGGAGATTCATCTTCTACCTCCTCCAAAACAACAATACACACTCGACTCATTCGCTCTTTTAAAACACTAAATTCCAAGCTATGTGATAAAAGTCACAGTTGGAAGAGCACAAATAGTTTTTCCTCCTCTTCTGTACAACACTTAGGATCATTCTCTGAACAGCGCAGCTGGTTTTTTAAAGTTAGTAAGTACTATCAGAAAAACTGAAGTTTAAAATTATGACTACATAACATAACTTCCTAAAAACAAAAAAATTCTGTTATTTTCTGTTGGGTTACTGTAATACTTAAAAGAAATTTCATATCAACATGTCACTAACTAAAACGGAGTCCAGTACAAGCTCATCTAAAAATATTTTTCCCTTTCCAAAATAATCATATTGCTCTCTGTCTCACAGAAATTTACTTGCATAAAAAGATTATTGTTTGGGGTGACAACACCACACAATACAGAATGAAATGAGAAACAACTACTGTGACAGAGAGGATTACAGCTATACCCACTCTTGCCTGCAAGGTCATATAGTTACCAGTAGCTGACTTGCTTATAATTGGAAAAAAAAAAAAAAATCTCACTATTCTGTTTCCACTTCTAATTTGTCTTCATCTCTTCAGCTTCTGGTTTAAAGCAGATACTATCCAGAGGAAAAAAAAATATCTAGAGCTCAGCATAAATTCTTAAAATGAAGCTCAGAGGTTGACAATTCTTTCTGTGTTTGGGAAAGAAAAAAAACAACAACACTCTGCATTAATAGCAAAGCTGCAGTACATTTACATGCGATGAGTCAGACCCCAAGAGACAATAGGACTCTTGGTACTAGAATACAGCTTGATTAATCCAGATATCCCATATAAAGAAGAAACACAGATAGCTTTATTCCCATCGATAGCATAAGCAAGGCAGAGCGTTCATTCTTTCTCCATCAGGCAGTTGTCTGTGGCTGCTCCAGCAAAAGGGCACAGCACCAGGCAGAAATAGTGTTAGCAGAGGATCCTAACGGAACAGGCAGGCTGCGAAGGAATTAGAAGGCATTTGAGCTCAAATTACTGCTTCAGGCTTTTCATTTAAAAAAAGAGAGAGAAAAGCCCAGTAGTTTATCATTCCAGTGTTTCCTTTGATCTCCACATGAATACAGCTTCCATTAAATAGTCTTCATTCACAGGAAAAAACAGCAGACTGTGCATCTTCTTTGAGCCAACTACTTTATTCAATCATCTGTTCTGTGCCAATATAGTTTCCTTCCACTGTGAAAACCGCTACAGTTATCCTTTTCAGATTTCAGACGCTTTCCTGTTCCCCAGATGATCTTGCAAAACGGCCACTGATACCTCCAAATAGGTAGGTCCTTAAAAAATATCTACAGAACCTCAGGATCGGCCCCACAGAAGCATTCCAACTGAGCAACAGTCTGAATAGCAAAGACTGCAGAACCGCAGGATGAAATGCCTAGTAATGCTCACATGTTACACTTACCAGAGATCTGAGCTACTGCTCGGGGATGTAACTTCCTCTAGCAGGAGAAAAAAATAGTGCATTTGGACAGCCTTCACAATTAGAAGGTTCATGCCAGTTCTGTGACTAATCCAGATCAAACTGAAAAATTCTATAACTGAAAAATGAGTGCGCTTTTAACATTTTCCACTAAAAGCCACAAGGAAATCTGGTGTACTGCCTCTGCTGACTAACACTGGTTTTAGCAAGTAAACAATTCCAAACAGCTTAAGTGCTTTCGTATGTTACAATATAGCAAATGTTTAACCCTATAAATGACAACTGCAATAAGAATGTCTGCAGTGGACCCATAAAAGAGATGGAGAAATATTTTATGATAACAGAAAAACACAAATCTAAGATTTTATTTTTTTACCAAGATCATTTTTAATGTACCAGATGCATTTATTTTCAAAAATGCAAAAAAGTTTAAGCAAAGAAATTTAAGACTTACAATTTCTGTTGTTGAATTTAATCAATCATGTCATATTTTAAAGGAAAAAAACAAAAATTTCATAATGTAAAAATCCTAGCTCTAAGCTTCTGTGGATCATCTGAATTTCACTGAAGAAATTAAGTAATTCCACCTTCCCATCTGGAAATGGAATAAAGCCTTAAATCCGTTAAATAGCGGCATAAAACTATTGTTTAATGCCCTAAGTATTCATTTTCTCTATGTCAAAAAGGCACAAGGTAACATAAAAAAGTCAGATGTTCCTTCCTCTATAAAATTAATTTCCCCAAAGCTACAAGGAAGTGTCAAAAACAACCAATCTATTGTAAGCTTTCCCTTCTTTCTCTATTTATTAAGCATGAGAGTTATTTTCTAACAGAAAAATTACAAATACTATGGTTTCCCTTCAATTTTTGTTCTTTCTCCTATCAACTAGCATTTTTTTTAAATTAAGGAACATAATAGCTATTTTTGAACATTTACGATGTGCTAATAAGTGTTGTACATTTTCATTTAAAACTCGCAATAACCTTGCTATGTTTCCATATAATAGAGGGAAAAAACTGACTCAAAAATTAAGTATTTTATCCAGTCATACAAATTACTAAACTTGTGTCTAATTCCAACAAACACATGCTCTTTCTAATCTAGTCTGCTTCCACTGAGTGTACGCACTTGTGCACACACCCCCACCCCACTACTCTCTCAAGATCTTCGCAACCTATACTAGATTGTCAAAGTAATCTTAAAAAACAGGTAACCTATAATGGCTATGAAAAGTTAAGGTAACAAAGAATATACTATTTATTGTCATAATACTCCTAAACAAGTTATTTTTAAATGGGTATTTCAGGGCTAGTGTTACCTCATGTGTTTAAGCTAATTTACTTACCAAAACACAAAAAGAAAAAAAAAATCCACATGATATGGATAATATAAGAAATGCCAGAATTTAAGAACAAAAACCATTAAATATCAATCTATTAAGGAACCTGTAATCCTAACATAATTGTACCAAAATACTGAAATATGCTAACAATCTGCAGAGTTGTATTTTAAAGTAAGCAAAATGGTTTTAAGCCAAATTAAAGACAAGCAAATATTTTTGCATACAAAATGATGTTAACTATCTCCACATGACTAACTCAAAAATATCATCTTGATATATGAAATATGTAAAAATTAAATCAGTGTGGTGACAATATCCTATATTCTGTCTTCAGGGTTTTTTTGCACCCCAAACAAAATCTCTTCTTATACAGACAATTTTAACTCGTTCCAAAGTATTCAATGTGTAAGTTCAGCTACATAGACTTAAGCAGGTACATCCTATTTCTTGTTCTAGGTCAACTTCCGTACTTAGGTCTTTCCCAGCCAGAGAACAAGCTCTTTGAAGGCAGAGACTATGTTTACACACACACACACACACACACACACACACACACACACACACACACACACAGAGTTTCCTTCTACTTTCTCCCACTTGTAAACAATTTCAATGAAATTAATTCTATTATGTCACAAGACTCTGGAATAGAGTGGTAAAATTATAAAGACAACAGGGGATTCATGTGTATATATTAACAGTGTGTGTGTATATATATATACACTTACTTTAATCCAAAAACACAAGAGGCATTAAGGTGTAGAAGTCGAGCAACTTAAAATGCAGAAGTTGACAGGATATAAACCAATGATACAGGATGACAGCTAAAATTAAGGCCTCAGGAGGTCAGCCTACCTGGAATTCAAATTCTGATTCCATTATTTATTAGTTGTGTCCTTGGGCAAGCTACTTAAATGCCCTGGGCCTAAATGTCTTTGCACTTATAAAATAAGAATAATAATCTTCAGACATTTTTACCTAGGAGAAATACAATAATAGCACAGTGATTGAGAATGTAGGCTTTGTAGCCAAATTGCCTGTGTTCTAATCCAGTTTCTGCACTAACAAACCTAACCGTGACCTTGAGCAAGTTACTTAATCTCGGTCTCACTTCAACATCTAATAAAGAACATTAACAGAATCTACTTTATAGTGTTATTCAGAGTGAAGTTTAAAATAAAATGTAGATAATCTTATTATTATGGATATTTAGGGGAGCAGAATGATTTCCCATGTGAAGGTAGTGAGGAGAGGATTACTGTCGATTTCTCCCCCTACTGGTGAGATGATTCAGACTAATGTCTAGAGATCTCATTCAGTTGCTAAGTACACTCCCCTCACCCTACCCTTTCCAGGCTTCTGGAGAGACTGCTAGAAGCTTGTCTTAACATTGGAATAACCAAACAAGAATTAAGTAAGCATTACGGAGGGGAGGAAGGAGTAAACTTAGGCAAGAAGTAGGATTATGGGTTTTGCCATTCTTGAACATTCACTGTACTTTACAGTCTAAGGAAAGAGAACTGGCCCATGAGGTGCCTAGCTGGCTCAGTCAGTATAGCACAAGACTCTTGATCTCACAGTGGTGAGTTCAAGTCCCACGTTGGGTATGGAGCCTACTTAAAAAAAATGTAAAAAAAAAAAAATTCATTAGGGCGCCTGGGTGGCTCAGTCGGTTAAGTGTCCGACTTAGGCTCAAGTCATGATCTTACAGTTCGTGAGTTCGAGCCCCCTCTCTCTGCCCCTCCCCCACTCGTGCGCTCTGTCTCTTGAAAATGAATAAACGTTAAAAAAAAAATTCCTGGGGCGCCTGGGTGGCGCAGTCGGTTAAGCGTCCGACTTCAGCCAGGTCACGATCTCGCGGTCCGTGAGTTCGAGCCCCGTGTCAGGCTCTGGGCTGATGGCTCAGAGCCTGGAGCCTGTTTCCGATTCTGTGTCTCCCTCTCTCTCTGCCCCTCCCCCGTTCATGCTCTGTCTCTCTCTGTCCCAAAAATAAATAAATGTTGAAAAAAAAAAAAAAAATTCCTGGCCCATGATATCCAATATAATCAAAGGAAGATGAAAAAACTGAGATAATTGCTGCACTATTTTTTATTATTTAAGTTAACAGCACCAGATAGCACTGTTTTAAATCTTCTACTGAATGAGACAGACCCCTAATACAAGGAATTCACATCTTAAAGGAAAAAAAAACAGGTAAGTAACTATTTAAAACATTAGGAATGTACAAAGTATTTATGATAAAAAATTACTGACAAAGATAGTGCAAACTTAAGTTCAACAATTTTTTTTTCAATTGAACAATGGTAAGGGGATGTGGTTTTTATCTTGAGGCATTTACTTTTTAAGCCAAATTAAGTTTTTAATAAGCCAATAAATTACAATTCTGACAACTTCATAATCCTTCCATTCTTTATACTAAAATGTATCCTATCAACAGCTTACTCCTACTCTTCACAGAATCACATAATGGAAAGCTGGTTTAAACCTTTGTTTAACGATAACATATTTTAACATCACAAAAGATTTTTTTTTTGGTTCCTAATTTTGTTACACCAAAAGTTTTTAGGACACATGTGATTTTTTCTTTCTGCATACAGATTCAATCCAAAGTTATCTTATCTCTTGAAAATCTGTGACCTCCATATTGATTATCATCGAATAGGAATTTTACTCAGGGTGGATGGAGCAGAGCACGCTAGTGTCTTAGTATTGAAAAATAAAAAGCTTGTGGTGAGAGATGGTAAGAAATGGATTTAAACCATGTTTCAGAAACATTTCTCACAGTTCAAGAATCCTGAACAATCTTCTTGAGCTAGGCCTCATCTGTCCATATATTTTAGAAAAATCCTATGAACAGATTTTAAAAGAAAATGGGGGAGAAGGAGGGGGGAAAAATCTTAAATAGCTCTTGTTAGGTTATTGGTTAGCTTCCTCAGTATTAGTACAGCCACTGAAAAAATGACATTACATATTTAAAAAACGATGAATTCAAGATCCTTATAATACATGCAAATTAACTCTCTGCATGTAATATATTTACAAACTAGACCACTTTTTAAATGTTTACCCAACTATACTTCCAAAATGGCTGACAACCAATGTTATCCAATGATCTCAAGTGGTTTGACCCCACTGGTATATTATAATGGTATAATGAATTGTTACCCCTTCCATTAATACTATCATATACTGCATATTGTTAACATATATTAATGTTACCTATTATTACTCTGATGTGTTCTACCACGACCTATCTATATTCTGCATCCATTCTTCCCATATTCCATTTGCCCAGAAGACTTAATTTTTAGGTAAGTACAGGGCCTCCTAGAACAAACAATGTCTATACTTCTCAGCCTCCCTTGTGGCTAGAAGCCACAAGACAAAGTTGTGACCAGCATTTTAAGTAGAGGTGTTGTGTGGCTTCCAGAAAACTGCCTATTCCTACAAGGACAAATGGTATATCCACCCTGCTTCCTGGAACATGGATGACTCACCACCATCTTAAACCAAATAAGGACCAGAGTCTAGGGTGATGGAACAGTATATTAGAGGGGATCTGGGTCCCTGAGGACTTTGTGGGACAGAACTGCCATAAAAGCCCTAGACTGCCCACTTCCCAACTCTTATGTTACAAAGAGAAGTTCCACCTTGTATAAGTCTTTGTGATTTTTGAGTCTCTTTACTCAGAGCTGAAACTAACACTAAGTGGTAATCTTCCTCTTCCTCCAATCATCAATCAATGATCCATACTCCAGTACAGTATAGCTACTTAAATTTTCAAAAATTAAAATGGATTATAAACATTAACTGCAACAAACTGAAACAGAAATAACTAACCACAAAACAGTTCAAAAAACAAATCCACTATATTAATCCGTGGAGGGAGAAGGAAACATATTTATCACAAATATTTTCATTGAATCCTCAATCACGTCTTGTGGATACTATTATCCAATTTATATACGGAAAGTAGAGGCTCAGTAACATCCAGTCAGACAATGACTCATCCATTCATCTGTGTTTATTCATCATCTACTATGTGTCAGGCTTTCTGCTAGGCTAAGGAAACAAAATTATGAATAAACAGTCAATCCTTATTCTAATGGAGCTTACATACAAATGAATATTATATACTGCAAACTGCAATAAACTGTAGAAGGAAAAAATTTCTTGGAAAAAAACTAGGTCCACATGGCTACAGTAAGCAACTATGAGTAACTATGAGGAGCAGATGTAGTTGGGAGAAACAGTTAAACTCAGATTATACAGAATTTTGTAAGCCAAGTTATAAAGTTTGTATTTCCTAAGTGATTGAAAAGTCATTAGAAATTTTTAAGCTAGGCAGTCATGATGATTTGCTTTAAAAAGATTATGTGGCTTCAGTGTAGAGAACAAATTTGAGGAGAAGAAGGAAGCCAAAGGACTAGTTGAAATAATCCAGGAGACTGTTGAAATAATCCAAAGAGTGGGTAATCTGAACTAGGATGCTGGGCATGTAAATGCAGAGACTGAGATATATTTTAGAAATAGGATTTATAGGACATGCTAATAGACCGGATTTAGGGGTGAGGAAGAAGATGGTAACCACAAACAACTCCTAGGTGTTTTATGCAAGCAACTAGTGCTTGCAAGACTTTAAGCAATCTAGGCCTTCCTCAGTTTCCAAAGGTATTAAAATGAGTAGTAAGACTTGTTGTATCATATCTAAGGACCCTTCAAGCTCTAAGTCGGTTCCAATCTTAATCCAAAATATGTATCTTAACATCTACTCTCATGATTTGAAAAGTGTTAACAATCCTGAACCTGTCTAAATTCAAAGAGGAGTATAAAAAAGTTCCTAAAGGATGGTAAGATTGGGTTCCATATTACCCAAGATTCAGTACATTGAAATAATCTAAAAAATGTTTGGCAAAAATACCTTAATCTAAAACATTCAAAATTACAATAGCAACTAATTCAACAAATATTTCCTATTAACATTTCCACTCTACTATACACACACCAAGAGATTATGAAATGCCATATATCATCTCCACATTCAAAGACCTTATGCAACCTAATGATTTTTTGGCTATGACACCAAAAGCACAGGCAACAAAGGCAAACAGAAACAAAAGGGACTACATCAAACTAAAAAGCTTCTGCACAGCAAAGGAAACTATCAACAAAATAAAAAGACAATCAAGGGAATGGGAGAAAATATCTTATCTGTAACCATATATATCCAATAATAAATTAATATTCAAACTAGGGGCGCCTGGGTGGCGCAGTCGGTTAAGCGTCTGACTTCAGCCAGGTCACGATCTCACGGTCCGTGAGTTCGAGCCCCGCGTCAGGCTCTGGGCTGATGGCTCAGAGCCTGGAGCCTGTTTCCGATTCTGAGTCTCCCTCTCTCTCTGCCCCTCTCCCGTTCATGCTCTGTCTCTCTCTGTCCCAAAAATAAATAAACGTTGAAAAAAAAAAAACTTAAAAAAAAAAAAAACAACTATATAAAGAACGCATACAACTCAATAGCAAAAAATAAATAACCTTATTTTTTTTAAATGGGCAAAAAACCTAAATAAATATTTTTCTAAAGAAGGCCATACAAATGGCCACAGGTACATGAAAGGGCACTCTTGTGTTGATAAGGATGTGGAGAAAAGGGAACCCTTGCACACTGTTGGTTGAATGTAAATTGGTACAACCACCATCAAAAACAGTATGGCACTTCCTCAAAAAGTTAAATATAAAACTACTATCAGATCCTGCAATCTCACTTCTGGGTATACATCCAAAAAAAATGAAACCAGTATCTCAAAGAGACATCTACCCTCCCATGTTCATTGCAACATTATTCACAAAGACAAGATATGGAAACAACCTAAGTGTCTGTCAAAGGATGAATGGATTAAAAAAAAAAAAAAAAAGTGTATGTATACACAATGGAGTATTATTCAGCCATAAAAATCAAAGAAATTCTGCCATTTCCTACAACATGGATGAACACAGAGGACATTTATGCTAATAAAATAAGCATAAATAAGCCAGACACAAAAAAACAAATACTGTATGATTCCTCTTACTTGAACTCCTAGAAACAGAGAGTCGAATGGTGGCTGCCAGGGGCTTGAAGGTAGAGATGGGGAAACTCTGGTCAAAGAGTACAAACTTTCAGTTTTAAGAATAGTAACTTTGGGAGATCTATACATACAGCTACAGTTAACGATACTACTGTACTGTATACTTCAAATCTACTGAGAGTATATCTTGTGCTCTTACCACAAAAGAAACAAAAAAGGTAACTATGAGAGGTGACAGATGTATTAATAAACATACTTTTAGCTTGATAGTAGTAACCATTTCACAATGGACATGTATTTCAAATTATCACATTATACACTTTAAGTAATACAATTTTTACTTGTCAATTATACCTCAGTAAGGCGGGGGGGGGGGGGGGACCTTATATAGCCTAAATGAGGTACACAAGAAAAATTAACCAGTACAAGAACACAAGTGATAGTAAAAAGTAGTGTAAAAAGTAGTATATACAGAGACCTAAATATGAAGTATAAGAAAAACCTGCTACTAATTAAGTCATTGGTAAGAGTATAGCATATTAACAATTGTAATTGGTACATAAAGATATCTTCTAATTGTCCATTCTCTTAAAAAAATGATGGCTTTTATGAAACTGTTCATAAACTTCATTGTTGCTACTTTTTCCTGATTTATTGGAAGGGTGCTTTCTCAAACCAACAGTCAACTAGCTAGAATATCTAACCAAAACCTCCTCTTGACGATTACATTTCTAAGAAAATCGTTCAAACCATTTTATTTGTTAGTTTTATTTAACATTAATACTATTTACAGGGGCTTCTGGGTGGCCCAGTCAGTTAAGCACTGGCTCTTGATTTCAGCTCAGGTCATGATCTCACGGTTGGGGAGATCAAGCCCTGCAAGAGGCTCTGTGCTGACAGCTGACAGCACAGATTCTCTGCCTAGGATTCTCTCTCCCTCTCTCTCTGCCCCTCCCCACTAGTGTGCACATTCTCTCTCTCTCTCTCCCTCCCAATAAATAAATAAATAAATAAACATTTTAAAAAAACTATTTACAATGCCAGACTAATAGTTTAGTTACTCAAAGAGTAGACAAGTGCCAAACAGAAATAAAAAATAAGCCACATACTTTAAAATTTTCTAGTAAATACGTTTTAAAATGGTGAAAATTAATAATAGTAGTATTTTATGTAATTAAATAGATCCCAAATATTATCATTTCAGCTTGTAATCAATATAGTTATTGGATATTTTACATTTTTTATCACCTTCAAAATTTGTTGCATATTTTATACTTAAAGCATATCTCAATGTGAACATTAAATTTTCATTGGAAATAATAGATCTGTATTTAGAGATCAAAAAATTTACAGTTGAGAATGTAAATACATGTGCCTGAGTTGTTACAATCATATATATATTTTTTAACATTTACTCATTTTTTGAGAGACAGAGCATGAGTGGGGAAAGGGCAGAGAAAGAGAGAGACACAGAATCTGAAGCAGGCTCCAGGCTCTGAGCTGTCAGCCACCCAGGCACCCCACAAACATATTTTTTAAGTTCCAGTAACTAAATCATGTATTCTTAAAATTTAGATTAAACTAAATCAAGAATTCAGTTCCTCAGTTACATTAGCCAGCCATATCTGCCTAGTGACTATCGTATTACACAACACTGGTTTAGACCTATAAAGACTAACTTTTTAAAAGTTTAACTGTTCTAGACAGAAACCTAAAATATGCTACCTACATCACTGTCTTACAGAAAAGAACATCGATTTTTATGATGGCTCGGAGTCAATAATATGAACATACACTGTTATTTATTGTTAGACTGCTTCATAGTAAAATAATCACAACAGCCTTAGTTGACTGTTCCTAAATATTTCTGTCATAACTTGAATGGTTCACTAGTTCTCTTTCTTTTCCCCTTTGTTTCTTCCCTAAAAACACATACATCTCTCTAATTTTTCACAGTATTAGCCCTGGCTTGAAGGCAACAACATTATTTTCATATGAAACAAAGTACATGAACTTCTTAGGTCCCATTTTCTTCAGTATTCAAAGGTCTCTTCACATACACTAGGGTTCCATACAGAATTCATAAGTTGAAGTTAACAAAAGTTGACTAGCTATCTGTCAGCACATTACTTCATTTCTTTAGGCACCTTTGTTTTGCTGTTGAAGCAAATGAAATTGATCAAGTTGTTTTCAGTTCTGGCATTTTATAACTTTATGTCCCTTTTCTGATAAGAATAGGTTGATTCATGAAAGGAAGGTACCAAAAGTAGTGGTAGTGACCATCGATTAGATTTCTTCAATAAAATTGGCTCTGAGAAAAGAATAAGTTGGGTAATATTTAACCCAAAAAGGGCTAAGGGGAAAAAAGGCAAAGATCAAGATAAACACGTAGAAGGCTAAAGAACTTGATTTTCAAAAAAGAACTAACCAATCAAAAGATATGGTATGACTGAATGGATTTTAAAAAACCAAGATCCAGGGCTCCTGGGTGGCTCAAGTTGGTTAAGTGTCCGACTCTTTAATTTCGGCTCAGGTCATGATCTCACAGTTTGTGAGTTTGAGCCCTGTATCAGACTCTGTGCTGTCAGCTTGGGATTCTGTCTCCCTCTTCCTCTCTTCCTCTTTCTCTCTCTCTCTCCCTCCCTCCCTCTCCCCCTCCCCATAAATAAATAAACATTAAAAAAAAAAGATCCAACTCTATGTGGTCTACAAGAGACTAACTTTAGATTTAAGGGCACATGTAGGCTGAAAGTGAAGGGATGGAAAAGGTATTCCATGTAAATGGTAACAAAAAAAAGAACAGTGTGGCTAAACTTCATCAGACAAAATAGACTCTAAGTCAAAAAGTGTCAAATGGGACAAAGGAGTCTATATAATGACAAAACTAGGAAGAGAAATACACACACCAACATTAGAGCATCTAAATAGATTTAGCAAACACTGACAGAACTAAAGGGAAAACTTGACAGCAATATAATAATAATAGTAGCAGACTTCAATATCCCATTTTCAATAATGGATAGAACATATGACAGGTAATCAACAAGAAAACATTTGGCTTGAACACTATAGACCAAATGGGCTTAACAGAACATTCCACCCAACAGTAGCAGAATACACATTGTTCTCAAGCACACAAAGAACATTCTCCAGGATAAGTTGACATCTTAGGTCACAAAACAAATTTCAACAATTTTAAGAAGAAATCATACCAAATATCTTTTCTGACCAAAACAGAATGAAACTAACAATCCATAGCAAAAGGAATACTGGAAAAATAATGTGTGGAAATTAAATAACACACTCTTGAAAAACCAACAGATCAAAGAAGAAATCAAAAGGCAAGTTAGAAATATCTCAGTATCTAGAGACAAAAACAGAAACACAACATACCAAAACTTATGGGATGTAAAAAAAGCAGTACTAAGAGGGAAGTTTATTTTGATAAACACCTATATTAAAAAAGAAAGACCTCAATGTCAGGCACAGGGTTGGCACTAAACTTAGGTCTCTGGAATTTTATTCCAGATTTCTGGGGTCATTTCATTCACCCATACTTTCATTCATTTCTTCATTCAATAAACACTTATTGAACAACTATTACACACAAAATAAAGATAACATCATAGTTAAAAGTGCCAACTTTGAAACCATATTGCATAAGTTATCATTCGGATGATACTTTGCAGGAAAAGAAAAAAGTCAAACAATGGGAAGTAGAAAGAGCAAAAAGTAAACCTCTCCTTTTCTACCAATATTTTTTAGCTGTGTGCCCTTTATTAAGTCATATATAGCCTCTTTGTATCTGTTTCCCCAAATTTAAGTGAGAATAATGATGGAGCCTCATAAGATTGTTGAGAACACATGAAAGGGGCTTAAAACATCTTGTACTATACAAATGGTAGCTACTAAAAAAAAAAGAAAAGAAAGACCTCAAATAACCTAACTTTACACCTGAAGGAGCTAGAAAAAGCAGCAGCTAAACCCAAAGTTAGCAGAAGGAAGAAAATAATGATTAGAGCAGAACTAAATGAAATAAGGGGAAAAAAGCTGGATTGGTTATTTGAAAATATTAAATTGTCAAAACTTTAGCTAGACTAGGAAAAACAGAGAACTCAAATGAAACCAAAAGTGAAAAAGGAGATGAGACATTATAACTGATGCCACAGGAAAGGGGGGAAGGGGCGGAGGGGTGGGTGGGAAGGATAAGGGATTACTATGAACAATTATAATGCCAAGAAATTGAGTAACCTAAAATAAATGGATGAATTCCTAGAAACATACAACCTACCAAAGACTGAATCATGAATAGAAAAAGACTGAACCAGTAATCAAACACCTCCAACAATGAAAAGCTCAGGACCAAATGGCATTACTGGTGAATTATACCAAACATTTAAATAATTAATGCCAATCCTTCTCAAACTCTTCCAAAAAAATTGAAAAGGAACACTTCTGAACTCATTTTATGGGCCAGAATCACCCCGATACCAAACCAGACAAAGACACTACAAAAAAAGAAAATTATAGGGGCGCCTGGGTGGCGCAGTCGGTTAAGCGGCCGACTTCAGCCAGGTCACGATCTCGCGGTCCGTGAGTTCGAGCCCCGCGTCGGGCTCTGGGCTGATGGCTCGGAGCCTGGAGCCTGTTTCTGATTCTGTGTCTCCCTCTCTCTCTGCCCCTCCCCCGTTCATGCTCTGTCTCTCTCTGTCCCAAAAATAAATAAAAAACGTTGAAAAAAAAATTTAAAAAAAAAAAAAAAAAAAAAAAAGAAAATTATAAGCGAAAACAGAATTCCTGACAAACACAGATACAAAAAGTGTCAACGAAACACTAGCAAACCAAATTCAACATTACATTCAAAACATCATATGCCATGACAAAGTGGGACTTACGCCTGACATGAAATCATGGTTCATCATACAAAAATGAGTTAACACACGGTATTAACAGAATGAAGGATTAAAAAAATGACACAATCACCTCAATAGATACAGAAAAAAACATTTGAAAAAATTCAACACCTTTTCATGATAAAAACTTGCAACACACTAGGAATAGAAGGAAAGTACCTTAACATAATACAGACCATATATGAAAAGTCCACAAATTCAGTCGTGAAAAACTGAAAGCTTTTCCTCTAAGATCAGAAACATGGCAAAGATGCGCTCTCTCACTACTTCTATTTAACATAGTACTGAATTTTCTAGCCAGACCAATTAGGCAAGAAAAAGAAATAAATGGCATCCAAATCAGAAAGAAAGAAGTATTCTGTGTGCAGAAGACATAAACTTTGTACAAAACCCTTTAGACTGCACACAAAAAAAACCTTAGAATTAATTAATTCAGTAAAGGTGCAGGATACAAATATTAACCAAATCAGTTGCATTTCTATACACTAAGAATAAACTATCTGAAAAGGAAATTAAGAAAATAGTCTCATTTACAATAGCATCATAAACAATAAGATAATTGGTAATAAACTTAACTAGAAAAGTAAAAGACTTGTACATTAAAAAATTACAAAACATGGATGAAAAAATTAAAATGACATAAACAAAAAGATATCCTGTGTTCATAGATTAGAAGACAGTATCATCAAAAAAGAGAAGATTAAAACGGGGAATAACTAAAAAACAAACAAAAAGAATAACTGGGGAAGGAAGATCTCACAGATGCAGAAAAAAGGGGGTTGTAGTATGGAGGTGGAAAATTACCTTGACTTATGAAGAGAAGATCTTTGTCTTCTGAAGCAAGAAGGAAGGGTTGATGCAGGTAAGTGGAAGTGAAAGTATAAAGTTGAAAAGGAATAAGTGTGAATGTTTAGCAGCTGAAAGTAATGGGTCATGAGGTCTAGGCTGGATAATAATAAAAATACAGAAGTGCAGGTAGTTTCAGTACAAGAAACAAATTGTGGGATGTGCTTAGTGGAGTATATGGTTAGAGCGAAGTGGAGAGTATCGCTGATGTGGAAGTTGGTACACTGGGAAGTATGATATTCAAAATGTCATCTACAAAGAAATGAAATCATGTAGATAACTGATATAACTCTGACCCAGATGCAGAACTGCGGAGTGAGATTTGACAGACAACAGCAACAAAAAACAGGAGTCACCTAGCCAGATGGCATGTGCTTCAAAAGATTTTTTATAGATAGGTAGACTTGTAACATTCAATAGCTATAGTGGACAACTGGAAGAATGCTGACGCTGCTTCCCTCCCTCCTACACACACAGACACACACACACTCACACACACATTCCCAAGATATACTGGCTATGAGCAGAGGAACAACAATACTTGAGGAGACCTCTGGAGAAGAATGTACTTATGAAAACACAGTTTCAATTAAGACAGGAAATGGAATGGACTTCCTGAAAAGAGTAGAGATTCAAGAGTTATACATGAGACGTTAAGGTCTAAATCAATATTTAAATGACTGTTTTTAGATTTGAGTCCTCATGGCTCGTGAGTTGAGCCCCACATCGGGCACTATGCTGACAGCTCAGAGCCTGGAGCCTGCTTCAGATTCTCCCACTTGCTCCGCCCCTCCCCCACTCGTGCTGTCTCTCCCCCCCTCCCAAAAATAAACATTAAAAAAATTTTAGATTTGAGTCTTAAAAGAAATAATTATTTCCTTCAAAAAGTATGCAAGCAAAAAATTTAACAAGACGAATATAACAATTTAGGTTGTTTTCTAGAGTACACTCAGTATGCCAAAAGTAACAGAGAAAGGGGAGGAAACCATTCTGTTGTCAAGTATGTAGTACTGTATTTAAGCAACATTTTTAAAAGTTAGATTATTTTCTTCATAATTTTGATTACCTCAAGAAGTAGTTTGAAATTAAGCAAAAGTATTTATCAGACTGAAGGCTAGAATGAACTAGTTAT
Organism: Puma concolor; assembly: GCF_028749965.1. Lineage (NCBI taxonomy): Eukaryota > Metazoa > Chordata > Mammalia > Carnivora > Felidae > Puma > Puma concolor. The sequence continues at coordinate 25,888,491 of NC_141675.1, read as the reverse complement.
TTAAGCTGTGTTACTGCTAAACACCTTATTTGATCTCTTATTAGTATAATTTTTTGGCTGGGATGTATGTTAACTAGCAGAATCTCTGGCATATGACTTATGTCCCACTAGGCCCAGGATAAGCACATTCTCTGAAATATAATTTTATGTTATTATTTACATAATTATTTCTCAGCAACTGCATCAAAGACAACTTATGTCCAATATTGCAAATTAGCAGAGTGTACGATTTTTAAACAGGCTGAATTTCTGCCCTCCTTTAAAAAAAAACTAAGGAGAGGTTATTTGCAATTCATTCTGGTTTCTACAATGTGGTGACACTGGGATAAATAATATCCCTTTAAAAACTGGAGAAACTTTTCAATTTAAGAATAAGTTGCTATGGTTACCCAATGTTTACGTTTATAACCAATAATTACGTGAGACGTCCAAGGGATTCCCACAAAGTACAGTAAAATCAGTAAGTAAAGTGTATGCTAGTTATTTCACACACAAACTGGGACCACATACACCACTTCCCTTTCAAAGCAGCTATCATTTAGGAAATACTAAAGAAAATGATTCACATCTTTCTAAACTGTAGAAGGGTGGAGACAAAAATACTAAAACTTGTAACTATTTTAAAGTCCAAGTGATGACTCAGAAAAGAACACTTTTCATATTCTTCAGCTCCCTTTACTAAAAAGTGCTATCTAAAATTTTATAAAATAGCTTCTATTGTTAAAAGAAGGAAAGGGTGTTTCTAATGTGTATCAGGCATGGAATTTTTTTGGATAAATAAGACATGCCGTTGATAAACCTGCAAAAAGCCATGCTTATAACTTGATGTTACTTCAGAGTAAGACAACATCCAATTCCTTTAGATGTAGTCAATTTTGAACTTCTTAAATGGAAAGAAAGGGCCCCTATCAGAATTGATAATTAGCTCAACTCTTGACTAACTGGGTAATTAAATCTGCATCAGTTACTGCAGTACAGAAATGTTTTTGCCTGTTTTGTTCATAGTCTGAACATTCAGTAGTTGAGAATACCCATGAAGTTTTTGACCCAAATATAATTCTAATGTGATCTTAAAATTAATGAGACTCATCATTACATCTCTGTTTTTTAATGTTTATTTTAATTTTTGAGTGAAAGAGGAGAGAGAGAGAATCCCAAGAAGGCTCTGCACTGCCAGCACAGAGCCTGATGTGGGGCTCAAACTCACAAACCACGAAATCACAACCTGAGCTGAAGTTGGACAGACATTCAACCAACCAAGTCACCCTGGCACCGCTCATCATTATATCTTAATGGGCCTTCCACAAAGTGTCTACTTTTCTGTATAGCAGACTTTCAAATATTTTGTTCTTTAACATTAGGGCTACCCTAAACTAAACTAAAACAGCATGTTATAGTCAACTGGTTTAAACAATAAAGAAACTTACCATAAACAACAAGAAGTGAAATTATGGTGGTTCTAAGGTAACTGACTGACAGCTAGGCTCTGGCTGAGTCTTCTCGGTCAGACTCAGTACGGCCCTCAGGATAATTCCCTTCATAGTCACAGATACCCTGCCATACTTCAAAGCCATCATATCAGACACATATTGTTGCCCAGCAGAAAGGGAAGTTTCCTGCTGTGTCTCTCGTTTTAGGTGCAAGGAAGACTTTCCTAGAAGCTACCTAACCTGACTTTTCCTGACATGTGACCAGTCTTGGTTCTTATGTTCTTTCCTAAACAAATCACTACTAGGTAGAGGAGGATTAGCTTTACACTATTAAGGACTTTTCCAAGTCATGTACAAGAGGAGTAACCAACCAAACAAAACTGGGGGCCTGCAAGGAAGGAAGTGGGTGATGGCTGGTGAATGGACAACAAATAGTATGCTTTGTATTACACTGAAAAACTGAAATTGACATTTTATTTCAATAGTTTACTTTACTAGGGGTGCCATCCAGTAATCCAAGGGTACCCCTTGATTTCTTGATTTCAGCTTGGGTCATGATCTCATGGTTCATGAGATCAGGCCCTCAATCGAATTATCTCTCTCTCCCTCTCTCTCTCCAAATAAATAAATAAACTTTAAGAAAACAGTTTATTTTCTCATTCTTGTTAATGAATCACAACACACTAGTGCTAGATAATACTGAGGGCTATAGAGATTTATTTTTAAAAGGGGAAAAAAACAGTCACAAGTAATTTATCTTAAAGCAGACTAAAGGCAATCACTTTATAAATGCCATTAACAAGAGTATATTTTAGTGTATGAAATATTAAAATTACACTTTAATTTTGACCCATTAAAATTAAAGTTTTATCTCAAAAAAAGTTTCTCATTAATCTCATTTTCCTCCTCTAGGAAAGGTCAGGCTAATTCCTAGACATAGGTCAAACTACATCTAGAGTAATGAGACTACATATTTAAAGCCAGGATGATGGTGGATCTAAAAACTGTATCATAAGTGTCAATGAAGCTGAAGGTATTTTGTCTGAAAAGGAGTCAGGGAGAATATGATAGTGTTAAAATGTCTGAAGTGCTATCACTGTGAAGAGATACCAAATGTGCACAGGTCTAGAGATAAGAACTAGATCAATGAATAATAATAACAAGCAGCAAGATTAGATTTGGTTCAATATAAGATAGTACTTTTACCTAGCATTATTTTATGTGAAGATGGAATAAGGCTGGCTGAACATATGAGGCTGGGATGAACATCCCAGGTAATGTGAATACCTATGACAATTCTAGGTACTTTATGTGTACTCAGTTGTAACATGTCTGTCAAGTAATTTCTACTTCCAATTTCACAGATAAAACTCTGAGGTGGAAAAGTAAAACACTGGAAATTACATGGCTAACAAGTAGAGAAAAATGGACTCTAACCCAGGACCATTTGTTTCCAAAGCCTAGCTCCTACAAATCACACATCTAAGAGACGTTAAATTAGCAGTTGTTAAGGAAGCAAACAGGTTCTGAGTTGGTGAGAACCAAACTACATCTGATTTGAAGTCCCTGATTTCAAAATTAAAATGCCAGAAATGAAAAGTATTACTCCCTTCCATTTGATTCAGCAGTTCCTAGTTTAAGAATGCTCTCACATCTATTCCTACATTGCTTCCTCACAGCTATGCTCTAAGGTAAGCAAGCTAGGGAGACACTATTTCTTGGCGAGAGAAAGAGAGAGAGAGAGAAAGAGAACAGCAAGGATGAGTTCCTTCAACTTTCTTCTGGTTTACTTTCAAAGATATTTGTACCTTCGATTTTCCTCTCTGATCTTTCAGTTACTCGTGGCCATTTATTAAACACTTCTTACATGCCAGATACCATACCTTAATGACTTTGCAGTCATTGGGAAGGAGCTTATACTCACAGAAGAAAAAGTATTCAAAGCCACTTGTTTCACCCTTGTTTCACCCTACTGCAATCTGACTTCCATACTCACCATTCAAGTGAAATTGCTCCAAGGTCACCAGTGGTAACTTATTACAAAATCTGCATTTTTCCAACTAGTCTATAATACTGGATACCAATGATCTTTATTAAAACTATCTTCCAGGGGCGCCTGGGTGGCTCAGTGGGTTAAGCATCTGACTCTTGGTTTCTGCTCCGGTCATGATTTCATAGTTCGGGAGTTTGAGCCCTGTGTCAGGCTCTCTGCTGTCAGCACAGAGCCTGCTTCGGACCCTCTGTCTCCCTCTCTCTCTACCCCTCCCCTGCTCTCTCTCTCATTCTCTCAAAAATTATAAATAAACATTAAAAAAAAAACTCTCTTGCATAAAATTTTCACCTCTATTTCTAAACCTTCTTTTTTGGCCCCTTCCACTTGACTTTTCTTCCACCATCCATATTTAAATACTGGCTTTTCTTTCAGCCCACTTTTCTTACCCCTGTCTAATAACCTCCTCTTGGACAATCTCATCTATGATATCAGCCATCATATTTGATACTTTCAAGTCTTTATTTCCAATCCTAACCTCCAGACACAACTTCCACCCTCCATATTCTAGATTATCTCAGACTCAGCATGTCAAAAATCAACTTACCATCTCTAGTCCACTCCCCCAAAGTGTTCTTTTCCTAACCTTCCCAGATTGGTTAATAGTAATGGCATCACCATATATATACAGTAGCCCAGAACACAAAGAATTATCTAGAAGCCTACTCTCACTTCATCTCCCACTTCTTTTTCTTTTTTTTAATGTTTATTATTTTTGAGAAAGAGAGAGAGAGAGAAAGACAGACAGACAGAGTGCGAACAGGGGAGGAACAGAGAGGGAGACACAGAATCCAAAGCAGGCTCCAGGCTCTGAGCTCTCAGCACAGAGCCCGACGCAGGGCTTGAACTCACAAACCATGAGATCATGGCCTGAGCCGAAGTCGGACGCTCAACTGACTAAGCCACCCAGGCGCCCCCCCCTTCATCTCCCACTTCTAATTGGTCACCCACTCCTAGGCATTTTACCTAAAATCCTCCTGAACTTTCTTCACAGTGATCTATTTCAGTCCCACTTAAGTCCTCAACCTGAGTTATGAAAACCACTTTTTTTTAAATTTATTTTGATAGAGACAGAGAGCAAGTGGGGGAGGGGGAGGGAGAGAGGGGGAGAGAGAGAGAGAGAGAGAGAGTGAGAGAGAGAGGGACAGAGGATCCAAAGCAGGCTCTGCACTGACAGCAGAGAACCCAACGCAGAGCTCAAACCCACGAACTGCAGGATCATGACCTGAGTGGAAGTCAGACACTCAACCAACTGAGCCACCCAGGTGCCCCGGAAAACCTCTTAACTGGTCTCTCAATTCCTGGTTCTCCTTTCTCCACTTCTATCCATCCTTATAGTAAACATAGATTCTTTCACAAGAATGCTTTCCTTTCGGGAGTTCATCTGGTCCAAAGATATACAAGAGACCCAGGAATGGCCAGAAGACCACTTACTCCTAGTCACATGCTAATTCAGGGATGAACATATGATCAAAGCCAGATAGGGTCTTTCTTAGGACTTGCTTTCCTGCCAAGGCTGTCAGGAAAGATACTCTCTTTTCTTTTATAATTATAACTAAGGACAATGTAAGCTAAACTGCCTGTAGGAGAGAAAAAAAGACAAAATGTTAAAGGGGTGGGTGGTGATGGGGAATCTACTGTCACCAAGTCCTGGATCTAGCTCTGCCTGGCCAGTAAATTTCCTTTTGCATGTAAATCATTTTGAGTTGGGATTTTTGTCGTAACCAAGAGTCTTGATTAATAATTCTCTTTATCACCAGTTACATTCTAAATCATAGTTAAAATATTATTTGCCTTTTATTTAGTCACTAAGTTTTATTAAAATACACTAAAGACATCCACCACTTATCTTGTCTTTAAGTTTCACATATATAAATGTACTTGGTGCAATTCAAATATACCCTGTCGTTTCCTGTAGCTGTGCCTCAGAATATGCTGTTCCCCCTGCTTAGAATGTTCCCTTCCTACCTGCTTACATAGAAGGGTTGCATTACAATAAGGCTGGAAAATCAGACAGGGGCTAAATCATGAAGGGCCTTGGATGCCACATTAAAGTATATACATTTTAACCTGAATATTGGGGAAACCACCAAAAAAGTTTAAGTCAAAAAGTGACATAATCAGATTATATCTTGAAGCCTCACTGTGCATACAGTGTAAATGATGGCCTAAAAATGAGGTGGTATTAAAGACAGAAAACAACAGCAGGCTGCTGTTATTGTCCAACCTAGGGACTACAAGGGATGATGAAAGGAGTAAACTGGGACTTGGGACTTTTCTGGGAAAAAAGTTTGCCAACTCTTGTCAATAGCATTGATAAGTCTTTCAAATTTTTTAAGTTAGCATTTCTTACAATAGTGTAAATACAAGGAAAAGGGAGGCCTACAAAACTTCGCATGAAAGATTTTACTGAAGTATCATTTATAACAAAACAATCAAACTAATTTTATGTTGAATAAAACGATTTAAAACACAGTATATATATCATACAATAAAATTGAATGATATTTAGTAACAAAATTTTAAAGAATTACTAAAAATATGGGACAAACAATACTCATAAAAGTATTAAGTGAAACAATATATAAAATATATTCTAATTATGCTAAATAATGATCAGAAGATTTTTAAGTAACAACAGATTAATTAAACTCAGTGGCAGGATTATGGGTACTCTGTTCTTTCCTTCCTGTGTGCATATAATTATTTTTTTCTGATTCTTACCATGATTCTTTCATGATTCTTATTTGCTAAACCCGATCACTACTTTAGAGGTAAGAAAAATAACTTCTACAAGGGTTAAATGACAAAAGTCCACATTCCAAAAAGTAACAGAGGTTAGGACCAAAATTTGAAGAGTGACTAAGTGAAGACTGACTGTTCAGAAGCAAACTTGCCAAGCCAGAGCCATTTAACAGCTCCATACCCATAGCTCCAGGGACTAGAACCACTTAGCACTGAATGCAGAGCAGAGCTGAAACTTGCTGGGCTAGAACTGCCTCTCAATTCATACCTCAAAAGCTATCAAATATCTAGTGAAGAGCAGAATGCAAAGGGTAATTTAAGATGCCTGTTTTCATAATTTTGTTCTCATATAAATAATCCTTTAAAGAAGAGAAAAGGAAATAATAACAGACTGAATTGGAGAACGAAGGCCTAAGCAAAAGGTGTTTAGAGACACTGATGCTCTAGACTCTGTACTTACTTTGCTCTTTAAAACATAAGTAAATGCTTTATTACATAAGATCATTATTCCCTTGAACTGGGATCTCTACAACCTTGTTACAATCCCAAGTAAACTCTACAATCCTACATCAACTCAAATTGCTCAAGCAGGATAACTAAAAGTCACTTGGCTACCAACAAAAGAGAATTTCAATGTGTTATTTGTGAAATAAAAGACTTTAATGGATGGCTACTAGATAGAGAAAATGATCATCAAAAACAATTTTAAAAGCCTGAGCTATCTGTATGTATTTTCTAACATTACAAATCAAGAAATGGTGTTTTATTTAGGTGCCATTTAAATTATAGTATCATCTACGGGGCGCCTGGGTGGCTCAGTCGGTTAAGCGGCCGACTTCGGCTCAGGTCATGATCTCGCGGTCCGTAAGTTCGAGCCCCGCGTCAGGCTCTGTGCTGACAGCTCAGAGCCTGGAGCCTGTTTCAGATTCTGTGTCTCCCTCTCTCTGACCCTCCCCCGTTCATGCTTTGTCTCTCTCTGTCTCAAAAATAAATAAACGTTAAAAAAAAATTTTTTTTAATTATAGTATCATCTAAAAAAACCAAAACATCTAAAATGTTTCTAAGGTAGTGGACTGAAGACTGTATTAGAAAATATGGTCAGGCTGGGGTGCCTGGGTGGCTCAGTTGGTTGAACGTCCGACTTCGGCTCAGGTCATGATCTCCCGGTTCGTGAGTTCGAGCCCTGCGTCGGGCTCTGTGCAGACAGCTTGGAGCTTGGAGCCTGCTTCGGATTCTGTGTCTCCCTCTCTCCCTCTGCCCCTCCCCAGCTTGCACTCTGTCTCTCCCTCTCTCAAAAATAAATAAACATTAAATAAATTTAAAAAAAGAAAGAAAGAAAGAAAGAAAATATGCTCAGGCATAGCTCTTAACCATTTCATACATACTGATTTATCTTTTTAAAAATAATTACTATATATATATATCACAAATAATGGTTATGTTGAACTAGTTTGCCTATGTGAAGAACTGTATCACTATCAAAATTTAATTTCATTGTTCTTTATGATGCATTTTAAAATAATATGTAAATTTAGACAGTCTGCAGAAACCAACGCAAAACCACCATCTAGTGGTAAAAGATGAAAATTACAATTTACACAATGATCATAGAGCAAAAGTAGTTGAATTTGTGACTGCATGATCTCTAACACACATTATCAGGAAATAAAAAATGAGCCATATGATATTGATGATGTCTGCTATTTGTTGCCATTTTTCTTTTTTCTTTTTTTTTTAAATTTTTTTTTTTCAACGTTTATTTATTTTTGGGACAGAGACAGAGCATGAACGGGGGAGGGGCAGAGAGAGAGGGAGACACAGAATCGGAAACAGGCTCCAGGCTCCGAGCCATCAGCCCAGAGCCCGACGCGGGGCTCGAACTCACGGACCGCGAGATCGTGACCTGGCTGAAGTCGGACGCTTAACCGACTGCGCCACCCAGGCGCCCCTGTTGCCATTTTTCTAATCAAATTTTATCCTTACTATCTTGACACTTTTTCCTTTTTCTGTCTTGCCTACCCATTACTCAAATCCTTGATTGAATTAGGATAGGAGTACTTCAAGGCTCAAAGCTTTTATTGAGCTAATAGTTAGAAAATGATTTATAAACAACAGAAATAAGGTGTGTGAGGGGATGTGTTTCCAATGGAATTCTAGCCAGCAAAAGCCATCCAGGTAACAACAAATGAGAGGCATCCTGTGTGTGTTGTGTGTTGTGTTGTGTTGTGTGTGTGTGTGTGTGTGTTTAAGTGATAATTTAGTAGATAATTCTGAAAGGCCAAGTAAAGAGTCACAGCTGGTTAGTTCAAATAGAATTCAAAATTTCAAGAGAATATGAATCTTTAATGTCATCAAAATTATTCCAATTTGAGGAACACAAACTAACGTTTTCCCAATACTTTTTCCCCTCCTACCAGAATACAGATGGACAAAATCTTTCAGCTTTCAACATAATAGCGTTCTATTCACTTCCTCTTTTTTAAAAAACAAAGAAAATTTTAACTAAGAACAAATTGTAACAAAAACCCGGAAAGGGTGATTTGTTTTGTCATAAAACAACTTTGCATTGAGTCTACTTAATATCTAATGGTACTACCATTTAGGAGCAAAAATATTTAACAGAAAGTACAGCAAGGTGAAACTTGATAATAGTAAAGAATCCACTTACTGGGCCATTGGTTTTTCCTTTCTACACAACTTTTCGGTATGTTTGAATTTCAAATAAGAAGACTAACAAACAATGCCAATGATACCAAACCAGTTTCTACTGTCTTCACAAGCACCTCAAGTCTAACACTCCTAGGTTTTGTGAGATTTTTAAACTACTTTCACTAAAAACATGAGAGTCACTCACATAACTGCTTCCCCAGTGATTAATGAATGGCTGACGTTTACAGAGTGCACCACAAACATGTAACATGTAAGAGAATGAGCTATGAGCAAAGGGATGCATACAACTTGACAAGAATGAAACATCTAGTAATTTACTCGTTTAAAAAAAGAAACTAACTACAATACCATTGTTTTCAGCTATTTCATATTTCTCTTCTTCAAACTACAACACCGAGATCTTAAATCAGATTTTTAAGCCCCTCCACTGAAAATCTATTCAAATTAAGTTATAAATAAGTTTTCCAGGAATACAGGGACCACCACACTTCTAAACAAAATGTCTACAACAAAGGATTTATGTAGAAAAGCTATGCTTAATTTATGATGAGGCATAAATACCAACAAACTAACACATTAAGAGAGCTGCCTATATTACTGCAGAGAGACTACTGGAAAATAACCTACCATAATAGGAATTCCCATACTATTTTCCTCTGGTGGAAGCAGTAGTTGTATTGCTTCAATTCCAATCTCAGGCCTGTGGCAGAAAACAGATATCAAAAGCAAGAATATGCTGACCCTAGAAATGAAGGGCTATGTTATAAAAATAACTAGCACCTTAACAAAACATTGAATTATTAGATAATATTCAAAACCTACTAACTCAGAAGTTTTACCCTTCTGTCAAGAAAGAAAATTATTAAACTATCCAACAAGGCAGTTTTTGTAAAGGTTTCGTTTATATATGAATCAATTAGAAGAGACTCAAAAAGTGGGCTGAGTCAAAATTGCCTGCAAGAAGACATTTTCATCATTCAAAAAGAAAAAACCCAAAACTATTCAAATATATTCACTATAATAAATGAATATATAATAAGTGCTTCCATGGGGATGTTTTAATCTAAGAAACTGTCTATGAAGTATAAAATATTCAATCTATATAATTTCTGAACTTTTAAAAACATGTTCATTTTAGAAATACATAAATTTAAGAAATCACAATAGTATCTCCCAAAGGTAAATGTACTTTTTAAAAAACTGTGAGAATACACTGTTTAGTAACTTGCTTCTCCACATTGCTCTCCATTTAACCACATGGACCTTCATCCATCTCGTTAAATATGCCTCTATTACACTTTCAATAATTATATAACATTAAATTAAAAAGTATTTAACCAATTTCCTAAGACTGAACATTTGGGTTGCTCTTATATAACAATTTTTCTCTATTACACTTTCAATAACTATATAACATTAAATTAAAAAGTATTTAACCAATTTCCTAAGACTGAACATTTGGTTGCTCTTATATAACAATTTTTCCGGGATATCTTAATAGCCATTTTTAGTGAAATGGCTTATCTTCAAATAAAATTAGGCCTAAAATATTCTGGAACCATCTTTCTCAGATACGATAACCTAGAAAGAACAAAGGTCAGAATTAAATTCCCTGCATAAAAATATGTTGTCAAATTTATTTCTTATTAGGTTTGAGTTACCAGTTTTTATCATCTTTGTCATAGTGATTTCTGCTTTGCTCTAATGCCTTATAGAAACCATTCTATCTACTCTGGCTAGAAAAAGGTTAGCTACAGTTCTTTTTTTTTTTTTTTTTCCATTTTTTAATGTTTATTTATATTTGAGAGAGAAAGAGAAAGAGAGAGCATGAGCGGGGGGAGGGGCAGAGAGACGGAGACAGAATCTGAAGCAGGCTCCAGGCTCTAAGTTGTCAGCACAGAGCCCAAAGCAGGGCTTGAACTCACGAACCGTGAGATCATGACCTGAGCCAAGGTCAAACACTGAACCAACTGAGCCACCCAGGTGCCCCTAGCTACAGTTCTAAACATATTAAAATTTGTTTTTTCTTCCGTTGTCAAAACTCTTTCTGAACAAATTAACCCTGCCAAAACAATATTAAAAGGGGCATTACCTTTAGTAGGTCTTTTATAGTGTTAATATAACAGACATAGTAATATTATTAATTTGCCATTTGGTGGCAGTAAATACAAAGAAAAGTAAATTTCCTGTGTACTGCTACTGTATTACTACTAACACAAAGGTAGTCTTCTCTGAGTCATGTATTTTAAAGAAGAGTTTCAACTTTAAAAAAAGGTGCTTTATAGGTTTTAAAAGTTGTATTTTAATCTTGTTAATAGTCAAGTTAAAAAACAATACCAAGAGCAAATTCCAGATTATTTGAAAATAGTCTTCTGTTACTATAGATTTATAAATAAAATTTAATTGCCTCAAAAACTATGCAACTCTCTTGATGCTTATCAAGCAACATGTGATTATAATAACTTTCATTCCTATTAACTAAAATCAACAAATTTCATGTAAAGATTACATTCTCTTACTCTAATCAATACTAAATCAATAATCATTGGTTAATAACTACTTATGTGCTAAGTACAAGGAATGTAACAGTAAACAAGAGTAGTTTCTAACTTCATGAAGTTTACGCAAAGTCTCCCATATATTCTTTTTTCCAGACTTATAGAGTAGTAAAAGACCAGCTTGAAAGCCTAAGTATTATACAAATATATATAACACAAAAATATTATAGTTTCCCTCCATATATAATTTACAATAAAAATTTACACCAAAAACTGGAGTATTTATATTTTTATATTATGTTATAATATAAAACAGTTTTCTATTTTTCTATTATGATTTCCCTAATGCCTTTTTTTTGTATTTTTTTAAAGCCTGTCTTTTTTAAAATATTAAGTTATTCCAAAAGGAAATCTACAAAATACCAAGTAACTGAAATAACGGTCACATTAAACTGAACAATGTATGTATTTTTTCACATAAAATTATCACACACAAAATTATGTCAAGCTTCTCAGTAACTTATAGAAATCACTGCCAAAGTGTCTTATAGTCCAAGACACTGAGAAGTATGAACCTAAGATCACAAGTATATTCAAAATGAGAGTAAATCTGCACATATATTGACAGATATATGTGTCTACATTTGAATATTGTAAAGACACTGTCTTCCACAGAGAAAGTATCTCCTTCAAGGGCAGGGGTTATATCCCATTTACATCAGTATATTCAGTTCTGGGCTTTGCTTATAAGCATACAACAGTGATGAACAATTTCTTATGCACTAACATTTCTCACACTGATAACTAGACCTTGTTAGCATAAGAGAATTTTCATCTTCTTTTCTTGTTTTACTGTTTGGGTCCCAACCAGACATAAGATTTTACAGGTTAAATATTAGAAATGGTAATTTCATTTGGTCTAACCTAATACCCATTATTTACAATGTAAGTTCTTTGAGGGGAGGCACCATTTCTTATTCCGCCCCAAAATGCTCATCTTCTATTAAGAAAAAAAGGTAAGTAAAAAGTAAACAGTAAAGCAGTGCAGTAAGTGCTCTGACAGAAGTTTGTGGTGGGGGGGGGGGACATGGACATACATACATATGGTGCACTAGTCAATGAAAGATATCAGGAAAACTGGAAGCCATCTGGAAAAAAATTAATAGCATTCTTCTCCTAAGTGGTCATTATACTGAAATGTATGTGTTAAAAGAACTATAAAAATACTAGGAAATGGACTGATTTCTCCCTGAGGGGAAAAAACAAGACAGGGATGCCTGCTCTCATCAATCCTATTCAGTATCATATTGGAAGCCCTAGAACTGCAATAGGGCTAAAAGAAGAAATAAAAGGCATACAATTTAGAAATAAAGAAAACTACCTGTATTAGCGCACATGATTATCTATGTGGGAAATGCCATGGAATCTCTGAAAAAGTTTCCATTATCTAGTAAGTTCAGCCAAGTCATGGAATACAATTATATTTATAGATACTACCAATGAAGTGGAAATCAAAATTTTAAAAGCAGTAGCATTTATAAAAGCACCCCAAAAACTGACAGTTTTAGTTTATGAATTTAAAAAATATATGCAGAATCTGTATGCTAAAAACTATAAAATATTGAGGGAAATCAAAGACCTAAATAAATGAAGAGATACCACATTCATGGGTTCAAAGACTCAATACTGTTAAGATGTCAATTTTTCCACATTTAATCTACAGATTCAACACAATCCCAAAGTATACTAGTGGTATTTGTAAAAATGAATAAATGGATTCAAAAATTTATATGGAAAGGCGAAATTTACAAAGAAGAGCTAAAACAATATTTAAAGAGAAGAATAAAGTTTGAGGATTCACACTACTAGAAAGCTATAGTAACCAAGACAATGTGATATTGCAAGATAGACAGATATACAGATCTGATAAAATGGAACAAAAGAGTCCAGAAATAGATGCACACATACATGGTCAAGTGATTTTTGACAACGGCACAAAAGCAATTCAACAGAGAAAAAATAATCTTCCCCACAAATGGTCTGGAACAACCAGAAAACACATTGGCAAGGAAAAAACAAAACAACAAAGGTTTTATATCCAAAATAAATAACTCATATAACTAATTAATAGAAAAGCCCATGGGGCACCAGGTGGCTCAATTGGTTGAGCGGATGACTTTGGCTCAGGTCATGATCTTGCAGTCTGTGAGTTCAAGCCCCGCATCAGGCTCTGTGCTGACAACTCAGAGCCTGGAGCCTGCTTCGGATTCTGTTTCTCCCTCTCTCTGCCCTTCCCCTGCTTGTACTCTGTCTGTCTCTCTCTCTCTCAAAAATAAATAAACATTTAAAAAAAAAATAGAAAAGCCCAATTTTTTAAATGGGCAAAGATGTAAACAGTTTGGCATTCCACAAAAGGCGATATACAGACATTAAACACTAGCAGAATTCGAATTAAAGCACAATGAGATACTATTACGCACCTAGTAGAATGACTTAAAAAAAAAAAAAACTGACTTGGGGCGCCTGCATTGCTCAATCAGTTGAGCATCTGACTCTTGACTTTGGCTCAGGTCATGATCCCAGGGTAGTGGGATTGAGCCCTTGCAGTCTCTCAAAACAAAACAAAACACACAAAAAAACAAAACCTGACAATCCAGAATGCTGGAGAAGAGGCAGAGCAATTACAATTCTCAAAAATTAGTGTTGGGAATGCAAAATGGTACAGCCACTTTGGAAAATGACTGGACAGTTCCTTAAAGTTATACATATAATTAACACATAATTCGGTAACCTATTCCTAGATATAAAACCAATAAAAATTTATGCTCACAAAAATCTTATACAAGAACACTATATTGGCTTTATTCATAACCTCCAAAACCTTGAAATAACCCAAATATTCCTCAACTAGAGAGTAGGTAAATAAACTGTGGTAAATCCATGTAATAGAAAACAACCTGTCATAGAAAAAGAAGCAGTCAATAACTGAACACACCAACAACATGTATGCTAAATGAAAGGCTACATAATTAATCAATTTCTTATGGCATTTCACAATAAGTAAAACCTTAAGGACAAAGAAAAGTAGTTGCCAAGAGCTGGGGACCTTAGGAGGCGATGAATACAAAAGGACACAACTGAATTTTTAGGGATGATGGAAATGTTTTATATCTCAATTTCAGTAGTCATTAGATGCATTTGTAAGATATCACAAAACCGTACACCAAAAAGTAAATTTTACTACAGCTAAATTACATCTTAATAAAAAAGAGAAAAACTATAAAAGAAAAAAGCACACAATAGTTTTATTAAAATAACCTAATAGGAATGGGGCACCTGGGTGGCTCAGTCAGTCAAGCGGCTGACTTCGGCTCAGGTCATGACCTCATGGCCTGTGAGTTTGAGCCCCGCATCAGACTGTGCCAACAGCTTAGAGCCTGGAGCCTGCTTCAGATTCTGTGTCTCCCTCTCTCTCTCTCTGCCCCTCCCCTGCCCCCACTCTGTCTCTGTCTCTCAAAGATAAATAAACATTAAAAAAAATTTTTTTTAAATAATAGGGAAGACACAAAAATTTAGAAAGCCACAAAAAATTCATAGATTTAACCATTTAAAAACATTAAAAAGGAAAAAACATTCCACTAAAAACTAGGTAAAGAATAGAAACAATTCATAGAAAAGGAAACACAAATGTGCAAACATGCAAAGATGTTCAATTTCATAACAGAAATTCACATTAAAGCTACACGAATAAACCACTGTTCATCTCTCAAACTGGCAAAGATCAAGAAGTCTGAAACTATTCAGGTTCTAGTTTGATTGGATATCAAACTGTGAATGCATATTCTACTCATATGTCCTGGAAATGTATTTCTGTATTTTTAAGGGAAAAAACAGCAAGTTACATTAGAATCTATACGGTCGAGAAAAAGACCTATACATTTGCTTTTATTTTCATAGAAAAACATAAAGGATACCAAGGAAAACATAGATACTCATTTGGAATGGGTTGCACAAGTTTTATTTGTGGGACTCAAAGTGGGAGAAAGACTTCTCAAATATAGCTTTCCTTGGTTTTGGTTATTAAATCATGTGAAAGTGGGAAAAGAAAGGGGGAGAAGGAAGAGGAATTTATCTTATAGTTGATGTATCTGCACACAAAGTAATATATGTAAGTGTTAAATAATAAAAAATTTGTTTGGCCTTTGTCCTGGGTACCTGAGAGCTTCTAAAACCTAGTAATTAATTTCCTGAGTGATACAAGTGTCTTTGTTATTCATGGTGAGCCCCTAGACCATATCAGGGTTTATGCTTAATGAGGTAACTCATGGTAGGCCCTAGATTGTTCCATATTGGGCTGGCCATGCTGAAAAGAACAATCATGTGATAAGAGGGCTTGGACTGTGAGCCATGTCATAATAACCTGACCAGCTGACCTCATGGAACAGGGCTAAAAATTGAGTTTAATCATATAACGAATGATTCAATCTATCATACCTATAAAGTGAATCCTCCATAAAAAATCTTGACACTGAAGCTCAAGTGAGTATCCATATACTAAGAGGGTGACATGTCCAGAGGACATAGAGACTTATGACTTTGGGACCCTCTCAGACCTCCTCTTATGCATCTCTTTTGCTGATTCAGATCTCTATAAGAAAATTGTAATTGTAAGTATAGCACTTTCCTGAGTTCTGGGAATCATTCTAGCAAATTATTGAACATGAGGGGATGATGGGAAACCCCAAATTTACAGCCAGTTGGTCAGAAGCCATGGGTGGCCTGGGAACCCTGGAGCTATATATAGTGTCTTAAGTGTCCTGTGGAGGACCTTAACCTACGAAATCTGCACAACTGCATTGTAGTAGGTGGGTATTCATTGCAGCATTGTTTGCATTAGCAAAAGATTAGAGACAATCTAGATGTCAACAGGAACAGGATATAGGACCATAAAATACTAAGCAGCCAGAGGAATGTATAAACTCCTTAAGTACTGATGGGGAATGAACTCAAGATACTGGAAGTAGAGTGAACAATCAAGATGCACAACAGTGTATCTAGTATACTATCTGTTGTGTAAAAGGTGGGGAGTAAGAGAGATACTTGCTTATACAGTCAAAATCTACAGGAAAAAAGAAGAAAATAATATTGACCTATATTAAGGAAATACAGCTATACAGTAAGGGAGGGGAAGAAGAAACAGAAACTTTAAACAGACTTGGAACAGACAAAGAGATTGTTTCAGTATTCAAAACTTTCCAACAAAGAAAAGCCCAGGACTAGAAGGCTTCACTGACGGAAGCTTACCAAACATTTAAAGGAAAGTTAACGTGGATCCTTCTCAAAACAGAAAGGGAGAGAACAGATGCACACTTTCTTCAACACACAGTGCTCAAACAAATGGATATCCACATTTTTTGAGGCCAACATTACTAGAACACCGAACCTAGAAAAAGACATCACAAGGAAAAACAAACTACTGACCAATATTCCTTACGAATACAGATGAAAAATCCTCAACAAAGTGTTAGCAAACAAAATCCAGCAGCATATTAAGAGTTCTAAACCATGACCAAGTGGGATTTATCCCAAGAATGCAAGCATGGTAAATACTAAAAAGAAAATTAATATAATATAATATAATATAATATAATATAATATAATATAATATGCCAAATTAATAGATGAAGGGAAAAAGCCACACAATAATCTCAAATGACCCAGAGAAAAAGTATTTGACAAAATCCAACATGCTTTCATGATAAAAGCACTCCATAAACTAGAAGAGAAATTCCCTGACATGATAAAGGGTGCTTATGAAAAACCCACAGTTAACATCATAGTTAATATTGAAAGACTCAAAGCTTTTCTCCTAAGATCAGGAACAAGACAAAACACCCACTTATGCCACTTATATTCAACACTGTGCTGGAAATTCTATCAAGATTAACTGAGCAAGAAGAAGCTAATAAAAGGTATCCAAATTGAAAAGGAAGAAGTAGGGGCACCTGGGTGGCTCAATCGGTTAAGCATCTGACTTCAGCTCAGGTCATGATGTCACATTTCGTGAGTCTGAACCCGGCCTCAGTGAGCTCGAGCCCCACATTGGGTGAGCACAAGCCCTGCTTCTCTCTCTCTCTCTCTCTCTCTCTCTGCCCCTCCCTCACTTGCACCCGCTCTTTCTCTCTCTCTCTCAAAAAAAATCTATTAAAAAAAAAGGAAGAAGTAAAACTATCTCTTATTTGCCAATGATATGATCTTATATACAGAAAATCCTAAGGAATCTCCGAAAAAAAAACCTGTCAAAACTGATGAACAAATTCAGCAAAGTTACAAAATATAAGATCAAGTCACAAAATCAGATTTTCTATGCACTAGCAATGAACAATCCAAAATTAAAAACATTATTCCACTGGGGTGCCTGAGTGGCTCAGGTGTTTAAGCATCTGACTTCGGCTCAGGTCATGATCTCTCGGGCTCGTAAGTTTGAGCCCCATGTTGGGCTCTGTGCTGACAGCTCAGAGCCTAGAGCCTGTTTCGCATTCTGTGTCTCCCTCTCTTTGCCTCTCCCCCGCTCACACTCTGTCTGTCTCTCAAAAATTAATAAACATTAAAAAAAAAAAACACCCCACATTATTCCATCAACAATAGCATCAAACAAACAAACAAACAAAACCCACAAAATACTTTGGAATAAATTTAACCAAGGAGGTGCAAGACTTGTACACAGAAAACTATAAAACAGTGTAGAAAGAGGGGCACCTGGGTGGCTCAGCTAGTTAAGCGTCCAACTCTTGGTTTTGGCTCAGGTCATGGTCTCATGATTTCATGAGTTTAAGCCCTGCACTGGGCTCTGTGCTGACAGCATGGAGCCTGCTTAGGATTCGCTCTCCCTCTCTCTCTGCCCCTCCCCCACTCACACTGTCTGTATCTCCCTCAAAATAAATAAACTTAAAAAATCCATGAACCTGTGTTCGTGGATTAGAAGACTTAATATTGTTAAAATGGAAATATTCCCCTAAGTGATCTATAGATTCAATGCCATTACTATCAAAATCACAACAGCCTTTTTTTTGCAGAAATGGAAAAACTGATCATAAAATTCATACAGAAATACAAGGGACTCAGAATAGTCCAAACATTCTTGGAAAACAAGAACACAGAAAGCTCACACTTCATGATTTCAAATGTTATTACAAAACTACAGTAATCACAACATTGTGGTACTAACATAAGGACAGACCTAATACATAGGTCAACAGAACATAACTGAGAGGATTAAAATAAACCCTTACATCTATGGTCAATTAGTTTGGATTAAGGGTGCGAAGACTGTTCAATGGGAAAGAATAGCTTCTTCAAAAATCAGTGCGGAGACAACTGGACATCCACATGCAAAAGAATTAAATTGGAGCTTCACCTTATAACATTCAAAAAAGATCAAAGACCTAAATGTAAAAGCTAACACTATAAAACTCTTAGAAGAAATTTTAGAGTAAATCTTCACCACCTCGGATCTGGCGAGGGTTTCTTAGATATCACACCAAACTGACAAACTGAACTTTACCAAAATTAAAACTTTTGTGCAAAGGACACTATTTAAAAAAGTGGAAAGATGTCCTGAAAGAATGAAAAACTATTTACAAATTATGTATCTGAAAGAGTCTAGTATCCAGAATGCATAACGTATTCACACAACTCAATTTTTGCAAAAAGACTAAACAATGATTTTAATAAGTCATATTCATATATGTAAAGCATCTAGCATAATGAACTGTGCTAAATGAAAAAAGTTTAGAAAGCTACATATACCCTCTGTTTAGAATTACATATTATTCATTCCAACAGTTAGAGTTGTTATTATGTGCTAGGTGCTGCCAACAAAGAACTAACACAGCACTGTTCTAAAGGATTTATAGTTTAGTAAAGGAGACAAACACATACCCAATGTGTTTATGATAGAAGGATATACAATGACAACTAAAAAAGCCCATGCCTACAAAGGGGCACAAAGAAAATGTTCATAAATAATTAATAAAACATGTGATATAATCATAGAGAAAGCACAACTATCCTAATACAGTAGAGTAAGATGACCTAAGTATATTCATGTGCATGCATATTGCTGGGTATCACTCCTGCCAGGATGACTTCAAGGTCTTTAAACAACAAAGAGTTTACCAAATAAAGGTAAAATGGCATTTGTAACAGGAGAGAGCAGGATGCAAAGTTAAGATGCAAAACAATGGAAGTGACACACTATGGGTGGAAATATAAATTGATACAACCTCAGCAGAGGGTAGCTGACAATAGTTAGCAAAACTATGAATGTAAATCCCGTTAAAAAAGATCTCCAAAACATATCAGTTGAGGGGAAAAGTATACAACAATCAAGCCACCTTGTATGTTAAAAGGGGGAAGAAAATAGGAACATATTTGTATATGCTTGCTTGGCTTGTGTACTGTGGAATCTGCATCATCAATACCCTATTCTATAGTCTCCTCTGCATCACAGGGCAGAAGTTTGGAACTACACTGGAACTACATTTCCCAGAACCCTCCTCCCCCCCACATGCCGCTACCCCACCCCCTCACCCCGCAAACATTCAAGGATGGAATCTGCCAATAAGGAACACTCATGCAAGATTTAATGAAGAGAAGGTAAAGCTATTATTCTCTGATGTCAACTGTGAGAAAAATGCATGGGGAGACAATAGGAGTAAGGTTTGAGGTAGCTGCTGCATGAGAATCTGCTTTTTCCAGACTCAGTATTGTATAAGGTCAATTTTCCAAATTAAATCTGTAATTTCAATGGAATACTAGTTAAGCTCAAGAATTTCCATGGGGATTTGAAATTTTTAAAAATGTTTATAGAAAAACAAAGGGTAAGGAAAAGTCAATTTTGAAAGAAAAAAAAATTGAACCTCACACCATATACAAAAATAAAATTCTAGGTGGATCAGAAAACTAAGTGAGTAATGAAACTGCAAATTTTAAGAAGAAACTGAATACTTTAAGAACCTTGATGGGTTCCTTACATAAGAAAGGGAAAAAAGAACATAAAATACTGGTAAGTATGATTATACCACAATTAAAAAGCCCTGAACAAGACCCCATAAACAAAGTGAAGACTAGAAATCTACTGAGATGTTTACTTGGCAAAACCAACAAAATTCATAATGAACACGAACACACACACACACACACACACACACAAACTACACTGTAAGAAAACAAACGGGTGATTCACACAAAAACTTCCAATTGGTCAAAACACATGAAAACATATTCAATCTCACCAGGAACCTGGGATACAAATTAAAACAAGATATTACTTCACACCCATCAAACTGTAAAAACCAAAGTCAAACCAAAACAACTATTAACAAGTTTGAGAGTAAAGAGGCAATATAATTGGTATAACCACTTGGGAGAAAATAAAAATCACATAGTAAAGGTGAATATGTATGTATGCTGTGACCCAGGAAGTCTACTGCCCCACACGGACCTCAGAGAAACTGTGATACACACACAAGGAGACACACCAGCACATCTACTCCAACACTCTTTCTAGTAGCTCAAAACTGCAAACTACCTAACTGCAGTATTAAGGAATTAAAATGTTTACTTGTATGAGATATATAGTGATTATAACAAATGTATCAACACAGTTAAATTCTTAAAAGAGAGTTGCAAAAGATACATATACCATTTAAAAGTTTAGAAAACACAAAAATGATAGCATATATTGTTTATAAATATGAAATACGGTATAAATGTTAAAAAAAAAAAAAAAAAACCTTCAAGCCGATTACCCAGGGAAAAATGGGAATGGGGCTCCAGCTGTAGATGTAACTATTTCATTCTTATAGAAACACAAACGAAATGTGTTTACTCCTGGTGATATTTAGATTTCTATCGCATTTTATTTTATCCTGTGTGTCTGAAAATTTCAAATCAAAAAATATAATCTGATTTTGAAATCTAACTTAAAAATCATCAAGAAAGATCATTCTTACAGATTGATGAAACCAGGAGCTGGTTTGTTGAAAAGACCAACAAAATTGATAAACCATAACCTACATACATCAGAAAAAAAAGAGAGAGAGAAAGAAGGTGAAAGAGAGGACTCAAATAAACCAAATCAGAAATGAAACAACTGACACCACAGAAATACAAAGGATTATAAGGGATTATGAAAAATTACATGCCAACAAACCTAGAAGAAATGGATAAATTCCTAGAAACATATAACCTCCCAAAACTGAATGAGAAAGGCAATTTGAAAATTACCAGCAATGAAATTGAATCATTAATCAAAAAACTCTTAAACAAAAGTCTAGGACCAGATGAATTATACCAATTAGTTAAAGAGTCATACTTACATCAAACTTTTCCAAAAATAGAAGAGGAAGAAAAAATTAAAAAAAAAAAAAAAAGAGGTTAGAGTGGGAGAGAGCCAAAGCATAAGAGACTCTTAAAAACTGAGAACAAACTGAGGATTGATGGGGGTGGGAGGGAGAGGAGGGTGGGTGGTGGGTATTGAGGAGGGCTCCTTTTGGGATGAGCACTGGGTGTTGTATGGAAACCAATTTGACAATAAATTTCATATATTGAAAAAAAATAAAAAATAAAAAAATAAAATAAAGTTCTTTTGACAGGGGACCTCTGGAATAAGTTTAAAAGCTTTCTTAAAAAAGGCTGCCAGAGAGCCAGTAAAAGATAGTCTATTAGTGTCAACCTAATATTCCAATAAAAGATTCAAAAACTTTCAAAAAAAAAAAAAAATAGAAGAGGAAGAAAAGATTCCAAACCCCTTATATGAGGCCAGCATTACCCCGATACCAAAACCAGATAAAGACTACCAAAAAAAGGAACTACAGGCCAACATCCCTGATGAACACAGATGCAATACCATCAATAAAATATTAGTAAACTGAGTCCCACAATACATTAAACAAATTACTCACCACAATCAAACAGAATTTATTCCTGGGATACAAGGTAGTTCAAAATTTGCAAATCAACGTGATACATCACATCAACAAGAGAAAGGATAAAAACTATACAATCATTTCTACAGATGCAGAAAAAGCATTTGACAAAGTACAACATCCATTCGTGATAAAAACTCTCAACAAAGTAGGTTTAGAGGGAACATACCTCAACATAATAAAGGCCATCTATGAAAAACCCACAGCTAACATAATCCTCAACAGTGAAAGAGCTTTTCCCCTAAGATCAGGAACAAGACAAGGATGTCCACTCTCAGCACCTGTATTCACACAGTACTGGAAGTCCTAGCCACAGCAATCAGACAACAACAACAACAACAACAACAAAGGCAATCAAATTGGTAAGGAATAAGTAAAACTGTCACTATTTGCAAATGACATGATACTATATGTAGAAAACCTTAAAGGCTCCACCAAAAAACTACTGGAACGGATAAAATGGATTCAGTAAAGTCACAGGATACAAAATCAATATACAGAAATCTGTTGCATTCTATACACTATCAATGAAGTAGCAGAAAGAGAAATTAAGAAAAACAATCCCATTTACATCTGCACCAAAAATAATAAAATACCTAGAAATGTACTTAACCAAGGAGGTTACTCTTGGACTAAGAGTACTCTTGGAGGTATACTCTTCAGAGTATACTCTGAAAACTATAGAACAATGATGAAAGAAAATTAAGGCAACACAAACAAAGGGAAAGATATTTCATGTTCATGAACTGGAAAAACAAATACTGTTAAAATGTCCATACTACCCAAAGCAATCTACAGATTTAATGCAATTCCTATCAAAATAACAACAGCATTTTTCACAGAACTAGAACAAATAATCCTAAAATTTGTATGGAACCAAAGAACCCAAATAGCCAAAGCAATCTTGAAAAAGAAGAACAAAATTATAGGTATCACAACCCCAGACTTCAAGACATACCATAAAGCTGCAGTATTCAAAACACTATGTATGGTACTGGCACAAAAAATAGACACATAGATCAATGGAACCAAATAAAGAACCCAGAAACAAACCCATGAATAAACCCAATTCATCTTCAACAAAGGAGACAAGAATATGCAAAGGGAAAAAGTCTCTTCAACAAATGGTGTTGGGAAAACTGGACAGCTACATGCAAGAAGAATGAAACCACACCACTTTCTTATGCCATACACAAAAATAAACTCAAAATGGATTAAAACCCTAAAAATGAGACTTGAAACCATAAAAATCCTAGAAGACAGCACAGACAGTTATTTCTCTAATACTGGTGGTAGCAACATTTTTCTAGATATGTCTCCTGAGGCAAGGGAAACAAAAGCAAAAATAAACTATTGGGAGTACATCAAAATGCACAGTGAAGGCAATAATCAATAAAACTAAAAGGCAACCCACTAAATGGGAGAAATATTTGCAAATGTCAGATGTGGTAAAGGGTTGGTGTCCAAAATATATAAAAAACTTACACAACACCAAAAAAAAAAAACCCAAATAATATAATTTAAAAATGAGCAGAAGGCATGAACAGATTATCTCTCCAAAGAAAACATACAGATGGCCAACAGACACATGAAAGGATGCTCAACATCACCCATCATCAGGGAAATGGAAATCAAAATCGCAATGAGCTATCACCTCACACCTGTCAGAACAGCGAAAATCAAAAACACAAGAAACAACATGTTGGCAAGGATGTGAAGAAAAAGAAACCCTCGTGCACTGTTGATGGGAATGCAAACTAGTGCAGCCACTGTGGAAAACAGTATGGAGGTTCCTCAAAAAAGTAAAAATATAACTATCCTATGATCCAGTGTTTGCACTACAGGGTATATAACACAAAAACATTAATTCAAAGGGATACATATACACACCTATGTTTGTTGCAGCATTATTTACAAATAGTCAAACTATGGATACAGCCCAAGTGTCCACTAATTGATGAATGGATAAAGATATGGTAATATACACATAAGAGAATGTTAATTCAGCCATAAAAAAGAACGAACTGTTGCCATTTGCAACAACATGGATGGATATAGAGAGTATAGTGCTAAGTGAAATACATCAGTCAGAGAAAGACAAATACCATATGATTTCATTCACGTGGAATTTAAGAAACAAAGCAAATGAACAAAGAAAAAACTTAAATAGGGTCAAGACTGGAAAAGGATAGATTGGTCAGAGAACTACTACATCAATCCAAGTAAGATAAGACCATGAACATGGAAGGAGAGAAATCTATAATACATATACATAGGAATTAGGACCCACACAGTTATGAAAGACTGGTATGCTTATGAGTTATTTTCTTTAGGATCTCCCATGTTGTTGAAATGTTTGTGCATATCCATTAAACCACAGTTAAAAAAAAAAAAAATAGTCCTCTGATATGAGCTTGATTTTTAGTCTTTCTTCTAATTCAAGTTCAATTACACCACCTTCTAGTTAGGGAACTTAGGCTGCCTTTCTACAAAATTCTATAGTTAAAATCAAAGCCTGAGGAGCCTCTATCCAGAAGCTCTGCATTTCTATTACTAAATCTGATTCACCATATTATCTTATCTGTATTACTAATACAATGTACAAAAGACACATCCTTGTCAACCTGCACCAAACTTGTCACTTTCACTATTTGTGTATCACACAAAAGCTGGCAGCTTATAAACAAACTCTAAAATTCATCATCTCTAATCAACTGAAAATAATTCCACTGACATGGGCTGCAACTGTCATTAACATTGGATCCAAACACAATTTATAGGCAAAAACATAGCAAATTCCAAAAAGACATGTAAGAACACTTAAGATAATGAGTTAACCCTACTGAACAACAATGTTCTGATACATATAATTTGAATCTGAGAGTATCCTTTCATCAAAACTAAGATTTCAGATGATTTCATCTAATATATGTGTGTATGCCTTCACCTTCCCACACATTCATGAGAATGTATAGACAGATGACAACCAAAACAGTCCCCGCTCTGATTAAGAAAAAGAATGCAGGCCCAGAGGTCCACCAGGTCACCACTCCAATTCCAATCACAAAGCACTTCAGTGAGACCCTAGGACACAGAGAAACACCGTATGAAATGTACTGCTCTCAGAAAATTAACAAAAATATGCTAAGCCTCAGCACCCATTTTATATATATAGGTATAGTTTTTTTGTTGTTTGTTTGAATATTAAGGTAATGCAAGTTTTAGAACTGAGTACTAGTTTCTTTCAGGGTTGTCTGCTTATCCGTGTAAACTGCCTAAGAGAGACTTAAAAAAAAAAAAAAAAAGGAAGGAAGAAATAAAACAATGTCCTTTCCTTACCCTCTACTCTACTTAATGCTTATAGAGAGCTGCTTTTCAGTTTGTAATACCAAGGTCATCAACCTTCAGAAACTCCACACATATCTATTCATTTCATTTGGGAAAAGAAAAAAGTTTGTTCCTATTAATTTTGAAATAGAGAAAAATTCTTATCTTTTTTGAGAATCATTCATTTTTTAAGGCAAAGATGTAGGTCTTACAACTTTGGCTGTCTGGCTGATAACAGCATTTTGTATAGAAGTGTGATAGAGATACTCTTTCTGGGTATCACTGAGCATAATCCAGTTAGCTATTACTATTGACTGTCATCATTTTCATGTTTCTTTTCTTTTTAGTCCTTTATAGAACGATTTTCCTCTTGTTCCTGCTCCTAACCTTTGCCCTGCCTTTGTCTTTTGTTAGATTAAGTCAGATGCAACTAACTCTGATCTTTGGCTTAGATACATGAACAACTGCGCAGCTATTCTCTAGTAGTTATATGAAATGGTCAAATTTTAGACTTAGAACAGATCTGGGATTAGCCCTGTGACCTTGGTAAAGTCATTTAATCTCTTTTGAGCCTGAATCCCCATAACTGTAATAAGAATACCACTTACGTCAAATTCATATAAAGTACTCACTACACTTTAAGTACTTAATAAACATATCCCTATCATTTTCCTTCTCTATCATTTTCTTTCCCTATCATTTTCTTTCTTTCCTCCACCAATCCCCAGAGTAGCTGCTATATCTCTGGTCTTTAAGAACCTATGGAAGGGCAGACTTTGGAAGGAAGAAAAAAAAAAAAAAATCCTTCTCGATCATATCAAGATGTCTCAGGTAGCAGTAGCCAAGAAGGGGACAGAAAAGAGGTAGGAAGAGGAGGCCAGGGCTCCAAACACTATTCAACCAGAAGAGCTCTGCCTGTCCTAAGATTTCAGTATACCACAGGCTGCATTTGGTTAAATGGATCCAGTGGCTTTTAACAAATTAATTCTGAAAAATCACCACTGCTGACAACTCCACTTTTCCCCAACATATACACACACACACACAAAAACCCTGCACGTTCAAGAGCCGCTGAAATGACAGTCTTCTACAGTGGTTAATTTCTTCCCTATCAGAGAGTTTCCCCAGCACATAGCCCCCACAGCCACCTCTCATCTGTCAAAAGTAACCAGGACTGTTCAAGGCCCTAATCAATTCTTTCCGCTACTGCAAAAAGGGAAATTTTTTGAATGCTACTAGGGAGGTCTCAAATAGGAGAAGGGTGGAATAACTAATCATGGCAAGGAAAGGATTGCAGATGGGCATCAGGAACAACTGGAACCACACATTCACGCAGCCAAGACATTTGTCAGACAAGGTATCATTTTCTCTCAATGCAGTCCAGCTTTCTTCAAAGAGTGGCAAATATGGACAGCTCTCAAGTACAGCATCTTTCTGCATCTATCACCACAGAAGGATGATTCTCTTCCCTGGTTTTAGTTAAAAACTCCCAGGGAATTCTGACTGGCCTATGGAAAGGGAGGTGGGGGGTGACCAAGTAGTAGAAAACTCTGGGCAGTCCCATTAGAACTATGTGGTGAGGTACAGAAAGATGGAGAGATGGAATCCAAAAGTAAGGTGGTACTGTTACCCAAGGCACCAATAAGGTAGGTATGCAAAACAATGTATCTATTGTAGTGGGATGGTAGAAAAAGCAGTCTTGGGAATCAAAGAGATCTTGGTTAAAATCCTTACTTGATCCACTAGTCAGCAATAAACCTGGGCAAGTAACAATCTCTGAATCAGTTTCCTCATCTATAAAATGAGACTAAAGTAAGATTTAGAAAAAAAATTCACAAAATTCCTAGTATAGTTCCAGTATACAATAGGTATAAAGATGTGTTTTACTAGTTCACTAATTCATTAAATCTCACTTTTAATTTTTTTTTTAACGTTTATTTATTTTTGAGACAGAGAGAGACAGAGCATGAACGGGGGAGGGGCAGAGAGAGAGGAAGACACAGAATTGGAAGCAGGCTCCAGGCTCTGAGCCATCAGCCCAGAGCCCGACGCGGGGCTTGAACCCACGAACCGTGAGATCGTGACCTGAGCCAAAGTTGGACGCTTAACCGACTGAGCCACCCAGGCGCCCCTAAATCTCACTTTTAGTAATAATTACCTAAATGTTTGCACACTCATTGTATTAAAGTGTTTATGAAAGTTCTTGGTATATTGACAGGTATTCTTCATTTAGCATCACAGAAATTCAGGGGAATCAATCTGATGTTTGATTATCTCCAGGAAGAAGTATTGTAGGCCACCTCTAAATCAGGATAATTCTTCTTTACAGTGAACTGAAATCACTTCCTACAGTTTTCACCCACTAGTTCTTAGTCTGACATATGATAAATTCATTCCTGCTTCTACACAGCACACCTCCAAATATATGAGGAAGTCATGATGCCTCCCATTCTCCTATCTAGGATAATTTTCCCAGCTATACATTCCCATTTGCCTTATTCATTTCATATACTCAATTTCAAGTGTACCTCCCCTCTGAACATGCATCTATAGCCAGAAATGTGATAATTCAGGTGTGGAATAGTCAGAATTGAGGCCTCCTTGTCATTTCCCTTGCACCAATGACTACACTTCTTTTTGTCACATATGTTGATAAGCCAGTAAGATGTACCTCACCACATCCCACCTTCCATCAACAATATGTTATTGGAATTAATTTTTGGATGGAAACATAGGATCTTACACTTCTCCCTATTCAATTTCTCTTTGATTCAGCTGATCACATCAGCCTGTCAAAAATCAATCTTCTTAGCTTAATATGTCATCATATATCTTTATTCATCTTAGTTGATATTGATATTAGCAATATTTCTGGGTCTCTTCCTTCCAAGTTATGGTAGAATTACACCCAAGTTGGATGTGGTCATACAACTTGCTTTGATCAATTAAATATGAGTTGAAGTGATATGACAGAAGACTTTGAGGGTTGATAAGTAATTCATCAGGTTCCCTTTCTCCTACCACAAATACAAGTTGATGTTCCACAAGTTAAAAACTCCAGACCAGGTTCCTGAATGAGGACAACACAAAGCAGAGTACTCTGCTGACCTGAGAATGGACATGTTATACAAGCAATAAATAAATCTCTAATTTTGGGGGCACTGGGTGGCTCAGTGGGTTTAAGTGTCCAATTCTTAATTTCGGCTTAAGTCATGATCTCATGGTTCATGGGACTGAGCCCCGTATCGGGCTCTGCGCTGATGGCACAGAGCTTGCTTAGGATTCTCTGTCTCCCTCTCTCTCTGCCCCTGGCCCCCAACTCTCTCTCTCTCTCTCTCTCTCTCAAAAATAAATAAACAAAAGGGGCGCCTGGGTGGCTCAGTCGGTTAAGCGGCGACTTCGGCTCAGGTCATGATCTCGCGGTCCTTGAGTTCGAGCCCCGTGTCGGGCTCTGTGCTGACAGCTCAGAGCCTGGAGCCTGTTTCAGATTCTGTGTCTCCCTCTCTCTGACCCTTCCCTGTTCATGCTCTGTCTCTCCCTGTCTCAAAAATAAAACGTTAAATAAATAAATAAATAAACAAACATAAAAAAATAAATCTCTTATTTTTAAGCTACTGAGATTTAGGCATTATTACTACAGCAAAATCTAGCCCACCCTCGCTAATTCATTATCCCTCCCATATCAAATTTGCTATCAGCAAATTTGAGGAGTATGCCTTAAATCTCTCGTATTCCATTTAAGATAGCAAGCTTCATACACAAAGAGTTAGGCTCAATGAATTTAGGCTAATTCTTAATGATTAGTGCTTCACCTGTCCTGAAAACAAGTAACTCTTTAAATAATTTATTCTAGAATCTCACTTGAGAGCCACATCAAGGTTTATAATCTTCTTACCCCTTTTGAAAAATATAGTAACCTTTCCTTGTCTCTAGTTTTCAGGCACTTCCTTTCTTAACCACACAAGACCTGAAAACATTAAATTAGAGAATTCATTTTCAAATTCTTACAATCCAAGAATATAATTAATTGTATCAAGAACAAATAATTGCTATTTTTAATCATCTCCCTGGGTTTCATTTCCCTCATTCTATTACCTCTCACTATTTTGCTTTAACCCAAAGACTGAACTTGATGCATATGGCCAATCAGAGCAATCTTTTCCTTCCAATGTAATATTCATGTCTTTCCACACTAGGCTGTTTTCACTCTCCTGTGCTAGTCACTCATTGCTTAAAATCTACTCAACTCTTACCTAGTACCTACTATATATTATGCAACTACTTGGTCTGGGACATGATCTCTACCCTCAAGGAACTTACAGTTAAAAATGTCAACCAAACACTAGAAAAGTGTGTAAGAATCATAATATGAGGTGTCTTGAATATTCTACTTAAGTAGCATAATATAGTGCCTAGGAACATAAAGTTTGAAATCAGACAATCCTGCATTTAGGCCCCGGTCTCAGCTTCCTCATCTATAAATCTGAGATAATTAACAGCAAGGCCTATTTAAAGAATTCAATCAGGGGTGCCTGGGTGGCGCAGTCGGTTAAGCGTCCGACTTCAGCCAGGTCACGATCTCGCGGTCCATGAGTTCGAGCCCCGCGTCAGGCTCTGGGCTGATGGCTCAGAGCCTGGAGCCTGTTTCCGATTCTGTGTCTCCCTCTCTCTCTGCCCCTCCCCCGTTCATGCTCTGTCTCTCTCTGTCCCAAAAATAAATAAATGTTGGAAAAAAAAAAAAAAGAATTCAATCAGGGGCGCCTGGGTGGCTCAGTCAGTTAAGCATCCAACTTTGGCTCAGGTCATGATCTTGCAGTCTGTGAGTTCGAGCCCTGCATCAGGCTCTGTGCTGACAGCTTGGAGCCTGGAGCCTGCTTCGGATTCTGTGTCTCCCTCTCTCTCTGACCCTCCCCCACTCACACTCTGTCTCTCTCTCTCTCTCAAAAATAAATAAACATTAAAAAAAAAATTTAAGGAATTAAATCAGACAACATATGTAAGGGACTTAGCTGTTATTTAATGCTAATATTATCCCGAAGATAATGGCTAGTAAATGAAAAACTGACACACTGATACGACTAATCATATTCATATGTTAGAAATATTATGCTCTGGATTCAGTAGCCAGAATAAATTAAAGTATGAGTCTAAAGTCCAGAAAGATAGTTACAGGCTATTGCAGTAATCAATGGTTCAGATAGAATAAGAGAAAAATTAGTAAAAAGGTTTTAGTCCTGGCTCTGATAATTAACACTACAATCTTGTGTAAAGCTAACATTGTCTCTAGGCCTCAGTTCTCTCATCTAAGATTTTACCTACATGATTAAAGTTCATTTCCAGTGTACAATGTGCTTTTAATGACCTTACATTTTATATATCTATAATGTCAGTTTTAGGCATCTCTTACACAAATATCTTTAACAACAAAAACTCCAAAGAACAATTAGATGCTAATTAGATACTAATTAGTTACCTTTAAAAGCAAGCAGAAAACAAAAAATGTGCAAAAAGTCAGGGACTGGAAGATTAACTGCCTATGTGATTAGGCTTTCTGAGACAGCAAAACAAAAACAAAACAAACCCCGTTTTAAATCTATAATCTATTTTCTTTGCAATGTAGGCAGTCTTTATCACTCTGTAAATAAAACCCCCAAGCTTTTCAATGGAACAAAACAGAAAACTTTCAAGATATATTTTCCATAGTAGGTCTTTGGATAAAAAGGTTTCTAAATAAATCAACTAATATCATATCCCATTTAATTTCTCCATCAGTTAAAAGTAATACACACGAAAAAAGAAAAGGCATCCAAACTGGAAAGGAAGAAGTAAAATTAGCCCTGTTCACAGACAACATGACTTTACAAATAGAAAAACCCGAAGATTACACACAACCCTATATATATTAGAACTAGTAAGTGAATGCAGCAAAGTTGCAGGATGCAATATCAACATACAAAAATTAGTTGTCTTTTAATACAATAACAACAACCCAAAAAGGAAATTAAAAAAATAATTCCATTTACAACAGCATCAAAAAGAATGAAATACTTGGGAATAAATTTAACCAAGGAGGCAAAAGATCTGTACACTGAAAACTACTTTAACACTGCTGAAAGAAATTAAAGACAACACAAATAAATACAAACATAATCTCTGTTCATGAATTGGAAGACTTAATTTTGTTAAAATTTACATAGAGAAATCTACAGACTCAATATAATTCAAAATAATATATTGAATATAATCCCTATCAACATCCCAACAATGCTTTTTATAGATTAAAAAAAAAATCCATCCTAGGGCGCCTGGGTGGTTCAGTCAGTGAAGTGTCTGACTCTTGATTTCAGCTCAGGTCACAATCTTAAGGTTCCTGGGTTCCAGCCCTGTGTCAGGCTCTGCAGTGACAGTGTGGAGCCTACTTCGGATTTCTCTCTCCTTCTCTCTCTGCCTCTTTCAAAAATAAAATAAATAAATCCATAAATCTTAAAAAAAAAAAAATCCATCCTAGACTCCATATGGAATCTCAAGGGACTCAATAGCTAGAACAATCTCAAAAAAAAATTTTTTTAGAAGTTTCACATGTCCTGATTTCATAACTTTTTACAAAAGCCACAGTAATCAAAACAGTGTGGAACCGGCCATTAAGACAGGCATGCAGACCAAAAGAACAGAGCCCAGAAATAAACCTTCCCATACATATATGATCAAATGATTCTAACAAGGGTGCCAAGACCATTCAGTGAAGGAAAGGACAGTCTTTTCAACAAGTGGTGTTGGGAAAACTGCATAACCATAAGCAAAAGAATGAAGTTGGAACCTTACCTCACACCATATACAAAATTTAATTCAAAATGGATCAAAGACTTATACACAAGAGCTAAAATTATGAAAAAATCCTTAGAAGAAAACAGGGGGAAAACTTCATGACAATGGATTTGGCTATGACAAAAGCACAGGTAACAAAAGAAAAAATAAACTGAACTTAATCAAAATTTAATATTTTGTGCAGGAAATAGTAAAATTTTCACTAGCAATGGAGTGAAAAAGAAACCTACTGAAAGACAGAACATATCTGCAAATCATGTATCTGATAAGAAGTTAATATCCAGAATATATAAAGAACTCCGACAGTTCAAAAACAGTTAACAGCCCAATTAAATAATGGGCAAATGGCAATAAGCACATGAAAAGATGCTCAATATCACTAGTAGGGAAATGCAAATGAAAACCACAAAATACCACTTCATACACATTAGAATGGAAATTACAGAAAAAAAAGAAAAAAGAAAATAACAAATGTTGCCAAGGATGCAGAGAAAGTGAAACTCTCATGCATTGTTGGTGAGAATGTAAAATGGTACAGCCATTAATGCACAGATTACAGTACGGTATTTCCTCAAAAATTAAACACAGAATTACCATACGATCCAACAATTATAGTTTTACAGATATACCCAAAAGAACTGAAAGCAGGAACTGAAACATATTGATATGTACTAGGTCATTATTCACCAAAAGCCAAAAGGACACTTAGGAAATAACCCAAGTGTCCACAGATGGATTAAACAGACACACAAAATGTGGCACATACATACGCTGAAATATTATTCAGCCTTAAAAAGTAAAGATATTTTGGGGTGCCTGAGTGGTTCAGTGGGTTAAGCGTCCAACTTTGGCTCAGGTCATGATCTCATGGTTCGTAAGTTTGAGCCGCATCTTGGGCTCTGTGCTGACAGCTCAGAGCCTGGAGCCTGCTTTGGATTCTGTGTCTCCCTCTCTCTCTAGCTCTCCCCCACTCTCTCTCTCTCTCTCTCGCTCTCGCTCTCACTCTCTCAAAAATAAACATTTTTTTAAAAAAAGTAAAGATATTTTGACATATTGACATATTTGACATAAAGATATTTTGACGTAACATGGATAAACCTTGAAGACATTATGTTAAGTAAAATAAGTCAATCACAAAAGGATAGGGCATTTTTTTTTCCTTCTGCAATTATCATTTTATTTTCATTGAGCAATAGAGTCACATCTTTTTAAATAATCAGAACTGTATTAAAAGAGCATAAATTGAGTGGCAACTGCATGGCTTAGTCGGTTAAGGATCTGACTAGTGATTTCTGCTCAGGTCATGACCCTGCAGTTTGTGAGATCAAGCCCTACATTGGGCTCCACACTGCCAACACTTGGGATTCTCTCTCCTTCTCTGTCTGCCTGCCCCCTGCTTGTGTTTGCTCTCTCTCTCAAAATATATAACCCACACACATACAAAAGGGCAAAAATTGAGAAAGCTCATTCCCACCACTGCCCTCCCACCTTCCTGCCTCTATAATCACTTTTCTTGGTTTCCTGTTTTACCCTTCCAGTGTTCTTATTTATGCAGATACAAGGACGGGGGATTTTTTGACAAACCTCATTTTGTTCAGGGGTTGGGGGATAAAGTGAATGAAAAGTTAACATTCAATGTGTATGGAGTTTCATTTTGTGAAGATTAAAAAGTTGCGGAGGAGCTAGATGGTAATGACGGCTGCACAATGTGAATGTATTTAATGTCAATGAATTGTACACCTTAAAATGGTTTAAATGATAAATTTTATATATGTATATTTTACCACAATAAAAAATATAAATAATGTTTTGTTTTTACATAAATAAATAATTTACAGTTTAGGATAATATGTATTTTTGTTTAATTTTAGAATAAGAATTTTTTTTAACACCTGAGGGAAGAAAATAGTATTGATGGATTCTATTGCACACACACAAAATTTATTTTTTTTTTTTTAATTTTTTTTTCAACGTTTATTTATTTTTGGGACAGAGAGAGACAGAGCATGAACGGGGGAGGGGCAGAGAGAGAGGGAGACACAGAATCGGAAACAGGCTCCAGGCTCTGAGCCATCAGCCCAGAGCCTGACACGGGGCTCGAACTCACGGACCGCGAGATCGTGACCTGGCTGAAGTCGGACGCTTAACCGACTGCGCCACCCAGGTGCCCACACACACACAAAATTTATAAAGACCTGTGCCTCTAAAAATCTCTTATCACTGTTCAGTTAGAATAAAAAATATAAATCTAAAATGAGAAAGTAGAGAGTATAAAAGAAAAAAAATAACATGGAATTTATAACAGTACCTCCTTAAATGTTTCCAAAAAGTACACCAGTAATTAGAAAAAATCTATTCCCTTTTTTTTTTTTTTTATTTCAAGAGAAACAGAGGCAGTGCAAGTGTGGGGAGGCAGAGAGAGAATCCCAAGTAGGCTCCGTACTACCAGCACAGAGCCTGACGCAGGCTCAAACTAACAAAACTGTGAGATCATGACCTGAGCCAAAATTAAGTCAGATGCTTAACCAACTGAGCCACCCAGGTGCTTCAGAAAAAAAAATCTTTGTTCCAAGGTGAAACGTGGGGGGTTTTTTTTGTTTGTTTGTTTCTGTTTTGCTTTTTTGAGAGAGAGAGAGACAGCAAGTGCGCTGTAGGGTAGGGGCAGAGGGAGACGGTGCAGGGGGGAGAGAATCTCAAGCAGAGCCTAATGTGGAGCTTGACCCTGTGACCAACCATATTATGAACTGAGCCAAAATCAAGAGTTGGACACAACCGACTGAGCCAACCAGGAGCCCCCAAGGCAAGATTTTTTTTAAAAACAGAATTTCCTCACATTTAACTAGTGAAAAACATCCAAGTATACAAATATCGATGTTAGTATTATTTCTACTAGGACTTGAGAAAAAAACAAATTATGATCTTTTCCTAATACTCTAGTTCTTAATCCCTGCTAAGAAATGATTAGGGGTCATAAACCCACGATGAACTAAATAAAGTACTACATATAAAAAAGTATATACTTTTTTATATTTTATATACTTTATAATTAATATTTTATATTAATACTTTATTATACTTTATAATAATAAACTTATTAATATTAAGTTTATTAATATCTGGGGGGGGAACCACTGCCTATAAGTTTTTAACTTGACCCCTGACAAATTTTCCTTCCTGATTTCTTCTGAATCTTCTACAGCTTTGCACACCACACTGCACTTATTCACAGACTTCACAGATATTTCTCAAAGTCTTACCTAAACAAGCCAAACTAACCCTCTACAAAGGTTTAACCAGACCAGGATTTTAAATCAAAGTATTCCTGATTAATGTACAGATTAAAAAAAAAAAAAATCCATGGAAAGTCTCTTTTCTTCTAAATTACTTTCAGTAAGGTTCTCCCAAATGTTGCCTGAAATAAATTCCATAGTAACCCACCAACAATTCACTCAACCCACAGAGCTTATTTTCAGTGTTTACAGAAACAGATGACCTATTATTTCTTTATGGTCAGATAAAGCTATAGTGCATGTCGATAATTAAAATGATTCTATCATAACCCCTTTTCATGAGCATGCAATCTCTTATATGTAAAGTGCTTGCTCAATCTTATCCTGTTTCTCTGAGACTCTCATACAATGCTTTTTCTATAATCATTTGCCTAGAAACTTCTAGAAAATAATTTATTTACCATTTCCTGCAATTCTTTTTGTCATTCTTCCAGATAGAATTCTCCACTCATCTGATCTAGAAATAATATTTTCCTAGCCATATGAAATCAGAATGTAACCATGATAAATTCTATGTATTTTGCACATTAAAAATATAATCAGGTAAAAGTAAAAAGCCAGAACTTTCTGCCAAAGCCCAAGGAATTTAAACCTGCTAGCCTGTGGTAGAGACACAAACTTAGGTTCGACAATATCTATGGGATGAATCTCAGGAAGTCATGTGTTCAAAAAATTTTGGCCTCAACACTCCTTCACACTTTTAAATTACTGATGAACCTGAAGAGTTTTGTCTGTGAAAGCTATTTATGTTGATGTCTCCTATACTCAAAATTAAAACTGAGAAATTGTTTAAATATTTATTTGAATTCACTTAATACATTACAAATCAATACAAATAACTGTATGAAAGTTTTAAAAATCAGTAGGAAGAGTGGCACTGTTTTACATTTTTACAAATCACTTTAATGTCTAGCTTCATAGAAAATAGCTGTAGTCTCATATATGCTCTTTCAATCCATGAGAAATTATCCTGATTCAAGTAATATGAAGAAAATCTGTACTCATAACTAGACAGAAAATGTTAGCATATTTTAAAAGCCTTTTCAGATAATTATGGGTATCTTCCTTTGATTTTACATCAAAACTTGTCAAGTAGGATCTATTAAAGGCTAGTTGCAATGTGAAATATAAAACTATTATCCACAAACTTTTCATACTTCTCACATGAAATCCATACACTCTGAATATATCTGACCCATGAGTGTTTTTATAACATCACAAATCAGTCCTTAAGAAAATACTAGTTCATGGAGTTATTCAGGTCTTCCAACCCTTGACACATTTCATTATCTACAATATCAAAAAGTTACCCTTATTAAAATAATTACTAACATTATCAGAAGCCTTTCAAGTACTGTGAAGGTGCTAAACTCAAGGAGAACAATACAGATTCTCTCAACATCTGATTTCTTTCCGGAAAACTCAAATTTTATTAATAGTAACAAATATTGACAACTGCTTTCCTCGAAATGACGTCTCCTTTGTTCCTTTTCAAGAAAATATTTGCCAAATATCCAACTCTGAATAACCAGTCTGTCAATTCCTCTTTCAAGTAAAAAGGGATTTATTTCATAGAAAATGCCTAGTTCAGCTGGCAAGTCCATCCCCAAAGTGCTTTTCCTGTGCAGTACATACCCATTTTACCATACAGATGTTCAAGACTCAAGAATAATAAAATTAAATTATACTTAAAAACATTCTTAAGGGAAATGGGCGGTTTTTGTTTTGTTTTGGTAAACTCTGAGTGCATGGCAGTAAAGGATACAGACGACTAGACAGATTGGTGCCACTGGTGAGATTCTTAAAACAGTTATCAGCAGTTTTACTCACCATGACTTTTGTACCATTAGTTCAAATGTTAACAAAGTAAAAGGGGCACATAATATTTTACTGTTACTATGAGAACAGTTTTGATCTCAGGGACTCCCAGAGGTCCACGAAGCACACTTTGAGAACCACAGATTTATATGTACCAACACGTCTCTAAGATATAAGATCTAGGTATAAACTACTGATCAATAACAGAACATCCTAAACTAGCCCCCTAAGAATCACTCGGATAGCTGTTTCCAAAGAAAGAAAAAAAACAGCAGGCCCAAAGTGTGCAGTAAAGGCTTCACCTTGCAAAAAAAGATTTGGCCTTTCCCCAGCTTCTAGAAGGTAACCTCTAAGCCCTTGGAATGTCCTGTTTGGCAAAAGTGTCTCTGTTTACCTGGAGAACATGGGCCACAACAAATAGTCTAATAATGTGATTTATGGTGAAGGATTTAGGCCATGCAGTATCAGCCTGACCTCTTCCTTAAGACTGAAGACTATGTGACTGACCCCCAGTAAAAAGCCTGGACCCTAAGGCTCAGACAGGGTGGCAACACTCCTAATTGCTAATACTCCATGTAGGTTGTCATACATTGTTGCTGGGGGAAATAAGCACTGCCCACATGACTCCACTGGGAGAGAACAACCAAAAGATCATATCTGGAACTCACCTACTCTGGTCTGTGTGCCTTTACCCATTCCTGGTTTTAATCTATATCCTTTCACTGTAATAAATCATAACCATGAATATAAAAGCTTTGCTGAGTTCTTGGAGTCCTCCTAGCAAATTACTGAAGCTGATAGCGGTCTTAGGGACCTCCCAAACTAGCACAAGGTTAGTTACAATCAAACTCCTGAGTATATAAAAGTCAAGCCCACACCTATAGATTTTTCTACACAAGATACTCAGTTTTGCCCAGGGCCAAAACCTGGTGTGTATGTGTGGATGTACGCACATGCAAGCTCCACGGGCTCCCTAACTGCCAAACTCCAAGGTAACTACCAATGTTTTCTCCAAGCAGCCTGTTTAAAGAACAGCTTCTCAACCTCTGCAACGTTGACATTTCAGAACAAACGATTCATTGTTAGGACTGGATGTCCTGTTCATTGTTGGACATTTAGTAGTACCCTGACCTCTATCCAATATATGCCAGTATTATCCTTTCCCCCTGCCCAGTTATATCAAAAATGTCTCTAGTCATTGTATAATACACCTACCCCTCCTACTGGGAATCACTTTTTTAAAGGAAAATCATCTAGGAAGAGTGTCCTTGCCGTTTTTTTAATGTTTATTTATTTTGAAAGAGAGCATGCTCGCACATGCACACACAAGCAAGGGAAGGGCAGAGACAGAGGGAGAGAGAGAATCCCAAGCAGGCTCTGTGCTGACATGGCAGAGCCTGAGGCAGGGCTTGATCTCACAAACCATGAGATCATGACCTGCACCAAAACCAAAAGTCAGATGCTTAACTGACTGAGCCACCCAAGTGCCCCTTCTTTTCGTGCTTTTAAAAAAAAGGAATAAATTTCATTTTAGCTCTATCTTCTCATCCTCCTCTAAACTTAATTGTTTGATGATGGAAAGCAACTGTCCATTCTGAGTCTTACCTGCAAACAATACTTGGAAAACAGTTCTAAACTAAACTCTTCCTTCTAGGGAACTCAGTCACAGGTTTCCAATTTCAAGAGTGAAGGATGCCTCTAACAGTGATCTTTTAGTAAAGGTACATATAAATCTTCTGTACTTCATACACATTACTGCACATAAGAGAACGAAGATATAGGCAGTGTTTCTCAACCTTGGGAATGCACTTCAAAATAAGTGGAGATGCTTGTCTTTAAAAATATAGGTACCAGCATCCCATTCCAGATACACCTAATCAGAATCCATTATTAATCCAGCAATTATTTGAGTGTCCACCATATATGCAAAGCATTACTATTAGGTAATGGGGATATGACAATAAATAACAGACAGATATGGTTCTTACTCTCTACAAGCTTGCATTCCAATATAGAGAGAGACACACCATAAACATGTAAACAAATAAACAGAATTATTTCAGAAAGTGCTACAGAGAAATAAAACAGTATAATGGGACCAATTTCCTGCATTCCCACCAATATTAGTCAAGATATTATCGAAGTATTGAATGTGATAGGTAAAAACGTTATTTTTGCATGCTAGTATTTAAGAAAGCCTGTGACATAATTATATGGCTAAACTCCTTGCTATGTGATTGGTGCTGGGCAAAACTGTGGCCCTTATTCTTTGGGAAATTATAAGCTCAAGACTAAACAGATAAGTTTCCTTGTAGTTTCAATTCTAACTTCCATCAGTTAAATGAAAACAGTATTTTCGACTCTTGAAAAATATAGTTTATTGACTTTATGAGTAAGGAGAAAAAGAGCTCCTGCATTCCTAAAACCTACTGCAGGCAATAAGTGAGAGTAGTCCAGAAACAAGGTCGTCTCCTGCACAAGTTATTCAAAGGTGAAAACAAATTGACAAGTTGACAATCACAAGGATAGTTTAGAATAGAATCTGAGAAGACTGGAGAAGGGGATTTATTTTTCCTTTCATTTTATACTTCTGGAAAGAACTGGTAGCAAAAACCTAGAATGAATAAACTTTCTGCTCTTTAATTTTTCCTAACAAGTACTATATAAAAGAAAACATATAGTGTGTGTGTGTGTGTGTGTGTGTGTGTGTGCGCACCAAATAAAACAAAGATCAAACACTTCCCTGTCATAGAAAAACTACTAAAAGATACAGCTTAGGTATACCCAGCTTTAAGAATAAAAAGAGAGAGAAGAAAAAAAAAAGGTCAGATCCCACAAGATGTGTCTATGTTTCAATATACACTCCATTCCATATACACAAAAGGTAAGCAATCTGTTCATCCTGTAACAGTGGTTCTCAAACTGTTGTTTCACAAACTTCACAGACTGCTCCCATGGTCCCTACTCTACAAACTATATTACTCTGTCACAAATCCATAAATATTTTATGACTGCAAGGAAGTAGTTACTTGGATATAAACAGCATTTAATTGCTCAAAAGAACAAAGAAGGAATTCCAGAGAAAAAGGCAGATTTACTTTCCTCTTACAGCCCACGGTTTGTCACTGCCATCTCTAAACAAGCATTCAGAATCCAGTCTTTGCAAAGTCCTTTCCTCAAGGCCCAAGTATGACGTAAGGATTCTATATAAAATCTTCCAATAGTTGCTCCCCACAGCTATAAGGTTCAAGTTCCATAGCTTAGAACATAAGATACTCCAGGAATTGACCCCTACATACTTCCCCCCTCCAGCCTCATCTCCTGCCAACCTTTCTCAATCCTCACTCAACTAATACCAGTGTGTAAGATAAGGCATATGAGTCTCCAACTGAAAAGATGGGAGAGGGGCTCACTAATACTTACATGTATTCTTTGAAAGATATAGATGTAAGCCAAATACGAAAGGAAGTTATTCAGGATGAAAGGAAGTGATAACAGATAGTAATTCAGAATCCATATGAAAAATAAACACCGGCACAGATGATTACAAGTAAAGGAAAAATGGCTATAAATACATTAAAAAGAAATGTTTTACTATATTGATTTAAAAAGTAACTGTATAAAACAATTATAAAATGGCTTATAACATATAAAGATGTAGCATCTCTGACAATAATAACACAAAAAGGAAAAAGGGAATGAAGCTACACTGGAGGAAGGAAATGACGACGCCAGAAGGTAACTCAAATCCACAAGAAGAAACAGAGATCAGAAATGGTAAACACCATGTGTAACATACATTTACAAAAGACTATAAATATTTTACTCTTTTCTTCTCTTCTTTAAAAGACATACATTGTTGGGGCACCTGGGTGGCTCAGTTAAGTGTCCAACTTTGGCTGAGGTTATGATCTCACAGCTCCTGAGCCCAAGCCCCACATCAGGTTCTATGGTGACAGCTCAGAGCCTGGAGCTTGCCTCCAATCGTGTCTCCTTCTCTCTCTGCTCCTCCCCCACACACATTCTGTCTCTCAAAAATAAACATTAAAAAAACCTTGAAAGACATACATTGTTAAAAAATAATAAAAACATAAAAGACATATATTGTTTAAAGCAATAATTAAAACACTGTATTGTCCACTTTATTACATAAGTGAACTTATTATATACTGAGCATCATTAGTATTAATCTGAAGTAGACTGTGATAAATTCTAAGGTATGCTGTAATCCCTAAAACAAACACTAAGAAAGGTATAAAATCATTATTGCACTATATGCTAACCTGGATGTAAATTATGAGTATTTTTAAAAAAAGGATTGGGAAAAAAAAGGAAAGTATAATTTTAAAAAGTTATAAAATTTAAATGCTAAAAAGAAAACACAAAGGTGATAAAAGAGAAACAAAAAAAATACATGAGGTATACAAAAACCGAAAAGCAAAATGGGAGATGCAAACCCAACTATTTCAAAAATAATATGAAACAGGAAAGGATTAAAGAGTCCATTAAAAAGACATATCTGTTACATGGATAAAAAAGCAATACCCAAATATATGCCATCTACAAGATACATTTTAGATTCAAAGGCACAAATATATTAAAAGGATGGAAAAAGATATAACATGCAAACAATAACATCAGAACTGGAGTAGCTCAAAAAATATCTGACAAAATAGACTTCAGTAAAAAAAAAAAAAAAAAAAAAAAAAAAAAAAGTTGCTTGAGACAAAGAGGGCTATTTTTTTTCCAAAGAGGGTTATTTTATAATATTAAAAGCATCAATTTAACAGGAAGATATAGTAAATGTAAACATATTCACCTAACAAAATAACCCAAAATAAGGTAAGCAAAAAATGAAAGAAATGAAGGAAGAAATAGGCAATTAAACAACAGAACAAGTAAACAGGAAATCAGGAAGAATACTGAATTTAAACAACACTATTGACCAACTTGACCTTACCAACATATGTGGAAGGCTCTACCCAGCAACAGCAGAATTCACATTCTTCTCAAGCATGCACAGAACATTCTTTTTGATACATCATATGCTAGGTCCATAAAACAAATCTCAAATTTTAAAAATTGAAATGAAAATCAAAACCACAATGAGGTATCTCATACCAGTCAGAAAAGGCCAGTATCAAAAAGACAAGAGGGGCACCTGGGTGGCTCAGTCACTTAAGCTTCTGACTTCAACTCAGGTCATGATCTCACGGTTCACAGGTTTGAGCCCCGCATCAGGCTCTCTGGGGTCAGTGTGGAGGCCCTTAGGATCCTCTGTCCCCCTCTCACTCTACCCGTCCCCCCCCCGCACTTGCTCTTGCGAGCCCATGCGTACAGGCTCTCTCTCTCACCCACAACCACACTCACAAATAAACAAACATTAAAAAAAAAAAAAAAGATGATAAGAAATAACCAGTTTGGGCAAGGATGTGGGGAAAAGGGAACTCTTGCACTCTACTGATAGAAATGTAAATCGGTGCACCCACTGTGGAAAAGAGGATGGAAGTTCCTCAAAAAATTTAAACAGAAATACCATAGGATCCAGTAATTCCATTACTGGGTATTTACCCCCCTCAAAATGAAAACACTAACCTGAAAAGACATACGCACCCCTGTTTTTATTGCTGCATTATTTACAGTAACCAAGATATGGAAGTAACCTAGGATAAAGAAGATGTGGCATATATACAAAATGGAATATTACTCAGCCATAAAAAGAGTAAGATCTTGTCATTTGTGACAACATGGATGGATCTAGAGTGTGTTATACAAGGTGAAATAAGTCAAAGACAAATACTATATGATTTCATTGTATGTGGAATCTCAAACAAAGAAACAGAAACAAGAAACAGACTCATGAATACAGAGAACAAAGTGATGGATGCCAAAGGGAAAGGGAATGGGGGATGGGCACAATAGGTAAAGAGGACTGAGAAGTACAGACTTCCAGTTATAAAAGAAGTAAGTCACAGAAATAAAAAAATGCAACATAGGGAAAATAGTCAATAACACTGTAATAATGTTGTATAGTGAAAGATGGTGACCACACTTAACACAGTGAGCACTGAGTTACGTATAGAATTTTTATTTATTTATTTATTTTAATTTTTTTAATGTTTATTTATTTTTGGGACAGAGAAAGACAGAGCATGAATGGGGGAGGGTCAGAGAGGGAGGGAGACACAGAATCTGAAACAGGCTCTGGACTCTGAGCTTTCAGCACAGAGCCCGACGTGGGGCTCGAACTCACGGACCGCAAGATCATGACCTGAGCCGAAGTTGGACGCTTAACCAACTGAGCCACCCAGGCGCCCCCATATAGAATTTTTAAATCACAATGTTGTATACCTGAAATTAATAGAATACTATATGTCAACTATACTTCAATAATAAAAATTTTTTTAAAAAGTATGTAACTTATCTTACTCATTATTCTGGTATGGATTATAATTCAAATAATGATGTTGGATTTCTTAGTTAAATAAATTGTTATAAAAATGTGGGAAAAAATGATATGAAGAATACAAAAAATATTCCTCAATCACAATGGAATTAGAAAAAAAAAAGAGAGAGAAACTTGGGAAATCCATAAATGTCTGGATATTAAATGAGACTTTTTTTTTAATTTTTTTTTTTAACGTTTATTTATTTTTGAGACAGAGAGAGACACAGCATGAACAGGGGAGGGTCAGAGAGAGAGGAAGACACAGAATCCGAAACAGGCTCCAGGCTCTGAGCTGTCAGCACAGAGCCCGATGCGAGGCTCAAACTCACGTACCGCGAAATCATGACCTGAGCCAAAGTTGGACGCTCAACCGACGGAGCCTCCCAGGCACCCCTAAATGAGACACTTCTAAATAACCTACAGGTCAAAGACAAAAATCTCAAGATTCTAAGCTAAATGAAAACAAAAACAAAACAGGGGCGC
The DNA here is from genome assembly GCF_028749965.1 of Puma concolor. NCBI lineage: Eukaryota > Metazoa > Chordata > Mammalia > Carnivora > Felidae > Puma > Puma concolor. The sequence goes on along the minus strand of NC_141675.1, from coordinate 25,843,916 downwards.
CTGGGTGGCTCAGTCAGGTAAGCATCCGACTTCAGCTGAGGTCATGATCATACAGCTCGGCTTGTGAGTTCAAGCCCAGTCAGGTCTGTGTTGACAGCTCAGAGCCTAAAGCCTGCTTCAGACTCTCTGTCTCCCCCTCTCTACCCCACTTCCACTTGTGCTCTCTCTCTCTCTCTCTCAAAAATAAACATTAAAAAAATTTTAATAAAAAAAAAAATATCAAAACTCCTAGGAAGTTTACAGCTGCACACAGCAATATTAGAAAGACCTCAAGTAAGCTTCCATCTTAAGAAATTAGAAAAAAAGCAAACCAAACCCAAAACAAGCAGAAGGAAAGAAACTGTAAATATTAGAAGGAATATCAATACCATAGAAAAGATAAAAATCAAAACCCAAAATTGGTTCTTTGAAAAGACCAACAAAATTAACAAACCTTTAGCTAGGCTGACCAGTTAAAGAATGGAGACAAATAACTAAAGTCAGACATGAAAAGGGGTACAAAACTATCAACCTCAGGTAAATTAAAAAGTTTATAAAGTAATACTATGAACAACTTTATGCCAAATTAGATAAAATGAGCAAATTCCCTAAAAAAACACAAATTACCTAAACTTAAAAATAAAAAATGTGAATAGACCTACAAGACTGAATTAGTAATTTAAAAGCTTATCACAAAGAAAAGTTCTTGCCTACACAACTTCATGACTGAATTATGTCAAATATTTAAATCAAAAATTATACTAGTCCTTCACAAACTCTTCTAAAAAAAAGTTCCTAAATCTTTGGAATTTCCAGTGCTGTGAGCTATAAGTCTTTTGTCATGTTAAGTGACTTTTGGAAACCACCTCAAGATAACCAACCAAGGTGATCAGAGGGTTGTAACTTTCAGTCCACCTGCATCCCTACCCCTACCCCTGACTTCTAGGGAGGAGAGAGGGGCTGGAAATTCAATCATCAATGATTTAGTCAATTGTGCCCATGTAACAAAGCCTCCATTAAAAGCCAAAAGGATGGGGTTCAGAGAGCTTCTAGGTTGGTGAACACATTAAGATTGGGGGAGAGTGGCATACCCAGAGAGCACAGAGGCTCCATGCCCCTTCCCACATACCTTGCCCTATGCATCTCTTCCATTTGGCTGTTCCTTAGTTATATCCTTTTGTAATAAACCAGTAATCTAGCTAGTAAAATGTTTCTTTGAGTTCTGTGAGCCACTCTAACAAATTACTTGGGAACTTACAATTTATAGTCAGTCAGAAGCACAGGTGATAGATAACCTGGATTTGCAACTGGCATCAGTAGGGGAAGGTGGGGGGTGGGGAGCGTCTTGTGGGACTAAGTCCTTAACCTATGGAACCTGATGCCTTCTCCAGGTCACCAGTGTCAAAATTGAGTTGAATTGTAGGACACCCATCTGGTGTCATTAGTGTGACAAGTGTGGTAATAGTATGAGAATAAGAGAACAACACTAGGAGAAGAACTGATGTTCTCCAAAACAGGTATCTTTTTGGGTGATGGAAATGTTCTAAAACTGGACTGTGGTGCTGAGTGCAAACTCTTTAAATTTACTAAAAGAACTGTGCTCTTAAAACAGATGAATTTTATAGTATGTAAATTATACCTCAAAAATTGTTTTTAAAAAAGGAACCACTGGTCTAACCAATTGCCAGGTCCTTGAATCCAACTTGAAAGGTTGATCAGCCACACAGGATCCTTACTATAGACAACAAAACAGAAAATGACTGAATTATAGCTGGAGAGAACTGAATTGGGTAAAAAGGAAGATTTTCCAACAGGGTGCTTAGGGACACAGGAATGTGGAACCAATGACAATTATACAAAATCAGCACATTTTACAATCAATGTGGTTCAGAGAGAAGACTACCTGAAGGGTGGGTCAGATTTGTCTCCAGGTATAATAATAAAAGGATACTCTTTCTAAAATATTACATGTAATTAACCTTAACAAAGGACAATGAAAAGGAAAATGTTTTCACTATTCTAATCAAAAAATTTCAACTCAAATGACCTTGACTTACTGCTTTACAATGAAGTAAGCAATATTTTAAAAGTTATATTATAACATATGGCATACTCAAACATAAGTAACACTTGTTAAGGCCGAATTCTGCAAGAGGTATTGCTTACCTGGTTTTGTACAATCTGGGTATTAGAATCTTGATTAACAGGTAGTGTCCATCCAGACACCAATATATAGCAATGTGTGAGAGCAGGGAGAGAAAGTGAAAAAATATGAAAAAATAAGAAATAATACATTTAAATCGCAGATGAGAATATGATTAGGATTACAGCAGAAAAAAATGCTCTGAGAAAGAAAAACGTATATTCATTTCTCTCAGCCAAAATAAGAAAAAGAAGATAGAGGGAAAAAGCAAAGTGCAGAAATAAAGCATGTGCAATAAGGAAGGAGATCCATAAGAAAGCTTCCATGGGTAAAGAGACTTCTCTTAGTAAATTAGGAGACACAACTACGTGTTAAAATGGAGAAGTTAGAAATGAAGATTAATGGACACAGAAAAGAAATGATAAGGATTAAGCAACTTTGAAGGCGCAACTGAAGTTAGATATCAGCAAACTGGAGTGTATTCAACTTGGGTTCCTTACTTTCCTCACCAATTTTAGTGGTCCCAAAGCTAAAATAAGAGAATATATATTGTAGAAGTAATTGATTAGTTGACTGAGAAAGTCAAGGGAATACAGGAATTTAAGTTGTTTGGTAAAGTGATCATTAATTGAGCTACTACATACTACATGCTTTATTATCAACATACCCACAATTCTCACAATTAAATGAAGATATCGCCATGCCATTTTACTTCATTCAGAAAGTAGAAACAACCCAATACAGCAATAAAAAGAAATGAACTTCTGATACATGCTACAGTATGAATGAACTTGAAAACCTTATAAGTGAAAGAAGCCAATCATAACAGATTACATATTTTATGACTCTATTTATATTAAGTGTCCAGAATAAGCAAATGCATATAAACAGAAAGGAGATTAGTGGTTGCCTAAGACTAAGGGAAGGGCAAGGCAGGGCAGGGCAGGGGGAAGGGAGTAGGTGGGAATTTAGGAGGAATGGGGTGACTGCTGGGTATGGGGCTTCTTTCTGAGGCGACAAAAATGTTAAAAAATTAAGACTACAGTGATGGTTGCACAACCCTGTGAATTTACTTAAAAAAAAAAGAAAGAAAGAAAAAACAACAACACTGCTCTGTATATTTTAAATGGGTGTATTTTGTGGTATGTCAATTATATCTCAAAAAAGATGTTAAAACAACCAACCAACCAAACTCAGGCTCAGATTTAGCTTCTTTGCCCAAGGTCATCACACAGTAAGACAAAGGTAGAGCTGCCCAGATCACTCAAGCCAAAGTCATCTTCAGTACAACAGTAGCTACCATTTAGCAAATACTGACTATGTATTAGAGTTTTTATACACTCTCATCTTAATTCATTAACTCTGTGAGACAGACACTATTATCTCCCTTTTTAGGTGAGAAAGCTCAAATTCAAGTGAAATAACTGGCCCAAGGTCACAGAGGTGATAAATTAATGAGCCAGAATTAAAAGCATGTATTCTACCATTTCAGACATTCAATTAAGATTATCATCAGTGTTTGCCGTATCCATGCATGATGACATCCACTATTATTTACTTAACATTTTTCTTAAAGTCATTTGCTTCCCTTGCCTGACACAGCTGCAGGAAGAATGGAGCTACAAGGTAAAAGGGTGACACTGGGGCTAAAGACAGGAGTATAAAACCTAGAGGACAGACATAAGACTGACATGATAACAGCATTAAGGGAAGGAACTGCAGGGAAAGTTCCCACTGAGAAACAAGGCTTGCTGAGGAAAGGATCCAGCCTGAGAAGGGTGTGGGAGGGGGAAAAATGGACAAGTTGTAAAAGGCAGAAGACAGATGAAGAGGAAGAGACTGTAAGTTTGTAGTTGAGGTTCAAGAGGCTGGGTCAAAAAAGATTAAAAGAAAGGAGGTAGAGGTGGAAAAACAGAAATGAAAGCAGCAAGATGGTTAGGAATGGGGTGATAGTTGAAGGGAGGAGGGAAGGGTGTTGAAGAGGACAAAATGAAACCTACAGAACAGTTACCACGAAAGGCTGCAATGGAGTGAGCTGGGAGATTTCCGAATAGGCAAGAGGAAAGTGAGAACGAAGCAGGATACCAGGAAATACTCATGAGTCTGGACTGGAACCAAGGAAGCATCAGTCAACATCTGGTAATCAAAGTAGACAGGTCACCCACAATAAATCTCAAGTAAAAGTTGTCCCATGCTTCAGAAAACACTACCCTAATCAGTACTGCTCAAACCAGGAGGTCAAAGCTTCTCATTAGGCCAGTTTGTGGCCAAAGCAAACCCAGTGGACTAGGTAAAGCAGGTTCCAATACAGCAAAGCTCAGGTTCACTAGGGTGAGGAAGTAAGAGAACCAACAACGAAAGAAGCTGCTGTAGTCAGAGAAAAGAAATTCCATGTTCAAAACTGTGGTTCCAAGATGCTGAAGAAACTACAAGGTGAGCTGGTAAAAAAGTTCATTTGACTTCATAATGGAATCTTATAGTCTAATAGAAGTCTTAAAAAGTAGAAATTGCTGGTAAGGAAAAGAAAATACAAATAGGTTGTTTAGTGACATTTTAAAAGCAGTAATTCAATAGCCAAAACAAAGGAGTTTCTAAAGCCAATAATGCACCAGGACATCCAAAATAATCCATGTGTTACTGACCATCTATAATAGTTGAACAGCCAGTATGTCTAAACTTAAGGTGATATATACAATTTCAGCTTTATGGTAAAAGATAAACTGAAGGATAATTTGTTTTATTAACAGACTCTATATTTAAAGTAATTTATCCTAAGTTTCATTAAAATAGAAAAGTTGCTCTCTTAAAAAAAATTTTTAATGTTTATTTATTTTGAGAGAGAGTGTGTGTGTGTGAACAGGGAGAGGCAGAGAGAGAGGGAGAGACAGAGAATCCCAGGCAGGCTCCACACTTTCAGCACAGAGCCCGATGTGGGGTTCGAACCCAAGAACCATGAGATCATGACCTGAGCCAAAATCAAGAGTCAGACGCTGAACTGACTGAGCCACCCAGGTGCCTTGAAAGGTTCCTTCTCCCTGTCCCTGCTACAGTATCAAATGAGAAGGTCTGAAAGGTTATAGCCCTTTGGCTTCATCTATTGAAGTCCTTTGATTTCAGACATCTCTGTATGAATCATTCAAGCTCTAACAGACATGCTCGTTGTTAACTACCTGCCTATACCCTGGATTAGGCTACTTATTGGATCTACATGATAAATACTACATATGCTATTCTGATCTATTCATCTGATTTCAACTCCACTGCTCACTCCTGAAGCTGCAGTTTGCTTTTACATCCCTTAAAAACCAGGTGTTTTCAACCCTCAAGTTCAACTCCTTTTCTTCAGGATGTGGTCGTTGCTTGCCTAGCTGTTTTTAGTTCTCCCAGAGACACTCTTCTCACCCTTGGCATGACCCAGTGTAACTAACACTTTGGAACTACACACTGCCTAGCATGTAAGCTTTCAAAAACTGGAGGAAGTCTCTCACCATTCAGAGAACTAGTCAATATAGAAGGCTCTTGTTTACCTGTTTACACACACACACACACACACACACACACACACACACACACACACACAATCTTTCAAAGTCCTGTTTGAATTATCTGACTTTTTCCTAATTTACACTAATAAGAATACAACACTAATAGTAAGTAGGTCCTTTCTGACTTTCACCATTTCTAATCAGAAAGTTCCCTCAAAAAGAAAAGACAACATATAGTATTTCTTTAAGAACAAGACAAAGCAAAAAACAACAACAAAAAAAACAACTTTAGTTAACTCCAGGAAAAGTTTAACAATATAATCTGCATCAAGACTAAGATTTGCAGTTCTCTAAATAAAGTATTCTATTCTTTCCTGGTGTTAGAGATTAAGAAAATATATATACACATGGGGTGCCTGGATGGCTCAGTCTAAGGTTAAGCATCTGGCTCTTGGTCGCAGCTCAGGTCAGGATCTCACAGTTTCATGGGTTCAAGCCCCGAGTCAGGCTCTGCACTGGCAGTGTGGAGGCTTCTTGGGATTCTCTCTCTCCCTCTTTCTTTCCCTGCCCCTACCATATTCATGCTGTCTCTCTCTCAAACTAAATAAACTTAAAAAGAAAGAAAGAGGGGCGCCTGGGTGGCTTGGTCGGTTAAGCGTCCGACTTCGGCTCAGGTCATGATCTCATGGTCCGTGGGTTCAAGCCCCGCGTCGGGCTCTGTGCTGACAGCTTGGATGGAGCCTGGAGCCTGTTTCAGATTCTGTGTCTCCCTCTCTCTGTGACCCTCCCCCATTCATGCTCTGTCTCAAAAATAAATAAACGTTAAAAAAAAAAATTAAAAAAAAGAAAGAAAGAAAGAGAAAGACAGACAGACAGACAGACAGACAGACAGACAGACAGACAGAAAGAAAGAAAGAAAGAAAGAAAGAAAGAAAGAAAGAAAGAAAGAAAAGAAAAGAAAAGAGCACCTGGGTGGGTGGCTCACTCAGTTAAGCATCTGACTTTGGCTCAGGTCATGATTTCGCAATTCAGGAGTTCAAGCCCTGCATGGACTCTGTGCTGACCACTCAGAACCTGGAGCTTGCTTCAGATTCTGTGTCTCCCTCTCTCTGCCCCTCCCCTGCTCACACTCTATCTCTCTTTCTCTCAAAAATTGACAAACATTAAAGAAAATTGAAAAAAAAAGGAAAGAAAAAATATACACTCAAATAAAATACCCACATGTAACACAAATCTACCAAAATTGACTTGTATTATTTGTTCCTCTAAAAGGATATTTTATATAGGCTATGTATGGCTCTTATCTACCAACAAGAAGAGAGAACAAGATTACAAAAGGAACATGGGTAAACAAAATCCCATTAAAATAACTTTGAGGACCCCCAACTCCATAACTGGGTTCAATCTGCCGTTTCTCCCTTGATGCTCTCAAAGCACACGTAAGATAACTGCCCTTATCTAATTCCATCTTATCCCATACTAGAAGACAGAGACCATGTTTTATACACAGCTGTATCCCTAGTATCAAGGGCCAGCAGATAGCAGGCAAATGTTTGTTAGATAATAAAATAATCAGGATGTTAATTATAATCATTTCCATGAAAATTTTTACAAAGAAAACACAATATTAATGTATAAGGTCTGGAAGTCAATAGCTGAAGACTAACTTACCATATAAATGAGTTTTAAAATGCAAAACAGTATAAACCAAGGGCAATGGATCCCAAAACAGAATTTGTGGTTAATAAGCTAAGGAGGTATACTGACTAAAGTAACAATGGATGTTATAATAGATAAATCCCAAAGTGTGACATAATAGCTTATTTTTATTTCATGCTTACATGAAGTCCAAAAATCCATGTTAATGATCAGCTGTGGGCATGAGGAGGCTGGAGATGACCCAGGCTGACAGAAGTTCAGCATCCTTGGACCCATCAATTCCAAAGTTGCTTTGGCAGACAACACCCAGCCAGCAGGAGAGAGGAGAAGAGAGAAGAGAGGATTGTTCAAGAAAGGTTTGTATTTGCCAGGTCTGAAGAAACACTCAACACTTCTGCTTAATTTCCTATGGCCATATCTCAATCATATGGCCATCCCAAATGCAAGAGGGGCTGGAAAATATAAGTTAGCTGGGATCCAAGAGAAAAGGAAACAAGCTTGGTGAAGAGCAAACCACTCTTTTTACCTTAAGAGGTTTTACAATATAGATTCTGGGACATTACCCCAGGTGATTCTTATTCAGTATGTCTAGTAGGACACTAAAATCCTGTATTAAAGCTGGCCAACTGATTTTGATGTATGCCCAACTTAGGAATTACTGGCTTAGGAAGTAAACAAATTGGGGCAAATAGGAAAAATATTTCCTTGGAAAGTTTACAACAATATGCTGGATAAAAAGAAACCTGAAAAGTGATGAAAAAATCAAGACTTTGTGCCTAAGAGAACAACACAGGTACAACTTGGGAAATTCCTCCCTCCTCTGGCCTGTGATCAGTCTCTCAAGGCTCTCTTCCTAACTCTGGTAGCTTCTCAGGCTTCCTTTCCTCCACGCATTCCATATTCTCCATTATACTCTCCTAGGCCATGAACTTTTCCCATTAAGTGATCTCATTCACCTCTATTACTACTGAAAACACTTTTCTCTGAGCCCAGCCTCACATTTAACTGCCTCTTATAACAACTTTTCCAATTAACTGTTCTACTAGGACCTAAACATATATAAAACTGAATTCATCTCACCCCCAAGCCAACTCCTCTTCTTGCATACCCTACCCATGTAGGCTCCCTAGTCAAAACCCTATGAATCAGACAAATTGGACTTCATAATTAAAAGCTTTTGTGCTTCAAAGAATACTAACAAGCAAGCAGAAAGACAGCCTACAGAATGGGAGAAATTTTTTGCAAATCATATATCTGATAAGGGACTTGTATCTAAAATATTTAAAGAACTCCAACTCAACAATAAAAAGACAAATAGCCCAATTTAAAAAACTGGGCAAAGGCTATGATGAAAAGATGCTCAACATTATTAGCCATCAGGGAAATGCAAATCAAAACCACAAGGAGATACCACTTTATACACACTAGAATGACTAAACAATGAAAGAAGATAAACAATAATAAGCATTATTGAGGATATGGAGAAACTGGAACCCTCATGCACTGCTGGTGGGAATGTAAAATGGTGCAGCCACTCTTGGAAAATGGTCTGGCAGTTCCTTAAAAGGCTATAGAGTTCCCATATGACCCAACTAGTCCATTCTAAGCACCAAGAGAAATGAAAACTTTTGTCCACATAAAAACATTTGTACACAAATGTTCTCACGGTATCATTCATACTAGTCAAAAAGTGAGAATAATCCAAGTGCCTATTAACTACTGAATGGATAGGTAAAACGTGGTATGATACAATGTAATATTATATTATTCAGCAATAAAAATACTGACGCATGCTACAATACAGATGAGCCTTACAAACATGCTAACTAAAATAGGTAAATATATAGAGACAGAAAATAGACAGACTAGCAGTTGTCTATGGCTACGAAGGATGGGGGGTTGAGGGAATGATAGTTTAGGGATAAGAGGTTTCTTTTCAGTATGACTAGAAATGATCTAAAAGTGATTGAGGTGATGCTTATACAGCTCTGTGAATATACTAAAAATCACCGAACTGTACAACTTAAATTGGTGTGAATTATATTGCAGTAAAGCTGTTTAAAAAAGAAAAGGCTATCAAACTTTTTAATCCAGAAAATGATGCAAGAGAAAAGGCTGCCTCTCCAGACTAATTTATACTTCCTATTATAAGATACAAATCTGGGGGGGGGGGGGGGGGGGGGGAAGGCTGGTACCTTAGGTAACAAGAAATAAAGTTAAATGTAGTAATAAACTATAATAATTCTCATTCTAGGCTTCTGAACAAGTAGATATTTCATAAGCAACTGCTTTCTGATTTTCATTTTTAAATATTTTGACTGTCACATGCTGTATGTTTTAATATTATCTGTGTTCTTCAATCCTTAAGAGTAGAAAAGATATACCTTTAAGTTTATAATAAATAAATTTAAATAAACCATCACAATTAAGAATTTGAACTTAAATTTACTAGGCAAAGTGAACTTTTCACTAAAGTTGTGGGAGTAGTAGTTCTACCCAGACTTTGCCTTGCATGCCAATCAGTATACACAGAGAAGAATTCTTCATTCTTTTCAATTTTAATGTTAATTTTTGTTTTTAAAGAGAGAGTGAGCATGCACACAAGTGGGGGGAGGGGTTGAGGGAAAGAGAGAGAGAATCCCAAGCAAGCTCCACGCTCAGCCTGACAAGGGGCTCAATCACCCAATCCTGGGATCGTGACTTTAGCCAAAATCAAGAGTTGTATACTCAACCGACTGAGCCACCCAGGTGCACCCAGAAGAACCCTTTTTTATTTTTTTTTTTATTTATTTTTTTTTTAAATTTTTTTTTTCAACGTTTATTTCTTTTTGGGACAGGGAGAGACAGAGCATGAACGGGGGAGGGGCAGAGAGAGAGGGAGACACAGAATCGGAAACAGGCTCCAGGCTCTGAGCCGTCAGCCCAGAGCCCGACGCGGGGCTCGAACTCACGGACCGCGAGATCGTGACCTGGCTGAAGTCGGACGCTCAACCGACTGCGCCACCCAGGCGCCCCCAGAACCCTTTTTTAAAAAATCAGCATCAGGGGCGCCTGGCCAGGCGCCCCCAGAACCCTTTTTTAAAAAATCAGCATCAGGGGCGCCTGGCCAGGCGCCCCCAGAACCCTTTTTTAAAAAATCAGCATCAGGGGCGCCTGGGTGGCGCAGTCGGTTGAGCGTCCGACTTCAGCCAGGTCACGATCTCGCGGTCCGTGAGTTCGAGCCCCGCGTCGGGCTCTGGGCTGACGGCTCAGAGCCTGGAGCCTGTTTCCGATTCTGTGTCTCCCTCTCTCTCTGCCCCTCCCCCGTTCATGCTCTGTCTCTCCCTGTCCCAAAAAGAAATAAACGTTGAAAAAAAAAAAAAAATTAAAAAAAAAAAAAAATCAGCATCATATAAGGAAGGTGGATGAATCACTTAACTAAGAACGGGGACCAAGGAGTAGGAGTAGAAATTAAACTTGAAGTACTTGAGTACCTTTAACCATTGTATACCAACGTACCGTTACATTTTAAAACATTACTGGTTAAAGTAACTGGAGATTTCATTAATATTTGCTTTAAATGAGAAGCACTGTATAACTATATGATTCAGTATCACTGTGTGTGTTTGATGTGAACTGTCCACAGAATACAATCTCCAGAACAAAAAGACTTTACCCTAATGTATTCTTCCCAGGCACAAAACTGTCTCCATGAGCGTCTCACTTCAACCCAGGTTGAGTGTATTCACTGAATACAAATGTTACATTAGACTAGAAAAATAAAAAGGAAATAAGATACAATACTGGAAAGAAAACCTAATACAACCCAAATTTAACCACTTAGATTATCTGCTCTTTTTTACTACCATAATCAACATTAATTGCATTTTCATATTTAATTTACCCTAGTGGAACTATGCAACAAAAAACTGTCAGGTGTCATATAAATGTAAGACACTCTTAATTGTATACTTAAGTGAGTCATTAATATAGCTATGAGGATCCTTTAAAGATATACTCATTCCCATTCAAACTTCTGCTTATTACTTAATGTGCTTGGCTTGCACTAAAATGTTTTACATATGTTCTGAATGATAGCAGTAGCCACCTAACTGGTCTTGGGTGTTCCTGTTTGTCTTCTGTAATCCACTCTTCTAAAACCCATAACATAGTGGCTATTTAACTTGTGGGTGTTGTGGACTCCTCACAGGTTCTAATAAAAGTTATGACACCTCTTAAGTACATATATGCATATTCCTCCAGAAGCCCTTCACAGACCTTAGATTAAGAAAGCCCACCTATTAGAACTTCCCTCAACTACCAATTAAGTCCAAACTTCTTAATCTTGTATTCAAAGTACTTCACAATGTAGTCACTGTTAGTTTAGCTGATCTATCTCCCATCCTTTCCAACTACCCACACCAATCAGATCTATCTCCTCAGTACCCCAGCACAGACAGATATACTGTATTCTTTTTTTGGCCTGCCTTCATAGTTCTCTCTTGTTGCTTTCCTTCACAAGTATTTGCTTTCAACAAATCCTTCCTGTGAACCTCAAATACCTCCCTTGCCATAAAAGTTTCCTTCCAATTACAACCAGATCGCCTGATCCTTTCTGAATTCTGAAACATGTTATCTACATCTTTTATGTTCTACAACTTTACATGTTCTATTACTATACAAGGCATCAAAAACCCAGTAAACACAAGACACACTTACTTTTTAACTGTTAGATACATTTCCAAATAACATGCTCCATATGCTTTCTTCAACCTCTATAAACCCTTTCAGGTGAAGTGTTTCAGATACTGTGCATTTATGTATCATTTCTCCTTTTCTAGCCAATAAGACTTTTAAGGGCAGAGATGGTGGCTACTGTACCTTTGTGTGCCCCAAAGTCTCCAACACAATGCAAGGGAACACTCAATAGAGAATACTTGGATATATAAGCATTCAGTGTTTTTCATGCATTTCACATATTCTGTACCCCTAATTATAAGATTTTTTTTTAGGATCATCTTTTTTTTCTACTGAAAGGTCAAAAAATACTCTACCCTAAGTAGATACTTGATCAAGTGAGAGCATACTAACTATCCAAAACAGCAGTCAAATTATCCTCACCCATTCAATATCTATTTATTGATATATGCTAACCCTGCTCAAAAAAAAAAAAAAAAAACCCTTCAACATATCAAGAATCCTTACCTAATGACCATTAACCCAAAAGAGAACACAAAGATGGCTCCTACACAAAAATAATCCAAATATAAAAACTATTATCCTTTAGTGCTACTGCAAACAAAGTCTAACTCCAGTTTTAAAACAAATTCAAAAAATAGAAACAAACATCCCAGATTATACATGTGCACACTACAAGAAGCAATAAAACAACATAAAAGTATAGAAATTTTTAAAAGAAACTCTTTAATATGATACAAATTTTATGAACTGATTCATACTTCATGAATGGATGAACCTTAAAGATATTATACTAAGTAAAAGAAGTCAGACATAAAAAGTCACATGGTGTATAATTTCATTTATATGAATATCCAGAAAAGGCAACTTCATAAAGACAGAAAGTAGTAAATCAGCACTCCCCAGGGGCTAGAGGTAAGGGAAAATGGGGAGTAACTGCTAATGGCTACACAATTTTGCAACTATACTAAAATCTACTGAATTGCACACTTTTCTGGGGGTGTTACTTATTGAATGTTTTTTTAAAATTGAAGTACAGCTGACACACAATGTTACACTGGTTTCAGATACACAGCACAGCAACTCAACAACTCTATTCATTATGCTATGATCGTCACAAGTGCAGCTACCATTACAATGATGGTACTGTGATATGATACTATTATATACTACTGCGTGTATTTCTTATGCTGTATGAAAATCCCTGTAGTTTATGCATTCTGTAACTGGAAGCTTGTAGCTCCTACTTCCTTCATCCCCTTTAGCCCATCCCCCACTCCATTCCCCTCAGGCAACCACCTATTACTTATGGGACTGTTTCAGATTTTTGTTTGCTTGGTTGTTTCAAATTTCACATGTAAGTGAAATTCATATGGTATTTGTCTTTTGCCTACTTATTTTACTTACAATAATACCCTCGAGGTATACCCATGTTGCTGCAAATGGCAAGATCTTGTTCTTTTATTATGGCTGACTAATATTCCTCTGTGTGTGTGGGGGGGGGGGGTGTTTGAGGAGCCTCTATACAGTTTCCCACAGTAGCTACACCGATTTGCGTTCCCAGCACACCTTTTTCTCCACATCCTCACCAACACTTGTTTCTTTTCTTTTTGATTCTAGCCATTTTGACAGGTGTTAGGTGATACCTCACTGTTTTTTTAAATTTGTATTTCCCTGATGATGAGTGATGTGGAGTATCTTTGCTTGTATCTGTTGGCCATCTGTATTTCTTTGGAAAAATGTCTACCTAGGTCCTCTGTCCATGTTTTAATCAGATTATGATTTTTCCCCAATGCTGAATTGTGTAAAGTCTCCATATATTTTAGATATTAACCCCTTATTAGATATATCATTTGAAAATATCTTCTCCCATTCAGTAGGTTGCCTTTTCTGTTTTTTTGTTTTGTTTGTTGTTGTTGTTGTTGTTTGTCTTTTACCCATTGTATATTCTTGCCACCTTTGTCATATGGTAATTGACCAAATAAGCAAGTGTTTATTTCTGGGCTCTCTATTCTGTTCCATTGATCTATGTATCTACTCTTGTGACAGTATCATACTGTTTCGGTTATTACAGCTGTGCAGTGCATCTTGAATCTGGGATTGTGATACCTCCAGCCTTTTTTTTTCCCCTCAAAATTGCTTTGGTTGAAATGTACACTTTAAAGGATGACTTTTATGGTATATGCATTACATCTTATTTTTTTTAAGTTTATGACCATTCTAACTACTTTATCTGAAAGAAAACTGCTCTTTTAAAATAAGAATCTTATTTTGCAGTTTGTTTTCTCAAGCTAAGCTAAACTCATGATTACAAACTGGTCCCCTACCAGCCTATTTGTAAAACTACAGCTTTAACTTTTTAATCAATGGTAACTACCAACTTACCTACCAATACTTATAGAGAGATTTTTTTCATAAGTATCTGATCTCTAACTTCCTAAAGAAAATTGGAATTTTAAAAATAGTAGGCACACCTGCACAGTAACAATGTCCTGGAGCTAATAAGCAGCAGCTAATATACCTGCTCCTATCTGCCATGATCGCCATCACTCCCTACTATCTTCTAGGTGCTAAAGCCAGGGCCAGTTACCATTTAGCTTCTCAATTGTGAGTTTGTTACCCTACACAGTCTGAATAAAGACAGTCTTCTCTCTCTTATGAGGGCAGACTATGAATCATTTCTGATAAATTAAAATGTAATTGCTGATAAATTAAAATGTAATTATGTAACTGGCCAAAAGGTACAAATTTCCAGCTATAAAGAAGTTCTAGGGATCTAAAGTACAGCAAGCAACTACAATTAACAATACTGCATTATATATATGTGCATGCATGCATACACGCACACACACACACACACACACACACACACACACAAGTAATTGTGGGAGGGGATGGAGGTGTTAACTAACCTTATCATGTATTCCTTTTGCATTATATGTATGTATCAAAACATCACACTGTACACCTTTAACTTACATGTTATATGTCAATATTTCAATAAAGCTGAAAAATATATTTTTTTAATTTAAATATAATCATATGATTACATTTTTGCTAACTGCAAAGATAAAAATCTGGATAGTGATACCTGTTGAATAAAATCCTACAATTGTAAGAGATTCATGCTGTATAAACACTTTAATGTGAAAAAAATCGAGGGGACAGTTCATGTTTCTAGTCCTCAAAGAGAAAACAATTTTCACCTCATTTACAATTAAAAATTATTTTCATCTACTAACAAAGAACAATGCACTAGTCCAAGTTCTTGTCCAAATATCCTAAAGTTCACAGGTGACATTTCACATATTATCACTACAGTGAGTATTAACAGATACTATATAAAACCAGAGTAGCATCCCAATTGCTTCATAATTGCAATTCATGAATGCAATGGTACAATCAGATTTGGTGTCCAACTGAAAACTCAATCCTGTTCTTACCCCCATATTAGGTATATTGCCATGGAAAGGGGGAAAGCTGTCTTATCCAGATTTACCAGACATGAAAACAAACTGCTTTATTTAATCACTGATTTTATATTTAAACCATCTAGAACCCACCTGATGCTTATGCACACAAAGAACAACTCCTATCCATTAATAGGTTCTACTTATAACAGTTGTATTTGCAGAGCTAGAACAAAATACAAGGTAAATATGGCAATAATAGAAAAAAAGTAGGTTGAACTATTTCCTATCCCAAATGTAAATGAGGACGGAGTTAAATGTTAGGTTAAGTATCTTCCAGCTTTAAAATTATGTGTACTTATCTACACTGTCAGCTCCTTTTCCCCAAACAAAATAATTCATCTACCTGAACTGTTTTTCATGTAGGTTAAAATTATATTTGTATTCCATTTCATTTTTACTCTCATTTCTAATAGCCAATAAAATATCAACATACAAGATGACTTATAAAAGCGGCTATTCCCTTTGAAATAGGCAAATCAAACTCATTTCTCAAAGTCTTCCAAAAGAGAGACCAGATGAGTCAATTACTTTGTAGTTTAGAGGTAAACCTCAACGTTCTTCCCGCCTGAGCTATGTCACTTCATTAACTTGCCCAAGTAGCCTTAAGTTTACAGGTGACATTTTACATATCACCACCACCACTGAGTATTAACAGATACTATATAAAACTGGAGAAGCATCACAATTATTTCATAATTCCAATTCCTAAATACACAAATGCAAAGGTGCAAGTAGACTTTATGTCAATCTGAAAACATAATCTTGTTTCTGTTTAAACCTGATGGTGAATAAAATGAGATAATCTCCTAAAAGTTCACCAAATTCCTAATGCACGCTATGATCCAAATCGCAGAAGTAACGTTTTCAAAAAGGAGGACTAGAAACAAAATAAAAATCAATCATTACTCCAACTATAACCTAGGGAAGCACAAAGTGCCATTAGATTGGTAAAGATTAGAGAATCTAGATCTTGAATTTTACACCTTTAAGAGTATATCATGACTTGATTATACAGGAATTAGTTATGTTTTACCTGTTATTCAACAGTGCTATCCCATAGAACTTTCTGATGATATAAATGTTCTGTATCTGTGCTGTCCAATACCACAGTCAATAACCACATGTGGCTACCAAGCACTTGAAATGTGGCTGCCAAGACTAAGAGTAATGAACTTTTTATTTTATTTAATTTTAACTAATTAAAACTTATGTTGCCACAGGTAGGCTAGTAGCTATCATAATGGACAATGCTGTTCTATCACTTGAAATACAATGTATAAACTTCACTGAACAGTTTTTCAAAGTATCATTCCTGACGATGCTAACGCCAGCTAAAATCTTCCTGATACCCAATGATACACGCGTTAAGCCAACGGCCTAAAAAGAAAACAAAATTCATTTATGAAATGAGAATTCATCATACCAAGATTCAGAATTTAAGGCACAGTATTCACTAAGAGATGATATTACAAAAGACATCTCAAGTTTTTCCTCATTGTTTCTGAAAAAGGGGTACTCACTTTAAGAACAGTTTCCCAATATATGTAAGTTACTTTCCCTTCAAATCTGCCCAGTACCTTCTGTTCAAAAAAAAAAACAAATGGCAAAAATAAATTCTCAGCACTATTACGTCTACTGCCTCTCGGTAAATTTCATACGTTAATTTCCCTCTTCTTAAAGAGACACAAATGTTTGGAAGCCTCTGCACCGCCTGAAAGCCTTCTTACCCTTATTTCCATATTTTCAGGTGTACAAATCATTCTGATATAGTTGCCATTTCGTTCCTAGACACAATTTTTTTCTTCAGTGCGAAAGAGTCACTACTCTTTTCGGCACTTCAGGTATTCTTCGACCAGCTCTTCGTAAGTCAAGAAAAGTAACCAAAATGGTGCACAAAATGTCAAAAGAAAACAAGTCTAGGAACTTGCAGGTTGAATAGCTAGTCCCGAAGCAGAATCAACCGACTTTAACCCGGAGAGAGCGTGCCTCAAACTATCCGGCGAAGCAAACAGGCGAGCAAGGTCGTGACCTAAGGTCACGGCCGCCAGCACCGCTCCCGCCCGGCAGCGGAAAGCCACCTGTTAGGCCCGAGCCTCACCTGGCAGGAGAGAGGAGGTGCACACCCGGCAGCGCGCCGGGCGCGGGCGCCTAGGCGGCCAGCGCGGGACCCGCCCCTCACGCGGCGGCGACCGGAGACGGCGGCGAGCCCCCCAGCCGCACGTGGGCTTCACCCGGCCGGTGCTTCGCTGACAGGCGGGTCGCCCGCGGTCCCCGGCCCGGCCTCGGCGCGCTAGTCCCCCGGGCGGCACCCCGCCTCCCTCGCGCCCACCCCGCCGAGCGGGCGCCCGGGCGGCCCACACAGCTGGCCCGCCGCCCTCCCTCCCTTCCTTCCTCTCCGGTCGGCGCGATCCCGCCCCGCCGCCCCTCACCTACCTGGTCACGGAGTTTGAGGAACGCCATGGCGGTCGCCTCCGCCGCCGCCCCGGCCCACCGCTTCCGCCCCCGTAGCTTCGGTCGCTGCCCGGAGCCAGCGGGTCCGCGGCTGGCTGCGCTGAGGAGTCCGCGGGCAGGGGGCGGTGCCGCCTCCCGGGCCGCCCGCCGCCGCTACCGAGAGGTAAGGAGCCCGGTCGGTCCCGCCTCCTCCTGAGTACTCCCCCGCCCTCTTCTTTCCTTTCTTTCTCTTTCTCTCAGCTGCCTCCACACGCTGCCGCAGCCACAGCCGCCCACCGCCGCAGCCGCCGCCTCCTCACGCCCCCTTCCCGAAATACCCTGGCAGCCCCCGCGGCCGCGCCGCTCCAGCCCGCGGCAGCGGCGGCATCCAAACTCCACTCCACAATATTACCACCACCGCCCGCCGCGATTGGCGGCTGCGCGGGGGAGAGGCCAGAGTAAGCCGAGCGCCCATTGGCCACGCCACCGCGCCCGTTCGTGCCCCCCCCCCACCTCCTGGAGAGGGAGGGGGCGGAGAGAAGGAAGCTGCGAGGGGTGGGCTGCGAGCTACTGCGCGCGGGGCGGGGGAGGTGGGAGGGGAGCGGCGCCAAGCCGGGGGAGGGGTGGCCAGGTACTCCTGGGCGCGCGCCCCGGGCGCGGTGGGCGGAGCCCTGGCTAGAGGTGGCGCGGGGGTGGGGGGCGGGGGAGTATCTGGAAGCGGGGTAACGGCCCTGGGCTCGCACGTGGAGGTGGAGTGCGGACGCTCCCCAAAGCTAGAGGACGCTGAAGGAACTGGGTGAGGGGCCGGAAGGGGCGTGAGAGGTGGGCACCTGGGGGCTGCTGCCTTCCTGCGACGGGAGAGAGGCGAACCGTACGCACACGTGGAGGGAGAGTGAGAATGCGCCCCTGGGCTGGGGGAGGAAGAAGGAGTCACACGAGTTGGGGGAGAGGCGTTCACCAGGAGGCTGCTGCCCTCTCGGGGACTGTGGGCAAGGCCAGAAGGAGGGGGCTACAGGGGAGCGTAAACTCCCCGGGTCTCGCGCGTCGAAGGAGAAGGAGTGCTCTTCCCCAGCACACGCCCCTCCGGACTTGGACTGGGCACGGCAGGGAGTGAGAGGTGACTCTTGGGGGCTGCCGCCCTCCCAGGGGCAGCACGGAGCCGGAGGGAGGGGGGAGGGGAAGGGGAGCGATGCTGCACTCGGGGCGGAACAGCGGCATCTTTGCAGGCCAAACAGGTTGTGGACGCTGGCTGGAGTCTTTCTCTGCCTGTAGTCCCAATCCGAAGCAAAGCTGTGGTTCTCCAAAATCCTCCTGCCCGGCTTGCATTTTTTTTTTCCTTTTCTTCTCTCGCATCTGAAGGGTTTTGCCTCCCACTCGAGAGAAATCAATTGAAAAAAAAATAAATAAAAGATGTGCTGGATTTCCAATAAATAGCATCCTTGGATGGAGAAGAAGAGAAATGATTCCCTCACCCTGCCACACACACACCCCCACGCCACCCCACAGTTCTGAAACGGCTTTTCTTTCTAAGGCAGCAGCACACTGTTGCCATTCCAGGCTTGTGTGGGAGAAGGCTGTTGTGCGCCTGTGTCTGTCCGCCTGGGCGGCTCCAGCCCCTGGTTAATAAAAGGTACAGATGGTTAGAGCACAAATGTGTGACGTCAGGCTCGGTTTAAAAAAGTCCTCTTTTCCGACATCAATTGTGTCTCTTGGGACGGACTGTATTTAGAGGATCGATTTGAGTCTAGTGGCAGTCAGGAGAAAAGGGGACCTATGCCAGGACTGTCAGCTTATAATAATGCTGTGCTTAAAACAAAAAGCTTATCTTTAGCCCCATAGAAAATGAAAATATCAGAGTGCAAAATGAAGAACACTGCTGATTAATAGTATGATCCTTCCAATATTCTATGACATATCAATGCCTTGATTCATAGAAACAATTTGTCTAAAATTAACAAACCTCATCATAAATTATATTTTCTGCTTGAAATGGAAAGATTCTCCTAAGAGGTAGCAATCATGCTGAGGCTAAAAAGGAAGCTAAACTATTCTTGCTTTGTATTATTTTCAGTATCTCACTCCCCTATACTTCAATAACTTCAGCAGATATTATTTGTCATTCAGCCACTCCTTGTCAGTTCAGTGAGTGTGAATGAGTTAGGTTGTGAAAGCATTTGAATTTTCCAAAACAAAAGTGTGATGATATTACTAGGCTACTTTGTGATTACAAGTCACCTTTGTAAATAATTACCCACAGGCTATACCCAACATAGTTCTTAGTCAAGGGGTGTAAGAATTTACCCTCATTCCTACGTGAACCTGTTAAGCACTGTGGGTGTCTAACCAGGAATTAAAATGTCCCCTTCTCCCCAACTTCCCTCTCAATAATATCTTCCCCAGGTTAAAGTTTTAAAATTTAAAAGCACAACGGGAACTTGATTCACAACACGGCAAAGATTAACTTTTGGGAGAACACAAGTGCATTTGAGAGTATGAATTTAAGTTGTGGACAGAGTGCATTTTAATAGGTTTTACAGTTGAGCTAATGAAACTTTTCAGAAGTTACCTGAAAATCCTAATGAAAAATAATTAGTGAAAATATTTTATAATGTGTCATCTTTGACAGTCTTGCAAATGGTAAGCTCTGAGCTCTTCTGGTAGAGAATGCTTAATATCTAGCTCAGTTCCCACCCTTCTTTGTCCTAAACAACATGTAACTTGAGTCTTAATTTCACAATTTGTAAAAATTAATCTTAACATTACCTGGCCTGTTCATCTCACACAATCAAATAAGATAATGATAGGAAAGGCTGTAGGAACTCTGCAGGACCATTCAAATATAATGTTATTACAACTACATTTCCAAAGCTGGAGAGAGGATAACAATCATTCTGGAAAGTAAGAATAAAAAATTGATATGATTGAACAATACAATGAAGTAAGATTTGTGTTCAGATTCTGATAAAATTTTTCAAAAATTTATGATAAGGTTATTCCTCCCTATTATAAAACATTCAAATATTAAAGGAATCTATAGTATTGAAAAATCCCATATCATCAAAGCTAATGAAGCCAGGAACTTGAATGGTCAGCAATCTCTCCTACCCATTCCCTCACCCCCACCCCCACACACACTTCTTAAAATGTCATTTTCATTCTCTTTTACTACAGCCAGCAGCTCTATTCACATTTTAAGTACTCTATAGTTAAAAAGGAAATGTCAAATTTAAAGTTTCAAGGAATGACTAATCAGTTCGGCTAGACTCATGTGACCAGGCCTCAGTCCAAAGGAGCAAGGTCTTAGAACTGAAAACAGCTTCCATTCAGAATTCATGTCTAAAATGGTAGAAGGAAAGGTGTCATACAGATGTGACCACCAGGGAAACTGCTTTGATTTAGGCAGTCACAGTAAATTTTATGTAGTGTGCTGCTATGTCTGGGGAACTTGTCAGTACCTTAAATGTGTCACTTCATTTACGTTTTTCAATAACCTCAGTTATCTCTTTGTGTTGGGAAATGGGCCCAGAGATGTTGTGAGCCCATAGTTACCTAACTAACGTCAGGGTCTGGATGCATGAGAGCTTTGAAAGCCAGAAGAGCAATTAATGTGGTAGGAAATTTTGAACCAGATGACCCTTATATAAATGATTTTTATATAGAGACTGAAATACATGGAAAATGCATATAATAAGCTGCCAGAGCAGCCAAGATAAGTTCAGAGACCTGAAGGTTAGATATAGGAGAGCCAGTATACATCTTAAAGAGTTTCTGGAGGAGAGAAAATAGAGTATGAAGGAGAGGCAATATCCAAAGAGATGATTGTGAGAATTTTTCAGACCTGAAGAAACCATGGGTTACCAAATCAAAAGAAAATGCTGAGGCTCAAGCAGAATAAATTTTTGAAACTAAGACCTGTATAGAGGAGTGAAATTACAGAATACCAAATGCAATAAGAAAATGTTAAAAGGTACCATTTTGACAGGAATGAGCTGTCAGCAGATTTTTAAGCAGCAATAG
The DNA here is from genome assembly GCF_028749965.1 of Puma concolor. Lineage (NCBI taxonomy): Eukaryota > Metazoa > Chordata > Mammalia > Carnivora > Felidae > Puma > Puma concolor. The sequence continues at coordinate 25,822,053 of NC_141675.1, read as the reverse complement.
GTGACAGAAGGAAAATATCTTCAAAGTACTGACAGTCCATAACTGAAAAACTAGTATTCTATACCTAGCTAAACTATCTTTCAAAAGGAAGAACAAAATAAACACATTTTCAAATTTAGTACTCACAGATGCTCATTGAAGGACATACTAAAGAATTTGCTCCAATAAGAAAAGCTGAACCCAAAAGGAGTAAGTAAGTATGGGATAAGGAAGAATAAACAAATAAATTAACAAATATATTGGTTAATCTAAATCAGGATTATTTTTTTATATTCCAGTATTTTGGAATTTTAAAACCAGGTGAAATTAAAATATTAGCCCTTAAAAATATCATAGATGATGGCAGAAAGGGAGTTCTGAATTAAAGACTCAGTTTCTTTTACTCAGGAGTGAAATATGCCTTAACTTCAGACTTTCACAAGTTATTGGTTAAAATCCTTTGTTGCAAACAACAGACTTCAAGCAAGAATTTCTTAAATTGACATTCAGCAGCTCCAGGGTCATTGGGTAAGAAGAAAAAAGAAAAGCTTGGGTTAAGGTTCTAGAAAAAAATTGCCCTAAACCATGCAGCAGAACTTTCATGGTAAAGAAACTGCTGCTATTCCCATCAAACACTAAATGCCATGAACTCAACTTTTCTTCCCCTGTTCCTGCTATCAACATCAGGACTTTGCAATGACTGCCACCTTTATAAGCTTGATGTTTTCATCTTTACCTACACCAGGAAAATGAAAGCTGTGTGCAGAGCTTGTATCCTCACATTCCTCACATTTCCACAGGTGCTTCTGGCTAGCACAGCATATGTCATAGGCCTGCATCCTGGTTGCAAGGGAGGCAAGAAATCAGAGTTCTGAATTTTATATTGGGAAGATGAGATTTATAACCAGGGAATTATCCTAAATATAGAAATGTTATTTAAAAGATTATGGCGGGGCACCTGGGTGGCTCAGTCAGTTGAGCATCTAACTCTTGATTTCGGCTCAGGTCATGATCCCAGAGTCCTGGGATCAAGGCCCCCATTGGGCTCCACACTAAGGGTGGACCCTGCTTAAGATTCTCTCCCTGTCTCCCTCTGCCCCTCTCTCCTGCTAGTGCTCTCTCTCTCTCTCTCTCTTTCTAAAAAATAAATTAAAAATAAAAGATTATGGCAGCCTTGAATATGACAGTCTATTACTGATATATAGATATAGATATAGATATAGATATATATTAAACATTGAAAGGTATTCACCAAAATTAGAGAAGTAGAATGTCTAACTTCCGAATCTATAGAGGAAAAAAATGACCTACAGAAAACTTAGTTACTGGATTAGCAAGCAAAAAAGAAGAGAAAGAAAAGCAAAGGACAAATAGGAAACAAGATTCTAGAGAGAAATCAAAGTGGTATTAATAAATATAAATGGTTTGTATTATTAAAAAATGACACCAAAAACACATTTAGACAGGGTTTTTAAGGGAAGAAACACAGCCATGTGCCGTTTGCAACTATATAGTTAGAACATATTACCAAACATTTGGAGAAAGGCAATTTTTTTTTTAAAAACTACCAAGAAAATACAAACCAAAAAATTGTTCATCTAATAATATTAATATCCAACATAAGAATTTAAAAAATACCAAATGGGGCGCCTGGGTGGCGCAGTCGGTTAAGCGTCCGACTTCAACCAGGTCACGATCTCGCGGTCCGGGAGTTCGAGCCCCGCGTCAGGCTCTGGGCTGATGGCTGATGGCTGATGGCTCAGAGCCTGGAGCCTGTTTCTGATTCTGTGTCTCCCTCTCTCTCTCTGCCCCTCCCCCGTTCATGCTCTGTCTCTGTCCCAAAAATAAATAAACGTTGAAAAAAAAAATTTAAAAAAAAAAAAAAGAATTTAAAACAAAGATTGATAGAGATAAAGAGTGACATGTAGTAATTATAGAAGGAACTATCCACCAGGACAACCTACAGTCATGATACAATGATGAACTAATGCACACTTAATCACATGGAGCAAAGTTTGCTAGAACTACATAGAGAAATTGATAAATGCAAAAACTAATAAACAAGCAGATAAAAGATTAGAATACCATGGGATCAATAAACTTGATATCATGTGAGATTATAGATACGTACACACACATACACACCCATAATCAGTAGTAAAATATAGTCCATACCATTCCTCCAAACATTTAATCCAGCCATTTTATAGGTAAATTTTACAAAATGTGCAAGAGAAAATGCCTCTCCTTTGTTTTACTTCACAAAGTAGGAAGCTAAAAACCAAGTGCATAACCAAGACTTCTGATGTACCAAGTGCTTTTCAGATACCTTGTCTTCCAAACACCCTCTGACATATCCAGTATTGTGTTCTTGTTTTTGAGAGAGAGAGCATGAGCAGGGGAGAGGGGAAAAGGGAGAGAGAATCTTAAGTGGGCTCCATGCTCAGCAAAGATCCAGATAAGAGGCTTGATCCTATGACCCTGGGATCATGACCTGAGCCAAAATCAAGGGTCAGAAGCTCAACCAACTGAGCACCCAGATACACTTGTCAAAAACATACCCAGTTTTTGACAAGTGTAATTGTTTCAACAAGGCCATGCAGAACCATTTCATTTGGTCAAAAGCTCTTCCAAGGAGATCTCTGCTTAACTGCTTCAAATATCTTTGCTGGTGATAGCTGCTCTCTGTTTGAAACACAGAAAACACATATAATAGACTACATAGGATAAAGATAAATGTGTGCAGAGTATGATATAAACTATGTAAACAAAAACAAAAAAAGCAAAAATCTGAATAGGGAAAATTTTAAGCCTGCAAAAAAAATATACCCCAATATTAAATAAAGTTATGTTTAAATAACAGAAGTAGGAGTCATTTCTTCTATTTTTTGTACTCTGCATATTTTGTTCAGTGAGAAATTGTTTAAGTAGTTTCCAAATATATTAGTGCTTCATTGTTCCATTACTTCACTGGAATAAAAAACACATGAGACATACAGAAAACAACTGTCAAAATCGCAAAAGAAATTCTGACTATAGCAATAAGTACATAAATATGATTGGACTAAACATGCTACTCAAAAGGCAGATACTATCAAACATAATAAAACAGCAAGACCCAACTCTATGTCACAGGCCTACAAGAGACACACCTGAGTTTAAAGGTATTATATTGAAAGTAAAGGATGGAAAAGATAGACCATACAAACAGTAACCATAGAAGGCCTAGAGTGACTATATTAATATCAGGCATATTGAAAGACAAGAAATATTATTGGAGACATTTCTGATAAATGGTCAACACATCTAGAAGATATAATAGTTATATATACATCAAAGAACCATCTCCCAAAATGTATGACACAAAAACTGGCAAAAGTGAAAGGAGAAATAGATAATAATAGAGATTTCAATATCCCACTTTCAATAGTAGAACAACTATAGAAGACTTTAACAACACTATCAACCAACTTGTCTTAACTAATATTTATAAAATACTCCGTCCAAAAGCTGCAAAATGCACATTTCTTTTCACGTGCATATGGAACATTCTCCAGGCTAGACCATATACTATAGCCTAAAACAAGTCCCAATAAAATAAAGAAGACAAATTATACAAAGTGTGTCCTCTGGCCACAATGGAATTAGAGATCTATACAGAAAGACATCTGAGAAAACACTAAATAGTTGGAAATTAAGCAACACACTTCTGAATAACCAACGAGTCAAAGAAGAATCACAAGGAAAATTAATCAAAATTCATGGCATGTATCTAAAGCAGTGCTTAGAGAGAAATGTGTAACTTTAGATGCCTATATAGGAAAAAAGTTCTTACATCCAGATGGCAAACAGACACATGAAAAGATGCTCAACATCACTCATCATCAGGGAAATACAAATCAAAACCATAGTGAGATACCACCTCACACCAGTCAGAATAGCTAAAATTAACAACTCAGGAAACAATAGATGTTGGCAAGGATATGGAGAAAGGGGAACCATTTTGCACTGTTGGTGGGGAATGCAAACTGGTGCAGCCATTCTGGAAAACAGTATGGAGATTCCTCAAAAAATTAAAAATACAACTACCCTATGACCCAGCAATTGCACTACTAGGAATTTATCCAAAGGATACAAAAATGCTGATTCAAAGGGGCACATGTACCCCAATGTTTATAGTGGTGCTATCAGCAATAGCCTAATTGTGGAAAGAGCCTAAGTGCCCATCCCATGATGAATGAATAAAGAAGATGTGGTATATATATGTACATATATATACATATACATATGTATACATATATACAAGAAATGTATATATATGTATATATATAAACACATACGTACAATGGAATACTACGCAGTGATGAAAAAGTGAAATAGTGCCATTTGCAACAACATGGATGGAACTGGAGGATATTATGCTAAGTGAAATAAGTCAGAAAGATATCATGATTTCACTCATGTGGAATTTGAGAAACTCAACAGATGAACATAGGGGAAGAGAAGGAAAAAGAAGATAAAAACAGAGAGGGAGGCAAACCATAAGAGACTCTTAAGTACAGAAAACAAACAGGGTTGCTGGGAGGTGGGGGAGTGGGTTAAATGGCCAACGGGCATTAAGAAGAGCACTTTTCAGGAGAAGCACTGGGTATCATACGTAAGAGATGAATCACTAGGTTCTACTCCTGAAGCCCAAGACTACACTGTATGTTAACTAACTTGAAAATTAAATAAAAGAAAAAAAAGTCTTAAAAACCTAAGATTCTGCATTAAACTAGAAAACAAAGAGCAAGCTAAACACAAAGCAAGTAGAAGGAATTAAGTAATTATTATAGCAGAAAAACAATAGAGAAAATTTTTTAAAGCTGATTCCTTGAAAAAATCAATAAAATTGACAAACCCTTAACTAGACTGACCAAGAAGCTAAGAGAAAAGGCACTAATTACTAAAGTTATAAAAGATAGAAAGATATTGCTACCAACTCTGCAGAAATTAAAAGGATTATAAGGGAATATTATCAACAGCTAAATGTCAATAAATTAAACAACTTAGATAAAATGGAAAAATTTCTATAAGTACATAAATAACCAAGACTGACTCAAGAAGAAACAAAATATCTGCATAAACCTTTAACAAGTAAAGATATTGCATTAGTAATTTAAAATCTCACAAACAAAAGCCAGGCCCAGATGGTGTCACTGGTGAATTCAATCAAACGTTTTAAAGAAGAAATAAGAATGGGGTGCCTGGGTGGCTTAGTTGGTTAAGCATCCAACTTTGGCTCAGGTCATGATCTCATGGTCCGTGAATTTGAGCCCCGCGTCAGGCTCTGTGTGGACAGCTCAGAGCCTGGAGCCTGCTTCGGATTCTGATGTCTCCCTCTCTCTCTCTGCCCCTCCCCTGCTCATGCTGTGTCTCTCTCTCAAAAATAAGTAAACATTAAAAAAAAAATGTTTAAAGAAGAAATAAGATCAACCCTTCACAAATTCTTTGAGAAAACAAAGAGAATACTCCCCAATGTATTTTCTGAGGCCAGTACTATCCTGAAACCAAAGCCAGTCAAAGACATCACAAGAAGAAAAGACTGCAGACCAATATCCCTTATGAACAAAGATGCAAAAATCCTTAACAAAATATTACCAAATAAAGTTCAGGAACATGAAAAAAAAAAAAGAATAATATATCATGGCCAAGTTGGATTTATTCCAGGAATGCAAAGTTAGTTTAACATCCGACAATCAAGTAATGTGCTATATTAATGTAATAAAGGACAAAAAACTCATAATCTTCTCAGTAGAGCAGGAAGAGTTAGCAAAGGAGATTGAGTGGGATAAGAAAAACCAGAAACCAAGAATGTATTTCAAGAAAGAAAGAGTAGTCAACTGGTTGATTGCTGCTAAATCCAATAAAAAGAGAAATTGGATTTTTTTAGGGCCATTGGATTAAACCATATGGAGGTTGCTGACAACTTTAGGAAGGGTTTCAGAAAAAATGGTATAATTAAAAACCTGATTGGGGGGCGCCTGGGTGGCGCAGTCGGTTAAGCGGCCGACTTCAGCCAGGTCACGATCTCGCGGTCCGTGAGTTCGAGCCCCGCGTCGGGCTCTGGGCTGATGGCTCGGAGCCTGGAGCCTGTTTCTGATTCTGTGTCTCCCTCTCTCTCTGCCCCTCCCCCGTTCATGCTCTGTCTCTCTCTGTCCCAAAAATAAATAAAAAACGTTGAAAAAAAAAATTTAAAAAAAAAAAAAAATAAATAAAAACCTGATTGGAATGAATTAGAAGAGAATGAAAAGTGAAGAGGTGGAAAAAAGGAATAAAGACAACTTTTTAAAGGAGTCTCATTCTAAAAGGCTGTAGAGAAATGGAGCAGTAGTTGCAGGGAAACGAGAAGCCTAAGGGAAGCTGTTTTTGTCTTTTAAGGTGGTAGATATTACATCCCATGTATAGGCTGAGGTGTGATACAGATGAAAGGGAAAAATTGACTATGCAAAAGAAAGAGCAGTTACCTGTAGAACAAAGTCCTTGAAAAGGCAAGAGGAAATGAGATGTCATTCAGAAGTAGAAAGTATCAAGAACTCTGCAATGTATGAGATTTCGTCCACCTTGCATGCTAACAGTTAGCCTGTCATAATTTCATGGATGCTGGCAAAAAACAAAAACAAAAAACAAAAAACAAAACAACAAAAAAACATGAGACCCCTGGGTCAGAGACAAAGGATTTCATCTCTCACAGTAAAAGCAGTAGCCAGAGATCAGAATTTTATTATATCAATTTCCTGAGGCTCAGTTCCCACAGAGCAATGTGAAGAGGGCCAGGAGATGCCTGTACATGCAGTGGGTTGCATTACAAGTAAGGAAATCTGAGCTTAGTGAACCTGAATCTTTTACACTGGGAAGTAAACATGCCTGTCCTTTGCTCCAGAGAGAGACATTATTTTTATTATAGTGGACAGTAAGTATTCCTGCTTTTTGCTCCAAAGGAAGATACTATCTCTGTCTTCCCAGGCTATTCACTCTACAAATATCCTTGATAAGATAGCCTGAATCAAAACAAATATGAGAGACACATGGAGAACTATCTCCCAACAGAGAGTTTAGCCTTATTAGAATGGACACTTCATTCATTTTAGGACATGGAGGTTGGGAAAGTAGGGAAAATAAGATTATTGGAAAAGATGCTGGTACCTCTCTTTTGCTTAATTTTATTTTTTCTCCCAGTATATCAGTGGGTGAGTATATCAGGTAAGAGTGAGTATTAGGCATTGAGAGTGTGGGATTTTTTTTTAATTTTTTTAATGTTTATGTATTTTTCAGAGAGAGAGACAGAGCAAGAGTCAGGGAGGGGCAGAGAGAGAGAGAGAATCTGAGCCGTCAGCACAGAGCCCCACGCAGGGCTCAAACTCGGAACTGGGAGATCATGACCTGAACGGAAGTGGGATGTTTAACCAACTGAGCCACCCAGGTGCCCCGAGAGTGTGGGATTTAAATTTAAAAAGTCTAGAAGAACGAGAGTGGGTTGACTAAGGAAATGAGGGATTACTGGGCATTGTTGAGGGCCCTCCTCTAATTTATAATCATAAGTTTAAACAGCACAAGTTGTGACTGTTTTAACAAGGTTTTTTCCACTGCTTAGGTGTAGGAACAAGATAGATAGAGAGTTGGCTTTAACCAGGATTGGCATTTTTCCAGGCAAGTGATAAAGAAAGTGGCAATGGAGTTGTGGATGTACACCAAGGACTGATTGCAGTGAATGACCAGGGATTCTAGGCTGGATGAAGAAGAGAGTGAGGAGAGGAAGGGACAGTTGAAACACTGATGGGGCCAAAGGATCAGAGCTCCTGATGGGGTTGCAGAAGGGTTGGAGTCAGGCTATTATAATAAGTGAACTGGAAGACAAGAGGCAGTAGTCAAACAATGGAATGCTTAAAAATCAAGATTTAGAATTACAATACATAACCATGAGAATGGATGGCTGAGGTGGGTGGAGAAAAATCTCATTGGAGGTGAAGAGTTCAGTAAACTAAGTGGTCAGAGTGTCATATAGTTCATTTATGAGCTTATTGAAGTCACCAAGAAAAACGAGTCACATGGAAAGAAAGATAGTGAACCAGTTGCTAAAATTTTCAATGAATGAGGGGAAGTAGCTGGAAAGTTACAGCTGATTATGACAGGGAGGGATGGCAACTACTCTTTTTTTAATGTGTTTTAATTTATTTTTGAGAGAAAGCAAGAGTGGGGGAGGGGCAGCAAGAGAGGGGGCCGAGGATCCAAACCAGGCTTTGCACTGACAGCAGTGAGCCTGATGCAGGGCTTGAACTTATGAACCGAACTGTGAGACCATGACCTGAGCCAAAGTCAGACACTTAACCAACTGAGCCACCCAGGTGCCCCTTTTTTTAAATAGATATTTATATATATAACCAAGGAAGCACTGTGGGGGAGACAAATTATCACTATCTCCAAGAATTGTGTGAACTAACTTGAAGATAATACAGACACCCAGGAAAAGCTAAACAACAGCAAACATTGCAGTAGGGGAGGACAAAAAACACTGGTCTAAGGGTCAGAAGATATGAATTCTAGTTCCAGTCATGCTAGTAATTAGCCATGAGCTTAGGTAAGGTACATCACTTACCCTCACCAGGCTTCAGTTTCCACATTTGGATATGGATTAGATGATTCCCAGGATACCTGAGGGCCTAACATTCCATAATTCTATGATCTAAAATAATGCATATTTCACAAGGAAGTCAGGAAGAATAAGCACTATTATCCAGATGTTACAGAAAGAGGAAATTGAACCATGAAGGACTATATAATTTGCCCAGCATAAGACTGTTAAGTCAGGTTCATTGTCGTTTGTGTTAGATCTTACAGCGTGCAGAGTAGATCCCCTAATCTGTGTTTGTTTCCCTTCACTTAACACAAAGTTGTGTTTGTCATTCCATTATCTCTATTTGGTTCTAGCTAGGTCATGATTGCATATGTCAAAGAACAAAGAAAGTACTATCAGAAACCGTAGCTGGAGCACCAATGTTTAACACAGCCCTGAAAGAACACATTTTTTACAGGAAGCAAAGAGGTGTGTTGCCCTCTAGGAAATGCACACCACTGTGGAGTAATTAGGCTGATGTGCATTTCCCTGGTGGCAAATGTAATGAAGGGGTCCAATAATTCTTGACATCAGCATAATGTTGGGGTGGGATTGGAAGTCAAGATTTAGAAGGATATGATTGGAATAAAGGGTATATAAACAGTTTTTCTTCTATAACAAATTCTTCCTTTATAACTAAAATGTTACTTCTGTAATTTTTAATATATGCAAGCACATTCAGTCATACAGTTAACAAGTATTCATTGAGATCCAACTATATGCTAAGCGCCATCATAAAAGCTGGAAATATTATGGAGAGTAAGACAGCTACAGACCCTTTCCTATCTCCCTTTGCCAATGTATACTGAATAGAGTGGGAGGTGGACCTAAATAGGAAGATGATTAAGATATCTTTCAGAGTATGATCAATGCTATGGAGAATATAACAATAATATATCCCTTACCATGTAACAATATATTCCTTACCATGTTCTGCATTCTCTCCATTTAAAATGTTAAGTATCACAAGAGCTAGAACTTTGTTATATTATTCATCATTGTGCCCTCTGTGCCTCGATTAGTGAATTTTAACTGTGGGCTTCTTTAAATAAGGTTGTCAGGAGAGGTATCTCTAAGGAGGTGCCATCTGAACGGAGACCTAAAAAATGAAGAGTTTGCAGTCATGCAAAGAAGAGGGGCAGGGAAAGAGCAATGTAGAGTTCCCAAGAAAGCCACAACTTCAGCATGTTTTGGAAACAAAGAAGCCACTGTGGCTGGAGAGCTGTAAGGGCGGTAAAGTGTAACATAAGGTGAGGCTGAAGCAAGAGTCAGGGCTAGAATAATATTGGGCCTTGTAAGCCAAGGCTAGGAGGTTGAATTTTAATTAAATTGCTATGTTAAGCCATTGGAAGATTTTAATGAGGGATATTATATGACCTTTTATTTTTTAAAAGTTTGCTCTGGCATCTCTGTAGGTAATAGACTGAGGGAAGTGTGAGAGGAGGCAAGAGATGGGTTAGTTTGTGAGAGGTGATGGTGGTTTGGTGCAGGGCAAGAAGCATTGAGTAGTTGAATTTGAGATCCATTCTGAAGGTAGAACAAACACCAGGACCAACTGATTAGTTGGAGATGGCATGTTAGAAAAAGAGAGGGGTCAAGAAAGACTCCAGTGTTTTGGCTTAAGTAACTTGGTGCTGGTGGTGCCACTAAGTGATAGGGAAACTGGAGGAGGAGCAGGGTTTTTCCAGGGAAAATCAAGGATTCCATTTTGGCCATGTGAAGCTTATTAGACTTCCAAATGAGTATGTAGATTATAAATGGTTGATATGTGAGTATGGCAAGATGTCAGAGCTGAAGATGTCGTTTTGTGAGTCATTGGCATTTCGATACTATGTAAAGCCATGTAGCTGAGTGAGATCACCAAGGGAGAACATGTAGATATGACAGCCAAGGACAAGGCCTTGAACATCTGTCATAGAACTCCCAATTTTGGCCTTTGAATAATAGGATATTTTATGTAGAACTGCATTTTAAAACCCCATTTTGGGGGGCACCTGGGGGGCTCAGTCGTTTATGTGATCGACTTTTGCTTTTAGCTCAGGTCATGATTTCACAGTTCATGAGTTCAAGCCCCGCATCAGGCTCTGTATTGACAGTGTGGAGCCTGCTTAGGATTCTCTCTCTCTCTCTTAAAATAAATAAACTTAAAAAAAAATCCATTTTGCCTTTCCCTTTCTCTCAGCAAGTAGTAGGAGGCCATCTTGGAGGGAAGCCATCTTGGTGAGAACCTTTAATCACACAACAACCCCTGGGACTTGCCAATATGTCATCAGAGACACAGAAGAAGCCTCTGGTCCCTACAATACCTCTCTCTCATAATGCAGTGTTCCTTGACTTCCCCAGGCCACAATGATCCCTCCTTTCCTCTATTTTCCTTTGAACCTCTCCTTTCCTCAGATTTGTACCTCTGCAGTCAGTCCTTTTAGTGTTGTAGCTATTTATGCAGAGCAGGTACTCTGTGTTTGTGTCCCTCCACTTGTACAAGATGGTATTTGCCTTTCCATCATCTCTATTTGGTTCTAGGTAGGTCATGATTACTTATCATCCCCACTTTCAACTGTACATTGTAATTTCCTCAAGGGCAGGATATTCTCTTACATATCTTTCTATCCCTTACCATGTTCTACATTTCCCCATTTAGAAAGTAAGTACTACAAGAGCTAAGACCTTGTCTGTTATTTTCACCACTTTGAACTCTTTGAACCTGGAACAATGTTCTTGAATAAACAAACAGAATGGATGAATATAATAGCTGTTAGTAGACTTATGTTCTAGATAGGTGATCAGGAACCGTGCCTCAAAGCAAGACTTTCTCCCTTTTCCTTGATAGATGTTATCTCCCCTTTGGGTCCCCTTGAGCTTTACCATTCCCCACACTTAACACTGCAGCATAAAAAGGTGTTTCACTTCTCACCACCTTTATGGACTCTTTCCAGATTCTGCTGATGCTGAAGGAGATAAGAATAGGGCATGTGTTTTTGGTCTATATAATGCATATGCAGTGCTGATCTGTGGTAGATTGCCTGAAAGATGGCCATTAACAATTGTTTTCATCTCTATGTACGCATGTTATTCTTCCCACCAGAGGATAGGGTTTATTTTCCTTCCCTGTGACTCTGGATGGCCATGAGACTTGCTTTGGCCTGTGGAATGCAGAAGTAACAGTCGTATGAATCCAGGCCTACACCTTAAGAGGACTTGCAGTTTCCTGTTTTACTGTCATGCTTAAGAAACTTGGAATTCTGGATAACTTGAGACCACATGGAGAGAGAGAAGCCCAGGCAGTGTCCAGCCATTCCAGCCATACAGCTGAGGCATGAAAGGTGTGAATAAAGTCACATGGATTCTGTAGCTTCATCCAGGCTGTCCCAGTGAACCGAATGGAGCAGAGAGAAACCATCCCTGGGGAGCCCCACCCACACTGCACAATGAGGAGAAATAATAAATGGTGTTATTTTAAGCGACTACTTGTGGGGGGTATTTGTTATATTGCAATAGATAATTAAAATAGGATCTGTTCCAGGATCCATTTTATAACAAAACTTCTGGAAACACATTGCATTTAAAAGCAGAACTTCTGGAGGCGCCTGGGTGGCTCAGTCAGTTAGGCGTCCAACTTCGGCTCAGGTCATGATCTCACGGATTGTGGGTTTGAGCCCCGTGTCGGGCTCTGAGCTGTCAGCACAGAGCCTGGAGCCTGCTTTGGATTCTGTGTCTCCCTCTCTCTCTCTGCCCTTCCCCTATACTCTGTGTGTGTGTGTGTGTGTGTGTCTCAAAAATAAATAAACTTTAAAAAAATAAATTAAATTAAATTAAATTAAAAAGCAGAGCTTCTGCAATTTCTAGCAAAATTACAAATGCAATTATCCTTTGTCTCAGCAGTTTCCCTTCTAGGAATCTATTCCAGAAATACCCAGGCAAAAATACAATGAGAGGTATTGGCTATTCATTGCGGCACCATGTGTAGTAGCAACAAACTTCAAACAGTTCACTTGTCTATCAGTAGAGGACTGGTTGAATAAGCTATGTAACATATGATGGAGTAATATGCAGCTATAAAAAAGAAATGCAGTATTCCTCTGTAAATTGTGGTGGAGTGATCACCAGGATATAACATTGAGTGAAAAAAAGCAAGGCAGAGAAAGTGTGTATAGTATGCTACATTTTTACTATTGTTTTTTAATGCAAGGATAAAATATAAAAATCTCAAAAGAAATTATTACCTATAGAGGGACAGAATGAATAGGGGTAAATGGTACAACAGAAATATAATATGCAAACTCCAGACTGTGGGAAACCTTATAGAACAACCAACCCAGTTTCTTCAGCAAATAATTTTTTTTTTAAAAACCCAAAGGGGGGGTCCATGGGTGGCTCAGTCGGTTAAGCATCTGACTCTTGATTTCAGCTCAGGTCATGATCTTACGGTTTGTGAGTTTGAGCCCTGTGTCGGGCTCTGCGCTGGCAGCATGAAGCCTACTTGGGATTCTGTTTCCCTCTCTCTCTGCCCCTCCCTAGCTTGCTCTCTATCTCTCTCTCAGAATACAATAATAATAATAATAATAATTAAAAACCCAAAAGGGAAAGAATGAGAAGCCAACAATTAAAAAGAGGGACTTGGAGCGCCTGGGTGGCTCAGTCAGTTGGGCATCAATTTGTGGCTCAGGTCATGATCTTGTGGTTCCAGGGTTGGAGCCTCTCATCAGGTTCTGTGCTGACAGCTTGGAGCCTGGAGCCTGCTTCAGATTCTGTCTCTCTCTCTCTCAGAAATAACTAAACATTAAAAAAAAAATTTTTTTAAAAAGGAGGGATTTAACTGCATGTCAACCAACGGCAATTTATAAACCAATTGTATTCTGAATACACCAATACAACTTGAATACAAGTTGTTTAGATAAACAAACTGAAAAGGTTTATGAAACAATGGGAAAATTGAAACTCTGGTTAAAATATTTGATGATTTTGGGGCGCCTGGGTAGCTCAGTCGGTTGAGCGTCTGACTTCAGCTCAGGTCATCTCACTGTTTGTGAGTTCAAGCCCCGCGTCAGGCTCTGTGCTGACAGCTCGGAGCCTGGAGCCTACTTCTGATTCTGTGTCTCCCTCTCTCAGTCCCTCTCCCCCTCACACTCTGTCTCTGTCTCTCAAAATAAATAAACATTAAAAAAAATTTTTTTTAAATATTTGATGATGTTAAAGATTTATTAAGTGTGATAATGACAATGTGGTTACATTCTTTTTTTTTTTAAGTTTATTTACTTATTTTGAGAGAGACAGAGACAGCACAAGCCAGGGAGGGGCAGAGAGATAGGGAGAGAGAAACCCAAGCAGGCTCTGTGCTGTCAGCTTAGAGCCCGATGTGGGGCTCAAACTCATGAAATGTGAGATCATGACCTGAGCTGAAACCGAGGGTCCAACGCTCAACCTGAGCCACCCAGGCACCCCAGTGTAGTTATATTCTTAAAATAATCTTCAAATATTAGAGATACACACTGAAACTTTTTATGTATGAGCTGATATACACTGGGCGTTGCTTCATAAGAAATACATGTATTACTGGAGTGAAGTTATAGATTAAACAAGATTTGCCAAGAGTTGATCATTATTGAAGCTAGGTTATTGGTTCATGAAAGTTCATCGTATTGTCCTCTTTACCTTTATATATATTTGAAATTTTCCAAAATAAAAAGTTTAAAAAAAAAAAAGAAGGGTCTCTGAGACCAGTGGGTTTATTTTTATTTTTTTAAAACATTTCTTCATTTTTGAGAGACCATGAGCAGAGGGAAGGACATAGAGAGGTAGACACAGAATCTGAAACAGCCTCCAGTCTCTGAGCTGTCAGAGCCCAACGTGGGGCTCGAGCCCACCAACCACAAGATCATGACCTGAGCTGAGGTCACAGGCTTAGCCGACTGAGTCACCCAAGCACCCCTGAGACCCAGTGTTTTAAGGGCACCGAAAACATTTTCTTCATAATAACATGCCTTACAAGTCTATCACTCCAAGTAACAGCATCTATGTCAAATGGAAGTTGTGTCTGTAAAACCATGATAGGTGTTTGGAACTGTGTGTGATTGACACCATGTAAGTGATATTAAAGTTATAATGAGTTCTCAGGAGGTCCAAGTGTGTCTGTTGTTTTTTGGTTGTTTTTTTTTTCTTAACAATTTCTTGTGTCATTGTTATCTCTGATACTTGGGAAAGTTTTAACTAACATGTGAATAGTCCTCTTCTTGTTTTCCAAACATGTATCATTCATTCACTCAATCATTCAATACTCTTTGGCCAAGAGAGTTCTATGAGAGGTCCTGGTGTTAGGGAGAGGGTGCTGCTAGCCAAAAGAAGTCTCCAGCCCTACTGCACATGACTGTCAACATGCATGCCCAGATGCTTACGACATCAGAGAACAATAGAGGGCTGTAAAAGAGGTCTGTGAAAGACAGAGGCCCCGTTGCTCTGCCTCTAGCAGGAGACTGGGGGAGAAATCTTGGAAGAGGAGGTGTTCAAGCATGCTAAGATGCTGGTTCAGGGGAGAGAATAACAACAGAACTGGGTTTGACTTATTTTGGAGGAAAGATACAACCTGATGCTTTTCACTTCCCCCAATTCTTTCACTTTCAGATACACAAAGCCTCTCATCTCCTTCCTGCACTGAAATGAAAGGTAAATATCAGTGGTTCTCAAAGTGTGGTTCCTGGACCACAGCACTGCCATCCCCTGGGAACTTTTAGCAATGCAGATGCTCAAGCCCCACCTCAGACCTACTGAAGCTGAAACTCTGGAGCTGGACCAGTGATTTAACAAACCCTCCAGGTGAGGCTGATGTTCACTCAAGTATGAGAACCACTGGTTTAGGGAAAACCAGTAATGGTGCCATAAATGCAGTTTAAAGAAGAAAAAGGAGCCTGTTCTTTTCTCCAAGTTAAAAAAATTATGGTTATAGGAGAAACTTTGAAAGAATCCAAGGTAGAAAAATGGTTCAGCTTTGCTGAGGGCCCAACAGAACTGTGGTTGTGGAGAGACCAGTGTTCCACAAAAAGAACCACAAATACCAGGCTGGGCAGCTGCTGCCTACCACCCAGCAGTAAGACTAGAGACAGCTAAGGCTTGGAAGGACCAGGCCCCCAGTCTCCTCTGAGATACCAGTCCTTGGCCAGAGATACTCCAATAGCTAAATGTAGAGATTATTCTCTAAAGATGAGGGTATGTACACAAGGTATAGAGGTAATAAAACTGGTCGAATCCTTGTAAAAAGGTGTTAATTTCTCTTCACTTTTTCATATGGCTACTAGAACATTTAAAATAACCTACATAGTTCACATTTATGGCTTGCATTATATTTCTGTTGGTCAGCACTGGTCTATAATGTGTATATAAAATGGAGGATAGATAGGAGACAAAATGTGACCATTTTTTCTCCAGCTCTGAGCAGGAGAGTGAGTGTCCAGAACCACAAACCATCATTTCTTATTTATGTGTCCTTTGTGTTTATACTGTGAAGACGCCTCGGTGATACTAACCATACAAATCTTGCAGCAAACATCTTTTATATCCTTGTTCGCAAAGCAGTTTTTCGATTCTAGAAAACACACTCTCCTATCAGGAATCCAGCATGCATTCATTGGTTAAAAACTGGAACATATAACAATATGTACCAACAATAGCCACTCCCACTTTCCCCATTTTGACTGCTTCAGACATAGTTAATTAACCAGGACATTTTTTCCTACTGACCCCAGACACAGCGTCAATGTCCTTATCAACAGAATGCTATGGACGAGCTTGTAGCTACTGAGAGCTGCTGCCGTGATGCAAAACTAGGTCTGCCTGACTCCAAAGTTCCTTCATTATGCCATTCAAGTTCCCATTTAATAGCAGGTGCACATTCGCAGTTTCATTTCTAAATCAAGTCAATAAACTGTCTTTCTGATTTATATATCAGTTTCGGATGAATTTGGTTGGTGCGAGTCCATCCCTGAGATATCAAATATGTTTTCGTATGCTGCCAGACTTGGATGGCTGACCTTACCAAGAGGCAGCCTCTAGATTAGGAATGGCCTGTCCAGAACAGATACCCTTACTGTCCTCT
Source organism: Puma concolor (assembly GCF_028749965.1). Classification (NCBI taxonomy): domain Eukaryota; kingdom Metazoa; phylum Chordata; class Mammalia; order Carnivora; family Felidae; genus Puma; species Puma concolor. The sequence continues at coordinate 25,805,335 of NC_141675.1, read as the reverse complement.
CCCTTAACTGTGACAGACATTGCTAATCAATTGCGATGCTTTCTTCTGTTGAGCCTAGACATCGTCAGAAAGTCCTTTTTATTTATTTATTTATTTATTTTAACGTTTATTTATTTTTGAGACAGAGAGAGACAGAGCATGAACGGGGGAGGGTCAGACAGAGGGAGACACAGAATCCGAAACAGGCTCCAGGCTCTGAGCTGTCAGCACAGAGCCCGACGCGGGGCTCGAACTCACGGACCGCGAGATCATGACGTGAGCCGAAGTTGGCCGCTTAACCGACCAAGCCACCCAGGCGCCCCTGAAAGTCCTTTTTAACACAGTAATCCAGGAAGGTACTGTCACTTGACCCATAAGATTCTCTTGATTGCTAGCCTGGATGGATAACAACTTCACAAAACAAATTTCCTTTGTGCCCAGCTGGCTTTCCTCAGGTAAAAACTTGACTTCTTTTCTTTTTCCCAGAAGGGTAGATAGGTTCCAAAACCAAAACAATGCCTTGTGGTTCACCCAAGGGGGTCCTGGGGAAGAACAATGGCATTTTAGGAAGTCAGTACTCAATAGGATGGAAGAATTCATATAACAACATGCTTTTTTGCTTGTCCAGAGGCAGACTCCCAAGGTTTGTGGACAGTTCTCTTCAAGTGCTACTACTATAACTGATTTAGAACTCAGCAGGAAGTTTTCATATGGAATTTACAACAATAATAGTAATAATACTTCCTATATCATGATTATTTGGGTTGCAAATAATACATAAGTTTCCACAGTGAGAATGTTGACACTGCAGCTATTCAAGAAACATAGGTACGCAGCCAGAAGGCAAATTTATCATCAGTGAGTGGTGTGGCAAAAAGGAGGATGTCTCAAGGGAAGTGACATGGACAAAATTTTCATATTAAAAAAACTCTAGAGTTACACTTACACTGTAAGTGTAAAGGATGAAATGTTAGAAGCTGCTTTAAACTTAGAATGGCATGACAATTTGCCAGGGCAGAGAAAAGATGCTCTGAAGGTAAGCACTGTTCAAACGACTCAAATTTTTCAAAGAAATAGAACATGTAATCAATGTTTCCAATGTTTTAAGTAACATTGTATCAAATAAATGTAACTTTTACCATTTTTAAAGCATCTCCATATGTTTATAAATGAAAGTAAGAGTTTTTAGTATTTTCGAAAAAACTTTCATGCAACAGTTGTGATTTTTCCTGTTAATTATTAAGATTGCTTGGTATAGCTTCAGCTTTCAGGGTCATTTTTTTGCTCCTGCACTATCCTGCAAAGTGAGGACTGAATGTGTATGGGTAAAACAAGAAGAAATTCAAAATGATAGGATTATACTAATGCTTTGGCAGTGTAAGTCTTTTAAAGTGTAATTGGAGTTTGAAAAAAAAAGGTGCAATAATATTGTAGACACATATGCCAATGCAAACCAATAATTCACATAGATATTTCAAAGGTGTGTGATACATTTGAGACAGAGATTATCTGGATATTCATTTGCTGGGGTGGGGGAAGAATATAAGAAGAAAAGGCTGGAGAGCAGGTGTGAATCACTCTATAATGTCTCATCCTCAGAAAACACGGCAGCCACTGTCAAACTATCTTAACATTTGCTTCCTTAAAGAATATGTCTGTGCCAATTAGAAAGCCATTGGCTGCAGGTACATCAGGACTTCAGCTCCTCTTGCTGGGCATTTCTCTCGGCTCTCCTTTTACTTGCATATTGGCTCTATTTCAGGTGGGCAGCAAATGGTGACAGCTGTACCAGGCATCACATCCAAATGCCACGTCATCCAGAGGCAGCAGATAGGGGCTGTCTCTCCTACAGTCTACTTCTCAGAGGTAAAGAAAAGCGCTCCAGCCTATTGGTCAATACTGGACCCCTGGCCACTGTATCAGTCAGGGTTCAGGATGGAAAACTAAAGCCACTCGATGCATCCTGGATCTAATAGACCTAACGTAGAATCTCCCACAACTCCTGGGAGAGCCAGGGGAGCAGAGTTTAGAAACTCTATCCTTAAAGATCAGAGGAGCTGACCCTGAACAACCTTAGCCTCAAACACCTAAGTGTGTAATTCCTTACATTTGTGCCAGCAAGCTGCGGGGACTTTCTCATCTGCCCACCCATGCAGCTACAACTATCTCTAGAGGAATAACACCGTCCTCTTTGCAAATCCTGACCCGAGGTCCTCTTGCGAGCAATGAGCTGGAACAGGGCAGAGATGGTCATTCTGGACAGCACGGGTCCTCGTCTTGGAGGCGAATGGTGGTACCATTCTGGCAGCAGACAGTCCAGTACACCCACCCCTGAAGTAGCTCCAGCGAGGGGAATGGGTCACTGGGATTGGCTGAGGCCCGTGAGGATTTCCCTTTGATCCTGGGGGGAGGGTGAAGTCACTCTCAACCCTGTCAGTTGGGGGAGGGTGGAAATCTAGCCACCCCCTCCCAACTCAGTGGGATTTCCTTGACTAGCAAGAAAAATGGGGAAAAGCTGTTGGTTCGACAACCAGCAGCGCCTGCTCCATGCTGAGTCACACCATAATCGTAATTTTCTCTGCAAATAAACGTATTCGTTACCAAAGTAGCCCGCTATATATTTTAAGGAAATATGCTATACAACATTCGCCATGCATACCTATTATTACCCACAAGGTACAATCTCCTGCAGGCAGTTCAAATTCCAGGCTAAATTGTAAAATTATAGTCAGCTGATTGATAATGCATAGTGTTATTGCATTCAGTAAAAAGTTAAAGTTCCTTTTAGAAAAATTCCTCCATTAGCTCTTCTCCTTCAAACAACTGGCTAGATTTATTTGTCTGCTGCTCCTTTATATGCCTTACCAGCACCCCGAGCATATCCTAGACTTAATGAACTTATTTGCAGGGCTCAAATTTACAAGATCGGCCATCCCCCCTTCCTGCTGCCTGTCTTCCTAATCCCCATTTGGCTGTCGCTTTACATCCCAGTTAATGCCATTCCAGTCTCCTCAGAGACTGTGGGACCAGTTTTCTCCTGGGAAAAGGGAAGCTGATGGCTCTGAATCCATTTGGGGGCTGAGGAAAGCAGGCAAATGTCAAGGATGCTAATTTCTGATCTTCTCACCAGGGTCGTATACAGTAAATCCTTTTTATAAGAAAGCCCTGAAGATGAGCCTTTGGGATGGGGGGGGGGGGGGGAAGTGCACGGAGGGATGTATCAGGAAAGTTATGTATGTGCAGGTGCCAGGGAGTGGCTTCTGTTCTAGAAGGGCCCCACAGCTCAGCGTTTCCTCCCACATGCCTCCTCGAATATGCAAGCTGCATATGTATTTATAACTCTGCAGTAAAAAAGTGAACTTTATTAGCAGAGATAACTGTCATAATTCAAGCAACTGTACTCTGCAGAGCAACCAGAGACTACAAGCATCAGGATTATATATGTTCAGTCAAATCATGTGCAAATGCAGGGGAATTATGAGTCACTAACTGGGCATAAACCAGGAAGGAGGAAGGGCTAGAATTGACTGTCCCTATAGGGGACTCTGGAGGTCCAGAGAACCTGTCGGAAAGCTTCTTCTAGGGGGTTGTTATATCCTGGAGGTTAGTGACTTTATCATGCATTTTTGCATCTACCCATTCTAGTGGCGGGCCTCAATAAATGTTTGTGGACTGAATGAGTGAATGAAATGTTCACCCTGGCGATGTGCAACAGCCCTTGAATTGTTCTGTGTGTGTGTGTACATCTCCTCCCCTTCCTAGTCAAACATTTATTCTAAATCAGTGGAGCCACAGCTGTGCAACTGAAGAGCTGCACTCGCAATCACTATTAGCCAAGTGAGGCTCTGAGCCAGTGGTTCTCAGCCTTGGCTGCACACTAGAACCGCTTAGAGGATGTGTGAAGAGCCCAGTGCTCAGGTCTAACCTCAGATCAGTTAAAATCAGAATCTCTAGAGCTGAGGCCGAGGCATCAGAATCCCGAGACTGAGAACCACTGCTCTAACTAAGGGCAGCATGGAAACAGCTCTGGCTCAGGAATTAGGAGACCTAGAATCTATTCCTCATCACAAAAAACAACAAAAAAAAAAATGCCAGTGCCACTTTCACAGAGGCCCAAAGTGCAGATAGAAAAGAAATAATTCTGATGCAACTTAGGAATTTGTTTTTGTACTCATCTGGAATTTGAGGAGGGGAGGGTGTGTCACATGTCTTGGGAATACATAACACTTCAAACAAAGTGATGCCATGCTGTGAAATGAGATGGGAAGCTAGTGGATGGCCCCGCCCCGCCCTGGCTAGTGACCCCTCTCCAGCCTTCCCGCAAGATCTGGGGCTCTCCACATGCTTCCCAGGAACCCCAGAATCCTCTCTGGCGGCCTCATCTGGTTCTTGGGAAAGGCCGTGGGGAGGTAGGTAACTGTTGTTTGGGTTTGTAGACACCTTGGGGGAAGGGCAGCTGAGCTGGCACGAGGGGTAGGGGAGCTGTGACTCAGGGGAAATTCTAAGTTGCTACAAGCTGCAGAAGTGTGTGTGTCCGTGGGAGGTGAGAAAGGCAAACAGAGGGCTGAAAACCGTGCCAGGAACCTGCCTAGAGGATAATCAAGACTTGACTATAAATAACTGATGAACCGATGAACGCGTTAGTGAAGTTATTTTGTAAAGTAGCATAAAGGCAAAATGAGTGCTTCCCTTGAACAAATCCTCACAGTGTTTTCAGAAGGCAAGTGAAAAATGCAGGACCCCTGTCTGGTGGTGTGCCTCTGCATAAACCTTTTTTTTTTTTTTTTTTTTTTTTTTTCAGATAACTGAAAGCTCACCTCACAGATGCCACAAAAACCCAAACATTTTAATCGTGTAAGGGAAATATTTCTTTTTTTTTTTTTAAATTTTTTTTTTTCAACGTTTATTTATTTTTGGGACAGAGAGAGACAGAGCATGAACGGGGGAGGGGCAGAGAGAGAGGGAGACACAGAATCGGAAACAGGCTCCAGGCTCTGAGCCATCAGCCCAGAGCCTGACGTGGGGCTCGAACTCATGGACCGCGAGATCGTGACCTGGCTGAAGTCGGACGCTTAACCGACTGCGCCACCCAGGCGCCCCGGGAAATATTTCTAAAATAGATTATATTCTCCCCAGAAATGGTGAACAGAGCATATAGTCATATAGTGGCTTTTGGTGGTCCGGGAAGCAGAGCCCAGATTTCCTTTGGAACCACCCTTCTCACACACCCTCAGTCCGGGCTCCAGAAGAAGAGCATGAGACCCAGGCTGAAGGCCATCAGGGTGTCTTGTTTCTCCTGGCTACAGGTCCGGGTCTCTAGTGCATGGGCTTTGCGACAACTATTCCCTTTGCTTTGAGCCCTTTCTGGCTCTCACGCACTCAGATATGTTTTGAATAGATACAATTACTGCAAGTCTGGCCCCCATATAAGCAGAGAATACAGAAACGAATTTATTATTTCTTTTAGTATCCTTCAAATTCACTTTGGAGTTTGAATATTTTCAAAAGATTTGTAAAACTGTGGCTATTCCATGACCTGAAAACACACTGTGGAAAAAGAGCTCAGGAAAGTAATCTAAAATAATCCACACCAAGTTTCCATCTCATTTCTTGAAATATTTTGTGCACAGTCCTATCCTACGTTGGTACCCTAGACATAGCAATATTGACATACCCACAGTGGCACAATAAAAAAAAAAAACAACCAAAAACCAAAAAACATCATACCATTTATCCCGCAAACAGCTTTCATGAGACTCACATCATTATACACCTTTAAGAAAAAAAACTGTGTATTGTGGAAAATTTTATACAAAACCCTGTGTACCTGACTCAGTTGTGAAACTCCCCCAGGCCTAATGGTTTAGAATCGTGGGTGAAATTAAGCTCACTAATGGATCAAGTTCCTGTACTTGGTTCGTTGCTGAGCTAGTGAAGGGAGGTGGGATGCTGTCAGAAGCCACCACATCAAGATGTGACAAGGAGAGAGGAAACAGCCAAATCGCTCCCAGCTGTAGAGATGTTAAGTGTGGGGAAGACAGCCCTGTAAGCCTCACTAGGCCCTGTTCTGAGGGCCTCATTATTATTCCCCAGAGTGACAACTGAGGTTCACACTTGGTGTTATTAAGAAAAGTCTACAATTACGGCCACATGGCTTTTTTCCAAGGCAGGACGTGTGCAGTACACTTCAGAAAGCTTGACATCAACGAATGGTTAGGTGTGGACGCTTAAAGTAGCAAATTTGAATTACCTGGGAAGATCCTTTGTGCGGATTCCTCAATTCCAATTAATGGGATGGAAAGATTTTAAAGACAGAGGAGAGCAAGCATTCAGTTCCGGTTGTGTTATTAACTAGCTATGTGGTCTCGGAGCTCAGTTTCCTTATCTTTAAACTACACTGCCTGGTATGGTGGCCACTTGCTATGTATGGCTATTTAAATTTAAATTAAAAGTAAATAAAGTTAACAATTCGGTTCCCCACACACATGTCAAGCACTTGACAGCTCACATGTGGTGAGTGGCTATCACATCTGAGCGTGCAGATACAGAACATGTCCGCCATCCACAGAAGCTCTACTGGTCTCGCCTGATCTAGATCCTAAGGAGAAAATATGTTTCATCTCTTATGCCACTGCCTGTTGATTGATAATAGTAATAGAAAAGATCTCTGACTTTTCTGCTCAGGCTGTGAGCCATCCCTGCCCTCTCGGAGAACTGCTCGCCATTCCACAGGAGCGGGCACTGCATAGCCATTTTGAACGCTGTCCCTACCTTTTAGATGAGGGCTGACGGGGTCAGAGGTAGTCACCTGATCTAAGCACAGTCAGAGCTTCTCCCTTGGGTATCTGATGCTGAGCTTCAGATACAGTCGCTGTAGGAGGCTATAATTGGAATAAGAAAACATGGGTGCTAAGAGTGGCCACACGACCTCAAGCAGATTGGAGATGAAGAGAAAGCCTGACTGCAGAGAAAAAAAGTGAAAAAAAGCAGGCAAAAACATGCAGAGGTAAGGGACAGAGGCCTGATGGCTTTCTGGTTCCTGGTTCCTGGGGCCTAGCTGCATACTTGTGCTGGACTTCTTTAGGATACCCTCGTATGTTTCTGTGAATTTCCTCCTTATTTGCTCAAGGTGGCTCAAGTTGGTTTCTATTACTTGTAACTAAAGAGCCTTATCTAAAGCAGTAGTCATTTCTGGGAATGGAGAACTCAGAAGCCCTATTCAGACTCAGCAGAGGAATGTAGTGATGAATTGATGATGTCTGCCACGGGCACCAGTTGGGAAGTTGAGGCATCCATGCTAAATATTTGCCATTCCTGATTAGTCAGTCTCTGGATTGATCTTCAGTTCTCAAATTCCTTTTGTTTCTCTGGTGATTCTTAAGGTTTTCTTTTTCTGATAATGCTTGATGAATAACTTGTTTTTGTTTCATTCCCTAACATTTACTATTTACTGTTTTCATTGGTGAAATAAAGTATAATGACACTTTAAGACCTCAGAGAGGTAATAAATTGGAGGTATTAAGCATCAAAGTCTTCAAATTTTACATAAAATGTGAGCTCTAAATTCAACAAGCTTTCAGCAAAATGTGACTTTTAGTAATGCCGGCCAAATTCCCTGAAGCTGGTATCCTACAGATGTTGTTTAAAAATTACCATAAGGCTAAACTAAAAATCTAAATGATGTCAGATTTATCAAGGTAGTCAAGTACAGTTAATCTAAAGTAACTCCTTCTTATCTGAAGAAATTTAACCAAGATTTGCTTTTTAATTATTATAATGTGTTTTGTTTGATCCAGTGAGCTGTAGCTTTTTCCCATGTGACAGTTTTGATTGAATATATGAAAACCAAGGCAGGAAATTAAGTGAAAAAAAAAAAAAAAAAGACTATTAGGTGTGGGACCAGAGGCAACAGCTGTAAGAATGCAGAGATAGGGCTACGTAACTAGCCAGGGCAAGCCCAAGACCGCACCCGTGGTCTAGAGATACTGGTTGAAAATGTGTTGTCAAAATGCACACAGATATGAGAGGTCAGAAAGCAAGACAATAGATCAAAATCATTTAGGGTCTGCACAAGAAAGACCTTGCTTGCTTGCTTAAGACCAGGTTGGTATGAATGGAAGAATTAGAAATATAGCAATTCTTTCTCTTACATGGCAAGGCTTTTACCAAGAAGCCTCCAATTAAACATCATTCCTCTATAACCATTGTAGTGGACAGACCCTAGTATGGCCCCATTTTTATGTCCTGTATCATGTCCTCCCTTTGAGTGTGGGTAGGACTAGGAACTCACCCTAGAACATGGCAAGGGTGTCACTTTCATGATTATGTTGTTATATATCACTCATGATTATGTTATTATATACATATATAGCTCTATCTTGCTAGCATAGACTAGAGAGACTTCATTATGCCTTGAAGGAGTAAGCTGCCTTGTCACAAGAGGGCCTATGGAGGGGCCTACCTGGCAAGAAACTTTGGGTGGCCCATATTTGCTGACAGTCAGCAAGAAAACAGGCCCTAGTCCTACAATTACAAGGAGATCAATTCTGCCAACAGCCTGAAGGAGCTTGGAATCAGATCCTTCCCTACTCAAGCCTCTGATGAGACCACAGCCTCTGTCAATACCTAGATGGCAGCCTTATGAGACTCTGAGCTTAGCTGTGCTTGGACTTCTGACCTACAGAGACTATGAGAAAAAAATGTATGTTATTTTGAGCTTCTAAGTTTTGGGTGATTTGTTATCCAGTGATAAAAAAAAAAAAAGTAATACACTTATTTTGACCACGGCCTATCGCTGTAGTTTTCAAGGCTTTCTTTTAGCTGTGGAGACCTCTGGTTAAGCAAAATCATCCTTGGAAACCCAATACATAGGAGAAAATAAAAGTAGAACTGCTTCATTTTTAGCCAGGTAGAGGGCATGGAGCCCTTACCAGCTGGGCTCTCCTGGATTTATAGTGACCCAAAAGGAAACTCTGTAAGAACAGTCTGAAAACCAGAAGGTGAATTGAAGAGAGCACATAAGGTTGCTGATCCAGCTACACTCTTCAGGCTGCAGGGAAGAGATGTATGCAGGTGACCTTCCAAGATGGAGTACAGTGGAGGCTGTTGATGCACTACCCAGAATCCTTAAATTTCTTTACTATGTCTGGTCACTCCTCCCCTGGCTTCAGCGTGCTTTTGCCTTCAATCGTCTGTACATGTAACTCTTTTTCTTAGAACTCTCTTTGGGCTGCTAGAGCTGCTTTGCCTAGGATCACAAGTAGGAGGTACCCAGGAGTTTAGGTCTCCTGCTGAGTCCTTTGACAAAGGACTGATTGGTGGGGGGCTTTGAAAACCAGCCTCCCTCACCTGGAGTTGAGACAACCTCTGAAGTATAACTTATACTCCAGAATTTGCCATCTGGGTGAAGCTTAAGCTGCCCTCTGCAGACTGCTGAAATCATTCCCGGTTTTCCCCGTTTCCCTATCCTGTCCTCCACTTCCTACCAGCTTTTCGGCAATAATTGCTTTGCACATTAATCCTCATATCAATGTCTGTTTCTGGGGAACCCCACTTGAGACATGGGAGTTTCCTGAGAGGATATATGAGCAACTGTTTTATCTTAACATCTCTGGGGCTCAGTATCTCTAAGTCCCTTTTTGGTCACATTTCAGTCTGGACTCCAGTACCCTGCCTGGTCCTTGCCTTTAATTCTTATTACACATGTAATTAGTACATATTCTTATTATGTACATAATTAAACATTTTTCGAAGCCATAGTTTAAATACTAATAACATTTTATTTAACAAAGTAAATAAAATATTATTTTAACATGTAACCAATATTAAAAATATTAATGAGGGGTGCCTGGGTGGCTCAGTCGGTCAGGCATCCTACTCTTGATTTTGGCTCAGGTCATGACCTCAGGGTTCGTGAGATCAAGCCCTACATTGGGCTCTGAGCTAACAGCTCAGAGCCTGCTTGGGATTCTCTCTCTCTGTCCCCACCCCCCCCGCCCCTCCACAACTCTCTCAAAAATAAATAAATAAACATTTTTTAATTAAAAAATAAATAAAAATATTAATGGTATCTTTTATGTTATCTTTTAATACTAGATCTCTAGAATCTGGTGTACCTTTTTAATACATACAGCACCTCTCAATTTGGATGCTAAATTTTCATTGGAAAAATCCTTGAACTGTATTTGGATTTCATAAGATTTGCAACCTGAAATTTATCCAAAGGATCCTGGTGTGCTATTTCGAAGGGGCACATGCACCCCAATGCTTATAGCAGCACTATCAACAACAGCCAAAGTATGGAAAGAGCCCAAATGTCTATCGACAAATTAATGGATAAATTATATATGTATGTGTATATATATACATATATATATATACACACACATATATATAATGGAGTATTACTCAGGAATCAAAAATAATGAAATGTTGACATTTGCAACCATGTGGATGGAACTAGAAGGCATTATCCTAAGCAAAATTAGTCAGAGAAAGACAAATGTCATGTGACTTCCCTCATATGTGGAATTTAAGATACAAAACAGATGAACAGAAGGGAAGGGAAGCAAAAATAATATAAAAACAGGGAGGGTGGCAAGATATAAGAGACTCTTAAATACAGAGAACAAATTGAGGGTTGCTGGAGGGGAGGTGGGTGGGGGGATGGGCTAAATGGGCAAGGGGCATTAGGGAGGACGCTTGTTGGGATGAGCACTGGATGTTATATGTGGGAGATGAATCACTGGATTCTACTGAAATCATTATTGCACTCTATGCTAATTAACTTGGATGTAAATTTTTTTAAAAAAGATTTGCAACCTGCAAAGATGTAGATTTGCACACCCAAGTTGTTACAAATATGCTTAATAGTTTCCTAATGACTGAATTGAGTACCAATTTTTTATTTTTTTATTTAAAAAATTTTTTTAATGTTTATTTTTATTTTTGACAGAGAGAGAGAGAGAGAGACAGAGCATGAGCAAGGGAGGGGCAGAGAGAGAGGGAGACACAGAATCCAAAGCAGGCTCCAGGCTCTGAGCTGCCAGCACAGAGCCCGACGCGGGGCTTGAACTCAGAGACCACGAGATCATGACCTGAGCCGAAGTCGGAAGCTCAACCAACTGAGCCACCCCGGCACCCCGAATACCAATTTTTTAATTAAAATAAAGTGAAATTAACTATTCGGCTTTTTAATTGCATGAGCCACATTTCAAATGTTCAGCAGTCACCTGTAGCTAGTGGCTACCATTTTGGACAACACGGCCCTAGATTCTCATCCCTCTCAGAGTTGGCTCTGGGGCCTCCAGGGGCTGATGGGAGTGGGGGGGGAGATGCCAGTATAAGTCATGTCAGGCTGGTGTCGAGATGGTGTCTGCTGAGCCCTCAGGATCCTGAACACAGAAACCTTGTTCTGCCACTCAATCCCAAAAGCACTGTTTTCGGCCAGTTTTCCTGGAACCAGAGCCTGAGAAAGAGTTTCAGGTGCACACAGTTTATTGAGGGATGCCCTAGAAGGAAACTTGTAAAGGAGTAAAGGAAGCAGAGGAATGAGCTGGTCAGGGATGTGGTCTCAGGTAAATTCTAGCCTTGGTCTGATCTGTGGGAACTCTGCAATGTGAACTGCACTACAGAGTTCTCTCACCTGGAGACAAAGGTGCTGGCTTTTATACCCCTATATCCTTCAGTCATTGGTTCCTTGGGATGAGAGTGAGGATGACATATATCCTAATCTTCTAGGTGAGGTGGCTCATTCAATAGCAATTGTCCAAAGAAGATCACAGGTGGGAGCTTCAGGCCCTAGCACTTGTAGCAGCTGGGTGACGTGCGTACTAGCTAGTGAAGGAGATTTGGACAGGATACCGATAGCCCATAGCCACCTAAGCACAGAAGGCCAGGCCAGGACCTGACAATACTTTCTGGCAATTTGGCCTCAAGCCCCAGCATGTTATCATAGTGAGTAGGGCTGGACCCTGGGGGCCACAGGGGCTCCCTTGCATAGAGAATTGAGGTCTAGAATAGTAACAAGTCAGGCATTCTCATTGGCTCTTTCTTTCTGGGTCAACATTGAATCTCAGCTTTCTGCATCACACTTTTGAGATGGCAAAGAAAAGTGGGAAAAAGGAAAAGCAAAGAAACTGAATCCCCAAAAGGAGATACAAACCCTGTGGCCCAGTATGAAGGCTTGTTCTTCATTCATTCCTCTAAGGAATACTTAGTTAGTGACTCTGCTGGGCCAGGCACCGTGTGAGGTTGTAAAGGCAAATTCCAAGGAGCGGTTCCAAGGCCATTTTGAGCAATGGCAGCGTGACTAAAATACGTGCTGTTGTAGAGTTTTTGGTGTACAAAGGCAGCGATGGGCCAAGAGAGGTGGGGCTTGGGGAGAGCAAGGATAAGTCTAGGACAGTCTAGGTCAGCAGGGAGTGCTGAAAAGTATAGCAACAGGCCCCAGCGAGTCTGCCAGGGACTCCAAGGAAAGAGTTGAGGTCAGTCTGGGGCACTGGCCAAGTGGCAGGGTCTGAGTAAGCAAGTTAAGGTCAGCTTTCAGAAGCCCAGGCCAAGAAGAAGGGCTCAGGCAGATGGAGGCCGGGCACAGAGGCAGTGCAGGGTGCCGGGTAAAGAAGAGGATAAAAATGTATTTAGCACTTAGTTCTTGCCAGCCACTTTGAACATATTTAATCCTCACAATAACCTTGCAAGATAAGTATGAGGCTCAGAAAGATTAAAACAGTGCTTCTCAAACTTTAATGAGCCTACGAATCACCTGAGGATCATGTTAAAATGCAGATTCTGATTCAACAGGGCTGAGGTGGGGCCTAAGATTGTAGACTTCTTTTTTTTTTTTTTTTTAATTTTTTTTTTTTCAACGTTTATTTATTTTTTGGGACAGAGAGAGACAGAGCATGAACAGGGGAGGGGCAGAGAGAGAGGGAGACACAGAATCGGAAACAGGCTCCAGGCTCTGAGCCATCAGCCCAGAGCCTGACGCGGGGCTCGAACTCACGGACCGCGAGATCATGACCTGGCTGAAGTCGGACGCTTAACCGACTGCGCCACCCAGGCGCCCCAGATTGTAGACTTCTAACGAGCTCCTGGTGATGCTGATACTGCTGGTCCACAGACCATACTCTGAGTCTGGAGATGTTAAAACCCTTACCACAAAGTCAATGCTTTCATTATCATGAAGGGAAAGGCAGATCACGAGAGGCAGGAAAACAAAAGTAGTCTGGTTTGAGAGTCTAATTTCCCAAAAACACAGTCATGGCTCCGGCCCCTGGGCCCTGGCCTGTGGCTGTCTTCCCGGCTGGGCGTGGGCAGGGAGGTGTCCTGCCCTGAGGAGGGGAGTGGTCCACTCTGGATGCCTGGGGAGGTGGGGGAACTCCTCTAGGTGTTTTCCTGGGGGGACTCACTCATTTCAATGCATCTGATCCTGTGTGTTTTAGTCATTGTTCATACTGGCTTAATGATCAGTGAATTTGGAAAATATATTGTGGTAATAATTCCTTTTCAGGAGGTGCGTTTAAATGGGTAGGCTTAGAAATGAAACCAAATCCATTTCTCAGAAGTTTTCTTAACCTTTTCTTTCTTTCTTTCTTTCTTTCTTTCTTTCTTTCTTTCTTTCTTTCTTTCTTTCTTTCTTTCTTTCCTTCTTTCTTTCTTTCATGATTTGTTCTTTACCTGAGACCTTCTCAGGGGTCTTATTATTAAATTCCTTCTCCATCTCATTATGGATAATGGCATGAAGACTTACTGAAACATGTCTTTAGGGCCCCCACTAGTTTTTCAATTGTGGTAATTATTATTACATTTTTTTTTTTAAAACAGGCCTTGTATTCATAAGATGCTTAGAGCTTCTAGAATGCTTTCATTGACATTTTCTTCATTTTGATCTCCTTGTAATGCAGGAGGTCTGTGTTACTTCTCCAGTTGATTGAGGAGGAAATGGAGGCACAGAAAGGTGAAGTGAACTGCCTAGGGTCGCGTGGCTACGTAAGCGGTGGAGATAGTAACAATTTTGAGCACTGGCTGGTGTCAGGCGCTGTGCTAAGAGCTGTATGTGTAGTAGGTCATTTAGTCCCTGCCCCAAACCCATTATTATCCCTCATTTTACAGATGAGAACACAGAGGCCCAGAGGGATTACCTATTTATTCAAGGTCGCACAGGTACCAAGGGGTAGAGCCAAGGTCTGAACTGAAGCAGAGGTGTATCTATGTTCTATGCTAGAAAGGGAATGTTGCAATGTTTGCAAAAACAAAAGCAAAAGCATATATGAGGGTTTCTCCAGCTCTGTCCTAGAGTAATGGTGTCCTGGCTGGCCACAGTGAAGACCATAGGAGGCTTGGATTATCATTCTCCTATAGAAGGAAGGGCTTTGCCAGGCTCCCCAAATGGGTGGATGGTAAATAAGTCCTCTTAGAAGCATCTGTTGGGCCCAGCCAGCACTATGTCTGAGAGTATCTGACATTTATACTTTGGTGCAGGGCCAGCTCCCAAACACTCCCACCCCAGTCTGCCCCTTACTTCTTCTGACTCACCTTGCTCAGCCCATGTGCACGCCTGGGCACCTGAATCAGAGTCTCAGCTGAAATCAACTTCACCCAGATGGTACAACCGAGGAGACTTTCAGGAGGGATCTGCTTACAAAGGTGTGTTCAGGTCAAGGGAACAAACAGGATGTTGAGGCACCCAGAGACTGGCAGGAAGATGTTACCACCCTTTTAGGCTTGGAAGGAGAAAGGGGCAAAAAGGTCGTCTTACCAGAGCTCGTGTGAGCCGGAGCCATTGAGGAGCTGTGGCTGTGGAGGGGTGCAGCCAAGGCCACAAATACGGTGCAGAGCTGAATCCTCTCTTCTCCCACTTTCCAGTCTCTGGCCAGTGCCTCTCATTGCTGAGTCCAATCAGTATCCACCTGACGAGGGAGCCCAGCTGATGCAGTCCCCTGGGATCAGTTTCCCTGAGCGCAGAGCAGGGCAGAGGAAGGGGGAGAGTGCATGCAGGAGAGCAGGGCCAGGCAGAGAATAGCCAGCACATGACCACATCAGTTGTTTACCTCACAACCCAGACACTAGGCAGACCCCCTACCTCCTCCCCACTGCAGTCCCACATGTTGGGCTGAACCTCCCTATCGTGCATCATTTACTCCCTTGGCTCTGAGTTTTCTGACCCCAAGTTCTTTTTCCAAAGAGGCTCCCCTGCTATGAGGAAAATGGAAGACTGGCCAACAGGAGTGTCCTGATGTGCTTGAGAGTGGATTTGCTGGATGTGTAAGCTGGTTTTCAGGAATTTGAATTGCTCTGGTGTGAAACTGAGTGTATGCCATGCCTGGCTGACGGAGAACAAGAACTTACAGACTGAGAGAGGCAGTGGTGAGCCAGAAGTTACATCACGGTGCCTGGAGCATCATGGCCCCATAAAGAACAACAGTCTGTGAGGTCCACACCTTCAACATTTGAATGTTGAAGAAGGCTCTGAGTTTATGTAAAGCCTTTGACGTTGTGAGAACAGACTTAGAAGCCAGATTGCTTGCATCCAAATCTAGACACCACCACTTACTGGGTAAGTTACTTCACTTCTCTGACCCGCATTTTTCTCCTCTATAAAATAAAAGTAATAAAAGCACCTACCTTGTTATCTGTTGCCGTATAACAGATCATCCCCACAGTTACTGGCTTAAAGTCACAGGAGTCTATCAGGAATCTGCAATTTGGGCAGAGCTTGTCTCCGCTCCATGCCACGTCTGGGCCCCCAGCTGGAGTGACTCAAATGGCTGGGGCTGGATCTGCTGAGGGCTGGCTGGGCATTTCATTCTCCCTTTGCACAGAGCCAAGACTCTATGAGATTTCTCATGTGGTACTTCCAGCTCGTGGCCTCAGGATAGACAAGCATCTTATATGCATTTCAAAGCACTAGGAGCAGGTAATCTGGAAGAATAAAGTAGAGGTTTGGAGGCCATTTTGCTTTAATCCAGCAGTCACACAGTCTACTAACACCAAATTCTATTTGTCACACAGGCCAGCTCTAATGCGTTTGGGAGGGGACTCCACAAGGGCATCCTCACTGAGTGGGGAGCAGTGTGGAAGCTGGGTAGTAAGAGTTCGTACGTCTGTGTAGACTGAGTGTGCGAGAGGGCTGTTCTGGGGCCTCCGAGGGACTTGTCAGGAGCCATAGGTTATTGTGGTTGACTAACTCTTAGGCTTCCATTTTGCAGAGTGAAGTATTATATCTGAGAAGATCTGAAGTGCTTGGGGCAGTAAACGGCTTTGGAGGCTGTCTGGGGAAGGAAGCAGGGAGCAGCAAAGGAGCTGACTAGAAGAGGATTTGGAAGGGAACCAAGATACCCCTTAGGAATTGAAGAAGTCTTGTGGTGTGTGAGGTCAATCCTCTCTCCATTCTCTCCAACAAAACCTTCAGTAAATTGTCTCTTCTGTGAGTGCATTGTGGATCTGTCTTGAGGGGCACATCAAATGGTGAGTTCTGTTTCCAGGAGGTTCAGGGTGAGAGCAGGTGCTGCCCAAGGGAGCCTGGTTACACTGGGAACACTAAAGAAAGGAAAAACTAAGCAAATAACTGAGTGAATACGTGAACCCTGGAGCTCCCGTGATCCTCCACTAAATCATAATCTCTGGCAAGGCCTATACTCTCTTCAGTCCAGTCCCTAGCCAAATTCTGGTTAGCCTACCTACTCCATTTCCCATTTCCTTCCATCCCCACTTCCCTTCTGCTCTCTTTTGCTTCACATTGTGGGTTTTGGGATTGAAGTGATTTCTGTAGCATGAACTCTTAGTTTATTCATTCCTCATTCCACATTCTGATTCATTCCACATTCTGATGTGTGTTGAATGCTGTGTGAGGCCTGGCACCACGTGCAATGGAGAATTCTAAGAAAAGATGGAATTCATGGTCAGCAAGAGAGAAAAGACTGGGCTATTCTAAACGGCAGGAGGAAGCAGCTGCCCCAGAAGAGGCAAGAATAAAATCCTGTAATTATTCACAGTGAGGGAAGCAGGTTCAGTGGAGACAGTGAAGGATAGAGGGCCAAGAAAGGCTTTGCACACACGATGGCATCTAAGCCAAGCTTTAAATTAAGGGTGACATTTGGACATGAAGAAATAAGAATTTCAAGGGTAGAGATTGGGTGAGGGGATAATTTCTGACATGCTCACTCTGCCTTCCACACCAAAGTGCTGCTGACCTGTGTCCAGGCCCCTCTGGCTCCTTCCTCAGTGCTCTCTTGGCCCAGAAGGGAGCTTCACGGACATGCTAATAAAAAGAAACCGGCCCCTGTCTTCTCCACCCACTCCTCAAGAACCCAAGGTTCCTTTTCATCTGTGACCTTCTGGAGCCGGTTCTCTACCCTGGTCACCCAGTCAGAGAAGGGAAGAGCTAGTGTCAAAAAGAGCAGTGGGATGGTACACCAGAAGCCTGGGATGTGAGGAGGGAAACTGAGGCCCAGAGAAAGAACTTTGATGCTGTATTCCCTTAACAGTGCTCAATGAGTAAATGAATTCATGTCTATGTCTATTTTTTGCTCCATGCCTTTGACTCCTCAAAGGCATGAGATGAGTCTCACCCATCTTGGTGTCCCTAGCACAGAGCCTAGCCCATTGTAGGTGTTCAATATATGGTAACTGAACTAGCATTCTAGGGCTAGGGCAGTGGTGCTCAATGTATGGTCCCAGACCTATAGTGTCAGCATCAGCTGGGGACTTGTTGGAAATGTAAATTCTTGGGGCTTCATCCTAGACCTACTGAATCAGAAGCCCTGGAGGCGGAGTCCAGTAATCTGGTTAACAAGCCCTCCAGGAGATTCTGATTAAAGTTTAAGAATGATTGTTATAGAATATTTGAGCTTAGAAGACTTGCTCTGGCTTTGGGACATCAAGAACTCAGATGCTTTTTCTCTGTAACAGACACTTCTTTATACTATTCTATTGCCACCCACCATCTTTGCAAAAAAAAAAAAAAAAAAAAAAAAGGAAAGAAAGAAAAAAACAGGAAAAAGAAAAGAAATACCACAAAGATGTCACCAATGACCAGGAAGAAATAAATCAGTAATGGCAGGTTGTTAGCCTTCCTGAAAAAACAGAAACTTTGCCTGTAAAAAAATACATTCAATGATTTCAAAACAGACTTTTTATAGCATAGGAAGAGAGCAAAGAAAAATGTCAAAAAAAATTGAGCTGTGGTTTTATGTGAAAGTGCCACTCCTTTCAGACAAAACCACCTGCTCATCTTCCTTGTCAATCTCCTTTGTCATCCCAGATAATTCCGAGGAGCCGCCACCAGCTGATTCCTTCTGGAGTGAAGGATCCTGTAAAATTCATTATTTTCTTGATCATTGACAATGTTCTAGTACTTATGGGATGGGCAGAATTGACGGGATCCTCTTTCCAGCATATGCTTGTACCTGGCAGATAAGAACAACAAGGATGATTTACATATGCCCATAGAATATCAATTCCCAAGTAATCTTCGTCCTCACTGCGTGGTCAGTACTCTGCTGGCTTTGTATGGAATGGTTTTTTTCCTATCCTCATGGAACCCACAATCTAACAGGATGGTTTGATAAATGCACACAGAATGAATGACAGCCTTTAGATTAAGGCTTTTGAGTTAACAAAGTGTTCTCACAGATACAGTTTCTTTTTTTTTTTTTTTAACATTTTTAAAAAATGTTTTATTATTTATTTTCCAGAGTGAGAGAGACAGAGCACAAGCAAAGGAGGGGCAGAGAGAGAGGGAGACACAGAATCCGAAGCAGGCTCCAGGCTCTGAGCTGTCAGCACAGAGCCCAATGCAGGGCTTGAACTTGTGAACCTCGAGATCATGACCTGAGCCAAAGTTGGCCACTTAGCCACCTGAGCCACTCAGGCACCCCTCACATTTGATCCTTACAACAGATCCTGGAAGTATCACACAGTGGCTATAGCAAGGTAAGTTCCAAACTTGGAGCTACAAAATGAGCTTGCGATAAATGAGAAGGGAATCTTCCTGACTTAATAATCACTCATTGGGTGGCTAAATAGTGGGTGGCTGTATTCTCAGGGAGGCAAGAGAGGATTGTAATTGTATCTAAGAGAGCATGGATCCAACCAGTTATATAAGCCATGATCTGAAAAAAAAAAAAAAAAGCTTCTAGATTGTATTTTTTTTAACTGACTCCCACTAAACAGACTAGCTACGTTAGCTGATGTGCTGTTTTCTCTGTAAGACATTCTGATGAATGCCCACATCTCACTAAAAACTTCTGGCTGGAAGTCCAGTCTGATGTATGTCTCCTAATAACATTATAGACTTTCCTAGACTCAGTTGGGTTTGTTCCCAAACCTGTTTTATGCCAGTTGTGCCTTTTGTAATTATATACTTAAATAAAATACTATGTTAATCTGTGAAATAATGAGTGCAAAAAAAAAAAAAAATGATGAGTTCTTGTACTGATGAAAATTAAGTTAGGTGCTGTGAAAAACTTGGCCAAGGTGCTTTTTATTAAAGTTGCCATTGAATGATATGTAAATGAGACAACTTTGGGTTGAAATTGTAGAAATCTAGAAGTATTCTGCTCTCAGAGTGCTTCATAGGGACCTTTATGTTCTTCCTCCACTTTAAAGAAACCTAAAAGGAAATTGTAGATAACTCCTTGTAGGTGAGCTTTATGCAAGGGAAATGAGGTAAATTTTAAAGAATTGGTCTTAGTCCTAGATCAAAAGATTGACATACAAAGGTGCATTTAAATTTTGGAATAAAATGTTGAATGCGTTCTTTTTTTATAATTCCCTCATTTTTTTCCAGTGAACTTTTCCCCTATTTACTTAAAAAAGTATTCTGCTAACACACTACACTTATCAATTTTATTACATAGGAGGGCTTGAACTGAACTATGTCTGCATGGAGCACAACCAAAGAAGAGTCAAGTGTGCAAAAGAATAACAAGTCAATGGTGTTCTCCAGGGCTGTCCATTAGAGAGCATAGACTCAGGTAATTGCCCCTTGGAGCTCTTTCCCGTAGTTCCCCTTGGAGGGAATTATTGGATGAATTCATTATGGATTGATGTCACTGGCCATTGGGATTGTTGAACACACCCCATATTCTGATTTGCTCTTCACCAAGGAATCCTCTGTCTACAATCTGACCATCCATGTACATCTCCTCCCGGAAGAGAATGTGTTGATTAGAGAAGGCTTGAGTCCTGCTTCCTAAAGTTGTTAATGTTTTTCATCATAAATTAATGAATTATTAACATAGTGTTTAATTTATGGGAGACAACACCTACTGTCTCTTCCGATGCTTCTAGTGAAAACATACCTTGAGGACGATGGAAGTTTTCCAACGGTATTAATATATCTGCCAATTTTTAAATGTTGGCAACAGCAATGCCACCATGTGATCCAAATGAAATTATCATTTTATAATCCATGTGTTAGAATCTATGATGCAGAAAGATACCTTTTTTTTCTTTTTTAGTTTTGACACCTAACTTGGGGTCTGGGTCTCTGGATCAGCAAATGAGTTTATTTGCTATGGATTGAGGACCTACTATGCACAATTCACTGTCCCACATGACTCGTATACATTCAAATAATCCTAATAATCTACCAAGTAAGTTTTACTGTATTCATTTTATAGACGAAGAAACAGAAACTCAGAAAAGTCACTTAACCAACCCCAAGCATGCACAGCTAGGAAGAGCTGATATGAGAGGTCAGTTTTCTCTTGCTTCAACATTCTTTTTCATGTCACAATATGACATTATTAAATTAATCAATATTCCCTTTTCCATAATTAAAATTCTTGCATCACTCTAACTATATATATATATATATAGTTATATAACTATATATATATATATATATATATATATATATATATATATATATATATTTGTTTCATTTGGTAAACAATAACCACAAGTTAAGAATTCCAAATGCTCCACATTATCAGCAGACAGTCTGAAAGAAGACAGGGTCAGCCATATGACCAAATAAATGGGGCAGCATTGATGGGCTCCATGCTTGCATAGCCCCCTGAAATACAAAGGTGCTAACATCAGGTAACACAGCATGCAGCTGCTCTGAGGAGAGTTAAACACTTTTTCTGTGATACTTCAATAGCCAACACAATGAAAAACTATTGATCGTTAGCTCTTTATCATGTGCCAGGTACTGTGCCAAGCATTTGAAATGCGTTTAATCTTACAGCAAACCTAAGAAGATATCGAGGTGTGAAGTGTGAGCGAACTTACCTGAGGTCATGTAACTAGTAAGTTGAGGAGACCAGATTCAAATTCAGATTTAGCCCGGCTCCAAAGTCCACGCCCTTAACCACCTTGAGAGTCAACCTCCCAGTTAGAGCAACCGTTTCTTGAGTGACTATTTTGTGCCTGGCATGAAGCTAAGCATTTCATATATGTAAACGCGTTAATGTATATAATTGTATTTTATTAGGTAAGTGCAGGGAGTTCTATAGCACTTGGTACATCCCTGGTTATAACTGGTTCTTTATTGGTTAGAATAGGGTGATGGTGATACAAAGATTTGCACTTAACTCATGTTTTGTGTGACGTACCAAGTTTTAGAGACATGATGTGATATAAGGCAGAGATGTAGGGGTACCTGGGTGGCTCACTCAGTTGAGTGTCTGACTTTGGCTCAGGTCATGATCTCATGTTTTCTGAGTTTGAGCCCCGCTTCAGGCTCACCACTGTCAGCACAGAACCCTCCTGGGACCCTGCCTCCCCCTTTCTTTCTGCCCCTTCCCTGCTCATGCTCTCTCTTTCAAAAATAAATAAAGATATTTTTAAAAAGGCAAAGGTGTAGTCTTGGTAGCAAGACTATTCTGTTACATCTTGACTTTTCCACTTTCTTGTCTAGTGGCCTTCCATAAACTATGTTATAAATTGTGTACAGCCTCAGTTTCCTCATCTGTAATAATGAAGATGATAGTATTTGCTCTGCAGAGTTCTTGTGGAAATAAAAAATGGTATTTGTAAGGACTTGGAACAATATAAGAACTCAACAAAACAAGATTTTAAGTGTATGAATACATTGCCTGGCTCATCAGGAGCATTTGAGAAATGGTAACCATTATGATTGACATCT
This sequence comes from Puma concolor, assembly GCF_028749965.1. Lineage (NCBI taxonomy): Eukaryota > Metazoa > Chordata > Mammalia > Carnivora > Felidae > Puma > Puma concolor. The sequence continues at coordinate 25,783,260 of NC_141675.1, read as the reverse complement.
ATATTATAATTATTTGCTGGTTTTCTCCCCCCCTCAGCTGATTGGTTGATTCATTCAATAAATAGTTATTCAGCATCCACACTATGCAGGCACAGAACTAAGTTGGACATAAAAAAGTGTGCTCTTGATATACATGGCTTTTGCCTTCAAGAGGTTTACATTCCAGTGGGGAAAATAGAAAAATAAGCAAATGTATTAGTGCATAAAATTGTGATAATTGCTGTAAGGAAACCCATGATGTGCTGGGAGACAGAAGGTGGGTAGAGTAAGGGGGCGGTCTGAGAAATCTCCCTTGAGGAGGTGACATTTAAACTGAGATTCGAAGTATGGGAAGAGCAGGACAAGTTTTCCAGGAAGGAGGACCGACAGGACTGAGGACTGGAGAAGTGGCCTATGTGGCTGGAAAACGAGTCCACTGGGAAAGAAAGAGGGATCAGGGACAGGCAGAGACTAGACTCTGTGGAGTTGTGCAGGTTGTGATGAAGGGATTGGATTTTATTCGGTGGAAAGCCATTGGTGGGTATTAACAGGTGAGTGTCATGACTGAAATGGTATTTTGACAAGATCATTTTGGACACGTGGAGAACAGAGGGAGCAGGGCAGGAATACAGCAAGGCAACCAGTCAGGGAAGGCTATTTGTAGGGGTCTAGGTGAGGAAGGATGATGACTTCGGGTAGGGTGTGCCAGCAGAGGTGGCGAGAAGGTCACAGCTTTTAGATATTATGTTGAGATTGTGTACAACTCAAGAGCAGGGACAGACCCAGATTTAATTTGGAATCACATAGGTAGTGAGATGCTTACACTGTGGGTGTTCAACAAGTGTTTATGAAATCGGATAGTAGAAATTAGATATTCTATAATAAGACTGACTATGGTATCATAGAAGATTCCAGTATAACATAAATTCTAAGAGAATGGGCTCTGGAGTTGGGCAGACTTCTCCACTTACTGGTTGTGTAACTCTGAGCTATATTTCTTCATCTGTAAAACGGAGCTATTCATGTGTCTTCATGATGAAGACATATCATGTACTTAAAATGCTGTTCTTCATCTTAATATTCTTCCCTCATTAAAATAAGCAAATTAACAAATGGGATAGTACCTCTTCTACTTTTAAGCAAATGTCACTGGACTGTGGAAACCTCTACCAACCCTGGTCATTATCCGGATACAAACATCAAGTCATTTCCTCATATCCATCACTGTCTTCTCCTCAGCTTCTTTTTCTTTATTTTTTAATTTTTTAAATTAACTTGTTTAAATTTTATTTTTAAATTAATTTATTTTTTAATTTTAATGTTTTAATTATTTATTTTTTATCACATTTTTTATTTGTTATCAACCATGGAAGACCCATATATGAGTTATCTACTATGTAATAGATTAACTCAAAACGTAGTGGCTTAAAACAACAAACATTTATTATCTCAATAGTTTCTGGGGCTGAGAAATTAGGAAGCAGCTTTGCTAAGTGGTTCTGACTCAAGGTCTGTCATGAAGTTGCAGTCAAGATTTTGCTGGGACTGTAGTCATCTCAAGGCTTGACTGGGGCTGGATGATCTGTTGCCAAGATGGTTCCCTCAGTTCCTCACCACATGGACCTCTCCCTAGGACTACCTGAGTGTCCACACAGCATATCACTTGGTTTCCTCCACTATGAATAATTCAAAAGAGGGCAAAAACGAAGCCATACACCTTGTATCCTGATCTTGGAAGTCACATAAATATCACTTCCAGCACAATCTATTAGTTAGTAGGAGTAAGCCATTAAGTCTAGCCCACGCTTGAGGGAAGGGATTTAGGCTCCACTTTTTGAGAAGAGGAATGTTAAAGAATTTGTGGACAGGGGCACCTGGGTGGCTCAGTTGGTTGAGCGTCTGACTCTTGATTTTGGTTCAGGCCATGATCCCAGGGTTGTGGGATCGAGCCCTACACTGGGCTCCGTGCTGAGCGTGAAGCGTGCTTGAGATTCTCTTTCTCTCTCTCTCTCTCTCTCTCTCTCTCTCTCTCTCTCTCTTTCTCAAATAAATAAAATGATAAAAATTTAAAAAAAGAATTTGTGGACATATTTTAATATCACCACAATCCATAAGATGCCTTAAATTTAAATCTTGATGAAATTTTCAAACACTCTCAGATCTGGCCTGGGCTGATCATTGGCCAAAGAGTCCACCTCTCCTTTTAATATCCTTCCTCCTGATACACACACATATTTTTTCATGACTTAATTCCTCTTTTCTTTTAATTAATTTTGTTGGCATAAAACAGGCAGTATATGCTACATGGCCTGCCCCCTCCCTGAATATCCTCAGATAATTTTATAATAAATTATAAAAATAAAATAAATTTATTTTTTAAGGAATGTAGCCACTGTTGACACTAAAGAAAGTAAATTATGAACACTATAAGGTATCATGGTAATGATAAGTACAGTTTACTGAGGGGTTTACTCTGGGCCAGGCATTTTCTTAAACAATGTGTGTGTCATATCCTGTGTGAGATCTTCACGCCAATGCTGTGAGGTAGATGCAGTTACCAGATAGCCCCCCAAATCCTCAGCCAAATGAGGGTAATGGTATGACTTCCCCACACTGATTGAAGCACAATTGGAAAGAAGCTAAAGAGAGATTTTTTAAATTGAAACCAACGGAACAGAGCAGATCCCAGAACTTGCGCCATGCATGGTTAGGAATGTTTTATACCAATAATGGAGCTGGCACTACAGATTGGGGAGAAAAGTATGGAACATGCAATATACTTACGGGAAAATTTTTTTGGGTTTGGTTCCTCCCTCACACAGAACACAATAGTGAATTCGAGGTAAACCAAAGAGTTGCGTGTGAAAAGGAAAATTTCAAAACTTTTAGAAGAAAATAGAGGAGAATACCTGTTTGATCTCCATACAGGAAACAGTTTTCTAAACAAAGAAAAATAGGCAAGGAAAGTATTGTCAAACTTGGCCCTGTGAAAATTAAGAACTTGTGATTATCAAAAGAGGGCAGAACAATGTGAAATACAAGATATAATCTGGGAAAAGAAATTCACAAAACATAACTGACAAGGAATTCTATCCAGAAAAAAACGTACGTTGTGTAATATATATATAAGACATGTTTTATAACACACGTTTAATACACACATATTTTAAAAATCAATGAAAAAGCAAAAACTCTATTAAAAAATAGGCAAGAGGCACAGAAAGGTATTTAATGGAAAAGAAACCATGAATGTCCAATAAACAGGGAAACATGTTCAATCATTTATAATTAGGGAAATACAAATTAAAGAATGAGGTAACATTTTATAGCCCCCAAATTGATAAAACATTTTAAAAACATGTTGGTGAAGCCATGGGTTAACATGAAGTCTTATACACTGCTGGTGGGAGTATAAATTATTCCAACCACTTTTAGAAATAATCTGGCATTATTGGGGCGGCTGGGTGGCTCAGCTGGTTGAACGTCTGACTTCGGCTCAGGTCATGATCTTGCGGTTTGTGGGTTGAAACCCCACGTTGGGCTCTGTGCTGACAGCTCAGAACCTGGAGCCTGCTTTGGATTCTGTGTCTCCCTCTCTCTCTGCCCCTCCCCCACCCATGCTCTGATCTCTCTCTCACAAACATGAAAAAAAATTTAAAAAAGAAATAATTTGGCATTATCTAGTAAAGTTGAACATACACATAAAGTGTTCTGTAACCCAGAAATTCCTAGGAATGTGTGGATCCCTCCTCCTACTAACTCATACACGTGTCCAACTGACGTAGGTTCAAATATGTCCACAGCAGCACTTCTATTGTAGTGAAAACAATAAAATACTATTTAAATGGCTATCAATAGGAAAATGGATCATCTTTGCCATACTTATACAATGAATACCTTGCTGCAATGAAAATTAATGACCTTTAGCTATGTACACAAGATGGATGCTTTTTTCAAACAAAATGTCAAGTGAAAAAAAATCACATTGTAGAAGAATATATGGACTATGATAACATACAAAGTGCAAAAACAGGCAAAACTGAACCATATAGTGTTAAGACATGTGTGAAAATCTATTTTTAAAAAAGTGATGGGATGATATACACAGAGCTTAGAGCAGTGCTTACTTTTGGGAAAAGGGAAGTCAGGAGAAAGACACGAAGGTGGGGCACAGAGGGGACTTGGGACTGATAATGTTCTCTTTCTTGAACAGAGTGGTAGATCCATGAAAGTTCATATTTAAAAAAAAATTTTAAGTATATTTATTTATTTTGAGAGAAAGAGCACACAAGTGAGGGAGGGGCAGAGAGAGAGAGAGAATCCCAAGTAGGCTCTGCATTGTCAGTGTAGAGCCCAACATGGGGCTCAAACTCATGAACTGTGAGGTCATGACCTGAGCCAAAGTTAAGAGCCAGACACTTAACTGACTGAGCCACCCAGGTGCCCCAGTTTATACTATTATTACTAATACTTTATACATTTTTGTAAGTATTAAATAAGGAAGAAAAACGGAGATCAGAAATGAGAAGATGACTGGAATGGATGGCTATGTATTAAATAACTCAAGGAAGTGATGGTATCGTTTGGAGATACCAATCTGTATTCTCTTTTATCTTCTCTATCAACCTTCCCTATTCCTCCCACCTCCCCACTTCCAAAAAAAGAAAACAAACAAACAAAACCATATAAATAACCCATAATTTGAATACAGTTATTTTAAAATTAAAATAAAAAACTAACCAGTAAAACCAAGATACCAAAGATAATCCTCCTAAAAGCCGAGAAGACTGTTCTGCCACGACATTAATTCCTCCCAGTCAGGTGCACCCTTTATGATATGAGCAGGAGGTGGTGATAATCTGGTCGAATGCTATTATACAGACAGCCCCTTGGAATCAGGGTCTCAGAGAGCTGTTTTTAACCTTAAACATCAATGCTTTTGTCCTGAATAATCTAGAATGCCTGACTACGTAGGCTGCAATCTGTCCATGTATGCATGTATCCATCCATCCTTCATCTGTCCGCCAGCATTGAGTTGCTCCTTCATGCCTGGGCTAAGGAGCTGCTGGAGAGGATGTGAACAGGAGTTAGAGGTAATCGCACTGCGGGATGACAGTGTGAGGTTGGAATCAGGTCTTGGGCAGACTTGGAGGCATGAGGTCACAAGGGGGTTGCTCTGCTTGCCTGAGAGGGCTTCATAGCAGACAAGATGACTCTGTGTGTTGATATGCCCTGATGCGCCTTGAAGATCAGAGGAAAAGATTTCAGACATGTGGTCTTCAAACTTTTTGTTTGTTTTGCTATGAACTTGTTAGAGAAAATATGAAAAACTATGTATAGTTCATAATTTTCATTTACATTTTGTTATGAGTTTAAGTAGTTGTAAAAAGTGCAAGTGTCTGCTTATGAATACCAACATTTTATTATTTTTTATTTTTTTTAAGTTTATTTAGTTATTTTGAAAGAGAGATTGAGTGTGAGTGGTGGAGAGAGAGGGAGAAAGAGAATCCCAAGTAGGTTCCCCACTGTCAGCTTGGAGCCTGATGTGGGACTTGGTCCCATGAACTGTGAGATCATGACCTGAGCCAAATCAACAGTTGGATGCTCGACCAGCTAAGCTACCCAGGCACCCCTAAATGCTGATATTTTAAAACAAACCTTTTGCACAGTTCAAAAACTGTTTCCAATGGAATCTATATTCTACGGTAATTTGATATATAATCATGTGATAAAAATACACAAGGGCAAACTCTTCATAAAGTATTGACATTTAAAACAAGACTTTTTTTTTTTTTAATTTTTTTTTTCAACGTTTTATTTATTTTTGGGACAGAGAGAGACAGAGCATGAACGGGGGAGGGGCAGAGAGAGAGGGAGACACAGAATCGGAAACAGGCTCCAGGCTCTGAGCCATCAGCCCAGAGCCCGACGCGGGGCTCGAACTCACGGAGCGCGAGATCGTGACCTGGCTGAAGTCGGACGCTTAACCGACTGCGCCACCCAGGCGCCCCTAAAACAAGACTTTTATATGATTTTTAAAAATGCTTCCAATGGAACCTGTATACCATGGTGATTTGACATCAGCATCATTTTAGAAATAGAAGAACAGGTTCTTAAACGTTGCATCATTCTTTCTTCTCTTTGATTCCTATTTCCCTTCTTTTTTTTTTTTTTTTTTAATTTTTTTTTTCAACGTTTTTATTTTTATTTTTGGGACAGAGAGAGACAGAGCATGAACGGGGGAGGGGCAGAGAGAGAGGGAGACACAGAATCAGAAACAGACTCCAGGCTCTGAGCCATCAGCCCAGAGCCCGATGCGGGGCTCGAACTCACGGACCGCGAGATCGTGACCTGGCTGAAGTCGGACGCTTAACCGACTGCGCCACCCAGGCGCCCCCTATTTCCCTTCTTTTACCTCATAAAACTTTATCCTTATGAAACATAATTTGTGTCATCTTTTTCTATAACAAAATAATATATATAAACTCAGAGCCTATAAGTCTCTAAGTGTTAACACATTTCTTCTGGGTTGAGTCATACAGTCATCACTGGTATACAAATTATGAAAACAACATAAATGTGTTTGGGTAATTATTATTTTTAAACAAAATGTTTATTGGAAACAGATCTTTTCATAAGATAGATATTTTCTTTATTTACATTGCTCTGCTTTTTAAAACAAATTAAATAATATTTCCATGTTGACTATTAATAAAATTGCCAAAATGGAATAGGTTTCAGCATCAGTACTCATTCTATTTTTTCATTTTTTATTTTTATGTTATTTAATTTAAAAAAAATTTATTTATATTAGAGAGAGAGAGACAGACGGAGAGCGAGTGGGGGAGGGGCAGAGAGAGAGGAGGAGACAGAATCCAAAACAGGCCGTAGGCTCTGAGCTGTCAGCCCAGAGCCTGTTGTGGGCTCAAACTCACGAGATGTGAGATCATGACCTGAGCAAAAGTCGGACAGTCAACTGACTAAGCCACCCAGGCACCCCAATTTTTTTTTTGTTTTTTAAAAGATGTAAATGCTGAGATATTTTGTTCATATTTAAGCAGTGGGATTGGAAGTTTTGTTATAGAAATGTCATTTTAGTTCTTTGAATTTTTTTGAGTTAAATGTTCAAAATCACTTCGTGGTTGTTTTTTCCTCAAAATTTATTATTATTATTATTATTATTATTAACATTTATTTATTTTTGAGACAGAGACAGAGACAGAGCATGAACGGGGGAGGAGCAGAGAGAGAGGGAGACACAGAATCAGAAGCAGGCTCCAGGCCCTGAGCCATCAGCCCAGAGCACGACGCGGGGCTCGAGCTCACGGACCGCGAGATCGCGAGATCGTGACCTGAGCTGAAGTCGGCACTTAACCGACTGAGCCACCCAGGCGCCCCAAAATTTATTTTTCTATTAATGTATTTATTTTGAGAGAGAGAGAGAGAGCGGGTGTGTGTGTGTGTCTGCGCCCGTGCACAAGTGGGGGAGGGACAGAGAGAGAGAGAGAGAGAGAGAGAGAGAGAATTCCAAGCAGACTCCCTGCGGGCTGTCAGTACAGAGCCTGATCAGGGGCTCAAACTCACAAACCTTGAGATCATGACCTGAGCTGAAAGGAAGAGTCGGACACTTAATCCATGGAGCCACCCAGGCGCCCATCAAGATTATTTTAAAAGAACACTCAGTGGATAATTGACATCTCCTTCAACTTTGTTGCAAGCAATGAATCAATACTCTTTGACTTGTGAAAATGTTTGTAACCATTTATTAGAGTGAGTCAGTTTCTCATCATAACATCGATGTTTCACATTGTTGCTTTACCAGGGAACCTGGTGGGTTTTGCACCGGAGGCAATGTATTCCCTAAGATGTAAGATGCAAGGAGGAGGGCCTTTGCTCTGTAAGGTGGAAAGAAGTCCATTTCACAAGAGGAACGTACAACTTTGACCTCATTTTTTTCTTAGGTAGATTTGAGAAAAGAGGAAAAACGGGCTTTGAGGATCTGAAAATTGACTCCCGTAAGAACTCAAGACTCACATGGAAAGTTGTCCAGATTCTTGCTATTGTAGTGTGGTCTGTGGACAGGCAGCATCGGCATCACCTGGGAGCTGGGTAGAAATGCAGACTCTTGGGCCTACTCCAGACCTACGGAATCAGAATCTGCATTTGATGGAATCTCAGGGTGATTTGCAAGCACATTCAAGTCTGAGAAACACTGAGCTGGACCACCGCCACTCCCCTCCCGGAAGAACGTGGCTTCGTAGCCTGGAATCTGTCCGTGTTCTCCGCGTGGGCTCCTTCCTAGGGTAGGCTATCATTTAAATACCTCTTCAGCGTCTGCTGCTAATGCTGCTGGCTTCCGTTCTCTACGAAGTCTGCTGGTTGGGTTTCTAGCAGCCTATGGGACTGGCTGAGCTGGGCTTTCTGATTCCAAATAATTTGAAAAGCTGCTTATGTAAGACTAGATGGCCCCTAAGGGACCCTTGGTAAGTGTTGGTTGATAGCTCTTGCTTCCTTCTCGCTAATGGTCAGATTTGGGTAGGTCGGTTTTCCTCCCTGAGTTTCATTCCAGCCTGTGATTTTGAATCACTTGATGTTAAGATTGGCAAGACCCGCCTGTGTCACGGAGAGGTTTCCTCCCATCATCCCTGTGAACACTGTCATTAGGGGAGCTGCAAATAGAATAGCTTTTTTTTTCCTTTTTTTTTTTTTTTTTTTTTTTTTTTTTACGGAAAATAAAAGCCCATTCACATCGAGGGTCAAAAGCTACTGCTCTAACAAGAAGAAAATGGCTGTGGTTGTATTTTTGAAATGTTTTCGCCTTTCTCTGTATTTTTTGCTGGGTTGACAGTTGTGCTATCTGAGCTTGGCCTAGCCCTCCGCCCTCCCTCCTGGCCCCACATTCACTCTCCATGTGTGTGGGATTCCAGATCTCTAAACAAGGGGGCCTGGCACCAAAGCTTCCCTCTTGGGCACAAACACCCAAGTAGCAGTGGTGTTTGGGAGCAGAAGTCCGTGGGAAGGAGCATTTCCCCGACATCATTCTCACTTTGCCTCCACAGCAGAAAAGCCCACAGTGTGCTGGACAGAGCAAGGACTGCCCAGAGTTCAAAATCTGCTCCATCACTCATTAGCTGAGGGATGCAGACAAGTTACCTAAGCTCTGTGAACTTCTATGTCTCTATCTCTAAGATGGCCAGCAGCTCGAAGAGAATTAAATGAGGCTTAGCACATAAGTAGCTGAATGGATGTATATAACAGATTTTCCTCCTCCTTCCAAAACAAATGGACAGTGCTTCTTAAAAATCATTGCTTCATAAAATCATGGGATTCTAGCCCAGGGCAAGTTCTTAAAAATCATCTCATTCACTCGTGAAGATACTGGCGGAAAAATAATCTGCACCGACGAGCCAAATTTCAGATTTTACAATAGCACTTATATGCCAATAATACTTTAAGATGATGGTGGCCAAGAAGAGACACATTTCTCTACTGCTGATCAACCACAGATCAGTGTTATAGGTTATGAGAGCTAAGTCAGAACATGCATAGACAAGAGGGATCACACAGTAGAGCAGAAGCACAGCACTGAGAGTCCTCAAATGCATTTTTTTTCCTGCCTTGCACAGCATTTTGTATAGTGAAATTATATACCCTTATTGGCAGTTTCCAAAGTGTGATTCCTTAGCAGCAGCAGCAGCAGCAGCAGCAGCAGCAGCAGCAGCAGCAGCAGCAGCAGCAGCTGGGAAATTGTTAGAAATGCGAATACTCCAGCTCCGGCCCAGGCTTACTGAATCAAAAATCCTGGGGGTGGGACCAGCAGTGTTTTAGCCGAGCTTACATGTGATTCCCATGCACACTAGAGGTCAGGTATTACTGGTTTACATTATGACAGCTTACAACCATCTTTTCTAATGCAAAGTAAAATGATATCATAAATGTCTTAGCATTTGAATTTCCGCACCTCCTTGACATATACTGTGAAAATTCCAGATATTACTGTCTGCTGATTCTTGCAGAGATATGCATGAACACAGTCACCAGATATAACTTTCTCCACTGTCCTGGGTGGGATTTATTTAATCATGAAGTAATAATAAGGAGAATGATCTTTTTAAAAAAAATTTTTTTAACATTTATTCATTTTTGAGAGCCAGAGAGAGAGAGAGTGCGAGTAGGGGAGGAGAGGAGAGAGAGGGAGACGTAGAATCTGAAGCAGGCTCCAGGCTCTGAACTGTCAGCATGGGGCCCGACACGGGGCTCGAACTCACAGACTGTGTGTGATCGTGACCTGAGCCGAAGTCGGACACTTAACCGACTGAGCCACGCACCCCTTTAAGGAGAATGATCTTGAAAACCAAGCAAATGAATCTTATCTCACTTCTGTTCTCTAGAAATACCTTTCTTCTAGAGTTACAATATATTTATAAGTTTATTACAAATTATACAGACCATTAGGTTTTCATTTCCACACTTTAGCAATTCCATCTAAAGACGCAATTGCAATGAAGCCCTGTGTTGTCTGGAACGTGGCAACGTCTGTGATGATTTTGTGGTGTCCCACAGGCAGAGGCTCTGGGGCCCCTCTGAGGGGTGTCATCGCTCAGTCCCACCTTCTGCTTCCTCTGATTTACTGCTTCATGGTTAAAAGTCAAGGAGAAAGTCAGATGTTAAAAGCCTGTACCACATTCTGCCTCTCATTCATATTCCCTTATCATTGGCTATTTATGAGTCTGCCACAATCCCCCAGATTAGGGATCCTTCAAGGGCAACTGTCATCTGTTTAATTCCCCTTCTACAAGGTGGGCATGAAATAGACATTCATGAACATAAGTGAAACAGAAGCCCAGCGAGGCCGAGAGGCTTACTGAAGGCTGTGGGTGCCCACAGCTGCTCCTTATTGCTTCCTTTGTTGCACCATTTCTGTTTATTGTGTGGGTTTTATTACTTACTTTAGTTCCATGTGGAATTCTCTAGAGACTTTGTAAATGATTGACTGCGTTCATCCCCAAAACTGCGGATACCTGGCTTTGTAAATATAGTGGAAGACAGGAGATCCGCAGCTAAAAGCTTCCTAATGAGGACAACTCGAACATGTTATTTTCAACATTCAACTCCCAAGTTTGAATAATTCATGAAAAAAAAAATCTGTTGAACTAGAAGTGACTGGGCTATTTTAATGAAAGTAGAGACTTGAAATGTTTCAGAGCTGGAGATTATGTGAGGGAAGTGCAGGCAGGGAGAAGTGACCAGCCCAGCACAGGGTGAGCTCAGGTCTTCTCTGACCAGGACTCCCATTGTCCAAGGTCACACCAGCCACGGTGGTGGTCAAGCCCAAACCAGAACCAAGACTTTGAGATGCACATGCTCAGCTGTCTCCACTGAGACACACAGCTGGCCACAGACACCAAACGGGGTCCGGCCCAAGGTCCTTCTCTCTTGCATTGCGGGGCCACAGAAGACACAGCAGATTGTATTTCCTTTTCGGTCTTCAGTGTAGCTCAGTTGATCTCAGCTGGCTGTACTTTAGAACCCCTTGGGGAGTGTTTACAAAATCTGGATGCCCAGAACCCACCCCAAACCAATTAACTAAGTCTCTTGGGGTGGGACCCAGGCCTCAGTCTTTTTAAATCTCCCTAGGCGATCTCAACCTGCAGCCGAGTTTGAGAAACATCAAGTCTAGCCCGTCTCAGTCTTGTTTCTCCTATTCCCTTAAATGCCAGCAGATCTCTCTTGTTACTTCTGTTTTCTTTTGCTAATCCTCAGGTTTTAACGCTGTGATCACACAGTTTACGTTTTGGGTGCCGCCATTCCAAGCCATTTAAGACATCTGCAAAAACCTAGCCCTGTAGTCTCCTCCTTATCTACTTGTCTCTCTGTTGGCTTGGTTTCTGTGTCCCTCCTCCTGGCCTCCACAAGGTCACTCCTCCAGGGCCTCACTCTCCCTCCAGGAGCTGCCATTTGTAGCCCTTCTCTGCACCTCCCCTCAACACCTCCTCCTTCTGAGCTTCTGCGGATGGCAGCTGGGGGGCTGGACTAGAGGGACTGGAAGCCCCCCGCTGGACGAATCTTCAGGGAGGGCTGCCCCTGTGGTGATTGGTCCCAGAGGGAACAATTCTTGCAACAGCTCTTCTCTTCTTGCTGGCTAAGTGTGTGGGTGTGCAGCAGGCATTTGCTAGGGAACGTCGGCAAAAAATAAAACTTTTCAAGCTTCAATTCTGCAGACAGATTGAGAGGCCCCCCAACAGTTCAGAATTGCCGAATCTGGCTCCATCCACCCACTTAAGCCCCAGGAAGTGGTAGGTCGAGTTAGATGTGTTTGGATTTTGTTAACAGTGGCCTAGCTTATGGGAGTTTAAATCAGAAGGGTGATACTTTAAGATAAACCAGTAACAGGTAATTATTGGACATTCACTGCATGTAGGGCACTGTGCTAGACATTGATAAAACCATGTGGGAGGTCACCACTGATAAAGGTGCTTTATGAACAATGGAAGGGAAGGAACAGAGGTTTGGGGCAGGCTGTGGTCAGTCTGAAGTTCAAGAAGAGCAGAGGGCTAAAATTCAGTCCCAAGGCAAGGATAAGAAGGAAATAAAAAGAGCCATAAAAGGGGGAGGAGGCGGGGTGAGTAACACTGTGTGTTTAACTTCCTAGGATTTAAAGTCCTGGAATTATTTGCCTAGCCCATGCTCAACAACCATACTGCGGTCTCCATATTGTTTTAATCTCGCCATTTTGACCCTCAGGACATTCAGACCCCTCAGAGAGCTTAGCAAACAGTATCTCAAGATAGCTGCAGCTTCTGTCTCAATCTGTCTCCCCTGTGTGTGTCTCTTTTTGTCATTTTCTGACTCCTACACTTTATCTCCCTTGCTATGTCTTAGATACATAGCATTTTTTCATGGATAAGTAAAGAAATAAATCTAAGCTCTCAGCCTATTACCAAGTAATAATGAATATTCCTGATGGAAATAACCACCACAAAATAAGAGTAACAACAGCTAAAACTACATACTGGGAAAAAAATGGCCTGAAGAATCCAACCTTGACCAAAATGTAGACACCCAAATCTGACTGGGGAAAAAATTGGATTTAGTAGAAATAATGGCCACAAAATGAAAGGCAGATGTTATAATTGGGAAAATTTGACACGGATGAAAACCTGAATCAGATTTCCTTGTAACATTTAAACAGCAAAAGAATTAATGCTGATGAAAATAAGTCCCATAAACTATAATAAAAGTGGTAAAACTGGAAATGAATTGTGCTTAGGGAATCAATGAATTTTATTACTTAATGACATTTGTTCTGGGAACCTTCATGCACAGTTGGTGGGAACATAAATTGGTGCAGCCACTATGGAAAACAATGTGAGGTCCCTCAAAAAAATGAAAAATAGAAATACCATATGATCCTGTAATTTTACTTCTCAATATTCCCCTGAAGAAAACAAAAACACTAATTCAGAAAGACATATGCACCCCTATGTTTATTGCAGCATTATTTATAATAGCCAAGATAGGAAACAAGCCCTATGAATGAATAAAGATGTCATGTATACATATATGCAATGGAATATTACTCAGACATAAAAAAAGAGAAGAAATCTTGCCCTTTGTGACAACCTGGATGAACCTAGAGGATATTATGCTGAGTGAAATAAGTGAGACAGAGAAAGACAAATACCATATGATTACACTTATATGTGGAATTTAAAAAACAAAACAAGTGAACAAACAAAAAATCAGAAACAGAATCATAAATAGAGAGACCAAACTGGTAGTTGCCAGCAAAGGAAGAGGTTGGAGAGTAGGTTGAGGAGATTAAGGAGATTAAGAGGCACACGTTTATAAAATAAATAAGTCACAAGAATGAAAAGTACAGCATAGGGAATATAGTCAATAATATTGTAATAACATTGTATGGTGGCCAATAATAACTACACTTACTGTGGTGAGCACAGCATAATGTATCTAATTGTCAATCACTATGTCGTACATGTGAAATGAATATGATATTGTATGCCAACTATACTTCAGTAAAGAAAACACTTATTCTAGGGGCACCTGAGTGGCTCTGTCTAAGCCTCAGACCCTTGATTTTGGCTCAGGTCATGATCTTGCGGTTGTGAGATCAAGTCCCAAATTGATCTCCAAGCTGGGCATGGAGCCTGCTTAAGATTCTCTTTCCCCAACTCATTCTGCCCCTCCCCTGCTTGGTCATTCTCTCTCTCTTTCAAAAACAAACAAAACACTTATTGTAGAAATTAGTTTCTTGATAGAAATCTATCAATGTTGGCATAATTTTGATTAAAACATTTATGGCCAAACTTCCATTGGGGTAGCATTACAGTCAAAAATTATCATAACTCCACAGAGGCTGCCTCCTGAAGAGGCAGCTGGGTGGAAGCTAAATCACAACTCCAGGGTAAAGACCTGGGAATCTGTATTTCTAAAACAATATGTCCCGTTTTGAATCTTAATTTAAACAATTTAAAAATGTTTTTGGAGCAGCTCACCTGGGTGGCTCAGTTGGTTAAGCGTCTGACTTCGGCTCAGGTCATGATCTTGCAGTCTGTGAGTTCAAGCCCTGCGTCGGGCTCTGTGCTGATAGCTCAGGGCCTGGAGCCGGCTTTGGATTCTGTGTCTCCCTCTCTCTCTGCCCCTCCCGCACTCATGCTCTGTCTCACTCTCTCTCTCAAAAAAAAAAAAAAAAAAAAAAAACTTAAAAAAAGATTAAAATGTTTTTGGGGGCAACTAGGAAAGTTTAAGCAAGGACAGGATATTAGATAATATTAAGCAATTATTACTATTTTTTAGGTATAATAATGATGTTACAATCATGTTTTTGAGAAGTCCTATTATGGACTGAATTGTGTTCCCCCAAAATTTAAATGTTGAAGCCCTACCCCCCAAAGGGACTATATTTGGAGACAGGGCCTTTAAAGAAATAATTAAGATTAAATGAGATCATAAGGGTGGAGCTCTAATCCAGTAGGCCTGGTGTCCTTATAAGAAGAGGAAGAGATACCATGAGTGCATGGGCACAGAAAAAAGGCCATGTGGGGTTACAGAGAGAAGGTGGCCATCTGTAAGCCAAGGAGAGAGGCCTCAGGAGAAACCAAACCCACTGACGCCTTGATCTTGGACTTACAGATTCCAGAACTGTTAGAAAATAAATTTCTGTTGTTTAAGTCACTGAATCTATGGTATTTTGTTATGGCAGGTCTAGCAAACTGAGACTAGTCTTTACATAGTAGAGATACCTACTGAATTATTTATATGTAGAACAATATGATGTCTGAGATTTGCTGTAAAATACTCTGGGGAAAAATGCTTCGGAAATAAAAATTTAGAGTAATAGATGAAACAAGACTGGCTAAGAATTGACAATTATTGGAGCTGGGTCACAGGTACACAGAGGTTCGTTACACTATTCTCTTCTATTGTAGAGCGCTTTTGAAAATATCCAAATAAGTTGAAAAAATTGACAGTGATAATTGTAAGGTGATTTTGATACATATCTAAAGTAGGTAATTACTGAGAAAGGGTTTTCCAAAATCTGGTGTTCTAACCCGGGCTGAAATAAATGTGTTATTAACATCTACTTATAAATAAGAATTCAAGTGAATTCAATAAGGTGGTAGGGAAAGGAATCAAAATGCCAAACACAAGCACGGGAGCTGTGGGCAAGGGACAGCAGGCAGGGAAGAAGGAATCAGTATTTACCAAGCGCCTAATGTGTACAAGATGCTTTGTAAACATTATCTTTGGACGCTCACACAGGTCTACGAAGTAGACTTTTTAAAGTTTTAATTTTTTAAAAAAGTTTTAATATGAAGAAACGATGGCCCAGAGAATGTGAATGAATTCCCAAGACCCCACACTAGGAGACGGCTGAGCTGGGATTTTATTCCCACCTGACTGCCTCCAAAGCTTGCATTCTTTCCCCTACCCATCACCTCCTCTCTAGATATTACCAAATGCCAGGCCACAAAGGGCAGAGAAATTTTGAGGAGAATGGGATCATAGAGGGATGGGGCCAATAGGGACTGACAAAGGACCGTAAAGGGCTTGAGCTTGGATGGAAGTCCTGGAGGTACAGCAAAGGACAGGAGAGCATCTGAGGGGTGGGGAGGGATGGCAAGACGCAAATGCAGAAACTTGGTGGCAGATAGATAATGAGACGCCACTGTGGGCTCTTGGCTCCTGGGGAGACGTGGTGAGGGCAGGATTGGGTTATGGGCAGTGAAATTGAAAGAAGAGGTGTCCCAGGACTTGGACCTGGATACAGTTGGTTAAAATGACAGATTTCAAATCTAGGTGGGAAAATGATGCCTCCATCAACAGATGAGGAAAGCCAGGAGGAACTTCTTTCAGGTGGGGAGGGGAGAAAGAAAGAAATACAGGTTAAACGTGTAGAATTGGAGATGATAGTGGAACACCCTAATGGAGAAGCCCAGATGGCAGTTGGGTTGACAGAATTTTAGATTTGAAAAATCATCTGGTCTACCCCTTCATTCAAGAGTATGAATCCAAGGGGCGCCTGGGTGGCGCAGTCGGTTAAGCATCCGACTTCAGCCGGGTCACGATCTCGCGGTCCGTGAGTTCGAGCCCCGCGTCAGGCTCTGGGCTGATGGCTCGGAGCCTGGAGCCTGTTTCTGATTCTGTGTCTCCCTCTCTCTCTGCCCCTCCCCCGTTCATGCTCTGTCTCTCTCTGTCCCAAAAATAAATAAACGTTGAAAAAAAAAAATTAAAAAAAAAAAAAAAAGTATGAATCCAAGAAGTAACCAGTGAGTGAGTCCTCAAGTCTAGCTTACACTATGATATAAAATGTGATAGTCATTTTATTCTTGTCTGCTTACCACGTTCCAGGCACTGTTCTAGGCATTGGAGATGCCTAGCGGTAGATAGATTGCCTGAATTATTATAAAGGCCTTTTCATTGGTCTTCTTGCTTCCACCCTGGCATCTCCTTCATTTTCTCTCAGCCAGTAGCCATTATAGTTTCTTTGTTACACATATAGTCTATGTACATGGACTAAAAATGTAAACGGAACCCACTAGACTGTGCTGTGGAATGTACACCCCATAGGGCTATATGTGGCAGCCCCAGGAAAGGGATCCTGTTAAAAGACAGATCACATTACCCCCCTGCACAAAATGCTCTAGAAACTCTTCTCTACTCCCCAAACAGGTAAGCCATACACTAGCCTCAGAACCTTGGTGCTGGTGCTTCCTTCTACCTAGAGAAAGCTCTTCTGCCAGATATCCATCCAGATCTCCTTCGAGGCGTCACTCAAATGTCACCATTTCCTTGAGGCCTTCCTTGGCCACCTGTTTTAAATTGCAACTATTTCCATCTTCTTCCGCTACATTCCTATTCTCCTATACCTGGCTGTCGCTCATGCTCATGCTCCTGCTTTTTTTTTTTTTTTTTTTTTTTTGCCTACTTGTTTTTTTCTAACACACTATTTATGTTAACTTTAAGTTGTCTGTCCACCTTCATTGGAATAGAAGCTAGACAGTGGCAGGGCCTTTTGTCCCATTTGTTCACTGTTCAAATCCCAAGAATTCATAACAGCGCCTGGCACATAGGAAGTGCTCAACGAATGAATGAATTCATCGTTTCATGACTGAAGTACGCATGACAGCATAACTGATTGAATGAAGACATAGGCTTGAGTGCTGAGGGATGACAATGCGGTGCCAATTCAAGCTACCTGAGAATGTCAGTGTAAGTTTCACAGAAGAGGTGACACTTGATCTGGGACTTGAAAGAGAGGGAGGTGGGTCGAGGCAGGTGTGGTAGGCAGAATAATGGCCCCCAAAGATAACCAGTCCTTTTTCCTGGAGTCTGCGAACATTACCTTTATATGACAGAAGAGACCTGCAGGTGTGATTAAGTATCTCGAGGTGGGAGAGGTTGTCTGATATTATCCCGGTGGACCCCCAAATGCAATCACAAATACCCTTATAAGAGGGCGATAAAGATAGGTGTAACAGCAGCAGAAGTGAAGGTGACAATGAAGCAAGATACTTACTTTGCTGCTGGCTTTGAAGACGAAGGAAGGAACTTGGAGCCAAGGAATGCGAACAATGTAGTTCTAGAGGCTGGAAAAGACAGTTGGATTCTTCCCCAGAGCTTTCAGGGAGCATGGCTCTGCTGACACCTTCATTTTGACTTGGGTGAACTGAAGTTTGGACTTTGGACCTCCAGGACTGTGAGGAAATAAATGTGTGTTGTTTTAAGGCACATGGTTTGTGGTAATTTGTTACAGCAGCCATAGGAAGCCAATACAGCAGGTAAGGGGATCCTAGAAAGAGCGAGTCGTATGTACAAATCATGAAAGTGGCAGCACATTGAAGAATCCCCTGAGAAGTCGAATGGATCTGTGTTCAGCAATAGGGAATGGAGAAAGATGGGGCTGGGCAGGTAGCGGGGGCTAGATTGCGAAGGGCCTTGCACGTCAGGTCAAGGAGTTGAGTGTGTTCCACTGGCATACACTGTGCTGTGTTGCCCAGATCCCCTTTCAGGACCGGTGGGCTTAAGCTTCATGGAGTGCTGCTAGCAGATGGCCCCGTGTCTCAGTTCTCTTGCACTCTTTCCTGAAGGCAGCCGCCTTGCCTGAACTCGCGCAGCTTCCTGGAGCAGCCTACATCTGATGACTGGTCTACATAGGAGTAGAAAGAGGCTGCCCGTCTTACCCCACTTCAGGAGAACTCTGAAGGGCCGTCCCAGTATCGAAAGTCCCCCTTGGGATTAGTTGCAGCTCTGCTGTGATGACTTCTCCGTGTGCCCAGTCCTGTCTCCTTTCCTCCTGGCCACAGGTGTTCATGTCAAGAGCTCTGCTGAGTAAGCATCGGACCTGCTGGTCTCTGTCTCGTCCTACTTCTCTGGGAACTCAGCCTGCCAATGTGAGCTAACAAGTCTTTAAGCAAGAGAGTGAAAAGTAAGACTGCCATGGGTGGTGGTGGTGATAACTCAGATCAGTGTGAGGATGGGCTAGGTTGTGGAGAGATTGGAGGACGGATCAGTTAGGAAAATGGGGCAAAACTACAAGTGAGAGAAAATAAAGTCCCCTAGACAAGGGTAGAGGCAAAAGGAACTCTATGTGTGGTCACCAGCTTTTCCATAAACAACCTCATGGAGAGAAGGTCATCATTCTCAGCGAAGCCTGGTTCACTGCATGGACTAAAAAGAAGTCCTTCCTCATGATGGCCCAATCATTGCATTTTGTCCGTCATTTCTAGTCTGGTTTTGTAGAGCAGTCAACTTCCTTCCTTTTTTCTTTCTTTCTTTCTTTCTCTCTTTTTTTTAATGTTTATTTATTTTTGAGAGACAGAGTGCGAGTGTGGGAGGGGCAGAGAGAGAGGGAGACACAGAATCCGAAGCAGGCTCCAGGCTCTGAGCTGTCAGCACAGAGCCCAATGCGGGGCTCGAACTCATGAACCACAAGATCACGACCTGAGCCGAGGTTGGCGCTTGACTGACTGAGCCACCACCCAGGTGCCCCTAGAACAGTCAACTTTCTTACCAAAAATATGTTCTCTGTTTCTCTGGTGAAAAATCCACTTAGGGAAATAGCAGATTTGACCAACCATTTTTCTTAGAACAAGAAGCCTACCAAATGGTGAAGCCTCCACTAGGAAGTGTTCTTTCAACTTTTTCTTGAATACCTCCAGTATCAGGGAGCTCATCTTTTTGCAAGGCAATGTATTCTCACTCTTAGCAGAAACCTTATATCAAATCTGACACTGTCCATAGCTTTTCACTTTGTTAGTTCTAAGTGAGGCATGATCATCAGCATGGAACTAAGTTTAGTAGCCCTGGTTTTAGAGTCAGACAGAACTGGGCTTAAATCCAGAGTGTGTTCCCAACAGTGTCCTCAGTCCACTTATCTCACCTAGTTTGCTCAATGTAAAATGGGGATAAAAATAGAATATACTTACTGAGGTTGTTGTTTATTTTTTTTTATTTTTATTTTTTTTTTAAATTCTTTTTTTAACGTTTATTTATTTTTGAGACAGAGAGAGACAGAGCATGAATGGGGGAGGGTCAGAGAGAGGGAGACACAGAATCTGAAACAGGCTCCAGGCTCTGAGCTGTCAGCACAGAGCCTGACGCGGGGCTCGAACTCACAGACTGCGAGATCACGACCTGAGCGGAAGTCGGCCGCTTAACCGACTGAGCCACCCAGGCGCCCCACTGAGGTTGTTGTTTAAAAGAAATGTTTAGGAGCACCTGTTGGCTATGACTTTTGATTTCAGCTCAGGTCATGACCTCACGGCTCATGGGCCCAAGCCCCACGGCTCATGGGTTCCTTGCTGACAGCATGGAACCTGCTTGTGATCCTCTCTCTGTCCCTCCCCCACTTGTTCTCTCTTTCTCAAAATAAATAAATTAAAAAAAAAAAGTATGCTTAAAGCATGATAATTGGCACATGGTAAATGCCTAATAAATGGTAAAAAAATTACTATGGATGTGAGATGTCAATTTAATACATCTCCTTCTAAGTATTGCATTATGATATATGCCCTCTTCAGAGGAGAGAGAGAAAGAAAGAGAGATAGGGTGTGTGTGTGTGCCATCTCTCCATTGAATTGTGAGTGGATATGCACCTGGCCTTCTTGAATTCCATGTATGTTAAGCACAGATATTGTGTGTAGACTCTCATTCAGGACATGCAGAGGATATAATCAAGGTGTCTCTCAAGTTTGGGTTTTTTTTTTTTTCCTACTTAGAAGAAGAAAGGATTTGCTTTCCATTTACCAAACAGCAGGCCTGCATAATAAGAAAGGATTGATTTTCTCAGCATTCCATTAGCTCTGGGTCTTTAAAGAGAGCATAATGCACTCCAGTGGGGAGATGAATTGCATCATCCGGGAGCTGGAAAGAGACCTGGAGAGGAATCAGGCTGGAATCTTAGCATTCAAAGGGAATAATCCTACTCTCCTCCACATTCACCATATATGTTTTTTTTTAATTCCCTAAAGTCTGGCAGTTTATACCCACATTTCCGATCCAGACACATGTTTCATAACCAGCTCAGCTGCCGACCCAGTTAAATAATAATGAGTGATTTTTATAAATCTAAACTTTCTCTCATAAGAATCCAGCGGAAGAGGCTGCAGGGTGGTGGTTGGGAGAGAAGTCATCAGTAGTGATGTTGAAACCTCTTTGATTGATGGCGCTAAACACTAGCTGTCTGCAAACCATCAAACCACTGGTGGGAGAAAAAGAATTCAGTGAATCCACTGGTTGTTTTGTCCACCTGCAATCCACACAAGTAAAAGATAGAAATTCAAAGAAGAAAATGTTGCTTTCTCAGAGAATTCAGTGATCTTTTTTTCCCCCGTTGAAGAAAGGTCGCCTACTGGAGGTTGTTATAGGAAATATAGAGCAACCAGGGGCTGAGACACTCAGTTGGTTAAGCGTCCAACTCTTGATTTCTGCTCAGGTCATGATCTCAGAGTCGTGAGATCAAGCCACAAATCGGGCTCTGTGCTGGGCATGGGGCCTGCTTGGGATTCTTTCTCTCTTTTACTCTCTGCCCCTCCCCTCCCAAAATAAATAAATAAACATCTAAAAATATATATATTTACCTGGGTGGCTCAGTCGGTTGAGTGTTCGACTTCCACTCCGGTCATGCCGTTCCCGGGTTCGAGCCCCGTGTTGGACTCTGTGCTGTCAGCTCGGAGCCTGGAGCCTGTTTCGGATTCTGTGTCTCCCTCTCTCTCTGCCCCTCCCCTGCTCATGCTCTGTCTGTCTCTCTCTCAAAGATGAACGAACATTTAAAAAAATTTTTTTTTAAAAAGATTCTCTCTCTCTCTCTCTCTCTGCCCCCCCCCCCATGGGTGCATGCGTGCACTTTCTCTCTCTCTCTCTCTCTCTCTCTCTCAAATAAAAAAATAATAATAAAAGAACATTGCCAATGGTAAGATGGCAAAGGTTTAACAAAAGACTGGGGGGAGGGGTCCCTGATTTGTAGAAAGCGCTTGTGTCTGTGGTGGAAACACTCTCACCGTAGTCCGTTTCTGTTTCAAGCTACCAACATGATACCACCGAATGCGATGTTGGGAAGAAGAATCCAATAGCACCGCATTTTATAGTGTTTCCACCATTCAGATACAATAGAAGTGGTAAACTCAAGAGCACAGAGAATAGTAAAATGTAGTGAAATCATTGGGAAGTGGAGATTTTATTACCTTTGCATTTAATGTATTTATTTGGGTATAAGTTTGCATAATGTAGTTTTTAATTATGGCTGTTTTTAATAGCCAGCTATCAGAATTCCTGAAAATATAACAGTGCATGTGAGCCAAGAGAAGAGGCTCCAACTGAACCCTGACTCTTGTGGCACTTGAAGACAACTCATTTTCCTTAGATATTGGGGATGGGAGGCATATAAACCTCTCTCCAGTCCCGTCCCCATCCCTGACCATTTTCTCACTCATTCATCTTTTGTTTAGTCAATAACCATTTATTGAGCATACACAGGGCACCGGAAATAGTGAAATGACCAAGAGGAGAGCTCAAGATAGAGAATGGAGCTGACTACAGGGAAGAGTAATAACACACGTGACAGAGATAGAAATGGGCAAGCTGACAGTGAGGAAGGAAGGGTGGCCTCTTGGACTGAGATCCAGGGAGGGCTACCGGCCACTCAGCCTTCAGGTTGCCTCACTAAAAGTTTGACCTCCGAGCTCTTTTTGATGCAGTAGATCTTTCCCCCTACAGATACACTGTCTTCCCTCATCTTCCAGGATATCACCCTCTTCTTACCTTGTTAGCTGCTCCTGCTCGGTCCGTTGCTGGCTGCTCTTTACCTCCACAACCTTCTGATGTTGCAGTGTCCCAGATCCCAGTCCTTGGACCTCTTCTCTTTCTTACCTCCCTCATCCAATGGTAAGTTTTCCAGCGTCATGGCTGTAGCTTACCCACCTGCAGTGCTGACCCTTCCTCTGAACTCCAGACTCATTTCTCCACTTGCCCATTTGACAACCCTACTGGACAGCTAGTAGATATCTCACTCTTAACATGCTGAACACCTGACCTTCTGTCCTTTGCAATTTCCTTCTCTTTTATCTTCCCATCCCAGGAAATGGCAACTCCATCCTTCTAGCTATTCAGGAGCTCAAATCTATAGGACATTCTTGCCTCCTCTTTTTCTCTAACACCTCAAATCCAATCTATCGGCAAAGATGATGGATTCTGTCTTCAAAATATCCAAACGGCAACCTTGTCCCACCACTTTCACGACCTCCACTGCGGACCAAACCATCACCATCTCTCACCTGAGTGTTTCAATACCCTTCTAATGGGCCTCCCTGCTTCCACTTTGTTCACACCCCTTCCTCCCTTCACCTCTATCACTTCTCAACATAGAAGCCAGAGTGGTCCTGTTGAAAAGAAAAGTTTGATCATTTCATTACAGTGCCTGACATATGGCAAACTTTCTACTATTGTTGCATTTAAATTCACAGACAATTTATTCTACTCAGTGATACCATGATTTCTAATACCTGATTTTGTTAGTTCTCAAAGATGAATAACTTGGGCTTAAACGGGATACCCAGGATTACACAGGCAACTGAGTGGGTCTTTAGTCTCAGAGATGCTGGCCTGCAGTACAAACAATGCCTTCAGAAGAGCAATTTTATTTTATGTTTTAAGTTTATTCATCCATTTTGATAGAGAGAGAGAGAGATTGAACACACAGGAGGGGCAGAGAGAGAAGGAGAGAGAGAATCCCAAACAAGCTTTGCACTGTCAGCGTAGAGCCCGATGTGGGGCTGGACTTCATGAACCACGTGGGGCCGAGTCTAAGTCAAGAGTTGACTGACCCACCCAGGCGCCCCTCCCTATGTTTAATTTTTTTTTTTTAATTTTTTTTTTCAACGTTTATTTATTTTTGGGACAGAGAGAGACAGAGCATGAACGGGGGAGGGGCAGAGAGAGAGGGAGACACAGAATCGGAAACAGGCTCCAGGCTCTGAGCCATCAGCCCAGAGCCTGACGCGGGGCTTGAACTCACGCACCGCGAGATCGTGACCTGGCTGAAGTCGGACGCTTAACCGACTGCGCCACCCAGGCGCCCCTAATTTTTAAAAATTGAGATGCTATTTACTTACAGTGAGATTGACCACTTTTAGCGTGTACAGTTCTATGAGTTTTGACTAATGTATGCAATCAGGGAACCACCACCACAAATTGATTCATAGAGTTTACATTTTCTCGAGTGAAATAGGGATTTCTGGGTATACCCGTGTTACTAAAAAGCCTATAGTCTAGAATATTTTTGAATAAATGCAGAATTCTTGCTCTCAAATCTCTGACAAACACTGATGAAAATGGTAAAATCACTCTTCCTTTTGGAGGATCCTCTGTGTCTCAATAACTAAGAGGAGTGATTTGTAAATTAGCAAAGTCATTGTTTGGTCAAATGGTTCTATTGAAAATAATTTTACCAGTACTCAGAAATAGTTTGTAGCTTTCCTTCTTAAGAATAATAAATATTTCAGGGGCGCCTGGGTGGCTCGGTCGGTTAAGCGTCCGACTTCAGCTCAGGTCACGATCTCACGGTCCGTGAGTTCGAGCCCCGCGTCGGGCTCTGGGCTGATGGCTCAGAGCCTGAAGCCTGCTTCCGATTCTGTGTCTCCCTCTCTCTCTGCCCCTCCCCCGTTCATGCTCTGTCTCTGTCTCAAAAATAAATAAACGTTAAAAAAAAATTAAAAAAAAAAGAATAATAAATATTTCCCTTGTTTATATATATATTTTTAAATGTTCATTTATTAAATTTTTTTTTACATTTATTTATTTTTGAGAGACAGAGAGAGACAGAGCATGAGCAGGAAGGGGCAGAGAGAGAAGGAGACACAGAATCTGAAGCAGGCTCCAGGCTCCAAGCTGTTAGCACAGAGCGTGATGTGGGGCTTGAACTCATGAGTAGTGAGATCATGACCTGAGTGGAAGTCAGACGCTTAACCAACTGAGCCACCCAGGTGCCCCACCCTTGTATATATATTGCTTTGCATTTTTCCCACTGAGAGTGCAAAAGTCCACCCGTTGGAATACTATGATTGCCTTGTGGTGGGTGAGGTCTTGCACTGTGGGAAGGAATCAGTGCAGTCTTAATACAGGCCAAGGTGCTACCTGCTTGTTTGATTTTCATTTTTTCTTAAACAAGGTAGTTCTTTATGGATGCAGATAATGTACTGAATTAACAATACCAATGGGAAAGGACACAAACAATGATGTTCCACACCACAGCTTAAACAAAACCTGCCCTTTCTTAACTAATCTGGGTTTTTATTTGGACAGTTATTATTATTACTGTTTTTATTATGCAATGGTTCTCAACCTTGGCTGCATATAATAATCACAGAGGAGCTTTAAAAACAAACAGGGGCACCTGGGTGGCTCAGTCGGTTAATCATCTGACTTCAGCTCAGGTCATGATCTCATCATGGTTTGTGAGTTCAAGCCCCGCGTCGGGCTCTGTGCTGACAGCTCGGAACCTGGAGCCTGCTTTGGATTCGGTGTCTCCCTCTCTCTCTGCCCCTCCCCCACTAATGTTCTGTCTGTCTGTCTCTCTCTCTCAAAAATGAATAAACGTTAAAAAAAATAAAAATAAATAAACAAATATGATGCAGGGCCCGTCTCAGAACAAGTCTGAAATTAAAATCTGAGTGGCACTCGGGAATCAGAAACAGTTAAGGCTCCCTGGGGATATTCTATTATGCCACCTCAATTGAGAGCCAGAACTGCTACTCTAGCTGGGCACAAAACTTCCTGCGTGGTTTTGAAGGTCTTCCCTCCAAAGGTTGGCCAGACCTGGGGGTAGCCTACTGGAGGGGGAAGATTCCAGAGCAGAGGTTAAAGGATCTGTATTAGTTCCAGCTAGCAGAGAAAACTGGACCTCTTTGGGCATTTGTTTCAGGACCAGGAGAAGGCGAAGCGAGTGAGGTGCCTCGAGTGCAAAATTTAAGGAGACACTGGATCCTTACTGCACTTGATCCTGAGAATACATGCCTCTTTAAATTTTGCACCCCCAGTACCTTATTTGCCTTACTCTATTCCCTCATCTGCTGGGTTTCTCATCTGTAAACTGATGAGGCGGGCTTGACTACTATCTTTCCCAGTGCTAATATTTTATGTCCCAAACATAAACCTTAGGCCAAGCTAGAAGAAAATGGAAACTTGTGTAATAATCTGGTTTAGTTCAGTCAGTAGCCAAAGCGGAATAATTCAGACCAAAGGTACTCTCTTCTTCTGCAACAGGAGGGCAGATTTTCTTTGTTCTGGTCTTCAGGAAGGTTGTATGAACATTCCTCAGTGCATATTCCTTAATGCTATCAACGGTCCTCAGACCTCTGCTTCTAGCACTTGTCTTTGACTTTTAGCCCAGGCCATCTACAAATTGCTATGTGTTCGCTTGTGCAACCTAAAAAGTGTCAAAATATGTGTGTTAGTTGGGGAGGACTGAGTTAAGTGTCTCCCTGGCTGTGCCCCCTAGGGGTAATATGTATTTTATTTTAAAACTGAAATAACTTGAAAGGAAGGTTTGGGGGGGGGGGCGGGGAGCATGCGAAGTTAGCTCCTCCTGACAAGTGAGAGACAGTTGTTAAATTTTCAGGAATTGGGTGATACGGCCATCATTAAAAATTAACTTATAAGAACTTACAATTAAATAAATTCTATTTAAAAATGGAGGTAACAAATATTCCAAATTCATCATGTACTAATTATTTGACTACATTTTACTACTATCACATTCTTGAGGTTGCTTAGGTCTATTGTACAGAAATATTAAATAATGGAGTATTGCTGAGCACCTCTCCCCAGCTGCACTCGGTGATATCACGCAGTAGCTGGGTATCAGCTGCAATAGGCGTCTTTATACCATGGAAATTGGCAAGTTGTGCAAATCACGGCTTTGTCACTTGGAGATTCAGTTGTTATACATTTGCCAGCACGCCACTGGCTTGGGTTAACTAATGAGTTGAAAAGTATGGTCCTTGGGATGTCCTATTGCCCCTTATAAAGCAGCTACATGTTAGTGGGGAGAGCTGGGCACTGACTAGTTCTGCTAATACTTTTGAGAATACCGTCTCTGTCCTGCAATTTCCCCCCATCTCTGAAGCAGGCAAAAGTGCAATGCTTGCCCCTGTCATCCCATAAGATCACTGTGAAAAGAAAAACTTATTTTAACCGTCTAAAATAGTTCTATGGTTTATGTTTTGTGGTTTCATGAATGGGCTCTAAAAAAGCGAATGCCTCATGCAAACACGAGACATCGTTACAGAGGATCACACGGTCTCAAGAGAACAGTCAACGGATACGAAGGCATATTTCTGTATTTAATTTAGTGTTTGGTTGGATGTGAGGAGAGATAGAATAATGTTCCAATGCCCATCTTTGGAATCTGTGCCCTTTTGGGGGAACTTGATGCACCGGAGCAGTTTTTAAGATGGCACATTTCGGTTACGCTGGGACACTTGAGTGGCTAAATTAACTCATGGCTCAAACTAAGTGCTATTAATAACTCAGAATTTTATGTTAAGATTATTCACTTGTAGGCATCTTTTTTTCACAGAAAAATACGTGTGAACAAAACGTAAAAGGATTAATTTAGCATCATATCCCGTGATTTCAATGTGGGGCGAAGTGGTAAGTTGTCACTGTATTTCCTTTGCCAATACTCACACTTGATCTGCAGCTGTGAACTGAGTTCGGGCCAGAGATGGACAATGTCACCCTCACTCTTGCCCCACTGTGACCATTAGACACGATCTTGAGTTGTCTGAACCCAGCTCTGGACTATAGAGCCTTGGGGAAGTATAAGTTTATGGCAAGGAGTCTGAATCCATTTCAAACCTCAAAGCTTTTTTTTTGTCTTTTCAGTAAAATAATGACTATTTTTCAAATTCATCCAGATTCTGTTCCTATGAGCCAAACACAGTTTCATTTCAAGGCTTTACTGAATCCATAGAGTCTTTGGGTCATCAGGGCTTCTCTATGGTTAAATGGGTTGTCCCCTGGCCCAAAGTGCCTTGTATGAGGGGGCTCATACAAGGGTTGAAAACGAACCCCAATTCCTTTCCATGAGCCATTTGTCTACTTTGGGGCTGAGTCATCCCCAGGTGGCACCATATTTTAACTGATCCATCTAGAAAGACTTCTTTTATCTCAATTTGATAAATGCATGTAAATACCAGCAGGGGCTCTCTGGGCATTATATATGTTCTCTGCCAATAGATAGATATTAATAAACAACTACCAGAATACAGGTGTCCAAGTGTTTTTCCCTCAGAAAAAGAAATCTTTATGCCCCAAAAGGTTGGAAAATCCCGTGTGAGATCTTCAATCTGTTTGCACCAACATTTCTAATTCCTCTGTCAGTTCTGTGTGTGTGTGTGTGTGTGTGTGTGTGTGTGTGTGTGTGTATGTGTGTGTGTATGAACGCAGTTGGAAGTTCTCCCCTCAAACAGAGACCAGATTAACTGGAATTTTTTAGTCTCCATTCTTCCCCAGACTCTGGTGAAGATTCTACGAATATCATGGCTGTCATGGACCCATCCACACTCTACCAGCTACCTTTTGCTGCACAAGATGCCCCAAAACTTATGTTAAAACAATAAACATTTATGATTTCTCATGATTCTATGGGTCAGCTAGATCAGCTCAGTTGGGGCTGGATGACCTAGCATGGCCTTACTTACATGTCTGGAGGTTGGCTCCATGACAGCTGGGGCATTGGGGAAACTTGACCATGTATCTTTTGTCATTCAGCAGGCTAGCTTGGGTTTATTCATTTAGCTGTGAGTTTCCCAAGAACACAAGAGAGTTAGCCCTGATGCACAAGCACTTTGACAGCCTCTGCTCGCACCCTGTTTGCTCAAGTCCCATCAGCAAAGCAAGTAGCAAGTTCAGCTCAGAGTCTGAGTAGGAGGACACGGCCAACTGGCATTGATAGAAATTGTGGCCACGTTTACAAATTACTGTGCTCACTGATTTTAAAGACATTAAGGAACAAAATTCTACTTCCAGTTTCTACCAGAAAAATAGAACTGTTTCTTGCCTTGCCTAACATTATAGCTATGTAATTTTAAAGTTTCCAATAGCTACATTACAAGAAGCAAAAAGAAACAGATAAAATGAATTTCCATAATGTATTTTATTTAACCCAATATATCCAACATTATCATTTCAGCATATAATCAATATAAAGAATTATGAGATATTTTTCTTTTTACTTTTTCATACTCAATTTTCCAAATCTGGTGTACATTTCATACTAAGAGTACGTCTGAATTTGGACCAGCTGCATTTCAAGTGCAATAGCTACACAGGGCTTATGTCTACCTCACTAGACAGCACAACTTTAGAACATGGGCTTCATTTCTTTATTTACATGAGAAAACCGAGGCTCAGGGAGGATAAGTAGTTTTCCCAAGGTCACGTGGCTGGCAAGTGGTTGACCCGGGATTCAACCCTAGGTTAGCTGGACACCAAAGGCTTTACTCTTTCTACTGTACCACATTGGCTGCTTCAACAGGCAGGATTTTGGGGGGGGGGGGGGGGAGGAAGCACTGGATCACAGCCTTGCTTTTGAGATGTAAACCATTTCCCTTTTCCTTAGCCCATGGGGTCTAAATCTATCTCTGACTTCCAAGCCTTCCACAGTTTAGCCTTTAGTGGTTCATTCCCACTGTTCTGCATTCATGCCAGTCTCCCTTCCCACCCTGCACACATATTATATTAACCTGGACATAGTTTACTCCTGCACTACCTACCCTTCCGGTGTCAGTTCACCAACTCTTTGAAAGAAGATGGGCTCTTCTTTCTTTCCTGGTGGTGCTATATCTCCAGAAAGGTTGCGAAGGTCCCAGGAATATGAGGTATGTTAATGATTTCTCTTTATCTTCACACCACGCATTTTGTACTGTTCTTTCTTGGTAGTGGGAGCTTAATAAGTCGGTGACCCATCTGAGCTGGCATCAGAGGAAGGATCAGGGTGCTCAAAAGAAGGGCCTTGGATGATGGCCTCCAAGGCACCCTCTTTCTGTGAAAGGTAAGGAAGGCAGCTGGCTGACCACGTGACTATGCAGCAGGCACGGGGCAGCCTGGTACGTCAGAGGCCCTCAATAGATGTTTTGTTGGAAGAATGGATCGACTGTTCTTCTAAGTCAATTTGAGACCAAAAGCAGGGTTGGATTGACAGACTTCTCGCCACACCCACAAAACCGATAAACATCGTATTTTGCAAATATTATATAAATGCTGAGTGTAAATTTGGTAGCAGAATAAAAATGGATATTAACGACTGACAGTTAAAAACTGCTCAGTCTCTGATCTTTTCCAACACTCTATTTTTCTATCCGAACAGAGTATATTTTCCAACATCTTTTATGTTCCTCTGGTGAAAAAAAAACT
This sequence comes from Puma concolor, assembly GCF_028749965.1. NCBI lineage: Eukaryota > Metazoa > Chordata > Mammalia > Carnivora > Felidae > Puma > Puma concolor. Next base: position 25,752,846 of record NC_141675.1, on the reverse strand, counting down.
CAGCGATTAAAGAATATTTCACTTCTGATCGTTCCTTTCAAACATTTTCCTGTTCTGTTTGAAGAAAGCATATTTTTCACCTTTTTTTTCCCCCAACTCTGGTGAAACGTTGGAGCAGTTTTGGTTCTTGAGTTGTTTTTTTTTCCCCCACATAATTAAGCTGATTAGTATCCCATATGGAGTGGAAACAATTGGCTTCACGTATGCTGGTGGATGGTTACCCACAGAGCGGTCACTGTTTACATGCTTCCCATTTCCTTGTTAGATAAAGATCTGGCAGACTTGAACTCTGTGAACATTACAGCCTCTGGTTATCAGACATGCCTGTATCCTGTTTAGTGGTATGAGATGAGATAGGTATTCTATAATTTTGTACAGAAGGAACTTTGAAGATGCTTACCCAGCATCCATTTCCTTTCGCCTGTTTCTGGAGGCCCCCTGATTTGTTCAGGGAGTTTTGTTTGGGTCCATGCAGCCCTGAGGTTTAGGGAAGTTGACTCCACCTCCAGTTGCAGTGCGGGCTTGATTGGTCTGAATAATCTTCCCTCCTTGCCGCAGAAAAAGTCTAGGAATCCAGACCTTAGACAGTTAGTGTGTGACATTCCTCAGGCCAAAGGGATTGGTTCAGGGGTGGGCATCTGACCAAATTCTCGCCAATGAGATGATGCAATAGAAGGTTTGGCAGGAGTTTCAGGGTAAGAGGTCTCACTTTTTTTTTTTTTCCATTTTAGAACATGAAATTAATTGAGCACTGTGTCATCATTAAAAGTACTATTTTCAAGAGATTTATAATGATGTGGAAAATGATTATGACATAATATTAAATAAAAAGGATTCAAAATTGCTAACACTCTAGAATCTTAACAATTGCAAAAACCCGTTAGAAGAAAAATGCTAAAGGAGTGGTTTTCTGAGTGACTGAGTTACGATTTTCAATCTGTTTGTCTCTATTTTTCAAGTTTTTTACAGTGCACATGTGACATCTATTGTCTAGGGTAAAGAGTGTTTAAGAGGTCTCACTCTTAACAGCCGTGTTACTGAGCGGAGTGGTCCCTCTTCTTTGGACATTGTTATGGCCAGACTGCAAAGCCAGGAGATGCTATGGTCACCTTGCCGTCAGCCTGACTATGCTGCGAACCCACAAAAGAGGGAGGGACCAAGCAGATGATAGAGAGGCAGTTTGGAGGCTGATGGAACCACACTTGATGGCTATTGTACATCTGGACTCTTTTAGTTGCATGAGTCAGTAAATCCCCTTTAAGGTATGAACCAGTTGAAATGGAGTTTCTGTTACTTTTAGCCAAAGGCATCACTACTGATATAGACAATTTTACCAAAGAAATGTGAATCAAAAAATGAGAAGTCAGCTTAACATAAATGTGTGGATGCATATAGGAAACACAATACAAAGCAGGCCTGGGTGGAGTATAGTGTCCCCCCTACCCCCACCCCCACTTCTATCTTCCAAATGAAGAAATGAGTTCATAGAGTTTCGACAAAGCTTTGAAGGGACAGAGCCAGAGTTCCTGCTAGGCTTATAAACCCTAGATATTAACAAAAAGCTGTACTTTGACAAATTCCTTCAGAGAAGCCCTATGGGCAACTTGATACCAGACCCTACCTTCACCTGATCTTAACAGCCAAGCCCAAAGCCTCCTACTTTTTTGTTCATAAAATATTTGAACAGAAAACAGTTCGGAGTATATCCTGGTTTTCGACCCAAGGTTCTGCCTTGATGACCTTGCCGTTTTTCTTCAAGTGATTTGTTTTTTCTTTCTGAAAAAATGCTTAAGAAGATAAGTCCTTCACTTACCTAGACACGAGCATGGCACCCTGATAAAAATAGTGTAGTCAGATTCTGTCTGAACCTCACTTTCTACCCCCAAGCAATTTGTCAAGATATTTTCCTAAATATAGAGAGTTCTCCTGCCAAGAATTCTGCCTGGCAGTTGTCAGGCAATGAAATTGCAATCTCCTGATTACCAATGAATGAACGAATAAATGGTCCTTCCACCAAGAGATGACATCATACTGTATAGATTTACTGCTACTCTTTTTTTTTTTTTAAGTTTATTTATCCTGAGGGGTGGGAGGTGGAGAGAGAGAGAGAATTCCAAGCAGGGTTTGCACTAACAGTGCCCCGACCTGGGGCTCAATCCCACTAACTGTGAGATCATGACCTGAACTGACACCAAGAGTCATGCTTAATCGACTGAACACCCCCCCCCCCCAACCCACCCAGGTGCCCCGACCCTATTGCTACTCTTTTGAAGAATCTATTACAGTCCTGGTCTAGAGTGCTACTACCTTTATCTTTTAAAAGGGCTCTGAACTCTCTGAAGTTCAACACTAGGATGAAATATTTTTAAAACTTTCCCCAATATTTGACAATGGATATTATGTCATTATTTACCTTGCAACTATTATTTTGGTACATTGTAAAGCACTGGTAATATGGCCATTTCAGAGTTACACTTGTCTAGTTATTTAACCCTGAAGTTCCTTTTTAAAGGGAATGGTGTGGACAAATGGGTGCATGAAGCATATTTCAGGGAACAGTGAACTGACCAGTATGACTGGAGCAGAGAATAATGGGGAAGCGTTTTCTAATGTAATGCAGAAAATCTTAAAACCCAAACTAAAAAGTTTTCTCCCATGGGTGTATGTTTCTAGATGTGGGAGGAATGAGGACTGCAGGCTTTAAGAAGGTGAGTGTGGTTGCAGAGTGCGTGACTCTGAGGCTGGGGCCTATTTCAGATGACATGAAGGGGCCCGTGTGCCACTGGAACAGCATGATGGCAGGAGTGGCAAAAAGAGTGGGAACGATGAACTAGAGTAGAAGATGTTAGGAAGACAGAGAATTGACTTCTCTTGGGGACCAACTGGGTCCCCAAGAGATGGGAGCTTTTCACTAATCAAACCTTAAGATTTTTAATAAAAAAGGTACATAGGAAATTTGTTTTTAATTATGAAAACATACCACACACAAACATACACTCCTACAATCTCCTTCCCCCAACCACACATTCCAGAGAGCATATGTTCCAAATGAAAGGTCAAAAAGGAGATGGGTTTCAGTTTGGAGCTATAGGAGGGCAATTATTTCTCTAATGTGGTTTGCTTCCTGTTGCTAAAACTGAGTCCCTTCAAATGAGATTGTTTGCTAAGTGAGGCGTCTCCTTCCTCTTCCACCCTTGGATGAATTAGGGAGCAAGAGGAATCAGTCAAGTTTCCTCACTGTGATGGGCCGAGGAGCTCTGTGTATTCCCTGTGGATAGTGGCCTGCCACTGGAGAGGCCACAGGCTGGAGCAAGGAGCTGGCTCATAGGGTAAGGAGAAAATGGCCTGGATCTTTCACAGAGGTAAGCAGTGTCCAATTGCACTGGGGGGAGGAGGGAGAGGTTATGACAAAGAAAGCCGTATCTATTCCACTGAGCAATTAATGCCATTATTTTTCTTCAAAAAGCATTTTCTCTTAAGCCATCGAGGATAATTTAGCCTCCATCTTGACAGAATGTACTAATGACTGCTAATGGATACATTCTTTTAATAAATGAAGAGGCACAAGAAAATTGCCTGATATTAAACAGAGTCCCACATGTCTTATCGGAGTCTATAATGGCCCTATCAAGTGACCTAAATGAAAGAAATGTGACTCTTCAGGGGTTAAAGGAGTCTATTTTTTCTTAGTGCAATATAAATTCGCTGCTAGGGAGAACAGTAATTCATTGGTCTATCCTAAGAAATGTTTAAAAGGGGGGCCATATCTCAAGTTAAATGATGCATTTCCTATTGGTAGTGAAGAAAATATGAAATAGAACCTCTGTGCAGTGTGGATATATATAAATAGCCTCTTATCTGGCAATAGAGCCCAAAACTCTTTTGGGTCTTTGATCCTTGGAATTTTTAGCCCAGAAGTTGAAGAGCCTGGTAATTTGTTATTAATTTTGTCCAATTTTTTTCAATACCTTCCAGGGTGCTTTTTGTTGGTTGGTATGATTTGGTAATTTTAAACTCTATTCTTGGAAATGTTTCTCCAGATTCAAGTAATTCCTAGTACTCTACCTTCAGTGGGACACTTCTAAAAATGAATAAAGAATTCCAACAAATCAATAAGAAAAAGACAAACAACCCAAAAGAAAAATGGATAAAAGAAATGAACCAGAAAATCAAAGAAGAAGAAATGGCCAATAATGATACGAAAAGATGAATGATCTGTTATTATAGTCTTTTGCAACTTGCTGTTTGCAATACAACACTATGACTCTAAGCTTTTCATCCACCCGTGGTATTGTGTGTGGCAATATTCATTTTCACTAGTGTGACAGTATTTCATTGGGTGAGTATTCCACAATTCTATTCTCCCCAAAATACATGTAGCGTGAATCTATATTTATAATGCTCAAAAACAGCTACAAATCATATATTATATTGCAAAACAATACTTGATAGAACTATTTTTTTTTTTAAAGCCAAGTAATGATAAAGACAAATTTCAAGATAATGTTTCCTTGGGGAAGGGGGAGATTGACATTGGGGATGGGATGAGAGAATGTATCTGTTATCTATTGCTGCATAAGGAACCACACTGAAGCTTAGTGGCTTAAAACAAAAATCAATTATTTCTCATAATTCTCTGGGTCAAGACTTCCCACAGGGTTCTTCCACACAGAACCATCTGGCCCTCTCGTGCAACTGCATTCAGCGGGACTGGGCTGGATGGTCAAGATGGCCCCACCCTCAAGGCTGCTATGCCTTGGACCTTTTCTACTTGATTTCTCTCACCATGTGGTGTCTCATCCTCCAGGGCCTCTTTTTCCATGTGGCCTTTCCCTCCAGCAGGATAGACTGGATGTTCTTTACAAGGAGAAAACACCCACACAGTACTTATGTAATTAAAACTTAATTACAATTAAAATATATTACCTAATTAAAGAGGGCTCTGTGGCCAGATTGTTTTTGGAAATGCTGCATACAGCATCCCCTGTTAGAGCTTCATAATGCAAAAAATAAAAAAATAAAAAAAAAATAAAGCTTGCTAAAGGCTTTGAGAAGTCTCCCAAGGAGCAAAGAAGAAAAGACCTGCTTTGGTGAAAGGAGCTGGTAAGAGAAGGCAGAAGCGCTCCGCCTTCTCTGTCCTCAGGGATATAGGAAGGGAGTACTGAGGTAGAGAAAGCTCGAAGGCTGGGGCTCATCATCTGAACTCTGCTACTCCTGCTCCTTCAAAGCGCAGTGTAACTGAGGGAGGCTCTGACAGCCTCACACATGAGGCCGGAAGTGGCCTGGAGGCCAGAGAGTCAACAGTGCTGCTCCTGGAATTAGGTCACCTAGGTCCCAGTCCCTCCCCGCTGCCCTGCCCTGCTCTTGAATTAGCTCATTTTCCTGACTCCTATCTCTAGTTTGCTTTAACCCCTCTGACCTGCTTTTAATGTTTATTTATTTTTGAGAGAGAGAGAGAGAGAGGGACAGAGCACGAGCAGGGGAGGGGCAGAGAGAAAGAGAGGGAGACACAGAATCCGAAGCAGGCTCCAGGCTCCGAGCGGTCAGCAAAGAGCCTAACGCAGGGCTCGAACTCACGAACTGTGAGATCATGACCTGAGCCGAAGCCGGACGTTCACCGACTGAGCCACCCAGGCATTCCACCTCTGACCTGCTTTGATCAGTTATCCTCTTTGTATTTGTGGATCTTCAGTTTGTCTCTTCTGCCTGGTGGCCTTACGCTCATAGGACTTGTTTCTCTCTCTTCCTTTCCTTTTATTTAATGTGAAAGTTAATCCATGACAATTTTAACAAACTCAAATAATACCCCCAAGACAAAAGCCTCCCCTTGTCTGTTCCCGTCCCACTATTCCACTGTCAACTAAGTTTCCTTCCAGAGGAGTCTCTGTTTATGTAAACACACATATGCGTCCATGTGTGTGTATTTGAAGAAAATGGTATGAATATGTTGATATACTTCCATGATCTCCCTTTCCACTTACTATTATAATGTGTACATATAGTCTTTGCAAGTTGGTGCATAAAGACTGATATAATAGCTGCCGTACTCCAAAGTGCATAGGTTCCTTTACTGATTTAGCCGTTTCCCTCTTGATCAACATTTATGTTGCTCCTTTTTTTCTGCTATTGTAACCAGTGTGGCAGTGATCACCCTTGTATGTGAATTTTTGCACATTCAAGTGAACGTATGAGAAACTCCAGAAAAGGCAGTGCTGGCTGGATCTTAGGGCATGCCTGGCCTTCCTTGTCTCATTGCCCTTTTGACCCTGATGTCCTAGAGACCTCTGCTGTCACCCACCTGTGTGCCTGGACCACTCTACAGCTCACCCATTCCAGGACCTGTCTTCCCTGCCCTTCCTTGGGGAGCTAATCCCTTATCACCTGCTCTATGGAGCTCTGCCCTGGCTACCTAAGTTGATCTCATCGGTTGACAACTGTGCCTTGGTTACTGCACTTGCCACGTTGTGTTACCATGATTTTTCTACTTGTCTAATTTCCCCACTAGACCAGAAATTTCCAAACGCATCATCAGTGTCTGACACAGGGCTTGGCACTCACTAAACGAACGCATGAATTCATTAGTCAATTTAACTGAGCTCCCACTGTGTGGCAAACAGCTATGAACAAATCCAAACTCCCTGTTCTTGAGTGGAGACGTGATAAAGAAATAATTGTAAATAATTGGTCAGCTGACAATAAGTGCTGTAAAGAAAGGTAAGGAAGAGTCTGGCGCTAGAGAAGGCTATGATTCACGGGTGGATGACATTTGAGCAGAGACCTAAATGAGGTGAAGGACTGAGCCTGCTGATTGTCTGGGAAGAACATTCTAGCAGTGGATGTATGAGTCACCGAATGGAGGCCAGGTAGGGGATTCCTCACTCCCTGGTATGACAGGAGGATATCCCGAAGCCGAAAGGATCAAAACAAAGTTAACTCAATTATGGAACCTAACATGAATGTCCCAGCTTGGGTTCCCAGGAAGGAGCCTCTGAGATGATTAGTATGTAGGAGGTTTATGAGGGAGAAAGGAAGGAGCCTGGAGGGAAAGAAAGCAAGACTGGACAGAGGGAAAAGCTGAGCTATGATGCTTTTCTCAGAGATGGTGTCCATCAACTCTTGGGAGTTCTGAAGCCAGATGGCCCTTCAGGGTGGTTCCTAATTGGGCTGGACCTTTTTGCCTCGCCTCAGTCATTAGGTATCAGCCGCCACAGGAAGGGGTACAACCTTGGGCACAGTGGTGCTTTTAGCCATCACTGTCCCCAAAGAGGGTCACAACCGAAGGGCTGTCTCCCAGCAGCACTCCCAGCAGCTGAGGGGGTGAGTCCTTGGTTTCTGTAGGCCGTGCTGGGTGGGGCAGCACAGTGCTCATCACAGGTGAGACAGGTGGGCTTTGGAAAGAAGAAAAGTTGGGGCGCCTGGGTGGCTCAGTCGGCTGAGCGTCCGACTTTGGCTCAGGTCATGATCTCGCGGTCTGTGAGTTCAAGCCCTGGAGGCTTGAACTCAGGCGCTGTGCGGACAGCTCAGAGCCTGGAGCCTGCTTTGGATTCTGTGTCTCCTTCTCTCTCTGCCTCTCCCCTACTCATGCTCTGTCTCTCTCTCTCTCTGTCAAAAATAAACATTTAAAAAAAAAAAAAAAAAAAAAAGATTCTCTCTCCTCTCTGCCCCAACCCCCCCACCCCCCACTCTCTATAAAAAATAAAAATAAACCAAAAAAAGAAGAAAAGTTGATTTCCTGGGCCTGTTTGCTTGCAGGGTCCTTTACCTTCCCCAGCTCTGCTCAAGGGCGTTGACACCTGCAGGCTGCATTTCTCAAGCGTCCTTTGGAGCCTCTCAAGCTCCCTGTTAGCTGTTTCTGGCCAGGCCAGTAGGAGCTATGGATCAGACATTATAAGGAAGAGGAAGGGGGAGGGCAGGTGTTTCTTTTCTCCCTTTCTGCCCTGGGCAGGTTCTCCATTGGCAGCCTTGTCTCCCGGCTCTACCTCTCCTGTTCAGGCCCAGTGTGTTTCCTGCCTCCACCAGGGAACCTGAGCCCCTGGGCTCCAGTGGAAGTACGGTGGCAAACACAAAATGCTCAAATCTCCTTCAAGGAAGGACTTGCTGCCCAACGGCAGGGCACGCAGCCAGCCTCCAGCTGTCAGCTACCGCAGGGTCAGCCTTGCTGGAGGTCGTGCCTTTCCAAACCACCCACATCTGGTGACCGAGGGAGTGCGGTATTAAATGCCTCACCGTGTTGGCTTGATGCGGGATGCTCTGGTGAGCAACCCTCCAGACTTGGCTGAGGTTTAGTTCAGGCTGCACCCCACTGCACCTTCTTCCCCTGACATCCTGCTGCTGCTTCTCCCCCTTCCCAGGGGTTGACCCTTAGTAAGTGTCTTACACCCCAAACTATGCTTAAGTCTGCTTTTGGAGAACCCAGCCTCCAATACCACTTCTTTCCCTCCGTCCTTCCTGCCTTGAAGCCTACTGGCTTCCTGTGGTGCTAATCTCTGGGTGGCTTTTTGGACACTTAGATTTTTCCACTGCCTGTGTAACCAATTCACTGCATTACACCCTGATCTGCTTAGATACAAACTGAATTCAGTTTTTCTGGTTAGACTCTGCCTGTTATACTGGGTTTCGCATGCAAATTTAAGTTTATACTCTGGCCTCCTCTTTTAAGCAATTGTGTTTCAAAGGGCCCCTGACTTAAACAAAAATATTAAAAATACAGTCCTTTCCTTAGCCTCGCGGCCATTTGTCAGTCGGAGACTTGTGACATTGGACCGTTTGAAAGAAACGACAGAGCCAACCGTGGAGGTGTAGCATAAGCAGGTGAAACCAGCCAGCAGCAGGTGGACCATAACCCACACGGTACCCAGACCTGGTGGCCCAGTGCTGCTCCTCCCAGCCACCTGTTCTCAGCTGTCACCTGTGGCTCCAGCTGTGTTTGGACATACAGATCTCCCTCAGCTTGTGAGGGGATTGTGTCCTCATAACCCATCATAAGTTGAAAATACTGTAAATTGAAAATGTAGGGGTGCCTGGGTGGCTCAGTCAGTTAAGCCTCTGACTCTTGATCTCGGCTCAGGTCATGATCTCACAGTTGATGAGTTGGAGCCCCACATCCGGCACTGCGCTGACAGTGGGAGCCTGCTTGGGATTCTGTCTCTCCTTCTCTCTGCCCCTCCTTACTTGTGTGCGTGTGAGTGTACCACCCCCCTCTCTCAAAGTAAATAAAACTTAAAAAAAAAAAAAGAAAATGCATCTCATATACCTAACCTCATAGCTTAGCCTAGCCTAATTTGAACATGCTCCGAATGCTTAATTAGCCTATAGTCGGGCAAAATCATCTAACACAAAGCCCATTTGATAATAAAGTGTTGAGTAACCCATGTAATTTATTGAACACCGTACAGAGAGTGAAAAACAGAATGGTTGAAGTAGAGCGATTGTTTACCCTTGTGATCACATGACTGCCCGAGCCCAGACTCATGAGAGAGGATCAGACTCCATAGCACTAGCCCAGAGAAGACCAAAATTCAAAATTCGAAGTGCTGTTTCTATGGTGGTTTTGCACCACCGTGAAGTCGAAAAATCCAAGTCGATCCATTCTAAGTCAGGGATCATCTGTATGGCACCAGCGATCCCTGAGCTGGGTGGACTCTGGCTTCTTTATACTAACGTCTCTCCTCCTCTGCGACTGTCACTGTGTCTGGCTCTGAGGTCGGCTGGTGTCTGTGGTCCCCACTTCCTGGCTGTCTCCGAAAGGCCAGGCTGGAACGAGTGTGAGGCCAGCAGGAGCCTAGGGCACACAACTTCCAGAAGAGTCCCTGGTGGGGTTGTGCCCCTGCAGGGTGGGCAGCTTTCTTTGAAGCGGTAAGATGGGAATGGGGCCAAGCCTGGTCAGAGGCCAGGAGTAGGGGCGGGGGAACCCCTGTAACAGCCAGAGTATAATTGGGACACAGAAACAAACATCGGTTTGTTTCTATAAGAGAGGATTCGATAGACAAGGTTGTGAATAAGGTAACTGGAAAAGCAAGAACCCTAACGTATCGTGGAGGTGGCAACTGTGGGAAGCGGCCACCGCTCCTCAGGCTGGGGTACTCAAGGAAGAGATTGACATTATTAAAACTTAGGAACTCAGAGGACGTCCTGGGGGCTGGGACCCCACCCTCCGAGAAGTGAGTGCGACGCAGCGCCTGCTAGCGTCTCACAGGGCCCTGTGACGTTGGATGTACAGTTTTGAAGACATTGGGCTGCTGCCACAGGACCTGCTACAGCTGGGGCGATGCTTATAGGAACAGGAAGTAGAGGGGAAGCAGCATTGAGAGTACAAGTCCTTCAGCCTGGCAAGCGCCCTCTAACGCCCCCTATTGGCAGAACCTGGCAAGGAGCTGCTGACAAAGCAGGAATTCGGCTTGCGGGGCTCCAGGCCCACGGCGCCAAGCGGAGTCCAGAATGGTAGGTTTGAAGTCAAGAGACAAGAGCTTTGACTAACTAGCCCACCTCCCCGAAGAGTTAATTAATATCCAAGGAGTCGCAGAAAGAAGTGGCCTGTGACCTGGTCAGCACAGACTGACCCAAGAACACAAATCAAAGGGAGAAGAAAGATAGCAATTTGCGGCCCAGCCAGTGACTGGAGATTCAGTTTGCAAACAGGAAACAGCAGGTCTGAGTTATAACACCAAGACTTCAAGATTGTTCAGTGACAGGTGGGAGCACTGCTAGAGCTACAAGAACTTGGCAATGCTGATGCAGTAAACCACCAGTTTCCATGTCTTTCTTTCTGCCCCGTCCCTACCCACTACACACACACACACACACACACCCCACATGGTGTAGATGCCTCATTTGTTGCTGTGTCTGCATCATAGAATAGTTACACCTTCAGCCACCTCTCTCAATGACATACCTCCCTACCACGTAAGTACAGTCTTTTTTTTCCCCCTAAAGTTCTAGGCCCAGCGTGAGGCTTGAACTCATGACCCCAAGATCAAGAGTTGCATACTTTTCCGACTGAGCCACGCAAGAAACCCTGTAAGTCCTGTCTTGAATAAGTGACTGTAGTAGTTACCTGTGGCTACCTAATAAATAACCCCCAATTTTTAGCAGGGTAAAACAACCAACATTTATTATTGCTAAGTTAATAATAATAATTATTATTATCTCGCAGTTTCTGTGGGGCAGTTTGCCTGCAGTTTGGAGCTCCTCACGAGGTTGCAACCTCAACCTCGTTGCAGGTGTCCATCAGGGCTGCCTGCATCTCAAAGCTCAGCTCGGGGAAGCTGAGCCCACGCGCGCGCGGCTGTTGGCAAGTCTCAGGTTCTTGCTGGCTGTTGGCCAGAGGCCTGCCTCAGTTCCTTGCCATGTGTGCCTCTCCAGAGGGCAGCTGACAACGTGACAGCTGGCTTTTCCTAGAGCAAGCAAGCCAGAGAGCCAGAGAGCATGAGAGAAGGCGAGGAGGACAGAAGTCACAGGCGTTTTTCTGATCTCAGAAGTGACATCCATCCCTTTCGTTGTATTCTGTGTGTTGGGAGTGAGTCAGGTCCAGGCCACGCCGGAGGGGAAGGGATGACGCGAAGGCCCGAGTCCCGGGACATAGGGAATTGTCGGAGCCACTTCAGAGGCTGCCCGCGCAGTTGCTTTTCTCACCATGACCCAGGCCCCATTTGCACTAAAGTCTTGAGTAGCGGGTATCCGTTCAGTGTGAGTAACCAACTGTACAGGTGCGGTTGAATACATGTTGAGTCTCCAGTTCTAATCAAATTATACTTTACAACAAAGTTAGCGGAAGGCATGTATAATGATACCCATAAGCATTATGGCACCAGTTAGGCATCCATGGTAGACGGCACACCAAAATGACTGCAATTAGTATTACTTCTACACGCCAAATCCATTTAACTTTGCTGATGTGTTTAGGCCGCTGGTGTCTTTCATCAGCCTCTGTGTTGATAATTTTCCCCGGTACCACCTACCACTTAATTATCACCTCACATGCAAACTCTGACACTCACATAAACTAAATAACAGACATCCTAGATCTTACCATACAAGAGCTGGATGTTGGTCTCAGCCTCTTTCTTCCCAGAGTGTTCCCTTTCTCCCTGCTCCCCAAACGTAAACTCCTGAGCAGCAACAAGCTTCGTTAGCAACAACTGGATCCACAGGCTGTGAACTGAATTTCTCAGGGGAGAGGCGCTGACGTTGCAGAGAGCCTGGCGAGAACAGCTCAAACCCTCCAACATTTCTACCTGAATTAAGGCAGTTCGCTTCCAGCTCTCCCCTCATCAGTGGCATGTTGCTTAGGTAACTTCAGCTGGGAACAAAGTCTTTAAACGTTTGACAACCTCAAAAGAGAAAACATGCAAATTGAGGCAAGAGAATACACTGGTATTGAATGAGCTTCAGTTACTTGGGACCTATTGTCAGATCCTTTCGTGTATTGATGGGGAAGAAGGAGGGCCAGAAGAGGAGGAAAGGGGAAAGAAAATACTACGGGGGAGGATCTGGTGGGCTGCAGATCTACAAGGTAGGATTGCCAGATAAAATAGAGGACAGCTTGGTAAATTAGAATTTCAGATTAGAGAAAAACCAAATAAATAATTTTTAGTGTAAGTCTATCCCAAGTATTACATGGGACGGTCTTACACATTAACATTTTATTTTTCATTTCTTTTTAATCTGAAATTCTAATTTAACTGAGCATCCTCCATTTTTATTTGCTAAATCTGGTCAATCTCTCACATTCCCCTTTTGTCCCAGAACTTGTCATCATCTCTGAGGGTCGTGTTGCTGTGGGGCTAACGGGACTTCATGCCCTTTCCAGTGGCCGTGATCCTGGTATTAATACTGCCCTCTCCTGCTGTTCCCTGCCTCTTGTCCCCAGTCCCCCAGGCGCCAAAGCCACTGTGCTACCAGCCCCAGGCAGCCCCGCAGGCAGGCGATGCCACACACTCATCTGAGGTCCTTCCGCCCCTCTCTCTCTCGAGGGACCAATAGCACTCGGCCCCCTCCCCTCCAAGTCTCATGATGTGAGTGTGTGTAAACCCAGCACAGCGGATTTTAAGATGACAAGGGATCTCTGGCTATCGGTCTAAATGTGGGCAAAACATTTATTGCTGAGTAGTCCAGGTTAAAAGGAATTTCATTTGCCCCTCGGTGAATAGCCTAGGAGGGGAGCCGGAAATCTACTCTGTAGGACTTCTTCCAAAATTGCCCTCTTAGGTTGCACAGCACCACGGCACCTATTTTAGTGGCCAAGGTTTTTGATGAACAAAGCAGAAGGAACTACAAGAAATATTCACGTTTTCATTGTGGAAGAGGAAAACAAAATTCGGGTCTCTAAGGTTTTCTAAGAAACTGGGAAAAAATAAGTTCTATTCGATGCTAATCTCTCTCTCCAGTTTGCTGTCTGTCCTCTCTGACTGCAGTATGGGTGAAACCGTGGCCTGCTGCTGAGAGAAAGCTATTCTCTTTGCCAGTTGTCCAAACAGTGGAAATTTCCTGGATTCTTTGCTGCAGTTTTTCAAAGTTAATGGACATATGCTGACTTTTTAAAAGCTAGCTGTTACTAGGAGCAAAAAGAAGTACAAGGGAAAAATGCTTACCTTCGGACTCTCTAATGCAGGTAAAAAGGTCTTCCTAAAGAAATGAACAACAATGACAAAAATGCTCACACTGCTCTTCGTAAATCTGGATCCTGTTCTTACCCGGCAGGTTACTAGGTCCCAGGTGGGATGCTAAGGCAGGGAGGAGAGAAGGAACAAGGTAACATCTCATCATCAGAACCGGAGTCCAACGTTGTGCCAACCGTTTCCTGCTGTCTGGCCAACCTCATCTTCCACCTCTTCCTCCTTGCCCTCCTCTGCTCCAGCACCCTTTAGCAATTCCTCATTGTTCTCTGACTTCTCAAGCTGTGTTTCCCCTCTGTGTCCATACCCCCTGTCTCTTCTGTCCACCCTGCCCATTCTGTTTCTAGTTTGTTGACATTCAACTTGGGAAACGCCTCCTCCGGGCAACCCCTGACCGTGAGCCTCCCAGGTTGTGTTAAGGTGTCCCACCAGGGTGATCCTCCGCCCAGCTCCTTCGCTGCATGAATCACAGCCTACGATACCTGTTGGTTTTGGTCTCAGTCTCCTCCATGATGTCTGAGCACCTTGAGGTCAGAGACTGTGTTGTGTTCATCTTTATACACTCATGTCTAGCACAGCGCCTGTTCCGCATCGGGCTGGCAGGTGCTCAATGGAGGGGTGGATGGACAATGATCTTAAAATACTTGACAATGAGTCCCAGTGTTGGCGGGAGCTTCTCAAGTCAGTCATGCCCACCTGGACATTGTGACAGTCGTAATGAGGGCCTGGGCACAATTCAAGATTTCTAAAGGCCCATTGGATGTAACGCACTTACCCAGGTTAAGAACCTCCCCCCTCCCCTGACTAAAATGTCCACTTGCATTGTTTCTGGCTAGAATTCTGTCAGTCTTCTCTGATGCCCCAGGTTTTTCATGAGGAATGGAAGACAAAATGGGCTGTTAGTACCTACTTGTCCTTTAAAAAATTATCACAATTTTCTTTCTTTCTTTCTTTCTTTCTTTCTTTCTTTCTTTCTTTCTTTCTTTCTTCTTATGTGGGAAAAAGTAAGTAAAATCAGCAGCTAACTTGCATATGATAAAAAACAAAACTTTTGGTGATGTAAAGGTGAGATGCCAACTTTATGTCGTGGTTCATTCATTGATTCCTTCACATTTACTGAGCACCTACTACATGCTGGGCACCGTGTTAGGGGCTCCAGACAGAGCAGCGAACAAGAGAGCCTGTTCTCTTGGAGCTTACTTTCGTTGGATGAGAAAGAGATGATAAACCAATAAACACTCAAAATATCTGGTAATAGTAAGTGCTACTCAGAGAATAAAATCAGAAGGATGGATCAGACTGGGTGGCAGGGAAGGCCGTTGCCAGGAGGTTATGTTTAAGCTGACATCTAACAACAAAAATATGAGAATAAAGAGCAACTTCAGAGGAGGAAATCATGCAAACAGCCTCCAAGGCAGGAATGGATGCGGCATTTCTATGGTATTTGTGTGCTTACCTATTTACCATCTGTCTCCTCCACTGAGCTGTGGCCTCCTTGACAGGAAGGGCTATGTCTATTCTATTTACTAACATATGCCCGGCATAGTGCCTGCCTGGCACACAGGACATTCTTAATATATATTATTGAATAATGAGTGAACCACTGCCCACCATTCTCTTTGCTTAAGGTCAGGGAGGTTCCTGCAGGTGTGGGCCACCGGGCCCCAGATTGGTAGAACAGAGCAAAGCAGAAGCTGGTTTCCTTGTAGTGTGTGGCAGTGAGAGAGGGCTCAGGGACTCAAGGACAGGGTGAGGTGAGCAGCACATCTCAGCCACTGCTTTCAAGGTTTCCTGTTCGGTCTGCTTATTTGCTGTGCTTCTGGGAATCTGAGATCAGACTTGGCTGATTTCATTCTTATCACTCAGCTGCACAATAATTTCTGGGCAAAAGGAAGCTTCTAATTAAGAGTTCAAATCCCCCAGAAGCCATATGCCAAGGCACATATGTGGAAAAATCCCCAGCCGCCTTCTTTGCCATAAGGATGATAGCAGCTAACTGGCAGGCTGATCTGGGCCAGCCAGGCCTTTCACCCAAACAAAACAACAGCGGCCACAACAACCACAAAAGTCCTGCTGCAGCTACTGGTTCTAGGGACTGGAGTTACTCAGAAGCCCTTCTCCTACCAGCTGCAGCAGGATTTGCTGGTCCTTTTGTTAGGACCTGGGATATTTAAGGTCTTTGAAGATTCTGGACCTGTTTCACTCTATATCAAGTATCTTACATTTGATAACATGTAATTAGATAAAGTGCATTTTGTTCTTGCTCTAAAACATTTGAGAGGGTTTTGTTGCAGTTAGCTAATGCTGTGTAACAAATCACCTCAAAACTTAGTGGCTTAAAACAACAACATGTCGTCTTTCAGTGGTGGTTTTCCTCCAAATGGAGTTAACTGGAACTGTCTGAAGGCTGGACCAGGAGCTCAGCTGAGACTGAAATGTCTGGAATGCCTGGGTATCTGGAGTCAGATGGAGCTTGACTGGGAGTTCAGTTGGGGCTGTCATCTGGGGGCCTTGGTTCTTCTCCATGTGGGCCTCTCCACGTGGCTACTTGGACTGCCTCATAGCATGGTGGCTGAGTTCCAAGAAGGACTGTTCCAAGAGTAAGCATTCCAAGAGGGAGGAAACAGAAGCTGCCAGACAAATTAAAGTCTAGTCTTGAAACTGGCTTAGCATTGCTTTCTCTACCTTTCTTTCTTTCTTTCTTTCTTTCTTTCTTTCTTTCTTTCTTTCTTTCTTTCTTTCTTTCTTTCTTTCTTTCTTTCTTTCTCAAAGGACTGACAGGCCAAGCCCACAGTTTATGTGGGAGGGAATTACACAGGGCATAAATATGGGGAGATATGTTCATCTGGGCCACCACAATGACAGTTTACCATGATTCTTAAAATAATTATTATTGTGGGGGCACCTGGGTGGCTCAGTCAGCTGAGTGTCTGACTCGATCTCATGATCTCATGGTTGGCGAGTTCAAGCCCTGCATCGGGCTCTCTGCCGTGAGCACAGAGCCCACCACAGATCCTCTGTCCTTTGCCTCTTTCCCTCCCCTGCTCGCTCATGCTCTCTCTCTCAAAAATAATAAACCGTAAAAAACTTTTACATTATGTATATTTTATCATAATAAAAATTATTTTGAGTTTTTGTTTTATATTTTTAGTATCTACTGTATTTACAACTGTGTAAGAGTTGGTTGAGCTGCAGTTAACTATTTCTTTGCTATTCAGTGTGGTCCATGGACTAGAAGCAGTGGTATCACCTAGGAGCTTGTTAGAAATGCAGAGTCTCAGGCCCCATCCCAGACCTACTGAATCTGAATCTGAGTTCAAGCAAGATCCCCAGAGGTTTTTTATGCTCACTAGTGTTTGAGAAATACTGAATTACTTTACATAAATGTTATGTTTTGTAGACAATTATGTATTTATTTTGATCATATAATTTTCTGTTTTGCCTTTTGGAGTCATTACACATGTTTTTAAGCCCTCCAAATTTTTCATAGGGTTTAAAGATGCCCCCAGGCCCTGGCCACCATGCCTAGGGTGCCTAGGGGATGAACCTAGACAACTTTGTATGCCTTGTATTCCTTTTCTCATCCCTGACTTTCCCCCCTGTACTTGAGTTCTTCAGGTCATCTACCTGGTTTTCTTTGAGCCATGATTAGGATGACTTCCTAGGCTTTCAGGACCACAGTCCATGATCAAGGGACCTCGGTCCTTAAAGCAGCCCCAGGCCTCTAGGATACCACATCCCAGGCAGAGTTCAGCTGGCTAGGGAGGCAAAATCAACTGTGTCTACTCCAAATTACTAAACGAGCAGGTAACCTTAAAGCTTCCTCCTAAGAAGGTAACTTCAACCTGGCACCATTTAAAAAAAACAAACTATTTACTGAAGTGCAATATATGTGCAGAAAAGTACACACACACATTTACAATTCAATACATTTTCATACACTAACCACTAACCGCTCTCTTATAACCAACCTACAGGTCAGGGATAGAACATGACCAGCATCCAGGAAACCCTTCTAGTTCCTACTGCCTGCCCCCCTTACCCCAAATTAACCACTTTTTGGACGAATAGCACAGATTAATTTTCACCAATTTTTGTTCTCGCTGTAAGTAGAATGACACAGGATACTCTCTTTTGTGTCTATCTCAATTTTGCGTTTCTGAAATTCATCCATATTGTTGTTTGTAGCTGCAGTCTGTATTCTCACTCCTGTATGGTGTTCCATTGTGTGAATTCGCCCAGTTTTAAAAGTCATTATATTGTTGATGGGCATTTGGGCAGTTTCTAGTTTGAGGCCATTATGATAGTGCAAGTGGGCACGTTTCAGCACTTTTTGAGGAAGCGCTCAGTGCATTTCTGGGGGAACTACCCAGGAGTGGGACTGCCAGCTCACGGGTGTGTCCATGCTTAGATTTAGTGACACTGCCAGGCAGCTTTCTAAACTGCTAGCCCTGTTCTTACTCTAAAAAGGAATGCCCCGCCCCCATTCCATCCCTTCTTGCAAATGTGACAAATCTCAAACACAAGGTTATTTTTCAAACGCGAAACTTACAAATTTCTACCAAAACGTTGGTGCTAACATTTCAAAATAAATAAATGCATCCATGAAATCCTCAGCAGTAGCAGAATGAGAAAGCAAAGAATCGGATGACAGCTATGATACCGAGATGCTAAGACGTTTTTTTGTTGCTGAGAGGGCTGGGAATCTTTTTGCAAAAGCTGCTGCCAATCAGGCTTGCCGATCTTTGCAGGGCTAATTAACAGCACTTGGGCAAGCAAGGGGGGGCAGGTGCCCGCACAGGGAAGTGAATTGAGCCATCCCAGGGCTTATGACTAATTATGAACACAAAGAGCACTTAAAGACTGTGATTTAAAAAAAAAAAAAAAAAAAAGACAAAAAAAAAAATCTCTTCAAATTCTAATGCCAGCCAGCTTGTGATGACAGGGCTTGGGGGCAGGGGTGCCAGGAAAAATCTCCTACGGTGGACTAAAACATACAGCACAGCCCAGAAGTCGTGCAGCCATCCTCCCAAGCAAGCACGGTGAAAGGGCTTCCTTTGTGTCACGCGGGAGCCAGGGGTGTGTGTCAATTCCATTTCCGGGGGGCATCCTGGCCCTACCATGTCAAACCTGTTATTCCTTGTTCTCGCTAGGCTCCGAGGAGCAGACTGGGGTAACCCAGGCCCCTGCGGGGGTGAATGGGGTGGAGTTGTATGTGCAAGCTTTGATCCCCATTAGCTACAAACAGCTAATAATCCATAAGGGATGCAAATCAGGCCCCAATTAATAGCACTTAACTAGCATCTCCTGGAGAAGTGCAAAAGGAAGGTGTGAATATTTGCTGGGGAGGAAAACAACCCCATGCCCTTCACTGCAGAAGCTTGTCTGATCAGGGGAAATCCCTGGGCTTGCTGGGAGGGAAGAAGGAAGCCCAGACCGAAAGCCTGCTTTGGTGCCCTCAGGGCATCTGGAAGAGCATCCACACAGTTCTGGCGTGTTCAGTGATTCGGGGTGAGGCCCAGGAATCAGACATGACCACATTTCCTTGCTTCCCCTTCCCTTGGGGGAGCTGCCTGGCCAACTCTATCCAGTTCTGAAGATACAACCACAGGCCTCCCACCAGTCTCTGAGAAGAGACCAGGACAACCGAAGATCCCAAAAAATTGGGGGAAGGGAGCTAGGCTGGGAGGAGGGGCAAAAGAGAAGGAACTATTTACTTAAAAGGGTGGTGGGAAGCTGTTTGCACCAATAGCCTTGCACACTCTAGAGCAGGGGGTCTTAATTTTATCTGATCCGTGGATCCTTTTGGCAATCTAGTGAAGCCTCTGGACCCCCTGCTGAAGAAAAATTGACATGCATAGAATATAACATAGTACAACTATGTTATTAAAGGACAGCTATCAGGGGCGCCTGGGTGGCGCAGTCGGTTAAGCGTCCGACTTCAGCCAGGTCACGATCTCGCGGTCCGTGAGTTCGAGCCCCGCGTCGGGCTCTGGGCTGATGGCTCGGAGCCTGGAGCCTGTTTCCGATTCTGTGTCTCCCTCTCTCTCTGCCCCTCCCCCGTTCATGCTCTGTCTCTCTCTGTCCCAAAAATAAATAAACGTTGAAAAAAAAAATTTAAAAAAAAAAAAATAAATAAAAAAAAAAAAAGGACAGCTATCAAAATATCTGAAACACAATATGTGTTTCTTTGTTAACATGCAATCAAGATCCAACAGCAGGTCCACTGACCACAATGGTTTTAAAGCGATGATGAGCTTTAGCAATAAGTTATCTACAATAACTGTAAAATAGCATAAAAATATCTTTGATTTTGCTTGGTGACAGTCACAGGTGCTGCTAACATTCCTATGATGGGGTACCTACCCCCAGAATTGAAGGAAATGTTAAATTTCAATTACAGATTAGTGAAAATAAAATGTTACCTTTTCCCTACCCAAAGTACAAACTTTCTGAATCCTATCCATAGACTTCCCCGGTTAAGAACCTCAAGGTCACAATAAACAATAAGTGTTGGTGAGGATGTGGAGAAAAAGGAACCCTCATGCACTGTTGGTGGGTATGCAAATTGGCGCAGCCACTGTGGAAAACAGTATGGAAGTTCATCAAAAAAAATTTTTTTTAATTTTTTTTAATGTTTATTTATTTTTGAGACAGAGAGAGACAGAGCATGAACGGGGGAGGGGCAGAGAGAGAGGGAGACACAGAATCGGAAGCAGGCTTCAGGCTCTGAGCCATCAGCCCAGAGCCCGATGCGGGGCTCGAACTCACGGACTGCGAGATCGTGACCTGAGCAGAAGTCGGATGCTTAACCGACTGAGCCACCCAGGCACCCCTCATCAAAAATTTTTAAACAGAACTACCCTGGGATCCATTAATTTCACTACTGGGTATTTACCCAAAGAATACAAAAACACAAATTGGGATAGATACATGCAACCCTGTGTTTATTGCAGCATTATTTACAATAGCCAAATTCTGGAGGCAGCCCAAGGGTCCATCAATAGATGAATGGATAAAGAAGATGTGGCATATACATACCATGGAGTATTACTCAGCCATAAAAGAATGAAATCTTGCCATTGGCAACAATATGGATGGATCTAGAGGTATAATTCTAAGTGAAATACATCAGTCAAAGAAAGACAGATACCATATGATCCCACTCCTATGTGGAATTTAAGAAACTAAACGAACAAAGACACAACGAGACAAACCAAAAAGCCGACTTAGCTATACAGAGTAAACTGATGGTTACCAGAGGGGAGGTGGGTGGGGGCATGGCTAAAATAGGTGAAGGGGATTAAGAATACCCTTGTCATGATGAGCACTGAGTAATGTACAGAATTGTTGAATCACTATATTGTACAGCTGAAACTAATATAATAGTGTATATTAACTATACTGGAATTAAAATTTTTAAAAATGAAAAAGAACCTCAATATCATAAACTGAATTTAAAATGATATATTCAAGTTATTAATGCATGTTCCCCTCGCTTAAAAAGGCTTAGCAACATTTTAAAATGATTCTTAGGAGAAAATGATTTTTATGGGCACTGGCATTAAAAAGATACTAGTTTCTTTAAATTTAGCCAGTGGGTTGAGATGCAAAGATTCATTCATTCATCCGTTTATGGACCGAAGACTTACTGAGCCCTGATGTACCACGTTAGGGATGAAGCCATCCACAGAGATTCTATCCAGTTTAGCTGGTGGCAGAGAGCTAGCTGTCCACCAAAGGTTTGTTCTCTCCATCTAGAGCAGTGTTCTAAGGAAGTTGCTGCCAAGCCAGAGACCATGTTCCTTGTATCTTATCAGGTGGGAGCGACACGGCGAGTTTGCATCAACGGAATATGAATGGAAGTGATACATGTCTCTTCCAGGTCAAGACTTTGAAGAAGTGAGCGTGTCTTCCTCTGTCTCCCGGTTGAGTATTGAAGAAGACCGTTTGGACCCCAAAATGACTGCACAGTACAGGACACTCCCATTGCCCTTCCACAATCAGCAAGACGCAGGATTAAATGATAAGCTTCTATTGTGCTAAGCCATCGAGATTTGGGGGTTTGCCTGTTACAACAGCCAGTGTGTTACTTTGCTACAACAAGCGTGACTTAGGAATAGCATTCCTGGGGACCCCCATCTCCCTACTCACCATGGACGGTATGGTATTGCAGAGTAGCTCACTCAACTCTATTCTGACCCCTTTGTAGTAGGCAAATCCAAGTATTTCCTTACATCCCAGATATCACTTCTGGTTCAGATTTCACAGGAGACGCGAGTTTCGCCAAGCCCTTCTGCGGGATTTGGGAAGCAGAACGGAACACAACGTAGCGGAACTTGTGTTCCTACAGTTTCTGCTCTTTCTTCTGGCAAAGACGATTGTGAAGCTGCAAGCATGGACAACTCATCTACAGTGGCTTAAACACGCGGGGGCTTGTTCTCACTCAAGAAGAAGTTTGGAGGTAGGCAGTCACTGGGTTGGTTCCTGATTTCAGCAGTATCAGGAGCAGCATTTGTCTAATTCTTTCAGACTTTTCCCTCATGGTTACAAGGCTATTGTGTCAGCTCCGGCCATCACATCTCCGTTGAAAGCAGGACAAAAACAAAGTAGAAAAGGGGAACAACATCACCATTATTGGCCTCTTTTTATTGAAGGCAAAGGCCTTCCCAGAAGCCCTCACAACAGACTTATTCGCAGGTGTCACTGTCCAAAATTGGACACCTCGCCTCCTGAACAAAATTTGAGTTCTGTTGGCAGGGAAGAAGACAAGAAGCTACAGGGTACCCCAAACCTGTAGAATTAATGATCTCTGCCCTCAAGGAGTTAATGATGGCTTTGCAGAGACAGAACACACGCAGAGATGTTTCAGTAATAATGAGAATTAAGAAAAGAGATACGGCAATAATAACATAAGTGACCGAAGAGATATTTTGGAGGAGACCCAGACCTGAGGGTCCTGATTCGGCCTACCCTCATTTTAAGGAGGGCTGGCATGAGGGACTTGTGTGTCTCAGCTGAGCTCCATGGTGGCCTCTTACCTGCTGCCCTGCATCGTTTGATGTTACCTCCCAGAGCAGACAAGTGTTCTGAACATCAGTCCAGACCAAGTAGCTTCTGCGGGGTTGATGGGCAGGGAGTGGTGAACTTGACCTGGCCCTGGACGGATAAAAAGGGCACTGCAAGGATTGAAGAAAGGGTCCCAAACACAAGTCCAGCATTTATTTTGTGAGAAGCGTGTTTCCCTGGATGCTGGAAACAATAAAAATGGCCACCTACCTGTGATCAGCCCACACCCCTTTGACCGAGACAGAATACCGAGCTCTAAATTTGCCTTCAGGAGGGCACCTGGGTAGCTCAGTCGGTTCAGCATCCGACTCTTGATTTCGGCTCAGGTCGCGATCTCACGGTTGGTGAGTTCCAGCCCTGCGTCAGTCTCTGTGCTGACAGTGCAGAGCCTGGTTGAGAGTCTCTTCTTCTCCCCCTCTCTCTGTTCCTCTCCCGCTTGTGCAAACAACAACTTTAGATTTGCACTTGGTTTTTGGCACCAGGTTTATTAACACTGATGATCCTCATCCCACCTGGAGGCCCCCAGACCATTCAGGTAATGAATTTGCCTTTATGGCAGCAGCACTCCTGCTAATGAGAAATGAGTGTTCTCCACGAATTTTAAGTTTAATTTGGTGGCTCTTGCGATATTGGTCCTGGATCATTTGCTGCTCACGCTCAACTTTAACTTTTCCCAATAACATGGTTCACCAACCCACTGGGATGCTGGTTTGGACAAGAGGAGAAATCTACAGAAGTGTCTCTACCATGTCCTTAGGGCCTCCATTGTG
The DNA here is from genome assembly GCF_028749965.1 of Puma concolor. Lineage (NCBI taxonomy): Eukaryota > Metazoa > Chordata > Mammalia > Carnivora > Felidae > Puma > Puma concolor. Next base: position 25,729,394 of record NC_141675.1, on the reverse strand, counting down.
CCGCAGGCGATATTTCAACTACCAATAGCTGCAACTCCTGCCTGAGGGCTTTCTTTGAAACTGTGGGAGGCCTTCCTGTCTACCCACACGGTAGGCCAGAAGCATCAGGAGATTAATGCTACCTCTCCTCCAGCGTAGCTCTCAGCCAGGATTAATAGGATTTAATGTGCGTAAATGCCTTGACTCCTCCATTCTTCTGAGCGATAACTCCGAGGTCCGTGTTTTGTCTGTTTCCTGGAGTTCCTCCATAGGATGGGGCTCCAGTTGCCCAGAGTGGCCGCCACGCCGCTCAGACACTGTTGGCTGGAGACTCCCCTTTCCTGATTCACTTTCCCATGCTGCACACTCTTGGTTTCCCCCATGCAGGCTCATCTACCAAGTGAGGAATGTCAATGTTATCGATTGACTCTGAAGAAAGAAAAGCCCAGGCAACCCCAGGAAGAACAGGAGGAAGGAACACTGCTATTTCCAAGTGGTAATGATAATGGAAAGAGGGTTTCAGCCCAGGGGGCTGCCCAGAGAGACTCTGCCAGAGGGAGAAGTGCCAAAGGACTGATGGGCAGCAAGCTATGAACAGTAACAAGAATGATTTATTCTCACTTATTTTGCACTTAGACGCATCACTGAATTTAATCCTGCCAACGACTCTCTGAGACGGCTGTTATCCTCTCCATTTCATAGGTGAGGAGACTAGGATTCAGAGATGTTAAGAAGTTGCCTAAGGTCACTGAGCGAGGAAATGGAACAGTAAAAATTCAAACGGAGTCAATTTCCTTTCCGTGCCTTAACCATTATACCGTACTTCAACTTGTTGTGGGTTGAATGGTCTCCCTCTACTAATTCATATGTCGAAGTCCTCACCCCCAGTACCTTAGAATGTGACCTTATTTGGAATAGGTTCATGGAAGGCGTAATTAGTGATGATGAGGTCATACTGGAGTGGGCTCCTAATCCAACATGACTGGTGTCTTTGTACAAAGGGGAACTTCGGACTCAGATGTACACTCATGGAAACACCAGGAGGACATGAAGGCAGAGGTTGGGGTGATGCGTCTACAAGCCAAGTAACGCCAAAGATGGCCAGCAAACCACAGAAGCTGGGGTAGCATGGGCCAGATTCTTCCTCATAGCCCCGGAAGGAATCAACCCGGCTGGTCTTGGAGTATGAGAAAATCATTTCTGTTACTTAAGACGCCCAGTTTGTGAGCTGACTATATCAAAAAGACAGAGTCTCTCTGCACGGGGGAAAGAATCTGAGCAATCTTCATGTCTTAATTTGGACCCCCCTGGGGGTGTCTGGGTGGCTCGGTTGGTTAAGCGTCTGACTTTGGTTCAGATCTTGCGGTTCATGAGTTTGAGCCTTAGATTGGGCTCTGTGCTGACAGCTCAGAGCCTGGAGCCTGCTTCAGACTGTGTTTCCCTCTCTCTCTGCCCCTTGCCCACTCACACTCTGTCTCTCTCTCTCTCAAAAATAAATAAACATTAAAAAAAACAACAACAACAAACCCTTCTTAATTTGGACTGCCCTGAAGCTGACTCCAAGAAAAGGATATGAGGAACATTAGTTGATCTGGGCGGCTCAAGGAGCACCATTGCTTATTAGTGTTCATAGCTTGTTGCCCATCAGCCCATTGGCACTTCTGTCTCTGTCGGACTCTCTCTGGGCTCTGTCAGTTCCCTGGGCTGAAACCCCCTTTCCGTTATCGACAAAACTTGGAAATAGCAGTGTGTCTTCCTCTTGTTCTTTTACAGAATCAATTGATAACACGGACATTCCTCACTTGATGTATATACACCAGTGTGGGGGAAACTGGTGCAGACCCAGATAGGAGATATGGTCTTTCACCTCACTACCTGAGTTTCTGAATTTTCTCCAATATATCTTCGCTGGGAAAAAAAAAAAAAAAAAATCAGGTTTTTTTTTTGCTGGTTTCTCCTTCAGCTGAAAGCCTGGCCCATGCCCAAGGATCAACCCCTCCTTCTGTTCTGACTTCAAATATGGAACGGCTGGGGCTCCTATCTGGGAGCACAGTTCAACAAAGTTTCACACACATGATTTTGTTTAATCCTTGGCGATATTGGACAACGTACTCTAGATGAGAGACAATAGGTCTCCACACTGGAAACATACCCTGGGGTTTGGGGTCTTTTAGCAAATGTTTTGATGTTCACCTGAACCGTTGGAGTTGGCATTTGCCTCTGTGTGGCGAGGTCATACTGGGCCATATGCATTTGTTTCCTCTCTGGACACACTTCAGACAGATCCCATGAGCTGGAAAAGGAGACTGTTGGGACTTTGTTAAATTAACATTTGGTAAGGGAAGCAGAGGGTCTGGGATGGTGAGCTGTGGTTCAACAACAGACCACAGGAGAAACTGAAATAGGTTTATCATTCACAGGTCCTGGAGGAAGTACACAGCATGCCTCCAGGGGCCACAGGGAGGTCAAGGCAGGGTGCAGACAAAGGGAGCAACAGGCCCTGGGCACATGCCTTTACTAGGGTTCATGGGTGAAGTGCTTTGGGGTTCTGAGGCTGAGACCAGCTCGGTCAATTCAAACAAAAACGAGAAGAATTTTGGTAAGGTCCATGGGGGTCTTATCAAAGGCACACACAGTGTGAGGGGGAAGGCCCTGGGAGGTGAGGGAGACTGTTTATCACAAGGGCTGTTGGGAGAGTCGTATCAGGAACTTACACTTGCTCATGACTCTGGGGGCTATTATCTAGGGCCCGTGCTTGCATGAGTGGACTACTGCCCGTTGGACACCCTTGCAGGCTGCTTGACCAAACAAAACGGATGCGAGGCTGCAATATCATGGAGAAGCCTAGCTAAATGCTTCACAGAGACCAAGTCAGAAAGACAGCAAGGACACTTGTTGACATCAAATAACTTTATTGGATGAACTCCTCTGTCATGTGTTTTTCTTCTCCAAAGGGTATATCCAGTGGTTTTCTTGTAGCAGAGGTGCTGTGGGGAGGAACATGATGCACACATATCAGTGAACTATTACCACGACAGTGCTGTGTCACAAATCATCCCAAAGTTCAGTGGCATGAAACAATCTTTTAGTCTATGCCTACTGTTCCATGGGTTGGCTACAACTTAGCTGGGTCAGCATTCTGTTCCAGGCTCCAGTCTGCAGGTTGGGTTCACCTCAGCTCCACAGGGGCCCAGGCCAAAGGGGCAGCAACTACCCAGAGTGTATTTTTGTGACAGTGGATCCAAGGGCACAAGAGAATGGCTCAGCCATGCAAACACATTTCAAGACTCCATTCATGTCCCATGGTCTAGCCCAGGCAAGAGTGAGTATACTCACCCTCTGTGAATTTATAGCGAGATTGTGGATAACTCTATTACGAGTGACAAATGTGGGCTAACAATTCACTAGTATTTCATGTACCCTGGGATAATATGGACATGTATCTCTTCAAATGAATTTTTGTTCCTACTCGGGCATACTCCAGTGGCCAAAGTGTGTATGTCATTGGCAACAGAGGAGGTGGGGAGAAGGCACGGGTAGGGGCGAGTTAGAATGGCACCGTTGCGTTTTCAGGATACGGTGCCCAGAACTCTGGCAAGGTGTGTGGCTGTTATGTGATTACATTCCTACCACTTGAACATTATGAAAGTAAATTAAAGAAAGATGGTTACTTGCAGACTTGAATTTGTGGCCTGAGGTTTGTTCCCATCTCCCTTAAATTTTCACAAAACGGGTGTCACAACTCACAGTCTGTTTTATCAATAAAAAAAATCTATTGTGACCATTTTCTAACGTCCTTGGTCTGATTTTATGGTACGTTTTATCAAATGGATGTGTCGTAATTTATCCTGTCTCTTCATGTGGTACCTATGCTTTCTTTCTAACTTTGTATTATTGTAAATAACGCTGTGGTAAGTGTCTTCCATATTACGCTGTGTCGGATGCTTTTGCTGCACAGTCATTATTCCTGCATTCATCGTATCTTCTTGTTTGCACGTTCTCTTTATCCCAATTGAGCATTCAATAAAATGTATTATTTTGCACTGCATTATCTATCAATCTATCTATCATCTATCTATTAAAGTGCTCCTCAAATTCTTTCCTAACAAAGGCAAAACACAGATTAATTAATTAATTAACAGAACAGCCATATTTTTGAAACAGAAATAAGGATGTTTAGTGAGACAAATAGTAGTACTCAAGGGACACAGCTCCTCAGATGTTCTAGTGGACCCATGGGGTGTAGATGCTTAATCACAGAAAGCTCAAAGACCCATTGCTACCCATCTGTAAAATAGGGATAAAAATAATACCGTCTGTATAGGAAGGTTGGCAGGATTAGATGAACTAAATTATGTACAGTTCTAAATGCACTGTTTTGCTACTTGTAAGGGCTCCATAAATATTACTATTATTATTGCCATTGATGACAGTTCAAAAATAGTCATTTTTTCATAGCAGCAAACAGGAAGCCATATGGTAAACTAACTCATCAGAGGACACTGCTGGTCAGCACAGAATTACCTGGAAAGCTAGCCATTCAGGGCTTTAAAAGGCTTATAAGAGTGATATGGACCTAGAGATAGCAGGGCATTTGGGCATCAGGATCCCAGTGGAACCATGGACCTGAAATGATTTCTCACCATGGCTTGCCTCTGCTTTTCTCTACTGTCTTCTTTTCTTTTCTCTCATGTAATGACTGGTTTTGTCTCCTACTTAATCTACACCGAGGAACATGGCCACCAACTGGACCACATTTTTGCATGTGGCAGATTCAGCATTCTGGAGAGAGACCCATCCCTTTTCCAAAGCACAAAGTCAAAATTTCCTAGGAGATAAGATTGATTAGCTTTAATCGGGCTGGATGCCTATCCCTGAATCCATCATCTGTAGCTAGAGGAGCAAGATAATATTGCACAAACTGGTTGCTCCCATGGAAACCATGTGGCTTGATTCTTAGAAAATGGGAAGGAAGGTTCTAAGAAGTAGGGAGAGTGTAGGACAAAATAATAGAAGTGCAGTATGGCTGGTCCTCTCTGCCATCTCTTGTGGCCATTGAGATAGAAGATGAAGCAGTCGTCCCTGGATACTCATCCAGCTTGACCATCACTTTGCCCAGCTTGGGGACGTGACTTCCTCTTAGCTCTCTCTGTTCCTCTTTACCTGTCCTCACTTTCCAGCCTGTAGGCAAAGGAAACCTTGCCGAGTGCTCCAAGTAAAAGGTGCTATCACATTTTACAAAGCCCTTAAGACCATCATTTGGAACACTCTGGTTCTTTGTCATCCTGAGAGCAAGCCCATCGGTGCTTGGTGGAGGTGTCTGAAGAAGGATTGTTAAGCACCAGCTCACAGGGATGGTGAGGTGTATTTTAAAACCCAAACTGCTGTCAGAGAGCATATGGCTTTTGTTATTTCAATATTAGCAGCTTACTCCCCGTGGGTTTTGTCACATGAATTTCAGAAGGATGGAGTGTTTTCCCGATTGACGCTTGAGAAATGTTCTTTGTGCCACTGTCACAAATATTTCCAGTTCTTGCTGGGCAAGAAGATGGCTGAGCCGCTGGAGACAGTCTATCCATGTCACTTGACACAGCATGTGAGGTCAGGCAGGGGTGAGCGCCCTTGTCTGGACACAAAGCGGGAGCATTATCTGCTCTGTGGGGAAGCCCATCGCGCTCAGCCTGCTTGGGAGGGAGACTGACACATGTGGGTCATTCCACAGAGCCCTTTCTCCTTCACAGAGCAAAGTGGGCCTGACACTTCCCAGAGAAAATCACCCAGAGAGCACTCAGACGAAGGAGGGGCAAACATTACCAGTGCTTTCTGGAAAGCCCTTTCTTTATGGATTCATGGCAGTCATTTTTTTTTTTTCTCACCTCAGCTAATTTATTTCTATTTTTTTGGTTCTTAATAGAAGAAAGAAAGGAAGTTGTCATTATTTGAATTCCCACTGTATGCTGGGATCAGTTCTGTGCTGGAGGTGGTTTGAATAGGTTGACGAGAACCAGTTGTTCAGTTTCCAGGCAATTTGCAAGACGACTGTTAAACATAGCCATTATTAAACATTACGTTACATTAACTCATCATTTGATAAGTTATATTTAAAAAGGAAATAAATGCTCAAAGCTCATCCTTTCTATTTTGCTGCATTTTTCTGTTACTTAATGCCCTTGAGGTTATTTATGTCTATTGTATCTGTATGCTGGAAATACTGTATCATAGCTTGCTACTGTGCATCTATTTGCCACGCTGGTGGCTTGAAATTGGCCATGGCAGCCTCAGAAATCAACAAATGCTACAAATCAGGACTTGATTTATTGTTTTGTTGATTGCCCAGACTTAAGAAAGTAACAGGTAAGGGGCACCTGGGTGGCTCAGATCATGATCTCACGTTCCTAAGGTTGAGCCTCACTCACATCGGGCTTGCTGCTGTTGGCCTGTCAGCACAGAGCTCCTTTGGATCCTCTGTCCCCCTCTCTCCCTCCCTCCCCCCCTTGCTGTCTCCCCCAAACAAATAAATGTTTAAAAAAAACCGAGAAAACGACAGATAACTGTTAATAACACATATTACATTAAAAAATGTGTCATGTCTATAAGTATTATGTTATGAATAGTATAAAAACCTAAGAAAATACTCTTCCGATATTTGAAACGATTACCTGATTCAGCAAAGTGGCTCATGTCATCAACCATCCAGTGAAGTCCTGACATGCGTTCTTATCTCACTTTTATCTTCCTCATTCATGAAAACAAAATAGCAACAAATATTCATATCAGTTGCAGCCATAGTTTGGTTATGGATTCAAAGTTTCAGCAAAAATCAGTGAAAACATTTTACAAGAATTAACTGACTAATGTAATCTACAATAATAAGTATTGTAGATTTTATTATTATTTGTAAATTGGGTACTATACATCTTTTCTATTAACACACTTACAATAACTTTATATGTATAAAAATATTGGGGGGGGGGGCGCCTGGGTGTCTTAGCTGGTTAAGTTGAGATTTCCACTCAGGTCATGATCTCATGGTTTGTGAGTTTGAGCCCTGCGTAGGGCTCTGTGCTGACAGCTCGGAGCCTGGAGCCTGCTTTGAATTCTGTGTCTCCCTCTCTCTCTGCCCTTCCTCTGCTCTGTCTCTCTTTATTTCTCTCAAAACAAAAATAATAAAAAAAATATTTGGGGGAGGAGCCGGTTGTAGTTATTAGCTATTATTTCCTCTGCTATGTGTAAACTTATCTCTTTATCTCACACTCCAAGACTTGGTACAGAGGCTAATCTAACCTTCCTTTGGGGTACTCAGTTACAGCTCTTGTTCATAGTACATCAGGGTTCTGTACAAGTCCCTGCACTTTCTACAGTAAATACAATTAAGTCTAGGGATTTTGAATTATTTAGCTCTGAATCTGTAAAGCTGAGCTCAGTGCTTGGTACATAGGAGGTCCCCAAAAGGTGTTGGTTGATTGAAAGAAACAGCGAGAGTCTTGGGGCTGAGCTGAGGAAAAAGAGAAAAGGAGGCCAGATATACAGAAAAGGGGCAATGGAAAATACAATAGACCACCTTTTAAAAGTCAAGTTCCCTTAGGGTTCCTAAACCTCTGTAGAAACTGCAGCAAGTTTTGATTGACCAAACCACAACCGAGAAGAACCTCTGATGAGGTGGATTTATTTGGGGATGATCATGTGTTTAGAGGAATAAGACGAGTCACAGGGTCATCAGCTCACTCCAAGTATTTGATGTGGGTCTTGGATGAATTCAGCTCTGGGGCTAAATCCTTCCAGACAGTTTCCTTTAGAGCATTCATTGTACTCCCTTGAATGTGGCAGGCATGGGATTATCTGTGAGTCACGTGTAAAGGGAAGTGACGTTAGAACATCAAAAGCCCAGGAGAACTTACTCCTCTTCGCCGACATGTCCTGCTGCATATTTGGCTGCAAGTTCCTCCCCCAGCTCTTTTGGAAGGAAGCTGGGTGCCAGTGCTCCTAGATGAGAGGTATTTTCAGTCTTTAAAACTCAGCCATTATCGACTGACTGGCTGAATTTCCTGTTCAAAGAGTGCACAAGCACTCAGTTCCCCAAAATACGCATCAAGCGAGGATCAGATTTCTCTGGACCGGCCAGCCACTCCTCTAAGATGAGCAGTTGCCGGCACACTTGGAAGGAAACAGTCTCCCTTTCTCTCTCACTACCTCCATTCCATTTGTCATAATCCCCAGAAAAGATCAGCCGGGACCAGTTCAGCCTCAAGCCGTAGTCTAGAGCAAAGTTGGTACGTCAAAGAGAACAAGAAAAACCATTTACATTCCTCTCATTCTTTCCCCCGTGTTTTATATGCCATGTACTCAACATAGCCCCAACTCAGGGCATGGATCCTCATCTCTCCCTTGGATTATTGCAGTAGACTCCCTCTGTCCTTGTTCCCTGCAAGTTTATTCTCAGTTCAGAGGTCAGAGGGATCCTGTGGAAAAGGCACATCAGCATACGTCATTTCTTTGCCAGTAATGGCCCCCACTTCAATCAGAGGTAAAGCCACACTTTACAATGGCCAAAGGCTCTACATGATTGACACTTATCCCACCAACTACCCTCTCTCTCTCCCACCCTCATTCTTCACCCTCATTTCTCACCAGGCACAATAATATTCTTGTTCCTTGAACTCACCAGGCATATTCCCATCTTTGCCCTCCTTGTTGCCTCTGCCTGGAACGCCCTTCTGCTAGATACCCAGGTGGCCATTCCCTCTCCTCCTTCAAGTCTTTGTGCAAAAGTCATCTCTTTAATGAGGCCTACCTCAATGGGTGTGGTACTGTTTGGTACTGAAACTTGTTCCCCTCCTCCTGTAACGCTATTCCACCTCACCACGTTCTACTTTCCCAATGGAACTTATCATTTTCTGTTATACCATATAATTTACATATTTATTGTATTTATTGTCTGTCTCTCCTCAGTTGAGTGTAAGCTCCAAGAAGACAGTGATTTTTATCTTTTTTGACCTATTTTGTATGCCAATGTATCCCAAATGCCTAGAACAGTGCCTGGAGCATAGTAGGAGCTCAGTAAACTCCTCGGAGAAGTTCCAGGGAGTTCTCTGCAGAGCTGAGTAGACAGATGCCCTTGGGATATGCTGCATTTACTTGTTCATCAAGGTCAAGAAAACTATATAAAAATACTAAAAAGAGCTTTTTTTGGGCTAAGTTCATTTTATTGAAAACGTTCTTTTATTTGGATGATTTTATGTACATATGTCATATTTGCAGAATAAGCCTCAAGCAAGGCCTTTTTGTTGTCAGTGGCGGGGATGGTGGTGGAGGTGGGGAGAAGGAGGTGTGGTTGAGGAGGAGGAATATAGAAACATTAGCTTAATCATGTGAGATGCTCTAATAATAAAGCCAGTGTCTCCTTTATGACAGAGAGCCTTGGAAAACCAAATAGAACATGAGTTTCCTTTAAAGAGACAGACTTACTGAGTCAGTGTCTCCGGATTCTCTCTCCACTGCTTCTCACTCGGACTGCTGATGGGTTCATTTCTGTGCTATCTAAAGGGGTAAGAGTCATCGAAACTATGGTTTCTGGTAAGCCCGCTGTCACTGGACACTGTAGTAACCTGTTGTAGTTATGTACTGCTGCATAATAGACTACCCTAAGTCTTCGTTGGTGCAAACAGCAACTGTTGACTTTTGTTCACAATTCTGTGTGTCAGGAATTCAGGCAGGGATGAGCTGGGTGGTCCTTCTGCTCCAGGGGATGCCAGCTGGGGCCATCCATCTGGCAGAGCTCAGCATCAAGTTTGGCCTTGTGCACATCTCTAGTGCATTTCTGTTCTTCCAAATGGCTTCTTTTTCTCCAGAGGCTTGGTTCCCTCACAGCATAGTGATCTTGGGGGTTAATCCTGGAAGCTACACCACACTGGCATGTCTGTCATATTCTGTTGATCAAACCAACAGGTCACAGAGTTTGCCTATATTTGAGGGGGGGAGACTCCCTCTTGGGAAGAGTGGCAAAGGTTTTGTGGCTGTATTCAACCTATCACATAGCCGAATACAGGCAGTGTCCACCTTCAGCTGTGCTTCATATCACTTCTGTGCTTCATGTAAGAGGTGCTTATGGAACTTTAAACATATGAGCATCCAAAATATGTGGCTCCATTGTTTATGGATGTCCTCATCTCAGTCAACCACTCACTTTAGGAATTTCTCTGCCTCCAACCCTGTCCCTAAGTGCTATTACTGCTTGAAACCAGTCTGTCTCGCCACTGAATTTGCTCCTCAAATTCCAGATTGCCATCATTATGGATCCCGACCTCACAACCAAATCATCTCCTGTCCCCATTTTTTCTGCTTATTCCAGGAATTTGAGGTCCTGGGAAATCTTTCCAAATGTTATATTTATTGTAAATCATAAAAAGGAGAAAATAGAGCTACCCCGACTCTGATTTTTGACATCGAAATTCAGTTCCTATACCAAATTGTTGGATCTTCTAAGGCATAAATTGGGTGAGGTGAGCAGCAATCCGCTGTAAGATGGAAATGGTACACCTGGAATTGAGCCCAAGCAAGACAAGAGGGCATGAGTGAACTGCATGGACAGTTTGCTTACCTGTCACCCACCATTCTTGCATTTGCACCCCTCCGTCAGCTTATCAGCTCATCTTTATAGCCACATGAGGGATCCTATAAGACCAGTTGATGGAAGAGGAAAAACCTTGACTTGGTTTACATTTGTATTGGTTCAGTACGTGGATAAAAGCTGAATATGAAGCTTCTGTATCACAACCACGCTCAGCATTGGCACTGAAAGAAAGTGGAAAGGGAAAAGCTTGTTGATGGGTCGAGCTCTAGGTAGTGCACCTGCTATCCACTTTGTGTGGAAATACAAGTTGCCCAAGATAAGAATATTTATGGACTCATGGGAAATGTTCAAAGAGTTGATGTACTGTCTAGAGGTCTAGAAAGACAATGACTGGAAGATTTGGAACAAAAAATTCTGGGGTAGAAGCAAGTAGACAATCTCTGGGAGTGAGCATCAAGTGTGAAGATTTTTGTAGGACATGTTAGTATCCACTATAAAGCATCCACCACAAAACAGGAATTGAACATCCAGGTAGACAAAATGCCCAACCAAAGTTGACATCAGCCAGACTTCATCATTAGCTTTCCCCAGATATGGCATGATAAATTATCAAATGGACCCATGAGTGGACTGGCCACGGTACAGACATAGAGGTTCCACATGGACCTAATTACATGGAATCACACTTTTAAAAACTGATACAGCTATTGCCCCCTCTAAATGTCTGACTTGCCAGCAACAGAGACCAATGCTGAGTCCCTGATATGGCACTTCTCCTCCGGAAGACCAACTGACCACTCCGTGGCTATTTGTTCTCACAGCAAGAGACATCTATTCTGAGTGTGGGCCTGCAACACCATAATTATGCAGCACCATAATCCAATGGCATCATTTTTTTTTTTTGACTCAGATTCATTGATGTTGTGTTTTCCACACAATATTATCCTTTATGCCATCAAGAGCTTTGGTGGTAAAGCATTTCTTAAAATGAATCCATAAAAAATCCAAAAGCCAATGGTGCCGGGTGCTTTGTAAGCCACATTTTCAATCAGGTAGAGCCAGCATGTTGTGGTGAAAGCTATGATGTGCCACTCAGATTCTCCTTTAGCAAGGAAACTCTTGTTCCCTCAGCTGCTGGGATTGTTGCCGGCAGACGGCTCTCACTTGTCAGTCCTCTTTCAGGATTGCCTTATTTGAAAAAAGTCCACCTTGGGGCGCCTGGGTGGCGCAGTCGGTTAAGCGTCTGGCTTCAGCCAGGTCACGATCTCGCGGTCCGTGAGTTCGAGCCCCGCGTCGGGCTCTGGGCTGATGGCTCAGAGCCTGGAGCCTGTTTCCGATTCTGTGTCTCCCTCTCTCTCTGCCCCTCCCCCGTTCATGCTCTGTCTCTCTCTCTCCCAAAAATAAAAATAAACGTTGAAAAAAAAAAAAATTAAAAAAAAAAAAGAAAAAAGTCCACCTTGCCCAAGATGTGACCCCTAAAAGTGGCCAACACAGAGACATAAAGGTCTGACCCCTTGCCCCAACCTGGAACTACTGTAAAGGGCCAGCCAGCTTCAGAGCTCCCCATGAGTTTGGCTGAGTCCTTTGTTGTGACTACATCACAGCTCAATTTCTTTCTCCACCCAATCTGCTTCTTCCACAGGTGTCAATTCCAGGGGTATTCCCTAATAAGACTTCTGCATGATTATCTTCATATCAGATCCTACTTCCTGGGGAACCCAATCTGAAACCCCAACTTTTGGGTCCTGTTTTGGGAGTGTTTTATTAACTGCTTCTCTCATCCCTCCCTACAACCATTGTATTTCTAAGGGTAATGAATGTTTCCCTATTACTTTGGGATTTTTCTCCAAGTTGTTGGTACCCATTTATTCTGCAAGTTTTGAAACTGGTACTTTTGATCTTCACACATAAATAGACACCCATGACTATGTCATGACTACAAACTGGCCAAATGAGGGCAACTATATGGGGTCATTGATTGTAACTCACATCCCCATCCCAGAGATATTAAAATATGAAGAAAATTTGCATCTCTTGAGGTTGCTTTCCCATTCTGTGGGGTTTCTTTTGGGTTTAAAAGGCTCAGATAACCTTATGGTTTTGAAGATGTGTGAGACAACACTGGTATCTACTGCACAATCTTGTCCCACTTGGTATTTGGTGGTAGCCTCCTTCCTTAGTAGCCAAAGGACAAAGTTAGTCTGTTTTCTTGGCTGGACCTGTGCCCAGGGTTCCTGGGAGCCTTGGGTCTTACCTCAGTTCTGGCAAATGTCCTGAGGTATGTCTGTGATTTTGGAGCCTAAGCCTTCTCCCCACTAACGCAGGTAACTGCACCCCTTGCCCAGGTAAACTCTCCTGCCAGCCCTCTCAGCAGTCATCGGAGAGCCACTAGAGTCCTCTCTTTGTCTAGATCAGCCCTACCATCACTTTCTACTCCAAGGTGGTCACACTGTGTTGGCATAGAACACTTGGAGAGGGTCCCTTCTTCTAGGGCTGCAGGGGAGAAACAGGGCTTTCTTCAGAGCCTCAAACCCAAATCCTCCCTCCTCTCTTTCAGGATTTCAACACTGGGCAAGGGCAGGACCACAGCCACCACTCGGAAACACTCACGTGCATCCAACTTTCCTATACCTCTCCAACCCTCTTCCTTATGCACTTATCCCCTCAAGTATAGAAAATTAGTTTTCTATTATTTCTGCCATCTTCTCGAGTCTAGGGTTGATAGTACAAATCTCTATAGTTAGCGAGTCCTCCAAAATTGGAGGATATTTAGGCTCTAGTTTCTAGAATTCTGAGCAAAGTAACTTTCTTCCTTCTTTTCTTCCCTCTTCCTCCTGTTCTTCCTTGTCTTCCTCCATCTTCTTCTTCTAAAATCTCAACAAAGCCTGGCTCTTTCAATAAAAAAAACCACTTTGTCTTCTGTGACTTAAAAACCGCATTCAGGGGTGCCTGGGTGGCTCAGTGGGTTAAGCGTCCAACTTCAGCTCAGATCATGATCTCACACTCTATGAATTCGAGCCCGGCGTCGGCCTCTGTGCTGACAGCTCAGAGCCTGGAGCCTGCTTCGGATTCTGTGTCTCCCTCTCTCTTTGCCCCTCCCCTGCTCATGCTCTGTCTCTCTTTGTCTCAAAAATAAATAAAAACATTAAAAAAAATTAAAAACCGCATTCAGTGATTCAGTTGACTGACTCGAATCAGGTCGTATCAAAATATTTTCCCAACTACAGATATATGTCACCCTTTGTTCCCTGCAGAGAATCTATCCTCTGTTTGCAGCTCATGCAACATTTGTGAAATGTGATCGGCGATTACGCCACAAGAAAAAATTTAACATATTTGATGAAGAAGAAATAATTCAGGCCACAATCTTGGACTACAATGCAGAGCAACTCAGAAAGGAAAACAACAAAATAAACCCCACATACTCCTACATAACCTTTGGATTAAAGAGAAATCAAAAGTACAATTAGAGATTGTTTAGAAAGCAGTGATAACAGGGACATTACATAAGCAAGAAGGCCAAGGCTGTGCACGTAGAACCACTAGGCGCTTTACCAGCTTTTATAATTAAACAAGAAAAAAATAAAAAATAAACCGTTCAACCAGAAGTTAAAAGGAGAGCCAAGAAAATATGACTAAGAAAAGTAAGAAGGGATCGATGAAGATTAAAACAGAGATGAGTGGTCAGAAAAGAGAAAATCAGTAAGTTTGCTAACTACAGTTGACGTTTGAATAACACGGGAGTTAGGGTAGGGCCACCAAACCTGGCACAGAGAAAACCCACGTACCACTTTTGACTCTCCCCTGAAACTTCACCACTAATCGTCGACTGTTGATCAAATGCCTTTGTGATAACATAGCCGATTAACACGTATTTGGCATGTTATATTTATCATATGCTGCATTCTTACAATAAAGTTAGCTAGAACAAAGAAGCTCTGGAAGGAAGAGAAAGAAAAATACATTTACAGTACTATACTGTAAAAAAATCTATGTAGCAGTGGACTCGCACAGCTCAAACCCATGTTGTTCAAGGGTCAGTTGTTAATCAAAGAGATGTTTCTTTAAAACATGAGAAGAAAAGAGAAACCTTCTGCAAAGCTAATCAAGAAAAAGGACAGGAAAAAAACAAACACTGTAGAATGAGGGAAGGACTATAACCACAGATAAAGGAGAGACATACAGGCTTTATCGTATAGATTATTATGTTGACCTTTGTACTACGAGTTGTGAGATGTGGGTAAATGAATGTTTTCTAATAAAACACAAACGAGCAAAATTTATTAAGGATGAAGAAAACATTAATATATCCATGATCCTCATAGAAAAATCTGAGACATTGTTGGTGGGGGGATAAATTGGTATAGCCCTTTGGAAGTGTAACTTGGTAGAATCTACTAAATTAAAACAAAATCTAATCTGTGATTTCTCAATATCCCTTATGGCGGTGTCCTAAAAAAAATTCTCATATAGGCACAAGAATGTCTATAAGAATGTATATTGTAGAATTTTTTTTGTATTACCAAAAAAGAGAAACAACCTAAATATTCATCAGTACGGGAATGACTAAATCACACTGTTATTTCCACACTAAGGAATATGAAGCAGCTAACTAAAAAAGAATGTGTTACTCTGTATGTGCTGAAACAGAAAAATCTTTGACACATTAAGTAAAAAATACACAACAAAACAAAACTTGTGGGCTCAATTATATTATAGAATGATCCCATTAATATTTAAAAATAGAACTAGGGGCGCCTGGGTGGCGCAGTCGGTTAAGCGTCCGACTTCAGCCAGGTCACAATCTCGCGGTCCGTGAGTTCGAGCCCCGCGTCAGGCTCTGGGCGGATGGCTCAGAGCCTGGAGCCTGTTTCCGATTCTGTGTCTCCCTCTCTCTCTGCCCCTCCCCCGTTCATGCTCTGTCTCTCTCTGTCCCAAAAATAAATAAACGTTGAAAAAAAAATTAAAAAAAAAAAAAAAATAGAACTATGTATTTATGTATCTATACATGTGTTTGTAAATTAATGTAAAAAAAGCTTTTTCTATAGAAGATAACTTGAGCAATCAGGATAGGGTCAATGGAGATAGTAATGGGGCCAAAGAATGGACCTTTGATCTTTTCTGTATAGCTCTGTATTGTTTAACATTTTTACAAGGAGGATATGATCAAATATTACATGAGTAACTAAAGTAATAAAAGAATCATATACAAATGTTTTATAATAATTCATCTCATTGATAGCCAAAAGAGAAAAACTACCTTCTACTTATTTCTTGAAAAAATAGTAAATAGGGAAAAATTTTAAATGAAAAAGTCAATAATATCTTTCTGAAACTGATTGTTATCATCATACTTAACAATGAAAGGCTAATGTACTGCTTAACAAAGTCAAGAATGAGATTTGGGAGGCCAATAACATGGTTATCATTCAACATTTTCAAAATTTTGGTTAACCCAATTCAATAGGAAAAAAAAAAAAGAACCCATTAATCTTAGTTAAAAAGAGAAAAAAGTGAATGTCAATGTTGCTAAGACGGAATATGAAAGTATCACTATATACAGGTGTGATAATATACATGGCAAATCCAAGAGGCTCAAGAATATAAAATCATTTTTATTGTCCAAGTGCTTCCTGTCTGTCAGGGTCCCCGTGAAGTGCTTTACCTATATTATGTCATTTAATCCTTACAAGAACATTACAAGGCACACTTATTATTGCTTCCATTGTATGGATAAGGAAATGAAGTTCTAGAAGATAAAGTAGGTGGTGAGTGGTGAGTGCTAGAGCTGGGATTCCAACCTGACCAAGCTGATTCTGGAGCCTGCTTGAGATTCTGAGCACTGATTCTGGAGACCTGCTACATACTGTTTAAAAGCTAAAGATATTTTCCGATAAAAATTCTGCTTACATAGGGGCGCCTGGGTGGCTCGGTCAGTTAAGCGTCTGATTCTTGGTTTCGGCTCAGGTCATGATCTCAAAGTTCATGGGCTTGCGCCTCACATTGGGGTCTCTGCTGAAAGCAGGGAGACTGCTTGAGATTCCCTCTCTCTCTCTCCCTCTCTCTGCCCCTCCCCCACTCCTCTCTGTCTCTTTCTCTCTCTCTTTCTCAAAATAAATAAATAAACTTTAAAAAAGAGCCCTGCTTATATAATAAATATATAAAAAACAACAGTTTTTATATATAATATCAGTGGTTTTTACATAATATCAATAACCAATTTGGAAATATTAGGGAAAAATCCATTCTATTAGCCATGGCAACTAGAATCATGTATTACCAAGTAGCACACTTAAAAAGGCCCAACAGTAAAAAAAACTTTAAAACTTTATTGAGATGTAAAGAGAAGACAAGAGTAAATGGAGAGACATGCTCATTGATAGCTTAGAAGTCAATATTGAAAAGATGCTGATTACTCCCAAACCAACCGGTAAATATAATGTGAATTCAGATTATTAACATTTAAAATTAATGTAAAACACACATTAACATTTTTGTTAGAACTTGACCAAATCATTCTTTTTAAAAAATATTTAATTTCAAAAGCTCCTTATAGAAAAAAATCAGACGTCTAGCATATAAATGTTTCCTTCAGAAGTAAAGACAATTTATAGTTGGAACATACACAAATACACACATGATGCACACATGTATACACGCACACGCACAGATAAACACAGACAGGGCTCTGCTCTTTTAGCATAACAAGGTCAGAATGGTGGGCGGGACAGTTTTATAAGGGGTCATGAGAGCATATTACCAAATTTTCAGGAGTTTTGTGAGCTGGTTGATAAGCAGAGCCATTATTAAATATAAAATTATATAAACCTATACTTAAATTATTTTTAAAACAAAAGTCATGCATACTTACATATACTCATCACTTCCTATTTTACCACATTTTGCTACTATGTGAGCTTTTTTTTTTTTTTGAGAGAGAGAGTGGGTGCAAGTGAGCGAGGGGCAGAGAGAGAGAGAGAGACAGGGAGAGAAAAAGAGAGAGAAGTGGGGCTCACCAGGGGCTCGTGCCCACCCCACGCAAGACTGGAACTCATGGACCATGAGGTCATGACCTGAGCTGAAATCAGATGTTTAACTGACTGAGCCACCCAGGCGCCCTAATATGTAAGCTCTTGGGGTCATTTACATCTCTGTAGCTGAATGATGGACACGTTATCTAATGGTTTGCTGCTTTGCATCTCTTCCCAACTCTGCGATCAGGGACAGCATGTTGGTAGCTTGCAACTGACCATGGTGAGAATGTTTATCCCCGGAAGTTGGCAAATACTACAAATCAGGGTCTTTTCTTCTTTTCAGACTTCTGGTTGTTACACATTTTACAGCATACCACTGAGTTAAAATTATGTTGGGTAAGAGTGTTATATATTTCATCTGTAGGCCCAGTGAGGGCTTTTTGTTTTATAGATATGTGTACGTATGAATTTTTTTTTTAACAAAAAGAAGAAAAAAGCAAGTTACAACTCCATAGCTAGAAGAAGAAAAAAATAAAGATGAGAAATACAGCTGGTCTCATAATCAATACGAGGCGAGGTAAAAAGGGTTTCCCCTTGGCAAAGTACTTAAAAGAATTATCAAAGGTAAGCATGTTATGAATCTTTCTTTTATAAATGGACAAGGTTTTAAATCTGCTGACCTTTTCCATGACGAAAGTGGTGTCAGGAAAATGTACCTACAAGATATTTGGAAAAAAATAAATACACTTGTCTCTTGGAGGCAAAGGTTATGTTGTAACAAAGTGTGAGAGAGTAATAGCTTTTGAAAATAAACTCCTGCCTTTAGTTTATACTGAAAATGGAGAGTGGAAAATTTTCCAGGGTTATGTGGTTTTAAGGCTGAAAATTATTTAAGTGGGACATCTATAAAAGCTCATTTATCAACTTACTTTAAAAACTTGGGGCGCTGAGTGGTGCAATCATTAGGTATCTGATTCTTGATTTCAGCTCAGGTCATGATCTCACGGTTTGTGAGTTCAAGCCCCACAATGGGCTCTGTGCTGACCGCAGGGAGCCTGCTTGGGATTCTCTCTTTCCCTCTCTCTTTGCCCCTCCCCTGCTTGTGCTCTCTCTCTCCCTCACTCTCAAAATAAATAAACCTTAAAAAAATTAAAGAAATAAAAACTTGGAAACAGGGTATTCTAATGTTATATACAAATCTTTTAAAATAAATGAATTTGTGGGGTTCCTGAATGGCTCAGTTGTTTGAGTGTCCAACATCAGCTCAGGTCATTATCTCACGATTGGTGAGTCTGAGCCCCGAGTCAGGCTTTGTGCTGACAGCTCAGAGCCTGGAGCCTGCTTTGGATTCCGTGTCTTCCTTTCTCTCTACCCCTCCCCTGCTCACAATCTGTCTCTATCTCAAAAATAAATAAACATTAAAAAAATTATTTAAATAAACGAATTTGTTAACAGTGTGAAAAGGTAAAACCCTCCAATTATTTTGCAAGAACAACGGATTGGCTTCAGGAAAAATGGAAACTGTCAGCTAAATTTCAACAAATACCTTTGCATAATTGGTGGATGAGACAGGAAGATGAATATCACTATTTTTTAGGGCATAGTCCATAAAGCACTTTTTGCATTTGGTATCTATGCATGTTGGTGAAGCTCCTTTTCAATTATTTCAAAACCAAGTACTGGAATAATATGAATTTAGAACTAGAAATTTGAATGGCTACGTTACATGGTTTTATAAACCGAGATTATAAAAAAAATCAAGCAAGTTTTATCTTTGCACAAACACATTTTTAGAGAGCACAGTAATAGCTTGTACCCTAATAATTAAAATAAAAATGTTTTTCTAAGGTAGTTTATTAGGTATTTATATCTTCTTTTTAAAATTCCAAAGGGTGGTGCTCAGACAAGTAACATCATCCCCTGGGGCTCTCTGGCCCTGCCCCCTGGCCCCTTTTGAGTTAAATGGAGGAATCACCTACATGCACGAGTTTGGGCATAAGTAGGATCCAGGGATGACAAAGCTATTTTCGTCCTAGATAGGCAGGTGGGGGGTTGGGAGTAGTCTGCTCTTCATGTTGAAGATTTTGAAGACCAGATTAATTCTTGACATTTTGGACTAAGTTTGCGTTAAAATAGACCTTCTGGGAGTAAATTGGGTCCCTCCTTGTTGTAAATCTCAACTCCACTTTTATAATAGCAATAAATGGTAAATGTGTTTAATACCATTAGCTAATATAACATATACTACGTATCAGGCATTGTGTTAAATTTTCCCCATGAATTAGCTCATTGAATCCTCCTCCACAATCTTACAAGTTAGGCCTGCTATTTTCCTCAGTTTGCAGATGAAGGTGCTGAGGTACAGAGAGGTTATTTGTTCAGTGTCACGCCGTGAATAACTAGCAAGGTCAGGATTTGAACCTAGTCAGTTTGGCTCTAGTCCTCATACTCTTAATCATCACACTGCATTGCTTAGGTATTAAATTGTTTAAATAAATACTCATTTGTTAGAGATGCATAGTCAAATATTATTTTTTAAGTTTTTATTTATTTGTTTTTGAGAGAGTACAAGTGGGGGATGGGGGGAGAGAAAGAGAGAGAGAGACAGAGACAGAGAGAGAGAGAGAGAGAGAGAGAGAGAGAGAGAGAATCCCAAACAGGCTCCACACTGTCATTGCAGAATCTGATGCGGGGCTTCAATCCACAAACTGCAAGATCATGACCTGAGTTCAAGCTGGATGCTTAACCAACCAAAGCCACCCGGGCGCCCCCATACTCAAATATTTTAATTGATGGTGCAAATGACGGAAAAAGTTTGGAGACCTCTAGCCTAGGGGTTTTAAGCTCAAATGCTGGCATGACATAAAAAGCTTTTCCTCATTTGGCCCCAGTCAATCCCTCTGACCTACCTCTTGGTCTTCTCCCTTGCAACCTGTGGTCTGAATTCCACCATCTTCAACTAGATCCCAGCAGCTCCCTGAAGTCCTAATGCCTCCTCCCACTTCCCACTCCTATTTGGTCTTTGGAACTCTGCTCAGGCACTGCTTTTCCTTTCCTAGGTATCTACTCTTTTACCCACAAGGCCAGCCCAGGTGTCTTTTGCATACTCCTAGCATTTTCTGCATACTTCCCCCATGACTCTTTTGTAATCATCGATTCACTTGTTTGTCTACTGCCTCTGGCGGCAGTGCCTAACTTGTTGACTTTTGTATGTCCAGCACCTAGTGCAGAGCCCGGCACATAGTAGGTGCTGTTTGCATGAATGATTGATGAAAGAGAAGGCAACCACTGCCCTAGGAGTTGCTCTACGACCTGTTATTTGTGTAACGGCCACCAGAGGGGGGCAGACGAACAAGGTCCAGAGAACAGCACTCCTCTAGAGGAATTCGAGCTGAGAATTTAAAGAATTATTCTGGGGCTGGAAGGAAAGTTCAGTGGTCACATAGGAATGTCTCTGTTTTAGGCAAGAATAAACAAACCCTTCCAGATAAGCGCAGTGATAGAGCTTGTGTTTTATGTTAATGTTTTGGAAACTAGACCGTTTTTAAACTAGAAAACTTGGATTCTGGTTCCAGCTCTAATATTTATTTAGCTTGTTGGATCTCAGACGAGACCCTTGGATTTTGGAGCTTTGGTTTCTGAGTCTGAAAAATGGGAAATGTACTCATTTTGCCGGCCTCCGAGGGCTGTTCGGAGATCCACAGGTAATAATGCACACAAACACCCTAAAAATGACAAGGCAGCATGTAAGGTATAACTCGCGTCCAGGGACTAGATAAAAATAAGTCCAACTACTCTTTTTTTTTTTTTTTTTTTTAATTTTTTTTTTCAACGTTTATTTATTTTTGGGACAGAGAGAGACAGAGCATGAACGGGGGAGGGGCAGGGAGAGAGGGAGACACAGAATCGGAAACAGGCTCCAGGCTCTGAGCCATCAGCCCAGAGCCTGACGCGGGGCTCGAACTCACGGACCGCGAGATCGTGACCTGGCTGAAGTCGGACGCTTAACCGACTGCGCCACCCAGGCGCCCCACCAACTACTCTTTTTAAAAATTAGTTTTTTGAAATGTGGGTTGAAAGCCAAGACACCCTTCATGGTCAATCAGCACAGACTTGCCTGCGGAGCACAGACAAGTTGAGATTTCAAGCTGCGGATTGTTCAGAGCTTCCCATTAACTTAGCTCCCACTTGACCATCTTGGCCATACAGCCAGGGGTCAGCTAGCCCATCTGCATCTAGCACCATCCATCCCTGGATAATTCATACATCTCACCATACCTGTACATTTTTAAAAATTTGTTTTAAGAGAGAGAGTGAGTGGAGGTAGGGGCAGAGAGAAGAGAGACTCCCAAGCAGGCACTCAATCTCAAGAACCATGACCTGAGCTGAAATCAAGAGTCAGATTCTTAACTGACTGAGCCACCCAGGCACCCCCATACCTGTACATTTTTTTTAGAAGTTTTTACAAATGTGCATAGATGCTGTTGCAACAAATAAAACACAAATTCATATAAAAACTTTTCTGAGTTTCTAGTCACATGTATCACACTGAACTTAAAAAATTTTTAATGTTTATTTATTTTTGAGACAGAGAGAGACAGAGCATGAATGGGGGAGGGTCAGGGAGAGAGGGAGACACAGAATCTGAAACAGGCTCCAGGCTCTGATCTGTCAGCACAGAGCCCCACGCGGGGCTCAAACTCACAGACTGCAAGATCAGATGCCTAACTGAGCCACCCAAGCGCCCCTAAAATTTTTTTTTAATGTTTATTTATTTTTTGAGAGAGAAAGAGAGAGACAGAGCATGAACGGGGGAGGGTCAGAGAGAAAGGGAGACACAGAATCCGAAGCAGGCTCCAGGGTCCGAGCTGTCAGCACAGAGCCCAACATGGGGCTCAAACTCACAAACTGTGAGATCATGACCTAAGCTGAAGTCAGACGCTCAATCGACTGAGATACCCAGGTGCCCCTCACACCGAACTTTTTTTAATCAACAATTTCTTAAAGTTTATTTATTTATTCTGAGAGAGAGAGAGAGAGAGAGAGAGAGAGAGAGAGAATCCCAAGCAGGCTCTGCACGGGCAGCTCAGAGCCCAATGCAAGGCTCGAACTCAGGAACTGTGAGATCATGACCTGAGCCAAAACCAAGAGCCAGATGCTTAATAAATAGACTGAGCCACCCAGGAGCCTCTAATCAACAAACATATTTAAATACATTTAGGAGAGGGGCGCCTGGGTGGCGCAGTCGGTTAAGCGTCCGACTTCAGCCAGGTCACGATCTCGCGGTCCGTGGGTTCGAGCCCCGCGTCAGGCTCTGGGCTGATGGCTCAGAGCCTGGAGCCTGTTTCCGATTCTGTGTCTCCCTCTCTCCCTGCCCCTCCCCCATTCATGCTCTGTCTCTCTCTGTCCCAAAAATAAATAAACGTTGAAAAAAAAAATTAAAAAAAAATACATTTAGGAGAGAGTTGCATTGTGTGCATACTGAATCCATGCAATTAGAGGAGATGGGCTCAGCAAACTCACAAACAGCAAAACAAAAATTAAACCCATAACCATTTAATAACCTTAGAGATTTGACTACTATTCCTCTCAATGAAGAGATGCTGGGCATGATTGGTAGATGTGACTACTTCCCCTCAGTGGGTCTCTGATCTTAACAAATGCCTATCAAAATAAGTGTATCTCTGTGTTTGCAAGTAATTTAAAGGATTTTAAAGGGACATTTTTATAGGGCAATAGTTTCATCCTATATTTTATCTTTAGGCCTTAACTCACCTTGGAAGATGTGTCATGTGGAAGTCTGTGAAATTTTTTGGCACAAAATGGGTAGCCTGTGTGGAAACCACTGATCTAACCCAGAAAAACCTAAGACCCCCAGTGTGTCCCTAGAGATCGAGGTGGAACTCAGGCCTCTGACTTAAAGACAAATGTTCTTTCCACCCACAACTGCACGTCAGTGAAACTTGCATTCTGAAGGACTCCCTGCACCCAGGCCATGGGGAATCTGGGAGCTCCTAAGCTGTGCCTGTATTCAGGGCTACTCTCTCAATGCAGGCAGTGCACCCCCATACACCTTTTACCCACAAATCTTTCTTTTTCAGTGTTCTACCTTCCTGTGTGAATAGTACCCCCTGGAATTTTATGGCATGGCAACACTTCCTGGTCATAACCTCCATTCTCTTTCTTGTGTAGCCCTTATATTGGAGTCAGGATGTGAGCTGGAAGAGATCTCAAGTCAGTTTTGAGCCTTAATCTGGGCAATCAGAGGCATGTGGCAAATCTCAGAGTCTGAGCAGCTTTCAGAAGGTCACTGGGATCTGATTTCTTGCCTCCCTTCCTTCCTCAGAAATGTTAAGGCCAGATGCATCCTATGACCCAGCAGAACCTCACCCTCTGAGCCAGCTTTTGAGCTTCCTTTTCCTCTTGGGTGAGGCCATACTTCCTTGACACTTCTGGCCCCTATTCCTTGAAGAGCAGAGGACAAACATGGGGGGAAGGAGATTAGTCCCCTGACTTGGAGCACAGAGTGCCGGGGGAGCAGTTGACAGCAGCTGGCAGGGCTAGCAGTATGAACAGGCAGGCCTGTGTGGGCGCCAGGACCTCTTGCTCCCTCACCCACTCACCCTCGAAACTAAGCTCTGCTCACAGTGCCACTTTCCTTCTCTCCAGCAGGTGAAAAGACCTCTTTGATGAGGGGGAAATTCAATACTGGGCTTCTAGAAGAGCAGATTCTCCAGATTCAAAGGAGGCTATGGGAATTAAGATTATCAAGTCTCCAAAGGCTTACTGACCATCTTGAAGGCCCGAAGAAGATGATATCCAAGATGGTAGAAGGTTCCTCTGGTTCCCATGGCTGGGTGGCCTGAGCTTCTGCAGGCAGAATTTAGTTAGATCCGAGGAACACTTGCCAACTCTGAGAGTTTCACAGACCAGGCTGTGAAAGAAGACAGTGGAATCTACTCTGGAGGTCTTTAAAAATAGGATGACTTCTCTATACTTTGGAATGGTCTGAAATAACAGCCTGTGAAAACACTGAACACATAACAACCGCAAAGCTATTTACACCAAACCCTTGATTTTAAGCTGTTTTAGATTTGTTATAAGTCCCCACATTCTTCAGTTGCTCACACAATATTGAACACATATTGAAGATGCTTTGCAACAAACCCAAACACTAGAGCTCCAATGTGGAGGATGGGAATCAATATCTGGCAGGGAATCTCTGAGAGATAATTTGTATGGAAAATTACATGCACCACAGAAATGGAGGTTCAAAATTCACCTCTTAAGGACTGACAGGATTTTCTCCATTAAGTAAGCTCCCACCTCGATTAATTATATATGGGAGTTTGTAATCTCTGCATGCTTTTCCCAGTCTCCCTCCTCACTTCCTGACCTCCTTTCTCATCCAGTTCCCAAGGCTTCCAGAAGATTCTCTTGATGGGTCCTTAATCCCTTATTGCTGCTTCCACTGGAAACATGGAGGCAGGAGAGTGGGATGAGAGAGTCAGCCTGAGGACGCCATCAGGGGAACCCTGATCCTGAGACCCCCTTTGCTGCACACCCTGAGTCATACCCTGAGATCCTTGTCCTCTATACTAAAGTGAGGACATGGGATCTGACAAGGACAAGTCTATTGATTGGAAAATGGGATGTACTTGAGATTGGTTCTCTCCCAGGGAATTGGGAATCCTAGTCACAGATCACATACTAAGCCTTAACTCAAAAATCAAGTACATGTCAGTTTACTTCTGTAGATCTTGTTCGTGTGGCAAAGACTTCACGTATAGATGCGTGTATAGATGAGGCCATGTCAGTCAAGGCTTGGGAACACCGAAAAGTGTGAGTGTAACGAGGTTCAGCAATGCTTGGCATACGACCTTTGATAGCATCCCCATCCCCCAAGGATATTAAAAGGTACTCTGACCCTTCTACCCCGCGGGAAGTACAAGAACATAGCTCAGTGAACAAGTAGACATTGTGTAATGTTTGATGTACATTTTGCTCAAACATCTCTTGAATTATGTTTGTTCTGTTTGAGAAACAATATCATTTTTTTCAGGTATTTTTTCAGGCATTCAAAAGCTTTTGGCCTTAGAAGGTTTTCCTCTAAGATCAGTGGTTAAAATGTTCAGGACATCGAATGCTTGTTTAGAGGACAAAACTCAGAAAGATATGCATATAGCTTAGGCATATCATCTGCAAACCCAAACATATTTACAAGTGTTACCTTAGAATGCATGTTTGCGGTGGTGGGAAGGCAGATGGTGAGCTGTTGAGGGAAGGAAGATCCTCAAAAGTTTCCAATGAGCAGAAATTACTTGACTCATTTTGATTGTCCTTGAGTATGAATGGAAAGTATCCAGTATTCTTTTTTTTTTGTAATTACCTAAATTGTTTATTCCTCAAATTACACAAGCAATAAAAGTCACTCTTGGTATACAGTTCTATGAATTTTGACAATTGTAACCGTCACCACTGTCAAAATAGGGAACAGTTCAATAATCACAACTACTCACTCATGCTACCACCTTTATAATTTAAATTTCCAATACCCTTTTTTATTTCATTTTTTATTTTTTAAAATTTACATCCAAATTAGTAGGCATATGGTGCAACAATGATTTCAGGAGTAGATTCCTTAGTGCCCCTTACCCATTTGGCCCATCCCCCCACCCACAACCCCTCCAGCAACCCTCAGTTTGTTCTCCATATTTATGAGTCTCTTATGTCTTGTACCCGTCCCAATTTTTATATTATTTTTGTTTCCCTTCCCTTATGTTCATGTGTTTTGTCTCTTAAAGTCCTCATATGAGTGAAGTCATATGATTTTTGCCTTTCTCTGACTAATTTCACTTAGCATAATACCCTCCAGTTCCATTCACGTAGTTGCAAATGGCATGATTTCATTCTTTTTGATTGCCGAGTAATACTCCATTGTATATATATACCACATCTTCTTTATCCATTCATCCATTGAGGGACATTTGGGCTCTTTCCATACTTTGGCTATTGTTGATAGGGCTG
This sequence comes from Puma concolor, assembly GCF_028749965.1. NCBI lineage: Eukaryota > Metazoa > Chordata > Mammalia > Carnivora > Felidae > Puma > Puma concolor. The sequence goes on along the minus strand of NC_141675.1, from coordinate 25,702,844 downwards.
CTATAAACATGGGGGTGCATGTGTCCCTTCGAAACAGCACACCTGTATCCCGTGGATAAATGCCTAGTAGTGCAATTGCTGGGTCGTAGGGTAGTTCTATTTTTAGTTTTTTGAGGAACTTCCATACTGTTTTCCAGAGTGGCTGCACCAGCTTGCATTCCCACCAACAATGCAAAAGAGATCCTCATTCTCCACATTCTCGCCAACATCTGTTGTTGCCTGAGTTGTTAATATTAGCCATTCTGACAGGTAAGGTGGTATCTCATTGTGGTTTTGATTTGTATTTCTTGGATGATGAGTGATGTTGAGCATTTTCTCATGTGTCAGTTGGCCATGTGGATGTCTTCCTTGGAGAAGTGTCTATTCATGTCTTTTGCCCATTTCTTCACTGGATTATTTGGTTTTTGGGTGTTGAGTTTGATAAGTTCTTTGTAGATTTTGGATACTAACCCTTTATCTGATATGTCATTTGCAAATATCTTCTCCCATTCTGTCGGTTGCCTTTTAGTTTTGCTGACTGTTTCCTTAGTTGTGCAGAAGCTTTTTATTTTGATGAGGTCCCAATAGTTCATTTTTGCTTTTGTTTCCCTTGCCTCTGGAGACGTGTTGAGTAAGAAGTTGCTGCAGCCAAGATCAAAGAGGTTTTTGCCTGCTTTCTCCTCGAGGATTGTGATGGATTCCTGTCTTACACTGAGGTCTTTCATCCATTTTGAGTTCATTTTTGTGTATGGTGTAAGAAAGTGGTCCAGGTTCATTCTTCTGCATGTCGCTGTCCAGTTTTCCCAGCACCACTTGCTGAAGAGACTGTCTTTATTCCATTGGATATTCTTTCCTGCTTTGTCCAAGATTAGTTGGCCATACGTTTGTGGGTCCATTTCTGGGTTCTCTATTCTGTTCCATTGATCTGAGTGTCTGTTCTTGTGCCAGTACCGTACTGTCTTGATGATTACAGCTTTGTAGTATAGCTTGAAGTCTGGGATTGTGATGCCTCCTGCTTTGGTTTTCTTTTTCAAGATTGCTTTGGCTATTCAGGGTCTTTTCTGGTTCCATACAAATTTTAAGATTATTTGTTCTAGCTCTGTGAAGAATGCTGATGTTATTTTGATAGGGACTGCATTGAATATGTAGATTGCTTTGGGTAGTATCGACAGTTTAACAATATTTGTTCTTCCTATCCAGGAGCATGGAATCTTTTTCCATTTCTTTGTGTCTTCTTCAATTTCTTTCATAAGCTTTCTATAGTTTTCAGTGTATAGATTTTTCACCTCTTTTGGTTGGATTTATTCCTAGGTATTTTATGTTTTTTTGTGCAACTGTAAATGGGATAAATTCCTTGATTTCTCTTTCTGTCGCTTCATTGTTGGTATATAGGAATGCAACTGATTTCTGTGCATTGATTTTATATCCTGCAACTGTGCTGAATTCATAAATCAATTCTAGCAGTTTTTTGGTGGAATCTTTTGGGTTTTCCATATAGAGTATCATGTCATCTGCGAAGAGTGAAAGTTTGACCTCCTCCTGGCTGATTTGGATGCCTTTTATTTCTTTGTGTTGTCTTATTGCAGAGGCTAAGACTTCCAATACTATGTTGAATAACAGTGGCGAGAGTGGACATCCCTGTCTTGTTCCTGACCTTAGGGGGAAAGCTCTCAGTTTTTCCCCATTGAGGATGATATTAGCATTGGGTCTTTAAAATATGGCTTTTATGATCTTGAGGTATGCTCCTTCTATCCCTACTTTCTTGAGGGTTCTTATCAAGAAAAGACGCTGTATTTTGTCAAATGCTTTCTCTGCATCTATTGAGAGGATCATATGGTTCTTGTCCTTTTATTGATGTGATGAATCACATTAATTGTTTTGCAGATATTGAACCAGCCCTGCATCCCAGGTATAAATCCCACTTGGTTGTGGTGAATAATATCTTTAATGTATTGTTGGAGCCGATTGACTAATATCTAGTTGAGGATTTTTGCATCCATGTTCATTAGATAAATTGGTCTATAGTTCTCCTTTTTAGTGGGGTCTTTGTCTGGTTTTGGAATCAAGGTAATGCTGGCTTCATAGAAAGAGTATGGAAGTTTTCCTTCCATTTCTATTTTTTGAAACACCTTCAAGAGAATAGGTGTTAACTCTTCCTTAAATGTTTGGTAGAATTCCCCTGGAAACCATCGGCCCTGGACTCTTGTTTTTTGGCAGATTTTTGATTACTAATTCAATTTCCTTCCTGGTTATGGGTCTGTTCAAATTTTCTATTTCTTCCTGTTTCAGTTTTGGTAGTGTATATGTTTCTAGGAATTTGTCCATATCTTCCAGATTGCCCTTTTTATTGGCATATAATTGTTCATAATATTCTCTTGTTATTTTTTTTAAATTTCTGCTGTGTTGGGTTGTGATCTCTCCTCTTTCATTCTTGATTTAATTTATTTGGGTCCTTTCCTTTTTCTTTTTGATCAAACTGGCTAGTGGTTTATCAATTTTAATTCTTTCAAAGAACTGGCTTTGGGTTTCATTGATCTGTTCTGTTTTTTGGTTTCGATAGCATTAATTTCTGCTCTAATCTTTATTATTTCCTGTCTTCTGCTGGTTTGGGGTTTTATTTGCTGTTCTTTTTCCAGCTCCTTAAGGTTAGGTTGTGTATCTGAGATCTTTTGTCCTTCTTTAGGAAGGCCTGGATTGCTATATACTTTCCTCTTATGACTGCCTTTGCTGCATTCCAGAGGTTTTGGGTTGTGGTGTTATCATTTTCATTGACTTCCATATACTTTTTCATTTCCTCTTTAACTGCTTGGTTAGCCCATTCATTCTTTAGTAGGATGTTCTTCAGTCTCCAAGTATTTGTTATCTTTCCAAATTTTTTCTTGTGGTCGATTTCGAGTTTCATAGCGTTGTGGTCTGAAAATATGCATGGTATGATCTCAATCTTTTTGTACTTACTTGAGGCTGATTTGTGCCCCAGTATATGGTCTATTCTGGAGAACATTCCATGTGCACTGGAGAAGAATGTATATTCTGCTGCTTTAGGATGAAATGTTCTGAATATATCTGTTAAGTCCATCTGGTCCAGTGTGTCATTCCAAGCCATTGTTTCCTTGTGGATTTTTTGATTAGATTATCTGTCCATTGTTGTGAGTGGGGTGTTGAAGTCTTCTACTATTATGGTATTACTATCGATGAGTTTCTTTATGTTTGTGATTAATTGATTTATATATTTGGGTGCTCGCACATTTGGCACCTAAATGTTTACAATTGTTAGGTCTTCTTGGTGGATAGACCCCTTGATTATGATATAATGCCCTTCTGCATCTCTTGATACAGTCTTTATTTTAAAGTCTAGATTGTCTGCTATAAGTATGGCTACTCCGGCTTTCTTTTGTTGACCATTAGCATGATAGATGGTTCTCCATCCCCTTATTTTCAATCTGAAGGTGTCTTAAGGTCTAAAGTGGGTCTCTTGTAAACAGCATATAGATGGATCTTGTTTTCTTATCCATTCTGTCACCCTATGTCTTTTGATTGGAGCATTGAGTCCATTGACGTTTACAGTGAGTACTGAAAGGTATGAATTTATTGCCATTATGATGCTTGTAGAGTTGGAGTGTCTGGTGGCGTTCTCTAGTCCTTTCTAATCTTTGTTGCTTTTGGTATTTATATATATAATATATATATTATATATATATATATATATATATATATATATATATATATATGGTGCCTGGGTGGCTCAGTTGGTTGAGTGTCCGATTTCAGCTCAGGTCATGATCTCACACTCTGTGAGTTTGAGCCCTGCATCGGGCTCTGTGCTGACAGCTCAGAGCCTGGAGCCCACTTCAGATTCTTTGTCTCCCCCTCTCTCTGCCCCTCCCCTGCTCATGCTCTGTCTCTCTCTGTCTCAAAAATAAATAAAAACATTAAAAAAATTTTTTTTTAATTTCTTGCAGGGCTGGTTTAGTGGTCACAAACTCCTTTAATTTTTGTTTGTCTGGGAAAACTTTTTATCTCTCCTTCCAGTTTGAATGACAGCCTTGCTGGATAAAGAATTCTTGGCTGCATATTTTTCTGATTCAGCACACTGAATATATCCTGCCACTCCTTTCTGGCCTGCAAAGCTTCTGTGGATAGGTCTGCTGCAAACCTGATCTGTCTTCCCTTGTAGGTTAGGGACTTTTTTTTCCCTTGCTGGTTTCATGATTCTCTCCTTGCTTGAGTATTTTGTGAATTTGACTATGATATGCCTTGTTGATGGTCGGTTTTTGTTGAATCTAATGGGGGTCCTTTGTGCTTCCTGGATTTTGATGTCTGTCTTTCCCCGGGTTAGGAAAGTTTTCTGCTATGATTTGCTCACATAACCCTTCTACCCCTATTTCTCTCTCTTCCTCTTCTGGGACCCCTATGATTCTGATGTTGTCCCTTTTTAATGAGTCACTGATTTCTCTAATTCTTAAATCTTGGTCTTTTGCCTTAATCTCTCTCTTTTTTTCTGCTTCATTATTCTCTAGAAGTTTGTTGTCTATACTGCTGATTCTCTGTTCTGCCCCATCCATCCTTGCTGCCACTGCATCCATCCAATATTGCAGCTTAGTTTTGGCATTTTTCATTTCATTCTGGCTATTTTTTACTTCTTTTATCTCTGCAGAAAGGAATTCTAATCTATTTTCGACTCCAGCTAGTATTCTTATTATCGTGATTCTAAATTCTGGTTCAGACATCTTGCTTGTATCTGTGTTGGTTAAATCCCTGGCTGTTGTTTCTTCGTGATTTCTTTTGGGGTGAATTCTTCATTTTGTCATTTTGAAGGGAGAAGAAGAATTAATGAGGTAGAAAAATTAAAATAAAACAATTAAAATTTAAAAAAATTAAAATTAAAAAATTAAACACACACACAAAAACTGAATAAATGATGCTAGATTCTAGGTGTGTTTTGGTCTGGGTGTTGAAAGTGGTTTGACAGATTAGAGAAAAAAAATGGGGGGGGGAGGGAAATCGTTTGAGAATTTGAAAAAATGAATACACTGAAGTAGACTAAAATGAGATGATGGGAGTAAGATAGAATTTGAAAAAATATACACAAAAGTCAAGAATAAAGTAGAAAAAATTAAAGAAAATTAATAAAAATTAAAAATAAATTTGAATATTTTCTTTTTCTGTATTCAAGGAAAAGAAAAGAAATGAAAAAGAGAAAAAAGATTAAAAAAAATAAAGAAAAAAAAGGAAATCATTTGAACATTTGAAAAAGTGAATACACTGTAGTAGACTAAAATTAAATGATGGAAATAAATAGAATTTGAAAAAAATTTACATAAAAGCAAAATATATGGTAAAAAAATTAAAGAGAAATATTTTAATAGAAATTGAAAGTAAAAATGAAGTTTTTCTCTTTCTGCATTCAAGAAAAAGAAAAGAAATGAAAAAGAGACAAAAAGAAAGAAAAAAAGGGAAATCGTTTGAAAATTTGAAAAGGTGAATACACTGAAGTAGACTAAAATAAAATGATGGAAGTAAAATAGAATTTGAAAAAAATTACACAAAAGTAAAAAATATAGTAATAAAAATTAAAGAAAAATATTTTTAATAAAAATAGAAAATAAAAATGAGTTTTTTTTCTTTCTGTATTCAAGAAAAAGAAGTGTAAAAGAGAAAAAAAAGAAAGAAGGAAAATTGAATAGATGGACTTGCTAACAGATTGAAGTAGGACTGAAATTACTTCATTTTCCCCTAGAAGTCAGTCTACGTAGCGCTTTATAGTCCATAAACTAAGCTGGCGGTGAGACTTGTTCTTGAAGATCCAGGTTGGCCCAGTTGGGTGGGGCTCAGTGTAATGGCTCCGTTCTCCACTAGATGGCGCTGCTAGCCTACCAGGGTGGATTGTTGCAGAGCTCGTAGGTGCGTATCCGCATGCGCGGGAACGGTTAAAATGGCGCCACCCAACTACCCAGTCTGTTCTCCCAGATCAGCAATCGCGCACTGGTCCTCTCTTTTCAGCTCTTGTCCACTCCCCACTTTTTCACTCTCCGTAACCAAGCCCCAGGCAGTACCTCTCTCCTGAGTTTTGTCTCAGATGCGGCTGTTTTCTCCGGCCCCTTACTTCCGAAGGACTGTGGCTTTTACCCGTTCCGCCCCTCTGCGGGAGGGTCTCACCGAGCAGTGGCCGAATGAGTAAGGGCCGAATGTCGGCCACACCCAGGAACGCTTGCTGGACCCTGCTGCTGCCGGTGCCCCGAGACTGCGGCCAGGTGCCAGCCCGCCCCAGGAAAAGTTCGCGAGACATTGTAGCAGCAGCGTTTCAGGGATTATGGAAAATCACAACACACATCTGGCACTAGGCTTCACCCTTAAGGACCTTGTTCCAGCACCAGCGAATGTGGCCGCCTTCTGGGGTCTGTGGGGACCAGGTGGCTTCAACAGTCTCTACCAAATGTCCTTCCAGCAGTGGAACCACTTTTCCCCGTGTGGCCCGAGGACCTCCTGGACCCCACTCTGTCCCTGGGGATTCACCTTTCCCACCAGAGCACCGCCAGGTATGGAGCTGCGGACTTGCAGCCTTTGCGCTCCCCTTGTTTACAGTCTTAATGGAATTTAAACCTTCTCCTTTCTCCCTTTTTGGTTTAGTCCCTGCGGCTGTTTCCAATTTTCTACTTTCTCTCCACCTGCTTTTGGGGAGGAGTGCTTTTCCCGTATTCTCCCCCCAGTCTCTGACCTCTCTCTGCTCACAAAAGCACCTTCCCGCGGCTTCTTGCTCCCCAAGTTCACCTCTCCATGCCACGTACCTGCTGAATTCTGTGGTTCAGGTTGTGCAGATTGTTGTGTTAATCCTCCAGTCAGTTTTCTAGGTGTGTAGGATGGTTTAGTGTTGGTCTGGCTGTATTTCATGGATGCGAGACACACAAAAAACTTCCATGCCGTTCCGCCATCTTGGCTCCTCCCCGAAAGAATCCAGTATTCTGTCTGGATTAATTCTATCCAGTAATTAAAAGGGTGCAAAATGTCCTTAGCTTTGCTTTTATTCAGTAATAGTTTCTGTTCTATTTTTAGGGAACTTAAATATTCATCAATACAGGTGGGTTCTATGGCTTTGTCTATCTTGCTGTAGGCATAAAGGGTCTCTCTACCATGAAGTGTTTCAGGACCTTGTCCTGTTGTGTGAGGCTCCTTCAATTTGTGAGGAATAAAGATTCAGCTGAACAAATATTTATTGAGCACCAGCTGTGTCTGATAGTGTGCTAGGCTCTGGGGACTCTAGCAGTGAATAAGACACATAAGGTTCTTGCCTGCATGGAGCTTCCACTCAAGTGAGGATTGACAGTACAAAAATACAAGTGCTATGAAGAAAAGAATCTGGGGATGTGATAGAGAGGGAGAAGGGAGAAGGGGGTGAGGCTACGTCAGATTGCATGGACCAAGAAGACTTTTTTGAAGAAGTGGCATGGTAGCCGAGACTTGAGAGCTCTAGGGGAGCCAGCTGGGAGAAGGGCTGGGGCAGAATCTTTCAGGCATAGGGATCATTTGGTACAAAGCTCATATGTGACAACTCTGGCACGTTTAAGGAATACAAAGGCCAATGTGGCTGGAGTATAGGGAGTAAAGGTGAGGGCTGGGCGATGAGGTCAGACTTAAAGAAAACTAATGTGTTCACCCTTCAACCCGACTGTTGCTGTGTCCCAAGAATCTTGTTCCCCAAAACTGAGAATCCACTTCTTTCTGCCACATTGACTCCATCAGAACCTCATGACTCAGCTGTTTTTTTGTTGTTGTTTTTTTTGCCTCCTCTTCTATCTCTCTTTCATCTTTTCAGCTTTCTGCTTCACCATTCCTCTCTCAATTCATTTTGCATTACAATTTCCAAAGGGTGAGGAACTGGGCACCCTTGTAACTGTTTATGCCTTACCAATAAGAAGTGATCCTATTGGACAGAGTTTCAGCTAGGCCTTCTCATTGGCTGCTGGTCTCCCCTGGGTCTAGCTTCTCTACTCTGGGATCCTGAGTCCATTAGTTGTCGCTGGGGTCTCATGACCCAGAGTTGGCAACTTGTTTTGAAGGAAGTGACAACGACTACTTTCCTCAGGTTCAGGTTGTGTGCTGGGCCAGAATTACAAAGACTGAATTAAAGACCATTTTTACAGGAAGGATATTTATAACCACCTCCCAGGCAACAAGCCTGTGAGGGTGCTTGTTCTCTGTAAAGGGTTTAGTGCATAGCTACTCACACCATCCTTCCCCAGGGACCACTGAGTCTGACCGTTACCATCTAAGTCTAAGCGCTTCAAAGTTAGCTGTCCACAAAGCCTCTTTGAATTGTCTTTCCTCTTCTTCTGGCCAGAGATGTCACAGCTCTATCTCCTATCTCATATGCTCTCATGAAATATTCCCTTGCCATTTCTCCAATAAGTGGTAGTTAATTTCACCTCCCCTTGAATCTGGGCTAGCTGTGTGACTGGCTTTAACCAACAGAACATAGAAGTACTCTATGTAAGAGAATAGCCACTTCTATCTTCATTCACCTATTGGAATATCCCTTCTTGGAACTCAGCTGCCTCACCATGAGGAAGTCCAGTTAGCCATGTGAAGGGCCCAAGTGGAGGAGAACTGAGGTCTCCAGCAGATAGTCCCAGCTGAACTCCCAGTTGACAGCCAGCACCAACTTGCAGTCATATGAGTGAAACCTTTGAGGACCTTCCAACCATCCCAATACCTCAGGCAACACCAGCAAGACATATAAACACCTGGTCAATCCACAGAATTGTGGGAGATAATAAAATGTTTTGTTCTAAGTCCTTACGTCCTGGGGTGGTTTTGTACAGTAATAGTTAACCCAAACAGCCTCTAAATTTCCACAGCATTCAGAACCCTGGTCTAAGGGAGTTGTGAGGGGACAGCAAATGGGTTATATCCAGTTGCATTACACTCGGCTTCAGAATCAGGTATGGTGAGCTTAGACCTGAGAAAATGGAAAGCAAAATTTTAATTTTACTTGCTTATTGCTTCTCTTTGGAGAATCATTGGAAAATTCTTTTATATTCTAGTGACAAACAGCCCAGGCCACTCTTACTTGGGACTCTGTCCTGCTGGTGGTGACAATTTAGGGAGAGACTGCAGGTACAGCCAGGAAAGGAAGGAAGATGGCAAGAGAGTGCTGAGTGTGATGGGGAATACTGAGTCTTACATTTTGATCCAAAAGTTCAGAATTTGATACTGACATCTTTCATGGAATTGGGGAAGCTTACATGGATGGATATGATTTTATTTTTTCAGATGCTAATTCTTCAAATGATGAAATGAGAAACTTCTTGTTCTCTTTCCTCTTCTCTCCCTCTCTCATTCTCTCTCTCTCTCTCTCTCTGAGACTCTCTTTTTTAAAAAGAAACCACAAAGATATCTAACCTTTTACTGAGCTCTGGCCTGAAATTCAGATATTTGGTCTTTACCCAAAGTCAATATTTTGGGAAAAGTTTGAACTAAGCCATTTATGCACTCCTGGGTTTCAAGCATGAAAAATCCCCATAGTTTTCCACTTAAAAAAAAAAAAGTCTGAAAACTATGTACTGAAAAGCTATCAAACGTTGTAGGCTGTAAACTTCAAACTTGGCAAGATGAAATGACCACCAAACAAGGAAATTCAAGTCAAGTGCAAAAAATTAGCCAAAGCTTGTAATGTGTTAAAGGCACACAGACCAAAGCATGTGCAGAGCATCGTGGGGTGAAACTCTACAACTGACCTGTCACTGAGTAGGGGCCTCTCAACAGGGCCACTTGCTCTCCTGATAATTGCAGTGGTCTCAGAACTAGTCTCCTTGATTTATGTCTGTATCTTTTTAAATCACAAATCTGATCAGGTCATTTTCCTGTTTACAAACTTTTGGTGACTCCCCACTGCCCCAGGATAAATCAACACTTCTCAAGACGCCTTAAGAGATGGCAGGCCTGAGCCTGCTTCCCTCTGCGGCTACAGCTCTGGCCACACCCGAGCTCACACCCTTTTCCTCAGCCATGTGGACCTCCGTGGTGTTCCAAGAACGTTTGCTGGTGTCCAACATGAGTCCTTGTACATACCGTTCCTTCTGCTGGAACGGCACCCCATCCCCAACTCATTTGTCCACCAAAAATCAGCTCAGATGTCACCTCTTCCAGGAAGTACGGGGGATGCCTCTTCTGGATTCATGAAGCATTTGGGAGTTTGTCATGCAGTGTGATAATCATTAGTTTACACATTTATATCCCCCATCAAACTGTGAACTCCCTAAGGGCAGTTACCATGCTATATTTGACTTCTTAGTCCCTAAAACCTGCATAGTGCCCAACTTATAATAGATGCTCATAAATCATTGTGAATAAAAATAAATAAATAGCCTTAAACCCCATCTACATTTTTGCATCATGGGAGAGAGCCAGAGAACTATAGGGTAGCAGGACTTTGAGAATGAAGTCTGTAGAACTGAGACTCGGAGATTTGAAGAGAATTATACACCCATGTCATAATTTTGCCTACAATTAATAATTCCCTATAAAATTGCTTCCACACCCACTGCAACTTAACCTGGCGATATTCTTGTTTTCAGAAGTATTGCCACGAGGACCCTGTCACAGAGGTTTGGAATTTACTCATTTAATTAACAAAGATAATTTGAATTCCAAGTGTGCCAGGCCTTGTGCAAATTTAAACGTGAAGACAACATGACTTGTTTCCTTCAAGGAGTTTGTAGTGTGGTGGAGAACTGGCAAAGGGATTTGGTTTTGATTTGATGCTGTTGTTGTTAAGACTTCTGCAAATAAAAGGTTCTTTCAGGGTAAGTCTGCCCCAATTACAGGGAGGTCAGCTGACCAATGTTAATTCTCCAAAAAAAAAAAAAAGTGTTTATTTTTTTTCCAGATAAATAAATGAAGAAAGCTCACCCCAGAGAATAAATATGGATGATACTCCCCACCATGGGAACAAAACATTTTTTTTTAACAAATGACACATTAACAATAAGAAGATACAAGATGCAGACATGTAGAAGCAAGGAAATTCAAGCTTGTGCCGTTGACATACCTGAGTCACAAAGATGAAACAGACTTTTCTCCCTGGAGGCACAATCTATCCCTAGAATTCTTGAGAATCATGGTTCAAATTTTATATGTTGGAGATGAAGTGTCCTTGGGTGGGATGCTTAGAAAGGAAGCAGAAGATGGTAAGACCCTAGAATGGGGCCTCTGTCTCCTAGGTCGGGCTTCAAGTACACCTAACCATGTTTGAGGCATGCAGTTGATGCTGTGAAGGATACCAATATGTAGATGACATCAATCAATGAACCAAAGCCTGTGGATCACAGGAATTTACAATGGATATTGTGGCGCAGAATTTGACCTAGAGGTATTGGGAGGAGAGCAGAGAAACAAGCCCAAAGTTCTCCTCTGAATGCTGTCCATTTAGTCAACTGTCCAAATTGGAAATATCAACTCACTTCCGCTTTTCTTTCTGAAAGTTAAACTTCTGCAATCTAGAAATGTATTTAAAGGAGAATCTAAGAATAATTGTTTGCTTTTAAATAATAATAACGTTGTTAAGTATTATACATTATTGGCTCCAGTTCGTCCCCCTCTCTTTGTCTACACCACCTGCCATCTATATTTGCCATGTATATTTGTACTTCCCTGACCTTGACTTGCATTTGGACCAATGGAATGTGCATAGACATGATGGTATGACAGATTAGAGCCTAGTTCTAAAGGAGCAGTGCTGGATTCTGTTTCTCTTGTACCTCTTCCATTTCCATGAGAAGAGTTTATACTCAGTAGTTGCTGCCTCCTAGTAACACTGAATACACATGGAACAGAATGCACCCCAAATCAGTGAAGATTGAAGCCTGGCTGAATCTTCAGTTGAAGCAAAGCCACCCAGCTGATGCCAGCCTTGATCAGCAGACCTACAGATACACAAGCCTCAGATACACAAGCAAGAATTAATAATTGGTTAAAACACTATTTGGGTTAATTTGTTATGCAGCAATAACTGACTAAAACAAATAACAATATTAGCTCAACTTGCCCATAATTTGCCCAGGGTCACACAGCCAATGCCCAATGAAGATGGAATTCAAATTCTGGGCTCTTAATCGCCACCTTATATAACCTTGGGAAATGAACCTAGTTAGTATTCTGGTGAGTTCTTCCCAGGCAAAGATTTTTACCCTGGAATGGAGAAGAGATGAGAAAATACATTGGTTTCTTTTTCAGATGGTTTTCAGGGAAGAGGAGAGCTATAATCATACCAGGATCATGTATTCATGGACCTCAGTCAGAGGCTCTCAGTTCTCAGAGAGAAGGACAAATATATTTTTTAAAAAATAGAAAAGTAAACAAAAGCAGAATTCAGATTAAAGAATGGCAGGTCATAAAAAAATAAGGATGGATGAAAGACTGCCTAACATTACTGCTGTTGTATTAGGATTTGCCTCTTGGTTACTAGCTTTGTGATCTCCAGGACTCAGTTTTCTCATCTGAAAAATAAGGATAATAAAAGCAACTACTTCATAGGGCTGTTGAAAGGATTGAATGAGTATATGTAATGAATATACACAAATGCCTAGGAGAGTGTCTGGCACACAGTAAGTAGTATGTATATGTTAACTGAGCGGTGCCTCCAAAATGGAGCATCATACTTAACATCTGCCTGGTATTTCTGACTGCACTCCTCTGATGGTTTTGTATTATGTTAATCTAGCTACCAGAACCACATCTCCCAGAATTCCTTTCCTTATGTAGTCTGGGTGAGAATTGTCATATGAAAAATTCACATCAGATTTGGCAGCTGGAAGTGAAGCTGCAGTCACCACGATCTGAAGGTCAGGGTAGAGCACAAGGTGCTGCTGTAGCTCATCATTGATCTGCAGGCTGACTCAGCTGGTGCAGGGCAGCAGTGGCCCTGCCACCTCCGCTACTCCCTCTGGACCTCCTCCTGAAGCTTCTCCCAGTCCTGGCTGGGTATGTGCGCGGCTCCATGATGAAGGGTCCCAGCTTCCATGTAGTTGATGTTGAGGTGATGGGAGACAGATATGGCTTTCAACTGGTTCTCATGGATTTCAGATTGTCCTTGCAGATTACTGTTTGTTCCCATAGTTTATAGTTATCCTTGCCCTTGCTCTCCTCCACTTCCTGTCCCACCTTCCTTCCTTCCTTCCAAACTATCAGACCTGCCAATCTACAATGACTTTAGGACTGACTCCCACCAAATGCAGATGTAACAGCTCTACACAGACATTTTCACCAAATCCCACCATTACTCAAGGTCTAATCCCTATTCCAAATCTGTGTTTTTCTGTATTCCTCATGAAGGTTCTGCTTTCCTGATTTAACCTTGGCTGATATACCTCCAACCTCCAGTTAACTTATGAGTTGGGAGGGAAGACCTTGGCATCACTGAAAAGTCATGGTTCTTTTTAAAAATTTCCCAATTACCATAACTCTAGGCATTTGGGCTCTCAACCACACCTCCCCTTCACCCATCACCTTCCCAGAACTTCTCTGTAGGAAGAGCAAGAGTGAATGAGTATTGGCTGCTGAAATCTTCACAGAAAAAACATTCAACTCCTGGCTTCAGAGCACTGATGGGTGGAGTTAACCACAGATTTGTCATCAGATTTCAAAATCAAAGCAGTAGGATTTCCCTAAAAATAAAAGGAAAAAAAAAAAAGAATTCTATCCACCTCAGTATTGCTATTTTCACAATTTCCCAGAACGAGTTGTACAGAGTAATACAAATGCTATGAAGATAGGTCCAAATGAAATACAGAATTCATAATAAGAGGATGTTGTTACTCAGAAACAAGCCAGCCCAATATGCTTTGGGATAGTATTGCAGCAATGAAAACAAGCTCAATGTTCGTGTCAAATAAATAATTGTACTCATGGCCCTGGAAGTTTAGGAAGTGACTCATCTTGAGGAATGGGCACCGAGTAAAGGCAACCATTTGGAGGCTGACACAAACATTCTTTTTTTTTTTTTTTTTAACGTTTATTTATTTTTGAGACAGAGACAGAGCATGAACGGGGGAGGGGCAGAGAGAGAGGGAGACACAGAATCGGAAGCAGGCTCCAGGCTCCGAGCCATCAGCCCAGAGCCCGATGCGGGGCTCGAACTCAGGGACCGCAAGATCGTGACCTGAGCTGAAGTCGGATGCCCAACCAACTGAGCCACCCAGGCGCCCCACAAACATTCTTTTTTATTGTGACTTTCCCACTGGGAGATGCTGTTCCAGCCACATGTACTGACATCTCTGCTTCTACCACATACACCATTTACCTCTTCTGCCCCATGATGCCTGTGTTTTCTGTCCTCAACCTTCCCCTGTCCTTAAAAGAAGCCATTCTCTAAAGCCAATGGATTTCCTGGTAGATGGAAAGAAAATAATTCAGAAGCCTCTCCTTGCGTAAAGGGCCCATTGTTAAGGACTTTTGATCTGAGATGTATTGGCTGAGCCCAGTGAACAACAATAGAGTAGGGTGCAGTTCCAAACCCAGTTGACCAGCAAAAGAAGGAAGGAGCTGAACGGGAGTTTAGAGACTCTGGCTGGGGGCAGACGCAAGGTCAAAGTCAATGGAGGGTGGTTCCTGAACACAGGAAGTGATGACTAGGTCAGGGTCACGGCAAGGCCAGGGATGGAGGCCTGGGGGAGAGTTCTGGCAGGAAAGGTTGAAGGGCCCTGATTCTGAAGCTTCAGCTGCAGCTGGGGCAGGTCAGAGGGGGCATCCCCAGAAGAGCTCTGCTGATTATACTGTTGTCCTTTTTGCCTTCATCTGAGTGTGTTTCATGACCAGGACCAGAAAGTTCTACTGCTATGGCCATAGAAGGATGGCCACTCAGGTAGCAGTATTGGAGGCATGCCATCCAGAGAATCACATGTCCTTTTGCATCAGGACACATGAGCAACAGTGTTCACAGAGGCATTATCCATAAGTGTTTCCCACCTGAAATATCCAAACTACCTCAACTACAGAAGGGATCAAGAAATGGTGGTATGTTTATAAACCAACTGTGACTGATTCACACAGTGGAATACTGTATTCATTTCTTGGGGCTACCATAACAAGATATCACAAATTGGGTTGCTTAAAATCACAGAAACTTATTTTTTCACAATTCAGGAGGCTAGGAGTCCCAAGGCATGATGTCTGCAGGGCTGGTTCCTTCTGAAGGCTCTGAGGGAGAATTTATTCTATGTCTCTCCCATGGTGGTTGCCAGCAACCCTTGGCGTTCCTTGGCTTGTAGCTTCATGGCCTCGATCTCTGCCCCTGTTTTCACATTGTGTTCTCCTCTCTGTTTTGCTCTGTGTTTTCAAATGGCCTTCTTATAAAGATACCGATCATTGGATTCAGGGTCCGTTCTAATCCACTATGACCTCATCTTAACTCATTACATCTGCAAAAACAAAAAAACAAAAACAAAAAAAACACCCTATTTCCAAAAAAGGCCACATTCTGAGGTTCTGGGTGGACATGAATTTTGGGGAGACAGTATTCAACCCAGTACAAGTACTATACAACAATAAACATGGGTAGGCTACAGCTACATGTGACAATATGGATGAGATTCTCAAACATTATTTAGTGAAAGAAGCTACACACAAAGGGGAATGTACTGTTACATCACACTGTTAAGTTCAACGTTAGGAAAAACAGACTGTAGCATGTAGGGGTGTATACTGCAGTGACGATACTATTAAGAAAAGCAAGTAAATGATTCCCATAAAAGTTAGGTCTGTGGTTACCTTTAAGAAGGAGACAGATGTGAGAGGGGGTTTCTGGCATGTTGGAATGTTTTATTTCTTGAAATAGCTGATGATTCAAGAGTGTTCATTTTAAATCTTTCATTAAGCCATTTTATTTTCTGTATGCATGTTATTTTTCACAATAAAAGAAGGGGTGGTTAAAAACCTATAGTTCCAAGTTCTGCCAATAACTGTTGGGTGTTGGGTAAGTTTCCTCTCTGGACCTCAGTTGCCTTATCTATAAGACGAGGAGGTTGGACAGGATGATCTCTGAGGGCCCTCTCAGGCCTACCATTCTGGGTTTATTACTCATTTGATTCTCCAAGCTTCTCCGTGAGGAGGGGAGGACATCCAGCATTATGTTCACAAAGAAGGAAGCCACTGAGAGAGGCTCTGTGGCATCACGGTTAGACCTGGATTTTAGTCTCACCTCTGCCCTTTCTCTAAGATACCAGGGACAGAGTACTTCAGCTTTGTGGGCCTCAGTTTCCTCAGCTACAAATGGGTATAATATAAGACTCTTCCTCACAGGGTTGATAAGAAGACAACAAAGGATGATGTGTATAAATGACCTGGCTCAGTGCCTGGAGTCCAGAAAGTCCCTGGTAACTGGTAACTAGCTAACCTGGGAAAAGCCAAACAAGTCAGATCAATTCAACAAACTGTTCTTAAATACCTATTGTGTGGCTGAGAGTGTCTATATAACATGATCTCCTTTAATACTCACTGCAGTTCTTCAAGACTATTTGTGGAACTGGTAGGTTGTGACTTCTTGGGGGCTAATGGTGGGGCTGAGAGAGAGGCAATGAGGAGTATGATCCAAGCAGTTCTCTAGAAAGATTTCCCTGGCAGCTGTGGGTCAGAAGAGAAGGAATAGAGAGAAGGTAGGTGGGGAGAACTGTCACTCAAGGAGGGCCCTGATGGGGAAGGCCAGGGCAGGGAGAGTCATACCCTCACTACTGTGGTCAGGTCTCATTACACATTTGCTGAGAGAACAGGTGTGTGTGAGTGAGTGTGAGACCTTGTGGATGTAAGGTGGGGAGGCCAAGGGCCTGAAGGAGCCAGTGATGACTCAGGGACTTCCAGATCAGTCCGCCATGGGGGGTGTTGGGGACAATTCAAGAGGAGCAGTGGGTGTGGGTGAGGTGAGACAGGATGTGTGACATTAGTGTGACACTGAATGGAGAGCCTGGCAAGCTGGAGCAAGGGTGGTGCTCACAGCCAGGTCTAGAGTAGGCATGGAGAACTTGAACTCAGGTCCTCTGCTTCATGGCCCAGGATGGGTCCCACTTCGCTCCCCCTCCTCTTCCTGGAATCTTTACTAATTGGGAGTAGGGGTGGCTTTGTAATCTTGAGGCAACCCTTTTCCCCTTGTTTCTGTCTGGCCTTGCACTACTCACCAGTGGCCATTGCTGGTTCTTGGGCGGTGATGCCTCTGGTTTATGGCTGCCGGAGGACTATCTTTACGAATAGGTCATCTAAATGGCAGAACCCAAACACCTCAGTGCTTCAAACCCTACCACAAGTAATTATATCCTTTACATGAAGCATTCCTCTCCTCATGGACTTTTTAAAAATACAAATGCCCTGGACCTCATCGACAGCACAATTCCAGTGACAGCAGTGAGAGGGACCAGTAACATGTGTTCAGAAAGGACAGGCTATCTATGGGCAAAAAAGATACATTTCGCACACTTTAATTTCCGGAGACTTTTCTGACTCAACGTGCATCTTCTGCCACTTCTCACACACTTAGTTGGCTGGAGGAAAAGGCCTTATGTACCCAACATAGTGAGGCTCTTTACAAACATTAACCCATGCAAACATCAGAATACCCCATGTTACAGATGAGAAAACTGCATTTCTGAGGGGCTGTTTGCTCATCCAACCAGTGGGAGGCAGCAGAACATGTTGGGAGACTATTCAGCCATGGTGGGTTTGAATCCCTGCTCTCTGCTTATCCACTGGGTGACCTTGGGGGAGCTAATCAACTTCCTCTTGCTGTTTCCTCATCCTCTTAGGGTGGGAGTGAAGACGAAATGGGAAAATGCACATGAAGGGATCAGCGTAAACATGAGCTGTGCTCTCAACCACGGTAGGCAGTGGGTAGACCCTATGGGTTCCAAGAAAATGGAGTGTTCCAGCTGAGCCCACACTGAGATTCGAGTCTGGCTATTTGTGGAACTGGTAGGTTGTGACTTCTTGGGGATCTGTCTCCAGGTCAACATTTTGTTCTTTGGCTGAAAAAGGGAGAGGGATGAGTTTCTTTGGAAGGGGTTGGGAGAGGGGCTTCGAGATGGACCAGAGGCAGGCTGCGTTGCTGTCTGTCCCCCTCCTCCATCCCAGACACACACAGCCGTGGGTGGTAGGGCCTGGACAGGAACCAGCCCCACAGCTCCACAAGCCTATGGAGGGAAAGATGCATGAGAGAGCAACATCTTACTCCCTCCCCTTAGCCCCCTGCTGACCCAGCAGCCTCCAAGTAGCAGAACAGTGTCCAGAGCCAAGATGCTCACATTCAGATGATTGAGTGACCTTCCTGACCCCAGCCCCACCCTGGTGTGAAAGAAAAGACCTATTGGTACAATTAATAGCTAGCTATTCAGTGGCAAAACAACCATCCCATTGAGCAAGGAGGCTGATTTTCTGCCACTAAACACTGGGAATACTTCAAGGCACATTCTAGCCAATCCTGACTAGATTCTGGGCCTGCAGGTCTGGCTTGGTTTTCTTGTCCCCATTTATTTCATTCTATGTGTGTGGAGGGGATCTTTTCCATATCTAGAGAGGATATCAGACTGGACTGGCTCAAGGAATCCATTTTAAATATCATCCAGCATGGCTGGAAGGAAACTGATGAGCCCCAGAATAGAAAAATTGAAGTCTAGCACCTGATAGAGACTTTGGGGTGGAAGACAGGACTCATGTGGTTGGCTGGCCCCCCAGTGGCAGTCTTCATATTTCCCAGGCATATCATTTTTATTTAGACGTCCAGAAATTTTTAAAGCACTCTTTCAAGACTGCATTCAAATATTTGGGGAGGTCTGTGGGAAGCCGCTTTGGTGTGTTTTCTTGGGATACAGCTGTAGAGGGTGCTGATAATTCCCCCTGAAGAAATGGCCCCTTGCTCCTCTGTCTGGGCATGCAGCCAGTCTGGAGCCTACTAACCCTCTGGTGTCTTCGTTATATGACAAGATAAAATCCCCTATCATTTAAGATGTAGCCCAAGGTGGGGATTTCTGTTCCTTTGAGCCAACAACAACCCAGCTGATATACTCACTACCCTGGACTGAAAAGGCTGTGCCCAGCCCTGGCAAGGGTGTATTTTTCCATCCTCCTTGGTGTGAAATTCTGGGGTTTGTTTGGTGTCACTTTGGAACTTGGTGAAACAACACGCAAAGGGAAGATTAATGGAAAAAATCTGCTTCCAACTGCCAGGGAAAGATTTTTCCCTTTTCAGCATGAAAACAAAGAGGAGTGTCAGCTGAGTGGTCTGGAGAGAAGAGGAAGTTAATGTTCCCTGTGTTACCGCACGTCATCTCTGCTCTGCCCTTTTTACTGAGTCCCTCTCCTGGGCAGGACTGTACTTTTTTTCTCGAAGGGCTTCTCATCTGACAACCTAAAATAGATCAAATGTGTCTGCAAGTGACCCCTGTCCAGTGTGTACTCTGTGGGGGCCCTGGATAGGTTACTTTCCTGACATAGACCTCCTTGATCTGTAGGACAACCCCCACAACTAACCCCACTTTACAGACAAGGAAATTGCAGCTCAGAGCATTAATTAACTTCTTCAAGGTCACATAGCAACTAACTGATGGAACTAGAATCCAAATCCAGGCCTACTTGCCATGGATTCTTTCTACAGTGCCGCATGCACCAGATCCTGGTCCGGTGCCTGGCACCTACAATATCACCTACAATGCTCAGATGTATAAGAGAATGAAGGAAGGAGAGAGCCAATGAATGAAGGCCAGATGACCTGGGTTGACCTTATCCTACTATCTCTACTTCTCATGAGACCTACTCCTCAGAATGCCTCAGTTTTCTCACTGGCAGAATTGACATGGAAGTGATTGTTTCTGCCTACAAATTTGGTTGGTGATGTATGGCAGGCCTGTGAGGAAACAAGGAGGGCTTATAAGCCAGGACAGTGAAACACGTAGATGTATCATGTTATACATGAAATCTACTATCTCTGAACCTGCAGAGAAGAGCAACCCCTTCACCTTGGCATTTTTCTAAAGATTAAACAAGATGTAGTTTGTGAAGCTGCTGCACATGACATTATTCATTCACTATTTTGTTTCTGGTTTATTTTAAAGATTTTAATTCGGGGAGTCTCATGCCCGGGGAAGGCGAAGAGATCCAGTGTACGGACATTTTGCTTGGATGTTTATTTGCCTGGGAGTTGGTCCACAACGCTTATTTGATTCTTAAAATGGGTTCATGATCCAAAAATGTTTAAGAACCCAATGCAATCCCATTTGATTTTTGACCTGTGGTTAGAAACCACTGAGCTAAGAATATATTGTGTTCACATGTTCTTGGAATCATGTTATTCAAATAAACAGAACAGGAGGAATCTTAGCCTTTTAGAAGTTCACGATTCAAATATGAACAAACTTGTAAGTGGGTGCATGACAGAATTGTGTGTGTGACCAGAAAGGATGCGATGGCTGAGTCAGGTATATATGCGGATCTCAGAAACAATCTGGAGAGAGTAGAGGAAAAAATTGTGAAATATTCACTAACTATATAAAAGCAATCAATATTCATTTTTTATTCTATTTCAACTTTTCTTTCGAGAGTATATCTAATAGCCAAGTATTTAGTGCACACTTACTTTGTGCCAGGTGGTAAGTTGTTTCTTCTAAATGCTTGACCCTATTTAATCCTTACAGCCATGTCATGGAGTAGATACAAATACTATCTCTGTTTTACATAGGAGGAAACTGTGATTCAGAGAGGTCAGAAAACTTGTTTCAGGTTACACAGCTAGGAAATGGCCATTCTCAAAGTCATGAGTTGTCCCGGGACTTATCTTTGAAAATGTCTTCATTCCTTTGGCATCTTTTTCAGCCTAGGGTAGTAAGTACATCATTTGGGTTGCTTTTGACTAAAAGGAACAGACATCCCCATCTTGGGCTATATCCTAAATGATAGTGGGATTTTATTTTGTCATATAACAAAGACACCAGAGTGTTAACAGGCTCCAGACTGGGCCATGTCTCTGTGATTCTTTCAGACTTGCCCACCTCTCTGACCCGTGAACAAGGGTGAGCAAGATGTCTGAGGAAGTTTTTGGTTGTTGGACCCAGACTTAGCAATGTCAAGGGGAGGAGTCGGGGATGGTCTCTTCTTGGGTCTTGTTCTTAGGAACAAAGAGATATTCCTCAGAAGAGCCCAGAAAAATTCCCCTTGTGTCTCTTTGGCCAGGACAAAGACACAGGCCCAATCTTAAACCAATAACTGCCAAAGGGGATGGGATTGCCATGATGAACTTACTATCCATATGGGGGTGAAATGAATATTGGGGAGTCAACTCTACAGAGCAGGATTTTTGAATCAAAAAATTTTGGGTGTAAAAAATTGGGGGTATACTCCTTGGTCTTTCCTGAGTTGTGCCTTGGTTTCTTCAGTTGTATGACAGGTTTACCTCACAGCCTGTTCTAAGGATTGAGTGAGATGGTATTTGTTACCTCAAGGTACCAAGGTACCCAGGCAATAATAATTTGGTAGGACAGCTGTAGGAGATGCCTCGTTCTACCCTTGCACTAAGGTGGGCATATGATCCAGGATAAGGATTTTTTTTTAATCTGAATCTTCAGTAGGCAGAAAAGAAAAACCCTGAAAATTGTTGGAGCTAATTCATCCTGAGACAGGCAGACTGAAGTCAGATTTTAGTTCCTTCTTCAGAGCCCCGAGGGCTGCCCTGGGTATTATCCTCTTTTGGTTCTGTGGTCTTCCCAATGCCCTTTTGTCTTAGGTTGGGGTCCCTAGAAACAGAGCCTGAGGTGGGGTCTCTTGGCATATGGTTATTGATGCCCTCAGGAGAAATCTGGAAGGAAGTGAGGGAAGCAGGATTGAGCAGAGAAAGAGCTAGGATGCCATCTCAGCAGGGATCTAGCCTCAGCCTAGTGGCTGTTGGTGTGAATTGCACTCCGGAGCAAATTTTGCCTTGAGACCAAGTGGTTGGCCTTCTCTGACCCCCAAATTAGTCAGTCATTGGCCCTGGGCTGCTGGGAGTTGGAGGGTAATCTGCCAGGTGAGGAGACGTGCGTTGGCACAGGCCAGATGTCCGGTGAACGGGCCAGCTATGCACTGTCTGTAGCCAACAGTGGCTGCTGGGTGAGTATGACAAAATTACAGAGGATCTGAGTGGAACACTGACAGCATATACTACATTTCTCAAGGTCTCTCTTTTGGGCTTAAATTAGCCAGAATTAGTTCTCGTTGCCTGTGATCAAAATGCCCCAAGTAAGGAATCCTGTAAAGAGCTTGGTAGTTATTACTATGCTACTGGTACTATCCTTATTATCATTACTAGACACTATCTCCAAGTCTACTCAAAAGGTACAAGGCTTCTGAAGAGTCAAGAATGAAGAAGACCTTGCTATAAACCTTATGTAATCAATTCCATATCAGACTCTTTAAAAGAAAAATCATAGAGAGGGTATGAAACCTTGGAGTTGGTTTGTCAACATTCCAATGGAAGATGGAGGTGAGGAGAGAAGGTGGGGAAGATTCACTCCCACGTGACCTCTCTTAGGCCCTCTCCCATGACTAATATAATTCAATGTTAGAATCTATTCTTTTTTTTTTTAATGTTTATTTATTCTTGAGAGAGAGAGAGAGAGAGAGAGAAAGAGAGAGAGAGAGAATGAGTGGGGATGGGGCAGAGTGAGAAAGGGACACAGAATCTGAAGCAGGCTCCAGGCTCTGAGCTGTCAGCACAGAGCCTGACGCACCATGAGACCATACCTGAGCTGAAGTCGGCTGCTTAACCGACTGAGCCACCAGGAGCCCCTAGAATCTACTCTTTTAAGCAGAGCGTTGATCTGTTTGGATTCTCAGAGTTACCCTTTGGACCCAATGTCCAAAGGATAGGAATTGGGATATAAGTAGTATTTTATTTGATGCATCAAGTACATCATCTATTCGGCAAATATGTTATTTGCAATTTTCAGAACCAGACATTGCTTTTTTCCCTGTCTGCATGAGTATACCCTTTTCTTTCATTCAAAAACACCCCACATGCCAGGCTCTCTGCTAAGCAAATTGAAGAAGCACAGTTGAATAACTGTGATTCAGTCTTTGATGAACCCACAGACTGGAAAAGAAAACGTGAACATAAATACGCATATCTCAGAGGAGAAGGCAGCACACGTATGACCTAAGAGGGATACAGACAAAAAGCCTCCAGGGTTCCGGGGGGATGTGGAGGACGTCCAGCGAGGGGCTTAGTGAGGGCATCAAGCAGTGGCTACCTAGTACTGTGCCTTAACAGATGGGCAGTCAGAGAGGAGTCATTCGTGGTAGAGAGAACAGCACGAGCAAAGCCATCAAGGTGGGAAATCATGTGTGTGTTTGGGGAGCATCACAGAGCCTGGTTCAGCAACTCGCCCTCTGAATATAAATGTGAGAGGAGACTGTTCAGCTATTGCTGGTCTAGCTGAGAGATACCCATGGCCACTTGCCTACTGTCTGCCATGATGGGGGACAAGCAAAGTTCTGCGCAGAGGACGGGCGGAGAAGGACACCGGTGTATAAGATCTAAGGGCAGTGAGAGGGTGGAAGGGTCTTTAGGGTCTTTCCTGAGGAGGTAATGCATTTGATCTGTGACACAAGGGCACAGTGAGGGGCAGCTTTTTTCAGGAGAAAAACCCACGGCAAAGCTGAGAACTGGAGAAGAAGCTGGGTTCTGGAGACAAGGAGCACAGTCTGGTGTCCTGATAAAGTGTGCCTGGGCCATCCATGGGACATCATACCCCCAGGCCTGAGGTCTAGGATAGGAGTGGAGCTACAGAACAGTATTTTAATCTTCTGAGTTAATGAAAACTCTGTGGTACTGAGACTCACCAGAGCTGTTCCTTCCTCAGCCAACCCAGCCAACCCACCCCCCCTTACCTCAGGGTAAGTACTCAGGGAGTACCCCATGGGCTTTTCTGTTTTCCGTTGCTCAAACTGCAAACTTTACTGAGAGCTCCGGCAAGCTACTTAGTCTCTCTGCATCTTAGCTAGCACTTGTAACACAGAATGATTAACGAGATTTGCTTCATGGAATTGTGGGGATGAAGCGAGCTCACACATAGAAGGGGCTTAGCACAGCACATGTTGATCTATCTATTTATATATCAACTCCACATTCAAGTGGGGCAGCTGGGAGCCAGTTTGTCAAGAACAGACAGTCAGAGGGATGAGGTGCATCTCCCAGGAAGGGATGTCCTGGGAGCCGCAGGAAGCAGCCGGCACCTGGCACTGGAGAGCCAAGGTCCCTCCCCCTCCAGAGTCGCTTCGTCTGCACCATTGACATCACGCAGCAACTCGCATCTTGAATCCAGGGATGGGGATTAATATGTGCACAGGGCAGAGAAAAAATATTGGTGTCTCGTCCTTTCTCAACACTATCACATCCAGCTGCTCTTCAACCATGTGAGAAAATGGAGCAGCTTTCTTGAAAGATTTTCTGGCAGAAAACATTCTCTTTTTAGAGGAGGCATGATCAAAGGATACTGTGGAACCGTGTGAAGTGGAAGAGCTTGGGTATCAAAGCAGCCAGGTTTCCAGATGATACCCTTAGGGCTGTTGGTACCAGCCGAGACGGTAAAGAAGGGCTGTCAGAGGAGCTTTGTCCATTTGTGCAGCTGCAGAGAGGCGTGTACCCACGTGACTGACGGAAGGCGAGAGGGAGCAAGAAGGGGGTGCCCAGCGATGCCGTAAGACGAGCGTCTTATCGACCACGGTTGACAGGATTGCTCGCAGCCTCGGAGCCCAGAATCACAGAAACGCACGAGCCTCGTTTTCCTGGGGGCTGGACACTGACCTACTTCTTATGGTCCATTCTCCTCCTGAGATATTTTCCCACTCTTGAACTGACATATTCTTTTCCAGAGCCCTCCAGGTAATGGGGCACAGGACACAAATGCTCACTAAAGAAAAGACATCTTTACTTCCTGCATGGTCAGTAATCACTCTTTGTTATTCTAAGGAATTGGGGTTTGAATGCCATCCTCTCAAAGGAGAGGCACAGAGCCAGGGAGGCCATACCTCCAGGTATGCAGAGTCCTGCTTTGCCCCAGCATCATTGTCCCAGCATCTTTATTAACAACGTCCCCACCCTTTCACTCTCACAGGTGCCCTAGTTTGAGCCCAAAGTCACAGGATCACCTCTCTTAGCTCGGTTTCACTCAGAAGCAGATGCTGAGCTGAGGATTCAGGTGCCAGTCATTCACTTGGGAAATGGGAAATGCAGGGAACTTGCTGCTGGGGACTCGAGAAGTAAGCCGGGAAAAAGAACCCAGCTACGGACGAGTGCACTTGCACAGTGCCACAGTGGAGGAAACGCTGCCCAAATGCTGCAAAATCCACCCGTCAGAATTGCCCTCCCCCCGCGGAGGCAAGGCAAGAGAGGTGGGGGGGTTCATGCACAAACTCGAACTCGTATGTCCAAGGGCTGCTTCTGGGGGCTGTTAATTCCCTACAACTTCCGGGTTTCCTCACCGGCAGAGCGGCCTCCTGTGATTCTGTGGGGAAAGATCTCTCAGGCACAGAGATGCAGATTCCACACTGGAAGGTCAGCAGGAGCCCACTGGAAAACTGAGGGAATGTGGGTGGGCACTGACAGCATACATCACCTTACCCGTAACTTTTCTCCATCATTCGCTACCATTCTGCCATATCCAAGTTCATTCACCAATAACTTCCTGCTCCTCAAATTCAGACATCTCACCAACCTTCTTACCGGCTTCACTGGTTCTCTCTCTCTCTCTCTCTCTCTCTTTTTTAACCACAGTTCAATCTCTCCTTCTTTAAACTCTTTGCTTCCCTGGCTTTTGTGACTCTGCTTTCTCTTGATTCTTTGATGCTTTAATTGTATGGACTAATTGTGACTAATCATTTATCCAAGACTCTCTCCTCTTCTTTCCCTTTTCTACATCTATGACTCCACACAGATAGCTCCCAAATGAATAATATTCTCTTAAATTCATGAACCACTTTAATCTGCACATACTCCCTTTATCTTTGGAGTCTTTTTGACTCCGAGTGTAGCACCCTTTTCGCTAGAGTTGCATCAGCGTTAGCTTCTCTCTGGAGACCCACTCCCACACCCTGTTGCCTGCTCAGTGTCTCCATGGACATGTCCTGCTCTAGTCTCAAAATCAGCATGCTCAGTGCTTGGTATCTCACTCTTTCTTTATGCTTATCCTCAGCCCTAGAACAACGGGCTTCTTCACTGTCCCCAAAGAAGTCTTGTGCCTCCACACTTTCCATGTGGACCCGTTTAGTACCTTCTGCCTAAGAGAGGGCGGCTTCCCCTCCTCTCTCCACCTATTGCGTTAGGCAAGACTATGTGTGCAAGTGACATGAGCTCCACTTGACCCCCATTGGAGAAAGGAGAGAGTGATTAGCTCAATGCGACCATAAGCTGCAGGGAAGGCAGGGGTGTGCTGAGGTGGAGGCTACTGGAACCACATTCCTGATGCCACCAGTAGTCTCTTGTCCTATCTCTCATCTCAGCTTCCTTTTCTCAGCCCAATCTCCTCCACAAAGCAGGACCCATGGCCACCACTGGTCTCATACAAGCAGGAATGGTTCCTTCTTTTAGTTCCAGTTCTTTTTTTCCCCCTAAAAATTCTAATTGGCTAGAATGAGTCCCATGCCCACTAACAGCCAAGGTGTAGGATGCTCTCACTGGCAACCTCATCCTGAATCAATCCCAAATGACTGGAATAGGGGAAGGAATGACCCCCCAAATAAAGGGGGGCATGTTCTCAGAAGAATAAGGGAGGGCTGCTGAGCAGATAAGACAGTTTTTATTACATAATTCTACCCTTTTCTGAAATCCCAATTCCTCCACCCCTCCAGCCTTTCTGAGATTCTAGCCCTATATCCTCTTTCCCTTTTCTGGATGGCCATCACACTTCCTGAGTATGCTGCATATTTCTCATTTCACACCAATTGTCTTACCTTGTCTTTGCTGTCCTGGAGAGGAATTGCTACTACAATATTTTGTTTTTTACCTGTTCACCTACTTATTATTTTCGGGTTATTGTTGGATTGCGGAACTGTGTTTTAGTTTACTTTTTACCCTGTAAGACACCCAATCATGAGATGTTACCCAGACTGGGCTCAAAAACAGTTTGTTTGACTTGGTTCTCTGTGGGTGGTCATCCATGTTGAACCCATATCAACCTGGGAGGTCTTGTGGAGAAAAAGTCCTATGCTGAGAGTCAGGGGGCCTGGCTTCTGATTCTCACGTGAGCCATGAGATGTTGGCCAAATCACAGCTCACTTTATTTCATGGATTTTCTGTCAGTGAAACGGTGACAATAAAACATGCCCTAACTCTTAGGATTGTTGCGGGAACACACTGGGAACAATAAAAAAGGAAAGTGCTCTATATAAATGCGAGTTGTTTGTTCACCCTAATGATTCAAAGAGAAAACCCTGATGTTACTGATAAGATATTATTTTCAGGTACATTTTTTCTACCAAATTTGCATTTACACAATTGTTTCTTCCCCTAGACCACTCCACTCCATCTGCTGGAAACATGAACCAGTGGTTAAGCCAACCATTTAATTAACTTGTAAAAGTTTTGTGGAACTTTAAAGAAAATCTAATAGTAAGCTTTGCTTTCCGAAACTTCTAATGGGAAAACTCATTTCCTTGGACCTCTTTGGGATCAAAGTTCCAAACTGGCAAATTATGACTTTACTGCCAGGTGGGTGTTGTTTTTCGTTTTTTGTTTTTATTTTCTGTTTTGTTTTGTTTTGGTCCTTTTGACAAAAGTTTAAATAAGTACATTTTGTAGTGAAGTATTAATGTAAATGCCTTTTTTAACATCAACCTTTTCTTTCTCCTATTGCTAAAAAGTCCAGGTTCTAATTCTCTTCTCTTCATCAAGCTGCAGATAAACAATTCAAATTTGCTTACCTTCTTGGTATGTACCAGACACAGTGGAGGGCACTGTGG
The DNA here is from genome assembly GCF_028749965.1 of Puma concolor. Lineage (NCBI taxonomy): Eukaryota > Metazoa > Chordata > Mammalia > Carnivora > Felidae > Puma > Puma concolor. Next base: position 25,674,911 of record NC_141675.1, on the reverse strand, counting down.
CTCCCAGGGCCCAATCCTTGCCCTTAAGGAGCATCAGCCAAATGGGGAAGCCAGATAGTAAGCAACTCTATAATTATCTACAGCTATGTATGTCTCAATTCTCTAAACTAGGGGGCTACATTCTGTAACAGACACCTCCAATATTCAGTGTCTTCGCCTAGTAAAAGTTTATTTTTCGCTCACACAAAGTCTGATGGGCATGTTCCTAGTCAAGTGGGTCTCTTCCACGTGGTGACATAGGGATACAGCCTCACTCAATCCTGTGAGGTCATCATCTTCAACTTTTGGCCTCCAAGGTCACCATGAAAGGGGATGATCATGTAGGCAAGGCACACTAATACATCAATCACACTGGTCCATCTTGTCACATGGTCCGACTTAGATGCTAGGCATCTGCTTTCCAGCCATAACTGCACTATGCAAGAGGAGTGCCTATCTTTGGTAGATAGTGAGCTGCCTTTGCCACATGTAGGTACTGTTTTGACAGTTGACAGAATTGAGGAGTTAAGGTACTTAACCAAGTTCACACTGCCTGTATGTGGAGAAACCAGAGCTGAACCCAGGTTTGTTTGATCCAAAGCCCATGGTCTCACTACTCTCTTATACTAGCTTCCTCACCATGACCATGTGACAGGCTCTAGGCCATGGTCAGGCTCTTTTTGCATGGTCTGCCCATTGGACCCATTTTTCTTGCTGTGGGCCAGTCTGGAAAGCTGATCTTGCTGCTGCCCCTCTTTCTGGCCTGATTTTCCTGATGATTCTTGGCTGCCACTGGAGGTCTGGCTAGTCTGCCATAACCCCCTCCTTCCCCAGATGCATTCGTGGCACTGAGTAAAGTTTCCGTCTTTGTGAGACAGAAAATAAACAGGATTAAAGCTTTCATAACTGATATTTGGAGAGGATAACAGCCAGTTTGCATACAGAACTTAAAGCGTGTTTGGATATAATATAGTTGATTATTTTATGATTCCCCTTCCCACAGGCTAGTAAATGGTTAGTGTTCAAGAACAGACAGGGCTCCAGGAGTTGGCATATAGGAAACCACTTTGAGTTTGAATAATGGAATCAATTCATTTTGTGAGCAAGAACAGGCAATAGGACACAAGCAACAGGACACACTTGTGTAGCAGACTCCCCACCTTTGAGGTTCAGATGGGCAAAATCCGAGAGCTGTGTTCGCATTCATTTGGTCTGAGTCAGACGTCTGTGAGAAATGTCAGCCCCATCCAACAAAACCCTGATTACCCTGAGTTCCAGTTGCTATGGCCATGTAACAAATTACCCTCAAACTTAGAAGCTTAAATAATCACTTATTATGCTCATAGATTCATGGGGTAGGTATTTGAATAGGGCACAGCAAGGATAGCTTAAATTTGTCTCTCAGTTTCTGGGGCCTCAGTTGGAAGACTCAGGGGCTGAGGGTTAGGACCATCTAAAAGCTCATTCACTCGAGCGTGTCTGGTGGTTGATTATGGCTCTTGGCTGAGGGTCTTAGTTCCTCTTCCCATGGGCCTCTCCATTCAGTCTCTCTATGGGGGCCAGTTTGGGCTTCCTCACAGGAGGGTGGCTGGTTCCCAGAGGAGATCATCCCGAGGGAGAGGGAGTGTCAAGCAAAAGCTATGTTGCCTTTTTCCATCTATCCTCAGCAGTCATGTAGCATTGTTTCTGTCACATGTTATTCATTCAGGCAGTCACAAAGTCCTGTCAAATTCAAGGTGGGGTGGGGGAGACTCTGCCTCTTGGTGGGGAGTGGCAAAGTTCTAGAAGAATGAATGGGACTGGAGACATTGCTGTGGCCATTTTTGGAAAAGCTGATCTGCCATGGCTTGCTTTTATTCTGATCAATAAATCTGACTTAAACGTTAGTTATCATATATTTGGTGCCCATGTACCAAGTACGTTGTATTCATTCAATCAAAGCCTGACCCCAACTCTGCAGAGTAGATCATGTTATCCTCTTTACTGATCAGGAAACTGAGGCCTTAAGAGGTTAACTAACTTACCCAAAGACACAGAGCTAGCTAATGGTACAGTCAAGTTGCAAGGCCAAGCCTGGCAGACTCCAAATCCCATACTCTTTCCCACAGATCCTATATGATTCCCGATGGGGATGAGTCACTCCTTTAATCAAAGGAAAGTTTGGCAGGGGAAGGCCAGAGTGGCGGAGACGGGGTAAAGGGAAGTTCAGACGCTTTGGATTAATGGTAATTTCCATGAAGGTGTTTGTTCTAATAGTCTCCACCTTCCAGAATCCACACATCCTCTGAGCCCATCAAGTCAACCCGATGTAATTTAACTCTTCCTGGTTTCCAAACAGCTGCGGTACGTTTACTGCAATTCTCCAGCATGTGTAAAATCTTTTTTTTTTTTAATTTTTTTTCTAACGTTTATTTATTTTTGGGACAGAGAGAGACAGAGCATGAATGGGGGAGGGTCAGAGAGAGAGGGAGACACAGAATCCGAAACAGGCTTCAGGCTCTGAGCTGTCAGCACAGAGCGTGATGCGGGGCTCGAACTCACGGACCGTGAGATCATGACCTGAGCCAGAGTCGAACGTTTAACCGACTGAGCCACCCAGGTGCCCCCAGCATGTGTAAAATCTTATACAAAGGCCAGAAGATGGCATAATGTCAGTGAAATCCACCCTCCTCCTGGTGGGCTGAGGAGAAATCCTGGAGGACTTTACTAGGACAACTCTTCCAAAGCAAGATGTTTTTGAGAATGTGTGCTGGAAATATTTGTATCTTTATTAGGGGGATGATTCCATGGGTGTGTGTGTTTGTAAAAGTCATTGGCCAGCTCTCTCAAAAGGTGTGTATTTTACTGATATATAAACTATACCTCAGCCACAATATCAACATGGCTGCAAAATAATAATTATGCCAGGATAACAGGCATAAGTGAGCTCTGACCTGAGCGAACTGATACAAATGGTCATCCTCATCATTACCAGTTCCTGAGATGGTCTCATAATCAAGCTGTTGTGCGTGCTCAGAAGTGATTGACTTTCAGTGGTGCCTGAGTGGCTCAGTTAAGCATCTGACTTTGACTCAGGTCATGATCTGACAGTTTATGGGTTTGAGCCCCACATCAGGCTCTCTGCTGTCAGCACGGAGCCCGATTCACATCTTCTGTTCCCCTCTCTCTGCCCCTCCCCCTGCCTCTCCCAGAAATAAATAAACATTTAAAAAAAGAAGAAGAAGTGATTGATTTTCCGAGCCCAGATCCTGTCACGTTGCATCTTTGGATCCTCTTTCATAGTAAACGCACACGCTCACACAACTTGCACTCACACACGCTCACATTCATAACACAATTTATATTCGTGCATGTGGACACTCACACGCTTTTGCTTACACAAGCTTATGTTTACACACTCACACACCTAACACACACTCACACAACTTCAAGGCACACATTCACGCCCACACTCAATGTGCATTCACTCACATTCACATAAGCTGCACTTACAAACAAATACACTGCTGTTTACGCCCACTCAACACATACACACACACACACATTCCCACTTATACACTCACGTTTACATTCAGTTACACTTACCCTCACACATGCTTATGCATTCACATCCCCACTCACATACATGCTTACACTCCTGTGACTTACACTCACACATGCACCTGCAGCCCCCCAGACACATTCAGACACTTACACACACATACTTTATCTCCATTCTCTGAGGAGGACTTTGCTGGAATTAGAATGGAACCTGTTAGAACTTTTTCCCCTTAATTTTACTGCATGGGCTGTTTGGGGATCTTATCATTGTTGTATTATTTCTCCTGTGCTTATTTGTGTTTTTCTTCAAAAGATCCTCTGGGCTTTTTGTTGCAAAATAAAAAGTTTGAAGTTATAATACGCACTTGAATATTACACACAAAGTTTGCAAAAACACAATAGAGATTCTTGTGAAGGCTGATAATTTTTTTTTAATTTTTTTTTAATGTTTATTTATTTTTGAGATAGAGAGAGACAGAGCATGAACAGGGGAGGGGCAGAGAGAGAGGGAGACACAGAATCTGAAACAGGCTCCAGGCTCTGAGCTGTCAGCACAGAGCCCGATGTGGGGCTCGAACTCACAGACTGTGAGATCATGACCTGAGCCGAAGTCGGACGCTTAACCGACCAAGCCACCCAGGCGCCCCCAGGCTGATAATTTTAAAAACAAACAAAAAACCTGTAATCAATCAAAAACTCCAATATTCATAATTTGATACCCTTTCAGTGCATATACCTTGTATGTTTTACACGGGGCGTCTAAAGTTGGTGATTTTGATATCAGGGACTGAGAATTTTCTAAACTTAAAACTCCTCAAGCTTTGGCCTAACAAGCCAGTCCCCGGCAGCTGGAGGCCTTAGAGACCAAGGTCTGTCTGGGACCTTTTGTGTCACTAAATGTGCTCCTAGTGGCGGCCGCCCTAGTGGTACCTTGGTTGATTACAGAGTTCCGGGCTGAATTCCTGGGGCCCAGCTGAGCTGGGCAGTGTGTGTCTGGAGCCTAGGGAGCTTGCACAGACATGGGCATGAAATAGGTAAGTAACAAGCCAGGAAAATAAAGGCCTCAGAGAGCTGAGGCTGGGGTTTGGCCAGTGGGGGGTGGGGGGTGGGGGGTGGGTGGGGGGGTGCTGTTGACAGTGCACTAGCAGAGTTGGTGATGATTCAGGACAGGCTTTTCAGTCTGTTTACGTCTCTTGCCACCCAATAAACAAGGAAGGCTTTAAGATCTCCTCGTCCTCTTGCAAGGCAGGCAGAGAGGACACAGGGGAGAGAGGCAGGTGTTCAGCTGCTCAGGCAGCACAAGGCATTCCCAGTAAACCAGGAGCAGGCATTTCACAACTCACTCGGGAAAAGAGGGCAAACTCCCTCAATGTCGCAAGAACAAAGGCAGAGCTAAAGCTACGAATACAGGTGATGAAGCTCTGTGCCTTCAGGTTGGAACCATGAGCAATCGGAAGCTGGAGAGAGTAGGAATCTCAGTGTAAAAGCTAAAATATCCAGGGCACTTTTGTTCAAGAAAGCATCCTTCCCACTGCCTGAAATGTGGAAGGCATGACACACAAAGGGGGATCAGTGAGGATTGCAGAACCAGGTGATAAAAGAAGGGGAAAGATAGGATCAGGACACAGACGTTCTTGCCCACTCCCCAGTGAGGATTCCTTTGACTCATAGTCAGGAGAGATTGGAAATTCATACCACAATCACACAGTAAATCAATTGCCTCTGATTTACATTTTTCTTTCCCCAGTCTCTCTTTCTGACTTTCTTTTTATCATTTGCGCTAGGATGAATATGTGTCATTGGGCCCTAAAGAGAAACCCTTGGGCCTCCTTTGCTCGCTAGGAATATCAGAAAGACCAGAGTTTGTATCTAACCACCTTCTAAGCTTGCCTATCTGGGAGCTGCTTGCTGATCTCATCCTGCCATTTCCTTTCATGACAGATTGTCCTATGAGAGTGGAATCGGAGCTGTTTTTGGAGTCTATTTGCCTCATAAATGGTTGGGTTAAGACTGATAGACTCAGCCACCCCTTAAGAAGAAAAAACATCCTTTATTCTCTGTCAGAAGGGCTCCCCAAGCCTTAAAGGGTCTGAGCTCCCAAAGGCCAGCTGTGTTTTTCCACTCACATATACTGCTCATTACCAGGGTATAAGTAGATCCAAAGAGCCATGGCCTCAAAAGGACAAAACTACCATTTCCTTCTGTTTCCCCTTTTAGGGTCAAAGCCAGTTCATGAATTCTCTCTCAACTATATTTTTGGGTTTGGGGCCAATGGGCCTAGGCCAAGATCCCTTTTTCTAAATTCAAAGATTTGAATTTTGTGGGACGGAGCGCTGGTGAAGGTGGGGGGGTGGGTCTCTCTCTCTCTCTTTCTCTCAAAAATAAGTAAACATTTTTCAAAAAGGTGTTTTTTCCATTATAGGGGTGTCCCCGGCTTACATGCTCGTAGCAAAGAGTGGCCCAGAAGACTTGCCCAATTGTGACGTGACAGCTTCTTTTTCTGAGGAAGACGGGGAGAAAACCCTGGTGGGCAGCCCCACCATCCGTTCTTAGTAAACCGCAAGCTTTAGTTAACTCGATTTTTAGTTACTACAATAAAATACATGTAGTTTCCACTTCATCTCCTGGATTCAGACGTCCCTTGTCAGACCTACACTTGTCCCAAGGAAGTTCCTAATAAGTGAACGTCTTTAGATATCAAAGATAGGAGGCCTGAGAAGGATGAGCCTAATGGATAATTGTGCAGTGAGGAGTCTGGTGCCCTAGGTGGAAAACAGTCTCTTCCACAACCCCCCTCCACCCTTGGTTGAACCTGCACACAGGCCAGCTTTCCTGTTGTGACTTCCATTCACTGATTGCCTCTATGTATCAGGCACCATACGAGGTGCTTCACATAAGTCATTTCAATGTTATTCTTAACAATAATGGCGTAAGGACCGCAGTTTTATCCCTATTGTAAAGATGAGGACGCTGAAGCTCAGAGAGGAATGGTAACTCACCTGAGGTCACACAGCTAAGAAGTAGGCAAGTCCCTACACATACAGCTGTGCCTGTCTCATTTTTTAGTTCACTCAAACACAGAATGAAACACCCAACAAGGATGTTTTCAACTCAGTCAGGTACTTGGAACAATAACGTATTTTTTCTGCCAAAAGCCTGGCATGCCAGCAGAGTCTCCTTGTAAAAGACAGAAAGATAAGAAAGATAAGGAGCTAACGTTAGTGTGAATTTTCAGTGTCCAGTTAAATCCAACAGTGATTTTCTGACTCTCTCTCTCTCTCTCTTTCTATATATATATATATATATATATATATATATATATGCATATTTTTTTTTTTTTCTGTGACTGGAAATCAAGTCATTCAGGAGTCGTTCCCAGTGGAAAGATCTTATTCATTTGGATCCAGGAGTGTCCCTTCAAAATAATATAAAGGAAAGCCTGGTTTGGAAAAAGTCTATGTTTTTCTATTAATTCCTATTGTAAAACAAATATCTAAAGAGCTTTCTATTAGCAACGTGTATAGTTAAAAGAGCTTCCATCTTGGGGCCCTGGGTGGCTCAGGCAGTTAAATGTCTGACTCTTGATTTTGTCTCAGGTCATGATCCCAGGGTCGTGAGATCAAGCCCTGCATTGAGCTTTGCACTGAGCACGGAGGCTGCTTGAGATTCTCTCTCTTCTTCTCTTTTTGTCCCTCCCGTTCGTACTCTCTCTCTCTCTCTCTCAAAAATAAGTAAATAAACATTAAAAAAAAAAAAAGAGCTTCTGTCTCGTAGCGAAGCCACAGGTTTTCCCGGGAAGCTAAGGAAAGGAGGCGTCTGCCAAGACTGATGCTTTGAAACAAGGTCACCCTGAAGCAAGGGCTGATGGGTAAGGGAGGCAGACATGGGAGGGTCTTGGGAAGCTGGGAAACACGGGGCTGCTTCTACTCCCAGCTTGGCAGCCATTCAGATCTGGGCCATGCTTCAAGAGAGGGGAACAGAGAAGGCCATAGCACCTTCGAAGTGAAATCAAATATTAGACGGCTGACCCTGAGGGAAAGCTGAAGAAAGTCAGAAAGCTGACTGTATGGAGGGAGTGAGGGAGGGGGGAAGAGAAACAGTGGGTAAGGGGACGCAATAAGGAAAATTGCTCCTGTGGATGCACCCATGGGAGCCTAAGGCTGTGCTGCCGTGACTCCTCCGAGATGTGTAGTGCAGGCCACCAGGCTGGGAGAGAAACCACACCCAGAGACCAAGGCGTTGCCCCATACCACTTACTTCTTGATACTATGAACAGGTTGTAGCTATTATTTCTTTTTGGCAAGTGCCCGGGGTTATCTGTGTCAATCCTGCAGGGCCAAACCGAAGCCTGCATCTGGGCATTTTGTGGTGCCGTGTTTGCAGTGTTTGAGGAGGGGGGGAATGGAGAGGGAGGTGCAGGGAAGGGGGGGGGATCAGATTTGAGAGCTGAGGCCCCTGAAGCCAATGGGTCACTAGGAACAGGAGCCTGAAAGCTTTCTGCAGGGCCTCCTTGGCTGTCTGGCCTAGACTTGGTCTCTCTTTGTTCCTCTCCAAGGAGAGGAAGGAGATGGAGGGAACAGAAGTACAGGGGCCTGTCAGGAGGGTGGCATGGGCCCTAGGAAGGGTGGGAAGGCCCTGAGGGGTAGCAAAGGAGACCAGAGATAGGGCTGTTTCCTTAGCAACTACTTTGCTGTAGCAACTTGCAGAACAGTCTCCCTGCCTTTCTATTTCCCTGAAGAGCTTGATAAGCCTTATCCAGTATGTCAGGGGAAAGCTGCGCTAATGATTTTGTTTTGCCAAAGATTTCACGCAGTGACTCCCCTGGAGCTGGGAAGGAAAGGGCAGGTTGGACCTGGTTTGATAATGGGCACCTGGGACAGCAGAATAAAGGTAACCGCGAGTATGGGAGAGGAAGATATATATGGAGTGCATTTCACGAGCCACCAGAAAAAGGAGAAGCCTTGTATCCTCAGGTCATTTTGTTGCCAATTTTTCATAGTTTGCTACATTCAGAAAAGTACTCAAACCTGTTGAATCTTCATCCATGCATCAGTCCTGGAATGATTTCTTCATTTATGGATTCATTCAAATTATTGACGAAGTACCTCTTATGTGCTGGTAATTTACCAACTGCTGTGGATATTGTTAATCATAAAACCCAACATCTATTAAGTACTTTATTTTCCCCCATTCTACAGACAGGGAAACTGAGGAACAGAGTCGTTATGGAAGATGACAGTGAATGTGGTCGATCTCCTCCTGGCCTCAGGGAGCTCGTGTTCCAGTAGGAGAGATAGACATCGAACAAATAATTACACAATTATTTGATTATAACTGTGGTGAATGTTAAAGAGGAATTAGGAGTTTGTCACAGTCTGGGGAAAAGATACAAAAAGAGACTGGGGCATGGCTTCAAAGAGCCTAGAGACAAGGTCAGGACTAGAAAGAGGCAAGAAAGGCACTGAGGGCTGGAAGTTAAAGGTCACACTCACAGGTGCCCCGGTATCTCTCCTTCTCCATGCTAGTCTTGGCCTTGCCCCCAGATAAGGTGTGGGAGATAAGGGATGCTTTTTTGAGAGCTACTTGGGGTAAGTGTCTGGCTTCGAGGTTGTCCACGAAGTTAGGGAGCAGGAATAACTTTAGGGCGACAGCTTTGAGAAGGTGAGAGGGAGGTGTTGCCTTTAGACGGGAGCAGGGATACTTCATCCATCTTAGCAGGAGGGAGAGTAGAGGTTTGGGGTCAGACACAGGTGGATTGACAGATTTGGTAGTAGGAAGGTGGGAGAGTTTCTGACTGATTTCTTTTTGTTCATCAAAATATCAGACAAGATACTCATCTGGAAATAAAGCCAGAGGAGGGGATGTGGGCAGTTTGAGGACAGAAAAGAAAGTCCATGAGGGTCATGTTCAAGAATGGCAGGGCATCTGTTGGCAGGTGGGACAAGCTATCCAGATAAGGCCCACGTAAGGTTGCAGTCACCGTGAATTTAATGTGAGACCCGTTGGCACAGTTGTGCATTTTCCTTCAGCGGGAGCTGCTACTCAGAGGTCTGGAGTGGGTGGAGGGTGAATTCAACCTGAGCTGGGATTAACCGGGTGAGCTGGGACTTAACCAGGTGAGCATGTGGCAGGGAGAGAGGATAAGGGAGTCGGGGGAGGTTGCCAGGCAGTGAGTGGAAAGACGGATCACAGAATGTAATTTGGAGAAACAGGAGGGTAGACTCTTGAGGGGGTAACGGATAAAGAAACCATCACTTCTGGACTGAAAGTCTCCATGGAGAAGCAGGGTTGGTAGGTTGGAATGACTTGTCTGAGTAAGTGAGCAGGAAGGTTTCTGAGGTGGTGCTTTTGTCAGTGGTGATGAGGTCAGAATGACTATGGACAAGGGTGACTGGGGGCAGGGCATTAGAGAAAAGGATAAATGGAGGTGAGAAATGAAGACGAGTCATCCACATATGTATTTGAAGTTGTGGTTACAGAGCCTGAGTGGAGAGAAAGATAGGGGGCCAAGTGCTGGAAAATTCCATGATTAAGGGATGATCCTTAGGGATTATGAGATTACAGGGCCAGAGAGAGGTTGGGAAGATCTAATTTGGAAGCATGAGCTTCAGAGGAACCTGGGTTTTGCAGGGAGTGTTATGCCCAGAATTCGTGATCCCCAAAGACCACCAGGGAGCCGAGTCCAATGCAAAAGCAAAGAGCCTTTATTCGAGCTAGCTCGAGTTCAATCCCCTACCTGCACTGATGCAGCGGTGAGATGCCGGGGGTGGGGTGGGGGGAGTGGGTTTCAAAAGCACAAAGGTTTTATAGGGATCATGGCCTTAGCCGATTGGCTGGGGAAGGGTCGTGGCCTCAGCTGATTGGCTTGCTAGCCGATTGGCTGGGGAAAGGTCAGAGTCCCATCACGAAGGTTGCCGGGCCTGGTTTGATCGGGAAGTTTGAATGGGTGAGTGGGAAGTTACTCAAGGGGAGGAGGCGTGGTCTGAGGTTTGAGCGGGAACTTCTTTCTGCGGCCATGTCGGGGACATAGTCACTCAAGATAGAGGATACAGAACAAGATGGAGTCGGCCAGCCTAGGTCTGCTCTTTCAGTAGAAGAATGGAAAATGGCTTGGAAGTGGTAATTATGGAGCAAAGGAGGATAATTGTGAGAGAACAAACCAGCCTCCACTTGGTAGGGCTCAGGGGGAGGTGGTGTCTTCAGAACAGACCCAGTTTCCAGAGTTAGGACAAGAGGTGAAGGGAAGGCTCAGAGAAGATGGCAAAGCTCTAGAAGATTTTAGCGATGGCGGAATGTGAAACCCGAAGGGCCCAGTGGAAGTGTCTGAGGGAGAGCAGTGTCAAAGATTGGGGTGGGCCAGTGCATGCTCAGAGCAGTGGTGGGGAGAGTGGTCCGGGGGTAACAGCTGCGCTGGGAGACTGAGACATCTGATGGTCTGTAAAATGGAGACAAGCTTTCTGGAGGTCAGGAAGCAAGCATGCTAATAGCTATGCCAGTAATAATTTATGTATTTTAAAAAGTGGTTTCTTTTTATAATCCTTTGATTACAAATGATGGTAGAAAGCATTGTATCTTGAACTCACCTTGGGTTATGGTTTTCTTGAAATTGCTCAACTGTGCCCTTTTTGTGGATTTCACCAAATGACAAAGTTTCTTGGCCTCTGTCCCTCCAAGACTCGCACCATCAGGATGAGCATAGGGAATAAGTAGGGAGCATTGAGTTTGCAGCTCTTTGTGGAAGTTACCTCATCCAGGGCATGACTCTCTTTCAAAACCCACCAAAGATGTCAGCCTAGATCTTTAGGCCATGTTGCTAACGAGAAGTAGCATTCCAGGGTGTGGAAGTTCCAGGAGAATGAGCTGGTGGAAGTGATCTGACCAGAGTAGTCACAGCCATGCTCCAACATTCTCTTCCCCTGCCCAAAGTCACTTTTCCAAAACAATTTTTTTTTTAACAGGAAGAGGAGGAAACTGTGGAGGAATTTTACATTCAGGATCTCAAGCAAATTTTTATTATTTTCTGATTCTTCCCCCTTATCTCTACAATTGACACATTTATCTTAGGGACAGGGAGTCTTTTATTTTGGGAGTTCTGTCCTATAGTAAAGGCTCTATATTGGAAGTACAAGTGGAAGAGATCTTGTAGGACCCAAGGTGAGTTTTTCCAGGGCAGCAGCTAGTATGCTAAGGCAGGCAACTTGGTGTGGGACCATGAACCGTTGCCAACTTACTAGTGTAAAGATCATACATGGGAAAGAAAATAGATAAAGTCGTAGAAACTCCAAATGCATGAATATATAAGAATCCGATAGGGGTGCCTGGGTGGCTTGGTCAGTTAAGCGTCCGACTTCGGCTCAGGTCATGATCTCACAGTCCGTGAGTTCGAGCCCCGCGTCGGGCTCTGTGCGGACAGCTCAGAGCCTGGAGCCTGTTTCAGATTCTGTGTCTCCCTCTCTCTCTGCCCCTCCCCTGTTCATGCTCTGTCTCTCTCTGTCTCAAAAATAAATAAACATTAAAAAAAAAAAAAGAATTCGATACATTGGGCCCAGAAGGAGCACCCAGACCCAGCCTAACACCCTCAGAGCCTTCCACCATCAGCTATTTGTTGAATATCCACAGGAAAGAAAATGCAGAGATGAGTATAGTATGCAAGATCCTTGACTGAGTGTCTTGGAGAGACATTCGCAGAGTTCACCGGGTTTTATGGTGTCGTTAATCAGAGTGATCCCAGTGAGTGATTATGCCTGGTGCTCATGAGTATATATGCATGTGCTCACATGCGCATGCGCGCGCACACACACACACACACACACACACACACACACACACTTGTCAAAACACTAGAGGCAAATCCTGCCAAATTTGTGACTCATTTAGCTTGAGCTCCTGGTCTAATCATAGCTTGGTTTTGTGATGACATTGCAAACAGGGAGCTAAAATAAGATCAAGCACAGGTCTGATCATCTATAATTTTAATAACAGCAAACTTTGAGTTTGCACACTTGGAGTTTACGTGCCTGTGGAAGGAGGAGAGAGAATATAAGAGGGAACTAGTTTTAACAAATCTCTGACTAGGCTTTAGCACCTTACAGTTGACAGAAATCTTCCATCCAGATTCTCCTTTTGATCCTCACCGCATCCCTACAAGGTAGATAAATCCCACGTCCTCTTTCTGGAGGAAGAAACTGAGGTACTAAGAGTTTGAATCTCTGCAGATCCAGGGGAAGGTCTGATGTCTTCAAGTTCATTCACTTCCTCCCTCTTCACCCTCAATAATGAAAAAGTCAAGTACAATTAATTCTTTAAAGGCAGCGACCCAACCTTCTACCTTGGAAAATTTCCTTGAAAGGGTGTTGCACAAATCAATAAATTTTGCCTAACCTGTTTACACAAATGCCATTGCCAGCTGTTAGAGATTCTCATTTGTTGTTGGGAACATGCAGATGATAGGCTGTGGACCAGACCTGAATGCTCAGCAGACCCTACAAGATACTTTATTTTCTAGAACATGCTAAGAAGGGGTTAATTGCTAAATGTTCAAAGAAATTTAAGCCAGCTGAAACAGCTACTAAGTCAGCCGTAAAACGAAATGGCTGTTTTTGCCAACTGTGCCCTGACTTGATGAACTTGATGTGCCTTTCCCCAGAGCAGCCGGTCCATTTGGAATGATCCCCAATTCTTGGGGGGAGAATGTGGTGTGTCGGTGCCTTGCTACAGCATGTGCATCACTAAGGGCATGTCTCCAGTGCTCTCGGCTGTCCATTTGGCTTCCTGAGACAGTTCAACCCTTCAGCTGCACAGACATTGCCATGGGCCATCCTGGGAACCGACCCATCTTGGATAAAGACAAGTCTTGCTGTGGGTTGGAAGTAATTTAAATTAAAAGCTGCCCTGTGGGGGAAACCCTGTGAGTCCTCCCCAGATAGAAAGGCATCTTTTAAATTTGTGACCTCTTTCTCGGTGACTGGCTCCCCCCCCCCCTTTTTTTTCTTGCTTGTCTTCGTTCCATCCTAGCCCTAGGGGTAGGCCACCACCACTTCTGCATTCCAGCCATAGAAAGGGGGAAGGGAGAAGAGTCACGGGGAAGGGCTAGACAGTTAAGGTGGGGCTTGGGGGAGCCGGGGTACAGAAGGGGACCTGAAGCTGTAGCCCATCACCTTGACGGAAGAAGCCCAGCAGAGGCGAGGGAAGGGGGGCTGGGTGGCGCTCAGATGCATGGCTTACGCCAACAATGGGCGGCAGGCAGCCAGACTCTGCCGGAGCTCTCCCGGTGCTCCGTCAGGAAGCTGCAACACCCTGGCAGCCATAGACAAAATGAGCAAGACTGTGTTCCAATAAAACTTTAATTGCAAAAACAGACAGCTAGCCCACAGGCTGTAGTTTGTTGACTGACCCCTGTTCTAGAAGAACATGTACGATGAGAGATGTAGCAGCTGTTTTTGAAAAACAGAATCTGCTGCAGTCCATCCCCTGCCCAGAAGGAAACATAATTCCTTCATATCATATTAATGTCATGGGTCTTGGAAAATTCCTCTGAGTAGGACAGAGATCAGGCTGGCTCCCAGGACCTTGGGAAAGTTGAATGGCTTTTTGACATTTTAGCACACCAAGGAGACCTCCCAGTCCAGCTGAAATCTTATCTAGGCCTATAAAACTGTTCTGTTCCCCGCTCCCTTCCCGTAGCCATGGCAGCACACATCCTAGGCCATTATCAGGAGAGACAGAAGGAGCCTGTGCTACCTTTGCTCCCAGTTTGGTGACCTTCATCTTTGGGGTCTCCGGAGTCCGCTCTTCCTCCCTGGGGCCCCAGGCATCCTGTCCCCTCCACCTGCCAGCCAAGAGCCCTGGATCTGGAGCTGGCCACCAATATCTTGCCACCAACAGGATCGCTTGCATCCTCCCCCAAGTGCAGGACCAGACAAATACCAAAGCTGCAGGAAGGTCAAGGTGAAATATTTGAAGACTAAACAGCAATGTGGACCTTCACCAGCTTGTTGGGGAACGCCAGGCTCCAGTCTCTCGTCAATCTTGTCTAACCTAGACACAAAAGGGGTCAGAGAGTGGCCAACACAGCAGCCCCCAGGACTCTGGGGGCAGCCCTGGCTGCGTTGCTCTGGCTCCTGGTTGCCACCCCGTGCTCCCCCTTAGGGCTTCTCACACAGCCATCTTCTGGAGCCGAACACTCCGCTCCGATCCACTGCCTCAGTTAAGCCAAGAAAGGAAATGTCGTAGTTTCCTCCCTCGCCATCTGTCTCAAATGCTGCTTTCGTTCTGTTTTCTATATTCTCCTTCTCCCACCCTTCCTCCCTCTTTTGCCCCAGCACTTACACACGCACACATTCCCTCTTTTCACACATCTCTCACCCAGAATGAGTAGAATCAGAGGCCCGAAGCCCGCAGCTAAACCCGCATTAACACACAGGAACTGATGATTTTTTTTTTTTTTTAAATCTCCAATGTTGAGTTGTTTTACTGCTGAGCACAGACAACAAACAGCAATTGCCACTCCCTATAAACTTGGGGGTTTGTCTACTTTCCTGTGGTTTTTCTGAGCCTTTTCCCCTCCTACAGAAGTTTCTGTGACAAACTGACTTCTTTATTTGACTAAATATGTTTTTCTCCTACATCCGATTATCCTGGAAAATATATGCAGAGTGGAAAAGACCATGCAGTTCCCTCCCATCTAGGTCTGTGTGTGAATGGGTCCAGGAAGAATGAAGACAAAACTGCGATTTCCTTTTATGTGGGCTCTTGGCACAGGGACTTACAGGTATGGGACCTGGATCTTGGACACAGATCTATTACAAGTCAGACACCTATGGATGTCTGGTAACAACCCGTGGTAACAACCACCATGCCTCTTGGGGGACCCCCACTTCCCCTCAGTCGATTCCACCCCCAGATGGCAAAGACTTATTGAAGCATTTTGGCTCAGGCCTGGCGAGCAGGCACTGATGATGGACCGGCAGGACGAGACGCCTCTCTTCCAGCAGATGGGTGGGACCTGGCGTGATACAGAAGTTCAGATTGGTGACTCCTCCACTCTGTGCTCTCCGGGGATGCTGTTGCCTGGAGCAGTCGGAGGCGTGCATCTGTTGGGGGAACCAAAATGTTTAATTACTGGGGCATCTCTGGCAGCAGCTAATCACGGTGATACTCTGCCACGCTGGCTTGTGGAAGGTCCCAAAGGCTGTTGGCCAGGCATCAACCCTTTAGATAATGTGTTAATCTGGGTTCTCCTGAGAAACAGATATATACCAGATCTCTCTCTGTCTCTCTCTCTATCATCTCTGTCTGTCTCTGTCTCTATTATCTATCATCTATCTATCTAATCTATCTATCTACCTCTATCTATCTTCTTCCAATATAGAAGGAATTGACTTATATGATTACAGAGACTGAGAGGTCCCAAGAGCAGCAGTCAGCAGGCTAGAGACCCAGGAGACCCAGTGGTGTTAGTTCCAGCCTGAGTCTGAATCCAAAGGCAGGAGAAGACCAATGTCCCAGCTTGAAACAGTCAGAGAGAAGTCCCTCTTGCCCAGACTTTTTGTTTTATTCAGGTCTTCAGTTGTTTGGGTGAGGGCCACCCACATTAAGGAGGGCAATCTGCTATCCTCGACCCACTGATTCAAATGTTAAGCTCATATAGAAATACCCTCACAGACAGACACACCCACGATAATGTTTACCCAAATATCCGGGCACCCCATGGCCCAGTAAAGGTGACATAAAGGTAACCATCCCAGTCGCTGAACTGAGGGAGTATCTTAGGGGAAAGCTGGGATTTCCTGGATGGTGGTGGGCACTTGGGAGCTGGAGATGGTGATGACTTACCGGCTGGTTCGGAAGGATTTTGATATTTTAACAGATGCTTTGACCGTATTGTGTTTCAACTAACAACAGGGCTGCCTGAACATGCTTGTGTGCATCAGGCCAGGTCAGTGGTTATGAATTTTCCTGCCCACTACGTAGCAATTCCCAGAACATCTTGGAAGCTCCAATACATGACTTAGGCTTAGTTAATTTAAGCCATCCATAGCTGAAAGGAGACATGTAAAAAGCAAATATGGCAGAGGATTGATTTGGGCAGCAGTGGTCGGAATTGCCCATTTCCCTGGGCTCAGTGATGGCATCTAGTGGCAGAGGTGACAGCTGTGCTGAGTGTCTACCACGGGGCAGGTGTGGTTCTAACTATTCTCACACCTGTCATGTCCTTGGGCCCTGCAGTCAAACTGAAGCCTGAATCCTCACTATGGTTTGGTCTTGGGCAAGTTTCTTAATGTCTATAAGCCTCAGCTCTGTGCTGTGAAAAACTGCCGTAGTGATTGATGATGCCTACTTCATGGAGAGTCATAGGCAGAAATGAGAATTCGGACCAGAAAAAAAGTTCAGTCTGGGCCCTTCTGGGAGGTCATCAGAATATCCCACCAGACTTGCCAGAGCTCCAGTCTGACACTAATTATGTCGTCTGAGTCCAGGAACAGGGAACTCAGGAGAGTGGACACCAATCTGTGAATATTGGGAAGGTGTTATCTTTGATAATGAAGGGTTATTCTGGAACTTATTTCAACTTCCTTTGAGTTTGGCTCGTATGAAACTCCGTTCCTAGCTCATGGTCATCTCCGGGTGTTCTAACAAAATTGAACTTCTGAACCTTCAAAGTTTATTTTATTTTATTTATTTTTAATTAAAAAAATTTTTTTTAACGTTTATTTATTTTTGAGACAGGGAGAGACAGAGCATGAATGGGGGAGGGTCAGAGAGAGAGGGAGACACAGAATCTGAAACAAGCTCCAGGCTCTGAGCTGTCAGCCCAGAGCCCGACACGGGGCTTGAACTCACGGACTGCGAGATCATGACCTGAGCCAAAGTCGGACGCTTAACCGACTGAGCCACCCAGGCGCCCCTGAACCTTTGAAGTTTAGAAACAATGGAGCAAGATGCCCTCTAGAACATATGGCTCATTTCCTGAAACCAGCTTGAGGGGCCAGCTCCCGCTGGAAGGTGTCTGCCTCCCTTTACCTCCTCTTCCTCTTCCTCCTCTCTTCTCTCTTGCTACATCTCACCCCTTCTTTCTTCTTCATCTTCTTTATCCTCCCTTTTTTCCTTTCAGTTCTATCTTACCATTGTGAGCATTTATTGTCTCTTGTTCCTCTTCTTCTATTGCTTCTCTTTCCTCCTACTTTTTCTCTCTCCCCCTCCTTTTCTGTCTCTTGCTGTTTTTGTCTCCCCACACACGTGCACACAAACACCAGTTGCTAATTGTCACCTGCACCTTCTGCTTTCAACAAACCAGAAGATGCAGGCAAAGACAAACTGCAGAAAAATTGTGTATAGATGCCATTCACTTTACAAATACTGAAGATTACTTCATACTTTTTTTCCAAGAGGACTTTGAGAAATGAAAGGCATGAGATATGATTATCTTTTAAAAAATTTGTTTTAATGAGATACAGAGTGTGAGCAGGGGAGGGGCAGAGAGAGAGGGAGACACAGAATCCGAAGCAGGATCCAGGCTCTGAGCTGTCAGCACAGAGCCCAACGTGGGGCTTGAACCCACGAACCATGAAATCATGACCTGAGCTGAAGTTGGATGCTTATTCAACTGAGCCACCCAGGCACCCCGCGATATGATTATCTTGATGATTGTTAGCGTTTGTAATCATGGCTCACCTCACTTTGGCACACCCTGACATTTCACTAGAATCTCCATACATCACCAACGCCACCCTGGACCCCCAAATTAAAACCATTCCTTAATGAGAGTTCAAGAAGGGAGACAATGGACGGAATTTCAGGTCACTAAGCCATGGAGATGTGTGTAGAAGGTACACAGCTATTTATAGCCCCTGTTTTACCCCCTGAGGGACTTTTGGGGGGGGCTCTTTGGAGTATAATAGTCATTGGCGCATTCTACCATGGCAAACTTTGCAAGGAGTTTGGTGAGCCTGGAGAATTCTGTGTGATGGAGGGGAGCCCCAAGCAGCCGTAGAAACAACAACTGCCATTTTTACAACACTGTTAGATCTCAAAACATGTTCATCTAATGACCTTGGAAAGTCTGCCTCTGCAGGGGCAGATGGGGAAACTGAGGCTCAGAGGGGTTAAGTTTTTCAGCCAAGGCCATTTAGGACACTGATAAGGGATGAAACACAAACCTACTTCTTCAAATTCCAAATATTCTTTTTTTTTTTTAACATTTTATTTTTAAGTAAACCCAACGTGGTTTCAAACCCATAGCCCTGAGATCAAGAGATGCATGCTCCACCAACTGAGCCAGCCAGGTGCCCCACCCCCACCCCCGGTGCTAAATATCCTTATAATACTTCTTCAAGTATGTTACTTGAGATTAGCCCAAAGGTATATCCCAAGCAGTGGAAGTCACATTTCTTCAGCTATACAAGCACAATTTGATGACAGTTATTCACCCCATCTCCAGCAGCTGAGGCCCTCTGATTCCTCTGTAGAGAACATAGAAACACCAAGGTGTCAGAGAGTAAGGACTCAGTGACTGTCTCGTATAGGCCTGAGGAAAGAGACCTGAGTCTCAAGCACAGTGCTGTGTGGTCACTCATCAGACCTCCCTCCCAGGCTGAGTGAAATAGCCCTCATTCTCCTCTTGCTCTGATTGTAAATTTGCCTATCTTGGGACAAACTTAGCTCCTCAGGCAGGAGTATTGAGAAAGTGGAAACCCTCATTATGAGCTAGAAACTATCCAATCCCTGACCTGGGGAGCTTCTCCTTGCTGGAAATGCATGGGTTTGGTTTATATCACTGTCTTTCTGCATCTGGTTAATTCAGGAGCACTGACACAGTTGGGCTTCTAAAATTTAGCGAGGCTGAAGACCACTCATTGACCAGTGGCAAGATGGAATAGGCTGGTACATCCTGGGGGCCTGCCAGCAGTCAGCAGGCAGGCCTGCAGGCAGCCTGGCTTTACCACACCCTTTTGCGACAGCGTTTATAACTGCAACAATCTGGAAGCATTAGAAATGCTAGGGATGAAGCAAACTGTGGTAGAGATGGGCTGAGTTCACAGGAGACCCCCAGAGAGGAGAAGATGAAGGAGGTGCTATGTAGACAGGACCTTTGACTGTTATGACAACTGTGAAGCAGCATGAAACGTGTCTGACATGGTGCTAAATAGAAAAAAAAATCAGAGCCTGAAATGATAATGGCACATAATTAAACACCGCTAAAAATGTATGAAGGTATCAGGATCAAGACTGGAAGAATGGAGGTGAGCAAACAAAAATGGTTGATTATTATATTCTGAGTGAAAATGTTTGAAATATTTTAAATGTTTCATTAGCCAGTTTTTACTGTGCTAATGCTGCCTGACAAATAGCCCCAGAACTTCTGATGGCTTATAACAACATATTTATGTCTTGCCAATTGGTTTGCTGAGTGATTGTGGGCCAGATGTAGATCAGCTTGGCTAGGTTGGACTCCAGACTTTAGCTTTGGTTCGGCTTAGTTTCATTGTGAAACTCTGACTAAAGTCACCTTGGTGACCCAGGGCATGACATTCTCATTGCAGAGATCACATGATCAAGAGGAACACGTGAAAACATGTGATGCCTCTTAAGATATTGTCTCGGAACGGGCAAGTGTCACTTCTGCCCACATTCTATTTGCCAAAGCAAGTCATATATGACCAAGCCTAAAATAAGTGGGATGAAGAGGTGGATTCCATTTGGTAAAGCTCTTGAATTGTGTCCACTAAAGTCCCTATGGAAACCTCTTAACCGCTAGCACCTCATAATGTGACCTCATTTGGAAACAGGGTCTTTACAGAGATATTCGAGTTCAAATAAAGTCATTAAGGTGGGCATTCATCACATAAGGGAAGGGAAGCAAAAATAATATAAAAACAGGGAGGGGGACAAAACAGAAGAGACTCATAAATATGGAGAACAAACTGAGGGTTACTGGAGGGGTTGTGGGAGGGGAGAAGGGCTAAATGGGTAAGGGGCACTAAGGAATCTACTCCTGAAATCATTGTGCACTACATGCTAACTAATTTGGATGTGAATTTAAAAAATAAATAAGGTGGGCCTTCATCTAAAGTGACTGGTGTCCTTATAAAAAGGGGAAATTTGGATAGTGAGACACAGGCTGAGAGAGGACAATGTGAAGACACGGATAGAAGATATTTGCAAGTCAAGAAGATCTTCCTTTCACGGCCCTCAGGAGGAACCAACCCTATTAACACCTTGATCATGGACTTCTAGCTTCCAGAAATGTGAGAAAATAAATTTCTGTTGTTTAAGATTTTTATTTTAATTTAAAAAATTCTGTTGTTTGCTCTGGCAGATTAATACAGAAGCCATGGCAAGAGAAGGAAGGGAAAGAGAATTAAGGACACATAATGCAATTTGTGACAATGTTATCACAATAACCATTTAAAAATTTTAAATGTAGCGTAGTGAAGAGCACACTTAAAGTCCTTTCCTTGGGCGCCTGGGCGGCTCAGTTGGTTAAGTGTCTGAGTCTTGATTTTGGCTCAGGTCATGATCTCTCAGTTTGTGGGATCGAGCCCTGTGTTGGGCTCTGCAGTGACAGCATTGAGCCTGCTTGAGGTTCTCTCTCTCCCTCTCTCTCTGCCCCTTCCCTGCTTGTGCTCACTCTCTCTTTCTCTCTCAAATAAATAAATAAACTTAAAAAAAAAAAGTCTTTTGGGGCTCCTGGGTGGCTCAGTCGGTTAGGCGTCTGACTTCTGCTCAGGTCATGATCTTGCGGCTTGTGGGTTCAAGCCCTACATCGGGCTCTGTGCTGACAGCTCAGAGCCTGAAGCCTACATCAGATTCTGTGTCTCCCTCTCTCTGTCCCTCCCCCACTTGTGCTCTCTCTCTCTGTCAAAAATAAATAAACATTAAAAAAAAAAAGAAAGTCCTCTTCTCATTATCAATAAGTCTATAACAATAGCACAACAACAATGAAACACTTAAAATGTAAGCATTACCACATACCGGGAATTATCCTAGGCTCCATAAATATGTAAACTTATTTGATCCTCAAAACAAATTAGTATCTCTAAGTAGAAACTACTATTACCTTCATCTTAAAAATAAGGGAACTGTGGCCCAGAGAGGTTAGGCCACTTGCCTAAGCTCACACATCATAGTGGTAGAGTCGGAATATAGCCCAAGAGGGTTCTGTTTCCAGAGCCTGAGCCCCTAACCACTTCGCTATATAGCAAAACTACATTTTTCCCTTTGGTGCTACTCAGTATATTTGAATGATCTGTCCGTATCAGGCAGGCAAATTTTATTTCTTATCACGGCCCACAGTCTTACATGATCTAGCCCCTATGCAGTTCATTGGCCTTCTTTCCTTTACCCCAGCCATACCGACATTCTTTTGGTTCTGAACATGCCAAGTTGGTCCCTGCCTTCAAGCCTTTAAGCGCTGTTCTTTCTGCCTGGAATACCTCCCCCAGATCTTTGCCTGGAGGCGACTCGTTGTTATTTAAATCTGAGCTTAGAAGTGACATTCCCCAGGGAGCTCTCTGCCACCTTAGCCCCTCTTCCTCTCACCACATTGTTTCCTTTGTGTTCACAGTCCCTATCAATAGCTGGAATTATCGTTAAAAATCTTACCAAAAATCTTGTTCGTTATCTATCTCCTTCTCTCTAGAATGTAAACCCTATGAAAGAAGGGGTTTCATCTATCTTACTCATGACATATTCTTAGTAGTTAGAGTGGTTCATGGAACAGAATATGTGCTCATTAAATATTTGTTGTAAATGAATAAAGCTCCCACTTGGCCATGACGTTGAGTGGAAGAACTCACCCTCAGAACTCTTGTCTTCTGAACGGCACAAGGAGATCTGGAGATGCATAATCCACATGAGACAGAATGATTCCACTGAAGCCAAATTGCATTTCCAAGCAAACACAGCCTTTAAGTCTTAGTCATTGCGGTTCGAGGCAAGTGAAGTCATCCATTCCACCCCACAAAAGGTCAGAGATGCATATGAAAACGGTCATATTAGATGCATGAGGACTGGATATCGAGAGTCGAGTTTCCATAGATTTGGCTTCACAATAATTACTATATTGGATGAAGCTGGGTCGATCTGAGTCTGTCTAGAGAAGGCGCAGCTTCAGTTGTCTGGGCCTGGGTTAGGTTTGGACAGCTGAGCCATCTGGAGAGGGTTAGGGCTCAGCACCCAGGGTCTGATCTCCTCTTGGCTGCGACACCTCATTGCTCAGCCGCTTCTTCACGGGCTGGATGTCTGTTCTCTTGAAGGTGTGTGGGAGGACCGGGACTCTGAGTTGTTTCTAGTTTCTCATGAAGCCATCCAGGGGACTGAGGTGGGGGTATAAATCACCAAGCTTCTGAGAGCGTAGCTCTAACCACAGTCCTAAGGGCCTGGGCTGACTACAAGACATCTCAGCCTGAATCCTGAAACTGTGTTGGCTGATGATCCAGCCGTCAGCAACCCCATCTCACCCCCCAGCCTGATGTGAGACGCTGCTTCTCTTCCACACAGGCAGAGCGTTCGATGGGCGAGTGGAGACAGAATGGCCACAAAATTAGACCCGGCCTCTGTTTTGGAGTGACTTTGCAGTGACTTGTTAGATGAGAAAGTCACTAGTGAGTTAGTCACTAGTGGTTCACATTATCTTTTCTTAAAGAACTCAAGGCTCTTAGCAGAATTGGATAAATGTTGATCTTGATGAGATGTTAGAGATGAATAATTTGAAGACTACTTAACTTTCTGAAGAGAATAGAACCATCTACTTTTGAAGATGGCCAGGATGAGGGGAAGGGAAGGGAAGGGACGAGTTCTGGGCCTCACATCTCTGTCATTATGGAGGGCTGCCTCCCAGGAGAAGAGGCTTGGGGATCAGCAACTCATCCCCCAGGCTGAAGAAACCCACTCAAGATAGCTTCAGTTCAAAAAAGGGAAATTTAAATAAGGAGCAACTTTATCATTCTCCAAGGAAGTCTACTGACATTAGTAGACATTCATCTCGTGGTTTCTATGCTCATTAAATTTTTTTTTAATTTTATTTTTAATTTTTTATAATTTACATCCAAATTAGTAGGCATATGGTGCAACAGTGATTTCAGGCGGAGATTCCTTAGTGCCCCTTACACATTTAGCACATCCCCCCTCCCACAACCCCTCCAGTAACCCTCTATTTGTTCTCCATATTTCAGAGTCTCTTCTGTTTTGTCCCCCTCCCTGTTTTTATATTATTTTTGTTTCACTTCCCTTATGTTCATCTGTTTTGTCTCTTAAAGTCCTCATGTGAGTGAAGTTATCTGATTTTTGTCTTTCTCTGACTGACTAATTTCACTTAGCATAATACCCTCCAGTTCCATTCATGTGGTTGCAAACGGCAAGATTTCGTTCTTTTTCATTGCCGAGTAATACTCCATTGTATATATGTACCACATTTTCTTTATCCATTCATCCATCGATGGACATTTGGTCTCTTTCCATACCTTGGCTATTGTTGATTGTGCTGCTATAAACATTGGGGTGCATGTATCCCTTCGAAACAGCACACCTGTATCCCATGGATCAATGCTTAGTAGTGCAATTGCTGGGTCATAGGGTAGTTCTATTTTTAATTTTTTGAGGAACCTCCATACTATTTTCCAGAGTGGCTGCACCAGCTTGCATTCCCATTGTTAAAAATTTTTTAAGTTAAATTTTTATGTACTTAAAGCTTTTTATTGAGGTATATGTATATACAGAAAAGTACACATATCTCAAATGTACAGCTTGATCTTTTTGTTTTCAAACTAATCACACCTATGGAACCAGCACCAGATGAAGAAACGGAATTATTGCCTGTATCTCTGCACACCTTCTCACTCGCCTTTCCACTCACCTCCCACAGGCAACAGCTCTCCTGACGTCTAACATCTAGATAAATTAAGGGCCACCATGAGGTTGATGCTGAGTGCTTCAAAGTCATCTCAAGATAAATGCGTTTTGCCTCCTCCTAGTTTTACTGCTTTTTCTTGTACTTACTATTACTTATATTTACTATTAGACCTCCCTATGATAAATAACATAACTGAATTAGAATCTCACTCACTGCTCAGGTTCCGCTGACTTAACAAATCTATGCCTTTCTGCTGCTACTAATAACAGTTAAGACTTCCAAAGTGTTACCACATGCCAAGCATGTTCTGATTACTTTACATAAGTTGACTCATTTAATCTTCATGACAGCCTGTCATGAAGTGTTTTTATTATCATCCGCATTTTAAAGGCATGAACTTCAAATGTGTCCTTATTGTTGCTGCCCATCACATGGTTATTAAATCACACAGTGATGCCACATCTTTTCCTTCCTTCTCAAAACTCCAATTCTGCCCCCTCCATCCTCACCCTTAGCTGAGGACTCTGTTCATCACAATTAAAGAAGAGCTTCTGTGAACTCCCACTACACTTACCTACCCACCAGCCACCATCTGATTTCCCACCCAATACTATAGATGGATTATCTGTGCTCCTCTAGAAAGAACTATCTTGTTTGTATAGGAATTCCCAACCATTTTCCTATACTCAAAGACCTTACCCCAACCATTTGTCTCTTCTCTATATCATTAATTTTTCACTATCTTGCAGATCATTCCTATTTATACAAATATGCTGTTATTTTCCCATCAAAAAATATCTGCTTTTGATTACATTTTATTTGCTTCCCTGTGTAGAAAAATCGGAAAGATTTTTCTAAACTCACAGTATCTAATTCCTCTCTAACCACTCTCTCTTAAACCACTCCAGGCAGGATTTTGCCCCTACCACTAAATTAAAACTGTGCTTATCAAGGACAGAAATGAATGTGTTGCTAGATATAATTCCTGATTCTCAGTCTTTTTTCTTGACCCATCAGTAGCTCTGGGCACAGCTGATAATTCCCTCTTCCTTGGTGCCCTTCCTACGCTTGGATTCCAGGCCGCCACACTCTTCTGGTTTTCTTCCCGTCTCTTTGTTTGCTTCTTTTCACGCTCCTTTGCTGGCTTTGCCACTTCTTTCTAACCTTTTAACACGAGAGTCCTTAGGGATCCATCTTTGACCCTTTCCTCTGTCTGCATTCACTCTCTTGATGACCTCATCCAGTCTCATGGCTTTAAACATCAACTCTATGCCAATGACTCACAAATTTATATACCCAGACCAGATGTCTCTCCTAAACTTCAGAGACATACACACAGATGCCTTCTCCACATCCACACCTGGGCAAGTAATAGACATCTTAGACTTAACATGTATGAAACTGACTGTCCAAGGCTGTGGCAGCAATATATGGTCACAGTTGTCCTCTGACCAAGAGGAGGTAGCATGGAAGCAGTGCTGCTGACACATTGAGAATGACAGAGTAGAAGATGAAAGAGTCAGTGTCCTTGAAAACACTGTTGGACCATTCTGTGTGAGGTCATAACTTAATTTTTGAGTTGGCTTTTCTGTTGCTTGTGGTCAATCAGTCCAATTAATTACATATCCCAAGCTGGAGGGCAATTTAGTGGAGATCCCAATATTTCTTTTTCTCAATATTTCTTTTTCCTGATTGTCTTCCTCAGTCTGTTCCCCAACAAGAGACCAGAGACAATGCAAATACTTTAATGAGAGGAACATTTAAACAATTACATAGGAGGCAACCTGAGATTTCCCAGCAACACTTCTTTCTTCTTGAGAGAAGATAGCCTTTGCTTATTTCCTTCACTAACAAAATGTTGCCAGTTAATGTGATGAGTTCATTTCAAAAGTATGGCTAGTGTATTGGGTGTGTAATGAGGCTGGTGTAATCCTGGAGTGGGAGCTCCACATATGAATAAGGATTTATTCTAAACTCAATTTTCAAATATTCCCAGCTCTAGTGAGTGGGGCAAGTGAGTGGGGCAAATTATAAGTACCAAATTTAGGACTTAAGTTCTAAGGATGGGGGCTTGTGATATAATTCAGGAAGATAGTATAGCCACTAGCTTTAGAAAAAGGACATTGCTAAGGGACTAAATATGAAAAATACAAGACAGCAGCAACGGTATAACTTTTCTGGAAGCAGTTTGGTGATGTGTATCAAAGTCCTTAACAGTGTTCATATCTTTTAACTCAGTAATTTCACTTTATTGGAATCTAGAACAAGGAAATAATCCTAATGAAGAGTAATGACATCATATCCATCCCCAATCTTCTTTGGGTCCATTTCTTTTGGATGCTCAGCTGGAACTGTTCTCAAGTAATTTGATAGCACTTGCCATAAGAGAAGCTGAAGACAGAAGATGAGAGGTCCTTAGAAAATCAAGAGGAAAGAAAAAGAAAGTCAACAGAAAGAATATGCATCTCTCATTTGAGTCTACATTCTGTTGCTTTGGGAAAAAATTATTGCTTGCTGTGGTGAAATATGCTTTCCATTAGGTAAATCACTGGCGGCTGGCTGGAGCTCCCATTGCTGGAAAGGCTGAATGGGATCTTGCTCACAATTCTATTCCACAAGGCCGCAAGACAAGAACCTTCCCAATCACACTTTAGAGTCTGTGACTCTTGAGCATAGCCAATCTCTATTAACATCTGTCAAAATATGAGGCTCTAGGGTTTCAAAGACACAAGAAGAGACTGGGGGCTGGGAGGTGAAGTATGGGTGTGTATGAGAGAGAGGACACCCTTGTTCTCTAAGCAGTCTTCTCAGGCATGCTACTTCATGGCTCCTGGAACTTTGAATTGTCTTCTGTGTACTTTCCTCACAGCTTAACTGGAATATTTATGTGTCCAGAGAGGTTCCTACCTCACCCTCTCAGCTGTCTCTCAATTTCCTGGGGATGCGTGTGAAGTTCTTACCACTTACTGCTGGTGCGTACAAAATATTAAAGCTTCTCAAACTTTTCAGGAGATTTGGAGTGTTAGGGTGTCTTCCTCAATGTCACTTTCTATCTCCTGTCTGGGCTCCCCACTGGTAAAATAACATAGCATTAGAGGTTCTGTA
Organism: Puma concolor; assembly: GCF_028749965.1. Lineage (NCBI taxonomy): Eukaryota > Metazoa > Chordata > Mammalia > Carnivora > Felidae > Puma > Puma concolor. The sequence continues at coordinate 25,647,436 of NC_141675.1, read as the reverse complement.
TCGACTTGGGTGACTGTTGAATTAAAGAGAGACAGGGGGATACATCCGGGAGATCCAGGAACTTTGGTTCTGGTGGTACAAGGAATAATAAAAGGACTCTTAACTCTAGTGAGGAAAGAGGAACTCCTAACTTATCAGAAAAGGCATCTTTTCCCACTAGTTGCCAGAGGAGGTCTATAGAAGACACTGGACATCTGTGCATTGGACGGAGCTTCCAAACCAGCCCACTCACCCTCCTTGGCAGCATTCTCCAGACTCCCCCATGCGGTAATGCAGTAGACATGAGGGTCACCACAAAGCTATGCTAGCCCAGACTATAACCTCCCGCTCAAAAGTCTCGGGTTTCTGCTGGGAATTGGAAAAGTACTAAGTGATAGGATTCCTCTTTCCCTGCCATGGCCAGCTTCTTCATCCACCGCAGAACCCACAACTTGGTATACATACAACAGGATCTTCTCCCTAGGAAGTTCCACCCCACAAATTTAACTCACATATGTTCTCTGCAAGATTGTCAGTGAGTCAAAAAAAAAAAAAAAAAAAAAAAGGATTTAAAGAAAAGTATGGAGAGTTGCAGTAAATTGCCTCCAGAATTTGGAGACAAAGTCAGGAAAAGAGAAAACTCTCAGATAGGAACTAGTATGATTTAATATAAGTGGAGGAATGTGGCCTCTTCAGAAGACTTCAGAAAGTTGTAGGGTGCAGCCTCATCATTTATAGACTTTCAGAGTTTGGAAGGAATAGTATGTGAGAGTGCCTGAGCCATACTGAGCACATTGTAGGTCATCGACAAGTGCTAGCATTTTTTCAGTCGCTTCTAGTCCAAGATGCATCTGAGGTGTAAATCATTTTGGACCTCTCTGCTAAATCATCTTTTCTTATATGAACATACATATATTTCTCTGTAATTTCCTTTTTAAAAAAATGTTTATTTATTTTTGAGAGAGAGAGAGAGAGAGAGCATGTGCATAAGCTGGGAAGTGGCAAGAGAGAGGGAGTGAGAGGATTCCAGGCAGGCTCCATGCTCAGCACAGAGACCGATAAGAGGCTCGATCTCAGGACCATGATGAGGTCATGACTTGAGCCGAAATCAAGAGTCAGACACTTACCCAACTCAGCCACCCGGGTGCCCCTCTCTGTAGTTTCCTTCTATTATCTTATATCTATTCCTGGGGGCTCTACAGAATAAATTTTATCTCTTTTCACCATGACATACTTTAATTTTTTTTTTTTTTTTTTGAGAGAGAGAGAGAGAGAGAGAGAGAGAGAGACAGAGCACAAGCAGGGGAGGGGCAGAGAGAGAGGGAGACAGAATCCAAAGCAGGCTCCAGGCTCTGAGCCATCAGCACAGAGCCTGACATGGGGCTCAAATTCACATACCGTGAGATCGTGACCTGAGCCAATGTCAGACACTCAACCAACCGAGCAACCCAGGCGCCCCCACCATGACATACTTTAAAACATCTGAAGGCAGCCATTTTGTTTCCCAAATATTCTCTTCAATGTAAAAGTCCCCAAGTCCTTACCTATTCTGCTTATGACCTACTTCTGAGGCCTTCATCACCAGTTCACTTCCTCTGAATATACTTGTGTTTGTCTTTGTTCTTCCTAAAAGGGTGACCATGAACTGGATGCTATACTGAAAGAGGAATGTTAAATAGCACAGAACAAAACAGGACTATCACATTTCTCATTGTTATTTGTACAGGCTGTATCAAATTTGTTTCATTTTCTGGCTTGTTTCAGAAACTATGTCACTATGATACCTCATACTATCTTACTATCCATGAAAATCTTCAAAGATTTTTAGCTATTTCCCCCATCTATTGGTAGAGATTACTAATTGTTCACCAAAAGCTATTTTCCTCTTCTTCCATTGTAGTTGGATACCTGGCTACTCAGCTAGAGATTACATTTCCCAACCTCCTTTGCAGTTAGGGGTGGTCATGTAACTATATTCTTGCCAGTTGAATATAAATGACAATGATGCACTCAACTTCCAAGTTTTGGCCTTTAAGTATTGCCTTTGTGCTTCTCCATGCATTTTTCCCCTTCCCAAAGATGATACCTGACCAGGCCCGTACCCAGGCTCCAAACATGCAGATCAGGATCATACACTAAGGGTTGGTAGAATTGCAAGATTAAGGAGACTGAGGCCCTCAATGATCAGTGGAGCAGAAAACTGACCAATCAGGACCTTTAACATTGGGATTTGTATTAGTCAGCTGCTGGCATAACAATGTTGCCTAACAAACAACCTTAAGAGATCAGTGGCTTACAATAAAATAAAGGAGACAGGATCTTAAAAGCATGACAACCAAAACTCATTTCTTTGGCAGGGTCTGTGGATAAGAGGCATTTTCAGAGAAAAGAATGGGGCTAGATGCACCCCAATCACCTTGAATTTCTGGAGCTGCAAAGTCATAGACCAGATATTGGATTATGCATCCTTACCTAAGTACTGACAATGGGGGAGACTCCACCTGCACAGAAACCCTGCTCTTTTGGGGGTAGATTGCTACATTGGTGGCCTCCAATGAACCATGCCTCTTGGTGTTTATACCCTTGTGTACACCCTTCCCACACTGACTCTGCACTTAACCAGAGACTTGGTTTGGTCATTGAGACATTAGCAAAGTGATGCAACAGAGGCGTGATAAATGAATTCACATTGGAGTTTGTCCTCTTGAAATGCTCCTTCTTGAAAGTCCACTGCCATGCTATAAAGACATTTGAGCTGAATTGACCAATGGTGAGAGGTCCTGGAGGATGAGAGTTCATCTTGGATGTCTCAGATCCAGCCAAGCTCCCAGCTGAATATAGCTGAGTGACCTCAGCTATACCATGTGGAACAGAAGAGCAACTCAGCTGATACCAGTCTTCCACAGAGTCATGAAAAATTATGAATCGCTGTTGTTTTTAAGTCAGTTTTGGGAGCAGTTTATAAAGCTACAAAGGATAACTGAAAATGTCTCCTCTTTAAAATTTTCTTGGCTACAAAACTCATTGGGAAATGCAGATGTCTGGTCTGAGACCTTTGGAGAACATTTTCTGGCACTGAAGGGTAGCCAAAGGGCCCTGGAAGTGGAATCTGGAAATGTCTCTGTTCTCCTGAAAATTAAAAATATTTTACTCACAAATCCTGAAAAGAAAAAGAAATCTTTAAACCATGAGATATAAGAATGTTCTGCTAACTAGCCAGATAAGACCAAGTTCTCACTCAGTGCCCCTCATTCCTCTCTCACATATCTATTTTCTTCCTCAATAAATACATAATTTAAGGGAAGGCTATAGATTTTTTTTTTGGCCCTCCTGAGACACCAAGAGAGACAACTGCCTTCAAATGCCTCCTGTTCTATTGCCCAGTCTCTTGTGAGGTGGCTCAGTGCGTGATGGGCTGTATGTCCCTAAAGACCAAAGAGGAAGTCTTCCTGGTTAATGCTAGAGAAAGTTACCCAGAGAGATAAAAATCACCATCTTCTGAGCTCCTTAGAAGTAGGACTGGATATGACATCTCAGGAATATTTTGGGTTTGTCCTTGGCTGAAGGTATATGACTCCCTACTATCCCCAATTGCTTATAGATTCTATGACACTAAATGAGGATGTGTGGTTCCAAGTATTGTTAAATGTACCAAGAGGTTTACATTCCAAAGCACCAAGACTGGCATTTATAATCTCTTCTTTTTAAGCATGTGTACTGAGCAAGCTCTGAACTTTGCCCAGAAGCAAGTTTTCATTTATTCATTAAACAAATATTTTTATTGGGTAGCTACCCTGTCTGGATAGTCAGCAGGGATCAATTCAGTGGCCTAGTAGATACCTTGTTTGAGGCTGTGTTACACATTCTCCCCTTTGGAAGAGCCAACCAAACACACTTTTTTTCCCCTTTTTCTTTCTTTTCTTTCTTTCTTTCTTTCTTTCTTTCTTTCTTTCTTTCTTTCTTTCTTTCTTTCTTCCTTCCTTCCTTCCTTCCTTCCTTCCTTCCTTCCTTCCTTCTTTCCTTCCTTCCTTCCTTCCTTCCTTCCTTCCTTCCTTCCTTCCTTTTTTTAGACTTTCTTTTGGAACCAGTCCAATGAGGCTTCTCTTCCTCCTCAAGCCAAGGGTGAGCCCATGATCTAAGCCAGGACAATTAAGTGTTTTCACTCTGGATTTTATTTTATTTTATTTTATTTTATTTTATTTTAATTTTTTAACGTTTATTTATTTTTGAGACAGAGAGAGACAGAGCATGAACAGGGGAGGAGCAGAGAGAGAGGGAGACACAGAATCTGAAACAGGCTCCAGGCTCTGAGCTGTCAGCACAGAGCCCGACGCGGGGCTCGAACTCACGGACCGTGAGATCATGACCTGAGCCGAAGTCAGACACCTAACTGACCAAGCCACCCAGGCGCCCCAGATTTTAAATCAAAACAGATTATTAAAGAAACTGAAAATAAGTTGGCATTCAGGGATCTCACACCCCAATCAGGCCATTTTTACCAGAATATTTCCTGCCATTTTAGCTTCCTGCTTTTTAGAGCTGCCTTGTTCCTGCTTGTTTCCAAGACCTGTTCTCTGGCCTGACTACTAACTCCAGACGTCCTTCCAACAAATTCCCTTTTTAGCCAGATTGATTTCTGTTACTTTCATCCAAGACACCCTGATGGATAAAAAAAAATGAGTGAAACAGACATAATCTCAGCTTTCGGAGCCTAACAATTGGGTCAGAAGACATGCACTAAACAAACGAAAAATACATATTACAAAGAGCTGTGAAGTAAGTGGAAGAGAACAGAATAGAAGAATGACCTGATTGAGATTGTGGGCTGCTGAAGGCCACAGTGAGATCTTAAGGGTGAGCAGTCTGAGAGAGAGAGCAGAGAGAAAGGGCTTTTCCAGCAGAGGACAGGAGACAAACAAAAGCCCTGAGGCAGAGAGAAGTTTCTTGCATTCGGAGAAGGATTGGCTGGCATCCTCAAGAAGGGTCCAAGCTGAGGCTAGAACGATGGGCTCAGGCTGAGCATACACAGCCTTAGAGTTCTAGAGAGAACTTAAACTTTGTTTCAAGACAATAGGAAGAGACTCTCAGAACATTTTAAGTGTGAGTGAGATGATGTGGTTAGATTTTTTAAACAATCCCCCTGGCTGCTGTATGGTTGGCTTACAGGACAAGACCCAGGGAATTGCTGAGTGGTCTGGGAGGGCGATGAGGCCACTTCAGCTAGACGGTAACGAGGGAGATGAAGGGAAGCAAAGTCCTAGTAGGATTTACAGGTGCTTTGTGTGCAGAACCTCCTGCTCCAGGGCGTGACCGCCTGTGGACAAGGACATAGTCCTGCTCATTTCTAACATCCCCTGCAGTACCTAAACGCTTTGTGCTTCTGCAGAATTTCACAATTTACAAAGTGCTTCTTTGTCCAACTCTCCTTTCATCCTTGCGGCAACCCTGAAGGGGTTACGGAGAATAAAGTAACAAAGGCCTGGAAGGAGAGGTTAAGTGATCCAGGCACACAGTTGAGGGCAACCAAGCCACTCAGAACCTACCCCTCCCCACGACACCCCATTGCACCAGCTCAGTGTCTAACCTATAAACTGTAGAATCCCCAGGAATGTTTGCAGATCTGGAAATAAACTGAGATGTTCTCACTGCCCTTTGGTGGTCCACCTGAACCTGGGTGCTGTGAGATGGTCTTAGAACTTTGTCAGCATCCGTCTCCACTGTCAGGCTTTGCCCAGCCCACGCTGAGCACTTTTTGGCCAAATCATACATTCCTATCCCCTTTTATCTCATTCTGCCTGGATTCATGGAATCTTTTCTATCATCCTTCCCTAGAATGCCTACTTCCCGTTGCCTAGATTAGTGTCTAAACTGGCAGGCAGCATTGGCATCACTTGGAAACTTGTTAGAAATGTAAACTCTCAGGCCCCACCTCAGACCTAATGAATAAGAAACTATGGGGGTGGCCCAGCCATCTGTGCTCTAATAGGCCTGCCAGCTGATTTTGATGCATGCCAAAGTTTGAGAACCACTGGCTCTCTTTCCGGGAGCAGCCCCTGAAGCTGCAGACAGCTGAGATCAGCGAAGGATGTGTTTTCTATAAACCCTAGTCAGGGGCTGAAGTCACTGATGGATCTTACTCAAGCTGTGGGCCTATGTGGCTGAAAGGTGGTGACAGCTCCAAGCTGAAGAAGCTAGTGAAACTCTGAGGGGTCTCTTGCTTCCGTGGGCCACACCAGATCCCAAGGAGGAGGGCTGGAGGAGGGTAAAAGGGAACCACTGTCTATCCTTCCTGCCTTTGTCCTTAGCACTCATGCCTCCTTTGTCCACCAAACATTCACAGAGCCTCCATAAGGTGCCTGGGACTGTGATGGATTCAGGGAGTACAGATGAGAGCTTTCTTGGGAACAGGGATCAGTCAGGTGGATAAATGACTACAGGTGACACCGTGAAGTACTCTAGCGGGGGGGTGTACATTAGTCACCTCAGGCTGTCATACCTGAGACACAGACAGGGGGTCTGTGTCATACCTGAGACACAGACAGGAGGCTTAAACTTAAAAGAAATTTCTTTTCTTTTAAATTCTTTAAAATGTTTATTTATTTTTGAGAGAGAGAGAGAGAGAGCAAGTAGGGGACGGGCAGAGAGAGAGGGAGACACAGGATCTGAAGCAGGCTCCAAGCTCCGAGCTGTCAGCACAGAGCCTGACGTGGGGCTTTTGAACCCACGAACCACAAGATGATCATGACCTGAGCCAAAGTCGGACGCTTAACCGACTGAGCCACCCAGGCGCCCGGACATTTATTTTCTCACAGTTCTGGAGGCTGGAAGTCTGAGATGGAGGTGTCAGCAGTCAGGCTTGGTTTCTCCTGGGGCCTCTCCCCTCGGCTTGCAGAGGGCTGCTCACTGCCTGTGTCCTCTTCACATAGAGTTTGTCTGGGCATGAGCATCCCTGGTGCCTCTTTGTGTTCTGATCTCTCTTATGAGGACACCTGTCAGATTGGGTTGGGGCCTTGACTGTCTGACTCACTGCTTCAAAGTCCCCATCTCCAAATCCAGTCACATTCTGAGGTACTAGGGGTTGGGGCTTCAACATATGAATTCATGGGGGACAGCCGTTGGCAGGGTGTGACCAGTATTCTCCTCAGTGGAGTAGGAGGACACAACTGCATGAGGGGGTCGGAGAAGGTTTCCCAGAGAAGGTGATATTTAGGCTTCATGCTGAAATATGTTCCCAAGTGAACAGGGAGCTGGAAGCGAATTCTGGACAGAGCAAAGATACTCTGCAAAGACAGGGAAGCGGGGCCAACCTGGTGAGCTTGGAGGAAGGAAGAATTTCAATGTAGCTACAGCGTGTGGTCCGTGAGGCTGCACCTTACTGCTCAGGTCAGGGGAGGCGCAGTCTGGAGTCCTCAGTAGCTTTGACTATTGCCTCAGCTGTGTTCCTTGGTGACAGGTGGCAGAGACGGACTCGGCAAAAATGGTCTTTGGGCAAAATGGTCTTTAAAGGAGGATATCAGGGAGCTCAGAGAATTGCTGGGAAGGCAGAAGAGCTTCGCACAGAAATGGCGCTCCCGGGGACCGTGTACCAGGGTTGTGGGACTACCCTGGCGGTATGATCTCATTGGAACAAACAAGCTCTGGCCGTTTTCCCTGCCCCTGAGACTCTCCACTCAAGATTCAAGATCCGGTTAAAGAGACTGATACCACCGAGTGTTGGTGACCATGTGGAGCAACTTGAATTCTCTTACACGGCCGACGGGCACGTGAACTGGTACCAAAACTTCGGACAGCAGGCAGTGTCTACTAAAGATGAACGTACTTATGTGCCCCATGACTCAACAGTTCTGTACTTTCAGATAGAGGCGCTGGTGGTGACGCTTGGAGGAATCAGACTGTATCGAGTCCTCGCACAATTTACTTGCCTTTCCTTCAGCCTCGTCTCCTCTCGGAGCTCTTTCATGTAATCGGGAGGCATGCCACGAAATACAGTGCGTTTGTTTGTTTGTGTTTCTCTGTTGTTATGAGCCACCTCTTGTCTCGTGGTCTGTTGTCCCCGGGGCATATCACACCAGTCACTAGACTCCACATGGTGACAGTTTTCACTGGCACAGTGGGTAGGCTCATTGTAGAAACAGAATAATTATAAATGGTTCACATGAACCAAAACCTGGCAGCAGCATCTGAGGGGTTCTCTGTATACTGCTGTGCCTCTGGCAGGAGCTGAAGACCGCAGAGCTGGTCCTTGTATCTAGCGGGAGCTAAGCACATGTAATAAAATGGTAGTTTTGAGTGGAACGGACTCCCTTTTGATTTGCTTGGGGCAGACTCCGTGTGACTCCTCTTCCTGGTCTGATTCCAGGCTGGATAGCTCAACCACGGCTTCGCTCAGCTGAAAAATAATGTAGACTTGCCTCTGCTGACGTCTTGGCCAATTTTTCCAGTCTTTGAACTACCATCCTGGACAGTTTTCCTGTACGCGTTGTTCACGGGACTTCTCCCTTATGGTCATTGTTGGAGTGGCTGGACAGAGCAACATGCCCACCACTGGCTTAGACCAAAGACAGTTGTCTTTTGTTACTTGTGGTAGTTATGTTCTATATAGTCATCGAGACCACTGAATCAGTGAATACTGAAACATTGTTCTTAAGGGAAAACACACACACACACACACACACACACACACACACACACACACCCATCTCACATAGATTATAATTCCCAAATCCTAAACACAATTTTTCTTGGTAGATTCTATTTTCTTAATTTACAAAAGAGAGAACGAGGTTCAGAAGTGTGAAGTGACTTGCCCTAGGCTGCCTCGCTAACAGGTGCCAGAGTTGGGATTCAAACCCTATTCATCCAGCCCCAGAGACAGCTTCTTGAACTACATTGTGCTGCCCCCACCCCCTCCGTCCTCTGGACACCTCTGTGTGAGAGCCAGAACAGGAGGGCAGAGTGCTGCCTCGACCCACCTCAGTCGGATCTGTGCGTATTGGGTCACTCAAAATTTCTGGTTGTCTGCACACGTCAGCAAATGACAATGAAAACACTGCAAGTGTTTGGTTTGGGGGTTACAAATAAATTTTAGCGAGTAAGTGCTATTTGCAAATGTGGAATCCGTGACTAACGAGGATCGACTGTATACATTGTTCATATTCTTCATGAAAACTTAAATCTTCCATTCCTCTTTCTATCCCTGTCCCCTCTCCCCACAATAAGCTATGTCCTCAAGACTCCAAACATTTCAATAGTCATTGATGTTTATTAATGATTTTCCAAAAATATCTATCTATGGAAGCTAAAGCTAGCCTTAAAGAGACAGATGGACATATGCGGTTATATTTGACCTCGATGGGCCCAGCCAGCACCATCCCTCCTGGCTTTGTGAAGGTGTGGCAGACCATGGGAATGTCTGTGGGCCATATTTATTTGGTCTTCAGAATAAATGGGGAAAATGAGGTACCCATTTCAGGCAGGGGAATTAGACTGCTTAGAAACATGTAGAACTGAATGAGGGTGATCTGCCTGAAATGGACAGACTGTTCTGCTAAGGCAGAATAAATATTGTGGGATGTGAAGAAACAAAAGAATATCTAAGTACTTGTATCTTGATAAATTGTGCAATAATTCTTATACCTTATCCCCAGCCCTGCTGTTCTATTTCAACATCTCTTTACAACGGAATACTAATTTTTTCATTTTATAAGGATGAAAAAATGTCTTTTTTCACCAGAGTGTCTTTTTGGACCTAGTCAGAAGTCACACACCATCATATCCTCAATACTATTGGCTAATAGGTTGGCCCCATCTAGCATGGGAGGGGACTACACAAAACCATGAAAAGTGGAAAGTGGGAATTGTGGAGGGGCTCTGGAGACTGGCCACCACAACTGTTACACTAAGTCACCCTGTGCTCAACGACTGCCATGGGTTCCTTACTGCCTGGCTGTGTGGCAACAAATCAGAACCTGACTGAACCCCTTTTCATCAACCCCAGTTCTCTAGACCCCACTTCAGAAGCTCTGGGTCATGTAAGGTTTTCAGCCTGCTGCTCCCCCCATGTGACATCCCACCTCTGCCTATTTGTTCCCACCAGCTTGAAGCATCCTTTCTACCCATCTTCCCTAAGCCAAGACTGTCTTCCTGTGGCTAGAGCTCTAAACAGAGTAGGGACATGTGCAAGGCTTCTGGGAGAGAACTGATCCTACAGGAGGAGGGGGCCGGGCTTCTAGACAATATGAACCTTAGAGATGTAAGGGCAGAGACCACTCAGAGCCAGTGGGGGGATGGGGGGAAGGAGGCTGCTGTCATTCAGACTTGCCCTCAGCCAAGTCCCTTGGGAGTTTCCATCTGAGTCCTGAAGGAGACTGAGAAGCTGGGAGCAAGGAAACACTCCCAAGACTTCTCTCACCACTCATGCTATGAAGCACAAGGGTAAAAGCCACAGGGAGTTGGTCCTCATGTAGCAAAGTGTGAGGCATCAGAGTCATCAGAAAGGAATGCTCAGGGGCACCTGGGTGGCTTCATTGGCTGAGCATCTGACTCTTGATTTTGGCTCAGCCCATGATCTTGCAGTTCATGAGTTGGGGCCCCACATCAGGCTCTGTGCTGACCAGCATGGAACCTGCTTGGGATTCTCTCTCTCCCTCTCTCACTCTGCCCCTCCTCTGCTCATTCTCTCTCTTTCAAAATAAATAAGTAAACTGAAAGAAAGAAAGAAAGAAAGAAAGAAAGAAAGAAAGAAAGAGAAAGAAAGAAAGAAAGAAAGAAAGAAAGAAAGAAAGAAAGAAAGAAAGGCCCAACCTAGTGTGCATACCCTGGAAGGATCTTCTCCGGCACGGTGGGCACTACCAAACAGAGTCAGAGCAGGACCAGGGAACATGGCGGCTGTCACAGGGGGGTCAAGAGCACTTTTCTGAGAGCACATCCAAGACATCCTCTGTGGGTTCCCAGAAGTGATTGCCCTACCGGAGGCCTGATGTCCTGAGAGAGAGAGAGACTTGGACAAACGTGGGGTTTCGTCGTTAATGTGACTCCGCTGGTACTCCCCAGAGGAGCCCAGGCTCTGACTTTTCCTGCTGAGGCTGAGTACAAGCTCCTCCCTTTGTAGTGCTTTGGGAGGTTTGAGAAGAACAAGTGAATTGTGAATGCAGGAATCCCCTGTCCAGTCGATTTCAGTAAACAAAGAAACTCATCTCCTGCAACCTCCCAGGACAAAACCCTTTGGTGGGGGGGGCGGTCCCTGTGCTGATGACTGGGAGGAAGCAATGTTTGCAACCCCAAAACAGTTTTTTTCTGAAAGGTGGGGTAAAAACAAAGTTGGGAGACCAACTATTCCTTAACCTCTGCAAGCAAAGGAGAAAAACAGGAGGTGTGGCATTTCCTTCTATCACTGAGGATGGAATTGGTATCTTCATTTATCATCCGTGGTAATAACTAGAAGCAACCACGACTGAGCTGGGTCACCAAGAGTCCTTGACTGCCAAGAGATTTCGATCTAGTAGGGAAGACTCTCAAAGCAGTGTTTGCTGAGTGAGACCCAAAGTCGGGGTGGTGGGGTTGATGGGGAAGGAGGTGCTGGGGCCTCAGACAGAGGTGCACAGATATTGGTGGCAGAGCTCCCAAGAGGGAGACATCTCAGCAGGCTGGATCCACAGGCCCTCGAGGGAGGAGGTCTGGGGGCACGTTTGGCAAGTGGGATTTAATTTTTTTTTTTTCAACGTTTTTTTTTTTTTATTTATTTATTTTTGGGACAGAGAGAGACAGAGCATGAACGGGGGAGGGGCAGAGAGAGAGGGAGACACAGAATCGGAAACAGGCTCCAGGCTCTGAGCCATCAGCCCAGAGCCCGACGCGGGGCTCGAACTCCCGGACCGCGAGATCGTGACCTGGCTGAAGTCGGACGCTTAACCGACTGCGCCACCCAGGCGCCCCGCAAGTGGGATTTAAAAGGGGCAGAGGGGTTGACTGGGTGGCTCAGTCCGTTAAGCCTCCAACTTCGGCTCAGGTCATGATCTTGCAGTTCGTGAGTTCGAGCCCTGCATCAGGCTCTGTGCTGACAGCTCAGAGCCTGCTTCAGATCCTCGGTCTTCCTCTCTGTCTGTCACTCCCCGACCCGTGCTCTGTCTCTCTCAAAAATAAATAAACACTGTTTTTTAAAAGGGCTGGAGGGGTGTGGAAAGGAGGAAGGGGAAAGGCATTGACCTCATGGGCAAGGGCCCCGAAGTGTCCCTTTCAGCCCAAACCCAGTTGGTAAAACCTTTGCCAGTACCTGAGAGATATTCAGTCAGTGCCTTTCTTTTGCTGTGAAGGTGCAATTACGGGGCCCAGCTCAGAGTGAAAGCCACATCTCATACATCGCCCCTCCTCCTTGTTTCCGTGAACTCATCTGCACACCAATCAATGACAATTATGGCCACTCACGAATTTTAACTGTCAGACTGGAATGGCAAATACAATAAATCTCCACTGTGGCAACTAAATATCGATTTTCTTCGTCAGACGTCTCATCACTTAGAGTCAGGAAGCTGCAGATGTGAAGTTTGCTCCGGCAGACCTACCAGTACATGCCAGGAATGGGTCGGAAACTCTCCTGGAGACGATTGTTCTTCATATGTCATGGAACAAAGTGGCGGCCGTGCAGCAACTGCAGACTTACTTGGTGGGAGGCAGATGCAGACGGACTGGACGGCGGGGGGCCGAGCGGGGGGGTTGGGATGGCAGCAAGGCCCAGGCATTGGGACATGACGTCCCCGTTTACCAGGCCCTGATTTTCTAGTGGGAGCAAGACCAGGTTGCTACGACCTTACGTGTAGGATCTATTTGGTGTCATATCGTGTCTCGTCCTTACTGTTCCTCACCAGGCCCAGGTGTGCTGGGTCTTCTCGAAACACAGCAAGGTTTAGGGCAAGCCACCTGTGTATACCCATTAAGGACAAAGCGGTCCCACCCATCTTTGCCGAGGGGACGGTGGAGAAGGAATGTGGTTATAGGTACACGGAGTGCATGTGAGGGTTTCCCCACCATTGGTGCTTGGGGACTTCATTTTCCTTTACTTCAGTGTTTCCCTGAGTGAATACGGAGTCACGGTGACTGAGGCCAGGGTGCCCACATCAATCCACTGAGTCTGGGTTTCCGGTGTCCCCACCGGAGAGTTTTCTCATTGAGGGTTCTGAGATCCAAAGGATAAGCATCGTTGGTCTGAAATGTCTCTGCGTACTATCAACATTAGGATGGGGGTGGCAGGAGGGCTCAGCACATGAGTTAAAACAAACGTGGGAGTGAGAAGAAGGAGCCACGCACCAGCCCACCTCTCACCTGGCTTGGCCTCATTCCATCTCCCAGAGGCCAAAGACACCTGACTGGGATGGTTCTGATGCTAGATCATTCTGCCTCTTTCCAGCAGCCTGGAGTTCTAAGTGGAGATGATTTGTCTTGAATGAAATAATTCTGAGGGACACAATTTAGACGCTTAAAAAATTATAACAAATAGTTATAAACAGTGTTGTTTCTCTAGCTACAATAGGAATTTTCTTTCCTACATTGTTTTTCTGTTACATTAAACCTACATTCCCTTTTCTAGTCATTTAAAAGTCAGTGGTGGGGGGCGCCTGGGTGGCTCAGTCGGTTAAGCGTCCGACTTCAGCTCAGGTCATGATCTCGGGGTCCCTTGAGTTCGAGCCCCGCGTCGGGCTCTGTGCTGACAGCTCAGAGCCTGGAGCCTGTTTCGGATTCTGTGTCTCCCTCTGTCTGACCCTCCCCTGTTCATGCTCTGTCTCTCTCTGTCTCAAAAATAAATAAACGTTAAAAAAAAAATTATAAAAAAAAAAGTCAGTGGGATCTCTCATGCTCCTGGCTTCTGGTCAGGTTTTGCTAACGAGGACCGCTGGGAGGAGATGGGAGTGAGTGGGAGGGCCAGGGGGGTGTTTATTCTTTTGGGTCCCTCCTTGCAGAGTCTCTATGGGCTGACTGTCCCTCGACAGGAGTTCACAGCTTCTGCAGGAAGCCCTCGTCACTCAGCATGTTCTTCCTCTGGACTCTGCCATGTCCATCTTTACCAGTCCCTGAGCAACATTCTCCCTCCTGGAACCTTCAGCCCTAGAGGTGGTGCCAGTGTCCTGGGGTTACTAGCCTCAACATCCTGCATGACGCCTTGGACTTTCCCTACACACTTTGAAAACAGGATCTTTATCAACTCTCCTCATATCAAGAAAAAAAAAGTTAGCGAGGTTCCTGAAAGACTTAACTATGAACAGTAGAAATCTGCCTTCCATTACCACTCAAAGTAAAAATGGTTGAATTCATATTTCAAGAGCAAAGATGACTATTTTTCTCTTTATATGATCAATAGCCAGCACCGAAGCAAACCGGCCAGGAACCAAACCACCAAATATTTTATCCCGTTTTCTGACACTGGCTACAGATTCACAACTAATAAGGTTAAGGGAAAAATACAGGGAAATGTTTGTCCAGGCTTAGCAAGAGTCAGGAGCACATGCTGTGTACTCTGGAGAGCACATGGCTTGCATTGGTGACAGGCAACTCGAAGGTCTGCTTCATTTCAACAGCCTTTCAGTTGTTGAAAATCATGTCAGGTGTAGATTATTAAAAAAAAAAAAAAAGACCACATCCTACATGGCCTGGCCTGATCTGGCCATGCTTTGCTCTCTTAACTTCAGACCATCAGCCCTTCTTTTAGTTTTTCACACAAGCCAATCTTCCTGCCGAGGCTGTTGACACATGCCCCTCTTCCTGCCACACTTCTGTCTCACTGTCCACTTGGATAGCAGGTGTTCATCCCTCAGGTCTCAGCAAATGTTATTTCCTTCAAGAGTTCTATTGGACTCATCAGTTGGGAAGTGTTGGACTACAAGGGAGAGCAAACTCAGCTTATCCAGCTAAAACAAACAGGTTTTTTTTTTTTTTCTTACTTAAGAAGAAGTCAGACATACATAGTTCAGGGCTGACACAGCAGCTTGTTAATGTTGCTAGAACCAGGCTCTTCCTGTCCTTCCATTCCTCTACTCTTAGAATACTTGGCTTGCTGCCTCATGGTCACAAGATGACTGCCATACCTCCAGGCATCACTCAAATAGTTTAGTCTGAAAGAAGGAAGGACAAAGAGCAAAGGCCATTTAATCTAAGTCTGTCCATCTTTTATCCAAAAAGCAAAAATTTTCTAATAAGGCCTAGCCAACAGACTTTGACTTTCCTATCATTGGCCAGAAATGACTTTCATTTCATTGGTAAATGACCTCCCTACAATCTGTCACTGGTCAAAGGAGATGACAGGTCACTGACTGCTTAGAACCATTTCAATCACCAACTGGGCTTGGGGAAGGGCCTATACATGTGAGATAAAAGGGTTTCCAAACACTTAATCAGTCACATTAGTGACAAATTTACCTATCCAACCTGACCACCTAACATAAAGCAGTTTGTTACACTCTTAAGGTGCTTCCTGCATTATATGTTCACTTATGTGTTGCATGTACGATACCTAATTTCACCACCAGACTTAAAACCGCAGGAAAGGAGATACTATGCTTGCTTTGTCCATCACTCAGCACCTTGCATAACACCTGGCACGTGGCCGGCTCTACAGACATATTTATTGAATGAATTTCAACTTTTTTATGTTTTATTTATTTATTTTTTTTGAGAGAGGCAGAACAAGCAGGGGAGGGGCAGAGAGGGGGACAGAGGATCTAAAGTGGGCTCGGTGCTGACAGCAGCGAGCCCGAAGGAGAGCTCCAACCCACAAACCGCGAGATCATGACCTGAGCCGAAGTCAGACGCCCCACGGACGGAGCCACCCAGGCGCCCCTATTGAATTTCATTATTGAACGAAGGTGGTCATTCATTCAACACACAAATACCTCCCGTGGTGGAAAACAGGATCCTTCTCTCCCTTGGCAGTACATGATGTCTCTTTTCAGAGAATTCCTCTGAATGTTCTGACTCCTGTGTCTTCCACCCCACATAGAAAACTAGTGTAATCCCTCTTCCCCATGGCAACCCTTCACGTACTCCAAGGTGCCTATCTTATGAGGTCTGCAAAATCTTTTTCTTCTAAGCACAGCCTGTAGCAGGGTACCGAGTGAGCTCTCCCATAGTCTCAGACTTACATCCTCCTGACATCAAAGCAGCCAAACGAGAGAGAAGCGAGGAGTTCAATTTGCTTGTATACAAGTTTCTTTCCCTGAGACAATCATAACACTTTGTCTCTTTCACCTTCATTTGGACTGGTTATAGTGGACCAGTTCTCACTTGGGGGTTTTCTTCGGAGCATCCATGTTTTAGCATCATTTCCCCCACCTCTTGTAAACAAAGTAATAGCCAAATTCTATCATGCTTAAAAATGTTGATGCCAAGGATGGGTTTATGGAAGTGTATCTGAATAAAAAGAACTTTCCTTAATTGGTGATTTGGGGTAGCTAATGTCATAATGGTGATCCCACTTCAGTAAGATGGTGGCTCTCCTTCTTCATGAGTGGTGTATTAGTCATCAACCATTGTAATGTGCTACATAACAAGCTGCCCCCAAATTGGTTTTAATGCCCGTGAGTTGACCAAGATAGCTCTATTTCAAGCTGAAGATCAAATTCACATCTGCCCCTCATGTCTCATTCTGGACCTGATATGAAGGGACAGCAGTGACCTGGGGCATGATCTCTCGTGGTGGAGATCAGAATCTCCTGGAGAAGCAGGCAGAAACATTATGTCCCTTAAACATAAGCTTGTAATGAGAAAATTTTTACTTGCACTCACATTTCATTGGCCAAAATCAAGTCACATGGCCAAGCTCCACATCAATGTCTGTGTAAGTAACTCCCTTCAAGGAATTGGAGTAAAGGCAGTGAATATTTGTTATAAAGTGATCTGATCTACCACAGGTAGTCGGGGGAGTCCTAGGCTGGAGGGCATCAGCCTGGGCAGGGTCCTGGAGACTAGGGTTCCATCAAGTAGTGGTGGGACACCAGGGAGCCTGGGAGTGGATGGATCCAGAGAATGAAGCAAACCTTGTTTAAGGGAGGGTACAGAGAGTCGGAGCCAGAGAATTCAAAACTGGTAAAGTCCAAAAGGTCAATGGTATATCCCAGAAGAGTAGGAGCCTGGATTCAGGAATCCTGAATCCAGGAATGAGCCTGGGAAGCCTGCAGCATCTTGGAAGGCACATGCTGCCTGGTGGAAGAGTACATAAACCTGTTGGGAGGTTGTAAAAAATACTCTCAAGATTTTTCCCCATCCCTCCCTCCATTTGTCCTTTACTTCATGTTTATTCTTTCTCCTCTTTTTGCACTTCTCCCTGGGACCCACTCTTTCTCCCACTTACCTAACCCTGCTTTCAGACCACCCTTCTCCTTTTGGCCATGTTACTTCTCCCAGGCCTTGGTGATCTTGGGCATGTTTTGGAGACGCTGATCACTTGTGTTGTGTGAATGAAGCTACATGGCTGCAGGCTTTGTGACTCTATCCTGACTTGGAAGTTGGGGATGGACAGTCCCTCAAACTAACCTGCTTGCAGAGGCCTCTTGAGGCCCTGATATCAGTTAGAGCAGGACTGACACCTCAGTTGTTTGGAGGCTTATCGATTCTACTGCTACATGACAGATGCATCACTCCAAAGCTCAGAGCCTTAAAACAATAAGTATATATTATTTCTCATGAGCCTGTAGGTCAGCTTGGTGTCAGGGATGGGTAGTTCAGCCTGGTGGTTCTGCTGTTCTCAACGTGTCTCATTCATGTGCAGCCAGCTGGTGGTAAACTGATCTAGGATGAAACTGTTGGACGTGGCCCTGCTCCACATGTCTCTCTTTCCCCTCCTGGACTAGTGGGAAGACTCAAGCATACCCTTCTTTTTTTTTTTTTTAATGTTTATCTATTTTTGAGAGACAGAGACAGAGCGGAGAGGGAGAGGGGCAGAGAGAGAGGGAGACACAGAATCCGAAGCAGTCTCCAGGCTCTGAGCTGTCAGCACAGAGCCCAAAGTGGGGCTTGAACTCACAGGACTGCAAGATCATGACCTGAGCTGAAGGGGGACACTTAACCGACTGAGCCACCCAGGTGCCCCCACCCAGGGGGTACTTCTTTTTTTTTTTTTTTTCAACGTTTATTTATTTTTGGGACAGAGAGAGACAGAGCATGAACGGGGGAGGGGCAGAGAGAGAGGGAGACACAGAATCGGAAACAGGCTCCAGGCTCTGAGCCATCAGCCCAGAGCCCGACGCGGGGCTCGAACTCATGGACCGCGAGATCGTGACCTGGCTGAAGTCGGACGCTTAGCCGACTGCGCCACCCAAGCGCCCCTAGGTGGTACTTCTTAAGACAGTTGACTGCATGCAAGAGAACAAGAAGAAACACTTTTTTTTTTTAATTTTTATTTTTTGCTAGTTTATTTTTTCGAGCTAGAGAGCACGAGTTGGAGACGGGCAGAGAGAGGGAAAGAGAAAATCCCAAGCAGGCTCCACACTGTTAGCACAGAGCCTGATGCGGGGCTCGAACTCACAAACTGTGAGATCATGACCCGAGCTCAAATCAAGAGTCGGTTGCTTAACCAAATGAGTCACCCAGGAGCCCCCAAGAAGAAGCGCTTTTAAGGCCTCTTCAGGACTAGGCCCAGGATTGGTATAGTGCCTACAGTTTGGAGGTCACCAAGACTACCCTCAGGTTCACCAGAAGGGGTCACAGAACTGAGCAATGCTGTTACACTCATGGTTACAATTTGCTACAGCAAAAGGATACAGATTAACTCAGCCCTGGCTCAAAGGTCAGAGTTTAAGAGACTCCAGGCTGCAAGCTGCCAGCTGACCTCTCCAGTGGAGTTCTACACAGAGACAGTACGTATTTCTCCCAGCAACAATGGGTGACCACATACGTGGCATATTGCTGAGCTCACCCAAGCCTTGGTGCCCAGGGTTCTTACTGGAGGTTGGTCACTTGGCTTGGCTGACTGCAGTGTGACTGACCTTAGTTTCCAGTCCTTCCAGAGATCAAGTTAATACCATGTAGCCCAGGGCCCCCATCATTAATAACACTGTTAGCATGACTATCTGGCCTGGCCCAAGGCCTCTCTCCTATGAGGCAGGCTATTCGTAGGACTTAGAGGTTACCTCCTGGGAACCAGGTGCCGCCCAGGGCCAAAATTTCCTTTGGAATGTTCAGGATTTGGACCATCGCACTTGCTGAGTTAATCCTTTATTGCATGCGACCTCTTCTGTCTCATGCTATTGGTCAAAGCAAGCACATGACTGGCCCAGAGTCCCAGTGGGAGGGCACCCCAGTTTCACAGCAAAAGGCAGGGATGCAGGGAGAAGTAGGGAAGCAGGGCCAGCATAGGGCCGGACGTGGAAGCCCATCATGGTCTCATCATTCCCAGGACGCAGCACATGTGCTCATGTGCTTCCTATGTGCTGTTCTCTACTTTCCCGCAACTCCCTAACTACATGGAAAGTTTCAGCTCAAGTTGTAAGATTTCCCTCCGCCCTGAAATCATCCCTGACCATCCCCAGCAGGGGCCTCCTTTTGAACTGATGATCAAGCTAAGGAATTATGGTTCTGGTGCCCGGTGCTCTGAGATGGGGAAGTGGCCTCTTTGCTGCTCTCTTTCTGATCCTTCTTCTGTCCCCTTCTCCTGATCATCCCTGAACTCAGTTTCACCCAGGACAATAGTTTACCCAGCCCTAGACTTGCTTCTGAGCCTCCCTGGACCAGCCATCTGCTTATGTTCCTGACAGACCTGCTCTCTGCCAGGAGTGGAAAGTGCAGATCAGTTCTTCTGATGGCTGTTTCTAATCCCCAGTCGTCACATTACCCACTTGGTTCTTCTCCTCCCACATGTTGAAGCTATTTCCACCACAGCACTGAATTAGTTAGAGCCCTTTACGTTCCATGCCCCATTGCTCAGGCTTGTAAAATGCTTTATGAGCAAATATATTGCCTTCTCCTTGACGCCGAAGGTGCAGAAGTGGGTTTGCCGTAAACAGGGTCTGACTCTGAGCAACTCCCGAGCCAGTCTCGAAGCCAAGCCAAGCCACCTGGTTATTTTATCCAACCCTGAAGATGTTGAATGGCTCTTTGCAAATATCACCTCCCCTTCCCTGAAGCCTGCTTTAATTTCATAACGGGAAATGATTTCTCTCCAGTCTGAGATCTCATGAACGTCTTCAAACACATTCTTCCTGGTATTATTTCCGTTTCCACAAATGCCTCATCTCCTCTTCCATGTTGTGGGTAACCAAAGGCCAGGAACCACCTCTCCATGGAATCCAAGGTCTAGTTCACAGGTGGTTCCCTGTAGATGTTTGATGAATGACTATTTGTTGATAGCTGGTAGATGGCCCTAAATAGCCCCCGTCCCAAAACTGGCAGGAAGAAGAGGTCAGGTGAGCTCTGTGTCCAACCCAACCCTGCAGGTCTGGAGCCAACGAGTGAGTGGGGACAACAGGCCACCGAAAAGGCTGAGGTAGGGACCTGACAATGCCATGCAGGTGGCCAGTTGAGAAACAGGGAAACCAGGCTGCAGGCTCCCTAAGGGTGGGAGTTTGTTTTAGTCACCTTTATATCCCCGGGGCTTAGCAAAACACCATGCACTCAGAAATCCCGAGACTAAACAAAGCCACCCTTGAGGAGGAAGCCCAAGCCAGAGGAGCAGGAAATACAAGGCACCAAAATTAGAGATGGAACTGAAGCGAGGGGGTTCTTGAAAATGACTTAAGAACCCTGACGTGGGGGTGAGAGAGTGGGTGCAGAGTGAAGCTGGTAGGTTGTATTTTCTTCCGCTTCCTCCAGGGCTGGGGGACCCATCAGCGCAGGCTCCATCTGGCCCCCAGAGACACCTGGAGCCACCTCACCCACCCTGGTGCCATGGTTGCAGAGCCACCTCCAGGGGCCAGGAGAGGTGTGGGAGAAGCTTCTAGAAGCTTCTAGAGAAGCTCCAAAGCAGCACTGCACAAACTTTAACGTGTGCATGGGTCACTGTGGATTTTGTGAAAGTGCAGGTTCTGGTCTGGTAGCTCAGTGGCGGGGGGGTGGCCTGAGAGCCCACACTTCTCACAGGCTCCCTGGTGATGCCGCTCTTGTAGCTCCGAGGTCTGTATCTGAGCATCAGGGGCCAGACTAGCACTGGTTCCCCATGCTGGCTGTGTGTTGTCATCGCCTCCTGGAACTTTAAAAACATCCACACTGGGTCACCTGGGTGGCTCAGTCAGTTAAGCGTCCGCCTCGTGATTTCAGCTCAGGTCACGATCTCACAGTTTCATGAGTTGGAGCCTCTCATTGGGCTTTGTGCTGGCAGTGTGGAGCCTGCCTGGGATTCTCTCTCCCTTTCTCTCTGCCCCTCTCCCACTCCTGCCGCCTCTCTCTCTCTCTCTCCTCTGAAAATAAAGAAATAAACTTAAAAAAATATCAGTACTTATTGCAATGGTGGGAAGATCTGCCATGAGGTCGGGTCGGTTGTTCTCCAAACTGAGAAGCTGGTCTGACAGCACCAGGAGCGCCTGGGAACTTATGAAAAACGCAAAGGCTTGGGCCCCATCCCAGACCTCTGGAATCAGACACTCCAAGGGTAGGGCCCAGCAATCTGGGTTTTAACAAGCCCTCGAGGGGCGCCTGGGTGGCACAGTCAGTTAAGCGTCCGACTTCAGCCTGGTCACGATCTCGCGGTCCGGGAGTTCGAGCCCCGCGTCGGGCTCTGGGCTGATGGCTCAGAGCCTGGAGCCTGTTTCCGATTCTGTGTCTCCCTCTCTCTCTGCCCCTCCCCCGTTCATGCTCTGTCTCTCTCTGTCCCAAGGATAGATAGACGTTGAAAAAAAAAAAAATTAACAAGCCCTCGAGGTGTATGCTGAAGTTTGTGAACCACTGTGTGCATTGCCTCCTGATGTGATGTGGAAGGTACAGAACATCCCCAAGAACCACCTATGTGAGGTTCTTGCTGGATGTATTGGAGCTGAATCTTAGCACAAGGAAACCGCGATTCTTCTCAGGCTTGGCCATGATATGTGCTTGTGTGGAAGAATACACTTTTTTTCTAAAGGGAGGCATGCTGCAACATTTAGGGGCAAAGTAGCAAAGTCAGGAGCTTTCTTTTGAATGGTTTGGCTACACGAAGTGTGTGTGTGATGGCGCGGGGACGGCCAGATGTTAATAGCTGGTGAATCTAGTTAAGAAGTTTAAAGGAGTCAAACAAATTCTTCTTCCACATTTTGTGTATTTGGGGAATTAAAAAATACAAATGAGGAAGTATTAACCATTTTGGGCTGTCGCTCTAGTGTTTTCTGATTCATTTAGTTTGGGGTAAAAGCTGAATATGTTGTAAAATCTCCCTGTGGTGATTCAAATGTGTACCCAGCATTGAGAACCTTGACTTTATAGTAGCTTTTCTTAGACTATGTCATGAAACCACCTGGGCTGCTGGTTTAAAATGCAAATCCTGAGCCTAATAAATCTACCAGGTCTCTTGGGCACAGCCTCAGGCAAGCACCAAGAGGATTCTGACGCTAACATTTGAGAATGTTTGTCTGAAACATTCTGTCAGAATATTAGGTCACCCCAATCCAGATTGCTAAGGACCCAGGAGGTAAACTGAACAAGTGAAGCAGGCTGGGTGTGAGGCAATAGGGAACAGTGGGGACTAACGCAAACAGAAGAATGTATTAAAGCTTCCAGATGGCTGAGAAGAGTGTGTTGTTGGTGGTGTTCAGAGTTACCAGATCTTTCTTCTTCCTTCCTTCCTTCCTTCCTTCCTTCCTTCCTTCCTTCCTTCCTTCCTTCCTTTCTTTCCTAAGAGGCACCAGAAATCTAGGTTTTAATCTCTCAATTTACATTGGTGACTGACCCCCAAAATATATTCAAACACCTTGCAATCTAAACAAAACATGTCTGAGGGTAGTGCTCAGTCTCCCGACCACGCATTTGCAACCACTGACACGGACTTAGCTCATAGCATGTACTCTGAGGGCCGTGAGTCAAGGATTCTCCAGCTCAGCAGAGAAAACCACAGCTTGCATTCTCCATCATGTTGCCATGTGTCCGATCCATGGCTTCCTCTGCAGGAATCCTCCCAAATATCCAGTCCAGAGTTCCTCTATTGTTCCCTAAGGGTATGATGTGTCCACACTCTCCTTTCTGGGGGATTTGCTGAGTCCGAGAGGAACATTTAGCAAAGGTGAGCTTCTGTTTGAGAGTTCAGGGGCTCAGCCTACCATGTCCCCTCAACCAGCAGCACAGGGGTGTTCTAGGACACCACTTTTCTTTTTAAAAAATTTTTTGAGTATAGTTGACACAGAAGGTTACATTAGTTTCAGGGGTATGACATTGATTTGATAAGTTTATACATTCTGCTATGCTCACCACAATTGTAGCTATCATCCATCACTAGACAACACTGTCCCAATACCATCGAGTGTGTTCCTTATGCTGTGCCTTTTATTCTCATAACTTATTCATTCCATAACTGGAAGCCTGTATCTCCCTCTCGCCTTCACCCATATTGTTTATCTCCCCATCCCCCTCCCCTCCAGCAACCATCCGTTTATTCTCTGCATGTATAGGTCCGATTCTGCTTCTTGTTTGTTTGTTTAGCCATTTGTTTTCTTGAACCACAGTGACTCTTCCTCACTGGAACCATTACAGAACAAACCATTGGAAAGTTGCTGAGCCTGACCCTGGAGTTGGAAGGAGAACTGGAGTGGATAGCACTTTCATCCCAAAGGTTTTTCCCTTTTTCTGCGGCTCCCAATCCAACGACCACATCAACTGTCCATAGATCTCAGGATACCAGGCTCTGGTCCCAGCACTGCACTACCCTGTTGTGTGAGCTCGGGCAAGTCCCATGTCTCTCTCCATACCACCAGCTCCTGCTCCATGAAAGAAGATTATCATCACTGGTTTTTAAAATTTTTTTTCAAATTTATTTGTTTATTTTGAGAAAGGAGAGTGTGAGTGGGGGAGGGACAGAGAGAGAAGGAGAGAGAGAATCCCAAGCAGGCTCTGTGCTTTCAGCATGGAGCCTGACATGGGGCTCGTTCTCGCGAGAACTGTGAGATCACGACCTGAGCCAAAACCAACAGTCAGATGCTTCACCCACTGAGCCACCCACGTGCTCCATCACTGTTTTTTTTTTTTTTTAGTAGCAGAACTCATTTATGAAATTCTGATGAAAGTGTACAACAAAACCCAAATATAAAACAAAAGCAATAGAGAGTTCAGTTCTTCCAAGGTTGATCGGGACATGTCAATGCTTGCCAATCGCCTCATAGAGCCGTAAGGTTCCAGGGAACAGAGTTTTGAAACTACAAGGTTTGCTTATTTTCAAGCAATTTTTCCAATCTGGAGCTTGCTTACTTTTCAAATTTGGAAATGCTATGTGAAAGATGTTCAGAAGTCATTTCCTCTAAATCTCCCACTGGTTCATATATTAACAACGACTTTAGGAAAAGCCAGTTCTCCCAGGCGTTCAGTGAAGCCCACAGTTACACAGAACTATGCTGGATGCTATAAACGAGACTAGCTATGGCCTCCAATTCCCAGGTGTTAGGACTGTAAATCCTGGCAGGCAAAAGGGGAGAGGGATTTTGGACAGATTCTAATTCTGTATTTTATGACCTATTCTAACCCCTGACCTCTTTCTGATAAACATAAAAACCTCACAGACTGAGACGTTAGGTGTCATCCCCACCCTGATTCGTGAAAACTTTTGTCTTGCTTTGCTTTCTGTAAATTATGTTATGACAACAATAGGTATTGTTTTTTCACGTTCCAGGTAATAATTACATAATATAATAACTGTATTATTTTTTTTTTTCAACGTTTATTTATTTTTGGGACAGAGAGAGACAGAGCATGAACGGGGGAGGGGCAGAGAGAGAGGGAGACACAGAATCGGAAACAGGCTCCAGGCTCTGAGCCATCAGCCCAGAGCCTGACGCGGGGCTCGAACTCACTGACCGCGAGATCGTGACCTGGCTGAAGTCGGACGCTTAACCGACTGCGCCACCCAGGCGCCCCGTATAATAACTGTATTATTAAGTGTATTATCAATCTTGCTTTTTCCAAAACAGACAAGTCGTACCAAAGAATGTAATATATGCCCTCTACCCTTCACCTCTCCCCACTCATTGAGAATAACTGACCCAATTTATTCTTCCTGATTTATGCTTATAGCCTTGGTTCCCTTCTAAAACGTGAAGACATTATATGGGGAGTGAAGTGGGAGTGAGGAGATTGGTGGGGATTTGGGTGAAATGAGATTAGCCTTGAGTTGTTAATTATTGAAACCAGGCTATTGGTATATGGAAATCCTTTAAATGTTCTCTCCACTTCCATATGTTTTGAAATTTTCCATAATAAAAAGGTTATATAAAGAAAATATTACCTACCTGTGCGTTGAAATGGAGTATTTTACCCAATTGCAACCCTAGAAGCACTTTGAACAGCACCCTCACTTTTGCAGCCGTGTCTGACATTGGTTCCAAAGCTGTCTCCACTCCCTGACTCTACCCATTTTGTCATAGCAGAATCTCACAATACGTCCCGTGAGGACAGACGAGGAATTGCAGCAGTCCAAATCCCAGATTGGAAGAAGCCTCAGACTCTGGGTATTTACTCCTTCACCCATCTCTTGCCAGCTGCAGGTGAAGCTGGTCTTAGCCACTGAAAGCCCTCTGTAGCCCTGACTGCAAAGGGTTAAATTTCTGCCCCTGAAATGACTGGGTTTCCCTTTGGTCGGTGTTGCCTTTCAGGCTCATGCCTTCAGGATGACTCAGTAGACCAATGCGACCATGAGTTTTTGGTTCCTGAATATATGTAACTGACTCAGATTACCAAAAATTGAGAACTGACTACATTAGGCTTCTCCATCCAGGTTGAAACAGCTCACCTGTATCCCAAATGGTGGGGAAAAGGCTTCCGTGGCACTGGATGCCTCAGAGGTTAGGCAGTGCAGTCTTGGAGTGGGGGTGGGGGGCGGAAATTGGAGGCTGCTACTAACTAAAGAATCTGTGGGACTCAAATACAGAGGGGAGGGGGCAGGGCACCAAAAGGACTGACACCTGAATAATCCATCTGTAGCAAAATGGCTTCCAACTAATTAAACATAGAAAAACCTCTTTTAGAGAAGATAATCCTATTGGATCAACTTGCAAGATTTTTCCAGCCAGCTTCTGCCTCTTGGAGCTTCAATTAAAAGCTGTTTAGCAGATGGCAGTTTCTGAGTCACAAAGTTAGACTCTCTGGCAACCATGTGTGCTTTTGGTTTCCCAGGGGATCCTGGCCACATATGGCCCTAGAAGAGGTGCGACAGCTCTTTCTTGGCAGACAACAGAGAGCTCCGCCCCCACCTCAACACACAGCTGACAGGGATTTCAATATAACCATCAAGGGTGATTAGCAGGAGGGATTTTCCAGATAATTCAGGAATTCAGGGAACGGAGCTTGAACATCATTTGTACAACCCTTTCTTTTTATAGAACGGAGAAACTGAGGCTCAGGGGAGTCCTGCAATCTATCTAAAGTCACCCAGGAATGGATAAACAGGGTCAGGACCAGCCTCATTCTTGATTACTAGAGAGACAACTTTTCTGTTTCCTTTGGGGACCTAATTCATTGCCGATCCTTTCCTTAAACCCACAGGCTCCTAAAGGATATTTTAGCAGCCATCTGACAAATTGGCTGGGAGAGGGGCTTGAAAAGTTTACTTTGTCCACCTCTTACTTCCCTACAGGACAAAACCTCTGAAGTGGAACCCCATTGCCCTCCTTTTCAGAGCTTTCCATTCATGTTGAAGTCACAGCTTCCTTGGGTTCTGTCAAAGAGAAACAGCCAAACCACTAGCTAAAGGCAGTAAGACATACTTTATTCAGTACTACTGCAGTAGGGGAGAGGCCTCCGCCCGGCTTCGCTGAGATGAAGGGCAGACGGCTTTTTAAGCGCTGGGGTGTGCCAAAGGAAAAGCACTTTTAAGAGTTGGGGTCAGGGCAGGATAACTGATGTGCCGAAAACTGGGTGACAGGGCCCTACCTTTCTCGATGATTACGTTTCAAAGCGATGGCTCTCGGGTCCTTGAGAAAAACGTTCCTAGCTTGTGGAAGATACAGCACAAAAAGAGAAAAGATTTACAGCTGCAAGTTTTTAAAAGGAAATGCTTCTAAGAAAAGGGAGGCCAGGAGCCTATAGTCAGGTTTTAGAACAAACAGTAAATTGTTTTGGCAGCATTGAGCTTTCTCAAGCAGGAATTTAAGTAGACTAGGGCCATCATTCTAGGAATGCTCCCTTGAGCTGTTAGAAACGATGCTAGTGCTGTGCAAGCCTCTTAGTGTAGAGGGCAGACAAATAATTTGTGTTGGGTGTTTGCGGTTTTCACGGGCCAAGGTTGAGGCCCAGTCAAGAAGAAGGCTCAGAGGAACAGACTCAAGTCTGGTCAAAGACAGAGACTGTTAGCGCTGACGAGACTTGCAGTGCTCTGCCAGTCAGAAAGTTGATCCAGAGAGTTCCCCGTATTTGTGACCATAGTTTAAACCTATTTCTTCCTGTTCTTTACCAGAGCTACAAGTTGGTTCATGATCTGTTTTGGAATGGTTCTTCATATATTTACAATCAATCTTTTCCAAACTGGATTTTAAGTTGTTTGAAGACACGGCGTATGTATTACTTTTTTTAAATATTTATTTATTTATTTATTTTGGTGGAGGGGAACAGGGCAGAGAGAGAGGGAGAGAGAATCCCAAGCAGGCCCCGCAGTGTCAGCAAAGAGCCAAATGCAGGGCTCAAACTCACAAACTGTGAGATCATGACCTGGGCCGAAATCAAGAGTCAGATGCTTAACTGACTGAGCCACCCAGGTGCCCCAACATTTTTAAAAAAACCTTCCATTGCACCCTGTAAGTGATTGAACTGATAATCATTCATTGACCCACCTGGAAGATTACAGTCCATTTTCAACAATGTTAACCAACATCCCAGGGTCCAGATCC
This sequence comes from Puma concolor, assembly GCF_028749965.1. Lineage (NCBI taxonomy): Eukaryota > Metazoa > Chordata > Mammalia > Carnivora > Felidae > Puma > Puma concolor. The sequence continues at coordinate 25,619,489 of NC_141675.1, read as the reverse complement.
TGTTTCTATAGCCATCTCTGTGATTTTTTTTTTTTTTTTTCTGAACCCTCTTCCAACATGGGAGGCCAAAGTGAGGCTCATCCATTCTCTTTCAAAAAGTCCCCAACAATTTAACTCCTCAAACTCTTCCAGAGCAACAGCTAAAGGCCAAACACTGTCCTGGAAGCTGGGGAGGAAGAGATCAGTGGGTCAGGGTTTCTGTCAGTGGACTAGTGGGAAGACTGATAAGTAAATCAACCAATGATTCCAATACTTGGTGACAAGCTCAGTGTAGAGGTGTGTGCACAAAAGAAGGTCCCTTCAGGGGACGCCTGGGTGGCTTAGTTGGTTGAGCGTCTGACTTCGGCTCAGATCATGATCTTGCGGTTCGTGAGTTCGAGCCTCGCGTCGGGCTCTGTGCTGACAGCTCAGAGCCTGGAGCTTGCTCCGGATTCTGTGTCCCCCTCTCTCTCTCTCTGTCCCACCCCGCTTGTGCTCTGTCTCTGTCTTTCAAAAATGAATAAACATATAAAAAAAATTAAAAAAAAAAATAAGTTCCCTTCAGTTTGTATGGAAAATGGTTAGGGAAAGTCTCCCAGAAGAAACATCATCTGCTTGGGTTAGGCCTCCTCCAAGGAGAGCCTGAAAGGAGAAATCTTGGACAAGTGATTTATTTATTTATTATTTTTTTAATTTTATGTTTAGAGTGTGGGATTTTTAAAAAAAATTTTAATGTTTATTTTTGAGAGAGAGAAAGAGATAGAGACAGAGCACGAGTGGGAGAGGGGCAGAGAGAAAAGGAGACAGAGTCCAAAGCAGGCTGCAGGCTCTGAGCTGTCAGCACGGCCAGTGCCTGATGCTGGACTCGAACCCACGAAACACGAGATCATGACCTGAGCTGAAGTCGGACACCGAACCGACTGAGCCGCCCAGGAGCCCCATTGGACAAGTGATTTATTGAAGGAGATCAGAAAAATTCTGTGAAGAAATGAGGGAAGCATGACAGAGCAGGGGGAGCAGGTAGGCAGAGATGTGATTTCAGCGGTGGAGTCTAGCCTTAGTTTGATCCCAAGGGTGTATCTGGAAGGTAGTGTCAATTGCACCAGAGTTGCCCTTCATGGAGTCGAAGAGGCCAGACTTCTGTACTCCTTATCCGTCAGTCGTGGGCTATAGGCTGCTCCCCGGGAGGAGGGTGCCTAACATCCTGCATAATTCTGGGAGAAGGAGCTCCTGCTGGCTGCGGGTGAATCTGTGGGAAGGGATGTAGCTTTCAGCAGCTGGGATGAGTGTACCTGCCCGACTAAACAGGGATCTTGGTGGGGTGCGGGCAGCCTCCACTACAACACCTGAACTGACCCCTGAAAGAGGAGAGCACTCAAAGTTAACTATAGGGAATATACGGGACGGGCAATGATCGGGCATTTCAGGGCAAACTTACAGAGGGAAGAGAGAACACAATGAGTCTAGAAAGGACAGAGGTTTGGTGGCTGTCTTAGCTCAGGCTGCTATAACAAAATAGCCACAAACTGAGGGGCTTGTAAACAACAGACATCTGTTTCTCACGGTTCTGGAGGTCAGAAGTCAGAGATCAGTCCAGTATGGTCAGGTTCTTGTGAGACCCCTCTTCCGGGGTTGTAGACTGCTGTTTTCTTGTTGTAGCCCCACGTGGAAGAAAGAGGGCAAGAGAGCCCTCTTGCCTACTACCTGTAGTAGTAATTACACTACTATTCACATTCCAAACCCCCCCCCCCCCACCGCCTCCCCGCTTCTGCCATCACACTGGGGGTTAGGATTTCAACATACAAATTGGGGCAGGGGCACAAACATTCAGCCCATTGCACCATAAATGGAACGCTGGATTTAAAAAGCAGGGAGTGTACGGGAGCCTGGGTGGCTTCGTCGTTTAAGCCTTCGACTTTGGCTCAGGTCATGATCTTCTGGTTCGTGAGTTCAAGCTCCGCATCAGGCTCTGCACTGATAGTGCAGAACATGCTTGGGGTTCTCTCTTCCTCTCTCTCTGCCCCTCGTGCAGTTTCTCTCTCTCTCAAAGTAAATAGACTAGAACTTAAAAAAATAGGAGTGCCTGGGTGGCTCCATCGGCTAAGTGGACGACTTCGGCTCAGGTCATGATCTCATGGTTCATGAGTTCGAGTCCCACGTCAGGCTCTATGCTAACAGCTCAGAGCCTGGAACCTGCTCCAGATTCTGTCTCCCTCTCTCTTTGCTCCTCCCCTCCTTGTGCTCTGTCTGTCTCCCTCTCAAAAATAAATAAACATTTAAAAAAAAACTTAAAAAAATGAAAATGAATAAAAAATAAAAAGAAGGGCGTGTGTGCAAACACCAGCCAATAAGAGTGGGCAAGAACCCCTTCCCCATCTTCAGTATTTAATGTCTACTTTTCTCCTGCCTCCAAGGAGACTGGAGATACAGACACTGGGAAAACTGAGCGGAGGATGGAAAAGGTGTAGACAGAAGGATTACCAGTGTTAAGTTATGTGACATTTGAGTGCCTCCAGTTCACAAGGTTGTCTGTTCCTCCCCCAGTAGTAGGAGATACTCATCGACTCTTCTGAGGCCCAGTTCTTTGAAGAGGCATTTAATTTGTTCACCTGCAGTCAACACCCGAGAAGCCCAAAGACAGTCATTCATACTCTGTGATTGTTTGCACGGCCCGTCACTCTCATCTGAGGCAGTTAGCTGGTTCTGGCCCTGAATCCATCTTCCTCTCGCCAAGCTCATTCATCAGGACCTTGAGTTCTGCCTGGTGTTCACAAATTGATAAATTGGTGTTTTGTTCTGTTTTGCTCCTTTCTTGAGAAGTTATTTCCCTTTGAAAAGTTTCCACCCACGAGAGACGATACTTGTTTTGGTATGTGATTACAGCTAAATCTTGTATAAATGCATTGATGAAATTGCTTGAACCAAGAATCTACCCTGAACCTAACTCTTTTTTTTTTTTTTTTTTAATTTTTTTTTTCAATGTTTATTTATTTTTGGGACAGAGAGAGACAGAGCATGAATGGGGGAGGGGCAGAGAGAGAGGGAGACACAGAATCGGAAACAGGCTCCAGGCTCTGAGCCATCAGCCCAGAGCCCGACGCGGGGCTCAAACTCACAGACCGTGAGATCGTGACCTGGGTGAAGTCGGACGCTTAACCGACTGCGCCACCCAGGCGCCCCTGAACCTAACTCTTAAAGGTGTCAAAAGATTATAAAAGGCTTTTGTTGAGATAGTGTACACCCAGACATGATTGGATGGTTGGCAAATGCAAACTTACAAAATGGCAGCCAGCTCCACAGATGTCTTATGTGAGCAATATTCCTTCCTCGCTTTTCTAATAACCAAAATAATTTTTTGGATCCTCAGGAACTGGTCTGATTTTCATTTCCACTTCACTGGCACTCCCGTGTACTTTCCGGGTTTTTGTGTTCATCTATTCATTCCATAAATCCATAAAGCAAATCGTTTAAAAAATACTTATATATCACAATTGGGACAGTTTTAAGAAATAAAAACACAGTGATGTTCTGATTGTCTATTGCGGCATAACAAATCATCCCAAAGCTTAGCCTTAAAACAATGACGATGGACTGCATCATCTCAGCCCTAGTTCGCATTGGCTGGGGTGGCTCCAAAGCTGGGAACTGGAATCATCTGAAGGAAAATGCACTCAACTGTCTGAAAGTTCATGACGGCTATCTGCTGGGACCTCGGCAGGGGCTATCAGATGGAACGCATACGCATGGCCTCTCCATGTGGCCTGGGCTTTCCTGAAATATGGTGGCTGAGTTTCTAGGGTGTGTGAGAGAGAGCAGAATAGAAGCCATATTATACCATGCACCACTTACCCAAACAGTTACAAAAGCTCATCCATTTTCAAGAGGAATGGATATAGACTTCTTGACGGGAAGAGTGTCAAAGAATCTTCAGGCATATTTTAGAATCAGTATAGCTAAGATGACCATATAATTCACTGTCCAATGCAAGACGTTTTGAGAGCAAAAGCGGGTGCTTTTCAAGCATGAATAAAACTGTCCTTGGTAAACCAAGACAGGTCACCTCTACTACAACACTCTCACCAAGCTCTCATAAATCCCTTTGCTTCTAACATTCACTGTGTCATTTTAAAACATACTCTTTACTAATTGAAATTTGTGTTTTAAAATCTATTTTTTGATAATTTCTTGTTTCTAAATCACAACTATTACCTTCAGATTGCTTGTTCATGATGAATCTGGAGCTTGATGGTTACAAATCTTGTCCCACTACATCCTTCCTGCTAATTGGGACAGCTTCTGGCACTGTGGATAGAAGTGCTTGGAATGCCTTCTCTCTCAGATGAGAGAAACCCAAGCAGTGGAAGAATTTGCTTCAAGAAATGCTTTTTTAAAAACCTCATTTTTTGGCTAAGTGGTAAAAAAACACAGTGATGACTCATCAGTTGAAATCAGATCCTTCATCCCAAAAAAGTGTTTTTATAAGAAGTGGGTGTTTTTTTTTTTTTCTTTCCCCAAAGGCAGTCTGCATAATATTTGGTGCTTCTCTTTTCTGAGTCATACATTCCATCTCAGTGGAAAGTGACAGTTTCAGACTTGAGCCAATAACATTTTATTTTCAGAGCTGTGCACGACGCCCCCTTATCCAGGGATCTGCTTTTGCCTTCATCCCTGAGAGGAGTTCAGGCACGGACCATTCCACACCAACAGTCTCCCTTTCCCCCCTTCCCTTGGCCAGTTATTAACCTGTTTTTCTAAAGACCCTGGAGCAGAATAAATGCCTAGAGAGAGCATTCAGAAACAGCACCTAGTTGTAAATAAGCATGGCAAGTTTAATGTCCTTCTAGAGGCAACCACAGTCAAACACTGTCAATCTCTGCCTCACAATCCTGGGTCTCCACGCAGGAGCCTTTATTCACAACCTACCCCCCCACCCCGAAAACATTTTCTTTCTGTTGTTTCTTTCTTGTGACTCTGCAACTCTGTGTCGTTACTGAAAGAAAGTGATGTGATTCATTTCTGATCCATGAAAGCAAACATCCCATCCTGTTCAGTTTGTCTTCTTGGAAGCCTCCACAAATACCTCCTTGCTAGAAAACAAAAATGTAAAACTTGTATCCATTTCTGTTCCAGAATGAAAGACACAGGAAACTTTTATGAGTCTGGAGCTAAGGCCTGAGCTTCACAAATTAAGAAGGTATTTAAGAGAGCTTCAATGAGAACATTAAGACTAGGAAACCTGAGGGGAAAGAGTTAAAAGAACCAGCAGGGATTGGGAACAGCAGCATCCAACAGCTGCCTGGATGGCAAGTGGGACTGGACTTAGGGTGACCGACTGTCCCAGTTTACCTGGAATGAGGGGGTTCCTGGGATGTGGGACTTTCAATTTTTTAATCCAGGAAGTTCTGGGAATACCGGGACAAGTTTGCCACCCTGACTGGAGCTCTCTTTCCTAATCAGAAGCTACCCCCACCGTTGTGCCGCAAAGAGCCAGGTTCTGCTCTGGAAAGGTAGGAGGGGGCAACGATGATCCCAGGCCAGGAACTGGAAGGGAAAGAACAAAGCCAGAGGCAGAGACTGTCATTTAGACTTCCAGGTTCAGTGTGCTAAGTAAGGGACGTTTGGGATAAGAAAGGGGCGGTGGTGGGGCGCGTGGGTGGCTCAGTCAATTGAGCCTCCCACTCTAGATTTTGACTCGGATCATGGTCTCACGGTTTGTGAGTCTGAGCTCTGCATTGGGCTCCATACTGCCAGTGGGATTCTCTCTCTCTTCCTCCCTCTGCCCCTCCCCAGTGCTCTCTCTCTCTCTGTGTGTCTCTGTCTCTCTCTCTCTCAAAGTAAATAAACAAACTTAAAAAATTAAACAACACAAAAAAGGTGCAGTGATGAGAGTGAACAATCCTGTTAATGGCTCAAAAGCACCGGGCAGAACTCCACCCTGTAAGAAAAGGATCACTCAATTAGGTAAAATGAACAGATTCCACCCGAGCTTTTAAACTCCCTTCCACGCAGCCTTCCAAGAGTCCTTGTGAGTTAGGGGTAGTCTGGGGCTCTAGCCAAATCCCAGGGCTCCGCTCCTGTTCCTCCCACACGCTGTGGACCCTCCCTCTCCATTCATCCCCAGAGGCTGTGCATTCGTTATTCAAAGCTCCCTTTCTCGTGCTCACAGGCCCTCTGCACCCCAAACGGCTGGAAGCCAGGAGCACAACCCAGCTGGGCCCCCCTGCACTGAAGGAACTGGAGAGGCAGTTAATATCATCAATAATATGGAGTCTCCTCCTTGGTCACTTCTCTCTTCAAGAAAAACAGTATCAAAAAGTCAGAAATAAAGCAAAGTAGATACATGACCCGTATTGTCAAGCCTACCTTGGGGTCCTTTGACTTTCTAGTCAAACTTCGTTTGACTTGCTATTTAGTCTTGAGTCAATATTTTATGACTCTCCAAGGTTAGCTATTAATTTGTTGAAAATCATTAAGGTACAAATGGTTTTTATCCAATAGTGATACAAACGATTGTTTTCCTATAGAGAGAAAAGTGGCATCTGTTTGATAGAAACTATAATTCTAAAGGTTATGGTTTTATTGCCTTGAAAAAAATAACTAGTTTGTTTCTAACTTAGTGAACTTATTCCATATTTTTCTTGTACTTCCATATATACGTTATCTTGTACATCTTATACACCTGGTTCCTTATTAATGAATTAAGATAAAACTGTGAAGGGCACCTGGGTGGCTCAGTCAGTTGGGCATCTGACTTCAACTCAGGTCATGATCTCGTGGTTCATGGGTTTGGGCCATGCATTGGGCTCTGTGCTGGCAGCTCAGAGCCTGGAGCCTGATTTGGATTCTCTGTCTCCTTCTCTCTCTGCCCCTCCCCCACTTGTGCTCTGTCTCTCTGTCTCTCTCTCTCAAAAATAGATAAACATTAAAAAAAAAACATTATATAGGTATTTATCCAAGGGACACAGGTATGCTGTTTCGAAGGGACACGTGCACCCCCATGTTTATAGCAGCACTATCAACAGTAGCCAAAGTATGGAAAGAGCCCAAACATCCATCACTGGATGAATGGATAAAGAAGATGTTGTGTATATATATACATATATATATACACACACACACACACAATGGTGTATTACTTGGCAATGAAAAAGAATGAAATCTTGCCATTTGCAACTACGTGGATGGAACTGGAGGGTATTATGCTAAGCGAAATTAGAGAAAGATAAATATCATATGACTTCACTCATATGAGGACTTTAGGAGAAAAAACAGATGAACATAAGGGAAGGGAAGCAAAAATAATATAAAAATAGGGAGGGGGACAAAACGTAAGAGACTCTTGAATATGAAGAACAAACAAAGGGTTGCTGGAGGGATGGTGGGAGGGGGGGATGGGCTAAATGGGTAAGGGGTACTAAGCAATCTACTGAAATCATTGTTGCGCTATATGCTAACTAATTTGGATGTAAATTAAAAAAAATAAAATTAAAAAAAAGAACATGCATAGCAATGAATTTCTTTGAGAAAGTGCTACCAAAATTACAAGCTGACAGGCTAATCAGGGTGGCTTAAAGCACAAGTTCTATTTTCTGTTTTCATCTTTTTTTTTTTTTTTTTTTAGCATGTCTTGTTTTAAGCAATATGGTTCTTAGGTAATTTGACTGAAAGGCTTTCCTTTCCAACATAAAACTAGAAGAGGAAGTTCAAATTAAAAATTATTTCCTTTCTTTGAAAAAGAAAAAAAGCATCACCATATCACTTGGACACAGCAATTCCACTTCTAGAAGTTTATCCTAATAAAATATGTGCCAAAACGTAAAATAAATAAATAAATACACATTAAAAAAACATTATGTACTCATAATGTATTTTTGTGGGAATTATGGTTTTTTTTAAGCATTTTAATAATTATGCCCTGGGAAGTTCTCCCCACAGCACCTCTATTTTTGGTTCTCCTTGGACCCACAAAAATACAGTCTTAAGTCATGAGTCCTCTTCATCTTTCTGTTCTTCAATCACTGATGACACCCTGGGCCTCCCTCAGGGTTGTGGTAAAGGGCACCTTCAGGTTAAAAAAAAAATTTTTTTTAAAGGAATTATTCAGTTGCAGAGTTATAGATAATAGGAAAATCAGGATGCTAAGATGTCCAGCAATGGAAAATAAAAAATTGTGGTACATCAACATTAAATATTATGCAGCTATTAAGTATAATCATTGTCAAGACTATTGCAGCAACATGGAAAATGCTGAGGTGAGCTTGTGAGAAGACAGTATTTAAGATAGGAACTGGAAGTTAAGACAAACATGAAAATATCTGTGAGGAGGTGCTCATAGGAAGATTTCTCATCCCCCCCCAAATTTTATGTAAGATGTTTTTTGTCCTTTCAATGAAAAAAAAATTTTTTTAAGAAAATTTAAAACCCAAGCAACCAGGACATCATTATTATGTGATATTATTGATGTCATTAACACCAACATGGTCATAAAACTATCATTTGGAGATTTCACTGAATAACTCTCCTGAAATCTCCCCAAACTTGCCCATTCTACCACTCTTTCACCTCTGAATGCTTAGGAGCTCTAAGGTCACCTTCAACTCAATCATGCTGTGTGACCAGTTCTGGTCACACAGCATGACTGAGTTGAAGGTGACCTTAGAGGCAAAGCTCTAAGGAAAGGCAAAGCTCTAAGAATTAGAGCTTGGTGGGTAGGAATTGGAGAGGTGAGCTTCCAAAGGTTTATGAAAACAAATGAGACCTCAACTCTCAGCCTCACGGACAGGGATGTTAGCAGCTCTGCCCACAGACTCTCAGGTCCCCTTTGGGGGCAGTCATGTTCCAGCCCCATATCTACGCTTACGGCACTGTTCTTGGTGCCCAAAACTCTACCCAACTCACCCAAATTCGATTTTGGGTCAGAGCTGCTGAACATGCACCCTCTAGACCCCAAACTGGGACCCAGGACCAAAATCCCTTTTGCCCACCCTGCCTTCCCACAGCTTGGAACATCTATGCCTGGCCACGGAGAGCCCTTCCTGACCACATATGTGGCATCTGGTTGTCCTTCTGAGGACAGACCTTTCCCTCCCCACCCTCTTGGAGAAAACCACAAAAACAAGACAGGAGCCAGCTGTGTTCCAAGGGGAATATTTTCACCCTACTCCCACTTCATTAAGCTCTTTGGCCCAGGACACAGGCAATGGGACATTTATGAGGCTTCCCAGAGGTACCCATGCAACAGGCCCAACTACCTGCCAGCTCCGACCTCACTTGAAGTTGCTTTTGGTTCTCCGGCAGCTGATGTTTTAAAGCTGGCTCATCTTCTAAGTGCATGTATTTACAAACAGACTGTACTGATGTTCCTTAAAAAACTCCCTCCTTCTGAGTCCTTGACTCAGTCTGTGTTCATTGAGTCAGAGTCATATTTTGTTTGATATGTTGGTGCAATCTTAGCTGTTTTTCAAGCACAGATCCCAAGCATCAGCTTCTGATGGGCAGGGACATAGTTTACATTTCTTGATAGCCCAGGAGCGAACACAGAACCCTACAAAGAATAAGTATCTCTTGGAAAATTGGAAACCACTCAAATGTTCATCAATAGGGAATGGATAAACCAATTATGGTTTCTTTATACAACAAAATGTTATTCAGCTATAGAAAGATGCACTGACACATGCAACAACATGGACAAATCTCAAAAGCATGACATTGAGCAAAAGAAACACACACAAAAGAGCATATATGGTATGATTCCATTTCCATGAAACTCTGGAACCAGCAATGCTACTCTGTGATAGAGGTCTATTATAGACTGAATGTTTGTGTGTCCCCCCCGCCCCCAAATTCCTGTGTTGAAGCCTTAATTCCCAGTGTGGCTATATTTGGAGATGGGGCCTCTAAGAAAGAAATCAAGGTTAAATGAGGCTGTAATGGAGAGGCCCTGATCCAATTAGATTAGTGTCTTTCTTTCTTTTTGTTTTTAATGTTTATTTATTTTTGAGAGAGACAGAGTGTTAGCGGGGAAAGAGCAGAGAGAGAGGGAGACACAGAATCTGAAACAGGCTCCAGGCTCTGAGCTGTCAGCACAGAGCCTGACATGGAGCCAGAATCCACAGACCACGAGATCATGACCTGAGCTGAAGTCGGATGCCCAACCGACTGAGCCACCCAGGCGCCCCAAGATTAGTGTCTTTTTAAGAAGGGAGACCACAGTGCTCACATACATACAAAGAACAGGTCATGTGAGGACACAGTGGGAAGGTGGCAATCTACAAACCAGGAAGAGGGCTCTCACCAGGAACTGAATTGGCCAGAACCTTGATCTTGGACTTTGAGGCTCCAGAACTGTGAGAAAATTAATTTATGTTGTTTAAGCCACCCAGTCTATTGTATTTTATTATGGCAGCCCTATGACAAGATGAAAATAGTGGTTACCTCTGGGGTAGTTGGTATTGACTGGAAAAGGACACAAGGGAATTTTCTAGGGTGAAGGAAATGTACATCTTGATAGGGTGGTGGTCACATGGATACTTACATATGTATATGCAAAAAAGCATCGAGCTATACACTTAAGATATGTGTATTTTACTACATGTAGATTGTAACTCAATAAAGACATGAAAAAAAATTGGTAAGAACGGTTATCCCTTCACTATAACTCACACCCTCTAACTGATCAACTTGGGATATAGGTTTATCAAACACCCACTATGGGCAGATTCTTGCAGTAACCACAGATATAATGACAGAGTGGGGGAAAGGGAGCTTGGGCCCTAGATCTCAGGGAGTTTTTTCAACTCCAAAAGCAATATCTGGAAGTCCTCAAGTCACAGCCACTGTGGCAAGTTGTACCAAATGCTAACAGCTCATTAAGAGACTTTTGACACTCTGGAAGTCACATTAATTCCTTCATGCTTCTACTGAGGCAGCTGTTGCCTGCTCCCTTCAAGAACCAGGCAGACCCCTGATCTGTTCATCTGCTGGAAAATACCACCAGGAAAAACAAAAGAGAAATGGGAAAGCTGGTGTAGGAAGTCTTGGTGAGATATTAAACTGTGAAATTCAGACCTTAAACACTCCCTCTACTCAAGCAAAAGAATCTGCAAAAGTATTTACGCCCACATTTCAGCAGTTGACTTTTCTGTAGAGTACAGTATTAATGGAGTTGTTAGCAACTTGGGGCAAAAATGAGAAATTCTTCCCCAGGTTGTTCCCACTCCTTTCTTTCCAGAACTTTGGCCATGCCAGTGAAACGCAGTGAGATACCACTGAAGAAGCATTGTAAACGAGGGGCAAGATTGACATATTGCCTCCCAGGGAGAAATGTGCCATTTCCTTTCCAGGCTCTCTGCAATTACAAAAAAAAAAAAAAAAAAAAAAGTTGTTTTCGTAAAGTCACTGACATTCTAGAAAATGTGTTCCACCGCTTGTCCCTTCTATGTTCTTAAGAGAACATCGTTGGTTGATCACAGCACTGTTAATCATGGAGTCCAGTTTCAGAGGTAGAGACATGCTTGAGCCAAATGGTGCTGGCTCATGACAGCCAGTTGTTAAATGTTAGGAATCTTGCTAGCTGGTTGCTAAACATGCTCATTATTAAAAATTAAATTATATAAATTTATACTTACATGAACATTAAAAAAAAGGTAATGGGGTGCTCAAAATTCATCACTTCCTAATTATTTGACTACATTTTATTATTATTATCTATGTACCTAAGGTTACTTACATATATGGTGTCTGGAAACACTATACAATGATGTGCTGTAAAACAGTCTCAGGAACCGGCCCTGAGGTAAAATCTCTGCCATTTTATTGTCAGTCTTGTCCATAATGGCGCCCCTGGCGAAAGCCGCAGAAGGCAATTTGTTGGGGTAGAATGAAAGTGGAAGGGTTGCCTTTGGGCTGGGGTGGCAGGCAGGGTGGGCTAAATAATTTGCAGGACCCAGTGTAAAATGAAAATATGGGGTGGTTTGCTCAAAAATTATTAAAGATTTCAAAACGGCAACAGCAGAACATTAAACTAAGCATGGGCCCTTGTGATCACAGCGCCCCTTGTGAATGCCCACAAAACCAACTCTGGTAGCAGGTCACCATTTGCCTGTGAGAATCTTGTATTATCTGAGTGTTTGTAATGCAGGGGCTGCCCACTTGATTTTCAAGGACAAAGTTTCCAGGCAAAAGTCTTGAAAGCCCATGCCCTAACTTTGGAGGAGAGCCATGGTCCTGGAGAGGCCAATAGAATAGATCTCAGGGTTTGAGGAGGTTCCACTTCCCTGAAGCCCCAAAGGTTCCAGAGCCCTGGGCCCCTACTGGAATCTGGAGTGGACACAGAGATGTCCCAGGGAGATAGGGACAGAGGTGAAGGCAGAGAACATTGCCCTTGGCAGTCCCTCTAGAAAGGAGGTCACAGCTGAGCAGATAAACACCCACAGGAAGCCCCAGCCCTGCTCTGCTTCAGAACAAGTCCCAAGTGTCTCAGGTCTGACTCTTCCTCTTTGGCCAAGTCACCCCTTTCTACTCTCTGATGCTGCCTTGAGAAGAAGCCAAACCAACAGAATGACCAACTTATCCCTGGGATTTCCTAGTTTTAGCAATGAAAGCCCCATGGCTTGGGAAACTTAGAACTGAGATGGTTGGTCACTCTACAAACCAATGTCACAGCAGGAGGCCCCATTCTGAAAAGGCTTAAGTCCTTCCTGTGGGCAGACGTCTTCCAAGACTAACTGGCTAAGTTCCAATAATTCGATGCAACAGATCAACTCCTGGTTTACTATCTCCAGGTACATTCTCCCTCATTGCTCACCAGGATCTTCCATCATTCACAGCCAGATATAGCAAGGGCATCCTACTAACTATGGCTATGATCGATGATTGGTAGCAGCTACCCTGGGTTTTTCCCACCTGAAACAACCCCACCCACGCCCTGGGCAGTGGTCCTCATCTCTGGATACACGTGAGAATCCCCTGGGGGACTGAGTTTCAATGTTGTTCAAAGCTCCCAGTCATTCTGATGCGCAGCCAGAGTTAAGATTCACTGCCCTAAGGACCTGAAACACTGGGCGCTCGAATGTCTCTATGTCCAAAATACAGTTTTCTGAGGAAAACCTTGCTTCTATCCATGGTCCACTCCAGCCCACCTCCCTGTGAGTGTGGAGTGGATCTCCACAGGCATAAGTCCCAGTGTGAACCATAACAATTTTTTTCAAACCAAAGAGAATATAACCCTTATATTACATTTTCTTGATTGTCAAAACATTTGATACTACTCGTAACTGACCAACATGCACATTTTTTTCTCTAGGTACGTGCCGTTTAAAGATTAAAACCCTGAAAAAAAAAATAATAAAGATTAAAATCCTGGATCCCAGGTTTCATAGACAATGACCAGGGGAATCTATTGATTATACGGTTGGAATGTTCTTATTCTATGAATATTGTGATTCTGATGACTAGTCATATTTCCTTCTTTACATTGACTGCTAGGAAGATCGGAGTGGCTCACTTTTAGCAATTGCATAGACATCATGATCTACGCGTCATATGCTAATTTTACTTCTGGTTTCATCTTACTCCCTAAGCTGACTTTCCCTTTGACCCAGCGTCCTTAGCTATTTATTCTGTTCAATAAAATTGAATGTACACACAAGCTGCCACAAACCCTTTCAGAAGAAAGTCCTAAAATACAAACAAATAAAATGCAGATGGTAATTGCTATTTTTAGGAAGAAGCAGAGCATAAAAATGTTGTACAGACTCTACAAAGCAGTTCATGCTGATTCTTGTGATGCAAAGCTTCCAATCTTTAATCCAAAGCTACCTTTTCAGGATGCATGCTTTCCCCCACAACTCATACAGAAAAAGGACTGATGCCCAAATACCCAATCCAAGAAATGTCCTTTGGCCTTTCTCTGACATTGTCTTCTGGTCTCTCCAAGAGGCCCAGTAAGGAGCAGAGGATTGCCTTCAAAGCACACTTATCTTCCCCAGTCAAGGACACAATTATGTAGATTGGTTACAAGCTCAACTATGCACTTTGTGAGAGTGATTTCACTGCTGGGTTGGAGAGCTACCACAGTCAGTTCTTCTAATTAATTTATTTGATTTATTTACAGAGTTGTGAGAGAGTCTTAAAATCAATATGCAAATATAATTTAAAATGCAGACCAATATTTTGAGCCAAGAGCATGGGCATTTTTAATGGGAATGCAGGGTAGTTTTATGTCTGAAGCTATGGCTCTTTGTGGCTGGTGACTTGGTTCTCCATGGGGTTGTATTTGCAGATGCTAGGAATTTGGTTTCCAAGAACTCTCTTGTTCGGAAAGCAGGGACGCTGTGTGGGTTGTTTAAGATTTATTCACTTTCCTCCAGCTGCATGACAATTCAGAGGTTCTATATAAATGGCTCAAGTAAAATCTCCATTTTATAATGCATGTCCAGTTTCCATCAGAGAACGTTAGCAGTGAGAATTCTCTGGGAACATCTCATCCTTTCCTTCTGTGAATATATGGAAGCATTTCCAGGACTACATAGACAATGAGTTGCAGAATTTGGACTGGGATCCAATGTCCACCACACTTGTGAGCAACCCCAGATGAGGCGCATAAACTTCAATTCTAGCCTCTAAGACAATCTCTCAGAAATATCCTCCAGACTTACCTCCAACTTACTCAGTATACTCACAATGTCCTTATTTAAGAATTGCAGGGGCGCCTGGGTGGCTCAGTCGGTTAAGCGTCCGACTTCAACTCAGGTCATGATCTCGCGGTCCGTGAGTTCGAGCCCCGCGTCGGGCTCTGGGCTGATGGCTCAGAGCCTGGAGCCTGCTTTGGATTCTGTGTCTCCCTCTCTCTCTGCCCCTCCCCCGTTCATGCTCTGTCTCTCTCTGTCTCAAAAATAAATAAACGTTAAAAAATTAAAAAAAATAAAAAAAGAATTGCAGAATTACCTGGGGGGGGGGGGGGTCTATGCCCCAAACTGTCTAGATACATAGCCTTCTGAACATGAGTCCTACTGGAAGGCTCCAGCAGGCCATGAGAGTTCTCTGTTCAGGGAACCAGCCCTGCCTCCTCTCTAAAGTCAGGGAGGGCCTACATTTCTGCCTGCTCCACTCTTATTGATTGGCAAACCGCTGTTGTCAAGAGTCATCTCCAGCCTATACACTTTCTCTCAAGGATCATCTCATGTTTGTAAAGAGATCACAAAAGATTTTCAAAAGCCTCCTTTAGAGACAGTCCCACTCTTGTGAATTGGGACACTGTGCAAAGGACATCCAAGGAGCAAATCCCAGTCCCCCATCTTGGGGACCATTGACCTCTTTATCTTCCTATACCTGAATGTCCTATAGCACCCGCCCGTCCCCTTCCAGGTGCTGCACAGTGTAAGGAGAGTTGGATGCTGAACCAGAAGCATCCAGCATCTGGATCATGTCAGACCTTTGCATATCAGACTATATGTATTTTCTAGTCTTTCCCTAGGGACTAAGATTGGGTTGCTCACAAATTCATCTCCTCTCTATCCTTTTGGATTTTACACTGTCAATGTTCACAGATTAGCTATTTCCAATGCCTTCCCATCTCAAATGGCAGATAAAAGTGGAAGAACTCAGGTTCAGCCAAACTGTGGAGGAATCACGAGCTGTGGACATGTGACCCATTGTTTGGGTGTCCAAGATTGTAGTAACACTGGCTAGGGTTTATTTCACACATCTACCCTGCTGTGTCCAGCTCTGATCCGGTCTACGGAAGGGAGGCAGAAGCTTTAAAAAATGAAGATAAACAATGAGGTCACAGTCCAGAAGAGCCAAGTCCTCCTGGACTCAGCCACAAAACAAAACAAAACAAAACCAAACAAAACACAGAAAAAAACAAAACCACAACAGTCTTTAGATCACTATGAGTCAAAGAATCATGTCTGGTAGGGTCAACTAGGCTGGGACTCACCAATTGGGAGAGTAATGGCTAAGAGTAATGGCTTAGAATTGAAGAATATATATGTATTTCCTGGTGATTCTGCCCTTCTGGTTGACCACTGACCCCTGACTGAATAGGTACTCTGCCATTCCCCACAACCAGTGACCTCTCCCTCCCTCTGTGTTGCAGAAAATGCCAGATGGTGGCTAATTTCCTAGTCTCTGCTTCCACAAATACTGCCATTGCAAGCTCCTTCTGACAATCTCTGTTCTGTGTGCAGGTGGAAGGTTGGGCAGGCAGCCCTGTCTCAGCTATGGAGTGGGTTGACTGGCTGTGCAGACTAGCAGATGCCAGACAAATAGCCCAGTAGGCTCAGCTATTTTTTCACGAGAAGAAAAATGCCAGCACAGTGACAAGAAATCATGGAGAACTCCACCAGCCATGACAAATGGTTGTCCGTGGACATCTGATAAACCTCGAGGCAGGAGGGAGGTGAGCTCACTAGACAGACACAGAGGTGCCTTGCCACGCGCACGTCAGGGCAGACTTCTCAGCATCTCTTGACTGTCCCGGGATGCCTGAGATTGTACATGAGATAAAGATACATTTTCCTGGGCTCATACCCAACAGGTGGAGTTTTGCACATCTTCCATCAGAGAGGTTGCAAATTGGCAGTCTGTGGGCTGAAGTTGGCCTGCCAACATGTTTTCTTTGGCCTTAACGGTGTATTTTAAAATGTTTGAATTCGTTGCCAACTTTTACTAATTGGGGATTTCACATTTTTAAAAATATGAATTTCCCACTTTTCTTGAAAGATCAGGAGATTTGAAAAGGATAGGCCTATTTTTCCTGCATGGCAAAAATTGGCTGTACTGAGCGACAGCTGTTCTTGTCCAACCAGGATAGGAACTTGCCAGCTCCTGCAGTCCCACCTGGCCTATTTCTCTTGCTTTTGTGACCTGCCTGACTTCTGGAGGCATCTGAGTTTACAGCCCCGGCCGTCCTGTTACAGATCCCCCTCTCCCACTATAGTAGAAACCCAGGCTGAATGTCAATTGCCAGGCTCTGTACCCCTTTGCCTGAGGTTTTTCTTTGGTAGCTACTCCCGCTGCTCCCTAGAAGGTCATAAATTGCCCCTTCCCAACAGTCTCCAACTGATGGGAGTTGGTGCATGCAAACCCCAGCTTCCTCCCCCTGTTTGGGATTATTCTGAGACACATGTTGTACCCTGGGTCCCAGAGGTCCCCAAGGATATTAAGCTCTAGTTACGCACTGTGGTAACTGTGGGATGACATACCCTTTAAAGGCTACCTGACTTTTCCTGTCTCTCTTCTCTCCCCACCAGTGTTTTTCCTTTCCTTTCCTTTCCTTTCCTTTCCTTTCCTTTCCTTTCCTTTCCTTTCATTTCTTATCTCACCTGAATAAATTAAGTGTACAGTTTATCATACAATAATGAGAATTTGTAGTAGCTATGCTTTATGCTGTTGTCATGAACACAGAAGTAGCGAATACTGAATCGTTGCTTCTGGGGGTTGGGTTCCTAGGCTTTTGGTCACAATGTTTTCACCAACCAATCAATATATAACCTTGTTTTTTGTGTTTATGTTCAAAGATATGTTTTTCAGTATATACTACTGATTCATAAACATTGAACTCGTCACTAACGGCACTATAACTCATGACTGAACGAAGCTTATTTAATACATATTTTCTCCATGAAGCACATCACAGCCTTCTTGGGCTTAGGAACACTTGACAGCACTTAAGTAATAGGCTTGGGGGCACCAACGAAAAGCACAAAAATGGGGAAAATGTGGCACAAAATAGAACGTGAAAAAGGGTACTTGGTTACAATATAGGAGCTGAAACAAGAAGGCAGAGTGTTACCATGTTTGACTTCAGCTGGCAGTGGACATATCAGGTGACCCCATCTTTTTTGTCACACTCTGTATGTCCACAAGTGAATGTGAAAGTGCCACGGATGTTGATTTTGAGGTTACAAATATTATAGTAAGGAGGCAAATTCACAAATATCTGTGAATAATGAATAATCAGCTATACCCCAGAGTCAGCTTCTGGGGGACCCCAAATAAAGACAGCACCACAGAAACGCTTTCTTCCTCAAATAACTCAGTAGCAACTAAAAACACTGGGAGAAATATTACACTATGTTTTTCAGGGATTGGCCAACAGGCAGCACAGGATCCCCAAGAGAGGGGACCAAACAAGGTGAGTCCTAAGATTTCCTCGGAGTATTGCCTAGAGACTGTTTCCAGGTTGCACTGCAGGAAAGAGGAACCCAGGTGGAACCTGGGGGTAGCCGTGAGTTGAAGAGATGGAGCTGGGGGACCAAGGAGGCCAAGCTGGTTGGAATTTACAAGGCGAAGTACTGGAGAGTCAAGAGCTGTGTGCAAAGAGAGCTTCAGAGGTTTGCAAGGATCTGTGAGTCTTCATATGAGCTCTGATCAGGACATGTGTGAGAGGAAACATGAGGAAGAAGGGAACAGAGGGAAGAATCCTCAGAGCTTACAGAGGGTGGGGAATATTAGTGTTCCCACCAGCCAGAGTGGAAAACCTTGTAATTCCGGGGGCATCAGGCAGAGAACTCAAAAGGGTCTTGCTTCGGTAGTGGGGAGAAATTGGCCCTCATCTAAAGACTGCTCGGAGGCCAAGCTGTTTCCGAGTAAGTGTACTACCTTCCAGAGCAATGCTCAATAATACAGAAATACAAAAATATCCAACAACCAAGAAGATAAAATTCACAGCGTCTGGCATTAAAGAAAAAATTACTAGGCACGCAAAGAACCAGTAAATTATGACCCGTAGTGAGGAGAAATATTAATAGAAACAGACCAAGAAATGACACAGATAGTATTAGTAGACAAGAACATGGAAACCATTGTCATAAATACATATTCCCAACATTTGAAAGTGGAGGACAGATTGAGCATCTTAGGTAGAGACATGGAAGATATAAAAAAAGATCCAAAGAGAACTGCTAGTGATAAAATTAGAATGTTTGAGATGAAAAATGAAAAAATACACTGGATGGGGTTCATAGAAAATTAGATGCTACAGAAGGAAAGATTATTTCACTTGAAGACAGAGTGACAGAAACTAGAAATAGGAAATCAAATTCAGAGAGTAAAAAAAGAGTAAGAGAAGTCAGAGGCTTTGTTAGAGGGTGGCTTCAAATTGCAGGTCATTTAGGCCCATCCCTGGAACCCAGTGGTATGCGGGCACTTGTGGTCCTTGGGAGGAGACACAATGGAGAAGCTGGACCAGGGGCCAACTTTCCCAAATACCCTGTCAAGGAGAAGGCACAGACAAGCCTCCTGCCATGCTTGGCTTAAGTTGGCTTCCAACGCTCCCTAGATTTCTTCCTTCAGGCCTTACAGATTCAGTGGGGAGCTGCCTACTATATAATTTTAAAGGATGTTCTTCCCAGGAAATGGAAGGAATGGCTGTGGAATTTTCTGTCTCTCCAGTTCCTTTCCTTATTTTTGCCCTCCCCAAAACATAGGAACCTTTCGTTTTAAGTCTGTCCACTCATTAATCAGAAAGGGTAGGTGACAAGAACAACAAAATGAAGATGAGAGAAATGTCCTAAATACCACCCTAAGTTTTCACAGATCTTGCTTCTACTGGATGGTAAAATATAAAAATGGCAGTGGGTTTGCTCTTTTCAATGGACATCTCTGATGCTAATAATATACACTGAGTAAAGGCTGAGGCCATGCAGAAATGGATATTCAAACACTAGTAAGATACCAGCTAACTTTCTTTTGATTATGAAATATCTCAAACATATTGAAAATCATGTAATAGACACTCACGTATTTATATTCCGAGTTTTTAAAAAGTTGATTTGTGCTCATATGGGCCTCAGATCTTTGGTTTTAATCAATATTTGAAGTTACGGAACAGCTGCATCTCCCTCCCCTACTCTATTCCATTTTTTCCTCCATTTCCAGTAGTGCTCATCTCCTAGAAGTGTTTTACTTTTTAGTAATTTTTATGTTTACCACATGTGCTTAACATGTGGTATTATTTTGGTTATTTCAAAAATGCACATTGTCCCATTACAACGTAAGTTTTCACGTGATAATTATGTTTTACAGATTTGTGTGTTGATGCAGTTCATGTAGTTTTTGTTCACTCATTCTAACTGCTTGTATGGAACTTCATTATGTGACATTATGTGGACATTTGGGTTATTTCCTATCTTCTGTCATTACAGTGCTTCAGTGAATATCCTTGTATGTGTGTGTGTGTGTGTGTGTGTGTGTGTGTGTGTGAACATGTACAAAAGATCTTCCCAGAAGCGCGAATGCTGGGCTGTCCAGTGCGTGCATCCTTGACATTACTGGATATTGCCAAAATGCTCCTCAAAGACACCAGCTTACACAGCCGCCAGTAATGTGAACTGTCCCTTTCCTCCCCATCCTTGTCTGAATTAGTATCACCAGGCTTTAAAAATTTTACCAGTCTGTATCTGGACTCGCTGTTCTGTTCCATTGATCTGTTTCTCATTCATTTGCCAATACCACACTATTTAATTATTATAGCTTTATAAATTTAGATATCTAGGGAGAGACATCCTTGTTCTTCATACTTACCCATTCTTGGTTCTTTACCCTTCTGTAGGAATTGTAGGACGGCTTGTGAAGATCTATGGAAGCTCAATTAGGACTGTGAAAAAAACGAGAGTGAATTTATAGATGAATTTGAGAAGAATTCACATCTTTATGATAGTGAGTCTTGTCACCCAGGATCATGCTGTTTCTCTGCAGGTTTGCTTTTATTCCTTTGATAAAATTTATATCTTGCCCACAAATTTTGTGAGACTTGTTACTAGGTACCTTAGAGTTTTTGTTGCTCAGATACCATTTCTCACTTATCAGGTAGGCTAAGATTAAAAAGGTTAATAACATCCTATACAGGTAATACCATGGGGAAACAGACATTTTTATCTTTTATTATTGCAAGTGTAAATTAATTCAACCTCTTTGGAGTACAATTTGTAATAGCTTTAAAGTTTTTAATGCACATTTTATTTGGCCCAGAAATTCCACTTGCAAGAATTCACAAATAATATTTAGCACACATATGTGAGATGTTGTGTGTGTAAGGATACGGAAGGCAGGATTATTATAAAAGCAAAAATTGGTAACAACCTATATGTGTATTGGTACAAGACCGGTTAAATTAACCACTGAATAGTTTACCCAGTCAGTGAAATACTATGTGGCTGTTAAATAAAATGAGGCAGCTTTATAATGTCCAAGATTTTTATTTTTTTTTCTTCTTCCTGCTTGCTTTAGGTTTAGTTGGCTGTTCGTTTTGCAGAATCCTAAAGTAGTAGGTTAGGTTATTGATTTGAAATTTTTCTTCTCTTTTTCTTTTAATTTTGTTAATGTTTATTTATTTTTGAGAGACAGAAAGAGACAGAGTGCAAGTGGGAAAGGGGCAGAGAGAGAGGGAAACAGAATCCGAAGCAGACTCCAGGCTCCTAGCTGTCAGCACAGAGCCTGATGTGGGGCTCGAACTCACGGACCCTGAGATCATGATCTGAGCTGAAGTCGGAAACTTAACCGACTGAGCCACCCAGGTGCCCCTCTTCTCTTTTAATATAAGCAATTACAGCTATAAATTCCCCTCTATGTAGCTTTAGCTACATCCCATAAGTGTTGGTATGTTTTATCTTCATTTTCATTTATTTTAAGTTATTTTCTAAGTTCTCATACAATTTCCTATTTGACCCATTGGGTTAAGGAGTACATTGTTCAATATCCCATATTTGTAAATTTCTAAATTTCTTTCTGCTATCGATTGTAATTGGTTGGAGAATATATTTTGTACGATTTCAATACTTTTAAATTTATTGAGGCTCATTTTATGGCTTACCATGTGTTCTATTGTGGAGAATGTTCCATGTGCACTTGAGAAGAGTGTGGGCTTTGTGACTGATGAGTAAAGAACAGAGCCACCTCTTAAAATTCCTTTCATCTCTTCTCCTACTGTTGTTTTCTGTAGTTATTTTTGGGCATCTCATCCTCCAAACTTGACATCTGTCACTCTCATGCCCCGTCCGTTGGGCTTTCTTCATGTTTTCCCTTTTCTCCTGTCTCACCTCTTTATTAGACGGATCGACTGAGCCTCTTTCATGGTGGATCCCCCTCCTCCGCCCCTTTCTCCTCTTTATTCTCCACTTTTCCCATCATTCAGATTCTCCCAGACCAAACGAGAACCTGAGAACCGACCAACACGAGAATCCATTTCTCTTCCCCATGCCTCTCTAGTTCAGTGTCTCTCTATCCATTTTCCTAAAACTGCAGCACAAAAAGTCCAGGAACTGGGTTGATAAGGAGAAAGCTCTCCATACGATCAGAATTCTCCATGTGGTTAAAATGAGCTGATGAAGACAAAAATTTTCCTTCTAAACCCACCTTCCATGGATCAAGACCCAGTGGGAGGGTCATGGCAGGATCAGCTTCCTCCCTCAAGGTCACCTGCTGAAGCTTCTTCTTAGTTCTGTCTATATGTCACAGAACCGAAGGCAGGGCTTTGAGAGTGACAGCCTCAAAGTTGGAACCAGTTTGGCTTTAATTCGTTATTGACACACTACTAAAAAGCCCTTTGGAAATTACAGCACCAGCAGGTGCCAAGCATGCAAGATCCCACGCAGCTTTCTAAGATCGTACAGCCTGTGGATGGGTGGAGAGATAATTGCACTTTCGTTGTTCATCAACAGGCCTGGAGAAACGTCAGACCTTTACATTTTATTTTGTTTTCTTCATATTTACCCAAATATTTGTACACATCTCTATGATTACTCCCAGCAAAGTCTGTGGCTGTAATTGCTTGTGGACCTCTCTTACTGACCATATCTTATTCATTTTTTTATCCTTCATGCCAAGCACCTTGCCTGGCACATAATGAATATTCAGTAATGTTTTCAGAATGAATGGAGGCAACATAATAATAAATACACCCAGTAGGGTTTCACAGTGCTTTTCCAAAAGAGTAATTATAAGTACTGCAAACCTCATATATTGGTCACTTGACTCATCTCTCTCTGAAATCCACATCGAGCCCGGTGCAATTATTCTTCCAAGTACTCTCAAAAGTTTAGCAGCATCTTTAATCCCTTCAGCCCCAGTTCAAGTCAGTGTAATTATCTGCCAAGTCTATCCTACATGTATTCTACAAATGCATAGGCACGCCCGCAGACGCACACACACACACACACACACACACACACACAAGCTACACATTTTCAAATTTGAATATTGAGGGTGGTGCATTCACCCTGCTTTTTACACCAGGACAGAAAGTAGACCTTTGCTTTCAGAATTAGAGGAATAACGAAAGACAGAGACACGTTGTTCTCCTAGATCTCAGGCCTTCAAAGCACCTGGAGCTCAAATGGCGGGATAACTGGTGCGTTTGCTCTCCATAATTTCTTCTGTGCCCTAGGCCTTTCCCCATTCTGGCAAGTGGCACCTTGGGGAGAAGAGGATGGCACTGAAGAATGTTGCTTGCAAAGAATTAAATGTTTGGCTTTGGAGGTCTAATAGACTAAATAGGGACAGAAACCCAGAAAATGGAAGAACACCTGAAGAGTATCAACAGTGCCTCCCTGTTCTGTACAAGAGCCAAAGGTCCCCAAAGTACAGTCTGCTGAGAGTAGATTGTGGCATCAGTAGCGACTGATTTCACCCAGAGAGGGCTCACGTGGCAGGTCTGAGGGTGGTTACAAGAATCTTGGTCCCCATTCAGAAGGACAGGAGAGTCATCGGCAGCTGAAAAGATGGAAAAAATAAGAAGAGACTCTTCTGGAGCGTTCTCACAACATGAAGCCAAAATGCACACCAACTGAATTTGTATGGAGTCGCTTGCCTGGTACATTGCTGCTGGGAGCTGGCAGGAGCTGTCTGAAGTCTTGTTTCTGGGCTCATCACGATGTTGATTTGGGTCATGGCCATTGCCCAAGTCTAGGCTTCCCCAGGCAGGCAGAGTCAGTGCTGCCACTCCCCCACCTATCCGGATGGATCCACAGGGGATAAGCTTAGTGTTTGTGATCTCCCTCCCTGTCTGCCCCTGGCTGGTATCACTGAGCAGCCTGTCGAGCAGCAGGGGGAATTTTCTGAATACTTAGGAGAACAGTTGTTGCCTTAAAAGAAATACATAATCATGACCTGAAAACAAAATAACGGGATCTTTTTTAAAAACTTTTTTTAGTGGAATTGGGTGATTAGAATGAATTCCAAAGGACTGTTAGGGTCACTGGGATTAGTTAATCTAATTAGTATATCTAAACTAAAAAATTAGTTGTTTTTTTTTTTTTTAAGACAGTCTGACTTTACAATATCAGGCATGGCCTTTACCCTTCAACATATTTTTCCAGGCATAATATAGAATATGCTGAAGAATGTTTCACTCTTTTAAGGACTTCAGATCTAATAAAGTGCTGATTACATAGGTATCCATTTTATTGCACAGACTTCAGATCAGGAAATGTGTCATAGTTAGACTTACATAAAATGAACAGAAGTAATCTTGCAGAATACTATAGGAAGTTGTTTCTTTCAGCAATTACTTTCCTCTACAACCAGGAAGAACAGAAATAAAGTCTTTATGCTGGTTGGCATCTCTTTCTTAGTTTGGATTCCACTAAAAGAACTTGGATGTAGGTAGTTTATGGGGGGAGAGAAACAGGAAGTCCAAGCAAGGGGATGGTGAGAATGAGACAAAGAAGGGAGAACATGGACAAAGGGTGTATTGATAAGCAGACTGCCATTGGGGACAACTGGGACCTCAATCCTGCTAGGAATTCTCTAATGAATTGTGGAAGTCGTATCTCAGAATAGTTTCTCTGAGCTTATTCAGTATTATCCACCAATTTCCTTTCCTTAATGACGGAAATTGCTCCGGTAGTTAAATCCCTAACTTTCCTGCCTCACTCTGCATGAAGGGTGAGCAAGCTCCCTGATGTTGGAGAGACGCTCAGATGGGCAGGGAGATGTGGGCACTGTGGTAAGCTCTCTGCACGAACAGCTAGTGTCCATCTGCAGCTGTGGTTGAACTCAGAGCAAGGCCAAGTGGGTCTAGTGGGTCTAGTGTAGTCAATCAACCATGGCTGCTAAAATCTCTTGGGGAATTAAAAATAAAATTTTATATATATATATATATATATATATATATATATATATATTTTTTTTTTTTTTTTTTTGTTTGTTTGTTTGTTTGTTTTAATCCACTAAGCCAGGAGAGGAAATATTGAAGGGAAAGCAAAGAGACCTTGGATCCTGATGGGTTCCTGAAAAGTGCCCTAAGCCCCTCCTCTAAGCCAATTCTCAAGGCGGAAAGTACATGCGGAGGTAAATGGCAGAAGCCCCAGATAGAGAGGACCAGTGTCCCCATGCTCAGGTACCGTCCGGGGTGATGGTCATTTCCCAGAATCCTCTTCGACCAGCACAGAGCAGGAGCGGGAGAGCAGGAGAAAATTCTTACATAGGTTTAGGCTGGTGGGTGTGAGGCAGTCTCAGAGAGTTCCCCGGGCCCCCCAAAAAGAGTGGTGTGGCTGGGCCTTGGGAAGACTGTGACCCAAGGAAGCCTTGTGCTTGGAGAATAAGTGGATTCAGCAGAACCTCTGTAGGGAAGTTTCTAGAAGCCAGATGGGAACGGGGCCCTTTCAGGGGACTCTGGCATAGATAAATGACAATGACAAGGACAGGCGTGCTCCCTCTCAATGCCTGGGCCCTGTGTAGCACCCACAACCTAGACCCTGCCCTGGGGAGAGGAAGGGGATGAAAAAAACGTGAACTTTCTGAGACTGGTTTATGTGTAAAGGCTGGATGGGTGTTTTTATTTTTGTTGTAAATAAACTCATGAACCCACACCGAGGAGAATGTGTCCTTGCACATCTGAGTCTGTGACCTGGGATTTGTACACACAAAACTGAGCTCCCTTACTTCCCCTTCATGCCCAAGAAGCAAATGTCCCAGGCCAGGGAGAAAGAGAGAAGCAACCTGAGTTTGGATTTCTTCTTTGTCATGTTAAGGGAGATGTATTCTTTATTTTTAAAAATTTTTAATTTGAATTGAAGTAGAATGACACAATATTATATTCGTTTTAGGTAAACAGCATAGTGCTTTGACAATTATATACGTTGAGGAAGAAACTTTTTTTTTTTGAGAGAAAGCAAGCAAGCGGGGGTGGGGGGGCAGCGAGGGAGGGAGACAGAATCCCAAGCTGAGAGCGCAGAGCCTGACATGGGGCTCGAACTCACACCGTGAGATCATGACCTGAGCCGAAGTCAAGAGTTGGATGCTTAACTGACCAAGCTTCCCAGGTGCCCTGAGGGAGATACATTCTTTGTGAGAGAACTCTCCATCCTTAGCTGACATCAGAAGCATCTGGAAGGCTTGTTAAAACACAGATGCCTGGGCCCACCCACATCAACTCTAGCTCAGTGTGTCTGAGAAGGGCCTAAGAGGGGTCTATATTCTTGGTCACTCTTGCGTTTGAAGATGACCCTGCTGGTGGTGGTTGGGCACAGAGGGGTGGCTTACAGGCATCAAGGATGCCACTCCTCCCTTGAGGTAGCCCTGTGTAAACCTGCTCTCTGTCAGTGCTTGTCATGGTGGCATTGACACACAGCCTAACCACTGGTGATGCTCTTTTCCAGTACCATCCATGCACAAGGAAAGCCAAGCCAAATGGGTTACAGCAGAGAACCAGGAGTGCGGTGGGGTTGGCCACCTCAGGCCCGGTTCTGTGAGGTGGTCTGAGGGAAGGGGGGAGGTGGGGCTGGCATGGCCTCCCACTTCTTTTCTCCCCTCTCTTAGGCTGAACATTGGGACCCGTCCCAGGCTGTCACCTTATTCTCAACGAGGCGTTCAGTGTACATCAGGTCTCACCTTCAAGAGCCATGAACTTGACACATGTTGCTGAGCGGGCACCGTGCTGCTTGTGGGAGAGACGAAGATGGAGGGACCGGTAACAGGAGGGCCAAAAAAAGCAAATAGCCATCACCATGTGTCATAACAAAGTAAAGCAGAGGACGTACCTTGGGGAACTATCTTTTCATCCTGTTTCTTGCTCTTCTCTTCACCTCAGGTTCAGATGGGAATCTGAATGGTGACCAGACATACCCCTGGTGATGACATCTTGAATCACCTGGGCCAGGTCCCCTGTTACAAGGCACAGTGTTTATTTACTAGCAGATGCCCACTGTGAATCTCTCAGTCTCTGACTTGTTCAGGCACTTTAACCTGCTACGAAATTGAACTGAAAGCTCAACTTTTTTCTAGGCAAATAGCAGTCTTTTCTACAGTAAAGGCGCTGTGTCCTATGAGAAAAGCCAGGGAGAGAGAGAGCTGAGGGAAGGAAAAGGTGGGCGGGCAAAAGGAACTATATTAGTTTCCGGGGCTGGTGTAGCAAAGCACCACAGACCGGGTGGTGCTTAAACGACAGACATCCATTTTCTCACAGTCTGGAGGCTGAAGTAGGAAATCGAGGTGTCGGAGACTTGGTTCTCTCTGGGGCTGTGAGGGGGACCCTGTCCCATGCCCCTCCCCCAGCTGCTGGTGGCTCGCCGGCAATCTTTGGCGTCCCTCGGTGCATCACTCTGATCTCTGCCTTCCTCTTCACATCTTCACCCTGTGTGCGCCTCTGTCCAAACCTCTCCTTGCATAAGGACATCAGTATTGGTGAATTGGGGTTCACCTTCATGACCTCATCGTACTTGATCATCTGCAAAGACCCTGTTTCCAAATAAGGTCGTATTCCCAGGTACCCATGTATAGGACTTCAACCTCTTTTGAGGGGACACAGTTCAACCCGTAATAGGAATACAGGTGAGAAAGAGAAGAGAGAGATAATGGGGGACAGGGGCTATGGGACTGTGTCCAGTCCTTCCTCCTCTAATTAGACCTGGACAGGGGCAGGGTAGCCCCTGAGGCTCTGGGAAGTGACAGAAGGGATGTCCCTAAGGGAAGTCCCATTTCTTTCTCTTTTTTTTTAAGTTTATTTATTTATTATTTCCATTTTTAATGTTTTATTTTACTTATTTTTGAGAGACAGAGCATAAGCGGGGGAAGGGCAGAGAGAGAGAGGGAGACACAGAATCCGAAGCAGGCTCCAGGCTCTGAGCTGTCAGCACAGAGCCTGACATAGGGCTTGAACCTGTGAACCGTGAGATCATGAGCTGAGCCGAAGTCGGACACTCAACCAACAGAACCACCCAGGCATCCCTATTTATTATTTTAGTAATCACCACACCCAGTGGGGGCTTGAACACATGACCCCCAGATCAAGAGTTACATGCTTTTCCGACCAAGCCAACCAGGCTGAGAGGAATACGGTGGAGACTAAAAGGACTTTATGTTGTGTTTGGAGGTCCATGGCTTGCTTGCTTTTGTTTTGAGTGGAAGACACAGAGAAGAAAATTCCAGCTGCATGAAGACAGAAGCTAAGTGCCAGGGTTGTAGACTGAAGATGCATGGCTGATATCTGGGTGCTAAAGGGGGGCTCCAGCTGGTATAAGCAGCAAAGTAACACCCCTGTGAGCCAGGGGCTGGGATGGGCCAGGAAGGCCTGCTGCTCCCTCTACTTGGGGTGGCTCTGTCCACGGGGGGATGTACATGGGAATTTTATTTCCTTCTGGGCAGACTGAAAGTATCACCCCATGATTATGGGCTGTGTGGAACCCTTTTAGGGCTGATCCATATCCCGGAGTCTCAGAGGACACACAGACCTCACTTGAGTTGAATCAGAATAGCTATAGCATCGTCCCTATATTCATTCAACAAATATTTATTAAGTGCTTACGCTCTGCCAGATACAGGTGCAGTCTCTGGGGAAACAGCAGTGAACAAACTGATAGAACAGCTCTCCTTGTGGAGCCCACCTCTTATGGAGGTGGGATGGGGGCACAGACAACAAAGAGCCAAGTGTCTTACTTATCAATTGTTGGGAAGAGCTCCAGAGACTCTTAAAGAAAGCAAGGCAAGAGGACAGAGAACACCATGGGTAAGATGGAGGGCTTCCGCTGTGAAACGGTGGGGAAAAAACACAAAAGCGAGTAAATGAGCCTTGTGGCTGGTTTCTGGGGAAAAGGCAGTCAAGCAAAGGATGGGCCAGGTAAAGGCCCTGAGGAGGCATGATGTGGCTGACGAGTTTGAAACCAATGTTGCCGGAGAGGGTAGGGGAGGGTGTTCTGCCCTGAGGCTGGAGACTGCGCATACCTTGTTCTCTGAAAGTCCCCTGGAATCATCCTTGTGAGCCTCAAAATGTACCAGAAATTCTAAATTACATCTTCCAGAGTGCCTGTGTCTTGAACCTGAAAGCCATACGACTCTCACCCCAGCCTACCCTGATGTGGGATTCAGAAAGCACGGTCCAATCCAGCAATTCCTAACTGCTGTCCATCGGGACACTATGCTAGCCTATTAGGAACAATCACATATAACCCACCATGTCACCTCTGACTCTGAAAGGCTTCAGGGGAAACACACACTCACACACACTCACACACACTCACACACGCTCTAGAAGAAGCAACAGAATCAAAAGGAAAAGCATTTTTTTTTCCATGAGATGTTTAAGCTCACATTCCAAGATCAAAATCAAAACAGAAACAACGAGCAATTCATTTCAGGAATTCCCCAGTGGCGTTCCTCCCCCCACTCCACTCCTGATTACTGGGAAGCCTGGGCCATTCTGTAGTCATCAGAAGAAATGCGGAGTTAGTCACCCTTGATCAGCTATTCGGGCCAGAAGCTCAGGAACTCAGAGCATGCTGGCGTCCATTCTGTCTCCCATCTACGTCTCGCGCTCCGTGACCTTGGATCTCATGGCTTCAGACATCATCCCTGTGAAGTTTTACCACCTGCAAGCCAGACCTCTTCCTTCACCTCCAGCTATTGCATGTCCCACTGCCTACTCTCCATGTCCCCTTGACTGTCTAGAAGACATCTCAAACTTCACATGGCCCAAGCAGCCACTGCCATTCATCCCCTTCTACCAACTCCTGGTCTCCCACATCTCGGCCGATGGCAACTCTACTCTTCCAACTACCAGACTTGAAAGCTTGAAAATCATCCTTGACTCCTTTCTTTCTCTGACACTGGTTATCAGTTCATCAGCAACTGCTGTAGGTTCTTCCTGAAAATATACCCAGAAGCCGGGGCGCCTGGGTGGCCCAGTTGGTTGAGCATCTGACTCAATTTCAAATCACGTCATGATCTCTTGATTTGCAGGATCAAGCCCCGGGTCAGGCTCTGTGCTGACGGTTCAGAGCCTGCTTGGGATTCTCTCTCTCTCTCTCTCTGCCCCTCTCCCACTCTCTCTCCCTCTCTCTGTCTCTCTGCCCCTCCCCCTCTCTCCCCCACTCTCTGCCCCTCTCCCACTCTCCCTCCCTCTCTCTCTCTCTCAAAATAAACAAATAAATAAACATTAAAAAAATACGTCCAGTAGTTGCCTACTCCACACCTCCTCCACTGATGCCACTTTGGTCCACACCCTCATCGTTTCTCGCTGCAATAATGTTAGCCTGACTTGACTCCCTGCTTCTGCCCTTTGCTCCCCCAGTCTGATTCCAACACAGCAGCCAGAGTGATCCCATTGAAATCTGAGTCAATTGTGTCTGTCCTCCGCTCACAACCCTCCAAGGGCTCACATCTTACTCAGAGGAAAGAAGAAAAGCCAAAATTCCTACGATGCACTCCGATGTCCCGTAGGATCCCCCCTCACCTCCTACCCCCACCTTACCTCTTTCGTCCTGTTTTCCATCCCACTCTGCCCTCCTCATTCTGCTCCTGCCACCCTGGTTCTCTCTGCTCCTCCAAAGGCCTGGCACGTGCTTGCCGCAGGACCTTCACATTTGCTCTGCCCCCTGCCCCAAATGCTCATCCTCACATCACTGCCTGCCCCTCCTTCTCACACAGATGCTAGCTCTTCTGTGAAGCCTCCCCTCACCACTCAGTGTCCCCTGTCAGTCCCCAGCTCATGCTCTCCAGCCCCTTTCCCTGCTTTACTTTTCTCCTTCACCCGTATCACCCCTGACTCACTGCCTTTCTAAATTAATTCTCTGTCTGCCTCTCCCACTAGAAGGTAAACTGCATGAGGCACAAATTTTGGTGCTTTATTCATTGCTGGACTCCCAGTCCCGGAATAGTTTTGGCACATAGTAGGTGTGCGTCAACATCTGTTGGTTGGATGAAGGAGGTTTTACAACTGAAGGAACATTCCTCACCGGATGCCCCTGCTTAGTGGCCAGTGCCTTCAGATGCTTTGGTGGCTGGAGGGGCATACAGGAGCTTCTCCCCCCCCCCCCCAGCTTCTGTCATTTTCAGAGGGACAAGGACAGTGGTCCTCAGCAAGGAGGGAGAGTCCAGCCTAACTTCACACATCGCCTGTGGGAGGCTGAAGGTACAAACAGACAGTTAGCTGTTTGCATCTATGCCACAGGCACAGGCTTTCTGAAACCAGGAGGGACTACTATTTCCTTCCCCTGTGGGTGGAGGAAAGAAGTCTTCCTATGAACCATGAACGAGATTCAGATCTGAACTTCTGGGATGTTCCTGTTTGGGTTTGGTCCTAGCAGTGACGGTTTATATTTTGCCCCGGAGCTGTGCGCTACGGGATTGTGCAAAGCCCGGGAACAGTGAGGGCATTAGGACCAGGAGCGAGGCTTGGCTTGGCCGGGACTGCATCTGGCAGAGGGCTCTCAGCTGAGCGCAGAGCTATGTGTGAAAGGAAATCAGGCGCTGCCTGCCGGCTTCACATCTGTTGATCTGACCTGACTTGAAGCGTCCAAAGGAGGACCACTGTCAGCGCTGCTGGACTGAGGACCCACCAGCTGCCTCTCCAGACATCGCCTAGCAACCTGACCATTCATGCAAGGGGGGAGACGAAACACGTGGGACTAAACACCTGAGCAGAATGGAATAATCGTTTTTTTTTTCCTTAGGAGAAAAAGGGGGTAAAAGGGGCCAAACAATTCAATTTGAAGTCCCTGTGAATGGGCTCTCAGAAGGCAATACAGAAATCCACTCAGAAAGGTCCCGTGGCTTTCTGATTATAAGTGGAAGTCAGTCTTACACATGCTGTTGGCAAATGTCAGATGGGAAAAAAAGGAGCAGGTTAAGTGACCAGCAAAAAACTTCCAGGTGGAACTAGGAAGCCAGGTTCTCCTGCAAGCCCGAAGGAACCTGGAGCAGGAGGAGGACGCGAACTTGAATATGACCTGTTGCATATGGCAAGTTCCAGCAACATGCTCCTAAGGAAGCGATGCAGGCATGGGCCGTGCAGACTGCAATTCCTGCTGCTCTTACTGATGCTGGGATGCGTGCTGCTGATGGTGGCCATGCTGCACCCTCCCCCGCATGCCCCGCACCACGCGGTCACAGTCCTGGCCACCCAACACAGCCCAGGTGCTGGGTATCGCCTGGACTTCGGGGAATCCCAGGAATGGGTGCTGGAGGCCGAGGATGAGGGCCAAGAGTACAGCCCCCTGGAGGGCCTGCCCCCCTTTATCTCACTGCGGGAGGATCAGCTCCTGGTGGCCGTGGCCTCACCCAGGGCCAGAAGGAACAAGACCCAGGGCAGGAAAGGTGGCAGCTACCGGCTCATCAGACAGCCGAGCAGAAGGCAGGATGAGGAGGTCCCAGAGAGGGACTGGGGGGCCGAGGAGGAAGATGGGGAGGTATCTGAAGATGAGCTGACCCCACTCAGCCTGGAGGAGGCGCTCAGTGCCCGCATCCCCCTGCAGAGGGCGCTGCCCGAGGTACGGCATCCACTGTAAGTAAGGCCCTGGCTTCCCCTTCCCCCAGGTACTGAGGCGTCATCAACAGACCCAGGAATGCCAACTTTCTGCCACCGGCTGTCCTTAGGGCAGCAGTTCCCAAGGTGTGGTCCCTGGACCAGCCGCAGCAGCATAACCTGGGGACTTGTTAGAAACGCAGAGTCTCAGACCGCATCCCAGACCCACTGAGTGAGAAACTCTGATTTAACCAGCCCTGCAGGTGAGGAAAAGGGGAGCTCTTACTGGTCCTTCCCTTCCCCATCCTGGTTCTAGTCCTTCTGTCTCAGGACTATCAGGTCAAACAGCTTTATCCATATACCACACAGGAGCTCGGGGCAGATGTCCTCCAACCCACCTTCCAGTTCTAACACCCCGCCTCCAGGACGTTTTGATATTATGATTGTTGTTAGGGTTTGCTTTCGTTTGGGGTCAAAGTAACAATCGCAGCTAACATTTACGTGACTCCTTCCATGTGCCTGATTTTAATCTAAGAGCTGTTCGTCTATCAGTCCTTACAAGATGAGTGCTATTATTACCATCAGGCTTATTTTACAGGTATGAAAACAAGGCACAGAGAGGCTGAGTAACTTGCCCACCGTCACACAGCTAGCAGGTGCCAAGGCAGGGATTTGAATCGAGGAAGGAAGAAGCTCCAGTGTGCCTGAACTGCCACCCCATTAGACTTAAGGGGACAGTCCCAGTGCGCAGGAGCTAGAATGCGGTGCTGCTGCAGCCTGACCTGGTGGGGTAGCCCCACCCCCAGAAGCCAAGCTGGAGAGTGCATCCAGGCTATACCCAGGGAGATGCTGAGCTCCCCTTGTGCATCCCCTGTCCTCCCCCTCCCTTACTGTGGCTGGCTGCAGAGGAGGGCCCCAGTCGGGCATCCGTGGCCGGTGCGACTGGTTAGCTCTGGGAAAACCCTTCCCTGTAAGCCACTGCTCTTCCTAGAGCCCAGAGTGCTTCTCAGGAAGCAAACACACGTTCAGACCTTCCGAGTGAGTGGATCCATCTAGAGCCGCAGTCAAGAGCAAGACAGTGTACTCCTCTGATCCCTGGTGGGGTTCCTGTCGGTCTGGCCGCTTGGCAGTCACCCTCGGGGTCACGCAAATGCAGGTCAGCACCCGAGACCGGCTTCTCAGATGGTGTGCGTGGGCGCCTCTCTCATACCCACCCCAACCGTGCTGCTCCAACTTCAGGTCTTGGCTTCAACAGCTCTTTTCAGGAAACTTGCAGACCCAGCCAGGCCCACCCCATTGCAATTTGGTGCTCTCAGCAGTTTTAATTCATAACCCTCACTACAACCAAAGCTAAACGGTCGCTGACGTATTGGTTTGATCGATGCCGGGGTCCCGTCCACGCACACAGGAAGCGAGTGATTGCCGAATGAGTGAACGTACTGTTTTCAAAGTCTTTGGATACATCTTTCTCTTTGGCCTAAGACAAAAACGAGTATCTTCATTTTGCTGATAAGAAGCATTGCCTCAAACAAGAGGGTCTCTGGCCACCCAGAGGCGTGTATGAGTGTCTCTGCATTATGCAAGTGCGTTGTGACTATGAAGTTCTGTGGGTACATTGCATATAGTTGTGCGTGTGTCGAACACGCACTGTATCGTGTGTGGCGAATGGATGCTACATACGTGTGCTGCGTGTAGTACGTGCGCGTAGTGGATTACGTGGTGCCCGCGTGCCTAGTGCCCGCGTGCGTTGCGGTGTGAGTTGTGCACGTGTAATCACACGTGCACATGTGTGTGGATGTGTCCGTGTCCTTATGCGCGTGTGCACATTGATAGGTGCAGTGGCGTGTGTGGTACACGCGTGATTGCGTATGTTTCGCCCTGGTGTGACGCGTGCACGTGTGTTGTGATTTGGCTTTTGTTGTGTATGCGTTTTTGCGGGACGTGTGTGCATGTATGTTGTGTTGTGCCCGGGCTACGTGTGTTTGATGTGCCTGTGTGAGTGTGCGACTCGCATGTGTGGTATAAACGCCTTGTTAGAGTTGTACACGGGTAGGTGTGCTGTGTGTGCTATTCGTGCAGTGCGAAGCGCACGGGCGTTGTGTGTGCGTGTGGTGCACGTAGGTTAGAAAGGCGTCGGGCGAGTTGTACGTGTGTGTGCAAGTGTGTTGTGTGTGTTATGCTTCTGGTGTGCAGTGCCTGGTAGGTGTTGGCGCGCCTGCACTGTGAGTGTGGGCACATTTTGTGTCACGTGTGCGACGTGCACTGACATCGCGTGCGCACCACTTCAGTGGTCACTGCTTCAAGCCAGGGTGACCACCTCGGCTCAGTTTGTCTCGGTCTCCCCGGACTGGGACGCCTCCCGGTCCCTGGCAAACCTGGACGGTTGGTCTCCCCGCCCCATACTTCCCTCCCCTTGCCCCGGTTCTAACGACAGCAGTGGGCTCTGTCTAGAGGTGTGTGGCGCCCTCTGCTGGTCGCATCTGCTCCCTGCGGCCTGTGCCGTCTGGGCCTTGGCCCCCAGCCTCTCCTCTACCCTCTGGCAGTTCAGGTGCTGGGTGTCTCTTCTGGCCCCTCTCAGGACATACAAGGGATCCTCTGCAAACTGAGGCAACAAGCCCCCACTGTCCCTCCAGGGTGACAGGACTCTCCTACTGTCAGCGCTTTAAAATCAGGCCAAAATTCAGCTTATAAAAGAACGGCCGTATATGAAGCACCTACTCTGTGCGAGTCCTGCTCTGCTTTCCCACCAGGGTTCGGAGAACTCTGGAGACCCCAGTCCCTCTGCCTTCTGCTGGAGTGTGCCAAGCACCACACACCCCAGGGCTTTGCACAAGCCTGTCCCAACTTGGGCTAGTCCAGTGCGCCCTTCGTTCACCGAAACCTCTAGACCAGCCCTGGCCTTAGCTCATCACCCCCATCCAGGCCACAGGCTTTTTCTGAGTACCTCCGGGGTCACTGCTGGAGGTCATTTTGAAAAGGGGCATGCCAGGAAGTTAGTCATAATGCAGGACCAAGACAGAGAAAAAAGTCAGTGTAAAAGGTCAAAAGGCAGACTCTGGAAAGAAAGGTAAAATTACGGTGAACTTTTATCTGAGCACTTACTATGTGCTAGGAACCCTGCTAAGTGGTTTTCATTCACTTAATCTTCCTAATGAACCCATAAGCTGGATACCATTAATATTTCCATTTTACAGATGTGTAAACTGAGAAACAGAAAGGCGAAGGGACTGGGGCCAGGTTATCTGACCAGGTGTGTCTGACACCGAAGTCATGTTCTTTCTGTTTGTTTAGTTTTGTTATTCTCGAGTTAGATAACATACAGTGTGATACAATGTGGCCTTGGCTTCAGGAGTAGAATCCCACGATTCATCATTTACACACAACACCCAGTGCTCATCACAAGTGCCCTCCTTAATGCCCATCACCCATTTTCCCCACCCTCCCACCCTGTCAACCCTCTGTTCTTTGTATTAAAATTTTTTTAATGTTTACTTATACTTGAGGGAGGGAGACAAAGTGTGAGTGGGGGCGGGTGGTCAGAGAGAGAGGGAGACAGAATCTGAAACAGGCTCCGGGCTCCGAGCTGTCAGCACAGAGCCCTATGCGGGGCTCAAACTCACAAGCCATGAGATCATGACCTGAGCCAAAGTCGGACGCTTAACTGACTGAGCCACACAGGTGCCCTGTTCTCTGTATTTCGGAGTCTCTTGTGGTTTACCTCCTTCTCTGTTTTTATCTTATTTTTCCTTTCCTTCCTCTATGATCATCTGCTAAGTTTCTCAAATTCCACATCTGAGTGAAATCATATGATATCTGTCTTTCTCTGGCTGCAAAGCCATGTTCTTTACCACCACGTTGTACTTTCTGGGCAAGTCACGTAGGCTAGAAGAATTTCAAGTTTTTCCACCTATAAATTAGGGAGAGCTCACACTGGTCCTCAGGGAGACACGGAGGAGGATGTCTGTCACAGCATTCTTGGTGGCACTGAAGAGTTGGAAACCACCTGGACACGTCATGGGTGGGCACCAGGGAAGCTGGGCACAGCCCAGAGACACCGTGGGACGTAGAAGCAACAGACTCGGTGCACAATACCCAGTGGAGGGAGACCTTCAAGTACCATGCTGAGTGACACAAGTAAGGCGCAGAAAAGGGGTCCATAGCACGACATCGCTGGGGAAATGTGAGCTCCATGCGTGCTGACCAATGCATTCTTTACAAGAACAGAGGAAGCTCCGGGGAGTGGCTGTGTTGTGTGGAGGGCTGGGTCCTGGGGCAGGCGCGGGAATAGCGAATGAATATATAGAGGAAGTAAAGAGAGGGGCCCACATGGGAGCCCCAGACTGAAGACTAGGACTGACTCGGCGCCTCAAAGCTGCTCTCACAGAGGGGGTCGGGGAGGAGCAGGCCTTGCCCTTCAGCCTCCTGTGGCACGACAGCTTTCAAGGCTCTTCCGAGCCCAGCTCTCCTTGATCATCCTGGGGCCCGGCGTAGGGCAACGATTGCCCGCATCAAAGAGGCTCCTGACTGAGAAAGCGCTCTGTAATCTGGTCTAGGCAGTGGCTCTCAAACCTGAATTCACATGGGACCACCGAGAGGGCTTGCTAAAATGCAGCTTCCTGGCCTCCTCTCCTACAGTACCTGACTCAAGGGTCAAGGGTGGGGCCCGAGAACTTGGTTTCGACAAGTTTCCTGGGAGACGCTCATGCTGCTGATGTGTGGGCACTCTTTGTATCTAACAGGTTGGACAGAGCCACGCTTCTCAGATTTTCAAGTGTATGCAAACCCCTCGCCCCGGGCATCTTATTAAAATGCACAGTCTAATGTAGTCGGCTAGGGGTTCCACCCAAGATGCTACACTTCTATCAAGCTCCCAGTTGGTACCGGTGTTGTTGGCCCACAGGCCACGTTTTTGAGCAGCAAGGGGCTTTATCGCTGGTTTGCCAAATATGTACTTGTGGATTCCCCCACATGGCTTGTTAAAAATGTAGATTTTCAGACCACTTTTCTAGAGACTCCCCATAGTTCTGATTTGGAATGCAGTGATCTGAATTTTAAAAAGCTGATGTTAGTTTGGGGAACCACTGATACAGACAATGAGCAGAGAGGTAGTAGAGCTCTGGAAGATTCCACAGAGAAGGGAGTCGTGGGATTGGAAAACAGAAAAGAGAAGTAGTGAGTAACACAGTCCCCTTCATGACCTGGAGTTTTGTACTTAAATATAAATGTCAGCTCGGCTATTGCTGGCTGGGTGCTACCTACCTACTCGCATCAGTTTATAGCTTGGGTTCATATTTTGGCCCATGTTAGCCTGGTTTATATACCCACAACTGTGACTAACTCACACACCCATAGAACAGGAAACCTGGGCCCGAAACCCGGCCCCATCTCTTACTGTGTGACCTTGTATAATCACTCAGCCTCTCTAAGCCTCAGTTTCCTCAACTGTAAAATGTAGATAAAATAACACCCTTGCGTGGAGTTGTAGGTTAAATGAGATAGAGTGTTGATGATCTTCCCTCCTCCCCGCCCCTCCCCCCCCCCCCCGCTCCCCCAGGATTCAAGTCCAAACGGAAGTTGTCCTTATCATATTCTGGAGTATAGGGTCTAGGAGTGGACTGAAAGATGGAGAAAAGCCAGAGCAGGCAGCTGTGGACATCACGTCATTGTCCTTTCTCTGATCAAAGAGTTATTTTCTACTCCATGGGCTGCTAAATCATCACTCACTTGGTGGCACACTGGAAGCACCTGGTACGTGTTACAAACGACCCATACTGGGGTCCCACTACTAGGGATTCTTATTTAGTTGGTCTGGGGAGGGGCCTGGGCCTCCCCAGGTAGTTCTGATGCGCAGCTGGGGCTGAGAAGCAACGCTGTGGGGCACCAGCTGGGCAATGGCATTTCACAGGCAGTGGGAAGACATAGGAAGGGGTATCCTCCGCTTCGTTCCCTCCCTCCCGCCCAGAGGCCGCTTTGGCAGCAGCTCTATATGGTCAAGGAGAAGGTGGTGGTGCAGTCTACCTTCCGGTCAGGTCAGTCGAGTTCCAGGCAGCAGGGAGCCACTCCAGCATGTCTCCCCACCCCTATGTTGGCCCTGACACCTGGGCTACAAAAGTGAGAGAAGACGGCTGGCAGGGCACCAATAAATCGGAGTGAGTAGGTGCGGCCCTGCGGTGGGGACGGAGGGGAGAGCAGGAAGGAGCAGGCTGGGGCAAACACCTGGTGCTGGAACTCAGCTTATCTACCCTCCCACTCAGGAAAGGAGGGAAAACAACCCAGTGTGGTGAGTAGGAGTGCTTGTTCTGGTGCCTGGCCAGCCAGGTCACAAGGGGAACTCACAAGTACCAAGCTTTCAGCCCTCAAGCCCAGTGTAGCCAAGGCTGGGAACCGTGCGTCCCCAGATCTCCACCCATCCTCAGTGCCTGTGGTGTAGACAGGCTGAGTATAACCCTTTGAGATCACGGGGCGCCTGGGTGGCTCAGTCAGTTGAGCGTCCGACTTCGGCTTAGGTCATGGCCTCGCGGTTTGAGATTCACGAGTTCAAGCCCCGGTCGGGCTCTGTGCTGACAGCTTGGGAGCCTGGAGCCTGCTTCGAATTCTGTGTCTCCCTCTCTCTCTGCCCCTCCCATGCTCACACTCTGTCTCCCTCTCTCTCAAAAATAAACATTTAAAAAAAAATGTAGCCTCTTGAGATCAAATGTGCCCGTGGTAGCCGATGCAGTAGAGTCTTGCTTTGTGCTTCGGGTGAGGCTTGGGGATTAGATCAGAGGTGGTCAACCTGCATCTTATCTTGTTTAATTCTTAAGGAAACTGCTATTTCCGCTGAAAGTATGGTCCTCAGACCTGCAGCATCAAAAATGCAGACTTTCAAGCCCCACTCAGACCTACTAGATGAAAATCTCTATTTTTAACAAGATCTCTAGCTGATTTATATTCATGTCAGAGTTTGAGAAATGCTGATGAGGCCAACGGTTCACAGCCCTGCCTGCACATTGGAATCAGCTGCAGAATTTTATAAATCATCACACCCAGGCTCCACCCCAGACCAACCAATTAGATACAATTCGAGGGGACTCTCCTAAGTGATTCTAATGTGCAGCCAGGCTGAGAACTCCTGCCAAGGCCCTTTTAGGTGAAAAGGAGCAGAAACACTGGTGTTACTGCAGGTGGTGGGGTTCCTGCAGTTTGCACAGGAAGCGAGGAACAGGGACAGTCCAGGGAGGACTGCAGGGGTTAAGGAGGAGGACAGGAAAGACACTCACGAGCCATGGTACTTCTAGGGCTCAGCCTTCCTGATGTCCTCCAGCAGCTGGCGTCCCTGGAGCCTGCTCATATCGCCCTCATGGCCACTTACTTGCTGGTGTCTTGTCACTAACAACCGTTGTCCTCTACTCAAGCTCTGGTCTGGAGGCCCAGCAGCATCGGGATCACCTGAGATGCAGAACCTCAGGCCCCACCCAGACCTCCTAGATCCAAATCTGCATTTATGGAGATGCCCGGGTGGTACAGGTGCAGGTTAACGTGTGAGGGCACTGGGCTACCTCTTGGCTTCTGCTGCCTCACCTTTGACTTACTGCCTGTCCTATGACCTGCTACCAACTGCTGATCCTCTCTGTATGTCTGAATATCAAACTCCTTGAGACAGAGGATCTGGAAGTTTCACTTGGCCATTATTTGGGGGAGGCTATGCCTGTTAGGGGAAACTATTGTGCCAGGATGCTTCATAGGCTCTGGTCAGTGTTCAGACCAGCGACTACCTGTCAGTGCCCACTTTTAGTCCAGGGCTGAGGAGCCAGAATCAGAGCAAAGCTAAGGATGCCTGGAGCCCCTAGAAGGAGGCTGTGAGGCTTCTGAGGACCCTACAAAGAGACTGTGTGCCCCTTCTATGACTTCTCTCTAACTCTGGGGAATGATAGGCTGGCAGCATTAGCCTTAACCACAGGCTCCAGCCTGAACATACTTCCCTCTCATTCATAGGAACACTGTCCATCCCTCACAGGATCATCCCCAGGCCGTGTCCCAGCCCTTATGTCTCCAGGTATGGCCTGGAAATTGGTGTTCCCAAGATGAGCCCCATTAACTACAGACAAAATGTACTAAACATTGGGATTTTCACAGATTGTGGAGAACTGAGTCTATGGTTATTACCCTCCCATTTATATAGACAACCAGTCTATATACTCCTTGTGAGCAAGAACAGTGGCTACCTTCATTCACTGAACAAATAATTATTTAGCAACTATCAAAGGTGAGAAGGTGAGCAGGACCCCGCCCCAAACCCAAGGAGCTTGGGGTGAGTTGAGGGATACAGATAAGCAACCAGGTTGTTACATCGCTGGGCTCAGGGCAACGATATGGAAACTCGTCTGCGTGGGGGACTTCTGCTGATTTGGTAGAAGCTGGAGGTCAGTAACCGCAAGACAGAAAACCCAGCAGAAACCTTTCTACCCTGGCCAGGTGAGGAAAGGGTGGGGGCGGTGTTTGTGCCACAGCCAGGCCATCTGGCGCAAAGCTGTGACTCATCCTCTCCAGAATCATCATCCAAATGCATTTTCTGAGTTCACGGGGGACCCTGGAGCTGCATGCAGAGAGGGCGTGCATCTGTGTATAAAGCCAGACCCGGACTCCCCCGATCTTGGAGTGTGAAGATATGAAACTAACTTGTATTCAGCAGCTGTCTAGAGCCAGGACGATCCCTTTAATCCAAGAAGTTCCCCTGGGCTATCGAAAAGTAACAGCATCCTTGTGTTGACTAATTAGGGGATGTAAATAGCAGAGCCAGGATTCAAAGCCAAGTTGATTCGATTCCAAAGCCCTTGGTCTTTCCTTCCCCACTGCTGCCACTCAGAAGATGGACACATGAGGTCAGGTGAGCTTTTCATGTATACGAACTGAGATAGTAAAACATCCACCAGATATATGGTTGAAGAACAAAGAACGTAACCCTGTTAGCTAATAAGAAGAATGTGCATTTCTTCATGGGTCCTTTTCACAACTACCTGTCACATTTGGACACTGTTCTGCAATGTCCAAAAGCTGTTTCTATGCACCGCCCCACTGATTCCCCCCAACAGAGCCATGGCACAGATAGAGCAGGAAGAATGTGCATCCCCACTCGACAGAAAGGATGTGAGACGTGGGGAGGTGAAGTGACTTGCCCGGGGCCACTTGCATGGACCATTTACCTTTTGCTCACTTATTTGTTTACCTACCTACCTTCATCCCTCAAAGGATTTAAAAATACATCATAAAATAGAAAATCGCTATTAATATGATGTTAATCAAGATAAGGGGAAACATACTTTGCAACACCTTCCTTCAGTTACTGGTATACACCAAGCTCCTTTTTACCTCTAGGCCTTAGCAGATGCTGTGACACCTGTCAGGAACACTGTTCCCCACCCACACACCTTCCTTCAACTGCCTCCTACCCACCCTTCAGGTCTTGCCTGTCATATCACTGCTGCCCCACTCCCTGAGGATCTCCTTGGAGCACTTGCTACAGTGGTTAAATAATTATTTGGTCATCTGCTTAATAGGATGTAAGCTCCATGACACCAGAGACTATCTTAGCTTGGGTTCCGCCAAAGCAAACCCTGAGACAAGCATTTGTTTTGCAGATGACGTCAGGGAGCACCGGTAGGGGACTGGCAACGTGGAGCATAAAATAGGACAGGGACGAAAGGTGTGTTTTCAAGGCAGTTACCTCAGAGGTAACTAGAGCTAGAGCTCGGCCTGCGGGGGAATCTGGGAGAGGCTGTGGCACACGCAGCTCCACGTGTTAGACCTCCTTAGGGTCAGGGGTTGCTGGGTATTAATATGCCAACTCTTTCTCATCGCTGGCTGAGGACAGCTGTCAGGGGTGGGTGGGAGGTTAATTCT
This sequence comes from Puma concolor, assembly GCF_028749965.1. Classification (NCBI taxonomy): domain Eukaryota; kingdom Metazoa; phylum Chordata; class Mammalia; order Carnivora; family Felidae; genus Puma; species Puma concolor. The sequence continues at coordinate 25,576,951 of NC_141675.1, read as the reverse complement.
CCAGCTCTTCAGGCCTGCTTGAGGAGAGCATCTCCAGCAGTCAGAGAAAGCCCTCACACGATTGGAAGGCAGGCTGTTCTGTACTATATTGATAGGGCCAAAGGGGATATGGCTGGGCCATCACGATTCTGCTTCAACGATCTTATCTATTTTAGTCCTTATGCATATAAGCTTGTCAGTAAATATCTGTTAAATGTCCAGTTGGAGGATGGAAGGTCAGGATCGAAGAGAAAATTAAAATGAAGACAGACAATCCGTAGAACCGTCTCGGTGACTAAATATCCTATTTCCTTACTCTGAGCTTCCTGGCAGCCAAACTGAGAAAGGAAACACCTTAGATATATCATGATCCTTATTGCTCATGAGGAGAAAACATACCAAGTCCTCAGAGGAAGAAAAGTGCCTTTTCCCGACACTTCTGCCTGAAAGGAATTTGCCTTCAAAGCTGCGTAGAGGGAATAGTCAGTGATAGAGGACACGACAGCCTCAACAGTTTCCCTCTGTATTGCAAAGCAGGTTTCATAAACCTGATGAAAGCTGAGAGAGTGATGCCAAGCATGACTCCACATAAGCACATTTCTAAGGCAGCCAAGACAGTGCTTTCTGAGGACCTTAACGAATCAGTGTAGACAGCCCAGAACATGTGAAGGAATCAATGGATTGTGTATTCTTCAGATAACCCGCCATCATTGTCACTTTGATCCAGACAGTGGGACCCAAGCCTCATGACTCTGAATCCAGAACATTCTGTCAGCACTTTCGTCAAAAATAGCAATATCTACACTGGTTAAGAGCATTAGGTGTAGAGTCAGACTGGCCACCTGCTATCTGCTGGGTAACTTAGGCTCTCCGGGCTCTAGTTTCCTCATCTTTAAAATGGGAATATGAATCCATTATCTAGTGCTGCACACTATCAAAGGTGAGAAGGTGAGCAGGACCCCGCCCCAAACCCAAGGAGCTTGGGGTGAGTTGAGGGATACAGATAAGCAACCACCTCAAAATTCCGTGGCTTCAAAAAACAGATAAACTGAACTTCATGAAAATTAAAAGTGTTGTGCTTCAAGACAGCGAAAATACAACCCAAGAATGGGAGAAAATATTTACAAATCTAATAAGGGGTTTGTATCAGAATACATAAAGAACCCTTACAACTCTGCAAAATGACACCTAATTTAGAAATAGGCAAAGATTTCCGGAAGCCTGGGTGGCTCAGTCAGTTAAGCATCTGACTTTGGCTCAGGTCATGATCTCACGACTTGTGAGTTTGAACCCACATCGGGCTCTGTGCTGACAGCTGGCAGCCTGGAGCCTGCTTCAGATTCTGTCTCCATCTATATCTGCCCCTTCCCCACTCACACACTGTCAATTATCTCTCTCTCGCTCTCTCTCAAATATAAATAAAAATTTATATTTAAAAAATAGGCAAAGATTTGAATAGGTATTACTCCAAGGAATACATGGAAATGGCGAAAAAACACATGAAAAGATGTTCAAACCATTAGTTAGCAGGGAAACACAAATCAAAACCACAATAGATACCACTTCACCCCCCACTGGTATGGCTAAAATAAAAAAGACAGACAATGACAAGTGCTGGCAAGGATGTGAAGAGGTTGAAATCTTCACACATTGCTGGTGGGGTTGCAAAGTGGTGCAGCTGCTTTGGAAAATAGTCTGGCAGCTCCTCAAAATGCTTAACGGTTACCACATGACTCGGAAATGCCAATCCTGGGTATACAACCAAGAGAACTGAAAACATAGTTCATATGTTTCCAAAAACTTGTTTGATGAGTTCATAACAACTTGTGCATGAATTTTCACAGCCGCGTTATTCAAAACAACCGAAAATGGAAACAAATGCCCATCAGCTGACAAACAGATAAATAAAACGTGGTGTATTCAAACAACGAATATTATCTGGCAGTAAAAAAGAGTGACGTTCTAATACACGCTACAACATGATGAACCTTGAGAACATTATGCTAAGTGAAAGAAGCCAGTCACAAAAGGCCACGTACTGTGTGATTCCATTCATACGTATAAAGTGTCCAGAGTAGGGAAGACTATAGAGACAGAAAGTACATTAGTGTTTGCCTGCGGCTGGCGTGGATGATAGAGGGATGGGGAGGAACTGCTAATGAGTCATGGGTTTCTTTTGGGGTGATGAAAATATTCTGGGGGGGCGCCTGGGTGGATCAGTTGGTTAAGCGTCCAACTTCGGTTCGGGCCATGATCTCGCAGTTCATGAGTTTGAGCCCTGCATCTGGCTCTCTGCTATCAACACTGAGCCTGTTTCAGACCCTCTGCACCCCCCTGTCCTTCTGCCCCTCCCCGCTCATGTTTTTTTCCTCTCTCTCTTTCTCTCAAAAATAAGAAAGAAATATTTTTAAAAATCTAAAAAGAAAATATTCTGAAATTAGATAGCAGTAGTAGGTGAACAGGTTTGCGAAGATACTAGAAACCACTGAATTGTATACTTTTTTATAAGGGTGGATTTTATGAGGTATGAATTATGTCTCAATGCAATCATTACTTCAAAACACTAGTAGCTTAAAATGATAACCATTTACCCATGATTCTATAATTAGGCTGGACTGAGCTGGGCATTTCTTCTGCCAGCCTCACCTGGGGTCCTTCCTGTGGTTGCTGTCCTCTGGAGGCTAACTGGGACTGAGCGATCCAAGATGGCCTCACTCACGTACCTGGCAGCTGATGCTGGTTGTCTTCTGGGGCACCTCAGCTTTTCTCCGAGTGGCCTCTCACCCTCCGTTAGAGTAGATAGGCTTCCTGGCATTGCGGTTTATGGCAGCCAGCGGAAGCGGCAAGGCCCCTGGGAACCTAATCTTGAGAGAACATCACTTCCAGTACATTCTATCCATCAGAAAAAAATCACAAGACCAGCTAGGTTCGGGGGGTGGAGAAATAGGTTGTGCTTCTCAGTGAGAAAAGCGGCACAGTCACGTCGCAAAGGAACATGCATGTGAGGGTGGACAGAATTATGGTGACCATCTCTGCACACATGAAAAGACCTATTTCAAAATGCACTTGGGAGGATTAGATGTGATAACGCATGTATTTAGCACAGCACCTGTTACACAGGAAGAGAAGACTCATTAAGTGGTGGCTTTAAGGAATATTAATAAGACTCTACAATATCACACGGTCCACCCTAATTTCCCCAGTCCCCCATTGTAAACAATGAGAGAACAGAGTGTAGACGACAAAGCTGGAAATGTCTTTAGACACTGTGCAGTGACTGAACTCCTCCCTCATCAAATATGGAAACTGGGCCCCAGAGAAGAGACAGACCTGCTCAAAGTCCCTTATTTCCCTTCCTCACAGGGGATTCGGAAGTCTGAGCACGACGTAGGTCTTCTTCAGTGCACACGGCCCATGCTCTCTGACACCTCGTCTCACACTCTTCCCTCCAGACCAGTACCCCGGCTCGGGCTCTAATCATAGCGCTTGCTGGCTCCAAGCACGAGGGTCTTAGAGGGAAAAGAAGCACAGAAGGCAAATTGTTGCCTGGGATGAAAGACAGGAGTCACAGGAGTCAGGGGTAACTCAGATGTCACCAAATGACAGTTCACAAGTTGTATCCTGTCACAGACATGTGGTTTGGCCACAGTTGTTTAAGATTTTATTTGTAAGTAGTCTCTATACCCAACATGGGGCTTGAACCCACAGCTCTGAGATCAAGAGTCATATACTCTACTGACTGAGCCAGCTAGGCCATAGTCTTTTTTTTAATATTGGAAGAGTGACCAATATTTAAAAATTGACAGATTTGGCACCTGGGTGGCTCAGTCGGTTGAGTGTCTAACTCTTGATTTCAGCTCAGGTCATGATCCCAGTGTCATGGGATTGAGCTCTGTGCCGGGCTCCACGCTGATCATGGAGCCTGCTTGGGATTCTTCTCTCTCCCTCTTCCCCTCTCCTCCTCTTGCTCTCTCTCTCCTTCTCTCAAAAATTTAAAAAAAAATTTTAACGTTTATTTACTTGAGACAGAGACAGAGCACAAGCAGGGGAGGGACAGAGAGAGAGGGAGACACAGAATCCAAAACAGGCTCCAGGCTCTGAACTGTCAGCACAGAGCCAGACGCGGGGCTCAAACTCATGACTGCAAGATCATGACCTGAGCCGAAGTCGGACACTCAACCGACTGAGCCACACAGGTACCCCTCAAAAAAAAATTTTTTTTTTAATCAAACCAAGAGATTTCCCATAAATAATTCAGGTTTATGGCTCTTCCTGAAAATCAGAAAGATCCGGCAACACTGGACCGAATTTCCTCCTAGTAACATTGGCTGCTCTTGGGGAGGGCGGCGGGGTGGGGGGGGTGGCGGGTGAGGCATGTGATCTTCAGCTCACTGAAGCTCCCATGGGGCCAGGTTGCTGTCCTCTGGATGTATGCCACTGTCTGCGGACGTTTGAGTGTGTGCTCACTCTGTACCCAACCAAGGAGCACTTGCAAGGAGGAGGTGGCCTAGATAAACTTTAAGGCCCCCCTTTAACAATCTTTGTTGGCTGGATTTTGGAGGGTTTGTTTTGTTTGCTTGCTTGCTTTTTAGAGGCTTCCAGCAACTTCTCTGAATCACTGCTCAAGCTCCCTCCCTAGTTCTGGCCTACCACACCCCTCGCTCTCCACCCTCCAAAGCTCTGTAAGATTGGTGGGAGGTGGGGAGGAAGCATGGGTATATTGTGAAGCAGATGGCAGGCTTTTAGTGCCACCTGCCTTCCCTTCCCCATTTCCTGCCTCCTTCCTTGTGCCCTCTCTCTCCTTAGGGACCTAGTATCCCCGTGGTGACATCAGGGGCCCAGGGTTCCCAGACACAGGTGATCAGGGCCCCCTGATCCGGACCATTCCTTACTGTTCCATCAGAATCTCCCAAGCCTCACACACTCACGTCAGTTAAGGAGTGAGTGGATGCTTGCTATCACAAGCCTTACTCTCTTGAGGAGAGTTCATCTTGTATTTTTACAAAACAAAATGGAAGCTACCTAAGCCACTTGGATGAACAAAGGGGATGGGAGGCCCTTGTTCCCAGTGGCTGCCTGGGCGATTGTAGGCTGGTGTTCTACAGAGAGTGGGTCCGGCAGGGGATCTGGATGAATTCCAATCACTCATATGGCTTTCTTTGCCTGGAATCCTCTGTGGTGGATGCTACTGTCATGCTGTACAACTCCGAGGGGCACCATCACGTGGCATTCTATGAGCGTGGCACCCACTGGAGTTGGGCAATGCAAAAGCCCCGCGATGGGAGTGAGCATTAAATGACATAGCACGTGGGAAAATCCTACAAGTACCAGCAGTCCTTATTTTTAGAACACCTGACCAGTCTTCTACCACGATAGAAAGCAACACCGGAAACCAGCCCACACACAACACTAACCTGAGTGATGGCAACAGCTTCCATTTATTGAAAGCTTCTATGGACAAAGCACACAACACACATCTTTGTTTATATAATCTTTACATAGCCCCATAAAGAAATCTATGTGTTATCCTCATTTTATAGACAAACAAATTCAGGTAGTGAGGTATCCTGGTACACAGGAGGCTTGTAAGGAATAATAAAAATGAACATTTATTGAACTCTTACTATGAGTACTTTATATGTATTAACTCATTTGACCCTTCCAACAACCCCATTTTCCAGATGAGAAAACTGAGGTTAAGCCTATGACATGCTCAAAAAAAGGTTTACGTTCTCACCACAGGCCCAAGGGATAAATATCATCCAGTGTTCAGATGAGGAAATGAAGGCTTATAAATATCGGGTATATTACCCAAGGGGTTAGGAAGCAGCAAGGTGAAGATTCAAATCTAAATATGATCCTAAAGTATAAGCTCTTTAAGCACCTTTCTTCAAGGACACACGCACCACACACTGCTGTTTCCAGTGCTCACACTCTATGGACTGGGGACAGAAAAGACAAGGCCGTGTTCTGCACCAAGGTGACAGACTTCAGTCCCGGTAAAACTGCAGCCCCCGGGGCACCTGGGTGGCTCAGTCCTGTTAAGTGTCTGACTTCAGCTCAGGTCATGATCCTATGGTTTGTGAGTTCGAGCCCCGCGTCGGGCTCTGTGCTGACAGCTCGGAGCCTGGAGCCTGCTTTGGATTCTGGGTCTCCCTCTCTCTCTGCCCCTCCTCTGCTCTCGCTCTGTCTGCCTCTCTCTCAAAAATAAATAAACATTAAAGACAAACAAACAAAAAACCTGCAGCCTCAAGAATGCCATATGCAGGCCTCTCTGTCCCCAAGCATGACCCCAAGCCATTGCCCTAGTGATGTTTTCAGTACCCAATGGATTCACGAAGGAGGCATGATTTCTTTTCACAGCCACCAGATGCCTCTGTCCTAGGACTCCAGAATTTGCCTACACTCTCAACCACAAAGGAAATAGGACACAAAGGAAATTTTGAATCTGTTTGTGAACAGGTCTAGAGCAATTCTGAGGGCAGAGTGGAAATTCTCAAAGTCAGTGGGGTGGGGGAGAAAAGTTCCACCTGGGTTTGAGGAGAAAGGAGGGGGGAGTGGGGGGAGGAGATGAAGGGGTAAAATACCTCCGCATAGCCCACAATATGCGCTGGGGACCCCTTTATCTTCCAAAAACCTTACGGGAATGGGTTCCCCTTTGGACCTGTTATCTGAACAGCCCTGAAAGCAGACTGTAAAAGTGCATATAAAATTCATTATTTCATTTGTCACAGGCATGCTGCTAAGGACGCTGTCACCCATTTAGGGACTTCTCTCTGAAGTCCATAGGAATTTCTCTTAAAAACTAGTGCTGGATGTAACAACTGGTGAAGTTCAGATAAGGTCTGTACTTGAGCTAATAGTATCTGAACCGTGTGAAATTCCTGATTTTGCTCGTGGTGGATGGTTATGTAACATATCATCACTGGGGGAAGCTGGGTGATGATAACACAGGAACTCTCTGTACTATTTTTGCAACTTCTTGAGTCTTAAACTATTTCAAAATAAAAGTTATTTTTAAAAAAAGTATTAGAAAGAACATCACCTTCCCTTAAAAAATCTGGGATGTAACCTCTCCGATGGTGTCAATTCTGTTGCAGAATAAACCTCCTGTTTTCCTTTGGCTACTAGGAAGCTCACGTTTAAAATTCTTTCTGGAAACACCAAGGCCCTGATGGCCTATATATTTATGTTCTTTCTCCAAACGTTGACTTTCTACTCTTGCTTGTATTTCCCTACTCCTGATTTTCATCCTTACTTTTTTATATTACCATTATTTTATTGTACGTATTCCTTTTGAGTGACTTCAAATCCTTTATGGAAAGAAAGAGTGCATACATACAGAACTAATAAAGTAACTGGCACAGCTAGTTTATGAGATGTTCATTTTTTTTTTTTAAATCTAGGATTTCTGTTTTACTGTTACCTTAAAGCTCTTCCTGACTATCAATTCCCTTCACCGCCTGCGATAGGATTTTTCCCGAGTCACATGCGGGTGTCCTGCACACGGAGGGTTTCAGCCTTGGTTAGCACCGTGCCAGGCAGAGGGAGGGTGAGCCAATGGGGCAGCCTGGTATTTCTCTCCGGCGGGGCCAGCCTTCGTCCGGCTGTCAGACTGAGAACCGCATGCACTTTGACCATCACAATTGCCTTTAGGTGTCGGAAGTTTGAGGTCCCTGAGATAACCCCTACTCAAAAGCAAATACTCCTCCATGGAGGGACATTTAGAAGCTACCTAGGAAAGCAAGTGCCTCTGTGAACAGTCGTGAGTCACGCACTGCTCTACGCATCCCGTTGTTGTTATAATTCATTCCACTGTGGTCTCAGTCGGAACCCTCAGCAGAGGCAGGGCAAAGCAAATCCAAAGCATCGGGCTCATCTGCAAAGGAAGGAGGGAACCAGACAGCCCTGCGAATGGCCTCGAGGAGGCAGCTCCTCACACTCCCATCTGTCCAGCCACGAACCAGCAGAGGGGAAAGGGCACGACAGCCTTGAAGCTCTCTGCCACTTACTGGTACTGTGACATTTGATAAGTCTTGCCCATTCTCTGAGCCTCGGTTTCCTTATCCCCCAAATGGGGGTAAAAGCCCAAACCAAAGACGTATTTTAGTGTAAACAAGCAGTAATATGTGTAAAGGGTCTGGCATTTTGTTGGCCTTCGCACATGTTCAATCCTTGTCCTTCCGCAAGAATAATACTTAACATTTATTATGTGCCAGGTGCTATGCTAGACTGTATGGAAGCAGACATAAAGAGAATAGTGTTTCTGCCCTTCAATGAATGATAATTTGTGTTCATAAGACACGCACTGTGTACCTCGTCCTATTCAAGCCTAACAACAGCTCCGTGAGGTGGGTGATGTCCTTCATTCCCATTTTACAGATTAGGACAGCCGTCTCCTGGGAGTGGTGGAAACACCTCTCAACTGCTATGAGAGAGACGTGGATTAAACACTGTCAAGATGCTCCTGGGATATGAGGACTGGGAGATCATAGCACCACTGCGAGGGTGTGATGGGTTCTCTTTACACGGAAGTTTCAAGCAAACCCAGAGAGACAGCTACTAAGTTGGGGGCGGGGGTGAGCCGTCTGGTTAAAGCAGCTCCAGTCAGGCCCCAGGGAGGGAGTTAGAGGCCGTCCAATGTTTATTTTGTTCTTCTGGTTCTCTGCCCTTCAGGTGTCTACAACAGCACCCCGAGGAGAGCCTGCCCACAGCCAGCATCATCCTCTGTTTCCACGACGAGGCCTGGTCCACCCTCCTGAGAACCGTGCACAGTATCCTTGACACGGTGCCCAGGGCCTTCCTGAAGGAGATCATCCTGGTGGACGACCTCAGCCAGCAAGGTGGCTATGGGCTCCTCCCAGCTCTTCGGGTGGGCCTGGACCCTGGGGGGGGTTCCCATGCAAAGACTGGGGTTTGGAACCTCTGGAGGCCAGGTTCCCAGAAGCATACCTCCAGATGAGGATTCAGGTGCAGGTAACTCATGAGTGAAGAGCCCCAGGGGCAACCAGTAAGGAAATAGGGGGAGAAGGCATAGAGAGCACAGCCACCAAGCAAGGCAAAGAGGTCTGAGCCAGAGTCCCGGGAAGTAACTCCAGCCTGATCCCAGGGAGGTATCTCCCAGTCCCAACCTCCACACATCCTAATACGCTTCTTCCCAAGACACTCTAGAATCACAGCAGGGTGGCCATTCATAAGTGCTCACTGCCTCCTCGACACTGGGTGATGCACTTGAGCAGATTAGTCATTAAATCACTCTTGGTTAGCCTAATCCATTCATTTTTCAGATGAGGAAGCTGAGGCCTAGAGATGAGACTTGACCAGGACTGAGTCAGGCCAAGCGCAGCAGAGTTGGGCCCAGAGCCTAGACTCACAGAATCTGCTCAGATGTTTACACTGACGGGAAACACTACTAGGGACCAGCCCGTTGCACGACTGAGTCACTAAAAGATGATGGAGAGAGAAGTTTCAGCGGTTCTCAAGCTTGAATGTATATCAGAATCACATGGCTTGCTAAACACTGATTTAGCAAGCACTGGCTTGCTAAAACACTGATTGCTAGCTTTTCCCCCAGAGAGCCCCCAATTCTGGTATTGGGCCCAAGAATCTGCATTTCTAATGATATTTCAGGTGATGGGGATGCTGCTGGTTTATGTACTGCACTTTGAGGAACACTGCTCTTCTTTGGGGGGCTTCAGGCCCATATTTCTGCATATTTCTACCAGTGTTGGATCAAAAGTCTATTACTAGTAGCAAGGGAGTCTTGGGGTAAGTGAGTGCTTTTAGCTGCACTGAACAAAATCAAGCTTCTTCTAGTAGGGTGGAGGGGGGAGAATGAATGTTGGATAAGACAACCAGCAGTGTTCAATACAGTGGAGTCACCATAGGGCTGTTTTTCACATATCCAAGTTCAGAAATTTTAATAGCTTTGCTAATAGATGTCCTTCTCTAGGGAATGGACCTGGGGCTAATAAGCTTACCAGAAAAATAATTATAAAGTAATAAATAGGCAAAAAATTTTACCACCAAGAAATTCAACAGCCAAGTGACTGGAAATCCATCCACTGCTCGACAGTTTCCTCTGCAGAAAAGTCTCCTTGGGGAGCCACATGCTGTTTAAAAGGTGGAGCTTTAAAAAGACTGCCTGAGCCTCCCCTCGCCGGAGACCCAGTCACCAAAGCAGCAGGGCTGTGTGTATCCCTGTCAAGACTGTCTCTGGGCTGAGGAACTGAGGAAATCCTTGCTCTTTGGCTTAGTTCTGTTCAACACACATGCACTGAATGCCTACCATAGGCCAGTCCTGTGCTAGGGCTCAGAGCAGTGGAAATGGGTGAGGTACGATCCTTGCCCTTGAGAACGTCTTAGTTCAGTGATTAGGGGCGCCCCATTTCCACAACCTCATGGAGGATGCTACTTCTTTCTGAATACATTATTCCTTTGGTCTCCACTGGCTTGTTCATCTTGGCGTATGTGTGCGTGCACACACACACACACACACACACACACACACACAGCTTTTCTTATCTTAAATGAAAAACCTAAGAAGCCTCTCTCATTCTTTATCCCCTATGGAATCATTGTTCCTAAAGAAAGTCTAGATTCCTGGCTCATTCTCTTCCATCCACTGTGCTGCCCACCCCCCCCTACCACTACAAGGAGACCACTTTGGCCAGCACCACCAATGGCCTACCAGCAGCCACACTTCACGGACCCTCTGTCTTGAACCACTGTCTTAGGTCAGATTTCTTAGAAGTGGGGCCTGAGATGAGATTCATGTGCTCGTGATTTGGGGGGCAATGCACTCTCAGGGGAACCCCGGAGGAGAGTGGGGGAAGTAGGAGAAGCAGAGGAAGGAGCTAAACCAAGATGAGGTTTCAGATGAAGTCCAGCCACAGCCCGATCCCACAGACAGCTCTGCAGTGCAAGCTGCACCTCAGGATCCGTCCTGCCTCGGGGCAAGAAAGTGGGTTTTGGTAACCCTGCACTGTTTGGTCATTGGCCCTGGGCACGTGGGGCCAAGGGTGGTGTTCTGCATGACTCTCTGGCACTCACAGGAGAGGCAGGTCCATATCCAAGGGCCTGTCTCCAGAGAAGGATGCAGACTACAATTAGTAGCAAACCTACAGCTGCTGGGTACATGAAAACCAAAACCAAACCAGTAAAAGGGACCCTAGGGCATCTGCGTAGGGCACCAACAGTATCTGCATACCCTCACTGCTGCAGTTAGAGAAGGTTAGCCATTTCTCTCCTCTCCTGGTTTTATGACACCATCTGTGCTGGTTTTTACCAGAGAGAATACTGACCCACCCCAAACTAACTAAGCAACTTACTTCTAGCAACAGCCACAGTGGAATGTATCTGAGTCTCAGGACGTCATGCTCACCCCAGCTCCCAAGAGAATTTGCTGATAGTGATCCTAGTGACAGTTGTCACAATTTCACCGGCTGTGGTGTCTGTGACCCCACTAACCATGACTCTGTCGATTCCAGGACAACTCAAGTCTTCTCTCAGCGAATATGTGGCCAGGCTGGAGGGGGTGAAGTTGCTCAGGAGCAACAAGAGGCTGGGGGCCATCGGGGCTCGGATGCTGGGGGCCACCAGGGCCACCGGGGATGTGCTGGTCTTCATGGATTCCCACTGTGAGTGCCACCAGGGCTGGCTGGAGCCCCTCCTCAGCAGAATAGCTGGTGACAGGTAACTTCGCCCCTGAGGTCTGGGGAGCAAGAGGTGGGATTGGGAGAAATTATCGGCAGCCTCAGCCACTCACAGAACATCTATCCACCACTGAAAAAGTCCCCAAGTCTCCTCCACCATTAGAGAGCAGCATGTGTCATTGGTTTTTTTGTGATGTTTGAGTTTGAGCCTTTTCAAAAGCACAGGGAGGTAACGTTGGAAGGGAAGTTAGAGGTTCTCCAGTCCATCTGCCTTGTTTTCTGCCTTCTAGACACAAAGACTGGGGCCTGGAGAACAGCGACCATTTTTCCATTCTTCTTTCCCCATCTTACTGTCATTTACTCCCCCACTTCCTGCTCTCCTTATACAGTTTCTAAACATGTCTTGTCGACCATTTTCTTCAACCTGAATATCCCACTAAGGAAAAGCAAAACCTTGTGGCTAGCGCACCTTGGACCAGCCTGTGGGGTTTGCAGAGGTCTATTACACAGTAGGGATTCAACAAATGATTGCTTCTGATGATGCCCCGCCAGACAGGGCTGATGCTAGAACCAAGCCTTATGACTTCTATTCTTGCATTCCTTCCCCTGGTAAATGTTCACTGTCTCCTTTGAAGTTGGGGATGACCACATATAAAAAAAAGTCATTACTGGACGAGGAGGTAGAGGAATTAGCATGTTCCACTAGGTGGAGGAGCTTTCAAGCAGCACAATGCAAATTGTTAATAGTCCAGCAATTCCTTTTTAATAAAGAACCATCAGAGCTCAAGTGAAATCAAGAAGGATTAATTATGCAGGACCATGATGCAGATTACTGCCCATCCCTGGCTATTATCTCAGAAGAAAAGGAAACGTGCATAAATCCAGCACCAAGACCAAGGCAAGCAAACACGCGAACCCTGCAACTCTGCCGTCTTGGATTCTCCTCTCAAAATCACAAGGACTGTGTATCTTTGGAGCAGGACCTAAAGTTGGTCCTGCCTATTCCCTGTCTAATTCCCATCCCTATATCATAGACAGATGGCTTTCAGAGGTACCTGTAAGACCATCTAGTCCTACCTCAGGATTGCACTGCTGAAAAAAACTGAGTTCCTAGGAGGGCAAGGAGACCCCTCAGGGTCATACAGACACTCAATAGCTGGGCTGTTTTCTTTTATGCAGACATTTAGGAGCCTGGTCATATATTATTAAGCCATATGTATGCATAACCCTAACAGATCGCTTTCGTATAATTCTTCATTGACCTGCCCTCCTCGTGAGATGTCTCAGGCGGCTAATTCTGCTCCCGTTTCACAGAGAGGGATGTTGGGGCTCCCTGGGGTGAAATGATCTGCAAGGGCACACAGAGACTCTGCAGGTGAGCCAGGTGTTCCAACTCTGGGTCCACTGCTCTTTTGTTGTCTAGGAATTATTTTAAGAATTGGAGAGCGGTACCTGCATGACTCAGTCAGTTAAGCGTCTGACTCTGGTTTGTGATCTCATGGTGTGTGAGTTCGAGCCCCATATCGGGCTCTGTGCTGACAGTGCAGAGTCTGCTTGGGATTCTCTCTCTCTCCCTCTCTCTCTCCCCCTCCTTTTCTTGCTCTCTCTCTCAAAATAAATGAATAAATAAATAAACTCTATTTAAAAAAAAAAAGAATCGGAGAAGCTGATCAGGGAGTAACATTTGGTCATACCCACCCCCACCCTGGTTGTGAGACACGTGTTAAAACATTGATTAGAACAAGCCCCTCATGTCTGCTTCTCACATTGGTGCCATTTTCACAGATCTGGAGATTTCTCACTCTAGGCTGAGTGAGGAAGACTTGGCAATACCTCAGTGTCCTCAGCTAGAAATAAAATGGGGCTCCCTGAGAAACCTTCCACAGTGAAGAGGTGGGTCCATGAAATTTTAATTTCCTGGGCTCTTCCCTTCTTCTCTTTATCAAACTTCTCCCCCTCTCCTTCTCTCTCATTCTCCCTCCTTCTCTGTCTGTTTCTCTCTCTCTCTCTCTCTCTCGCACACGTGCGTATGCACACACACACACACACACACACACACACACACACACAGCCTCTGGTCCCGGACCCATTCTGGCTTGGCTTCCTCATCATGTCCCCTCCCTTCTGTGGTTTGACCATCTTTTTGTGACCCCACACCTCATTCACAGCTTCCTGTGCACCCTATTTGCTCTGGGACCTAGTGTTCACCTTGAAGGCCTTTGCAGGTGAGGGTCTGAAAGAAAAGCTACCTCTCTTGGGTCTGATTTCTCATTTCTCTCCACTGCACACAGTGATACTCTGAAACCTGCAGCTGGGTCCCCTTTTAAGGTTTGTTTCACTCCCATGGCAACTTTGCTCAAGTGTTCCTCTGGCCTCCTGTGGCCACTCACCTCGTGTAAAGCAAAGCCATAGAAGCCAGTGGGCACAGTTCCTAATAGCTGCTGCTCTTTGAGAGAGGAAAGGGTCCCCAGCTGAGGTTCATGGCAAGAGGCATTCTGTCACCAGGTGAGGACCCACTGTGCAGAAGGTAAGAAAAGGTCTTTAAGATCTTTCATTAAAAAGGTGGAGTGGGATGATGAGTAGCAGTGTAACAAGCCATAAATCAACTATTTCAAAGAGCCATAACTTCCTCATCAACCTGGTCAGAGGGTTCAAGGCCTGGTTCCTAGCCCTGGTTCTCTGTCCTTGCCCACAGAACAGGTCTATGGAGAGCCATATGGCAACTTTGTATGAACTGGTAAGAGGATTCCTTTCTTCATTACCCTTTACTCCCATTTCTCAGAACATGTGTCATAATACATTCATTTTGTAGAACAACATACCTTAATGATAACTGCCAGAAATTTTAGAAATAGGTATGCAAATTTCCAACGTCAGTATTTGAGGCATTCTCTAAGTTTGGGCAGTGCACAGCCCACATAACTGTACATAGCAGCCCCAGACAGAGTTACTCAAAGAGCAGTTTTTGTAAAGCAGAATTAAAGGTGCTGACTGGTGGTTGGTTTCCATGTAAAGTAACAAAGGTGAAGATCAAGGGTAGCGGTCAACTGCCATGTGCTAACTGACAGCCAGCTCTAGTACCCAAGCCATGGAGTGAGAGTCATGGCCCTAGACAAATGAAGGTTTCCAGTGGGAAGGGGGCAGTCCTTAGTGAAGTGCTCAAAGACAACACCCCCTGAGGGGCGATGTTGGCTCCAGAGGTTGTTTAAGTTGTTTTTCACTTAAATTGGGTCTGGTCCTCTATCTTAGAGACACCTAGTTCTTTTTTTTTTTATTATTATTTAAAAAAAAAATTTTTTTTTGATATTTTTTCATTTTTGAGACAGACACAGAACATGAACGGAGGAGGGTCAGAGAGAGGGAGACAGAGAATCTGAAGCAGACACCAGGCTCCGAGCTGTCAGCACAGAGCCTGACGCGGGGCTCGAACTCATGGACTGTGAGATCATGACCTGAGCTGAAGTCGGACGCTTAACCGACTGAGCCACCCAGGCGCCCCGAGATACCTAGTTCTTAAGGTCACCTAGTGCTTAGCCAGGGCTAGGCCTGCTCAGTGGGGAGAAGCAAGAACCCTCTGCCCTGCAAGAGGTTAAATGATGGAAAGCAGTCTGAGGAATCCTGTGTAAAAGTGGTGTGTGTGTGTGTGTGTGTGTACGCTGAGGAGCAGCAGGGGCCCAAGATGCCTCCAGCCCACAAAGGGAGCAGCCTCCTTTTGGTCTCACGCCCCTGGGAAATTCTCCAGCCCTCATCCTACTCCACACCCCTCAGCATGACAGAGTCTGAAAGAGCCAGCCACAGCAGTCCTGGGGTCACCCTTGAGAAGCAAGAGCTCTGGGGCGAGAGAATTTAGAGCCTTGATAATTTCCCCAACACCGAGAATCTGGGTGAACTTCCAAAATGACTGTAGTCATCATAGACCCAGAGGGACATTGAAGCACAGGAATAATGCAGAAGGATGAGATAAACTAGGGCTTATAAATAAACTAGGTTTGGTTGGTAAGGTTGAAACCCCAGTTAAGCTGACCTCATGTATTACAGTCAACAGTCAACCAGTGTTGGCTGATAGCTCTCCTACCTCTGTGTGTCTTGTGAAACCCAATCGCCTGACCTGGAACTTAGAGAGGCTTACGAGAGAATCAGCCTTGTACTTGCCTGAGAGTTAAAGCTCAATTTGAAAGAGAGAATGATGGCATAAGCAGACACTTTGAGCTCCTTCCAAGTCAAACAAGGCAGCTTTGCCATGTTGCGTTAAGCGTATTCCAAGAACACCAGACACATCTGTAGGTGCAAAACCCAAAGCTAAATATAAGACTGTTTGGGTTTTTTTAAATCACCATTTTTGAGTCACTAGACTACAGTCACTCCCTAATTCAGCCGTGGTCAAGCAGCTGCTATCCTCTTAATCTCTACCCAAAAGGCACTTAGAGAGGTTCGTGAATAATCACCTAAGTGTCTGGTCAAGATAGAAGCAAAAGGAGGGGCGCCTGGGTGGTGCAGTCGGTTAAGCGTCCGACTTCAGCCAGGTCACGATCTCGCGGTCCGTGAGTTCGAGCCCCGCGTCAGGCTCTGGGCTGATGGCTCAGAGCCTGGAGCCTGTTTCCGATTCTGTGTCTCCCTCTCTCTCTGCCCCTCCCCCGTTCATGCTCTGTCTCTCTCTGTCCCTAAAATAAATAAACGTTGAAAAAAAAATTTAAAAAAAAAAGATAGAAGCAAAAGGAGATTTCAGACAGGAAAAGGTAGCGTTGGATATGAGGGGTGATACAGTTATTAACAGCGAGCTTTGCATAGACTCTGAGGTTCCAGCAAGACAGAGCAAAAAGAGAAATTCGATAAATTCCAGAGTTCCCATTTTCTGGTCAAAAGTAATGTACACCTTTGTCAGGAAGGACACAGCTCAAAGATCTAGGACCAGCAAGTTGTATGGATGCTCGGATGCAATTTCCTTTCTTGTCCTGTTATGATTACTAAGATGGCACAAATTTGAGGGGATTCTTCAGGATTCAGCCACACGGCTTCCCTGGCTCTCGATTCTGAAATTCCACAAAATGCTTTGCCCGGAGCCAAATCCATTCCATCTGCTCAGTTCACTCCACCGTAAGTGGGGGGTAAGGGGGGTGGGGGTTGGGTGTCCTCCTTTCTTCCTTGATCTTGCCTCTCAGTTTTCTTTGGTCAATTCAGGATGCCAGAAATAGTGGAGACCCAGAGGGATTAAGTTTCCCTTCCCTTCCAGAGGCAACAATGTGAAAAGGGCAGGAAAACCATATCAGAGTCCTTGCTCTAAATATAAACCCCATGACTTCTTATGCCAACGTCAGTCACTTGAGGACAGATAATTGAGTCCCAAGACCAGCCTGGCCCTCTCCATATAGCCTGGGCTACCCTAGTCCTGGCCGTCTCCAAGATGGAAGGAACAGAGATGGACATCAATAGAAGTGTAAAACACAGCGTGGCTGGCATCTCTCCTGCCAGGAATCTCTCTTCTCTTAGAGTGGCACCTCCCAGCCACCCCTGAGTTCAGGACTGATCTATTTCCTGGCATAGATTTTAGAACTGATAGTCATTGGGTGACTTAGTCAGTTGAACGCGACTCTTGATTTTGTATGATCCCAAGGTTATGAGATCAAGCCCCACATCAGGTTCCACGCTGAACGTGGAGCCTGCTTAAGGTTTTCTCTTTCTCCCTCTGGCCCTCTCCCCACTCATGCTCTCTCTCTTTGTCTCAAATTAAAAAAAAAAAAAAAGTAACAGCCATGAGAGAAAACCTGTGACAAAACAGAAAACAATGCGACTGAGATATTGGCTAGGTGGAGGTCAGCTGCTGGCACGCCACCTGAGTGATCACCTGTCTAGTTACAATGTGAAGTTGTATGTAAGCTATGAACCACAGAACCTACCCCCAAAAGCAACAGCACTCTGTATACACTGTATGTTAGCCAACTTGGCAATAAATTGTATTTGAGATAAAAAAGCTTCTGACCTGTACCAGTTTCCCACATTACCCTCCCTGAGGTCATATCCCAGGCTGTTGCAAGCAGAACAAAACAAACAACAATCACACAAAAGGATAAAATACCGTCACCAACAGCCATCAGTAAATGAACAAGCAAATAAGTCTAGACGCAGGACCGCCATTTGCTTGTAGACACCATGTGCCCACATACACTTGCATTAACATCAGGGACACGTCTGGGGCTTGGCAAACCTGATTCCTCAGGCCAATCAAGTTGTATAATACAGGAACAAGAAACAGACCCTAGAGCAGGGGCCCATGAACCTTCTGAAATTATGCATAATACTTTGGATATGTGCCTATGATTATTTTTCTGAAGAGGAGTCTACACTTTTCAAAGGGGAAAAGACCCCAAAAGAAGTCAATAGCCATAGTCCTAGAGTGTTACTGCTGAGAAAGGTATTTGTGGGACGTGGTTCAACCTCCCGCTTTACAAAGGAGGAAACCAAGGCCCAGAGAGGTATGGCAGCTGTCTCAAGATCACACAGCCCATTAGTGGCAGAGCTGAGCCTAGAACCCCATTCACCTGTCTTTCAGTGTTATCAACAGAGGTTTGTGAAAAAAGAAAGAGGCAGGGGGGCGCCTGGGTGGCTTTGTCGGTTGAGTGTCCAACTTCGGCTCAGGTCACGATCTCGCGGTTTGTGAATTCGAGCCCCGCGTCAGGCTCTGTGCTGACAGCTCAGGGCCTGGAGCCTGCTTTAGATTCTGTCTCTCTCTCTCTCTCTGCCCCTCCCCTACTCATACTCTGTCTCTCTCTCCTTCAAAAATAAATAAACATTAAAAAAATGTTTTTAAATAAAAAAAAGAGGCAGGCATGCTATTTAATGAAATGAGCTCCCAGCTCCTCATGCAAAAACATATTTTCTAGAACAGTACTAACAGAAATATAATGAGCCATGTATATAATTTAAACATTTCTAATAGTCACATTACAAAACAGAAACAGATGAAGTTAATTTTAATAATACATTTTAGCAAGCCCAATATATCCAAAATGTTATTATTTCAACATGCGATGAATGGAAAAATTACTGAGATTTTTACATCTTTTTTTCATACTAAGTCTTCTAAATCCAGTGTGTATTTGACCCTTACACCACACCTCAACCCAGACCATATTGTGACCACTGGCTCCCATACTGGGCAGTGCAAGTGTAGATCATCTTTCTAACCTCCAGCAAGTGAATGGTTTGTATCCCTTATTTGATTCCACAATGCTTTCCAGGAGCCGGGTGGTGTCTCCAGTCATAGACGTGATTGACTGGAAGACTTTGCAGTATTACCCTTCCAAGGACCTGCAGCGTGGGGTGTTGGACTGGAAGCTGGATTTCCACTGGGAGCCTTTGCCAGAGCGAGACAGGAAGGCCCTCCGGTCCCCCATCAGCCCAATCAGGTGAGGTTCTGTCACATAGCCTGCTTTATACCTCTGCTTCCTCAGGGTGGACTCAGCAGCCAAACTGCCTGGGATCTAATCCCAGCCCCACCAGTTTCCTAGCAAGTTACTCTGTGCCTCAGTTTCCTTATCAGTGAATTGAGGGCAAAAGGGTTGTTGGGAAGGCTAAATAAAAGAGTTCCTGCATGAAAACCATGGAGAGAGTGCCGAGCGCAACACTTGGTGTAATTAGTGTTATATTCTTATGGGAATGGTGTCCAGCTTAAGTTCCTCCAGGGAGCGTCAGTGGATGCCTCTGTGTGGGGCAGTGAGAGAACCCGAGCTGGGATCTTGAGCTAACTCTACCTCTCCAGCTAACACTGGAATTTCCCTGACCTCAAGTACTTTCTTGCTAAAAAGGAAGAATTCAGCCAGGTGAATGCTAAGACACCGTAACTCTCAAAATATATCAAATTTTGTGGTTGCTTGCTTGCTTTGGTTTTTGGGTGTGTTTGGGGTTTGGGACAATTATTCTATTTAAGAAGATGTTCTAGATATCTTCTGTTCTGTAACAAACCACCCAAACTTCGCTGTAAAACAACAACAGTTTTTTTAAGCGCACAGATTCTGTGTGTCATGAATTATGAAAGGAAGCATCAGGGTTGGGTGTCTCTGCTCCGTGGTATCTGGGGCCTCAGCAAGACCATGCACTAGACTAGAATGGCAGGAAATGGCTCAAGGGGCCGTGGAGGTGGGACTGGAATCCCCCTGAGGCTCCTTGAATGTCTGAAGGTTCATGCTGGCTATCTGCTGGGACCTCAGTGGGAACTTCCCCCGCTCTCTCCCTGAGGTCACTGCACGTGGGGCTGGCCACACCATGGCACTGGGTTCTAAGACTAAGTATCCCACTCAAGAAGGCCAGGTGAAACAAGCTGTATCCCTCTCCCCCTTTAAAAGAACAATTTATTGCCGTGAATTTCACGTAACACAAATGAGCCGTTTAAAAATGAACAATTCAGCAGCAGGTAGCACATTCACAATGTTGTGCAACCACCACCTCTATCTAGTTCCAAAACATCTCCATCACTTTACAGTAAAATCCCATACCTATTAAGTGGTGTTTCCCACCCTCTCCTCCCCCCAGCGCCTGGCAACCATCAAGCCACCGTCTATCTCTATGGATTGATCTGTTCTGGATGTTTCATATAAATGGAATCATAGGATATGTGACCTTTTGTGTCTGGCTTCTTTCAGTCAGTATAATGTTTCAGAGTATGTATCCCGTTCTATAACCAAACCTCAGAAGTCACCCAGGGTCACTTCCAACATAATCGCAGGCACATCCAGGTTCATGGGAAGGAAGAAGACTAGACCCCACCTCTCAGGGGGAAGCAATATCAATGTCACATTGTAAGAAGGGCCCGTGGGACAAGGGATCATGTGGTGTTTACCCCCGGGCAGTCGCCCTCCATCTGCCGCGGTCGACTTTCGTCATGTATTGCCCAACACCACCCAATTATCCAGGTGGCTTCTGAATGTCTAGTACAGAGACATGGAATGAAGGCCTTCCAAGAGTCTGCCCAAAGGAATATGACTCTAACAGAAGTTTGATAAGCCACAAGCTTAGATATGCAAAAAATTCTGTCTTTATTTTCTAATAACTGGACTTAGGTAATTTCTATCTTAACCTCTCTTGCCACTAACAGCAGAAAACTTCCATGCAAATTAGTCAAATTCAGTAACAGCTTAGTGATATCATATTGAAGTCTAACATCCAGGCATGTACCCCTCTCTCTGTCCCCCTGAAGTTGATTTTGAGCTCCAGGCTACTGCGGGGGCAGCAGCGGTGGGGAAGGAGTGCCCCACCTCGGGCTCAAGCTGTCCTGCATCACTGTTCACCAAGAGGCACTTTGCTGGCCATGGCTTCTGGCAGGGGGTTGGCACGCCTGGCCCCCAGCGGCCTCCACCCTCCCTGTGGTATCTGCCCAAGTCCCAAATCAGGATGTGGGAAGAAAAAGCCTGACTGTTTCCCTTTGTCCAGGCCTGGTGCTGCCTGTCTTAGGGTGTATTATGTTAAGCAAGGCGTTCCCAGCGGTCTGTCCAGATGCGCTCAAACCAGAGGGTAGGGGAACCTCAGGGGCAGCCCGGTGCCCCTCCCTTTAGGACCAGCACCTGAGGATGGGGTAAAAAGGACCCAGGCAGCCATAGCTCTCTTCTCATAGAATACCGGGAATTTTGAGGGGCACCTGGGTGGCTAAGGCGGTTGAGCGTCCAATTTCAGATCAGGTCATGATCTCACGGCTCGTGAGTTTGAGCCCCGCAATGGGCTTGCTGCTGTCAGCACAGAACCTGCTTCAGATCTTCTCTCCCCGCCTCTCTCTCTGCACCTCCCCTGCTCACACACTCTCTCTCAAGAACAAATGAATCTTAAAAAAAAAAAAAAAAAAGAATACTGGGAATTTTGACCTGGTTGCTTGGCTCCAGTCTTGCAATTAAAAGCATCGAGGTCTATCTGGTACCAGAGTCCACTCTCTCGGCCACTGGAGCTCCCACATGGTAAGACTTCCCGATATACTTGAGGTTCTGAACTGCAGTCTGTGTCTGTCTTCTCTCTGCCTAGGAGCCCTGTAGTGCCCAGTGGTGTTGTGGCCATGGACAGACACTACTTCCAAAACACTGGTGCATATGACCCTCTCATGTCACTGCGGGGTGGTGAAAACCTCGAACTGTCTCTCAAGGTATGTCCTGGACCAAGGGAGGAGCCAGATGGGTTCTGTGGAGTAGTATGTGAGGTCCCAGCTGAGACGCAGCCATTAGAAATGCCCCTGGTCAGGGATAAGGCTGTAGGCAATGTATCGAGTCATGAAATGTAGTGTGTTTCTTTCCCTTCCCACGTCTCTCATGCCCTATTTTGATTGTGCTCCCAGCCTCCCTCTTGAAACCAGCTATCCAACCTGTGCATAGGAAAGGGCATCATATCAGCCGTCTACACTGTAGCACAGGGGTTCCTGTACATTCTGTGTTCACAGCACCCTTGGCATCTCAGGCATTATTCATAGCACCCATAGGCCAAAACAAATGCCAAACAGTTCTGTGCATTGAGCTCACTGGTCCTGCCTCGTCCACGGTTTCAGTTGCCCATGGTCCACCTTGGTCCAGAAGCAGATGATCCTCCTTCTGAGGTATCATCAGACGGGTAGTAGCCTAACCCTAGGTCACAATGCCTTGTCATTCCCTTACTCCATCTCATCACGTAGGCATTTTATTATCTCCCATCAGCACATGAAGAAGAGTGGGTACAATATAAGATGATATTTTGAGAGAGAGAGAAACCACATTCACATAACTTTTATTACAGTATATCATGATATTGTTCTATTGTATTATTAGTTATTGTTAATCTCTTACTGTGCTTAATTTATAAATTAAACTTTATCACGGGTATGTATGTATGTATGGTATAAGAAAAAACATAGTGTATATAGGGTCCAGAACTATCCGTGATTTCAGGCATCTGCCGGGGGTCTTGAAACATGTCCCCCATGGATAAGGGGGAACTACTATAGTTCCAAAAAATAAGTATTTGCGCTAAAAATTTAGTGCCTAAATTTAGTGTTGGGCACTGCACAACTTCTCAAGCCTTGGAATCAGACCAGACACCCTCACCTTCATTTCCCGTTCCATGTCGATTTGAACACGAGACTGGCTTTTTCATCACAGCAACCACTGAAAACCCAACCCCGTAAAGGTGTACATTATCGAAAATGCAGCCATCTTATGTGGAAATCATGAATTATCTCAAGCTTGTAGTTTGCAGAACACCCAATAGATGTCACCGTGTTTTTCTCAAACATTTAAAATATCCCGCATGGCCCTTTGAGGTTGATGGGGCACCCCCAGGGGTACCATGGCCCACAGTTTGGGAACTCTGTTTTTGGTGTGTTTCACTTCACATGCTGCCTTTTGCTAGAAATGTTTTCGCTTTCCTCTTGATCCCCAGGATGAAATGAAAGGCTTCCTTTCAAATGAATTTTACTGGAGAACCATGAAAACCCTCCTAAAGGAGAGACTATGTTCAAGGAAGACTTGCTTTGCTCTCCACTTGAGACTTCACAAGCTTTTAGAAACTCTCTGACCACCAGGGACCCCTTTTTCCCTGACGAAGCAGCTTTGGGGAACAGGGGTGCTAATCCACACAGTTATATCTCTAAAGGTGCCAAACGTGTCCATGTGCTTTTGGGAAAGGGCCCGTTCCGGTATTGCATGGATGTGGCTCCCTTACTCCACTGGTTCCCAGGACAACTGCACCCATTCTTCCCGCACTGTTACTCGCCTGCCCAGAACTCCCAGATCTGGAAACTCTGAGGCACCCCGAGGACTATCGTTCTCTTCACCATTTTGTGTTCGTGATTTCCTGTGCATTTTCCCAGCCCCTGTCAGGATCCCTAACTCCATGTCCTTGGAGTTGTGTTCAGATGTTTATTTTCTCCTTTTATGGCAGGCCTGGCTCTGTGGCGGCTCTGTTGAAATCCTTCCCTGTTCTCGGGTGGGGCACATCTATCAAAATCAGGAAGCCCAGTCCCCCCGTGATCAGGAAGCCACTCTGCGGAACAAGGTTCGCATCGCCGAGACCTGGCTGGGCTCATTCAAAGAAACCTTCTACAGGCACTGCCCAGAGGCCTTCTCCTTGAGCCAGGTAAGGAGAGATCCTGGCAGGGGCCTCTGGGCCCGGCACGGGCCGCCAGCAGGAGGCTGGGCCAAGGAGTACCTCTCTGTCCAACCTGGAGGGGAAAACAAAAGCTTCTGGCTTGTGCTTCCCTTAAGTTGCCCCTCTCAAGTGGCTCCCTGGCAGAGCTGCCTGTCTGTCCCAAGCATCTCCACACAGCGTCACAGCTGATCTTGGCCTGGAGCCCCCTGAGGTCTGTGAGACATCTATGGGCTGCAATCCTTTATCGTGGGGCCAGAGTGCAGACTGGGCAGGGAATAAGCAGTGACGGGTCTCAGAGCGCCCTTTCCTCCTGAGCAAAGCACTCAAACTGTGGAATCATCCAAGACACGAAACAAATAGAAGTATAAATATAAACATAAAAGATCCAAAACAAGCCACAAAAAATTTAAAATTTTAAACGTTTCATTAATGTCCACAAACAGCACATCTTCAACTGCCACGTAGCCCAATTCTTGTGGAACTGGCACATAAATACTATTCAGCCTGAGACATGGGTTCCCGTTACTGTTTGCTAGGCTGGGAGTGGGGGCTCCGAAGATAAGATTTCCATGACCCACAAAGGTCTTGGGACAACTCCCATAGGCCCCTCACCAGCCTGCCCACACTGCTGGGTGTGCTCCATTCTCTGATCCACAAATCTCCCCGTCATCTAGTCATCTGATGACTTTCACAAGGACAATGGCACCTCCTACTGGTAAATGAGAAGACATTTGTTTTTCTGGCTTTTTTTTTTTTTTGGAACATTCCTCTTAATTCATGTTTTGGAAATGTCCTATGGTTGACATCGATGTTAAGATTTTAATAATATCACTGCCTCCCTGAAGGTGGAGACGTTAACTTTGTGCTCTTAGTTTAAATTTAAGTAGCTAAAAATTAATTTTGTTCTACAATTTCTATCCTTCTATCCAAACCCTCACATGGATTTTGAGATACAGAAATTATAGGCACCCAAAAGACAAGGTCAGGGTTTCACTGTTGGAGGAGTTAACATTCTCTTGTTTTTCCCCTGTCAAGTGGTTGTACAGAAGGGAAAGTTCATTGTCAGCAT
Source organism: Puma concolor (assembly GCF_028749965.1). Lineage (NCBI taxonomy): Eukaryota > Metazoa > Chordata > Mammalia > Carnivora > Felidae > Puma > Puma concolor. The sequence continues at coordinate 25,552,159 of NC_141675.1, read as the reverse complement.
ATGCCCCTCATTTGAGATCAAACAAAAGGCTGGAGAGATTTGCCACTTTGACCACTGAGAAAGGTGAAGGTGATGGAAAATTCATGAAGCAATGTTCCTGCTTTGGTAGCAAAGTCTAGCCCTGCAGAATGACTGGTGAGGTCTCAAACGAACACTAAGAAAGCCAAGAAACCATAAAAAACTTACACTAATTTCCTTAAAGAGTAATAGATCTCTTTGGTTTAATGGTAGGCAGGTGTGCTGAATAAACAAGACATCCCTGCCTTAGAGAAGTTGTTCCCAAACTTTCTGTGGATAAAACTCAGCAGGAGAAACGGTCAAAATGCAGATTCCAGGGTTGCTGGCCCAACCTACTGAATCATAGTCTCTGGAATAGGGCCTAGGAACCTGCATTTTTAACAAGTTCCGTGGGCATTTCTGAGCCAGGTGCTCAGGGGATCATAGTCTGGGAAGCATACCGAGAGCATGTCAGTATGGCAGATCCAGACCATTTATATCTGAGGAGTAAAAGATGGAAAAAGTGGAATCACTTCATTCAGCCTGTTAGCCCAGTGTTTAACTGCCAGACTAAAGGCCATCAAACTGGAACTCTGACATGGACTTCTTGTTCCAGCCCCCTCTCCTTTCCTCTCCTTACCCCAGGAAATATGATCTCTCTTTTTTGTTTTTATTTTTGGTCCTTCCTACCCCTCCTTAGCACCTCTGTCTTCCCTCAAGATATCCAGGATTTAATACTAAATGTATAGGTAGGTTTCCTTGTATCTTATCAATATAGCCAAATGTATAAACTTATACTCGAGTGTTAAGGATTTACCTGATACCCATCCCAGGACAATTGTATTATAAAGGAGAATCTCAAGGAAAGGGGATAGAGTAGCCCAAAGGAATGATTTATTAATGGTAATGGAGGAAATTGGGCACTTAGAGGGGAAGAAAAGTAAACTTGTCTTGCCCCCATCCCACCCCACAATTTCCTAGCTTATTTCCTCTCAGTTGCCTTTGGGTCAGTTCCTGCCTCCATATGGCTCATTATGGTGCTGCAGCACACCAGCCTAGGTGCAAAGCCCTGCCATTTTGCCAGCTTCCACAAAAAGTCCTTAAAGCACAGGTATAATCGTCTTTGTAGACTGAAGATGTGAAGGATTGGGGAGGGAGTGCTCTCACAACCACACTGCTGGTTCCACAGCTCTCTGCAGGGAGGACCATCCTACTCTGTCCCTTCTAAACTTCTTCCCCTAACACATGACTTTCCCCACCTGGCTACGGCCCTAGGGAACCGTGGCCTTGGTCCCCTCACTCTGTCCCAATCCTTCAGCTTCTTCCCAGCTACCTCTGTCCCTCCCCCATGTGTGAATTGTGGTGAACAGTCAGCCTTTCCCCACCTCAGTGCCCGTGTCTTTCTCCTCCATCAGGCTGAGAAGCCAGACTGCACAGAACGCCTGCAGCTGCAAAGGAGACTGGGTTGTCGGACGTTCCACTGGTTTCTGGCCAACATCTACCCTGAGCTTTACCCATCTGAGTGCAGGCCCAGGTTCTCTGGAAAGGCAAGGCATGCCCCTGGGAAGATGAGGAGGAAGGGGAGGGGATGGGCAGCCTCCCAATACAGAAACTGGATACTCAGATGTTTGTCCATGACCCTGGCCACACAGTCCCAAGGTCAGGGGAGCCTCAGAGGCTTCCATGCCTGCCGTGAGGGAGGTGACTGGGTTACCCCAAAACCTGTTTCAGGTCCTTTCATCATGACAGATGTGGTCTGCCTCCTGTCCATTGGGATTAGAGGCTTTAGCTTGACCTTGCTTATTTCTGTGGCCTGACCTGGAACCGTGAGCTACACTGCAGGGAAGGAGGAGAGGAGGACTGCGCCTGATGGAGGGTGTCTTAACAGTGGAGCGCGGGGTTCACTTCTGTATGGATGTCCACTTTCAGCTCCACAACACCGGACTTGGCTTCTGTGTTGACTGCCAAGAAGAAGGGGACATCCTGGGCTGCACCATGATGCTAGCTCCTTGCAGTGACAGCCGGCAGCAACAGGTGGGTAACATCCGGGCAAGACCTAAGAATGGTTTTCCTGGGATGCTCCTCACTTCCCTTTGGGGCACCTCCTTTCAGTGGTGCCACGTCTCCCACCACAATGACCCATCCCAGCTCTGCCCACGCCGCCCCCAGGCACAATCACAGACATGGGCCATCATCAGAGAATACAAGCATCTGAGCCTGAAACAAATAGAGACTATCTAGCCAATGCTTTCATCTAACAGATGAGGAAACTGAGGCTCAGAGAGTGACTGACCCAGGGGTTGCAAACTCAGATATCCCCAGGGTCAGGCAGGGATGAGCACAGTGAGCTGGGTGGAGGCTGCTATGCCTGAGGAGCACGTGCCCATCAGAAAGGACAGCTATGCCCGTCCCCCAGCCTCCACACATGTTTTCTCTTTTGTAAGTGGGTCCAGTATTATGAGATTAGCCCCCAAATTTAAAAGACATTGGAAATCTGGAGTTTGTGGAAAACCTCCCTATTTAAATTAAAAATCTCTAATCAGAGGTCAAAGAAATTGACACACATTTCTATCAGGGCACCACTTGAAACATCTGGACCAGCCAGAGATCCTCAGCCAGCTAGAACCAGAGATGGGGTAATATGGGTCATCCAAGTGGGCGCTGTAGGCACAGAAGCACTGAGGAGGAAAGGGGACCCCAGAGTGTGTTCCCCACTTACAGTGGTGCCTCCAATCCACAACTTGTGGTTACAGTCTTGTCTCAGTCCTCTGATTCTGAGTCCTCCCATGCAGATGTATTGTGGCTTTCCAGGATTTAACGGGGCTCTATGGGAGCCAGAGTTCACAGAGGGGGATCTTTACTGCACAACAGAGGCCTGGTGTGTGCATGTCTGTCTGTCTGTCTGTGTCTCTGTGCATGTATCTGTCTGTCTGTGTGGGTGTCTCTGCATATGCACGTGTGTGTGTGTGTGTGTGTGTGTGTGTGTGTGTGTGTGTGAAGCAGAGAAGGAGGGCTGGATTTGGAGCAGATAGGCCTCGTGGCCTCGGCCAACCATCTGATGCACTTGCTAGAGGAGGGCTTCCACACAGATGGGGTCCCTGGCTCCAAGCTGCAGAGCACTGGCGTCATTCAGAAGATTTCCCAGGCACAGAGCAATTTGGTCCGTGGGATTCCTTCCACAAGGAGAAAGTCTTTCATTCCACAGTCAGATGGAAAGCGGAGAGTACAAATACCCCTGGGGAACAGCACATAAGCTGTACTGGCATACCAGGGCTGATGGGGCCTCTCCCCAGGAGAAAGGGCTCTGATGACTGCTGGGGAAGGACCGAGATGCAGCAATGAAGACAAACTGCACAACTTTCCCTGAGGCCCCACTCTGCAGTGTGGCCAGACCTGTCAGTACCCAAGATGGATGGGGCTGCCCTGGTGACAGAAAAAGCTAATGGCCCAAAGGGCAGCCGAAGAGAGATGCTGAACATGCCTGACAGGCACCCTGCCCACAGGGGGAGTCCCTTCCTTGAGCCAAGTTTCCTGTTCTTGGATATAGAAGGTTCACCACAGGACAGACTATTTGAAATTGACATCAAGAAATCCAGGTGGCACTTGGTTAAAGTGTAGGCCTAGGAAGGCCTAGTAGGGCCCTCCATCCCTCCCTGTGCTTCCTCATCTTTTTAGGTTGTATCTAGTGGTTGCCCTGAGGGGGCAAGATCAACCCCTGACCCCAAATTTGGTTCAGATATTGAAACTGATGACTCCCCACATGCAACAACAGAGAATGGAAAGCATCATTATTCACCTAATGAGACTTCCTAGTGGAGCAGGACAGGCTCCCAAGCAAGCAAGACAAGCAAGACAGCAAGACAGCAAGAAGGGGCGGCTGACTTTGGCTCTTATGTGGTTGGTGGGGGGGTTGGGCAGGTGAGGGTTCCCAAGCTCTGGCTGGGCTTACCTGGATTGAACTTCCCACCAGCACCAAAGAAGAAAGCACGGGGCTTTCTTAAGAGCTTGCCCAGAAGTAGAGCAAGGATATAAGGTGAAGGAGTGGAGCTTGAATGCTAAGAGACCAGACATTAGACAAGGAGTTAGACTATTATAGGTCACATGGTTCATTTAACGTTTATTTATTTTTGGGACAGAGAGAGACAGAGCATGAACGAGGGAGGGGCAGAGAGAGAGGGAGACACAGAATCTGAAACAGGCTCCAGGCTCTGAGCCATCAGCCCAGAGCCTGATGCGGGGCTCGAACTCACGGACCGCGAGATCGTGACCTGGCTGAAGTCGGACGCTTAACTGACTGTGCCACCCAGGCGCCCCTACATGGTTCATTTAAGAAGGTAATAAATTCTAAGGACCCTTTCCCAGAAAAAAAAAAAAAACAACAACAACAACACATATAAGCACAGCTGCACAAAATTTTAACAATTTCCAGGGTTCATAGATTCCCATGAAGCCCCCTATGGTCCCTGGCGCTCTAAAATCCCTAGTTCATAATTCCCAGAAGCTAAAGGAATGGGTGAAAGGATAGAACCATATTTCCTCCTGCAGCACCCCAGGGGTTGGTAAATTTTACGCCCTCAAGTGTCTGAGATGAGAAGAAGGTAATTGAGTCAGAGAAAGGCTTTCAATGCAGCAGGGTCATTCCAGCATCCATGAAGACCCCTTGTTTATCAGGAAGATCTCTTTGTATCTTAGGCTAAGCTTCTCTTCAAAGCTGCCATCACAGAATAACTCCCCAAGGTGGTGGGAAGACTCAGAGATGCTAGCTGAGGGTCAGTGGGTCCACTTCTTTTCACAACTTGGGTGAACCTAGAAAGGCCTAGCCTGCCCCCAAATCTCTTTTAGCCTGTGACAGGGGCCTTTGCATTAAGGTGTCATATCCCAAAGGCCTGTGTTAAAAATAAGCAACAAAGTACGAGTTCCTAGAGATATTGATCAAATGAGTCAGATGAGGCCCCGAGAGCCTGGGGGCAAATGCCAGAACATGTCTTGGAGGGAGGACCGGTGAGGCCAGGCTTGGCAAAGCAGGTTCTGGGATCCTGGAGGTGGGGGGTGGGGAGGGGGCTGGGCTGGGGGCAGGGAGGCCTGTATCTGGAGGGCACATGGGGAAGCAGGTTCTTAGGACCCATGTGGCCTCTTTCCGTTTTGCCCTTTACCAGTGTTCTGGAACACAGCAAAAGGCATTCAGACCTGGCACAGGGGAGAAGGATACAGATATAAAGTGCTAAGTGAGGAAGCAGTGTAATATAGTGGCAAGAGCTCACCACTTTCTAGCTGTATGACATCAGAGGCTTCTTAAACCCTCCAAGTCTTGGTTTCCTCCTCTGCAACCGGGAATAATGCAGTCTCAGGCATGCGAACAGAATGTTCGCTTTTGTGGGTTTTCTGATTCTTGGTGGGGAAGAGGGGACTAGCAAGGACCTCTATATCTAGCAAAATTGTGAGCTGGATAAGCTGAAAGCCGTTTTCCTAAAAGCACCTAGATATGCCAGATAAAAAATTAAGAAGAAACACATAAGTAAGTGAATTTGTAACAAAGGGAAATCTCCAGGGGCCACAAATCAAGAGGCATCTGAAAATAGAGCCACAGGGCATTGGCCAAGCTATCCTGCCTCAGGATACATGAGCCATTAGCTACATGCAGTAGTCAGTGGGAGCCTACTTGCAGCCTTTGACAGATGAGAAGTTGGAAATGAGATGCCATAGAAAGCCAGTTTTGACCTTCAAAGAGTAACTTACCTGTGAAAAGTTTGACTAGAAAAATCCACCCACTGCCACAGGAAGATGACAAGGAAGGTTGTCTGTCTCCACAGGGTCTTTGTATAGGAAAAAATCACTCTTAAATTTTTTTTTAACCACAAGTCTGCATCTAATATGGGTTTAGGATTCAAATTTATATGAATTGTGTGGTGTGAGAATCCTCAAGCGGGAATGGCTATCTAATTTTGGGGCCCAGCGCAAAGTGAAAATGTGGAGCCCACAGTTCAACAATTATTAAGAATTTCAAAACTGTGTAACATCTTGGGGCACCTGGGTGGCTCAGTCAGTTAAGCATCTGACTTTGGCTCAGGTCATGATCTCACAGTTCATGAGTCGGAGGCCCACGTGGGGCTCTGTGCTGACAGCTCAGAGCCTGGAGCTTGCCTCGGATTCTGTGTCGTCTCTCTCTCTGCCCCTCCCTTGCTCACACTCTCTCTCAAATATAATAAACGTTAAAAAAAAAAAAAAAGAATTTCAAGATAGGGCGCCTGGGTGGCTCAATTTGTTAAGCATCTAACTTTGGCTCAGGTTATGATTTCACAGTTCGTGGGTTTGAGCCCCACATCAGGTGAGCCCTGCCTTTCTCTCTCTCTCTTTTTCCTCTCTCTCTGCCCTTCTTTCACTTGTGCCTTATCTCAAAAAACAAAACAAAACAAAACCAAAAACAAAAACAAAAACAAAAAGGATTTCAAGATAGTAACAGGAGAGCATTAAACCAAATACATTAAACCAAGAACACTAACCCCTTCTAAGCACAAGGCCCCATGTGAATGCGCAGATCACTGAGGCCAACACTGCCTCCCAACCGCAAAATTAATATAAGATCCACTCAGGTTGCACTTGGCAGGAATAAACAGAAATTGGTTTTGTCAGAGCGTGCTCTCCGGCCAGGGCACACAGGCTTCCTACAGTGAGAGCCCCTCTGCAAAGATATGCACAATCCAATCGTATAAAACACTGGAGGAAAAAAATGACCATGAGTGAGAGTCATCAGATGCAACAGACAATTCGTTTTGGGCCAGGTGACAGGCCAGGTCAGCTCTCTCCAGAAAGAGATCCCTTGGGCCTCAGAAGTGTTCCTCATCTGCTCTTGTGGTAGTGCACTCACACAACACACGGCACTCTTTTATGGCCTCACCATGATGCAGTAAGAGAGACTAATGGAGAAACATGCCACAGTGTAGAAATATGAATGTGGCAGCAGCTGGCACGTGCAGATTTCAGAGGCTTGGTCCAGTCTGGCATTGCATGTGTGGATTCGGCTATGAGATACGGTGTTGGCTGACCCTAAGAGAATCTAAAGATTGCCACTTGATGTCAGCCCCGTTGTGAGCTCCCCTTCCTTCATCTCCAGCTTTGGAGAAGGTCTCCTAGCTGTGCTAACAAACATCCTCTTTGTCCCAGCACCTGAAGCACACCGGCAGGAAGGAGATACGCTTTGGCAGCCCACAGCACCTGTGTCTTGACATCAGGCAAGAGCAGGTGACTCTTCAGAACTGCACCGAGGAAGGGCCTGCTATCCATCAACAGCACTGGGACTTCCAAGAGGTAAGTAATCTGTCCAGGAAGGGCTCAGCAGTGCCTCTAGCTGGGACTGTGGCCCAGGGTCTTCTAAGGGGTCAGATAGTACCATACAGGTCAGAGCCCCTATTGTTGAACTTAGTGACCTGGCATTAAGGCCTCAGGAGGAAGTAAAGCCAACATTGTAGCAAAGTTGGACCGCAAGCATCTTAAAGTGTACTCATTTGCCATGTCTCTGTAAAGCTCTGACCATGATCGTGGCAGAGAGAAGAGACGGTCCCTTTTTGAAGTTTATTAGCTCAGGTCACCAGTAAGACCAGGGAGCATGTTACAGAAGCAGCCAACTACCTCAGTGGTGTGGTTTAGGAGCAACAGAAAGGCCCTTCCTTCTCTACTTGGTGACAAGTGAACCTAAGACTTGGGGCCCATACATGCTCAAAGACGTCTTGGATCATTCTAACCAAGTCCTGTGGATAAGATACATCTTAGAAACAGCATGTTAAAACAATAAGTACAAGATTAGTGAGTAAGATATACCCAGTATATTTCAGGCATTACAACCTAAGACTTTAAAAAAGTATTATGGGGCACATGGGTGGCTCAGTCGGTTAAGCATCCGATTTCTGCTCAGGTCATGATCTCATGGCTCATGAGTTAAAGCCCCACATCAGGGTCTGTGCTGTCAGTGCAGAGTCTGCTTTGGGTCCTCTGTCTCCTTCTCTCTCTGCCCTTACCCCGCTCGTGCTCTCTCTCTCTCTTTCAAGAATAAATAAACATTAAAAAAGTATTATCATTCAGCTACTGTTGATAGTAGCACTATTTACAATAGCCAAGAGGTAGAAACAACCCAAGCATTCAGCGATGGGTGAATAGATAAACAAAATGTGGTATGTATGTATGTATATGTATGTGTATGTATGTATGTATGTATGTGTGTGTGTGTGTGTATAATGGAATACTATTCAGCCTTAAAAGGATCACATGCTACAACATGGATGAACCTTGAGGACATCACACTAAGTGAAATAAATGTGTCACAAAAGGACAAATTCTGTAAGATTCCACCTAAATAAGGTATCTAAAATAGTCAAATTCATAGAAACAGAAAGTAAATAGTGTTTACCAGGGGATGGGGGGAGAGGAGAGTTGGTTAATAAATAATAGACTTTCAGTTTTGAAAGATGAAAAAGTCCTGAATATACATTTCACAACAATGTGAATATACTTAATACTACTGAACTTTACCCTTTAAAATGGTTACAATGGTAAGTTTTATCTTACCTATTTTTACTACAATACAAAGAAAAAAAATTAGGTAACATGTATGCTACAACATGGATGACCCTTGAAGATATCATACAAAGTGAAAGAAGTCAATCACAAAAGGCTATCTATTATATGACTACCTTTCTAGGAAATGTCCAGAATAAACAAATCCATAAATATAGAAAGAAAATTAGTGATTTCCAGTGGCTGGAAGGGAGGGACAGGAAGTGATTGTTAATGATAGTGGGTTTCTTTTTACAGTGATGGTTGCATATACTCTGTGAATATACTAAAAACCATCAAGTTGTATACTTTAAAGGAGTAAATATTATGGTATGTGAATTCTATCTCAAAAGTACATAAGCAAATGGACATTATCGGCATTGGTGGTTAAAATGTTTAACTTTTCATAAAGAAATCAATTTTTTGCCGAAGAAGGGATGGCTAGATTCAGTATTAAGTCCGGTGGACTTTGAGCAGGAGGCAGCTATAGTCTTTGAAACATGGCTGCCTTGGGCCCTCAGTGTATCCTTGAGCTTTTACTCTCTACTGCGACGTGGTGGCAACAGTACTAAATTGCAGGAGTCACAGTGGGCAGAGATCAAACTAAATCATTTTGAAAGCAGAAATGTACAAGCACAGTGATAACAATGAATTTCACCAATATGGTATAAAGACTGAACATGCTCTATACACTGGCCTGTTACTAAACAGAACTCTCTAAGAAATGGCACAATTATACAATCTCAATAAAGTAATTGAATTAATGATCTCAAGGTTTCAAATGATATTTATATTCATAATATATTTACATTATATATATTTACCTAAATTATTTTTACACTAACCAACATAATGCAGTTCCTTACTAGGCGAGTTCACACCACCTCTGTAATTCTTGTAATGATTAACACAAATCTTAGAAATATCCTTCTTTGCCTACTGATTGCAGGGAAATGACTTTTTTCCCTCGTCTTTTCTGTTTTTTCAGAATGGAATGATTGTTCACATTCTTTCTGGGAAATGCATGGAAGCTGTGGTGCAGGAAAACAGCAAAGATTTGTACCTGCGCCAGTGTGATGGAAAAGCCAGCCAGCTGTGGCGATTTGACAACGTCTACACTGTGGATGAACGATGAATGCCTGTGTCAAAGGGAAAAGAGAAGTTTAGCCATTACAGTTCATCCCCAAGGGAACTAAAAGAGCATATATATTTCATGAAGCTGACCCTTTTGTGTTTGCGCTCCTGGTGATAGTAGAGAAGAAAACTCCATGAATGAGTATAGGAAGTCTTTCCTTCTCGCCCCTTATTGCATTGACTGTTGGCTGTTTTAGAAAAAAAAAAAAAGGATTCATTGTCTCATTGTCTTTATCACTGGATGATGGTCATTATGTAGTACAGAAGATTGTTGTTTGTTTTATTTTGTTTTCCATCATGCACTTGAGAATTGCTTTTATCTCTGACAAAGGAGAGGCATGGACCGTCTTGGGCAACACCTCCAGGATACATACATCCGGTTGATAATTTTTTTGCAAATGGCCTTACCTTGAACTATCTGTGTAGCCAACCATGAAAGTTAAAGTGTGAGAAGGGTGTAAAGGCCTGACATCCCCAAAACTTTGGATTAAGTTCATTAGGACAAATTCCATGTTCACTGGTTGAGCCATAGCTCAGAAGGAAGGGAAGCCACTGAGCAAAGAACGGGGTTGAAGAGAAGATGGAAAAGCTTTGACCCAATTCTCCAGCTCAGCCTGGCAGCTGCAAAGAGTCAGCACGCCTGGAATAGGATGTTTTCATGTAAATGAGAATTTCCTCCTGACTTTCTACCTCCATTCACCCTGCCCTAGCCCTTCTCTAGCTTGGTTAACCCCAACCAGAATCTCATGCAGTGTATTTCTCATTAGTCATTGGCGTTGGGTCAGCTCAGACTAAGCATTCCCAATAACAAGGTGTATACAGTGGAGAAGCTCTCCTGATGCCCTGTTACAGGGTTTGCATGGACTGGATCAGAAATAGCAACCTCTGCAAAGAGGCAAACCTCCACAGTAGGGGAATGCCAGCATCTGAGCCCAAATTCACACGAGAGGAACCAGAGTTGGGAGTTAATGTTCGTTAGGGCTGATGTGGCCATCTCTGAGCCTCAGTCCCCCAAATGTGCCTGCAGGTTGAATGTCCACAACTGTGGGAAGAGCGTGCCTCTGCTAGAGCAGAGCCAGTGCTAGCAAGAGCTGAAAGGCTCTCCTGGCTGTGACCTGGCCTACCTAGTTTGTCCATAAAGAGCTGTGGAGTGGGGTTGGTTCTGCTGTTAAGAAGACACCATTTATGCCCATTTCTCCTCCAGGTGGAGTTTACTCTTCACATGGTCAGCTAGGAAACCTCCCTTTGAAGATACTGATCTCCTCTGGGCTGTCTCAGAACTCAGTGCGTTTCAAATAAGAAGAAGTAGGTAGGAAGTGAGGGTTTGTAAACAAGGCCTATCATAATTAACATATTTTTTTCTACCAGCTTAAGTCAATGGCCTGCTGCACTTCTCCCTCCTTAGAATACGCTCCAGACCTGTGCTGTCTACGGTAGCCATTAGCTGCACGTGGCTGTTTAAATGTAAGTTCATTAGAATTAAAAAAAAAAATTAAAACTCAGTTCCTCAGTTGTATTGGTCACATCTCTAGTGCTCAATAGCTTCCTGTGCCTAGTGGCTACTGTATTGGAGAGCACAGATATAGAACATTCTATCACTGCAAACAGTTTTATTTGGATAGTGCTGATCTGGATAGATTCATCATCCCATTGAGAGAAGAGATTTCGGACACTGTCTTCTTCCTTCAGACATGATTATATTTAAAGCAAATTCCCCTAACATCCTGAGACTGAGATGGAGCTAAACATTCTCAGATGTCAACCTTGTAAATGGTATTAATAGTTGCAAAATAAAAATTAAACAAGACCTCTATTTTTTTTAATGAACTTAATTATTGGCATTGTGTTTGAAGTTGCTGGAATAAATTAATATAATTAAATAAAAGGCAGAATTCAATTGTGTGAGTTGTGTTTGACAGTAATTAACAAAAGAACCCAGATGGCTTATTGCTTAATTGGTTGAACCAAGTGAGAATGTGGGGTTCCTTGCTTCCTTAACCATCCCCATGATTTATTGCTTTATTATAGAAATGGCTGTCAACTTGGTCCCTGGCTGATACTTACAGATCCTTAATTTAAACAAAACAGATGTCTCCATTTAGTTCTAATAGAAATTCAACCTTCTCCTCACAGTGTAACCAAGTGTTCAAATTCTGTTCTCTGTGGATTCTGCTTTGATTTTATCCACAATGATCATTTTAAAAGTAGAGAAAACTGACAATTGGAAGATTTGATTCCCAAGAGTTTGATCTTCACTTTTATGATTGGACTTTATTGTTCAGAAGGAGAAGCAAGAGATAGATGGAATATCTTGATAGTATTCAAGTTGCTGGTTCCAGTTTGTTCTCCAGGTCTTGCTAGATCCTTGTCCTCAGAGTCCATGAGACATCTCTTAATATTTTGATTTAATCCAGCAGGCCTCAAATTTCACTGTGCTCACAAATCAGCTAGGGATTGTATGCAGATTCTGATTTGGTAGGTCTAGGGTGGGGCCTGAGATTCTATATTCCTAATGAGCTCCCAGGGGATGCTGATGCTGATCTGTGGACCACTCTCTGAGTAGCAAACATTTAAACATTTCCAGTAGTCTTCTGTTGTTACTTGGAACTAGGAGAGTCCTCATTGGACCAGTTCTTGAACTATTCTTTGCTTCTCACAGATCTTTTTTTGAATCCACATGGCAGGATGGTTTGATCCTATATGATGTAGGACAATACACCTTGTTCAATGTAATTCCTTTTCCTTTCTCCCCTCGATACTTTTCCTCCTTCTCATTCTGTCTACTAGTTCTGCTCTTTTGACCAGGGGAGTTCTTTACTTTTTTTGTTGTTCTTGCTGTTTGGTCCATGGTTATGTTGTGATTTCCTTGCTTTCCTTATCTTGCCTTCAGCTTCTCTTTTTCTCATCTCTGATCAAAACTGTTTTTACAGCATCCATGCTCCTGTGGCAGCTTTTCTCTGACTCTCCCTTTCCTCCATCTGGCCCTCTATGCCCTTCCATTACCAAGTACAACTGACTAATCTTGATGGAATGAACACTATCGGTTTCTCCAAAGGATTTTTGGAGCACTGATCACATCAATTAGTTGCTCCGTTTTTCAGCTCTTCTCAGCCCTCGCTTCTCTCCTGGAAGACTCCAGGATAGGAAGGAGTAGAAATGCCATTTCACATGGACATGGGATGATTGGTCCTGCTGGAAGTGCGGCTGCTAGTCATGGGAATACAGCCCTTGTCTTGAGGAGACAGCTGCGGTCTGGCAGGCAGGTAGCCCTATCTACAGAGGACCTACAGAAAGGCAGTTGTAGGGGACCCTTGGGAGATGGGCTGGGACCTATGACCTCTGAAAACTAGCCACATCTAATAGTCATAAGATTAGATGATCAGTAAACAAATTTTGCCAAAGCCCGAAATTTGATTCCCTCAATCCTTAAGTTGCACAATAAAGATAAAGCACAACTAAGGAGATGAGATGCCAAATCCACCCTTCAACATCAGAGTCTCTGGTAGTGACATAGAGTATTCTGGTCCCTCCCACCTCCCTCTGGCCTTACAGCTTCAGGGAGCCCCTGAAGAACTTCCAACTGTCAGTATCTGCATTTCTTTGCCTGAGGGTTTTTCCTAAAAGCTGAAGAAGGCTGCTTTATGATGTGGGGCAGGCCAGAAAGTCATCCCCAGGGAGCGGTCCTCAATCAATGACTGCTGGGAGTATAGATGCCTCAGCTCCCTCATCCTCTACAATAGGATAACTCTGAGGTGTAAATTCCATACCATTTCCTAGAGCTTACTGTGGGATTACTCTAATCACCCACAGTGGTAGCTGGCTTTATAATACATCTTTAATGGCCACATCTCCTTCCCACTCCCTACTGGTGCAGGTAAACTGCTTACACTCAAATCCTTATTTCAGTGTCTCTTAATGGAAAACCCACCTTAAGATACGCGGCCTGACCCTCCAAAAGCTTCCATCTGCAGGAGTTACTCTGCTTATCAATTCCACTCTTTTTTAAAAAGTTAATTAATTAATTTATTTTGAGAGACAGAGAGAGAGAGAGAGAGAGAGCACAAGTGGGGAGGGGCCCAGAGAGGGAGAGAGAATGAATGCCAAGCAGGCTCTGCATTGCCAGCACAGGGCCCGACATGGGGCTCGATCTCAAGAACTATGAGATCATGACCTGAGCTAAAACCAAGAGTCGGATGCTTCACCAGCTGAGCAACTCAGGTGCCCTTCATCAATTCCACTCTTTTTCAGTAATCCTACCCCATGTACCAGATGCCCCACTCCCTTGAGCTGAGCTTATTCCACTGAGCTGCAAGACCGGGGTATGGACCTCTAGGCAGCTGTGTCTCAGGAGGGAGGGACTGAGGAAGGGGCAACATCCTCAGTCCTTATCCCAAACATATCAATAATGGTAGACATCCTTCATCCCTAGGGAAAAATGACTGAGGCATAGAGAGAGGCCACAAGTATTCCACTAACTGGTATTCCTCCTTGTAGGAGCCTAAAGCCTAGGGAGGCCCAGGTTCCTCCTGAATCTCACACATACACACAAAATGCTCCCTTTCATATTCTAGTTATTTTCCAATAACTGGTGCATACCAGCGTTAGAGGATGTGCAGGCATACTCCATACTAAGATAGGAGTGGAGAGCGTGATTGTTCTCCATGATAAAATGAGGGGGATCTGGATACGAGGGGGGTATTGAGGAAGAGATGGGCCAAATGATATGGTAAAGTCCTGAAGAGCAAGATGATCCAGGAGGGATTTCCAGTGGGGGCAGGAGGGGTTGCCAGAGGGATTTTCGGAGTTAGGTGATTAGTCCTCAATATAAACATGTTTCCTTATTTTCACCTGAAACTTTTAGCCAAGACTTACATACTGACATGTGTGCCGTGTTGGAGGATGGGAAGAAACAGGGCTGAGAAGAAACAGGGGAAGTGGGGAAACATCAGTATAGAGAAGAACCAATATAAGTTCTGGCCACCACACCGTGTCAATAAGGATAAATTCAATGAGATAAGATAACGTGTTAAAATTACATTAGATTGTGAACTAGAGTAGGGGTCAGCAAACTTTGCCTCTACAGGGCTAGACAGTATATTTTTGGCGTTGCGGGGCCTATGGTCTATCACAACTACTCACATCTGCCACTGTAGCACAAAAGCAGCCACGGACAACAATAAACACGTGAGTGTGGCTGTGTCCCAATCAAATTTTACTTACAAACACAGACTTGGCTCAGGGCGCCTGGGTGGTTCAGTTGGTTGAGCGTCTGACTTCAGCTCAGGTCATGATCTCGAGGTTCATGAGTTTGAGCTCAACATTGGGCTCTGTGCTGACAGCTCAGAGCCTGGAGCCTGCTTCGGATTCTGTGTCTCCCTCTCTTTCTGCCCCTCCCCCACTCACTCTCTCCCTCTCTCTTTCTCAAAAATAAATAAATATATAAAAAAAAGAAAACCAGACTTGGTGCATAACCATACTCTGCCACACCCCTGGAATAGAGTTTTTGACCCAGCTGCAGAAGGAGATAAATTATAGATTTCAAAAAACAGAAAAATATTACCAAAGAAATTGTGAGTATGCTTGAAAAATGTAAAAGTGGGGCGCCTGGGTGGCGCAGTCGGTTAAGCGGCCGACTTCAGCCAGGTCACGATCTCGCGGTCCGTGAGTTCGAGCCCCGTGTCAGGCTCTGGGCTGATGGCTCAGAGCCTGGAGCCTGTTTCTGATTCTGTGTCTCCCTCTCTCTCTGCCCCTCCCCCGTTCATGCTCTGTCTCTCTCTGTCCCAAAAATAAACGTTGAAAAAAAAAAAAAAAAAGAAAAATGTAAAAGTAAAATATTTCTGCACTATAAATAACAAAAGAGCAAAGAAAAACAAAAGGGGAAAACAACATACAGCATATGTTCCCACTGTAAGCAGACCTCAATCCTTTTTAGAAAGAAATAGGAACAAATAAATCTTTTTTTGTTTTCTTAATAAAAACATAAAACATTGATATTCAGCCCATAGCCTTCTTTCTTCTGGGGACCTACAGATTCCAGAGGCCTTCGTTGTCCCCAGAGGTTAGGCAGAACAAGCTTTCTTAACTAGCACACAGGCTGCAAGAACAGCAATGTGGGAGGCTGCTAAGAAGCAAAGAGCAACTCTCCGCATTTTAGCTAAGCAAACAGGATTAAATTGTGCTAACAGATGAAATTTGTTACTGTAGTTTTCATTATTGTGATGAAGACACTCACAAAGGGCAATGCACACACTCCCTCCCTTCCCTGACACAATTCTCTTGCAGCTGGGATTTGGAGACAATCAGATACAAGCTCTTACACGGGCAAGGGCAATAACCCTTGGGTATTTCTATAAACTCTCTTCCCTGACACCCAAGTTCACCAGACTTCAAAACACAAACAGCAAAAGGCAAGCAGAGTAAAGTGATTTCCAAAAGCTTGGCCTTAGCCCCGGGGGTGCACCAGGCCAGCAAACCTCACTCCTTGTGCTCCGAGGCCAGCATAGGTCCATAATGCAGGTTTAAGGCCAGGCCCAGTGATGCCTCCTGCCTGTTATAACCTATGTTTGGGGCTGCCAGCCCATCATGCCCCTTCAAGTGTCAGTGTTGGCATATCCAAGGCTGACTCCAGATAAAACAAAGATCCTGGGGTGCCTCTTCCTCCCCACCCTCAAGGACAGGGCTAGAGCTGTCCAACCCCATCTCTACCTTATAACCTAGTGTTCTGCTCTCCGCACTGCTGAGCCTACGTGTCATTGTCCAGTGAGCCTTCACCAACGCACAAGGGACACATAGCTCCATAGAGCTGGGTACCCAGATGGAAGCCACAGTTGAGGCCTGTTGACTTCTATTTTGGAGAGATCCTGTTTCTTCCCCCCTGTTGCTCAGATGCTTAAAGTAATAGAAGGATGAGAAGCCCCCGTTCTTACTATTCATTGGGAATGTCATTATTTCTTTAGTCAACTCTTGGAGAATACCTTTTTTTTTCTTTTTGAGAGAGAGCACAAGAGCACAAGAAGGGGAGAGGGGTAGACAGAGAGAGACAGAGACAGAGACAGAGAGACAGAGAGAGAGAGGGAATCTTAAGCAGGTTCCACACTCAGCACAGAGCCCATGTGGAGCTCGATCCCACAACCCTGGGATCATGACCTGTGCTGAAATCAAGAGCTGGATGCTCAACCGACTGAACCACCCAGGCGCCCCTGAGAATATCCTTGACCACTCTCCATGGGAGGGCCTTGCACATAGCTCTAGGTGGTGGGCTGGTTTGCACAGAGCCACTACTGTCTCCTTGAGGTTCCAGCTCTTTGCCCAGCAACAACTTCCCTTCACATATTTGTTTGAGCAACGGCCCTCCCAGCTGGTCAGGTCTCTTTGCTCCCTGTCCAAAGTGGTAGTCTTTCATTGACCCAGACCCAGCTCAGTTTACTCATTTTTGGCTAAAAGGAAGGCATAAGGGTACCTGCCATCTGGATCTTACCCTCTACTACCACAATTGGTCAGATATTCTATGAAGCAAAAGTGTTCTGATCTCTCTTATTACACACATTTTAGGGGAAAATGTGGCCCCAAAGTACCATCCAACAAAGCTCTTTTCCTTTATTTCTGTCTCTGAGAGGCAGGTTTCTATTTGCTTTTTAAAAAGAGACATAAAAAGCAAGTAAGCATGGCTTATAAAAATGAGAGGGTGCATCTTCCCATGGGATTCATAATGATTTCCTTCCTTTGTTGTAGATCATATGGGAGTATATGATACAGGAAGATGCTTGGGAATTTTGCTGAAAACAAGTTACAGCCTATTAACCCCATCTGTGTCCCATGAGCAGGAAAGCTATTATGTGATCATGTCAAGAGGGCTCTGGATTTTCTCAAGGCTTTTCCATAAGGCGGGGGGCTTATGACAACATCCTCCAACCCCTTGGTTCTAATCTGCTCCCTCTTAGGCCAGTCAGTAACCACAGAAGGTAAGAGCATCTGGCCGATACCCATGAGTGCGGAGTTGGAAAAGTTTAAATCTTTCTGTGCTCTGAAAGCAATGCAATGCAATGAAAAATCCAGAAATTCCAATGGCTGGGCTTTAGATTTGCACCCAGACAAAGTTAAGTGTCTGGGTGATATGTTTACTGTTATAAACCCAAATTATAATGCTCTTTCCAGAGTGAATTCTAGACTCTTAGGGTCGCTTTCCAAATTAAAAAACTATACATATTTCTTGAATACCTACTATGTGCCAAGAACGTTTCCAGGTCCTTGACCCATGTGTTTTCTGAACTGTTAGCTCTGATGATCTTGATGAATCACCCGTGAATCAGAAAATTGCAAAATATCATCTTCACTGCATATTATGTCAGCACAGGCTCAGGCAGAGTTGGATATGTACTCTTCAGTTTCTGGGAAGGCAGAGAGATTTCAAAAACAATTCCAGGAAAGGAAGCAAATGTGTCCTTTGATACATTAGCCAAGTGGGACACAAAACAGACCTAAATTTGTAAATAACAATTATTTTCCCAAAATCGCTGTAGGGACATCCTAGCATTCAGTGACCCTTAAAACATAATCCACCTGTGTTCAGATAATTTCCAGGTATTTCTCCAGCCTTGACTCATCCTGGAACCTCAGATCCACTCATTCAGGCAACTTCAATTGACACTAGAACCCAAGTGATGAACCTTAAGTTCTCCCCTGCTGGAAATCCTCCCATGGCTCCCCACCACCTTCAAAACAATGCTCTGCCTCCCCAACGCAACCTGGCTACAAGGTCATTCCTAGCCTGGCCTTGACTTTCTGGACTTACCACACCATCTCTTAACATGGAGTCTCCAGTACAACACTTTCTCTTCTCTGCCTCTGCCACACTGTTCTCTCTGCCCAGAGCGCCCTTCTGTCCTTTCACCAGCTTGTTCTTGTCCATCATGCAGGATCTGTTCATGCACCATCTCTCCATGCTCCCAGGCTGGGCTAAGTGCCCGTCTTCAGGGGCACTATATATGTAGCTCTGTCTGAACACGACCACTCAGTATTACAATGAGCACACACATTCCTCCACTAGACTAATAAAATTTTGCACATATTTTTGCCCCAAGTTCTTCACACACTTTCTGACTTTCGTTAGACACATAATACATGCCTGTTGAACTTGAACTCAAGTGGTAACAGCACCTTTTGTGCGTGTATGTGTACCCTGAGTCAGGTAGAGTGAAAGCAAGAGAAGAAAAGCTATAGAACCTAAATTCAGACTCCCAAGAACTCTTATGTGCTATTAAGAGAATTTTGTCCTGATCACTTTTCAGTCTTCCAGAGTCTATGGACTAGGAGACAAAGATCCTCAATAAGCTAAAAAAAAAAAAAAAAAAAAATTAAAGAATGCATAAATCTAGTTCATTGAGATCAAAAGGAACCTTTTTGAAAAAGCAGAAGCATCTTTTTTTTTTTCCCCCCAAATAGTGCACCCAGGGACACAAATCAGAAAAGCCAAGTGTGCTGACTGGAAATGGACTGAGCACAACTCATTGTTCTAACTAAGGAGACTAAGGAGAACAACTTGAAAGGGGCTGGAAGTGGTAGACATGAAAGATAGCCATGCTGAGGGCAGGAAGTGAGCACCCACCTCCCCTACAGAAGGTTTGGCATTCTACCTGGAGCCTGTGGGTCCCAGAGCAAGCCAGGGAGGTGGGGTCCTCCTGTGGAGTCATAGGTTTGCCCTGCACTTGACAGCCCCTGATGGCAGTCTGGAGTGGGGACTAGCCCAGCACCCTTCCCAAGGCACATATCAGCAGCTAACCCCCTACTCTTCTCCCAAGTCGGCCGGGGCACCATCCGGGCATATCCAATATCCCAGACAACGGAGTGGGGGCTTGTATGGAAGTTTCACTTTGGTTCCTCAGGAGAGCTTCAGGCTATGTGGATATACCCCACTTCCCCTCAGAACCTAGACTTTCACACTCACACATCTTTTCTCTGAATTTTAATATTTCCCCCGAGGCAGTAAATGCTACACACCTGGTGAGGCCTGAACATCCATATTTCTAAACGATGTCTAGATGATTCTGACATGTCGCTAGGTTCAGGGGTTTCTGATGTCCTTGCAATGTACCCTTATCAGGTAACTGCCCTTCAACAATTGCAGAGGCCAGAACAAAACTAAACTTTATATTCTTTACAACACAAAGGAAAACTCAGGGTTGGCTCATTTGGGATATTTTGGTTTATAAGCAAAAGAAAACCTGACCCAAACTGATTTAAGCAAAAAGGGGAAATAATAAACTCATGTAATTGGCAAATCTGGGATGGTTTGCCTTCAGATCTGGCTTGATCCAGGACTCGAAAGAGATCATAGGGATCCATCACTTCCTCTGGTTTAGCTCTATTACCTGGCTGCCCTAAATGGCCACCTGAGGGATTTAGACTTCTCTTCGGGCCACAGTAATTCCAGACCACATGTCCTCCCACTACACCGTTCTAGTGCTCAATTGCCACATAACAAATTATCCCTAAACTTACTGGCTTAAACCAACTAGTCTATTATAGCTCACAATTTTGTAGGCTAGGTGTTTAGGAATAGCTCGGCTAGGCAGTTCCTCTCTTCATGGGACTCCAACGGGTGTCACTTGGTGGCATTCAATTGGTGGCTCGTCTACTCTAGAATTGCGCTCACATGCTGGGCCCTTGAGCAGGAGCATGTGGCAGGTTGGGCTCACCTGGGCCCTCCCCTCTCCGGTAGTCTCAGGGCCCCTTTCACGGTCTCTCCAGCAGGACTGTAAGGTGTCTCGTAAAGTGGCTCCGCACACCCAGAGAGCAACACAGAAGCTGGTAGTCCTCTTCAAGGCCAGACCTGGAATGGATATAGCACCCCTTGCACTGTTCTCCATTGCAAAACAATCACACATCATCTCAGATTCAAGAAGAGGGGAAACAAATCCTACCTAACAAAGGAAGGAATAACAAAAAATATATGGGGTGTCTTTAAACCATCACCCCTACAGGCCCAGTGGCAAAGACTGAATCTATGTTCCAGAACCCCTAGCAAAAGCCCTGAGATTAATCTGTGGTCAAACTGGCTTGGGGAACGCACCCGTGCCTGAACCAATCTCTCTGACAAGGAGCGTGGGAAATTTTGATTGGAGCTGGGTGCAGAAATAATTTTAGCCAATATTATGGCTAAGAAATCCTACAGGGAGGGAATGGTGGTGCATGGGTCCTGGGCAGGGATGTTCGTTTGGAGTAACCTAAGGAGCAGACCTGAACAAGGTCTTGGATGCAGGTGCTTTATTTGGGAAGTAATCCCAGGGAGCAAGAGTGAGGGAGTAGTGGGAAGGAGACAAGAGGGAGGAAAAGCCAATGTAAGAGTGTTGTGAGCAATGAGGCTTGATTCTTCCTACTCTGAGATGCCCACAGAACATGTTCCAAACCTGACCACCTGAAGGACAGCAGGCTGGGACATTGTTCCACCAGTTCCCTTTCCTTACTGGTTAAAGGCTGCTCCTGGGGGCATCTCCAAATGCACCTTGCAGACTGAACTTGCAGGAGCAGAGCAGGCTCCCAAGGCTTCAGAGAAGGCCCCAAGGCAGAAAAGGATGTGAGCTTGACCTTCTCATGGTGCAAGATGAGTCTAGCCTGTATGGAAATGTGTTCCCAGAGCTGATGCTGAAATCCAGAGGGCCAGGGATGTGACTCCAGGTACCAAAAATATCTGTCATAGGAGCCAACCAACAAATGGCTCCCACAGGGTCAGAGCCAAAGTCACTTTGCCAAATGGCTCCAAGGAGCACTTCTGCAGCTGATGTGCTGGGCATCCAGGGAGCCCCTCCTGTGTAGCAGATCAGTGCAGGACATCTTCCCTTTAGGCCTGTCAGTGGCACCAGCCAACACCACCAGAACACACCTGTGGCCAATCAAAGGTGGGTTCCCTGGCACTCGTTGCAACAAGGGAGACCACCCACCATAAGGAACCGTGTAGGAGGTTGTCCAAAGAGGCTTATGAGAGCAGATCTTGGATTAGGTGGTTCGAGGAAGTTCCAGGATGTATGGTCTTGCTCTAGACTGGATGCTGTCAGAAAATGGGGCAATTTTATGGTTGAGCATTTTTTATATAGAAGGAGATGGGAGGCACAGAGTGGGGCTAAAGCTGTAGTTGATCAACAACCATTCATGCTTTCCAGAGAGAGGAAACTATTTGGTCATTTTTGTAGTTTTCCCAGTGTTTTTGCTTTTGTCTTTTCACATGATGGAGCATGGCTTTCTTCTGTCTCACTCCATTGTGGTCACAAGTAACTTTGTCTAATGCTGGTGTTCTGTGAAATGCTGTGTTAAGTAGGGAGGGAACTCTGCAGCCCAGGTATGGGTACCAGGCCAAGTGGCTGGTGCCTTTTTCTTTCTTGGGTCTCATATGATACAGGCTGTGTTGCCCTCATGAGAGTGACAGGTGCTCTCGTTAGCCCAATGCATGGCTGTAAGC
Organism: Puma concolor; assembly: GCF_028749965.1. Lineage (NCBI taxonomy): Eukaryota > Metazoa > Chordata > Mammalia > Carnivora > Felidae > Puma > Puma concolor. The sequence continues at coordinate 25,530,030 of NC_141675.1, read as the reverse complement.
AGAATCAGCTCATGGAGTACATGGCTCAGAAGAGTAGGCACAGATCAGGAGGGCTCTTCTGTCTCTTGAAAAGCTCTAAGGGTGCCTGGAGATGTATGAGTAGATTTTCTCTACCTCTTCAGTGACTCACAACCGTGATGTCCATGGTTGAACCTCAGAAGTAGGGAGGGCCCACCGATCCATTTCCTGCCATTTGTTTGCAGGTGACAAAACATGATGGTGACAGCTCAGATAACCTTCCCGGCCACACAATACTTAATCTAAATGGAGCCAGGCTGTCACGGAGGAGAGTGACAGGCATTGCATGTTGCAGACTGCTGTTGGCTGAAACCATCACAGGAGTGCTTTAAATGGGACTTGGAGCCTGTAGGGCAGTTTCTGAAGCAAGGTTTGTGCATGACCACTATTTTGACCAATGACAATAGTGGCCCAGGCTGGAGGACAGCCAGGCATTTTAATGCCCTTGGGCAAATCCAAGGTTTAAGGAAGTCAGCACAGTTGGGGTACCCGGTAGGGAAAATTACATGTTCCAAAGGAGGATCAGACTCCTTGATCCCCAAATCAGCCTCACCATTGCCACTTAAACTATGCAAAGTCAAAGAAGGACCTCATCAGAACTTCTGGAAGCTCAACATTTTTCTTCCCATGCTTAAAACTGGGGTTCTGCACAGAGGCTAGCATGAGCCAGAGACAACCTCATCTGGCCAGCAGCACCTCACCCAACTTGGGGTTATGCAACTTCTGACTACAAAGTTCAGTAAGGTGCTGTTGGAGACACCTCTGGTGCCAGCTTCACATGCCGTCAGACCACTTTTGCTTTCAGCCATGGCTGCTGGACAGCTCTATGCAGCTCTGATTCCCTTAACCCCATGCTAAGGGTCTTCTGCACCGCCCCCCCCGCCCCCACCGGATCTTCTATGAAAACAGAGTTGTTCACAGAGCCAGGGAGCAAGCCCCTTGACTTGCTGGGAAAGTTAACACTCCCAAGGCAATGCTTAGTCATTGCAGGGATAGGAACCAGTGGGTAGAAGCTCCAGTCTCTACTTCTTCGAGAACATGCCCCTATATTGGCTTTTCCTTCTTCCCCATCTCACTTCCTCATTTCCCCAGTCCTACTTCCCAGTTTCATCTCCCACATCAACCAACTGCACCCAATCCTTGTCCCAGGCTCTGCTTTCAGAAGAATCCTCACGAAACCATGCATGAACACAGTCTTCCTTTATTACAGGGGTTTTCCAGACAAACACAGCTGGTGCCAAGTACATTTGTTCTCCAACTCAGGGCTGCAGAATTAGAACAGAGCCTAGACATCCAGATGCCTCTGAGAATCCTACCTCAGGGCCCTAGGCCCCACTATAGGGCTGGTCCTACATCCTAACGTAATCAAGAAATTCTTTTCCTTTTTTTTTTTTTTTTGGATGGGTCAGCCTTTCTAGCAGGAACCTTTAATGGCAAATGACATAAATGCACCTAAATGAGCTTAGTCCTACAGAGGCAGGGAGATTAGTAGGAGAATATTGAAGTATCTCATTAATTAAAGGAAGGGCTAGATAACACAGGGGAGCATGACACTGGCTTCTTTTTTTGTTTGTTTGTTTGTTTATTTATTTTGAGAGAGAGAGAGAGAGAGAGAGAGAGAGAGAGAGAGAGGGAGAGAGAGAACATGCCCAGACGGGGAGCAAGGTGGAGGGGTAGCACAGGAGAGTGGCAGAATGCCAAGCAGCCTCCGCACTGTCAGCACAGAGCCCGGCACGGGGCCCGAACTCACAAACTGTGAGATCATGACCTGAGCCAAAATCAGGAGTCGAATGCTTAACTGACTGAGGCCCTCAGGCTCCCCATGACCCTGGCTTCTTTACCTGGCTGGAGAAGATGGCCCCCCAAAACTCAGAAGGCCCATATTAAAGAGGACAAACGCATATACAAATATCATAATGTGAGTGGGTTCCTGTAAGCTTCAGGAAAAAGTTGTTCACTGATTAATTCAAGTACCAAAACATATCTTCAATATGGTATGTGGTTACTAGGTATTTATTGAATGGATGAGTGAGTGAATGAATGAATGAATGAATGAAGAGAAGGTGGGAAAGAGAGGAGGTAGATGAAGGAAGGAGGTTTGGGAGGAAATGAGGATGAAATTACCTAGTTCCCAGCTTTGGACAGTCCCTGCTCTTTCCAGGGGTCATGACTGGTGATATTGTCCCAGCGGAACTCAGCTCAGAAGGCTGCTCTGGCTCCCCATTGCCTATGACAAAAAACTGACCTGCTTAATATTCCATGCTATTCGCCCACAGCCCAGCCCTAACCACCTTTCTCTCACACACCTTCCACTCAGGGCACACTGGCCTACAAACCCCATCCTGAGGGAGTTGTCCTGAGCCAGCATCACTGGCTGGTGATTTTCATCATTCCAAGTTTACAGAGGGAGAAACTGGCTTGCCCAAGATCACAAAATTAACAAAGGATTCAAATCCAGAAACACCAGATCTCAATGCCCTCGCTTTCTTCTGGGTTGCTCTGTGGCAGTCCTGACAAGGGAACTTGCGCCATCTGGTGGCAGGATTAGAATAGGCACCAGGTCAGAGGACATCAAGCTATTGAAGCTGCAAGCTACCTGTCCCTAAAAAGGTTTGTGAAACCTGGTGAAGCAAACAGGTTCATCTGTGTCCCACCCTCACCCCAACCTCATGGCCAAAAAAAAAAAAGTCAGCAAAATCCAATGCCACCTTAATACCAAAAAAGAACAAATAGTGCCAGGAGATTTCAGGAAAGTTAAAAACCCCTGGGCTGCTGAGCGTGCCCTGATGGGGTGAAGTGATTCAGAGAGAGGAAACTCCTATTTCCTTTTAAGCATCATCACACTTTTGAGTAGCTCAAAAGTCGTTCACCCACTGAAGATTCCAGCTACCATTTTATTTATTTTTCTTTTCTTTTTTTGGGATACTCTTATTCTTCATCATCTATTTCACCCATTTCCCCACCCACCTCCCCTCTAGTAACCATGTTTGTTCTCTTTAGTTAAGAGTCTGTTTCTTGATTCGTCTCTCTTTTTCTTTGTTCATTTGTTTCTTAAATTCCACATATGAGTGGAATCATACGGTATTTGTCTTTCTCTGACCAATTTCACTTACCATTATACCCTTTAGATCTATCCATGTTGTTGCAAATGGTAAGATTTCATTCTCTTTAAAAAAAAAAGTTTATTTAATTATTTTGAGAGAGAGAACATGAGCAGGGGAGGGGCAGAGAGAGAGAGGGAGAGAGAGAGAATCCCAAGCAGGTTCCACGCTGTCAACACAGAGCCCAACGCAGTGCTCGAACCCATGAACCGTGAGATCATGACGTGGGTCGAAATCAAGAGTTGGACACTTAACCGACTGAGCCACCCGGGTGCTCCATAGATTTCATTCTTCTTTTACATCCAGCTACCATTTTAAACATCCATTTTTAAGTGTCCGTTATGTGAAAGATGACATGAACACAAGCATCAGCCAAGGGTTGCTGTAAGTATCTAATCTTTAATTTGGAAACCTCTATTATGGGACTTAGCACATTTCATTGTAATTGCAGATTTGAGAAACAAATAAACAACTTTTCTTTGGCTACAAGTGTGAATTCTATCCCCACCCCTGTCCACCCCCAAGCTCCCCCCCTCTCCCATCACAACCAACTTCAGCGCCTAGCATGTTGAATAATGAGAAAGTGCAGATCACACTATTCTGTGAGGAGACCTTGGGGCAGGATCATGCAGACTCTACCACAGGCTGGCAACCATACTGTCAATGTGTAAGTTTCAAAAAGTTAAAAAAAAAAATATGACCCTCATTCAAATTAGAGTAAGCATGTGCCAAAGGTTTATTCAACTCATTAATGAGGGAATCAGCAGAATGATACACTTGGGTCAAAGAATAGCAGAGGCTGGCATAATCAGAGGAAGAAAGGATATTGAAACGAAATGCTAAATTAGATTATGTCTTACAGGACAATGAAACCTTTGGGAGTTCTATTTTCTGGTGGATAGAATTTATTTTGCATCTGTACGAGGAAAAAAAACCATTTAGAAGTGACCACTCTTTCACAAATTAACATCCAATCTCATGGACTCTGAGCCCTAATCAATAATAAATTGTAAGCCAGAGGCACGTTTCTATAGACATTTAGATTATTCTTGAGTAGGTCTTGTTGCATAATGCCCCAGGGTGATACTGGAAGGACATACAGCCATCCTTTTGCCTTATTTAGGCAAACCTTATTTGCCTTAGGTTTTAGATGATCTCTCAGCAGAACTGTTGGACTAGTCCTGAGATGTTTCCAGAACAATGTGGACTCCTCATGCTGCAGGGATTCTCAGAAAGCACCTAACACCTTCAATTTTGTAGATGAGGAATTTGAGGATAAGAAGATCTGTCGCCAGAGAACTGGTGCCATGCTAGGGGAGACCAGTCTAGAGCCCTTCTTCCTCACACAGGGCTGTGGGTTCCCTGGGGCTCCCAGATATCCAGCCCTTGCAGACTTCCAGAAATGCCCCCTCAATGCCATTTGACAACCCCAACCTGCCCTCCCTCATTCTCTGCCCCTCCACACACACCTGGTGCCTCTGATAAGGGGCCATAAGGCAAGCTGAGGGTCAAGCACAAGTGAGGACACCCCTCCCTCCACCAGGGGGGGGATCTGTGTGATATTCCTCAGGCACTCCTGGCTGCCCAAGAACAAAGGAAAGGACAGAAAACAAATGGGTAAACGATAGTCTCCATCAGTTTACAAATATCTCCTCAATAGACTCATCTCCAGAACTCTTTACTCTCTTAAGGATTAATGCTTTGCTAGAGGGTGAAACAACCTCAGCTTGACAACAGCTATGCCTCCAGTAAGCTGTAAATTCTCTTTAGCATATGGAAATCCCTTTAAGAAACTTCCTCTTGACTTTACCCCCCCCCCCCCCCCAAACTCCACAGAATATAAGCATTCACTCTGCACAACCCCAGTGCAGCTCTTTCTGCCCATGGGTTCTGTCCCCATGCTTTAATAAAATCACCTTTTTGCACCAAAGATGTCTTCAAGCATTCTTTTTGGCCGTCAGCTCCGAATCCCACCATCACTCCAAAACTGCATCACTCTGGTCCCATCACCGACTTCCCTATACCCCCAGGGTGTCCGGGTAGCTCATAGCCTCTTTCACCTTCCAGCTGCCCTCTCCTCAGTCCTGCCGAAACTGTCAAAAGACAAAAGGGTAAAACCATGACCCTCATACAGATGTAAAAAATGAATATGTTAGAGATTTTATTTAACTAATGAGGGAACTATTTTATTTAACTAATGGGAGACTAGGAGACGTTATAGCCAGTTCAAAAGAGAATCCAAGGAAAAGGATGTTTATAGATGAGGAGTATTTCAATGAGTATGTAAATGAGGGGAAAACCTGTTTTTTTATATGGTGGGAGGGCAGACAATTGAACCTTTACTGGGCAGCACAGAACCTGCATGCCTGCAGGCAAGAGCGATCTGGTGGCTGTAGGTTGCCTACGAGTTCCGGAGTTGCAAAATAGCTCAAAGACAATGAGAGGCTAGACTCAGGAGACCTGTAAGGGTGGCCTCTAGACAAAGCAGTTTTCTATTGAAATAAAATGTTTTCTCTACACCAGGAATATAGAAGCCCCTTACCATCTCCCTGGCCCCTCCAAATTTCCAAGGCTTCCCTTGACCCAAATCTGCTGCCCCCGTCCCCATCCTGAACAAACACTGTTTTAATACTGAAGATGTACCTTGTGCCTGCAAGACCCAGCTGGGGGGGGGGGGGGGGGCACCTCCCACAGTACGGGGGGTGCTCCTGGGAACCATGTGGCCTGTGTGTGTAGCAGTGAGGCCTCCAGCTCATCTGTGAGCAGCGGGTGGTGGGGGTGGGGGGTTATTTGGGTAATTATAACTCTCCAACCCAGTCATTAACTATCTGCCCACCCACTGCTCCATTCCCCACCCTGCTGTAGTCCTATTGATGAGGAGAACAAAGGCAAAAGAAATGTAGATAAAATTAAACGTCCTTATTTTGCAGCCCATTGAGAAATACCTGAGACAGGACTAGTGTGAGGTTCGTCAAGGAACCCACTACTATCTTCAGGTTAATGTTTCCCTAGAGGCAAAAAACAACCTTAGTTTGACAATAGCCAGACCTCCAGGATCCTGTACGTCTTCTTTAACATATGCAAATCCTTTTGGAAACTTCCTTTATTTCTACCCAGCCCCTCACCCTAAACAAAAGTATACAAGTCAATCGCTCCCCACAATCACATTGCCCACAGGTCCTGTCTCCCTGCTTCAATAAAAACACTTTTTTGCACCAAAAATGTCTCAAGTATTCTTTTTTGACTGTTTACTCCTGGCCAATGTCACATCACTATCTTCCCTGTTTTCATGACAATAGACCCCCTTAACCATGGGGGATACATTGCAACACCCCCAGTGGATGCCTGACCCTGCGAATAGTACTGAACCCTACATATATCGTTTTTCTCCATGCATACACAGCTATTGATGAGGTTTTGGAATGGAGGGTGTCCGGAGCTGACAGCCAAGAAAGAATTCTTGGGATGCTTTTGGTTAAAAAAAAAAAAAAAAAAAAAAAAAAAGGTGATTTTTATTACAGTGCCAAGGGACAGGACCCATGGGCAGAAAGAGCTGCACTGGGGTCGTGATGAGTGAAAGGTTATATACTGTGGAGCTGGGGAAGGTAAAGGCAAAAGGGAGGTTTCCAAAAGGACTTTCATATTCTAAACAGGACTCAGAAGAGGGGCGCCTGGGTGGCTTAGTCAGTTAGGCAACGACTCTTGGTTTCAGCCCAGGTCATGAGCTCATCGTTTGTGAGTTCAAGACCTGCATCAGGCTCTCTACTGGCAGCTCAGAGCCTGGAGCGTGCTTCGGATTCTGTGTCTCCCTCTCTCTCTCTCTCTCTGCTCTCCCTTGCTTGTGCTCTGTCTCTCTCTCCCTCCCCAAAAAATATTTTTTTTTAATTTTACCTACCGTATCCTTCTTGCCTTTGTTCCCCAGGTCACCATGGAGGGGAGGGTGACGTTAGGGCTCCAGGAAACTGAGTCTATAGGTTTCTGGAGATTAGGCTATTGATAAGATTGCCTTTTTCTTGTAATTTACTAAAACATTTGTAAACTGATGGAGACTCACTCCTGCAGGACTGTGATCTTTATCACAGTTTTCCCCTTTCCTTTGTTCCTGGGCAGCCAGGAGTGCCTGAGGGATGTCATACATATCCCACTTAGAAGAGGGGGCGGTTTGTGGGATGTCAGTTTGCCTTAAGCTCCCTCATCACCTGTGATCAACTTTCATTTATAAATTAAGCGCAGTAAGAGATTAACAACAATAACTAGTAATAAAATAGGGCAATTACAACAATACACTGTAATAAAGGTTACGTGAATGTGGTCTCTCTCATTCAAAATATCTTACTGTATTGTACTCACTCTCCTTTTTGTGGTAACGTGAGGTGACAAAATGCTTGTGTGACGAGACAGAGTGAGGGGAAAGTTCTCCAAAAGTGTGTACATGTGCAAAGCAGTTGTCAAATATCCCATACTGTCACAAAGTTAGGAATCCTTGAAAGAATTTTGACTGGAATGTATGTATATAATGGTTTTGACCAAATTCTTTGAAATTTCCAGCTGCCTTCCTTTTGGACCCCAGCGTAAGCTCTAGTATAATAGGGAAAGATAGGATAAAATAGGCAGAGAGGTCCCTGCGTGGGGAAAAACACGTATTTTGGAACAATGCCAGAGCCTCTGACCCCCTCTGGTGTAAGGTCCCTCAGGTGTAAGGTCCCTCTTAAGAATGTAAGACAGCACCTGCTCCCCCTTGGCTTCCCCTCAGGAATTTGACAATCAAAATACCTGACTAAAATAACTAAACCATAAATCTTATGTTAACGGAGGGACAGTACGACCAGTCTGACTCCTCACACGATGGAGTTGGGCCAGTGAGGAGTGGACAACACAGCGCCTAGAGTTGGCCGGCCAGTAAGGGCAGAACCTGAGAAGGAACGAGGGGGAAGGGAGGAGGGCTGACCAAAAGCCAGTAAAACAAAGTTCCTTGCCGACAGTCACGGGTATTCACCTTCGAATGCCCCCTCTCTGTAAAGAGAGCTTTCCTACCATTCTTCCTTTCTGAGCTTATACTCTGATAAACTTCTGCCTGCTGCTGGTTCCGTGTCCACCTCTTCGTTCTTCGAAGCGGCGAGGCAACGAACTCGCCGGGTATTGAGGTAAAAAAAAAATCCTGCAACTTTTCTTTAGGGGCTCATCCCGGGATATCAATGTCCTCTAACTGTAAGTAAAGAGCAGCCGGCACCCAGCCTTTCCTTTCTATCCTAAATAAAACTCTCAAACCCAAATAATGGGCACCCGTTAGCCAGTTAAGAATAAATAGCAGAGCTGGGTCTCCTCCCATCTGATCCCCCAACATAGTGGGCACTGTTGGTGTGATGGAGCTCCGACTGCCTTTCGAGAAGAACCCCCAGATGCGCTGGATTCAGGGGAGGCCGAACAGCAATTGTGAAGGGTCCTGACAAAGGCTACTCTTTGGTGGATGCCTGAAGGCTGTCGCAGAACCTGATCGCTGACTGTCTGTTTGGGTGTCTGGCGAATTCTCCTCTTTCTGTCTCTAATTTGTGTTTTAACTTCAACTGCAGGGTGCTAGATTTACTATGTGTCAGAGAGATATATACAGGAGAGAACATACAGTACACCTTGTACTTAATGGTGTTTGGAAAGAAAGATGGAAAGAACTGTGATTTTTACCCAAAAGATCAGGACAGCATGACCTTTTGAGTTGTGTTGCTCGAGGCCTGGTTAAAATTGCCCCTCCTTTGATCCAAAGGCTGACCTTGCTAGTAGCCTCCAAATGTTCCACACTTGTGTTGTTTCTCTTTAGGAATAGATGCCTGTACCATGTAAAGGATGGATAATATAGGAAGGGCTTTTACATGGGAGCCATTTTGCTACACTTAGCCCAGTGTATGCTGATTTGGAACAAACTCGATACTCTAAAATGGACGTCCACATGGCTGGAAGATATTTATGTGGGCATTGCTGAACAAGGCAGGGGAGTAGACCTGGACTTTGGCCCTTTTAGCACCCCCCTCAATGGCCAACGATCGATATATAAATTACTGTTGGGCCAAAATAAAATCAGTGCATCTTTCTACAACCAGGGCAGTCTTGCTTGGTCACAGTCCATCCCCCCAAAATCCCACGGAGGGGAAATGGAGGGGTAGGAGAAATCGGGGAAGACAAGATCAGCTCTCAGAGGTAGGGTCAAGCCTGAGTAAGAGAACTACTCCCAACACCTCATGAGACCGGCAGGGCTTTTGGCTGCCAGTCGCATAGCCAGTCAAAACTCGGGGCCAGGAGATGAGGCTTCTCCTGGCCAACAATCGGGATCAAGAGGTAAGGTATCTCCTGGCCAGCTATAGGAAATTGAGATAAGGGACGCCTTTTCCTCCTTTTTCCTATAGATGGGCAATTTCCCAACCAAGGCCAATACTCCTTTGGGATACATTCTGAAAAATTGGGATGATTTTGATCCACAAACCCTGAAGAAAAAGCAACTCATTTTCTTTTGCACCGAGGCTTGGTCTCAATACAAATTGGAGGAGGAAACCTGGCCGCCAGAGGGAAGTATCAATTATAATACTATCCTACAATAGGACTTGTTTTGTAAATGTGAGGGGAAATGGGGAGAAGTCCCCCTGTTCAATGTTTTTGGGCTTTAAGAGAAAATCAGGACATGTGTATGCAACGCAAGGTCGACCGTGGCTTATTGGCAGCCCTTTCCAAGCTCCAGCAATCAGGAGGGGAGACAATCAAGGGCCCTTTGGCTGTGCCCAAAGCAGGACCTAGAGAAAGAGGAAGCAAAGTCTCCCACCTCCATCTCCTCCTCGGGTCCTCCATCCATAGATCCAGACTTAAAAACGTGCACTTCTGCTCCCCGCTGCCCACCTTAGCCAGGCCTTCCCCATAATGAAACAGGCATGTTTTCCTTAAGAGAAGCTGGAGTGCCAGGAGGAGGGCCGCACGGAGGGAGCACTATGATAAGATCACAAGCACCTTTTTCATTCTAAGACTTAAGACAGATAAAAGGAGGGGCGCCTGGGTGGCTCAGTTGGTTGAGCATCTGACTTTGGCTCAGGTCATGATCTCATGATTTCTGAGTTTCAGCCCCACACTGGGCTCTGTGCTGGCAGTGCAGAGCCTGCTTGGGATTTTCTCTCTCTTTCTGCTCCTCCCTGCTTGCTCTCTCTCCAAAAAAATAAATGAACTTAAAAAAAAGAACCAAGGTTAAGCCCTCAAATTACGCTAAACTGGCCACTATTTTACAGACACAGGAAGAAACCCCAGTGAGGCTCTCCTTCTCACATTCTTTTTTTGATAATGCCAGAGAGCCCCACTCCCTTGCTAGGAAGGGACATTATGACTGAATTAGGGACTACAGTGCTCCTGGCTCTAGGCCAAATAAACAACTGCCTCCCTCTGATGGAAACTGATAATGATTCACCAGTATGGGCGATACAGGGAGAACTGGGCAGAGCTTTAACCTCAATACCTGTGCAAATACATCTTAAGGATCCCACTTCTCTTCCATGCCGGAAGCAGTATTCTCTAAAACCAGAGGTTAAAACAGAGCTAGTAAAAATTAAAGAAACTCTGAAGAACAGGGGCTTTTAAAGGAATGTAACAGCCCCTGTAATACTCCGATATTGGGAGTACAGAACCCTAATGGGGGATGGAAGCTAGTGCAGGATCTACACATCATTAATGAAGTGGTTGTCCCCATCCACCCTGTGGTTCCAAACCCCTATACCTTGCTGGCCTAGATTCCACCAGATATGAAATGGTTTAGTCTTAGATTTAAAAGACGCTTTCTTCTGTTTTCCAGTACATCCAGATTCTCAATTCTTGTTTGCCTTTGAGGATCCCGTCCTTCCGGCTTCAGGCTTCACAATTAACTTGGACAGTGTTGCCTCAGGGCTTTCGAGATAGTCCACAGCTATCTTAACACACGTGATCTTTTGGAATTTTCAGCTGATAATTGCGCTTTGCTGCAATATGCGGATGACCTCTGGCTGTGTGCCCCTTCTGAACCAACTATACAGGCTGGTACCAAGGCCCTCTTCAATTTTCTAGCAGAAAGAAGATATAAAGTCTTCCAACAGGCCCAATTGTCTGAGACTTCTGTTCAATATTAGGATTAATCCTTTTGGAAGGCACAAGAAGACTACGAAAAGACAGAATTCAGCCTATTGTCTCGTACCCTCTTCCGGAAGAAACTTCTTAGACAACTGAGAGTTTTTAGGCAATACCGCCATTGTCACTTACGGGTATCAGGATATGGAGAGGTAGCTCGCTCCCTCTGATCACGGACACACAGGCCACAAATACTCACTTACTGGTATGGGACACTGAGTCAGAACAAGCTTTTAGAAACCTTAAGCTCACGTTGTTGGGCGCCCCAGCCTCGCGCCTTCCCATTGGAAGTTCTTTTAACTTATATGTTACAGAGAGAAAGGGGGTAGCGTTGGGCATTCTGACTCAGAAATGAGGCCCAATACAGCAACCAGTGGGGTATCTTAGCAAAGAACTTGATCTGGTAGCTTGTGATGGCCTGCATGTCTTAGGGCCGACACACATGTTGCCCTTTTAATTCCTGAAGCTACAAAACTAACCCTTGGGCAAGACCTTACAGTCTAGGCCCCACGTAATATCCAGGGGCTCCTACTGGTGGACGGCAGCCATTAGTTCACAGCCGCCTTCTGCAGCCTCAGGCACTCCTGCCAAAGGGGCCTGCTGTGTATGTAAAGACCTGCTCCTCTCTGAACCCAGCAGCCTTCCTGCCAGAGGAAGGTAAGGAGCTAACACAACAAATGTTAGCCCAAACTTCTGCTGCCTGAGAGGAATTAAGGGAAACTCCTATGGAAAACCCAGAATGGACCCTCTACACAGATGGGAGTTCTTTTGTTGAGCAGGGCTCCCAAAAAGCTGGGTATGCAGTGGTGACTCTTCATAAAACTCTGGAAAGTGGCACCCTACCATCAGGAACTAGTGCTCAGCTGGCCGCATCAGTTGCCCTTACTAGAGCCCTAGAATTAAGCAAAGACAGTTAACATTTATACTGACTCTAAGTACGCTTTCCTAGTCTTACATGCTCATGATACAAAAGACATTTTTTTTAACAGCTTCAGGGTCTCCTATCAAGTATTACCAGGAAATTACCCGACTTTTACAGGCTGTTCACCAGCCCTTAGAGATAGAACACTGCAAAGGACACCAAAAAGGAATGGATGAGATAGCAGAGGGAGACAAGCTGGCTGTAGCCACAACAAAATCGGCAGCCAGATCTTAAGTTACTCCTACCATTGCCTCCCTTATCTGGGATGGCTGTATAACTCAAGAAAAGCCTCACTACTCGACAGAAGAAAAAACAATGGGCATCAGAACGGGGTTCCACACCCCAGCCTACAGGGTAGTTGTAGATGGATGACGGCACACTTCATTTACCGGCCGCTAGCCAGTGGAAGGCTTAAAAACTCTACATTACACCTTCCATCTACATTTGCAGGGTTTTACCTACGTAAATGTAGGGTAAAACCCTGCAAATGGCTCAAAAACTTTCTACAGGAAGGAATTTAGATAAGACTATTGAGCATATTCTAAAAACCTGCGATATCTGCCAAAGAAATAACCCACTCTCTCACCCGCAGGCTCCAATAGGGTTACAAAGAACTGGAAATTATCCCAGGGAGGATTGGCAAACAGATTTCACACATATGTCAAAAACACAAGGATATAAATATCTTTTGGTATGGGTAGACACCTTCACACTTTGGGTTGAAGCCTTTCCTCACAGGACTAAAAAAGCCTCAGAGGTGGTTAAGCACTATTAAACGAGATTGTTCCTCTGTTTCGGACTCCCTAGATCCCTTCAAAGCTCTAGTGGTCCCTCCTTTAAGTCTTCAGTAACCGAAGGGGTATCTAGGGCTCTGGGCATTGATTATCATCTGCACTGTGCCTGGAGGCCACAAACCTCAGGGAAAGTAGAAAAGACCAAAGAAAGCATTAAGAGACATCTTAGAAAGATGGCCTAAAAAACAAGTCAGAACTGGATACCCCTACCTCCAATTGCTTTGTTTCAGATTAGAACCATCCCCATGAAAAAGGGCCTAAGCCCTTCTGAAGTTCTTTATGGAAGACCCTTTCTTGTTAATGACTTGATGGCAGGTAAAGAGGTATTTGATTTGGTAAACTATGTAATTCCTTTGGCTAAATTCCATCAGACTCTTCAGGAATTATCTGTCTCTTAACTCTGGGATGACCAGTGTCCCCTGTATAACCCAGGAGATCAGGTACTCATGAAAACCCTTCCTTCTTTGTCCCCATCTTTAGGACCAGTGTGGAAGGGTCCACACATGGTCATCTTGGCAAATCCTACTGCTGTCAAAGTACTGGAATTTGACTCCTTGATTCATCGCTCCTGAGTTAAGCCGTGGTTTCCATCAGAACAGGACAACACGGAGCCCGAGTTAAGTTGTGAAACAGGAGAAGGCCTTAAATTGATATTCAAGAAAAGGACAGCACAGAATGAAGATAAGTAACACAATATATTGGAATATACTAATAATATGCCTATGGGGTTCAGAAACACTTCCTGTATGTATTCCACCAACCCCACCACTATTAGGGGTGAATGATAGGATCCCTTTGGTTGAGGCAGCTAACCTAACTTTTATAGAGGGAGACCGTGTTTTAAAATATGACCTGGAATATGGCAATTTTACAATTTGGCATTGGGATAATAGCCATATCCTTAACTTACCTAAGGGCAAACCTTTTACAGGTTACTTATTTGTAAAATTAGAACAAAGTCATAAATATTGGGCTGAAATTTTGCCCAGCAATGAAACTGGAAGGGAATTATATAACTCAACTAAAAAGATACATTGTATTGCCATAGATATAGATGATCGAAAAATTAAAAAGGTCCCAGGTTATGAAGAACAAGATATTGCGGCTGGATGTGTGATGTGCCATAGTATTGCTTGTCCAGATAGTCTCCTGCCCTGCCAATGCGGCTGGAAGGCTAATCACGCATTATTCTTAAAGGTCCAATGGTGGACCCAAGTGCCTACGGGAAACATCACGGTTAGACCCGGAAGGCTTTGGGAACCTTTGTGGCAAAGCCAAACCACCGCCTACCTGGGAGTCTCCTCGATTTTGTTGACTCTAACTTGGGACACCCAGAGGTTTTGGGTTGATACTTACTATCCTAATTGCTCCCACTCCATAGATTTACAATGGAAACAACACCTATGGTGGATACAACATTACTGGCCCCAAAATAACAAGATAATGAAAAGAGATCTTATAGGAGGGATAGGAACAGGATTAGGCATATTGGGGCAGGCAGAATTTGCTGCTGCTGAGGAACGACACAATTTGGAAAAGGATTCCTTATCCAAAATAGGCCATATTAAAGGCACTTTGTTTCAAGAAGAAGGCAAAGGATGGGAAACTCTTTCAAAAGAAAATGAGGTCTTAGTAAGGTGGATAAGTAAAACCAGAGAAACCGTACAAAGGCATTTCCAAACTCAAACCTGGGAAAGGGCATGTATTCTCACCCAGGAAGGATTGCTCACCATGTTAATGCAGATGGAATCTGAGGTGGCCATGGGACAATGGCCTACTCTAATGAACGCTGAATTGGAAACTCAAAAATTATGGCCTATATATGGAAGCCCCAAGTTATGGAAGATTATTACTGGGGGCTGTAACTCGAGGCGTTGCATCTTAAGGGCACATGTGCCTCGGATGGACCATGCTAATTCATATCCAATAGTTCAGCTTGCAGGCATAGGGATCATATTAAATCAGACAAGGATTTTGCCAATGGGGAGTCGATGGGCCATAATGTCAAATGAATCAGCTTGGGCTCCCATATCTCTTTCTCACTGCGAAGAGAGAAATAAAATCTGGCTGTGCCCTCAACAAAGCTGGAACCCTGATTTCGCTCAGGTCTGGCCACTCGTCTCTACCCCAATAACCAATAGCATTTGGTACATGGGTAGAGGGAAATTTTGCTGGGAAAGTAAACAAGGAGAAATAGCTGACACAGAGAGTTTTACCTGTGAGCATATGTACCATGTACTAAATCATACCGGAGTATGGTGCAACACTGGAACCGTTGGTCGAATACATTTACAAAAGATTAACAAGACTTACAGTAATCTGGATATGGAAGATCAATCTTTCCTTGAGGTAGAATTAAATATGCCTCATGGAATTGTTCCTATGGAAACTGGATGGCCAAAGGAAGAATTGAGGATTGAGGACCATGAGCTAGCTCAGGTGCTTAATTATCCTAATCAACAATATCACCAGATCCAAATAAGTATGGAAGAGGGAGGAAAAGCTATAGTTAAATTGGTAAAAAATTATGACCAGACATGCCAGGGATTTTTAGGATGGCTACAATGCAGCTTTCCTTCCTATGTTGTGGCTTCCTCCCTAGGGGGCGCTGCATTTGGAATATTGCTTGTTGGTCTGATATTCTTTTTGTGTGTCATTTGTAGACGCTGTTGTATACGCCAGAAAAATAAGACATCCAAGGCAATTTTGCAAACCAAGATGTAACAAACACCCTCCCATTAGATCGGATCTCTGGATCGACTTCTGAACCTGCCCTGACTGCGGTTCCCCTGTCATCGTCCCCCTTCAGCAGGAAGCAGTTTAGATCGGTCATCGTCCTGGTTCATAATAGCAGTTAGGAGTCATGTGTTCAGAGTGGGGATTATAATAGGGAGAGATAGGATAAAATAGGCAGAGAGGGAAAGGTTAGGACCTGAGGTCCCTGTGTGGAGAAAAACACCTATTTTGAAACAATGCTGGGAGCATCTGACTACGCCAAACCCCCTCAGGCGTAAGGACCCTCTTAAGAATGTAAGACACCACCTACTCCCCCTCAGGTTTCCCTCAGGAATTTGACAATCAAAATACCTGACTGAAAAAACTAAACCATAAAACTTATCTTAACCGAGGGACAGTATTGACCAGTCTGACTCCTCACACAATGGAGTCGAGCCAGTCAGGAATGGATAACCCAGCACCTGCGCCTAGAGTTGTGCAGCCAGTAGGGGTAGAACCTGACAAGGAACGGGGGGCAGGGAAGGGGTGACCAGATTCTTATAAAACAAGGACCCCTGCCTATGGTTGCGGGTATTCACCTTCAAATGCTCCCTCTCTGTAAAGAGAGCTTTCCTGCTATTCTTCCTTTCTGACCTTATACTCTAATAAACTTCTGCCTGCTACTCGTTCCGTGTCCACCTCTTCATTCGTCGAAGCGGCGAGATAACGAAGACTGGGTATTGATGTACAGAAAATCCTGCAACGCCAGGTTTGGTAGGACGAGGTGGTTCCCTCCCTCGTTTGTCCCTCAGTCCCTTAGTTCTTACAGCCATTGGGCTGCCCTCGGCCTGCCCCTGTGTAGCACTGTACTAGTGTGTGATCACTCACCACCATTCAGCCAAGGGCACACAGGTTCCCAAATCTTCCACCTGCTTCCACCACTAAGTTACAGTATGACCTGGGACTCCTCAGCGTCCAGGAAACTATGAGGACTTTTGTTGTTGAAAGCTCAGTGATTTGAAATCTCATGTAAGGCAAAGAAGCCCTGTCGCACTTAAAACAGAAATTTCACTTCAAGGACTTTTCTGGAGTTATCAGGGAGTCTGCCATGCTGGAGGTGGAAAGCCGCCCTACTACCAGGCAGTCTCAGGACTGGCCTATACTACTCCTCTTCCTTCCTGGCCTACACCACTTCTGGGCCTCAGGACACCAGAGCTGCTGCTCTCCTCTGGCCTGGTTCTCAAATGCAGCATCCCTGGACTGCGAGTCAGCCTGAAGCCCAGCCCTGCCCTCCTCTGAGCCCATCTCCTTCAGAAGGAGGCCTTCCCTTTGGCACCTCCTTTCCACATCAGAAACCCAAGTGTTCGCTGGTTCTGTTGGGGCCATAAAACAATCCTGCCAACAAAAAGACCTCTTCATGTGTGTACAGAAGAGAGCAAACACAATTTATTGTTACATAAGAACCAACAGACTCACATGTGAGGTAACTCAGAAGTGACTGGAGTCGACACGATTGCACATGAATTTCTGCAGTAAAGTGGAAGAAGGAATAAGGACAACTTCTCATTTCTCATCTCCTTGAGAGGCTAAGGAGTAGGCCTTGTAAGGATCTCCTGAGTACCTCCAGATGTTGTAGGAATTTTTACCTCAAAACCCGGAGTTTGTTGCTCGCCGCTTCAAAGAATGAAGAGGTGGACACAGAACGAACAGCAGACAGAAGTTTATGAGAGTATAAGCTCAGAAAGGAAGAACAGCAGGAAAGCTCTCTTTAGAGAGAGGGGGCATTCGAAGGTGAATGCCTTCTATAGGCAAGGGGTCCTTGTTTTATCAGGTTCTGGTTGTCCCCTTCCCTGCCCCCTCATTCCTTCTCAGGTTCTACCCTTATTGGCTTGATAACTCTAGATGCTGGGTTGTCCACTCCTGATTGGCTGGATTCCAAGTATGAGGGGGTGGTCTATGGCCATAATGTTCCTTGTGGGTCATATGTTTTATGGTCTACCATGTTTTTTCAGTTAGGTCTTTTGTCAAATTCCTAAGGGGAAGTAGGTGGTATTTGTTACATTCTTAAGAGGAACCTTCTATCCGAGGGGGTTTGCTATAGTCAGATGCTCCAAGCATTGTTCCAAAACATGTGTTTTTCCCCACCCAGGAACCTCAGGTCCTAACCTTTCCCTCTCTGGGGTCAGAAGGACCTCAACCTTGCATTATCTTATTTTTTTAAAGTTTATTTATTTTGAGAGTGAGAGCACACACATGCGTGCGCACGTGCACACACACACATGCACAAGCAGGGGAGGGGCAGAGAGAAGAAGAGACAAAATCCCAAGCAGGCTCCTTGCCATCACTGCAGAACCGGATGAGGGGCTTGAACTCACAAACTGTGAGATCATGACCTGAGCCAAGATCAAAAGTCAGACACTTAACCAACTGAACCACCCACGTGCCCCTCAACCTTGCATTATAAAATCAAAAGTTTGTGCCTCTTCTTAGGCCCATTTGGTTTGCATGAAGACTCCCTAAGGATGGAGAAATGGGAGATAGGTGCTTTCTCCCTCAAAGACAGTATCCTTATTTTACCTTTACAGTCCCTTTGGAAAAGCCACCAATATTATTCCAAAACTCACCCCTTTTCTGATAGAACTCTAATGACAATCTCCCCTCCTTTTTCTCTTGGTGCATCATTTGGTGCGAATCTGTACAGTTCATTGGGCTTATCAATAATTTCATGTTTATTATCCCATCTGATCTTCAAAACTCATCATTTTACTGACATAGAAACAAAGTAACTATCGTAAACTTGACTTAAGGGAGCTGAGACGTGAACTCAGGTTTTTGATATCAAAGAGCTCATCTTTTTCAGCCTCCCAGAATAAATTGCTGGGCCATTCTAATGCAAGCAAAGAAAGAAAGGTCATATAAGAAGAGGAAGTAGGGAGAGGCATTTTATATTTCTTCAGTTGAGCACTGTGCTGCATTCTAGAACAGAGCCACTCAATAGAACTCTCTGTGATGATGGAAATGTTCTTTACTTGAACCATCCAATATGGTAGCCACAAGCCACAGCCACATGTGTACATGGGTACTTGAAATTAAGAACTGACTTCTTAATTTTATTTCATCTTAATTGAAATGTAAATTAAAAAAACCACACATAGTCAGTGGCTACCATGTTGGACAGCGCAGATCCAGAATGCAAAAGCCCTGCTAGGTGGGTAAGATGTCCCCTTGCTTGGTAACCAGTGGGCTGTGTTTGCCTCAGGCCTTGGAGTGAAGCTTCCACAGATGTTATTCACATTAAGTAGGCTTCCCCTTGGGAAGAAGAACATGTGAGCCCAGAGAGGTTTCAGCTGCTGACATGGCTTGGGCTGTCAACATTCCTGTCCAGTGGGGCTCTGGCTCCCCCAACAGGGCCTGGCCCCTGTCAGCTCCCCCCTCCTTCTCTTCCTCTGTCCCCTCTCCCAGCCCAGAGCACGGCACTCATCCCCAGGTTGCTCCTTCAGGCAAATCAGGACAACTTCATCAGAGAATAGAAATCAGGACAGGACAACTTCATCAGAGAATAGAAATAATCGTTCACCTGCTTAAAAGTCATATCAGAACACAGCTGACAGAGACCTTCAGAATTCTTTCTTCACACCCACCCTGTTTCACAGTTAAGACAAGGCCTGGAGAGGTGACCAGTAACGTCCTTGGCCTCTTTGCCTAGGGCCCTGACCCACTGAGCTCACAGATGGGGCAGAACGCGTGTGTAAGCAAGAAAACAGGAGCCATCTGGCCATGGTCAGGCATTCCTCTTGCCTGGTTACGTACATGCAGTGATTCCATTAAAAATGATGGTGTGGCACAAGAACAGACATTCAGATCAATGGAATAGAATAGAGAACACAGAAATGAACCCACAAACGTATGGCCAACTAATCTTTGACAAAGCAGGAAAGAATATCCAATGGAATAAAGACAGTCTCTTCAGCAAGTGGTGCTGGGAAAACTGGACAGCGACATGCAGAAGAATGAACCTGGACCCCTTTCTTACACCATACACAAAAATAAACTCAAAATGGATGTAAGACCTCAATGTAAGACAGGAAGCCATCACAATCCTCAAGGAGAAAGCAGGCAAAAACCTCTTTGATCTTGGCCGCAGCAACTTCTTACTCAACATGTCTCCAGAGGCAAGGGAAACAAAAGCAAAAATGAACTACTGGGACCTCATCAAAATAAAAAGCTTCTGCACAGCGAAGGAAACAATTAGCAAAACTAAAAGGCAACCGACAGAATGGGAGAAGATATTTGCAAATGACATATCAGATAAAGGGTTAGTATCCAAAATCTACAAAGAACTTATCAAACTCAACACCCAAAAACCAAATAATCCAGTGAAGAAATGGGCAAAAGACATGACTAGACACTTCTTCAAAGAAGACATCCAGATGGCCAACCGACACATGAAAAAATGCTCCACATCACTCATTATCAGGGAAATACAAATCAAAATCACAATGAGATGCCACCTCACACCTGTCAGAATGGCTAACATTAACAACTCAGGCAACAACAGATGTTGGCAAACATGCAGAGAAAGAGATCTCTTTTGCATTGTTGGAGGGAATACAAGCTGGTGCAGCCACTCTGGAAAACAGTATGGAGGTTCCTCAAAAAACTAAAAATAGAACTACCCTACTACCCAGCAATTGCACTACTAGGCATTTACCCACGGGATACAGGTGTGCTGTTTCGAAGGGACACATGCACTCCCATGTTTATAGCAGCACTATCAACAATAGCCAAAGTATGGAAAGAGCCCAAATGTCCATTGATGGATGAATGAATAAAGAAGATGTGGTATATATATACAACGGAGTACTGGCAATCAAAAAGAATGAAATCTTGCCATTTGCAACTATATGGATGGAACTGGAGGCTTTATGCTAAGTGAAATTAGTCAGTCAGAGAAAGACAAAAATCATATGACTTCACTCATATGAGGACTTTAAGAGACAAAACAGATGAACATAAGGGAAGGGAAACAAAAATAATATAAAAACAGGGAGGGGACAAAATAGAAGAGACTCATAAATATGGAGAACAAACCTGAGGGTTATGGGAGGGGTGGTGGGAGGGGGGATGGGCTAAATGGGTAAGGGGCATTAAGGAATCTACTCTTGAAATCATTGCTTCACTATATGCTAACTAATTTGGATGTAAATTTTAAAAAATAAAAAATAAAGTTAAAAAAAAAAGTGATGGTGAATAAGGGTTAAGTTTGGCGAAGAACCAAGTTTCTAATCCTTAACTATCAATGCATGCCTTTGGGTCACTTAGAGGAGCAAAACATTTCCATCCTGTTCTTAAAGAGTCTCCATAATATAATTCTATTTCTTTAATCGCCCTTTGAAGAGATGAGGCCCAATTCTCATAAACAAAAATACCTTGGAGCATATTTACTGATTGAATAAGAGTACTTATCCATTTGGGGGCTAACTACTAACAATCCTAACACTTTTATAAGCAGAAAGTCCTGCTTCAGTTCTAACTTCACTGATTTTTTTCCCCCTCAGCATGGTGTGTTGAGTGCTTAGCCATGCCAGATGGACAAGTCATGAGTAGGCCACATTTGGCTGGAAACATAAGCTGTATCTGGTGGACTGTGTCAAAGGTCTAAATTTCAAGGTTTCAGATATCGCACCACAGTCACCTGAGACCTGAAGCAAGAGCTGCTCACCTGATTTGAAACAGTTTGGATAACAAACCATTGGGTACTGCTGAAATGTATCAGGGAATTAGTTGTCATAAAAACATTCAAAATGAACATCCCAAAGTGCCAGCAAGCGGGAAACAGACATGTCAGTAAGGTGGGTAGTGAAAGTTCCCGTGAGTATTACATCTCACTTTTAATATCATATGAGCCTATGTTCCATTTCTCTCTATAATTAGGGCTAATAATTCAATATCTTCAAGTGGATATTTATGGCAGACTTTGGAAATAATCTGTTATTACTAGAGTTACATTGCTCTGAATTTGAATATGGAAAACACAGCCAAAGACTCGCTCATCTCAAAACACAAAAAATTAGCAAAAAATTAGTCCCATGGGCTTGCTGTCTGATGTCTGGCCAGCAACATGAGAGTGGCTGACTTATTTTAATGTTTCAAACTGCTTCCATTTTATCACTTGGAAAATTTTTCAATTATTCCAACACAGCCAGAGAAGAGAGAACATGAGATTTGGAGTCAAAAGTATTGGATTGAAATGCCAAGCCTGACACTTAGATTACTTTCCAAAAATAGCCACCCCTTCCCTACCCACCACCTCCATGGGAGAATTGTATTTCCCTGCACCTTGACTTTGGGCTTGGCCACGTGACTTGTTTTGGCCAATGGAAAACTGGCAGACATGGCTCTTGCACTGCTGTCCTGGCAAGTCCCCGGGTCTGAGGAAGAAGGGTGGCATGGGACCAGAACCAGCTGCAGCCTGCTGTTTACAGTCACCAGCCAACTCCTGCTGATCCCTAGACACAAGAGAGAACAAACGACTACTGCTTTAAGTTTTGGGTGGTTTGTAGTACAATACTCGACACATTAACAAAAACTTGGTTCCAGTTAACATTGGGATAATGGTATCAACATCACATGTAATCCAAATGACATCGTGCTATTATCATTCTACCTGCTTAAGAACAAATGAAGTGCCCCACTCTCACCTTGGCTTCCCAACATTGTATGTGGTGCTAATTTGGTTAAACTGGGACTACACAACTACATTTCCAGAATCCCCTCCCCTGTGTGGTCCTAAGTTAGCACTGGCCACCAGAGAAAGACTGGAAGTAATATTCCAATTTCTGTCACTTGGGACTGCAGACTGGGACCCAGTGCCCTCTGGGGTGACCCTGGATGGCCTGTGCTGCCTTCACAGATAGTGCCCATTAACAGTTTGTTTCCCCCCCTTCTCCACTCTCAATCTTGGCATTCATCTTTGTCCAAAGGTTCAACATTTGACCCTATCCAAGAACTCAGTTCCCCTCTAAGAATGAAATCTGCCCCCAAATCTTTGCTTAGTGACTGGACCCTGCTACCATGATCAGGTCTCAGATGGGAACTACTTGCCTCGGTCCCAAGTGTTGACCCACTGAATAGCACCTGTGGCTCTGTGCCACTTATTGGGATGCCTCGTCCCTTACTAGACATTTACCTCTATTTGGGAGCCACCTCTTACTGAACCCCTTCCCCTGTCAAATGCCCCTCATTTGACTTCCTTAGATACACCTCCCCCATGTAAGCATTTTGTGAGCAAGGGGATAGTATTTTTAACTGTGATTCCCTATTCATTTGTCCTTTGTTTCAAGCCCTTAACAAGGAATAATTTGTAAAATGGTTTCCCAGTCAAATATGTAATCATGGGCAATTTGCTTTGTAGGAAGCAGGGAGTGGCAGGCATCCTCCAATGGAGTTAGAGAAATCCTAATTGCTCACACCTGCAGAAGCTGTCACTTTTGTAAGGTATGTAATTAGCAGCCAGAGTGTGTGCTAGAAACAATGGGATTGTCTGTTTGAACAAGGGACGCAGGCCAGAGACTGCCCAGTTTGGCGCTCTCCAACTCTGTTCATTAGCCCAGCCTGGGCTCTTGGGTCACTTGCTAAGGCTGATTTCATGCCTGAATACAAGGTGTGGGGTCAACTGAGTCCACACGCTTTTCTCCACAAAGCAGGTGTGACCACTTAAAAAAATTGGACCCTCTGTACCTTGCGATTATGAATTTCCTGTTTTTCTAGTCCAGTGGTTCTCAGCTTTGGTTGCACATTAGAATCACCAGGGAGATGCTTTAAGAATCCTGGTGTCCAAGCTGCACCCAGGCCAATTAAATCAGCTTCTCTAAGGCATCCGTGTATAGCTCCTCAGATAATTCCAATGTGCTGCCAAGTTTGAACACTGGTTCTAGATCAGTGGTTCTCAAATGTTAGCTGCATCAGAATCACTCGGAGAGCTTGTTAACACTCGCCCCCAGATTCAGTAAGTGCGGGGGAAGGGTGTCCAATAATTTGCACTTCTCATATTTATTCTAAGAATGCTATCAATGCTCAAAACAATGTTGAATTCCTTTTGGAATCAGAATGGTTAACCTTTATTTTGCACATATGATAGGTATTGTACTAAATGTTTTAGTCATTAGTTCGTTTAATTATTTTCACAAGGACTGTTTCACCCTTACCCTTCAAGTCTCAGAAGAAGTGCCCCACCTGCGCGATGCCTTGTGTCTGCCCTTTATAGATACAACTACTGAAGCTGTCACATCACATAGTTTGTTTCCTCCTGGGCTGTAACCACAGTCTGTAATCTTACTTCCCCTCTTCCACTCACCTGCAGGCTCCATGATGGCAGAGACCCTACCGAGTGCCTAACATGTGGCAGGCGCTCCACACACACTTTCGGAATGAATGAATCCACAGATCAACCACATTGGAAAGAGGTAGTGTTATGGTCTGCATTTCACACACCAGGACATAGAGATACAGAAACATTCAGTAGCTTGTCCAAGATTATAGTGGATGAACTGAAGTTCAAACTGTGTCTTGACCAGAGCTGGGCTCTCAAACAACTGTTGATCATCAGCCTTAAAATAAAATACCAACCTTCAACTGTCTTTGCCTGACTGCCAGTTGATTCACAGCTATTTTTTCCCCCCAGGAAAAATAAAAATCCACAACCAAAACCCATGTGGCCAAACTAAAAAAACAGTGACAATTTCTTTCCCATTTAAAAACTCTACCGTCCATACAAGAAACTTACTTAAAATTTCCTGAAGCAGGTGAAGGCTTCTTTCTACCTCATAGAAAATGGTATCAAAACCTTTTAATACAAAATGTTGGTGTTTAGGGGAAGAAAGCTACATGAAAACAAATGGATTTGAATTATGACTTTATTTAGTATCCTGATAATAAATTAATATGCACAGCAATCAAAAGCATTGGGCGCTTTCCCTAAAGTGGTTCTGGAGGTGTACACGAAGATATATGCAGAATCCTTTAAATAGCCAACTCTATTTTCAAACTCTGAAGTGTGGTAACATTAAGTCACTAAAGAAGCATGGGGTCTCCTTCTCTAATAGTTCATGATTTAGTTCAGAGTTTATAAAGGTTTCAATGACCATTTCAGCTCCCGCAAGCGATGAAGGCTGAAGTTCTAGTACTGACAGTTTAGAAATCACCCGATCTGGTCTCCTAATTGTAGAAGTGACAAATCCACTGCAAAGACTACAAAGCTAGAAAGAGACAGCCTGGATTACAAATCAGTTCTCAGAAGTGGTCTGAAAGGTCTGGTAAAGTACACAAGGCACATAGCGTCACAAAGAACTCTAGTCATACCCCAAAGGCCCTTGTGTTACTTTCTGCTTAACATAGGATTAAACCTTGTTCTTTTGCAGTTAACAAATTCTGGAAACAGAATCACTCCCATCACTGCAGATTATCATTGATCACCGACTGCCAGTGCACTTTTTCTCTCCTGGGATGTTTGGACTTGGGGACTTTTATTCCTTCTATGTTCACAGTAGATCTACATCAGGGGTGCCTGTTCCTGTCTGAAATTCATCATCAGCTGAAGGAGTTAATATTGGGATTTACAAAACCATCAAATCCGAGCATGAGACAGTTCATTTCTCTTTAGAGTTAATTCCCAGCAGTCAGCATACAACATGCTCTCATCTAAGTTGCCATTGGCTCAAATTCACTGGCGGATTCTTCTGGGGCATCAGTGTGTCCCTGAACAGCAGTGAGACTTCTCATTCCGTGAATATGTTATATAATACCATATAATGTACTATGCACCTCTGGCATACAATGTTTGGTGATTTAACCTAACAGCTGCACATAACCGTGCTTTTGCAAGGTGTTTTTTTGTGGGTTTTGTTTTTGTTTTGTTTTTTAAAAAGGCCACTTAGTTGTTTTAAGTTAAACCCTTGGCGAGTGTGTGAAGCACACGTATCAACCAGCGACAGACTGGTCATGTTCTGGCAAGCTATTTTTTTCCAATTGCGGGAAACGTTCCCATCCAAAACAACCTGCCGGACATCAGTGAATTTTTAAATTTTATAAACACATAGGAAAATTGTGCATATAAAAGAAAATCTTGAATTTTCGTGTAAGCGATTCTGATTTCTGGCTACTACACTGTAGCAAAGGAAGTCTGATAGCCTGTCTTTATAAATTCTTTTTACACTTCTAAGAATGCACGTCTGGTTCAGGTACAGCTTATAACCACTTGTTAGATGCATCCCCAGGGACATATTTATTTAGAGTCGGCATCTCATCTTCAAGTTCATCCTCGGCAAACCAAGAGTTGCTGTAGAAGCTTTGCCTTTTAGGGGCAGTGAGTCGATTTTGAGGTAACGCTGAAAGCACTGTTGCCAGCTGCAAGGCCTTGACACGAACCCCTATCTCGAAAGCAATTTCATTAGCCTGATCTAAAAACAAACAAGACCCAGATACGCAGTTATTACCTGCTCTGACCTGGCAAAACTATTCAAGCGTTTAATTTATAAGTTGGCAAGTTTTCCTCCTCTCGTTCTGCTACCGATTTCATTCCTTCGGCTGCTTTTCTTTTTGTCTTGTCCCAATGTTCGAGGAACATGCGGAAGATTGATAAGGAAACGCCAGATTCTTTGACCATTTCACTTTTTGACTTTTCTTTCTTACTAACTTTTTGCTCTGGAAAAAGGGTGAGCTCGGTATATTTTCTCTCTAATTCCACGAGCAGAACTCCATGTAGGAAGTATAATGGAAGTGGCATGCTAACCAGAACATGAACGTTCTAATGAATGCAAGACTGAGAAGTGGGAACTGAAAGTGCATGTGGACAAAGCAGCTAATTTGAGTTTAGAACAGCAAAGTTGATGTCCGATTTCAAAGAAAGGGCTAATTTTAATCATCTTAATAAATAAACCAAAAATATAATCCCCCCTTTTATTAAGGAATCCTAATGACTTTGAGGTAGATGATGCTGTGATCGGATAAGGAAGAAAACAGGTGTGAGACACAAAATTCACATGGAAAATTAACAACACATCCAATTCAAAGTTCTAAGCACAAAATCCAGGCATGTCGTGTTGTGCACTTGCTTCTTTAATTGGAGATGAACTTGGCAGCCAAAGGCAAGGATCCACACTCTAATGGAAGAGCCAACTACAGAATGGTTGTCCTCAGGAAGAAGCCAGTAACTTTGCATTTGATTTTTCCAGCCTGGCTCATTCCCAAATGTTCAGCATTTGGATTCCTAAAGTCTTCTTCAGCATTTAACTAATTCTTTGTGAGTGGAAGGGGCTGGGACTGTTTCTCCACACATAAACTGATCCTAAGACAGAACAAGTAATTACATTAATCATCGAGTGTGTCACAAATGCATCAATATTAGACTTTCGTTTTGTTGCAGAATCAATCCAGCTGTTCGTTTTTATTTTGATTTGTTTTAAAGTTTATTTATTTATTTTTTAGTAATTTCCACACCTAACGTGGGGCTTGGACTCACAACCTCAAGATCAAGAGTTAAACGCTCTTTCGACTTGAGTCAGCGAGGCACCCCACAGCTGTTAGTTTTTCATTGCTGTATCACTTCATCCTTGTTCAGAGTCAGTGTCGGCACCAAAATTATCATCTTAAAGGTGCTTCAGTTTTTAGTCCTGAACTCACACTTAATTCAAAGCAGCTTATCTTAGAAATAAGCATGCCCACCCCCTTCACCACAGAGCATCCACTTGTCAGAAATCACATTTATAAACACGTCACACCTTTTAAGTTTCTGTATTAATTACTACACTATAACTTCCCAAATTCAATATGTGGTCATTCAAATGCCTATCCTCTTCAAGGTAATTACTTTTTTTTTAAAGTCTATTTATTTATTAAAAAAAATTTTTTTCAATGTTTATTTATTTTTGAGAGACAGAGACAGAGCGTGAGCAGGGAATGGGCAGAAAGAGGGAGATACAGAATCCAAAGCAGGCTCCAGGCTCTCAGCCATCAGCACAGAGCCCAACGCGGGGCTCGAACCCATGGACGGTGAGATCATGACCTGAGCTGAAGTCAGACACTTAACAGACTGAGCCACACAGGTGCCACTTTTTAAGTCTATTTATTAAGTTTTGAGAGAGAGAGAGAGAGAGAGAGAGAGAGAGAGAGCGGGGCAAAGAGAGAGGGAGACACAGAATCCGAAACAGGCTCCAGGCTCTGAGCTGTCAGCACATAGCCCTCCGCGGGGCTCAAACCCAGGAACCGTGAGATCATAACCTGAGTGGAAGTCAAACGCACAACCGACTGAGCCACCCAGGCGCCCCAAGGTAATTACTTCTTCCAGCTAAAAGAGATTGCTCTTTATGCATTTCCCCACACAGATAATCTGCAGTGTCAGCTATGTTGTAAATGCATTTCAATCTCTGATTAGTTATCCTGGCTCATGTCAGCTACAAGAAACCTCTGCCTTCCAGGTTACCCCTCATCTCCTGTAGTCTGATCCCCAGCAGGGTCAGCCTGTATCGTGTCATCGCTCTCTCACTCCTGCCCAGCACCTAGCACCTCCTCTCCGACCCCAACTTGCTGTTTGAAATTTATGGTCTGTGACCAGCACATTGCTCCATATTCTCAACCCCTTCTTTAAAACATAACCACGTCTTCCTGCTTTAATACAGTGGTTCTCAAGAGGTGGTAGGAAGGGCGTGCTGATTTTGTCTCCAGGGGGCATCTGGCAATATTTGGGAGACATTCGGGGGATGTGCTCCTGGCATCAAATGAGCAGAGGCCAGGGATGCTACTAAACACCCTACAGCTCTGTACAACGGTTATTCAGCTCCAAATGACCCTAATGCTGGGTTCGAGAACAGGCCATCCCCTAAGGGCACCGTTTCCCCTATAGCCTCTCAAGTGGTGGTGCTGTGTTCCCTCAGAGCGCCGGTACCACAGAAACTGGAGGAGGGACTGGTTGCTCTTTCTGCCACTGCTCTCCTTCCCTCTCTACAACCCACCAACTTTGACTCTTAAGTCACACGATGTATCATCGCTGCTCCTCTCTGTTTTCTGGACCTACTTCAAAGTCCACAGTCAATTATCACAATCCCTCTTCCCTCACTCCCTCCTACCTACTTGACAAAACCACAACCATGGTTAAATCTAACTTCCTGTGTCTACGTTCACCCATGTAGCTGAATGTCTACCACCCTAAACCCTCTCCTGATCCTCTATCACCACCAGTTACTGCCCCATGTCTCTGCTCCCCTTTGCAGCAAATCGTTGAAAGAAAAGTCTACTCTTGCTGCTTCCTATTCTTCTCATTCTCTCCAAGAAGTTTTCCACCAGTCGGGCTCTGTCTCCATTACTCCATCAACACTGCTCTCACCACCGTCACAAATGGCCTCCCTGTTAAAGCCAATGGTTGACTGTCAGTTCGCTCTCAGTGGCATCTGACAAGGGTGTTCCCTTCCTCCACCTTTTCTCATCTGGCTTCCAGGATATGAGACCGGTAGTTTTCTTCCTCCTTCTTCAGGCAACTCTGCTGTTTCCTTGCTTCCCGTCCTGACCTTTTAACGTTGGGAGGGGTCCGAGCTGAGTCCTTTCTTTTGTCCATCTCTATCTATATTCACAGCCCTGGTCATCTTATCCAGTCTCAAGGCTCTAAACGCTATCTGTGTGCTGGTAACTCCAAAATTTACAGCGCCAGCTGATCTCTCTCTCTCTCTTTGAACTTCAGACTTGCACATCAAATTGCATTTTCACTTGCTCTCCACTTGGATCAAAAGTAGACCTCCTAAACTTAGTACCTCCAGCTCTGGTCCCTATACCTGCAGACACCTCCCCGTCAGTTGGCGGTAAATCCAACCTTCTAGTTACGAAGGCCACAAATGTGGAAATCATCTTTGATTCCTCTCATATCCTATACCCAATCAGTAAAAAAAGAATCGTTATCCTTTAAAGTGTATCCAGAATCCAACCACCTCTCATGATCTCCTCTGCCACAGCCTGGTCCGAGCCATCCATCTTCTCCTCTTGGTTCGTCTACCAGCCTCCTAACTGTTACCCTTGCTATATCCTAACGCCTATCCTTGCTGCCTCCCAGTCTACTCTGAACACAACAGCCAGAATCACTCTATTTTCACTTAAGTTGTATCATAGCGCTCCTTTGTCTGAGAATCCTCCATTGGTCCCCTGTGTCATTCACAGCAAAAGCAAAAGTCCTTAAAGTAGCCCATAAACACCTTTGTGATCGCCCCACTCCACTAATTTCATCTTGGGCTGCTCTCTCACCCTCATCTACTCTGCTCTGGTCACACTTGCTGTTCCTCAATAAAAATGGACCTGTTCCTGCCTTAGGGCCTGTCCACTGCAAGCTCCCTTTGCTGGACTGCTGTTATCCCCCAGGGCTCAATCCCTCACCTCTTTCAAGCTTTGCTCAATAAGGCTTCTCTCAGGAAGGTCTGCCCTGACCACCCTATTTAAAATTGCAACCTCCTCTCATACAAGCACTCCTTCTCTCCCTTACTCTGTTCTCTTTTTGTTCCAGAACACATTTTAATATAGGAATAAATCTGTAAGCTTCCAAATTATAGCCTGCTTCTCTCATGAGACTAAGTGCCTTGTTCTCACCTTCCCTATACTCATTTTAGAGTTTATTCTTAAGAATGTTAAGCTATTATATGTCAATTATATCTCCCTCCCACCACCACCAAAAAAAAAAAAAAAAAAGGGAAAATGAAACAATGTCAAACTTCTTACTTAAGACTCCATTCCAAGTACAGACCAAAGTTGGGGTAGGGGTGGGCAATAAGAACATTTCTTTTCTTTTAAAAAAAAATTTTTTTTTAATGTTTATTTATTTTTGAGAAAGAGAGAGAGAGACAGAGAGCAAGCAGGGGAGGAGCAGAGAGAGAGAGGGAGACACAGAATCTGAAGCAGGCTCCAGTCTCTGAGCTGTCAGCACAGAGCTCGACGCGGGGCTCCAGCTCACGAACCGTGAGATCATGACCTGAGCCAAAGATGGACGCTTAACCAACTGAGCTACCCAGGCGCCCCAGAACATTTGTTTTCTATTGTCAATATCCTTGAGTGAAAAACAGTAAGACAAAGACCAAAATGAAACTGTAAAATTGCAGCTATGACATGATAATGCAGAGTTTTATACGTATAAGCCAGGGAAGAAACACTATACAACTGTTCCCTCCAAAATAAGTCTAGGAGCTCTCAACAATTTTAATTACTTAGTAAATAAAGGAGGAATACAGGTTGTCAATCTTTATGATTATTTTTCTATTTAATGTGTAATCAATAATTTTCATTAGCTACGCAGTTTTCTTTATTGCCTTCTCCAAAGCTAAAATGAGTTACCCGCACTTAGATGTCACAGACTGCTCTAGGTCCTTGCCTTCCAACCACTTCCCCCCACCCCCGCACCTTTTAAAATTCGACGACTTACCTTGTCATAAATTACTTTTATAATGAGAGAGCAGCTAGGACACGTTGCCACGTCTTCCCCATTCTCCAAATCTTCCTATAACAAAATCAAACACCGTACGGTATTGTCTTCCCTTTGCGATCTCCTCCTCCCAAACTCTTTCCACCCTTACGGTCAAGCTCCTTTGTGGCTCGTCTCCCGACAAGGTATGTGAGGGCCAAAAAGGCCTGCCGAGAGAGATATCAACTCTATTTCTCCCGCGAAGCGCTACTTGAAAATACCCGGGAAGGTTAGCCAAGATTCAGTCGCCTCCAAACCCCTGGGAAGACTTAAAAAAAACGCGTCCCTTCCTCCCAAAAGAACTGGGATCCTAAATGGAGGAGGATGGCAAGATAGCAGCTGCCCTCCATCCGACCTTTCCCACCTCCACCTTCCAGCCCTCCGCCTGACTAAAGGCCAGAACGATGTGCCACGGTCAAATCAGGGTATCAACTTTACGGCGACTCAGAGACAGGGCAAAAAGGGCGTGGAAAATTGTGAGATGCAAGGTGACGGGACCGCGGAAAGAACGTAGCAAGAGCGAAAACGCGCCTGCTCCGACGAGTCGCCGGGAGGGGCCCTGAAGTTACCTTGGTAATGCAGAAGTTATCCCCACACGGGCAGGGGTAGAAATACGTCTCCGAGTCTTCATCATATTGGAAGTCCTCGATCTCCACCTCGTCGTGAAACACAGCCATTGTCACTGGGGGCGGCAGATGCCTGTCGTCCCCGCCAGCCGACACTGCCCCGGGACGGTCTAATTTCTCCCGCGCGGGCCCCAGCCGGGTGTTTTCAGCGGGCACCGGCTCAGGAACTATCGCTTCCGGCGCATACACAAAGACGCAACGCCGGCTTTCGAGGCCAAATGGGTGACCGGTTGCGGTCACCATGGAGATGGCTGAGCTAGGGGGCGGAGACCCTGGATGAGGGCGCCAGCTGCTAGGTGGTGTGCTCACCGCGCCGGCTGTCGGAGGCACCGACCAATAAAATGTGGGGATCGCTTGCGCCGCTCTGACGTGTCGTCTGGGACACCGGAAGTTGTCTCGCGCGGGTGGTGGAACTCTGGCAGGTCTTCGAGCGAAGTCCCCGCCGCGCCGGAGGCGCGGAGGCCCTTTACTGCGGCTGCCGTCCTAGCTCAAGTCCGCCGGGTTTAGAGAGGCCTGGGCCTTAGTCTGCGGAATCGGTGGCATCCCCCCCGGCCTTCAACGCCCTTGGGGAGAGGAGGGCGCTCCTCTGCTAGGTCTCAGGCGGCGGCAGGAGCAGCTCTGCCTCCTGGACCTCCCTTCCTGCCTCTCCGGTGACGGACGAAAAGTCCACTTGGAATTTTGATTCACCGAGTGACCTTGAGCTCAGGGCGACGCCTACTTTGTAGTTCCTGGCTGCGCTTGGCCATTCAGGTACATCCCCGCCTCTCTCCCTTATTCCAGATTATCTTCAAATGCCCTAAATTGTGTTGAGAGGACCACGGCCGGGAAGGCAGGCTGAGTTCTAGTCCTATGTTTGCCAAGCATGTATCATTATTAATGACAATGACTTGTAATAATAGTAATGACACCACCTTTTATTATTGGGAGTTTGCTATATACCAAGTATTGCACTAAGTATGATTCTTATATCAACCCTGGGAGTTTAGATGTTACTCCGTATTATTGATGTTCAGACTAAGATAACAGAGTTGGATATCTTGACCAAAACCACCTGTCTAGGAAATGAAGGCCCTGTCTGTCCACAAAGCCTCCGAACAAAGTACTTAATTTATTTGAACCAGGTTTCTTTTTTGTCAAAGGAATGGTATTTGCAGACAGAGTTATCACCCTGAGACCTCTGTATACATTAAAGTGAAATGCAAATAAAAGGTGCTTTGTCTTGAAGGCAGTGCTAGTGCCTGTTTTAGTGCAAGGAGATTCCATGGGAGGTATCCCTCCATCACTCCACATTTATTCAAAGTTAGGAATGCAATGCAGTGAAAACGGCACTTTGAGAAATAGATGTGGGGTCAGAATCTGAGTGTTGGGAACTTGCTCTGGGAGCTGGATATTTACATTCATTGAGCCTTATTTTGCCTTCTGACTAAAAAGGGGTTGGGTTAGAGATGATTTACAAGATTGCATTCAGATCTCACATTCCACTTTTGCACAGAAGTTACCCGTTTTACTTGGTTAGCAATTATTTATACCATATTTCATTTATATTTACATGGTATGTTGAAGGTAACACTTGCGCACACACACACATTTCTATGCTTATTTATATACACATACTCAAAGGTTTGCATGAAGTTACCAATATTGTGCACACTGAGGTGTAGCTCCACATGGTTTAGCTCTTTTAAGTCTTGAAAAGAGGAGTCTGGGAGAAAATCAGTAAGTTACATAAAAGTTGGTAGAAGGTTATCTCGAAGGCCTCACATTAGCATAATTGGAGACCTATCCAGCAGTTAGGAAACACTTGTTAAATTAAGTGGGATGATTCTGGAGTGACTGGGCAAAGGAGAAATCCCAGCAAAGCCCATCCAGCTCCATGGCTGCTCCTTGTATCTCTGTATCCACATATACTTCCCACGTAGTATCTTGGAGACAGGAGGACAAGGGACAGTCTTCCAGGGTCTGTTCACTAGTCCCAGTGATCATTTTGAGGTTGGGAACCATCTTTAGTTCTTCAGTGCTTCTCAGCATAAGTACCTACAAATTAAAGATGAGCCATTTTTGAATGTGCAGAAATGGGTGCATTCATATTTGGTTTTTGGAAGTCTAAATTGGTAGGCCTTTTAGAAAGCAATTTGGACCTAGCAAAAACAATTTGCCGGGGAATTTTAAAATCTGAGGTCAGTAGCCTAGCAGTTACAGGAGTTGTTGGGTAATATATATATATATTTTTATGTATAATTTCTTTGTAACTTTCCAACTTTTTTTGAGTTTGTATTACCTAAAATGGAAAAAGAAAAACTAGTGAACTACTTATTAATTATAATGAACACTATTTGTCAGGCACTATTATCAAATGGTTTGTGTGCATGAGGTCATTAAAGAAGCCCAGTGAGGTGTAGGTGTATTAATCCCGTTATCAACACTGGGAAACTTGTTTAGGGGCTGAAGAGCTTGCCTAAGGAGGCAAAGCTGGTAAGTGGCGGTAAATTGTGGTGAGAACTCCGGTCTGTCAGACTCCAGAACCTAGGCTCTTAATGAACTTTGATGTTGTCTGTGATAGGATGGCATTGAAGCAGAGCTGGATGAAACCTACAGCCCTGGAGCTCAGAGATTTTCTGCCAGAGCAGTGCTGGTTTCCTTGAGACCTAGATTTGGGAGTCTCCTTGGCTTCCTATACTGTTTTCATCCTGCCAGCTGTTGGCCATATGCCTTGTCTGGCCAGCAGTGGTTCCCTGTATGGTTCTGCCCAGTTTTGAGTTCATACTGTGCTGAAGAAAGTAAAACCATAACCACACGTGTAATGCAGTTGTTTTTTTTTAACCCCACCCAGCATTTCTCAATAAAACATTACAATGACTACTAAACTTTTATTCCTGAAAGGGAATGGAAATGTTCTGTAATGAGACATTTTTGGACCTTGAGAGTGTGACAAAAGCAGACTTACTAGTTGCTATAGGATCATTTGCAATCACAAACTTAGAAATTAAAAAAGTTGTTTAAATCATAAAATGTTAACACTGCTGGTCTGGAAAATAATATTGGCCAGAATTCTCAGCATATGATCGAATTTAGAACTAGTTTATAATTCTGAATAGCAACTGGGTGTTGTGCATCAGGCTGAGGCGAGTTTATTGGCGGTATCAAACCGATAACCTCTCTAGGTTGTTATGCAGGGAGGAGAGGGCAGGGGTTAATGGAATTGAGTTGCTTTTTAGTAACTCTTGCTTGCCAGGTACTTGCATAGACATTTGTTCCTTCCAGCAATCCAGTGAAGTGCTATTGGCATTTGATTTTAAAATGTTAAGATGTGACTGGCCCTAGATGAAAAAGTAGGAAGGAGTCAGGCCTGAACGCAGTTCCACCGATTTCAGGTCAAGCACTCTCGTAACTCGTGAACCACTAGAGTTCCCTTACCAAATGCCAAATGCTGGGAGCCGCTTTGATTCCTTAGTGACACTTAGCATTCTGAATCAACGGGTGCTATGATAGTTCTGTGAATTTACTTTATTTCAGTGTATGAATGCTCTTAGAGTTGTTCTTTTTTTTTTTTTTCCTCTCTTTTTTAACTACTCCCAGACCTCATCCAATCTGTTAGCAAGTCATAGGGCTCTATTTCCAAAATAGGCTCTCTGTTTTTCTACTTCTGCCATCTCATAGCTTTATCCTGCTCTCTTCTTAGACTGGAGCCTTAAAACTGGGGACTCTTGGCCTTCTGTGATCCATTCTTTACATAGTAGTTTGAATGGTCCTTTACTATAAATGTAAATTAGGTCTTTCAGTCAATGTAAATTAGATCCTTTAATGTAAACCTTTCCTGGCTTATTCAGACCCTTCAGTTGCTTCCCATTGTCCTTGGAATAAAGGTCATACTCTTTCCATGGTCTGATGTCACCTGGCAGGTGTCTACCTGCTGGACTTCCTCTCTTGTCACTGTCACCTAGCTCCCTGCTCTCCAGTCACACTGGCTGTGGTTCCTGTAACATAGTAGGCTTGTTTCTGTGATCAGACCTCTGCTTGGTGGCTCTGCCCTTGCTGTCTGCTCTGCTGTCTCTTCCTCATCAGTCAGGTCTCAGCTCACATGTCTCTCGAGAGGGACCTTTCCTGATACTCCCCCGCTTACTTCCTTTATCATACTCATTGTAATCTATATTTGTCTCATTATTTATCTGTTTATTATTATTGATTGGACACACTAATAAAACTTCATGACGAGAAGGGCTTTGTGTCTGGTTCTTTTTCTTTTTTTAAAAAAAATTTTTTTTCAACGTTTTTTATTTATTTTTGGGACAGAGAGAGACAGAGCATGAACGGGGGAGGGGCAGAGAGAGAGGGAGACACAGAATCGGAAACAGGCTCCAGGCTCCGAGCCATCAGCCCAGAGCCTGACGCGGGGCTCGAACTCACGGACCGCGAGATCGTGACCTGGCTGAAGTCGGACGCTTAACCGACTGCGCCACCCAGGCGCCCCTTCTTTTTCTTTTTTTTTAAGTTTATTTATTTATTTTGAGGGGGGAATGAGTGGGGGAGGTGCAGAGAGAAAGGAGGACAGAGGATCCCAAGTGGGCTCTGTGCTAACAGCAGAGAGCCGGATGTGGGGCCCAAACTCAAGAACCACAAGATCATGACCTGAGCTGCAGTCTGACGCTTAACTGAGCCACCCAGGCACCGTGTGTCTGGTTCTTTATTGTGTCTCCACGGTGTAGAAAAGTGTCTGACATCCTGACAATTCTTAAACAGAGTGTACTTACTGAACCAGTATAGTTCATTTTAAATCGTAAGCTTAATCTGTTGCCTGCAGTAATTGTTTTTTACTGTATAAGTGGTTATGTTTTATTTGGCATTGATGAGAATTTTCTGTTTCAGAAATAGAGTTGATTAAGAATTTTTTGGTTGAGGTAAGGCCTATGAGAATAGAAACATTGATGAAGTATTTCTTTGTATCATTTTAGAAAATCCTTAATGTATGTTAATTTTCAAGAGGTAATTAAATATTTACATTGAGTATATGAAACCATTGGATGTATGTCAAAAAGTGGGTAGGTTTTGGCTTTTATTTTTATTACCTTACTGCTTTGGGAAGGTTTTTGAACACAATTGATAAAAAATACCCTTTATATGTCAGTAGATGGCACCCTTGGTCATGGTTACTAGCATTAAAAAATAAGATTTTAGAATTTTAGAGAGAACAACTTTTAAAAATTAACATTCCTTTATTTTCTTTTTTTTTTTTTAAGTTTATTTATTTTGAGAGTGCAAGTAGGGGAGGGGCAGAGAGAGAGAGAGAATCCCAAGCAGGCTCTGCACTGACAGCACGGAGCCTGATTCCTGGCTCGATCTCACAAACCATGAGACCATGACCTGAGCCGAAATCCAGACTTGGATGGATGCTTAACTGACTGAGCCATCCAGGTGCCCCCATTTCCTTATTTTCAAGTTCAGTTGAGCAGTAGACCCTTTAAACAGCATAATCACCAAAAGGCATATCTTAATTGAGGACAATTTATTTTAGCAATAGTTGTCTAAAGCACTGAGCCAGAACAGAACAGTGTTACCATATTAACTATGTATCAGTTAAATTTTATCAGGGGACTTGGCCTTCACTGACATGTAACTGAAGTTACATGTTACATGAACTGACATGTAATCAGCCTTTGGTCTGGTTTTTCATGGGGTGGATGTCCTAAGTAGCA
Source organism: Puma concolor (assembly GCF_028749965.1). Classification (NCBI taxonomy): domain Eukaryota; kingdom Metazoa; phylum Chordata; class Mammalia; order Carnivora; family Felidae; genus Puma; species Puma concolor. The sequence goes on along the minus strand of NC_141675.1, from coordinate 25,492,553 downwards.
AGAGTTAAAGACAGGCCAAGGAAGCTGAATAAAGGAAGCAATAAGAGAAAAAAATCAGAAAAGTGGAAACCCAAGGAGGAAGAATTGATGGATAGGAGGTAGTTGAGCCCAGACTTGCTGTGAGGTGATGCTTGCTGATTATAATGAGCCTTTCCTTTTGCAGCTAAGACTGCCTTTTAACAGTTTGCCAGAACTTGGTTCTTACATGTTGTCTCTGCCATTGCAGGAACTTTATGAGAATTTCAGTGTATGGAAATACCATCCTTGTTCCAACTGGTGTATATCCAAAGGTCTCAGTGTAATACCAGGACCAAAGTGGTACATGTCAGTCAGTCAGCCAGCCACATACTTAATGACTTCTAAAATCTCATGGACTTCTAAAGTAAGTTTCACCTTCTTTCTTTCAACAACGAATGCACCATTTTAGGTTTAGCACATTCAGAGGAGAGAGACTACATTTAGTAGTCTTACATGAGATGAAAGGCCTTATGCTTCTTTCATTTACTAGAGAGAAAAATGGTGAGTAGCATGTTTATATCCACAGTGATGCCACAAGGTACTGTGGCAGGAAGTTGGTCTTTTAGCTTTTTTAAAGACTAGTTAGAAAGCAGTGCGTTTTGATATGACTTGGTTTTAACTGACTTCTATCATCCCTTGATTATTTACTGTTATTTCTTTTCTGTCTCTATTTTCTAAAATGTAAGCTCTCTAAGAAAGTCTTTGTTTTGTTTATGTCTGTATCCTCAGTGCCTACCACATAATGGACTCTTAATAAGTATTTGTCAGATGAAGGACTAACTTAACAAATGTGGAGTAGGAATGTAAGCACACACAGCTTGAATTTTTCTAACCCAAAATTTATTACAATTTATGTATAGTACCTTCCAAAGAGCTCAGAAAAAAGTGTTTACATACATTTTCGTATATTCTCTAACTAACATAGGACAAATATATATTGCGATATAACATGTTAAAAGGGACCACCGGAGGCAAAGAAATATTCAGAAATTTGCAGAGGATAGCAGAACGGTAGGAACCAAAAAAATAGATCATCTGACTCCTGATCCGTGCTGTTTTTTTGATAAGCCTATAGGTTTTTTAATTGCAATGTTGGATAATCTTTCTGTTTTTTTGTGTTTTATTGAAATATACAAACAGAAGTACTTAAATCCTAGGAAGGTAGCTTGATTAATTTTCAATGCTTTTTGTTTTTTTAAGAGCATTTCTAAGTTTGCAGCAACATTGAGGAGTCAGTACAGAGATTTCCCACGTACTCCCTCCCTTCACACATGTGTAGCTTTCCCCATCATCAGTATCCCCCACCAGAGCAGCACATTTGTTAGAGTTGATGAACCTGCATTGACACATCATAATCCCCCCAGAGGCTGTAGTTTACAGCTCACTCTTGGTATTGTGTGTTCTGTGGATTTAGACAAATGGTGTCTATCACTACCACTATGGTATCGTGCAGAGTATCTTTAATACCCTAGAAATCTTCTGGGGTTTGATGACTTTTTACAAAATGAAAATACCCATGCAGTCAGCATTCAGATTAAGAAATAGCATGGTGATTATTACCTCCCCAAGGATAACTGCTAACTTGATTTCTGACTTGATAGATTAATTTAGTCTGTTTTTTGTACTTTATATGACTGGATTCACAGAATATGCTTTTCGGAGTTTGGTTTTCATTCTTTTCGTTCAGCGTGATATTAATGATACTCATCTATGTTACTGCACGTAGGTGCGGTTTGTTTATTTTCATCGCTGTGAACCTCAGAAAATTTGCTCCTTGTACTTTATCTAGCAAGAAATGTTAAAGACTTATGTGATGCTCTTTGAGAGGAATACAATTATTAGGCAGTTATAAAATCTAGTCTCCCATAATAGCATAAGATGAGTCACGTGAGGTTGGTTAGTGATTGTGGAAACTGATAGCATGAATATTCGATGGCACCGCTGATTACATATGTCCGTACAGTGGAGATCAGTTGAATCAGCTCTAAATAGTGGCAGAAACTATGTCAGAGTAGAGTTAGGCCTTTAACATGTGTGCTGTTTTGTTAGAGCAGCACATAAAAGTACCAGCAAAAACCCAAACTCTTCTTCATTGGCCCCTAAGATAGTCTAATATTTCCCTGCTTTCTCAAAATGGTTTAACTTTCATGTTTACCCAGGAAGCACCATGGCATGTGCTGCTGTCATAGTTCCTGGGTTGTTGCGAAGCTCTGTTGGCACCATCTGCGCTCAGGCTGCTTCGCTGAGATTGACGTCCGGTGCTTTGCGCCACCTTACTCTCACAAGGTGAGTTTTTGGCCCTGGTGTCATTTGAGGTGCTTCAAAGCCCTGACCTGTGGATGGCCGTGGGACTCCTGAAGGCACATCAGAACATCTGGCTCATATATGCATGCCTGTGGTAGACCGTTAAGCTTTAGTTAGATGTGCAGCTTTTCACCGACCACTTTCTAGGATCCATAATGTTACAGTGCATTTGAACAGTCATGATGTTACAGGGGAAACTAATTTAATTATTTTTGTGAAGATCATACTTAATAATCTAATTTTACTTTCTATTAAAGCATAATGAAATCCAAAAGGAAAACTGATCACTTGGAGAGAACTGCAAATGTCATTCGACGGGAGGTTTGTATACTTGGGTGACGGCAAGTTTTTCGAGGCTTGGCAGTGCACCCGGTTACAACTGGCTCACAGGGAACGCCTCGATCCCTTTGAAGGACAATCCAGGAGAGTTTGTTATTTTTTTGTTCAGAACCTTTTCTGATAGGACATATGACAACTGATTTGAAAAGATGACAGCCAGATACTCAAATTTTTCATTTAAAACTTAGAATGAATGGATTAATTTTTTTTGGATTTCACTTTTTTTATTAAGTTTTCAAATTTTAATTCAAGTATAGTTAACATACAGTGTTACATTAGTTTAAGGTGTATAATGCAGTGATTTATTTTATTTTTTTAATACAGTTTATTGCCAAATTGGCTAACATACAGTGAATACAGTATGCTCTTGGTTTGGGGGGTAGATTCCTGTGATTCATCGCTTACGTACGACACCCAGTGCTCATCCCGAGTGCCCTCCTCAATGCCCATTGCCCATTTTCCCCCTCTTCCTGACCCCCCCCATCCACCCTCAGTTTGTTCTCAGTATTTAAGAGTCTCTATGGTTTGTCTCCCTCCCTCTCTGTTTGTAACTATTTTTTTTCCCTTTCCCTTCCCCCATGGTCTTCTGTTAAGTTTCTCAAGTTCCACATATGAGTGAAAACATATGGTATCTGTCTTTCTCTGACTGACTTATGTCACTTAGCATAATACTCTCCAGTTCCATATCCACGTTGCTGCAAATGGCAGGATTTCATTCTTTCTCATCGCCAAGTTGTATCCCACTGTATATATAAACCACATCTTCTTTATCCTGAATGGATTAATTTTTGATGAAGGGAGTATGGCAGCAATTGAGGGACCTACCCTCACAGGTGTAATGTTTAGGGTTATATTTTAGAGATAGAACTTTAATAGCCTACAGTTTATGAGTAGCTTACTTCTTTTTTTTTCTTCTTCCTGTTCTTTGTTGTTGTTGTTGTTGTTTCGGCACCGTGTCTCAAAGTCCTTGTACTTATCCCCACTTTAGAACAACTTATTTCATCAAAGGAGACAGCACTAACATCTGAGAAAGGAAGGTGGATGAGTTCTTGTTACCCTTGTCATGTGCAGATTTTTTCCCCACCATATTCAGACTCTAAAAAACTAATCTACCACCTGAAGGGGTGTCAAGGGCTGGGAAATAAAGGATCCTCACCCTTTACCTCAGTGAGTAACCCCATTTTCTTTTAAAAACATAAATTGGATATTTGATTTTGCTTTTTGAGTGAATCTTCACATATTTAGATATATTTATCTTAGTGTTGTAGTGTATTTAAGCTAGCAGTAAAAAAAAAAAAACTTATATACTTCTCTAAACATTGTCAGAGGGGCGCCCGGGTGGCTCAGTCAGTTGAGCGTCTGACTTCCGCTCGGGTCAGAATCTCACGGTTCGTGAGTTCGAGCCCCACAGTGGGCTCTGTGCTGACAGCTCAGAGCCTGGAGCCTGCTTCAGATTCTGTGTCTCCCTCTCTCTCTGCCCCATTCCCACTCATGCTGTGTCTCTCTCTGTCTTAAAAATAAATAAAACATTAAAAAAAAACATGGTCAGAAATTGCATTGTTGTAGGAATTTACATTTTTGGTATTAATAGTAGGATACTTTTGTTTTGGAGTTACTCATTTTATATTAAAAATAACATACACTTAGGGGGTGCCTGGGTGATTCAGTCCATTAAGTGTCCGACTTTGGCTCAGGTCATGATCTCGCAGTTTGTGACTTTTGAGCCCCATATCAGGCTCAGTGCTGACAGCTTAGAGCCTGCAGCCTGTTTTGGATTCTGTGTCTCCCTCTCTCTCTGCCCCTCCCCTGCTGGCGCTCTGTCTCTCTCTCTCAAAAATAAATAAACATTAGAAAAATAAAAAAAATAATAACATACCCATAGATACAACATGAAGCGGGATTCTAGAAATATTTAAGTTTAGACTCGAATATTTCCATAATTTTCAAAAAGATAAAATGCAAAGCAATAAGCTAATAAAAGGAGAAAAAAAAGGAGAGCGCTATCAGATTTACACTCCTAAAACTAATTTAACATGTGCACACGTATATTAACATTTATAATATGTATGTATATGCATATACACATATAAATTTGCAAAGAGTAGATTTATATAGCATAGCAAAGTAACAATTACTTGGCAATATGAGAATCCTCTACGAATATATCTGTGATTTAAAATGACAGTTTCCTTCTCATGTCTTCCTTCTCTCTAAAGATAAAAATCATCCTGGGGTATTTTTGTTTGTTGTAAGTATAAAATCTAATCATTTCTTATATTTATGAGAATGTAACAATCTGAAGAAAAGGAAGGTACTCTGTCCCTCTCCCCAAAAACCCATTTAACAAACACCCAAAATGTTCTATAACCCTAAGAGAACAATTGTTAATTACTTATTAGACTGCCAAAACACTTATAAAAAACAATGTATGGTATTTTACAATGAAATATTTACATATTTATGCTTTGTGAAATCCCATGCATCTGGAAAAACTAGGTATTTTTAAATAATAAATTCATCTGTTATTTACAAAGTTGTTTTGAATATTGTCATGCTGTCCAGTTAAATATAAAACTGAATAGCTCAAAGAGGATCAATAAAAATTTTTTTTTAATCTTTATTTATTTTTGAGAGAGAAGAGAGAGAGAGAGAGAGAGAGAGGAGACAGAGCATGAGAAGGGGAGGGGCAGAGGGAGAGGAAGACACAGAATCCAAAGCAGGCTCCAGGCTCCAAGCTGTCGGCACAGAGCCGATGCAGGGCTCGAACTCAGGAACCATGAGATCATGACTTGAGCTGAACTCGGATGCTTAACCAACTGAGCCTCCCAGGCCCTCCGGACAATAAAATTTCCTATAAAGTAGTAGGATACACTTTAAAAAAAATTTTTTTTTTTTCAACGTTTATTTATTTTTTTGGGACAGAGAGAGACAGAGCATGAACGGGGGAGGGGCAGAGAGAGAGGGAGACACAGAATCGGAAACAGGCTCCAGGCTCTGAGCCATCAGCCCAGAGCCTGACGCGGGGCTCGAACTCACAGACCGCGAGATCGTGACCTGGCTAAAGTCGGACGCTTAACCGACTGCGCCACCCAGGCGCCCCAGTAGGATACACTTTAAAAAACAATTGTTTAGGCCCTGCTTTTCAAACTAATTCTAAAGAAAATTGCTTTGGGACCAAGTGTATGTAGTATGTTTGTGGATTCAGCTTTAGGCTGATGTGTTTTTTTGAAAAGTCCGTGTAAAATTAGTTCAGCATGATAGATTTATGGATCTGTAAAAATGAACTTTTCCCACTGATGATAAATATGAAAATACTTTTTTCTTTTTGGCTCGCTCAACACACAAAAATGCTCATTTTGTAAATGTGTGATTTGTTAGGATTTCTGTTTAAAAAGCGAAATCTTGGGGGCACCTGGGTGGCTCAGTTGGTTGAGCGTCTGACTTCGGCTCAGGTCATGATCTTGCAGTTTGTGAGTTTGAGCCCCATGTCGGGCTTGCTGCTGTCAGTGCAGAGCCCGCATTGGCTCCTCTGTCCCCCTCTCCCTCTGCCCCACCCCCGTTTGTGCTGTCCCCAAAATAAATAAAACATTAATTTTTTTTTTTTTTTAAGTGAGATCTTGCCAGTTTTGAAGAAAAAGCAGTTTATTTAACACGCTTGGACTACACTCTTTTCTGTTGTATTTTGAGGCAGGTAGAATTAGAACGTGGCTTGGTATACTTTATCTGTAAAGGGCCAGATAGTATTTTAGCCTTCATGGGCAATGTTGTCTTAGTTACCACTACAAAACTCTGCCTTTGTTGTATGAAATAGCCATATACGACATATAAACAAATCTGAGTGGCTGTATTCCAATAAAACAGTATTTACCAAAATACCCAAATTTGGCCTGTGGATCATAGTTTGCCAATCCCTGAAGTAGAGTAGCATTTCAGAATTTTACAGGACAAAGTTATTGAGACTGTCAGGGGTTATTTTGAGTGAAGTTTAAGAAAACCATACAAAGTTAATGTAAGCTCTAATAGAATGATTGCAAAGTTAAGAATTTTAATGCCCAGAAGTCAGAAAATGATGGGTCATTGCAACCATGGTATTACCTTGACAGAAGAACTTTCCAGTTGCAGCTCTTTTTTTGTTTGTTTGTTTCTGATTTCCTCTCCTCTCCTGAACAGAATGGAGGAGCTGGGAGGAGCTGGATAAAGCTAGATGGTGGCTGAGGTACAACTTCAATGGGTATACGGTCAGCAAGGGCTCACCCCGATCCCTCCAGAGGATGGCTCCTAGCGGTAGAAGCAGGAGCCTGACCTTGGACTTGCCACAATGAACAGTACCTCAGGCTGGGTCAAAATGGAACGGGACCACCGTCTCATACCACTTTTGCCTTTAATTTGTACTGCAAGTATACTTTCTAGAAAGGAGCTCCCAGCATGCCACTTGCTCTTCACTTCAAGTCTGTGAAGTAGTCTCAGAACAGGATAGCATCTGCATTTGATGAAAGAGGAAGTGGAAGTGGAGCCTAAGAGATACGCTAGGGGCGGCTCCCTGGACCAGAGGGGAATTGAGCCCCGTCTCTGACTCCTGGGCCAAAGGACCCTGCTGCCCCTCCTGGAGTGGGTAAAGAATGGAGCACTCACCCACCCAGAAATGTTTTTTCCTTGTTGGGCCTTGAGTTCCCTCGGTAGAACTTATTGAATGACCGTATTATGATGTTAATGCTTCTTATCTAAGGCTGTAAATGTAACCAGCCTGAGGTCATGCTGATGCAGGAAGCTGAGGTCTGAATTAGATGACATTTGACTGTGTTCAAGTGCACAGTTTTTTCTTAAGCATCAAAGAATAAACAGCCTGGGTAACCTTGGAAATGTCAAGGAGATAAGAGTAAGATTTTGTAATGCAGTAGGGATGGTGGAGGCGCGACTAAGATTTCACTGGAGGGGTCACTCCATGCTTGGCCTCTAGAAGGCTGGCTCACTGAGCAAGAGGGACTCTGTCTATCAATTTGATGAGAGAGTTTGGTAAGGAAAGAATTTTTAAAATCACGAATTCTTATGCACTTATTTGGTAATATGCAAGACACTAGACTAGGTTTTGGGGTTGCGGCCCTGAGCACGATACATAAAGCCCTTCACCTCAGATTCTTAGTGGGACTGTGCTCAGAAGAGACTGATTCTATGCACCTAATTGATTGTGGAAAAACCACAAATCCTTTTATAATTGTACCAGTTTTGCTTCTTTTAGAAGTGTAAGCCTTATCCAAAAATGCTTATGTGTGTCATTACCCTTTTGTTGACAAAGCACTCGATTATATCAGGTTGCTGCTTGATTCTCACCAACCACCCCGGGAGGGAGGTGAAGGGATCCTTGCCCCCATTACCTGCACAGGTGAGGAAATTAAGACTTCAGAGACTTCGATGTGATGACCCTGATTCTTGATTTGCCTGGGCCAGCATCCTGTTTAACTCTCACAACTGCCCTGTTTTGGATGAAAATGACATTGTAGGCCTACATTTAAAGGACTGGCTTAAGTAAGTGAAGGGCTCAGTCTCTGAACTCAGACCTTTGATAATCAAACTGTTTTTTCTTTCTACTACAGCAAAAAAATGTGGCACTTGGTTCAGACAAAATTTGATTGAGCCACACAATGGAAGATAAATTTCACATCTCCTCATCTCTGTTCCAAATTAAAACTTGACTTAAGTGTTACTGGATATAAGAAAGGAGAGATTGGGGCTGACACAGTGGTTAGTTAATAAAGTCAAATGGCTGGGCTCCTGGCACAAAGACTTTTGGGGGTCCTGTGGTCCCTGTGTTGATTACTGAGCGTTGATAGTCTGCTTGACTTGTGATTTTGCTGAGGGTTGGGTTTGGGTGCGATGGGCTGCTTAGCTGGAGATCTGGACCGTGTCCTGAGTTTAACCCTTCCAATTCTCTGCTAGTCATTAGCTACACGTTTTGGGAAGAGCGTCTGCTGGAATGGCCTTCTTCAATTTGGGGGCATGGGAGTAGGCATCTCGTTAATATGCAGTGTTTCTAACCGTTGGACACCTAATTTGCTGTGCTTGTCAGAGTCTGATAGAGACTCTCGTACAGATTATCCAGCCTAGGATGAGCAGTAGTTGGCATTCCAGCCCTACCACGCTGTCAGTTCTGATGGCAGAGCATGGTGGGGTGAAACCTCAGGCATCTGCCACTGAGAGGTAGTTGTGTGGCTTATAGAGGACCTGGGCTCTAGTCTTTTGGTGAAACTCCCAGGGAGCTATAGTCTGATGGCCCTGGCAGTAGGCCTGTGGCTCGTCAGGGTGCATGACTCACTCTATGAGTGGAAGCCTGCAAAGACAGAGGCTCCTTGGAGGAAGGCCCAGCTTAGCAGTGTTGGAGCCACAGTATCCAGCACAGCGCTGATGGAATAGGCACTTGCTACACATTTGTTGAGTAGAGCAAACAAGTGTGAATCCCACCTCTGTGGTCGATTACCTGCACTGCCTTGGATGGGTCACTTTGTAAAGTCGGGATGGTGACGAACCCCACCTCAAGAGATGAAGTTGTGATGCAATGTGTACTGTAGGCACTGCCTGTATTGCTACTTTTTAGCGATGCCTAGAACTGGTTAATGTCTAAAATGTATAGTGTCAGTGCTCTTCACTGACATACATCTGATCAATAAATTAAGTCATCTAAAAGGCAAGGCTCTTTTCCATTACTCGCCATTATTTCCGTTATTCCATTATGCCATTATTATTATCCAATCAGCTGAAATAGATTTTATTTTAGGTCCAGCAGACATGTTTTGAGCGCCTGCTGTGTGCCCGCCCCTGTTCTAGGGGCAGGAAATACAACAGTGCATGAAGCAGGTAAAGCCCCTGCTGTCTGTGGAGCTTCATTCTGGTGCAGATAAGCCAGAGAATGTCGGATGTGATATATCCTTAAAGTAATAAAACAGGGTAATTGTGTCATGGGAGGCAAGAATGGCTGGGGACGGGGGTGCTGTTTTAAATTGGTGTGTAACATTGGAACCAAGACAAGAGGAAAAGAGCCAGCCACGTGCACAGCATCTCTGGCAGAGGAACAGACAAGAGCCAAGGCCTTGAGGCAGGACTAGCTTGAGATGCTCAGAGGAAGGTAGTAGGATGAGAGGTAGGCAGGGCCCAGGTTGTATAAACTGTTATGGCCTTGTGCAGGGAGTTGGGATTTTATTCTAAAGGGGATGGAGGGGCGCCTGGGTGGCTCAGTCGGTTAAGCGGCCGACTTCGGCTCAGGTCATGATCTCGCGGTCCGTGAGTTCGAGCCCCGCGTCAGGCTCTGTGCTGACAGCTCAGAGCCTGGAGCCTGTTTCAGATTCTGTGTCTCCTTCTCTCTGACCCTCCCCCGTTCATGCTCTGTCTCTCTCTGTCTCAAAAATAAATAAACGTTAAAAAAAAAATTAAAAAAAAAATAAAGGGGATGGAAATTTTATTTAATTTATTTTAGAGGGAGAGAGAGAGTACCAGTCGGGGAGAGAGGCAGAGGGAGAGAGAAAATCTTAAGCAGGCACTACGCTCAGTGTGGAGCCCAACTTGGGCTCGATCCCAGGACCCTGGGATCATGACCTGAGCAGAAATGAAGAGTCAGATGTTCAGCTGACTGAGCCACTCAGATGCCCCGGGGGGGGGGGGGGGGGGGGGGTTGGAAGGTTTTAAGCAGGGAAATGACATATGATTTACATTTTAAATGGGCCATCTATTTGCCTGGTAGGACACTGGGCTTTTGTTGTGGTTTGACACCAGTTGGAAGCTATTGACATGGTCCCAGGAGAGGTGATGGTGGCTTAGAGTAGGGTGGTAAGGATGGAGAACAGTGGGCGGATCTAACAGGGGTAGGGCTGATGGCATTCACAGATTTGCGTTGGGGGCTGGGTGCAGTTAGTAAGAGGAGAAGAAACCAAGAGATATCTATATCTAGCTTTGGGATTTGAATAATCCAGGTAGATAATGGTGGAGAAGAACAAGTTGCAGGAAGGGAAATAAAGTGCTTGATTTTGGAATAATCTGAGGTGGGAGGGTGGAATGTGGGTAGAGTTACAGATAAGACAAGATTAGCCTTGAGTTTTATCACCTTCTATCAACTGTTGAATGTGGGTCATGTTTATAATGGAGATTCATTATACTATTTCTATTAGTTTTGTATATGTTTAAGTTTTCCATAATAATACAAAGGAAGAAACTTGGGGAGATAAAAGAGTTTTGTGTTGGATGTGTTGTTTGAAATGGAAATTGAAATCAGCAGTTGGGTATGTGAGTTTGGAGTTCACTGCTGGAAATAATAGGTTGTAAGCCATGTAGAGAGTGGGGGAAGAAGGCCTGGAACTCAGCCCTGGGGTGTGTCAACATTTAGAGGTGAAGCAGAAGAGGAAAGGGCCAGCGAGGCCTGAGGGAAATCAGCAGGGTGTTGGTGAACCCAGGAGAAAGTGTTTCAAAGGCGGAGTGGCCAACTGTGCTGAACTCTGCTGAGAGACATCACTGGATTTAGCAAAATGGATGGTTGGTGACCAGAATGACTGGTAATACATTGCTGAGAGTGAAAGCCTGACTAGACTGTGCTGAAGAGAGAATGGGAGATAAGAAATTGGAGCCAGGGCCATGTATAATTTTTGAAAATGTTTTATGTGAATAGGAACAGATCAATGACGAGACAGTTGGATTAAGGGAGAGGATTGTTTTGTTTATATTTTGAGAAGCAGCAAAGCACAGTGGCCAGGTGTCTGGATTTGAATCTCTGTTTTGCCACTTACGAGCCCTGGGACCTCAGTTTTCTCGTATGTAGAATGGGAATGATGATAATAATACCTGCTTACTAGGGTTGTTGTGAAGAATGAATGAATGAGTGTATGTGAAGTGCCTGGCAGATGGTAAGTTACACACAGGTGTTTGCAGCTGATGTGAGGTGGAAGATTCGAGTGCTCGCGTGTGTCTAACAGAGAGGGCCAAAGGGGGTGATGTATGCTGGAGAAGGCAGAGAGGAAACTCAGCCCAAGTGGACAGGGTAGCCTTTGGTGGGAGCAAGGAGAGTCCATTTGTCATGCCAGGACCTGGTGTTGACAGAAGTTGTCACTTGACAGAAATTTGTGATCTTTCCTTTTCAGCAAATCACTTCAGTAAAACTGCTTTCTTCTAGTTAGATTCCTATTGATCAGATTGGTTTTCTGCCACAATTTAAGTAATTTCTCTGGACCTTGATCTCCTCATGTGTGAAGTGATGTACTATTTTTTTCATGTTTATTTATTTTGAGAAAGAGAAAGACAGAATCCCAAGCAGGCTGCATGCTGTCAGGACAAGGTCTGACATGGGGCTCAGTCTCATGAACCTGTGAGATCATGACCTGAGCTGAAATCAAGAGTCGGACGCTTAACCAACTGAGCCACCCAGACACCCCAAAATGATGTTCTATTTTGAATAATGACTGAATTTTCCTTTGACTCTGAAATTCTCTATGCGCTAACTGTATTTTTGTTTAAAGTTATCTCTAATCCTGGCTTTGTCTAAATTTTTAAGCCAGCAAACGAATGAATGGGAGTAAACAGAGGAAGCCAGTCAGGTTTCCCACAGAAAGACCTATTTCCTGCGCAGAGACTTTTGCAGCAGCAATAACATTAAAATATCCTACATTAAACCAGTTTTTAAAATCAGTATGATGGAATTTCCTTTTAGATGCTGACCCCGTCAAACCATTAAAAATGTGTGCTAGTAAAAGTTGGCAAATGCATTGTTATTTTATTGAACAGTAGAAGAGTCTAAATATTATTTTATGGAAAACTTCATTTCCTGCCATGTGTTTTAACTTAGGATATGGCTAGTTGAGCCGTTAGTTGTGAAACCTTTTGATCCATTAAGCATGAGAACAAGTACAAATGTTAAAACATATAGTTTCCCCATCATGTTTTGCTTATTCATAAAAGTAGAGAAAGCGGTATATAACACAGGCCATGATTATAGTCCTTAATTATATGAAACTAGCTTCAGAGTAAAATAAAGATGTGGCTTTCAAAAAGATATTGCTAATGTTTTTAATCTGCATTACTAGAAATCTTTATAAAGTACGTGGATTCGCATTAGTTGAATAAAATAAAGTGTTAATAGGAAGGCACATCTTTAAAAAATCACGAATCGTGCAACGTATTTTGTGTGACCAGATACAGCAGTTTTGCCCAGATTATTAGGACTAATAGCAACAGGTGTATTACTGTTTGTATTAATTGCAACAGACATAAAGCATCTGGGAACATTTTTGGTCATAGAGACTATCTACATGAAAACAGGACCTTTCAGTAGAAAGTATAACTTCTTTCCTTTCTTCACTGAATTTTATATTTGAACATTAGCAAGTTAGTGGTGATTTCATTTTGTACATTCTAGCATTTGACTGTGAGGCGTGCTCACCTTGCAGCTGAGATTCAGTACACACCCCCCTGCCTCCACCCTTGATTATGAATGTTGGTTTCCCTGCCACCAGGTGACTGTTTAGGGTGTGTTTCAAGCTTATACATGTCTAGTTTTACCAGTGAATCTGATAGATGCCAGTTAAACGGAAAGAATCTAGCTCTTGGCTATGTTTTTACAGATTATAATATTAAAAGAAAATAATGTTTATAAAATAAACATTTTTTTGGTAAATCTGAAAAAAAAAATGAGCATAATACTGTAATGGGGAGTCCTGTGGTGATTCCTAATAGTTGTTTTTGTAATAAGATATTTAAAATTGTGTGGCAAAGGAAGATTCCTTGTTCTAGTGAAGAAATCCCTGTCTTCCCTTACTTCTCTCACAGTTTTAAACATGAATCCCGATTTTCTATAGTGGTTACCCCTGCCCCCTTCGTCCCTTTTCTTTTTAAACAACAAAAGGCCCCTGAACTTCTACTAGTTTTTGTTCAGGAAACCAATTTTAAGTGACTTTAAGTTAGAGTTTTCATGTATTCTGCAAATAGTTGCTGAGTCTTACTGTGTGTTGGGCCCTGTGCTTGATCTAGGGAGTATCAGGTATAGATTCTACCTTACACCTGACCTCAGGAGGCTTGTGGTCTTGTGGAAGACCACGTGTTCTTCCACACGTGTGGAAGAGACGTGTTCATGAGTTCTTACAGTTACATCAATATGTGCAAAGTGTGATAAGAAGATGGAAACATTTTATTGGTAGAGTTGAGAGGCTGGGGAAAAGCAGGAAAACCTCAGACAGGGGTTAGGCTTTGAGCAGGGCCTGGAAAGGTGGGCAGGAGGTTGACAGAGGTGAGAGGTGCCTACCCAATGACTCAGGCAGGCTTTGGGGAGGCAGGCAAATGTCACGCGCCTTTGGGGACCAGCGAATTATCCAGTTTGGCTGGTAAACACTAGCATAGGGATAGAGGAGGGCTTAAGCTACAAAGACCTAGCACTTTTTTTTTTTTTTGAGTTGAGTATTAGCCCCTGAAGGTTTTTGAGATGGAGAATAACTTGGTGAGGTCAGAATATTAGCAGTATTTACCTGTTGGCTGCTTTGAGAGAGACAGGAAGGAGTCTAAGGCAGCAGTTCTCGTGAGAAGAAATTCTTGGCTGAGGATGCTGGTGGGTGAGCACAGGGAGGAAAAGACATGAGCTGAATTCATGGAACTTGTTCATGGTATGGACAGAACGCCTAGAAGAGACTCAAAGATTCTGTGTGTGTGTGTGTGTGTGTGTGTGTGTGTGTGTATGCATATGTGTGTACCAGTTGAAAATGGATTTGACTCTCTTGCATCCAAGATGAGCCCTGACTAGGAATCCTGATGATGGAAAGCAGCCATTCTGTAGGGTGCCCTGAGGGCAGAAGCCGCTTTCTCCATCTGCCTCTTCACTGCCAGGCAGCACATGCTCAAGAAATGCCTGTAGAAGGGATGAATATTGTAGATTTAGTTGGACACATAAGTGAGTTTACCCTTGGGATGGGACTAACAAGTGATGAAGGGCCAAGCACAGCTAGGTTTGAAGCCAGACTCGGCCACTCCTGACTGATCCTGAGCAAGCTGCTACACCTTTCTGTTTCCTTGTGTACAGAATAGAGGGTAAGAACACCATCTGTTGGGATATAATATGATTATTCATATTGACTGAATGAATTGGTGTACATGAGACATCTAAGCCTGTACCTGGAATACATCTGAGATAAATGCCCCTCAGACATTGGCTGCTGTTACTCACAGGGAGTGTAGATGTGGGCCTGATTGCCAGCAAAGTAATGAGGAGTTGGGCTGGGGGTTAGTAGCTTTGGGAATGCCTGACAGCCTTGGCCGAGAGATAGGAGAGGGGTTGGGAGTGAGGCAGTTTAGACAGAGTGCCCAGTGGGGAAGGGCAAGGAAGAACGGTAAAGGAGCAAGGACCGGGTTGGAGAGGCAGGAGGGGACCCTGTAGAAGAGTTCAATGTCAGCTATCCCAGGCAGAAGAATGTTTCAGGATGGAAGGGAAGTAAAAAGTATCAAAATCAGGGGCGTCTGGGTGGCTCAGGTCATGATCTCGTGGTTCACCAGTTCGAGCCCCGCATCGGGCTTTCTGCTGACAGCTCTGAGGCTGGAGCCTGCCTCACACTCTGTGTCTCCCTCTCTCTCTGTCCCTCCCCCACTCATACTCTGTCTCTCTCTCTCTCTCAAAAATAAGTAGCACATTAAAAAAAAAAAATTTAAAAAGTGTCAAAATCATAGAGCTCAGAGAGGGCAAGAACTGAGCCTGGACATTTGAGTTCATTTGTTCAGGCAGACATCATTAGAAGCCGTTGCTAGAGAACAGAAGCTGAGTTACCTGTGTTTACCGAGCGTCTCAGAAGATTCTGTCAGATAAGGAAGTATCAGAGGCAGAGATTAAAGGCCAAATTTCTAAAGTTGCTTGAAGACAATATGGCTTTTTTAAAGCTTATTTATTTTGAGAGAGAGAGAGAGAGAGAGAGAGAGAGACAGTGAGCTGTGGGGCCTGAACCCACAAACCATGAGATCATGACCCACTCTGAAATCAAGAGTCGGATGCTTAACTGACTTAGCCACCCAAGTGCCCCCACTATGGCTTTTTAAGTTTGTTCTAGCAAATGGCTAGGACGGGGTACAAAGGCCACTGTACTTCACAGGTTCTTCTCGTCCTCTATGAGAATAGGCCCCCTGGGGGTGTGCAGTGCTCATTCTGCAAGGTCCTACATGGAAAGCACTGGTATGGTGGCATATATAACAATAATAAGAGAATAAAATGTAATGTATAATGTAATAAATAAATACTAGTAAGCTAATTACAATGAATGCCGTGAGATACGTTGTAACAGACACTTAATGAGTACTTATTATGAACCAGCAGCATTATAAGTGCTTTGCACGTATGATCTCATTTAATCACCAGCAGCTCTGAGGTACAGGTGTTGTTGACCTTATTTTATAACCGAGAGGGGCTGGGTAATGTGCACAGGGTCACATGGTTGGTAAGTGCGTGCTGGGGCCGGGATTACACACCCGGCAGTGTGGTTACAGAGCATGTGCTGTTAGCAGCCACACTAGGCTGCTTCCTTTTATTTTGGAAGGCAGATGGCGTTAGGTGTCCTGCCTGATGAACAGGAGGTCTAGAAAGAGGAACTGTGGCCCTGAAGGAAGGGGCTGGCGGGAGTGGGGGAGCGCTGGTTCGGAGAGGATGGGCAAGACTAGGATCAGAAACTCAGGGAGATGGTCAGTGTGGAAACTGACCTACTTGCTCTCAGGGAGGGGAGAAGGAGGACTGGCAAAAATCCAGAGGAAGAGAGGCAAGAGATTTTATGGGAGCAGGAGAAAGATAAGACATTTTCAGAGATATTTTGAGTTGGTGAGGGAGACCACCATCCATCTGGAGAATTTTGCAGTGGGTTTTTAAGAATTGCTTCCCACTGGTAATTTGATTAAACCTAGTCCTATGGGAGAAAGGGGTTGAGGGGGAGCAGTGTTAGGGTGTGAGGTTCATTGATTGACCTTGACAGCTTTCCAAGGCACCCTTTAGTGGAGCCGTGAAACTAACACCATCCAAGGAGAATGACTGTATTTTGGTCACCTGCTACTGCTTTGATTTGCTTCCAGAAGTGGAGTTGAATGGCAGTAGGAGGTTGAGGAAAGAGTCATGTTGTCTTTTTTGTGACAAGATGTTCTGAAGATGTCATGTGAAGATGTCTCAGATTTCAGGAGGAAGAAAAACCCAAAGGTGGAAGAAACAAAGAATGAAGGAAGCAGAGGCATTTTGAACTCGAGAGCTGCTGAGGTGTGGATGACACTGAGGAGTGCCTGGCTCAGACCTTACAATTTTCTAGAAACCAGATATGTCGTTTAGGATAGTGCTTCTCAAACTATCTGTAGCGAGGAGCTATTTTTGATATTGTTCTAAAGCTGTGGACTGTTTATATTTTGGCAAATATCAACAGTGAATTAGAAAAAATAAATTACAAATCATAGGGAATACAAACCCAATTTGTTGTCTATTATTAGATTCAACAGACTCTGTGAAATTGCTAAAAATAAGTTGCTAAGTGCTTCTAATTTCTGAAATTAGCTTGTCATGGACTTCTTACAGGCTCAGAACAAACATAGGCTCGTAGCTGACAGTGGGTTTCACTTTGTGTATGTTGTCTGACCGAGAATTTAGACACCAGGCAGATGGTTCACAGGGTTCCAGTTCCCCAAGCTCTTTCCAGATTATCCAGCCTGGTGCATGGAATATACTAGACACTCAACAAGTAAACACTTGTTAAACAGCCCCTTTAAGAGATGATTTTGAAATGTGTGGGTGGCTCAGTCGGTTAAGCACCTGACTTCAGTTCAGGTCATGATCTCGCAGTTTGCAAGTTCAAGCCCTGCATTGGCCTCTGTGTTATTAGTGCAGAGCCTGCTTCGGATCCTGTGTCTCCCTCTCTCTTTGCCTCTCCCCCACTCTCTCTCAAAAATAAACATTAAAAAAAAATTTTTTTTTAACATTTATGTATTTTTGAGACAGAGAGAGAGCATGAACAGGGGAGGGTCAGAGAAAGAGGGAGACACAGAATCTGAAACAGGCTCCAGGCTCTGAGCTGTCAGCACAGAGCCCGATGCGGGGCTCGAACCCACGGACCGCGAGATCCGTATTCTGCTGAATTTGTGGGGCCCCTGGGTGGCTCAGTCGGTCAAGCTCCCACCTCTTGATTTCAGCTCAGGTCATGATCTCAGGGTTGTGAGATCGAGCCCTGTGTCAGGCTCAGCTTGGAGTGTGGAACCTGCTTGGGATTCTCTCTCTGTCCCCCTCTCTCTCTGCTCCTCCCCTGCTGTGTCCTCTCTCTGTCTCAAAATAATAAACTTAAAAAAAAAAAAAGCTGATTTTTATATGCAGTATAAAATTTGAATAGTTTGAATGCAAGTCTTTCAAAAATAAGGTAACTAAAATTTGTTGATCTGGTGGTAGGCAGCATTTTAAAGCAAAGTGCTCCTTCCCTTGTTTTGCAGTTTACAAAAAGCACATCTTTGTAGATTTCAAGAAACCTTAGTTACCAGAAAGCCATGGTTTGTTCCTCACGTGTGTACGCACTAACCTCAGCCACAGTTCATCTTTTGTCTCTAGGTCGTGTCAGCCGCTAAGGTTTGTGGGGCTGCTGCTGAGTCGCCATCAGTGAAAAGGCTCCACCTGCTTGTTGCTGATAAAGATTTTTCTTTTAAAGCTGGCCAGTGGTAAGTGGCTTCTCTCTTTCCTTGGTGTTTTGTGTTCAAGGAGTTGCCATCAAATAGCAGGGCTTAGTTTTTCTTCTGGAAAGGACTACATTGGCTGGCTGTTTCTCCTGAGCAGTAGGAATTCTAGACCATCCCCGTTCAAGGGGAGCCTCCTTTTGGCATGGAGAGAGAATCTGATTCATTTCCTTGCCTCGGATCTCACCTTGGTTTTGAGCCCTTGACCTTCTCAGTCATGTATGAAAATTGCTGCCTTGAGTTTTGTAGATTGAAACAAAGCAGTTAGTTCTGAGCCAGGGACCTGACATCTCTGATAATTATGCTCTTCAGGAATGGTCGCTATAATAGAATGCACTGGAATAATCTAATCTCCTTGAGTTATTTGTTGCTGGAGATTGATACATTTTAAAAATTTAGCCTTTGTGTCAAATACAGAGTAAACACAGCAGTCTGAAAAGGAGAATACCCAGTTATGTCACAGAGCTGACCACCTTCTTGACTGAATTCCCGTATCACTTGTCTGAGTTGAGTTTAAGTATTTTGCTGAATTTATTACCAGGATCCCCCAGCCAGGCCCAGCCTGCATCACACTCCTGACTCTGTCCGATTTGACACCAAGGACCAGTCAGAATACAGACAGGGTGGACAGCCCAGCTGTCCCACCGTTCCTGTGAATGGCCTCCCTGAGTTGCAATTCAAGTTGAATTGTAAATAAAGCAACTTGTATTTCCTTAGGAAAGGTGTGTTTGGGTGTATGTTTCCTTTATTTAAATAAAGCATTCATTTCTAAGTGAATTTCTGGCATGTCAATCTTGGTAGTCTTTCTTAGGAGTCACTTGACTAATTTTGGCAGTCCATCTGGAAATGTGGTTTTGTTAGAAGGAGGATGTGTGATAATAGCAAGTGTGCTAATAGCAAGAGTTAGCAGTCTTGTGTTCATAGTTTGCCTTTGAATTTAGAACTAGAAAACAAGATGCTGATTGCCATAATTTGCGTTTGTGAGGCAATTTACTGCAATCTTAGCACATGTTCGGTGATGCATATTAAATGCATTTGGGCTGTTTTAGGGGGGCGGGCAACATTTTTACCCTTCAAAAATAGTTAAGCAGTTATTACATTGAAAAGTGGAGACTTTAATTGTGATGATCTGTCTTTCCATATTCCCCTTTCCGTGGAAGTGTTTGGGTCCTGCGCACAGCATTGTCTCTGTGTCTTCAACATCGAATTGCACCAAGACTCCCGATTAGAGAAGCCTGTGTGTTGGTTTGTAATGCTGCGACCTTGATGTACCTGCACATGTATTAGCACTTGCAACTGTAGTCACCTGATAAGAAAAATACCATCATTCCCTAGTGATATGTGTAGAAATAGGATTCCCTTGTGATCCTCAAGATAAAATCTTTCAAGTTTGGTGTTCTATGTCCCATACCAATGAATGGATTTGGTAATCTCACTGATGTCAGAATTGGTTTTATAATGTGCCCAGACAGACTCCTGTTTCAGAGGACAGACATAGGGGTGGTCATCTCCGACTATTTAGTATTGATCTTTCCCTGTCATGGGGCCATCAGCACTCATTCCCATCATCTGAACCTTAGATTGCTCGCTTGGGGCATCCAGGTGGCTCAGTCGGTTGAGCGTCCGACTTCGGCCCAGGTCATGATCTTATAGTTTGTGAGTTCGAGCCCCGTGTCAGGCTCTGGGCTGATAGCTCAGACCCTGGAGCCTGCTTTGGATTCTGTGTCTCCCTCTCTCTCTGCCCCTCCCCGCCTCGCACTCTCTCTCTCAAAAATAAATAAACATTAAAAACAATTAAAAAATAAAATAAAACATTTCTCCCTTACTACTGACTTACTGTATGGTTCTGGAGGTTGTAAATTTCTTTGGATATTTTATTTCTTGGTTACAGAATGGCCATTTGCTTAGGTTGGTGATGCCTGTGTCTTCGGTGCTGTTGCTGGGATGGCATGTGCTCTGTGCTCTCTTAGATCAGCAGCTTGGTAGTAACCTCCATGTGGCATTTTGGGGAAGAGGGCAAGGATCTAGGAGAGAGGGAGTGTGGGCGTGGCTGCCATGCAGTCTGTGAAGTTACGATTATCCGAGTGGAGTACTGCTAGAGATAAGGTAGAGGATTGCCCCTGGGCTTATCTTTGGGGTCAGAGATTGGGTCACGATGGATCCCACGTCTCTGAATTCTTGACCACTGGCCTCCTCTGATGCCTGCCAAACAGGGACGCTCTAGACCTGCCTTTAAATAAATAAATGAATGCTCTGGAGCTTTGGGCACAGGTCTCCAGGTAGACACTTTAATGTAGACCAGAGATCAGCCGCTGGGGCTCTTCTGTGCTACACTGTGTTCTTGTTGGACCTTCCAGAGGGGACTAATTCCTTTTGGGAAACCAGTTCCAAGAACTCAAGTAATCCAATCTAAAGAGAAGGGCCAAAAGAGGGCACTCCCTCAAAACCACTGCTCACCGGAGCAGGACTAAACCTTTTCGGCTTCTGTCTATAGTAGATCTACTGCCTAGTAGCTAGGTGAGTCCCATTCTTGACCTTCTTAAAAGTCCTCCTTCCTGATGGTAGAAAGATGGGGATTCTCTCTTGGGGCTGGAGTGTGCCACCAACGGTCTCCGTGTCACGTGTGAGTGCCTGAAGTTGGCAGAGTCAGTGTTCCTTGTGGCACTCACTGCTGTGGGCCGGGTCCGTCCTCTGAGGGAGGCTGTATCGCAGCGTCACATGCCTACTGCTCTGGAGACCACGTGATTCACATGCTGGCTTTTCTAGCTCTGTGATGTGGGTAGTTCCTTCTTTCTCTGGGCTTCAGTTTCCATGTCTTTAAAGAGGGAATAGTAATATTCCTATGTCTTGGGATATGTCAGGTATTTAATACAATGCCTCATGTTTAACTTTATTAGTTTGTTTTTGCTTTTTGTTATAGCCAGTGTTTCAGTCAGTTAGATTATCTATCTGTGTTGGTGAGGCCCAGGGGACAGATTCCAATTCTTTGTTCCCTGGCTGGTTTCCCTGCTGTTGTTCGATAGAGCAGCAGGCCAAGTAGGAGTAGGTAAGTGTGCATCTCCACTATGATGATGCCCCTCCTGCCACAGTCAGTACTCATTCCACGCTTGGGCTTGCAAGGACCAAGGGAAAGCAAGGCCAAAGCATTTTAGGAAAGAGAAAGGTGTCTGTGACTTCATATAAGGTAACAAAAGTTTTCATGCTTGAAAGTGACTAAGTGAAGGACACGGACACCAAGAAGAAACAGATGAGAGGAGTGAGGTTAGAGAAATAAGACTACACCCCACCCCTCTAGCAGGGCTGCTGCCTTGTAGACAGTATAGAACCTAAATGGCAGTGTTTGGCAGCCCTGACTCTTACATGACCACACATAGAAAGTGCTCCATTCCTTGGTGTCATTGTTCAGACTGTGTCTTTGCCCACGCTTGTCTGGTGAGTGCTGTGTGTCTTTTAAGACTCCTCTGAAGTCTTTGTTAATCCCTCCACCCCTGGTAGAATTGACTACTTCTTCCGTTACGCGCCCCCACCCCCACCCCCCGCCAAACAGTTTTAAAAAATAAAATAGTGGCTTTATTAGTATTTTCCTGATAAAAACAAGATCACGTATGTTGGAACTAAGAAGAAATCTATGCTAAGTGCAGGTACTTCCAGAGAGGCCTTAAATGACGAGCATTTTATCTCTCCCAAGCAGATTTTCTCATAGCCCATGTAATTATGTTTATCTGTTGATTTTCCTCCCATTAGGGTGAGTTTATTGAGGGCAGGAATCAAGACATACTTGCATCTTTACATCCAACACTGGCCACAGTGCCTGTACATGGTAAGCAGGTGCTGTCTGTGGTGTTTGCACAAGGGATGAGGGAGGGGCTCCAAGTACTCAAGCTGAGGACTAAAGAGTTTTAGGACCTCATGGTGAAGCATTGACATTTGGTCACAGTTTGCGTGCCAGGTATGTGCAGGGCACTGGGGCTGCACCTGTGGGCAGGACAGGGCTTCCTGGTGTGTCACAGTTGGATATGGACATGTGGCTTCACTACATAAAGAATTAGGCTCTTTCTCCCAGTTCTTCTATACTTGCTCATATAGAGTAGAGTAGGTGCCTCAACTCTTGGCTTCAAGAATGCTAATCTTGGAAAGGGCGTGTTTTATGAAATAATGTATTGTGCATATTCTCTTAAATCCGTTCAGATAAAGTTTTTATGTCATTTGAATTCTATAGTATTTAATGAAGGAGTCCCTTTTTAAAAAGATTGGTTTCCAAAGTTACTAGAGGATTCCCTGTCATTCATCTGAGAGAATGGTCTGTATCAACATCGAGCAGCAGAGGGCGCTGTAGTTCAGGAGATGAAGCAGCAAACCTAGCTCATTGATTTACTTATTGTTTTGAACATGGAAGCTGTGGAGATAACTATTAAACCTCTTCTCTGAAAGCAAGCAACAACTGTATTAATAAATATTAACTACAATCTTTAGATTTATATCTTGCCTGAAATGAAGAGGAAATAAAAGTATTGATGGGAAAGAATCAAGTGAATAGAGAAAAAAATAGGCTAGGGACTTTTTCTGGAGCACTTCCAATCCAGTACTGGTTTTTAACGATTATAAAAAATGTCCGGATATTTAAGGCCAGAGATCAGAAGAGAACATATTTTAAGGTCATAGATCATATCAGTAGAGAACATAGTGTACCTTTCATGTAAGCCTACTGGTAGGAAAATAACTGGGGGAATAATGCTACTTTTGCTCTTTGAGGGCTGAGAAACTTCTAGATTAGATGTTTGTTTTCTAGACATTGGGATGCGAATTTTTTTTTGGTTCCAGGTTCTAAGAAATTTTTCTTTCCTTGGTATGTAACTAGCTTTGTTGTATTGCCTAGAAGCCTCACCAAAAAAGGTTTTCTATGGCATAGAAGTATCTAAGGCTTAAAACTTGGAAGAGTTCTAGACTATAGCAGTATGGTTAGAAGAAAAGACAACATAAGATTTTTGGAACTTAGAAGGTCACATCAGCATTTTAATTTGTCAAATGCCAGTGAAAGAATTTTTGTTGCTCTTTTTTTTTTTTTTTAACACTTTTAAAAAACTGGCTTATTGGGATATACTCTACATATCATAAAATTCACCCATTTAAAGTATACAATTCAGAGGTACCTGGGTGTTTCAGTTGGTTAAATGTCCGACTCTTGATTTTGGCTCAGATCATGATCTCACGGTTTGTGAGATCGAGTCCCACTTTGGGTTTGGCATTGACAGTGCGGAGCCTGCTTAGGATTCTGTCTTTTCTCTCCTTCTGCCCTTCTGCTACTTGCATGTGCACGTGCTAGCTCTCTCTCTCTCTCTCTCTCTCTCTCTCTCAAGATGAATAAACTTAAAAAAAGTACTCTTTAAAGTGTACAATTCAGTGGTTTGTACTACATTCACAGAACTGTGCAGCCATCAACAGAACAAAATTTTACAACATTCTCATCATCCCCAAAAGAAACCCTATACTGCTTATCATTCACTCCCCATCCTCACCTGCTTAACTGCTCTACTTTCTGTCTTTATGGATTTGCCAGTCTGGGTATTTCATATCAATGGAATTATACAATAGGTGGTCTTTTTGGTGGCTGGCTTCTTTCTCTTAACACGATTTTAATGTTCATCTATGTTGTGGCATGTCTCAGTGCTTCATTCTCTTGTGGATGTACCTCATTTTGTTTATACATTCATCAATTGATGAAAATTCAGATTGTTTTCCCTTTTAGGCTATTACCAGTAATGCTGCCATGCATATTCATGTGCATGTTTTTGATTGGGCATATATTTTCATTTCTTGTGGGTATTTAAGAGTGGAGTTGTTGGTCATATGGTAACTCTGACATTTTGAGTCACTGCCAAAGTGTTTTCCAAAGTGGCTGCACGACATTACGTCCCCACCAGTAGTGTGTAAGGGTCCCAGTTTCTCAGGATCCTCTCTAATACTATTGTCTTTCTGATTAGCCATCGATCCGAGTGAGTGTGAAGTGATAGCTCTTGTGATTTTGATTTGCATTTTCCTAATAACTAATGATGCTGAGCATCTTTTTATGTGCTTATTTGCCATTTATGTATTTGCTTTGGAGAAATGTTATACCAATCCTTTGCCCATTTTTAAGAGTTCTTTATGTGTTCTGTGTCAAAGTCCCTTATCAGACATATGATTTAAAAATATTTTCTCCCATTCTGTGTTGTCCTTTAACTTGATAGTATCATTTGTAGCACAAAGTATTTAATTTTGTTGCAGTCTAGTTTCATCATTTTTTCTTTAAAATGTTTGGTATCGTATCTTAGTAACCATTGCCACAAAGAGTTATTCCTCTGTAAGTCTTCTAAGAGTTTATAATTTTTGCTCTTACCTTTAAGCCTGTGACCCATTTTGAGTTAATTTTTGTATATGGTGTGAGGTAGGGGTCCAGCTTCATTTTCTTTACATGTGGATATCCAGTTGTTCCAGCACCAATCATTTAAAAGATGATTCTTTTGCCATTGAATTGTGTTGATCTCTTGTCAAAAGTGAGTTGACCGTATATTTAAGAGTTCACTTCTAGACTTTCAATTCTTTACCATTGATCTATGTACCTGTCCTTATGCCGGTACTACAGTATCTTCATTTCTGTAACTTAATAGTAAATTTTGAAATCAGAAGGTGTGAGTCCTCCAAATTTGTACTTCTTTTTCCAGATTGTTTTGATGATTCTGGATTCCTTGAATTTCCATACTAATTTTATGATTAACTTGCCAATTTCTGCAAAGAAACCAGCTGGGGTTTTTGATAGGTATTGCACACACTGAATCTGTAGATCAATTTGGAGAGTATTGCCATCTTAACATTATCGAGTCTTCCAATCCATGAATGTTAGATGTCTTCTTATATTTATATATTCTTTGAATTTTCCCCATAATGTTTTGTAGTGCAATGGTGTGCAATGCTTACACTTTTTTTGTTAAATTTATTCCCAGTTGTTTTATTCTTTTTTATGCTATTATAAATAGAATTGTTTTTCTTAAAAAAATTTTTTAATGTTTATTTATTTTTGAGAAAGAGAGAGAGCGTGAGTGGGGTAGGGACAGAGAGAGAGGGAGACACAGAATCTGAAATAGGCTCCAGACTCTGAGCTGTCAGCACAGAGCCCGATGTGGGGCTTGAACTCACGAACCATGAAATCATGACCTGAGCCAAAGTCGGACACTTAACCAAATGAGCTCCCCAGGCGCCCCAGAATTATTTTTCTTAATTTCACATTTAGATTGCTAACTGCTAGTGTATGGAAATACAATTGATTTTTTTTTAATGCTTATTTTTGAGAGAGAGAGCATGTAAGGGCAGAGAGAGAGAGAGAATCCCAAGTAGTTTCCAGGTTGTCAGCGCAGAGCCTGATGCAGGGCTCCATCTCACGAACTATGAGATCATGACCTGAGCCGAAATTAAGATTCAGATGCTTAACAGACTGAGCCACCCAGGCACCCCTACAATTAATTTTTGCTAGTCTTGTATCCTGCAACATTATTTGAAGTTGCTTATTATAATACCTTTATAGTAGGTTCCTTAGGATTTTTTATATACAACATCATGCCATCTGTAGCTTCTTTATTTCATTTTCTTGCTTAATTGCCTTGGCTAGAATCTCTAGTACAATGTTGAAAAAAAGTGGTAAGAGCAAACATCCTTGTCTTGTTTCTGTTTTTAGAGGAGAAACTTTCAGCTTTTCAACGTGAAATGTTGGATATTTTGTAGATGTCCTTTATTAGATTGAGGAAGCTCCCATTTATTCCCAGTTTGTTGAATATTTTTATTATGTAAGTCTCTTGAATATTGTCAAATTCCTTTTCTGCATCTATTAAGATGGTACCTGGGTTTTTCAGATGTTAAACCAACCTAGTATTCCTGGGATTTTTGGGTCCATATTCACAAGGGATATTGATCTGTAGTTTCTTTTCTTGTTATATACCTTTGTCTGATTTGGGTAGCAGGGTAATATTAGCCTTATAGAATGAATTTGGAAGTGTTCTTTTCTGTTCTTTGGAAGAGTTTGTGAAAGATTAGTGTTCTTTAAATGTTTGGTAGAATTCACCCATTGTGCCATCTGGACCTATCCTTTTCTTTCTAGGAAGTTTTGAAATTACTAATTCAATTTATTTGCTTGTTAAGGGTCTGTTCAGATTTCCTGTTTCTTCTTGAGTCCAATTTGGGAGTTTCTGTCTTTCTAGGACTATACCCATTTCACCTAAGCTATCTAAATTTTTGTCATCCAGTTGTTCATAGAGTTCCTTTATATCTTTTTTATTTTTGTAAGGTTGGTGATGATGTCCTTTTTTCCATTCCTGGTTTTATTCATTTTATCTTTTCTCTTTTTTTTTCTTAATTAGCTAAAAGTTTGTCAGTTTTACTTACCTATTGCCCACTTTTAAAATTGCTTCAACAGAAAGAGTTTATTTCCTTTTTCTTTTTTTTTTAGGGTTGATTTCTTTATCCCAGGAGTCTCTGTGGTTGGTGGGTTCTCAATATGCTCCAGCCCCAGACTGCTAAAACAAGAGAGGATGATAGAATTGGCAGTGAAATATGCGAACCACCCCCCTGCTGTCTGGATTCACAATCAGGTGAGCAAACCTGTTTAAACTTGGAGATCTGGGCATCACTGCTTCCCACAAAGTTGGTGTTCAGCTCACTTCATGCACTTAAGAAACCTAGGCTTGAGTGAAAAGGGTGCATGCTCACAAAGAGCCCCTATATCCACAATTCAGACTCCATGATGGTCAAAGAAGCAGAATCCTTTTGATGCATTAAGGAAGAAGACTGATAATATCTTCTGGGTTACCAGTGTTGAGTTGAACACTCTTTAGTACTGAAATATTTTATGTCTTATGTAAGTTTTTGAAAGTTGCCTCTGTATATATGTCTCGTAAATGGTACATCTATAAGTCAGATTATTTTTTCCTAACTGTCCTAAACAAAGGGAATTAAACCATCACTCTCTCATTTGGAAAGGAAACAATTTCTGATTGCATCCCGCTCGTGCTCAGAGCTGAGTGCTGCTGAATCTGTGGTGTTATTGCCTTTCTGGAAAGTTCCTCACACGTGATTCTGAGAGGGAATCCACATTTGCTGCTAATAACTGCTGTTTTACCATGGGACTCAGCACAATCCTACAGAAGCTGCCTGCTCATTACCTTCTAGAACTCTGGTAACAAAGAATGAGCTCAGCACAGATTAGTTGTCTTCTTAGTTTTTGACCCTTCTCTCCTTTTTACCACCATCCCTTTTGTTTCTGGACTGTGCCTTCTATATTTACCAACAACCTCCATCCCATCCCAGGCCTTTTCTTATCACCTTTTCCAAAAAGGAATGTACCAGTATAAATATTGTAGCTGTAGATAAACTGATTTTAGCAGTTATTGGAAGGGCAGAGGGACCAGAAGAGCTAAAACAGTTTTGAAAAAGAATAAAGTGGGAAGAATCACATTGCTCAAATTTAAGGTGAAAATAAAGCTACAGTAATGAAAACAGTGTGGTATTGGTGAAGGGACAGACACATAAATTGATGGAACAGAATAAAGAGTTCAGAAATAGACCAACATACATATGGCCATTTGAGTTTTGACGAAAGTGCTGAAGAAATTCAGTGGCAAAAGAGTAACCTTTTCAACATGTAGAGACGGGACTGTTATTTATCCGTATGTGAAAAAAAGAAAAAGAACTTTGACCTAAATGTCATACTTTATGTTGAAAATTCACCCAAAATAGGTTGTAGATCTAAGTGGAAAACACAAAACTATAAAAATTTCGGGGGAAAACTTAGGAAATATTCTGAACTTGAGGGTGGACAAAGTGTTCTTAGGCAGGACACCAAAAGCAAGAGCCATAAAAGAAGAGGTTGATGTATAGGACTTAATCAAAACTAAAAACATTTTTCTGCAAAAGATACTGTTAACAGAATTTAAAAAAAAAACAAAACAAGCTACAGACTCAGAGAAAGTTATTTGCACGTTAGATATCCAAGAAAGGATCTGTAATATCCAGAATACATAAAGAGCTCTCAAAAGTCAGCAAAAAGAAAACAAGCATAATTTAAAAATAGGCAGAAGATTGAAAGGTACTTCTCTAAAAGGATGTAAGATGGCAAATAAGCAATGACCAGATGTTCACCCTCATTAGGGAAATGCAGATTAAAACCGTATATAGCACGGTGTCTCTACACACCTCCTAGAATGACGAAAGTTAAAAATTCTGACAATACCAAGTGCTGGTAAGGATGTGGAGTGACTGGAAGTCTCTTGTATTGCTCAGATTGCTAGCAGGAATGGAAGGTAATACAGCCAATCTGGAAAACATTTGGTAGTTTTGTATGGAATTAAATATGCACTTATCATAAGTCCTAGTAATACTGCTCCTGGGTGTTTATTCTAGAGAAATGAAAGCTCTGTTCATTTAAAAGCCTGTATAGGAACATCTATCGTTGTTCTATTCATAATTATCAAAATCTGGAAACAACCTAAATGTTTCTCAGCGGGTGAGTGAATAAACGAACTGTGATCCATTCATAACAATGTATTGTTATTCAGCAATAAAAATGGATGAACTATTGATGCTCTCCCCTTGGGTGAGGCTCAAAGGCCACATGTAAAGTGAAAAGAGCCAGTTCTCAAAGGTTACGTACTCCATAATCCCATTTTTGTCACACTCTGGAAGACAAAGATACAATGATGGAAAACAGATGAGTGGTTAACAGGGGTGAGGGGTAGGGAAAGGTGTGAGCATAGAGAGCACAGGGAGGTTTTGAGGGTGATGGAGCTGTTCTGTATCTTGGTTTTGGTGGTAGTTACGTAGATCTACGTATGTGTTAAAATTCATAGAGCTATACTCCCCCCACCCAAAAAAAAATGTGTTACTGTAAGGTAATTAAAAAGAAAAAGATATAGGAGCATAAGAAATAGCTGTTCTAATTAGGGTCTGCATGTCAAGTTGTATCTGTTCAGAGTAAGGCAGCTGCTTGCCTTAGCATTTCCATTCTAAGTGTATCCTGTCACATTTTTACCCTCTGACCTTCTGAGTCACTCCTTCCATGTGTCCTCAGCTGCTGCATTCCCTTTTAGATTCGCTTTGGATTTTCCACCCATGGCTGTCTGTAGGCTGCATCCTGAGTCTCTAAAAGATGCCATGGGGGTGGAACCAGCAAGGTTTCCATGTGTCCCACACTCAGTGTTAAAATGAGCTTAGCCATCCTGGCTCCTAGTTCTATGAGTCCCCTCCAGTGATCAGCCTCCCACGTGACTTGACCTGGTCCTGGTCCACAGCTCCCTGCTTGGTTTCATGCCTCATTGACATTTCAAAGAAGGAACTTACGCTTAGAGGCGGTAGAAAATCTCCAAGTGGCATTGCTTGAATGCACATTTTAATTGTAGTGCCTGCTCCACTCTGCCCGGTGGGAGTTGCAAACAGCCTTTATGAAGTCAGATTTTTCTTGGAACCATTCTCAGGTGGCTGTTTTCCTCCTGAGGGTTTGTCTTACGAAGCTATTAGAGTGGACAATGGAGGCACGTGAGTGTCTGGGTGGCAGCAGGCTGCTCTGTGGGGACAGGGGATAAAGTGCCATAAATGTCTTCCTTTATTTTATCTGCTTTGGCTCAGGCTCCTGGCAGGGTAAAGGGTTCTAGACAGCTATTGTGTGCTGGGCTCCAGTTGCTGTGGAAAAGTTGTTTATTTCGCAAGTAGAAAAATCTATACCCAAATTAGATACATGGCTGTGTAATTGAGGGTAACGTCCTTTTACTCGCTTACGTATTATACTGTGTAGCACTTTGAGTCTTGTGTTCATGCTACCTTGGCGGTTTTTGTTGATCAATAAAAGACAAAGATGGCTTTTCATTCTTTCCAGATGCTAGCAAATTAGAAGATAGATCTATTTAAGATTATTTTGTCACTAAGGAGATGACATGCACATTGTTTTGTTGTTGGTGCCAACTTTAGGGTTTTGAAAATACTCTGGTTTCTAAGAACAGTACCCTAAAGGCTTTGCTGTCACTACTAGTCCTACTGAAGATGACCATTGGAGAAAATGATTTCTGTCTCATTTCTTAGTCTCTCTTACATTCTTGGAAATAAAGAGAAACGTGTATAGGCAAGCAGGATGGGGAGGGAGGGTACAAAGAGATTAAATCTGTCGTCATTAGGCAGAGCCTCTCGTATCACAGCTTCTCTTTTTGAGACTTGGAAAGAAGGGGCATTTTAAAGCACTTTGGTGGCCACTGTAGTGATTCCTAGATTGTACTTATTCCTAACAGAATGCTCCCTTGCTGCTAATTTCTTTTGTCAAAAATGAAAACCCACTTACCGTTCTTCATGTAAAAATGGCCTATGTATTTAAAATTGTTCAGTTCAGATGTTTTTTCTGAGAAAGGATTTCCCTTCATTTAATCGTTCTTTACTTTCCAGAAAGGAACCTCTTTAGTGAATTAAAATAATTTTCATTTTTTCTTAGATTTCTCAAAGATTAACTCTTAAGATTTAACATCTTTCCGTTGTAAAGCCCCAAATTCAATTCATGTCAAAAAGTACTTAGCTGCCTACCTGCCATGTAAGGTGCCAAGGAGTGAATGCTGAGGGTTTGGTCTTTTAAAAGCACATGATAACTTACTGCTTCTTAGGAGGGTGTTCATTCAGTTGATCTGCATCAGGAACATGTAATGGAGCGAAGCTTTGCTTTTGATATAAATTTCTTTAGTTCTAGACTCTCGTTTTTAGGGAAGAAGGAAGCAGGCACCCTCAGTGCTTTCTCTTCTGTGACGGCTGCAATGACTAAAACACCCTCTCATAATAGAACCTGATGCCAGCAAGCTCTTCCCCATGGTGTGTCATATGACGGCCACCACAGCCCTGTGAAGTGAGTAGGACAGGTGCTGGTACCCATTTAACAGACGTGGTAGCAGAGGCTCAGAAAAATTAAGCAACTTGATGGACTTCATAGACTGTGATTAAGATTCAGTCTTCTGGCTCCTAGATGAGTGCATTTTCTCCAAACTAGAAGTCTCAACCCTGTCAGATCCAATGCCCTCTTTGTAGAACTATCCTGAGATGAAATTCAAAGTTAGTGTAATCAACACATGAAAAATTTTGGGGTGCCATAATTCTCTAAGTGTAATGCCAAGGAGAAATAAAAGTGATTCATGGGGTGCCTGGGTGGCTCAGTTGGTTAAGCATCTAACTCTTGATCTCAGCTCAGGTCTTGATCTCAGGGTCGTGAGTTCAAGCCCTGCACTGGGCTCCATGCTGGGTATGAAGCCTACTTAAAGAAAAAGAAAAGTGATTCACAATCAGAGCCTATATGTTTCTTTATATTTTTTTTATTTTGAGAGAGAGTGAGAGAGAGAGAGAGAGAGCGCGCGCGCGAGCGAACACAAGTGGGGTAGGGCAGAGAGAGAGGGGACGGATGATCTGAAGCGGGCTCTGTGCTGAGAGCAGAGAGCCCAAGCGGGGCTGGAACTCACAAACCACAAGATCATGACCTGAGCTGAAGTCAGATGCTTAATCAACTGAGCCACCCAGGTGCCCCTGTGTGTTTAAGTGTATGAATGGTTGGGCATATCTTAACTAGAAGAACAAAGTAGGCAGATGGTTATTCCTCAGTGTGGAATCACCATGAGTACACCCTCTACAGATGCAGATTGTAAGATTCTTTATGGTGACAGAAGCATCACACATGCATGTTACCAACTGGGATGTGGTTTTCCAGAACAGTGAACATACTTGGTAAAGTTCTGGATACAGCAAAGCACAATCCACATGATGGTTACATTCTGGAAAATTCAGACGCCACTAGATACGTGCAAAAAATGCTTTGTGTTTTTTGTAAAATGAGTTAGGATCTAGTCTCAGATTATTATGAACCAGTTTTCACCTACATGTACATCCCATGGGCCATTCACAAGTTTCTGCACGGCAGTCCTGGGCATTGGAGATAATGATGTGCTGCTAGATCGGCTCTCTGAGTACAAAAGCCCTCATTTGCAGCATTTGCTGATTTCTGTGCTGCAGATACTCCCTCAATGGCCGATTTCAAACAACCAGTAGAAACTAGTCCATGAAATTCCTCAAAATTTAACCATCAGCTGAACAGAAGCCGGCTCGAGGACATCGCTAACTTCACAAGACATCTAACACCTTTGGCCCTGCCCTCTGACTGCCAGTTGGGTTTTCTAAACCATGGTGACGATAAGGAAGTGTCACCACGTGTTTCCATAACACCCCGTCAGGGGCAGGATCACCTCCATGGAGAACCAGTACATTCAGCTCTTATCGTATTTCTGGTCTAAGTGGCCTCACCAAATAGGCGCTCTACCTGGGTGGGGTGGCTGTCTGTGGTGCTCCCCTCCTAGTGTGAATCCTCTGCTGTCTATTCTTACCTCTCCAGGGAAGAGCGGACAGTACTGACCAGCATCTCAGGGCTGGCCTCGAGCCTGTGCAACAGCTCTGGCTGTGCCCTGCTGGTGACCCGGAGGAAGCCCCCCGGTCCCCAGGGTCTTCTCTTATGAGCCCAGGGCAGCCGCAGCATAGTGACACTTGCTCCATCCTGCCTGTGTCAGCTCCATGACTTGGATCAGAAAACAGGAGTGCCGCAGAGAAAAGGGGACTCGTGCTTCAGAGCCGTCCCCTGAGCCCAGTGCCTTTTTCCACAACCCAGCTCTTCACCTAAGAAGTTAACAAATGGCAAAATTACTGACGCGAGTCTTCTTTTGTCCGTACTGGAGTGGCTGTGCAGTGTGGATCACAGAGGCAGAGTAGCAAATGGCCTTGTATAATGGACAAGTGGAATCAGTTCACAGGGCCCTGGCACAATTGAGAGCTGGCTGTGAAAATAGTCCTAAACACTGATAAACATGCAGAAGGTAGACACAGTCTGTGTTATTAAAGAAGAGCATTAGATTTAAGACCTGTGCCACAAAGGACTAACGGATCTTTTCTTTCCTGCCCTAGTGTACCCTTGACTCTGAAGTGGCCGTGAGAGTGGGTGGAGAGTTCTTCTTTGACCCTCAGCCTGCAGATGCCTCTAGAAACCTGGTGTTGATTGCAGGAGGAGTCGGAATTAACCCTCTGCTGTCCATCCTGCGGCACGCGGCAGACCTCCACAGAGACCGGGCGAACAAAGGAAGCGGCTATGAGGTCGGAACGATAAAGCTCTTCTACAGTGCAAAAAATACCAGTGAACTCCTGTTTAAGGTAAGGAAGAAACATATGTCTCGTCGCTTGCTGTGAGCAAACTCGTGTCATGGTATTAGTCGTCCATGGAACTTTCTTCCATTAGTTCTGTCTTCTCTGCAACCGTTGTCCCACCAAAAGCCTTGACAAGGCTTTATCATGTTCAGATGGG
Organism: Puma concolor; assembly: GCF_028749965.1. Lineage (NCBI taxonomy): Eukaryota > Metazoa > Chordata > Mammalia > Carnivora > Felidae > Puma > Puma concolor. The sequence continues at coordinate 25,458,826 of NC_141675.1, read as the reverse complement.
AATTAACCAACACTTTTTATGCCGGACAGTGAAACAGCTAGTGTTGAGGACGCGCCTACTGAAGTGACAGGCCTAGGGCAGGTTTGTGGGCTTGAATCTGGAGGCGGATGAACAGAAAAGTCGCCACATCCCTGAGATTCCGTCGAGTCAGGAGACCTACAACTGGGCTCGTGTGTTACAGGAGTAGGTGAGAGGCACAGAGTTTAGACCCGCTGGGTAAATGAAACCCCTGTCGGTTCCATCTGTTGAAACTAAGTACGTTTGACAGGAGAAGGCTTTCACTCTGGATTGCTTTGCAGCTGCGGGATGAACAAAAGAACAGAAACAGTTAAAAGACACAACTGTGGTCAGTGAAACTGCTGCTTAATTGCCGATGCTTGAGAAAAAGGAAGAAGAAAAAACTCCCGGAGAGTTAGTAATATGCTTGTTAGCATATTCAGATTTCAATTAAAGCCAAATAGCCCTCTGTACTCTGAATGCTCTGGCCTGCTAGGCTGCAGACAATACCTCTCTAAGTAGAGAGGAAGAGTGGCAGACGTGTGCAGAATGGGAGTCGAGGTTCAGCGGCAGGGGTTGTGCACATCTGTTTTGATTTTTTAAAATTGTAGCGTGACCAAATATGTTTGACATTCCAGCAAAATATCCTCGATTTAGTAAATGAATTTCCTGAGAAGATTGCGTGCAGTTTGCATGTTACCAAACAGACTACACAAATCAGTGCAGAACTGCAGCCATACATCACGGGTGAGTCCCCTGAAGATATTTTGACTATCTCCACGTGGTTGTTTGGAGGACATGCCAGTCGGTCGAGTGTGGATGCTTTACCGTTGGGAGTTGCTGCCTAGGAATGTCACTACCTGGGGAGCTGGGGGGTGACTCATCATGGAAAAGTAAGGACAGATTCAGTGAGATTTACTTACTATATACAGGTTTCTTACTGCCCATGTTAAAAATTTATTTTCCACATTTTTTAAGGGGACCTTTGCGTCATCGCTGTAGTATGCCTACAAAGAATTTATATTCCAGCTTTGACTGAATGGATGCCATTTGCCATTCATGGTCATTTAAACTACTCGTGGTTTCCCCTGCCTGGAAAGATTTTTCACCAGTTTATTTACTTTGCCGAAGTGAGTTCTGAATCTCTACCAAAGATTAGTAAGCTAACTGGCCCTGTCTGAAGAGTGCATTATGACGAGCTTCCCACTTTGCCTGCCGGAAACCTAGAGATGCACTCTCTGCTTGGGTCTGGCGCCCGGTGCTACCGCCAGGAGCCATAGTGTGAGGGCCTCAGCACTAGACTCCCTGAGCTGGAGTTCCTGGAAACGGACACAGTTGCTGAGTGGTAGTTAGTCCTTCCTCATTTCGGTACAAGCATGTCTGGCTTATTTGCTGTTGATTCTGGTTTTTTTTTTTTTTTGTTTGTTTTTTTGTTTTTTTTGGTAGAAGGAAGAATAACGGAGAAGGAGATAAGAGATCATATTTCAAAAGAGACTTTGTTCTATATTTGTGGCCCACCTCCAATGACAGACTTTTTCTCCAAGCAACTGGAAAACAGCCATGTTCCCAAAGAACACATTTGCTTTGAGAAGTGGTGGTAGGGAGCAGGCAAAGGTAGAAGAGAGAAAGCTGTGAAATCTTCTCAGGACAGTAACAGAGACATGATTTGTGGCACCATGAATTTACCTCTCCTCAGCGGTTTTTTTTTTTGTTTTGTTTTCTTTTTTCTTTTTTTTTCCAAGGCTGAACTAAGTAAGTGACCAGCTGGAGCATCAAAGAAAAACCAGCCGACAGACTTCAATGATAAACTTTTTGCCAAGACTTCATTGATTAAATTATTTTTGCTATTTTGAGTTTCTTGTATTAATAACTGTTTGATTATCTCATGATGCATTTTGAATCGGTCAATATAGATGTTCTTTCCTCTTAGGGAAAAAAGAGACTATCCTTAAACTTAATCATATAAAAATGTTCTGTGTGTAAGATATAGGTTGTCCTTATTTGGTAGCAACCTATATATCTTATGTCCAATAAACTTATAATTTAAACACATTCTTATTAATCTTACCTTGAAAATTCTTTATATTTAAGGTCTTAGTTCACCTTACTACAAGCCTGAAGGCTTGTTTCTTCAGACCATCAAAATTGGGGTTGGAAATGGAAAATTATTAGGAAAACTTCTTTAGGGAATTGAATATCTGGCATGTTCGCTTAGTGTTAATGAATGTCCTAAGTATGTATCCTGACTAATTGTTAGTTTCTCCTCAAATTAAATCCTTTTCTGTGCTCTGCGTCTTGGCTGCCTGCCTTAACACTACATGTAGGAGGCGGCTTCTTGTTTGGGACAAAGGCGTCGGTGACTGCTGGATTCCATGTTGAATCTTGCCTTCAATGGCCAGGCTGGCTGGCTGTAAAAATGTGGTGCTGAGGATTGATTAGGGAGTATAGAGCCATTTCCAAATCCTGCTTTTCTGCCTTTTATTTAATTTCTTTGCCAGGGTTGTTCTTGGCACCAATAATAGCTCCACGATACATACTTGTTGAATGACTGAAAGAAAGCAGCTAACACTTAGCTCCTTGCTAAGCCTGGGTTGGGAGGCAGTCCCCAGGATGGACGGAGAGAACGGTGGAGCCTCATCGCAAGGCTGCTCTAATGAAACTGCTAGAAAGCAGACTGCTCTTCGTATCTTCATTTAGATCTTTAAAAGGCCAGAAGAAGTCCATAGGTTGAGGCCAGGCCATTCTTCTTGTGACACAGTGTTGGGCCCAAGGCTACCAGCTTGGAGAATACTGTGAGGGTAAAAGGGGTCTGGGAAGAAAGGAAGATCAGTTCTGGAGACACAGGAGTTCCAGTTGGAATTCTGTTCCTGAGCTGATGGAACAGCTGATGGGGAAAGACATCTTGCTCTTTGTCATCTCTGTGGCTACAGGCCTCATGGGGAATTTGGGCTTAAACACATCATTGATTTATGGGGCCTGATGATGGCTGGCATCTTTATTGTGGACTCTTCCCTGTTTTGAATTTTGTCAAGTTTTTAAATTTTTTTGTTTTTATTTTCTGAGAGCGAGAGCAGGGAAGGGGCAGAGAGAGAAGGAGAGAGAGAATCCCAAGCAGGCTCCACACTGTCAGTGCCGAGTCCGATGCAGGGCCCGAACCCACAAACCACGAGACCATGATCTGGGCCGAAATCAAGAGCTAGATACTTAACCGACTGAGTCACCCAAGTGCCCTGAATTTTGTCACGTTTTAAGCAAAGATCATCTGTCAGCTATTTCAATCCCACATTCAAGTTCAGCAGGAAGAAAGGGAGGCTGTTGACTTGATGGGAATTTCAAAGTCTGCTCAAGGCAGTGATTATCCCTGCATTTCATAGGTGAGGGGAGGGAATATGAGACGCTCTGGCTGCAGTAAGGAGCCCTGACTCCTCAATTGGTCCCCAAGTGCCCAGGCCCATGGGCTGGGCTTTAGGGCTGAGTACTCAAGAGGCACAGGAGCGCGGCGCACTGAGATTCAGGGATGTGGGAGCAGCAGTGGGCTCTTGTGCCAACTGGCAAAGGCAGCTGGCAGGGACGGGGACACAAAGGTATAGAGAAAGTGGCCGCCCCAGGCTTTTCTGCGTTGGGAATGGAGGCGCAGGGCAAGCCTCTTCACAGCGCGAGATGTGCGCAGAGGGTGGTGCCTCCCACCGCCTCTGTCCACCCGCCGCCACAGCCTGTCTGCCTGCTGTTGTGACAGAGCAAGGGCCACCTGTCCTGCCCACCACCCTGCCAGTCGACGTCACCATCCGTAACCTCTCTAGACAGGCCAGGTCATGACCTCTGCCTGGATCGTAGTCCCTTCCAGCTCTGTCGTTTCTGGCTCTGAGTGCCGGACAGTATTTCTGGTCTGCTGGCCAAGACTGGTCTGTTGCCCTCGTTTGCCAGGCTAGTCAAGATCTCTTTGGTACTCAGACTGAACTAAGCCAGGGGGGCTTGAATTTATAGTGTGGAGGCTGAGAGTGTAGACTGGAGAGAGCCCTGGAGTCCCACTGCTTGCTAGATGGATGACCTTGAGTGAGTCACTCAAGTGTGTCACGCCTCAGTTTATAATTCCACCACGTGTGCACACACTTGCTACTACATGTAAAGTAGAATCCTACGTACCTCCCAGGACTGTCACGGGGATTAAATGTGATAATACGTATAAAGTGCTTGGCAGAGCACTGCTTGAGTGTGTTAGTAATTTGCTACTCCTTGTCTTATTCCAAAAGGATTTCAAGAGGCCGGATGGCTTAGGTTTAGTCCACTAACCTTTAACCTATGTGCGGGTAGGGCCCTGTCTCGTTCCGCACTATGCTTGGCACATAACAGGTGCTTAGTAAATATTTCTTCCATGGGTGAAAGGGAGTGCCCAAGCTGATGAGCTGTGTTAAAGGAATTTTTTTTTAATGTTTGTTTATTTATTTATTTTGAGAGAGAGAGAAGGGGAGAGAAAGAATCCCAAGGAGGCTCCGTGCTGTCAGCACAGAGCCTGATGTGGGGCTCAGTCCCACAAACCGTGAGATCATGACCTGAGCTGAAATCAACAGATTTCAGATGTGGAACCGACTGGGCCCCCGGCCTCCCCTACAGGGATTCTTAAAGATCATTCGAGCCTAATTAGTTTGTGAAAAGATGTTGCTTTTAGTGATATGAGACCCTTCTACAGTCTATATCAGAGAGAGGTGAAGCTGATGTAGGAGTCTTTCTCAAATTTGAAGTGTTGGTATGAGCACCAGCACTTACCAGGAAATGGATCAAATACTTGGTCTTTCCCAAATGGTCTGCTGTCCCTCACCAGTAGGTGTGTGCAGATGGGCATGGAGCTCTGAGATAAAGATGTTCCCTGGAGCCCTGGTTCTGGTCGGTAGCCCCTACTTTGAAAATCGTATTGTAAAAATTATGAAAGACAGAACGGATGCTTGATTCTTGCCCTGTATTTATCAGTTAGTCTAATATGAGTTGGTGCCCTAGCAACCTCCAAAACTGGTCACCGGTGAGATTTTTAAAAGTATCAATATGAACTCATCGCTTTTTGAACGTTTGATTGTGTCTATCGTGGCCAGATTTTTGCTGTTCAGCTTGTTTTGGGGTGGCCCCTGCTATGTTAGTTGTGGGGGTTGCTGATGTTTGCATCTCTGATGGCTCTCGGAGTTGCAAACAGTGCTCTAATAAACGTGAAGGAAGAAAAGGAGATCAGTGTGGCGTCAGGACACGACGTGAAGAAAGTGTTTCAAGGAGGACAGACTGGCCAGCTGTGTCATGTTGCCGGTAGGACGGGAAAGGTGAGTTCTGACGAGCGACCGTTGATTTAGCAACTGGAAGGTCCCTGGTGATCTTGACAAGATGGATGTTAAGAAAAAAAACGTGGGGGTGCCTGGGTGGCTCAGTCGGTTGAGCGTCTGACTTCGGCTCAGGTCACGATCCCCCACTTTGTGGGTTCGAGCCTCGCGTCGGGCTCTGTGTTGACAGCTCAGAGCCTGGAGCCTGTTTCGGATTCTGTGTCTCCCTCTCTCTGCCCCTTCCCCGCTCATGCTCTGTCTCTCTCTGTCTCTCAAAAATAAATAAACGTTAAAAAATTTTTTTAATAAAAAAGAAAAAAAAAAAACATGTGAAGAAGGAAAACCTATTGTAGTGGTTTCCTTTCCACAACTGGGAGGAAAGAAATTGTAATGAATGAGGATAGATAATAGTTTCAAAGAGTTTTACTATGAAGGGGAAAAAAAAGATAGGAAAGGCAAGTAGAGTCCATAGAACTCACCCCACCACCGCCTTTCTTTTTACTCCTTTTCAAAATTTTGTTTTGTTTTAAAACTTTTTCTTTTGAAATAACTTTAGATTTACAGAAGAGCTACAAAGGGTTCCCGTATACCTTTTACCCAGCTTCCCCAAATACCGTCTTATAGAACCATGGTGTATTTATCAAAGCTAAGAAGTCAACAACAGTACAGTTAGGTTGGTACAGTGCTATAAACCAAGCCATAGTTAGTTTTGTTTTTTTTAAGGTGAGAGAAATAACAGCCTGAAAAACTATGAAAGAATCATTCAGTGGGATACCACTTGGGATGGTGAGGTGACAGCTTTTTCTGGAGGGTGAGAAGTTAACTAAGTGTGATTTATTGAGCACCTAGTATGTGCAGTCACTGTGCTAGAGATTGTAGATAGGAAAATATAAGGTTATCCTGAGCAAGTTAAGTATTTGGAAAACTGAAAGTAGAAATGCTTTGGAGGGCAAAATGGTTTATTTGCAAGTGTTGCCAATCAAAAGGGAAGCTATAGAAGGTGGCTAGCTGGACAGGTCACTGGAGGTGTGGGTGGAGCTATGGGAAGGGTTGTGCCCACACTCTGGGGACCGTGCTTGGGAGAGCTGTTACACAGGACGCAGAGCTGCTGCAGGTGTGTTCACATATGCTGTGTGAGCAGCAATATGTATGCACAAGCCCAGTGATCGCCCAGCATCACGCACCTCTGTCGGAGAGGTTTTTTTTTTTTTCTTTCTTTCTGATTGGAAAACAGCAATTTCCTTCATTCCTGGGTACTGCGGATGATCGTATGCTGATAATTTAACCTGAGCACTGTTATTTCATTTTATTTTAAATGAAACTCCAAGAATTATACCATTCTCATCTTCGAGAAGTAGTGGGATGTCTTGTCTTTAATATTCTTCTTTCCTAATATGTGCCTCGGCAGCAGGCGTGGTGATGACATACGAAGATACCTTCTGACCCACCATCCACTCAAGGCGTGCATTGAAAAGTATTTGTGTTCAGGAGTCCTGACTTCCTCGTTACTAAGCAGCTGTCTCCATCCTGTCTGTTCTGGGTTCTTAACTACCCCCCGTCCCGTCCCCACCATCCCCCATCCCTGCCCCTGCCCCTGCCCCTGCCCCTATCCCTGCCCCTACCCCTGCCCCTGCCCCTGCAGGAGCCCATAAACCTGACCTCCGTGTCATCTCCATGTCCCAAGATTTTGTCTATTCCTTTGTTCTTAATTACCTGATGAATATGATTATAAAAAATCAAATAATATGAAAGCATGTGCATCAAAATGCCAACGTTTTCTTCTCTCCCATCCCACTCCCTGGCCTAGCATGAACTTCTATATAAAGAGCTTGCTAGGTATTAGACCTTTTGCAGTGTATTAACCTTGGACACACAGACAGGTACGTGCACTTATGAATTTACTCTTCTTGCCTACTCCCAGCTGTAGATGCATGCCATCATGTACGTAATTACATCTCTATGATGGACATCTACACTGTTCCCAGTTTGGGCCCATTACAAACAGTACTGCAGGAAACAGACTTGTTTGTGCAATTCTTGTGCATGTATCCTGTCATTTCTGGATCATTTCTGGATCAAAAATTGGCTGGTATTGCCAAATGGCCCTGTAAAATGCACAATCGATTTATATTCTAATGGAGTATGAAAGCACCCATTTCTCTGACGCTAGGTTGTTTAAGTCTTTAAAGTGTGTTTCCTAGTCACATTAATTAAAAAATTAATTTCCTGATTGCTCCCTAGCATTTTTTCCAAAAATGTTTTAGCCATTTTTTTTTTAGAATGGTGTGTTTGCATTTTATGTCCACTTTGATATCTTATGGATTTGTAACTCTTTATAAAATAGAATGCATGCTAATCTTTTGTCTGTATATACATTGCAAATATTTCCCCCAATGTATTATTTGTCCCTGAATTGTTTGTTATAACTTACACCAGAGTTTTAAATTTATATATAATCACATATTTTCCCTTGGCTTTTATGGATATACTTTCTTCTGATACTTTGGCAGGTCTTTAATCTATTGGAGATTAATTTTTGTGCTTGATGGGGGATAAGGATCTGACTTTTTCATATGGCTCTCCAGTTGCCCATCACCATTTATCAAATATTCCACACTTTCCCCCAGTGGTTTGAAGTGCCTTCTTTATCACATATGAAACTCCCACCTACAGATGGATTTTTTTTCCCCTAGACACTCCGTTCCATAGGTCTATTTATTTGTTCCTGCTCTGATTCAACACTGTTCTAATTATTATAGCTTCTTAGTATATTCTGTGTTTTCTTTACCTCCTTTTTTTTCCCCCAACCACGAGATTATTTAAACACAAAGGTCTTACATGTAGCCATAGAGGTTCATTTTTACAGATAAAGTAATAAAGGAAAAGGGATGGGAAATAGTAACTCTGGAGTTCACCTGAATTCACTGGTGGTCTAGATTTTGACTAGAGTTCTATTATCAAATGAATACTACAGGAGCACTTGGCATTTGACAAGACATTCGTTTTAGCTCATTGAATTAGCCACAGTGTCTGTGTGAAGTAGGCAGGATGATCAGGGTGAAGATGCTGTTCCATTTTACCAGTAAGGGAAATGAGACGGAGTGGTTGGATGGCTTGCCCAAGCTCACATGGCTGACAGTGACAATGCGTGACTTATGAGACTTAGTCCCCTTCCTCTCCACAGACTCGGCCCTGACCTTGTTCCAAAATCCTCCCCACTCATTAACAGGGTAGACTTGCCTCCCATTTTTTTTTTTTAAAGAGAGACTCATTTAACCAGAACACTCCATTCCATTTTAGTGAGATTTTTAAAAAAACCAACCAAGCCTGTCTGTCCTTAGGGACTATAGGCACCTAGAGAGAAGAAAGAAAGAATGGAACAAGTTTAGTTGGCTGTGTAGTAGGGTGGAGAGAACAGGGTGCCAGGCATCGAGAGACCTAAGTCATCCCTGTTGTACAGCTTCCTGCGCGACTCACTATGTCCGTGACCTGCTCTCCTGATCTGTCAAGTGGGTAGGACTACACAACCTAGAATCCTTTTTAGCATGATCATTCTGCAATTTTCCTGATGGAAAAAAACGGGCCTTAGAGATGGAGTGGAGCGGAGGTTGGCCATTCTGATGAGAGATGACGAAGGAGGGTGTTAACTGTCTTCAAATACTTGATTCATTGTCGCAATTACTGTTGTTTGCATCTCCAGTGTCGACAGAATAAGAAGAAACTGCCTTGGACCGAAGCAAGGGAAAAGTTTGGTTTGATATAGAGGACTTCTGCACTGTGGTACTGATTAAATTCTGGAGTTGGGGCTCAGGAGGAATGGTGGATTCACCATTAATAAGAAAGAAAACTGACAACATTTGCCTGTTGGGGCTTAAGGTGGGCTGGACTGAGACAGCGGCTGAATTGATAGCTCCCTGGCTTCGTGAAAAGAAGAGTTTTCTCAACAGTTAGCAACTTAGGCATTTCGGGATCCAGGCCCTGACAAGCTTGCCGGTTGTCCTTCCTTCTCAGATGATTTTCTTGTTCTCTTTGCTGAAGAATCAACAAGAGAAGAGGTACCCAGGATTCACAAACAGAGGTTCATTACAGGAAGCATTTTAATGCTCAACCTGATAAGTGAAATCTATTTCTTACCTTCATTAAACCTTCATATTATTTAGAGGCAGCAGAAAATCCAAAGCCATACTGAACTTTATGTCTAGTGAGCGACACGTTTAAATACAGAAGTATTGATTACTAAAGATTGTGTTAGTTACAGCGAGGAAAGCTTGCTTCCTCTTACCGGTCAACCAACGTGGGATCCATGTTTTCAAAACGTCTCTGGATTGAATGAGTCCTTTTACTCCATTTCGAAGACACAGTCCCCACAGTGGACAGCCTTGGCTATAATTGTAGCACTGCCATTAAAAATTGTTTTAGGCTCCGTCCTTCTGACCCAAGACAAATAGGTCCCGTTCTACAACCTACGACTTACCCATGGTTCCTCCCCACCAGCTGCTTCTGTTTGTCAACAGCTTCCTCCCTCCAGAAATTAAAGACCTATTCTTTGGGTCTTAAGGGAAGTATCCAGACTCATGTTTTAGTGACTTTGTAGAATCATGTTGAGTTAGTCATTCAAATCCTGAAAACTAATCCACCAGAAGGTTTCTAGAAAAGTTTTGAACGATGGCAGTATCACTGCAGTATTTGTTATTCCGAGGAAATACTTTTATTTCATTTTATTTTTTTAATATTTATTTTGAGCGAGAATGGGCAGAGGAGGGCAGAGAGTGAGGGAGAGAGAGAGAGAGAGAGAATCCCAAGCAGGTTCCGCCATGTCAGCGTGGAGCCTGATGCGGGGCTTGAACACACCAGCTGTGAGATCATAACCTGAGCCAAAATCAAGAGTCAGGTGCTTAACTGAGCCACCCCAGACACCCCTATTCCGAGGAAATACTTTCAATAAGGACAGTCCTCATCGGTTTCTGGTAGGGCTGGTAGCTTCCATACCTCCCTCACCGGTCAGTGCAGAATCCAGTCGATTTTTGCTCCTAAATCACTCTCAAAGCTGACCCTTCCTCTCGCTCTCCACTGAGGTGCAAACCACCCACACTCCCACCTGCACTAATGCACCAGCCCCCCTCTGCATCCTCTCTGGGCCCCCTGCACACCTTTCTCCTTCAGCAGCCAGAGAGATCTTTTAAACATGCAAATTTGACGTCATCTCCCTGTTTAAAACTGATCAACGGCCCCCCATGACTCCTACTGCGAGGACGAGAATCGTTACCAGGGTTCCCGAGGCTCAGCTGCCTCAGGCCCTGCCCATCCATCTCTGTCTCGAATCTCATGGTTGCTACTCCCCACCCCTACACACACACACTCTCTGCGAACCTGCTTGGATTTCTTTCAGTTACGTGAACATAAGCTGCTTCCTTCAGAGCCTGCTCTCACATTCTTCCTGTTCAGTCTTGCTTCCTCGTTGCTAACGTTTGTATATAGCACTTCCCTTGTGCCAGACGCTCTCTAAGCACTTTGCATATACTCACTTCATTCTCGCTACGGCCTCTACCTCCCTTTTACAGATGAGGCAGCCGGGGCACAGGCGGGTTAAGTGACTTGCCCAAGGCCACCCAGCTGGTAGGCCGCAGAGTCCGGGTTGTAGCGGGGCAGCGGGGCTCCAGTCCGCGCCCTGAGCTGCGAGGCACACTGCCACCCTGTGGACTGCTCACCTGCCTGCTTATCCTTCGGCGAAGCCTTCCGTAAACGGTGACCTCTCCCTGTCGGTGGGTGCCTTTGCGGCATCCCGCCCTTGTCCACGCCACTCCCCACAGCTACGGCTGCCGGTGCGGGAACCTAGCGTGTGTGTAAGCCCCGAAGGAGCCGGGATGGGGGTCGGTCTCGGTCACTGCTCTCTTCCCAGCACCTAGCACTGTGGTGTGGGCCTTAAAACCGCATTCGTGGGGGCGCCTTGGGGGCGCGGTGGGTTAAATGTCTGACGTCTGCCCCGGTCACGATCTCTCGGTTATCAAGCTTGGGCCCCACCTCCCGCTCCCTGCTGTTGGCGCAGAGCCCACTTGGGGTCCTCTGTCCCCCTCTCCCTCTGCCCCTACCCGCTCGCTCATTGTCTCTCTCTCTCTCAAAAATAAGTAAACATGAAAAACAACAACTACCTGTGTGTGTGGAGAATGATCCCTCGTGCAGTAGAAATGCACCCACAGGGGGGCGCCTGGGTGGCTCAGTCGGCTGAGCGTCTGACTTTAGCTCAGGTCATGATCTCACAGTTCGTGGGTTCGAGCCCCACATCAGGCTCTCTGCTGACAGCTCAGAGCCTGGTGCCTGCTTCGGATTCTGTGTCTCCCTCTCTCTCTACCCCTCCCCACCCATGCTCTGTCTCTAAAAAATGAATAAACCCTAAAAAAAAAAAAAAAGAAAAAGAAAAAGAAATGCACCCACAGGTCTGCCACGGCCGGGCCGCCTCGGCAGGGAGATGCCACACTCCACTGTGTCGCAGCGGCTAGGGAAGCGAGCACCTGGCAGGTTCAGAGAGCAGCTCTCGACAACCCGGAGTGAGCTTTCTTAGTCTGGCCACAGAGATGATCTCTATCAACAGGAACCTGTGGTAAACATTGGCTTTGCTTCCTTCCCTGGCAACCGTCACCTCAGAAATCCCAGCCAAAGACTTGTTGGGTCCTGTCCTTAGATCTCACGTCCACGTGCTTCCCTGTTCCAGACCCTGGGGACCAGGTACGGGAAAACCAGACTCTCCCGAGCTCATTTGGGCAGGTCGCGGAGCCGGCAGAGCGCTCATCACCCGAGGCGCAGCCGGCCCCGCCCACGCAGTCAGCTCCAGCACTTTCGGCGGGACCCGTGGGAGACCCGACCCGCTGGCACGGCTGGGGAGTCGGCACCGAGCCACCGCGAGGCTGCCGCCTACGGCCCCCGTCCTTTCTCCTGCCGCCTCCCACCAACCCTTTCCTGAGCCTTCATTCCCAGCTGCCGCTCTGGGCCCACTCGGGGCCCACCCAGACTGTGCTGCCCCACGGGGGCTCCCGGGGTCAGCCAGGCCCCGCCCGCCCGCAGCGTGTTGCCTGAGTGAGGAGTTTTGGGTGAACGTGAACCTCCTGATAAGCACTGCGCCACCCGAGAGCTCTTCCTGAAACATGTCTTGTGGCTTAAAACCGGCCATGATTAATATGTTTGGAGAACTGATAAAATGTGCTTCGTAAGAAGTGAATTAGAACGTCTCGTCCTAGTGTTTTCTTGAAGCTGGTCCCATCAAGCACAGCTTAAGTGAAGTATGATCAGCTTGGAGATTTGAAAACATTCAGACAAGGACTGGACCGTGCTGACCGTATTGTTACTTACAAACCACTAACAAATACGTGAAGACTTTGAAAAATGTTATTAGAGTATTTCTGTCAGGATGGGCTATGCTATGCTTCTGTAACAGATAAAACTTGCATTGTCAGTGGTTTAGCATAGCTCATTTTTTTAAATGTTTATTTTTGAAGGAGAGGGACAGAGCAGGAGTAGGGGAGGGGCAGAGAGAAAGGGAGACACAGAGTCTGAAGCAGGCTGCAGGCTCTTACTGTCAGCATAGAGCCCGTTGTGGGGCTCGAACTTACGGGCTGTGAGATCACGACCTGAGCCAAAGTCGAACGCTCAACTGAGCCACCCAGGCACCCCTAGCATAGCTCATTTTGATGTACTCTCACGTCATGGTCCATCTTCAACTAAGCCAAGGGTGTTGGGAGGGCAGAGGTGACGTGAGGGGCTTTGTAAAGGTCAGGCCCAGAAGTGGCCTGCATCACATCTGCTCATGTCCTGTTGGCCAGAACCCAGTCACATGGCCCGGAGTGCAGAGAGGCTGGAAGTACGGGAGTCTGTGGGCACCGGCTGGGCATTGACAGCTTCTGCCACCTTGTTACCGGCCGGCATTAGGATTCACTGACAACCACACCAAGCACTTTGCACACGTCGTCTGCATACAAAAATCTAACGGGGTGGGGGTCAGCCCCATTTCACACGTGGGGACACTGGTGCTTGGAGATGTGGAGAAATTACCTGGAGATTACGTGTGTAGGTTAGCATCCTAACCAGCCGATTCCAAAGCCCAGCTGGGCTTTTCCACCAAGGGGAGCCCGATGTCGAACAGGCTCACTGCTTCATTAACATGGGTGTCCTTAGGCTCTCCATGTGTCAATTCTTTGACCTTGTGGCCATGTGCACTTGAGAGCACCACACCTGAATGGCACTCCTCCCCACCCACGACCCTCCCCTGAACCTCTGGAGGTGAAGAAGAGGTCTTGAAAAATACCCTCCTGGACTTCGGCTCAGGTCGTGATCTCACAGTTTGTGAGTTCGAGCCCCGCATCGTGCTCTGTGTTGACAGCTCAGAGCCTGGAGCCTGCTTCGGATTCTGTGTCTCCCTGTTTCTCTCCCCCTTCCTCACTCTCTCTCTCTCTCTCTCTCTCTCACGCACAAATAAACATTAAAAAAAAAATTAAAAAAAAAAGAAAAGAAAAATACCCTCCTGGCCTAAGACTCAGAATTTCAGACACAGCTTCAGAAGAACTTCTCATTTGTTCCTGGGAGAGGTTTTTTTTTTTTTTTTTTTCCCCTTCCAAAAACCTCTTTCCACAGGCAAACCAACTGGGCCGAAGAATGAACAAAGAACCCTCCACGGCAGAGTCCCAGTCCTTCCCATGAGGCCAGACTTGGCCTCCCCTTCTCGTGGTGCCTCTGACTCTCTGGAATGTCCCATCGAGCTGGATGGTGGTGGCAGCAGGGCCATCGAAGTCACTTAGGCCCCCACGTAAGTCACCTGATCACCCCCAGAACTCCCCGTTCCTTCCAGACCTGCTGTGACAGATGCAAAGACTGACTGCCATGTGCACAAGCCTCCTACAAGCCTCTGCGGCTTTCCTGGTCATGAGGCCCCGTCCGGGCCAACAATGGACTTTCACCCTATCGGCAATCATAGGAGAGTAACGTTTCCTTTGGGAATCCCGCTGCTTGAAAGACACATGGAGGATGTCGGGGTGGAGTGTCAGGGTGTTGGTTATTTACTTTTCGTAAAAAGCATTTCATTTCACAAGGAACAAGCTGTGATTCAGCTCACAGCAATCCTGTGGCCAGCGACTCTCACCCTTGGTTGCACCGTGGAATCCACAGCGGGGTTACAAACTCGGGACCCAGGCCACTCCCTGGAGCAGCCACTCCAGTCTCGAGTGGGACCCAGGTATCAAGAATTTTTAAAGCTCCCCAGTCAGCCAGGATGAGAACTGTCTCAGGTAGACTAATATTTTGCCGGGTGTCAGCACGAGCGGGCAAAAGCCGGAAAAGACAAGACATTCAGGAATTACTTGTTAGCCTGGCGCTAGGGTCAAACCCCCTGAGGAATTCAAATTAGCTACAGTCACCTTCAATTGTTTTCCCATAACACATGCAGCCAACATACATGTCATTTAATTATTGAAAAACGTACCTACTGCCGAGTGATACAGGCATCCACCTGAAGGGGTGCATGCTGGGACCAAACGCCTCCCAAAGTTGTGAGAGATGGGCATCGTTTTTGTCCCAGGCTCTGCGAACTACTGCATTTTTAAAAAGCCGTGACCCTCGAAGATATAAGCCAAGAGATAATTTTTAATATCAATGCTGTATAGATGTTCTTGGGTATAACTGCAGAAAATGTCATTTTTAAGCAGTTGCCTTCTCTTTGAACAGAGCCTTCAACCTTTTTAAGGAAGCTCTGGGCCTCGGTGGTGGAAGTTTGTTCAAAAACCAAGAGGAAAACAACTGGGGCACCTGGGTGGCTCAGCTGGTTAAGCGTCCGACTCTTGGTTTCAGCTCAGGTCACAACCTCACAGTTTCGTGGGTTTGAGTCCTGTGTCGGGCTCTGAGCTGGTGGTGCGGAGCCTGCTTGGGATTCCCTCTCTCTCCCTCTCTCTCTCTGCCCCTCCCCAACTCACGCTGTCTCTGTCTCTGAAAATAAATAAACTTTATAAAAAAAAAGAGGAAAACAAATGTACAATGTGGCTGTACAGGGTTTTCAATTCTGCCCTACAAAATATAGTATAAACGTGTATTTCAGCAAACTTGCAAACAGGGAAGAGACTTGCTTCATGAAATAATTTACTTAAAAGTCTGGAAACATGCATAGAAACCGAGGTAGGGCTTTTTGTTTGTTTTAAAAGTTGTTTCCACCACCCCGGGCAATGGGGAGCGGCTGTGCCCTGCCTCACCTGGTGACACCTGAATCCCACTTTCCATCTTCCTTCTACAAATGACAGGAAAGCACAGCGTGTTTAGCTGGCTCTGCTGTTTTCTACAGGAGCTTCATTTTCTTCTCCAAAATCATCATGCTGCCAGGAGTCAGAAACTTATATAAAGAATGAATGGGGACTGTGGAGTCGAGTCCTTTGGACATGAGGCTAGACAGGCTTTTCACTGTGACACAATATTCAATGCTCACAATGCACTAAACTCATAGATGATTTATTGCTTTAAGTAACTAAACAAGAAAGAGAAGAGAAAGGCTGTTGTTTGGGTCAAGACAATCGGCATTCTCTCTCCACGGTTCACCAGTTGCAACTACTTAAAGCCTTAACAATACTTTCTGGACAATATAAACACATGATAGCATACATGGAAACAACTTGGCCAATGATACACTGATTAAAATAGCACATAACAAGAGCTCCCAACCAGTCGGGTTGCCCTGAAATGGAAGAAGGAACGTGTGTTCAGATAATGTGCTGAGTACAAATTCTTTAAAAAATTTTTTGGCATTTATACTAATACAGAATACCTTCTTGGAAACTCTGCAAGATCAGGTGTACACACAGAATTACCTCTTCATTTTCAAATTACCAGTATCTATGGGAATACTTCAAGAAAAGCCAGGAGGTGGGGCACCTCCCCTCCCTACTGTCATTTTCCTTGTCAAAGCAGCAGGGCGTGTGGGGCTTAGATGAAGGAGGGCACCTGATGGGCTCCGGGGGTTGTTACATCACCAAAGAGCTGCAGAGAGCAGCAGCGGACGTAAAATGCACCCCCGGCAGGGTGTGGGAATGAACAGTCTTGGTTTGTAGCCAGGGAGGTCCATGGATGGACCTGACTCGAATGCTCCCTGGGGGACCTGGCAGTGGTGGGGTGGGGGGGGGTGGACACAGGCACTGGATGGGCCACTCCTTCCCATGGGACTGGGAAACAGATGAAGAAATAACCTGACCTCTTGCGTTCTAACACTGGGGCATTACGACACATTTCTAGTGGATGTGCAGAGACCAAAACTGTCAGGGACCCGGCCCTCAGAGGGCCCGGTGAGCTCACGGGAAGAGGTCAAGCCAAGCCAAAGGGTAACACGTGACGCTGGGGCAAACCAGCCCCCCACCCAGATGCCGGCACGGTACCTCCGCTTTGCCAGCGCATCAGGCGTGCAACACCAACCGTTCAGGACTCAGTTGTCCCCCGCTGTCTCGGGCTCTGCGGCCACTTCCTGGGCGCCTCCCTCCCTGGCATCCTCTCTGGGATGGGACTGCTCAGCGCAGCCCCCTTCCGGGGCCCCACAATGACCCGCAGGACCGTTTTGCACAGCCCCACCCTCCACACAGAGCTTTCCTTCTGTGATCTCCTGGGCGGGGACCTTCAGCTCCTCGGACACCTCGTCCTCCTGATGCAGGCCCGGCACACAGTTTCCCACGTCTCCGGCTTTGGAAAACTGGTCTTCTAAATTCTTCTCATTTTCTTCTGCTTGTCGCTTGTCTCTGGCGCTGAGTTTGCCTTTGGACTTCCTCATCTGCCTGTTGTGCATGTCTTCTCGGGAGAATCGCCACTGGAACTAGAACGCAGAGAGGATGGGGATAAATAAATGTTGTCTCTGTGAACCCAGCACTTCACCCGACTGTCTGCTTGCGTGCGCAAGCTCTTGTCTGAGCAAGACACGATTCCCAGCACTCCTGGAGCAGAGCGTTACCAGCAGCAAACTTGAATCATGGTCCACACACATCACACCCACCATAAGAGCCTGTTTGATGCCCTCCATGCAGTGTATTTCATTTACTTATTTTTAAATGTTTATTTATTTGCTTATCTTTGACAGAGAGAGTCAGAGAGAGCAAGCATGTACACAGGGAGGGGCAGAAAGAGGGAGGCACAGAGAGTCCCAAGCAGGCTGTGTGTGCTGTCAGCACAGAGCCTGATGAGGGGCTTGGACCCATGAACTGTGAGAGCATGACCTGAGCCGAGATCAAGAGTCAGACACTTAACCGACTGAGCCACCCAGGTGCCCCCATGCACTGTATCTTAGTTGTGGATTTCAGGGGACTCTGGGGATGAGGGGGTATGTCTTTCAGTTGGCTCTGGGAGAGGAGGTCCTGAAATCCTATTATTTGGAGAAGCAAAATGGGAGAAGACACAGGGGCCTGCCCCTCCTATGAGCCACGGTGCTGGCTACTTGCTTCCCTTCCGAGCAGGCTGTGGGCTACCAAGCACTGGGCCCACACTCTCACCAGATCTCCCGAATTAGAAGGGCACAGAACATGGGGCCGGCCCTGTGCCGTGTGCCCCACCCTCCTGTCCCAACTCAGAACAACTCCAAAAGGCCATCCCAGTTCCAGGGCTCTCCCGGGGGTTGGCTAATAAAGCCACTGCTGTGACTGCATCGTAGCCCGTCTTTCCCCCTGCCCACTCCTGTGCCCTCCTTTCCCCACAGGTGTTCCCCGGGGCACCCCCCCTAAAAATTGCTCCACCCAAATCTATCAAAGGCTGCTTCCTGGGGAGCCTGACCTGCAGCAAAGCATTTCTCCATGGGGCAGGGAAGTCAACAGAGGCTTAGAGAGGACAAGGTCGCACAGTCAGTAATAGAGCTGGACAAGAACGGGTCATGTGGAAGATGTGGCGTGAGACTTCCTGAAGAGTCTCTTCGCCACTCAGCAGCCCGATTTCTCACTCAGTGGCCTAGCGTTCTCATCTATACAATGGGACAGTAGCTCTAACCTAAGTCAACGTCAGGCAACTGGGTTTTCTGTAAAAACAACGTTGGCGATTTTTTCTGGAAAAGGCAGATAATAAATATTCTAGGCTCCGCAGGCCATATGGTCTCTGTTGTAACCATTTGGCTCCACTGCTGTATCGTAAAAGCAGTCATAGCTAATATGTCACGAATGTGTGCGACTGTATTCCGATAAAACTTTATCTACAAAAACAGGTGATGGGCCGCATTTGGCCCGGGAGCCAAGCCCCCGTTTGCCAAGCCCGCAGACATCTCAAACCTCATACCCACCAGGGCAGGATGCTGACTCCGGACCTGAGGACCACTGCTGCCGCCCCCAACAGCAACCTCCGAGGCTCGTGGGCACAGCACCATCGTGGTTCATAACTGCTGCCTTGTCACGGGCAGCTGCTGCTATGTTTTATTTCCAATCAAAACAGAAGAGCCTTTTTAAAAAAATCAATGTCCCCAAATTATTATCTGCATTTTGCATGTTTAAAAAAAATTTTTTTTTAACGTTTACTTTATTTTTTTGAGACAGAGCATGAACGGAGGAGGGTCAGAGAGAGGGAGACACAGAATCTGAAACAGGCTCCAGGCTCTGAGCTGTCAGCACAGAGCCCGACGTGGGGCTCGGACTCACGGACCATGAGATCATGACCTGAGCCGAAGTCGGCTGCTCAACCGACTGAGCCACCCAGGCGCCCCTGCATTTTGCATGTTTTTAGAAACAGGCCAGGTAAGCCTGCCTGTATACAGTACTTGGAGAGGAAGCCAGCTATCAGGCAAGTCGGAGGAAGCTTCACTTTTGCCAATAAAGTGGTGAGATTACTTCCGGTGAAAGGTTCTAAATGCTAAAACGTCAAAGCATGATAGCATGGTGGCCCAGACCTCCCGTCACATGTCAGTCAGTTCTGGCGCTCACGAGCCATCTGTCCTTGGGCAAGTTATTGATCCCTCCAAATCTCAAATTCCTCATCTCTGAAATAGGTGTCTGCCCCGCCTCTCCCCCTCTCCCCCCCCCCCCCCGCCCCGGGGCTGTGCTGCACCTCGGGGGCCCATCCTCGCTGTAGTGGATGCCAAGAGCCCCCTCTGCAGCTGAGCAGTGCACAACCCTGGATGATTCTACCTGTGCCACATTCTAGCCTCGACTCTTGTCTTCTAACGCAAACCCAGCTATTCTCTCAGCGCTGCTCTTGGTAACTAAACAGAACTTCCATGCCTCTTCTGGAAGTCCAGCCACATCTAGTTTCCTGTAGATCACATTTTGTTGATTTGCTATAATCCACCAGGAGAACACCGGCCGCTTTCGCCGGGAACCAGCCGGGGCTGCTGGCATTGAGCTGGCGAGAACTCTCCCAGCCGTTTTCTGTCCTTCTTGGTCATCACAGGGAAATCTGTCAAGCCAAATGCCTTCTAGGACTACACTGTTTTCTGTGTCCCCAGATGGGCTGTGGTGATGTCACTTGTTCCCCAAGCTCCTGGGGGGGGGCACCCCTCCACATCTGTCACGGGTGCTGCAGACAAGTCCCGAGGAGGTCCTGACTCAACTCTTCCCTTGTTCTTCTGTCCTTTGTGGGACAGTGTCCTGTTAGCACTGTTGTATAGATGAGCACACAGAGGTTCAGAGAGGTGGAGCAACTTGCCCAAGGTCACACAGCTAGAAAAGAGCAGAGCTGGAATTCAAATGCAGGTGTCTCTGGCTCCATCCACACTACCCTTCCAGCTTCTCATTCTTGGCAGACGAGAGGCTTTAGGCTCTTGCTGTAGAGGCCAGGGAGGAGAGGAAACAAAGGGAGAGGACATGCACCTTTGGAATGGTTAGCCCGACACGTAAGGGCCTCAGCTTTCAGACAGTACAATGTTAAGATGCACCTGCTGGGTCAGGCACTTGACTCATTAGGCCGAGTGGTTAGCTAATGGAAGTCAGATTTAACTGCCATTAAAGATACTTTGTTTTGACTTACTTAAAAAAAGATCTACACTGAAGCCTCCCTGACAGGCCTATTTTTAAAAAAATCAATAATGATAAAAATTGAATGGCAGTCCACAGGTGAGCCAAGAAAGGACCCTAAACTACTCCCCTAAGACATCGGCCCTCAGACTTGAGCACACGTCAGAATCATCTGGAGGGCTCCTGAAACCCATCACTCACCCCATCCAGCGTGTGCAACCTGGAGAGAGGAGGGAAATTTTGCATTTTTTTTCTAACTTGTTTTATTTTTTAAAATGTACATCCAAATTAGTTAGCATATAGTGAAGCAATGATTTCAGGAGTCGATTCCTTAATGCCCCTTACCCATTCAGCCCATCCTCCCTCCCACAACCCCTCCCATAACCCTCAGTTTGTTCTCCATATTTATGAATCTCTTCTGGTTTGTCCCCCTCCCTGTTTTTATATTATTTTTGTTTCCCTTCCCTTATGTTCATCTGTTTTGTCTCTTAAAGTCCTCATATGAGTGAAGTCATATGATATTTGTCTTTCTTTGACTAATTTCGCTTAGCATCATACCCTCCATTTCCATCTGCATCTGCATCTGCAAAAGATTTCATTCTTTTTGATTGCCGAGTAACACTCCATTGTGTATATATACCACATCTTCTTTATCCATTCATCCCTCGATGGACATTTAGGCTCTTTCCATACTTTGGCTATTGTTGATTGTGCTGCTATAAACATGGGGGTGCATGTGTCCCTTCGAAACAGCACACCTGTATCCCATGGATAAATGCCTAGTAGTGCAATTGCTGGGTCGTAGGGTAGTTCTGTTTTTAGTTTTTTGAGGAACCTCCATACTGTTTTCCAGAGTGGCTGCACCAGCTTGCATTCCCAGGAAATTTTGCATTTTTAACAAACTCCCAGGTAAGGCTGATACTGCTAGTCCACGGGCCACAGTGTGAGAAGCACTGAGCTAAAGAGAAACACAGCCCCCAGCTCTGTCCCCCATGGAGGGGTTTCTTGTCTCCCTCCCATCTTCACCGGGCTCCCTTCCTAACCTGGGCTTCTCCTCCTCCTTTAAGCTGAGGATAATCTTGGGCTTTAACAAACAACTGTTGTTCCAGATCCCAAGGCTCAAAAAGGCCACCCGTGGGACAGTGACAGCTTTATGGGTTGCAGATCTGAGGGGAGGTGTGTAACATTCAGATGCTTAAAGGCAGGCGGCCCAGCCGGGAGGACGGACTCCTTATCTCGAGCAGTATCGGCAGAGCCTCTGAACAAGTTAAGCAGGCTTCCCAAGCCAGTGTGTCTGTGGCACTCGGGTGTGCCGCCCACTGGTGCCCATACCAAGAAGGATCCAATGAGCCGTCCGTGTCAGCGATAACTGCAGAAGAGAAAAAAATCCCTCACTTTATAGCAGTGTGTGTCCAGAGCTCCGAGTGGCAAGGGCTAATGGATTTAATTCGCACATTTTAAAAACTGTCCGTTATCTGCCTCCACTTCAAGGAGCGTTAGCTGGAAGGAAGACTTCTGGTGTGGCAGAAATCACCTATTACCTTGGAAGGAGTTTAATTATTTGCTTTGAGAGCCACACTCACACACACACACAAAGAGGCTTCTTCCAAATGCCGAAAAAGTCCTGATTGGAGAATTTCCTCCACTTTGCTGATTAAAAGAGGACTCAATATGCTGTGTCCTTGCTGTGCCAACCTTATGGTCCCTTTTCTTCGATTTCAACCCATACGTAATAAGAATGTCCTGGGCTCAGACGTTTCATTACTCATTTATTGGTTCAACAAATATCTGTCGAGTACCAACTAAAAGCCAAGTACTGGGCATGTAAACGTCAGGAAAACAGGGCTTTGCTCTCATGGAGTTAATGTCTGACTCTTATCAGCAGAGGATAAACTAATGATCACAAATAATTCTAGATCAAAAGAAGAGTTCTGCAAGACAGGAATGTGGTTATTCCCAACGTATTACAAAGGAAGAGAGCATCTGAAGCAGAGGTAACAGTCAAAGCAAAGGCCCTGTGGCAGGAAGGGACACAGAAGAGCATGAAGGCCACAGTAGGTGGAATGCAGAAAATGGGGGTGATGGCACAAGAGCTAAGAAGGGCCGGATCACACACAGTCCTGTGGATATCTCACTGTAGATTTCCACCTTTATCTTAAGACTCACACAAAGCTTTAAGCAGTGGGGTGACATGATTCAGTACGCTTTTTTCTTTTTATTGATTGATTGATTGATTAAGAGCGAGAGCAAGCAGGGGGTGGGCAAAGAGAGAGGGAGAGAGAGAATCTCAAGCAGGCTCTGTGCTGTCAATGTGGAGCCTGATGCAGAGGCTTGAGCTCAGGACTGTGAGAGCGTGACCTGAGCCAAAATCAAGAGTCAGACACTCAAGTGACTGAGCCACCCAGGTGCCCTGCAATATTTTTTTTTTTTTTAAATTTTTTTTTTCAACGTTTATTTATTTTTGGGACAGAGAGAGACAGAGCATGAACGGGGGAGGGGCAGAGAGAGAGGGAGACATAGAATCAGAAACAGGCTCCAGGCTCCGAGCCATCAGCCCAGAGCCTGACGCGGGGCTCAAACTCACGGACTGCGAGATCGTGACCTGGCTGAAGTCGGACGCTTAACCGACTGCGCCACCCAGGCGCCCCTGCAATATTCTTTCTTAAGGATCACTTTGGCTCCTGATGGAGAATATAGTTCAAGGGGAGACCTGTTACCAGAGGATTAGAGTTGTTGAGGCTTGTGAATGTGGAGAGAAGGGGAGGGATTCAAGTTTCTGTCTTGAGGATTCAAGTTTCTGCTTGACCACGGCAACAAGGAGACGGGGAGTCAAGGATGAGCCCTGGGTGGGTGGGTGCCTCTGGACAGTGGTGGTGCCCTTGTTCTAGACAGGGGGAGGGGGATAGCCAGATCACAGGTGGCTCTGAGATGCTGAGTAGTGACGGGGCACGTGGAGCTGGGTTTCGGGCAGAAGCGAGTCCTGAAAATGCAGGTGTAGGAGTCATCACCTCGGAGGTGGGGAGTCAGATTTTTCACTCTGGGGAATGAGTGAGATTTTCTAAGGAAGAGATTAGGGAGTGAGAGAGAAATGGGGCTGGGTTTGAACCACCTAGTGGAAAACCAGGATGGTGTGGGGTCAGCGCCAAGAGAAAAGGTGCTTCAAGAGGCAGAGGGCAGCCAACAGTATCAGTCCTGCAAGGGCTCGATGGAGTTACTGCCATGAACGTGGGGGCACCCAGACCTCAGTGGGAGTAGGATGCCGACCTGAGTCAGCCGCGGGAAGACTGGCCAGGACGATGAAAGGGGGACAAGCCATCAGGCTATAAAGTCCCCTCGCTGGGGCTCTCTGCCCGTGAGGCGACCTCTCCAGGTCACACAGAAAACAAGCGCTGGACGTGAGCCAACCCTATGAATGGGCAGGGGATAAATAAGTCCTTCAAAAGAGAAAGCAGCTGCCCAGATGTTTGCGGCTGATTGGGGCGCAAGTTTCTCCTGATCACGAACTAGATGACTCCATCCTCAGGACTTTCCTGACGGAAGCTGCTCCACTTGTTACAGCAGCTTTAAAACTCTACCTCTAAAATCTCCTGCTTGTCGCCCTCTGTGAGCCCCACAGCCTCTGTACCAAAATCAAACCACACGTCTCTCCTCTGGGATCCAGAAAATGCAGCACCACCTCCCTCTCTTAAGGGCAGAGCTGGCGTGTTTTGGTGTTTGATGGAGGCCTCGCCTGTGCTTTTGTTGGATGTCACTGTGAATGCACGCGGTCCCCAGGAGCCTGGGGCAAAGCTGCAGCTGACAGTGGTCCCGGGAAGATCCATCTTCCAGCCGGCGGCTGACTGCTCCTGGTGGTTAATGGTGGCTTCAGCGGTTGCCTTCTGGTCCTCGGCTGCTGTCACCTGTCACATTAGCATCTTGGAGCGGAGACAGAGACCTTCCTCTGCATTCTACACCATCTGGCTTCAGGTCGCCGTTTCCTTGGCGTTCCTCCCAGGACCCTCCCTCCCGCCCCCCGGGTTTGCTGGCTGGTGAGGGGCTGCTACAATCTGTCCGTTGCTTGTTGCTCCTGTCCAGGCTCCGTGTCCAAAGGACGTGAGGAACTAACAGGGGGGAGCACGGGACGGTGCCAAGCGTGAGGAGTGGGGCGGGTCCACCAGGCTCTGCCAGGCAGCGCTGCCTTGGCCAGCAAAGGTGGCTCAAGCTGGCTTCGGGTGACACCTGACTTGGGCTTTGACACACTGACTCGCTCATCTCTTCCTGAGTAAATGGTGAAACGCCCACGGGAGAATCACCCACCGGCTGGGGCTGGGAAGCATCAGAAGTGTCTGACACAGGGGAAAGACTTGGGTTTGACTTCTGGAAACATGGGAGAATTTCTGAGAGCAGCCACAGGCTCTCAGCATGGCTGTTTCCAGGCCGGTTCATGCGACATCCAGTGAGGGAGAAAGGCCCCTGGCCATCCCCTGGATAGCCTAGCCCGAGGGTCCACTGCCACAGACTGCGGCTGGTCTCTGTCCACACCAGCCGCTGCCACTAAGAGGCCCTCGGGTTGGGGCACGCCAAGAAGGAGCCCTGGCAGGGTCCCTCCGCCAAAACCACCAAACTTCTGATGTCCTGACGGATCCAACGGGCTGCGACCAGAGCTTGTAATGAGATGAAGATTCAGAGAAGCTGGGCATGACCTCAAGCCATCCTGCCCCCTGGTCAGATGGCAGCTGACTTCATGCCCCTATTTTTAGTTTACTGGGAATATCTGGCCTACATGAGTGTCCAGCAGAACTGTTCCACCCTACTCTCCAGCCCAACCGCAGGACAAGACCCTCCAGTGTCCCCATCTGTCCGGCTTTGGCAGCCTCGGGTGTGATTCAGTTTGCCGCAGGGCTCAGGCGTTCCTCTGAGAGCCCCTGGAAGTTGGAGCTGACTGCCTGCTCAACTGCTATAGAAAATTCACTTGAGGATGGAGCCCTGCTAAGGAAAACTGGGGAAGGCAATCAAGGTCACTTACCTTTGATTCCTTCTTCTTGATTTTCTGAGGTAGACACGGTCTCTGAAGAAAGACAATCTGCTTGGTGGATACATTCCCCTCCCTGTAACACATGCAGAGTGGAGAACGAGTTGTTACACCTGGTGGCGGTAGGGGGGGGACCCCAAGCCTCACAGATGTTTCTGTCCCTAACTTTGTCAAGGCTGACCACCCACAGAAAGGAAAGCTGCCACCAGACAGTGAGAGGTCAGGAATCAAGCAGCAGCCCCCTCCCAGGCCATCCCCCTCTTGCTTCCAGAGGGTTATGCTGGGGGCTCAACAAAAGCTTTGTGGGTGTCCCTGCCATACCAGCTTCGTTGCTGGAAACTCCCCTTCCTTCCCTCGATGTGGAATAACAGCTGGCATCTTGGCCAAATGATGATAAACTGGCGTCTTCAGTGAATCTCAAGAGGTGGGAAGCCTCTTCCAAATCTGTCTTTGGTAATGAGCCATGGAGAGGTCAGATTGGCCCGGGATGGGTGGTGAGCTCTGCCCGCCGGCCAGCCTTTACCGAACAGCAGGCACAGAGCCTGGCTGAGCAGAGGGGAGGGCCATGCGCCCGATTCACCCTGGCTGGCAGCCCTCGCCAAGGCAGCCCGGCTCCTGCAGGCTCAGGTGAGGGGCGCTCAGGAGGGCCGCCCTTGTTTAAGGCGCAGTGAGTGCGCGTTCCTCTCAGACCCCACACAGCTGCCTTCAAAGATGGCAGACGTGTTTGTGAAGGTCACTGTTCTCAGCCCTGCCTCTATCTTCTGATCACTTTCTTAAATCTCTCTTTGCAAGTGTCTTCTCTGCTGAGGCAAGCGTCACTGCGTGGAATGTCAGAGGGGAAGGTGGGAGGAAACGAACGTATTTTGTGCTGGGGCTGGGCTGGGTAGTTTCACACACCATGGCTCGTTTAAGCCTCACCACAGAGCTCCAAGCAGTGGAAGCCCATCGCCTTCACAGTCAGGACACAGAAGCTCATTTAAGGAGCGGGCTTGGGATCACACAGCGAGGCTTCAAGCTCAAACCTGCCTGGTTCCATGTGCCCCCCACTCCACCGCGAAGTGGCATGTAGGGCACAGGGAAGTAGAGGACTGGGGGGGGGGGGCGGTGACTGAGCAGGTGTGAGATCTGACATGGAGACAGAGACACCTGTCAGCACCCTCTGGGTTTAGAGAGCTGGGGCTTTGCGCGCAAGCCCATTCTCATCACGACTCTTGTCCTCTGGAATGGGTGGTGGGGTAGGCATTCTTCCCTCTTACGGACAAGGAAACTGATTCAGAGCAGCTCTGGGACTTGACCAAGACGGACAGTTACCAAGTGGCAGGCTCAGGACTCGGGTTCAAGTTTTCAGGCCACAAATGCAGGGTTCTTTCCACCCCTCTGCATCACCCCATACCCACAGGAGTCTTGGCCATGAAGCAGCATGGAGGCTCCCAATGGCCCAGAGCCCAAAGGTGCTGCAGACTAGCCCCCCGCAGAGTGCAGTGCCCCACTGTAGCCCAGTGTCAGGAGGGGGACATGATGAGAGCCCAGTTGCGTTCAGGGAGGGACCCTGGAAGGCACTGATCATCACCATCATTCTCACCCTCAGTCTAGGCTCTGCGGCTACACCGCCCTGCTGTCCCCCCAGATCGCCAGCCTTGCCTCACGCTGGCCATCACCCTGTGAACATGTAGCAGGACTCGGGGAAGGTGGGACACTGAGGGTCACGGGAGGGGGCATCCCTACAGGTCAGCAAAGGGGCTGCCTGGCCTAGGAGAAGTGCCTGACTATGCAGACTGAGGTGCTAGTCCCAGGTTCTGCCACTTACTGTCTGTGTGACCTCAGGTATGTGACAGAGCCTCTCTGAGCCTCAGTTTCTTCATCTGCAAAATGGGAATCCTATCTATGCTTATAATCCCACAGGATAGTTAGGAGGATTAGTTTAGATACACCCAAAATACAGATGGAAGGCCTTTCAGGGTTAGTAACACCAGGACCAGCCCATGAGCTGAGGGGACGGTGGGCTGAGCTCAGGTGGACAAGTGTCCCTATAAATGTGAAACTGTAAGAAGTGCCTCAAGCAAAGGGCAAGACTGCAGGTCTTTACCTCCTCTTTGTGGGACTACTGACCAGGGCCCAGGGCTGTGATCTTGGCTGAGTCCCTTCAACCTCCCTGGCCACGTTGCCTCAGCTATAAAATGGGTTTAATAAAAGGATTCCACCTTCTAGGAGTTTTCTGAGGACTAAATGAAATTTTACGCGCAAGGCACCTATCCAGGCCAGCACAGGGCACACAGTAGGGGCTCAATTTCTTTTGCACCTCAAAGCCCTGGGGCCCCTCAACCCGGGGGCTCATCTTTGACATGCCTGGCAGTAATGATTCACTGACCAAGGCTCCCCATGTGGGAAGAGGGGTGCCGGGGAGCGCTCTGTGGGGGTGGTGGTTAAGAATCTGAAATCCTGGTTCTGTCACTTCCTAGCCAGAGAATCGGAGTGACCCCACTAGCCTCACAGACTTGTCACAGGATTAGATAAATTATGTGCATGAAGCACTTACTGGGAGCAGTGTGCAGCACAGAGGAAGTGTTGAATAATGATAAGAACAACAACAACGATGACTATTATTGTTACCTGGTTGTCTTGACAACGGGAGTAGGTAGCACACAGGTGAGCTGCCAGCCATAGGCCGCCAGGGAGTTCAGCAGGGGCACGTAGTCTGTCTGCACCTCGACACCCTGGGGGAGAAAGGCCACTGTGAGGGCTGCGACCGCACCACGTCAACACCTGAGTGACTGAGGGGGTGCTGTTCAGTAAAGAGGCGGGGGGCGTCCTGCAGCCTGGAGGCCCGGCTCCAACGACGCTTAAAGATTTCAGAGCCAAACTGCCAACATGGGATTTCTTGCTGGGCCCCAACTCAGTCTGTGCAGTCGGCAAGGAATTGGAGCCAAAGGATTAATGCATTCATTTGGGTTTATTCTTGTCTGGACAACTAGCCTCCTGTGAGTTTCACTGGAGAAGTGCAATCACCTTGCCTCAAAGCCATATTCATGACACCACACACTGGTGATTTCGGAGTGTGTCGTGGGGCATTAGACGGCATTTCATAAGTGATCATGTCGTTAGCATCATCCAGTCATGGCAGCAACAACCCAGACACACACACACACACACACACACACACACACACACGTGTGCTCACGCACACACCTGTACACAGGGAGCTTCACCTGTTATATATCCTGCCATAAAGGGATAAATGAGTGCTGCCTGTGTTTTCCGCGTGTGTCTGAGGGGGCTAACTTGCCTTTCAATTTAAAAACTCAGTCCTGCCACCACGGTCGGGGGTGGGGGGTGCCCTAACTAGAGGCTACTGCCCTGGGTTCCTCGTGCTCTCTCAAGGCAGCAGGCCTGATGCCTTACTCCTGGCTCCTCACTGACACTGGAAGGTCCTGCCCTGTGTGTACAATGGATTCCCCATCCCTGTTAGGCTGGCTTCTTGTAGTTGGCCTCAGAACATCTCAAACCTGTGTCCAGACTCTTTCCAACCGAGGCAGCTGTGTGGATGCATCCAGCTAGTACTTCAGAGTGGTGGGTACAGAGGTGAATGAAGGCACGGTCCCGCTGCTAGAGGTCACAGTTCATAGAGGCAACAGCACCCACATGGAAGTAATGGAAATACAGAATGGCCTACTGGCAGGGCCACGAGGCTTCGAAGGTCAGGAGAGCGGAAGGATACCAGCCATGGTCAAGGTGGGCTTCCTGGGGCCCAAGGGCCGGGCAGAGAGTTGACAGACGGAGTGGGGGAAGGGGCATCCGGGGGGAGAAAACTCCAGCATATACTACAGAAGGCCACACCGGGCCTAGAGCACCGAGGAAGGTGGGCTTCACTTGGGGGAGGCACTGCTCAGAAGGGAACCATTGGTGGGAGTGGCTGTCCTGCTGGAGGCCTTTTGGAAATAGAACCACTCATCTGGCTGCTCTGGGCTAGGGGGCTGGAAGACAGATGAGCCCTACCTCTTCAAATGGCTTTTAATTTTTTTTAAATGTTGATTTATTTTTGAGAGAGAGACAGCGTGCGCGAGCGTGCAGGTGCAAGTGGGGGAGGGGCAGAGAGAGAGAGAGGGAGACGCAGAATCCCAAGCAGGATCCAGGCTCCGAGCTGTCAGCACAGAGCCCGACGCGGGGCTCGAAGTCACAAACCGCAAGATCGTGACCTGAACCGAAGTTGGGGTTCGCTTAACCGACTGAGACACTCAGGCGCCCCTCAAATGTCTTTTAAAACTCCTGTCACTGGGCACCCATCCCACCATGGCTACCAAGCCACCTGAACTCCTGGCAACAAATTTATCCTTTGGGAGCCTGTTTCCTCAACTGTAAAAAATAAGTCTTGGCCTCTGACAGTGGTTCTCAAAGTGTGGTCTCTGAGCCAGCAACATTGGGATCACCTGGGAACTTGTTAGAAATTCAGAGTCTTGCAAACCGCCCCCTCCCCAGAGACCCACCAGATCAGAAACCTGGGGGTGCGCCCTGGAATCTGTTTGAAGGAACCTTCTCAGTAGTTCTGATGCGGCAAGTCAGAGAGGTACTGCCCGGAGAATCAATTAGTTCTCTTCTGATGACAGTGAAGAGACTGCAGTTCTATGGCTGAATTCCATCAGTTGTTACCTCCGAGCTAACGTTCCCCATCCTTCTCCTCTTGAGAAGGGAAAGTAGGGGCGCCTGGGTGGCGCAGTTGGTTAGGCGTCCGACTTCAGCCAGGTCACGATCTCGCGGTCCGTGAGTTCGAGCCCCGCGTCGGGCTCTGGGCTGATGGCTCAGAGCCTGGAGCCTGTTTCCGATTCTGTGTCTCCCTCTCTCTCTGCCCCTCCCCCGTTCATGCTCTGTCTCTCTCTGTCCCAAAAATAAATAAACCTTGAGAAGGGAAAGTAGAGGGTTCTGAAAGGACCAGATCTGTAAGGGATTTGGGGCGAGGAAGGGGAGAGAACAGAGGAGAAGGGGAGTGGAAGGATGGGAGGCTAAGGAAGGGGAAGAAAGGAAGGGCCTTAATAAAGGAGGGGGAGCAGGAAGGGAAGGATGGAAGGGAGGAAAGGAGAGAGGAGCACAGGTATAATCACTTGATGGGGGGAGGCGGTCAGGAGAGAACCCCGTTCTGACCCCTTCTCTGAAGCCCCCACCCAGCCAAGGGACGGCAGATGACCCAGTGACACCCCTTTCCGCCCAGCCCCCTGGGCACAGCTAGCTAGCTGCATCCCTCCTGCCAGGCATGGCCCTCACCACCTGCTGTGGCTGCTTTATCCTGACAACCCTGCCCCCATCTCTGCATTCCCGATTTCGAGAGGGGAGGGAAAAAGTGTTAAATCCACACTCTCGAGCTCTGCGAGGTTATGATTACTTGGGCCTATCAAGAATAACCTTCCCACTTTATCAAGCACTGTGACAAACCCGCCACAATCAGACAGTAGCCATGGCAACCAGGACAAGCTTTGGCGCCTCACAAAGCCCTGAGTGGCAGAATGGAGTCCTTTTATTAGTGACTGTGCCCTGGCCGGCCGGGTTCTCTCCGGCGGGCACCCAGCACAGCAAGACAATGGACAAACCCCTGCTGAAGCCTGCCTGACCTGCTCAGACAGGCCTCGCACGCGGCCTCTATTTTGCTCTGTTTTATTTCATTCTGTCACTATCTTAAAGAGAAAGACAGCAGGATTTCTCCCCAACAGTTTTTCCCCTCAGGGTAGGGGATGTCAGCCAGAGGGTGCAGAAGCAGAAAGACTGAAAGGAAAAGAGGAAACACAACAAAACATAACCCTGCTTGACAGAGCTGACGGTTCAATCTCAAGTGTTAATATCTGGCCGTCACGTGGTGAGTTGAAAAGTAAAATACAAATGGTAGGGGGTGAGGTGTCCCACTCTGCCAGACTCTCCCACTCTATTGGGGATGGTCTTGATTTAATTAATGTTAAATGTGATTTCCTGTAAGCATCTATCAAAGCCTGTTTGCATATTATCAATACTGTACGAAGACGGCATTTCTAGAATATGACATGAGCCCCATGCAGTCAGTGCAAGAGGCTTTCAAGTCCATTAGCTCAGAAAGGTGGTAGAAAACCTATCCGAATGGAGGCTCCCTTTGATCTGCTTTTCTGTGACACTCCAGTGAGGACAGAAAAGCACAAACAGCACTCCAAAGACAGCCTGCTTATCAAATGGAAAGGCATTTCTTTCTGGAAGTCGGAGCACAAATTTTAATTAACTCTCCACTCTCCTGTGTGGATCCGTAATCTCCGATCACACCTGGAGTGCTAAAAAAAAAAAAAAATGGAGCATGTCCTGTGGTTTTTCAACGTGTATAAAAGGAATTCATTTGTATTTATGGCTCTTTTTTCCTTTGTTCCCTATAATTTCTCCAGTGGTCGCCAATCAACTAAGGAAACACACATTGAACACAACCTTCCCTTACCCTCCAAAACTCGTGACAACAGAATGCCGACTTTACTAAGAAATGCCTCTGTCTTTTAATCATTTTTAAAGACCTTCTGTGCAGGCAAGTAATCAGGAGGTAACACACTGGTCCAGTGAGAAAGTCTGTATCCTGAATGTCAGCCTGCTCTTCTCTTTTCCCCGTTTCAATCTGTGGAAGCAATCTGGGAGAAACGCAGTTGCAAAGAAAAGACTTGGCCCCTTCTACATGACTGAAAATGAAGAGCGGAATTTAATTTCCCATAACTGAAAAGTGTGCAGGGCCAGCTCTAGGATGCTGTCTGTACCCGAAAACAGTGACTAAGGAATGTTTGCCTTTGTTCCCCAAAGCCTTTGGGCTGGGCCCTCACCTTTCATGGAGAGGGCACGTGAAGGCACAGCCCTGCAAAAACACGTGTGTGTCTTTCGTAAAATTGCTGCCAAAACACTGATGCCCAACGCTTATTGGCATGGTACGTTTATACTACTGTTATCAGTTTTAGATATCTTCTGATTTCCTACCATGGGAAATAAAGGCTTAGCATTCCCATACACTTCTCTTACTTCCTGTTAGTGCCCCAAATGGTCACAGTATAATTTTAATCAAATCAAAAGTCAGTGTTTGTGTTATTACAACTTGGCAAATGTTGCTCAATGCCAGGTCAGGTAATGCACTGTGACTATGCCTTCTTTTTCACACGAGCCTTCATTTTTCCTGGAGTTAATCATGTCCTAACTTTTTTTCTTCGTGTGTCTGGTTGTACATGAACCCATCACAAATTTATTCCATATGCTCAACACCTCTATTTTATGCCCATCAACAAATATTCCATGTGCCTAACTAAATACATTAGTTCTGTTTTTTTCTCCATCAGAGACATCACTTCTGGAGCTTTCTGAACCCTTGCTCTAATCCTGGTCTGGCTGCTTTCCATGCTGGGTTCTTCTCCTACTGCTATCTAAGGCTCCTTCTTGGTTTCCTCCACATTTTGCTGGAGTTCATCCTCCAGTGGCTAGGAAACAATGTCCTGGAAGTCATTTGAATCCACGAGTTCATAAACATGTCTTTGTCATCACCCTTAACTAACAGTTCAAATACAGAAGTCTGGGTTGAAATCTATTTTTCTGTTCCGATTTTTCAAGGACTGCTCTACTAGCTTCTAGAGATCAGCCCTGCTATTGCGAAATCTCTTTTGATTGCTAATACTTTGTAACCTGTTGTGCTTTGTAAGATTTTAGGATATTTTTCCCCATGAAGTTTCAGCTTTTCACAATGTGCCTTAGTGTGCGTTGTTTATACACAAAGGGCTGTATACACTTGATGGCCTTGCCATCTGAGGATTCTTGTCCTTCAGTTCTGAAAAGGGTTCTTTTATTTCCCCTTGATAATTTTCCCTTTCTCCATTTTCTCCCTTCTTTTTGGATCTTCTAGAAGTCAAAATGGAGGATTGATATTTTCATTTTATTATCCCTCGCCATCTTCTTACTCTTTTTATTTTACCTCCTGAAAGATTTCCTTTACTTTATTTTTCAGCCTTTTTATTACCTTTTTAAATTTCCTGCAGCCCTACTTTTAAGACCCCAAAGCTGCAGAGACAGGAGCTAGGGACCTTACTACCACAGGTAAGGACTTTAAACCAATGCCCCAAATTGTCAGCTCTGCAGTTCGCTCTGCACCATTCCATGGTCATTTATGCTTTGGAAACCAGAGCCTTTCTCATGTTCTGCAAGAGAAAATGGCTCCTTGTACCTTCAGGTTGTAGTTTCCTGTGCTTTGTTAAACAAATTAGCCTCCCTCTACCCACCTTCTATTTTCTAAAAATGTGTTGAAATCATTCCTCTTCTACTTCTCTTCTTCCAATCTTTTTGTTCTTGTGGATATCTCTATCTATCTATCTATCTATCTATCTATCTATCTATCTATCTATGTATCTATCTATCATCTACAGTCGGTTTTCATTATCCATGGGAGCTTTGTTCTGTAATACGGCCACAAGAATTACTGAATACTCTGAACCAAATGCTCTGGGGGAAATACAGAGTTGGGTTCCTGTGAGATACTGATGACAATATCTCATCACCTGATCAGTGCAGAACCTTGTTTTCTGTGTATTTCTGTTTAAAGACACCTTGTTTACTATATCTTGTTGACTACCTTTGAACTCATGGACAACGGTGCTAGAACTCAAGCCCGAACAAAAGTTACCTAACACATGTATTTGCTCTGTAAGCCACATCATAGCCTTCTTGTGCCTAGGAACACCAGATAGCACTTCAGCATTAGGCTTGGGGCCACTTTAAACAGCAAAAGTACCAACAAAAAGCACAAAAATGTGAAAAATGTGGCATTAAGCAGACTCCAAAATGGACACTTGTTTTATAGTAAGAGAGCTGAAACAAGAAGGCAGAGATCACCTTAGCTGGGAACGTGAATTTTGGCAACGCAAGTTTTTTGGCACTCTATATGCCTGCAAATGATAGTGAAAGCACCAGGAGTATTGATTTGGGGATTACAAATAAATTTAAGCAAGTAGGATTTGCAAATATAGAGTCCATGAATAATGAGGATTGACTCTGTCATCTGTCTACCTACCTATCTACCTATCATTGATCATTTCTTTTGTGTCATTTCACTGGGATTTTTCAGAAGAAAGCAAAATTGGTGCCTGTATCCAACTCCTCACATTTAACACAATTTTATTATTTTAATTTTAATGGCCCTACTGGAAGTCTTTCTAGCTAGCTTAGAATCTGGAAGCCATAAAGTAAAAATAATAAGTTTGGTGACATAAAAACTCTTCTGCATGGCAAAAGACAAACTAGGTAAAGTCAAAAGACAAAAGACAAGATGGGAAAACATTTGTAGCTCATATTACAGACAAAAAAGAAAGAGTCCCTTAAATGTGACAAGAAAAAAAAAAATCCAGTAATCCAAGCTTTAAAATGCATACGGATAGGAAGAGAGTCACAGAAAAGGAAATTCACATGGCCATTAAGCACACAAAAAACCCACCAAATCTCACAATAAGAGAAATGCAAACTAAAACTACCAAGATAGATATTTTCACCTATCATATTGATAAAAACCCAGAAGTTTGACAACCACTTCGTTGACAAGACTGTGGGGAAGCAGGCATTCTCATACATCGCTGGCAGGAAGGCAAATTGATTCAACCTCATGAAGAACAATTTGACAGTATCTCTCAAAACTGCAAATACGTTTACCCTTTGACACAACAATCTCACTTCTGGGAATCGATCCTATATGTATAAGACATGACAAATGTACAAAGTTATTCACTGGAGAACTGTCTGCAATAGCAAAACCCCGAAGATTACCCAAGTGTCCATCAATATTAGACTTGGTAAATTAAATTGTGTTTTATGCACATGATGGTTTGGGGGTCTGGGTACGGGCTGATCACATGTTGAACTAAGGCACGCAGGACAAGGAGGACAATGAGAAGGAGTGAATTCCACTTTAGACATGCTGAGTTCAAGGGAGAGTGAAAGGTAGGTTCAGGAGGGAGCTAGATGCGATGGGGCCTGTGGTAGAAAAGAATATGCCTACTCAGTCCCCCAAATACGTCTACATCCTAACCTGTGGGGCCTGGGAATATGTCACCTTCCATGATAAAAGAGATTTGGCAGATCTGATGAAGTTAAGGATCTTGAGATGGGAAGATTACCCAGGTGGGTTCAATGTCATCAAAAGGGCCCTATGAAGAGAGAAGCAGGTGAGGGTAAGGGAAGGAGGTGGGGGGTTGGAAGCAGAGGCCAGAGTGACTGGCCTTGAGCAGGATGGATTCTCTAAGTTGAAAAGTCAAGGAACAGATTCCCTCCTACAGTCTCCAGAAACCACGCAGCTCTCCCAACACCTCGATTGCAATCTCTTAAAACCCATTTTGGATTTCTGACCTCCAGAAGTGTAAGAGAATACATCTATGTTGTTTTAAGCCACTACAGCAGCCACAGGAAACTAATACATCGTTAAAGGCAGGGAGAGGTAGGATGAAAACAAAGAACAGGAAGGGACACAGCTAACGCTCGGATAGTTGCAAACTCAAGGAGCCTTGAGGTTGGCTGAGGACAAGCTCGCCTGGTGAGGAGGTGACCAGAAAATAAATAAAACACAGACCAGATGGGGAGAAATCAGCTCTTGAGCACCCAGGGTGGGAGACGGGTTTAAGGAGAAAAATTCACACCATCAAACGTCACAAGAGGGCAAGCAACACAAAGCCTGGAGACTATCTCTGGAGTGGACAGCGAGGTCCTAGGAGACCACAGCCGAGGACATTTCAGGAGGGAAGTGGCAGATGGCGAGAGGTCGAGCATGTGGTTGGTAGTGAAGATGAGACAGGGTGTAACCATGGTCTCAGGAAATGTGGGTTTACCTTGACTGTGCCTGGATGCCGCAGGGACCCCGGCCACAAGGGCGTGTGGGGAAGAGTCATCCCTCAAGTGATGGAAAGCAGCGACCCGAAGGCAGGGCCCGAGGGAAATGCCACGGGACGGTCATCTCTGTTTATCCAATGGCAAGTGGGCGCTATTAACATTGGGGGCAGTCTTGCAGGAAACTCAGTGAGTTCTTCAGTTATTTCCAAGGGCAAGGCTATTCTCATGCCGCTCTTCATTTACGAATCTCCACACTCAGTCAACCTGGTTCTGTGCTGAGCACCTGGGAAGCTATGTGAGCCTCTCCTCCTGCGGCAGGAGATCCTGGGCTAGGGGGCGTGGGGAGAGTAACAAGATCCCCCACTCATGGAAGCCACCATGAGCTGTGCTGGAAGGACAGAGGCAGGAATGACTTGCCCCTCCATTCGCTCTGGAGAAAGTGTAAATCCCTCTGAGGCCAGCTGCAGCAGCCCTGCCTTCCAGGCCCCCATCCTCCCCCGGGGCCTCCTGCAGGACCACAGCCCCTGCCAGCGAGAGGGAGGGGCAAGGACGCCAGGGCCGGCTGGAGATGTTGTTTTCCTCTTTGTTTTACACACAATGCCCCAGAAAAACATTTTCCTGATATGTAATTAGGCCAACATAATAGAGTCTAAGAAAGCAGTCGGTCTCATTTTAGACAACTTTGGCTTTCATAACGTTCAAAGAGAATACGTTAAAAAAAAAAAAAGCTTAGTTCTCAGATGTAGAAAAGGGGGCAGATGAAATCCACGCAGTGCAGAGTCTAGTCTTCCCATTCCAAGACTCTTTACCCACGCCTGCTGCTTAATTCACATCTTTGCCCGATTTTCTCCACCATGCAAGAAAGGCAACAAACTCTGGAGCCCTTGGAGAGCCCGACAAAATAATAATAGTCGTTATTGTTGTTTGAGATGCACTTTGCAAAAATGGCCTCAATTATTACCTCCCTGTCTCCAGGCCTCTTTACAACATAACTCTGCATAAAGAGGTAGAGTCCATTTCTCCACCCCTTGAATCCAGGCTGGTCTTGTGATTTTCTCTGACCAACAGAATACGGTAGACGTGACATTATGGGAGTTCTGAACCTGCGCCTCGAGAGGCCTTGCTGCTTCCACGTGCTCTTGTGGAACCCTGCCTATGCTTTGGGGATATGCCCGGGCTAGCCTGCTGGATGATGTGAGACAGGTGACCCAACCAGCTGGCAGACATTTGAGAGACGCCATGTTGGACCTGCCAACAGCTGGCGAAGCATGAGTGAGCCCAGGTGGGGTTAGTCAGGCCTCGGCCAGATCACCGGAATCATCTGGCTGATCTGTGGACTCACCCGCAACAATTGTTACCTTAATTCACTAGGCTTTGGGTGTTTTATTCCACAGCAGAAGCTAACTGATCCACTAGCATTATTCTAGGAAGGGCCGAATGCCCAGACAAATCTCTAGAAGGAAGACCATGGTGAAAGTCTCCAGGTCTAATTTGAGAGAAATAAAATGTAATAGCTGCTACTGAATGGAATTCAGTGTTTTTAATTTTTCGCCCCGCTCAAAGCTGGCACACCCAGCCCTCATTTTCTCCATGCCAGACACATTGTGACCTTGCATGACACCTGGAGCCCTGAAGTCTAACTTATGATAACCTACGATGAGGCCCGGCACTGCCACCGGCATATCCTGGGAGGGAGAGATAAAAACCCCCACTGGGGAAGAACATCCCAGCTTGAGACACTGCTCTGGCTTCTCCTAAAGAACAATACACGCCAAGCTGGCAGGAAAACCAAACCTGCATGTACAAGATAACACTCCCCTGGATTCTGGGACCAGCAGGGTGATTTGGTCCTGGTATGTGTGGTTTTCTCTGAAGTCACAAACGCAGAAGGCAGGAAGGGGTTGTGGGGTGGCAGGAGACGGCACGCCGTACCTACTCTCAGAGCTGTGTGCCAACATGCGCCTGCCTGGGCAGAATGAGAACAAGACGCGTGTTACAACGTAGGACTCGGGGATTACGCCGGAGGGGATGAGGCTGGAGGTTTTGAGGTTAAGGGGGTGACGGCTGGGCAAACCCTGGCCGTTAGTGGGGACAGCCGCTGCCACAGTTCTGAGTGCAAACAGTTAAGCATCTACATCCTGTTGGCTGCTCAGCGGGACCTCATACTGTCGCAGCACGGGGCTTACGGCCTCCAGAAGCTGACATTTCACACACATACAGAATGCATCAGGGGTGAGCATGTCCTCTCCGGCAGACCTGGAAGCAGCTTTGTTTGATAACAATTAAACGAGAAACGTTTTCTCCATCCAGGGACTTGCCAAGTGCCTCCCACTTGCGTTGATGAGTGAGGAAATTAGGCTTTCAGGAGGTAAATGGGATTTGCCACTTTATTACTCCCTCTTCAGACAATATGTGGTGGATGGAGGGTCATTTTCTAATCCTCTTTCTTTCTTGTTTTTGCACCTTATCTACTACCTAGAAAAGAGAGGATTTAAAAAGAGCTTTCCCACAGTATATCATTAAAGGTATTTACTTTGGAGTTGGGAGCCCCAAAGTTTGTCAGCAAAAACTCAAGAACTTTTAAGACCACATCATTTACCACCTTCCTCCACAGTAGAGTCCCGACACCTGACCAATAATCTTTAATGCTAACCCAGAAAATGGCCCTGAACAAAGGTTGGTTCAAAATCTTAACAGAGGAGGAAACGGAAGGAAAGGATTATTCCAGTGTCACTGTGCAAACTAGCAACAGACAGAGCTACACAAAGCTCCGTGTCTTGGCGTGTTGGGCTACGCTGGCCTTGGGCTCACTCTGAAAAGACGATGCTGCGGAACGCACAACACAACAGATTTTCTCTCCCTGACTATCTCCACCTGGTAAATTCAAGATGCCACATTCCCACTTCGGCATCCGGTCAATATTCTCTTCAGTCAATTTTCTCTTCACAGTGACCCAGTTGTCACCATCTTGTTGCTATGGTTACCATGATTCTAACTCAGCCATCTCTCCCCATGCTCCCCTCTCCCTCGGGCCAAATTATGTGGCACTAATCCCACAGCATGTCCTCTGAGGACCCTGCTCCTGCTAAGGGGACTTCTAATAGAGCTTCCAGCAAGAATATACAACCTTCAGGACACGTCAGATCCCTTGACTGTCCACTACCCCCATCCCAGGAGTCCTTCCATTCTCTCTAGCTCCCTGCTCTACTACAGCCTAGAGGCAAATCCACCAGAGGCGGTAACAGCACTCTTGGGTTTCCACCAGCATCTGGGCTGTGACTCACCGAAGGATGAGCTGATGAAGAGCAAACCAAAATAAAAAAAAATTAAAGTGATCTCAGAGAGACTGGCCAACTCTATTTGGTGTCCTCTAAAAAATTCCCTTATCGCCCGATGTCCCCTGCCCCATCACTTCATCTCACTTATCACTACTTGGCACAGATTTGTTTATCCATTTATTGCCCTCTCTTTCACTGGAACACAATCTCCACAAAGGCAAGGATTTTATATATCTCATTACGATGAATCCCAAGCATCTAGGCAAATGTCTGGCACAAACGAGTGCTCAACAAATAGTTGTTGAGTAAATGAACGAATGCATCCGCCGTTGCCTTTTGGGGGTAGATCCTGCTGCCGCTGTCTTATTATGTTCTCAAAGTCTTAGCAAAACATTTAACATTGATGAGATCTGAGTTTACCATGAAAAAATACAAGTTAATTTGCCAGGAGGGTGTTACACCCTTCTTCTGGGCATTCCGTATGTGGAAGCTGGAAGTATATTCATGTAAGAAAATGAAACGCACAGAGTCATATGCTGGCCACTGGAGTCATTAAGGCCACTGGATGTTTTAGCAAACACTATCTGGTAAATTATTAAAACTGGCCACACACAAATTTGTCTGCTTCCTGTATCCGTGCCGCTACAGTGCAGATCGTCCTATCAGGAGATGGTGTCTATTTCCCCACCTTTTGAATCTCAGCCTGGTTTTGTGACTTTCTTTGGCCAAGGGGATATTAACAAATGTGATGCAGACCAAGTCATGAAATAAGGTAGCACACTGGGGCTCCTGGAGCCCTGTGACTGGCAGTGAAGAAGCTCAGCTAACCTTCCGGGCGTTAGAATATGCAAGACCCTGCTGCCCCAGCCAACAGCCAGCCAACCATCAGCCATGTGAATGAGGCCACCCTGGATCACCCAGGCATCAGCTGAGGCATGAGAGAGCCCAGGACAGATCAGCTAAGCTGCTCCAGAGTAGAACTCAGCTGACCCAAAGAATCATGAGCTAATAAGCAAATGGCTGTCTGAAGCTACAGAGATTGGAATGGCTACACAGCAAAAAACAAAACAGCCGACTACCATTTAATAGAGACAAAGCTACCTGCTTCTTTCAAAGTGATTTTGTCCTCATATGGGAAGGGGACTCTACAGAATCTCATGGCCCAAATTAAGTTTTAAGTATAGTAATACTTCTGTGATGAACCCTGAACTTCACCTTCTTGCCCAATGCCCCCTTCTGAACACTATCAAGAACTTTCAAGGTAAAATCAAATGTAAAATTTGTTTCCGGGTGCCTGGGTGGCTCAGTGGGTTAAGCAACTCTTGATTTCAGCTCGGCCCATGATGTCATGGTTTGGGAGTTTGAGCCCCACATCGGGCTTTGTGTTGACAGCACAGAGCCTGCTTGGGATTCTCTCTCTCACTCTCTCTCTCTCTCTCTGCCCCTTGCCTGCTCACATGCACATGCTCGCTCTCTGTCTCAAAATAAATAAATTTTGAAAAAGGTAAAATTTATTCCAGTGTGATAAAAATAAAAATTGGCTAGCTTAAAAAGTATGGGCCTTTAAATCAAAAAGTGATATGAAGTATAATGATAAAGCTGAAGAATATTCCTGGTTTACAAGCACAAGAAAATGGAAACCATCTAAAATCCACCAATGGATAACTAATGAAGTACATTAAAATATGATTGTTCATATACTGAAATACTTTTCAGCCATTTAAATTGATGAAGTAGAAACAGTTTGAAGAGTATGGTCCCAAATATGAAAATATAGACAGAATATCTATGAGAAGAAAATATACCAAGATGTTACGCTGTGATGTGGCTCTTTTCTCAGTGATGAGGAGAGGACGGTTTTTGTTTTTTCCTTATTTCTATTTTCTAACCTGTCTTCAATTACAAGCACCACTTTTTGAAAACATCTTTACTG
This sequence comes from Puma concolor, assembly GCF_028749965.1. Lineage (NCBI taxonomy): Eukaryota > Metazoa > Chordata > Mammalia > Carnivora > Felidae > Puma > Puma concolor. Next base: position 25,417,547 of record NC_141675.1, on the reverse strand, counting down.
AGATGTAAGTGAAATATCTAAATATTCACCCATTTAAAGTCTTCGACTCAATGGTATTTAACATATTCAGAGATGTGCAACCACCACCACAGTCTGAATTTAGAACATCTTCATCACTCCCCCAAAATTCTTGTACCCATGAACAACCACTCTCCTTCCTCTCATCTCAAGGAAGCCTCCAATCTAATTTCTGTTTCTACGGATTTACCTAATCTGGACATTTCATGTAAATGGAATCGTAAAACATGTGGCCTTCTGTGTCTGGCTTCTTTCACTCAGCATAATGTTTTCAAGGTTCATCCATGCCACAGCATGGATCAGTACTTCATTCCTTTTTATTGCCAAACAATATTCCATTATATGGATATGTCATGTTTTGCTTATTTTTTCATCACTTGCTGGAAATCTGGATTGTCTCCACCTTTTGGATATTATGAATAATGCTGCTGCGAAGAGCCATATATATAGGTTTAGTTTTGTTTTAAGTAGGTTTCACACCCAGCATGGAGAACAATGCAGGGCTTGAACTCGTGACCCTGAGATCAAAACCCTAGCTGAGAACAGGAGTCAGACGTGCAACCAATGAGCCACCTGGGTGCCCTGTGTATAGGTTTTTATGTAGATATATGTTTACATTTCTCTTGGATACGTGTCTAGGAGCCGTACTGCAGGTCACATGGCAACTGTTAACTATTGACATTTTGAGGAACTGTCCATGCATCACTTTTGTAAAACGAACAGGCCTTTTGGCCTCATTAGGCTATCTCCCAAGCCTTCTTAATCTAATTTGTCAAGTGATGTAAGCAAAGAGACATCCCCTTCTACCTCAGCTGAAGAGGATGTTAAGAATTCTGCCTCGGGGCGCCTGGGTGGCTCAGTCGGTTGTGCGTCCCACTTCGGCTCAGGTCATGATCTCATGGTCCGTGGGTTCGAGCCCCGCGTCAGGCTCTGTGCTGACAGCTCAGAGCCTGGAGCCTGCTTTGGATTCTGTGTCTCCCTCTCTCTCTGCCCCTCCCCCACTCAAACTGTCTCTGTCTCTCTCAAAAATAAATATCCATTGAAAAAAATATTAAAAAAAAAAAAGAATTCTGCCTCAAAGAGGCCACTAACTTAAAAGCAATGGGCCAACCAAGCATCCCAGCTCGTTGAATCTGGAAGGGATCAGGGGAGTCCTCCAGTCCTGTGGCTCTTGGGCCGGTGGAATGTTTCACATGTGGATCCCTCATTTCCACCTCCAGACCTACTGGCACTGAATCTCCAGGGGTGATGCCTGGGAATGTGTATTTTTAAGTCCCCAGGTGATCGTGAGGGTCAATGTGATCTGGAACCACTGCTGCAGTGCTTCCTGCTGAAGGGAGGAGGCTCACTTACTGGCTGAACATCTGAATCACACTGGCACTTGGTTGTTGACAGCCCCAGGGCCCAGCCACCTCCACTGCCGAACAGCTCCACAGGGGTTCTTCAAAGGGATGGAGTTACTCCCTTGCAATCAAGGAAAACAGAGTCTACCTCCTTTATGACAGGTCAGCCTTTCAAAGATAGGGAGTCGGCTACCTGATTGCCTGTTTTTTTTTTTCCTCTTTCAAGATAGATATGCATATGTCTCCATCCCTAGCCCTTTCTTCTGTGCCCCCTACAGTCTGTCTGTGTTTCTCATCAAATACGGTGGGTGTGGTGGGACACAGGGCTCTAAGTCAGCCAGCATCAGCCAGCATCAGAAGAGCAGAAAGACAGGTACTTCCTGTGGGCATGTTCGTAAATATGGCCAGTTACCTCTTGTTAAATAGCAGCAACCGGAAGTTCTGTGTTCATTCAACCAGTGTTTGTGGAAAATTTGTAAAACGAGAGAAATTAATTTGGGACCAGGGAACATGGATATCAAGAACAGCTAGTCCTTGAGTCATGGAGTGTGTGCAATTTTAAAAATTTAAAAATTTTAAAAATTAAATAACTCTAGGGGTACCTGGGTGGTTCAATCGGTTAAGCATCTGACTCTTGATTTTGGCCCAGGTCATGGTATCATGGTTTGTGGGTTTGAGCCTCATGCTGTTGACATGGAGCTTGATTGGGATTCTTTCTCTCTCTCTTTCTGGCCCTGCCCTGCTCATGCTTGCTCACATGTGTGTGCTTTCTCTGCTCTCAAAATAAATAAATAAAGTTTAAAAAAATTAAATAGCTCTAAAGTAAGATGGAACATATTAAATGCCAAAAGGAAGGAAAGATGATTCTACAAAGAGCTGGGTCAGGAAAGGTGAGGATCCCCAGGGTGAAGACTTGGGATGGGGAAGGGATTCAGCAGAGGAAAGGAGAGAACAAAATGAGGGGACAAAGATCACAGTTATGATCTGGTAAATACCACTTTGTCATAGCTTATAGCATTTGTCATAGAATTTGGAGGGGAGTAGGAGGTATACTGTTGAGCTGTATTAAATTCCTTTTCATTAGAATTGCTGTCAAATCAGGTATTCTCCCTTCTATATTATTTTTTTGAACTTAAATGCAACTGATGTTTTTTATACTTAAATGTATCTCTTTTACATTTTATTGGGATGGTCTGATCCAACAGTGATAAATTAAGAGATAATGAGATTAGAAGGGAATTAAGGAGTCAGGGAAACCTACTCCAGAAAGAAGCAGGATTAGGTAAGTAATTTTCAAGGTTTCTTGTTTTGTTTTGTTTTTTCCTTTTTTTAAAAGTAATGGGGCGCTTTCCACAAACACCAACTGTAATCTAATTTAGACACTCAACGTGTAAAAACAGTCAGAAAAAGCAGCTCTTGTTGACACTGGTGTGGGTGGGTTGTCCAGAATCTTCCCCACGCCCCACTCTCAGACACCCCCTTTATCCTCTTTCTCCCATGCCCAGCTGGAATGTTTTTGGAGAACCCAAGAGCATCCATGTTCTTTATTCTTTAGTTACTCATGGCCACCTGGTATACCCTGGGACTTCCCTAGCTTTGGGTCTCTCTCCATAGGCCCACCACCTTGTAAATCTCTACACAAACCATTGAAAAAGCCGCAAAAGAGGACAAAGCACAGGATGGCGTCACAGGGCACACAAGGAAAGATCTTCCTTGAATTAAAGCACACCTTTGCTGAGTATAGCCTCTCAACCAGTCACGCTCCACCCACAGACCCTTCCTTTTTATTTAGTTGTATTAAAATACTTGGCCAAGTGAATTTCAAAAGGACAAATTCCAAGAAGTGGCAATGAATGATCACTTAACTACAAGAACACCCCCCAGCCCTCTATACTCACTGATTTAATATACTAAATTCTTCTTGGAGAACCATTTGCCCTGTCCTCATCTTTAGCCTGAAGACTGTCTATGCATCTAAAAAGTTCTTATTGGGGGGCCACATGGAAAGCATGAGAAGGAATGTGACAGTCCCCAGGAGCAAAGACCAGCCCTTGGCTGGCAGCCAGCAAGGAAGCAAAGACCTTAGTCCTACAACCGCAAGGAACTGAATTTGGCCAACAACCTGGATGAGCTTGGGGGGGTGGGCAGATTCCTGCCTTAGAGGCCCCAATAAGTAACATGGCCCTGCTAACATCTGGTTTCAGCTTCCTGTGACCCTAGCAGTTTAGCCCACCTGGATTCTGACCCACAGAATTGTCTGACCCACGGTAATTGTCTGTGCATGTGCTTAACATTCTCATAGAATTATCTTCCACCCTTCTAATCTCAAACATCCAAGAAACCTAAAGATCAAGCCTATTTTATCACATTGAGGATTGCCTCTTTCTTGTCATTCTGTGGCATAGACTGGAGGTTTTAAGCATACTGTTTTTGTTGTTTTTTTTTTTAATTTTTTTTAATGTTTATTTATTTTTGACAGAGGGGGAGAGAGACAGAGCATGAGTGGGGTAGGGTCAGAGAGAGAGGGAGACACAGAATCTGAAGCAGGCTCCAGGCTCTGAGCTGTCAGCACAGAACCCGACGTGGGGCTGGAACTCTCATACCGCGAGATCATGACCTAAGCCAAAGTCAGACGCTTAACTGACTGAGCCACCCAGGCGCCCCTTAAGCATACTGTTTTTTCAAAAATGCATTTGTTACAAGATTCTGAAAACGTGCTGACCTCTTTCACCTTTCTCTTTCTCTGCAGCAAAGTTCTAAATTCACCCCATCCTGTGGTCTTTGCCAGAACGCACACTTGCCTCTCCCCTGTCTCCAGCTCTAAAAGGGTCCTGGTGATTTAGCACATTTCACTACCCTCAGGACGTGTGACAGAGAAGAGAAATTATTTATGAGCATGCAAAGGCCAGGGGGTGGGAATTCATTTTTAATGACTGCGCTCCTTCCTTCTAGTTAAAGACATCAATCCTTCCTGCCCAAATTCCCTCCATTCATCATGTTTTCACAATGGCTGACACACAGTAGGAACTCAATATTTATTTGTTGAATAAATGTTTTAAAAGGTCTAGCTTAACTTGTAGAGCTAAATTTTGTACAAGAAATGAAATATGGGTGTCTGAGAGAATAAGACCATTGAGTTTTTGGAAGAAAAACATCAAATTCTTCCTTTTCACCTTCCTGCTATCCAAGCTGTCACCAAGTCTAGTTTTCTTTAAAATGTTTCTAGGAGCATTCTTTGCCTTTCTATTCCCACTCAGTGGCAGACACTGTTGGTGCCAAAACAGTTACTTGTTAGCCCAGGTTCCCTTTCCTAGGTAACACACTCTCCAGCTCCAGCTAACCATGATTCTTGGCAATGATGTGGGTCTGTGACCCATGTCCCAGCTAAGGGCACCCAAGAAAACTCTACTGGAGAGTTTCTGGGAACAGTTTTACTTTCTAATAAAAAAAAGGGCACGTGGCAGGAAATGCCCAGTTCTTCCCAGCTCTTATGACGTTCACATGAGATGCGTGGAGCTGCTGCAGCCACTTTGGGCCTAGCATTCCAAAGAGAGACCTGGCAGGCAGGGTGAGGACCAGAATGCAGAAAGGTGACAGCACCTGGGTCCTCTGTGATGTCCTTAAGCCATTCAAAAAACTGACTCTGCAACCCCCCATTTTCCTCCAGACTTCCTGCTTGGTGACATGAGAAGCAAAATCCCTACTGTAAGTCATTTCTATTCATATGTCCTGCTGTTGACATGGAAAGCATCCTAACCGACACCATGGCCACCACCCTTATTCTCTCACGTTGGAACCTCTCCTCCAAACGTCTGTCTACCTTTCCCCCATTCTAGTCCATCTCTCCCAACAACACACTGTTTCAGGGCCAACTCTGGACTCCTGGCTCTCTGATGAGATCCCTACTATAGCCTCCTTCAACCTACTGCAAACCCGGGCTCTTGCCTGGATGGCAGAGTTCTCCGCAGACGCTCTTCCCAAGCAGACATGCTGTCAAGAACATGCCACAGGCCTCCCTTGCAGTTAGGTCTATGTATGTTGTACCTGTTTCCAGGGCTGCTGTAAAAGGGACCGCAAATTTGGTGGCTTACAATAGTAGCTATTCATTCTCTCGCAGTTCTGGAGGTCAGAAGTCCAAAGTCAGTACAACTGTGCCAAACTCAAGGTGAAAGCAGGGCCATGCTCCCTCTGGAGGCTCTAGGGGAAAACCCATTTCTTCAGCAGCTGTGGCTGCCAACGTCCCTTGGCTGGTAGCTGCATCTCTCCAGTCTTCAAGGCCAGCATTTTCAAATCTCTCTCAACTCTGCCTTCATGTCTTCTCTTTGTGTGTAAAATCTCCCTCTGACTCCTTCTCAGAAGGATATACGTGAATGTTTTTAGGACCCATCCATATAATCCAGGATGATCTCCCCATCTCGAGATGCTTATCTTTATAAATTTTTTTTTAATGTTTATTCATTTTTGAGAGACAGAGAGAGACAGAGCATGAGCGGGGAAGGGGCAGAGAGAGAGGGAGACGCAGAATCCGAAGCAGGCTCCAGGCTCTGAGCTGTCAGCACAGAAGCCGACGTGGGGCTCAGACTCACCAGCTGTGAGATCGTGACCTGAGCCGAAGATGGACGCTCAACCGACTGAGCCACCCAGGCGCCCCAAGATGCTTATCTTTAATTATATCTGCAAAAATCCTTTTTCCAAATAAGGTAACATTTACAAGTTCCAGGGCTTACTTTTGGAGAGCACCTGTTCAGCCTACTCGCACATGTGTCTGCGTGTGTCACCCAACTCTGTTTATCTCTGGGAAGAGCTCCCTCTTGGAGAGAGCATGGAGGGCCGGTGGGTGGGAGGAAGATTCGGTTTTTAAATATATACACTTTTGGACCATAAGAGTTTTCTTTAAAATTATTATAAAACCCACAACAATTTTTTGTCTCAATTTGCAACATAATTCACATTATCACATGAAATTTTTGTAAAAGACATATTCTATCTTAGGCCAGTTTCCCCAGAAACAGTCCCTGAGAGGAGGATTTACGCGCAAGTAGCTTATTATAAGGCGATGAGGGGGTGGGGGGAGGCGAACAACAGGCTGAACCCAAGTGAGGACACAGGTTTATGCAACATCCCCTGAGGCTTAGCCTCAGCCCTCGGGAGGCTCTGGGGGGTAGGCTGTACTCAGAGGTCCACACCTCTACTGACAATAGTTACGCGTGCCTTGGAATGGAAGAGTGGGAGGTAGCTTTATCTGTAACGTCTTCATTTTAATAGAGACAAGTCTTCATTTTACTTGGGTAATTAAAAACTTAAATTTAAAAGATAACTAGGGGCACCTGGGTGGCTCAGTCAGTTAAGTGTCCAACTCTTGGTTTCGGTTCAGGTCATAATCTCGTGGTTCGTGGGATTGAGCCCCATGTCGGGCTCTGCACTGACAGCACAGAGTCTGCTTAGGATTCTCTCTCTCCCTCTCTCTCTCAGCTCCTCCCCTGCTTGCACATGCTCACTCTCTCCAGCTCTCTCTGCCCCCTCCCCCACCCACATGCACGTGCTCTCTCCCTCAAAATAAATAAATCAACTTAAAAAAAAAGATAACTAGTCATGTATCACCATGTCCTTTCTTCTGTTCCGCTTTAGATATACTTGTTTTCTGCTTGTAGAAAAGGAAGCAAAATGAGGGTTGAATAATTCCACTTTCTTGGAAAATGTACAACTTCTTGCTTTAAACATAGTTTAAAAAGGTGTGTGTGTGTGTGTGTGTGTGTGTGTGTGTGTGTGTGTGTAGTCATGTACACCCAATCTCATTCTGGGCTTAACCTTCGTTCATTTTTGGAGTTTGCCTCACTCTTGCCTTTCATACACCCACCCCTCAGTCACAGGTAAGAGCTACCCCAGGGGCACCTAAACATCCAGGTATTTCCCTGCTCAGCTTGCCAAGAGCAACAAAGCAGGCTCCGGAGGCCCAGGTGCAGGTGTCAGCAAAGACACAGGTGCTGGCTTCTAGAAGTGAAAGCACATTGATAAAAAGGGATCCAAGGAGGGGCACCTGGGTGGCTCAGTCGGTCGAGCATCCGACTTCGCCTCAGGTCATGATCTAGAGGTTCGTGAGTTTGAGCCCCACAGCGGGCTCACTGCTGTCAGCCAGTCAGCGCAGACCTGCTTCGGATCCTCTGTTCCACTCTCTCTGCCCCTCCCCCACTCACACTCTCCCAAAACTAAGTATTTTTTTAAAATGGGGGATCCGAAGATCTAGAAAAACTCTGACATTAGCCACTAATGTTCTAATTGTGAAACTAAAATGTGCAGATGTGCTTTCCCTTCTGGCCTGCCTCCGCTCTTGGCACTTTCCACCGGCAGGAAGCCCCTTTCCCACCCCCCTTGGCTCATCCACACCCTGTCGGAGCCCGTTGGGAGCCCACGGTGTCCAGTGGGCCTTGGTCAGTCTCTACTTTCCCCCAGAGCACTTCCGGTCAGCAGGATGCCATCCAGCACTGAGTGCCTTGCTACTTATTCTGCAGGAAGTCTTCTTCCCTCCTGGGTGCTCCTTGCAGGTAGGGGCCTCAGCGAACACCCCTTTACGTTTTCGTCCCAGGACGGCACTCTTGTCCCAGTCCCTCTCTCTGACCCTCTGGGGCTTCCCAATTCCCTGGGAGTTCTCTGTCTCGCGTCCACTAATCCTCTTCCACCAACTGCCGGCCATCCCATGGGAAAGCTGGAGGGCCGATTTCCACCCGAAAGCCCATCATCTATCTCTTCTTGGCAATGCCACAATCCACGTGACATTTCATGACCCCCAAGTCAAGAAGCTGCTGTCCAGAAGGAGACAGAGGGAAAATTCTGCCCGAAAAAGACGAAACAGGGACAGCCAGCCACCCAGGGCCCCACTAACTGAGCACAGGGCCAAAGACTCAGAAGTCAGGACTCAGTGACCTGAAAAAGGCTTTGTGGGGTCACTGTTTTTAAAAAAAATTTTTTTAATGTTAATTTATTATTTTTGAGAGAGAGAGAGAGAGAGAGACAGCCAGCAGGGGAGAACCAGAAAGAGAGGGAGTCACAGAATCCAAACCAGTCTCCAGGCTCTGAGCTGTCAGCACAGAGCCTGACGCGGGGCTTGAACTCACAAACCGTGAGATCATGACCTGAGCCAAAGTCAAGACGCTTAACATACTGAGCCACCCAGGCATCTCTTGGGGTCACTGTTTTTAAATATGATCTCCATCGTTTGGGGAAGAGGAGTGACTTATCTGGCGGAACACAGACCATACAAACTAAGCTGTCCTCTGCCAAATTCCTAATAGCCAAGGAGCACTAGAGACCCTCTCCAGGGACAAGAAGAAAAGGAATGTTAAAAGTTCAGGGGAAAGTTCAGTCCAGCCCCATGGCAAGAAACACCCGAAGAGAAGTTGACTCCTGGTGGAAGTGTCGCTCTAGAAGAAAAGTTGCAGGCACCTAAGGAAATCAATGTCTTGCACAGGTTGATGAGTGTGGATTTACAAGGACAGAACGGAGGTAACTGACCCTCCAGGGATGGTGACTAAAGTGAGGCAAACTCCAAAAAAGAATGAAAGTTAAGCCCAGAATGAGATTGCATGTATATGACTACATACACATATACACAGACACCTTTTTAAACTATGTGCAAAGCAAGAAGTTGTACACTTTCCAAGAAAGTGGAATTATTCAACCCTCATTTTACTTCCTATTTCTATTTTACTTCCTGCCTATTTTCCATTTTACTTTCTTTTCCGAAGTCTGCAGGAAAGGCGTATTTTTAAGGCCCTCAACTGATTGAACAAGGCCCACCCACATTATGAAGGATTAGCAATTTGCTTTACTTGAAGTCTGCAAATTCGAATGTTAATCATATTTAAAAACTCCCTCCACTACAACATCAAACTGGTGCTTGACCAAACAACTGGGCACCATAGCCTAGCCAGGGTGACACATAAAATTACCCATTACAGCATCATTCTGCAGCTTGTTTTTTCACTTAACATTTCCTGGAGTTCCTTCCCTGCCAGTTTATACAGAATGACTGCATCCATAATAAGGATGTACCACCTTTTATTTAATCATTCTCCTACTGATGGGCATGTATGCAGCTTCCTTTTTTCTAGTACTAATCATGCTGAAATAATGTCCTTGTGTGTGCCTTCTTGTGAACAAATGCATGTGTTTCTCTGCAAGAGGTGGCTGTGAGGTATGGGCTTGCTTAGTCATGGGTAGGAGTGGGTATTTAACAGTTTTAACATTAAAATTTTTTTTAATGTTTATTTTTGAGAGAGAGAGAGAGAGAGAGAGAGAGAGACAGACAGACAGACAGAGCATGGGCAGGGCAGGGACAGAGAAAGAGGAAGACACAAAATCTGAAGCAGGCTCCAGGCTCTGAGCCGTCAGCACAGAGCCTGATGTGAGGCTCGAACCCACAAACTGTGAGATCATGACCTGAGCCAAAGTTGGCCGCTCAACCGACTGAGCCACCCAGGTGCCCCCATTTTTAACATCTTTCATTATTTATTCATTTATTATTTTAAATTATTTATTGTTACTGTTTTTACTTTAGAGAGAGAGAGCGAGCATGAGCGGGGGAGGGGAGGGGGGGGAAGAGAGAGAGAGAGAGAGAGAGAGAGAGAGAGAGAATCTTAAGCAGGCTTCACGCTCAGTGCTGAGCCCAACTTGGGGTTGGATCATGACCTGAGCTAAAACCAAGAGTTGGACGATCAATTGACTGAGGCACCCAGGAGCCTCTAACATTTTAAATAGAGATTAGCAACCTGCTTTCTAAAGCAAACCCTCAAGCTTTTAAATGATGAATTTATTTTGATGAGGTCCCAACAGTTCATTTTTGCTTTTGTTTCCCTTGCCTCTGGAGACGTGTGGAGTAAGAAGTTGCTGTGGGTAAGGTCAAAGAGATTTTTGCCTGCTTTCTCCTCGAGGAGTGTGATGGCTTCCTGAATTACATTTAGGTGGTTCATGCATTTTGAGTTTATTTTTGTGTACGGTGTAAGAAAGTGGTCCAGGTTCCTTCTTCTGCATGTTGCTGTCCAGTTTTCCCAGCACAACTTGCTGACGAGACTGTCTTTATTCCACTGGATGTTCTCTCCTGCTTTGTCAAAGGTTAGCTGGCCATACGTTTGTGGGTCCATTTCTGGGTTCTCTATTCTGTTCCATTGATCTGAGTGTCTGTTCTTGTGCCAGTACCATACTGTCTTGACGACTACAGCCTTGTAGTATAGCTTGAAGTCTGGGATTGTGATGCCTCCTGCTCTGGTTTTCTTTTTCAAGATTGCTTTGGCTATTCGGGGTCTTTTCTGGTTCCATACAAACTTTAGGATTATTTGTTCTAGCTCTGTGAAGAATGCTGATGTTATTTTGATAGGGATTGCATTGAATATGTAGATTGCTTTGGGTAGTATCGACATTTTAACAGTATTTGTTCTTCCTATCCAGGAGCATGGAATCTTTTTCCATTTTTTTTGTGTCTTCTTCAATTTCTTTCATAAGCTTTCTATAGTTTTCAGTGTATAGATTTTTCACCTCCTTGGTTAGATTTATTCTTAGGTATTTTATGGTTTTTGGTGCAAGTGTAAATGGGATCGATTCCTTGATTTCTCTTTCTGTCGCTTCATTGTTGGTGTGTAGGAATGCAACTGATTTCTATGCATTGATTTTATATCCTGCAACTTTGCTGAATTCACCAATCAGTTCTAGCGGTTTTTTGGTGGAATCTTTAGGGTTTTCCATACAGAGTATCATGTCATCTGCGAGGAGTGAAAGTTTGACCTCCTCCTGGCCGATTTGGATGCCTTTTATTTCTTTGTGTTGTCTGATTGCAGAGGCTAAGACTTCCAATACTATGTTGAATAACAGTGGCATGAGAGTGGACATCCCTGTCTTGTTCCTGACCTTAGGGGGAAAGCTCTCAGTTTTTCCCCATTAAACGATGAATTTAAAATTCATCAAGTATACATACATTACATTTTAGGGAAAAGATGCTCAGTCATACCACTTAGTGCACTGATGTGTCACTATCAAAACCGAGTGGGACGCGAGGAATCTGACCAAGTGAGAGCACCCAGAGCTGCTAGAACAGACTCAGCATTGCCCTGAACACCTTGCGGGCCTCCTCTGTGCCGTGATTTGCTCTGGGTTGGAAAAGGGGTGGAGTTACAGCCTGGTAGGGGAAGGGGATGTGTCTGCAGTCAAGGTCATTCAAGGCAGTGGTCACTCATGGGAAAATCTTTTGAATCACAGGAAAAAGACAGAGAACTACTATCTTTGGCACTCAAGGCTATGATCTCAGAACCAAAATCATTATCCTAGAGAAACCGTGGCAATGAAAGAAATGTCAGATGGTTTAATAAGAATAAATATTGGCTCCCTTGTCACAACAGAAGGTGGTGGATTGTAGATACCACAGAAATTGATGTTATTCCCTTACAAATCCTATGTGGATTGTTCAAGAGATGGCTGGGAGCCCCTAGAAACAAAAGATGGATCCCCAGAAGTCTACAGAATACAGAAGTTAGTGCAGAACGAGTGGGGCCTGTGTGTCCCCAGGGTTAGGGGACCGGAGGGGTGGAGGCGTACCCCAGAGTGGATGTCAGTTACAGAAATGCATCTCAGCGAGCCTCTCGTGATTCTTTCAGGGATAAAATGGTGACATGTTAGGTGGAACAATAGGGCCATCTGAAACTTCTGGCAAAAGGGTTTGGCGTCGGGTTAGAGACTAGAGGAAAAACCCCCCAAACATGCCAAAGGACCATGTCCTCCATCTAGTGTGTTTGACATTGGACTGGAAAGGAGCCATCCTACAAATGAAACCTTCAGAGAAGCCAAAGCTGAGATGATCCTCCAAAAATGCAGGATGATACAACCATGATCAAAAATGTCTCCATAGGCTGGAAGAATGGGCAGAAATTAATAGGATGAGATGAACTGGGAGTCGGTTCAATAACAGATTGAATACACAGGGAGCGGATGGGGAGAACTGACTATGTGCCACCTTACAAGATGCAATCTGTCATGGCTGCCCCAAAGTTGATCCAACCACCTGCTGGACGAGCAGAAGCCCGAGTCCAGCTGTCAGAGGACCAAGTGCTCACAGGTGGCAGGCTCCTCTCCAGCTTGCTCACGGCCCCCTGATCCCAGCCACCGAGCACATCAGGCTGAGTCCCACAGGCTCCCAGACCTGCGTAGGTCAGTTAGACACACTGTCATCACTATGTGTCTTCATTTACATTATTTAAACTGATGGTAAAGGCAAAAGAAGCTGTTTCTGGGAAAACTAAGTAGAATGCTTTGAAGAGATTTGACAAAGTGCAGTTGCCTAAAAATAACAACTGTGGCTGACTCAGAAGTGGTGGGGGCTGGAAAAGAGTAAGAAAAAAAATCATGAAATCAAGGATTCGGCAGTGAGATCCCTTTCCTAGACTTTCAAGACACTGCCCCAGGACACTGGTGATAGCAACACCTTGGGTGTGGTTTACACAAGAAAGGTGAAGTGAAATTCCAATCAGCAGACCTCAAACTCTAAAAGATGGGCAAATGGATGCGTATTTATATATTTTACATTAAAATAAAATGTGTGGGGGTATGAATATGATTTTCTTTGGTTCTTTTTAATTGGCTTTTCAATTAACTCTCTAACCACCATACCAACTGCATCAGCTAAAAGAGTTTTTACTGTTATCGCATGGTCAGTTCTGGTAGCAAATTTCACAAGGGGCGTTGATGAACCGGAAGGCTCATTCCAAGGAGAGGGGTGAAGACAGAGAAGGCTCTAAGGCCTCAAGGGCACCCGATGGTGTCCATAAGCAGTGATGGGCTCCCAGGCTGAAGGACATGCAACCTCAGAATGAAAAAAGAGGGTCCCTGTCTCTCTGTCTTTCCGTCTCTCATCCATATGACCTATTCATCTCTGTAGTTTCCCCCTTTCTTTCCAAGAAGGACCCTTTCTGCTCACACTCTAAATTGTAAACTCAAAGAAAGTAAACAAAATACCCATGACAGATGCTGGGCGGACGGGCTTTCATACTACTCAAAACTGCCACAGGTTTCCAACTGAGAAACACGCAATGCATTTGGCTCCACACTTTTCCCTGGCCCAACCTCTGCTGTGCTTTCAGAGCAAGAGCAAGGCAACCGGGAGAGGATCTTTCTAGCCGATGACACCAGGGGACCAATAAAAGAAAGTACTATTTCCCTACGATATGCCAAGAGCTACACTCACAACTTTCAAATATATCATTTTTTAAATTCTCAACTTTGAGAGGCTGACAGTGTTCCCACTCATACAGCTGAAAGATGGAAAAACAAAGAGGGGGTACACTCAGTCACTCGGCTGGGAATAAGACAGCCAGGATGCATTCCCAGACCAGACTCCAGAATCTACCTTCTCTTTCCAACACGCTGCGGTGTTTGCAGAGCTGTGAAGAGTTAGGTAGGTTTTCTCATGAAAGCGTCTACGTGTGCACGAGCACATGGGGACAGGGAAGACGGGAAGATGTGGCTCGACTGGAATGGCACGTGTGTACTTCGAGCTGAGGATACTAATGTGCGCAGGAGGCAGAAAAGGAACAGGGCAGTCCCAACTGTGAGCAAAGAGAACAAGCTGGTCGGCAGTGTTTTGTGGCTAGAGCCCAGGAGTTTATGTGCTGGCCTGGAAGGAGAGAGGTTGCCAGAAAGGCAGGGTCAACCACAAGCCAAGAGGGATCTGCTCAGGGCTTGAACAGGAAAGACCCTTCCCAGAGGCCAAAAGGGTGAAGAGAGGAAGCAGGTGGGTCTCAAGGGTGAAAGGTGAGGCTGCTGGACAAAGGCCCACACACCTGGAGGGGCCAGCAGAAGGGGGGCCATCAGTGGGGGGAGGGGGGACTTCTGACACAGCCTCTTCAAAGAGCTGAGCTGTGGGCTCTGCCCTGGACTAGACACTGCTGGGCCATGCTGGGACACAGTGTATCCATGTGGTTCTGCTAAGGCAGGGATTCCCAAAGTGGGCTTGAAAAGGAACCTCTGTGAGGAGGGCCTGGATACCTGTGTGTTTAAAAGCTCTTGAGGGATTCACGCTTCATTCTGAGAAGTGTATGTGTACCTAACACTGAACCAAAAGGCCTGCAACCCGATTCAGGAAGCATTTACTGGAAGCCTTAGAGAACAAAGATGAACGTGCCCATGTCGAGAAACTCGCAGTAAGGAAGGAAAGTGGATAAAGAAATCATAGTGATCATAATAGGAGCTGACAGACTTATGCACAGAGAATTACGGAAACACAAAGGAAGAGTCTTTCACTCTGAAGGAGTCTGAAGGGCTTCCTGAAGGAGGTGGCCTATGAGCTGACCTAAAGTCTGCCAATACAGCCGCAAAGAGGAAGAGAAACCCATATGCCCAGGGGTACAGTCTGTCCAGAAGAGATCTCCCCTCCTTTAGTCCTCAAGAGATGGCATTCAGAAGCTGATGCTGCTAAAATGGACGGGGGTCTGTTTCCACTGTGGGGAATTTGGGAATGCTCCAAAGGCACCAGAGAAAAGAGCGAGACTGAAGACTTGTGCGGGGGGAGAACTGGCTGAACACCTACATCAAAACCATTAATTCACTTGTCACTATCAGGAAAATTAAGAAAATGTGTTTCTGCCCAACTGGATGCCAGCCACACCTGCCTATCATAATGTCAACATGTGATGGAATAAAGGCCTATCTAGTGATGTGCTGGTAAATGCTTACAACTGGCTCTCTGAGCCGCGGTGGGGGTGGGAGGGTGGAATCCTAATTTCTAGGCTTTGCCAGTTTTCATGGTGCGGTACTTCCACAAACACAATTTCAAGCTACTAATGACTGAATCCGTCACTGAATACAGAGTTGGAAAGAGAGGCACAGAACCGGCTTCGCAAGCTGGTGCACACCACTGGGCCCACTGTGGGTCTTAAAACCCTATGCCATTTCCCAGGATCTCTGGAGAAAAGCCACAGCATTCCTGAAGTGTGTGTGTGTGCGTGTGTGTGTGCGTGCGCGTGTGCACGTGTGTGTGTCCGTGAGGGAGAGAAGGGGACGAGGGACAATGACGACATGACCCAACACTAATAACACCAAATAGATTAATGCACAAAAATAGGAGGTCGAGAGAAAAAAGTTCAAACATCTGAGAAAGAAATAAAATTAACAAATCAACCTAACGGAAACCAATCTGCACAGCCAGGAAAGCTTTCTGAATAAATGTTCATCTTTCCTGATCTAGCCTCTTAACCCATAAAATTGACCTCTTCTAATTAAAAAGACAATCGTGTCCTTATTTTAGTTTGTAACCTTAACTTCCTCCCACAAACATTTTAGATAGGATGCATTCACTCCAGTTACCCATCAAGGTCACAGTTAATTTCAAAGGCTGAAGAAAGACAAGCCACTGGGGTACTTTTCCTATCACAACTTTCATCAACTAACACACAACCACAGACATCTGGTGACAGTGGCATCTATCCTGTTCTTTTAGACACTGGCTCTTGAAACCGTGAATCAGGATCTCCCTTGTGAAAAAGGATTGCTGAGGCCCATCCCCAGAGTTTCTAATTCAGTCCATCCGGGGTGGGGTCCAACAATCTGCATTTATAGCACCTTCCCAGGTGACGCCAATGCTGCTGGTCCTAGGACCACACTTTGAGACTTTGGATCAAAGCCATCAAACCACCTTTCTTGAGGAAACCACGGTGCCCTCCCTTAACAGCCATTTTAATGTGCTGATGGCAAGAGATGTTGCACACATCCCGTGACCCGTCAATCACTTCCACAAATGCACTTGTTTTTGGTGCAGCCACATGTGGCTTGCTATGAAGGCTAAGTGTGACAGAGCAAACAGAGTTACTGAGTGTTAAAGCCTGTGGGCTGTTTTAATAGGGTCCTTAAGATCCTCAATTGGCACCCTTGTTATTTCATCTTTCATCTGACCACATGAGGTGGGCTGGATGAACAGCATGGCCCCATCTTAAATTCAGGATGTTTAGGGACCCAAGGCGGGGTGTGTGTGTGTGTGTGTGGGGGGGGGACATGAGACCAAGGTCAGGCAGGGGGAGCTGGCAGAGCCTGATGGCAAACCAGGTCATGACCCGATTCCGTACTTTCCTTTAGGGCTCCTGGCCCCTCATCTAACTGGGCCCTGGATGCTGTGTTTTTGGAATTCCAATTTCTGATTGATTAGTACAGTTTTCCATTATACTCTGTCCCCTTCCTGGCAAGCAGTTACTGCACATCACTGCCCAGATGCAGGCATGCCCGCTCAGAACTGCTGCCGGCATAGAGGACAGGGGACAGACCGCTGGGGTGCCCACCGCCCTCCAGCAACTTGGTGAGGGCGTCGCCTGCCATCAGGCTGCAGAGGGCACAGCCAGAGGGCACAAAGACGTGGCAAGCACCCACTGTCTGGTGGGTCCCGGCACCCCATACCCCTCACAAAGAGCTGAACCCACACCTGTCTTACTCTGGCACAGAGAGCCTGGTTTGGCAAGGCCCCTCCGAGCGATGCTAACCCTGTGTTTTTCCAGGGCCTCCTCAAGAAATCCTTTCAGAAATCAGTCCCGCATGTTTAAACAGCTTGCCCGTTTACACCCAAGATGTTGGATGGACAAGAGATGAGTCTGAGAAGCCCACCCTTCTACAGCGCCCTCAAAGTACACACCGGCGAATCTCAGAAAGAAATCAGGTCTTCGGACATGGCTGAAGGAATTACTCTGCTCACAGCAGTTTGGTGGCTTCAAGGGTCAACATCTCTCAAGGACATCCTTCAGCATTTACTGTTGTGTAACCTTGGGCCAGGGACCTAACCTTAGTTCCCTCGTCTGTGAAATAGGGGCAGTCATGTACTTGCCTCATGGGCTTTTTGTCAAAGATTGAGTGCGTATGCACCAATTTCTTCCAAGGATACTTGGCAGAGGGAGGCATAAGGTCTAACGCCAACAATCATGTTGCTCTCATTCCAGTGGACACAGACTGTATGTTGGCCTCACGTATGTCACTTGGAGTTTCCAGTGATATGCAAGTGAATGAAAGAAGAACCTCTTTCCACCCAATGGTCCAGCACGCACACTATTTTTCCTACAGAAAGGGCAAGTGGGGCCCATGCCCCAACTGGAGGGCACAGAAGCATTTGAAAGGGGCCTTGTAGGTCTACCCAGGTCAAACTGCCTTTCAGAGGAAAGCCACAGCAGACGCGGTCAGACCCAGCAAGCGGATGAAACAATCACTGTCCAAACAAAGGAAGCACCACTGCCAATCTCACACTTACTTCCAGGACTGTCCATTGTTCGACAACAATAGCATCATAGCCCTGCATGGTTTTGCTATCTTCTGTGGAAACAGCTTCAAAGATGAATACTCCATCTGTCAGGCTGTGTAAGGAATCTGTGGAAAAAGAAAAGAGGCGGGGGGAGTTCTGTAAACCGTCTGTGGCAGAAGCCTTACAAGCAGCAAAAATTTTCACTGCATTCATTAATAATCCCAATCAGAACATCTTTTCAGCATGTTAATTAAAGAAGGCACACACAGCCATAGAGTCTAGCCCCATCAGAATGAATGAGACTAATTTACCTCGCAGTTCTGAATAATATCCTTGATTTTATGAGCCCAAATTTCATTGTTAGCAATCACCATTTGATTTCACGCGTTTACCTTCTTTTTCACGTTCCAACGTCAGGATGCACTGGGGAGAACTTATTCAGGGTAAAACACAGTCATTTAGAGACAGTTTTTAGAAGAAAACTATATTTAGGTGGAAGGTTTTTTTAAAGGGGGGCTAGATATAACACAGCAGATCTGAGTTTGTCGGATGCACTCTAGATGCGCTGATTCCTGGAAGTTCTCATGATGTGGACAGCTGTACAGACGACGCTTTAGCTCTTGTCAAGAGGCAGAATTTGAGGGAAAGGGGAATTTTCCCAAATGATTTACCACTGAAAATGTTTCCTTGGGCATTGCTCTGGTCAGTGTGCCAGGTTCTGAGTTCTATATGATTCAATAAATGTACGTTAAACATATAACAGGATTCAAGAAGGATTCATTGTCTTAGGCAGTGAGAGTATAAAGAAAATTACAACAGAGTCCCCGCCACAGCAGAAGACATTAAGGAGGTGTTTTCTGCTGCTCCTCCTTTTTTTAATATGGCTTTTAAATGCCCTAAATTCATTTAGATAAGAGATTGTGGGAAAGAGGACTAGACAGAGAAGCAGGTGGTTTGGATCCGTGCTCTATCATGAAAAGTGACGTGACCCCTTTCAGGGACTTGGTCTCTCATCTGTGACATGGGAACGTGTACACAGAATCACTCCTGGTCCCTAGATTCTAATCTACAAATCAATCACACCATTAGGTACTGAATTGTGTCCTCCCCTCATCCAATTCATACATGAAGCATTAACTTCCAAAGTGACAGTATTTGGAGGTAGGGCCTTTAGGGAATTAACTAAGGTTAAATGAGGTCATAAGGGTGGGTCCTAATCTGGTAAGACTGATGTCCTTACCAGGAAAACACCAGAGGGACCCCCCTCCCCTCTCCCTGCACAGAGGCAATGCCAGATGAAGAGAGAAGGTGGCTGTCTGCAGGTTAGGAAAAGAGGCCTCAAGCAGAAACTGAATTTGCCAGCCCCTTAACCATGGACGACATCTAGCCTCCTCAACTCTGAGAAAATAAATGTCTATTATTTAAGCTATCCAGCCTGTGGTATTTTGTTATGGCAATTCACATTAAAAGTATCTTTAGTGATATACTATCTTTATTTTAGAAGGATAATTCACATAATAATATGATTTTTTTTTTTTAACAGAAAGGGAGATAAATTCAGAAAGTCCTTTGTATTACATTGGAGTTCAGGAACTGTCAGCATTTCCCAGAAGCCACAAAGAAAAAGACGGACAGATGTAAACACTTAACAAATATTTAGCTTCTGTCTTCCACTAGACCTCATAAAGACAATTGAAAGGCCATTAAATGAGAAAATTGTTTGCAACAACAAAAATAAATAAATAAATGGCTAAGCTTAACATTTTTTATACATGTATAAAAACCTTATGGTGGTTAAGGGAATTTTAACTGTACAATCTTTTAGGAGAGCAATTTCACAAGGTCTAAAGAGCCTGAAACAAAAAAGTCCATCTTCTTTGACCCAGAAATTCTACCTCGTTCAGCCTATTCTAAGGAAATAACCACTAAAGCCATCAAATATTTATCTACCAGCATGACTTATAAATTCCTTAAAAACATAAACAATCTAAATGCTCAACAATTCAAATATTCAACCATAGAAAAGTAGTCGAATAAGTTAGGAGACTTCCATATAATTAAATACTATGTGGCTACAAAAAAATCATGGGAATGTAATGATTCAGAAACATTCCTTAGAGACAATGTTATAAAGAAAAAAAAAACAGGATACAAGCCTGCGGTATGAGCTGTATGTGAATTTTTTTTATGTTAAGAAGGGTTAGACAAACTTTAAGGAAATACATAAAATCTAGCAGCACTTATGATTGGTGGGATTAGGTATAATTTGAATTTCTTCTTATCCTTTTCTACAAGATTAATGCAAGAGTTAACACAAGCATCATACAAACAGACAACACAGATGAAAATGAATTTTCTTTTTCTCTCCTCTACATGGCTCTTGAAGGCAGAGCTAGAATCAAAAAGTTTTAGGAACTATGGGGAGAAAATGTGAGTACAATATAAACAGAAAGTACCTTCCTTAGAGTAGTCTAAAAAATGGAAGGTACAACCTCAGAAGAGTGAGTACTGTGTTCCTGGAAGCATTTAAGCTTATACTGAAAACACTTCTAGCTGCTCACTCATTCATTCCAATGCCTACCTAGCATCTATTTTGTGCCAGGTACTCCTGTGGTCATCGGAGATCTTTCAGGCAGCAAGACATATGAAGTCTCTGCCCCATGGAGCTTACCTTGCAGTGTGGGGAGGGAGACAGTGACATAATGTTAGAGGTGATAAATGCTATAAAAATATCAAGTGGGCTAAGGGGAGAGAGTGCAGGTGGAGGCAGTGGTTGGGTATTTTTCAAAACGGGTCTCCTCATTTTGAGTAGAGATATGTACTTAACCATGCAAGGAAGGTTTTTGGATCTTCAGGGTTTGAGAGTTAGGTAGAGGATACAGCTGGAGTAGGGATGCACAGTGAATGAGGGGTAGCCAAGGACCACAAGAGCAGTGGAATCAGGAGAGAAGAAAGTCAAGACTAAGATGATGCGTGGGACGACCAGCCAACTAGGCGCTTATCCATGTGACTTGTTTGGCCAATGGGATATTAGCAGGTATGATGCAACAAGGGCTTGGCAAGCCCTTGTGGTTAAACTTAACCTCTTCTATCTCTGCCACCACTTTGAGAGGACATGCCCCAGCTGCCCAAGAGCAGCTCAGCTTAGATCAGCTGACCCACACACCTGAGAGTGAGCCCAGCTGAGATCAGCAGAACTGCCTCATGGAGTTGCTCCAGCCAACCCACCAATGTGTGAGAATAGTACTGTTTTTAGCCAATGACTCTGGGGTGGCTTGTTACACAGCAGTACTGTGGCAATAGCTGACTAATACAACGCCCAACCTAAACCTAAGAAATATGAGACTGGTGTACTTTGGTTGGCTTGGGGATATTCTTGATTATTCCAGAATGATAGAGAGCCGTGACCAGCTCAACGACTCACAGCCGTGAGACTAATTCCTGGAGCACAGCAGCCTTGTCCAATATGACGAGATAATACTCCATTTTAAGTGAGATCAATCTAAGTTCATCACCACCATGCTCCAGTTTCTTATTTGTTTCCTAAACTGAGAGTGTGTTATCAAACAGCCTTAGCAAAAGTACTAAGGTTGCCTCTCTTATCTGCTCTGCTAAAAAGTTTTCCCCAAGTGTTTGTTCGCTGCCCTCCTAAGAAACGTTTTAGAGAGATAACCAGCGAAGAACAGGGCTTCTCTTTAAACCACATTGTACGTATTTGGGGCCTCAGGACAAGATGAACCATAGTAAAGCTCACTTTTAAAGTTCTGAAGAACAAAGATCCAGCTGGAGCTCCTGCCACAGTAGGAATACCCTATAGAACCACTTTGAGTAAAGCTTTCCCAAGTCCTGACCTGGGGATGCTTGAGACCAGAATACATTCAATGATTCCCTCAGGATTAGACCAATACAGCACAAATCCCCACAAGACTCCTACCAAAATATGTTATCTCCAATCTCCAAAGTCTTTACGTACAAATCTCAATGGAAAATCTCCAAGACCTTAAATTGTGCCTATCATTGCTTTAAGTAATAGAGTACCCAATTTAGCATAAATATTACGATGGTATTTAGCCTGCCGACAGTACCGTGCAGTGGAGCTGAGGTCCAGAAGAGGGAATGAGACACCATAGTCCATCCAGACCATCCCAGCCACTGCCTGGCTTTCTCTGCTTCCTCCCTGGTCACAGGCCTGGGAGGAGGGCTGTGTGGTCAGTGGGGAGATGTATGGCCAGACTTGGAGTGTGAAATAGGAATAAACCAGGTCCTTATTTACCAGCTGCCTCAGGCACTGTCTGCCTTCTAGCCCCTCAGCCCACTGCTCTGCTATTCTGAATCCGGAGTGCTGATTCACCTACTTAACTACAAAGCAAGTTCGGAATGGCTGTCAAAATTTGATCATCTGTAACAGCAAAAAAGCCAATGAACCACGGAGAGCAGACAGCTGGGCTTTTAAAGAACCCCTTGTTTTGACGGCCTCGTCCACTCCGCGTCTTCTCATTACCTTCCTGGCTCAGCCTTGCTGTGATGCGCGCCGAGCTGGGTATAAATAGGTCTTTCTTACAGTGAAGGCTCCCAATGTAAAAGGTTAAATCACCCTACATCTATGGAAAACACTCCATTATCACTGCATTTTTTATTACAGTAAAGATGCTTCCCTACTGTGCACAGAGAGCTATTTGCCCCAGTACTGTATAAATATTTGATGCCAGTCTTTTGGCAAAAGGCCACCTTAACATTCCAAGCTTATGATTTTATAAAAAGGAGGTGTGAAAAGGAGATTCGCCCCATTATTCCAAGAGGTAAATTCTGGGAGGGCAACTGTTCTTTCCTTGCAGCCTCTGAGACCTAGCAAACTAAGCTTCAGGCTTATCCTCGGTGCTGTTCCCCAAAGTCCAGCTGGAAATGTGCACACCATGACGAGTGGTCAACGTATGTGGTCTAATTACGCGAGATGAAAAAAGAAAAAGTCACCGTTCTCCTTTTAACAAGCTAGATTGGACTAAACCGTTCCCACTGAGGTAGCTGGCCTAACAGATTTCCTTGAGTCTCTGAGAGCCCCTTCTCCCCATCAGAGGCTACATGGTGCTCACAACACCCCGTATGTGCCAGGAATGGCACGTCCCGATTGTATAACCATAACTGCACATGTGACTGCTGTCACAATGACCTATGACCCCACCATAAATATAATCGCCACTTAACCAATCCTGGCTAATGGTGCCATGTTGCTCCCCGATCATACCATGCCTAATTGACTGATATTATCAGAAGAGTGAGCAGGTCTACTGCCTTCTCCTTCCTGAGCACTCACAGCTGCTGTTGGCCTGCCTTCACTCCTGCATTCCAACTTTGAAGTGGTGAGTGACCTAGAGGAGGTACAACCCATCTTCAGTTACAGCAAGGTGAACCCGCAAGTTCAGAGCCATTTAACCAACCAGACGGGGAAGAAACGCTCTGATTGGGTGTTTGCTGGATGTGAGGCACATGCCCAGGCACAGTTCATAGTTTCTCACTGAATCCCTCCCCCACATCTGCAAGGCTAATCACTCCCTCTTAGTAGGTGAGAAAATGGAGGTCTCAGAAGTTAAATCATGTGTCCATGTTCAAAGGGAATGCAAGGGGCAAAAGAGATCGAAAGTATGATTTGTTCGATTCCAAAGCCTGTGCCCTTTCAGTAACTAACAGGTATTTACTGAGCTAGCACTCTGTGTGCTGGGCGCTGGGGCTCCAGCTAGTGGTGGTGATGAACATCTCAGGTTCCCAGCCTGACCACTACACCATCCTCCATGTCTGGTGTTTTGGGTGCCATCCCAGGGATGTCACAGTGAGACTGGCCTTAGGGCTTCAGTTTGGGGCCAAATCTATGCAGATGCCATGCTTTCCTAGATGGGACAAAAAACACACTTGGAAGCGGAGTAGTTGTATCTATCGACCTAAAGGAGAGTCTATAGCAATGAGAAGAAATGATCTGCAACTACATGTAAAACTGTGGATGGATCTCACAAATACAACGAGTGAAAGAAGCCCAACACAAGAAGGGCATTCATTCACATACTCCATTCATATGAAGTTTACAACTAATCTATGGTGTTTCAAGTTGGGACTATGGTCATCCCCTGGGAACCAGGGACTATGAGGGGCATGAGGGGGGCTTTGAGGGGGCTGGTACATTCTGTGTCTTGATCTGGTGCTGGTTACAGAGACGTGCTCACCTTGTGAAAATCTTCTGGGCTATATCCTCATAACGTGCATAGTTTTCTCAATATGTGCTATACTCCAATAAAAAGGTCATTTGAAAATGTGCTATGAATATAAGGGAAAATGCATCTATGGCATAAGGGAACTCTACCCCCACATTAGTAAGTGGCTCCTCTGAAACAGAGGCCATATCTGTAATCAGTAGGCCAAACATTCCCAGGCAGTGGTTGCTGGAAGCACCTGGGATTGCCTCATCTCTCTTCCTTTCCATTCCGCCTACACCTAGCTCTTCAATTCCCCGGGTTCCTGTGATACACGCCCATATACCGGCTTTTCCCCTCATTGCCATTGGCACTACCGAGCGTCGTCCAGAAACCTTCATTAGTCACCTTCTGTATACAGCACACGGTGTACAAACACTGGGGTGCTAAGAAGTACAGATGCAGAACCTGCCCGAGGGTTTGTAGTCTCTATGTGAATGTAGCTCTATGTGTATTCTACTTGAAACAGGTACACTTTGAACTTGTGTATTTTGTAAATATAAAGTAATTTAGGTTATGCTGGGCATCAAAAATGATGATATAAATAATGAATGTTATTTGGATTTACATGTGGCTGGGGTATCAGGGACAGTCTCAAGGAAGACAATCTATCAAAAGGATAGGAATGGAGGAACATGTAGGTATAATGTGTCTCCTGATGAGATGCAACTTTAAAACCCAACAGCATCTAGAATGTACTGTGGTCGCAGTGCTTAATTTATCAAGGCCTTAGAACTAAATTCCAGTGTACAGGATACAGAGGCTAGAGAAATTAGGTAAATGACATCACAAGGCACCGACCACAGACAAATAATGCAGGACATTCAGCAGTGTACGAGGCTGGGTTTATTTCAAAGAGCAAGGCTTATAAAAAAGGACTCTTTTAGGTAAAACTTGAGAAGTGAGGATATGGTCACCATATGCAGTGCATAATGCTGGACTGGATTCTGGTTCAGACCATCAGACCACTTGCTGCCAAGGACATTTTTGAAACAAATGAAAACATGTTTCATTTTTTTAAAATTTCTTTTGAGAGAGAGAGAGAGAGAGAGAGAGAGAGAGAGCGTGCGCAGGGGAGGGGCAGAGAGAGAAGGAGAAAGAGGATCCCAAGGAGGCTCCATGCTGTCAGTGCAGAGCCCAATGTGGGGCTCGAGCTCACAAACCATGAGCCAAAATCAAGAGTCAGACACTTAACCGAATGAGCCACCCAGGCACCCCCCACTGAAAACATTTGAATGTGGGATGGATAAAGACGATACTGCCAGGGGTGTAAGGACTGTGGGGCTAGGAGAGGGTGAGGGGAGGGCCAGGGGAGCAGGAGAAGGAGAGCCAGCACAGGGCCAAGGGAGGGAAAAGGGAGGTGGGAACAAGGATAGGGCAAGGGCGGAACAAACGACAAGGCCAGCCAGGGGACACAGGGAAGACCAGGGCAGGCAAGGAGAGTTGATGGTGGCAGCCGTAGCATCGATGGCCAGTGATAGCAGCAGGTACTCTGCAGGCCTGAAGGTCCTTGGTGAGAAATCAGGCTCCTGCGTGGGTCTTTAGAGGGTGGGCACCCAGCTCCACCTTGCCCTTACCTTGGACTCCTGTACCTACCCAACTCCTCACCAACGGCAGAAAGATTCCCCTCCGGGCCTCTCCCATCTGCTGGCAACACAGACTCTAGCTTTTGCCTCATCGGGTGGCGTTTCTGTGTGCCTGTCTGCCCTGCTGTCTGACCCACCCCTGGACGCAGCCACACCGGTGGCTGGCAGTCCAGGCCCTGATACTTTCCTAAGGGTGACTCTGAAGCTCCCCTCCCTTCTCAAGGGTCACCCAAGGCCTCACTGGGAGCCTAAACCTCTTGCCAACACGGCCACCTCTTTTACCCCCTCCTCACATCCATTTTCCCTAGCCTGACCCTTCTTTCTTCCTACTGCTTTCTTGCCACTTACTAGCTGGCAACCTTGGCAATGACTTAACCACTCTGTGCCTCAGTTTCCACAGCTGTATCACAGGGATAACGATGGTACCTACTTTACTGAGTTGTGGGGATTAGATGAGTTGCTGTGTTTGAACTGCTCAGACCAGCACCAACCCATAGTAACTGCCACGAGACCATCAGCATCATTATGCTTCTCTTTTATCTGTGCCTCTGCTTGCCAGGGCCCAAGGGCACAGCCACCCCAGCTGAAGACACCTGGTCCTTCTAAGGCTTAATAAAAGGTTCCAGAGGAGGAGCTCTGGAGACTCAGCAGAAGCCCAAACTTGAGGACCGTTAAAGTCTTTCCATGTCCCCGAGGGGTAAAGGCTTGAAAACAGGAGCTGGAGTCTTAAGTGAATGATTCAAGCTAAAACATCACCCTGTTTATGGGACAAAGTTCTCACGAGTTTTATGACTCTGGGGAAAATATTTCAGAGTATAAATATCCATTTAAGAATCAGGACTGGTGTTTTTCCAGGTGGCAAACAGCTTAAAGATGTGCTTCTAGCTCTGCCAGGTTTACTTGTAAGGACACTAATTATCTTATTAGAAACAGGTTCCTTTTTATAATTATGATTAGCTTGCCTTTTTTTTTTTTTTTTTTAAATTCTGGGAAAAGAGCATATGTATATTTCATCCCTGCCCAACGGAAACCTTGGGCTTTTCCAGAGCAGAAACACCCTGGCCACTGAGCATTACTCCCAAGTCACATTCCCCCCACATCGAACCAGACAGGGCGAAATTGCGTTTGAAGTTTGAGTGGGTTTAAATAAATTTTGTTCTGAGAATTTTGCAGCCATCCCCGAGACTCAGACGTGCAGCTGTGGCCGAGCCGTAGACATGTCATAGGCTTGGGGCTCGGCTTCCACAGTTGCACTTGCCAGGGGAAATTTCATGTTCTGTCTTCAAGGCAGGAAGGCAGGATTTACTGCAGCTAAAGCCAAGGGAGGATATAACAGCATTTCCAACACTCAAGTCAAATCTGAAGAAAAAACTGTATGAATTCTCTGTGCTTTTGGACTCAAGGTCAGAGAATGGGGTAGGAAGAAGGAATAGGAAATTATCCTGATTGCCAAAGCCATAATGGCCCAAAAGTTCACACGGCATTGTGAACTTTCAAGGTGTCCTCTCTTGGGGCTCAGCTTGCCCCAGACAGGCTGGGCAGTAGGACCAGAGAAAACTTCCCTTTTGATACCCTAATTCTCTAAAGTGGGGCTGCCTGTGTAGCTGTTACCTTCAGTGCTTTCCTGAACATTTTTAAGATGTTAGTATAACTGGGGCACCTGGGTGGCTCAGTTGGGTAATCATCTGACTGTTGATTTCAGCTCAGCGCATGATCTCACAGTTCGTGAGTTTGAGCCCCAACATTGGGCTGTCTGCTGTCAGCATAGAGCCTGCTTTGGATCCTCTGTCCCCCTCTCTCTCTGCCCCTCCCCTACTTGCTCTCTCTCTCTCAAAAATAAATAAACATGAAAAAAAAAGATGTTAGTGTAACTAACTATAGGTTTCCCAGGGTTAAGGATGTATGGCCACAGAGACCCTAAGAGAAGATAAAAAGTGTGGCTGCCACAACCCAAGATGGGTGATGGGGTGTCCTTACAGGAAGCAGGAAGCGAAGGGCTCCTCTCTGGACTCCTCTAATACCAATGAATCAATCAGGGCTGTAAACATCTGCCCCAAGTAGATGCAACTCGTGTTTTATGGTGAATCTCAAAACAGACTGTGATGTTCTCTGGCTTCCGGGACCTCTGCAAGTATGCAGGGCCTCCTCAGGTAGAGGGAGGTTTCCAACCTTGCCGCCAGAGAACTAAATGGACTCTTCATTGGTTGTATTCATGAAATGTATACTCTAGAACTGCATAATACACTACTAGCCCCTAAGCATATATAGTGATTTAAATTTAAATTAATAAAAATCAAATAAATTTTTAAATTCAGGTCCTCAGTCATCCTAGCCACATTTCAAGTGGTCAATAGCCAGGTGTGAGTCGTGGCTACCGTACTGGACAGCACGGATGGAGAACATTCCCATCATCACAGAAAGTTCTGCTGGATGGTGCCGCGTGACACGTATTCTTAATGAGCCAACCACCTTTCTTAGGTCATTCATCCATTCTACGAATGGTTGCGACCCCTTACACTATCCAATGCCTGCTGCTACTGTATTAACACATTAGCATTAGATATTGATATTTAGACAGGAACAAGGGACTCACATCCAAATTAAGACCCGGCTGTTCTGTACAAAGTTCTATGACTTCCAGATGATTTAAAGTATGTACATGCAGAACTAATACTGATGTCTCTAGTTCTAAAGATGTTTGCTGGCATTTCAAGGACTGAATCCAAACTCCGTTCCTGACTCTGCTAATTCTTGAAGAGAGAACTGCTCAACAGCCAAGACGGCGGTGTCAAAGCCCCCTGCCAGGTTTTTCTGGGATCAACAAATTTGGTGTTGTGTTGCACTTAGAAATCCTGCTGACTGGCAGCCTTCAGGATCTTTACGTGCTGGCATGTTAGCCCCACTCCCCAAACCGCCTCCCGGCTTTGACGCACCCTAGTCACTCAACCTGCCGTCGTGTTAACCCCAAACCCTTTCTCCGCTTGACGCGTTTCTCCATTGTGGGCAGACTTTCTGCCTTAGGAGGGCAGCCATCAGTAGGGCTGTACCCCATGTTATCTCCCTCAGAGACAACGCCTTACTGGGGAGGGGGTACCGGGTACCGTGAGACCCAGAAACAGTGTGTATCTCTACAGAGCTTACAGAAACTAGGCAGTTCAATTCACTTCTCAGTGGTTAATTCCAAGGTGCTGCTACTGCTACTTCAAACGGTAATAGTGTCTACAAACAATTTGCACTTTTGGAGCGGCAGGATCCCAGGGGGTAATTAGTGAATGGGGAATAATCTTTTTAAAAGTCTTTACAAGCAACATAGATTGAGGCCACCATCAAAAACAGAACCCCTTTGTTTTCTCTGTCGTGCTAGAAGATACCTGGCCGACTGACTCCTAGACAGGTTTAGGGAGCACAGGTGGTGGTTTCTGTGGAAAATTCCTCAAGGTGTTAATTAGAAATCAAACGCAGCATGTTCATCAGCTGCGGGGCTTTCTGAATGGGGCAGGCTCTAAAGATGGTCTAAGATGAAAAGAGAAGCAGAGTTCATGAGGGCTGCCCAAGGTTTGTAACTTCCATACCATTGACCATGCCAAGGTAGAAGACGGCATTCACCAGCATGCCTCCTTTCCGGAAGTGGTCACTCATGTGCTCCAACCAGTTGGCATCCAAACCGCTCACCGTCTGGCCATTCTTGGAGACCCGGAGAGGAATAGTGACCGGATAGTATTGCCGGCACTTCTGATGGCTCTTCGGCTTGTTGAAAAGGGCGAGGATCTCCATCTCTGTTGGGATTTGTAAAGAAGGTGGGAGAGAAGAGGTCAAAGAGTGATAAAAACCTGCCTCATCGAGTGTAGTGAATCTCTTAGGAGACTGAAGAAATGATATCAAAGGTAAACTTTCTGTTAGGTTGCACTAATGCCAAATAATAAAACCTGATTTCAGGTACTAAGTTAGGGAGCCTTGAAAGTGACATGGACGTCAAAGGTTGAGCTTCCAAAGGCGGGCGGGTGGCACATGGGTTTTGAATCTGGCATGTAATGAATAGCTGTTATCTGGGATCAATTTGTATAGTCAGGTGTTTGTAAGGACATGGTAGACATTTCTAGAAATCCATACAAAGGTGTTTTGGAAGAAAAAAGTGGACGTATTTGGGTAAGAGCTGGTCTTTTTTATATATATATAAAAAAAAGGTGAATATACAGAGGCACATAAAAATAAAAATACTACTCTAATTCCAGGAACCTTGTATACCCTTGAACTCACTATTTATAAACTGCAGGGGTGTTTCCTGGGGCCGAACCCATAATACTTAATCAAGTACATCGAAAATACACCACTGATATGTAAAAATAAATATGTTCCCGTAAATGAGGGTTCCTGCCTGGAGTGGTAGGTAGGTGGCACTGGGAGTGGGGCTCTGAGCTTTCCCTTTCCTTCACTTATAGCTCAGTTCTTCAAAAATCAATACTCACTAGCACCCAGAAGCTGACCCGCGCCAGCTGTACGTGCTGCTGGGCCATGAGTGAACAGTATCAGCCTCGAGGAGCAAATACCTGGAATTTCAATCTAAGTCTTGAAGGTCTTTTTCTGTGTTACTCATTTAGTCAAGCAATCAGAGTTTACCCAGCTTAAAAAGCTTTGCTAACACAGGCTAGTCAGGAATAGGCTTTGGTTTCCAAAAATACCTATTGGAATAATAAGAAAATCCCCACCCTTCTTTCAGAGAAATATTTTAAAGGTCGTAAACAATGGTTGACATTAGCAACAAGGACAAAGTATGCTCATGCTCCCCTCAGGAGAGACCTGGCCTAGACCCACGTTCCGGGACCCTGTATCCCCTACTTGAGTACTTCACAATTTTGCAGTGTCCAAACACTTGCTGAATTATTCTTCTTTTAAACAGAATTGCTTTCCTTTATTTAAATAAATGAATTTAGAAAGGAAACTTTGTTTCATGACCATAAGGGAAACAACTACCACTTGCTATAAACAGAAGGGAATGATGAGGCACATTAACACCAAATATGTCCATCCACACAACATCTAAAATTATCCCACACAGGTACTGTATTCCGGGCAAAGGAAGTCTTTTACAGCTCCATCTGAGCAAACATCAGCAGCGATCTCTGGGGAGCAGTGCCAGGCCATGACACTTTGTCATCAGCAAGAGTTAAGCTACCAGGGGGGCCATTTCTATCCATCGGATGGAACCAAATAGAAAGAAAGAAAGAAAGAAAGAAAGAAAGAAAGAAAGAAAGAAAGAAAGAAAGAAAGAAAGGTGCCCATCTTCAAAGATGGCCACCTGGATTTTAAACAACCAAATCTGGCCTATTTATTATTTCCACCCCAAGTTACCTTTCTCAGTCCATTTGCCTGACTCCAGCCAGTAAATGCTTTCCCACAAGAAATTAGGGCTTGGTGTACAGAGGTGGCAATCAGACTATTTCATGACTTTGAAATACACACTTGAGGAATGGAGTCATGCAAAGAAAGGTTTGCCATGGAGGGAAATCAAGCATTGCACTGGAGCTAGCAGGGACAGGATGTGAACTACACGATCAGGCATTTTCCAGTCCAAGGTGCTAGGTGTCCAAATAAAAGCCACACCCACTGAGGACAAGAGGATAAGCAATGCTTTAGTGAATCCCTGACTTTACCTGGATTTCTTCCAAAGCAGACCCTGTAAGTTTTTGAGTGCCAGCAGTTTATTTGGGAAGTGATCCCTGGAAATCCCTCCCAGAGAGGGAGGAGGGGTAGGAAATAGGGAAGAGAGGAAAGCCAGGGAAGGGTGCATTACTGAGCAGGTTACTGCTACAGCCATTGGGGCTCACTTAACTGCACAGAACATCCCTCTGACTGCCTTGCCACGGGGCAAGGAAGCCTGGGCATTTATCTTCAGGGATTGAGGCTACTCCTGAGGTATGAATTCCCTGGGGCAGTGGCCTGCTGGGGCCTGTTCCCATTCCAGACAACGCCTTCAGGCAGAGGCTAAGAAAGCTGTCCTCAGGTGACCCAAGGAGGACCAGAGCACCAGTCACCATAATCTGCTATAGTCAAACACGAATATATATAGATCAAAAAGAAAAAGAAACCACAACCTCTATATGGAAGAGGTGAGTAGAGAATTTGACAGTGGCCCAAGTCCAAAAATACATGACAACACTTGATCAACCAGAAGAATTCCCCACTTGCATGGTAAGACAGAAACACAACTTTCCCAAATGCGTAAAGAAACAGAAAAAGGGGAAGGCCAAAAGGGGAAGGGAGGGTGCTGGGCGTGAGGTGAAGGGAAGACAGACTGCCCGACGGACGAGGTAGACAGTGCGGTGCTGACAGAGCCCCAGCTCTCACATCAGGATCCTCCCCAGGGAGGAGGGCCGAAGCCAGAGACAGAAATAAATTTTTCAGGAAGGAAACGCTGCTGGAATCAAGAGCCTCCAAAAGATTAGTAGTGGTGAAATATTGGGAGAAACCTGATTTCAGATGTGTAACCCTTTAGTTAACTCCCCTGTCCTGCTGTATCCTTGGCCATGGTCCTCTTTCTCATTACTTACATGGAAACCGGCCAAGAGAAACTGTCCCCAAATGATGCCTTTTGATGTTTTAATATTCTGATTCTCCAACACACATCATCACATGAGCAAGCACTGAGAGTTCCAAAAAGAAGTCCCAAGTTTGTTTAAATTTTCTCAGCTGCTCTGTGACTCTGCCATGACCCCAGCTGGAAGATTTTTCCAGACATGGGACAGAAAGTCCCAAAGGAGGGGGGAAGGCATTGTTTCTGAGAATGTTCTGAGAACAGCCGAAGAATTGGACTGGCAGAGCACCCAAGGAGAATCAAGACTGTCTTGCTTGTATTTTTTAATCTTCTGGTCTTTCTCTTTCTCCCTGACACGGGGGGCTTTGCCTTGTGCCATTTGGATCCCCTCTGTCCAGAAAAGTCCCTGTAATATGATAGGAGATGCAGGTATGTTGCTGGATTGACCTAAGCCAGAAAGTGCAGTAAGCTAGGGGAGGAGAAGGGGGCGCTGGGCTTACTGGGTGCTGCCAGCCTGATAGCCAGACCCACGAAGGCCTTGCTAAGCTCCTCAGGAGCAGGGAAGAAGGAAATTGATGCCCAGTTCTGAGGCCCAGGCCAGGCAGTTGGGATTCAGGCACAGGATGGAAGTCTGTGGTCTGTCTGCAGAGAGACAGGCTCCAGAGAGCCTGTGACTGGCAGGTAGCAGGCAGGCTGGTTGGGTCCTGATGTTCCAAGAGACCTCCAGCCTGGAGGGAAGGGAGCGTGCAGCATCTGGCATAAAGCGTGACTCCCAGGGCTAGACTGGGAGGAGGAGGAGGCTGGTGAGTTGGCTGGGGAAGAAACATGTGGGAGTCAGACTTGACCCGGTAGCTGCACTGAGTCGGGGCTAAGTTCTGCTGAGGTGACAGGCAGCGGGGCTAAGATGGAAGGTTTGCACTGGGAAGCAGGGCTGTGGGCTCTGTGATGGGATGAGAAGCCAGAAGGGCCTCAGTCCCGTTTGGATTCTTGAATCTGAGAGAAACTGCTTCAGACTTCTGTCAGGCTCGGGTACTAGCAGCAGGACACCTCTGGGCCCGGGTGGGGCTTGTTTGTGGAGGCAAAGTGGGGAAACCAGGCATATACAGCACTCCACGGGAATCCCCTGGTCAGGACAGCAGCAGCTACGGGCACTTTCACCTCCACCATCTGATGTGACTCTCCCAACCCCCACACGAAGGGCTGCCTCAGTTCTAAGCCCAGAAGCCTTAAGTGGATCCCCCAAACATCACAAGCTGGAAAGTGGCAAAGCCAAGAGTCTTTCAAACCCCCAGCCCTGGGCTGTTTCCAAATCTAACAAGAGGCTAATTTCATCAGTACACAGAAAGCAGGAGCTGTGGACCACGGGTGGGAGCTCAATAGCTGTTTGTTAATGGACTGAGGGAAAGGCCAAAAGATGGCGGCAGGTGGCAGATTTGGGAGGAGGAGAGCCACAGGGTAGCGCCATTCTGGGGGCGCGGGAAGGCAGGGCCACACATCAGAAAGGCCAGACTCAGGAGGACACCTCCTCTCTCTCCCCACACAAGGAGCTGGCTGCCAAGGAGGACTACTGAATAAAACCCCCTCGGCCAAGAAGTACAGTTGAGGTCACTAGCTTGGGTTTCTGGCTGGCATTTCTGAGCATTTTAAGTGACGAGGCACAGGATAGGAAGGGCAGCTCTTGGAAGATGTTTCAGTATTATTCAGTGGCAGAACAATTTGAATTTGTGTGAACCTTCCTGGCAACAGAGACGCTCAGGGAAGGACAGAAAGGAATGTTGGAAGCCAGGAGACAAGGGACAGGTGGATGTCTGGGTATACCTTCCTAGCCTTTCCCAGCACCGGCCTTCCCCACCTGGCCTGTCCATGCTTCCCATCTGCAGAAATGCATCACAAGGGGCCATTCGGAGCAGAGCTACTGGGGTGCTCTGTGTTCATCATAAGGCAGGGGCAGGAGCGGGAAGGGCAGCGTCCAGGAGTGAGGCATGGGGCTGTCCCTGCACCAGCTCAGGCCGTCTCTGCACAGCAACGACACCAAACCATCAGGGAAATCCCCGACCAGGAAATAAAAGTCAATGATCAGGAAGAGAACCACATGATGGGTCCCCAGAGAGACCTGTATGGGTGAAGGGGAGCATAACCTCCGGATCAGAGAGGCCGTTCAAGAGCCCACGGGGAGGGGGAGGGGCAGCCTGCCCCGTGTCTGGATGGTGAATTCACTGGCAAGCCCCATGTGAGCAGTTGCAGCCTAGACCCGGCTCCCCTAGGCCTCCTATAAAGGAAATAAATTAAACGAGGAGAAGGAGGGGGAAAGAGGGTGACTCCCTCTGGATTTTTTTTAATTGTCTTGCTGTGATTGCCTATTTAAGCCCACCTGGCAGAAAGAGGAGTAAAAACACTTCACCCTCCTTAGGGGGCCCTGCGAGAAAGGCAAGCTGAAAGCTGAGCAAGCAAGCAGCAGGGAGGGGAAGCTGGGGGGATTTGGGAGGAAGGGTGATGGTGCAAGGAACTGGTAAGACTTCTCAGGAAAAAGATTTAGGAGAGAGGTTTGGGTCAGGTGAAGGCCATGACCAATGTGGGCAGGGTCCCTACATGTCCGGCCTTCGGGGAGGCTGAATGCTCAAGCTAGGAGATAAAACGTCACTACTTGAGAGCATGGAAGGTGACTTTCCTCATCTGTGAAATGGGCTAATAATAGCATCCGCCATCATAAAACTGTTGTTGTGAGGCACCATCAAGATGGTTCATCGGAACTTAGAACAGTTCACCCAGAGAGTTACCACCATCATGACTGTCTATCCCCAGCAAGGCCATATATGTGGCCAATAACCCCTGCATGTTCATTAACTGATGAAAAAAATCCAAAGGCTCATTTGTTCCACACGACGAAGAGCAAAGGATAACAATAAGCTGCCTAAATTTCAGAGAGACCCATGGCCTCATGAGCAGAGAGATAAGAGCCAGCTTTGTGTGTAAACAACAGCCAGCCAGCTGCCCACTGAGTGAGATTAAAGTGGGGTACTGTAACACGCCCCTCCCCCATGGTTGAAATTCCCCTCCACTGTTGGCCTGACCACTTCCAGACACATCCTTCTTTAGCAGGATCTGGTTTGCTAGTAAAGAGAAGGGACTTGAAGAAATGAGGCACAGGCCAGGACACCTTGGGTGCTGAGGGGTCTTTATGGGTTCAGCAACGGAGGGGGCTCTTTGGGTGAGGGAGACAAACAGCCATAGGCCAGCGGGAGGCACGTGGGGGAAATGGTCCTAGGACAAGTCTCCCCAGTTTAATTCTCCCTAGAGTCAACCAAAGAGGGCAGGAAGTCTGGAAGGAGTCTTGGAGAAAGGTGGATTCTAGAGCAGGAAATCTCAGAAAAGTCCTGCGGGGAATTTCAGTATTGAATGCCTCCTTTCTCAAAACCAGGGCTCCATGCAAAGGTGGAGGCCAGTGGTCAGGGCTACTGAGCCTGTGTGCCAATAATAACAGCTCACACTTAAGAGTCAAGCAGTGCTGAGTGCTTCAGATGTACATCTTGGGGCGCCTGGGTGGCTCAGTCAGTTAAGCGTGCAACTCTTGATCTCAGCTCAGGTCATGATCTCACGGTTCGTCAGATGGAGCCCCAGGTCAGGCTCTGTGCTGACAGTGTGGAGTCTTCTTGGGATTATCTCTCTCTCTGCCTCTCCTCTGCCTCTCTCTCTCAAAATAAATAAATAGAACGTTTTAAAAAATGTACACCTAACCTTTCAATATGAATCTATTGTTCCATCTCTATTTTCCAGGGTAAGAAACTGAGGCACAGGAGGGTATCTTGTCCAAGACTGCCTAGGTAGAAGGTGGCAAATGGAATGTGAGTGGGGTCTGGTTTCTTAACCACAGTGCTGCCTGTCTCCATGACTCCTGGCCCCTTCTTCAGAGGTGCTGGCTGTGTCTGCCCTGAACTCTCACCCTCGCATGCTCCTTCAAGGAGGTCGGTCTTCCTTCTGGGGATTCAGAACAACACATGCAGCCTAACAGCAATGAGAAGATGGGAGGTTTCTGGAATAACACCCGGACATTCATCAGGAGGCACACACAGGGTCTAAATGTGCTCTCAGCTACTCTGGAGGGAGAAGTCTACCTCAAACAGTGTGAAAAGTCCCATAGCTGAAAAGCCCTACTTTAGTACATATTTAAGAAGGATCCAGCCATAATATTAAACAACAGCCATAATATATCCCAGAATGGAGGCAGTGCCAATCTCTCGCTCTAAATCAACGTTGCAAGTTAAGTCCAGAATGGCCCACCCCGCAATTTTCTTTCCAGGAAGTACCGACCTAATATAACAAAAGAAACTGTTCCACCTTCTTCTAGATTCTCAGCGCATAAACTGTTCCTCATCATTAAGAAGAGGCTAATTTCAAGAATCAGGAAATGAATAATAACATGAACTAGGAAGATGACCCAGAAGGCCCCCTAAAGCCTGGGGGTCTCCTGGAAGTCTTGTTACCAGTGCACCTTCTGAAGGCTGGAAGAGGCCACGCAGCTCAGACAGGTGCCTGGCTCTTGGGAAATGGCTGGATGCTAGATTTCTTGGAGAAAGAAAAAGGAAAGGGAATTACAGGGAAAGGGAGAGAAACTTCACTCACCATAAAGTGAGGGCCTCAGGAAATCTTATTAGTCTATTAGAGTAGAGACGTATAACAAGATAAGTTCACAGACCAGATCTGCCAATTTCCTAGCCTGGGAGAAGATTTACTCTCTAAATCTCAGTTTACTCAGCTGTAAAATGGGCAATGATACTACAGCTCACCCA
Source organism: Puma concolor (assembly GCF_028749965.1). NCBI lineage: Eukaryota > Metazoa > Chordata > Mammalia > Carnivora > Felidae > Puma > Puma concolor. The sequence goes on along the minus strand of NC_141675.1, from coordinate 25,380,793 downwards.
CATCACACACATCACCACAATTAAGAAATGTTGGCTGCTATTAATAAGTGTTGTTCTTTGAATTTGCCAACCTAAAATGCCTGCTCGAATGGCCGTTACAATGTGATTAGGAGGATTCACGTATTGGTGGCCTCTCGTTGGCAGTGTTCTCTCCACACTGCTGATTTGTCAACTATACGCCCTGCCTGAAATCAGGCTGTTTACAGTACCTAGTGAGTTGAATCACCAGTTTCCTGCACAATTTGTCCTTAACTGGCTTTCTTGATTTCTTTCTTTAGGCAGATATTCAAAATGAGGGGACCAAAAGGGAGCATACGTTCTGCATTGGTGCCCAGCATCTTAACACTTTTCCTGTGCTAAGAGCAGGGCAATTCAAGGGTAGCACAAGAGCATGGGGTGAAAATCCCTTAAGTTCTAGAATCTACTTCGAACGTGACATGTCGGAGCGACCAGAAGGCAATTCCGTGGTTCTGCTCTCCCGGAAGTCACAACTTCAGTACGCAATCAGTCAGGAGGCCCGGAAAAATGCCTGATGAAGTTTCCCCTGTGCGATGGACTGCTGTCTCTACACTCTAATTCCATTTCTTTTTCCTAAAAGGCCATGGGGACTACTGAAAAGCCGTTAGCCTCTCTTATAAGTGGTTGCTGACATACTTACTTCCCGAGAGTGGCTCCTCACTCACTTCCAGCAGGTCACCCTCCGGCCCATCCAGAGTCTTGCTCACCCCGTGTGGAGAAAATTCTGCTCCGTCCCCCTCTCCCGAGGGCAAGCTGGGTTGCTCAGCGATGGGCGTCTCCCCTCCTGGGCCCTGGCCTGGCTCCCGGCTGCCGTCCATCCCCACGGGAGCACCCGGGTTCTCGTTATTCTCACACCTGCCCGGGTTTTTTTCCGCATCTCTGGCGTCCACTGGGGGGCTGCTGCCTGCCGACCTCGCAGGGCAATGGTACTGAGGTATGACGCCGACAAATTGCAGGCCCTGACTTGCAGCCTCCTGGATCTGTAAGGCAAACGAAATGAAGGGGACTGAGTGAAGGGAACTTTATTCTATCAAAGGGGGACACGGGCAACATCCAAAACGTCTCACCGGAGGATTCTGAGGATGATTCAGTTTGAACACGAAGTCTCTCAAGGTGGCAGGTGTCCCATGTCCCTCTAGGCAGTGGCCACACCCTAACCCTGGCCCGCCTGGGGACAGACAGCATGGGGCTTGCTCTTTTTAATTATGAAGCATATTGGGGGCGCCTGGGTGGCACAGTCGGTTAAGCCTCCCACTTCGGCTCAGGTCATGATCTTACAGTTTTGTGGGTTTGAGCCCCACATTGGGCTCTGTGCTGACAGCTCAGAACCTGGAGCCTGCTTTAGATTCTGTGTGTGTGTGTCTCTCTCTCTGACTCTCCCCTGCTTGTGCTCTCTCTTTCTTTCTCAAAAATAAAACATGAAAAAATTATGAAGCACGTGGCTAAATAGGGCTGGGATTACCTCTCTTTGCAATACCGCATTCGTCCCTACTGGTTATTTTTTCTCTAAGAGGCTGAAAGAAGGTTCCAAAGGATGAGTTGAAACAAAGAGTTTGAAAGAGGAAGTTCATTTTGGTAAGAGTTTATTTTTTCGTTATTATTATTTTTTTTTTTCTGATGAATCGCCTACTTCCTGCCAGTCAGGCTACTGTATAATCCACTATGTCTATATAGCCATATACTAACTACCAGATGACATTTTATGACCCAAAGAGCTTCCTCTTTTAAACAATTGTTTTGGCAAAGAAGGGCGGAGGTGGGGAAAATCATCACTGCGTGGAGGCTGGTGTGCACATTCCCCACAGCAGGGAAATCTGACGGACAGACACCTGTTCCTTGGTGCTCCGCCTAAGCCAAAGGCACCTGAAAGCCATGCTGGGCCCACAGGTGTTGCTACGGCTGTCTCGTGACTCTGTAGGCTACGGGATACACCATCCAGTCTAGGTAACAGGTAACTTGCTTCTCACTTCCTGAGTCTGCAAGATGGGGGGTGTTGGGGGGGGGGCTAATGACCACACAAAGTACTAAGGCACTTTAACTCTACCCTCCCTGACAGATACCCCTGGGCAACTGAATGTAATAGTTGTATGTGAAAGAAAAATTGAAAGTAACAGCCTAATAAAATCAAGCAAGAGCCGACCCAAACTGGAAAATCGGCTTTAAGAGACATCCTGGGCAAGGATGCTCAGGTCATTTTACAGATAAATCAGGAAGTGAAGACCTCAGAGTTGTGTAAGTCTTAGTCACCAGCCTCTGAGTGGATGACCTCAGAAAATCTTGAGGCCTCTGTAGCGATCATCTACTGTCATTTGAGAATTAGTAAGAAACACCAGCATGGAGCTACTCTTTCTAAGGGAGAAGTAAGCCGTGACCACCCTCCTTGGATGAAACGCCCTAACTTTAAGCCGAAGGTCATTTTAGTTCAACAATGCACACTCTAGAAGGCAATCTACAGCAGTTACAAATGTACCATCCAGTCTTTCTATAAAGTCTAGCTTTTTCTAGAAATAATGACAACAACAGTAGGGATTACCGTCTACTGTAGACCTACTAAGTCCCAGACACTGTACTAGGCATTTTACATAAATCGTCTGTTTAATCCTTCAAACACACCACATGGTATCATTATCTCCATTTCAGATGAGGATACTGAGGCCCAGAGACATTACAGTCATAAAGCAAGCAGTGAGTAGCTGAGGTTCAAAGCCAGGTCTGACTCAGACCCAAGTTCATTCTCAATCACTAGACCAAGTGGATGCCTCTCAAGGCATCATCAAGTACATATGTGTTCTCGGACATGTATGTGTCCACACATATGCCCGTGGCTGGCTCAATTCACTCTTCAAAAGTTAAACAAAAAAACTTAAAGTCACTCCATCCCATTCCGAAAATTCATTTTGACCCATTAATCTGTGATAGCTGCCTGCTTCTAGAAACTGTTTTGGAAAGCTTCTAAAGGAAGACACAGGTACCAAAGTTTTAAGAGAAAAGAGTGGGAGATCATTATTACCAAAGAACCTTAGGTTAAGGGAAGCTACTGCATATGAAGGCTTGCTCTGAGCCTCCTGGCAACATAGGGAGAGCCATGGATTTTTATAATCCTTAAATGAAATGAGGAAACATGCCAGGTCAATAAGAGAGAAGCATAATTTGCTGGTAAGGAACAGAGAAATTTGTCGTATGACTCTTGCAGAGCTATGGAGTCAAATGGGTCTTCCTTAGTTTTACAGAAAACGAAGAGACATTTTTCTTACATCATTTACATACTCTTAACCCTTGATAGAAGGCGAGGACATTGTGCTAAAGCACAGATCTTCAACAGTCCTTCCGTGTGGCTCTAACGTGATAGAAGCCAGATAACTGAAGGCAGCTGCGGCCGATGGCAGCCCGCTGAGATGTGTCATGCTCGGGGACGGGGCCACTTCAGCACTAACTTCCCCAATTCCCACTGTACTGGAGTGAGGTGGCTTGTTCTCGTCTTAAAAGTTTGTGAAATAATTTCAGAAATCACTTGCCTATGCTTCTTCCCAACGGTTGGGAAAGTGGCTTTTTAAAGTTTTGAACGTGTTATGCACATTCTCAGGGCACTGAATTTATAGTAGAAGTAAACTAAAACCTAACTGCCACAATTTTCATACGTGGGAAAACACCACTAATAACTTCCAGGGGTAGCTCCTACAGGAAGGACAGTGAGCCAGCTCCCCTCAAAGCTGCACACCTCTGTTTCAGCCGGGTGGCGTTCCCTTTCATGAACCGCGAGTCTGAGCCTCTCCATTTGCCACCGTGCTGCAGGAACAGGTGCACTGTCAGCACCGCCTTGCACACGCCCCCCTTGCACACAGCCCCTGCTGCGGGTGTCTCACCACACACAAAACAGCTATGACTGTTGAAGTATTAAAAGCTGGTCCCACTGGGGGCTCAACCACAGGCCAGTCTCGACTTGAGTCATGGGGTTTGGAGGCAGAAAGGCTTGGCTTGGAGCTCCAGATGTACGACTCTGGAACCAGAGTACGTTATATCACTTTCTATGCCTCAGTTTTCTCATCCACAAAAGGAGGGAGATCCTACTTCTCTTGCGGTTGCTATGAAGGTTAGACATTACATACGGCAGGTGTGCCGAAGGACAGGCACAGAGAAGGCACTCCTGACCATCACTATTGCTCTACCCTCTCTCCTCATCGGTCCCAGGCTTCTGTGACCCTGCTGACTGCTGACAGTCATCCAGAAGACGGAGGTGAGGACTCTGGACACAGGGCATTATCCCAATCCTCTCTTTCCTTACTGGGACTTGAAATTGCGAGAGGCTTTGCATTAATCAGACATGTCCCTTCTCTCCCAACTAACTGGACTACCATACTCCTTTGCCCTCCTGTACCTCAAACTTATCCTCTACGCCAGGGGTTCTCAAAGTGAGAACAGCATCAGCATCACCAGGGAACCTGTCAGAAATGCAAATTCCCAGGCCTCGCTGACTTCAGAAACTCTGAATCAGAGCCCCTGGGGATAGGGCCCAAAGCCTTCCAGGTGATTCCAATACACCCCAAAGTTTGAGAATCACTATTCTAGAATATGCATTTCATGAAGTCTGGAGTTTTGTGCGCTGCTTTGTCCCTGGTGCTAGAATGATGTCTGACATACAGGAGGTGCTCTTTAAGTATCTGTGGAATGAATGAATACATTAAATAATGAGTGAATATGTATGTCTTCTCTCCCAGAATGACCTCCTTGAAGGTAGAGATGGAGACTGATTAATTTTTCAGCTCCCGAATTCAACTGTATTAAGTCTGAACACTGGCCTAGGCCAACATTGCACTTAGGTGCTGGGGATACAAAATGGGGCACCTGGGTGGCTTAGTCAGTTAAGCATCTGACTTCAGGCCAGGTCATAATCTCATGGTTCATGAGTTCAAGCCCTGTGTCGGGTTCTGTGCTGACGGTTCAGAGCCTGGTGTCTGCTTCGGATTCTGTGCCTCCCTCTCTCTCTGCCCCAACAAAAACAAAAACAAAAATAAAAATAGAAATCCTTACTCTCAAGAAGATTCAGCTAACTACTGTAAACAGCTTTGAAAAACAATTACAGTAATGTGGCAAAAAAAATGCTTATTTTATAATGTTGTATTAAAAAAATCAAGATTCTGGGGTACCTGGGTGGCTCAAGTCAGTTGAGCTTCTGACTCTTGATTTTGGCTCAGATCATGATCCCAGGGTTGTGGGATCAAGCCCTGCGTCAGGCTCTGAGCTAAGCCACTGAGCATGGAGCCTGCTTAAGACTCTCTCTCTCTCTCTTTTCCTCTGTTCCTCTCCTCCACTCACAGGCTCTCTCTCTCAAATAACAAAAATAAAAAATAAAACAAGATTCTAAATTTTATAGACACAGTATCATGACAGCTATGTCATATTTCTGAAGTGTGTAATTTTTCAAAATTTATCTGATGAGTATGCATATTACTCTAAAAATTTTTTTAATGTTTATTTTTGAGAGAGAGAGCATGCGAGAGAGAGAGAGAGAGAGAGAAAGAGAGAGAGAGAGAGAGTGGGGGAGGGGCAGAGAGGGAGACACAGAATCTGAAGCAGGCTCTAGACTCCAAGCTGTTAGCATAGAGCCCAAAGTGGGGCTCAAACTCACGAACCGCGAGATCATGTCGTGAGGTGAAGTCGGATGCTTAACTGACTGAGCCACCCAGGTGCTTTTATGCAGTAAATACTGGAAAAATTTCTCATAGAGCATGTTAAATGTAGGAATGGATATAAAGGTATAGAAATGACAGTGATTATTTCTGCCTTAAGGGGAAGCAGAAAAGTTTCTGACAGGTCAGGGCTATAACAAATGAAATAATGTAATATAGTAGGAAGAGGTGAGGAGTGTGACAGAATCAAGAGTGTGTACCTCTCACTTTACACTTTCAAATTCAATTTTTTTCTCCAAAATACTATGCTAGACAAACTCTATTTGGGGACCAAATCTGCAGGAGGCTTTGAAGGATGAATAGGAGTTCACCAGACAGGTGAAATAAAGGGAGAATGGTAATGCAGGTAAAGAGAAAGGAGAATCATCATGGGCAAAAACTTGACAGTATGCAACAGCCTGATGTATTGAAGTGACTTCTATAAATATTTCTGGGTCATGACAGGAGAAGCCAGGAATGAGGGTGAACTGGAAATCACAAGGGCCATATGGTGGATGTCACTGAATACCATGCCAACAAAGGCTCTGACTGCACCCTGCAGGCCAGCATATCCCCCACATTTCGCACTATAGTAACTCCAAGGGCAGAGAATAGGGGTCTGAGGGCAAAGCACACGATTTCTTTGAATGCTCATCTTTTATCTTAAACATTAATGAAAATTTTATATCCTGCACCATAGTACTGTAGAGTTCCAGAACGTCTAAAAAGATGGCAAAGGTAAATGCCTCCCTCCCCCCGTCCCCAGCCCTTCCAGAGAAGTTCGCTTCTCAGGCATATGAAACATCTTTGTGCATAAATCTTTGCAGCTCTGCTTACTTCCTTCAGGTGGATTCCTGGAAGAGGAATTAATGAGTCAAGAGATATTAACTTTTCAAAGGCTGGCTACAGGCTGCCAAATTGTTTACCAGAAAGGGGGAGTAGTCCTTTTTAACCAGAGGAACCACATTTAGATTTTATAAAGATCAATATTTGGCTAGACCCTGAGGGTCTTGACTCTTCTTAACTCTAGGACAGCACTCTCTTTTCTCTTTTTCTCTCTTAAAGTCATTTGACTGTGTTTGCCAAACAGATCCCTGTTTGTTTCGCATTTACTCATGTATTCATTTGTTCATTCACAACCTTTCTTGAGCAGATCTCATGAGCATACTAATGGCGGGCCCTAGTTACTGCTCATCGGGGTTCACCCTCAGCCACCTGGTCTCCTCGCGCTACACTCCCTGCAGTAACCTCCTCCACTCACTTGGGTTTAGCCACTAGTTATGTGTTAACTATTCCCAAATTCAGACTCTCCAGCCATGACTTTCCTCTGGAGTTCAAACCTACACGGCCGATGATCATGGCTGCTGGGCCCACCACCGCCCTCATCTCTCCAATTGGAGCCACAGGCATTTTCCTTAGCTCTTGCCTTTCTCTAACCTTGTGTATCTGCTCACCACATCCTGCCAGATTTCTCTCCCAGTGTTTCTGAAATTCCGCTCCCATTCTCCACACATCTAAGATGGACTTACTTCAGGTACTCATCATCTGCTGCTGGACACCACTGTTCCTCCAAGCTACACCAAGTCTTCATGAGCATGGGGTCAAGTCAATATGGAAGATCAAATCACGACCACCCGGGTCACCTTGTTACAGAATTCCCTGCAAATTATCACGTGCGCCTATAAAATTTCTCTAACAACTGTGATTATTAAAACGATAATTGTTAACATTGTACAACTCTTCCACAAAGAACTTTAACGTGCATGATCTTAGGCCCCAAAAGAATACCCTACAGAAAAGGAAACTGGTTCCGAGACAGTTATGTGACTGGTCAAACCACCCAGGGATAATCACTGGCAAAGTCTGGATTCAACTCAGCATCCTAAAACCAACGTGATGCTTGCTCCTTTAATGAGACCACTCTTTCTACTTCATGTCATCCAGCCTGTGTCCAAGATACCAGTTTAAACTGAAACACAGCTTCACCCACCTGCTTATTTCTGCTGCATTTAAGAACCACCACACCCCCCGATACTTAAAGGAGTAACCCTTGCTGGGTTAGGAAGCAAAAATTAAGTAACACCGTTTTCAACTGGTCCAAGACTTCATTCAGCTGCTCTGTAATGAGTAAGCACAAATTTGATAGTTAACTCTATTTTCCCAATCTAAAATCAGAGATTATGATGTGAAAAAGATCTTTCCTTCCTTTTTAAAGACTTATTTCTATAAAAAAATCTCAACTCATTGTAAAAAATTAGAGCTTCTATTTAAAGAATAGCTTTCATGAAAAATAACAACATGACATTGGAATAATCTCAGAAAACTGAGACAGAGAATCTGTTACTCTACTTTCAAAATGAATACCATGCTGCTAAAGATAAGTTCAAGTATATGCAGGTCTTAGCCCTACCATGTGAAAGTAGAGCGTTCCTACGAAAACTTTTATAAGCCTGAATGGCATAAAGTGAAGAAGGAATTATCATTAATTTCAATGGAAAAAATTTTGAGCATTCCCAGATCCAAAAAATAACCTCTCTTAAGCCTTTCTGATACCTTAGGAAACATTTTGCTAACAGATGCACAAAATAAATCTAGATAAAGCACAGATGCTCATAGACATAGTTCAAAGCTCTGGAGGCTGGATGCTGAGATGCTGAGCGTCGTTCCCCAGGGAAGGAGCTTGGTGGGGCCACTGTTGCTGCCTGGGGTACGTGCTGCCTCTGTAATGGCTTGCTGCAAAACAAACGCTGAATGCTATTTTTGCTTTTTGCCTTTTTTCATAAAAGCAAAAATCCTCATTGGATTTCTTTCACTTGGTGAAAATGGGTACTAAGGTAGGTTTTTGTACAAGGGAAGCTGCATAACATGAACTCTTGAAAAGCAGGGGATACCTGTACTCTATCTAGTACACGTGTTTGTGTTTTAGAGAATAAGTATCGGTCAGGGTGAAACCAGTTACAGAGAAGCGGAACGTGGATCGGATTTTGTAAAAATGAAAGCTATATGTCACATGGAGAAAGGAGCAGAATGGGCTTCTGCTGACAGGTCAGTAGGAACTGGAGTGCCCACAGACCATACCAGACGGCATGGGTGAAGGGTGAGAGACAAAGACCATTCTGTCTGAATCTAGTGAAAGAGTTGCCATGGGTCAAATGGCTAAACTATGATGACCAGTTGCTTGGTCAAACTAGTCTAGACGTTGCTGTAGAGAGATTTTAAACATGTGACTGACACCTATAATTAATTGACTAGAACTAAAGCAGGTTACCCTCCATAATGTGGATGGGCCTCACTCAATCAGTGGAAGGCCTTAAATGCAAAGACTGACTTTTTCCAAAGAAGGAATTCTGCCTTTAGACAACAGCATGGAAAATCTGCCTCAGTTTTCAACCTTCAGACTCCAGACTGCAACATCACTCTTACCCGAGCCTCCAGTTGGCAGGACAGCCCTCCAGGTTTCGGACTTGTCAGTTCCCAAGACCCTTAAACTCAATCAATTTCAATCCCAGTATCTCTCTCTACAGACAGATCAATCAATAGACAGATAATCCTATTAGGTCTGTTTCTCCAGAGAATTCGAATTCAGGAGGAAAACAGGGAAAGGGAGTGAGGTGTATAAGACAGCACAGGGCAGGCTGATAAAGGTCTTTAAATCTAAATCTGACTTGGTGTGAAATGAAGAGATGCCCAAGAGCTCCCAAAAGGCAGTGAGAGAGCATGTGCCCCAAACAGAAACAACACCACTAGGACTTAATCTGGCATTGAATCAAGGTCCCAGGGGAGAGGGTGAGGTATGGCAAGAAGGTTACCAGTGGTCACTGTCATCAGGTAAAGGAAATCTCCCCACCACATTTTGAAATGAGGGAAAGTAAATCCTTAACCGGTAGATTTAACTTCTACAAGTTATAGGCAGTTTCTAACTTTATGATGAACTTAATGGAATGGCTATAATTCATTAGCTAATTTATGCTGGAAATCAGAAACTCACTGAATTTTTAAAAATGTAGAGGGGCACGTGGGTGGCTCAGTCGGTTAAGCGTCCGACTTCAGCTCAGGTCATGATCTCTCAGCTAATGAGTTTGAGCCCCGTGTTGGGCTCTGAGCTGACAGCTCAGAGCCTGGAGCCTGCTTTCTGTGTCTCCCTCTCTCTCTGACACTCCCCAGCTCGTGCTCTGTCTCTCAAAAATAAATAAATGTAATAAATAAATAAATAAATAAATAAATAAATAAATAAAGCAAGCCAAGAGTGACTATTTAAATTTAAGTTAATTCAAACAAAATGAAATTAAAAGTTCAGTTCCTCAGGCCACATTTCAAGTGTTCAATAGCCATTCATGGCTAGTGACTATAGTATAAGATAATGAAGATACAGAACATTTCCATCATCACATAAGAAGTATTATTATGAGCATAATAAACCATATAAAATACTGAATAATAGAGGGGTGCTGGGGTGGTTCAGTTGGTTAAGTGTCTAACTTTGGCTCAGGTCACGATCTCACGGTTCGTGGGTTCAAGCCCCGCATCAGGCTGTGTGCTGACAGCTCAGATCCTGGAGCCTGCTTCGGATTCTGTGTTTCCCTCTCTCTGCCCCTCCCCCACTCACACTGTCTGTCTGTCTCTCTCAAAAATAAATAAATATTTAAAAAAAAATACTGAATAATAGAAACAGTTTTCAACAATGACTTCAGGGGCATGTAACAATAGGGAAAAGACCAAGACCCACACACACTCACACTCACACACACACACACACACACACACACACACACCCCAAATTTACCCTAGACCAGACCACTGCCCACTCTGACCCCTCCCCCATAATTCATGGGCCACCATTCTGCAACAGCTGACATTTTAAAGTCTTTGGGGATTTATGAAATAGAAAGGCAACCTACAGAGGCATGCACTTATGTCAAGACCAGGCACAAAAATGCTGTTCTGAGTTGCACAGTTACACATGAGTCTTTACGGTGAATATTTTATCATACACACACAACCCTTCTCCTCTTTTGTCACCTAAACTCTTGTACAGCTTTCTGAGAAGAAAGGTTCAAAAATAGCACGGGTTTAAGCTCAAGTCTGAAGATGCCCTGAGTTCGGATGTGTTAACATTTAGCTTTAGAAATTGAAACCTTTACTAAGCACTGCTGGGAGTTTAGCTCCATTATCATATAAACCTGCTGGTGTTGTGGTTTTCTCCTTTAATGACCAGGAGGTCTTAGAATGAGCCCTGAACAAGACGGCTGAGACATACAGCTTCAGACCCAACTCTGCAACTCACTAGTTTAGTTACTGGTCAACCCAGCTTATCTATCTGAACCTCAGTTTCCTCATTTATAAAATGGGGTTAATAATACCCATTCATTCATGCCATAATGCAATACCTTAGTATGCGCTAGGCACTAGGAGCTTGGGAAACAATAGTGAGTCAAACAGGCACTATCCCTACCTTTTTTTTTTTTTTAATTAAAAAAAAATTTAATCCAAATTAGTTAGCATATAGTGCAACGATGATTTCGGGAGTAGATTCCTTAATGCCCCTTACCCATTTAGCCCATCCCCCCTCCCACACTCCCCCTCCAGTAACCCTCTGTTTGTTCCCCATATTTATGAGTCTCTTATGCTTTGTCCCCCTCCCTCCTTTTATATTATTTTTGTTTCCCTTCCCTTATGTTCATCTGTTTTGTCTCTTAAAGTCCTCATATAATGAAGTCATATATGATATTTGTCTTTCTCTGACTGACTCATTTCACTTAGCATAATACCCTCCAGTTCCATCCACGTAGTTGCAAATGGCAAGATTTCATTTTGATTGCCGAGTAATACTCCATTGTATATATACAACACATCTTCTTTATCCATTCATCCATCGATGGACATTTAGGCTCTTTCCATATTTTGGCTATTGTGGATAGTGCTGCTATAAACATGGGGGTGCATGTGTCCTTTCGAAACAGCACATCTGTATCCCGTGGATAAATGCCTAGTAGTGCAATTGCTGGGTCGTAGGGTAATTCTATTTTTAGTTTTTTGAGGAACCTCCATACTGTTTTCCAGAGTGGCCTCACCAGCTTGCATTCCCATATCCCTGCCCTCTTGAATTTAGTATGTGTCCAACTCAAAGGGTAACTTCGAGACCCTGGAAGAGTTAATGTGTTCAATCCTTCTCAGACTATCTATGCTCAGTTTGAGGGACCACCCCTTGCCCTGGCAGGGCTGGGGTTGGGGGGGAAGAGGTGCCTTTATTCTTCCTCTGCTATTAGGGGTGATTTGGTGGGAGGCTTGGAAAATTCTGAAAGAACCCAGAAAACTACAAACTCCCTAAAACAAAAGGAAGAGGTGGAGCCCAGTGTGCTGGTGGTAGTAGAGAATGGATCCATCCTCTTTGGTGGCTCCCTTCAGGGCAGGCATTTCTGACAAAAGGATTTTTATTGGCCTTCATTATCTGTGTTAATTGACTCCTTTCATATAGAGGGTGCCTATAATTTCACAATTCATTAAAATTATAGTGCATGGGAGTTAGAAATCAGTAGAACAGAGAGATGTGCTGTTTAATGCCTATTCCTCAAAGATCTTCAATTAGCTATTGGTGCCTCCTGAAAACCAACCCACTAGAAGACTCCAACTTGTCAAAAGTCTAAGTCAAAGATGCAAAAGGGAGGTACACAAGGAAAGGCCTATATACGAGGAATGACTCAGTGGTATCTCAAATAGCAGCCAAGTGGCCTCAAATAGGGCCAGAGATGGACCTTAGGAAGACCTGGAGCCAGTGTCTTCAGCACAGTCAGGAAACTTTCTCCAAGTTTTCTCCCTACTTGTCTTTATTTGTTAGCATCATTCTTCTTTCTTATTTAGGACGGATTTTCTCCGTGTGGCAGGAAATAGGATCATTGTCAGATTCTGAGTTTTCTGCTTACAGTTTAGCAACTAGAGATGAAGTGTCCAAACTTCCTAGTTACACACTGCGAAAGATCCCAGAGAAGGGCTCTGATTGGTCCAGCTTAGGTCAGGTATCCACTTCTGGGCCAATCAGCTCTGGCCAGGGGCACGGTAGCTCTCATGGAAGTAATACAGCTGGATTGTTGGAACAAAGGTTAGCAACAGGAAGAGGTAAGAAAGTGTCATAGATCATGTAGAGAAGAGCAAATGCTCACTATGCCTGCACAGAAAATCCATAATTACAAAAGCTTACATTTATTGAGTGATCACTGGTGTGCCACAGACTATTTTAAGGGCCTTACAGGAGTTAACTCATGTAATCCTTATAGCAACAATAATAGTAGATTTTCCTTTTTAGCCCCATGTTACAGATTAGAAAACTGAGGCACAGAGAAGTTGCACAGGTTGCCCTCAGTCATACAGCTAGTAAATGGCAGGTAGCATTCAAACACAGGCAGTTTGGTTCCAGACTCCTACCTATTATACCGTTCAGCATTATATTGTCTATACTATATCCTATACTCGAATCCACATTTTGAAATACCAGGGCTAGATCATGAAGAGTGTTGAATCTTTAGAGTCTGGACTTTTTATTCTGTAGGCAATGAGGTACCATCACGGTGTCAGAGCAGCAGTGACATAATCATGTTTCTCCCAAGGAAAATTAATCTGTCCACAGGATGTAGTACGAATCGAGGCAGGGGTTGGTGGTAACAGAAATGAGCAGACAGGAGGCAAAAAGAGTGGTTGAGGGCCTGGGAGTCACCACAGAGGTTGTGGGAAAGGTCATTAAGAGCTACTCTTGCCTGGGAAAGGATGTGAGTGAAAGGTGGATGGGAGACCGAAAGTAGAGACAGCAGTCTGTCGACTAAAAGGCCTTGTACCACAGGACTCTGATGTGTTAAACAACTGGCAATCATCCAAACAAGAACACTTGGAAAACAAAAGGTGAAATTATGAATAATAATGCTGTGATAACAGGGATGAGTTGGAACTGTCCAAGGGAAACGAGGCACATGGTCACCTAAACATGACCAGCAGTGAAGACCCAGAAAGCTGCTTTAAAGAAGACTCGAATGACCTCTTTCTCATCCTTCCCTGCCCAACATGTGGTCTGCTTCTTCCGTCACACTCCTGGTATTACATCCTTGGCTTCCTCTGCCTGGCCCCTCCCACAATGTCAAATCATCCCATCAGTGCAGGGTCACAACAAAGAAGGCTTAAGGTCTTCCATCTAGACCACAAGCGGACACTGTGCTGACCTGTAATCCCTCCTTCCACCTCTAGCCAGAGCTCCTGTCCTCCCCCTGGGTGACCACCCCCGCACCTTGTTCAGACCTCTCTACTTTCCCTAGCCTTTGTTCTTTTACCATTCAAAGTTCCTCCCCTTTCGGTCTAAGCAGAACCTTCTGTTTGAAATGCTGTTCCACCCACTCTCCCCACGACAGGATTCTCCTTGCTACCAGGATCCCCTCTTCCCATTTATGGCTCTCCCTGAAATCCCAGTCTAAAAATGGTCACCTGGACATATTTCAGCATTATCTCTTTCCTTAATTTTTATCATATCCCTTATTTCTAAATGTTTTCTTACTAACTTAGTGTTTTTCCCAGTTGAATGAGAACTCTGTGAGGGCAGGAATGAGTTCTCTGTGAGAACTCTATTTTGTTCCCTACTACGTCCCCAGCATCTGAAACAGTTTCTGGTACCTCGTAAATCCTCACCAAATGCCATTAAAGGGAAGAATAGGAAAGAAGTGAAATTTACAGCATCTCAGGTTACTTCTAAGTGGAGCGTCTTTGACTCTACAATTTCAGGAACTATCCATCTGGGACTAATATTGTTTTACAAATAACACTCATTTGAGATTTTGAAAATCTGCACATCATTTGTTACTCATCTCATTTTAACAGTGAAAAAAACATGAAGCCTAGAGAAATTAAGGGGTTACAAGTCCAGGAGTACATCTTAAGAAAGCAACTGTTAAATAAAATTACTTGCAACCCTTGGGTTTCCAGTCCCATCTCTTAACAAACCAGGTCAATCTTCCCCTCAGGCAAAAGAAAGCATATAGTAACAAACAATTTGTTCATATCAGTGCTTCTTATCAAGGTAAAAAATGCCTCATAACTGGGCATTCCTTGGAGCCTTTTTTCTTAAAGGAACTACCTAACACAAGATCATGCATTTCTTTAAAAAAACAAAATGAAACAAAACAGCTAGAATTCAGAATCCTGGAGCCGCTGAGGTTGACAATCCCAGTTTTATACTTCGGTAATGCCAGTGACCCTGGCATTTTAGGCTAGGGGCAAAGAACTTCAAAGGCTTATTTAGACTCCTGAGAATGTTCTGGAAAACCAGTTTTAGAGTCTTCATGGAACTCAAATCTCAGCACCACAGTTAAATGACTGAGGCAAAAGAACGTAAGTTTAAAGAACTTTAACCAAGAACAGATGTTTCCTTTCACACCACACTGCTTTAACATCCAGTATTTGTGATGTTTTCCCCCCAACCATTCCCTGATTTACATAGGCCTTCAAAACATTAATGAAAGGCACTTTAACAAAATGTTGAGATGGTGTGGTTGGACAAGTGCTATCCTAGTTTTACCTCTTGGTTAAAAAAAAAAAATCCTTTTCTATTCCCATGACTTCAGACCAACAAAAATATAACACGGTCCTAATGGCATTTGAAACCCCCATGGTAAACAGAGCAGTTAAACTAAGTACTTGGGGATGGTTTTCATTACAATGTGCTAAAGAAATGAATGTTTTATTGTTCCTTTGTAAATACCCTGGAGAACCTTGGGACGGTTCTTCTGGAAGATGGAAATGATTTAAGAGAGTTTCAGATCTCACGAAGACATGTGATCTCTGTGAGTAACAAACAGGATTTATTTTGAAGGGGGAGGAATGGAGCTTTGCATTTACAACAGTTGAGAATTACACTTAAAGATTATTTTCAATGTCCAATGACCCTTATATTCAATACTCAATTCCACTTCTTGCCTTCCTTTTTATTTTTTATGTATTCCATATTTGCCCTAGCATGGTCTCAAAGTTCTCTCCCAGTAGAATGAAAACAGCATGTCTGAATTCATGTATGTGGCAGATTGTGCGTTCTATGCCACAACAGTATTTCTCATTCCAAACTATCTGCTGGAACCTTGCCCCTCCCCCATCAAGAAGTAGAGTCTATGCCCCTCTACTTGAACCCGTATGGTTTTGACCAATGAGTGAGGTGAAAAGGGTGCTATGTGACTTTTGAGGCCTGGTCGTAAAAATTCCATGAATGTCCACCTTGTTCTCTTGGGATGTTTGGTCTTAGAACCCAGCCATCCTGTTTTGAGGAGTCCAAGTCCAAGAGTCCAAGAGTCTGTGGAGAGGCCTGTAGCCAGCAACAACTTGTCAGCCATGTGAGTGGCCTTCTCGAAAGTGGACCCCCAGCCACTGCCAAGCCGCCCGGTTGACATCGCATGGAACAAAGATTAGCCACCCCTGCTAAATCCTGCCCAAGTTGTAGATTTATGAGCAAAATAAAAGACTTGTTTTATATCTCTATGTTTGGGGTAGTTCATTACAACATAGCAATTTACAACCTCTTAAAATACAGCAGTCCTCACCAACTCATACCCATGGGAAGACACCAGACCATAGTAATGTCTTAAAGTAAAATCTCCATCCTTCATGAAGGATGCAGTTGGCAGCACTCTCAATATGCAGAAATGTAAACAAGGATAACACGAATACTTCCAAGGAGTGGGCCTTGAGGGATATGCTTTAGTGGAGAGGTAAGAACAGTTTGTAATTAGCTTCTCAGTTTGTGACGATGATGCCTCGGAACTGCTACCACTAGGCAGGTACTCTGAGGTAAGCATCGCCCCTGCAGCGTGCCTTACATTATTAATCGGCTGAGCAAACCTACAGACACAAGCTCAGTTCTTGTTTATCACAAGTTACAAATGTGCAGAATGTGAATTAATGATGATGTTTTACCATTCAAGAGCGACACAGACTAATGCCCACATTCCCGGGCACCATCAGAGTCGGAAGGGGTTGTAGAGACCTCTGTGCTTGAGGCGTAGGAAAAAAATCCATCTGTGTTATTCTTAAGGTGCCGTAAAGAGAATCTTCCATTGCCCTCTGGGGAGTGTCTCAGAAGGGAGTCAGAGAAGCAGCTACATCTCTCATTCAAAACGGGAAGTCATTGAAATCAAAGTTTCTACACCAACTGAATAATAAAGAGTTCCAACAAAAACTAACTTTACTTCTACCAGGAATATATTTAAACACTTTCTTTTAAAGTTTCTTCCATGTTTCCAGGTATTTTCTTTTGATTTCTACTCCTTGTACCCTCCATACCCCAACCTTCTCCTCTGTGAATAAGCTTTCTTTATAAAAGCTTCTTTGACTGCCTTCTGCTCAATAATATCCTTATCACTCCACCAGTAACATCCTTACTGCCTCCACCAATAACCCCACTTAAAGAAACTGTGGGGGGGGGGGCGCCTGGGTGGCTCAGTTGGTTGGGTGTCTGACTATTGGTTTCTGCTCAGGTCATGATCTCATGGTTTGTGGGTTCCAGCCTTGCACTGGGCTCTGTGCTGACAGCTCAGAGCTTGCTTGGGATTCTTTCTCTCTGCCCCTCTCCTGCTCACACACTCCTTTTCTTTCTCTCTCTCTCAAAATAAATAGATAAAAACTTTAAACAAAGAAAGAAACTGTGATATATGTATACAATGAAACACTACTCGACCACTGAAAAGAAGGAAATCCTACCATTTGCAATAACATGGATGGACCTTGAGGGCATTGCGCTAAGTGAAATAAGTCAGATAAAAGAAGACAAATACTGTATGATATAACTTACATGTGAAATCTCAAAAAGTCAAACACACAGCAACAGTAGAATGATGGTTACCAGGGGTTCAGGGTGAGTAAGAGAAATGGAGAGGTGGTGGCCAAAGGGTACAAATGTACAGTTATAAGCTCAATACATTCTGGAAATGTAATCACACCACGGTGACTATAGTTAACAAAACTGTACATATTGTATAACTGAAATTTGCTAAGAGAAAAGATGTTAATATTCTCATCACAAAAAAGAGTTTCAGATCTCATGAAGTGATGTGTTAAATAACCTTAACGTGGTAACCATTCCACAATATGTAGGTATTTCAAATCATCATGTTGTACACCTTAAATTAACAAAGTATTGTCACTTATATCTCAATAAAACTGGAAAAATAATAATATCCCTACGACCCCACTACCCCCACCAACATACCAGCTCTATCACTCCCACCAATAAGAGTGCTAAACAATAACATCCCTAATACCCCATCAAATTACCTACCCATCATCCCCAGCTACCTTTTCTTTTTTTTTAAGCTTATTTATTTATTTTGAGAGAGCGAGAGAGAGCACACACATGGGGGTCAGCAAGAAGGACAGGTAGAGAATCAATCCCAAGCAGCCTCCGTGCCATCAGTGCAGAGACTGATACGGGGCTGGATCCCACAATCTGTGAGATCATGACCTGAGCTGAAACCAAGAGTCAGACCTCAACCGACTAAGCCACCCAGACGCGCCCCCACCAACTACTTTTTCAATACCTAAGAATACTACTGTAAGGCTAACAGAATGAAAATACAGATTGGGAAGTAACTAATTAGATGGGAAACTTTGGTTCTATCTATTTTCACTTATTGCGTAGACTAGATGTGTAATAACTGGTTATGAAAGTACTTTGGCCTTTTGTCCAAATATACATATCTTGTGTCACTTTTATAGATTACAGCACCACCCACAGAGTGATAATCTCTCTTGTTCTTTAGTCCTGTAAACACTTAAGTCAGAAGTGATCCAACAAGTGAATCATTTGAAGTTTGGATTTTCCTCACAACATATTTTCTTCACTGGAATCTTAGAAGGCAACTTTTATTTCTAACCTCATAAAAAGAAAAAAGAACGTACAAAAAAATAATAGCCCTGATTTAAATTCCAGTCACAGTTATTAGTGAAGGGGGCAAGACGAAAATAGTTATCACTCAACAAACATCGATTTACTGGATGAAGAGCACAGGGAATACTAAAATGAGCCCAGCAGAATTTACAAAATGAGGATGTGTGGTGCTAAAATCCAGCATGCCACCACCATAAACCTGAATTAGTCAAACAAGCCTCTTTGATGAGGGAGAAATAATTCAAATAATTCTATGGCTTTACCATAGAATCACAGAATATTAGCGATTATCCATGTGCAAAAGCCTCATCTGACGGAGAAGAGAACAAAGAATTCAAGAAAGTGATGTGCCTTGCCTAAATGACTGTCAGTTAAGCAGCAGGTTTCCTTTACTGGAATCAGGAGAAAATTCTGGAATTTTTGTGTCCAAGTGCTTCCCACCACCACCACCACCCGTCCCTCCCCACACCATGTTCCACTGCTGACTAATCCTAACGGGACTGGCTCTCTGAGTGGAAATTCTCCCCAAAGGCAGAAAGGAGAAAACCTTACATGGGTTGTGATCCTATCGTACTGGCTCTCAAAGACCCTCAGAAAAGATTCCACATAATTTCAAGCAATAAAAGCAAAACCTTCCAGTTTCGGGGGAAGATACAGCAATCAGCTTAACTGCTTGCCAGGATAAACCCCACTTCTCAGATGAGACATCCCACCCTCCACATGCCGTGAGGTTAGTCCAAATTCCCACGTTCATTGTCTGTGCTGGATCCCACACAAATCTGGCAGACAGGAGGTCTCACCGAGTGGGGACATTCAGCACCTCTGAACAACGCAGACGGGGAAGTTCAACCTGTGCTGTGAACCTGTCAGCTACCACATGTGTTCACTGACGGTGCATAATTAGCACTCAAAACATGTTCCATCTCATAAAGAAAGATATATATATGCACATATATATGCATGCATGCCACTTTGGAAACTTTCCTGGTGATAACAGCAATTTCCATATTTGTAAACGTGTCTGCTGAGAAGTATGAGGTAGAAATGGGTGACATATAACCTTCACAAATCACTTCCAGAAAGAGTTTACTCAACAGGTTTCAAACACCCTGAACTCTGGAAAAAGCTACTGCAAGTTACAGGAAAAAGAAAATGTATGAACGCCTGTCTACTTTATCTTCATCACGTTACCTCTGAAAGTATCTGTCTACACAACTCTGAATTTCTGTTCAAGCCTCAGAAATCCATGGGCTTTCACTTTTTCATTCCGTAAATATTCACTGAGCATCTGCTATCTGACTTACACTCTTCTTGGCATGGAAACAAGAGACAAGAAACAATGAACAGAATAACTAAGTAACAATAAGTAAAATATCTCTAGGAAGCAAAAAGAGCTACAAATGAGAGAAATAGAGAAGAGTGAGGGGAATCACTTTTAAAAAGAGTGTAAAAAATCACTCTTTTACAAATGGTGGGCAGGGTGGTTGGGCTCACTGAGAAGGTGAACTTCAGCAGAGATCTGAAGGAAGTCAAGAAGTTAGCCAAGCGGATATCTAGGGGGAGGAAGGGCCATACAAATGATCTCCCCTGCTGAGAGTTAAACCAGTATGCAATAACCAGTATGCAATAACATGATGATCCCCCTCCAAAGGAGGCTGGAAGGGGAAATACACAGCCCCACACATAATCACATGCCGTATCTCCTGGACATATCCGGGGTTTTATGCCCGCAAATGTTATTTCTCAGGAAAGAGGGAATTACTTCACACACTGACATAATTTTACAGAGTCTCTCACAATCCAAGGACTCTCTGCCACTTTGTTTTGAACAACAAAGCGCTTATTAGGGTTTATTAATTAAAACACATTGATCTAAGCTGGTTTGGGACCTTTATTAAAGTCATCGGATGGACTTAATTTTTTAAGAGGAGGGAAACACATTTAACAACAATTTAAAATAATTCCTATGGAGTGAAATAAAATTTTGGGTGCTGCAGTAAGCATGCTTCTTAAAGAGTGCATTTAAAAAAGCAATATAGGGGCGCCTGGGTGGCTCAGTCGGTTAAGCGTCCGACTTCAGCTCAGGTCACGATCTCGCGGTCCGTGAGTTCGAGCCCCGCATCGGGCTCTGGGCTGATGGCTCAGAGCCTGGAGCCTGCTTCTGATTCTGTGTCTCCCTCTCTCTGCCCCTCCCCCGTTCATGCTCTGTCTCTCTCTGTCTCAAAAATAAATAAACGTTAAAAAAAAAAAAGCAATATAAATATTCTATACACAAATGAAAATAAACAAACTACCAGGACACTGATGGAGCTCATGGGGTGTTGAGTGTTGAGCAAAAAATGCCATTTATGAGAGATTCTACTGTATAAAGTTCAAAACCAGGTGAAGCTAACTTTTGGTGTTAGAAATTAGAGGCTATCTCTGGGGGGGAAGTGGGGGGAGGTGAGGGGAACGGCCACAAGGAGGGCTTTGGGCTGTTCTATTTCTTGACTTTGGGTGCTGGTTACCCAGGTGCATTCATTTTGTGCATATTCACCGACACTTATGATTTATGTTCTCTCCTGTATTTATGCTATCTTTAATAAAAAGAGACTTTTTTTTATTAATTTTTCTTTTTTTTAACGTTTATTTATTTTTGAGACAGAGAAAGACAGAGCATGAACGGGGGAGGGGCAGAGAGAGAGGGAGACACAGAATCCGAAACAGGCTCCAGGCTCTGAGCCATCAGCCCAGAGCCCGACGCGGGGCTCGAACTCACGGACCGTGAGATCGTGACCCGGGCTGAAGTCGGACGCTTAACCGACTGAGCCACCCAGGCGCCCCAAAAAGAGACTTTTTAAAAAGG
Organism: Puma concolor; assembly: GCF_028749965.1. Classification (NCBI taxonomy): domain Eukaryota; kingdom Metazoa; phylum Chordata; class Mammalia; order Carnivora; family Felidae; genus Puma; species Puma concolor. The sequence continues at coordinate 25,359,360 of NC_141675.1, read as the reverse complement.
GCAATGCAGAGTAAGGGGTTGCTACCAAGATTTCTCCCGCACATCTGAGCAGGATAAGAAAACACAACTATCCTTGTGTTAGATGAATGAGTATTTTTGACTGAGGATAGAGTTTCTAGTGATAGCATCGTTCATGAATTTTTAAAGTGCTGAATTCCAAACAATTTGGATGAAAGTACATACGATGAGCTGAAACCTTAGTTTAGATGCCCCAAAAAGTCACTCTGGTGATGATAAAGACACTGAAGGCAAAGACGCCTGAAAAGCATAGGAATAAAATTGTTTCATGAAGTGTAAACACGGGGAAAAAAGTATTATTCCCAAGCTTATATATTTTATCTATTTTTAAAAATGCAGGTACAACTAAATTAATACTTCATTTTATAAATAGAAATTTAATTTTTCAAATATATTCCTAAAAGGCTGTAAACTGGGCTCCAAACTGTGTTCTAGATCTTTCCACAAGGAAAATTTTCTTCAGTTATACAAGGTATGCTATCAACTGACACTGCTCCTTGCTCCTTGTGGCTGACAAGACTCATAACCACATTTTTTTGTGTCAACTAAAAACACATTAATCCATGCTAAAAACACATTAGTCAACTAGAAAACACGGAGAGCCAAAACTGTTTAAGTAAATGAACCCTACAGAACCATGCTGTCCACGACAGTAGCCACTGGCCACTGTGGCTATCGAGCACTTATAACGTGGTTAGCGAACTAAGTAGCTAATTTTTTAATTTTATTGAATTTTAATGAGCTTCAATTTATTATTATTTTTTTAACTTTTATTTATTTTGAGAGAAACAGCACGAGCAGGGGAGGGGCAGAGAGAGAGGGAGAGAGCAGGCTCTGCACTGTCAGTGGCAATCTGGATGCAGGGCTCGAACTCACCAACCAAACAGTGAGATCATGACCTGAGCCAAAATCGAGAGTCAGACACCTAACTAACTGAGCCACCCAGGTGTCCCAATTAACTTCAAATTTTTTTTTATTAATTTTATTTTTAATGTTTACTTAGTTTTGAGAGAGAGAGATAGAATGTGAGCAGGGGAGGGGTAGAGAGAGAGGGAGACACAGAATCTGAAACAGGCTCCAGGCTCTGAGCCGTCAGCACAAAGCCCAACACGGGGCTCGAACTCACGAGCCGCAAGATCATGCCCTGAGTCGGACGCTTAACTGAATGAGCTACCCAGGCACCCCAGCTTCAATTTAAATTTAAAAATTAAAGCAGTAGAAAATTTTTTTTTCTGTTACACAGAACTTTATTTTGTTAAAATTTTTTTTAACGTTTATTTATTTTTAAGAGAGAGACACAGTGTGAGTGGGGGAGGGGCAGAGAGAGAGGGAAACACAGCATCCAAAGCAGGCTCCAGGCTCTGAGGTGTCAGTACAGAGCCCGGCATGGGGCTTGAACGCACAAGCTGTGAGATCATGACCTGGGCAGAAGTCAGACACTTAACTGAGCCACCCAGGTGCCCCTACAGAACTTTATTTTGTAGGACATTTCTCTTTAACTGTTAGTAAATGTAGCACCCAAACTGATATGTGATACAAGTGTAAAATACACACATTTCAAATATTTCACTTGTAAAAAATATAATATATAAATATATATATATATGCATATATATAATATCTCATTACAAATTGAAAACAGAGTATTCTGGATATATTAGGCTAAATAAAACATATTATTAAAATTAATTTCACCTTTGTTTTTACTTTTTTTTAACATGGCTACCAGAAAACTTTAAATTACATGGGTGGCTGACACTGTATTTCCATAGCACTGCTAAGGGATAAAATGCCAGTTTTGATTAGTGACGATAGGGGAGAGATAAAAGAATGAGAAATCAAAGCTGGAAAAACCAATATATTTGAAGATCTGATTAACAACTATGGCAGAGTGCAGGGTGGGGGTGGGGGAAGAAAGCAGAAAAGGAGAAACATGCCCAGGAAACCAGTCCTTTTAAAGGACCATGGTCAGATAAGCTGGGACTGACCCAGACAGAGCAAACACTATCCATGAATTCCACAGCTGTCAACAAATCCAATGACCTAGTTTTTGCTGACTACGTGTTAGAAGATTGCTATGTCTGTTATTAAAAAAGCAAGAGGAATGACAGAGGCGCTGAGCACATCTTTCTGGAGTGACAAAAGAGAGGAGGGAGTTTTAAATTGCTCTGGTCCAGATTTCCCCTTCTTTAGAGGTTTGGTGAGGATTAGGAGACACAGTTGCTATACCAAGTGTCTGGGCTTACACACTTATTTTAGGAGAACCAAAAAAGTGCAATAAAGTCCTTCACTCCTGTGAGCAAGGGCCATTGTGTGCAATGTTAGGAGACAATCAGTGTTAGGAACCCACTGTATAAAGAGAGGAGACTCACCCCGCTGTTGCTAACAATCTGTGATTGTCAACGGTGGTATATAAATAGGAATTTGGGAAAGACAAGAAGCAAGGGGAAAGTTCTTAAATTATAGCCGAGAAATGCCGAGGTAAAGTAAGTAAAGAAGTTTCTTACCACAGACCTTTTCAGAACCTTGACTCCTTTAAGGAGCATCATGACCCTCCAACAGGATTACAACATGCATGTTTCTTAAACACATTGGGCTACAGAACCTCTTCTGCTGAGGAGTCTCGCAGGAAGAGCACATATCAAGAAACGCTGGCTTAGAAGAAAGAAACTCCAGATCTTCGGCGCTTTTTGGCTTCACCTTCAGCCCCAAAGGAACATTACTGTCTGCTATAAGCATGGTTCGCAGGCCATGGGAACTAGAACCCGGTGGTCATTCGGATCATCCGTCACCGGGCTCCTTGTGAGGCCTACTTCAATACTGTGAGAGCAAAGTACATCTCAGGTGTTCCGTGGCCACTACTATGTCCTAGAGAGGCGCACATCTTCCTCACCTTCAGGAGCTCCCAGGCTCGCCTCCAGCCAACCAAACATCTGACCTCAGGCAAAGTTATGTGTGCCCCGGCATCATCAACCTCCTACCAACAAGTGGGGATGGAAGAGATATTAGCCTCCCCAGGTGATAAATGCGAGCCAGGAGGGTAGAAAGGTATCGTGAAAAGTGTTAACGCCCAGGCTGAATGTCTCCCTAGAACAAAACAGGGAGATATCAGGTATATATCTGGTGGCATATATCTGCCACCTCTCTCGGTATACCTTCTGTTTTCCATCCAGTCTTGTCTGCTCCACTAGCACCTAGAATATTTTCTGATTCCTTGGCTTTGGGCAATTTCTCTGCAGAGACCACAAAGGAATGCAAGTCTGAGGGCCACAGGCTGCCCACAGAGCCTACAACAGGCGACTTTCTGTTCTATGCACATCTAAATACCATTTTTAGGAATCCCAAGTTAATTTTGTTTCTGATTTAACTACAAGTTTGCTTATTGTTATTATTTCATGTGATATGTGCTGCAAAAGCTAAAAATTACATAGAATTGCAAGTTCTAATCCCCTAGTCAGGTATTAAAATTCGGTTGCTTAATAAAAATTACATTAAGGAGAACAATGAAGATGATTCAGCAAGCCCAAGGAAAGAAAGAACATCTTAAATTTAAAAGTGGAAAAACAAAAGCCCACAAGACCAGAAATCTCAGGACCATCCTAGGAATAATACAGGAACAACATGAGTTCTATGGAATAAATGGCAGTGGTTTTTAATTATAACCCAAAGACATTTTGGAACAGGCTTCGTAAATTATGTGCTGGAAGGGGTGAGGCCACCAAAAGAGCTTCCACAGAGGCTACCAATGGCCTCATGACTACATCACCAATGACATTATCAGTGGTTATTTCTGATTTTTAGTCTTAGGGTCGCTGACAGAGTTGACAACCCCTCCTTGCTTAGATACACTCGACCTCCATCACCCAATGTTTGAATTTCCCAGGCCCTCTTAGCCACTTCCTTTCTGCCTCTTTTCTTTGCATGGCAATCAGTGCTGGAATTCCCCGGGGCTCAGCTCCCTTCCTTCATCAGTGATTTCATCCATGACCACAGTTTCAATTATCATTTTCCAGCTGGTGTCTCCAGCCCAGATGGCTGCCTTGAGCTCTTGTACCATGGAAACAATGTCCTGGCCCACTGTCTCCCTTATCGCAGCAAAGGACCCCATTCATCCAGTTGCATAGCCAAACCAGCTCGATCCTCTCCGTCTCTGCCACACCCTGTTACTCACTCTGGTGAGCTCTTAGGCTCCACAGTTCTTCTTTTTTCCTTTTAAATGTTTATTTATTTTGAGAGAGAGCGCGAGCGCACACACAGAGACAAGGGGGGAGGGGCAGAGAGAGGGAGAGAATCCCAAGCATGCTGCACACTATCAGCACAGAACCCGAAACAAGGCTCAATCTCACTAACTGAACCATGAGATCATGACCTGAACCAAAATCAAAAGTTGGACGCTTAACCACCTGAGCCACCCAGGCCCCCCAGCTCCATAGTTCTTAATTCAAACCACTTCTCTACATCTCCACTATGATGACACTCTGACTGTAAGCTTAGCTACAATCTCTAACTGTCTATAAAGAGATACTCCAACAGTGTCCTAACTGCACTGGCTCCTTCCTCCAATCCAATCTCGACATCTCTTCCCAAAGTGCACATTTGGTATCATTCTTTAGCTCCTCCTTAAAACCCTCCAATAGTTTTCCATTGCATTTGGGATAAGATCCAAATCCTGAGCCTACGTGGGAGTCCTAGCCCCAGAACGCATCCTCCATTCTCTGCCACCAAATCACAATGGTCTCCTTCTTCTTCCTTGTACCAAACATGCTCCCTCCCACCTCATAGCCTGTGTCCAAGCCATTCCAATAACCACTAGCCCCGACTCTCCCTCACCTGATTACCCATTAGATGGAAGTGTAAACCCCACTTCTTAATGGACCATTCCCTCCTTGCACTGCCAGCCTGGGTCAGGGCCGCTCACAGTGTTCTGCTCTGGAACGCATACCCATTTTGTCACTCTACTTCCATCATGTGACTATCTGCTCCATGTCTGTGTCCTCAGCTACACTGTAAGCTTCATACGACCAGGGGCATTACCTGTACTGGCTCACTAAGGTATCCCGGGACACTACCACATAGGGGTCCTCAAAGATCTGTTCAAAGAAACATGAATGGATCTTGGCCCACACTACTAGATCTTGGATTCATGCAGAGAGACAATGAACCACAACAATCTGTCTTGTTTCTTGGGGAGTGATCAAGATAAACATATGATCCCTTCCCTCCCCTCAGGCTAAGATTAACTTCAACTGTGTCCCCTGGACAGAACAGGAAGGTTGCAGGCCAATGAAAACAGCAGGGGGACAGAAGATCAAGAGAGGCTGGGGTAGGAGAGGAACTTTATAAGAAAACAGAGGCCTCCAGGCAGGAGGGCCTACATTTTTCTCTCCACTCTGAGCATCGAAGCCTATAAGTGGCTTCCTACCTCCTCTCCAAGCCTGAGGAATGGGCATCCAGTCCCCTGTATGCAGCCGATGTCCACTCTGTGGGCTCACCCCACCTGGACCTGCCTCTACCTTTAACTCACCTCTGACTTTCTTTAGTTTTCTCCTCTCCACTGGTAGCTTTTAACTCCTACTGAGAGCAACCAAAACTTCCTCCACCTGTACCCTGTCTTAGCCACCACTCTCTCTCTCTTTCCAAACTTATTTACTCTTAAACCCATGGAGGGAGGCCTCTGCCTGCTCCACTCTTGAAAACTGCTCTTACAGGATTTACCAGTAGCCTCCAGTGACCAAACCCAGTGGGCCACCCACTCAGTGGGTTCTAACTCAACCTCTTTTCTGCTCTTATAATATTCTCTTCCCTCAGATTCTGTAACATCATGTTCTTCCTTTTCTCCTCTTGCTTCATAGAACTTCTTTCTTTTGTTTTCCTTCTCTGGGTCCTTTCCAGAGCTCCAGCCATGGTATTCTCGTCTCTTCCCTCCACAAGCACAAGTGAGTTCTCAGGTCATGATTCTACCCTGTCCCATGGCGTTGCCACCTCAAACAGTGGCTACTCAAAGTGTGGTTGGTCCTCAGCACACTGCTGGTCCACCAACTTTTTGTTAACAGTCCATGACAAGATAGGTACATAAAACAAGGGCAGGCATGTAGACACTTTTCTAGCCATTTGACATTGCCGCCATGTTTTTATCGTATTTTACATAAGTATCACTTCTTAATGGACTGGAAGAAAACTAAAACCAAACAACAAAAAACTGGTCCTTCAGCACAGAAAATTTGAGAAACACTGATCTAGATCTTACAGTTTTAAACTGATCGATTGGCTGACATTGAAAAACCAAGAGACGTCACAGTAAGAAAATAAAAACATTGTTGGCTTCTCTAAATGAGACAAAACCAACTAGCCAACCAAAATACAACAGAAGATCTTGTGGTACTGGGTTCGTATTTCCACCAGGCAACAATGAGTTGATGCTAAGTGGCGGCTGCCCCCTTGAGATGGGCATGTGCCATCCAGATGACCACCTGAACTTCCTTCTCACTGTCATTACCTGCCTGGCCCCTCTGGGCCTCTGAGTCTGCCCCTCAGATAACTACAGCTCCATTCCTAGCTTCCTCCTACGTTCCAGCCCAACAATCACAACTGTCTTCTGGAATGTTCCCTTGAGTGTCCCACCAAGTCCCAACATGCCCATCCCCAATCTCATTACCTCTCTGGCCCCAAATAGTTCCTCATGCCATGTGTTCTCCGTCCTCACAAGGGACCCTACCTCACACTTCAGTCACTGGAGTGTCATTTCAGACTTCTCTCTCCCCTTCTACGACACAATCTTAACGATTTTTCCTCTGCATTCATCTTTTAATTTGTTCATTCCCGTGACAAATGTTTATTAAGTTCTGGAGACAATAGCATACGGGATGCCCTCATTCTCCAGCAAGGCCTCGCTTCCACCACCAGCCTCTTCCCTGCCCACCCCCAGCAATCTGTCTTCCACTCTGAGGGCATATGCTCATTCACACACCATTTTGCCTCCACTCCTCCCCAGCGCCCACCAGATCCACCTTTTTGAAATGTCACAATTCACTTGGCTTGGGGGTAGGTGGGGGTGTAGGTAAGGGAAGCCTTTTAACATATTTCTTCTTTCATTCTGAATCAGCATCTTGCACTAATTAAAATTAAACTCTCTGCACCGCACTTGTAGAAATGAGGCCCTAATACTCAGCAATCAGACAGAAAGCAAATGATGAGTCATTTATATACTATGGCCAAGTTTCATAATCCTAGGAATTTGGGATATTCCGTTTCATTAAAAGGAGACATTTCTATTTTAAAGATCTGTTGGGTTCTTCTCTTTAGGTCAAGATGTTAAGAAGCACTATTTGGTTTTTAATTTTTTTTAATGTTTATTTTATTTTTGAGAGAGAGAGAGAGAGAGAGACAGAGCATGAGCAGGGGAGGGGCAGAGAGAAAGGAAGACAGAATCTGAAGCAGACTCTAGGCTCTGAGCTGTCAGTACAGAGCCTGATGCGGGGCTCGAACTCACAAACCTTGAGATCATGACCTGAGCCAAAGTCAGATGCTTCACTGAGTTACCCAGGTGCCCCGCACCATTTGGTTTTTGAAAGGGCAACACATCTAGCTTAATCTAAGCCACTGAGCTTCTGACCATGAACTGTTCCCCACAGGACAAGGCAGGGGTCTGCCTCGCCTCCCCTCCACTGCTACATTCTAAGGTCTCTGTGGTCCAGTGGAAGACAAACCTAGGTCTGAGCGGCTTGTGCACGTCAGTGCTCACCCTTCCATCATAAAAGGGAGTGAATCTATGGGGCAGAGCCCAGAGTTGAGTACCTGAGGGCAAAGGCCCTGAAGTCTCTCACCTGGAGAGTGGCAGGGAGTGTGGCTTTCTCAGATGGGCAGCGAGGCCTACAGACCCAACCTCCACAGAGGGGAGGCATTCAAGAGGTTCTAAAATCTATCTCTATGTACCAGACAAAGCTTCACCTGTCTGCCTCCCATGCCATCTCTCCTCCAGCTGGGACAGCCCCCTCTCCGTTCCTGAGGATGACACAGAATAGGCAGCATGGCCAAATGGTTAGGAATGCACCCTTTGGGTCAGATGGGTTGGGTTCAAATCTCAGTCCCACCTTTCACAGTTTTAACTCTGGGCAAACTGCACAGCGTCTCTGTGCCTCAGTTTCTCCACCTATAAAACAGGGATGAGCCTCCAGAGGGGGTGAGATAAGGGTTAAGAGTATAGTGTGTGTCGGGGCGCCTGGGTGGCGCAGTCGGTTGGGCGTCCGACTTCAGCCAGGTCACGATCTCGCGGTCCGTGAGTTCGAGCCCCGCGTCAGGCTCTGGGCTGATGGCTCGGAGCCTGGAGCCTGTTTCCGATGCTGTGTTTCCCTCTCTCTCTGCCCCTCCCCTGTTCATGCTCTGTTTCTCTCTGTCCCAAAAATAAATAAAAAACGTTGAAAAAAAAAAAAAGAGTATAGTGTGTGTAAAGCCTATTAGCACAGGGTGTGCCTGGCACACACAGGGATTCCCTCTGTGGAGTGAAATCCCATTTAAAATTTAAATAAACCTACAGGTACATAAATATGGGCCAGCAGCATATAATATAGCCAGGGAGCCCAACCTTTTCCTTTCCTTTTCTTCTTCTTCTTCTTCTTCTTCTTCTTCTCCTTCTCCTTCTTCTTCTTCTTCTTCTTCTGCTGCTGCTGCTTTTTTTGGGGGGTGGGGGATGGGGGAGGGCTTTTCTGTATTCTGTCACAGGGGCTCCAGGCCATTCCTGCATCTTTGTAGTAAACCCCCCTGATTTACCGCACCTGAGCTGGCTTGAGGAAGGCTCTGTTTTCACACAAGCAAAAGAATCCTGCCCAGAACAGCCTTCCTCTTCCCTTTGTTCATCCCAAATCCCAGCTAAACAGAACTTGACTCTCAGCCTTGAACTTTCTTTCCATGCTCCTCTCTTTACCAAAAAACAGCGCCATCCGCCTCACCCCTCCATCTAGCCGTCACTTTCCGGGGCCCTCATTCTATACCACACCTCTCCAAAACCTTCCCCACTTGGCCGAAGAAACTTCCTGCTCCACCCAAATCCCACCACCTCCCGCTGGGGCCGCTCCTGTAGAAAGACCTGCCCAGGCTGCATCCGTGAACAGTCCCAGCCCCTGGGCAAAGTCCTCATCTTCTCGGAGCTGTTTCCTGGTGTCTAGAAGGGAGACACCGCTGCCGGTGTGGCCTCTTGCCCAAAATTAACCGTGAAGCACAACCCAGAATGACTCTGAAAACTTCAAAGCGTTTTCCAAACATAGGAGCTCTTTCCCAAGAAGCTCCAAAGAATGTAAAGGAATGTGAAGATGAACATGTAAGCCCTTTGTTTGACATCATTCTGTCTCCTTTACAATCCTCTGGGAACTCTGAAGAACAGGAAATTCCAAGGGGCCCCACAAACCAGCCACACAAGACAGGCTCTGGAGGTACCTGGCGGCGGGACCTTTGTTTCAAGGCAGCAGAGGCAGCATCTCTGTTCTCAGAGAGCCCTGAGACTCTTTGTCCCTGAAGCATTCAGTTCTAGGACTTGGAACACACAGTCTCTCCAAGTCTGATCATAAATCTGCCTTTTAAATGTTCTGTGGTCCATAATAAATAATTTACATAAAGGGCCGGTTGGATGGAGCACAGCAGGATACAAGAGGGGAAAAACAAAATGCAGTAGGCCAGATTTAATTTGAACAGCCAAAGTGCTCAGAGAAATCATTAGACCACACTGAAAGGAACAGAGTCGTCTTTACAGAATTCCCCTCACCCTCTGCTGAAAATCATGATGGAGAGGGGCTGTGAATTATGGCACCTTCAGCTTAATTTTACATGACACAGATACAGATGATTTTATTTTTCCCATTTGTGAGAAATAATGAAATCTCCTTTCCCTCCTTCCATCCATGTTCTCTATCCAAAAGTTCTGCTAATTTAAAACATTCAGTGGAAAAATAATACTGGGCCATTGTTCTTAAGAAAAAAAAATTTAATCACTTTGAATTTAATTCTAATAGGCAGAGAATATGAGCTTATCCTGTATGATGGTACAATGACAAAATGAGTTAATTACCATCTCATCGTAAGACGGATCTGCTTGTCACAGGAACAGGAGCCATTATTTCACACAAAATAATGACCCAGATAAAAAGTAATGACTGTAAGCTGTAGCCGCCAGTGACACAGCTTCATCTTGGCCTAAGTGAATGGCAATTAACAAGTGTCACCACTCTCTCTATATACAAATAGAGACCAGGCTATTCATTAAATATTTACTGAAAAGACACAAATGGTTTTTAGTGTATTTCTTCCCAGGAAGCTCCCATGGTCTTCTACCTGTGCGATGACAGAAAAATTTACACATGTGTAAAATTCTGCCATCAGCTGGAAAAGCTGTTGATCCTACAGAGGGGTATTCAGTTCCCCTCTGCTCTTCACACACAGAAGTGGTGTTTTCTCCAGACATCTTGTCCGACAACAGAAAAAAGGAACAGAGGGAAGGAGGCCCAGACCCATTGTTTTGTCCCTCTTCTCCCGGGTGTCACAGCCATTGGCCTAGAAACTACAGCCACAACCAGCACCAATGACCAGAAATGCTGGATCCTTCCAGGTCCAGCTCTCGGCTACACTGGACGGCGAGGGACAAATGGCAGGATCTCAACACCCCTGGGTTGTTGGCAGAAACTGTACCTCCACCTGCTGACCATGACCATAAACCACCTCTCTAGAGACGAGCAGAGGTGAGAGATTCTGGGATACACATGAGGAATCTTAGTACTACCCTAGTGTGCAAGTTATCTAGTCTGTCTGGACCCAATGGTTTTTGTTTGAAAACCAGGGGTATGGCAGGAGCAGGATGGCATGGTGGGCTTTTTAAAGTATATAATATTCAAAATGTTAAAAACATAATTCTTATATTAACATAGAATAAGCAGGTGTCAATGATTTACTATGAAACGAACCATCAGATACTGATACGCATGCATGCATGTACACACACACACACACACAGATAGACAGATGTCTACCTACACTCCAAACACTACACACACCAGTATCTGAGAGCCCACTAATCAGGCTGCTGTCTCCTTAAGACCTGATATTGGCACAATGTAACAGTCATGCAATGATCTGGCTTGGTTAAGACAAAAGTCCCAAATCATATGTTTTTTCATTATTTTTTAAAAATTTTTTAATGTTTATTTTTGAGAGAGAGAGAGAGAGAAAGAAAGAGAGAGACAGGGTACAAGCGGGGGAGGGACAGAGAGAGAGGGAGACAGAATTGAAAGCAGGCTCCAGGCTCTGAGCTGTCAGCACACAGCCCGATGCAGGGCTTGAACTCACGGATCATGAGATCATGACCTTGGCAGAAGTCAGATGTTTAACTGACTGAGCCACTCAGGCACCCCCCCAAATCATATGTTTTTAAAAGAGCAAATGTGAAAGTATGGACAGAGACTCACGTCCTCATCTTACCCAATTACCTACAAACATTCCAAGTATCCGAGTCTTGATTACAAGCCTATTTCTAGAACAGTTTTTCCCCAGTACTCAGATCATGGGGTAAGTTCCACCTCTAGCGTGTCCCTACTCAAGTTTATTAGAACATTTTGTCTGCATCGATCCAGGAAAGAGGGCCCTATGTGTACAGGCATCTACATAAGTTACACAAAAACTCATGTTGTCAGGCTTATGCACATGCAAACAAAAATTGCCTTTCTCCCCATTTCTTTTTTTTTTTTTTCCTGAGAGAGAGAGAGGGAGAGAGAGAGAGTGCAAACAGGGGAGGGGCAGAGAGAGAAGGGGGAGAGACAATCCCAAGCAGGCTCTGTGCTCTGTGCTGAGCCCTATGTGGGGCTCAATCCCACAAACTGTAAGATCATGACCTGAGCTGTAATCAAGAGTTGGTGGCTTAACCGACAGTGTCACCAGGCACCTCATCCCTCCATTTCTTAAGTAATGACCTGAATTCCATCAGAGAAGAGTCTGCATCGTTCTAGTAAAATTATCAGAAATTTTGACCTACGAGGTCATCTGACTCCCAGTCTCCAGGTCTTGGCCACCATACATGAGGGGTTATTCCTAAGGCCTCGTTGAGCCTGAACACTCAATCAATGTTGAAGGGAGGGAGGCAGGAAGGAAACAACAGCAAAAGGGTCACTGGGTGTTTAAAGGGACAATCTGATTATTTCACTCTTTTGCAAAAATCCTCTGAGCAGCCTCCATTGCGTTTACAGCAGAGTCCTGGCCCTGCTCTCACCCCTGGCACTCTTTTTCTTCCCCAAAGCTCCTCTGATCTCTTCACTCCCCTCACTTGCTCCTGCACCGGGCCCTCACACACGCTGCTCGCTCTGTTTGGAGGAGTCCCCGACCTTCCCCGTGCAGCCCCATCACCAGGTAACTCCTCATCCTCTCTGTCTTAGCGTGAGATACCCCCCCCTCCCCCCCACTGATACCCACCCCACACGGTGTCTGCTGCTTCCCTGCTGGTAACGCTCATCACTCTCCTCCGGGGTCCACCTTACAGGTGTGAGGACCTGAGGGCCTGAGAGCGGGGACCACGGCTGTTCTCCATGTCCAGCACCAAGCAGGCATGCGGTATTTCTGGCCCAAAGTTGACGGCCAACACTATTTATTAATGAATTCATTAGCTGACAGATGAAGTCCCAAACAAGCCATAATCACCTCTCCAGGATGGGGAATTGTCACTTGTTGTGGGAGACTGGGCGAGAGAGAACAAGGTAAGCACTAAGGAGTGAACTTAGCCCCAGTCCGGGCAAGGACATTCCTTCTGCAGTGAATGTCCTACTGAAACTCAGGTGAACCCTGCAATTAGGCAGGGAACCTCGTATGGCATGATGAGAAATTCAAAACCAGACACATTTCTGGGCAGAGAAGGACTCCCCTGCAAGTAGGCAATTTTCCCTTGTGTAACTGCATATGCCAGTGGTCACGGGGCTCTGGGCTGCTCCCACACTAGGAAAGAAAGGCGGCTCGTAGCAATGAGGCCCCACAGGACAAGTGGAAGGTGGGATCCGGGCTGGCGGTGGGGAGTGGCCCACCACCCTGAGGGTTTGGCAGGAGTCTCAGCAGTGGGCCCACAGGCCTGTTCGCTGTGAATGCCGCTCCAGCCTTAAAAGACAAGGTTCAAGGTCTCGCCAGACTGGGAAGGGGGGAAGCCATCTTGTTTCAGAGTCATTGTCAGCCCGAGCTATGTGTGGGGGGGGGCGCGGGGGGTAGGGGGTGCTGCACCCCTGTGGGGCCGCCCGAAGGCCCAGGTGTGAGGAGGCACTGGCTGCTACCCTGGCCTGTGCGGTGTGGCTGAACTGCCCTTGGCCAGCCCCCGGCCGGCTCGCGCTGCACAACTGTTCAACTGTCTCCTGACCACAGGGCTCACCTTCTTAATGAACTCCGGGATGAGCTTTTGGCCCGTCAGGTGGTCTAAGGAGGAACAGCAATCTAATTCCAAGATGTAGCGTTCGTTGTGGAGATCATTTTTCTGAGATCTGAAGAGAGGGGGAAAAAACAACCAAAGGTTAAGATTTTGTAATATACTTATGTATGAATCATTGGGTATTTAATAAACCCCAAATTCTTTCCTGAAAGTAAATACCAAAAAGGCACTGCTGAAAAATAATTTATGGTAAAAACTCAAATTATACATAGATGTATAATTATACACATCATGGAAAGACCTCCAAGACATAGCATTAAGTAAAACACACCATTATAGAATTTTAGTACAATATGGTTTATGCGTTAAACAACACACACACACACACACACACACACACACACACACACACACACACATTACCATAATATTTATTTCCCATGGGTTTATATCTGCCAAGGCATAGACAAAAAGGCACACCAAACCAACAACAGCATTTAATTCTGGGGGAAGGAGAGGATCTGTCTGCAGGGGAACTGGGTCTAGGGCTGGTGGCGGTAACTGAAATTGACTTTAGCTGTATCTTTAATTTTTTCCACTTTTTCTGAAGATAGTATATTCTTATAGCACTTGGAAAATTAAAATTAATTTAAAAGAACTTTTAAAAGGTTCAATCCCTACAGAAGGCAATCTGGCAAAATCTACCAAAATTAAAGATGCATTAAAGAAAGAATATAAAGCAGGGCACCTGGGTGGCTCAGTCGGTTAAACACCCAACTTCGGCTCAGGTCATGATATCATGGTTCGAGCCCTGCATTGGGCTCTGTGATGACAGCTCAGAGTTTGGAGCCTGCTTCGGATTCTGTGTCTCCCTCTCTCTCTCTTCCCCTCCCCCGCTCACGTTCTGTCTCTGTCTCAAAAATAAACATTAAAAAAATTATATCTATCTATCTATCTATCTATCTATCTATCTATCTATCGAGATATATGGCAACTAAAGTCCTGGGGAAAGAGTGGATATAAAGGGTTGTTTGTGGCAAACAATTTCAGTCTTCTGGTCGGTGCAGAGGCATCCAGCATGGCCCTGTCATTTCCCCACCCATGTGGTTTGGCCGCTTCTGTCCTTCCCACATGTAACTGTGCACATCATGTACATCATGCAACACTCAGGAGAACCAGCAGCAAGTGATACCAGAAGGAAATTCTACCACTCCACACCATGCCTTTGAAGAGCTCCTATAGGGAGCTCTTGTATGGGGGCTTGAGGAACTCCTGAAAGCCACGTGATCATCAGAAATTGAAGGTGATTCCTTGGCCCACCCAGCCAGGGATAAGGCAAGAAGAAATGGACTGCAGTTAAGTGTCAGCGGGGCGTGTCTGCTCTCTCTCTGGGTGGCTGGTCATGGGGATCAGGACTTAGGGACCAGGGCGCTGGACTCTGTCCAAGGGCTTACAGCACACGCACAGTCACTCCCCACTGGCTGAGGGGTGAGCAGGGCTCTCCTGGCCCACTTATGAGGAGCTCTACCTAAGAGGGGCCCATGCCAGCCTCTGTGAGAGCAGGGGTGGCCAGAAAATTCTTTTTTTTTTTTTTTTTTTTAAATTTTTTTTTTTCAACGTTTATTTATTTTTGGGACAGAGAGAGACAGAGCATGAACGGGGGAGGGGCAGAGAGAGAGGGAGACACAGAATCGGAAACAGGCTCCAGGCTCTGAGCCATCAGCCCAGAGCCTGACGCGGGGCTCGAACTCCCGGACCGCGAGATCGTGACCTGGCTGAAGTCGGACGCTTAACCGACTGCGCCACCCAGGCGCCCCGGCCAGAAAATTCTTAAAGTGGGCACTTTCATACAGAACTCTGAATACACATATATCCTACCAAATCAATGGTTTCTGAATGCATATTTGCTATATTTTAAAAAATGATTTCTAAGATTCTTATATATCATGAAAAGCAATTTATGTGCTACCATTGACCATCTGGGTATGATTTACATGGAATTCAAAAGTGAAAAATTTTTAAAGAGGATTTGGTTTTTCCCAGGTGTGCAATTATCATTGGGTAACCAAAGGTCAATAGCATATCTTGATTTTATTTTTCCTTCTAACATATCCTTTCAGGCGTAGGGACTGAGGCACATACTTTTGAAATGTGAAAGAATAAACTGATTCCTACTGGTCAAACTGGAATAAACTAACTCCAAAAAAGAAACCGATTCTGCGCTCCAGTCTTCCTGCTTTATAACTTCATCACAGACTGGAATCATGTTCTCATTTTCCCCCCACATTCTCATCCTCTATCCCCCCCCAAACAAAAGACCTATTGAGAGGAACTAAAGCAGAATATTTCAGACTTTTGAAAGAGAAGACGTGGTCATGACATCCTGTCATGCGTATCGTGGGGTCTCCAACAACAAAGACAGGCGTGGGAAGACAGTGTTCTAACATGTGAAATCCCAGCTGCTCTGTCATATGAAGACAAAGGTCAGACTGTGTGAGGTTATTTATAAACACCCACTGGAGGGGGTGCCTGGGTGACTCAGTTGGTTAAGCGGCCGACTTTGGCTCAGGTCATGATCTCATGGTTTGTGGGTTCGAGCCCCGTGTTGGGCTCTGTGCTGACAGCTCAGAGCCTGGAGCCTGCTTCAGATTCTGTGTCTCCCTCTCTCTCTGCCCCTTCCCCGCTCACACTCTGTCTCTCTGTCAAAAATAAAATTAAAAAAAAAAAAAACATAAACACACACACACACACACACACACACACACACACACACACTGAGATTTTAAATGAGTAGGCTAAAAAACAGGAATCATTTTAAATAAGTCAACACTGTATCCACTCAGTAAAACACTCATAAGATGAACAGAGGGAAGATGAGTCTGCCTTTCAGCAGCTCAACAGCCCAGGTTCATAAGGAATAACCTTTAGTAGAGGACCTCATAACTACCATCTTTGGTTCTATAACAAGAAGTACTATAAGAAGGGAGGCATCTCTGGTTCATTTCATCAGATAATTGACTCAGTTACATCTGAACTGAAAGGAGCACAAAAAATCAACAAAAATAGGCATTATTACAAATTTTCTAGATGCCACATGAAAAATCACATCCTGACCTACAGTCTTGGCAAAGCGAATCCAACATCTGCTGAGGGAATAGATGAGCAACTAATAGGTCTTCCCTGGCTTCAGGGATTACCTCCACAATTTAACCACATTAAATATGGTTGCTCTGGTGAACACACGCTAAGGTGACCCCTTCCTCCCAATCACCTCCACCTGCTGGTGTTCATGCCTTTGTAAAACCCTCCCTTTGAGTGAGGACAGGTACTGAACCTTGCTTCTAACCATCACAATATGGCAAAGAGGATGGGGTATCCCTCCTGTGATTACACTATGCTATAAGATTCCATTTCAGCAGACTGGAGCTATATGTTCCTCTTGCTGGCTTTGAAAAAGAAAGCTGCCATGTTATGAAAGGGCCACATAGCAAAGAACTGTGGGCAGCCCCTGGATAACAGTTGGCAAGAAACAGGGATGTCAGTTCTATGACTGCAAGGAGATGAATTCTGCCAAGAACCTAAGGGAAGCAGTGGAAACAGATCTTTCCCCAGTTGAACCTCTGTTGAGATCACAGCCCCTGACAGCACCTATATTGCAGCTGGATGAGACCTGATGCAAAGAACCTAAATACGCTACGGAATCTGTGAGATCATGAATGCATGTTGTTCTGAGCCATCAAATTTGTGGCAATTCATTACAGAGCATAGAAAAATAATACAGATGCTGAGTAGGAAGATATTATAACTTCATGCTCAGAACAGGCCTCCCACTGGTGAGTAGGTCCAGGTCCAGGCCCAGGCCCACAAGATCTAGTCAGACAGCTGACAGCAGCCTGAGAGTGGCTACTGACAGGTGACGAGTGTTCCAAATCTCTGAGGACAAGGACTACCCTGGGAGAGAGAAGCAGACACCTGCCAGAAGTGGCTGCAGGGGCCTGGGCGTGGCCCTCCAAGGGATCACATCAGGAGGGAATAGTATTCTGCAGTCAGGAAAGTTCCTAAGGAAGAAGCATTAACATGAAACTCTCAGCTGAGGAGATATTTGCCCTCACAGGAGGGAGAACACCATTTATCTTTCCCCAAAGGCCATTCTGGAAAAGGAAACGAGAAACCTGGAACCAAACTTCCCCCGGACTGAGGCTTAAATGGCTGCCAGTTCTGGAAAGGACAGAGACCTGGGTTTAAACAATAAGGAAAAGGAAGAACACAGACTGCATTTTTGGAGATGTGGGATTAACTACAAACTAAAGCCTCCCTCATCTGGAAATTAACACCGCATACTCTGAAATTAAATGTGAGCACTCTGACAAGAGCGCTGTTAACAACGAAATATGCTTCCCCCTCTCCCTCCATTATCCATTCCATAATTTCCTCCAGACTTACTGGTTACAGGCTACAGGTGCTAAAGCAAACTAGAGATGGGCCATTTACAATTATGGACAATTTATTTAAACTTTCTGTGTCTCAGTTTCTTTCACTGTTAAGTGGAAATATTATGAATAACTGTCTCTTAACATCATTGTAAGGATTAAATAAGACAAAAGCCTATAAAGCCCTTACTATAGGCCATGGCGGGAGGTCTGGGCTCAGCAAACATTAGCCATTGATGATTTAGCGACTATCATCTGTAATTGCGTTAACTTTCCAAACACCCTTCACAGTTAAGAATTATTCATTCAATAAAAACTGACTGTAACTACTATGTGCCAGACATTATTCTTAAGCATATATCAATAGAGACAACAGAAGAGACAAAAATCTCTGCCCTCGTGGAGCTTACAGTCTAGTGGAGAGGGACAGGCCAAAAACAATAAGCATACATGAGCACATAAAAGAGTATGTTCAGCAGTAGTTTAGAAGAAAAAAGAAACAGCAAGATGAAGAGAATCAGGAGTATGTGGGAAAGCTGCAATTTTAATGAGGGTGGTCTGGGTGTCCTCACCGAGAAGTGACATTTAGAATAAAGATCTATGGGAAGTGAGGGAGTTGGCCATGCTGATATCTAGGGTAAGAGCCTCCAGGTAGAGGGAATAGCCAGTGTAAAGGCCCTGAGGTGAGATAACACAGAGGCCCTGTGGCTGAAGGCCAGTGCATGAAGGGCAGAGGAGGAAGAGAAAGAAGACAAGCCAGAGAGCCAATGGGGAGTGAGGTAATGTAGACCGTAGAGGCCACAGTGAAGACAGTAGTTTTTACACAGAAAGAGGGGAAGCCCTTGGAGAGTATTGAACAGAGAAGTAACATGATCCAATTGATAGGAGGCAGCTAAGAGAGACTAACTCAGTGGTCCAGTGGGGAGATGATGGTGGCTCAACCTGGGTTGTTAGCAGTATAGCAATAGTCACAAAGGCTGGATTCTGAATATATTTTCAAGGTGGAACTTTCAGGACTTTCTTGTGGAGTGTAGAGGGAAGAAAGCAGATGAGGGTGACTGAGAATTTTTGTCCCAGTAACTGGGAGACAGGAGAAATTGCTACAGCTGTCATGGGGAAGGTTGTGGGTGGCACAGGTTTGGGGGAAGGTCAATAATTCAGTTTCAGATGTTCTGAATTTGCCTTATGCAGCAGACATCTAAGTAGAGATGTCTGGTCGACAGTTTAATACATATTCCAGTCTGGATTTCAGGAGAGGGGCTGGAGATATAAATATGAGAGTCATCAGCTTTCAGATGGTATTTAAAGCACAAGACCAGCTGAGATTTCAATTAACATAGAGAAAGAATAGTCAAAGACTAAATCTTGGGACCCTCCATCATTGAAGACATTGGGAGAAAAGAGAAGAAAGCCCAAAGGAGAAGAAGGAGAAACCAGGGAGGAAGGAAGAAAACCAAGAGACTATGCTATCTGTCCTGAAAGTCAAACCAGGGAAGCATGTCAAGGAGCAAGGTATGGGCCACCCTGTCATCTGCTTCAATTAACAAACGCACAATCTTCTCTTCAATTTACCAGTAGTCTTGAAATCCCCAAAGGGAAATAGGATTTAATCCATCCTACGGAAAAAGTGCAAAGAAATCTGTTTACATTTAATATGTGATTAAAATGCGTTGATTATCAAATTAATCCATTGACTTGGGTCCTGAACAGTTTGGTCCCTTGAAAAAATAAAAACATCTTCATGCTGTTAGGTCATTTCTCAAAAACTTCCTGGGGAAAAATTAACTGAAAAAACCTCTAACCCTGTCACATCTTGAGGCCCCCACTTGTATGCAGCATTGGAGAGTTGGTGGGGGGGTTATTTCCATTCCAAAGGGATTTTCTGAAAGGAAGAGGGATAAAAGGGATACTACTGGGCAGAGATGTGATGCCCTAAAAGCCAAGAATACATAAGACAAAATGCATTCAAATTCTTAGTGTAGCAACGTAGTGGTAACAAGGCACATACACATGGCGGTCCTTGACTGCTCAGGACACTGGAGAAGTAGCTAAGACTTCACAGCCCAGCAAAGTTTTAAAAAGCTATCATAACATGACAACTAAACTGGGTCTCATAACTAAAGGGGACTGGAGAAGTAGCTAAGACTTCACAGCCCAGCAAAGTTTTAAAAAGCCATCATAACATGACAACTGGCTGGGTCCCATAACTAAAAGAGAACATGAATAGAAAAATTGATGAAATCCAAATAAAATCCACATTTTAGTTAACAGTAATGTACCAGCATTAATTTCTTAGCTTTGACACATGCACCATGGTAATGTAAGATAGTAACACTTAGGGAAACTTGATGAAGGGTATAAGGGAATTATTTGTGATTTCTTTGCAATTTTTCTGTTAAATATAAAATGATTCCAAAATAAAATTTATTTTTATAAAGAGAAAAAAAGCCATTCTATACTTTTGGGTATTTGTGTTTCCTGTTTTGACTCTTTAATATTGATTCTCTGGGTCAGCATCTCTAGACTAAACCTACACCGCTGCCTGACCCTACTTCTCATATCGGAGGTCCTTCAAATCATATGAAGGCAATGTCTGAAACAACTGGGTATGGAGAAGAAAAGGAAAATGCCCTTTGACGTGCTCTGACTTCAGGCACTGGAATGGGCTCTTTTAATCAGACGGGGTTTCCTACAGCGCAGGCAACCTCAGCCCTGGCTGCATTCAACACTGGAAGCACTTGGGGAGCTCTCATAAATTCGGATTAATTGGTTTTGGGTATGACTTGGGCAAGGAGACTTTGGAAACTCCCAGGTGATTCTAATGTGCAGTCAGAGTGAAGAACCACCACCCAGGCTGGGTATGTTGTATCTGCCACTCTCGTAGAGATCTTCCCTGGGCAATAACTGAACAAGCCCGTGGAAAGAGAAAACACAGAATGAATGACTTGCAGAGACCAATAATGTAGACTCCGGAGAAAAACAAACCTTCCAAAAAAAAAGACCAGAGATTAAGGAAATGCAAAATAAGAATGAGGACTTTTCTCTATGCCTCTTTTGGTCAGAAAAACTCAAAAAGTATATCCAGCTTCTTGCCCCCCTCACTTCTTCTTTTTTTAATTGTGGCTAATGTACATAACATTTACCACTGTAACCATTTCTACGTGTACTTTCAGTATCATTAAGTACATTCACAATGTCAGGCGACCATCACCACTATCCATTTCCAGAACTTTCTCATCATCCCAAACAGCCCTCACTTGTTTGACACCTTATAAATGGTATGTGGGCCAAAAGTGAGTAGAAAATTTTAAATAAACGCTTGCACAACAAACACATAAAAGCAGACTTAGATGCTGAGCACTTGTGCACAAACCTTTCCTAATTGTAGGGCAGGGGAGCAAAGAGCCCCTATGCTGAAGTACCTCAGACGTCAGCACAACTGGCCACAGATGTCAGAGTTGTTTAAGACCATAAGAAAAGACCACCTACTCTGAGTCGTGTTGACCTCATTACATGCAAACATCAACTATAATAAAAACTGCGCAGATCAGAGCTGTGCTTGTTACAACGATCACATCTGCCCAGGGTTGTGCAGTCACTCCCCAGGCAGCCAGGGGATCAGAAGGTCAAATCAGGGATACAAACTTAAAGGCCCACAGGTAATGAATGGAAGAGGATATTTTTGACCAAAAACACATAATCTAGACACTTTGTTCTCATGTAAAAGATATAGGAATGGTCTTTATGTCCACCAAGGCTCTCTCTGCTTTTCATTCAGACACAGAATTCTACTGGATGTCCTCTCACAATGACATTTCTTTTTTTTTTCTTTTTCTTCTTTAAAAATAAATTTTTCTTAAGTTCATTTATTTATTTTTGAGAGACAGAGAGAGTGGGCGGGGCAGGGGCAGAGAGAGAGAGGGAGAGAGAGGATTCCAAGCAGGATCCTCACTGTCAGTGCAGAGCCCGATGCAGGACTTTGAACTCACAAATCAGGAGATCATGATCTGAGCTGAAATCAAGAGTCAGACACTTAACTGACTGAGCCAACCCAGGCGCCTCTCACAATGCCATTTCTGAGGGCAATGTGGTTGCAGAAAACTTGTCTCCCCCATGAGAGAAGTCACAGTGCTGGAGTGACATTAAATAGGCGAGTGCTGTGTCACTACAGTATTGGGGAGACAGTGGGAATAGTGGAAACCATGGTAACCTGGGCAGTTTACATCCCAGCCATCACTAGAGATTCCAGACCAGGGCTGCCAAAACTTCTAGTTTTGTCTTTTTTTAAGAAGTCATTAAATCGTGTTTTTATATCAGTCATAACAGTCAATATTTTTTAATGTTATGCTGGCCAACATCTTGGGATTGAATTTGACCTCTTGACCACCAGCCTCTAGCCTCTCAGTTACATAGACAACTTCCCATTTGAGTCACAGAAAGCTGGATGCCAGGGAAGAGATAAGAGTGGGCAGATTATCTAACTATATCATAATCAGAATAACCAACCCATATACTCAATTCAGATACTTCATTCCTTGTAATGACTTAACAGATTCTTCCCTTCCATGATGCTGGCTAAACCATCATGATCTTGGTCAGTGCATTCACGCAGCCCCTGTGAGCTCCACAGTGGCTGGGACATAACCTTTTGCTAAGCCATTAAACAAACATGTTTGCAAGTAAAGAAAAAGACCATGTCTATGAGTAGTTTAAATACTCAAAATTAATGTAGGCAAAAGGGCTAGTCTTCAAATTTTACTGACAAAGTGCCAAGCAGTTAATTAAATACCCATTTGGTTTCATGAGCAGATCTGAAACAGTCAAAAACTGTTATAAAAATAAACATGTGAATAAAAACTACCATACACACTACTTTTACCTTTTTATTATTTTTTTTTTAAGTAGGCTTCAACCCCAGCACAGAGTCCAACATGGGGCTTGAACTTATGACCCTGAGATCAAGACCTGAGCTAAGATCAAGAGTTGGATGCTCAACTGACCAAGCCACCCAGGAACCCCCATACACACTACTTTTCAATAATAAACATGTAACAGATCTCACTTCAACTCTTAAATCCCTTAGATAACTTCAAAGACCATGCGTTTAAACAATATCTCCTTTTCCCAGGACATTAAGCACAGACTGAATTTGAGTTATGGAAAGAAAGGAGAGAGAATGTGCAGTTCATCACTAGAACTATTTTTGCTTCATTTAGGAATAATCAGAACGAAATGGTGATAAACTCAAATTTAGACTACTAGGCACTTCTCCAACTAGAAAAAAATTACTAAATGTCAGTTGACAGAAACAAATTCTCTATGTCTGGGAAACAGGAAGGATTTTTAAGATATTTCCCCCAAGGCAATACCAAGTTCAAGTAGAATAATCAGAATGACTTTTTCTTTTTTTTTAAGTAGTGGTAGAGAGGGAAATGAACTACAGATCTGAAGATTTGTCAAGGAAAGAAAAAAAAAGGCTTTTTCTAGTTTCATTAACTAATGTAAAACTAATGACAATAAAAAGATCTATGTATTATTCATTTATCTGTTCATCACCTTCTTGACCACAGACCCCATGTAAGGCACTAAATTAGATCCTGCTTCAAGAAACCTACAGTCTATGGGCATCTAACTACCCAATACTGCTGTTTACTATATGCAAACCACATAACAATGTAAGTGCTATGGGAGTTCAGTTACTTTCAGAGTCAGGGATCAGGAAATAAGAAATTTTTTAAAAAGCAAGAAGTCATGGGATGCCTGGGTGCCTCAGCCAGCTGAGCGTCCAACTCTTGATTTCAGCTCAGGTCATGATCTCACAGTTAGTGAGTTCAAGCCCTGCATCAGGTTCTTTGCTGATGGCACAGAGCCTGCTTCAGACTCTCTGTCTCCCCTTCTCTCTTTGCCTCTCCCCTGCTTACGCTCTCTATCTCTCTCAAAATAAATAAATAAACGTTAAATAAATAAGTAAATAATAAGAACTCTGTCAGGGGAGTCTGAAGCTGTATGAAATTAGTCGTGGAACAATGGATGAAAGGCTATTCCAGGCACTGAGAACAGAAATTAGTAAGGATATTGATGGAAAAAAGCATGAGTTACATGGTGGAAATAATAAATAGGTCAGTTTGGTAAAAGGTGCTTGAAGGTGAAGGCTGCCTATTGGAATCAGCGGGCCCAGTAAACAGGACCCCAGCAAACAGGTGAATGAATCTGCTGTTAGGAAGGACTCGAGCCATGTCTGCAGTAGGCAGCAGAAAAGTGAGAACCGTGGTTGGAAAGAAAGGATGGGGTGTGTTGCTGCAGGAGGGGGCTAGACTTCATTTTGAGGGAAAGGCAAGTCATGGATGGTCTTAGATAAGAGAAGATAGTAAAATACAGACTTTAAGAAGATTAGGCAGATGGCATTGTGTGTGATGGACAAAGAAGGGAAGAATATTTTAGAAGAGCAGTAATGAACTGAACTAAGATTTTGCAGAGGGAGTAGATGGGTGGGAGAGAGATTTTAGGTATTCCCTGATCTCTGCAACCAGTGGTAGTTGGGGTGAAGAGGAGGGGAACAGATGCTGCTTCCCAGAGATGCTCACAGAACAATGGGGGAAAAATATCTGATTATTTTATGACTCCTCCCCCTTGCAAAATACATCAAATCTACCAAAATAAAATACGAAGCTACTGGAGTCAAAATTTCCCCTAATAGTGAAGCTTAAGAAATGCTTGGGGCGGGGGAAGTAAACAAATCCTAGCAAATCTTTAAATAAAGTACCTACCTATGTAATCTATCAGGGGAGTTCTGAAACAGGAAGTAGAAAGAAAGAGAAGAATGAACTCATAGATGGGTCACTGCCTTTTCTTCTAATTTCATCTTCCTCTTTCACCAACAGACATTCACCACTTCTGTCGATAAGGGTTTGGTATCACCGGGAACATTCCGGAAATGATGGGGGGGGGCGTGCAAATGATACCCTAACCACACGCTCTCCAAGGGAGCTGTGCACTGCCAAGTGCGTGCAAGTCACTGTGGGCATCTCACTATTCAGTACTGCTGTTTATTCTAAGAAATCTTGCCACATCCTGTCTCACTGTTCATAGTCAGAGCCAGCTCTCTGGTAGATAAACCATCAGTGACTGCGCAACCCAAGGAGTTCACCATGAATTTTGAAAGCAACAGGACAACAAACAGCCTTTACCCCATTGGTCCCTGTATAATGTAGCTGTGAAAGAATTTCAAGCCCCCCAGGCTGGGCTACAGAAAAGAACCACAAGGAATGGGATCTGGGGCAGGGTCCTGCTTTCTCTGGGGTCCTTAGTAAGGCTCCTCATTTACACTGAAAGTTGTGGAAAGGACTAATATCAGTATTAATGCACAAATAATATTTTATCACAAATGTAACACTGAATAAAAACAAGTCTGCCTGATATTACTAGTTCAGAAAAGTCACATTAGCTGAAAATCAAACTAACAGTAATATCTGAATGCTCTCCATGACTCTCTCATGGGCCATGTCCAGTTGAGTGACAAGAAGTCTCTTCTTGTCTACATTTAATGCACATTTTCCATGTTAAAGGCTGTTTATTGTTTCCTTCTTTTCTTCCCATCTACACCCTCAAACTGAATTAGATGATGGAAATGTCCTATATCTGCACTGTCCAATATAGTAGCCACTAGTCACATATTGCAACCAAGCCCCTAAAATGTGGCTAGTGCACCCAAGGAACTGAGTTTTTAATTTTATTTAACTTTAATGAATTTACATTTACATCACTACATGTGGCTAGTAGCTACCTAATAGGAAAGCACAGCTTAACTCTGTTCTCAAACTTTAATGTGAAAACAGCTCCCCCCGGGGTCCTGTTAAAATGAAGACTTCCAGGGGCGCCTGGGTGACTCAATGGGTTGAGCGTTCGACTTCGGTTCAGGTCACGATCTTGTAAGTTGGAATCCCGCCTTGGGTTCTGTGCTGACAGCTCAGAGCTTGGAGCCCAATTCGGATTCTGTGTCTCCATCTCTCTCTGCAGCACCCCCCCCCCATTCTCTCTCTCTCTCTCAAAAATAAATAAAAACATTTAAAAAAATGAAGATTCCCATTTAGCAGGTCTGGATGGGGCCTGGGAACCTGCATTTCCAAGGAGCTCCCAGGTGATGCCAATACTGCTGGTACTGGGACTACACTTTGAGTAGCAAAACTCTAACTGCTTTGGGAACCATCCGAGTGACCCAGAAGTTCCATGAGCCAGTGGTCTCCAAACTTTTGGATCACGTAACTAGGTCAGTCAAAACTCCTGCCTACTACCATACCAGCATCTTACATATGTTATAAAACAATACCTACAAAACAAGTTTCAAGAGATGAGAAGCAAATGAAATGAACAATATTTTAAAATTATCTGGGGCGCCTGGGTGGCGCAGTCGGTTAAGCGTCCGACTTCAGCCAGGTCACGATCTCGCGGTCCGTGAGTTCGAGCCCCGCATCAGGCTCTGGGCTGATGGCTCAGAGCCTGGAGCCTGTTTCCGATTCTGTGTCTCCCTCTCTCTCTGCCCCTCCCCCGTTCATGCTCTGCCTCTCTCTGTCCCAAAAATAAATAAAAAACGTTGAAAAAAAATTTTTTTTTAAATAAAATTATAATCATAGTAAGTTCATATTATGAATAGCTGATATTTCAAGACTTAATATACACTTGAAATGAGATTCACTGTTAACAATAGTGGAAGTAAACCTATATTTCAAGATGCCTTCTTGATGATTCCAAATTTCTTTGGCTATCTTCTCTCAGATCTGAATAGGTGGGCATTGATTTTTTTTTTTTAATCTCACTAAGAAAACTCTTACAAACAGTGAGAGATGGGTCAGTGTGGCCATTTCTCTGTGTGTGGGTGTGAGTGTATGTGAGAAAGAGAGAGAGACAGGGACAAAGGAGAGACAAAGACAGAGAGAAGGAGAGAGAGAAGTATTTTATATTTATGTTCCTGGTATTTTCCTCAATCTGCGATCGCATTATAGGAATTTTTTAAGCCATGTGTACATTTCATGAGGGCTAATTAGTTAAAATAATCCACAAAAAATAATCCACAAAACCACTTCATTGAGTTTTCAAATGAACTCTTCTTCTTAACCCGGCCTTCCTCAGGACCCCTCCTGCTTCATGCAGACAGGCGGTCTCTGACATCAGTACCCCGTCAGGGTACCACCTCCAACCCGAATGTTCAATATTAGTAACACATCATTTCTCTCCTAATTTTTCAACATAAATAAATATACACAGAAGCCTCAGTACTCCTTCAACATGGGCACTTTCCCCGCTTTGGTCATACTGGTTTAGATAGTGCATAGAAGTTTCAGAATTATCACAAAGCTCTAACATAAAAATTTACTTCCAACAATAACAGTGAACTCTACGTTCTTCAAAACACATGGTGGAAACTCTCCTCAAATTATTATGTAAATGTAATTACAATTTCAAAAGGATTCTCTGGGAGCTGGAGAAAATAACTTTAGACTTGATATGGAAAAATCAACATGCAAAAGCTACTAAGATTCTGGAAAAGAAGAAGAGTGCCTTAATAAATATTAATATACATTACAGACAGATTGTAATCAAAATGGCATGGCATGGCATGGCACAAAAACCAATAAAGAGATCACGGAAACTAAAGAATCGGGAACGAACCAGGGTATGTACAGAAGTCCCAACTACAATAAAGGTGCCGCTTCATTCCAATGTAAATACAGGTAAATGTAATAAATGCTGTTGAAAAAGGTAGCTGTCCGGAAGACAATAGAGGTGGACTTCCTACTTCCTGCCTCACGCTCTAACACTAACCCGGTGGTTCTCAACCGGGGGTAGTTTTGCCTGTCTGAGGACATCGGTAATGTCTGGAGACATTCTGTCATTCATTAACTGCAGGGCTGGGGGTAGAGGTGCTGGTGATTGCTCCTGGCACCTAGTGGGTAGAGGCCACGGATACTGCTAAATAGCCTACAATGCACAGGATGGTTGCAGCCCAAACTGTCAATAGTTGAGACACTATGAAGGCTGAGAAATCTTACCTTACCCCTAACCCTAACGGTTAAAAACCCGAGGAGGAGCAGCGCTAGTAGTAGACCGATTCTGATGTGAATCCTGGCTCCTCTGCCAGGACTCTGGCAGGACTATCTACCAGGACTCTCTCAAAAGTGTGACTCTGGACAAGTCACCACTCTGAGCCTTGGCTTCTTCGTCTTGGCTTTCAGGAGTAAAGGTAATGTATATCCTGAATCAATGAACAAGAGCTCTGACCAGACACAGCAATTAACAGATGGTGGCTATTATGGCTGGTACCATAAATGATGGATCGTATTAACGATTACTTGCAAACGTATACATGTTCTTCACAAGGAAAGTGGGCTTTTTGTTCCTAATAAGATCCAGGTTGCTTGACAGAGCCATTTTGGGGATTTTAACCATAAAAGTTTGAAAATAAAAATTTCAACAAGTTGGGCATTGTTATAAATGCCACCCACCCCCCCAGAGCAGGGATTGTGCTCATCTCATTCTAACAAAGGCTACTACCTTAGAAGATACAAGACACCTAATAAATACATTTTTTTAATTTTATTTTATATTTTTTGGAAACAGAGGAAAAATAATTCACTAAAGGCCTCAGAACCATTTGCACAGAACTTTTTAGTGCAGAAACTGGTAAGACCCAGCCAGTCTGCTGAATGGAGCCATCTAGGGTGGTCCAAATGGCTTGCAGTGTCAGCCCTATATCCTGAAACTAGTCTGGGGATAACCAGGCCTCTGGTCCCAGAGCCCAGCTATGGGACTGACAATGTTGCAAAGCCCAGAGGATTCTGGGAATGCTCTGAGGACTCTTCTGTAAGCTCCAGGACCCCTGAGCTGAAAGATGGTGTATTTCTGAGCCATGAGCCTCAAGATAGAATTAAGCCCCACACCCACCCCACAGTCCCACTCACCCGCCCCACACTTCAATACCAAGGAGTCATTTATACCTTCTTTAGGCTAATTTTCCTAGGCTATGAAATGGGAGGTGGGGAATAAGGGAAGAAAATGGTACCTTTCAGCTACAAAACAGAATTAAGTCTAAAACCTCCACTGAACACACGATAATGTTTTCAACAGATACTAACAACAAAAACAGCCGTCATGAGGACATAGTGAGAATAGATTATAAGACTTAACACATATAGGAGTGAAGCAAAAGTGCTCTCAGACTCTCAAAAACAGGTGTTGTATGAATACAAGTTACTAATTTGGTTTTTAAAGACTTTGGAGCCACTTTCAGTTCCAACTCATGGTTGATGAATGGAAGGCAAATGAAATGATGTACTCCACTAAATCATATTTATAGCTTTTATCTCTTTGTAAAATGGCTCCATCGTTCAAACACTTAAAAAATTATACGAGACAGTTATATAGATATAAAGACAGTCATTATATCAAAATCCTAAGAACACAGAAATCACTAATAATATATTTATATGGACCTGACAGTTACTTCTCACCTGCTGCTGAATTCATAGCTAAATATGTAAAATTAAGTCCTTTTTCCAGGACGCAACACTGGTAATGCCCATGTCTTTCTCAGCTTGAAAAACACACACAAACTAATTTAAGTCTGATTGACAAAGAGAAAAGACAAAAAAGACTGCCAGGAATATTTAAAGTAAGACAATCTGAGTTCCCAAATTTAATATGCAATAGGCATATAAAAATCTAACACTTCAGTAAAAGTATCTGCAACTCAATTACCTACATTGTGTGCACAAGGCCTTCAAAATAGTGTGTAACTATCTGTATAGCCCACCTGTAATGCCACAGAATAAATCTTCCATTGTTGTTGAAAGATTGTGTGTTCCGTGGGGAAGGGGGGCTTTATTTATTTGACTTTAAAACAAATACAGACATTTCACGGTACTTTAGTATTTGCATAAGCTTTAAGATCAACAGGATATTTCAAAGAAATTTAGTGCTTGTGTTTCTGTGCTTTGGGTACCTGTTTGCTATTCTCCGCCATTCTAAACTACTGGGGAACAACTGGAAATCACTAGTATGCTAATTCTCTCTCTCAGAGGAGACAAAAATAAATAAATAAAAAATAAAACACGGGGAATAACACAGGCAATCAAGGACAGCTATAAAACGGGGAGCAGGCGGGAGGAATGAGTTCTCACTGAACAGTGCATGTCTGTCTCCCTTGTTCTCTCCATCGGGACAAAGGCCGACACTTTGGAGGTGGAGAATAAGAGTAACTAGGCAAGCCATTAGGGGTGTGGATTGAAGAAAACTCTCTTTCCCCAAGAGAATGTGGCTTTACACCAGCATATTAGATTGGAAAGTGCAAACACAATAATTAACAGTGAATCCTGATACTTCAACACACCAGAGAAGGGTGTCACTCCAGAGTGAGATGGGAAATAGGAGGAATAAATTAAGGCAGTCTTCGGTGATGCTGGACAGCTCCTTGGGGGGTACAGTGGCAGCCCAGGAGAGCTAATCAAGTCCTCCAAATACCTCAGGAAGCTTGAGAAAACTGATGAAGGCTGATACCACGCCAACAATGAGGGGCAGCTGCGAGCACAGAGTGGGGGCCCTTTCTATATCTGAATCTAAAATAACGACCTCCATGCTAAACAAACACCTTCGTATTCCCTGCTCTGATTTAAGAAAAGAACTTTGAATTCACCTTCCTCAATTTCTGCTGTCAGGGAATAAACCAGCTGCTGTGGTTTCCCCACCACAGTAACACATGTCAATCACTGCTAAGCCCAGCGTTACTTTTCTTCCCCACGTGTGATTCCAACAATCAGCACGCTTCAGGGCTGAACCTCAGCCTCGTGTGGGAGCATTTTCTAGGGCACACCCCTGTAGGGTACCACCCCCTGTGTATTTCGTTTAATTATGAAACCTCTTTCTAGAAACCCTATAATTCTCCCAAGAGTCAAAGTAATTGGTAGAAGTTAGACATGAAGAGACATAAGGCCACTTAAAGAGGACACTTTCGATTATAATTTTTAAAAGAACTTTCTTTTTAGTTCCAGTATAATTTTGTACTTTCCCAATTTTGCCCTTTGCAAATGCCAAAGAAAATGCTCATGTTATCTTGTGGGCTATAAAAAAAAAAAGGCAATGTAATACATTTGTATTCCACTTAAGGTCCACAAAGATTTCCTTTCCTTTGAAGGCCATCCTTTGGATATTTTTAAAAAGAAAAAAAGAAGAACAAAAAATAACATACATATACCCTTGTGGCAAATCACTGTTATTTGGGCAATGAAAGGATGTGTGTGTGTGTGTGTGTGTGTGTGTGTGTGTGTGTGGGGAGAGAGAGAGAGAGAGAGAGAGAGAGAGAGAGAGAGAGAGAGAGATCCATTACTTGCGGTCCGTGTTGTGTGGCTACATTATCAAGATGCACTTTTGGTATGGTAAAATGTAAACCGAAGACAGATCCATTTTGCAGTGAATTTATGGTCTTTTAGTGAATGATGGTAGCAAAATTCCAGGGCATAGTTTTATTCTACTCAATTCAGGAAAATTCTATTGAGCAACACCTACTCACCACCTGGCACTCTAAGTAATGGGAATCCAAAGATGAAAGAAGATTTAACAAGCGGGAGAGGAGGTGGGCAGACATACAGAAATGGTAACAAGAGGGTCTGAGAAGTCTGATGATTGCTGGGTGTGAAAGGGAGACTAGGCAGCTCAAAGGGTGAATGATTAACTCCACTGAAAGAAGCATCATACAGAAATCTGAAAGATTGTAAGATGGCAGCCAGTGGGGTGGGTGAGGGCTGCACAACGTTATAGGCATACCTTGGAGATACTGCAGATTTGGTTTCAGACCACTGCAATAAAGTAACTCGTGCAATAAAGCAAGTCACATGAATTTTTTGCATAGCAAAGTTATGCTGACACTATACTGTAGTTCATTAAGTGTACAATATCATTACGTTTAAAAACACAAAATACCTTAATTAAAAATACTTACTGCTAGACAATGCTGACCCTCATCTGATGGTCCTAATCTTTCAGTTAGTCCTAATCTTTTTGCTGGTGGAAGGTCTTGCCTCCATGTTGATGGTTGCTGACTGGCCGGGGGTGGGGGGGGGGGTTGCTGAAAGTTAGGGTGACAGTGGCAATTTCTTAAAATAAGATAACAATGACATTTATCACATCCATTGACTTGTTCTTTCACAAATGATTTCTCTGTAGCATGTGCTGATGCTGTTTGATAGTATTTTACCCACAGAACTTCTTTCAAATCAGAGTCAATCCCCTCAAACCCTGCTGCTGCTTTATCAACTAAGTTTATGTGGTATTCCAAGTCCTTTGTTGTTATTTCAACACTCTTCCCAGCATCTACACCAGGAGAAGCTTCCATCTCAAAAAACCACTTTCTTTGCTCATCCATAAGAAGCAAGTTCCCATCCGTTAGTTTTATCATGAGATTGCAGCCATTCAGTCACAGTTTTAGACTCCATTTCTAATTCTAGTTCTCTTGCTGTTTCCATCACATCTGCAGTGACTTCCCCCACTGAAGTCTTGAACCTCTCAAAGTCATCCATAAGTACTAGAATCAACTTCTTCCAAATTCCTGTTAATTGATATTCTGATCTGTTTCCATGAATCACAAATGCTCTTAAGGGCATCTAGAATGGTGAATCTTTTCCAGAATGTTTTCCATTGGTTTTGCCCAGATCCATCAGGGGAATCACTATCTATGGCAGCCAGAGCCTTACAAAATGTATTTGTTACATAATAAGACACGAAAGTCGAAATTCCTTCTTGATCCATGGGCTGCAGAATGGATGTTGTTAGCAGGCACAGACACAACATTAATCTCATTGTACGTCTCCATCGGAGGTCTTGAATGACCAGGTGCATTGTCAATGAGCAGTAATATTTTGAAAGGAATCTTTTATTCTCAGCAATGGGTCTCAGTAGTGGGCTTAAAATATTTGGTAAACCATGTTGAAAACAGATGAGCTATCATCCAGGCTTTGGTGTTCCATGTACAGAGCACAGGCAGAGTAGATTTAGCATAGTTCTTAAGGGACCTAGGATATTCAGAATTTTCCATGAGCATTGGCCTCAACCTAAGGTCACTGGCTATATTAGCTCCTAACAAGAGAGTCAGTCTGTCCTTTGAAGCTTGGATGCCCGGCAATGACTTCTTTCCAGCTATGAAAGTCCTAGTTGGCATCTTCTTCTAATAGAATGTTGCTTTGTCTCCACTGAAAATCTGTTTATTGTAGTCACCTTCATGCACTGTCTCAGCCACATCTTCTGGGTCACTTGCTGCAGTTTCTCCATCAGCACCTGCTGCTTCATCTTGCCGCCTTCTGCTAAGGAGGAGGCTTCTTTCCTTAAACCTCATGAACCAATCTCTGCTGGCTTCAAACTTTTCCCCTGCAGCTTCCTCACCTCTCATCCCTCATAGAATGGAAGAGAGTTAGGACCTTGCTCTGGATTAGACTTTGCCTGGAGGGAATGTTGTGGGTGGTTTGCTCTTCTCTCCAAACCACTGAGACTTTCTCCTTAGCAGCAATGAAGCTGTTTCTCTTTCTTATCATTCATGTGGTCCCTGGAGCAGCACTTCTAATTTCCTTCAAGAACTTTCCTTCGCATTCACAGCTTGGCTCACTGTGTGTTAGTTAGGTCTAGTTTTCAGTCTATGTTGGCTTTCAACATGGCTTCCTCATTTCTAGTTTTTGATTAAAAGTGAGAGATGTGTGACCCTTCCTTTCACATGAACACTTAGAGGCCATTGCAGAGTTATTAACTGGCCTGATTTCAATACTGCTGTGTCTCCAGGAATAGGGGGGGCTCCAAGAGAGGGACAGAGATGGGGGAATGGCTGGTTGGTGGGGCAGCCAGTTCACACCTTGATCTATTAAGTTCACTGTCTTATTACATGAGTGTGTTTTGTGGTGTCCCGAAACAATCACAACAGTAACGTCGAAGATCACTGACCATAGTCTATGATAACAAATATAGTGGTAATGAAAAAGTGTGAAATATTGCAAGAAATACCGAACTGTGACACCGAGCCATGAAGTGAGCAGCTGTTGGGGAAAATGGCACCGACAGACTTGCGTGACACAGGAGTGCCACAAACCTTGAATCTGTAAAACATATAGTATCTGAGAAGCACAATAAAGCAAGGTATGCCTGTATTTTGGAAAAGTGAGGCAATCTTGAAAAAAAAGGAAGTTTTCATGTAAAAATCCAGATTTCTGGCTTTTCTCAAGAAAACGGACAAGATCTGGTGACACCTGGCAACAACAGGGCAGAGTGAGGCAGTGGTTCTCTGATACCCAGGAGCCCCAACCCAAGATCCTGGCCCCTGGAGGCATCTCAGTTTGCTAGCCCTATCTTAGGGGGAAAAAAAAAAAAAAGTCAGTCTTCAGGATTTCAGATTCCCAGCCCCCAACAAGGAGTAAGGGGTAAAGGCTGGGCACTTTCTGATATTTGCTTTCCTGGAAATAAAACAGCAAAAAGCCAAAAGTATCATCTCTCACTGCATCACTTGACACTGGGCGGCCAGAGCTGACTCATCCAGCAATCTGGGCTGCTCGTAAGTACTTGGGAGTACAGCTTGCTGATGCGGTCTGAGAGGAAAAACTTCTCAGACTCCAAGCATATGGTCAATTTGGAACAGAGCAGCTCACTTAGCGCGGCTTTCGGCAAGCCACTGCGTCTTTTCTAAGAATTACCAGAGGCATCTGGTGTAGGGAATGGGGACCACGACAGGCTGGGCTCAGTCAGCGACGCAGCAGTGGGCCCGTCCTCATGGGCTTCCCGCGGCCTCACACAGCCTCCCATGACCTCACTCAGCTCAGACTTCTCTCCTGGCTCCTGACTGCCCGGCACACACCTGCCAGTGGACATCCTGCCACCGGCAACTGCCCGCAAGCACGACGCGACCTAACTGATGCCATTCACATTCCTTCTGCGGTGGAAGCTGCCCATACGCACCCGGATGCCCCCCAAAGCCCCTCTTGGTTCTGTGCGTCCCCCCAGGATCTGCACGTTCCAGGTCTTCCTCGGCTATCGTGACTGCCTCTCCGGGATGTGCCCTGGATCTGGAAGTGTCTAGGGTGGCTCGCGGCAAAGGGCTCCTCGGTGCAGGAGTACGGAAGCCGCTTCCCCAGCCTCAAGGTACACTCGCTGCTTCCTGCCGAATCAGGCCAAGGTTGACATCGTACTCTTGCAGGCTTCCTTCCCTTCCCAGTCCCGCGTCCCCACTTCTAACCGAGGCTTCCTGGGAACACTTCCTTGATCCTCTCAGGATCTGTTTCTGGGAAACCCCACGAAGACACAGCCTTTCCTCGTCCCCATGCCCCCCTCCTCCAGTTACCCCTCCGGGTCACTCAGAGTCAAAACTGCACTCGTATCTCGATTCTTCCTCTACCCTCATGCTCTCCCTTTTCAGCTAAATGTTAAAATCCACTATTTCCTCCCATCAGACACATCTCCCATCCATCTCAGCCTACTTCAGTTACCATCCGGCTCCCTCCATAACTGACAGCCTCCTTTTTTCTCCCTCTTAGGTTTTTTTTTTTCTTTTTTCTTAGTTTTCTTTTCCTTCGCCTCTTACACTTTGAAAACTCAGCACGACTCTAAGGGTTGCTCCTCCAAAACAAAACAAAACAAAATAAAACAAAACTATTGCAACGGTTCCCCACGGACCTCAGGGTAAATTCAAACTTCTTAGCCCAGCTGTTGGAAGCCTCCTGATCCAGGCCCTTGTGCTTCTCATGCCTCTTCTCCCTACTTCCCTCTGACCTCGTGCTCTGGTCACCCCACACCATCCCCGGTCTGCTTTTCTGGGTTCTGGCTCTTCCAGAACCAGTCCGCCTGCCTGGGAGACCCATCTCACCACTTGTTTCCCTGTTCACATCCACCCATCAGGGCGCCTGGGTGGCTCAGTGGTTAAGCATCCGACTTCGGCTCAGGTCATGATCTCAGTTTGTGAGTTTGAGGCCGGCAGTGGGTTCTGCGCTGACAGCTCAGAGCCTGGAGGCTGCTTCAGATTCTGTGTCTCCCTCTTTCTCTGCTCCTCCCCTGCTCACACTCTGTCTCTCTCTTAAAAATAAATTTAAAAAAAATTTAAATCCACCCATCATTCCAGACCCAGAGCAAATGGGAGCCACAGAGCCTCCTTTTCTAAAGCACCTCCATTAATAAATTCCGGGTGAGAGGTGAAAACCAAGACCTATTGATTTAGCTGGGCATTCACATAATTTGCATATATATCTGACAACTCCCAGCCCAGCAGAGAAGTTTTTTGAGAGCTCTTTAGAGCCATCTTTGCATAGTGAAGCTATTATCTCACACGTTTATCTCAGAGAAATCTGACTGAAGGACAGGCCTGTTTACCACTTAAAACGGCCCAATTGTTCTCAACAGGCAGATGTGTCCCAGAATGGATGTGAGCCGGGAGGCGAGGCGCGGAGACCTTTCCCTCCACCCGGGTTCCCACAAACGCCTCTGCCTCTGCAGGTGCAAGCACCTCACCCCCCTGTCCCCAGGTGTGATTCTAACGAAGGCTCCTTCTACACGGAACCAACTTACTTCCCCATGGGGTTCACTGTAGGAGACACCCATCTAGTCTAGTCCTGCAGGAAAACATGCACAGATCAGGTAGAGAAATGCTCCAGTATTACTTCGTGGGCTGATAGAGATTCTCAAAGGTAGTTTCCTTTTTTTTTTTTTTCCTAAGGGCAGTGTTCATTATATGCATTTTCCACCCTCCACAAGGGTTTCCGAATCCCACCCTTTGCATTAGCGGCTCCTGGCTGTGTGCCCCAGCCCCTCACCCTAGACCAAAGGGCACCTGATGAATGTGGACAGAATTCACCAATGTTTGTGGTCCTCTGTGCCATATAAGGCAAGATCCCAGGGGACCTGGACCCAAATGGCTTCAATCATGGCTCTACGTGTGAACAATGACAATTCAGCAGCTGAAAAATGGGGCAGCACAATGTGTTTTTGTACTCATGTCTACAACCATAAAATGACCCAGAATTAAACCCATATTCACGAAATACCAGAAGTGACATTGTAATAAGTGACTTCTCTTAGCCAGCAAGTTTTGAGATCTTTGGCAACTCATTCTAAGGAAAGCTGCCCCCAAAAATTGAAGGACAACTTAACTGTATTTAGAATTCAGTGAATGAAACTATACTAACTATACCGTCCGTTAAAAATCACTAAGTGTTCCAAAGAAAGAGCTTTGGGAAAGAGTACAAATTCTCTTTCTACTTATTCATTAAATATTCCGTATTCAGCTATTCATTCTTGAGTCAGTTTTCAAAGTAAATTCAACACACCTAGGATCAAGAACAATTTGTACTTAGGTGTATGGGTTGGCCTGACATCTTAAAATGAAAGGGTGGTTATCAGAATTTTCAAGAAAAAAGATCAGGCAATCTTCCGTGGATTTAAGTAAGGTTTGTCAAAATGGTATAGGGCTCAGAGAAATACTACTGTGCTGAGCCTTTGGAAAAACTCATTAATGATCCAGTTAGACTGTCAATGATGCTCACAAATTATCCAAACTCCACGAGAAAACATTTCATTATAAGATTTAAATACATTCCTCTACCTCTTGCACATTACTCCTATTTTTGCCCCAAAGAAATCAGGACTACGTTAAAAGCTCTTTCTTCCAGAAACACTTCCTTGGTTTCCTTTCCAGCAGGAGGTGACTTCTTTTTCCAAACTCCCATGGCATGCCTTATTTTCTCAGTTGCTTTTTAAGTGTATTTATTTATTTTGAGAGAGAGAGAGAGAGAGAAAGAGAGAAAAGGGGGGAGAGAGAGAATCCCAAGCAGGCCCTGTGCTGTCAGCCTGGAGCCTGATGTGGGGCTTGAACTCACGGAATATGAGATCATGACCTGAACTGAAACCAAGAGTTGGGACACTTAACTGACTGAGCCACCCAGGTGCCCCCTTTTTTCTCAGTTAAATCGCAGGTATCTGGAAGGCAAGCTCCGTGTCCAGTTGAACCTCGCACCTTCCAGCTCCCCACCAAGTGGAGCTCCTAGGAAAAAACCTTACAAAGAATACGTGTTCAGTGAGTGTTTGCAAATGAATGAGGGAGTGAGGGAGTGAAAGGAGTGCAAGCTTGCATGGTTCTATTCTTTTTCCTGGTCTGGCTGCAGATCCCAAAGGCCAGTTATTTGCTAAAAACATTATGTTCACCTTTCAAACGTATTAAGATTCATATCCAAGTTTCAAGTAGTCATCCCATGGTAATTCTTGCAAATGAACTTGATTTGGACTGATGGTACTCTAAAAAGTTTACCTACAGCTCTATCAAGATGGTCCACTTAGAAAAAATATTAACCAGGCATTTACTTCATCTTTGAGACCTAAATTACTTCATTTAACAGCATCTACAGCTGTCATAACTTTGGCAGACTTTATGAAAAATATCATTTTAACTGTCTTTATTAAAGATTAATCATGTACTTCCTTTGTTTCATTTCTACTACATAAACTCCCTACTGGTACAGGAAAAGCTCCATTGGTTTTTGTTTGTTTGTTTGTTTATAGCACAAGTGGGGGAGGGGCAGAGAGAGAGAGAGAGAGAGAGAGAGAGAGAGAGAGAGGAATCCTAAGATCCTAAGCAGGCTCTGGGCTGCCAGCACAGAGCCTGAGCAGAGTTCAGTCTCATGAACCCTGAGATCGTGACCTGAGCTGAAATCAAGAGTCTAGGGGACACTTAGCCGATGGAGCTACCCAGGCGCCCCTGTTTGTTTGTTTTTAATACTGTGGTGTCTTTTCTCAGTTGCAAACACACATGGTTATTGTGTTTGTTATGAGAAAATGCCTGTCCTTTAAAATGATATCCTATAATGATCCTGCTTCTCACCCCCACTCCTCCCACCCAATACTAATGGGGAATGGATGTGGGGGAAATTCTGTCATTTTTGCCAAGAGAATGGCAAATTACCACTGTCATTACCATGGCTTTAGCAATTTCCTTTAAAAAAACAAACACGACAGGGTGGGGGTGGGAGCAGCTTCAAAGATGCAGCACAAAGTTATCCAAGGAATTTCTTGCTCTGATTCTGCTTGTTAAGAACCTGGAATGTTCCTTAAAGTCATCCAGGCAGGTGGTCCAGGCACTGTAGACCAGAGTGAACTCGAACCCAAGGAGAATGCCATCTTCTCTTACTTAAAAACCCTCAAGCACACCCGTGTCTCATTCTTCTTAATAGGTTGACCCATTTTCCTTTTCTGGAAAGTAAGTTCATTAGCTCAGGGACTGTCCTCAGTGGAAGTAAAAAAACCCCTCTTGAACACTTCAGCTCCACCACTGGCTGATAATGGACTATTCCCAAAAGTGAGGGTTCTTCATCCTTAAGAGGAGCTTTCTCACCCACTTCATCTGATCAGATAATTGAGAATAAGTTCGGGCCTTGCAAATCATTTAGTACCAGAAAAATCTACAAATGTGCCCCTGACACTACAGCATTCACTGACAGCCAGGTCAGCATAGAGCACAGGCCCTCCAACCACACGCATGTTCCTTCTCATCTTTTCCAGTTCTCAAAACTCTCCCTGGCAGTGAAGGGGCAATCCCCAGGAATGCAGGTGACTGTCAGGCACGGAGTGGGACAAGAATTAGTCAGGTCCTCTAACCCCTGCTGCTCTAAGTGTGATCTATGGACCAGCAGCATCTATACCATCTAGGAATGTGTTAGAAATGCAGTCTCAGGGCGCCTGGGTGGCTCGGTCGGCTTAAGCAGTTAAGCGTCCGACTTCGGCTCAGGTCATGATCTCGTGGTTTGTGAGTTTGAGCCCCGCGTCAGATTCTGTGCTGACGGCTCAGAGCCTGGAGCCTGCTTCAGATTCTGTGTCTCCCTCTGTCTCTGCCCCTCCCCGGCTCATGCTCTGTCTCTCTCTCTCTCTCTCAAAAATAAATAAACATTAAAAAAAAAGAGAAAGAAATGCAGAGTCCCAGGCCCACCTCCAGACCTGCACTTGAACAATATCCCTGGAGATTCACAGGAGGCACATCAAAGTTTGAGAGGCAGTACTCCACAGCAGGAAAAAAAAAAAAAAAAACATATCTTCACATTTAGAGTCAAATTCATTTATGATGTGCTGACTTCATGGCAAATCCCTGACAGTGGAATTACACAAGAGGGATGCTCTTGTGACCTGGCCAAAGTGGACTTTCCCCTCTAAACATCAAGGCCAGTGGCATGAGGTAAGGAACAGAAACACTGATGCCCAGTGTATGCCTTGTGTAACCTGGAAGGTACATGGTAGGTTGGTTTTATTTTGTTTCCTTTCTGAAATTCTGACTTCTTTGAGATTATTGAGTGGTAAAAATGGAGGAAGGTGGAATGATGAAATTACTTCATCTAAAAATCAAAGGGATCTTCCCCACTTTTGTTGGGAAGGAGTTGTCCACAACAATCCTGGGTGCAGGAACACCTCAGGTACCTCACATCAGGGTTCAGATGCAGGTCTGGGAGTCAGCCTGCCTGGGACCAGTCAGAGCTCTGCTTGCTGCCATTTGTGTGACCTTGACAAAGAAGTCAATGCCTGGGCCTCAGCTTCCTTACCGTTAAAATGGAAAGAAAAAAAGTACCTGTTTCAAAGGCTGCTTACGGGAATGAAATGACACCTATAAAGCCCGGCACACAGTGAACACTTGGTACAAGGGACCTATAAATAATCAGGCATATCCTATGTGTCGGTGGAACCTAAAACCACTATGGCTCCCAGAACAACGCTCTCTTGTGACTGACCCAGATATACAGCAAATTGACATAAAGAAACCAATACTCAGAAAAGACAGACTTGAGAAAAGTTTTACTCTACACAAACCATGGTAATTCTGGACATTAGCAAAGGTGACTGCCATCTCTCACTTCAAACTCTAATGCATGCTGACTCCGACTAAGAGCCCAGAGCTTGATCAGCCATGAATAAATGAACTCTACTGGCCAGGAAGGAGGAGCCCATCTTAGTCACTCAGCCCTCTGCCTCACAGCTGGCCTTGGTGAGCTCACTAGCCAGGTGTCTATCGTCCAGGCAGAGAGAAAGAGAAGCAGTCACTCTGCCCTCTCGCTTTTTAAACTATACCTCATGTCATCATTCCTCCCATGATAGTTGGCCAAAGGACAGATCTGATTCCTCTCGCCAGACTTTATTTCACAATGAAGCACAAAAACATAACGTGTTTACTATCCCACCTTTGTTGTTAAAAACAAAAAATCACTTAAAATTAATACTGCTCCTTTTGAGAAACCAACCTCAACCTCTCTTTGCCTAATTAGACCCAATAAGAGTATAAGAATAAGCATTCAGCTGGGCAAGCCATACTGGAAAACATCCTCAAAGTCTTAAAAATCAAAATGAAGACCAAATCAATCACAGCACTTCACTCAAGTGGCTTTTGTTTCTCCTCCCTAGTGACTGACAGAACTTATGGTAAGTTTAAAATATCCAATATCTCTACAGTTTTGAGGAAGATATTAAGTTTGCATATAGCCTCTAAAAAAATAATTTTGGGGAGCCTGGGTGGCTCAGTGGGTTAAGCATCTGGCACTTGGTTTCAGCTCAGGTCATGATCTCATGGCTTCGTGGTTTGAGCCCTGCTTGAGATTTTCTCTCTCTCTCTCTGCCCCCTCCACCCCCCCAACTCTTGCTGTCTCCGTCTCTCTCAAAATAAATAAATAAGTAAATAAACAAACAAACTTTTTAAAAAATTTATTTATTTTTGAGAGAGAGAGACCGAGAGAGTAAGCTGGGGAGGAGCAGAGACAGAGAGGGAGAGAGAGAATCTGAAGCAGGCTCCACGCTGTTAGCACAGAGCCTGACGTAGGGCTGGAATTCACAAACTGCGAGATCATTACCTGAGCCAAAAACAACAGTCAGACACTGAACCAACAGAGCCACCCAGGTGCCCCTACAAATAAATAAACTTTAAAAAAAAATACTGTGTTTTGCAGCCATGCATTTGAGATTAATAGTA
Source organism: Puma concolor (assembly GCF_028749965.1). Taxonomy (NCBI): domain Eukaryota; kingdom Metazoa; phylum Chordata; class Mammalia; order Carnivora; family Felidae; genus Puma; species Puma concolor. The sequence goes on along the minus strand of NC_141675.1, from coordinate 25,317,533 downwards.
TGATGCTTTTACCAGCTACATCATTCTGGGAGTACACCTCTTCAGAGGAGGCATTTTTCTAGTGGAGTGTAATCCAATAAATTAAAGGGGGGACAGGATGTGATACGGAGTCAGGCGTGGACAGTCACAGGACACTATGAAACTCCTCTCTGGTTGTCTAACACTTTGCCTTACCTGTCAGAGGGCAGAGGCCCTGAGAACGTCATGCAAATTTCAAATATATTCTCCACCCCTCGTCTTCTCACTTTTCCTCCTCCATTCAACATGCAACAGCCTCGTAATGCTAAGCTAACCATTGACCCTCAGAAGACTTACCTATCAGTTTTCTTGATCAGGATGGCCCTGAAGATGTGCTCTAGGGGTGTTTTCTCCCGCTCGTGGGTTGGCTGCACGAAGGGGTGCAGGGCCACTAGTGAGAAGCCTTGCTGATACAGTTCCAGGAGCTGGGCGGGCAGGTCGTGCAGGGAGGCCAGCCTCACTGCTGAGGACCGAGGGAGCTCTGCTGTAGATGGAGAGAGGAGAGGCTCATCAGGGACCCAACAAAACTGCCCGCTCTCCCCCACCCAAGTCCCTCTCCCCTTGCCCTTGCAGAGACCTCCAGGTCACCTCTTGCTAAGAGCGAGTTTATTCCTGTCTTAACTACTGCCTTCAAAGAGAACTTAAAGCAGCAGGTTATTTCCCAACTCCTCTCAAGGCATTGCTGACTGGATGTCTTAAACCTAGAAGTCAGTCTTCTCAGAAGTCACATTGGAAGAGTCATTTCCATCCCCTCCAAAAATAAGAAAAGAAAAGAAAAGAAAAGAAAAGAAAAGAAAAGAAAAGAAAAGAAAAAGAGGAGGAGGAAAAAAATGAAATTGCACGCAAATATAAAATTTCCAGGTGGCGAAAAGCAGTATTAACAAAGTCAGAAGACAAACTGGAACAAATTTCTGTGACACTTAAGACAAAGAGGTAACTTCCTTAATTTGCAAAGAAACTACAGGAAGAAAGAAAGAAAGAAAGAAAGAAAGAAAGAAAGAAAGAAAGAAAGAAAGAGAGAAAGAAAGAAAGAAAGAAAGAAAGAAAGAAAGAAAGAAAGAAAGAGAAAGAAAGAAAGAGAAAGAAAGAAAGAAAGAAAGAAAGAAAGAAAGAAAGAAAGAAAAAGGGAGAAGGGAGGAAGGAAGTTAGGAAGGGAGGGAGGGAGGGAGGGAGGGAGGGAGGGAGGAGGAAAAATATGAATAGGCAATTGCCTAAAATTAGACACAAAAAGCTAGTCAATATTTGAAAAAACACTCACATTAACTCAACATTAGAATTATGAATATCAAAACAAGTATTTTTCACCTACGGAATTATTTTAAGATTTGGATTTAAAACAATTCTTTGAGAAGAACAGGTAAGATTCAAAAATCAAAAGCTGTAAGCATATACACAATTAAAAGTATACACCCCAGCCCGGTCCCCCTTCAGGCTTTCTCCCTAAAGGCAATCAGTATTATCCATTTTTTGTATACACATTAACAATTGCTGAATTCATACACAAGTAAAGTCTATATGTCTCCCTCTCTTTTTATACAAATGGTAGCATAGTGTTACACATTTCATTTTTTATTAATTTTTATCAATTGACAGTATACTTTGCTTAGAAAGCATTCAGTAGTAGCACACAGAATTCTTCTTCATCCTCTTACAGATGAACAGTGTTCCTTTGTATGGTGTACCACAGATTAATCAAACTTTTGCTTTTATAAGTAATGCTGACGAAAATTACGCTCCTACGTAATTTCACATGTGCTCATGTATAATACATCATACCTAGGAATTCCATACCTAGGAATTTGCTAGACCAAAGATAAATGCACTGTAATTTTCTCAGATATTGCCAGATTTCTTCCACAGGGTAACATGGATTTACCACTTCCCCCCACCCAGTGATGTACAAAGGTATTTCTTTTTCCATGCCCTGGCAAATCTCATAGTGAAAAAATGATCCCTGTGGTGGTAATCTGTATTTCTCTCATTATGTAATTTGTATTTTTTTTTTTTATTGAACATGTCATTTTTTTTTTTTTTAATTTTTTTTTTTTTTCAACGTTTATTTATTTTTGGGACAGAGAGAGACAGAGCATGAACGGGGGAGGGGCAGAGAGAGAGGGAGACACAGAATCGGAAACAGGCTCCAGGCTCTGAGCCATCAGCCCAGAGCCCGACGCGGGGCTCGAACTCACGGACCGCGAGATCGTGACCTGGCTGAAGTCGGACGCTTAACCGACTGCGCCACCCAGGCGCCCCGAACATGTCATGTTTTAAATACTGTCTGTGTTGCCTTTTCTGTTAACTATAATCTTTGCCCTAGTTTTCTATTGGGTTATCGGTCCTTTTTTCTATAGGTTTGTAGAAACTCTTTATATATTAGGAGATTTAGTTCTTATTTGTGATATCACTTGCAAATATTGTTCCCAATTTATTGTTCGTTTTTTGACTTTGCATAAAGTGGGTCTTGTCATGAGGAATTTTTTTTTTTTTTTTATGAAGTGGAATTTCTCAATCTTGTCTTCAATGACTTCTGAGTTTTGTATCAGAGCAGAGACATCTGGTATTACAAAACGATTCTCCTGCTACTACATATTTCATTTTTTGGATATGAATCTTTGATCCAGTTTGGAATTTATTCAATATGAATTCAATATTCTACCCCCCCATGTTTATCCATTTTTTCCCATTAGTTTGAGATGCTACCTTTATCATATATTATATTCCTGAATATATTCAAGTTTATGATTGTCCTCTACTTACCTATTTTAACAATTTTAACATTACATTTTAATATCTGGTCAGGCTATTTCCTGAAACTTCTTATCTTCCTATTTAGTTTCTGAATCTTCTTGTCTGTTATTTTTTTTTTTTCTAAATCATCTTTTAAATCAGCTCATCAAACCTTCCTTCCAAAAAAAAAAAAAAAAACAACTCCTAGTGATATTATTTTTGGATCATGTTCAAATTATAGCTTAACTGAGGGAGAATGGATATTTTCATCATATTACAAGTTCCCATCCAAGAACAAGGCATAATTTTTGTTTATTCAAGACTTCTTTGGGGTCCTTCAGGCACTTATTAAAGTTTTCTTCACATAGATATTGTACACTTAACAAGTTTATTTCTACTAATATTGCTATTGGAATAATAGACTTTTTGCTTTTTACTTCTATGTTATCCATTGTGGGCAAGAATGTTGGGGAAACAGGCATGCTCATCATGGTTGATCGGGTAAACTTTTTTGAAGGGGAATATGATGCTTGCCTTCCAACCTAAAAGTACACACACCCTTTGTCCAACAACCCCACTACTGGATACTGCATCTACGGCTGGACTCCTAGATGTTTTTCAGGCTTTATGGACAAAGATACTACAGATATGTTCACATAGCAAAAATGTGGAACCAAGTAGTTCTTCATTGGCGAGCTGGCTAAATAAACACTGGGACACCCAGTGATGAATCCTATGGGCTATTTAACAAGATTAAGGTAAATCTGTTATGTGCTGATGGCAATGTGTCCGAGATAAATTATTAAGTTAAGAGGCAAGGTGTCAAGTGTTTATCCTATGCTAGTGTTGTATAAAAATAGAGAGATAATCTTTTTTAGAATAAAATTTTTTTTCCTGAAAGAAATCACAAAAATATGAATATTGGAGAAAAGGGCTGGAGAATAGAGGGAAGGATGGAAAGGTGGCTTTTACTTTCTTTTGTACTTGCAGTAGGTACTGCTACCATCCATCAGGGTCATTGGGTGGAGGGTTGATAAGACATTTAAAATTTTCTGATTTATATGTAAAAACATTATCTGAAAGTTCTTATGTATTTTTTAAAATAATGTGTTATTTAAAAAAAATTTTTTTTTAACGTTTATTTATTTTTTTGGGACAGAGAGAGACAGAGCATGAACGGGGGAAGGGCAGAGAGAGAGGGAGACACAGAATCAGAAACAGGGTCCAGGCTCTGAGCCATCAGCCCAGAGCCTGACGCGGGGCTCGAACTCACGGACCGCGAGATTGTGACCTGGCTGAAGTCGGACGCTTAACCGACTGCGCCACCCAGGCGCCCCAATAATGTGTTATTTTAAAACACAATCTTTTTTTTTTTTTTTTTTTTAACGTTTATTCATTTTTTTGGGACAGAGAGAGACAGAGCATGAACGGGGGAGGGGCAGAGAGAGAGGGAGACACAGAATCAGAAACAGGCTCCAGGCTCTGAGCCATCAGCCCAGAGCCCGACGCGGGGCTCGAACTCACGGACCGCGAGATCGTGACCTGGCTGAAGTCGGACGCTTAACCGACTGCGCCACCCAGGCGCCCCTTAAAACACAATCTTAAAAACAAATCTAGGGGTACTTAAGAACACTACTTAACATCAGCCACTGTAGCTCTCATTTCCATACATCATGCAAGAAATTTACAGGAAAAAAAATCTATAGCAATGATTCACTCTAAAGCAGTGCCCAGCCTCCTGGAGAAACCCTCATTAATAACAGTGACAAAGCGAAGATTGGCCAGGAAAGCAGAAAAGTATGACATCTTTTCCCTTGAACGGTACATTCTGGACATGCTGCTCGACCAAAGATCTGAAGACAAGTCTGGTAAAGAACGCTGAGCCCCTCCGAACTCCGCGCACAGAAATATGAATTCCACGCACAGAAATCTGTCAAGCAACTTCTTAGACCCAGGCAAGGAGACCCCCACAGTGGATCCCTGCTCTAAAGTGTGCTCCTTGACCCACCAGCAGCAGCACGGAGAAGCACATTAGAAATGGAGACTTTGGGGCCCCACCTCAGACCTGCTGAATCAGAGTCTGAGGGATCTGTACCTTCCCAAGCCCTCCAAGAGACTCTGAGGCTGAGAGCTACTGTCCAGAGGGTTCCTTTGGCCCTCCTCCAACCACTCTCCTCTCCTCTCTGAGGGCAAGGAAACAGTGGACCTAGGGACACGTACCCACCTGTCATCCATAGCCCAACTTCCCACAGCCAAGACCCTGGAATTCTCTGCCCTTAGAGCCCAGGGCCCACTTTGGGGGATTGGACAGGCTTCTCCAATCTGTAGCAAGGGTGGATGGTGCCCCAATGTGTGCATCCGCAAGCCCAAGTGAGGGCAGGGAGACACCCCCACAGCTGCAAAATTTAGGGGGCACCAAAAACTCAGTAAGAAAGATCAATAAAAATTTAATGCAATATGTTACAAAGTGAAAATTCATGCAAGAAGTCTACAACAAAATATCCAAAATTTTAATAAATACAGGATCAGTATTATTGATTTTTTCTTTTGCCTCAAGCTCCAATACGGCTTAGCACCACACTGTTACTGATCTTGTCTTTTTAAAAAATGTTGCCTCTCGGGGTGCCTGGGTGGCTCAGTCGGTTAAGCGTCTGACCTCAGCTCAGGTCATGAACTCGCAGTTCGTGAGTTTGAGCCTCACATCGGGCTCTGTGCTGACGGTCAGAGCCTGGAGCCTGCTTCAGATTCTGGGTCTCCCTCTCTCCCTGCTCCTCCCCCACTCGCACTCTGTCTCTCTCTCTCTCTCTCAAAAATAAATAAACATTAAACAAATTTTTTTAAATAAAAATGTTGCCTCCCTTGCCTCACCCTAGTGCTGGCTCAGGCCCAACATGTCTTGCACTTTTTCTCCTGGGCCCTGCAGATGACAGGAGCAGGTCTGTTATGTAGGGTGTCAAGGGAACAGGGGCAGGTTTCTTCTGCTATCAAGAGATTACAAAGCAACCGAACTGAACGAGCATAACCGTGTGTGGCACAGATGCCTGTGGTTTCGTCTGCAAAACGTAATGGACTTTTGGTAGGAGGGCAGGCCTTTTGGGGTGGGTAACTTCACGACAGCGATCAAACCCCAAAATGCTAGGCAGCACTAAGCTCCCCTCCTCTCTGATAAGAGTGTGTAGGAAGAGCATCTGTGAGTCAACCAGTATGAGACCCTCCCACTCAGCCAGTCTCCACAGTGTGGTGTTTTGTGAACGCGCCAAGTATTTCAAGCTCTTACTGCTGTAATAAAATAAGCCTTTACTAAGATTCTGATAATTTATGTATTTGTTCCCCCTTACGCATCACGCTCTAATAAAAAGAAATAAAAGCAGTCCGTACGTTTGGAAAATTTGGGATTCTAGCTACATTCCTCCCTGGCGATAATCCTGGGCATGTGAACACACGGTTTCCTTGTTTAAAAAATGGAGATAATGACATCGTACAGCGGCTGTAAGAATCAAACGGGATGATGTGTGTGTAACGGATAAAGCTCCAAAGTAGCATTCTCAGTGGTGCTGGCAGTGGTGGGTGGGGAGTTGGTCAGGGATATAGGTCAACTGAGGCTGGTGATGACAGTACAGTGCTGGGCCACTAAATTGTTTCCCATTTCCACCCACACTCCTTACCCTCCAGGCTTGCAAATCAGTGCACTAAAAACATTGGGCGATCAACCACTTTATAGTTAAATGCTTCCTGAATAAAACATAGTATCTTTAAAATTTTTATCTTAAAATCTAAAGATGTATCTCTTGTCAAAACTCAGCAATTTTATGGCTTTAATTTTTGGTATGCATGCTGTCAAAGTAAGTTTAGCTTCATGGTTAAAAAACAAATAAAAATTAATCTCAACAATCTCATCGCAATAAAATAAAACCAGGCTCTTATTGTAAATATGATTAAAGGCCTTAATTTCTTGTTTCTGTTTGAACCTTAACCTTCAGAAAAACCCTAGTTCTTATAAACTGACCAATGCCCCACTATTATTACTAGAAAAATAAAGAAAGGAATGACTTCTCTGTGTGGATGGACATACCAATTGTAGCCTCTTGGTCTCTTTCTCACCCCACCCACCTGGATAACCTCTCCATTATTTTTGTTTTGTGAGATTTGCCTGACTTCGTTTACAAATTATGTAACCTTGGACAAGTCATCTAACTCCCACCCCATCTCCTGGGTCTGTTGTTTATAAAATGAAGACCCTGGAGAGGCAATTCTGAAAGGAACTTCCAGCATTAAAATGCAATGATTTCATTATTTCAGTTTGAAGAGTAACGTACCAGTTCCTAATTAAAAGGTGATACTGGATAATATAATAAATGTCTGCAGTGCAAACCGAAAGAGTTCCCCTAACCTAGAGCCAAAATGGGAATACGGAATACCCACACGTGCGAGTGGGTGGAGAGATGGATAGAGAGGCAAGAAAATAATCTGTTGCCACTATGACCGAATAAAAATCACTGCTGTCTTTGAGGGTCCCAGTCTTCTGCCCATCCCAGGGATTAGAAAGGATTCTGCCTGTTCTGACTGTCCCTGGGAGACATTCAGGGGCATTCCAGGGAAGAGATGCCTGCACAGTCATAGGAGAGAAAAGGGGTATTCTAAGAAGTATGTCTGGGGACAATGGGTTCCCTCTTTCCTAGTGGAGAGCTATAAAGAAAACAGCATCCGTTACCTGAAGTTACTTTGACTTCCTGGGCTTTTATGAGGCCACTCCAGGACTGAACCCATAAGCCACCTCATCATAAATTGAAATTTCTAATTATAATCCTTCATATTCTGAAGATGAGGGGCACTGATGATGCTTTCTTGGCCAATGTTACTCCAGTCTGAGGAAATGCCACTGTTAGGGCCCAATGTCCATCTGAAGATCATACTTTCCTCTCTCTCCACTTTCCAATCTGTCAAGTTCCAAAGTCTTTTTTATCTACTGTGGTCAGTCTGCAAACCTGAGGACCAGGCTGGACGCCCCGGTGCTCCCACTCAGGGAGCCGTGTCTTCATCCCACACAAGGACTTGGATGCCACTGCTGTACAAAGCCCAGTTCTCCAGCTGGCTTCTCCCACTAGCCTGGGTGGGGGCTGGCTCTTATCTCGTGACCTGGTAGAGGGCCTGGGGCAGATCGCAAGGCCAGGGCCCAGATGGACAAACAAACAAGAGACACAGCCATGGGAGGAACAATGGATACGGAAGCCCCCTCTCACCCAGAGGGCAGTATCCTGCCTTTCAGCCTGCTTATTGCCAATGGGAATGTGGGCCCAATGGTGCCAAAACTTCTCATTCTTACCTTCAAGAACTCAGAAATCTTGGTCTTCATAGAAACTCTCCTAATCTTTAGATTTGGCAAGTAATTCTCATTTTATTTCCAAGTCCATATGGCCCAAAGCCAAGGCATGGTAGGTTGCAGACTGGATGGGGCATTTGATAAATGTAGGGGGATAGATGCCCCCTACTCCTTCCTATCCCTGATCATAGCATTGTCAAGGCATGCTGTAAGCCTCGGTCACATACTGAAGAGCTTGTGATTCCGTTCATTCCCACATCATCACTATTTGTATCAGTTTTCGAGGATACACCTGCAGGTATTTGACACAGCCCTCTATTTCCCAATTCTTCTCTCCTCTACACTGATGTAAAGATGAACAAAATGTTTAGAACTATATAATTTTTTGGGAACTATATAATTACATTTTGAATTCCTTGGAAATATTTTTTTTTTCCTCACTCAATTACCAATAACAGGCTTTTGATTAAAAAAAAATATCAAAATATCGAAAGCACTGCCGGAAAGGTATTTTGGGTGGCATGAGAGCCCAAGGTCTTTTAGAATAAGTGTTCTGTTTTCCTTTCAGAAAATAACTCCATATAAATAAATAAACCATTATTCCTGGACTTAAAAAAAAAAAAAAAAAGGGAATGAAAACGGGGGAGGGGGGGGCCTAATCCACAAAACCACACATTTCTTAACACTCCTGGGATGAAGGAGATTTTGTTTTTGCTATGACTATGTTTTGTTTAGCAAAAACATTCCGCAGCCCCACTTATTCCCCGGACACGAAGCCCTGCAGACATCTGCAGAAGAGCCAAAGGGACGGCTTTGCTCCTTCAAACTTTATTGCTGGGAAAGTGCCCGGTTCCAAGGCAAGAACAAAACCACTGGCATACAGCAAGCCACCACTCATTTCTCTCCTCTGTACGGCAGGCAACGGCACGCTGAACTGCAACAGCTTCTATTATTTTGCTCAGCAATCATCTGTGACTTTAACCTAATTATTCAAAGTCCAACTCTGCTTTTCTAATTACATCTGCTAATGGATCTGTCAATACCAGAGAGCGAAACACAAGAGGACCGACACCATCTCCCCCGGGTAATTTCCCTCACAGGTAAAGCTGATAATGACACTGTTCAACCAAATCTCTCCCTCTTTTTTTTTTTTTTTTTTTTTTTTTAAGTTCCTTGAAGGCCGTTATTTTTATAACATCAGTCTGCCTGGGCTTTGCAGTAGATCCAATTTAGCGAAACACTAAAATCAATCATTTTTCAAATGTGGGTTTTTTTTTTTTATTGTATAGGTAAAGAATAGGAATTCAATTTTTTAAAATAATGTGTGCAGCCCGAAGGCTTCTATCTGTGTCATTTCTAAATCTGAAGAATAAGTTACAAATATCGTTTTCAGGCTTTCCAAATTCAGATTTCTGTCATTGTCTTATCACATAAATTCATGTTTCTGAAACTTAAGAAAAAAAAATAAAACATAGCCAGGCTCAGGAGACCACACTACTAAAACACTGTTTATTCTTTTTTTTTTTAATTGAGGTGAAATTCACATAACATAAAATCAACCATTCTAAAATTTTTTTTTTTTTTCAACGTTTATTTTATTTTTGGGACAGAGAGAGACAGAGCACGAATGGGGGAGGGGCAGAGAGAGAGGGAGACATAGAATCGGAAACAGGCTCCAGGCTCTGAGCCATCAGCCCAGAGCCTGACGCGGGGCTCGAACTCACAGACCGCGAGATCGTGACCTGGCTGAAGCCGGACGCTTAACCGACTGCACCACCCAGGCGCCCCTAAAATCAACCATTCTAAAGTGAATAATTCAGTGACGTTTAGTATGTTCGCAATGTTGTACAACCATCACCTCTGCTTCTAAAACATTCTCCTCACCCCAAAAGGGAACCCCATACCCGGTAAGCAGTTCCCTATTCCCCTCTCTGGCAACCACCAATCAGCTTTCATAAAACACAGCTCTTAACACCTTACCTAAATCATGGATAAAGTCAAGGGGAAAATCTCAGTACGACTAAAAGCACTTTTTAAAGCTTATTTAAACCTAGGATTCTACAGGCCAATCATGGAGGAGTTGGCCAAGCAACAAAGGCCTCATCAAATGAGTTCTTAAGTGCATGCCACCAGACCACAAATGACTGTGAAGCATCAGACTGTCAGACTGCTGTGACCACAGGGGTGTGTGCGTGTGTGTCTGTGTGTATGTGTGGGGGTGTGTGTGAAGGGAAGGGTGGAGGGAGAGGGGGAGATCAAGTTGTTATTGGCTTGCTTGTCATTTCAAAGGATCACACGCAGTCACTGGATTACACACATGCAACATCACACTGTAAAAAATTCAGTGTCTAGCACTTTGTAAGGAGAGTGCTGAATAATTCCCATTGACCGTACCCATTAATCAAACCCAAAAGACGGCGTTCCCGCTCATCTCACTGGTCCATTTTGTCAGAGGAGACACAGGCTAAGATTCATCAAGAATGCTTTTCCAGAAACACCAGGCCTCAAGCTGCTTGGACTTCACAGTGGGGTATTCAAATATTAAAAGCAACCAGCTAGAAACTGAAGTTGGAGTATTAATAAAATACATCACACGCTTAAAAATACTTTTTATGGTGAAGGGGAGAAGCAAAGGATCACCGAGTCTTCAGAATTTCTATTCAAACTGGTCCATGCCAAACCCAAGGAGAGCTTAGCATGAGGCGGAAGGGAAGCTACTTGTCAATATTTTATGCCATTTTCCTAATTGAGCACGATATCCTGAGAGCTGACGCTCCGGGTAGTTCTCTTTGATTCTGAGAGTACAATAAACTGATTGCATCCAAGACCAGCCACTAATGAATATGTACAAACAATATGGAAATGAAACTGTTTAGAATGTAAATGGGACCCTATATGGATTTCTATGATAAAGTCTGAAGACTCTGTACAAAAGTAATCAGTACTGAAAATGTAACGCCACTGTGGCCAAGTTCTCAGAGTAGGCACAGCAGAAAAATAATGCATCTTTGCAAGGAGCTGTGGGGACTCTCAGTTTCAACTAAGAAGCGTGATTGCTCTCGTACTTTCTCATTCAGGTGTGCTGAAAGCCAAGAGGCTAAAGCAAAGGGGCACCTTAAATGGGTAGCACACTGAGCCAGCAAACACATTCTGACTCTGGCTCGTCACCCCACACACGGTCTCGCCCATCCAGCTCGTGGGGCAGTCCCATTAGAGCCAGGCGGTCAGTCAGCTCTTTCGGAACAAGAAGGGACATGGTGCTTTTTTCAAGTCTGAAACAGCCGAGGGCCATTTTAATTCCTTCCCTACGTGCACATGATGAAATCCATCAAGAGCAGAATGGCTGAATGAATACACTATGGCTCATCCAATACTATAGACTATTAAGTAGCAATTTTAAAAATGAGTTGGATCCATACCTCTGACCTGGAGGAAAAATCAAGGGTTGATATGACAATGAAAGCAAAGGAAGTATATAAAAATTCCACTTTGCGGAGATGGCCAAATAATGACAGGACAAAGTCTGTAGTTATACACAAGGAGTGACGGGGAATCTTAACCCCAGGCAGAACAAAATGGAAAAAAAAGAAATTTCCCAAAAAGTATGGTGCCCCGAGGGTACGTGCACACTTCAGTTTGGCATTTATGCAGAGCACAAGGGAATACGACTCTTTCTGTTTACCTTGAGTTATTATCACAAGGATCTCAACTCTGTAATAGAGTTTCACACTGGTATATCAATAAACTCTTAGGAGAATTTTTTAAAATTTCCGAATATAGTAATATAAACAATATATAAAACAATGCACTCTGGAAACTGTTGGAAAGCACAAAAATGCCCCATGTGCAGGAATAGTTTCAAGATCTTATGGCAAGAATAAATTCTATCCTCTGTGGGCTTTGTACAACTCCTACCCACAGAGGAAAGCAACTTGTTGGTTCAAAGGCACTACCCCCAGACACACGAGCAAATTCAACTCAGTAGACTCTCCTTGTCCTCGCTGTAGTGGAGACATACCATATGTTCGGTGGCACAGTCACAAAGACATTCGTAAGACTTACAAAAAGCTCCATATATCGGAAATGTATTTTAATAAATAATACTTATGCATATGACATCACGAAAGATTCAACAAAACTCAAATGAGAATGGGGTCAGACAGTTCTCTTACTCTAAAAAAGGCTTCCACACCTGCATTTTCAGCTTTGCATGAACAATTACTGCGTTCATGCGCAAACTCCCAAATTGGTGCATGGAAATAGAAAATTGTACACACAAGTTGAGCAGCCCCGGGCTCCGCTAACCAATTTGCATGCAAAATTGTCATCAGCACTCTCTGGTTTATTTTTTGCCTATGGAAGAGATGGGGGTCTATGATGCCTCAGGAGGCCAATTTTAAGAGGCATTTTGGTTCCCACTATAAAAATGGAGTCCCAAATAGTATCTGAGGTCTATGCACGCATGTGTGTCCCTCCAGCTGCCTTCTCACAGATTCCAGTGGAGGAAGAGAAAAGCTGGAGGGTGAGATCAAGTAGAATAGTTACATGAGAGTAAATGGCCAAGGAAGGTTCTCCAGAATAATAAAACAGAAAAGAAATGTAAGGGGGGGGGGAGTTTTTATTTACATCCAGAAACATGTCGTCTATCAACAACAGTTGGCACAAGAAGGGAAAGATGGATTTTAACCAGGAAGGAGAAAAGATTTTCCCGACTTGCCGGTGAGAATTTATGGAAATGGACCACCAGGAAGTGTGGCCTTTGGGATTGCCAAAGAGGGTGCGATAGGCATCTATTTGCTTAGAAGGCATCTTCAGGTTTTCACTAACATTTCCTCCCACCCCCCCTCCCTCCTGTCTTTCTTCCCTTCACACATCACTGCTGAGCACCTGAAATGTGGTTAGTGTGAACAGAGATGTGCTTTAAGTGTAAAACACACACAATTTCAAAGACTTCACATGAAAAAAAGAGTATAAAATATCTCGATACAAATCTGGTATTGATTACATGTTGAGATGATAATATTTTGAACATACTGAGTTAAATAAAACATACTGAAATTAATTTACCTACTAATTACTAATGAATTTACCTATTTTAATTTTTTCATTTGAAATTTTTACTGGAAAACTTTAAATTACATCCAGGGCCCACATTATATTTCTATGGGGCAGGTCTGTTCTAGAATCTTTTGTTTTAAATTAGACTCATTTTTTTTCAGTCCAAAAAGCATGCTCCCTTCTCCACCTTTATTAAGGTGTCAGTTTAATTCATTACTAAGCATCCTTTAGCTCCAATTATGAGTAAGGTCACTTCTTTTCCCAAAATAAGCCTGTAACACCAAGGAGTGGGGGGAAAGCTGCAACAGTATGTATAGTGTGGGATCAAATGGGTAATCTTCCTTCACGTATACTAAATTTTTTTTCACTAGCTGTCACTATTCCAAGTTGGAGGAAGAAAGCAAAACTTGGTACTGCCTTCCTGTTTGATGTTTTGGTCCCTGAGACCCTTAAATCCCTGCTCTTCGAGAATCTCTAGTAACACAGTCACACTTCCAAAGTGTTTACCTCTCTGGAGCAAGTGGGTTCTCAACATTTTTCTGTTCTTACTCCGTCAGCAGATCGCACGCCCTCCTGAGTCACACCTTTTACCCCATGCAGGAACTCTCAAGCAGGGAATCACTGCTCTGGCCAAACTGGAAATAAGTGCCAGAGGCCCCCAGCCAGCCGGCATCCCAGCTAAGATGATTCGGATCAGAAATCTCAATAGACAGTGGACCCTCCGGTGTGTTTTGCTGAGTCCCTGGCAGTGCTTTGTACTGGACTTTCTGGATGATTTATGTTACATTCCGGAGATGCAAATTCTCCCTCATACCCCTAATAAACTCATTTGTGTGGTCTTAGTGTTTGGACTTAACAGAGCTGTCTCCCTTCCTGTGCTTCCTTGCCTGGTTTCACTGGGGGTAGGGTGGGCGGCTTCGTGATATTCAGAATTCTCATGTATCCCAAGAAGTAGTATTATTTGTTATAACTGCAGTGTAGTTTGTCTTACTTCTAAACGATGCAGATCCTATCAGGCAAATAGAAAACAGAAATCTAGAATTGAATTATAGGGTAGAAAGCTGGTGATGTATCAAATCTGGCTAAGGCAGAAAGATGGATGGTGTGGGGGCCAAGGTTCACTCTCCGGAGCCAAATTACTTGGGTTTATTTTCTATTCGATTATTATTTTTTAAATTGAAGTATAGTTGACACACCATGTTATATCAGTTTCAGGTGTACAACCCAGTGATTTGACAACTCTATGCATTATGCTGTGCTCACCACAAAATGCAGCCATCATCTGTCACCATACTGCTATTACAATAGTATCGACTGCATTCCCTGTGCTGTGCCTTTTATCCCCATGCCTTACTCATTCCATAATGGGAAGCCTGTGTCTCCCTCTCCCCTTTACCCATTTTGCCCATCACCCCACCTTTATTTAAACTCTCAGTGCCACCCCTTAATAGCTTTATGACTTTAGGTGAGCCCTAAGCCCTGATGGGCCTCAGTTTTGGCTATATCATACAAAAGTGATGTTAACCACGCCGGCCGGCATGAGGATTAAGTGAGCTAATGCAGACAGCGCAGTAGAACTGGACCTGGAACCTTTAACTCTTTTGTATATGGGAACCACTAAGATCATTATTGTCAATATTATAATAACCCTAATCATCTCCCAACTTGTCACCGAGCATGACAGGTCTTCATGTCCGCAAGTGGATCCTTATGTCTGAAACCATTCCAGCTGTACATCAATATTATTTAGTTTTCACATATGACTTTAATTTCTCAGCCTAAGCCACAGACCCACATATTTTTTTCCCTGAAACCCTCTTTTAAATGCTGGTTTAAACTTCTATTTCTTTCTTTTTTTTTTTAATTTTTGTTTTTTAATGTTTATTCATTTCCTCAGAGAGAGAGAGATAGCATGCAAGCAGGGGCGGGGCAGAGAGAGAGAGGGAGACACAGAATCCGAAGCAGGCTCCAGGCTCTGAGCTGTCAGCATAGAGCCCGACACGGGGCTTGAACCCACATGCTGTGAGATCATGACCTGAGCCGAAGTCAGATGCTCAACCAACTGAGCCACCCAGGCGCCCCTAACTTCTACTGATTTCTTAATGTGAACCCCAGATGGGTCTAGAACATCAGGACTCAGAAAAGAAAGTGAGGCGAAAAGCATGTTGAGGGGTTCCTACCTCTGTGATTTGCACCAGACGCTACCACAGACTTCCGTGGTATCGCAGATTGAGGAAGGGGGAAGGGCCCACGCTGCGATAGGACTGGAAAGTCTAGGGAGCCAGTTCTAGAAAACGGCACCATCCGTAAAAGTAACGAGGAACCAGAGGAAGGACAGCAGGAGGTCCCAGTGAGATACATAAACCACACTCCAAAAAGAGCAACAGAATAAAAGAGAGGATCGAGAAAAGAGGTGGAACCATGGTGAGAACACATTTAGAGCCTTTAACACACAGCGCACCAGGAAAAGGCAGATGACAGACGAGGGGATGGCCAAGAGGAAGGCATCCAGCAGGAGATGGGACAGGAATATGTCACCACTGCCCTGACCACTCTCCGTGTCTGTCTTGAATCCATCCCAAATTTGTGAAGTTAAATGTGCAAAGAGAAAATATTTCTTGAAGGAGGCATTAAGCCAGGGGTAATTCTAGTCCTGTACTTCCCTTCCTCACCCACACGTCCTAAATTCCTCTACTATTCGCCACCGGCAAGGACTCCTACCCTAAATTCTCCTCCCACTTCAGGCCTGCTCTGCCAGCAGCTCCACTTGGAAGCATTTCAGGCGTAACATTTAAAGTGAAAAAAAACAAAAAAAACAAAAAAAACATTTTATTTTAAAGCCCAGAAGTTGTCCTCAGCTACCACAGAGAAAGGGGAGGCTGCACAGATAGTGTCTGTCCACCCCCGATCACACGCGGGTGGCGGCCTCAGGGAGGGTTGGGTGAGAGCTGGAAATGGAAAGTGAGAAATGTAACTGGAAGCAGGCTGTGGGGGGTCAGCGGCCACCTGACAGCTTATCTGCCTGTTCTTCCCCCACTGTCCTCCTCTTCCCATGTAGTGTTCTAGACTTCAAATACTGCTTTTGAATTGCTTTTCTGAGAATCATGGTTTCAGAGGGTTTTACAACTGAAAGAGCCCTTAAAGACGAGATAAGAGAAGTATTACAGAAGTACTAATGATGATAGCGACAGCTCACTTCCCCTGAACATAAGCTCTACATAAGACATTGTTTTATGCGTGTTACACACTTCCTCATTTAATCCTCGAACCACCTCTCTATAAGCTCCTTTTCAAGGATGAGGAAAACTCTTGATCAGAGAGGTTGAGTACTTTCCCGAGGTTGCCCAGCCAGTAAGTGGTGAACCCAAGACACAAATCCAATCATTCAGAACCTATGCCCTTAACTATGAAGTCTTCCTAATTACCTAAACTAGTCCATTCATTTTCATCGATTGTAAAGTGATGTCCACAGGAATTAAACAATTGTCTACAGGCATATAGTTAGCGGCAGAATCAGGACTATAAAAGACTCCTGGACTCTCAATCCAGTGCTCTTTTACCATACCACAAAACTATAATGAGTGCGGGAGGATCAGAACAAAATAACTCCTCAAAACCAAAACACGCTCTCTGTTTCTGTACAACTGCGTGCCCCCCTGGCAGTCCTTCCTAAGATCAGTCAACTCCTTGGATCAGTGTTTTCCTTGAAATGATTACCCGTAGGTAAACGAAGCCTTTCTTCAAAATGTAATGTTTATTTCTTCCATAAATTTCATAGTGTATTTTCTTGATTGGAAAAAAAAAAATACAGCCAAGAGTGTGTACAGCATGTTTACTGCCACAGAAGTCTATAATGGGAAAACCAGAGAAATAAAGATAGCTACGCAGTGATTATAAATAACCATCGTAAATCAGACTCGCTTAATTTCAGGGTATGACACGAGAAAATAAACAAAGCAAATGTTTAAAAGCAAATCCAATTTTCAAATTTAAATGTTAATAGTGATATTCAAAGACACTGATAAAGTGGGGGCCAATGTATTTCAGTTGGACAAATGCAAATAACTTGTTATCAACCTTCTCCACATCACTGGACTTCCTGCCCACAGTGCAGAGGTGGGGGACAGAGGACAAAAGTCAAAGCCAGATTAAAACGGTGTCGTGGCAGACCTCTACAATACCTGGTGTGCATTTCCCCTAGTTGGGTGGGTGGGGGGGGGGGGCGTGGGGTGCCGCCATAACAAAGCTTCCTCGTTCACCTCTGTTCTCCTAATGGTAATCATTTTTAATGCTTTTCTAGAATCCCATGTTCGCACATCTCACAGGCACAAGATTTGATAGGAATTGCCTGACTGCCCTACAACTGTCTTACCAATCCATGGAGTGAGACCATGCCTATTTCCCCAGAGTACCAATCTGGTTGGTGAAAAATGACACTGTTGCTTTATTCTAAGTTTCTATAATTAGTAATAAGGTGAGAATATTTTTATACATGATACGTACAAATGTAATTATTTATTTCTTACTCTTCAGCTGAGATCCCATTTGCCCATTTTTCCATAATGCAGCTTATCTTTTTTCTTACTGATCTGTATACAATTTTCTATTAGATGGGTATGAGTCCTTAGTCTGTTACGTGCATTGCGATTTTGTTTTTCTTTCACTGCAGTAGTGGCCCCTTATCTGCGGGGGATACTTTCCAAAACCCCCAGTGGATGTGTGAAACCATGGAGAGTACCAAACCCTAGCTATACTATGTTTTTCCTGTACATACATACATATGATGAAGTTTAATTTATAAATTCAGCACAATAAGAGAGTCACAACAATACCTAATAATAAAATAGAACAATTATAACAATCTACTATAGTAAAAGTTGTATGCATATGGTCTCTCTCTCAAAATATCTTATCATACTGTATCTGCCCTTCTCCTTCCTGTGATGATGGGAGATGATAAAGTGGCTTCATGATGAGATGGGGTGAGAGGCATGGCATAGGCACTGCGATGTAATGTTAGGCTGCTACTGACCTTCTAACGATACATCAGAAGAAGGATCATCTCTGCTGGATTGCAGGTGACTTTGAGCAAACCATGGATAAGGAGGATTACTGTCCATTAAAGTTGTAAAGCTGTATGTTTGTCAACACTTCCCAAATTTTTAAGGCCTTTGGGTTCCACGGCATATTTAGAAAGGAGTGCACTTTACATTTACATTGATCTTTACATTGAAAACCCTTTCAAAAAAATTTTTTTAAAAGACAAAAATGGAAAGAAAAAAAGAGAAAACTTCTATAATTAAAAATGGTATCAGTGACTCCTAAGATAAGCAGATGCTCTGAACTAGGTTTCCAACTATGATGGCAGGCCTCTAGAACACTCCTGGTGAGCTGGTTGTACATGTGTGCTGAGGTCCAGGAACACAATATTTGTCTGAGCAGGGCCAAGAGCCCCATAAGAGAATGAACTAAATATCCAGGACACCCTTCCTCTGAGGCTACTGAGATATCTTACTTTTCCCCCCATTCTATTCTAATTTAGATCAAATTTAGGTTATGTTCATGCCTAATATATTGCTTCCTTTTTTTTTTTAATGCTTATTTATTTTTGAGAGAGAAAGAGGGAGACACAGAATCCAAAGCAGGCTCCAGGCTCCAAGCTGTGAGCACAGAGCCCGATGTGGGGCTCAAATTCATGAACTGTGAGATCATGACCTGAGTCGAAGTTAGACGCCCAACTGACTGAGCCACCCAGGCATACCTAATATATTATTTCTTGACAATTCAGAAACCATACTGTTGGGAATTTAGAGCTTGAAGGGACACTCATTTTATGAGATGGGGAACCGAAGCTTCTCCCCTGCTGGACCCACACTATTTGGGTACTGCTGGAGAGAATCACAATACAGAGGCACACAGTCTCCAAAATCAGCAGGGCCAGCACTGTGTAACCTCTGTGACCCCCTCTCCTAACTAGCCCAGGAGGAATTACAAGCCTGAACAACATCTCATCCATTCCATGACACCACCACCATTTCCTTCCAGATAATTCCATGTGCCCAACTCTCCTAAGTCTCTATCTCCTGAGCTCCAGACCCACATCTGCAGCTGGTTCAGAAAAATCTCCATCTGCAAATCCCACAGGCAATTGGAACTCAACATGTTTGGAACAAAAGCCTGCCATCTTTCCAACACTTGCCCTGCCTCCTGCATTTTGTCATGGCCCATAGCATCACATCCAAGAGCGGCCAAACTCAAACCTTGGGCAACAACAGATACCTCCCTCTCCCTCATTCCTCTCTACATCCAACTGGCTGCTGCATCTTGTCAAGTCTCTTCCTTGGGACTCTCCTTTCTAAGCCTCCTTCCTTTCCATGGCCACCCTCTCAGCCTCCTATGGCTTCCTGATTACCATGCCTGCCTCCCAGCTACACACTGTCTACACCAACAGCCCAGTGGTCTGGCTAAAACACAAGGCTCGCACACCTTCCCCCTTCCAAAAACCCAGGGCCCATCATCTGGCTCCGTGGTTCTCACAGGGGATGGTATTGCCTCAGGAAACATTTTGGAAATTCAAAGGGGGCACTATTAGTTACTACTGTGACTGGGAGGTCACTACCGCCGGTGAAGGCCGGGCAAGCAAGACACCTACAAGGCACAGAGCAGCCCCGCAAAGAATTGTCCTGATTCCTACACAATTTTTGAAACTCCAACATGACATGCTTTGTAGGTGGAAAGACTGTCTATAATTATCTGAGCCTAGAATTTCAATTTGCTTTTGATATGAATGAAAATAATATTGCTAGAATGTACTCATGTAATCAAGAGATCAACTGCCAGAAAACGATTTCTCAATACTATTGCTGAGCACCTCTGTATCAGGGCCGCCTGGGGGTAGGGTAGAGCAGGTCTGCTTAAAATGGATATCCCCAGGCTATGTCCCAGATCTACAAAATCAGATCTGCAGGGGAACCACCAGGGCCATTTACTTCTTTAGCTCATTCAAGTTTGAGGTGGATTGTGAGAGAGGCTGTTGGGAGCCATGTTCTGAAAAAGACTGTTAGGCTGAGCTCACCATGAAATAGTTCCCAACTGATTAGTAATGCCTGCATGGTGGCAGGAACGGAGGAATACCGGGTCCTGACCTCTCCTTCTTCCCCTCCTGCTCCTTCCCTGTCTGCTTAGAAAATCTCTACTCATGGGGAGCCTGGTGGCTCAGTCAGTTAAGCACCTGACTCTCGATTTTGGTTCAGGTCATGATCTCAGGGTTGTGAGACTGAACCCCACATTGGGCTCATCGTGGAGCCTGCTTGGGATTCTTTGTCTCTCTTTCTCTCGCTTTCTCTCTCTCTCTCAAAAATAAATAAATAAACATTAAAAAAAAAAAAGTCCCTACTCATCCTCCACAACGCTTTCTAGAAGAGGCCTGCCGAAGGCCTCCCTCCATATCTGAAGGCACCATCTAGCACTCTCGTTAATGTAACAGTTTACTGGTGCGTCTCTCCTGGGCAGGCAGGGACTTCGTCTTGCTCGTTTTGTTCTCCTCACAACTGGCCTCCTCTTTGCCTGGCTAATTATCAGAATTCAGTAACTACTTCGCAAATGAATAAATGATTGAAAAAAAAAAAAGGACAGAGTAACTACACAGTTACTGGGAAGGACAAGACCACAAAACCGTCTCTTCCTCTACACCTTGTAGTTCCCATCAGGATCCCTGGCTCCTCTGAAGAAGAAGAAGACTGGCAGCCAGCAAAGCCTCCCACTCTAACCCCAGACTTTGCGCGCCGTGACGGGAGCCTCCAGGCCATCAAGCCTTCCCGCGCACGTACTTGGGCACCGGGGATTAGCGAACAGCTGCAGAAACAGCCGAACGGAACCATCCCAGTTTGCTTTGGTGGCGTGCGTTTGTGAGAAAAGCTTGCTCTGTGGTGATTCTCTTTAACTACCACTTGGAGGACGGATGTTATTTTTAGGGGCTGGGGGACACCAAAGAGGCTTATTTGGCAAATGAACGCAATTTGTCCGCCTGAGCTTTGCGTGTGTATGTTAAAATCCTCACATCACACTCCTAGCCTGCAGTTCTCAAATCCACTGAGAAGAGTCTCCATAAACAGGTTGGGAGCAGGGGAACAAAAACCCCAGGATGACAAGCGTGCAAATTAACCCTGGAACCAGACGAAGAACCAGTGTTGACAGACAGAGAGCAATGAAGCTGGCTGCATGTAAGGATTAGGGAAATTCTGAATAAGAGAACATTCTGCAACAAAAGTTTTATTAGCAGAAGACATTAACACCAGTCATTTATGGTCCCCAAAGCCCAGTATATTATCATCAGGGAAGGAGGTATCCGCTGTGTTCAAAGGGCCAGAGGCACTGAAAATTCAGGACCCAGAGATGTACACTCCTCTGAGCTCACTCCTCCAGCTCTCAGATAATCAACTAATAGAGACAAAATAATCTAATCATGAAGTAATAAATGCACATGGCAAAAACACAACGGATATACTACTCAACAGAATTATACATCAGCTGTTCTGTCAAGATGATAATGAAACATCAGACAATCTGTGAGAATAACATGCCAAGGAGGAGAAATACAAATTGGGCTCCTCCATTCCTCATGGAAATTAGAAGATTCTAAACTAATCAATTAGCTCAACATCCCCCACTACCTCCACCCCATCTCTGCATTATCATTGCTCTTCATGAAATTTCCTGGGAATCCACTTACTATTCTGTGATCGCAGATATCAAATGAAAATCAAGTTCTCTGCTGAACACAAGAGAAACTTTACATTGTAATGGAAGATGAACTGATTAAGGGCACTTAATCTTTGAACAGCTAATTCTTAAAACCTCGAAGCAGAGTGGGTGAAATGACAGGAAGGAGAAATGCAGCTTAGTTTTGATCACACAGAAAAAATGGATTCTGGCACTCAGCGGGCTGCCTTATTAACAAGTACAGTAGCTGGGGCTGTTCTTTCTCAAATAATGCTCAGCAAGTTAGAATGAAGACCCAATCTTTGGAGAACCAAGGTAGAAATAATACCTTTTCTTTCAGGAAATAAGTTGCTCAGGGCTTTGGGAGTACCCTAAAAGATGCAAGGTAGCTCAAAGAGAAGAATGGTTTATCTTTCTAAGGCAAGTTTCATCTTACCCAACTTCTTGCACATTGGAAAGGGATTACAAACTCAGGTGTATTTGGAATACAGTTATTATTAAAAAAAAAAAAAAAAACAACCAGTAAACACCATCTATTGAACAAACTCAGAAAAAAGGGTCTCAGAATGGCTTTTCACGGAAGAAATTGTTGAGGACTCCCTAAGAGGTTTGTTTACGTGGGTTATATCTATTGATATTTATTTTACTGGAAAACTTAAAACTAAGACATTTTTATTTTATTATTTTCTTAATGTTTATTTATTTTTTGAGAGAGAGAGAAAGAGAGAGAATGAATGAGCAGAGAAGGGGCAGAGAGAGAGGGAAACACAGAATCTGAAGCAGGCTCCAGGCTCTGAGCTGTCAGCACAGAGCCCGATGCGGGGCTCGAACTCACGGACCGCGAAATCATGACCTGAGCCGAAGTTGGAGGCTTAGCTGAACGAGCTACCCCAGGCGCCCCCAAACTAAGACATTTTTAAAACCAGTATATCCAAGCACACATAATTAGTGATACATCATACATCACGTAGCCTCTGGAAAACTCCATTGTGCGCTTGTGAGAGAATAAGACTGAAAAAAAGCAAAAAAAAAAAAAAAATCTTAATATTACTTTGAAAAGAGTTTTGCCCTTAGGAGCTCCCCGGGGTCCGCAGACCACACTCTGAGAACTGCCACAGTCATGTCTGGCTGACACAGAGATGTCGACTGTTTCAAGCACCACTTCCCTCATAAAAACAAAACACTCTATGTGTATTATGAGTCAATAAAAAGTTTACAAATTGGCAGATGCCAGCTCTATAAGAACTTCGACAAGTACGTGTGAAACTTTCTGGGAGAATGACAGGAAAACTAGCTCTTTAATCTTTTACAGTTCACCACATTTGTTTTATGGTCTCCACTAGTACACATGACTTACTGCTTCTACCCAGGGTTATGCCATGTCTCCACCAAGGGACGGGCCTGTCTGGTTCAACTCAGTCCGTTCAACAAACACTGTGTGCAGGTCAGCCACTCCCTCCCAGGGGCAGTGTAGCTTAGTGGTTAGGAAAGCAGATGTGGAGGGAGACTCCCTGGGCTCAGACCCTGGCTTTGGCCACTTGCTGAAAGGCATCAGGTGAGTCATTTAAATCTCTTCGTGCCTCTGTTTCCCCAAGCATAAAAAAGGACAATAGGGGCGCCTGGGTGGCTCAGTCAGTCAGGTCATGATCTCAGAGTTCGTGGGTTCAAGCCCCAGGCTGGGCTCTGTGCTGACAGCTCAGAGCCTGAAGCCTGCTTTGGATTCTCTGTCTCCCCCGTCTCTCTGCCCCTCTCCACCTGTTCTCTCCCTCCTCCCTCTCTCTCTCTAAACAAAATAAACTTAAAAATAAATAAATAATTTTTTTTTTTTAAAAAGGGGGGGACAAAAACTGTATTTGCCTGGTAGAATCCTTACAGAAACCGAAAGAGTTAGATGCCTAAGACAGAGTAAATGCCCAATAAATACCAGTTATTATTATACCTTCTTTTATAATACACAAGGTGCCTCAGAAGTCTCAGGGCAGTTTTAAGCTCAAAGTTCAGAAGTAGAAGCTTTATAAACTTACAAAAAAAAAAAAAAAAAAAAAGCCCAGAAAAATAAAAATGTCACCCATTATTTAATTCTATGAATTTAAAATCAGATTTTACTTTTTTGTTTCAGTCCTTCTGATTGAAAATGGTAAACGCTGCCTGAAACAAAAATTAAACTACTAATTTCATGGTGGGTTGAAATGTGCAGAATAAGATGAACACATAAATAATTCTTACAAAAAGAAGTTTTTTATCATTAAAACTTAATTCATTGGACATTTTTTGAGCGCCTACCATGTACCAGGCTTGTACTAGGTGCCAGGAAGGGAAAAAAAGCAGCCTGACAAGGTGCCTGGCCAATAGGGGCTTACACAGTCTAGTGGAGGCAGGAGGCATGGAAATAGATCGATACAGCATGCATTCTACTGTATTAATTAATACAGCATCCTGCTGAATTATTCAAGTCCAGTCATGTTAGGGTGCCGGGGCCTCAGGTCCTTAGCCCAGGCCAAGGCACAGGGAAGGAAGAAAGTACTGTCCTTGCTGACATTTGGAAATCATTTTCCCTACCAGTGAAGTGAATTTTTCCTTTCGCTTGTCATTGATTCTGTTCATCCACAAGAAGCCCATCTATCAGCTTTCCTATTGCACCAGCTCTTCAATACAGATCTTTATTGAGCTTTTCCGTCTTTGTAAATCGTAAATTGTCCTTTCAACATCCATAATGACAAGCATTTCGACCCATACATTCTATTTACATATCATAGTAACAGCCTCTTATTTAGATGTCAGATTCCAGTAACTAAAAACTCAGATGCATACACAACAAACTAAAAGCATAAAGACGCCAAAATAATTCTCAAAACCACAGCTAATTTCCATAAACTTTAGTTTCCTTTGGAGAGTGTCTAAGGCCAGAGTTACTCTTATTTTATACAAAGGTATAGTGAGTTTGTTCACGTTTTTTTAAAGCACATTGGAAATACAAAAATCTGATGAAACACTGAAAATATAATGCTCAGTTTCATAAATTCTCTAAAGTTACCAACCAGGACTTCTACCAAATGAAGTAAGTCTTCACGAACCAGAAAAGTCTAAGAAATGTCCACAAAGTATTTCAGCCATCTAAACTCTTACAGGAAGAGCCTTATTCTTATGAAAGACTGATTTCATTTTCCCATATGTCAAAAGAGTGAAAATTAAAAATCAAACTTAAATCTATACTCAGAATTCTCCTAAAAATTTTCTTAAAAACTCTAGTCCATGCCCAGAATTCCCTTGCCTGAGTAGCTATCCATTATCTCTATAATGACTTTGTTAGACAAAGGACGAAGAGTGAGCACATTACCATAGGAATGTTGGCCATTGTTTGTTTAAATGCTGGAGAAAAGTAAGCTCTAAGATTTATAGCTAATAGGTTTTGAAAGAGGTTTAACTTTTTTTTTTTGTTACTGCAACTTTTAGTTGTTTGTCAAACAAAGAAACAAATTCAATGTGATTCTTTTCTTCTCAGATAACCAAAGCCAAGATATTTTTGAGAATGTGAACTTTCCAAATGATTGGTTCATTTCAATACTGTATGTGGACATGGCTTTGGTCTGAATGTTTATTAGTTTTAGAGATGATCCGGGTATCACACATGAAATATTATACACAACCAGATAATGCAGTATGTAATACATACGTTGCGGAGAAAGTAAATTATGTGGATTCTTCTGGCCCTGCAAAACACCAAAATCGTCTCGATTTCTCTTTTTCCAATGTGATTTTTATCTAATGAGTGTTGTTTTGATATCCGTACATTTACTGGAGGCTGGGAGGATAAGTTGCATGCAGCTTTTTTTTTTTTTAACCATATTTGGTTTTCACTTGAGGAACAAATTCCTCTTCATTTTTTCTTCCCCCAAGGCCCATTAAGTTTATAAATCAACTCACAGCCCAGAGGGAAGACTTCAGGAGGCACAGGTGGACACTTCATCTGAATTTGCTGAGCCCACTTTTGTCTGAACAGCCCTCATCCTCTCTGGATCACATCTGGGCAAGCGACGTGCGGCAGGAAATAGAATAATCGGATCAGTGATGTCAACCACCAACACCACTGGCCAAGATCAAAACCTCACATTTCAATCAGAGGTTGGGTGGGGATTACATTTTTTTTAACTGAAATTTTCTTCCCAGTTTTCTCCTTTTTTGGCTTCGGTGAAAGTATATCAAAGGCCTGTTACACAAATAACAAATGTGAAAGACATATGAGCAGACCATCTCTTAAGCCTCCTTTTCCAAGCCAAAATGCAGGAGGTACAGTCTAAAGCCAGAAAGAATATTTAAAATCAGGAGGTTTCAGAACATCTGAGACATGTGGCCTCTGCAGCTGTGACCTTGGTCCACTCCCTCCCACCCACTCACCCCAGAATTTCTTATCCTTTGTAAGGCAGCCCCTACTCTAGAATAGCCAGACTTCTCAGACAAAATGCCAGACAAAGCAGGCTTGGCCCCAGTATAAATTGGAGAAGTCTAAGAACACACTAGTCAGTCATTTGGAAAGGGATCTGAAAAGGCCCATGGAGGCCTTTCAGGCAGCCCGGTAAAGCGACAACACAGGCCAGTGCAAGCATACGTTGGATCGAGTCAAATGTCTCTGATCCAATGGCAAAACCACAACATAGATCCCATTAGGCAACGTTTAGGCAGAAGCTGATGAACTGAACCAAGTTTTCCTTTGACCATTTTTGATGAGGATTAGGCTCTGCCATGATAACTTACTTGGGTGATTTCAATATAGACATTACAGTAAGGTTCAATGAAAAAAAACCTCTTATAATAAGGAGAGACCATCTCCTCAAATAGACTCTAAGGTGATACCTTTGACACACACATTTCTGTAAATCTCTCGCATGAATTATCACAAATAAACAAACCTTAAAATACTCCCTATATTCCCATTTTTAATTAAAAATATATACACCATACACACACAGAAATAAATACACACACATATATGTATGCATTTTTCACCAGGCAACCCAAGCTATGTACTGGGGTTTGTCTGTAATAATCTAATACACTGTAACCCAATGGCCAGGCTGCAGACAATAGCAGGTGCTTCAAGAGAAAGAATAGAGAGAACGCTTTCAACCAATTATAGAATTACACAATGTGACCATGTTTACATTATAGAAGGGAGGCAGACCCAATTACCTAGCTACTTCAAATTAATAACCCCATTTACCTCAATTATCTGGCAGGCAGGCTCTAAATAATCTGAGCAATTACCTCAATTCACTCAGATGGTATAGACTTGGCCTGGGAGTCCAGAATAATTTTTCCTTCCAGAACACCTCCACCATCAGCAAATATCAAAATGCACAACAGCAAATTCACATCGGCTTCTTCTTCTGTGAGCATAATAAGCAAATTCTCTCCATTGTCTGCCACATTAAAATTTGTATACTCTAAATAACACAGGTTTGAAGTGTTTTTGTTTTTTTCTGACAAAATCTCAGAGGACCATACGATTTTAGAGCTAGAAAGTACCCAGTCTAAAAGCCATTTACTGGAAGCAGTCTAACCGAAAACCTGGCTACTGACTCAGAGCAGTTACATGAAGGAGCTCCAAAGCCCAAATGGTTGGGTTCAAATTTTGGCTCTCCCAATTCATAGCTGCCAGGTGACCTTGGTAAGTATTCATTTCTCTGAGCCTGAGAGTTTTCATCTGTACAAAGGTAGTAATGATGGCTCCTACCTTATATACTTGGTATAAAACTAAATGAGATAATGCATGAAATGTACTTTGCAAGTTCTTGGCATGCACTATCATTTTTAAGCACTTAATATTATTATTGCTAGAATATCACTGTGTTTAATGAGCTCAAAAAGATATGTCCCCCTTCTAATCCCCAGGACCTGCATATAGTACCTTATATGGTGAGATGTGATTAAGTTAAGATCCTGAGAAAAGGAGTTTATCTAAGTGGACCCTAAATGCAATCACATATGTGTTTATGAGAGAGACGCAGAGGGAGTTTGGAGACAGACACACAGAACATAGCACAGACACACAGAGCAGAAGCAGTGTGAAGACAGAGCACAGGGAGCTGCAGTTCCAAACTAAGCAATGCTGATAACTGCCAGAAACTGAAGAGGGAAGACACAGATCTCCCCCTAGAGACTCCAGAGGGAGTGTGGCCCCGTCCCCTTGATTTCAGACTCCTGGCCTCTGGAACTGTGAGAGAATACATTTCTGCTGCTTTAAGTTACCATGTTCAGGGGCGTTTGTTACAGCAGCCCTAGTAACTAATATCCCACCCAAACGGATATGGCTCCACCTTAAAACTGTGTCTTGATAATGTTAACAATGACCATGACTAGGTAAGGGTGCCCAGAAGTGGGAAATGGCCAAGGGCTGGTGTTAGGGGTTGTGCTTGACAAAAACAGAGAAGCAGGAAAACTTGGGAGATAAAAAATAAACAGGTTTGGTTGGAGGACAGGGTTTAGGGAAACAAACGCATTAAGCCTGAGGCTGGAGGTTCATCCTGTAAATGGGTCTCATCCACCAGTAATAGTAATCCAAAATGTCAGTGGATTGAGGGGCGCCTGTGTGACTCAGTCGGTTAAGCGTCCGACTTTGGCTCAGGTCATGATCTTGTGGTCTGTGAGTTTGAGCCCCACATTGGGCTCTGTGCTGACAGCTCAGAGCCTGGAGCCTGTTTCAGATTCTGTGTCTCCCTTTCTTTCTCCTCCCCCACTCATGCTCTCTCTCTTCTCAAAAATAAATAAACGTTAAAAAAATTTTTCTTATAAAAAATAAAATGTCAGGGGCGCCTGGGTGGCGCAGTTGGTTAAGCGTCCGACTTCAGCCAGGTCACGATCTCGCGGTCCGTGAGTTCGAGCCCTGCGTCAGGCTCTGGGCTGATGGCTCAGAGCCTGGAGCCTGTTTCCGATTCTGTGTCTCCCTCTCTCTCTGCCCCTCCCCTGTTCATGCTCTGTCTCTCTCTGTCCCAAAAATAAATAAACGTTGAAAAAAAAAAATGTCAGTGAATACTTAGTTTTTGGTATTTATTTATTTATTTATTTATTTATTTATTTATTTATTTAGAGACAAGCGAGCGACCAGGGGAGGAGCAGAGAGAGGGAGACAGAATCCCAAGCAGGCTCGGCAGCATCAGCACAGCCTGACATGGGGCTCAACTCAACTCTTGAACCGTGAGATCATGACCTGAACCGAGATCAAGAGTCAGACACTTAACCGACTGAGCCACCTGGGCACCCCTAAATCATCTGTTTTTTTTTTTTTTTAATTTTTTTTTTTCAACGTTTATTTATTTTTGGGACAGAGAGAGACAGAGCATGAACGGGGGAGGGGCAGAGAGAGAGGGAGACACAGAATCGGAAACAGGCTCCAGGCTCTGAGCCATCAGCCCAGAGCCTGACGCGGGGCTCGAACTCACGGACCGCGAGATCGTGACCTGGCTGAAGTCGGACGCTTAACCGACTGCGCCACCCAGGCGCCCCTAAATCATCTGTTTTTAAACGACATCCTTAGCCATTCAGCACCTTATGTTTTTTTCTTTGTATTTTCACATCTTCTTGAATCTGTGGGTAGCTAGCTCTCATAAGTTTGGGGAAAATTCTTAGCCATCTTCTCTTCAAATATTGCTTCTGTCCCATCCTCTCCCTGTTGCCTTCTGAGAATCCAATTATACGTATAGTAGACCTTTCATGGTATCCTACTTCCCTTATGTTCTATTTTGTATGTTCCACTTTTCCTTTTCTGTGCTTCAGTTTGGAAAATTCCCATTAACCTTCCTTCCATTCACTCTTCTTTGTCCTCTTCTATGTAGGCTCTTTCCACTGAGTTCTTATTTCAGGTATTTTCCCACTAGTAGAATGCCCACTTGAGTCTTTGTAGATTCCAATTCTCTGTTGAAATTTTCCATCTTTTCACCTATTTTCCCCATTCAAAAATTTTCTCGAACATATGAATCACAGTTATTAAAATTGTTTTTGCTAAATCTAACTGGCAAATTCTGGATCGCCTGTGAGTCTGTTTACATTTTCTGTTTCTCTCGTTTTTCTGGGTGGCATTCCCAAAAAATTGGCATTCCCAATAATTTTTTAGTGATACTAGACACCACTAAAACTATAAAACAACTGAAGAGACTTCTGATGAAGTTGCCCTCCTCAGGAGATGGCTCTCTCTTCTGTTGGCAAATGGAGCTGGGGTGGAGGAGGAGGTTGAACACCTGAGCCAATGAGGGACGGGAACGGCACCAAACTTTCCCCGGTTTGCTCCTGTTCCCAGGACGTGGCCCACCAAGGCTTTCAACTGAGAGCCTGGTATGTTCACTCTCCCAACTTCCCAAAGGAGGTTTTGAATGCTTTTCTTTATCTTCTTAGCACCATGACTGCTCAACGTCCCTTCTGCCATTCAGAAGCTTTCTTTTCATACTATTTTATTTTATGTTATTTAAATACTTTTTTTAAACTTTATTTTGAGAAAAAGAGAGAGAGAGCGCGTGGGGGAGGGGCAGGGAGGAGAGAGGAGAGAGAGAGGAAATCAAGAGTGGGACACTTAACTGACTGAACCACCCAGGTGCCCCTATTTTATCTGAGAGAGAGAGAGCACACACACGAGCAGGGGAGGGGCAGAGAGGGAGAGAAAGAATGTCAGGCAGGCTCCACACTCAATGCAGAGCCCAACATAGGGCTCAATCATATGACCCTGAGATCATGACTTGAGCCAAAATCAAGAGTCAGAGGCTCAACTGACTGAGCCATCCAGGTGCCCCTAGAGATTTTCAGATTAGCCTTCCAACCTCCTAGTTCATGCAGCTTCAGAATTCAGCAACCATCTTGAGGGGAAAACTTAGCTGACTTCCCCATTTTGTCTCTCCAGTCCCATCCGAGGAGACCAGCAAAAGCTCTGCCAGTCTTCCTTTCCCAGAGCAGCAATGCTCCAGCCAGGCAAAGCCTGGATTTCCAGTCCCTTGCCAGCACTTGGCACCAGAAATGCCCCCAGGGATACAGTAGCTACAGGTCTGTCTGCTCATCTCTTCCTCATCTCCCCTTCCTGACATCTCAGCATTCCCCACCCAGTCCTCATTGTTTCAACGCCTCTCAGGTGCTTTTAAACAGAACGTTGTGTGTATGTCGTGTGTGTGTGCACGCGCGCGCATATTTTACATGGCTTTGCTTTTCTTGTTCTTCTTGGGATCACCAGGATGCTTCAAACTACTCAATCTTACCTAGAAGCAGAAATCTCTCCTTTGTATTTTTCGAAGTGTTTTCACTACAGTATTTAATTTCCCCCTTATAAACCCATGGGGAAGAAAAACAGGGAAGTATTTATTACTCCAATTTTTTAGACTAGGGTTGGCCAACTATGGCCTGCAAGCCAAGTCCAGTCCCTTGCCTGTTCTGGTGAATTTTTATTGGATCACAGCCACACCCATTCACTTACATATTGTCTGGAACTGCTTTTGCATGACAATGGCAGAGTTGAGTAGCTGTGAGACCACCAAACCCCAAAATATCTACTATCTTTCCCTTTACAGAAAAAATTTGACAGCCCCTGTTTTATATAGAGGAAGCTGAGGCTTGCACACTTTCAGTGACATGCAAGTTAACTTGAGACAGAAGACTGCATCAAAGTTTCCCTGATGTTTACCCTAGCCACCTTGCTACTCTTCTGCTAATTTGCTCCCCATCACAAGATTTATTATAATCATTTTTTAAGATGAACACAACAAGCAGAGGGAGAGGAGTCTGAACCAGACAGTCCCGTCATGGCAAAAGGAGGAGTCCTACCATATATAAGTAAGGGCCCTTTTATCTCTGGAATATTTGGGGGATTTCAGCAGTCACCTTGGAGATCTGCTGAAACAAATAAATACTAGAAGGCAAGTATTCAAGGATGCCACTGTGAGGTAAGAGGCCTTAATATTTCATAGAGGGTATCTGCCATTGCTCAGAAAATGAACATGTAAGGCCAAATAATGAAAAGAATCCTGGAGAATATGCTCAACTTTTATCCATTTGATTGCTAGACATTTTCATCATGGCAGTCCCTGAGCTGGAGGGAAAATGTCCCCAACAAAGGATGGCAACTCAGACAGACAGACACACACATGCATGCTCTATATTAAACAAGACAATAAAAAAAGAAATTCAGTTCCAAACTTAACAATGACTTGAAATGCCATCTTTCTTTTTCCCCTCTTCTGCTTAACACAATGCATGGCAATTTGCTTCTTTTTCACAAAATTGTACAATCTGATGAGGGTTGCAATTTACCACCGATGTCAATTATGGATGCTAGAAGTTTCACAATCATGAGGTCACCAACACACACACACACACACACACACACACACACACACACGACCTGTTGGGGCAGCCAGCCTTTCATTACATCTTATGCGGAAGGCTGTGCAGGGACACATCCCCATCTTGCCAACTCCGGAGCCCCATTTTTCCACAGAAAATGGATTTATGGCTGAAGAGGGCAAAGCAAGGTGTAAGAGAGAGGAGAAAGACTAACTTATAAAAGTAAGGGAATCATGCCTTTAAAAAAGAAACACGAATTCCCCTGAGGAGAGGAAAGCAAACTCAGGAGGAAGGAAAGGCTCCCCCAGCCTGAGAGGATCCCAAAGTTGGTTCCCCCAGGGCTAAGATTTTTTCAGACACAGAAAAGCAAAAGCAGAATTTAGCTCACATTTCCATGAGTGAACAATTTAAATGTCCATCATTCCATGTCACTGATGCTCTGAATTCTTCAATGGTCCCCATCACCCACTTTTAGAGCTCAAGGCCCTGGACACAGCATATGTGCCCCCACAACCTCTGGTCTCCCCTCAAACTCATTTTCCAGCCACACTCTGCCTTCTCTGTTCTGCTGCTGCAGTGAAGAATGCCTTCAAGGGACATCTGGGTGGCTCAGTCGGTTGAGCGGTTGAGCGTCTGACTTCAGCTCAGGTCATGATCTCATGGTTCTAGAATTTGAGCCCCACATTGCGCTTGTTGCTGTCAAGACTGTCAGCACAGGGCCCGCTTCGGATCCTCTGTCCCCTTCTCTCTGCCCCTCCCTGGCTTGTGCTCTCCCCCCACCCAAATAAATACATATTAAAAAAATAAAAAGAGCGCCTTCAAAATGCATCACCCCACCACCCCAACTGCAAAGGAATAAACTTTTGCTTGAGGACCACATTTCTCCTTCGGAATTTCACATGAAAAAAGTCAGAGTATTTCACTTTGTTTTAAAGTTGTAATATCTATAAAATCTCTATAGTCATTTACTGATGATATCACGTAGGAATATTGCAAAAATTACTGAATTATAAAGCTCGAAGAGATCTCCTGCATTGTCTACTCCAAATTTTCCAATTGGTCATTTCACGGAGCCCGTAAAAGAATTCAGAGGATTCTTTCTGCTCATTGATAAAACCACAAAGGGGGCATTTCCAGGAAACCAGTCATTCTCTCATTTCCTTCTGAGCCTGACCTCAAGCTCATACCTGATTTTTAAGTAAAACACCAATCATCCTCAGAAATCAACACTTTTTACAGCAGGAGTCTCTTCCATCTTGTTAGCTGAGAATTTCAGAAGCATATCCCCTGATTGCCACACAAGGCTTGCAGCCCCACAAAGCAACGGTTACACTGAAGTAAATACATGTATACACACACTCCCTTCTTACAGCTGCAAACAAGGAAGGCAGTTCAGGGCTTACTGTGAGCACCTATAAAACACGAGACTATCAAATATAAAAATGAGTTTCTGAGCCCAAGGAATGTATGATATAGTTGAAGAATTAACACGACAGACATACATGAAATCTAACCACTGTAACATATATTATTTTAAATGGTATTTTAAATATTAAAGGTTATGAGAGTAAGAAGTTAAAAATCCTCAACATACAAAAACAAAAAAGCTTTAAAAACTGGTAAGGAAAACACATGCATCCTAATAGAAAACAAGCTGAAGACAAAAAAACTTATTTTTAAAAATACAAATGATTCATCACCAGATTTTTAAAAAGTTCAGCCCAGTTACTCAGCGGAGAAATGTCACCCAGGGGAGGGAAGGGTTCAGGGCAACAAGGATTTTTGTGGCCTCCTGCAGGTAGATTCATCTCTAGCACATTTCTTTTCTGGAGGACAGCTTTGCAAAATAAATCCTCCCAGGATCCAGTAAGTATTCAGCAAGCCCACAGTGAATGAATGAAAGCATACCTCTGTTCCTCCTACAACCACGGGCATTGTGGGCCCACTTACTGGCATATTCGTTTACAAAACTGCCTGCCCCAGCTCCTCACATCTCTGTATGTGCATGCGACTCTTCCCATCAAGAGGCAGGGTCTACTTCCCCTCCCACTGAATCTAGGCTGGCCTTGTGACTTGCCTTGATCAAGAGCATGTGGCTGAAGTGACGCTGTGCTATTTCCAGGCCTGGGCCTGGAAGCATGGCAGCTTCCACTTTCACCCTCTTAGGATCCAGCTCAGATGAGATAGAGGGGGAGAGCAAGACCAGGGAAAGATGCATCAAGATGCCCCAGCCAACAACCACCTCCGTGTGCCTGAGAAGTGAATGGAGCCATCTTGGGTCTTCCAGCCAAGCTCCCAGCTGGTGCAGCCACATGAGTGACTTAGGTGATACCACATGAACTGAAGAACTGTTCTGCTGAGTCTGGCCAACTGACAGACTCGTGAGAAATAAGGCATTAAGCCACCAACTTCAGGGGATTGTTTGACACAGCAAAAGATAACTGAAACAACATGTATCTAATTCTTTCTAGACAGTGAGCTACCTAACACAGGTCAAGACACAGTAATTAGAGAAAGGCAGGGAGGACAAAGGGAGGCCACTCTGATTAAAGGGGGGAGAGCAAGAAAGGAGGGGAAACAAAATGGCAGACCTCAAGGCCAATCCTTGTTGGTATGGAGAAGAATGAGTTTTCTGGTAAGATGCACAAGACAAGAAGGGGGTGAGAATGTCAGTAGAAGGGAGTCACTACTGCAGTCTACTCCTGCGATACAGGCCTGGGCCAGGGGGCCACGGGAGGAATGTGACTGAGGGATGAAGAGCAAGATGTTGGAAAGAAGAATCAAGTGGATATGATCGGAAATGGCAGGAAGGGAGACAAGAAGAAATTACAGCACCCTGATCTTTGAATCTGGCGGGGGACAAACAGTAAAAGGTCAGTAACACCTCACTTACACAGAGGCCACGCAGCCTACCGGCTCAGCCACCCAGAATGCAGTCCCCTTCCGTTCACAGGCTCCACGAGGGACAGCCACACTGCCACGGGCCCTACCCCCAGGCCGGGCCCTGCGACCCGCCATCGCACTGCCTACCACTCCCCCCTTCTCTACTTGGACCCTGACACAGACTGCGTCCCGTTCCTCAACATGCCAGGCACACGCCTACCCCAGACCTAAGGGTGAGGCAGAGGAAAGCACAAAGTCGACTTGCCCAAAGAGATGGAAGGGAACCTAGGGATTCAAAAATCTAACTGCAGTTCATAACATCAAAAGCTTCAGGAGATGAAAGCGAGAGGAAACAAAGTTCGGTGGAAGGAAGGAAGGAAGAAATGGATGAGAGCTGTTCAGGGCAAGCAGCCTTGGCAGTCTGAGCGGGGAGTGAACCCACGTGGGAAGGCAGTCGTGAAGCCCCACCACGCACACACCCCACCACACCCGCGTGTCAGGGAGCTGGGAGAAGCTGGCTCACACCCACTAACCCGAAATGAATTCCTCGGAAACCTTTTCCATTCATTATCGTCTTTTCTTCATAAATCAAGCCCTCTAGACTCAAAGACTGGAGCATTCAGGAAGTGCTTACTCAAAGCACAGAAACATCAATACGGAGACTACAGACCCCGGAACGATAACAGGGTGAGATATATTTATATTCCACGGTTGGCAATGCCTCAGCACACTTTTCGCTTTCCAGAAATCCTGTCAGTTTAATTTATGTGGCTCATACCTCATTCCCTTTCAGGCGACAAGCTTTTTATCTTTTTCATTTGGAAACTTATCTTTAGGATTTTCCAAATCCTCGCTGTTGTTAATTTTTGATGTAGTGTGTTCTGTCTAGAGTTTCTTGTAGATACGCAGGGCTCCTTTAGATGCCGTCTGTCTACACCTCATGGCTGTTGAATGTGCCCCACCCTGAGATCCAGCCTCAGATCCTAACAGCACTGATGGAATGAGGGGCAGGGTTCCCTCTTTCACGGTGTTTTCTCTTCCAAGCCACTAAAACCCTCCCAGATGTTTTTTCGTGTCTTTACCATCTTTAGATTAGATGCTTAATGCATAAGTCAGCCCAAGTAGAGTGACAGGGTAAAGAAAAAGGCTGAACAGACAACCCAGCATTTGGAGTCTAAAAAAAAAAACAACAACACTAAAACAAAACAAACTTTACTCAGGAAAAAAGATAAGGCTAAAACCAGATCTCAGAATAAAACCGGCAAGGAACTGAAACTAGCTGAAGCCAATTCAAGCTGGGCCAATTATCACCAATCATAAAAGATGACTTATACGAGGCCCCAGTGCCCCAGTACAACGGAGCGATTAAATCTTTATCACCAAAACAGAAAATGCCACATAATTAGACACAGCCAGAAAAGGGTACGTTCGCTTCTCCTTCCTGTGGCTGACCCATGAAGGCAGGCATGCAGCCATCTCCACACTGGCAAAAGGCCAGTCCACTCTCCCATCACTCAGCCTGCCCGAGCCACGTCTGACAGCAGGCCAGTAAGGTGGAGTTTCCTCTCGCAGCAGGCCACTAGCAACCTTTGGGTCCCCTGTCTACTCCAGGTCCAAATAAACAGAAGAACAACAGTGTCTCTAACCCCACAGGTATCCACCTGGTTACATATTAAAAAAAAAAAAAAAAAATCTGGCTGTTCATCAAAGTGTTCGAGCTTCTGCAGCTAGGCACCTAGGTTCAAATCCTAGCTGTGCTACTCCCTAGCAGTGTGCTTATCTGTAAAATAGGGATAATCCTAGTACAAACCTCACTGAGCGTTGGAAGGAGTAAATGAGTTCGTATACGTGAAGGGTTTTGAACGGTGCCTGGCGTCCAGCAAACGCTATGTAAGCTGGCTGTGGTTGTAGTGCCCTGGTTGTTGTTACTATTAAGTATTCCACAGTGGTATCATCATTATTAAGTCCACAAGAGCAAGAGTTGCCATCGGAAGCCAGCTGCAAGGCTGCTACACTTATCCAGGCAGGACAACCCCAGGGCACCAGTCTTGGGAATAGAGAGCACAAGCCAATGCTGAGAGGCATCGCAACAGCAGAGCCACAGCCTTCAACAAAAGCCTGGCACAGGCAGCAAGGGAACTAGAGATGTGAAGTTCCAGGAGAGTGGCAGGGCAGGGTCCCGGAGGGAAACAGGGAGAAGACCAGTTGCTCTGAGACCCCTCAGACTTCCAGGGAAGATGGCCTTGGGCCTGGCAGATGCTCGCTCACCTTGAACATGAAGCTTATTCTTTTCCCTGCTCACCTATCAACAGTGACTGGACACAGAGCCAAGGCCGGCCCCATAGGAAGATAGGACAATGAGTCACAGAAAAAACACCCCCCAAGGACTCTTTCTGTTGACACAAAGACATTTCCTGAAGGTCTGCTCTGTCCCAAGCACTCCAGATATGTTATCACATTTTACCCTGACAATGACCCCATGTTGCTGTGGGCACAGAAAGGTTAAGAAACTTGCTCAAGAGCACAGGGTTAGCAAGAAGCAGGGTGAAGTTTGAACCCTGATCTATCAGAGATTCTAAAACATGCCCTCTCCACTGCATCCCAAAGTGCCTGCCCTCCAGTAGTGATCAGTTTATCAGTGTCAGCAGGAGAACCTCAAGTGTATTGTCAATGGCATTGAAGTGGAAAAGAAACTTCCCTTGTTCAACCACTAAGCCAATCCACGTGAGCGGAGAGGTGGAGGGGAAGAGACAGGAGAAAAGAGGACCAGGCTACAGACCCAGGGACATATTCGGTCTCTGTTAACAGACTCAGAGATGTGGTTCCTTGGTACTTTCACTTGTCCGTCTATAAAATAGGAATGTTAATATTTTTCCTTCCAGCCCTACTTCTGTGGCTGAGGAAGCTCCTATAAGACTGATTCTCCTGCAGATGACAACTATAGGCTCTGCACAAAAACCAAAACAAAACTATCTGAGGGCACTGGAGAGTGTGCCAAGGCAAGTAGCCACACTGAAGCAGAGTCAACACTTAGAAGAAAGGTACTAAACTTAGTAAGTTTACGTATGGCTCTCTGCCTAAGAGCAAGTCCTGGTCTGCACCACAGAGGAGGCTAAAGCTCAGACAGGAACCTACAGTATTACTGGCTTGGACAAACAGAATCCAGGCAACTTCAGCTGCTGGAAAATGCAGGGGGGGGGGTCCCAGAAAAGAGACAAACCAGAGATGGGGTGCCTCAAATAATGTGTGTAAACTCTGTCCAAATCTCTGGCTGACCCCTGAACCATGCATAAAGTACTCTCTAACTAGCCAGGCTGAGATTGAGCCACGCAAGGGAGGTAGTTTGCAATTAGAGTCAAATCAAGGAAATGGCCTGCTAAAACAAGCAAACAAACAACAAACAAACAATCAACTCTCACCAAAGGAATGTAACAGAACCCAGAGTCTCCACAACATGACAGTCATAATGTCCAGGATATCATCTAAAAATCATTCCAAAATGTGATCTAAAATGTGACTCATTCTCAAGAAAAATGATGATCAGTGAATACCAATCCCAAGTTGACATGGAAATAAGAATTTACAGACAAGGATTTTATTTATTTTTTATTTTTTTATTAAAAAAATTTTTTGTAATGTTTATTTTTGAGAGAGACAGAGACAGAATGTGAGTGGGTTAGGGGCAGAGAGAGAGGAAGACACAGAATCCGAAGCAGGCTCCAGGCTCTGAGCCATCAGCACAGAGCCCGACGTGGGGCTTGAACTCACGGAGCTGTGAGATCATGACCTGAGCCGAAGTCAGATGCTCAACCAACTGAGCCACCCAGGCACCCCCAGACAAGGATTTTAAAAGCAACTTTTATAACTACACTCAATATCTGTCCAACCTACCTCACAGAGCTATTTAAAGCTAAAATAAGGTGAGGTGAGCAAACAGTGCTTTGAAAAGCTTCACATATGCTACACCTACAAAATAAAAATACAGGTACTTCCCACTTTTCTCGTCTATTCCCTCAAACCACACAATCAAGCAAGTTTTTAAAATATGCTTTACCTTTCTTCTAGGAACAAGTGATATTCAAGAACTAAATTTCTGGTGAAAACCCTCTTTATAAATATATAACAAGTCAAATAATAATGTGTTATTATAAATCAAGCCCTATGATGCCCATATAACAACTTAAATCATTTTAAAAAACAAGATTGGGCCACATGTCATAGCTGATTTTATGCAGACGGAGGGGGCAGTATGTATAGAGGTTACTTACTTGGATGTCAGACAGCCTGGGCTCAAATCCCAGCCTCACGACACAAAATCCATGTCTCCTTCAATGATTCACCCAGGTGCTTTGCACCTGAGTTTCCTATTGGAAAATGCCAATTACAATAGTACCTGCCTTGCAGGATTGGTGTGCAAATTCACATTCAAGGCCTATGCGGTGACATGGTACACAGTCAAGTGTAGAATAAACAGGAGGTGAGAGAGGGGAGGTGGCTGGACCAGCACTGCCCAGCTGATCAGTTACAGAACTGGGAGTAGAGCCCAGAGCCATCCCTCTTTTTAAAGTCACTTCTTTATCAAAGGTCTTTTTTTGTTAGGTACAAATGTACTGTAAATTGGTTATTCCAATTCCTAAAGTTTTACAAAATGAGCAAAATACATAAAAACTACAAGTCTGCCATCTCACACTGTCTAAAAATTAGAGTATTTTAATTTCAAATTTTCTTTTATTCCTTTAAATTTGAAATGTCTTAAGATGTGGGTTTAGAAAGGCGCCATTCTTTTTAAAAGGTGACCCTGGGAGATTTACGTGAGTGGTTTATTTTTTTTTTTTTTCCCAACCATTTTCATCAGCACCCCCACAGAGCCTCAGAATTCACCGGACACATACCCACCAACAGCATCTTTATACAGGGTCTCTGTGCAGCTGTAGAAGATGGCGTGGGTGTGGGAGAACCAAGCACCTCTTGCTTATGTTTCTTTTATTTGCTGTTTTTCTTTTCTGTCCCTTTTCATTTCCCCAACAGCTGACAAAGCATTAAGCCATAAAAAAACAACTGCCTAGTTTAGGAGGGAAAGTCACATTTCTTTGCCTGAATGACATAAGAAGTGTTATAACCTTATGAAATTTGGGATTTTGCCTTTTTTTAAAAAAACAAGTGTTAGGGTGCAGAGCCACTGAGAGAGATGATGTGTCTCTCCCCACAGAGCTCTCCTTCCTGTGACAGAGGACAGAGTTTGAGAAATGAGATACGGGAATTCATTAAACACTGGATATATAAGAGCAACAAAGATCATCTACACAGGTAGATACAAATCTGAGCTATGAGCCAACGTCCTGGGCCTCATTTGGTGAGGAGAAGAAACTAAAACCTTAAAAAATGTCTCAGAACAAGACTCCAGTCAAACAACTGAGGCAAGAGACATAAGGGAGAACATGGAGAAGCCCAGCGGTTATAGCTTCTGACAGATGTATGTGGGAAGACTGGCCAGGAGGCATCCATGAGAGAACAGCTCGAATGTTCTGGAATTACAAGGAACCCCTGGCCTGACTGAGGCGTAGAACCTCAGCAAGGCAGCCATTCTGTTATGTTTCCAAATCCAGGAGAACGTGATTTCCCGTTTGAAAGAGGCAGACTTTGTCTCAACACGTAATGACCTTCACAGGTCTTTAGTTGGTTCCCTAACAACACAGGAGGGGACATCTGAACCCGAACTGATTAACACAATGTTAAGTGATGAAAAGGTGGGGTATGTGGCCAATCTGGGGCCATGGTGAGACTGGGAGTCACCAAGAAATCTGGGTTCTTCCAGGGGCTGGCATGCCACCAGGTTGGTCTCAGTTCCTTCATCTGCCCAGGGTCACACTTGGGTGGGGTGATCTGAGAGCCTCCTCTCCCCTCTAAATGCTGTTAGAAAATCACTGTTGGTGATAAATGTCCTCATTGCTAACACCTAGTTCCTATTGTGTGTGAGTGCACACACATAAGATTTTCAGAATGCAATTACCTTGTCTATTCCTTTAGCACAACCCACTACAACACTGTTGGCCAGAGCAACCTACCTCAGCTCCAAAGTTGGGCCAGATGCCGTGACACCAGGTCACCGGAGGTGCTGCTAGGTACCAAATTTCAACAAACTGATTTTCTTCTTATCCCGCCTACAGATAAACCTTGTAAGACCCAGAGTTCCGTATTATCAAATGATTAAATAAGGTAAGAGCCACAAAAGCACTTTGCATTCTTCTGTAATCCCTGTATTAATATGAAGCACTACTATTTCCCCCAACCCAGTTGCCTTCAACCTCTGAGGGGGAGCTTTTCCTCAAAGTCACCCCACATTTCTCTATCTTGCCCTGTCCTCAGGGGATATCACCCTGGGCCTCAGGGCTGCCCTCACCCTTGTGAACCCTGACCTCTCCTCAACTGATGCCTATGATCCTCACGCCCTGGGTTGTGCCGCATTCCACACCGTTGTATCTCATAGTTACTCACTCAGTGCAGTGAACCACTGTCTGTCAGCATCCCAGCAGTGGATGGGACCTTGGAGAAGGATCAATTAGGACAAACAACTTCATTTTTCAAATGAGGGAATGAAGGTCCAAAGAATCATTTAAATCATTCATGTCTTGGGCAGTAAATCCTGTCAGGTCCTCAGGGACATGATTCTTCATTGACTCTTCCTTGCATCTGGTATAATACCATTTACTGAGTCTTATCTATGGGCCTACCTAATGCCATGTCTGATGACTTAATTCAATTCCAACAACTTAGGAGAAATATATTGCCATTTTACAGATAAGAAACTGAGACCCAGAGGTGCTGAGTAACTTACTCGAGGTCACAGAGTAAATGAGACAGGTCTCCCACCAGGTCTTCTGGCCTCACCCCAGATATGTGCCCACCAAAGTCCCTGCTTTTAATCACCCAACCAGCATTATTCCCTGATGTGCAGGGAGGATGGACTGATAAATAGCTGTTGACTAATTAGTTAATGCTGCTGCTATTCTCCCTCCTCCCTCCAAGATAAACATGGCCCTGGGGCCATGAGAAAGATGCCAGCACACCCCCAGAAAGACAGCCAGTCCCATGGTGATGAGTGATACTGGGAACAATGGACTGGACATCTTTGGGCATCTGATGGCCTCTTTAAAGCACTCAAGGAGACGTGGCCAAAAAAATAGGCTTCTATCCAATGCAATTTTTAAACCACTGATTCACCATGAAATGCACAGTTGAAGTTGAAAGAGCCTGAGCCACCACTATGTTTGGAAAAATCTTTACATGATTTGAAATAAAAAAAACAAAACAAAACAAAACACCAATTATTGGCCCAACATTCCCTGTGGAACCAGATGGGGAGACAACATC
Organism: Puma concolor; assembly: GCF_028749965.1. Lineage (NCBI taxonomy): Eukaryota > Metazoa > Chordata > Mammalia > Carnivora > Felidae > Puma > Puma concolor. The sequence goes on along the minus strand of NC_141675.1, from coordinate 25,275,121 downwards.
CTGACAAGTTGGGAGTTCACTCTCTCAGGACAAGGAATGTAAGCAAAATCAGTTCTATTTCATTGTAACAACCAAGGGGTGGAAGAAGGAATGGCTCCCCTTCCTAATAGATTTTTTTGCTTCCTGGCCATACAATTCTTGGCGCTGCTGGTGTGAAGGTCATGGTTCTCAAGGAAGGAATACTTCTACCAGACAATTTAGCAATGGTTTCAATGAACTGGCAGGTGAGTCTGCCCCTTGGCCATTTTGGATTATGAATGCCACAGAACCAAAATGTACTGGCTGGGGCAAGTGATCCTGATTTCCAAAGGGAAACTAGATTATTGCCAAAAAATGGAACCCAAGGCAGTCTCTGGAGTGCCTCTTGTTACTTCATGTCCAAGAATAAATATTGGAAAACTAAGGCAACAGGGATTCAAGGCCACTAAGGATTTAGATTCCTAGATTATTCTACCAGGTGATAAACTCCAGTCAGGTGAAGTGTTGGCTGAGGGCAGAGGCCAAGTCCTAACAGTCAAGGCATCCGTGTCTGAGCAACACCGAAGCCTCTTCTAGCTGCTCCAGTCCCATCTGAGCACTCTGTATCTTACAGACTGAAGTAGAAAAATCACTCATGTCACCCAGAGAAGGACACTGTGTCTCTCCTTCTTGGGGAAAGAGCAAGAGCACTGTACGAAGAGCAGTTACGTCTTGTTAGGCAGAAACGAAGTTGTTGTGTTGTCCTGTCGAGTTAAAAATGCGCAGAAAGACATCTGGATGCTGAGAATCTGAAGGGGTAGACTGTGCTGGTCATTCGGTCACTGTCACTCAGGTCCATCCACCCTTCTAGACCCTGATGTGTTGAGAGCCAGCACTCTGAAAATGGCATTCCTTCTTGCCTTTTAGGTTCCTATTAGGTTCTACCAGTGGGGGCTCCAGATGGAGATTAGCTGGCAGGAGAGGGGAGAAGGGGCCTCCTTCTCTTTGTGGCACTTCCTCCTGGTGGCAGCAGCTGGTTCCAGCCTCCAACATCTTTCATTACTCCCAGAAGCAGCTTCATGTCGCTCAGTGGTAGATGCAGAGGATAGAGAGTTAATGAGATAGAAACAGCTTCTATCCTCAAGGTGTTTAAAATTCAGCAAGGGAAAAGGCACAGAACAAATAAGAAATTGTGACCACTGCTGTAAGGATATACATTTCTATAAGAGCATATTACAGAAAAATTATACCCATGGAATGACTGCATTGTGGGACTTCTGGCTATTGGCACAAATATATAAGGGTAATGGCACCAATCCACATTCAGGGGATCAACTCAGATTGTGTCATCTACCTGAAGTGAATATACCTTAAAAGAAGGCTGGTGTGCATATCCAAGAATTTTTTTTTCACGTCCAAGAATTTTTAAATTATTTTGCATTATGGAATTTTTACACTCATCATTCATTCACTCACTCAGTCATTTAACAAGCACCCTTAGCATCAAGGTTCTGAAGGCTTAGCAATACACAAGGGAAGTCAGGTCCTCCTGGAGCTCACACTATGGTGTAAGGGATACCATAAAAAATTATGGTGGAAATTATGGTATACCATAAAAAATTACCATTATGGTTGGGGGATACCATAAAAAATATCAAAACAATAAAACAGATTCAGATGACGGCACGTTCCATGAAGAACGTAAAGCAGGGAGTGAAGGATAAAAGTGAATGGGGCAAGAGAAGTGGCTATTTTAGCCAGAGTCCTAAGAGAAGACCTCTCTGAGAAGGTGGAATTTAAGCAGAGACAAGATGAGAAGAAGGGATAAGCCTGGAGAAGATGTGGGAGCAGAGACTTCCAGTAAGAGACTTCATACTGCCACCGGAGAGAAACCCTCTGGTCACGAGATATCAGAGATACTTGAGCAATGCCATTGTGGAAGGAGATGCTCCATCTTGGGGGAAAAAACTGTCCACTCATTTCCAGAAAATCCTGTAAGTCAGACATAACTTAGTAGTTGAGTTCACATCCCCACTCTGGTATGTGGTTATTTTTCTTTACTTTCAATTTACATTGCAAGCTGGAGAGAAATGAATTACATCCCCCTGGGTTTCTCTGTTCCGTACAATTAAGAAAAGCTATTTCTTAGTCGCAAGGCGGATGACGACACCAAGATTTCCCATTTTCTCTCCGCAGGGAGGCTATCATCACTCAATATTAATTGATCCTACTTTTCATCCATAAAGAAGGGGTTGAAACAAATTTTTTGGTCACAAAAACAGCAACTATTACACTATTAAGGTAAATTATTAATGGGTCTCTATTAAAGCACACTGGTGTTCACATGGCATCAGCTACCTCAACTTTTATGGTATTTCTTTAATGGGGAAAAAATGAGTAAATTATTATATTCCTTCCCGATTCTGGATAAATCGCTGGTGTCTATCTTATTTAAGTTTGCCAGGGATTTTCCACCATTTCATCACAACTAGGAACACACAGAAAGGGTGTAATATATCTTGGGTTCCCAGCAGGAGAGTATGTCAATCGAATGCAATTTTATTTTCCTGCTAGAGAGCAGATAAAATGAAAACAGCAAGAAGACACAAGAAACTCTCAAAAATTGAGGACAGCTAGTATCATTTATATGTATTTTTTTTATTTATTCAGACAAAAAATTTGATACTAATTTTTAGAATATGTATCTGAATTAGAGGGATCTAGTGGAAGGAAGGAAGGAAGGAAGGAAGGAAGGAAGGAAGGAAGGAAGGAAGATGGAAGGAAGGAAGGAAGGAAGGAAGGAAGGAAGGAAGGAAGGAAGGAGAGGGAGGGAGGGAGAGAGAAAAGAGAAAGGAAGAAAGGAAGAGAAAGAGAGAAAAGAAAAAAGGAGAAAAAAATCTAGTTGCATCTACAAGTAACCAGTCCACAGTGAACTGGGGACATTTGGGAGGAGCCAAACATTATTACTACTGATGGGGGTGACCAGATGCTAGAATCCTGTAAAGAACAATTTGCAAATTTAAGAGAGGGCTTTGGATGCCCATCTCTTCCAGCTCCTTCTATGTCATTTACTTATCTAAGTGCTAGGGCTTTGTGGAAGGGTATCCACAGGGCATTTACATTTCATCAATATGTTTAAATGCCACAAATCTTGACTTTCACAATTCGAAGGCAGGCTTAGTAATTTACATCCAAGCTAATGAATAACTGTGGTCGAAGCAGAAGGCTTTTCTTAAACATATAATTTAGTCTTGAGAATAGATATTCTCTGCTTAACAGGGCCTATGGCATGAAATGGGAGAGATGCTACAGACATGGCTCATGGTATCAAAGAAAGGGCAAGGATAGAAAAATGAACACTAATCATTTGCTTCCAGACTAACAGACCTGTGCACCTATCCCTCAGGTGCTGTGTGTTGGCTGCCTCTTCCTCTGGAAAAATGGCCTCAGCTAAATGGCAGCCACCTGATCTGGGAGTCTAAGAGGTACAAGATCACAAAAGCCACCAATATGGCCCCTTCTTTCTGCTCACTGGGGCAGAAACTGTGGATTCTGTCAATTAATACTCATTTCCACCTCTTTCAAGCTAGTCTTCCTGGAATATAGGATCTGAAATCCAAAACTATTACATTTCCTGTTTGTTACAGATGAGGAAACTGAGGCACAGAGAGGTTAAGTGACTTTCCCAAAGTCACATGGCTTAGTAAGTGGCAGAAACGGAATTTGAAGTCTGTGCTCTATCAACAATATCCAAAGTATGGAAAGAGCCCAAATGTCCATCAACTGATGAACGGAAGAAGAAGATGTGATGTACGTACACACACACACACACACACACACACACACACACACATATATGCACAATGGAATATTACTCAGTGATGAAAAAGAATGAAATCTTGCCATTTGCAACAATGTAGATGGAACTAGAGTGCATTATACTAAATGAAATAATAGAGAAAGACAAATATCATATAATTTTACTCCTATGTGGAATTTAAGATACAAACAGATGGGGGTGCCTGGGTGGCTCCGTTGGTTAAGTGTCCGACTTTGGTTCAGGTCATGATCTCACAGCTCGTACGTTTGGGCCCCATGTCAGGCTCTGTGCTGACAACTCAGAGCCTGGAGCCTGCTTTGGATTCTGTCTGTCTGTCTGTCTGTCTCTCTTTCTCTCTGCCTCTCCCCCACTCATACTCTGCCCCCCTCTCTCTCTCCTTCTTTCAAAAATAAATAAACATTAAAAGAAGTTTTTTAAAAAAAGATACAAAACAGATGAACATAGGGGAAGCAAAAATAATATAAAAACAGAGAGGGAGACAAGCCATAAAAGACTCTTAAATACAGAGAACAAACTGAGGGTTACTGGAGGGGCATTGGGTGCGGAGATGGGCTAAATGGTCAATGGGCATTAAGGAGGGCACTTGTTGGGATGAGCACTAGGTGTTATATGTAAGTGATGAATCACTAAATTCTATTCTTGAAAGCGTTACTATACTATATGTTAACTTGGACTTAAAGTTAAAAAAAGAAAGAAAGAAAGAAAAACAAACAAAGAGTCTGTGCTCTCCACCACTCTACAATGCTACCTATCCTAGCAGAACAAAGCTTTTCACATGAACTGCCTATATTAGTTATGTAATAATGTGTAATAAATTACCCCTAAATTTAGCGGCTTAAAACACAAACATTTATTACCTCACAGTTTCTGTGAGTCAGTAATCCAGGTGAAGTTTTGCTTCAGGGCATCATCCAGGGCTGAAGGGATCTCAAGGTTCCACTAAGGGAGAACCTACTTCCAAGCTCATGCATTTGTGCGTCTGTAGGGCTCAAGTCCTCCGGGGCTGCTGGACAAGGGCCCAGTTTCTCACTGGCTATTAGCAGGTGGCCTCTCTAAGTTCTTAGCCATGTGGGTCTCTCCACTGGGCTAACTAACAAAATGGCAGCTGGCTTCACTCAGAGGAAGTGAGGAAGAGAGTAAGAGAGAGTCCACTGTCTTTTTGTAACCTGATCTCGGAAGTGACATCCCATTACTTTTATGGTATCATATTCACTAGAAGTAAGTCATTAGGTCCTTCCACACTCAAGGGAAGGGATTACACAAAGGCTTAAACATCAGGAGGGTTGTTGGAGGCCATCTTGGAGGGTGTGCACCATGCTGTTTAATATCATGCAACTAGTAAGCATAAAATTTGAGTTTAAAGTTTTTGTTTTTGTTTTTACCTCAGTTAACCTTGCTCTCAACTCATATTACTCCCAGTTTGAACAACAAAACCTTGGTTCCTTCACCTGTCTGGGGCACTAGCCCCATCGCTTGCCTTAAGCCACATCTGAATTCTCACTTTATAGCAAAGACAGTAAAGGCTATTAGGAGAAAAGATAGTTGTTGTTTTTTTTTCTTAGATTTTAGTTATTTTGGTCTAATCCATTTATATAAAGTCCACAGTAAGTACTGCCAAGTAGAAATAAGAATTAATTTACAGTTTCCAGATTCATAAGAAACACTGGTAAGAAAAGGAGCAGATGGGCCATCAATTTGGGGGATAAAACAAGGCAATCCTCAAAACCCTCAGTGCCCTTCCCCCTGTCCCTGGTCCTGGTCTTGGAATTAACTCAGCCCAGGCTATTGGAAGAACCAGCAGTAACTTTTTTTCATAAGCTTATCTCAGCCTGGCCAAGCAGACCATTGCTTACGAAGAAAGGCATGACAGACTAAAACCCAGGGCATCCTGGATGCATCTACTAAGTCCCCAGAAGCTCGGATGTGGGCATGAGCAGCCCAGGCAAGTCCCTCACTTCCAGGAAGCCGGTTTGGTTGAGGCACTAACCCAGGGGTTTTCCCACACTGCGGCTGGTGGGCCCAGGGATCAGACCTGGTCTGAGATTTCCAGGGCCGTCCTGTGCCCACCACACAGCAGACAAATCTCCAGCCATGCAGCACCCACCAAGTCAAAGATAGATCATGGTAAGTCAAAGCAGATGCTTTTCCAAGATAAAACACAGACTCTATAAAGGCTGTGCCTGCACTGAACTGGTTTCCAGAGAAACCAGACCCTGGGGTAGGACATTAATAATGTAGAACTGGATACAATGTTTTAGACATTGGTTCCTACACTGAGGGACCCCGCCCTGACAAAGAGCAAGTAATCAATAAATATCCAATGAATTAATTTTACTGAATAAGCTTATCAGAAAAGACTGCTTTCTCCATTAAGGAAAGTCCACCCCACTAAGTATGCCAGCTCCCGTAGGAATATGTTACCAGTCTTGGATCAAAAGCAACATTCACTCCAAATTGGGCCATACTGTGTTCATGCTTACTACACAATTCTGAATTTACACCTGGGATACCCAACTGAAATAATCCCCTTCCTCTCTGGAGAAGAAAACTATCAAACTAATGTATCCTCCTCCTAATAAATCCTACGTATGTACCTGAAAAGTATGTTTATGCAATAAAATGGGAAAACATCTCAGCTGCTGGTAAGTGTAGCAGGTACCCATCACCTATGTAATTTTTATTTATCAAAAGATCTGGCCTGTAAATAAAGAACAGCTTGAAATATGTCTAAAGCACAGAACTGAGCAAATGACTTTCTAGACATGATGACAGTGACATCCAACTTGAAGCCAGAATCCTCTACCTTTTCACACCAGAGTTGTTTTCAAAAATATTTCATAGACAACATTCAACAAGCCTCCTTTCTTTGAAGCATCAGTGAAGTCTGGTCAAAGTGCTGGAGAAAGCTTCTTTATAAAAAGTCTTTGAAGCAATATTGCTAGTAACATTAGTAGAACACATAGAACATTAACTTGTTTTCTGTTTCATTTTAACCAAATTTGATAAAAATTATTCCCGCTACTACAGCGCTGCTTTTATGAATTCTGCAGAAAAATAATTTGGTTTTGCTCTGACAGATAACAGTCATCACCAAGAAATTTCATTTCACTGAAGGCAGACTTAAGTCGCTGAAATTTACTGCTTGCACACAGACACACACATATAAACCTGAGCTTTTCCTCACACAACACTGAGTGTTGTTTCTTGGTCTGGCTTCAGACTAGCTGGGAAAAGAGCAGGAAGAATTTTTACATTAAGAAAGGAATGCAAAGAATGCCTTCCTTCCTCTTAAATCTAATCTTATTACCTCCATTAGTGAATATTTAACAATAACATTAATACTAATAGACTTGCTTGCATTATCAAAAGCAGCAATAATACAGAAGACGCACATCGTAGCTTTGCTCAGAAAAGCTTAAAGCCATGTCATGCATATTATCTCATTTATCTTTAAAAATCCCCACAAACTCTGTAAAAGCATATTTATCTGCAGTAAGACATGTTTTATGGGAACCGATTTCCTTACCACTCTGCGTGTTCAGTATAAAAACAGGGTCTGTTTTTAGCACACCTCCCAACCAGAACCTCAACTCATAACTCATGCTGCTGACTTCCTTTCATGAGTCTTAAAAACAAAACAAACAAAAAAAGCAACCGACTCAGAGCAATTACAGAAACTGAAACAAAAATGAAACACAGGTAGGAAATTAAATAAATTCACAGCACCCAACAATTGCTGTTGCCCAAACTGAAATTAAATAAATATACACACACGCTCTCCACGAAAACTCTGCTACACAATTTATTAATGAACAGTGAAAGGAAACAGAAGCCGAAAGTGGGTCAGGAGAAACTGTTTAATCTAATAGTCTGGAAATTATACTGGAAGGAACAGATGGTTTCACAGAAGTCGATGCTACCTAGAGCAGCAAGGAGCGATTTTCTAGGAAAGAAAAATGTTTCCCTACCCTACTGCACATACTATTTTCAGCAAAGGAGGAGTCTATATTCAGCACAGGATAACCTCTGAGCTTGGCATAGTGACAAAACTGGGACTAAGTGGCAGCCATCCACACGTACCCGAATTCAGACTTGGCCTTCCAAATCTGAGCTAGAGGTCAAACAGCCCTATTTTAAAACCAGCAGCGAAAGGAAGCCAACACTATACTCTAGTGGGTTATTAACCACATTCGTGATTTTGCCAAAGAAGAAAGTGGTTCTCAATAGGCGATGGACAGTGTGATCTTCACATGGCTTCCAAGCCCCAGACTCTGAAAGTCCTGGGCAGCAGCAAGATCACAGGTCACATGGAGTCAGAAGACTGAAGTTCAAGCTGTCCCCTGTACAACAACCCTGTGAATGAGCCTCTACATCTATATATACCACAAGACTGAAAAATCACCTATAGAGTGGTAAGGATTACTTGAGTTCAAGCATATGAACCTGCGCGTTACCCCATACGGCATAACAATCAGTTGCCATTTTCATCTCCACTACATCATTCACCAAAACATACAGTTCTTCCTAGAGCAGGGCTCAATTGAAGGGAGGGCTGTCACAATGGGGTCTTTCAATGACAGGCCACAGTCTACCAAGCCTCAAACTGTACCATAGAAACCTATGGTACAGCCAACGCTACTTATGAGCAAAGGATTTGAAGAAGGCAAGTCTGAGTTCTGATTCTAGCCTTATCACATATTTGCTGTGTGACCATAGGCATCTTGGGTAACCTCTCTGAGCTCTGTTTACTCGTCTGCAAAATCAAGATCCTGTGAGGATTAATTTGCACTGAGCATGGTACATGGCTGATTACCTATTAGTACTGTTATTATTGTTACAATAATGATAACATCATCATTCAGGTCCATTGCTCCTGTCACAATCTCATCATCTGCAGGGATCCTCAGAGAGTCAAGAGATGGCACAGGAGTAGAACAGTCTTTCTGATATTAAGATTAAGGGCTGCAGCAGGAGGACCCTCCCTCAGGGATGAGCGTAAGGTCTAGGGAATGTAAAAAGCCATTACCCCCAACTCAGACCAGGGGACTTCCTGCCTTATGCTGTAACATCAAGGGCTGCTTTGGGCCTGCCTTCTATCCCCACCCACCCCCTCCTTCATGGCTTCTGACATTTTGCTTCAAGGTTGGTTGGTCTATTTGTTTTACCCAGAAAAAAACAAAAACAAAAAAACAAAAAACCTGACATCAGTGACTTTATGTTCAATTCAGCTGAAGAGCTGCAAATATTATAGATGAATCTGTTATGTTCTAAAGCTGCAGGTATCATATTTAGAGAGAGGTAATAAATACCTCATTAAGGATGGAAAAACAAACACTTCAGAGCACTTGAGGCTCCATCTAAAGGAACCCCATGATGAAACCCACTTTAAACCAAGAATCCTCCTGTAATGCAAATAACCACCCCATCCCCCAGTTCTTTTCCTTACTTTCCATACTTTATCATGTTGGGCTTCCCTGTAAAGGGGGACCCACACCTGTAGGCCCCTGCAGCCAAGTGTCACGCCTAGCCAACTCCCTAATCTATCACAGACTCAAGCTCATCCATTCACACTTGTTCTAGGTTTTCAACTTGAGCTCATTTGTATGGGGCCTGGTCAGGCTGGGAAGGGCAAAGCAAAGGAACAGAAAAGGGGCGCAGGGAACAGAGGTGGCGGAGACTTAATTAAGGCAAAGGCTTCCAGAAAAGAGCCAAGGAAGAGGCTGGGACACATGACTGGTGGGGCACAACCACAGCCTACAGATCTTCTAAGGTGGCATAGTTAGAGCTAACTGTGATGAGCCATGCAACTGAAAATAAAGGTCGATCGAGATGTTGGGGTTGTAACTGGGCCCCCAATATACCTGGCCAGAGTATTACACCTGTGGCCAAAGCCACAGTTCTGACTGTCCCAAGAGCCTGGCTATGATCTCCTGCCCTCAATGAGTGGGCCAAGGCCTCTGAGCCAAGGAGGGGCTGTCTGCAGACCCCAGGCCACTGGCTACAAACCCACTAGGCAGCAAGAAACTGGCCCCTAAACCCATCTCTCACTTCTCTTCCTTTCACCTGCACCCAGCAACTGCCTTGTAAACCCTCATAACCCATCAGTGCAGCTTCCCATCCTCAAATCCATCCTTCCCTCCTGTGTCCTCCTCTGTACCCCTCCACAGTGGCTGGTCAACCCCAAGGGCTGGGCTTTCAGGGAAGAGAGCCTGGAGGAGGGGAAGATTTCTCTGGACCTTGCAGGAGAGAGGACCCAGCCTTGGAGTATGGTAGAGAGCCGGCAGCACTCCACATGGCCAACGGTACATGCAGGGGCAGAGGGGCAGGAATGTGTGGTTCCATCTCAGTAACACCGAGTAGGTTCATGGAACGACTGTCAGGAGATGAAGGTAAGATAAAAGGAAGCCAGTCTGAGAAGCGTTGGCTTTTCTGATGGATAACCATTTAAGGTTTTAGGGTGCCCTGGGGAGGTGGGGTGTCCACTGGGGACGGCTAGTTTTCATTTACAATTGAAACGTGGAGAACTCAGGTAAGACGGATGTTTCCGGCTGCTGGGGGGGGGGTGGGGATTCACTGCCCATGGCCTAACCCAGTGGTTTTCAATGTGGTCCCTGTAGCAGCAACACCCAAGAAGAAGCATCGCCTGGGAACTTGCTAGAAATGCAAAATCTTGGGCCCCACCCCAGAACTTCAGAACGACAAATTCCAGGGGTAGGGGTGCAGCAATCTACATCCTGTGATTCTCGCGTTGCCAAAGTTTGAGGACAACTGTTTATTCCAGGGCCTCCCAGTCTACACGTCACACAATCGCTCAGCACTCTGGGGAAAGAAACCAGTCATCAGGGAACTGGAGGCAACCTGCAGAAGAATCCATCAGTCCAAAGGCTGAAGGGAAACAAAATCTCAGCACACGTGACCCACCTGAGGGTAACCAGTGGGAGTACCCACACTTACACCAACCATCTAGCACTTTATACACACTCACTCATTCTCATCCATAGCTGCATACTGGCCTCACCCGTAGTTGCAAAACATACTGACGTCTGGGTCCCTTCCCCAAGACTGACTGAAGTGGTCTGGGGTGTAGGGTGGGCATGGGAATTTTTTAAGCAAAGTTTGAGAAGCAATGTATCCACTGGTACTAATTTTTGTCTTAGGAGTACGGCCTCTCCTTCCAAATATATTACAAGCTACTTGGAAATAAATTATGAGTAGGTGACAATAGATAGTTAGGTATGTAAGGATTTATTGACTTTATTTTCTGCTTAAAAAAAATACCTTTTTCTTTCTGCCATCTCCACTCAGATAAAAGAAAATCAGCTGGAAACTTGTTATAAATGCAGGTTCTCCAGCCTTGCCCCAGACCTAAAGAATCAGAAACTCGGGCCGGGGCCTGGGCTTCTTCTAACGAGCCCTCCTGGTGATTCTGATTCACCCTCAAGTTGGAGAACTACTATTTTAAGAAAATGATACGTTCTAAAAGCTTTCTCTGGAGGTTAACATTATTTTGATTGATATCTTAGACCCTGCGTATCACCTCCCTTCATGATCCATGAAATCGGACAGGCTAACAGTGCTGGGACATATAACCAGCTATTAGGCACCCAATAGCCCCCAAACACTTTGATCTGTAATTTTTAGGCCTCAATATAAATTATGATCCATATTTTCTAGGTTAGCTTTTTTTCTTGGTTGTAGAGACAGATTAAAAGGACAACTTAAATAGACAATGATTATCAGCTGCTTCTGCAGTTGCAGTGAGGGCTAAGGTGACCCAGACCGGAAGTTAAATAAAAACTGGACCCTAAAATGATTCAATGCACAATCTGCATGTTTTGAATAATGAATGTCATCCTGTGTTATTATCATGACCACCCAAAATTTAGATACAGAGCTTAAGGCTAAAATGCTGGCAGCCAAAATCCTAGTCAGCACAACGTCAAAGAAAAATCCCAAAGGTCAGTTCTTAAAGACCTGTCAGACAGGAAAACCACAAAGATGGGAATTTTTTAAATGTGGCAATGTGAACTAATTTTAGAAATTGTAATGCATGTCATGGGACATGCTTTATTAGCAAGAATTTAAGAGGAGAAATAAGATGAATTGAAGAAGATATGCAATGGAGCAGGAGATACTTTTCAACTTTTTCAGGTCGAAGCACTTCAATTTCGCTTCAACCCAGCCAGTGTGCAGGAGATTCAGGAACTAAGAGAGCCCAAAGTGATGGCTCCGCTGTGCCGTAAGATGGCGGGATATGCTACAAACACCCAACACCTTGCTGGCCTAGAGCAAGTAGCTTTTACAACCCCTTGAAACTCAAGATCTCAATTTACTCCTCTATACCACAAAGGTAACCACCTACCTCCTGAGATTGTTGTTAGCTTTTAAAATGGACTAATACGGGGGCGCCTGGGTGGCGCAGTCGGTTAAGCGGCCGACTTCAGCCAGGTCACGATCTCGCGGTCCGTGAGTTCGAGCCCCGCGTCGGGCTCTGGGCTGATGGCTCGGAGCCTGGAGCCTGTTTCCGATTCTGTGTCTCCCTCTCTCTCTGCCCCTCCCCCGTTCATGCTCTGTCTCTCTCTGTCCCAAAAATAAATAAAAAACGTTGAAAAAAAAATTTAAAAAAAAAAAAAAAAAAAAAAAAAATGGACTAATACGACATGAGATACCGAATACGTAGTGGCTCTCATTATCACATATAAAAAATGAAGCTACTAACTCTTACCTCCCATGCATTGTTGTTGGAAATGTTGAATGGTGCAACTATTTTGGAAAACAGTTGGCAGTTCCATATAAAGGTAAACATACATTTACCAAATAATCCAGCAATTCCACTCCTCCTTATTTACCCAACTGAGATGAAAACGTATGTCCACACAAGACTTGTTCACAAATGTTCATAGCAGCTTTTTTGATAACGGCTCCAAATTGGAAACAGCCCTAATGTTCAACAGAAGAATGATGAAACCAATTGTGGCACAACCAGACAATGGAGTATCATTCACAAACAAAAGGGAATGAGCTCTTGATACATACAACGGCACCAATGAATCACAAAAGCAGCACGCTGAGTTAAAGAAGTCAGACACAAAAAACGATCCCACCGCTACATTATTCTATAAGAAGCAAAACTAACGGTGACAGAAGGCAGATCAGCAGTAATCTGGAGCACGGGCTTGGGGGGGCGGGGCATGAGAGGATTTTCTGGGGTGATGGGAAAATTCTGTATTTTGAGTGTGGTGGCAGTTCCATGGGTGCTTACACTTATCAAAACTCATCAGGGGCGCCTGGGTGGCGCAGTCGGTTAAGCGTCCGACTTCAGCCAGGTCACGATCTCACGGTCCGTGAGTTCGAGCCCCGCGTCGGGCTCTGGGCTGATGGCTCAGAGCCTGGAGCCTGTTTCCGATTCTGTGTCTCCCTCTCTCTCTGCCCCTCCCCCGTTCATGCTCTGTCTCTCTCTGTCCCAAAAATAAATAAAAACGTTGAAAAAAAAAATTAAAAAAACTCATCAAACCACATGCTTAATATGGGTGTATTTCATTGCTCATAAGTTATACCTTTAATAGAGCTATTTAAACAAATACACAGACACCATTCAGCAGGCCAGACAGGTTGGTGCTGAACTCTCTTTCATGTGCAGTTGAAAAATCCTATGTGAAGAGAGTTAAAACACTGGGTTCTGGTCCCACTTACTACTTACTACCTGTCAAGGCCATTTCCTCAACTGAAAAGAGAGAGAGAGAGAGAGAGAGAGAGAGAGAGAGAGAGAGAGAGAGAAAACCTAGATTCCCAGGGCTACTTGGATGATAGAGTGAATGTGTTATTTGAAAATACTTTAAAGCAGAATCTGAGTATCCAGCTGGGCACGCACCCAGCATGCCATCCACTCTGCCAGTCCCTCACTCCTCCTCACCTGCCATTCAGTCCCTGGGACCACCTCCTAATCTCTCTTGACCCCACCCACTCCTCTTGTCCCCACTGCCACTCCCTCAACAAAGGCCACTTTCGCCCCTTGCCTGATGACTGCAATGGCTTCCAAATGGTTTCTCCTTCCCCAGTTTTACTCCTTCCATTCTCCTTCATTGTAAACCCAGACCAGGCTTTCCAGAATGTGAATTTGACATGTCACCCACCCTGTTCCCACCTTAAAAACCATTCAGCACTCTTGAGAAAGCTTAGACTCCTCAGTCCAAGACCCAAGATCTTTACTCATTTGGCTTCTACTTACTTTTCCCAAAGGTCACACTCCAACCAAATGGAACTGCCTACAGCTTACCATTTATGCAATGTTGTCGTCAGGTTCTGACCCTCCCATAGGTTGTCCCCTTTGTCTGAAAGGATCATCTCCTTCCACCCTCAATCTTCTGTCTGGATAACTCTAAATCCACCTGTGGATCTCAAGTCTTCCTCAACACACACACTCTTTCAACATGACTAGGGGCTACCACGTCCCCTCTATCATCATCATGCTAGCATCAAGTCCTACAATTGCCTGGCTCTTCGTCTGTAAGAGATTTTGAACTGATCTAGACTAGCAGACTAGACTGATGCTATGGACTGAATGTGTCTTCCTTCAAAAGTCAGATGTTGACTTTTCAGTCAACATTCTGTGTGTGTCAACCAGTGTGACTATTTGGAGTAAGGAATTAAGGTTAAATGAGGTCATAAGAGTGGGGATCTAATCCGATAGGATTAATGTCCTTATAAAAAGAGACATAACAGAGCTTACTCACTGTCCCTCTCTCAGTCACGTGAGGACACAGCAAGAAAGCAGTCCTCTGCAAGCCAGGAAGAAGGCTCTTACCAGGACCCAACCATGCCAGCCCTCTGATCTCAGACTTTCAGTCTCCATAACTGTGAGAAAATAAATGTCTGTGGTTTAAGTTGCCCGGTCTGGAGTATTTTCTTACGGCAGCTGAGCTAACTAACCAACTCGGAAAACCTCCTGTCTGGTTCACCCATATGTCCTCAGGACGCAAATCTGGCCCCAGGTCAACATTCAGTAAGTATCTATGGAATCAATGAATTATCATCTTATGGTCCCTAACAGACCCACGGGCAAACTTTCATAATGAAAATGGCACATCAGTTTGAATTAGAGGTACAGATTCAGACGTGGAACCAAGTTATCCTCTCTTGAAAACAGACTAGAGCAGCATGGCCCCCACAGAACTCACCATGATGATGGATGTGTTTTGTACCTTTACTGTCCACATGTGACTGGTGAGCACTTGAAATTGTGGCTAGTGTGACAGAGGAGTTGAAGTTTTAATTTTACTTAATTTTAATTACTACATTTAAAGAGCCACCTGGCTGGTGGCTCCTGTACAAGACAGCACAGGACTAGATGGTTGAAGCAAGAATAAAGCCCTGGACACTAGCCTCATTAGGCAGGTGCCAACCTCCCTGGCACCGAACATGTACAAAATACAACTGATTCTCATGAGGCTGACATAGGTAGTTTTCAAGTGGTATTAGAGTGGCCTGGCACAGAGAAGCTGGCAAAACATATGTACAAAAGGGATAATGAGGCACCATTTTGCAGAAATTGTGGCACTTTATGGGCCTCTATCTGTGATGAAACTCTCCAAAAGGGCAGGTTCATCCCTTGGTGACCAGAGTTAATTGAAAATTTAAGACCCAATCAAATCACTCAGAATTGAGATTTTTGGCAGCTTATGTGCTTCACTTTGAGGATCCTGCTGCTTTTCACCTCTGTCAGCCCAACAAGTGGGGTTTCATGTTCCAATATCATCTACAGTAGCACTGAGCTCTGAGCAGGGGACAAACAAAACAGCGTTCACTCTGATTCTGACTTTCGTAAAAGTGCACGACTCCTTCCTGCTTAAGCCACCAAGTGGAAGTGGGCCCACACCCTCCCTCCAACTTGCAATTTGTTAGAGTCAGATGAGCATCTTCTCAATGATAAATAAGCCTATCAAGTGCTACTTAAAAATCTTCGATGGCCAAAACAATATGGGCGGGGAATATCCTTACACCCTCCTACCCGATAACACCAGTTTTCTAACAAGAATGTTCTATTTGGTGTTAATGCCTACTTGTCTAGCACCTTGCAGTATCCGAGGCATAAGAGCTCTGAGGCCCAAGAGATCTGAGTTCAAATTGCACCCCAATCACTTCCTAGCACTGCATCTTTAGAAATGTTACTTAACCTCCTGAGTGTTGGTTACCCATCTGCAGAAAAGGGATGTGTGTACCCATACACCTCGCTGTGTTTCTGGGAGAATAAAATGACATAAGATGCCACGCAAAGATGAATGCTAATTGGTAATAGCCCAATTGGTAACAGCCCAAACCAGAAGCGACCCAAATGTCCATCAACACATGATGGAAAAACAAACTGAGACACACCCAGATGATAGAATACTACTCAGCCATAAACTAAGAATGAACTACTACACGTAAAACAACATAAATGAATCTCAAAATAAGCAAGCTGAGTGGAAAAGGCCAGACCAAAAAGAGTACATACCACATGGCTCCATTAGTAGAAAATAAAATCAGTGACAGAAAGCATACCGTTGGTTGTCTGGGGACAGAGGGCTGGAAAAAACAAGGGGTTACAAAGGAGCAGGAAGAAACCTTGTGGGAGATGGAAATGTCTTGCCTCTTGATGAGGTAATGGTTTCATGGGTCTGAACACTTTAAATACATGCAGTGTGACGTGCTTAAATTATATTTCAATAAAGCTGAAAAAGTTGGGAAGATGTCCCATCACAGGACTTGGCACATAGTAGGCTCTCAGCAAATGCTGGCTCCATTCTGGAGCAGTAACAAAGGATCCCATTAGAACTTCTGGAAAAGAACTTGAGGGGCTGCCAGGGAAACGAGTCAGCGTAGGTAACACGTACTCTGGTTTACTAGAACCCAGTTATGTAGGACACGCTATTCTCAGCTAAAAAGTGTGAACAAGAAAGACGAAGAGAAAGATAAGCAAGGCTTGATCTCTGCCCTCAAGGAAACACAAATACGTTTAATATATGATGTAATAAAAGTGTCATAAGGATGCTACTGACGAACGACAGGCGTGCATAGAGGAGTAATTGTGATGGACGCATGTCGGGAGGTACAGTTTCAGGTGGGTGGGACTTTGGCAAGGGCTGAGGGGCGGGGCAGGTTCTGTGAGGCTGGAGGAGCGGAAGCTGGGATGGGAGGGGGCGGGGCCAGGCCCTGTGTCCTCCAAGTAGGGGAGGGTCCACAAAGGGCAAGGATGAGCTGAGGAAGGTTCTGGGCGCCGGGCGGAATCTCCGCTGCATTTTTCCAAGGGAACCCGCCAAAGGGCTCAGCATAATCAGATTTGTGTTTTACACAAATAGGTCCTATCTAGAGGGCAATCTGGCAATTTATCAAGAGTCCTGACATTCATATCTTTCAACTCAGTAATTCCTGAGGAAATAATCAAAAATGCACACAAAGATTTATGTATAGCACTGCTTATGCCAGCATTATTTATAATAGCCCAAAGCCCGAAATAACTTAAATGTCCAATAAAAGAAGACTGTTAAATAAATTATGGTATGCTGAGTGATTAAATCATATATAGCCTTTAAATCATATTCTGAGAACATATGGAATGACAGGGCACTGCCTCACTATCCACTGTTAAGCTGAAAAAAAAGCAGGACACAAAAATATACATTAAGTATTCATTCAACAAATATTTATTGATTATCTACTATGTGCCAGGCACTGTTCTCTAAGTATTGAGGGTACCACAGAGGCTAAAACAGACACAATCCTGAACTCGTTAGAGGAATTCTATCTTCTAACAAAAGAAGGCAGACCACAAGGAAACAAATAACAATAAACAAAATACATAGCAATTAAAATTTTTTTTATGTTTATTTTTGAAAGAGAGAGAGAGACAAAGCACGAATAGGGGAGGGGCAGAGAGAGAGAAAGACAGAGGATCTAAAGCAGGCTCCAGGCTGTCAGCACAGAGCCTGACATGGGGCTTGAACTCAAGAACTGTGAGATCACAACCTGAGCCAAAATCACACACTTAACCGACTGAGCCACCCAGGTGCTCCAATATTTAGCACTTTAGATGGTAAGAAGTGTTATGGAGAAAATCAAGAGGGCAAAGGGATGGGGAGTCGGAGATTAGGTAGAAATATATAGGTGGTTATATAGAAATTATATAATTTCTATAGGTGGTTATATAGAAATCTATAGAATATATATAGAATATATATATGTAAAGTATATATATATATATATTCTATAAATATATAGAAATTTTATAGGTGGTCAGGGAGGGTTTTACAGAGAAGGAGGTTAAGGGTTTGTGCCAAGGGTATATCTGGGAGGATTTCTAGGCAGAGGAAACAGGTAGTGCAAAGGCCCTAAAGAGTCCTGGAGGGTTCAAGAAAGAGCAAGACCAAAATGGCAGAACATGCAGGACAAACATCTGGAGAATGAGGGTGGAAAGTAGCTGGTGCCACTCAGGGTGAGGTGGAGCCATGGCAGGGCTTTGAGCAGAAGAGTGGCATGATCTGCAGGGGACACGGGTAGACGTAGGGAGATCAGCTGGGACTTGTCCAGTGTTTTCGTAACTTTTTAATAATGGAGGTATGTTCATTTCATAATCACAAAACAAAAGGTCATTCAGTCAAAGAAAGCACAATGCAGCAAGCAGTGTGGGTGCTCTGAGCAGAGTACAAGGTAGCAGAGAAACTAATCAGGAGGTTAGGGGGATAACTTAGATGATAAGTCATGGAGCAGTAGGTACACAGAGGAGGGCACATGTCTGTGGAAGTTTCTGTGAGCAAAAATTACTCTTTTTAATAATAAAAGAAATACAACCATGATGCAAAATATATATATGTATACATATATATATATATATATGTCTATATATATATGTCTATAAAAGAGAAAAAGAATTACCCCATATTCTCAGCTTCCTAACAATTTTTAACATGTTGGTGTATTTCCTTGCAATCTCTTTTCCTATACATGCTTTGGTTTTCTCCTTAATCATTCGACAATGCCTAAACCATTGTAGGCACTCAAATATTCACTGAACAAATAATGGATGACCAAATACTCCAAACACTTTTGTGTTCAGATTTGCTCGTGTTAAGTTAGCTATATTACAAGCATTTTCAGAAATAGCTTTAATAGGCTTGGGTGATGCAATGGAAATGGTGGGCAAGGAGAAAGTATGGTCACAGACGCCTAAGGTGTCAAATATGACTGTTTAAGAGGATGGTGGTGACATTATTCATCAAGGGCACCAGCAGGAAGCCAATCTGATGAGGAAGATGCTGGGTTCAGTTTGGGGGACCTAAGGGACCCACAGAATGTCCCTGCAGAGAGGCCCAGCTGCCCATCTCTCTCGGGGCTCAAGAAGCAGC
The DNA here is from genome assembly GCF_028749965.1 of Puma concolor. NCBI lineage: Eukaryota > Metazoa > Chordata > Mammalia > Carnivora > Felidae > Puma > Puma concolor. Next base: position 25,255,942 of record NC_141675.1, on the reverse strand, counting down.
GGGAGCCTCGGTGCAGAGGTGGTCTCAGCAGGAACAGAGGTGGAGGCAACACCAGCTGCCCTACTAGGTGCTGAGAATTGTGCTACGAGCTTCTCGCATCTTCCCTCTTCCAGTCTACACAGTTGCCCTGAGGGGCGGGTATTCACGTGCTCATGAGACAGAAGAGCACACTGCAGGCCAACTCCACAGCAGAGCCAGACATGAGCCCCCAAATATGAGGGCTTTCCCCACCTATTCTCTTTTCTGTTAACAGAAGCCTAAAATGTACCCAGCAGCCTAGGGAGAAAGCGGCAAGATGCCTTAGTTAGTGCCTGTGTTTGGTCACAACTTCTAGGGACTGCCCTCCACACCAAAGAATGATCTCTCCTCTTCTGAAAACATATCTTATGTATTTTCTTGCTTACAATTATAGCCTGTTGAGGGTTTTGTTTTATTTTGTTTTTCATGTGTATGAGTCTTCTCTCCCACTGGGTAAGAAGCTGCAGGAAATCAGGACACGCTGCCCAACTGCCCCACAGCTCCAGCCCGACACTGCTCACGGTCAGGGCTCAGCAACTCCTCTGGATGAAAATACTACCTCTTGCCCGTCACCCCAGAGCCACCGGGACACTGTTAGTGAGGTGACCTGGACGCCCTGCGGCTCGGATGAGGCAAAGCCAAGCCCAGACGGACAAGCACTCTTGAAAGATGCCAGGCAGCAGGCAGGTAACTTTGGAGGGACAGACACAACAGAAGATAAGGCAAAATTTCCCTTCTCCACATGGCTCCCTACGAAACAGTCTGCAAACTAGCTGGCCCAGGGGCCAAACGCGGCCCACCAGCACGTGTGTGCTTTTTGTCTTGCACGTGGTTTTAACGTGTTACAATTTAATTTAGTTGCTATCTTTTCAAAAGTGAAAAGCTGCACATACAAATCTGGACTTCTAAAGGCAGTATGTTTTCAAAGGCCCACTTTTACAAGTTCCCCACAGCCCCTCACCCCGCTCACCTCCCAGGCGTGTCCTGTCAGGCCCCACCAGCCCTGTCCTGGGTGGGTGGGTGGGGGGGGGGGGGACACACACCTCGGGTGCGGGGCTGAGCTGAGCTCACTCGCCTCCAGGGGGGGCAAGGCCGCCTGTACTCACCCGCACTCAGGGTAGTGAACTCCAGGAAGCGGTATTCGTAGGACACATCTATCTTGGTTTCCACCTGAGGCCTCTTTAAAGTTGAATAGATATTTCCAGGCCGTTTGTCATCACGTTTCTCTAACTTGTTCAATCCGCAACCCATTTCAGCAGCTGCAGCAGAAGCCAAAAAAAAGGACAAGGGGGGGGGGGGGTGATTTTTTTTTTTTTTCTGAGATTTTGTTTTCAAGCACCATAGTGTAAAAGACCCCGTACTTCCCTGAAGACTACATAAAGGACCTCAGCCTTTAGGACGCCTGGAGTATAATTCAGAGGATGACCTGAACACCCGAGGAACTGTGCTCAGTACCCAGGCTGGCTTCTCTTTCTGTGAGGACACCATTACCAGGCATCCCGCACTTTTGTGATGACACCAAAAGCCTACTTGTCTTCTATCTTTTTCCCCTACCTGAGGAAAATAATACCTCAGAGCGCCTCAGTTCCACTATAATCTGTACACAGGATTAAAAAATGAGATCTTAAAAGCAATGTGGTACATTATGGTGTCAGCCCATCTGAAAAGAAAAGACAAAACAAGAGACGTGTCGCTTTCGCTGTGGTTGCTAAGAGAGAATCAGAAGTTGTTGGTACAATTTCTAAACTCCGAAGTCCTTTCTGCCCTCACCAGCAATTATTTAGACAGGAATTTATATTCATAAAACATCTCTTAAAGTAGACGGTGGCATTTTTATCCGCTTCATCTAAAAGTCCCCCTTCCATTCTTTTTTAGAGCAAACCACATGAAATAACAGGACGCTTCCACTCTCTTAGAGAGTCGTTTTAGACCAAAATGAAGACTGGCTGAACACTAATAGCAGGCCAAGAGAAACTGGAAGCAGAAATGCACGTGTGTTAGAGTGAAGATCTGTGGCTATCGTTGGAAGGGAAAATGGAGAAATGCTAGAATAATGTGCATATTAGGGTGGGCTGAGCTCCCAGCCTTTCGAGGGCTTAAAAACAACGAAGTTCTCTGTTTATTTAGGCAGAATGACATTCACAAAATGACTTTTTATCCACTGCCCAGACTTCAGCAGAAGATATTTTCCTTTCGTGCGCTGAGCATGACCAATAATTCTTCCCCCTTCTCTGGCGTAGTGGAGCTGCCATTAGAACATATTTCACAAAAATATTAACTGGCCAAGAATATCACAAACAGAAACGTGGTGACTGCTTCCTTTTAGAGATAAGAATGTCCTTTAGCTTAATCCATTCACAAGGTACCCAGCTTCCTAAGGCAAATCGGCAAGCTCCAGAAAAACACAATGAACCTCAAAAAAGCAGTAAGTGTGTGGGGGAAGGGAAGAGTGGGAGAGGGTGGTGTCGTGACAACCAGGCTATACTTTTTAGTAATTAAAAAAAGTCTGGAAGGATGGATGAGAACAGGAAGGCTTACTTATGCCTTAATAAGGGAACATTAGTGTCCAAAGGGCCAGAGCAGACATGATTTATGTGCAATCTGCATGAACTGATTACTTGTAAAATACTCTGTAGTTCTGCAGATATAATAGCTGATATGTACAGAGGCTGCATATTTAACTACTAAAAAGCAAGCCAAGGGGCATCTGCTGAGGCAAAGCAGAAGAGAAGTGGACAGGAAGGCTCCCGTGTACTGGGGAACAGGTAAACCTGGCAAGATGAGCACTGTTACCACCAGAACAGACATGGAAATAACCCAGAGACTCACCAAGTAAGTCACTCACACACGTACCTCCCTAGGAAAGAATGTGTGTTTGGGGCCCGAAAGAAAGAAAGAAAGAAAGAAAGAAAGAAAGAAAGAAAGAAAGAAAGAAAGAAAAAGAGAAAGAAAGAAAACTCTTCCTCAAAAATCCTCAAAAATCCTCCCATTCTTGTTATCCTAATAAGGTAAATTCTAGCATTAGAGATTCATTCCTTTGAAATTAGAATCACTCTCCCTCAGGATCTCCTTTGAAACCACAAATACCTCCATGGGAAGGGCAACAAATTAAGCTTGTGGTAGCCTCTAACACTTTAGTATGATTTAACATCTTCTATAAAGGACAGGTTTCCTGACAATAGAGAAAAAAGAGGAGAGAATTACCAGGACGAGTAAAAAGACTCAGAAAAAGTTAAGGAGGTGGGGGATGGCAAGAAGCATCAGAAAAATTCTCCCAATTTACAACTTTAAGGTTTTAGTCAGACTGTCTCAACTTAAGGCCTCTGCCCCAATTCACTCCAAAGGGCACTGTGCTTATCTCATAGGATATGACAAGGCTATGGGTAAATCATCTCTGTGGTCTGACACAGAAAAGATAAACAGTACCAGCCAGCAGCAAAACTATAATATCGGTGAATCCTCAATGTCTCAAACTTTAGAGATTAATTTCTTTGGAATATGCACAATGCCAATTAAGCAACTGCTTTTATAGCATGACTCTCTTTGGGAAGGAAGACATATGAAGCAGTTGTGAGCCAATAAAACCTTAGTGTCAATTTGTTTTTCTTACTCTCTTGTGTTGAGGACCCTACCTTATTCACACCCAGCACACCTGTGCTCTGCCAACCCCCAACCCCTGTCAAAATGGTGAAGATTTTCACATCATTCTAAAACTCTCTATTACAGTGGGGCGCCTGGATGGCTCAGTAGGTTGAGCATCTAACTCTTGATTTCAGTTCAAGTCATGATCCCAGGGTCGTGAGAACAAGCCCCACATCGGGCTCTGTCCTGAGTGTGGAGCCTGCTTGGGATTCTCTCTCTCTCTCTCTCTCTCTCTCTCTCTCTCTCTCTCTCTCTCTCTTTCTCTCCCCCTCTCCCTCTGCTCCTCTCCCCTGCTTGAGTGCTCTCTCTAAAATAAAGTAAATAAATAAAATAAAACTATCTATTACAGTCCCTACTATGGCTCAAACCAGAAAAATCTAGCTCACACAATGGAGGAAAAATAAGATAGAACAGCGCCTGATGGTACTGTTTACTATGTGAGGTTTCAAAGCTCGTATCAGAATCCCACAAGGGGCCTGGGGCAGGGATGGGTATGGGCCTTTAAGGGCAGGGAGAGGTTGGAGGCAGAGGGAAGAGTGGAGGGAACTGCCAGATGCAGGCATTTGGTGCCTGGTGTGGCTGCGCATTCCCTCCGACATTCAGGGAGCATCTCAGTGGAAGCACATCGGCCTCAAGGGTAATAGGGCAGAAGGTAAATGGTAAGTGTAATGGTTTCGAAATACGGCCCCCAAATCCTTTGACATGCCTGCCATTGAAAGGTGGGGTCTATGTCACCTCCCCTGAATCTGGGCTCCACAGTTGCCTGATCAATACAATATGGCAGAACGGCACTGTGCCAGCTTCTGGACCCGGACCTTCAGAAACTAGGAGCACATACTTCTTGATTCTTGGGATGCCGACTCTTGGATCCCAGCCACCATGCCATGAGGGAGCCCAAGCAGCCCCACAGGGAGGCCCATTTGGAGAGGAACCGACAGCCAGCACCAACTTGCCAGCCATCTTGCTGGTGAGCCATCTTGGAAGTTGAGCCTCTGTCTCGGTCAAGACGCTGACACTGTGTGAGGCAGAGACAAGCTGTTTCCACCAAACTCTGCCCAAACTGCAGATCCTTGAGCAAAATACACCATTGTTTCTGTTTCAAGCCTCTAAGTCTGGGGATGATTCATCATGCAATATGTAACTCATTCACCAAGTTTGTTCAAAAAGACCATGGCCTGCTGCCTCCTCAGCAGACTACCAGTCGAGATGGCCTGCATTTAGAGGTTCTGCTTTAGCCACTCGCCCTTAGAAGGGCATTTCGGTTGTTTCCAGGTGATTATGAATAAAATGGCTATAAACATTCATGCAGAGGTTTTTAAGAGGACCAAAGGTTTCATCTCTCTAGGGTAATACCTAGGAGTGAGATTTCTGGGCTGTGCGGTAAGTGCAGGGGTCCTGTTAATGAATGATGCTTCTCTTTCCGCACGCAGGGCAGCCAGATGCTGACCCCAGGAGAGGCCTGGAGGAAGTGAGACCCTCTGAGAGACTGACAGATTAGCCCCTCTACCTCCTGCTCACTCTGCAGCATCAGCTCACTGGGTGGAATCGTGAGAGTGGTGCTATTCCTGGCTCTTTCTCCTTTTGTTGTTGTCTATTTCTGTAAAGGACACATGCTAAAAATCACTTATGTGTGATGAGATCCTCCCGGTACTTTATCTGTGGTCCATTCAGCCCCCACAGCTCCACCCTTCCATATTCCTACGGTCACGTGAATCAAGTTAGTCATTTCATGTGTGAGTGGATCACTGACCAGCTTTGATTATATGACAGTCATACAGGAGATTTTTTCTTTTGTTTCCACCTTTGTCTTCCCAGGAGACATCCCTGCACCTATGAGTATGGGTCTCTCAAGCATCAAAGAAAGTACCAAGAAAAACCTTCCAAAAGCTCTTCAAAGGTAAAGCAAAGAGAAGTCTTTCCCCATTCCTGTGGCGAGACAGTGGGGAAAGAGCCAAAATAAACGTACAGTTCTCAAGCAGAAATTGACTAAAAGTAATTAAGAACTGGCTGCTGATTATGGAAGAAAGTAAGGTAATCACTGGGAGGTTGAGATCCTAGGCTGCAAGGAGAGGACATTAGACATTGCAAATGACCAGAAAGCAGAGATCCCTCAAATGGTGACACTCTGGAAAACCAACGCTTTCCGGATCAAACCCAGCATGAGGTGTGCCTTTGACACGTGGGAGGCCAGCTTCATGCAGAAACTGTCAGCTCCATGAGGGAGGGAACTTTTCCAAGTTCATGAGTATGTGCATGCATTCATTCATCACGCGTTTATTAAGGTCTGCTTTGAATCTGGCCCTCAATTAGGAAATATAAAAATGGGAAGACCAGGCCCTGCTCTCAAGGAGATCAGAGGTAAAATGAGTGGAAAGACAATGAACAGAGCACATGGTGCAGCGGGCTCGCTGTTCTGGAAGTCTGGGCAGAGTGCAGGACATTCACCGAAAATCTCTGTGATATAAAACAGAGAGTACAGGGGCGCCTGGGTGGCTTGGTCAGTTAAGCGTCCGACTTCGGCTCAGGTCATGATCTCACGGTCCGTGAGTTCGAGCCCCGCGTCGGGCTCTGTGCTGACAGCTCAGAGCCTGGAGCCCGTTTCAGATTCTGTGTCTCCCTCTCTCTCTGCCCCTCCCCTGTTCATGCTCTGTCTCTCTCTGTCTCAAAACTAAATAAACGTTAAAAAAAAAAAATTTTAAAACAGAGAGTACATCGCCACAGACTTGGTTCCAGAAAAAGCTGATCAGCAATGGGGCATGATACCCTGTGTCATTTTAAATGTTAAAATCTTAAGACTTTTATTTTAAAGTATTTCTAATTTGTCTCTGAAATGCTTCCCAACATGCCCATAAAACAACTAGAAAACCACTTCAAGAAAAATCACCACCTTGGGGTACCTGGGTGGCTCAGTTGGTTAAGCGTCCGAGTTCAGCCTAGGTCATGATCTTGCTGTTCCTGAGCTCGGGCCCCATGTCAGGCTCTGTGCTCACAGCTCAGAGCCTGGGGCCTGCTTCAGATTCTGTGTCTCCATCTCTCTCTCCACCCCTCTCCCATTTACACCCTGTCTCTCTCTCTCTCTCTCAAAAATAAACTCTAAAGGGGCACCTGGGTGGCTCAGTCGGTTAAGCATCCGACTTCAGCTCAGGTCATGATCTCACGGTTTGTGAGTTCAAGCCCCATGTCAGGCTCTGTGTTGACAGCTCAGAGCCTGGAGCCTGCTTGGGATTCTGTGTCTCCTTCTCTCTCTGCCCCTCCCCAACTTGTGCTCTGTCTCTCTGTCTCTCAAAAAGTAAATAAATGTAAAAAAAATTTTTTTTAAATAAACTCTAAAACAAAAATTAAAAAAAAAAAAGAATCACCACCTTAAAAGATTATTTTTCAGTGAGGGTTTCTAAAACCTCAGTTTAAAGGTTCATTTTTACTATCAACTGGTGTACATGCATTTAAATAATGGGGCAATAAATGTAGTTATATTTTCAAATACAAATTAGTTTCATTAAGAGTGAGCCCTCATTTACCACACTTGCCGCTAATCTGTGGCAGGACCGTAAAGCTAACTTTTACAATTGCCAACAGCTCATGACAAGCAACCAGAGATGGGGCAATTACATGCAATGATGCTGGGTCAGCTGGCAAACTCATTTTTTATTTCCACACTCAAATCCCGTATTTGAAGACTCAAGCATGTTTATTACATCACTCAGTCACCCAGAGTAAGAACTGATGATCCAAATTAAGACATTTTTACATGACAGGAACATCTCTCTCGCCCCAGAAATGTAAATGGAAACTTGAAAATTCAGAGGGTGTCAAATCTTGATACCCTAGAAACACAGTCTACGACAGAAACCCAAGGATAACTATAATTTACTCGTTGAGGGATGGGCGAAATAGGTGAAGGAGGTTAAGAGGTACGAACTCCCAGTTATAGAGCAAAAAAGGCAGGATGAAACATACAGTACAGAATACAGTCGATAACACTGTATGGGGACTACACGTATTGTGATGAGCAGTGAGTAATGTCTAGAGTTGTAGAATCAGTATGTTGCACACCAGAAAATAATACAACACTGTATGCCAACTATACTTCAATAGAAATATGTACCTGTTCAAAGTGTTCCTGATTGGATGCCAAATATAAAGAATAATCTATATGAAACAGTATTATTTCCATGGTACCACTTCTTCTAGGTGTGGGTGTGTATAAATATATGTTATATACATTATAATATATATTAATATATAGACATGTACATATATATGTCTCCACCTTTAAAAAAGGTGGTTTTTTTTATGTTTGTTTATTTTTTTTTTTAATTTTTTTTTTCAACGTTTATTTATTTTTGGGACAGAGAGAGACAGAGCATGAACGGGGGAGGAACGAGAGAGAGAGGGAGACACAGAATCGGAAACAGGCTCCAGGCTCTGAGCCATCAGCCCAGAGCCCGACGCGGGGCTCGAACTCACGGACCGCGAGATCGTGACCTGGCTGAAGTCGGACGCTTAACCGACTGCGCCACCCAGGCGCCCCTATGTTTGTTTATTTTTGAGAGAGAGACCGAGTGTGTGAGGGGGGGAGGGGCAGAGACAGAGGGAGACACAGAATCCGAAGAAGGATCCAGGCTTCCAAGCTGTCAGCACAGAGCTCCATGCGGGGCTCGAACTCATGGACCGCAAGATTATGACCTGAGCTGAAGTCGTACGCTTAACTGACCGAGCCACCCAGGCACCCCTCCACCTTCTTTTTTTAACTGGTAAGACACAGACCACAATGTTCCCAGAAATGTCCTCGGGGTCATGGGATTATGGGTGACATTCTTTATGGTTCTGTATATTTTTCAAATTTTCTGTGCTGCATACACATTATTTTCCTCATTGAAAACAATAAGAGGTTCCAAGATGACCCTGAATAATCCTCCCGGCATTCACGAGTGGTCCCCACCCACAGTGACTAGGGCTGACCCGTGTAGCCAGGAGGGCACTGCAGAAATGATGAGTGTGGTTTCCAAGGCTGGGTTACAGTGTTGTGGGTTCTACCTTACCCTTTCTTGGATCCCTCACTCTGGGGACAGCCAGCTGCCACAGTATGAGGACACTCTAATAACCCTATGCAGAAGTCCCAGGACAGGGAACTGAAGCCTCCACCCAAGAGCCAGCAATAACTCAACCTTCAGTCCCAGAATGGCCTCCAGCCCAGCCCACATCTTGACCATAACCCCATGAGACACCCCAAGTCAGAACCACCCAGCTCAGCTGCTTCTGGATTTCTAACCCACAGAAACTCTGTGAGATAATAAATGTTTATTGATGTTTTTGGCTGCCAAGTCTGGGAGTAATTTGTTATAGAGCAAAAGATAAGGAATACAAAGAGTATTTACATCGTCAAAGGAAAACACTTGCTTACCATCCCCCACCCACACATCTCAGTCTGGGTCTGATCCAGACCACCTTTCTGCCCTCCGCAGTCCCCATCACAAACACCCTTCTTCACTAAGCACAGCTCCCTCCCAGAAGAACCTGCTGCTCCAAGTGTGGAGCACTTGACCCAGCAGCACCAGGATTTCCCGGAACCTATGAGAAATCCAGAATCCCAGGCCTGCAGAACCAGAATCTACATTTCAATGACAAGTGATTCATTAACTTCTGAGCGGCAGTAAAGTTTGAGAAGCCCTGGGCAATGGGTTTCCCCGGCTGAAAACTCTAAGGGATTCTAACCGGCAGCCAGAGGTGAGAATCAACAAGCTAGGAACAAGTCCGGTTTTCCTCACTCCGAACCCTCTCCAGTCTCCTTCACCCCAGCCTCAGCCAGGCCCAGAATCCTTAAGCCTCTTGGCCAGGGCTGAGAACCCCAGTCGAAAACATGGCCCTGCGCACCCCCTTGATTCCACATCTCCATCTCTTGAACCTCTTTGTACCTCCGATGCCCTCTTCCCAGCCTCACTGCTGTCCTCCCAAACACAGGCACACCCCTAAATTTCTATCCCCAGCCCTCATTCTGTCTCACTCTCTTAAAATCATTTTCAGTATAAACCACTTCGGACATATAGATGAAGATAACAAAATGAGACATCTCTGTACCCAGCACCAAGATTTATCAAATGCTTACATTTTACTTTATTTACTTCACATCTTTTATTTTTGAAGAAATGAGACCTTTTTTGAGAAAGAGAGAGAGAGAGAAAGCACGTGCGTGAGTGTGGGAGGGGCAGAGAGAGAGGAGGACAGAGGATCCAAAGCCGGCTCTGGGCTGACAGCCGGGAGCCCAATGCAGGGCTGGAACTCAGGAACCCAACTGTCAAGATCATGACCTGAGCCGAAGTCAGACACTTAACCAACTGAGCCACCCGAGTGCCCCAGAAATGGGACTTTTGAAATGCGGTCCCCATGTCCCTCCTTTCTCCCCTCTTCTAACTCTGCTTTTCCTGTAACACCCACAACAATACATGGCAGAGGTTCTGAGACTTTCCTGTTTCACGGCACCTTTAGTGTCTCTGTATGTTTTCCACGGCACCCCCCCCCCCCCAGCTAAAAGTAATACTTACAGTTCCACTTACGAGGTAGTTAGGTGCAAACAACATAATAATTATTCATGTCCAAACAACTTATTAGCCTTTTGGGAAAAAAAAAAAAAAAAGCAGCACACAAAAACTGTAAGAATGAACCTTTTTCTTTCATTCCTAAGTTATCACAATGACTTACTCATGGGATGTGTGCATCTCTCGGGCACCACACGACCTCTCAAACCTTGTAATCACACTGGACACCACCATCTTCATTTGCCTGTTCCACAAAGCGGTTTCTTAGCAACCACCAACACGCAGCTTCGTAGAGATAGGACGTCATCAAAAGGAATGCGGTGCTGTCTAACCTCATACTGTAAACTACCCCCAGACAGTAGTGTGCTATCTAACATGTCGAGTGCCACTCTGTTCCCCTCATTAAAAGTAAAAAGCCCTTTTGCCCTGCCCTCGCTAGTTTGCTGTGGTGCCTTGGGGGTGCTTCAGTACAGAGTTTGGGAACCTCTAATATGTGGTAGTGTTGTATATGCTCAAAAAAGGCACATAAATGCTGTCCTCTCTGCCTTAGCCCGCATACCCCTCTCGTGGGCCTTGCTTTACCTGCTCTGGGCAAAAACCTTCCAGTCTCCCTCCCAGCCTGGTGAACTCCAGGTGAACATGCCCAAGGACCTGTTTCGGTACCTTAACCTAGAACTTTGCCAACACTCTCAATGAATATGCTCCATAGGGAACTCGACGCCTTGCCCATCAAGGCCTGTTCTCTCTCCTAGGTTTCTTGCGTCTGTGGGGAGTTCCCCTGTCCTCATAACATCCAGGCTCAAAAGACCACGCAGCAGCCTGCTCCTGCCACTGTCCTCACTGCCACAGCTGGCCTGGAGCTGAGTGCTGGCGGAAGCCTTTCACTCCACCACCTCATTCTCTGCGCCGACCCGCCCACCCTGAGGATGGTCAGAGGACTTCCTTGGTCTCTCATCCACTAATTCCTATCCTGGGCTAATGCTAGAGCAACCATTCTGCGCCCTACAAGTGGCTCACAGAGCATAAGAAACATATACTGCCCAGCCTGGAGTCCTTAGCCTCAACCTCACCCCTAACCTCCTTCCCCTCCCCAGTCCCTGGTTGTTCCTCTTCAAGTACCATGGGGTCAGGTTATACGGGGCTAGTGCTACCTTTTGTACACTTTTGTACACACTGAACATTCTCCAGATACCATTCCTTTACCTCCAGTGGAACCTCCCCCTGACACTCTTTTCCTTTCCATCTCAACCCTCTGTCTTAGGGCTCTCCATAGAAACAGAACCAACAGGATAGTGTGTGTGTGTGTGTGTGTGTGTGTGTGTGTGTGTGTGTGTGTGTGGAGGGGGGAGAGAGAGAGAGAGAGAGAGAGAGAGAGAGAGAGAGAGAGAGAGAGAGAGAAGGCAGGGCAGATGTGTTTTAAGAAACTGACCCTCAAGTGATTGTGGGAATTGGCAAGTCTGAAATCTGCAGGGCAGGCCAGCAGGCCAGAGACCTAGAGAACAGTTGATGTTACAGTCTTGAGTCAAGCAGTCCAGAAGCAGGATTCCTTCCTTCTCGGGAGATTTTAGACTTTTCTCTTAAGTCCTTCAACTGACTGGGTGAGGCCCACCCACATTATGGAGAATAATCTACTTTACCCAAAGTCTTTTGCTTTAAATGTTAATCACATTAAGAAAGAAACATCGCCACAGCAACACCTACACATGTTTGACCAAAAACTGGGTACCATAGCCTAGCCAAGACGACACATAAAACTACCCATCACATCCTCCTTTATTAAAGCACTTACTACACGCAAAGCACCATTCCAAATGCTGAGGATACTAAAGCGATACAAAAGACATTAAAAAAAAAAAAAAAAGGGACAACGCTACCCTCATGAAGGACCTTACCTTCAGGAGCAGAGAAACAGACAATATACAAATAAAAATAATACATGAAATTCAATTTTAAAAGTATGTTAGGTGTGCCTGGGTGGTTAAGAATCTGACTCATGGTTTTGGTGCAGGTCATGATCTCACGGTTCATGAGATCAAGCCCCACATCAGGTTCTGTACTGATGGCACAAAGCCTGCTTGGGATTCTCTCTCTTCCTCTCTCTCTCTGCCCACCCCTGCTCATGCACTCTCTCTCTCTCTCTCTCAAAATAAATTAACATTAAGAAAAAAATTTTAGGGGTGCCTGGGTGGCTCAGTTGGTTAAGCATCTGACTTCGGCTCAGGTCACAATCTCACAGTTCCCAAGTTTGAGCCTCACATCAGGCTCTGTGCTGACAACTCAGAGCCTGGAGCCTGCTTCAGATTCTGTGTCTCCCTTGCTCTCTGCCCCTCCCCCGTTCACACACACTCTCTCTCTCTCTCAAAAATAAATAAATATTAAAAAAATTATTAAAAAAATTATTAAAAAAAGGAAGAAAAAATGTTTAAAAACTACATCAAATAAAGAAAAATAAGGCAGGGAGGAGGGATAGCAAGCACAGGGGAAGATGCAATTTTTAAAAACAGGATGATCAGGGACGGCCTTACCCAAAAAGTGATGTTAAGTGAAGTCCTAAAGAGACCATGGGATAAAGGGGATGGTGTACCAGGCAAGGGGGTGGCGAGTGCAAGGTTCCAGGACCTGCCTGGGGAAGGTGGGAGGGGGTGGCTGCTGGTGGCACATGAAATCAGAGAGGCCTGGGAAGGCAGGTTGTGTGGGCTATGCAGGTGGGGGTAAGGACTCCCTGAGATGGGATCCCCTTGAGGGTTTCAAGCCAAGGGAGACACGATCACTCTGGCCATGACTGATGGTGGAAATGGAGAGACCAGATGATGATGGGGTATGAGCAACAATCAAATTCTGGATATATTTTGAATGTAGAAAATGGGACTTATTGGTAGTTTAGAAATAGGGCATAAGAAAAAGAAGGCATCCACGCCACCCCTAGGGCCTATGTATGACCTGAGCAACTGGAAGGCTGCAGGGGCCCCTTCTGATCTGGGGATGGCTATGGGAGGAAGACACGGGCTTGTTTTAGATGTGTTAACTCCACTGGGTAGAGGTGTGGGGTAGGCAGCTGCAGGGACCAGTCCCGAGCTCAAGGGAGAGATCTGGAGCTTTCGGTAATGCCTCATCTGTCCATGTGACATCCAACTTCCAAAGGGAGCAATCATCTCTTCTTCATCCCCAACAGCAGCTATCCCAAGGCCCTGCTCCAACAGATGCACAATAAGTATCTACTAAGCCAACATCCTTTAAGACTAGGACAGACACTTATCATCTGGTAAAGGATGGAATATTTGGAATATCTGCATGTCTCTCTCAAGTTCACCTTTTTTTTTTTTTTTTTTAGTTTTATTTTTTTAATTTACATTCACATCAGTGTATGGTGAAACAATGATTTCAGGAGTAGATTCCTTAATGCCCCTTACCCATTTAGCCCATCCCCCCACCCACACCCCCTCCAGTAACCCTCTGTTTGTTCTCCATATTTATGAGTCTCTTATGCTTTGTCCCCCTCCCTGCTTTTATATTATTTTTGTTTCCCTTCCCTTATGTTCATTTGTTTTCTCTCTTAAAGTCCTCATATGAGTGAAGTCATATGATATTTGTCTTTCTCTGACTAATTTTGCTTAGCATAATACCCTCCAGTTCCATCCACATAGTTGCAAATGGCAAGATTTCATTCTTTTTGATTGCTGAGTAATACTCCATTGTGTGTGTGTGTGTGTGTGTGTGTGTGTGTGTGTGTGTGTGTGTGTATACATCTTCTTTATTCATCCATCTAGGGACATTTGGACTCTTTCCATACTTTGGCTATTGTTGATAGTGCTGCTATAAACATGGGGGTGCATGTGTCCCTTCGAAACAGCACACCTGTATCTCGTGGATAAATGCCTAGTAGTAGTAGTTCTGTTTTTAGTTTTTTGAGGAACCTCCATACTGTTTTCCAGAGTGGTTGCACCAGCTTGCACTCCCATCAAGTTCACCTTCTTCAAAACATAGTACAGGGGTTGGGTGCACACGGTCTGGAGCCAGACCGCCTGGGTTCAAATCCCAGTCTTTACTTGCTAACTAGGTAACTTTGAGGAAGCCACTCAACTTCAGGTTTCCCAATTATAATATGGGGATATACACACAATCCACTGGCAGGGTAAATAAGTTAATATTGAACAGGACTTAGAAGAGCTCAGACACATAGAAAAGGCAGTATAAATGTTAACCATTATTAATATTATTACTGGTATCAGTTGTTATCCTTTGTAAAGATTCCTTTTGACCTGCCTATGGCCAAAATTACACCTCACTGCAAAGGGTGCTTATACAGTGTTCCGAGAAAGTGGAAAAATTCCAAAAGCGCTCTCTAAATTACAGAAGTGTTTAAATGAACAATCTGATTTCTTGTACTTGGTATTTCTGAAATTTGGTAATACATGATTCAGTCACATTCCATTAACCGCCCTCTGTGATTAGCCAACTCTTTTCCTTTTTAAAAATTTTTTTAATGTTTATTCATTCTTGAGAGACAGAGACAGAGTGCAAACAGGGGAGGGGCAGAGAGAGAGAGAGAGAGACAGAATCCGAAGCAGGCTCCAGGCTCTGAGCTGTCAGCACAGAGCCCGATGTGGGGCTCGAACCCACTAACCGTGAGATCATGACCTGAGCTGAAGTCACGCGCTTAACAGACAGAGCCACCCAGGCACCCCTAACCAACTCTTTTCTTATCCATCTTTATGGATAAGGTCTACTATAATAATTTCTTCAAACTTAGCAATTTGGCAGCCATTCCATAAAACTTGAAGGATTCCTCAGGAATCCGCAATTCCTCAAGATGAAATACAAAGTAGGAAATTTCAACACACACACACACACACACACACACACACGGATGGAAGCTGAAAATCCTCTGCGAAAAATAAATGCTCACCATCAAGGGGGTCTGCCTACAGAACAACAAAAGGGGACATTTTAGTTATAAAAGCCAGATGGTTTCCTGGTTGAAAAAGTGTGAAAACATCCAATATGGTTACATACACAAAGTAACTTAAGAGTTGGTCAGTATCAGATGAGGGAGGCAACACACAGCCGATGTGGACTTTCCACCACTGGCTCGCCTTGGTGCCCCATGACACCTGAGGGCTAGAGTCCCCTCTCCTTTGAACCACAGAAGAAGGGCAAGCCAGGGCACTATCCCCCTCATCGTCTGGTGCAACCAGGACACGGAAGCTGCCGGGCCCTCTCCAGCACTCCCTATGCCACAAAGGCAGTCAGACCCAGGAAAACTCCAAAGCAAAGCCCTCAATACCCCCAAACAGTGTCTCCTCCATCTCAGTCTTGGCAGGTAGCCATCTTGCGTAGAATGTGACCTGATTTTCTAGCTCTTTGGTTCTGGCCCCGCTGAGAGCCGATTCTTCTTCCTGAATTCAGCCCAGGTGGGGAGTAAGTCACACAAATGCATATTTAAAAGCTCAACCGAATTCTTATTTGGAGAGCAAGGAATTAACAAGGCTCAAGCAGTGGCCATCACTTGCTTGCTGTACGGATCTTTTCACAGAAAGCATCCTAGTAAAATATGCAATGATAATAATGAAAGCCCCTTTGGGGGGCCAGGAGAAAAGGGAAACTCAAATTTATGTCAAAAAGTGAATGTGAATGGGAAAAAAGATCACACACATGCAAAACCTTTAAAAGGTAAACATAAAAGAAATGTCTGGCTAAATTTATCTCTTTGTCAGTGAAAAATAGCCTAAGCCTTAGCCAAGGGTGTTGCCAACTCTTCAACTAAAGGAAAAGAGAGAAATGCTTACTGTAGAGCAGCACTATCAAATAGGGCTTTCAGCCATGGTGAAAATACTCCACCTCTGCACTATCCAACTCCAATGCCAATAACCACGTGTGGCTCTACAGTACTGGAAATGTGGCTAGTGAGACTGAGGAGCTGAACTGCAATTTTATTTCATTTTAATTCACTTTACATTTAAATGCAAACAGCCACATGTATCTGGTGGCCACTGAACAGGACAGCTCAGCTACAGACCCTCAAACTCAACAGCTGGCAACATCTTTCTTTTCTTCCAATAAAACTAAAATCGTACTCAACGGACAACATCGTAAATTGTCACCAAAATAATTAGTATCTCTATACAGGCCTGGCTGCCCCAAACCCAGAAAGCAGAAAAGAAAAAGAAATAATTCCAGTGTGTCATTTCTTGCAATGCTGTTGTGCCCTACCCAGTTTATGTTTCTACTATACCATGGCCTCACGTTTTTGGAAATCTTTGCTTGTAGACGTAATCTCCTTTGCAAAACCAGAACATCACAGTCTCTTCCCTACATCTAGGAAACACGAAAAAGTCAACTTAGGGCAAGTTACTTAACCTTACTAAGCTTCAGTTTCCTCAAGGCTAACGTGCAGATAAGAATAGTACTTGCCTCCCATGTGGATTAAATCCAAAGAACGCACGTAAAGTGCCTAACAGTGTTGGCAAAGAGTAAGCATCGGGGGGTTAATTATTATTTTGTTAATAATACTGTAAAATCTGTAATGAAATAAGAACAGTGCTACTAGAATGGAAGTTTACGGTTGGCAAGTCTTCTGAGGTGGGAACACTTTGAACCTGTTTCCCAGGCTATGGTTAAGTAACCTCTAGTGAAGTACATCTTGGGGCCCTGACATCTTGGCACTCACTGTCAACCTCCAGATGGGCAATCACCCAGACGGGTACCATCATGAGTCACCAGTCATCGTTTAGCCAATGTTTACTGTGCCCCCATTCTGTGGCAGGCACTGTCCTAGACTGTCAGATCAGAACAGTCCCCAAACAGGGCAATGTCTTGAGACTCTATACTATCTGTCATCTGAGCCCATTGAGACACCTTGGCCAGATGCAAATATTTCATTCTGGGGTGGCAAGCAGTCAGGGAGGCTCAATTCCTGTTCCTAAATCAGTCCACACTGGGTTCGGCTGCTGGTCCACAGAATGGGACTAATGGGTAAGAGGACCTGAGGGGAA
Organism: Puma concolor; assembly: GCF_028749965.1. Lineage (NCBI taxonomy): Eukaryota > Metazoa > Chordata > Mammalia > Carnivora > Felidae > Puma > Puma concolor. The sequence continues at coordinate 25,238,754 of NC_141675.1, read as the reverse complement.
CCGACCCATTTTCTCAGCCAGGACGACAAGAGGGTGTCGATAGGTCATGTTTCTCACTGACAGTCCAAATCACTTTAACAGGAAAGCTGTTTTCTGAGCCTTCAAAAAGCCAAATCTGATCTGCCTCACAAAGCAAACACAACCACGTTCAGCAGCCAGCTGCGCAAGCCGGTGAAATCCAACGGGAATCTCCTCCACCAAGTTCACATCAACTAGACCAATACGTCAGAAATCCCCCAGGAGTTTCTAAGCAGAAGTGTACTGGAATTCTGTGGGGTGTGGGGGTTATTTTTCTTTATATAGAAAGCACTCAATCAATCTTCTTTAACAACCAAGGGTACATTCCCCTGTGGAATTTCCTTCTCTGAAGATCTCTACAAATAAAATATTTGTCTGATCATCTGCAATAATTTAAGTGTAAACTCATTCACTGGCAGAGTCAGGGATTTCTTACAGCTGCTCCACCTATGAAAACAATGTGTTTCGCACTGTCTCGAGCGTCCAATTTCTGTACCCTCTAACCCCCAAACACTGGTCAAACCATGCTCTTGACTTTGGGATAGGAAAATAGGGTTGTCGTATCTGGACTCCCATACTTGTATTCTTTGCTGGTGGGACTGTAAAATGGTACAACCGTGTTGGAAAAAGATCCTGCAGCTTCTTACAAGGTTCACATCCACCTCTTCTATGACCTAACGATTCCACTCTTAGGCATTTACCCACGAGAAATGAGAACATATGTCCCTAGGAAGACTTGTCCACAAATATTCATAGCAGCTTCATTCACAATACCCCAATAACCTGGGACTGACTCATGTGTCCATCAACTGGGGGAATATGTTAGCAAACTGTGATATGGACATATCCTGGAATATAACTAAGCAATAAAAAAAGACCAAAATACTGACATATACAAAATGGATGAATCTCAGAAATATGCTGAGTGGAAGAAGCTTTACACAATACTGCATAATTCCATTTATAGGAATTCAAGAACAGACTAAACTAACAGTGGGAAACAATCAACAGTGGTTGCCGCTGAAAGGGGGAATGGGGATGAGGAAACTTTCTGAGGTGATGGTAATATTTTCTATCTTGACAGAGACTAGGATTATACAGGTGTACACATCTATCAAAACATTATGCAAACATGACTCTCAACATTTGTGCATTTCATTGTATGTATATAAATTTTACTTTAGGGGTGCCTGGGTAGCTCAGTCAGTTGGACGTCCTACCATCCGTCTCGCCATCCGTTAGTTCAAGCCCCGTGTCGGTCTCTGTGCTGACAGCTCAGAGCCTGGACTCCACTTGGGAATCTGTGACTCCCTCTCTCTCAACCCCCACCCACTCACGCTCTGTCTCTCTGTCTCTCAAAAATGAATAAACATTAAAAAATTTTAATTTTACCCTAAAAAAAAATCACGAACATATAATGAACTCTGAATAATAAAATGTGCACTGAACTGTTTAGAAGTGACCTATGCCAATGTCTGTAACTTACTTTAAAGGGCATAAAACAATAAGCTGGGACTGATGGAGGGATGAATAAATTGCCAGATGTGTAATAAAGCCAATATTGCAAAATTACACCCTAGATATGTGTATTTGGGTAGTTACTGTTCTTGCAAGTTGTTTATATTTTTTAAAAATGAGATAGGTCAGGGAAAGAAAAACTCATAGTGCCCTCTCCTTAGCCCACCAAGTTAGAAACTTGACAAGATACCCATGCCCACCAAGCCATGGGCCCACATAGTTTCAATTCTGCTGCAGAGTGAAGATTGGAAGAATACAAGTAGCTTTACAGGAACTCACATCACTCATGCCAAAGATTTTCTGCCTGTTTCCCTACAGACAAAGCAATTATTTGAATGGAAGCCAAAAATTCCTGCTCAAGAGGGAGAAAAAGAACTCATTCCCAATTTGTTCTCTTTCAATTCCTGCACCAATCTATTAGCGAACTGCACAACACTCCACTTCCATCCGCCCCAAGTCCATTAAGTCAAAAGACTAACAAAGAAAAACCAACCCAGCCACATGATATACAGAGGATAATGCCCCAGCTCTCAGGGCCAGAAACCCCACTGAAGGCAAAAGAGGATGCAGAGTCAGTCTGAGGTTCAAGTGATTTCAACTGAGGTTAGCACACACGCACCAAAGAGACCTAAACAGCTTGTTGCTTAACCCCTCCGTGGGATTTGGTGACATCTGGGGTCACTTGAACTTGGTAGGGAATTCAGCTGTTCAGAGATACAAATTAGGAATCCTGGCAGCCAGGGACAAGTGGGGTGCACAGCGTGCCCTACCCACAGGCCCAGAGGTCACCCACATTACTCCCGCCTTCCTTCCTGGCATGGCCTTGGTTATCCTGAGATGACACACGATGGCAGGGGCTGAAGACGCCTAGTCTGACTGCGCGCCCAGCATCTGAAAACAGCTGTGCCAATTACAAGAAGGGACTGTTGCTGGAAACCCAGGGCAGCCACTCAAATATAGAGATTTGTGCCGGATTAAACACACACACACACACACACACACACACACACACACACACACACTTTTTGTTTAAGTCCCCCCAACAAACTCTCTGCCACTTTTCAGTGTCCCTGGGGACCACCCACAACCACATAGAGCAGCTAACTAAGCATAAGCAACTGGAGGCAACAGGGAGCGTGCCTGGGTTTAGCACTTTGGCCTCCACGCGGTTCTCGCTGCCAAAGACAGCGATATCCTAGGTCAAGGGCACGGGCTCTGGTCAGGGGGAAGGGGGAGTGTTGCATGCCTGACAATCGGTTTTCTGAAATGTACGTCACTATCACCCCGCCAAGACCTGACCTACCCTGGAGTCCCTTGAGCCTAGGAAAGCGGGTTAGGACGAGGAAAGAAGTCCCCTTACAGAAGGGGAGATGCCGTTTTCAGCGCTGGGGACTTCCCGTGCCCCGAGTCTCTGTGCCTCCAGTGGCTGCGGCGCTTCCCCTGGACACACGGCAGGTCTGCTCCCATCTATCCAGAACCCCTGCGCCAGGAACAAACCCACCTCCCAGGGCGCACGCAAAAGGGCGGCTAGAGGCGCCTCCACCCCCTACCCCCACCCCACCGCAGCCTCGTGCCTTCCTGAACCTGGACTGCGTAGCCGGCTCCAGCCAGATCTTTGCCAAGGACCCCCTGCAGCAGTGTCCCAGACCCACCTGTAGCCTCGAAGCTTCCCCTCTGCTTCCTTCTTAGGCACCCCCGAGCCTGCAGAGTCCACGACCCCTAACAAACTGCTCTAGGGTGCCTCTCCCCATTGCGTGCCACGGATGATTTTTTTTTTTTTTTTTTTTTTTTTTTTTTTTCAAAAAAAGTTGGCCAAGAGCGTTGCGAGTCGTGGATCGCCGCTGACCCATCCAACCCCGGTAGGGGATGTGGTGGTGGGGGCGGTGGCCCTCTGGCAGCCCCGGCAACCTGCAGGGAGGCGCCACGCGGAGCTCCTCCTGCCCGCCCAGGTCCCGGTCCGCGGGGCCAGATGGCAGGGCCTGTGCCCGCCTACACCCCAAATCTTGCCGCGCGCCCACCTACCGTTAGGGACGAGCTGAGGAGAAGGCGCCGGCGCGGGCTCCCTGAGACAGCGTGTTCCGTCCCGGGAGGAAAGTTTGTGCCATACAGAGCAGGCGGCAAGGGGAAGGCGTGGGCACCAGTGGGTGGGGGCGGGAAGCGGCTGCGCGGCGTGCGCCGGTATATGTCCCTCCCGCGATCTGTGCGTCCGTCCCTCCGCGGAACCCGCGGCCGCCGCGCTCCCGCTCGCTGCGCCCTGAGCCCGGCGCGCTCCGGCTCCAGCCCCGACGCGCCCCCGCCGCTGCCGCCGCCGCCGCCGCGCGTCCGCCGGCTACACTTCCTCTTCCTCTGAACTCATGTGCAAAATATGCTGCGCTGCATCTTCGGGGGAGCCGCCGGCCCCTGACAGCCGCCGCGGGAGCAGCGGGCCCGCCCCGCGCCCCTCGGCGCCCTGCACCCCCTTGACGCCCCGCGCAGCTGCCTCCACGCGGCCGGCCACCTGCGCGCGGCACACGCCGCACCCCACCGTCAACCCTAATGCCCCTCCGCGCAGAGGTCCAGGCGCCAAGACCACTCCCTCGACCCCTTCTAACCAAGGTTGTATGAGGCTAGAGTGCGCCTAGGGGACTGGGTTCCCTAAATATTTGAGCTGGAGTGGTGGATGGTGACAGCCACCAAGGTGCTGATGGCTGAGGGTGTGGCAGGACCATTGAGAGTGGACTGTTCCTCCTCCCCATTCCACAGGTGGGCCATCTCAGGCGTCTAAGGTATTTGAGAGTTAGTGATTAATGAAAGGGATAATGCCGCCCACCCCTTGCCACGCCCGCTGTATTCTGCCTACTTCAGGTGTCCTTAAGGTTTCAGAAGATCTGGGGGACCATCTTGGCCTGCAACTTTAGGTTGCCCAAGGAGACAGTTATATAAATAAAGCACCAGGTCAGGGCTGACTTAGTAAAGTGAAGATGTGAGGCAGAACACTCATTAAAAAGCATTTTTTCCCCCTTGGAACTTTTTAAACAAAGCAGAATTACAGTGTAGGGGTTAAAAGCAGGAATCATAGCACCAGTTGGGGTTGGCCTAGCCTCCATCCTTACTCCCTGTGTGACTTGGGTAAGTGACTTAACTGCTCTGGGCCTGTTTCCTCATCTGTTAAATAGCACTTCCTCATGAGTTTTATGTGTAAAGTGTTTAGGAAGCACTCTATAACTTAGCTCTTGTCATTGTTATTATATTAATACTATGAAGAGGACTGCAGCAAGACAGCTGACATAATCTAATTAACTATCTACATTTTCTGATTGGGCAAAGAGGGGGCCTTAGGCATTGGAGCCCACAGAGTGGTGGGCAGGTTGCAGGCCCCAACAGTGTTTTAATGAGGTCCTTCTGGTACTGATAACACCCCCCCAAGGGGTAGAGAAGCGCTATTTTCTTTTCAGGAATGCCTGTTCAACACAGCTTCTTAGATATTTTCTTCCTTGTTTTCTCTTTCCATCGCCATCCCAGTTGTGTCCCTCCCTCCCGCCTGCCCCCACTCCACTGCCCACCGTTTCTGTTTGTGTTTTCTGTTTTGCTCCTTTCTCTTTCTAGCTCACCGCTTATGGGCATCACTCACCACCACCAACTCCAATATCCCCCGCTCTCTCCCCAGCTTGGCTTGCCCACTGGGAGAATACAACAAGACCAGGTGTCAGCCCAAGTCCAGGTTCAAACAGTAGTGTGTGGGGACAAATGTCCAGTGGCACCACCCTGGTTTTGAACACCCACCTATGAGGCCAAAAGGAGGGATCTTTATGTCATTTATCTGCCAAGGCCTTGAGTTTCGCAAGTCAGGGCCCATCTGAAATCTTTCTGATCTTTTCTAATCCTTACCTCAGAGGGAAAAAAAATAACATTATGGGTGTTAACCAGAAGTTCAAAAGTAAACACGGAGTATTTAAATGAAGATAAAGAGTAAAGGGGGGAAATGCAGCATAACCTGGTTGCGGTTGGGGGGGAAGAAGTTGATTTCTTTTAAGCAAATCATTTTCATTCTATAAATTTTTGCACATAAGTGTGTTTTTTTTTTTTAACACCAGATCATTGGGGTTAATAAGTTATTCTGATGGTTTCCATTTTCTTCTTCCTACGTACTATTTGTAAATGTCTTAAATGTCTTTTTTCCCTGCTTGAATCTGCCTTTTTTTAGGGTTTTCTAGAATTCTCAACTCCCCTCCCTAGATATTCTGACACTTCCAATCTGGTACCTAGTAGGTGTTCAATAAACATTTATGGAATGAATGGATGAGTCATTAGCATCCAGATCTTTCAAGGCTCCACGTAACCTACACTGAAAATCTGAAATATTCTAATTCTCTTTCACCTGGCATACCCAATGAGGAGTCAATGTTGGGTTCATTTGTGCTGTGTAGAGGTCAACCTCGATTTTCCAATTGGCTGCCCTGCACTGGCCAGCCAGGGGATAGACCCTGGGCAGCTGGGACTCACCTCTGACTGACCTCGCCTACCCAGCGTCAACCCCAAAGATGCTGGATCTATATCCTGGTGGGTTACCTTGGCAACCTCACAATGTCATCTGTTAGAATGTCCTAGGGCGGCAGCTTTTAATTCTATCACAGCGGTCTCATCGGGGGTCATGTAATAGTGCTGTTTTTCCTCTGCTCACACTTCCTCCCCCTATGATTTAACACTAAGTACTCAGGGAGGGAGCTGAACACGGGGAAAACCGAGCTGTTATAGCACGACAGGTCACAGATGGCCCCAGAACTGGGATCCTGAGTGTTCGCAGTCAATAAAATGCAGGCCCCAAGTTAATGGGGAAGCTGGTTCTCTCAGCACCCCTCATGGAAAGGAGAGGAGTTAAGCCAGCCTAGGCAAGCATAAGAAGCAGCCGTGGCCAGACTGTACAATTCTTGCAAAAGCTCAGTTAAAAGAACCCCCCACTGGAGCAATTCTCTCTCTTGGCCTCTGCGGCATCACCCCACTCCGGAGAAGATGAAGGCCATGGGTACCAGCAGCCGGAACAATTTTGCTGCACCCCAGCTACACTGAAGCTTGGAGGGAAGGAGAATCCCAGCTAACCCTCTATTGTGCCCTCCTTCTCCCCACAGTGTCACCAAACTCAGCACCCCCAGCTTAGCTCAAAGTAACTCAGTCCCCCATTATTCTGTAAAGAGCAGTAACAACTTATGCAGAAAGCAGACCCATCAAAAACTTGGGAACCTGAAGTGCTGTTATTCTATTTTTTCACATGGCCATGAAACCCAGCTCTTGTACAGGGCAGCTGAACAGCAGCATTTCAGGACTGACAGGAAAGAGAAGTAAACTCCTATGTGCCCTGGAGGTACAAGAATTATTCATCTTTATCAGCACGGTTAATATTTTAAGTGGGTTTGCAGTTACAGTGAGATCACAGTTTGGCCAGCTGCTCCACACTAAATGGCTGCAGGAAGCCGGCCCCATGTAGAGTGACACTGGTTTCTATGAGGAAGCATGGTGGCAGAGGCCAGAGTTCTGCGCCCCAGAGCCAGTGGCTTTGGAGGAACCCGCTGCCCTTTGTTTATTGTGAGAGGCACAGCCTTCCCAGACATACCCCCTGCCAGTCTGTGGTGCCCCTGGTCACAGTGGAGCGGGGCACACTCGTGCCAGCATCCAGACATGCCCTGTAACCCTCGGCTGTGTGAAAGTGTGAATTGGGGTGGGGACAGGGGGCTTGTTAGGATGTTTTATATGTATGCACTGATTGGCCAAGGCCGGGGGCTTTTGTCCAAAGTGTAGTCAGAGTAGCGCTCTGCAAATGCCCCCATAGACATCGCCAGTTTGAGGAAACGTATGATTGCCAAATGTTCCATTCACACCATCACAAAACCCATGGATGTATTGTTATTTGGCTCCTGAATCTACTCCTCATTTTTCCTCTGAATTCCCAGGCTGTCAAACAGGCAGTTCAGGGGAGCAGGGGCCCTCCTGTGGCTGAGACAGAATTTGCTCTCTAGAGCAAAAAGCCGTGAGACTAAATTTCAGGAATATTGTGTGAAGCATGCGGCTATTTGCAGCCTTGTTTCCCTCATGCAGCTTGATGAACCTTCTGGCTTTACCAAAAGCTACCCACAGCCATAGCCCTTCACTGGTTATTCCATTTATGGGACAAAATGGAATGCTCTACTGACTTGCATTTGTGGACAAACTTTATTATCAGAGATTATATATATATTCATATATTTATTGATGAATATATAGAAGCCTACATATGCTACAGGAATAGAAAAGAAGGTTGTGGAAATAAATCATTAAGTAAATGGTGGAATAAGATTTTGATACATTAATTGATATGCTTTTCCTTCTACCACCACTCCTTTCCCTCTCCCACTGTATTTCTTGTCATGCTGTACCAAGCCTCTTTTCTTCAGTTGAGACTAGAGAAGACCCAGTGTGCCACAAGAGAGACTTATCATGGCAATACAAGGGGGAAAAAAGTAAAATTCTTGGCTTTGGGGTTTCGAAAGTCAAGGTTAAAATATAAAATTAAAAAGATATGGAAAAATATGAAATCAAGTAGAAGCATTGTCCCCATCACATTTCCTTTCCTTCCCTACCCACCCATTATCACACACACACACACACACACACACACACACACACACACATACACACACACACACACACACACACACACACCCCTTCCAAGAATAGATCAAAGTTGCCAAACAGGAGCAAGGGAAGCTGAGAGAAACAGAGGGCTATGCCAATAGGGAACATTTGGTAGGACTCAAGGACTGACGACAGTCAGAGTCCAGAAGCCTGCTTCCCTCTATTCAAGTGAGAATCATCCACATAACACTTGGAAACCCTGTAGACAACTAGACAACAGTTCTTAGAACTTGTCCAGGAGCACTACAGATCTTCAGCAGAGGAAGGAAAAGTGCTGTTCATCCTTCCCACTGATATTTGGCAATGAACTCCCATATAGAGCAGCCAGAGCATGACCTGTGGGTCATCCAGAAGGACTAACTCCTATTCCTCAACTTCAACCCTCATTTAACTGCCTAAGAAGCCATTTAGCCCTTGAGAGTGTGGTCGTTCAAAACCTCAGGGACAGTGAAAAGATCCGAGTGTAAAAGATGTTCCTATCTATTTCTGTTAAGCCTGTACTTAGATGGGCCCAAGTGGACCAGCTCAAAATCCTGTGGTGATCATCAGTGCTGTTCCCCAAATATTTCTGGTCCTTTCCTGGTCCTATGGTAGAATTGGTCTTCATAGCTCCTTGTGATTGGGAGAGGTTATATGACTAGTTCTGGCTGGTGAATTGTGAGCAGAAGTGATGTGTACCACTTTCATGAAAATGACTTAATTGTCAGGACGAGACCTTCCAGATTTCTCTCTTCCCTCTAGCAAGGCCGCTGGCAACGTTCGGTCCATGCTGAGCCCTCCATCTAACCTGCAATGATTATGTAACAGGAAGAGGAAATGACTTGCTTTACACCACTGAAACTGTAAGTTGTTTCTGCAGCATAAGCTAGCCTATGCTGACTGATATTACCTATTAGAAGCCACTAGATGTTCTGAAAGGCATCACAAGCGTATCTGGGAGCTGTTAGAATAAAGGAGGGATCCAATTAGGAATATTTCCCTCTTGGAATCCTAGTAATTCTCAAGATGATCAAAACACAATAAGAGCTATTATTACACATTTAATGTAACCTATTTATTGAGAACATACTATGTGCCAACACTACACTAGGAACAGAGATCGGCAGGGAAGGAACAGGCGCTGTTCCTATTCTCAGAAAGCTTTCAGTCTAGCAACATGGGGCAGTTATCTAATGACTGAAATGGAAATAACGGCCTAGAGAAATTGACAGACTTGCCCAAGGCGATGCAATTAATAAATGGTGAAGTGGGCTTAAACTTGAACTTTTTGCCTCAAAATTCTTGAGCTTTCTTCACTGTCCCAAGTCACTTTAAAACCACAAAATCGGTATTGCTTCAAGGCTGCTCAAAAGAGTAGGTAAAATTTAATCCTAGGCTTGCCTTACGGTTCCCTCCTAATATTTGCTGACACCTGACATTTCTGTAATAAGCACACTTTTCATTCCATAATTAGTACTTAGCACAGGGCCTGATAAATAATAGGCATTCCCTAAATGTTTTTTTTTAATGAGTAAAACATACTTGAATGAATGGATGAATGAAATAAGAAGGCTTAACTACTTAAAACTACTGACTTAAATATCAGATATACTGAATTTCGCTCATACTAGACCACAACTAAGTAATCACTCAACGCAGGTGTTATGCCTAAGATGGACAAACAGGTTTTTTGGAATACTGATGCTCTTCCCGATCCCAACACATCCTGTCATCTCACCCCTTATCTTTATTGGGGAACCAGCTAAACTGTGTGGCATCCATAGCTCAGGGAATGGTTATTTCAGCAGAAAGACAAAGAAAAGTCTTGGGGGTCTCAAAAGCTTGTGAGTTCAATTGTCCAGGGAGATTCAACATTAAAAACCAATTCTTAAAGAGGCAGATAAAGGTCTCTCCAACCTCCCCCGAGGGCATAATATCATCCCATACTGCAGGGAGGGAGAAAAATGTGAGGAGGTGCCGGAGTGAGTGGACATTTTAAGTCCCTCAAAAAGAGACCCAATATCCTGCCCTTACAGTATATGCAAAAGGAAGCACAGCAAATCCCACTTCAGCGCAGTAAAGTAGCTTGTATTGAACCAATTCTCTACAGAGAAACTCTAGACGATATCTAAGAAACAACTCTCTGAAGGCAATGAAAAGCAACTGAAAATAGGTAGAAACTGGGAGGGAGGTGACATTTGAAAAATGGAAACATCCGTGGGTGGGTTTCCCTTTTTTTTTAATGGCTTTTCATCAAGGCCCCAGTTAGCACCCTGCAGGGCAGCCCAAACTTGAACCAGAAACCTACAGTCGCACCGGCCAAGGAATCAGACGACAGATTTCAGAGTGAGCACAGCAGCTGGAAAGTGAGGGGACAGAAGCCCAGAAAGGAGAGAGCCATAGACGGGAAGCACCAAACTGTATTAAATCTGCCTGACCCCTGAACTAGACCCTAAGCACCACCCACTGCAAAGGAGACCAAGTTTGGAGTTGTAACTCAGCATAGTTAATTTCCTGCTAAGATGTTTTAAAAATCAATATTATTGAGAGTAACATAGCAGAATCCAGAGTCTTGGCAATGTATCACTCACAAAGGTCCACAGTACCATCCAAAATTACTGGACGTTTAGGGGCGCCTGGGTGGCGCAGTCAGTTAAGCGTCCGACTTCAGCCAGGTCACGATCTCGCGGTCCGTGGGTTCGGGCCCCGCGTCGGGCTCTGGGCTGATGGCTCAGAGCCTGGAGCCTGTTTCCGATTCTGTGTCTCCCTCTCTCTCTGCCCCTCCCCCGTTCATGCTCTGTCTCTCTCTGTCCCAAAAATAAATAAATGTTGAAAAAAAAATTTTTTTTCAAAATTACTAGATGTTCAAAAGAAAAAGGAAAACGTAACCCATATCCAAGACAAAGATTAGTCAACAGAGACCAACCTCAAGATGAGTCAGGTGTTGGAATAAGATTAAGATGTTTAAGCAGCTATTATAGCTATTCTCAAGAATATAAAGAAAATATCTCTGATGAGTGAACAAATAGGCAATCTCAGCACAGAGATAAAACCTATAGAAAGAAAAGAACCAAATGGAAATTCTAAAACTGAATATCTGATATAAAAGTGAATAATAATAATGGTGGGTGGTATAATAAAAACCTGAGATGTGTTTGGGAAAGCCCAATTCCAGAAGGAATACTGATGGGAGTCCAGAAGGGACTCATGGTTCCTGTCCCAGGTAGAGCTCCGGCTGGTACTCAGCATGGTTTGTCTGGGCAGCTGGGTCTGAGGAAGCCTCCAGGTCCACTGGACCGTACCATACCATGGAAGAAACAGAACAACTCCTGAGCACCTGAGGGAAGCACAAAAGTGGTAAAGGGCTGTAAATCCCTCAAAGTTTACAGTAGTCAGTAAAGGCACAGGAACTACAAAATACTCTCATGTGTTTAATATTTTTTTAATGTTTAATATTTTTTTTAATGTTTAATCATTTTTGAGCAGACAGCAGACGAGCAGGGGAGGAGCAGAGAGAGGGAGACACAGAATCCAAAGCAGGCTCTAGGCTCCGAGCTGTCAGCACAGAACTTGACGCAGGGCTCGAATCCATTAACTGCGAGATCATGACCTGAGCTGAAGTCGGACTCTTAACTGACTGAGCCACCCAGGCGCCCCTCTCATGTATTTAAAGCAGCCGGAGAGTTAGCTGAGAGACCTGGACCAACAGGAGGTTGTACCAGATCTTATGGCTAATACAGCAGAGAGCAGTATGAAACAACAATAGAAAACCAGACACTGCAAAGATGTCTCTGTGGATGGCATCCTGGATGTTGATGACACAGATCGGGTTGCTAAATCCTGCTCATGCTTTGGCACAATGTGACCCCCTCCCCCCCCCCCACCAAAACTTATGCATAGTGGGGGCCAATCCTGAAATTGGGAATAAGTTTCTACCACCTCTGCACCCCCTCTGAAATGTTTTATTTTTAGCACACCTGAGTACCTACTATGCTAATATGAGATAATGTGTGTGATATGAGATTAGACAGTTGAAGGTTGACATCACGATTAGCAAACAAACATAGGGGCCTCCACCCACTCTTCCTGTGCTGTATAGAAGGAACTCTGAACAGTTAAGAGTCATTTCCCCCCTAGCTGCTAGCATATGGTTCATGCTCTACAGTATGAGCATAGCTTCTCAAGGTTTCTGGTTTTTGTTCCCTTCCAAATATGATTTTTATATAAAGGGGCTTCCTTCCAAGAGATTTTTGTTAACTGAGATTTAACTGTATTGCCTGATATGCAGCCATTTACTCCTTTCCTATTTTCCCAAATACATGAGGGTTCTGATCTAGTCATGTCTCCATTTCCTAGGATTCCCTGGCTTATAAAATAATATGAATGAATACATACACAAACAAAGGAATGAATAAACAGGTGAATACCATTTGTCTTAGTCTGTTCAGGTTGCTATAACTAAATACCATAGACAGGGTGGCTTATAAACAACAAACAGTTATTTCTTACAGTTCTGGAGGATGAGAAGTCCAAGATCAGCAACCCCGCCCCCCCACCGCTGCCCACGCAGATTCAGCGTCTGATGAGAGCCCACTTCCTAGATGACATCCTTTCAATATAACCTCACATGGTGGAAAGGACAAGAGAGCTCTCTGGGGCCTCTTTTATAAGGGCAGTAATCCCATTCATGAGGGCTCTGTCTGCATGACTTAATCAGCTCCCAAAGGCCTCACCTCCTAATACCATCACTCTAGGGGTTAGGATTTCAACAGATAAATTTTGAGGGGACATAAACACTCAGACCATAGCACCATTCATACCAGGAGCTAATGCCTATATGTTGGATTAATAATGTTTCTTGAAAAGCCTGTTCTTCCCTCCTCCTAACTCACTCTGTTCTCATCCCTTTTGAAACACATTTCAAGGGTTTAAATGTCAGTGGCTGCAGGCCCACTTTCCTCCCTCCTGTTGTCTGTCGTCTCTCTACTGGGCTGAAATGGGAGCTTTGGAATAGAGCTCTCTGTCAATCACCACTGAGGCCTTTTCTCTCAGCCCTACTGACTCCAGACCCAAGTATCAAGAGTCGGGCTGACAGGCCTGGCAGTCTGGGGAAAGAGCCTGAGAGGCTTTTTCGCAGGCCTAAATCTTGCTTTTGGCATGTGGCCTCAGCTAAGCAACAGCTGGATGGCAAGAGGCCAGACTCCAACATCTGCCTTCTTCTGCAGGCGTTAGTAGCAAGCATCTTTGCTAATGCTATTATTAAGGAATTATCAATATTTTACAACTGTTAATCACTTTTGGAAAAAAAAAAAAAAAAACAGCTAGTTAAGTCATGTAGGGCAGGACCTGGATGGTCAAGACATAATAAGGCAGGTCTTATTCTTAACTCTCCTTTCCTCTCAGGGTCATTATACTGATTCAATATTTTAAGGAGGGAAACTCTGATTCCAAAAGCCATCTCCACTCTTGTCTTTTCTTTTATCCCAGTAAGAGGCTCTAATGAAGAGTCTATAAGTAAACTTTATTTTAAATAACAGAGAGTGTGCACACCAGGGTTCTAGAGAGATGGGTTCTGGTTACCTTAAGGTGTAAAGAAAATTAGGAAAAAGCTTTTAGGTAGTTGATAAAATCAACAGGAACACTGAGGAATGAGGCTTGGGCAGTGTGGCTAATTGTGTTTTCCAAAGATGGCCTGCAATGATATCTCCCGTCCCACATGCTCTTCCAGAGCCAATCCCCCATCAAAAAGTGGAGTATAATTTCCCTCTCCTTAATCTGAGCAGTTTGCTGCATACTCATAACCAATGGAATGAGGTATAAGCATAAGCAAAGCTATGTGACCTCTGTAGATAGAAGATAAAGCATTTTCCACTTAGCTGGTGTTCATTCATGAAACATTCAGCTACCAAGCAAGTGGTCCAACTGCTCTGAGGCTACCATGTTTTGAGGAAGCCCAAGCCAGCCCACATGGAGACCACATGGAGAGAGAAAGAGATGCCCAGACAGCCCTAGGCCAGCACTCTCACTGACTTAAACTGATGAGCGACCCGACCGGAACCACCCTGTCTAGCCTCCCCCTAATCCTGATCCATAAAAATCATGAGAAATAACAAAATGGCTTATTGTTTGAAGCCACTAGGTTTTGGAGTTACTTGTTATGCAGCAATAGCTAACCAGAACAGTCAGAAATAAAGGAATGTAAGAAAAGGATTAGAAACAGTTTGTTCAAATGGGATCTTCTCACCAGCTAGATTTCCTCCATCCCCTTAGATTTCCCACTGCTCAGTTCCTGGTTTTATAGAGATAGATAAGAAAATTAGCAATGAACATAAGTCTTGAAATTTCAGTGGCATACAGATTGTTTTAAGTATAAAATTAACAACCTGAAGCAAAACTCCCCCAAAACAGTCTTCTGGCCTCCCTCCTGCCTTTCTTATTTGTCCCTAGTACAAAATAAAACTAAGCCAAAGATATCAGGTGGTGTTTTGTCTAGGTAGGCACGCATTTTGTGAGTACATCTTTCTAAAAATGGGTCTATATTTTTCAGATGTTCATGTTCACGTTTTAAAAACGTGGGCTGAAATACGTAAGAGAAACACCTCTGAGCTCTTAAAAATCTACACATACACATGCACTCTCTGTGGGGCTTGCACAGTGAGACTCATGCATCCTCAGATGATTGGAAGGGAGAGCCCTTTGGCCCACAAGGGAGACGATGACAAAAAGTACTCTTGTTACTTTTTGAGAACCAGCAGCTTACCTCACCTTTGAGTTCCTATTTTTGGTTCCCATTATGATACTTAAAAGAAACTTTCATTAACATTTTTACTTAAACAAAACCAAGATACAATTAACAACTGCTTCGGGATTTTCAAGTCCTGACATTCGGGAATTTCCCAGAAAGTGTTTTTAATTTTACAAGTAAAATGTGTTCTGGAGGTGAAATATAGCCCCTGACTCATCTGCCTGACCACACAACAAGTAGTGTGTCATCTATTCCTGATACATAAACCCCCTGGGTGTTGGGGGAATGACCATGATCACTGACAAATGCCAATGCTGTCCCATTTCCAGATGATGGAAACCTGGAAAGCTTTTCCAAATGTGTTTGCCATCAAGACTAACAACAGAGGATACCAGAACTTGGCTTGTTTGGGCTGCCAAACAGGACAGGTGAGGATCAGGCCACATAACCCATTTGGATAAAGGCTAAGGACTGATGTCCTAGGTCGTGTTCCAGATTCTACTGTTGAACAACAAATCATTCCAAAATGCAGCTAACCTCATGGCCACATAATGACACTTTCACCATACACATCCTCCCCAATTCAAGGGGATGGACACAGACACCCACCCAGTGAGACAAATCACATTGTAAGAAGAGCATGTGGGATGAGAGGCCCTGTGGTTGCCACCTTTGGAAATTACAATTTGCCACAAGTCAGGTTCTCTAGAAGCAGAACTTGAAATAGGGATTCTTGTGCCAGTCATTTATTAAGGAATAGGGAAGGAGAAGAAGCTCAATAAGGATGCAGTTTCAAGTGAAGTCTACTCTCAGCCCAATCTTGCAAAGAGCTCTGGAGCATACAGTGTTTTGCAACGTGTGTCTTTCCTTGAGGCAAAGAAATAGGGCACGTGTACACCCACATCAGTCAGCCATTAGCTCAGAGAAGCCCCGGGGTAGGACGCTGTAACTCCCAGGTACCTCAGAGAGAGTCAACTCCAGGCACCCAAGGGTATTGCACAGGCAAGGATTGCCTTGTGAGCCTTCAGCAGCACCCAGTAAAAGAACCGCTGTGAACTTGGGTGGGTACAGGGTTTGTGCTACAATAGCCATGTGAGGACATATTCAGGGGGTAAAGTCTATAGGGAATAGCAGGTTAGGACCTGAGTCTCAGGTAGGCCCAGGAGGTTAGTCCCTAGGATGGAAGATGTTGAAGTGTTGAGTGGGAGGTGTGTTCATGGCGCATCCAAAGTATCTAATCTAAATAGGATTTGGAGACCCAGTCAGAAGACTTGTCAGATTCAGGGCAGGAAATCAATTTAAATTGGCTTAAGCAAAAAGAGAATGTATTGGATCATGAAATAAGAAAGTCAATAAAAAGTGCCAATCCAGGCTGGATCCAGGGCTCAAACAGTATCTTCGAGATTTGGCTTCCTCTTCTTCCCCCTCCACCTCTCTCTTCCATCTCTCTATCTCTCTCTCTCTCTCTCTCCCTCTCCCTCCCTTTTTATGAGCTCTATTAGGAGCTTGTACCTTTTGGAGAAAAGATGGCTGCCAGAAATGCTAGGGTCATATTCCCCAGGCTCAGCAGCCCTGTGAGGAAAGAGCTTTCCTTTCCCATTCTTACGAAAGTCCCATCATTGAGCATCACCAGCTTTGAGTAGCCTGACTTGGTCACATGGTCATCTCTCAACCAATCACTGTGGCCAAGATGATGTGACCCTCTGGCCAGGACTGAGTCATATGCTCATCCTTGGGGCTGAAGGAGTCAGTTCCACTAGAACCACAAAAATTGGAAGTAAAGGAGGGACAATTTCACAGGGAAAAGTAGGGAACAGTTACCAGAAGAAGAAGGTTAAGACAAGACAGGGAAAATACCCCTAGCAGAGGAAATTAAAGAATGTGTGAGGAATCTAGTCACTGGTGAACGAGGATAGTGTGCCTACAATGATCATGGCAGACCCCATTCAGAGTCAGGTGCCTCTGAGCCTAAGTTGCATCTGATTCCTCTGCCCAAGGGCAATCTTGATTCCAGAATTTGGGGCCGGAGTCCCACATGTGAAGATTTAACCACCAGGAGAGGTTATGATTCTCCAGCTTTGGGGCGGGGGCCTCAAAAACAGGAGGCCAAAAAGTCATTACAATCTTATCCTCCAGTTAGATAAGAGATTCTTAGTGACCATGCAAGTTTTTAAAAACTCTAACTGTAAATTTTGTTTGATCGAATATCACATGATTAGAGGTCTGAAAAATAAGATCTACGAAGAAAGTCCAAGAAATTGGTATTAATTAGCCAGGGAAAATAAACAGAAACACACACACACACATACACACACACACACACACACACACACACACACACACACCACAGAGATGGAAGAGTATTTTTAATTAAGTCATCTTCCTTATTTAAAAAGATGGTAACTAGCCATTCTTGAGCTCTACTGAGGATGAAATAAAAAGCAAATGGGCTTAATTGCAGCATTGGGGAATTAAACATAAGAAGGAATTCTTTGTTCAACACTGGCCTAAATTTTAAGCTCTATTTAATTGTAAGCTTCCTCTGGGTAAAAAAAAAAAAAAAAAAAAAAAAAACTGTGTCTTCTTTATGTTCCCCAAAGTTTGAAAAGACAGAGAACTGAAAACTCTGAAAGACAGAGACCTATACCAGACTCTAACGTTTAAGATTTTATTTATGGCTACGTATGAATCTGATTTATCCATTGTATCAGGAATATTTTGGCTGCAAGTAAGCTAACTTTAATGATTTAAACAGATAGTAATTGTTTTTCTTACATAACAAAAAGTCTCAAGGCAACAGCTTGCTAGCTCTGGTTTGCGGCTTACAGACTTCTTTTGGTCCTTCCCTCGTGGTTGCAAGATGGCTACTGCAACTCCAGGTATCACGTCCATCTTCCATCAGAAAGAAGAGGGAAGGGACAACAACTATATCTGGAAAGTATATGCTTTCCAAGAACCACAGAGACAACAGGAACTTAGGTCTTATTGGTCAGAATTATGTAACTTGGAACCTCCAGTTAAAAGGTAGGGTAAGGGATTGAGAACAGGAGTTAGATCAGCCATGGAGTTAGATCCACGATGTTGCATTATTTTTGCAAATATATAGCTGTGAACATGATATGAACCAGTAAATATTTGTCCCAAGCAATGACTTCATTTCTGGAATTTAGGCAGACCTCTTGTCTCTCTTGGACAATCTCAGCTTTCCAAGTCAGATAACCATTCATGTTTGGCTCTTTATTTTGGTGTGGGAAGTGCTTCTCCCCAGGCTTAATATCAGAGCCTAGTGAGACTGTTGATCCAGAAGGAAGTTCTGACATAGGTGTGTGGGCACATGATCTGGGCCAAGCCATTGATAGTAACCCAATCACCTGTTCCCAGAGATTGGTCTATGGGTGGTCATGAGTCCCTAGCAGGGCCAGTCAGTCATTCCCTAGGATTTTTTATTTCAAGTTAGAGGAAAAAAGAATCCTTAAGTTTGGTGGGAGAGCTGGAAATGGGCTGCTGACAAACATCTTCCCCATGTGGAGAAAGTCTATCTTGAGGAGAAAATGAGGCCACAACCACACAGAGATATAGAGTCCAGATAGCATGTGAGAGCGAAGGAGAAAGAACTACTTACAATCTTGTTTAAGTCTCTGAATCTAATTGTGGATGACCTAACACTCACATGAGCCAAAGTTCCTGTTTTGTTCAGATTGGTTTTGCTGCATTTCTATCCACTGCACCTGAGAGTCTTGATTAATTAAGAGGTTGCACAAACACCCACTAATGCCGATGCCATTTATTTGGAATTAAGAAAAAGGTCTGCCAAGGGGAAATGAGGAAATGCTTCATGTACTTATATTGAGCTAATAAGATTTTTTAAAGCACTTAGAAATACCATAATATGCAAATGTTGCTGTTAGACAATTACAATTTCTATAGTTGTTTCCTGTCCTTTTTTTTTGGAGCCCATTAAAAGGCCTCTATGATGAGCAGTGTTTGCCATCTGCTCCTCTACAATGATTACGTGCTGGAAAATACTGCTATAGAAGGGACCTTAGGATGACAGCCTGGCCAGATGGGAATGGGCTACAATAGGAGCTAGACATCTGAGGTCCTATCTGTGCTTATGCTACTGAAGTGCTGTGTGGACTAGTATAAGTTACTTGGCCTCTCTGGGCTTCAGTTTCTTCATCTGTTCACTCAAAGTCATAAACTAAAGCCTCTGAGGCCCTTTTCACTTCTGTTCTGTGTCAGTGTGATCATTAGGACTAACACTTGACTTTACCCATAAGGCCCAGGAGTATGCCCAAGTCTTACTGCGAGGACACAGTCTAGAATGGAGACATCCCAACTCCCAGACTGTCCTTGAAGTCAGACTAACCTCCTTGTCAGTTATAGGAGAATGGCTGCATTCTGTTGGGCTGATAGGAGTTACTTTTATTCATTGCAGAGCACCTGATCATTTTACTCCACGTGACCAAGCATAAAGAATGAGGCCAGCTCATAAGCTCAGTCCCTATGTGGGCCACTTAACTTCCTTCTCTTCATGGCCCAGGAGTTACCCCAGTGACAGGGTGTTGTCTTGCAAATGCGTGCACTTGGCAGAGAAGGACCAGGAAAGATTAGGCAGATGCAACCGGGAGGCCTATTGGGGGATAATGGAAAAAGGCACCTATGTCTATGTCTGAAGGAGTGGGTCTCTGAGTGTATGAGGAAGGTGCATTCAAAATCATCACCCAAGTGGGAGGTCAGATGCCAAGGTGAGGGGTCAGCCACCTCCCCAGACCCACCATCATACCAACAAGGACCGTGCAGTGAGGTCCTTGAGGCAGGGGTCAGTGTGTCTCCAAAGTAGGATCTAGGGAGAGAGTCAGAGGTATTTCAGGGTGATTAAAAATAAAGGAGGGGGGAGATACTCAGTGCTCAAACATGTTTGGAAAGTTCTACACTCAACAGATTTGATGATGCAAACAGACACAGTCTTTAACATCTTTGACTCTTGTGCATCTCCCAGGCAGCTGAGATCTATGGAGATCTTTCTCTCCATGAGAGTCAGTAGTTTGCTCTGAGTTACTCTACTGTAATTGACTAGGAAATCCCTTTTGAAAGGAATTTTTGGCTGATGAAAGTGTCCTGGAGAAATACTTAACTAGATGATCCCAGCAGACCAGAGTTCTCCAAACATTTTTGACCCTGACCTATGGGATACGGGGAAATATATTTCATCCCATGGCCTGGTACAAGCTCATTTATATGAAAAAAAAAAAAAAAACCCAAACAAACAAACAACTGAAACAAAACATTCAGGACACAAAACTGACCCCTTCTTTCTGTGACATATCCTGATAGCTACACCTTGTTCTGTTCTAGTCTGTTTGGTTCAGTTTCCTTTAAAAAAAAAAAAAGGTGGTGGTTGAGACCCACTCAATCGATCCAGTAATGAATCACAAACCACCGTTTGGAAAACATGGCTTCTCATACTTCCCATGGCTATTTGTTGAGTGCCTGGGTCTTTGCTTCCTCTGTGTGCAAGGTGTTGTGGGTGCTGCTTTCCTGATCTGGAAAAGATAGGTGGAAACTACACAGGAACAGAACTGAGTTTAAATTCTGTTGGACCCAATTCTACCAGATGATGTAGAAAAACTTACTGGAAGAAATGCTCCCAAGTAGAGGCCCTTGGAACAGCGGCAGCTGAAAATAAGGGGGCTGGGACCTAACCAGAGAAGGTGTCCCTGAGCCGGTGATGTCGATCTGCGAACTGAAAGAAGAGACATTAAGTGAGTGAAGAGGGAAAAATAGAATGTGCCACAGCCACGCAGCCGGTGGGAGATGGCAGGAACGAGGCTGAAACGCAGCCAGGGCAGGTTAAAGGAAGCCAGGCTGGTGGAGTGCCCACGGGGGTGTCCTAGTTCTGGCTGCAATCACACAATACCACAGACTGAGTGACTTACAAACAATGGAAATTTATTTCTCACAGTTCTGGAGGCTGGATGTCCAAGGTCACGGCCCCAGCAGACTCCATGTGATGTCTAGTTAGGACCCTCTTCCCAGTTCAGAGATGGCACCTCCTGGCTGTGTCCTCACACAGCGGAAGGGGTCAGGAAGCTCTGTCAGGCCTCTTTCATGAGACCATTAATCCTATTCACGAAGGTTCCATCCCCATCCATGACTTAAGCACCTCCCAAAGGCTCCACCTCCTAAAATCACCTCCGGCGTTAGGATTTCAATATATGGACCGGGGTGGGGGTCACACAAGCATTCAGCCTGGCTGAGAGGATAAAGCAGTGGGTGGGACACACGGAACCCAGGAAGGTTTCCTTTCATCCCCTGGAGGTTTCGGTAGGGTGGACAGGATCAGATTCACATTTTGAGAAGCCTGTTCTGCCAGCAGTGTGAAGGAGGGATCGAGGGAACGTGTGGAGGTTGGGGCACTGGTCATCCAGATAGTTGACGAGGCAAGTGTCCCAAGGAGAGTGATGAGGGGTTGAACGGGAGGTGCCGTGGAAAAGGGAGAAGATGGCAATGTGGGGAAGACTTCCGAGGCTGCGTGGAGAGAGCCGAAGTGGCAGAAACGACTCCCTCGTCTCCAGCTCACATGGGCACAAAGCCTCCTGTAAGAACCAGTGTCGGCAGTGAGCTGTGGAACAAGACGCACTGCTCGGCCCTGTCCCCGGTGGCGCCACATACTCTCTTGCCCATGCACCCTGTACAACACTCCCTCTTGCTTTCTGCCAGCCCGGAGATCTCCGCTCCCCTCTCTTGGTGTCCCCTGCCCTATGCTGCAGAGTCCAGTGCACTCGATTCAGCCCACAGGGAGTCTGCACGTTGCAGGAGTCAGGCCTCCCCAAAGACCTCACGTAATTCAAGATTTACATAATCCAAGAGCAATCCTTCTAGAAGCGTGAGGGGTAATTCTGCTTCGTGGCTGTGACTCCCCTACCTGCCAGCAGCACAAACCTACCTTTTAACCCGCTCAGTTTACAGCTCAGAAATACTACCTGATTCTTGACCAGCTTTTAAATGTAAAAGGTTTGAATTATTTTGTATCTTGTATATAAAGTGAGACTTCCTAGCTACCTAGAATACACATAATGTGAATTCAGATTGACTTGTCACTTGGGGTTTCTGCTTTCCTGAGGCCTCTGCAGTCGGCAGGGGGCCTCCAATGCCAGAACCAGCTGTTCAGGCCCACATCTGTCCAGGTCTTGGACTTCCATCCTATGCCCTGGCCTGGCCCTTCCCAACTTGGTCAAGAGCCACGAACAGACCTTGAGAAGAAAGACAGAGCTTCCTGAGCAGAAGCAGGCTCAGAGGACTGTTTGGAGGCAGCAAAATAGAACAGAGGCTTGAAAGATGCACTTGGTCAATGCAATGGGGCTCAGCACAGTGTGTTTGGGGGTCACTGATCAGGTAGTCTTAGGTATGATGGCAAGGGTGGGCTGTCTAGCATATAATAGGCGTGCAGTAAAAGTGGCTTTTTTTAATGTTTATTTATTTTTGAGAGAGAGAGAGAGAGAGAGAGAGAGAGAGAGAGAGAGAGAGAGAGAGAGAGAGGGAGCAGCAGAGAGAACGGAGACAGAGAATCCCAAACAGGCTCCATGCTGTCAGCACAGAGCCCGATGTGGGGCTCGGTCTCAGGAACCAGATCATGACCTGAGCCAAAACTAAGAGTCGGATGCTCAATGGAATGAGCCACCCAGGCATCCATGCAGTAAAAGTTTTTTGAATCAGTGAGTGAATGAAAACATTACACAGGGTCAGAAGTTACTTGTCCTGTTTAAGTACTGATTTGTTTTCCAACATTTCATTATGAAAAATTTCAACTGAAAAGTTGAAAGAATTATACAGTGATCACCTATATACCATCCACCTAAGTTCTATATTTAACACTTTACTATACTTGCTATATCACATATCTATCCATCAGTCCTTGCCAAGCTGCCGACACAAGTACACCTCACCCCAAACATTTCAGCAGGCATATTAATAACTAGAGCCCATCACATTATTGTTTGCATCCCTTTTTCATGTCTGAGGTAAGATTTACATTCAGTGAAATGCACAAAATTTAAATGTGCCATTCAATGAGTTCTTCCAAATGCATCCCAAGTCTCTATCGAGATCCTGAACATTATCATTACACCAGAAAGTTTCCTCCAATCCTTTCTCATTCATGCCCTGCCCTGCCCCTCCAGACGCAACCGCTATTCTGTTTTTCTTTTGTACCTTAGATTAATTTTGCCACAAATAGGTGGAGTCATACACTATGTACTCCTTTGTGTCTGGCCTCTTTTCACTCAGCAGAATGGTTTTGAGATTTGTCCTTGTCGCAGGTGTATATTAGTTGCTTATTCCTTTCGATTGCTGAGCAGTATGCTTTTGTATGAATAGGCCACAGTCTGTTTCGTTTATTCACTCTTCTGTTGATGGGCTGTGCTGTTTTCAGTTTGGGACTATTATGAATAAATCTGCTATGAGCAATCTTGTTAAATACTTACTTTTTATTATAATAAAAACTAAAATGCCATGAACTGGAAACCTCAATAAAAATCTCCAGCTATGCCTGACAGTCCTTTGGATGGAAAAATAAACAAATAACAGCTATCCTTTGTGGTAGATGTCTATTAGGCCAGGCCATCTGCAGACAGCGTTCCTCCCATCAATCATTCCATTTCATCTTCACGGCCCCACTTTCCAGATTAGCAAATCGAGGCTTAGAGCAGGGAACTGACTTGTCCCAGCTCTTACAGCTTGCGTGTGGCAGACCCTATTGTGCCTTTTGGAAAGTGGCGTGAACATCAGTAGTAATCTCAAAGCCGAGAAAAGATGACTATGATGTTTTGTTTTTTCAGTGATCACACTTTATTATAATGCTGACATCGTTTTTATTTGCCTTCTGTGATGGGCCTTTAATTACAATAAGGGAAAGCCAAAAGCCAAGGATGACAACATCAGAAAGAAAGGCCATCTCTTTACTAAGAAATCTTCAGGAACAGCAAGGAACTTAAACAAAACCCTTTCCTATTACAAAATACTGAAGAGTAAGAGCTCCAAAAGATACATGCTCAGCCAGCTTTTCATCCACATATAAAAACAGATCTGACCAAATTGGAATGTTTGCCAGGAAACTTGTAAAGGAAGGACAGATTCACCACTACTATTTATCTAGTCTACACTAAGTGCCAGGAAGTCCTGCTGGATCACTTAACATGCATTTAACTCATTTCATCTTCCAGCAACTGCAATACGTATTCTCCCCTTCTTCCTTAGTAATGGAGCTGCTAATGTTTAACTGGGTATTTGGACTCACAGAATAAAGACATTTCTCAGCTTCCTTTGCAGCTAGGTTTGGCATGTGACTGAGTTGTGGCCACTGGGATGTAAACAGAAGGGGCATGTGCAACTTCCAGAAAGAGGGTGACCTTAAAGGGAGGTGTGCCCTTCTTTGCCCCTTCCTCCTTCCAGACGAATAGAAGCAGATGCAATGGCTGGAGCTAGAGCAGCTATTTAGGACAATGAAGTGGAAGAAATGTGGTGTGAACGGCAGGATGAAAATGTAGAAAGCCTGGGTATTTGACACCCATGGAGCCCCTAAACAGGTTCTGGACTATATGTTGCCACAGTCTGTTTATGTGAGAGAAAAATACACTTTTCTTGTTTAAGCTACCATTAGTCTGTGCTTTCTGTCATTCTAGTTGAATCTAAACCTGGTACAGGAGGTACTGTCATCTCTGTTTTGTAGATGCAGAGACTGAACCTCAAGTTTGCACAGCTTGAGAACTATGCCCCACCTTTGGAGTTGGTTGATTCCCCGACTTCGTAAGCTGATAGTGGTGAAGTGCCAAAAAAAAATATCCCCTTCGGGTTTTGCTCCCTGGAGCCACGCTGCGTGTCCACAGAAAGGGACATCATGTCATGACTTCCTTAAAGCCTAGCCCTGGAGAGGCTTCAGATCCCTGGGAGTGAGGCCAGGTTTCCAAGAGCCACAGATCTGGGTATCTGACTCTGAGAAAGTTCCTTAACACTCCAAACCTCAGTTTCTTCTTCTCTAAGATGGGGAGGATGGCGATGGTATCTATGACAAAGTTGCCGGCAGGATTAAGGAAGAGTATGCACAGTGCCTGGCACTGACTAAACAATCAACAACTGGGCGTTTTGATTATTAGCTCCTGAAGCTGGGATGGAGTCAGGCTCTAATGATCTCTTTTTCCCTATCTTCCTTTCTTCCATTGTGAGGCCTATCCCCTCTTATATTGTGAGCCTTCCTCCCCAAACAAGATTAAACCAACACCCCCTTTCTCCTTGCAGACTGGGCTCCCTCCCCTCCCCTCACCTCTGCCCACATAACCCCTCACACAATTGATCGCCCCTTGGACTCAGCGGGAAAACCAAACATGCAGTAAATGGCTGTCAACCCCTAGCCATGGGCCTAAATTTTCAAACACAAGGATGTTTTTACAAGAAGTTTGATATTCCTAAAATCAGGACTTACTTATCATTTCCACTGCTCATTCTTAAAATGAATTGGCTCGAAAAAAAACCAAAACCTTCAAGAAAACTGTAAGGAAGCAAAATTTGTCTTTAAAGCCACCCTCTAAGTCAAATAGGGGATATTCCTGCAGAACCCACATCCTCTATGGTTCTGTGTAGCAGAGGAGATTCCAGCACAACTTCTCTGGGTGCTACTCCCCATGGAATGAATGAATGAATGAATGAATGAATGAATGAAACATTCCGATTTGATAACGAATACCACATGGATTAAGGCAGTGGTTCCCCACCTGTAGACTATGAGGCATTTGGGTATAGGGAGGGCACACAGTTTTTGCAAGGAGATCCTCAAATGTCTTACTGTCCACGGACTCACTTTCTTATGTCTCTTCCACAGGGTTATACCACTGATTTTCAAATGTATGTATGTGCTGTTGTGATGAATAATATTTCATTAAAAGCATTATATAAGCAGGCACTTGGGTGGCTCAGTTGGTTAAGCATCTGGCTCTTGATCTTGGCTCAGACTATGATCTCATGGTTTCTGGGTTTGAGCCCTGCTTGGGCTCTGCGCTGACAGTGCGGAGCCTGCTTGGGATTCTATCTCTCCCCCTCTCTGCCCCTCCCCTACTAGTGCTCTCTCTGTCTCTCTCACAGCATTAGATAAGCACTAGATAATCAATAGATACGAAACGTATAACCACTATCATGCAGGAATTAAACCTTGGGTTAATGCTACTCAGCAAAAACTTTGAGAAACAGTCCCACAGGCAGTGATTCTTATGGTAGAGTTTCAGACACAGAAACAGTCCAGAGAATGGATACGTGGAGGCCTCCAGACCATTTGGTCCCCTTCAAATCATACTGAGCTAGAGCTCACCTGCTGTGTAGTGAGGCTGTACTGAGAAACACAAACCTAGAGCCTTGAACTGGAGCTGCTGTGCCCAGGGAGCACAGCATGCATGCCCCCTTCCCTCTTCTCACGTGGAAACGAGGGCCAGGTCCCATGTGCATCAAGAAGCAGGCACGTGGCAATCATAACCAGGGCAGAAAGGACAGGAAGCGGAAACAGCGAAGGAACCAGCAGCGGTAACGTCTGCAGGCAAGCTCTCTTGTTTCAGCCAGGACTATCCGATTATAAGCAACAGAAATGGACTCTGGACAACTCGAGCCAGAAAGTATGTACTAGAATTAAAGCTGAAGAACAAGACCTTAGGAAGGACAGACGAGAGCTGATGGCGACAGACGCTTTAGGAGAGCTCCAACCATTTTCCGTCCATGTGGTACTTCACCAAGATTGGGATTCTTTGGAAAAAGCATAGGATTAGGTAGAAGACCATGAGTGAGAAAACCACGAGGGAGCCTCCTCTCTACCCCCACCAAGACTGAAGAAGGCACGCCCCTCGAAGAAAACCAGGGTGCTGGCACTAGAGAGAGGGGGAAAGATGTTGAGCATGGAGGAAACAACAGATGTCTCTTCTCTTTCTAGGACTCCATCTCTCCCTCTGTAAAACGGGATTACATATAAGCTACGTTGTGATAAAAGATAACACAGAACATAGTGTGGCACATGAGAAGTGCCTAATATGTAAGTCTCCAAACTTTCCTTCAGAGAATGAAAATGCTGTTGTAGGCTCTGTATCTTTACAGAGCCTACATCTGTAAAGCAGCCATGCATCCTCGACATAGACTGAAGAACCTGCGTGTCCAGCCACGCCATTTTACAGGTCTCCTGAACCTCACCCTAGGGCAAACAGTGGATCTCTGCATGTTTGATCCATCACTTCCTGCTAGGGGAATAAAAAATAAACTGATTTTTGCATGAGTCCTTTCTTATAGGCAGGCCGGGGCTCTGGAGGCAGTCAACCCAAAGGCCAATTCATCTGAAGTCAGAGGCTATAATAGAGCTATTACTTGTTTTTGATATTAAAGATCTCCCTCTGGCATACGGTGTTCTTTATGATGCATGGCCAACTGCCCACTGTGGAAGCTACTACAGCCTGAACAATTTTATTCTAAAATCATATCATTTTGTTTTTATTTCCCACTGAGACACACACACACACACACACACACACACACACACACACAATCTCTTTCCCTTAAAAAAAAAAAAAAAAAAGTGACCATAGGTCAGTTACATTTTAACCTCACATTTTTCAAATTTGAGGATTGTTTGTTCCCATCTGGGTGTAGGCATGTCCCAGGCACTGCCTGATGGATGGCCTTGGTTTTTTCTCCATTCTTTTTGGCTCTATTTTTTTGCCAGTTTGAACATTTTTGCTTTGTTTCAACATCTTCTTTCCATTAAGCCAGACATTTCTGTTGCTTCACTATTTTAGTGTTTTTTCCTTTGTCAAAAGTATGAAATTTGACAGATCATTTACTGATAATGAGCTATTGAAAGATGAGGCCATTTCAAATTATGAGTTTCAAAATCTAGCTCTGGCGAATTTGTTTGAAATAATGAACTCTTAGACCCTTTCCCCTTTCAGGTTTTTTTTTTTTTTTAATGTTAAAAATAAAGTGATAATGCTGGACTTCTCATCCTGTTAAGGATTTTGGTTTTCATCCTAAGAACGATGAAAAGACACTGAATATTGAATGATATTTCACAGAGAATAAAGTGACCAGATTTGTGTTTTTAGCAAATTTCTCTAGCTATTGAAAATGGATTGGAGGACGGGGCTCAGGATTGAGAATGAAGGCAACAAAATAGATAAAGTTTGTGTTAATATGGGCAGGAGATGATGGTGACCTGGATCAACAGGGCGGCAGGAGAGTTAGAAGGAAAAAGATAACTCAAGGGAGCTGTCTGAATTCGGTGATCAGCACAGACAAAGATGAATCAAAAATTAAGGAGCTAAAGTAAATAATTCCACACACAGACAGAATTGCATTCCGAATTACAGTTCTTCCTCAGAGCAAATATTATAGCTAAGATATAGCCATTGGTGTTCCATCCATTTCCTTTGGATTTACTTCCAGAGTCAAGAAAGTCGACATCCATAGACCTAAATTCTTAATGATTTTAAATGATAAAGTTCACTTAAAACATACATATTGAGGGGCACCTGGGCAGCTCAGTCGGTTAAACATCCAACTCTTAATTTCGGCTCAGGTCATGATCTCAAGGTTCATGAAATCGAGCCCTGAGTTGGTCTCTGCGCTCACAGTGCGGAGCCTACTTGGGATTCTCTCTCCCTCTCTCTCTGCCCCTCCCCTGCTCTCTCTCTCTCTCTCTCTCTAATAAATTAACTTAAAAAAACTAGACATGTTGAAAAACTAACCTCTTGAACGTTTCAAGAAAAAACCCATTCTTCCCCTTCTCCACAACAGACACCCTTTAAATTGAACAGTAAGCATACTTATTTAGGAAAGAAATAATCTCTTTATGTTTTTCCTCCCAAGATGGATGGTATTCTTATTCAGAGCTATAAGAATGTCCAGGAGGTTGGACTGTCTGATGTTTTGGTAAAGTGAGATAAACATTCTCAGAAGTATGATTGTGGGTTAAAACAAAAAAATTTCCATAGAGGAGTTCTCCTTTGGGAACAGACACTCTTCTTTATATTTTCTCTAGCCACACACAGATGAAAAATATGAAAAAGGCATAATATATCAATTATGGAAACAGCTACATTTTATTTTATTTATTTATTTATTTTTTTTTTCAACGTTTATTTATTTTTGGGACAGAGAGAGACAGAGCATGAACAGGGGAGGGGCAGAGAGAGAGGGAGACACAGAATCGGAAACAGGCTCCAGGCTCCGAGCCATCAGCCCAGAGCCCGACGCGGGGCTCGAACTCACAGACCGTGAGATCGTGACCTGGCTGAAGTCGGACGCTTAACCGACTGCGCCACCCAGGCGCCCCAAACAGCTACATTTTAAAAGAACTCAGATTTTTTTCCAAATATATCTTAAATCTTCAACACAGGAATTCTAGATGGAGACAGGAATGAATTTTCTTGCTTCTAAAAGCACTCTGATCTCCTTCTTGTTAAACATTTTGCACCACTAACACTATAGATTAGCTCAAGAAAAGTATTTGTGGATGAAAAACTGTTCAGAAGAAGGCATTGTATTAGTTAAACTATCTGCCTACAAATAACCAAAACTGATTCCTGCTCTCTTAGAAAAAGACGGGAGTAACTGGAAGGATATCTGGGGCTTGCTGACTTGATGGTAGGCTGTGGTCCCAGCACCAAGGGGGTTCTGAAAAGGACCATGTCCCAGGAAGTACCTGGTGCAAACACCTCCTTGTCCTGAGATGCACCATGGTTTCCAGATTTCAGAGCCTGGAGGGGAAGGTGAACCCAAGTGCCAGAGCCTTTTTCCCTGACTGTGTTCCTCCCAAAGCCACACATGATGGAAAAATCCAAGAGCGGTGGGGATGCGAGACAGCTTTCGAATGACTAATGTCCACTCCAGGCACTCCTCTCTACTCCAGGACCACCTCTGCAATTGTCCTTCACTGGGTTCCTTGGATTTGGCTAACTTATACAAAACAGTTATCAATTCAGAGCCTACAAATTCGATATGACAAGAACTCATACAGGGGGTGGAAAAGAGTTTAACAGTGGCATTGACAAAGACAAAAAAAAGGTTTCTAATAAATGAAAGGAAGGTTGTTTAACTACTTAAGAGAGAATTAAATGCTTTGGAACCCTGATGAATTTATTGGTAGTCAAACCACTTAAAGTAGGTAAGCTCCTGGGGCTGGAATTTGATTTTCAAGGCAAGTCTTTACTTGGTAAAACTTTAAATTGTAATGCTTAAATGTGTTTCTGAACTGCTTTTGAACAAGTAAAGTTTGATTTTTTTTTTTTTTAAAGGAGAAACTTGATTATTCAGACTCTGCACTAATTCAGGCTTTCCTTCCTACCAACAAGCCCCTTTTAAGATGGTTCCTGACATCACTAATATTGTAGTAAATGTTTCAGTAATGAAGACTATATATAATATAATATAATATAATATAATATAATATAATATAATATTCTAAAAACTTCCCAAAATATTTTCATGATTATTACCTTATCTCATCTCCACCACAATGTATATGAGGTAGATAAATTATTTTCATTTTCCAGATGAGGAACTTGACACTCAATGATACTCACATAACTTATCCCAGGTCAAATAACTAGGAAGTGTCCAGTGATTACTCTTCTATTACATGGCCCCTTGTTATTATGGTTTTGCTTTTTCATCATAACTCACCTCTTTATTATTGTTCCAAAGGCAAACTCCAAATCTGAAATAATGGAGGAAATCAATGCCAAGCCTATTTAACAACAAATGTTTACTGAGGGCTAGTACTGGCAAGGAAACGGGCCGCGCTGCTGTAACAAAGAGACCCCAAGTACACAAGAGCAGTAGCTCAAAAAGAATAGAAGTTTGTTTCTCTCTCACATAACCTTCTAGGGCAGTGGCATTTCAGGGTGGTTCATCCAAGGACCCAAGTTTATTTTAGCCGCCCATCCTCTAGGGCAGAGGTTCCCAAATTTTCTTGGTTCACAGCCCCCTCAGCATCTCAGTCGTTTTTTCACAGCACCCATAGGTCAAAAGAAATGCTCAGAAAATGTGTATTAATTAGTCAGGTCCAAATAATTTAATAATTGTATCTTAACAACCTATGACTATTTTTTATTAAAAATGTTTTAATCGAAGTATAGTCAACATACGGTGTTATATTGGTTTCAGGTGTACAGCATAATGATTCAACAATTCTATACATTACTCAGGCAAGGATGCAGAGAAAAAGGAAACCTGATGCACTGCTGGTGAGAATGCATACTGGTGCAGCCACTGTGGAAAACAGTGTGGGCCTTCCTGAAAAAATTAAAAATAGAACTACCCTACAATCCAGTAATTCCACTATCGGGTATTTACCCAAAGGAAGTGAAAACAGTAATTTGAGAAGACATGCATCCCTATGTTTATTGCAGCATTATTTATAATGAATAGCCAAGATATGGAAGCAGCCCAAGTACCCATCTACAGATGAATGGAGAAAAATATAAAGATGTGAGATATATATATATATATATATATATATATGTATATATATATATATATATATATATATATATATATATAGATATAGATGGATCAAGAAAGAAAGAAAGAAAGAGAAGGAGGGAGGAAGGAAGGAAGGAAAGAAGGAAGGAAGAAATAAAGTGTGAGAGGAGCACCTGGGTGGCTCAGTCAGTTAAGCGTCCAACTTTGGCTCGGGTCATGATCTAACATTTCATGGGTTCAAGCCCTGCATCAGGCTCTGCGTTGACAGCTCACAGCCCGGAACCTGCTTCAGATTCTGTGTCTCCCTCTCTCTCTGCCTTCCCCCACTCATGCTTGGTCTCTCTCAAAAATAAATAAACATTAAAAAATATTAAAAAAAAAATAAAGTGTGAGAAATAAGACCACCACTCCAATCAAAGGAGGGATGTGGAGACTCAGAGGACAGTGGAAGTGAGACTTTAATCAACGTTCTTGCAAGAGCAGGTGTCTGATGGACAGGCACACTCAGGGAAGTTACAGCAGGCAATTTATCTCCTAGCAGGAAGTCCCTCCCCTGAATCCTCATTGGCTGAATACTACAGAGGTTACAGCCTTACCCGACTTTGCCTATGCTCATGTAAGACCAAAGAGTAGTCTGATTGGAATAAATGTACATTCCTTGAGGTGACTCAGAGACTTCAGTTCTTTGGTGCATGCTCACTGCAAAGCCCACAAAAAATAAGCCTGCAAAATAGAGAGGGAAAGAAGAACTAGGAAGTGAAGTGTCTAAGGGTTTGGGGCTCCATTGTGGGGCAGGGGGATCCTACATATTTCCAGTAGGTTGTAAACCTATTGTTAACAAGACAGCACAGCTTTTATTTGGCACTTCTGAAAATGAATCATCTCACTTACTTCTCACAGAAAGGAAGAAAGAAAGGGAGAGACAAACTAAAAAACAGACTCTTAACTATAGCAAACAAACTGGTGGTTACCAGAGGGAAGGTAGGCGGGTGGGTGGATGAAATAGGTGAAGGGGATTAAGAGTACATTTATCTCGATGAACACTGGGTAATGTATAGAACTGTCGAACCATTATATCATACTTGTGAAACTAATATAACACTGTATGTTAATTATACTTGATTTTGAGAAATGTACACTAATCCTGAAGAACCTAGCAACTACTTGAAAAAATAATACATACAGATTGAAATGAGAGATGGTGTTTTGTTTTGTTTTTATATATAAATACAAACAAATATAAATAACCACAATGTCTTAATAATGGGATGAGTGTGCCTTTTGGGCACTGCACAACTTCTCAAACCTTGGACTCAGATCGGATATCATCATCGTCATTTCTTATCCCACACTGATTTATGAGTACAGCATGCTTTTTATCATAACAACCACCTGAACCCCAGCTTTACGAGACATGATGTCGTGATCTAATGTTGAAACTGTGAACTATCTTGAACTAGTCATTTTATTTAGTATCTGGCAGAGGTTAATGAGTTTCCCTCAAAAATCTAAACTATCCTGTAGCATTCCTGTGTGTTCACTGAGGTTCCCCAGGGTGTCTTCGCACACATCTAGGAGAACCACTCTACCATAGTGTTATCCTTGTCTCCCTGGCTGTGCAGTCACTGTGCTAAAGTTAGATATGGCTTCTTCTGCGGGAGCTATACCTTTTGGCCTCTCGGGTAATCACTTCCTAAGCTCTCCCCAGACTACTATCATTACGTAGTACCCATGGGTTATGCAGGAAGAATGAATGCTAGTGAGTTTACCAGCAATTTCCTTGCTACCATGCCTCAGCCGGGTGGGAACCAAGCTTCCCCACCCCTGCCTGCCTTACCCCAGTGAGAAGCCCAAAACAAAACTCGACTCACTTAAAAAATAAAGATGATGATTTGTAGGCTCCTATATTCCTGTTTGACATAGACCAGACTCTACACTGGGTTGAATTGTGAGGAATGAGATGTCCCTGCTTCCATGAATGCTCCATCCAAACACTGGGAACTGTGTGAGTCTGAAAGGGCAGGGCGTGCAGGACAATGCACTGTAATGGGAGCCAAATGTCTTGGAGCCCACCGGCTCTGATCTGAACCACTGAGCGTCTCAAGAATTGATTGGTGTTGAGGCAATTCTATGTAGACAGCACAACACACAGACTTCAGGCGGAGGTGGGGGGTGGGGGTGGGGGTGGGTAAGAAGTCCAAGTGTCTTTGTTTGGACTGAATTTGATTTCTGTTTCAAACCTCTGTTTGCTTGGTGATAAAAACGAAATTGCAGGCAGTTCTGGGTTTCCTACGACATTACGCTGAACAATGGGAAATTGCTGCTGTTTGATCATTTCTAAACAACAAAAATGGCAAATGTATAGCATTCAAAGTATAATTCAACTCCATTGCTCCCAGGTTTGTGTCTACATTCTATGGGACTTAATGTGGTGATGCGGTCGGGGCCACTGGGCCCCCTCAATCACTGCCCGCTCTGTAACGCCCCTGGGACTGGTCCATGAAGATCTCTTCTCTGTCCTTGCTCCATTTCCAAGGCCTCCATGAGGCTGCATCCCTCTCAGTAATTCCCACAGCCCCTTTGGGTGCATGTGAGATGTGTGTGGTGGGAGCAAGGCATAGTCTCCTTTCTCAGTAAGACTTACTAATATCCAAGTTCTGTTCCCTACTCCTCACGTCTCTTCCCCACTCTCTTGCAATCTCATTTATTCTTCCAAATCTATTGTTTCTGGCATAAACTTTGGGCCTTAATTCATTAGGGCTCAGATTTTTTTTTTTTTTTAATTTTTTTTTTCAACGTTTATTTATTTTTGGGACAGAGAGAGACAGAGCATGAACGGGGGAGGGGCAGAGAGAGAGGGAGACACAGAATCGGAAACAGGCTCCAGGCTCTGAGCCATCAGCCCAGAGCCCGACGCGGGGCTCGAACTCACGGACCGCGAGATCGTGACCTGGCTGAAGTCGGACGCTTAACCGACTGCGCCACCCAGGCGCCCCAGGGCTCAGATTTTTAAGCTCCCGCATCTCTAAAAATTTTTTTTTTTTAATGTTCATTCATTTTTGGGAGAGAGAGACAGAGTGCTAGTGCGAAAGAGGCGGAGCGAGAGGGAGACACAGAATCTGAAGCAGGCTCCCAGGCTCTGAGCTGTCAGCACAGAGCCCGATGCGGGGCATGAACCCACGAACGGTGAGATCATGACCTGAACTGAAGTTCAACGCTTAACTGACTGAGCCACCCAGGTGCCCCCAAGCTCCTGCATACCTTTAAAGCCTTGTTGCAGGAAACAAAAAACATGTGCTTCTACTTTTATGCCTTAATGTCCCTCCTCTGACATAGCAGATGCCTCCGGTGTAGCTTGAAGGAGAAAGCCTTTGGGGTAAAAATGATTACAAAAATTAGTATCAACATATCATCCTGCTGTGTAGTGGGGTGCCTGACCCTTCCTCATGCCTATGTCTTATCCAGGTGTCCAGAAAGACATTGGGCAGGGAGTCAGGAGACTGTGTGAGAGTCCTGACTTCACATTTCCAAGCTGTACAACCATGGACAAGTCACTTACCCTCTCTCTGCACATCAATTTCCTCAGGCCCTCAGAGTCAGAAAATGTATCACCAATAGGCGCAAAGCTCATGCTGTGTGGTCAAAGATATTTAGGCAAGGGAGAAAAACATTTTCCAGATTCAATCAAAGTGTAACTGCCTCCGGTTGCATTAGGAGCAGCAAGACCAAATGCTTTAAAAAACACAAAAAACAAAAACCACCTAGAGATAGTATATTTGAAGCAATCTGTGTATACTTTATTCCGTCTCATCTACCCCCACTGGCCAACCCAAATGAAAAAAGGTACAAAGCACATTTCTGGCTTGACTATTGCCTGTTTAGATACAACCCATGGTGAAACACCCATTTTCCCACTCAGCTGTATTCCTGTTTATTCCTGTTAACACATGGTCTCTAAAATTGGCAATGACTTTCTCTTTGTTAGATTTACCTTCCTTTCGGGGGCCAGCCCAGACTCCTGGGTGGATTCATTTCCCATTGAATTACCAGAATAGGGCAGAATCTGATAGGAAGAAGTGTGTGGAAGAAAGCCCTGTTCCCAGGCCCTTCCACCAGGGGATTCGTCCTCCCATCCAGCCTGGGGGCCGTGGGGAAACTGAAACGGGACATCCTGTCCCCTCCATCAGCATTCTTTCCCTCACCAAGCAGCAGTATTGCCTTTTGTGCTGTTACACAATTCAGATGAGGTGGAGTAGCCAGTGTGGCACGACTGGAAAGACCCCACGGCAGAAGTGCCCCTTTCTCCAATGCTGAAGCCAAGGGCCTGAGGGCACACCGTTGTTTGGGGTGCCTCTGCCTATGGTCCTTTTAAAGAAGAAATACTCCAGGAATGGGCTGAAACACCAGGCAAGTTTGAAGCACAGGCTTCACAAATTTCACTTTTGAGGAGACAGGACAGCCCGGATCTACATTAACCAAAAGTACAAAAGGGGGCCCTGAAGACACACAGCTTCGACAAGGACCAGCTTTCAGGCATAGGAGAAAGGGCAACGTCCAGGGCACCTATTTTTCTGTGCTGAACAGTATGGTCCCCCTTGCCACCACCTCAGCCACACGGTGATGGGCCTGGCCTTGCGCCTGCCCTTGTCCTGAGCATGGAGATATCTTTGACTCAGAAGTTGTTAGGACCTTCCACTTTCTAAATGTAGGACCCCGGATAAATCGCTTAACTTCTGTCTGAAGCTCAATTTCTTCATATATAAATGAAAGTAGTAAACCCACCTACCTGACAGGGTTTTGAAGCTTAATCAGAAAAAAATATGTGTCTAAGGGTTTTATAAAGCACCATATGAATATAAAGATAGTTTTTCCTGACTTAGAATCTTTTGGAAGAGAGCTTAAATAAATCCTTTACCCTCAACCTCTACTAATTCAGGAATCCTGGACAAAAGGTCACCTACCCTCTGCTTGAATCCTTTCTAATGATGGGAAACTTGCTACCCTTCTTTGATGAGAAATTACAACTACCACAAAACTTTATGACTTGAGTTTGCTTCTTTTAAATCACAGCCACCTTGCATAAGCTCCAGAGTAAACGGGAAGAGTGGGTTTTACTCCCCTAGTAATTGCAGAAGGATCATCATGTAGATTCAGTTGACCAGATGTTTACAGACATTTTTTTCCAATTCTGAAGTGATTATATTCATCTCCCTTTTTTGAAGGTTAAGTGCGTTTGTTTTGTTTTCATTATCAGAAACACATTAAAACCAGCTTAGGGACAATGTTCAGAAAAATGAAAGGAAAGGTAAATTCACAGTTGTTCAAGGCAGTGTATCCGTTGTATGAACAAGGAGTAAAAAGTGGCCCTAGGACTACTTCACTTTGGCTATTTAATCTTTTTTTAAATATTTATTTAGTTTTGAGAGAGACAGAGAGAGAGAGACAGAGCATGAGTGGGGGAGGGGAGAGAGAGAGGGAGACACAGAATCAGAAGCAGGCTCCAGGCTCTGACCTGTCAGCACAGAGCCCGACAGGGGTCTCAAACTCATGAACCATGAGATCGTGATCTGAGCCGAAGTTGGACTCTCAACCGAGCCACCCAGGCACCCCCACTTTGGCTATTTAGAGAGGACTCCTGTGACTGGTAGAAATGGGGAAGAAAGCTTTGTCCATTTCTTTTTAGCCCAAAGAGTTCAATGAAACAAACATATCAGAGAGATTCCTAACTTAAATCTCTGCTGTGAAATGCTATTGAGGACACCAGTATGTGCCTTCCAAAGCCTAGAACTTTCTTTAGCTTTAGTTGCAGCACAAAGGAAAATTGGTTTTGCTTTTGGATTTAAGATTTGGCAAGCATGTGAAATTAAGTACTACTTTGGTGAATTTTTAGAGGGGAGCTAGGATTTTAGGAGTGTTAGGGCTTATAGTTTAAATCTGCAATTAGTATGAACATGCAAAGGTCAGCCTATGGAGACGCACGCACCTGTGATCTGTAGATGGAAACGTAAGGACAGAAGTTGGCAGACAGGGTTTTGCGAAAAGTTGTGCCACAGAGGTTCAAGTTCACACGCATGTATTGCATCAGTGATCTAAAAGGAATCATAGAGATTCAAGAGTGAGGAATCATCAGCCCAGAGGGATGCCATTGACCTTGAGCCTCACAAAGTAAAGGACAATTTTGGCTGAAAATATTAGTCATCAACTCAGTAGTGATTATCTCCTCCTTCTTTGTTAATGGAAAACTAAATCTGTTCAGAAATGCAGCAGATAGTTCTGGAAGCTAGGCTAGGCCCCACTGAAGTCTCAAGGTGTAAATCTTGATTAGTCTAGGTCCAAAATTATAATTGTTTCCATTGTCAGTGATTGTTTTAAGATGAGGCATTTGACACAATTCTGGCTAATGAGAGGTCTGCAAGAAGGACTTCTAGGAAAGTTTTCCTCACTCTTAAAAAGGTGAAACCAAATCAGACTTTCTGATTCTAGCATTTGGATATCGCTGGGAAAGACTGTGATGCTTAGAGCTCTTGTAGCCATCTAATGACCATGAGGGGACAAACCTGAGACAAAGGCAACATGCTTAGGAGAATCTTTTTCATGTTAGGAAGATGGAAAATTCTTGAATCCTGCACTATGTTTTGCTGCCGAAGCAATCAATGCTGGTACTGCCTCCCTACGGACTTATTATCATGTAAGAAAATAGGTCTTTTTCTTATTTATGGAGTCATTTAGAGATGAGACCATAGACTGAGACTTCCTAGGTTCAAATCTTAACTTCACTGAAACTTTACTTAAATATTTTATATAATCAAAGGAAAGACTGTCAGCATGAGTGGTGGTCAGGCTTCAATGAAATAAGGCAGCAGCCCTGCCTTCTTGGATAGGATAGGTTCTGCTGCTATACAAGTTAAGGCCAAATCTCAATGGCTTAACACAACAAAATAGTATTTCTCATTTGGATTACAGGTCCAGTGCAGGTCAGCAAAGGGTTTTTTGCTTCCCCCAGTCTATCTGCCATCTTGGAGGAACACCTTTTGGAGCATATGGCCTCCATGATTTCAAGACAGGGGAAGAGAATATGAAAGAGCCAAACTGGTTCCTAGGTGCCTCACACCCTCACACCCATGCCTTCCAATCACATTCCTATTGGCCAGAACTCATCCCCAGGACTGTAGGGGGGGTTGGGAAATGTGTGTGGCTATTTGGGAAGCACTACTTGTTACTGCCATAGACACTAACCTAATTACAGGGGTGGGGGTGGGGGAAGATGAAACAAAGGGTTGAAGTTGAAAGCCTTTCTGCCAATCCTCACATTTATCAAAAAATTCCAACATCCAAAATACCCCAACCCACAATTATAATATTTTATTTTATAGGCAAGTCTTCACTTTCTCATTTGATAATCTTAGTACATCTTTGTAAGGAACAAATTAACTCATACTTAAGCTGCATATCAGAATTACATCTGCTGTCATTTCTTTTTAATAATGAAGCTTGAAGAATAGATGGCAAGCGCTAGCATTGGAGAGACTGGCTCCAAATTCCTTGACAGTGTGAAATACAAAAGAACAAATGTATAGATTCACCATAATAATATGCGGATGTTTAAAACTGAGTGGGCCAATCTGGACGAAGCTTCTCTTACTTTCTTAACACTTTACAAAAAAAAAAAAAAAAGTAGCAGGTAAGGAGGGGAAGTCCTGGGCTTCTTTCCATTCAGCACTTTGGGCAGAAGCTGG
Organism: Puma concolor; assembly: GCF_028749965.1. Lineage (NCBI taxonomy): Eukaryota > Metazoa > Chordata > Mammalia > Carnivora > Felidae > Puma > Puma concolor. The sequence continues at coordinate 25,199,607 of NC_141675.1, read as the reverse complement.
GACAATGGAGCTGTCAGAGTAGTCATCCCCGCTGTGCCCAGCCAATTTGCCTGAACTTGAAAGGGAAGTGTTAACTTTATGGAGTGCAAGTCCATCCATCCTCTGCCTTTTTCCTCACTGAGGCTTTCAGCAGTGCCTGAAAAGTCTCCCCCCAACAAGGGGAAGAAAAGGTGGTTGTTTTGTTCCTAATTGTACAGAGCAGCTGATCAGTGTCTGCATGACTTCTTGAACAATGAACGTATTTCAGGCCTTCTTACTGCTTGCTTACTTCATTTAAAATTTAACAGATGTCAGTTGTGACACAAACACTTTCTCCCTAGGTGATGGATTAAAGCAAATTTCATTTTAGGCCTGGCACGAAAGCCATGCTATAGTGTGTGTTGAAAGACCATTATTTTAAAAGAGAGAGAAAAAGAAAGGATAAACCATTTGGACTTAAAATGCTGTGATAATGGAAGAAAACCAATTTCCACAAAGGCATTGTTCTGGAAAGCTTTGTTGGCTTAGGGCGCCACCTACTGGGTCCTGTGGCGGATTACACAAGGGCTGTTTCAAGTCACTCGTGCTGTGGGCACAAAGGCAATGTGTGTGGCTGTGAATGCAATTTATGCGGATTCCCATGCCCAGTGAGATTTTGTCTTCAAATTCTAGGTCTGCTTCTAATTAATTATGAAACCCTGTGCAAGCCTCTCAATCTCCCTGAGCTCCAGGGTCCTCACCTAAATGGAGGTTCTTGAAGTCTTCTTTGTGGAATTGCCCAGAGGACTCAGAGAGGGTGTATTTGAAAGCGGGATATAATCCAAGGCTCAGGGACTCAGATACTGCGGGTCATGATGTCATAACATCATGAGGCCCTGCGTATTTTGTCTTCCTCCTTTTGGTAGAGATGCAGGTTCAGAAGTATGTTTCCCAACAATAAGGAAAACAACAGCGCAAGCATGAAAATAAATGGCAGTAGGCAGCAGTCCTCAAGGTTGGAGAGGTGACAGGAAAGTGTGGGGACTGTAATGAACTGGACAACACTTGTCTGGTTTCAGGGGATGGCCACCGTCAGCCCAGTCGATAATGGTCAGTTTCCTGTTTGCCAAAAACAACCCCACTTACCCAGGTGGAATCTCCTGCTTTGTAAATTGGTTCAATTTTTGAAACTCTACAGGACCTAAATAAGCCATACGTGGGAAATGAATTCAGCCTGTAGGTCTCCAAGCTCTACTGCTGTTCTACAGAAGTGTAAGAAGACAGGGCTCCTGGAAATGAGCCTGCTCCCTGAGGGCTGCTGGGGGAGGGGAGCACAACCCTCCATTTCTGGGGGCATGAATCTAGCGACAGGAATGGGAGCTGGTCTGAAATCACCATTGTGCCGGCCCTGAGGTGAAAGACACAGCTAAGGAAGCCTCTCCTCTGTTATTAGTTGCCTCTTCCTGCTCTCCCTCCCTTTCTCTCCTGTTTCTTGGGACCTGTCTCCCTGAAGAGCCAGGCCCCCCTGCTGAGCCCCTCCCAAGAGCCAGACAATCACTGGCTAAAGGGAAGAGTGCCAGACCGGGAGTCAGACCCTGCAGATACTGTCACTTGGGGTGTGACCTGGGGCCAGACACCTCTACACCTCTGAGTCTTTGTTTCCTCATTTGCAAAGTGGGGAGACAAACACCTTCCCTGGCTTCTTCTCAGGATGGTGCCTGGGTCTGGGTCGAATGAGATTATGTGTGAGGCAGTGCTTTTGAACTTTTTTTTTTTTTTCAACGTTTATTTATTTTTGGGACAGAGAGACAGAGCATGAACGGGGGAGGGGCAGAGAGAGAGGGAGACACAGAATCGGAAACAGGCTCCAGGCTCTGAGCCATCAGCCCAGAGCCCGACGCGGGGCTCGAACTCACGGACCGTGAGATCGTGACCTGAGCTGAAGTCGGACGCTTAACCGACTGAGCCACCCAGGCGCCCCTGAACTTTAAAGTGCTGAACATTATTTGGTTATTTGAAAACTAGGCCATCTACCCTTGAACAATTCTTAAATGCTGGAAATACAGCATTAAGAATGGATCATCCATTTATTTGGTCAATCATTCATTCAACAAATACTTACTGGGCAGTGACTAAGACAAACACGGATCTTCCTGTCCCAGAACATTCTGAAGGAGGAGGAGGCAGGGAACAAGAAAAGGATGAAGGAAGAAGGGAAAGGAAAAAAGGGAATGAGGGAGGAGGAAAAAAAGGAGGAAGAAAAGAAAGAAAGAAGCTTGAAACAGGCCATGATAAAATTATTTACACCACTAACATTGACAGACTACAAATCAGGGTCCTTTCCAAGGCTGACTATTAAACATTTACCATCAACCACTGAACCAGAGGGCTAGATCTCAACAGTGAGGAGCCACGGAGGGATTCTGAGCACAGCAGAAAGATGATTCGCTATACATTTGTCAAAGATCAGTCTTCCACCATGTGGAGAATAAACTGTAACCGGACACAGTGGCAGCAGGACCGGCCTTGAAGGTCATGGCAGTAATCTAGGCTGGCGATGGAGGGGCTCAGATCAGGCCAATGGTAGAGCAGCAAAGTGTGAATGGATTCAGATAGGTACTGGAGCAGGGTGCACAGCATTTGTTAATGGATTGGCTGGGGGAGAAAGACAGAGATGGGCTGTAGCAAGAAGAAATCAGCAACATGTGAGCATTCATCAGCTACCTCCCTACCCTCCTGAGCTTTGCATTTATCATTCCTGTGAGCTGCTGGCATAATGAGAGAAGTGGTAGAGATGAAAGTGAGAATGGGAAATCTGAGAGAACAAGTCAGGAGTATGGCAAGAGGGCCAGAAAAGACCAGACTGCTGGTATGAATAAACTATCTGATAGACAGCTTGGGAAAGAGAAAGATTTGGAAGACAGCAGGTGTACTAAAGAGGAGAGCCTTGAAGGAGACAGATGATGAGTTTCTTTAGGGCTGATGGTAGATTCTATCTTTCCACCCTCCCTGTACGGACTACCTTGGACATGTGACTTTGTAGATAGATACTCCTAATAAAAGCACAGAATATATTTCACCATAACCCTTCCTTATCGTTATCTATGCAAAACTCATCTATGGAGTTTTCAGGAGACTGACAGTAATTAAAGTGCTTTTACATAATCATTTGCTTTACTGACATCTGGGATATGCTATTAGTCTCATATAGCCTATTTTTCTTTCTCTGGTAAAACTTTTAAAGAAAACTGGGGAGCCTGGGTGGCTCAGTTGGTTAAGCATCCAACTTTGGCTCAGGTCATAATCTCAGTTCATGGGTTTGAGTGCCACATCAGGCTCTGTGCTGACAGCTCAGAGCCTGAAGTCTGTTTTGGATTCTGTGACTCCGTCTCTGCCCCTCCCCTGCTCACATTCTGTCTGTCTCTCAAAAAAATAAATAAACATTAAAAAAATTTTTGGAAGAAAACAATGAGCTATTTCCCACCTATGTGTCAATGCACATTCTAAATCACATTTCCAAATTATTTTTATATTTATTGGTTTAACTTTATTTATTTGAGAGAGAGAGAGTGTGTGTGTGTGTGCACACGAGCTGTAGAAGGAGAGGGAGAGAGAGAGAGAGAGAGAGTGAGAGAGAGAATCTTAAGCAGGTTCCTCACCCACTGTGGAACCTGATGCAGGGCTCGATCTCACAACCCTGAGATCATGACTGAGCCGAAATCAAGAGTTGGATATTAAACTGACAAAACCCTGTTGGTTAATTAAAAATTATTTTTAATATCAAAGTATTTGGGTTCCATTGCTGTAATCCAGTTTTTTTTAAATAATTTATTATTATTTTAAAACACTTATTTATTATTAAGAGACAGAGACAGACAGAACATGAGCATGGGAGGGGCAGAGAGAGGAGGAGACACAGAATCCGAAGCAGGCTCCAGGCTCCAAGCTGTCAGCACAGGGCCCGACGCGGGGCTTGAACTCACAAATCGTGAGATCATGACCTGAGCCGAAGTTGGATACTTAACTGACTGAGCCACCCAAGTGCCCCGCTGTCATCCAGTTTTTATCAAAGTGAAGTCTATTGGTCAACTGTAACATAATCATAAAAATCATTTGGGTAACTTTCTAAAATTACAAATATTCTTTCCTCTCTTCTTTCTTTCCCTTAACAAACAGTTCTGCTAAAATGATTAGTTAGAACAGAGCAAGACAGGCATCTGCACCAGCAGCTAAGAGTACAAGGAGGGAAAGTCTAGATGGCATGGTACTCAGAGCAGGTGACAGGGCCCAAACAGGGAAAGGAGGATATCCACAGAGAAGTGCCCGAGCAGGGTAAGCATGATGTTGATGCGTGGGTGTGGCCTGCAACAAGGTGACAGACTTTGAGCTGGGTAAAGAGGTGCCCATTCAGAGAAGCAGCATGGCATGGGTTTTAAAGCCCAAGTGGGGTAAGGCAGGCCTCTATGTTGGAGGGAATGTGGCCCAGAATGTGGATTCAGAGCTCAAGCAAGGTAAGAATTTATCTCCCAGAAGGGTGGCCTAGTGTCCTGGTACAGGATGTCAGAGCCCAAGTGTGGTGGGGAGAGCATCTGTATTAAAAAGGGGGTGGTGGTGTAGCAAAACCATATGATCATCTCAACAGACACAGAAAAAGCATTTGGCAAAAATCTAATACCCATTACTAATAAAAACTCCTAGAAAACTAAGTATAGGAGGGAATTTCCTCAAATTGATAAAGGACATCTATACAAAACCTATACTGGACACATCATACTTAATGGTCAATACTGAATGCTTTCCCCCTATGATCAGGAATAAGATAAAGACACTTGTATTTAACATTGCATTGGAGGTCCTGGAGCATGCACTCAGACAAAGAAAAAGAAATAAAAAGGTATTCAATGTGGCAAAGAAGTAAAAACTACCTTTATATATAGCAGACATCATCACCTATGTAGAAAACCCAATGGAATCCACAAAAAAGTTAGAAGAATAACTAAGCTAAGTTAGTTAAGGTTGCAGGATAAAAGACTTAGCTAAGGTTGCAGGATAAAAGATCAATATAAATATCAAGTGTATTTCAGTAAGCAAATAACAATCAGTAAACAATTCATTAAAATTTTAATTTTAAAAACAGCATTTAAAATAGCATAAAAAATATGAAATACTTAGGGCTAAATCTGACAAAATATGTGAAAAATTTGTACACATTGCTGAAGGACATTAAAGACCTAAATAAGTGGAGAAATATACCTCATTTATAGATTAAAAGACTCAACATTGTTAAGATGTTAATTATCTCCAAAATAATTATATATTCAAGATAATCTCAATCAAAACCCCAGCAGAAATTTTCTAGAAATTGACAAGCTGATTCTAAGATTAATATGGAAATGCAAAAGATCTATACTAGACAAAATGATTTGGGAAAAGAACTAAGTTAGAGGGTTAATACTACCTCATTTCAAGACTTATTACAAAGCCAAAGTAATCAAAACAGTGTGGTATCAACATCAAGTATTGACAAAGGTATTTAAAAAATACCTTTTATTCAACAATAAAAAGGAACAATCAAAAACATGGATGCATGTCAAAGTATTTATGTGGAATGCAAGAAATCAGGAAATAAAAGAGTATGTCCTGTATTATTCCATTAATATAAACCTCTAGAAAATGCAAACTAATCTATAGGACAGAAAGCAGATCAACAGCTGCCTGAGGAGGGAGGGTACAGGGAGGGAAAGATTACCAAAGTGCACAAGGAAACTCTTCGGGGTGATGGATATGTTCACTATGTTGATTATGGTGATAGCTTCACAGGTAAATGCATATATCAAAACTTACCAAACTGTACCCTAAACATGTGTTTATTTTATGTCAATTATACCTCCAAATGTTGCTAAAAAAAAAAAATAAGCTCAGATTAATTCAATAATTAAGAGTCTGACAGAAGGAAAAATCAATTAAGATTTTGCTTGTAGTTGGAAAATAAATAGAGCCAAATGGGTAAAAATTTGCTGTTCAACCCAATTAAATGTCAGTGAAAAACTGGAAATTGCCATTTGTGCAATGGTTTTGTACAGTGTGAATCTACAAGTTAAAGTACCATGCAGGTATTTAAAAAATCATTGTGAAAACATTTGTTTAATCCTAAATAAATTGAGGGGCACCTGGGTGGCTCAGTCGGTTAAGCGTCCGACTTCAGCTCAGGTCACGATCTCGCGGTTCGTGAGTTCGAGCCCCGCGTCGGGCTCTGGGCTGATGGCTCAGAGCCTGGAGCCTGCTTCCGATTCTGTGTCTCCCTCTCTCTCTGCCCCTCCCCCGTTCATGCTCTGTCTCTCTCTGTCCCAAAAATAAATAAACGTTAAAAAAAAAAAATTAATCCTAAATAAATTGAGAAGATTGAAAATTGTGCCTAACCCTTTGACTATGTGTGCATTTTAGTCAAGAACTGGAAAAATACATGGAAAAATAAAAAGAGTTTGTGTTGAGGTGATGGGACTATGGGTGACGACTTTCTTCTTATTAAATCTATGTAAACAATAAGTAATATAACTAGTAAAAAACGGGAGTGAAGTATTTTTAAAGCTATTAATTTTAAATCAATGGCCTAAGGCCGTTTATTCCTAATTATCTTTCTACAATGATTAAAAACCAAACAGATGGTCTAGGGAGCAAAACCAACACTTTTTGAGGAGTTCAGATAATCAGGGAATTGATTGCATCCACAAATGAATCCCTAGGTATTGATTTTAAAGGAAGGCTTTCCTGGGGTGCCTGGGTGGCTCAGTCGGTTAAGCGTCCGACTTCGGCTCAGGTCATGATCTCGTGGTTCGTGAGTTCAAGCCCCACGTCGGGCTCTGTGCTGATGCCTCAGAGTCTGGAGCCTGTTTCAGATTCTGTGTCTCCCTCTCTCTCTGACCCTGCCCCGTTCATGCTCTGTCTCTCTCTGTCTCAAAAATAAATAAAGGTTAAAAAAATAAATAAATAAAGGAAGGCTTTCCTGGGAATGATGAAACCCAACAGTAATGACAACTGTCATTAAAACCAAAAGGCTAGATTGAAATATTATTCAAAGCAAAAAGGTTGGCACCACCACTGATTTTTATTAAGCCTCTTCCATTGAAAAGCCCAATTTTTGTAGAGTGCTAAGGTAGGACTTGAGACAAATCTGTAAATTTACCACTTTAGGCTTTTTAAAACTTTTGCACTAGGACTCCTGGTCTCCTGAGTGCCATGGCAACACCAATCAGGAAGGAGATAAAACTCCCCTCAGCTCAAACCTTTGTTCATGTCATTCCTGGGGCCCCCTAGGTGTCCACTGAAGGTGATAAAAACTACAGTTCACAGAGGCAATTTGCATTCATTCCACAAGCCTTCCCAAACATCTACTTGTGCCAGGCTTTGCATGCTGGGCTTATAACCACGAGTAACACACAGTTGCTGCCCTAGAAGAATTTACAAAGAAATAGGGGTACTACAGGTGGTGTGAAACTGCAAAGTGCATATAAATGCTAGCTTATATAGCTTAATGTGATCTTTTTAATGTCAAACACTTTTTTATTTTATTTCTTCTGTTTTTACATTCTTATTGTAGAAAATTCAAACAATTCAGAAAAGAAGAAAATTTAAAACTCCCTAAAATCCTAGCATCAAGAAATAAACATCAATGACACTGGTAAAACACCCTTCCACTTACACATTCATGCATTCAATACATGGGAATCATACTCCAAATGCTATTTTTCAGTATGGCTCTTCTAAGCAGCAATGTGTAGTAGATCTCCTGACATGTTTGTGTACATCTTTTTTTAATATGATGTTAGCTATAATCATTCACTACTTGAAGTCAAAATACCTTGGCCTGTCATAAAAGCCTGCACCTCCAACTTATCATGTAGGTAATATCTGTCTTTTGTTCCAGGGTGGAAGGAACTCTGATCTTGGAATTGAAAGATCTTGGTTCTTGTGCTGACCCACTTTTGACTCTGGGCCATCATTTAAAACTCCAATAAGCTTTAACTTTTCTCTTCTGTAAAACAAGAGTGGTGTTTATTCTACCTACCTTTATTCATTCAGTCAAAAAGCCTCAGTGCCTTCGGCTAGCTATTCCTTCTCACAAAAGTGTGCTAGGAACAGAGGAAACAACAAACCATCCTTTAACCTTCAGGATTCTACAGGCCAGTAAAAAACAGAGAGAGAAAAAAAAGGAAATTACAAAACACTGTTTTGTAATTTTGAGGTTCCTCAAAAAATTAAAATAGAACTACCTTATGTCCAGCAATCCCACTTCTGGGTATATATCCAAAGAAAATGAAATCAGTATCTTAAAAAGATCATCCACACTCCCATGTTCACTGCAGCATTATTCTCAACAGCCAAGATACAGAAATAGTCAAAGTGTCCCATCAATGAATGAACAGATGAAAAACTGTGGGATATATATATCAAATAATATATATATATATATATATATTACTTGACCTTAAATAAGAAGGCAATCTTACCATTTGTGACATGGATAAACCTGGAGGATGTTATGCTAAGTGAAATGAGCCAGACACAGAAAGACCAATGCTAAATGATCTCACTTATATATGGAATCTAACAAACTCAGGCTCAGAACCAGAAAGACTGGTGGTTGCCAGGGGTTATTAGGTGAAAGAAATGGGAAAATGCTGGTCAAAGCGTCCAAACTTTCTATCATAGGAAGAGTAAATTCTAGAGTTCTAATGTATAATATGATGACCATCATTAATAATACTGGATTGTATATTTGAAATTCGCTAAGACAGTAGATCTTAAGTGTCCTGACCACACACAATAAAAGTATGAGATAGACATATTAACGAACTGGATTGTGGTAGTCCTTTTACACGTATATGTATATTAATTAAATCATCAGTTGTACACCTTAAAAAATCACATTGTATAACCGAAAGAGATATAATTTTTACTTGTCAATTATACTTCAAGAAAGCTTGAATAGCAATGGATTCTTAGATATAAGCACAAAGATATAAGCTTAGATATAAGCACAAAAAGCAATATTGATAAATTAATTTCATCAAAATTAAAATTTTCATGTATCAAAGGACATTATCAAGAAAGTGAAAAATCCAACCTACAGAATGGGAAAAAATATCACCTCTTGCAAATCATCTCTGGTAAGAGACTATCCAGAAAAACATGTATGTGTACTTATGTATTAATACATCTATACCTATATCTATCTATATATTGAGAGACAGAGAGAGAGAGAGAGATTTAAAAAAATTTCTTTTTTATTTGAGAGAGAGCATGAACTGGGGAGAGTGGCAGATAGAGAATCCCAAGCAGGCTCCACGCTCAGCACAGAGCCTGATGTGGGCTTGATCCCACGACCCTGGGATCATGACCTGAGCCAAAATCAAGAGTCGGATACTCAACCAACTGAACCACCTAAGTGCCCCGAAAGAGAAATTTTTAACAACTCAACAGTAAAAGTACAAATAGCCGAATTCAAAAATGGGGCAAAGGACTGAATAGATAGTCCTACAAATAAATGAAAATGGCCAACAAGCACATGAAAAGATACTCAGTATCATTACACATCTGATAAACTATTATCCAAAATATATAAAGAACTCTTAAAACTCAACAAGAAAAAAAATCCGTTAAGAAATGGGTCAAAGCACTTTTCCAGAGAAGACATCCAGATGGCTAATAGGCACATGAAAGATGCTCAACATCACTCATCATCAAATACAAATCACAACCACAATGAGATACCACCTCACACCTCAGAATGGCTAAAATGAACAACCCAGGAAACAACAGGTATCGGTGAAGTTGTGGAGAAAGGGGAACACTTTCGCATTGTTGGTGGGAGTGCAAACTGGTGTAGCCACTCTGGAGAACAGTATAGAGGTTCCTCAAAAAAAATAAAAACAAGAGCTACCTATGACCTAGCAATTGCACTACTAGGTATTTATCCAAAATTATCCAAAGGATACAAAAATGCTGATTCAAAGAGGCACATACACCCCAATGTTTATAGCAGCACTATCAACGATAGCCAAATTATGGAAAGAGCCTAAATGTCCACTGACTGATGAATGGATAAAGAAGATATGGTGTGTACACACACACACACACACACACACACACACACACACACACACTGGACTATTATTACTCAGCTATGAAAAAGAATAAAATCTTGCCATTTGCAACAATGTGGATGGAACTAGAGTGTATTATGCTAAGTGAAATTAATCAGAGAAAGACAAATATATGATTTCACTCATATGTGGAATTTAAGAAACACAACAGATGAACATAGGGGAAGAGGAAGAAAAATAAGATAAAAACAGAGGAGGCAAATCATAAGACACTCTTACATACAAAGAACAAACTGAGGGTTGCTGGAGGGGATGTGGGTGGAGGAATGGGATAAATGGGTGATGGGCATTAAGGAAGACACCTGTTTGGATGAGCACTGGGTGTTAAATGAAATGATGAAATCACTGGGTTCTATTCCTGAAACCAATACTACACTGTATGTTAACTAACTTGAATTTAAATTAAAAAAGAAAGAAAGAAAGAAATGGGTCAAAGACCTAACAGACACCTCTCCAAAGAAGATATACAGATGGCAAATAAGCATATAAAAAAGATGTTCCACCAAACCCTATGTCATCAGAGAAATACAAACTAGAACAAGATATCACTACACATGTATTAGAATGGCCAAAATCTGGAACACTGACAACACCAAATGCTGACAAAGATGTGGAGCAGCAGGAGCTCTCATTCATTGCTGGTGGGAATGCAAGGTAGTACAGCCACTTTAAAAGACAGTTTGGCGCTTTTTTTTTTTTTTTTTACAAAACTAACAGTAACTAACTTACTACACGATCCGGCAACTGTACTGATATTTATGCAAATGAATAAAAAACTTCTGTCCATATCAAAACCTGCACATAGATATTTCTAGCAGCTTTATTTATAATTATCAAAACTTGGAAGCAACCAAACATCCTTCAGTAGGTGAGTGGATGAACTGTGGTACATTCAGACAATGGAATACCATTCACCACAAAAAAGAAATGAGCTATCAAGGCACAAAAAGACACAGAAGAAACTTAAATGTGTATTACTGGTGCAAGAAGTCAATATGAAAAGGCTACATACTGATTATTCCAACCATATGACATTCTGGAAAAGGTATAACTATGGAGACACCCAGAAGATCAGTGGTTGCCAGGGGTTGAAGGTGAGGGTGGGGTTTGAAACACAAATAGGTAGAACACAGAGGATTTATACAGCATTGAAAATACTCTGCATATTATAATGATGGATTCATGTCATTATACGTTCATCCAAACCCATTGCATGTACACCAAAAGTGAATCCTAAAGAAAACTATGGATCTTAGGTAATTATGCAACGTAGGTGCATCTATTTTAACTGCTCTGCTCTGTTGGGGGATATCAATAATGGCAGAGGCTATGTGTAGATGGGGGCAGAGGGTATATGGGAAACCTCTGCATCTTTCTCTCAGTTTTGCTGTGAACCTAAAACTGTTCTTAAAAAAATAATAAATCTTTAAGTTTTTTTTTTTTTAAGTAAAACCATACACACATACAAAAAGAAAAGAAACAACAAATTATTTAGTGGTTTAAACTAAAATTCAATTTAGTGGTTACCTCTTGTTGAGGAGAAGGAGGGTGTGGTCAGAGAAGACCTGGTCTAAATTAATGCCATGTTCTCTTTCTTAAGCTAATTTGGGTATTTATTATCATTCTTTAAAGGTATACTTACTTAAAATTAAAAAAAAAAATAAAGGTATACTTATTTTTATACTTATATGAGTTATATGTAAAAATTTTAAATACATGCACAATATGAATCTCAATATGCCCAAGATTGTCTCTGGAACTTGAGTTTTTAAAACGTATCAGTAATAGTATTCATATGCCATTAACATTCTTGTTAAGGAGGAGACATATTAATTCCACGTGGGAAAAGAAGCAATGACAGGCCATACTTCTCTGAAGTCCATGAGTAGTATACTAAATTTTTCCAAGAGGGCTAAAGGTAGAGTTCCTCCCTCCAAGAGGCAAGTATGGTATCTCTGCCTCCATAATGTCCACTCAGCACCTTCCCCGCTGAGCCTAGTTCATTATTACCCTTGGCTTGCCTGCACTTGGCCTCAGAATCCACCTTTTCTTCTGCAGTCACTCCCTCTTCCTTCTTCCCATTCATTTTTGGCCACATCTTGGCTTTCAGATCTTGTTCAATCCACTTTTCAGCCTGTTCATGAGTCTCCCTTGCCTTCGACAACTAACATTCCTGAGTACAAACTTGGCAGGAAAAGATGAATCATGCCAACAAAATCCTTTATTAAGTATAAATGGACCACAGAATTGTTCTCCAAATCCAACTATCCCCAAACTAGGGGTAGCCAGAGATGATATACTGAGAGATCTTCCTCTGGGGTAGCATTCCTCAAAGTGAGTACTGCAGGGATTGGAATCCCATAAGGAACATGTTAAAAATACAGATTACGGAGTCCACCAGCCAGGCCTTCAGAATAAGAGCATCTGAGATTAAGGTCCAGGTGTCACAATCTCTGAAAAGCACCCCAGATGATGACTCTGATGTTCTTTTGACTCTCCTGATTGATACTGAGGAAACTTGCCCCATCATATATAGGGCTGATCTAATCATGGATATAACCTTGTTAGATGAATGTACGTGTTTTCATTTTGTCAAAGACTGACATACAACCAACCAGAACCAAGCTACGTTCAGGAAAAAAAGTGCAGTTAAACTTTTCTCATTTAGCAGATTTAAACACCATTCAGATTTTACCTACAATGTAAGGAACTCAAAACACTAGGTAGGGGATCAGCTTAGACAAAAACTAAGAGAAAATGGTCTCAGCATTTTAAATTCTCTCTATTCTCATTAGTCCAGCCATTTATTCTGGGGAGGTGGTGGTGGGTTGGTAATACTAGGCTTTTAACAAGTATGCGAGGGCAGAGGTACCAGCCCACTGTAAGCAGGTGATCTGGCTATACCAGTGCACATCAGTTGACTTCTCAACCCTACCTTTCTTCTACAGTAAATAGTTTTGCCCAAGATTGAACCAGAACAGAGTATGTTTCTATTCATTCTATTTTGGGGAAAAGACAATACATGCGATTAGAACCTTAACGTACTTTTTTTTGCTAGACTTGTTTTCTGTAAAAAAGAACTGATAAAGGATTATAAAACCTCCAACTTTCTGAACTGCTTGAAATGTTACTATTGCTTCAAATTTATAAAGAGCTTTCATGACCTCAATATCCCAGTTATGCAAGCATTTGTTCTATTGTTAAAGACCTACTGAACTGGTATCTGGGAATTTTTTATGTGGGAAAAGGCATATTCCTGGCACACAGCCTTAATGGAGGTGCACATAAGATACAAAGCCTCCATATGCCTTGGGAAAATGAACTAGAGACTCAACTGGAAAACTTTGTTTCAGACCAGTTAAAAACATAAAATATAGCTACCATAGAGCTTAATTGTACAGTGCTAGTTTCAATTTCTGTATCAAGAGACAATTTTTTGCATTTTCGTGGGATTGGCCCACAGCTACAGCCATATTGGACAGATGTTTTTAACTCTAAATGCAAGGCAGAATTACCTCTCATTTCGTTACACAGATTGAATATTTTGCATGAGCATTCAAAAACGCATGTTTATAGTTTGAACTTCTTATGTTTATTGTTTTCTACTACCAAATGTACTTTCTACAGATGGAAAACTCAGAGTCTTTGATGATGGGTGGTGAGGAATTGCTCAAAAAGATTCAGTTACACACCGAGAGACGTATTACACGTAATGTTGGGAAGAGCTAGATTATACAATTATCAAAATATGTACAAGAGCAATCCTCATCTAGAAGAAGTGTTTCAGGGATTCCAAATGATCATACTCAACAGCTGGGCCTATTTGCAAGACTTGGTCAATGGAAAACACTGCCACTTTTCTCCCCCTTATAGTCCCCACACTCTCTATTGCCATCTTTGCGAAAGCAGAGTGGCACACCGCCTTATCGCGGCTGCTCCTTATTACTCTCAAAGCACAGCAATGAAAGCAGGCAAGACGATTAAGCAATGTGGCAGCTCATTTTTATGAGTTTACCTTTAAAGACAACCAGAGAATTTTAGAGAAGTGGATAGAAGGTTTACAGCTACAGGGAACTGCTGTGGAATATGTATTTTTGGAAGTCAACAACTTCCTTGAAGTCTAAGTGTGCTAATTGATATTACTTATTTTCAACAATACAAAGGTTACATGTTCTTAAGGGGAAAAAAGCACACAGAATACCCTTCTTACAAGGGTGTCCAATGCTTTTGGCATCACCTGATTTTGTCATAACTTGCAACATGTTACAAAAAAAAAAGTGTATGAAATTTCTTCTTTAAACTCAAAGACTTGGTTTTGTGTTGAGAATTTTGTAGTAACCCTCAACTTGCAAATATGCCTAAAATATCATGCAGGTTTAAAACAATTAAGATATATGTAATCTAGTTTTAGGATCTCAAAAATGTTACAAACTGTTATTTAGTTTAGTCAAGGCTAATGAAATATTCTGGAAAATGGCCAATATATATTTATGTGTCCATACATACACACACATGTACATTTAAGGATTACTAATCTTTAGCAAATGATTACTTTAAACATCAAAACTTCATCTCTAGTGATTCAGAAGGCACTGTTTATCTTACACAACCTTGATAATACCCAGTTTTCTGGTAATGAGTCCATTAAGAAATACAACATAGGAACCTCCAAAGGGAGAATTTCCTCTCCTCTGGCCTCAGCTGATAGAACTAGGAGCACCGGAGTTTGAGCTGGAAGAGGTGGTGAGTAATGACCTTTTGGACACATCCTCATGCAATAAATACAGTATGAAAATTTAAGCTCTATCATTGACAACTGCGATATCCCCAAATAAAAGGATCACCGAGGATAAGTGCAAAGTACGTAGTAAAATATTTACAGAGTCCAAAATGATAGGGACCTTGGCTCTGAAACTTATTATAATCACATAGGACTTACCAAAGCATTCTCACTAGGCACTGTTCTGTTGATGCATGGCATTGGAACTAACTGTTAACCATTTTCCATTCAATCTAAGAGGGATTATTTTCTCATGAAAACCCATCTCTTAATTTCATTAAGAGAACGCAGTACAATACAATGTACCAAAATTTGTTTGTATAAACTAACTCTACCAGATTAATAAACAGTATTTATGCTTCTGAATTTCAAGGATCTACACCTTGTCACATACTACCCACCCAACTCTCCAGCATTTCTTTGGATGATATGACATGAATAAGTAGGTCAAAAATGCACTTGGGAAAAAAAAGTTTCTTTATTTCTATTTATTCATTTACACAAAGACAGTATCAACAATAAGTAATAGGAACATACTTTTAAGTTTTAAAATTAATTTTCTATTTTGAAAGGTTCAGGACTTTGTCTCTTTTTTCTATCTTACTCCTTTAAATACTTCAGTCCAACAAAAAAGCAGAAAAATAAAAAGTTTATTCTCTTACTTTTCTTAAGGTCAGATTGGGATAATTAGAATTGGCTCTTTTGAATTTAGCCATCATTTAGAGTAACCTGGAAATTTATTCACAGAATGATACATGTAAGAATGTTAAAGCACAACCAAAAAAACAAAACAATGTTTTAAAGGACAAATTTCAGGGCACTTTCAAATTCTGAGGCATAAGAAAGCCCTCTTTGGGATCCTTAAGTTAAAAGATTCTTCCCTTTGATACAGAGTGAAAATTATTAGGAATTATAAAGCACCCATGGGGACTGATAATAGGGCCCATGGCAGCTGCCTTAAGTTAGGGATAAATGGAATCTCCATGTTTCAGTGAAGGGACCAACAAAAGAAAGTCCAGGAAGCCACCTTAAACTCATTTCCATGGCAGGTCAAATGATGCGGATACATGTTTCCTTTAGAAAGATTTTATCCCACTGCCACCTTTCTAAGGCTTAGCCCTCAAACTGTTCTTGTTGCTACTTCTCTTCTTTACACCACCTGTTCTAGGAGCAAAACTCCTGGAAGAATGGTGCTACAGACTGGAAAATCAAGACTGTGGGGACACGAAAGGGGCTCTAGGGGCCAAAATACACAGCATCTAACAAGGAGACTAGCTAATCTAGAAATGGACTCTTAACGCTGACTCTAGTATATTCTCGAGATATGCTTACAACTTTAGTGGTACTTAAACATCAAAATTACTTGGACTCTTCTAAGCATATTTTACTTTTAAAAAAGGAAATATACTAGGCTAACAAGCAAAAATAAAAATGTATTTGCTCTTCAACAAATAATATTTTAATGTTTTTATAAAAACAATTCCTTTCAGATACTCTGATTAACCTTTAAGTGACATAAAAAAAAGTTTCAGCATTCTTTAACATCAGTATTTTGCACAATTTAAAATACAGCTATTGAGTGTAGCATTTCAATGGGAAAAAAAAGAAAAGAAAAAAGGAGAATGGTAACTCACTGAGAAGTTTATATACCTAGTAAAGTTTAGTTTGTCTTGGATTCTTTAAAAAAATCTGGCCCAGAATTTTAGTTATCCTAATTACCATCCCAATCAAATAGGGTATCTATGTGTGGATTCTAGATACAAGTAAAATATTTTGAACTAATAAACACAAGACCCACTGATTGGACTGTTTGTTTAGAATCTTTTTTACTGGGTTTGGACAAAGAAGACTTCAATAAAGCTAACTATATACTGAGTTCCACTGATTAAAAATGCAGTCTTAAACACTCTGCTTTTGTGGTAAATTTTGAGAGAAATCATAAGCGTAAAGAACAATATTGTAAATGTTGTACTGTTTGCAGGTAGTTGTTGGAGAAGTGAAATGCTTGTATTCAAACTATCAAAATTCTGACCTTTCAGAATAGGTTTTATAAAACAATTTCCTGAAAATCAGCAACTGCTTTAAACTCTTAAAATATCAATTTCAATAAAAAATATCCTTACAGATAAATCTTAAAGTTATTCCTTTCAGTCTCAATTATTTTTTACTTCAACTATATATTGAACACAGAACCAGTTTCTAAACATCTAATGAAGAACAATCTGAATGTCAAATAAAGCTAGGCAATCTAACACAACTTGTATAAGAAAGTCTCAGTGTGATTTATCAAAATTCAGAATTAAATTTCTAGAATAGTGAAAAACTTTCAGTCTCTTCTTAATATTCAAAATCAGCAACTTCCCATGAGACTAGAAAGTTAGCAGAAGGGATCAAACAGATTTAAGCACTGCCCGACTTCTTCTAAAGTGATGTACTCTTTTATCCTAGAAAAGACAGAAGTAAGTCCTTTTTATTACTTCACTTTTGTATTATCGCTATGACCTAAGATAGTTGCAAAATAGTTAAGCATTCATTTTGGGTTTAAAAACTGTTAAAAGTAGTCCTTTTGGGGAAGCATTCCTGAACAAATATAACAAGTGTAACAAATGTACCAGTGAGTAGTTTTATTCACTAATTTAAAAAGAAATCTCAGGAAACAGAAACAGAAGACTTGGAGTCAATACCATTTTACAAAGATTATAATTAATGATTTGGCAGTGATGCCCCAAAGACAGCTGGCATAAAACATATTTAATTTTTAGAAGTACTGTTTTTACTAAAAGAAGTGCATCTGGTAGAAATCACAGCTTGAGAATACTACAATTCAAACTAAAATTTTATACTTTTAGGTTAAAAGCTAAAAGTTTTGGCATATTTAAAGGTATATCCTTAAACTGTGATGAAGATATATCATTCTTTAGGAAATGAAGAGACAAAAATACATGCAAAATTTTCCTTTCACTTTATGTTGCCTGCAGATGTGCAGACAGAAGGAAGTGAGGCTGGGGTGCTTGGTTGGCTTAGTCAGTTAAGCATTGGACTTCGGCTCAGGTCATGATCTCACAGTTTGTGAATTCAAGCCCCACTTCAGGTGAGACACATTTCTCTCTCTGCCTCTCACTCACTTGGTGCCCTCTCTTGGCAGGGGGGTGGGGGGGTGGGGGTGAGGGTGGAGTAAAGCCTTACAAAAAGGAATGGAGCTATTTTCTTTTCTGTAAGAGCTTAACTGTGTGCCCTTCTCCTAGAGATTAAAAATCAGTTGGCATAGGGGCGCCTGGGTGGCGCAGTCGGTTAAGCGTCCGACTTCAACCAGGTCACGATCTCACGGTCCGTGAGTTCGAGCCCCGCGTCGGGCTCTGGGCTAATGGCTCAGAGCCTGGAGCCTGTTTCCGATTCTGTGTCTCCCTCTCTCTCTGCCCCTCGCCCGTTCATGCTCTGTCTCTCTCTGTCCCAAAAATAAATAAACGTTAAAAATCAGTTGGCATATAAAGAAGAGTAACTTCTGGAAATTATGTAACCTTTAATATACTCTTTTATATAACAGGCTAATATCCTGTTTAGTTTTAAGCCCAGAAAAGTGGTCATAAATTCAAGTATCTTCAGAGGTCAGGTAGGACATGAAAGATTATAAAGACAAGATAGAAACAGTATATACCCTGCGCCTCAATGCATTCAAATTCAACTAAAACAACAATATTTAGCTAATCAAAATAGGTCTAGATACCAGACTTCAGACTACCAACTTCTGACTCCTAGCCCAGAGGAACAGAAAACCGGAAAGTTCAAAGTAGGGTTTTTGGTTAACGCCAAGTTTAAAGACTACTTTCTGCCTTGTAAACAAATCATTTATAAGTACTACCTATTTAACTTTCAGAACTTTGGGCAAGGTAGGCTGTTAAACAATCCTAGTTCTTTCCTTTTAAATTATACTATGTAGAATGAAATAATAAGAAAACGAATGTCAACTTTAAATGAACATGTTTACTTCCTGTTGAGAAGATATGTTAAGAACTTAATCCTACTATGACTCTACTCTTTGTGCATTATACAAAGTCCTTAGTATATCCCCATTAAAAAGGTTGGAAGCTTCAGGGCGCCTGGGTGGCGCAGTCGGTTAAGCGTCCGACTTCAGCCAGGTCACGATCTCGCGGTCCATGAGTTCAAGCCCCACGTCAGGCTCTGGGCTGATGGCTCAGAGCCTGGAGCCTGTTTCCAATTCTGTGTCTCCCTCTCTCTCTGCCCCTCCCCCGTTCATGCTCTGTCTCTCTCCGTCCCAAAAATAAATAAACGTTGGAAAAAAAAAAAAATTAAAAAAAAAAAAAGGTTGGAAGCTTCATCCTACATCCATTCATAGATTAAAAAAAAAAAAAGCTTTTCTCCTTTCCCTGTTTTAAGACACAAAGCAATGGTTAAAATTTTCCCTTTGAATGTAAAATGGTGTAGTCATTTTGGAAAAATTCTCACAATTCCTTGAAAGGTTAAACATAGTTACACAACGCAGCAATTACATTCCCAGGTATATACCCAAGAAAGATAAAAGTCTATGTCCACACAGTAACTTGTCCATGAATGTTCACAGCATTACTCATCACAGCCAGAAAGTGGAAACAACCCAAATGTCTATCAAGTGATGAATAAACAGAGTGGTATATCCATAAATAAAAAGAAATGAACCACTCATACACACTGTAACATTGATGAACCTTAAAACCATTATGCTACGTGAAAAAAGTCAGTCATAAAAGGCCACATATTGTACTATTCTATTTATATGAAATGTCCAGAACAGGAAAATACTTAAAAAAAAAAAAAAGTAGGCTAGTGGTTCCCTAGGGATAGAGGAGTTGGGGGGGGGGGGGGATAAAGAGTAACTGCAAATGGTGAAAGGGTTTATTTTTGGGCTGGTTAAAATACCCTAAAAATGATTGTGGTCATGATGGCACAACTCTGCAAATACACTAAAAAATGGAATTGTGTGTTTTATAAGGGTTTACTGTATAGTATGTGGATTATATCTCAATAAATCTGTTGTTAAAAAAAAAAACACAAAAAACCTTCCCTTTTAATAAGCACAATATTCCTCCCTCATTAGAGTGAGTACTTGGTTCCTTTCCATATTCACAGACTCAGACCTAAGGGATCTTAAAAGACCTTTAGTCCTGTGTCTTCTCATTTTAAACTTGTAAAATCTGGAACCTTAGTTAAGATTATCAAGTAATCTATCTAATGTAACATAACCAGGATTAGAAACCAGAACTTTCTTAAATTCAAACACTCACATTCTCTTCCATGTCATCAACTCTTAATCAACTTCCATTTCTTTCTACTCAGCTCTTTTCACTGCTTCACTTTATCTCTTCTCCCCCCACATTGTTCAGGTATGTAATTTGAACAATCAATTTCTTCTCTTTCAAAAAATATTTTTTAAAGTTTATTTATTTTGAGAGAGAGAGAGAGAGAGAGAGAGAGAGAGAGAGAACACACACATGCGTGCTCATACAACATACAAGCTGGAGATGGACAGAGAGAGGGAGACAGAATCCTAAGCAAGCCTCACACCACCTGATGTGGGGCTTGAACTCAGGAAATGTGAGATCATGACCTGAGCCAAAATCAAGAGTTGGATGCTCAGCTAAGCCACCCAGATGCCCCACTTTTCTTCTCTTTCGTCTAATATCCACACACAGCCATACCTCATTTTACTCCAATCTCATGTGTCATTTTTTGCAAATTAAAGGTTTGTGGCAACCCTGCATTGAAAGAGTCTATTGGCACCATTTTTCCCACAGCAATTTGCTCGCTTTGTGTCCCTGTGTTACATTTTGATAATTCTAATACTGCACAATTATTACTATTATATTTGTTATGGTAATCTGTGATCAGTGATTCTGAGCTGCTGAAAGCTTAGATGATGATGAACATTTTTTAGCAATAGAGTACAGATGTATTTTTAAAATGTTTATTTTGAGAGACAGTGTGAGCAGGGGAAGGGCAGAGGGAGAGATGAGAGAGAATCTCAAGCAGGGTCCACTGAGCCCAGAACCCAATGTGGGGCTTGATCTCATGTATTGTGAGGAGGCAGACACTTAACGGACTGAGCACCCAGGCGCCCCAGCAATAAAGCATGTTTTAATTTAGATACATATACCATTTTTTTAGAGATAATACTATTGGACACTTAATAGACTACAGTATAGTGTAAAGAAAACTTTTATATGTACTAGAAAACAAAAAACATTAACTTGACTCACTTTATTGCATATTCGCCCTATTGCAGCAGTATGAAACTGAACCCGCATGATATCTGAGTTATATTCTGCTTTGTGTACCTAACATTTCCTCTTTTTCCATTTGGTCAAGCCAATATTCTGTTTCAACTCCCTTCTTTCACAAACCTTTTCAATTACAAGCTTCTGCTAAAGATTTCTTCTGTAAGGACAAACTACACTATATCAAGGTTTGAGCAGTGTAATGGCCAGGTAAAATTCACTCAGAGAGGTTTTCTGAGTTACTAACATCAAATGCCAAGAGTTCAATTAAATAAATGCTCTATGCAATCTCAAAATATATATTCTACAGAAACAAAGATACTTCATATCTGACAAATATGCTTTTTATCCTGTATAATACTATTCCTTTTATACCTTGAAGTAGTCATCTTGAGTAACAAGAGAGTTTCTCAGTCTGTTCTCTGGATTAAACAGACAAGATACCACAGTCTGTATGCTTCTGTCCACAGATTTCTGAAAAAAAGAAGTTTTTCCAACAATCTAAGGACTATTCCTTTTACTTACTTTAACAGGTTTTTCAAAGAAAGTTAAATACATGTACTTCTAAAGAATTCTTATGTAATCCATATTACATATTAAATGTGTTACACATTACATTTTCATGTAATTCATTACATATCACTTAATATGTAACTTTTCTATCAAACTTTAAAAATATTTTAGAATCTTAGTGATAACAGTACTGGTTATAAAGCTCAATTTAGTAAAACCCTCAAATATTTCCTTAAGGTTCTTTAATTTTCCCTGTTAAGAAACAGTAAACTTCAGCATTTGAAGAAAATATATCTAGGATAAAACCTGATAATTATAACTATTTTAATATTTTTTCAAATTCTAATCATGAATCAAATCAAGGAATTTTTTTACTCTGCAGTTCAGTAGTTCTCAATTATTTTTAATTTCCACTAAGAAACACATGGACAAAGTAGCTGATGTGATGGGAATGTGCACACAAACTCCAATGGGAATCCTTCAATGTTATTATGCACATTCCCATCACATCAACTACTTCCATATTCCCACCCATTCAACAAAAACAGGACAATTCAAGAGTGAGAGCACAGTTATATGAATTTGTTCCAACGATAAAAAAAGAAGAAATTGTACCTATTTCGGTATTTCGATTATTACTAGTGACTCTACCACTCTTGAGAGCTGCTGCCATATATAATGTTATGAAGAGAATGCCATAAATATTTGTATATTACTATTCAGCTAAGTAAATGTTTAAACTGGTTAAAAAAAAGAGGTAAAATTCATATTAATCTCTTTTGAAGAGAGGATTCTTGAGGAAGCTATCTACTACATTCCACCAAAGTATGTTTGTACGCATTAAAGTATGTTTTAAAAAACAATGAAAATACAAGAGAGAAAAGGACTACTGAATCAGAAACTATATGTAAACACTGAAAGTTTGGGGGTGCCTCAAGTTTCATGAACTTTCACATAAAATGCCAAATTATTAGTCAATTACTTAAGCTGTTATTTTTGGCTTCCATATTTAAATTTGAAAAAAGATACTTGCATCTCTAAGGGCCATTATAAAAACTTCAAAAAATAATTATGAAAATATAAACAAAATATAAAATTAGATGTTTGCCTTTTGTGGGCCATTTCCAGAGGATGGAGTAGCTTCATGAACTGAACATTCACTTTGCAAAACTTCAGCTCCTGGATCAACTTCATTACAGTGGTAGTTAACAGCAGTATAAGTCTACATTATAAAAGTATAATTAAAAAGATGTACATTAGATACATTTCTGAACAATCTATTCTTCAAAATTAGCGGATATTGAGCATTTAAATGTGGGTTGTGTTGAAGCTGAATTATGTTATTTCAGAAACTTTATTTTGAACTGAATAACTGAATTGCCATAAGGCAGTATTTTATTTTGAAAAGTCTTCTAAACTTCAACATAATCAGATTAGAAGAGCTCTAAGAAAAAGAAGCTCCAAGGATGCCTGAGTGGCTCAGCTGGTAAAGTGTCGACTTTGGCTCAGGTCATGATCTCGTGGTCTGTGGGTTCAAGCCCCACAACAGGCTCTGTGCTAACAGCTCAGAGCCTAGAGCCTGCTTTGGATTCTGTGTCTCCCTCTCTCTACCCCTCCCCTTCTCATGCTCTTTCAAAAATAAACAAACATGTTAAAAAATTAAAACAAAAAACAAAAAACAAAAACCTTCAACATCTAGTTACAGAATGAGAATTTCCCAGTGCCTGAGAATTTGAATTAATGTCATATCATTCAAAGGTCCAATCTTGATGAAGGATACAAAGTAACAAATACTAAAGTGTTTTAAAGCTAACACCCTCTTTTGTGTTCTTATATATAACATCTAACAGTATTAACAGCAAAACATTTGCTTCTCTTCAGCAGATTTTTTTTATGGAGAGAAAACTAGATAGATTCAATACAAATTCTAAATTCACTGAATTAGAATTAACACAGGTATTAATACTACCTTCCTTAGATTATATATAATTTAGCACCTATTGTATGCAGAGCAGCCATTGCCTGAAAGCACACAAAAACCACATGAGAAATGAAAAGCGGTTTCTCCCATGGAAGAATATACTTGGGCTGACATTAATAAAACATAGCACATAATGTGAAAGGGAATTTAAAAATATTTTTAGGCATATATGAAATGACAGAAGTCAAGAAAAATATGATAGTTAAAAGTTAAAACAAGAAAATATTTTAAATAAAGAAAAGGGAGTATACGTTTTAAATAAAGAAAAGAGAGTAATTCTCCTTACCGGGGGTATAACATAACTCCTTTGTTCCCCAGCAGGCCACTGTGGTGGCATCTTAAAAAAACAAACCAAACAAAAGGAAGTAACAATTAGTTAACCATTCTTACACATTTTCACAAAGATAGACAATGTTGAGGTATTTGTCATGCTGGTTCCTTGAACTTGCAGTAAAAGAAACAGAATGGAAGAATGAAATACTTTAGGTTTCTAATACCTGAGGGAATTACTGTTACTTTATACATAAACCCTAATTTTTCTCAATTTTCTGGTGTTAGCTTTCAGAAAAACTCAAAGATAGTAGTTCTCTGGATTTATTCCCATAGCTAATGGTCATGGGCCATAGATATGGTCATATCTATGGTCAGAAATTCAGAGAACTACTACTTTGTAGTAGTCAGCTAAAATAAACACAACTAAATATAATTGGAATTCAATGTTCTAAAACCTGAGTTATTTTATTTCATCTATCCCCCTAAAAAAGCTTATAAAAGTTAGTTTGGATGGTTCAGCTATTTGCTAGCAAAAATGGAAGAAAACATGCTGAAATACAGAAGAGGACACAAAATCTTATAAAACAGTGTAAGAAATCTTTTTTTTTTTTTTAATTTTTTTTTTTCAACGTTTATTTATTTTTGGGATAGAGAGAGACAGCGCATGAACGGGGGAGGGGCAGAGAGAGAGGGAGACACAGAATTGGAAGCAGGCTCCAGGCTCTGAGCCATCAGCCCAGAGCCCGCCGCGGGGCTCGAACTCACGGACCACGAGATCGTGACCTGGCTGAAGTCGGACGCTTAACCGACTGCACCACCCAGGCGCCCCGTAAGAAATCTTTATGCTAAGTATATTCCTGTCAAATCTTTTTCCCTTATTTTTAAATAATTAAAGGTCCTAATTCTAGACAAATTCTAACTTTCTTATCTTTTTTAAATTTTTTTTTTTCAACATTTATTTATTTTTGGGACAGAGAGAGACAGAGCATGAATGGGCGAGGGGCAGAGAGAGAGGGAGACACAGAATCGGAAACAGGCTCCAGGCTCTGAGCCATCAGCCCAGAGCCCGACGCGGGGCTCGAACTCACGGATCGTGAGATCGTGACCTGGTTGAAGTCGGACGCTTAACCGACTGCGCCACCCAGGCGCCCCACTAACTTTCTTATGTTAAGCATGTTCTACTAGTTTAAATGACAAACTATTGGAGAAATTCATATAAATGCCTGAATAATATTCCAAAGTAAATCATTTTGTTCCCTTTTAAATTACCTGATAATTATATACAGGCAGCTGATATCCAGTGATAACCTGAACTGGTGAACTAGGATAAGGAGGATATGCCTGCAAATAAAGTTTACAGAAAGAATGGATTAACATGGAAAATTCTTGAAAATAACAAAGTAAAACTTCCAATACAACAAAAATATGAATATAAATCATATTTTTCTATATACGGAATGCAGAATTCTATTGGAGTGATTGGCTACATTAAGAAAAATTCTCTGTAAAATGTTAGTCTTTTGGGAGAGGAGAAGGGATGAATGAGGGAAGAGACTGATTTTGCCCATTTACGTTTATCTTATTTGTGTATTTATCCCCACTGAGAAGTTCTTCCTTATACTGGTGATAAGGCTCTACTTAAGATAGATTTCCATATTAAAGTTATATTAATACATCTGTTATTTCTTTGTAAAAATATTTTTAAGCAGTTTTGTATTCCTTGACAATATCATGGAGTAATGTGTAGTCCTCCTACACACTTTATGGCTCTTTCTGTATTTCATTTCTACAAGTTAAGGGCAGTATATAACCCCAAAACTGAAATGAACAGTAGAATGCCTTTCATCTTTCAATAAATATTTATTAAAAGCATCTATGTAATATCATACATGAATACACCCAAGTTAAGTAATAGCTCACAGCAAACGTTAGGAATGAGTAGGGCTTTTCTTCTAACCATGTTTAGAGCAAGAAAAATAACAAAAGGTATACCCTGTGTTTAGGGTAGATGGAAAATGTAAACAAATGAAAGACACTACAGAAACACTTCTCTACAATTTTTCTTTTCTTGAAAATAAAATGTCTTTTAAACTGAAGAAAATAAAATGAAGAAAATCAATGTTATTCATCATCAATAAGAGATAGTAAATATTTCAAATCCCATTTCAAATATTCAAGTATCCAAACAAATTATATGCCAGAAAACTCACAGAATTTACAAATACAGTTAACTCATCAGAAACCTATCCATTCTAGAACCAGAATACATCCAGAAGTCAGTAATCTATAGAAGACATCTGAAAATCATTGAAAATAATGAATAAATAGAACTGCCAAACTTAAAGAAGAATAAATCAGGCAAACACATGAGGAAAGCTGCCTTCAAATATTTTAGGAATTATCCTATGGGGGGAAGGGAAATGAATGAGATATATATATTCTTCATGGCTACAGAGGTCAGTTCTTAAAGACTTACAAACTATATAGAAGCATATTTTAGCTTGGTGTTAGAAACAATACTAAGAACAACAGATTTCTAACAAAAGTAATAGATTTCCTTCTCATCACTCAGAGACAGTATTACCACTTATTATGGAAAATATGCATCTGATTTGAGGGTAAAAAGTGAGACTGGCTTACTTTTAAGGTGCCCCCATCTATAAGATCTGCAATACTATTTAAAAAAAAGAAAAAGGAATGTTAAATAATTTTTACCTGAACATACTGAGTTATAGGATTCATCATGGTTGGAGGCTGCATGTAAGTTTCAGTGTTTGGATTACTCCAGACACTCTGAAACTGCGGTGGAGGAGGAGGATTAAAAACCAAAGGACGCGGCTGCACATGATAAGCACCTTTTTAAAGAATAATACGAAAACAAAGACTACTTTTAGTTTCCTGAAAAGCTACATATGTTAATAAGAACAATTCTTCCCCTTACTCACATAAATTTTGTTTCCTGATTGCAGGTCCCAGTTTCAGCTTTTTACCATGGAAATTTATCTGTGACTGAAAACAAAACCATAATAAAGCTAAAATCAATTTCAAAGACTTCTAAGACTTTGGTAAATACCCCAAATCTTCTAAAATTTCTACCATCGGAGATCATCACTGGTAAGAACATACCAAATCAAAATTTATCAGCACGAAGCGACCTTACCCTCACTACCCAACTGTTGAGAGAAGTCTTGGAATTTGATCAAAAACCTTTACACTCTGTCTCTAACCTTTCCTGTGTCTAGCTCATGAAGCTAGATGTCCAGTTACAAATAAACAGGTTCTGACTAGTTATGTAAGATTATTCTAGGTTTGGATTTCAAACAGGAAGTTTATTTCTATATTTCATACAAGGCTATATATTCAGGACTCAACACTAAACACTGCATCCATAAACTGAGATTTTTCCATAAGATTACTTACTTCTACTATCTTCTGCACATCCACATCATTATAAAATGAAACAAATCCATAGCTACAAAGAAAGATAAATGAAGTGTAAAAATCACCACCAGAACAGTATATGGTCTAAAACTTCCAGTATTCTATGAAGTAACTGACTGAAATTATACTGATGAAGGATGAAGAATATACTGAAATAAAGTTTTAGATGTACATGATCAGTCATCTATAAATACTACCTTTTGTCTTCTTCCCCTGATCTAGGGGGAAGACATGCGTGAAGGTTAACACAGTGTGGGACATCATTCATTAACAGAAAATTCACATCTATGAACCTGAATTTAACTTACTATCTATTGCAAGATGGTTAAAACTTAAGATACCGTAAGATACATGAAAAAAACAGCTCTGATAGAACTGATTAATCCACTTACGTAAAATAAATGAAGGTAGGAAATATTTACATACAAACGCTATGAAAATGACTACATAGAAGAGTTGGCAGCAAACTTATCTTTTATATGTAAGAAACAAAGCAAAAAATTTATACAAGTGTAAGAACACGCGTTTTGAATTCTTCTATGCTACTCTATATAGAGACTATAGCTCACATATTTTTTATACTTTATACTGAACATTATGTTTTACTCACCCTTTGGACACACCAGTTCGATCCGTGATTATCTTCACTTCTTTTACTGAACCGTATCTAGCAAAGAAACTTCTAATTTCGGTTTCATCCATCTATGGAGAAGAATTTGACTTCAAGAGTAAAAATTCAGCATTCAAAAATTTCAATTATACTATAAAAAAGATTTGAAAATGTGGAGGTATCTCTCCTAAGGATCCCCAAACCACCTGTAGCTCTTTGTCAAAGATACTTTTAGTCTCTATAGGTTAAACATGAACCCAATTCCAAACCTGCATGAAGTACAAAAAAACCTTATGTTTGCATCAGGACCCAAACCCCAGTGTTCACTAAATATTTTCTTAAATAAATGAAATAGGAATACAATACCCTAACATCAATTCCACCAACAAAAACGGTGTTTGGCATGATTTTGCCTTCTGGTAAAACATAGCCTTGGCTGGTTGTAGCTGATGAAGACTGAGTGCTGGCCTCTCTGGAGATGGTAGAGTTTGGAGTCTCAGGATTTGCAGCAGACTGTAATTTGGAAAGCAGATATCATCACTAAACCATGATGTGAAACACAATCTTTGTATTTAAAATACAGAGTATTTTCATATGAATTACTTTCATAGTAAATTGACCAGTAATACAGCTTAGTTCAGGTTTAGGATTTAAGGTAATCAGAGTAGATCAGTATGAAATTTTAACAAAAGAGTACAGTACATTCTTAAACCCAGTGTTGCTTATCATCATCTCTTACACTAAAGTAGAATACTGACTTTATACTGACTTTGTGAACTGGAAAGTTGAAATTTGTAAAAACAGTTATTAAACTCATTCTATTGTATGCCAGGTAAGCAAATTTTCACTTTACTGAGTACCTTATTAAAAAGCATGGTAAATCTTTAAAAAAAGATAATTTTTAAAAATCTGCATCAAAAACATACATCAAAGCTTTGTTTTCACTTATTTTTTATTTTAAAGAGAGTGCAAGAGACAATGAGCACATACCCATGGCACAAGCAGAGGACAGGGGTAGAGGGAGGGAGAGAGAACCTTAAGTTGGTTCCATGCTCAGCACAGAATCTGACAAGGGGCTTGATCCCACAACCCTGAGATCATGACCTGAGACAAGATCAAGAGCCAGACACTCAACCCACTGAGCCACCCAGACACCCCTACCACAAAGCTGTAAACAAATTTCTTTTGCCTCCTCTTTCTAGTCACCAAAATTAACATGCATTTTGTAATTAAATACTCTTTGTGTTAGTATGCATTTACTTTGGAAATGGATCATGAAAAGATTATTTGCTCACATATTGTAATACCTCCTGCTAAAAAAAGGGCTTACAATCCTTTCCCTTAGTGCTAGGGTGTTCAAAGCATCTTTTGAAATAACATTTTTCCTCTTCACTAACACCAAATCAGTCCCCACTGATAATTCTAATTTTCACAGTGGGCTGATAGATATAAATGATACTATCTTTATTTTCAAATTAAGAGACCCACACATGAAACTCATTTTTCTGGATTCTGGTCAGAACTCTATCTTTAGTTTTTCCACATAAGATTAATGTAAATTTTTCTGAAGCAAAATTTACTGGTAATATATATGTCGGAAAAGCAGTCTAACATAGTGAAACAAAATTGATTTAGTCAGGAGATCTGGGTTCATGTCCTTTACTAGGTTATAACCCCTTATTTGGTAGCTATTTATATCTGGAAAATTGCTTTGAGAATAAAGTGAGATAACATCTGCAAATTCATTTTGTAAAGTATAATGTGGTACACCAATATAAGTTAGTGTTCTATTATCTGCATTTATTTTCAATAGTTTAAAAAGCTTCTTTCTTGGTTTTACCATTTACTTACTTATTTTGTACATACTTTATTAATTAACAACCAATTTCAATTGGAACTTCAAAGAACCAATTATTGGCACATCCATATATCTGAAATTCATTTATGAAGTACCTATTGAGGGGTGTCTGGGTGGCTCTGTTGGTTAAGTGTCTGACTTTGGCTCAGGTCATGATCTCAAAGTTCATGAGCCTGAGCCCCATTTCAGGCTCTGTGCTGACAGCGTGGAGCCTGGAGCCTGCTTGAATTTTATGTCTCCCTCTCTCTCTGCCCTTCCCCCTCCCCAGAATGAATAAACATTAAAAAATTAAAAAAAAAAAAAGAAGTAGCTATTGATTAAGAGGGAAGTACAAAAGGCTGCAAGAGAAATAAACCCATTACATCTCTGCTTATGGAGAAAAACAGGGACAAAATAAACCAACTGATACATATATTTTTAAAAAGCAAGCACAGTAATTTCTATAGAAATCAGTGACAATAATAAAGTAGGCATAATTCCTATTTTTTTAGATGCTAGAAGTTACTAGTAAATTTAAGATTCTATAAACTTCTATACTGATTAGAGATGAAATCAAAACTCAAATCACCAAACGTGTTTTAGTTTCTATTAATTTGTACACATACAACTGATTCTTGAACATGGATTTGAACTGTCCAGGTCCACTCATTCACAAATATTTTTCAAAGAAATACAGTACAGTACTGTAAATACGTGGAGGAACAGTGGGTTGGTGTCCCTAACTCCTGCATTGTTCAAGAATCAACTGTACTTGCTATTTCGTGTTTCTATTTGGGTGCTTCCTAATTCTTTCCTCTTAACTATAGTATACTAATATTTCATAATAATGAAATAGAGTAAAAACCTTCTGAAGTTTTCCCATTTTTTTGTTTTCTAATTTTATTTTTTTTCCTACATGGGACTGACTATACTACATACTCCACGTATCTTTAACTATTAAAACTTGACTAGATTTCTCTTCACTATAAACAACTTACCAATCTCTTTCAGTTAGTTATTTCATAAGTTCAAAACAAATCCAAAAGTGGCTCTGAAATTCTAACAGACTTTCTTTTCTCCTTCTCAATTTCCCCTTCATTTGTGGATGAACTCTGGATACCTTTCTATTTGACAAGGTATAGTATTATCTGCTGTGAATGACCACGGATGAATGTTTTAATTTGAAGGTGTAAGGTCAGGCCAGAAAACTGTACCACATTATAAGGGGTTATGAGAATGTACTGATTCTCAACCAGGGGAGATTTTGTGATGCAGGGGCATTTTTGGTTGTCACAACTGAGGGGTACTCCTTGTATCTGGTAGCAGAGGCCAAGGATACAGTACATATCCTATAATGCAAAAAACAGCTTCCTACAACAAAAACCTATCTGTTCTAAAATGTGAACAGGGTCGCAGTTGAGAAACCCATGATAGCATCCCCAGAACTGAAGATGAAATTTCTAATTCTCATATTCTATTTAACAAAAGTAAAATGGATACTTGAGACATTAGGCAACAATTTGGGAAAAAAGGCCATTGTATATCATAGGAAATTTGGTTTGGGATTGAGTTATTCAAATTCACGGTCTCGTTAATTGAGATATTAAACATTATATTCAGCAAATCATTTTCTTTACATCTTAAATTAAGACACTACCATGTCTTAATCTTTAACCAGCAGGTGGTGCTCAAAGCTAACAAAGTAAGCAAAGTAGTCCATTTTAATAAGACATCAGCAGGGATTTTTTTTAAACTTCTGTGTGTGTACTTGTATACAATTATAATTTATATACACAACATCCAAAACCAATAAACAACCTTTAATACTTTTAAACTACTGCTAAAAATACTCCACAAATAAATGCTTAGGCTAAAGCAAAAAGTTTGGTATTATTAAAGTATTAATATTAACCATCAATAGCATACAAAAATAAATTTCATATAAATTAAATATAGGGAGTAATGATTTTTCTTAATTATATCTTCAGGTGAGTTGGCGGGTTTTGAGAAAAGTAATGCTAGGATATTAAGTAGCAGGAAACTTGGAGGCCTTCATATACAGAATTCTCATCACTGGTATTTACAGTAATACATTCCCTGGTGTACTTGGATAACGAAATGACAAAAATACCTAAAAGCTGAAAAAAAAACCTTATCATTACTAAAGCTCCTGGGATATCAGCTCTTTAACATTATTTCGTTCAACTTTTATAGCTACATGCAAGGCAACTGCAATCTGTAATTGACCACAAAAACAATCTATAATTTGTAGATTTGTCACTAGAGTTATATCCACAGAAGACACTAATAAAAAAAAAGCATAATAGGAAATAGGAAATGAAAATCAGAATAAAACCTTGTAAGTAAATCCAAGACTGGACTCTTAGAAACAATCCAAATAATAGACAAACAATCCTGAGAAAACCAAGAGAGAAAAAGGCAAGAAAGCAAAAATATACATTAGTGTTGAAAAAAGGTGGTATGACCACAGATTATAACAGAATCTTGATGAAATGGCCAACTTTCTAGAAAAATGTCAATCTTGAAAACAATCTTAAGAAAAAATACTTGATTCCTAGCTCGGTTTCACTGGGAGTTTTTTTCAAATTGTGAAGAAACAGATAATTGGTGTGTGTGTAGAGGGCACCAAGACAGAAACAATTGTACACAGAAGACAGTATGTATGAGAAAGATTCAGATACTTTAACTGAAAAACATTCCAGAGAAAAGAGAAGAAAAAAGGGTATTTTTCAATTCATTTTACAAAACTAACACCTAAATAACAAAACCTAATCAAAATGGTCCACCTCTGCCCCAACACAAAGATGCAAAATTCCAGCAGTATATAAAAAACATACAATTAAGAACAATTTATATTGAAAACTCCAAGATGGTTCATTCTTAGGAAATCTGTTACTGTCATTCACCAAAGGAAAGCATTTTATAAAATACATCCATCATTGAATTTTTAAAAACCCAAGTAAAACAGAAATCTTACTCTCTGTTGATGTAGCTCTAAGCTAACATCAGGCTTAAAAAGAAACAGCAATTTCCACTGAAATTAGAAAATAAAGGCAACTCCTTACCACTATAAATGACAAAGAATGTTAATGGAGTTCTTATAAATCCTTAAAAAAGATAAACATCCAAATAGATAGATGGATTAAGAATTTATAAAAAATAAATTTTGAAAGCTAATGACAAACTTCAACTTCATTAATGAGTAAAAAAAAAGCACATCAGAAAAAGTATTTTCCACCTATTATTGGCAACTTTAAAAAGTGTTAACACCTCTCACTGGAAAGTGTGGAGATCATTCTGCACACAGAACACGTACTGGTACATGCTCCATCAAGAATAACTCAGAAAGATGTACTGTAATTTAAAATTGTTATAAAATGGGCATAACCCTTTCACTCAGTTGTTTCCATTCCTGGTAATTAATTTCAAGGAATTAATAAAATAAGTATTCCAAACCATTCACACAAAGATATTTACTATAGTACTGTTTTAATACAGAAAAATTATTCATTATAATTATTCATTATTTAAATTTGGTAAAACAAGTAACGGTATAATCTTACATCTTAACATTACATACTTGAAATCATTAAAAAAAATTTTTTTACATTTATTTTTGATAGAGACAGAGCGTGAGTGGGGGAGGGGCAGAGAGAGAGGGAGAGACACAGAATCCGAGGCAGGCTCCAGGCTCTAAGTTTCAGCAGAGAGCCTGAAGCGGGGCTCGAACTCACAAACCACGAGATCATGACCTGAGCCGAAGTCGGGCGCTTAACCGACAGAGCCACCCAGGCACCCCACTTGAAATCACTTTAAATATATCTTTGAAAAATAATATTCATTATATTAAGTGAAGGATGCAAGATATAAAAAAGTATTATGTAGCATGGTACAACTTTTATAAAATAAAACTTAACCTATCTACGTGCAATACATGCATAAAACAATCTGGAAGGGCATACATATAGCAAAACTTTGTTAAAGGGTTTGGGACAGACCGGTTTTCTTACACTGATTACTTTCAAATGAGTTAATATGCTACTGTTATAATCAGGGGGAAAAACGCTATTCGCATTCCCCTTTTTCTCTAAAAATGGAGAGGAAAAAAATACTGTACTTTTTTTATGAGCAACTCAGTGATTAGATAATGACATAAATAATAATACGTATAATTGCAGATTTTTATATACAGGATAATACATATAATTACAGATTTTTATTTTAACCTTTATAGGTAGTAATATAAACTGTCTATAAATGTCCTCCGTTTACTTCTAAAAATGGAGAATACGAAAGATTACACTGCAAATCCACAGCGTCTAGAACACGTCTGTGACTTAAGTGTATGGGTCCAAAGTTTCAGAGTTGCACCTCGTGGTGGGTCACCGCCAAGCATTTACCCAAACTCACCGAAACGCCCCCCGCCAAGAGCAAGGATTACTACCGTGCGGACGTTTGGTTTAAACTCCTGCCGCATCTCGAGAGAGAAAGCGTTTCCCGAGCACAGAACTCGGGCCTCTCGGGTCTGCGGTCCCGCAGGAGCACAGGCAAGCCCGGCCTCGTACGGCAAGGATGGCGTCGGGCGAGTTTTCCGCCTGAGGCCGCCGCACGAGGGAGCCCCGGGCGCCAGGCCAGGCACGAGGTGCCGCCACCGAAACTCTCGTTTGTCCCCGCCGGCCGCCCGGTTTCCCCCGACGTGAGCACCCCGCGCCCCACCCCCCCCCCCAAGAGCCCCGCCGCCACCACGTGCGAGGGCGGGAAAGAAACCACTTGCCGAGGAAAACGCCGGCCCTCAAAGTCGACAGCCCAGTTCCCGGAGAGCCGGCGCCAGCTGGCTTCCCGGGGGCGGCAGCCCGACGCCATCTCGCACCAGACGCGCGACCTCCTCTCCTCAGGGTAAGCGCGGGAAGGGAGGCCCGCCGGGCGGGGTGGGGGTGGGGCGGCCGCGCGGTATTCACCTCCCCCCCCCCAAGTCCCCGCGGTCCACACCGCAGGCCGCCCTCACAGCCTAGCGGGCGCCTGCGGGAGGCAGGCGGGGCGGCGTGAAGGTCGTGGCCCTGCACGTGGTCGGCCGGAGGGACAGCGAGCCCCGGGGCCATTCCCCTCAGCGACAGCCACGGGGAATTCCTCCCCTCCCCCACGCCTCTAGGCCGCCTCGCCCTCCTCTCTCAGGCCATCTGTGGTGCACCCGGGCCGGCGCCTCAGAACAAGGAAGCGGGGTGGCCCCGATTTCAGCCCCCCTCCTGCGCGGCGCCAGAAAAGCCGAGTTTCCGCCACCCGGGAGATCCCCACCCGGGCGTGCGCCCCGCAGGCCTCCTCCTCCCCAACTCACCATGATGGCGGCAGCTAGCTGTTCCCGCTGAATGGGCTCGAGGAGGAGCGGAGGCTGGGCTTCTGGCACCACTCTTAGGGCTGCCGTTCGCTCTGCTCTTGCCGCTGCCCGGCTTCAACTTGGGCAAAGGGATAAAAGAGGACTAGAGGAAAATCGAAAGCAAGCGGCGAGATCCAGGAGCCCTAACAACCAAGTGGCGATGCTGAGGGGCGCAGGCGAACTGAGGCGTGGCCTGCGGGGCTCCCAGAGGTGGCTCTTGCGCCGGGTACTGGAGCTCGTGGTAGCCGCCTCAGCCAATGGGTGACAGCCCCCCGCCCCCTGCGGGGGGCGCTTGGGGGGGTACCGGCTCCCCCACCGGGGGTATGGAGGGGGTGCACGTGGGTCGGCACTCCGTAGCCAGGGAGGCGCCGACCTGAGACTTATGGGCTGACAGACCCGCTTTCCCCTGGACCCACACGTCACCCCGAAAATGCCTTTGAAGCACACTTGAAATAAGCGTGCATCCTTAAATGTATATGAAAATTAAAAAAAAAAAATTAATGCATCTACGCTCTAGTTTCAAAATGGCGCCCGAACGCCCGGGATTAACCCGTTCCCGGTTATCCCTGTTGTCGCCCCCCCAAATCGATTAAATGACTACAGAAATAGAAAATAGAACCAAGTCTGTAGACTACGGGGAAGGAGACCCCCGAAAGTCCAGAAACATGGGCGCTTTTCTGTCAAGTTTGAGGTAGATGGGGTTGGATTGGACAGATAGGGCAGGCCAGGTTGGTTGGCGTTCAGGGCGTTTATTATTTCAAGAAACGTGTTGATGGTATCGACTGGCGATAGCACGGTACTGCAGATACAGGATAGAACGAAACGGGCAAACATTTCTTCCTTCAGGGAGTTTAAATTGTAAGGGGGCGGGTGTATTTTGTAGGCCTTACAGGAAGAAACTAGGCCTGCTTAGAGAATTCTAGAACATTCTCAAGGTCTGAGAAACCAGGCCTAGAGCAAAGGTGAGCCGTAGGGCAGTTGGTGGAGCAAATCACACCCCTTTGGAAACTACTCTAGTATTCTCTATGCATAGGGGATAACCGGCTATGACTTTTATCCTCAAACTTCACTCTTGTACTGATGAAAAGCATTAAAATGTTACTTTGTGAGCTGGAATAGTGGTGGACTTCTGTAACCTGAAAACCTTCACTACCAACACCTAGCATTACTGGATAAAATAATAACTAACGTTATTTTTAATATTCAGCTGAACTCATAAGGAATGAAGGGAAATCTCAAGATATCAGAAATTTACCTGAAAACCAAAGCAGTGACTTCTTGAACTAATTCTTCTCTAGTCCTATGAGGGCTGGGGTGTAAGATGACCAGTCAACTAGTTTGCCCTGGACTTTCCTGGTTTTAGTACTGAAAACCTCCCTCACTTCATGAAACCAGGTCTGAGGCAAACCGGGATAGTTACATGCTAAGGGCAGGCAGGCGTGCAAGATATTGTTAGTCTCTGACTTGAGGCCGGAAGTATATAGGCAGGAGGTAAGGGTTTGAAGTAGCTCAAGGTGGAGCTAGAACTGAGTACAAAAACTATTGTCCCTGAAAGGCATCATCCTCAGGAAATGGGTAGATTAAGGAAGATATAAACCTCCCCCCCCCCCAGTAGATAAGCAGATGAAGAAGTTTGTCCCATTTCTGTGTGAAAAGAAAAAAAATTATTTATTTAACTGTGATGAAATTTTGAAACCCTATGTCTGCATTTCACAGAGAATTTGAAGTTTAGTTTTTAGCACTTGCATGTTATTGGAATCTCAAAACCTAGAAATTGATTCTTCAACCCCATCCTCTTCCCCAGAAAGATCTAGAAAAGGAATCTGGAATGCCTTGCAGAAACAAACATAAAACCACCCTAGAGGGATGTTTCCAAAAAAGGCTCAACAGGATGGTCATAAGAAAAGGACCCTTGGAGATAACACTCACAATGAAAATTTTAAAACATTATTCAGAGCAATACACTCTGTGTATATTTTACATAGGTGTATGGTGGTTCCACTATTTTAACACGCAAACTTAAAGTAGGAAACTAATACCTTGAGATATTTTAACTCTGTACAACTCCTCCATATTTATAATTATTATTCACTATTTTAGTTCTGTCTTGTTTTCCTTCTATAAATTAGACATATTTTTTAGACCCACCGACATCTGTAAAAGCATTTTGCTTACCATTTCCTTGCATATCTCAGCTCTTCTTTCTGGATACTTTTCCTTGTGCCTAAGGTAAATTCTGTGGAATTTCCTTTAATGAGAGTGTGA
The DNA here is from genome assembly GCF_028749965.1 of Puma concolor. Lineage (NCBI taxonomy): Eukaryota > Metazoa > Chordata > Mammalia > Carnivora > Felidae > Puma > Puma concolor. Next base: position 25,162,125 of record NC_141675.1, on the reverse strand, counting down.
CGTGATAAGTGCTCACATTTTTCCCCACCTGACATACTTTTATTTTGCTCTTGATCATTAAAGATCATTCTACTGGATATATAATTCTAGGTTTATAGTGGTCTTTTTTCCCCTTAGAATATTGAACATGCTATTCTATTATCTTCTTGTTTCTGTTGCTACTGAGAAATCTGCTATTAATCTAATCCCGGTTAAGATCTATTTTTCTTTAGTGTCAATGATGTGACTGGGGCAGTTTTAAAAATTTCTTCTGGAGTTTTTTAGCTCTATGGATTTGTGGATTAGCTCTCAGCACTTCTAAAAATTTTCACACATTTTCTTTCAAAAATTAACTGGTTAGGGGCGCCTGGGTGGCTCGGTCAGTTGAGCATCCAACTCTTGATTTCAGCTTAAATAATGATCCCAGGGTCATGGGATTGAGCCCCAAGTCGGGCTCTGCACTGAGTGTGGAGCCTGCTTTAGATTCTCTCTCTCTCTCTATCTCTCTGTCTCTCTCTCCCTCCTCCCTCCCTCTGCCCCTCTGCCCCTCTGTCCCTCTTCCCTGCTCATGCATGCTCTCTCTCTCAAAAAAATTAACTGGTTAAAGAATTTAACCTATATTCTTTTTTTTAAATTATTTTTTAATGTTCATTTTTTGAGAGAGAGAGAGAGAGAGAGAGAGACAGACCATGAGTGGGGGGGGGGGGGGGCAGAGAGAGAGGGAAACACACAATCTGAAGCAGGCTCTAGGCTCCAGGCTATCAGCACAGAGCCTGATGAGGGGGTTCCACCTCACAAACCGTGAGATCATAACCTGAGCCAATGTCGGATGCTTAACTGACTGAGCCACCCAGGCGCCCCTGGAATTTAATCTATTTTTAATTCTTATAGTTATTTTTGTCTAGGTTATGATTTTTTTCAAATGTTGGTGGTATTTACCTGAAACTTTATGAAATCTTCACTTAATAGAAAAAGAATTGTCATTTAAAATCAGTAGCTGTTATTTTATTTTTTTAGAGAGAGAGAAAGAAAGAAAGAATGAGTGGGAGAGGGGCAGAGAGAGAGAGGGAGAGAGAATCCCAGGCAGGCTCCACACAGTCAGCTCAGAGCCCTACAGAGGGATCTATCTCAGGAACTGTGAGATCAGGACCTGAGCAGACACCAACAATCAGATGCTTAACTCACTGAGCCACCTAGGCGCCCCTCAGTGGCCATTATTGAAATCAGTAGCCATTTCAATGTGTTAAGAATGGTAGCACAATTTATATATTGCTTCCTTATCCTCCAAAGACTGAGAGGGAAGGGAGAAGGAAAATGTCTGATATTTTTAAAACTCTTCTGCCAGTTCTTTTGTGTTCCTAAAGCCTGGGATTTTGATTAGAAAGCTTATAATTAGTATAAGCAATCTCAAACTTCATTTACAAACCATTTTTATGATTTTTTGTTGTGTCTGCTCTGAATCTCTATATTATTATTTACCTAATTAAAAAAGAAAGACTCATTGTCCTAAGCAGTAGTATTTATGAAATCACATTTATTGTGTTAGTTACTTTTTTTTAGTTATGCACATTAAAATTTAAAACAGTGTTTGTCCATGGATCACTTCAAATCATACTTTCCCAGGGCAACAGGTTACATACTTTTGGATTAGGAGAACTCTTTTAAGCTTTGGATATGCAAAATTAGGTCCAAGGAACTAAGGGGTAGAGTGTCAAATTGTTCTGCATAATGAGTGAGTGTAATTGAATTTGAAAAGGAAACCAAGCAAGGCTAAAAGTGGAAATCTGGGAATTTGGAGAAAAGAGATAAGCTTCAAAAGCAACAAAAAGTTGATGCGTAAAGTGAAAGATGCAATCTGAGTCATTCTAATCATCTGAAGGCTTTTAAAAGTTTATATTCCCAGGCTTTACCCCACACCAATTAAATCAGCTGAGGGTGAGACCCAGACATCAATATTTTTTTAAAAAGTGTTTCTCAAGTTACTCCAATATGCAACTAAATTTGACAATCTTTGCTCTAGAACTTTGCCACTCAAAGTGTGGTCCTCAGACCAGTGGCTTTGTATCACTTGGGTGCTGTGGAATCTCAGGCCTCACCTTAGATGTACTCAATCAGAACCTGCATTTCAATAAGATCTCCAGATGACTCACAAGCACATGAAAGTTCAGGAAGCACTGACATAGAGAACATCTGCAGTAAGCAACTCGCATCTGTGGACTTGAGAATCCTTCACATTTTGGAGGAGAGACTGCTTTCCCAGCCTCTCTTGCAGCTAGACCTGGGCATGTGACAACATCAATGAAATACACATGTCCTCCGTTTTGAATAGGGGACTGATGATGCCACAAAGCAGTGAGTACCGAGAATACATTTGGAGAAGGGTGGCAACAGCAGCAGCTGTGGCATCAGTTAGAACCGCACTGTCTAGTCTTGTCAGTTGTGCAAACTGCTCTGTAATTCACTGCCCGGCAGTGGCACTGAGGCTTCTTTACTGGACCAGTTCTGCCACGGGATTTTGTGTGTCATTTCTTAAGGCACAAACTTCCAACCTGGTTCTTCAGTCCTTTTTGAGATTCCTTTCATGCTTAAATCAGCCAAAACTTCTGTGGCTATTACTTGTAACAAAGAATATTGACTGAAATAGGTGATGAATGAAGTCAGCCAAAGCACTTTAAAAAAACATTTTTTTTAATGTTTATTTATTTTTGAGAGAGAGAGAGAGAGAGGTAGAAAAAGACCGAGACACAGAATCTGAAGCAGGCTCCAGGCTCTGAGCTCTTAGCACAGAGCCTTATGTGGGGCTGGAGCTCACAGATGGCGAGATCCTGACCTGAGCCAAAGTCGGATGCTTAACTGACTGAGCCACCCAGGCGCCCCAGCGCTTTTAAGAAAAGGGTTAACAGCTAAAAGATTTATGCCTCTTTGCTCTGTGACTCAGTAACATAATGCCCTGCTATTGTTTGTAATCTTGAGTAAGGTTCTACTACATACACAAAAGCTTTGTGCCAGTGGTGTTTTGTGAGGGATATCAAGGAACTGGTCTGTTTTCCCCTTCTATAGCAACATGGTATAACCAGGAAATGCCTGCTGGGCAGTCGGGCAATCCACAGATGAAGTAATTTAGCAGAACAGAAGCTAGGGGCCAGAAGTGACCTGGAAAAGCATAAATCATACTCTCAGAATTCTCAGATAGGAAGAGATGTGTGCTGTTCCCACTGCATGTAGGCTGAGTTTGAGCCAATTCCATTTAAATGGGGTGCCTCAGCTTCTATTGGGTCTGCGTTCACATGGCCTAGCGTAGCAGCATACATCTCCAGTTCACTTGTGCGTACTTGCAGAGCTATCTGTCCACTGAACAATGTTGCTTAAGCCCTGCTTGTTCACCTTTAACCCTAGTGCCTGCATAATAGTTTATTCATTCAACACTTAATTTCTGAGGCAGGTTGCCTGAATTTTGGGGTTGGTCTGAACCAAGCTGCCCTAATCTTCACAATGGCTTCATAAGACCTGCCTCAATATATGACTGTGAAAGTGATTAACTTGTTAAAAGTAATGATAATAATTTCTGAAACTGATGTAGTGTTTTCTGTGCACCAGGTACCATTCTAGCCATTTTATTTTTATTAGTTCATCTAATCTTTATGACAATAATAGGTGCTGTTATTATTCTAATTTTATAGAGAATGAAGCAAAGGGACAAAGAAGACCAATAATTTGCCCAGGATCACAGAGGTGGTAAATATCAGAGTGATGGTTTCAACCCAGTTAGGCTTCTGAATGTGATTTCTTAACCATTATGCTATATTAGCAAACCACATGGTAGAAGAAAGCTAATACAGTGAGACAAAGTTGTATATTACAACCCTGGTTTCCATGAGAGTGGCCAAATAAAGAAGGAGGCTGTGGGTCTTTTCCCATTAAAAATATTTTTTTTGTTATTTCTGATATATCTACATTAATAAGTAGGATCAGGATCAGAACTTCAGATGTTCCATCAAAATGAAGCAAAACCTCCGAATCAACACCCACACCAACCTATACCAATGAATTGCTCCAACACAGTCGGCCCTTGGCTACCCACTTCACAGAAAAGAAATTTTCCTCTGAATTTTGCCTGTAAGAGAATCTCTTAGTCCTTTTCTCAAGTGTTGAAATTAAATCTAAAGTGTCTGACAACCTCATCTCCAGCCCTGGCCTGTACCACTGGCTTCCAACTCACACATAAATTCCTCCCCATCACTTTGAAACTGATTTTCTGAGTCCAGAGGCATCACTGAGCAGGCTTTCATAAATCAGAGAAGCAGAAGCTGTTTGACACTTGGAGGAGCAGGGAAAGAAAGCTGGTAAAACTTACCCATCTTCCTTTACTCTCCTCTAGTCACTCTCACCTCCATTTCCATAGTTTTATTCTTTCTGTGTTTAGATTTTTTTCTTTTGCTCACCCATTTTTGAGAATACACAAATCTGTTTCTCTTTCTTATAAATAAATAAATAAATAAATAAATAAATAAATAAATAAATGCACTAAAGGTAAGGTTTAAGTTCCCTTTGAACCACCAACTCTGCATCCCAGATCCCTTCCCAGAGGTAACCACTGCTAGTAGTTTGATATGAATCCTCTCAAACATTTTAATAGGCATTCCCTTTTGTATGCTTATGTAGAATATTTGATGTTTGTACTTACTGAAGGTACTTGTACTAATAGAAAATATGTAGTTCTTTCAGTAGACTTGTAGAAAATATACAGTTAGGTTATATATTTATACTCAATATGTAAGTATATTTACAATATATAATAGTTTGTGTGTTTTTAACACAAATAGTGTCATGTTGTATGCATCTTATAACTTGATTTTTTTCCTTTAATAACAGACTTCTAATATCTGTATAGAGGCACCTAATTCCTTTTAACTCTGGCATAATTTTGCATAATGTGGATATATCATAGCTATATAGCCATTACCTGGTCAGTGGACATTTAGGTTATTTTCACTTTTTCATTGTTATGAATAATATGTAAAAACCTGTCTAATTGGAGCCACATGAGTATTTTTCTGCAGTGAATACCAAGAAGTATGACTGCTGGGTTATGGGATATGCACATTTCGAATTTTAATAGATAGCATGAAACTGCCCTTTGAAGTGCTGTACCGATATATACCAATTTACAGCTGTGAGTAAGAGTCCCATTTGCCTATTCACCTGCCAATATTGATATTATCACACTTTAATTGCCACCCTGATGGGCAAGAAATGACATCTGTTTTCATTTTACTTTGCATTTCCCAGATTGCTCATGGAGTTGAGCCTCTTTCTATTTGTTGACTGTTCAGGTTTCTCTTCCGTGGATGGCCTGTTTCTAGCCTTGGGCCAATTTTCTTTTGGGATATTTATGTTTTTCTTATTGTTTTGTGGGAGGCTTGCCTCTTTATTTTCCTTGTTGGCCTCTTGGGCAAAGGGTGCAACAGTGTTGGTGCCTCCTTGAAGTTCCAGTCCAGTGTAACGAACCAGAGTTACGTCCATTTCCAAGAATGTCTTTCCCCAAACTAAAGAGATGTAAGCCACAAACAAGAGAGAAAAGGAAATCTCTGCTGTAAACACCCAACTATTGACCCTTTCAGTGCCTTTGCACATCCCCTCTTTCCTGGACATCCTCCTAAACAAACCAGATAGAGATTCTACTTAAATCAGTCATTCCCTTATTTTCAAAGAACATTTCTTTAGGATCTCAAGGAATTGCCAAAGAGGAAGAACTGTTAGGGGTGTGATTTCTACTGAGCTTTTCTGTATATTGCGTTTTTGTTAGGCAATGTGACAATTTGAAAGAAATCTGCTCAGAGCAGCAACGTACTGAGGTCCAACAACTTTTGAAGCTCTATTCTTGCCCCTGGTCCCCTTAGTTTACAGTGAGAATGTCTGTAGAGAAAAGAAATAAGGGGCGCCTGGGTGGCTCAGTTGGTTGAGCGTTAACTTTGGCTCAGGTCATGATCTCACAGCTTGTGAGTTCGGGCCCCGCGTCGGGCTCTGTGCTGACAGCTCAGAGCCTGGAGCCTGCTTCTGCTTCTGTGTCTCCCTCTCTCTCTGCCCCTAACCCATTCACATTCTGTCTCTGTCTCTCTCAAAAATAAATAAACATTAAAAAAAGAAATAAAAAAGAAATAAGACATTAGTTGAATAAATACAACATTCACAGGGTTAGCATGTAGAACTTAGCAGGTAAGGCTCTGAAAATAATTAACAAATTAATTTTTGATCACCCTATATAATGCTAAGTGAAATAAGTCAGAGAAAGATATCATATGATTTCACTCATATGTGGAATTTGAGAAACTCAACAGATGAACATAGGGGAAAGGAAGGAGAAATAAGATAAAAACAGAAAGGGAGGCAAACCATAAAAGACTCTTAAATACAGAGAAAAACAGGGTTTCTGGGAGGGAGGGGGTGGATCTAATAGGTGATGGGCATTAAGGAAGGCCCTTTTCAGAATGAGCACTGGGTGTCCTATGTAAGAGATGAATCACTGGGTTCTACTTCTAAAGCCAAGACCACACCGTAGTTAACTAACTTGAAAATAAGTTAATAAAAAAAAACAATAGTAAAATCTGTGATCACCCTAAAAAGGAGAAGCTGTTTCCTTTTCCCCACCAAGAATTTTTCCTGTGTCCTATGTGGAATTGACTGAAAAAAAAAAAAAAAAGCTATAATTCCAGGATCACTCTGACTTCCTTTTGGCAAGTGCTTTGTTTTGTTTAGATGCAGCAAGCATTTCAGCCAACCTGGACAAGGGAAAGGAAGCGAGAAGACAGAAGAATAGAACATAATTTGAAAGAAAATCAGAGAGGAAAGAAAGAAAAGGCACATGAAATGAAGAAAATAGACCTATACTTAAAAAAAAAAAATAGTGGAAGGAAACACTCTTTTGTCATTTCCCACATCTGGTCCGTCAGACCATAGGACATAATCTGGTTAAGAAAAAAAAAATCGGATCGTATTCTCTTTGTTTTGTGCCTGGATGATTCCAATCCCTGTATGACTAGAATCCATGCCAACTCATTCTCCATTGACTACTGTCAATATTTTGCTTTTTTTGTTCTGTTCACAATCTTTCCAGTGTCCGTTAGTTCCAGCTTTAGCATATTAAATTTAACCTTTTCAGCCTGGCTCTTAGGACCCTTTAATATATGACCTCATCCCACATATCTCTGATCAGATTGTCTCATCAACATTCCCTTCTCATTCTGCCTTCTCTGTATTCCTTCCATTTGGAATGCCCTTGATTTTCCTCTCTGAATTCGACCTATTCTTGAAGGTCTAGTCAAATTTCTCCTTCTGTGAAATTTTCTGTCCACTCCACTTTTATCTTCTTCTCTCATAGCTATTTCAGTGTCCATAGTATGTCATGTGCAATTTTATTTTATTTTATTTATTTATTTTTTTTTAACGTTTATTTATTTTTGGGACAGAGAGAGACAGAGCATGAACGGGGGAGGGGCAGAGAGAGAGGGAGACACAGAATCGGAAACAGGCTCCAGGCTCCGAGCCATCAGCCCAGAGCCTGACGCGGGGCTCGAACTCACGGACTGCGAGATCGTGACCTGGCTGAAGTCGGACGCTTAACCAACTGCGCCACCCAGGCGCCCCATGTCATGTGCAATTTTAGATGGCCACACCTGTGAAACTTAAAAGAGTATAGCAAATCCTTGGATTTGCATTAGTTTTTCATTGTCTCTAGCACTTAATGACACTGGACAAGCTACTTACCCTCTCTGAAGCTCCATTTTCTTGTCCATGAAAGGAGATAATACTGTTACCTTAGAGCATCAGTGGAAGGATAAAGTAGGTGAAAGGATAGGTATGTAGTGCTTAACACCATGCCTGGCCCATAAAAAAAACTATAGCATATATACCAGTAATTTCCTTCCTGTCATCATACCCCTTTCAGAAAGAAACTACTTTCTTTAAACTACTACTTTTTTTTAAACTACTTCTGCCACAGCCCCAGAAGAGATACCTAACATCTTGGATGCTTTTTGGATATAGGTAACTGAATGCCTGATTAAAAGTGACTAAATAATACTGATATTTAAAAATTATATATATATTATATATATGTACATATGTATATGTATTAAAATGAATTCTAGATGTAAGCAGTTCCAGCAATTGGTTTTGAGGCTCAGTGATATCAGAGCTCTGAATTGGCACCTCTGGAATTCTTTGCTTTGTTCCATAAAGAATGACTTATCAAGAATATGGAAGGAAGACAGGGATTCTCTTCTAACATCTCTCTTTTATTTGGGAGGAAAATATTTCCTAATAGACTTCTTTTTAGATCTCACTGGACAGAGATATCATTTGTGATGTATCCGCTTCCAGCTCAAAGGGAGTCTGGATTAATGCATATCTGGCAAAAGGGAAATGCATTTATAATACTAACCTGGACTAGGTATGATTCATCCTCTGGGCTTGGACACATTACTGCCTGAAAGTGAAAGTGGGTTCTGTTATCAAAGAAGAGGGAATGGCTGTAATGTAAGTGTCAACCATGTCTGCCCTTTGGGCAACGCAAGATGGCACATTGACCTCTTTCTTTTGGCTACAACTGATTGGAAATGAACAGTGAGCTAAACTGAATCAAGGACCAGTAATTCCTGATTCCAGTGCTTTAAATTCTAAGGTATACCTTGTATTTTTCCAGTAAAGTCTCCTTTTAGTGCGTTTCTGTTTCCTGAAATCACTAAAATAAAAACTGTCATAATATTTATTGGCCTGTTTTGTTTTTTAACGGTTTCACACATGTTAGTCTTCTCTTGCACATAACCTATAAATTCCTTAAGGCAGAAATCAACTGTGTACTTTGTTTTCCATAGTTCTTAAACTACCATTAACTATAAGGTATGATGAGCTCCCTTAATACCTGTGGAATGATTGGTTGATTGGTTGCTATTCTTTTTAGTTAATATTTTTAACTGTTCCAGAAGTAGATAAAAAGAGAAATGTATTATCCCTCAGATTAGGAAAATGCAGTTCCAGATTGCTGGTTTGATAAATTTAAGATCTTTTAAAATATAGCAAATTGATAGAAGAATAAAGAGATGTACTTCAATATAAAAACAGTAGTTATGTTACCTGTAAGAGGTAACACTGTGACTCTATCTTCATCATTTCAAATTTTCCATGTAGGACATGAATTACTTTCAGAATCTAAAAAGAAATAAGTTCATTTCAAATGAGGCAATAAGGGAAAAAATATATTTGGCCACTTAGTACATGTTTCTTAATTTCCTTCTTTTGTCTAACAGCATAACTTTGGCCTTCATTGTATAATATAAAATTCAGATTTTAATCTCTTTTTAACTTAGGATAATATTAATCTCATAGGAAAGTTTAGCACAATTTTTAATTCACAATACTAAATTATAAATTTTCCTTTAAAGAACTTAAAAACATTCCTATTTAATTTATTTATTTTTCTTTTTTTTCCTATTTAATTTAAAACATGACTTTAAAATGAACAAAAGACTGCTTGGCTATGTTTTTAGTCTAAAATCATTTGGGTTTTCTTGCATCTCTGCTCATTGTTTAAAAGGAATGCTACTTTGTTAGCAGATCATTCAGATGTTTAATGGGCATTTGTACAAAGTCTGACAAGTAAAAACAAAATTCCCCCAGAATCCAGTATCACAAAAGCTTTTGTTTCAGGCCACAAATTAGACAAATCTGTTTTTTTCCTAACACTCTGAACATTTTATATCAAACAGCTCCAGTTTAAGTAAATATCCATTTCTTTAAAAAACAAAATTAATATTAGAATTCTTTTTGTTTGTAAAAAGAGCTAGATTCAACACATTCCAGATGTTGCAACTGGACCGCAGATGTATCCAAAATAACAATAAGGGAAATACATTTTTTGTTTTGATGCCAAGCAGAAACAATCGCCACTTAAGAATTCACGTTGAGGCCACAAAAAATTGCACTCTTGTACCCAGCAAATAAACACGATTGTTTTAGCAGAGTGCTTTAGGACATGATGTTGTATAAGTACCACACCTTCCTATCATAGGATTGGCAGCCTACACACAGATTTCTCATCTTTAAAAATCCAGTGCTGTTGATATTAGGGTTATCAGGGTCTAATATTAACCTATGCAACATTCAGATGTGCACAGAAAAGGTAGCTTCCTTAAGTTTAACTTATTTCAACAGGCCTGCGTGGGGTCAAAGGCTGTGGTGGGTAGAGGAGGCTGTGAATAAGGGTGAGACAAACTCCAATCTGGCCTGTCAGTAACACTTAAATATCTTCTGGTGTTAATGGACCCCTTTGGGGTGAATTCATTCGATTTGTATGTCAGGATCAGACTAAAGCTTGTTCCAGTTGGAATAAAAAATGGCAGCTGATAGATGGAGATTTTATAAGGTCTCCTATTGGAGGGGAAGGCCCTCCAATCCATGCCGGCCCCTCCAGAGCGGTGCCTGCAGAGTGGCCAGCCAGGCACTCTTTACTCTGGAGGCCGGTGGAGGCTGCTCTGTCTGGGTCCTCAGGCAGGTATGACTCCCCGGTTACCTAGCCCCATGTGAACCCTTTCTGGCCTGTGATTCTGGGCCCAAGATTCACGCAGTGGCCGGTCTGGGCAGCACCACCCCAACACCGCTCTGCGAGCCCCACTGCAGTCCACACTACAAAGCACAGCAAGGAGAGAAGGGGCAGGCTGGCTCAGGGAGGGCTCAGGGCTGACCCATTCTTTCCCCCTGCCCAGCCTGGCTCTGCCACCCTATGCCCGCCAGCCCACCTGTGAGGCCACTCCTTTCAGGACCCCTTGGTTTTGGGCTTTGCCTCCCTTCCTCTGACACATCCTGGCCCTCTGGGGCTTTGACCTGGAGTGGGGATATCAGGGCACACTGCTCTCATAGCTTGTGTTCCCTTTTGCAAAAAGGGCTGCCTTTTTTTTTTCCTTTGTCTTACCAACTTCCTCCTCCTTCCAGGGACTTTGCCTCCCTTTCCTGGGGCTGTGATAGAAATGGGGAAAAGCCAGATTACCCAGAAAGGAAACATGAAAATATGGAGGAATTGTTTGTATATTTCAACTGTGTATCAGGGTTAGATTTGTCTGGAGTACTACCTCAAAACAATAGTGGCATAAATAAGATTGAAGATGATTTTTTTCTCATATAAAGTCTGGAGGTGGGCAGTCCAGGGCAGGTATGGCCCAAGGAAGTACCCCTGACTCGGGGCTGCTTGGGACTGGTAAGTCTACTATGTGTGACATTTAGTTTGATGGTACCTTGTGGTCCAAGATGGAGGCTCCAATTCCATCCATCTTGTCTGCATTCTCACCAGAAACAAAGGAGGAAGAGAAGAGCAACGAGTGAATGTCAGCTGGCTTTTAAGGAAGCTTCCAGAAGCTGCTACAGGACGCTTGTCTCACTTGGTAATATGGCCACATCCAGCTGTAAGGAATGCTGTGAAATGAGGTTGCATAGTGGGCAAGCACGTGCCCACCTAAAATGAGGATTCCTTCGCAATGGAAGGAGGGGAACTTGGTTATTGGGGGACAGCCAGAAGTCTCTGACTTGAAAAGTTTTCATTATTCCATCTTGAAACAAGTTGCAGGAATATGTTCTTGAGTTTCTAAATTTATGGTAATGTAGAAAGAGCATTTGACTAAAAGTGAAAACAAATAGCAAAAAACAAAACAAAACAAAACCCCCAAAACCAAAAATCCTTACTTTTTAGTTCTAGCTTTTCTACTAGCTTATTGTATGGCTTTGAGGAAGTCAGTGCCTCTCTGATTTTGATTTCCTTTTCTATAAAATAAGGAGGTGTACTAGAGGCTTCAGAAGGTTCCTTGAAGCTCTGATTGTACCTGTGTCTACAAATCCAACCTTAATTTTAAGGATCTATGTTTTATAATTCCTACTTTCACTTTGTATAAGTATGAGAACTTATCATGGTGGGCAACGATGGATGCATAAATCCCTTGATTGTATGTGCATTACAAAACTGTGTTAATATAATGCAGTTGCCCAATATCCCCCATACTTTTTATCTTAAACACTCACCAATGATTGTCTTTGATCTGATTTTTAAATTTAAATCTTACTTATCTGGTGGCAGATACAGAACATATTAACCTAGGTGTTCATAACAAGATGGATATATGTATTGATAGCTATGGAACATATTATCTTTTGGTATTGGTTCAAATAATATATATGAATATGTTATGAATAATGTTCATGTGATGTGAATATTTTACTAACAGTTATATATTATATAATATGAATTTTATATGTATATTCTATGGAATGTGAATATGTATTCATTATGATATGAATACATTATGGATGTTAAGTTTATAAAAATATTTATTAAAGAAAAGATGGAGATATTAGTTACAAATATATTCCTAGTCTCTGAGATTGAGGTCATGTAGCGTAAGTAGACTCCCCTAGAAAAAGACTGGGAGAAAACAATTGGCTAGTTGAACCATTGTTTTGCTCCTGAATGTCATTATTTATTTATTTATTTATTTATTTATTTATTTATTTATTTTAATTTTTTTTTTTAACGTTTATATATTTTTGAGACAGAGAGAGACAGAGCATGAACGGGGGAGGGGCAGAGAGAGAGGGAGACACAGAACCGGAAGCAGGCTCCAGGCTCTGAGCCATCAGCCCAGAACCCGACGTGGGGCTCGAACTCACGGACCGTGAGATCGTGACCTGAGCTGAAGTCGGACGCTTAACCGACTGAGCCACCCAGGCGCCCCCTGAATGTCATTTTTTAATGTTCTTATGAATTAGACCTACAAATAAAGCTTGGGCATAGCTTGGAAATTTTAGAAGACTGTGTCCTTTGGCATGGGCAGAGTTTTGCTCACTGCCTAAGTGCCCTCCTCATAAAGTGTATGTGGGGTTGCATATTGATTCCATATCTGTTTTATCTTCAAATTCTCTACGTAGAATATTTCCTACCTTAGGTGGTTTTTCTAAGAATCTAAATTCAAAAATCTATTTTCCTTCTTTTTACTGTGTATTTTTGGTGAGGAGGAAGAAATGGCAGAGAAGATGACAGGAATGAAACCTCTGTTGGTGTTTGCAACCTCTCTGGCAATCATGCTTAGCTACCAATGTTCAGAATCTTCTGGAGCTTCTCAACTCAAAATTACATGGCCACTTTTGTCTCCTGTCTATTTCTGGCATTTCTTTTCTCCCTTGAGTAATAGATAGAGGCTCTAAGGACAGAAGCTGCTAAGCTATATCCTCCTTTGAAGGCCAGCAGATGATAGAGAGATAGACATCCTAAAATGCTCTCTCTTTACTGTTTTCAACACAACCTTTGATGTGTCTGTTGGAAGCCACTCAAGATTGGGAAAGGAAACGATGGTGCTGTAAGAATCAGGTGGGGACATATTGCAGATAACTCTTGTTACATTGAATAGTTGTAACATTCACATTTAAATATGTATGTATATTTTTGTTTGAGACTGAGGTATGAATTCCTTCTTTCTCTATGATTTCCTACATCTTACTAAATTCAAAGAATATTGGCCATTGGTACTTTAACAGTAATTACATTTGTCTTTGCCTTTTCCTCCCAACCTTTGTTTACTATGGGCTTCAGCACAGAGACTATTTGAACTATTTGAATTCATAGGTGTTTATTTGTTCACCCCCTTTTGAAAGTGCGCTACTGTTTTTGCAACTAATTATTATACTACTTTTGACTGGACTACTTGTAGACCATACTAAGTAAGACACAGCAAATTACTTTGAAACATTTTTTATTTAGGGAAGAAATACTTATAGTCTTCCTTGTTTACCTAATTAAAGACACCCACTTCTCTGAAGAATGAGTACAATAGACATTTTCTCTGCCTTGTTAATATCAAGCCCTTCACATGGGCTATATGGTTCATATTAGAAAGTCAAAATAGTGAAGAGCAAAATTGAGAATATTTAAGTGTGATCAGGTTCAGTTAGTATTTTAGAAGTTTATCTCCATATGAAGAAAATGGGACTTGAACCAAGAATAGAATTAAAAATACAAGGATGGTGAAAAATCAGACAGGTCAGATTAATACCAACTGGTGTCTCTGAGATCTAACAGAAAGCAAACATGTAGTTATTTGCATAATTTTGATCATCCAAGAGGAATATGGCTTACACACACTTGGATGAAAACTGACTGGTATTAGGGTATTCACCAAGGAAGGATTGCAGAGGCATCAAACAAGGAAGCTTAGGATACCAACCACTCCCAAAAATATAATAATATAGTGAATATAAATGCTTACTTTGGGCACAGAAATAGGTGGCATTGTGGGGGTCATACAAACCAGACTGAGATAGTGGGCACAACTTCACAAAGGAGGGATTGTGGCAGATGTTGTAGGCTGGCTGACCCAAACTCAATCTCCAATGTTTTCCCTTATCTCCCTTCTTTTCCAGCCTCTGGTATAGCTAGGGCACCAAAAAACATACTTCAGGTCAATGAGATACAGGCAGAAGTCCTTAAGGGGAAGCCCCTAGTGTGTCACTTCCTGAATAAAAAGGCCAAGCCTCCTGAAGAGAAAGCCCCTTGCCCATTGTCCCTTGTTCTTTTCCTTTTGGGACATGGTCATGAGGCTTGGAGGGGCCGCAACCATTGGAGAACAATGAACTGACAGACATGGATGTGAAAGACATTACATTAAAGATGGAGTAGTAGGAAAAAAAAGAAAGAGCCTGGGTCTTTGATAGCATCACTGGGCTTCAGTAGCAGCTTTGCTTAACTTAAGAATGTCATGTTATGTGAAAAAGAACATACTCCCTTAGATACTAGTTATTTGAGTCATTTTGGGCCTTTTCTGTTATTTGCAGATGAATATAATCTTAATTGACACAGTGATCAAAGAAAGGAAGGGTTTTAAATTTAGGATAAATACATAAACACAAGCGTGTATGTTTGAGAGAACTTCTTGAATGTTGTCAACTTATTACTTCTGCTGAAACGAGTTAACTGATCATATGGCTTTATATCCAAGATATGGCACTTATTTTATTTTATAACTAGTCAACATCACTATATGAATGAAATCATGAATAGGGGGAAGATGGTGGCTCAGACTTCTAGAGTCCTCCAGGACCTGGCCTGGGATCAGACCTAGCTATGTAACCCATTGCTGAAATGGCTCTCCTGACCTTGACATTGCCTCTGAGTAGGGAGTAGAATAGTCAGTCAATAGAATGCTGTACCCATTGCTAAAGAGGAGGAAATCCAATTTGCATAAGGACCAAGGGCCTTCTCAGAGGGAAGAGTCTGACACCCCAATCCCTACTTTCTGAAATTCAAAGTTAAAGAAAGATGGTGGGGTAGAATGAGATGGCTTTGACCAGGAGGTGTGGTCCCAGTATGAACTTGGGCATGACCATGTGATTTACTTTTGTCAGTGAGATGTAGGAGGAAGTAATGTGTGTCACTTCTAGGCAAGGCAAAGAGGCAGTGTGAGGTTTATACTGCTCTCTTTCCTCCAGCTGGCAGTGTTCCAAATAGTGGCTGCTCTGTCCATGGGGATCCTGGAGTGAAGATGATGCAGAATAGCCATAGCAGACCCATACGGGTCTATTTCTATTATCTATTTCTATGTAAGAAATAAGCCCTTGTTATGATCCAATTAAGTTTGGAGTCATTTGTTTCTTGAACATAGCTTAGCTATCCTGACTCCTCAACTAGGACTAATTGAGTGCATTTAATGATATTAAGCTCAAAATAGATACTTTGTGGTTACATACTTTGGAGTGCCTCATTTCCAAACCTGGGTCCCACAGAGGGCTAAAGTTGTAGCAAGCATCAGTAGGATTCAGTGTTGGGGGTGGGGAGGAATTGATACTAGTGGATTTTTTCTTTTTAAATATCTAAGAAAAAAAAATCAAACCTGTAGCATCATGGGATAATTTATCATTAAGAAATGGTATGGCATTCCTGAGAATACTGCTATTGAGGGATAATATTGAGAATAATCTATTGGTGCTCTCCTTACTTCCCTCTTTCCACTCCAAAGTTGTACTTAAAAAAAATTTTTTTTCAAAGTTGTATTTTCAAATCAAATTCCTTCTCTTCGGCCTTTCGCCTCTCCCCCCACCCCAGGCAGCCAGATATGACCAGTCACCTTCTGTGCATGGACAGAGGCACTAAAGACAAGAAAATAAAGGTGGCATATTTGAGTCTTGAATTCAAAATATACTGGTGAAAAGTAGACAATTGTAGAGGTAGTGAAAAGCGGACTCGATAGAAAGAACTCATGGGATGGGGAGAAACATACTGGGAAGGATTGGGAGGAATTGTTTGAAAGGGATGCAGCATACAAGCGAGACACCATAAGTCCCCACCAGAATCAGCACAACCTGAGGTCCTCCAGAAGCCAAGCACAGGTTCATCTATGTTGCCTGTTGTGGTCCAGAGAGGACTACTGTTGACAGTCATCAGTATAGTGCTTGCCAATCATCCAGCAGGAGTGGTGGCCATCTGTGCTCTGAGATTTTTTTCAGGGCCCCTCTCTAACTCACCACAAGTAGGTAACAGCCCAGATGCTCAGGAACCCCCTGGATTATAGAGTGGGGTGTGGATGCTTTGTAGAGGGTAGGGTAGTGTTGGGGCTTGAAGAGAAAGTTCCTGCTTGGACGAAGATGGGACCCAAAAAGGCCAGCTGGAAATCTCCCAGCATGTCCCTATTACCCAGAAAGTTACTTCCTGCTGATGCACAGATGAGAATGTTTAATCTGCAGAATTTACCCAGGTCTGTGTTCTGTATTTTGTCTTAAAACATATTTTTTGTCTTAAAATCTTAATTTGATCCAGGAGCACTGAAAACATATTATCACATAAAAGCTGGTACATGAATGCTCATAGCAGTATTATTCATAATAGCCAAAAGTGGAAATAACACAACTGTCCATCATCTTATGAATGGATAAACAAAAAGTGGTATATTCTTCACATAATGGAAAATTATTGAACCATTAAGAACGAATGAAGTACTGATTCATGCTACAGCATGGATGAACCTTGAAAACATTATGCTGAGTGAATGAGCTAGACATAAAAGATCACATATTGCTTAAATTCCATTTGTAAGAAATGTCCAGAAAAGGCAAACCCATAGGAACTAAGTAGATTAGTGGTTGCCAGGAGCTGGGGGCTGAGGGAAGTGGGGAGTGGCTGGTAATGGGAATAGGGTTTCCTTCTGGGGTGATGAAAATATCCTGAAATTAGTGGTGATAACCGCATGGTAACTAAAAATCATTCTAAAAGCCTGTGATATATCTTGATAAAAATTAATTTGTAATATTTAGTTTTGATTGCATGTAAAAATATTTATACTTTATAAACATGTTCTCTGTGGATCTGAAATTGAAAAAAGAGTTTTAAGCAAAAAGCAGTCTTGATAGCTCACAAACTGTGTCAGTCTAAAACAAGCAAAAAGTGAAATGCTTCAAAGTGAAAATGAAAAATCACAGACTTTGTTTTCTACAAAAAGAAGGAAGTGAGCTATTCAGGATGAAATAATTGAATTTTAGAGAAGCCTGCTTCAGTAGTCCCCAAATATAGCAAAGCACACTGATCATATTGTTCTTCATTTTCTGGAAAATGTGAATTTTTTCAGATTATAATGTATTAAAGGCAAAATTTCAGAATAGACTGTATACTCTTTGATCAGCAACCTTGTTGCTGATATTAAGCAGGCTCACAACTTTTAAAAAGTCACATAAGAAAATCTGGATGAAACAAAATTGACTTTGAAAGTCAAAGAAATGGTCTCGATTTGTTGATTCTTAGCATAAAAATGACTTGTTTTTGGCTTTATTCTAAGACTAATAAGACATGCAAATCAAATTTTGATCATTGGCTCAATTAATTGATCTGTGTGACCTATTTTTTTCTGTCCTCACTAATATAGTCTATGCATTTTATCTCATGACTTCTAATTAATATCCTGTCAGTAAATTATACTTGCAAAAGTGTTCTGCAGTTAAGCAAGTTTGGGCAGTCTGCTGTGGCATCCTTCTCTGCACACCTGCACACCAGAAAGCTATTTAAAAATAGGTTATGCTACAGAATGAACAATCCCAAAATCTCGATTGCTTTTTTTTTTTTTTTAAGTCTATTTTGAGATCACATTCCGTATCTTAGGTGAGTCAGCAGGAGTCTCAGCTGGCAGTCAGCATGCCAGCAGTTAAGTCTTCATGTTCACCTCCACAGTTTCTTTGGAGGGCACTGCAGTGTCTTGCATGGGCAGTTACATGCACCGTGCAAAAGAGCACATCTCTCACTCACATTTCATTGGCCAAAGCAAACTACATGACCACACCTAATTTCCAAGGGGGCAGAGACCTGCAATTCTACCTTGTACCCTGAAGGAAGAGAAGCCAACTATAAACAGCCCTAATATCTACCCTCTAGTCCACTCACTGTCCAATGGAAGTATAGCCCAAGCCCCAAATGTAATTTCCAGTTTACTAGTAACAACATTTTTTTAAAACGTGAAAAAAAAGCAGGTGAAATTAATTTTATTTTTTTTTAACGTTTATTCATTTTTTTTGAGAGACAGAGAGAGAACGAATTGGGGAGGGGCAGAAAGAGAGAGGGAGACACAGAATCTGAAGCAGGCTCCAGGCTCGGAGCTCTCAACACAGAGTCTGACACGGGGCTCAAACTCACGGTGAGATCATGACCTGAGCCAAAGTCGGACACTTAACTGACTGAGCCACCCAGGCACCCCTGAAATTAATTTTAATAATGTATTCTACTTAAACCAATTTATCTAAATATTATTTCTAAAATATTTCAACAATATTATTATTAATATTAATATTTCAACAAATATTTCTCAATAAGAAATTGAGAAGTTTTATCCTTTTTTTTGAACCAAGTCTTTCAATTCAGGTGTGTATCTTACATTTGCAGCATATCTCAGCTTGTACTACCATGTTTCAAGTGCTCAGCCACATGTGGCTAGGGGCTGCCTTACTTGATGGCACAGTCTAGTGTTTATGGCTTGTGAACATAGCCCTAAACACTACCACAAGCTTGAATTTCCTTGAAGAGCTCTGTTTTAATAACAAAAATTAATATGTATATTTTAGTATAAAATAACATCTTATAGATTATTATTGCATAAAAATTGTTCAGGAAAAATAAGCCGTGTTAATCCTATAGCTCTGCTTCTTGCCAACATATTACCTTGAACCTCAGAAGGACTGGACCCGCACCTGGAGATTTCTGTTCCAGTTTCAGGGGATACTGATTAATTGGAAGGCTTTACATAAATCATGTGGCCTTACTGAGCCTCAGTTTCCTCATCTGTAAGATGGCATGCTTAGATGAGATCATCTTGAAAGAGCCTTTTAAAATCTCACATCTGAAGATTCTAGTTAGGACGACATGGGCTATCATGGAAAGAACTGCAATTTTTTTTTTTTTTTTCAAGAAAAAGGGAACTTTTGTACGGTAGCCTGTAGAGTAACGTGCTTGGCGCCACTTTTTTCCAAGGAGGAGAATCGCTAGCCATCTAAACTGCATCATTACTGAGCAGCCATTGGCAAAAGGAGGCCTTGCAGTCCCCTAAGTCAAGTGGCGCAGGCAGCTTCTGAGAACTTAGGAAGACTTGCCTTTGGTTTAGGTTTAGTTGGCAGCGAGTGCCTGTAAATGGGGTCTGATGAATCCTCTCTTCTGTCATTGCCATTGGAATCCCACTGGGCATTTCACCTCAAGGCAGGGAAAAAGTCCAGTGTCTGTAAGATTAACAATCCACAGGGTGTTTCCAAAGCCAGAGTATTTCAACATAAAGGGGGAGGAGAATGAAAACTTCCTTCTTTCACTCCATGGGGAGTGAACTAGTCTGGTTGAGGATGAAGCTAATACCTGAGGATAGGACCTCACTCCTGTATCTTCAGGGGGTTATTCACTGGGGTGGTCTTGATTACTCTTTGGAGGGATGTCCTGCACAGCCAGGAAGAGCTTGAAAGGGCCTCAGGCACAGGCTCTGCACAGTCCTGAGTTGCCTTGTTGCCTGACGTGTTCTTCAGACAAGGACACATCAGCTTCTTGCCTTTTCTCCTGTCGATTTTTAGAGCAACAGCAATGGAAACAGAAGTGTCTTCCTGTGGTCTGCTCTGAATTCCTCACAAGGCAAATTTCAGTTCCTCTAATTATTCTAAGTTTCTTCTCACATAAGACACCAGGATTAATTAGCAGAGTTCATTTACTGTCACTTGTGCACTTGGGAATAAAGAATTTAGAATCAGGTCACTAGGTGAATATAATTCATTATGATATGGCAGGGCAAAAGGGATTACTTGGCGATATCAGCAATGGTATTTTATTATATGTCGATTGAAGATGTATAGTATCTTCTAGTCCCTTTCTTCAAACCCATGTAAAAAAGATACATTGAGTGTTTTTATGAGAATCTCTGATTTAAACTGTTGGTCTCCCTTTAGATCAAGGAAGTGAGAAATTGCAAACCGAAAACTTCCTGCTTAAATATTTGGACTCCAGAATCTGGGCTAGGACACCGGTATTTTGAAGCTTTGTGCAGAAACTCTAAACTTCAACATTTTTCTTACCCCTTTGGGCAGAAATTCATACCCAGGTTGAGTTTCCCCTTAAGAAATGGCCCTCATGTTTAAAAAAAAAAATGATAAAAGAGGACAAAAGAGTGTCTAGTTCAGCTTTCCTTCCAACTGAAACATCTTATCAGTAAATTCTTACATTCTTGGATCAATTTCTGGTGAGTGAGACAAAATGAAGTATGCAATATGAGTTCAGGTGAGGTGAAGTGAGGGTGTTTACTTGAAAAAAACACCTGTGTTTTTGTTCTCTTACAGCTGGGTGTTTCTTTCTGGGTCTGTGTGCCACACAGGACTAACAGAGAAGGCCGGTGCTGCATTGAACGCTTGATGCATGTTGACTGGTTCTGATTCTTGCTCCGGCATTTTTGGTAACCTTATGTAGAAGATATGTCAGGACCTCCTGAAATAGAAGATAGGCAAGTCATTGAGGGTTACATCAGGTCTTCTGCTGGCCCATCTTCAAACCCCAGGCCCACAGGCCTGGCCCTTGTTGGTTAGAGACCATCATGGGCTCCCAAATGCCACTTGCCTTTCCTGTCGGTCCCATCCCTGGTGTCATCCCAAGCCCTTCCCCACCTCTGACACCTGTGACCGCCCAGAACATGCTGTGCACTTTGTCACACCTGAGCTGTCACTCTTGATGTTCTCTCTGATTGGAAGAAACTTCTACTCTCTTCTTGTTATTGGTTTTTCAGTTTGCAGCCTGAATATCTCTCCCCTTATGAAGTCCTTCTAAGATCCCTGCCCCCACCCTGCCACCCTTCGAAAGTAACTGCCACTTCCCTTGTGCTTTCAAAGCACACTGATTGTTTCTCTCTCTCTCTAGTCTACCACATGGCTTTGACAGAGTTCAGGACAGCTTCCCCAAAATATAGTATCTTGTGCATTGAATATTTTAAAGTGAAGGAATATGAGAAATGGCAAGTGCAAGAAGAACTCTCTGACCTTCCCCTGAAACAGATCATAAGACCCTCATGTGAGAGGTGCCCTCCCTAATCCTGGAAGAAAGGAGCATCCTTGTCTCTTAAGAAGAGGAACACCCAGAAGAAACTGAAATGGGTCTTACTAAGTTCCCCCCAGTTTACTACTCTTAGCTCATACCCTTGTCCTATCACACTTCCCTACAACTTTCCTCTCTTCATCCAACTGAGCTTAAAAGCCCTCAAGTTTAACCGCTTCTTCTGTCCTCATTTCCTTATAGAAGGTTCCGGTGTCATGTAAAACTTACATAAATTTGTATGCTTTTCTCTTGTTAATCTGTCTTTTGTTACAGAGACCCAGTTGGGAATCTTAAAGTGTACAAGGAAAGATAGTTTTCTTCCTCTACAGTTTCATAGTGTCACGTGGCCTTAAACACGTGCCTTACTGCACCTCGGTTTCATCATCTGTAAAATGTGAGCAGAAACAGTGCCTCCACCATAGGGCTCTTGTAAAGACATGAAACTTAGCCCTAGCACAGTGCCTGGCACACAGTAAGAACTCAATTAATGGCTGCTACTATACTTTTTACTGTAATTATCATCATAATTATTAATGTCACAGAACAATGTGGAATAGTGGCAGAATACCACTTGATCGGCAGGGTTTAGTGCGAGGACTGAAGCGACAGTATCTTCTAGCTCTACTCCATTCCTTTTTAAAAACTTTTTATTATGAAAAATTTCTAATACAGACAAAAGTAGAAGGCACAGTATAACAAACCCCATTACCCATCTTCAACAATTATCGATATCCTGTCTAATTGTTCATCATCAAGATAAGCATACTGTTTTGTATACTTAATACAGTTGTTTTAACCACCAAATTAAAAAATTTCTAAATATATCATAAACTGTACTGTACAAGATATTACTTATTATATAAGTAATGGAACAAGACCATGCATTTGTACTATTCTCTGCAGTTTATCAAAAGCTCTAATAATATGCCACTAACTCTTTCAATAAACCCATGGCTTAGATATCATTATCTTCATTTTACAAATGTGATCCTGAAGCTCACAGAAGTTGAATGCCTCCCTATATCAGTCAGCGTGGGGTTGTCATAACAAATACTATAGACTAGATGGCTTAAACAATAGAAATTTATTTTCTCACAGCTCTGGAGACTGTGAGTCCAAGGTCAGGGTGCCAACATGGTTAGGACTCTGTCTTCTAAACTTGTAGGCAGCCTTCTTCTTGCCATGTTCTCACATGGGAGAGAGAGAGAGAGAAGCAGGGAGGGAAGGGGGAGGTGGGAGGAAGGGAGCTAGAGCAAACTCTCTGCTATCTCTTCTTATTAGGGTACTAATCCTATCATAAGGATCTCCCTTCATGACCTCATCTAAATCTAATCACCTCCCAAAGGCCCCGTCTCCAAATGCCATCACACTGGGGATTAGGGCTTCACCATATGAATTTAGTCAGGAGGGACACAGTCCAATCCATAGCATTCCTCCTGTCTCTTTCAAGGTCACGTGGCTCATAAGTGGCAGAGCCAGAAATTAAACCCCTAGTTTTCCAAATCCAAATCTTGAACTCTTTCTTTCCCTAAAACCAGAGGCATTTAACATTATTTTGAAAGTAATTTAGTCAGGACTTTCACCTGTTTTATTAGCTACTTCTTATGACAGACACCCCTTAATTCATTTACCTGGCTCTTGTGGAAATTGGATTTGAGAACATTTCTTCCTGGTGGTAATTTCTTTACAGGTACTAGATAACAGATCCTGGGTAGAGCCCAGTCAGACACTAGGGAGTTGCCAGAAGACCTTCAGGTTTTAAGGTGCGCAGTAACTTCAGAAATTATTAATATCATGGAAAAAATGAAACTTACAGAAATTGAGGTTTTGGTTCTTTATTTGACCTATTGAATGTAGTGTGATTTTTTTTTTTTAAAACCTCTTTGATATAATATGGTTTTTCTTGGTAACCAGTGAAGTTTAGGAGAGTTTTGTTTTTCTCTTTCATAAAAAGCAGGGAAACAATGATTTTATTTTCCTGGGGACTTTAATCTCCATAAGCTTTTTACCTCCAGTTGAATATAGTGATAACTGTTGTAATTAGAGTGGAACCAGAGGTTGTCCTTTGCTCTTTTTGCCTCCTGTAGATTCCTGCTGCTTCAGATTTTAGGATTTATTATTTTGTTGCTGAACTGTTATGTTTTGAATGTGAAAAGTGACCTTGAAGAGTTGAGTATTCTTAAAGTTTTAACTCGTTTTTTTTTTTTTTTTTAATTTCTTACTCTATTCCTAAAGAGAGAAGAGACCAATTTGTTTTTCACTTTAACACATCGTTGGAGGTTATTTCTGGAATATTCCAGGGAATGTTTAAGAAGATGTTGACATAAGAGAACCGGAATCTTTTTTTAGAAGTCTGATGAACAACGCAATTGCTAATAATAGAGCGAACTCAAGGTTCTGAGGAGGCCTAGAGAGAGAGGCTCCCTATTCTGCTCCCTGTATGTACTGATACACAATCTGGGAAATGCTATAAGCAATTTGAGATGGTTAATTTTATGTTTTAACTTGTCTGGGCCACAGAGTACCCAGATATTCAGTCAAATATTATTCTGGGTGTGTCTGTGAGGGTGTTTCTCAATAATATTAGCATCCGAGAATAGCAGGTTGCCCTCCCTAATGTGGGTAGGCCTCAACACATCAGTTGAAGGCCTGAAATGAATAAAAAAGCTGAGTAAGAGAATGTTTCTGCCTGACCACCTTTGAGCTGGGACACTGGTCTAATCCTATCTTCAAACTTGAAACATCAGCTTTTCTTTGGTCTTGAGCCTGCTGCCTTCCAGACTGGAACTTACACCATCAGCTCTACTGGGTCTCCAGCCTGCTGACTGCAAATCTTGATACTTGTTGCCCTCCATAATTGTATGAGCCAATTCCTTATAAGAAATCTATCTATATGTCTGTCTGTCTGTCTATCTATCCATCCATCCATCCGTCCGTCCGTCCATCCATCCATCCATCCATCCATCCATCCATCCATCCATCTATATATCTATCCTTCCATCCATGCATCTATCTATCCATACATCCATATATCTTATTGGTTCTGTTTTGCTGCAGAACCCTGACTAGCACACTTCCATGTATCTCCTGTGGTAGCTTTATAAAGTGTCAACTTGATAACGCTGAATTACATTTTCCAGAATTTTCTTCCCTGTGTGTTGAAAGTGGATCACAAGACACATTCTGCCCCAAATTTGGGAGCAGCAGCCATATTGCTTTCATGTGCAGGGGGCGGAGTTGGAGGATTGTTTGGGCAGTCAGTACAGAGGCACCATGTGCTGCTGCGGCTCACACCTTTTTGCCACTTGCTGGCCCACTTTGTTGGTGTGGCACAGCAGCTGGGCCTGCAGCTTTTCCTTGCCCCTGGATCCTTCTTTGGCTGAGCCAAGCACATGGCTAGCTCTGTGACAAAAGGCACCAGCTACTACGGCAGGACACCTGCATTCCTGAACTTGGACGCAGTAAGGGACGTTGGTTTTAGTCCATCTTCATGGGCTCTGGATTACACTCGCAGGTTTTAGTTTGTTCTTCATTTTACATCAGAGTTTCTAAACCTTAGTACTTTCATTGACATTTGGGTCAGATTAGTCTTTATTGTGGGGAATTTTCCTGTGCATTCTAAGATGTTTAGCAGCATCCTTGGCCTCTACCCACTGGATGCCAGTACCCCATCCTACAGTTGTAACAACCTAAAATGGCTCCAGAAATTGTCAAATGTCCCCAGGACAGGGGCTAAGTGGGGTGAGAAGGGGTGGGGCAGTGTTGGACATGAATGAGAACTGCTGCTTTATATACATCTTCCCTTCCCAACTACCTGTGGATAACTTTAGGGTCTAACACCAGACCCAGCGTCTTACAGAGACTATACAACTGAATCCATTATTGCAAAGGTGAAATCCCTAAATAAATTCCTCATTGTATATCTCTCCTGGTGGTATATCTCCTACCGTATAACTCTCCTGCTTCACTGATCAAATTCTGAGTAATATCCTCCTTAGAATTGGTTGTGTCTTCCTGAATCTCTGGGAAGATTCACTCATTTTCCTCATCCCTTTATTCCAACAACTTGCCACACCCCTCGGCACCCTCCCCTCCCCCCGGAAGAATGCTGCCTTGGAAAAGAGATGATCGGATCTGTAGGAAGTGTGCTTGGTGCAGAATCTAGTGTAAACTCTGATCTTTGCACTGCCAGGGCTTCCAAGGAGCTGGAGCTAAGGCAGAGCTGTGGAAAGTCTCAATGGGATTCAGAACGACTAGGGATTTTATTGCTTTATTGAGAGTCTAAGCCTAGAGGGAATAGTTACAGGCTCTGTTCTTAAAATCTTTCAACATATATATTTTTTCAAGGTGATTTATAAGAAGTGTGTTGTATATTTGAACCAGTGAAAATAATTTGCTGTTCACCTAGTCTCTAGCTCCAGGAAACTTAACAGAATGCAGCGTTTTATATAGAAATAGAAATTGTCAAAATCTAAGATCAAAGCCTTTATTTTCTGGGTAAGAAATTCCCCTTGAAAAACTGGTGAGAGTAAGGTTGAGCGATGATATAACGAAGTCTCTATAAAAACCCAAAGGACAGTGCTTGGAGAGCTTTTGGGTTGGTGAACACATGGAGATTTGGGGAGAGTGGCGCACCTGGAGAGAGCATGGCAGCTCTGTGACCCCTTCCTGCATAACTTGCCTGTACATCTCTTCCATCTGGCTGTTCCTGAGTTATATACTTTTATAATAAGTCAGTAATCTAGTAAAAAAAAAAAAAAAAAAGATTGAGCTATAATAAAATCAAATCTATTCATTTTTTTTCTTTTTAAATTTATTTTATTTTATTTTGTTTTTTTAATTTACATCCAAGTTAGCATATAGCGCAACAATGATTTCAGGAGTAGATTCCTTAGTGCCCCTTACCCATTTAGCCCATCCCCCTTCCCACAACCCTTCCAGTAACTCTCTGTTCTCCATATTTCAGAGTCTCTTATGTTTTGTCCCCCTCCCTGTTTTTATATTATTTTTGCTTCCCTTCCCTTGTTCTGTGTTTTAAAGTCCTCATATGAGTGAAGTCATATATTTGTCTTTCTCTGACTAATTTCGTTTAGCATAATACCCTCTAGTTCCATCCACATAGTTGCAAATGGCAAGATTTTATTCTTTGATTGCCAAGTAATATTCCATTGTACACATATACGTCACCTCTTCTTTATCCATTCATCTGTCAATGGACACTTGGGCTCTTTCCATACTTGGCCTATTGTTGATAGTGCTGCTATAAACATGGGGGTGCATGTGTCCCTTCGAAACAGCACACCTGTATCCCTTGGATTAATACCTAGTGGTGCAATTGCTGGGTCATAGGGTAGTTCTATTTTTAATGTTTTGAGGAATCTCCATAGTGTTTTCCAAAGTGGCTGCACCAGCTTGCATTCCCACCAGCAGTGCAAAAGAGATCCTCTCTCTCTGCATGTTTGTCAACATCTGTTGTTGCCTGAGTTGTTAATGTTACCCATTCTGACAGGTGTGAGGTGGTATCTCATTGTGGTTTTGATTTGTATTTCCTGGATGATGAGTGATATTGAATATTTTTTCATGTGTTGGTTGGCCATCTGGATGTCTTCTTTGGAGAAGTGTCTATTCATGTCTTTTGCCAATTTCTTCACTGGATTATTATTTTTTTTGGGGAGGGTGTTGAGTTTGATAAATTCTTTATAGATTTTGGATACTAACCCTTTATCTGATATGTCATTTGCAAATATCTTCTCCCATTCTGTCAGTTGCCTTTGAGTTTTTCTACTTGTTTCTTTCACTGTGCAAAAGCTTTTTATTTTGATGAGGTCCCAATAGTTCATTTTTGCTTTTGTTTCCCTTTTCTCTGGAGATGTGTCAAGTAAGAAGTTGCCGCGGCCAAGATTAAAGAGGTTTTTGCCTGCTTTTTCCTCTAGGATTTTGATGGCTTCCTGTCTTACATTTAGGTCTTTCATGCATTTTTAGTTTATTTTTGTGTATGGTGTAAGAAAGTGGTCCAGGTTCATTGTTCTGCATGTCGCTATCCAGTTTTCCCAGCACCACTTGCTGAAGAGACTGTCTTTATTCCATTGGATAGTCTTTTCTGCTTTGTCAAAGATTAGTTGGCCACATGTTTGTGGGTCCATTTCTGGGTTCTCTATTCTGTTCCATTGATCTGAGTTTTTGTGCCAGTATCTACTTTTTTTTTTTTAAGTTTATTCATTTATTTTGAGAGAGACAGAGACAGCATAAGTGAGGGAGGGGCAGAGAGAGAGAGGGAGAGAGAGATTCTCAAGCTGGCTCTGCACTGTCAGCATGGAGCCTGATGCGGGGTTCAAATTCATGAAACTGTGAGATCATGATCTGAACCAAAATCAAGAGTTAGACGCTTAACTGACTGAGCCAGCCAGGCACCGCAAATCTATTCATTTTTAAGTAAGTGTTATGAACCTGGCACTGTGTCTGAGGTTGAAGATCTAGTAGTCAACCAGACAGACAAAATTTCTGCCCCCATGAAGTTTACAGTGGTGTAGGAGAAACATGTGTCGCACAGATAATCATATGGCCCAAGTTGTATGAAGGAACAGTGTGAGAATCTTAGGAAAGGCCAAATATGGATGGCAGAGGTGGTGAGGAATGGCTCTCCTGAGGGCTGAGACATGAATGGAAGAGAGTTCCAAGCAGGGACAGGAAAGAACTTAGTCCATTCACGAAACTAAAGAATGCCAGAATGGCTGGAGTATGGTGAGCAAGGAGGAGAGAGGAGGGCGTGAGGCTTCAGGGGAGGGAAGGGATCAGATTACTTCAAGGTTTGGAGGCCAAGTAAGGAGCTTGGACTTTACTCTTAGGGCAGAGTCACTAAAGGGCTTAAAGTCAAGAAGTGGCACAATCTGATTTATAATTTTAAAAGATCTCTCTGGCTGCCACGTGGAGAATGGATTAGAAGGAAGCAAGTGTGGGAGGTGGGAGGACAGGCATGGGACTGTGGGACAGTCCAGGAGAGTCCAGAGGAGAGAGGATAAAGGCCTTGACAAGAATCATGGCAGTGGAGGTAGTGCAAAGTGCATCATCAGGAAGTAGGTTGGATACAACTTTGCATTGACTTCAGGGTGAGCAATGTATGAGAGGGAGCTGTGGAGGAAAATACCTGGCTTTTGCAATCCAGTGGGTGGTGGTGACAGAAAGGAAGGTGTGCTATTCATGTCATTGCTGCTTTCACATGATGTTTACACCATGAGAATCAGAAGAATCAGCACTCATTCGTATAAACTCAGTGCTGAATCGCTTTACAAAATGGCAGTCTGTAATATGGATACAATATCAAGAAAAACACTAGGGCATTTATTCTTTTTGTCTGTTGGTTTTTTGGTCAGTTCTATTCAAATGAGCCTTTAAAAATTTTACTTTAGGCTTTATTTGTCAGTTGCAGTTTTTCAGCACTCATCCAAAGATGGACTTAGTAAAACTCAGTTTTGAAAGGTGGACACCTTCCCACTGGGTACCCACTTCCCTCATCCAGCCCATTATCCAGAGATGGGAAGAAGAATAGTGTCCAGAAGAAAACCACAATGGAAAGGATCAGAGCCCCTGATGGGCCTTCTGGCTGTAGAAGGGAAAGCAAAGGCATTGCCCAGTGCTACAACACCTAAACAGGGTAAACCTGTACACATAGTCATTTTGTGCTGTTTTTGCAGAGTGATTCAACAGCAAATAGTTTGTACCACAAAGTTTCCACAAAGTTTAATACTGTGGTTGGATCCACTTGCCAAATGTTTATGCTACATGTACCGGTTGGTAAAAGATGAAGTATCACCAGAGAATAATGAAAAGGAGGGCACAGGCTGGGACAGAGAAGTACAGAAGTAGGCAGTTCTAGGATTTGGTCCAGAGACTCAATAATATCATCAAAGATTCAGACTTTTTGTATCTTTCTGCTCTGCCATCCTCAAGGATGAAGGCTTGCTTTTTTAAGTTTGTCAACTCATGGTCACAAATTGCTGCCACAGCTCTGAACATTACATCCCAAACATCTGGGGATTTGAAGTAGGAAAGAAAGGGATGAAAGAGCTCTCTTTTTATCAGAGAGGAGAATGCTTCCCAGATGTGCCCCAACTGAGTTCCTCATGTATGGTAGGACTACATGGCCACCTGAAGGGGCCAAGTGACTGAAAAATGAGTTTCTAGAATTGCCATAACTGGCTTAGACCCATTGTGATTAAACTCCTGGAGCTAAAGACACTGTCATTATTAACAAAACCAGAGTTGTATTAGCAAGAGGCAGGGAGGGAAGAGAAGAGAATGGCTTTTATAGGCAATGAATAAAATTTACTACAGTTCCTTTAGAAAATACATTTTAAATAGAGTAATGTTGTGTAGGTGTGTAATAAGTTAAAATTCCCTCAAACTTTTTTAACAGTCCAGCTTTTGACAGAAAATGATCTTTTTTCTTTTTCTTAAAAAAACCCCACACATTCATTAATATCCAACTAATATTTTATGAGCACCTATTATGTACCAGACACTAGGTTTACAGCAGTGAGCAAAACAGACACAATCCCTGCCCTCGCAGTACTTCCATTTCAGCAAAGGAAGACAGATATTATACAAAATAATTATATTTCTAGTTTTTTTTTTAACTTTTTAAAATGTTTATATTTTTGAGAGAGAGAGCACAGGGGAGGGGCAGAAAGAAAGGGAGACAGAGGATCTGAAGCTGGCTTTGTGCTGACAACAGTGAGCCCAATGCAGGGCTCAAACTCATGAACCATGAGATCATGACCTGAGCTGAAGTTGGATGCTTAACCCACTGAGCCACCCAGGTGCCCCTGTTTTTTTCAAAGGCTATAAGTCCTATGAAGAAAAATTGGGCAGGGAAGTAGGATAAGAAATGATGGGGCATGCAATTTTTAATTGAGTGACCAGGAAGATTTCTTTGGGGAAATGACTTTAATAAGAGAGTAAATTACATAGTTATATGAGGTGGAGGGAGAGAGAGAAGGAGTAGTCCAGGCAGAGGGAACGGCAAATCTGAAGCCCTAGACTTCACGGCGTGTCTAGTGGTTTGAAAACAGGCCAAGGGGCTGGTGTGGTTGGAGTGGAGAGAACATTGGGAGGACAGTGGGAAATAAGTGGGGGCTAGAGCTTCTAGGGCCACATATGTCATCTAAGGATTTTAGCTTTTGAGTACAATGCAGAACTACTGAGTATATAAGGGACAAGAATTGACTTACATTTTATGAGTATTACCCTGGCTGCTGTGTTGTAATAAACTGTAGGGGTGGACAAGGGTAGAAGCAGGAAGAACAGTTAGGAGGTTATTATAATAATTGAGGCCAGATGATGGTGGTTTGCACCAGGATGGTAGGAGTGGTGCTGGTAAAAAATGGACACAGTCTGGAGATACTCTGAAAGTTAAGTCAAAGATTGGAGGTAGATTAAATATGGATAAGAAAAAGAGAGGAGTCAAGAATGATTTCAAGGTTTTTAGCCTAAGCAACAAGATAACGGACCTCCCTTAAACTGAAAAGTGGAAGGTGTTGGTAGATAAAGTTTTGAGGAGAAGATGACTAGCCAGTTTTGAACATGTTGAGTTTTGAGGTGCCCCGCAGATATTTAACTGGCTGGATAGCAGTCTGGGATCTGGGGAAATGTTAGTTTTGGATATGTACATTTGAGTGTCATCATCATATGGATTTTTTTTTAAGTTTATTTATTTTTGAGAGAAAGAAAGAGAGCACAAGTGGGAGAAGGGCAGAGAGAGGGGCTGGGGGTGGGGGCAGGTGGGGAAACACAGAATCCAAATCAGGCTCCAGGATCTGAGCTGACAGCAGAGTCTGACAAAGGGCTCAAATTCACAAACCATGAGATCATGACCTGAGCCGAAGTTGGACACTTAACCGACTGACCCACCTAGGCACCCCCATCATATGAATTTTAAAGTCATAAGATAGTTGAGCTCACTGAGAAGACACTGTAGATCAAGAAGACCTGAGGACCAATGACTGACTGGTACTTGAGTCCAGGAGGAGCCAGTAAAGGGGACTGAAAAGTGGCCCATGACATAAGCAGAAAACCAAGAGTCCTAAAAGTCAAGTGGAGGAAAGTGTTTCAAGGATGATGCAGCAATCAGTACATAAAGTAAGATATGACTGAAAACTGACCATTGGCTTTACCACCATGGTGGTCATTTGGTGACCTTGACAAGAACAGTTTGGGTTGGTGGATGGGGTCAGAAGCCTGATTGCAAAAGGTCATGACAGAACTGAAAGAAGGGACTAAGAGTCAGCAAATATAAGTAACTCTTCTGAGGGATTTTGTTATAAAAGGTAGTAGAGAAATGGAGTGGTAGGTAGATAGAAAGATCAATGGGAATCAGAGAATGTTTGTTTGTTGTTTGCTCTTAGGATAAGATAAATAATGTATGTTTTTGTGCTAATAGGAGTGATCCAGTAGAGGGGCTGGAATTTAGACACCAGAAAAAGTACTGGCCTTGGATAGAGGTCATGGAGTATTAGGAGGGAAGGCAGAATACATGGGAATCCATGCTTATTGCTTGGTTGATGTGATGGAGGAAATTTGCAGGTCTCTCTTGTTACTCTATTTTCTCAATGAAAAAGGTCATTGGCTGAAAATGTGAATGGGAGAGGTGGAGCCAAACACTGAAGGACAAAGAGGTGTGAAATTGTCATGTAGTAGAGTAGCAGAAGAAAAAGACCAGGGAAATGTACAATTGGTGGGCAACATTACAGTCCTACTTGGAAGTGTGTTTGGGACCCACAACTATATGGTCAACTAATCTTCGACAAACAGGAAGGAATAGCCAATAGAAGAAAAACAGTCTCTTCAACAAATTGTGCTGGGAAAACTGGACAGCAACATGCAGAAGAATGATACTGGACTGGGGCACCTGAGTGGCTCAGTCGGTAGAGCATCCAACTTCATTTTGGCTCAGGTCATGGTCCCAGGGTTGTGGGATGGAGCCTCACATCTGGCTCCATGCTGAGTGTGGAGCCCACTTGAGATCCTCTCTCTTGCTCTCTCTCTCTCTTTCCCTCCATCTCCCTCCCTTCCGCTCTCTTCCCCTCTCCCCTTGTGTGCACTCTCTCTCTAAAATAAAATAAAAAAATAAAAATAAAACATGAGTTTCCCCCCCCCCCAAAAAAAAGAATGAAACTGGACCACTTTCTTATACCATACACAAAAATAAATTCAAAATGGATGAAACACCTAAATGTGAGATAGGAAACCATCAAAATTCTATAGGAGAAAACAGGCAGCAACCTCTTTGACCTCTGCTGGAGCAACTTCTTACTAGACACATTGCCAGAGGCAAGGGATACAAAAGCAAAAATGAACTATTGGGACCTCATCAAGATAAAAAGTTTCTGCACAGTGAAGGAAACAATCAACAAAACAAAAAGGCAGCCTATGAAATGGGAGAAGATATTTGCAAATAACATATCTGATAAAGGGTTAGCATCTAAAATCTGTAAAGAACTTATTAAACCTAATACCCAAAAAACAAATAATCCAGTGAAGAAATGGGAAGAATACATGAACACTTTCCCAAAGAAGACATCCAAATAGCTAACAGACACATGAAAAGATGTTCAGCATCACTCATCATCAGGGAAATGAAAATCAAAACCCCAATGAGATACCACCTCATGCCTGTCAGAATGGCTAAAATTAAAAACACAAGAAACAACAGGTGTTGGCAAGGATGCAAAGAATGGGGAGCCCTCTTGCACTGTTGGTGGGATTACAAACTTGTACAGCCACTCTGTAAAACAGTATGGAGGTTCTTCAAAAAGTCAAAAATAGAACTACCCTATGACCCAGCAATTGCACTACTAGGTATTTACCTAAGGATACAAAAATACAGATTTGAGGTACATGCACCCCAATGTTTATAGCAGCATTATCAACAAAGGAAAACTATGGAGAGAGCCCAAATGTCCACTGACTGATGAACAGATAAAGAAGATGGGGTATATATACAATGGAATATTACTCAGCCATGAAAAGAATGAAATCTTGCCATCTGCAACAATGTGGATGGAGCTTGAGTGTGTTATGCTAAGTGAAATAAGTCAGAGAAAGACAAATACCATATGATTTCACTCATATGTGGAATTTAAGAAACTAAACAGATGAACACATGGGAGGAGGAAAAAAGAGAGAGAGGGAAACAAACCATAGGAGACTCTTAAATGATAGATAACAAACTGAGGGTTGATGGAGGGAGTTGGGTGGGGCATAGGCTAGATGGGTGATGGGTATTATTAAGAAGGGCACTTGTTATGATGAGCACTGGGTGTTGTTTATGAGCGATGAATAACTGAATTCTACTCCTGAAACCAATATTGCACCATATGTTAACCAACTAGAATTTAAATAAAAATTTTCAAAGAAAAAAAAGGAAGTGTGTTTGCTCTGGCCATTTGTTTTAATGGCATGGATGCAGGTGCAGAGCAGGCAGAATTGGATTCAACCCAGCTCTTTGAGGTTTTTCCAAGGAAGAACAACAAAACAAGAGAGGGGGACAAGGGAGTTGAAGATATATGAAAGATGTGATTACAATTATTGATCATGGAATTCCAGCCGGGTAAGAAGGGAAGTGAAGATATGAAGCAAGGTGACAGAAAATTCTAAGTTGTAGGAACAATGAATTTTAGGTCATAGGGGGTAGAAGCATCACTGGAGTTGAGACCTGTGGTAGGCAGAATAATGTCCCCCTTACCCCTCCCACCCTAAGATGTCCATGTCCTAATTCCTAGAACCTGTGATTATATTCAATTGCATGACAAAGGGGAATTAAACTTGCAGATAGAATTAAGTTTGCTAATTAGATGACCTTAAAATGGGAAGATTATCTGGGTGGACCCCATATAATCACAGGATCCTTATAAATAGAAGAGGATGATAGAAGAAGAGTCAGGACGGACATGACTATAGAAAGTGGTTAGGATGATATGATTTAACACGGACTCAACTTGCCTTTGATAGTTTTGAAGGTGCAGAATGAGACATGAGCCAAGGAATGCAGGTGGCCTCTTAAAGCTGGAAAAGGAAAGGGACCCTATCTAGAGCCCATAGAAAGGAACACAGTCCTGCCAATATCTTGATTTTAGCCTGGTTTGATTCATGTCAGATTTCTGAACCACAGAACTGCAAGGTAATAAATTTACATTGTTTAAGATGGTGAGTTTATGATAACTTGCTACAGCAGCGATAGAACAATAATCTAGGATACTAGAGGGAAGGAGCTAGACATTCATAAAGTGAACTTAAGATTTTAGCGGGTTTATGGTTTTGGCAGTGTCAAGGTCAAGGATGAGGCCATAGGTGGGGGTCTGAGGGAAGGTAGTCAAGAGATTATTGAAAGAACATACCTCATAGAACTAGACAGTTCAAAACCAAAATTGTTTCCATATATAAGTCAAAATTAAATAGCAAATTGTGAATGTATTAGAGTTTGGGACTTGTTTTTTTTCACTAGCAGGCATACCCAGCAGAATTTTTGGCCCTCCCATTCCTGCAGCTGATCTTTATTAGTGTTTACTGCTCACTGGTATAAACTGTGCTGCTCAGAATTGGATTAGTGGGAGATCTGGTCTAAATTAAAGCCTTAATAAATGAGCACTGTTTACATTTCCTCACACCCGCCCTTCTCCACACACACATCAAATTATTCTGGAAATGAAATGCAAAATAAAACAAGGAGGGATTCTGTTCTTCATTAACGTGTAATTATAAAATGCTGGGGCTCCCCTGCTGGGTGGAGAAGCAAAGCCCATAGCAAGGGTGGGAACACTTGAGGGTGGGACGTTCTTCCTAGCTTGTAACTATGGGTGAATTATTATTTTCACATCTTTACAAAGAGATGGATAAAAACGAGGACTTAGATAAGAACTGTAGTCCCCTCCTAGAACCATAATAAGGAAAACAAGAGAACAGAACTGTTTGTCTTGCAAGACTAGAACCAAATAGTCTAAAAGACGATTTGATTTGATTTGATTTGATTTGATTTGATTTGATTTGATTTGATTTGATTCCCCTGAATTCACTATTTTTTTTAAAAATAAACTACAGCATTGATAAGTAACTTCTCATAAGCTTTATTCCCAATCTCTGAGTACTTAGTCTTTTCTGTGGAAGAAGCAAAAATGATAGAGATGCTCTCAATTTATTTCAGTTTCTTTTAAAGATATTTGGAGTTTCTGAGCTGAGAGAGGAGGGTGAAAGGTAGCACAGCATAGGGCTAAAGCTCCGGATCAGACAGACCCAGTATTCCAGGCTGGCTGTGTGGTGGAAGTTGTGCTTTCACAGGCTCATCTCTCTCTGTGTTCAATGGAAATGTTAACAGTTTAAACAGCCTCACAGGACTATGTGAAAATTTGATAAGATTATTGATTAAAACACAAACCAGTAATAGATATGCAAAGAATAAAAAGAAAAGAATCCAAGTATACCACTAAAGAAAGTCAGTAAACCATGAAAGGGAGCAAGAGAAGAAAGGATCAGAGAAAAACTACAAAAACAACGACAAAATAAATAACAAAATGGCAATAGGTACACATCTATCAATGATTACTTTGAATGTAAATGGACTAAATGCTCCAATCAAAAGACACAAGATGACAGAGTGGATAAAAAAACAAAACTCATCAATATGCTGCCTACTCATATCAGACCTAAAGATGCCTGCAGATTGTAAGTGAGGGGATGGAGAAACATTTATCATGTAAATGGATGTCAAAAGAAAGCTGGAGTAGCAATATCTATATCAGAGAAAATAGACTTTAAAACAAAGTTTGTAACAAAAAACAAAGAAGGACAGTATATAATATTAAAAGGGACAATCCAACAAGAAGATATGACAATTATAAATATTTATGCATCCAACATGAAAGCAACCAAATACATAAAACAGTTAATAGCAAATATAAAGGAACTAATTGATAATAATACAATAATACTAGGGGACTTTAGCACCCACTTACATCAATGGACAGATCATCCAAATAGAAAATCAACAAGGAAACAGTGGCTTTGAATGACACACTGGACCAGATGGATTTAACAGATAAATTCAGAACATTCCACCCTAAAACAGCAAAATATGTATTTGTTTTCAAGTATGTACATGAAACATTTCCAGAATAAATCACATATTAGGCCACAAAACAAGTCTCCACAAATTCAAAAATATCAAAGCCATGCCATGCATCTTTTCTGACCATGATGCTATGAAACTAGAAATCAACCACAAGAAAAAATCTGGAAAGAGCACAAATACATGGAGGTTAAATAACATGCTACTAAACAATGAATGGATCAGCCAGTAAATCAAAGAAGAAATAAAAAATTACATGGAAGCAAATGAAAATGAAAATACAATGGTTCAAAATCTTTGGGATGCAGCAAAAATGGTTCTAAGAGTGCAGTTTATAGCAGTACAGGTCCACCCCAAGAAGCAAAAAGAAATCTCATACAACTTAACCTTATACCTAAAGGAGTAAGAAAAAGAAGAACAAATAAAACCCAAACCAGCAGAAGAAAGGGACTAATAAAGATTAGAGCAGAAATAAATGATATAGAAACTAAAAAAACAATAGAACAGATCAACAAAATTAATAAACCTCTAGCCAGACTCAAAAGAAAGAAAGAAAGAAAGAAAGAAAGAAAGACGAAAGAGAAAAAAAAAAAAAGAAAAAGAGAAGACTCAAAGAGGAGAAATAACAACACCACAGAAATACAAACAATTGTAAGAGAATATTATGAAAAATTATATGCCAACAAATTGGACAACCTAGAAGAAATAAATTCCTAGAAACATATAACTCACCAAAACTGAAGCAGGAATAAATAGAAAATTTGAACAGACTGATTATTAGCAATGAAATTGAATCAGTAATCAAAAAACTCCCAACAAACAAAAGTTCAGTACCAGACAGCTTCACAGGTGAATCCTACCAAACATTTAAAGAAGAGTTAATACCTGTTCTTCTCAAACTATTCCAAAAAATAGATGAGGAAGGAAAACCTCCAAGTTCATTCTGAGGCCAGCATTACCCTGATACCTCAACCAGATAAAGACAACACAAAAAGAGAGAGAGAGAGAGATGATTACAGGCCAATATCTCTGATAGATGCAAAAATCCTCGGCAAAATACTAGCAAACCAAATCCAGCAATACATTAAAAAAAATCATTCACCACGATCAAGTAGGATTTATTCCAAACATGCATGGGTGGTTCAATGTTAGCAAATCAACCAGTGGTATACATCACTTCAATAAGAGAAAGGATAAAAACCATATGATCATTTCAATAAATGCAGAAAAAGCATTTGACAAAGAACAACATCCACTCATGATAAAAACCCTCAATAAAGTAGGTTTAGAGGGAAAATACCTCAACATAATGAAGTCCTTATATGAAACACCCACAGAAAACATCATACCCAGTGGGGAAAAACTGAGAGCTTTTCTCCTAAGATCAGGAACAAGACACGGATGTCCACTGTCACCACTTTTATTCAACATAGCACTGGCTGGAAGTCCTAGCCACAGCAATCAGACAATAAAAAGAAATAAAAATCATCCTAATTGGTAAAGAAGTAAAACTTCACTGTTTGCAGATGGTATACTATATATACAAATTCTAAAAACTCCACCAAAACTAAAACTGATAAATAAATTCAATAAAGTCACAGGGTACAAACCAATGTACATAAATCTGTTGCTTTTCTATACACTAATATGAAGCAACAGAAAGAGAAATTAAGAAAACAATTCCATTTACATACAATTGCACCAAAAGTAATAAAATACCTAGAAATAAACTTAATGAATAAGATGAAAAGACCTGTACTCTGAAAACTAAAAGATTGATGAATGAAATTAAAGATGACACAAAGAAATGGAGAGACATTCCATGCTCATGTATTGGAAGAAAAAACATTGTTAAAATGTCTATATTACCCAAAGCAATCTACACATTTAATGCAGTTCCTATGAAAATGCCAACAGCATTTTTCACAGAACTAGAACAATCATAAAACATGAAATTTGTATGGAACTACAAAAGACCCCAAATAACCAAAGCAATTTTAAAAAAGAAAAACAAAGCTGGAGGTATTACAATTCCAGACTTCAAGTTATATTACAAAGCTGTAGTAATCAAAATGGTATGGTACTGGCACAAAAACAGATATTATAGCTCAACAGAACAGAATAGAAAACCCAGAAATAAACCCACAATTATTTGGGCAATTAATCTTCGACAAAGAAGGAAAGAATATTCAATGGAAAAAAGACAGTCTCTTCAACAAATAGTGTTGGGTATACTGGACAGCTACATGCAAAAGAATGAAACTGGGCCACTTTCTTACATCATACACAAAAATAAATTCAAAATGGATTAAAGACCTAAATGTGAGACCTGAAACCATAAAAATCCAAGAAAAGAACAGACAATAATTTCTCTGACCTTGGCTACAGCAGTATTTTTCTAGGTAGGTCTCCTGAGT
This sequence comes from Puma concolor, assembly GCF_028749965.1. Classification (NCBI taxonomy): domain Eukaryota; kingdom Metazoa; phylum Chordata; class Mammalia; order Carnivora; family Felidae; genus Puma; species Puma concolor. The sequence goes on along the minus strand of NC_141675.1, from coordinate 25,122,998 downwards.
CAAGGGAAATAAAAGCAGAAATAAGCTATTGGGACTACATAAAAATAAAAGCTTGTGCACAGTGAAGGAAACAACAAAACTAAAAGGCAACCTTTGCGAATGACATATCCAATAAAGGTTTAGTATCCTAAATACATAAGAACTGATATAACTCAATACCTAAAAAAATAATAATAATCCCACTAAAAATGGGCAGAAGATATGAACAGACGTTTTTCCAAAAAAGACATACAGATGGCCAACAGACACATGAAAAGATGCTCAACATCACTCATCATCAGGGAAATGCAAATCAAAACTGAAAAAGATATCTCACACCTGTCAGAATGGCTAAAATAAAAAACACAAGACACAAGTTTTGCTGAGGATGTGGAGAAAAAGGAACCCTTGTGCACTGCTGGTGGGAATGCAAACTGGTGCAGCCATTGTGGAAAACAGTATGGAGGTTCCTCAAAAAGTTAAAAATAGAATTATCCTATGATCCAGTAATGGCACTATTACATATATATCCCCCAAAACATAAGAACACTAATTCAAAGGAATTATGGACACCTATGTTTACAACAGCATTATTCATAATAGCCAAATTATAGAAGCAACCTAAGTGTTCATCAATAGATGAATGAAGAAAGGAGAAGTGGTATATATACAATTAAGCCATAAAAAGAAATGAAATCTTGGGGCGCCTGGGTGTCTCAGTTGGTTAAGCGTCCCACTCTTGATTTTGGCTCAGGTTATGATCTCACGGTTCATGGGACGAGCCCCATGTCAGGCTCTGTGCTGACAGTGAGGAGCCTGCTTGGGATTCTCTCTCTCCCTCCCTCTCCACCCTCCCCCCTGCTTGCATGCTCTCTCTCTCTCTCCATCCCAAAATATATAAATAAACATTTTTTAGAAAGGAATGAAATCTTGCTATTTGCAACAACGTGGATGGAGAGCTAGAGAGTATAATGCTAAGTGAAATAAGTCAGTCAGAGAAGGACAAATACCATATGCTTTCACTCATATGTGGAATTTAAGAAACGAAACAAATGAGCAAAGGAAAAAAAGAGGCAATATAAGAAGCATACTCTTAACTATACAAAACAAATTGATGGTTAAGGGAGAGGTGGATGGAGGGATGGATGAAATAGGTGAAGGGGATTAAGAGTACTTATCATGAAAACACTGAGTAATGTATAGAATTGTTTAACTAAATTTTACACCTGAAACTAATATAAAACTGTATGTTGACTATACTAGAATTAAAATAAAAATCTTAATTAAAAATTCATCAAAAATAGATTATTGATGAAAAAAAGTGCTTGCACAGTGCTTCAGAAATGAAAATGGTTATCATCATTTCTGTTCTTGGCAGTGAAAATGGAAAAGAGATAGGAAGAAATCTGTGTCTTCATTCCAGTCTCCTTTTCCCCCAAACTGGGGGCCATCTCTGGTTTAATTTAAAACTTTGCATATTGGGGCACCGGGGTGGCTCAGTCGATTAAGCATCTGACTTTGGCTCAAGTCATGATCTCGTGGTCGTGAGTTTGAGCCCCACATCAGGCTCTGTGCTGACAACTCAGAGCCTGGAGCCTGCTTTGGATTCTGTGTCTCCCTCTCTGTCTGCCCCTCCCCTGCTGTGCTCTGTCTTGTTCTGTCTCTCAACAATAAAAAAGTGTTAAAAAGCAAAAATAAAAAAAATAAAACTTTGCATGTCACCTAAAATTTGACTCTCAATAAGTCACTTCTTTCTACAATGCTGTACACAGTTCTGAATAAGAAGGGAATACTAACTGGTTTTCTTCTTAATTCATATGATGACAAATGAGGTATTTGTAAGGGCACTGTGTTAGGAAGACATATTTTTCCTTAAAGACCTTATAAATGTTCTTCAAGGATGAAGCTACACTTTCACTAGCTATGTGTAGCTATTTAAATTTAAACCAATCGGATTAAATTAAAAATTCAGTTCCTCAATTGTGTTAGCCTCATTTCAAGTGCTCAGTAACCACATGTGGCTAATGGCTACCACACTGGACAATGAACATTACTTCATTACAATGAACACTGGGACATTTCCATTACTCTACTATTGTGTTCATCCTAACTGGCTTAAGCTTGTGGTCAGTAAACACAGGAGAGAAGGTGAGAGATGGGGACACAGTGTTCAAAGACAAAGTGGGAAGATAAGAGAAATTTTATCAGTTTCATAAACTTGTGAAGAACTGGTCTTTCATTTTGTTGTAATAAAACTACTAAATGCTGAACAAAATTGTCCATAAATTGCCTTTGGAGGGTCTGAGAAGGAATGTTCAACAAATATTTTTAAGTTCTTTTTTTTTTTAATCTTTTTTTTTTTTTTTTTTTTTTTAGTTTATTGTCAAGTAGCTAATAGAGAGTGTAGTCTTGGCTTCAGGAGTAGATTTCCACGATTCATCACTTACATATATCACCCAGTTCTCATCCCAACAAGTGCCCTCCTCAATCCCCATCACCCATTTTCCCCTCTCCTCCACCCCCCCCCCCATCAGTCCTCAGTTTGTTTTCAGTATCCAAGAGTCTCTTATGGTTTACCTCCCTCTCTGTTTATATCTTATTTTTCCTTCCCTTCTCCAATGGTCTCCTGGTAAGTTTCTCAAATTCCACATGAGTGAAATCATATGATATCTGTCTTTCTCTGACTGATTTATTTCACTTAGCATAATACCCTCCATTTCCATCTGCATTGTTGCAAATGGCAAGATTTCATTCTTTTTAAATGCTGAGTAGTATTCCATTGTGTATATATACCACATCTTCTTTATCCATTCATCAGTTGATGGACATTTGGGCTCTTTCCATGATTTGGCTATTGTTGATAGCATGCTATAAACATTGGAGTACATACTTTTAAGTTCTTGAAAATTTTATTGTTGTACTTCATTTTTCATAAAATAAAGAAATTCATTCATTTATTCATCAAATATATTTTGAGTGCCTCCCATTTGCCATGTGTCAGGTAAGGGAATGAGTGAACAATTTAGCTATCTGAGGGAAGAGTGTTCCAGGGCTATGGGGGGAAAAGTAGATCTAGATAAGTAGGATCAAGAATGTGGAGGTGGGAAATAGACTGGAAAGAGAAGGTAGGATTGAATAGATTGATCAAAGGAGGCACCTCTGATTGAGAGAAGGGGAGATTGAGCAAGTCTGGAAAAAGGTGAAGGAGTGAGACTACCTAGTGTGGCTACCTAGAGGAAGTGTTCTCAAAGGCATGGGTCCTTAAACAAGGACATGCCAGGCTCAATCAAGACCAAGGAACTGCAAAGGCCAGTGTGCCTAGAGCAGAATGAGTGAGGAGAGTGAAGGAGATGATGCCTGAGAGAAAATGGGGGAGATGGGGCAGGTCATATCCAGTTTTATAAGGCACTGTTAGTTCTTTGGTTTTTACTCAGTGTGAAATAGGGAGTCATCAGATGGTTTTTTGAGCAAGACAGACTGGTCTGACTTAGGTTTTAGAGTCTTCTGAATCCTGAGTTGAGATAGTGGTAACTTGGACCAGGGTGGTAAAAGGAATGCTGGTGAGAAGTGGCAGATTCTGAATAGAGCTGACAAGATGTGTTGACAGATTGGATGTGTGGTGTAGGAGAAATACAGGAATCAAGATGATTAAAATTTTTGGACTGAGCAACTTCAAGGATGGAATTGCCATCAACTGAGATGCAGAAGACTGTAGAGCAAGTTTTTTCTTTCTTGGTGGGGCGGAGGAGATGAATAAAACATTCAGTCTTGGGGGCACCTGGGTGGCTCAGTCGGCTGAGCATCCAACTCTTGATTTTGGCTCAGGTCATGATCTCACGGTTTGTGAATTTGAGCCCCACATCAGGCTCTGTGCTGAGTATAGAGCCTGCTTAAAATTGTCTCTCTCATTCCCTCTGCCCCTCTCCTCTGCTCTCTCTCTCTCTACAAAAAAAAAAAAAAAAAAAAAAAAAAAAATCAGTTTTGGACATGTTGGGTTGGAGATGGCTTAAGTAGTGAGGTTGGACAGATGGTTGTATATAAGAATATGGAGATCCCTCCAAAAATAAAATGTTTGGAACTAGAGTAATATAAAATTTGACAGAGTATTTAAAGAAACCATATAAAAGGTAAATCTAATTATCCACTAAATTATCAAAATCATTCATAAACATGGAAATACTGCATGTCTGGCTATGAGTGGAATCCTTTCCTCCAAGGTGTTTGCAATTTGCTTGAGAGTAAGTGGAAATAATAATAGTTATGTGCTGTTTTTATGTGAATTCTGAATTTTATTGTCAAGGTCTGCACAAAGCACAGTATACATATACTGACATTAAGCAACATCTATTCCTGTCTTGTTGAGAACAATAGCCGTGAGTCACATGTTCCTCAGAGCACTTCAAATGTGACTAGTCCAAATTGAGATGTGCTGTACTTATAAAATACACATCTGAGTTCAGAGATTTGATGTGAAAAAAAAAAAAAAAAAAAGAATGAAGAATAGCTCATTAGTAAACTTTAAAATAGTGATTACAAGGACACCAGGGTGGCTCAGTTGGTTAAACATCTGACTTCAGCTCAGGTCATGATCTCATGGTTTGTGGGTTCGCTCCTCGCATCAGGCTGTGTGCTAACAGCTCAAGGTCTGGAGCATGCTTTGGATTTTGTGTCTCCTTCTCTTTCTGCCCTTTTCCCACTCATGCTCTTTCTCTCAAAAATCACATAAAAAAAATAAAAAAAGTAAAATATTGATTACATGTTGAAATTATGTTTTGGCTACATTGGGTTAAATGAAATACATTATTTAAACTAGGCACCTGTTATTCACCTGTTTCTTTTTACCTTTTTAAAACATGACTACTAGAAAAGTTAAAATTACAAATGTGATCTGCATTATATTTCTATTTGACAATGCTTCTGTAAAGTACATCCCTTAGGCTTAAAACTTTTAAAAACAAATGGCTTTTCTTAGGAAGAAAGTAGTTTCTGTTTTTTGTTTTTTCCTTTTTAATCTTTATTTTTGAGAGAGATAAAGTGTAAGAGGGGGAGGGACAGAGAGAAGGTGGGACAGAGGATCCAAATTGGGCTCTGTGCTGACAGCAGAAAGCCCAGCACAGGGCTCAAACTCACAAACCATGAGATAATGACCTGAGCCAAAGTTGGACGCTTAACTGTCTGAGACACCCAGCTGCCCCTCCCCATTGTTTCTTCCACTGTGAAGAAGAAGATCCAGAAATCATTAGTGACATGGACTGTATCCTCTGGGAGGCTTCCCCACTGTAGCAGGAGGCTCTGAAACCTGTCCTAACACTGAAGCCATATTACAAGATTTGCGATTGGTCGTTTCCCCCACAATGACCAGATTGAAAGTGGTAATGGTGTCCGATGTCCACATTGTCTGACTAAATGCTCCTGGTATGTGACAGAAGAGCTGGTTTCAGGCAACTCCTAGAGAGCAGCTCACTGTGTCCCTGAATAGACAATGAAGGTTGGGGCTGCACCCCCACAGCTCTCCTGTGTGGCTTGACACCTCCACACCAGCTCAGACTTGCAAGATAAGAGGGAAGAATGGTTCTGAGAACCCCTGGGAAGTTGGGGGGAGGAGGGGACGAGACCCCTGCTGGTCTCTAAGAGGCATTCTAAGAAAAGACTTCACAGAAAATCAATTGCTATCACTTAAGACCTTTAACTCACTATATTCCATTGTAAACTTAGTTTTTTCTTGGAAGGGCACAAAGCAATGTGTGAAAAATTGTATACTGTTCCTGTGGTGTCTTTGAAGGAAAGTTTATAAATTCCTAATATGCATTCCTGTTAGTCAGGAGTCTCAAAGAGAAGAGGGTGTCAATAAAAATCATCCACAGGCCAGATGATGGTTTTTGAAGCAGGGAGAAAGGGCATTGTTGGAACAGAATGATATGGGTTCAGGAAAGATGAACTGAATTTGAAGAAAGGAAAAGTGTTGAGGTGAAACACAAAGCTGCCCACCCCCAACCCCGCAAAGTTTCTGAATAAGTCTCCCTGGCCCTTTTCACGCTTTTGCTTCCCTGTGGCTTGAGGCTTTCATTCTGCAGGGGAACCAAGGAAGGATTTCTCCTGGAAAGACCAGACCCTGTTAGTTCACGGACTTCCTCCTTTTACTCTGTCTGCCCCTAATACTCTTTATTTTTAAATCTTTTTTTGGATGTCAGCCACTTTCCCCCAGAATGCCTTGTGGTTAACGGCATGGTTTCTAGAGGCAAAGCCTGGAGTCTAACCTTGGTCTGTTACTTCCTAGCTGTGTGACCTCAGCAAGCTGTCTAATCTCTCTGGGCCTTCCTTCCTCCTCTACAGTTGAGAGCCCTGGTAGTCTCTGCCCTGTGGGTGGCTGTGGGAGGGAATAAAGTAGCATGTATGTGTTGGGCTGAGGGTCTGAAAGTGCTCAGAAATGTTAGCTATTATTATAATTATTGTAATAAAAAATTGTGTGTAATTTTAGGGGACAAACTATAAAATAAGCATGTCTATAGTTCATAGATACTAGAATTTCAGATTACTCAATTTGTCTATTTTGGCATAAGGCATTATCAGTCTATATCAGATACTTGATTTATAGGCACGTAGGTTAGCCAATTGGTCATTTCTTAGGTGTGGATAATTAAGAACAGGGACAGTATACTTCTAATACACACACACACACACACACACACACACACACACACACATGCACACACCATCCCTTCCTATATTAAAATAGCAGAGTGTTAATATAATAAATCAGTAATTCCCAAGCATTTATATATGGAACAAAATGTAGCTGGATGCTACCAGATGGATTTAAAAAGCAAGCCCCCTACCTAGCTGGGGCTGAGGAAAAGTTGTACATGCATCCATATGGAATAAGGATCTGTTTCCTCCTCTGTAATGGTACTTTCTAGGGCTCTTATGGCTCATTAAAGGGTTAATGGGTATAAATGTTACCTCAGTGGCTGGCATATGTTACTAAATATTCTTAATATTCTTGCTATTAGAAACTCCTGACTGACTGATTATAACTGGTTTCTCCCAGAGCCACTGGCTGCATAGACTCAAGAGACTCTGGAATGAGCATCTTTGGTATTAGGTTGCAGTCCTGACTTGGCCCCAAATCACTCATGGGAGCCTGGGTCTGAAGATTACAGAGATCCATGCCTACCTCTAGACTCCTGGAATGTATGCTCTGGGGAAACCTGAGAACATTTCCTGCAGGTCTAACTCAAGCCCGCACGGGTCAAGCTGTCTGAGGTCCCTCAGCTTGTGCTTGCCAAATTTAGGCCTGTAACACAGGGAGTGGGTTATCATTTGCCTACTAAAATCTTTGCTTTTACTTTCCAGAGATGGGCTTTGTCACTATACAATATTTTAGCAGAAAGAGTGCATTATGGATCATCGGAACAAAACCAGGCCAAAATCTTCAGTCTCTGGCTGGACCATTATGGACAAAGGAGAGGGGAACTCTTCATTCCTGTCAGCTCCTGCGTAAAGTGAGCAGGCTGGGAATAGGAGTAAACAAAGGGCCTGGGAGGTCCTCGAGCTGCTCAGTGGCAGCCGACAGACATCAGGGCAAGTGTGATGACTGGATCAGATGGGGCGCAGGGGAGGTGAAAATCATGCTCTGTGGGATCTAAAGGGAAAGCCCTCCGCTCTCTGCAGAAGACAAGCTGCAAATTGAAATGGTTGAGTTTGAAATTAGGCTTGCCCTCCTTTTCACCCTGGCTCTTGTTCTAGTCCCCTCCTTTCCTTGGGGCATACTGGGAGCCAGAAGGAGAAGGGAGGGAGTCTGGACAGAAGGTGGGGGGGATAGAACTGTGGCAGTAGTGGGCCCTGGCTGGCAGTGCCTACAAGGGAAGGGGGTGTGAACAAAGTAAGGGGGAGCAAAACAGATTGGAACAACATTCATTTATTAAGAGATTTGTTGGAGGAATAAATATATAAAGCACTTCCTATGTATTTTCTCACTCCGTCAGGGGGCAGGTGTGCAATGATCTCCATTTACAGGTGAATAAAAAAAGACAGAAAGCTTAAGGCACTTGCTCAGTCACAGGTGCACTAGGTTGGAGAGCTAGGTTTCAAACCAAGGACAGTCATCTCTCAATGGAGGCCAGAAGGGGGAGCTCTGACGCCCTGCCACTCCTTGTCACTTGCACACCCACCAGGGAAAAGAAGTACTTTGCAAGTCCATACTACTGTAGCAACTACTTTACCAGCCGGGCTGGGGAAGAAGAAAGATTTCCTCCTTGCCCAACAACAGCCCAGCCAACCAGAAACTGTCCCAACCAGCCAAAGAAGCCACTGTACGTGGAACTCCCAGTTTACTTTTTGTTTGTATGGACTTTTTGTTTGTAACAGCCCCTCCCAACGCCCCCCCCCCCCCCCCCCCGTTTCTCTAAAAAAGCCTGTTCCTTTGCTTTGTTCTCCACCTGCCAATGGTTTTGCTGTAGATCATTTGTCCCGAATTACAACTTGTCTGTTATTCCTGAATAAACCTTTTCTTTTCTTTCTTTTCTTCTTCTTTTCTTTTTTCTTTCTTTCTTTCTTTCTTTCTTTCTTTCTTTCTTTCTTTCTTTCTTTCTTTTTGCTGGTAAAATAGCTGACAATTTTATTTTTAAAGTCCACATACCCAAGACAGACTCTGCTTTTCTTTCCCTCAGGAATGACTTGATCAGGCAAGAGAACGAAGAAGGAAAAGAAGGGGAGTGCCAGTATATGCCAGACACTGCTAGGAACATCGCCCATGTTATATCCCTTAACCCTGACAAGGCAGCAAGGCCAGCATTTTAATTTTTTTTTTAACATTTATTTATTTTTGAGACAGAGAGAGACAGAGCATGAACGGGGGAGGGGCAGAGAGAGAGGGAGACACAGAATCTGAAACAAGCTCCAGGCTCTGAGCTGTCAGCACAGAACCCGATGCGGGGCTCGAACTCACGGACTGCGAGATCACGACCTGAGCTGAAGTCGGACCCTTAACCGACTGAGCCACCCAGGCGCCCCAAGGCCAGCATTTTTTTTTGTTTGTTTTTTTATTTTATTATTATTATTATTTTTTTATTATTTTTATTTTTTTATTATTTTTATTATTATTTTTTTTAAGGTCAGCATTTTAAATTCCATTTCATATTGAGAAAACTGAGGTACGGAAAGGTTTAGTGTGTAGGGAAAAATTAATCTCACCCAAAGAGAGAGGTCTGGCCTTTGTCTCAACTCCTGGCAAGATGGTGTTGGTGTACATTATTATACCCTGATTGCTTCAGAGCTTTGTTTTTGATGCTCTAACCAAGATTTTGTAACTCAAAACTGTGCCCTCTCTCAAAAAGCACAGCTTTTGTAAAGGAAAACCTTGTTATTTTGTCATGAATTTCAAAGGCCTGCTTAGAAACTCAAAAGGCATAGAATCAGACTTCAAATTCTTTGCAGTCACCATCTGAGGCAGAAACCCACAGGCCTCAGCCTGCCCTCACCATGCAGTGAGGATAGGGGAAGGTGTAGGGTGAGATGAAAGTCACTACTGGGTATGGAAAACAGCAGTTAGTATATAGGTATATACATATACATATATACACATACACACACACACACACACACACACACACACACACATATATTTGAATGTTTTTTTTTTTAATTTTTTTTTCAACGTTTTTTATTTATTTTTGGGACAGAGAGAGACAGAGCATGAACGGGGGAGGGGCAGAGAGAGAGGGAGACACAGAATCGGAAACAGGCTCCAGGCTCTGAGCCATCAGCCCAGAGCCCGACGCGGGGCCCGAACCCACGGACCGCGAGATCGTGACCTGGCTGAAGTCGGACGCTTAACCGACTGCGCCACCCAGGCGCCCCTGAATGTTTATTTTTGAGAGAGAGAGCATGAGCAGGGGAGGGGCAGGGAGAGAGAGGGGAAGAGAGAATCCCAAGCTGACAGTGCAGAGTGCAACACAGGGCTCAAACCCACAAACCATGAGATCATGACCTAAGCCAAAGTGTGACACTTAACCGACTGAGCCACCCAGGAGCCTCGGAGTAGCTAGTATATTAAAATAATACCCCCTCTCTCCCATATCTATCAGAAAACATCCCAAAGAAACCAACTCTCCCCACATCCTCCATGCTATGGCTTCTGAGATATACAAATGTCAAACTTTGGATGCAAATGGTCACATCCAAAGATTTTCTCTTAATCTTACTTCCTAATGGACAGAAAGACTGTAGATACTGTCTGTTGTTTTCATTGCCCAATAGTACTTCCTAGGAAAACAACAATTTTCTTATAAAGACAAGAGTGGGGCACAGTTCCGGAAAGTAACATAGATTTTTTCCTAGCTTTTTCCCCTTGAAGTAAGGATAGTTAGCAATTATCAGAGCACCTCACAGTTCAGGCTTGAGAAGCTACTGAGCCATTTCAGTTGCAAGCCCACGTATTAGCATCCCCTGTGGTTACATGCTCTTTTTCCTTAGGCTAGTTAACCCAGTTGATTACTGCATGTTGCTGTTGATGTCAAGGTTAAGTCTTCAGCCTCCACAGGGTCTAATTACCTTTGCTGTGTTCTAGCCCTTTATAAAATACATGCACTTAGTCACCAGGGGGACGAGGCAATGTAATAGGTTGAAACAAAACTTTCAGAGAAATTCCAAGCCTTTGTGAGGGAAGAGGCAAGAAGACACATGTTTTTCTTTTCTGGAAGCCAAATAACAAATTTTGGAAAAATTACAATATTTACCTAATTTTTTGCTTTCCCCCAACATTTTAAATTTTTTTAATTTCAGACACGCAGAAGAGTTGAAAGAATTTTAAGTTAGCACCCATGTACCCATCACTTAGATTCTGCCATTAACACTTTGCTGTGTGTGCTTCATCATACATCTAAGTACCTATCTACTCCTCTATCGGTCCCGTAAACCTTTTACACACACACACACACACACACACACACACACAACATATATATGTGTGTGTGTGTGCGTGTGTGTATCTTTTTTTTAACTTTATTTATTTTGAGAAAATAAGAGAGAGTACAAGCAGGGAAAGGGCAGAGAGAGGGAGAGACAGAATCCCAAGCAGGCTCTGTTCTATCAGTGCAGAGCCCGACGTGGGGCTTGAACTCATGAACCCAGTGCAGAGCCCAACATGGGGCTCAAACTTACAAACTGTGAGATCATGACCTGAACTGAGATCAAGAGTCGGATGCTTAACCAACTGAACCACCCAGGCACCCCAAACCATCTTATATTTTTGATGCGTATTGAAGAAAGTTTCAGCAATCAGTATACTTCACTTCAAAAAATTCTGGCATATTATTAGTTTTTCCTGTTGTTGCTATAACAAATTGCCATAAGCTCAGTGGCTTAAAATAACACAAATGTATTATCTTACAATTCTGGAAATGAAAAGTTTGAAATGGGTCTTCCGTGGGCTAAAATCAAGATGTTGGCGGAGCTGTGTTCCTTCTGGATGCTTTAGGAGATAATCCATTTCCTTGTCTTTCGCAGCTTCAAGAGGCCACCTGCATTCCTTCACTCATGACCCCTTCCTCCATCTTGAAAGCCAGCACTATAGCATCTACAGATCTCTCTCAGATCTCTGCTTCTACCATCCCATCTTTCTGACTCTGACCCTCCTGCTTCCCCAGAGAAGGTACTTTGTGATTCCATTGCACCCATTTGTATAATCTAGGACCATTTACCTATCTCAAGATTCTTCATTACATCTGTAAAGTCCCTTTCACCATGTAAGGTAGTTGTATCAATCTGGTTGGGCTGCTATAACAAAACACCAGTGACTGGGTGACTTTAACAATAGAAATTTATTTTTTCAAAGTTCTAGAGGTTGGAAAGTCCAAGAGTGAGGGGTTGGTCAATTTGGTTCCTGTAAGAGTTCTCATCCCATCTTGCAGATAGCTGCCTTCTTGTTGTGTCCTCACATGGCTAAGAGAGAGAGCTCTCTGATGTCTCCTCTTATAAAGGTGAGTACCTAGTCCTATCAGATCAGGAGTCCCCATCATGACTTTATTTAACATTAGTTACCTTATTTTAGGCCTTATCTCCAAATGCAGCCATATTGGGAATTAGGATTTTTTGTGTGTGTTTGGGGAGATACAATTGTCCACAGCAGTAACATATTTGTAGGTTCCAAGGATTAGGACATCTTGGGGGGGGGGCATTATTCTATCTACTACAGCATGTGCAACTTTTTCATTTTTTAAAAATGTTTATTTATTTTTGAGAGAGAGAAAGAGCATGAGGTGGGAGAGGGAGGGGCAGAGAGAGAAGGGGACAGAATCTAGAGCAGGCTTCAGGCCCTGAGCTGTCAACACAGAGCTGGACACGGGGTTTGAACTCACGAACCATGAGATCATGACCTGAGTCGAAATCAGACACTTAACTGACTGAGCCACCCAGGTGCCCCATCTTTTTCATTTTTAACACTCTCTAAGGACAGTCAGAATGAAAATTTGGGAGTCAACATATAGGTAGAAACAAATATTGATACAAAAAGAAGTCTAAGGACTAAGTCCTGGGGCACTTCCAGAGATGAAAGAAATAAGGAAGAATCAGCAAAGGAGTCTCAGGAGGAATAGCTAGGTGAGGAAGAACCCCAGTAAGTGTGGACTTCTGGGAGGCAGAAGAAGAGAGTATTTTTAGAAGGGGCTGATCAACTGGATGTCACTGCTGCTGATAGATCAAAGAGATGAGGGTTGAAACTTGGCCACTGGTGCCTTGGTGGGGTAATCAGGGGGAGTGCTTGGCTAGAGTGGGAGAAGAGGAGGAGAGGACCTGGAGAAGGTACAGTTGTGAATGGAGGAGAGGAGAACACATCAAATAGCTTTCTCAAGGAATTCTGATAAAAAGAGGAGTAGAGGAAGGGATGGTATCTGATGTCATCAGCACTATGAATTTCATATATTTGCACATATATTTGCAAATATATGACCAAATTTTTTCATGAGCTCCAGAAATTAGAGAATAAAAGAAGGGTAAAGTAAGAGTCTGCAAGTGTTTCATTTGTAAGTCATCTCTACTGCCCCAATTTAGCAGGGAAACTCCTGAAAGAATTCGAAGGGCACTGATGCCCTGAATTCTGATAGTATTATCAACACTCTTTCCTTCTTCCTTCCTTCTTTCCTCTTCCCCTTCTTTCTTTCACCGTATTTTTTACTCGTTTATTCATTCTTTCCTTCATTCATTCCACAAACACATATAAGCCACTATACCTTTGACACTTGGATCCACAAAAGGGATTAGTATGAATTAGCTAACTGTAAAATTCTTTCCATTTTGAACTGAAATGTTTCATTTTTTATCTTCTCCGATACTTGAGAATGAAGATATTCTTAAATTTCAAAACCAGTTGGTTTTATCTGCCAAAAACGCACTCCCTGATTTAGTTGCAGACGTTCCTCTAAATAATTTTTCATGCAAATGTCCCTATTATATAGTTTTTAGGAGTAATTTTTGGAGAGCAAACACTGGGCAGCATTATGCAAATAACTTAGATCATAAATTTCATTCACTTAAAAAGATAATCCATTCTTTTTTGGTTTTCAAAACTTCCCTCAGAAATGAATGGGGAAATTTTATGAATTTTCCTTTTTTTTTTCCCCCAGGACTTCTCATTTCTGAATCTAATTCTTTCTTGATTTTCCCCAAATCCAGAATCTTCCTTTTCCCCATTCATATACCCACACTATTTGTTGTTTTTGTTTTTGCGTTTCATTGTGTCTTTTCCTTAGTCTCCTTGTGATTTCTCTGTCCCAGGCATGTCTGATAATGATACACATGCCTAAGAAGACTGCTTCATATTGTTCTTTTAATCATTCTGTTTCTATCAGTTCATTCCTTCAAGTCCATTCTGTGATTAGAACAATCTCACTCTCCTTTGCTAGGATGATTTTCTCACATCTTAGGATTCCCTCTCAGAAGCTTAACAATTAAACTATTTCACTGAAAACTTCCAGGTTTAAATAAAGAAAAAAAAAAAAGAATTTTTACAACCTTGATATTCACCTGGCCAAATGTTATATGAACACCCGAAACATTACATTCTGGTCTGGACACACATCTTAAGATGGACAGTGACAATTAAAATATGTCCATTGAAGAGTGATCAGGAGTTTCAAAGCCATGACATAAGGAATGACTGAAGGATTTTTGAATGTTTTGTTTGGGGAAAAATAAGTCTTGGGTGGGAGTGAGGCTTGGGGCAGTCAGAGATATCAGATTGAGAGAGAGTTTGATTGAGATGGTGACTACCACTATGAACCAAATTGGCTGGCTGTCCCATGAGAATATTGGTAGTTGGGATGAAGGGAAAAGGCAGTACCCTGAGAGGCACCCAGTGGAAAATTGGGTGTTTTTAAGCTTGGTCATTGCTATAGCTTCCAGGTAGATCCCAGAAGCAGAGGTGGTTAATAGTCTCAACAGACTGAAGATAAGCCCACAGCCAAAAATCATGGAACAATTTAAGAAAAACAATTACTGTGAGAGAATAACCACAAACAGAACAACCTAAATCAGAAAAAGACCTATTGATAGGATATGAACAAGAATCTTAATCCTAAGTAAGACATTCCAAATATGAAACAAGAATTGGTGGTTTCAACCAAGGATACTGGCTCTAAAAAATGTAATTGCTAGCCAACTTTGGTTCAGGTCATGATCACACAGTTCATGGGTTCAAGCCCCATGTTCCATCCCTGCTTTGGATTCTGTGTCTCCCTGTCTCTCTGCCCCTCCCCCGCTCACACTTTGTCTCTCTCTCCCACTTAAAAATAAATTAATGTTAAAAAATATAATTGCTGAGGCGCCTGGGTGACTCAGTTGGTTTCTCCCTTTCTCTCTGCCCCTCTCCCACTCACACTCTATTTCTCTCTCAAAAATAAACGAACATTAAAAAAAAATTTTAATGTAATTGCCAAAATAAAGAATTGGTTGAAAAGCTGAATGGGTGCCAAATGGATAGAATGTAAAAACCAACCCATATGTACACATTCGAGTTTGGTGTATATAGCACCATCATAACTTGGTAGGGAAAAGGTGGATTATTCATCTGTAGTCTTTAGAAAACTGACTCACTATATGGAGAAAACTAGGATTAAATGTCTACCTTGTCTACACACAGAAATGAATTTTAGGTAGGTTAAAAGCCAAATATGAAAGACTTAGAGCAGGACACCTGTGTGGCTCAGTTGGTTAAGTATCTGACTCTTGATTTCAACTCAGGTCGTGATCTCATGGTTTGCGGGATTGAGCCCTGCATTGGACTCTGTGCTGACAGCATGGAGCCTGCTTGGGATTCTCTCTCTCCTCCTCTCTCTGCCCCTCCCCCTGCTCATGCTTGTGCACACTCTCTCTCTTTCAAAATAAATAAATAAACTTTACAAAAGAAAGACAAAGCCATTTATCTATTAGAAGAAAATGTATTTTTTATGAAGTTGGAATGGAGAAGAATTTCTTAAGATGTCAAAAAGTAAAAACCATACAGGAAATAACTGATGAAGTTAATGACACCAAAATTAAAGATTTCTGGTACCATAAACAAAGTCAACAGATGGGTGATAGACTGGAGGTGACAGAGCGGTAATAACTTACAAGGAAGTGATACATAAAATATACAGAGAATTCCCACAAATCAGATAAAGAAAAGAAAAGAAATGGATAAAGGAGATTATAGCAGACCCTGCTGATGTCTTGCCCACATCCCTTGGCGTACCTCTGAGCTCACCCGCAGCTGTGGTGAGCCGACGGTTCCCTGCATCACACAAGCTTCCTGCCTCAGCGTGGAAGCTCTCTCGGTCTGAAGGTTCTCTGAGGTACTGTGGGGCACCCTTCATTTAGGTGCAGTGCAAACTGGAAGTTCTGGTGGCTGAATCCCCCCCAGGAACAGCTCTCAATCAATGAGGACCAGGGGGTGGTATATAAATAGCTCAGCTTCCCCATTTCTTGGTGGGACAATTCTGAGGAATGTTCAGCACACTTCCTCAGAGAGTCCGCATCAAGACTGAGCCTGGTTGCCTACGCATAACCTACCTTTTTTGTTTGTTTTTTGGTTTTTGGTTTTTCTCCTTTGTCTCCTTGTTCTTACTCCTTCACTTGTGCTTCTGAATAAATGACCTTCTCTCATGAATGGATATTCTAGGCAGGGAGACATAAAATAAATGTGAAAATGTGCAATCTGTCAGGAGGCTAGATGTGCTAAGAAGAAAAATAAAGCACAGTAAGAAGGAAGAAGCCAAGGTGGGGATGGGACTGTTACTTTAGACGGGTGGACAGGGAAGGTTTCTCGCTGAGGGATATTTGAGCAGAGACTGTAAGGATTGAGGGAGCATATAGCAGGTGCAAAAACCCTGCAAGTGGGAGTGCTCTTGGCCTGTTCCAAGAACAGCAAGGAGGCCAGTGTGGCTGCTGCCCGGTGAGCAGCAAGGAGGAGAGTGAGGGAGATGAGGTCTTCGAGAGAATAGGGAAGGGAAGGCAGACCATGGAGGGCCTTGCAGGCCATGGTAAGGACTCTGGATTTCCTACCCCCTCACCCCCCAAGTGATAAAGGGAACTTCTGCACACAAGTAACATGATTTTACTTTTGTCTTTACAGGCTCCCTCTGGCTTCTGTGCAGCAAAGGGACAAGAGTAGGAGCTGGGAGCCTGTAGGATACATACAGGTAAGAGAAGGTGCTGGGTGGGACTGAGGTGGTGGAGGGTAAAGAGGAGTGATCTGACTCGAGATGTATTTCAAAAGTAATGTTAACAGCCTTCTCTGAGCCCCTCATCAAAACCAGGTCAGATTCCCTTGTTATATTTTCTCACTGAATCGTTGACTTGGCATTCATTCAGTTAGTAATTATATATTCTTTGTGTGATTGGGTGGCGAGATAACATTTGAAACTACTTCTGTCTCAGGGAGAGAGTAGACCACTCAGAAAAAGGAATCTTCTCTTAGATTTTGAGATTGAAAAGTTTAGGCCCTGCCTAGAAGGGCCTGGCAAAGATAATAGGTTTGGAAGAATATAGAATGAGGGTCATCAAGACCTCCTACCTTCAGAATGAGCTAAGGATTGCCCAGGTCAGCAGCTGGTGGCTGAGGAGAAATATGGAAAGGTAGGAAAAAGATCATCCCAAAAGACTGAGTTTGTGCCATTTCTCCTAAGCCAAGGCCTGAAGGAAGGGAGGGAACAGATATACAGATATATCCATATGCTAGGTTTAATTAATGTCTGTGTGCCCAACTGAATGGTGAACTCCATCAGAGCAGGTGTATCAGTAAAGGAACATTTCTGGCTACAAGTAAAAGTAATGTAAAGAGTTCTATGTTTGGTGCTGGACAGTTGCTGATACTGGTTCACTAGTCAGTGATATAAAGGATGGTGTCTCAATTATTTTCTTTTTGTCTGTATGATTTTCCCTCATGGTTGCCATTACTCCAGCTGTCATATCTGTATTCAGTGCAGAAAGAAAGGGAAGGTATGGCTCAAGCTATATCTATCTCCCTTTATTAGGAAGGTCATGGCTTTTCCAGAAGTCCTCCAACATATTTAGCTTTATAGTTTTGTATCTCACTGGCCAGAACTAAGTCATACAACCTTACTGCAGAGGGAAGCTGGGAAAGTGGGGAAAGGAATTGCCATTATTATCAGAGACCCATAATGATTCATCAGCAGTGACTGGATACATTGCTGCCCTGAACAAAAACCGGGGTTCTGTCAGCAAGGAAGAAGGGGCTCACTAAGAGTGTAAGTGAAAGCAGAGATAATGACTGGGTTTATATGCCCAGAACTCAGCACATCTTAAATGGAAATTCAGTTCTAAAGCCAGGATTTAACGTATAAATTTCATACAGTTAAAATTGCCCTTGAACACTTCCTTAGAATTTTGCTATGTTGGAGGCCAACATGCCATCTCTTTAAAAGACTACGCTGTCATTTTTACCCTAACATTGGAACAGATCACTATTTCAGCAGGTGAACTATCTAGTTTATGTTAATGCTTCAACAGTAGGATCTTTAAATAACAGCATCACCCTCAATGCAGCAAGATACACTTATTCTAAGAGGCACAGGGAACCCCTGTCCCTAAGCTCATTAAATAAACTGGTAGGTAGAAATGAACTCACTATTTAAATAGTCATCCACATGCTAGGAAGCAGATGTAGAGGTATGGTTCAGAGCCTGTCCACCAGAGACAGGCTGCCTAGGTTTGAAGGTCTGTTCCATCACTGACTACTTAGTGTCAGACTCTGGACAAATTATTTAACTTCTGTGTGGCTGTTTCCTATCTGTAAAATGGTGATAATAATGGCGCCAACCTTGGGGAGGTTGTGAAAATTAAATGAGTTAATACTGGTAAAGCCTGTGTGTCTGGCCCATTATAAGTGGTGCAGAAGGTTTAGCTATTACTATTGTTGTTACTCCATAGTTGTGTTAACTTCTGTTAAATGTGCATATGATGCCACTCCCAAGTAGAAGGTATTCAATAAATATTTGTTAGGCAGAAAATTACCAACTTCAGGGTCTAGGTTACATCAAGGAGACTTCCCTTAGGCAGAACTCCAAGTGTTGGAAGAAAGTCTTTGAATTACAGCTTAATTGACTGTCGCACGAAAGATGTTGCTTGCAATTTGCCTCAACTGAAGCCAGTTTGCACCGTTTCCTCCCACTGCAGCGAGGTTTATGGGCTGTGAAACTATCTCTCATAATTCATGTAGGTAACATCTACTGGGCCTCCACTGGACCCAGTGGGAAAGTGGAGGAAGCCCGGAATAACTGGACTAGGGCATCACCTGCAGGACTCACTCAGCTGTAGGAAGAGACCAGCAGGAGGTGACTAAATATCCAAATCTGTGTCCATAAGAGAAGAGCAGCTCAAATCCCACCCAGACTGACATTGCTCAAAGCAGGTACATCTGGTGGGGACAACGTGGTCCTGATGCTTCAAAGCCAAGGTGGGCAAATCTATGCAAGCTGTCCTACATTTACCACTCTGGCATGTGTGCAGTTTCATGATGAGCTTGGGCATGGCCCCAGAGCTCCAAACACCTATCAGCAAGTGATCAGAGTTCACACTCAATTACCATCCCAAGTCTGGGCTTAACTATTCTCAGAGTGATGTGGGTGGCAACGCTGGTAGGCATCAAGGTCTCATTTATTTATTCAATCATCCTGATATTGAGGAGATAGAAATATGTGCCTAGCCTAGGCTTTGGGGACACAATAGTGAACAAAAATAGGCATAGTCTCCACACATTAAAAACCAGTTAAACAGGGACACCTGGGTGGCTCCATCAGTTAGGTGTCCAACTCTTGATTTTGGCTCAGGTCATGATCTCACGGTTTGTGGGTTCAAGCCCTATTTGGGATTCTCTCTTTCCCCCTCTCTTTCTGCCCCTCCCCCCCAAAATAAATAAACTTAAAAAAATAAACATGTAAATACAAATTGTAGTGAATGCTACTGAGGGTCCAGGAGGCTAGTAATTAAGTCACTGATCCCCCCGCCCCCCCCCCACATTCACATCCCTCCTTGGTTTAGAAACTAAGAGACACAGAAGTAAAGGAGATAGAGATAAAAATATCATCTTCATTGCTGTTCAAATGAACATGGCTGAGGTATAGCCAGCTCAGCTTGTTAATGTTTCCCTCCTGAATTGGACATATCGCCCTTCTGCCTCAAAACCTCAAGCTGCAGGGCTGAGCCTGACCCATCAAGCCTACCTTGCAAGCATAGAGGAGTTTAGAGAAGCAACCTCTTCTGGTGTGAGGAATAGGGCCAGGCGTGCCCAGTTCCTTCTCTCAAACCCACCAATCGGAGGAGTTGTTGCTCCTCCACTAGGGGTGGGATAAGTGGTGACACATGTTAGTCTAGTAGAAGTCCTTTTACTTGGAAACAGGAGGAGTGCAGAGTAAGCGATCCATGGCCTCCTCCACAAGGGCTATGATAGGCAAGTAAAGGACACAATGAGGGATGCTAGGAGTTATTCAGTTAGGATCTGGATGTTGGAAAGGCTCCTCCGAGTGGGATATTTAAAATAAGCCCCCAAGCAGTTTGGTTCCAGAACCTAAACCATTTACCTTCAAGAATAGATCTTCAGGGCTTACTTTTAAGAAATTGGGATTCCCCCACCCCCCAAGAGTAATGACACAATATTGAACAATTTAAGCATGGGATCAAAGTAACATGATCAGTTTGGCATTTTCAGAAGCTTACTCTGCTGACTGTGAGGACTGGAGACAGACAAGAGGCAGGGTTGCAAGCGTTAGCAAATAAAATTACAAGATTCCCAATTAAATTTGAAATTCAAATTAACAATAGGTAGGCATGCCCCAAATATTGTATGGGATATACTTAATACTAAAAAGTGTTCGTTGTTTATCTGAAATCAGTGCTTATCAGTTGCCCAAGTTTAACTGGGTGTTCAGTGTTATTTGGCAAGCCTGGCAACGGGGAAGACACAGAGAAACCAGGTAGGATCTCATCACAAGAACTGGTGATGATGGAGATGAAAAGATGGGGTGGATCCAACTCCTGTTTTGCAAGAAGACTCTTGGTAATGAATTGATGTAGTGAGTGAGGAAAAGAGTCTTGGGTCAAGGGTGACTCAGACTCTGGGTGAGCCTTTGGATGGATAGAGATTGCAGTATAGTCAATGTCACAGAATGAGAATAATATTAGTTTTTACATTTCAATCTGCCATTGTCTTGTAAAGCTGTGCACCCTATGTAGTCATGTTTATTACAATACTTACCTGTTTATTAACTGACTTCAATATAACCTGGTATTGAACCTGAGACAGAGGGAAAAGGCTTGTGTACTGCAAATAAAAGTAGCATAAACACCTTGTGGTGTTAGCATTGCCATACCTAATGTGACATTGCATGTGGCTGAAAAAATTATTAGAAGCCTCTAGGCTCTTAAGACAATGAAATTAGTCCAGAGGTGAGGGGAACACTGACTGTGTCACTCTGGGAAAGTCCCTTAAGGTCTTCTGGATTGTGTAATGTGATATAAATGTAGCCTCCCCTATACATGGCTGTTATGAGTGTCATGAATTAAAAATATAAAAAATCCTTTAATAATATTCCAACACTTATGTATAAAATATTTGTGTCCACTCCTCCCCAAATTCATGTGATGAGGCCCTAACCCCCAATGTGATGGTGTTTGGAGATGGAGCCTTTGGGAAGTAATTAGGGTTGGATTAGATCACGAGGCTGGGGCCTTCATGATGAAATTGGTGGCCTTATGAGAAGATGAGGAGACCCTCCACCCCATGTGTCTCCACAAGCACACAGAAGAAAGGCCATGAAGGACACAGTGAGAAAGTACCTTGTTGCAAACCAGGAAGAGTCCTTGCCAGAACTGGGCCACACTGGCCCCCTGATCTCAGTTTTCTAGTCTAGAGAAATGTGAGAAATAATTTTCTGTTGTTTAAGCCATCTGGCCCATGGTATTTTGTCATGGCATCCAGAGATGATTAAAATAGGTACTATTATTTTTACAAAAGTAATCAGGTGTAAGCAAACTAAAATTTTAACAGTAAAGTAAAATCTCTTGCTATTTTTAGTCTTCAAGTGAATGTTCTGAATTTATAAGCTAGGCCACCCCTCACATACAGTCTCAAGTCTTGGCGTAAATTACATTTCATGTATTTCCATGTCTTCTCCTTTTCTTTCTCCCAAATGCACACTTTAAAGGTAGCTCAGTCAGTTGAGTGCCTGAGTCTTTTTTTTTTTAATTTTTTAAGTGTTTATTTATTTTTGAGAGAGAGAGAAAGAGAGACAGAGTGTGAGCAGGGGAGGGGCAGAGAGAGAGGGAGACAGAATCTGAAGCAGGCTCCAGGCTCTGAGCTGTCAGCACAGAGCCCAATGTGGGGCTTGAACCCACAAACTGTGTGATCATGACCTGAGCCAAAGTTGGATGCTCAACCAACTGAGCCACCCAGGCACCCAAGTGCCTGACTCTTGATTTCAGCTCATGGGTCATGAGTTCAAACCCCGCATTGGGCTCCATGCTAGGCGTGGAGCCTACTTAAAAAAAGAAAAAGTAGGGGCACCTGGTGGCTCAGTCGATTAAGCATCTAGCTCTTGATTTCAGCTTTGGCCATGATCACACAGTTTGTAAGCTTGAGCCTGGGTCAAGCTCTGTTCTAACAGCATGAAGCCTGCTTGGGATTCTATTTCTCCCTCTCTCTCTGCCCCTTCCCACACTTGTGCTCGCTAAATAAATAAATAAATAAATAAATAAATAAATAAATAAATAATTTTTAAAAATGAAAAAAAAAAAAGTAGTCTTAAAGGAGATGTCACAAAGGTGTGTCAGGAAGGGGAAAGGGAACTTGGTTGCTAGAAACCAGGCTAGCTAAACAGTGCTAGGTGTTCAGGGGCTGTGTGGATTGTGCTGACTACATATATGTGAGCATCAGGGGCATTTCTCTTTTAGCATCAACTGGAAAACTGGAACATCCAGCCCTCCAGTCAGAAATCTGGCTCTGACATCAGTTGTAAAAAGATGCTGAATAAAGTACTAAACCAGTAAGGCTTTCCATTACTTGAAAATAGAGAATTTTTTATATAACTGGGAAGTCCAGGGGTGGATATTACTTCAGGCAGGGCTGCATCCAATAAGTAGAATTATGTCATTAGCCCATTTTGAATCTCTTTCTTTTGTGCAGTGCTATTCTCACTTATTTTTCTGCCTCTGAGTGGGCTCCCTGCAGGTACTAGGAAAGAGGTACTTGGGCTTGAGAGAGCTCCAAGTTCCTATGTCTCAGGGAACTACCCCCAGGCAGAGAAAGGTTCTCTCTTTTCCACCATCCATATGTAAAATCCCATGGAAGGAATCTGATAGCTCTGCTTGGGTCAATAGGTCCTGTTTGACCAATTACCATGACCCAAGTAGCAGGGTACTCTGATGTGCAGCCCCACCAGAACCATATGGAATAGGGAGAGGCAATTCCCCCAAAGAAAAATGGGATCTGTTATAGGAAGAGGAGGGAACGTAGTGGGCAGATCAAACAGCAGATACCCACTATCCACTACGTACCTGTAAGAACATAGTGACATGTGACTTTTATCCACAGGGAAATTTTTATAAAAAATTACTTATGAAGGATGCCTTCTGAAACATTGTTTGTAATGAAGGAAAACAAAACAATTCCAAAGTACACCTATAGAGAAATGGCCAAATAAATGGTTACATTCATACAGTGTAATACTAAATAGAAATTACAAAGGAGGTAGAATTTTATTTACTGACTTAATGTGATTTTGATATATGCTAAGAGGAAGAATAAATTGCAAAATATAAATTTTACAGTATGTAACAGTATATAAAATGTTCAGTTTTGATAAAAAATTAATATTTAGAGAAATAACCCTAGTGGCATATGCCATCCCCCACCAAATTACTATGACTTCCTTGTGGGAACTTATTATTGGATTCTTTTTTTGTGTTATGAACTTTTGAAAGTATGATATTTTACATAAGCATATATTACTTTTATAGTTAAGAAAGATGAAAAAATCAATATGGATGTTTAAAAAGTGACAGCTTTTTTGAGCTATAACCCATGTATCAGAAATGCATCCTTTTAAATATACAATTCAGTAGGGATTTTTTTCGTATATTCAGAGTTGTGCAAACATTACCACTATCTAGTTTATTACCACTATCAGCACATTTTCATCACCCCAAAAAGGAACTCCATAGCCATTTGCAATCACTAGCCAGTCTCCCCTCTTCCACAGCATCTAGAAAACTCTAATTTACTTTCTGTTTTTATAAATTGCCTGTTCTGGGTATTTCCTACAAACGGAATCAGACAACATGTGGTCTCTTGTGTCTGGCTACTTTCACTTATGATAATGTTTTCAATATTCATCCATGTGATAGCATGTATCAGAGTTTCACTCTCTTTTATTGCTGATGAATATTCAATTTTATGGATGTACCACATTTTAAAAAATCTGTTCATGAATTGATGGACATTTGGATTCATTCTATTTTTGACTATTATGAATAACACTGCTATGAATATTCACGAATAGGTTTTTGTGTAGACATGTTTTCAGCTCTCTTGGGTATATACCTAGGAGTGGAATTGCTGTGTCATATGGTAACTCAGTGTTTAACTTTTTGAGGAACTGCTGAAACATCTTCCACAGTGGCTATACCATTTTACATTCCCATCAGCAATGTATAAGGGTCACAGTTTCTACATATCCTTGTCAACACACTTTATTGTTTTTTAATTTTAGCCATTCTAGTAAAATGGCTTTATCCACATTTTACAGAAGAAGACATCCATGTTTTCTTTGGAGAAATGTCCATCCAAATCCTTTGCCTATTTTAATAATTGGATTATTTTTCTCTCTCTTTTTATAAGTTTATTTTTATTTATTTTGAGAGAGAGATAGAGAGGAAGTGGGAGAGGGGCAGAGACAGAGGGAGACAGAATCCTAAGCAGGCTCCACACTATCAGCACAGAGCCCAATGTGGGGCTCAAACTCATGAACTCATGAGATCATGACCCAAGCTGAAGTTCAGAGTTGGACTTACACTTAATCAACTGAGCCATCCAAGCGCCCCATGGCTATTTTCTCTGGAGAGGGGCAGAGGGGAGAGAGAGAGCAAGAGAGAGAGAGAATCTTAAACAGGCTCCCTGCTCAGCATAGAGCCTGACGTAGGGCTGGATCCCATGGCTCTGGGATCATGACCTGAGCTGAAATCAAGAGTTGGATGTTCAACTGACTGAGCCACCCAGGTGCCCCAAGGGTTATTTTCTCTTTATTGTTGAGTTGTAAGAGTTTTTTATGTATTCTGTATGTAGGTGGAATATTGTCTCCTATTTTGTGGATTTTCTCTTCATTTTCTTGATGGTGTACTCTATTTTTCCTTTTGTCACTTTCACTTTTGGTGTCATATCTAAGAAACCACTGTCTAATGCAAGGTTATGAAATTTTACACCTATCTTTTATTCTAAGAGTTTTAGGGAGATGAAATGATATTTCATTATGATTTTGATATACATTTCCTTAATGACTAATGACATTGAGCATCTTTTCATGTATTTGTTGGCAATTTGTATATCTTCTTTAAAGAAAAGTCTATTCAAGTCCTTTCCCCATTTTTAAATTGGTTTGTTTTTCTTTTGTTGTTGGTTTAGAGAACTTCTTTATATATCCTGGATATAAATCCTTGTTGGATATATAATTTGCAAATATTTTCTCCAATTTTGTATGTTGTCTATTCACTTTTTTGATGGTGTCATTTGACAGGCAAAAAGTTTTCATTTTTATGAAGTCTAATTAATTTATTTTTTCTTTTGTTGCTTGTGTTCTTGGTGTCATATCTAAGAAAGCCTTGTCAAATCCAAGATCATTAAGATTTATACCTATGTTTTCTTCTAAGACTCTTATAGTTTTAGTGCTTATATTTAGCTCTTTTATCCATTTTGAGTTAATTTTTGTGTATGATGTGAGGTAAGGCTCCAACTTCATCCTTTCACATGTGGAAATCTAGTTGTCCCAGCGCCATTTGTTGAAGGATAGTAAGCACTTTTTGACACATGGTTTTTGTGGCTGCATACTATTCCATAGAGTATTACTCTTTGGGTACACATTCTTCCCTCACCTAGTGGTATTTTACATATGCATATAATTTAAACCTTTCCCACATCTTTCTTTAAGGAACTTATGCAGCTAACAGCTCTAGAAAAAGCAACACCTAGAGATTACATGATCATTACCTTTGGATATGGCTGATCAGACCACAGGTAGACTACTCAGCCAAAGCTGAGTCCATCAGATTTTTCCTTTGGGAATTTGACATTAGCTACTAAAACTATGTCTGTTATGTTTATGGATATGGGTTTAAGGGTAATATAAACTCTGGAGGTTGAGGTTATTACAATGAAGTCTGTATAGAGAGGACAGAAGAAGCTGGCTATAGAACAGAAAGAAATGCTATAGATACATTTAAAATAGAGACTATGTAAAATGGAGAGGTTTGTGGCGTGGTAACTGGTAACTGTCCGGTTCTCATGAAGCCCATAAGATCTTCTCCTTCCTTTGCTTCCTCTCTTTTTTGAAATTAATTTGAATGGATGTCTGCTTCTTTGCAAACAAACTTTCCCTAAGACAGGCCTTTTATTGATTAGGAATCTTGGTTTCAAGAAACAGAAAACTTAATTTAACTGGAGTAAGCCAAAAAAGGACTCTTGTTGGCACACATACCCAGAAAGTCCAGGGAATAGCTTGATCTAGGAACTCAAAAACATCATCAAGACCTGGTTCTCTTCATCCTTCAGCTCTACTGCCGACAGCGTTCACTTAATTCCCAGCTTCTTAGGAACTCTTGTCTTCAATCATTCAGACTATCAGTAGTCTCAAAAAAAAAAAAAAAAGAAAGAACTTATTCCCTAGCTCCTGTACAAATCTGAGACTCACTCTGATTGTGACCATATTGTATGAGTCATGGCCCATCCCTAAACTAATTCCAAGGGGGATCTGCCACTGGATCTGAGTCATATTTCTACTCCTGGTGCATAGGGAAACCTCATTGGAACCACATTGACTGAAAATGAGGAGGGAGGTTTACATAAAAGAAATTCTGGATTCTGTTATGAAATAAATGGAGAAATGGAGGCTGAGTAGAGAAAAGAAAGAAACAGCAGGGGGCGCCTGGGTGGCGCAGTCGGTTAAGCGTCCGACTTCAGCCAGGTCACGATCTCGCGGTCCGTGAGTTCGAGCCCCGCGTCAGGCTCTGGGCTGATGGCTCAGAGCCTGGAGCCTGTTTCCGATTCTGTGTCTCCCTCTCTCTCTCTGCCCCTCCCCCGTTCATGCTCTGTCTCTCTCTGTCCCAAAAATAAATAAAAACGTTGAAAAAAAAAAATTTAAAAAAAAAAAAAAAAAAAAAAGAAAGAAACAGCAGAAGTTCAACACAGATATTTCGATTAATTCTATTATTTTACTTATGCAAACAGACTTGTACATTAATATTTGTTGATGTCTCTCATTATTTCTTTAGGATATTGTTTCAGTTCTGTTTGTGCATTACAGACCATCCCAAACTTAGTGGCTTAAAATAACAACATGATTTCTCACTATTCTGTGGGTTTATTGGGTTCAGCTGGGGAAATTCCTTGTGATATAGCCAAAGTCATTTATGTGGTTGCATTGAGCTCTTGGGCTGCATCATCAAAGACAATCTCACCTCCTTCATGGTTCTCCATGTGTCTTTCTTTTTTTCAATCCATAGTGAAACCTGAGCTTCTTTGTAGTATGGTGGCTGGCTCACAAGAAGGACAAAGTGGAAACTACCAGATAAGCCTTTTAAGACTCAGGCTTGGATGTCCCAATGCATCACTCTTTTTTTTTTTTTTTTTTCCCTTGCTTGTTAGTTAAAGCAAGTCCTAGGGTCTGCCAAGGATTCAAGGGGAGAGGCATATAAATATATACACCTAGAAATGGAAATACTAAGAGAAAGAGTATGCATATGTTAAGACTCATGATGCAGATTATCAAATTGTCCCCCAGAAAGGCTCCTCCAATGTATAACCACAACCCCCAAGCAGCGTATAAGAACATGCTTTTCACCATGCAAATGCCAACCCTTAGCAGTTTCATAGATTTAAAGACAAGAGTGTGATTGTTGTTTTATTAATGTTGAAGAGTTTCAACTTTTTCGTATACTTATTGGCCATGAAAATATTTTAAATATATATGATATCAAGAATTACAACACAGCATACATACATGTACCACCGTCTAGTGTAGTAAAAAGCGTCTTGCTATAAAATGTTCTGTGGGTCCTTCCTTGTTTCCAATCCCTTCTCTCCCCCCCAAAGTTAACCATTATTCTGAATTTTGTGTTTACATTCTCTTGCCCTTATTTTTTCAGCTCTACTGAAGTATTATTGACAAAGTTGTAAGATATTTATCTTTTAAAAGATATTTAAAACATGATTTGATACATATATGAATTGTGAAAGGATTCCCTCCATCAAGTTAATTAACACACTTATCACTTCACATATTTATCTTTTCTTTTTCTTTTTTAAGTTTATTTATTTATCTTTGAGGGAGAGAGAGAGTGCACGAGGAGGGGAGGGAGAGAAAGAGGGAGAGAGAGAGAGAATCCCAAGTAGGTTCTGCACTGCCAGAGCGGAGGCTGACGTGGGGCTCACACTTACAAACTATGAGATCATGACCTGAGCTGAAACCAAGAGCCAGATGCTTAACTGACTGAGCCACCAAGGCACCCCTATATTTACCTTTTTCTTTTTTTTTTTTTTTAAATTTTTTTTTTTTCCCAATGTTTATTTATTTTTGGGACAGAGAGAGACAGAGCATGAACGGGGGAGGGGCAGAGAGAGAGGGAGACACAGAATCGGAAACAGGCTCCAGGCTCTGAGCCATCAGCCCAGAGCCTGACGCGGGGCTCGAACTCACGGACCGCGAGATGGTGACCTGGCTGAAGTCGGACGCTTAACCGACTGCGCCACCCAGGCGCCCCTCTTTTATTTTTTTTTTTAATTTTTTTTTTTTTATATTTACCTTTTTCTTAATGAGGCTTGCCCTTATTTTATTTTATCTTTTATTTTTTTTTTATTTTTTTTATTTAAAAAAATTTTTTTTTCAACGTTTATTTATTTTTGGGACAGAGAGAGACAGAGCATGAACGGGGGAGGGGCAGAGAGAGAGGGAGACACAGAATCGGAAGCAGGCTCCAGGTTCTGAGCCATCAGCCCAGAGCCCGATGCGGGGCTCGAACTCCCGGACCGCGAGATCGTGACCTGGCTGAAGTCGGACGCTTAACCGACTGCGCCACCCAGGCGCCCCTTATTTTATCTTTTATAACAGCTTTTCTGAGATATAATTCACATACCATGCAATGAATTTATTTAATGTGTGTAATTGAATGGTTTTTAGTACATTCAGAATTGTGCAACCATCACCACAATAAACTTTAGAACATTTTTGTCATCCAAAGAGAAATCCTAGGCTCTTTTCCCCTTACTTTTCCATTCCCTAACTTGCCCTGTCCTCTCCCTAGGCAACTATTGATCCACTTTATGTCTATTTAGATTTGCTTATTTGGGGCATTTCACATAAATGGAGTCATACACCACATGGCCTTCATGACTGGCTTCTTTCACTTAGCGTAATGTTTTCAAGGTTCATCTACATTGTAGTCTGCATTAGTACTTCATTCCTTTTTATTGCTAATAAGATTTCCTTGTATTGATAGACCACATTTTATCCATTTGTCTGTTGAAGGGCATTTAAGTTGTTTCCATTTTTTGACTATTATGAATAATGCTGCTATGAACACTTGCATATGTATGTTTTGCGTGGACTTGTTTTCAATTCTCTTTGGAGTGTTTCAATAACTCGAAGTGGAATTTCTGGGTTATGTGGTAATGCTGTATTTAACCTTGTGAGGAGCTGCCAGGCTGTTTTCCAATGTGACTGAACCATTTCACGTTCCCATCAGAAACCAGAGGGTTTCAATTTCTCCACATCCTTACCAATATTTGGTATTATCTATCTTTTTTATTATAGCCATCTTAAGGGTGTGAAGTGGTATCTTATGGTTTTGATTTACATTTCTCTGATGGCTAGTAATATTGAGCATATTTTCATGTTCTTATTTGGCCTTCTTTTGTGATAGTATAAGCATGTTTATATTTTTAAATAATATATTGATTAACTTTACATATTTTGAAGTTTTTGTTAATGGATTCTTTATGCAAATTTGATTTATATAGGTATATATTAAATTTGATATTTTAGAGGTTCATCCGTGTTGATGCATGTTGCTACAGTTTATTTTTACTTCTGCATAAAATTTCATTATATGTATCTAACACATAAGAAATTATTCATTCTTTTTTATTAAACTTTTATTCTTTTTTATTGTTTACTTTTGAGAGAGAGAGACACACACACAGAGCGCAAGTGGGGGAGGGGCAGAGAGAGAGAGAGAGAGAGAGAGAGAGAGACAGAGGATCCAAAGCAGGCTCCATGCTGACAGCAGAGAGACTGGTGAGGAGACTCAAACTCACAAACCATGAGATCATGACCTGAGCCAAAATCACCCAACTGATCCACCTGAGATGCTCAACCAACTGATCCATCCAGGCACCCCAAGAAGTTATTCATTCTTCTATTGATGCACATTTGGGTTATGTCCCTTTTTTTTTTTTTTTTTTTTTTTTTGCTATTATCCACAGGAAGCTATAAATATTGTTATACACAGATGCAAGAAGTTCTCTAGGCCATATATAGAAGTGGAATTGTTGGATCATAAGGTATACAAAATTTGAACACTACTAAATAATATCAAAGTTCAATATGTTGTACCAATTCATACTCCCCTAACAGTACTTGAGAATTTCGGTTGCTCTATAATCCCTCCAACATTAGATGTTACCAAATGTCATTTTTGCTAGCCGGTAGGAGTGGTGTGGTTTTAATTTACATTCCTCTCATTACTAATGAGACTGAGCATCTAGTCACATGCTTATGGGACATTCATATTTTCTCTTCTCTGAGGTGCCTAAGTCTTCAGTCACTTTTCCATCTAAATTTTTCTTATTGATTTGGAGAAGTTCTTTTTATAGCGTACCTTGTTACTGATACTTTGTCCATTGTATATGTTGGAAACGTTTCCAAATTTTAGACTCTCTTTTTATTCTCTTTCAGTATCTTTTGATAAACGAAAATCCTTGGTTTTAATGTAACTAAGGCAAGCTATAATCATATTACATGATTTTTGTGCCTTTTGGCATCTTATTGAAGAAATCCTTTCCTTACTTCAAGGTCGTAAGTCTCTACTCCTATATTGTCTTTTAAGTGCTTGGCATATGTCTGTTTTTTACATTTAAGTATTTGCTTGACCTAGAATTGATTTTCATGTATAGTATGAAGGAATATGTATAGTGTAGAATAGATAACCAACAGTCCCAGTGCAATAGAAAAGCCCATTCTTTACCCACTGGCCTATTTTGCCGATTCTGCCATGTATCTAGTTTCCATATATGTGCAGATCTATCTCTAGGCTCTCTATTCTGTTCCATTGGACTTTCTGTCTATTCTTCTGTCAATTATATAGTGTTTTAACAACTGTATCTTTATAATATGTATTGACATGTGATCAGGCAAGCCCCCATCTTATTCTCCTTTTGGGGAATATTTTGGCTCTTCTTGACACTTTGCTTTTTCATATAAATTTTTGAATCTAGGTTGTTGAGCAAAAATTAAAGTCTTGTTGCAGTTTTTGTTAAAATTACATTGATTTGGTAGGTTAATTAGGGGAAATTGATAAATTCATAACATCAGATTTTCCAATTCACCTGCATAGTGTAATTCCTCTCTTATTTTTGTCCTTTTAAATATATTTCACAAAAGTTGTATAATTTTCTGTATTATGCTTTGCATATCTCTAGTACAATTATTTCTAGGCACTTAATGGCTTTTTAATGTTACTGTAAATGGTGTCCCTTCAAAATTATTCTTTCTAAATATTGATTATATATAGAAATTCATAGACTGTTATGTATAGATTTTTGTATCCATTGAACTGGTTCACATCTTTAATGAACTCTAATATTTTTGTGTAGGTTCTTTGGGCTTCATGTGTAGATATCATATCGACTATAGATACTAACTGTTTTATTGTAAATCACATCCTAACTTTATTCTTTAATATTTTTTTTGTATTGGCTAGGACATTTAGTATAAGGTTGAAAATAAGAGATGATGGCAGGACTCTGTTGTTTTGTTCCCCTCCTGAACTTAAAAGGAATGTCATCAATATTTCACAATTAAGTATAATGTTTACTGTAGGGTCTTGGTACATAACATTTATTGGTTAAGGAACTTTCTTTGTACTAATAGTCTGTTAAGAATGTTTATCAGAAATGTGGGGCGCCTGGGTGGCGCAGTCGGTTAAGCGTCCGACTTCAGCCAGGTCACGATCTCGCGCTCCGTGAGTTCGAGCCCCGCGTCGGGCTCTGGGCTGATGGCTCAGAGCCTGGAGCCTGTTTCCGATTCTGTGTCTCCCTCTCTCTCTGCCCCTCCCCCGTTCATGCTCTGTCTCTCTCTGTCCCAAAAATAAATAAATGTTGAAAAAAAAAATTTATAAAAAAAAAAAAAAAAGAATGTTTATCAGAAATGTATGTTTAATTCTAGGAAATATTTTTACTATGTCTATTAAAGTGATTGTATGATATTTCTCCTTTAAAATTATCTTTTATGTTTATTTCTTTTTAAGAGATAGAGACAGAGTGCGAGTCGGGGGAGGAGCAGAGACAGAGGGAGACACAGAATCTGGAGCAGACTCCAGGCCCCAGCTATCAGCACAGAGCCCGACGTGGGGCTTAAACCCATGAACCATGAGATCATGACCTGAGCCAAAGTCGGACACTAATTGACTGAGCCACCCAGGTGCCCCTGACATTTCTCCTTTAAACTAAGATTATAGGGGCGCCTGGGTGGCGCAGTCGGTTAAGCGTCCGACTTCAGCCAGGTCACGATCTCGCGGTCCGTGAGTTCGAGCCCCGCGTCAGGTTCTGGGCTGATGGCTCAGAGCCTGGAGCCTGTTTCCGATTCTGTGTCTCCCTCTCTCTCTGCCCCTCCCCCGTTCATGCTCTGTCTCTCTCTGTCCCAAAAATAAAAAAATAAAACATTGAAAAAAAAAAAAATTAAAAAAAAAAAAATAAACTAAGATTATAGTTAATTATATTAATTGATTTTATAATATTAAACTAACCTCTCATTCCTGTGATAAACCTGCTTTAGTCATATGTTACTACCTTCAAAAAAATCTGCTTTCTGTATTTAGTTTGCTACTGTTTTGTTTAGGATTTTTGTATCTGTGTTCACAACTGAAATTGACTTTCAAAATTTTTTTCTCACACTATCTTTGTCAGTTTTTACTATGAAGATTATGTCATCCTCATCAAATTAGTTGAGGTATATTCCTTCTTTCTCTATACTCTGGGATATGTTTCACAGGATTAAAATTTTTGTTACTGGGGGCGCCTGGGTGGCGCAGTCGGTTAAGCGTCCGACTTCAGTCAGGTCACGATCTCACGGTCCGTGAGTTCGAGCCCCGCATCAGGCTCTGGGCTGATGGCTCGGAGCCTGGAGCCTGTTTCTGATTCTGTGTCTCCCTCTCTCTCTGCCCCTCCCCCATTCATGCTCTGTCTCTCTCTGTCCCAAAAAATAAATAAACGTTGAAAAAAAGAAAAAAAAAATTAAAAAAAAAAAATTTTTTTGTTACTGAATGTTTGCTAGAAACCACTGGTAAAACGGCCTAAGTCTGGTTTGTTTTGTGGGATTAAAAATTTTTGCTTAACGTTTGTTTATTTTTGAGAGAGAGAGAGAGGGAGCGCTTGCATGCGTGCATGTGTCCGCAGGGGAGGGGCAGAGAGATCGGGGGACAGAGCATCCAAAGTGGGCTCTGCAGAGAGCCCCCCTTGGGACTCAATGTCACAAACCTTTGAGATCATGGCCTGAGCCAAAGTCCGACGCTTAACTGGCTGAGCCACCCAGGTGCCCCTGTTTTGCGGGATTTTAAAGTTTGGCTTAGTTTATTTCATAGTCTTAGAAATATTCAAGCTCTATATTTTTTCGTGAGCCAGTTTTGTTGTTTTCTATTTTTCTAGGAATTTATACATTTCGTTTAAGTTCTGAAATGTACTGGCACTTTTTTCATAATGTTATCTTATTTTTTACTATATATTTTATTAGAGAGAGAAAGAGAATGAGAGAGAGGCAGAAGCAGAGAGAGAGAGAGAGAGAGAGAGGGAAAATCCCAAGCTTGATCTCACAAATTGTGAGATTGTAACCTGAGCTGAAGTCAAGAGTCAGATGCTCAACTAACTGAGCCACCCAGGTTCCCCTAATATTCTCTTATTTTAATAACAGAAGTATTTGAAATTATTTCTTCATTTTCACTTTTTAGACTTGTCTTTTTTTTTCTTCTTTGATCAATCTAACCCATTTTGATCTTGTTGATTTTTTGATTATATATATTAATGTTTACTTATTTTTAAGAGAGCGCAAGCAGGGGAAGGGCAGAGAGAGAGAGGGACAGAGGATCTGAAGTGGGCTTTGCTCTGACAGTAGTGAGCCCGATGAGGGGCTTGAACTCACAAACTGCGAGATCATGACCTGAGCCAAAGTTGGACGCTCCACCGACTGAGCCACCTAGGTGCCCCGTTTTGATTATATTTTTTATTGTATCTTGACCAATGTGTAGAGTAGTATAACTACTGTGGCAATAAAGATATAGAGTATTTTATCACAAAAGTGTTTTTTCATGCAGTAGCCTGTTCAACCTGAGATTTTGTAGTCAAACCCTCATCCACCTCTAAACCCTGTTTTTACTACTGTTATGTTCTCTTCTCCCTATAGATTTACCTGTTCTGGAATGCTATTTAGTTTAAATCTTACAGTACACAGCCTTTTCAGTTTGGTTTCTTTCACTTAACATATTTTACTCTTAATTTTACTCCATCTTAATTTCTACTGACTTCTGAAGCAGTACCTGTGTTTAGAAGCAGAAATTATTGCAGAAGAAATAACCAAACTATTAGTAACTTGCTGCTTTACCATCCCAAGGACAATTTCTTTAACATTTATGTGTATTTCTATCTAGTTTCTTGATCCACTCTTTTATCAATTTTTTCAATTGCCAAATTAAAATTTCAAATCATAAAAGCAATATGTACTCATGGTGACAATTTATACAGTGTTGAAGGGCTATAAGAAGCTGTCAGTTTCTTGAGTGTTTTTTTAAAAATTTTTTCTAATGCTTTTATTTCTGAGAGAAACAAAGCGTGAGTGGGGGAAGGGCAGAGAGAGAGGGAGACACAGAATCCGACACAGGCTCCAGGCTCTGAGCTGTCAGCACAGAGCCCAGCGCGGGGCTCGAATCCATGAACTGTGAGATCATGACCTGAGCCGAAGTTGGACCCTTAACCGACTGACCCACTCAGGGGCCCCTTGAGTGTTTCTGAGGACATTTTATATGGATATGCATATATTCTTTTCTTCACGTATAGTATCATAATATACAAGCTCCTCTCCTTCTTATTTACTTAGTGCAGAGACTTCCGGCTATTACCAGTACCTGTTTTCTTCCTCTTCCTTCATTAAAAAGCCTCAGACTTTTAGCTTAGTATTTGGCTGCCCAGAATAAAGACTACCTCTCATACCTCCGTTGTAAGAACACCCGATCCTGTGGCTAAATTCTGGCTGATGAGATATAAGCACAAGTACTATGTGGAATTTCTGATATTATCCATTGAAAGATAGGTGGTCAACACTCTTTTCTCCTTTTTCTTTCATCCTGATGCCTAGTATGCAGATGTTGTGTTTGGAGCATTAGCTCCTGTCTTGGACCATGAAGATAAAGGCTACCCCATAAGGATGACAGAGCATGGACCTGGGGAGAATCCTATATCCTTGAGGACTTCATTGAGCAGAGCTGCTACACTACCTTAAATGCCTTTCTCCAGACATTTACATGAGACAGAAATAACCCATCATCAAACAGAGTTAAAGAATCCAAATTTTTTTATAGAATCCAAATTTTTAAGCACTGACATTGTCAAATGTTTCTCATTTTTTTCCATAAAAGTTTGCACCATAGTGTTTGAAAGTGCCAGTTTCCACATATCTTAAGATGTTTTCAAATCTTAAAGGAAGATCTTCATCTTAAGATGAAGAGTAACTATACATAGAGTTGGTTTATTGTGCTAAATTTATCAAGTTAGTACAA
Source organism: Puma concolor (assembly GCF_028749965.1). NCBI lineage: Eukaryota > Metazoa > Chordata > Mammalia > Carnivora > Felidae > Puma > Puma concolor. The sequence goes on along the minus strand of NC_141675.1, from coordinate 25,087,229 downwards.
TGGGAAGACTTTACTCTTGCTGGAACTGGCTGGCACCCCCACGACTCAGAAACAGACTTGTTGGCTGTTAGGTGAACTGTAGCTTGGCTTTTACAAAGAAAATGCCCTTGGACACCATCTGCTAATACCCCTCACTTCCAATTTATAGCTGAAGACATTGTTTCGCACAGAGCTTCATGTTGCCTGACTTAATGAACAGAACACATCTGGACTGCATGGTCTGGGTGAATCATATCCTCTTCAGCCTCAGTTTCTTTGTGTGTAAAAGGAGACAACACTCAAGTCTCACAGAGATGTTATAAATATTAAACAGGCTCTCCTATAATATGTGCCTTATACAATCCCTGGCACAGAAATGCTCAAAAATAGCCCTTCCTTCCCCTCTACTGCCTGCTCACTCAAGACTGTAGCACACTGTCTTCTGTGGGCTTCCAGCCTCAGCTGGGGTATGCTCATAAATGGTCTTAAAGGATGGTTTGCTGAGGCATTTGGCTCTTCAACTTTACTTCTATATATCAGATCAGGTTTCTCTCCTGTAAAACTGCAGCGTTAATTCTTAAGTAAGATCTTAGCAACTGTGATAAACCTGTGACTGGGGACTAGCTTTGGCAATGACGATAAAACAGATTTCCTCAGCAGGTGTTCGAAGCCATGTTTGGCTGAGTTTTTGTGGTTAATCCCTGGTTTCAAAGGAGAAAATGATCTTCGCCTGTCTACTTTGCTTGAGTGGTCTGCTGAGCTCAGCAGAATCATATTAATTATTGAATTAGAGAAGCAGTGGCTTCCTTTAAATCTCCCTGTTCTGAAACTTTATGTTTTAGAGTTTGGGTTTAGATAGTTTCTGAATTGGAATGGAGCTCAGGCTATGTGGAGCCTTACAGGTACAATTAGACTCAATGTATGCTTGTTTTATTATCTCAGTGAGTTGTCCATGTTCTTAACATCAGCTTTTCTTGAACTTTCTTCTTTGGTCATCCACATCTGTATTTTCAAATTAGATGTCCTTTTAGGGTAGGCATCAAATTATTTGTGATTTTTGTCCTCTACAACACCTAAGACAAGTACTTTGTCTGTAACAGATGCCAAATGATTAAGTTAATGAATAAAAAAAAAAATGAATAAGCAGACAAAAGCTTTGCTCCAGTTTTCTTTCTTAGATTAAATATTCAAATATGTCATAAAAGTCATAGAAATTTGTGGCCTTAACAGATCATAATCCCACCATGAGAGAACTTTCTTTAATCTCCATTTTTAAGAAATAAGTGAGTTCTGTATCAATTAAGAATAGGTTCAGCAGAGACTGATAGTCTTTTTTTTTTAATGTTTATTTATTTTTGAAACAGAAAGAGACAGAGCATGAACGGGGGAAGGGCAGAGAGAGAGGGAGATACAGAATTGGAAGCAGGCTCCAGGCTCTGAGCCATCAGCCCAGAGCCCGACGCAGGGCTTGAACTCACAGACTGCGAGATCGTGACCTGAGCTGAAGTTGGATGCTTAACCGACTGAGCCACCCAGGCGCCCCATAGAGAGTCTTGAATAAGAGTGGCTTGAATAGATGTGTACTTTAGTGTAATCTCCTCTCACATAGTAGAAGCCCAGAGGTATCCATCCAGAAGTAATATGGCCCCTCATGATGACAGGCAATCAAGTTTCATTCACTTTGTGGCATTGCTGTCCTCAGTATGTGTCTTCTACCTTCATGGTCCAAGGTGACTACTCAAACTCCTGCCATCCTATTAGCAATTCCACCTGAGAGAAGAAATAATACACCCTCTTCTTTAAAGATACTTCCTGGAAGGTGCTTCTATCATTTCTGTTTATACTTCATCAGCGAAAACTCAGTCACATAAGGGTCTGGGAAATGTAGTCTTTATTTTGGGCAGCTGTGTGTCTGGCTACATTCTGGAGTTCTATTGCTAAGTGAAGAAGGTGTGAACAGATATTGTGGGACAAACAGGGTCTTAGCCATAGTTTCCCTTTGCTATTTGGATAAAGTATGAACTCATTGTTATGGCCAACAAATCCCTGACTGATGGAGTCACTGCTTGGTCTCTGGCCTCATCTTTTATTTGTACTTATTTCTACTGCTTAGCTGTTTTCTCCCTCTCATTTTCTGTGAAGGATCGGGCTCCAGTCCCCCTCAGCACCTTTGCACATGCTCTTATTGCTGGGATTTAGGAATCCTAGAATAGGTTTTCTCTGTCCCCATGACAATTTCTTATCATATCTTGTACTTCCCCTTTATAGGACCTACCACAATTGCAATTGTAAATTATTCATGCAATTATTTGTTTTCTATCTATCTTTCCCACTGTTCTATAAGTCATGTGAGTACAGGGACTGTTTTTTGGTTCATGACTGTATTTCTAGAACCTCACAAAGCATTGGGCACAGATTGGGCACTTAATAAGTCTTTGCTAAATGAACGAATGAACTTTCTAATGGAACTTTCTTATTTTACAGGTGACCTAGTAGTTTAACCAGAGTATTCAAGGAATCTGGATTCTAGGTTTTTAAATCAGTTAAAATTAAGGTTTTTAACTGAAGTTGAAAATATTTCTGAGATGTTATTAAATAACAGAAATTTAACCAAGTGAAATTTGAAGACCTAATTGACTTTATTTAATGATTCATGAATCGGGCAGCATCCCATCTAGCAAGTAGAAAGGAGTTCCAAAGAACTGTACAGAATGGAAGGTTTTTAAAAGCAGAGAAGGGGTGGGATAAAGTCATCAACAAAAATAGAATTATTTCAGTCAAAGTCACCTTCCTTTGGGGGACAAAAGGGCCCTATTAGGTAGATTACTGGAAGGTGCTGACAAGGAAATTCTAGACTTAAGATTGTGTTCCTAAGGAAGATTGAAACTCCAGTTAAGTTAGGTATTAAGCCCTGGTTTAGTGGCATGACCTAGCACAAGTGACTCCATTTGGGGCCTGTGATTTTCTTTTTAATAATGTTCTGGACTAATTTCTTGCATTGATAAGGACATTGCACCTAACAATATTTATTTATTCTTCCTTTGATGGTCAGGATCTTTACATGTATAAGGGTCAACATTATAACCATTGATCAACACTGACCAAAACTAGAGATGCAGAATGAGAAAGAAATTGCTGGAATCTGCCCTGACTCTGGGATACAGCTTGGACACTTGCTTTAAACAAAGGTGCTCAACATTAGCCTGTTTTCTTATCAATCACCTCTTTCTCCCAGAGTAGGGTGCCAAAAATTTCTAGTGATTGTGTTTTCCAGTTGATGGAGGATTTATTTTATGCAGGAACTGTTACCCTTGTTTTGAAAGAAAAAAAAAAAGCTTTTAAAAGTGTCAGTCATATGTTGGGGCTGTGAGTGACAGTCATGTCTGAGTTCAACAATTCTTTTTTTAAAACAGTAGAGGAAAATGGCATTTCTTGTCATCCTCATCTTTAAATAGCAGCTGCTAGAATCAACAGGAAGAAGGGAGGCCAGGAGAAGGATGGTGATCTTTGGAATACCCTGAATTCTGGTGATGGCCCAGAAGCTTAACAAATATCATGGTTTAGAAGTTTAAATTGCTTTGAAAGCTGTGAGTCTCAGTTTTTCTGGGATAAAAGACTTCGATGGATTGAGGAAACAAAATCTTTACATTTCTCACAGGTTCCTCGAATTACAATATTCTTTTTGACATTTGCTTAAGGTTTTAATTTAATAAGACATGTCTGTCATCTTTAAAGAGTTTAGTATTTTTAATCTTTTTCTTTAATTCCCTGTAACTAAAAATGGACACTCCCCCCCAACCCTAAGCATTTAAAATTTAAAGTAACGTTTCACTGTTATATATTTTCCCCAAGGTCAGAGTCTCCTTTGCTTCCCCCAGTACCTCACTGCCTCTGTCAATGTTGGCATCTCTCACCTTTGAAATACTAGAGAATTAGCAAATCACACAGCTAAAAGTAGGAGATGAAAGGATGTAGAAGTAAAATGTATGATGGTGACAAACTTTAATTTGAACAAAAGCCAGTTCTATTCCCAAGCTGTTCCCAAAATAAATTATCATCTAGAGAAATTTAGTCGTCAGAGTCTAAACACCAACCAGGAGTAAAGGCTAAAATTTTATCCATTTAAAAATGTTACTTCACAGTGTATATCAGCAATTAACACTTCAGATGGGGTTGGTGTAGTTTAAAATAGGCACCTATCTCTTCTAGTTAAGAGAGTACTTGTCGACCTCATCTTAGTAGGGAGGTTTGAAATGATAGGGACAACTAAGCTTTCAGGCAAGGTAACTGTCAGTCAATGAATGTTCTAGCTACTTAATATTCAGTACGATATGATCAGGTAGAAAGGCAATCAATCAAATAGGGTGTCAGCTGGGGGTAGAAGAGAAAGGTGGAGAGAAGAAGTTCCCAGGGCAATGACAGGATGCAGGTAGTGTCATGGCCACAGTGTTTCTGCCCAATGGGGAAATCTATTTTAGTCTTGGATGCCAAAGAGAAAGTGACACTTCCAGTCACATAGATGTTAAACAGTACCTCCCTTTGACCTGGCTGGGTGGCAGATACCACCCAAATGTAGGTGGAATAGAAAAGAGTCTTGCACAGCTCAGAATAGAAGAGTCTTGCACAGTACTGCCATTCCTGGGAGAGTAGGTAACGTAGGGAGCCAGCATTTCTGGTAGGCAGAGCTTATCAAGGGAATCAAAACCTTCTTAACAATACTATGATGAAAGCACAATTCTGTTTCACAAATAGAAATAAGGAAGCAATCAGGGCCAATTCTGAGAGGATGGGTGGGAACAGAGCATGGGGCTCACAATAGAAAACCAGTGCACCATGGAAATTAAACACGGGGGATGCTGTGAGTGCCACTCAAAGTACAGATTGGTGGTGGTCTACGGACTATTGGTTACCGGTCTGCAACACAAGAAACAGAGATTTAGAGAAAGCATTCAGAAAAGATTATAGGAATTTGATATTGCTGCAACAACCAAATGTGGTCCTGGATTCTTGTCATTCATCTTGTACCAGAGTTATCGGTTTGTTTTGGTTGGAGGCAATAAGAAAACATGAGAGGTATACACCTGAGATGATTCAAGCCATGCAGAAAGCCATGGGATTCTTGGCTAAATGTGTGGGTATATAAGAGTGAGACTAAGGACAGGTATGAGCCCAAGGGAGCAGAAGCAGGGTAAAAGAAACAGTGTACTTTTCTACTTGAACGAGGTATAGACCTGTTTGAGTGTTGTCAAATTCACACGTAAGTCATGTGTGGTGTAATAGTTTAAAGATTGTTTTGTCAATTTTAACCCAAAAGCATAGAAAATCTACAATCCCATTGTTCACCATAAGATAATTTAAATTTACTACTTTTATGGTTAAATGGCTAGAACTGGCTACAAAAGAATTATGATGGGACCATAATTTTTTTAGTATAATAGTGATTCTCAATATTAATCCCACCTACATACATGCTTACGATGAAGCATGTGTTCAATTTTTGTAATTCTTTTCCTTTATCCCTGGATATATTTGTCAGACAGCTATCTGAACCACGTGGTCCCACTGGAATGTTTCAGAAAAAATGCTGTTACTTGGAATGGTCACAAATGGATGCTTTAAACCCTTCTGGAATATTTCTTTACCTAGTGAGACTGAGTTCTAGTGAGGTATGCCACAGATAAATCTTCCCAGTCCTCTGCACTTGAAAGGCTTACATTTCTTCCTCAATAAATTACAGTTTATAAAAAACAACCACCTACATTATCAAAATTTATGGCTTTGTTCCTGGATTCCTATAACTTATCTTGTAATAGCACTATGTTTGAGTTGAAGGCAACAAGAAAAACATGAAGATATACATCTAGATTACTCATGCCATACAAAAAGCTGTACATCTATTGAAGGAAGCCGTTGCCTGAATGGATGAGTATTTAGGAGTTAAACTAGGGACAGGCATGACAAAGCCCAAGAGAGAGCAGAGGCTGGGTGGAAAAAACACAGTTAAAGTCAGAAGAAGTGTATTTGATTCTTGTGCCTACCTTTCAACCAGCTGTGTAATCTCTGGCAAATAACCTAGCTTTTCTATGCCTTAATGTTCTCATCTATGAAATGGAAAAAACTTGCCTGGGCTCTTGTGCAATCTAAATGAGAGACTGTATGTGAGTTGACACTGTGACTGCAGGTGATGTGAGAGTTAGGAATTAGGGGATAAACAATGGCTTAGAACAGGACAGACATTTTCTGCAAAGGGCCAGATATTTGGCCTAATGATGAGATGAATGTCCTAATAAAAGTTTATTTATAAAACTAGACAGCAGGCTGGATTTGGTCCAACTTACAAAGTTTGTCAGCTTCTGAAACTAGAAGCCTAGATACCTGAATTCTGGTCTCGACTATCTTTTTAGCTGGCCAGGTGACCTTGTGGAGTTATTTCTAGTTCCTGAACCTCTGTTTCCCCACCACCATTGGACTGTCCTAGGTGTTTTCAATGCTGTGACATGGGGAAAAGTGAGGCAGAAGACAAAGAACCTTGTAAAAGTGAAAGGATTTGAATGAACATTTTGATTAAAAATGAAAATTATTGTTGGGGCTCCTGGGTGGCTCAGTTGGTTAAGCGTCTGACTTTGGCTCAGGTCATGATCTCACAGTTTGCCAGTTGAAGCCCCGCATTGGGCTTTGTGCTGACAGCTCAGAGCCTGGAGCCTGCTTTGGTTTCTGTGTCTCCCTCTTTCTCTCTGCCCTTCCCCCACTCACACTCTGTCTCTCTTTCTCAAAAATAAATAAACATTAAAAAAAATTTAAAAATATATAGAAATACAGAAGATAAGATGAAAAATTAACTGAAATGTAAGTACAGTGTGAATATGGGTAGGAAGAAGCTTAAAAAAATCAGCAAAGACTTCTTTATACCCTAATAGATCAAACAGTAATGACCTCAACCTCCCTGCTGTCAGGAAATCCCTCTTAGCCCAAGACCAGATGTTGGTCTGGATATCAGGGACTTGACTTCCTTTGTCCCCCAGCCACATGAGCAGAGCTTAGGGCCTAAGTGAGAGAGAACCAATAGCAAATGCCTCAGTGTCCCACACATAAACCCTCCCTCCCTTTGCCTGCATGGGGGGCAGGCCAGAAGTGCTGGGAGTTAACTTTCACAGGAGCTGCCCTGAACCAATCAATGGGAGATGGGATTTGGTGGATAAATACCTCTGCTCCTTCTTTTCTGAGCCAATTCTGAGATGTTTTCTATACTATTCCCCAGATATTCACACAGGTTTGAGCCCCAGATTCCTGTAGCAGTAAACTCACTAGCACACACTTTACTGGCTTCCTTCTCTTGCCTATCTTACTTCCCCTCTCCCTTACCAGTGCTTCCTGGGATGACCTCTCCAATAACCTACTAGTAACCAGGTCTTGTCTTAGGATCTGCTTCTTGGGAAACTCAAAAGAAGACTAAGCCACACAGATAGATATACAGCCATTAGGAGATAGCCAAAGACTTAAAGAGTTGTCTTCATAGGCAGGAGCGAAAGAAAGATTCCTTCTGTCTGACCACCATGGAGCACAGGGTCTTCTAGAAGAAAATTAGAACTTGCTCACAAGTCAAGGAAAATTTTAGTTGTGCAATAGGTGCTGAGTTCCTTCTCTGTGTAAGAAAGCTAGTCCTCTGTGGCCACAGAGATGAGAAGAACACAGTCCTGTCTGGCTAGGAACTTACAATTTGGTTCTTTCAGGACAGCAAAAAGACTTTTCAGCTAATAGACCTCTTTTTCAGTTCAAGTAAAAAAAAGGGCTTTTCTGTGAATCTTCACACTTGTTTATGGTTCAATATATGGTCCTATAGAATGTCTCTGTTTCTGAAGCTCTTCTGGCTTTAGCTTGTTTCTGGACTTTTGCCTGTGCTTTTCTTTCTGCCCAGAATACTCATACCCATTCATTTTGCCTGGTTCCTCACTCAGCACTCCACATCATTTTCTATGGGAAACCTTCCTTGACTTCTCTAGATCAATGTGAGTATCTGCTTTTACCATGTTCCTACAGTGCCTTGTTCTTCTACTGTCATTGCACTATCAAATTGTATTTGATTATAAGAGGTCACAGTCACAACTTATTTATATCTTTATCTCTAGTGCTTAGCACAGGGACTGGTGTGCTTAATAAATATTTGTTGAAAAAATGAACAACATGCTTAATTGGTGGAGGATCCTAGGGCTCCACAATAGTTTATAGAGCAATTTTTAAGGAGGATAAGTTGATACAGAGGTATCAGAAGACCACTCATAAATGTCCATATTCTTTTTACTCCTCACCTACACATATTCAAAGGCTCTAGGCCAAAGTTTTTAAGTACTAGAATAGTAAGCCTCCACTGGAGTGATAGGCTAGCCTTCATATATCCAACAGGAAATGTTATCTGTCCATCCGTCTATCTACTCATCCATTCATCCATTCATCCATCCATCCATCTGTCCAGTCAGCCAGCCAGCCAGCCAGCCAGCCAGCCATTCCCTCTATCTACCTATTTATCAAAAAATTATTGAATTCCTGTTCTCTCTTTAGGTATTATGTTAACCACTGAGAACATGAAGATATCAGATCCCTGCACTTTACACATTAAAAGTCAGCCCAATTGAACAAATAATTAAAAGCTATTGCAATAAATGGATCAATAGAGATATTATGAATAACTTGGAATACATAGGGCAGGAGCTGCTGCACTATTATGGTTGCATTTTCCCCCATTCTCCCAACAATGTATAATTTGTTCACAAATGTGGCTCCAGGAGTCAGAGTTACCTCTTATCCGTGGCTAAATGCTTGGCTGTGATGTCACCTGCTTCCCACATATATTTATATATTCTTCCTCACTTCTTCTTATCTTTATTAGGAGAATATTCTTTGGAGCCTGGAATCTGATGTATAACTAAAGGTTCACACAGGGTGGATGGAGTAGTGGGGATTTATCTTGCCATCCAACGCAAGGAGGATATAGTGATGCTTCCACTGACCCTATCAGAATTATCTATCTATCTATCTATCTATCTATCTATCTATCTATCTATCTACTTATTTAGAGAGAGCATGGGGGAGGGGCCAAGGGAGAGGGAGAGAGAGAATCTTAAGAAGGCTCTTTGCCAACACAGGGCTTGATCCCATAACCATGACATCATGACCTAAGGTGAAATCAAGAGTTGGTTGCTCAACCAGCTGAGTCACCCAGGAGCCCCCCTGCCCATTAGAATTATTTAGCTTCTTTCCTTGACTTTCAGCTACCTACCAATTTCTATTAAGTCTCTTCTTGTTGGGCCCATAGAATATACATTAATAGCAATACATGCATTTGCATAGTGTTTTATACCTTTTTAGGAACTTCATGGAATTTAGGATTGAAAAAACATTAAATGTCATCATTTATTTTTTTTTTTTTCAAAGTTTCATTTATTGAAGTAATCTCTACACCCAATGTGAGGCTTGAACTCACAACCCTGAGGTCAAGAATCACATGCTCTTCTGACTGAGCCAGCCAGGTGCCCCTAAGTGTCGTCATTTAGTTCAGTCACCCATGTGATGTTCAAATCCTTTTTATAGCATATGCTGAAGTCTACCCATTGGCTTCCAGGATAGCCTCCTCTGCCTCCTTGATCTGGAGCCACTCTTTACTGCAAGGCAAACCAGGCTCTTTGGAAAGTAAATGCCTACTTACCACATGCCTAGAGTCTCCTGGTTCTCAGATTTAGTTCTCAAATTCTCTGATCCCATCTGTTCCATACCTTTCTTTTTGCTTTATTCTCCCAATACCCTCGCCTATCTCTTGATACACCCTGACCCCATCCTTCCAGGACAACCCATCATTCAGACTCTCTGCCTTATTCCTGGGTAGGGGGCCACAGTAGTCCTTGGGTAGAACCCCTCTGTTATAGTTACTTCGGTTGATATAACAAATTATCCCAAAGTATAGCAGCAGAAAAACACCATTATATGTTCATAGATTCTCTGGGTCAGGAATTAAGACAGGGTGTAGCAGAATTGGCTGACCCCCTCCTTCACAATGTCTGAGGCCTCAGCTGAGGTGTCAAAGGATGAGAAATATAATCTTCTCAAGTTTCATGCACTCACATGTGTAGCAGTTATTGCTGTCTGGGAAGCAGTTGATGCTGTCTGTTGATGATATTGGCTGGGAAGACTTAAGTATCTAGGAGGACTTAAACAATAGCTAGAACATCTACTGTATGTAGCGTTTCTGTGTGGCTGCTTAGCCTCCTCACAGCTTGGTGACTGGAATCCAAGGAGGAGAACAATGAGAGAGAGGGAGCCAAGCAGAAGATGTATAATTTTTATGACCTATCCCCAGAAGCCACATAGGATTATTTTCTCTGATGGTCAAGATAGTCACAAAGATCTTCTTACATTCAAGGAGCAAGAATATAGGCATTCATCCCTGTTGTAGGAATGGTAACATCACATCTAAGAACATATGGGATGGAATATATATTAGTATGACTGTCTTTGAGAAATATAATCTGCCATATCTCCCTAGTTCCCAATGGCTATTTTTCTATGCCCTGCCCCAAGGAAAGCTGCATGACATGGACAACATCATGGACACAGTTCTGGAGTAGCCAATATTCCTTTGTCATAAATAAAAATCTATTACCAAAAACATCCAAGGAAGATAGAACCCTAAGCTCATCTTGGCCTACCAGTACAACTAGATAACACCCACATCAGTATAAATAACCCAGAAAATGACCCAAAGACTGGCAGAACAGACTCTCCACAGCTAAATATAGAGAAGAGGGAACATTGAAGAGGGAAGGAATAGTAGAGATGCCATCAGGAGCTAACTAGATCTATGGGAGTGTTCATAGGAGGGAGGGATGTCATGGGCATGGAGAGGGGAGAGAAACAGACCCTCTTACCAGGAACACCAGGCATGGGGAGTTTGCACAACAAGATGAATCCGTGTAACATTTGGCTTTGAAAACCAGGGAGACATAATTTCACTAACTCTTAGAGTCAGTAGGGCTTAACACTTGGAACTTTAAAAATTGGTGAGATTGGCTCTGGGGGGGCAGCCAGGAGGGCAAGAGGGAACTGAGTCCCTGCCCTTAGAGAGACAGCACAACAAACAGCTCTGCGGAGATACAACATAGAAGCAGCAGTTTGACAAACACCTGGGATAAATGGGAGGGAGATTTGTTTCCTAATCTCAGAGTACATGCTGGAGGTTCAGGGATCATTGGGAGATTTCTCTAAGAACAAAAGAGCTGACAGATGCCATTTCCCTTCCCTGTCCCCCAGCCTGGACACACAGACACCAGAGGGAACCAGTGCAGTGCCAAAAGTTACTACCTAACTTCTTACTGTGTGCCCTGCCCCCACATTCTCCTGCAGACATGCCTCCTCCAACCCAGCTTCAGGTTCCCTCTTATAGTCGACCCACCTTGCTAACCTTGCTAACCTTGCTAACACCACATACCCTGCCTGCATGGTCTCCTGAAGATATGTCCCCTCCAATATACCTTTGGCTTGAGGCCATCCAAAGTGGTGCCACAAGCGTGGCAGAGTGTAAGCAGCCTTGACAGAGACCAGCATCACTCCTAAGTGACTCCTTCCCTAGGAAGAGGGGGAGATAACCACACACATCAGTTGGACTACAGCCCCAGCAGTGGGCTGGGGGCAGATATCTGGTCTGATTGAAGGCCTCACCCACCAATGTAAGCTTCTCAGGGGATAACACAGGGAAAGTGCCCTGCAGTTTGGTGCTACTGCATCTCTGGAAAACACCTAGTCTGACTCAATTCAAGCTCAAGGAAGCCCCAGACTTGTCCATTAATACTACAGAGACCAAACACTTCCCACAACAGGCAATAGAGCCACTGCAGATGACTAGACTGAAAGCAAAAGTGGCTCAGCCACAGCAGTAGGGTGCATGCAACACAGGTGACACCTCTGAAGCACCAGGTTCTGGTGAACAGGGGACATTTTATTGAAGGGCACTACAGAATCTCTTATTCATAAAGTCACTACTTTCAAGAGCAGGAGATATAGCTGAATTTCCTAACACAGAGAAACAGAGACAGAGAGTAAGACAAAATGAGGAGATAGAGGGATATGTCTTAAATGAAAGAACAGGACAAAATCAGAGCAAGAGAACTAAACAAAATGAAGATAAGTAATGTGCCTGATAGAAAAATTAAAAGTAATGATCATAAAGATACTCACTGGACTTGAGTGGAGGACCTCAGTGATATCCTTAACAAAGAGATACAAAACATAAAAAGAACCAATCAGAGATGAAGAACTCAATAACTGAAATTAAAATACACTAGATGGAATAAATAGTAGACTAGTGGAAGCAGAAGAATGGATCAGTGACTTGAAGGACAGAGTAATGGGAACAGGAGAGAGAAATGATAGTAATAATAGTGATAATATAATATAATATAATGTAATAATAATAATAATAAATAAAAAGAGACTTAGGGAACTAACTCAGTGACACCATCAAGTGTAATAACATTTGCATTGTAGGGATCCCAGAAGGAGAAGAGAGAGAAAGGGGCAGAAAATATATTTGAAAAAATAATAGCTAAAAACATCCCTAATCTGGGAAAGGAAACAGAAATCCAGACCCAAGAGACACAGAGATCCGCCCCTCAAATCAACCCAAAGAAGTCCACACCAAGGCACATAGAAATTGAAATGACAAAGAGTAGTGATAGAGAATTTTAAAAACAGCAAGAGAAAAAGAAAACAGTTACATACAGAAGAAAACCCATAAGGCTATCAGCTAATTGTTCAGCAGAAACTTTGCAGGCCAGAAGGAAGTGGCATGATATATTCAAAGTGCTGAAAGGAAAAAAAAAAAAAAAAAAACCTGCAGCCAAGAATACTCTATCCAGCAAGGTTATCATTCAGAACAGAAGAGATAAAGAATTTCCTAGACAAACAAAAGTTAAAGGAATTCATGACCACTAAACCAGCCCTATAAGAAATGATAAAGCAGGGGGGAGGTGGCTCAGTCAGTTAAATGTCCAACTTTGGCTCAGGTTGTGATCTCACAGTTCATGAGTTCAAGCCCTACATCAGGCTCTAGAACCTGCTTCAGATTCTGTGTCTCCTTCCCTTTCTGCCCCTCTCCTGCTCATGCGCTGTCTCTCTCTCTCTCTCTCTCTCTCTCTCTCTCTCTCTCTCTTTCAAAATAAACATTTAAAAAAATTTTTTTAAAGTGATAAAGGGGACTCTGAGTAGAAAGGAAAGACCATAAGCAGCAGTAAGAAAAGTCTGAAGCACAAAAGCAGTAAAAGTAAGTATATCTGCAAAAAATCAGTCAAGAAATTCACAAAATAAAGATTGTAGCATATAACACAATATACCTAAAATGTTGGGGGGGGGGGGTGGGGAGTAAAGAATTGATTCAAACTTAAGTGGCCATCAACTTAATATAGACTGCTATATGCATAAGATGTTATGTTTAAACCTAATGGTAACCACAAACCAAAAAACAAGTAATAGATACACAAAAAATAAAGAGAAAGGAATCCAAATATACCACTAAAGAAAGCCAACAAACCATGAGAAAAGAGAGCAAGAGAAGAAAGGAACAGAGTAGAATTACAAAAACAACCATAAAACAGAATAACAAAATGGCAATAAGTACATACCTATCAATAATTACTTTGAATGTAAATGGACTAAATACTCCAATAAAAAGACATAGATAGAATGGATAAAAAAGCAAGACCCATCTATATATATGCTGCCAACAAGAGACCCATTTCAGACCTAAAGACACATGGAGATTGTAAGAGAAGGGATGGAAAAGCATTTAGCATGCAAATGGAAGTGAAAAGAAAACCAGGGTAGCTTCGCAAAGAATACAAAAATACTAATTTAAAAAGATATATTCATCCCTATGTTTATTGCAGCATTATTTACAATAGGCCAAATTATGGAAGCAGCCCAAATGTCCATCAATAGATGAATAAAGAAGATGTGGTATGTATACAAAATGGAATACTACTAAGCCATAAAAAAGAATGAGACCTTGCCATTTGCAACAACATGGATGGAGCTAGAGAGTATAATGCTAAATGAAATAAATCAGAGAAAGACAAATACCATACGATTTCACTCATGTGTGGAATTTAAGAAAACAAATGAACAGAGGAAAAAAAAAGACAAACAAAAAGAGACTCTTAACTATAGAGAACAAACTGATGGTTACTAGAGGGGATGTGGGTGCAAGGATGGGTGAAATACGTGATGGAGATTAGAAGTGCCCTTGTAATGAGAACTGAGTGGTGTGTGGAATTATTTAATCACTATATTATACACCTGAAACTAACATAACACTGTATGTTTTGGGTTTTTTTTGTTTGTTTGTTTTTTAATGTTGTTTTTTTTTTCAATATATGAAATTTATTGTCAAATTGGTTTCCATACAACACCCAGTGCTCATCCCAAAAGGTGCCCTCCTCAATACCCATCACCCACCCTCCCCTCCCTCTCACCCCCCATCAGCCCTCAGTTTGTTCTCAGTTTTTAAGAGTCTCTTATGCTTTGGCTCTCTCCCACTCTAACCTCTTTTTTTTTTTTTTTCCTTCCCTTCCCCCATGGGTTTCTGTTAAGTTTCTCAGGATCCACATAAGAGTGAAAACATATGGTGTCTGTCTTTCTCTGTATGGCTTATTTCACTTAGCATCACACTCTCCAGTTCCATCCACGTTGCTACAAAGGGCCATATTTCATTCTTTCTCATTGCCATGTAGTACTCCATTGTGTATATAAATCACAATTTCTTTATCCATTCATCAGTTGATGGACATTTTAGGCTTTTTCCATAATTTGGCTATTGTTGAGAGTGCTGCTATAAACATTGGGGTACAAGTGCCCCTATGCATCAGTACTCCTGTATCCCTTGGGTAAATCCAGTGCTACTGCTGGATCATAGGGTAGGTATATTTTTAATTTTTTGAGGAACCTCCACACTGTTCTCCAGATTGGCTGCACCAATTTGCATTCCCACCAACAGTGCAAGAGGGCTCTCGTTTCTCCACATCCTCTCCAGCATCTATCGTCTCCTGATTTGTTCATTTTGGCCACTCTGACTGGCGTGAGGTCATATCTGAGTGTGGTTTTGATTTGTATTTCCCTGATGAGGAGCGACGTTGAACATCTTTTCATGTGCCTGTTGGCCATCCGGATGTCTTCTTTAGAGAAGTGTCTTTTCATGTTTTCTGCCCATTTCTTCACTGGGTTATTTGTTTTTCAGGTGTGGAGTTTGGTGAGCTCTTTATAGATTTTGGATACCAGCCCTTTGTCCGATATGTCATTTGCAAATATCTTTTCCCATTCCGTTGGTTGCCTTTGAGTTTTGTTGGTTGTTTCCTTTGCTGTGCAGAAGCTTTTTATCTTCATAAGTTCCCAGTAGTTCATTTTTGCTTTTAATTCCCTTGCCTTTGGGGATGTGTCAAGTAAGAAATTGCTATGACTGAGGTCAGAGAGGTCTTTTCCTGCTTTCTCCTCTAGGGTTTTGATGTTTTCCTGTCTCACATTCAGGTCCTTTATCCATTTTGAGTTTATTTTTGTGAATGGTGTGAGAAAGTGGTCTAGTTTCAATCTTCTGCATGTTGCTGTCCAGTTCTCCCAGCACCATTTGCTAAAGAGGCTGTCTTTTTTCCATTGGATGTTCTTTCCTGCTTTGTCAAAGATGAGTTGGCCATACGTTTGTGGGTCTAGTTCTGGGGTTTCTATTCTATTGCATTGGTCTATGACATACCACTGTATGTTAACTACACTGGGATTTTTTAAAAAAAAATCTATTTCCCTGGCATTCTTCTCAAATGAGTGAATACATACCTCAGATGTGGTTCCTCCATTTCAGATTAGGAAAGGATGAACATACCTTTTGATCTAGATCTAGACTCCTTTTAATCAGCCCAAGTCTTCTTTGGCTTTTTTTTTTTTTTTTTTTTTTTTTGGTAGTCACATGGTACTCTTGACTCATATCCAGCGTGTAGTCAACTAAAACTCCCAAATAATTTCATATGTGTGGCTACTAATCCCTTGTCCTCATTGTGTACTTGAACTGGAATTATTTTTAGGCCAGAGTTCAAAAATTATCATTTTCTCTGTTAAATTTCATCACATTAAATTTATCCCATCATTCCAGCCTGTTAAATGTTTTGGGATATTGAACATTATCTGGTGTACTAGTTCTCTCTCCAAAGCTGCATGTAGCCTAAACATTCTATTATGCCATTAGGGCTTACATCCAAGTCATTGATAAAAATGTTGAATACACATAGGATTTTTCATTTGATGTATACATCAGAAAATCAACCAAAGCCATCCTGGCTTTTGAGATGAGGGCACTAGAACTCAGAGAGGTCCAGGGATATGCTCACAGTCATATTAATAATAGATGTGACAAAAGAGGAATTTGAACCTATGTTTTCTGCTCTTTCTGCTATACTGGGATATTCGTCCTGCCCTGGATGCTTGCCTAAGGAGGGGCTGGGGAAGAGCAAACAAAACATAAGCTATGACTAAGTACAATTAGAATGATAAAAATGATGGGCTCTGACAATGAGTTGTGGGAAAGATAGCATAGGACATTTCTTTTTTTTTTTTTTATTTTTAAATTTTTTTTACGAGAAAGAGCACATGCTCACAAGCAAGCGGGGAGGAGGGGCAGAAGGAGAGAGAAAGAGAATCCTAAGCAGGCTCCACACTTAGCATGGAGTCAGTCGCTGGGGTCTATTCCATGACCCTGGGATCATGACCTGAGCTAAAATCAAGAGTCAGATGCTCAATCAATTGAGTCACCCAAGCATCCCAGCATAGGACATTTCTTTCTTACTCTCACTTTCTACCATTGCACATTTTTTTCTCCTTACCTGCAAATATCTGTATTTCCAATCTCAACTTCAGAAAGCTATATCCTGAGCTGTCTCCTTGAACCACAACCCACATGAATACCAATCTCTTGCAAGAAGATGTTACAGTGCAGAAGTGGGAAGGACCTACTGTATCTGTGAAGGTCATAGTGAATCAAGAATGAGCCGAGCAGGTAGAGTGACCAGCCAACTGTGTTTGCCTGAGATAGTCCCAGTTTTAGCCCTAAAAGTCCCTGGAAATCCCTCAGTCCTGGAAAAACAAGATGTTTGGTCACCCTATGAGTAGTTTAGTGCAGCATTTTGTTCTCCAGTCTTCTCTTTAATGGTGTGACAGAGTAAAGATGACCACAGAGTCTTTGACACCCTTTCTATTGAGAAGTGGGGCCTATATTTCCTTCCCTTAAACCTGGAAAGTTCTTTGACTATATAGGATACAGGGGAAGTGATGCTGTACCAAGTTTCCAGTTCAGGCTTTAAGACACTGGCAGCTTCCACTTTCCATTTCTTAGAACCTTTTCTGTTGGAGCCTCGAGCTACCATGTATGGAGTCCAGTTACTCTGATACAGCTCTGCTGGAGGAGTCACATACAAGCACTCCTGTCAATGGTATCAGATGGACACAGCCTTCTATCCATCACCATGGTGCCAGACACATACGTGAAGCTGTCCTGGACCGTGCAGACCAGGCCATATGTACCAACTGAATATCACCACTGAAATCACCAAGTGATCTCAGTTGAGGGCATACTGAATAGGAAAATTATGCTGCTGTGTTGTATTCAAATTCCTGGCCCACAGAATCCTAAGATATAATAATAAAATGGTTGTTTCGTTAGGTGCTATGTTTAGGGGTAGTTTGTTATGCAGCTAGAGATATCTGAGGTGAATAAACCATACCTAAGTAAACAGATGTAAATAAACCACACCTAATTTTTTTATTCACCATTATCAACATTAGTAGCCCATCTCCAAATTAACATTTTACTTAAGATCTATGCCATCCTTGCCCAACCTTAGCAAGCCTCTTCTGGATGCGCAAATGGTGCAAGGTGAGCTGAAGTGCTGGCTTTGACTACCTACATCCATTCTTCTTGAACCACCTTGGCATGCCATATTGGCACATTTCTTTCCCTATGATGCTGGCTCATCTCTGTGCCATATGCTCCAAAGTCTCCTTCTTGATGAGATTTACATCTTTCATTCTAGTCTTTGGCATTTTGTTGGCAATAACAACCACACCCTGTAGGGCAAAGTCTCCACCAAGTGAATTTTCATGCAGCCTCACATTTATCTAGAGCAGCAAACACTTGACTGCTCCTTTCCAGTGTGGCTCCATGATGGAAAATCTGATTGATGAAACTGTACATTCCTGGAGGGCAAGGGCTGTGTTTTAGTGTCCTTGGGTCCCAATAGCGTCTCTTCGGATGAATGGACACATTGTCACCATGCTGGCAGCTCCAGTTAGTTTTGCTTCTGCTACTTCCTTTGCTTATTTTTTTTTTTTCACTTAAGCTTGTACAGGGTCTCCTTATTCATAGAAACAATAGGTCTTAAAGAGCAGAGTCTACTATTGTTAGCAAGGGATTAGAAAATAAGGTAACAAAAGGATTCTGCATCAAGTTTGAGACCTCGCAGCTGAATAAGTTGCTTCTTATTTTCTCCCACTTGAAATCTTTGAAGATTCTTAGACAATGGGAAAAAGGAAGGTGACATAGGTATTCATTTGTGATGCATTGGGGTGTCAGGAGAAAATGTCAGGGATAAGGCTCACAGAGTCAGCAGGTAGTGTCAGTTATGTGAAAAAAATATTCCCTAAAGAATCTTGGAATGTTGGATCTTAAATACAGAGAACAAATTGGTGGTTATCAGAGGGGGGGATGGGTGAAATAAGTGAAGGAATTAAGAGTACATTTATCATAATGAGCTCTGAGTAATGTATAGAATTGTTGGATCACTATATTGTATACCTGAAACTAATATAACACTGTATGTTAATTATACTGGAATTTTTTTTAAATAAAATTTTAAATTAAAAAATAAAATAGTATTTAAAAAAAATCTAGGAATATTGGAGCTATAAGGGACCAATAAGGAAAAAGAGTGTAAGAACATGGTGACATAGACAGTGGTGGAGTTAGGACAAGGACATTAGTCTCTAGCCACCTTGTCAAGTGCCTTTGACACTTCACTGTTATAATAAGGTTTCCAGGTCAGGATGAGGGAGCCACATTCAATTGTCTCTCCATTTTCTTTCCAAATCCCATTGAAATTATGACACAGAAGTTCCAGAGGAAATAAACCCCCAACAATGTGGAGAGTAGGAGCAGGTTTATCATTACATGGGAGTTACTAATGAATGTTTGGATGGCAGATGGTGAACAGGAACACATTGGCAGGTAAACATATGGAGGAACCCACCACTGTTAGGATGAAGACTGTGGTTCAGCCTGGAGCCCGTCTCCCCCAGGAGCCCCAGAAATGCTGGAAGCCTCCAGTCACCAGGTAGAGAGAGTTAGCATGGGAGGTGGGATAAATTGTGGAGGAAGTGTTAATTGGAAGGCTGCCTGTGGTGAAGCTGTGCCAATATCCCCCCCACCACCACCACCCCCATGGAGCTACAGGAGAACTAGCAGCCACAGGTTCATCCCCCAGGCCAAACCTGGGAGCACTGTTAGCTACAGATGTCACAGGAGCTGCCTGGGGAGAGAGTGAGGCCTTCCAAAGTGGAGGACTGGAGTCCCAAAGCAAATCCCCTCCAGATTCTGGTGCTTTGAAGGAGTTCTCAGTAGTGGCCAGCACCCAGTCTCACATTCTTGCTGTGTCCTCACATGGCTTTTTCTCTGTGTGCTTCCATCTCTGGTGTCACTTCCTTTTCTTATAAGGACATCAATCCTGTTGGAGTAGGGCCCCACCCTTATGACCTCACTGAACCTTAATTGCCTCTTTAAAGGCCTGATCTTCAAATACAGTTGCATTCTGAGGTACTGGGAGTTAAGACTTCAACATACAAACTTGGGAGAGACACAATTAAGTCCATAACCCCCATCCTTAGAACAGTTGTTGAATAGACCATAAGATATCCCCACAGTGGTATACCATGAAGTTGTAAAACCAGAAAGTATGAGGAAATTCTCTAAACTGATATAGGACAATATCCAAGACATATTCTTAACCAATAAAAAGCCAAGTGCAGAATATTTTATGTGTTATCTAGGAAATGTAAATACAAGGTTATAAGTGTATATATGCAGTATAATATTTGAATATTTTCTAAAAATTGACTGTTTTCATATTGGGTTACTGACCAGTTCTAGTAGCAGTCCTTCAACCTTTAGTCCTTCCTGATTAATGAATCAACTAATTACCATACTTTCTTCCACTTAACTGAATTTTGATCTGTGGACCTTCTCAAAACTTAGTTAAATTCTAATTAACCAAAATTGTATTGATCAAATGATACTTGCAGTTGGTTGTCACTGTCACAAAATCACATGTATGAATGTTTTTTTAAAGGGCTTGGTAGATGGTATGTTTAGGATTTAGGAATGCTTTAGGCTACAAGTAACAGAAAACTCAACTTACGAGTTGCTTAAACAAATAGAGGTTTATTTTTCTCTGTAACAAATGTTCTGTGTACATCAGCAGCCCAGGATAATGCTTAATGCAGACAAGCTCTTTCTTTCTTTTCTATCCACTCAGTCATTATTACCATGTTGGCTTGTTGCCTCATGGTTGCAAGATGTCTGCTGAAGTTCCAGGCATCATACCTGCATTTAACTCACAAAAAAGAAGGGTAAAAATGGGGCACCTGGGTGGGCTCAGTAGGGTGCAGGTCTGACTTTTGATTTCAGCTCAGGTCATGATCCTGGGGTGGTGGGATCCAGCCCTGCCTTGAGCTCTGCATCGAGCCCCTCATTGGGCTCCCACAGAGCCTGCTTAAGACTCTCTCTCTGTCCCTCTGCCCCTCTCCCACTCGCACTCACATTCTCTCTCTCTCTAAAATAAAATTTTTAAAAAGGATAAAACAGTGATAGCCTATTCTGTCCCTTTTTATCAGGAAAGCAAAGCTTTTCTAGGATTTCCCAATGAGGTTTTTATTATATCTCATAGCCTAGAACTAATCATATGGCAACTTTTAGCTGCATAGTAGGGAAACAGGGTTGCCACAGTTGACTTAAATCAATCAAGATTCATCACTTGTGGCTGGATATATTGCCACTCTAACAAAGATGGAATTCTATCAGTAAGGGTAACCAACATTTCTGCCATACATAATTTTAAAGAAGGGAAAAGTGAGAGACTGCTTTTCCTAGTGCAAATACATCTTTATTTCAAACAAACAAAACACAAGCAAACTCATAGATACAGGAAACAAAATGTGGGTTACCAGAGGGGAAGCAGGAATGAAATAAGAGTGAATGGGATTAAGAAGTACAAACTTCCAGTTATAAAATAAATAAGTCATGAGGATATAATGTACAACATAAGGAATATAGTCAATTATACTTTAATAACTCTGGATAGTGACAGATGGTAACTATACTTATTATGGGAATCATTTCATAATGTATAAAATATCAAATCACTATGGTGTACACCTGAAACTAATAGGATATTGTATGTCAATTATATTTCAATAAAAAAATCCATCTTTCTTTATTTCCTCTTGTCACCTTTATTTTTTTTTTTTTTTACCTGCCATTTTTTAGCTAGACTGTGAGCCACTTCTGATTCCTTTTATCTCTTTTCCCAGTACACATTTTTAGGGACTCTCTTCCCAACCAGTCCTGCAATAACTCTGCCTTCTTCACTCAAACCTACCTAGTCAGCATATCCTTTTTAAGTAGATAACTCTCTCAAATCTGTACAGTAGTGAGGGAAAAGGAGAAACTTGAACATAACCAATAAAACAGCAAAATGATTTTTAAAAACCTAATTTCCCGCCTTCACAAAATAAAGCATTGTCAGAGCTGGTGCTAAAATGGAAAGATTGGTGAATGTTGCCCGAGTTTGGGTTCCCCAGGAAACCCTGGGACCAGGAACTGAATGCAAGTAGTTTATTTGGAAGATGATCCCAGAAAACATGGGAAAGGGAATGGAAAAGTGGGACAGGGAGGGGAAAATTCTTATGAAATATGAATCCAGGATCACTCTAGGCAACCAGAGCTTAATCCCACTGGAGAACTCCCTAGGAATCAGTGTAGAACATGCGTCTCAGAGTTGTCACACCTGAAGGGAGAGGGAGCTGGGGTATTTATCCTTCAAATTTCCTTTGTTGTTGGCTGAAGGCTGCAGCAGGGGTGTTGACATTAATTTCCCAGCACTTATGGACTCCTGGGTTTGGGAAGAGTGAGTTTAACCACCCAAATAAGCCCTTAAATGGTTGGAAAGTCAGGCAGTTGTGTGCTAGAATGGTAAGGCCAAGAGGGCATTAGGGGCAGCTGCCATAGGTGTACTGTTTTGTAATTCTCAAATCCCATTGCTCATTGGACATGATAGCTATGAAAAGGAATGGAAAAGAAGAACTTTTAATAATATGGAAACAGAATCATTGAGCATTGGCTGCTACTTTGGGATTTTTAGAGTTTCATAAGACTGCAAGAGTAGAGAAGAAGATTGTCTAGTCCTCCCCACAGTCAGGGCACCAGTCCAGGGAGTACCTGGCACAAAGCTCCACTTATGGAATCAAATAAGAACTGTGACTCAAGCTAAGATAAAGAGCACTTGTGTTTAATCTGCTCTAAACAAACTTATCTTCATTTCTAGTGATGCTACAGAAGACAGTGGTTGTCGTCTAAAAGGCCAGAAGCTTTTTGCCACCACGTGGCTGGCTTGCTCAAGCCACGTAGAGAGGCAAGTTGCCTCTGGAATCCTGGGATCATTAGGACTAAATTGGCCAGGCCCCAGTGCATATTATGTTCAATGACTCTGCACATTTGATTACTCAAATGGGGAGCAGGACTTGAGGGAACAGATTTTGATAAGGGGTTCTATGTTCAGAATAAATCACATTGTGCAATGAAAGAACGTTTTTCATCTTAGACCCACTCTGCATGCAGGGCTCTAGTTGAGCTGCCCTTGGATGACCTCTTAGGGCTGCCTACTGCCTCTGCCCTCCACCTACACTGTGCTCCAGTGATTCTGGCACATTCCAGACTCCAGATGTCTCTCAGGCCTCCATGCCTTTGTGTCTATTTGTTCCTAGTTAAAGCCTTTCCATCTCTACATCTGACTCTTAACTGTCTTTCAAGGCCTATTGCAAGCATCACTTCTTCTCCATAGTTTTCTTCTTCCTCTTTTCCTTCCCCATCTTCCATTTCTTAAAGTTTGAGTGTCCTCAAAAGCACAACTTATGACAAGGACTTAGAGACAGTTTATCTGCCCAAGTAAAGGAGAAAGTGAGATAGGAGGAAAACCAATGAAGTGTACATCAGTCAGTGGATGACTGCTGTGGGTTAGGGCTCAGCCCTACCAGAGCCCTCTGAGCGATTACATAGAATGAACCTTGGAATTGGCCTACTAGATGTTTTTATCCCTCATTGTTTGAGAGTTACTTCTAAGGGTGGTAAATCCCCTGCGCTTCCAAGCTATCCCAAGCATAGGTTGAGTAAGATCCACACAGGTGCCCCAGGAAAGCTCTTCCACAGGCATAGTTGCAGAAAGGCTCAGGTCTGGAGGGGGAACGCTGTCAGCACGCACAGAAAATGTCTACCACAGCTTAGGTGGACTTCAAGTGAATATAGTAGGTACTCAATAAATGTCACTTGAATTGGATTATTCAGAAATCATAGTGGAAAGTAGACAGGAAGGCATGGCATTGAACAATGTCATTTTGAGAACAGCATTTCAATTATGAAGGACGTAGGCATAGATGGAATGATCATTTTGTACAAACGGAGTTTGTCAGGAAATCGTCAGGAAGAAAGAAATCATGTTGTAAAACCACCCATATGCAAGCTCTCTGCTTTCCCTTGTTTTAGGATTAATCATAAGTTTTTAGTAACTCTACACCTGCATTTTTAAATATAATTACAAACCAAATTAACCTTCAGTTCTTACCCTTTGATGCAATGCTAAGGAATGGTTTAGAACACAATTTAGTCTCTGCCCAGCGTATATTGAAAATAGCCCTACGTAGCTGTCAAAGCATAAACAACTCAGGAGGAAAGCATTGCTGTGGTTTTACTGAACAGATGGTCTGATGACGTCGGTGTCTCCAAATTACCTGCAGCCAAAGCAGATGGAAAAGCGAACATCACAGCCCAAGCTTGATGGCAGGCGGGGAGTCACGGAGAACTTCAGGGAAGGAAAGTCACATGGAATGCTTTCTTTTTTTTTTTTTTTTTTTTTTTTTTTTTTTGCTTTGTTCTTAGGTTCTTCAGGGAATCTTGTCCAATTCACAAATTCCTCGAATAAATAGCAAGAATTATTTCAGCTGATCCCACGAACAGCCACCACCAAGACAGGGCTGGAAGATACGGTATACGGTAATGTTACTGCCACTAAAAAGTGAGATTAATTCTAAAAAGACGTTATTCAACGTGTAAAAGTATTATCTCTATGAAAAGAAACATCTCAGAGCTATAATTGAATATGATAGTTCTTTGAAAAAATCATCATACTGGCTGCATATTTAGCCCTGGGCACATTGTAGTTTGTGGGATTTACATTCCATCTTGCTTCAAGAGGCTGCATTATAATGAACATTTCACCCGGGACTGACTGCACAGCCCTTTATCTCTACCCATCTAATTTCCTTGTTTAGTATTGTGCTTTCACCTTTTCTTGCCCTGCTGGTGTCCCAAGGCCTTTATTTCTTTATGCAAAATTGTCGGCTTCAAAAAGGGATGCATTCCAGCCTTAACTATGGATGGGCCAATCCGTGCTGTATTACTTGAGTCCAAGATTTGAAACCTTAGAGGCAGAGGCAGAGAGTTTTCTGTTTACAAATGAAGAAGTAGAACTTTGGAGATTCCACCCTTGTTCGAGGGCTGAAGTCACTAAAGGGAAAACAAGAACCCAGAGGTCTACTCTATGAAGCCACATGGCCTGCACAGCTTTACAAACCCAAGTGCCCCTAACCCACCTCTCTCAAGGGGTACAGACCATAAGACAACTGGTTTATATACTTCAAACTCAAAGCAAACTCAGACCTGAGAAACATTTTTAATGTATTTTTCCACATCACTCCTGTCCAGTTTCATGGCAGGTTATCAGCATACAACGTTGTTTTGGTTTCAGTTCTAGGAAACAGACTCTGAGGCAGGAATCTGAGTGCAAAGAATTTTCTTGGGATGTGATCCCAGGAAGCAAAGATGGAGGGCAGAGGAAGTGAGACAGGGAAGGAAAAAAAAAAAACAAAAACAAAAAAACATGCCTTAGCATATCCCAGCCAAGAAGTGAGGGAATTGGGGTATGTTTTCTCCAACTCCTATCTGTCATTACATTGAGAGCTGCTTCCAGGGGGGCATTAGCTCTCTTGTACTTTTGGAACTTCTAATCTGCCCCAGTGGGGTGACAGAAAGCCCTTGAGTGGAGAGTGACTGATTCTCACAGTAGACTGCACTGAGACAATGAATGCCATACTGTGGGGGGATATGGGCAGAGCATAGCAGCATTTGCTGTGGTCAGATTGGGGTTCACATCTGAATCCACTGACCTGATGGATGACCTCAAACAAGTTACCTCTCCTTTCTAATCCTCAGCATCTTCATCTGTAGGATGGAGAAAAATACCATCATGAGATATTGTGAGTAGTAAGTGAGAAATAATACATGTAAAGTGCTTAGCACAATGCTTAATACAGAGCGGCCCTTGATATGTGTGCTGTTACCATTAGTGTTATTTTCCTTTCTTGTTTCAAGTTCCTGGGGAAAAGATAGAATTTAGGGTCACAGTGTGTTATTGCATTTAGAGACGTTAACTAACACTTAGATCACTCTCCAGATTTCTTTTTTTTTTTTTTTAATATATGAAATTTATTGTCAAATTGGTTTCCATACAACACCCAGTGCTCATCCCAAAAGGTGCCCTCCTCAATACCCATCACCCACCCTCCCCTCCCTCCCACCCACCATCAACCCTCAGTTTCTTCTCAGTTTTTAACAGTCTCTTATGTTTTGGCTCTCTCCCACTCTAACCTCTTTTTTTTTTTTTTCCTTCCCTTCCCCCATGGGTTTCTGTTAAGTTTCTTAGGATCCACATAAGAGTGAAACCATATGGTATCTGTCTTTCTCTGTATGGCTTATTTCACTTAGCATCACATTCTCCAGTTCCATCCACGTTGCTACAAAGGGCCATATTTCATTCTTTCTCATTGCCACGTAGTACTCCATTGTGTATATAAACCACAATTTCTTTATCCATTCATCAGTTGATGGACATTTAGGCTCTTTCCATAATTTGGCTATTGTTGAGAGTGCTGCTATAAACATTGGAGTACAAGTACCCCTATGCATCAGCACTCCTGTATCCCTTGGATAAATTCCTAGCAGTGCTATTGCTGGGTCATAGGGTAGGTCTATTTTTAATTTTCTGAGGAACCTCCACACTGCTTTCCAGAGCGGCTGCACCAATTTGCATTCCCACCAACAGTGCAAGAGGGTTCCCATTTCTCCACATCCTCTCCAGCATCTATAGTCTCCTGATTTGTTCATTTTGGCCACTCTGACTGGCGTGAGGTGATATCTGAGTGTGGTTTTGATTTGTATTTCCCTGATAAGGAGCGACGTTGAACATCTTTTCATGTGCCTGTTGGCCATCCGGATGTCTTCTTTAGAGAAGTGTCTTTTCATGTTTTCTGCCCATTTCTTCACTGGGTTATTTGTTTTTCGGGTGTGGAGTTTGGCGAGCTCTTTATAGATTTTGGATACTAGCCCTTTGTCCGATATGTCATTTGCAAATATCTTTTCCCATTCCGTTGGTTGCCTTTGAGTTTTGTTGGTTGTTTCCTTTGCTGTGTAGAAGCTTTTTATCTTCATAAGGTCCCAGTAATTCACTTTTGCTTTTAATTCCCTTGCCTTTGGGGATGTGTCGAGTAAGAGATTGCTACGGCTGAGGTCAGAGAGGTCTTTTACTGCTTTCTCCTCTAGGGTTTTGATGGTTTCCTGTCTCACATTCAGGTCCTTTATCCATTTTGAGTTTATTTTTGTGAATGGTGTGAGAAAGTGGTCTAGTTTCAATCTTCTGCATGTTGCTGTCCAGTTCTCCCAGCACCATTTGTTAAAGAGGCTGTCTTTTTTCCATTGGGTGTCCTTTCCTGCTTTGTCAAAGATGAGTTGGCCATACGTTTGTGGATCTAGTTCTGGGGTTTCTATTCTATTCCATTGGTCTCTGTGTCTGTTTTTGTGCCAATACCATGCTGTCTTGATGATGACAGCTTTGTAGTAGAGGCTACAGTCTGGGATTGTGATGCCTCCTGCTTTGGTCTTCTTCTTCAAAATTACTTTGGCTATTCGGGGCCTTTTGTGGTTCCATATGAATTTTAGGATTGCTTGTTCTAGTTTCGAGAAGAATGCTGGTGCAATTTTGATTGGGATTGCATTGAATGTGTAGATAGCTTTGGGTAGTATTGACATTTTGACAATATTTATTCTTCCAATCCATGAGCAGGGAATGTCTTTCCATTTCTTTAAATCTTCTTCAATTACCTTCATAAGCTTTCTATAGTTTTCAGCATACAGATCCTTTACATCTTTGGTTAGATTTATTCCTAGG
Source organism: Puma concolor (assembly GCF_028749965.1). Classification (NCBI taxonomy): domain Eukaryota; kingdom Metazoa; phylum Chordata; class Mammalia; order Carnivora; family Felidae; genus Puma; species Puma concolor. The sequence continues at coordinate 25,059,633 of NC_141675.1, read as the reverse complement.
TATTTTATGCTTCTTGGTGCAATTGTGAATGGGATCAGTTTCTTTACTTGTCTTTCTGTTGCTTCATTGTTAGTGTATAAGAATGCAACTGATTTCTGTACATTGATTTTGTATCCTGCAACTTTGCTGAATTCATGTATCAGTTCTAGCAGACTTTTGGTGGAGTCTATCGGATTTTCCATGTATAATATCATGTCATCTGCAAAAAGCGAAAGCTTGACTTCATCTTTGCCAATTTTGATGCCTTTGATTTCCTTTTGTTGTCTGATTGCTGATGCTAGAACTTCCAGCACTATGTTAAACAACAGCGGTGAGAGTGGGCATCCCTGTCGTGTTCCTGATCTCAGGGAAAAAGCTCTCAGTTTTTCCCCGTTGAGGATGATGTTAGCTGTGGGCTTTTCATAAATGGCTTTTATGATCTTTAAGTATGTTCCTTCTATCCCGACTTTCTCAAGGGTTTTTATTAAGAAAGGGTGCTGGATTTTGTCAAAGGCCTTTTCTGCATCGATTGACAGGATCATATGGTTCTTCTCTTTTTTTTTGTTAATGTGATGTATCACGTTGATTGATTTGCGAATGTTGAACCAGCCCTGCATCCCAGGAATGAATCCCACTTGATCATGGTGAATAATTCTTTTTATATGCCATTGAATTCGATTTGCTAGTATCTTATTGAGAATTTTTGCATCCATATTCATCAGGGATATTGGCCTGTAGTTCTCTTTTTTTACTGGGTCTCTGTCTGGTTTAGGAATCAAAGTAATACTGGCTTCATAGAATGATTCTGGAAGTTTTCCTTCCCTTTCTATTTCTTGGAATAGCTTGAGAAGGATAGGTATTATCTCTGCTTTAAATGTCTGGTAGAACTCCCCTGGGAAGCCATCTGGTCCTGGACTCTTATTTGTTGGGAGATTTTTGATAACCGCTTCAATTTCTTCACTGGTTATGGGTCTGTTCAAGCTTTCTATTTCCTCCTGATTGAGTTTTGGAAGAGTGTGGGTGTTTAGGAATTTGTCCATTTCTTCCAGGTTGTCCAATTTGTTGGCATATAATTTTTCATAGTATTCCCTGATAATTGTTTGTGTCTCTGAGGGATTGGTTGTAATAATTCCATTGTCATTCATGATTTTATCTATTTGGGTCATCTCCCTTTTCTTTTTGAGAAGCCTTTTCTTTTTGAGAAAAGAGAAGCCTTTTCTTTTTGAGAAGTTGGTTTATTTTTTCAAAAAACCAACTCTTGGTTTTGTTGATCTGCTCTACAGTTTTTTTAGATTCTATATTGTTTATTTCTGCTCTGATCTTTATTATTTCTCTTCTTATGCTGGGTTTAGGCTGCCTTTGCTGTTCTGCTTCTATTTCCTTTAGGGTGTGCTGTTAGATTTTGTATTTGGGATTTTTCTTGTTTCTTGAGATAGGCCTGGATTGCAATGTATTTTCCTCTCAGGACTGCCTTCGCTGCGTCCCAAAGCGTTTGGATTGTTGTATTTTCATTTTCGTTTGTTTCCATATATTTTTTAATTTCTTCTCTAATTGCCTGGTTCACCCACTCATTCGTTAGTAGGGTGTTCTTTAACCTCCATGCTTTTGGAGGTTTTCCAAACTTTTTCCTGTGGTTGATTTCAAGCTTCATAGCATTGTGGTCTGAAAGTATGCATGGTATAATTTCAATTCTTGTAAACTTATGAAGGGCTGTTTTGTGACCCAGTATATGATCTATCTTGGAGAATGTTCCATGTGCACTCGAGAAGAAAGTATATTCTGTTGCTTTGGGATGCAGAGTTCTAAATATATCTGTCAAGTCCATCTGATCCAATGTCTCATTCAGGCCCCTTGTTTCTTTATTCACCGTGTGTCTAGATGATCTATCCATTTCTGTAAGTGGGGTGTTAAAGTCCCCTGCAATTACCACATTCTTATCAATAAGGTTGCTTATGTTTGTGAGTAATTGTCTTATATATTTGGGGGCTCCGGTATTTGGCGCATAGACATTTATAATTGTTGGCTCTTCCTGATGGATAGACCCTGTAATTGTTATATAATGCCCTTCTTCATCTCTTGTTACAGCCTTTAATTTAAAATCTAGTTTGTCTGATATAAGTATGGCTACTCCAGCTTTCTTTTGGCTTCCAGTAGCATGATAAATAGTTCTCCATCCCCTCACTCTCAATCTAAAGGTGTCCTCAGGTCTAAAATGAGTCTCTTGTAGACAGCAAATAGATGGGTCTTGTTTTTTTTTATCCATTCTGATACCCTATGTCTTTTGGTTGGCGCATTTAATCCATTTACATTCAGTGTTATAATAGAAAGATACGGGTTTAGAGTCATTGTGATGTCTGTATGTTTTATGCTTGTAGTGATGTCTCTGGTACTTTGTCTCACAGGATCCCCCTTAGGATCTCTTGTAGGGCTGGTTTAGTGGTGACAAATTCCTTCAGTTTTTGTTTGTTTGGGAAGACCTTTATCTCTCCTTCTATTCTAAATGACAGACTTGCTGGATAAAGGATTCTCGGCTGCATATTTTTCCTGTTTAGCACACTGAAAATATCCTGCCAATCCTTTCTGGCCTGCCAAGTTTCAAAAGAGAGATCAGTCATGAGTCTTATAGGTCTCCCTTTATATGTGAGGGCACGTTTATCCCTTGCTGCTTTCAGAATTTTCTCTTTATCCTTGTATTTTGCCAGTTTCACTATGATATGTCGTGCAGAAGATCGATTCAAGTTACGTCTGAAGGGAGTTCTCTGTGCCTCTTGGATTTCAATGCCTCTTTCCTTCCCCAGTTCAGGGAAGTTCTCAGCTATAATTTCTTCAAGTACCCCTTCAGCACCTTTCCCTCTCTCTTCCTCCTCTGGGATACCAATTATGCGTATATTATTTCTTTTTAGTGTATCACTTAGTTCTCATACTCCTGGATTTTTTTATCTCTCTTTCTCTCAGCTTCCTCTTTTTCCATAACTTTATCTTCTAGTTCACCTATTCTCTCCTCTGCCTCTTCAATCCGAGCCGTCGTCGTTTCCATTTTGCTTTGCATTTCATTTAAAGCGCTTTTCAGCTCCTCGTGACTGTTCCTTAGTCCCTTGATCTCTGTAGCAAGAGATTCTCTGCTGTCCTCTATACTGTTTTCAAGCCCAGCGATTAATTTTATGACTATTATTCTAAATTCACTTTCTGTTATATTATTTAAATCCTTTTTGATCAGCTCATTAGCTGTTGTTATTTCCTGGAGATTCTTCTGAGGGGAATTCTTCCCCTTGGTCATTTTGGATAGTCCCTGGAGTGGTGAGGACCTGCAGGGCACTTCCCCTGTGCTGTGGTGTATAACTGGAGTTGGTGGGCGGAGCCGCAGTCAGACCTGATGTCTGCCCCCAGCCCACCGCTGGGGCCACAGTCAGACTGGTGCGTGCCTTCTCTTCCCCTCTCCTAGGGGCGGGATTCACTGTGGGGTGGCGTGGCCCGTCTGGGCTACTTGCACACTGCCAGGCTTGTGGTGCTGGGGATCTGGCGTATTAGCTGGGGTGGGTAGGCAAGGTGCACAGGGGCAGGAGGGGCAGGCTTAGCTCGCTTCTCCTTAGGTGATCCACTTCAGGAGGGGCCCTGTGGCAGCAGGAGGGAGTCAGATCCGCTGCCGGAGGTTTGGCTCCGCAGAAGCGCAGAGTTGGGTGTTTGCGCGGAGCGAGCAAGTTCCCTGGCAGGAACTGGTTCCCTTTGGGATTTTGGCTGGGGGATGAGCGGGGGAGATGGCGCTGGCGAGCGCCTTTGTTCCCCACCAAACTGAGCTCTGTCGTCCGGGGGCTCAGCAGCTCTCCTTCCCTTTGTCCTCCAGCCTTCCCGCTTTCTGAGCAGAGCTGTTAACTTATGACCTCCCAGACGCTAAGTCGCGCTTGCTGTCGGAACACAGTCCGTCAGGCCCCTCCGCTTTTTGCAAGCCAGACTCGGAGGCTCTGCTTGGCCGGCGAGCCGCCCCTCCGCCCCGGCTCCCTCCCACCAGTCCGTGGAGCGCGCACCGCCTCGCCGTCCTTCCTACCCTCTTCCGTGGGCCTCTTGTCTGCGCTTGGCTCCGGCGACTCCGTTCTGCTAATCCTCTGGCGGTTTTCTGGGATATTTAGGCAGGTGTAGGTGGAATCTAAGTGATCAGCAGGACGCGCGGTGAGCCCAGCGTCCTCCTACGCCGCCATCTTCCGTACTCTCCCACTCTCCAGATTTCATAGAAGAGGAAGCTTGAGGATGAGGAAGGAGACTGTGCAAGGTGGGGTATGTCTTCACTAGAGGATGGCAGAGCCAGACCTGGACACTGGGGCATCTGGCTCCATGTGTGGTGCTCTTTCCATCACCCTAGACTTAGACTGTCTCCTTCAAAACTGTTCACAGACTATAGATCTAAAAAGAAGAGTGAATTGTAGTCACAGCCTGGGGTCCCTCACAGCTTTGATAAATTAGCAGCGGCTGCCTGTAGGGCTGTGTTGAGAAGGATTCTGGTGATGAGGTGAATTGGGCAAATGAATGTGATTGAATTTCCAACATCTGCCATTGATGTGGGCGAGCATGCTGGTCATATGTATGCTGGTCCTGTTGGTGTTAAGGTAATTGAGAAAGCTGCTGGGCTTGGGAGTTGGCACCAAAAGAATGAAATAGCCATTTTATTTGTTGGTTTTATCACAATAATAATGCATATTCATTGTGGAAAAATTCTAAAGATATAAATTAGAAATTAAAAATTACCTCTAAGTGTTGCAGGGAGTATGGCCGGAGTCTCAAAAGATGAGTCCGCAAAGTGCAGTTAAGTGAAGGTCCTCATACTCGAGTGGGAATGAGGCCCCGACTCCAGAATGAAGCTTCTTTTTTTTAGGATAATTGCTAAAGACCACGTGCACAAAGTCAGCTAAGCAAGTGTGTTAATCAATCTAATGGTTTAGCTTTTCAAGGTTGAATTTGAGTTAATTGGTTTCTATAACACTAGGAAGGGCCAGGTGTGAAGGAGGATCCAAACCTGGACAATGTTAATGGCTCTATCCTTATGAGCAGCAGTCGCCTTCAGCTGTGTAAACATGTCCTAAGGCCTCGCACCTTCTCCAGCCCTTCCCTTTTGAAGTCTTTTCCTTTGATGCTTCCCTCCTGCATCTCCCACATCTAAGGTGCAGCAAAGAGGAGAACTGATCTCTGGAACGGAGTCTCTGTGCTCAGAATCAGATGACCTGGGAGCAGGAAAGGAAGCTCAAAACAGAGATTAATTGAGGGTCTGTCTGTATAGTCATTGATATCCCCACAACTGGATGCAGAACAGCAGACAGCCAGGCATTTAATCCCAAGAATTTCTTCCCCCAAAAAAGAATGGAAAAAAAAGATTTCCCCGAGTGGATCTACAGATTCAATGCATTTCCAAGCTAACAAACTTCATGAGGGTTTTTCATAGAATTAGCAAGCTAATTCTAAAGTGTATCTAGAAGAGTAAGGGACCAAAGATAGTCAAGGCAGTTCTGATGGAGGAGAGTAAGAAAGGTAGACTTGGGGCACCTGGGTCGCTGAGCTGGTTGATTGTCCAAGTCCAGCTCAGGTCATGATCTCATGGTTTGCAAGTTCGAGCCCCACGTTGGGCTCTGTGCTGACAGCTCAGAGCCTGGAGCCTGCTTCTGATTCTGTGTCTCCCTCTCTCGGCCCCTCCCCTGCTCGCACTCTCTCTCTCAAAAAATAAACATTAAAAAAAATTTTTTAATTAAAAAAAAGAAAGGGAGACTTAACTTGCAGATAACCAGATTTATTATGAAGCTATTGTAATTAAGACAATGTTGCACTGGTGCTGCAGTAGACAAGCTGATCAATGGAATACAATAGAGAGCCCTAAAACAGACCTGTGTACATATGGAACTTTGATATATGATAGGAGCAGTTTGGCAGCGAGGGAAGGAGGGATTCTATCATAAGTGGAACTAAAAATATGCTTATCCAATGGATAAAAATGAAACTGGATCTCTGCTTTACAACATACCCCCAAATACCGCCAGATGAATTAAAGTCTTTAATTATAAAAGCAAAACTTTAAAATTATTAGTAAGAAATACAGAGTGGGGTGCCTGGGTGGTTCAGTCAGTTAAGCATCCTACTCTTGATGTCGACTCAGATTATGATTTCCTGGTTTGTGGGATCGAGCCCTGCATGGAGATTCTGCTTGGGATTCTCTCTGTCTTTCTCTCTCTCTCTCTCTCTCTCTCTGCCTGTCCCCTGCTTGTGCATGCTGTCTCACACTCCCTCCCTCCCTCCCTCTCTCTCTCCCTCTCTCTCTCAAAAATAAATAAACATAAAAAAAGAAATACAGAGTAATATTTTCTGACCTTCAAGGAAAGAAAGGATTTCTTAAAGAAGACATGAAAAGTGGGAAAGATCAGAATAGGAACATCCCAGCTCTGGCACTCCCACCATGCTCAGTCATTCCCTGGAGACAGCTTGAGGAGAGTGTGGCCTCAGTGGGAATACTGTGAAAAATCCCAAGTGTGTGACAGGTTCATCCCGGTAGGCTTTCTTGTGAAGATATCTGAATGGCACATTCCCAATGCCCCGTGCCAGGATTGAGATAAACTGGTTTCATCTGAACTCTGATAAATTCTGATGAACTATCTTGAGGATAGCACTCTACTGACCCAACTACTTACTAGTACAAATGTACCAGGGAGGGTTTTCCTTATAAACTACAGAACCTTCTTTAACGAGTTAAGCAGAAGTGGAATTTGTTAAAGGAAATTCAGGCAGCTCACAAAATCTCTGGCAGGACTAGAGAGTGCAATTCAGAGGGCCTGCAGCCTGCCCAATCCCCAGATGATCCCTCAGCATCGCTTCACTGGAAATCACCTGGGGCACAGATACCATGGACTACACCACAGATTTATAGAATTTCTACCCCTGCAGGCTCTGGCAGCTGGATATCTCTGTCTCCACCAACAGGGCTTCTGTGTGGTTCTGCTTCTTACAGCTTCAAGTCTCAGATGGGAGCCTCTAACTGAGGAAACCTGAGTCGCATGCCTCAGCCTGGGTCAAGCGGAAGCTGGAAAACCAATTTCTGTCTTACATGTTGCCGTTTCATTTCTCCCCTTTTATTCCTGAAGACGTGCATGCCACATTAAGTTCCCACATTTTTGGATTATTTTTTAATAATTGGGTTTTGTGCTAGTTACTTTTCATACCAATAGGACTTCGGCTGCACAACTCCCTAAGTAAAACTATTCCAAAATCCCAAGTTTGGATTATTTCAGGTGCAATAGATGGCCCCAGCCTTGGCACATGGGTTCTTGTTAGCTTTTTTCTTAGAAAGTGGCTCTTGGGGCACCTGGGTGGCTCATCTGGTTGACTGTCCAACTTCAGTTCAGGTCATGATCTCACGGTTCATGGGTTCGAGCCCCGCATCAGGCTCTGTGCTGATAGCTCAGAGCCTGGAGCCTGCTTTGGATTCTATGTCTCCCTCTCTCTCTGCTCTTCCCCCACTTGTGCTCTGTCTCTCTCTCTCAAAAATGAATGAACATTATTAGAAAAAAAAAAAAAGAAAGAAAGTTGCTCTTTCTGAGTTTGTCCATAGATTTGAGTATATACCTTACTTTGGAGCACAAGTTCTTTGTTCACAAAGAGATTTGCCGCACAAGTCTCCATCAGACACTGGCTCCATGACAAAAGTATTTTTACTTCATGCAGTGACTGGAAGATTTGTGAAGTGAAAGATTAGAGAAGTACAGTCCAATAAGAGGTACGTGAGGCAAATTGAAGGGAAATGGTGGTAGATGGTGTTATGGGCACAAAGTCATCCCATCCCAGTAAGCGTGGTCTTTTGTCATGTGACTTTGCTGCTCCTCCATCCAGAGGTATAGCCTATACCCTCTTAAAGCTGGGCTGGACCTGTGACTTGCTTTGACCAATGGAATATGGAGAAAGTGAGACTCCAAAGCCCAGGTCTCAAGAGGCCTTGCAGCTTCTGCCTTTGCTCATGTGGAGCACTGCCCTATGGCCACTATGTTATGAAGAAGCCCAGGGGTGCCTGGGTGGCTTAGTCGGTTAAGCATCCAACTTCGGCTCAGGTCATGATCTCAGTTTATGAGTTCGAGCCCCACATCGGGCTCTGTGCTGACGGCTCAGAGCCTGGAGCCTGCTTCGGATTCTGTGTCTCCCTTTCTCTCTGCCCCTCCCCCACTCATTCTCTCTCTCTCTCTCTCTCTCTCTCTCTCTCTCTCTCTCTCTCTCAACATAAATAAACATGAAAAAAATTAAAAAAAGAAGCCCAGATTAAGGGCCACATGGAAGGGGAGGCCAGCAGCCTAACTCTTCCTGCTGGGTCTAATCCCCAGCTGACATTCCATGAGTGAGACTGTTGTAAGACCCAGTCAATCCCCAGAATTATGAAAAAAAATGTATTCTTATTGTTTTGAGCCACTCAATTTTAGAGTAGTTTTTTATGCTGCAAGGGGCAACTAAAATAGATAAAATCAAGGTCTTTAATGGACTCAGATGGTAGAAAAACAAGGTAAAAAGTAGATGGAGAGTTTATTTTTCTAACATGTAGTGGGTGTCTAGCTAGGATATGCCAGTCACTTTATGTATAGAATTCATTTAATCATCCTAACAGTTTTATGAGATAGGCAATATTATATAGGTGGAGAAAACAAGGCACAGATTGGTGAAATAACTTGCCCAAGGCTGGTAAGTGACAGGTTGGAGACTTGACCTTGTGTCTGCCTGATTCCAAAGTCCTTGCTCATGACCATACCAATACCACTGGCACCTATAACAAACCAATCCAGAATAATCAATGATAAATAGAGACAGAGAAATAACACTTGAGTTTTATAACTCTTTCTTTATATGTGTATTTCCTAGCTAAAGAGAACTTTCATAAGAAGAGAAGAATGATTCTTGAAATGATAACCCGCCTTCCTAGTCAGGCTTCAGTTTCAATAATTCCTTCCTTGAATTATTATTTTATAAAAGATGGATGTTGTAAGACTGACTTGGGTTATAAGAAATAGAAAAATGGGAAAATTTAAACACACTTGTGAAAAATAAACAGACTTGCATATACTAATAATTTCTACCAAGGCGGAATGCCTTCTAAAACATCACTGACATTCATTCATTCATTCAACACAAGTATGTTGAGTAATTACTAGGTGCCAGACATTGTGCTAAGTGCCAGGAAGACAAATGTGATCTGTTTCTAGCATTCAAGTGTTGTGTAGTCTAGTTAGAATAGAAAATTAAACAAAAGCCCAACACATGAATTTTCTAGTCATTTTTCTAAAATTAAAAAAAAGTCAGTGATCTAAAGAAAAAAAGTTGCTTTCAGTTGGTTTTCTAATTAAGTGATAGAGTTGTACAAATTAAGGTGTTCTTACCAATCTCCCGTATGACCAAAACCTATGTGGTTATATACCACGTGTTTATTTCATTTCCAGTGAATACTAACTACTCTCCCAAATTTATAATCCAGAACTTGGTAGGAATTTATTTTTTCATGGAACCATAAAGAAGTCTCAAGTTATAGATGACTCTAGAAGAAAATAATTCAGAAATTCCTATAAAGCAATAAATTACCCTCCACCTCTTCTTTTTTGCCTCATGGATTGCATATAAACACTCTAGCTTAGAACTATATCCGTAGCTGATGAGTATAATTTTTTAAATGAGGACCATATGAGAAAATTGGCTTCCGAGGCATGTTCCATAGTAATGGGCAGGGAGTATTCTAACCCCTGCTGAGTAGACTTGCACATGTTCCTTGCCTTCTCTTTGCCTGCGTTCCCTTATCTATAAAATAAGGCCATGGGATGAGATGATATCTGGAATCTTCCCCAGATGTAAATTTGTATGTTTCTTTAAAGAGCTCTTGTTGGCTATTGACTGTTTTCTCTAGCTACCTGTGATATCTTCTTTGCAAATCAGAGACAAAATTCCTCAGGATTCCTATCATCAGCTTAATTTTATTTTTTTCTTGATCTTCACTTGGAATTTAAAATGTTTTGGAGGTGCCTGGGTGGCTCAGTTGGTTAAGGGTCCAACTCTTTTTTTTTTTTTTTTAATTTTTTTTTCAACGTTTATTTATTTTTGGGATAGAGAGAGACAGAGCATGAACAGGGGAGGGGCAGAGAGAGAGGGAGACACAGAATTGGAAACAGGCTCCAGGCTCTGAGCCATCAGCCCAGAGCCTGACGTGGGGCTCGAACTCACGGACCGCGAGATCGTGACCTGGCTGAAGTCGGACGCTTAACCGACTGCGCCACCCAGGCGCCCCAAGGGTCCAACTCTTGATTTAGCCCAGGTCATGAACTCATGATTCATGAGCTCAAGCCTTGTGTTGGGCTCTGGGCTGACAGTGCGGAGCCTACTTGGGATTCTCTGTTTCCCTCTCTCTCTGCCCCTGCCCCCCCCCCCCCACCCTGCCACTTGCTCTGTCTCTCTCTCAAAATAAATAAATTAATTAAAAAAATTTTTTTAATGTTTTGCAAAGCTGAATTTCCTATATTGTTTTGCAGGATGAGGATATAGATAGTGTGTGTGTGTGTGTGTGTGTGTGTGTGTGTGTGTGTGTGGTGGTGGTGGTGGTGGTGGTGGTGGTGATGGTGGTGGTAGTGTGGTTGTCCTTTCGAAGGTACAAGAGAAGATGGGCACAGTTGATCACAATGAGCCTACTTATTAGAATTTGGGAATTTTGTGAAATGTCTGGCTTCAGTGTTAGCCATCTGCTGAGCTTATATCACCCACCCAGCAGTACAACACTGTAAACACTGGGATCTTCCACGAATATTCTTCTCTGTCCCTGGGTGAAGGAGTTGAGTGTTCAGATATCTCTCGATTCTGATTCAGCACCAGCTAGTTATGTGAATGAAGAATGGCTTCCTTGATATAAGCTTCAGTTTCTTCATCAGTAAAATAAGCTGCTTTAGTAGATCATGGGATCTACTTAGGTGCATTTTCACATCATTTTAAGAGTTTAGATACATTTAGGTTAGAATAACACATTTAACCCCAAAATGATGTTAGCATGTAATATACATATGTTCGAGTGCACTTTAGTGATTAAAAGAGAAGTTACCTGCCGAAACATGAATGACCAGGAATCATCACAATTAGTGCCTTGCCTGTAGGACCTCAGTGGTATCCCGGAAGTTGCCAGTCATGCTCCATGCTGCCCTAACTGAACACCAGCCCTGTCCCCTTTCACATCTGTAGCTGCAGGAGCCACACCATCGCTGCACTCCCAGAAAATAACTTCTATTATTACAGGCGGAGGAGGAGCCGAGATGGCCTGGATGGTTCCTTTCTGTGAGCTGGTCCTCCGACAGTAGACCTTTATACAATTTTTAAGATAATGAGTTGAGCTGATGGTATGAGACATGTGGAGCAGGTAATCTAAGGCAGAGTCTCCCACCCTTGATACTACTGACATTTTGGGCTGGATGTTTCTTGGTTGTGGGGGCCTTTCCTATGCATTGTAGAATATTTAGCCCCTACCTGTCCACCCCTCCCCTGGTTGTGACAACCAAAAATGTCTCCAGATTTCACCAAATTTTGCCAGAGTAAAATCAGTCTCCATTGAGAACTAGTCCATCCAAAGGGGAATACCCTTGTATGTGTGAACTTCCACATTCTCAAAAGAGGTCTTTGAAACAAAGAATTGGGTGTGGGTAGTCTATTTGGGAGGTCATTTCAGGAAGTTTTGTGAGGGACTGGGGAGGTGAGTCAGGGAAGAGAGGGAGGAAAGCCAATAAAGGGTGTGCTAATGAGCAGGTTACTAGTGTGAGTGGTAAGAGGCCAGCTTCACTGGGGGCTTCTGGGACTGTGCAGAATACAGCTAAAAATGGCCCCACTGAGGAGCACAGAAGCTGAGGCATTTGTCCTCCATGAAACCATGGGGCAGTATGTCCTATCCTGACTCATCCCATCCCCAGAATTTTTCCTTTGATTCTCATCCTTTTTAGTCTTATGATAGCAATGCATGTCTTTTTTAACTTTAATGCCCGGTTAATAAAAATATTTGTTTTAAGTCTACCTTTTGAATGTTCAGACCCTCCAAGGTAGCTGGGCTAGAAAATCTTCAAAGTCCTCCCCAATATTCAAGGACTATACCTGGTGATTTGAGGCCAACCCTGAGGAAGCTGATGAATAAGTAGAAAGCACAGTTTGATCCAGAGGTATGGGGGTGGAAGGAGAGGCACTCAGCCTTTATCTTGCAAATTGAATACGGAAGTAATTGCAAGAGAACAGGTAAGACTTCCCACATTGTCAGTTTTCACTAAAGGCACTTTTGTAACCATGACTTCACTTCAGAATTGACATTGCATTGGCTCCTCTGACAGCCTTAAAGAGATACCATCAAGACATTGTCACATAAATTGTACAATTTAGACAGAGCTTAGGCGACAATAGAATGAACTTCACCTGGAATGTGCTGGGGGCAGAGGAATGAATTCTCAGAAAATCAACTCAGTGCCAGCTCAACCTTCCTGCATCTCCTTCTCTCATAACCCACCTTAAACCTGTTATTGAGCCGCTTATCAGTTCGGAGCATAAGGAAGACATGTTGAGAAAATCAAACTTTAACATAAAAGAGAAATAACTGCTAATCATCTCAGCAAATGATAGACTGGTGAGTTTCCCTTTTTTGTGTTTTTGGGGGTTTTGTAATGGCATTTGTTTTCTTAACATTAAAACTGTGTAAGATAATCTCTTAAGGGGTTATATTGCTTTCTGGCAAAGAAAACTTTGATATACAATCACTGACTTGGCCATAGCTCTTGATTTTCTTCCAAGGAGTTCAAAGCACTTTCACTGATGTGGTAGCATTTTATTTAGCTTTGTAAATTTGAGGCAGAAGAAGAGAGGGAGGATGGACACATGTGAGTCTTTGTCCTCCAGTGGGGATATTAAGATAACAGAATATAAGTGGCTTGGCCAAAGTAACCCAGAGAGTTCTGAGCACTCTGACAAGAGTCTCCCAAGTCTTAGGGCTGTATACATCCCACAGATCTGGTCACAGCCCTAGTGGGATTTTGTCTTTAAGAAACCGGCAAGTAGGGAGGTGCCTGGGTAGCTCAGTTAGTTAAGCATCTGACTGTGGCTCAGGTCATGATCTCATAGCTCCTGAGTTTGAGCCCCGCGGTGGGTTCTGTGCTGACAGCTTAGAGCCTGGAACCTGCTTCAGATTCTGTGTCTCCCTCCGTCTCTCTGCCCCTCCCCTGCTCGTGTTCTGTCTCTCTCTGTCTCTCTGTCTCTCTGTCTCTCTCTGTCAAAAATAGATAAACATGAAGAAAGGAAGGAAGGAAGGAAGGAAGGAAGGAAGGAAGGAAGGAAGGAAGGAAGGGAGGAAGGAACCTGCAAGTAGGAAAATGTGTCTGAGACTCTGCATGGAAAGCTGTGCCCAGCAGTTTGAAAAATGCACCGCTAGGCCAGATTCGAGGTCTGTGGCATGATTCGTATCCTGACCAGAACAAAGAGCAAAGATTTAACACCAGCTGAGGCTTTATATTTTTTTAATATTAAGAAACAGAAAATAATCACCCCCTTTCCTGCCAACTATGGCAGTGCAAAGACCAGCCAGGCCCACCTTTCTTGAAAACCCATGATCTGCTTTTCAAGGGGAAGATGAAAGCGCCAGGAATAGACAATGGTTCTGAAACACTGGCTGACTTTTGAATATTCATGCCTATTCTAATGCAAATGAATATTTCAAATTGAGCTGTTTTTGAAAAGGTGCTGTTGGAAATGTATACACTTATGAAATTGCTTTTCTAGTTCTGCAGATCCCCCAGAATGACTTCCTTGGTTTATTTATAGTTCTCCTAGAAGGTTTCCCAGGTGTCAGCCTTGGGCTGGAGTTTCAGCGGGTTTCTTTTCCACAAAAACTAGGGCTACAGTTTAGCCTACCCCCCTCAGAAAGTCTGGCTTTGTTTAGTTGGAGCCCGGTCTGATAGGCCCTACTTGTCCTGCCAGCAGCCAAAGAGGCTTATCACACATCAGATTGTTTTTCCTTTGAGGTAACCTCACACCAAAGCTCAGTGTTCCCTGAAGAACAAAGAGAGGGTGAGAACGTGCCAGTGCTTGGAAGCATCAGATGGTCAGGAAGTCAGGAGGCCTGTTTGGGTTTGGCTGACTTGGCACCAGAAGGGTCTCACCGTGATAGGCATTGGGTGTGGTGTGTGGCTGTGCCAAGTCAAAGGACTTGGAGGAAGACACAAAGACCTCGTGGGCTGATGGAGACTTAGAAACCTCCAGAACTCAGTGAGCGTTCAGTCCCCTCTGGGGGAGCCTTGGGAATTCCTTCCCCTTCAGGCTGGATGCAGGAACAGTAACAGCTGGTCAAGCCCAGGAGGAAGATGGGGGGCTCAAGGAAGGTGGTCATTGCTGGAGGGAAGAAATAGGTCATTGTGAAGCCAAGGTCAGTTTCTGAACTGTCGTTCAGAAGTAGGAGGAGTGAGCCTCTGCTTCAGATGCCTGCAGAGACAGGGCAGGGAAGCCCTTGTCTCAGGCCAGTGGGGTCTCTTTGGAGGAGAGGGTGCTCTCGTAAGCCTTTAGTTTGCCTGGGCTTTTTGCACCACTCCCAGCACCCATCGTGAAAGGTCACCGGTGTGGCCTCTGATGCTATTTCTTGAGTGGAGTATACCTTCTCTCCCGCCAGTCTTCCTCTCTCCAGTCCAGCCCTCCATCCACAAATTCTCTATGGTCACTCTTTCTCTGTGCCCACGGAGAGGACCCTGATTTACATTTATTCAATGAGTACTAAACTTGCCAGGCCCTTTGTGGGGCTTGGGGACATGAGGTGACTCCAACATGATCTCTATCTGTTCAGTGCTTCCAGTCTATGTATCCAAACATATTTCCCACCCCCAATGTGTCTCTCTGTCCCACAATTATTCTCACCACCATTTCTTTTCCTGAGATGTTTTCTAAAGTGCCCTCCCCTTGCAGCTCCAATTTTGCAAACCTATGCTCACTTCAGAGATATGTAAGTGTTGCCTTTCCATTCAGCCTCCCCTCGGTTTTCTTGTTCCTGCTGATTCCTGTAACATATTTGTTCTGTGTGATTTAGCATATAATTTTAAGTGGCCTTACTCTGTCTAGTGACTATTTTGGGGTGTGTAAACTGGTCTTCTTTGAGGGGTGGAGTCATATGCTGCCCTGTACTGAATCTCTTCTTAACTTCTGTTCCCACACCAGCACTTGGCACAAAACTGAGCACGTACTAAATATCCAGTAAGTACTGCCGATTATTCAAGTCAGCAGGGCCCCAGCGTCATCTGGTCAAGAAGAGCAGCTGTCCTTAACATAGACTCTGAAAATGATACACGCAAAGATATCTGTGACTCATAACTAAATGGTAGAGGGGCGCCTGGGTGGCGCAGTCGGTTAAGCGTCCGACTTCAGCCAGGTCACGATCTCGCGGTCCGTGAGTTCGAGCCCCGCGTCGGGCTCTGGGCTGATGGCTCAGAGCCTGGAGCCTGTTTCTGATTCTGTGTCTCCCTCTCTCTCTGCCCCTCCCCCATTCATGCTCTGTCTCTCTCTGTCCCAAAAAATAAATAAACGTTGAAAAAAAAAAAAAAAGTTTAAATGGTAGAAAACATATTTACATAGAGAGCAGACCTCATTCATTTGCCTCCAGGTCCAGGAAAGTTTCTATTTCATAAAAAAAAAAAAAAAAAAAAAAAAAAAAAAAAAAAAAAAAGTTACAAGGGTCATCAAAGTTGACCCTCGGGAGACCTTTGGTAAATCACTTAAACTTTCTGAGCTTCACTTTCCTTGTCTACAAAATGGGAATCATAACGACACCTAATAGAGAGGCTGGCAGAATAAATTAGATCATGCATATAACCCATTTATCCCCAAATCTAGAAAAGAGTAGATATTCAATCAATGATTGCTATTATAGTTATTATCATTGTTATTGTTCCATCAAACTAGCACTTTCCAAAGTCTAGTAAGTGGATTATTTGGTGGTACATAAGGTAATTTTAGGTGCCTCACTGATCGACTTTTAAAACATTCTAGTGTGTGCTAGGAAAAATATTATTTAATTACATTTACAACATGATGGATATTATTTCTACTTCAGTTATTTATTGCTGCGTGACAAACCATCCCTAAACTTAGTAGCTTTAAACAACAGTGATGTACTATTTCTTCTGATTTGTGATATGCATTTAAGTTTTTTTTTAATTTTTATTTAATTTATTATTTTTTTTAATTTACATCCAAGTTAGTTAGCATATAGTGCAACAATGATTTCAGGAGTAGATTCCTTAGTGCCCCTTACCCATTTAGTCCATCCCCCCTCCCACAACCCCTCCAGTAACCCTCAGTTTGTTCTCCATATTTATGAGTCTCTTCTGTTTTGTCCCCCTCCCTGTTTTTATATTATTTTTGCTTCCCTTCCCTTATGTTCATCTGTTTTATACCTTAAAGTCCTCGTATGAGTGAAGCATTTAAGTTTTTTGTGACTGAGTTCAGCAGGTCAGTTCTGTTCTTCACTCACATGTCTGGCCCCTGATCTGGGATGGCTGGAAAAGTTGGGGTTAGCTGGGAATCTCACCTTCTATATGATCTATTTAGCCAGGCAACTGACCTTCTTCATATGGTGGCTCAGGGCTCCAACAGCAAGTGTTCTGAGAGGACAAGTCCCACTGTGCAAGTGCTTATCAGGTGTCTGCTTGCATCATACTTGCTAATGTCGCATTGGCCAAAGGAAGTCACATAGAAAGTCCAGAGTCGGTGTGGGAGGGACTGCATGACGGTGTGAATACCAGGAGGTGTGGTTCATTGGGTGCCACCAATGTAGCAGTCTTCTATACTCATAATTAACCCAGTGACTCACAGCTAGTAAGTAGCCAGCTGAGATCTGGAGCAGTGTGGTTCTAGAATCTGTGGTCATAACCACCAGGAAATCTCCTCAAGCTGAGTGTTTCAATCATCTATCTCTAAACGTGTTTACTTAAAGCAATAAGCATCTTATTATGTTCATTGAGTACATGGGCCGTGAATTCAGTAGGTCACAGCAAAGACGGCTTATCTATACTTCACCATGTATAGTCCTAGCTGGGATTCTCAAACTGCTGAGAACTGCCTGAGATGGTTCATCTGGGGTTGGGGTTCTCACTGTCTGCTAGGTTTCTCAGTTCTCTCCTACACGATCTCCCCACGTGACTAATGTCTGAGCTCCTTCATAGCACAGTGGTCTCAGAGGAGTCAGATTTCTGGCATGGTAGCTGGCATTTCTTTAGAGAGCAAGGTAGAAACGGCTTTACTACTGCCATGCTGTATTAGTCAAAGAAAGTCACCAAGCCAATCTAGATTTAAGAGAAGGAGAAATGGACTCTACATCTTGACTGGAGAAGCAGTATAAACGTGCAGGGAAGGAAGGAAGGAATTGATGGCAGCCATATTTAGAGAGTTTCTACTGCAGTATGCTTAAGGACTGAAATGTGATCACTAATTTAAGGTTTTGATGTTTTTGTTGTATTTATAATAGACTCTTTTTTAAGATCACTTTTAAGTTCACAGCAAAATTGAGAGGAAGGTACAGAGATTTCTCATACACCTCCTGCCCCCAAACATGAATAGCCTCCCCTATGGTCAATATCTTCCACTAGAGTGGTATATTTGTTACAATTGATAAAACTACACTGACACATCATAATCCTCAGAAGATCATTAGGGTTTACTCTTGGTGTTGTACATTCTGTGAGTTTGAACAAATGTATAATGACATGTTTTCATCATTATAGAGTCATACAGAGTATTTTCACTGCCTTATAAATCCTCTGTGCTCTACCTATTCACTGCTCCCACCCCCTAATGCCTGGAAGTCACTGATCTTTTTACTAACTCAATAGTTTTGACTTTTCTAGAATATAATATAGTTGGAATCATACAGTAGGTAGCCTTTTCAAATTGGCTTCTTTCACTTAGTGATAAGCATTTAAATTTCTTCCATGTCTTTTCATGGCTTGAGAGCTCGTTTCTTTTTAGTGCTGAATAATATTCCATTGTCTGGATATACCACACGTTATTTATTCATTCACCTGTTGATATCTTAATTGCTTTCAAGATTTTGGCAATTATGAACAAAGCTGTTATAAACATGTGTGTGCAGGTTTTTGTTGCTAGCAGTTTTCAACCCCTTTGGGTAAAAATACCAAGGAGTACAATTGCTGGATGGACTTTTTAAAGGTTCTAAGGTTAGTCAATTTGAAGAAAAAACATCAAGTAATAACATTCAACATTAATATTAAATAATATTAAATCGAACCATATGAAATTTCTGATTTTGTAGATCACACCTAAATATTTTACACCATTCAACTTAATAGTACAGTGATCTCAGAATACTGCAAAGGCTTTCACACTGATATGCAAAGAACTGAAGTTTGGGAAACATCTTCTAATTGAAGTATGTTGTCTTTTGGTGACTTTACTTCTTCGCGTGTCTTTATTAGACCAAAGCATAGAAGATGCTTATTTGGACAGTTTGTTTTGTTGTTGTTGTTGGTGGTGGTGGTTTGGGAAAGGATTGATGTGGGCTGCAGTGTATCAAGTGCCTCTTAAACATATTCATTCATCAAAACGTCCTTGGCCCAAAGGACCACAGTCTTTCTAGGTCTGCTGCAAATCAGAAACCTGAGACCGCTGGCAGGCCCTTTGATTTTCCTGGGGAGAATGCTTGATTCTTTTTGATTTCCAATAACAACAGTATTTCCCACATTATCAGATATATCAACAGAAGCCCCATCAACTTGGTGGGACATTAAGACCATTTTCTCAGAGGAGTTGGTACAAGAAATTAGAAAATGAATCATTGGGAACTTTTGGCCATATAGAGTATACATCTGAAAATACTGTTCTACCAGAACAGACTACGCAACAATTGAAGAGACTTTGTCTTAGGCTGGGTTCTACTGATGAATCAGAACTTCAGATGTGTTGGGGGTCTGATTTAGACACTTTACAGAATTTTATTTTGTATTTAGTCTCTGTCAGATTAAAAACATTTTTTTCCATCACCACTGTGGTTGTTTTTCAGCCTGGCAGTCTACTTTAATGGAAAGATTGTAACCAAATTGTGTAATTTTGCCCTGTGGATTTCCAATAAAAACATTACAATGTTGTTTGAAGGTTTGGAATTAGTAAAATAATGTTAAGGCTAACTTTCTTTCGTCTCAATTCTTTCAGAGTGAAATTTGTAAGAGAAAATTTTTTGTTCAGAAATAGCATCCAACAGATTTGAAGTTCCAAATGGAGTCAGCACCAAGTCCAAAAACAAAACAAAACCAAACAAAACCTCGCAAAGCATTTTCCTGTAGGATTTCCTGAAGGAACACTTCAAAAGGTCTAGATATATCCAAGACGGCTGAAGTCACACGCCTGCTTTCAGCCTCAGGAAATGTACTTGTCTCACATTCTGAGTAGCTTCTCAACTTATTTTAACTGTTCAGCCCTGACAGTTAAATAAAAACTTGATGATAGAAGAGGTTTCATTATGTGTGCAAACGTGTTTTCTACAGCTAATCAGTGAATGGCAGACTAGGAGGTATTCAGAGGCCCAGAACAATAATGTCAAAGCTAATTCAGTCCCTCACAGGTCAAGGCTTGTGACCATGGCTGAGCCTTTGTCAGACACACAAATACATACCACCTCTCTTTGCACATAAAATCACACCTTAAAATAAGTGGGCATTGATTTCTCTTGCTCCCATCTGCATTTAGCTTGGGCTCTTTCTCTGAGAATAATGCAGAACTACTGTCACCCTTGCCCAGACAGTGACACTAACATGCTTCTTTCTCCCACAACAATTCAATAGCACATCCCAGGATCACATGCTTAGTACTCTATCGTGACAGGTTGAATTTTAATATCACAGTATTTTTCTCTTATCTGAACACCCAAAAGATGCGTCTCTTCATTTAAGAACAGTCTTTTCAGGAATATAAATTTATACTCAAATTTTGGATCCAGTCTCAATCTTTCTTATTCCTGATGTAAGTTAAATAGGCATGATATATTTTATTATGATTTCCTTTGGATCATTCAAATGGTCTTAGTTTTAATAATGCCTTCATCCTCTCTCTCTCTCTCTCTCTCTCTCTCTCTAGAGAATATGCAGAATAATAATACTCTTCAGAAATTGCATATGACTGATTTTTTTTTCTAGTTAATGGCAAGTATAGCTAAAATTACCTAGTGAACAGTGGTTTTCTTCAGTTGTCTAATCTGAAAAACACCACAAAATCTATGGCCATACCACCCCGAATGTGCCTGATCTTGTCTGAAGAACCTCACAAAGAAAAATATCTGTAATTTATTATTATAAACATATAAGGTGGAGTGACCTTGCATGCTAAATTTCCAATTAAGAGATGCAAATGGTCACATCCTGTTTCACAATACTAGCCATCTGTTCCCAAGGCCTGCAGGTTCTCCTTCCCTCAAAGAAACATTTAAGTGAAAGAGAGAATCTAAATTAAAATTTAGGTTTTATAGCCAGTATCAGATTAGAAAACACACCACATATATTTTAGTAGATATAATTTTATTACTTTAAAATTATTTTATTGCTTTTATAAAAGGGTTGCAAAAAATTCTCTTTTTAGGGGCGCCTGGGTGGCGCAGTCGTTTAGGCATCCGACTTCAGCCAGGTCACGATCTTGCGGTCCGGGAGTTCGAGCCCCGCGTCGGGCTCTGGGCTGATGGCTCAGAGCCTGGAGCCTGTTTCTGATTCTGTGTCTCCCTCTCTCTCTGCCCCTCCCCCGTTCATGCTCTGTCTCTCTCTCTCCCAAAAATAAATAAAACGTTGAAAAAAAAAATTTAAAAAAAAAGTTCTCTTTTTAGTATTCAGAAATTATGAAGTAGAACATGAGAGTACTCTAGAATTTCTCAACCCCCATACCCACCTCAGAGATAGCCACTTTAGACTCCTTGGTATATATGCGTGGGTATGTGTTTATTATCCCTTTGTGTTTCTTACGTGAATCTATTGTTCATCTCTTTGCTTATTTGAAAAGGTAAGTTGTACTTTTTTTTCTTTATTGATTTCTAAGAGCTCTTTATGTATGATACTAAACTGCATTAGATTTGTAGGTGAGAGTGAGACTAAATGTTGTGAGCAGTAAACAAATCTTGAATAAACAAGAATAGGAATAAACCCTCTATAATCAGCATCTTTTATGCAAAGTACTTAATGTACGCTACTTTTATAAAACATGTTGCCCTCATTGTTAGGGAATGCCCCTTTCAAAGACTGGATACGGTGATTACATATCACCAACACCTTGGCTGTGTTGTTTTGGGGCAACAAGGTTTAGAGTTGGTCTCTATTTCCTGGCAGAAATTGCCTGCATGGTTGTGCTTTATAAAAATGCATGGTCTCTCATCACAGAGTACAGCATGAAATAGTTGGGGGGATGGGCAAATGAATTTTCCATGGAGAAACATGGCAAACACTGCTTCAGCCATGTGGTCAAGGTTTATATCTACCATAATAAGCCATGTTGATAACATGCAGCTTTGGTATGATACAATGAGAATGGCACTTTATTTCTCTAGTCTTCCTCCCCGAAACCAACCATATTCTAACCATGAGAAAAACCTGAGACAAACTCAAATTGAGGGACATTCTGCAAAATATCCTATCAGTAGTCCTCAAAACCGTCAAGGTCATTGGAAACAAAACAATCTGAGAGACTATTACAGTCTAGAAGAGCCTAAGGAAACATGGCAAGTAAATGTAAGGTGTAATCCTGGATGGGATCCTGAGATAGAAAAAGAGAATAGGTAAAAACAAAGGAAATAAAAATAAAGCATGGAGTTTAGTTAATAATAATGAATCATTATTGGCTCATTAGTTGTGACAAATGTACCATAGTAACATAAGATGCTAATAATAGAGGAATCTGGGTGTGGGATATATGGTAACTCTCAGTACTACCTTGGAAACTTTTTTTTAAATCTAAAACTATGCTAAAATAAAAGTTTGATAAGAAAAAAGCAAATGGCAGATATTTGAATTGGACCATTTCCCCAATAAAACCATAAAATATTCAACTCAACTTCAACTAGTTGAGACTCTAGATAACCCCAATGCTGCCCTTGAACCTATCAGTCTAAGAGCAGCAGTAACAAAACAAAATCTAGCTTGAGGTGATTTTCCAGGGAGGTAGTGGTTAGCAGTCTTCAGGACTACATGCCAAACCAGTAAAAATACTGAACTGGTAGAGAATATAGAGATATTTCTACCAAATCATTTCATTTATGAAGGAACCAAGGCCCAGACAGAACAAGGCATATACCCCAGCTCCTATGAATCCTGACCTGGAACCGAATTAGGAACCTCTTTGCTAATTCAGTGCTCATTTCCCTCCCTCATGCTTCTTTCTACACCTTTCTGCTCAACATAAAAGCCCCTCCAGTTACTAACATTCTTTTGTCTTCTCTTCTTTTGTCCAAAGATCTAGGGGAGGGCCACATATTCTCCACACAGTGTATAAAAGACAGCAAGAGAACACGTGAAATCTGGGGCCACATTGAGTGGGGTCTGAATCCCAACTTCCTTATTGCCTCTGGTTCTGTTTTCCTGAACTGTAAAATGACTGCAGTAATCCCTTATCTCTCAGGATTAAGTGAGATCCTGGATATGAACCTACTTTGGGGTTGCCTGGGTGGCTCAGTTGGTTAAGTGACCAACTTCGGCTCAGGTCATGATCTCATAGCCTGTGGGTTTGAGCCCCGTGTCGGGCTCTGTGCTGACAGCTCAGAGCCTGGAGCCTGCTTCGGAGTCTGTGTCTCCTTGTCTCTCTGCCTCTCCCCTGCTCACACTCTGTCTCTCTCTCTCTCAAAAGTAAATAAAACATTTAAAAACAAAACAAACAAAAAAAAAAAAACCCTACTTTGGAGCCTGGTCATGGTAGGCCCTTCTTAATTGA
Source organism: Puma concolor (assembly GCF_028749965.1). Classification (NCBI taxonomy): domain Eukaryota; kingdom Metazoa; phylum Chordata; class Mammalia; order Carnivora; family Felidae; genus Puma; species Puma concolor. The sequence continues at coordinate 25,036,701 of NC_141675.1, read as the reverse complement.
GATTCCTTTCATGAGAATATGTGTTTGTACATACCAACAGCAGCAGGCAGGATTCCATGGGCCTTTACTTAGCATATATGGGTTGGTAATCATTGATTGTATTCATGGAAGCTTTCCCTGACCAGGACTTTTCCACGTGTGTAGACCTTCCTCCTCACCACAAATTGTTCTCCACCAGAGTCACAGCCAGCACGTGGAAGAGACTGTACTTTTTTTTTAAATTTATTTAAAAAATTTTTTTTTGTAATGAAGAGACTGTACTTTTACATGGCAAATTAGTTCTTGGGATTCAAGAGGCAGCCCCCTCCTTCAGGGTCCTGTGAGACAGCAGCCTGAATGAATACATCATCATTAGGATAAATTTTTTAAATTGTAGGCTGGGAGGAATGCAATTTGGAGCTTTGAAATGTTTAGCTCAGTCTCTAAATATTACATTGGGATTGAACTGTCTCTTGTCCCCAAAGCTGATGAAAACTGAGATCTGTTTCAGATGGCATTTAACAAGGTTATTCTCTTTTTTTTTTTTTTTTTTTTTTTTTGCCTTTTAAAAAACAAAATGCAGGTAGTTCAGTCTGTGAGTGTTTGTGTGGCCTGCCTTTGATAGCCAGCCTCCTTGACCCTCACCTATCAAAGACACAGCCTAAGAAATGTGGAAAGACAAACCATTGTTGGAAAATTGGTCAGGTTTAAAAGATTTTTAAAAAAGTAATGAATTAGCAGCTTTCATTGTAGGGTTCTTGGAAGCTACTTCATCTTAGTTTAGATTCCTTCTAAAGCACTCTGCCACCAGGACTTGGTTGCAGGTAGCTTATTTGCGAGGTGACCCCACAAAGCAGAACTAAAGGAGTAAGGGAAGAGAGCAAGGCTAATAAAATGTGCATGAATGAATGGATTAATTTCTGTGGGTCTCTTTCTGAGCACTCTCTAAGAAACCGTGTTAACTGCATGTCAAACATGTCTCAGAATTTTCCCACTGGAGAGCAGAAGACTGGAGCATTTACCCACTGACTTCTGTCCTCCATTGTTGAAGATGGCTTCTGGCAACACCAAGTTGTCATCACATCTATGTACTTTTGTGTGTGGCTGCATGACCTTCACAGCCTCAAGGAAGGCAGACCAAACAGACACTGTAAAGTGAGCTTGATGTTGGACTTGGGTTGTGGGCATGGAACTGTGAACTACAGCTGCACTGAAACCAGATGGAATAAGGGACTGTGGCATGGTGCATTACAGCATCTGCTACTCTGGTACATTCTAGACTATGCTCTCCAATACAATAACCACTAATCACATTTAGATCAATTAAAATTAAAAATTCACTTTCTGGGGCACCTGGGTGGCTCAGTCGATTGAGCTTCCCACTTTGTCTCGGTCATGATCTTGCAGTTCTTGAGTTCCAGCTCCGCCTCGGGCTCTGGGCTGACAGCTCGGAGCCTGGAGCCTGCTTCAGATTCTGTGTCTCCCTCTCTCTGCCCCTCCCCCACTCACACTCTGTCTCTCTATTTCTCTCAAAAATAAATAAACATTAAAAAAAATCACTTTCTCAGGGGTGCCTAGGTGGCTCAGTCAGTTAGGCATCTGACTTGATTTTGGCTCAGGTCATGATCTCATGGTTCGTGAGTTGAAGCCCTGCATCATGGTGATAGTGTGGAGCCTGCTTGAGATTCTCCCTTTCCTCTCTCTGCACCGCCCCCCTCAAAAGAAATAAATAAACCTTAAAAAAAAAAGTAAAAAAAAATTCACTTTCTCAGTCACACTAGCCACATTTCAAGTGCTCAACAACCAAATATGGCTGGTGGCAATAGTATTGGACAGAGCAAATATAGAACATTTCTCTCATTGCAGAAAGTTCTATTGCACTATTCTAGAGCGTAGCTTCTTGGGTCTCTTCAGTTCTGTAGGCCCTGACAAGCTTGTATGGACTGGACATCTATTAGTCAAGATATACTAGGCTTTGCTGCAGACAAAGGTTGTGTTAGACATACTGCACATCTAACACAGGATCCAGATTGAGAGAAAACCTACCATCTGGAAAATGGCCAGTCACCATGGCAGAAGGGGAGAGAGCTCTTTGGGTCATGTACCAGCAACTGATGCCCCAGATCAGAAATGACATTCACAACTCATTGGCCAGAACAAATCATGTAATCCCACCTAACAACTCTACAACTAGGAGTTTCAGAGAGAAAGACTGGCTGTGAATGAGCTGGCCTGCTGACTAGCTCTGTTGGCATGATTGTTTATTCTTTTACTTATTCATACACTTATTCAACACGTATTTGATTATCTGCTGGGCATGGTAGTGAGTCAGGGTATGTATATAGATGAATAATCAGGCATGATTCTTGCCCTTATGGAGCTTACCTACCATTTGCTGCTAAATGACCATTAAAAGAGCAATTACAACTAAGGGAGATAAGTATTCTAATAAGGAAAGAATGAGATACTTCAGTTTCAGCAAGGCAAACAGTTTGCTTGCATATTAATGAGATAATTAGAACTGTATTTTGTCCAAGTTAGGGAGTCCAGAACGAGCACTGAGATAGGAAAACAAGCGCATCTGTTTCTCCTTCCCTTCCCTTCTGTTGTACCTTTGTGCCATTCCTTAACAAGATCCAAGAGAAGTGTTAGGCTAGCCCCTCTTAAGCACTGGCCATGACTCCACATACGTTGGGCAAGTGCCTGGAGGTTGCATGGGAATTTGCCTATGAGGGCACACTGGCCCCTGCTCACAGATTCACCATGGCACTCAGCATTCGTGTTCCTGACACAGAGCTTGTGCTGGGCAGCAGGCCTGGGAGCCAGCAGGCCCTTCTTGATTTTCCCCTAAGGAGGTCACATCAGACCAGCCAAGAACACGGGGCCACCTGACTGTGTCTTCATGGCTTCAGGGTGGAAGAAGCAGGGAGCCGTGGCAGGGAGGTGCTTCCTGGAGCTTCTCACTCTCTTTCAGGTTCTCTGTGGATGTTGGGACCCATGTCCTTATCTACTAATCTACCTGTGCTCAGAATAAGACATGTGGCTAAATGTCACAGTTCAGTTCCTGTCATCTGGTTTAGGGGATATCTACAAAGCGAAAGTTTATTAAATTCTGTTTGTCAGTGACATATCTTGTTCTTTGTTTTCCACATTTAAATCCGTCCATTTAAAATAGACGTGTGTGGGGGTGCCTGGGTGGCTCAGTCAGTTAAGCATCCGACTTCGGCTCAGGTCATGATCTCGCAGTTTGTGGGTTCGAGCCCCGCGTCGGGCTCTGTGCTGACAGCTCAGAGCCTGGAGCTGCTTCGGATTCTGTGTCTCCCTCTCTCTCTGTCCCTCCCCCGTTCATGCTCTGTCTCTCTCTGTCTCAAAAAATAAATGAACGTTAAAAATAAAATAAAATAAAATAAAATAAAATAAAATAAAATAAAATAAAATAAAATAAAATAAAATAAAATAAAAATAAACGTGTGTGGAGGCAGCATGTTGGCTAAGTGCATGGACTCTGGGTTTTGCCTCATGGGACCTCCTGGGACTTCTGCCACTGAACATGTTATGTAAAGCTCCGTGCCTCCATTTCCTCACCTATAAAATGGGGGTAAAAATTTTACCTACTTCATATGGCTGTTGTGAGGATTGGTGAATAGAAGTAAAGTGCTTAGGAAGGTGCTAGGCATATAATAAACACTCAGATCAACTCGTATGCTATTATCATCAGTGTTGTCACTATTTTCATTACTGAGCACCTGCTGAAGTGATCAGCAGCACGCTTATTTTGTGCTTGGTCTGGGGGAGATACAGAATCAGCCCAACAGCTGTGCAGCATGGTGGTTAAGATGATAGCTCTGTGCCACGGCTCCAGGTCTGAGCTCTGTAACCTACTGGCTGTGTGACTCTGGGTGAGTAATGAAGCTCTCCAGCCTTCATCTGTAAAATGTGGATAAGGAACTCCATGTCTTTCATAGGGATTGGCTGAGATAACGTACGTACTTCAGCATTTAGCACTTAGGGCACACGCAATACAATTTGGCTATGGAGGTAATTATAGGGAGAAGAGAAGAAACTTGGTGGATGCTGGATGAACAAAGACAAGCACATGGTGGATGGTTGTGTTTGAGAAATGCTGGGGAGTGGTAGAAGCCAAGGGTCCCAGTAAGGAAGCGGTGATCTCAGAAGGTTTCTTGTAGGAGGCGTCATGGAACCTAGGCCTTGAAAGATGGATAGTAATTAATCAGGCAGGGAAGGACGGAGGGAGCATTTTGGGTAGAGGGATGGGCAGGCCTCAAACACCAAGCTATCTCATCTTATTGTAGATGAGTAGACAATAGGCAGCCATTGCAGAATTTGAATTGGGGACTGGCCTAATTTGATCATTGGGATCAAAGAAGGAAGTGGAGAGGTAACTGCACCAAGCTATGGGGCCAAGTGAAATGTATCTTCAATAGAGGAAATAAAAATGCTAATGGTGGCATTTAGAGCTCTTACTATGTGCCTGGTACTGTCCTAAACACTTGGATTAATTCATTTTAATCTTCAAAGCTGTTCCATTGGATGGGTTCTCTTATTACTCCCAAATTACAAGTGGCACAGAGAGGTTAAGTCACTTTCCCAAGATCACAAATGGAGAAAGTCCAGATCCAGGATTAACCCAGACAACTTGGCTCTGAGCCTGGCTCTGTACCTGCACTTTTAAGATGCTTACACTTTTGGGACGCCTGGTTGGCTCAGTTGGTTAAGGGTCTGACTTTGGCTTAGGTCACGATCTCAGGGTTTGTGGGTTCGAGCCCTGCACTGGATTCTCTGCTGTCAGCACAGAGCCTGCTTCAGATCTTCTATCCACCTCTCTCTCTCTCTCTCTCTCTCTCTCTGCACCTCCCTGCTCTCTCTCTCTCTCTCTTTCAAAAATAAATAATTTTTAAAAAGATGCTTACACTTTTGTGAGCATCAGGGAAGGAGAAGGGGAAACAATATACAGAACTTGAGAGATGTTGCTGCTTGAAAAAGGAATGATGGAAGATGTAATTTAAAGTACAGCCAAGTGTTTGTCTTGGGATAGGGGAACCTTTGTTCTCTGCAACATGAAAGAGAAACCATAAGTAGAAAGGGGCAGTGAGAGATGTCAGCCGTTGAGGGGTCTCCTGGGAAACAGCTTCAATGTTCTACTCTCAGAAGAGCTTAGAGGGAAGTGGCAGATGGGTGGTACTCTTTTAGGGGCTCATAAAGGGGAAATGGGCTTTTGAAATAGTGTCCCTGACCACATAATCAAACAAATTTTTTGTTGTGCCGGGCTAGGCGTTCTCTGGGATAGCAGTGTAGCTGGAATTGGACTGGCTGGATTCTAGTCTAAGCTCTGCGAATCCTAGCTGTGTGACCTTGAAAATGTCTCTTAACCTCTCTGTGTCTCAGTTTTGTCATTTGAAAAATAGAGTTACCTACCTCATAGGATTGCTGTGACAATTGGATCTGTTAGTTTATGTAGAGGGCTTAGGGCTTAAGACAGTCAGCAATGTGCAAGTATTGGCTACTCTAATCCTTGTTCCTCTTTTCCCTACAATCCCAGAAATCTTGACATCCCACAACAGAGAAAGGGAATGTAGCGGCTCATGTTCTGAGCCTCTCAGGATGAGCCCCACAACCCAGTGGCTGGAGTACAGGGATATTCATGAAATGTGTACAGAATGAATCTATCTTGGTCACCTAACTCTCCTTTCTAGTGGGAAATTCCAGAACTACCGTGGAAGCCTTCAGATTCAAATTCCTACTTGGAGAACAAATGTGTTTAATAGAATTGCTCACTAATAAGATACCAAGCCCAGGGGAAACTGGGAGGCTTTAAAAAATACCCGACAAACTACAAAGGAACCTGGCTAATCTGTGCTTCAAATCACAGATGCTGCCATCTCCTCATCAAGGTTTCAGTTGGTTTAAAAGCCTCACCCAGGTTTCCCATTTTAGGGCAGACGTTGTGCTGTACAGAATTCTTATCTTTCCTTGCCCCCACCGCCCCTCTCCCCCATCCAGTAACATTAGAGTTTCGGATCGCCATCAAAACTGATGATTTGGGGACAGGTGATTTATAAACAAGCCTTTCTGACAGAGCAAGGTGAAGACAATTCCATTTTAATTTGAGAGCACACTGTGTTGCATTTTAAGATGTAACACACTCAAGTGATAATAAATTCACTACTCAACAGTATTTCTCACTCAATCTGTCAGCATCTCAGGTGAGATGAGTGTCAGAGGTACCCTCTTTTGATGCTGGGAATCACGTTACAGGCCCCTGTTCTCCTATTGGCCTGGGTCATTGGGATTGGTAAGGTTCAGGGTAGTGGCAGAGACATGCCTCCAACTCCGTGGCATACACTCCTACACTCCCCTGGCTCCACAGGCTTATTCCAGTCATTAAAGATCGCTTGGATTCACAGATCCCTCTTTTAAACACACATACCTAGGGGCGCCTGGGTGGCTCAGTCGGTTAAGCGTCCAACTTTGGCTCAGGTCATGATCTCGCGGCCCATGAGTTCGAGCCCCGCAATCAGGCTCTGTGCTGACAGCTCAGAGCCCGGAGCCTGTTTCAGATTCTGTGTCTCCTTCTCTCTATGACCCTCCCCCGTTCATGGTCTGTCTCTCTCTGTCTCAAAAATAAATAAACGTTAAAAAAAATTTTAAATAAAATAAAATAAACACACATACCTATTCACCTTGTGAGAATTCTCGCTGGTTTATCTTCTGCCACCCAGTTGAATCAGAAACTCCAGGGGCTACCTGAATATCCTGAAGTCAGAGGGCAGAGGTGAGGAAGGAGAGTGGAGAGAGGAGATGGGGAGGTTCCCAGAAGCATTTCACCTTCTCTGCAAACTTCCCCAGGATCTTGGGGTCCTCCATTGCTGAATGCTACTAAAAGATGGCCACTGGGGAACTTCATACAAAGGCTGCAAAAATATGTGCCTAATTGAAGGAAAGGGCATTTTCATTTCTTTAAAAATAAGTCACTTTGAGATGCAGCTGAAACCAAGGAAGCATAAGGGATTGGCGGCCACCACCGTAAGCTAGAATTAGGCAGGGATGGGTTCTTCCCTATAGGTTTCAGGGGGAGCATGGCTCTATTGACACTTGAGTTTGGACTTCTAGCCTCCAGAACTGTGGGACAATACATTTCTACAACTTTAGTACAAAATCAATCACTCAGAGGACCATTATTTATTGAAAGGGCTTGTATCAGAGGTTCTTAATCTTGGATACACATTAGAATCACCTGGGGGGACTAAAAAACTCCAATGCCCAGGCCACACCTTTGACCAGTTAAACCAAATTTCTGGAGGCAAGACCAAGCATCAGTATTTTTTTTAAAGCTCCCCAGATGCTCCCATGTTGCAGCTGACATACGTAGTGCTTGCCATGGGGTTCATGCCTATGAATATACTTAATCTTTGCAACTATCTTTTAAGAGAGGTGCAGACATTGTTCTCATTTCACAGATGAGGATATAGAAGCACAGTGAAGTCCCGTGCTTTATCCAAGATCATATAGCTGGTAATTTCCAGGGTGTGGATTTGAGCCCAGGTCATCTGGCTTATAGCCAGCAGGTTCATTTCCTCTCATGATGTGGGAAACACAAGTTCTTGGCAAAGCCCCATACTGTAAAGTTGCCATGGAGCAGGGGACAGAGAGCTTGTATCTGCTTTCCGAGAAGCCAAGTCAAAGATCTTCCCAAGCAATGCCACATTTATAGTCAGTGATTTTTAAAAATTTCTACTGGGAAGTTCAGACTTTCCCGTTCCTCCCACAGACTGTCTGAGGGTAAAATTTTCAACCTTTCCTTTTCTTCCCCACATCCACCCAAAAACCTGAGAGCTAGACTCCAGCCGGAATCAAGTGGAGAGAGGGGGGAGTTTGTCAGTTGTGTCTTCTATTTGTGATCGAGGTCCAGTCCATCAAGTTGAAGGCTTACTGGCACATGTTGGGGTGGAAGCCCCATCATATGCTCATCTAAAATTAGTCTTCTGTTTTATTTGTCAGACTGAAAATCTGAGGAAAGAGGACGGGATTGGAGGGCACACTGTATCTGGTCCCAGTTCTTTGCCCAGATGAGCCCTGGGCCTCTAGGTGAGTGACACCACCTCTCTCTGGGCTTCTTCCTTAAGACGAAGAGAGTTGGATTCCATCTGAGGTCACATCTCAGTTCAGCCAAGAGACATGTTTTGTTTGGCCCTCACAATGCTTTCAAATTTTTTGAATTGATTGCCAACTTTTAAAAGTTGGAATCATTAACATAGTCTAGATTTCCTGATTCTCTTGAAGTATCAGAAGAATTGTTGTTGCTGCACTGGGTCCTATAGGGTAACCATGGGCTGGAGTTGAGAGACAGCACTCTCTTCAGATGGGCATACTCTCCTCAGGTGTCTCTATCCCCCACCTGGCCAATATCACCGTTTACTTACCTGTCTGGCCCCTGCAGGGACTGGAAGCCAGATAATCTCCAAAGTCTCTGCCAGAGGTTGAGATTCCTTTACTCATAGGGTCTTCACATCTGTGAGGCAGGGATAAAGTCTTAAAGATTCAGGCTCAGTCAATATTTTCATATAGAGATGGGGAGAGTCAAAGTAAAACTAATAAATGGTAATGTTCTCTTACTTGCCTGTGTTTTATCGTTAACCTTGGCACATAAAATTTACAATGTTTGGCATACTCCCTGCACATTTTTATATTCTGGCTCACTTTTTGAAGGCATAAGCAAAGACAAAACAAAAGCCATAAAAGGTTATGTAGAAATTGCACGGTCAAGAAGAGAGAGGACACCAGGATAATGTGTTCTCAGAAGGACAGTCTGAAATTACAGAAGAACTACCTGTTCTTCAAAACAAGATCATCTGAAGTAAATTCCAGGAAAATCTGTTAGGTGTGTGCTGAGTCTGATGTTTTTACACAGACCATATTCAATAAAACTTGCTTCTCTTGATGGGATATGAAGTTCTCAGGGAGCTGGGCTATTTATTTAGGAACTTTAAGATGACCACATGGTCACTTGAAATTGCATATACATTTAAGAATCATTGACTCTTGGAGCTCTTCATATGGGCCACTAATAAAAATATAGCTGGAGGCAGATAGGTGATTTTCAGTCTCTCTGACCACTCACAACTTTGTTTTATGCATTGCTTTTATTTTTTACTGGGCTATTTATGAAAATGAAAGTAATATATGCATATAACAAATAGAGTAGAAAGATACGAAATGAGACATAAGTTGTCTCTTCTCCTTATCTTATTTTTTATTGTGGGTGAAATACACATAACATAAAAGTTACCATCTTAACTACTTTTAAGTGTACAGTCCAATAGCGTTAAGTATATTCACATTGTTGTGTTTTCTCCCTATCTTAACCCCGATGTTAACTACAGTTATATTCTTTTGTGTCCTTTCAGAAAATTATGTGCACATTCTTTGCTATTAATACAAATGCACTTTTCCACATAGACCAATCTTGCTGGTTCTTTTTAGTGGCTGCAGAAAATTATCTTTTTATGGATAACCATACTTTGCTTAACCATTTTTTTTTATTAATGCCAAAAAGAAAAACCTATAATGGACATATTTGGTGTATGTATCTTGGTCTGTGGCCTATGCCCACGTATGTCTTGTGGATACATTCTCAGTAGCCCATAACCCGAGAAGTTTGTTTGGTTGGTTGACACTTTTCTGTCTGAAAATGGGTATAGCTTGCATAGTAAGAGTTTTTAGATTAGAATACTTACCATAAACTATAGTGGCATAAAAAATAAATTGAAGCAGTAACCCAGATTCCGGAATTGGATGAAGTCTAAATTTAGGCCCTGCCAGACTGTCTGTGAGGCTTTGGGAAACTGGCTCATTACATCACTTGCCTCAGCTTTTTCATCTGAAAAATGGGAAAAATAATAGTATCTGCCTCTGAAGGTTGTTGGAGGACTAAATTAATAGTACCTAGCCCATATTAAGCACTACTTGAATTAGTTACTATTTTAGGTCTCTTCTCTTTCATCATAAAGTTTGAGCCTAACATTTAAAATATAATAGCTTATGGGGCACCCAGGTGGCTCAGAAGGTTAAAACATCTGACTTCAGCTTAGTCATGGTCTCACAGCTCGTGAGTTCAAGCTCGGTGTTGGGCTCTGTGCTGACAGCTCAGAGCCTGGAGCCTGCTTCAGATTCTGTGACTCCCTCTCTCGCTTCCCCTCCCCTGCTCATGCTCTGTCTGTCTGTCTGTCTCTCTCTCAAAATTAAATAAACATTTAAAAAGTTAAAAAAATAAATATAACAGCTTACAAGATATTTTAAATGTTAAGATTTTAAGATGGCAGAATTTTATTCTGTAATTAAATTGCCAAAATATTGGTAAAATAGACAAAAATCCATCAATATACAAAAACTGCCCTATGAAAGGCCTTCTCACATGTATTCAATCAATTTTTGTTATTCTCCATTTCCTTAGGAATACTTTGGATTTACCTTTTTTTTCTTCTTCTTATATTTGGCATGGAAATTCCACTTATTTTTTCCTGAACATACTCTAGGTCAAATGAAGCCAGAGTCCAGGAATGACCTTTTGAGGGAATGATTCTTTACACACCATAAATGTCTGCAAATCTCTCCTGTACTTTGCCTTATAATCTTGATTTTGCTTTACCTGAAATGATTGCTTTTCTGTTACAAATGAAGTAGAATCAAAAGAATCCCTGTAACATCCTTGTCCCTCAGTTGCCTTGACTTGTGTGGGTGGGAGGAGAGGGATGCAGTTTCACCAACAGCCCATCTCCCTGGGGAGCCGCTGGATGCCTGCCTGGATCCCAAAGATCTTACTTGTATCTTGGAGTCCAAACCACCCACTCTTTATCCTAGGCTAGCTCTTCCTCGTTTTAGCCTTACAGAAACCTCCTCTTGTCACTCTTCATCACTGTAATTAATGATCTTAAAAAAAATCCTAATAAAGGATGGTTTGGTAAGCAATAGCAACATTGGCGGGGAGAGATTATTGGCAGAAGAGATGATAAGGAGGCATGTGGACAGGTCTTTGTACAGGTGGACTCTGTCCAGTGCAGTGTCTACAGCAACTCTTGAATGAGTCCTCATCCTAGAGACTCTTACACACTCTTAATATCAAAAGGTCCCTTAACTTCTGCACCGCTTTGTGACCACAGGAGGTCTCTCCACCCTAGGTTGTCAGGTAGTAGAAAAAGATACAGTCACTAAGTCCTCAACTCTAAGCAGTCCTGGGTCTTGAGAACATGCTGAGATGGTGAGGATGTCCTTTTGGAGGGTTTACTCTGAAAGGTCACAGAGAATGTAAATATTTGTTGAGTACCTACCATGTGCCAGGCTCTTTTCTAGAGTACCTGGAAAGGCAGTGAACAGAATAGAGAAAGTACCTGTCTTCCAAGGAGCTTACATACCAAGAAGGATAGTTATAAACAGATAAACATCCAATGTGTTTGATAATGGGAAGGTCTATGGAAAAAAAAAAAAGTAAGGTAAGAAAAGTCAAGAGTAGCAGGAGCAAAAAAAAAAAAAAAAAAAAAAAAAAAAGAAATAAAAGACCTCATATTGGAAAGAAAGAAATAAAACTATCTTTATTTTCAGATAATATGACCTTGTATATAGAAAATTCTAAAGAATCTAGTAAAACATAAGAACTAATAAAGGAGTTTAGCAAGGTTGCAGGATATAAGATATACAGAACAAAAATCATGGGAATGCAAGCTGGTGCAGCCACTCTGGAAAAACAGTATGGAGGTTCCTCAAAAAATTAAAAATAGAGCTACCCTACAACCCAGCAACTGCACCACTAGGTATTTATCCAAGGGATATAGCTGTGCTCTTTCAAAGGGACACATGCACCCCAATGTTTATAGCAGCACTATAAACAATAGCCAAAGTATGGAAAGAGCCCAAATGTCCATCGATGGATGAATGGATAAAGAAGATGTGGTATATATATACAATGGAGTATTACTCGGCAATCAGAAAGAATGAAATCTTGCCATTTGCAACTATGTGGATGGAACTGGAGGGTATTATGCTAAGTAAAATGAGTTAGTCAGAGAAAGACAAATATCATATGACTTCACTCATATGAGGACTTTAAGAGACAAAACAGATGAACATAAGGGAAGGGAAACAATATAAAAACAGGGAGGGGGACAAAGCATAAGAGACTCATAAATACGGAGAACAAACAGAGGGTTACTGGAGGGGGTGTAGGGAGGATGGGCTAAATGAGTAAGGGGCTTTAAGGAATATACTCCTGAAATCATTGTTGCACTATATGCTAACTTAGATGTAAATTAAAAAAAATAAAATTAGGGTGGGAGGGAGAGGAGGGTGGGTCGATGGGCATTGAGGAGAGCACCTGTTGGGATGACCACTGGGTGTTGTATGGAAACCAATTTGACAATAAATTTCATATTAAAAAATAATAATAAAAATAAAATTAAAAAATTAAAACAAAACAAAACAAAACAAAAATCAATTATATTTATATACACTTGCAATAAACAATCTGAAAAGAAGTTAAGAAAACAATTCCATTTGCAATAGCATCAAATAGCATAAAATGCTCAGGGATAAATTTAACAGAAGACTTGGAAAACATACCCTGGAAACTATATAACATTGTTGAAAGAAATGAAAGAAGATCTTTAAAAATGGAAAACGTCCCATATTCATGGATTGAAAGATTTAATATTGTGAAGATGGCAATACTCCCCAAATCAATCTACAGTCTCAGTGCAATCCCTATCAGAATTCTAATTGGTGGGGTGCCTGGGTGGCTCAGCTGGGTAAGCCTCTGAGTCTTCAGCTCAGGTCATGATCTCACAGGTTCACGAGTTTGAGCCTCACATCGGGCTCTGCACTCAGTGCAGCGCCTGCTTGGGATTTTGTCTCTCCCTCTCTCTCTGCCCCTCCCCTGTTCACGCTCTCTCTCTCTCAAAATAAACAAACAAACAAACAAACAAACAAACAAACTGGAAAAAAAGAATTCTAATTGGCTTCTTTGTAGAAATTTGAAAGCAAAAGTTCATGTGGAATTGCAAGGTCCCTGGATAGTCAAAATAATTGTGAAAAAGAAGAACAAAGTTGGAGTACCCACTTCCCAATTTCAAAACTTACTGCAAAGCAACAGTAACCGAGGCAGCAAGGTACTGGCACAGAATAAGCATACAGGTCAACTGGATAACCATAGCAAGGGAATGCATTTGAATCTTTACCTCCCACTATATGCAAAACAAAACAGAACAAAACCAAACCTGAAAATAGATCAAAGACTTAAATTTAAAGCCAAAAACTATAGGACTCTTAGAAGAAAACCTAGGGGTAAATCTTCTTGACCTTGGAATTGGCAATAGATTCTTAAACATGACATCAAAAGCATGAGCAACAAAAGAAAAAATATATAATTGTATTTCATTAAAATTAAGAACTTTTGGATTTCCAAAAGCACCATCAAGAAAATGAAAAGACACTAATAGAATGGGAGAAAACATTTGCAAATCATATATCTGATAAGGGACTTGTATCTAGACTATATAGAAAACTTACAAATGAATAATGAGAAGACAAATAATCCATTTAAAAAATGAGCAAAGGATTTGAATAGGCATTTCTTGAAACACACACACACACACACACACACACACACACACACACACACACAAGTGAACAATAAGTATATGAAAATAGGCAGGGTGCCTGAGTGGCTCAGTCGGTTAAGCATCTCAATTTTTGGCTCAGGTCATGATCTCACAGTTGGTGAGATGGAGTCCTGCATCAGGATCCATGCTTTAGTGTGGAGCCTGCTTGGGATTCTCTCTCTCTCCCTCTCTCTCTCTCTCTCTCTCTCTCTGCTCCTCCCCTGCTCTCTCACTCTCTCTCGAAAAAAATAAATGAACTTAAAAAAAAGAACATGAAAAGAGGCTCAATTTCATTAGTCATCAGAGAAATGCAAAGATATACCACTTTACACCTATCAGGATAGGTATAATTTAAAAACCAGATAATAACAAGGGTTAGCAATGATGTAGGTAGATCAGAAACTTCATCTGTTACTAGGGGGAATGTGAAATGGTGTAGCACTTTGGAAGACACTCTGGCAATTCTTCTTGAAATGATTAAATTATAGAGTTACCATTTGATCTAGCAATTCCCCTCCTAGATATATACCCAAGAGAAATAAAAACATGTTCACACAAAAACTTATATATGAATGTTCATAGCAGTATTATTCGTAGCAGCCAAATGGTGGAAACAACCCAAATGCTCATCGATTGATGACTAGGTAAACATAATGTAGTGTATCTATTAAGTGGAATACTTATTCAGCTATAAAAAGGAATGAAACACTGATACATGCTACAACATGGAAGAGCCTTGAAAACATTGAGTTATAGAAGCCGGTAACAAAAGACCACATATTACATGATTTTGTTTATAGGAAATCCAGCTTAGACAAATGCAGAGAGACATTAAGTAGATTACCAGTTGTTTAGTACTCGGCCCAGGGCTGGAGAGTATGGGGAAAATTTGAGAGTGGTAATTAAAGGGCATGGAGTTTCCTTCTGAGGTGATGACAGTGTTCTATAATTAGTTGTAGTGACAGTTGCACTACTCTGTGAATATACTAAAAAACACTGAATTATGAATTTTAAATGGGTGAATTATGTATCAATAAAGGTGTTACAAAGAGATAAAAGAACAGAAGGAAGAAAAGCCAGAGAGGAAGAGGGAGGGAGGGAAGGAAGGAAGAAAGGAAGGAACGAAGGAACGAAGGAAGGGTGCCAGCATCAAAATTTGCAGAAGAGCCAGAAGCTTAGAAGAAAGAAAGAAAGGGGGAAAAAAAAAAGAATTACAAGGGTGGAGAAGGTGGAGTTATTTCTTGGAGGGGTTGTGTCTTGAAGTCCTCTCTAATAGAATGACATTTATTTCAGGTGAGGCCTTCAGAAAGGGAGGGAATGAACCGTATGGGTGTCTCGAGAAAGAGAGTCCAGGTAGAAAAAATAGCAAGTGACAAAGGCCCTGTGGTAGGCATGTGTTTACTGCATTTGAAGGGCAGCAGGGAAGCCCAAGTAGTAGAAGCAGACTAAGTAAGGAAATAGGGGGACAAGAAGAAGAGGTTTAAGGAATAGGCAGGACCAGTTCAGGTAAGGCCTTATAGACCACCACGGTGAAGACTTTGACTATTTACTAAGTAAAATGGAGAGTCATTCACAGAGTTTTGAGCAGATCACCTACTCTGATTTCCATTTTACAAAGATCATCCTGGCTGCTATGTGGTGAACAGACTGAGGGATGGAGTGCAAAGGAAGTGTCACGGTCAGGGTGGATGCCACTGATACAGCCTAGGTGAGATGCCTTTTGTCTATATGTTGTGCTTTAGTTTCTCCCTTAAAATTAAGGAGACAGGACTCAAGGTCTGTAGACTGCACAAATCATTTAAAAGCAGAATTGTGTGGAAAAAGTGTGGACAAGTGACTGCTCCCCCAGAGTGCATAAAGCTGCTTGCTTTGAATTTCACTTCCACATCCACATGATATTAATTGTGTAAGTATCTGTTGGATGTCTGTCTCCCCCATGAGACTAGAAGCTTCGTGGTTGTCAGAGTCGTGTCCAATGTGTTCTCTGTTATATCCCTAGTGGGTAGAACAGGGTCAGACACAAAGTACGTCCTCAAAGAAATACTCATTGAATCTCCATTCTCCAGCCTCCCTTGAAATTATTTGTGGCTGTATGAATGTAGTTGGCCAGTAAAAAGGGAGCAGAAATAACATGCACCGAGGTAGTTAATGACTGGGGTGTATCTTTCATCACTCAATTCTGCTGAAATGCTCTTGAAGACCATAGGTTCCAGATGGCATAGCCTTGAGATGGAATGGGGCCACCTGCCTATGTAAGACTTTGCAAGAGAAAGAAACAAACCTTTGCTGAGTTAAGCCAACAAGACTTATTTTTGCAGCAGCTAGTTTCATTACCCCAACCCATTTTCCATTTTTTTACAAGAGCTTCACAATACACACTACACTGTCAGATCATTTTGGATAATGATAGTTGGAAGTTGACCATTGCCCCTCAAGTGTAATTTTCCTTGCTGTTGTCTCCTTACAGAGTGAGATAGTTTATGCTTTTTCAACTATTCCCATCGCAATTGGAATCACGATAGTAGAAGAGCGGCACATTTCATCATTTGTGGAAGGCGCTCTGTAGTTGGACAAAACGCCCTCCTGATAATAATGGAGGCAATCTAGTCAAGTTCTAATAAATGGGGCTGGACCTCCTCCCATAATTTTCCCAGTAATTGGAGGCAAAATGTGAAATCTTCATTCAGCTGGGAAAATGGGTTGGCAGCTGTTTGGAAGAGATGAGCATTGACTGAACTTCCTTTTAAATGTCTCTGGCTTGATTTGTTCATTTCATCTTTTTATTTTTCCACTCAACTTCATTCTCACTTTCTCACTAGCCAGAAACTAGTCTGCAGGATCTAGAAATAAAATGGAAAGAAAGCTGGTTAGGATAATCAAGATCATATTCTATTTTTAACACTAAATCGGCAAACCCACTATTTTTACCCATTATACCCTGATTAAAAGAACACGCTTAGAAGATCAATGAAAACAGCTTGTTTTAGTAGGAAATTGAACCTGCAGGCAGGACAAAATTCAAAAGCTCCTGAGAGCATCAATAGAGCTCAATGTTAGTCTTAGTATCAACTATATACCCTGTACTGATTCAAGTTCTGTGTAAGACTTTTTAATTATCATAGTAACTGCCACTTTTGAAAACACTTGTGTACCTTTCAGCCCCACAAAGTAACTCACTCAGTTGGGTTTTTTTTTTTATTTTACTTTATTAATTTTTTAAATATTTATTTATTTATTTATTTATTTATTTATTTATTTATTTATTTATTTTTGAGAGACAGAGAGAAGCAGAGCATGAGTGGGGAAGGGGCAGAGAGAGGGAGACACAGAATCTGAAACAGGCTCCAGGCTCTGAGCTGTCAGCACAGAGCCTGACGCAGGGCTCGAACTCAAACTGGAGATCCTGACCTGAGCCGAAGTCAGACGTTCAACCAAATGAGCCGCCCAGGCTCCCCTACTTTATTAATTTTTTAATGTTTATTTATTTATGAGAGAGAGTGTGTGAGCCAGGGAGGGGAGAGAGACAGACAGACAGACAGAATCTGAAACAGGCTCCAGGTTCTGAGTTATCAGCACAGAGCCCAATGCGGGACTTGAACTCACAAACTGTGAGATCATGCCCTGAGCCAAAGTCAGACGATTAACTGATTAACAGACTGAGTCACCCAGGCAACTCTCACTCAGTTGGTTTCTAAAGAGCAGGTGGTTGCTAGGTCAATTTGACATGGAGGTAGTGCTGGTAGCCTCAGGACTGTCACCAGGGCACAGCGGGTAATCCCATGTTGCAGTAGCACTCCACACCTGGCACTCAGCTGGGCTGCCGTTCCTCTCACATACCTGGGAGGTACTCAGCCTTGGAAGCTTTAGCTTCATCAGCTTCAAGGTAATGCCACCACTGCTCTAAACACGTATTATCATCCTTCCATTGTCCAGAGAGTTAGATACCATTGAGAACATTTTACAGGCCAAGAACCTGAGGCTCATGGAGGTAAGTACCTTTGCCCAACTCCGACAGATAGCCAATAGGGGGGCGAGCTGAGATTCCTACCAGCCTTGCCTCTTGCACATTAGGGTTTATAGCAGCTAGGTCCATTGGTTTGGTCTTTCTGGTTAGAAGAGGACTTGGGACAGCAGAGCAAAAGCTTGGGCAGAGAAAGCAATAGAGAACCTTGATAATTCTTCCTCACAGCCTTTCTCCCATGGCCTGATTTCCTATCAACTGAAGAAAGTCTACTTTTCTTCACAGGCATATTTGTTTATTCTTTATGAATTTTCCCCTTTCAGTAAGGTTCTTCGAGCAAAGTTTACTTCCTTTGCTTGTATAGAATCATTGGGGGAGATGTGCCCTGACGCCAGACCCAACAATCACCCACACTCCTGGGGCTCCACTAGGTGCTGAGGCCAGTGTGATTTGGCCTGTTGCCCTCCCCACCTCCGACCATCCCAGAGTAGGCTTACATTCTCTACCCCACATCCCTATCATGATCTTATTCACTCATTCACTCATTCACTCATTCAATAAATAATTACTTGTCAACTTTGTACCTAACACAATAATAAGAACAGCTAGGGACATTCAGTCTCCCTTAATACCAGAATATTCCTTAGGAAAAACAGAATAGAGCCCTTCTATTGATGGTCAGCATTATGTTAGCTTGACTATGCCATTGTACCCGACTGTTCAGTCAGACACTAATCTAGGTGTTGTTGCAAAGGGATTTTGTATATGTGATTAAAGTCCATAATTAGTTGACTTTAACTAAGGAGACTACCCTCAATATTCTGGGTGGGCTTGACTCAGTGGAAAAGCCTTAAAAGCATAACTGAGGTTTCCCTGAAGAAGAAATTCTACCTATGAGCTCCAGCTCCTGCCAGCCCCTCTTGCTAGCATACCTGAAGATTCATGTGTATCCAGCCAGCCTTTCCAATCACATGTGCCAATTCCTTTCTAAATCTCTTAATATCTATCTCCTACTGGTTCTGATTCTCTGGCTAACCCTGACTGATATATACTCCTTGATACCCATGAAGTAATCTGTTTCAAGCATACTCATTTTCTTTAGCCTTTGGCTTTAGAAAAAAGACAAGAGTAATGTCAACACTGGCAAAGCAACTTGGTTAGCCTCATTGGTGATCCCACTCACACTGAAATCTGAGCCAGAGGTCACTGTTTTAGGTGACTTCAAAGTTTCTGGGAATGGGTACAAAGCAGGGATGGAATTCAAGATGGAAAAATCAGATGCCATTCCATTGCTAGTCCTGGTTCCATAAGACACCAGGAAGCCATGGGGCTATGAATAGCAGGTTTAACAAAGTCATTGCTCCCCACCAGCAAAGCAAAATGTATGGCACGAAGTGTGGATTATACCAGAGAAGGCCCATCTTAGTTGTTTTTAGGTTTTTCCATTTTAGACATTAAAGGTGTCATCTGTCATTAAGACCTTCGTGGAAAACAACTAAGAAATGGTGCTGTTTTCCAGACACTAAAAACCCAAGTTTCCATTTCTTGGTGTGTAAAATATGAAGAGTGGACTTCCCCAAGGTTTTCTCCGATGCCAGTATTCTATGATTCTCTTTGATAAGCCTAATAGCATGCGCTATGAATTAGAGTGGTCTTCATAGTAAAAAGTACTTCGTCATGGATTTGGGCGGGCTCAGAGAATGTGAATTACCAAAACCAGCCTTATCAGAAGGCCTACTCCAATGTGTGGGGGCTATAGCTCCCTAACGCTCTACAAGTCTACCTTCTGAGAGGCATTTGCACAATTATGGGAATCCTCCGGAAACTGAAAATTCTGCCAATTACTGTTTATCACAGTTTCTAGATTAGCTTTTCCAGCACCAGATTGTGAGAGAAATACCTTCCTGGCTGAGACAACATTGGTTTTCTCAGATTTTCAGTGAGTGAGCCTGAGACCTGGGGTCAATATATACAGAACCTTCTAGGAAGGGAAGATCTGTGTGAGGGAAAGGTAAAAAGGGATCCTCCAAATTTGGATTGAGATTAGTTTGATTTGAGAAATGAAAAGCAATCAAGAAAACTGATTAACTAATTCTTTTCACATCCCTCCCTGGAGGCACATGGGGGAAAAGGAGATCAATGTAACTAAAATCAGGGCAAATGCCACCACAGAAAGTGGCTTCAAGTCTCCAATGCCACAAATATCCCAGGGAGGCATAAATAATGTAATTTCTTTTTTTTTATTTTTAAAAATATTTATTTTTGAGAGAGAGAGAGAGAGAGATACCGAGTGTAAACGGGGGAGGGGCACAGAGAGAGAGAGAGAGACACAGAATCTAAAGCAGGCTCCAGGCTCTGAGCTCTCAGCGCAGAGCCTGTTGCAGGGCTAAAACTCACAAACTGCGAGATCATGACCAGAGCCGAAGTCGGACGCTTAACTGCCTGAGCCACCCAGACGCCCCAATAATATAATTTCTAATCAAGTATTCAGCCCTGAAGTCCAATTATATGATCAAAATGTTCTGTCTGTGCTTCTTAATGGGCAGGGGACCTCCAATCCATCTGTAGACTGAAAAAATAACTTGTTTCACAGATTTTGTGTAACTTGTTCCCAAATGTATATAGACAGTATGGTAAGGAACAAACTACAAATTAATTTTAAAAGCCTTATGAAATCCTAGTGGCTTTCAGTCTTTCGACCACTGAGACCACCTCAAGTATAACTACTTGTACACGGGGTCCTCAGCACAGTTTTTGACTTTGAAAGAGGGCCCTCTGAGCACAGAGGTGGAAAGCACAACCCTGGCCTCCACAGACCTCTGCTCAGGTGGTGCCCTCTTGGCCGTGGGAGGGAGAAGAGGCTTTGCAGTGCTAGGCTCTGCCCAGCCTGCCCGCCCTCGGCTCCATGGGGTCCTGCCAAGCCCACAGTTGCTGTTCTGTCCATACACTCCCACGCCCCAGTTGTCAGCAGTGAAAGACATCCCCAGCTGTCCCGGGTAGGAGTGGACACAGAGAGAGGCGTCTGGGCCTGCTTGTGTGTGCTCCTTAACCTTTGAAGCACAGTCCTGCGTAAGGGCACGGCGATTTCATGAGACTGTCTGGAGCTTTAACTCAGCGTTTTTCCTTTTCCTTGTTTTTGTTTTTTTTTTTAATTTTTTAATTTTATCTCTTTCTTTTCTTGCTGGGCTGTTTGCATTTCCTTCAGCAGAATGTGTGGTTCCCATCTCATCCAGCAAATCTAAGGTAACCTCAGTTTTGTTTCTAAAAATGTCATTTTCTGCTCTTTTCCCCCACCCCCTATCTCGTGTCTTTGGAAAATACGGATATTTAGCAACGTAACATGTGGAGATTCTCTTCCTGATGCTTCCTTTTAGAATTACTGAGTCCAGATCTGAGTCAACAAAACACTCATCTTTCAGTTTTTAGCTCTGATACGAAATTGGATAAACGAGTTAAGCATACATTACATGAAGCAGATTGTGAACAACTGCAATTTTTTGGCTGCATTTTTTTTTTTTTTTTTTTTTTTTTTGGTATGGGAAAAGCATGACACTGAATTTTGGATATGCTTTCCTATTTCTTCAACGAACTCTAACCGTTGTTGTCTGTTAAACCCAGGGGATTTCAAACACTGATACATCATGTTTTCAGTATGACTGCACATGTATCTGGAAATGTCCTAGCCTTCGTGTCATAAAAGCACCCATCATTTCTTGCTGCAGGTACCTCAATATTGGAACGGTCAGTTGTCAGACATTGTGTTTTTCCCATTCTCAACTATTCCTGAAACTTAGCTCAGTGTATTAAGCTGATTATGCTGCTGTCAGATGGATTTCCTGAATTGCTGGTATATCAAGTACTTTGCTTGCTTTGCTTGACATCCAGCTTCTATTTATAGCCAACAGATGATCGGAAGCCAGGGTCAAGGGCAGTTGCTGTTTGGTCAAGCCCAGCTGTTGAATGCTGATTGGTAATTGGCAAGGTGTGGCGACTGCCATCTGGCTGTGCTGAGCCCTGATAACACTGCCCCTATTTATTTAATTCAAGCAAAAGCAATTAACTTCAGCTTTGCAGAAGCAAAGTTAGTTAACTATTTTGGACACCCCAGCTAGTCAAGTGGGTTCTCAAGTTTAGACACAAGTTGAAAATTAAGAACGGCACCGTCTGAAGTCACAGGGTCTATCACAACGCACTTTGCCTTTCTATCCTACTTAGGATTCAGAGACAGAAGCATGTATATCTCAATCCCTTTCTGACAAGTAGCAATGAGTACTTTTACAGACCGTAAATGAGAAAACTGACTTCTGTAGCTCAGAGGGATGAATATTTTCATAGCTCTCCAAGTACTGAAGAGAGAGATGTATTGTTTCAATCATGTGAATTAGCTTGGTATCAGAAATTACACGCGTGCTACAATAAATCAGGCAACAAATAAATATATATTTCAGGGGGAAATAGAGCTCAGGTTATTGGAGTTTTTCATTCACTTATTTTAGAGAGAGAGAGAGAGAGAGAGAGAGAGAGTGTGTGGGGGGGGAAAGCAGAGGGAGAGAGAGAGAATCCCAAGCAGATTCCACGCTCAGTCCAACACAGGGCTCGATCCCATGACCCTGGGATCATAACCTCAGCCAAAACCAAGAGTCAGATGCTCAACTGACCAGCCACCCAGGCGCCCCTCAGGTTTTTGTTTTTAATTGGTGGATTATAGGTAATGCTATTGTGTGTACCTGCATTGTAGGGATTGAGGTGTGAAAAATACCTGCTCTGGTAGTTAAAACTTTTTCTAGGATTGATATGCACAAATCCACAAGATTTGTGCAGATCCTGCTTTGTACTTGCAAATGACTTTCCCAATAATTTCAATCATCATTAACCAGCAGGCATTGTATGAATGACAGATGCTGTGTAACATCTAGTCCTCGACACTTGATATTCCATGGTCATTGCCCTCATCTGAGGACTAACAAAGCCCAGAATCATCTTCACCATCTTTCTGAGGGAGTGAAGGATCCAGGCAGGTGTGTGCCAGGGATCCTTCCAACCTTCCCTTGGAGAGTTCACAGGGAAATGGGGCTCCTTGACTAGAGATGCGTATTTTACTTTGAGGATAAGAATTATAAGTTGCCTTGCTCGTGTAACTTATTTGAAGCTCTCAGAATATTTGGCATTCTCAAGTACAGAGACTCTGTTTTTAAGGGAAGTGACATGAGTCATTAAGAGTATTCACTTTGGGGCCCATTAGCCCACAGTTGAATCCTTGCTCTGCCACTTACTCTGTGACCTTTCTGAACCTCTTGCAGTCACGGTTTCTTTATCAGTAAAATGGAGATGGTGAGAGATGGGGGCCGCCCCTGCCTTGCAACGTGTCATCTCCCACTCTGGATTAGCCAAATCACAAGTTGCCAGCTGGGGAGCTGGGTGTGTTACTTCTGGGTCCCGAATGTGTCTGTGCCTGTTAGGAGCTCAGAAGCTCACTTGGGACTGAGCACAGATAAGATGGGTGCCTAGGGCATCTAGCTGCTGCCCACCCATTTCTCTCCCATTACTCTTACACAGAATCTTGCTAACGACCACTGTATGGGTGCATGTAGTGGGCCTTTGCCTAATATTTATTAGTTGTGTGATTAATTTAAGGACATCTCTAATTAAATCCCAAATGTCCTTACTGTTAGTCTCTCCAGGTATGTGTAGGAAGTGATTATGTTTCTGAGTTTTGATATGAGAAACATCATGCACAAAAGAAAACCCAAACCATTATTTGACTGATAACATATGTTTTCCTATAAAGTTCTTGAAGACATAATTCATAGAAGAGGCAATACAAATGGTGCATGAATATGAAAAAATATTTTTATTTCGTTGGCAATTTTCTTAAAACACAAAATCAGAGAACAATGGAATCTAATGCTCACCTATGAAACTGGCAGATTTAAAACAAGGAAATTTACAGCTAGAGAGGGTACAGAAAGGTGAGCAGTCCCACTCATGCCTGGTGGGAAATTTGGTATAATCACTGGGAAGCTATTTGCCAACAGGTAATAAAAAGCCTTTACAATGTTTGTATCATCCAATGTAGTCATCCATTTTAAAGAAATAATATTTTTAAAAAATGAACAATAAGTTATATTCAAAGATGTATGTTGCAATGCTATAATTTTAAATAGGAAGAATTAGAAATAAGCTTTTTATAACAAAGGATGGTTAAATATGCTACTTAGAATGAAATTACTATTCTGGCATTAAAATAAGATTTTAGTAATGATCTGTGACCATACCTACCATTTATGAAGAGTTTACTGTATGTTGAGCCTCAGGCTAAGCACTTTGAATATATGTTATTTCTTTTAAACCTTACAACAGGGGCGCCTGGGTGGCGCAGTCGGTTAAGCGTCCGACTTCGGCCAGGTCACGATCTCGCGGTCTGTGAGTTCGAGCCCCGCGTCGGGCTCTGGGCTGATGGCTCGGAGCCTGGAGCCTGTTTCTGATTCTGTGTCTCCCTCTCTCTCTGCCCCTCCCCCGTTCATGCTCTGTCTCTCTCTGTCCCAAAAATTAAAAAAAAAAAAAAACAAAAACCTTACGACAGATTAGCAACCTCCTAACTTCCAACAATTTATTTATAATCTCATTTAAATTTATCTGACAAATTAGAAAATTGAAAAAAATGTTAACGTGGGAGAATGCCATTTATATTCTTTTTAGCAATAATAAATAATAATAGTAATAAGCATACAAAATTGAATATAGTTTTAGCTCAATTATGTAAGTAGAACAATACCCCTCCCCCAATAAGTAGAGACAGGAACTCCAAACTGCATAAAATGTAGGTTGTGTTGTTGCAAAGTTCCTGAAGCAGAAGTAGATGACAGCTCATTCCTGATTACCTTCCATCCAAACTCACATTATCCCAGGGCTGTGCATGTTTAGTGAGACATTTGCCAAAATATTAAGAATGGCTCTCTCTGTATTGTCGCATCATGGGTCATTTATGCTTCTCTGTATTTTCTAAATTTTCTATGGTGAGCATGTAGAAGTGTCACATAAAAAATAAAATGCTTCTAAAAGTTAAAACGATGTAACAGCAATTTGTCTTACTAATTTTTTTGATAAGTGGGCAATTCCTTCTTCTTTCCTCCACTCGCTTGAGTTCTGATAGCTCAGTAATTTAAGCAGGAAAGGGAAAAGGCAAAGCTCAGTGGTCAGCCGGGGGAAACAAGAGGCGTGTCTCCCTCCTGGCCCTGCGGAGTGAGCCACGTGATGCTTGTGGCAGCTTCTGTGGTTGCATTTGTTACAAGTGAAAAAAATACCACAATGAGATTGGCAAAGCCTTGGGCATTACCCAACCTCATGTAGCCACCGAAAATGCTTAAAAAAAAAAAAAAAAAAAAAAAAAAAAGAACAAAAGAAAGACACTATTAAGGAGTAAAGCCCCTTTTCCATGTTCTCTAAGAACAGAGAGGCACCCCCAAGTCAGCATGGGAGGCTGATTAGGAGACCGACACTCTCTGAGAAGAAACAAGAAGTAAGTAGGCTCAGATCCCCCTTCTGCTGTTTGCAGGATCTTTGAAGACTAAACGAGTAAATTTGAGGTGGTCCTGCATCTACTGACTCTGAGGTTCTGAGGCTGGCCCCAGAGCAGGGTGTGCCCTCAGCACCTGCAGAAGCCCAAGCAACAGGGGGAAGGTCTTGGCATTCTAAGCACTGGGGAACCCCCGCCCCCCGTGGGGTGGGATGCCAGACTGGTTGGGCCCCACAGGAAGCACCCTGCTTTTGTTGAGGTGGCTGTGCTTAGCAACAGAGGGCCCGCCCTTGTTTGCTGGGGCTTTCCTGCTGGGTTCTGTGACTGGGTGGCTAAAAGCAGAAGGCTCAGAGAACCCCCAGCCCCTGGCTCAGGCCAGAGGGCTGAAGTTAGGTTGAGTTCAGAGAAGTGTTAAGTTGTTCTCCCATCCAGGGGCCAGCTGAGCAGCTGGGAGGGAAAAATGCCAAGTTCGCGCTTCCAGATGGGCTCCCGGCAGCATAACGCTAATTTTTCAAGAAGTGCCTTCACATTTCTTCAGAGCTACTGACTCATTCATTCAGCTGACACTCAGTATTCTTATAGGCCTTGGAGAAACTCAGAGAAATGAGACACCATAGCTGCCCTCCATGAATCCGGGGTGGGGGCAGAGAGTCAACAAGCCTCACTGGTGGACTGGAGACCAGACGACTGTGGACACTCTTTGGAGAAGAATCCCGCTGAAGCCACAAAGCAGGGGTGGCGAGGGGTGATCAAGGAAGTGACGGTGGCAATCTGGGTCTTGTCTTGGCAGTTCTCACTTTCAGAGGCATAAGAAACACCTGAGGATATTGCTAAAATGCAGGTTCTTTCTTATTCAACAGGTCTGGAACAGCCTGAGATTCTGCATTTCTAACAAGCTCCCAGGTGATGACAGTGCTGCTGGTCTGAGGTCCATACTTGGAGTGGCAAAAACCCTAAGTGATAACTGAGAAAGAGCTGGCCACGTAGGAAAGTGGGAAAGGGTGTTCCTAAGAGAGGGAGTATCCCATGAGGGCCAATTCGGGAGTAGGGAGGTTGACAGAAGTTGAGGTTTTGTTAGATAGCCTTGAAATGGCTTGCCTTTGATTCTATTAGGGGCTTAATTCACTCTTTAAGACTCAGCCCCAAACATAGTGTTCCTAGAAATATATTCCTAACACAAACTTGACATGTGTTCTTCTGCTTAAAGGTCTCGTTTCCTTCGTAATCCTTCCCTGCCATGTAGGTAATCAGGCTCTCACAGCTAACCTGGTGGTGGATGATTAGTCACTATGATTGAGTTCAAGTCCTAGGCTATGAATCCCCTAGGAACCTCTTCCACTCCACAGCTAGCACAGTGCCTGATATCTATGAGCAGCTAGTGTTCATTATATATTGAGTTTGAAATGAATGAAAATTAATACCTCAGATTGGGTTTAGCAGGTGAGCAGAGGGATTAAGGGCACAAGCACTGGAGTTAGAATGCTTGGGTGCAAATCCTGGCTCCGCTCTGTGCTAACAGCATTGATCTAGGCATATCCTGCGACCTCTCTGTACCTCGCCTTACTCATCTGTAGAGTGGATATGACAGTAGTTCCTGCCTCAAAGAGTTGTTGTGAGACTGCCATAATGCATGTACATTACTTCCAGCAATTGTAAACATTCAATAAATGTTACCTGTTATTTTCATTAAGAGCTAAAGTTGACATTAGCCAGCTTGACCACATATTGACCGGTTGGTACACTTTGGTGAGGATCCCTCGATTTGTATAAAGTAGAACTTACAAGTAAGCATCATTTATTTTTGCTATGCCTGCCTTTCAGTGAGCATATATAATAACTGTACTATTTTTCATAAAGTTTTTCCTTGAATATAAAATAGGAAAACATGTATAAAGACAAAAATGGGCATCTTGACAGAATACTTCAAGTGGGACCCTTAGGTGTGAGTTGGTTTCAGAAGACCACCCCTAGTTATTAGGGAATGTCATGTGGGAGAATTTTATTCTATCTCCCTCTAAGAGCACCTGAACTGGGCTTCTGGAATTCCAGCAGACCATAAAAATAGAAATGCTTGGTCAACAGACAGCCCATAGGTATAGTCCTAGCTGAAACTGTGTATTATATGGGTGAGAAGGGTTGGGAATCTCATGACATCACTACTCAAAACATTGTGGAATACTTACAATTTAGAGTGGTTATTGAAAAGCTCTGGGGCTAATACTATCTACCTTCTTTTCTCTTTTGTCTGTGAATACTTAGGCATGTACTATCCAATACAATATACACTAGTCATATGTGGCTATTTATATTAATAATGATGAAATAAAATTAAAAATTCAGTTGCACTAGGCACATTTCAAGTGCTCAACAGTCTCATGTGCCTAGGAGTTAACAAATAGGACAGCACAGATAGTTATAGAATGTTCTATGGAACACCACTGAGTTAGTAAGATTTTAACTTTAAGTTGCAGATTGTAATGAGATACCCAGAGATGGCAAAATCCAAAACTCATGAAATGAGGATATTGCAGAATTGAATACAAAAATTAGGAAATGTAAAGGGTAAGTTTACTTTTGGACAGTAAAATCTGACTATTTTTTTGTTCAACAGCTATTGAATAACTACACACTCTATGTGTAGCTCTAAACAAGGGGCTGTGGGGAAGATAGCAAAGTCGGCAGATGTAGTTGCTGCTCCCAACTTGCCTCCCACTGAGTTGGATAGATGGTAAGTACGTGGAATGACATTAAACAGCAGTCCAAGGAAGTGTGTCAGAAAAAAACAAAAAAACAAGAAACAAACAAACAAAAAAACAACAACAACAGTGAAACACTGTGAGACCAGAGTGGATTTGATAAAAGACACAATGCCTGACTTTGACAGGACAGAAGGCACAAGTAGAACCAAGCCAAGGAGACAGAAATGGGGACAGCACCCTGGGAAAACAGAAAACAGATACTCTAGATGAAATAAAAATATTAGTAGGCTGTCAGATTGGAAATGGGACTGGGGTCAGATTTTTGAAGGACTTGAATGCCAATTCAAGACGATTAGACTTTATCCTGCAGACGATGAGAGCCATAGAAGGATTGTGAGCAGGATACAATTATGCAGGTGGTATTCTGCCAATGTGAGTCTGGTCAGGGTTAAAAAACTGGACTGGAGGAAGCAGCCATCTCTGCTTGGATACTCTGCTGGTTGTGGGAATCCAGACAAGAGATGAGAAAGACCAGAAATAGGTCAATGAAAGGGGAAGTGGAAAGAGAGATGACAAAAAGGAAAACTTAATAGGTTTTGACTGAGTGGGAAACAGAAGTGGCACCAACATGGACAAAGATGGCTTACTGGCTTTGGACATTTGAGGTTTAGGAAATAACTGTTGATTTGCAATTTGAGAGGTAGCTTCTAGATGTAACTTCATTGGATCCTATCTCATACCTCCTTGAACTGCTGTTTAATGTTCTTCTATGCATTGAGTACTTCTCTAACTCCAGAGCAAGCAATTTAGGTCAGTGATTGCATTGGCCAGGCTGTGCTTTCTGTCTCAAAGCCTCTAGTTTAGTGCCCTGTAAGGAGAAAGTACCCAGCTAGTGAACAGCTGTTCTGCAGCGAACTATAAAGTCAAACCCTATCGTCTAAACCTACCCTTTAAATTTACTAGGGTAAAGAGAAGAAGGAATGACTTATTTGTTTTAAAATAAAAATCCTGAGTCCCAAAAAACAAAAGTCCAGGGCCAGATGGCTTTCCAGGGGAATTCTACCAAACATTTAAGGAAGAGTTAACACCTATTCTCTTGGAGCTGTTCCAAAAATTGAAATTAAAGGAAAACTTCCACACTCTTTCTATGAAACCAGCATTACCTTGATTCCAAAACCAGACAAAGATCCCACTAAAAAGGATAACTAGAGACCAATTTCCTTGATGAACATGGACGCAAAAATCCTCAACAAGATATTAGCCAACCAGATCCAACAATATATTAAAAAATTATTCACACGACCAAGTGGGATTTATACCTGGGATGCAGGGCTGGTTCAGTATCTGCAAAACAATCAGTGTGATTCATCACATCAATAAAAGAAAGGACAAGAACCACATGATCCTCTCAATAGATGCAGAGAAAGCATTTGACAACATATAGCATCCTTTCCTGATAAAAGCCCTCAAGAAAGGATAGAAGGATCATACCTTGAGATCATAAAAGCCATATATGAAAAACTGAGAGCTTTCCCCCTAAGGTCATGAACAAGACAGGGATGTCCACTCTTGCCACTGTTATTCAACATGGAATTCGAATTCAACTGTATTCGAAGTCTTAGCCTCAGCAGTCAGACAACACAAAGAAATAAAAGGCATCCAAATCAGCCAGGAGGAGGCCAAACTTTCACTCTTCGCAGATGACATGATATGCTATATGGAAAACTCAAGGGATTCCACAAAAAAACTGCTAGAACTAATCCATGAATTCAGCAAAGTTGCAGGATATAAAATCAATGCACAGAAATCAGTCACATTTCTATACACCAACAATGAAGAAATAGAAAGAGAAATCAAGGAATCGATCCCATTTACAATTGCACCAAAAACCATAAAATACCTTTGAATAAATGTAACCAAAGAGGTGAAAATTCTATACACTGAAAACTATAGAAAGCTTATGAATGAAATTGAAGAAGACAGCAAAAAGTGGAAAAATATTCCACGCTCCTGGATAGGAAGAACAAATATTGTTATAATGTCAATACTACCCAAAGCAATCTACATATTCAATACCATCTCTATCAAAATAACACCAGCATTCTTCACAGATCTAAAACAAACAATCCTACAATTTGTATGGAACCAGAAAAGACCCCGAATAGCCAAAGAAATCTTGAAAAAGAAAACCAAAGCAGGAGGGATCACAATCCCAGACTTCAAACTGTATTACAAAGCTGTAATCATCAAGACAGTATGGTACTGGCACAAGAACAGACACTCAGATCAATGAAACAGAATAGAGAACCCAGAAATGGACCCACAAACGTATGGCCAACTAATCTTTGACAAAGCAGGAAAGAATATCCAATGGAATAAAGACAGTGGTGGTGGGAAAACTGGACAGCAACATGTAAAACAATGAACCTGGACCACTTTCTTACACCATACACAAAAATAAACTCAAAATGGATGAAAGACCTAAACGTAAGACAGGAAGCCATCAAAATCCTTGAGGAGAAAGCAGGCAAAAACCTCTTTGATCTTGGCCACAGCAACTTCTTACTCGACAAGTTTCCAGAGACAAGGGAAACAAAAGCACAAATGAACTATTGGGACCTCATCAAAATAAAAAGCTTCTGCACAGCAAAGGAAACAATCAGTAAAACTAAAAGGCAACTGACGGAATGGGAGAAGATATTTGCAAACAACATATCAGATAAAGGGTTAGTATCCAAAATCTATAAATAACTTATCAAACTCAACACCCAAAAAACAAATAATCCAGTGAAGAAATGGGCAAAAGACATGAATAGACACTTCTCCAAAGAAGACATCCAGATGGCCAACCGACACATGAAAAAATGCTCATCACTCATCATCCAGGAAATACAAATCAAAACCACAATGAGATATCACCTCACACCTGTCAGAATGGGTAACATTAACAATTCAGGCAACAACAGTTGTTGGTGGGGATGCAGAGAGAGAGGATCTCTTTTGCACTGCTGGTGGCAATGCAAGCTGGTGCAGCCAGTCTGGAAAACAGTATTGAGGTTTCTGAAAAAAATAAAACTAGAACTACCCTATGACCCAGGAATTGCACTACGACTACTTATCCAAGGGATACAGGTATGCTATTTCAAAGGGGCACATGCACCCTAATGTTTATGGCAGCACTATCAACAATAGGCAAAGTATGGAAAGAGCCCAAATGTCCATCGATGAATAGATAAAGAAGATATGGTGTATATATGCACAATGGAGTATTGGCAATCAAAAAGAATGAAATCTTGCCATTCGCAACTACATGGGAAGAACTAGAGGGTATTATGCTAAGCGAAATTAGTCAGAGAAAGACAAATATCATATGACTTCACTCATATGAAGACTTAAGATACAAAACAGATGAACATAAGGGAAAGGAAACAAAATAATATAAAAACAGGGAGGGAGACAAAGCATAAGAAACTCATAAATATGGAGAACAAACAGAGGGTTACTGGAGGGGTAATGGGAGGGGAATGGGCTAAATGGGTAAGAGGCATCAAGGAATCATTGTTGCACTAACTTGAATGTAAATTAAAAAAAAAAAATAAACAAAAAAAAAAAAACAAGGAAAAAAATAAAAATCCTAAGGAAATGTTCAATTATTGTCATGAATAGAGGTGAATGCCTACAAAATGCCAGTTGTTTGCAAAATGGGGGTGGAAATACCTACCTCATAGAGTGTCGAGGAGTAAATGAGTTGCATACAAACTTCCTAGCAAGTAGTAAACCATCAAGATGTGTCATTTGTTTCTAATCTAATGAGCTGAACAAGCATATGTGGGAATGAAAAACTCCATACATAATTTTATGGCATCCACTATCTTTCCACTTACTCATTTACTGGGTGCCATAAAATGAGGGAAGTTCTATGGTTATTCTAGATCACTCCAGGCAGAATTATTAAAGTTCTTGTTTGCTCAATGAGGCAGAAGTCAGGGAGGGCCTAGCCCCAGAGATAATCACACACTCAGGTTTCTGGCTCACCCCTCACATGTTCCTGCCTCTTTTATTTACTCTTTGGCAGTGAGACCATTGTCAGTGGTGCGTTGGAAGGAAAGATACATAATAATATTAAAGAAAATTTTCCAGAAAAGAACAACATGGCCATTTATATGTGATGTGACTGATGTTTTTCATCAGCACGAGAAAATCAGTGTCATTGCACTCAAATTCACCATGTCGACTACTGCCAGAACCTATGTCAGGTTGGGCCATGGCATCTAGGTAAATTCCACAGCCTCTTCCCAGGGTGCCTTTCACCTAGTTCTCCCTTTGGGTATCACAGTCAGATAAAGCTATCTAATAGATCACCTTCAACTTACAAAGAATCCCCAAGGAACCACTCTTACCTGAACAGGAAACCTAAACTCCACTGAGTGGTTTCCCTCTAAATATTTCATTCTCAATGTTGATTCAATCACGTTTTCTCATTTTCCAAGTGAACCCTTAGCTGTAGAAGTACACTTATCTACTGGATTTAAAGATCCAATACTCAGTTCCTTCCTGGGCTTGGCCACTCTCCTTACCCAGGATGACCTAACTGTTGCCCTCTGCTTTGCTAAATTTTATCATTCTTCAAGACATAGCCAAGACCTACTTCCTCCATGAAACCCTTTCTGGAGATTGCAGCCTGTAGGCATGTCCTCTTTTCCTGGACTTCACTTATTTTCAGTGACAAAAAGTTTACATTCTCTGCCCCTTGTTTCTTACATGTGTTTTTCCAACCAGACTGATGTTAGCATGAACTGATGTTCATGTCTTGCCCTTTAAAACACATATGCTGGAGAGGATGTGGAGAAATGGGATTCCTCTTGCACTGTTGGTGGGAATGAAAACTGGTGCAGCCACTCTGGAAAACAGTGTGGAGGTTCCTCAAAAAATTAAAAATAGATCTACCCTATGACTCAGCAATAGCACTGCTAGGAATTTACCCAAGGGATGCAGGAGTGCTGATGCATAGGGAGACTTGTACCCCAATGTTTATAGCAGCACTTTCAACAATAGCCAAATTATGGAAAGAGCCTAAATGTCCATCAACTGATGAATGGATAAAGAAATTGTGGTTTATATACACAATGGAATACTACTTGGCAGTGAGAAAGAATGAAATATGGCCTTTTGTAGCAACGTGGATGGAAATGGAGAGTGCTATGCTAAGTCAAATAAGTCATACAGAGAAAGACAGATACCATATGTTTTCACTCTTCTGTGGATCCTGAGAAACTTAACAGAAGACCATAGGGGAGGGGAAGGAAAAAAAAAGTTAGAGAGGGAGGGAGGCAAACCATAAGAGACTCTTAAAAACTGAGAACAATCTGAGGGTTGATGGGGGGTGGGAGGGAAGGGGGGGGTGGGTGATGGGTATTGAGGAGGGCACCTGTTGGGATGAGCCCTGGGTGTTGTATGGAAACCAATTTGACAATAAATTTCATATTTAAAAAATAAAATTTGATTATCTGTCTTTTACTGTGAAAAAACAAAAATAAATAAAACACATTAAGGTTGAAGGTAACATTTGAAAATCCTAACTCTGGTTCCGAGTTTTCACAGTGACATCTTGGAGGGGCAGCTGGGTGGCTCAGTTGGTTAAGCATCCGACTCTTGATTTTGGCTCAGGTCATGATCTCATGGTTCGTGGGTTCAAGCCCTGCATCAGGCTCTGTGCTGACAGTGCAGAGCCTGCTTGGGGGTTCTCTCTCTCTCTCTCTCTCTCTCTCTCTCTCTCTCTCTCTGCCTCTCCTGAGCATGTGCGTGCGCTCTCTCTCTCTCTCTCTCTCTCTCTCTCTCTCTCTCTCTCAAAATAAATAAACTTAAAAAAAAAAACGTATCAAATTGACATCTTAGAGACTTGACCAAGGGACAGAGGCTTCTGTCTTCTTCCTTTTCCCCACCTATCCCCATTCTTGGCTTCTACAGAGAAGTTCTGATTTTACACACTTGACGTATTGGGTACCTGAGTAAACTTGTGTTTGAAGAAAAGATTCCTTAGCTAAAGTTGAGAACTACAGATTCCAGCGATTAGAAACATGGGAGTGAACTCACTACTTATAGTGGTGAGGAGTATTCTAGATTGACACATTCTCATTCATGATTATCTGAAAGTTGAACTACTCAGGACAAGTCAAGTAGAGGATAAGGCTCAGCCCTTGGGAGATCCATCCCCCGGGTAGAAAAAGAAATTTGTTCCTTTCAGGAAACTTTTCAGGAACACAGAAAAGTGTAAAGAAAATTGAAGTCACGTCTAATACCACCACCCAGTAAGAAATATTGTTAATCTTAGTGTACTTTTCCAATTTTCCAACCATACACACTCACATGAATATAATTTGTCATAGTTAAGATCATCCCATATGTTGAGTTGAGTAACCTCCTCTTTTCACATGCAATAATACCGTGATCGCTACAAATCCTCTTAAATGTATTTGTGATGGTTCATTATGGCAGGTTGGTTTCCCAGGAAGCAAACTCTGAGACGCAGATTGGCATGCAAGATATTCATTAGGGCATGCCCTTGGAATCAACAGCTGCAAAAAGGAAAAGAAGGAGGCAGGGCTAGATGCAGAGAGGGGATGAGCTCTGATATAGGTCCAATGAAAGTCTTACCCAACTCCATGGGAAACTCTGCAGGAGGGATGGTTCCAGAGCTGTCCTAGGTTGGTGTGAAGGGGATGCACCTTTAAATCCCGAGGGGGACCATTGACTGGTTTCAGTCTGCCCCCAGAATGCATAATTTTAGGCTAGGCATGATCTCAGGTTTTTCAGCCCAGGCATTCTTCAAAAAGAGCTCACAGCTGAAGCCCTCTTTGTATTCCCAGAAACTATGAGAATAACTCCTTCATTCTGAAAGGGGAATCTGGACAGCACATCACAGCCCCCACTACACCCATAATACCATGCTATATGGTCAATTAACAATAATGGCTGAAATTGAGTACATACCTATGACAACATTGTGTTAGGTGATCTTACTTAGACCACAACTGCTCAAGAGGTGATAATTAATGGGTGCCACAGGTGATAAGTTGGGGAGCCAGAATTTGAACCCTAAGTCTTTGTTTTGGTAAGTACTTAAAAGAGTGTTTTTAGGTAAGAATTTAAGTTTCCAGGGGAAAATGTTACTGAGATTGAAAAGATAAGAGGTATGCAGTACTTTCCTTTCATCTTTGAAATGAATTAGAGGATGATTTTCGGAAATGGTAAAAATGATAGTTGGTAGCCCGCAGACTAGAAACACTTAAATTACCACATGAGGGCACAGTTTTAGAAGTTGTGAATAAAGGACAATAGGTTATTTACAACACATTCCATTCAAATCTTTTATTCAAAACACAAAGCAGTAACTACAAGTAAATGTGGAACCTCCAACTCAACCTGTTCTCTTCCTGTTGCTATGCATGCAAATCATTATTTCTACTACACGTGAGAAGGGAGGGTAATGCTAGAGTTGTAAGTGGCCATTCCAGATCCTTTTATGCAAAGGACATTTAATATTCTTATTTTTGAAAAGTGTTTCAATTAAGAAACAATAAAAATTAATATTTTATTCTTTATATCAATATAGATGTTAGGATAGGAGGGGTTAGATTCAGCTTCCATTCTTACCATTTTACTTATTTTTTTCCATAAGCCTACCTAGATTTTTCATATTTTTTATACAAAATCTTCCTAAAATAGACAAACCCTTTATCAAATTTTTATATCACTCTATTTGCCATTCTGTACTCTTCTACACATGTTGCTTATTAATCAAAATGAATATTATTTCAGAGAGATTGCCTTTTTAAATTTATTTATCCCACTTAAGCTTCAGCACAAAAATTAAAATTCAGGGTCAGTTATTATTGCTGGGGAGTGTTCACAGCAATGTAATGTGGTTGCCAAGCAACCTGTGGGCGGGCATTAGAGAGAGGAAGAGAAAGCTCCATCAGCCAGCACTTCAATAGCAGTATTGGCTTTCATTTGAAACGTGCTAAATAATAGGGCCATGCAATTTGCCTCCCTTAGCCCAAGTTGCTTACTTTTCTTCCTGAATGGAAAATTAATCTGGTTTAGTGCCCGGTAACATTTGCAACCATGCTTCTTCTGCCAGGCATTGGGGGGAAAAAAGTGTTTCCTACTTTAGGAAATAAGGAAGTTGAGTTTTTTTCTTAATGTCTTCCTTCCTTC
Source organism: Puma concolor (assembly GCF_028749965.1). Lineage (NCBI taxonomy): Eukaryota > Metazoa > Chordata > Mammalia > Carnivora > Felidae > Puma > Puma concolor. The sequence continues at coordinate 25,000,662 of NC_141675.1, read as the reverse complement.
CTTCCTTCCTTCCTTCCTTCCTTCCGTCCTTCCTTCCTTCCTTCCTTCCTTCCTTCCTTCCTTCCTTCCTTCCCTTCCCTTCCCTTCCCTTCCCTTCCCCTTCCCCTTCCCCTTCCCCTTCCCCTTCCCCTTCCTTCCTTCCTTCTTTCCTTCCTCCCTTCCTTCCCTTCCTTCCTCCTTCCTTCTTTCCTTCCTTCCTTCCTTCCTTCCTTCCTTCCTTCCTTCCTTCCTTCCCTTCCCCTTCCTTCCTTCCTTCCTTCTTCCCTCCCTCCCTCCTTCTTCTTTTTCTCTTATTTCTTTTTTTTGTTAAAAAAATGCTTTATTTACAGTCTGTTAACCCAGGATGAAGGCAAGAGATTGTAGAACTCAAAAAGAAAAGAGCATCCAGGACAGCATTTTATGAATTATAAATACCACTCATCTTCTAGAAAGCTATGTTTAATAGTCTTAATTTGTTACCTGCTATCCTTGGGCTTCTGAATACACACATACACACACACACACACACACACACACACACACACACACACACACACACACAGAAAGAGAGAGAGAGAGAGAGAGATTCATGCATCAGACTGCCAATATTGAATGCGTCAAGTAAAAGAGAGTTGTTCTAGAGTGTAGGGTTGGGGTGAAGGTAGAAAGAGTCCCCTAGGGCCTGAGAAGATTTTTGAACTGACCTAGGCACCAGGCAAGGCTAGGGGAATTTGTCAAGAGGTCCAAGGGGGCTACATTTCTACTGCAGCTCAGAGTCAGCCTATCTCCTACTTGCCATCTGTTCACACATAAGGCTGAACATAGGCTTAACAGTGCTCCTAGCACAAAGTAGGTGCTCAGCAAACATATTGGCACTGCACAAATCTTCATGTGTGGAGCCTGGATACAGGAAATTCTCTCAGAACAGCTGCACTCACTCTTGGAGCTGTAGGGATGCGTATTTTGGGCCTCACGTAATTTCCTGCCTTAGGGATGGAGAAAATGGACTAGCAGCCAAGGCTGGCAAGCTGCTCCTCACTGAATGTGAACCAGGCTTCAGCTCTGCATCATCAAAACTCTCCTATGCTTTTTTGCCTGTGAGTAATTTAGTTTTCATCTGCCTGTTTTAAGTTAGTAAACTATTGAAAGTGGGTTCAGTGTTACCTTCAGAATGACTTTAACAGAATTCCCATACTTTTGCAGATTTATAAAACTTGGTCCAGCCTAAGGATGCCAAGATACTAACTTGAGGTTCTCCTTTGAAAACACCTTTCCTTTTCTTTCTTCCTTTCTGCTGCTATTGGTAATTTAGATCTCCCACTGCCCAGGGCCGTGCACCAATCCAGCCTGCTAACTGGGCTTTCTGCTGGCAGACTTCTACTCACCCAGTCTTCCTACTGTGTCCTCACATCCTCCTTCCTTCCATGAGCTGTCTGTTGGCATAATCTTCCCCAGTTGTTTGTCTTTTCTCTTGAATACCACATTTGTCTGCTATTCCTTCATAGGGTCAGATCAGCTCTTTTCACAATCACAGACAACAGAACTCCCAGGTCAATGTGACTTAAAATGGGATCCAGGCCACCTTGGTGGTTTTTGTAGGTTTTCTCCAAGGCCTAGAAGCCCTGTGAGTTTGAGAAACAGTGCCCTGTAATTTTTCACTTGAATTCTTGAATTTTCCACTGCATAGTTCTTATATAGTTGCATTTTTGAACCCTAGATAGTGTTTTACATTGATTGTGTAATGGACAGTTACAGGGCAGAGACACAACCAGGGGAGAGAGAAAAGAAAAGAGGGCAAAGAGGAAGTTAGACATCCAAGTGGAAGTGAACAAAGGAGAAGAAGCAGCCATCAGTGGAAGGAGGGAGAAAGAGAGTCTATGATTCAGGAAGCCAGTCAGGGCCTTCATGAATGATCTTAGAGTAGGAAACATGCCCTCAGATGATTAAGAGGTAATGGCAGTGGAATAAGAGAATCCAGGATGCTGGGAAGACATGTAAGCCCAGCATAGAGGATTTGAGTGAGTCTTCTGGGCCCATTGGAACCAGCAGACCCTGATGGGCAAGACAGGTTGTAGGAATTAGGATCCCTCTTCCCCTCACTCTTCCTCACACTTTGGACTTTTTCTATCCTTTCCCCATTTCTTGGATATTTTGGGGTATCTTACATTTCTTTTTCTCCTTCCTGAATCAATCAATCTCCTTCCCTTCTCCCTCTTTCCCTCTCTTACCTTAAAAATGTTTTGCAAACTGTGTTAACTTATCAATAGGTCAGGAAACCAGTGTTGAAGGATATAACAAATATAAATAAAATTATATATATATATAGTACATTAGTGTCAGCTATTGTCATCATATTGTGCATTATATCCCTAGTAGCTACTTATCAGATATAAATATACAAACTGGAAGTTTGTACCTTTTGACTATCTTCCTACAAATTCCCCTCTCCAGCCCTCCACCTCTGATAACCACAAGTCTGATTTCTTTTTCTATAAGTTTAGTTTTTTGTTTGTTTTTTGGATTCCACATATAAGTGAGATCACACAGTATTTGTCTTTCTCTGTCTGACTTATTTCACTTAGCATAATACTTTCAAGGCCCATTCATGTTACACAATTGGGGTAGGATTTCCGAATTTTGTTATGGCTGAATAATATTCCATTGTATATATATACCACAACTTCTTTATCCATTCATTCATTGATGGACCCTTAGGTTGTGTCTATGTCTGGGCTATTATAAATAATGCTGCTATGAACATGGGGGTGCAGTTATCTTTTCAAGTTAGTGTTCTAATTTCCTTTGTGTGTATACTCAGAAGTGGAATTGCTAGATCATATGGTATTTCTACTTTTAATGTTTTGAGGATCCCGCATACTGTTTTTTATAGTGGCTGTACCAGTTTACAGTCCAAGTGCACAGGGTTTCCTTTTGTCTACATCCATACCAGCATTCATTATCTCTTATTTTTTTTGATTATGGCCATTGTAACAGGTATGAGGTGATATCTCATTGTGGTTCTAATTTGCATTTCCCTAATGACTCCTGATGTTGAGAATCTTTTGATGTATCCATTGGCCTCTCATATATCTTCTTTGGAGAACTCTTTATCCAGATCCTATCTATTTTTTAATTGGGTTATTTGCTTTTTTGCTATTGAGCTGTATGAGTTCTTTATATATGTTGGATATTAACCCCTTATCAGATATATGGTTTGCAAATATTTTTTTCCATACTGTATCATCTATTTTATCTTTACTGTTCTATACACTCTAATAGTAATATATATCTGTTGAACAAAGTCAGACAATACAGGTGTATAAAGGAAAAACTCAAAGTCCTTTTCCTATTGCATCACCACCCTTTATGTCTCACTTAAGAAGACATTAGTAACTTTTTGACCTGTATCCTTCTAGATACAGGGCAGTGTTACTCAGACTTTATTATGTACATGAGTCACCTGCGATCTCTTGTTAAATGCAGGCTCTGATTCAGCAGTTCTGCGGTGTGACCTATGGCTCCACATTTCTAACAAGCTGTCAAGTAATGCTGATGCTGCTGGCCCAGAGACCATACTTGGAGTAACAAGGGCCATATTGCTTCACTGTCCAATATAATAGCCACTCACCACATATGGATATTTACATTTAAATTTGTTGACATTAAATAGAATGAAAACTTCAGTTCCTCACTCATACTAGCCACATTTCAAATGCTTGGTAGCCATATGTGGCTGTTGGTTACTGGATTGGACAGCTGAGATAAAGAACATTTCCATTATCACAGAAAGTTCGTTAGAGAGCGTGAGGAGATCTCTCAAAAGGTCAATATAACACATATGTACATTTTGCTATGGTGTTGAAGAAGGGATGACTAAATTCATACAGATGTAAAATGAGGGTTTTTTGTTTTGGGGCGGGGGGGGAGAGACAGTGCCCATGAGTGGGGGAGGGGTTGTGGGAGAGAGAGACACTTAATCTTGATCTCATGATGGTGAGATCATGACCTGAGCCAAAATCAAGAGTAAGATGCGTAACCAACTGAGCCACCAGTCACCCCAGGTTTTGAATAAAGAAAGCTGGATAAATATGGAAGTGCAGAAAGTGCCTCCCTGTGGACATCTGGCAAACTCAGTCCTGGGAAGGAAAGGGGTTGGGTGTGTGAGAGCAACCAACTTTATGTGGGTGCCTCAGGAAGACACCAGACCAATGGTGCTTTTAAGTTACCACTGGTTTCTGACCAATCTAATCAATCTGTTAATTAGACCTGTGACTCTGGAAGAAGCAGAAGCTGCTTCTTGGACTAACTACCTCATGCTTAACATCCTAAGGAAATAATCTCTTAGGATAGACTGATATACAACAGGTTCTCACTGTGTAATTAAAATAGTGAAGAAATGGAAACAATTCACAGTAATAGGTACTTGGTAAACAGGTCATGCCACTATGTAACCATTAAAAATCAAGTTTCTAAGAATATTTACTTATGTGGGAACATACATAGATGAGAAATGAAAAACTATGTATCTCCAAAATTGTGTCTTTTATCTGTGTGATGGGATTGTGGGTGATTTTTATATTCTTCATACTTTCCTATATTTTCCACATTGTTTATAATTAACATGTTATTGGGCTTTTTTTCTCTTTACCTCTAAGTATTCAGCATGTATTTTCTAAGACCAAGGATATCCCTTTATATGACCACAGTAAAATTACTGAAATCAAAAAACTTAGCATTGATACAGAACTATTATATAATTCATGATAGATAATCACATTTTTATTTATTCATTTATTTTGAGAGACAGAGAGAGAGCGAGGGAGCAAGCGAACAGGGGAGGGAAAGAGAGAGCTGGTGACAGAGAATCCCAAACAGGCTCCGCACTCTCAGTGCAGAGCCCAACGTGGGGCTGGAACCTATGAATCGTGAGATCATGACCTGAGCTGAAATCAAGAGTCTGACAGTTAACTGACTGAGCCACCCAGGTGCCCTACATAATCATAGTTTTATAGCTATCATGCCCCCTGCCCATCCAGGATCAAAGCCAGAATAGCATGTACTATATTATTTCTTAATTATTAAAAAATAATAAACTACTTCTAAAATTTTAAATAAAAAGGCATATGAGTGTAAACAACTGTCAGGGCAAAGGAAATATTCTCTCACAGGCTTCCTGTGATTTTTCCTGCTTAAATCATATATATTATTTTTTGATCACTCTCAAGTGTTTTGTTGTTGTTTTGTTTTTATTATATGGTTATATGTGGCAAGGCATATTGAGACCAGATATAATTTTTTGGTGCACATCTGATAAAATTTTTATTTTATAGTGAGTGAAGGATATTCACTCATTTATTTGTTCAGTCACTCATTCATATCTTCACTCATTCATCCCACAGCCGTTGCTGAGTCCCACTGTGATCTAGACAAAACACAGGCCTTGAAATAAAATTATTTAAAAAAATTTTTTTAATCTTTATTTATTTTTGAGAGAGAGACAGCGTGTAAGCAGGGGAGGAGCAGAGAGAGAGGGGAAACATAGAATCCAAAGCAGGCTCCACGCTCCAAGCTGTCAGCACAGAACCTGACACGGGGCTCGAACTTACGAACCGTGAGATCATGACCTGAGCTGAAGTCGGAGGCTCAACTGACTGAGCCACCCAGGTGCCCCTAAATAAAATTATTTTCAAGTTGTAAATTGAAAGCTCAAAACTTGTAATCTATCATCGTATTGGTAGAACTGTGCATAAACCATCCTTAACCAATAATTAGCTCTTTGTTGCTTATGGAAACACACACACACACACACACACACACACACACACACACACAGAAAATAAATCCAACAGTCTTGATAAGATCCCACAGGGGGATGGATTTGATTTAAACCCATGCAGTCTTAACTAGGTGGAATTCTATATCCTGATATGTGCCCAGGGAAGAGGACTCACTCACTTAAATCAGTTGCTTCCATGAAAGGAATATTCTCATTTTTGAGGTATACAAGGTTTATTTTTAGAAAGCATGTGAGTATTTAGAAAATGGTTACTAATCAACTATTGGGGTGTAGTTTTCCTACAATAACATGCATAAATATGGTATAAATAACGTGTATCATTTGATGAGTTTAGACAGTGTGTCACCACTCAACCATGATGCTGAATGTCTCCATCACCCAGTGTAGTTCCATCCTGCCAGTCTAAAGCCAAGCACACCTAACACTTCATCCCCTCATCCCTGCCCTAGATAACTAAACGCTGTTCTGATTTCTATCACCGTAGATACTCTTTCCAGGTTTTAGAATTTTTTATAAATGGAATTATGCAGTTTTACTCTTCTGTGTCATTCACATAACGGTTTTGAGAGGCATTATGTTGTGGTGTCAGTATTTTGCTCCTTTTTATTACTGAGTAGTATTCCATTGTATGAAGATATCAGTTTCTTTATTCACTCATGTGTAAGGACATTTGGGTTGCTTCCAGTTGACGGCTAATTATGGGTAAAGCTGTTATACACATTCAGATACATTTCTTTTTGTGGATACATATTTGAATTTCTCTTGGCTAAATACCTAGAAGTGAAATTGCTGAGTTTAGAATATACATTTAACTTTACAAGATACTGCCAAATTATTTCCTAAAGTGGTTGTACCATATTATATACCCACTGACAATGAATGAGAGCTCCAGTTTCTCTACATCCTCATCAACATTTGGTTTTGTTAGTCTTTTCACTTTTTTGAATTCTAGTGAGTGTATAGTGGTATCTCATTGTGGTTTTTAATTTGTATTTCTTTGATGACCAATCGTGTCATTATTTTTTATTTCTGATTTCTGTATTAGGTTTATTTGTATAACTTCTTTTTTGAAATGACTATTCTACCCTTTTGCTTATCCCCACCCCTCACTGTTCTAATTGAGTGGCTTGCTTCTTCTAATTGAGTGGTAAGAGTTCTTTACATATTTTGGGTACAAGATATTTGTCAGATATATTTATTGCTAATGTTTTCTCTCAGTCTGTGTTTTATCTTTGCATTTTCTTAATGGTGTCTTTTGAGGGGCTGACATTCTTAATTGTGATAAAGTATGATTTCTTACTTTGTTCTCTTATGGTTAAAATTTCCTATTTCGAGGGCCCTGGGTGGCTCAATCAGTTAGGCGTCTGACTTTGGCTCAGGTCATGATTTAGTGGTTCGTGAGTTTGAGCCCCACGTCGGGTTCTGTGCTGACAGCTCAGAGTCTGGAGCCTGCTTTGGATTCTGTGTCTCCCTCTCTCTCTCTGCCCCTCCCCCACTCATGCTCTGTCTCTCAAAAAATGAATAAATATTTAAAAAATTAAAAAAAAAGAAAACTTTCTATTTCTTAAGAAATCTTCACTGACTCCAAATCATGAAGATATTCTCTCAGAGTCTTTCTTCCAGATGTTTTATAGTTTTAGCTGTTATGTTTAGGTCTATGATCCATTTTGAATTAATTTTTGTGTATGTTGTGAGATAAGGGTTGAGATTCAGTTTCTTCCGCATTTGACATCCAGTTGTTCCAACATCATTTGCTTAAAAGATTATTCTTTCTCCATTGAATTGTCTTGGCACTTTTGTCAAAAGTCAATTGATTGTATATGTCAATTGTATAAATATAGTCATAGTGAAGCACTGGTATATTTAAGCATTAATATATTTTGTATCTTTTTCAACCTAAATTTATAGCAACATCAAAAACTAAATTGTGATCTGTTATTTTACTAGCCAAAGGAAATTGAAATGAAAACCTTAGAGGTGACTCATCAATTTGACACGCTGATCATGAGCTTTGCCCTCTGTTAGGAAGACAATAGATATAACCCATGGCATTTTTATTGTTTTATTGAATTATTTTACATTATTAATTTATATGCTTACGTATGAATTTTAGGGATTTTTATTGAATAATATATCTGTTTTTTGTTGAATCAGAGTATGCATTTTTTAATTTAAGCTATTTTTTCCTTGAAATATAAATTTAGACAAGCTAGAAAAATTATAGCCTGGGATTATTTTGATGTTTTGGCTTATGTCTTGAATGTATTCAGGCTTGGGTTGGTGACTGGAATTGACCTAGAAAATAATCAAATAAGGTGTATTGCAGTACATTTGAAACTCAACTCCTCATTCTGTGATGCTCCTTAATGCTTCCATGTGGAAACTCCACATTAGGCACATAATCCCTGAGTCCAATCTGAGAGTGGATCCTGAAACTATGTGGTTCTATTCCTTTACCCTTCACCCCATTTTGCCGCTTCTCCAAATCCTAAAAGTATTGAGGATCAAACTCATTATAGTTTGACACAGAACCCACCACACTGATGGTAAAGGTCTGAATGAAGCCTTCCTGATAGACGTGCAGAACTCCCTCTGCTACCAGTGGCCCTTTCTGTGGAGTCAAAGGGGGCAGGAAGAGTGTAGGAGAGTGTGGGGGAGCATTTAATCTCTACTCTATAGCAAAACATGGTTGTTAGGGTCGTAAGTCATGGTTAAGTGCAATTACTGGTTTTTAAAATACCCACTGATTTCATTCAGCAAGGAAGAATGGTCCAAAGAAAGAACCAACTCAGAAGTTGGAGTCAAAAGACTTGGGTTGGAGTCCTAGTTCTTTCACTTGCCTCTTTGTGGACCCGTAAATAATAGGAATGATACCAAGTGACACACAAGGTTGTTGTGAGTATCAAGTAGGAGCACTCTGCAAACTGTGGTATTTAAATTTAAAAGTATCTTTCCTTCAGTAGCTCCCAAAGTTGCTGATATTCAAATCTGAGTCATTACTTAAATAGGCTCTGTTGAAATCAAGTGCATAATGACTTCTGGTTATTTGCTGGATTCACTCTCTTTAAAAGCTCATCAGCAAACATTTGCTTGCTGAATGACTCCTCTGCAACCTTGAAATACATTAGAGTTTTTCTATAGAAGGATAGTTGCTAGGAGCTTAGGTCATAGTAAACTTGTCTTTTGTTGAGGATTAATGCTTTTGCTGCAGAAACATTGAAAATACTGGCAAGACCAAGGGCTGGCTATAGTGCATTTTTGTCTATGACATAAAAACAAAAAATTAAAACCTCTCCCCCAAAGGCTGCATAAACACCTTACTTCAAGTATTGTAAATTAGACGTTATTACATCTTTTCCCTGATACAAGCTAATTTCAGTAAATATTTTGTTGGTAACCATTTTTCCCCAACAATAATAGTAGTGCAAACTCAAAATGTAAAACTTGGAGACTACAGATATGTATAAAATTGGAACTAAAAATTGCCTACAGTTTATGCACCCGGAAATAACCATAAAATAGTTTAATGAATATTTTCTAGTCATTTGTATGTATGTGTTTTTAGAAAATTTATAAACTCTTCTTGATATAGTCTTGCATGTTGCTTTTCCCTCCACTTGATAGCATACACAAATTCTGATGTCTAAAATTATTCTCAGAGAAAATAATTTTGAAGATTGCCTGATACTTTATCTGAACTTAGCATACCTAAAAATTATCTACATATATTTTTCCCAAATTACCTTTATTAAGTTAAATTTATGAACATTAAATTTCATCTACTTAAATTTGTAAATGTTAAATCTAAGTTGTTGAAAGAATTATAAATGCTGTTTAGAGTGAAGAAAATAAAATATGTATACTCAAATACACGCATGAATTTTCAAGGTGAGCCACATGTTCTCAATGGGGGCAATATCCCTCCAAAGGAAGCAAGTATTGGTTGAGGGGGGCGGGGAATGAAAAAAAATCTACCCTTTTTATGAATAAAGCATAAATACCCAGTACATAGACTATACAAACAGATACATAATATATCTGTAGTATTACAATTTCATGAGGGAGAGGGGCAATTAGTTAAAAAAAAATCTAAAAGAGTTTCTTAGGAGGGTGATTATGAAAAAAAGGTTCAGAAGCATTGAGATAATCTGGTAGGGAATTGCAATCCTGCAGAGCAATTCAATTGCTTAACACCCAAGTTCATATCACATAAGTTTCCTCTCTAACATGTAGAATCACCTGAGGTAACACTATAAGTTCTATCTGATATTAGTCTGTCATTTATTTTTGAGTACAGGATGCAGAGGAAAAAAACATGCAAGTTAAATGAAGGTTGAATTTAAGGTTCCAACGGTTACAATTATGTTAAGTGGTATCATTGTATTATAAAACTGCCCTGTCAAAGGGAAAACCCAGAATTAATACCTTAATGCATGGAACCCAGAATTAATTATTTACTTATACCTTAAAAACTCAGAATTAATTATTTACCTGCTAAAAGAAGATATCAGCTATGTTTTTTGTATTTTAATTTACCACATTTCAGTGGTTTTCCCAGAGCATGAATTCTCATTTCATACATGTCTAAAAATTTAAAAGACACCACTTCCAGAAGAACAAAAATGGTAGCAAGATGCATTGACTTAGGTTTAGAAAAAAAAAACACAGCTTTGTTGAGATATAATTCACACACCATAAAATTTATCCTTTTAGAAAGAATATACTTTTAAAGGTATAGTGGGTTTTAGTACATTTACAGAGTCACACAATCATCACCACTATCTAATTTCAGAACCATTTAATCACCCCAAAAAGAAACCCCATACCCATCGGTTGTCACTCCCCATTCCCTATTTCCCACAGGCCCTGCAACTACTAATCTACTTCCCATGTCTACAGATTTTCCTGTTCTGGTTGTTTCCTATAAATAGAATCATACAAGATGTTGCCTTTGTGAATCACTTTCATCTAGCATAATATTTTCAAGATTCATTCACATTGTAGCATGTATCGGTACTTTATTCCTTTTTTATGGCTGAATAATATTCCATTGCATGGACATACTCATTTTGTTTATCCATTCATCAGTTGGATATTTGTATTATTTCCATGTTTTGGTTATTATGAATAAGGTTGCCATGAACATTCGTGTATAAATTTTCACATAGACATATGTCTTTATATTATTTTGGGTACATACATAGGAGTAGAATTGCTAGGTTATATGGTAACTATGATTAACATTTTGAGGAATTATCAAATTGTTTTCAAAAGTGACTGCACCATTTTATAATCCCACTAGTAGTGTGTGAGAATTGTAATTTTTCTACATCCTCACCAACACTTGTTATTGTCTTTTTTTTTTTTTTTTCAGTCATCCTAGTGGGGGTGAAATGGTATCTTGTGGTGGTTTCGATTTGCATTTCACTAACGAATAATAATGTTGAGCATCTTTTCATGTGCTTATTGGCCTTTTATATGTCTTCTTCAGAGAAATACCTATTCAAATCCTTTTATCATTTCTAAATTGGGTTATTTGTCTTTTAATTGTTGCGTTGTAAGAGTACTTTATATATTCTGCATTCAAGTCCCCTATCAGATATGCAATTGACAAATATTGTCTCCCTTTCTCTGGATTGTCTTTTCACTTTCTTGATAGTGTCCTTTGAAGTACTAAAGTTTTAAATTTTGAGCAAATCCTATTAACCATTTTTTCTTTTGTCATTTGTGCTTTTAGTGTCATATCTAAGAAAACAGTGCCAAATCCAAGGTCACAAAGATTTACTCCTGTGTTTCATTCTAATAGTGTTATAGTTTTGTTCTTACATTTAGGTCTTTGATCCATTTTTGAGGGAATTTTATATTTGGTATAAGCTAAGGGTCTGACTTTATTTATTTATTTATTTTTGCTTGTGGATATCTAGTCATCACAGCACTATTTGCTGAATGATGGGCTTTGAATCAAGATACAATAATGTATCCTATTCCTTAAGTAGGAATAGGCTGGTGTGTGTTCTGGCGAGGAAGGGTTTTTAAAAGGAGAGGCAGTGAATCCTGCCAAGAGCAGCAGAGACGGAGCTCTAATAAAGGGGCTCTAGATTTAGCAGTCAGGATATCATTGGCAAGCTTTGAGGTAAATCTCAATCATTGTTTGGTGTAATGATTAGTTTTACGTGTCAACTTGGCTAGCCTCCAGTACCCAGTTATTCAATTAAACACCTATCTAGGTGTTGCTCTGAACATATTTTATAGATATATACTCAGCTGATTTTAAGTAAAGGAGATTATCTTTGCTAATCTGGGTGGTCCTCATATCAATCAGTTGAAAGACTTCAAGAACAAAACTGAGGTTTTCCTGAAGAAGAAATCCAGCCTGCCAGTTTACCGTATGGGTTTTGGACTTGCCAGCCCTATAGCTGCAGAAGCCAATGTCTTGAAATCTCTCTCTCTGTCTTCATATATACATATTCTATAATATTTTATATTATATCTATATAAAATCTGCCTCTGTATAGGTAGTATATTATGTATATTATATTGTTATATATCCTACTATATAGTAATATGTATGTGTTATTTAATATAAATATACATTAATATATATAATATAATATTATGGATATATAATTCATATATTACTAATGATAGAATTTAAATATTAATATAAATGATATATATAATATATGTACTTTAATATACATTAACATATATTACATTATACATATTCTCTCTATATATTTCACCTCTACTGGTTCTGTTTCTCTGTTAGAACCCTGAACTAATATGGGGGACTGAGTGAGGGAAATGAGGCTGATTTAGAGATAAACTCCCTGGAAAAGTTTGCAAATAAAATAGAGGGGAGAACAGAGGACAAAAAATAAAGTATTTTGGAGAGAGATGAATATTTGAGAGAGAAGGGTTCTCAATGAGTTAGATCTATAATGTAATTCTTCGTTTATATTTCATAACTTTTTTATCATAAATAGATCTAACATTTTAATCTCTCTCACTTCTTTTCGTAATATTGCATCCAAGTAACTTAACTTTATAATCTGATGGTATAATTGTTAAGGTTGTCTCATTAAAAAGCTATTTCTTTCATTGAGTGCCAGCCACTGTGATTGCATATTTAATAACAAGTAATGATCAATCAGCCTCCATAACATTTTCTTTACAAAGTCTTTCTTTCCTCGTGTTGGCAGACATCATAGAGGAAAGTTATGAATGAGTCTTCGTTGGGAAAGTTATAAAAGCAAAACTAAAAATTATAACTTGATAGCCATGAAGTCATGGCTATCATGGATCAATCAGGGAACAGCATGATTATGAAGTTCAATGGAAAAAAGTGAAGAAAATATATTTTTTATAAAATTTAAGGAAGAAAGAATTGGTCTTAATTGGTAAGTGCAGAGATATAGAGATTTTAATTTCTTATCTAAGTCAACAAAATGATAAGAGTCTTTTAACTTACACATTACGAGTATAAATTCACATTCTAAAATGAATGCTTTAAAGAAAAAAAAAATAAAGAACTTGGTTTACTTTGGTGCAGAGCTGGACATCGTATTTTACAAAACCAGCTGGCACATGTTGGCACCATTTGACTATATACCTTCTAGTTCCTATTACACTGCTACTGATTGCATCCTAAGGCCATGTTAGCTTTGACAAAATTCAATTCTTTTGGTGAGTGTCAGGTTTACTGGGCTGCTAAAAGCATGTAGTTAATAGATCAGGAAGACTGATAAGTATCGTCATATAGTTTTGTTCCAGAAGGACTCCATGCAGTTAATACACAAGCATCCAGTCTGTGCGAGCCCAGTGACTTCTAACCTGTTTGATATCTTACATATTATTGTGTCATGCTCAATTGTTAACATGTGAACATTTATCAGAGAAGATTATTGTAACTGGTTACTTACGTTATATCCTAAGTGTACTCTTCTTTTTTTTTTAGTATATGTGCTGCCGAAGCGAGCACAACTCTTCTTTTTTTATAAAAAATTTTTAATGTTTATTTTTGAGAGAGAGAGAGAGAGAGAGAGAGAGAGAGGGAGGGAGAGAATGAGCATGAGCAGGGGAGGGGCAGAGAGAGGCAGAAACACAGAATCCCAAGCAGGCTGCAGGCTCTGAGCTGTCAGTGCAGAGCCCAACACGGGGCTGGAACCCACAAGCTGTGGGATTGTGACCTGAGCCAAAGTCGGATGCTTAATCGACTGAGCCACCTAGGTGCCCCCCAAGTGTACTCTTCTTAATGATTTTCAGTAGTCATCCTTTGGGAGAATAGGAAAACAGAGGCTACCTGTGGAAGAAGCTTTTTAGAAGGGCCGACTTCCATTGGCATGGTTAGATTAAATGGATTTAACAGACTTAAATCTTGTTGCTGCTTGATATATCTTAATTGTAACAGTTTCTTTTTTTAAATTGTGACGGTTTTTATGGGAATACATTAAATGAGCTAAACCACAAAATTATATTGAGATATAATTTTTAAAATTTCTCAACAGAAAAGGTAGAGATTAGGAAGTTCTTGAGGGCAGGGCTTCTGGTCGACCTATCTTTTTATTGCCACCAGTAGCATAGGAACTGGCACATAGTAGGCATTCAGAAATGTTTGATGAATAAAATAACCAGTTAATTAATTAGTTGGAATAGTTGGCTGAGGAAAGCCTTATGATCTGGCATTGGCTCTAAGAAGCAGTTTTTAATTAGGTGATGGATTGATATGAAGTTTGGTTTTCAAGTGTGTAACTGCATGCATGCTTGACTCAGAGGTAAAATGAAATCTGATGGAAAATTAGAGACCTGTTATGGAGTAGTAAGAACTCATTTGTGGAGGTATTTGGGAGTTGAATGTCTAATGGAAGGAAAGCTCAGTGGCTCCATCTAGTCATCCTTCTTACAGCAAAATTCAGGGAGATTTAATAACTGGGTGTGCTGTATTCTCTTGAGGAAGATCATATGTATGTTGTTTTACAGTCTGAACATTAAGCTCATATGGTCAACTCTTTTCCTAACTTTGTAGGGAGTAGATATTATTATGGATGCATTCTGGTTTCCTGAAAAACATGCTGCTTCCATCAATCATCCTTTCTGCCAGTATCATCTCTGTCTTCAATTCCAGCACCAGAAATGGGTACCTCACAGTAGGTTTTACTGGATTTCACAAAAGACATTAAAGACTTAGATAATCTTCTCAGCTTTTCATTTGGTGCCTTTATTTAAGTAAATCATTGCATGCAGTTGCCTAATGGCTAATCATGGCAAGCCTAACTTTACGAAACCTGCTCAAGATATGTTTGTCTAAAGGTTGTTCCCTTCCAATTGTCAGCCTCCAACGGCAATGTCTGCACAATAATTGTGATGAATCTCTAGTGCATCATCAGAACTAATCTGTAGTAAAACTGATTCCACTTCTAGAAAAAATTATTTTTTATTGGGTCATTTCACTTAAAATGTAGGAACAGCAAACATGCACGGATGAGTACAGAAGGAAATACAAAGTATGAGAAATTGTCTTGCAAAAATATAATTGGTTGTTTTCTCTTACATGTAGAGAATTTAGTCTAGCCACTTAATTGGGTTTATTTTGAAAAAGGCCATCAAAAGAAGCATAATTTAAATCTGAGAATATGATTATAAAATGGAAGAATGAGGACTAATTTAAGGATATTTGTTAACATTGGGAATTTACATTGTTCCAGGGGTTAAGCCAATGTAATAAGATAAGAAAAATATATAACAATACAATTTTTAAAAAATAAACAGAAATAGAAATGTGCCTCTATCTTTGAATGCGGATAGAAAATTGAGAGGATGCATGCTAAACTATTAAAAATGGTTGTTTTGATGGGGCGCCTGGGTGGCTCAGTCGGTTAAGCGTCCGACTTCAGCTCAGGTCATGATCTCATGGTCCGTGGGTTTGAGCCCCGCGTTGGGCTCTGTGCTGACAGCCCAGAGCCTGGAGCCTGTTTCAGATTCTGTGTCTCCCTCTCTCTCTGACCCTCCCCTGTTCATGCTCTGTCTCTCTCTGTCTCAAAAATAAATAAACGTTAAAAAAAATTAAAAAAAAAATGGTTGTTTTGAGAGGTGCGACTGTGACGTGGAGAGGAAATTGGTGTTTATTTGTTTTTCCCTCTACATTTTAGTGTAGCCTGAATTTTATATTTTACAACAAATATGCATGAATTTATTGCATTTTTAAATTAAGAAAAATTAAGGAATTAACACAATCATAAAACAGGATCTCACAATACAGAAAGAAAAACTAAATGGGTTATCAGAACAGAAGTTATGTCAGAAGGAAATTTTTAGAGCTGGATGATGGAGTCATAAGATTGGAGAGCTGGTGATGTGACAGCATGAAATGATAAGTAAAACAGACAAGTGGAATCAGTGACAGTAAACTTTTATGTATATCATGAAATGTGGTGTCTGCATGTGATTAAACAGTCATTATAAGACTGAAAACACAAACATACACAAGTAACTTCTTTTTAGTGTTTAAGCAGAAACATTTTCCTCTCATGTTTTTTACTTAAAAAATTCAAATCTATGGAAGAAAATTTTTTAAAGATACAATGAAAATGTGTATGTTCTTCATCTAATATCACCAGTTACCATTTTGTTCTCACTCTCTCTCTCTATTTTTTTCTTTCTTTGAACAATTTGAAAGTAAATTGCAAACATCATGACATTTCACCTCTAAAGAATCCAGCAGGTACATAACACATATACCTATCAAATCATAATAATAGCTATTGGTGTTATATCTCTGAACATGTGCCTGGCCCTTTGCTAAATGTTTTACTTATATTAGTTCATTAATCCTTACAACAGCCCTTTGTGTGAGGTATAATTGCTCCATCTTATTGATGAAGAACAAGATGGGATTCAAGCCTATATCTGACTGATTCCAAAATCCATGCTTAAAACCACAAGACAGGATATAGTTAAGGGCTAAGATGAGTGAAACAAGTTTTCACTGAACTTCAGAGGAGGGAGCAATCATAGCAGAGCAGAGTGGTTTAGAAACATTTTCCAGAAATGGTTACCTTTGAACTAGACTGACAGAAACAGTCTTCTCTCTTTTACTTTGTTGGGAAGATATGTCCTAAAAGCACTGACATTTATAATCCATTTCCCCTTTTTATTTCCAAAAGTAAAATTAATTGTATGTAGACATTTACTTCTCATCAGCTTTTCCTTATGCATGATTGCAATGTCATAATTTCAAATAAAGGGCATTACAATATGTATTATATAAAATTTATTTTACTTTGGTCGCATTAAACATTTTCATGGTGGTAAGTAATAGATTACTATAAAACAAATTTCTGTGAGTAGCCGTATGAAGAATTTGTAAATCACAGGAACTGTCATAGCAGTTCTATTTCTAATGTATATAGAGATGTTATGTGTGCAAATATATCATCAAGAATGCACAAGATCAAAAGTGTGAAACTAAATACAGTTTATAACTCAACAAAACAAGAGTGAAGTTGTGCCAAAACAACTTTGCTCTTCATATTTCCCATCGCAGTAACATTTAAGGGATTATTTCCGAAAATGTTCATGAGTCAGAAGTGGGGAATGAGTAATCCTGTGCTTTGGACTTTATGAATGTTGTACTGCCAAAGGGACATTATCTAGTTTTTTTAAATAAAGTGATGAGTTCTTCATCCTCAGATTCCTAACTGGCTTATTTGGATAAACTCGAATATAATTTGAACAACCAAATTACTGGTGTCTTCTGAATTTAGCACTGAGTTTTCTTAAAATGTTCTAATTTATTGAACAATACTTCAATCTCATTTGTACCTGCGTAGAAATAACTGCTGGAGGTTACAATAACCTTAGAATAAGTCAACAAGATTCTTTAGTAAATAGAAAAACAAAGTTGGATTGATTCATTCAAAGTCAGAATATGCATGGAAATATAGTTAATGGTTAGTTGATATTTCAGTTTTCTTTGTGGATATTTAAACTTTATCATGATGACAAGTTCAATGAAGAATATTTATGA
The DNA here is from genome assembly GCF_028749965.1 of Puma concolor. Classification (NCBI taxonomy): domain Eukaryota; kingdom Metazoa; phylum Chordata; class Mammalia; order Carnivora; family Felidae; genus Puma; species Puma concolor. The sequence continues at coordinate 24,982,861 of NC_141675.1, read as the reverse complement.
GGCCTAGCATGGGGATGATTTTTATGTCTTTTAATTTGTATATTCCACTGGATTTTGGAAGTCTCAAATTTTATTCCTCTGTGTATTTATTATCCTTATTTCCAGATTTCCCACATGGAATATAACATTTTGGATCTCATTATGAATGAGTCAAGAAAAATTTTTAAAGGCCCAGGGCTAAGTTGAGGCTCCATATTTTATGCTAGTAGGGCCTTGCTATTTTAATTCCTCAATTAGCCTCTTTTCATTGAGCATCAAATGTGGTTCCAACACTAGTGTTGGAAAAGTGAGCACAAATCATCTATTTTCCCCCTTTTCACTCTTAGATTGTGCAGATAAACCTTGTTTTGCATCTTAAATACCCAGACTTTAGTGATCCTGGCATACACTTAACAGTGGAAAGAATAATCAGGATCTTTTTCAGAAGGACCACACTTTCAACCTGCTAAAAGAGAATAAAGTTTTTCAAGTTAAAGTAAGACTCTAAATTGCATAAAGGGGAAAGATGTAATGTAAACTTAACTATGCCATTTTGTTATAGGGAGGGGCTAAATAACACAAAGACCCATATTTTTAAAACGATGTTTACAGCAAAATGTTCTATCTCCAAATACATAGCTTGTGAAAGCTAAAATGAGACAGAGGCTGCATTCTGGCTTTAGAAAAGAATCAGTGATACATTAATGAATCATATTTTTCTCATGTCACCATTGTGGACTAAGCATGCATGGGCTCAAGAATAAAAATAAGATTTTGAAATCTATTTTTTGAAAATCCAAGAAAATCATGAATATACATCACTGATCACATTAGAACCTGTTCTTTAAAACAAATACAGACCTTAGTGATAGACCTACTATTTTATCATGAAGATTGTATGGGTTGGCTAGTTTTTTTTTTTTTTTTTTTTTTTTTTTTTTTCAACGTTTATTTATTTTTGGGACAGAGAGAGACAGAGCATGAACGGGGGAGGAGCAGAGAGAGAGGGAGACACAGAATCAGAAACAGGCTCCAGGCTCTGAGCCATCAGCCCAGAGCCCGACGCGGGGCTCGAACTCACGGACCGCGAGATCGTGACCTGGCTGAAGTCGGACGCTTAACCGACTGCGCCACCCAGGCGCCCCAGGGTTGGCTAGTTTTTGATGATACCATGAGGAGGAGATGATTAGACTTAACTATAGCAGTATCAAAGGAGTGTAACTTATTCTTTTGGCAACTGAAGGGAGGCTGGCAGAGGAAAGTTATGAGTTCTTGGCCCAATTCTGCTCATCAATTTTGTCAGTAATTTATTTGAAGGCATAAGATTATCCCTTTTCTGGTATAAAAGTGGTACAAGCAGTACAAAACTGAAACAGGACTAGTAACATAACAGACGACAGAATTGAGATTGAACTTATGACAGATAAGAAATCTACAGATAGAACTTCATAGGAATAAATGCAAATTTCTGTTTTCAGGCTCAAAAACTTAATTGTACACTCAAAGTGTGGAGATGTCTTGGGTTGATTAAAAGAAATATTAACAATTTAGAGGGGAATTATTATGCTGATGAAGGTTTTGAAAAATATTTTATATTCATTCATTCACTCATTCACTCAATTATAGTATGCCAAAAATAGCCCAGAATTCCTTGTTCTCAAAAGTTTACATTTTATTTGGGAAGACAGACTCACAACTGATAATTTCTGAACAATGTGATAAATGGTAAAAGAGAGGGTTGAACAGTTTTGCAGAAGCACAAAGAGAGGAACAACTTCTTTGGGGTTACCTTCACAAAAGGGTTGACTTTTAAACTGGATTTTGAGGATTCAGTAGGAGTTCCCTGGAAAGACAGAAGAGAAAGAGAATGTTCTCCTCCTTTGTACAGAGGAGAACATGCACAAAGAAAGGAGGGTGTTTTTTTTTAAAGTTTTATTTATTTATTTTGAGAGAGACAGAGACAGCATGAGTGGGGGAGGGGCAGAAAGAGAGAAAGAGAGAGAATTCCAAACAGGCTCCTCACTGCCATCGCAGAGTCTGATGCAGGGCTCAAACCCACAAAACTGTGGGATCATGACCTGAGCCAAAACCAAGAGTTGGACGCTTAACTGACTGAGCCACCCAGGCGCCCCTAGGGTGTTTTGATCAGAGAGTGCGCGTTTGAGGTTGTGGAATTGAGGCCCAAATCATAGGCAAAAGTCCATCTTGAAGGGACTTCTTTGCTGTGTTAGAGATCTTGGATTCAAATAGTTTGTAGTGTAGGGCTGGGAAGTGACTAGCAGGTTTGTATTTTAAAAAGATGAGTCTAACCACCTCACACCTGTCAGAATGGCTAAAATTAACAGCACAAGAAACAACAGGTGTTGGTGAGGATGCAGAGAAAGAGGAACACTCTTGAACTGTTGGTGGGAATGCAAACTGGTGCAACCACTCTGGAGAACAGTATGGAGGTTCCTCAAAAAACTAAAAATAGAACCACCTTACGATCCAGCAATTGCACTTAGGTATTTACTCAAAGGATACAAAAATACAGATTTGAAGGGATACATGCACCCCAATGTTTATAGCAACATTATCAACAGTGGGCAAACTATGGAGAGGGTCCAAATGTCATCCTACTGATAAATGGATAAAGAAGATATTGCAATGACGTGGATGGAGCTAGAACGTATTATGCTAAGTGAAATACGTCGATCAGAGAAAGACAAATATCATACAATTTCACTCATGGGTAGAATTTAAGAAACAAAACAGATGAACGTATGGGAAGGTGGGGAAGAGGAGAGAAACAACCATAAACGACTCCTAATGATAGAGAACAAACTGAGAGTTGATGGAGGGAGATGGGCTAGATGGGTGATGGGTATTAAGGAGGGCACTTGTGATGAGCGCTGAGTGTTATATGTAAGTGACGAATCACTATAGTCTACTCCTGCAACCAATATTGCACTGTATGTTAACTAACTAAAATTTAAATAAGTAAATAAAAAGATGACTCTAGCCTGTAACATAATGGATTCTGGGAGGACAGTTTAGAGCTTGTTGGGATTAACAATGTAAGGCTAAGGCATAAATTCAGTAAAGCAGTGATAGGGAAAAGGACACAGGAGGAAAAAGTAGGAAGATACCTAAAAGGTAGAATCTGATGAGAGACAGTCAGAGGAATTAGGTATATTTAACTTGGAGTAGAGAAGACTTAGATGAGTAGGTGTCTTCTAGTACCTGACGGACTATTGATATTTGGTATTAGTCAAGACTGCAGAACTAGGATCCGTGGGTGGAGGTCATTAATGACAATTGCAACTATCCAACAATGGAATGGGCTTCCTCTCTGGATAATGAGTTCTTTATCTTTGGAGGCATGAAAGTAAAGCTGAATAACCATATTATTCAGCTATAGACATGCTATAGAAAGGAAGTCTTCAACTTTGGGAGACAAGTGACACCAGATGATCTCTGGTGTCTCTTCTAGCTTTTCTTTGATTCTTTCGTTCCAGTAAAAAGTCAAGTCTTAGGCTTTAAGAGACACAAACTAGTATCCTTTTTAAAGAAACTCTTAAGGTTCCACTCCAAAATGGAGAAAGGAAAACAAATTGGTTTTGATGTCAAACAAGAGCAGACTGGCTTTTAGTGCTTTTTAAGGTTTTCAACTTGCCCTTATTATAGAATGAAGATTTCTTATATTGGATGTTGGAAAATCCTCAAGGAATGGAATCATACATATTTTGTTCCTAGTTATGTCCTCACTGTTCCAAGCCTAATGCCTGGCATATAGTTTGTGCTCAACAGCTTGATAAACAAATGTGGTGGATGCCACCATACATCATCCACATCTATTTTCAGGACTTAACAACCTATTTCCCCAGCTGTTGGGAGTGCTGTCAGCAGATGGCCCTCAAACCTCTTCAAAATTATCCTTGACTGCAAAGAGCTATCTCACCCAAGGTTATGCCCTCTTTCCAGGGCAGCCCACATCTAATAACTGGTCAGTGGAAGGGTACAAAGTTGACCTCCATGCTTGCCTCAAGTTTGCCTGTGACTATAGGATAACCCAACCTCTCTCTCTCTGCCAATCCTGCTTCTTTCCCTTCCCTTTTGCAGGAGTTGATTCTGACAATACTCCTAATAGACATTAATCTCCATCTCAGAGTCAGTTTCACAGGGAACCAACCCGAGGGAATTGACCATATGAATGAGAATCCATTCAATATTTGACAGAATTTTGTAGAACACAGAATGAGGGATTCTTGGTTATCAACAGTTATGATAAATACTTTTGTACTCAACTTCTTCTCAGTGGGCCTTTCCTTTTTATTTAAATTAATGTGAATTAAACCCTTTCATGAAATGATGCTATCAACCCCCCCCTTACCCCCACCTCCGGTTTTCTTACGTTTTTAAAAACATTGACTGCTGTTTGATGTAAGATCCAAGGCTGAACTTTCAGAGTATGTGTTCATTTGGGACTTGATTTACTGCTCTTTGGCCTTGGTTTGTTTCCACTTGATTTCAGATGATTAATCTTCCTGGGAAAGCCTCCAGGGACTGATGGTGCCCTGGTCTGTTCACTGATATAAGCGAAATTATTCAGAAGTTCATGTATCATCCCCTTTTCTGTCAGTCTTTATCCTGTTAAAGTCCCCAAATGTTCAGTATTTAGATGGAGAAAAAGAATATGGAGGGCAAAGGTATAATTGTTTGAGATTTACCAAAGGGAAGTAATGGGGGCCACAACTGTTTTGTTGGTGAGATGACAGAGGGTGTCGAGCTCTGGTTTATCAGTAGCTCATGACCTAAGGCTGGAGAAAGACACTTCACAGAAGGCATTGGAATTGCTTAACATTGAGCAAATGCCTCACAATGTATGGGCCCACCATTCTGTTGATATGTGAACACTAGAACCTTACAGGTGCCTCTGCCATCTCCAGGCTTCTCCCCTGTGGGGTCTCTTACACCTAGACAAGACCTCAGGTCTAAAGTCACATTTGGAATCTGGAGGAGATTATTGGGACCCCCATGCACTGAATGGTGGGGAACAACATAGCATAATGGTTAAGTGGACATATTCTAGAGCCAGGTTCAAATCCTAGCTCTGTCACTTGCTAGCTGTGTGATCTTGGACAAATTAATTAACCTCTGTGTGTCTCAATTTCCTCATTTGTAAAATGAGAATGATAACAGTAGTATCCAATTCACAAGGTTGTTGTGGGGGATCATATGATTTAATATATGTCTAGCACTTAGAAAAGTACCCACAACATATTGAGTACTGTGTGCACTTTGAAAAATTAATAAAAGTCTGTAGAAGTCACAAGAAGTCTTGATGTAATGCATCAAGAGGAACATTTAACATGGAGATGGGGCCATAGGACTGGCTCTACCAATAAGTCTAGACGTTTTCACCAAAAATTCTGACAACAGAATATACAGCCACAAAATAAAACAGACTAAATGCTCAGAAGCTCCTCTACTATTTTTTTCCCCCCTTTGGTAATAAAATATGATCAAATAAATAATTCTAGTGGCATGATGGATGCATGGAGCATTCTAATGTTGGCAAAATTGCCACATTTATGTAGTATTAAAGTTGGACTTTAAGAGCTAAGACATACAGTGGCATCCAAAGGAAATATAAATTTTCACAGCCACCAGAAAGACAAATATACAATGATTAATTTTAGTGTATCTCAAACTTGCTTATGTCAACATATGTTCCATTCACAGCACAGGGTGATTATAATGGTGCAAACCACAGCACAGTGTGATTATAATGATAAGCAAACCACTTACCTATGAAATATATGAATCTCAGCTGGCAAACATAACACAGATCTTCCTGGACTTAGGATGGGGTTGTATTCTGATAAACCCATTGTCGGTTGAAAATATCCTTTAGTCCTAACTTACTGAACATCATGTGCTCAGAACACTTGTATTAGTCTACAGGTGTGCAAAACCATCTAACACAAAGCCTCTTTGATAACAGAGTGTTGAATATTTCATGTAATTTATTGAATGCTGTACTGAAGCCAGAAAAGAGAATGGTGGTGGGGGTACAGAATGGTTGTGAGCGCATCAGTTGTTTACCCCAGTGATCTCGTGGCTGACTGACTGGGAGCTGTGGCTTACTGCTCAGCATCATGAGAGGCTCTTGCTGCCTATCACTAGCCTAGGAGAAGATCAAAATTCGAAACTGGAAATGCAGTTTCTACTGAATGTGTATTGCTTTTGCACCACCATGAAGTCAAAGGCTCATAAGTTGAACCATCATTAAGTCAAGAACTGCCTGTATAGGTACTCCCATTGTGTTTTCAGACAAGGGAAGAAAATGAAGCACAATTTACCCCCATATCAAGGCAGCGTTTAAGCATAAACTCAGAATACTCACAACGTTCAGACTTACAATGTGTAAATAAAACAAGAAGTGTCAGATAATATACATTTCCAAAGATGGATCACACAAAAACAATGGATCTTTTGTGTTACTCCCCCTTTGTTTAGTGGAGGAACTGCAGTTTAAATTGTAAACATAGCAGGTACAATGAATACTGCCACTAAGTGTGCTAATTATTGAAAGGATGTGGGTGCTGGCCACTGGTAGTATTAAAAATATCAGGATTGTTTTGGGGCACCTGGGTGGGGCACTCTGTTGAACATCTGACTTTGGCTCAGGTCATGACCTCCCAGTTTGTGGGTTCGAGCCCTACATCGGGCTCTGTGCTGACAGCTCAGAGCCTGGAGCCTGCTTTGGATTCTGTGTCTCCCTCTCTCTCTGCCCCTCCCCTGCTTGTGCTCTGTCTCTCTCTCAAAAATAAATAAAACGTTAAAAAAATCAGGATTGTTTTGATATCTGTATTTATAAACAAAAGGTACAGGGGAGTTGGATTTCTGTTAAAATCAGCTCTTGCGTTTACAAATTCCAGACATATTAAATATTTGTTTACAGTCTTTATTTACCATGCATTCAAATTTAAGTAATATGAACACAGAAAAAAAATAGGTGAATGGATATATGACTTTGAGATTAAAATTAGTATTAAAATGTAAATAAAATGTAGAAAGTTTCCTAAAAGAATAACAACAAGCTTATGTTAATTCATTTGAGACCTCCAAATATCCCACATCATAATGGTGGGGACCCCACTCCTCATATCCCAATAATGACATACATCCCAAATAATGACAACTTTTTTCTGTTAAAAATTAAGAGGATTTTTTGCCATGAAAATTATCATTGATTTTGTTTTTCCCTTTTCATACTTTTGAGCCATTCATTCATTCATTCATTCATTCATGCATTTTAGATCTGGACCATTTTCTGTAGCCTTTGAAAATCCCCCCGTCGTAGGGCATTGCGCCTATGGAGTCTAAGCAATGAAATAGCCCAGTTATTATAGTTTGGGGATCTCAATTTTCTCATCTATGAAGGAGGTGTTTCCCAAACTGAAATATAAAGCAGCTTTATTGGGGTTTGAATTCTCTGTCATGGCTCTCACTGAGGGGTGGGTAGAGGTGAGAACAAATTGAATTGGAATCATGCCTTCTGAGGATGGGTCAGGAGTACAGAACCTGCATTTGGTGAAAAAGTTTCTAGGATGCTGCTGTAGTCAATGTTTTCCTGAAAGAGTTTTCAGGAGGTTATCTCATTCCCGGGTGAGTCTTTAGGTGCATTTCTTATATTCACTGTGGCCACACTGTCCAATATGGTAGCCACAAGCCACATGTGGTTGTTTAAACTTAAATTAACTAACATAGAATAATAAAATAAAATAAAATAAAATAAAATAAAATAAAATTAAATTAAATTAAATTAAATTTTAAAAAGTTCTGCTCCTCTATCACACTAGACAAATTTCAAGTGGTGAATAGCTACATGTTGTCAGTGGCTCTTGTTGGACAGTGCAGTTATAGAATATTTCCATCATTGCAGAAAATTCTGTTGGCCAGTGCTGTTCTCAAGCCTTGGTGTCTGTTCCCCCTCCCAAACCAAAGGAAGCCACTTGTGCTCCTTCAATAACCAGATGATTAAAAAAAAAAAATCCTTATTGAAGTATAATTTACACTCCTTAAAATTCATCTATTTTAAGTGTATAATTCAATGATTTTTAGTAAATTTATCAGGATTTCTCTTCTGAAGCACAAAACACACATCTTCCATGGATGATACATAGCTAACATAATTCCAGTTGAAAGTAAGTCTATTACTTGGGGCACCTGGGTGGCTCAGTCGGTTGAGCGTCCAACTTCAGCCCGGGTCACGATCTTGCGGTCCGTGAGTTCGAGCCCTGCGTCAGGCTCTGGGCTGATGGCTCAGATCCTGAAGCCTGCTTCCGATTCTGTGTCTCCCTCTTTCTTTGCCCCTCCCCTGTTCATGCTCTGTTTCTCTCTGTCTCAAGAATAAATAAACGTTAAAAAAAAAATTTAAAAGAAAGTAAGTCTATTACATACTATGAATGGATGTCTTGGGACATTGGGGCTTAATTCTCTCCTGGAACCCCAGGTGAGCCAGACAAAACATAATTTGGCAGCATTTTCAATTACATCAAAGAAAGACATAAGTAAGCATAGCTGAATATCCTTAGGTCAAACACATGGTGCAATTGCACAGTATAACCAAAATTTGGCAACTATTGTGGTCATGTTGCAATATAACATGGTATTTCCTTTCCTTTCTTCATAAACAGAAGTATCTTTATCAGAAAAGAAACCTTACATCCATTGAAATATGATTAACATAAAATTGTTTTGAATATGGTCATACATTATGCTGTTATGGCAATATTAATATTACATTCCTCACAATTTCAGATATTTTCTTTGTCATAGCACAAAAATGCTTTTTAATATAGCTGTAAGGAACATTACATACTGTTTTATTTGGCTTTTGTTCATTTCACGCAATTTTATAGTTCCATTTCTTGTGCAATGACAGTATCTGTAGACTTGTTACAAAGCATTTTATTTTGTTGATTAAACAATACTTTCTTAGCATGACCCCTATTTAGTGCCATGAAGATGTTTCCAGTGTATTGATACAATAAGTAATGCTATGACGATAACATTTGCTGCTGTGGTCTGAAGGTTTGTGTCCCTCCAAAATTTACATGTGGTAATCCTAAACCCATTGTCAGAAGGCAGAGCCTTTAGGAGGTGATTAAATTACAAAGGCAGAGCCCGCATGAATGAGGTTAGTACTCTTATAAAAGAGACCCCACTTGAGCTCCCTAGTCACTTCCACTGTGTGAGGACACAGTGAGAAGGCACTGGTTATGACCCAAGGAGAGGGTTCTTGCCAGAAAGTGACTGTGCCGTCACGTTGATCTTGGACTTCCCAGCCTCCAGAACTGAGAGAAATAAATTTCTGTTGTTTGTAAGCCACCCAATCTGTAGCGTTTTGTTATAGCAGCCTGAGGTAACTAAGAAACTTGTATTCTATTTATTCTTCTTTCCTTTAGAGTCACACATGCACACACCACACACACACACACACACACACACACACACACACACACACACACACAATTTATCAATTACCATTATTGCTGCTGTCTAATATGGTAGCCACTGACCACATGAAATGTGAATAATCTGAATTTATATGTACTGTAGGTGTAAAATACAGACTGGATCTCGAAGATTAATATGATCAAAAGAATATAAAATATGTCATTAGTAATTGTTATACTGATTACATGTTGAAATGATACTTTTGATGTATTGGATTAAATAAAACATTATTAAAATTAATTTTACCTATCACTTTTAAAAATGTGGCTATTAGAAAACTTTAAATTACATGAATGGCTCACATTATACAAGTGACACTTGAACAAGGGGGTTTAGGGGCATCAACACCCACATAGTAGAAAATATGTATATACTTTTGACTTCCACCCCAAATTTAACTACTAATAGCTTACTGTTGACTGGAAGCCTACTGTTTATAATATAATAAATAGTTGATTAACATATTTTGTATGTTCTATGTATTATATACTGTATTCTTACAATAAAGTAAGCTAAAGAAAATATTAAGAAAATCATAAGACAAAATACTTGTACAGTACTATACTGTATTTATTTTTAAAAATCTACATGTAAGTGGACCTACACAATTGAAACCTGTGCTATTCAAGGGTCAACTGTATTTCTTTTGGACAGCACTGACTTAATGCCTTGAGTCTATTTCTGGATTTTCTATCTGATTAATTTTTCCTAATTGTGTATACCTACTTTGTGTGTTTTTGACAATTATTTTAACAATTTAAAATATACTTAAAACATAACACAAATATGATTACATCTTTAAAACAGTATTTGGTATTACTGGATTGGTTTCTCAGTATCAGTTGACATGTATCAATTTATAAAGTTCTGTATATTCTATTACAGGGCCTTTGACTTTGTAGTGAGTTAGCTTTTTTATGAACCTAGAAATATTGTCATTTTTTCTATTTTTAGGCTCCCCAAATGCTGACTTCTGCTTTATTTATTATATATTCCTGTATTTATCCATTTGGGTTTTACAATTTTTTTTTATTAAGTTTATTTATGTTTTTCTGATAGAGACAGTAAGAGAGAGAGAGACCGAAACCATAGTGGGGGAGGGGCAGAGAGAGAAGGAGAGACAGAATTCCAAGCAGGCTCTGCACTATAACGGTTTTTATTTTTATTTATTTACTTATTTTTCAATATATGAAATACATCGTCAAATTGGTTTCCATACAACACCCAGTGCTCATCCCAAAAGGTGCCCTCCTCAATGCCCATCACCCACCCTCCCCTCCCTCCCACCCCCCATCAGTTTTTAAGAGTCTCAGTTTTTAAGAGTTCTCAGTTCTCAGTTTTTAAGAGTCTCTTATGGTTTGGCTCTCTCCCACTCTAACCTCTTTTTTTTTTTTTTTCCTTCCCCTCCCCATGGGTTTCTATTAAGTTTCTCAGGATCCACATAAGAGTGAAACCATATGGTATCTGTCTTTCTCTGTATGGCTTATTTCACTTAGCATCACACTCTCCAGTTCCATCCACGTTGCTACAAAGGGCCATATTTCATTCTTTCTCATTGCCACGTAGTACTCCATTGTGTATATAAACCACAATTTCTTTATCCATTCATCAGTTGATGGACATTTAGGCTCTTTCCATCATTTGGCTATTGTTGAGAGTGCTGCTATAAACATTGGGGTACAAGTGCCCCTATGCATCAGCACTCCTGTATCCCTTGGATAAATTCCTAGCAGTGCTATTGCTGGGTCATAGGGTAGATCTATTTTTAATTTTTTGAGGAACCTCCACACTGTTTCCCAGAGTGGCTGCACTATAATGGTTTTTAAAATCAATTTATTTTGATTTGGCTTCATTACCTTTATTTTTTTAATGGGAATTCTTTTATATTTTCTACTGGTGTGTCCTCCGAATGATAAAGGAATGCCATTGAGTTTTGTTACTCCCTTCTTAATTCCTCTGATCTTTTCTTAATTATCTTTAATACTTTTGTGGCTTGTTTATTTCTAGTTTCTAAATAAAGCTGCATTAACTTGCAAAAACAGGATTTTAAATATCATTCTTTCCCTGTATTTATATATCATTTTTTTCTTTTTGAATACATTGTGCTGGTATTTATATTTGGCTTTTACTATTAAAGTATCTATGCTTTTTTATATTAAGACTGTAATCCACTGGACTTATTTGGCTTATTTTTTATGATTAATATTATAAGATATTTTGTTGTAATACACCAACTTTACTTTCTTGGAATAAATCGTGTTTTTCCATATTGGACAATTTTTTAACCTATTATATATATATATATATTTTTTTTTTTTTTTTCTGAGATTTTGGTTAAGGTTGTGCATCCTAGTTTCATTAATGAGATTTCCTCGCCCTGACAAAGCTAAACAAATTCACTTAAGAAATATTGTTTCCAGGGTGCCTGGGTGGCTCAATCAGTTAAGTATCTGACTTCAGCTCAGGTCATGATCTCACAATTCATGAGTTTGAGCCCTGCATCAGGCTCTGTGCTGACAGCTCAGAGCCTGGAGCCTGCTTCAGATTCTGTGTCTCCCTCTCTCTCTGCCCCTCCTCTGCTGCTCATGCTCTGTGTCTGTCTCTCTCTCAAAAATAAATAAACATTAAAAAAAAAGTAAAAAAAATTATTTCCTAGGGAAACATACCATACTTTAAAGATATACTTTGAGAGCAATTTAAGTAGTATAAAGGTTTACTTATTCTTTAAAACTTAGAAATTTCTCCAGTTAAGGTGCCAGGGTCTTAATGCCTAATTTTTCCTATTTATATATCATGAATCAATAATGTTTTATATTTCTTGTTGCATATGTTTTTTATCACTTGTTTATGAGAAATTATATAAGCACTATTAAATCAATAGCCATATACTTATGGGGCTCCTGGGTGTCTCAGTCAGTTAAGCGTCTGACTTCAGCTCAGGTCATGATCTCGCAGTCCGTGAGTTCGAGCCCTGCATCAGTCTCTGTACTGACAGCTCAGAGCCTGGAGTCTGCCTCAGATTCTGTCTCCCTCTCTCTCTGCCGCTCCCCCATTTGCACTCTGCCTCTCTCAAAAATAAACATTAAAAAAAAATTAAAAAAAAATCCATACACTCGTAGCTAAGAACAATGCCCTTTAATATTTAACAAAATTTATGCTATATTATCTTTTCCCTTGTTTATTTTAATCTATAATTTCTCTTTCTCATTGGTCTAAAGATTAATCAATTTATCCATTTTGTCAAAATGCAAACTACCGTTCTGTTGGTTTATTTCTATTACTCCTTTTTTTAAAAAAAAAAGTTTACTTATTTTGAGAGAGAGAGCACGCATGCACACATGCACAAGCCAGGGAGGGGCAGAGAGAGAGAATCCCAAGCAGTCTCCATGCTGTCAGCGCAGAGCCCAATGCAGGGCTCAATCTCATGGACCATGAGATCATGACCTGAGCTGAATCCTAGAGTTGGTCACTTAACTGACCGAGCCATGAAGGTGCCCCATTCCTTCTTTATTTTTAATATTTTTGTTGCATTTTTATTTTCCTACTTTGTTTCGTTTCATTACATTACTCCATTTTAAAGTTCTTTTGGCACAGAATTAATTCATGATGTTTCTATTCCCATTTTATTGTTAATATATATTTAAAGAGATACATTTTCTTAGTATATTTCTGCCAGTATCATTAATTATGATTTCTTGTACTTACATGCTTGCTATTTAAAAACTATATATTTTTGTTACTATAGCTTTCCTCTATGTAAGTTAATATGGCATTTCAAATTCTAATTTCCATGTGATTTGTTTCTGTAGAATTCTATTTTTCCCACTTAATTATAATTGTATTGTTATGCTGTGGTGTGAGAATGGTTTCATAGATTTCATGCTATTGTTTTTTGCATTAACTAAGTGCATTTTTCTGTCCCAGTGTATAATTAATTTGTACAACTAGCGAGAATCTTTATAATCCTTTGCCCTATGATCCAATCTTTTCCAGATGCCTGCTAGCTCTACTTTATTCATTATATTTCTCAGCTATATTGTTTCTCTTCTATTTGGCCACAGACTCTGCCAAACTCCTTTAGTCTTGAGATCTACAATTATATTTCTGTGGATATCTCCTTGTACTTGGCTAGCTTCTCCTATACATGTCTTGATCAAAGACTGGCTTCAGGGACATTTCAGCCCATGCAGTCGTTCAGGGTCTTGCTCTCAAAGAGGCCCTGTACTTGGTTTAATGCTCTGTGGTCACAGCCTTAAATTCTTAACAATTTCTGAACAAAAGGCTCTGGGTTTTCATTTTGGAGTGGGCTGCCACGAATTATGTAGCTGGTCCTGCTTGTCCCTTATGTTCTACAACTTTGCTGAACTCAATTTTTTTTTTTTTTTTTTAATCACAAGCTGATTGGGGATGATTTGTTGGATTTTCTAGATAAGCCATTCCATCACCTAAATGAGATCCTCTTGTAGCCAGGCAGCTTCAGCAAAGTCCTCTGGTTAGCTCTTCCCCACCCCTGGGGTGAAATCACTGCGGAGAGTTCTCTCCTTGAGTCTCCTTCACTTAATGTCAAGTGTTCTTTGATTACTTCCAGAGGAGATCCTGGTCAGGTGTCCAACAGATGAAACTCAGCTCAAGCCCCACTAGGCTTTTTGCCTGGATCAGCACTGGGAGCACAAGTAAGCTCTGCTCCTAACCTCCCTCCCTCCCACACAACCCAAGAGTCCTCTTCTGCCCCAGGCCTCTTAGAACAAGAAGGATGGGGCTTGCTCTTGCACTTGGCACTTTAGACCTGCCATCTTTTTCTGCTGTACTCGTCTCTGCCTTAACCACACGCTTTCATCATCCTGGAAGTGCAAAGTACGTTTTCCTTCAAACACAGACCTTCTCTTGCGTGAAGGAGGTAGCCTGATGCCTCCTGGCAAATAGTTGCCACAGGGCAGAATGGCGTTAAAAACCACTGGAGCATCCCTGAAGCTTTGAACTGGAGGTTGGCTTGTGTCTCACCTGTGGTTTGGATGTAGAGAAGTCACTGCACCTTTCTGAGCCTTCTCAGTTCTAGCGTCTGTAAAATGGAGGAAACTAGCTATTTGTCAGAGTTTCTGTGAGGGATGAGTAAGATGAAGCATGAGAAGGCCTTGAAAGAGTGCCTGGTGCATGATAAGTGCTCACTGGTTCTCCACTGAGCTGCATTGTTAATCCTCAAGGCTATACCAGGATGATGGTACTGGTTGAACACTCTGAGGTGTTCTCTGTCTCTTAGGATGCTAACCTGAGGAGGGAATGTAGGAGGACTCCTCCAGGTCTCTGTGCCCCTGGAAAAGGAATGGCTGATCAGTATGACTAACCAGGTCTTAATCTGCTGAAAATAACAGAGATATAAATGTGTCCCCATAGCTACTCACTCCTCTGGGGCTGGACTTTCAAAGAGGGCATTCTGGCTTTCCCCTTCCGAAAATTGCATGAGGGTTAAGTTAATGGTCTTTGGAACCACACTTGGCCCTGGGCACGTTACCTAACTTTGGTTGTGCCTTTATAACCTCATCTATACCGTGGGAATAAATATGTACAACCTGCCCCTCTTCCTGGTCTCATGATGACATTCCTCCTTCCCTCTCTTGCTCACTAAGGAGGGAAGATAAGGAGAATCAGGAGATAGGCAGGCTCTCTATTGCCTACAGACCCTCATTCCCTTTGTTTTACTTTTCCCATTCCTCACATTGAACTCCAGTTTTGTTTTGTTTTTTTAGAGTAGCTGCTGCTGCAGGCTGAAACTAGACTCACAGAAATCTCACCTCCAGATCCTAGAGACAGAGTCTTGATGAAATAAATCCATAAAGCTTGAATCTCAAAGCAGGCCCACACCCAGGACCCCTGTTTACTTACCCCTGAAGGGATGGTGTTCAGGCCTAGATAGGAAGTGAGGTTAGTTCTTAGATGTCTGGCTCATCCCAAGGTGCCCGCACGCCCCACCCCCTGCCCTGAGGCCTAAAATGATGCGGACTTGCCCAAAGAAATTAACTGGTAAGTATTTGGTCCCTGCCCCCTACTCCACTCCTGCCAGAAACAAGTAGGGCTCTTGAGCCAGCCGCACAAGGAACACTAATTATACTAATGCTTTCTTTCATTTTGATACATAGGATTCTGTTCCCAACCCATAAGCCCCATTACTCATCCACCCTTCTGAATTGATGAATGGTTTTCCCCATTACAGTCTCTGGTTGCTGGGCTGGCCTTCCTCTTTTCTTCTTGATGAGATCACAATTTAGAAGGACACAATTTCTGTCCTTTCATTGTTTTATGTTTCTTTCTCTGCAGAGTTATTAGCTTGTGAGATGCACTTAGAGAGACTACAAAGTGCGTATAAGACACCGTGCGCTGATGGGTGAGTTAGTGGGCAGTCATACAATCCCCAAGTTGACATAATGTACAAGAATTAGTTGTCAATAGCGCTATAAAGGGAATGTAGTTGATTATGTTCCAATAAATATCCATATTCTGTGATTGAGCAGACATTTTGTTACATTAAAAATTAGGGGGCCACTGACTGGGGCTCTGGAATTTGGGGGCATGGAAATTTTTACTGTGAAATATTTAGTACACCCCAAACTCAATTTTGTGGGGACTAGTGAGAAAGGAAGTACATTAAATATAGATGAAGCTGAGACTTCCTGTGTGTGCCAGAAAAATCTTGTGGGTCTAATTGACCTTTTGGGGAAATTATTTGTGAGCTCAAATTGCTACCTTTTCAATCAGCATGTATACTATTCTTATTGCTTGCACGTGCTGGTCTGCTTCCATCCCAGGAGGCAGGTCGGAAGGTAGGTCAGCCTTTTTATCCCTGTGTGACCTTGGAGGAAAATGAAATCCCTAAGGTTTAAAGGATTTGTCTTATGTCAAATAGTGACCAAATGGCAAGGTTCTGCTACAAGCTCCTAGCCAGAGCATCTCAGGTCTGGGGGCTGAGTCACATAGCCAGGCTGCTTCCTAACATCCCGAATTAGACAGAAGGTTTGAATTTCCCTACAAGTAAGAGCGAGAACAGTAGATTGTTGGAATGAAGTGTTTACACACCACTGTAGAGAAAAGGGCTTATGAAAGACTTAAGATTTAAGTTGTGTGTTTAAAAGGAAAAGAGAAGGCAGAGAAGAGATGGTTGGGAGCATTTTTACGGCTGAAATGTCAGTGTAGACCAATACAATCTTTGTAGGGAGACGGATGGATTAGAGAACATAGAAATGGTTTAATGTGTGAAGTGTTTATGGAAGCAGTAGGCTGAGTTTGACACTGGAGAATGTGGTGATACGAAATTTTATTTTGGATACAACATAGAGTCAAAAACCCAAGTTATCCATTATCAGAACTGGAGATCGCGGGTGATTTAAAATTACTTTCATTGAAAATCACTCACATTAACATTGTACTCTACTGGACACTTTAATTGCCCCTAACAGTTACAAATACAGCATATCCTCAGCATCAGAGAAGTTAGTTACCATGTTAGGAAAAGGGCCATTTTAGAATTCACCAAATGGAGAATCTACCCAGAAGAGAGAATGTCCTGGCATCTTAGCAGTGATAAAGAGAAACCAGGGAGCCTGATTTAAAAGATAGAAAAAATGGACCAATTATGTGAAACACTTAAACTCAGAGGATGGGAATATATGATTACAAAGGTATTTGGTTTCAAGACAGCAAATGAGAGGGAATTGGACAGTGCAGTGAGAAATACATGGGATTGGGAGAGAGCTGAAACATTTCATTATAGCACTCCAAATAGTAATTCTACTGACATGAAGACTACTGAGAACTGAAAACAAAAACAAAAACAAAAACCAACCAACCAACCAACCAACCAACCAACCAACCAAAAAAAAACCCCAAACATCTAATTTGACTTTTAAAAAGCTCTGTGGTTAAACACCCAGAATCAGCAGGTCAAAGGAGTCATTCATTATGACCTTTTGCCTTCAGGCTGGGGCAGCCCATACCATCCTGGTAGATAATTGCCTACCCTATGCTTAAGGTTCTTGTGGAAAGGAAATTCCAAGCCCACCGCCCCGGTAATGCATACTAGTGTCCAATGGCAGCACAAGGAAGGTTTCCTCTCGGTGGAGCCTAAAATCCCAGTGACCACAGCCTATTCACTTCCTCGTGTTCCTGTGCTAGTCCCAGCTGAGCTCAAGATCCTCTATTTACATGATCACATGATTTAAAAAGATCATTCAAGGTTCCCTACACATTGTGTCTTAACTACCGTTTAATAATGCAAGAAGTGTTTGCACAGGAACTGGTGACAAGGGGAGGAACTTGGATGTGTCTCAGTTTGTGCTTGCCGGCTTCCCCAGAGTGACCTGCTGACCCCAAGCCAGCTCCATCACTTCCTCTGAGAGTCAGGTTCACTCAAGTCTTGGTCCCTCCCCGAGTCCCCTCTTAGGAATTGCTTTGTACCATGCAGACCTGGAGCCAGATTATAAAACCACAGCGGGATGCTCAGTCTCTTCACTTGCCTTAAACCCCTCTCTATAGTTTTTTGTTTGTTTTGTTTTGTTTTGTTTTGGTGGTGGGGGTGGGAATGGCTAGTGTTCTGAGCCTTGTCCTCCATCTGGGTAACAAGATGAACCTATCTTTTCTCTCTCATGTGGCTTCCGCATGTGTATGCTTTTTGAAAAGGACAAGGTGACATTTGGCTAATTTTTTGCTAATATGCATAAGTGGGAGCTGTCTAGGGAAGCTTCCTTTTGCCAGGTAATTTGTACATCCTAACAGCAGCCTTCTGGAGATTTGGTCTTCTTTGTGTTGTGTACTGTTAATAGTGGGAATTTCTAACTAATTAAGAAAGGAGTCGGGCAGCATGCCAAGCTGGAGGGGTAATGTTTTTGATCCGGTCAGGTTTTGCTACATCCTACCTCTTAGAGCCAGGTCAGAAGTTTTACTGACCCATGGCAGGGCTGGACTGCTCCTTTAATTCGTTATTTTTAAACTACTTTTAAAACGGAGACTGTAATGCATGCACACTAAAAAATAAAACTCCCTCCTTCCATAAAATCCTAGTCACCTTCATCCGTAGCATCAAATACAGTTCTTCATACAAAGTACAAATACACTTAACAGATGCTAGCTACATGAATGGGCTTATTTGTATCAGATAATCAGGAAAGATAGGAAGATAAAATGGAAGGCAGAGAATAAAACATACTCAGCATATCCAAAGAAAGAGGGCTTATGAGAGAAGAAAGGGTTTTATAAGCACATGAGGCACAAAGATGGATTTTTAGAAAGGGCTTATTGAAATCAAATTTACTGAGGATCTGTTGTATGTCAGGTCCTGGGCTGGTACAGAGTTGGAAGGTGAACCTAATGTATCGTCAAAGCTCAATGTGGAGAAAAGGCTTCTAAGTTGTCTTCTGTTGAGCTCAAACTCCTGGGGAAAAGACTCATAAATAATTACAGTGTAGTATAATGAGGGCTGTAGTAGAGGTAGGTACTAAGTGCTTTAAGAGCCTAGAGGAGCAACACATTATGTCTTCTGGAGTCAGGAACATCTTATCGGTGGAGGAAACATTTGTGCTTTCTTAAAGAATGCCTTTAAGTTCTCCCAGTGGAGAGAGGGAAATAGAACGTCAAAACCTAGCAACCATATAGAGAGTAAGAATATAGATGACGCTAGAGAAGAATCTGGGGACCAGGTTATGATGGGCCATGTGTGCCAGCTACGGAGAATGATGTTGTCTTGAAGTGGAACTATTGGAGAATTGTAGGTTCATAAGTGATCCCCTCAGGGCAATTTTGATGGTGATTTGAGAAAAAAGATTGAAGCTGGGGGCAGGTGAGGGGCAGTGAACTAGATAGAGTCAGCCAGCATTAGGAGGCTACTGCAATGGTCCAAGCCAAGTGCAGTGAGACAGTAAACTAGGTCACTCTGGTGGGAATGGGACAACCTAGAGACATTTCTAGGTTGATTTACATGGTTAACTATGCCTTGATAGTTAACTGGAACGTGGGGTGCCAGGAGTTGAGGCTGATGCTGAGTACTTCATAAGGCTACTGTGTGGGCAGAACATCATAAAAAGAAATATGGAATACAGGAGAATAGAGGTATGGAGTAAAAATTCAGTGAATTAAACCTAAGGCATGTGGAGTTTGAGATTCCTGTGACACAGCCAGTCCAAAAATCTCAGCAGGGAAAGAGAGAGTTTCAATGATATAAGGAGAGTTAGCATGTTCCACGAAGGCCAAGAAAGATGAAGATTACATTGGGTTTGTTAATTAGGATGTCAACTATGACCTTTGGGAGGGCAGTTTCAATAGAAGAGGAAGGAAGCCAGTTATAACAGGCTGGTAACTGAAAAATTACTAGGAACATATATCCAGAATATATTTATGTAGAAGGAAAGTAGCGAGATAGTACAGTGGAGAGGAGCTTTAATACCTAAGCCCTCCTTAATTATAACATGGGGGAATTATACCACAGAGTAATTTTAAACTGGGCACACAGTGTTCCAATCCTTAGAGCCCACAGGCCCAGCCTTATGGGGTTTCTGATGAAGGCAACCTTCTCCTCTTGGCTCTTGGAGGCCTAATTCTCCTCCTCACTTCCCTGGAACATCCATGAAGACCTGAGACACTAAGCCCGCGAGGAGCAGGTGGCTCAGGAAGAGGAAATTTCCTCTTCCTTTAGTCTAAGGCTGCCTTTCAAACCCTTGATTCTTGTATGATTGACATTGAGAGTAAAGACCCCGCTCCACCTTCCACCCAAAGAAGGGTTATAAAACCCTTTGGTCCCCAAAGAAAAAAAAGTCACATCAGACCAGAAGAGTCCAATGATCAAAAAGATAGTCATACATGGTTTCTGATATGGAGTTAGCCTAAGATGCAGGGGTGATGGGTAAGGTAAGGATAAATAGCATGGAGGGGAAGTTAAAGCAATTTGTTTTCTGATGTGTTTTATTGTGTGCAAAGTAGAATTCTAGGACTATTGCAGAGATGGCGGGGAGGGTAGTACGGGCAGCAGCAGGCCAGCTGGGAGAGTTCGGAGAATGGAAATCAGAGCCAATTAGCAAGGGGTAAAATATTGCCTCAGAGCACCAAAGGCTCCATTGAACACATAAATCATACACTTGGCCAGTCAGCATGGCTATAGGATTTTTTTTTTCCTCCTCTCCAGCAGAGTGGCAGCCTGGGGCATGTATCACTGGATGTATGAAAAACTGTAGATTCACAAGATGGTCACAATTGACAGTGATGGGCCTAGGATGCTGGTGGGAATGTGGCTGAAAGTCTTGGTCCTGAGGTCCAGGCTGGGTAGGGAAGAAAGGCATAGACAGGAGTGCTGATGGACCGCGAGAGTGGGAGGGGGTGAAGGAAGCCCATGTTTTGCAAGGTTGGCAGGTGGGGAAGTAAAGGGAAATAAGGGGAAGGGACTGATGGAAAGGCAGAGTTTTTGGCTAGACAATGGGTTTCTGAGTTTCTGAGTTCAGAGATGAAATAGCTCTGGGGTTGGGGATGTGAGTATGGGTAGATGAAGGGAAGCAAGTTGGGAGCTGTACATCAACACAGTTGGATGCCGAAAATGATACGGTCATCATAGTCCTTGAACACATTAAAATAAAGCCATCCTTGAAAATCATTTTGACAAGACCCCGATATAGGCAAAATGTGAAAGGCATTGACTACACTTTGCTCATCATGCAATTAGGAGGTAGGTTAGGGGGGAAAAAAAAGGCCTCTCTTCAGACCTTATAAAGAACAATATGTGGAGACCTCACTTCGTGGGTGTCCTTCTCTTAAGAGAATGAGCTAACGCAATAGCTAATTTTATATTCCAGATTTTTGGCTTCTCTGGAAAAAGAGATGATCATGGCAGCACCAGGCCAGGACTCCCTTGTGGTGGCAGTAAGATCACTTACCAGGTTACCTGAGTCCCCATCACCCCACAGTGCTGGCCCACACCTGGATGAGTGTCAGTTGCTGTTTATCATTATGTTCACACTCTCTTTCTTAGAGTTCAGAGGAAAGAGAAACATTTCTTATATTCAGGGATCTTTTTAAAACTAGAAAAAGATGAATCGGGAAGAGTATTCCTCTGTACTTGGTATGCAAATATGTCACTGTTGAATAACTATAAATTATGATGCTGTTATGAAACAAATCCTTCCAGCTTTACTCATTACATTATCCACCTGGCTCCTTATGGGCATTTGAGTTTACAGTGCCTCCTTTAATAAAATAAGAGTGGAAATACAGTCAAATACATGCAAGTTGACAAAAGCAGCATGAAAGGCAATGGTACTTTTTAGAGCCAATCATATTGTTACTTTTGTTCATGAAATAATCTTATCAAATCTCCAGTAATTAATAGATTCCCTCAAAGTGCTATCTAACTCAGTAGACACCGAGAGCAATTTAATGAATTGTTCCTCAGTGGCTGGAAAGTGTTGATGTAATTCCCTGAGTGCCTAACTTCTTGGCAGTCATATATACTTGTAGATGGGTGAAGGATCTTTTAGCATCAGAGGAAAGGAAGAGTATGAAAATGAAAGCTTCCGGCAGGTCTAACTTGCCTGTATGGTGCCCAGGAAGAAAGGTGATTGCTGTATATCTCTTGTTAAGGATCATGATAAAACAAACATAATCCAAGCTGTTGGAGTATACTAGATTAAAATCAGCATCTTGGATTAACTCAGGAGGCAAATGAGTAGCCAGTGTGGACCAGTACATTGATATAATCTGGTGTTTCCTTAAAGCATTTTGTTCTTCTACTTTCTGCTCTACTTAGCTCTCCATTAAGCATCTGGGGGGGGGGGGGGGGGGAACGGCCGAATAGGAAGGCTTAGAGGTTGAACTGCATCTTTAGAGAAATACAGAAATAATATGAGATTGAGATTTGGGAAATGAAAACTGGTATAATACATTGAGGGGAAAAAATAATCTGAAGGCCAAGTGATCAGTGAGTCAGAAAAATTTAGAGAGTCGTAATGTTAGAGCCTGCGAACTGGAAACTAGATATGAATTCATAACCTACAAGGGTATAAATGACGGCAAGAAGTCAGTAAACAGCGTCAGTGTTATTTTGGGAGGCTGAAGGAAGGTTATTACGGACCAGAGAGCCTGAATAGCTTACGTTCTAGGCATCGAATTAAAGAGACAAACAAATAGAAGAGAATTTGGTGAAGGGGGACAATGATGATTAAAAGCTGAGATGGAAATATGAAGAAAACTTAAAAAAAGATAAAGCTCTGTATTGCTTTGTAAACGTATGTATTGTGTAACAGGCTCACGAGAGTTTAAAGGTGTTTATTGACTTTAAATGTTATGGACAAATTACTCATGAACATCTAACCATGAGTGTATATATATATATATATATAATAAATTGGCATAAGCACCATGGAGTTATCCAGAATGAGCATTTTATTTGTGTCTTGCCTATCTCTTATTGCCCCACTCTGAAAATTTGTCTGAAGGAACCATTAGACAAGATCTGCTGAGGAATGACTATGATATTTTGGCTCTTTCTAACTCTAACTTCTATGAATTTTACAATGCCATGAAAACACTTCCATAAGATTTTGGCAAAATATTTACAATTTCTTCAATAACACTGCTCATGGAATAGGAGAAATGGAAAGCAATCACTTAGTAACTGCAGAGAGACAAGCAGGAAGGAGAGAAACAATTGCTTACTATGCTGTTTGTGATGAAAAAAAAAAAAAAATCTGAGTTTAGCTATTAAAAAAAGCCTGTTAGGAGCCGAGAATCGCACATGTCAGAGGAACATGCTGCTTCCCATCACCCATAGAGAAGAAATGGTACCTACATAGTCTGGCTGTTGGTGTGATGAAGTATAGCTATAACATCAGCAGGCATGTGACTGGTGGCTTGTGGGAGACAAGCACTCAGGGGGATAAAAAGGAACCTGGCACAGGCCTTGGGCTTTTGGCATCACTAGTTACAGGTCTGCCAAGATGCTTTGGGAAACGTTTTAATTTAAATGCCAAGTCTATTTCAACGAAGTCTCCCTGGTTTGACCTGCTGGGAGTCCAGAGTGAGATGGATAGGTGCTCATGTAGGAGAGCATTAGGTGAATTAGATGGTGGTTTTATTAAAAACAAAAACAAAAACATCCTGGGGGTTTAAATCTCTGTATGTCCCCACTCACAAGGGAAATTCACGGGTATAAGTTGCAGGATGTGGGACTCTCATAGCATGTTACTAGTGATTGGTAAATGCAGGAAAGGGCAGAGATATCTTCAGGCAATTACTCAACATATCAAAATTAGAGAACATGAAGAATAAAGGCCCAGCATTTTTCCTTTCCTCCCCCTCAGCCATACTGGTGGGCTACTTTGACTATAAATTCAAAATAAGGCAGATTAAGAATCTGATCTACATCATTTGAATATATTTTCTTGCAAAACTATCACGACAGTAAAACAATTGTTTGAACCCAAACTAGGAAAAATAAAGGGATGAGACAATAAAAAATTAAAACATTGTTGTCCCTCGATGTGAAAATATTTCTGTTAGTGTGTAGGCCCAGATTGGCTAGGGATGAATAAAAGCTTTTCTGATGGGTTACAAAAACATGAATCCAGAAGATCAGAAGAATTAAAACGCCCCCAAGAATAACATGAAGGTATCTGAAGCTGCTTCAGAGGCAAGGGCAGGTATGTATACCTATGGAAAGCCCAGTTTCCTCAGAGGCTACTTGGCAGTTAGTTTGCTATAACATCATGCTAATAAAAGCAAAGACTTTAAGTTCGCCGCCCCCCCACCCCCACCCTCGCCCTCAGCCGACTATCCTTCGGGCCCTGCGGGAAGAGCATTCTCTGAAAAGGAAACACTAGTTGCACAAGAGCTGGGGTTCTGGAGAAGCTCTGGAGGCTGAAGCCAGGGAACCTGGGACAGGGAGGTGGGTGGGGCCAGGCTGGGTGGGGCCTCGGGTACCACCCTGAGGAGTTTGAGCCCCATCTTTGCTCGAGGGATGGAGAAACAGGGGAGATATTTGTGCTGGGGAACGGCAAGATCAGGATTTTTAGGCAGGTCACTCTACCTGAAGCATTAGGGAAGGGAAAGAAGGGGCAAGAACCAGAGAGAAGAGGGCCTGGCTATTCTGATCCAAGTGGGATGCTGCTCCAAAAGATGAGCCTGACCTAAGGCGGGGGCCCGCAGCAGGCTGGACCTGGCGGCGGGATCAGGAAGGACACTGGGAGGGAGGCACGACGGTGATAAATCCCTGTAGGGCGACTCAGCACAGTACAGGCTCTGCCGAGGTCCTTTACTCTTCACCTCTCGCCGCCCCAACCCCGCCCGCGCCCCAGCATCCTTGCAACCAGTTGAATCAATTCACAGTTCAGGAGCCTGGGGAACGGAATTGGTTTCTGTATGTGAAACAGGTCTGCCCCTCTGGGGAAGCCCAGAGGGGAACGTCCGGAGGGCCTTTTCCAGGGCTGGGCGGGAGGGGAACGAGTCCGGCGCGCGGATCGGGGGCTCGAGGGAGGTGCAGAGGCCGAGCCCCCGAGCCCCAGACCTTCTCTCCCGGCCCCCAGACCTCCGCGGTCGTTGCCCCTCGGGCGCGGGGCGGGTGATTGGCAGTTGCCGCAGCTCTAGGGGGACCCGGGTATCCAGGACCCGTGGCCGCCGCCGGTTGCCGTCCACTCGCTCGGCGGCGAGGTTTCCGCGGCCCCATGACCTGGCCTGGGCTGGAGCAGCCGCGACGGGCGGCGACCCCCGAGCTGGAGCCCGGGCGGCTCGCGGTGGGTCGGGGGCAGCCGGGGAAGGTCCCGAGGCCTACGGAGGGCAGCGCCAAGCCTGGAGGAGACGGCCGCGGGCGGAGGCGGGGGGTCTGGACTGCCCCCCTCAGGAGCTGCCCCGGGCCGCACCGCCACCATCACGGCCCGGCCGCCCCTGCCCGCCGTGCGCTTCCTCTTGGAGCCGCAGGCCTCAGCGGGGACTCTGGGGGGCCGCGGCGGGGCCCGGCACGCGACGGCCTCTGGGGAGTTGGGGTCTGGGGAGACCGGGCTTCATCCCCCGCTCGCCCAGGCCGCGAGACCCTCGGGAGGCGCCTCCGCGAGGCCAGAGAGCAGCGGGCTCCCGCAGCTTCCCCTCTTCCTGAGCCCAAGGTGGGCACCCCGGCCCGGGGCTGGACGCCTGGTTCCCGCGTGATGAGCGCTCCGACTCCTGGCGAGGGGGTGGGGGTGCCCTGAGCCTCTGCGGAGAGCGCCCCGAGCCCTTGAGGCCGCCGCCGCGTTACCTCGGGGTGGGTGCCCCGTGGCCGGGTGGGCGCCCGGCCCGCGCGGGTTATTTTTGGCGCCCGCGGCGGCGCGTGTGCCGGGGCGTGTTTTCCTTCCCCAGGTACTGGGAGCCGGGGCCCCGCCGCCGCCGCCGCCGCCGGAGCTGACTTGTGTCTCTCTCTTCTCTCTCCTGCAGGAATCTTCCGATAATTCTGCCGCCACGACTTGAACCGTGCGCGAGGCGAGCTCGAAACAAACATCACATCTAAATTAAAAAAAAAAAAAAAAAAAAAAAAAAAGCGGAAGAAGCGGCCGAGGAGGCGGCGGCGGGAGGAGGAGAGGAGGAGGGGCCGCGCGCGGCGGCCCGAGGCGGCGGCGGGGACGCGGGGACGCGGGGACGCGGCTTTGTGCTGGCGGGTCGTGGGGCGCCCATGGCGGAGTGCGGCCGGGGGGGCGCCGCCGG
This sequence comes from Puma concolor, assembly GCF_028749965.1. Taxonomy (NCBI): domain Eukaryota; kingdom Metazoa; phylum Chordata; class Mammalia; order Carnivora; family Felidae; genus Puma; species Puma concolor. Next base: position 24,956,683 of record NC_141675.1, on the reverse strand, counting down.
CGGGGCCCTGCCCACCTCCCCGGGCCCGGCCCTCGGCGCCAAGGGCGCCCTGAAAGCTGGAGCCGGAGAAGGCGGCGGCGGCGGCGGCAGCAGCGGCGGCGGCGGCGGGGGAGGTCGCCTCGGCCACGGGCGGGCGCGCTATGACAGCGGCGGGGTTTCCAACGGAGACTGCAGCCTCGGCGTGTCCGGGGACGAAGCCCGAGCCAGCCCTGCCAGGGGACCCCGTGGCGCCGCGCTCGCCCCGACCCCCAGCCCGGCCGCCTGCCCCCTCCCCCGGGAGAGCAAACCCGGCGGCCTGCCCCGCCGGAGCAGCATCATCAAGGTAGGTGAGAGAAGGGCGCACATCGCCCACCCCCAGCCGTTCTTGGGGTCAGTTTCCCAAGAGGAGAGTGGTGGTGGAAGGAGGGGGTTATACGAGGAGTCTCCTGCCTACGGGAACCACTGGTGCATGGGTGCTTGGGGTGCTTGAACCGGGATTGGATGCACACAGCATTTGGAAAGAATGGAGAGGTGATCCTTAATGTGCAGAGGGAGCTGTGCTCAGACATTCCCAGTTGAACTTGGGGCTGTCACCTTTTCCAGGACTGGCCTGGAATTATGGCCTGTACCTGGTTGGGCAGGACATTCTCTTCTGTGGTAGCCTTGACTGGTAACAGACTGCCTGTAACGTGTCTATTGTATGTTAAATACAGTGGTTATGTGAAAACATTTTCTTCAAAATCCCAGGGGGTGAACAAGCTTATTTAATAGGATTCTTCTGATCTGTATCTAGTTGCCTCTTGCAAATGGTTACACTTCGAGGGTGCAAAATCTCTGGTCCCTCACTCACACGGAGAAATGGAGTAGGTTTTCTAAACACAAATGAAGATTTCCGCTTTCTTAGGCTCAAAAGCACTGAGACATTACAGTTCTGCACAATTTAATCTTTTCCTTGCTGCAGTAGGCAGGCCTCCAGTTCTGTGGAAGTTCTTTTGAGCAGTTTGCTTGGTTTTGGTATCTTTTGCATAGTGATACTTAGCAGCAGAAAGTCAGCAATTGTTTTGTGCATTTCAAACTTAAGAAGTAATATTAGGAACTCCTGAGTTTGTGGTGGTTTCATTCTAATACTACATTTTGGTCTGCCGTGTAAAAATATTTCTCGTGACCTGAAGTGAAAAAAAATAGTTGATGAGCTAAGAAGAGCAGAGCCTTAGGCAAGAGTAGCTCATTCTGCTTAAGTTCAGAGCAAATAGGAAAACATTGCTTTCTGAAAATCAAGGGGTTACCAGGACAATGAGCAGCAAAGCACATTGACAGGGCTGCACCCACCCTTCCTGTGGCTGATAACCCATGGGAGAGAGGGCAAAACAGGCCACAGTAAAGAGAATTGGCACTGGTGGTATTTGAAATTTAATTGGACCTGCAGAAATCTTCCTAAGTACTCTGTAGTGTCTGGTGGTGTTATCAGCTTCTGCAGTAATCTAGTGAAATATACCACCTTCCTACCCTCTGTAACAGGCAGTTGTGAAACTGCTTTTCGCTTTGTCATCTGTTTGTACAGTTTATGTCTGGGCAAGGGCACAAGTGAAGGGCTTAAAGATCAAGTGTGTTAACTACCTGCAGTAGGCATTGAGAATTTAAGGAAAGTAACATATTTTTGCTGCATACTTGGCTTTTAAAATGTGACTTACATTTTCTTTTGCTGTGTAGCTTCTGTTTCCATGGAAGTTGCTTTCAACTATGCATGATCATCAATCCTATGAACAGAGTTATGTGTCAACTCTGTTTTTATTGGTTGCCAGATATTTGTAGTGATATTGCATTGTGGTTTTAATGAAATTTGAGGTGAAATTCCAGAGAAGATACCAACCTACTTAATTTTAATTCTTCTTATTTAATTTGTTGGAGAGCCTGTTTTTGTACTTTAAAAAGAAAAATCAAGCTTTATTGGTATCCATAGTGGGATTCACAGTGTAACTTATTTAAAACAGCTATTTTAATTTTATATTCAGAATAGGACGAAGGATGATTTGCCAATATTTCTGATATGTGGAATTGAGAACTTGTCGGTAGGTATCATTTCTTCATTGAAGATTCTAGAAGCACATGGGGAAATCATTAATTATTAAGCAATCACTGGTTTTTGAGTTTTGAAACTTTGAAAGATATCTTTGTCATTTTTCTTTTTTCTAATGAAGGCAATTGGTTTCTTGTTCAGAGTTGTGTCCCTGGATACATATTGCCAGGAACATATTAGGGATTCAATAGATTGCTTCCTGAATGAATGGAGGAATGATAAGAAAGTACATGTTTTCTCTAAGTTCCGTTAATTTCTGAAATTGGTGGTTTGGTGTTTACTAGTCTCATATCTTGTTCATTTACTTGTCTCATATCTTGTTCATTTACTTACACCTCCTAAGATGACTTGATTTACTCCTTTTTCTTTCCTCTTTGTCAATGTGCATTTTCTTAAACACACTTTGAAACTATGGAAATAGTGTTGAAAGTTGATCAAGCCTGGGTTATAGGAAAGCGGTATGCTATATTTAAGTCGGTAACTACTTGGTATATTTCCCCTTGAATTGGTGCCTTAAAGGATCAAGATTTTAGAAACTTAATGTGGTATTTTCTGCAGACATAACAGTATCAAGACAATATTCTAATATTGTCTAATATTCTTTAACATCAAATTTCATAAATATTTGCAATGAATAGTGCACAGACATTTTTGTCATATGAATGGCAGAAATTATTTCACCTTTGTTAAAAAACAGTAGAAAAACTTAGTAGAAGCTCATGTCAAAAAGCAATAGCGACACCTCTTCATTAGTTTCCTTATGTTCTTTTTGAATATAAGGGATGAGTTCAGTCAGGTGATGAAAAGATTGGGGCGGGAGTAGATGGGTAGGCAAGGTGATAATCGGGGACTTGAGGTCATGGCAGGGAGTTGCTGGCTGAGGCACAGAGGCCAGTATTTATGGGGTTGCTTTAGTTGAAACGTTGGGCTTGTGAGCTATACCTTTTTCCTAGCTTTCATCTTCATTACCCTCTTGACATTCCTCTTGTATGGGGATCCCCAAGTCAGAGGGGGAAATGACAGCCTGGATGTGATAAGCAGTGGGCACAGAAAGGGTATTATTGCTGAGATGCAGGACATATGCAGAGATACACTGTGGGCTGACCAGAATTATATTTCTCATTTAAAATCACTTCTTTGGAACTCCATCTGTTTTGTAAATATGGTGTTGAGTAAAAAATTGTTGTAAAACTACATTTTCTGCCAAAATAGATGCACAGACCTATACTAAAAGCTCCTTGGTTATGGCTACAGTGCTGATGAAGACTCAGAGTGAGCAGCCTTATGGAATCTTTTACAAATACATTGAGAAGAGAAATAATCATGGAACTCATCACCAGACTTCTCTACTTTTCCTTAGTTTAGTGGAAATAATATTACACTTTTTAGATTATTTACAAAGGTCCGTTACCAAATTTTTAGGGAAGGAGCCATTATGTTTGTCATCTTCAGTAATCTAGTAAACGAAAACATCACTTTCATTTTCTCTTTCCATATTTCATTTCATCACACCATTCAGTACAATCCACGCCTTCTTTTGAAATAGCTAATTTGGTCAGTTGTTTAGGCGACATCTATTTTTTACAAATACTCAATCCTTTAACTCAAAGACTTGGTCTAAAAATGTGAAGTAGCATTTAGGCCTTAGATTTCTTTTTCATTTTAGCAAGAAATGAAGTTAAAGTGCCCATTAGTTTAGATGGCTTATTTTAATTAAAACCAATTGAATATTATAGTTGGTATATATAATTGAATATTATAATTGAATATTAAAAAGATGATATAATTTGCATAAAGTAAAATTCACTCTTGTTGGCGTCCAGTTCTATGAGATTGACAAAAACACACATTCATCTAACCACTACCACAATAAAAAATTCCATTGCCCTCCAAAAATTCTCCTGGTCCCTTTGTGTCTTCCTCCCTTCCCGTGCCTGGGCTGTGGCAACCACTGATCTTGGGTACGTTTTAGTAAGTAGGAAATATAGCCATTGCATGATTTTGGTAGCTAAAAGTAATAATAGCACGTGCTACTTATTAAACACTATGTGCAAACACGTGGAAAATACTTAATATAATTCTGTGACATGGTCCTGCCTCTGCCACGGAGGCTGAAGAAAACCCAGAGTTCAGAGAGGTTAACCACTTGCCTAATGTGCCAGAGCTGGTTTACCCCATTTTGGTATGGCTGCACTCTACTGCTCCCCAGATTACACTGACAGTTTTAAATTTTCTGTATAATTAAGGTAGCACTGGTGGTTTGGAATGCTGGCTTCAATTTTTCCCTCTAAATGTAGGGGATATTGGAGGGAACCAAAAGACTATTCCTGCTGGCAGAAGTTGAGGGATAATATAGCCAGATAGCTGTAGCTACCTGTTGTGGCTGCTTGATCAGAGCCTCCACCTTCTTTGGGACAGTGGTTTGATCTTGTCCAAGGTAGCAGCTCATAGTTTTCTTAGTATCATTATGTCATTATCACAGTATCATCATGTGTAGGGGAAGCCTTTTTCCTGCCTTTATACCAACATGTATATTTCTGTGTCTTGATGCTGAGCACCCCAAGGTGGGGAAGAAGCAGACGTTCGCATTTATTATATATATATATATGTTTAAACAAAATTAAAAAAATGTACATATGGATATTATATTGGCCTATGGTTTAAATAAACTAGACTTTTGCAGGCAAAAGCCGGGCTGTATTTATCAGTTCTGCAAGGATAACAGGTACTCAATAACCGTTTCTTGAATTGGATCTTAAAAATATCTGCATTTGGCTTTAGATTTTTCGGTTTTTAGATTTTTTTGGGTTTTGTTTGTTTGTTTCTTTGCTTTGAGTGGAGGGAAGGGAGAGACAACTGCATGCCTAGCAAACTTATGGGCATGTCATAAATATTAAACAAACAGTAACTGGATCATAAAGTGAGTTTGTCTGAATAGATAGGCAGACTGGATCATTTAAGTCAGAAAAATGTAATGTCCAATCAGCCACTCTGCACTTCACTTTGTACTAATGCATTTTGGGCCACACAAGATAACTGTTGAAAGGCCAGGGCGTGGCTGCTTGTCTCAGCCCACTCAAAGAGCTTTTGTCACAATTCAGAGTTCGCTTTTCAGGAGTAATCAGAGGGTATTAATTTTCATGCCCCCAAAATTACTTGCCCCCTTTCTTGTTTTCCAGCCTCTCCTCCAAACAGTTGTTTGGTCTGTGTTGTTGTTGTTGCTGTTTTCCTTCACCAAATCCAAATAGTCAACTGACAGGAAATTGTTTATTTTATTTTTTTAATTGCTGATCTTGGTCACTCAAGTCATTTTCTTAGAATGCTGTCTCCCAGAATCTGTTCAGTTCCTTTTATAGTTCTGTGTCTTCTGCAAGGGTGCTAAACTATTCTTTTTTTTTCTTTTTTTAAATACTTAAGTTACCGATTCCTCATTATTCAACAAAACAGGGCAGTGTTATCTACAGCCTAAATGCAGACGTAAATGAAGTATGAACATTCATATTTTCTCCCCAGACTTTATTTTATACATAGATATTCAAGAATAGATGCTCTATTTCTTATTAATACGAAGTTCTGGCTGTCATCTACGAGACCTCTAGATTAGTTTGGTTACCTTTTTTATTTTATATCAATGGGATTCTGTAGTGCAAGGGATATTCAGATTATTTTTACCAGTTTACCAGAAACTGTGTGTTTGCAAGCTGCCTGACCAGCTTTTTTCTACTGATAATTGTGGTGGATCTAGAGGGTTGTGCTGGGCATAAGAGTACTTGGTTGTGGCTCAAACAAATCCAGGCCACCAGGGAAGTTTCAGGAGTACCTATTTTCTTTATGTCAGAATAATTGCATAGCTTTAGAGTGCTCAAAGCATATAATTAATCACACTGAGCTTTCGTGACAATTATGTGAGTGGTCCAGGCTGCTGGCAGGACACTTGGCAACTGCCTAGTTCCAAGTAGTAGAGAAGGGCAGGTGGCGAGGCACTCCTGGCCAGCAGTTCTTGGTCACTTGGCAGGGGCAGTTAGGTAAACCGTGTTCTAGCTGATATTCTCAGCTGGGCTGCACTCGGGTCACGTGCTGCACGTCTGGGTTATTCAGGAGGCAGAATAGTGGCGAGAAAAATAGAGGGTGTGGAGTGAGGTGCTTGGATCGGACTCTGGCTCCCTTGCTTCCTTTCTGTGTGGCCTTGGGCAAGATATTTAAGTCAACCTCATAGTGTTGGGGTGAAGATGAAATGAGATGATGTGTGTGTGAAATACTCAGAGCAGAGTATGGTGCCTAAGAAGCACTCCATAAACAGTACCTACTATGTTTGTTTTTGTGATTTTTAGTTTCTCTTACTTGGAGTTTATCCTGAGATGAGCAAACTCACTTAGCTCCATTTGAGTTGGAGATTTGCCATGCCCGTTTTGGGAGTCTTGTCTTTTGAAATATGCAGAATGTACCCAGGGAAGTTTCTCAGACATATTCTAAAGTTGCTTTCAAAAACGATTTGTTTTGGTGCCTTTCTAAGTCAGGTGCCTCAGTACAACTGTGCGCGCACCTCAGTCGCCCCAGCTAAGTGATCAGACGGTACTGAACATCACTTTCATTGAGCCAAGCACCCATACGTCTTGATTTGCCCAGGACAGTCCAGATTTACACCTTTTGTCCTGACAAAATTATTAAGAGTGCCTCCATTCCCTCTCAGGCATCCCAGTTTGGATGATAAATAATGTGGTCACCCTACGGATCTGCTACTGATCACAAGGCCCCTGTGACTGCTTTCCATGCCCAACTTAGCCTTTAGATTTACACCTCTCTTTTCTCAGCCCGTGTGCCTTCGCGCAGAGGTCATCTTCAAGGTCTTCCTCAGATAATCACTTCTTGCAATGAATTGTTCCTTTCTCTGCCTTCCAGCCACCACTCTGTATCTCTATACAGCCCTGTTTCTTTCTGCCTCTCAGGTAACTTGATCTTACTCACTAAGAGGTTGCGAAGACACCTGGTTTAATGTCTTGTGGGAAGCATGTTTTTAAGCATATACTTGTTGAATAAATGTGTGTGGATGAATAAATAGACATGGATGATGTAACTTACCTTAGGGGTTCAAAGAAGATATTATTTAGACTTCAACTGTTTTTTCTTAATTGAGGTAACATTGGTATAAACCTTATATTAGTGCCAGGTGTACATCATAATAGTTCGATGTCTGCATGCACTACAAAGTGATCATCACAATAAGTCTCGTTGCCAGTCATCGCTATACAGTGGGTCCCCTTCACCCGTGTCGCCCCCTCCCCCTAAGCCTGTTCCCTTCTTTTTTTTTTTTAATAATTTTTTCATGTTTATTTATTTTTGAGAGAGAGAGAAAGACAGAGCGTGAGCAGGGGAAGGGCAGAGAGAGAGGGAGACACAGAATCCGAAGTAGGCTCCAGGATCTGAGCTGTCAGCACAGAGCCCAACACCGAGCTTGAACTCAAGAGCTGTGAGATCATGACCTGAGCCGAAGCTGGATGCTTAACCGACTGAGCCACCCAGGTGCCCCAAGCCTGTTCCCTTCTGATAGCCACCAGTCTGTTCTCCATATCTGGAAGCTTTGTTTTGTAATGTTTGTTCTTTTGCTTTTTGAATTCCACATATAAGTGAAATTCTCTAGTAGTCATTTGTCTTTCTCTGTCTGACTTATTTCATTTAATAAAAAATAATAAATAAATGATTTATATAAATTTATTATATATTATTTATTATATATTTATATATTTATATATAAATTTATATATAAATATATAAAATATATACTAAATAAATATATAAGTTTATATGTTATATATGTTATTTATATAAATAAATAAATAAATAATAAATAAATAATAAATAAGCATAATTCAAGGTCGGTTCATGTTGTCACAAATGGCAAGATTTCATTCTTTTTATGGATGCATAGAGTTCCATTGTAATAAACAGCATCTTCTTTATCCATTCATCCATCAGTGGATATTTAGTTGTTTCCAGATCTTGGCTATTCTAAGTGATGCTGCATTGAACATAGGAGTACATATATCTTTTCAAGTTAGTGTTTTTGTTTTCTTTGGATAAATGCCCAGAAGTAGGATTACTGAATCATATGGTAGTTCTGTTTTTAATTTTTTTTGAGGAACCTCCATATTCTTTTCCATAAGGCTGCACCAATTTATATTCCCACCAACAGTGTACAAGGGTTCCCTTTTCTCCGCGTCCTCTACAGCACCTGTTATTTCTTATCTTTTTGATGATAGCCATTCTAACAGGTATGAGGTCCTGTCTCATTGTGGTTTTGATTTACATTTTCCTGATAACTAGTGATATTGAACATCTTTTCATGTGTCTGTTGGCCATCTGTATGTCTTCTTTGGAAAAATGTCTATTTATTCCTCTGCCCATTTTTTATTTGGACTGTTTTGTTGTTGGTGTTTTTTCCTATTGATTATATAAGGGTTTTAAAAAATGTATTTAAGATATTAACCCCTGGGGCGCCTGGGTGGCTCAGTCGGTTAAGCATCTGACTTCGGCTCATGTCATGGTGTTGCGGTCCGTGAGTTCGAGCTCCGCGTCAGGCTCTGTGCTGACAGCTTGGAACCTGGAGCCTGCTTCAGATTCTGTTTCCCTCTCTCTGCCCCTCCCCCACTCATTCTCTATCTCTCTCTGTCTCTCAAAAATAAAAACTAAATGTTAAAAAATATTTAAAAAAAGATATTAACACCTTATCAGATCTATCATTTGGAAATATTTTCTACTATTCACTAGGTTGCCTTTTCATTTTGTTGATGCTTTCCTTCACTGTGTACAAGCATTTGAGTTTGATGTAGTCCCATTTGTTTATTTTTGTTTTTGTTGCCTTTGCTTTTGGAGTCAGATAAAAAAATTAACACCAATACCAGTGTCACAGAGCATATTGCCTATGTTTTCTTCTAGGAGTTTTATGCTTTCAGTTCTTAATTGAAGTCTTTAGTCCATTTTGGGTGTAATTTTTGTGTATGGTATAAGATAGTGGCCTAGTTTCATTCTTCTGCATGTGGCTGTCCACTTTTCCCAACACCATTTATTGAAAAGACTGTCCTTTCCCCATTGTATATTCTTGACTCCTTTTACATGTACTAATTGACCATATAAGTGTGGCTTTATTTCTGGGCTCTCTATTCTGTTCTTTTGATCTGTGTGTGTGTTTTTGTGCCAGTACCATACTCTTTTGATTATTATAGCTTTATAGTATAGTTTGAAATCAGGGAGTGTGATACCTCTAGCTTTGTTCTTTCTCAAGTTTGCCTTGGCCATTTGGGGTCTCTTGTGCTTTCATACAGATTTTAGAATTACTTGTTCTAGTTCTGTGAAAAATGCCATTGCAATTTTGATAGTGATAACATTAAATCTGTAGAATGCTTTGGGTAGTATGGACATTTTTGTAAAAATTTTTTAGTTTTTTAAAAATTTTATTTATATTGAGAGAGAGAGCGAGCGAGCATGAATGGGAGAGGGGCAGAGAAAGGGAGAGAGAGAGAGAGAGAGAGAGAATCGCAAGCAGGCTCCTTGCTGTCAGTGCAGAGCCCAATGTGGAGCTCAGTCTCACAAACCATGAGATCATGACCTTAGCAGAAATCAAGAGTCTGACGCTTAACTGACTGAGCTGCCCAGGCACCCCGGGTAGTATAGACATTTTAATAATATTAATTCTTCCAATCCATGAGCATAGAATATTTTTCCATTTATTTGTGTCTTTCAATTTCTTTCTTCAGTATCTTATAGTTTTCAGTGTACAGTATTTTCACTTCCTTGGTTAAGTTTATTTTTAGGTGTTTTATTCTTTTTGATGCAATTGTAAATGGGATTTTTAAAAAAAAATATCTTTTCTGGTACTTCATTATTAGTATATAGAAATTTAATAGATTTCTGTATATTGATTTTGTATCCTGCAACTTTACTGAATTCATTTATTCTAACAATTTTTCAGTGAAGTCTTCATGTCATCTGCACATAGTGACAGTTATAATTTGGATACTCTTTCTTTCTTTTTCTTGTCTACTTGCTCTGACTAGAATTTTCAATACTGTGTTGAATAGAAGTGGCAAGAGTGGGTTCCTGATCTTAGCAGAAAAGCTTAGCAGAAAAACTGTTGAGGATGAGTTTAGCTGTGGGTTTGTCATAAATAGCCTTTATCATGTTGAGGTATACATTACATCTATACCAACTTGAGTTGTTGTTATTTTTTTTTTTTCATAAATGGATGTTGAATTTTGTCAAATACTTTTTCTGCATTTATTAAGATGATCATATAATTTTTCTGCTTCATTTTTTAAATGTGGAGTATCATGTTGATTGATTTGTGGCTGTTGAATTATCCTTGCATCCTGGAATAAATCTCACTTGATGATGGTGTATAATCCTTTTAATATATTCTTGAATTTGGTTTGCTAATATTTTGTTGAGCATTTTTGTCTCTCTGTTCATCGGGGATATTGGCCTGTAATTTCCTTGTGGTGCTCGTTAGGTTTTGGTATCAGGGTAATGTTGGTCTCATAAAATGAGTTTGGAAGCATTGGTCTATTCAGATTTTCTATTTCTTCATGATTCAATCTTGAAAGATTGACTGTTTCTAGGAATTTATCCATATCTCCCAGAGTTGTCAACAGTTCAACAATTTGTTGGTGTGTAATTATTCATAATAGTCTCTTATGGTGCTTTGTATTTCTACAGTATCTGTCGTAACTACTTTTTCATTTCTCTTGTTCACTCATTAATTCATTCATTCATATTTTTAGAGAGAGAGTGCAAGCAGGGGAGAGGGGCACAGGGAGAGAGGTAATCTTAAGCAGGCTCCATGCTCATCACAAGGCCTGACATGGGGCTTGATGTCATGACCCTAGGATCACGATTTGAGCTGAAACCAAGAGTCAGATGCTTAGCCAACTGAGCTACCCATATACTCCTTTTTCATTTCTGATTTATTTGAGTCTTTTGTCTTTTTTTCTTTGTGATTCTGGCCAAAGATTTGTCAATTTTGTTTATCTTTTCAAAGAACCACCTCTTAGTTTCATTGATAATTTCTAAATTTTTTTTTTTTTTTTTTTGGTTTCTATTTCATTTATTTTTGCTCTGATCTTTATTATTTCCTTCCTTCTACTAACTTTAGGCTTCATTTTGTTCTTCTTTTTCTGGTTCCTTTGGTGTAAAGTTGGATTATTTATTTGAGATTTTTCATGTTTCTTGAGGTAGGCCTGTATCAGTATCAACTTCCCTCTTAGAACTATTTTTTGCTGCATTCCATAGATTTTTGGATAATTGTATTTTCATTTTCGTTTGTCTTAAGGTTTCTTTTGATTTCTCCTTTGATTTCTTTGTTGACTCATTGGTTGTTCAAAGCATGCTGTTTCATCTCTATATATTTATGATTTTTTCAGTTTTTTCCTTGTAATTGATTTCTAGTTTCATATAATTGTGGTCAGAGAAGATGCTTGCTGTGATTTCAGTCTTGTAAAATTTATTGTGATGTTTTGTGGCCTAACACATGATCTATCATGGGGAATATTCCATGTAAACTTGAGAAGAATGTGTATCCTGCTGCTTTTGGATGGAATGTTTTGCATGTATCAATTAATACATCTCTATATCCATCTGGTCTATCCATCTAAAATCTATTATCCATCTGGTCTAAAGTGTTGTGTAAGGCCAGTGTCTCCTTATTGATTTTCTGTCTGGATGATCTATCCATTGATGTAAATGGTATATTAAAGTCCTATTATTGTATTGTACTATTATTATTATTATTGTATTGCTGTCAATTTCTCCCTTTAGTTCTGTTAATATTTGCTTTATATATTTGGGTGCTTCTATTTTGTGTGCATTAATATTTACAAATCCTTTTGTTGCGTTGGTACATTTATCATTATGTAATGCACCCCTACTTTTTTTTGTCTTTTATGCTACTCTTTGTTTAAAAGTCTATTTTGTCTGATACAAGTATAGCTGCATCAGTTTTCTTTTTTTCATTTATGTGGAAGATCTTTTTCTATCTATTTTTGGTGTGTGTGTTCTTAGATCTGAACTAAGTTTCTTACAGGCAACATATGGATAAATCTTTTTTTTTTAAAATCCATTCTGCCACTCTGTCTTTTGATAGGAGAATTTAGTCCATTTACATTTGAATTAATTCTTAATAGGTATGTACTAATTGCCATTGCATTATTGTTTTCTGGCTGTTTTTGAGATCCTGTCTGTTTCTTTCTTCTTTTGTTCTCTTCCTGTGTGGTTTGATGCCTTTCCTTAGTGTTATGTTTAGATTGCTTTCTCATTATCTTTTACCTATCTAGTATAGAATTTTGCTTTGTGATTACCATGAGGTTCACTTATAACAGCCTATAAAGCAATCTATTTTAAATTGATGGCAACTTAAATTTTAACACATTCTAAACTCTACATTTTTTACTTTGGCTTCCCATGTTTTATGTTTTCGATGCCATATTTTATATCTTTTTATTTTGTGTTTCCCTTAACTAATTATAGTTAATTTTACTACTTTTGTCTTTTAACCTTCATTCTAGCTTTGTAAGTGACTAATCTACTTTTTTTTTTTTTTAATATTTATTTATTTTTGAGAGAGAGTGTGTATGAGCAGGGGAGGGGTGCAGGGGCGGTGGGGGGGGGGGCAGAGGATCCTAAGTGGGCTCTTCACTGACAGTGGCAAGCCCAGTGTGGGGCTTGAACTCATGTACTGTGAGATCATGACCTGAGCTGGAGTCGGACTCTCAACCAACTGAGCTGCCCAGGTGCCCCGTTAATCCACTACTTTTACTATATATTTTTACCTGTGAAATTTTTACTTTTATGTTTTCTTGTTATTAGTTGTTGACTTTTCATGTTAAAGAAGTCACTTTAACATTTCTTTTAAGGCCAGTTTAGTGGTGATGAACTCCTTTAGCTTTTGCTTATCTAGGAAACTGTTTATTTTCCCTTCAATTCTGAATGATGATCTTGCTGGTAGAGTATTCTTGGCTGGAAGTTTTTTTCTTTTAGCATTTTGAATATGTCATGTCACTTGCTTCTAGCCTGAAAAGTTTCTGTTGAAAATCAGCAGATAGTCTTATGGAGATTCCATTGTATCTAAAAGTTGCTTTTCTCTTGCTGCTTTTAAGATTCTCTCTTTATCTTTTGCTTTTGACATTTTAATTATATTTCTTGGTGTGAATGTCTTTGGGTTTATCTTATTCAGAACTCTCTGTGTTTTCTGAATCTGGATTTCTCTTTCCTTCCTCAGGTTAGGGAAGTTTTCAACCTTTATTTTTTCAAATAAGTTTTCTGCCTTGTTCTCTCTTCTCCTCTGACCCCTATAAGGTAATTTTATTCTGCTTGATGTTATTCCATTGATCCCTTAAGCTATCTTTACTTTTTAGAATTAATTTTTTCTTTCTGTGGCTTTGTTTCAGTGAGGTCCATGGCCCTGTTTTCCAGGTTGCTGATTCATTCTTCTGCTTCATCTAATCTGCTGTTAAACTCCTCTTGTGTATTTTTTCAGTTCAGTTATTGCATTCTTCAGCTCTGTGACTTTTGTTTGGTACTTTCTTGTATTTTTTTTAATTTCTTTGTTGAAGTTCTCATTGTATTCATTTTTCTGAATTTGGTGACAATCTTCATGGCCATTGCTTTGAACTCTTCATCAGGCAGTGGGAGAGTTCCGAGGGTGCAGCTCAGGTGTGGCTTTAGTGATATTGGGGAAGAGTACTTGTGGTAGGGCATGCTGGCAGCTTTAGAGATACAGGAGAAGAGCATTGGGATGGGGCATACTGGCAGCTTTAGCAAGGCTGTATCCATGCACACCCACCTGAGCTAGCAAGGTAGAGGGAGAGTGCAATAATGGTGCTCACCAGTGCCTCTGTCCCTAAAGAACCCCACCTGGTTCCTGCCCCTCTGGCAGATGTTTTATGACTAGAAAATGAATCTCCTTCATGTATTATCCAGTTACCTTTCAAACTACTGCCTTTGTGCTGATCCTAGGATGAACAAATCCATACATAAACCACTTAAGATGAGTATCTCAGATTCCCATAGACCCCTTGGATCCTTTGGACAAGCCCTGCTTATTTTCAGAGCTAGACATTTTGGGGGGCTCATCTTTCTGGTGCAGGTCCCAAGGTTTGGTGTGCCTGATGTGGGGAATGATGCTCTTACTCCTTAGGGAAAGTCTCTGGACCTGTGACATTCACCACCCCTCCACCCCCTGCCCCATTGTGGTTTGCTATGCTAGGGGTGGAGTTTTGGGCAAGACTCTGTCTTTCTGTATCTTCTACCCATCTTGATGTGGTTCTTTTATCCCTTTTTGTGGAGGGGTTTGTTCAGCTAAGTTTTCAGTTATTTTTCAGCAGGAATTATTCCATATATAGCTGTAGATTTGGTGTAAGTGGAAGAGGTAGGTTCAGAATCTTCCTAGCTGCCATCTTGGACCTCCTCCAACTCCAGTTAGTTTTGATAGAATATAAAACTCAGTGGACTGTGTACTTCAAAGAAGAAATTTATTTCACATACATGATTTTGGAAACAATCAAATGGAAGGAAATACCTTCATTTAATTTAGATCCAGAAATTTGGTTGGTTCAACAATTGTTCTGCAAGATGTTACTATAAATGATCTGCCCCTTTTGTGTCCCTGAAATCAGAGTAAACCTTTGAAAATTTCTTTTGATTTATGTTCTGCTATCAAACTTGAAACAGCATGGCAAGAGAGCTTACTTTTTGTTAAAGCATTTAATCTCTTTTCTGGTATTTGGTTTCTTTAGGTGATATTTATAGTTTCTGCTTAATTTCAGCTTGTTTTTAAGGACCTGAATTACTTTTTATTGTCATTAATATTGGGTTGTCAAAAAACATTCATTGGGAGTGCTGCAGAATTAATAGTAAAAAAGAAAATACATAAAGAATATGGAATACTAATAGGCAGACTTGTAGAAGTAGGATCTTTAATCCCTCAGCATATTTTTCATACAGTGTTAGAAATTCTACCTTTTGTTGCAACTCAAGGATTGGGTATAGAAGGGATCCTAAGAAGTGCTTTGTACGCATCATCTCATGCAAGTCTTCCCACAGCCTGCAAGGAGACTTTATCATTTCCTTTTAACAGACAAGGAAACTCATTCCTCAAGGTTTGGGAATTTCAAAGCAAGGTCACAGAAATTGTAAGAGGCAAAGACCACATGAGACCAGGTTTAATTGACTTGAAAGCCCACACTTTGAACTACTTGTCACCCACTTTCTACTTTATCTTCTGAAATGTATCTTTGACTTTTTCCTTTTTTCTCCTGTTTGCCTAAGGCATTCTGACTCCTTGATCATGGCAGTTTCTACCATATTCTAAAATAGCTGAGTGATTTTTAGGAAATTTTGGCCTTTTGTGGCTGAATCTTGGGATGAAGCCAACATGTGGCTAATCAACAAAAGCCATAGTGATAGTCCTGTCCACCATGCTGTAGATTTCTGTCTCATCCACAAAGTCAGAATTTTGTCCTTTTCCTCTCTGCTCTCCTTTGATGGATTTGAAAACTTCTTGGGGAAGTCATTTTCCTTTGTTGTTTCTTTTTTAACAAAATGCTGATTTACAGTTATTCACTCTTTAGGGTACTGGAAGGTAAAGCAGACAGTAATTAGTAGCAATTTGTTTTTAGGTGAGCTTCTTCTAATAGTATCTATCCCTATTATTGTTTTGGAATTGTCAAATAATTATGAAATTGTAGAATGCATTAATACATTACTAGGAAATCGGTATTCAGGTATTTTCATGGAGCAGGCTAAATATACTGATTTGTAAATATTAATAGCCCGAAACCAAGCAGCTGGATTTAAAAGTAATTAATAATGTAGATTCATGGGATATTTAGAACGGAAAGAGATTATGTAAAATTCTTTTGTAGTTAGAGATACGCAAGGCCGTACTGATTAGTACATTTAGCTCCTGGCTATGGTTGAGTTCATTTATTTGCATATTAGCATAACACAATTGGAAAAAAAATTGTTATGTAATACTGCAGTATATGAGTATTAATAGAACAAGATGTGGTCTTCCAAGCACTACTTTTGAGAATTTGTTTTTTGCTATAGATAGCTGCATGTGTACGCATGCTATACTTGTGTATGCATATACTCTGAAGACTCTGTTTATAAATAGTAACGATTAAGAGCAAATCAAATAATGTAGTGGTAGGTTGACTCGAGTCCTGTCTTGTGAGAGACTGACGGGTAGCAGGTGTTGCTCTCTAAATTGAAAATGCCCAGGAAGGGGTGGGCTCTTTTTTTATGAGGATTGCTGATGAAGCCTCTATTGCTCTTGACCAATTAGTGTGGCCACAGAGGGATAAGTGACCTCATTTGCAGTTACCATTAGAATCACAAGCCATATGACTCTCTCCATATGGTTTCCTGCTATCTTTTATTTTTCATCTTCCTTCGGAGCTCTGATATCCTGTGGGCATAGTAGATGTGATTTTTCAAATAGTTAATATGGTTTAATGTTTATTATTGAAGGAAATGCAGTGATTAACTGAGATTTTTACTTCTACCAATCTGTGCTAATAGTCCATATAAATATCTAAAGAATTATTCAGATGTTTCATATTGGAACTAATAGAATTCCTGATATAATGCCAGTTTTAAGGATGTGTTTATCTTTGGAGTTTTTGATGGTTTGTTGAAGGCTTTCTCTAGTTTAAACATATTTCCATAAATTTTTTATATATTAAAAATAATTTTAAAAGTAGAATCGCTGTGGCATAGGATATGTATGTTTAGCTTTAGTAGATGTTATTATGTGATTTTTCACCTACCAGGTTCTGGTTGCTCTAAGTGCTTTCTTAACATTTAGTATGGTTATATAATAGTACCTTACTGTGGCTTTTAGGTTGCATTTCCCTGATAACTAATGATGTTGAACACCCTTTCATATGTTTTCTTCACCATATGGATAGTCTCCTTTGTTACATGCCCATTTAAAAAATTGGGCTTTTCTCTTTTAAAACATTGTAGGACTTCTTTACGTTTTCTGGATATATCTTTTGTATGATACGTATATTTAAAATGTCTTCTAGTTTGTGAGTTGTATTTTCCCTGTCTTAAAGGGTGTCTTTTTATTGAATACAATTCTTAATTTTAGTGAATCCAATTTATCAGTATTTTCCTTTATGGTTATTATTTTTGTGTCCTGTGTAAGAAACCTTTACTTAGCTTAAGACCATGTAGGTATTCATTTATTTAATGTCTAGAACCTTTATTTTCACAGCTACATCTACAATATATCTGGAATTTATTTTTCTGTATGGTGGGAGATAGGGGTCAAGATTTTCTTTCCATATAAATATCCATTTAATTAATTCAGCGCCACTTATTTGAAAATATCATTTCCAGGGGCACCTGGGTGGCTCAGTTGGTTGAGTGTCCAACTTCAGCTCAGGTCATGATCTCATGGTTCATGGGTTCGAGCCCCACATCGGGCTCTGTGCTGACAGCTCAGAGCCTGCAGCCTGTTTCAGATTCTGTCTCTAGCTCTTTCTGCCCCTCCCCCCACTTATGCTCTGTCTCTAAAATAAATAAACATTAAAAAAAATTAAAAAAGAAAATATCATTTCCCCTCACTGCATTGCATTGGCCCTTTGTCATAAATCAAGAGACTGTGTATGTGAGAGTCTGTTTCTGGAGTCTATTTTGTTATATCGGTTTATTTGCCTATCCTTCTGTTCATACCACACTGTCTTTCTTACTAGTTATATAGCAAGGTATATACCCAAATGTACTAGATTGAAAGATATGTACAAGAATGCTTATATAGCAGCATTAACTGTAACAGCCCCAAACTCAAAATGCCCATCTTGTAAAATAGCATATCATATAATGGAATACTGTAAAGAAAAAAACACAGAAAGAAAGAACAAAATGAACAGATAACTGCTACATGTGCCACGCCAGTGTCTCAAGCATAATGTTCAGGGAAAGACACCAGAGGTAAAGCAATATATGTCGTATGATTCCATTTATGTAAGTGCAAAAACAGGCAGACTAATTTGTGATGGTAAAGATCAGAATAGTGGTTACATTTGAGGCTAATGACTGGGAGGTGGAACCAATAATAATTTTGGTGCCGGGTGACAGTAATTTTTGGCTGCTGGATCTGGGGATGCTTTTGAGAGTGGGCATGTCGTAAGAATCCATTGAATTGTATACACTCATGATATTTCTGGGGGTATATCATACTTCAATAAATAAGTTGATTTGAACAAGTCCATTGTGAAAATTAATCACAGTCAGGTGCTTTAGTGGCTACTCCACTCTGCAGTAGGTGACAGACAGTGCCTTTCACAGTGTGCTGCTGTCTGTTGATCAATACGTGAAATGTCTTTTAGCTGCAGTGGAACGTTTGTGCTGTGGTAGGACCTGGCGGAGTCCTGAGCTGAGTGATGGCGCAGAGGGCAGGTAGAGGGAGGTGCAGCCTGCTGGAGTAATGTGAAGACCGTTTCCTCATGGACTGTATCGAGGGCACATAAGTCATGGGACCTGGGTGGGAAGGTGACTCCGTGGCGAAGGGCGTCCTGGTCACTGTAGTCAGTTTTACGCTACTGTGATTGCTGGGGATATGCATGACTTGTTGGTGTTGTGTTGAGCATCTTAATCCGTTCAGGTGCGCTCAGAAGGTTTAATATTCGAAAGTGTGCCACTCATACAAAACTTTGAGAACCACTCATTTGTGGAGCACCTGTTCTCTGCATGACAGTTTTCTAGAGTGCGCTTTTTGGTCTCAAAAGCAGTTAGCAAACAGAAACCAGTTATCCAGGTCTTTAAGACAAAAGTGAGAGTTGTTTGATTACCTCTGAATGCCTAGCCTCCCAGACGGTCAGCATACGGTTTTAGCTCTACTGAACACTTACCTTGTCCCATCTGACAATTCTTCCTGGTGGGGAAAACACCAAATCTTTAGATGGGTCATTTTAGGACACCAGAATTAAATCTGATCTCTAGCACTAATAATGTGTAGATCTACTCAAGTCCAATTAAATTAGACTTTTGGGGGGGGTTTCCTAAAGTGCCCTGGGAAATTTTAAGGTATAGCTAGGGTTAAGAACGGCTCTGAAGGCTTTCTCCTATATTAGGTCTTCACTGCATTTAGCTCTGTTACATATGAGAGAACAGGCAGCTCCAGGATTACACAGTGACAGGCTAGTGGTGATCCTGTGGTTGGTGGGGGACAGGGGTAGGGCAAAACCTTCAGCTATCTCACAGGAGCTTTCCTCTAAGGAGTTGAGCTGCCCTTTTTCTGAGGGGATACAAAATACCGAAGAAGGGGAAAAACTCCTTAGTCAAATCTGGAGAGACAGATTTTCAGGTACAAAAATGATGGTCTACACTGTACTCATGATTGTACCATAAGAATGTATTTTTGATCCAAGTAAAGGAGTATGTTGTGTCAGTTCCCCCGAAAGGCCTGGGCTGGTTATTCGGAGCCTTGATCTGCCTGGATTAATCATTACTGTGCAGCACTGCTTCCTCATCCATCTCTTGGCTCTCTTCTATCCCTCATAAGACAAAGGACATTGGCGTGCCTATGACATTCTGCATGTGGAGGGAGAACCTCCCCGCTGGGAATATTTTTTAGGAAGAATTAATTGGACTGAGACATGAGCACTATTTCTAGAGATAGGTGATTGTACATTTCAGATTTTGCTGAAAGGAGTCTTTGCATTTCCTTTAACCACCTCATCTTGTGTTTAGGTGGCAACGTGGTAAAAATCCTTTTTACTCATGGAAGATTATAAATCGACACTTGTGAGACAGGTATCTATTTGCACGTGTAATTTACGCTGGGGGGAAGAGAACCGATCCAGTGACGCTTCAGCACCCCCCATTGTGGCGGGCTAACATTCTGGGCTGGTATGTCATGACCTTTGGGTGAACGTCTACTTTCTGAATGCTGTGGCATTTTTCTCACCACACAGCCCCATGCGGTCAAGAAGAATGGCCGTTGAACTCCCAGAGCATCTGTAAAATATATTTTATTGGCTGCAAAGCAGTAACACGAAAATATCCAGTGTCCCATAGTTATGGCCTTGAGTACCCACCAAGTAACTTTACTCCTTAGCTTGGTTGCTCTGTTAGCACATCATCACCATTCACATTTATTCTTTCAGGTCAGGTTTTTTTCTCTTCCACATTGGCATGGGTGGATCTTCCGGCAGAGGAGCTTGTGTCTGCTCCTCCTGGGCAGGCGCTGCAGAAGAGGTCTGGTACGAGGGCCGAGTCTCTGGGGACTCCAGTCTCTGGAGGCGGGAGGAGTACCCACAGTCTGGCAGCAGAAGAGTGTTATGGTGCCTCCTGATCACGATGAGGGCCTGCTTATTAACACGTACAATTTGAGGGAGCAGTTTAATTTACTTCTTTATAAATGGGAAGAACAGTAGAAATGAACTTTAACATTCTTTGGGGGGAAAGCCTATAATCTTTTTGTGAACATTTGGTACTCTGTAATATTTACCAAGCAAAGAATCTGTAAGGAAAAAATTCTTTCCTACAGCATAATTAGCCAGATCTTCTTACCCATCTTTGTTAGGGAAGAAAGTATTGTTGAAGAATATTTTTAAATAGTTAAATAGCCCTTTTGTCCCAAAGAATAGCTGCCATTGATGAACGCTATCCCGAGGGGCCTGGAAACAAGACAGTAAAACAGAGTGCGAGAAGCAGGGCATATGGGCCTCTGCTCGGCTCCTTACTTCAAAGTAGATGAAAAGTGTCCTTTCTGGGGCAGCGCCCTGACCCCCTGCATTTATCCTGCTGTCCTCATTGTTACCAGATAGCAAGGCAAAAAAGAGGAAGATGGCTTAGAAGATGTCACCCAATAACAGGGTGTGAGAAAGCTCCTGTCCCCAGAGAGAATTCGGCAGCTCCTGGGCCTGCTATTCCTCGGAACGCCAGGGGCCCCTGGATCCATTAATCATGCTCCAAAAGAGCACTTTCAGCCTGCTCCACACCAGGCTATAGCTAGGAAGAGATGTCATTGCACAGCAAGTTGGAGGAGATCTCTTGTGGCTAGAGGTGCCACCCAACTATGTGAGGGTAGGAATGGGGGTGGGGTGGGTGCTGGAAGCAGTATCTCGGCGGGCCCTTAATCCACTGGTGGCACACAGTGGTGTGCCAGGGACACTTGGGCACATTTATCAGGAGGCTGTGTTTTAAAGGTGATGGGGAGGAGAACAGAGGTGTAAGGAAAGGTACGGTCAGCTCTGGGGTGCTCTGCCTCTATTGTTGTCAATGGGATGCCCTCCATAAACAGCTCCAGGAGCTAATTCACGTGAGTGGTCAATTGAAACTTGGCCCCAAGACGTGTCCTGGAGCTGTGGCCCCTGCGCAAATGAGAACAGTAGACAGGTTAGCCTGGCTTCTGGATGTGAGAACTGGACAAGAGAGAGCATCTTGAGAGTGAGAGGAACAGTCAAGCAACTACATTTGCAAGAAGGCTAATTTCATATGTAGAGAGGACAGCTAATCTAGCCTTAGGCTCTTCTGCTGTCTAAATAGAGCGGTCCCCTGGGGTTAGGTTTAAAACTAACAAGAGAAGAGCCTCAAGTAGGTTGGGAGGCTGGATTCCCCTAGTTTCCCTGGAGAGGCTCAAATGCGAGATGCGGACTCCAGCCCCAGCAAGTCAGGAAGCTGGCCTTAGAGACCAGGGGCTGCCGGTCCAGAGTTAAGCGCTCTGATTTAGGGTCTGTGCCCCTGTGTCATTGAAAGGACTCTGCTTTCTCCTCTGTTTGCCGTAGAAATACAAGACTTCTTGCCTGCCAGATTTCTTACATGTCTTTTGGTCACCTGGGTAAAAGTACTTGTTGCATGACTGATGTGGTAAGTAAAACCTGTATAGATCTGGTGAGAATCTGTTATCTGAATGATTCAGTTTCTGCCATTTTGCCGTCGATTTGATTCTCCACGTGAGAAAGGTCCATGCTGTTCCTGTAAGTCTGTTCATAAATCCATTAAACTACTTGCTCTCCTCCCCTCAAAAACCCCAGCAAAACCTCTGTCCTATTTTAAAGGTCATATTGTAATTTTTCCCCTTCTCTTATCGTCCGTAACTTAAAATGTTGTTTTCAATACTCCCTGTTCCACCTTATTTGAATATCATGTTTTGGTTTCATATTTTTAATTTCGCTCGCTCTTTGACTTTGGTTTGCTTACTGTTTTAAATGGAAACACTGAACGCCAGGCCTGTGTATTCTCCCTAGTCCATCCTTGTTATTATTTCTCAGCTCTGTGAGCTGGTGGGCTGGCAGGATCATTTTAGTCACCACCAGGAGAGTGACCTTGAAGTCTTCATCTCAGTTTCAAAAGGGTCTGTGTAGTAGGTAGCAGTGACTGTGATACTAAAGATAATCACCTTCGTATTACTGTGGACGATGGTAAGAATTCAGAGAGAAAAATTCAGGCAGTCTCTTATGGCAGTAGTAACTTAAATACAGTTATTTCTGTGTTTTTAGTATTTTTCAGTGGACTTGAAAAGATGATACTTTCATTAGCAAAATTACAAATTACACTTTATTTTTTCCTCATAGAGAGTATCCAATTGAAGACAGAGGATCTGAACTTTATATCTATCTTATATTTTGACTTCTAAGAAAATCAGTTAAACTCTTTATATCATCGTATTTTCTATAAATTGAAATATAGCTACGTGTTGGTTGATCTGCTCATTTCATCAGTATAATTACCTGATGTTTTGAAATAAGTTTAAAACCCCTAAAGCAAGATGTTTTAAAAACATAAAATGATGGTTTAAAAAAAAAAAACAACCTTCATAAATCAAAGGAAAAAAAAATCTGGGCAAATTCATTTGTATGTTAATGACACCTCATATTTGCATAGTTCTTTAATCTCTAGGAGGCACATTTAACATCAGCTCAGTTTCCTTTCGCAACTATCTTGTGCAGTAGACATCATTTGGTGGCCCCCACTTTACAGGCGAAATGTGGGGCTCATGTGTACAAAGTCACATGCAGTCGCACAGAACGTTAGCAAGGCTGACCTTGGGCCCCAGAACCCCTGGCCTGCCGTCCGGCTCTCCTTTCACTCTCTTTCCATGCCGTGAGTACCTTCACACAGTTTACTCACATAAATCAGGAAGGTGGCACTTAATTCCTCACCCACTTAACTAACAAGAGACAAAAATAGAAACCCAGTATCATCAGCAACTAATCTTGGGGCAGCACCTATTTGAAGTGCTGAGCTGTATGGCTGATTGAGAAACCAGAACTTTTTTTCTGTTGTGAGGGCTCAGAAGTTCAGTGCCTTGAACATTTGTCTCTGGTCCACTGTTACTTAGAAAAATTAACTGCTTCACTGCTTCTTCTGATAAGGCAGAGCATCTGTGTGTCCTTGAAGTTAAAAAAATCACCGTTTTGCACTAAATTTATTTAGCAGGTTGGAGCTATTTGTCATTCCAAGAGAGCAACAGTATTACACCAGGCCATTCTGGAGGCCACCTGTTGCTTTCAAAAGCTACGTGGAAGGTGTGGCTCCCGGGTGGCTGGAGACCCTTCAGAATGTGGGGGCTGAGTTGTGCCAACTGTGCTGGGGCAGTACCATTCCCACGGTCATGTGACCCAGGGTGGAGATGGTGCCGATGAAGGTCACAGACTGTCCTTCTCCGAGGGAAAGACTCCACTCTCAGGGCCAAGTCTGCATCCCTGACTCTCGGTGGGCAGTGCCCACACAAGTGGACAGTTGTTGGCAGGGAAATCTGAGGATGTCCATCCTGTCACCTCCCCACCAGCATCCTTAGCATATGGTCTCATCTCCTGCTTCTCAGAGAAACCCCTGAGCCTTTGCCTTAAGAGCTGTTCACCAGTCTTCCCTCTGTTATGGTCGGGGGCTGCCTGCCTGCCTTGCCAGCTGTCCCTGTGCCCCAGCTCCCATTCTCTCCCTCCTGTGCTTGTGTCTCCTCGGTCAGCATGCATACATGCTCACGTTTTTAAACAAGGAACGTAGGGGGCACCTGGGTGGCGCAGTCGGTTAAGCCTCCGACTTCAGCTCAGGTCACGATCTCACGGTCTGTGAGTTCGAGCCCCGCGTCGGGCTCTGAGCTGACGGCTCAGAGCCTGGAGCCTGCTTCCGATTCTGTGTCTCCCTCTCTCTGCCCCTTTCCCGTTCATGCTCTGTCTCTGTCTGTCTCAAAAATAAATAAACGTTAAAAAAAAATTAAAAAAAAAAAAAAAACAAGGAACGTAGGAGTAACTTTCCCTCCTCACTCTTCAGTTCTCTCTTCAGCTGGGTCTTGCAAAAGTGTCTGTGATCTGCTCTGTGTCCTTTTCTTGCATTTACTCCTCCACCATCTGCCACCGGTGAAGGTTATCAGGACTCACCATGCCATACTGTTACCAGCCCTGCTTCCCTTATCTCAGGCCTCATCCTGGACAACTTTTCCACAGCCTTAGCTGCAGTTAACTAGGCATTCACTGATGAGTCTCCAATTGATGTCTGGAGTCAGATTTGCCCTGGAAGCCCCAGATAGATCTGTCTGTTCAGCTCACTCAGCGCACTTCACTGCAGTGTGTTCAGATCTCGACTTCCTTTTCTTATCCCGCTCCCACCCTCCTCCCTGGTCCTTGTGTGGAGCTATTTAGTGTGGCAAATGGTACCATCATCCATCCACCTTTCTTTATGGTCAAAGAATCAGTCTGGATTAAAGAGTATTTTTTTTAAAAGGGACTGGAGAGCTTAAATTATAGCAAGCTCTTCTCTCACAAGAAAAATGCTTGCATTTACCTTTTTGTCTTTTTTAAAGAAATGATCAGTTCTAATACATGTTACTATTAAAATTTAAGTAAGTGCATGATTTCTGTGGCAAGAACATGGGCTGAATTGAACTAAAATGATCTAACTCATAAGTATAACTTTGTAATTTGCATTCTAAAATGGCTTGGTTGAAATTGGACAACTGATCTAGGTACTTATCTGCCTCTACCCTCAACCCCCATTAAATTTTGAGAGTCTCTTCCTACTTGCCATGAATTGATTTACTTAAAGTTACAAGGCAAAATTTAAGTTGTATCTGGCTCAGAACCATTTGTTTCTAATAGGAAAGGTGTTATAAGTTAGGAATGGGCATATTTGTGAGCCAGGGAGGGACAGTTTTTAAGCATTTTGAAACAGGGTATCCATATGTAGAATTTATTTTCTTTTAAGGTTTCAGTTTAGAGTCTAATCATCTTTAGACTGGAGCACCAATTCTTTTTTTTTTTTTTTTTTTTTTTAATTTTTTTTTTTTTTTCAACATTTATTTATTTTTTGGGACAGAGGGAGACAGAGCATGAACAGGGGAGGGGCAGAGAGAGAGAGGGAGACACAGAATTGGAAACAGGCTCCAGGCTCTGAGCCATCAGCCCAGAGCCCGACGCGGGGCTCGAACTCACGGACCGCGAGATCGTGACCTGGCTGAAGTCGGACGCTTAACCGACTGCGCCACCCAGGCGCCCCACCAATTCTTATTCTGGGACTCGTGATTTGCAATTTTTTCCCATTGATTTCTTCCTTTTTTTTTTTTTTTTAATTTTTTAAAAAAATGTTTACTTATTTTTGAGAGAGAGTGACTGGGGCAGAGGCAGAGAGAGAGGGAGACTGAGAATCCCAAGCAGGCTCTGTTCTGTCAGCACAGAGTCCCAACGCGGAGCTTGATCTCACAAACTGTGAGATCATGACCTGAACTGAAATCAAGAGTCAGACGTTCAACTGACTGAGCCACCCAGGCACTCCCCCACTTTTTTAAAGATTTTTTTCCCCATTGATTTCTTTCCTGATGCTTTCAAATTAGTTTCTGTGAAGATTTTTTGTGTGTATGTGTTCCAAGATATTACTAAGACTTTGCTGCAGGTGAGTACCAGCGGGATAGAATGATGCTATGTATGGTCTGGAAGTCGCCACTGGAGTGACTCTCACGTTACAGAACTAGTTTTGTCCCCCTTTGATGGCCACTAAAGCGGGCCTCTCTTGCCTTGTGACCATGGACATCTGTCTCGTCTCACACTGGAAAATGCTAAGGGCAGCAAAGTACTTTGGTGCCCCAGCACTTCAGTTTTGCTTTCATCACTGAATTTGGCGAGACACAGAACCCCTAAGCCGGTTGTATAGCCAGGTCCTTGTTAATGAAAACATAGATTCCGCAAAAGCCTGGTGTGCCCAGCTGCAGCGATGCAGCTGCGTGAGAGGACAGAGCTCCAAAGGCTCAGCCAAGTCGAGTACCATACGGCCAGGTGGGGGAGGCCTCGCCAGCGGGGGAGGGTGGTGGTGAAGTTTTACTTCGGGGAAGTGTCAGGTTGCTTTTGTGGCTGAGTACAGAAGAGGCAGAACGCTATTGTAGACATGGCACTATGCGCTCAAGTTGCCTGTGTCTCTTCTGATATTTTAAAGCAGATCTTGGCAGGACAGGTCCCTTCAGCCTGCAGCTGGGCGAGCCCCTGGGCCTTCTGCATTTCAACCACCTGATGCTTTTCAGTTGTTGTGTGTGTATGTATTTTCAAAGAATTCGTCTTTCGTGGTCTCTTTTTGGAAAGTACAGTGGCCATGGATATACTTGAAGTGTAGGATTGTGGTGGTAAGAAAACCTTGATCCTGTGAAAGAAGGAGCATCTGGACACGGGCCAGCTAATTTGGCTTTGCTTCTGTGCGGAAAAGTCCCATGTGTCGTGAGCACTGTAGCTCTCCGTGTGCCTGTTTAGTGTCGTCAAGCCTGCCAGCCAGTAATCCTCCCCTGAAAACTGTTGATGCACTGACTGCACACAGAGCTGTCGGTTTGGCCAGGCCCGGGGCTGTGACTTTTACTCCTTCCCCTTTTTGAGAGATCTTAACAAAAAGTGGGAGCAGACCGTGGAGTGCGTTTGGTTAATAACACTGAGGACAAATGTGAGGAGAGTGTGTGCGCGAGAGTGTGCATGCGTGTTTTCAGAAAGGGAAAACCCCGTTTTTAGGGGGAGGAGCTTATGGATGGGTCGGCATATTTGGTGGTTTTCTGGCTCCCTGCATGTGAGTAAGGCCTGTCTTCCAGTTCGAGGCTTTGCCATCACTACGATGGATGCTGCTGAAACACTGGCAGTGCCTTTGCTCAGTTGCCGTCCTGGAAGCGCTGCGTGGAAGCAGAAAACCAAGTTGAACGGTGCGCTAGAGTCAGTGACACAGCTGTGGCAGCCTTTGTGCGGGCAGAAGCCAGGAGACTCCGAGAACAACAGCAGCACACCTTTGAAGGTGATTTTGGTTCTGGCAGCCTTGTGTTGAAATGCGTACTGAACCGCCCTTCGTGGCACAGATAGGCTTGGCGGTGCCGTCCTTGCCCCAGAAGGCCCAGGGTGTGTGGGCACAGGCCGTGATGAAAAGTGGATGGAACCTCAAGAGGTCTGGGGGATTTTCACACTCATCGCTCATGCCTGTGCCAGTCTGCTGGCAAAGTTGGGCTGTGATTCCGCCCGGCACTACATGCCTTTCATTGTTAAAACAAAAACTTGAAGTTGAAGCTGCTTGAATGTTGGAAGACCAGGATCCAATGTCAGCTTCCTATCAAACCAAAGTAGCTGCCCTCTAAGTGCAACTTTCTGGTAATATCCGGTGTACTTTTTGTTTTATCTGCACTATTTAGATTTCTTTTATTATTTTTTTTCAGAAGCAACCAGTTAATTTTTGCATTTAAAGTGGGAGTGAGAGTATTATTTACAAAAATTTTAAATCTTCTATGTATGAGAAATGGGTTTCCAGTGATGGAATTAATTGCATGCAGAATTGGGTGGGTATGCGCGTACGTTTCTGAGAAGTTTTTGTCAGATTCCCAAAGGCATCTGAAATTTAAAAAGCAACCAAACAACTGATTCGGAACAAAGCTGTGCTATTGTAGCAGCCCCAGCTTGCTGTTTAAGTATCCTCAGAATATGAACAGTATACAGGATCCCATTAGTTCTGTGCCCCATCCTCAGGGGCAACTGGAGGAAGGAAGGTGATGGGAAGGAAGAGGTCCCTACAAATGGAGTAGTTGCTGACAGGTGCCCATCACCCTCCACGCCCAGCAAAGGTACCACTAACCATCTTCTACTTTGAGAAGCATAATCCATATCTACACAGAGAGGCTTCTGGGACAGGAAGGACTTACGGTTGACCCTTGAACAATGCAGGGGTTAGGGACACAGATTCCAGTGCAGTCAAAACCCATGTATAACTTTTGACTCACCCCAGAACTTAACTACTAATAGCTTACTGTTGACCAGAAGTCTTACTGATAACATAAACAGTTGATTAACACATATTTTGTATGTTGTATGTATTCTGTACTATTATAATAAAGGAAGCTAGAGAAAAGATGTTAAGTAAATCATAAGGAAGAGAAAATACATTTATAGTACTCTGTGTATTGAAAAAATTGCATATAAGTGGGCCTGTGCGGTTCAAACCCATGTTGTTCAAGGGTTAAGAATGTATGTAGCAACATTGCATATGGACTTTCATGGTCATAGGCCCTTTTCTCTTTGTGGTCTCCTTCCTCCATTTAAAAATCAAATAAAATTATTACAACTATGCTGGTATAAAGACAAAATTATTAATATTACATAGTAAAACATTCACCCTGATAGTTCTTTTTTTCCTTCTGATTTTAAAAGAAATTCAGACATTTTTGTGGGCCCCTAAAAACACTGTGGGCCTTAAACATCGTGTCTACTGTC
Organism: Puma concolor; assembly: GCF_028749965.1. Classification (NCBI taxonomy): domain Eukaryota; kingdom Metazoa; phylum Chordata; class Mammalia; order Carnivora; family Felidae; genus Puma; species Puma concolor. Next base: position 24,927,907 of record NC_141675.1, on the reverse strand, counting down.
CAATGGATAATTTGGCCCTGCCTGATGTGTGTAGACAATCCCCTCATTTTCTTTCTAAAATGTATGAAGAAGTGGAACATACAGATAGTTGTCCTTTTTATTTCCAATCTATTATTCTTGAGTAAAGTTGAGTTTTTGAGCACACTGCGAATTTAAATTTTGGAGAGATTTTTGCAATTCTTTGCAATTTGTTAATATGTAAATTGTATCTTCATTTTAGATTTTATTGTACTGTTACTTTTTGCAAATAAGTTCATTTTCAAAACTTTAACAAAATTTGAGTTTTAAAATGAAAAATTTACTCTGTTAACACCAGTAATTTATATTTGAGAGGATGTACTCTTTTGAGTATATGCAATGGAAATATTTAGGCAGTCTTTCTAGTTTATGTCGTGATTATATAATAGTTTTTACATAATAAATTATTTTCTCAAATAAATTAGTTTTACCTAGGAACTTATGTAATGTCATTTCCTGATCTGACGTGTTTTTTATGAATTCTTTGAGTACAAATCTAAAAGATAGCAGGCAATAATTTGTGACTTGGAAATTTCAGAGTGGCCAGGGAAAGCATGCTAAAAATAGAAACTGTGTTTATTTACTCTCTGCTCCACCCGGTCTAAAATACAGCCATGTGGTTGCAGGCTTGGGGTGGCTGATGATGCCTTGGAGGGTGTTTTTTTCTTTTTTTTCCTGTCACAGAGTTGAAGAAAGAGATCATCCTTTTAACTTTTGATTCCTGTTTCCTTTTTTTGGTAACTCAGATGAATTATTTTCACATGCTGTTATCTGTCAACAAATGAGTTTGACCATGTTAGTTTAGTTTTTGGTTCCTTATCATCTTTCTCTTTATTTATGTGTTTAAGCTCTGTTTCATGAAAGGAAATTTGAAATTGTGGGTTTTGCTAACAATTATACCTTAGAAATTTGTTAGTTTACAACAGAGTTTTCCGGGGTGCCTGGGTGAAGTGTCTGACTCTTGATTTCAGCTCAGGTCATGATCTCATGATTCGTGAGTTTGAGCCCCATATCAGGCTCTGCACTCTCTCCCCTGCTCTTTCTGCCCCTCCTCCGCTTGCCCTCTCTGTCTCTCTCTCTCTCTAAAAATAAATAAAAATAAATTAAAGAAATTACTAAATTTTCTCGTGTCTTTCATGATAGTCTAAAAAGATAGCTGCTTTATTTGGTCATTGTGTTTAAAAGGGCCTAGAGAATGAGTTTAGTTCTTGCATAGATTTATCACCTAGGAAAGACACAACATCGTGGGACTGAGTATTAACCAGACAAGCCTGACATTTGTGTCACGGACCATGGGAATCCTGGAGAAGAAGTGCACAGCTTAATGTAAAGCCGTGACTATCAGAAAGGGAGCCCAGTGATACCATCAGTGGAATAGCCACACACAGTATTAGTCAGGCGCTTGAAGCGTGGGCCACTCTGAAGATGTTTTGCCCAAATGTTGTTGCTTTGTTAACTCTACGGCAAGGCATTAGGGCACCAATGATATCAGTTCCACAGAACACTGCTTCGGAAGGAGTAGTATGTGGCTTAGGCTGTGGAGTCACTTGCCTTGGTGTGAATCTAGGGTGAGGTCACCTACTAAACTTCGTTTCCTCTTCTCTAAAATAGGTATAATAACGGAGTAGGCTTCACTGGATTTTTGTGAGAATTTATTGAAGACATATATGGAAAACACAACCTTCATAAGAATCAGTGACTGCTTTTGTACTCACTCACAGAATAATAGGAGAAGAAACTTAACATTTAAGGAGTCATGCCCTTCAGGTGGAATCTGGCTGTTTACTTACCTTTATCATGACTCCACAAAAGAAATGTCAGTTCACTTCAGTGTATTTCATTTCAATTTATTTCAAAACACATTTACTGAATCTTCACTACATTTTTTTTATTTTAGTGATATCTATTAATTCCAGTAATTTATCCCAAATAATCTTTAAGCAAATAGAAGTGAAACCTAATTTGTGGGTACTCTCAGGTTGTCATTCTAAGTGTGTATTTAATTCCCCTCTCCATTTCCTGGATTCTGTCTCTATTCTCTATGGAAAATAGACACAAATAGGATGGTATAGTAAACCCTTACATACTCATCATCTAGCTTCAACAGTTATCAGCTCATGGCCAATCTCGTTTCCTCTGTAGTCCTACCCACTTGTCCCCATCGTGTATTATCTTTAAAAAAAAATTTTTTTTATGTTTATTTATAATTGTGTATTATCTTAAAGCAAGTCTCAGCAACCAACACTCTGAAAGCAGTTGGGGGATTTGGGCAGGGCACCAGTGGCGTCCACTGCTTGGTGAACTTCCGGGCAAAGGGTATTAATAGCGTGAGCTAAGACCTGTGGATGGCATTGCATAACTTATTAGTGGGATGAACAACTTGGCTGTCTTTGAGGCAGGTAGCCTCAGGGAGGAGGCGGTGGGGATCAAGGCTGCATCCCAGGTTTTGGTTTGTTATACATTTTTGATGCTAGTCTTTAAAATAGCATGTCTATTCAGATGAAGATGGAATTAATAAAAATCTGATGGTAGCAGAGACCACTGGAAATACATAGTGTATCGATTTATTTTCTGATAATGCCTAAATTGGAAAATTATGGTAATGTGTGATAAGCATTGTGGCATCTAAGTTAGCTGGATATTTAAACAAGGTTATGTGTCAGCCGCCTTCCTATTTTTTTAGTTATATTATAATTATATTTATAATATAATATGATATGATATGATATGATATGATATGATATAATATAATATAATTAATATAATATAATATTGAACTACATTAACTTAATATATATTATATTATATTTAAATGTATATAATGTACTTAGTTATATTATAAAAGTAATGCTAGTAATTATAAAAGTAATCTTGGTACATATATGATGACATCCCAGAGTGCAGACATGGTTCTCACTGAGTCCCAGGAGTAATCTAGAAGGCTTGGGCTTGGGTTATCCATCTGTTTAACTTGGGTAAAAGTAGAAATATTTTACCAACCGAAGAGATCTTTTTATGTTCTTGTCTGATAAATTTAAACAGTTGTTATCCAAATTGATGCATATGAGCTGAGTTCTTGAGGTCATAACTTAAAATGTACACTCTTGGGGCACCTGGGTGGCTCAGTCAGTTGGCTGCCCTACTTCAGCTCAGGTCATGATCTCGCCGTTCGTGAGTTCGTGCCTCGCGTCAGGCTCTGAGCCTGAAACCTGCTTCGGATTTGTTTTTAATATTTGATTTGGATTTGAATTTATGGAAATATTTTGCTTGTCACTTTTTTTTAAAATAGTCATATGGGGGCGCCTGGGTGGCGCAGTTGGTTAAGCGTCCGACTTCAGCCAGGTCACGATCTCGCGGTCCGGGAGTTCGAGCCCCGCGTCAGGCTCTGGGCTGATGGCTCAGAGTCTGGAGCCTGTTTCTGATTCTGTGTCTCCCTCTCTCTCTGCCCCTGCCCCGTTCATGCTCTGTCTCTCTCTGTCCCAAAAATAAATAAACGTTGAAAAAAAAAATAAAAAAAAAATAGTCATATGGTGTTTCAAAATTGTATCACAACTGTGATTGATCTTCAACCTTAGAAGCTAAAAATGGATATAGAAGGATGATCACAAGTAGGTAAAATGGTAAATTTTGGTATTAGTGTGTTTGGACATCAGCGCTCTCATCAAAACACAAAATGCAACCAGTTTGGTAAAATTGAAGGTCATCTGGCATTATTTAGAAAATATTACTTGCTAGTGGTTTCACATTTGTAGAGTAGTTTTATTCCCAAGCACTTTGTTTCATAGATTCAAGTTTGTTATTTCCCCATAAGACTTCATGAGTTATATCAGTTTGCTCTACTATTTTTCTTTGAAGGGAACTGAGACCTATTTGGTTGTATAAGGTGATGAGCGACATTGCTCAAAAAGCTAAAAATAGATTTGTGGGCTCCTGACTGTGAAAGCAGGTGCTCTCTGCTGAGTTATTCTGCTTTCTTGCTGAAGAAATATTAACATACAATGACTGTGGCATGGATCCTAGTTAGGTCCATAAAAATGTACTTCCTCACCAAACCAAATCCACCATCCAAACAAACAAAACCTTTCTTGAGATACTGGTGTTGAAGATCGCCTCCTCCTGCCCTCTGAGTGTGTTCTCATTGTCCCCCACATCTGCCCCATCATGTCTGATGCTGGTACCAGGTTCTTGTCACCATATGCTTGGAACACTACAATAATTAATCTCCTTGCCCCGTCCTCTTCCTTGCCCCCCAATCCTTTTCGGATAGTTTTCAGATTAATACCATTATTACACTATTTTAAACATTTTTTCACTCAACAGTTCCATGATGATCTTTGCTTTTAGGCTGGAGCCCTGACCTTCATCTTGGTTTTCAGGATACCTCCCATCTCTCCTTGATGTCTGTCCAGGATCCTTTCCTCCTTCTCACCAATCCCTGTTGTAGCCAGCTTGGGCCTTGCAGACCACAGTCACTTTACCATCCTTACTAGCATCCCTGTGGTTTTGTATGTTGTGCCCTACTCTAGAAATGCTCTTCCTTTCCTTTAGCAAGCCCAGCCCTTCAGTCGTGGGTGCTTCTCACTGGTTAGTTAAAATTTGATTATAAGGTATGCTGTATTCTTTAGATTATGAGACTCTTCTGTGGGCTTACTAAATGTCTTGATTCAGAAAATAGGATCACTGCCTAGTATGAGATGTGGCGTAAAATTTTTCTTAAATCGTATTGTCAGAATGTTGCTGAGATTCTATTATGATTAGTAAACAATTAAATTAATATTTTAATGGTTTACTGCTTTCTTCTATGTTTACCTGAAGCAATATCACTTTAGATTTGGCTGTAAGGAAATGTTTACATTTTGTCAAAGATTTTGAGAAATGTAGGGGCGCCTGGGTGGCTCAGTCGGTTAAGCGGCCGACTTTGGCTCAGGTCATGATCTCATGGTCCGTGAGTTCGAGCCCCGCGTCGGGCTCTGTGCTGACAGCTCAGAGCCTGGAGCCTGTTTCAGATTCTGTGTCTCCCTCTCTCTGACCCTCCCCTGTTCATGCTCTGTCTCTCTCTGTCTCAAAAATAAATAAACGTTAAAAAAAAAACTAAAGGGGCGCCTGGGTGGCGCAGTCAGTTGAGCGTCCGACTTCAGCCAGGTCACGATCTCGCGGTCCGTGAGTTCGAGCCCCGCGTCGGGCTCTGGGCTGAATGCTCAGAGCCTGGAGCCTGTTTCCGATTCTGTGTCTCCCTCTCTCTCTGCCCCTCCCCCGTTCATGCTCTGTCTCTCTCTGTCCGAAAAATAAATAAATGTTGAAAAAAAAAAAAAAAAAACTAAAAAAAAAAAAAAGATTTTGAGAAATGTAAAGTGACTTTGCTTTGAGAACATGAAATTAAATCCAATTACTTATAGAAGAGGAATATTATAAATATATTTGTATATTTATAATTTAGATTTCATGAAGTCATTTTCATGATTGCATTGATAAAAAACAGAAGAAAACAAAACAGTCATTTTGTATAGGGTGCTTAAATTTTATGTGGAACTTTTTTTCATCTATTTTTGTTTTTAATTAAAAATATTTTTTTAATGTTTATTTTTGAGAGAGAGAGAGAAGACAGAGCACAACTGGGGGAGGGGCGGGGAGAAAGGGAGACACAGAATCCGAAGCAGGCTCCAGGCTCTGAGCTGTCAGCACAGAGCCCGATGTGGGGCTTGAACTCACAAACCGCAAGATCATGACCAGAGCCCAAGTCGGACGCTTAACTGACGGAACCACCCAGGTGCCCCTCTATCTATCTATTTTTAAAGTAAGCTCTACACCCAACATGGGACTTGAACTCATGACCCTAAGATCAAGAGTCAGTATGCTATACCGACTGAGCTTAGTATGGAACTTTTGGTATACATAGTACTTATGAGAAGTTTTTTGTTTTAGTTTTGAGTTTGGGAGAAAGTAGTTGGAGAGAAAATTAAGGTAACTCTAACAGATTTTAATATAGTCAGTAAATTTTTCATGAGAATAATAAAGCATATTGTGTGTGTGTATATGGAGAAATATATTTAACAGCGAGCAGAGAAACTAGGGAAAAGCATACTAGTTTGATTAAATTTTCCTAAACATTAATATTATCTAGGAGAAAGATAGTTTTTCAAAGGATATATTCCTTATGTTCACCCATCATTAATTTTAGTATGTTGAATTTAATTTTGAGCTTATTAATTAGAGTATTAATGTACTTCCAAGATAAGTTAAATTTTAATTTTCAAGTTTTTTTCTCTTGGTGGTCCAATTTTACTGGTCTAGAATTTGTGGTATTAAAAATAAGATATCTTTATTTTTTTGAATAGAGTTTAGGAAATCTTAGTTTTTATGAAATTACATTATAATAGAAATGAATGATTAAAAATTCCTATAGAGTTTGTTAGAGAATCTTATTGTTATAGGATTTGAAGAGACCGTGGTTTAAAGATTGAAAGGTAGATTCATAAAATATCACTTAAAGTTGTAAACAACACTTTCAATTTAGGAAAGAAAGATTTCATCTGCATACAAAGCTGCGTTAATAGATATTAGAATAAATCAATTAAAACATACTTTTTATAATGTGGTAAGGAAAAACTAACATAAACCAAACAATGCATAACATTAGTGAACGTTCTTCTATGAAGTTAAATGCTTTTGATTCAAGACCTGGAAGGTGCTTAAGTCTTCATTGAAATCTTCATATTTATTCTCACCGTGTCTTTTTTATTTTAAGCTGAGAGCTCTCAGTATTAACATCCACACTCACTTTGTGCTGATATTTAGCCAAAACCTAACATAAAATCAGCATGTATTTGCTGGTAGATTCTCTGAAAATTTTCACCACATATTTCATGTTAGAGTCATCCATGCTCCATAGTTCATGAGTTTTTATGGCACTGGAACTTCCCGGTTTAGATATATTCTCTGGTTGTATAGGTAGGTTTATTTGCTGCTCTAATATTTTTCCTTTAAGTTTTATCACTGTTTCCTCTTCTTATTTAGGTGGTGTTTCATCTCTGTCACTAGGAAATTTCTATTGATTTATTCTGTTTACGCTGTTTTTCCTTTCAAATTCATCGTTTGCAGTATGGGAAACTTTGATTATTTTTAAAAAGGTCATCTTTACATTGTTTGGGTCAAGCCAGGTTTGGTGGAGGGAGAGGACAGTGCCCATCCATTGTCCACCCATCTCCCACTCACAGCTTTGTGCAAAAGGAAAGATGAGAGAGAAAAAGAGGGATACCCCGTTCAGTCTACGTTTAGAAACATGGAACGGAATAAATATCATGAAGAAAATCCAGGCCTAACTTGGTTATACCTCAGGAAGTAATTCATGGGCATCTAAAATAGTCGGCCAAGGTTTCCATTATTTTTACTTAATTAACTCAAAGCATGCTTAGTAAGAGCCTATAATCTTGAAAAGCATTTCTTGTTTTGATCTGACTGAAAGGTTTTTTGTTGTTGCTGATTTTTGCTGATCATAGCCTACTTTAATACGATGCAAAGCATCAGAATTAACAAGGTACAAATTGACTCAGGAAACCTGCCATACTAGGGAATAGACAAATCTGAGGAAGGATGTAGAATATGAAATGAAAGATTATTCAGCTTTTTAAAACAACAAATAACCAAATATTTTGCTTTTGAGCTGGTTGTTTTTCACTGTTTTGATCAAGAAAATGTAATATCCCTTGCTGTTAGAGGTTTTGCTGGAGCTAATGGGTTTCTGTAGTGAACAAATTCATACGTCTACTCAAAGTATCTTTACTGAAGTATTGAAGAAGGGAAATAAAATGGTTCATGGGGTGAAGAAATGGTCAAGAGGGAAGGTGTCTTTCCTGGCACTGTTTCTCATGGAAAAATATATTCTGCAGTTTGGGATTCAAATTTGTTACTACCAAAACTCCAGGAATAATTTACCACCAAGAGCATCCAGTCTAAAGAAAATTAATACCATCTGTATAAAGACTCAGTGATATTATGGCATCAAATGAATGTGCTTCATATAACTCTATCATCTTTTTATTTAGAGGAGAAGTCCAAATTGTTGATGATGAATGTTGGAGTTATTTTGATGCAAATTACTTAAAGAGACTTAAAATATAAATATGTTTTCAACAGAATTTTGAAGGGTAAAAGATAAAGATAGTTAAAATACTTGACTTTTCCTCATTGGTGTTCAAGTCTGTATGGTAAATTATATCTTAGGCTCTCTTCTCTCTTTTGTGATATTAGCCATGTGTCATCCTGTACCTCAAAGGGTAAAGGAGCAACTTGTGTGTTCTTTATCTCCTCCTTCCCCTTGCCTGTGTTCTTTGTCTCATGAGCTCCTTGGAGACTCATAGTTTCCTTAGTAGGTTGCCTGGCAGTGACTGGAGAATGAGATAGCTATGCTATAAAAGGCTCTTCCTTCCCTGGCCTGGCCTTTTCCTGGTACTTAGCCCTTTTCTGTCCTTCGTAATGCGGATGTGCATAGGATACGGTCCCATTTTGTTAAGGACATACATCCTCCATGTGCTAGTGGATTGATCTTCCTTTCAGTTGGGTCAGGTCTGAAGGGTCTTTTTAACCTTCTGTTATCTGGCCACCTAGCGAATAAATATAAGAATTAGTCCTATAACTATACTCAGCAGTAATCAAGAGTTTTAGTTTTTTTGGTTGTGTTTTTGGCCCAAACATGCTTTTGTGGTTATCTACTATATCTAACTGTATAACAAACTGCCTTAAACTTAGTGGCATGAACAGTAATCCTTTTATTATGATCATGGATTCTTTGGGTCAGCAGTTTGGGCAAGACACATCTAGGGTGTCTGTCTTTGCTCACCAATGTCTGGGCCTCAACTGGGAAGACTTGAATGGCTGGGTAATTCAAACAGTTGGGGCTTCCCTTCCTAGTTGGCTTACTCACACCCATATTGAGCACCTTGGTGTGGGTAATGGGAAAATTGGGCTCAGCCGAGTGCCTGTGTGTGGCCTTTCCAATGTGATGGTCTTAGGTTGTTGAATAAGCCTTCCAAGAGAACCAGGTGGAGCCTTCGTGGCCTCTGTGACCTAGCCCCAGAGGTCACACTGAGTCACTTCTGTTGCATTCTTCTAGTTACAAGTGAATCATTGGCCAGCCCAGATGCAGGGAGAGGGGAATGAGACCCTACTTTTTGATGGGACAGTGCAAGGTCACATGGAAAAAGACCATCTAGCATGAGGGACATTGTAGCAGTCATTTTGGAAATTTATGCAAAAGAGGAAACTACATCTTGATATTTTGATTCTACAATGCCAGATTTTTATTCTGTGAATCATTCAAATGTCTTGTAAAAAATTTAGTATTATGTAGAAAAGACTTTAGATGATTGCCTGATTATTCTCCTTTTAACCTGCTTGTGTTGCTATCTGACTTTTTATATGACTTTTGTATAACTGAAGAATCAAAGGACGACTGTTCAACAGTCTCATACCCTTAATCTGAGAGGCTAAAGACTGTAAAATTGTGCTAGTTTATTACAAGGAGGAGCAGATTGTCACCATGAACTTTGCAATCAACAAGGCATTTAAACCAGGAAGATAAAAGAAGAGACATGTTAAAATAATGGCAATTTTTGTGTGTGCGGAAAGTAGTCTTTTAGATAATGTGTGAAAACTCCCCTTAAGGCTAGTGACTATGCTGCTTCCACATAGTAGCCCCAGAGGGCCACACATTGGGGTTTTAGCACTGGCTTTCCATCACCTTAATAGTGAGGGTAATGAGGCAGCATCATGTGTTCCACCGAGTGCTGAGTTATCATGACCTTCTGTGTTGGAGGAAAGAAAGTTAATGTGACAACCTGGGAAGTTACTTCACCTCACTAGGTCTAGATTTCATATCTGTAAAGTGTGGGGTTGAAATCTCTCCTGGCTATATAATGCTTTGAGTTTATTGTTCTTGCACTTACCTGGGACTGGAATAAGGCAGTCATATGGCAGCTCAAAGTTAATATTAAATTTGGAAGTACAAGGGTCATTCAGTTAAGTTTTAGAAAGTTATTAAATTATAATCACCTGGCAACATTTATACACCTGTATTAAATAATCCCAAAGGTGAAATAGAAATACTGGAAGAAAACTCTGGATTAGGTAAATTTTTTAAAAAGATGTGGGCATCATTCTTAAATTTACAGTATTTATAAATCATAATACTTAGTATGAAATATCGTAGGTAAAATTTTTAGTTTTATTCCTTTGAATCAAAAACCTGAATTTACTCATTCAGAGCCTGAATTTAAATTACTAAATAACACTTTAATAAGAAATGGTGCAATAGAGGTTCTGGGGCTTTGTTCCTTAAGTTTTCAAATTTATTAAAATAACGTTCATCCCACCTTTTTGTAATCCACCGCATATATAGTTATGTCCTTCTTTTCATTACTCGTATTTTTTATTTGTCCTTTCTTTTTTCTAAATTAGGCATGCCATGGTTTATCAATTTCATAATCTTTTTTTTTTTTTTATGTTTGCTTATTTTAGAGAGAGAGAGAGAGAGAGACAGAGTGCAAGAGCGCAGGGGCAGAGAGAGAGGGAGACACAGAATCTGAAGCAGGCTCCAGGCTGGGAGCTGTCAGCACAGAGCCCATTGTGGGGCTTGAACCCATAAACTGCGAGATCATGACCTGGGCTGAAGTCAAAAGCTTAACTGACTGAGCCACCTGGCACCCCAGTTTCATAATCTTTTTAAACAAGGTTTATTGATCTTCTCTGTTGCTCTGTTGTTACCCTTTTGTTACATTAGTTTCTAGTTTTATCTTTTTTTGTCCTTATTTCTTTTTCTTTTCTTTTTTGAGTTTTTTTTTTTTTTTTTTTTTTTTTTTTTTTTTTTTTTTTTTACTTTTAAAGTTGTATGCTTAGCTCCTTAATATTTTAGTCTTCCTTTATGTTATTCATTCTGTGGTTTGTATAGTTGGCTTATAAAAAATACATGCTTTTTCTGACTGACCTTTTTGGAGTCAGGTTGAGCAGGCGTCTGTCTTCCTGGAGATGCTTCCTCCTGGAGATGCTTCCCCCAGAGTGAGGGAAGAGTGAGGAGGAGTTACCTCAAGTAGCAGTGCATGAATAAATGTTCTTCCCTGGGAATCCTCACTGCAAAGATTCTGTGAATATGGACTTCAGAATGGTATTTTCTGGAAGCTGTGGCAGAAGAATAGACAAAACAATTGGAAATACATTCAGGCATATTATGAAATAAATAATACCCATATGTGCCACCTATATGGCATCAGTCTAAAATTTAGTCACCAGAAATGGAATCACCAGAACCCAGTTTTTTCCCCCTCACTGCCTCTGAGAGTGAAAAAAATCAGTGAGACAAAGAGCCTATGTGTTTTAAACAAACTGAAATAATTTGTCCATAATGTTTTGTTAATGGTACTGTTTATGATTTAGTTACTTTATTACCTGAAAAAACATCTACCAACAATAGCATGTAAATGTGACAACAGATGCTTGAGTCACTTGATTATGGATTCCAGATTCTTCAGTCTTGTTATTTAGAAGACCAGTGGCTTTAGATATCATTTAACTTTTTTTAAAAGTGTTTATTTATTTATTATTTAAAAAAATGTTTATTTATTTATTTTGTGTGAGAGTGAATGAGTGCAGGTGTGCGCGTGTGCATATGAACGGGGGAGGGGCAGAGAGAGAGGGAGAAAGAATTCCAAGCAGGCTCTGTAGAGCCCAGTGCAGGGCTCTATCTCATGGGAGATCATGATCTGAGCCTAAATTGAGAGACATTTAACTGACTGAGCCACCCAGGTGCCTCTCATTTAACTTTTTAAAATGGCATCTATTAGATATATTGTTAATCCTTGAATGTTTTTCTCCTTTTATAGATGAATAAGAGATAGCATTGTATTAGCTCCTAGAATATTCCACATATATATGTTGATTTTATTATTTAATATGATTATATGGTAAACTTCTATTTATTTGTTGAGGCAATGAACAACTAGAAAGATGAACCAAAAGTTTAAAAATCAGATATGGAGATTAGAGAGAGTGAGAGAGAGCACTCAAGAGAGCAAGAAACAAGCTCCCTGAGCCTTGTAAGTGGCCCTTGCACACTGGCTTGGCCATTGGTGGGGGTACAGAGGGCCAGCCTTTAGGGAGAATGTGCTCACAGAATTCAGGAGTGCAGATGCTTGTGTGGGGTTTTTATTTAAAATTAAAATAGATTTACTTATTTAACTGGAGGCCACCCAGTTCCTCAAATACTATCAATAAATAAGTGTTACTGTATTGGTAACCACTGTGTTATAACCACCACTACATGAGAATACAATAAAGCATTTTGAATTCAGTTTCTCAGTATCAGATCATAATCTATGAATATGTTTTGTTATTCTGTTTATAGTTTTTCTTTATCCTTGCCATTTGTTAGAAATTTAGTGTGATAACTGCCATTAAAATTATATCTCACCTTCAATTAAAGTTTGAATTAGGAATTTCATTCCAGAACAAAATGGGTCAAAGCCATTTAAAAAAGAAGGTGCTTAATATTTTGACTTAAAAGCATCTTTAAGGGGCGCATGGGTGGCTCAGTCAGTTGAGCCTCCGACTTTGGCTTGGGTCATGATCTCGTGGTTCACGGGTTTGAGCCCCGCGTTGGGCTCTGTGCTGACAGTTCAGAGCTTGGAGCTTGCTTCATGGATTCTGTCTCCTTCTCTCTCTGCCCCTCCCCTGCTCATACTCTGTCTCTCTCACTCTCAAAAATAAAGGAAACATTGAAAGAAAACACCTTTAAGCATTACATGTTTTATTGTATTTAATAATATTTATTTAATCTAGCCCATATGATAATTTTTTCTAAGGGAAGGGGGTCAGGTGGTCCACTTCTTATATATGTGTAGGTAGCAAGAAATACCTGCTGCCTAGTAGGTAGAGAAATGCTGGTCAGATATTTTAATCATATCTTTTAAAATGGACAGTTCCACAATAAATTTGCCTTAGTAGAGAATCTTTCTTTTAAGTAATTAGTGCCAAAGCTTTAATATAAAAAAGCTTTAAATATAGTGACCGAAGGGTCAAGGAACTGGTATATTGGAAATGTGATTTACCTGCTTTATGGAGGACTGTAAATCGGTGACTCCCTAGCCATTCTTGGCAAGCTGGCGAAATATCTAATAAATGGTAAAATCATTGAACACATGAGCTAAGAACAGTCTTTTGAGAAATACGGCATCTGGATTTCCCTAAGAGGAGATCTTATTTCACCATGCTTTCAGAATTATTCAAAGGCTGAGTGGGGATGCAGATGAGAAAAACAGGAGATGCACTTCTGCCTGTATTCTAGAAAAAGATGTGAAATAGAAGTGTGACAGACTTTAAAAGAAGAAAGTTCTAAATTCCCAGGATATCACTATTCATTTTCATATGCGAGTGCAAAAATGTTTTCTAAAGACAGATGCAAATCATTTTAGCATGATCTTTTACCACTGCCTCTTTCTATTAATTAGGCAATCATCAAGAGAGAATTTGATCATGAAGGGTCCAAATAGAACAATTTTCTATTTATGTAAGGACACAGGAAATACTAAGATAGCTGTGTGGAAGATTCACATCCAGGAAACTGGTAGCTGTGGGGGAAAAAAAGTTGCTGTGATTTTAGTAGGTTGGTTAAGTTGTACATATTTTTAGCAGGACGAGAAAAGAGAGAGAGAGTTGCATGCCACTATTTGAAAAGAATGTGATACAACAAAAACTATTTTTAATCTGTGGTGGGGAAGAGGAAAATTCATGCTTTTTAATGGTTATGAACTTAGAAAATTAATTCCTGCAAAGCAGAATCTTCACTGCTAGAATAGAATTTGGCTTTGCAGTTTTTGTTATGTTAAAACTTATTCAATAAGCAGAATTTTAGTATTCAGAATTCACTGCAATTTAGAGTTTGCAATAGAAATGCTAAATTAAAACCTATTTTAAGATACAACCTCCCTCAAAATTTTAAAAGAATTCTGAAGTTTTGAAATGGTCTAAAAATGTAACTCTAAAGATTTGAAATCTCCTCATGTTTTTCTAACCGGATAGATCTTTCTTAGATAATGCATTGTGTCTCTTAATGCTCATAAAAGATTCTTTCCTTGGTCAAAAGAAATCATTCCTAAGATTTTATAATTCCGCCAAATATGGCTATGGAGGAGGCTATATTTAGGAAGTTAATCTTCCTATGCATGTATTTGGTAATAGTATAATATGTATAAGAGAGGGCTTAGAAACTTTGGTGTTAGGTGCTATTGAAATGTATACTGCCAGTATATTTCTGTCAATAGAAAAATCACAATTGGCAATGGGCAAATGAAGCATTCTGTCTATAAATGGGCACAGAGTCCTTTCTTAGCCCACAATAATTAAAATGAGCGTATTATGTTTTAGGAAGAAAATCTTTTTAGAGACAGCTAAATATGCTACCTCAAAAGAAGTAATCAAATTGTGGGATTTAATTAAAGACCCTTTCATCACTCTTCTGTGAAGGCATCTATTGATACTTTGGACAAAAAGCTTCTGGAGGCAAAATTTTGCATATGGAGCCCTGATTTCCCTATTGATAACTTGCTGTAAAATTAGAATTAGAAAAGGGTTTATTGGAGAAAATAGCAACCCCTCTTTAGTAAATAACCTAAGATAAACAATCTTTAAGAATGAATTTGAAAGATGACTAAGTATAAGAAAATGTTTTAAGCACTTAAAATCAGCTCACCTCCTGCCCCCTCCTCCAACCTTTGATTGAAATATGATTTGTGTGGGACTCCCCAACTAGCCAGGGTGGGTCAGTCTCCCTGAAACATGTAAGGCAGGCATCTCAGTCCTTTGCCCTTCACTGGAGGGATAAGGTAAACCTCCTTGCCACTGTGGCTACTTGCCACTCTAGTGATTTGAAGGTAGGGGTGGGGACAGGCAAACAGTCTGAGAGGGTGTGTGTGTGTGTGTGTGTGTGTGTGTGTGTGTGTGTGTGACATCAGGAAACCTGGTTGTGAGCACTGGGGAGGGCCAGGCAGCTCTCAGCTATGAAGGGAGCAGGAGCACAGCAAGAGAGCAGAAGCCTGGAGGCTGGTGAGTGAGAGTGGCCAGGGGTGCGTAGATGGACACCCGGATTTCCATCTACTGCCTCCTCTTATTATATGAAGGATCTTTAGCAGAGAGCTGTTAGAGCCACCATAGCACTCACCTCTCATTGGACTTTTGTTCACAAGGAATTTTGTTTCATTGAACTCCCAGTCTTTCTGTGTCAGAAACACCCAGTGGCATGGGGCTTAGTTCAGTTGCCTCACACAACTGCTTCTGTTAGTTTTGCCCTTAAGTAAACATCAGTTCTTATTTTTCATCACATTTGGGGAATTTTCAGCCATTATTTCTTAAAACATTCTTTTTTTTTTTTAACATTTATTTATTTTTGAGAAGAGTGAGACAGAGCATGAGCTGGGGAGGAGAGAAAGAGGGAGACACAGAATCTGAAACAGACTCCAGGCTCTGAGCCGTCAGCACAGAGCCCGACGCGGGGCTCGAACTCACGGACCGCAAGATCATGACCTGAGCCCAAGTCGGCCGCTTAACCAACTGAGCCACCCAGGTGCCCCATTTCTTAAAACATTCTTATTGCTCCTTTCTCTCTTTCCTGTCCTTCTGGAACTCCCAGCTGGTGGGACTGGTGGTGTCCTGGAGCTTTCTTAGTCTGTGCTGATTTTTCTTCATTCTCTTTTCCTTTCTGCTTCTCAGACTTGGTGGTATCAGTTGACCTACCTTCAGATTTGCTGATTCTTTCTTTTGCTTACTCAGTGAAAATTTCATTTATTTCTTGTACTTTACAAACCCAGAATTTCTATTTGGTTCCTTAAAAGAAAAAATAATTCTTGTCTACTTACTGATAATCTCTTTTGAATGAGACATCATTTTCCTTTAGTTCTTTGTACATGGTTCCCTTTAACTCTTTGAGCATATTTAAAATAGTTCACTTAAAGTCTTTGTCCAGGGGTGCCTGGGTGGCTCAGTCGGTTAAGCATCCAACTTTGGCTCAGGTCATGATCGCACGGTTTGTGAGTTCAAGCCCATGTTGGGCTCTGAGCTGTCAGCACAGCTTTGGAGCCTGCTTTGGATTCTGTGTCTCCCTCTTTCTGCCCCTCCCCTGGTTAAGCTCTGTCTCTCTTGCTCTTTCTCTCTCTCTCTCTCTCTCTCTCTTTCTCACTCTCTCTCAAAAATAAATAAACATTTATAAAATTAAAAAAAAAAAACAAAGTCTTTGTCTAATTAGACCAATGTGTGTGCTTCCTCAGGGACAGTTTCTATTAGTGGCCTTTTCTCCTCTGTATATGAACCATATTTTCTTATTTCTTTACGTGCTGTGTAATTTTTTGTGTGTGGAAAAATAGATATTTTTAATATTGTAGTGTGGCAGCTCTGGAAATTAGATTCTCTTCACTCCCCAGGGTTTGTTGCTACTTGTAGCTGCTGTTGCTTGTTTTGTGACTTTCCGTGCCAATTTTGAGCAGTCTGTATTCTTTGTCGTGAGTCAATGCTATCTCTATTCTATTAGCTTAGTGTCTCTCTAGTGATCGGATAGGCATTGATAACTCCGCCTTAGCCTTCACCTCCTGCATGCACAGAACTCGAGGGTCAGCCAGAGGTGAGAGTTTAAAGTTATCTCAGGGCTTTCCTGAGCAGATACTTAGGCCCATGCCTGCACTTGACTATCTAGATTCCCAGGACTATGTCTGATCGTTTTAGTCAAAAGCTCTACCACTGAGCTATACCCCCTCTTTGTGTGATTTTTTTAAAGCGTTTGTTTGACAAAGCATCTCAATCCCCAAATTTTCTTCCCAAGCTTATTGGTTAGTTCATTGTTTACTCCAACAGTTATTTATTGTCCCAGGCAGCAGCTACTAGTATATTTACTTTTGAGTGTTTTTGACAACTCCCAGGGGCAGCCGCCTCAGCTTTGGTAGAGTCCCAAGTTAGGAGAGCTGTGGCGGAGCCTGGAGCCCTTCAAGCTGAAGCGACCAGGCAGATCACAACACACAACCACACTTCTTTCAAAACAAACTCCACTCTGCTTCTTCTGGTAATGGTATCTGTACTGGGAATATGGGCTTTTTTCTTCAAGGCTCTTTGCTGAGCTGGAGAGCCGGGGATGGTGCCAGGGTAACTTATAATACCACAAAGTGGCCGGCTTTTCCTGCTGAGATCTAGCTGTTTTTTATTAAGTGTTCCCCTGGTTCCCCTGGTTGCTGCAATATTTTGGTGGTTTCCCAGGTTTAACAAAGTTGATTTTGACAGTTTTGCCAGTTTATTTGATGCTTTTATGGAGCAATGAACTTTTGGAGTTCTCTACTCTGCCGTTTTCACTAATGTCGTTTACCATCTGACTTTGATTTTATATAGGCTGCTATCAACTTCAAACAGAAACTGCTTAATTTAAACTCAGTCTAGCTCTAAACCTTTCCTGATGAATCTTTCTCACTAATATATATATTTCTCAATGTATATATATTTCTCTCTCTCTATGTATATAATAGACTATGGTCTATAGGCATATCTAGAGCAATTTTATTGATTTTTTCCAAGTTAATGTAATAAAAATTTAAGATCTGATGTCTTTTTAATAAGATTCCCTTGCACAACAATAAATAAGATAAAGCTTAGAGAATCCTAACAATTGCTGCAAGGTTCAACTTTCCCAGAACTTACCTAATTTCTAAATAAATATTGTTCACTGCATCTCTTGTATGTATTATTTGATTGATGACTGTCTTATCCACCAGTCTAAGAATCCTCTAATACAAAGACAGTCTCTGTTTTTATCCATCTCTGTACCCCTAACACTAGGCCTGATGCCTGGCACATAGTAGGTGCTCAAGAAACGTTAGTAGAATGAATGAATAACTATAGGGGCTGTTAGATGAAACACTATGGAGTGAAGACCTTTATGACTTGAATTATCTAGACCTTTAAAATCATGGAGTTACAGGAAATCTTCCTGGGTCAAAGAGTACATATTCAGGTTTTATCCTTAGTTTTTGTGGCTTACTTAGAAAGTACTAAACGCCATATCCTATAGGACCCATCTCTTTTAATCACTTTCTGTTAGACTTTCAGGATAAATTTTTTCTCTGTATTTAAATGAATACAAAATGCTCTTAGGTCATATGGTATCTTTAACAAAAAGAGTGAAATCTAAATTAGAAGTCTAGGGTTTTAGCATTCTGAGCCTCGGAACTGTCAGCTTTGTGAACAGGTTAAGTTTTTCATAACCTTCAGTCACCCGCTGATTGTGCCTGTTCGGGGACATTGGCACAGAAAATGAAGGATGATGGATGTCCCCCTTGGCTCTGTAAGGGCCATTGCTGTTTCCAGGGAGGATAGAAGATGGTTTACCCGTGTTGTCAGTGTAAGTCCGTGATACTCTTTTTTTTTTTTTTTTTTTTTTTTTTAATTTTTTTTCAACGTTTTTTATTTATTTTTGGGACAGAGAGAGACAGAGCATGAACGGGGGAGGGGCAGAGAGAGAGGGAGACACAGAATCGGAAACAGGCTCCAGGCTCCGAGCCATCAGCCCAGAGCCTGACGCGGGGCTCGAACTCACAGACCGCGAGATCGTGACCTGGCTGAAGTCGGACGCTTAACCGACTGCACCACCCAGGCGCCCCAAGTCCGTGATACTCTTGAAGGAACAGTTCTTACTGGGTATTAGAAGTTACCTTTAGATCTGAATTTCAGATTTTGTTCTGCTTTACTTCATGTATATGGAAGTAAATATACTTAAATCTATTAAATCTACTAAATATAGGTTTTTTTGTTCCTGTCTTTGTTATTTAGTGTGAATGACCTAAGTCACTATGGTTAATTGGCATGTTTTATTGGGACACCTATTTACCTTAACCAGTTCAAGTTATAAAGATGAGCTTTATTGTTCATTTTGTTTATTGTGGTTATCCACTGTACCTTTTTTTGGTTTTTTATTAAGATGTAATTCCCATGCCGTAAAACACACCCTTTTAAAGTGTACATTTCATTGGTTTTTAGTATATTCACAGTTGTGCAACTTTCACCACTATCTATCTAATTCTAGAACATTTTTATCTTCCCTGAAAGAAATATCTTGCCCATTAGCAGTCACTCCCAGCCCCTGGTGACCATAAATTCACTTTCTGTGTCTTTAAATTGCCTATTTTGGACAGCTTATATAAATGGAATCATACCCTATGTGGTCTTTTGCAACTGGCATGTTTTGCTTAACATAATGTTTTCAAGGTTCTTCCTTGTTGTAGAATGTAGTACCAGTACTTTATTCCTTTTTATGGCTGAATAATGTTTCATTATCCAGATTTGCTACATTTTGTTTGCCCATTCATCACTTGATGGATATGTGGGTTATTTCCACCTTTTAGCTATCATGAATAATGCCACTGTGAACATTTGTATATATTTGTGTGGACATGTGTTTTCACTTCTCTTTGGCTATAAACCTAGAAATGGAATCGATGGGTCATATATGGTAACTCTGTGTTTAATTTTCTAAGGAATTGACAGATGTTTTCTAAGGTGGCCCAGGTGACTGTTTAAAGTTCACAAAACAAAGGACTGGCCTACTCACACTTCTTTATTTAGAAAAAAAAATTTTAATGTTCACTTATTTTTGAGAGAGAGAGACAGAGTGTGAGGGGGGGAGGGTCAGAGAGAGAGGGAGACACAGAATCTGAAGCAGGCTCCAGGCTCTGAGCTGTCAGCACAGAGTCCTCTGCGGGGCTTGAACTCAAGAACCCCGAGATGATGACTTGAGCTGAAGTCGGATGCTTAACCCATTGAGCCACCCAGGCGCCCCTGCCAAAGCACCCCCATGGAGCACTGTCTCTGGAGGGCCTGGGATATTCCCGGAAAAGGGTCAGAGACCCTTATTAAACAATGACAAAAGATTGAGAGCTTTTAGTATGCTATCTAATGTGAATTGCAAAGAGGAGGCTACGCAGCATGTTTGCACACTTATTTTGCTACAAACCACTTTTCAAAGGGCAGCTTACAGGATGTAACACGCTTCCATTCCCTGATGCAAGTCTGTTTTCCAAGTGAGAAACTGAGGTCTAGGGAGGCAGCCAAAGTCTCCATGTTAATTAATTTCATAATTGCTGAGGGAGCACCTCCCACCTGCTAACCTCAGTGTTAGGCACCGGGGAGACAATGACAGTAATATGGGACAGGCGACTCCAGCACTGGGTGAGTAGTAAGTAGAGGACAGTGCATTGAACCTGGGGCACCTGTGGATGTGACAGTAGACCAGTTGGAGAGACAGATTTTGATTCTGTGAGTAATAATTGAAGCCAGGGACTGGATGAGAGCACCCTAGGGATGAGGAGGCAAGGATAGACCATCAGTATTTAAGGGTGCACAAAGAGCAGCCCCAGATGGAGACCAAGGAGGAAAGAGGAGGAAGAATTGGGACAGGCCAAGGGCTGCCTTCTGATAGTGCAGAGAAGTAGCACAGGCCACAGAGGCGGAAGCCTGTGTTCTGAGTCCTGCCTGCCTTGCTCACAGGTTGTGTGACACTGGCTACGTGTCACTCTAATTCGCAAAGGTTTGATTCATAAAAGGGCTGTAATTGTAAACCTACTTTATCAGCTGGTAGTGAAGCCTTGATAAAGTTTGCACAGTTCGAAGGATCATACTTGGCATACACGAAGTGCTCAGTAAACATTAGGTGATAGCATCATTCTTATTATCAAGAAGAGGACTTGGAAACACCTGCCGCATTCAGGATCACGGAGGTTGTGGGTGACCTTGGCAAAAATCCATTTCAGTGGAGTGACAGTTCGAGGAGTGAGTAGGAGGTCGAAGAGTAGAGGCTGTGAATTTAGACATTTCCTTAAGGTTAGTTATGAATGGTTTGGCGGAGGACTGTTGCTGGGGACCAGGAGGACAGGTTTAGGAGAAATCGATAGGAGAGGTTTGAGCACACGTAACTGCGGAGAGCGAGAGGCTGGGGAGCTGGCAACGGTGAAGCTCAGCAAGGCCTGGGGATAATTAGGAAACAAACAGCTTAGGAAGGCGCACGGGATGGGCCCCAGAGCGAAATTGCCTTATGCCAGGACTTGCCTTAGAGCATCCAGATACCAGGGCAACTGAGACTGGCACGTTCCTGAAAATCAGGGTTCAGCGCACCATTGTGGCATTCTGCATAAAGAGAACATATGTCATACGTATCCTGAAAGGGCTCCTGGGAAGACAGGCAAGAGTCAGAGCATCTTGGTAAAGTCTTCTAACACCCTGGGAGTCGCCTTGGAATGCAGATTCACTTTGCAGTCATTATTAACTTAAAAGGAAAAAAAAAAGCCTCCCAAATTTCACTCTGAACTGCAGCCATTGGCGCCTGTCCTGATTTCCCCGTGCACGGATGCATCTGCCAACACTCCCTCCTCCTCTGGTAGCCGTTGATGGGTTGTTCTTCCCGGTGTCCTGTATGAAGCAGGAGGAATTCCTACTCTCCCCCAGTCTTAGAGGGTTGGGGCAGCCCAGGCCTCCCAAAACTTACAGAGAGGGGGACACTCTCTGTTTCCTGACACAGGAGCTAGTTGAGGTTAAGGAGCCTACTCCATGCTTGAATCCGAAGGAGCACGCGGAGCATGTGGATAGCTGGTGCACACCTCCACTGCCTTGTAGGGCCGAGTGTGCAACTCCAAGTCTAGGCTTTGTTTCCACACTGCTTTCTGGACTCCCCAAGGAAGGCCTGCATGGTACCTCCCATAGGCTCTCAGGGACTGTCAGAAGGCCGAGACCTCTCTTTACAGATGGAGAAATATTGTGGAGGGCGGCTAGCACAAGGACGCAGAAGGGCCACATGATTCTGAATTTAGAGCTGGGGTCTTCCGGCCAGAATTTGCCTAGTGTGCCTCCTCCCTCAGGACCTGGAACGGGGCTCTTTGGCGATACATGCTCCTAGTTTATTCCCTTTTCTTTTTGTCTAAAAAACATTTAATGCGGGTTAGAGTATGCTTTTGATTATTTCTCCATTTAACTTGAGGAAGTAACCTCACCGGTTCCTATTTTTGTTCCCATCATTTTGAAGCCAGGGAAGACTTCCTGAGTAGATGGAAGAACACCCAGATTTTGAGGGAGTGCTCCAAGGGCACGAATACTTGCGGCTGAGAGAAAACAGTGGCCCTCCCTCGACTACTGCAGGCAAGAGCCAGTATTGGGAACAGCTGTGTTTAAAAGTCTCCTAATTGTTATTTATTCTGTCTGTGGATCTGCAGTCCAACAAATGTATGAATAGGACCTTTGCTGATCGTATCTCCTTGTTTTGATCAGAACTGCTGTAAATAAGGGGGCTATAGCGTACTGTTTGCTTAAATTCCTAGTGCTTTTACCACAGTTCAGTGTTTTTTCTTTTGATACAGCCTACTTCAGCCTCTGTTCATTTCTAAGAAGTTGAATGTAGAGTAGTTAACCTAGAGTTCTGGAAACCCCCTGAGGGACTACGTCTCAGGTCTGTGAACCCTGTCGCCTCTCTGAAACCTGAGTCCCTGGTTTTCTTATGCCTCATAGAACCCTCCTGAACTTCAGCATGTACTGAATTGTCTCAGTAAGTCTCCTCCTCTTCAGTAGTTCATGTGTCATTGATGGCATTGTTTCCAAGACCCAAGCAAGAAATCTTGGAAGGATCTTTACCTCCTTTTTTGCTCACCTCCAGCCTGCATTTGGTTACTCCCATCTTCTGAGATGTGTATTCTAGTGAAGTCAGCCTGCACTCTTTCCTCTGTGTGACTGCAGGTGGGGGTGTGGGGCCTGTCTCTTTACAGGAATGCTTCTGCTTGGAATTCTCTTCATTTTGGCTAGCTCCTAGCCCCCCACCCACATGTCACATCTTCAGCAGAGCCCTTCCTCCCTGAGCCCCCTTCCCAGGGAGATGTCTTTCCTTTGTCCTCTGGATTGCTATTTCTTCTTTCACTTCAATCTGCATGAAATTATTTGGTAATTTTGTATTTGCGGGTTTGACTCTTTGGCTAGATTATGGGATCTTTGAGGATAGGAATCCAGTTTGTACTTAAATATGTGTTTGGCACATGTCAGCACAAAAACTAGAGGCTACATTTAATTGACTTGAATTTAGAATACGATATATGGGGTCAAAGAGGAACCATTAAATGATGCGTATTATTTCTTGGTTGATTTCTTTTTAGTCTTTTTTTTTTGTCTTCCTTACTCGTTTGCTTCTCTCACTTAGAAAGAAGTACATAGGGGCGCCTGGGTGGCTCAGTCGGTTAAGCGGCCGACTTCGGCTCAGGTCATGATCTCGCGGTCTGTGGGTTTGAGCCCCGTGTCAGGCTCTGTGCTGACGGCTCAGAGCCTGGAGCCTGTTTCAGATTCTGTGTCTCCCTCTTTCTCTGACCCTCCCCTGTTCATGCTCTCTCTCTCTGTCTCAAAAATAAATAAATGTTAAAAAAAATTTAAAAAAAAAAAAAAAGAAAGAAGTACATAAAAGTTCTGTTCTTATAAAAACAATTTAAATATAGTCTTTCTGTATTAGCAGATAGAATAACCTGGTATCTAATAACTAGATAATGGTTACATTATCACTGTTCTGTCCAAACGCAGTTTCATTAACATCTGTTGACATCATAGAGACAAGGCATCCTCTTAGAGGCTGAGGGTCCAGGTTCCAGGCCTAGTGCTGCCATTTATGACCTGAATGACCTCAGCTATGTCTCCAGTGTTTTTTTAGGCTCTGTTTTCTCCTTTATAAGAGGAGACTAATAATACCTACCTGATAACGTTGTTTTAAGGATTAGATGAGATATTGGATATGAAAGAGTCTTGTATAGTGTAAGACATAGAGTAAATTCTGATATAGAATAACTTCTCATGTGATTTTTAAGTTGAATCTGAATTTATATACATTAGTTAATTAGGCCTGGATTTGATAATCTGTCTACTAGTTGGTTTAAGTAGTATCATCTGTAAGCGTGTGTGATATTTCAAGAACTCAGTTTTCCAAATCTTTCTCTATTTCATGTCAGTAATATCCTTTTTTGGTATTAACGCCTTAGGAATATTATTGCAACTGATTGTTCTATAAGACCATTGGACTGAAATTTTTCTTCTCACTTAAAAATTTTTGGAATTCTCATTATTTCTCTCCCATGTTTTGGATAATATTGAATTAATGGTATCATTTTTTTAAAGGTTTTATTTATGTTTTTAGAGAGAGTGTGCAAGCGAGGGAGGGGCAGAGAGAGGGGGACAGAGGATCTGAAGCGGGCTCTGCACTCACAGACTGACAGCAAGACCCTGATGTGGGGCTTGAACCCACAAACCACAAGATCATGACCTGAGCCAAAGTTGGACACTCAACCAGCTGAGCCACCCAGGTGTCCCTTAATGGTATTGTTCAAAAAAAAACTTGGTAATAAGATTTAGCAGTTTTTGGAGGTATTTGTTTTCATCTCGGCATGAAGACAAGAAGAGATGTTTCATGGTTATCACTGTTTGGCATTTCTGCCGAATTTTCTCTCCATCTATTGCCATTCTCCTTTGGGAAGGGGCCTCCACTGCATAGTCATATGCTGGTTTGTATGGGGTGAGCATGATACCTGGTTGGCACCAGGATATGTAGGAGATCTAGAACATAGTCTTCCCTTGCACATGTCTTTAAGGTGTAGGAGAAACGAATTTGAGGTGCGATCTACAACTTACCGGTTGTAGACAGAATCTAAAACCCAGTTCTAGTCAAGGGGAAATCGGCCTGCCCTGTTGTCCTGCCTTGTTGGCTGTGCCAAGTCAAAGGAAAAGGAAGAGCCCATTGGAATGAAGGGGTTTTTTTTCTCCCTCTTTTTTTCTTCCTTTTCTTGTTTTCCTTGTTCTATCCATTTTTTATGGTAATATGAGCTCTAAGGCAGAATTTATAGTTAGTACTATTTGGCTGTACGAATTCATAGTTTTTCTTTTCCTTTAAGGTTGATTTCAGCGCCACTTCCTGGGAAGAAACCATACTAGTTACACACTGCCTCCAAGAAAATGGAACATACCTAAGTATTGTTAGACAGGGGGAGTACTTTATAGTGGCTGCGGCTCAGCACATTCTTGGATGAAGGACTGAGAAAGAGGAGCAGAGTAGACCCAGGGGAGAAGGCCACAGCCCTCCTCTGAGATGTACTTTAATTACCTAGCAGGGACTGCTGCATATGAGAGCCTTGTTCCAGAACACTGGACATTGTAAGGATTTTTTATGTGGGGGAGGGGAAAGGGTATGTTAAAATATCCTATGAAGAGTTTTGTCGAACATTCATACCTAGTTAGTTAAATAGGAATCCACAGTAGGCCGTCATTGAAATACGTAGCACACTAACGAGGCTGAACAGTAGGGTTATACAAGGAGACGTCTCCCTCACCATCTCGGCCCCTGCCCCTCAGTTTCCCTCCCCACAAGTGTGTGGTCCCAGAGACGGTCGATGGATGTGCCTGCTCTTCGTAGACACATAGCAGCATATGACAATAGTGTTCATCACTTTGCTTGTTTTTCACCTCACGCTACTTCCTGGTATTTTCCAAGTCGGTCTGTGAAGACTTTCTCATTCTCATGGCTGCACAGTACTCCACTGTACTGATGTATAATTTATTTGACTGGTTTCCTCTTAAGGGACATTTAGGTTGCTTTTCATCTTTGATTATTACCAAAGGATCCGGAATGAAGGAACTGGTTTCTAAATTCTCTTCCTGGTTTGAGAAAGCTGAACTAATAGGATGTGCTGTATTGATATGATTTTAATAGTTTGTCCTAGAAAAAAGAATAAAAGAAACTATGTAGACTCTGTTTCCAAAACAATAGAAATCACATCTTAAAGCTTAAATGCTTAAAGCAGAACTAATAAGGACCTAAGAACCACAAAAATGGTCTAAAAATGTGCAGCTTCAGTATGTCTATGCAGGCAGCTATGCCCAGGTGTATGTACTATGGAAGAGTTGAGCATGTGTAAGAGATGTTGTTGGTGTCGTGGTCCGTGAATAAAGGAGGGAGCTACTGCGCAGGCAGACCTTTGTGTCCTCTGAAAAGACCAAGCAGTGATAAAGGAGACCTAGATGCCAGCAAACTTCAGTGACCCACACACAGTTCCAATACAGCGCGGCCATTGTTCTATGGGATACGTGCAGGCACTGTGGCAGCACGTGCTCTGGAGCGACATCTAACTCAAGTGTGGCAGAAACAGGAGAGGTTTACCCCGAGGAGGGGCCTGCTAAGCTGAGCCTTGAAAAATGTGTTTGGGGTGTATAAGTTAGCTATGGGGTGGAATAGTGTAGGGACCGTGTTCTCAGGGAGGAAACAGCAGCATGCCCAGAGACCATCTGGTCCATTGGAGGAACTTCAAAGTGTGTCTGAGGTGGAGTGGGGAGAGGAGGCCTGCAAGGCGGTCCCGGGTCAGGATATCCACAGCTCTCTGTGAGAAGTAAGGAGTTGGGACTTAGCAATGGGAGGCCACTGATACTGGGTGTGTGAAGTAACCTGCCTTGTGTTTGTAAGATCTCATGCTGACTGCCAGGCGGAGAAGGAGCTGGGAAGGGACGGGAGCTGGGAAGGGAGCTGTTGCAGTCATCCTAGTGAGGGGCGATTGCTGGACATAGGTGTGGAGGCAGAGACACAGCCCTCTGGTTGTTTAGTTAAAAAAGAATTAAAAACCGTGCATTTAATACACACATCTTTATGAGCTTTCCGTATTACCTTAGAAGTGGAATTGCTGAGTCAAAGGAAATGAGATTTTAAAATCTTTTAGTAATGTAGTCAAATCGCTTCCGTAAAGGCTTTACCAATTTTCAGGTCCACTGGCAATTCGGACACTGCCAGCTCCCCACAGCTTTACCGTCACTGAGTGTTACCGTTGCTGGGAATGGACATCAGTCTAATAAGTGGGAAATACATGTCTTTCCTCTGTTTTAATTTGTTTCCATGAGTACTGGTGAGCTTGAAGTTTTTTCATGTTTACCTATGAATTATATTTCCACAAATTGCGTATTCATGTTTTTATTTTTCTCTTCAACCGTTTATCTTTGCCTTTTTGATTTCTAGGGGCTCCATAAATGTTTAACCTTTTGTCTTTTATATATATTGCCCCTATATGTTCTGATGTTCCTCTAATTTGTTATTCTGCTTACTTTTGTTCAGGTTGTTTTACTGAGCAGAAAGATTGTGTTTAAATGCAATAAAATGTTTTGCTCATGCTTTCTGCCTTTAGTTTAGTACCCAGAAAGTCCTTCCTCAACCCTGGGTTATATAAATATTGGAATTCGTATAAAATATTCACATTTACTTTCATCTTCTACCTTCAAGTACTTAATTGATCAGGATTTTTTTGGTGTGAGATGTGTTGTGGGAATCTACCTTTTTAGTTCCCAATGGTTAAAGAAAAAAGTTAAAATCTTTTTTTCTGAAAGCAAAAATCAGGAACCCTCTCCCAAGTCTAGCAAAGAATTCTTAGGCAGTTTGTGTGGGGAGGCAGTCTCAGAGACTGGATTTAGAAAAATTGGTATTTCTGAGGATTTTGATACTATTTTACATGGTCTAAAGAATCCAATACATGGGAAAGTTCAGCTCATAACATATTGCCCACAGTTAATACGGGGTTGCAATCTGCATTTCACCAACTCAGAGTTATCCTTTCTCTTTGACACATTAATTAACGTTGGAATGACTTTTCAGATGGATGGTGGCTATAATCTTTGTGTATTCATAGGTTCCTTTCTACACAGGACATCCAAGATGACCCATTCTCTTGACTAAGGCAGAGGAAATAAGATCAACACCAAAGATTGTAGAGTCTTGACCCTCAGTGCTGAAGCAAAGCCTCAAAATGACTCAAGAAATCTTAGACAATAAAATGCCGCAGTCCCTGACATTCATCATTTTGGCAGCAAGATAAACATTTTCTAAACTTTTAGAAACAAATATATATGTGTACACACACACACACACACACACACACACACACACACACACACACACACACATTAACACTCTGGAGCTTGATTTATTTTTCCTGAGAAAAAGCACTGCCATGTTGTGCCTGTTTAGGAGAGAATGAGAGAGGAGTCTGGTGACGGGACAGTTTGTACATGCCCTCTGGGGCTGTGCTGTTCCTTTTAGTATATGCCCTTGGCTCTCCAGTGAAGCCTTGCTTCCCAGGAAGTGCTGTTTGCAAGAGTCTGAGGTGTGGTTTGGTGGCTTTCAGGCCACCCAGATGCCATGTGTATCTGTTTGATAAATTATGTGGTTTGTCTGTTCTGTGTTTTGCCATCTTGTTTAAGAAAAAAAAGGAAAAAAGCAAGCAAGCAATGTTATGTTAAATGTTTATCATTTTACATGAATTTATGGAGAATCTAAGTGTAATTGCACTCCTGAAACAACTAAAGGAATTTTCTTGAGGTGATTTGGTCTTTTTTTGAGGATATAAATATCAACTATGAAACCGTACATTAAGATTTTCTAAATACTTTTTTTTTTCAACGCACTAAGCAATAGTTTTTCAAAAAGAAAGGCTATAATTGGCTACTCTTTGCATATCCGAGATCAATAAGAGAAGGTGTATTGGAAAGTCATCCTTTTTTAAATTATGGCACAGGTTTTCTGCTATTATCCAAGTAGAAGTATTAACCCTTAAATCTTATCTTTATAGTTCAGGCTTTCCAGCGTCAGCTGGATTTGGGGTTGGATAGGTCTTTATTGCGGGGGCTGGTGTTTGTACAATAGGATGTTTAGCAGCATTCCTGGCTTCCACTCCCTAGAAGATAGTAGTATTCCCCCCACGACCAGGGCAATTAAAAAATGTCCTTGCAAACCTTGTAAAATATCCCCTTGGGGGCATATAATCCCTGTTTGAGAACCACTGTTGTCATCAATGCAGAGAAGGTGAAGTTGGTCAGATCAGGAATTAGTTCTCTTCAGGGCAGTAATAGGCCACTGGAAGAATCCCTTTACCTGGACTTCAGTGGAAAAACAATGAAATCTCATAGCACTGAAAGACACTGATTAAACTAACAAGTTTCAATATAACAATATTGAAAATGAAATCAGTGAACTGAGACCTGAGGATAGACTTGAAAATCTGGGAGGTTATTTTCTAGAGAGACTGATCTGATGTGGGCTTCAGTTGATTCCAGGCAAAGGATAGGAATCATATGGCACTTCTATGGTAAATCAGTTATGGTCGTTAAATTTAGTTGTTTGCTGCGCTAATGGCATAAATCAAAGAACAGGATGCTTCTTTCCGAAAATATCCTCCTGCCCTTCTAAACTGTGCTGGCTATGCAAGATTTGCTGGCCTTCTGTGGATGGTTGACCTATTCAGATGAAACACCCACCTGCTGTGAAAAATCTGGAAAATCAACCAAAGCCTGTAACAAAACCCTTACTTGGTTGTGTGTTTTAATGACTACACGTTATACACTTGACTAGAAATTAGTGGTGTGTGTTTTCCTCTCCTATGGTTCAATTTCCACTGTTGCCGATTTTTAAAGATGCTTCCTTTTTATTAACACTGGTAGTACAGGTCAAACAAAAGATAAAAGAGCAGACTCAGTCTCTAGCAGAGAATCTTAATTTTAGGATATATATACATACATATAATACATATATAATATGTATATATTATACCTATGTATTTATACATACAATATGTATATATAGGATATGAATTATTATATATGTATAATGTATGTATATATGTATTATATATGTGTATATATCATATGTGTATAATTTATGTAAATGTATAATATATATATAATATATTACCATTTTATGTTGGATTTTTTATAGTGTAATAGAAATTACTTTATGAAAAATAGGTCTGAAAGGTGGCAATTGATGTGTAATTTGATGTTCCATATTAAAATTTAGTTGTCTTACATAATTTTGAGTACTGCTTTCAACCTTAACTGCCTATCTAATGCAGTGTGTTAATTCATTGTTAAATATATTTTTATTAACTACTTAGCTGGAGTGAATTATAAATCCCCTGCCAAAAACATTGCTTTGCTTATATTGGACAAGCGATTAGTCATGTTTGGATCTGTTTTTAAAAAACATTTTGATGATTTTAAAAAGCTTTCAGATAATTACATTAGGGATGAACTGTTTCTACACTGTATAAATTGCCCTTTAATGCATTTTTAAAGGACTGTAAATAATAATTAGAACTTATAATTATAGTCAACTTTCAGTGATCATTGCTAATAAAAGAAAGAAGAGGTATTGTAGAAAACAAAAAAGCACTTGGAAAGAAATGCAAGACACCTAGCTGTCCTTAGTGTCTCTCTGTCCAGCCTGCACTGTTAATATACAGTAGGAGTTGACCGGCCAGTGGGGGGGGGGGGGGGGGAGCCACAGACTCGGAGAAAACTATCCACTTGTGGAAGACGGTGTATTAATGTTTTGTTTTGTTTTTTTTCTAGCAGATTTTCATTAGCTCTTGTCTGAATGCATTTCCATATGCAATCAAGAAATAGGAACCCATTTTTTATTGCCTACAATAAGTACAAAGATAGCATTTAGAAACATTTTGATGAAACTGATGTCAGACTCTATCCTAACTGGATGTCTTGTGGAAACACCTAGAACAAAAAATGTCCCCAGGGCCTCTCTTCCCTTTGCCTCTTCTTTTGTTAATGCCCCTCCCAGGCATGAGTTCTTTATATCAAGGATTTACATTCTGCTTACCCCTTCCATATTTGTGACTGAAAAAAGAGACAGCTGACACTGTCTAAAAATTAGAGCAGAAGAATTCAGCAATATGAGAAAAATTTATGCAAGTGTTTGAGGGAGGATATTAGTCCCATCTCTAACTTTTATTCAACTTAAAAGCAGATTTAATAGCTATCCATAGTTTGTTTGAATTATCTGACCTTGTCGCTGTCTAAATATAGACATTTCGAGGAACACTGCGGACCCATGATTTATGTTTTGGCTTCCTTCAAATCAACTAAGGCACATATGTGCTTGTGCAAATGTTGGAAATCTAATTCTCACTGTAGATAGCACCAAGGGTGAACGGGTGATCCCACACTCTTTCTCATCATGTTTTCTTTCAGGGCCATAGCTGAATAGCTATTGCAATTTGGATAGATCCAAACTACTAGTGTTTAGTCTTCTAGAGCTTCTAGGTCCATTGATTTAGAAACAAATATAGTTTATTTATTTAGTCTGTGGATTTTTCTTTTTAAATCCTTATTTTAGAAGAGTCTGTTGGTTACATTTATTGGGATGTGGCAATAATGAGGCTGAAGTCATGGGACTGATCTCTGCATCCAGCTCTTAGCTTTGTCCGATTCCGTTATTGTATATTGTGGTGCCTCTCATGAGGTGGTCTTTGGGGGCTGGGGCCAAAGAGAGCATCCTTCCACTCCACAGATTCTTGTGACTATCTGTTGTGCTGGGCGAACAAGGTGACCATAAACACATAAGTAAAGGAGAAAAAACGATCAGGTAAGGGCATGCTGATTATTAAAATTAGGTGAGGCAATCCAACGATAGTTTTTTCTGGAATAAAGTTGATAAAGATGGATTAGTCCTCAGTGGAACAAAAATGATTGATGGATTTGTTAACAGTCCAGGGTCTTGTTGTATTTGCACTGCACAGAATACTGGGGACAGCTTTCATTGGGGTGATACTTTTGTTATTTGCACTCCATCTGTTTCTCTGCAAAGTGACATATTTTAGAAAACCTCAGAAAAATGTTTGCTTCCAGACACTATAGAAGGAGAAGAAACTGAGAGACTGTCCCCATGCTGCACGACAGTGGGGGAGCAGAGAGAGTACCTGAACATGTGGGTGGCCTGTGGTACCTGGGCCTTCAGGTGTAAAGAAATAATAATAATTCATACTGTAAAAACAAAATTCTGTAATTGAGACAGTGGCATTCAAAGCCTTGTTCAAAATCAGAGGGGTTTGAGGGAAACCATAGAGAATAAGAAAAAAGACTTGTTAAATGATAGGAAGAGAGGGAGCATGTGGATTCCATTCAAGTGCAAAGCATCCAGGCAGCTGCACCCTTCTTCCCTGCCTTCCCTGCAGCCTCTGGGGTGAGCTGTCCCTCTGGTGGGCCAGCACTCCCTGTCCCTCCGGCCCTTCGCCTCACCTACGGATGCTTTTTCTGCATTGGCTTTCCTCCCTCATGCCCCAAACCCTCCTCCTTTAGGGACAGCATCGTCTGTTCAGTTTTCCTCCTCGTCAGTTTTGTTGTGGGAGAGTCCAGCTCTCTCTCTTAGTGTCTGTCTCCCTGTGTCCCCCACAGCTGTGTATAGCCTGGGGTTTGCTTTTATAAGGGCCACAAACAAGTTCCATATTGTAAAATTTAGTCCTTTTAAAACAAGCCATAGTATGAGGTCAACGGGGGTTTGAATCTTGGCTCTGCTACAGATGAATCAAGTGACACTAGATAAGTCGCTTGCCCTCTCTGAGCCTTACATCATAAAATGGGATGCTGACCACTTCTGTTACACAGACTGAGCGTGACAAGGTAGAAACGTGCGTA
Organism: Puma concolor; assembly: GCF_028749965.1. Taxonomy (NCBI): domain Eukaryota; kingdom Metazoa; phylum Chordata; class Mammalia; order Carnivora; family Felidae; genus Puma; species Puma concolor. The sequence continues at coordinate 24,895,354 of NC_141675.1, read as the reverse complement.
ATAAGCGTCTACTAAAGTGTGCGGTGCGTGGTTCCTCAGCCCATGGGAAAGGCCCCATGAGGGGCAGTGCTGCTCCTACGTCTGCACAGAGCCGGTGCCCTTCCCGCCGCCCCTGACTTTGTGGGCCCGCGGTCCTCCTGCCACTCCCAGCCCTGGGCCTCCATGCTGTTCTCTGCAGGTTCGCTTCTGACGCCGCCTGCGGCTTGCGGGCCGCACTGTTGCGAGGAGGCTGCGAGGGGTTGGCCCTCCGCCTGCTCCTCTTCTCCCCATGTGGCTCCTGCGGGTGCTTATGGTTCTCAGGCTCATCTCTGTTGCCTGCCGATATTTTCACTGGGATGCCCGATATCCCCTTCCCTCAGTCTGTGAAAAACCCCATCACCTCTCAGTTCCACTGTCACATTTCCCTCTTACCTGTTCTTGTTCCTTCTGTATTTGCTTTCCCTAAATGTAATTGTCACATAGAGTGATTTCTAGAAGACAAATCCATCATTCCCTGTTGAAAACCCTTCAGCCAAGGCTTTGGCCCAGCAGCGTGAGCTTTAACACCTCACATGACACTCAAGACCCCTTTCCCCCGGCGCCTGCCTGCTTGGCAACTGGATCGCGTCCCTCCCCGTGTTGCGGTAATGCCCTGATAATATCCACCGCCGGCAGGGCTGCTAACACGCTGCACATGCTTCTCAAGCTTCGTGACGTTTGCTCGGCCTGCGCTGCCTTTCCTCCTTTCTTCTCATGGCTCACTTTTGCTTACCCTCAGCACAGACTTTGTCTGCACAAGGCCCTGCGAATCCTGGGCGGAGCACGCCCCCTCCCCACCCCGTGTCCCCCACGGCACCCCGCCTGCTGCGCAGGCTGTCGTTGTGACCCATTTTCAAATGAGTAAATAAAACGACAGAGTGGACTGGAAGAGGAGATGCTATTCTACATGCTCGTGTGTGAATGTACACAGGGTCGCTGTGTAAACTGTAGGTTTTCTTCAGGGGCACAACAGAAAAGTTTGAAAAGCTCAGATCTGCCAGGCTCTGCCGAAATTACGTTTGTGCCTCCCCATGGATTGTAAACCCCTCGAGAGCAAGGACTGCTCTTATCCTCTTAGCCCTAATGTTTAGCCAAGTATGTAGTCAAATAAAAAGTTTGTTATGTGGAATCTGCTAATCCTCAAAGAAGCAAAAAGGAGGGGAGATAAGGGAGTACATGGGTTCCTGGGATGAAGTGCATGATTGTGTGTGAAGTTGGGTGTGAAATACATGATTGTTCTGACACTAAGGGCGTCACTAGCTCTGGGCCCCCACACTGAGGCTCTGTGTCCTGTGGACCAGTCGAAGCCTGTGTGGGACACGTCGAGTGAGGATCTGCTGAAGAGAGAACCTGTTCTCTCGTCCCACTGTGTATGAGAGATTCTGTGATTGTTAGGGGCGGGGGGGGGGGGGGGAGCAGCTCTCTGTTACTTTAGGGACGCTGAGCTCCACCCCGTCAGACTCTGAAATGGCTTTGCTGCAGCCAGGGCAGTCGGGTGAGCGGTTCCATGTAGACTGTCCTGTGCATTTTCCTCTGGCAAGCCAGAAAACACCCCCCGAGGCAGAGGAGTGCCTCCTCCCCTCCCAGGGGCCCACTGAGGCCATCCTCAGAAGCAGCCACGGGGCTGGAGCCTCGGGGGGCTCGCGCATGGCATCCCCACACTTCCCTCCTCGTCTTCCCTCGCTGCCCTGCTCTTAGCCCTGCCAGGGACCGGCCCTGACTCTGTAACACACGCCACTCTTCCCTTCTGGGTTGTTCTGTCCTCTTTCTGGGCTCCTTGTCTTTCCAGCTCAGCATGTGTCTTCAGTACCCTTACTGTTTCCTCTCGTTTGTTCCACTGTCTTCTCACTCCGCCTTCCTCCTCCTCTTCCATCCCTCCCTCCACTGCCTCAAAAGCAAAGAATAAAAGAAACAGCTGGATGTCCGAGGACTTCCACTTCTTTGGCACCCTCACTTAACAGAGCGAAAGGAATCTGTTGTGGTGTTACCGATCACATACTAAAAAATGGTCCTCCAGGGGGCCACACCTTGCTTACCTCCGTCTTTGTGGCGTAGCATGAGACCATGCCCCGAGTAGGGAACGCTGGCCTGGCTCAGTCTGCTGTCCAGCCAGATTGTGTTACTAAGTAGTAAGTATGGTGCCTCTTGGCTGGCTTGCCCCTCGCATCTCCCCCCTCTCTCTTCCATGCCCTGATCTGTCTCCTTTCAGATGATGTTATCAGTGCTTCATTTTATAATCCTGACATAAACGGCTTTGACACAAATGACAATCTTGACAGATTTGATATTATTAAAAATACCAGCTGAGGAATACGCTTGCACTTCTTGAGGTCAGACACTTCATTTGTGAGAAGTTGATTCTCTGAGTCTAAGTGGGTGGGTCACGGGGAGTGCAGCTCTTCTCTGTACCGGCTCTGAAATGCTTCCACTGGCAGGTCGCCTCCTGAGGGTTGCTTGGGGTACAGTCCGAGCTACCTGAGAGAAAGAAGTAACTGCTGGAAGGCTTGACTGCCAGCCTATCCTGAGAGCCCTCAAGCTTGGCAGGAGTTTGGGCAGCAAAGGATCAAGGACCTAGCTTTAAAAAAAAAAAATCTTCCTATGTTGGCATTATTGTTTTTCTAATTTTGCACACAGTGCATATTTTCCACAGAAAAAAATCAGACATAGTAGAAAGTTTTTAAAAAGAAAATGAAAAATTACACACTTTCTTACTGTCTCCTTGTTAGTGTATATCTGTGTAGGCTTTTGCATATACATATAACATATATAATACTTTTAAAAGGTTATTCCAAAATGTCATTATATTACCAGCTTTTTCAAAAACTTAATATATCAGCACAGATTATCTATCCATGTAATAAGTATAGTTTTACAACGTTATTTTAATACTTGCAATGTGTTTTATTATTGGGTAATTCTATAATTTTTGAACCAACTGCATTTAGGTTGTTTCCATTTTTTTTAGTATTACAAAATAAAGGATATTCTAATTAAAGTCTATTCTAGTGGCGCCTGGGTGGGTGGCTTAGTTGGTTAAGCGGCTGACTTTAGCCCAGGTCATGATCTTGTGGTTCGTGGGTTCGAGTCCTGTGTCGGGCTCTGTGCTGACAGCTCGGAGCCTAGAGCCTGCTCCAGATTCTGTGTCTCCCTCTCTCTCTGCCCCTCCCGCACTTGTGCTCTGTTTCTCTCTGTCTCTCAAAAAATGAATAAAAACGTGAAGAAAAAAAAGTCTATTCTAGGACACTTGAATTGACCAAATGATCTGATGACCTTTTGAATCCATGCCTACTCCTGTAAAAGCAAAGAGTTGAGCTTGATGATTTCTTGTGGATTGCATTTCAGGTTAGTTTTAGTTATGTTTATGGTTTCGTGCCTTCAGCTCACAGCTTTCAGTGGCAGAGGCAGTGTCGGATAGTGGTTCAGGGCATGACTGCTGCAGTCAGAGTGCTTAACTCCAAATCCCCTTTACTCCACTTACTGCGTGTGTGACTTTGGGCAAGTTGTGTAACCTCATTAAGCCTCAGCTTCCTGATTTGTAAATGGAGATGATAATCCCAACATTCTAGTATTGTTGTAAGGATTAAAAGAATGCACATAGAGTGCTCAGAGTGGTGCCTTACATGTAAAAAGCCTTGATACATGTTCACGGATCTTTTTGTTATTGTGATTTCTACTCCTAATCTTCTTCTCCTTGTATCAGATGCCTACCCATTGTTCAACGGTGAGCTCAGATGGCTCCCTACCTTTCTACTTGTATGGACCAAAAACCCTGGAGTTGTCCTTGATACCTGTTACGGGATGGATTGTGTCTCCTCAGAAGTCATACGTTGAGGTCTTAACCCCCTCAGTACCTCATATGGTGACTGTATTTGGAGATAGTGTTTTTAAAGAGATGATAAAGTTAAGTGAGGCCATTGGGATGGGCCCTAATCCAACAGGACTGGTTTCCTTTTTTTTTTTTTAACATTTTTTTAAAGTTTATTTTTATTTATTTTGAAAGAGAGATAGAGAACAAGTAGGGGAGGGGCAGAGAGAAAGGGAGACGGAATCCTAAGCAGGCTCCACACTCAGTGGAGAGCCCGATGTGGGGCTTGAACTCATAAAGCATGAGACCATGACCTAAACCAAAATCAAGAGTCAGTGCTCAACTGACTGAGCCACCCAGGTGCCCCATGATTGGTGTCCTTCTAAAAAGAGGACAGAGAGATATGTACCTCTGCAGAGAACAAGACCGTGTGAAGACAAAGGGAGAAGATGACCACGTACGAGTCAAGGAGAGAAGCCTGAGAACAAAGAGCCCTGTCAACACTGCCATCCTCAGCCTTCCAGCTCCCAGAACTGTGAGAAGGGGAATTTCTGTTGTTTAAGCCGCCCAGTCAGCAGAATTTTTGATATTTATTATATTTGTAAGCTAGTACCACACATCTTTTCCTCATGTACCTTGCATGTAATCTGTTAGGAAAGTCTATCAGCTCCCCCTTCAGAATATATCCAGCATCTGATTATTTCTTACCACCTTCCATTGCTGTCACTTTGGTCCAAGCCAACGTCATCTTTAGGCTGGATTATTACGGTGCACAGATGGTGTGGTGTAAGTCTCATCATGCTACTCTTTTTTCCTAAAACCCAGCTCATGTAGAATCAAGGCTTAAATCCATACTGTGGACCATGAGTCATTATGTGATCTGGCCACTTGTCACCTTTAGCCTTTTCTCCAACTGTCTCCCTGTCTCCATCTGCTCAGCCACCCCTGCCTCCTTGCTGTTCCTGTACCAGGCACATTGCTGTGCTCATCCATTCCTTCTTCCTGGAACACTGTTCCTGCAGATACCTCTGGTGCTCAGTCTCACCTCCTTCAGGTCTTTACTCAGATATCTTCTCAGCGAGATCTCCCTCGCGGTCTCTGTTTCTGTCTCTTACTGTCTTTTTCTCAGTCTCTTGTCCCTGTCTCTTACACAGGACACTCATCTGCCCTTTTATTGCTTTATTTATTTTTCTTCATAATACTTATCATCATCTTACATGCCATGAACTATATTGCTCATATTTTTTAAAAATTTTTTTTAATGTTTATTTTTATTTTTGACAGAGAGAGAGAGAGAGAGAGAGAGAGAGAGAGAGAGCATGAGTGGGGGAGGGGCAGACACACACACACACACACACACACACACACACACACACACACACAGAATCCGAAGCAGGCTCCAGGCTCTGAGTTGTCAGCACAGAGCCCATCGCGGGGCTGGAACTCACAGACTGTGAGATCATGACCTCAGCTGAAGTCGGACGCTCAACCGACTGAGCCACCCTAGGCGCCCCATATTGCTTGTATTTTTAAGTATTGTGTTCTTGTTGTTGTTTTATTATACCACGAGGGCTAAAGTTTTTGTTTGTTTTATTCACTATATATCCTCAGTACGTAGAACATTTGTCTGGCACATATTAGGTACTCCATAAATATGTTTTGAATGAATGAGTGTTCTTTTTGGTTCTTTTCCAGACTCCTATTTTTCCTCTGTGCTCCTACAGCACTGTGTTTCTTGTGGTTCATAATATATTCTGGACTTACTATAGTTTGTGTGCTGTCTCTCCCCCTATAGACTGTAAACTCCTCAAGCAGAAAAAGTTCTTCAGTTTTGGATTAGGGTATCCAGCGGTACTCTGTATATACTAGGTGCTCAGTACACAGTGAGTGAATATGTGTGGCTACTGATGGCAGCAACATCCACATAACCCACTCCCCATTCTTTCCCCGCTTGTCCCAGAGCAAACTGGCAGACCTGAGCTCAGGACTCTATGAGGACCTTGGCTGATAACTGACCCGTCGCTATTTACCCAGCACTGCCCATTGTCCCCCGAAGGCTGATGATACGCACCTTCTCTACCTTTCCCTCCTTTCTCCTTCTCTCATCTCTGAAAAGTTTCATTCATTCCTTTCCTTTCTTCCACCCTCGCTTCACATCCCTTGCTGGCCAAAGATGACTGTCGCTGATTAATGAGAAGACTGACTGACTAAGAGCAGAGCTGGTCTATGGACGTTAATTGCAGGAGGAACAGTATGAACTGTGTAGAAGCAGCAGCCTTCTAGTCTAGGCCAAGGTCCTCTTAGGCCGAAGCTGCCTTTGTGGAAATCAATTTAAACTGAAGATTGAAAGTTGGCAGAGTCTGGGTAGAAGAGCAGAAAGGGAAAGGTGGTTGAAGCAGAGAGCCCACCTCCTGCCCACCAGCTTTCCCAGCTCCTCAATGTGCCCAGAGGACCCTTCGGAATTTCAGCAGAGAATGGTGTCTAGTCTTTATACAATTAATGTACTTTTCTGCATGTACTAGATTGAAGACGAGCATCAGAATAAAAGTTTAAAAGTTATTTTTTATTGGAGCACCTGGGTGGCTCAGTCGGTTGAGTGTCCAACTCTTGGTTTTGGCCCAGGTCATGATCTCAGGGTCATGAGATGGAGCCCCACATTGGGCTCTGTGCTGAGTATGGAGCCTGTTTGGGATTCTCTCTCCCTCTCTCTCTGCTCCTTCCCCTCTTGCGCATGTGTGCTCACTCTCAAAGAAAGTAAATAAAAAAGTTATTTCTTATTGAACTTAAATTATTTTGTTTGATATAATTACTGGTATTCCAACAATAATCCATTTTTAGATGTTGTCCATGTTCACCGTTTCAGCTACATTATGGATTAAATAGGCTTTCCTGGGTTGCTCCGAGATTATAAGCACTATTTACATTGTAGTTTTTGTGGGAGAATGAATTTGGAGTTGCAAACAAGTGACTTACGTAGAAATGTTTGGAATACAACTTAATGGTGGACTGATTTATTATAACTGATTTTATTTTTGGTTTTGCTTTAGATTTGGTTTCACATTTTGTTTTTCTAGTCTATAAGTGGAATCCATTGTGGCTTTTCCTCTTTGATTCTGTACTTCATGCTACTAGTCAAAAAGTGAAAACAAGTTATAAGTCCTATATCATAAATAATTTTATTTTAAGTTTCTTATTATCTTATAATATTTAAAAATGATTAGGGGTGCCTGGGTGGCTCAGTCAGTTAAGCGTCCGACTCTTGGTTTCAGCTCAGGTCATGAACTCACGGTTTGTGAGCTCAAACCCCACATCAGGCTTGGTGCTGACAGCACAGAGCCTGCTTGGAATTCTCTCTCTTCCTCTCTCTCTCTGCCCCTCTCCTTCTTGCTCTCTCTCTCTTAAAATAAATAAGTAAGCTTAATAAAAAATGTAAAAATGATTAGTAGTAGTTCTCTTTCTTCTGCCTTTTAATCACAATAATCAGGTAGAGCCTTTCTTTTATGTTCGTTTTCCCACTTAAGAAGAATAAGTGGATAAATATGAGATTAAAGGAATATAACGTTATTCTTATGAATCCTTATTATTTTATGTGAGAGCTCACACAAAATTGCTGAAAGAGCAGTAAATAAAAATTTTCTTAAACTCTCACCTTTGTGGGATTGGACTGCCTGCAACGTGAACTCCTCAGGAGAATGGATGGCACCTTTTGTCCATGGAGCCACACTCAGTAAATGGGGCTGAAGGAATAGCAATTTATATTGAGACAGTCAGAAAGCAAGGGCCGTTGGGGTGCCTGGGTGCTCAGTCGGCTCAAGTCATGATCTCATGGTTGGTGAGTTTGAGCTCCACATTGGGCTCGATGCTGTCAGCACAGAGCCCACTTCAGATCCTCTGACCCTCTCTCTGTCCTCTGCCCCATTTGCGCTATCCTAAAAAATAAATTTACAAAAACAAACAAACAAAAAAAAACAAAAAAACAAGGGCCATCTGCAAGGACTTTGGATGGACGCATCTTACCTGTCTTGTACTTTGGCATTTTTGAAGGACAATTCATTACATCCATAGGAAAGAAGTGGTTTATTTTTTATTTATTATTTTAAAATATTTTTTTAATGTTTGTTTATTTTTGAGAGAGAGAGAGAGAGAGAGAACCCATGCGTGAGTGATCGAGGGAGGGGCAGAGAGGGAAGGAGACACAGAATCTGAAGCAGGCTCTAGGCTCTGAGCTGTCACCACAGAGCCCAGCACAGGGCTCAAACTTGTGAACTGTGAGCCCATGACCTGAGCTGAAGTTGGTTGCCCAACTGACTGAGTCACCCAGGCACCCTGGAAGAAAGTGGTTGAAAACAGAATATCCCAGGGCACCAGCCTGGCTCAGTCTGTAAAACATGCAAGTCTTCATCTCAGGGTGGTGAGTTTGAGCCCCATGCTGGGCATGGAGCTCACTTATAAATAAATAAATAAATAAATAAATAAATAAATAAATAATCAACCAAAATATTCCTCTTTTCAATAATTTTGTCTCCAGTTTTTTATTATTCCAAATAATTACAAAAATTCACTCCTGAGTCAGGGTGCAAAGTATCTTTGCCACCAAAGTGTTCAATTACCTCACTTATTGGCAAGATTGAACCATCCTACCTGCCCCCACCACTTTTCAGAAAGCCTTTTATTTCTTTCTTTTTATAAAATTCTAATCAATAAAATAATTGCTGGTCAATGGTATTTCTCCAGTTACAAAAATTCATTTCTTAAAATTTAGCATTTAAAATAAAGTTAATTTACATGTTAATTATGGTTAGTATGATATCAATACTTGTTTCCTGTTCATTATTTTTATAAAATGGCTCATTTGATTCATTAAGGATTACTTGTTAGGATGAATAAAGAAAACCATGTATTTTAATTGTCCCACTTTCCAAATCTTCCAGCACACATTTACGTGGAATTGTCAGCTTTAAAAAAAAAACAAAAAACTTATACACGAATGTTCATAGCAGCATTACTCATACTACCCAAAAAGTAGAAACAACCCAGTTATCCACTAACTGATGAATGGATAAATAAAATTTACATCCCTACCATGGAGTATTGTTTGGCAATAAATAGAAATGAAATTCTGACACATACTGAAGCATGGATGAACCTTGAAAACATTGTGCTAAGTGAAAGAATCCAGTCACAAAAGGCCACATATTTATAATTCCATTTATATGAAATATCCAGAGGGACAAATCTATGGTAACAGAAAGTAGACGAGTGGTTGCCTAGGGCTGTGGTGCGGGATTAGAAGGCAAGGGGAATGACTGTTAAGGGGTATAGGATTTCTTTTTAGGGAGCTGAAAATGTTCTAAAATTGATTGTGGTAATGGTTGCACACCTCTCTGAATATCCTAAAAGTTACTGAATCTGACACTTCACGTAGGTGAATTGTATGGTATGTGAATTATATCTCAATAAAGCCTTCAATAAAAAGAAAAGATGTTGTTACTAATCCATTCACTGATTTAATATAATCGGGAAAGGAAGTCATTGTGCTCCAGAAAGGTGTCAAGAAAATATTTGGACTTCCTTTCTTTCTCTTTGAGATGGAAGACAGTTTCTTTTTGGCACAGGAGATTTGAAATGTTTTAGTGCTGGCCAGCTGAAGTATATTAGTATAAAATCCGTCTTTTTTTTTTTAATTTTTTAATGTTTATTTCTTTCTGAGAGAGAGACAGAGCATGAGCGGGGGGAGGAGCAGAGAGAGAGGGAGAGACAGAATCTGAAGCAGGTTCCAGGCTCTGAGCTGTCAGCACAGAGCCGGATGCGGGGCTCGAACTTGTGAACTGCAAGATCATGACCTGAGCCGAAGTCGGACGCCCGACCGACTGAGCCACCCAGACGCCCCTTAAAATCCATCTTCAAATAGGCAATGTTTATCCTACCACATTCTAGAAGTTGTTTTTAATTATTAAATAATTTATGAATATATGTCATTTAAAAAAAGTACACATGTCACAGATTCAGCTAAAATCCCCCTTGACCACCACACAATCTCATTTTTTTCCAGAGAGGAAACTACTGTTATTAATTTGGTAGGTGTTGTCCTTGGGCTTCTAGGTCTTTTTCTCTGTGTTTCATATATACAAATATATTCTTATAGAAATACAGTTTGGATATGTGGTTTCTTTTTTTAAAAATCCAACAACATAATAGTAGCATACTGTGTTTCTTTTTCTGCAATTCAGTTTTTTTTCCCTTTAAATATATGTCTTGGAGAGCCTTTTATGCCTATATGTATAGAGTTCTACACCTTTCTTTTTAACTGTTGCAGAACAGTTATATGCGTGTATGATAAATAACACAAATATATCATCATTTACTTAACCAGTCCCCTATTGATGGTCATTTAAGTTTTTTTTCCGTAATTTTTACTGTTAGGAACAATTCAGCAGTAAAATCCCTCTCTGTGACTCCTTGTGAACACACATGTGGGAAGCTTTTCTCTAAGGTAGTAAGCAAGAGACAGAATTGCTAGGTAGAAGGTATGCCTCTTTTCTATTTGGAAACTGCCAAGTTGTTCATGGAAGGTGCCAGTATGCTCTCCTACCAGCAGTTTCCATGCCCAGTTGCCCACATTTGACACCATCAGACTTTATCTGTGGTTGAAAAAAATACCTCTTTGTTTAAATTTGCATTTACATGAGTATTCTTGAGGTTGAACAGATTTTCATGTTTAATGTCACTTTAATTTACTCTTTTGCAAACTACTCTTGTATATCCTTTATCCACTTAAAAAATATTGGATTGTTTATCTTTTCTTTATTGATTGATAGGCATTCTTCATATATTTGGGTATTAATTTTCTGTCTCATATTTGTTATAAATGCTTTCTTCTGTGGCTTGTCTTTAAACTTTATTGGTATCTTTTGTCAGGCAGAAGTTTTAAATTCAGATGTAGTAAGACATAACCTTCCTTGGGCTCAGGAGCCTCTCCATCTCCTCCCCACCTTGTTTAATTCTCTGCTGTTGCCACCTTAAAAGTCTTGCTTTATGTTTTGCACTTGGCCCCACAAATTATGTAGTTGGTCCTGCTTATATGTTACTTTAGGTTTTAGGTCTTTAATTATTCTGGGATATTTTTGTGTGTGTTTGTGACTTGTGTGAAGAAGAGATTTTCTTGCTTTTAATTTTGTGTGTTTTGCAAACAGACTGCTAATTATTTCAACACCACTTGTTGAGCAGTTAATCCTCTTCCTATGATTTGGAATGCTGATTTTATATTTTGAATTCCCTTGCATTCATTGGGCTGTCTCTGGTGTCTGTGTTCTGTTCTGTGAACCTGTTCAGGCACTAGCATCATGCTGTTTTAAGTGCTGTATCTTTACAATGTTTTTTTTGATAACTGGTAGGACAAGACCTTTGTTCTTTTTTTTTTTTAATGTTTATTTTTGAGAGAGAGTGTGTGTGCATGTGTACATGCACACACAGAGAGGGAGGAGGGGGAGAGGGAGAGAGAGAATCCCCAGCAAGCTCTGTGCTCTCAGTGCAGAGCCTGACGTGGGGCTTGATGTCACGAACTGTGAGATCATGACCTGAGCTGAAATCAAGAGTCAGACCCTTAACCCACTGAGCCACCCAGGCGCCCCTATTCTTTTCAAGATTGCCTCAGCTCTATTGTATGTTTATTCATTTGTTTTAATTTTTTTGTATCAGCATGTCAGATTTCTTGCAAATTCCAATTTGGTATTTTCTTAGAAATTACATTAAATTTACAAATTAATTTTTGGAAAAATTAGATATTTTTAATATTGAGAATTCCCATCTAGGGACAAGCTATATCTCTTCTTTAATTACTTTATGTTTTCCAGCAAAGTTTTACATATTTTTTCTTAACAGTCTTGTATGTCCGGCATTTTCAAATTGTTATTTTGAATGGGATTTATTTCTAAGCTTTTCTAATTGACTGCTAATATGTATAAAAGCTAATAATTTTTCTGTCTTTGATCTTGTATTTCATCTCCTTGCTGACATCCTTATATATCTAATAGTTTGGTCTCTTGGCTCTTCATGCAGACAGTTTAAAAATTTGCAAATAATGACAATTTTGTGTCTTTCTTACTAATATATATGTCTTATATTGTTTTTTTTCTTGAGATATTGATTTGGCTGATATGAGTCTTATTCTTCAATTGGGATGCTTCTAGCATTTCATCATTAAATCAAAAGCTTATCATTGGTTTGTCATAGGTTCCCTTTTTCATATTAGGGAAAATTCTATTTTTGATTTGTGAAGAGTCTTACAATATGTTTTGCATTTTATCAAATAATTTTATCTGCAGTAATTAACATAATCATATGATTTTTCTCTTCGTTTTCGAGGGGGGGGTAGGGGCAGAAGAAGAGGGAAAGAGAGAATCCCTAGCAGGCTCCACTCCCAGTGTGGAGCCTGACACAGGGCTTGATCCTACCGTCGTGAGATCATGATCCGAGCTGAAATCAAGAGTCCGATGCTGAGCCAGCTGAGCCACCAGGTGCCCTTTTCTAGCTTTTGAATCAAAAGTGTAGCCTACTTAGTTTTTATTATTCTTATTTTCTAAATGGGAATTTAGGGCTGTAAGTTGTCCTCAGTGCTACTTTTCGAGCAGCACAAAGGATGTAGCAGACAGCACTCTTATACAATTCATTTTTATACAGTTGATGATTTCCATTTGGATTTGTTTTTCCTTTAACCTACAGGGTTTTTTTGGGAAATGTGTTTAAAAAACATTTTTTTTTAACATTTATTTATTTTTGAGAGACAGAGAGAGACAAACCATGAGCAGGGGAGGGGGGGGGGGGGAGACACAGAATCTGAAGCAACCTCCAGGCTCTGAGCTGTTTGTTAGCACAGAGCCTGATACGGGGCTTGAACTCACGAACTGCGAGACCATGACCTGAGCCGAAGTCGGACGCTCAACCGGCTGAGCCACCCAGGCACCGTGAAAATGTGTTTTCACATGTCTACATGTGTAGGATTCTTCTGATATTATTTCACCTGTATGTTTTCTGTTTTGGGAATGTTTTTGAGTGCTCCTTTTTGGCCTAATACAAGATCACTTTTTGTGGATATACTAAAGACTAATGCTTATTTTTTATTCAGAGGCTCTCATCTCTAGTTTTCTGTCCTTGAATAGATGATTTCTGAGAAAAATGTGGTAAAAGTCTTTCCACAATTAGTGCTTTGTCAATCAAATGTGCTGATATCCAAAGTCAAACAATTTTACAAAAAATAAAGGACACATTTCTGGTCTATTTATAAAATTCAGTTCAACCATGGTACCTGTCATATCCTAAGAAAGTGAGGAGTCACCTATATAGATGGGGCTGTAAAACTCTAAAGACTTGATGTTATAAAGATATCGTTTATTATTTTAAAATACAGAGTTAGTCGTGGAAATAAAAGGTATAGCATAGAGAATATAGTCAATGGTACCATAATAGTGCTGTATGATGACATGTAGTAGGTACACTTGCCGTGAGCATAAAGGTTAGAACTGTCTAATCACTAGGCTGTGCGCCTGAAACTAATGTAACGTGTGTCAGCTGTACTCAAATTAAAAAATTCAAAAATAATATAAAATACAGGGCTTGTTCTAACCACTTTTAAGAATCTCTCTAACCTAATGGAATATTCAGAGATGCAGTCAAAGATGCGTTTCTACATTATTTATAATAATCAAAAATCACAGGGAAATGTCCAGTAGTGACAGTTAAATGAAGAGACATTATGTGATTTTTTTAAAAATCATATTTTTAAAAACAGTATTTAATATTAGAGGGGAATTATTGCTAATGTCTTTATTTAGCAAAGCAGGATATAAAATAGCATGTGGTATGATTACATTTTGAGAAAAACAATATATGTACATTAAATATATGCATAGAATAAAAGTTTTTTAACAGTTATCTCTATGGTGTAGATAATTTGATTTGTTTTTTATATTTGGCTATGTTTTCAAATCTTTTTTAAACATTAAGTTACATTATTATTAAATATAATGAAATGTATGTCTTTGGAAACATCTTTTACCACATAGATTTTTTTGTTTAGGATGTATGTAACCTAAAAATCAGGATATCACTAACATTTAATGTTGAAATATCTAATTGTAAAGGCAGAAGTGCTTTAAATGATTATGGCAGATTTAATCTAAAATATGCTCAATGACATTTAAATTAAAATAGTGTCCCATGGACAAGGAGTAAGAAGATGATACATTTTGTTCTGGAGGGTGCACGGGGTGGGGGGGGTTGGTGGGGAAATTGGTGTTCTTTTCTACTATTGGTAGTAGTGATAGACAGCATGTGATACACACCTTAGTGATAGCTGTTAAAATTTTGGATATTTATATCCTTTGACCCAGAAAGTTCTCTGCTATGAATTAAACCACAGCATTTCTTTTTTTTTTTTTATTAAAAAAAATTTTTTTTAATGTTTATTTATTTTTGAGAGAGAGAGAGAGACAGAGTGCAAGCCAGGGATGGGCAGAAAGGGAGACAGAATCTAAAGCAGCCTCCAGGCTCTGAGCTATCAGCACAGAGCCTGACGTGGGGCTCGAACTCACGAGCAGTGAGATCATGACCTGAGCCGAAGTCAGACACTTAACCAACTGAGCCACCCAGGCGCCCCAACCCACAGCATTTCTTATAAAAGGACAAAGGATTTCACTCAGTACTGTTTATAATCGCAAAATAAAATAAAATAAAATTAAATTAAATTAAAAAATAGAAAACGTGCTAATATCCATCAGTATGGAACTGGTCCAACAAATTGTGTTATATCTAATCTAAATAAGGGAATATTATACAAGCCTGAAAAATAAAGGGGATCTTTATGGAAAATGACATGAAACAATGTCCAAGATGCATTGTTAAGTGAGTGAAACAAGTTGCAAAATAGCAGGTATGGTATCATCTCATTTTTGTAAAATAGGTTGTGTGTGTGCACATTCACACACAGTATTATATGCATTAAAAATATCTTGGAGAGGGGCACCTGGGGGGCTCACTCAGTTAAGCATCTGACTTCAGCTCATGTCATGATCTCATGGTTCATGAGTTTGAGCCCCGAATTGGTCTCTGTGCTGACAACTTGGAGCCTGAGCCTGCTTCGGATTCTGTGTCTCCCTCTCTCTCTGCCCCTCCCCTGCTCACTCTCTGTCTCTCTGTCTCTCTCAAAAATAAATAAACATAAAAAATTTTGCAAATATATTTTGGAGAAATAGGTATGAAATAGTTAACAGTATTCACCTGTGAACAAAGGACAGGACCTGAGTGACTTCACTTCAGGTATTACTATAATTTTGAATTTTTACAATAAACAAGAATTACTTTGAACAAATTTTGATAAACACAAATTTTAAAAGTTAAAAAATAGCACTGCCATCAGATATTACTTTGTATGTCCTCTGTTTGTGGTAGTATGCCTAGACGTGTAACAAGCACGTAAAATAGAATCACGCTCTGGAGAAGCTTGTCCTCTGAAATTCTTTTTTTTTCCACAGGTATACAGCATTCATATAATTATTTTTAATTGGTAGTGACATGATAATTAATTTTCCAGAAGTCTAATAATTACAATTTAGTAATTCCTTTTTAAAAATAAAAAAACATTGAGCCATAATTGACAGATAACGTTGTGTGAGTTTCAGGTGTACAACATGATGATTCGATATTTGTGTACATTGCAAAATGATCACCATAGCAGGTCTAGTTAACACTTGTCAGCTTACATAACAATTTAGTAGTTTCTTCCCTCAGTGAACTAGGGGTGAAGTTCATGGATGTTTATCCTATACAGGTCAGATAATCCCAAGGTGGATATTTAACTTGTCTCAGAAAGGAATTAGATGGGTGGAATTAGTAACATTAGAGAAAACTTCAAAAGTTCCTATGAGTCATAATAAAACTTGTAATGTTTGCACCACTGTGTCTTTAATAGTAGATGTAGAAGTAAGTCTTGGGGAGAATTTATTATTTATGATGGGTCATAACTATCATGTAATGTTAAAGAGACTAGTGCAGGGGCACCTGGGTGGCTTAGTCAACCGAGTCACCTGAGTGTCCTGCTCTTGATTTCAGCTCAGGTCATGATCCCAGGGTTGTGGGATCGAGCCCTGCTTGGGCTCTGTGCTGAGTGTGGATGGAGCCTGTTTGAGACTGACTTTCTCTCTCTCTCTCTCTCTCTCTCTCTCTCTCTCTCTCTCTCTATCTCTCCCTCCCCCTCCCCCTCCTACCCCTCTTCCTCTGCCCCCTCCCCAATTCGTGCTCTCGTTCTCTTTCTCTCTAAAATAAAAATGAAAAAATTTTAAAAAGATGAGTGCATGTGTTTAACTTTTGAGTTGATTTCTCATTTTCATTTAGTGTACATGATGAACTTTAAAATACCTGTTAATTCATGCAATATTAAGCTATAATTTCCACTCAGTGGCATTTATATTTTTTGAGCAGTTCCGTAATCCCTTTAAATGCCTAGCTACCATAAAACTTTAACTAAAAGCCAAGGTTAGAAAAGGATGAGCAATAAACCATTAATTGTAGGTAATTATAAAGCTAGATTTTTTAAACAACGTTTACAGAAATGTCACATCGCTACAGCTCACATACTCAGTGTTTTCATTCTTCCGTGTTTTATTTCTGGTGTCTGAAAAATAAATGTGGGTGCGATGGTCAAAGCAAAAGTGTAATAAAGCAAATTAAACATGAAGCAGAAGAAGCAGAAATAATTCCATGTGCAGTTTATTCCCTGAAACTTTGTAAATAGGTGAAGCCATTATGTTCTTTAGAATCATTGGCAGATACTTGAAATAAGTGCTACCTTGAATGATTGAGCTAAATTCCTGATAAGAAGATCACAGAGAGGATAAAATGAAAGTACTGGCTTAAAATAATGATGTCAAATTATTTTGTATAAAAACTAAAAGTCACTGCAGGTAACTGCAAGACTTCACTTTTAACCACTTTTAAACTCATGCATTAGTTTTCGCCTTATTCTATTCTGTCCCTCTAAGCTCTAACCAAGCTGACAATTTGTTTTCTGTAAGTATTTGTTTAATATGGTGTTTGAATGCACACCTGTGTCAGGAGCAATGCTAGGTCTTTAGAACTGTCAGAGGAATCTTCTGGTTCCCTTGAGCTGTGCTCCCCGCTGGCGGGATACTGTGACTCTTGTAGACTTTGCCCCTAACACCCTTACCCCTTTATTGGGATTAGTTATTTTTGCATTCTGTTTTCCACTGCCAAAGTTTAACTTCTGCAGTTAGCCTCATCAGCACCTCTGACCATCTTCAGCTTTGTATATATCCTTCCAGCTTCCCATCCAAATACAGAGAAAGGGTGTTCCAACTGCTTCCGTGCTGGCTGCTGCATCTGTACCTGATGACATATAACTCTTTCCTGCCCCAGCACTTGCTTCCGCATTCATCCTCACTCTCCAGGGTCTTCTGCCTTTCCCTCTGAATTCAGCCACACACTTAAGCCTCACTATTGTAATAGTATGTGCCTTTGTACTCCTGTTCTCTATTATTCCTTGTTACAACAAAACACATTGAACACGTGGTTCATGCCCACTATCTCCCAGCCTCTCCAAACTGACAGTCTGTGGAACAACTTCCTTCTTCAGTGATGCCCTTGATCTTTATGTTGCAAAACCCAAATGTCTCTTGTTCACTATTTCTCACATTTGTCTTTCCATCCCACTAATGTTGCTGACTGTGCCTTTCATAAAATATATATTTTTCCTTCTGGTTTTTCTCATATTATCCATCATGATTCTTCTCTTGCTTTTAGAGCAGTCCTTCCTGGCTTGCTTTTGCTGGTTACTTTCCCTCCTGCTGCCTGGCGATAGATATCCATCATGGCTCTGTCCTCGGGTCCGTACTCTCCTCTGTGAATAAATATTTTCTCCCTTGGAGAGCTCTCCTAAGCAGCACCTAGCACCACTACACTAGCAGCTTCTTCAACATACTTCTGTCCTTAAAGACTTACCTGGTTATCCATACTGTATCCTGCCTGCATTCAGAACTTTTTCATTTAGTTGTCCAACAATTCTGTCCTTTCCAACCTGAAAACTTGTGATTCTTTGGGAGAAAAGAAAGTGGAAAGGAAAGTCATTTTCTTCTTAAAACTAGTTAAATGCATAGCATTTATTTGTTTCAACAAAGCACCATCATTATTCTGATCTCTGTAAGTGGCACCACCTTTTCTAGTGATTTAACTGAGAAATCTAGAAGTCTCTCTCCTCTGTAGAGTCATCTGCTGACTGATGTCAGTTCACCCAGCTCCTGTGGGTGCCACCACCCTGGTTCTGCGCACCTTGCCTAGCCTCTGACCTCTGGGCAATCGCTGCCTAATAACACTTTCTGAATACCACTGTAGTCAAGCCACTAATCTTCCAGCTGTTCCTTATTTGTTGTGACATTGGTTTTAGCTCCTGACCCTGACTCTCAGGACTCTGGGGGTTTGCCTTTACCCTCTGTGTCCCGCTTCCTTCCTCCCACCCATTTGCCATGGAGCCAGCCACATTCTCCCATTTGTGCCTTCAGTCACGTGGTTTCCTTGTCGGGATTGCCTGCTTCACTCCCACGTCCTCCCTAGCTTTCAAGGACTGCCAACATCTCTCCAAATCTACGTTTAAAGTCAGTACCTTCAGTTGAATCATGTTCCTTTATGTCTCATTTGTGGATGAATAAGCAACCCCCCAGACATAAACCTCACCTTCCCTCAGAAGCCTTTCTTGAATCCTTTCCATTTTCTATCAGCTCTTAAAACACATTTTAGTCTTATTTTCCTGATTGTACTTGAAGCTTCTTAAGGATGAGAATATATCTCATCCCCTTCTTTGTCCCCTCCGGGGACTGTTGTCACCGGAAGATACAGAGGATAATTTCATTAACTACTTACTTATTGATTAGATGCTGGGCATTACAGTTTGAATATTTATCAGGTTAAGGAAACTTAAATAAGATTTCAAATAATCCAATCATCTATGTTCAATGAAACAACCAAAGTTTTGTTGTTAGTAACATGCTAGGGCCTAATGTTCTTGGAATTAAAAAACCAAAAATGTCTTCTAGATGAAATACTTTTGATTAAAATGTGTCCTTTCATTTCAGTGGCGATGGAGAGTTGGCCATTTTCCTTAGGATAGCCTTTTAACCTTTACAACATAAAACTCCCTCATGCTATAAGGTACTAGAGTCACGGAAGTCAGTGTTAGAATAGCCTTAGAGATAGTCTTGCAGAACTTTCAGAACTTTCTCTTTTCCCAGTTGAAGTCAACAGAAATTTAGTGGCAGATATTGAGGCTGGGACTAGACTCTGGGACTAGACTTCTTGTATCAAATCCACAGACCTTTCTACTGCACCCTTGCATGTACTTTATTCACTCATTTTTTTCATTCAGCACACACTTAGTGAGCACCTACTACATGTCAAGCCAGGCTCAGCAATGAAATATAACAAAAAATAAGATACAGTCCCGGCCCTCAAAAGAGTCTAATCTATTAGAGGAGGCAGGCAAGTCAATGGAAAATGGAAATATAGTAGAACGTGAGGTGGAGGAAAATAATCTGGTTTATGCTGTTTTATTTTAATATGGAAAGGATTTGAAGAAGTTTAATGCTGAGGGAAAGTGCCAATAGCAGGGAAAAGGCTGAGGTTTGGTTGAAGGTTAACTGATGCAGTTGATGAGCCTTTGAAGGCTGTGTGAAAGGAACAGTGTCCAGAACACAGGTGGGGCCACTAACTTCAGACCAAAGAAAGGTAGAGTTTCTAACCAGAATGGAGTTGAAAAAAGGGAACCGGAAGCTAAGGAGCATTCCCATCTGATGCCATCTATTTTGTGGATGAAGTAGGACACAAGGTCATTGGCTGAGACTGAGGGTAGGGAGGGAGGTGGAGGCAAATCAAGAGTTTTTGAAACCCCTCCCTCCTTGTAGGAAATGCAAGAGTCTTGGCCTTCTGAGCAATGTAGGGAGCAAAGTCATCTATCACCCACGAAGGATAAAGATGGCGAAGGGAAAAGGCCTGAGGAGGCTTTCATAGATATCCAGCAGAGATCACCACTAGGTGAGTAGGGGATTTGCGTGGCAGGAGTCAAGCCCTCTGATGTTCATGGTGGTCCAGGGTGCCCAGGGTCTCAGCTCCTATTGGGAAAAAGCTGGGACTGATGAGCAAGGCGAATGGCAGTTATGCAGGAATGATCCGAGATCTGTGTGGGTTCTGGACAAGCTCAGGGAGTGGAGAAGCCTGGGGATAGACAGGAGTGGCACTGATTACAGGGGCAGCAGACATTCTCCTTATGTGGCAGTTGATTATAAGGAATAGAAAGTTGGTTGCCAGAACGAAGAGGAAGGGATATTAAAAAGATTATTTTAAAACAGATTTATTTTGAAAGCTTATGGTCTGGTGGGTTGTGTTGGAATAAAAGGGTAAGCTAGCAGAGACATACTGATAAGGTCTGGTCAAAATGAAGCCTCTCTGTCCCTGAGTCATGGTAGACCTTAGCTGCTAGCACGTCTCATAACCCAAATGTTAGGTTCTCTGGATTCTCATTGTAGTCAGGAGGAGCCCCCCCCCCCCCCAAGGATCTTTTATTCCCCCTAGGACTTTTCATGCTTGATTCTTATGCTGTTACAGTTCTTTAGTATTAATAATTCAGAGTCAATTGTTTTTAATGACCTAACTATAAATAATCAGTGAAAAGAAAGTAATGGAGGTACTCATTGATATTTTCATAATCCTTGCTCTGCCCTGTGGCATTGCCTACTACTGATAAAACTTGGTATCATAACAGTTTGGTGCGCTGTAATTCAAATGTGAAGAGAGCAAAAGCAATTAAAGCTGCTTTGAAAAATAAAACCAAGAGCAACTGACATGAAAAGGAATTAAGAGAACCTTTCTAAACTGAAAACATATAGCGAATAAGAGATTTGAAAAAACTGCCTCAAAGTACTAAAACCTCCCTCTTCTTGATTCCTAAAGATAATAGGCTCTAGTAGTAAAAAGTAAAGAATATGTGTGTGTGGGTGCCCCTGGGTGGCTCAGCTGGTTGGGTGTCTGACTCTTGATTTTGGCTTAGGTAATGGGATCAAGTCCTGCATTGGGCTCAGCACTGAGGATGGAATCTGCTTGGGATTCCTTCTCTCTCTCTCTCTCTCTCTCTCTCTCTCTCTCTCTCTCTCTCCCTCTCTCTCCCTCTCTCCCTCCCTCCCTCCTTCCCTCCCCCAAACACCTCTCTCCCTCTTTCCCTCTGCTCCTCTCCCCAGCTCATATTTCTAAAATAAAATTTAAAAAAAGAATATGTGTGTGTTTATATACACATGTACATGTATATATGTACATATATAATTTTTTAAGGTAATGTGTCTTATCAAACTTTGAAAAAGGTAACAGGCCATCATAGTCATAAAGATGAAAAAATAGCTTGTCTTAAGAGAAAAGTAAATTGTGCATCAGTAATTATAAATACAGTAATTCATGAATTAATTCACAAATAGATAATAAAACCAGATAATACAATTGTATGTTCTGGACCTATGCCAGCAAACTATACATACCCGAGTATAGTATTTATGACTCTGGGTTAAAGTTATTTGTTTACTAATCATTTATTTACCCCTTTGATTGTGAATTCTTTGAAAGTAGAGAACAGCCTTATTTAACTTGTATTTCTAGCTGGTACTCATAAAAGTGCTGAAAAACCCCTCCAATAATAATGCCTACACGCAAAATGTCACATCTCTGAATAACCTATCACTTAGTATTATTGTCCCTGTTCTGCAAGTGAGTTAACTAAAACCTGAGAAGTTTAAGCTTTTTTTTTTTTTAATATGACATTGCTCCTAAGTGACTGGTCAGGAATTTGAACCTAGGTGCTGGGGCTCCAAAGCCTACAATATATAGAGGGCAGGAAATGTGTTACTCGTTTTTATATTCCTAATACCTAGCACTGTGCTCAAATGTTGTAGTTAGTCAATGAAAATATTTGAAATAAGAACAAAAAAGTTATATTTAAAGTTAACCAGATTTAGCAAATGAATTTTTTTAACTATGTAAATTACCAGAAATCTTAACTATTTTAAAATTATGCTTAAGGTAGTGACAGGAAAAACATGAGTTTTAAAGAGTATTGTTCTTGAAAACATGGAACCCTACAGTGTGATCAGAGGTAGTGAGAAGAGTCTCCACTCAGATACTGCTCCTGTCACTGTTCCGTTTTGACCTTGGGCCTGTATGTTTCATATACTCATTAATTCAGCAAATTTTTATTTAGGTTCTGCCAAGTTTCTGACCCTGCACTAGATATCAAGGAGTAGAAATAGTCATGATTTTGCTCTCAAGGAGCTTAGAGTCTAATGGGAGAGACAAATGTCCATCATAATGAGAGAAATAAATACAAAATTACAGCGATGGCAGGTGTTGGACAGGAGTTACATGGAACTGAAGGAACACATCATAGGAGAACTAGAAGTAATTACAGAGATCCAGGAAATGACAGTTGTTCTGAAATCTGAAGACTGAGTAGGGGTTAGCTAAGCCAAGAGAGGAGAAGAAGGCAAGGGCCAATGGAGCAGCACAGGCAAAGGACCAGTGGATGATGGGGCTTGTGACGTATCAGAGAGAATGGTGGGGAGAGGGAGATAGGACATGCAGCTGGGACTTGGGAAGGAAGGCCCAGTCTTGACAGGCCGCCATGGGCCACCTGAAGGAGCGTTATTTCTATCCAGCTAGGGAAGGGAAAACATGGAGAGTTCTAGGCAAACAGACATCAAGACCATATCTCATAGCTTTAGTGGACAGTGGGTTAGAGGACAGGATTGAGTGACAGTAGCAGGCCAGGAGTCCTTTGGAGGAACCCAGAGACATAATGATGGTGGTAGGGAGGAAAGAAGTGAATGGGTTTGGGCTGGATTTTAGAGGTAACATCAACAGGAAGAGCAGAAGGAAGGGTGGATTGGTCGAAGATGTTCCTAGGCTTCTAGCCCATGGATGGTGAAACCCTTGCTAAGGTGGGAACACCTCCAGAGGACCAGCTAGGTCCAGTTGGCTATATGCTGAAATTGAAGTGCCCTTGAAACCATCAGGAAGGAATGTCTGGGAGACACCTGGGCATATAGGCTGGGTACTCTTGAGAGCTCCAGACTGTTGTCACCCAGATGGACATGATCCCTTCTGCCCCTGAGTTCCCACAGTGCTTTGGGCCTCTCTTCCTGCTGGTGTTAAGAGTTCCCATTTTGGATTATGGTTATCTTCCTGTGCCTTATATTGTTTGCTAAGTGAAATTTAAGTCCTAAAGTCTTTGCCCAGTAGCATAAAGATTTAATAACTTTTGAAAGTGCAATTACGTCTTAACTTTATATAATATGCACTTATTGAAAAGTCTTGAAAATTGTCCTAATGAAGGAAAGGGCTAAAGTCTATAGTGGAGGCACTTGGAATTCCTCCAGAGGCTCCTGTTTCCATCTGGTTTCAATTCTGGTGCTGGCTCTTTTTCCCTGATTACGGATTTTTTTTTTTTAAATGTTTATTTATTTATTGGAGAGAGAGCACACGCTTGCAGGGGAGGGGCAGACAGGGAGGAGGGGAGAGAATCCTAAGTAAGCTGTGCGCTGTCAGCATGGAGCCTGATGTGGGGCCTGATCCCATGAACCCGTGAGCTCATGACCTGAGCTGAAATCAAGAATTGGACACTTAACTGACTGAGCCACCTAGGTGCCCCTCAATTACGGATTTTTATTTTTTTTTTATTTTTATTTTTTTTTAATTTTTTTTTTCAACGTTTATTTATTTTTGGGACAGAGAGAGACAGAGCATGAACGGGGGAGGGGCAGAGAGAGAGGGAGACACAGAATCGGAAACAGGCTCCAGGCTCCGAGCCATCAGCCCAGAGCCTGACGCGGGGCTCGAACTCACGGACCGCAAGATCGTGACCTGGCTGAAGTCGGACACTTAACCGACTGCGCCACCCAGGCGCCCCCAATTACGGATTTTTAATATGAGGAGGTCTGCTCAAGTGGAAGACCTTGTATGGCTGTCTAGAAGGGGCAGTGAGAATGGAGAATCCCATTCTGGACTCCAAGAGTACTGCCTTCCTCTAAAAGGTCTCAAAGAACAAATCATGTTCTTTACCCAAGCCTCAGGTGACACTAGGGCAGAGGTAGAAAGACAGGCCCTTGATAAACATGGAGACTTTTCACAGGGCCTTTTTGAGGCTGGTTTCCCAGGGAAATCCTGGTGGCCTTTCCCAAGTAATGAGGAGGAATTGAGGCTAGGATTTGGTTCCTCATTCATTTCTTCAAGGCACAGCTCACTGAAGCCTAGAATCATTCAGATTTCAGGCCCTTGCTCTCTTAGGTAGTAGGCTCGACTACTTTGAAGTATCTAGCGTGGAGCACATGAACAGCTTATTAGGGGTTTTCATTAAAATAGTTTGGGACCCCTGTGAAGGATTAGACTTCCAAATTGCAGAGTCCAGAAGATGTAGCTCTTTTGAATGTTCACACTGGTGGAAAGGTCTGAGAGGCTCAGGTAGGGGGTGGGCCTTGCCAAAGGGCTTCCAGGCCATGGGATGCTCAGACACACAGGCACATCCTGGAGTTATACCATGGAGATTCTTCCAGGTGGCTGGGGGGGGGGGGGGAGGTGAGAAGGTGTACCCTAAGTTGAACGGCTGGAGACTGGTTGGGCAGAAGTCTAGGGTGACTGAATTGGGAAAAGGAAGCTTTTGAATTGAGGTCCCCTGAGTCGTGGGGGCAAAGCTCATCTGAGTGCCATGTCCTAGCGTTGGGGAAGCCAGCCTCTTTCAGACCCCTCTTGCCAGCAGAAAAGCTGCTGCCAGTCTTTCAGGAGGCCCAGCTCTCCTTGGCTCAGGTCTGGTTCAGCTGAGCTCCTGCTGGACTGCATTAGGCTGGCTGAGCACATGGTACCTGATGGGGCCTCTGGTCCCATTGTAGAATGAACTGATAGAAGGTAACATTGAATCTTGCTCATCTGGGTGATTTCCTCTGGGGAAGAAACTGACAAAGGAGCAAAATGGACCTCTCAAACGCCCATTGAGAAAAAGGGGGATGGTTATAAGAGGCCACAGTCCAGATCACAATGGTATTAAGGTTCTCCAGAGAACACAATTGATAGGGTGTGTGTGTGTACACACATATGTATGTATGTGTATGTATATACATATTAATATAAACGGAGAGAGAGAATTGATAGAGGTATGTGTGTACATACATATGGCTATAAATGGAGAGAGAGAATGAGAGACTGATTTTAAGGAATTGGCTCGAGTGATTGTTTGGGCTGGCATGTTTCAAAACCATAGAATAAGCCAGCAGCAGCCTGGAGATTCAGGTAGGAGCTGATGTGGCAGTCTTGAGTCTGAAGGCTGGAAACTCAGGCAGATTTTCTGTGTTGCCTTCTGGAGGCAAAATTCCTTCTCCTGGGAAACTCAGTCTTTGCTCTTAAGGCTTTGAACTAATTGGATGAGGCCTACTTAGATTATGGAGGTTAATCTGCTTTACTTAAACAAAACTGATTGTAAATATTAATCACCTCTTAAAAAAAAAACCTCTACAGCCACATCTAGACTAGTGTTTGACCAAACAGCAGCACACCCTAGTCCATGCAAGATGGCACATAAAATTAAGCATCACCAGCAATGCTCATTGTATACTGTCATCTAATAAAGGAAGGAAGGTCATTAGGTAAGCATTTTCCCCTCAAGAGCTGGTGGGAAGAGGGGGAGAGAGAAGATTGTTGTGCTTATTTGTGGGACTTACTAATCTTTAGCTGCTTTTTGAACTTTGAGTCTTCTGTTGGCACACGCTATAATGGCATTTGGGGGGCTGGCTTATCATAGATCATTCCCTCCTAAACAAGTTACCCTTATTGGTACCAGCCAGAGTCCCAGACTCCTGGTCTTCTGTTGGGACCCATATTTTTGGGTGGAAGCACCTTAAAGGTAGAATCAATATTTGTTCCTTTTGGTAACCCCATATTGTCTAGTACTGAGCCTTATACATAATGGACATTATTCATTTGAAAAGTATTGAAGTATTCCAAATTCAAGGCACTGTGCTAGGTATTAGAATAGCCATTGAGTATGTACTTATTGAGGGAATTATTTCACATCACTTTACATTATGATTTGTATTTCCTTCCCCCTCCCCTTCCCCGCCCACCCCGAGTTAGAGGGGGAACAATTTCAATCTAGTATATCCTAGAACATAGAGTGCTGTAAGTGCTTCTTCCTTGGCTGGCATTCATGGTTCCTGTGATTGCCTCAGTTTAACCTTCCAGCCTCAGCTCTCACTGTGCCGCTCCCATAGCCCACTCTCAGGCTGCCCCAGAGAAGCCTCTCTCCACAGTTCACCCCGACAACAGCTCCACTCTTTGTTCGATGTTCCTTCCACCAGAAATATGCTGTCTTGCCAGTTCCTTCCATGTTTACCCATTCAGATTCACTGTTGAGTAGACGAGGTGCTCCCTCAGGTGCTCCCCCAGGACCCCATGCTCACCATCTGCACCACAGCCCTTTCATGACTTTCTTATGATGCCATGTGTGTGTTTTCACCTCTGTGGTGAGAGCCTCTGGAGGACAGGGTCCTGGTCTCATTCTGTTTTGTACCTCTGCTCGGTACCTTGCACTTTGCAGGTCAGGTGTTAATGCAGTAGGACCCCAAAGACCTCCAGCAGTTCCTGCATGTTTGATATGTGTGTCAGGAATCTATTCAGCCAACCACATTATTATTTTGAGCTGATCATTCAGTTTCTGGACAATCTCAGGCTTTTCTTTTTGTGTTTGGAATGTAGTCAGAGGACAAGAAGTGGCGATCTTTCCTGCCTGTTTTATTGTTGATAAGAGGACAGTTAACCAAAAAAAGACAGTCATTTGAAGGTTTAAAATGAATGGTTACAAGAAAGATGAAAAATATTTGTGGCTTCTTTATCAGTGGGCCTCATTTTCATCAATGCTCACAAACCGGTTACTGATGCTTTGCTCTGGGGGCTGGTGACAGCAATCTGGAACTTCATTTTCCTTATTATTGCAGTTAGCTGCCAGTGAGAACATCTAGTCCAGTAACATGATAGAAGGAGAGACAAGGGGGAAAGATATGAAAGGTGTAGAAAGAGGGTGGGCAGGAGCCTGCTGACAGTTCTTTTGCAGTTCAGTGAATTTGGGTCTAGCCTGGATATCACCACTGCAAGGGAGAAGAATACTCTACCCGGAGAAGTACTGGCGGCCACCGTGTTCTTGGGGACGTGATGATGTAAGGACATTCTTACAAGCTCATTAGTTTTCTCACTGTAGAAGCATTGGCAAGCTCAGATGCCAGACGACATTATGTCAGTGTACCAAGCCCAGAATCCTAGCAACAATTTTCGAGGTTGGAAACTTATTGAAAATGACTCTTCATATTAGGAAGTTTTGTTGGCAGAGAGGAAGCCAGATTTTGCCCTATGCCAAAGTGTAGGAAAACTCGTGTGTTAGCCCTGTCTCTTCTATTAGAACTTTTAGCTGGTACTTGCCCAGAGAGAAGAATTGTCAAGAAAAGACAATTATGAAGAATGATGAGGTCTTTATCTTTGGAATGTTTACTCTTTCACAGCATCAGTAATTTGTTTTTGTTGTTACCTTGTTTAGTTTTGGACAGTGTGCCCCTGGACCATTGTGAACCCAAATTAGAATCTCTGAATTTGACTAATATTTCAAAATCACCTGATGATGTGACTTACACATTATAGGGACACACGCCACGTTTGTTGTGTGATTAAAAGCCTGCTAAGTATAAGGCATGAACTCTTACGGATATGTTCTCTCCCTCCCAGAGTGTTCTGTGTAAGTGAATTATGTTGGCTATGTGCTTTAATTTTTGAAAAAGTATAATTTATCAAACCACCCTTAACTGCAATTGTCATAATTTTTATGGGTTTATTTTAATAATGTAATATTGGTAATATACTAGTTAAGCAGCAAAAATGAAAAAAAAAGCGCATTGTTCCCCAGTTTACTTTCCATTTGAATATTTTAAAAACGTTTGCTTATTTTTGAGAGACAGAGACAGAACGCAAGCAGGAAAGGGCAGAGAGAGAGGGAGACACAGAATCAGAAGCAGGCTCCAGGCTCTGAGTTGTCAGCCCCCGATGCGGGGCTCGAACTCAAACTGAGATCTTGACCTGAGCTGAAGCCAGAAGCTTAACCAACTGAGCCACCCAGGAGCCCCATACTTTCCATTTTAATGCAAGCAAATATTTTATCAGTTAGGTTTTTACAAATAATAACATACTTTAAAGTTTTATATTGAAGGTTTGGGAAAAGAAAGTCAATAGTAATCTGACTAAAATTGTGACTGTCTTCTTTTTCACCTTCTATGAGAAAGTTTCAATAGTAGCGGGGCATCCTACCGAGTTCAGAATGGCAATGAAGGTGCCTGCAGTTTGGCTTATTTGGTTCAAGTGTAGGTACATCTTCCGAAAGACTGATATTTTGTGCATCACGTCCAGTGACTGCACTTGAAGGTTAATTTAATTGTTGACTTTCACTTCTTTGGGTTTCTCTTTCCTAGATAGAAAAGCAGTTGCCACCTACTTGATTCCACAGTGCTCTTTATACAAGAACCATGTGATGAACTGCATCTTGAATTTAGTTTCTGGAAGAATCTCAGCAAAGACTTTTGCTTGCTTAATTTTGTTGGACAGTAGAAGTTGTGTAATCCTGTATATTATCATTTGTGACTTTTCTGTCACAACAATTTCATATCTAACTATAGCAGTTTGTTCACCTCAGGTGTGTGGTGACATCTTCTCTTAAAGCTTTTTTTAGATGTTCTATTTTCTTCACCCCCCAATTATGCTCTTTTATATTATGCTATAACCATATGTCACTTAAGATTCTTTATAAGTAGGCAGGATACACATTTCTAAAAATATGTTTTCTGGTTAATACTTCCATCCCTATGAAAGTGGTGGAAGGAGGGAACATCTGAGGCAGAGAATGTGTTTGCTTCCTGTCCAGAAACCCAGAGTACATTAGAAATGTCCATGGCAGGGCACCTGGGTGGCTCAGTCGGTTAAGCATCTGACTTTGGTTCAGATCATGATCTCACGGTTCATGGGTTTGAGTCCCACATCAGGCTCTGTGCTGACAGTGTGGAGCCTGCTTGGGGTTCTCTCTCTCTCCCTCTCTCTCTGCCCCTCCCCTACTTGCATTTCCTCCTGCTCTCTCAAAAATAAGTGAATAAACTTAAAAAAGAAAAGTCCATGGCACCTGGGAGACACTCCATAAAACACAACAAACTGATACGACTATACCATATAAATTTTCCTCCAAACTGGAAAATTAAGACCGGTTCCTCACTGTGCCTTTTTTCTTCATCCAGACTCTGTCCTTTTCTCATTGTACCAATTTATGTAGGCTTTTGCAAATTTTGAGGAGCTTCTGAGCCACACAATATTTGCATGGCTGGCCATTTGTTTTTTCTTTTCCCACTTTGGGGCATGTGTGTTTTGGGGTGGAGGGGATGGTGTTTATCATCATCAGTGCAGCTTTTGGCACCTACTACATTTATCAAACCCAGGAAACATGGCCCAAAGCCAAAGCAGAAACTCACACTTCTGGGCAGAGGGTTTTCCACCCATTTTGAATTGAAAAGCAAGTGTTAGAGGTTGCCGGGACCCGCCTGGTTCGATTTAGTGTTTAATGTCTAGCAATTGTGTCTTCATTTTCCCCTTGATTTGTGAGCCCCTCAGTGAAGGAGGAAGTGACTATCTTTGTCAACAGCACTGGCCAATCTTGCTGCATTGCCCTTTCTTCTTGTTCTTTTCCTCAAAGGAGAGAAGCTGTTCAACAGCTGCATGTTTTCTTACTGGAAAAAAAAAATAATAAAAAGAAGAAAGCCAGAGTGAAGGTTTCTAAAAACATAATCCGTTCTTCCGTATTTAATGACAAAAAATTACTGTACCCTTAGGTATATTTTTATTTTTACATAGCTATGTCCTTACCTGTCTCTGTATTTCTTTATTCTATGCAAATGCTAATCTGTTAATCTCCCCTTAGTGGGTCTTTGCTTTGAGCTGTTTATCCATGGCAGTGGTATTGTTGGTATTGGTAGGTCTTTAAATTTTTCACATTAACTTAAAGATGATCTAAAGTATATATTAAAGAACATTTTGGGGGGGAAAAATCCCTCCAGGTCTCATCCCTCCCACACAACTATTTTTGCTTCTGCATTTTGCCTTCTAGTTGTACACACAGAGCTGTTGTGAAGGGATGTTTATTGTTTGGGATTGAGCTTGTCCCCATCCAACCATAGTCTCTAATCCAACTCTCCTTTGGATTCATAAAATGCCCAACCAAGTTCATAAGTTTGTGGTCTGTGGCCGTGGCTCAAAACAGTGCTGAGTGATTTCTGTGGGAATAAGATGGCCCACATGGGAGAACGGCTTCAAGTGTCTTCATAGCTACGCTGTCACCAAACAATGTGGCCAGAATTGTCCACCACGGACTCATGCATTTATAATGCTAGTGATGACTAATTTAAACTGAGGTAATTTTAATAGGGACAGAGACATTCTAATTATAGAGACTTTTTCTCCTTTATCCAGAAAAGCATCCTAAGACATGTAACATTACCATTTGAGCGAATTTTATTCCTTCGTATGTCTAAGGATTCCATTGCATTTTGGAGTCACGTTTTCAAATGTAATGATTTTGTACCTCATTGTAGGTCAGAAGCAAACTACATTTTTCTATATATTGTGAAGACAGTCAAAATATGAAAGTATTTATTTTCAGCCATTTAGGTAAATTGTTGTTTACAACCAAGATAGGAAATGGGATAATTCTAGTTTCTGCAAAAAGCCATGTTATTATGTCTTCATATTTAAATGCGTGCAGGGTATTTCTTTTCTAATATGCAAAGCTTAAATAATAAGGCCCATTGACAGGTATTAATACTTGTTTTTAAAAGAAATGAATTACATAAACAGAGCTAATTTGTTTTTTAAGCTTATGATTTGTGAAAGAAGAAATAAATGTCTAATAATTCTAAGAATAAAACTAACCTACCATTAGCTATTTTCACTGGCTCTTCCTTTCTATTCCACCTGCTGATTTTGCTTAGTAGATTTATAATTGGTTGTGAAGGTCTGGAATGTTGGGAAAATGAGGTTTTGTTAAGTCATTTCCCTGGTTCTTTGATTATAAGTCTTCCGGTGTGGGCAGGAGTGTTAGAGCTTGTTGTTTTTATGTCAGTATTTCCAGGGTTCCCCACTTTGGGTAATCTATTTAGCTTCTAATCTCCATAAATTAGAAATGAGAGGGATGATCATTCATAATTGACATGGACAGTCAGAAAGAAGAGAGTGTCACCACTAGGGGAAAAGAAGAGCTATGTTTTAAGGGTTATGACTTAAGAATCAGACCCGTGACTAGCAATTTCAGGCATAAATAGATTACTTAAAAGAAGCAGAGATTGACTGCTTTCAAGAAGTACAAGTGCAAGAGGGTTCATTATTGATTTTTAGATGTGGGACTGTATCATTTTCAAAGAGATGATTTCATGGAATTCCTTCAATTACTTCTTTTCTTCAGTAACGGATGTAGTAACTTGACCTCCGTGTGTGTTACTTATTTTAAGGCTTAGGGGTCCATAGGAAGCCTTCTCTAACTAAACATTTTGGCTGGGAATGGTGGCCCCACTCCAGGTGCCCGTAACTCCCTGGGCATGCTTCCGTATCACGTTCTTTTAAAATTGTTATTTCTGCCATTTCCACAATACTTTAAGCTTTTTAATACTTCCACGGTGCCTGGCTCACAATGCTTAATAATTAGTTGTTGAACTGAAACTAAACTAAAAGCCAAATTAGCATAAAAAATGGTCTGTCTCATGCCTGAAGTTAGTAATATACTTGATAAGTATAATATTCCATTTTTACACACATTCAAACATTGAAGGGTAGAGGTGAGGGAGACTTTGGCTTCTGATTCTAATCCAGTATCATTTTTAGCTTATTTCCTTCGGGGACTGAGAGTCCTATGGCTGTGCCTGTGCTTAATTTGTGTACTCCATGTGCTTTTGTCTGCACAAGGGAATATATGAAAGGATTGAGTGTTGTTGCCTCTCTGTTATAGTGCTTGGACACTGCCAAGAGGAGTGATGATGACTGTTCCACCATGGAATAGATGGAAAGCCACCTTTCTCTTTATAGTCACTTACTCAGAGTACAGACGCATAGGTGGGCTGCAAGTCACCCTTAGTAAGAGCAGATGGCAGTTAGCATGAAAGGGTGTTTGCTTGCTTCCAGTGGCAATGTCGGAGAGCTTTGTGAAAGGGACAAAGGTGTTCATCAGCATTAGGGACGTTCTTAATATTCCAGCCCCGTGGAGAGACCAAGAGGAGGAGAACCAAAAAATGAGGTGATCCGTGGAAACGTGACGTCACAAGCTGTCTGTGAGCCTGAGCGACCGTGGAGATATTGATAGGAGCGGTTA
Source organism: Puma concolor (assembly GCF_028749965.1). Taxonomy (NCBI): domain Eukaryota; kingdom Metazoa; phylum Chordata; class Mammalia; order Carnivora; family Felidae; genus Puma; species Puma concolor. The sequence continues at coordinate 24,863,015 of NC_141675.1, read as the reverse complement.
GTGGAGTCAAGACACAGGGAATTCTAATCTGTAGGAGGGAGATCTTGTCCAACTAACAGAAACCGTGAGAGGAGCTGTAAGGAGCAACCAGCCAGATATCTGCCAAGCTGAGGACTTTAATGGCCCTGTAAGTCAGAAGAGAAGTCATGAGAAATGATGTTGAGCTACTTGTAAGTTCATCATTGTGGACAACTTTCCTAGCCTCCCTGAGTATTGGGCTTCTTCGTAGAAGGTAGGAGATAATAAGGCCTGCATCTTGGAGTGGTTGTGGGGTTTACACGGGGCAATGCATGCGATTCACCTAGCACTGGGGCTGGCACACCACAGCTGCTTATTACTATGTTAGTTCCTTCCTGACCCTGCAGTTCTTCTGGTGTGAATTACCCCATCGATGGAAGGGCCAGCCTCTAGGGGTTCCTTAGCTCCCATTGTGGTCATGGTAGAACTGGTTTTAAAGCTCTAATGGAGGAAGAGCAAATGATCACCTAACGATTGGCCCGAAACAGGTCAGTTGTCAGAGAAGCTCAGGATGCAGGAATCAAACTGGTGACAGACTCTCAGGTTACCGAGAACCCCAGTGACATATAACTCCTCAATATTTGATATACCAGTACATGGTTCAGATTTATAGTTCATCTATCTTTGCTTTAAAAACAGGGGGCCTCTGAGTGCCAGATTCTTTTCTCTTTTCCTTCCTGATTTCATTTTCACAACAACCCTGTGGAATAAATTCTTCTCCTTTTGTAATATGAAAAAACTGAGACCTGCAGAGGACGAATCTGGTGGCCCATGGTCATCAGCTACTGGCAGGAGGGGCCAGGATTTGGACCCAGTCTGTCAGTTGTTACTGCCGTTGCTCGTCATCCTCCCACATTTGCTGAAATGCAGGAAGACTGCCCGGCAGGAGAGGCTTCAAAGACAGGCACAGCAGCCTTTGCCCTGCGAGTGCCTGGAAGGCCACGACTGCCTTCTGCTTGGCAAACCCAGGGCCCGGCGACATCTGGCACATGGCAGGCTCTAGGTAAATATTTACAGAGTGAATGAAAGCCACAAGTTAAGGTAGAAAACTAATTATTTCAGCAAGTAGCAGGTTGTCAGCAATATGAAATTTGTCATCAACATTATTGAGTTACTGAAAAATATGTGACATTTATTAACACAGGCTCTGCACAAGTGGCTATACAGAATTTAAAGATCTGTGTTTAAAATTGGACAATATGTGAAAAACTGACACAAAATAAAATTCCGAAGATGTCAACAATTTTTTAAATGACTGAAGAGGCACATGCTGCTTCTTGGGAAGAGTAAGCTGATAAGCCTAAAAATAGCTTTTATTTTATTTTATTTTTTAAAAAAAATTTTTTTTCAACGTTTATTTATTTTTGGGACAGAGAGAGACAGAGCATGAACGGGGGAGGGGCAGAGAGAGAGGGAGACACAGAATTGGAAACAGGCTCCAGGCTCTGAGCCATCAGCCCAGGCCTGACGCAGGGCTCGAACTCACGGACCGCAAGATCGTGACCTGGCTGAAGTCGGACGCTTAACCGACTGCGCCACCCAGGCGCCCCTAAAAATAGCTTTTAAAAATGAATGATACAAATTTTGATTCATGCATTCTCTGCTTCCTTTCCTCTGAAGTATACATATTCCAAGGTTGCCATTATAGAGATTTTTTAAAGCATTCTTTATTTTCATGTAAAGACAGCACAAACAACTTTCAATCAGATTGAAAATGAAAAGTAAATGTAATAATTTAAGAAGCAAATAGATTGGGCCAGTTCTTGACCAAATAAATGAAGCCATTAGCTCTCTGCTTTGTGAGAATTTTGATGATGGAAATGTAAAAGGCTAGTTGAACACTGGTATTTTATTAGTAACCACAGAACCATAAATCTGTTGAGGCTGGGATCTGACGGAAATTCTACTAGGTTGAATAAGTCAAGTTTCTGTTAAATGAGGACTTTTCTCTACAGGTAAAAAGTAACCACGATGGCCATGGAGCTTCTTCTCAGCACAAGTGTATTGCACTTGGTTGAATCACCTCACTTCCCCCTTCCCTAACAGACAGGAGTTTTAGCATAGAGCCAGACACATCGAGATGCCTTTTCTTTTGAATCCATTTGGTCATGAAGAGTATTTAGAAATAGCAAACACCAGTCCTGTCATGGTAAAGGAGAGGCTTGGTTTTTTTGTTTTTTTTTTTGTTTTTGTTTTTTTTTGTCTCCCCAGAGAAAGCATCCTTTCAAGTAAGTACCTTTAGTGCTAGTTGACTTTTCCTTAGAAGTTCATTTCATTTCACAGACTTAGTGAAGATACACCAAATATTTGCAATTTCATGCTGAGGCATGAAACTTTTGCTGAGGCTTTACCATTTCCTTTTTTTGAGGGGAATGGGATGCCTGTTGAGTTTTATGGAGAAGCTGTCCCAGATGCATGACTAAAGTCAGGTAGTCTTTCCATGGACAGCAGCACTGGGATTTGGCAAATGCAGTTTCTGGCAAATCAAAAGGGATTTGGCAAATGCAATTTCTGTACCACAGATGGAAAGGAGCTACCTTCGTAACCTTGGCTGCACCTGTATTATAGTTCTATACAGTGTGAATTTGTGTCCTTAGGGAAGTACAAGTTATTTTTTTTTAATGGTTATCTGGACTGAGCAAGTTGATTTGTTTGTATCAACTAGGTGAAAACTACCTGTAATTTGCATTTGTTAACCCTAAAAACTTTCAAGTCAAGTATGCTTTTTTAAAAAAAGGTATTCGTCATTTCCATAAATTACCTCATTGGAATATTAGTTCTTAATTCTTTTTCAAGTTGTGCCTGTACCTAAGCATACATTACAGTGTCTTACATAATACTGGACATATGAAGTCATTTAAATAGTATTTGATGATTCATTGAGGTTATTTGTTATGAAGATCTGATTGGGGCCATTTTTGATTTCACTCTCTTCCCCCCCACTTTATTTTTCTTTTTTGGAGGATAGTTAACTTTGTTTCTCTTTATATATTAATGTGGCTTCTGGGGTGATATTAGGGTGAGTGAAGATTGTGGGAAGTTTTAGCAATGATCTTTGTTTGTAATGTTTTAAAGTGTAAGACCAACAAAATGTTATTTCTTGCAAGAAATGTGTACTGGCCTTGCTTACATTTATGACCGACAGCCCTTCTTTCCAGCCGTTCATTCTCGAGATCAGTGATGAAATTTGCCGAGTGCTTGCTTTGTGCAAGCACCACACTAGAAATGTCAGCAGGAATTTGGAGTTTAAAATGTGATAGGTCCCTACCCTTAAGGAGCTCCTTGTCTAGACCTACACTGTCTGATACATTAGCCCTGGACCCATGTAGTTACTGAGCACTGCACTGTGGTTAGTCCGAATTGAGATGTGCTGTGAATGTATGCTGTGTTGGGTTTCAGGGACGTAGTAGGACAAGAGAAGGCAAAGTGTCTTCATAGTTTTTATACTGATTACGTGTTGAAATGATAGTATTTGGGGTTAGATAAAATAAACTATTAAAGCTTATTTCATCTGTTTCTTTTTATATTCTTTAAGGCAATTAAAACATTTTAAATTACATATGTGACTCATACTTTTTTGGACACCACTGATCTATATAGTCTCTACTTTCTTCTGGTGCTATCACCAAGGGAGAAATGTCCATCATCCAAAGATAATTCAGTGTTTTCTCCATAAATGCTCTTGTTTATAACTACAACAAATAATAGCAAAGACTAACAGGTTAGGAAATCAGAGTATTACGGCTTTTTATTTGCCCCTTAACCCATTACGTAAACACGAGGTAGATAGTACAGTTTGTTTCTGTCACAGTATGATACAAAAAAAAAAAATAGGGAAACCAAGATTCCCAGGTGCTTAGAATAGAAATGAAAAAAAAGGGAAGAGGCAGGGGTGGGAAGGAGAGCCATCCTTCCCATATGTAATGATGACTGCTTGATGTGCGTGCAGATGTCCAGGAAAGCAGGCATCTGAGGCTGCTGCTTATCTGGGAATAATACAGGCAGAAGAGGAAGTTCACATCAGACCCTTGTAAAATGCTTGTCATAGGAGAGGATGATGGTGCTGCTAATAAGAATAGTAGTGATAAGATCAAATACATTGACTACGTTTGACATTTACTGAGGGTGTCAAGAACTTCAGTAGGCATTTCTATATGATTTAATTTCGACATTGTTTAATACCGAGCAACAGTTCTAGGAAGCAGGCACTGTTATCTAGTCCATGTTTCAAAAGCAGCGGGCCAGGATCAGTAACACGGGAAGTAGTGGTCCAGATGCCAGCCCCAGTCCATGGTGGCCAGATGCCAGATACCTGTGGAAGCCGTGGACGCCATGGCCAACCGATTTCCCTTTCTTTATGAGGACAAAGTGCTTGTCAGCTCCCAGTGAGCTCTTAGAAGGCAGCTCTGTGTAATTTTTTTAAAGCTTTTTAAATGTTTATTTTTGAGAGAGAGAGAGCAGGGGAGAGGCAGAGAGAGAGGGAGACACAGAATGCAAAGGAGGCTCCAGGCTCTGAGCTGTCAGCACAGAGCCCAATGAGGAGCTCCAACTCACGAGCCGTGAGATAGTGACCTGAGCTGAAGTCGGATGCTCAACTGACTGAGCCACCCAGGCACCCCAGCTCTGTGTTATTTTTAGCCATTTAGAGCCATGAGATTAATTGGGGAGTCAATATCAAGTAAACTTCTTCTGTGTCCAGCAATCCCAGCCAAGTGAGACTTGAGGACTAGTAATGTAAAAGTCTTGCTCAAGTCAGCCTATACAGTGCTTTCACATTTAGTATCTCACCCATGCCTTACCAAGCCCTTTACAGTAATTAAGGGCAAGTAATTACTTTCCTCATGTCATGAAATCAGTGGCTGAGGTTTCAAGAAGTTTACAGACCTTCCAAGGCCGCATAGCCAGTCACTAGGCATCTGGAAGAACTCAGCCCTAGCTGGCAGAGTGGTAGGAACCTGGCTTTGCACTTAACAGCTACAACTCTGAGCACTGAATCACTCAGGGTCCAGTCAGAAAGAAACAGCATCTTTATTGAGAACTTAATCTGGGGAATTGTTACAGATGCTGGAAGAACCACAAAGCCAAACGGGGGATTGGTGAAGCCACCCAGCGATTAGCAACAGCAGAAAACCATCCCTCCCTGCAGGTTGGAGAGATGAAGCAGTTTGGTCCCTGAGCCCAGGAGCCACGGGGACCTCAGAGGGGATGCAGCCTCTGCTGGCCTCTCCCCTGCAGAGAGAGGAAGATGGAAACCCACCCAGCTTCACCCTTCCTCCTGCCCAGGGTCTAGTTCTCTGCCAGAGCCTCATGGAAGCAACCTGGTGGGCATCAGGCCAACTTGGGATCTGAGGAAATCTGCCTTGAGGGCCGGCTTTCTGGCCATGCAGAGTAGAACAGGGTTGGAGGAGGAACCAGTCTGCCTGGGCAAACCATTTAACCTCTGAAATGGGGGCGATAGGTCCTGCCTCAGAGTTGAGCATTCACAGAGATCATGTTTATGAAGTGCCGGTGCATAACAGTAGCTCAGCGAAGGTTGGCCACCACCCTCCGTCTGTGGAACAACTGCGGCTAAAGTGGACAGTAGTTACCGTGTGGCCTAAAATGCGTAGGTATGTGGCACGTGAGGATGAATGAGGTCCTGACGGTCTCCCTGAGCTCTGCGAGCCGCCACGGATTATTCTGAGTCACTCTCCACACGTCGTTCTTTTCATTCTTTTTGGAATTTTCTCCTCTCACAATTAATTCATAGAGAAAGTTCATTATATTATCTACATCAAGGACACTTCCCATTTTATCCAGAGGTAGGGGGCCCAAAAGCGAGTAGGACTGCCCACAGGGAGCTGATACAGGCAATGTAGAGCATTGATGTCCCCTTTTCTGGCCCCATCTTATTCTGAAAAGGCCTCGGTCTCAAGTGTTAGTCTTATTAAATTAAACACTGCTCTATAGTAATGCTTTTAGAAGCACAACTAAATTACTTGAAAAACAAATGTATGATTGGAGTAAACATGGTTCAGCTAAAATTCCTCTTTCCAGAGGATAAAATGTGATTTCTATATTGCCATTATAATTTCCAGTAAACCCAAGTGAGTCTTGCATCATATTGGCTTGGGGGAGCAGGGGAGTTGCATCAAATCAGGTTAAAAGATAAACTTTTTGCTAATCTAAGTTTGAGATGCATTTCTTTTTTTTTTTTTAATTTTTTTTTTTTTCCAACGTTTATTTATTTTTGGGACAGAGAGAGACAGAGCATGAATGGGGGAGGGGCAGAGAGAGAGGGAGACACAGAATCGGAAACAGGCTCCAGGCTCTGAGCCATCAGCCCAGAGCCCGACGCGGGGCTCGAACTCATGGACCGCGAGATCGTGACCTGGCTGGGTCGGACGCTTAACCGACTGCGCCACCCAGGCACCCCAAGATGCATTTCTTAATTGCCGTGAGCCATAGACTCAACGGACCAACCTTACGAAGAGTTTCTGAACTTGGTGAGTTGAATGGTGAGCTGGCTGGGATAGAGTCCTGGATTGTCAATGGTCACACATATGATGGTGATGTATATAATATATTCTTGTCTTGATTTAAAATGAGAGCTGCATTACACATGCATATTTTGAAGGGGAGGGGAGGCACGATTTGATCTCTAGAAGAACTAATCTGTGGTCAGTTGCAATAGCCCAACCATCAGTTCCTTTACCCTGCCTCACACTTCACTTCCTTGCTTGGCTTCAGAACTCACACCCCACCTCCGGTATCCCCTCCTGACAATTGTATCCCCTTTGTGAAGGGCTCCCTGACATTGCCTGCTGTCTACAGTGCTTACTCACACCTCTGTTAGTCACCTCCAGAAGATCCTACCCCCCATTTGTATATTGCTTCTCCTTTTGTGGGCTACACAGGCAATGCTGTGTGATTTGCAGGAAGGCCAGACTGTGGAAGAGGCAGGGGTTGCAAATTCAGAGGAATCTGAATTGCAACGTCCAAGGGTAAGTGGTGAGCCCAGGCCGGTGCCTGCAGGGCTGCACCTCCTGGGAGTCATGGGAGAATAGAACTCTGTGCAGCTGAGGGTCTCATTGTGCTCCCAGCAAGGTCAGTGCAGATCACAGGGGAGCTGGGCAAGGACTCAGTTCTAGCCAGGCAAGCCGGAGACTGGGCTACGTAGGGGCTGAGTAGGCAGAACTGGAGCAACTTCAGAAGTAAGGAAGAAGCAGCTGTAAGGACTAGGTCACGGTGCCCAAAGGTCCACATGGCTGGCTGTCCCCTGGTTCAAGGCAGCAAGACTAAGCCACACCTCACAAACACCTACAGGTGGATTCCTGGCCTGGGTAGGAGGGGCTCTCACACTGGACAAGGTTGGGAGCATCCAGACAGACCAAACAGCCAGCCTGCCTGTCTACCGGTCGGCCTGCAAACGTCTGTTAGCTGACATTGGACTTTGGTTATACCTGACTCTGCAGTGCCTGGCACTTGGTAAGGACTTAACATGTTAGTAATAAGGTCACTTTCAAGTAAGGTGACTGTATGTTTCAGTTTGCCCAGGACAGTCCCTGATTTTGTGGCATATTTATTAATAATTCCCACTTTGATTCTCAGAAGTGTCCCAGTTTAGATGTCACTCTACCTTGGGGGAATAAAATCTAATTACTGGTGGTCTATGGGTGCTGGGGGCCTGTGCCTTCGCCTTCCTGTTGGAGGCTTCTGTTGGGGGCACTGCTTCATTTCCCAGTACTCTTTCCCTGAAAGTCTTCCCTGCAAGAAGCTGGGGCCTTGGCGAGTCAGTGCAGAGTTGCATGGTGGACAGAAGGTCAGCTTCTGCACTCTCAGAAATTCAAGCACTGTTTAGAAGTGGAAGTGGGTAGGGGCGCCTGAGTGGTTCAGTCAGTTAAGTGTTCGGTTCTTGGTTTTGGCCGAGGTGATGATCTCACGGTTTGTGGGATCCAGTCCCCCACTGGGCTTGGATTGTCTCTCTCTGCCCCTCTCCCACTCGTGCCCACTCTGTCTCTCTCAAAATTAAAAAGAAGAAGGAGAAGGAGAAGGAGAAGGAGAAGGAGAAGGAGAAGGAGAAGGAGAAGGATGGTAGTGGATACATCAGTCTGATTCCCGGAGTAAGGATGGCATCCTGTTTAGAAGGGCTTTTGTAATTGGTTTGCAGGTAGGCTTAGAATTAGTCCTTGTTGTTACTCCTGGATAAGTTTAATGAAATAAATGGTATTTTAAATTTACATTATACAATTGATACTCTGATTTCTCTTTAGATCACATCAATCTTTCACCTTTTACATTATACAGTTGACCCTTGAATAACACAGGTTGTGCCACTGACCCCCTTGCATGGTCGAAAATCCACATATAACTTGACTCCCCCAAAACTTAATAGCCTACTCTTGACCTTACCAATAACATAAACAGTTGATTAATACATATTTTTATAAGTATTATATACTGTATTCTTACAGTGAAGGAAGCTAGAGAAAATAAAATGTTTTTAAGAAAATCAAAAGGAAGAGAAATACATTTATAATACTGCCCTGTAAAAAAAAAATCCATATATAAGTGGACCTGCCCAGTTCAAACCTGTGTTGTTCAAGGGTCAGCTGTCATACCTTTGTAGAAAAGCTAAGCATGCCTTATAAATGCCTATATTTCATTTTCACACCAGAATCCTGAAACATATTAATGAAAAGCCTTTCTAGTTCCAACCCTCAAAACCAAGATTTATGTGTGGTATGTACTTTGTAAGATTGCCTGAGCTTCCTGATTTTATGTTCTGTACAAAATAGTGTAGAGACCCCTATTAACAGTGTCTTCTGCGTTGTATTGTTTAAAATATGAGCCAGGTTTAGGAAGCTGTATTTAGAATGGGTTTCGTACCCGCTGCATATGGAATCACTTGTACTTTTCTCTCAGTAGCCAAGTCCCATAGCAGTGAGGGCTGGAAATGGTGACACAGGATTTCACTGAAGCAGTTGAATTGCTTTGGTCACTGGCCGCATCGACCATTTAAGATGCAGTAATGATGAGATTTTACTGGTTTTTAAAACTGCTTTTCATTTTAGTTTGATGAGCTAATTAATCTGGAAGGGACTTGGTTTTAAAAGGGCATACGGTGATTCAGGAAGATGGCAGAACTGGACCTTGTGCAATCCAAATTGGCACTGCTCTGCTTTGCAAATGCTGTAGGCTAATCGCTCAAGCCTTATGGATTCCTGCCAGCTAGGCATTGGCATTTTTATTGATTTTTTAACCCAAGTGTGGCTTTTAATAAAAAAATAAAAAAAAGTCTTACTATGGCCCTGACATAAAGTGTATATGTCATTGCTGTATATCAAGTAGACACAAAAGTTGTAAAGGCATGTCTGTGCCATTTCAGCCGATGTTTGTGTTAGAAAATCTTTTATTTACATATAACACCTCTAAGGAGAAAAGCGGTAGGTTTGGAATTGACTTTAATTTTAAGGATGTTCAATAATTAAAAAAAAATTGGACTGTAACAATGTGTACTATGTAACATTTTGAGATAATTGTTGACCGTTTAAAAGTTATTTTAGAAGTTTGCAAGTTTCTGTCTGGTGTTTGAAGTAGTAATCTTTGAGTTCATTCATTCAGGGGGGTTGATAAACTGTGTAACATGTAAACATGATATATCCTTGAGCTCAGTTTTATTAGACTGGTAAGGCAGAAATAAAATAAATGCCTACATAAATGGACTGGTGATTCTAAAGTTGTAAAACAAATGGGGCCTTTTTCATTTGTTGACCTTTTAAAACAGGTGGTGAGTTGTATTTGCACACACAGGAAAAATGCGTATGATATCAAATATTTGCACATATTTGTATTTTTTCTGTCTGTGGCACAGTAGCGTGCACTCCCAAGCTTGGGAGGCCTTCTCAGAGGAGTTGCTGACTCACATCCAGCCTCCTCTGGCCTGCTTCCCCTTCCGCTGCTCCCAGGCCCCATGAGCGGCTTCAAACCTTGTAGGCTCTTTCCTGTCTCTTTGCATATGCTGTTCCCTCTGATTAGCCTTCCCTTCCTTTTCATCTTCCATCAGGATCCAGCTCAAAAGTCACCCCTTCGGGGAAGCTAATGACAATCTCATCTCCTCTTGCTTTCCCAGAGGACTTTGCTCCTTCAGAGACATGTTCTCTTTCTCCAGCATTGTTAATTTCCCTTCTTTACTGGGTGAATCCCTTCAGCATAGAAAACTGTTCTATGGTCTCTGGTGTGAATAAACTCTTTCCCTCCCTCTAACTACCTTCTTCATGGAGTTAACCACACTCACTGTCTTTATTCCTCACTTTCCTTTCAGTCCTCAGGCCCCTAAACTATCCCTCAATATTCCCATCTAATTAGATGTCACCATTGTGTACCATTTCGCTGAGCCAGGAACTCGGCAGCTGTCTCAGATTCTTCCATTTTCTCACGTGCTGCCTCCAGTCCATTAGCCAGTGTCATCAGCTCTGTCACTGACATTGTGAAGCCATCCTCCTCTCTCTGTATCTGTCACCACTGTGACTCCAGCTACCATCGTACCACATGTGGGGTGCTGTGGCTGTCTCTCTGCTTTTACCTCATCCTCAACTACTGTCCACTTGGCCCTATGTTAAAAGGCCAAATGAGACCACAGCAGTCTTCTTTAAGGAGTTGTCCTTGGAATGAAATCCAGTGCCTTCCTGTAAGATTCTGCAGGACCTAGCGTCTGCCTGTCTGTGGTTTCATCCCCTTCCAGTCTTACCCAGCCAACTACACATCAGCCACACTGGTCTCCTTTGTGTGCTGGAGCACTCAAGTTCATATGGGTCTCAGGGTCTTCATACTAGTCATTCCTTCTTCCTGGAAGGCAGAGTGGAATGAGTAGTAGAGGGCAGACTCACCAGGAACAGGAAGGAGTTAGGGTGTTTGAAGGATCTGTGCCGAGTTTGTCTGCATGAAGAGCAAGAAGAAAGGGGACCCACAGACCACTGACCTCATCCAGGACCAGCTCTGTGAAGTAGAGACTCGGGATCTGAGAAGTCCTGCAAGGTTTTTAGGGCTGAGAGCTGCACAGCAGGGGAGGGGCCTCCAGAGCCTGCTGGGCGTTAGCACTGAACTTGGGACTCAGGGTTTGGAGTAGCAGTTGCCAAGTTGGGTAAGCCTGGAAGAAAATATTAGAGCTTCAGTTTAATTTTGTGAATGTTTTCTAGCATACACAATCTGTTAGTAGCTAGCACATGTATTTAATAAACAAACACATCTTACAGGCATGCTCAATAATAAAAGCATGTGCACAGTGTACAAAAAGCAGTATTAAAAAAGTAAGTGCTTTCGCTCTGGAAAACAGTGTGGAGTTTCCTCAAAAAATTAAAAATAGATCTACCCTATGACCCAGCAATAGCACTGCTAGGAATTTATCCAAGGGATACAGGAGTGCTGATGCATAGGCAGACTTGTACCCCAATGTTTATAGCAGCACTTTCAACAATAGCCAAATGATGGAAAGAGCCTAAATGCCCATCAACTGATGAATGGATAAAGAAATTGTGATTTATATACACAACGGAATACTATGTGGCAATGAGAAAGAATGAAATATGGCCTTTTGTAGCAACGTGGATGGAACTGGAGAGTGTTATGCTAAGTGAAATAAGCCATACAGAGAAAGACAGATACCATATGTTTTCACTCCTATGTGGATCCTGAGAAACTTAACAGAAGACCATGGGTGAGGGGAAGGAAAAAAGAAAAGGTTAGGGAGGGAGGCAAACCATAAGAGACTCTTGGAAACTGAGAACAAACTGAGGGTTGATGGGGGAGAGGGGAAAGTGGGTGATAGGCATTGAGGAGAGCACCTTTTGGGATGAGCACTGGGTGTTGTATGGAAACCAGTTTGACAATAAATTTCATATTAAAAAAAACATCTACTTCAGGTATTACCCCCCTCCAAAAAAAATAAATAAAAAAAATTTGAAAAGTAAGTGCTTTAAAATTGGTGTGAAAGTCTCTCAACACAGAACAGCCCAATAGCAGATGATTTCACTGATGAGTTCTGTCTACCAAACATTTAAAGAAGAATTAACATACCCTTCCTTTGCATTTCTTTGGTTTCAGTTGTAACATCTCCTCTTCCATTTTTTATTTTATTTGAGTCCTCTCTCTCTTTAGCTACAGGTCTGTCTATTCTGTTTATCCTTTCAAAAAGCCAACTCCTGGTTTCACTGATCTTTCCCATTGTCTTATTCGTCTCTATTTCATTTATTTCCCCTGTGATCTTTGCTGTTCCCTTCCTTTGACCAACTTTTGGCTTAGTTCTTTTTCTGGTTCCTTGAGGGTAAACTTAGGTTGTTTATTTGAGATTTTTCTTGTTTCTTAATGTAGGTATTTATTGCTGTGATTTCCCTCTTAAACTGCTTTCTCCACATCCATATGTTTTGGTATGTTGTGTTTCCATTTTCATTTGTCTCAAGGTATTTTTTTTCATTTCCTCTTTGACCCACTGGTTGTTCAGTAGCATTTTATTGTATCTCCACGTACTTGTGAATTTCCAGTTTTCTTTGTGTGATTGATTTCCAATTTCATACCAAGGTGGTCAGAAAAGATGCTTGATATGATGTCAGTCTTCATAAATTTTTACGACTTATTTTGTGGCCTAACATGATCTATCCTGGAGAACATTCCATCTGTCCTTGAGAAGAATGTGTACTCTGTTGCCTTTGGATGGAATGTTGTGTACATATCTGCTAAGTTCATCTGGTCTTACATGTCACTTAAGGCCAGTGTTTCTTTACTGATTTTCTTTCTGGATGATCTATCTATTGAAGAAGGTGGGGTTTTAAGGTCTCCTCCTATTATTGTATTGCTGTGTATTTCTCTGTTTAGGTCTGCTAATATGTGCCTTGTATATTTAGGCGCTCCTATGTCAGATGCATAAATATTTATAAATGTTACATCCTCTTGTTGAGTTGACCCCTTTATCGTTGAGGTTACCAGGTCCTCATAAGGGGTTACTATTCTGACTGCCAGCGTTGATCCATCCAAGGGCTGGAAAATATAAGACATAGCCCATTTCCTCAAAAAGTTCATTTTCCGCTTGAGGAGATAAGGCTAACCCACATGAAACAATTAGAGAAATGAATAAGACTATAATTAAGTGTTAAATAATAGGGTAGAGACTCTACTGTATGAGTTTGGGGAAGAGACAGCATTGAGGGCTGGGCGAGTGTAGCCGCATGAATGGCTCAGAACTTAAAAGAATATTTTGTAGAAAGTAAGGTTTCCCTTTTATGTGATTCATTATTTTGTTTCTTTTTTTTTCTGATCTAATTGTTCACATACACTAATTTCATATGCAGATAAAACATTGGATTAAAAAAAGCCCCAGGAAGAAGTTTGTTTTTCCTATAAAATAAGATAGGAAATAATAAACAAGATGATTGCGTAGTAAATTGTCCATGAAGCAGTTTTCCTTTTAGAATTTAATTCTAAAATAATTGTGGAAATACTAACACTTCTGACTGTAAGACCTACTGCGCCTCCTTCGCTGTGGTGGGTGTGGCCCCAAGGCAGAAGCCCTGCCTGCTTACTGGTCTCTGCAAAGCTTTCCTTCCTTCCTTCCTTCCTTCCTTCCTTCCTTCCTTCCTTCCTTCCTTCCTTTTTTTTTTTTTTAAGATTTTATTTTTAAGTAATCTCTACATTCATCCTGGGACTTCAACTCACAGCCCCGAGATCAAGTCACATGCTGTACCAACTGAGCCAGCCAGGAAGCCCCTGAAGCTTTCCTTCTGAATCCTGACTACCCCTGGATGTCCATCATCTCCCCTTGATGCCAAGCAATGATAGATTTAAGGATAAGAAGTGAGGAAAATAAATTCTTCCTCCTATGCTATCCTGAAATACTGAAGAGCCAGCACAATTTAGGTAGAAAATTGTGATTTGAGGAGTTATGCCTAGAATCAATTGTATTTGCAGCTAAGATTACATGTTATATGATTCAACTTGCATGGCTTTTAAAATTCAGTATGATTTACCAAACAGTTATTAACAATTAAAGTTATGTAACCACATCTTGAAATAGCTCTGTAGTATAGGAAGTCAGCAGGCTTTATAGTGTGCTGAATAAGGAATTACCATATACACAGTTGGGAAACATTGACAGTTTTCACACCAAAGTGGGCCACTTAAGTACCATTATTATAGATCATAAATTAAAATTCATTAAGATCAGTATTTTCACTGGAATGTAAAGTAGCGCTTATTTAGTTTATAGGAGCTCCATGCTCACCATTAAGTTTTTCATTACTGGAGAAAACCAATAGATGTTATTGCAGTTTACATTGGACACAGACGTACATTATGGTTTTGTAAATTTACTTTGAATAACTATTTCAGTGGCAGTGAATGTGTTTCACCAAAAGGGTATTGTCGTGGGGTGCCTGAGTGGCTCAGTCGGTTGGGCATCTGAGTTTGGCTCAGGTCATGATCTCATGGTTCATGGGTTCAAGCCTGCTTCGGGCTCTGTGCTGACAGCTCAGGGCCTGGAGACTGCTTCAGATTCAGTATCTCCCTCTCTCTGCCCCTCCCTCTCATCTCAAAAATAAATAAAAATTTAAAAAAGAGTATTTTCATGAAAATAATTGTATTCCATTGCGATCCTCTGCTTTCATAATTAAAGACCCTATTCTTTTCAGAGCAGGTGTAACCCATTGCATCAAATGATTTGGAAGCTTTAACCTGACCTTGAAAACTTCATTTTACAGGAATTGGAAATGTGTTTTCTTTGCATGGAGTTATTTTGAACACTGTAGGAAATATTATGGTATGAGAGTATGAGGTAGAAGGAATCACCTGAATAATTCTTATCAGAAAATGCTTTGAGTGAAGTCATTTGATTAGTTTTTAGACAAAAATATTATGGGGATCATTGCTATGAATGTCGTGGTGCAACCTGTTGAAGCTTTATTCTGAGAGGGCACCTGGCTGCCTTTGACAGTTTCCCAGTATGTCTTAGGCATGACATCCACTGGGTCCTACAAGTAGCATTAACTAGTAACCTTAGTTTAAAAAGACCCAGAGGGGAAATGTGCTCATTCTGTTCGTCTGGAATGGGACTAACTTTCAACAAATTCTAAGTGATTAGAGTATTGCAATTGTACATTTATGATAGTGTTTCTTTTTATTTTTATTTCATGAAGAAATAATTTCAGCCTGAAATGTATTTATTGAGCAGCAATAAAGAAGGTACAAACCTTCAGACAGCATTTAGAGCACTTTCCAACTATGAACTCACTTATCCATTATAAGAACCCTATGAGGTAGATACTATAAATAACACATGGGGGACACAGGTATTTTTTTTAATCTCTATTTTACAAGTGGGAAATGGAGGCATAGAGAATATGCAATACTAGCTCCCATCTTGTGGCTCATAGTATTTCTGTGGGTAACTCATAAACTAAAAAGTTTATAAACTGTTGGATTATTTTGTTCTACCTTGGAATAAAGAAAACCGTTTCACAGCTATGAATAAGAACTCTATGATTGATTGGCTTTGCTGTTTTTGTTAGTAAAATTCTGTTACTTCTATCCATGAATTATGTAGTTTTCTTTTGCTTTCTTTTCTCTCAGTTTGTCATTTCTCTTTTGGAGAGCCTTAAAATTTCCTTGACAACCCTAAAAAACACATATCCTTTGCCTTTAACATTTAAGGTTGACATTCATTTTTAGAAAATGATCATCTCTTTCTTTGCCTCTGGAAGCTTATGTTAATAAGGGCCATGATGGGGCGCCTGGGTGGCTCAGTCGGCTGAGCGACCAACTTCAGCTCAGGTCATGATCCCGCGGTTTGTGAGTTCAAGCCCTGCGTTGGGCTCTGTGCTGACAGCTCAGAGCCCAGAGCCTGTTTCGGATTCTGTGTCTCCCTCTCTCTGCCCCTCCCCTGCTTGCACTCTGTCTCTCCCTCTTTCTCAAAAATAAACATAAAAAAATTTTTTTTTTTAAAAGTAAGGGCCATGATTCTAAACCTCTTAAGAGGAGGAGGGATGGGTTTGCATATCACTTTCAGAATCCAATCACAGTCTTTTGGGGCCTCTGAAACCCACCTGTGACCCTTCAGAGACCTACCCATAGCATAAGGACACCTTTGTTGGTGGAAGCACAGGAGAATTTAGGGACTACAGTCCTTTAAAAGGGAATAACTTTCGAAAACTATTCATTACATGGAGTACATTAGCAAGCTGGGTCAAGTAGATGCCCTGTGGTTAGATGTAAGTGGACTCCCTGTAATCCATCTGGATCATAATTCTGATGTATATTCCTCTGTATATAACTTAAAATTTTTTTCTTTTTGTATTTGTTTTTCAGCAGCTTGATTGTGACCTGTCTTGGGTAGAGGGTAATGTGTGTGTGTGTGTGTGTCCTGTAATTTGGATTGAATGCTAGGCATCATGTTTAATAAAGACTGAGGTAAAGAGTACTTATACTGAGAAATGAACATTCCTCTTCCTCTTCTGGGTCATTAGTATTGGGGAAGTTAAGCTAATCTAGTCCATAATTGAGCTGGTTTTGTATTTTGAGTTGCCATTGTTACCTTGTTACCTTCAGTGTACCACTGACTTTACATTTCTCCACCAGTGGGCCACCATAACCTTGTGTTGAGGTGGGGGCTAGGGTCCCAGAGGGTTTACTCATTGTTCCTGTTCTGCCCTCAGCTTTCATCTACAAAGTCTGTGTGAGAAAGGGATCTCTCTCCGTGTTCTTACCCCTCCTCTATGGTACACTGCCTGTTACTTGGTGCTGGGCTTCTGGGGGAGTCTGGGGGAGTTGTTGGTCCTCCTGGTCTCGTTTCAATATTAGGCAGCCCTCTGCTCCTGTGCATCAGGGCTGGGACCTTGTCAGCATTCCTGCCCTGCTTCCCATAGAAGGGAGTATCTGTGCTGAGTTTGGGCAGGAGACAGTTTTCTGCCCCTCTTCTGATGGTAGTCAGGTTCTGTTTTTATTGGTGCAGGCTTCTAAGTCCAAGAGGTTCTCCTATCCCTTGGGGCAGTAGAGCTTTGCCTGGCTTTAGAGATAGATGGATTTTGCTTCTACCCTTCCCCCAGTGGACCTAGGAGAAAGACGGCTTGCTGCTCTTCCCTCAGGGGTGTAAAGCTTTTGCTTCAATATAGTAAGGTAGTTGGGGAAACAGGCAGTTTTAATTGCCTGTGACCTGGAGAGGGGTTCTCTCTCTTGCTCTCCCCCCCCCCCATCTTTTTCAGGAGCACCCATGAAGAAGGCTTAAAAATGAGTACAAACTCTCCCTGTGTCTGGGACTCCTGGTTACTCTACACTGATATACTAGCCCACACTTGGCCTTTATGAATTCCTTAAAATTTTAGCGGACCTCTCACAGGCCTCCCTGGTGGCCTCTTCCTCCATGCTCTGTCAAACATGAAACAGTTTCTATGTCTTGTCTCTCCTTGGAAGGGCTTGTCACTCTTTGGAATTCAGTTCCAAACTTGGTTGCTTTGTGACCACAGTTCTCTGATGAATAGAAGAAAACATGATTTTACAGATAGTCTGGCTTTTTCTTGTTATGGTAGGGAGTGATGTTCTCTCTTGGCTTTGGCTTTCCACATTTTAAGCTATCAACTTTTTTTTTTAATGTTTGTTTTTGAGAGAGAGAGAGACAGAGTGCGAGTGGGGGAGGGTCAGAGAGAGAGAGAGGTAGACACAGAATCCGAAGCAGGCTCCAGGGTCCGAACTGTCGGCACAGAGCCCAATACGGGGCTCAAACTCATGAACTGCGAGATCATGACCTGAACCAAAGTCGAATGCTAAACCGACTGAGTCACCCAGGTGGCCCTCTAAGCTGTCATCTTAACTTGTACTTAGTCACATGGGTGACCTTCAAGTCACCTATAGGTTCCCAAGCCATAAGCTGATCTGTGCCCTCATAGACTCCTTGCCAAAGTTGGGTCAGGGTGAACTCTTGGTGATACAGTAGAGGGCATCATGGGAGAGGGAACCCGCAAGGGGAAGAATCCATGGGCCAAGCAGCTTTCTGTTATTTGCAGTAAGAGGACTTCCACGTGAGTGGGAAGCAACATCTGACCGTACCTAGCTTTTCTTTTATTCCTTTCAATCCATATGATTGTATAAAATGACCTTCAAAGTGACCGACTTTGCTCTACATCCCTTTTTTTTTTTTTTTTTCCTTTTTTGCTCATCTTGGAGAGCACATCAAAGTTTTAACAATGAATGAAAAACCTTGGCAAGGTAACTCTGATGTGCTCAGCGTGACTTATTCCTTCAATTCAGGGTTATTGTTACTGAGCTTAAGAAAGACCAGGCCTTGCTGTGCTCCTTTAAGGGGTCTCAAGTTGTTTCTGGGGGTGTTTTGTTTTCTTTTTTTA
The DNA here is from genome assembly GCF_028749965.1 of Puma concolor. Lineage (NCBI taxonomy): Eukaryota > Metazoa > Chordata > Mammalia > Carnivora > Felidae > Puma > Puma concolor. The sequence continues at coordinate 24,844,638 of NC_141675.1, read as the reverse complement.
AGGATAGACATTTCTTTAACCTGGTGTTTCTTAACTCTCTTTAATCCTAGGCCCCCTTCAATCAACATAAAGATCTCAGGTCTTTCTTTAATGTTATTTATAAATGAAATTGAATAACTTGACTCAAACTGGAGGGACAAACGGCTGCTTAGTTTCCATACTGCCTCCCCTTCTTCATTCTGTTATGTCCTGCCCCCATCCCCACACTGACATCACTGCCTTTATGTAGAATTCAGCGTTTCAGGGTGGATGTAGAGGTGGGTTTTTTGGAAGCCGATTTGCCTCCAGACTGAACATTTGTCTTTTGTTCCTTCTCTTGGTGTTAATAAGTGCTGATAGCAGAAATCCACCAATGGGCCAGATTTGCATTCTCTTTGACCACTCAGAAGCTTTAGATGGTGAGGACTTATAAGAGCCAGCTCTTTTTAAAAGTAGTTTGAGGCACCTCCATCTCGGCAGAAACTTGTGTTTTTTCCCCTCTGGTGTTAGGTGATGAGTGCATGGAAGTTATATGCATTTTGTTTTCTTTAGGTAAAAAGACTATATATGTAGCACATATGGTTTGATAGCTTTTCACTGTTAAATTCAGCTAACCTTAAGAGACAACATAGCAAATAGATTCCAGGTCTGATACTGATGCAATACAGCTGACCCTTGATCAACGTGGATTTGAATGTGTGAGTCCCCTCACACATGGACTTTTTGTCAATAAATACAATCTAGTCCTGTAAATGTATTTTCTGTTCCTGGCATTTTGCTTAATAACATTTCCTCTGGCTTACTTTGTTGTAAGAATATAGTATGTAATACGTATAGCATGTAAAATATGTTTTATTAATCAACCAGTTATGTTATGGATAAGGTTCCGGTCGGTAGTAGGCTATGAGCAGTTAAGTTTTTGGGGCATCACAAGTTATACATGGGTTTTTCAATTGTGTGGGGGGTTGGTGCCCCTAACCCTCACGTTGGTCAAGAGTGAACTGTACTTGATCACTGCTGGACTGAAAAGTGAAAGCCAAGTAGAAGTGAGTAGGTGTGAGGTAAAGATTCTGGGACTCGGGCAAGTTGGGGGCCTGGATCTCCTGCCATTGAACCTCAGTTGTCCTCCCCTCCCACACAAGGACTTCTGTCCTTCTCTTTCCTTACTCTTGGCCAGAGGGGACTGGCCTGCCTTCACATCTTCCGGTTGTTTCCAGCCAGTGATTCTGGTCCACCCGCTGGTGAGGGCAAGCTCACACACCTGTTCTCCTTTTTGGTCTCTGAGCAAGCACATGCCTCTGTCGTGTTTCCTAATAGCTTCATCTGTCAGGGAGGAAGGAGGCTTTGGCGCGCTCTAGAGAGGACAGGATGGTTCTGGGCAACAGCAGATAGAGGGGGAAGAAGAGACAGGAAAGTCTCTGGTGAGGGAGGTCCTTGCTGTCATTACATCGGCCTGTGCTTGGGTGACCATCACGTTCGTGTGTCTACAGTGGATGATCAGAACTCACCAACCAAAACCTGGCTGGCTTGTGAAAAGCAAAGCAATGTTTTTAAAGCCTCAAGTATGGTGTTTAAGTTCCTGCCTATCCCACAGATGAGGGTGTGTGAGCACAGAAGAATGTTATTAATGTGCTTTGCAATTTGGCCTTTTCGTCTTAATAACAAAGAAAATTATGAATTTGAAATGTATCAATTGTAGTAAGTTAGAATCAATATGTTGTAACTGACAGAATAAAAGATTACAATGTTGAGGAAATGCTATATATATTCTTAATGGATAAATGGATAAGCACCTCCATTTATCTTTGTGACTTCTTTTTACTAGTGGCATCTAGAGATATAATTTATAAAGACTATAAAATTCCCTTACTTAATTACTATGTTGTCTTTACTGAAGGTACATGTGTGTTTTTAAAGGTAAAGACAATCCTTATTCTGAAAAATAGGAAATTTACACATTTGTTTCGTGCCCTTATGCATGGCTGATTACAAATTTAATTTCATGCCAACTTGCTTGAATAGATAGAAGGCAGTCTATGCTTTAGGGATCTGGAACAGCTATGATACAATGCATCTTATGGATACAATTGCCACAGTTTTTATGTCTTTTGCACTTTATTGTTCTGAGGATTCAATTGCAAAGAAATACTCTGCCTTGTGGCTTTTATGTTTTATCTTGGCATTTAGATCACAAAAGCCTCTATGGTTCATTTTGAAACTTTGAGGGAAATGATACCCATATGATTTAAAGTTTAAGTTTAATTACCTTCTGCAAATTGCTTTTGGAAGTATAGGTAGTCAAAAAGTAAGAGTGGTTTTAAATTGCAGATGCAGAGAATAGCATAATCACTTTCTAAAATGTAGAGGTTTTACTCAAAATAGATTCTTTCCAGAGCAGGAAAGTTAGAATTGCTTTTGTATAATATTTTTCATGCTCTTTTCTTTATTGCCACGGAAGTTATATTATCTCAATCTCCATGTCTATTCCCTATGTATGAATATAATGACTTACTGAAAATTTATCAAATATTTCACGTACCTCCTGAAAGACAATAGCATGTTTTAGGTTAAAATTGTGAAAATCGTGAAAGAGACTTTGAGGTCATTTGAGCATGTAAAGAAAATACTAAAAGTGTCTGTCTGCACAGGGAAAGAACTTAAAATACACACAGAGGTGTGGCATTGACATCTTAAGGTGGGCACCTATTACACTGTGCGAGAAAGTTAAGGGGTGTGCCGTTGGTGATACAGACTTCTTTAGAAATAGATGCTGCCGAAAGTTTTTCACTTGATAGTGTTAATAACCTGTTGATATTGGAAGTACCTAGGTGACATTGTCCTAAGCACTAGCCTGGTGCATGCTAGTAGGCTTTAATAAACCCAACTCTAGAATTTAGAAGCACCCTCAGCTGTAATCTAGGCCTCCGATGCAGATTCATTACCCCCACAACAGTAAAACCATACCTATCTGAAGTCTTTAGAACCGTGACTAATCTAATAGGAGACTCTGATGAGCCAGGAATCTCTGCTGGGATTTCAGTGTCTACTCACTTAACACACAATTTAGTGGTCACTACTTAGCTCTGTCTGGTCTTTTGGCATATATAGTTTCCAGAAATGTCTAGACATCTTAGTGTATACAAGTGGTCAGGAAGTGGTGTTCAAACTTTAGTATGCATCCCCATCACCCAGAGTGTTACCTACGATGCAAATTCCTGGGCACTAACCCTTGGAGATCTGATTCCCTGAGCCTAGGGATCTGCTTTCTAATCAGCAACCCGGGTGGTTGTGAGGCAAGTGGTGTGGTGACAGCCCTTTGAGAAACACGAGTATGGGAGATGTGCACACACGCAGAGCCTGCTTTGTGGGTGTATGACCTGTGCGGTTGTGCAGGCCCCACACTCAGAAGGGTCCTGCACTTTGGCTTAATGCTCTTCTGTCACCTTAAAATTCTTAACAATTTTGGACAAGGAGTCCTGCATTTTCATTTTTCCCTGAGCTCTGAAAATTATGTAGCCAGCTCTCTGTACAGGATTTCATTGTGTATTATTGAAATTGTGTTTTTTGACACCCACGGACTGCAATTATTCAATAATGATTTTTTTTTACTTGTTTATATTAGGCTGTAAACTCCAGGGCCCCTTCTCAGCTCTGTAAGTGATTGAGTATCATTTATCACAGATCATTCAATAGGAAATCTTAACAGAATGATTTTCTTGAAGAAATTTAATTTTTTTAAATGTTTATTTATTTAGAGAGAGACAGAGAGTGAGAGCATGCGTGTGTGTCGGGAAGGGGGGAGGGGGAAGGGGCAGAGATAGAGTAGAGAGAGAAGCCTAAGCAGGCTCAGTGCTATCAGCACAGAGCCCAGCGCAGGGCTCAGTCTCATGAACCATGAGCTCATGCCCGGAGCCAAGATCAGGAGTTGGACACTTAACCAGCTGAGCCACCCAGGAGCCCCTAAAAAATTTAATTTTGGGGGCGCCTGAGTGGCGCAGTCGGTTAAGCGTCCGAGTTCAGCCAGGTCACGATCTCGCGGTCCGTGAGTTCGAGCCCCGCATCAGGCTCTGGGCTGATGGCTCAGAGCCTGGAGCCTGTTTCCGATTCTGTGTCTCCCTCTCTCTCTGCTCCTCCCCCGTTCATGCTCTGTCTCTCTCTGTCCCAAAAATAAATAAACGTTGAAAAAAAAATTAATTTTTATTCCTAGTCTTGAACATAGATGCCTGTGTTTATGTTATTCTTATACACTATTTTTTTCTCCCAGGATGGTACAAAACAGAAAAGAGAACGGAAGAAGACAGTCTCGTTTAGTAGCATGCCAACAGAGAAGAAGATCAGCAGTGCAAGTGATTGCATCAATTCGATGGTTGAGGGTTCAGAACTCAAAAAGGTTCGCTCCAACTCCAGGATTTACCACAGGTATTTTTTACTGGATGCCGACATGCAGAGCCTGAGGTGGGAGCCATCTAAGAAGGATTCTGAGAAAGCCAAGATTGACATTAAATCCATTAAGGAAGTGAGGACGGGAAAAAATACAGACATATTCCGCAGCAATGGCATTTCTGACCAGATATCTGAAGACTGCGCATTTTCAGTCATATACGGAGAGAATTATGAGTCACTTGATTTGGTTGCCAACTCTGCAGATGTTGCGAACATCTGGGTTACGGGACTGCGGTACCTAATTTCTTATGGAAAACATACACTTGATATGTTAGAAAGTAGCCAAGACAACATGAGGACTTCTTGGGTTTCACACATGTTTAGTGAAATTGATGTAGAAGACCTTGGACATATAACTCTGTGTAATGCTGTGCAGTGCATCAGAAACCTCAATCCCGGTTTAAAAACTAGCAAAATTGAGCTCAAGTTCAAAGAATTGCACAAATCCAAGGACAAAGCTGGTACTGAAGTCACAAAGGAAGAATTTGTTGAGGTTTTCCATGAGCTTTGTACCAGGCCTGAAATTTATTTCCTTTTAGTTCAGTTTTCAAGCAATAAAGAATTTCTTGATACCAAGGACCTTATGATGTTTCTTGAGGCAGAGCAGGGTGTGGCACATATAAATGAGGAAATTAGCCTTGAGATTATTCACAAATATGAGCCATCCAAAGAAGGTAAGGAAAAGGGCTGGCTTTCCATAGATGGGTTCACTAACTACCTTATGTCACCTGACTGTTATATATTTGATCCGGAACATAAGAAGGTCTGTCAAGATATGAAGCAACCTTTGTCTCATTACTTTATAAACTCATCTCATAATACATACTTAATAGAGGATCAGTTCCGAGGTCCCTCTGATATCACGGGATACATCCGAGCTCTTAAAATGGGTTGCCGGAGTGTTGAGTTAGATGTATGGGACGGGCCAGATAATGAACCTGTAATTTACACGGGCCACACCATGACCTCTCAGATAGTCTTCCGCAGTGTCATTGATATTATTAACAAGTACGCATTCTTTGCTTCAGAGTATCCTCTTATCTTATGTTTAGAAAATCACTGTTCTATTAAACAGCAGAAGGTAATGGTCCAGCACATGAAGAAAATTTTAGGAGACAAGCTCTATACAACATCACCCAATGTGGAGGAATCTTATCTGCCATCCCCAGATGTCCTGAAGGGGAGGATACTAATTAAAGCCAAGAAGCTGTCCTCAAATTGCTCAGGCGTAGAAGGGGATGTTACTGATGAAGATGAGGGAGCAGAAATGTCTCAGAGGATGGGAAAGGAGAACGTGGAGCAGCCCAACAATGTGCCTGTGAAGCGATTTCAGCTATGTAAAGAACTGTCTGAACTGGTGAGCATCTGCAAGTCGGTTCAGTTCAAAGAATTTCAGGTGTCATTTCAGGTTCAGAAGTACTGGGAAGTGTGTTCATTTAACGAAGTGCTTGCCAGCAAATATGCCAATGAGAATCCAGGGGACTTTGTAAATTACAACAAACGTTTCCTTGCTAGGGTTTTCCCCAGCCCCATGAGAATTGACTCCAGTAACATGAACCCTCAAGACTTTTGGAAGTGTGGTTGTCAGATCGTAGCCATGAACTTTCAGACCCCAGGCCTGATGATGGACCTGAATATTGGCTGGTTCAGGCAGAATGGGAACTGTGGCTATGTCCTTCGGCCGGCCATCATGAGGGAGGAAGTGTCTTTCTTCAGTGCCAACACAAAGGACTCCGTCCCTGGGGTTTCACCTCAGCTTCTTCACATTAAAATCATTAGCGGGCAGAACTTTCCCAAACCCAAAGGATCAGGTGCCAAAGGTGATGTAGTGGATCCTTACGTCTATGTTGAAATTCACGGAATCCCTGCCGACTGTGCGGAACAAAGGACAAAAACAGTGCACCAGAATGGGGATGCTCCCATTTTTGATGAAAGCTTTGAATTTCAAATCAACCTTCCTGAACTGGCCATGGTGCGCTTTGTTGTACTAGATGATGACTACATTGGGGATGAGTTCATTGGTCAGTACACAATCCCCTTTGAATGTTTACAAACAGGCTACCGCCATGTCCCCTTGCAGTCACTCACTGGAGAGGTCCTAGCACACGCTTCTTTGTTTGTCCACGTGGCCATTACTAACCGAAGAGGAGGAGGGAAACCACATAAAAGGGGCCTTTCTGTGAGAAAAGGGAAGAAATCCAGGGAATATGCATCTTTAAGAACATTGTGGATTAAAACTGTAGATGAGGTGTTCAAGAATGCCCAGCCCCCTATACGCGATGCCACAGATCTGAGAGAGAACATGCAGGTACGTTCTTGTGGTTAAGTATTTACTCAACGGCTTTTCTTCACATGAAGGCTTTGGAAGGGTTTGTTTTTATAATACTGTGTTTGATTTTAAATAATTTGTAAATTCTAATTCGTTATTAGACCATTTACCACTAGTCTCATTTTTTTATCATTTAAGTTTCCAAAACTGTAGTTGGTATTGAAAATATTGATAATGTATTAGAATCAATTTTTATTGAAATGAAATGAAATGTTATTAATATTAAAATAAATTTTCTGTCTCACATAACCATATCCTAGTCCTTGTTAATCCTAGTCCTTATCTGCTTAACGGATCCCCATTTTTTTTTTCTAAGAATGTACACGGGAATCTCTGGTTTTTCTGAATAAATAATCTCTATTATCTTTAGCTGGAGCACACTTTGAGGACTTACCAAAATAAAAGGGACAGGTTCCAGTCCTTTCTTCTGGAGCTACAGTACTAGGAAAATAGCGAGCCCTTAAGTGAGCCATTGCATTTGTGTTTTGAGCCTCCTCTTGATTTTAGAGGACGGCTATTTAATTGTTTAAGTAAAAGACATGTGGCATCTATATTTATTAGAAGTCTAAGATAATGATTACCTCTAAACTGTATAATCACTAAAAGCAATCAGGAATTAATGTGTAATTAAGGATCGTCCACATGTCCAGCAATATACTAAGGCCTGCCTCACAGAGCTAAGCGGCCCTAACCCGGCCCAGTGTGTGAGAGAGCCATTTCTGTGGTAGCTGCTCGGCATGTGTTTGTATTATGTATATGTGCGTTATATATGTGTATATATATGTATTATATATATAATGTATCAGTTGATTTTATATATGTATGTGTGTGTGTGTGTGTGTATATATATATATATGTATATATATATATATATATATATATGTATATATAACCATTATGAGAAGAATGCCAGCAGCAAGTAAACCTGATTCAGAATATTCAGATTTCAACCCTGTACTGATGTTATAGATACCTCATTACTAAAAAGACCTTACCACAATGGAGAAATTTTATTCTCTTTCTCTCCAAGTAAAAGCATAACAGAAACCCAAAGGGCTTTTCCCTGTTTCTCAGGGTGAAAATGGTTTGGTAAACCCTCAGCTCTGAGCAAGCCACACGGTCCCCTGCCACAGGGCTGCTGTTGTGTGTGTGACACAGCCTTCCCGTGAAGATTCTCCAGAGCTCGAACATCCTGTTTCCAGAGCTGCGTGTCTGCACTGACCCCGACAGGGCAGTCGGTGGCGGGGTTTAACGAGCACCTGCCAGGCATGCAGTCTGGGCCATGAGGACGTAGCTGTGAACAAGCGGTCCCTTTAGTTGGGAGTGGGCAGTGGGGGAGGGAATCAGACCGTGAGCAGGTAGGCGAATGAGCACATAGGTCAGTTGCAGACACAAGCAAGGGCTGTGAAGAAAATAAAACAGGAAGGGGTGATGGAGTTATTGGGAGACCCTGCTGTCGATATCACAGCCGTGGTTTATTGTCACAAGCAGTCGACATACAGGTGATTTTGAGCAAAATAACATTGAGTTTGATGTCCGTGTTTAAAGAGCTACTAATAAGAAGAAAATGTTTAAATCTAAAGCAAAGTGCCACTCATTTCTAAGACTGGGGTATCTGAGAGCAGAAGGCACAGGACTTGGAAGGCCCGACTCCTCCCCTCTGGCCGCCATGCCCAGATAGGGACCCCATGTGTGTCTGGAATAACTCCTATTCTGGTTAGGATGTACCTGTTGTTATAGCATAGTGATTAAAAGCATAGGTCTCAACATCGGCAGATTCGGGCAAAATCTTGACTCCTTCACTTACCAGCTGTGTGTCCTTAGAGAAATAACAGAGAGAGGTTACAGCCAAGACTCAGTTTCTTCACCCGCTGCGTGGCTCTTTGAGAGAATTAGAGGAGGTAGTACGTAGTAAGTATGCCTACTGTAGCTTCGCACTTGGTAAGTGCTCAAAGAATGCCAGCTTATGGTGTTTTACACTCTCAAGAGGTTTTCTTTAACGGATATTTTAATGGCATACCTCTGGTGATTAGCAAAAAGAGAGAGGGAGAAACCTTGAAATCAGTGGGCACACTAATAGGGACGGTCTCCCGGTGGGCAGGCCTCCCCAGTAAACTGCAGTGCCCTCACAATCCCTTTCAATTTTCTGGTGGTTTACTGGCCATCTTTGGCATCCCTTGGCTGGCAGATCACTGCCTTCATCTTTATATGACTTTCAAAGCTAAGAAGCAGAGATAGAGCAGACTTTCTTATGCCCTCAGAGGAACAGACCATATCAAAACCTTGATCTTGGACTTCTAGCCTCCATAAGTGAGATAATAAATTTGTTGTTTAAACCACACCCCCCCCCCAAAAAAAATTCCTTTAGATTTGGAGCCGGCATAACCAGATGAGAGACATTCAAGTTTCTGTCTCACAAATACCCTTTTCCCTTTCTGATTGCTAACATATTTGACACTTACTTTAAACCCGATTTTTTTTTTCTTTACCTCTTTTGAGTACAGAAGCCATTCTTTTTGTTTGCTCATGATTGCATACCAGCCTTAGCACCACTGTGAACTTTGATCGGAAAAGAGGCTTTACCCTTCAGAAGAATTCTACTTCTGATAAATTGGTATTGCAAATGTCTATAACTGTATTTACTTTGGAAAATAGCCAATTTTTCCTGGAATAAAATAATCATTAGCTAATTCTGTCATAACATTGTTAATAACCATTGTATCAGGCAGTTCAAATATAATCAAGTATATCAAGTAAAATATCCGTGAGAAATTAAGGCCTCTGGTTAATTACAAAGTGCCTCCTTTCTTTCCTCTTAACAGAATGCAGTGGTGTCATTCAAAGAGCTGTGTGGCCTCTCCTCTGTGGCCAATCTCATGCAGTGCATGTTGGCGGTATCTCCCCGCTTTCTGGGAGCTGATAACACACCCCTCGTGGTCCTGAATCTTAGCGAGCAGTATCCCACGATGGAGTTGCAGGGAATCGTGCCTGAGGTTCTAAAGAAGATTGTAACAACTTACGACATGGTGAGTTGTTGTTTGTACTTTTATGGAGCCCGAGTGAGAGAGACATCTTAAGACAGATGATATACCAGACATACTTAGGCGCTGTTGTTAAGATGTGCTTTCCTATCTCATGCTTCATGTGGCTCTGTTGGAAAAATTATTCCTCTGACTTCGCTGTATATGAAAGAGCTTATTCTTTTGTTGTTGTTTTAGAAAGCAGGATTCAGAAACACTTCTCTCAGTTGGATTAAATAGTCGTTAGCTTTTCAAGAATATATCTGAATTGATTTCTAAAGCATACACTATTTTCTACACATACATAGCAAAGAATTTTTTTTTCGTATTTCTCTGCAATCAGAGAAAATTTGCTCAGTTTTGTTTTGTTTTCATTTTTGAGACTGGTAAAAGTGAGAAGTTTAATTTTTTCTAAAATAAGTTTTAAACACCATTAGGGGCAATTTCTTCCATCACATGATTAGAATGTTTGATGCTTTCCTTCCTTACAGCAGCTTCTCTGAGATACCTGTAATTTGTAATCAACTTAACGTTAATGAGGTATCCTCAGGATAGCTAGAATATTACATTTTTGTGTTTACATAGATCTTGCATTTTCATAATCACATCCTGCTCTTATTGTGTTTTTCGGCTTTGCATAGCTCTAAGGGAGAATTAGTGGGTGAACAGCACTGTTTCACGCTCACAACGTAGTGGAGGCTGTCAGAACTCATGAGTGCTGGCTGTTGCTCTTACAGCCTGTGAGGTTTGGTGCTGTTGGGCAGCCCTCTCCCACATTGGCCAGGCTGTCAGCCTTTGCTCCTCAGGGTGCTCAGAGGTAAGAGGCCACACCCACTACGTCCTCCACATGAAATGCATGAGCTAAGACCACAGAACCCTAGGCTTCATCTGATGTAGCCTGCTGTGTTAAAGATGAAATGGGATTTGGGGGCGCCTGGGTGGCGCAGTCGGTTAAGCGTCCGACTTCAGCCAGGTCACGATCTCGCGGTCCGTGAGTTCGAGCCCCGCGTCAGGCTCTGGGCTGATGGCTCGGAGCCTGGAGCCTGTTTCCGATTCTGTGTCTCCCTCTCTCTCTGCCCCTCCCCCGTTCATGCTCTGTCTCTCTCTGTCCCAAAAATAAATAAAAACGTTGAAAAAAAAATTAAAAAAAAAAAAAAAAAGAAATGGGATTTGCATCATAAACCCTAACAGAAATATTTTTGACTGTTCTGTAAATTGATCTAAAAGCTTTAGTTTGGAGGGATTTCTACAATTCAAAGGAAAGAGACAACACGTTAGGTCAGCATTTCCCACAGTGTGTTCAGAGAAACCTTGGTTTCTTAGGATATGAGTAAATGTCACATGGGAGAAAGGGTTCCGTGGTGAAATAATTTGGGGAAATACTGCTTTGAACAAAATTAATCCTATGTCTTTACTGCAGGACTTCTTGGGGCCTTTTATTTGCTAACACAGTGAGTCCCCAAGAGGGCGATAGATACAGTATGCCCCGTTTCACAAATCGACTTGACCATGGCGTACTGTTTCTAAAAACAAACGTTTGAAATACCTTTTGCTCTTGATCTTCTTCACTTCTTGACCATATTCACTCGAGTCTTCAGGTAAATAAGATCTGGAGGTACAAGTCAGTAGAACACAATATTTTAAAACAGCTTATCAGTTCATTACCTTAAAAAGGTGATTTGTGAGCTTTTTCCTAGATTCCTGTGCAGTAGCTGCAGATGCGAATTAGTCCCTACTATTTCTAGCTTAGAGTTCATGGTAGTGTAAGAGATATAAAGGGCTGAACAGTGGTCACTGCAAGCAAACTACAGAGAGTGCAGTCAACCTGAAGAAAGGACGAAGGCCAGGGGCAAATGTATCTAAACCCTGGGGAGAGCACTGTGTTGGGTGTCCCAGGAGTCACAAGAATGAACATGAATCTCCCTTGTCCTCAGGGAGCCGTGCAGTCAACTAGAAGGTAGGAGGCAGCTGGGGAGCAAAACAAGAAGCTTATGCTGTGATCCTTTGTGGCCAAAAAAAAAAAAAAAGATAGAAGAGGTAAAAATGGGAAAGTTTGAAGAGCTCTTTCATGCTGTGACCGAGGCCACCTAATTAGTTCCCACCTCCTCAAGTTTCATGAGGAGGGGCCAGGAGAAGTAGCTGATGTGTGTAAATGCTTCTCAACCTGAAGCAACAAATAAAACTGTCAGACATTTTGTAGACCTATTTTGTTCACCAAAATCTAACATGACTTAGACCCTGATCTCTGTGGCAGTCATACAGTGACATTTCTTCATGGCAACCTTTTTAACAGGGACTTCTTGAGAGTTGGGGTGGTGGTACCCCACGTAGGTGATAACAGGGTGGACGGAACACGGGTTAGGTCCCAGGACCTAGTCCAGGGGCTGAGTGCCGACCCTGAGCAGGAGGTTCTCAGGGTTCGTGGTCAAGAGGCTTATGGACGCGGGCAACCTCACAGCACTTGTCACAGTATTTGGCACAGGAATCACTCAGTGTACTTGGTTCCCTGCCCCTTCCTCTTCCTGGGCTTGTAAATGATAACTCTTATTGCGTAACTCTTGTCTGCACATAACTTTACAGTAGTGTGGTTGCGGAAGTGATAAGACAGAATGTTTTAGCTTGTTGAAAGTTTTTAAATTGTGAAATTACTCTTACATAATGTTTAATTGAAATAGCTCTGCTGTATTATACCCCTGGCTCTATTGATTTGTTCTGTTTTAACTCCCATCTGAAATGCTACGCTATAAAATATTTAAAATTAAGTTCAGATTATTATAATTTGAATTTTAAAAACTGTAATATTGCTATAACAATAACTCTTGTAATGTTTTTTAGTCCTTTTATAAGTAACTTAATGGTTTCTCACCTGGTGGCAATTAATGGACTAAAGGTAGATAAAAGAATATCAATGGGAAGTGTACTAAGGCCTTGGACAGCCTATAACTTTAAATATAGCTCTTTATTTTTGTAATGTTATATTGAGATTTACCCAAAATTAACCTTGGGAATAAGATCTTACTTCATTTCATTGACTTCCCGTTTATACTTTGAAGCCTCCAGGTGAGAAGTAAAAATAGTGTGAGAAATCCCCTCCAAAAGTCCTATGTCATTGCCAGTCTACACTGCTGAAGCCTGCCCTCTGGTAAGGGCAGGGCTATGACTTGGCCTGTCTTGAGTGTACAGATATTTATTTATGCTATCACGGCTGTGATTACTTTTCAGTGTCTAAACTCTTATTAATAAACCAGTATATCAGAAATATGCCAGTTGCTTTGTGAAAAAGGAGAATGCAGAGAAGGAATTGGCCATGGAAATGTGAACAACGTATAAGCCACTCTGGAGGCTAGAAAAGAATGCCCAGGTGTAGGGTGGCCACACGTCTTGGCTTTCCTGCTGATACACCTGTTATCCCAGAATCATTATTACTAATTTTCCCTTTAACTCTTAGAAGTGTCTTTGTTTAGATAATTAGTTGTATGGTCACCCTCTCCATAGCCCCTGGATTGTCCTAATGGCTCCTGTGATTACCACCAACAAATGGGTTTTTAAATCTGCCCAAATTGTGTTTTTGCCCTATTTGTGGTAACTTCTTGGGTCCTGGAAATGATGACGTTTAACCCTGGGTCAAAGCCATTCATGAGTCAAAGCAGATGTCAAAGCCATTCAGGAGTAGAGGAAGAAGAGAAGTACAGATACCCTCTTAGACTAGGCAGATCAGGGGTGGGGGTTGTTGAAAATAGGGACTGGACTGGTATGGAGAGTGGGAATGTCCATGTGTTGTCAGACAAATAAGCCTTTTCTTCCCTTGAGATGTTTATAATTTAATAGAAGAGATAAAGTGTATCCATCCATAGAGGGTAAAATGATACCTAATAGATATTTTTAAATATGTAAACAAATTATTTGGATAGTTGTGGGCAAGAATGGTCAGTTTCAGGTATAGGGATTAGGAAAACTTCAGAGAAATATTGGCCTTTGAGCTAGACCTTTAAGAATGAGTCACATTTCAACAGGTAGAGATGATAAAAAGTAGGCTGTTGAAAGCTGAGTTCACAGAGTGAAACATGCTCAGAAATGTGGAAGCACATCTGGGAAATTAACGTTTGGACTGTGGTCATTCCTGCACATTTCTGAGCAGCAGTACAGGGCCAAGCTCAGACTTGGGTATTATAGACTATAAGAGGGTTACAGCAAAAGACAGCTCAGAGAACACATGATGAGTGCCTTCATTTTACAGATAATTAAATGGAAACCCTGTGGCACATCAAATTAATGGCAGAACTAGGTTTAGAGCCCAAAGAGTGTCTTTGTCCATTTTTTTTCTGCAATCCAGATCAGGAAAATTAGCCATGTGTGGTATGTAGATGAGTGATCAATATGCAGATAAAGCCCAGATATCTTCGATAATAATAATCCAAAGTTGTTCATGTGGGGCTCTCAAAGTAAGAGGTAACTCGTTCCTGATTCCTGTTCCTCATGAAGATGGAAAATAATTCATATTTCATACTTCGGTGTATAGTAAAAGGAAGATTCAATGAGCTTAAACTAAGGAAGACTATTTCAATAGTTAGATCAAATTCCGCTCAAAGAAATCTGGCTATAGGTATTTGAACATATCTGTTATATTATTACTTCAGAAAACAAAACATTTAGGGGCGCCTGGGTGGCGCAGTCGGTTAAGCGTCCGACTTCAGCCAGGTCACGATCTCGCGGTCCGTGAGTTCGAGCCCCGCGTCAGGCTCTGGGCTGATGGCTCGGAGCCTGGAGCCTGTTTCCGATTCTGTGTCTCCCTCTCTCTCTGCTCCTCCCCCGTTCATGCTCTCTCTCTCTCTGTCCCCCAAAAAATAAATAAACGTTGAAAAAAAATATTATTAAAAGAAAACAAAACATTTAAATATTTTACTTAAAATTTATGTAAATGAACTTGAATGCATTCATTCTTCACAATTAAATGTCAAGATTGAGCTTGTTCTCTCATGTAATTAAAAGCTGTTCGGGACGTCTGCATGGCTCACTCAGTTAAGTGTCCAACTCCTGATTTCAGCTCAGGTCATTATCCCATGGTTGCGGAATTAAGCCCCGTGTCAGACTCTGAGCTAACAGTGTGGAAACTGCTTGGAATTCTCTCTCTCTCTCTCTCTCTCTCTCTCTCTCTCTCTCTCTCTCTCTCCCCTCCCCTATTGATGCACTTGCACTCTGTCTCTCTTAGATAGGTAGGTAGGTAGGTAGATAGATAAACTTTAAAAAAAAAAGCCTGGTGGGAGAAAATTAAGGATTTTAACCTGAGTTTAAGACATTCTAGTGAATGCCTGGATATTCTTTATGATATATCGTGCTCTTAAGATTATATCTGTACTGGCATTTCAAGGCTCAACCTTCCCCTGCCACCGATATCAGTGATCTAACTCATAGTTGTTTTAAATGAAAGTGATTTTTACCACCCTTTTAATATTGATGAAGTCATCATTCTGCTCTCTAGCTCTGTTTTTTTATTAGTTTCAGATTTCAGACTAGAAGTTTCTAAATTTTTGTGAGATCTGCCCTAAAATATAGAGACCAAGGCGTCAACACCTTCCCTCTTTAGAAAGAAAACATTGGTAGTGTTCCATAAAAAGAAAGTTCTCCTTAAATGTTTTTTTCCACTGGGCTTTGGGGATAGTATTCAAAGTAGAATAAGCCAGACACTGAAAGATAAGTACTACGTGATTCCCCCTTGGGCGAGTTATCTCAAAGAGTCAAGGTCCTAAAACTAGAGACTGGCATTAGCCACACAGCATCATGCCACTAGTCAACAGAAACGTGTTGTTCATCTAAAATTTGTAAAGAATATGGCTCTCGCATTAAGGGGTTCTTAGTACAACTTTTTTAAGAAAAAACGTGTTTCCTTGATTTTTCAAGCTATGGTTTTCTAATATGGAATATGGAATACATTTCGGTCATTGTAGTTAAATTGAAGATGAAGTTGTAGGCAATGAAAAGAAGAAAAAGTACAAAAAAATAATGGCTGATTCTGTTCCAGGCAGTAGGGCTGTTCAGATGCACAGCGGTGGGCACTTGGGCAGCCCCTGTCTATTCGGAGATTATCTAGAAATTCATTCTTACCATTGCAGTACCTTTGTATCGACTTTCTATTTAAAATTTGTCTGTTTCAATCTTTTGCAGCTTCACAAAAATCTTTATTTTAATTGCTTTCACATTTAATTAAGAAAGCATACTCTGAGGAATCCATTTATCCAGTAGACAATACTGGTTTTTTTAGTGTTAAACGAGAGGAACCCCATGCTCTGTCTAGGAGGATATTATTTGCTCTCTGAGTGTTTTTGTATAAATTACTGAAGAGTCCCTTCTAACTCATTACTTTAAGTATTTATTTAAAAAAAAAAAAACAGTTTCTTTAAATAAAACATGTGAAATGACATGTTAGCAATTAGCATCCAACATCAGGAGCACTCTGCTTTATCTTGTTGGTATGATTTCACATATTTTGTCTTACCACTGCTTAATGCAGTGAAGAGATAAATCACACTTCATAATTAATGGAGTCGGCCCATCTGGACCGAGCCAGAGATGATCTGTAATAAGGCTGCTATTGATCCCATCTCCTTTGTGGCTCACTTTATCACTCTACTGCCTCAGAACTTAACATCAGAAGCTTCTTTTAATTGAAGGTGTCAACCTTTCCAACTTTTGTAACTATAGAAAAAAGACCCAATGGAATATTATGCTTTGGGATAAGACTGAGCTTAGATGTGTGTGTGTAGGTATGTGTGTATATGTGTGTGTAGGAAAGGTGGGTATATCCTGCAGAGGGAAGATCAGGAACCCAAAGGCTATAGTCTAATTCAGTAACAGGGGAGGTCCAGCCAGTGATGTGTCCAAAAGCAGTTTCTGTGGAGTCATCAAAACCATACAGCTGAGTTACTCCAAAATGGTTCATGCTGCCAAGCGGATAGAAGGAAGAAGGAGTGTTAAAGACACAGTGTGGTGACAACATCACACATGTGATGAGATCAGATACAGCGGGCTGCCACTCAGTAATCAGGTGCAGGGAGATTGGGAAACTTTTGGAAGATGGGGCTTCAGGGTGTGCACACAATGGTGACTATAGACTATTTCTGATCAGTTTTCTAGTCTTACATGTCTCCACAGAAACTGAGAAGCACATATTCAGAAGTATTCTTATGTGTGTGTGTGTGCGCGCGCACACACACACACACACACACACACACACACACAAGAATAGCATTTTAAGGGCTGACAGTACCTTTGAAAGAGAGACTTCATTGTATAGCAATTTTTATCAACGAAATCTGATACCCAGCTCTGAACTCTCTGGGAGGACAGACATGAAAACATGAATGGAGTTCAACGTGTTGTCAGATGGTGTCTTCAGGCAAGAAATGATAAACGGTATTAAGCAAGCACTGTAGCATGTGATGTACCAGCAGTCTGACTTAAAATTTCAAAGTAAGCTAGGAAAGAGTAATATGGTTGGAGCTGTCTAACCATATTGGCAAATGAGAAATGGGAGCCTGCTCTTGAAATCACTGCAGCTCTTGGGTAGATTTCGTTTGAAGGAAGGCCCCCAGGGGAGCTGTGCAGTGGTTTGGGGCCATGTATTTGGTGGGTCTCTGCTGTTTTACTTCTCTGTTTAGAGCCTTTCTTTTGCTTTTTAAAGGGGCAGAGCTAGATTGCTTATTTTGCAAACACTTAATTTCACTGAATCTGAAACCTAAAGCTCCAGAAAAGTTAGGGAACTTCATTCTAAACCATGCTTTATGTAAGAGAACACTACTACATTTTTGATAAAACTAAGATCATTGAAGTATTGTGATTTTTTTTTTTCCTATCCAAGAACAGAGGAATTACCTGTTCCCGTCAAATTCCACATTGCATTTTAGATTTTGCTCTTATGTAATTTCTTCAAAGTTTATTTTTAATATTGTCTCGCCTTGACCAGAAGCATTTCAGGTTTCTGCATTGGGTAAAGGTGCCTCCTTGCGTTGTTTGCTAAGTTCTTCTTTCTGTCAAGAACACTTCCAGGAAATTAAAAAAAATAAAAGGACTGTACACATGTGTAAAACAGCGTTCCTTGCTCTGTAAATAATATACACCGTTCTTTTGCTCAGTCAGGATGTATATATACTGGTGGCTTTTCGAAACTGTGAGGAAGCATTTAGTTTCCTTATCCTAATTTATTTAGTAAATGTTTTGTTTCCACTAGACTTTGAGCAAGTAAATGTTCATTGAGCAGAGCAGGTAGCACTGTGGTCTTCTCACTTCTGTGGCCAGTTCATCTTCACATGACCTTATGCCTCTGTGGCAGATAAGTGCAAACTTCACACTCAACTCAGGTAGCAAAGAAAAATGTACCTTTCCTGTCTCTTTCAGGAAGGAGGTGGGTATTCCTCAGTTTTCATTCACTTAGTAAACTTGATCCATTGTATTGATTTAATCATCTACTTTGAACTATAAATGCTCAGTCTCTCACACTTTCTTTCCCGCTGCTTCTCTACAAAGTGGCCACTTGTTGCCTGGAGGGGGGTGGGTTCTAAAAGGGTTCTTTCTGTATTCTTACTAAAGAATCATTCTTTTTTCTTTCTTTCTTTCTTTCTTTCTTTCTTTCTTTCTTTCTTTCTTTCTTTCTTTCTTTCTTTTCTTTTCTTTTCTTTCTTTCTGACAGAGAGAGCATGGGAGGGGCAGAGAGGGAGAAGGTGGGAGAGAATCCCAAACAGGCTCTGCATGGTCAGCATGGAACCCGCTGTGGGGCTCAAACTCTCGAACTGTGAGACCATGACCTGAGCCAAAACCAAGAGTAGGATGCTTCACTGATTGAGCCACCTAGGCGCCCCTAAAGAACATCATTCTAAAGCTTGCCATCCTCTCCCTCACCCCCATTCACCTTAAGGCTGGTTCTTGCCATGGAGGGATCTCATAGCTCCCTCCAGTCACTCAGGACTTCAAGAGACACTTCTCCTTCACTGCTCCTTTCTTCCTCCCATCCAGGCGCCACCAACCACAAAATGGTTTATAAAATATGACCATACATGTGGGGAAAAAATAACTTTATGCTCTCCCCATAACACCTATGTTCCTGCTGCAGCCCTGCGCCACCGCCCCCCCCCCCCCCGCCCCAGATATCAGCATTCCCTCCCCACTGCTTCCCTCCCCGCTGCAGCACATCTTCTGGATCGCTATAAAGACGGTCCTGAAATACCAGCTAGAGAAAGACCTGGAAAGGAGCCAGAAGGTAGAGTTAGAATTATGATGTGACAACTTTAAGAACCCTGTTAGCTAAAGGGATTGTGATCATCAAGAGAAACAAAGCCAGATTGTTCTCTGTGACCTTTGCTATTGGCTATAAGCCAATAACATTCTTCTTAGAGCATCTTGGTAGCATCCGTTTGGTGTGTTTGGATTAATGAAGTTATGTTAAGCCTAATATTGTGAAGCGAAAAAAAGAAGAGAAAAATAACTTTAAGGACATGTATGTCATGTATTCCTCTAGCAATTGAAGTTTTCCAGAATCAGAATTTTTGATTTGCTAGTAAAACATCCATCAAACACTATTAATAACATACAGCTCTTAAAAAAAATGTTTTTATAGTGTCCAGAATCTGTTTGACATCTTAAAGCTTGGAATTATTTTTGTAGTGTCCACAGAATGGTATCATCTCTACATCTAGTTTTGTGGGTGTGATTGTCCTCTTTTGTGGAAATCCTTTTAACCAGAAAAGCAATGATCAAAGACACAAAGAACCTAATTGGCTTTCAGCACGTGATAGTCTGTGTGTCTTTACACAGCTTGTGAGTTCCATATCCTTTTAGATTCACAGAAATGAAGATTAGCTGACCTAGAACATGCACTTCATAGCTCACTGATGCATTCATCCTGCTTCTCCCCTTGCTTGGGGACCCTCTGATCCTCTCACCTTGGACCCAGTGCACGGCTGTGTCTCTCCTTGACTTCTAACCTTTGCTGTTGGTACACAGGTGGCTGTGCCACCTCTACTTGCAGCTAGCTACTGGCTGCTACTTAGGAAGAGAAACCAATGTGTTGATCTGCATCTCTGTAAGCTTGCAGAGACCTGAGATGGAAACCCTGGAGCTCCCCAAGTATGGGCACCCCTTCGAAACACCAAGCACTTCCTGGGCCACACTCCACTGGAGGACCTAGGAAATGCATCTTCACCGTTGAACTTAAGTAGTTTTCCTAACAGTGGCAGTTTCTGACCAGGTGGGGAGTTGGGGAAGTCAATCCTGTGGCGGTTCTCCATTCCACTTCGGAGCAGTGGCTGCCTTTGCCCTCGTGTCCAGCTCCATCTGGGCTTCAGAATGTTCTCCAGACAGTTAAATGGAGATAGTTTGCCACCGGTGCTGGCTTCAAAGTGCTGGCTACAATTAGCAATTAGGAAGGACACATGAGAGTTTCTGTTCAGAAGTATTTTTTTTGTCAAAGATTCATCAAAAGGATGAATTGTTTAATATTTCATTGTGTCCCATTGTCCATCTTCAGATTAAAGTTTAGAAAGCATGTAAACTACAGTGATAATATGATTTTTATTGTTTAGAATCTTGATGTTTTCAGTATCATTCCCTGACTTTCTCAATGTGAGATCCATTCACCGATTAACTTGATTTATTACCACCCATTTTTGTGTAGTTTAGAACGGGATATGCTTTTCCATTTAGAAATTCAGTTGCAAGTGTAATTGCACAGTGTTGCAAGTGTAATTTGGAGTTGAGTTAAAAAGATTGAAGTTACACCAGATACTTGTATAAAATTGTTAGTGGTGATGCACAGACTTGTTTGTAAATGCAGTGATGAGCTCCTCTGTTTTGGGCACATGCCCTTTGGACGTGCAATCACACTTTAGAAGACAACTCTCTAAGAAATGGGATAATTTGAATGGAACCAACTCCATGAAAATGAAGCTATTGAAGTAACCAGTTTAGATGAAAAAACATCTATTTCAGAATTGTTTTTGAGAAAATGTAATTCTAGACACTTACTTGAACTATCTTCTGGCATCTTTTCTTGGGCAGTAGGGGTATATTCATTTCTGACCTTTTATGTCCCTAGTTATGAGCTGGAAAAGAAAATTTTAAAGGTGTTTTTCCACAGCCTTTTGAATAATGAGGTAGTGATTTTTCTCCACAGCTAGATGTGGGTAATATATAACATTTGACACTACATGAGATTTGAAGCCCATGTTTTATTGATATGTACATTTGACCTCATGCTCATGAGAGAAATAAAAATCAGCCCTGCGTGTAGATTCCTTATTTCTTGTTTTCGTATGAGCAGGAGTGCACACCCTCAGCCTCACAAACCTCTCTAGTCTGCACGAGCCTGGGTGGTGACTGCCCTCTGCACACGGACGCCTCTCTCGGTGGGGATTACAGAAATTGTCACTCATTCTCTTTTAACAGCTCCTGTTTTTCATTCTGTTCACTTTTATTCCCCCATATTGTTGTAAAATAATTAATGCCACTCACCCCACAGAAATAGCCACCTTTAATATCAGAAATCTGATTTCATGACCACATGAATTTATCAGGAATAAAAATAGCACTTAACAATGGCTTTGAAGTCTTTTCTAACTTAATTGGGGCATTTTAAATTCCGAACCATAGGAAAACTACTCTCACGGTAAACTCAGTGGGTGGACGATATGATGTGTTCAGAGTTAAGTTGAACTCTACAAGCTTAATTACCAATTAACTTAAAAATAACATGTTAGGTAGTTTCAAATATTTATTTCCCTACTACATTTAGTATTAGTCACATCTTTAGGGCTAAATGGTTTAGATTTTTATGTGGAGATTTTATATAGGAAATCCTTTAGCAACTTACAGAAATCTTTAATTCCAGTATTTTCTTTGATATCAGCTTTGATTATTCTGGTTTTCTTTAAAATCGTGACACTCCCTCACCGCAGGATGGCTGTGTGTAGTGACACCATCTTTATATCATCATATGGGCACCAAATGATTTTCGCTTTTAAATCACTTATCTGGTGCCAAAAGCAAAAACAAACAAACAAGTAAACAAACCTAAGAGATGTAGCTATTTGAGGATTTAACTAAATGGTACTAGCATGGTACTTAACTGATTTTTAGTTGATTGCCTAAAACGGAGCTCTCTGTCTTTGCTATGAGTCGGTGGAAGTCTTTGACCAATGTTAGGATTCTCCATAACCAAATCTTTCCTTTGCTTGCATATATCATAAGATACGTTTATCCTTTTAAAAATACTAGCTGGACTTGATTATTTCATGGTCTTGGATAAAATGTGCAAGTGACGTATCGAGCTATGTTCTCCTGAAGCCTTTTCATCCAATATCACCAAATGATGCATCTTGTAACGTGTTAGGGCACAGCTGGGAAACCGTGGCCTGTGGGCCACACTGGCAACCGCCTGTTTTCATATGGTTCTGAGAGTGAAGAATGGTTCTTATGTGTTAAATGACTGGAAAAGATAGAAAAATGATACCTGTATGACTTGCTAAAACCATTTGAAATTCAGATTTCAGTGTCTGAAAACAAAGTTATATTAGAGCACAGCCACATCCATGATACATTTTCTGTGACTGCTTTTGTACCACAACAGCAGCAGTGAGTCGTTGAGACAGAAATTAAGCCTAAGCCTAAAAGCCTAAAATACCTGCTATCTCCTCCTTTGCGGAAAGAATTGGCCAACCCCTCACAAAGAGGATCAGGAGAAAAAAGTCCCTAGGGTATTTTAATGCACTGGTTCCTGTATTCACTTTCACCAGTTTAAATTATAATCCTAAAGGTTTTCTTTTTGTTTTTTAAAATTCCGTGCTCCGCGCACTTTGAATTTTGTTCCAAAAGAACATCATCCTACTTGTTAACCTGGTTGGCGGAGAGTGCTGCGGTGGCTTGAGTCCCATCGGGGGAGAGCGGTGAGCCCCTGCAGCGGTAATGCTCACTTAGCATTTTGATGGGGAGGAGCCTACAGACACCAGAGGCACAAACTGCAAGAGAAAAGCCAGTGACAATTAACGTTTGCTCTGATCCCTTCTAGTGCTCATGAGGCAAGTACGCTAGGTCAGTGGGAATGGAGACAATCCACGGAGTTTTGTGTTATAATCCAGTAACATGTGTAACTAACTTCACACGTAGTGAGCGTGTTGTCCTGCTTATGCCGCCTGGTAATAAGGCATTAAAAATGAGCCAAGGAGGGGCACCTGGGCGGTTCAGTCGGTTGAGTGTCCCAACATCGGCTCAGGTCACGATCTCACCGTTCATGAGTTCGAGCCCCGCGTCAGGCTCTGTGCTGCCGGCTCAGAGCCTGGAGCCTGCTTCGGAGTCTGTGTCTCCTCTTCTCTCTGCCCCTCCCCTGCTCATGCTCTGTCTCTCTCTGTCTCTCAAAAATAAATAAACATTGACCCAAAAAAATGAGCCAACGAATCCAGTTTAAGTAGTGCTCCTTTTATCAGTCAGATCAAACCTTTCTTGTCAGGGGAGGGTGTAGGGGTGCAGAGAAGGGGGTTTGGGTGGAGTTCCCGAGCAGGCTCTGCCATCTTCTCTGAAAACACCTGAATTCCTTCTCCCCTCCCTGAACAGGGAGCAGGGCTCTCTCTCAAATGATAAAATCCAGGCTGTGCGAACCACCTTCTATTTAAAGCTGTCTCATCAGGGTGGGGATTATAAAGGGTGCTGGGGGCGGAGACCAAGCCTGTGAAGCCCTCTCCCACCGGAGGAAATGGGAAGGATGTGCTGAGGGCCCTCTGTAGCTTCCCACACCCTGCTGGTTCATGCTGTTCATTTCCTTCTCACACTCACTGCAGCTTGTAATTATGCATTCGTTGGTTTGATTTCTTTTTTTAAGGTACTTCTCTCCCCCGCCCCTGAATCGGAGCTCCAGGATGGCAGGGACAGTGTGTGCCCTGTTCACCGCTCTGTCTCACAGCAGAGCCTGGCACAGAGCAGGCGCTCAAAGTTTGTCTATGAATGAATGGATGAAAATGACCTTGCTCTCCGGGACACAGATCAGGTGTTCTTACCCTGTCTCCCTGCCCCGCAGTGCCTCCATTTTCCCAAACTTGGCTCATTGGTACCATCACCAGTGGTCTTCCCTGGGATGTTAGGTTTGGGGACTGGCCAGGGGCTGGAGGGTGGAGCTACCACTCTGCTCTTCCAGGCTGTGTCCTAGACGGCAGCCCCCATGTCCTAAGGCGGTGAGTGGAGCCTTCCGTGGGTCCAACAAGAAGAGGACGCCTGAGATGCCTGGGGCGGGGGGAGAGGGGGAGGGTAGGCTGGAGGCAGGAGGCTCAGGACTAGAACTGGGGGAGATGGGAAGGCAGGCATGAGAGTCCCCCTCCCCAAATCATTTATTTTTTTGTTCAGAGCTTCAACTCTCCCCTGCCTTTTGCCAGAGGACTTTGCTGTGTCTGAAATTCCCTACTTAAAAAATTCATATGTCCTAAGAGGAAAATATAGCAGAGTTGAGGACAGGAGGGGAGAGCCCTAGTTGTTGACCCAGCCAGACAGGAGAACAGCTTGATTCAGTGAAGCCAGCCCAGGATGGGGACATTGCTCATACATGTGTAGTGTTTTAGGATTTTACAAAGCATGCTTATCCATCGATTGTCATGTGAGCCAAGCAGGTGGGCATAGGCTCCTGGTGGACCAAGCAGAGAAGTACTTGAATACCACACAGCTACCCTGTCTCTCAATTGTCCCAGCCTCTTCATTGCTGACATTCACTGCCCATGCTTAGGTGTACCACACTCCTGTGCTCCTGGGTGAAGAAACCAGACTCTGCCAAAAACACACGCACGCACACACACACACACACACACACACACACACACAGTCCGCCAGCTCTGGCCCCACCTTGGGAAATTCTTGGCTTTGTCCTTATCTCACCTGCCATGGTGAGCTGAGTGAGGGCAACAGGTGCCCAGCAGAAGACAATGCCCTGGTGTGTTTTGCAAAGGGCACATCTCAATGAGTACAGACCATCTGGGCAGGTGTGCAGGGAATGTGAATACCTGTGCACAAAATTCTTCTTATGTAAAGACCCCGCGACCAGAATTGGGGAATGAAGGAGGAAATATAGACCCTACACCCTCGGAAGTATATGAATGGGCTTTGGGGTTGGGGGTTGTGCTAGCAAAGAATATGAGCCTTGATGATGAGATAGTCCCTGCCTGGTGCTTACTGTGTGACCGAGGGCAAGTCCAGTTCTTTATCTTCAAATGGGCATAGTATCACCACCTCAAAGGGTATGAAATTATATGTAAGTAGACCAGACCACAATAAATTCTCAATAAATTGAGAATTGAGTCATGATCATGTTATTAGTTTTCAAACGCTAGAAACCTGCAGCTCATGAAGCTGTAAGACCTTTTTGTCTGCATATTTTAACACCACTTCAGAGCAGCAGCTTTGCTGAATGGCTACTCCAGTTCATAAAGGCAGGGTTAGAATTACAAAGTGAAAAGCAGAAGGTAAGGTCTCCCACCGCCTTACTAGGCAAGCTGTCTGTCTTCTCTGAAAGGGGAAGACAGGGGAACACGTGAGTAATTTGGTCAACAGGAGAAAGAAATCCTGGGTTTATACAGTAAATACTCTAGTAGCTGGCTGACTGCGTTCTTGTCTTCCTGCTTGCTCTGTCATTCCTGGAATACTGTGGACACTTCACTGTGCTAAAAAAAAAAACAAAAACAAAAACAAAAAAACAAAAACCAACCTGCTTTTCATTACAGAGAAGCCTCCAATTGCTTTTTTCTTTTAACTAACGTCTATACTTAGTCACACAGACCTGAGAGAAACTAATGATACCTTACAGTAAAACTATGATTGAATTACCTTCTGTTAATTAGGAGTTTCTAGATCACCGTGATGCCCTTGGAGAAAAGGCTTGCTATAAGTAGACAGTAATAAAAGTGGTACTATGTTTAATTCTAATTGTATCTTTTGAAATTTAATTAATGTAGTAATAATTGTTTTAAACAAGCATGTCAGAACTCAAAATGGTCCTTGGTGACTTGAAAGAGTTAATGTAGCATCCAGAAGTTCCTAATCTTTCTCCGGAAGTAGCTTGCTCACTGAATAATTGGGTTTAACGAGCTCAAGTTCCCCTTTCTTCCTGCAGGGATGATTCTGGCCATGTTTTAAGCCATTCTTATCAGTTCACTTTTTATGCTCTCCATCCACGATGTAGCCTCTGAACTCACTATCCTGAAAACTTCCAAGACTGGAGAGCTACAGTGGTGCATTGCCCTTCTTTCCGGCTTTGCAGGCATTTACTGGAGGCAGAAGGAGCAGCTGACGATGTAGACTGCGTCCCCACTGGACTGGCTGCCCTTCAGGTCGAGGCCAAAGTTCCTTTGCAAGTTGCTGAGTCCCTCTGTACTCCTCTCCCTTCCTTCTGTCCTGACCACAGAGGATACTTGAGCACAGGTGCACTTAGGTATCGTGCTGAGATGGTCTGAGGGTGTCCTGAGAGCATATCGTTATTAATTTAGGAAAGCGGGAGATGTTTTTTACAGCCTTAGGAGGCTGACATGACCCAAAGCCTGGAGAGGGTAGGGTTTGTGTGTGGGTCTCCATGAGGCAGCCATGGTGCACGATGACTCAGCCCGTCGAGTGTGAGAATATCGTGAGTCTTCCCACAGTAATCATGTAAACACCAAGTGATGCTGTGTTAGCACACCAGGTTATTCCGTGATGAGTATAAGGCTGACCATAACATGGAGAGATAACAGCATTATTGTAATTTAAGTGCATTTGAACTTAACTATATATGTGTTCTCCACACAGAAAAGTACAGCACAACATATTATTACAGGAACTAGTAGGAATTATTGTATGCTTTTTCTGCATAGTTTTATAATTGCATTGGAGTTCCTTTTTGGGAACCTAGCTTAGGTTCTATTTTGTTGCTTAATTTTCAATGATTTTTGTCTTCTTAGAATATCGTATTGTACAAGGACCAGAAACAGCACAAGATTAAAATTCTTTTCAACTTTTTGAAATTCTGTGTACTTCCTGAAGCTAAAACTATTCAGAAGTTTCAAAACTTTGCCAACAGTTTAGAGTAGGATAAACATTTAAAATCTATACACTGGCTTTATAACTAATCTTTTGATCTGTTGGAACTCTAGGTTTTTCCACACTCCCCCTTTCTTTCCCCCAAGCTATTTTGCACAGTGTTGCTTCTCCAGCTCGCCGTCTATTTAAACATGTTTGGGAACATATGGAGACCTGTGGTAATGCTAAATCCCAATTAGTCTAGAAATAGGAATGAATTCCTTTTAAATCCAAGTTTGGTTGTAGCTTTATAGATTATTCAGTTGTCTGCATAAATTAAAATGTTCTTATCTGATTTAAAGTATGATTTTTGATAAGATCAATCACCCTGGTGCATTTATTGTTTTAATTCCTCTGAGCTCTTCCTCTGTGATTTTGTCTTTTTTTTTTTTCTTTTATTCCTCTACATAGTACTCCTCCCAAACCCAGTTTTCCCTTTGTGATGTTTTCTCTCCTCTGCTCCTTTCTCCTCCCTCCCAGCCCAGCAGATGTGTATTACTAAGGACTTCTAGTGGCTGACATTGGAAGTACTGCTCAGAAATCCCCACACATGTCACATTTGGGCCCTCCTTGGGTACCTGGTGGCACAGCAACCACTAGAAAGCAAGAACCTAGGGTAATAACTTGGTTGTTTTGACTACATGACACTATTTATTTTCATGAATTTTTTACTGAATCCAAGTGGTATTTTAGGTGAGTACAGGAGAAACCTATATTGCTGTGTGTATAACAAACATAATGTCTTCGTCTTTTGTTTACATGGTGATTCACCTCAGAAACTGCAGTTTAATTAAAACTGGAGGTTTAATCTGTGAAACGCAGCCCTTTCTAAGTGTTGTAAATGTGATTCTGTATTAAGTGAAAGTGAGAGGTGGTAGATGGAGACGAAGATTTGTGGTTGAGGAGGCTTTATATCGTGTGAAAGTTCAACTAGATACCTACACATGAGATGGTGTGTTACTTTACAGGATTTGATCTGAAATTTAGTGCATAAGAGATTTGTATTGTACCAGTATTTAAATAAAAGTTATCTACCAGGGGAGCCACATTCATTCCTGAGGCACATACCACCCTAGCTCTGAAGTGAACTTTATGAAAAAATCAGAGCGTATTGAAAAGCTAGAGAATTCTTGGCTTCCTGAATGTGGACCCTGGGTCACTCATAACTCATAATTCGCTCCAGATTTATATAGCACTTGACATCTATTCTCTGGCCAAAACTAAAAAAAAAAAAAAAAAAAAAAAAAAAAAAGATTGTTAAAATAGTTGGGGGCAGGCTTATACGATGCCAAAACCATGCTTCGGTTGAATCTCATAGAAACTGAGAGTCTAACTGCACTTCACGATGAAATTGCATGGGAGATTTTGAAAAAAAGAAATTTCAGACAGATTTTGAAAGAATCTCCAGTAGTCCGTTTGACAATAACACTTGTTGTGAAGATGCAAATCTATTTGAATGTGATTGATACGTTAAGGAACAATTTTAACCTAAGTCAAATTTTGTGTTTGTGTGTGCACAGTTTTGACCACAGGAAACCCTGGTGAGCCTGGAAAAGTACACGTGGCTGACCTGCGTGCACATCCACACCTCACAGGGCACCCGGCTCCCCCAGTTAGTTGAACGGGCTTCTAGCTGTGCCTGTCCACGCCTGCTGTTACAGCCTTGCCTCAGATGTCACATCACCTTTCCTCCACTTCCCATGACCCGCGAGCTGCAACCGTCCTACCACCCACTTCCCAAGCAAACCTCAGGTCTTTTTCAGGGTCAGGTGCCACGTGCACTGCAGTAGTTTTGCATTCCTTAACTATTTAACACATGTGGAGCCGGGCTATCACTTTTATTCAGTTCCTGTCTGTTTGAAATATGTCACTGCAACCTTTTTGAGTGCTGGGCCCCTAACCCCATTTTTCCCACAACCTTGTGGTTTTTACTGCATAACTTTTTGTAGTGCAGTGATTTTTAGGAGCCTGTATGTCCCATTATAGCAGAACTATGGGTACTGCAATTATATTCTCCACAGTGACCAAATGACCAAATCCAGAGCTCCTAATGCTTAGTCCTACCCTCCTTCCAGAAACTCTCCTCACACATCTGTAAATGTTTAATATCCTCATTCTGTTCCTTCCCCTCTGACCACTCCTGCGGTGTCTCTTACATTGGTTCTCTCTGCTTATTAATTTAAGTGATCTGGAACAGCACTGTGATGTTTTCATCTCATTTATCTTTAAAATCCCTCCCTCGGAGATGCATACATGTTTTCATCTCAGCTGCCACCTCTGTGCAGAACATTCCCAGTTCTCCAATGCCAGAACCAAGCCACCGCACGAGTTTCCAATTGCTGCTGCACATTTTCACCATTGTGGCCACCAGCTCAGACCAACCAAGGAGGACCTCCACATCCTAGATGAGTGAACAGTAGGAAAGACACTTTGGAAACGGTGAAATGCTTTACAGCTGTGGGTGGGTTAAGTTTGTGTCATCTGTCTAGTTGCCCCTCTAAGAGGAAAGAGGCTTTGGCTCGTCCTCTGTGCCCACAGCACATCGGTCCCTGAGTCCTGCTCTGTCCCCCACACAGTCTCCCACTCTCATCCTTTCTCCCCAGCCCCTCCACCACCTCCTATGCCTCACCTGCCCTGGCTTCCTGCCTGAGGCCTGTCCCCACCTTCACGCCCTCGACCCTGCATTTCTCCCTGCACCTTTGGTCTCTGCACAAAGCTGAAAGTCTGTACCCCATCCAAGCTGACCCTTCTCTCCTTTTTCCTGTTTTCCTCTAACGTGAATGGAAATGCTTGGAGAGCTTTCCCTGTTTTCCTCTAACCACATTTCCCTGTTTTCCTCTAACGTGAATGGAAATGCTTGGAGAGCTTAATGATATTTTGCATTGATTCGTATGCTGCCCGCTCCCCACCATGCCTGCAGGGGGGCCCCATATGCGACAGTAGCCACCGATGCTCCTCTCTCCGTGTTCATTAACATTCAGTAGTGGTTTTCATCTGGCAGAGCTTTAGGTCCTTTCTATAACTTTTCTATTATATAGGTTTTTTCCTATACTTTTCTATGATTTGCATAGTGGAAAATGTGGAAATAGAAGTGAAGTTTCAAGAGGAAACGGACAAATTATTCTGGAAACCGTTTGTTCTGTGGAAAGTGTTTTCATGGTGACCTTGCTAGAAGGGACAATGGCCACAGCCATTAATGACATGGCATACCTCAGCCCCCGGATGGCGACCAGCTCTTTGCAAAATGTGGCCAAAGCCCTCCCCGGCTGGGAGGGGCTGGGTTTAACTGTAGCATGCTCCTGGGCAAAGACCCCCAGGTGATATAACTTTTACACCCCCATTCAAGTGTGTGACTTTTATATTATTTTCAAGTATTAAAAGCTGTGTTGCCTTTTCCAACAGTAACTTCATAAATGGTTTGTCTTCCATTAGTTCAACTTTGTGATATTTTGCTCTGCTTTGAAATTTTACTAAAAGAAAATGTTACCTCTGAATTTCAGTTTCAAAGTCTCGGATCCTAGTGTTCTTGTATTCAATTTTAAAGTTCTTCAGCCACATGGGAATAATTATTGTAAAGTGTTAAAAAGAAAGGTAGTATTGTTAACTTGGAGAGAGATTATTTTCAAGAGCACAGAAAAAAGAACCAAAATTTACAAATTCCTGAGGGAGTTTCCCTGTTTTCTGTCCCATTCTCAGCATTAGGGAACTGACTTGCTTTGTAGGGCTGTGTAGCACAGGGTGACAGTCCTCCAATGACATTGAGCGTTAGAGACTCCACACAGATAATTCTGCTTGGGTGGAGAACTCTGCTTTGGACTGAATTAGTTGGTCTTCTGAAGACCTTGATGCTTGATTCACATTTGCGGTTCTGTTATTCCTAGAGTCCTGAGAGGCAAGCTGTGCTTTGGTCCAGTCCTCCCTGGGCCTTTCCTGAGCCTGGCGGTACCCAAACCAGGGTACCTGCCACTTGGACATTCACTGTCCACTAAGGCCTGCCATCGATCTCCATGACAGCGTTGGAACCCAGGAGGTGTTCAGAGATGGGGGCGGGTGTATCGTTTCTCTTGCCTCTCCTTTGGCAAGTTTGAGAATGATGCTCAATTACTTGAGTTTGTTGTGTGTCACATAGTCACAGAACCTGTGTTAAGGAACAAACGTTGTTTGTTACCTAGACATTCCCTCTTGTAAGAGCTTTAGCACTTCTCAGACTTTGTAACTTTATTTAGAAACACCTACAGCAAAAGCAGCCACGGCGGCCGTGTGTGAAGATGGGGACAGGCAAAGCCAAGTCTTATGAGGGAGGCATTTTCTGTCTGAAATGGAAGTGAAAGCACAATAAAGGGAAAATTCTAGAACTCAGAAGATGTTATTATTGTTATTATTAAACTTCTTTCACCCAAGGACTTGAAATTATTGGCATTTTTTTTTTTTTAATTATCAAAATCTGTGTGCCTGGGATGAAAGGAGATTTGGTGCACTGTCCAAAATTAGACATAAGATCCTTACATAAAACTGTGGACTTGCCTGTCCTGAAAACAGAATTTTCCTACTTGATGTGTAAATTTCAAAGCAAAAAATAAAGAAGCAGTCTATAGAAATTGAGTGAAATAAACTGTATTAATACAATAGCAGTTTTTATATCCATGCCCATTAAGTGGAGAAGTTTGCCTTATATTAACATGGGGAGTTACTTTCAAAACAGAACATTCTTTTTTTTTTTTAATCTTTATTTATTTTGAGAGAGAGAGAGAGTGTGAACAGGGGAGCAGCTGAGGGGAGGGGAACCCAGAATCCGAAGCAGGCTCCAGGCCCAAGCTGTCAGCACAGAGCCCGACGCGGGGCTCGAACTCACAAACCGCGAGATCATGACCTGAGCCGAGGTCGGACGCTCAACTGACTGAGCCACCCAGGTGCCCCAAAACAGAACATTCTTAATGAAAGGCATTTCTGGTTTCTGTCCAGCTTAGTAAAATACGAACTTCTATTGCTGTTAGCTGAAACTTCCAGCTTTTCATCTGTTTGAGTCCTGTATTAAAATCTTATATTAGACGGGGCGCCTGGGTGGCTTAGTCGGTTAAGCGTCCGACTTTGGCTCAGGTCACGATCTCGTGGTTCGTGAGTTCGAGCCCCGCGTCAGGCTCTGTGCTGACGGCTCGGAGCCTGGAGCCTGTTTCGGATTCTGTGTCTCCCTCTCTCTCTGACCCTCCCCCACTCATGCTCTGTCTCTCTCTGTCTCAAAAATAAATAAACGTTAAAAAAAAAATCTTATATTAGAGTGGATCAAATTTATGAAATGGGTTTCTGGGCTATGTGAAGGCTATAGATTTTCCTAATGCATTGGTTCCAGAAATGTAGGAGTTACTGGTAACTGGACACTAATATAAAATCTGTTAGCAACAACTACACAACTACACAAACGCATCTTGTACTTCATAAACAACATGAGCTGTCCGTGCAGTAAGTCGCTAGGGTAAGCGGCAGGATGATCTGATTGCTGAGCCAAGACCCACACCTCTGCATTTAAAAGGGACTGATGGAAATTCATTTGCATTAATGTAAATAATGCTTCTAAAACCAACCACTCTCCTGGGCCTTGCATTATGTTGACATAGTAATGTCATATATACAGAGAAAATAAGATAATTTAAAGCGGTTTCTCCCTTTGACTCATCTCTTGATATCGCTCCCCATGTATTTGCTTTTGTCTACTCTGAAATGCTTATTCTAGTAGTTTCATGTTAAATATAACTGATTTCTCTCATTTATGATTTCTCTTAATAATGAATTGTTAAGTGGAGCCAACCAAATTGTTTATTGTTGTCACTTTTGAAAGATGTTTTCCCAACGCACTTTACAGAAATATTACTTAAAAAGAAAATTCAGGGGTAAAGTCAGTAGCTGTGATTATACCACCTAATGTGTGTAGCACCTGTCAGGAGTTACTAAATTCCTTTCTGCTTTCGTAGGTCTTTCTGGCTGGACTGCCCTTTCCTCATCTTCATTGCGCAGTTGCTACTCGTATGGCAGGGCCGGTCCCAGCGCTGTGGAAAAGCAGAGGCTTTGAGGTCAAGCAGAATTCATTTTTTCCTAGGGGCAGTCCCTTTGCCCATCTTACCAGAGGACCTTGGGAAAGTAGCTTAACTCTCAGGTCTAAAGTGTTCAATCTGTAAAACTGACGCCGTAAAGACCCACCTCACGTGGCTTTTGTGAGCATTAGATGAAATAGAAAGCACCAGGTATGCACCTGATGCAGTGGAGGCGTTGAATTACTTTCATTTTGATTCCTTCAGCCAACACTTGTACTATTTATAACCACAGCTTGTTATAAAGCAGCAGACCCAGGCAGAGGTTGGTCCCCACTAGATCTAATGGCACCCCCATGTTGTCCCTGCTGTATCCTCAGTGCCATGTGCTCTACACTCAGTCCTAGTTGTCCCCTGCGTGAAAGCAAGAAATCAGCCATCTGGGTAGGTAGGTACCCTGCCCTCTCGGCCTGCTGGACCCTTAACTTAGGGCACCTGTCGGAGCTCACGGTCCTGAGGAATACCTGGAGGGGCCCTTTCACTCCAGAAGAATTTACACAGGTACTGCAAGAGTTGAGATTAATGAACTCACTCTGTGGACAAGAACTATAAACTGTTTACTACATATTAATGTATTTATAAGTACTTACCCTAACTGTAAACATGCACCCTAAAACTATAAAAAGATATAAACTGGCAGTTCCTCCTCCCCAAGGAAGTGGTGAAAACATTTAGTAACAGGTGTGGCGAGATGAATCATCTCTGCTAAGGTCTGGGGATATGTTTTCTTCCTGCCTTCTCTAAGTTCCACTGATTGTTTACTGTTGTGCTTACCTTCTCCAAGGCTGGTTCCCTCCAGAATACCCAGAATACCCCTCTCGTATGGTCTGCAAATGCCTGTTGCTGTTTACTTCCAGACCTGAGAGGAACGGCTTTTCAGTGGGTTTGCATTCTCCACCCTGGTGTGTTAGCCACCTTCATATTTTATATACTGCTCGTAAATAAGGGGTGGAGAGTGTATCAAGTCCGAGCCACAGAGCGTCCGCACGACGCCGTGACACCACCAGTAAGTACATCACTGGTGGATTAAATATCCCGTCCACCTACTTAGGGGTATTTAACTTTGTCACAACCCACGAGCTACGATGCAGTACTGCATTTTGTTATGATTATTGTTTGCTCATAGTCCTGGGTCAGCAGCTATTCTTTATTCATTCATAGCACTTAATTCGGGGTCCCATACTCAGAGAGCCTCGGTAAATGATTATCCCAAGAATAAAGGTTTGCTCCTTCAAGTGTTAGAGAACACAGGAGGCGGGTGAGCTTCTCTCTCCAGACCCTTGAGATGGATGTGCTTTCCTTAAGCCCTGCTTGCTTTTTGTAGCTGAAAGGTGCCCAACTATGTAACCTCTGGAAATACTTTACACCAGAAGATGCTTCTAAGAATAATAATGTGATTTGTTGTTTCTCTGAACTTCATCACACCAGGCTTTTCGAGTAAAACCAAAATTAGTAATGGATGTTTGAATCACTGCCAGTGAACTTATGAAGGGAAGGCATGCTCGCTCAGCTCAACTTGGGCTACCAGAAAATGCTCTTCCATGACCCCTGGGTAAATGGGGAATCCATTGTCTCATCTGTTTGCAAGTGTCTTCATTGTGTCGGTCATGCATCCTTCCATTTAATCCTTACAACATTATAAAGGTAGTATCTTTTATTAAACTCATTTTATAGGTAGGAAGTTATAGCTCCATGACATTTAATATGGAGATGACACAGCTAATGAACAGCAGAGCCGGGATTCGAGCCCATGTAAATCTGTGCTTTTTCTGCGCCCACACCACCCCCAGTAAAAACTGGGGTTTTGACCACCTTTCCCCCACAGGGCATCTGTATGCATAAGCCTATGCTTAATACTGCTGTTTTGTTCTACCTTCCCTCTGTTATTGCCCCTGTGCTGCCTGTCTGCTTGAGGACCAGGTTCATTTCATTTTTCTCCTTTTTCCTATTTGAGTGATAGAGGCACAGTTGGCCAGTTCTTTGACACTGAGCTAGCTGTGACAGCCACCATCCTTGCTTGAAGAAGTCCTTGCTTCTTCATATCTCTCATTTGGCCTGACATCAAAGCTGAAAAAGGTTACTGATGACGGTATGAACCTTTTCAGTATGCAAGTGATGTCATGGTACAAATGACTTTATATCGGTGTAATCGAGTTCTTAACTATTCATTTTTATCATTGCCTGTTCAATATGTCAAGCTGTAAAATAGACTATTTTAATTTACAGGCATGACTCAGATTTTGAAGAGTGAATGTGAAAATCA
The DNA here is from genome assembly GCF_028749965.1 of Puma concolor. NCBI lineage: Eukaryota > Metazoa > Chordata > Mammalia > Carnivora > Felidae > Puma > Puma concolor. Next base: position 24,809,454 of record NC_141675.1, on the reverse strand, counting down.
TGAATTCTAAAGTGCATCCTCTTCCAGTAGGCTGTGGGCTTTTTGAAGATAGTGGCCATATCCTGTAGGTCTCCGTGTCCCCAGTTCCTGCTCTGGGCCGTGGAAATGCATGAAGGCATGAATGAACACCTTCATTGGCCTTAAACCTTTTGGTGTTTACTATAATTTTCTTAGAACAGTGGACAAGTTGATTAATGCTTGTGTGACTCATTTTAAGAATCTGGTATACTTCTTGAGAGGCATGTTGATTATGCTTCGGTTTAAATAAGTGTAACTAATCAAAATTTGGTGTTCTTTCTTTGAATTATACAAATAATCCAACCTACATATATTTGGTTCCTATAAAGTGATTATTGTGGCTGTTAGTGATAAATACTATAAAGAAAAACAAGGTAGTAAATTTAAAGGAATAGAGAATGATGGATTGGTGTTTGTTATTTAAAATAAAATGGTCATATAAAATAGATGAGTAATATAATAATGCAAAATATCCAGACATTTAAATAGAAAAAATTGAAATCTATACTGAATGCAAGCGTCATAGTTGCTCACATTTGAGCTGTGAGAACTGAATCTGGCTCTCCCACTTTCATAGTGATTTTAGAGCCAAAAAGATTACTTCAAACAGATCTTTTCCTAACATTCTGGTAAGTAAAATGATTGATCAACTATGCCCTGATCCTTTTTTTTTTTTGTTTTGTTGTTAAATTCAAGATTGGCTGTTAAGCACGTATAATTTGGAATAAGAACTCAAAATTGGATCTTTTATTTTATTTTTTCCTCAAAATCGGATCTTTTAAAATCATTGATAGGAACATTTAAAATACTGGTTTGAGTGATATCATTAGTGATGCATTAAATAAATGCTGTTTTTTGATTGTCATGGTAAGTTTTAAACTAATTTTTGGACGAAGGCATTTTAGCTTAAATGGGTACGGTGTGTAGGTCATAGAGCTTTCTGTCAGATGAAGTTGAATTTTATTAAAATGCATGGCTGAAAATACAATTTAAAACACAGATCAGATGTGTATACGTATTGATTTCTAGATTTTCACACTGAAACAAACTCCATTCAGTATTGGCTCAAGGTTCAAATTCAGTGTTGTACAAGCCTAACTGTCTGAAACGTGATACTCAGTCTACTTAAACTGTGACATGGGATGCATGATTTTTCATTTCTTCCATATACATTTGAACTGAATAGTGGGAAGGCAGATAAAAGAACACATGTCTACAGCACCTCAGCCTGTTTATAGAGGAGAGCCTCATGCACCTGTGTAGACTGGCATCCGGTTGTCAGGTGTAATCCCGTGTCTGGATGTTCCCTTTGCAGATGATCCAGTCCCTCAAGGCAGTGATTGAAAATGCAGACGCTGTATATGAAAAGATTGTACATTGTCAGAAGGCAGGTAAGTGGAAGTTTGTTTCTTCTCTTTAAAATAAAATTAGTAGCATCATATATGTAGCTCCTTAAACCATTTTGTCTTCTGACACAGTAACCAGGAAATCAGGCATAAAAATTAGTTTTTCCATGGCTAAAGAAGATGCTAATTCATTACTTCTCAAGCCTGGATAACAAACTCACCTGGGGGAAGCTTTTAAAATATATTGACATCTAGGGGCGCCTGGGTGGCCCAGTTGGTTAAGCATCCAACTCTTAATTTCAGCTCAGATCATGATCTCATGGTTTGTTAGTTTGAGCCTTGCATGAGGCTCCATGCTCACAGTGCATAGTGTGCTTGGGATTCTCTGTCTTCCTCTCTCTCTGCCCCTCCCCCACTCATGCTGTCTTTGTCTCTCTCAAAATAAATACAGAAAAAAAATAAATAAAAATAAAATACATTGACATCAGCCGGAGGTGTGGTTGAAAAATTCATAGCTGTTAAAAGCTTCCAGTGTTTCTAGTAAGCAGCCAAGATGGAGAACCACTGCACTGACCTCCTGCTCAGTGTCCCCTGTGCTAGTCCCCCATGACCTTCCGGCACACGATGGGAAAGGTGAGTGAGGCTTGAGCAGAGAGGGAATGAGTACTCAGGAAGGAGGGTGGGCACCAGTTACAACCTCTTGACAATTTTTAATGCACTGGCATTTTCAGATACTGATGAATTCATCAATTTAACATCAAAATGTTACACTGGATTTTAAAATGCTACCATCTAATTAATTTTAGCTGAGATAAAACCCCAAACTCAAGTGTTCTGCATTGTAATAAGAATAGACAAAATGGGATTCTTTCAATTTTCAAATTTTGTGAGAGCATCATTTTAGAAGATGTTAATGTGGAGGGTATTTATGCTGCATAAATAAGAATATCTGTCTTTAATTTCTAAGGCTTCTGGTTGCTTTTCTTTTTTTTTTATATACTTTTTTTTTAAGTTTGTTTATTCTTTGTAATCTATACACCCAGCATAGGGCTCCAACTCATAACCCTAAAATCAAGAGCCCAGTGCTCTTTTGACTGAGCCAGCCAGGCACCCCTTGTTGCTATTCTTTAAAATCAAGAGACCGGGGCGCCTGGGTGGCACAGTCGGTTAAGCGTCCGACTTCAGCCAGGTCACGATCTCGCGGTCCGTGAGTTCGAGCCCTGCGTCGGGCTCTGGGCTGATGGCTCAGAGCCTGGAGCCTGTTTCCGATTCTGTGTCTCCCTCTCTCTCTGCCCCTCCCCCGTTCATGCTCTGTCTCTCTCTGTCCCAAAAATAAATAAACGTTGAAAAAAAATAAATAAAAATAAAAAAATAAAATAAAATCAAGAGACCATAAGTATCACCTAGCCTGAAAAAAAGATTCCTCTCTTATCTCAGAAATGAACTCGTTAAAAATAGATCAAAGACAAAGGTATATATGGCAGTTTTCTTTTTTGGTGTTTATTGAAGGAATATTCACATTAGTGACTAATCAACAGATGAAAATCCTCACCTTGTTTTACTCATCTTGTTAGCAAAATAGTATTAGCAAAGTGATCTTGCTACTTCTAGTCCTTTCTGGGCTAATATTCCCTACAACCACAACTAAAATGAGACATTTCAAACACCATTTTTATCCTGTCACTGTTTTACATAAAGTCGTCCAGTAGCTGACTAGAGTCTGTTGAGGCAGATCTAAACTTCTAACTTAACTATGCAAGGTTGTCTACGAACTGGCCAGCCCCTCTTGCAATTATTATATAAAATCTCTTCATTAAATCATCTCGTCATTCATTTAGTAAATATGTTTGGACTTACACCATGCCAAGGGTACTTGTAAGAGCTATCACATACCAAAATATTAAAAAATAAGATTGATTTTTGCCTTTTAGAACCTTCCAGCCAAGCAGGAGATATGAAAGTAATCACACATACTCAAACGTATTGAGTACTTATTCTGTGTTACTCAGGAGTCTGAACTTGGTTTTGGGGGCAGTGGGAAGCGATTGGTTTTTTAGCAGAAAAGGAGAGAAATTGAGCTGTAAGGTGATGTTCACAATAGCTGTGTGCAGAAAATTTTCATGGGGAGACTTCCCAACTGGGAAGCTGTTGGGAGCAGTGAGAAGGGCTGGAAGTGACAGGATGCATGCAGGCTGGTCTTTGGGCTGCCCTTCCCCGCTCCCAGTGTGTTTCTCCTTAGTCAGATTTTCACAGGCCACCTCTCCAGTAGGACTTCTCTCTCCCTCCTCTCTGCCAATCTGTACATTTCTTCTTTTTGTCTCAGCAGTCTTCCAGGAGACCTTTTATGATTGTAGGAATTATGTTACCTAACCATTCTAGTCAGCCTTCAAAATGTGTTTGGTTTAGCTGACAGTTTCAGTTGCTATGTATTTTACTAATGGAGTCTGTCTTCTAAACCGGCGTAACCTGTGAAGGCACAGGTTTGCATATTGAGCTACTCTGCATTTTACCCATGGCACCTGTTTTAACATTTTGCGCAGAGCAGTCACTCGAATACTAACTGACTAAATGTGATTTGACTTGTATTAAGGATTTGATTCTCCTAAGCGCATGCGTTGCCAGAAGAATTGTGGACTGTTAGAATTTGAAACTACATTTATCTGAAAAAAAAGACCTATTTATTGACAGTCTGAGTTATTGCCAATTTTTTGCAACTTCATCGATTTATGAAATTTGCTCATCTCTAGCATAATGCCGCTTTATGTCTAATTTCAGTGAGGGATAATATTTACTTGTATTTAAAAAGCTGAAGTGTCTTGTCTATTAAGAATTTTGCTTGGAAGGCAAAAAAGAATAACCACTATGTAATGGTTCGTGTTGCTCTGAGTTTGAAGATCTTGAGAAGCACATAACGATTATCTTTTGGTTTCACAGTTACTGCTGAACGCCTACACAGCCCTTCTGTTATCCCAAGGGCTTATTTTAGAGTCCTTGATCTTTTGTTTCTCATGTTTACAGTTATCGGAAGGGCACATAGTCATTAGTCATATGAAGAATTGCTAATTTGTATTGGGCTCAAAAACATTTGCATGAGATTTTACTTCTGATAAATAATTGCTGTTCTGCTTATAGAACTTTAATCTGGCAATGACAGAATGAAGATGCAGGTACCAAAGTGCTGTAAGAGAGGATTATTTTAGAAGCACTTCGAACTTCTAAACACAAACTTCTATTCTTACTAGATAAGCCTTCATTTAAACAGCTAAGTGACAGTAAGGAGTCACACTGCCACCTCCAGCCACATGTTCAAAAGTGTGCCCAGTTTGGACATGTTCAGACTCCCGGCTATGGGATTGATTTGTTTTTTTGGATCTAGAAATGTGTTTTGCCGGTGGTGTTCTTGGGAAGAGGGAGGGAGGCAGGAGAAGAATGCTGAGAAGTAAAGACTCCCAGCCAAGGTGGGCTGGGAACCTGCAGGCCCCAGCAGGCAGGTGACCCGAAGAGACCCTGGGGAGGACAGCAGGGACAACTGGGTGATGGGCAGTGGGGACAGCCTGCGGAGCCGACTCTTTTAAGAGGAGAGTATGGCAGTACAGCGGGGTCAGAGGGTTAAAGGGACATCTTTATAAGAAAGCCATGCCCCTAGAAATAGGAAAGATCCATTGAAGAGATGAAGAGGAAGGTATTCAAAGATGAGACAGGGGGTAAGGAGGGAAGAAGTGAGAGGGGCAGGAATCCAGTACAGTCAAGAAACACTTGACCTTAGAAAGGGGGATGGATGCCTCTTCTTCCAAGACACTCCAGAAAGCTGTGCTGTGTAGAGAAATTCTGAGGAGAGGACTGTTCTGATGCAGTCATGGTATGGTAGGAGAGCACCGGCTTCAGGAGAGAGGGAGTGAAAGAGGGGTCTACAGACAGGCAGGAGGGTGGGAGCATTCTGTCAGAGTCAAGCACTCTAGTGCCAGTGGAGGGACGGATGAAATGTCGGGTGACGGAGGAATGGTATGGGGCAGGTGGGTCTGGGTCAACGCATGAGCGACAGTGATGGGTAAGTAATGAATGGCGTGGCCGTACAAGCATGAGTGTGTACAAACCTGTGAGCACAGGCGAACATGCTTCACACACTCTGTCTCCCAAATCTAACCCATGCTTGTTCTTCCAAGAAGTAGCAAAGTAGGAGATTGGTGAGGAACACACTCAGGGGAGCTTCTCAATGGGAATCTGCAGAGGGGAAGCTTCATAAACGTTCTTCTTTAAAAAGTTTATGAAAGGTAATAAAAGGGTAGCCAGATTCTTTCTGGGGAGGTCTTTTTCACTGTATAATGTCTATCTCTTTCTCTCTGTCACTGCCCCAAAATGGCAGCCTAGTTTTGAGTTTTAATTTCCTCTTTTAGTCACTGCATTGATCTGCTACCTAAAAGATAGGAAGATGGTGTAGAAGGAAACCCAAACTGCTCTGCTTCAACGAGTTAGATGTTTTTATCTGGTGAATTAAAATGGAAAATAATTTGCTCTTTGGAAAGGAAAAAGAAATCAATGACATACTTCTTGGTAAAGATGGTATATTAACACATGCATTTAACCTCCACTCCCTTCTGAGCCTCATTAAATGACAGTAAGGAATTTTTGTTTTGGGGTTTTGTTTTTTGGTTATTTTTAAGGCAGAAACCCATAAGGATACAGAAAATGAGAGGAACAAAATTTTGGAAATTGAAAAATACCTGAACAAGTGATAATTGACTTAGGTGATGCAAGAAAGCTGACTCTGAGGCTGGCAGTGGGGCACCTGGCAAGCAATCTGATTTACACTGTGGGCCACCCCCCACCTGCCCAGAACTGGGTGGCACCAGGGGCCCCTGGAAGTTGGGATAAATAAAGGTAGGGATAAAAGAGAGAACTGTCCAAAAGCTGGATTAAGAAGCAATTAGACCCCAGATGGCTGGGAGACTACGTGTGTCCTGACAGTGGAAAGATGAAAATAGCAAAATTTTCATCCTTCATTTGGGGAACTAAATAGGTAATGCTCAGGAAAAAAAAAAAAAATCAAGACAATATAAGCATGTTACTTAGAAATATGGACATAGACACTAAAAAAAGGAAACAAAACCTCAGCTATAGGGGCTGAATACAACTGCTTCTGAAAAGGGGAAATTGGTGACAACTATTTTTCTCTTTAAACTGTGTACATAATTCTGATAAAGATTAAATCACTATAAATTTAAATTTAATTTAAATATTTAAAAAAAAAAAAAAGGAAAAAAGGAAGGAAGGAATCAAGGACCTGAAGCTGCCACAGGAACCCCTGACTGAGGATGTCCCCACCACACTCAACAAGGCTCGGGTACAGTGTTGAGTGATTAGGTGAGGTTTCTGCCAAAGACCCCAGCCGGCACCTCTGGCGTCCTGGGCAGGCCCAGGGCGCAGGTAATATCTGTGTGCCTGGGTGGGCCGGGGCCTGCTTCCTCTCCTGGCAGGAGAATCCGTTTTTACCCTCTTTCTGAATGACGGGAGAATCAGGCTCCAAAGGAGAGACACCCCAGCCCACCCCAGACCTGCTTAAATAGAAGCTCCTTTTCTAAAACCTCTAAGGGATTTGCATGCATGGCAGGGTCGCTTCATTACTGAGTAAAGTGGGATATAAGGTAACTTTCCAAATAAATGAAAGCTTTCATTACCCTTCATTTTAATCCTTTTAATGGAACACTTTGTATAATAGATTCTGTGCATCCCTGCTTCCTTAAATTTGGTTTGCCAGACATAATTTGAACTTTGATGACTGAAGGTCATGTTGAGGAGCATCTGGTATTATCTTGTGGTTTAATGGCGATTCCCCCAGGAGCCTGCATGTCCTGGAGGACCCCACACCTGCTCTGCCTGCTCAGATCTCTTTCCAGTGTTAATGGTTTATTCCATCTATTCCCATGCAGTTCTCACTTCCTGCCGCTAATTTGTACTGTGTCTCCGACTGCCTATTAGTATACTACTCTTTTTTTTGTTTTTTCCCTTTCTAACTTGCTGCTTCTAGTCTGCTGAGCAGTTGGTGTCTCCCCTGTGGCCAACCTTGATGGATTTGTCTCACTAAAAGCTGGTGAGAGCCCGACACATTCCCACGTGGAAAGAATAGGCAGAGCCTCAGGCCACACCTAACATGTCCTGGACTTGATGGCTCAGAGACCTTTTTTATTTTGCAAAGTCCTCAGATCTCAGTGTGTTCTTGGGAGCTGGGGTTACCAGATAAGCAAGCTGTCACCATCCATCACTTGCTCCGTCCAAGACTCACATCGGCGTCTTGCCCAACACAGTAAACATAAAAGCATCTAAAGATTTATTCTGAAAGCACTTGTGTGTGAGAAAGTTTGCAAAAGGAAATCTGGGAGCCTATAACTTTTGTTTTCATTTATGTCAGGATGTTTCTCAGCTGTGTCTGACAGAAGTAAGAGGTTCTGGGGATCCAGAGATCCGTGTTCTTGTGCCCTCTGTTCAACATCTTGCTGTGTGATATTAGGTTAGTCACTACCCCTCTCTGCCTCATCTTTCTCCTTCTGAGTGACATTGGATTATATGATTTCCTCCTGGCCCCATGGGTTCTAAAATGCAGTGACCTAAGATCAATTGTCTAATTAGTCATTTTGGAATGGCCTGGTTACAGTTGAGTTTAAACAAGTAGTCCCATCCGGTGGCATCAGGATAGTTAAATTGCAACCCATCAGCATGAGTTTCAAAGGGGAAAGTTAATGCCTAGCTTTGAAGGTGAAGAGTGACTTCTCTGGCAGTGAGACACAGACCTGCCTGGAGTCAGAGCCCAGAAGTCCCTCAGCATCTGTACTCTTCTTAAAAAACGGGAACTTCCTTCCCCAGGCACTTTAGTTAACTCACAGTTAGTGAAGCCACGGAAAGCCAAGAAGTAGCAGGGTCTTTGGTAGCAGGCCAGTCTGCCCCACCTGCCCTTTTGTTCCCCTGAAAGGTACCTTCATTGCTGATCAGGGAGAGTAGAGAGAATGACCACAAAGGTGACAACGAGGCTAACTCAGGGCAAAAAAAAGAAAAAAAAACCCCTCAAAATAAGTGACTGGTCTCTAAAATCCACTGTATCACCACACCCCTTCCATCTCCTGTACCCATCACCCCGTTCCATTTTGAGATTCCTGCATCAACCATCACACTAATAGTATTTCTCCTAAGTGTGGTCGGAATCTCCTGGGGATGCTTATTTAAAATGCTATTCCTTTGCATCACCCCCAGTATCGAATCTTTGGGGATAGAGCTCAGGAATTTTCAACTGAATGAGCACATTCAGGTTTTCAGAAACTCTCTTTGGAGGGTGGAGCACAGCAGGCCCCCTTTGGGGTTCATGCTCAACTCTGGGCCTCTTTGGCTCTCAAGGGAGAAGAACTGCTCAGACGCAAATGCACACTTGCTCATGGGATTGATTGGCAGCCAAATTGTTTTTCTTCCTAACATACCTTCATTGGGGAAACTTCCCCACAAATGAAGGGGAGGAAATTTGGGGGGATGCTTGACCTTCCTGGAATATCTCTCCTGTGAGCAAATCCCAAAGCTGTGCTTTCTTGTCACCTCTTCCTCCCTCCTTCCTTTATGCACTCACAGTCTCTGAAAGCATCACTTTTTATTTAAATAAGAGCTGTCAGGGTCCTCTCAGCAGATGGTCTGCTGGAGAGGGGTCAGGCTGCTTCAGCTCTGCACTCCCATACAACTATTTTTGTTATTATTCTGTCACACTTGTTTCTCGAAGTTGAGAAGAACCACAATTCAAGTAAAGTCCACAGATAAATCATCTTTCTCAAATACCAGAAATTTATATATATTTGTATAATATATGTATGTACACACACACACACACACACACACACACACACACACACACACACACACACACACCCCCCTACCCCTACCCCTAATAGATATCCTTGGCTCTAAAATAAACAGCCAAAATGATCTCTGAGGCTTTTCCAGCTCTCAAATTTTGTGGTCTGCAAGTCCTATAATATAATATAAATAAGGGATTGTAGTAGATAAAAGTGAACAAATGAATTCTAAGAATGTGTAAACAATATCTAGAGGTAAGTCTTTTAAGAATAAGGAATTTTGGGGTGCCTGGGTGGCTCAGTCGGTTAAGCGTCTGACTTCGGCTCAGGTCATGATCTCATGGTCCGTGAGTTTGAGCCCCGCGTCGGGCTCCGTGCTGACAGCTAAGAGCCTGGAGCCTGTTTCAGATTCTGTGTCTCCCTCTCTCTCTGACCCTCCCCCGTTCATGCTCTGTCTCTCCCTGTATCAAAAATAAATAAATGTTAAAAAAATTTTTTTAAAAGAATAAGGAATTTAAAGCAACTTTAATTAACCTGTATTCTTTCATTACAGGTCAGTCCGTGCCATGTCAAAAATATGTCGATATACATGTTAACATATGAGAGGGAAAGCACACTTATGCATTTATAGAATGTCTTCAATGGCAAGATGTGCTAATTACTTATGAAGATGCAAAAAAAAAAAAAACCAAAACCACAAACAAACAATTAAAGGTCTCTGCTATCATTGAAAGTTATAATCACCACCAAGCATATGGTGTAACTAATAGGTACAAATGAAGTTTGAAGAAAGGAGTAAGCCCAGAAGGTTTCGTTGGTAGGGAAGGAGTTGGGCTTACACCTAGGGGCTTAGGGAATGCAGAATCAATGTAGGGAGAGCAGGGCTTTTTAGTGGGCCAAAGTGGAGGAGGCCTCATTATCAAGATGTGCTTTCTGCACACATGGCATATATTGTCCTGGCTGAAGGAAGATATTTGCTTCAGGAAGCAGGAGAAATTAGGATTGTAAATACAGGTTGCTTCAAATGATGGAAGCCTTTTAATTCAGCTGTGTCTGAATTAAATATTTGGGGTTGACTTTCTAGGCCAGCATTTCTCAAAATTTGATTCAAGGAACGCTGGTCATGCTTGCTGGGCAAAGGACCTCAAATTTTCATAACAAAACTTACTCCCCTTTGGAGATTCTCAGTACACATCAGCATGCTAAATATCCTCCAGTTTCACTCAACATTTCCGGAACGTACATGGTTATAAGCCCTTATTTCAACTTCTGTCCGTGTCTTGAACACTTCAGGAAAGTGCTATAGGTGGTGGGGTAGTAAGTAGTTTAGGACAGGTTTGGTGACTCTCTGAATGACTGTTCTCTGCCCTTTGCCCTCCATGTTCAGACGTCCCTTCCCACAATGGGACGTGGATGCTTGCAATGTCAGCATAGGAGAGAGTTGACTGTGAAGGTCTGTTTCTGGTTTGGTGAGCCTGATCACAGTAGGATGGTGTCTTAGTCTGTTTGTGTTGCTGTAACAGATATCATAGACTGGGCAGTTTATAAGCGACAGAAATTTATGTCTCCCAAGTCTAGAGGCTGGGAAGTCTAAGGTTATGGTGGCAGCAGATTTCATATGGTGGTGAGTGAGCACCCACTTCCTGGTTCATAGATGGCACCTTCTTTCTGTGTCTTCAACGTGGTGAGAGGGTCTAGGGAACTCTCTGGGGTCCCTTTTCTAAAGACACTAATCTCATTCATGAACGCTCCACCTTCGTGACCTAAGCACCTCCCCAAAACTCCATTTCCTAATACCATCATGCTGAGCATTAGAATTGCAAAGTATAAATTTGGAGGGGGAAGCAGACATTCAGACCATAGTAGATGGTCAGATGGAAATAGCTAATAACTTGTTGAAGCAACTGCATTGAAGCTTGGGATGGAGTCAGGCTTACAGATAGAATCAGTGTCATCCCAATGGAAGCATTACTTGTTGGACTAGTTCTGTAAGGAAAAAAGGGTTGGGAGGAAATACTGAAAATCCTGAGAGATGATTATGAATCTGTAATTCAGAACTGGTGGTTTTACTTTAACCTCAGGTCATAAAAGCATTCCTGATACCATATAGTTTACTTACTGTGTTTTCTTACAACCCGAATATAAACTCCTTGAGGGCAGGAGCTTAGTCATCACGTAGCACGAACGCCAACAGCGGTGCCTGGTACTCGGCAAACATATGTTGAATTGAACTGAACATTGAGTGCTGCATTTATCTGTTAATTCTTTTATTCACCAGACATTTATGAGGTCCTTACTCCCAGTGTGACAAGAGCTGGGACCCTACTTCCCTTCCCCCAGGGGGGCTCCAGGTGGAATGTCAGGACACAGGCGTGTGAAGAGAGCCCCGCTGCACAGCACACTTTCTATAGAACAGGAGTTGAGTCCAGCAAGTGATGTGTCTGGGAACAAGGCAGGTGGGGACAGGAATTCAGGCAGGGAGAAAAGCACACACAGGAAGGCCCATCGGCTGTGGCCGTGACAAAGATGGGAGCAGCAAATGAAGCTGGAGGTGCAGGCAGGAAACAACACAAACCCAGAAACTTTAACATAACATTCGACGACAACAACAACAACAAAACTTGATATAAATAGACTGCATGAAAAGAATTCTATAGGGCAGAAACTATCAGGAGCAAAGTTGCAACAAGAACTACGAACTGAGAAACAATGTTAGCCGTACATATCAGAAAGGGCTCATCTCCCTAATATGTAAGGAACCCCTAAAATCAGTAAGAAAAAGGCCAGCAGCCCTATATTCTTCAAAAAGAATATGGACACAGTTTACAGTAAGAGAATTCAAAAGACTAAAACAAAATGAAAAGATGTTCAACCTCATTCATCAAAGGTGCAAACCTGTTCCAAAAGGTCTAAGTCCCTGCCTTCATGAAGCTGAAATCTAGTTGTGGAAGACAGAAAATAAACAAAAAGCAAATAAATAAAACATTGGCTGTCAGGCAGCAGTGAGTGTTTTTGGAAACAATGAGGCAGAGTGCCCAGAGTATGCAGAGGGCGGCTCTTGTAAATCTAGTGCTCCCGGAAGACCTCAGTTACTTGTGATGGAGCCGTGATGGGAGGTAGAGGGCAAGCCTTCCAAACATTTGGAAAAGGGATGCTCCCAGAAAGAGGGGCTACAGAGACAGAGGCCTGGGTGTGAGAGCTGATGTGTCAGAGCAGGAATTAGTAGACCAGTGTGGCTGCAGGACACGGAGGGGCGGGGAGGGGGTTGGGTAGGAGCCAGCGTTAACAATGAGCCAGAGTTAACAGTAGGCCAGACACAGGGGCTGGCTTTGTTCTCAGTGAGATGAGAGGTCTTTCCCTGGTCTGAGCAGTGGAATGGCTGCAGCAGATCACTTGAGGACAGGGCAAGGCTGCTATAGCAGTGGCTGGAAGACCATTCAGGAGGCTTTTGCAACAATCCAGCCCACCCTCTGGTTGTGGTTTGACAGGTGGTGGTTGGGGTGGAAGTGGTGCGAAATGGTTACATTCTGGATATTCAGCTGTATCTGGATATGTCAGGATTTATGGTAGGTTGGTTGTGGCTTAGGAGGGAAGAAAGGGAAATCAGTATGACTGCAGGATTTGGGGCTTGAAGGGGGAACATTACTCTTCACTGAGGTGGAGGGGATTGGGGAGAAGAGGCTCGAGAGGGAAGGTCAGGGACTTGGTTTAGCCATGTTAAGTTTGATATGCCTAGTTGGAAAGTTCAGGTGAGAGGGCTAGACTGGAGGTAGTGAGTTTGAAATCCATAAGCGCAAAGATGGTCTTTTATACATGGAGACTGACATCGTCTAAGAAGTGACTGTGGATAGAGAAGACGGAGCCCTGGCCCTCCAATATTTAGATGTCAGGGAGGAGATGTGGAGGACCAGGCACAGCAAGTCAGGATGCAGCCAGGCGGTAGGAGGAGAGAACTGTGATCTTCTGAAAGATGAGTAAATAAGGTATTTCAAGGAGATGCCACTTTTCATGCATCAGATCCAAATGTTTGTATCCAAGACCACAAAGTTACATCACACATGAGTCATGATGGATTGGTGAGGATATAGGGGAAACTGATATCTGTCACAATGTTGGGGGGGGGGGTGCGGTCCATGCCTAGGGAGGACCATATGGCAGTAAATTTCAGATTTACAAGGTACGTACACTTTGAACCAGCAATTCCATTTTTTCAGAGTTTATTCTACAGATATGGTCACCTACGTGGGGAAGGACAATATGTAAATAATTTTCTTTGCAATACTGAAATCAAGCTAAATGTTATACCCTAAGCATTCAGTAGGAGGCCCTTGTTTAATACATTCTGATAGATCCATAAAATGGAACATTATGCTACCATAAGAAAGTAGAAAAAAAATATAAGCTTGTGTATGTACATTCACCTACACACACACACACACACACACACACACACTACATATATACACGTATATAAGGAAGATCTTATATATACATATAGGTTAAATATATATATCATGTACATTGTTTTCAAAGGGAAGGCAAACTGTGCTATTTGCTAATATTTGTTTTAAAGGGCCGGGTAGAAGAATAGGGTTCTGTGTGCTTGTGAGTGCATCACTCTGTCTGGGTGGATACCTAAGGTCGGGTAACAGCACTTGCCTGGTGGGAGGGGAGCAAGGAGACTGGGGGGTGGGAAAAGAAAAGATAATTCTCTGTATATGAGTTTATACTTTTTAAATTGCTGAGCCATATGACTATATTATTTATTCAAAAATTTAGCTAAGAAGAGATATAAAAAGCAAGGGAGGCAGGGCTGTCCCTGTGATGAGGCCTGATGTGTTATGGTGATTGTGCCAAACTGTGGTAGAGGGGAAGGATCCAACTTAGAGTGGCAATCCAGACAAAGATGTCCTAGGTATAAAAAAAAAAAAAAGAAAGAAAGAAAGAAAAAGAAACTAATCTTTGAGCTTGACGGGGATGAAGAGGCCTTTTTACACCTCAGCGAAATGAAATGGGGAAGGTCTACATCCTGGCTCCTGTGACCCCACCCCAAGTGCATCATGTGGCCATGTGTTTAGGATGGTGGCATGGCACTTGCATTCCACAAAGGACTGAAAGTTATGCAACTTCCTCTCACCTCGATTTACCCAGATGGAGCATGCTGGCAGAGGAAGGAAAACCTCCCTCATGCAATCCATTCACAAATTGTACTGCTGTGGATTTGGCATTCCGGGATCTTGTCATCCATCTGGGTTTCATGGATATATTTAAGAGACCTGGTTTATCTCTTCCACCTCATGTGGAACGGGATTTAACAGCTCAAAAATCCATCTTAAAATAATTTGGCTTTTGTTAATGCCAAGATTGGAAAGAAGGCCAAGAAAAAGAGACTACCAACTGGAACTGTATGAAAAATAATTAGGCATTTCCGTGTCTCCATGGGGATTATGGTGTAAACGCCCACGTGTCAGCAGCGCATACAAACTTCAGACCCCTGGGATTTTGGGACAGAGCGTATAGTTTACAAAGGCTGTGATTTTTAACAGGTGCTGTATGCAAATTAGTTGGAAAAATAATCCGATAACTGTATTTTGTTTTCAAGATACTCTGATGTTGTGCCACAAGACACGTGCAGACTGTGTTATGTTAAGGTACTTTTAATACTGTTGATAAATCATTGTCTTGAATGAGGTCCCAAATGGGACCTGTGTTATATGGGATTCCATCTTCCAGGAAATATCTCACTACACCCGATTTGGGAAATTTGAAATAAAATATAAATACATATTTCTTTTGTCACCGTTGGGCAGATTTTACCCTTTGCTTGTGGCTGGTTTCTATTTTCAACATATGAAAAATATTTTTGCACTGGATATGTTTGTGATAAAAGAGCATTTTAGGGCAGCAAATAAATTTTTGGTTGAAAAAACTAATCTTTATATAAGCTTAAGATCAATATGTCTCTCTTATGAGCATTTTTTAAAATTACATTCATTTCTAAAAATATTTAGCCTTGTGCTACATGGTGTATTTTAGATTCATATCATTTAGATTGGTAGAGAAAATCCCAACCAGAATGTTTGAAAGGTCATTCTGCTTTCTGTTTGGCAAGAAGAAATGGCGTTCACTTAGATCGAACAGGAAATGATGCCATGTTTTTGACCAAGTCTCCTTTTCTTTCTGAGCAAAAGCCTCTTTCTTCATATCTTTATATTTCTTGCATATATCATATTTTTTTTAATTTTAATTTTATTTTTATGGCTGTTTGGTTTTCATCTATGTTCATCTGTGGTGGGCAGGAAACTCAGTAACAAGTTCCACAATATTCCATTCTTTGCAGTTGTACTAATGTGCTTAGTTAATTTAATTATATCATCCTGGAAAATTTATCGTCAGTTATTCATTTTCACAAAACATGATACTTAATCTGTCAGCTTTACATTTTATTTTTGGTCATTAAGCTTTAAGCCCCTCCAAAAAGAAAGTCTTTAAAATATTTAGGTTGTAAGGTATTTTGTAATAATAACTGGAAAATTATGTGAAACCAATAGCTACAAATAAAAAAAAATACATTAGCTGTTTATATTTTCAAGAGATGACATGGGAAGAAGTGACAGCTTTCCAAAATGTAGTTCTTTATGTAAAAAACAAATCATATAATTTGTGTGGCCATACCAATTTTGAAAATTGAATATTAAATTTTAGGATTTAATTGAAGGATTAAATGATTTGTGCAGTCCCCACCATGGATGCATGGCCCTGTTCTTTGTGCACATGGCCTTTGTCTTCCATTCCCTTAGATCAGAACCAAACTAAATTCTCATAGAAATTTATGGGTTTCCATTTGTTCTTCCTCTGCTGTTTGATGACCAACTATTCATTTCCTAAATTCTCAAGTTCATTACCACCAAGGAATTTGAGCAGATTTTCTTCTTGGTTAACATTCCTAAAGAAAAATAACTCACATCTTTTCTATGGGAACAGAAACTTGAGGTCATGGAGTCTGGAACCTAATTGCAGGTTCTTTGGCACAGAGTAGCCAAGGCTTAAAGACAATCCTCTTGGCAAAAGAGCAGTCACAGCAGGCCAGCCAGCTCTGTGCATGAGATACGACCATTTGATGCTCTCTGGACATCATGTCCCCTAGGCATTGGTCTGTGTTTCCATGTACTTCACTGGATTTGTGTAACATATGCTCACAGCCTTCAAACTTTACTGCCTTTAAACACACCGTGTATTTTGACTGTTAAATAATGTAGCCCATTGCAGTTGTGTAGCGTGTCATACTTTTCAAAGGGCGATTTACCTAGGTAGTATTGGTTTTCAAGTGAAGTTGACTAAAACTTAGAAAGATTCTCCTTCCTTTGGCCAGAATTAACTGTTACCTCTTGTCTTGCTTGGGTGGCAACATCCTGGTAGAATCAAGAAACCCGGTCTCCTTCCCCTACCTTAATAGGTGCCCCACATGTTGTAAATGTTAGCCAGACCATGCTTTCTTTGAGGCTTTTGTGATGCCATTTAGTATAAATCAGATGAGTAAATGGGACATTACTAATTGAAAAAATACAAGATAATGTGAACAACTACACATGGGTCTAAAATATGCAAATTGATGATAAAAATGGTGGCAGAGTATTTGGCAAATACTGGAAACATACAGAGAAATACAATTTGCTCCCAAAACAAAACAAAACAAAACAAAACAAAACAAGGCCACTTCTTATTCCCTCATTATTATCGGCCTTGTTTCTGTTTTTGAACCTGAAGATTGTTTTCACAGTGGGAATTCTTGTCACTAAGCAGTGGTAGCGAGGCAATCAAGAACCTGTGACCTGTGCCTGCCTGGGAGCTAAGTCCACCAGCAATGCTCAGGCCGCAGAAGCTGAGGGCCGTGTTTTGTAAGATTATTAGAACTCTCTGGTCTTAAATCCTCAAACTCTCTTGTCTTAAATCTGCAGATTAGAAACCTCCAAATATTGATTTTGCAGATAGTCACAAAAGAAATTTTTTCAGGATCAATAAAATTCCAATTATTTTCAGAAGCTACAGTTTTGTTTTTGTTTTTTGTTTGTTTGTTTGTTTTGTTTTACCTACAGTTCATCAATGAGACATACTGTGTTTTGGAGCTGGAAAGCCCTCTATTTCAGCCCCTAATGCCCCAGGTAAAGGCACAGTTTCCACAGAAAGCCGGCTTGGGGCACATCTCCCCCCAGCCCTGATAGGGCTGTGCATGGGGATAGCCCTCAGTGGTGGTGTCTCCTGAGGGAATGACAGCTGAAGCTGGTTTGGGTGGTTCTCATACATCTTCTTATCCTTTCTACGAAATCATGAAGGCTTCTCCACTGAAGCCAAAAGCCTGCTGTGAGGGCTGCTTCTAAGCACTCCATCTATGTAAATGAGCAGTGCCCTCCCCAGAGTGGAGGGACTTTCACTCTAAAATACCAGTAATATGGACAGGCAGATAAAAGACACTGCTAATTGGTAAACAAGGAACATACAAATATATTGACTGTTTACTTTGTATAATTGCATGTCAGTTTGGCAAATAGTGTAGTTAATAAGGCAGGACATAGAAGTAAACTCTGTAGGTAGAACAGCTACGGGAAGTGGCCAGGTCTTGTTTCTAAACAAGGTCATAGTTGGTGCAGACAGCCTGAGACCCAGCCCGCACCCTCGGATGCAGTTGAGCTGCGCTGGCTGCTGGCATGTTCTGCGTCCCGGGCTCTGTCTGGTACATGTCTGTGGAGCACAGTTGAGCAGATAGCCTCTCTCTGACCAGAGTCCAGCGTTCTTATTACTTCATTTAGAATACTAAGGCTAGCCGAGATAAAGAACAGGAGATGATGAAGGACTCCCTGTCCACCTTGTTAAGTAACTTTCCAGCGTAATTAATTGTTCACAATTTTATAGTAGGTTTGAGGGCAGTCAGCTCTCCTGTGGGACGTATCTATTATCTTCTCATTTACTATCCAGTCGCTTAAGTGAGAACACAGAATGGACTTCCTCATGTTTTTGGAAATTTTAATTTCTTTGATTTTTTGTATTTTTAGTTTATTTTGTAAGATTAAACAATCTAGTCTTAAATTACCAGTTGTTTGTAACTTGTTCTGTAAAATTTTACAATCTAATACGTAGACCTGATATGCCTACTAAATCTCCTGTGCCCAGGGTGTGTTTCCTAGTACAGAAATCCTACCCTGATGGTGTTCCTACAGACTTTATTTTGGCATTGATTTACAAAGCAACGATTGTTAGGTGTTCTCACATCATTTTGATGCCGTTGTCCCTTTTGCTATAGTGATGCAGCTGAACTCAGCCATTGTGTTCCAGAACAAAACTGTCAACACTTCTTTATGAAAGAGATATCAATGAGTTGACAATATAAGCACTAGTTCCCTTCCCTCGGTTTACTCCACATATTTGTAGAAATCTGTAGTTTTTTACAGAACGATCAGTAATGGGTTTACAGATTTAAGTAATGGGTTTTAATAGGGCTCAACACAGCATATAGTCAAATGACCTACACTTGGTTTGTAATCAATAAATGTTATTCTCTGACCGATTAGTGTTGTTACTTGGAGCCTCAAGAATTACTTCCATTATCTAAAATGATGAGACCTTTTATATACAGTCATTACAAAAAAAAAAAAAAATGGCTGGACCAGTCGTTAAAAAAAGAAGAAAAAAAAAGGGAGAGTCTTGACTGTGGTGCCTGCCACATCTCTCATGTGCCCTCCACCCTCCCTCCCCATCTTCCTTCCTTCAGGATAGATGGAGTCAGCAGTATCACAGTTGTTAAGTTTTCTGAAATGCCCTCGAACACCTGCTGCACGTGTGTCTGTCTTCCTCATGACCTGCAGAGTCTCAGTGTCATCTCCCTCTCCTCCGAACCTGGTTTTCCTTGCAGTGATCTCCAGCCCTCTTCTTTTTTTTTTAATTTAAATTTCAATTTTTAAAAAACGTTTCCTTATGTATTTTGAGACAGAGAGAGAGAGTGCATGCATGCAAGTGGGGGAAGGGCAGAGAGAGAGGATGGATCTCAAGCAGGCTCCATGCTGTCAACCCAGAGCCAAAAGCAGGGCTTAAACTCTCGAACCGTGAGATCACGACCGGAGCCAAAATCACGAGATGGACACTCAACCCACTGAGCCACCCAGATGCCCCATCGCCAGCCCTCTTGCATGGAAATCTTCTGGGGTACTTGCTAAGAACGTCTGGGTCTGGGCCTACCCCAGACCTTCTGACTAGGATCCTGGGGGAGATGCAGAGACTCTGCGTTTTATTTATTTATTTAAAAAAATTTTTTTTAACGTTTTATTTATTTTTGAGACAGGGAGAGACAGAGCATGAACGGGGGAGGGTCAGAGAGAGGGAGACACAGAATCGGAAGCAGGCTCCAGGCTCTGAGCCATCAGCCCAGAGCCCGACGCGGGGCTCGAACTCACGGACCACGAGATCGTGACCTGAGCCGAAGTCGGCCGCTTAACCGACTGAGCCACCCAGGCGCCCCAAGACTCTGCATTAAACACGCACCTCCGGTGACTGCCTTGTACTAAAGTTTGGGACCCGCTCCCTAGCATGTACGTGACTGCTCTGTGAAGACTGCCCTGAGATTCTCTTACAGAATCCCCTCTACCTCTCATCACAGTCTCTCTAACAATGGAGGCCGCCCATTCTCCAGATTACTGTGAAAGTGTCCTCTGCCCGGCTCCATCCAACTGCAGTCATACATACACACCAGCTCTTTGCCTACCCAGGGCTCTTCTCCACGCCTCCTTAACATCCTGTCTTCACTCCCATAGTGGGAGCTCCCAATCTCCACCACCTGCCTCTAGCTCCTACCCCAACTCCCCTCAAACTATAATTAAAGAAAAGGAGTTTTACTTTTTAAAAATATTTGTTCATTTTTGAGAGAGAGAGAGAGAGGCAGAGAGGGAGGGAGACACAGAATCCGAAGCAGGCTCCAGGCTCTGAGCTGTCAGCACAGAGTCTGACGCAGGCTGAACCCACAAACCGTGAGATCATGACCTGAGCCAAAGTCAGAGGTTTAACTGACTGAGCCACCCAGGCGCCTCTAGAAAAAGAGTTTTAAAACAAAAACAACTTGACTTCCTTGTGGGGGTTGGGGGGGGGAGTGGGAGAGGTGGTAAATTAGTCTTAAAAGTTTGGCTTATTTGATTTTAATCGATGACTTTAAGTCTCACTCTGCTCTTTAGACAGAATGGTACAACTTCCAGATGGAGAAGAGATAGTGCTTTTATTTTTCTCAATAAGAAACTTTGTCCTTTGGGCTAATGTTTCTTTGCTGAAAATAATTTGGAAAATAGGGAGAAAGTTACTTAACATCTAACCCAGACAAGTTCTTTATACTCAATGTTGATGTAAAGAACTAAAAGACCTCCTGTGACATGTTAAAATAGATTTCCTGATAATTTAATATCAAGGGAATAAATGCAGTTTGCATCTAATATAATTAGATTTCCTTGTTATATATGGACTGACCCACTTCAAATGCATAATCTCATTTGCTCTCCCTCTGTATTCCCTTAGAACTAGGTCAGTGCATGTGCATAAGCCCTTACAGTGCTCTACCTCACGGAGTAATTATTGGGTACACGTAACCGTAGCCTGAGCTCATGTCAAGAGTAGGGACTCTTGATTGGAAATAACTCATGGTAGTTGGAAGACAAACCAGTATTCAAATTCTTCTTTCCCATTTCCTTAGGAAAGTGCTATATAGCCTCTCTCCAAGTTTCCTATATAATGTTCGTAAAGCACCTGGACAGATGCCTTTTGTTTCTCTCAGTTGTGTGCCCTTAGTCCGTGCTCTGGGCTTTGCACGTCACAGGGAAGCAGTGAAGGGTACAGTCATGTTGTATGGGCCAAGGTCAGAATCCTTTGATTTCCTTAAATAAAATCAACATATGCTTTGAATCAGTGGATTAGCAGAATGTTTGCAAAGATCAGTCTATAAGTTACGAATATCAGAAGACTTTTTAAAGAAACCATTGTGTGATGCAGGCAAATATATAATGAATCAATATTTCAAATAATGAAATAAGTAACAGTGGGACTGATAATCTTGGTCGCTTTTTAAAGCTTCAAGTTTTGTATATATATTTTTTCTTTTTGCCAGGTTTTATATTTTTAACATAATTTTTCCAGTTTCAACTTAATCACTTTCTTGTGCACATTTTTAAAAGAACTTCATTAATAATACAGTTCCTTATGGACTTTTATTGGACTGTTGATATTTCCAGAGGGGAGAGATAAGAGGGAACTGTATAGTCTCACTTTTCAATGAAATATGAACTTTTTAGACAGCAGGCATGTATTTAACTACCTTTAGTTCTGTAAATGTTTCCCTGTTTCTTCCTTATCAGTATCATCTTTTATTATTTTGACTGTTTCTTCCTTGAGTCCTCAGTCCTTCTCAAGACAGCCTATGCTTTGTGAGCCAGGTCACCAGCATTATGGTGGAGGGGGTTTAGTTGATCAAGTCGGGATGTTCTCAGGTACCATCATGGCAAAGAGAAGTTGGAGAAAAGGAGAGAGGTCAGTGTGGTAGTTTCCTAGACGATGTAATGAATTTTACTGTTCTTTCTTGAAACCAGTTATGTTCTTAAGCCTTATTAGCAGGATAGGAATTACAGCTGTTGTTCCTATTCGGTGAGGGGGACAAAAAGAAAAAAGACTAATAAAAAATTGGCAGCTTACCGTATTTATCCTATGTGTCAGCTTTTGCTTCCTATTTAAAGACACTAAGATAAAGTTGCTGTCAATCACAGTATAAAGAGTTCTTTGAAATGGTGTTGCATAGGAAGGGTGTTAGCAATTGGAATGCCCAACTGAACAGTAACCATGCACAAAGGAACAGAGGAAATGCCTTGTACAGATTATGACTGCTCCTCCACATCGTTTGTAACAACAAATGCTTTCAAAACAACCCAATGTCCGGCGGTAGGGGACTGGTGAAGTAAATGCTGGTTCATCCCCTCAAGGAGTCCACGTAGCTGTTAAGAAAAAAGAGTGAAGATGAGCTGTACACATGGACATAGAGTGATCTCCACTCTGTACTTACATGAGGAAAAAAACAAAAACCAAGATGTAGAACAGTGTCCTTCTGAAGAGTGTACAGAAAACAAAACCAAGTACAGAAATTTCTTGTGCAAGAAAGGAAAGGCCGTGGATACGTGTACACAGTTGATTGTATTTTCAAGGGGAACAATGACAGGAGAAGGGTATATTAAAAACTACCAAAAAATGTGGAGGGGGAGGGAGGGATCAGGGTACAGGACACCAGAAGGAAGCAAGACTTACCTGAGCTCTTTGATACGAGGTTTGGCTTTGGAATCATGTAGTCTTTTTAATTTTTATTAATGTTTATTTATTTTTGAGAGAGGGAGTGCCTGCGAGTGAGCAGGGGAGGGACAGAGAGAGGGAGACAGAGGATCCAAAGCAGGCTCTGCACTGACAGCAGTGAGACTGATGCAGGGCTCAAATTCACAAACCATGAGATCATGACCTGAGCTGAAGTCAAGAGATGGATGCTTAACTGACTAAGCCACCGAGGCACCCCTGGGATCATGTAGGTTTGACATAATCATAAAACAAATTACATCCAAAAAAGCACTGCCCCACCACACACACAGAGAATGAAAAATACAAAAGCCAAATGAACCTAACTCGAGTTTGTTAGTCACATAACGACGTGGAGAAAAGAATTATTCTGACTAACCTTAGAACACAATATTCTTACTGTACATTCTCAGTGAGGTACTCCCTGAGGACCCCTCCCCCAGCAAATGCTGGTTTTGCTGTTAAGAGTTCTGTTGATGTGGTTAGAAATTAGGGTTTTCCACCTAGGAGATACAACATAAGCATCAAATTTTTAAAAATATGTAAAAACCTCATACACTTATATTTGAATTAGAAGTATTAGCAGGATCTTATTCTTCCCTCTTTTTTTTTTTAAAAAAAAAAAAGGTGTCTGAGATCAGTCCAATGAAAAGACCTAGAAAACAATGAAAACTCAGTAAAAATGGGCACTCCTACTACCCAGATTGTGGTCTTTAAGTATCATTCCAACTAAAAGTATCTAGAGGTCCTTGGAGAAATGCCTGGCTCTAGGTCTGAGGTGGAAAATGTATTTGGTAAAGTCTAGAACATCTTGTGCCAAAAGGCTAATTAGTCATTTCAAAAGGACATAGGTACCAGTCTGAAGGGTCCCCATTGGGCAGAGGTGGGATAATTGACTGCAGATTACTATGTAAAATTCTGTGAGTTGTAATGATATTAAGCCAGCAAAGACACCGTCATGCTATTCCTGCATTATTGCATTGTTGCTGCATAGGGAGCCTCTGACACTATTTTGAATGACAGTAGGGAGTATTCATTTGATTATGTCAATTATGTTAAAGAGTCATAATGTAAATGTAGAGTTAGAGGTCAGGGTCTTTCTCCCCATCTTCTCCCTTTTACAATAGGCTTGGTAACTGACCTCCGATTGACTCACTGTTGACGGAAATACATTACTTTGTATTCATTTCATCTCCAGCTGCCAACTTTGTGTCCTCAGCAGAGCTTAAATCTGCACTCTGAGGCTCCAAATACCTGGGTTCTGGTGCTCTCCCTCTTGCTACGTCCACAGCCTTCCATCTCTCACCTTTGCTAAACCTCAGATTCCTCATCTCTAAAATAGGACTGAGAATAATCATATGTGCCCCATTCCCCCTTCAAAACCATGAAGAATGACTGTTGCTGACCTCTAAGATGCCTTCTGCCTTGTTTAAGACCATGAGTTTTTTTCAGTGTTTCCCCTCTATCACATTCCTTTTTTTTTTTTTTAATTTTTTTGTTAGTTTATTTATATTTCATTTAGAGAAAGAACACAAGCAGGGGAGGGGCAGAGAGAGGGAGAGAGAGGATCCCAAGCAGGCTCTGCACCATCAGCACAGAGCCTGATGTGGGGCTCGAACTCAAGAACCTTGAGATCATGACCTGAGCTGAGATCAAGAGCCAGACGTTTAACCGACTGAGCCACCCAGACGACCCAATGATCACATTCTTAAATAGGCACGTTTATGAAAATCCACTGGGGATCGGAATTCTTTCACTAGAGATTGGAAAAATAAGTGTTGCCAGCTCCTCCCCACGGGTTGGATGGGGAAGTAAGTAAACTACTCTGTTTCTTTCAGCCATGGAATTCCATGAACATTTGCACAGCATCGGCACCAAGGAAGGTTTGAAGGAACGAAAACTACAAAAAGCAGTGGAGAGCTTTACCTGGAATATCACCATCCTAAAGGTACGTGGCCAAGCTGTTTCTGATGCTGGTGATTTTGCAGTCTTTCTCAGCATGTTTCTTCCTTTCAGTGTAGCATGTCCTGCATTGTGCAGTATCATCCACTGAGGCCATAGCACGGTCACAGCAATCCAGGGAGAACTCGGCCCTCTGGAGAGCCTACAGGCACGACAGCTGGCCAGTGCTGCTCGGAGAGAGAACATGGGACTGTCATGGCTGGCACGTTGTGGATTCTGATAGGAAGGGAAAGGACCTTGAGTTCTGTCCTTGAAGCATTGTCAAGTTTATACATGTCAGTTGCTATATGTGAAATAGAAAATATGATTACAGAGGAATGATTGGGAATTTAGATTCTAATGACTCAAATGCCATTTAACACTTTCAAGTATAATCACAGCCTTAATATTAATATGATCCCAGGACAAAAAGAGGAAAGAATTGTGTGGGGCATAATTAAAAGAAATATGTAAAGGAATTGCCATTTGAAAGAAATTTTCCTTCAAGGGAGAAGCCATCTGTATCAATCTGTTTTCCTTCCTTCCTTCCTTCCTTCCTTCCTTCCTTCCTTCCTTGCTTCCGTGCTTCCTTCCTTCCTTCCTAACTCAACATGACCATTTAAAATTTTTAAATTATTTTTTATTATAAAATTAGTACATTATCATTGTTGAAACTGTCAAAATAAAACAAGCCAAGATGAACATACTCACACCGTTCAGAGGCAATTGCCACTGGCCTTTTTGCTGTACATTCTCCCTGTCTTTTTCTCTATGCTGGGCATAATAGGACATTGGAACTTTTTTGAATTTTGTCTCAGTGGTCTTTACTTTTCTTCTCCTCTGTGTTTGGGAGCTTGATAATCATAACACAGACACATTATTTCACTCTGGATCTTGGATAGCTAAATGTAAAATCATTCTCTGGTATTCACCCTTCTAACTTTGTGCTCCCTTGAAGTCAAAACTGTAAAGACGTTATCACAGCTGCCCCTTTTAATTTCCTTGTTTCCCCTGAAGTTAAAAGATTCATTCCTGCAGCTGACAACAGTTTTCTGATTTAATAAAAAGTCACCCTTGCAAAACTAGCCAACTTGCATTTTCTCACGTTAAACCTCTACTCATTTTTATAATTAAAATCATTTTCTTGACTTCTTAAAATACTTCCCATCCTTCACATGGGCTTTTTTTTTTTTTTTTGTAATCTCTCAATCTTCTGCTTAGAAGTTAATTTTGATAGTTTACAGTTAAGTAAAAAGCAGATATAAGAATTTACAATGAAAAGGAATTTGGCTTTATAACTTGCTGACTCACTCCCACCCAGAGGTGTGGGTACACTACAGATTTCCTGCAAATCTCAAGGGAAAAGTAGCACAATTGTTTAAGCCCTGTGAGAGACCAAGTGCTCATTTTCTTTATTATAGGCAAAAACAGACTTAGGAACCAAACTCCCACCTGTCAAGTGTCCTAGCTACTCGTTTGTGGTCTAGGAACCAGAAACCTGGGTATCACCTGGGAGCTTGTTCAAAATGCAGACTCCCAGGACCCACCCCAGATCTCCTGATTGCACATCTACAAATCTGTGTTTTTACAAGATCCCAAGGGGTTCTCATGCGCATGAAAGTCTGAGACGCTCTTGGCTAAGAGCCATGGAAAATGGGAGCTGGGCGCACATATTAATGAAAAACAGCCGACATAAAGTAATACAGCAGATTTTAGAAATCAGTAATTGAACCAAATAGCTACACTGAGGAAACCTATTTTCTTTGGAATTATGTCCAGGAGAGAGAATTAACACTTCAGACTTATGTTCATATGGAAAGTAATGTGTAGGACAGGGTAATCGATCTTTTAAAAATTTCCAGCATATTTGCTGTAGATGGTGTTCGAATGTGGTAGAACCTGGGCGAGGAACGGGGAAGAACTGGAGAGATCTGTGTGTCACTTCCGTATAATGGAAGGGCTTTTTCCATTCCTGGATGTTTTACAAGTTTTAACTTTGTTTAGGGGAGTCAGTGCCCCCTTGGACTTGAGTTTGGGTCTGAGTTGAGCTACTAGCCTTTTCCTGACAGGAGGGAATCGGATCCTTTGGGTTCCTCTGACCGTGTGTTTTTTGTTGTGACCTTGGTGAGGTGGCAGCCCTCCAGGGCTATGTGTGGTGGGCGAGAGGCCGCAGTGCCCTCCTGGGGGACACAGAAGCTTGGGGAAGGTTTCAGATGATACTGGTTAGGGAGAGAAAAGGAGAAAGATGACAAGAAGACATGCTGAAGGAGCCCTGCGGCTGTGAGGCCTGACAGGAATTTCCTCGGGTGCTTAAATGTAGTCTCCTGAGCTCCCCCTCGGAATCTGGATCAGAATCTCTAGAGGTAGAGTGCAGGAATCTGCTTGTTTAACAAGTTCCTTAGGGTGATTCTGAGGCACCCTAGAAAAATGGAATACCTCTGCTCTGGAATGAAATCCAAAGCACCTTCAACCACTAATTTGAACAAGAAGGTAGGCAGGGCGGCAAGGCATCCTGGGACATAGGACTTTCATGTGAAAATCGGGGCAAAGCAGGAATGCTTGGTCCTGCCATAAATTCTTTTCATCTAAGGACATTCATCCCTATTTTTATGGGTTTTTTGGCTTCCTTTGTTTAGTTTTTCAATTTTCAGAATTGCTTTAGAATACAGAAATGAACAAAGAAGAAATGTCAGCTGTCATCACCACACCCAGAGATATCTACTGTTGACACCTTGGCACATTTACTTCCAATCATTTTTTATTTTGAATAAAAATCATTCATTTGTTTTTGAAAATGCATCTTCATTATACAGAACTTTTTTAATGTAGAAAAGATAGAAGTTTTAAAATGACTCCAAACCCTCTGAGAAATAGCTATTACTAAATGTAGGTGACCTTATTTAGCAACCATTTTATTTGCATATGGATGGATGGAGATACATTTTATTGATTCTGAGTCATCCTTCTTTTTTTATTTTCGAGATCAAAAATCTTTGAAATTGGTATGTATCTTCTAGTCCATGGCATCCGTGCATTGCATCCTAGTTAAATTGGCAGTGATTTTCTTTCTTAGTGGTACATCTGACAAGAGCTACTGTCTCACGTATTATGAAATAAGGTACGCCAGTAGATAGGATCCTACTGTAACTGCTCTTCTGAAATTTTTTTAAAAATTACTTTCACTTTTCTTTATTTAACAGAAGAAAAGAAGCTAAATGAATTACTAACAAGTTTTACTGTGAGAGATATTTATTTCCTATGAAATATGGAAAGATTATGAAAAATGTTAGTAGGAGTCATTTTGTCGGGTTTTTGTTTTTTTTTAAGCTACACATTTCAATTATGAGGTCGGTTGGTTGATCTGCTATGAAAAATGAGAGTATCTACCCACTAATATTTCTAGGTGAGGACTTAGGCATGCTGTTATTTTTCCATTTTCCAGTTTTAAATATTCCCATTTTGGCCCCAAGACGATGATTACCATGTTGTTTGGTATAAGTTCAATATTTAAATTAGCTTACTGTCACCACCATCCATAGCCTGAGGAAAGGACAGAGAAGAGAGAAATCTCAGCTGGGGTCACTGACAGTCTTTGGATTCTTGGACCCAGCTTTCTCAGAGTTTGTAAATGTCACGTTCTAAGGTCTCTGCTGCATAATTGGGAGAGGGTGTAATCCATTTCCACAGGTTTCTGATTGCTCTTTAATTCAGAAGCCTGCCCTCAAGACCTCACTTCCCTTAGATAGTCAGCATCCTTCCCTTTTCTTGATCAACTTTATCGAGGTACAATTTACATAAGATAAAATTCCCCCTTTTGAACTGCACAACTCAACGAATTTTGATAAATGTATATTGTCATGCAACCCCACCACAATGATGACAGAGCATTTCCATCACCCCCAAAATTCCCTCATGCCTCTTTGCAGAAAACTCCCTCCCTCACCAACCACTGACCTGATTTCTGTCTATCGTTTCACCTGCTCCAGATTGTTGTATAAATGGGAGTTATGTAGTATGTAGTCTTTATGCCTGGCCTCTTTCGTGTAACATAATGCTTTTGATATTCATCCAAGGGAAGGTGTGTTTCAGCAATCCATTCCTTTTTTTTTTTTTTTTTTTTTTTTTTTTTGACGAACAACATTCTATTTTATGGGTGTGTTACTCTTTGTTTATACATTCACTGGTTGATGTACGTTTGGGCCGTTTCTAGCCTCTAACTGTTGTGAGTAGAGCTGCAGTGAACACTCACATGCAGGTCTTTGTGTGGACATACTCTTATTTTACTGGCTAAACACCTGTGAGTGCAGTTACTGGATCATATGGTAAGTGCGTGCCAGACTTTGTAAGAAATTGCCAAGCTGCTTTCTAAACTGTTCCATTTAGCACTCCCCCCAACAGTGTTCTGAGAGTTCCCATTATTCTACATCCATGTCAACATTTGCTATTGTCAGTTTAGCCAGCCTAGTAAATGCAGAGAGGTTGGGCATCTTTTGTTTAGATTTTTCTCTCTCTTTTTCTTAGACTTTTAGAAGAATTATGATGGGCCTCAGTCTGGTTTTCTTCATGTTTCTTCTGCTTAGGGTTTGTTGAGATGCTTCTATATGTTAAAGAATAAGATTTCTTCTATATGTGGAAATTTCCATCAAATTTGGGAAAATTTTTAGTCATTTTTTCTTTAAATCTTTTTTTCAGTCTTACCCTTTCTCTCTTCCTTCTGTAACTCCTATTATACATGTATACTGCTTGATATTTTCCCAAAAGTGACAGATCCACTATTCATTTCTTTTTAGGTCTTTTTTCTTTTCTTTTCTTTTCTTTTCTTTTCTTTTCTTTTCTTTTCTTTTCTTTTCTTTTCTTTCCTTTCCTTTCCTTTCCTTTCCTTTCCTTTCCTTTTCTTTTCTTTTCTTAAAAAAATAGTTTCCATTGTTTCTACATCTTCAACCAATATTGCTGTATCTTCTACAGTGTCTACTCTGCCGTTAATCCCATCCAGCTTCCCACTTCTCTCCTTTTGGTGCTCATGATACCCTTCATCTTCCCGAACCAGATATTGACAGTAGCTGTTTAAGAGCCCCACTGCTCCACCCTGTACATCCCAGCTGTTTAGCTTCCCTGAACCCCAAACTCCATCCCCTTGGCTTGGTGGGGCTGCCAGGCTCTGCCTTCCTGCACTGCAGCCTGGAACCCCTCCACACAGGGAGCTGGACCCCCATTTGTATCTCTTCCATCAGGGCGCACTGTGTTGCACTGTCAGAACATCATTGTTCAATATACTGTGTCCAGTTTTCTATGTGTGTCAGTCCGATTCCTCACTTGTCCTGCGTTACCTCTTTCTTCTTACCCTCCGTCCCATCACCTTTTCTGTTGCATCAAGCAGAAGTAAACAAAAAGGACTGGGCACCTGTGCAGCTCAGTTGGTTAAGTGGCTGACTTCAGCTCAGGTCATGGCTCGCCATTCCCAGGTTCGAGCCCCGAGTTGAGCTCTGTGCTGACAGCTTGGAGCCTGGAGCCCATTTTGGATTCTGTGTCTCTGCCTCTGCCCCTCCCCCACTTGTGCTCTGTCTCTCTCTCTCTCAAAAATGAATAAACATGAAAAAAAATTGTTTTTAAGAAATAAAAGAAAAGGGCACTCAGTTTGTGTCTTTGCAGTTTGACTGGGCTCTTAAAAGTTTCAGGACTTCTAAGAATTGCCACTATGAATTCTGAGTTTCAGAAGTTTGTTAAATTATGTCATACCCCTTCGTTTGTTTGTTTGTTGCTTGTGTTGTGTGTGTGTGTGCGCGTGTGTGTTTGTGTGTGTGTGTGTGTGTGTTTGCCAATTTTACTATTTTTTGCTCATTTCACCAGAAATGTGGGAAGGTTATCCTGTTAATATTTTCCCCCCACCAGCTTAATTAAGAGGTTTCTCTCCCTTTATTTTTCATTTGCTAAACGCTCACTGTACTGGTGATAATTTTTATTGCTTCTATTTATTACCATTCCTAAGATGGTAGAATCTCATGGTAGAAGAGCCCTGCTTTAATTGCTCTGTTTTGGTTGTAAGAGGCAGAACTCCTGCAGGCCAGCTCACAGAGGAGGAGCGAGAGGTGCTGGCCTTGGGGAGGACTGTGAAAGGACAGGGAGCTCTGGGACCGGAAGCCGTGCTCCAGCCTCACAGGAGTAAAGGGCAGCCAGGAAGCCCAGCAGCACCCGGGGCAGCTCTTCCCCAGGGGCCGATGGTCTTCTCTCTGTCCTTCTCCCTCTGCTCACTCATGTTTCTGTTGCCCTGTGACTTACTGTGGTCTTGGTTTGACCCCGCCTGTACCTTAGAAGGTTTTATTCCAAGTTCTCAATCTGTTTGTATTTCCTAGTTCAAATTCCAAGGAGAGGAAATCTGATCGGCTGGTCCTACCCTTTCCTTTCACATCCAGACCTGCGGTCCTAAAGGTATAAGCCTCCTCTCGTATTAAGTTCTCCTTGGATCAGGTTCTCTACCTGCTTCAATCCACTGTGCTCAGGAAGGCACTGTCCCATAGCACAAAATACGGCCACCTTGACTGGCTGTTTCAGTTCTCTGTTGCCATAGAACAAACCATGACAAAAATAGTGGCTTAAAACAACAGCTTCTTATTTGACATGATTCTGTGGGCTAGCTGTGCTCAGCCGGGTGGTGTTTCTGCTCCCCGTGGTGTTGGTTTGGTTCAGCTGGGAGGTCAGCTGGGCCTGGAGCAGCCAAGAAGGCTCCACTCACGTGGCTGGCATGTCACCAGGGATGGCTAGAATGGCTGGGTCCCCCTCTTCTTGATCTCTCCCTTTCTCTGCATGGCCCATCGTCATTCAGTAGTCCAGCCCCAGCTTCCTTATATTGCTATGAGATTCCAAGAAAACAAAAGGAGAAGCTGCCAGGCTTCTTAAGACCACTTCCTCCATGTTACTGAGCAAAGGAAATCAATTCCAGCCCACATTCAAGGGAGGGGGAAGTGGACTCCGCCTCTTAGTGGATGGAGTAGCATGCCTGGACAGAGATGAAGGGAATTTTGGCACCTGCCTTTGCAGATAGTCTACCACAGTGGCAGAACCTGCCAATGACGCATTTTCCCTTAGAAGGGTATAGGATACACTGTGAGGCTTGGCCACACAACCCCATAAAGTCATCAAACCCACCTTCCTGCTGCTCCCACCAGATTGGCAGCCTGCTCCACTGTCATGCGATCTTAGTTTTGTTCTGTCATACAGTATATGGAATTTTATCTCTCTGTAACTTCATTTCTACCCACTGGTTCCAGTAATACCTTCAAAGCAGCACAGAATTATTGTATTCCCTCCTCCTCAACATCCCTTTGTACCTTTGCGAACTATCATTACCTTCTCTTAGACCTCCCTGATTCAGGTCAGACATGCTCAATCTCTGCAGATAATAGGGTGAGATGGCATCTGATCCCCTCCTCACTGGGTCCGTTGGTCTCCTGACGGCTCTGGTTTGTCAGTGTCCTTCATAAGATGGGGTGGCCAGAATTATCCCCATACTTTGGATACGCGGTGCACTGACGGCCCCAGGGTAGGACTCGTCAGTATGGTTTTCTTCATAATCTGAAAATTATCTTACTGTCCATACAGGCCAAAATTATGCTGGATTTTCTAGCACCTGTGTCATATCACAGACTCAAATAAAGTTTATTACAAACCCAAGATATTTTCCAGAAGGATTGCTGCCAAGCCAGCTCTTCCTGTTCCGCACCATCCGCCCTCAAAACCAAGACTAAAAGCTAAGCCCTAGAAGTAATTAGAGATTTGTTCTCTCTAGGAAAATGAGACTTCTGCCAAAAATAAATAGTTAAACCAGACAGTCTTTGCACCTGCTGAGACGTTCATCTTGATTTTGTTTTTACCTGAGGTATAGTACTTACCTTGAAGACTGAAGACTGATATTTGTTTCTTTTCTGAACGTTGCTGTGATGGCCCATGGGCAACTCCTTTTCTTTATTGATGTTAATATCCTTTAGTTATTTTATGTACTAGGTGATGTATTATGCTGCCTGTTTTCCTGAAAATCTGTAATTGGCTGGAAGCCATTCCTCTCTTTAGCATGTGAAGACTCTTCAGAATGGCTCAGAAAACCAAACTATGGTAGTGCCTGTCATTAGGCAGGCTGTACTTTCTGGCCCATTTAAAACACAGTAAAACCTCAGACTTTGGATCCCACTAATGTGGAATTTGTGATCACTCAGCTAACGTTTAATCGTGCAAAAAGTGTGCTTAAAAAATTAACAGTGCGAGGGAAGTGCTTGTGCGTGCTGTTTTTACTAGCGTTTTCGAAGCTTCCATGTTCGTGGCCCTGGCCCTGCTCATCCCTCAGCATCCCCTTGCTCTCCACTTCTCTCTCTACACACTGGGCACACTGCCCTTGCTCCCCTCTGGCCCTGGCCCCTTTGCCTGGAACACTCTCTTGACCTCCTGTCTTCTATGCTTAGGTCATGGCTCACTTCCACCGTCTGCAGCCTCCAACGGCACCTCCTGAAATCCTCACCCCCCCCCCCCCACCACGTGAGCCACCAGCTTTGTGTCAGGGGAGGTCGTCTCCCACTGTAGGGGCCAGCTCTCACTGCCAGTGTGAGACTTAGCTTTTCCCATGCTCATTCCCATTATCAGAGGGAGATGTAACCACAGTTGGAACTCAGAAAGCTTTGTAGCATAGAAATCATGCTACCAAGCCATGGTTAGGCCCCAAAGGCATCACTTGTTGGAGTCGTAGAGTCACGTGTGGAAGAAAGGCAGCGTCTTCCACAGCCCCTTGGCCTCTGCTGAAATCGTTTCGCGCCCATGTCAAGGCCCAACTTAGACACCACGCCTTCTCCACTGTGCTGCCTAGGAATGCCTGGGAGCAACCCCCCTCCCCCATATTTGTTGAGTGACACGTAAAATAGTTTCCGAGGTGAAAGACACCCACTCTGAATTTAAATCGCATCTTATATTAAAAATTTTAAATTAAAGTGTGCATAAACCTTTGAACACAACCTTTGTGAAGTTGAGGAACAACTGTAAATGTGATGAAATAGCCAAAATATTGGCAGCGGGGAGGGGATCGAGGTGCAAGGATAGTCCTGGATGAACCCACTTTGCTTGCATAATCAGGACACTGCTTCATACAGCTTAAATGTCTCTCTGGATTAAGGTGAAGACTAAGGGTTAGGAGTCTTGCTCCCAGAACCGTTCTTCATACTCTCAGAGGGCCTTTCCACCTGGCCAGCACCTGTGAACCCTTTGGGATGGAGTCAGGGGAGACGGAAGGCAGTCTTCTTGCTGAGAAGAGAGGAATTCACTTGCAATTCACATTCCACTCCCTTCACACATGTGACTGAGCACAGGGGAAGCCAAATAGGACAGAAAAAAATCATGAAACATTTATCATGCATTTATCGTCCCACAGCCGAGCACATGCTGCTATGCTCTGTTGCTCCAACTTCAGGTGACTGATGATCGGGGGATCTTTGTTCAAGTGTAAGGTTTAGTAAGACGTCAGTAGGAAGAAGGCCTTCCTTAACTCTGACGAATGTGCTACAGCCTTGGCCAGCCACACGGGCCTCTCAAGGGGAGCGTTCGGAGTGCAGTGAGGCAGCTTAGAACCGGGGCCAGGATTTCCGTGGCCCCACCATGGTGTTGTTCGCTCCCTACTCATTCAACAAATATGAATGGAAATCTGTATCTCTTGTTCTTGTGTTTAAGCACAGGAAGAAGGAATTGCCTGCACCATCGGTGATGTACTGGGGTCATTAGAAATGTAGTGCACATTACACTTTGCTTGCTTTCAAGTGTCACATGTAATGTGTGGGGCTCAACTGTATAGCTTGGGCCCTGTGGTTCACTTAATCCAAAAAGAAAACAGAACACACAGAGAGAAAGTGGTATGTTTTTAAGTGTAATTCGCTGTGCAGGCTCTGCCTTGGGTAAGCCCCTTCATCGCTCTAAACTCAATGTCCTCGTCTACAAAATTGGGAATAGTAACAGCAGCTCTCACAGAACTGAGATTATCATGAGATAGTCTTTGCGAAGGGCTTAATACAGTGCCCGGCATACGTTAGTCACTCTCTTTCCAAGAAATGTTTCCTGATTATGAGCTTGTGTTAGGGTTTTGCAATTTAGATTCTCTGGCAAGAGACAGCCAGAAAAACCCTAGGTCCCTGTGCTGTCATCTCAGAGTGATGCTGAGGGAGGGGACAGGAAAACTCTTGCAGCCTTCTGGGTGGTAGGAAAGATAAGGACGCGTGCATGGCAAATTGCTGAGTAAGGGGCCAGCGGGTGGCCGGTGCTAGGCGCTTGCAGGGTGGCAGTCTGTCTTCCTGCTGGGCCTTGGCGCTCTCCAGGTGTCTGCCCCCCTCTCTTTATCCCAGAGTTAGCTTCATGTCTTGGGGGAGCGGAAGGTATCGGTGGAGGTGCCTAGAAGCTGCTTTGTTCCTGAGTGACAAAGAAGCAGGAAGGAGGCAGCCTAGTCCATGCCATCCAAATGAAGCTTCTCGGGCTGGGGCCGTTAGTCCCAGAACAACCCAGAAGTCAGTGTGGGCCCCAGACATGCTGAGGTCAAGCCAGACACTGATAGCTTATGTCTTTATTTGCATTAAATTAAAAATTTTTTGACTACCTTTGCACCTCCTTCAGACTCCCAAAATGGTATGGGTATCCTCTTTTTTCCTCTTCCATCCACCTGCTTATAATGTGGAAGAAACATGTCTGCTGACTCCCAGGGAACGGCAGATGGCCATTTTTGCCCCTTCCAGCTCTCAGCCACGTGGCCATTGCACGGATTGGTGGCAGAGGTCGGGGGAGTCTTTGTGGCCACCCTGGTTCACTCATCTCAGAAGGAGATGATTCTGTTCTTCTCTAATAGACAGTTGGATTAAAAAGCTTTGAAAAAGAATAATGGAAGTGTACAATCCCTATAGTTTTAGCTCTAAGTCTAAATAAAAGCAGTGAATTGTGGTTGTTAATTTTAGATTCAAAAACTATGTAGGACTAACAGATGTGCCTTGAAGTATTTTTAACATATTAAAAGCTAGGGCATCTTTTATGGTCAGACAGAAAGTTTGGTGATTGGCCAAGGGTTGAGTATGGCTGGGGCACTGGCTCTGGTGTCTGGGATCTGCCATCATTCCTTTCCCGGCTGCTCCGACCTCTGACCTGATCTCAGGCAGCCGCCGGCAGGGCCAGAAGGAGCACAGTTGCGGCCGGCTCTCCACAAGAGCCGCTGGGATCCAGCCCTGCCCTTAGCTATGTCTTTTAAAGATTATATTCCGAGTCTAAGTAGGAACTTTAAATATTTTGACCTAAGGTTGTTATAACTCTTTCAAGATGAAAACCAAATAGAATAACTTATGAAATTCAAAACAGAATGTGTGAAACCAAATAGGGTTTGAGTTTCTCAACTGGAAACGTTGCAAAGCCAGTTTCGTAGGAGTCTTCAAACCCAGATGCCCTGTGTCAGTGGGCGGCAGTGTTTTAAATAGCCTTTGCTCTTTTGAAGCAACGAGATGTGAACACTGCTACAGCAAACACCATCATCACCTTGTTCAGAATTGTTCTCTGCTCCCGCTGGATGCCACAATCCTGAGACATGTCAGACGTGCGGTTGTGGATGCACAGAACAAAATACAAGTGCTGGGGATAAAACTCAGCAGCTCCCCGGCTCTGGGGGTCCTTTGTGTCTCCCCTGGCTAGGTGTGGAAAGCCTGATCCGTTCAAAGTGTGGTAATGACCTGTCTAAACTTGGGAACCAAGATTCCACCAGATAAAGAATTCGTTATTACTACATTAATTATCCTGTATACCATCTGGGGATTTTTCTATTTAAATGCCCCGTCATCCTGTGGCAGATCTATATATGCTGACATGGAAAGATTGCCAAGACATGATTTTTGGTGAAAAAAAGAAAACTGAAGAATGGCAGGGTTTGCTTGATTTCATTTCTGTAAAAAATACAATACCTATTCATAATATATATATAAATGCAGAGAAAAAGGTGAAGCACATGATTGGGAGGCCACTGTGAAGATTAAAGAGGAGACTTTCACATCTTAGTCTAATTATACTCATTCAACACATTTCTTAAGCCTGTGTTGTATGCCTGGTGCTGTTGTAGGCTTGAGGGGTGAGGGTTCAGCAGTGGATTGAAGACGTGAAAGTCCCAGTTCTCCTGGAACTCACATTTAATGGGAGAGACAGACAGTAAACAAAGCAACAGAGAACATGTCATGGAGAAAGCAAGGCAGGGAAGGGGCAAGAAGAGTTGGGAGCAAGAGGTGGCAGTTTTCATTTTGGAAAGGCTGTCAGGGAGTCAAGGCCCAAAGGAGGTAACAGAGCAAACTGTGTGTCTTTCTGGGGCGAGAGCCTTCCCTGCATAGGCAATGTTGAGTGTGCAACCTCCAGGCGGGGCCAGAGAGGACCTGCCGTGTCTGAGGAGCATTTAGGGGCCCAGTGTTACAGTGGCTTAGTGAACAAGGTGGGGTGATGAAGAGGGTGAAGACAGCTCGGGGGCTGTGAGAAAGGACTTTGACTCTCAGTCTGAGTTATACGAGGAGCCACGGGTTGGGGGGTTCATGTTCTGACTGTGTTTGATTGTATGTCTCTGGCTGTCATGTTGACAGAGGAGAAGCCGGATGGCCAGTTGTCATAAACTCAGAGAGAGGTGATGGTGGTTCAGGCTGCCAGTGGCAGCAATGAGGGTGGTAAGAAGTGCTGAGAACCTGTATATGTGTATATTTTTTGAAGACAGAGATAATGGAGGCTGCTGACAAGTGGGATGAGGGATGAAAGAAAAGGAGACGAGTCAAAGGTGGTACTAGGGTCTGTGTTCTCAGTCACTGTGAGAACGGAGTTGTCTTACCCTGAGAGGAGCTGGTTATAGAGAGGCTGGTAGGAAGGATATCAGGAACTCAGTTTTGGACACGTGAAGTCTAAGAGGACATGCCAAGGAAGCAGTTTGAATACAGACCTACTAATTTTTATTAATAAAAATATTAGAGCAGAAATCGGTGAAATTGACATCAGGAAATTAAGAGAGAAAATCAATAGAACTAAAAGATGCTTCTTTGAAAAGATCATTAAAATCAGTAAGTCTCTAGCCAGGCTAACTATGAAGGAAGAAAAAAAGAGGACACCAATTACCGATATCAGTAATGGAAGAAGGGATGTCACTACAGATCCCATGGGCATTAAAAGGACAGCAAAGGAATATGATGAACTACCCTACTCCCACAAATTTGATAACTTAGATGAAATGAACCAATTTCTTGAAAGGCACATTTTACCAAAACTCACAAGAAGAAATAGACTATTTGAATAGATTTATCTCTATTAAAGAAGTCAAATAAACAATTAATAACCTTTTAAAATGAACGCACCGGCTCACATGGGTTCACTGGTGAATTCTATCAAACATTTAAGGAAGAAATTATGCCAGTTTTTTTTTTTTACAATCTCTTCCAGAAAATAGAGGCAGAGGGAATACTTTTTAATATATTGTACACGGCCAGCATTTATCCTAATACCAAAACCAGATAGACATTACCAAAAAACCTACAGATCAATATCTCTTATGAACATAGATGCAGAAATCCTCAAGAAAATATTAAAAAACTGAATCCAGCAATGTATGAAAAGAATTATACACTGTGGCCCAGTGAGATTTATACCAGGTATGAAGGTTGGCGCAACAATCGAAAATCAATCAGTGTAATCAGGCTAGAGAGGAAAAATCACATGATCATCTCACTAGATAGCAAGAAGGCATCTGACAAAATCCAGTGCCCATTCATGATAAAAACTCTCAGCAAATTTGAAAGAGAAGAACTTCCTCAACTTGGTAAAGAACAAAACACCTTTAACTATCATACTTAATGGTGGGAACACTCAAACGTTTCCCATTAGGCAAACATAGGCAAAGAAATCCCCTGACTCTGCTGTTTTTCATCATTGTACTAGAAGTCCAAGCTAATTCAATAAGACAAGAAAGAAAAATAAAAGTTATACATTGGGAAGGAAAAAATATAACTTTGTTCACAGATGACATGATCATCTATGTAGAAATTCCAAAAGAATTGACAAAAAACTCCTGGAACTAATAAACGATTATAGCAAGGTTGCAAGATACAAGGTTAGTGTATAGAAGTCCATCACTTTCCCAGATAACAGCAATGAGCAAGGGTAATTTGAAATTAAAAATATAATGCCACTTACATTAGCATCTCCAAAAATAAAATACTTAGGCATGAATCTAACAAAATATGTACAAGATCTACGTAAGGAATACTACAAAACTGATCAAATATATCAAAGAAGAAATGAATAAATGGAGAGACACTTCCTGTTCATGGATTAGAAGACTCAATATTTTCAAGATGTCATTTCTTTCCAAATTGAGCTATAGATTCAACATAATCCCAACCAAAATTCCATCAAGTTATTTTGTAGATATTGACAAATCGATTCTAAAGTTTATATGGAGATGCAGAAGACCCAGAATAGATGACACAGTCTTGAAGGAAAAGAACAAAGAGGAGTGACGCTTCCCAACTTGAGATTTACTCTAAAGTACAGTAACTGGGGCTCCTGGGTGGCTTAGTTGGTTAAGCATCTGACTCTTGATTATGCCTCAGGTCATGGTCTCTGGGTTAATGAGTTCGAGCCCTGCATCGGGCTCTGCATTGACAGTGCATAGCCTGCTTGGGATTCTCTCTCTCATTCCCTCTCTCTCCTTCCCTGGCTCTCACTGTCTCAAAATAAATAATTAAACTTAAAAAAAAAAAAGCTGTGGTAATCAGGACAGTGTAATATTGGTGAAAGAACAAAGAGATCAGTGGAACAGAATAGAGAGCCCAGAAATAGACCCACATAAATTTTAGTCAGCTGATTTTTGACTGAGGGGCAAAGGCAATACAATGGAGCAAAGATACTCATTTAAACAAATGGTGCAGGAACAACTGGACATCCACATGCAAAAAGAAAAAAAAAATCTAGACACAGACCTTACACCCTGCACAAAAATTAACTTCGAGCCAATTGTGGGCCTAAATGGAAAACTATAAAACTTCTGGAAAATAACGTAGGAGAAAACTTAGCTTACCTTGGGTATGGTGATGACTTTTTAGGTGTAACCCCAACAGCATAGTCATGAAATAAAGAAAGAAAAGAAAGAATTTATAAGCAGGAGTCTGTCAAAATTAAAAACCTCTGCTCTGCAAGACAAGTTGAGAACAAGAAGACAAGCCACAAACTTGGAGAAAATATTTGTAAAAGACACACCGGATAAGCAATGGTTACCTAAAACATACAAAGAACTTTTAAAACTCAACAATAAGAAAATGAACAATTAAACAATGGACAAAAGATCTGAGCAGACGCTTCCCCACAGCAGGCATACAGATGGCAAGTGGGCATGTGGAAAGGCGTTCAACATTATATGTCATTAGAGAACTACAGATTAAAACAAAAATTAGACACTAATGTGTACCTTTTAGAATGACCAAAATCTAAAGTGCTAACAGCACCAAATGCCGGTGAGGATGTGAAACAACAGGAACTCTCATTCACTGCTGGTGGGAACAGAAAGCAGCACGCCATTGTGGAAGACGGGATGCAGTTTCTTACCAAACTCAACATTCTCTTGCTGTATGATATTAGCAGTCATGTTCCTTTCAGTATCTACCAAAATGAATTGAAAACTCATGTCCACATGAAGTCCTGCACATGGATGTTTATAGTAGCTGTATTCATAATCACCAACACTTGGGTTTAACTGAGATGTCCTTCAGTAGGTGAGTCAATGAATAAACTGTGGTACATCCAGACGATGGAACATTATTCGGCACTAAAAACAAATGAGCTAGTAAGCCATAAAAGACATAGAGGAAAGTTAATTGCATATCACTAAGTGAAAGAAGCCAATCTTAAAAGGCTACGTACTGTAGAATTCCAACTATATAATATTCTGAAAAAGGCAAAATATTGAGTTAGTGAAAAGATCAGTGGTTGCCAGGCATTAAGGGGAAGGGAGGGATGAATAGGGGGAGCACAGAGGGTTTTTAGGGCAGTGTGACTATGCTGCGTAATGGGGCACATGTCATTGTACACTTGTCCAAACCCACAGAATGTACAACACTAAGAGTGAACCCTCGTGTAAACCATGGACTTTGGGCGATAATGATGTGCAGTGTAGGTCTATAGTTACAATAAATGTACTCCTGTGGGGCAGGATGTCAGTAGTGGAGATGGTTACGCCTCATGCGGGGATTGGGGCATACGGGAAATTTCTGTACTTAACTGCTCAGTTTTACTGTGAACCTGAAACTGCTCTAAAAAATAAAGTGAATTAATTTAAACACAATATTTGGAATTTTAAAGCACAAGTGGAATATCTAGTTACAATCTGTTAACCATAAATGTATGTAGCAATCCTGCACGTGAGGGCAAATAAAGTCTTTAACAAGAAATTATATTTCTGGCACAATATGCTATATTTATGTACAAAGACCTTACTGCTTGTAAAATTTCAGTATATGAGTTCAGTGACTAGTAAGAATGAATAAAAATGAAGCTCTTCAGTTAAACTAAGCAATGGAGCATGTATTTATAGTTACTAATTAAAGGTCTTTGTAAAGCAGGAAAATCATGAACAGTAAGTGGTAAACAGCAAACCATTCTGTGGATTCCGGCCTCATAGTGGCTTAAGATTACGCTGCAATTTAGTCTCACCAGAGGCTGAGATTTGATTGTAGTCCAGTTGCCTTCCAAGGTAAGTCCTTACCTGTTGCCTCCGCAACTGGCCCCCAGCTTTTGTTGTACAGGAGCACTTTAATGGGATGCACGCTGAGAGGTAGTTAAGGGAAAAAAAAAAAAAACAAAACAGGAGAAAGAGGGGATAGTACCAAGAATGTAAGTATGACAAAGAAAAAGCCAAAGTATGGAGGGATGATAAAGAGAATAACAGAATGAATTTAGAGCCCGAGGAAGGAGACAAAATAGGGACAAGGAAAATAGGAGAGAAGGAAAGGTAATAGTATAAGTAGAAAGAACTATTAATGGAAGGCAGATTAAATATCAGAAGGGAAAATAGAACAAACGACCAAAGTAGGAATGTTGGAATTTACAGTGGAGTACCACATCATCTCTCCTAACCAGTAATCTTGAAATGGTCAGCTGATATATGGGTAGTTTCACCCCCCAGAGGATATCTGACAACATCTACAGACATTTTGGTTGTCACAGCTGAGGGGGTGCAACTGGTCTAAAGGGGACAAAAGCCATGGATGCTGCTCACCAGTCCAAGATGCACAAGACAGCCGTCCACGCGTCCACCCGGCCAAAGAATTCTCTGGTCAATATGTCAAAGTGATGAGGCTGACAAACTCTCCATTGACCTCTGGCATCAGCTCAGATTCCAGACTCCCAGTGACTGGTGCTTCAGTCCATCCCATTGTGTCTTGACCTATGTGTTAGACTGCATGTATGTCAAGAGGATGGCCACACCCCACTAAAGAAATTAAGATCTGGCTAAGAAAGTTTATTGAAAGTAAAGAATCCTTTCCTTCCTTCCTCCTTTAATTAAGCAAGTAGTCCGTGAAAACCTGCTGGGTGCCTATCTGCCAAAGCTTGCTTCAAAAGCAAGTCTTTATAATGGAGAACAGACTGGTGGTTGTCAAGGGGCTACGGATGGTGGAAGGATGGGGAAGGGTGTGACCGTAGAGTCCTGGTGCCTGGGAGGTCTCTGTGGTGGCAGGTTAGCTCTGTGTGTTGATTGCAGTGGTGGTTACGTGAATCTCCCCATGGGATGAAGTGACACAGAGCTATACGTGTACATTGCACCAACGTCAGCTGCCCGGTTTGGACCTTGTACTCTAGTTATGTAAGCCATAACCATTGGGAGAAATTTGGGGAAAGGTATATGAGACCTCTCTGTATTATATTTGCATCCTGTGAATTTATACTTACTTCAGAATGAGAAGCTAAAAATAAGGCAAATCTTAAAAGGAAAAAACCAAGATGGGCCAAACAATTTACAAAAAGATGTAATTCTAACCAGGGCAGACAGCCATGGTCCACACACACAGCATTCTATTCA
Source organism: Puma concolor (assembly GCF_028749965.1). NCBI lineage: Eukaryota > Metazoa > Chordata > Mammalia > Carnivora > Felidae > Puma > Puma concolor. Next base: position 24,766,879 of record NC_141675.1, on the reverse strand, counting down.
GATTTATAAAGGGAAAGAACCAAAGAGGCAGCACGGTCTTGGAGCTTGATGTGGAAAACTGGGAAGACAATCTTGTTTTTTATTACAATTGACCTATTCGGATACAGTGCCAATAGCAGATAAACATGCCCTCTTGTGGCATCAAAATATTTCTATTTCAGTGGAACACCTGTATTGTCAGACTGCAACAAGAAGTCATGTTAGTCACATCTAACATTTAATTGCATGTCTTGTTACAGGGACAAGCGGATCTTTTGAAATATGCCAAGAACGAGACCTTGGAGAACCTGAAACAAATCCATTATGCTGCTGTTTCATGTGGGCTGAATAAACCAGGCACAGAAAATGCCGACGTTCAGAAGCCACGTCGGAGCCTGGAAGTCATACCTGAAAAAGCAAATGATGAAACTGGAGATTGAAGGAATTTTCTAGAAACCATTATGGAGTTTATAACTCTAGGACCAATTGTAGTCAAGTGGGACATTTGCTTTGCACTCACTAATGAAAATAATATTCGGGATTTTAAAGCACAACTGGAATAGCTAATTGCAGTCTCTTAAAACTGTGAATGTATGTAGCAATTCTGCGTGTGAAGGCAAATAAACTCTTTAACAAGAAATTATATTCCTGGCCAAAATATGCTATATTTGTATGCAAAGACATCGTTAACAGTTCCAGGGTGAACCACAGACTATTCGTTCTAGTTCCGTTGAGAAAAAAATGTTTTCCTAACTGAAAACAATTTCTTAAGATGGAAATGGATTGTATTGTCAAATTAGTATTTATTGGACAGAAACCTAATCTACGCATTTTACTTCTATACGATTGCCAGAGTCTCTGGGTTATAGATGATTTTGGTGGCGTGCCTGCTGAGCCATAATTACTAGGGAGAATGTAAGTGGACAGATGCTCCGAGTCCCCAGGGGCCTTGGAGAGCCGTCGGGTACAAGGACTGCAACTCCCGGCTGAAGACACACGCTGGGTAGACATACAATGTAAAAGCAGCCAATCTGGAAGCAACACATTGTAAATAGTTTTTCATTGTATGAAGTAGTGTTCACATTAAAACGATGTTTTATGATATTTCTCCTATAGCAGTACATGCACTTAATGAAAGTTTTAACTTTTAAAATTTCTAGTTAAAAATATTCTACTCTTCAGAGGAGCCGATTGTTGAACCAGCTTTGTCAAAAATGAGTTGCTTGTCTGGCCTAGCGGTTTTGCTTCGAGGAAGGTGCTCACGACTTTGCGCAACGACAGCTGACTGATTCTACCAGGAACCGAGATGCCGCTTTGTGCTTTGAATTCGCACTGGAGTGCAGGTGCCTCCAGACCGTGCAGAGGGTCCGTCAGAGGCAGTTAGAGGGGCTGGGGCACGTGTAGCTGTCCTCGGCTGGCTGGGATTTTAATCCAAGGCTTTATTTTCTAAATCGGTGAAACTTTGTGCTAGTTTTGAAAACATACCAGACACTGCAGCCTAATTACTGCTTCTCCCAAACCAAACCTGCTTTCAGATTTTGGAAGAGTAAAAGCTCTAAATCCTCAGCAACCCTCCTTGATTTGTCCATTTTCTTTTCAGTGGTTCAGGTCTGCAAGCCAGATAAATATGCGTAATCTGCTATTTCCTCCCAGTTAGGAAGACGCTCAGGCTGATATATTTAATTTATTTCTGCCCAGACTCCTAAATATCCTCTTAAAAAACAGTTTCTCTGCTCAGTTCTTGTCATTTGCATTCTAAAGAGTGTGCTTAAGTGAAGGTATGCATCTTCGCTGGCTCTCGGCACCGTGTAATTCCAGTTAGAAAATTAAACCTATCTGTCATTTGAATGATTGCGCGGTTCCCGGCGCACCCCGGCGAATGCCCGGCGGGTAGGTAGCTTCAGTTCTCTGCTCGGAAATGAACTCCACACAGAAAAACAAAAAAGCGGTGGGGGCGGGGGGGGGTGCGGTGGGTGCGGGAGACTAGCAACGAATTAAAAGTAGCTTTATAGAATGAGAAATAAAATGATTATAATTTAGACCATTGTTAATAATCCTTGAACTCAGCTGGCAAGTAAATAGCAATATTCAACTTCACGGTGAAATCCAAAAACAATGAAAAAATGACTGTTCACAATAGAATGAGATTGAACGCAATGCTACATTTACAGCCGTGGCAGGCATCAGTGGAGGTGTGGCTTGAATGACTCGGAGAGCAAGGCCCATGTGATTTGATGTAGGTCATACAGGTGTGGAATGGGCAACTTGAGGACACAAGGAGTCTGAGATGATTGCTCCTGACACTCCTTTCTAGGCGCAGGGGTTGCGGACACGGACAATATCACACACAACCCCAGGTCACGAAGTCTGCCGGGACGGAGGGTGGAGCGGGGGTGTGGGCACTGCACCCAGCCCCGGGTTTGCTCTACTTTTCCTCAGTTAAAAAAAAGCAACCTTCTTTTGACCCATCTCTTCAAAGGAATTGGCCACGTAACGGGAACAAGAAGGCACATCAGTTGAGGAGTTGCTCCCGAAGCTGCCGTGTTCCTCCTGTCTGCCTCGTCCCCGCCCCAGTGAGGCCCCCACATCCTTCATTAAAGAAGATGGTGGCTCAGATCAGCAGAACATGCAGTCACGGCCAACTGAGCTATTCTGTTCGTCTCCATACAGAAATGGGAACCATTCGTCACCTGGCCCTGAGCCAAAGTTATGATTTATGACCTTTGTAAGCAGGTTTCTCTTACAAAGGACTAATTGGTCTGCTCCGACTCAAACCTGTGAGGGCCTTATTATAACCCCACTAGTCAAACAAACGTGGGACACACTCCTAAGTTCATAAATTGTGGCGACAGAGGTTTGACAGGCCGGCTTCCCTCCCTCATCTCCCTTCCTTATATGGGGGAACCCCCACTTAAGTCTCTTACTGTAAGAGACTTGTTTACTTACAATAAGTCAAACAAATAACGCCCTTTAGTTTGACTAATGTGTACATCAGTCACACTGTGCACACACACTGCATCATCCCTAGTTAAGGGAAACATCTGATGGGAAGTCCATGAACACAACTGGCGTAGCGCTGGCGAGGATACAGGAACGTGAAGAGTCGGGCAGAATTGCGCAGGGACTACGGCCAATGCCTGGTGAGTTCAGTGAGAAACGAAACGTCACACTGGCAACCTGCAAACAGAGCCAAGCACCAGGTTTCCAGCAGTCGTGTGGATGACCTGTCCACGGAATAAATCCTGAGGCATCTGCTTGTGAGATGGATCCTCTCTGATACCTGAGCCGTTGCAAGTGTTGGTCTCTTTTCTGCTTCTAGCAGCTATGGCTTCTGAACGGTGGGAAAGAAGGCCTCTAAACCCCAAATGCTCACCTCCTCCGTCTCAGGGCAGGGGTGTGGCCTGGGAGTCTTGGCCAGGTGGAGTCCCTCCCCAGCTGGGTGGCCTGAGTCCTCGGGAGGATGGTCTCCACCTGCACAGAGGTGGGGCTGGACGGGGAGAGTCATCCGGCTTGCAGTCTTCGTCATGCGGCCTCATCTGGTACATTGGATACTTTGCGTTGAATCTTTAATCAAGGGTTGAAATGACATAAATGCAAAATTGACCTCAAAAGCATCACTCCCTGGTACCCACCCACTGAGTGAGAAAGCCCCGCTAGATTTCTCTTTACTGCCTTCAGTAGGAGCTCCTACCCAAGCTAGGCTTTGATCTGAACAGACCTGACATTTACCATGAATTGGAAGAATTTTCTGTTTGTTACGTTTGACAGTGGGACCCTTTGTTGGGGCTGTGTGCCAAGCAAGGACTGTATTTAGGGACTTGCATATGTCATTTTATCCTCTCAACAACTGGCAAGATACTTAACCAATATGATAGGTGAAGAGATGATGACTTTGGCCAAGGTCACAGACTGCTCAAGTTAGGATTTGAGCCCAGAGCTGCCTGCCCTGAAGCGTGCGTTCCCCAACCTCCATCTGTACTCTTCTGAATTCCAAATATATATTTCATCCTTAACTACAAGGTGGGCACTATGTCATAAGCAAGGAGGTAATTTTATTTCTCTTTCACTCTGAACATGAGCTCCCTAGAAACCACTGAGATTTGCTCTGATTTCACCGAGCACACATTTTGGACACCAGGGGCCACCATGAACAAGAGCAGACATGGTCCCAACCCACATGGAACTCACAATGTGGTTTTGAGAAGGAGACATTAAATAATTACAAAGAGAAGGTACAATTACAAACCATGGCGAGAGCAATGGAGGGGCTACCTGGGCTCACATCCTAGCTGAGTACTGAGAGGAAGTGTGCTCAGACTCTCTTGCTTCTGTAATTGAAGGATTAAAAAAATGCTTCCTTCCCTCACAAGATTGTTGTGAGGACTGAATAAGACGGCGTGTGTAAGGTGCCTGGCTCACAGCGGACTTGCTGTATGATCATCAGTAGTGATTCTTGAAAGGTAGAGCCATGAGAGTATACAGAGGCCTCACCCTCCTTGGAAGATGGACTGAGTATCTATTGCTCTGAAACTCAACCCTGAGAATTTAAAACAGTCCTTATGTCTTGGGTTGGCTGGGCTCACTTCGGTGGTTCTTGCTTGGGGTCTATCATGCAGTCACTGGCAGATGTCAGCTGGGACTGCAGTCATCTGACTGGCTACACGTGCCGTCTTGCAAGATGGCACCCTCACATGGCTGGGCTGTCAGCCAAAGCATCTGCATATCATCTCTCCATGTGACTTGGACTTCCTATAGCAGGGCACTGGGTTCCAAGAGTCTGTGTTCCAGAAGACCTATCTAGAAGCTGTTGGTCTTCTTGAGACTTCTTGTGCCTAGCCTCAGAAGTCCCAGAATGTTACTTCTGCTGCATTATATTATTCAAGTATGTCACTAAGTCTGCCCAGGTTCAAGTGGGTGGAGAAATCAACTCCCTCTCTTGCTAGGGAAGCGGCAAGTTTGTCTTGCAGAAGAGGATATAGGCTAGGAGATGTTAAGATCACCTTCGGAATATGCAAGCTGCCACAGAAGATTCTCTGAGAGAGTTGTATTTTAACTGAGACCTGGAGGCAAAAATTGTCAGGAGAGGGTGAAATTCAGACAATTTAGGGAGAGTGTGTTGCCAAAGCCGGTGATGGGAGGGAGGGTGGCATGCCTGAGGACCCAGAGAAGGATAGTGAGACTGGGGTGCAGACAATGAGAGAGGGGAGGTGTGGAATGAGTGGTGGAGGGCCTTGTCAGGGATTTTGGTCTTGGTTTCCTAAAAAGCTAGTGCCCAATATTTAGTTTTATTATATTGAATCTACCTTTTATTAGTTTTACTTAATTATAGAGAAATGTATGCTCCCTGTTACTAAAAAGGTCAAATGCTAAAGAATGTGAATTAAAAAGTGCATGTGCCGCTCACACGGCCTATCTCCTGCTCCCCACGGGAGTGGTTTGGCCAGTCCTCCTCCATGCGGAGATGTTCACATGTTGCCAACAAATGCCATCCTCTCTCTGGTAAGTTCCCACTTTTACTGCCAAGAAAAGTTGAAACTCTCCTTAGGGGCCGCAGAAACCAAAGAATCAAATATTTAAAGTAAAGCTGTGGCCTGGAAAGTGATGAATAGCAGTTCAATTTCATGAACTACAATACTTTTGCATTTTATCAAAGCCACAGATGTTAGGTGGAAAATAGAAATTAACAACTTAGGTGAAATATGACTATTAGAATTTATAACAACAAATGTCTTCCCTCTAAAAAGATTTTTTACTCTAAACCCAAAATCACAAAAGTCCTTTGGGAATGGATTGTTGTGGCTTGAGATTATAGGTTGAGATGAGCGTTCTGGACATATAGCGAGATATGATATAGATAATGAATATTCAAAGTATTGTAAGGTCTAATATGAGAGTAAAACTCTCCTTCCATTTCCCCCTGGCCTTAGTGCCAAGAACTTACCATGCTTAATCATTTCTGGTTTGATTCTTCTTGTAATTGCCTCCCAAATTCTAGACCAATGCTGTCCAATAGAACTTTCTGTGATAATGGAAACATCTCTATCTGTGCTATCGAATACAATAGCCACTAACCGCGTGTGGCCATAAATTTACATTTTAATTAATAAGAACTTAGTGAAATAAAAAATTTGCTTCCTCAGTCACACTAGCCGCATTTCAGTAACTCCACTGCCACATGTGGCTGGTGGCTACCATCATGGACAGGGCAGCGATAGAGAAGAGGCTCATCCCTCCGCTGCTTCTTTATCAACCTTAAGAGATCTGTGACTCTACACAAAGGAAAAGGAAAAATATGGCTCCCTTCACTGCTCCTTCTCTTTGCTTTCCCTTCATTCCCAAGCCCTGTCAGGAACATTTTCGTTTTCGTGCTGCTGGTGTACCATTATGGCGTTAAGTAGTGTATTTTAAACCGTTTCTTGATACATCAATTATTGACTATCATACTTTGATCCACTGCCGTGTTAGGTCAGGAAATTAGAGTTCTCCACTGTTTCCCTCCATTGACGCCCACCCTTGCTGACCACCACGCCCATACTTGTCACATATGTAACTTGTTTCTGGGTAACATCATATTCTGTCCCGTAACTATAAACTTCCCATGCTTCCTCTGAGATTGGTTCTAAAATTAAATAACCAGCCTTTATCATGTTATAATTTCATAAGAATTAATTTGTTATGGGAATAGTATAACTAAACCTGTCTAGAAGTAGACGGTGGGGACCCCAGGCCACAAAACCTGTGCCGTTCAAGGTGAATAGAGCTAACTTCCACTGCCAACCAAGACAGAGTAACGGGGAGCAGACCTGCCTTCCTGCATAAAACAACCAAAACCCAGAAAACAATGGATTTTGGACACTAGACCTCAGGCAAAGAAAGAGAGTGATCCCTTGGAGGAAGTAGGCAGATGAGGCGAGCCCTGCGATTTCCCTAAGTGATTACCTTGAGAGAGCTTCCAGGCCCTGTGCCAGGAGGGGAAAGCGAGGCAGAGCCTAGAAGCACCCCTGAGTCAAGGAAGTGGGGCTGAGAACCTGGGAGACCAAGATGAGTACAGTTTGCGGGACAGGGTGCTGGAGAGGAGAGAGCTGCACGGACAGAGAACAGAGCTACCGAGGCCCGGTGTTCGGCAGAGTGCTCATCAGCACAAACGGAGACACTCCCTGAGGCAGGAGAGAGAACCACTCAGTCATTAGAACAGCATTTCTCAACCTTTCCAGATCATCAACCCCCTAACGAGTCATTTTAGACATTTTTTCCATAGTCACTCTCCCCCATGAAGTTTTAAGACCACACATATAAATGTAGATCCATCCAGCTATTTATGTACTGTATGCATCTCTAATATGTATGTAAAATTGTGTGTTTTTTGCTTTATATACAAACAGAGTAAAAGCTATTCTCCCAAAACTAAATCTTGCTCCTTGGGAGTAAGGAGTAAATCTTACTCCTGTGGGAGCAGCTGTCCACACAAAGGGAAACAGTGCTCATGCAGTGTTCACACAGGGCCCACAACAGTGTGCCCGGCCACCAGCTGGACCAGAAATCCACATAATTCACAGGACCCCAAGGAGAGTACTCAGAAGCGTCTTGCCTCAGGAGTGGGAAATAATTCCCTCCAGAATAGACATTGCTCTGGTCCCACCTACAAATTTTAAGAAAAGCAAAGCCTAAAAAAATCAAGCTTTTCCAGCAAGTGAACTACATGCCTGAACAAAGCTCAGGAATATTTACTGGAATACACAAATATTTAGGACCCCAAAAAGTAAAATTTGCAACGTCTGGTACCCAAAAAAGAGTGACCCGGCATGTAAAGAAGCAGAAAATCACAACCTATGTGAGGAGAAAAATCCACGAATTAAAACCCAGAACTGGCAGAGATGTTAGAATTAGCATACAAAAGTGTTAAAACACTTATTACAGCTGTATTCCTTATGTCCAAAAAGTGAAGTGGTTGCGTGGATGGTGTAGAAAAGACCAAAATTTGACTTCTAGAGATGGAAACATCAGCGTGTGAGTGAAAGCTACAATGGATGGGACTAACAGCAGAGTAGACCTCACAAAAGAAAAAAAAATTAGTGCCCTTGAAGCCAGCATAATAAAGACTTTCAAAAATAAAACACACAGAAGGAAAAAAAAAAAGAACAAGAAAGCAAAACAAAACAGATGAACAGAGCATCAGTGGGCTGTGGGGCCATTTCAGGTGGCTTCCTATGTGCGTAACTTGAGTGCCCAAAGGAGAGGAAAAGTGGGAAGAAAAAAAAGAAAGAAAAAGAAAGAAAGACAAAGAAAGAAAAGAAAGAAGAGAAAAGAAAGAAAGAGAAAGAAAGAAGAAAGAAAGAAAGAAAGAGAAAGAAAGAAAGAAAGAAAGAAAGAGAAAGAAAGAAAAAGAGAAAGAAAGAAAGGAAAGAAAGAAAGAAAGAAAGAAAGAAAGAAAGAAAGAAAGAAAGAAAGAAAGAAAGAAAGAAAGAAAGAAAGAAAGAAAAAGAAAGAAAATATGGTGAAACAGTTTCTACAGACACTTTTACATCCCGGAAATGCAGGAGTCTCAACACCCAAGCACAAGACATGTGAGGAAGACTACACTATGGCACATCAATCTCGAATTGCTCAAAGCCCATAGTGATAAAGAGGAAAGTCTTAAAAGCAATCGGAGAGAAAAAGACACATTCTATGCAGAAGCATGAAAACAAGGGTGCTGGCGGATTTTGCAGGTGACAGAAGTCTTTAAAGGACTGGCTGAAAGAAAAGTAGCTGTCTCCCTAGATGTCTATGCCCAGCAAAAATATCTTCCAAATAAGGCAAAATAAATTGTTTTCATATGGACAAAAGCTAAAACAATTCATTACCAACAGACCCAGACTACATTACTGTTTTAGAAAGTCCTCAGGAAGAGAAGAATGATAGCAGATAGAAATATGGATCTGCACAAAGAATGAGGAGTTTTGGAAATGGTAACTACACCTATAAATATATAAGATTTTTTCTTATTTTTAAAATATCTTTAAAAAGATCATTGGCTATTTAAAAATAATGAGGCAGCTTATGTAAATGTAAAATGTTTAACAACAATAGCACATGATCCTAGGGTGAGAAATAGAAGTATATTACTGTAAGGTTCTTACGCTGTATGTAAAGTGATATAAAACCACTTAAAAGTGTAGTGTTATAAATAATGACATATACTGTACACATTAGGAAACCAGTAGAATAACAAAGAATTATAGCTAATAATTCAACAGATGAGGTGAATTAGAATAATAAATACTCAAAAGAAAAAGAAGAAAAAGGGAAAAGGATAAATAGATGGGGCAAATAGAAAACAATTGGCAAAAACACATACAAAAATGTGATAAATCTGACTTTAAAATTAGCTTCTGCTTTTTTCTGAGATGCTATTATTAAAAGTCAGTCTGGGATAAACATTTGTGACCCTATATTTTTTGACAAAACCGTGGTTTTCAGAACACGTAAAAGACTTTTACAACTCAGAAGTCAGAAAGCAAGCAACGTAACAAAAATCATGGCTAAGGGAATATTGACAAAAGAAAATATAATGGCCAAAAAGCTCATGAAAAGATATTCAGTATCATTAGTCATAAGGGAAATGCAAATCAAAACCACGATGAGATACCATCATACACCCACTAAAATGGCTAAAATTAAAAATACTGACAATCCTGCATGTTGAGCATATGGGACAACTCTAATTTTCATACATTATTGTTGAAATGTACACCTATTTGTTGAAATAAGTGTACCTATTTTGGAAAACAGTTGGGCGTTTTTTTGATATAGTTAAATCTATACTTAACTTATGGACCAGCAATTCCAATCCCAGAGTTTCTGCAGAGTAATCAAAACTTATATCCTTCTTAAGACTTGTAGAATTTTGTTGACAGCAGCTTTATTCATAATATTCAAAAACTTTAAACCACCCAAACCATCATCAACAAGAAAATGGACAAACAAAAGTGTATTATATTCATGAGATTCAGTACTTCTCAACTATAAGGAGAACAGACTTCTGGTACCGGCCACAGACATGATAACTGGAAAAAAACTTCATGCTGAGTGAATAAATCCAGACACTGAAGAGTGCTTACTGTATGATTCCATTCATAAGGAGTTCTAGAATGGGCAAAGCCAGGACTCTGTAATAGAAGGGGTTGAGGAGGGGGTTGCCTGCAAAGGGAATTTCTGGAGGGATGTGGATGTAACATGCATGTAAATCTACATCTAGACTGATTGCAGTTATACTGGTCACATTTACAATGTACCAGACATTTGTCAAAACTCTTCGAACTGTGTATTTGAAATCTGTATATTTTTTGTGTATAAGCTATATGATGTTATATATATATTTTTTTAACGTTTTTATTTTTTTATTTTTGGGACAGAGAGAGACAGAGCATGAACGGGGGAGGGGCAGAGAGAGAGGGAGACACAGAATCGGAAACAGGCTCCAGGCTCCGAGCCATCAGCCCAGAGCCTGACGTGGGGCTCGAACTCCTGGACCGCGAGATCGTGACCTGGCTGAAGTCGGACGCTCAACCGACTGCGCCACCCAGGCGCCCCGATGTTATATTTTTAAAAAGAGATTGGAATGTAAAAACCAGGAGAAAAACAATTGGGAATAGGAGTGCAAAGTGGGAACATGGTATTATTTCATACTTTTCCTTTATCGGTAAAATCCTTTTGGTGTCTTAATTATATAATTTTTTTACAGATTATTTTCTCCTGAAGACATTTTTTTCCCCCTCCGAGTCCTCTTATTTCTTGTTTTTAATTTGGACTAATTGCCTTCCCGGCCCGCTGCACAGATTTAATTCTGAGGTTTATTTTATTTATTACAGTGCTGACTTAGTTTTACTATATATTGCTCTTTCCTGGATCCTGTGTTTTGTTTGGGGAGCAGTTGTCTTTGCTTTTCGCTGAGGATACCCGCGAGTAATTCTTTCAGAGAGTGTTTAGGGAAGGCAGATTTTCTGAGTCTTGCCATGTTAAAAAATTCTTGACCTTGCTCCCATATTTGATTGCAGGTTTGACCGGGTGTCTAATTCTAGGCTCTAAACCATTTCTCTCAGAACTTTGAAGTATCACTGTATTTTCTTCTAGTGTCATTATTGCTTATGAGAAGGCATACCATTCTGGTTCTTACTCATTTGTAGGTAACGGGCTCCATTTTCTTGGGAACTTATGGATCTATTCTTTATTTTGGGTGTTCTGAAATGTTGTGATATATATGAGTTTACTCATTCATTCAACAAATCCTTATTGTAGATATTGATTTCAGGAAAGCCTAGGAGCCAGAAATAGAGCAGTAAGTCCCCCATTCTCGAGGAGGTTACATTCTGGTGTGGGAAATAGTCAATAAAATATAAACAAGTAGATGAGATCCCTGTAAATACTGATACGTTCTAAGAAGAAAATAGAACAGGAATGGGAGAATAATAAGTTGAAGCAGAATGAGTTGAGTGAAGCCCTGGGTTGATCTGGAAAAGAACATTACAGTAAAGGGAGCATGCCCCCAAAGGACCAAGGCAGGAATGGACTGACATTGTTTGGGGATAGAAATAAGTCAGGATGACTGTAGGGTTAATAGAGCTGAAAGCTGCAGAAAATAAGGGGCAAAGAGGAGCAGACTCTGCAGAGCCTGTGAGGATCTTGGATCTTATTCTAGGTCAGTTAGGGAATACTGTGATCTGATTTGTATTTTAGAAGATTGCTCTGGCTGTGTATGAAGCATGAGAGGGTCAAGAGTGGAGACAGGTGTTGCTGTAAACCAGGGAGGCAGTGATGGTTGGGAACAGTAGAAAGGGAGAGACGTGGTCATATCGGGGTTTTAATTGGATGTGGCAGCAGAGAAAACGAAATCAGCAATGGCTCGGGTTTTTATTGGGGCAACTAGGTGAATGGTGAGCCTTTACCTGAGAGGGAGGAGACGAGAGGAGCAGCAGGTTTGGAAGAGAAAACTCACATCTAAGTTGAGATGCCAGAGACATCCTGGACAGGTGAGCAGTTAGGGAGGAGAGGTGAGGGTCTCCAGCCTGTGAGGTAGTGTTCAGTGCCCTGCTTGATACCTGATGGGCCCTTCCATTGTGAAATCTGTGTGTGACTCGTGCGTCTTCAACTCTGGACATTTCCCCCTGCTATATAGAATTATAACTTCTGCATTTTGCCTGTCCTTTCTTTCCAGAATTCCTATTCGAGGTGGATGCTACATTCTTTGAAACAATCCTCATTTCATTATTTTCCTTCATTTTATTCATCTCTTTGCACTTTTGTTCCATGTCTTTCTTGGCTCTTTTTTGTCTGGGTATTAGATTGATCCGTGTGATGTTGGCTTTAATATTTTTTTGTTTACTTCCAAACACTTTGTTATTTTCTGATGGTTGTTTCTTCTTTATGGCAATCTGTTCTTGTTTGGTGAAGGTTATTGTCCAAAAAGTGCTCTTATTTTCCCTGTGTTATTTCTTCTGTGGTCAGCTGTTCTGTTTATTTATCGCGGACCTTATCTTTTGTACTACGTTCTTCCATCTATTGTTAGGAGGGCCATAGTGCTCTGTTCCTGTCTATGAATGAGAAACTACTAGCGTGGTCACCATGGCTGGGTGCATGTCCATGCTTGTGTGCGTTCTCTTTGTCTCTCCGTGAACGGGGACTCCCTGCGACAATGGAGTATGTCTGTTAGCAGGCTTCCTAGCACACGAGCAGGAATGGGTATCTTACTCAGCACCCAAGCTGATATCGCAAATGCTTATGAATTTAGTGTAGTGTGGACTCTTTGGATAAATTACAATACAGAAAAGAAGTGATGAACAGAAGTTACCCCTGTCTGAAAACAAATGCCCAGGCAAATATTACCAATTGATCAAGGCTCTTTTTGAGACATTGATCGATTAATGGTGCCTGAGTAGGGGGGCCGGGGCGGGGGGACCAGGGCAGGAGGCTCTCCCGTGTGATTCCTGCTTCAGACCATACCACTGTCAAAGGGTCACAGCCCTGGAGTCTGTATATCAGACTCAGCCTGGAGGAGATACCCACGAGTTGGTCTGGGGGACTTCATAACAATCATTTCATTCAGTGATAATTCACAGCTAAATGTATGTAGACTTAGTTTGGTGTCTATTGCCAGAATGCCAAAAGGAGGGCTGACCTGAGAGGAAATCAGTTTGACTATGAAGTAGCCGTGTGCATGAGTCCGAAAACAGGTGTGCATCATTAGGTAACTGATTATGTCACGAGCTAGATGTAAGTTACTTTTGGAATATACATACTTCTGTTACTTCCACAGACACGGTTAACTGGAGTGCACTGCACTTGATGGTATTTTAATGGCTGATATACAAACAAACATTTATTGGCCCTACGAATGAAAACAAACTGGGTGTGGTCGTTAGCAACTGGGAAAGACAGATTTGACTAGTTTAAGAAGTACGCTTTAGTAAAAGGGGACCTGTATCAGCAGACGTTACATTCATAAGGAAAAATTCAGCAGAACGAACACAGGGAGGACAGAGTTCAAATGCAAGGCGGGCCAGGCCTGCTGTGTGCAGGTTTGACAAGGCACCCACTGGGAAAAGTTACAGTGAGTCAGTCCCAGCTTCGTGAGTCAGGCTAAATGTCAATCAGAAATATTAAAGAGTAGTGTGATGGTGGGACAAATGACGATCGGGAGAGGGAAACAAGGCAAAGCTGTGAATATCGGTGTGGCCAGAAGCCGGAAGCCAGGCTGGCGGTATAAATGCATAAAATAGATGGGAAGGCAAGAGGGAGTAGTGAAGCCTGCAGCCAAGGGGAGAGTTAATATCACCCCTGAAGACACTCTAATTCACATTCGACAACAACAACAGCATCGTGGCCTGTCATACAGAAATTTCTCGGCAGCCCCTGTCTCCAGAACGGCTGCATCATTATTGGCTGGGGCAGTGGTCCAGCACAGGGGTGCTGGTGAGCCATGATGGTGCTCCTAGTTACCCAGCCACTGCTGCTTTGCAGGGCTGCTGGTTTACTCTTCCAATTTACTTCAAAATTACCTTCAATTGGGGCGCCTGGGTGGCGCAGTCGGTTAAGCGTCCGACTTCAGCCAGGTCACGATCTCGCGGTCCGTGAGTTCAAGCCCCGCGTCAGGCTCTGGGCTGATGGCTCAGAGCCTGGAGCCTGTTTCCGATTCTGTGTCTCCTTCTCTCTCTGCCCCTCCCCCGTTCATGCTCTGTCTCTCTCTGTCCCAAAAATAAATAAACGTTGACAAAATTACCTTCAATGTAAAGAGCATTATCGCCAGCATCTCCACTTAATTTGCAGAGACATATAGGAGAAGGAAAAGAATGGCCCTGATTGGGGTGGGTTTGGGGTGGAGAATCTTCTTGCAATTTTCCTCCCACATCTGCTGTTGGCTCATGGCATTCACGATGGACATGAATATTCATGTGAATATAATATGAATGCTGATTAAATGAAAAAGGCAAATCGAGGCCATGTTCTCAAGATTTAGGGGATCTCATGAGACTCACATCTTGGAATTTTTTAATCTCTGCAGGAACATATCAGGGATGAGAACGTGTCTCCTTTGGGCTTGGGTAAAGGAATTAGATGGCACAATAATATTTCGGATCTGGTAACGGCTCCTGGGTTCATCAAATCCAATATATTTTTTCAAAATTCAGAAACTGAGGCGAGAGATGTTACAAGAATTTTCAAGGCCACAGAACCAGCCAGGGTCAGATGTGAGACCAGACGCTGGGAACTCTGGTTAGAAATTCAATTCCTTTTCACCTCTGTTCTTACAATTCAGTTTAATTTTGAGATGATGTCTACCAGCAATTGTATCTTTTCTGGAAATGATTCCTCAGTACCTATAGTCAGCAATTTGAAATGTACCAGTAAAGTAGTGTCACGTGTCATATATATTCAGATGTTTTCCATCCTGGTTGCTCTGAACCCAGCACCTAGGCAGCAGCAGTAGAAATGGCATATGGTGTGGTGAACTTCAGTTCTTGAATTTTGCACCCATCTTCATTTAGGAATTTTAACAACATATTTTTACTAGTAATAAAATTTCTGAAAATGATGTAATATTGTTGGCTACCTCACTTAAATAAGAAGTAGAAATTTTGGTCTAAAAAATAGAAATCCATACACCTTTATTAGCATGTATACATATCTTCCTACCACGTAAATTATATTTCTGAGCTCATGCTCAGAAGCATGAGCTGTATCTTATATATAGAAAAATTAAGATCAGCTTTTGAATATAGCAGAAAAAGGCTGATGATGTTGACCAGTAAAATGTAGCTAGAAAACGCTCATAAAAATTCACCTTACTAAAACAAACATATAGATTTATTTTTATTGGCATGTTTTTACCAGCAGCACAAAATGGTTTTCCATCTGTAACATATCAAGTGTTCTCCAAAAAAGAACCTGTACAAAAATTGACTTAGACTTGAGTACAGAGCTTTAGTAAAGGCAGTAAGAGAGAGAGAGAGGTATTTAGGGAAAAAAAACCTCAAAAAACAAAATGTAAATATAGTTATGGGGCTGGAGATTCTGCATTTATATCAAGTTTCCAGGTCATGCCTATGCTGTGTGTTCAAAGATCACATTTGAGTAGCAAGAGTCTAGGGAATATCTTGATTGTATAAGGACAATTATATGAATTAATTCTGCCCATAATTATACAGGGCATTTAAAGTTGCCCAGTGATTTTTACTGGAAAAATTGGGAGTCTGGGGGAAATTGAGCGGATTTATAAGTGAGAGTATATGAATCTTTATAATCACTTAATTTATCATAAATTTCTGTGATATATCATATATATGCCCCATAATTTGTCATAAATCATTAGTAAATGTTCATTTCTATCCTGGAACTTTACCAAGTTCAGAAAATCTTGGTGTTGGCTCAGTGAGTGAGAAAGCTTCTCCAGTTGTCCCCGTAGCTGTGGCTAGAGAAGGGAGCACCAGGGACCCTCAGGTAGACAGAAGGACCGCACAGAAGGTGGGCTGGAACCACCAGCGGCAGGAGCCTTTGGGTTCCACAGAGGTGCCTCAGGGGCTACCATGGGGAAGAAGCAAATGGAAATTATAGGTCAGTTTTTAAAACTGTGAATATTTAAAAAGGGAAGTTTGGCAACAATAGCTTCCAGATGAGGAAGGTGTGGCCCAGAGAGGTGAAGTGACTTCCCCAGAGAGATCAGCTTCAGTCCTGCCAGTGCCCTTATCAGTTCTGTTCTCACAGAACCACTCTTCCCTAACTACCCTACACTCTCTTCGTCATCATTGGTGTTTTATTTCTGAAAAACAGATACTGTCTCAGACACATGACCAGAGTTTGGAATTCAAATCCATTCCTCTTTGTGGTGAATCTCACCCCCCACTGCCCAGTGTGAACTTGGACAAGGGTCCAGAAGAAATGGGGTTTTGCATCCTGGAAATAAGACTGCGTGGTTGCTGGGGCTCAGCCAAGTAAGGTCCTTGCTCCCCCAGTGTCAGGTAATGTGGCTGAGCTGAAATACAGTCAAGCAGGGCTGAGCTGCAACCCCACAATAGACCCTTATAAATGGACAGCTCACTAAGACACACACAGGGATCCCCTTCCCCCCAGGGAAACTCTCTGTCCAAGAGTTTTTCTGTCTTCTTCACCTAAGTATTTTTTGGATCCCTCTCTCTTTTTGATATTTCTTTGACCTAAGTGGAACACATCTCGTGGAAGAAATATATCAGCGACTGTGCTTCATAAATGTATGCTGTGACAGGATTCTTGTTCTTCCTCATCAGCAACAAACAGAAGGCATTATACAGTCTGAATTCATTCTGCACTTATTTACTGAGCACCCGTATGTGCCAGGCATTGTTTCAGGTGCTAGGGAAAGAGAACACTAGCTAACTCTGTTAAGGGGCCAGGCAATAAGCAAACTGACCAATGAATAAATGGCAAGTTGTAATAGGAGTTTTATGGAAACAAGTCAAGAGTTACATTAAAAATTGGTAGGAGGGATTCTACGTCAGGTACAGGTGTCCAGAAAGCCAGGCCTTCTGACTTTGAAAAGACTGGATTTACCCAAAGAGTGGTAGAACTAGCATTCCTGTGGAGAGAAGAAAACACGTGAAAGTTCTCGGGCAGGGGGAGCTTGGTATGTTGGGGAATAAGAGGAGACACACAGAGGGAAGAGTGGCCTAGAGGAGTCTGGAGAGACAGGAAGGGACCAGATAATATGGAACTTTCTAGGTCAAAGGTCTGAGAGAAGTAAGTTTTATTCTAAATACAATTGGACAGCTATTGAAGGGTTTTAAGGGTATGATTCCATTTCTGTTGTAAGATCCTTTTTGTTGCTCGACGGAGGAAACAGTGGAGAGTTGCAAGGCTTGTAGCAGAGGGACAAGAATGCAGATGCAATAATTCATGGCAAGGGGATTGGTGGCCTCCATTGTGAGGGTTGCAATAGAGAAGGAGAGAGGAGGGTGCATCCAGGATGTATGTTGGTGATGAAGAATGTCTATGCAGTTGGATGAGTGGGATGAGAAAAAAGGAGAGGTGGAGGAGAATTCCTAATATTCTGACTTAATAAACAGTACCTGAAAGACTAGGGAAAGAGCACATTTTAGGGGAGATTAGGAGTTCCTTTTTCGGACATGTTGAGGATGAGAAGCCATTAAGCATCTAAGTGGGGATGTCAAGTAGGCATGTGGATATATGAATTTGGAGCATGGAGGGGAAGTCAAGTATGGGAAGACAAACTTGGGGGTCATTACCATACATACATGGCATCTATTGCCTAGAGGGTCTATGAGAACATCTGGGAGAGAGTGTTGGTAAAGTAGAAGACTCAGGACAGAGCTGTGAGGAGACCAACATTTAGAGCTGACAAGCAGCTTGTTGTTTTGAATTCTCACCATTGACATCATTGTTTTTTCTTATGATATTGGGTGATGTTGCTCTGAGTCATGTTTCCCACATACTTTTAAATAGCACAAGAGATATTTTATATGAAGAATCAAATCTATCGTTTTGGAGACTGTGTGGGAGAGGAAACAGCAGAGGTGATCACCGTCAATGGATTTTTACTGGCGCCATTTGAATTTCTTGATCATTTTCCTCATCAACATTGTTGTATAAGAGGAAATGAGGCAAGGCAAGATCTGTTTGTGTCACTGAAAGCAAACAATACTATGACATAGTGTGTAGTTTGTGTCTCCTTCAGAATAAAGTCCAAATGCTTTTGCAGGCAGCGCCCTCCCTGAGAGGTCCCCTTGCTCCCACCACCCTCCCTGGAACACTTTTTGCTCCAGCAGCACTGGAGAAATACTGATCCTTCTCCTGGCATGTGTGCCACCCTGCCCCATCTCCCACCCCTCAAGCCTCTGGCCACCTTCTCCTTATCCTTTATTTACCTTCTGGCATGCCCTCTTTGGGGAACACATTCTTCCCATCCCTCTCCATCCCCAAATGCTGGCTGAGTGGTTCTCTCTGCCCCACCATGTGACTCTGGGCACCTTGTATTAGATGGGATGATTATGTGAGATTCCAACCTGGAATTTGTATTTTTTTTTTAGTTTATTTATTTATTTTGAGAGAGAGAGATAGATAGCAAGCACAAGTTGGGGAGGAACAGAGAGAGAAGGAGAGGGAAAGAATCCCAAGTAGGCTCCATGCTGTCAGCGCAGAGCCCAATCCAGGGCTCGAACACACAAACTGTGAGACCAAGAGCTGAGCCGTAATCAAGAGTCAGATGCTTAACAAACTGAGCCTCCTAGGCGCCCCTGGAATCTGTATTCTCGCCCTACTCTCACCTCCTGCCTACCCCTCCTCATGGTCTGCCCTATGGATTTTGGACTTGTCCAGCAGCCTCCACAGTCATTTTAGGCAATTACTTGCAATGATGTCTTGATATACATCTTCCACTAATTCTGGACTCTGACTGCCACAGGCAGATTTCCAGTTAGCTATTGCTCATGACAAACCTCCCTAAAACTATGTGGCTAAAACAACCACCTGTTTATTCTCTTCGTGGAATCTGGGAGTCAAGATGTTGGAAAGGTCACAGCAGGTGTTTCTCTCTCCCCCGTTGATGTCTGGTGCCTCTGTTGGGATGACTTAAATGGCTGGGGAGGGAGGGGATTCAATCGACTCGGGGGACCCAAGCCCGAAATAACCTCCTCATACATAAACCTGGCTCCGGGGCTAGGATGGAGGCAGGCTGGGCCCGGCCAGACTGCTCACCAGAGTGCTTCCATGTGACCTATTCAGATTGTGGTCTCAGAGAAGTCCAACTGCTCAAGGCTCCCAGCAGGGAACATTCCCAGGTGACAAGGCAGAGCTGCATGGCCTCAGAAGTCACATAGCAGGACTCCTGCCATCATCCCTTCCTTGAAGTAGTCATAGGCCCAACCAGGTCCAGGGGAAGTGACATGGCCCCAACCTCTTTGTGGGAGGAATGTCAAAGAATTAATGGCCGTATTTCAAAACCACCACCAGCAATCAGCCAGAGCCCAAGTCCCAGCAAGATGTGCCCAGATTAGGCTCAGTCCCCCACAGGAACCCCGGTGTGGACATGTCCCAGAGCATCCATAAACCCAAGAGAGACTGGATGAGACCCCAGACTCACAGCAGGGGGTGGGGGTGGGGCGGGGATCCCACTTAGAACTTGGATCTGCCCAGAGCCGGCAGGGAAAGACATCTCCACTTCCTTGTGTGTTCCTGGCTGACTCCCACTCCCACTGAGAACACAGGTATCACCTGGCACTAGCAAAGTCTCATATTTAATACTGTCTTAATACATGCGATTGAATGAATGAATAAATGTGTACGTGAGTAAATGAATCAAAGAACTGTAAGTAAAGATAAGGACTTAAGGCGGAATGTTTTATTCCACCCCTACTCGGGTTATAGGGCTCTGTCTCCTTCACACACCATTTCCACTGTCCAGGAATGACAGGGAAGCAGACGCAGAAGGAAGTAAATGCGTGCACTAATTTCACTCGTCTTTTTCTTTCTAGACATTGGAGTCAGACTGCCTGGGTTTGAATCCCAGCTTGGTCATTGACTGACCGTGTGGTCCTGAGCAGTTTTGACCTTAGTTTCTATACCTGTAAATAGAAATCATTGCAGCACCTACCCCAGAGTGATGTTGTGAGGACTGTATGAGCTCATACACGTAACATGCTTGGAACCGTGTCTGGGACATTGTAAGAGCTGAGTAGATGTCAGCTATTATTGCCCTTATCAGGGTCTCTATTGAGAGTACTATAACTCTTGTTCTTGGTAGCTCTCACATCAAGGATCAAATTTAGTCGAAGCAATTCTCAGTCTGAAGCAGAACATAGGCCTGAGGAAGCATATGGGATTGATATTCCAAATACTTAACAACTGGCACAGTGCACTATAAATACTGCAGTAATGTGAGGTGGCCCCAGCCTTGGGGGACTAGTGGGTATCATGGGTCTACAGCCAGGGTGTGAGCATCAGTACCAGGTATCTCTCCCTCCCACCAGGACCAGGCCTGTGTTGGCCAGAGGGGCAAAGGCTGGGACATGGGAGCTGAGGCAGGCTGGTGGGCTGGTGGACATCTAGGGCCTGGGGAGGGGGCTAGGGAGGAGGGAGGTGCAAGGGAAATTCGGGGGAGTGGCTGCTTTCCTGCTCTCATGGAAATAAGCAAATTCTTCCAACAGGTACGATCATCAAGGTCTGTTAACCTTCAGCCCGGTGGGGACAAAGGTACCAAACACTGAAAGCCCCCCCCCCCCATCACTACCTCCCCCTGTGCACACTTCCGGGCACAAATCTGGGTTGTTGATGTTTATTTATCTGCAATCAGCTCAGGTTCAAAGAGTGGGGCTTGGGCCAGGGCTTGTGGCCTGGACTCGTGCCTGCTCTCTGTGCCTGCTGGGACCTGCAGAACTCACGGGGTCTCCAGAGACCCCAGAGCCAGTCAGCAGCAGATGTGACCCAGAGCTGTGCCAACACCCAAATCAAACCCTTGAGGGCTCCTGGTTACCCAAGTCCTCCCTGTTATGTATGCAACAGGAAATGTATGAATAAATTGTTCACACAATGGAATACTTTAGAGCAGTGATAAACAAAATACCACAACTCACCACACTAGGTGTCTCATGGGTGTAACCATGAGAGAAGGAAGCCAGACCCAAAGCCTTTCTTACCCAATACAACGAAGGTGCGTTTTTTTGTGTTCTTCCTCTTTCTTTCCTCTCCATTCTCCATACCTTCTTATTCTCCTGCTCCTCTTCCTTTCTTCTTCTAAGTCTTCTTATCAGCTGGCTTTGGATGTTCCTGGGGATTCTGTGTGGAGCACCTGGGGGCCTTGCTATATTCAGCATATTATTGGTATGAAGCCTCAGGTGGAAGTCATAAACACGGGTCAGACCACATCACACTCCTGCTTGATGCCTTCTAATAGCAACACATTGTACCTGGAATAAACTTCAAACTCATCACCATGATTTAAACTAAGGGCTGGCAAACTACAGCCTGTGGGTCAAATCCTACTTGCCGTCTGTTTTTATCAACAAAGTTTTATTGGAATGCAGCCACCTCCAATCTTTACATATTGCTTATGGCTGTTTTCAGCTACAGCAGCAGAATTGAGTAGCTGCGACAGAGCCCATATGACCCACATGGCCTTCAATATTTATTACCTGGCCCCTTCACAGAAAAAGTTTGCCAACCCCTAATTAGAAGGCCCCACATAATCTGGCCCCTACCCACCCCCAACCTCATCTCCAGGTTCTGTGGGTCCTGTCTCCCTCCCTCCTGCATTGCAGCCACACACCATGCTCACCCCCCACAAGACCTGGGTACCCACTCCTCTCAGCACTTCCCAAGACTGGTCCCTTCCCATCATTCCAGTCTCAACCAAATGTTCCCTGAGCCTTCCTTGGCCACAAGATCTCACTCCTCACTTTCCAGCTTATCAACCTTATTCATTTCTTCTAAGATTTTGTTTATTTGTACACTGTCTCCCCCAGTGAGAATGTAAAAACTATCATGGCCAGGATTTGGTCCATCTTGTTCCCAGGTCCTCAACACCCATCACCACAGCCCATTCACTATAGGTGCTCAGTAAATATTAGTTTAACAGATGAACGAAAGGATGAATCTTTTCTAGAAGACAACACTACACGATGAAGACCCGGTGTAAACAGGGCCTGTTGTATGTAAAGCTCTTACCACCCAGTGATCACATTCTATGCAATTTAATTCCCTTTAACAGCCTGTGTGGTAGGCAGTATTATGCCCATTTTATAGATAAGGAAACACAAGCTCAGAAGGTGAATCGACTTGCCCACAGTCACACAGTACGAGACAGAATGAGATCAGACTTAACTGAATTCAGTGTTCAGACTTTCCCCAGTTGCCCTGCTCTCGAACCCAGCCCAGACAGCTTTTGCTCTTGCTAATATTTGAAAGGCACTATCCTCCCAGAAGCTTCCCTCTGTGGATGTAGCCTCAGAAGGGCACAGAACCCAGCTGGCAAACAACATCTTAGAATTTGAGTCCAGGCTGTACATATGCTATTGATCTGCTACCCTCATTCATTTAAAAAAAAAAAATTCCAAATAAAAATGAAACCCAGCAGTCAATCTGAATTAATTAGCTTCTCTGGCAGCTGCCATCTGAGAACTAGGGATTATCCTGAGCCAGTAAATCCTAACGGATTCTTTTTTGTGGTGTCAGATTGGATTAAAGGAAATGTTGTGGGTAAAATTAAATGCTACGCCTTTCTTATTGCTTTAGTTGCCCAAAGATAAATGCTTTTCATGATGATACATATACCATAAATTCTCGTAACAATAACTGAAATTCAAATAAATAGGCTGCATAACCCCATGTGACTGTAATTTTCCTTTTATAGTCAGCTTGTTTACTGTTTATTGAGGAGAATGTCTGGTCCTTGCCTTTGAGAGATTTTAAATCAAGGGTTAGCCGGGGCGCCTGGGTGGCGCAGTCGGTTAAGCGTCCGACTTCAGCCAGGTCACGATCTCGCGGTCCGTGAGTTCGAGCCCCGCATCGGGCTCTGGGCTGATGGCTCAGAGCCTGGAGCCTGTTTCCGATTCTGTGTCTCCCTCTCTCTCTGCCCCTCCCCCGTTCATGCTCTGTCTCTCTCTGTCCCAAAAATAAATAAACGTTGAAAAAAAAAAAATTAAAAAAAAAAAAAATCAAGGGTTAGCCCAGACCTCTTAAAGAAAGCCCCAAGCCAAGCACCTGTCTATATCATTGATTATGTTCTCTTAAGAGATTACAAGGTCACAAAGTCCTTGACCTAGAAAGCTGGAATTGGCACAGGGGTGATATAAGAGGGGAAACAAGAAACAATCTGGGCAGAGGTCAGGAGCCTTGGGCTCTGGACCTACAATTTGACTTTGGCCAATTTGATTCATCTCTTTATGCCCCAGTTTTCTCATCTATTAAATGAGTGTATCAATAACTGCTCTGCATACATCATAGAGTGTTTTTCTCATACCTGAGATACTGGGTGTGAAATACTTTGAAAAGGGCAACACTTGCTTCTTAGGTTGATTCTTGGCATCACAATGAGTGGGTAGCTTTGCCCGGTGTTCCAAAGGCCCACTCTAGACACCTGAATCACCAATTATAATGACTGTAATGAGGCAGAAATCACCAAAAACCTTGGCATTTATAAGTTAAATGTTACTGCAATAAGCAAAAGGTAAAGTGAAACCAACAGATGCATTTCTAGATACACAGCAGCATGTTAAGTTGGAAGCTTTGACCAAGGCACCATAATGTTATACCTGTGAAATCCCAAAGATTCAATCTACAGATTCAGTACAATCCCTATCAAAATTCAAAGGCATTTTTCACAAAAATAGAAAAAACAAATTACTAAAATTCATATGGAACCACAAAAGGCCCTGAATAGCTAAAGCAATCTTGAGAAAGAAGAACAAAGCTGGATGCATCATACTAACTATTTAAAAATATATTACAAAGCTACAATAATCAAAATAGTATGGCATGCCATTAAAAAACAGATGCATAGATCAATGGAACAGAATAGAACCCAGAAATAAATCCACAAACGTACGGTCCACTGATCTTTGACAAGGGTACCATGAACACGTAATGGGGAAAGGATCATTTCTTCAATAAATGGTGTTGGGAAAACTGCATATTCACATGCAGAAGAAATTAGACCCCTATCTCATCTCATGTACAAAAATCAACACAAAATGGATTAAACACTTAAATTTAAGACCTAAAATTATAAACTCCCAGAAGAAAATATTGGGAAAAGCCTTCTTAACAGTGGTCTGAGCAATGATTTTTTAGATATGACCCCTAAATCACCAAACCAAAAATAGACAACAGTGGGAGTGCAACTAACTGAAGCTTCTGCACAGCAAAGGAAACAATCAACAGAGTGGAGAGACAACCTATGGAATGGGGAGAATATTTGTAAGCCGTAAATCTGATAAAGGGTTAGTATTCAAGATATATAAGGAACTCAACAACAAAACAACAATAATAACCATGTTAAAAATGGCTGGGGCACCTGGATAGCTTCATCCCTTAAAAGACTGACTCTTGATTTCAGTTCAGGTCATGATCCCAGGGTCATGGGATTGACCCCTGCATTAGGCCCCATGCTAGGTGTGGAGTCTGCTTGAGATTGTCTCTCTCCCTCTCCCTCTGCCCCTCTCCTGTTCTTGCATATGTTTATGCATGCTCTCTCTCAAAAAAAAAAATGAGTGAAGGACAGTTTTCCAAGGAAGACATCCACGTGGCCAACAGACACATGAAAAGATGCTCAACATCACTCATCATCGGGGAAATGCAAACCAAAACCACAATGAGATACCACCTCACACCTGTCAGAATGGCGAAAATGAACAGCACAAGAAACAACAAGTGTTGGCAAGGATGTGGAGAAAGGGGAGCCGTGGTGCACTGTTGGTGGGAATGCAAGCTGGTGCAGCCACTCTGGAGAACAACATGGAGGTCCCTCAGAAAGTTAACAAGCATTCCTTTAGGTCCCATGCTGATTGGCCAGGGATTAGCTGGTCTAGGATGGTCCTACTTACACTTGTGTGGTCAGCTGTTGGGTCAGCAAATCAGTTCTGCCGATCTTGTCTGATCTCCCTCATGAGTCTGGGACAAATCAGCCGACTCAGTTTTGCTCCATGCCGTCTCTCATTCCCCAGCAGGCTAGGCTAGGTTTGTTCACAAGACAGTGGCAGGGATCCAAATGAGCAAGCACAAATGTACAAGGCCTCTCCATATCTGCGCTTGGAAAAATCACATCCTTACCTCTACTGCATTGTATAGGCCAAATCAAGTCACCAGATCAGCCCATTTTCAAGGAAGGGAAAATAAATTCTGCCTCTTGATGGCAGAAGCATCCAGGTTATAATAGAAAGGGGTGTGACTGCAGGGAAGGGTGGGGAATTGTGGCCAGTTTTCCAAGAGTCTTCAGTAAATTTGAAATAGTGCAGTTACGGCAGAGCATTGGGTTTAATTTCTTCCACATGACTAAGGAATTTTAAAATTAGAGCATATGGCTACCTGTAAATAGTCACCAGCAGAGACAGAGAGAGAGCGTCAAAGGCTGCATTTGGGAAATCACTGTACTGCCTCCAAGAACAGGGTGAACAGTCTGCATTACGTTTCTTATGAGCTAGAGGCGGGTCACCTGAGAGAGAGAGGCCCTCTGGCACTGTGCAAGAGGACAGCCAGGCAGGACAGCCAGGAGGGGACTCCAAGAGAGAGAGTTCCGTGCCGAAGAGACCACTGAGAAGCCAGGAGTGTGGGCAAGGGAGCAGCAGCTGGAGGAACATGATTTCCCTTCTCTCTGGGGAGCTATAGTTGGTGGGACCCAACAGGGGAATGTCTGATAAATCCCTGAATGTGCTCATGAAGGAATTAGGCCTAAGTACTCACCAGACCCCCAGAGTTTGAAAAACCTTCTCATGACAGCATTAGACAAGTAAGAACTGTCCCTGTCCCCCGTCCTGTGTAACTCTCTGAGAAGACCAGAAGCCACTTCCTTAGCAAGTAGAGAGGAAAGTTGAGGAAGAAGAGTATAGAGATCACTCCCTGGCCCGGATCTCCTGGAGCCCCGCTAGCTGGAGGAGGGGAAGATTTAACCCTAAATCCACTTGGGAATTTGTGATTATTCTCTGGTTCTGGGAAATCTAATTAGCAAATTGAGCCTATGTTCGTGATTGTGAGACTGTCTAATACCTAAGAATGAGCAGAAAAGTAGGACCAGAGCTTTCGTCCCAGGCAGGGTGAGTACATTTTAAACAGGAAGGGTCGCATTTTTGTTGTATCCTACATGTTCTCTGTATCAGTTGCAGTTGTAAATATTTTAGGATTCTTTACAGTGACAGAGATTATCGTAGAGTACTTTGTAGTGGTATATAGTCATATAAAGTAATACACATATTTCCCTATTGTGAATATTTTTGCGTTTTAAGTTTAAATTTCCATACATTAGACTATGCTGTTTCAGAATTATGATTTCCAAATTTTCTACAGAATAATAAAACATCAGAAAAATATGTTTAACATCACTAGTAATCAGGGAGAAATAAGCTAAAACAACACACTATTTTCCACCTTTGAAATAGGCAAAGATTAAAAAACAATGAAAACAACAACGATGCTCAGACTTGGGGCAAGTGCTGTGAAGAGGGCAGTCTCCTATACTCGTGAAAGAAATGTGAGCTGCCACTATATTTTGGGAAAATGATCTATATAGTATGTGTCAAGAACTTTGAAAATGTTCATAACTCTTTGGCCCAACCATCTCGCTTAGAAAAAGCATGCCAGGAAATAATCAGAGAGACACAGACAGATGTCTATGTAGCAGAAACCTGGAAACAACATCAGGATCTGTTTATAAGAGATTGATTAAATACTTAGTTCATGCCCTGGAATATTATCCAGCTGTTAAAATTATGTCATAGCAAATTATTGAATGAGATGCAAAAATGCTTATAATTGAGGTATAATTGCCAAATAAGCTTGTGATGCTTTTAAAACAAGAGACTATACCACATTTTTCTATGATCTGTACGTATCCATAAGGTGTTTTTTAAAAAATCAGCCAAAATGTTCACAATATTTATCTCTGGGAGTTGGAAATGACGATTTTTCCCTTTCATTCAATTTTCTGAACGGTCTACAAAGTGCACATACTGCCCTTCTTCACAGAAAAAGGTATTCGCTACGTTTGTGAGGCTCATCCCCATCGCTGGGCTCTACCTAGAAGCGGAATTGCTACATGTGTGTTTGTTCAGCCTCAGCAGATGCTTCCAGTTTCCAAAGAAATCTACAGTGAATATGACATTCTTCACCAACAACGTTGCGTTCGAAGTTGAGTGCAAAACGCGCACTCCCGCCTGCAGTGCACGCGCATGGCTGTCGCTTCTCATCCTCGTCCGCACTCGGCATTCTCCGTGTTGTTTATCTCAGCCATGCCGGTGGGCGTGTGCCGGTCACATTGCAGCACGAATGTTCAGCCTGGGCCAGAGGGCCCCTGCTCTGGGGCCTACGCTTTAGAGAGCCCACGTATCTTCCTAACACTGTTCAGGCCTCAGAGAACCATTTCACCACATCTCTCGCCCTCCGTCCTCTGCAAAACATAACTGTATAAATTTCGTGCAGGTGTGTGGGTTGTGCCACAGCCAACATCAGGGACCAGAGCTGCCTTGGGAGGTGGGAGGGTTAAAATGGAGGAAGCACTTAATAAGAGAAAACACAATTAATTAACTTGTCAAATCCATCCTGTCCCGTAGGAGGGATGCAGTAGATCCCTGTATAACAGAGTTCCATTTCTTCTTTTCTTGCTTCTCTTCACGTTCCAATTTGTGGTTCTGGAGGTACTCACGAATTAGTGCGGCGTTCGCACCCCTGTGCATCGCAGCTGACCAACCTTTGCTACATTAACCAGCCAGTAAGCGTCTAACATTTGCAGATAGTTAAGTCTAGACCAGGGCTTTTCAATCTTGGTACTACTGACATTTTGAACCAGATAAGTCTTTGTTGCAGGTGTTTGAATGTAGGATGTTTAGCAGCATCCCTGGTCTCTTCCTGCTAGATGGCAGGAGCACTAGCATCCTTGGTTATGACAATCAAAAATGTATCCAGACATTACCAAATGTTTTTTTTGGGGGGTGGGGGTGGGGAGGGCAGAATTGCCCCTGGCTGAGAATTACTGGTCTAGCCAAATATGATGTGGGACACTAGTCCTTTACATGCCTTTACTAGGCAGACATTGAATGCTGGAATGCTGAACGTTTAATTTATAAAAAAATTACTAAGATTTAATTATTTAAAAAAATTAATTAAAATTTTAAAAAATTTGAAGACATTTAAAATACTTTTAATTTTTCACTTTTATACTTGCTTTAATTTATATAAAAAATTTTTTTTAATGTTTATCTGTTTTAAGAGAGAGACAGAGACAGAGTATGAGCAGGGGAGGGGCAGAGATAGAGGGAGACACAGAATCCTAAGCAGGCTCCATCCAGGTTCTGAGCTGTCAGCACAGAGTCTAACATGGGGCTTGAACTCAGGAACTGCAAGATCATGACCTGAGTCGAAGTCGGACACTTAACCAACTGAGCCACCCAGGCATCCCACACTTGCTTTAATTTAAATTGTTGATCACAATTAATAAGATTACATACACATTGAATATATTTTTAATAATTTAGATTATTACTATTAACCAAATAAAAATTACATGAAAAATTATAAATTTGTTGAAATTAGTGATTTTGCTGAAATGAGGGTAAGAATAGCTTCCGTGGAAATAATATATATAAACATTTATGAATTATTATGTCTTTATTTTACTACTAATCCAAACACCACTGACCCAGTAACAGAACATAGATAAAATATTAATTAAATTCAGTCACTTCTAATATTTAATGACTGAATCAGTTATATAAAATCTATAGTTTTATTCATATTTGCAATGTCATTATGAAGGTGTATTTGAAAGTATAATTGTCATATGAAGGTATATTATGAAAGTTATCACTGAAAGGATAAAATGTATTTTTTAACAGTTTCTTCAGCTTAATGGAAAACATTTAAATATTTAGATAAATGTGGCTGGGCCTTCAATTCTTACTTTCCCCCTGAATCACATAATGCCCTTCACTCCCCTGCCACTGGCCAGAATCTCCATCCATGGCTGCCTCCAACCACAGCAACACTGGGGAGCTTGCCCAGGACTCAGGAACTGGGCCCACGAACTTCTAGCCAACTCTTTGCTTTTGTAACTTCGGTTTAAACTTTAGTTTCAGGGGCGCCTGGGTGGCTCAGTCAGTTAAGCGTCCAACTTCAGCTCAGGTCATGATCTCGTGGTTTGTGGGTTCAAGCCCCACGTCGGGCTCTGTGCTGACAGCTCAGAGCTTCAGATTCTGTGTCTCCCTCTCACCCTGCCCCTCCCCTGGTCGCACTCTGTCTCTCTCTCTCTCAAAAATAAATAAAATGTTAAAAAAAACAAACTTCTGAACCTTAGAACTTGTCAAGTAGCTTAGTGTTCCTTTAATGGCCACCATCTGCTGGGAAAATTGTTTATGGAATGTTGTATCAA
The DNA here is from genome assembly GCF_028749965.1 of Puma concolor. NCBI lineage: Eukaryota > Metazoa > Chordata > Mammalia > Carnivora > Felidae > Puma > Puma concolor. The sequence continues at coordinate 24,737,310 of NC_141675.1, read as the reverse complement.
GCCTTCCAAGTGTCTCTGCACAGGCTTCAAGATGTTTTCAGTGCATTGTCTCCACGAGTTCAGATGATTGGATGATTGGAAGGCAGTTGGTCATGGCTGAGTGAGACAGAGAACTCACTCACAGGAAGCTGGACCCCTGGGTCTGGCCTGTGGAAATAATATCAACACAAGGTGGCATTTATGGGCTGCCTGCTGTGTGCCAGGCACTTCGCTGCACCGTCTCGTTTTAGCCACACAGGGACCTTACAGTGGAGGTGCCCTTCCCAGTGAATTTACAGCTTGGGCCATGGGCTAGGTGAAGTGACTTGCCCAGGGCCAAACAGCCATTCAGTGGGCTTGCTCCCAAGACCAAAGGACCCCTGAACCCAACCCAGGATTGTTGAATGTAAGGAGGACTCAGCCCCTCTTCACGCAGCCTGCCCAACCCAGGGCTGTTCTGCTACCTGCACGTCCTCCCTCCACTCCCTTCATTCCCTCCTCCTTCGTAGTGCCCCTTACTACCAGCCTGGGGGAAGCACCGCTTCTGTGGGGCCTAGACAGCTCAAGCATCATCATCTGAAGACCTGCGTCTGGAAGGGCTCTGCCGTTCGCCTGGGTGACCCACAGCAGGTCACTTACCACCACTCTGCCTCAGTTTGCTCACCTGTAAATTGGGAGCGATATACTTGCCCATTCAGCGGCTACTGTGAGTGTTAGATCAGATCATGGAGGGAAACGTTTAGCATGGAACCCAGACCCAGGGCCATGTTGGGACTTTTGTGAACACTTTCTCCACAGAAATGTGTTAAAAATCATCATTGACAATTGTGTTGCTATAAAGACAACTTTATTAATTTCTGAATTAAGACATTTTCTTTGACCTCGAAGTTCATTTTTTTTTCCCTTCTGAGTTTAAAAGAAATTCAAACGTTTTTGTGGGCCCCTAAAAGCGCTGTGAGCCCTGGCCCTTGCCGGCCATGCTTACCCGCAGAACGCAGCCCAGCCTGGTGCACCACCCGTGCTGGGAGTTTCTCATAGGCTGCCCACAGATAAGGCTGGCGGGCTTTTTAGTTTCCCGTGTTTGAGCTGTAACTGCACAACTTTCACTCACAATGATGAAGGGTCCAGAACCCCTCATGCAGTCAGACCGTGAGACAGCTGGGCACCTGTTTCTCAAGGCTCTCCCTGGGCAGAGCTCAGTCTCCGACCCAGGCTGGGTCACTGCACCTGGACAGCACAGGCCAGTGTTGTCGAGAGTGGCTGTGTGTCCTGCCTGGTAACCACCCTCACACCGGTTTTCCCTCGATGGGGAGCAGTTTCTATAGAATCTCAGCTCCAGGGAAGGGAGAGGTATGCTTTTGTTGTGGTATTAATGATAATTGATTATGGCTGTTAATGTGGACCTTAAAGACTCTGTGAACTGTTTCCCTCTTTGCTTTGGCTGTCAGGAAGCTCACAGGTGGCATCTCCCCAGGGCATTTGTGGCAGGCATTTCTGTGGAGGAAACTTACACCTGACTTTGTTCTATTTACTACCCTGTTTTTCCCCTTTTCTTCATGTTTTTGTGACTCCAGAAATTTATTATGAAAACATAAATAATAGATTACAAGTATTTTAGAGAATACTTTTTAATTTTTAGAAGTGTTTTTTTTTCCTGATTATAAAAGTCATGTATTCTAAATTACAGAATTTAACTTTGGAAGCAAAGGATGGGAATATAAAGGCAAAACCAAAAATTACCCACAACCCCACAGACCAAACAGCTGAGAGTATTTTCATTTAGCTCCTTCTAGAGTTTTTTTTTTCTAGATAACGTTACCGCAGTCGTACTATGTAAAAACACTTGGAATTTTTCCAGTTAAATATCCCACAACATTGAACATTTTAAACATCACATAAGCATTTTAGTGAACAAATGTGTCATGCTCTATCTGTGCCCCTGTCATTTCTCCCACCCCCGATCCTTATCCAACATGAACGGCTGACACCGTGAGGAATATGGACACATCGTTGACTGTTTCTCCTGGATACGTCACTTCTATGTGAGTCCATGACTAGACAGGTATGAGTGTTTTGGAGGGATTTCCTTCTGTTTACTGGATTTTCAAATGGAGGGGCCCGGGGAAATGCCTCGGCTCCCTTGCCAGGTGAGGCATGGTGTGAGGGAATAAGTGAATGGTTAAAATAAACTGTTGAACAGATAAATAAGGTCACACCTCCAGGCCAGGACCCTAGGAGTCCTTGGCTTCTCCCATTCTGGCAAGAAGTCATCTCCAGATGCTGTCATTTTCCCTCTGGACTCCTCCATCGCTCAAATACTGCCTTTTGTCGTTTCTCGTCACATGATGAAGAATTCCGCAGTATTACAGGTCTGTTTCAAGTTTCCAAATCTTTGCCCTTATCCTGTCTTCTACCTGAACATCTTTCTCTTCCTTGACCAACTGGCATATGGCTGTTCATTCTTCAAATTCCTGCTCTGGTGTTACTAATCTCCATGGCCCCTTCCCCTGGGGGAAATGCTAACCCCCCACTGACTTCTGTGATTCTCAGCTGCAGGGCTCTCCTGGGCTGTCAGGCTGTTGGTTCCCCAGGCATCCCGGTAGGGAGATGATAGAGTACAGTCTGACTACCTGGATTCAAACCCTGGCTTTACTTCCTCATCCAAACCCCCCACCCCCAAAAAAGAACAAAAACAAAAAACAAAAAAACAGAACAAAACAAAACAATAAACACAGGCAATAATTGCACCTGAACCATTTGACTGGTGACAGTGAGTTAACACTTAAAGGGCTTAGCACAGTTCCCTGGCACATAGTAAGCTCTCAACCGCAGCCAGCTCTTCTCATCTTAAAAATGAAACTGTCTGGGGGCGCCTGGGTGGCGCAGTCGGTTAAGCGTCCGACTTCAGCCAGGTCACGATCTCGCGGTCCGTGAGTTCGAGCCCCGCGTCAGGCTCTGGGCTGATGGCTCAGAGCCTGGAGCCTGTTTCCGATTCTGTGTCTCCCTCTCTCTCTGCCCCTCCCCCGTTCATGCTCTGTCTCTCTCTGTCCCAAAAATAAATTAAAAAAAAGTTGAAAAAAAAATTAAAAAAAAAAATGAAACTGTCTGGAAAAACAGTACAAACATGATGATAATCTGATTTTTATTTTGGCTTTTTTTCTCTAAGTATTTTAAAACATATTTTTATTTTTAAGTAATCTCTATACCCACTATGGGGCTCGAACCCACAACGCCAAGATCAAGAGTCACACACTCCACTGACCAAGCCAGCCAGGTGCCCCTAAATATCCTTAACATCAACATAAGATTTGTTATCACTCAGTGAATCCCTTATGAGTCAGTTCCTAAGAAGTAAGTCCACAGTGTGTGGTTCTGGCCAGACCCAGTTGGATGTGGGAGACGCAGGACGGCTATGGCCTGGGCAGAGAGCAGAATGTATTCTTCCTCCAAGGAGGGTGAGGTGGGGGAGGGGGGCTTTAAAAATTCCCTGATCACATCCCCATCTCTGGCACCTCTAAAACTCAAAAGAAACCATTGATTCGTGAGCTCAAGCCCCATTTGGGGAGAGCTCGAGTCCCGTTCCGGGTGGGTCCCACTTCTCTCTCTCTCTCTCCTCCCTCCGCCTTCGCTCACTTGTGCTCTCTCTCTGTTAAAAAAAAAGAAAAAGAAAAAAGAAACCAGTGAGAACCTCCCGACAGCAGCTTTGGGGTGGAATAAAGCCATGAGCTGTGCTGCCATGTTCCCAAGGGGCTAAAGGTGGGGAGTTGTGAAACAACACATAGACCTGGTGTCAGAGGGAACCAAGTTCAAATCCAGTCTCTGTACTTTCATCCTGTGTGACCATGGGCACGCTGCTTTACCTCTCTGAAGTTCAGGTCTTCATCTGCAATAACAGTTCCCTCCCAGGAATTCCGTGGGGGTCACATGCCAGTTAGAAAAGTGTCCAGCATATGATGGTTGAGTATAAATGTTACTTCCTTTCCCAGTGAGCTTGAAAGAGAAGAAAGCGTAAGTCTGTTTTTGTTGCTGTTCTTCTTCCATGTCAAGCAATAATAACAACATATTATAATATGGGTACTCAGAAAAAGAAACTAGTTTCCCCCTTTCCTGTTTTCTTTGGTCTGCAACTCAGTGGCTTGGACCTTGAAGCCCAGAGGGTTCAGGCGGGTCACCCTCCCTTCCCCCACTCCCCTGACCTTCGCTCCTCTCCATTTCTGTTGACCCATTTCAATGATCATAGTAACCTGTGACCTTTTGGTAATGCCTCCAAATGTTTGTTCTGACAGGCAGTTGAGCCCATTTCTCTGGCTCCTAAATGCACATGCCCTTACTACTTGCTTGCTTGCTTGATTTATTTATTTATTTAGTTATTTATATATTTAATTTAAGAAAAACCTTATTTATTAAAAAAATTTTTTACATGTGACTTTTATTTATTTTTTAATTAATTGATTTTATTTTAAATTTACATCCAAGTTAGTTAGCATATAGTGCAACAATGATTTCAGGAGTAGATTCCTTCGTGCCCCTTACCCATTTAGCCCATCCCCCCTCCCACAACCCCTCCGGTAACCCTCCATTTGTTCTCCATATTTAAGACTCTCTTATGTTTTTGTCCCCCTCCCTGTTTTTATATTATTTTTGTTTCCCTTCCATTATGTCCATCTGTTTTGTCTCTTAAAGTCCTCATGAGTGAAGTCATATGATATTTGTGTTTCTCTGACTAATTTCGCTTAGCATAATACCCTCTAGTTCCATCCATGTAGTTGCAAATGGCAAGATTTCATTCTTTTTGGTTGCCAAATAACACTCCATTGTATATATATATACCACATCTTCTTTATCCGTTCATCCATCGATGGACATTTGGGTTCTTTCCATACTTTGGCTATTATTGATAGTGCTGCTATAAACATCGGGGTTCATGTGCCCCTTTGAAACAGCACACACATATCCCTTAGATAAATACATAGTAGTGCAATTGCTGGGTCATAGGATAGTTCTATTTTTAATTTTTTGAGGACCTCCATACTGTTTTCCAGGGTGCTGCACCAGTTTGCATTCCCACCAGCAGTGCAAAAAAGATCCTCTCTCTCCACATCCTCACCAACATCTGTTGTTGCCTGAGTTGTTAATGTTAGCCATTCTGACAGGTGTAAGGTGATATCACATTGTGGTTTTGATTTGTATTTCCCTGATGATGAGTGATGTTGAGCATTTTTCATGTTTCGGTTGGCCATCTGGATGTCTTCTTTGGAGAAGTGTCTATTCATGTCTTGCCCATTTCTTCACTGGATTATTTGTTTTTTAGCTGTCGAGTTTGAGTAGTTCTTTATAGATTTTGGATACTAACCCTTTATCTGATATGTCATTTGCAAATATCTGTGCCCATTCTGTTGGTTGCCTTTTAGTTTTGCTGATTGTTTCCTTCTCTGTGCAGAAGCTTTTTATTTTGATGAGGTCCCAGTAGTTCATTTTTCCTTTTGTTTTCCTTGCCTCTGGAGACGTGTGGAGTAAGAAGTTGCTGCAGCCAAGATCAAAGAGGTTTTTGTCTGCTTTCTCCTCGAGGATTTTGATGGCTTCCTGTATTACATTGAGGTCTTTCATCCATTTTGAGTTTATTTTTGTGTATGGTGTAAGAAAGTGGTCCAGATTCATTGTTTTGCATGTCACTGTCCAGTTTTCCCAGCACCACTTGCCGAAGAGACTGTCTTTATTCCATTGGATGTTCTTTCCTGCTTTGTCCAAGATTAGTTGGCCATACGTTTGTGGGTCCATTTCTGGATTCTCTATTCTGTTCCATTGATCTGAGTGTCTGTTCTTGTGCCAGTACCAAACTGTCTTGATGATTACAGCTTTGTAGTATAGCTTGAAGTCTGGGATTGTGATGCCTCCTACTTTGGTTTTCAAGATTGCTTTGGCTATTTGGGGTCTTTTCTGGTTCCATACAAATTTTAGGATTGTTTGTTTTAGCTCTGTGAAGAATGCTGGTGTTATTTTGATAGGTATTGCATTAAATATGTAGATTGCTTTGAGTAGTATTGACATTTTAACAATACTTGTTCTTCCTATCCAGGAGCATGAAATATTTTTCCATTTTTTTGTGTCTTCTTCAATATCTTTCATAGGCTTTATATAAGTTTCAGTGTATAGATTTTTCACCTCTTTGGTTAGATTTATTCCTAGGTATTTTATGGGTGTTGGTGCAATTGTAAATGGGATTGATTCCTTGATTTCATTGTTGGTGTATAGGAATGCAACCGATTTCTGTGCATTGATTTTATATCCTGAAACTTTGCTGAATTCATGGATTAGTTCTAGCAGTTTCTTGGTGGAATCTTTTGGGTTTTCCATATAGAGTATCATGTCATCTGTGAAGAGTGAAAGTTTGACCTCGTGGCCGATTTGGATGCCTTTTATTTCTTTGTGTTGTCTGATTGCCGAAGCTAAAACTTCCAATATGATGTTGAATAACAGTGGCGAGAGTGGGCATACCTATCTTGTTCCTGATCTTAGGGGGAAAGCTCTCAGTTTTTCCCCATTGAGGATGATATTAGCATTGGGTCTTTCATATATGGCTTTTAAGATCTCGAGGTATGATCCTTCTATCCCTACTTTCTTGAGGGTTTTTATCAAGAAAGGATGCTATATGTTGTCAAATGCTTTCTCCGAATCTATTGAGAGGATCATGTGGTACTTGTCCTTTCTTTTATTGATGTGATGAATCACATTGATTGTTTTGAGGATATTGAACCAGCCCTGCATCCCAGGTATAAATCCCACTTAGTTGTGGTGAATAATTTTTTTAATGTATTGTTGGATCCAGTTGGCCAGTATCTTGTTGAGGATTTTTCCATCGGTGTTCATCAGGGAAATTGGTCTATAGTTATCCTTTTTAGTGGGGTCTTTGTCCCCACTTGATTTTGGAATCAAGGTAATGCTGGCTTCATAGAAAGAGTTTGCAAGTGTTCCCTCCATTGCTATTTTTTGGGACAGCTTCAAGAGAATAGGTGTTAACTCTTCCTTAAATGTTTGGTAGAAGTCCCCTGGAAAGCCATCTGGCCCTAGACTCTTGTTTTTGGGAGATTTTTGATTACTAATTCGATTTCTTTACTGGTTATGGGTCTGTTCAAATTTTCTATTTCTTCCTGTTTCAGTTTTGGTAGTTTATATGTTTCTAGGAATTTGTCCATTTCTTCCAGATTGCCCATTTTATTGGTGTATAATTTCTCATAATATTCTCTTATTATTGTTTTTATTTCTGCTGTGTTGGTTGTGATCTCTCCTCTTTCATTATTGATTTTATTTATTTGTGTCCTTCCTTTTCCTTTTTGATCAAACTGGCTAGTGGTTTATCAATTTTGTTAATTCTTTGAAACCAGCTTCTGGTTTGATCTGTTCTGTTTTGGGTTTTTTTTGTTTTTTGTTATTTTTGGTCTCAATAGCATTGATTTTTGCTCTAATCTTTATTATTTCCTGTCTTCTGCTGGTTTTGGATTTTATTTGCTGTTCTTTTTCCAGTTCTTTAAGGTGTAAGGTTAGATTGTGTATCTGAGACCTTTCTTCCTTCTTTAGGAAGGCCTGGATTGCTATATACTTTCGTCTTATGATTACCTTTGCTGCGTCCCAGAGGTTTTGAGCTGTGGTGTTATCATTTTCATTGGCTTCCATGTACTTTTTAATTTCCTCTTTAACTTCTTGGTTAGCGCATTCATTCTTTAGTAGGATGTTCTTTAGTCTCCAAGTATTTGTTACCTTTCCAAATTTTTTCTTGTGTTTGATTTCAAGTTTCATAGCGTTGTGGTCTGAAAATATGCACAGTATGATCTTGATCTTTTTGTGCTTACTTAGGGCTGATTCATGTCCCAGTATGTGGTCTATTCTGGAGAACGTTCCATGTGCACTGGAGAAGAATGTATATTCTGCTGATTTAGGATGAAATGTTCTGAATATATCTGTTAAGTCCATCTGGTCCAGTGTGTCATTCAAAGCCATTGTTTCCTTGTTGAATTTATGATTAGATGATCTGTCCATTGGTGTAAGTGGGGTGTTGAAGTCCCCTACTATTATGGAATTATTATCAATGAGTTTCTTTATGTTTGTGATTGATTTATATATTTGGGTCCTACCACATTTGGAGCATAAATGTTTATAATTGTTAGGTCTTCTTGGTGGATAGACCCCTTAATTATGATATAATGCCCTTCTTCATCTCTTGTGACAGTCTTTATTTTTAAAGTCTGGATTGTCTGATATAAGTATGGTTACTCTGGCTTTCTTTTGTCAACAATTAGCATGATAGATCATTCTCCATTTCCTTTCAATCTGAAGGTGTCTTTAGGTCTAAAGTGGGTCTCTTATAAACAGCACATATATGGATCTTGTTTTCTTATCCATTCTGTTACCCTATGTCTTTTGACTGGAGCATTTAGTCCATTGACTTCAGAGTGGGTACTGAAAGATATGAATTTATTGCCATTATGTTGCTTGTAGAGTTGGAGTTTCTGATGTTCTCTGGTCCTTTCTAGTCTTTGTTGCTTTTGGTCTTTATTGTTTCGTCTTTTCTCCCCTCAGAGAGTCCCCCTTAAAATTTCTTGCAGGGCTGGTTTAGTGGTCATTAAATCCTTTCATTTTTGTTTGTTTGGGAAACTTTTAATCTCTCTTTCTGTTTTGAATGACAGCCTTGATGGATAAAGAATTCTTGGCTGCATATTTTTCTGATTCAGCACATTGAATATATCCTGCCACTCCTTTCTGGCCTGCCAAGTTTCTGTGGATAGGTCTGTTGCAAACCTGATCTGTCTTCCCTTGTATGTTAGGGGCTTTTTTTCCCTTGCTTCTTTCATGAGTCTCTCCTTGCCTGAGTATTTTGTGAATTTGACTATTGTTGATGGTCGGTTTTTGTTGAATCTAATGGGAGTCCTCTGTGCTTCCTGGTTTTTGATGTCTGTGTATTTCCCCAGATTAGGAAAGTTTTCTGCTATGATTTGGTCACATAACCCTTCTACCCCTTTTTCTCTCTCTTCATCCTCTGGGACCCCTATGATTCTGATGTTGTTCCTTTTTAATGAGTCATTGATTCCTCTATTTCTTAAATCGTGCTCTTTTGCCTTAGTCTCCCTCTTTTTTTCTGCTTCATTATTCTTCATAAGTTTGTCCTCTATATCAACGAATCACTGCTCTGCCTTATCCATCCTTGCCACCATGGCATCTATTTGAGATTGCAGCTCAGTTATAGCATTTTTTAATTTAATCTAGACTAGCTTTTGCTTCTTTTATTTCCACAGAAAGGGAATCTATTTTTGACTCCAGCTAGTATTCTTATTATCTTGATTCTAAATTCTGGTTCAGACATCTTGCTCGTATCTGTGTTGGTTAAGTCCCTGGCTGACGTTTCTTCCTGTTCTTTCTTTTGGGGTGAATTCCTTCATTTTGTCATTTTGAAGGAAGAAAAGGAATTCATGAGGTAAAAAAAATTAAAATTAAAAAATTAAAAACAACACACACACACACACACACAAAATCAAATAAATGATGCTATGTCATAGGTGTGTTTTGGTCTGGGTGTTGAAAAGGAGGGGGAGGGAAGGAAATCATTTGAAAATTAGAAAAAATGAATATACTGAAATATAATAAAATGAAATGATAGGAGTAAAATAGAATTTGAAAAATATATAAAAAAGTAAAAAGTATAGAAAAAAATTAAAGAAAAATATTTTTAATAAAGATTAAAAATAAAATTAAATTTTTTCTTTCTGTATTCAAGAAAAAGAAAAGAAACAAAAAAGAGAAAAGAAAATTGAATAGATGGACCAGTGAACAGACTGAAATACGATTAAAATCACTTCGTTTTTCCCTAGGAGTCAAACCATGAAGCGCTTTATAGTCCGTAAACTCAGCAGGCGGAGACTTGTGATCCCGAAGAACGAGTTTGGCCCAGTTGGGCGGGGCATAGTGTAATGGCTACATTCTCCACTAGATGGCGAGGCTTAGCTTACTGAGGTGGATTGTTGTGGCGCTTGTAGGTGTGTGTGCGCATGCACGGAAGTGGTGAAAAGGGAGTCATCCACCTACCCAGTCTCTAGTACTGGAACTAGTACCCGGATCAGCAATCGCGCACCCGTCCTTCGTCTTTGGCTTCCATCCACTCCCAACTTTTACACCGTCCGTGACCAAGCCCCAGGCAGCACCTCCCTCCTGAGTTTTACCTCAGATGCGGCTGTTTTTCCTGACCCCTTATTTCTGAGGGACTGCGGCTTTGACCTGTTCTGCCCCTCTGTGGGAGGGTCTCACTGAGCAATGGCTGGGTGCCGGCCGCACCCAGGAACGTTCGCAGGACCATGCTGCTGCTGATGCCCAGAGACTGCGGCTGGGCGCCAGCCCGCCCCAGAAAAAGTTTGCGCAAATTGTGTAGCAGCAGCGTTTCAGGACTATGGAAATTCACAACGCACACCTGGCACCAGGCTTCACCCTTAACGACCTTGTTCCAGCACCAGCGAATGTGGTTGTTCTCCTGGGCCCACTGGGGCATTTGCCTGGGGGTGGGGGCCTCTACAAGATGTCCTCTCAACCAAGGAACCGCCTCTGCCATGTGGCCCGAAGGCCCCCGGACCCCACTCTGTTCCTGGGGATTCGCCCTTCCCACCAGAGCACCGCCAGGTATGGAGCTGCGCCGTTTCAGACTCTGCGCTCCCGGTTTATAGAGTCTTAATGGGATTTAAACCGTCTCCTCTCTCCTTTCTCCCTTTTTAGTTCAGTCCCTGCAGCTGTTTCCACTTTTCTGCTTTCTCTCCAGCTGCTTTTGGGGGGGGTGCCTTTCCCATATTCTCCCTCCCTCCCGCTCCCCCTGCTTCTGTCTCTGTCCTCTCTCCGCAAGCAAAACTAGCTCCCTGCCCTCCGCAGCTTCTTTCTCCCCCAGTTCACTTCTCCTGAGTGAGACCTGCTGAGTTCTGTGGTTCAGGTTGTGTAGATTATTGTGTTAATCCTCAAATTAGTTTTCTATGTGTGCAGGATGGTTTAGTGTTGATCTGGCTGCATTTCATGAATGCGAGACACAAAAAAACTCCCATGCTATTCTGCCATCTTTGCTCCCCCCTTATTTTATTTTTATTTTTATTTTATTCTTGAGAGAGAGATCAGGGGAGGGGCAGAAGGAGAAGGGGAGAGAGAATCCCAAGAAGGCTCTGAGCTATCAACATGGAGTCCAACGTGGGGCTCAATCCCACAAACTGTGAGACTGTGACATGAGCCGAAATCCAGAGTCTGAGGATAACCGACTAAGCCAGCCAGGTGCCCCACGACTTGAGATATTATGCATAAGCCATTGATTCGGGACCAGGGGAAGGGAGAGGTCCTCGGGATGGACCTTACTGAGGCTGCCTCACAGCCCGACCCTAAATGATGCAGGCCTAAGGTGCTGACGGGGAAGGAGGTTTCAGAATGTTGTTGCCAAAGCCCTTCTAGTGGGGGCAGCATTAGGGGGCATAAAGGACCCTCTTTATACTGTGCTCTGTGTGAGCACAGCTGTGTCCTCCTCTTTCAAGTCAGCACCCCGACTGCAGAGGGGAAAAAGCTTCTGGATGGTGACTGGGTCTGTGGCTGTACTTATCCTCAATTTTCCAGCTGGTCAAGCTTCATTCTCTCCTGTATGTGACTGACAGAGGTCTCCGCGGTGCCCCTCATTTTGGGCTGAAGGACACAGTGGCCTAGTTTTCATGGAGATGCAGGGAGCCTGCTAATGCCGGCATGGGGTGTTGCTGGGGAGGGATGGCGTCTCTGTGGGCCAGGAGGTAATGAGGTGGTCCTAAGGCAAGGGGCTGTGAAAAAATACTTGGGCTCAGCTGATGCACAGAGAGTCCTGGAATGGAAGAGGGCAAAGCCAACGTGCCTGGCCTGCGTTTCTCCAGGCTGCTCTCCTCCTGCTCCTCTGCTGGCAGGACCTTACCAGACCCAGACTTGGGGGGGGGCGGGTTGGGGGGGCTTGGGTGGGCACTGCTTCCAGGAAGTGCATTCAGGTGGCCGGACCTAGCTCAGGGCACCGTGTGTGTGTGTGATCTTTCTGTATGTCTCCATCATCCCTACCTCTCTCTGACTTCCCCCATTCCTGCACACAGAATCCCACAGCAAGTAAGTTCTCTGGAGCTAGATTACCTGAGACTTTCAAAACACCACCCCACCCCTACCACTGACCATCTGTTTGATCATGGACAAATAACTGTCCTGTGCCACAGTTTATTCATCCGTAAAATGGGATCATGGGGTTGTTGTGAGAATTAAGTGAAGTGCCGTCTGCCGTCTTCACCCTACGCCCTCCTCTGCGCTGACCGACTGTAGATCCTAGCCGCCGGTGTTAACTGGAGCCTGCAGGGCTCCTGCTTTCCTCGGCCAGCCCAGCAGGGTCCTGCACTGACCAAGAGGGCAGACGTGCCCGCGAGTGCTGTGAGTAGGAGGCTCAGCGCAGGCTCTGTCCTGCTCAGAGTAAGTCATCAGGAACCCCTTGTCCCGTGAAATCTCCTTACAAACAAAAGGGGATTCTGTTCCCCAAGAGCCACTGATCCCTTAATTAGCAATCCTTGTTTCTTATTCAGGTTACTTGGGACTGAATCACAGCCCCTCAAGTGACAGATCGGCTTCAAAGAAGCCATTTGCAGAGCTGTGGTCCTGCGTGCCTGCCGCCAGGCCTTCTTGCACCAGTGCTCTGCTCTAATCTCTTTTTTATTATTATTTTCTGCTCAAATCCATTGTTGCTGCCTGGGTGCCTCTGACATTTAGCAGCTAAATGTCTTGCCAGGAGGCACCATCCTGTCTTTCAATGCAGGAATTCTTTCGGTGGGATTTTGCCCAGGGACAGAGAGGGGGAGGTGTGTATGGCAGGGAAGGAGTCACAGGGCCTTGGGTGGAGCCGATTCCCTCGGGCAGAGGTCCTTGTAGCTCAGCTGTCACCCCCCCCCCCCTGAGCTAAGCTCCTGCACATCTAGGGACAGGGAGAGGAAGCTAGGTGTAGCCTGCCAGAACCATTCTCCCCTCTCTGAGCAGTGCCCTGGCTCCTCTGGGCCTCTGTCTGGTTTGGGTTGTTCCAGAAGCTCTGAGACAAGGATTCAACTGCAAGCTGCTCATTTAGGGTGATCCCAGGAAATGGTGTAGAGGTGAGGGCACTGCTGTGGAGAAGGTGCTGGACTCACCACCAGGCTGGGGTGTTGACCCCTTTCCATCAAGGGCCCAGGCTGCTTTGGGGACAGAATCCCTCAGCTTATCAGCTTGCTCTGTGCATTCTTGCAGGACAAAAGCCCTCAGACAGAACATTTGGGGCGGGGTTGGTGGTGGTAGGGAGGGTTGCAATGTGCAATCTCCTGCCAGCGGTAGAGGTAGATGTCCCTGAGCTTGGAGCCAAACCTTATCAGGGAATGAGGCCACGTTTCACCTCCTCACCCCCCTGCCGCCACTTGGTGGGCTCCTGGGTGGACCTGTGGTGAGCAGGTGACCAGTGGGTGAGGCCCAGGATTTGGCTAGTTGGGGAGGGTGGGAGCAAACCACTGGTGTGCAGACTTGCAAAGCGGGAGGGGTGGCCTGGCTATTTTGCGGCTGGGTGGGAAAGAAACTTTTTCAATGACGTCCACCTGAGGAAACCAGAGCTGAGCGATCCTGACAACATTGTTTGAATCCCTCATTAAAAAAAAAAAAAAAAAAAAAAAAAAAAGATTATTGTAAAAAAAAATTATGTCAGATATATATAGCATTAAATTTACCATTTCAACCATTTTTTAAAGATTTATTTTATTTTGAGAGAGAGAGAGGAGAGAGGGAGAGTGGGGGAGGGGGCAGAGGGAAAGAGAGAGAATCCCAAGCAGGCTCCATGGTAAGTAAGCTTGTGGGGCTCAATCCCACGACCCTGGGATCAAGACCTGAGAGCGTAAATCAAGGTTCGGATGCTCAATTGACTGAGCCACCCCATTTCAACCAGTTTTAAGTCTACAACGGTGGGGCATTAGGTACTTTCACATTGTTGTGCAACATTTTTAAAAAAAAGGTTTTTGAATGTTTATTCTTAGTAAGGGCACAACTATGATCTACTTTGGGGGCCAGTTGGTGCATCTGTTTGCACGGTTGGTCAGCAGACAGAAAAAGTGCTCTTTGGGGAGGAGTTGGGAGCATACACGGAACCACAGCCCTTCTGGACTATGTGGTGTGACTGGGGCGCCTGGCTGCCCCGCCAGGAGCCAGCGCGGCCACTTTGGCCTGCGTTCGTGACTTGGAGAAACACTTAATCCCAGGCTTGAGGGAAGTGCTCTGTGCTGCTGGTGGAATTTCTCTTTCATCAGGGGCCAGCATTTGTTCTAACCCCGAAATAGCTCCCTGGTCTGAACCCATGTGGCTCCAGGTTTATTTATACCCATCGTATTGAGGAACGTCTCCTTCCCCTGGCTTCCTCGGGGTAACAGCTGTAGATAGACAGACACACAGGACAAGCCATGCCATGGTTGGGACCATGATCCCCAAGTCACCCCTTTGTCTTCCCTGCCTTTACTGTTGGGCCCAGGGTCCCGGGGTGCTGAGAGGTGGCCCGGCACAGCTCTGGGGTCTTGGCATTTCTCCTGCCCTCTCGGAATGGGGGACAGTTCCTGGGCTGCAAGTTGTTCCCCTGGACACTCCCCTGCCGTGGGCAGCTCGTGAGCTCTCCCTACATGTGGGCTCAGCCACCTCACCCTATAGGCAGAGGCTGGCGGCCGAGCAGCCTCATTCGGCACTGGGGTGGGGGAGGGGTGTGTTCCCAGCCATGACTGAATGCCTTTAACTAAATTTCGAGAAGCCCTTTCTGAGAAAGCATTCCGGGCCAGGATCTGGGGTTGGGTGAGAAGTTATTAGACTCATGAAGAGCCTCCCTCATGTGGTCTTTCAGGACGGTGGGGGCTTGCCAGACGTGAAAGGCCAGAGGAGGCCCTGTGCTTAGCACCCTGTGCAGCTATCACAATCATAGGGGCTGGTTGTCTGTATGTTTCCTGCAGATTTTCAGTCTTTCTCTCTTGGGTGCTGTGTCTTCCTTTCCCCATCTGTGCCTCTGCGTCTGTGGCTCCGAGTGTTTCTCCGGGGTCTCTGTGTCAGTGCGTGTCTCTGAACAGCTGAGGATCTTGCTGGCATTGTGAGTATGTGTGGGTATGACTGTGTCCCCCCCCCCCACCTCTCTCTCTCTCTCTCTCTCTGTGTCTCTGTGGCTAGTACTTTATCTTGGTCTGGCTCTCTCAGTCTGCATGTATCTGTTTATCTCTGTCTCTGTCTCTGTCTCTCTCTGGCTCTGTCTCTTGCTGTCTCTCTCTGGTCTAATACAGAAACCTTAGCGTGGGGACATGAGTGAGTCAGGACTGGCCGTGACTGGAAACCACAGGGAAACTAGCCAGGGCTGGTCTGTCTGAAGGAGAACAATCCATTTACTTCCTGGGGAAAAAGCCTGGGCACGCATTCTGTCCAGCAACCCCCACCCCCTGCCTTGCCTACCCCATGGATCCTCAGGAGAACTTCGGTCCCAGTTCTTGCCACCATGGGGGACCCCCCACCTACCCCCATCATGGGGCTGTTCTTGGACTGTGCAAAGCACCTCTGTACTCAGACTGGGCCAGACCTAACAGGGAAGAAAAGTAGCACAAGATAATCCAGTCTCAAGAGACGCTTAGGATTTGTGTGCAACCAATTAATCAATAAAATATACAGGAAATTTGAATAGTTTTGCTTGATCCCTGTAAGTCTACATGGTCATAAACAATCTGATAGATTTTACTGAGAAAACTTTACATTTGGGGTCACTTATACTTGAACAAAGGTGACCTTCATATTTACCTGTGCACTTAGGGGATGTGAGAACTGGCATGCCCACTGGGGAGCAGCTCCTGTGCCCCAAAAGTAGGGCACCCCAGGCGGCAACCAAGGGGGCCGAGCACCAAGATCTGTCTCCACCATACCTGATTCACCCTGTCCCCCACCCCCACCCCGTTACCCTAGGTACAGGTTCAGACCTCTCCTGTCAGCCCAGAACACCAGGGGCCGGCCCCTGACCCAGTGCTCTTTTGCTCTCTCGCCCTGCACCTAAGTAGTCACTACAATAACGACAGCAGAGAGAGGGCTGGGACGGGTGAGAGTGTGTCTGCAGGGGCAGATCATGGGGAAGCATCCAGGCTGCTGGCATTTGGGAATGGCTTCATCCAGGAGGGGCAGCTGACCAGGAGAAAGCTTAGATAAACAGCAGGAACGCCCACCCAGCCAAAGCCCAAAGGCCCTACAGTGGGAACACAGTGTGTGTGCAGGAGGGAAGTGGAGAAAGCAACCACCTGTGGTCCATGCAGATCAGTTTGGGGGCATGCAAGGTGCCCGAACAGTGGGTGATGTGGGCAAAATAGTGTCTTATGTAGAAAAAGAAGGCTGGCAGCTCCAGGATCGGTGGCAGACTCAGAGGCAAAACAGGCAGCTAGAAAACAGACCATGAAATGATTAATACCTTCATGAGGCAGAGCTGATCGAAGGAGGCTGTGCCCAACCCCAGGGGCTAGGCTGTGTGTCTTGGCTGTATATGCGCACGTGTGCATGCCTCTGTGTGTATGCCTCTGGGCATACGCATGCGTGTGCATGTGCACAAGCCTCTCTGTGTGCCCATGTGCATATACATGTATTTGCACATATGTGCATGACCCTGTGTGTGCCTGTGTGCATATGCATGTGTGCACATGTATGCATGCCTCTGTGTGTGCCTGTGTACATATGCATGTACTTGCACATGTGTGCATGACTCCGTGTGTGTCTGTGCACATGTAT
Source organism: Puma concolor (assembly GCF_028749965.1). Lineage (NCBI taxonomy): Eukaryota > Metazoa > Chordata > Mammalia > Carnivora > Felidae > Puma > Puma concolor. The sequence goes on along the minus strand of NC_141675.1, from coordinate 24,720,534 downwards.
TTGCATGTGTGTGCATGCCTCTCTGTGTGCCTGTTTGCATATGCATGTGTGTGCATGTGGACAAGCCTCTGTGTGTGCCTGTGTGCATATGCATGTGTGTGCTCATTCGTGCATGCCTCTGTGTATATGCACTTGTGTGCATGTGTGTGCATGCCTCTGTGTGTGCCATTGCACATATGCATATGTGTGCACGCCTCTGTGTACCCGTGTGCATATGCAGGTATGTGCACGTGTGTGCATGCCTCTGTGCGTGCCGGTGCATATATGCATATGTGTGCACATGTCTCGGTGTGCCCGTGTGCGTATGCATATATGTGCACGTGTGTGCATGCCTGTGTGTGCCTGTGCACGTGCATGAATGTTCATAGGCATGTGTGTGTGTATGTGTGTGGTATTGTTGCAGTCTTTCACTGAATTCCTATCCGTGGCTGGTCCCTCCCCTCTCTGTCCCTCCTCAAAGATCCTTCACTCTGTGAGCCCACAGAAAGGGTGGGCAAAGACGACAGATTTTTTAAAGCTGAGGAAGGGGATGAGGATCATGAAGACTGGGCCTAATCTATGTTCTCTCTTCCCCCATGAGTGTGAGGGGTTTACATATTCCAGCAAATCCCCTGAAATGTGTTCATATATTGGTGTTATTCACACTAGCCCATAAATGACTCAGTTGTCCACCAGCAGGGGAATGGCTACATCAGATGTGGTATAGCCCCCAGTGGAATAAAAAGGAACCACTGAGGGGACGCCTGGGTGGCTCAGTCAGTTGAACAGCTGACTCTTGATTTTGGCTCAGGTCATGATCTGATCCCAGGGTTGTGGGATTGAGCCGTCCGTCAGGCTCCATGCTGAGTGTGGAGCCTGCTTGAGATTCTCTCTTTCCCTCTGCCCCTCTCCCCTGCTTGTGTTCTCTCTCTCTCTCTCCCTCGCTCCCTCTCTCTCCCTCTCTAACTTAAAATGAAATGAAAAAGGAACCACTGGGGAAACCTGCAGCAACAGGCCAGTCTCACAGATGGTGGATGAGCGACAGAGGATGGGCCCTGAAAACTACACTCTGTAGGAGTCATCCCTGTGAAATCCCAGAACAGGCGAAAGCATTCCTGGTGTTAGAAGGCACATCAGTGGCGCCTCAGGCGAGGAGGTGGGGTGACTGGGAGGGGTGAGAGAGCTTTCTGGGCTGAGGAAAGGACTCTGTATCTCGATGAGGCAGTCGTTAACATGGTGCAAACACCTGTCAAAACTCACTGCGTGGATTCTTTAAGATCCACTTTACCGTATGTGAATTCTAACTCAGTTAAGAAAAAAATTAGGCTGCCAATTATGAAAAAAAAAGAGGGGACAGGAGGGGAGCAGAAAGAGCAGGATGTGGCTCAACTTCTCCAGGGTCCACTCAGGGGAAATGGAGGCATTGGCCAAACCTAAAAGCAGGCCTGACAAACATGATGCTCTCTGCTCAGTGGCTGTGGCTGGTCTGGGGTGGGGTGGGGGGTGGGGGCTGGGCACGGACCGGAGAATGAAGCTCCTTAAATGGCACCGTGGGTGCCTCCCCGGCTCACTAGTCCCAGCCTGATGTGGCCTGTGGGCAGAGCCTCCCAGGCTTTAGGAGCTGCCATAAGTCCTGATTTTTGTGTCAGATCTCCCTGTTTTTAGTGCTGGTACCTACAGTACTAATAGCCTACTGTTGCCCAGAAGCCTTGCTGGTCACATAGTCACCTAGGACATGTTTTGGATATGTATTGTATACTGCATTCTTACTACAGTACCTGACTTTTTCTCAATTTTTTTCCTGATATTTCTAGCCTATGTGGTTTGTCTGTGGGTTTTTTTCAAATTGTTGCAAATCTCCAGAACCTCTTCCCATGTTTATCGCAAAAAGCCCTCATTGAGGCGGACCCGCACAGTTCAGACCCCTGTCGTGTGAGTCCGCTGCGATGCCTCAGCTGCAAATCAAGCAGTGGGCCTCGCGTCAGTCCTGTTGCCAGATAACCACCTGGTTTTAAATGTTTAATCCTTGGAGCATTTATTATTTTTTTTAAAAATTTGTTAGTGTTTATTTATTTTTGAGAGAGACAGAGAGAGACAGAATCCAAAGCAGGCTCCAGGCTCCGAGCTGTCGGCACAGAGCCTGACACGGGCCTGACTCACGAACTGCGAGATCATGACCCCCAACTGCAGTCAGACCCGTAACGGCTGAGTCACCGAGGCGCCCCCATCCTTGGAGCATTTCTGCCGATAGCAGGGCTGCTGGAGGTTCCTGTGCTTTGGGGGTGCACACATAGCAAATTCCTCATGTTCCCTGAGTCAAGCAAGTAGTCAAGAAAGCGGCAGAGCAGTCTGGGGCTGAGTTGGGAGGAGGCCAAGGGGTGGTGGATGCTCCTAAGAGAAAAGGTCGAGTGGGAAAGACCTCTGAGAGAGAATATCCTTTCTGTGCAAATGTGTATTTGTGTGTTTTCTCTGCTGTGGTTTGGGGGAGGGGCCAGAGTTCAGGTTTGGCTGGAAAGCTGGTCCTCTAGGACACCCCTGTGAGGAAAGCCCCATGGGTGGCTTCTTTGAGAAACAAGGCCCCCTCCCCCATACTGGGAGTACCCCAACGTTCTGCCTCAGCCGGGGCCCTGTGCCCCCCCCCACCCCAGTCTGGGGGGCTGCTGAGCCCCCGTGGTCCTCTCCTCAGCCCCCAGAGTTCAAACGCTAGCTCCAGAAAGAGCCCACGGTGGTGGCTCCTTCCCCGCCCCTCAGGCTCCTTGCCTTTAAAATGGGCATCACAACAGCTGCGGGGACTGAGCGAGGCCGTGTCTCCAAAGGCAGCCAGGTGTGCGTGTTAACAGCAGAGGGAACCTTCTGGCAGTGTGAAATCAGAACTGAGACTGCTCATGACAGAAACCATCCTGAGTGGGGTGGGGGCCTTTCTCCGCTGCCTGCTGAGTGCTGCCAGTCTTTCAAGGTTGCTGTCATCCCAGGCAAGCCCAGTGGGGAGAGCTCACACGTTAGAGCCAGCCAGTCTGGTTCGTGTCCTCTCTATGCCTGTGATGACAGAACACTGAGACCCTGGGCCAGTTATTAAACCGCCCTCTGCCTCGGTTTTTTCTTCTCTAAAATGGGATAATAGCAACATGTACCTCACAGGGTTGTTGCAGTGGTTAATGTATATAAAACACTCCTAGTCCTAGTCTATGAATGCTCACTAAATAGGCTTTTCCCTCCTAGGAAAACAATTTAAGGCCAATCATAGATGGATGTTAATAAAAAAAAAACCTAGAAGTTAAAAAAAAAAGTATTCTTTTTCAATTGTTTGTTTGTTTTTTTTTTACTCTTTATTTTTGAGAGAGAGACAGAGCATGAGCAGGGGAGGGGTAGAGAGAGTAGGAGACACAGAATCTGAAACAGGCTCCAGGCTCTGAGCTGGCAGTACAGAGCCTGAAATGAGACTCGAACCCATGAGCTGTGAGATCACGACCTAAGCCAAAGTCAGCCGCTTAACCAACTGAGCCACCCAGGCGCCCCCAAAAAGTATTTATTCTTATTTTGAGTCACTGCAAGTTAATAACGTGGAGGTTTTGCCCTCAAAAGGAAAGTGGATACAAATCCCAGCTCAACAACATACCATCGTGGCATCTGGAGTGTTGTTCTAGCTCCTCCCTCCCTCATCCCATTGCGGGCCCTGCTCCCTGTGCCTCCTGGGTCACATGACTTGTTCTGGCCAATGGGATGTTAGCAGGAGCAGTGCAAGCAGATGGCTGATACGTGTGTGTGTGTGTGTGTGTGTGTGTGTGTGTGTGTGTACACCCGCGCCCACAGTGGGGCTTACTCCCTCTGGGGGCTACCCCTGCTGTGGGGAAAATGTACCCTCGCGTGCTGGCCTAGGGACAGTGACATTTTAGGGAACCTTAAATATCTCCTTTAATTCTTACCACTCTCCTAGGAGAGGGTCTTGTCATCCCATTTTGCTGATGAGGAAACTGAGGCCCCACCGAGGTCCCAGGGTTTTAGTCCAATCGCACCACTGGTTGGTGGCACCAGGAGACTGCACCCCTCTGGTCTCAGGGCAGAGCTTGGAATGTGAGCATCCCATGTGTAGGAGTTTCTCCAGGATCAGACTCCCCATTGAAGAATCCCATATCCCCAGTGGGCATGAGTGAGCTTCCAGAGCGGCAAGGAGGGTACGCACATTTCCTGCTCGGGCAGACAGGGGCACTGAACAGATTCTCTCAGAAAGAAAACATTTGCCCCAGTAAGTCTAATTAAGTGGTTAGTGTCTGGAGGGAGTGAGTTACTCCTGTCACTGGGAGGTTTAGAAGTTGACAGCTGATGCAAGGTTAATTTCGTGAGAAGAGGCCAACGCCTTTAGATGCTGCCTCCAGGAGCCCTTGGATCTTGAGAGGACAGATCGTGCTTGTCTGCTGGTGGAGATGGAGAGGGGGGTGTGGACAGGAATCCGGGGGCGGAGGAGTCTCCGGTGGTGCTGAGTCAGATTCCTCACCAGCCAGCTCGTCCCTGAGTGTCCCAGAGCCCAATGAAGCCTTTGATGTTGGCGATAAGTGGGAGGGGTCGGACAGGGTAGGGACAGAGGGGACACTGAGCAGGAAGTAGTTGAGAACAGAGATTTCACTGCCACTAACCAGCTGGCCCCATTCCCCTGACATCCAGGAGGGTGGGGAGTTGAAACTGCTTCAAAGGAAAGTTCTCAGGTGAAAGTTGTTTCTTCACAAGACCCTGACATGCCACAGATCTTCCTTTGGGTCCATTCTTGTTATGACTCCCATTCATTCACAGATGGAGAAACCGAGGCTTAGTGAGATTAAATGACTTGACTAAGGTCACCCCACTGATGATCATACCCAGGTGTGTATGACTTCAGTGCCATACTCTTTGGGGAAAGTTTGATTCAATTCTTCTTAGGCATAAAGCATATATATGTCTTCTGTTGGAATGTGTTCATTGAAATTAATAACATGATACCTTATTTTTTGGCATTAGAGAAGGTGGTATTCTTCACGTCTGTTTGCTAGAGCTCACTACTTGAAGCATTTTGATTTCTGTAATTGTCAAGGATTTGAGGTGAAAATCACTCTTAAACACATGCCATCTGTCGTTGCCTTGTTGAGTCTTTTCCAGAGGATTCTGGTAACTTCTGTGAAGGGCACTCAGCCGCAGTGACACAGATGCCCTCTGATTTGCTGACATGAATTGGATTATTTATCCTGCACTGACTGGCTGCATTTTTAGCTTTATGGGATGGTTCTCCAGTCTCAGCCCTCTGTCATACCACCAGCTGTACCTCCAGCGGCTGTCAAAAGCCATCTCCATGCCTTCTAAACTGATGTGGACTGGAGACAACATGGCTAAGCCTTTAGGTGCGTGTAAAATATGCATTAAAAGGTGTGAGGTGATGGCCGACAGACCTTCTACAGGGGCTTTTTGACATTTACAAATTATTGCTTCTTCTCCACGTCTTGTCTGCTTTCTTCCTGACTCTCAGTTGTGATAGTCTGTGTTGTTACATATATTACATCCAGATGAGTGGAGTTTTGTGCATGATGGTGAAGTCATATTAATGAAAATCTGTGGCTTGAGGCAGGCAGAAAAAGTAAAGTCCATGCATCAAAGGACTTTTTTCTTTTTTAACATTTATTCATTTTTGAGAGACAGAGTGCAAGGAGAGGAGGCGTAGAGAGAGACACAGAATCTAAAGCAGGCTCCAGGCTCTGAGCTGTCAGCACAGAGTCCAACATGGGGCTCGAACTTGGGAAGGGAAGATCATGACCTGAGCCAAAGTCAGATGCCCAACCAACTGAGCCACGCAGGGGCCCCATGTCAAAGGCCTTTTAAAAGCCTGTACACCAATGCTGTTAGCAACTTTATCTGTAACAGCCAAAAACTACCAACAGCCCAGATGTCCTTCAGTGGATGAGTGGATGGAGAAACTGGCACATCCACACCATGGAATTTTACATAGCAACAAAGGGAGCGAACTACTAGGTGGAACTCGGATGGATGGCAAGAGCGTTAGGCTGAGTGCAAATGCCAGTCCCGGAGAGGGATCACGTACGGACTATAGAACACTCTCAAATGAGAAAACTATGGCCCTGGGGACAGACCACCAGAGGCTGCAGCCGCAGGGGGGTGTGGGGGAGCTCATTGCGGTGATGGAGTCATTGGGCATCCTGACTGTGGTGGTGGCTGTGCGAGTCTGTATGTGGGGCGACATTTCATAGACACACACACACACACACACACACACACACACACACACACACGAGTGCATGTGAAAAGGGGTGAAGGTGGAGTTAAGATCTGCAGTTTACTTGATAATAATACACCAACATCAATTTCCTGGTCATGAGAACTGTTCTCTGCATAGTAAGGTGTTACCACTGGAGGAAGTTGGGTGAGGGGTACATAGGAACTCTCTGTACACTAGCTGCACAACTTCTATGTGAGCCTAACATTATTTCAAAATAAAAAGGTAAATTTCTTTTTTTTTTTTTTTAAGTCTACGTAAGAAAGCCAGTGGAAACACTGGATTACCTTGTGTTCTCAGTCATCTCTCTCATCTTTCCTTCCGACTGTGAGCTTTCCATTTATGTACAGTGTTGAAATGGAAAATCACTTTCCCCAAGTTCTTCTTCAGGTTTTTTATTAGTATTATTTATTATTTTTTTAATTTTATTTTTTAATATAATTTATTGACAAATTGGTTTCCATACAACACCCAGTGCTCATCCTAATAAGTGCCCTCCTCAGTGCCCATCACCCACTTTCCCCTCTCCCTCACCCCCCATCAACCCTCAGTTTGTTCTCAGTACCCCAAAGTCTCTTATGGTTTGCCTCCCTCCCTCTCTGAAACTTTTCCCCCCTTCCCCTCCCCCATGGTCTTCTGTTAAGTTTCTCAAGATCCACATATGAGTGAAAACATATGGTATCCATCTTTCTCTGACTGACTTATTTCACTTAGCATAATATCCTCCAGTTCCATCCACGTTGTTGCAAATGGCAGGATTTCATTCTTTCTCATTGCCAAGTAGTATTCCATTGTATATATAAACCACAACTTCTTTATCCATTCATCAGTTGATGGACATTTAGGTTCTTTCCATACTTTGGCTATTGTTGAAAGTGCTGCTATAAACATTGGGGTACAAGTGCCCCTATGCATCAGCACTCCTGTATCCCTTGGGTAAATTCCTAGCAGTGTGATTGCTGGGTCATAGGGTAGGTCTATTTTTAATTTTTTGAGGAACCTCCACACTGTTTTCCAGAGCAGCTGCACCAGTTTGCATTCCCACCAGCAGTGCAAGAGGGTTCCCGTTTCTCTACATCCTTGCCAGCATCTATAGTCTCTTGATTTGTTCATTTTAGCCACTCTGACCGGTGTGAGGTGGTATCTCAGTGTGGTTTTGATTTGTATTTCCCTGATGAGGAATGATGTTGAGCATCGTTTCATGTGCCTGTTGGCCATCTGGATGTCTTCTTTGGAAAAGTGTCTATTCATGTCTTCTGCCCATTTCTTCACTGGATTACTTGTTTTTCGGGTGTGGAGTTTGGTGAGCTCTTTATAGGTTTTGGACACTAGCTCTTTATCTGATGTGTCATTTGCAAATATCTTTTCCCATTCCGTTGGTTGCCTTTTAGTTTTGTTGATTGCTTCCTTTGCAGTGCAGAAGCTTTTTATCTTGATGAGGTCCGAATAGTTCATTTTTGCTTTTAATTCCCTTGCCTTTGGAGATGTGTCGAGTTAGAAATTGCTGCAGCTGAGGTCAAAGACGTTTTTCCCTGTTTTCTCCTCTAGGGTTTTGATGGTTTCCTGTCTCGCATACAGGTCCTTTATCTATTTTGAGTTTATTTTTGTGTATGGTGTAAGTAAGTGGTCTAGTTTCATTCTTCTGCATGTTGCTGTCCAGTTCTCCCAGCACCTTTTATTAAAGAGACTGTCTTTTTTCCAATGGATACCACTGGTCTGTCTGTTTTTGTGCCAAAACCATACTGTCTTGATAATTATAGCTTTGTTGTAGAGGCTAAAGTCTGGGATTGTGATGGCTCCTGCTTTGGTCTTCTTTTCAATATTACTCTGGCTATTTGGGGTCTTTTGTGGTTCCATACAAATTTTAGGATTGTTTGTTCTAGCTTTGAGAAGAATGCTCGTGCAATTTTGAATGGGATTGCATTGAATGTGTAGATTGCTTTAGGCAGTATTGACATTTTGACAATATTTATTCTTCCAATCCATGAGCATGGAATGTTTTTCCATTTCTTTCTGTATTCTTCAATTTCCTTCATAAGCTTTCTCTAGTTTTCAGCATACAGATCTTTTACATCTTGGTTAGGTTTATTCCTAGGTATTTTATGGTTCTTGGTGCAATTGTGAATGGGTTAGGTTTCTTTATTTCTCTTTATGTTGCTTCATTATTGGTGTCTAAAAATGCGACCAATTTCTGTACATTGGTTTTGTACCCTGCGACTTTGCTGAACTCATGTATCAGTTCTAGCAGACTTTTGGTGGAGTCTGTTGGGTTTTCCATGTAAAGTATCATGTCGTCTGCGAAAAGTGAAAGTTTGACCTCAACTTTACCAATTTTGATGCCTTTGATTTCATTTTGTTGCCTGCTGATGCTAGGACTCCCAACACTATGTTAAACAACAGCGGTGAGAGTGGACATACCTGTCGTGTTCCTGATCTCGGGGGGGAAAGCTCTCATTTTTTCCCCATTGAGGATATTAGCTATGGGCTTCTCATAAATGGCTTTTATGATGTTTAAGTATGTTCCTTCTATCCTGACTTTCTCAAGGGTTTTCATTAAGAAAGGATACTGTATTTTGTCAAATGCTTTTTCTGCATTGATTGACAGGATCATATGGTTCTTTTCTTTTCTTTAATTAATGTGATGTATCACATTGATTGATTTGCGAATGTTGAACAGCCCTGCAGCCCAGGAATGAATCCCACTTGATCATGGTGAACAATTCTTCCTATATGCTGTTGAATTCGATTTGCTAGTATCTTGTTGAGAATGTTTGCATTCATATTCATCAGGGATATTGGCCTGTAGTTCTCTTTTTTTGCTGGGTCTCTGGTTTGGGAATCAAAGTAATGCTGGCTTCATAGAATGAGCCTGACGTTTCCCCTCTCTTTCTATTTTTTGGAACAGCTTGAGAAGGATAGGTATTACCTCTGCTTTAAATGTCTGGTAGAATTCCTCAGGGAAACCATCTGGTCCAGGACTCTTATTTGTTGGGAGATTTTTGATAACTGATTCAATTTCTCCACTAGTTATGGGACTGTTCAAATTTTCTATTTCTTTGTGTTTGAGTTTTGGTAGTATGTGGGTGTCTAGGAATTTGTCCATTTCTTCCAGGTTGTTCATTTTGTTGGCATATAATTTTTCATAGTATTCCCTGATAATTGCTTGTATTTCTGAGGGATTGGTTGTAATAATTCCATTTTCATTCGTGATTTTATCTATTTGGGTCCTCTCTCTTTTCTTTTTATGAAGCCTGGCTAGAGGATTGCAATTTAGTTTATTTTTTCAAAAAACCAACTCTTGGTTTCATTGGTCTCTACTGTTTTTTTGGATTCTGTATTGTTTATTTCTGCTCTGATCTTTATTATTTCTCTTTTTCTGCTGGGTTTGGGATGTCTTTGCTGTTCTGCTTCTATTTCCTTTAGGTGTGCTGTTAGATTTTGTATTTGGGATTTTTCTTGTTTTTTTTTTTTTTTTTTTTAATGTGAAATTTATTGTCAAATTGGTTTCCATACAACACCCAGTGCTCATCCCAAAAGGTGCCCTCCTTAATACCCATCACCCACCCTCCCCTCCCTCCCACCCCCCCATCAATCCTCAGGTTGTTCTCAGTTTTTTTTTTTATTGATTTTTTTTTTTTTCAACGTTTATTTATTTTTGGGACAGAGAGAGACAGAGCATGAACGGGGGAGGGGCAGAGAGAGAGGGAGACACAGAATCAGAAACAGGCTCCAGGCTCTGAGCCATCAGCCCAGAGCCCGACGCGGGGCTCGAACTCACGGACCACGAGATCGTGACCTGGCTGAAGTCGGACGCTTAACCGACTGTGCCACCCAGGCGCCCCTGTTCTCAGTTTTTAAGAGTCTCTTATGCTTTGGCTCTCTTCCTCTCTAATCTCTCTTTTTTTTTTTTCTTCCCCTCCCCCATGGACTTCTATTAAGTTTCTCAGGATCCACATAAGAGTAAAAACATATGGTATCCATCTTTCTCTGTATGACTTATTTCACTTAGCAGCACACTCTCCAGTTCCATCCACGCTGCTACAAAGGGCCATATTTCATTCTTTCTCATTGCCACGTAGTATTCCATTGTGTATATAAACCACAATTTCTTTATCCATTCATCAGTTGATGGGACATTTAGGCTCTTTCCATAATCTGGCTATTGTTGAAAGTGCTGCTATAAACATTGGGGTACAAGTGCCCCTATGCATCAGCACTCCTGTATCCCTTGGGCAAATTCCTAGCAGTGCTATTGCTAGGTCATAGGGTAGATCTATTTTAATTTTTTGAGGAACCTCCACACTGTTTTCCAGAGTGGCTGCACCAGTTTGCATTCCCACCAGCAGTGCAAGAGGGTTCCCGTTTCTCCACATCCTCGGCAGCATCTATAGTCTCTGATTTGTCATTTTAGCCACTCTGACTGGTGTGAGGTGATATCTGAGTGTGGTTTTGATTTGTATTTCCCTGATGAGGAGCGACGTTGAGCATCTTTTCATGTGCCTGTTGGCCATCTGGATGTCTTCTTTAGAGAAGTGTCCATTCATGTTTTCTGCCCATTTCTTCACTGGATTATTTGTTTTTCGGGTGTGGAGTTTGGTGAGCTCCTTATAGATTTTGGATACAGCCCTTTGTCCGACATGTCATTTACAAATATCTTTTCCCATTCCGTTGGTTGCCTTTTAGTTTTGTTGGTTGTTTCCTTTGCTGTGCAGAAGCTTTTTATCTTGATGAGGTCCCAATAGTTCATTTTTGCTTTTAATTCCCTTGCCTTTGGGGATGTGTCAAGTAAGAAATTGCTATGGCTGAGGTCAGAGAGGTCTTTTCCTGCTTTCTCCTCTAGGGTTTTGATGGTTTCCTGTCTCACATTCAGGTGCTTTATCCATTTTGAGTTTGTTTTTGTGAATGGTGTGAGAAAGTGGTCTAGTTTCATCCTTCTGCATGTTGCTGTCCAGTTCTCCCAACACTATTTGCTAAAGAGACTGTCTTTTTTCCATTGGATGTTCTTTCCTGCTTTGACAAAGATTAGTTGGCCATACGTTTGTGGGTCTAGTTCTGGGGTTTCTATTCTATTCCATTGGTCTATGTGTCTGTTTTTGTGCCAATACCATGCTGTCTTGATGATTATAGCTTTGTAGTAGAGGTTGAAGTCTGGGATTGTGATGCCTCCTGCTTTGGTCTTCTTCTTCAAAATTACTTTGGCTATTTGTCCATGAATTTGTCCATTTCTTCCAGGTTTTCCAGTTTGTTGGCATATAATTTTTCATAGTATTCCCTGATAATTGCTTGTATCTCTGAGGGATTGGTTGTAATAATTCCATTTTCATTCATGATTTTATCTATTTTGGTCATCTCCCTTTTCTTTTTGAGAAGCCTGGCTAGAGGTTTACAATTTTGTTTATTTTTTTCTTTTTTTTAAAAATTTTTTTTTTCAACGTTTATTTATTTTTGGGACAGAGAGAGACAGAGCATGAATGGGCGAGGGGCAGAGAGAGAGGGAGACACAGAATCGGAAACAGGCTCCAGGCTCCGAGCCATCGGCCCAGAGCCTGACGCGGGGCTTGAACTCACGGACCGCGAGATCGTGACCTGGCTGAAGTCGGACGCTTAACTGACTGAGCCACCCAGGTGCCCCTTGTTTATTTTTTTCAAAAAACCAACTCTTGGTTTCATTGATCTGCTCTACAGTTTTTTTTAGATTCTATATTGTTTATTTCTGCTCTGATCTTTATTATTTATCTTCTTCTGCTGGGCTTGGGGTGTCTTTGCTGTTCTGCTTCTATTTCCTTTAGGTGTGCTGTTAGATTTTGTATTTGGGATTTTTCTTGTTTCTTGAGATAGGCCTGGATTGCAATGTGTTTTCCTCTCAGGACTGCCTTCGCTGCATCCCAAAGCGTTTGGATTATTGTATTTTCATTTTCATTTGTTTCCATATATTTCTTAATTTCTTCTCTAATTGCCTGGTTGACCCATTCATTCGTTAGTAGGGTGTTCTTTAACCTCCATGCTTTTGGAGGTTTTCCAGACTTTTTCCTGTGGTTGATTTTAAGTTTCACAGCATTGTGGTCTGAAAGTATGCATGGTATGATCTCAATTATTTTATACTTATGAAGGGTCCTTTTGTGATCCAGTATGTGATCTATCTTGGAGAATGTTCCATGTGCACTCGAGAAGAAAGTATATTCTGTTGCTTTGGGATGCAGAGTTCTAAATATATCTGTCAAGTCCATCTGATCCAATGTATCATTCAGGGCCCTTGTTTCTTTATTGATCTATCCATTGTTGTAAGTGGAGTATTAAACTCCCCTGCAATTACCACATTCTTATCAATAAGGCTGCTTATGTTTGTGAGTAATTGTTTTATATATTTGGGGGCTCCCGTATTCAGCGCATAGACATTTATAATTGTTAGCTCTTCCTGATGGATAGACCCTGTAATTATTATATAATGCCCTTCTTCATCTCTTGTTACAGCCTTTAATTTAAAGTCTAGTTTGTTTGATATAAGTATGACTATTCCAGCTTTCTTTTGACTTCCAGTATCATGATAGATAGTTCTCCATCCCCTCGCTTTCAATCTGAAGGTGTCCTCAGGTCTAAAATGAGTCTCTTGTAGACAGAAAATAGATGGGTCTTGTTTTTTTTTATCCATTCTGATACCCTATGTCTTTTGGTTGGAGCATTTAGTCCATTTACATTCAGTGTTATTATTGAAAGATATGGGTTTAGAGTCATTGTGATGTCTGTAGGTGTCATGCTTGTAGTGATGTCTCTGGTACCTTGTCTCACAGGATCCCCCTTAGGATCTCTTATAGGGCTGGTTTAGTGGTGATGAATTCCTTCAGTTTTTGTTTGTTTGGGAAGACCTTTATCTTTCCTTCTATTCTAAATGACAGACTTTCTGGATAAAGGATTCTCAGCTGCATATTTTTTTCTGTTCATCACATTGAAGATTTCCTGCCATTCCTTTCTGGCCTGCCAAGTTTCCATAAATAGATCCATTACTAGTCTTATTGGTCTCCCTTTATATGTTAGAGCATGTTTATCCCTAGTTGCTTTCAGAATTTTCTCTTTATCCTTGTATTTTGCCAGTTTCACTATGATATGTCGTGCAGAAGATCGATTCAAGTTACGTCTGAAGGGAGTTCTCTGTGCCTCTTGGATTTCTATGCCTTTTTCCTTCCCCAGATCAGGGAAGTTCTCAGCTATAATTTCTTCAAGTACACCTTCAGCACCTTTCCCTCTCTCTTCCTCCTCTGGAATCGCAGTTATGCGTATATTACTGCGTTTAATTGTGTCACTTAGTTCTCGAAGTCTCCCCTCATACTCCTGGATTTTTTTATCTCTCTTTTTCTCGGCTTCTCTTTTTCCATAATTTTATCTTCTAATTCACCTATTCTCTCCTCTGCCTCTTCAATCCGAGCTGTGGTCGCCTCCATTTTATTTTGCAGCTCCTTTATAGCATTTTTTAGCTCCTCCTGACTGTTCCTTAGTCCCTTCATCGCTGTAGCAATAGATTCTCTGCTGTCCTCTATACTTTTTTCAAGCCCAGTGATTAATTTTATGACTATTATTTTAAATTCATTTTCTTTTACATTGCTTAAATCGTTTTTGATCAGTTCGTTAGCTGTTGCTACTTCCTGGAGTTTCTTTTGAGGAGAATTATTCCGTTTCGTCATTTTGGATAGTCCCTGTAGTGGCGTGGAACTGCAGGGCTATTCCTCTGTGCTGTCTGGAGTAACTTGTGTTGGTGGGCGGGGCCGAAGTCAGACCTGATGTGTGCCCCCAGCCCACCACTGGGGCCACAGTCAGACTGGTGTGTACCCTTCTCTTCCCCTCTCCCAGGGGCAGGACTCACTGTGGAGTGGTGTCGCCCCTGTCTGGGCTGTTTGCACACCGCCAGGCTTATGGTGCTGCTTCAATGGGATCTGGCGTATTAGCCGGGGTGGATCAGCAAGATGCACAGGGGCGGGAAGGGCAGACTCAGCTCGTTTTGCCTTCGGTGGTCCGCTTCGGGAGGGGCCCTGTGGCACCAGGAGGGAGGCAGACCCGTCGGAGGGATGGATCCACAGAAGCACAGTGTTGGGTGTTTGCATGGTGCAAGCAAGTTCCGTGATGGGAACTGGTTCCCTTTGGGATTTTGGCTGGGGGATGGGTGAGGGAGATGGCACTTCCCAGCGCCTTTGTTCCCCACCAAGCTGAGCTCTGTCCTCTGGGGCTCAACAACTCTCCCTCCCATTGTCCTCTAGTCCTCCTGCTCTCGGAGCAGAGCTGTTGACTTATAATATTCCAGATGTTAAGTCCTGCTGGCTGTCAGAACACACTCTGTCTGGCCCCTCTGCTTTTGCAAGCCAGACTCGGGCTCTGCCTTGCAGGGCGGGCTGCCCCTCCACCGCCCTGGCTCCCTCCCGCCAGTCCGTGTAGCACGCACTGCCTCTCTGCCCTTCCTACCCTCTTCCGTGGGCCTCTTGTCTATGCTTGGCTCTGGAGAGTCCATTCTGCTAGGCTTCTGGCAGTTTTCTGGGTTATTTAGGCAGATGTGGGCGGAATCTAAGTGGTCAGCAGGACGCCGTGAACCCAGCATCCTCCTACGCCCCCATCTTCCTCCCTTATTTCTTGAGATAGGCCTGCATTGCAATTTATTTTCCTCTTAGGACTGCCTTTGCTGCACCCCAAAGGATTTGGATTGTTGTATTTTCATTTTCATTTGTTTCCATATATTTCTTAATTTCTTCTCTAATTGCCATTCATTCTTTAGTAGGATGTTCTTTAACTTCCATGCTTTTGGAGGTTTTTCAGACTTTTTCCTGTGGTTGATTTTTAAGTTTCATAGCATTTTGATCTGAAAGTGTGCATGGTATGATCTCATTTATTTTATATTTATTGAGGGCTGTTTTGTGACCCAGTATGTGATCTATCTTGGAGAATGTTCCACGTGCACTCAAGAAGAAAGTATGTTCTGTTACTTTGGGATGCAGAGTTCTAAGTATATCTGTCAAGTCCATCTGATCCAATGTATCATTCAAGGCCCTTGTTTCTTTTTTTTTTTTTTTTTTTTTTTTAATTTTTTTTTTCAACGTTTATTTATTTTTGGGACAGAGAGAGACAGAGCATGAACGGGGGAGGGGCAGAGAGAGAGGGAGACACAGAATCGGAAACAGGCTCCAGGCTCTGAGCCATCAGCCCAGAGCTTGACACGGGGCTCGAACTCACGGACCGCGAGATTGTGACCTGGCTGAAGTCGGACGCTTAACCGACTGCGCCACCCAGGCGCCCCTAAGGCCCTTGTTTCTTTATTGATCCTGTGTCTAGATGATCTATCCATTGTTGTAAGTGGAGTATTAAAGTCCCCCGCAATTACCACATTCTTACCAATAAGGCTGCTTATGTTTGTGAGTAATTATTTTATATATTTAGGTCCTTTGAATTCAGGGCATAGACATTTATAATTGTTAGCTCTTCCTGATGGACAGACCCTGTAATTATTATATAAAGCCCTTCTTCATCTCTTGTTACAACCTTTAATTTAAAGTCTAGTTTGTCTGATATAAGTATGGCTATTCCAGATTTCTTTCTTATACTACTTAAATCTGTTTTGATCAATTCTTTAGCTGTCACTTCTTCCTGGAATTTCTTTGGAGGAGAATTCTTCCATTTCATCATTTTGGCTAGTTTTCTGTCCCTTATGAGTTTTAAAAGCTTGTTATGTGCTGCACCTGCGAGTACTCCTATATTAAAGGGGGGTCATACAGTGTCCAGGGCCTGGCCCTTCAGGAAGTGATTTTTGGAGAGTGTTACTTGCTCTCTGTTGTTGTGACTTTGGTTATTTTATTTCCCTACTCGTAGTGATGTTTTGGACCCTCCGTCAGGTGTGCTTTGATTTGTTCCTTGAAGTAGCCCTGTAAAGGAAAACAAACAGGAGACAAAAACACACAAACACACAAGCAAATAAAACAAACAACAGAAAACAAAAGTCTAAAAACAATCCAAAAGCAAAAACCAGAAACACAGTAAAGAACAGGGTGGAGGCAGTGCTGATGGAAGAGCACATACAAAGAGAGAAATGACAGGGGTGGGGGAAAAGAAGAAATAAACATTGACTGGGCAGAGACACTAAAAGGCTTAATCCAGAGAGAGAGAAAGGAAAATAAGAAAGGAGGCAGGGAAAAAGAAATGAACATAAAGTTACCCAGACAGAGAACTATATGGCTTGATTATTCCAGAGAGAGAGAGAAAGGAATGTAAAGAAGGAGGTGTAAAACATGTATGAATAAATATGTCTGTTTAAATATGTCTGTTTAAACAAACCAATAACCAGAGTAACCAGCCTAGAGGAGGGAAGAGATAAGGAGGAGAAATTGGGGGGAGAATTTATCTATATATCCAGAATTGACCTAGAATTAATCCAGGCAATGCAGCAGCGCTGGTCTGGAGAAGGAGGCCGTATAGTTCCACAGCGTCTATCCCGCTCCAGTAGATATGCAGTTACCTGGCATGGAGGGCATGGTCTGGCGTAGGCTGGTCCTGTCTCCACCGTGGGCCCTGCAGACCGATCCCCGAGGCCCCACCTTATTGGTGGTGGGGAGAAAAATGGCGACCCCCCAGTCTCTTCTCCACGACATGGTGTCCCAAATCACTCCTTTGCAGCCCTCCTCGCTGTGCCAGGGCACAGACGAGGCTCTCTGTCTTGCTCCACCGACTCCTTTGCCCCGGAGGCTTGGCTGGGAATTAAACTCCTGCTCGTGCGCCCCAGTACTGGGGAAGCATCTCCCGATATGAGGTCCCAGCTGGTTTTGTCCTGTGCCGAGCCCTTCAGGGGAGGGGACCGGTTTCTCCTGCTGCAGACTGGGCTGCTGATCTACCACGGAACCCAGGAGTGGCTCCCCTCCTCCCCAGGTGTGCAAACAGGGCAGCGGACCCCAGTCCGAAGATGGGATCTGTAGTTAGAGATCCTGTAACCTGCAGTTAGAGATGGGATCCTTCTTCGTCCAGGTCTGATGTTTCTTCTCTTGTCCAGATAGAGTCCTACGCTTCCACAGCCGCTCTTTCTCTTCCCTTTGTCTCTCGGCAGAAGGTGATCCGTCCCCTCCACGCCTACATGGCCCGTTTTGTCTCCCCTAGTTCACACTCACTCACCTATGGTCTCTCAAGTTGTCCCATTTTCTTCCTGGTAGATTCAGTCTCTTTTCCTCCCAGACTCTTGGGGTTCAAAGTCCTTTGGCTTCAGCCCTTCTTTATTTGGGAGACACGGGAAGTACAGATCCCCCTACTTCTCTGCCATGTTGGCCGAGTCCCTATTACTTATTATTATTATAAACATAATTATTCACCATGACTCTGAGCTCTTCATTTACCCAAACCAGTGACCCAGATTTGTAACATCTATGAGACCAGAGGAGGCTGGGGTGGGGGACTGGCAAGAATGGTGACATTAGACTATCACCTCCATAAGGACCTGTTTTTTTTTCACTACTGCTTCCCTGGTGCCTAGAATGGTGTCTGAAATACTTGTTGAATGCATGTGTATGCAGAAATATGTGTCCATAGATCCATAGGAGATGCATATGTTCTGTTGTTGGGTACTCACAATTATATTTGATTATATGCAGACGGAAGACAGTTTCATTGACAGAGAAGAGGGAAAGGGAGTGAGGGAAGGGAGACAGGGAGGGGAGAGGAAGATATTTACTGAACACAATGCAGAACGTTTCTCGGGCCTCTTCCCAGACAACCCCCGCCCCCACTGACCAGCAGCAACCACTCTCTGAGGTCCGTCACTATAGACTCATTTTTGTCTTTTCCTGAACTTTATCTAAATGGAATCCTAGTAGGGACTCCTTCTTGTTTGGTTTTTGTAGCTCACCCTTATGTCCATGAGGTCCATCCATGCTGTGTGTACCCAAGGCTCACTCCTTTGTGCTGCTGAGTGGCTCTCCGTCACCTGGCCGTTCCGCCATTTGCTGTCCGTTGATGGACTTTTGGGTGATTTCCAGTTTGGGGCTATAGTGAACAAAGCTGTTGTGAATGGTAATGTGTAAGTCTTTTTGTGAGGCGTGTATTTCATCTTTCTTCAGTAAATACTTAAGGGTGTGATTGCTGGTTAAGTGTATGTTTAACTTTATTAGAAGCCCCTGAACTATTTTACAAAGTCATTGCACCATAACTCCCACTAGAAATCATGAGTTATAATTCCTCCACATCTTTGCTCTCCCTATCGGCAACAGCCTGTTGTCCCAGGAACAGGTTGTGGGGCCTTCACTGATGCACTGATTCCCTCTCACCCTCCCCTCTTTCATCTGCAGCCATTTGTGCCGTGCCCAGATTCCAGGATCTGGAGGGACGGTGAGCATGCCCACACCCTCAGCTCTGGAAGTTCCCACTCTAGGCCCCTACAGGTGATTTCTGTGCAGTTCCTACCTCTCATTTCATCAATAAGGAGATAAGACTGGGGCCCAGAGAGGGGAGGTGACTTGCCCAAGGCTACCCAGCGAGAAGCAGGGCCAAGGCAGAGACTCAGATCCTTCTTATTTCCAGCTCATGCTCCTCCCTGACACCAGAAATGTCTCTCTAGACTGTCTTTCTTTCCTTCTTTTATCCCAGCCTCTCTGCCTTTGCTCATGCTGTTTCCCTACAGCAGTGCCAATCTCCCCAGGCTCCTGTCTGAGACAGCCTGGCCATTCTTAGGCGATTCCTTAAATTTGAGCTGTGAACTACAGATATTGTAGAAGCCTTCACCTCTAACAAACACAATCCCAGAGTGGGGAGAAGGTCCCAGAGAGGACTTGGAGTCCTCAGACCTTGCTGGGGTCTCTCGCTTAGGGCCCCCACCCCACCAAGAACCTCCCTTGCTCCCTCCCTGCTCGGGGCCTCACCTCTGCACACTCTGTGTATGCCGCTACTCCCAGTATCTAGAACACCTCCCCATAAAACTGCCCAGTCAACTCCAAGGTCCAGCTCAACACTTCGCTTCTTTGGGCAAATCCACCTGCTACCCTTTCTTCCTGGTTTGGCACACATCACATCCCTCCTCTACTCCTGAGTCCGCCTTTCTCAAATTCACAAATTGTCATATTTGGACTTGTCAGGGAATATACACGGTAGCAACAGGTTCCCCAAGGCCAGTCCCTTGGCTGGGCTGGGTGTGTGTGGCCCTCGGAATGCACCTGTCCACCACACATATATTCCTAATAAAGGGCTCGTTTGGCTTGTCACATCCATGCAGAAGGGCAATGAAGTCTACACCTAGAAAGTAAATGTGTTATGTGGCCCTTCCTCTTCCAGAGGTTGAGGGTGGACAGGGCAGTGTCTACGGGGTACTCACCATGAGTATTGCCCTTCACTTACTTTAAACCATCTGCTTCTCACACATGTCCTGGGAGGCAGGTAACGTTTCCCATTCCCAGGTAAGAAAATGGAGGTTGAGAGAAGTTGTGCACGTTGCTCAAGAGCTCACAGCTTATGTGGAGGCAGAGGCCCTTCTTGAACCCAGATCCACTGCCTGAACAATCCCATATTCCTGCCCTCACACACCTTTTCCATGGAGAGGCTCCTTGCTCTTGGTTCATAATAGGACAGTTGCACAAGTTATTGACCAAAATTAGTTGGAAATTTTGAAATTGGATCTAGGTCACTCACTGAAGGCTGATTTGTCTCTTCAAAGAAAGGGGCCAGTGTCTCCAGTGTGACTTTGAGTCATATATGTCATAAGCTGAGTCACAGTTACAGGGCCCTCTCCCAGGTGTTTCTGAGAAAAGAGCTTCCAGAGCAGAAGTTGCTTTGCAGACCCATCAGAGCTCAGGGAGCATCAGCAATGAGATGGAGGCAGACTAGATACTTCCTGGGGGTGGGGGCAAGAGAGAGAAGAGGTGGTCTGGGGGGATACCAGGATATTTCATGGCAGGGGCTAAGATGCCTGCTGCTTCTCCACTGTTCTAGGGCATCATCATTGCCACCTAGCTGGAATTTTGTCCAAAGTCAACTGCATTCTGGGAAAAGAACTTGCAAAATCCCTCTCAGAAGGAGGCTTGGAGCCTCCTCCAATCCGGTCTGTAACTTGCTTTAGAAACCATCCTCCTGGGCCCCCAGGTGTGTCTTCTGCTCCTGGACGTTTGACCAGGCCTCAGTTCTTTGGATAGATTAGTAGTTCATCTGAGCCTATAGTGGGTTAAAAGCCAACTTTTCTGCATTGCATCTTCCCCTGAGCAGCAGCTATGGTGTTAAGGAACCCTCTTCTTGGCTGAATTAAGTCCTTCAAGACATGTGGCCATTCAACTCTATACACTCTACAGAGTAGGATAATATTATGGCTGTTTCTTTGAGTAATCGTCTGAATTTGTAAACTGTAGGCACTGATCCAATAGTGGGGCATGCCCAGCACTAATAAAATAAAATAAGGTAGAAGGTATTAGAATCAGGAAGCATCACATGCAGGATGAGCAAGTTTGTTTCATGAACCTTCTATTTCAGTTGCATGGGTGAGTGTGTGTGTGTGTGTGTGTGTGTGTGTGTGTGTGTGTGTGTGTGTGTATCCAGGGTGTGTCAGAGGTGGCTGACTGGCTGCCAGATCTGTGCTCCCCTCTCGGAGAATACGTGTGTCCCGAGGGAGGGGGTGGGCTCCTGGAGTGACCATCTCCAGACCCTTGCTCTAGGCAGGGCCCCTGGGTGACTTGCCCTCACTAATGGAATGTGATTGAAAGTGACATTTTACTTCTGGGTCAGGGTGGCTGGGTTCCTGAATCACTTTGTGGATTCAGGATTCACCCACAAAGCAGGAAACAGTGCATTGAAATTATGTGAGTGAGAAATGAACTTTTCTCGTGTTAAGCCATTGACATCTTGGGATGTGAGTTACAGCACTTGAGGTTGTCCTATATAGTACGTGTAAAATGTTTGTCTTAACGTGGGTTATGGTCAGAAAAGTTTGAAAAAAGGACCTGATCTAATGTAACCCTTTCATTTTCCGATGGAGAAGCCAAGTGTCAGGAACTGGGAGGGGCTCCCCATGTCTCTGAACGAGCTGGGACCAAACCCTGCCTAAGCAGGAGGATGATTGCTGTGTGGCCTGGGTGGGCTTTGTGTACTGCTGGACAGGGCAGAGCTGACTGCTGGGCTGCTCACTCCTGGGACAGTGCTCCTCCCACACGCTTAGGGGCACGGATCTGACATTTACACTGTGCTTTGGGGCCTCTGCCCACAGCTGGGGACAGGAAGGGTGAACTCTGCCTGGCCTGCTGAACTAACTCTCACCTGGCTTCTGCTCAGGCTCTGTGGTTAACATCTCTGCGGCGTACCAACAGACTTTCTCTGAAAATCTAAGTTTCTCTGAATCTCTGAGGTGGCAGGATTCTGAGAAACCTGGCAGCGGCCTGGTCACCGCCATGAGAGCACTAGCTGAATTATACGCACATACGCCCAGGAACGACACCTCCATTTTTAACACACAGTGAGTTCGGGCCCTGGTGCTGATGCTGACACCGGCAGGTAGGAGCCTTCAGCCATCACGTTCATGCATCCCACAGACTGGCAGAGCCTGGCTTGTGCCTTCCCCATCACCTAGCCCCGTGACGTTATTGTAAGAGTTAATCATGCAAGTGCTCAGTACCTGGGCACAGTACCTGACGCTTCGCTGACCTGATTGTATTTGCAGCACCCCTGTCATGTGGACAAGCTTGGCATTCTCCCCATCATATTACAGATAAGGAAATGGAGGCTCTCAGAGCTCACCTGTCAGACTCAAAGAACCTTCTTCACTGGCTGGACATGGGCTGGAGCCCTGGCATCTTGAAAGTAAGACAGGCAGGGCCCAGGGCATTGGGGTCCAGTGGCACTAAAATCTCCTCTGAATGGGGGTTGGTTGGGAGTGATACTGGCCTCCCTCTCCCCCCAGTCTGTCAGAACTGGCCCCGGCTCTTTCCCCACGGGTAATGTTTGTGGGAATGAGAGCAAAGAGGCTTGGGAAAAATCTAGGACAGGCTGGGTCTTATAATCTGGGGAAAGTAAAGGGTGTCCCGGCCTCCTAACTCCTGCATTCTGGGGCTCCCAGGGTCATCTACTCACCTCCTCTCCTTCCATACACTGCTCCTGCGTCTTCACCCATACCCAGTGGTCCAAGCGCAGTTACGGCAAGGGAAGTGTGGTCCAGCTGTGTCCCTGCCCCGGGGGAAAAGGAACTGGCCATCCTGAAGAGTCTCTGCCACGTCATTCTCATCTGAAATTATCTCCTTCATTTGTTCACAGAAGCAATGCATTGAATAAGAAGGCTTTGCCTGTCTCCCGCGCTGGACCCCGAGCTCCCTGAAGACAGGGGTCTTGTCTGTCTTGTTCACTGTGCGTCTCCAGCTCCTAGAACACAGTAAGTGCTCTACAAATATGGGTGAACGAATTGCTAAAGCTCAGAGCCTCTTTTCAAGGAGGGAAATGCAAGTTCTGGACTTGGAGGGCTGGTCACAAGACGAGGGGGTTTGGAGGAGATGAGTCCTGCTAGGGTGTTAGGGAAAGTCACCCATTGCTGCATCACCACCTACCATGAAACTTAACGGCTTAAATCAACAATCGTTTTGTTTGCTCACGATTGTGTAATTTGGGAGGAGTTCAGCAGGTGTGCCTTGTCTCTGCTCCACAGTGTCAACTGGGACCGAAGGATCCACTTCCAAGACGGCTCACTCTAAGTCGGCCGCTGGCTGTTGGTTTCACACAGGCCTCTCCGCAGGGCTGCTTGGGTTTTCTTGCCGCGTGATGACTGGGTTCTAAGAGTGAGTATACCAAAGACAGGAAGTAGAAGCGGTCTGGCCTCTTAAGGTCTGGGCCCAGAAACTGTCATTGCATCATGTCCTCCATATTTTACTGGTTAAAAAGTCCCAGAGCCAAGAAAGATTCAAGGGGCTCTTGATGGAAAGAGTGTCAAAAAGTTTTGGGGCCCTGCCTAAAACCATCACAGAAGGCTTCCTGGAGGAGAGGTGTGAGTAGCTACAAACATTAGAGGTTTGAACAGCACCTTTAAGCTCTTCGGTATGGCTGGAGCGGGACTACCTTGGACTACCGGAGCATGGCCGAGGCCTCGCTCCGGCTACCCTGAAGAAGCCTCCAAAGGGCGTGGTGGATTGTATTCTCCCAATGTGGCCATAGCACTTCCTGTCTCACACATGCTTCCAGAATGTTGCCTATTTCAACAACTGGAATCTATTTCCCCTCCCCTTGAAACGGGACGGACGTCTGACTACCTCAACGAAAAGACTGGGGCAGAAGCGACGCTGTGTGACTTCTGAGGCTAGGTCATAAAAGGTGACAGGACTTCCCCTTGGTGCTCACTCTCTCTCTCTTCCTCTCTCTCTCTCTCTCTCTCTCTCCAGACACTCGCTCTTGGAACTGAGGCACCATGCTGCAAGGAAGCCCAGGCCACGTCAAGAGGCCACTTTGGGGATCCCAGCAGATAGCCCATGATCCTGGCATCAACTGTCAGGCATCTAAGTGAGCCAATTCAGAGGACCCTGGCCCCCAGCCTTCGAGTCTTCCATCAGAGGCACCAGTGACAAACCATCCTCACCACGTTCTGTCTGCATTCCGGACCCACACGACCCATGGGCATGATAAATGGTTACTTAATGCCAACTTTTGAGTGATTTGTTGGGTAGCCATAGTAACTGGCACAGTGGGCAAAGTGAAATATAACGAGACCTCCAGAAAGCAGTTCCACGGGCAGGAGGAGTCTGGTGGAAACTCACCAGAACGGTCCGGCCATTGAAGCTGGCTTCCACCAGCTATAAACTGGGGAGCAAGGGAAGGGGTTTTGGACAGAGAAAAGGGCATATGTGAGGCCTTGAGCCAGGAAGGGGCCTAGCAGGAAGAAGGTTAGTGGGCTAGCACACAGCCCTGTGGGGACAGGGTAGGTGGTACAAGGGGCCACCCTTCATCCTGGGCACTTGGAGGAGAGCCCTGGGTCAGATCCGCTTCCAGGTAAGGAGGGGGGACGGTAAGTCAGAGGAACAAGGCCCAGCGAGTGAGAACGAGGCCTCGAGGCCTCTGCTGTGCAGGTGTGTGGGTAAGAGGGCCTGCCCAAGCTGTGGGATGGGAGGCTGTGCGGGAACCAGACGCTCCTGACTGGATGGATGCGAGGCTAGGACCAGAAGCTGAGGTGGCAGGAGGTGGGGATCCCCATGCTGAGGGACAAGGGGAAGGGCAGCGTACGATGCTCTTCTTTCGACAGCATGGCCTTTGTTAGCTGTCCTTCCTCTGGGAAGATCCCCTGGGGATGTGACATCTACTGCAGTCCCTTTCCTCCTTCAGTTACACCTTGTGACGAAACTCTTTATCCCTCTGAGACAGACAGACACAGGAGAGTGTGGCTGCTTCCTCAACAACGGCTGCCGTGAGCTCAGGCCTCAGGTGTCTGCTGGGGTCCCCCAGCTGGGTACGCTTTCTGGCCAGAACTGCTGCGAGAGCGTCAAGCCTACATTACAGCACATGCCTGGGGGAAACGCATCCTGCTTGGTGGCTGTCCGTGCACCCTCCTCCCCGGATCCTAGCTCTTGGCGGGGACTTGCAGGGAATAGGGTGTCCCTGCCTCGCCACAGGAGGAGGATGGCAGGCTGGGCCTAGGTCACTGGTCTCACCTCTGAGCCTTCCGGAGCCTCTCCGGCCAGAGGACTTCCCTGGGCTCTCTCGGTACCGAAACCTTTTCTGGCGTTCCTGGCAGCCACGTGTCTCTTCCCCCCTTTCCCGGCAACCCGTGCATCCTGGCATCCAAGCAGCCTGACGCTTTGAGGGTGTTGTGTGGAGCCTGCTGAAGGAACAAGTGGCCGAGGCCGAATGCATGCTCAGGGTCCACGCATCAACCATCTGTGCCCCCCGGGCCCTTCACCTTTCTGTGAGAAGGGTCCTTTCTCGCCACAGATGCGCCTCCCAGAGTGCACAAATTTCTGGTGACACACACACACCCTTAAGAGGTCAAGAATGTGGCCTGACAGAGACAAGTTACAAAATAAAAACAAAGCTGTCGGTGGTCCCCCTAGTGGTGCATTTCGGGGAGGAGCTGGGGACTTGGTGGAGCAGTCCGAGGGTGCCTCGGCCCTGGGTGGGACTGGTGACTCCTCTGCACAGCTGTCTGTGAGGCCAGAGGACCCCCCTTGACCACCTGCAACCCGTTCCCACTTACCCATCGCCCTGGCTACAGGGGAGGCAGGGACAAGGCTTCTGCCTGTAGAAGGGGTCCTGGAAGGAGGATGTGTTGTTAGTGCGATTCCCCGATTCCCCGGGGCTGGCCCTGAGAGAAGATTGAAGAGTGGCTTAAGTGGGAGGAGCAAAATGCCAAGGAGGAGTGGGGAAGGGAGTCAGGAGGGGAAGGCACTCAGCACCTGGACTCAACCCTGCAGGGAAGCCTCCCTCCCCCGCCAGCCTGCACTCACCGCTCCTCAGCCAGAGCAGAGCCCCTCCCAGGAGATGGGGCCCCAAAGCTCTCAGGCACAGATGTAGGTAGTGCAGGAGGATGAGCCAGCTGCCCGGAAGTGGTCTTCCCAGAGGATACGGGTGAAGCCCCCATCATACCTGCCGCACAGGGTCCCTGCTCCCGGCGGCCAGCGAGGGATGCCAGCGTGCGTGGCTGTCACTGGTCACCATCACCAGCACGAGCCACCTGAGAAGTGTGCCGGGCCCTCCAACTTTTTCATGGCAGAACCTGTGGATAATAAAGTTGCTTGGGGGAATGGGTTGTGACCCATGGGAGGGAAAGTCCCTTGCTGGCTGGGCCTGGGACAGAGACCTAGGCCAGGGATGGGCCCACGCACAAATCCTGGCAGTGGCACAAAGGTATCACTGGCCTCATGGCTCTACCTAAGCTAAAAGGATCCCCCTTACCTTTCCTAGTTTGTCAGTTAAGACTTGGGGGAGCCCTCCCCACTGTGGCCCTGCATCAAACCCTGTGTTAGGTGGGCATAAGTGAGGCTACCAGGGCAAACCTGGTGTGGAGGGGAGACGGTGCAGAGGGGAGGGCAAGCCGTTGGGGCCACACCCCTAAATGACTTCTTGGAGCAGCGGGCCTAGCAGGGCCCAAATTGGGGAAGAAGGGACTGGCACAGTTAGGCGTGAGCCCTAGGGAAGTGCCTCATGCAGTGACATGGGTGAGGCTGGGCTGGGGGCCCTGCTGGCCATGTCCTGGACTGGTGTCCTGTGACTCAGGCCTGCTCAGCATCTTGCCCTGGTCCCCCACCCAGAACAAGTCAAGCTACATTCTCAGTTTCACATTAGTCTTTTATTATAACTGTATTTAATGGGATCACTTTGCCAAAAGGAGAAGTCATTTCTTAAATCAGTATGAGTTACAGCGTAAAGATGAATGAGAACAAAGCAATAGGATATAAATGGCACAACAGGATATTCCATAAGTCAAATGAATTGTGCCATCATGAGACAAATTATTATGACAACTTTTACATCAAAGTGGTCTCAAGCCTGTTTACAGGAACTTTAGATTTCTTTTCAACACTATAAAAAGAGAGCTTTTGAAAGTAACATGGGGGGTGGGGTGGGGTGGGGAAGCGGTTTTGGCCCGTGAGAAGGAAGCTCGGCTTGCCAGGTGCTGTCCTTAATTCATCCCGGCCTCCTCTCCCTGTCCCACGGCCCCCCAGAGCCCCTGTTCTGTACACATGGGGGCGGGGACCGGTGTGCACCTGCAGGGGAGGGGGATGGAATGATGGCATGGCCTGGCCTCCACAGGACAGCCACTGGGAGGGCCTGCATCGCCCCTCACCCTGCTCCCCGCAACACTGGTTCTGTAACAGCCCCTGGAGGCAACTTCTTAAGTAAACAATAAAATGAAAACAAAAATAGTAAATTTAAGTCACCTCTGGCAGATTACCTATCTTTAGGAGACAACGTAACTGCCACTGAGTTTTGTATTTGTTCATCGTCTCTGACAAAGTGGAGGAGTCCTTCGTGTTAGCGGTGGGCAATCAGACCCGAAGGACTAATGAACTCTGTCAGATGCAGAGAAGGCAAAGCACAGGGAGGCCTCGGGTGTATTTTTAGTCACACTTATTCCGCAGTGGTATTACTTCTTACCAGATTGCTGTTAGAAGTGAGCATTTGCAGGAGATCACCTTTGGAAGAAGAATCCAGTATAATTAAATGTTTAAAGTGTTATAAGACCCCTTGGCATATACAAAAGGTAAGGCAAAGTCATAATGACTTTCTTTCTCTAATCTGTAGCTCTCATATGTAATGTACAGAGAGAAAATTTAACTCAAATTTCCAAACTGATCAGAGAGGAATGCATGAAACACAGACACACATATTAAAAAAGTGGATGACAGAATTCATCTAAGCTTTACATATATAAAATCTATTTAACTGCTAATAATCAAAACATGAGAGGGTTCCACTGATTATATTTGTTAAAGAAAAATAAAAAGGTTTCATATATTCAGGATTTAAAAAAATGTGCAATGAAACAGAAGTACCTGATAAAATAATAAAAAAGAAGGAACACATTCTTTTAATAGCACTGTAACTAATAAAAATGCAAACAATGCTCGACTATGAAAAATAACAAGTCACTTAAAACGACTGAGAGAGTAATACAATTCTCAAACCCCATGGATCTATGGAAAGTGGAGGGTGGCACTGCCCACGTCCCACTCCCCCTCGTGCCTCCTTCCTCTGAGGGGGAGCAGCGCACTGGGGACCGCAGAAGCAACAGCTCTGAGGGACCCCATCGCTTCCCGTGTAGCACAGACACGGAAGCACAGAACGGAGGACCTGCCCCTGGTGTGCTGGCGGGCCGGGGGTGTTCAGTGACTCGTAGACACCCAGCCGACTGCGACTGCAGGGAGGTAGCCTAGAGCCTTGTCAGGGTGCTGGCTGTCTGGCAGCTCCCGTGTGCCCACTGACACTGGACTATCACGACTCTAGCTCTCAGGGCCAAGGAAATGCTCGAAGCGAGCAGACGGCTGTCCGCCACTGCGAGGGGACAGCCAGCTCTGTGGCCCTTTCTAGCCACTGTCCTGGAGCCCTGGCGAGGATGGCTCCAGGCTTCTTACCTTAGAACCGAAAACACCAACAGCTCCCCAAACCAGGTCCTCGGAGAGAAAATAATGGCAACCCGGTGCAGCTGCAAGGCCACTCACTGCATGGGGACCTTGGGAGCATACAAAGTGTCTTCAAGGTGACACACAGTAACTTACTCAGTCACTCCCACAGGGGGCTGGGCAGACACTCAGGACGCTCATCAGCGTATCTTTGAGTGACCATGGAAGGCCCAACAACCCTGTTATCTGAGCGAAACCGGGGTTGTCATTCCTCTTCCAGCTCACGCGTTCAGAGATTTTCCTGCTAGAGGTTAAGAGCAAATCTGAGCTACTTAGAACCCTCTCTGTAGTAGCTGACTCTCGAGTCGTCACTAGTTTTTGGAGAGCGAGAGCACGTGGGAAATGAGGTCATTATCACGTTTGTCTGTAGAGAGATACATGGTTAGCAGTGGGAAGGATGTACACGGTGTGTATTCTTTCAAACTTAGCTTTTCGCTCGCGGGCATGACAGGTTCCGCTGCCCAGAGGCCTCACCATCCTCAGAGGAGAGGCCCTAAGAGCCAGTCACCTCAGGGCAGGGGCACTGTGGCTCTCCTGTCAGAACTCCTGCTTGGGCACAGGAGAGGGGAAGTGTCCTCTATAGGGACTTCTCCTTAAGGAGACAAACAGCTCCTGTGATGCTTTCTGCCCATCGCGATTCCATAAGCTGCCTACGGAAAAGCACAAATCCCCACCCTGTGCTGAAGCCCGGGGAGGCGCAGCCACGCCAGACCTGGTCCTGCCCCGGCGGTGGTGCCTGGGACGCAGTGCACAACCGAACCCAGGCCCTGCAGCTCCTACACTTGGCTCCCAGCAAGGAAGGGCTGTGCAGAAATCCCACACCTTCCTGACATCTGGAATGTTCTGCGGGAAGCCGTGCTCCCCCAGAAGGGACTCCAGGTCTAGTTCCCTGTTACTGCTACTTTAAGGCCAATGGGAGATCCTGACTCTGGATGGGAATGAGTTTGGGTTTTTCCCTTTACTTCTCAATTGACAGGTGACAAATGTATTCTAGCGTCAAAGCTACAGAGGCTTTACCAGAAAACTGAGAGATGTTTATCCCACAAGTCAGGGTCACATTTACCAATTCAAGGAAGTAATATTGTTACAACTTTTGAAATCAGTGCAGCAAAGATTGGCTCAACGTGACCTTGCTTTCTGGTTGTGAAAGATCCTAAGAGGAGAAATACAGTTGTCTGAGGAGGGTCAGTGATGGCCAGAGTCGATCTGGCCTGAGGTCTGGAAATGTACTCTTTAAGAAATGAAAAAAATCTAACTCCCATCACACTGAAATAGGATTCCTAAGTTTAGACCCTGTTTCTAAAGATCGCTGTAACTTTCTGAAAGGTCAGTGATGGGTTTTTTCCAGGCCTGGAATCTACCAGTTCTAGTCCATTCTGTTGTATTTGGCTCTGCTGTATGGCTTCCCAAAGGAGGAATGAAAGACGCTGAGATACAGATTTCCAGAGAGAAAGCCTTCTTGATATCAATCGATTTTCCTACGCCTGATGCTCTGAGGGAGGGAAGATTTGAAACCAACTCTTCTTCCTTCTCTAGTTATAATTAAAGGAGTTGCCACACCTAATTCTTAGTTGGGGAGAAGAGGACAGAGGAAAAGTGATTCTAATTGTGGTTTGGTCTTTTTTTTGACAGTGAGCATGGTCCTGGATACTTAACCCAGGTCCACCTCAGAGGAAGGGTGGGGTGGGACGAGGTAAGGGCCACGAAAGCCCTGTCTACGTTCTGGTGAACATCAGTCCGTGTGCTCTGTGGCCCCGTCTGCCTCTCTCTGGAGGGTTCCGATGGGCTGCGCTAGGGCCACAGGCCTGCTGGGAAGGAAGTGTTGGTTTCAGAGGGGTCTCCGCTGGGGGAGCCTCAGGCAGACCCTGGGGCCGCTGAGGGGGGTGGCCAGTCCCTACAAGGAAAGCCAAGGGCACTGTGGTCAGATGTCCAGGGGGCTCACAATGGTGAAGCCAGAGTCCTTGCTGTTGCTGCTGCTGTCCTCATCGGGGCTGGAGCTGGGGTTGCTGGAGGAAGCTGAGGCTGGGCCCATCAGTGGGTCAGAGAACACCAGAGGGGAGCGGGCCAGGGGCTCGCTTTTCCCAGAGGTGCTTCGGAGGGTGCGAAGAGGCTGAGCCTGGCCTGAGAAGGACCCCTTGGTGCTGCCCGTGTCGTCTTCTTTGGAGACCAGGATGAAGTCGTCTGCGCTCCCTCTGTCCGTGCGCCCTGGCGTTTCTGAAGAGGACTGTGAAGCAGAGTCAGAAGTAGAGGTGGATGAGAGAAGAATCCAGTGAAATGAGAGGACTAAGTAGTAGCCCTGGGAGCACTTCATGGAAGTTCAGGCCCCTGGCCCGACGCTCTTCCTTGGAAAGATGCGATGTTTGGCCAGGTACTTCCCAGTGGCGGGGGGCCAGCTCCCCTGAAGCTGGATGCTGGGTTCCCAGGGCAATAGAGTAAATCTCCTGCCTGATAAGTTGAGAGAAGCCGGCTCAAGAGACAGCCAGCAGGCTGCAGACAGACTCCCTGCCAGCTGCACGTGGCACCCTGCCGTGCACATCACTCGTCTTCCTCGGGCTTTAATGTTCTCATCTGCGAAATGGGGATAAGGACAGCATCTGTGACCTAGTGTGTGGTCACCGTGCAGTGAGGTCATGTGCATGGATATGAATCACACAGAATTGGCTCCCTAATGTAAGCCCAGATCCGGAGTGGTTTTACTACCGGCTTAAAGAATAGCTTCAGGAGGGCCTAATGTATGTATCTCATAACCAGCTCATCCCGGGTATGCGCTTAGGGGCCCCCTGGGACAATGGTGGCAAACACAAAAACCAGGAATGGTTAAGTGCCAAGTATATGGCAAAAGGTAGAAAGGCAGAAGTGCTTTACTGACCATGATTTTCCTTTCTTCTTAAGCAATTATGAGTAGCGTTTGTTTTTAACTAAAAATGCAGACATCTATGAACATGAGTAAGGGGTTTTGGGTTAAGCCCGGAGAAGCCCCTGCCCGCCCTGACGTGAGGAAAGCTACAGCCTGACCAAGGATGTTCCAGAGCTGGCCAGGCGGAAGAAGTGCTGACATAAGCTGGTGTGGTACCCACACCTGCTCGACCACGCACCTCGCCTACTCTCCCATAGCGTGGGTGGGGGCTGGGGCGGGAGTCTGAGGTCTGACGACATGCGCACAGCACCGTGGCTGGAAGTGCCACCCGATCCTCTGGCCTCCAGACCAGTATGGCCTGGGCCACCGGTGGGCTGTGGGCAGAGCCTGGACAGGTAGCTGGCAACACTTCCAAGGGAAACCTGGGCTTGACTGACAGTGCTTTCTCTGAACTACATGTTCTTGGTGACACGCGGGTGGTGAGTAGCTAAATAATGGCTCAGGTGCCTCTACCTTCTGACCCTTTGTCCACCTTTAAGATATTTAATTGGGAGAACAGAAACAGAATTAGCCTTGAGATCACAGGGCTTGAGACAACAGGTCTTGAAGTTCCTCATCTCAAGGTTTAAAGCTGTTTCCATTCCATCAACACATTAACTCTTACAAAACTGAGGAGACACACAGATCCTGGCACTCTGGTAGAAGGGGAGGTGATCATAGCTGGTACTAGGGCAGTTTGGGAGAGAAAGACCGTCCATTGTGAGGTGTACCCAGTCGGACGGTGCCACCCTTGGAGAGGCTGGAAGGGACACGTGAGTGGGGCTTGTGCTCCCACGCATATATATGCACACGGGGTGCAGGGCAGGCTGGGCTGTGGGACCTCAGCTTCAACCTTCTACCTCCAAAGTGTGGACACTGTTCATGTGACCATTGTCCTGCACGGTAAACTGTGAAAACCTTGACCTCTCACCCCACGTAGGGTCTGTGGCTGGAACGCTGCCGGGCAGAGCTCATCTTAGTTTGAAAATAAAAAGAGCATGTACAGCAGGCCCTATTTTCAGAGTGACTACAGAAATACCACGACAACCCACTCTCCTTTGGCTTACAGTGAATACATTACAAGACTTTGAAGAGGAGAAATACGTTATAAAGCCTGTGACTGGAAGTA
Organism: Puma concolor; assembly: GCF_028749965.1. Lineage (NCBI taxonomy): Eukaryota > Metazoa > Chordata > Mammalia > Carnivora > Felidae > Puma > Puma concolor. Next base: position 24,688,204 of record NC_141675.1, on the reverse strand, counting down.
AAGATGAGGTTCCTGCCATCACTCTAATTATCTGGCACATTTCTGGGAAAGTAGTGAAGTCAAGGTACTCATCTTGGGTTACCCCCCTGCCTCCCATTCCCAGAAAAAATTATGGACTGACTCAGACAAAGCACGGCAGAGCTGGCAGGGCCTGACCTTCTTTTATTACCCCTCCTCACCTTTATATTACAGATCACAAAAGGAAGCCCATTTCAGAGGCCTGGTGGCCTGGCCATTGTCACAAAGCGAATTAAAAGATCTGGACTCTTCTGGACTCCTACCTAGAACTTTTTTCTAAACACAAAGATGCCTTCTTTCTGGATTTCCATAGCAGCCTTTGCTACTACCTGGTTCTGTTTATATCATTTACACAATCCTCTTTTTTTTGCTAAACACAAGCATATACTATACAACGGGAGGTTTCAATCCATCAGTCCTGCCTAAAACTGGCCAGGACCAGCACAATATACAGCCCCCGGACCCCGACCTGCTGTCCTCGCCCTGCCTCATTTCTTACCTTGAGTTTAGGAACATGGTGGATGCAGGTGCGCCCAACTGTGGACTAGCTGTTCAAGAGAAGTGTGCTCTTTCTATGCTGATATAGAAGCACCCAGCCACAGGTGGATATTGAGTACTTAAAAGGTGGCTAGTGTGATGGAGGAACTGTATTTTTAACTTAAAGCCATTTAATCTTAATGAGTTTAAATTTAATTTTAGATAGACATCTGGCTAGTAGCTACTGTATTTAGACAATGCAGATATAGACCATACAAATAAAAATAGGGGCCCCAAGTACCAGTGAGGCACATGATGTGGGCTGGTTGACGAAAAGAATCTAGAGTCCTACAAGGTCCTGCCGTCTACTGCCATGGAGTTGAGTCAAGTTTACCAAAAAACTTCCAAACGAGTGTGTGAAGGACAGACTGGGAGGAAGGGGAAGAATGTGGCTCTTCCCATTCTACAGAATACAATTTTGCATCTGCCCTTTTCAGAGCTGGGGATAAGATTTGTGAATCGAATGGAAAGAACAGTACTAACCAACATACTGGCAGGGAGTGAGGCACGTGCATTTCCAAAAAGGGAAAAGCCCTACTGAAGCTCCTGATGGGGAAGGGCACTGAGCCACCTGCCCCAAGGCGGTGAGCCTGACCCTCGGCATTGTCCTCTGCACGTACTTTCGTGCTAAACCAAGAAGCAAAGCTCATTCCCAACTTAGGAATGAGCTGTGGCACAACCCACCACACACCAAGACGTGGTGATTACATCTCCAGAAAATGTCTCCAAAGTCCGCCTCGCACTGTTGCCCCGGCCTCTGGCCCTCTAACTGGAAGCTCATCAGCGGGGACTACATCCCATACCCTGAGGACCCTGAACACTTGGCAGAGCAGGCCCTCAGCTCACCTTTGGGAGGCAGGAGGGAAAACGCCTTCAGAACACCCACCTGGCCCACACGTTCCCGTCCAGAGCCAGCCCCCCTCTGCCACCCTGGCCCCACAGGGTAAGAAAGTAAGTCCGCCAGTTCCAAGCCCTGACAGTCATCCCAAGGCTTGAGACACAGGTTCCTAAGGAAAGATGCTGGGCCAGGACTTCCAGCCTGGTGGTTCCTGTATGAATCTAGACCAGATCCCTGGGCACTGGGGCACAAGGCTCCAGACATCTGGCTCTCTATGCGACCTGTTGCTTCATCTGGGATTTCTCTTGCCTTTCCTCCCGTGAAGGCAAGAGGACAGCACTGCTTCCCTAATTCTTCCTTCCTCAGATAAAACCTCTTTCAGGAGTACAGGGGTTTTTTTTGTTTTTATAAACTGCTAACATCCTTGGGGAAGAAGCCACGGCAGGAATGAGCAAAGAAGAAAAGCCCTGCTATTTTCCCTTTTCCCACTTTTCTTCTATTCCACTTAACCCTACAGAGGAACAGAGATGCAGAGAAGGCAGCTGTGGGGTCTCTGGGCACAGGATGGGTTGACTGTGTTTTAGAAGCGCACACAGAGGCAGGTCTCTTGGATGCTGCACAGGAGTGTGGCCCTGCCAGAGCAAGGGCATATCCTATTTCGGGCCATCTACACCTCACGCTGGCTCACCTTGAGTGTGCACATGGGTTCTGCTGGGGCAATGGCGGTAACAGGTAGGTTCTTACAAAATGAAAACTGGGAGTAACAATGGCAAAGTATAATCAAGAAGCTTTCAATTTAGCAAATTCATTAGTGCTTTTGAAAGGTCTTTTTCTGTAATATTTTTACACATTCAAATAAAAAAATCATGTTAAATTTTAAAACAACATTGTCAATTAAAAATAGTTGGGGGGTGAGCCTAAACTCAACAAAATTTGAATGAAGAAATGATTATTGAAAAACATCTGCTGGGGCGCCTGGGTGGTGCAGTCGGTTAAGCGTCCGACTTCAGCCAGGTCACGATCTCGCGGTCCGTGAGTTCGAGCCCCGCGTCAGGCTCTGGGCTGATGGCTCAGAGCCTGGAGCCTGTTTCCGATTCTGTGTCTCCCTCTCTCTCTGCCCCTCCCCCGTTCATGCTCTGTCTCTCTCTGTCCCAAAAATAAATAAACGTTGAAAAAAAAAATTAAAAAAAAAAAAAAAAAAAAAGAAAAACATCTGCTTAGGGAAGGAGAATTTGGAGGAACTAATCAAATTAAACTTGCAATGTTAATGCTCTATTCATGTGGCTAAAAATGCAGACTAAATGCTCTATGAAACCTTTTTTTTTTTTTTTTAACGTTTATTCATTTTTTGAGACAGAGAGAGACAGAGCATGAATGGGGGAAGGTCAGAGAGAGAGGGAGACACAGAATCTGAAACAGGCTCCAGGCTCTGAGCCGTCAGCACAGAGCCCGACGCGGGGCTCGAACTCACGGACCGCGAGATCATGACCTGCGCCGAAGTCGGATGCCCAACCGACTGAGCCACCCAGGCGCCCCGAAAACTTCTTTTTAAAGCTGAATGAAATGAACCACACAAGCCTCTCTCTCCTTGAAAAGTACTCTTCAAACGAAAAAAATTCCCATTCTAACATATCATTTTGGTTTTTTCATCACAAAAACAATTTCTAACTATCTGGATGTTCGGTTTTGAGAGAGCCTTAGATGAGATTTTGCTAATGTTCATTTTTCAAGATGAAACTTTGTAAGTCATGAAAAAGTGTATTATTAGGGATTTTTAGTCCTGTCAGAGAAAGTATAGTGAGGAAGCATGGTGGAGCTAGAAGCCTACTGGATTGGAACAGAAGTTCTGGAAACGTGATGCCTGTTGAGCCTATGCGCCTCTGAGGCCTTCATTTTCTCACTGGTAAAATAAGCAGACAGGACTAAGCACAAGAGGAATTTCTTGGATTCTTTCTCACTGGAAAATTCTATGTTCCTATGTTAGAATAAATTATATACTATGTCGACACCTTGAGAGCAGGGGTCAGCAAACTATGGCCCATAAGCCAAATTTGGTCCATGGCCTGTTTTTGTATGGCTCTCAAGCTGAGAATAGCTTATACATTTTTAAAGGTTGTAAAAACAAAGAAACAAACACACCAAATACAAAAACAAATACGTGACATAGACCACATGTCACCTACAACTCCTAAAATATTAATTAGCTGATCCTTTACAGGAAGACTTCGCTGACCTCTCTCCCTTAGAGGATGGACATTAATGAGAAGCCCTCCTCCACGAAGGCAAAAAAAAGGTCTAGCCAACTGAAGTACACTCAGGAGAGCACTGGGAAAGAATGAACTGCACTTCCTGTGCTAACGGGGAATTGGGGCGTCAGCTAGAGGTAACCAATAGCTGAGGCAGAGATCTGGCTTTCTAATGTCACACAATAGGACTGGTAGGAGGTTCAGGCCAAAGCTGCTGCATACAGGCATGTAGGTTGTATACTGAACAACTGTGGGAGATAACAGCCTAATTGTTATCATTGTGAACGGTACCCCGTAGGGCACTAGGGTATGTAACTCGCACAGCTGTATACAGCACTTCTGGCTCAGGCCACCCGTGGTATTTCACAGCTGAACTTCACACACGGTAATTTGAAATGACTTTGGCAAAGTTTTCATTATTCCTTGCTTTGAAGAACTCTCATGAATGTGCCCCCATCAAGTTCATGTGACACAGTTCATCAGAGCTCTTATACCTGCTTGGTGGCCCCAGGTGTTTGGTCGCTCTGGCCTTGGCCTTGGCCCTGGCCACTGGAGCAGTAGTGATCATCTGAGATGGTGATCTGCTCATTCTCCTCAGCTTCCAGCTGACTCTGGTTGAAACGCAGGGAACCTTTTAGAATGTCTTTGATCTATTTTTCAAAAAAGAAGAAAATAAATGAAAAAGGTGAATGGGTTTGTTTTGAAATGCTAGCTAAACCTCTAATACCTTTAAACTAGACTTATCATGGGCCATTTTTTAATAGGATGATGAATATATTACCACAAGAAAGGAATAACAGGAAAAAATCCAACTCTATCAAAGCCATGGACTTATTAATGACCAAGGAAAATTTCAGAGTCTTAATGGCCAGGCTCTCATGGGGTCAGACATGGGTGTCACATCCTGGGCAGTTATCTTAGAGCAGGAAGTGCCATTTGCCTACACACTCAGCCCCACTGAACGGCCCTTAGCTACTCAAGTGGCTGCACCCCAGCTGAACTGTTAATAACACAGGCAGACGGCTCTGAGAGCAGCACGCTCTTTTCATTAACGCGTATGTTCCACTCAGCCCTCCAAGGGTTGGGTGAGTGTGGTCCTTGTGGGTCTGAGGCCTGCCGTGGGTGGCTTGCGCTCCGAGGACAGCATGTGTTTACGGGTAAACAACTGAACATGCTGCCGGACCAGGCAACACCAGCTCTGGGTGAGGAACCAACTGAATGGCTTTGGTATGAGGAAGAAGCAAGGGTGAGAATGGAAAAGTAGCTTGGGCTACAAGCCAGTCAGACATAATCACTCGTAGGAGCACGAGGTGTAAAAAGGTGGCGGTTCAGGATGGGCTCTGTCTGGGAGGAAATGAGGGGCTGGGGGGATGTTGGCTTTAATATGTGCATGGTCCACCCTCCACAGGATGCCCTCCCCAACAAGCACTGAAAGATGGTCAGCGGGACACAAAGTCAGATCAATGGACATACCTGTTTTAATCCTGCCAGAGAAACCAGAATTTGATCTTCTTTTTCCAAATTTTCTTGTAATATCACATCTTGAATATTTACTGAAAATAGAAGAATGCCATTTTATAACTAATGCCCTGAGTATAACTTATCTGCTGCCACATCATTACTTGCTTGGAAATGTTTCTGTCCAATCTCGTAGTAAGTATTTCCACCAAGGACACTCTGCCAAAGTGCAGATGAGGCAGGTGTGGGGGAGAGCAGAGGGGAGCACCGAGCCCGGTGAGCACAGCCTTCCCACCGACGAGACACAAATGTGTTCTTATGATGACAAATGTGTCTTCACTTCTGCAGAGAGACCAGGGCACCTCCTGCTAACCTACAATGTGAACAGTCTATAGAGCATTCATCCAGCCTCTGGGAGGAAGCGTTTCATTCTGAGCTTCCTACACTGACTCATGGTTCCATCGGGTTAACTCACCTCTGTCTCTGAAGACCAGGTCCTCCCAGGTGACTGAAGTCAGTAAAGACACCGTCTTTAAAGATTTAAACAGTAAAGCATGTTGTAAACTCAACAAAATGGTGAGAATAAAAGAACAAACTCACGGCACCACAGGTTGCCATCGGACATCACTGCCTATGGAGTTTGCCTGACTTCACCCGGGGTCTTCACAGGAGCTACTTCTCTATGTCCTCTAGGAGGCTCACCCTCCATGTGAGAAGTCCTTCACCCAGGCCCGATCGGGGGGGATCCAGCAAGTCAGCCGTGACCGCCAGGCTCAGCATCACACTGAGCTGCACGGTCAACATGCAGCGGGCCTCGGCGCTCCCCCACGACACGCCTAAGGGACGCACACGGCCCTGTTGCTGGTGGGCCTGAGCCGGGGTTCTCAGGAGAGAACAGGGGAGGAGGAAGGGCCCTCCCACACTTTCCCCCCCACCGGGGCTAGGCAGGAGAATGTGTGGGGTGAAGGGCAACTAAAACACACTTTAAAGAGGATACCAACATGCACACCAGTCGGAGAATCATGACAATAAGTAGGCTTACCCTCCACTAACATCTACTTGCTTATTTTGTGGCCTTAAATCACACCTACTTATACGCACGGGCCTTATAAGGCCCATGCTTAGTCACTCACTCAGTAGAGCGGTCTCAGTCTCGACTCGAGACTCCTCAGTTGTATGCCTGGCCCCCTACGGCCACCAGAGCTGTGTATCACTCCCTGCTGGCCCGCCCCTGCCCCACTGCTAGCGGAGGCAGGGCTGGCACACTGCTCTCTTGGCCCTGGGGGGCTGGGCCCACATCCGTGCAGACCAGCTCTTCCTCACTGTTCAACTCGGGTCCCATGATGCCTCTTCAGAGCAGCCTTCCTGCCCATCCAAACTAAGGGAGCCCGGGTCACAGAGCCTCTGGCCGCTGCCACATCATCTCTTTTCCTGTACTTTCACGAAGCACCTGTCACCATCTGGCATTCTCACATGCATTTGCTGGCGTGTCTATTGTCCACCTCCCCCAACGGAATACAAGCCCCAAGACTGTCTTGTTCAGGGCTATCCTCTCGGCCCTTGGCATGAGACCTACCTTTCAGGTACAGTGTAAGTCCTGACTGACTGACTGAACAAACGTGGGAAAACACTCTTGGAACTTGCATTTCAAAACACTGCTATGCTAAATATTTCCAAAAATATTTGCAGTTAAGGGAAAAGGCAATGACTGATACCGTCAACATGGGCCCAGCCTGACAGTTTGTTAGAATCTTCAATAGGAATAACTCTCTAACCCATGCTGACAAGTCCTCTCACACACCGCAGCAAAAAAACAGCAGCTTTTATTTATGCAGAAAACGTGACTGTAGTTTCTGGCTCATATAAAGGCCTGCTTCAAAACAAGAAAGCAAGATGAATGGGAATGGAATAATAGATATAATTAGAGAGTGAATGTTTCTGGTTTCCTTAAAAGCCTGTAACAATTTGTTCTCTCTCAACAGAAAAACAACGCAGAATCCACTCAACAAGACATCAACGACAACCAACGGCAGGAAGCTGACAAGAAGCAGTTACGTAGGTCTGTCAGGGGGTTGAATATGGTCACTTCTGTTCTTACGAATGCCATGGTTTTCAGGCAGAGGTCTGAGGGTCTGCGGGTTGCACGTAGCACCTGGGTAGTTTGGTGGGGCGGTAAGCTCTGCACACTGAGCCACAGTGTGGGGCAGATGTCCCAGCTCCTGCTGTGTAAGCAGGGGCAGCAGGGGAGTAACTCCGGGGCCCTGGGAGGAAGCTCAGCCAATGGATGCAGGGACATCTGGACATCTGGAAGAAGCACGGGAGGCTTCTTGGAGAGGAGGCCACTGGAGGCCGGATCAGGGGACCATGAAAAGAGGAAACGTGCAGAAAGCAAATGTGATGTATCCTGCTGCCCCAGCTCGATCTTCAGCTCCTGCCTGCCCCTTTGACGGTCTTCTGTGGAACATATCCTGAATCAAAAGGTTTGGCCAAGGTGCCCGGCTCCTGCCTCCAGTGTAATGTGGGGCCCATGGTCAGCGGCAACACAGCCGAAGGCCTTTAGGGTCACAGGCTACAGGCTAGCAGGGCAATCGGTCAATGGCTTCAGTGGGGACAGAGGCCGGTAGCTATGCAGGAACCGATATCTCCTTAGAGGCGAGCAAAGACGCAGAGGGCACCCAGAGATCCTTCCTCAAAGACCAAAGAGACACGTGAGCCATCCTAGAGCCCTGACATCATCCTGGCAGGGAGAAGAGACAAAGCGGAGACACTCTAACTGGGGGCATCTGTTCAGCTGAGATGGCTAACTTGTAAGAGACAAAGTTGCCTTTAAGTGGCAGACTTAAGCCTTGGACTCTGCCACTGGTGGGAATGGACCTCCAGAGTGAGGTTTCTGTACCGAGTTTAAATATATGATCTATCACCCCAGTACAGAAGTAGCGGTATCTACCTGACATCTTACAAAACCATACTGGCCATATTGCCTGAAAATCTCAGGAAGCAAGTGCTCCCAATGTGCCCTCCTGGACGCCACAAACCCATACATCTGAGTGGTGGTGGTGTTCGCAGTGGGCAGGCTGAAGAGGGGAGTGGCGGTGAAGGTGGAAGAGGAGAGGCCCCTTGTTTTTCATTGCAGGTCTAAGTGACAATGATGCCCCATGATCTAAAGGCCACTTTATCCCATGTGCTCTTGCTTGCTTAAAAGCATGAACAGCCAACAAGCCTAGGTGCCCCCTACGGTACCATCTCCTGGGTCTAGAGGTGGCAGAGCTGTGTGTGGGCCACCCCCCAGCCCCACCCTCTACTCCTTCCTCACCAAGATCCTCACCAGATCACACTCAGGGCAGCACCCTGTGCCCCTTCCCTCACAGCCGAGGTGGGTCATGTGACACAGCTTTGGCCAATGAGGTGTAAGTCCCCAGATGGAGCTTCTGGGAATCTCCTCATTGGGTCTGACTCAGTCTGTGGCTTTTGGGCCTCTACTCTTCCCACTTTCCCTGCTGAAATGCTGGCAGGAGCTCCACAAGTCAGCTTGCAAGGAGTGTGGGTGATGAACCAGAGGAAGTCTGGGGCCCTGGGCACATCACGGAGTTGCTACACCTGCTTGGACTGCCCACCTCTGGGCTTCTTTTAGTTATGAAAAAAATAGTAATAACCTCCTGATGTGTTTATTCTACTGCTTTTGGGATTATGTTATTAGCAGCTCTATTAGTCTCAAGGTACTACAAACTGGGTGGTTTAAAACAACAGAGATTTGGGGCGCCTGGGTGGCTTAGTCGGTTGAGCATCCGACTTCGGCTCAGGTCATGATCTCACGGTCTGTGGGTTCGAACCCCGCTTCAGGCTCTCTGCTGAAACTCAGAGCCTGGAGCCTGCTTCGGATTCTGTGTCTCCCTCTCTCTCTGCCCCTCCCCCACTCTCTGTCTCTCAAAAATAAATAAATGTAAAAAAAATTTTTTTAAACAACAGAAATTTATTCTCAGTTCTGAAAGCTGTATAGTCTGGGGTCAAGGTGTCGGCAGGGCCGTGTCCCCTGGAAGTTCTAGGGAAGCACTCTTCTTTGCCTCTGGAGGTTGTTGACAATCCTTGGCATCCCTTGGCTTTGTCTCCATCATTACATGGCATTCTCTCTCTATGTTTGTGTTCAAAATCCCCTCTTTTAATAAGGACACCAGTCACTGGATTAATCAAGTCTTACCTCATGTCAATGTAATTATATCTTGTAAAGACCCTATTTACCAAAAGGTCACATTCACAAGTTCCAGATGGACATGGAATGGGGAGGAAACACTATTCGACCTGGTATGGCAGCTAAACTCTTCCCTCTTACACAGAATATAAGCCGTCCAGTTCCTTTACTGAAAGGGGGCTGAGACAGCCCCACCAATCCTCTCCTGCACGCAGAGTACAACTTCAAGTTCCAGGCTGGCTCTGGCCTGCTGTGCAGTGAGGCGAGCCAAGGGCACTCCCAGGGTGGGAGAAGAGCCCAGAGCCTTACTATCTTCAGCAGCATACCCTTTCCCAGAAACTTTTCAGCCTTATTTTTTTGGACAGGATCAAAGATCACCTTTTAGAATCTGATGAAAACCAAAACCTTCTGCCCTGAAAACCCACACATGTATATAATGTTCATTTAATTTTAAGGATTAACCTCTGCTATAAAACCTCACTATAATTTAATTTTTTCATTTAATTTTCATGATAAGCCTCTGCTGTAAAACCTCACTAGTCTCACTTTAAGGAATCCAGGGCACAGAAATCCAAATTAAAACAAAGGGCACCTCTGGAGACTTAAAATTTTTGAATGCAGGAATTTTGACTTTACTAACAACAAAGTACTGGCCATGTCAATCCTTTGCCGCATTAGTTCTACCATACATTGATTTAAGGTAGCATTTATGAGCATTCTATTAATATACAACTTCTCAGTAACAAATCTGCTTTCAGTTGCATCTACATGCAAAAATGGAAAAACATAATGATGTTTTCCTCATGCTTTAAAATAGTAAAATAGTAACGCACATTTTTCCTTATAGCAAGAGGCAGAATAAGTGATGAGATAAAGTCTCTTTCTTTTTGTTTCTGTGTAGAAGGAAGTTTATGTTCTTTGCAATCTCCTTCTACTTAAGTTTTATAAAGTATAAATGCTGGAGCACTGAAACTAAAGGGGGAAAATCTCACATAACTACTTCTGTGAAAATTACCCAAAAATCTCATCAACGTAAGAGTTCCATGGTGACTCCACTGTATCTAAAGAGATGTCAACGTCACGGAAATAGATCTCTGACTGTAACAGGAGTGGAAGCGGCACACAAACTACTTTTTCAATTTCTTAAAAACCCTTTGTCTTCACTGCTAGAATAAACGTGTTTTCATTTGAACGCTGGGACAAAAGGTAACGTAAGCTCATTAAGAAGGGGAGTGGAAAGGGGACAAAACAGAACTAATATCTATCTACAGTGGAGGTGGAACTTAGCTTCCTTATGCCGGAGGGTAATACCAGAACTTTTCTCAAAGGATTACGATGAAGAGTAAACACATTAGCACAGTATGTTGCCCACCGTAGAAGCTCAGGACAGTGTTCCTTTCATTTCGACATGGCCACGTTACCTCATCTGACTATCCCAACAACCATTCTAGATGAGGACTGTCATCCTATTACAGAAAAGGGAGCCAAGCTTAGCAATCCCCGGTCCATTATCTGAGGTCTCATGACAGGGAAGTGTACAGCAAGGACTAGATTCTACGTCATCTGGACTCCTCAGCTCTCCCACACTTCCATACACGGCACTGATGGAAGGGCCAGAGAGAGATATGAAGAGGCATAGGATGGGGTCTTGCCACTGACTTGATTGCCTTCTGATGTCAGTGCCCTTTATTTGGCGGTGGAACTGACCTAAGTGAGGTCAGCCGGCAGGACAGGAAGTCACCTACATGCAAAACAGACTGCTGTATCATTTCTGTCAGAACTTTCTGGAGCACTGGTCCTAGCATTAAACACCTTGAACTTTGATGACCTTAGGCAGAGATCTGTGTAAATCCATTGGTAATGGGGGCAGTACGTATCTCAGAGGGTTGCTGGAGAGATTAGTTACATGGGATCACCAAAATGGTCCGCTTCAAACACATTGGTCACTATTACTATTATTGGTTAGTATGTTTCCCTTTTCCATTACCTTAAATACCCATATAAGTGGATTCTGTTCTTTGTGGTTCTCTCATCTCTGATAGAGATTTAGCTACCTTGACCTCAGACAATCTCATATAAAGGACTGTCCAGACTCCAGGAAATATGCAGGCTATTACAAAATAGAGGGGTCGCATGTAGGGTTGATCTAGGGTCACATGTGTGCTCAGAGTGGTAGTGGTTTAAGAGGTGGTGATGGGTCAAGGAGGGGGGCAGACCTGTAATTTGTCACTACTGGGTTTGGCTGCACTGCTGACAAATGACAGAGTGTGTGCCATGGGTGTCCACATCTTGGGAGAAGGCGGGTTTAGTAGAAGACTACAGGTGTCAAATTCATCCTTTAACAGATCATTTGCATTTGCATGTCTCTGCAAATGCCATTCCCCTTCTAGAAAACCCTCCTAGTCTCCTTACAACAACACACCTTCCTTTTTCTTCAAAGTCCACCTTAAAACTGTGTTTAAGCATTGGCTGCCTATAAACAGTCTTCCCTCTGCAAGCATCCAGTTGTTAGACTCTCCCTTGCTTCATCTTTTACTCTTGGAACTGTAATCTTAAACTAGGCTCAGAGGCTAAAAGTCTTCTGAAACTGCACAGTTCTATGTGGCGAATCCTGGATGCAAGGTCCTTTGGTTCCCAATATGGTAGTCTGTTCACTATATCTGTATTACTTTAGGACCCCATGGGTCCCTGCCCATGTTTGTGAAATCACTGGTGCTCTGGGAGGACCGTGGTTTCATGTGAAGCTGTGTGTCACTTTAGGTATTTCTAACGAGGTATATTCTCCTTGGCTTGCTCTCTCTCCCTACTTTGAAGCTTTACACACGTCTTCCATTGAGCACCGAGCTCAATTAGAATACCACTCCTCCACTTCACCCTACCCCAATCTACTTCTCCCAGGACGTATTTTCACATCAGAAAGCAGGTACTTCATAAATATTGGCTGAATGAACAATACAGGGCTTTCCTGCCAGCAAGCGAGCTGATTTTTATGTTCTGAGGAATAGACGTAGGTGAGATATTTCTCAGGTGAAGAATTAAGGGATACGAACATGATCAACCAGATCTCAGACTGAGAAATGGTAGGGGCAGATGAAGGGAAATAACTTTCACTGACGATTTCTTAAGAGCTAAGTAAGGCACTTCATGCTCAATATTTTCTTAAAAAACAAAAGCAGACCGCACAGAAAATATAATCAAGGGTCCTATTTTGCATCGAGATGTCAGAATGAGTGAAGACCCTAAACTCAGCACTGGGAGAGGAGCATTTAGTTAGGAAAATCCAAGGGTAAGACTAGGCAAATATGTGTCCTGCATTTAACATTAGTTTTTGGTGACAATAAATAGTTCTCAAGTAAACAGAGTACTGGGCAGAGTTAGAAATCTTTACTCATCTCTACCACTTGGCATATTATTCTCTTAGGATTTACCACCCTGCCAGCCAGGGAATGTCATGGAAGTAGGACTCCTCACAGCAAAATCTATCATATTCATGATATGGGTCACCCCACATCTGAGGGTCAACCAGAAAAGACACTTTACATATATTTTTAAACTTAAAAGGTCTCTAAGCTCTAGTAATGGTTAGATGCCTTTTCCAGAAGACATGCTTCTAAAAATAAAAGCAGAAACATGGCCAGGACTAAAAGGAAATTTCCTTTACTAAAAGGAAATACCCTAGGGTTCTGCCATTGGACCCTCTCATTTGGAAGCAATGAGAGAGGAGGGCAGTTTGACCAAGACTGTCCTCAAATCACATCATTTAGTCAAATAAGATCCCGTGAACTAGGTTTAAGATGGAAATACTTTTTTTGGTGAATTTGAGGCCATGAAAGTTTTCCTGACAGGAGGAAAGTCAGTAGTCAAAGTTGAGTGCTACTACTCAGTAGGGATTTAAACATGGCCTAAGGCAATGAACATTAGCCTTCTTAACTTGGGTTTCACTTTCCCTGCTCACAAGCTCTATGCTTAGTGTGAGATGCTTATGGTGGCCACAGAGTCCTTGAGCTTTCAAGCAATCAGCAGCAAGCCTGTTTCCACAAGATAGGGTGGACAAGTCTTTTGCCTGTTGGGTCATTAGCTGGAGACGGCTGGGATTGGAGGACAGAGAGGCAGCCTGGTATGGAGGGCTGTGAATGGGCTATGCAGTCAGACAGTTTGAGAAAGATGAAGGATTTGGAAACTATATTTTTAAAAAGACAGAGAAGGAAAGATATTCAGTGTGGGTCCTCCTGTGGAAAAACACATGGGAAAATGGGAGACAGCCAGCAAGTGGAAAGCAAAATGATAGAAGATGGGACAGTCTATACTGAAGCCATGGGATCAGAGTTGTGGTATCTTAGCCTGGGAAAGGGTAAGACAGTGTATAGTTTGCAGAGTTTTTCTAAATAGGCACAGGGTTGGTACAAGTTAGATTTTGACCAATTGTTCCAAGTCTTGTGATAATAAAATTGGAGTGGGGGGTGTAGGGGGTGGGTGGGAAGAGCCTTTCACTACTAGAGTAGAACAAGTTCAAAGAGGCTAAAAAGAGAACTGAATTTCACATGATTGAAAGCTACCAGAGAATACCAGGGGAGGCTGTGTGCTGTCTGCCCACAGAATTTAGCTGTACATGTGCCTGAAGGGTGGAGTTGTGAACACATCAATAGGATTATGAATATATTAATTTAATTCTGCCCACATAATTTTAAGTTCTTTTGCTCTTTGCTGCTTGAAGACTTTCATGGGCCAATAACATCCGGTCATCTGGGGGCTGTTAGAAATGCTGAACCTCAGGTCCCATATCAGACCTACTGAATAAGAATCTGTCTTTTTAACAAGATTCTCAAGGGAAGGTATCTTCTCCTTCTACAGAGGACTATGCTGCCCACAATTAAATGCAGCATTTAAAATTCTTAAAATAGTAATGAAAACTTTTATCACAGTGTGATTGACAGAGAGGAAGCTGTCTGGTGATCACATTTTCCTTCCCTGTTTTTTTCAAATGTGATTAGTTAACTGCCTTATTGAACATTTCCACAGACGTCCATTGAAAGTTGTTTTTATAAACATGAGAAAATGAGATTTATAAAGTTCTTGCAGAAGCAAATAAACTGATTTTCAAAACTGGCCTCCTCTTACAGCTAATTCTTACATAAATATTATGACAAGTGCAAAATCGGTAATGATGCGTGCAATGAAACAGCAGAAGATCTGAAATCCAACTACCCATTCAAGTGTTGGCTTTAGTCAAAGCGTCAGTAAAAGAGAAGCCAGGGACTGAAATTGGGTCTAGACTCATGGCGTGTGTGCCACAAGCCAGCTGTGTGCCTCTCATCCTTCCTGGACCTTGCTTTCCTCATCTTCGCAATGAAGAACTGCTGAGTTGGCTTTTAAAGCTTCCACCTGTTCAACATTCTAAGCTCCTAGGAGCTACAGCACTCTGGGAAACCCAACTTCCCTTAATTCACTGCATTTAACCCTGCCATTGTTTACATGAGCCACCAATGAAAGGGCAAGCCGCTGGAAACCACTTCTAAATACCGAACAGAGACTGGAAATACCTCCCCCGGGAGTGGGCAGGTGGGGCCTTTAGGGCCAGCAGGGTGAACAGCTCACACTCCCTGTAAACAGCTAGCAGCTCAGCCCAGCTGCTCACAGAACAGAGAAGCGTGGGCCGCTCACCCACGTGCAATTATGAGTAAAATACGGCAAACCTAAAAATAGCCTGAGCTCAACCACCTGAGGTTAATACTGTCAATGGCCTTTGACTCAACTGTCAGGGTGACGGGAAGGGGAGTAACTATAGCAACAGAAAAATGAACACGTACAACAAGCCTTCTGAAGTTGACAGGAAAGTTTAGATTTAATAAATGCATGCATTTTCAATTCCTGTCTCTCAGTGTTTGGATTCACGTGCTTCAACTATGTGGAAGTAATAAAATTTTGGTAGAGTTTTGATAAAACAAATATTTCTTTAGTTTTGGGTTCCAGGCCCATAAGGAAGTAACTGCTAAGCTGTCAATGTTACTACCTCTCTAATTAAAGGACCATTTGAACAAGTGCCTTTATATAATTTTTAACTGAGATGTTTTTCTCTATATTTGTTCTGTCAGTTATAAAAATAGCCTTGAACTGTACTTGACGTTTTAAAATTACTGAAATGATGAAAGCGCAGGGTGATATGGAATTCTATTGAAATGAAAGGAACTTGGTGAAAACAATTAACGTTAGGAAAGGATACAGAAAATACGTCCTAGAATAGTTTCTGATGCAGTTCTCAGAGCTGCCTTGGTAGCCTGTGGCCCAGTGCATAATGGAGGCCCAGCTGCTCAGGTCAAGGACTCTGCATCATTAAAGTTCTTCTTGCCCAAAGAGCTCACACACCTAACCCAAGGACTGGCGTATCCCAATTCCAGCATCTTTCTGAATCACTGACAAGGGAATATTTAGTTAGGGGTTGGGAAATGTGGTATTGGTCCTAGTTCGGCCACTAACTAGTTGTAGGGGCCTGCACATGTCAGTACTCAGCACTCTGGTCACAGACTCGATGATCTTCCCTGAGAAGGGACAGTTAAGAGTTAATGAGGCAGAGGAGAGAATTTGTGTTGAAGATCCGACTTTGGGCCATGCCCTGTGCTGGGGTTAAAAGCACATTAGTCTTGGCAACAAACTGGCAAGGTAGATATTTGCATCTCCATTTTCTACATGAAGACACTATCAGAAGCAGGCTGCGCTAAGAAGGGACCGAGTCTGACCTCAACCCTGTGTCTGTCTGCCGCCACACGGGGCTCTCTCCTTCTCAAACACCACGCCAGCCACTCTCAGAACGAGGCTCTTGCCTGGAGCGTGAAGACGAAGTCCCAGGTGCTAGCTGCACTTCAGCCACCTACAGATTTTCAGTGACCACCTTGCATCTTCCAGGCATAAAAACTAGGTCTCCCAGAAAGTCATCCTACAATCATCCTTTCAGCCAGGCCATGACTGTTAATGGTTATTTTTGCATCAAATATATACTGTTGTGCTACCTATCTTTTCCTTTAATAATACAGCATGAACATCTCCTTGTTAATAAGAAAGTACTTTAATATTCGATAAGATGGCATTATACTAAGTTATAATCAGTCACTTACTAATGGGTTTTTCAGTGGTTCCGATTTTGTACTACTTTAATAATTGGGAAAAACAGAAAACATCATATGGAAAAAATACTAGGGTGCTGAAGTAATTTTTAAAAGAAGTCCAATAAGTCAAAGAGCCAATCAAGAGTTTCCCTTAATTAATCTTTGTGTTTTCCTCTAATTTTTGCTTAGAATCAAAATTGCCTACAACATAGGCATACCCTTTAATAAATAAATCACTGTTATAATAGGCAGGTGGATAGAAATGCATCTGTGGGCCCTGGGGCCAGGAATTCTTTGTAGCATCCTTCAAGCCTATTTAAAACATTTTTTAAAATGTTTACTTATTTTTGAGGTGGGGAGGAGGGGCAGAGAGAGAGAGGGAGACAGAGAATCTGAAGCAGGCTCCAGGCTCTGAGCTGTCGGCACAGAGCCTGACTCGGGGCTCAAACTCATGAACCGTGAGATCATCACCTGAGCTGAAGTCAGACGCTTAACTGGCTGAGCCACCCAGGCACCGCCCCCCCCCCCCCACCTTCAAGCCCATTTTATGAAGTGTCCTGCTATTTATATGGAGAAAAGAAGCTGACAACTGTATGAGGGGATTCTGGCTGAAAGTGAAACGTACACACAGAAACGAATTTAGTTTGGTGGTTAGTTGAAAATTCACATCTGGTATGGGCTTTTCTTTAATTAAAGTGCTCCCCCCTCCCATGCAGTGAGAAAATACTCTTACAGAGCTGCCTGAAAGACCAAAATCAGAGCGAAAGCTCTTTAAAAATTCTTAGGCTTAAGTAAAGCTGCTTGAAAAGCTGCTATGTGGACCAAACAACCTAGAGATTTCCTAACAGGATTTTCTAGAGTTCCAGTACATCTTTCTCTCAGTCACTTCTTTGTTCTCCTACTTTGGTCAAAACCAAAATCAAGCACTACAAAGGTCACCCACACAGCCAGAGAAACAAACATACACAAACACACATGCCCCCCTCCCCCCAACTCCCCACACACTTGCTTTAAAATTAAAAATTATATTTAAGTAAACTACAATTAGTTATATAATATATATTATTTATATATAAACTGTATCTCTCTTAATGACTTCTTTTTGATGCATTTATAGTGGGATGCTATGAGATTCACATAAACTTAGTTCTATATGCATTTTTAAAGATGATCATCATGAAGCATATAAATAAATCGTTTCGACAGGGGTGGACCAGATGTGACAAGGGTAACATTTCTTACTGTGATCAGGGGTACTACCCTTTTGATCACCTGCCAGGGCTTCCCCTGTTGTTTCTCCCTCTTGAGCTCTTTCTCTAAAGGAGAAGAGTGGTCGAGAGAGGAGAAATAAGGCTGATGATGGAACAGGGCCCAGCCAGCTGCCTTGTAAGACACTGGCGGACAACCAGCCACTGAGGTCAAGCACCTCTCCAAATCTGTAAGGGAACATTACTTGCTAGAGGCCAGTACGGTTTAGGCTACACCTAAATGACAGCTGTTTGGGCCACATGCAAGTGAACTCATGAATAGGCTGAGGAGTCAATGGAGCCCAAGGTAAAGTCCACCTTCAGGGAAGGCTCCAGGGATGGCCCACTCCTAGGACCTCTGCCTTGGTGGATTCTCTTCGATTTCCCCTCACAACTGGGATGCATCCTGATACCTTATAGTAATTGGTATTGTCATTTGTCCACACTTACACAGCAGCATATTGGCTACGTCTATCAGAGTATAAGTCTTATTTTCCTAATTTGTTCCCAAACTACAGATGCTAGACACTGGAGAAAGAAGATAACGGACAGAAAAAGGATGTCTGTAAGAGAACTGAAAACCAGTAATAGTATGCATTATGAAGTTTCGCAAGCAGCACAGTTACTGAAGCAAAACATATGTGATTCCACCAGAGACCATTTCTATTACAAAATACAGAACTTTTACAAATGTAGAGAGTAATGCCTGAAGACTTTCTAATGTGACATATGTAGGACTCACATATAAACTGAACTTCAAACTAGGACATTTCTTAGAATATAAGCACAGTCAGAAGTAAGAAAAGGTCATGTGGTCCTGACGTGCATTTCAGGCTGGTGGTTAAAAACATGTATTTAAGGGGTGCCTGGGTGGCTCAGTCGCTTAAGCATCTGACTTTGGTTCAGGTCATGATCTTGTGATCCGTGAGTTCGAGTCCCACGTCGGGCTCTGTGCTGACAGCTTGGAGCCTGGAGCTTACTTCAAATACTCTGTCTCCCTCTCTCTCTGCTCCTCTCCCACTCCCACTCTGTCTCTCTCTCTCTCAAAAATAAATAAACATTAAAAAAAAAGCCTATGTATTTAAAAAATAAAGCACTGTCAAAATAATAATCACAATAGTAATTACAGATAGGTTGGCACAACAGTAGAGCTGACCACTTGACCTTGAAAGGTCAACATTTCTTTTTGGTTTGATGTAGACAAATATTTATAAAGGGCAGTGTAGCACTTAAGAATTGAAATCTATAGTCAAACTGCTTGATTTTGAATTTGTACTCCACTTACTAGTACTATGATCCTGGGAAATTTTATTAATCTTTCTGGGCTTCAGTCTCCTCACTTGTACAATGTTGATAGTAACAGTAGCTCTCCCACAGTGCTGCTGTGAGAATTAATGAGATAATTCACATGAAAAGCTCAACACAGGGCCAAGTGGATACTGTTGTTATGACCATCATCACTCCCGGGGACAAAGCAGCTCACTCACCAAGATGGGTGTCCATCACCTTCGCACAGTATTTGCACATGGCATCCAGGTCATTTAATTGTCCTTGAAGGAAGGAAATCTGGGCTTCTAATTCTTCTTCCTAAAATGAAAGGGGTAAAGATATGGAAAAATTTTAAAATTTAGTAAAATCCCCACAGTTTTCCAAGTGATTTGGATGATTTTATCGAGGCACAAAATAAGAGAAATGGTACAGTGTTAAAAAATAAAACTGGACTTCGGGGCGCCTGGGTGGCTCAGTCGGTTAAGTGACCGACTTCCGCTCCGGTCGTGATCTCGGCGGTTTGTGAGTTTGAGCCCCGCGTCGGGCTCTGTGCTGACAGCTCAGATTCTGCTTCAGATTCTGTGTCTCCTCTCTCTGCCCCTCCCCTGCTCACGTTCTGTCTCTCTCTGTCTCTCAATAACAAATAAACGTTAAAAAAAATAAAAAACAAAACAAAACTGGACTTCTTCTAACTGAATGCTAGCTTTGTGCCATGTGTAAATGTTTACCCATACAACCTGGTATAAAAAAAGTACAAACAATATCTTCAATATCCGAGCCACACGAATGGGGAGAAAAAAATGTGTTTCAGTGGACCCTACTCCCTAGGCAGCTAGGTACAAAAATATCACATTTCCTCACATACATTTGGGGAACCAGAGACAATGATAATCTCTTTAAATGTGAGATTTCCCAAAGCACTTGGAAATGTTTTGCCCCTACAGTCCATAAATAGCTGCTCTTACATTTCCTCTTTTGATATGACACTAGAGAATTTTATTTATTTGATTGTTTCTAGGAAAATATACTCTAGGTTGAATAATTATCTAAACTGTAAAAGACAATCTAACTGTAACAAAAAAAAAAAAACAAAAAACCTCTGTTTTTGTTAAGGAAAAAAACATACATGCAAAAAAATTTCCCAAGGAAATTTAGAAGATTAAGAGAATTTTTCTCAGAGTAAGAGAATACAGGCATACCCTAGAGATATTGTGGGGTTGGTTCCAGAGCACTGCAATAAAGAGAATATCATAATAAAGTAAGTGAAATGAATTTTTTGGTTTCCCAGTTGCATATAAAAGTTGTGTTTATATAAATGTAAAAAAAAGTTATGTTTACACTATATTGTAGTCTATTAAGTGTGCAACAGCATTATGTCTAAAAAAGCAACATATATACCTTAATGTAAAGCCTGGCTAGCTCAGTTGGTTGAGCATGCGACTCTTGATCTCAGGGTTGTAAGCTCGAGCCCCATGTCAGGTGTCGAGGTTACTTAAAAATAAAATAAAATAAATACTCTGTTGCTAAAAATGCTGGCCATTGCTGGTCTAGACCCTTGCTGTCATGCTGATGACTGCTAACTGAGCAGGGTGGTGGTTACTGAAGGCTGAGGTGACTATGACAATTTCTTAATATACCAATGAAGCCTATCAACTGACTCTTCCTTTCATGAACAATTTCCCTGCAGCATGTGATACTGTTTGATAGCATTTTACCCACAGAACTTCTTTCAAAATTGGAGTCAATCCTCTCAAACCCTGCTGCTGCTTTATCAACTAAGTTTATGTGGTATTCTAAATCCTTCGTTGCCATTTCTACAATCTTCACAGCATCTGCACCAGGAGAAGATTCCATCTCAAGAAACCACCTTCTTTGCTTATCCATAAGAAGCAGGTCCTCATCCGTTAGTTTTATCAGGAGATTGTAGCCATTCAGTCGCAGCTTCAGGCTGACTTCTCATTCTAGTTCTCTTGCTGTCTTCACCACATCTGCAGTGACTTCGCCCACTGAAGTCTTCAATCTCCCAAAGTCATCCATAAGTGCTAGAATCTACTTCTTCCAAACTCCTGTTACTGTTGATCTTTTGACCTCTTCCTAGGCATCATTAATGTTCTTAATGGCATCTAGAATGGTGAATCCTTTCCAGAAGGTTTTCAGTTTATTTAGCCCAGATCCATCAGAAGAATCACCATCTATGGCAGCTAGAGCTTTAGAAAATGTATTTCTTAAACAATAAGAACTAAAAATCAAAATGGCTCCTTGATCCATGGACTAGAGAATGAATGCTGTGTTAGTAAGCAGGAAAACATTAATCTTGTTGTATACCCCCATCAGAGCTCTTGGGTGACCAGGTGCATTGTCAATGAGCAGTAATATTTTGAAATGAATCTTTTTTCTGAGCAAGAGGTCTCAGCAGTGGGCTTAAAATATTCAGTAAACCATGTTATAAATAGACGCACTGTCACTCAGGCTTTGTTGCTCCATTTATTGACCACAGGCAGAGTAGAACTAGCATATAACTTAGGGGCCCTAGGATTTTTAGAATGGTCAGTGAGCACTGGTTTCAACTTAAAGTCACCAGCTGTGTTAGCCCCTAATGAGAGAGTCAGCCTGTTCTTTGAAGCTCTGGAACCAGGTACTGATTTCTTCTCTCTAGTTATGAAAGTCCTAGTTGGCCTCTTCTTCCAATAGAAGGTTGGTTTACCTCATACTTTTATGTTATGGAGACGGCTTCTTTTCCTAGACCTCATGAACCAATCTCTGCTGGCTTCCAGCTTTTCCTCTGCAGCTTCCTCCCTCTCTCAGCCCTCGTAGAATTGAAGAGAGTCTGGGCCTTGCTCTGAATTTGACTTTGGCTTATGGGGATGTTGTGGCTGGTTGAGCTTCTATCCAGACTACTCAAACTTTTTCCATATCGGCAGTAGGCTGTTTCTCTTTCTTATCATCCATGCGCTCACTGGAGCAGAACTTCTAATTTCCTTCAAGAGCTTTTCCTTCGCATTCACAGTCACAGCTTGGCTACCGGAGGTCTTTCAGCCTATCTTAGCTTTCAACATTCCTCCCTCACTAAGCCTAATTTCAACACTGTTGTGTCTCAGGGAATAGAGGGGCCCAAGGAAGGGGAGAGGGATGGGGGAATGGTCAGTCAGTGGAGCAGACAGAACACATACAACATTTATTAAGTTCACTGTCGTATGTGGGTGTGGGTTGTGGCACCCCAAAATATTTACAACAGTAACACCAAAGGTCACAGATCACCAAACAAACACATTAAAAATGAATGAGTTTGAATGAAATACTGCAAGTATTACCAATATGTGACACAGAGACATGAAGTGAACAAAAGCTGTTGGAAAAATGGTGCCATCTGATTTGCTTGACGCAGGGTTGCCCCAAACCTTCAATTTGTAAAACAATGTAATATCTGCAAAGTGCAATAAAACGAAGTATGCCCGTAATCCTCATTATGTAGGATATTCCTAACCAAGTTAGTTAGCATGCAAGGGATGTTGCCAGAGGTAGAATAGGCTAGAAAATTGATTTTCCAGTCTTAGATGCTTGTTCTTTCATATACGAATCTTCTGTACTGTTAAAAAGAAAGCAGGAGAAACTTAATGAGACACGTTTTTTCTTAGCAACTGAGTATAATTTGACTTATAGATGGAAATTAACGGTTGAAAAGGTTACTTGTAGGTGTATTGCATTTTAGCAATACACAATGCAGCACTGAAAAGTACTGTTTTTAACTGCTGCATAGAGAATGGGCCTTAGAAACAGGCACTTAAAAGCCTGACACAGAAAACAGACATAGCAGTAGCTGTAAAACCAAATTACTGTAAAATGCCCACCGTAGGATCTGCAGGCACTAATCGTGCTCTTTACACACATGGCACAAAGTGCAGCACCATCTCCTCTGATGCGCAAAAGATGACCAGAAGAAACTCAGTCAAGGAATGATTGGAGGGCCATGTGGGTAGGTGGGTGCCACCTTCTTAACTCTATGCTAGGCTTGAAGATGGAAAAGGATGCCGTGTTTCAGGACATTTCTCTTCTCCCTTTTCTCTTTTGTTTCTGCCCAGGCTTGAGTTTCTCCATTCTGTCCGGCACTAGGAATTAGGGAGAGAAGGCTATGTCTGCTGGTTAACTACGGTTATGGTTAGTCTCCAAGATGGCCACCATCAATTCCTTCCCTCCCTCGGTGTACGTGCTGTGCCACTCAGCAAGTGGTAGTATTTATTTCCCAGATAGAAACTTGTGACCTGCCTTGACCCAGAGAATGCAGTAAAAGTCACACTGTGCCAGGTTCGGGCTAGTGTAAGAGGCCTGTCAGCTTCTGCTGACTTCTGCTTTCACTAGAGGAAGACAGCTACCAAGATGTCAAGAAGTTCAGGCTAGAATCCTGAAAGAGAGGAGAGAAAATATGGAGAGAAAGAGGCCAGGGGAGAAGTACTGAGGTTCTAGACATGTACATGACATCTTCCGGGACCTTTCAGCCCAATCCATCTGACACCAGCTAAGTGAGTGACTCAATCAACATCACATGGAGAAGAACAGCCCAACTAAATGCCTGACCCAGAAACCTACGAGAAATAGCAGCGTTGCTGTTTAAAGGAGTGGAATTTTGGATGGGGTGCTACACAGCAACAGATAACTGGAACAGAGGTAGAAGGGGCAGAACACCAGGCTGCTATTACGGCATGAGGAAATCTGAGTTCTATTTCTGGTCCTGCCATTAACTAGTTGTGTAACCCTAAGTAATCCTCGCCCAATCCGGGCTTAAATTCAGCACTCCTTGGAGAGGGTATAAGTCAGACACTTTGCTTCCATGGAGATTACAATCGCATAATTAGAATAAGAGTGTTGTGTAATTTACCAGAGTATGAGGTAGAGTACATGCAAGTCTTATGATGAAATAAGAATAGTTGCTCTGGAAATCCTGGTCCCTGCCTCCTACCACCTCCACTGAAGTCACTTTTTCAATAGGTTACAGACACAAACCCAGCTGGATGAGCTCAGAACGGTACCGAGGCCAGAGCCTGGCAGGCTTTTAAGAGAAGGGGGCCCAGCAATGGCTTCAGTTTCTTCTTGCGTGCGGCCACCAACTGGGGTGCTGTCAGCCCAGAGAGGACAAAGGGCACCAGGAATGTACTGCCTCCTGGCTTAAAAAGTCTTCTCTATTTATCTTATGTATTAGTTTTAATTTGGAGTTAGCAATCACTTCCTTTAAGATATAAAAGCCCTTGGGAACTTTAATCTTCAGTAGCCACTCCCATCTAAATAGATTTGTTTTATTTCATTTGTTTGCTTTTTAAAAGCTGGGAAGGAAGAAGATCTCGAGAGGAGACACTTGAGGAGAGAGGTCTCGTGTGCTGGTGGTGGAGGCGCTGGACAGCTGGAGGAAACATGCAGCTCAGAGGGTCTCTTCCTTAAACACTTTAGTGTGCTAGCTGGAACACTGTAATAACAAAAACATGAGCAGACTGGTGCCCTCTAAGTTGTGCCGTGCACAATTTGCACAAGGGCACGGGGAAGCCCTGAGAAGCAGGCAGCACCCACCACTTGCTGGGTGAGCATGCACAAATTAGGAACACAGTTTTCCAAGTCTGCAATTGTGGTCTGGGCTCTGGCAGCAAGTGAAGAGAGTTTTCTTGCCTAAGTCCCAAGTAAATATCAACACAAATGGAATCTACAATGTAGAAAATGACAACTTTCGTTCATTTAAACCTTTTTTGTTTCCCAAAGGAAAGCCCACCAAAAAGCCCACGGATGGGATAAGAGGAGGATTCTCTTTGGAACAGGCTGAGGGGCCCAAGAACCTTCTCCATTTGGAAGTCTGAAAGCCAGTGTATTTCCCCTCTAGAGTTTTCTTAATCTTAAAACATTCCTGAACCCTTCAACTTTCTCAGACTGTAGAAACAGAAATGGAATCATTTGGAGGCAAAGGGTGGCTTGTCACTTATTCTTCACTCTATTATATAATTACAGAGAAAAGAAACAGCCAAGAATCAAGCTTCTAAAATTGTGGGAATCAACTTTATACTTCTATCTTAGCTTCTTAAGCTTCATTCTGCTCCCAACTAACATTCTTTAAACACGGACAGCTTTAGTCATTTGTTTTCAGTAAACTGGTCCTCTGTAATCCAAAACAAATGCTTGGCTAATTGCCTTGAGGTTTTATGGAAACAAGCAGTTTGTGTAATTTTTATGTGTAAATAAGACACTGAAGAGAAACCCTTATGATATTTACTCTGGCATGTATGTTCTGCCTTCCAGTATAGGACAGAGTGCGGTAGATGAGGCTGGAATTCTGGCACAGACACACCTGGGTTCAAATCGTGTTTTTGCCAGTCACTAGCTGTATAATATTGGGTAAGTTCTTTAATTTCTTGTTCCCCTCACCTCCACTGGCAGAACTGGTGGGAGAATGAAATGAGAACGCTGGGAGAGTGTCTGGAACAAAGCAGGTACTCAATAAAGGCAATTATTCTTTCTTTAAAAAATTTTGTTGACAGGTCAAAACAGTGAAAGGGAATTTAAGTACAGGGTTTTATGACCTAGTGCTGGCAAACACTGGTTCATAGTTTTAAAACTTTAGGCAGCTTGGCACAGAAAGACTTAGCATAGGCTAAAGAGCCCATCACCGTCTTATTGGATGGCAATATTGACAGGTGAGGGAAGAAACTGATGGAGCTTTACGAAATAGGGCCACACGTAGGCTACTGTGTGCAACACATCACCAACTGTACGTGGTGGCCCCACAGGGAAGGACCAGAGAATGAAGGCCACTCCACCTAAAGAGAAAAACAGCTAGTATCTAACCCTCTTATAGCAATTACAATTTGCCAGCCACTGAGCTTTACATGCATGAACTCATGTTAATTCTCACAACAAAACCTTGAGGTAGATTCTCTCATTATCTCCTGCATGAAACATGGTCTCCTCCTCTGTAAGCCACATTTTCTGGAAGTGTGTGCCAAGGTGTAGACAGCTATTTGAGAACCTAAGTCACATGGCCCTCACTCCCATTTCTTCCCTGTGTACACGTCCTTTCTTAGGCTTCGTTACTATGGTCCTTCCAATGAATAACCTCACACTCAGTTTCCTTTAAGAGGGATTCAACAATTACAATGTTAAGTCCTGACCCCAAATTACTTACTAAATCGTTTTCCTTCAAAAATACTGAGGTACGATTGGTTGTGTTCTGTTTTCATTGTTGTTTTGACGGTCTCTGAAGACATGTTTTGTTTTGTTTTTAATTTGCTTTTTAAAAAGCAGAATTTCCACCATCCTGCATCCCCGAATAGCTGATGTATCATTATACTTCTACTCAAATATTATACAATGATTTAAACTGGTTAATAATATGTGGATCTTATGTGTCAGTTTTGTACAATGATGCCGTATCTTTCTGTTATTTCTTGGTTAATAGGATAAGCTTGTGTAGTTTATTATTTATTCACTTATTCATTGATATAGTCAGCAACATATTCGTTTGTACTGTTAGGAAATACAAGAATGAATGAGACATGGGTTCAGACCTCTACAGGTTCAGAGGGAGGCAAGGAAGGAATCAGGCGAGTTCTGTAGAAGATAGGAAGATGAGGCTTCACAACTCCGCGGGGAGCACATGACTTCCAAGTCAGAGGTCGAAACGAAAGCAGAGTTTCCGGAAGAGGCGGCAATTTGGTGGGTCTTAAGGAAGAAGACTTTGGTGGGACCTGGCTCAGAAGAAATGATGAAGAAAGGTGTTTTAGGAGCCAGGGACCCAGTAAACAAAAGAATGGGGTCAGAAGTGTGGGACCTGGGCAAAGAATGCGGCCACTGAGTTGAGCCCGAGTGTGGAGAATAGCAGGAGCTGAGGGTCGGCAGAACAGCACCCTTCATCTCCCATTCATCTCTCTATTATATTTTGACTTCAGACAACAATGTTTTATTTCAAGGGCCGCGGTCTGACGTGCAGACTGCCGCGGCAACTGCCTGACATGCATCATGTGCATGACGATGAGAACAGGCTGCAGCAGGGTCGCTGCCCATGGACTAGTTAAAACCACAGAGCCCCTGGTTTGGGAGAAAAGTGGGGCAGCTCGAGCACTGGCGTGGAGTTCTCTTGGCTTCCAAGAGGGCGCCCTCGGATAGAAAGAGAAGCAGGCAAGAGAACCGACACCAACTGCAGGCTGCGGGAACAGGCTAAATATAGCAACCAGAAGCCAGGAAAGACGCCCAGGCTTTCTGGAGCAGATGGGTGAACAAGAAGTGGGAAGTGAAGGAAGCGGAAAGTCTCGAGGAGAAAAAGTGGGAAGGCCGCGGATGTTCTGAGGAAGCTGTGGTGTACACAAGGGCAAAATACACACACGGTGTGGAGCAAATCCAAGCCAGAGCATATGGTATCAGCAGAGGAAGCCACCACCAGGAAAAACGGAAGAAGAGCACAAAGGAGACTTCTGAGGAGTCTAAAAATAAGTGGTACGGGTGTGGAAGGCGACACCGCTGTGTCGGAGCGGGCGGGAATACGCTCACGGACCCTGGGACCTGCACACACGGTGCCTGCGTCCCCATCTCTGTGACCCTGACCGTACAGCAAAGCTCTCTGCCCCTCACTTTCCTGTCTGTAAAATTGGGATCACGATAACTCCTACGTCAGATGATTGTTGGAGGACTGAATTACGGGACACTTTCCAGATGGAGTGCTTTGTGTGGTACGGGCCACATGGTAAACGCCCACTCAGTGTCCACCTTGTTGTCTCTAGATTGTTTACAGAATTCTAGGAAGTTGTTCCAAGGAATCATCGACACGTGCAAAAGCATAACTCCCAGGATATTCACCATACGTATTCCACACACCTCCTAAATGTCTAACGACAAGTGACTTAGGTAACTTGTGGTACATTCATAAATGGAGGATTACACAACTTTTTGAAATGTTCTCATAGGAAAACATTTAACGATAACATCATATACGAGGGGAAAACAAGTTACAAAGTAGTAGGAAAAGAATGATTTTGGAAAAAAAAAAAAAGGAAAGAAAGACATTCACCAAAGTGTTTATATTGGTTATTCTCCAAATGGTGAGATTATAAATCATTTTTCCCTCTTCTTTTTGCTTATTTTTTCTGGATTTTCCACAATGAAATCATATCATATTTTTTGTAATAATAAAATTACTATTCAAATAACATAATGGAAAGGAAAAAAGAAAAGAAAATTTAAAACTCAAATAACTCAAGTATTTCAAAATTCAAATAACATAATGGAGAGGAAAAAAGAAAAAAAAAGTTCTCCTTGATTACCAAGGAGAAAAAGATGTTAATATTTTTAACTTACAAAATTTATTCCAAATCAAACTCTAAACAACACTATAGTCTAAACAAACCTATACTCTAAATAACACTAGGGGCGCTGAGGTGGCTCAGTTGGTTAAGATTTGATTTTAGCTCAGGTGATCTCACGGTTTGAGTCCTCCATCAGGCTCGACACTGAAAATGCGGAGCCTTCTTAGGATTCTTTCTCTCCCCTCTCTCTCCCCCTCTCCCGCTCAAGGTCGTGCTCTCTCAAAATAAACATAAAAATAACTAAATAACGCTAAACACTAAGAATAACTTACATGAAATAACTTGTAAAAAAGTAAACGACGATATTTCGTACAGTGTGCAAACCCTGAGCATACTTTCAGGGTAAAAGGCTTCTTTCTGTGCACCTAACGTGGGAACATCAGTGGTTGCATGTTGTGCTTTACGGATTGCCTACAAAGAATGAGATTCTTGCAGATACTTTGAAAACTAAAGATAGTAAGCAAATTCCCCAGTAAATAAAACAGTTCCCGTTTTCAGACAGTATGTACACAAACATGTTAAATACGAATGGGAAGATCTTTAGAAATTTTGGACTGAAATTCAAAGCTTACGGCTTTACATTTTAAGGTAACAAATCATACTGCAGTGCTGAACTTGCCTTTAAAGATCATTTCTTTTGGCCCCTTCATTTTACAAACAAACTTCAACATGGCTAGGTAGCTAGCCAGTAGCAAAACTTACACTGGAAGGCTTCCTTGTTTCCCAGGCTCCGATGCAGGGCTATGTCCCACCACTGAGATGCACACTGCCTGCCGACACCAGAGATGTCCTCACAGGAAAGGTTTTGTTTTTTTTTTGTTTTTTTTTTAACAATCACAAAGACCTCCCTCTACCCATGTTCTAATGGTGATGTTCCTTCTTGCCTGTTATAATCTAGAAAAAAAAGGCACTAAAACCTAAACTCCACATTATTTTACATGACTTCATACTATTAAGAACCACTGCACTGAAGAATACTGCCTCTGGGGCGCCTGGGTGGCGCAGTCGGTTAAGCGTCCGGCTTCAGCCAGGTCACGATCTCACGGTCCGTGAGTTCGAGCCCCGCGTTAGGCTCTGGGCTGATGGCTCGGAGCCTGGAGCCTATTTCCGATTCTGTGTCTCCCTCTCTCTCTGTCCCTCCCCCGTTCATGCTCTGTCTCTCTCTGTCCCAAAAATAAATAAAAACGTTGAAAAAAAAAATTTAAAAAAAAAATTTAAAAAAAAAAAAAAGAATACTGCCTCTGGGTTAGATGGCAGACTAGGAAGCACCAGGAAATCTGTCTCCCCACCTAGACAACAATTCCACTGGCAGAACCTTCGTCATGTAACTATTTTAGAAAGCTGGAGTCCATTGAAGACTAACTACTTCCAGGGGAAAGCTTGAGGGTAAAGTGAAGTCAGTTTTGGTCCATTTCAGCTCTGAGGACAATAGCAGCTACCCACCCCCCACCCCTAGCCCTGTAGCAGGCAGCTTTGTAATTGTTCCCCGAGCAGCTTGCATGCAACTTGTGAGAGCCAAAATAGGCAAAAAGGACCCTGTCCTCCAAACATCAAGGATTTTGCTCTGATTGCTAATTCTTTTTATTTTATTTTATTTTTTAAATAGGCTTCACTCCCAGTGCTGAGCCTAATGCAGGGCTTGAACTCACGACCCTGAGGATTGAGACCTGAGCTGAGATCAAGAGTCAGATGCTTAACCAAATGAGCCACCCAGGCATCCTTGCTGATTGCTAATTCTGATCACAGTCTACAAAGAGTAGAGTGGTCACTACTGTTGCATCCACTCTCCCTGCTCATGTCCAGTGGATTTAAAGAGCCTGCATTCTATCCTCCACTTCATTTTTCTCTTCTTCCCCTCTGGGAAGCCAGCTATTAAAGACTAGAACATTCAAAAGCAATTACATATATGAGGGAAATAAGAAAGTGACTGCATATACCCAGGGAAAGGCACAGGTTCAGAAAAGACCTAAGAGGACCAGAAGTTCACATCTCAGGCTGATCCTTGGTACAGAGACTGCCTACAAACAAACATACAAAATACCACAATAACAGAAAACAGTAAACCTTGCGAAAGGGGAAGAATGATTTCCAGAGTGACCGCATTATTAGATTACAATATCCAGTTTTTGACAACAACAACAAAAACACAAAGCACACAGACAAACAGGAAACTGTGACCCATTCCAAAGAAAAACATAAATCAACAGAAAATGCCCCTGAAAAAGACCTGATAGCAGATCTACTGGACAAAGACTTTAAAAAAGCCATCTTAAAGATGCCCAAAGAACTAAAGGAAGAAGGGGAGAACATCAAGGAAATGATAGATGATCAAAACAGAAACATCAGTAAAGAGATAAAAATCCTAAGAAGAAACCAAAAAAGAAATCCTGGTGCTGAAAAGTAACTGAAATGAAAAATCCACCAGAGGGATTCAAAGGTAAATTTGGGTAGGCAGAGAAAAAAAGGAGTCAACAAGTTACTGAATCGAAAGAAAAGAAAGGCAAGATTGAAGAAAAGTCAATAGAGCTTAAGGGACATTTGAGACAGCATCAAGTGGGTCAATATGCACATGAGGGGAGTCCCAGAAAAAAGAGAGAGAAAGGGATAGAGAGGTTATTTAGAGAAGTAATGGCTGATAATGGTCCAATTTTGATGAAAGACATGCATATAAACATTCAAGAAAGTTAACAAATCCAAGTAAAATGCACTGAAAGCTCCACACACAGTGAGAATATTATATATGAATTAAAGGTTCAATACAGCAAGAAGATAAAATAATTATAAACATTTACAACACACCTAATAACAAAACAGCAAAATTTATGAAGCAAAACATGACAGAATTGAAGGGAGAAAAAGACATTCCTACAATAATAGCTAAAGACACTTCAATACTCTAAAAATGGATAGAAAAACCAGACAAAAGGAAATAGAGGATTTAAACAATATAATAAACCAACCAGATTTAATAGACATTACAAACACTCTATCTATAACAACAGCATATGTATTCTTCTCAAATGTTCACAGATCTTTTCTAGGATAGACCATATGTTAGGCCACATATTAAATCTCTATAAATTTAAAAAGACAGATGCCATACCAAGTATCTTCT
Organism: Puma concolor; assembly: GCF_028749965.1. Taxonomy (NCBI): domain Eukaryota; kingdom Metazoa; phylum Chordata; class Mammalia; order Carnivora; family Felidae; genus Puma; species Puma concolor. The sequence continues at coordinate 24,656,861 of NC_141675.1, read as the reverse complement.
TTGACCACAATTCACAAATATGTAGAAATTTAACAGCAAACTTTCAAACAAGCAATGGATCCAACAAGAAATAGCAAGAGAAGTTAGAAAATACTTAGAGATAAATGAAAACAAAACTACAACATACCGAAACTTACTGGATTTAGGAAAAGCAGTGTTAAAGCTGGAAATTTACAGCTATACATGCTCACGTCACAAAACCAAGAAAGACCTCAAATCACCAACCTAATTATATAATGTAAGGAACTACACAGAAAAAATTAAACGCAAAACTAGCAGAAGGAAGGAAATAATTAAGATTATAGCAGAGATACACAAATAGAGACTAGAAAACACTAGAGAAAATCAATGAAACCAGAAGTTTGTTCTTCAAAAAGATCAACAAAATTGGCAAATCTTTAGCTAAATAGGACTAAAAACAAAACAAACAAGCAAAAAAACAAAAAAAAGAACAACAAAAAAAAGAAGATTCAAATTACTAAAACCAGAAATGAAATTGGGAACATCAGTACTGATTCTACATAAACAAAAAGGATATAGAATACTATGAACATCTATATGCCATGAAATTGGATAAGCTACATGAAATGAACAAAGTCCTAGAGGCATAAAATCTACTAATACTAACTCACAAATAAAAAAAATGTGAACAGATCTATAACTAGTAAAGAGATTGAATCAGTAATTTAAATACTCCCAACAAAGAAAAGCTCTGGACCTGATGGTTTTTCACTGGTGAATTCTAGCAACCTTTTAGAGAAAACAAATATTAATTCTTTTTAAACTTTTGAAAAAAAATTGAAGATGAGAGATCACTTTCCAACTCATTCCATGAGGCCACTTTAACCTGATACCAAAGTCAGACAAAAACACTAAAAGAAAACTACAGACCAGTGATCTCTTATGAACACTGATGTAAAATACTCAACAAAATACTAACAAACCAAATTCAGCAGTATATTAAAAGGATTACAGACCTTGATGCCAAGTTGAGATTTATTTCTGAAATGCAAAGATGATTCAAATATGAAAACTGCTCAATGTAATAAACTACATTAACAAAATGAGGGGGGAAAATATGATCATCTGAATTGCTCAGAAAAAGTATTTAAGAAAATCCAACACATTATGGTAAAACACAAAAAACTATCAGTAGAAGGAAACTCCCTCAACATAACAAAAACCATATATAGAAAAAACACAGACTATCATACTCGATGAAAAACTGAAAGCTTTTCCTTTAGTATCAGAGACAAAAAAAGCACAGATGTCACTTTTACAACTTTTGTGTGATAAAATACTGGAAGTTCCAGCCAGAGCAATTGTGAAGTTCAGAAAGAGACATAAAAAACATTCAAAATGGAAAAGAAATAAAATTATCTTTTTGCAGATGATATGATCTTATGTGTAGAAAACCCTAAATATTCGACAAAAAAAATCACAATTCACATAAAAGTGTTAAAACTAATAAATGAATTCAGCGAAGTAGGAAGATACAAAGTCAACACATGAAAATCAGTTTGCAGTGTTTACACGCTAACAACGGACAATTTGAAAAAAATTACAGAAACAATTCCATTCATAATAGCATCAAAAACAATAAAATATTCAGGAATTGACTTAACCAAGGAAGTGAAAAACCTGTACAATGAAAGCTTGTAGACACCGCTGAAAGAAATTAAAGAAGACATAAATAAATGTAAACATATCCAATATTCATGGACTATGTTCATGGAAGATGTAATATTCTTAAAATGTCAATACTATCCAAGCAATCTACGGATTCAATGCAATCCCATGACGTTTCTTCCCCAGAAATATAAAAACCCATTCTAAAATTCATAAAATTCATGGAATCTCAAGGTACCCTGAGTAGCCAAAACAATCTTGAAGAAATAAGTCAAAGATAAATACCATATCATTTCACACATATGTGTAATTTATGAAGCATAACAAATGGGCAGAGGGAAAAAAAGAGAGAGGCAAACCAAGAAGCAGACTTCACTATAAAGAACAAACTGATGGTTACCAGAGGGGAAGGGGGTTGAGTGAAATAGGTGATGGGGATTATGGAATGTACTTGTGCTGAACACTAGGTGTTACATGGAAGTGGTTAATCACCTTATTGTACACCTGAAACTAATTGTGTTGTATGTTAACTAACTGGAACTTAAATAAAAACTTAAAAAACTTAAAAAAAAAAAAAAAAGAAAGACTGGAGGAACTTCTGATTTCAAAATTTATTCTAAAGCTACCGTAATCAAAACAGTGTGGTACTGGCATAAAGACAGATACATAAACCAATGGATTAGAAAAGAAAACTCTGAAATAAACCCTTGCATTTATGGTCAATTTCTGCAATGGTGCCAAGACCATTAAATAGGGGAAAGGATAGTATTTTCAACAAATGGTGCTGGGAAAACTGAACATCCATTTGCAAAAATATGAAGTTGGGCCCTTATCTAACACAATGCACAAAAACCAACTCAAAATGGATCAAAGATCTAAATGTAAGACCTAAAACTGTAAAACTCTTAGAAGAAAACATGGGACATTGGATTTGGCAATGATTTCTTCTTAGCTATGACACCAAAGACACAGGCAACAAGACAACAAATAGACAAACTGGATTTCATGAAAAAAAATTAAAATGTGCATTAAAAGACACAATCAATACAGTAAAAGGGCGATCCAAAGAATGAAGGAAAAAATTTGCAAATCACACATCTGATAAGGAATCCAGAATACAGATAGAACTCCTAAAACTCAGTAACAAAACAACAACCTGGATAACAAATGGGCAAAGGACTTGAATAGATACTTCTCCAAAGAAGATATACAAATGGCCCATAAACACATGAAAAGATGCACAACATCATTAGGGAAATGCAAATCAAAACTATAATGAGACATTATCTCACACCCATTAGGATGGCTACTATCCAAATACCAGTAAATAACAAATGTTGGGGAAGATGTGGACTAATTGGAACCCTCCTGCACGGTTGGTGGGAATGTAAAATAGTACAGCTGTTGTGAAAAAAGTATGGGGGTTCTCCCAAAAATTAAAAATAGAATTACTGAAAAATCCAGCAATTCTGGGTATATACCCCAAATAATTGGAAGCAGAGTCTCAAAGAGATATTTTTACACTTGTGTTCACAGCAGCATTACTCATAATAGCTAAAATGTGGAAGTAAGAAAGTGTCCACGGACTGATGGATAACCAAAATGTGGTACAGACATATAATGGAATGCCGTTCAGCCTTAAAAAGGGAGGAAAGTCTGATAGACAACACAGATGAACTTTGCGGACATTACACTAAGTGATATAAGCCAGTCACAGAAATGCAAGTACAGTATGATTGCATTTACGTGAAGTACTTGGAGTCAAAATCATGACGACATTAAGTAGAATGCTGGTTGCAAGGGGCAGGGGTGAATGGAAGGTTACTGTTTAATGGGTACTGAGTTTTAGCTTTACTAAAAAGAGTTTATGGAATCAATGCACAACAATATGAAAGAATTTGATACACTGAACTATATACACTTAAAAATGGTTAAGGTGGTAAATTTTATGTCTATTTTATCAAAGTAAAAAAGAGAATAGTGCTTCCTTATACTTTATAAAATTAAAAATTGCTTGCCTTAAAATCAGAGTAACCAGGTGAGGCATGAGCCCAAGGAGAGACGGCAGACAGGGCCGCCAGGTGAAGTATAGGGAGAAACTTTTATTTTTCCATGAAAATCTTTCCTCTGCCCAACTGCAGTGTGACGTTTCGCATATTCCAAGAGCTGGCCAATTGCATATTAGATCCACATTCACTTCATTGGTTTACATGTGAAAGGCCAAATATCTTTTTGAAGTCAGGTGTTGGCAGGTTAAAATGATTAACTCAGATCACGTGCTTGTGGGTGGGACATATGGGACATAGATTATAAATGTTACCTTAAAATAGAACATGTAAGGCTCACAAAATTAAGAGAAATAAATTTCCTTTTATTCCTGTGCCTCTCATAATTTTTATTGAGGGGGTAAAAAATCTTAGTTTCTTACCCTGTTTTATTCTTTTGCCTCCACCTGATAAGGCAGAAATGACCCATTGTTGTCATGACTAGAGCCCTTTTTTTGTACATAGAGTTAACCACATTCTCTTTATCCTCAGCTCCCTCATCTGTAAAATCAGAGATAATTATAGCACCAACCTCACAGAGTCTTAGAGGATTAAAGGAGTTAATACATGGAAAACGCTTAGAATAGAGGACACACATGGAAAATGTTCTATAACCTTCAGCCCAGCACTTTACCATCATCCACAAGGAGAACATGTTCATACTAGCATACATTTGCAGCTGGAGTTATCTATAGCAAATTTCATTTCTGATTTGGTACTAAATTATTCTTAGTTCAACTAATTCTTCTCGGTCTGTACTATGCACAAAAATCATCTGGGGAATGCTGTTAAATGCAGTCTAATTTAGTAGGTCTGGGGTGGGGCCTGAGCTTCAGCATTTCTAACGAGCTCCCAGGGGATGGCTACGGAGCTGGTCCCCAGACCACACTCTGAATGGCAAGGATGTAGAGGACCCATCTCATGCCCTCCTACTTCTGAATACAGCTTCCAGTCCCCCTAGGGATTGGAAAGGCTGTGAAACGCTTTACCACTTCTCTGCTCTAAGGCAGTTTTAACAGATGGCAGCATGGTTAGATGCATATTTGGTAACAGTCCAAAAGACCTCTTCTCAACATGGAGTGGCATGTGGTGAGAAGAGAGGCAGGGTGGCAGACAGGTTTTCAAGACAGCTTTCCAATCTCCCTCAGTCAGTTCTTTTATTTTTGTTCATCTTTTATTTGAGAGAGAGAGAGAGAGAGAGAGAGAGAGGGAGAGAGAGAGAAAGAGAGAGAGATTGGGGGGGGTGAGAGATTGGGGGAGAGTGAGAATCTTAGGCAGGCTCCATACTCAGCATGGAGCCCAATGTGGGGGCTCAGTCTCATGACCCTGAGATCATGACCTCAGCCAACCTTAAGAGTCAGACGCCTAACCCACTGAGCCACCTAGGTGCTCCTCAGTCAGTTCTGTATAGAGTGGCTTCAGTATTCTATTTAGAGCTAATTCTTAGGCTATTAGGTATCAATTTATTCTACTGTAAACATAAGCACTTATTGTAAAATCAAATACAAATTAATTTTGTTGGATTATGGATGCTCTCTTCTGTAACTTTTGATAAACAGAGGTTGTGTGTAAGTTTGAGGGAATACAAAGATGCTTTTCCAATATGAATGCAATAAAAAGAATCACAAAGCAGGCCACATCTGTAATCCATGGTGTTTAAATTCATCCCTGATTTTCTGAAGATATTTTTATCATAATCCTAATAAGTAATATTTATTAAATATGTTTAGCCTTTTAGAAATGTGTTTTTATGCCTATTGCCATTTCAACATTGTGAGCTATTTTCATCTAAACTGTGCTTTTCTAGAAGTTGTTTACAAAAAATAAACAGAAAAGATAAGAATGGTGCCAGAAAACAGGATCACCTACTGCAGATCCTAAAATAAACAGAATACATTTTACAGTCCTGAAATAAATATACTGAAAGTGAAGATAAAATGTCTAACCAGGACAACCTCACGCAGGTATAACCAGAGGAAGGATAAAATCTTACTTGCAGAGTTACAAAACTTATTATTTACAAAAATCCTATAACTGCTCCTTTAAATAAATAATTACAGATATGGTATGTCTTAGGAACTTCCTGGCTTAAATGTGAAAATCCAAAAGGTATAAAAATGTTAAACAGAGTTATTAAGACAAGTGCTTATCTTTCGAACATTGTAACTGGGGGAAAAAAGGTCTCTCCTAGAAGGGGTGGTGTTCGGTAGCCTAATTCTATGGTGTCTGTGGAGAAATGTCCCCATCTTTTGGATTTTTAGGCTACATCACCTCTTGTTGTATTTTTATAATTAGGCAACTTGACCAATCTTTTGTAAACCAGAATAGCTCTCTCCTCTACCATGCCAATTAGCACAGATGTTACTCTATTTAACAAGGGTTTTTCCCTCTCTGCTTACACGTGAGCAGACCAACTGATGAAATCAGCCACCAGCACCGGGGCCTCCAGCTGAGTTTCGCATACTATTGCTGGCTGGGCAGACCCGTCTGCGTGCTTTCGCTTGCTGTTCCTGGCATCAAGAAAGTAGGCATCTGAACAATGGCTGACCCAGAGAGAAGGGCCTTCGCCAAGGTTGTTTTTCTTATGGCAAAGCTAATTGACCTGTGTAAGGATGAAACATGCACCCTCATACCACCGTTCTCTGGGCTGACGCCCATAATGTCCCATTAGGGACAAGCAAAAAATGGCACCCTACAGCATATCCAAGTTAAGGATCAAGCATGTTCAAGAAATACTTTGTTACAACTGGTAAAATGATACCAAGCGTTGAAACAGCTTAAGCTTAATTAACACAAACACTACCAATGCTGAGATGCCGAAAATGAAAAATGAGAGAAGGAAATAATTCTCTAAGTTACCCGGTTTACTCTTATGCCTATCCCACTTTCAGTAATTTACCCCTTAACTAATTTATAAAAATCTCATTTCTCACTATACATCAACAAACTGCTACTAGGTTTTTTATGCGGTTGGTGAGTATCACTGGGAAATGAGGTGACTTTTCAGGCCCTAAGAAAGGCCAGAGTAAAGCCTAATACATCTGAATTCTTGCACAGCACACAAAACCCTTAACAGTTTTCAATCATTCAAAAACACTTACTGAGTGCCAGACACAAAATCTGGCACAGAGGATATTGTGATAGAGACAAGAAAAAGTCTTATAACTGAACACTGGTAGTTCTCTGACAGTCAAAACAAAGGAAGCATTTGCAGATAACTTAGGACGCCCCTCTCCTCCACCTCAACATACCGCTTCTGTAGGTTTGGGGAGGGGCTCTGGAATCTGCAGCCTAAATCGGGCCATAGCTATCTCCTGAAAGTGCTTAAAGCTTCCAGAGGGTGGAAGGAAGGCTTTGTGGGACACAACGCACTTGGGCTGAGACTGGAAGGAACTCTAGGAGTTTCGTGGTCTCGTAAATCATTTTGGTCGGCAGAGACCGGCAGAGCTAATCAACACAGACGTATGAGGCAGTGGGGTTCACCTGAGGGAATGGATGTAGCTGTGCATTCCTCAAGGGCTGAGGAGGAACTGGAGGGAGGGCTGATGACAAGGTGAACAGAGGGAGGTCATCAAGGGCCCTGTAGACTGGGACTTAAAAATCACAGGATTTATCGTTGGGAGAAGGAGCCCCTGCAGAATTCTGGTGGGGAATCAGACTCTGAGGAAGACATTCACTGGGAGTAAGCTGGTGTTATCAAGTTCTTGAGATGGATGTGACCGCTCTGATGAAATGGACTTACTCTGAAATTTCTAATTAACGTAGGATTGCTAAGTTACTGAGCTGAGAACAAAAAATTAATAAAGTGTCATTTTTCTATATCCTCATTCCCCGAACCTGTGACATGCAGAAGCTGCACATCAAACCCGGAGTAAAATCAGTTTTGCGATAATGTTTGTTTTGAAAATGTGAATCTGTTTCAACGACAGCGATGAGTAGGGAACTGAGCATAATGTGAATTTCACGTTTGCTTGTGCACAGACACATCCACACAAACACTGGCTGCAGGCAGAAGCTGCACGTAGCTGAACCCAGACAGGCAGGAATACACAAAATGCACACATGTGCACACCTCACAAATCTGCCGGCTACTTTGGTTCACAGTGTGTGTGATGGGCTCCACCCATGTCTCAAATTCATCAGATTCCAGATAGTCTTTCTTCTGCAATTTCATGGTAACTCAAAAACTGCAAGCTTTCTGAGGTCCGCTTCCCCAACCAAGCTTCAGGATTGTATTTATTATGGCATTTACTTATTTAGTTAATCACTTGACATGTGTAAAACCATGCTACCACTTTAGCTAGGTTCCTACCTTGTTTTATGCATCATTGATAAAGTTCTTGAATGTTGTTCCCCAATCCCATTTCCCCAGGAGTCCAGTAGTTTTGAATCATGATTTTGCACAGCATGATAATTTGGGGGAACATATAAATTGCCTATAACAGAAATGACTATTCTGAACATGACTGTTCATTTGAAGAGAAATACGACATGACAAAAGAATGGTTATATTTTTCTACGACCGTAAAAGCTTTAGTTGACAGATTACGGTGGCACTCCGTAGGGCTAACTAAACTCTGACTCTGCAGGGAGGAGGGTTGGTGCTCCCTCTTCATTCCTCATGTCCTCCTCCCCAAGAGGGCCCTCCTCTCAAGGGGAAGGTGACTCAGTGCAGAGCCCCAGGAGGTCTCGTGCCAAGCGCCCCACTTCTAACCTGGGGAAGGGTCTGTTCTGAGCAGGGCAGGGCAGGGCAGGGGGGTGGAGAGGACTTGGTTCCTTGAAGACACTAATGAGCTTCTCAATCACTGGTTCTGAACCCCGACATACAAATAACCTGGGAAGTTTTCATCATTTACCATGGCCCAAGCCCCACCTTAGAGATTCTCATTCAGTACTGCTTACTGCTGTTCCTGGTATTTTTTAAAGTTCTGTAAGGGATTCTAAAATGCACCTAGGAATGAGAAGTCCTTTGGACTTATTTGAGCTAATAACTTTCCTTTGTATTTGAATCAGTTTGAGTCAGAATTTCTGTTCTATTCAGCTTAAAACATCCTGAATAATAGGACACTGTCTTTGGAATGAAACACAAGGCCCAACATTTAAACAGTCTTTAAATCTCATTAGATGATCTCAGGAATTTAAATGTCAATTCCAAGCCAAAAAAATTTAGGCCCATTCATTTATTTGAAGGAAAAAAAAAAAGACTTTGTGACTACTCATCCTTCACACCTAATTCTGAAGATAATCATCAAGGATACTAAAAAAGGAGTTTAGTCATAATTGAGATTGACGGTTGGTGACTGTGACTACAGACATTGAGAAAAAAAAAAAAAAACCCAACACTCATTTATCCTGGGCAGTAAATAGGTATTAATAGTTTTATCACAGTCCAACTGGATGATATGAAAGTTTGTTGTCTAGAGATGAATTTAGGATTGCTATAAATGTTAGCATTTTCACACAGTGGTCCCTTGCTGGTTCCATTCTTGTTTTCTTCAATTTCATTTTCAAAAGTATTGTTCTTGATATTTTATGAAGTGTGTATCTTTGTGTCATAATGACTAAGAGATGCTATGTAGAGAATACAAATACGCTTCAAATCTAAAAGCCTGACTAGAATCTAGACTGAGAACATCCTGAAATTAGGCAACTTGGCAGCATTTCTCCCGCTTATTCTAAATTACTTGGAGCATTATTTTGCACATGAGACCTCCTTCAATTTTGGGACTGTGTGGTGGTGGGTGTATATGCGTCTGTGGGGCAGGTTAATGCCATGATTTCCAATTTGTTACACTTTCTTGTTAATGGAACTCTTGATATATCTGAGGGGGCACATGGAAGATTTCAGGTAAATGTTGCAAACTTTCATGATTCTGTTTACAGTTCTGACCTAACTTTGGGATGGTGTCCAAAAATAAAAAGGTGTTGATGATCAAGAGGTCAGAGTGATCACCTGAAAGTGACTGATCCTACAGGTGGGTCTTGAAAGGCCCTTTCAAGGTATGGTGGGAATGGGTTTATCTAACGAGATCAGACGATCTTTAGGCGTTCGCCAAAGAGGCAAAAATAAGAAAGATAGGAAACTTTAGAGGAGAACGCTAAGAACATCAAAGGTGAAACAGTAATTGGAAAATACTACCAAGAAAGCCAGGAATCAGAGTGCAGTCAGGGGTGTATGAAGAAACGGTGGGGGAAGTGGCCCCTTTTGTCACTGTTTTTCCAGTTGAAACACTTTTATTTTCTTCTCTCTTGTTTTCAAAGGTAGCCCGTAAACTTTTTAGGGTAAAGCTAATTTGTGCATGGCTTATTAAAATCATCGTACTTTCAGTTACTGCTGTTAAAGTTTCCATGTACTGACTTAAGTAACTTTGGAGAATACGTTCTGACAGGAAATAAGGCTATAGACAGAACTGTGCTAAGTTGGTGACGATTCTGAGGGAAGGGAGGGAGGGCTTTGCCATCATCTTAAATAAAAAGGACGTTTGGAAATTTGATTATCTTTTCAAGACATTTTCCATACTTTGGCCACAATATCATGTCAGTGCTGAGAAGGCTGTTGGTTATTGTTTTTTTCACCTATTTGAAAAAGTTGGTTGTGACCAAATGTACTTCACAAGCAGTGAAACACCCCAGACCAAGGTTAAGATTATGTGAGTCAAGTTTACTAGTCGAACCAAATATAATTTACAACAAAGTTAATCACATCATTTGTAATGACAGACATGCTTATTAAGAGGCTTAATAAAGCATGGATTGGGAACTCTCTGTGTAAATGATTATACTTAGTATTTTTACAGTCAAGAGAATTAAAAATCTTTTTTTTTTAATATTTATTTTTGAGAGAGAGAAAGAGAGAGTGTGAGTGAGGGAGGGGCAGACAGAGAAGGAGACACAGAATCCGAAGCAGCCTCCGGGCTCTGAGCTGTCAGCACAGAGCCCGATGCGGGGCTCAAACTCCTATAACTGCAAGATCATGACCTAAGCTGAAGTCGGACGCTTAATCGACTGAGCCACCGAGGTGCCCCAAGAGAATTTTATTTTTGTTTTTCTTTTCTCATCTTATTAGTTCTTCATATTGATGCCAACATGTTTTTCTGGTACCACCCATGTTTTTCAATTTTATCATTATTGCCATGAAACAGAAAGGTCCTGAATTTTTCCAACACTTACAGTTTCCTCTTGGGGCCTTTACTAACCTAACACACGCTTTTACTTTAATTAGGAAAACTCACTTCCTTTGGGTGCAGGCCTTGGGGAATGGACATCACTTTTGTAGAGAGAAACACACTGCCTTTCCAGGCAAACACAGCCCCCAGACTTGGGCACGCTTCTTGGTGAACAGAGCACAGGCTGGGTTTTTGCACCCACTTGCCCCTGCAGTGGGGCTCTTGCGAGCAATGCACAAACTGCACTACTGAATGCTCTGTAACCCACCCTTTTCTCCAGGCTTCAGGCGTGAGGTTCCTGGAGCTTACCACCTGGAATACTTCCACATGTATGAATTCCTGACACCTGGGCATCTGGGTGCAGAAAACTGGGAGGGAAAAAAATCAGTGTTCAGGAAAAGAGAGAAAGCTGAAGTAAAGGTGCCAAAGCTGCTGACCGACCCAGCAGCGCTAGCATGAGGGAAAATCTAAAAGGTGTTCTTGAGCCTTAAGGTTTCAAGGCAAGGGGAAAGCTGCCCGCCTGACCCAGCTCTCCCGCTTTGTTCAGTAGGCCTAGAATTCCTATGACAGGAGCAAAGTCATTCTTTCTGGAATTAAAGCTCATTCAGTTAAACACACAGCTTTCTGGAAAAGTTAACACAGGTGTTAAAAAGAATAAATGATGAGATGCTAGGGGCAGGAGATTTAAAAGCAGGAAGATGCCATGTAGGTGAGAGGGTTTCAGCCACTGAGGGGGAAAGAGGAGTCCAACCTCACCGTCCCCACAGTTTGGCCTCTGGCCTCAGGTGACCATCTGCACGGAAAATTCAAAGCCCTCATCTTTCCTGCCATGCACATGTGTGCTTTAGGACAAAAATTACTGTCCCCAAGGCAATGTGGCATTGAAAGATCAAATAAATGACAAGTGTCAAGAAAGGTCACTGGAAGGAAGCAAATGCTATTAATGACACATTTAATTTAGCACGATTCAAACTGACAGGTTTCTGGCCAGGGATTCTCACTATTTCTAACTGCTTCACTTGAGCTCTTCCCCACGTATTGTCTATGCCTCCTGGGCAGTGTTCAGCACCAGTACAGCCCAGCGCCTCTGCATTTTGTGGAGATGATGGAGATGAAGTCAAATGATGGAGAAGAAGGCCCAGCATGAGGGGAATAAGTGTTTCATTCGTTCCCAAAGGGCACCATCTCACTGTCCTAAAAAGGGCATTACAGTCAAGGTTCAGCACTCTGCTTCCTGTGGTTCGGCTTTCATAGGCTCCTCCGACATTTTGGTTAAAAATAAATGTACTGAAGCATAAAGATACTAAAAGCTGGTTATAAAACCTGTTTACTAAGCTATAAATGCTTAACTATAAATGCTCACCCTATAAGCTGTTGACCACAGAGACCTCTTTATGATGCTCCCTTTGATGCTCACATTTCTTGGAAATGGAATTAGGTGTTTGGGGTAAGGCAAAAAGATGGACGCAGGAGGAAGGAACGCTCCCGCAAAGATATATGGTCCACTTTCCCTGACCTTGAGCTGGTGCACTGCAGAAAGATTGTGAACAAGGTTCATATAACACCTAATGAGTAACTAAATGCTGTGCTTCAAATATCTGAGCTCATTTTGGCCTTAGATTGTAATTCCTCAGAAGCTAGAAAAACCGCTGATGCCTAAATTCATTTTGCATGTATTCATTTCAATAGACTATTATTAAATGGGAATGTATTTTAAATGGGACTGTATTTTAATCCAGTTATCATTAGTATTATTGATTAAACAATGAGAGATTACAAATGTATATTTATTAATTGAAACAATTCTATAATTAGACATACTGTAGATGCCAGCTTTCGATTCTACCCAGAAAGCCAACAAAGAAATCTGTTACAATCAATACCTTCCACATAATACATGTTCTTAGGAAGTATACATCACTGGCTGAAGAGAAAATCTGATAACTAGGAAAATTCTGGCCTCCTGGGAATGCTATTGCTCAGTTTCTCTCTTCTAACTACCAATCTAACTCAAGCTGCCTAAAAACCCACCAATGAAACATCACTGACACAACGGAACTGGCTCTCATGAAGGGCAAATGCTTCAGGGAAGGATCAGAGAAAATACTTTAGGGATTATTTGTCCATGTAACTGTTTTATCCTTCTACCACCTTTCCACATCGTCATGGACTTCTCTAAAGCTTCCCCGTACCAGAGACTGGTTTAGGAGTAGGCATGGGATTTCAGTCTGGCCAACAATTGGGTTGGGAGGAAAGCCTGCTGGGGAGCTTCCAAGTAGACTTTTCTAGAAGATGTTGTGTATGCTAGGGGCAGGGGGCATGGCAGGATATATACTAGGCTTATGACAGCCCTCTTGAGAACATGATGGGCGTGACGTGAGGACAAAGCCTCACTGAGGATGGTAAAATGAAAGTTGGTGATGTCAATGAACAGCTGAATTATCCAATTCTAGACCTGCCTATCTCGGGACTCTTGTTATTTGAAATAATAAGCAACAAATTTCCTCATTTGAGATAATGATTTCTTTCATGTTTACAAGCAAATTGATATAATCCCAACCATTTTATATTCTGCCAGAGGCTGTGGGGGAGAAGAAAACACCCACAGTAGACATTGTTGACTGCCTACTCAATCTCCACCACCACTATCCGGTCCTAGGAAGTTGTTGGATTTTCATAAGAGAAAACAATGGTTGCATTTAATAGAAGAAATATGTTTGGGGTTCAAGTCTGATCTCTCACGTGAAGCCTGTCTGGATCAAAACAACAACAACAACAACAACAACAACAACAACAACAACAACAACAAACCCCATGACGGCCTATCTTCTGAATCCATATTATTTATGATCTTTACTGCTTATTTGATATTAAACCATATAATGTCTCTCATGTTGATAAGTTAAATTCTTATTTAGTTTAATTATTACTTAACTTTTGATGTGTTCCCCTCTGCCCCAATTTTACCCTAAGCACCCTCGCTGAGACTACTACTCTCTGACATTTCTTATACAGATACGTCTTAGCTTTCCATTCGTAGAACATAACCTGAAGTAGATTAGGTAACGTTCAGGCTGTCTATACTTCCAGAAGTAAACATGAGTCTACTTTCAAATTAGTTTTCATTCATCTGACACTTCGTGTTATTCTTTTATCATAAAGAATAGATCAATGAATATTACAAAAATAATTATATTAGTATGACCATGGCATATGTTCACACTACCAAAGGGCAATGAGGAGTCCATGCAGGGGTCACAAAGACACGGGATGAGCACCCTCAGCAGTGCCGGGAGCTCGCAGGTGGTGCATACTTTGTTACACATCCTGTTTTACGCAGGGATTTCTAGCTCAGACAATTTTGATTTCCTGTAGTTTAGAGAGGATTCTGAACCATGGATGATAACTTTAGATCTTTGGAGACTGGTATGTATGTAATTATCAAAAAGCATAGCAGAATGTCTTGCAGTTCATCAGGAACTTTAAAAAAAAATGTTTTACTTGGCTGATGTGCTTAAGCATTAGAAGTTACAAATCCATTTTAGAGTTTTTCTTATGTTCAGTATTTTCCCTATTCTTGAATGTTAGCAAAGATATTCTTGGAAAATGATTTGGCAACAATTGTGGAACATGACTAACAGTGCTAAAACAAGTAAAAAAAATTACTTAACAGTCAGATGAATGACCCAACTAAAATAGATTTCTAGAAAACTAAGTATTGGATGTCATTTACATTATCACGGAAAATTAAAAGTATCAAAATTTTCAGTTCTGTTTTCATGACTAAAAAATGAGAGCTTGCTGGAAACCATGGTTTGAATTAGGTGGGCCCTAAAGGCTCTTTTGGGAAACAAAGCAGAGGGAAGATGGTTCATGAATAAATACTAATTCTCAAAACAACACTACTACTGATAATGAAGCAAAGGTAAATGTTTAAAACTTCCTACTAGTTTGCTCACATTTCAGAGAGGAAGTATAATGATATCTTTCAAAAACATACGACATAAAGCTTAATTTGTTACCTCTTTAAAGATTTAGCTGAGTTCTGTATTCTATGATATGGCCAAATCAGGGGCATTAACAGTAATAAGTGTGATACATCTTCATCTAAAGAAGAGAGCCAGCCTGTGGATTACAGAAAGGCTTTATATGATATATAAAAAGACAATATTGAGAAGACATAAGTTCTATGACCTAATATATGATGCTTATCCAAAATAAATCACACATACTGATTTTGAAGATCATCTCTCAATTACGTTAGAACCATTATAAGCAGCTTTCGCCACACTTAGGTTGATAGCTCCTACTAGATTATTTTGTTTTAATGTCTGTTTTCAACTGCCATTTTAACCTTTTGTTAAGTGACATCAACAATTTCTTGATCCTGGGCCACTTTAAAAGATCAACGGAGTCTTGAAATCTGCAAGGTACATATAGTTTAAGGCACTGGGGAGCCAAAGCAAGACATATCTTTGCTTCCATTTCTGGCTACTTGCTTATGTGAGAAACTGATGCTGACGATGTTAACGAAAAGCAATCTTCAACTTTTCTGAAGACACGGAATGTCCCTATATTATCCCAAGCTGGGCTGAAAATGAAAGCAATATAGGCTCAAGGGATGACATGTGTCCAGTCATAAGCTCTGGTGCCACCAGTGGCAAAGGCGGTACGTGGCTCCCGTGGGAGGACGAGTCCTAGCTATGGGCCTGAGCATTTTCCACCTGTGTACAGTTAGGCTATGATAAGCAACAGTCTCAGCATAAATCAACAAAAGTTATTTCTCACTCATACTTCACGTCTCCCAAGGCGTGGCAGGGCAAAGGAAAGGGCTCAGGAAGATCCAGTGGTGGCAATACGCACAGGTCATTTTCATTTACAACTCCCAGGATAGAACCAGTCACGTGGCTCTGACAAGGAGGTGCGATCCTATCAAGCACCTTAGAAGGGGGGGGGGGGGGGGCAGATAGTGTGACCTGGCAAAGAGCACGGACTACATTATTTCATAAAATAATAAGATAATCTATTACTTGAAAAATCAGGGGCTTTCTCTTGAAAATTCCTGCCTACTTACTTCCCACAAGTTAGAAAATATATTGAATTTTGAATAATAATTTTACATTCTGCTTTTGGTTCATAACAGGTCTATGTAAAGAGTGAGACTTACTCTAGTTCTATTTTTGTCTGACGTCTCAGTTTTAAGTTACAGTTATCACCATAAAGAAAAGTAATTAATTGGTGTTGTCGACTAATCCATATGCCACCAAACTGTGACAGAGTGCAAATGGAACGTGTCTCCATATGCCTTTTTCATTTGTTATTCCTTATTCCGCTTCTTCATAGACATGTTCTCTGTACAGGCGGATATCTCTTCTAATTTATGATGCCAAAACATTCTGTTTTTGTTGTGATTCTTAGTTATTATTTTTAATCTAAGTTATATATGTAACACCTTGAAAAGTCAAATGGTTCGAGAAGGCCTGTTATGAAAAACAGTTCACACAGCCCCACCCTCCACTTCCTGCTCCAGAAGGAACCACTTTCAATTCTTTTACCCATTTTTTTTTTTTTTTATCTCGGTATCTCTAGTTTATATTGCCGTCTCTTGATTTTTCTGGACAGTATTTTCCACTAAGGAAGAAAATGATTTGTTTAGGTCTACTAACCAATTTTATCATGATTTTGATGAGCTCTGTAGTCAATAGGCTTTCATTATCATGTCTACGTAAATTTTAGTCATGGCTCAGTTACAAGGTTTATCGTAACCTTTCTTCCTTTTTCTGACACCCTGTTTTCCTTTGGAGTTACAATTTGTCCCATGTGTGTGTTTTTAATATTTATGAATGTTTGAGAGAGAGAGCGAGTGAGAGCGGGAGCGGGACAGGGGCAGAGAGAAAGGGGGACGGATGATCCGAAGCAGGCTCTGAACTGACCAGCCGTGAGCCTGATACGGGGCTCGAAATCATGGACCATGAAATCATGACCTGAGCCCAAGTCAGTCAACTGACTGAGCCACCAGGCACCACTGTCCTGTGTTTTAATGGCTTTGTTTTTATAAAGGTATTAAGTCAAACCCCAATTCACCCCTAGTTTAAATCTTTTAATTTGTTCAAATACATTAGTTGTTTCCCAAATACATCATCTTTGTGGAGAAAACTTTCTGAACCTTCTGACTTGCCCCAACCTGGGTTAGCTGCTGTTCTCTCGACCTGCTAAATAGCCGTGCTATACGTAATCTTGGGATCTCCTAATATTATCATTCTGAGGAATCTTTTTGTCTTGCTCTGGACACTCTGTTTCCTTGTTCTCAGTGTATGTCCTCATTTCTGTAAGCACATCCCCCAGTGGATTCTGAGAATGGGTGCATGAGGATAAATTTTTTGAATCTTGAATATGTGAAAGTAGCTTAATTCTAATCTCACGTTTAATTAGTTTGGCTAGGTATTGGATCTAGGCTGGAAGTAATTTTCTCTCAGAACTTTAAAGGTATTCCTCCACTGCCTTGCTGGTGTTGCTGTGAGCAATTTGTAGTTATTCTAATTCCTGATCCTTTGTTGGAAATCTTTCTTTTCCCTCAACTCTCCAAGTTTGGAGGATATCTCTTTGTTCTCAGAGTTCTTTGCTCTCAGAGTTCTGAACTTCTTCAGTGACGTGTCTGGCTGTGGGTTTCTTTTTACTTGTGTGAGACTTTCTATGGATTTTTTATTAACTTGTTTTATTTTTTATTTATTAAAATTTACATCCAAATTAGCATATAGTGCCACAATGATTTCAGGAGTAGATTCCTTCGTGCCCCTTACCCCTTTAGCCCATCCCCCCTCCCACAACCCCTCCGGTAACCCTCAGTTTTGTTCTCCATTTATGAGTCTCTTCTGTTTTGCACTCCTCCCTGTTTTTATATTATTTTTGTTTCCCTTCCCTTATGTTCATCTGTTTTGTCTCTTAAAGTCCTCATATGAGTCTATGGATTTTTTTGATCTGAAAACTCTGGTCTTTCATTAGTGGAACATTTAATTAACTGTATTTTTTTGTTATCTCCTTCATTTTCTCTGTTGTCTGGAACTTCTATTTTTCACATTTTGAACTTCTGAGGTTGGTTCTCTAATATTTCTTCTTTTATCTCTTTCCATTTCTGTCTTGTACTCCATTTTCTTGGGAGATTTCCTCAATTTTATCAGTTCCAACTCTTCTACTGAGCCTTACATTTCAGATATCATATTTTGATTTCTAATAGCTTTTGTTGTTATCCTCTGAATATTTTCTTTCCTTCTTTTTTTTTCCTGAAGCATTCTTCTCCTGAATAAACACTTTTCTCCCAGTTGCTTTCTTCTATTTGTTTTTGCCTGTCTTTAACTGTCACATGCTCTCAAGTATCTAGTGATCGCTGGCTGTCATGCTCATGTACAGTGTGAACCAAAAGCTAAAAGAAAGCTCTGTGTTTGGGCAGGGCTGTGGAGGTTGGGTTCACTGTAAAGTGAACTGGTTGTTTACCTGGAGAACCTAAAGTCAGGAATTTGTGTGTTTTTAAAAATTTATAATTTGGGGGCACCTGGGTGGCTCAGTCAGTTAAGGATCTGACTCCTGTTGTGGCTCAGGTCATGAGCTCAGAGTCCAAGGCCGAGCCCTGGGAGGTTGAGCCCTGTGATAGGCTCCGTGCTGAGTATGGAGCCTTTTTAAGATTTTCTCTCTCTCTCTCTCTCTCTCTCTCTGCCTGCTTACTGGAGGAGGAGGAGGAGAAGAAGAAGGAGGAGGAGGAGGAGGAGGAGGAGGAGGAGGAGGAGGAGGAGGAGGAGAACAAGAAGAAGAAGAAGACGGTGGCGGCAATGGCGGCTTTTTTTTCCTTTTAATTCTAGTATAGTTAACATACAGTGTTACATTGGTTTCAGGTATACAATACAGTGATTCAACAATTCCATACATCACCCGGTGCTCATCACAAGTGTACTCTTTAACCCCTATCACCTATTTCATCCATCCCTCTGTTTCTGGAAGAGCAAGTCCCAACTTGACTCCATTTCTAGTTCCTAAGCTTCCAGAGGACTTTACAATGTAAATTGAGTTGCTTCTTGGCTTTTACCTACTGCTGACTTAGTGGTCAGCTTTCTTAGGCTGCTAAGTTAGTTAGCACTTAACATCTGCTTCACAAGTACCAAGTGTTTGTTGCTGTTATCTTTTCTCTTGATTTCTTCTTCCTTGAGGGTTTACTTTTACCGGCCCTAATTGTCCAGACAGTAGAATAGTAGAATATTAAGTGTCGAACTACTTCTAAGATGTGGCTAAATGTTTTATTTTTTTGTGAAGTTGGCTGAAAAAATTTTTCAGACACAACGAGGGGAGCCTGGGTGGCTCAGTCGATTAAGCGTCTGACTCCGGCTCAGGTGATGATATCACGGTTTGTGGGTTCGAGCCCCCTGTCAGGCTCTGTGCTGATGGCTTGGAGCCTGGGGCCTGCTTCGGATTCTGTGTCTCCCTCTCTCTCTCTGCCCCTCCCCCTCTTGTGCTCTGTCTCTGTCTCTCAAAATTGAATGTAAAAAAAAAAAATTAAAAAAAATCTTTTCAGACACAACCAGATTTTTAAAGTGGTTGATATGCTCTAGATATGTCCTGAACAACGTATACAAAGGACCTTCGAGAGCAGCTATCAATATGCAATATGCCATCATTTAAATGTAATTTGTATAACTTTTCAAAACAGGAGGTAAAATAATTAATTTTACTTCTCAAGAAATAAAACTGAAAAAAATCCATCTTGGTTTGTTTTATAAGTGTCTTCATCTATTTTTTGGTATAATGCTATTTGATACGTTCTAGAAAAAAAAAAAAAACCTAGGCTTTGACAAAAAAGCATTTGCAGAGGAAGAAAGGGCAGATTTGGGATTCCACTTATTTTAAACTGATGCTACTTTTTTCCTCCTAGTGGAATGCAGGCCATGGCCTTAAAATATTACTAAGTGATAATCATAAAATTAAAATAATTTGATGAAAGTATTAATTTTAGTTTGTAGTCCTGTGAAGAGCTTTTTAGAACTCAGCCCTAAACAAGTTTTAATAAACGCAGCACTCTACAGGAAAATGAAGGATAAAAGAAAAACTGTCCTTAAATACTTACAGATTCTTTTCTGCCCATAGTTTTGCTGTGTGAGCGGGAACGGGAGATGTTGCTGAAAAAGGAGTCCTTTTTAGTAGCAGATGAAGGTGGGGAGCCAGGGAATTCCCTTCCTCCAGGCAAACTTTCAGTGCTCGGGGATGAGCTGATGGTTTTAGAACTCTGTCCTGTAAGAAAAATTAAGAGGCGATAATGAATCACTAGACTTTTTCATTAAAGCTACTTTATTCACTGCCTTTAACAAAGGATCAATTATTGTACATCTTTGTTCGCACTGTCAACATAAGGACACCGAGGAGTTGTTAAAATGCACTCATTTTATGTAGCAAAAAAGCTGCCAATTTGTAAAAAAACAATGAAGTGCCTCCATACTTTTCCACATGTAATTTATGCTATAATTGTCTAAGTGTTGCACACATCAAAAAAAAAAAAATCAGCAAAAAGATCTCATTTTGAGAAATGACAGGTTAGATAATTAGATTTTCCCTCATTAAAGGAATCACCCTTAGTGACAGACACCAGAAATGATTATATTACGTATTATAAATCCTTCAGCAGTTTTTCAAAAGAGCCTCTTTCCTCTTCACTAATTGCAGAACAGATACGTAGCCAGCCCCCGCCTACGGTAGAAGCATCTGAAAAATGGGATAAGGTGCTGGCTCACAGGGCCTCTTTCTAGATCTTTCCTTACACTACAGTGGGGACACCTGTGATCCCCAGCAGCTATCACTCTGCTTGGCAAATGACCTTCTCAGAGATAACCCTAAGGTCAACTCCTCTTAGAATGTATCTCTGAATTATCAAATTCCAAGTTAGTGATAGTATGGATAAAGTACTAACTGGCCTATATCTCACAGAAAATCCCTGCACGATTTCCCCTTAATTACAGAAATTAGCTTACTAACATTTTCATCCCCTTTGGGAACGTAAACATTTAGACCTTAAGAAAATGGAGTCACTAGAACATGTTCCCAAAGGATGGAGCACTTCATCTGGAGATCTGAAGGAAAAGCCTAGGCACCAGAAGTGGTCTTGCCTTGAGATAGAAGAAAGGACTATTACACTTCTCTGTCCTCCTCATGCCCTGCACACACAGAACATGACAACACTGGGCTGGCACACTGGGCAAATGGATGAGCCATTCCATCACCCAGGCCTCACCTGGACAGCTCCCGAGGCAAGTTGCCAGGATTTTCAACGGGCTTCTAGCCCGTAAGCTGCACAGTGGTTCTGAAGCCTTCTATAAACCTTTTCAAGTTTTTAACTGATAGGAACAACGTTAACAATTTCTTCTGCTGCATTGAAACTTAAAGCCTATTCTTGGAGGCACATTCTGAAGTGTACTGCTGTGGTGACCCGCCCAAGCCCCCTGTGGGACCAAGGCACTATTCCCCAGCCATGGGGAGTGCTGACTGATGAGGGTTCTTACGAGTTCTTCTCTGGAAGTGGCCATGAGTTCTTCTCTGGAAGTGGCCCTCAGCTGAAGACAGCTGCTCTAAGGTCATGTACCCTCCCCTGGGATTAGCTCCAATCTAGGGACTGGGTGGGGTGACAGAGGATAAAGGCTGGCCCTCTTGCCTCAAGGCAGACTATTCTGAAGGGCCAGCCCGGTCCCAGAGGGCCCCAGAGGTTCCAGCCACGACTGCAAAGCATTTCCACTCCTCCTCAGCTCACTGCTGCTCCTTTTGCTCCCCAGATACTGATCTTGACAGCACCCCCCTCCCTCCGGCCCCGCCTAAAGCTTCCTACCCATAAATCTTTGTCTCATAGTTTATTTCTCAGAAATTCTGACTCACGACAGTTACTTAGAATTGTTTTAGATTGTAGGCATTTTTAAATATGCCAAATAAAGACCAAATTCTTAGGCTACCTCAGGCATGCACATATTCTTCATTCATAACCAAACACCGCGGAACAAGCCCCATGCGGATGGATCGGATGGAATGTCTGCAGAAACTGTCCAGCACTAAGGATGAGGGATGACCACAACAGGAGCTCTCAGAGAGCTCCAATAGCAGTACCAGGGAAATACACACCTCTATGTACACTAACTAACCTACAATCCTAGGTGAGAAAAGCAAACACAGAAGTGTAAACAACAGTACTCTGGAAGCACAAAAGAGAGAGCAACTGAGCCTGTCTCAGGCAATCAGAAGTGTGTGCTCCGTCTTCACACCTGAAGAGAGGGTGGCGGCGGTGGTGGCGGCAGTGGCCTCAGTGGCTCGGGGTGGGTCGTTTTTAGCAGAGAACACGGTATTTGTGAAGGCAACTGGTAAATGCTACTGGGGACGTCTAGCTCAATCAGAGCTTGCCTGAATCCTCTGGAGCTTCCTGCCATCTATATGTAACTGAAAATGACACCAATACCAGTGTAAAATAAGACTAGTCCAACAGAGTGCTTCTTTTGCACTCGATGACGATTTCAATGGTCTTCTGGGAAAAGGAGAGAATCAAGGAAGTTCTTCCTAAAAGCTGCTGGTACCCTACATGTGAGCTTATTTTCCCTCTTGGTCATCCAGCCATAGTGGGGACGGAGGAGCGAGGGAAGGTGAGGATCTAAACAGGGCCAGGTAGATCAGAAAGAGCATTTTGTTCTCATGCTGAAGGGTCTGGCCCTTACCTTGTCGGTAGATGATGAGAGTTACTGCAGATTTTAAGGAAGAAAGTAGCATGAGGATTAGAGGAGCTTGGTTGACCAAGGCATCTCCTGCGCCTGCCCACACATGAGATTACGAGGGCTGAACCTAAGGCTGTGGTGGTAGATTTGAGAGATGTTTACAAGGCAGAATTCCTCAAACCAGTACCTGCTGGGTCTGACACACCTAAGCTGGAGTCTAAGCCCAGCGGGTATCTAGCGGGTATCTAGCTGAATCAACAATTCACTGCCCCTCCATTAGCCACGATTCTCATCTATAAGTGAGACACCTACTTCATACATGCTTTGTAGCCCAAGTGGGTAATGGGTATAAAAGGCTCAGGGTGGCTTAGGATCCCAGGCGATATGCTAAGTAGTCAGCAGACATAAAGCATTACTAGCATAGTGGTGACTTCCAAATCTAAAGCAGGTAGTTTCATATGCAGTTACTGTGGGCTGCAGATTTGCTAGTCCTCTCCCCTTAGGACTAGTCTCACTTGAGCGGCACCTCCCACAGACTTTGGCGAACTAGCTGAGCCGAGGACTGCCACATCCGCCACACCTGAGCACCTGCCTAGTGGGACAGCGGGAATCCAGGCCCCGCTCTACTGTTCTGCTTGCTAAGATGGGTGCCCTGGTGTGAGCTGCATGTGCACAGAAGGGGTAGCTTTTTCTAAAGGGCACTAAGGTGTTATCTGGACTAGCTGTGGCTGTGTCCAGGCATATTAAATCTGTCCTTCATTCTCTTTTCCTCTCTGAAACATTCAATAAAAGTTTTGCATCCCATGTGCTACTTATCAGTGGAGGTTATTTGTCAAGAGCCCAGGCTGCCTGAATGAGCTTCAAAGGCATCATGAAGAGCCCTGACTACAGAATGGCTGGGAAGGAAGAAAGGGGAAAGGGGAGAAAGTATTTATTAAGCTCCTACTATGTCCCGTGAATAATATTTTTGTGATTTTTCTCTCATTCAACTCAATGGAAAATAGGAACAGGGGCTGGGGTATATTCCTAAATGGACAGGCAAGAACCTGAGACCAGCTGGAGGAGCTAGACACAGGACCTCCAAAGGTAACATGTTCAGAAGGCTAGGAAATCTGGGGTGGGGGAGGTCACTGGTGGGGTGGCACAGCTCAGAAGAGCAAAAAGGGAAAAAGTGCTGTGGCCTTGACTTTGTTCAATGACCCAGGAGAAAACGAGAGGCATGTGTCCCCTCTCTGGTAATATTTTGTCACCTCACAGACTTGAGTGACAGACAGCAAGAGGGCTGATGTTTATGCGTTAAAAACATACATCTTGGTGTCACGGGAGAGTGAATGGAAGGTTGTAAATGAAACCCCTGGAAACAGACCTGCTCTAGTCTGACCACAGAGTCTAAGCATTGTTGGATCCAGTGCCTACATGCAAACATGTGGTTATAGAATGTCAGAAATAATTATTAAAAAAATTTTTTTTAATGTCTATTTAGTTTTGAGGGGGTTGCGGGGCAGAGAGAGAGGGAGACACAGAATCCAAAGCAGGTTCTAGGCTCTGAGCGGTCAGCACAGAGCCTGATGGCGGACCTCAAACTCACAAACTGTGTGATTAGGACCTGAGCCGAAGTCAGATGTTTAACCAAATGAGCCACCCAGACACCCCAGAAATAATTATTAAAAAAGAAAAGATAGAGGAGTTGAGTTGGCTCTTTCAGAACTTGATTCTGAAAACCAGAGGTATTTGGAAAACAAAACAAAACAAAACAAAACACATAACAGTGCTCCCCTCATCACTGCCACTTGAGCAGGCAGCACCCGTGAGTCCTTACGGAGCACAGGTACGGTGGTAACTTCCCACGACCAGCCCAGAAGCAGCTGTTCTTTTCCTTTCTTCTCAGATAACAGGTTAAGTGACCTCCCTAGATCATCCAGCAAGGCAGTGGTAGAGGCAGAATTCAAACCTGGACCCAACTCCAGAGCCCATGCTGGGAGAGTTGTACCAGTCTGCCTTCCCCTCCCCTGCCAATAAGGCTGTGCGGGGGGCGCTGTCGCACATGTGACCTAAGATTAAAGACAAATGGAATGAGGTTTTTTGAAAGTAAAGGGCAAATTCTGTCCTTGTTCTCAGTCCAAAAAGTCATTTATTCAATGTCTTTTGGGAATAAGTTTTCCACAAAAATGCATTTTCTAGCTAACTGATGCTTCCCCAGATTTGTTTTACGTATCGTGTTTCTCTGCCTTCCTTCTTAGAGTGATTATCCAGAACATAATGGAACTGCTTGTCCTGCTTCACGACTATCATTTCTCAACAACAAGCACAGTGGCCAACATAGGGTCATTCACGAGGATAGCTTTTGGCTTCTCAGTCTCTCCTCTCACTCCTGTGAGTAGGCGTTCTTTGTCCCATCGTTACTGTGTCCTATTCTAATTAATTCGGCCTCTCTTTTCTTTGTTCTACCAATTTGTTGCACTAGGGCATTTGTTTTAGTTCTTTGTTCTTGAAGGTCCAGAGGGGAGTCCTCTCCCGACATGTGAGCTGGTACTGCGCTAATGTGACTTGCACGTTACTCCTCAGTTTAAAATCTATTTTTTTCCTAGAAGGAATTATAAAAAAATTAACAGTGATTACCCTTAGGGAAATGGGTTGGCAGAAACCAGTGGGAGGAGTAAAGAGAGAGGTGTGTTGTTTTTTTTTTTCCCATTTAATGACTTCAATTAATTGGGATGGTCAAATGTTGTATGTGTTTTAGATTTACCTTAAGAATGTCAACAGTGGTTATCTGGGCAGGGAGATTTTTGACCTCCCCCCCTCCTTTTTAAAAAAACCTGATCAATGTTATACAGTGATATCTATGTGTGGATGTACGTATGTATATATATTTGTATCTGCAACATAAATATGTACACACAAGTATAAACATTAAAAATGGTGCTGGGTGGCTCAGTTGGTTAAGCTTCCGACTTGGGCTCAGGTCATGATCTCATGGTTCGTAGGTGTGAGCCCTGCACTGGGCTCTGTGCTGATAGCTTAGAGCCTGGAACCCTGCTTTGGGTTCTGTGTCTCCTTCTCTCTCTGCCCCTTCTCTGCTCGCACTCTGTCTCTCTCTCACCCTTAAAAATAAACATTAAAATTTTTTTTAAATGGTTATGGCAATAACTTAAGAAATCTAAATTTTTCCCCTAATGATCCATTAAGTGACAATACTTGTATACTTTGGTTGGAAATTCTAAATTTTCTTCGGAAGTAAGCTCTGTAAGCATGTGTGTGTTTGTGTGTGTACTCCTATTTTAAAGCTCTGCGGTTCCTAAATATCTCTTGAAAAGTTTCTGGGGCAGCCGGGCAATTTCCAAATCTAATTTCCAAGAAATTCTTTAAGTCTTCAAAAACAAATTCTCCCATGGCACATTTTTTTATGAGTACAACCCATACTGAGAGATATAAAATGGAACTTCCCAACAATTTTCCAAAAACTATTTATTGACTTAAATTGTGGGATTTCATTTTATAGTCAGTTTTTCTCCAGAAAAAAAAAAAAATTAAATAAAACACATATAATTGTGTGTTTAAAGGCAAAGATACGAATATGATCTCATGAAAAAACATAATCAAAGAATCACTGAAAGTGCTGTTATTTACTTCATTTCTTAAAACTTACTCCATTTGAAAAAACATACTTGGGAAAGTCAAAATGATAGTTTCATCTCCCTTACAAGTATATCTACTCTGAAAACATTATATAGGAGAGTATAATGGGTGTGGCCCCTCTGATGAAGTTCTTCAACTTCTAATATTACTGATCCTATTAAGTATAGATTGTTAGAAAGTTTTTTTGTTGCCCCCAGTAACTATTTTGGTTGACTTTTACTTCCCCTTGCTTTTTGACACTGTGCAGGAAGTATGTTGAGGAAAACACAAAGTGACTTCTCCAAATCAGGGCAGGTTAGTCTTATTTTCTTATCATCATTGTCACTATCATCATGACATACTGAAAGCTTTTTATTATTTGGGCTCCATGTCTCATAAAGTGGCTGGAGCCTTCTCTATCAGACTGATACAATCTCTGTCATAGCATGGTAGGCAGGAGGAATTCTGAACTGGGTATCCAGAAAAGAGCTGGTTCCTGACTGTGTAGGCTTGCCTGGGTTATCTAATGCACAGGCTGATGCCCAAGCAACCATGTAAATAAAAAAAAAAAAAAAAAAGCGGGAAAGCCAAGAGAACAATGAGAACAGAGCTTGGGCACATAGTAAGCACTCAGCGAATAGTTGGTGAATAAATGAATAAGATGATTCTACCTATATAACACAAGAGATCTGAACAAAATGATATAACCTCCCTCTGCAAGATTCTATTAAAAATGCAAACTGTTCTTGTGGCTCTGGCCTGTAGGAAAAAATAGATTGAGCAATAGCATAGAAGCAGAAATCAGAGTAAGTCAGACAGCCTTCACCTTTCTCTTTCCATAGGTATAAATTGAGATTCCACAGCCAAGGATCTACTCTGCAGTAAACTAACTTAAAAAGTGACCAAACTAAATTTGGGATACCAAAACACTTGTTAAAAAGTTGCCAGGGGTGCCTGGGTGGCTCAGTCGGTTAAGCACCCAACTTTGGATCAGGTTATGGTCTCACAGCTTGTGAGTTTGAGCCCCACGTCGTGTTCTGTGCTGACAGCTCAGAGCCTGGAGCCTGCTTCGGATTCTGTGCCTCCATCTCCGTGTGTGTGTCTCTCTCTCTCTCTCTCCCTCTCCCCTGCTCTCTCTCTCTCTCTCTCTCTCTCTCTCTCAAAAATAAATAGACATTAAAAATTTTTTTTTAAAACGTTGCCTGGGGGAGGTCAGATTTTAATTTTAGGAAATCAATTGAAGTCCTGTGAATTCTCACCATATCAGATGATCACAGTAATATTCATTTAAGTACAGTAAATGACAAACCTTAAGAGAAATCATCTGGAGATTATCTGCACCCCTTTTTTGTCCTTGCTACTGCACCCCTTTCTAATATGGATCACTTAGACACTAAGAAAGATAAACAGCAGCTCTTCATGGAATCACCAAGTTGAAAAAGCCCTTAAAGGTCAGGGTTTAATTACCTGAATACAGCCAGAAACTGTACCTGTGAAACAGAACTATATAGAAGTAAGATCTCCTCCTTCTTTTGCCACAACATTTTTCAAAGAAGCCAATACACCACTCATTCTCCTAATCACAATATATTGTTTTTTGTAAATTTATAAAAAAGCACAGATAGTATGAAGACATATCATTATTAGAACAGCATTTTGATACTAGGAACATGACTATATTATGTGGATATTTTAAATTTAGGAAGATGAGATTATGAATTTTAATTTATACTGCTATCTTTTCAATCTGAATTTGAATGGAAGATTCTTAAGATTAGCTTAGGCTTCCACTTAATACAGAAATCCTCTCTACAGCACATTTTATGTAAAAGATTATATAATAAAAGATTAATGCAGCAACTTTAATATTTATACATTTTAAAATTCCATAGGAGGTGCTAAATGTGAATTGCTATTATTTCTGTATTCCTGGAATACAGATTTTGAATAAGCGGTTATGGTATTTAAATGTGATCTTTTTATTTTAAATCATTGCCAATTACATACGGAGATTTCTTGCACTGTTAATATGATTCATAATACAAAGCCTGTACTTAAAAACTTATTTCAAAATCAAGCTGTAATTCTTTTAGGTAAAATATAGTAAATATTTCTGGCTAGTACATATGATAATATGCATAAAAACAGCATTTAAGTCATGTAATCTGAGAACTGATTTGTCAAATACTGCCATAGAGCACCTATGAAATAAAAAAACAAAACAAACAAACAAACAAAAAAAACCTCAGTGTGAGCTTCCAAATAAAGTGTAGTGTTAAAATAACCACAAAATATAGACTGACCATATTTGGCAAGAAAAGAGGCTGGTGTAAACTTCATAAAAACCACATCATAGCCAGATTTGGCATCACCAAGGTATGACATGAGAGGGGACTCTTGTTCTAAACAACAGTGCCACTCAGCGGCTGAACAATGGTAGTGAACTGATCAACAGTATGAATGGAGGGTGGGCAAAAAGAAAAATGGAATTTTGGAGAAGGCAATGATAATACTGCAGGCAAAAAGATATACTACGTTGCCATGGTAACTGTACCTT
Source organism: Puma concolor (assembly GCF_028749965.1). NCBI lineage: Eukaryota > Metazoa > Chordata > Mammalia > Carnivora > Felidae > Puma > Puma concolor. The sequence continues at coordinate 24,628,126 of NC_141675.1, read as the reverse complement.
GGAGGTCAGTTAGAGTCTGGACAGGAACAGAAACCTGAGCATCGCTTCCTGTAACTACATCGCCTGGATTTCATAAGAAAAAATAATTAGATTTCATAAAAAGGAAAAAAAATCAAGTTTACTTTTTTTCATACTTAATGTAATACTTTTATCAACCTAATTACTAAAGGTACAGTAAAACAAAATACAATCTTAGAAAAATTAATATAAAATAGTTTTTAAAGGAATTAATTTTTTAAAAGTATTTCCTAAAAGGTTTCTGTGAATATTTTTCTTCAAGAAAAAAACAAGTTTCTATTAGTCTAAAACATAAGAAACTTGAGAAATCAAATGATTTTTCTGAGGTTTAATTATGCTACAAATAGTAATGTGGTTTCATATTTTCTTTCTTAAAAAAAATTCTTTATCCAAAAGTAAATATGCATTTATTACAAAGCAGGCATTTTTTTGAAACGCATTTCCTCCTACAACAGAGAGAAATTATTTTTAACTAAACTTGACACCAGTTTCTACAGTGATAAGATAAATACCTAAACAAGTTCTAATTTCATAGTTAAGTACTGAAAAGATTTCATAAGCTACCACATGTACTTATAAATGTCAACATGTAAAAATAAATCTGTGAACTGCACACCCTTTAAACTTGATATACTTATGATAGGCGAGATTTCATTCACAAATTGGACCTATGGTAAATGCTTAAAATAAAGAAGCGTTCAACTTCAAAAAATAGACAAAGGAAATGGGGAAAGAGGGAGTGCATTCTAAAAGTACAGGAGAGAAAGGAAAAGGAGAACAGGAAATTCTGTGAAGAACTTGAGGTACACTCCCATTTAGAAGGAAGGCTTTTCGGTTCTCTGATTTCTTCCTTCCTGGCCAAGTTCAACATTAGGCACAGTCACTGTCAACAGAATTAATCCTCTGGCTGTATCAGCATCTGAAGGTCTAAGTTACTGTGAAATTCATAAACTAAAATCCAAGTCTTCTACAAAGACACTGTAGTTTCCAGGTTTGATAATGCAGGATTAATAGACTTGCTTGCCCTGTACCTTTCATATAATAGCAAATCAATTTTGGAATTATACAACATACCCTCAAGTGTTTTGACCACTTGCTACAATTATAATTGACAGCACAGCCAGCTTATCTGCAAATTACTGGGTTGTAATCCTATCATCCCATCCATTAACAGTACATGCATTTATATATGTGTATCTATATCTCCTGTAACTGAAATGAAACCTATAAATGGGTACACACTCCAAACCAGCTTTCAACAGAACTTATCAGGTCCTGAATTTTCATAATACAGTTACCTCTCTGTTCACTGATAAATGGCATGCCTATCTTCTGTTTATTTGAAGGGGATTTTCAATTCTGTGCCTGTTACCCACTTTTCTCTGCTGCTTCTGGATTACCTATTAGTGTATAATTTAGACACTGAAAACTCATTTTAGTATTAAATATCACCAGAAAGTAGCGGAGGAATATCTGCGCGCCCTCTTCTTTCTTTCACGACCCGACTCCCAACACATACACAAACTACACTTTGCGTTCCCAGCAACACATAATGAATTTTGGGTTTTCCATACAACTCTCATCCTACGGAAGCATAAACATTCGAGAGTTAAGTAACCTACGAAAACCACAAGCATTTTCATCTTTACTAACAGCCATTATTCAAAGCAACTTTCAAATTTTCCGGCAGAGGACACTACAAAGGCTATTACATTCTCTCTCCTCAAAGGCCCTAAGTAGATGACTCTATTCTGCGATAGTAAGAAGCCGTATTCCAACGCAAGCCTCCCGACAGGCTACGTACTGTGCTCACCAATCTCTGGGACCAGGTGACACAGCTGCAGATCTGTCACTGTCACAGCACAGCGGGATACTTGTGGGAAACACCAGCATAAAGAACGAATGCTGGAGACGTATTTTTTCCTTGTAGCGTTACCCAGTGTATCTTTACAGATGTTTGGAGCTGGGAGGCTCCCCAGGGAGCAGTCCACACCTCTTATTTCAGGGCGAGGAGACATGGTCAGAAGGCTTCAGGACTGTGCTTACGGTTCATTTCATGGGCAAGTCAGTGAGAGGGAGCAGCAACCTAGCTGGTTTCTACTTGTATCAACTGTTCGCCTTTTACTCCGTTTCATTCAAATCCTTATGCAGGGAGGGACATTTGCAGGAATGTTTATCTTTAAGAGGAAGGTAGACAAGCTTTTCGTGATTGACACGAGGAGAATGAACCAGAAAGAAAAAGAAGAGCTGCCACACAAGGAGACATTCTTTCAGCACGGGGATCAGTTACAAAATGCCCTAGTGATACTCATGTTCCAAGTACTTTGCTTAAGTGCTCTGTTGTCTCCTTCTAACTGGGGACTTCGTTTTCATCAGTCGTTCCATCCTCGTGCGCCTCCTTCTCACTTACTGTGATATTAATACTTGACATTTCCTTAGAGATACAACTTTATATTTCTATAGTCATTTGGCTTGGTTCCTCTGAAGATTTAAGCTACAGCATTAAGAGATTCTCTGACTCATTTGCCTGCCATCAGTTAGAATTACTACTGACTATGGCTTGTTATCAAAGCAATACTGAAATCATATTTGGTTGGAACAATAAAACAGTACAATTAAGAAATATTGAAAATAACATTCATTTCCATTCTGAAAGTGGGCATGTCTCCTGGCATTAAAATACATTTACAATGTGTTAATGATTTGAAGTCTCCTTTTCTTTCAATCATGTGTGACAACGCTACATTGGAAAGAAAAGAATGTAGTTTTACACGAGACATTCCTGTGTAAGGCAAACTCAATATTCTAACAGAAACTTACATACTAACTATACAAAGTCTAATACTTCATATAGGCAATGGTGATAATACCCTGTAACTGACAGAAGAATAACCATGCACACACTCGTTAGTGAATTCAATACTCATTATTTTTGTGCCATTGGGGAATAAAGTCCACTTAAGTCTGCCAGCTTAAATGCCAAGAATTTAAAATTTTTAACCATTTTAGATGCAATCTTCTTAAACAGAGTGTATGGGAACATGGTTTAAGGTCTTCTAACTGATTCAATATTACTGTGGTTGCTGTCAACACCGGTCATCGAACACGGCTAGAACAAGGGTCCCTTTAAGATGTGAATGAGGCATGGGTCAGGCTATTTGTGCCCTGACAACTGAATGGCCACAGGCTCTGTGCTTTGTGAGGTCTTAGGATTGAACTCTGTAGATTTTCTGCCATCACGTTCCTATTTCTTGCTTCTATAGTATAGATAGCAGAGTCCCACCACTAAAAATAAATGCAGCTGTTTCTAATCTGCTGTGAACAGGGGCACTTAATATATAGGTCTCTGAAGAGTGGAAAATAAGAGCATAAAGGTTCTGAGTAGGAACCTGAAGGGCTCTCCTACGAGTTAAATACATGCGGGAGACGAAGCACCAGAAAAGCCCGGAAACAGACCACACGCTTACTTGAGGCTGGGTGGCAAGGACACCCCTCACTCGTAGCAGCACCAGCAGCGGCCCCGCTCGTCAAATGAGAGCTTTGGATGAGGTGGTCTCCCAGGTCTCCTCTGCTCTAGCATTCTAAGGCTCTAAATTGTAGGGCCTGGACTCACAGACTGACTTTGGCTGCTAGAGATTCTGTTTAGCCTTCCCCGTAAGGGTACAGTTCATATTGCTCATGGGTAAAGCAGCTGGATGAGCGACCGCAAGCCTAGGGGCAGCACGCTTTCTTCAAACCGGCTGCGCGGATGGATGCTACAACCAGTGAAGCCCATGCTCTTGGAACGTCCCATTTCAGACTATACATCATTACACGTTAGCAGAGATCGCATCAACTGCTTTCAAGTTCTGTGTTGTGATAGCCTGTGCCACACTCTACGGGCATCCAGAGGACTCGAATGCACGTATCCTAGGATATAGATGCTAAAGAAGTACCTAACAAATTACTTCATAAAATGGTCTTATTAAAAACGACACAGGATCTGATATTCCAACTGAAAAAAAAAAACGAATCTAACAGATTTTTAAAAATTAGGTTTTGCATTAATTTCTATCTCTAGGAGGTTGGTTCCTCACAGGCAGGTAAGGAAATCCCAGGCTACACTGTGAGCGTTTTCGTTCGATTTATTATGATTATTTCCTTACCTTTGTTCAATTGCACTGGCATGCTTTCCGATTTCATCAGTCTCTGCTGCTGCTGCTGCTGCTGCTGCTGCTGCTGCTGCTGCTGCAGGGGATGCCTGGGGACCTCTGCCAGGGTCCTGGTGGGAGGCACAGCAGTGGAGGAGCCCCCACTACTGCCCGCTGGTACAGGGCCACCCGCACTGCCTGGGGCCATTGCTGGAGAAATCAACTTTCTTCCAAAATTTATCAGGCTATTAGAGACCTTATTTATATTCAGGGGAGCACCTTTGACGTTGGCCCTGTAGAAAAAAAATTAGGTGGAGAAACATTACTTAAATTAGAGGACAACTCTATGTCACATATTCCAAATGGTATAAAAACACACCTTACCTGCTTGAAAAAGGCCATTTACTGGAACAGCTACACAAAGCAAAAGTGAAAACGTAAAAGTGATCACAAAATAATACAACGATAAGGTTCTTCGAGAGGTGGCTTATGGAAAATAGTCTTTTTACTGTTCATTCATTCATTCATTCATTCATTCAACAAATGGGGCCTATTTTGTGCTAACACTGTGCTCGGTTCTGGGGATGCAGTTGTCCACAGCAGACGTAGTTCCCCTCCTGGAGTTTTCAGTGTAGTAGGGAAGAAATATATTAAATAATCGCGTAAAAAAAGCATGGTTAAAGCCTGTGATAAGGACTCTAAAGGAGACGTCCAGGGCTCAGCAAGCCTTGGATAGAAGGCGGCACCTGTGAAATGAAGCCGACAGCAGATTTCCCACAAGCCCTGGCATGTGGGTATTAGGCCACATTTAATCTGATTTTGAAAAATAAACGTGTCTGAGAGTCACAAAGTAAATTCAATAAAAGCTGTACAGAATCGCCCAGTTCCTGAGAATTGCAAGTTGCCCTCACCACCCCGACCATCCCGGCTCTCCACATCCTCCTTCCCCACTGCCCTGCTTCACTTTTCCTGATGGCACTACATATCCTATTTGATGGGTTATTATTTGTCCATCTCCTCCAATCCCCATTCGAACGCAAGCTTCACGGAGATAAGGGGTTCTGGTCTGTCTGCTCTGCTGCTGTTGCCTAGCGTATAACAGGTGCTTTATAAATATTTGTTAAAAGGGAGCTGCACGTCCAGGTAGTCGAAGTCTTTCCACCTCTACAGTGAAGAGTCCCGGCTCCTAGCGATGGCCAGCCTCTCTCACTGTGCTCTGGATTCCATCCTCTGACCTGAGATCGTTGCCCTTGCACCTTCCTCTCCTGAATCATTTTCTCCTTCTCTGTAGTGGCATTCCCATTAGCATACAACCATGGTGTGTGTGTGTGTGTGTGTGTGTGTGTGTGTGTACGCGCGCGTGCGTGTGCATGCTCACACAAGCGCCCTTGCTAACTCATCCTGTGAACCCTCATCTCTTCCTAGTTACCATCCCACTTCTCCTCCTTCCTCATGACATATTTTTTCAAAAAGCTGTCTTATGTGCTACTTCTGCTTCTTCGGTCCTAGGCCCACTCAGGTCTGGTTGTGGCCTCCTTGCCAATGTGCAAAAACTACTCCTCCAGTCATGGATGACCTCCACAGTGCAGAGCTGAAGGCTCACTCTTATTTTATTCTACCCTTGTCAATGGTTAACCCCCTTACCCGCCGCTCCTCTCATACACTTCCTCGCTCGGCTGCCATGGTTTGCCAGCACCTGTGTGACAGCCATCTGGCAAACAGAAGACACCAAGTAAACATTTGTCAACTGAATGACTACCTCCCAGATGATTCGTAACCTTGAAGTATCTCAGGGTTATTATCTTGAAGACCAGTTACGATTATAAATTATTTTAGTTGCAGGAGGTAGTCCCACTCCACAACAATACCAAAGTTTGTATTTTTATTGCCCAAATCATTAATAGAAGCTTATTTTCTCACATTTTGCTTCTTTTTTCCATAAAAGTAGGAGATCGAAAATCAAGTTTGAGGGATACATTTACTTGATTCAACTTGAATTTGACTATCATTTCCTCCTCTCAGATCTACCTGACAGCTCTTACATAGCAATTCTCCTACCTTTTATAGAACAGCTGTATCCTTGGTGTTGCTAGATACAGCTCTAAGATAGAACTGATCCATAGTCCTATAATAAAAGAGAACACTATGCTTCTTCCTTTCATCAAGTTTTTCTTTAATGGTACTCGCTAATATTATGGGCTACATATCGGAGACTTAACATTACTTTGGAGCTAGGACAAATCAAATTTAAAACCTGGAATTTGGCTTTATAAGAGAAAGAGTTGCTCATTTACAACGCCACGAAATGTGAAAAAAATTTTCAAATGATTCTTTTTGTATCAAGTTTTATCTTTAAAGAACTGAGCTATTTCATGCCCTTCCAAAAATTGTTGAAAATAACGTTTCCTAATGGAGATAAGGATATATCGTGATTATACACCACTTACTTCCAGTTTCCCGCTGCTTCCTAATGAAGTACGGCATTCTCAATTTACAGACACTACAGCTTAGCAACAGAGAAGGCACTCAATACATGTTTATTGAAAAATAAATGAAGGAAATGAAAAGAACTCGTAAGTTGTGGATTAGGAAGGCATTCACCTCTGGCACTGTATTTCACTCAGCAGCCTGCATGCAATCCCATGTCTTGGTGCATTTTAGTTTTGCTTGTTTGAAGGCAAGATTCATGATTCACAGATATGAAGAAGTTAAAATGTCGTTACCCTTTTTTATGAACAAAAATGTACTAGTCAAATTCCCATACTGCCAGCTGTAAAATTTATATGTTGATAAAAGTACTAAGAAACTGCTAGAGCATTATCAAGAGAATATGGTTAATGCATCTTCATTACTACTAATAAGCACAAAAAACATAGATCAAGCTCATGCCGAGCAATTTTTCATCTGAATACCTCTTAAAAGGGGATGAACACCGTTTTCCTTTTTTGGGTATTTTTTGTTTTTAACCAACTTCCCCCCTCATTCACTACCCACTGCTTCCAGAAGAATATTTTCTTCTCAAAACAACTATTGAAGGTGACTCTTCAATTATTACAGATACAAACAACTGTAAAACATATACTTCTAGGACAAACATGCTGTCCATAGTGTGTTTGTTTTTCAGGATGATAATTTTTTGGCCAAAGGTAGCTAAACACAGATCTTAAATATCTGTAGCAGCATTCTTTACTGGCTGTGATGTACGTTATTAAGTCATGTGTGCTGAGTCAATGAAAATTAATGCGTTTGTCAGAGATCTGATGGACACTGAGTACTGGGTTGGATTAACAATGGAGTGTAATGTGTAAACACTGCTGAAATAAATAGTAAGAGGACTCTGGAGTTAACAGGACATTATATAAATCTAATGAGTAACTAATTTTGTGTAATCAAAGTCTTTCATTATTATTATTTACTACATACTCTTATTAAGTAATAAAAATAGTACAATATAGGAGGGATTGTCTTCAAATTGTTGCCAAGACCCTACTTTTTGCACAGCCTCATTTAGCAGGTTAAATCAGTAGCGATGGGACACTTACCTGAAGATTCAAGAGTCATCAAAACAACTGCATCAGAACCCAACCTGGCTTCACTGTTGGGCCCCTTTGGTTCACTTTCTAAAACTGGGTGACTCTTGCTGCCTCTTGCCACCCACCTGATCTCTTACCGCCTGACTTTCTAACCCACACTCTCCTGAAAGAGCTTCTAGTGTTTCCAATGTCTTCTTAAACTGCCAGAGGCATGAGCTGTTTTCATTCAACTTCTAAAACTTTTCTAAAGCTTAAAAAAACCAACCAACCAAACAAACCAAAAACCCAGAACATTATCACGTGATCACGTTTGTAAAAACTCTCCACAGCCACGGAGATTTTCCTCTCCTGTTATCCAAGCTTTGACACCACCTCAGGCTTTCTTCCTTTCTATCTATGGATTGGTTTTTCAGGTCTGATATTAAGTATCTAATATTTGTTTACTTAACTCCTTTTTCAGTAAAATTTTGTTACATGCTTGTTTATATTTTTGTCAAAGGAAGAGTTTTCCATTTATTTGTAATTATCTTTCTCAATATGCTAGTTTATATTTTTCTTATTATTTCCTTTCTGTGTTCCCAAAGGTTGAATGCTTGGTTCGTTCATCCATTCATCCATTCATTCACTTGTTCAGTTCCCTGCCTTTCCCAATAAAAGCATTTAAAGATATACATTTGCATCTGATTAAAGCAACAGCATCACAGTTTTTCCCACACGTTTTCTAAATAGTCCATTGGCTCAATTGTTATTTAGGTACATTTTAAAGTTTCAGACGGCTGGGTTTGTTTGTGTTTAAATATAATACCCAATTTGTTGTACTGAATAGAAAAAGAGGTATCAGAAGACTGAAAGTGGGGGAACTGTTCTAATTTTTCAGAAGGATTGTAGAGACCACGAACCAGAAAATGGACTGGCTTATTAAAATTTTTTTTCCTAATTACTTGAAAATGGTTGTAGTCTATCACAAGTAGCCAGTATGGGTCACTAAAAACAAGTCATTCTAAGGAAACTTTATTTCTTATCTGAGGTGTTAAAGTCTGTAAGATTTACCAAGGTATGTCAGTGCCGTGGATAGAATGAAAGATAATGCATCCTCAGTTATAGTTGGAGAACTGTACCTCAAGTTTATTGTTGAATGTTCTAGCACCCACCAAAGACTTCTGGTGATGACATGTGTCTCAGACTTGGTTCACAGACCTGCTCACCAGTCCTTTTTATAAGCTCATAATCCTCCTTCCATCAATGAGCTGCATAACTGGGGAGAGTTATGTAGCCTGCTCTCTGGACTGAAGTTTCCTTATCTTTAAGACAAGGGGGCTGGATTATTGATATTTTGGGTTCCTTTTAGATAGAAAATTCTATAATTTTGTGACTGGAAAGAGAACAAGCGCTTACTGAATTTGAGACTAAAGGCCTGCAGAGACACCTAATCTATTAGACAAAGGAATCAAAATATAAAATACTCTCAACAGGCTAGCATGAGAAATGAATTAAACAGATAAAATTTAACAAAGATAAATAGAATCTTAAGCACTTAGGTTAAACCTTTTTATAACTGCACATTACACACAGAATAGAGAGGTATGGGCTAACATGAGTTCACATCAAAACAACAACAACAACAACAACAACAACAACACCAACACCCAAACATTAGTGTTTTAGTTTGGTCTGCTAGGCTAATCTGAGCCCACAGGGACACTGCTGAAGAAAAGTAAGATTGTTAGCCTGTGTTAATACCAAATGAGTGAACTTTTGGTTTCCAGTCTGGCATGTAAGAAGCTTGGAAGTTTCCACTTTGTCCTAACAACCAGAAAGAGTTGAATAAATTGAAAAAAAAAATCAACAAATTTTTCTTAGATCCATAGCGTAAACTGCTGTCCCCAAATCAGACAGACTGACAGGTGACTACAGAGAATCACAACTTCCTGGAGCAGAGACCCATAGGAAGCAGCACTGGAGTAGGGAGATATGAAGTACAATTGACAAATCTTACTAGGGGCTCAATGGGGACCAATCTGACAGATAAAAACTCCGAGGGGGACCAATCATGAGGGGGTAGCCCACACTCCTGAGTTTTATCTCCTGGAGTTCTACCGATGGGAGAAAAATTGTGCATCCAACAGGTGGAATGGAAGGGAACCATTTTGAAATACATCTGAACATTCTGTTTTTTTTTTAACAAAGTCTGCCCTCAGGAGAAATCATTCAACCCAAGTCTAACCTGCTGAGGTTTTATCAGAGCTTAACTGACCTGGAGGAAGGGAAATACCCAACCCCACACCCCTCTAGTCACCCTGTCCCACCCACGTTGGGGAGGCGGATGAGAGGCATGTGTGTTCACAGTCTGAAGGCACAGGCTCACAAAAAGACTGACACCTAATCACAGGACTATAGAATGGTTCTTCTCCTCCCACACCTTATCACATTACTATAAGTCCATTTACAGCAGTTCCTTTTACCCACTACATATATCCAACTATCACAAAAAATTTATATAAGACTTACTGAAAAAAAGTAGAAAGACACAGTTTGAAAAGACAGAGCAAGCATCAGAATCAGATTCAGATATAGCCTGCTCTATCTGTTGGAATTACCAGACTGGGAATTTAAAATAACTATGATTAAAATGCTAAGGGCCTAATGGATAAGGTGGACAGCATGCAAGAACAGGTGGGAAATGTCAGCAGAGAAAAGAAAATTCTAAGAAAGAAAGAAAAAAAGAATGAAGATAAAAAAAACTATAACAAATGAAGTGTCTTTCATAGGCTTATTAGTAGACTACACACAGGCAAGGAAAGAGACTATACACACTCTTGAGGTTGAGGAGGTTTTAAAAGAAATTCCCCAAACTGAAAAGCAAACACAAAAATGACATAAAGAAAATCACAGAAGAGAATATCCAACTGTGGGACAACTATAAAAGGTATAACATATGCATAATGAGAATACCTCAGAGGAGAAGAGAGAAAGAAAGGAACAGAAGCAATATCTGAAACAATAGCAACTGAGAATTTCCCCAAATTCATGTCAGACACCAAACCACAGTTCTTGAAGGAAGCTTCAAGAACACCTGGGAGGGTGAATGCCAAAAGAACTACACCTAGGCATGTAATTTTTAAACTATATAAAATCACAGATAAATAAATCCTGAAAGAAACCAGAAGAAAAAAACACCTTACCTATGCCAGAGCAAAGATAACCAACTTGTTGGAAACCATGCAGGCAAGAAGAGAATGGAGTGAATATTTAAAATACTGAGAGAAAAAGCCCTGCCAACCTAGAATTCTGTACCCTGTGAAATTATCCTTCAAAAGTAAATATGGTATCTCTATGTAGTAAATATATATTATCCTTAATAGTAATATAAATATGTGACTAAAAATACTAGGTGAGTGCCTACATGGCAGAAGCTAACTGCACAACTATGGCAGACAGCTTTCGCTGAGGCATTAATGTCTGGCAGAACTGAGTTGTGTCTTTATAAAATGGAGTAGAACAGTGGGGAGGTATGAAAATTATGCTGCGAGAGGAATCGCTTAAAAAGCTGGGGGGAGAGTCTTATAATATCATGGGAGCTGTCACGGGGGAAAGCAGTCCTTTTGGCATGGCTTTAGAAAACGAAATGTGTTACAAAAGTTACAGAAAACACTTCAAAAGCTATAACACAGGAAACCCTTTCTAATGTTTTAACAGGCTCTATTTAAAATAATAAGTGTTCCAATTCTGGAACTGTGTAAGAGATTGGAAAACCACCTTCAGACACTGTGGCTTTCTAGTCTTGGCCTGGGTGAGACATAGGCTTAAATGAAAGGCCCTTTCCAGCTCTAGGGATTTATAATCTGCAGTGTCAAATGGCTTCCACCACCATATTCATCATATTGTTGAAAGGGCAGGACCAAATGAGAGGCCTGTACACTAGGCCCTTGAGGAATGTTGACCAAACCCCATCTCCAAGCTTAGGGGCCTGTTTGCCCTGCCTCCTTACCTCTACCTTCTGTTTCTATTCTGTTCTTTTTGCCCTTCCTTCTTCCTCCACGTTCACTGTCCTTTCAAGATGCTATTCTTCCCCCTGCTCTTTCATTTGTTTCATAGTCTCCTTTTCTATCATTTTCTCACCTCACTGTACCTTTTTTTCCACCATAAAAACACAGAACTTATTTTAAAATTATTTTCTTAAGTGCAAAGCGTAGTTGAAAAAAGTAAATATGAATATGTGACTTTGGTTTTTAGATAGAAACAATATTCTCTTTCCATCTGTGCCATCTTTCTAGAAATCTACATTAGTGATCTACCCTCAACGGATTACGGTTCATATTTATTTCTTTCATGCTTATAGACATAAATATTTTATTTGGAAATTCAAAACAGCTGTCAGGGTTGCAACATAGTACTTTTCAAGATGATTCTAACACCTGAGCTAATTTATGGTGTACTTTTGTTTACAAATTCTGTGAGTTGAAGACTTCAAATTCTATAAAATGAATTGGTTTCTACCTTTCTTAATTCTTTATCTTTAAAGTTGAGAGTAGCAAATTTGCTTCAATGAAAGACATCTATATGTAATTCTAAATTTGTTTGCCATATTGTGAGGTTTCTATTGTCTTAGAAAACAAACTATCTCCACATCTCAAAGAACTCTAGATTTGATAGGTCTTTATTAAAACAAGATGATAAAAGTTAGTTTGCTATTACTTATTCCTTAGGAGTCTGATTTTTGAGTGAAATGTACTCCTTTCATCTATAAGGCTGTGATTATTTTGTACGTGGAAGATACATTTTTGTTACTGTGTCATGAAGCAAAAGGACTAGTGCTTTTAGGGATAAAAAGGTTGGCCTAATGCATGGTTGGATATAAGCTAGCCTATAGGGGGCTTACCTAATTAGGTCTGAACACCATTCATAACATTTGTCAAACTAACATAAGATTAATAAATACGTAGATTGCTGTGTATACAATCATTAGATAAACTCTCTAAGACTTATCTATAGAAATAAAAATTGAGGTTTCCATATCATACCGTTAGTCACACTGTTGCTTCATGCTTACATGACAGAGCTCTAATAAAAAACAAACAAACAAACAAAACACCTTGAGGGATAGCAAGCCTGAGTGAGCTTCCCTAGCGGCAGCACTTACCACATGTTGTCATATATTGCTACTGGGAGACGTAAGCACTCCACTGGGACTGGACAGTTGGAAACTTGTACCTAGTTTCTCCTACTAGACTACAAACTTTTTCCTTTCCTGATTTCAGTCTGTATCCTTTTGTCATAACACACAGTACCCATGAGTGGAACAGCTTTGCAGAGTGCTGTGAGTCCTAGTGAGTCACTAAGCTGAGGATGGTCTGGGGACCATCAAAAATAGAGACTAAAGGGAGGCAAAGATTTCTTAGGTAGGAAACAAAATGCACTAGCCATAAAAGAAGAAACTGAAAGAAGAAACTTCACTGAAATAAAATTTTTCTGATCATCTAAAGACATCATTAAGAAAATGAATAGACAAGCCATACACTAGGGAGTAATATTTCTAGTACACATATCTGACAAAGAATCCTATCCAGAATATATAAGGAATTCCTAAAATTAAAAAAAAAAACCCAAATAACCCATTGAAAACAGGTAAAAAAAAAACTTGAAATGACACTTTATAAAAGAAGACCTATATATCAGTGATATGTTATGAAATGATGCTCAACATGATTAATCATCAGAAAAACGCAAATTAAGCCATAAGAGATACCATTTTCATATCAACTGGAATAAATAAAATAAAAAAGACTGACAATAGCAAATGTTGGCAAGGATGCACAATTACTAATGTTATACAATGATGTACAAGAATGCAAGCAATTGGAAACCCCATATATTCCTAATGGGAGTAGAAAAAGATACAGTTACTTTCAAAACAGGTTGTTTTGAAACAGGTAGTTTCTTATGAAGTTAAACATTCATCTATCCTATAGAGCAATTTGTGTTTACCTAAGAGAAAGAAAACCATACATCTATAAACAACACTAACAACAAACAACAGCATCAAAACACTTGTAGAGAAATGTTCATAGCAGCCTTATTCATAATACTCCAAATCTTGAAATAACTCAGTCAACGAGAGAATAAACAACTTGCTGTATATGTTCATATGATGGAATAGGACTCAACAATCCAAAGGAAGGAACATGGATACATGGAATATGGGCGAACTGCAAAGACATCATGCTGAACGAAAAAAAAAAAAAGCTAGATACAAAAGAGTGCACACTGCCTGGTTGTATTTATATGAAGTTCATGAAAAGGCGAAACCAATATATACTGTAACAGAAATCAGACAGTGGTTGTCTCGGGATGAGTGGTTGCAATGACTGTAAAGGGATACGAGGGAACTCTCAGGTGAAAGAAATGTTCATGCCAGATATATTGTTTTGGATGGAGGTTACATGGGTATACACAACTGTCAAAACTCATCAGATAGAAGACTACGGATCTGTGTACTGGTACAAATTATGCATACATTTTTTAAAAAAGGAGAAAAATCTATTTACTCTGGATTAGATAGGAGACAGTATTAGCAATTTATCTAAATTGGTTGGGTAGTAACAACTCTTTGATATGACAGAAAGAGCACTTCAGACATAGATGTGCTTATAAGCACAAACTTTTAGTTATTTGAGCACAAAAGTATCACAAAGTTACATTTATATAGAAATCAGGGTTCTCTGACATTCTGATTAGCCAATTAACTACTAATACTGATAACCATGGACTTCTTGGCTTTATAGCTTGGGGAGTATTATTAGCAATTATTTCTTTACCATATTTTAGCAATAAAATAATTCTGAACAATTGTAGTCATTATGTAAGTAAATATAATAAAGCCTAATTTAAAAAATTTTGTTGACCATGTAAAATGGAAATTGTTGAGGAGAATTTTATCATGTCTTTTAGGTACTCAAAACAGTTATTTATTTACCTAATCATTAAACTAAAATATTTACTAACCATTATAAATAGTACCAAGTACAGTGCTAGGAATATGAGGATTCTAAGATGTGGCTCGTGACATCAATATGAGTTATTCTACAACTGAAGCTAAAAAGCACTCACTTATTTCACTAATACTTAAATTTGTTCTTTGTGGCAGGTATTGAAGCAACACCAATGAATGAGACAGATGTGGTCACTGCTCTCATGATGTTCGTCATATTCTAACATAAGATTGTTGGAAGGATCCTTGTGCTTCCTGGAACCCTGCACTTTCTCAGGACATTCTAGTGAGGCCAGACCTGGAGAGGAAGGAGCCCTTCTAAGCTGAGGCAGATCCTAATCCCAAGGAGAGATGCAGAATTATTAGTCACCAGGCATTCCTAGGGTAAGAATGGATTGGATGCCATCACGCTTTAGTCACATGGAGTCCAGCTAAGGAATGTGGGATGCATCTTAAGAGCTCAGGGTACTCTCTTTATTAGAATCTTCTTTCCCCGGAGCCTCGCTTCCTCTAGGATCTCATGTAGGGTTTCTGGCAAGAGGCCTTCTGCAGAAGGCCCATCTACCAGAATTATAATTCTGGATTCTTTCATCATTGATATGAGTTAAGTTGTTTAAGCTCTGATGGGGGTGCAGAGGAAAGCTGGCATAGTTAGCACACAGAATGTTATTGCTGAGCTGATGCGTGGAGAGATCATGAACTAAGCTTGGTATTTTCTATCTCTAAAATTTTGGTGATATGAAACTGCTTAAGTAAAAAGACCTACAGTTGTGGAATGTGTAAACAGTCACCACTAGATAAAGTGACATGTGCTCTGGAGGCACTACTGACCACTCACGTGCCATTATCACATCACCTTTGTGGAGCAGAAAGAACTGCACATTTTGAGAAATTGTGTTGTGTCCTTTTCAAACAGAAAATCCATGACCGTTCTGGAATAAAGAAGGTATGTGATTCTACTCTTAATAGAAGCAACTGCAGTATTTAAAAACTATGAAATTCTGTTCCACGACTACTCAATTGGGCATTTTAGTAGTTACAGATTCCTAAATAGATTGATAGGTTCCACTGAAGACTGGTCACAAATTAGATGTACTTATTTTTTTTTATAGCAGCAATTTCTGGTTATTTAAGGACAAAATTGGAATGAGCTTTGAGTGTTAAATTGTCGTTCCGAGCTTAAAAGTTGAATGAATAAGAAAATGTCAATTCCCATTTTTAAAAAGAAATTTGCAAGTAAGTAAAATCAGAGCACAGTGAATATTATGCACACACGTAATGGAAAATCTACCACTAAAATACCTAGGCACTTGCTTTTAAAGACTTAATTATAGCAATCCATGGTAAAGCAGAGACGAGAAATCAGGCTTCTTGATTTCTAGAGATATTCTTATCCATGAAATCACATGTCATCTTTGCATCCTTATCCCTTATTTGGATAAGCAACACAAATAGAAGTCCATTACCATAGATATAGCAGGTATTACGTCCCTGCTTTTCAGGTGTCTGCCTGTCTCCTGTCTATTTTCTATTCATTGATCACTGCTGGGGGTTCCCCCATGAGTATATATACTCCTCTGGATCCTTCCCATCTCTGTCTTGCTACTCAGTGACAGCTCCAATGCATTAACTCTTTAATAGCTTCTAAACAGCTAAGAAAGTAGTTGCAAGGCTAATTATGGCTGAAGGGCCCAGCCAGGTAAGAGCATCTTTGGCCTTAAAGAGTGAAATGGACTTTACCAATGGTATCACAGCTACAGGGGCTTTTGATGATGGATAAAGTGGTGATACTGACATGGTAAACAAACCTCCAGGCCATAACGTGGTAGTTATAAGGGTTACATACAGAATTGGAAGAATTCTTTGGCAAGATTATCAAGAATTAAGGGTATCCATGCACCTTCACCAGTACTAGCTTGCCCATTCATTCATTTATTTTAAATCACTTTATTGAGGTATAACTGACATACAAACAGCTGTGCATATTTAATGTGTACAACTTGATGAGTTTGGGGATAAGTAAACATCTATAAAACCATCACCACAATCTATGCCATAAACATATCCATCACTTCCAAAAGTTTTCTCTCTCCCTCTTTGTTTTATTTTTTTTTGTGATAAAAATGCTTAGAATAAGATCAACCCTCTTAGCAAACTTTTAATATATATTAATTAATATATTATTATTATAACCTATGGGCACTATACTATACAGTAGATCTCTGGGACTTAGTCATCTCTGGCTCATTTATTTTTTATTTATATATATTTTTTAAGTTTTTTTTTTTTTTTTTTTTTTGAGGGAGAGTGCATACACGCATGCAAAGGGGGAGGAGCAGAGAGACAGGAAGAGGGAAAGAATATGAAGCAGGCTCCCCACTGTCAGCACAGAGCCCAAGTAGGGCTCGAATGAAGGAACCATGAGACCA
Source organism: Puma concolor (assembly GCF_028749965.1). Classification (NCBI taxonomy): domain Eukaryota; kingdom Metazoa; phylum Chordata; class Mammalia; order Carnivora; family Felidae; genus Puma; species Puma concolor. The sequence goes on along the minus strand of NC_141675.1, from coordinate 24,611,028 downwards.
TGACCTGCGCCAAAATCAAGAGTTGAGTGGGATGTTCAACTCACTGATCCACCCAGGTGCCCCTATTTTTTCAATTTTCTAATTTGAAAGGTGAAAATGATACTGTATTGTTGTTCTAATTTGCATTTCTTTGACTAATTAGGAGTTTGGATAGCCTTTCGAATGTTTGTTTGCTCTCTGAAATTTTTTTCATTGAGTGCCTACCATATTCTAGACACTATTTTAGGTGCTGGTGATATAACGTTAACGAGACAAAATGTGGAGTTTACATTTCAGTGCAAGAAACAAACAATAAAAACAAAAAACAAGCCAATAATGTTTTTACCATTTCAGGTAGTAAGAATGCTATAAAACACAAAAACAAAAACAATAAGTAGAAACCAGAGTAAAGGGGTCCCTTATTTTAGATAGGGGAGTCAAAGAGAAGTTTTCTGAAGAGAAGATACTGGAACATAGAGAAAAGCAAGTTCAGAGCTACTGCAGTGGGAACATGTTTGTTTGCTTGAGGAATAGCAATCAGGTCAGTGTGGCTGGAGTCCAACAGGCAACAGAAAGTATGGTGGTGTAGCAAATGGGGTTGGAGAGATAGGAGGCCAGATCAAGCAGGGCTTACCTTGTAGGCCATCGAAAAGGCATTGCATTTTATCCTATACATTTTGGGAAGTAACTGCATGGCTCTGAGTAGCAGGGTGATAGGAACTGACTTACATTAATCTGGCTGCTATGTAGAAAGGGTCTATAAGCAAGGGAGAAAGTAAAAAGACTAGTTAAGAAACTAGTGGTGGTGACTTGGTATTAGCAGTACAGAGAGAAAGGTGATTTCTTTCAGGATGTATTTAGAAGAGGATCTGGTGATGGACTTGATGTGTGATGTAAAAGAAACAGGTCACAGGCGATTCTAAGGCTTGACCAACTGGGTTGACCATTTACTGTGCTGGAGAAACACAGAGGAGTGATAGACTTGCGGAGGTAGAATCAAGGGTTTAGTTTGGCAAGTATTAAATTCAAGATACATATGGGACATCCCAGAGGAAATACTTAGTAAGTGGCATATGAATCTGGAGTTCAAAGGAAGAGGTCATCCTAAGATATAAATTCAGGACCCTTCAGTCATAAATGGTATGTAAAGCCATGAACCTGGGCTGTGATCCTCTAGGGAATGAGTACAGTGAAGAACAGAAGTCTGGACGGTGTTCCAAAATTTATAAACAGAAAAGGAGGGTCCAACAGAACATGGCATGAGATAGAATGGCCACTGAGATGGGATCTTAAGTTTCTTACTGAACTGCATAGATTCTGTATACATTAATGATACTGGGTTTTTCAGTTACTTACACTACAAATATTTTTCCCATTTTCCATCTACCTTTTGATTCAGTTTATTTTATTTTTGACATATCTACTTACAAATAGTGGCATAGTAAAATGCACCAGTCATTCCCACTGTGATTTTCCTCCATTACGTTTAAGATTAAAAAGTCTTCTAGTAACTAGAGGTCAGATAGACACTTGATGTTTGCCTGAGTATACTTTGATTTAGCTGGAATTTGTTGGTGGAATTTGTTTTGGTGTATGATAAGGTTATGGGTTGATACCTCTTCAAAAGATTCGTCAAGTTTCCCAACACCATTTATTAATTCTTCCCACTGATCTGTGATGTGCTCTTCACATACCACCTTGCATTTAGTTGCATTTCAGTTTTAAGCTTTGAAATTAAAACAGAGCTGGTGAAAAGCCTTCCTTCCAGTCATCACAATGATATTTTGTACAAGAATCTCAATGTGCTCACAAGAAAATGCTAAAACAGAACTGATCTTTTGAGAGGAAAAATGCAAGGACAGAAGGCTAAACAGAAGAAAGATAAAACATGAAGTGCGGGGGGGGGTGGTGCGGGGAGGAAAGGGTATATAGTCCATTTCTTTTTCTGGAACAAAAGGTAGACATCAAAAAACGTAAAAAGATAATGCATGTATACACACATACAACAAATATTTGTTGAGGAACTTCCTTATGCCTGACATTCTCCTCAGTGCTCTCAAGCGGTAAGACAACGTGCCTGCCTTCAGGAGGCTTAGATTTTAGTGTGGAAGTTGGGGAGTCAGGTGACACATGTAAATGAAGTCTACAGCTTCAGTGAGTTATGAACCCTATGAAAATGATACTGGGCAATGGGGTAGAGGGTTACTGAGAGGGAGAGAAACAGAAAATAGGCAGGTCTGAGAGGCCTCTCTGAGATGACCTTTGGGCTGAGCCCCAAATCACGCAGAAGCAAGAAAACAGGAGGGAAGGAAAGGTGCAGGGCAAGTGCAAGCACGGGAGTTAAGACAAGGGGAAAGTGAAAGGAGAGAAGGTCACAGAAATAGAAAACGGGCCCAGGAAGAAGACTGGATTATCAATAGTAAGAGGTAGCCTTTGGAGGGGTTTACGTTGGGGTGTAATATAATCTTCTGTAAATTGAGAGTTCTTTGGCTGTTGTGTGGAAACTAATCTGGCGGTGCTGGGGTAGGGGAGGATAGGGGAGAGAAGAAGGGATTCTAGCTAGAAAAATCTTATATAAAGAAAGTACCTAAAATACCTTGTTCTTTTAAACATACCAAAACTAAATACTTGACATGACAGAGTAGAAATACAAGTGACTAGACTATTAAGATTCCTGAGGGCAGGGGTTTTATCTGGTTTGTTCCCTGAGTATCTCCAACACCTAGAATAACGAAAGTCTGGCGCGCAATAAAAATTGTTAAATGAACAAATGACTAAGGAGAATAGCCTTCTATTAGTGAAACAAGAATCAGATGAAACGAACAAAAAAGAGCTTCAGAGAAGAGCCTCATGGGCTATAGAGCCAGGGTCACAGTTATACGGTACATCATAGTATGTGACAGATTTCAATCAAGGATGGGTAATTTAAAAATAACATAACACTAAAACAGGGGTCAGAACACAAGTTTAAATTTAGCTGCTCTCCCATAAACTTCTTCTCACCCCTTGGACTATGAGTTTCTATGTGGCAGGAATTATGTCTTCTTTTTAACTCTCCAAGTAAGAGCAGAACACATTATGTGTGTTTACTCCATAGATGTATATTTAGGTTGCTGGAATCCTACTGAAGAAAAGCTAGCACATAGGCAAAATGCTTACGGAAAAAAATTCGGACAACTTGGCAGCATTTATCATTACTAACATTTTTGTCTTCCAGAGTAAACTTTGAAATTACATTCTAATTTGAGATGGTTCTGGTTTGACAAGTTAACTCTTGAGACATCTGAGTACAGTATTATGAAAGAACAAAACTGTTCATCAACCCTTTATGCCAATGTTAATTTCTTTTAAAAGTAGAATTTTAATGTTTTTTTATTCCTACAGTGACCCTTAAAATTTCTATGTATGTAATCACAAATGCACACACAAGATGCATTTATAAGCATATTGTGTAGTTCTAAAGACAGTTGGGAAACCCAATTTTAATTTTGTTACTGAAATAATTTAAAAATATATTATAGAACTGCCTCTTTTCAATCAACAGCAAGGATCTGGAAAGAGATAAAGGCGCAATTTATTCAGGTTTATTAGTGTTAGAAAAATGAAGTTGCCTAACTTCAAATTATAACAAATACTCTTCTATTTTTCTTCTTACCACTGACATCAATGTATACATTTTCTCATGCCTTAAAAAAAAACTCAGATGATTTATTTAATAAAGATGTCATTGCCCACTGATATACTAAAATCTCTAAATTCATTGTCACAAAATGTGTAAAAATTCCTGAAAATCTCAGAGAATATCTTTGTGGCTTGTAACTTTCATCAGAGAAAGGGCACTTACCGGCTTTTATTCATGAGGTCTGCTCCCCGTGCTTTGTAATAATCTAAATTTGGATGAAATTGGTAAGTCACTGGTCTTGGATTTCTCTACAGAAAAAAGAAATTTAAATGTATAAAGCTATTTAAATTACACATTAAGACATAAAAGAACAAAGACAACTGTTTTTGTAGAAAGAATACATATGATAACAAAGTTCAATAGTTAGCATGCTTGGGTTTTGCTTTCATTGTTGAAGTTTACCTTAACTGATCTTAGTCGTGATTAAACACTGAAATTATCTTATAGATTTTACTTCTACCTGTCTCAAAGTTCACAAAGATTTATTTCTGTCATTAGATTTTTGTAAGCATACTTAATGTACTGTGTTATATTAGTTTCAGATGGACAATATAATGATTCAACAATTCTATACATTTCTCAGTACTCAAGATAAGTAGATTTATTTCTGATGATTCTGATCACTTTGAATATGACTTTCCAAAATACAACTAGATAAAATTATGACAAAACTGAAAAATTATATGAGATGTAACACAAGAACAATCTAGGCCTAATGCCTGAGAGATACAAAGTGTTAAGAAAGCTGCCTTTTGGAGGAAGAGTAAAAAAATCGCCATTAGTTTTTGATAACCAGAATGCTAAACAAGCCCACTAGATGGCGCACCGAGTCTTTCTTCTCCAAAAACGAATGTGTTATTTTAGAATTCAGCAATTCTTTTAAAGTTAGAAATTTCTATGTCATCTGTTCTTATTTACGAGTTTAACAAGTACCAAAGTAGTGGAAATATTAGCAGAGTACCATCAAAATAGAAAATCAAACTGACCAATGCACATTTTCATACCAACAGCAATACACTGGCCTTTCTGGCATTTGATATTCTCCATAAACATTGCAAAAATGTCCTGAAATCATTAGGTCAGGTTTGTCAATTTAAATATGTTACCATCATTTAATGTGTCCATTATTTAAATGTATCAAGTCCCTCACAGGCAAATAAAAATTAAATAAATTCTAGTTTATAAAACGGTTACTATGTTAATATCATAATTAAAACGAATACCATCTCTAAAATGTTAAATTACATATATTTTTCATGAAAAAGTTTGACAAAACTTATAAATAAGTGTGTTCCAGGGTTTACCTGAACTTATAATTCAGGTTAATGAGTAGGACTTTGAACTAGAGCACGCCTTGTCCTCTGAGAGCTCTATCTAGACATAGAAAGGCTTCATTTCATCTTAATAGAAAATTACCAATACACTTCGATATCAATCCTTGGAGCCACAATCCCAAGGCACTGATATACTTGTATGTAGGCGGGGGTGTATAATTGCTAAGGTTAAATAGTTTGAAATTCATCAAGCTAACAATCTGCATCTTAATGGCCGTGATGGACCTTTTCTTTTTCTGCTGAAAAGAGAATATTTACCCAGCTCAACCCTTTCATATCTCTTCCAAGTCAGCCCTAATCATCTGACAAAAATGACAATCCCTTGATTTAGCTCCAGCTACTACTCCACTGGTTTGGTATTCAACACAGTCCTACAATAATCAAATCTGAATTGCCTTGATGAAGAGGACTGATGCTTCCATGACTACCATACTATTAAGTCTAACAGTGCAACTTTTCTCTCTCTAGGAATTACACAGGTTTCCTCATGGTAGCTGATGACAACCTGGACCCAAGTATAATGGGAAAATAAAACAGAGGTTAAAGCTACTGGCAGATTGCCAGGGCATTCATGATTTATTTAGAAAAATAACTTCCGCAGGACTATCACTCATGACTCATTTTGCTCTTTAGATTCTCACTACCTGGAAATACATTCTGTTTTTGCGAATAAAAAGGCTTTTCTTCTTCGGACTCCCAACAACAAACTAATAAAAGGTTATGTTACTTTTTGCTAGAAAACAATGAAATAAGGGATTGCATGGAGCAAGTTCTTGAAACATCTTCATAAAGAAATGACAAGCAATTCAAGACACGAAGTGCTGATGTATCTAAGCACTTAAAGCCATTATTAGGAATAATGATCTAACTTGAACATATGAATGAGGCTCAAGTATTGCTTTCACAGAGGCCTATTTAAATTCCTAGGAGACTTACTAGTATCAAAGCGAGAGGCAGTTTAAAGTATCTCTGTACTGCGATGAAAAAAAAAGAAAAAAAAAAAAAGAATCAAAAGATCATGTTGAAAAACAGCATTTGAAATGTAAGAAAATAAAATCAGAGGTTATAGTTGAAAGTTATCGAACAGGATTTTATGAGAAGATGATGCTATTACTAAAACATAAATATGTCAACAGATAGATGATCTGGACTAGACTGTCCAACAGAAATACATCGTGGGTCACAAATGCAAGCTTCATATGTGATTTAAAATTTTCTAGCAACCACATTAAAAAATAGGAACAAGTTTAATTAAATGTAGTATTTTATTTAATTCGCTATATCCAAAATGTTGTCATTGTAACATGTAATCAATATAAAAATCACTGAGGTTCGTTACATTCTTCCTTTTGTACCGTCTTTGAACTCCACTATATATATCACACTTACAGCACATCTCAATTTGGACCAGCTATACTTCAAGTGCTCAATAGCCACATGTGGCTTGTGCCTATTGTAATGGACAGCAAAGAACTAAATGTCTGACATACACATAAAAAAAAATCGTGTAGCTACAAAAATCAACATGTATAGACATGAACCATAAAAAGGGCACAAACGCTGCTATACATTAAGATTCAGTCCTGACAGCTCTTCAATCTACCTGTAATTCTTCTCTTTTAATTAAGTTCGTTTTGTCTCTTCTGAATAAGGTTTGAAAAAGTCAAGAAATTTTGGAATGATAACCTTCCGCACAGCTATTTACCAAAATGATAACAACGGTTTCCTTAGGGGCATCGGATTAAATGAGCATAATTCTAACTTTATGCAACTGAAACATTTTAAAAGTAAAGAGATACTCGCTTTTCATATTTAAAAGCATTTTTTTACAAATAAAATTTTATAGAAATATAACAGTTCTGATTTTTAGTTTTTAAATATCTGGACTTTCCTCTAAAATATGAGCCAGTAGAATTGTACATATATAAAGCTCTGTATGTAAGAAAGATTGGACTCCATGATAGTTATAATTTTTCATCGTGCAGGACATGTGATGTCAACAGCTTTAATAGTATGTCTTTGCACGGGCAGGAACAATTGCTAATTATTTTAAATGTATTTTCATACAGACAGGATTTTGACTATTATAGGCTTTTCCAAACCAATGTGTATTATACAAAAGAAACACACTCTTGGTGAATTTTTCTTTGGGCAAAAGATAGCAAAATGGTGATCATAACTGACACTGATTTGTGTATGAGGAGTACCGATTACGTTCCGTTACCTGGGAAGTCTGTATTAAATTATAGGTGAAGATGCAGAAACCACAAATTCAGTTCACCCTGAGTTTACCATGCCTTTCCTAGACCAACCCGGATGGACTGGAGATAGATCTTCTACAAGATTGTAGCTAGTTAACTACCAAGTACCACTCACTCAATTCTTCTCTGTTAACAAGCTGTTGGAGCTCTTTTTAAAGCTTTCTCTTGAGCATTTTATTTTATTTCAATAGAAGAAGAATGCTGAAAATCCCACCCATTCTACAGACAGGCTGGGTTTTGGGAGGCATCTTAAAGCCTTGGGACAGAATGACTTACAGAAGCAGAAACAAGTGTCTTAGAAGGAAGTATATGCGAAAACCCAACCCAACCCATGCTGTACTTGTGAATTTCCAAAATGCTTTTGTTTATTTGGCATGATTACAAAATCAATTTACAAACAGTACCTAAAGGACAGCAATCAATGAATGTAAGGGCTGAAACTGATTGGAATCTATCTAACCTCTCCATTACAGTTAACTAACGTTCTACACTTCTGAGGTCTGTGTTATATGCTAGTAAGCTGCTCCTTAATGTAATTTCAGGTAAAACAAATACCCTGTCCCTTACGGAGTATGACTTCTGACGGTGGACAACTCCCCTGTGCTCTAATCTATAATGGAAGTCACAGATCGGCACATCACCCTCCTCCCTCTGCCACTCTTCCCCCCATGAATATTTCAGTATTTTAAGTTGATGCTCACTTTGTGCGGTAGTATACAACTATTTAAATGTTAACCCACACTAAGTACAAGTAACCAAAAGATGCTACAGGAATAATTAACTACAAGATGCTACATGACAGTTTTCCTTGTTCTCAGCCTGGTGAAATCAAACTCATCCAACAAAGGTCATTACAAATAGTACTTTCTAGATCGGTCCCTCAACTGAGCTCATCCTCATTTGAAGATGACTATCTCCGTTTGAATTGTTATATGGAGACTATAGAAGGAAAAGAGTGTAAAGTATTCCTCTCAGAACTTGGAACAACACAATGCCTTTCATAGGGCTAGCTATTTACAAACACGTAGAACCAAAAGGAGCAAGAGAAAAGCAATTGCAGTGACCCTTGTGATTCCAGTTCTAATTCATGAATGTACCACTAGGAGTTAAAGTAGGGTAAACATAACCTCACTCATCTGCTTTAGAGGCACAGGCTGCCTGGCAGGGGAGGCAAGGGATCAGCAGTCAGTGAGGCCCCTGCTCGGACCCCCTGCTCCACCCACTAGCAGGGCCCCTGTGAGGAGCCAGTTACACTCTTAGCTGTAGTTCCCTCACTGCAAACTTGTGGTAAGAATCACATGAGACGATGAACACGAAGCGCACAGCTCAGTGCTGGGCACTCGATAAAAACTCAATGAAATGGAAGCTATGGTTATCTTCTGGTAACACTGAACACTGACACACAGACTTTTAATTTGAGAGCAGATCTGACAGATTGACAACTTAAAATTCATGATAACCGTAGGTAGAGAAAGTGGTGCTTTGTACTTCTGGAAATCACAAATAAATTTGGGTGGATTTTTATCAAACGTGTTTTTTAAAAGCAAAATGCGGGGCGCCTGGGTGGCTCAGTCAGTTAAGCGCCCGACTTCGGCTCAGGTCATGATCTCGCGGTCCGTGAGCTCAAGCCCCGCATCGGGCTCTGTGCTGACAGCTCAGAGCCTGGAGCCTGTTTCGGATTCTGTGTCTCCCTCTCTCTCCCCCGTTCATGCTCTCTCTCTGTCTCAAAAATAAATAAATGTTAAAAAAATAAAAAAAATAAATAAAAGCAAAACGCGTATTTAGGAAAATCTCTCATGCATACTGGATCTCCTATGTGGGGAACGATGCTATTTTACTTCTCAGCATAAGAGTACATATATTTATAAATTAAAAAAAATTGTAAAACCGTATTAATGCATACTTGCTTACCAGCTTATAAGGTTGTAATAATTAAAGCGATCTCCTGCAATATGTCCAAATTATTATCACTTCTATAATTTATTGATCACAATTTTTACATTAAATTAAACTGATAAAGTTCCGGTAGCACTTGTTTAATAGAAAAGATTGACTTATATTTACAATATAATGTATGTTTGGCATGAAGAAAACAAAATATTGGACAAAATGAAGAATTACTTCGCTTTCACTCCCCTATTACCTTGCTACCAACTCTTAATTTTCAGCCAGATTAGAAAAGGGAAAAAAAATAAGAGCTCAGGAGGAGAAGCAGCACTGTAAAAATATGTCGAACATTTCTCTTTGATGAAAAATGAGACTCTTGTTTTAGTGAATATGTTATTGCCTCAATGCTGGGGGAAAAGCAACCGTCATTAGAAAAACGAATTGCTCAGCTGTTTGTAAGCAAAAAGCTCTGGGGGAATTTCTTAGGACCCCAAAGGCAAGGCATTACAGGGTTATGCAAACATATGTTGCAGGTGTTTTAGGGGAGACAGGTGGGCAAACCTCAGCCATGGAAGAGGAGTTAGTTTAGTAGGCTGTAAGTGAAACGAGAGAACCCAAATGCTTCCAAGAACAGGGATGCCACGGCACCAGTGAACTGGAGCCGAAGAGCAAAAACTCCCCCTGAAATTATCCTGTTAGTGCCAAGCAAACAGAATTTTTCCCTTCTTGTAGTTTTATAGAAAACAAACACTGCCAATTACTTTTTTTTTTTTTTTTTTAACTAAAGGTATTTTAAACCTGGAACAAAGAACAGCCTGAAATAGTGATAATTATCCAAAAAAAGATAAGGATGAAGTATTGTTGCCTTTATTTAAACAAATATTCCTAAGGAGACAGTTTGTTGTAATATTCCCTCTTTGGTTCGCTAGGCAACATTAGATTTATCATAATTCTCCTAAAGCCTAAGATATTTCTATATTAAAATGCTAATTTTATCTTTTCTTTTGCCTGTAATTAAAGCTGGGGAAATTTGCGATCTGATATTCACTGATTGCTAGAGGGTCCACAAAGGTCTCACTATTTCTGTTTCTTATTGCCACATACTGCCCTCTTCATTAAAATTAGATACAGTAACACAGTGGATCAAAAAGGCAGACATTATGATCCTAAATGCTCACAAAATTCACACTTAAGAAAAAATATATATAAAAATAAAATGAGCGGTATTATCTAGATACTGCTGTCAAACCTAGGCTTGCATTTTATTTCCTTCCCTGTCATTTATCCAAGAGTTCATTTTCTCTTTACATTAATTGTTACTGAGATAATACTCATTTACTACACATATTTATGTATAAATAGTGTACTGAACCATACCTTCCTTACCTAAACCACTTTTCCTTTCTTTCTTTAAAACAATCCATATCATGAATTAAATGTCAAATACTTGGTAATAAAAAAAGCTCACAAAATATCAGATTTGGAAAAATAAAATCTAGTTTTTTTCGCACTATTACAAATCCAAAACGCATTCATCAAGTTAACGTAGATCTTCACCAAAAAAAGAAAATACACCTTTGTGACAAGGTTATAAATTAGACTATTATTTCAATACCAGACAGAATTAAAGTGACCTCTGGTTTATATATTGATAATTCTGATGTGGTTTGATAGGAAATATGTATTATGAATACTAGGTATTAAGAAGCTTAGTGCAATTGACAGAAATATTCAGGTAGTTCTAATCTACGCATCTACGGATTAAAACTTAAAAAAAGAGAAAAATTTAAAGGCCTTAAAAAAGTTAAAAAGAAAAAAAGGGGGGGAAACAAAAAATCATTAATTGGGTAAAGACAAGACAAAACCTCTGAACACATGCCAGCCTCATTTTACATACTGAATAAGCCCAACTCCCTAAAGTGACATCCCCATCTATACCCTGGCAAGCCGAGATCTCAGATGGCAGAGAGGCATTTCAAACCACCTGTGCGTTATGCTCGACTGTAGCTTCACACAATAAATAGACACCGAAAGAGAAATACAATTTTTTCCTTTTTTAACATATATTTACATTTTTGAATTTAGCATGTGGAAAGATGCCAGATTAACATGCCCCCCAATATATATGCATGTGTATATATGTGTATATATGTATATATGTATATATATATATATATATATATATATATATATGTGCATAGCAAAGTAGTTTAGGTCTACATGTTTTCTTTGTTACTAAAACTGGGCCTCAAAATATTACTTTTAAATAGTTGGTTAGCTCTTTTTAGCAGTACTGAACTCTTTACCTTTTTCTTTCCTTAAATGTGAGCAGAATGGGGGAGAAGTGTTACTTCAATGGTTTAAAGAAATATGGAAACCCATTTGTCTTTGCCCAAGAGTGGTTCCCAGCCTTCAATGATGTAAAAGGAAAAGGAAAGAGGTAATCTCAAAAAATATTCCTAAATATTCCAATTTGTGACTTAGAAGCTAAAATCTCTGCTAGAGAAATTATCATTGTAAAGTGTTATCTTAGGTATGTTACAGGAAGTTTAAACAAAGTATCATCAGAACAGAGGCAATTTAAAACTGGCTTTAGGGCTTTTGAACTCCCAAGAAGAAGTCTACATGATTCTATGGGAATGAGAACCCTGGTTTGAGAAATGTTGCTCCCATCTTCTTTTCCCTATCCTCTGCCCTTTCATTACCTGCTTTGCAATTGTCAAGGCAACCAAAACTAAAGTCCTGCACGCTGAGCCTGGTAAAAGGAAGCCTCACACAGCCACACTTCTTTGCAATTTGGGGGGTAGTTTCAATGATGAAACATCTTGAAATTAAAAACATTCATTTATTATATAAATCCACTCTCACGAAGGTCATTCACGTACACTGTATTTTTTGTGATGCTTCCTAGTAGAACAATGAAGTATCAGTACTGAATTTTAAAAATGTCAAAATGAGGAAAGAACTCAGACAACAGCCAGCCATAAATAACACCCAGACTAGTTATATTCTCCTGAGTAACAGCAATCCCTACTTAAGAAAGTATGTCAAGCGAGACCACAGAGACCGTCGAGAAGAGTTCCTATAGATGGACTTTTGCCTTTCTTGATGACTTTATTCAGGATTTCAGGTATCATTGTAAAAAAAGAACACCGGTATCAGACATGAATTTCTCTTAAGAGTAGATAGTGTCATAAAATGTTTTCTTTTTAATCAGTGACTTTGGATACATGTCAGTCTTAAAATCTTAAAACCACACCCCTTCCAATATCCAGTGATAATAACTAGGCACATCAACTGCACGCTGCTCACACGGCCAGTCTATGCTAGGGGTCCTTAATCTTTTCTGTGCTGTGGACTACTCTGTTTTCTGGTGAAGACTTCAGCCCCCTTTTCAGAATAATGCTTTTAAATATATAAAATAAATAGGGTTATAAAGGAAACCAATTATGTTGAAATACAGTAATCAAAATATCGAACAAATCTGTAACGTAGTGACATGCACTTTTATATTAATGTATTAAATAAGATATAGCGGCTGGCTAATCACTACTATAATTTAGAAGTAGTGATGAATGTAAATGGCATTTCAAGATATGCTCATCAACCGTAACGTGATACAAAATATCTGTGATTGCTACTAGTGAAAATGTTTCCGGTGCTGTCGCTACTAGTGCGGTTTGTTGTCTTTGTCCCTAGCTGAAGCAAATACTAAGTTTTAGTGAGGGCTTGGTGAAAATGAAGTGAAAAAATAAACCTTTCCTATCCAAGTTCTTAGAATTCCAAGTCCTGAATTCCATCCACACACCAACTGGGGGCTTTTCTCAGAAACCTGAAAGGTGGCTTTGGGTAACAGCTTTCTTCTTGGGAAGGCAGGGTCTGAAGGACACCATTGGATTAGTTTATCAACCCTTTTCACTGTATAAATGTGTGCAGAGGCAATAGTCAAATATAAAACAACTGCTGTAGCACAGGCAGAGACCAATTAGGGCCAACTGGGAGCCAGGAGGAGATGTCTGGAGAGCTGCTGCTGGTGCCAGGCTGTAACCCCTCAGACACTGGATTTCTCTAACCACTGACATCAAAGTACTTCAATATTTTAACAACTGGCATAGCTGTATAGCACCAGGTGAAGGCCAGCCTGGAGAGAAACACTATGTGGGAGTAGGGCTGTTCAGAAGTACGGGTTTCACCCTGGGTAGCATCTAGTACCTTATCTGAATGAATGAGAAGTGAGGCGACGTTGTGGGGGGCGGTGAGGGTGAGGAGGACGAGGAAATGCTTGACTACGGTGAAGCAAAGGTCTACTTCTGGAGAACCCACTCTTTCTGTGCTAGCTTCTCCGACTTCTCTAACTTCCCTATTGGTGTGGAGCAACTGATAGCTCCCAGATTTACAGACGGGGTCTCCATAAGTGGGGCTGTCCACTCACCACTGTTTTGTTTTGTTTTGTTTTGTTTTAGAGGCAGCTGAACTTTCTTTTAGTTCACAGCCATAAATGCTCCACAAAGATAACTTTTAGGAGCTCATTTTTTTTCCTGAAGAATCAAATCAGTTAGTTGGGGTCCAAGATACCCCTGGTTAGAACAGTGAAGCAGTGAGTGCAAACAGAGCTGCATACTTTGTTGTGATTCAGAAAGGAGAATGAGAAGGACTTAAGTAATCACCCATCGAGATTAAGAGGAATCTTTGGAGGCCATCCTTCTCCAGTAGTTATTCTATGTAGAAGCACAGAGCTCTTATTTCCTGATGGACACTGTATTTAGAATACCCTTGAGAGATGACTTAAAGATGAAAAGAGAGGGGGGGGAGTATAAAAAAGCAAAGTATAATTCTTTTTATGTAAATATTTTTTAAAATAAATAGTTTGCAAAAATTGACAAGAGGATCTTAAAATTCACGTGGGGATGCAAGTGACTCAGAATGGCAAAAAATATCTTTAAAAAGATTAAGCTGAGTACATGGACTCATAATTCTTGATTTTTGAAACTTACTACAAAGCTGCAGTAATCAAGACAGTGTGGTACTAGCATTAAGAACAAACAGATCAATGGAACAGAACTGAGAGACCAGAAAGAACCCCTCACACTTATGGTTAATTAATTTTTGAAAGGGGGCAAGACAATTTGATGGGGGACAGAACAGTCTTTTCAAACAGCACAACTGGATACCCACATGCAAAAGAATGAATATGGAAGCCTACCTCACATCACACACAGCATTAGCTCAAAGTAGACCACAGACCTAAATGTAAGAGTTAAAACTATCAAACTCTCAGAAGAAAACACAGGAGTAAATCTTCATGATCTTGGGTGAGGCAATGGTTTCTTAGCTATGGCACCAACACTCTCATCATTTGTTGGACCTCATCAACATTATGAACATTTGTACTTTAAAGGACACCATTAAGAAAGTGAAAAGATCCACAGATGAGAGAAGATATCTGCAAATCATGTATCAGAGTCGTGAATCCAGAATATATAAAGAACTCTTACAACTCAGTAATAAAATGACAACACAATTAAAATGGGCAAAGGATCCAAAGAGACATTTCTCTAAAGAACATGTACAAATGGCCCATAAGCACATGCAAAGATGTTCAACATAATTAGTCATCAGGGAAATGTAAATAAAAACCAAAATGAGATACTATTTGATACCCATTAGAATCACTATAATAAAAAAGACAGAAATGACAAGTGTTGGCAAGGGTGTGGAGAATTTGAGCCCTCGTTTCCTTAACTTGTGTCATAGTACTCCATTCCCATACACCTATTATTGGGAGTTATCTCTATAATAGGTTTATGTATGGGGTTCATTTGATTTCTTCTTTATACTTATCTGCACTAAACTAAAAATAAAACTTAATCTCTTCAACGTTACTTAAAATACAAGATAAAAGGTATTTTATATCTTTCTCAGTTTAGTTTTTTTGTACTCATAGCACACATATAATAGGTTAAATAACATGCAGAACACTTTACAAGTCTGGCTGAAGCTGTCATTCTTTTACCAAAAGTCTATCAAATGGTGTTATGCTTACTTTTCTTAGTGAGTCATTTTGACCTCTGGTAGGACTGGTTCTTTCCACACATGCCTTTGAAGATCTGGGAAGTCAGATAAGTCTGACACTTAAAAGTCATCTGGAAGCCTTAAATGGCACCAACTATAGTATTTCTCTACAAAACACACACTCACTCACTCACTCACTCACTTACTCACTCATGTGTAATTTTACAGATCTGGCAAAGTAACTCCTTGTGAATATACCCTCAATTTCAATCCTTTCTGTCCAATCCTTTTTATGTTCATCTTTCCACTATCACCTCTCCACACAAAAAGCCCTAAACCTCCATCTCTGGTATCACCATTTCAGACTGCCTCTTAGACAGAACCTTAGACCCAGAACATAAAAATCTGGGCCGAGCAAGTTCTATCAATATGCCTTCTCTATGACTCCTATGACAAAACCATACTGCTGCATGATCATGACCCTCCCTGTAGTTCAGACTATGTCTTATTTTTTGCCTTGAGTATTCCAAGTCTCTAATCTGGTTTCCCAGTGATTTATACATATAATGTCACCAGAATCACCTTTCAAAAATTTAGGCCTGATTTTCTTTTACTACCTTCCTTGGTTCTGAATCAGGTCTCAAATGCAAATCAAATGAAGTTCCAATTTCTTAGTATGACAGTCAAGGACCTCCATGATCTGGGCCCTAAAATACTTCTCATATTATTCGCTATATACGCTACCTTTCACTCACAACTAACTATGGACATTTCCCTTATCACCAGACTTCAGGTAAGCTGTCCCCTCAGGTTAGACTCATCTACTCACTTGTTCTCCGCTTTCTGAAATCCTGCTCATTCTCAGCTCCAAATACCACCTCCTCATGAAGCCTTTTGTGAATTTCCACTTTACTCCATTCTCTCCATTCTGACAGCATGCTGGTTTTAAGTTACTTTTGCATCTGTTTCATCTTGTGTTGCATTATGGTTAGTTGTGTGCATGTCTACCTTCCATGCAGAGTGTAAGTTCACTGAGGGCAGACCCCAGGTCCAGATCACCAATTGTATAGTATCTGCCTCCAGCAAAGTGTCTCGTACCCGGTATGTGCTCAATGGACTGAGTAAACCAAAGAGTTTGCTAGAGTCTGGCTTTTAAAGAAATAGATGCAGAGGTGATAGGATACTATATATGGAAAACCGTAAAGACTCCACCAAAAGCTACTAGAACTGATAGATATATTCAGTAAGGTTGCAGGATACAAAAACAACATACAACATGCAACATCTGCTGCATTTCTATACGTGAATAAGGAATCAGAAGAGAAATCAAGAAAGCAATCCCATTTACAAGTGCACCAAAAAGAATAAAATACCTAGGAATAAACTTAGCCATGGAGACGAAAGACCTTAGCCCCCTTTACATAAACTGTAAAACATTGATGAAAGAAACTGAAGATGACACAAACAAAAGGAAAGACATTCCATGCTCATGAATTGGGAGAACAAATATTGTTAAAATGTCCATACTACCTAAAGCAATCTACAGATTTAATGCAATCCATATCAAAATACTAATAGCATTTTACATAGAACTAGAACAAATAACCCTAAAACTTGTATGGAACCACAAGAGACCCTGAACAGACAAAGCAATCTTGAAAAAGAACAAAACTGGAGATACCACAAACCTAGATTTTAAGATCTACTACAAAGCTATACTAATCAAAGCAGAATGGTACTGGCACAAAAACAGACACACAGATCAACAGAACAGGATAGAGAGCCCAGAAATAAATCCCTGAAGGAGTTTATACTAGAGGATGAGACAATCAAATAAGTACATATATTAACGTAGGACTGAGTCTGTGCTGAATGTTTAGAAAAGGAGGTATATGGTGCCATCAGAGTGCGCAATAGGGGGATATGATTTCTTCAGGGAAATCAGGGAGGACTGTGCACCACAGTGAGGAAAGAATGAACTTAACTGATTTTGTCATTCTTAGAGCTCTCGTCAGCTATTAAATTGTAACTTCTTTTTCTAGACTGTACTATTTAATGACTAATGATTTCTAGAACCCTCTCACTTTATCTGTATGTAGGTTACATAGAAAGCAATAGACAATTTTTTAAAAAATCAACAAATAATATGCTGCACCATTAAGTTATTTGGGGAAATTTTCTATGTAAATGACACTGTTGAAAATTAAGAGGTTTAGGAATAACCTTGCTCATTTGTGAGGCCCCACTTAAACACTAAACTTAAAGACAAAAACCCACAGCTTAAATATGCCCTAAATAGATTCAAGTCTACTAGTCTTGCTACTTTCTCCAAGAGAAAGCACACACGGCATCAGGTATCCTCTACCGGGTGCCAGATCATAGCGGGCCCTTTACAAACACTATCTCATAATCACAGAATTTTCACAACAAATGTTTCACCATTTTACAGGTAAAGAAACAGGTTCAGAACGGTATGGAGTAGTCTCCCTAAAGTCATGGAGATAGTAACTGAGGAACTGAGTCCATTTTGATCTTCAAACCTTTCCCGGCTACATATACCAGGGAATGCTCTCATTTATGTAACGGTTCATGAAAGTTTGAAGAACATTCTTTTTTTTTTTTTTAATTTTTTTAATGTTTATTTATTTTTGAAGGAGAGAGAGACAGAGTATGAGTGGGGGAGGGGCAGACAGAGAGGGAGACACAGAATCAGAAGCAGGTTCCAAGCTCTGAGCTGTCAGCACAGAGCCCGATGCGGGGCTCGAACTCACAGGCTTCGAGATCATGACCTGAGCTGAAGTTGGACGCTCAACCGACTGAGCTACCCAGGCGGCCCCAAGAACATTCTTAATTCTCAGTCTTCTTTTTGGGCTAAATAATCTCAGATTCAAGTACATAGCTTTGATCATTTTTTTCCCTAGCGTTATCTGTTTCTTCTAAATAATCAGTTTATATATCTTCAAATAATATTTTATAACGTTTCACATCTCAAAATGTAGAATGAAAAACTGGACTTATTACTTTAGTAAGGATCTAGTTGAAAAAATGCCACATTATCTATGCATTTGAGAAGAATTATCCCTTTATTATCAACAGCATGGTGTTACTGATTTATTTTCATCTGTAGGTTCCATACTATCTCTACTTCTCCCTTTTTATTTCTCAATCATCAACAGTCTTTTTGCTTGTTTTTTTAAATATTTTTCATGGCATTGTTTCAATCTGAAAGGACGCTTTTACTTCCCCTTCAATGTACACCCTAAATACAGCAGCAATTTTCAACAGTGTTAATTGTTTTTTGTTTTGGTTGATCTCTTTACAGCATTTGTCACTATTTCCATGTTCTTGGAATTATCAATCCTTAGGCCACTGTAATTCTATCTTCTCATGGTTTTCCCACATTTTAAGTCTTCTCCATATGCTCTTTCCTCTTGCCCCTATTATGTCTGATGTTTCCCCTCCCAGCTCTCTTCTCATCTCCTCAACATATTATTCCTTGAGATCACCTATAGTCCCTCAACTACAATTTAGATTTAGATTTAGAAATCTCTATTTCTGGTTCCAAGTTCTTCTTTGAGCACTAGACACACATTCCCAATTGCCTTCTGCACATCCCTACCTGGATATCCCACAACCTACTCAAAATCAACTTATTATCTAACCTTCTTATACCTAGTTACTGTTGCAAACTTCCTCAACTCATACATTTTCCCACTAACTCAATCAATAGGTGGATATCTGGGAAATACAATGAATTGCTCATCATCCACAGCTAATTATTCACTAAGCCTTGTTGATACTCTCTTAAATGTTCTTTCAAGCTACTCTCTATATTTCCTTTTTTCAAGAAGCTCATAATTAGATCTTATTTTAAAAAAAGGAAGGAAGGAAGGAAGAGAAAACAGGAGAAGGAAACAGGATGCTCGTACTATCTATATTGCATTATTTGCTTTCTTACACCAAAAGCAACGGTTAGTAGCAAATGACAATAATTTTAATAAGACTATTCATACACACACATTAAATCCTTCAATGAAATTCTTTAGGGCATCAAACTCTATTACCTCTGCCATAATGAAATCTCTTCTCCCTTGTTTAATCAGAGGTCAGTTTCTTTTGAATGAGTAAGTCCTAAATATATCTTGAAATTTAGTTTTTGTTCAGTGCTGTTTCCTATGTAGTTGGTTAGTCTCTAGAACTCAAATGGAGGAAAGTTCAAATGAGAAAGCTTAAACAAGATGTTATCAATTAAGTAAATTAAGTAGTTGATCTCAAATTGATAGCTGATATTCTTGTCAGTGGGTCCTCTCATAAAGTAAAATTTATAATAGATACATTCCATTACAACTTTTCTGAGAAAATCTGGAGGGATTTTTTCAGATACTAGCTGGAAAGATGAGACTAAAGGGTTTATCTCTTTCCTGGCTTTATGAAAACAACTCCAACCATTCCTGTCATTTTTCTGCCTTCTTCAAATTTTCCTATTTGGCGCTATTCCCCAAAGACAGCTCAAGCCATGTAAGCACCATACAACGTTTACCTTAAGTGGAATAATTTGAAATACTCTCTGTTTTTATTGCTGTTGTTATAGAAAGAGAGAAGTGATGAATAAGGCACTTGTACTGCAATAGGAACTTCAAGAAAAGGCAAGAATCATATCACTAACAACCCCAACTTACAACATGATGATGGTCCGACCTAGGGCTGACAATCTTGTGAAACATCTTATAGCTCTCAACTTCATCAATTCGTATCTCTTCAACACATTTTCAGTAAACACTAAAGAGGATCAGCTTGAAGGGGCTGTCAAAAAGCGAAGAATGACAGCATGAAGAGAAAAACCTGGAGCCTAACTCTTGATTTACTGAAGCGACCACACAGTAAAGAGATGTTATGTCAGTATCCCTGAAATGGTAGGTAAGGGAACAATTATTTCCAATTTTCCTTTCAGAAATCAAGTTTATTAATGATTGGAAGTAATTGTGAGGTGCACCCAAGAACTATGGGAAAGTCAAACTCTAAAATTAATACAAAGTACATCCGAACATACAGGTATGCAAAGCCTTCCTCACGAGACTGGGTGGTTTTCAAGCTAACAAGATCTGACTATATCCCTTACCTGTTTAATATAATATCAAAAGCAAAAAGATGTCAGTCAAAAAGGGTCTGCCAAAGAAGCAGAGAAAAGTAGTCAAAGAGGCACATATGGGAAGAGCCAGTGGGAGAGGGAGGCTGAGTTAGTGGTTAATGGGCCATGTGCTTTCTAGGACCACAGGAAGACTCTCCTTACTGTGGAGCAGGTATGCTAGGCTCTCACAGCCTGGTTTCACTAAATATGTCTTCCCATCTGCATCCATCTGATACCAGGCCCTCCAAGGAGCTCTGTGATTCTGATTGCGTTTGCCATGTAGGCCTACAGTATGCTGGTCATACGTAGTTCAATAACTTGTTTTTTCTCCCTCACTGTAAGTGATCAGATAACAACGTAGCGTCCATGTAAGTGTGCTACCAGGAAGTGAATGCGGTGGTCCATGGGGCATGAGGATGTCAGTCTTACATATGTCCTATGATAGAGAAAGGAACATATTGGCTTCACACAGCAGCCTTTAGAGCTCAATTTTGGGAGTCTGTCTCCGAGAGATGGCCTGGTTTTTCTGAGAGTGCTGACAAAGTCAGATTTCTCAGACTGTGAGACGTAAGGTCACAAGTTTCCCACTGTGGTTTTAGCTTTTCCCTTAGAGAGAGCCCTTTCAAAGAGCAGAAGAAGCAAAGCAACCAGAAGCTTCCAGTTTAAAGAGAGCCATTAGTGGCTCACCGGCTTCCTCCTCTTCTTGGGCACATGGCTCAATTACATTTTCTTAAGTTGTATGTGGTTAGAGATAACCAAAGGACTGAGTTCCAACTAGGGGAATGTGAGTCAAAGCGATGTATGCCGCCTGCAGTCCTTTCTGTAAAAACTCCCAAGGACTATCTTCCCTGCTATTTTTCTCATCCTGTTGGCGATGTCAATGTCCTGGGCAACCCTGGAAGGTTGAAGATGAAAACAGCAGGGCTAGTAGAAGTCCAAAAAGAACTGTGTGACTAAGACACTCCCACCCCCGCCTTACAATGTATTGTCACTTGTATGAAAGTTAAGAACATCTACTATGGTAAGCCACAGAAACGTATGGGTTCACTTGTTATAGCAGCTGGTCAACCTTAACACACTATAACAATGAAAGTGAATGAGCATTGTAGTATGTACACATTTTGTTCTCAAGAAGAAAATTGCCCAAGGTCACCTCCTTTTTTTCAGCTACTTATTTCTTCATATTCATATACTCATACATTTGCTTTCTCTCTCTCCCCCTTTCTCCTGCATTTCACACTGTCACTCTTAACCCTTTGAATTGGCTCTCTCAACTGGTTTACTTTCATTTTTTATTTTATTATTTTTTATCTTATTGCCTTCCATCTAAGTGGTAGCCATTATAGCCACATGGTTAAGGAAATAACTCAAAGATCATTTTCATTATAGAAATGCAATTAATATTATTTTTATACACTTTCCCCATCACTTTCACTGGGTACACTTCACTTCAGGAATGTGGAGGCTAGACTTTGCAAACAAATTAATAACAGACCAATTTTCAAATTCAGTATTCAGACCATGAATAAATGTGAAATCAAAAGTAAAAAACTATTCCTGGAAGGATAATCAAGGTGAAATGCACTGTTCTGTGTTTGCTACACAAGACCAAACAGCTCGTCTTAATTTTCCCAGTGACCACATAGGAAGTGGGGGAAATGGTGAGAGCGGAAGTAGTGAGCAAGTTCTGTCCCACGAGTCTCAGGGAGAGCAAGGCCAAGGAGGAAGCTTTCGGATAGCTCCAGATTGGGAGTGGGAGGCTGGAGACTAGTCTGGGCTATGCCACTGAATTCTGGATGACTTTGGGTATTTTGCCTCACCTTCATCAAGCCTCGGGAGGAAATGAAGGTATAATTATATGACCTCTAGAGTCTCAACTACCTCTGAAGAAATTGCAAAATGCATCATATCCCTATAACTGAATGTTTTAAAGGCCTTTGTAGTCATCAGTACCACTTACAAAAAGTACATAATGAGTCTAAGTCTAAGAACACAGCAAAAGGACTGGGATGGAATAGGTATACTTCTCAGTGAAAGGCCAATGGTCCAGAAGATATTAAATCATCAGTTTCATTAGAGGAGTTCAGGAGAACTCATTCCTATGAATAAGGGTAAGGCCTGGGTCTTCCCAAGCTGCCCCTGCTAATGGGTGTGTCTTTGCAGACTCCAAAACTGTATGTGGGCCGGGAGTCAGCCTGAAGACTCTGATCCTGGCGAAGCATTAGACTTGGCTGGATCAGGGCTGCCTGGGTGGCTCAACTGGTTGAGGGTCTGACTCCTGATTTTGGCTCAGGTCATAATCTTCAGGTTCATGAGTTCAATCCCTGAGTTGGAGTCTGTGCTGGCAGCATGGAGACTGCTTGGGATTCTCTGTTTCTCTCTCTCTTAAAAATAAATAAACATTAAAAAAAAAACAAAAAGAATCAACTGGATCAGTTTTCAGGAACTACTGGTCTACACCAGGGATCCTTCAACTTTGATTAATCCTTTATTAGTTAAAATGGGGGGGGTGTGCTTGTACTATCAATATGTGCATATTTAGTTATTATAAGCCATATGCATGTACCACTTGTATTAATCTATTATACACGAGAAAAGATATGTATGCACAATAGAATTTTTAAATGAGATAGAGATGAAATACATTAAATTTTTCATAATAGTTTGCTTATAATGGTAACTTTTGCTCTTCCTAAAAATATTCGGTTAGCATATATTGATGTGATTGAACATGCTTCTTTTTGAAAATCTTGGTTAAATGCTTTTGACAGCTTTTGCCAATGACATCCCAGAAAACTACCATACAAAGAGACATAGGTCTGAATGGAGGAAAGATACTATTGGCTTCCCTTGCTAAAGTATGGTATTCATTGTGCAATTCATCAGTTATGCCAAGATTTTTGTTAAAATAATAAATTTCTATCTTCCTTAATATTAATCAGCTTGTATTAGGGGTCTCCAGAGAAACAGAACCAGTAGGATATATATAGGTATATAAGAAATTTGTTATGTGAATTGGCTTGTATGATTGTTGAGGCTGAGATAAGCTAAAGTCTGCCATCTGTAAGCTGGAGAACCAAGAAAGCCAGTGGTACATAATTCAGTCCAAGTTCCAAGGTCTGAGAACTGGGGCGTGGTGGGTGGGGGTGGAAAGAGGGAAGTGTAGGTGGGTGAGTTGGGGGGAGGCCGGGGAAAGACTGGGATGGTATGCTGGGAAGTCCTGGAATCTCAAGGTCCAAGAACCAGGAGCTCAGCTGTCCTAGGGCAGGAGAAGACGGATGTCCCAGCTCAGGAGTCTGCCCTTCCTCCACCTTTTAGTTCTATTTGTGCTCTCAAGGGACTGGATGATGCCCATCTACACTGCCACTGCAGAGACACTCAGGAATAATGTTTTACAGCCATCTGGGTATTCCTCAGCCCAGTCAAGATGACATAAAATTAGCCATCACACAGCTCTTCTTAAAATTTAGTTGGAGGAGGTTAAATTTCTATATTTTAAAAACCAGATTCAAACCTGACTTCATCTCTTCAGTTAGGATATTAGTAACCAAGTTAGAAAATTCTGTTTCCACAACTTTTTAGTGTACCTTGAGAGTTTTAAATAAGTGATATGCTTAATTTGTCTTTGGCAAGAGCATCACAAATGGATGAAACGTTTCCAAATATTCAAATTTCAAATGTTCTAGTATGAATTTCTTTGAAAAAGCTCCCATTCTCTTTCATTATTAAAACGTCACCATTACCTTGAATCTTAATTTGAAGACACCAATCATATTTATTTTTTCAAAAATATTTGCATGGTAACATATTACAGACAGCCACTTGTCACAACAGAGGTAAGCCAATTTTTTTTTTGCTTTTTTTTTTTCAAAAAGAAATTACATTTGGCAACTCTTTTAACTACATTAGCAGAGGATATCTAGTGAACCCACAAGAGATGTCCATGGTCGCTGACATCTCTTTGGTATTGTAAATATGTCATCATTTAAGATAACATAGCCCATAAATCGCCTTGATTGGGCATATGGAAATGGCAATGGGGTATAAGGTGGTGGAAGCAAAGAGGAGAGTAGGCCACTGTCAGTGCCTTTGTGTGGATAAGTCCCCTCTTCCTTTAGGAGACCTCATAGGTGATACATGACTGGCTGACACATAGGCCTCTGAAGCCAACAAACAATATTAACTTGTACATTAAAAAGTACAGTTTTTCATTTTTTTTTAATTTAAAACATATTTAATATATTTTTTAAATATTATTTAGAGAGAGAAGGAGCACAGGCAGGGGAGGGGCAGAGAGAGAAGGAGAGAGAAAGAATCCCAAGCAGGCTCTGCACTGTCAGCACACAGCCCGACATGGGGCTTGAACCCATGACTGCAAGATCAGGACCTGAGTCGAAATCAAGAGTCAGACGCTTAACTGACTGAGCCACCCAGGCACCCACCCCCCCCAGGTTTTTGTTTGTTTGTTTGTTTGTTTGTTTGTTTGTTTGTTTGTTTTTGAAAATTGAATATAGCTGGAAGTTATAGCTTTCAGTTTGCGTCCTAACTTTTTTTCTCAATCTAGCGTCTGTTTCTTAAAGTGTTGTCCATGGCTGACCAGTTTCACAACAGTTACAAATGCAGATTTCTGGATCCTATTGCAGAGCCATCTACACTAGAATGTCTGGGAGTCTGTATTTGTAACAAGATCTGACAGGTGCTTCTTTGGCCCACCACGGTTTAAGATCCACTGCATTAGATTGCAAGCTATGTGCTGAGGGGACCAGGTCTCCCTAATTCATTCTATCCCCAGGACCTGGCACAGGAAGCAATAAGCACTTGCTAAACTGAACTGCAATCAAGAGCGTAATTTCTCCTCTGGCAGGAGTGCTCGAGGGTTTGGTTGGGGGTTATTAGTCACCATACGTTCATTTACTCTTTCATCCATTCATTCATCATTCATCCACCTGTTATTGTAGGTACTTGGGTAACAGAACATAAAACAGACTAAACACACTTCTGTCATGGAGTTGACAGATTAGCAGGGAAGACAGAAAATCAAAAATAACGTAACATATAAATAAATTATCTACTATGACAGAAGATGATAATTGCTACGGAAAAGAAAAGTAGGGCAGGGCAAGGGGAACAGGAGTGTTGTAGTGGGAAGTGGGGACAGGGCAGTCACAGGGTGATAAGGGTAGGTCCCGCTGAAAAGACTGGACCTTCGCAAAGACTTAAGGGAGGTGAGAGAATCAACCAAGAGCATATTCCTTTCAGGTGCCACAAATCCTGTTCATCCCTCTTTACATGACTCCAGCAAGATTTCTGAGACATTTTAGATGCTATTGGTACCTGGCAAGAGCTCAGTGAATTTTGGCTAAATGAATAAATATACATTTTGGAGGAAAGAAACAATGTGAAGAAATCAAACTATGAAGTTCCTCTTTGAAACCAGGAAAAGCAACCAAGTAAATAAAGATCATGTGAAGATCTCTGGAAGATGTCATTAACAGCAGATGAGGACCCTACTCATACATCAAATGCTACCGTGAAACCCCCTCCACAGAGCCAAACTGGCGCTCCCTGGAAGAGCTGCGGGCCAGCCTTGCACGCGTGATGGGAGCTCCAGGCTCATCCGAGTGCAACTGCCACTTCCGTACCTCCGCGAACCTACCTTCCATTTCCCAGTATGGTCATCACACAAATGATGAAATATACTTAAAAATCCTCGGTGAAAAAATCTTTTGTGATTTTGTGTGGTTTTTGTTTTTGGAACAGATATAACTTCTTGTCTAAAGTATTTAAATAACACAAAGTTAATTGATTACGGTTACACAATTTACTACTTGAGTGTATTGACTTTTATTCCTATAAAATCAACACATTTAATATTTTGAAATAGCAATAATATGTTTACACAGCTAATATGCTTAAGGAGCAAATAAAATATTTATTGTGGCCATATTTATTTATATTAAAGAGAATGCTTTTTTTGTTGTTTTGTCAGTTTTAAGTTTATAATCTTTTTGTCATACTCTGTGATCCAGAACTTCGAGTTTCTTCAAATTGTAACAGTAAGACAACACAGACACAACTCAAAGTAGTGTCTTTACTTTTTGAATAAGCTACTTCATATACAATAAGAAGAGTAAGTGATTAGATTCTCACAACACAGAGCTGCAAATGACTTTTAGAGATTACAGGCTAATTAAAGCCTCATCAGTCACCTATCCCTTTTTTTTTTTTTTTTAATTTTTTTTTTTCAACGTTTATTTATTTTTGGGACAGAGAGAGACAGAGCATGAATGGGGGAGGGGCAGAGAGAGAGGGAGACACAGAATCGGAAACAGGCTCCAGGCTCTGAGCCATCAGCCCAGAGCCTGACGCGGGGCTCGAACTCACGGACCGCGAGATCGTGACCTGGCTGAAGTCGGACGCTTAACCGACTGCGCCACCCAGGCGCCCCTCACCTATCCCTTTTTAAAAAAAACAACTAATGAACCTGAATCTAAGGCAGCAAAAGGTTAAATGATTTCTCTCAGGGTAAAACGGCAAGCCAGCAGTGAAGCGGGGCAGATACTTCATTCCTTGACCTCAGGGACATATCACAAACATATCACTGTAACCTGTTGTAATACTTTAATGCTTTTACATTTGGGCCCTCACAGTGCCTTTCTAAACATACACATACAGGATTAATAGTTGTTAAAACTTAAGTAATCTATTTAAAATAAATATCCCCCCCCCCAAAAAAAAAAAACCTAGACTTGCCTTCCTTGTGAGATATCAAATAAAAATCAGGGGAAATGGTTTGTAGATTTTGTTTCTTTATTGTTAATCAGAACAGAATTAACCATGGATTCAAGTCTCTTCTTTAGTTATCTGAGGAAAAGTAAATCACCACCACAATTCATTGTTTCAGAGGAGAAACCTTCTCCTCTAAAACACGGAATCTTTGCCACAAAGCTTCACAGCTCTCTTCAGCCACCCAAAATAAAAATCACTAAGTTTCCCAAGAATGACTTTTAAGACTGAAACAAAGACTTGCCTATTCTGAGTAAATATTGTTCCTACAGGTGATTATTTATAGCCAATAAATCCAGTAAAAATCATTGGGATACAATTCTTTTCACAAGGACTTTTCACTTAAATACATAACATTTACTTAGGCTGAATAATAACACAAAAGTTGGAATACTATACAAATTAATGCCAAATAAAAGTCACATCTGATGGACTTTTAGAAATGTGTCTGCTAATATAGTATTGCATCCCTGAGTCACTGAGTGACTGTGGATGTAGAACTGCCGGGCCCAGCCTGGGAACTTCCTCCAGCAATTCTCAGGAGCTTTACTTCTGCTGCTTTCTTAAGATGGAGTAACATCTCCCGAGAAAATTCTTCAAGGCCCAGTTAGAACGCCTCTTCCAAATGGAAGCCTCTCTGACTCTACAAATTCAAATTAGCTGTTTTTCATGCAATACTCTCACTCATGTTACCTTTCATAACCATTAGTCATTCACATCTATAAGGGACTATGTCTTAATCCTGTGGACCAAGTCTCATCCTCTGCCCACAGTAATTAAAAAAAGTATCCGTTGAATTGCATCTTGCTAAAATAGATCCAGAAGGTCTACTGAGATTACATGACCCAGCCTCTTCCTTCTACAGTTCAAGAAAAGGAGTTGCCCTATAAATACAGCAGGCTGTGATGTAAGTGGAACCTGGATTCTGTGCCTCCCTCATGTGGCTGCCACCGCATTAGTGCTGTTGGAGATCTAATCCCTGACCTAGTAGAGCTCTCATTTTGGTAGGTGAGAAAGACTCGTCAGATTCCCTCCTCACTATACAGTGGAGCATAATACTGATGCAATGAAAGCAAAACTGACAGAGATTGGTAGTTTACAAAAGGAAGCCAAGATAGTTTTTTAAAAGATAAAAGTAATAAATGTTCAGGGTCCTGGCCAGTCTTCCTAAATCAAACAATGACCTACTGGTCAGATCCATGTGACAGTCCCGAGATCTCAATAAGTGAATGTGCTTTACCAATTGAGGAACTCATTCAAGGAGAGTTCTTAGAACTTCTGGCTGAGAGTAAGAGTAGTTTATAATGAGAGGATACCTTAAACATGAGGAAGAATCACCACAAACCCAGCAATCTTTAGGGAGTGGCAAAATGTGACCTTAAAAGTGATTTTACTATGTATCAGTGTGTAAAATTGCACAAGAAGAACAAAGCAATGCAAGCCTTCCCTAGCTCGTCCATTGTCTCAGGCATGCTCCCCCTGCTCCTGGCTCTACAGCTACTGGTCTTCTTTCAGTTCCATAAACAGTCTTAGCTCTTTTTCACTCTGCAGTATGTGTTTGCTGTTCCCCTGTCTGGAGGCTCTTCCCCGTATTCTATGTCTGGCTCATTCCTTCTCCTCCATTAGTTCTCACCTGAAATGGTTTCTCCTCAGAGAGAGCCTTTTGACGAACCTACATAAATTAGATCTTCACTCAGCCCAGATTGTTCCTTCTCTTATTTTTCAAATGATACCCTATTTGTATCCTTTATAACACATGCCAAGTTGAGTACTTTCTTGTTCACTTGTGTATTATGATTATGATAAAGGCCACATGTTGTATCTATATCTAAATATCTGTATCTATCTCTATCTCACCAGGATCTAAACAATGCCTGTTGAATTCTAGATAGCACACAATAGACTGATTTGTTGCATCAATTAATGAATTCAAAATATTTTTATAAAACAAATTCAGAATTATCTGAGGCCCCTAGGCAACCCTTAACAAGTTTTGAGAAACCCAGTTCTACATTATGAAATGTCTGAACACAACAAATAACACATTCCAAACACTGGTTTAATAAAGATTTTCAGATTACTTCTTTACAGAGTTTTGATAGCCACCAACTTACTTCAGAAGTAAAATTTAAGGTTCTTTTCAATGCTAGTCTGTGTCAAAAAAGTGTTTCTGATTAAATGTGAAAATATACCAGATTAATCACTAATTCCTAAATATTAATGATAATAAACATCCAATTGGTTGTAATCTAATGATAAAAAAAGAATGACATGTAGTTACACGCTCAGATACAAAGAAAAAAAACATGTTGGTGGGGGCACTAACAGAGTAAACACAAAAACAAATGATTCTCAAAGAATGGCAGTTTTCAGAGAAATGCTCCAGCTTTTCAGGGGAAAAAAAGGATAAAGAAAACAGAAGTGGCATTCTTTCTGAAGCAGAAAATCAGATTAAAAACTAATACCGGAGGGGAGCCTGGGTGGCTCAGTCGGTTAAGCATCCGACTTCAGCTCAGGTCATGATTTCATTGTTCGTGAGTTCAAGCCCCGCTTCGGGCTCTGTGCTGACAGCTCAGAGTCTGGAGCCTGCTTCGGATTCTGTGTCTCCCTCTCTCTGCCCCTTCCCTGCTTGTACTCTGTCTCTCTCTCTCTCTCTCAAAAATAAATAAACATTAAAAAAATTAAAAAAAAAAACCCTAATACTGGAAAATCTGAACAGAACATCTGATGGGAACATCACGAAAAGTAAATAGATACTGTGCATTCTCTTGAAAGCGTCAGTATATGTGGTTTTTAGGTTCTTTATTGCTCAGAGGGAAAAAAAAAATGACTATGCCATTACTGCAATGCACATTTTCCAACATTGTCACTTGACTGGTAGTGAGGCCTGGATCCATTCACCATTTTTCTTTAAAAATTTTTTTAAACGTTTATTTATTTTTGAGACAGAGAGAGACAGAGCATGAACAGGGGAGGGTCAGAGAGAGGGCGACACAGAATCTGAAACAGGCTCCAGGCTCTGAGCTGTTAGCACAGAGCCTGACGCGGGGCTCGAACTCACGGACCGCGAGATCATGACCTGAGCCGAAGTCGGCTGCTTAACCGACTGAGCCACCCAGGTGCCCCCATTCACCATTTTTCAATTCTGATAGATGACACTGTACCAAAGTCATCCGGTATTTTTAAAAAGTTACATCTACAGTGGGGATTTTTGGAATTAAAAGAGTAAAAACCTATTAGCTGCATAAAATCTGAAATTTGAATAGCCTTTTTATAATTTGAAAAGGCAAAATTTAATGTAAGTCCAAATAAAAGCCAAAACAGAATTGGCCAAGCATAACAACATTGTACACTACATTTTTATGTATGTATGTTTCTATGTACAAAAGAATGACTATGAAATTAAATTGTCTTCTTTCTAGCAATCTTCTTCCATAAACAACAACAGTCACTGCTAAAAGGGTTGCTTGCAAACTTACCAGAAATATTTTTGGGGGAATATTCCAGTCTTCAAAACAAACAGTAGCTGTCAAATTCTTACTGCATAATCTAAAATGTTAATCCATGTACTGTATTTCATTTGTAATAAGTCTTTGTGATAAGGTTAACACTTCAGCACACAACACAAGTAAGAGAGCACCGAAAAATGAAAATTACTTTGCTTATGTTTCCGTATTAGAATTTTATTTGCTAAAGGGTAAAAACAGATTTGCAAAATTCACAGTTAACTTAAAACAATAGTTTTAAACCTTTTATTCCTAGCCCTTACTGCCTTCAGGAAGGAGAGAACATCTGGTTATTTAAGGAACACAATATGTTCACATTTTCTATGACTTTTGTTTCTAATTGGGTTTTTAAATTTTTTTTTTGAATTTGAACAACTAGTTAGAACAATGTTTTTTAATCACTTCATATTTTTCAGACTGTCCTCCTTCTATCCCTCTACTCCATTTAGTGGATTGTTTTTGGAAATCTGCTCAGTGGTTCTAATATGATAAAGACAAGAAAACAGGAACTAGGATCATGGTCAAAAGAGCCAAGTATAGGAACCGTATTTATGGTGAACAGAGTATAGGATGCTATAAACAGGTATTTGACATCTAGTCTCTATATAGTATACATTTAAGAAAATTTCAAATAGTGCTAGGTCCACTTATTTACATGGCAGTTTCATTTATTACAGATGCAAATTAAATGTCTATTACAAATTAAATAATATTTATGACAAATATTAGTAAATAGGATTCTACTATTTTTAAAACTGTAGCTCTTGTGTGGAAAGGTGGTTGGAAGACCTGGGTTCAATTGTTGGCTCTGCCACTGACAAGCTGTATTAAATGACTGTCTTAACTTCACCTTGATCCTCAGTTTGTTCATCAACCAAAAGAGGAGCTGGATTAGATCTCTAGGTTCTTTGCAGTTCTGAAATTACGACAGTCTAAGTGAGATTACTGACTAGATTCTTTGTTATGTCTTTTTTGTTCCATAACATATGAAGGTGGTAATAGGTTTTCAAACAATTCTGACACACAGCAAATCCAGGAACTAGATGCCCTTTACGTTCAGGTTGTAGGGTTCATTAACCATCTTGATAAAAATGGCAGCTGACAAATATACAGTTGGTGATGGCTTCCATGGAATGTGGATATGGGTTCTGGAAATATGCTAGTTGAGTGAGATTCACCTAGATTAGAGTCAGTATGGTACACAGGAAGAGGCTTAGCAAATGAGTCAGAGTTCAATTCTACCATTCTCTCTTTTTTTAAATTTTATTTATTAATCTTGAGAGAGAGAGAGAGAGAGAGAGAGAGAGAGAGAACGAGCAAGCACGTACATGAGAGCGAGGAAGGGCAGAGAAAGAGAGAGAATCCCGAGCAGGCTTTGCACTGTCAGCGCAGAGCCCAACCTGACTCAGGGGTCACAAACTGTGAGATCGTGAACTAAGCCTAAATCAAGAGTCGGACACTTAACTAACTGAACTACCCAGGCGTCCCTACCATTATTCTCTTAATACCAACCACTGCAGGACACAAAGCTAAATGCTAATAAATGAGTCGGATCATAAGAAGGAATAATGGATGCAATAAATAAGCAAATAGCTAAAATACAAGGTGCTTACAGGGACACAAAGGGGAAAACATATCCTATCCGAGCCTGAGAATAGCTTCCTGGAGGAGGCAGAAGGTATGCTGGGAATCTCAGGAGGGGATGGATACATACAAGGGTCATGGAGCCATTCTAGCTAGCTTGAAAGCTTACAAGTTTTCAGCCTGGGGAAAGCCACATACCCTTAATCTGTCTGCACTGAAAAAGAATGAAGAAAGATAACCTGCTTTGCCTACCTCATAGCTTGTTGTAAGGACCAAATTAATAAGCACATTGAAGTGCTTGGGAACCGTGAAGAGTATGATCCTATTATTACAGTTTACAGCCCTATTATTTCAGTCTGTTCAAATGAGAAATCTTTTCACAGTAAAGCCTACATCTGATATAAAACAATTAAAGCTCAGTGTCTTATCCTCTAGTTTCAAAGTCTATTCTCAGTTGAGCAATCTCCACTGGGATTTAGGGAGAGCACTGGGACAAAGTGCTTTTCTGAAGCTGGCAATGAACTTGGGGGGCTCAGAGTTCCTTGTTTATTTTTATTTTATTGAGTCTGTCAGCAACACTCAACACTACTGTCACAAGGAGCTGGGCTATGGGAAAATGTACTTTCATGCCTCAAATCTCATCCTTCTACTGGTTCGCTTCACAGAGACTCGTGTGGTTATATATTTACTCTGATGTACTTGAACTGGGAATGATTCTAGTATTTCTAAGTGTTTCATTGTTAATAATAAATAGAAAAAATTTAAGCACTCTGATGTCTGGATTTTTAGAGGATATGGGCAGGGTACTAGCATCATCTTTCCCTCTTTTTCTTCCCCCTCAGTATAAATGGCCTCCTATATTACTTTATAATTGACATTACTACACTGAAAAGTCTGTCCACTTGTGGATATCTGTGCTATATATAAACTTGCTGTGTTGCATTCTTTTTTTTTAATTTGAACCTCTGTAGCACTGGATTGGATCTTTAAAATATTTTTTTAAAGTTTATTTATTTTGAAAGAGGGGCAGTGAGAGAGGGAGGGAGAGAGAATCCCAAGCAGGCTCCACACTGTCAGTGCAGAGCCCAATGTGGGGCTCGAACTCATCATGAACTATGAGATTATGACCAGAGCCGAAATCAAGAGTTGGATGCTTAACTGACTGAGCCACCCAGGTGTCCCCTGGATTGGACCTTATTAGATCATTGTAAGTCAGTGCTTTGTAGCCATAGGAGCTCTGGCTGAGTGGGTCATCAGAGATAATTTAATTCAATCCCTATCGGGAAGACCAAGACAGCAAGCACGAATTTCCCCCAATCACAGGGATAGCTGTTGGCAGAGTCAAGATTGACCCCGTATCCTGATTCCTAATTCAGTCTCCTTGCTCCGTAACTAAAATTATCACCTTGCTGGGTTAGCCATGTGAAAGCCCCTTAATACTCTACAGCCTTCTTTATCTTTCCTATAGATATCATCATTCTACAAACTTGCTCTCAACAGCCTTTTAAACATGACTCCTTCCTCCTGACCAATTTCTTCTGTCTCAGAAATACCAATTTAAGGTTCTACATTTTTGGCCATTATCTTGATAATGTTTTTACTTAGTAAGACTCTGAATGTACAAGTGGGGAATGGAATACTTACGGTTTTGTTTTGTTTTTTTTAAAGATACTTATGCTATTATTTTTTTCTCTTAATCCTTAGAGAGAATATATTTTAAAGCTTATAGAATTGGCTTCATTATACTCGTATATTATGTATAATACCTTTGAGATAAAAAGTACTCTATTAAAATCACAGATTCCATTAATAACACTGATTGATTTATTGTATAGAATTCTGGAACAAGAAAAGTGGATGATTCATAGCAAGATCAACCATATTTAACTAGGGAAAAATTACTAAGATCAATAGGTTTAGATAACATATTCACTTCTCCCTTCAGTAAAACCAAATAAATCATATAAGTAGAGAATTCAAAGAGTTATTTTAGCAGTGTTTTCCCCACTCTGTATGTTTCTAAGAATTCCTAATGCTGAACTGATAGAGCTTACCTTAAGTTTATAGACCAAAACTCATATACCTCATTGACCAGCAACCTCATTCTTTACTCATTTTATAGATATTTCATAATTATGGGTATTTATATAGAAAAATACGTAAAAATATGGAAATTCTGATTTTATAGTCAGACTCCTGAGCCTTACCAGAAAAAGAAAATATATATATATATATATATATATATATATATATATATGCTATCTTAAGTATCAGAGAAATGATGGATTATATTTCTGACACTTAATGAAATTTTGCATAGGAGAAATGATACAAAATTGCATATTTTTATAGAAAAATATATATAGACACAAGAAAATAAAATCTTTTAAATCTAACAAAGGATAAATAGAGGTCATACTCAAATGTTGAAGTCAACAGCCCAGGAGAAAGCAGAAATCCTTTAGAATTAAAATTTACGTTAAACTTGGAGGCCCAAGTCGATCAGACAGAGCTTTGGCAATGGATCCACAGACAGACTGACTCAAAGACAGTTCGACAACTGCCAACATGACTGTTGGGAATTCTGCCAAAGAGCCAAAGGCTGGGATTACCACCCAATGCCTGGCATTCTCATACTCGTGTTTGAAGCTCTCTCTCTGATACTTCATCCAATATTTTTGTTTGGCTCAAAAGCATCAAGGATTCACAGATTTTTTTAGATCATTAAATGTTCTTATTTTCAAGAAATATAACATTAGTTGTAAAAGAGCACACTTTTTCTCTGAAGTGTAAAGAAAATTTTGGTGGCTTGCTTTAAGTTCAAATAGAGAAATCAGCATTAAAGTCTGTTTAAGCCTTTATTTTATTAGGTTACTCTTCACCCAAAAAATAAAAAATACATATTCATAATATGGAATGATTTCATTGTATCATAAACTCTTACAGAAATAGTGCTTTTGATAGCTCTAATGAACACATGGCCCCTGAGGCTCTATCTCAGTCCCTGTGAGGAGTACCCATGATAATGAAGTGTGGCTATAAGGAGAAGTAGTTGCTCAACTATTCTTTGAGTTGTGAGGAAGGAGGAGGACAGAACAACCTTCTGAGGGACAAGAGATAGGTGTTCCAGTTTCTCAGGGCAACGTCCACTTAATTTACCTGCTAAGTTGCTAGCCAGTGAGATATGTGAGTTTTGCCTACAACTCTAGACACATTCTTTCATTAGGCAGTTCCTCTGTCATTAGACAAATTCCCCATTAGCAATTCTTGGAGCTGTACTGAGAAACCAATTTTTCACCCAACTTAAAATTGTGCATACTCTATTTGGAAATCTTACCTTTGGATCTCGAAGGAACAGAGCCTTAAGAATCAGTGAGTGTACATCCCCAATTAGTGGGTAATGCATCAGAAGGCCAAGACAGGTCTGGTAGTTACTAGAGATCACTAAATAGGAGGAAAAAAAAAGTTCAGAAGCAATACTGTTTAAGATGTTTGCATTACTTGAGAGTAAAAAAATAACAACTTAGATTCAAAGAAAGCAAACCAATAACTCAATTAATTTGATAAAAGGAAATGGGGAAAGGGATCTTTACCAAATGGCCTTTGAAGCAGCACACTGTACTGTTAACTGCAATCTAATATCTAGTACTTATCCTCAGGGGGTGTTGGAAGAAGAGCCTCAGATATCGAGATGTGTACGTTTGCAATATAAATAAACTCTTAGAAGCATGCATATTTATTGCCATTTATATGTCTGTGTTTAAATGTCTCTAGTTTTGCTGCTTAGAAATTAGTAACAAAAATCTTATGAATGGGAAAGAACCAGTTTAAAATTATCATAAAATAATATTTACCTTAATTATGCTCCATAAGTTACATATGTTACATTTATTCTTTTATATATAAATATTACGTAATTCAAAGTTTTAAAAAATCTAATTTCTTTCAATTATTTTTTTCTAAAGGTAACGAGAAATTTAGGTAGAGTATCTATGCAGCGTTTCTTGGAGGAAAAATGTCAAAATCTTCATAGATAAGCCTAACTGTGTTCCTTAGACTGTCATTTAATTTTTTTTCCCAAATCAACCTAATTATGGGCGCAATTATTAAACACATCTTTTCAAGCAGGTCTATGTAAACTACTTCATTTCTTGGCAATCCATCTGCCACTGCTGTCACAGTCTTGCCCATTAATGACGCTTGTTTTGTAAGCCACACTGACTGCCTCCACAGCATTGATTGTGAAGAAACTTTACAGTTACAACTTCCTGTTGTTGCAACTGAATCCTTTTCATTAATCAGAACAAACAGTTGAAAAATATTCCATAGGAAAACAACTGTGATTCTATAGAAACAACATAAATCACAAAATAAACAATTGTTTGTGATCAGAAATACCCTCGATTCTTAGATTTTTTTTTTTCTTCTTTCGTTGAAAGCAACATTTTTTGCAACAGCTTCTCACCCCCTCCCCCTTCCCATGAACATTATGGGGAAAGGAGACAGGACTGGGCAAAATGAATAATTATAATCTATGTAAGGAACCACTTTATCATCTTCATTTCCGTTGCTGATCTGACAGCTTGTAATTTCATACATCTGCTTTCATTTGTAAAGCACTCACTTATCCTACCCTTTCTGTATCTGTTCAGACTACTCTCTCCTTATTCGTTCATTTTGTCATATTCACATTCAGTTACCTGTTACCCTTTTTTTCTCTAGAATTCAAAAAGCTAGCAGGCTGGGAACAGTATAATGCTTCCACGTAGTTTTTTCTTTGAGATCTAACAAATGAATAAAACTTAGATAATCAATTCATACTTACCCCAATACTATAATGATTATATACTAGTATATAATGACCCGGAAAGAATTCTTGTATATTTTGTAAGAGAGGCAGGAGGGTTTTGTGGGAATGGTTCTGGGCTCGGGACTC
Source organism: Puma concolor (assembly GCF_028749965.1). Taxonomy (NCBI): domain Eukaryota; kingdom Metazoa; phylum Chordata; class Mammalia; order Carnivora; family Felidae; genus Puma; species Puma concolor. The sequence continues at coordinate 24,573,933 of NC_141675.1, read as the reverse complement.
AAAGATGTGGGTTTGAATTCTGGGACACCGTATGAACCTTTCATAAAGTTGCCTTAAGATTAAAGGACATACTGTATGGCTGATTTATAGCAGCTGCTCAAAACCTGTTGGTCACCTCTCCGAGCTTAAACTCAGTCATTTGGAATACAACTTCCTGTTAAAAAAAATTATCTGCCTGCTTTATTCAATCCAATAGTTATTTGTTGAGTACCTAACCCATGACAAGCCCCATGTTGGGCGGGGAGGCAGAAATAAACAAAACACAGTCCTTACTCTATAGAAAATTAAAGCGAAGAAGGGCAGATGTGTAACAAGAAGCAGTTATTATTATGACTACCACTAAGATGACAAAAAATTATCGAAGGCTTTCTGAGACCAGGCCCTATGCTAAGAATTTTCCCTACATTATCTCATTTAATTTCTATGACTATCTTATTATAAGGGTATAGTTATCATCCCTGTTTACAGATGAGAAAACTAATACTTTGAAAAGCTGAATCATTTCCCAAATCACACAGTGAGTTGGTAGCGGTGCAAGACTTGAAATTCAGAAATCTAGCTACAGGGTCTGCGCTCTAATACATGGCTTTGTTTTGAAAAGGCAGTTTTTGGGGCGCCTGGGTGGCGCAGTCGGTTAAGCGTCCGACTTCAGCCAGGTCACGATCTCGCGGTCTGTGAGTTCGAGCCCCGCGTCAGGCTCTGGGCTGATGGCTCAGAGCCTGGAGCCTGTTTCCGATTCTGTGTCTCCCTCTCTCTCTGCCCCTCCCCCATTCATGCTCTGTCTCTCTCTGTCCCAAAAATAAATAAACGTTGAAAAAAAAAATAAAAAATAAATAAAAAAAGAAAAAGAAAAGGCAGTTGTTTTAAAAATGAGATGCCATAATGAACGCAATAGTCACTGCAAACAGAAAAGCCAGTTAGTATTACTACCCTTGTTGTAGCAGTTTTAAGCAGCCTGGATGGTCAGCATAACCCTGTCTCTAGAATGGCCCGATATAGACAGGCACTTATTTGGAGGGACAAGGACAACAGTCCTGTTATTACAACTTGAAAGAACTTTTGAAGCTGTCAGAAGCTGTAAAACATGTAAGGGAAGCCAACTAATGCGTTAATAATATCCTACTTGCAGAGTGAAAGAAGGAGCTAACATTCTTTCTCTCATTTCTCCCCTTCATCCACCCAGACACTGAATGCGATGAACATTTCCTGAGCATCTACTATATCCCGGACACACAGAGACCGCTAGGCACTGGCACTAGGGATATAATTGCAAATGAATCTGAGCTCTGAAGGGTAGCAGAACATGCCAGCTGATATACTGCTGCAGAGTGCTCACTTCGGCAGTACATGTGCTAAAACTGGAACGATACAGAGTCAGCGTGGTCCCTGAGCAAGGGTGACGTGCAAATTTGTGAAGTTAAATACTGCTATGGGAGTTCAGGACATGCCACCCCCAAATATGTCCCTTTGGTATACTGATTATTTTGAGGTATAGGCACTTGAAAAACAACAAAAACAGAGTGAGGCTTTCTTTGAACTCCCCTTATCTGCCTAAAGATAAATCCTCCAAAAGGAAGTCAATGGTCATAAATTCCCCCAGGACAAACTTGGTCACAAACTCATACCTTTCATCTATTCTTCTAAGGGTCCACTGTCTTTCCTAAAAATCATTTATTTTCCTCTATGAGATCTACATCCTCTCTCCCCTTTCTTTATTAAGACAGTATTTAATCCTAAATTCTAAAGCCATATCTTTGAGATTTGCTCATTATTCCCTGAGTACCAAATACAAATGAGACACACATTTTTATATACATGTCAATATGTATTAATTATATAATTATAAATATTTTATTAAGATTAAAATAATATTAAAATATATGATTATGTAATTAACACATATATAATTATATAATAAGATAGATGTTAATAAACTTGTTTGTCTCATTAATATGCTTTTTGTTAAAGAATGCAGCTGAAAACCTAAATGAGTGTAGGTGAAGTTTTACCTCCCCTATAGCCCACTGTCTTCAGATAATACTATATCTATTAATGAAAACTTGTACGTTTAGAGCACTTTTAATTTGCAATTGCATACGCGAAGCGTTAGGTCCATTTTGAATTGCCGTGCCCAATTAAGAGTAGGCAAGAGAGAATAACACAAGCTGGTTTACAAACAAAATAGCAGGGATCTGATCGAATAAGAATTTAGTTTTGATCTTTACAGCAGATTGTTGTTGCACGTGAGAAACTCATCCGCAGTGCTGTTCCTTCTCTAGTGCTTATTCTATCAGAGCAGGGCAGTGACACAGGAAAACAAGTAAAAAGGCTGATTTTTGCTATCTCCCTGCATTTGAAACCAAGTACATATATGCTTTCAAAACAAAGTACCGAAGCTGCACACCCTGAAGAGCTCACTCGGAGACGATGGAGACAAATGTAAGTGGTACCTAGGAAAACAGACTGGATTTGGAATCAGATGATCTAAGTTAGAATCTAGATTAGATCTACTTCAGAATGCTCGCTTACTCCGTGTGTGACCTAGGCAAGGCGCTTAACTTCATGAGCTTTATTTCTCCCATTTATAAAACAGATAATGATGCTTACACTACGCGCAGGGTTCCTATAAGGGTGGCACAGATGCAAGGTAGTGTGTTTCCCATCTTGTTTAATTCTTGCTGAATGGCACTCCCTCCGCATGAAGCAGAGCTGACTTCTCTGTCTCTACCTCTACATGGCACACGACTGTTCTGGAGGTGTCTAAGGGAGCTGGCTTAAATAGTTTCTCCAGTAATAAGAAAACAAAAAAATAATGAAATCAGTAAAGATAATCAGAGGATGATACTGTTTTGAGAAAGCCTAGAGCAATATGGTTAAATAACTTACATATAATTCAAAGTTAGCTGTACCTACAAGTGTAAAACTCGCAAATAAAACACTTTATTCTAATTACTTAATTTTATATTTAGATATACTTACTTTCTCAAGTTGACAAAATGGACTGGGAACAACCACCAAAGAACACAAAACTAAATGTAGACTTCCTTTAATTTCTCTAAAATTAAAAAAGTAATAGCTATCACTTATTAAGCATCTATAATGTGCCTGGCAACTTGCCATACATTATACAAATATCCTGTGAGTCCTGCTAATCCCTACTAAGGAACCTGTGGTCATCAACTCCACATTGTGGATGAGGAGACAGCAGTGCAGAGAGGATAAACAACACATTCAAGGCCACCGGGCTCCTGAACGGCAGAGACAGCGCTGAATGAACCCAGGTCTGTGTAGCTGACAGCCTCATTCTCCATCGCTATATCTTACACATTGCTGCACTCCTAGCAGAAAATGTCACGACAGGAGTATCCATGTACAGAGGTCAAGTTCAGACACAGGGCAGATGGCTTCTGAACACCAACTATGTTGTGAGTGACAGAGAAGCCTCAAAGATACACTGAAATAAAGGTCTCCGTATATAAGGGCAAGTATAGTAAATATTTAGAAATAGGCATAATTTTGTAGTTAGCTATAAAGAGGTATATAAATCAAATAATCATGGATTAAATGTAAAATAAAAATAATTAGCTAACAAGAATAACAAAAAAGAAAACCTCAAGGCTTTAAAATAATTTATTCTACCTCTACACTGAAAACAAAGCCAACGTGTATTTTAAGTCTCGCAAGTTACCCAGCATGCAGAAGACAGTCAATAAATGCTATGTGCTCTGAAAAAATACTTGTCGAAGACCTAATACATGAAGGAAAAAAGAAATAATTTTTGCATTTGTTCTCTTCCACTATTTAAAACCCTTACTATTTTGACTTTCCCAGTTATAAAATGGCAACATATAAGATTGGATTTCAGATGGACCAAAAAACCAGGTTGGGACAGGGAGTAATCGTAAATAAAATCAACGAAACTTTGATTCTTTTCAGTCTTGGAGAAAGCCAAATATAAAACAGAGTAATATCCTTCTCCATACAAAGTGACTTTCACCCAGTGTTTATGATCCTCCTAAGACTGTGTCCTTCTGGGTCTTCTTCCCTGGTTGCCGCTGTGACCACTGCCGCTCTTAGCGCCGTCAATCACTGCAACATCCACCCTCAAAACCCAAGATGGACACACACTCTTCTGTAAGCAATGGGATGCTCTTTATTTCTCTAGTAGATTTTGCTCAGAAATATGAGAATTTTAAATTAGATTTTTGGAAAGAGGAGAATCTCAAATTCAGAGTAGCCTACTCTTTAGAAATTTTTATTTTTTTATTTTTTATTTTTTTAAGAGTTTACTTTTAAGTACTCTCTACACCCAACGTGGGTCTCAAACTCACAACCCCAAGATCAAGAGTTGAATGCTGTACTGACTGAAGCAGCCAAGGCACTCCCAGAAAAAAAACAAAACAAAACAAAACAAAAAACTTTAAAAAGTGGTCTTCTTGGGGCGCCTGGGTGGCTCAGTCAGTTAAGTGTCTGACTTTGGCTCAGGTCATGATCTCCTGTTTCGTGAGTTCGAGCTCCGCATCGGGCTCTATGCTGACAGCTCAGCATTTGGATTCCTCTCTGCCCCTCCCTTGCTTGAGCTCTCTCTCTCTCAAAAATAAACATTTAAAAAATAAAAATAAAAAATAAAAGTGCTCCTCTTATTGCTTCACTTTATAACGATTTTTTAAATGTTTATTTTTTGAGAGAGAGAGAGAGAGAGAGCGAGCGAGCATGCAAGAGCAGGGAGGGGCAGAGAGAGAGGGACAGAGAGAATCTTAAGCAGGCTCCTCACTGTCAGCACGGAACTCAATGTGGGGCTCACATCCACGAACTGATCATGACCTGAGCTGAAACCAATAGTCATATGTTCAACTGAGCTACCCAGGTGGTCCAAGCTTAATACGCTTTAAACAGAATTTATTTTAATCAGAGATCAAACAACCTAAGAGATCTCTACTCAAGACTTTATATCTTTAAACATACAGTGTTGTCAAATGAAAGGTAGTAAGTAAACAAGTATCTGAGTAGAGAATTGGCAGTGGGTAGGGTGTGAGTATAGTTATGATACACTGTATTGCTCAGCTGTAATAACATTTGCCTCTGGTTAAAGTTGATTTAACCAAAATTATGGTATAATGTCATAGGGGTAGGGAGATAAGGAATGCATTTGTGATGTGGGGGCTGGCAGGGGTTGGCCTTCAGTGCTAAGGATGAGTTAAAGCTTCGTTTTCTTGAATGAGAAGTCAGTAGACAACGTTTAAAGTGAGAGTTAGTAACATTAGGATTTTTTTTTTTTTCTTTACAATATGGAAGGCAAATGTTTTTTTGGTCAACTAAAAGAAAGCACATGGGCCTGGGGACTGGGAGCAAGTGTTAATTTTGTAACCAGCCTTATAGAATGATTTGACTTTTTAAAGTATGTACATGTATCACTTCCATAAAAATCAGAACTCTGTTTAAAACTTCCACAAAGAGGGGCACCTGGCTTACTCAGCTGGTCCAACTCTTGATTTCTGCTCAGGTCATGATCCTGTGGAATCTAGTCCTGCATTGGGCTCCACACTGGGCATGAAGCTTGCTTGGGATTCTCTCTCTTCCTCTCTCTCTGCCCCTCCCCTGCTCTCTCTCTCTTTCTCTTCCTCTAAAATAAAAAAAAAAAAATATATAATGAACCTTTTCAATTTAGAGACTCATGTTTAATAAGCCTGATTTATAGTTTTTGCCTCTCAATTTTGATCCAAATGAAGGAAAACCATAGGTCAGGTTTTTAATCAATTATTTGTTAATCTGAATACAGGTATATAGATATAGGTACGTTTTATTTCATTGCTTCAGGATTTTTAATTCCTTACTCAGAAACACAGATGTGTCAGTAGAAATGGTGGAGGTACAGAAGATATTTGAGAAGTGTTGACATTATCTCTTTCTTTTGTTGCCCTTCATGATTCACTTATTTAACTAGCATTTATTAAATACCTATTTTGTTCCATACATTGAGTTAAGTGTTATGGACATGACGAGAAATAAGATACAATCTCAGCTTTCTCTTGATAGCATGGTGGAAGACAAGCATAAGACTGACTGCAACATAGGAGGCAGCTGGTAACAATGGCACATGCAAAGGGCTGGGACAGCTCCCAGGGTGGAAGGCCGCAAAGGCAGAGAGGACCAGCCAGCAAATCGAAGTCCACAGAGCAGGACACTGAGCTGCCCGATGGCGGAGTGCTGCAGAGAAATGGAGGCATGGAAGCAAGTGGCAGTCTTAGCCTGTACACAGGGGATGGAGTTCAGATTTCACTCTGTATTCGTTAACCCTCACGGAAGGACTGAAGTAAAGTAATCACATTTGGTTTTAGAAAGATTAATGCCAGCACAGAGTGATCAGTGGAGGGAGGAAAAGAGGGACAAGATGCAGGGGGTCAGCTCCAGTTCCTGGTAATATTACAGAGGGGAGAAGATGAATACTTGAAGTAGGAAAGGGGCAGAGGGGTACAGTGGGCAGAAATTGCTGGAAAAATGCGATTTTTGTATGCAACTAAATTTGGGCAATGTATGCATATGACAGAGCAGACAGTAAGAAATTATCAAGAAAAATGTTAACGAATTTACATAATAAGGTTACTTCAAAAATACAGTGACTTTTAATTATTTGTAGAAAGTATTTTTTTCCACAACCTCTTTTCTTTCCTGGGGTTTATAACTGTCTCCTTTTCCATTTGCCATGTCATGTAGTTATTTAACACAAGTTTAACCTTAAACACTATCCCAGTTGTATATATCCATTTTCAAAAATTCAAATCAATTTTTAGGTATTTCTGTCAATTTCTTTTTTTTAATTTTATTTTTTTGAGGAAATTTATCAGGAGCTCTCTGGCCTGTTCTCTCATCCTGGGGAGGCCCTTTACCTCTTGCAAATGTTGTATCCTTATTTCCTAGAGTACCTAGCTTCTTTCTAGCTTTATACACTCAGTCTGGTGGAGCACATCCTCTAAAAGCTTTAGGGACAGGACAGGAAATTTTTTGAAAGTTTCTCTGTTTGAAAGATTTTATTTTGACACTTAATTGTTACGCTAGGTACAGAATTCCAGGCTGTTAATACTTTTCCTTCAGAAAATTGGGAGCCCTGTTCCAGAGTATTTTGTCTTCCAGTGAAAAAGTCTGATAACATTCTAATTCACATTCTTCTATGTGACCAGTTTATCTTTTCCACCCCCCCATCTAAATTCATAGTAGTGTACCTTAATTTGCATGTATTTTCAGATATAATGGACCTTTCAATTTAGAAACTCATGTTTTTCTGTTCAATTGGAAGTTTCTCTTTAATTGCTTCACTGATGATTTTCTCCCTTCTGTTTTTCTTTTTTGTTTGTTTATCCTGTGTTTGTTATGTCTTTCTTCTCTTTCTCTCTTTCTCTATTAAAAGAAATCTCATTATCTAGATGTTGGATCTCCTGGCCAGATCCTTTAATTTTCTTTTTTATTTTCTAAATCTATTTTATGTGCTACTTTTTGGGATACTTTTTCAGTTTTATATTCCAACCACCTTATTTTCATATTGTAACTTTCAATTACACTTTTTCCTTTGAATTATGTTTCTCTTAGTTCTCTGAGACTTTTCCTCCTCCCTATATAGTCTCTGTGTACTCACAGTTGTTTTTTCTCCCGGCTGCTTGTTTAGATCTCTGCTTTCATTTTGATGTTTTCCTCAAATGTTCAGTGATTTCTGGCTATCTGGTCATGTCTAAGAGTGGGGTAGTACAGAGATAACTTGAAGGTGTCTGTGCATTGATGGGTAGGTCTGTTAACTCTAGGGTTTACACAGGTCATTCTTGAGTAATCCCTGAGCCTAGACTTTTAGGCATTTTTTCTTGGGTTTTGCCAGAGAAGAATCCCCCAAACTTTGTATAGAGGGAGAGAGTCTGGTTTTAGTGTTCTGGGAACACTAAAGATGGTAAAGAATACCGCTGGGCTCCATGTTTACTGAAACTCCCTGAGTCCCTAGTCCGGAGATCCTCCATTTTACTGCCTCCAGGATAAATCCTGGAGGTACAGGTTGGAGATCTGAGTATATAACAGCTTCTTAAATAGACTTTCAACCAGTTCTTGTTTTTAGATTTTTTAAAAAATATATATTTATTTTGACAGAGCGAGAAAGGGAGAGAGCGTGCACGAGCGAGCATGAGCCCGCGAGGGGCAGAGGAAGAGAAAGAATCCCAAGCAGGCTCTGTGCTGTCAGCACAGAATCCAGCTTGCGGCTTGATCTCACAGTTCATGAGATCATGACTCGAGCTGAAATCAAGAGTCAAACGCTTAACCCACTGAGCCACCTAGGTACCCCTTGTTTTTTAGTCTTAACCGTTTCCCTTCCTCTACCAATTTTCAGAGATACCTAGCACTGCCAATTTCTCTACTTTTAGGAATTTTATGGATTATTTCTTGGTTTCCTCCATGATCAAATTTGTATTGAGCCTTCTCAGATCTGTCACTTATCATTCACCCATCTGATTTCCTGCTTCCAAAATCTCTGTAATCTCTTCCTAATTCTCTGGGTCCCATGGGTTTATGTTATTTTAATGGGGTTTCAGGAGCAACAGGGGTAAAGGCAGGGTATCAGTATAACATCTCATGTCTGATATCTTTAATTACTTCTTTAATGATATTTCTACTCAGCATCTGGGCAGATGAACTGATAGGGAAGAAGAATCTAGGTGAGGAGGCAACAGAGTGGGGAAAGGTAAGGAAGAAGGTTAAGTGAAAAAGCTGGGGAAGTTAGTAGTCAGGAAACCCAAGATCACCATCTCCTTTTCTCTAATCATCAGACAGAATGGCTCTAGTCAACTTGCAGGACTATTCACATTGTATTTTGACAGCAACAGATGAACATGGAATCTTGAATATTTCTGGGTAAGATTCCAGTGATGGATATAATTTTGTTGGCTTTTGCCCATTTAAGTTATCCTAGAGTTCCTGAATCCATCTATTATATGGCTTTCTAGGGCGAGGGGAAAATGTGGGATGGGAGTAAGAACATGGAAAGGCAAGATTTGGGCATTAGGAGAGAAGACTACTCCCTCCCCTTTATAAAAGGCCAGAATAGCGTATGAACTATGATTTTGAACATGAAATAGAATGTCACTAGGAGAATAATTATCCTTTCATAACTCCATTCCTGTAGTTGCAGAAATTAAAATTATTTTCAAGCAAAAAAAAACTGACATTAAAGACAATGCGATACATATTAGAATGGTCAAAATCAAAAACAATGACACCACCCAATGCTGGTGACAATGTGGAGCTACGAGAACTTTCATTCATTGATGGTAATGAAAAATGGTTATAGCCATTTTAGAAGATGGTTTAGCAATTATGTTGTGATTTTTCAGGTCTGATCACAGGCAATTACAAAGATATGATAGTTAATTTTATGTATCAATTTGGCCTATAGGATGCCCAAATAGTATGCAAAACATTAGTTCTGGGTGTGTCTGTGAGTATGTATCTGGAAGAGATTAGTATCTGAGTCAGTAGGCTGAGTGAAGAGATTTGCCCTTAAAAACAGTAGGCATCAGCCAATCCATTGGGGTCCCAAATGGAACAAAAAGGTGAAGAAAAGGTGAATTCTTTCTCTATTCTTGAGCTGGAATATCCATTTTCTCCTGCCCTTGGATATCAGAGCTCCTGATCCTCAAGCCTTTGGACTCCGAGATTTCCACCACAGGACCCCTAGTTCTCAGGCTTGCAGACTGAGACTGAATTACACCACTGGCTTTCTTGGTTCTACACCTTGCAGATGACTGATGGTGAGACTTCCAGGCCTCCATGACTGAGGGAGCCAATTCCTATAATAAATGTCCTCATTATATCTGAATTTATATTCTATTGGTTCTTTTTCTCTGGAGAACTCTGACTAATACAAAAACTTCTACCTGATAGGTCACAGGGGGAAACGGTCCACCCCACACCAGACATGGTGCATAGCCAGGGCACTCTAGTCTCTGAAAGGATATGCAGTCAACGTCTTGGCCAACCTAGCCAGCATTATCTTTCACATGTTTATATTCCTAGCCCTGGTGCTTTCATTCCTAGGTTTCTTTATCTGAGCTCTAGGGCACAGGTCCTTTTCAGGTGCTTCTGCCAGGACCTCTTATGGGGTTTGGAAGAACTCTTTTTTTTTTTAAATTTTTTTTTCAACGTTTTTATTTATTTATGGGACAGACAGAGACAGAGCATGAACGGGGGAGGGGCAGAGAGAGAGGGAGACACAGAATCGGAAACAGGCTCCAGGCTCCGAGCCATCAGCCCAGAGCCTGACGCGGGGCTCGAACTCACGGACCGTGAGATCGTGACCTGGCTGAAGTCGGACGCTTAACCGACTGCGCCACCCAGGCGCCCCTGGAAGAACTCTTGAAAACATTTTTCTTCATTTGACTTAGCACCCAGTTCTTTTCCATTTCGAGTCTTTCCACCTCAATCCCCCAACCGTGCCCCCAAACCACAGCCATCTCAGGGTCCTTAAACTACCAGAATCTTTTGTTCAGGGCTCCTTCAACAGTGAGATGACCCCACATACATGCTGATCTATCTGACCCTCAACCAATGTACCATTCCATGGGTGAAATGAAGCAGATGGAGTTGACATTTTCTCCAGTTTTTGACTCTTGCTTATATCACCACAGTGATTAAAGGCTTAACTCTTCCATTTTTCACTTGTTTCTCTAATTGGATACTGTAACACCTAATAGCTCAGGTCTCTCTTCTGCCCAGCTCAACTGAGTTCCTGACATTTACCATCTTATCCAGCAATCAGGCTCCTTGAGATTTACCCAAATGAAATGAAAACTCGCATCCACACAAAAACTTGCACACTGATATTTGCAGTGGCCTTATTCATAGTTGCCAAAACTTGGAAGAAACTAAGATATCCTTTAGTAGGTGAGTGGATAAAGTGTGGTATAACCAGACAATGGAATATTATTCAGAGCCAAAAAGAAATTAGCTACCAAGCCATAAAAAGACAAAGAGAAAACTCAAATGGGTATTACTAAGTGAAAGAAGCTAATCTGAAAAGGCTATGTACTGTATGATCTCAACTATATGGTATTCTGGAAAAGGTAAAACTATGAAGACAATAAAAACAATCAGTGGTTGTCATGGGTTACAGGGGCCAAAGAGATGAAGAGGCAGAGCACAGAGGATTTTTAGGGCAGGGAAACTATCAGATACTACTAGAATGATGAACAGATGTCACTATACATTTGTCCAAACCCACAGAAGGTATAACATCAAGAGCGAATAGTATTGTAAACTAGGCACTTTAAGTGATAATGATGTGTCACTATAGGCTTGATTATAACAAATACACCACTGTGGTGAGGGATGCTGACAGTGGGGTAGGCTGTTGTGCATGTGGGGGTGGGAGTATCTGGGAATTCTGTATTTTCAGCTCAACTGTGCCGTGAACCTAAAATTTCTTTAAAAACTAAGGTCTAGTGGGGCACCTGGGTGTCTCATTGGTTAAGCAGCTGACTCCTGATTTTGGCTCAGGTCATGATCTTGTGGTTTTTGAGTTCAAGCCCTACACTAGGCTCTGTGCTGACAACATGGAGCCTGCATGGGATTCTCTCTCTCTCTCCCTCTCTCTTTCTCTCTCTCCCCTCTCCTGCTTGCACTATCTCTCCCAAAAAAATAAACATTAAAGAAAAAGTCTATTGAAAAAAATCTAACCATAAAAAAATGTGCTACTATTATGTATCAGCCTGTTAGTGAGATTTTAGAAAATTTTTAAACTAAAATATAAAGTAATATAAATGGTATTTGTAATTCAAAGGGTTATATTAATATTCATATCTGAGATGGTCATAAAGTGACTGGCAATATTTAATGTCTGAGTGGGAAGAGAGCTGGCAGTCAGGAAGTGCTTAAACACTCCTTTAAAAATAAGACCACTAATTTGTGTTTTGATAAAAATCCTGTGACACACTACTATGTAATTTAAGAGAGCCTTTGTTTCTTAGTCACCGAGGTTGGGTAAAGCTTTTCCAGAAAAGACAAATAAATTCAATTTGAAGTTGAAATAAACTGTATTTTGACATCAGTATAATACGGAACATGATCTTAACAAGAAAATAGAGAAACAGAAATTCTGGGGTAGGACAGATGGAAACACTGGCAGAGAAACAGGTAGCTGCTGAAGAGTTAGTAGAGATCTAAAATGAAATAAAAAGGCACAGTTTCAAACTACCAAGATGACCCAACTGCCATGCCAGGCCAGACCAAGGAATGGCTAAAGACACCCTACAGAAAACCCAGGAAAATTACAGTGTTGTGACATGTTTACGTTGGCGAAAAAACAAGGTAGGAAGTGGGTAGAAGTACCAAGAAGGAAAGTTTTCCATTTACAAAGTATTCAGAGCGAAGGTAAATTAAAAGAGACAATAACATTTAAGAGTTACTTTCTAGCTAGGAAAATCTACTGTTAAAAGAATTTGATTATAGTATTTTAGCTGTTAATGCAATTTACAAGACAAATAAAAGGTATGGTATATTGTAAATGAGGGAAAATGTTTTTCTTTGGTGCTAATAAAAATTAAATCAATAAAAAACAAATGTAAACATTTTTAGATACTTAAAAAGTAGACAATGCTTTCTTTACAAAAACCATATTGAAAAGTGTATTTTAAAAAATCTATTTGAATTCATATTCTAAGAGTTTCTTCTGTCTTCTCAGCAATTACTGCATACATATCCATTCCACCAACCCATCCCAGGTCTCCAGGGTACGCTTCCATCTGAGATCACCCCATATACTGAGCACATGAAAAGCTTCAGATGCTCTGAGGGTTAGGGAAGAATTGTAACACATGTGGTTCTGGTCCTGAAGAGCTAAAAATCTACTTTCGAAGATGGGACTAACATGCAAGAAAGAACAACATAAGATGGAGTATAATTAAATGCCATGCTGAACTGTATTGATTAAAATCTTATAGGAATGCAAAAGCGAGAGGTCAGTATGGGCTAGAATAATGGGGAAAATTTGGGAAAAAGCTGTCTTGGCCTAGACCTGAAAACAGAAGCACCATTTAGGCAGATAGAGCCAGGGGAAGGAGGGAACCACATGAGTGACTTTATTTCAGTACAGAATAAGTCAGTAAAAACAATAGTGTGGTGAGAGTATGGGTATTAATAAACTATTGCAGGAGTAATGGTTCATGATCAGATTTCCTTATCTCCTAACCTTTATTAATATACACAAACTTAATCCACATAATCCAGCAAAGAATTAAAAAAACCCACTTCTTATAACACCTAAGAAAGTAAACGTGATGGTTTTATTAAAATGTTTGGGAATTACTCAGAAATGGATACCATGTATCTGTAGTAAAGCAAAAGTTTCATTCAAAGAACAGCCATTTGACCCCATCATTTCAATGGTTAAATTTTAAAATCTATACAGATAATGTTCATATTGTTATTCTTCCAATATGAAATTTTATTTATACTTAATAAAATCAAGGTAGGGCTTGAGGAACGGAAAAGGTGATGTAAGAACCAGCCTGCTCTAGCCCTATGGTCTTGATCTGGCTTCCTAACTTCTAAACGTGGAGGTTGGGCTGAATCTCTGAAGCCTCAAAAAAATGCAATGTTTGTAGGAAATCTATTAAGTGGTTGAATACTCTACTTGCCTGACAAACTACTTTTAAAGTGAATGAAAGCTTGGTTCAAGGTAATGAAAGAAAACTGTAAGAATACTTTTGTTAAAAACTAAGTATGAGATACTGACAGTAGCTCACTACTGGGGCAGAACAAGAATGAAGCAGGGCCCTCGGATCCAATCCCAAGTTCTAAACTGCTTAACTGCGAAGGGCACTGGAATAGAGTGCTAGAGCCGCTGCACCCAAGGTAGACTGGATAGTTCAAAACCAGAGAAATTTATTGTCGAAGTGCTCTAGAGTACATAAGTCTGAAGTCAAGGTGTTGATGGGGCCACGTTCCCCCTCAAACCTGCAGGGAAGAATCCTTCCTTGTGTCTTCTAGCGTCTAGTAGGCAGGGCTTGTTCCTTCATAGGCTCTGAGGGAACATCTGTCTTTGCCTTTCTCCTAGTTTGTGGTAACAGCTAAAAATCCTTGCTCCTTGGCTTGTAGATGCATCATTCCAATCTGTGCCTCTGTCTTCAAATGGCATTATTCTCCCGGTGTGTCTTTTTTTTTTTATTTTTATTTTTTTTTTAAATTTTTTTTTTTTCAACGTTTATTTATTTTTGGGACAGAGAGAGACAGAGCATGAACGGGCGAGGGGCAGAGAGAGAGGGAGACACAGAATCGGAAACAGGCTCCAGGCTCTGAGCCATCAGCCCAGAGCCCGACGCGGGGCTCGAACTCACGGACCGCGAGATCGTGACCTGGCTGAAGTCGGACGCTTAACCGACTGCGCCACCCAGGCGCCCCTCCCGGTGTGTCTTTACATCAACTTTCCTCTTTGCATGCCTCTGGGCCCAAATTTTCTTTTTTCTTTTTCTTCTTTTTAAATTTTTTTAATGCTTATTTATTTTTCACAGACAGAGAGAGAGCACAAGTGGGGGAGGGGCAGAGAGACAGGGACACACAGACTCTGAAGTAGGCTCCAGGTTCTAAGCTATCAGCACAGAGCCCAACATGGGGCTTGAACCCACGAACCGTGAGATCATATCCTGAGCTGAAGTCCAACACTTAACCGCCTGAGCCACCCAGGTGCCCCTAAATTTCCTTTTTCTTATAAGGACACTAGTCATATTGCATTACAGGCCCACCCTATTCCAATATGACCTCATCTTAACTAATTATATCTGCAACAAGCTATTTCCAAAAAGGTCATATTCTGAGGTACCAGAGGTTAGGACTTCAATATATCTTCAGGCCTCATTATCAGTGCTTGTAAAATCAGGATTTTAGACTAGATGCAGTGAATCTTAACCATTTTTTAGGTTATATATCCTTTTAAGAAGATGATGTAAATTATATGCCTCTGGCCCAGGGAAATGCACATGTTCACAATGTTTTGCACAGCATCAGGATGATCACAGGCCCTTTGAAGTCCTGCACTGAACCCCTAGGGAGCTGCCGTCACTGGCGGAAGGCTCTTTTAGTTTCCCCAAGCGCACCATTCTTTGAGCTACAACTATATCACCTACAGCTCCAAAAGAATGCGTGCAATGCCCATAGCCTCAGGTAGTGGAATTCATTTAGGATTTTTTGAATGAATGGGCTTGAAACTACTAGCTATAACTGAACATCATCACTCTGGATGCCCCAGGCAGTGCATCATGATTCAGAATCCACTGAGATAGAATAAAAACTTGACACCAAAGTTCCACTTGGAACAAACTGTCTACCTTCCTCTTGTCCTTCACCGTGGCCTAAAATGTAAGCTCATTTATTAGTACTGCTTCCCACGCATACTGCCCAGTCCTGTTCTGTGTCCTCTTTCTGCTATTCCTCTCCCTTTTAATCTTTTTCTTCTGAGGAAAAGCTCCTTTCCCTCTGGGCCCAGCTCTCCGCAACCTTCAGCAGTGAGATGAGGGGTGCCATGGCTTCTGATATTACCATCAAACCTCCTTTCCCTCAAAAGTTCATGCCATACGTCTAAACCTTCATCATGCTCCTTCATCACTGCCATCTATGCACCATGATGGCAAGCATATAGCAGGCACTCAGTAAATTCTGATTGAATGGTTGATTCTTTGATAAATGACTGAATAAAAGCTGTTTTCTTGGTCGTTCTTCTGCGTTTAGTTGAGGCTTTTAAAGTCTGGCCCACTGTGCTCCCTTCTACATCTTTTCCTACCATGATTCTTGGTGAAGTGTCCATAGAGGACCAAGAAAAATCCCACCTCCTGTACAATCTCTTGATCTCTCCAATGACTTACTTACCTTCCCTTTACCTAACTCCAACCATCCGGGTCACACCCATAACTGCTCATAACTGCTCAATATCCTCTGTTTGACCACACCTCTGATGCTTTAAAGTCTCATACACCCTACCTTGAATCCCTTCATACTCTGATTTCCCCAGTCTTTTCCTGGCCATGCTTCCCTCCCTACACATTCCAAATCACTCTCTCAAAAATGCACTCAACACCCTCCACCCTTTTGCTTCCCTTCAGTTCTGCCTAATTCATTTGCATGTGGGCCTAGCTTGGAGCCTAGATCATTATCTGCTTCCTTTGTATGCCTGGACTGCAGTGTGTGGCTCCAAAAATCCTAACCTTGAGGCCTGGTTCTATTGCCCACTATTAGTCTCTGCAGGACAGGATCTTCAACAGCTAGACCAGCTTGTCCTAGTCCATGGTCAGCCATCTCTCTCACA
Source organism: Puma concolor (assembly GCF_028749965.1). Classification (NCBI taxonomy): domain Eukaryota; kingdom Metazoa; phylum Chordata; class Mammalia; order Carnivora; family Felidae; genus Puma; species Puma concolor. The sequence goes on along the minus strand of NC_141675.1, from coordinate 24,557,609 downwards.
CTCCCCAGGCATTCCCCTAAGCTCCCTAATCCTACCATGCCTCACTCACAGCAGACAACCTTGCCTCCTCCTGTAGCAGACATGCAATTCCTCCACTTCCCATCTTCTCCACCAATCAACTAGTTTACTTCTGAAACCTGCCTAGTGCCTTCATCCAGGACCTGTACCAACTTTTATTCCTGTTCCATAGGACTCCTAACATCGTTCCATTGCCTCTGAGCCCTTGTTTCTTCGATCATTTCACGCAAAAAATACTCATCAAGATTACTACATAACAGGCCCTGTTCTAGATGCTGGGATACGGTAGGGAAACCAAGACAGAAAAAAATCCGGCCTCTTGCTGGGTGTTAGGGGAGTCGGTATGAAGAATAAACAATAAACAAAAACTTCAAGTAAACAGGATAATTTATCTTTTCATAGATCTCATCAATGGAACGGGGCGGGGGGGGGGGGGGAAACTAGTGTTGAACCTTGAAGGACCAACTTAAGACTGGCTGAGAAGTAAATCCTCAGTTGGTTCTCTCCAGCCTCCAGTGAGCTCTCGTCTTATTCTAAAGACAGCCATCCAACTTTCCTTGTCCCTCCACTAACCCCTACCTATACATCTTTCTTCATCCCTGCTCTGCGGTCTTTAAAGATTACTCTACATGTGCTATCTCTACATACTTTCTTTTTTATTGATTTTTAAAGTTGAAACTGTAATACATATAGAAAGCAATGGGAACAACAACAAAACTATAGAGAAAGCTCTTAGACTTTTTACCTGTCTGGTCACTCTTCAACCCATCGCAATCCAACCTCTGCTTTACCACTCCACTAAACCATTCTGGCAAGGGTATCTGATGATTGTCCCCCTACAGGGCCAAGTGAATGGACATTCCCCCTTTACCTTATCGTACTCAGCACTCTCAACCCCCATTACCTCCCCTGGCTCAGATAACACAGTTTTGTGAGGTTACAACACAAGCCCTTTCTTCTCTGATGCCTTAAACACTGATGTTAAATGCAGAGTTCTACCTTTGTCTATCTTCTCCTTCTATAAGCACCCACCTTAGGTAGGCTGACCATGTAATTCTTATGATCCTAACGGAGGGTCTTTGAGAATACAAGAGGGCAGTATTAGTAATTATTACTCTTCATTAGCAGGTGTAAACCAAGACTGTCCCATACAAATCGGGATATATGGTCACCCTGCTGAGGTCACATGCAATATTCTGGTTTTAACTAACACATACCTATTAAACATTTGTAAAACTAAATCTGTAGCCTTGATACTGACATTGAGCTTTGTTTTCCAAATCTTCAGGTTATGATTTCTCACAGATCGCATAATAAGTAGGGCCAAAATTTAATCATTTCCATTCTTAAAACATGCTAATCCTCATTTCCTAGCCAAGTTACACATATTACCTAGTCACTCAACTCCCCAAACTGGGGACTATTTTGGACTTCCTATTCCTCCTCACCCATATTTAGTCACCAAGACATGCTGATTTAATTTTGAAGACTTCTCTAATCTTTCATTTTTCCCTGAACAACTGTCATAACCTTTTATCTGGATTTCCTTGTTCTACTCTTGTCTCCTTTACGTCTGTTCTCCACAGTGCCGCCAGAGGGATCTAACAATGATACTTCTGCTCTGAACCCTTCCGGAGCTCCCTATTATTTACAGGATAAAGACTTTCATCACGATCCTATCCCTGTTCACGATTCTTTGGTCTCAAAACCTGTCAATCTCCATTTGCACACTAATACCAAATTACCTGCAAACACACACACACACACACACTCCCCCATTAAGCTGTTTCTCACTTTTAAGCATTTGTTCATGCTGTCCCTTCCACCTGAAATTCAGATCCCCTTATTTAACTTGCTGACACTTACACCATTTTCTCTAGTCACTCACAGCTGACCCAGAGGGGAGTTCAGTACCTCTCCCTTAAACTTACATACTACCCATCCACACCTCAACCACAGCACTGGATATGTTAGTTTGAAATTAATTATGTCAGTCTTTCCTGCTAGTTGATAAACTTCTTGAGCATAAGGGCAATGACCCTAAAACTTAATAGTCACCCTATTCTTAGGAGATCTCATCCACTCTTATGGATTTAAACAAGCAAATTAAAATAAACTGGCCTAAATATTGAAAGGAATAAACAACTTCACTACTCCTGCATTTTTCCACATGTGCGCATATATTTTATAACATCAGTGGATGGACTGAAAGTGTGTAAGGGCTTCAGCGGCCAAAAATTCACCTGTTTTATGAAATTGATTTCAAAAAGTAGATCTCAGCATAGGAGACAGAATGATTAAATTACAAAATATACAGTTGTGATACACCAAAGTTAAGAAAAGAGCAAATACTTAATTGTTTAAGACTACAGAAAATCAGAATATATTTCAACAGTTGTTTGCATTGGAATATTTTGTGAAAATATCCCAAACCATTTTTTTCTAAAAGAGTAAAACTCATTCCTTTTTTTTTTTAATTTACATTCAAAAATTCATACTACTAACTAATTCGGATGTAAATTTTAAAAAATAAAAAATAAAAAAAAATTCATACTACTTTAAAATGAGAGAGCAGTATTGAATATCCTAAAATTTAGTATCCATCAACACTACCCAAACATCTTTCTCTACTTTCCAGATGTTACCTCTTATAATTTCCATGTTCTTATATGATTAGCTCTGACTCAGAAAGAAGGAACTTTCCACTTTGTCTGTCAAAACCCAAACTATTTGACCTTCAAGGCACAGAAAAAACTCACAATTTTTAGATAAAATGTGGTGCTCCTGTCACTTATCCATTCAAGTAATTTTGGGGGAATTAAAAAAGTATAATCTAAAATTTTAAAGAATATTATTAGCGTTACCAGAGGCATAAGAAGAGCATCTGGCACAACTGGTATTCAGTGAGCAAATAAAGAGAGCCACAAAGCAATGGAACAGTCGAGATCATGAATGACTCCAAACAGTTTATGTTCTGCTGACAAAGTCCTACTCTTATGATAGTTTTTTTTTTTTTTTTTTTTTTTTTCCTATTTAATCATCACTCTGTGCAGTCTTTCCTAATTATACTTTGGCTTACAAATCTTGTTTTGTGAACAGTGATTATTTTTCTGAGAAGGAAAACAATTTGAGGTATTTCGGAATTTAAAACATGCTCTGGTATTTTCTTCAAGCTGAAGATTACAAGAGTACTCACAACAGACAGGCACTGGCTTTCCAGCTATGGCAAGCATCCCAAGGTAGATCTGATGAGATAGGAATACGTCTCCCATTTGGCAATGTACTGAGAAATACATTTGGCCAAAATATAACTGAGAAGAAGTTAAAATATCTTTAAATGTAATATTTATTTTTTATTGGCAAGTTGTTGATACTACAAAAATAGCTCCAATCGCCTGATAAATATCTTTGAATACTCCCTACCTGTCAGAAGGTGGAGCTCTAAACATATCTGAAATATTGGCTTTTCATATGTGCTTTTCACAAATGTGTGTAATGAGGAGATTAAAGCAGGAGTAAAGTCTTTGGAAAAATAGTTCTGAAGAATATTCCAATTCCCTCAGGATAAAATCACCCACATCTCCCAATATGTACATAGTTAACTAACAAAAAAGATATTTAGTATGCTCCTTTGAAACTTCAATATATTACCTACTATAAAAAGGTAGGTATGGTAATTCAGAATAAAAGATAAAATATATTTAAAAGATAAAACAATTTAAAAACTCAGGACCACCTACTTGAATGTAGGCAAGGTCATTAACACTTACAAGCATCTCGGATGTAGAGTAACATGGCTATGAAGATATAATCAACTAAACTCAGGCTGAGGCCATCTGCAAACAAGGCATCCCAGACCACCAGAAGATCCTGCAGGGGGAACTCTCGTCCAAACAGTAGCCGGACCCACCGTCTGCAGAGAAACAAAACCAAAATTCAGAAAATAGTACTTTTGAGAGTAATATAAGGAAGAGTCATTTTCTACTATAACTGTGAAAAAAATTATAATTTTTTAACTGATCACACTGAGCAAATATTACATACTGAAAATACAGTAAAATCCAAGTTTCAAGCTTTCAGATCAATTTTGTAATTTTATAACTGGGCCACAATCATTAAAGTCTATTCCTATATGTATAAAACACTAGCAGAATATTTGAAAAGGGTAGAAATCTTTCATATTTAACAGAAATCCCAAACTCAAAATGCAAAAAGGACAGTGAATGCACACTGGTCTGACAGTCACATCATATGTAAGGTTAGGATTAAAAAATAGAATTTTCCAAAATTTTATGAAAACTACTGATTTTATTATTGTTGTTGTTGTTATTGTTGTTAACTGGAATTTTGCAAATGATTGTATGTACAACAAATTAACTATAGCTAAACAGAAAACTGCATTCTCACATTTCACTCTTTAAAATATTCATTTTAAAATTAAATGTGGGAAAAAACAGGTATCTTTATTTTGGTCAAGCATAGATAGTTATTTCAAGCAAAACAAATAGTGATACTTTATTTTCAACTTTAGAATAGATATACCTCATCAGTGAGGTTATCTTTTTAGGGATGTTCTAAAATACATGGCCAGGAAAATGGGACATCTGTGCTATAAGTAGACATAATCAGCTTATGAGAATACTCAACAAGGTCTGTATATAATTATATGTCATAAACAGTTATACTTTAAACTTTCAGTAAATGCCTGTAAGCTATTCATAAGTAATTCTTACAAGAAAATTAAAATAATTCACTTTGATATGCTTTTATCCATTTACCTCTAATTTTATATAACATGGCTACACTTTCCTTACACAAGACTTTCTCCAGGAATTTCAGCTAGAAGTCTATGTAGTTCTGGCACATAACAAAGAAACAAAAATTCCAAATTTCGAGTATTCCAAATAGTACAGAATAGAGGAAATTCTTTAAAAAATAGTTAAAAGAGATCACCTCTTTGCAAAATTAGAAACCAAATATAACCATCTGTGGGGTTAAAGTGAGTCCTCCCCGCCAAAAAATTCAAATACTTTCTTTAGGGAGTATTATATTTAAGGACGAGTCAAAGCTGTGACAATATAGTGTATAATCACACATATGTATCACAGTTATTAGGAACCATATGATCAAATACTTAAGTTTCATTCATATTATCAAATTAATCAACAGATTAAATTGTATTTTCAGTTACATCTTAAATTATGATACTCAATTTTTCAGGAAAAAGATTTAAAGCCTAAGTAACATTATCTTTTTAAAAGTGTAACAGTATCATTTACAATTTTTATCTATCTTTCAATTCTCACTCCACTGCTAATATGAGGTGTCTAAATATATATATATATATATTTTTTGGTCTAATATTATTTGTAGTTATGTGGCTTCAGGAAAAATATTACTTCTCTACACACTTCTAACTCTTTCAAATTACAAATGCCAATATTTACTATTTTAAGAAGTACAAAAATATCTCTAAATTAAATAGGTTGCTCTTCTTGAAATGACAAAGAACCAACGAGTCTCACAAGGAGGATCAGGGGAACCAGAGAATGAGCAAATCAAAAAGCACCTGGATTCAACCATTTTAGCGACCTGTTTAAAAACAGGATCTTTAAACTGATAATTACATATGTATTATTAAATGAGTAAAACAGTTGGAATGTGGTCATTTACAGTTATTCAGCTGATACAACTGGAAGAAAAATTAATGAAAAAACTGGATGTAAAGTGTAACATGTTGATTGTAGTTGATAACACTGTATTATATAATCAAAATTTGCCAAGAGAACTAAAATATCCTCACCAAAAATAAATGAATGAATGAATCAATATAATATGTGAGATGATGGATGTGTTTACAAGATGGGAAAAACCCTTTCACAATGTACACATACATCAAATCGTTACAATGTACACTTTAAATACCATAATTTTATCTGCCAACTATACTTCAATAAAGCTGAAAAATAAAAATAAATAAGAATTATCCTGGTTTGATGGATAGGCAAATCTTGGCATTTTTGAAATATAAAATTCTGACATTTAACTGATCCTTCCTGGTTCAAATCTGGATGCCAGTATAAAATTCAAGAATCACACCTATATGATGGCATTAGCTACACTTGAGGTAAGCATAAGCATAATGTATAAACTTGTCCAATCACAATGTTGTAAAGAATTACAGCTATAAAATGGTACTATGCCTTGAACTTGCTTCTTTCATTCATGGAGGTTATTTTAATACTTTCCTTATTTGAGTAAGCCTATTTAATAACTATGGCTGGTATTTCCTGGAAGACACTACTTTTCGTTAGCCTTCTTATGTGTAGAGGAAAAATGTTCTGTGTGTTTTTCCTGCTATCTCTTATTAAAAGCAAAATGACTGTTGAAAAAAGCTGACATCATCCATCATGCTATAACAGACATCATTTAGCAAAAAAAGAAAAAAAAAAACTGAGGAAAGTTAATAGATACCACAGAGAATACAATACTATCTCTTTGCCCCTTGCTTAAGGCTCAGTCCTCTCATTTTCTTATGGACAGTTGCATTGTTAGTTTCATCACAGATGGTGCTTCAAGAGCGAAAAAAAAAATTAGCTTCTCTTTTTAAAGAAATAAGATATACATTCCTATTATTTCTATAACAAAATGCCCAAACTTCTCACGCAACTTTCCTGCTGATTAGGATTGTGTTAGCTTAGCTTCGGCGATGACACCCCACTCATGCCTACATGCAACCATCTCGGCTGTGGCACTGTCAGGAGGGACAGCTGTAAATATCTCACAATCTACATTGAATAAAACATATCATCAAAACTGCATAGAACGTAGGTCTTCAGTACTTTTAGATTCAATGTGTAATCTGTGATGTGCTGCTTTATAAATGTTTCACAGTGCTTTATTTTTGAAGTTTCACCTTGCCAAGTACACTGCTAAATAATTCCAGGGCAAGGACCAAAACGTGCATGCGTGCGCGCATGCGTGCATGTGTGCGTGCGTGCGTGTGTGTGTGTGTGCGTGCGTGCGTGTGTGTGTGTGTGAAAGAGACAGAGACAGAGAGAGACAGAGACAGAGAGAGATAGATATCCAGAAAGTTCTTTGCAAAGAGCTCTGTACACTTTGCTAAGTGCTCTAAGTGTTTACCAAGGTCTTGATAAACTCACTGCAAAGCCACCCGTCATGCTACCGAGAGGCAAAGGTGTAGCTAAATTGAAAGTACAGGCAGTGATCTTGTTAGTGGCGGCATAAAAATAATTCAGGAAGTGGAAAAAAAAAACAGAAACACATAAGGAAAAGAATTTATTATTAGATGCCTGGCATGTTTCTTTTATATAAGACTGCTAGTAAGTTGTATATGCAAGGATATAAAATTAAAGCAAACCCAGTTTCCTCTATTTTATATGCGATTATAGGAAAATTAAAGCCAAATTCTCAAAATATTTAAGTAGTACTGTATGACTAATGGAATGCTTTGGGACCAACAATGACCTTATCAATAATTTAATCATTTTAATCCCTACTGGATTTAGTTCATACATATATTCACCACATACAAAATTTCCTGTGCTATTTTGGGCTTTCTTCATTGAGCTTAAAAGCCAAGGAAAAATTCCGTTCTTTATGGAATGAGTTACCAACAGAAATTATTTCAGTAAGCTTTTGTATTCTTAGAAAGGAAAACTTACTCGAAGAAATGAGTTCTTATAAAGAAGTCACTCCTAAAATTAACATGCTTTTATTGCAGTTAAAAATATTTAGCGTGAGTTTAATTTACACTTAAGGGTAGCATTAAGGCTTTCTTTTCCCCTTAAAGATAGCTTCAGTTTAATTGCTTGATACTATTAATCTTGCTTTAGGTATGTTACACCTGCAGATTGCAATACTCATAATCGTACACATTTTATCACTTGTGATAATACAATAATTCACATTTTACCAGACCGACTTAGAATTAAAATCTACAAAAACAAAAAAGACCATATGAGGTATTAAATTTAATAATAAACCACCCAAAGACAGGACAGTTTCTATGCCTGCTCTTATAACACGATTCTCAATTTAAAATTTCTGTGTAATTAAGCTGCTATCCCCAGGGGATCAGTAACTCCTGATGGTATTATTGCTTGGTGAATGACCCATGGAAACACCAAGAGAAATCCATTTTTTTAGCAGTTTATGAAAATGACCAATTTGAGGTTTAACTAAACATAGCCTTCATCCAACATGGCTGAGGTAGGTTATATGTGCAGAAAGAAACACATATCTATCTTCCTTTCCTTTTCTTTTTCCTTTAATGACCCTTTAGTAAGATATAGGTATAGCCAGCTTAGAAGAACAAGTAAAATTAAAAAAAGGTACATTTGACTTAATTTAACAAAAATCATAAAGGCATCTCAAGCAACCTGTGATCACCAAATGATAGCACTGGGTAACCATACTGGAACACAAGAGAACAAAGTCAGATTTTTGTTTAATGATATTAATTTTGCTTTTTTGCTTTCTGTTCACCTGTACTTTTCAAAGTAATTAATTAATTTTTAAATAACCCATGCCTGGTAGAGGATAAACCCAGAATCCAAATTCTGTATTAGTATCAGAGAAAAACAACAGCAAACCAAGTACTCCTATCCGTGGTTGGCAGCTCCTCGAAGAAGCTGAGGCTCTTCTTATTTGGGTTCCTTTGTACTCAGTTCTTTTAAAATTAATTTACCCTGAGTTTTCCTTTACATCAACCTGTGAAAATAGTCTTAAAATCAGAACCAAATATTACAGTTATTATAATTAGGGTCACAAGGCATTCTCATCTTTAATTCTAACTTCTTTGAAGAGCGACAAAAGATGGAAACCAAAATAAAGCATTTTTTCCCAATTTCACATTCTTCTAACAGTGCTGCAGAATACATCACTGGAAGCTGCTTAGCCTGTTTATTAATTTTTTTTCTTTATCTAGTACTATTTCAACTCAGTCCTCTTAAAAATGTTTGGGTAGTTGGGGCACCTGGGTGGCGCAGTCAGTTAAGCGTCCGACTTCAGCCAGGTCACGATCTCGCGGTCCGTGAGTTCGAGCCCCGCGTCAGGCTCTGGGCTGATGGCTCAGAGCCTGGAGCCTGTTTCCGATTCTGTGTCTCCCTCTCTCTCTGCCCCTCCCCCGTTCATGCTCTGTCTCTCTCTGTCCCAAAATAAATAAAAAACGTTGAAAAAAAAATGTTTGGGATCTGCATGTGTCACAGAAAGATTTGAATACTTCAAGCCCATTAAACTCTGCTTCAAAAGTAAAAGGAACAGAAACTTTGAGTTAGTTATTATCTTTAAACAACTCAAATGTGCTTTCTATGGGCTCCTTGTAATCCATGGGTTGAACCCAGACTGAATTTGGCTTTCTGGGAAAACATGTTAAACTTAATTTAACCCCCACAGGATATGTATGCAAACTGTTAAAAGTACATTTTTAACTTTGGGGAAATCCTCTATTCTTTTCAGAGGGCAGTACATAGCCCTTTATTAAGGAAGGTTTCTTATTCCCAGAATAAGTTCCTAATAATTACCACCCATTCCTACTATAATTTATTCTCTTTGGCAAATGTTTGAAGCCATTTTGTCAGAACAACTGTAATACACCCTTTGCAAAAATAGTCTGAATGGAAAATAGAGCTGTGTATCTATGTTTTTCAGAGGTATAAGATGCTCACGAGAATGCTGAGCACAGAAGATGACTATCTTATGTTTAGAGGTTGTAAAATCTTTGAGTATTTTCTCTCACACTCAACACACACACACACACACACACACACACACACACACACACACACACACTCACTCATATACCCCTTTAAAACTTTTTTTTTAAGTAGGCTCCATTCCCAATGTGGGGCTCAAACTCACGGCCTTGAGACCAAGAGCCACACATGCTCTGCCAACTGAGCCAGCCAGGCACCCCCACCCCCCCCTCTTTTTTTTTTTAATGTATACGTGCTATTTGGTTTACAAGTATGGTATTTCAAGGACTGAGGAATTTTAGGATGTGTGATTTACCAGCAATTCAAATAAAGCTAGTAAAAGATGGTATTACTTCAACAGACATTTAGTTGTATGAATAGGATGTGCTCTCTTTGAGAATTCTATTGTATATTCCAACCAGTATAGAGTTAGAATTTTAGCTCTACCTTGAGAAGACTATGGGGGTAAAAGTTGCTGAGAACTTTTTTTTTTTTTTTTACCCTGTCACTTACTTGGGCTCCACTACAAGTGAGTACTACTGGGCATCTGCTTGAGAAAATCACTGGGAAGCCACTACTGCCTTATAAGAACAACATGAAGTATTAATGTACATTTGGTGGTCATGTCGGGAAAATTAATTTTAGGCTCTGTGAATACTAGTCTTTATTCACACTAGAGACTATTTTTACTTATAGAAAGTTTGTAAATACCCTTTGTTCTGTCATTTTACCTCAGGAAAGGAAGTTATGACCAAATCAGTCTTCTAAAAGAGCATACAGACAATTGCTAAAAATAATTGCTCCTATCCTCCCTAATCTGAAACTCATTAAAAAAAAAAAAACAAACTTGTGTTACTTTTTTTTTTTAATTGTCACAGACCATTTCAAATACCATTAGGATCTTAACCTCACTGAGTAACACTTTTCAATTTCCTCTGCATAAATCTAATATATTTACACACATTGTTGGAAGAACTGACATGAGGCATAACACCAAGCGGAAAAATATCAGGATCTATGCAATTCAGGAAACAGGTAAGACCACAAGTCTGTTAGCTGGTAATATGTCATCAAGAAAGTCTGACTGAATTCATTCCAAAAAGGTAGCAGTGGTGCCGGATTCCTTTTGACCTCTTCTCACTTACCTATTGCTCTAAACACCCTCTGGGATTGGTTTTACTGGCTCTGTCCTCTTTCTCTTCTTCCTGATCCCACAAGTCGCCCTAACCCTGCCTGGCTGCTCAGAAGCTAGGACAGGTACTTCACTCAGGGCGGATGTTTGGAAGTTCCATTATTTACTGGTGTCACTGCTTCCCAATTACGTTTTCCAGAGGTGAGGTGCTGCTAAGCAAATTTGAGCTGAAGGGTTAGTTACTGGTAGTTTGGTTTGGCTTCATTCCCTTCTCCAGCAGATCACAAGCTCCTTGGGGACATTCAGTATTGGACACAAAGTAGGGTATTAACAAAGTTTATTAAATTAATATGAATTCTCCTCCCCAGTCAGCTCTTCTTAGCCAGGGGTCTTCTTGATCTTGACCCTACATCCTTGTTCTCTCACAGGTTTCCTAGCTGCTAAGTAGACATTTCCCTAAGTTTTGTTTTGTTTTGTTTTTTAATCTCTGTGGGGATCCGTGGATATACACATTAAATAGTAAGTGATCACACCTATGTAAGAATTGATCAAGACCTCCTAAGACTTCCTGGACTTCCCCCTACATTTCCTGAGCTCTGGCTCCCTGCTTGCTCATACCTCACATGCTTCTGAGCTGGAACCTATAGTCTACGAAAACCTTGGTACTCTGAGTATGATCGCAGGACCAGGATCATCTCCTGGGAGCTTGTCAGAAACGCAGACTCCTAGGCCCCTAATATAATCTTACTGAAATCAGAATCTTCATTTTAATTTTTTTTAATGTTTATTTATTTTTGAGAAGAGAGAGACAGAGCATGAGTGGGGGAGGAGAGAGAAAGAGGGAGACACAGAATCTGAAACAGGCTCCAGGCTCTGAGCTGTCAGCACAGAGCCCGACGTGGGGCTCGAACTCACGGACAGTGAGATCATGACCTGAGCAGAAGTTGGATGCTTAACTGACTGAGCCACCCAGGTGCCCCAGAATCTTCATTTTAATAAGATCTCCAGGGGGTCAGTGTGTATATTAAAGTTTGAGAGCAGTGGTCTAGGTGACAAATTCCTGTTTTCTGTCCATTTTAAGGTGCCAGCTATCAGGCTCCTGAAATCTACCATGCATTCATATAAATTGTTATCCCAGGAGAAGAAAAGTCTTAAACTACTGAATGACTCTTCTAATTAGAGTAGTAGTCTCACACTTTAGCATGTATCAGACTAGCCTGGAGGGCTTATTAAAACACACATTGCTAAAACTCATACTCAAACTTTTCATTCTGATTCTGAGATTCAGGTGGGGCCTGATAATTGGATCTTCAACTTGTTCCCTAAAGTAGCTGATGCTGCTGATCTGGGTGCCACAGTAAGAGAATTAGGACAGGCAATTCTGGTTTCTCTCTGCATCTCCTTAGCTCGGTTCTGGACGTGGGTCTTCAAATCAGTTTACTCATGTGTTCAGTCACTGGATCAACAACCACTAAACATCTACTGTCTGGGACCGAAAGCACCCAGAGCCAAACACCTCTTAATATTCTATCTCTGTTAACATCTATATTCCCCCATAACCCCCCCCCCCAAAACACTATGAAAACATTAGCCAATAAAAAGGAGAGACATAGACATAGGAGACAGGGAAGCCTCCCAAAGGTTGGGAGAAGTTAGGCTGCTTTGATTTTTTTTTTTTTTTTTTTTTTTTAACTCTCAGTGTATTATAAGATGAAGAAATGCCAAAACAAGGCTATAAAAATTGTGACATTTTAAATGCTAACATTTACAAGTCAATGTTTTTTAAACATAAATTTACTATGATAGATAGATATAATCTCATTTGAAGCCAGAGTAAGCACTCTAAATTTGAGGCCCTCTGTGCTTAGTCCTGAGCTAATGGCTTTCCTGGGCCTCTTGTGATTGGTTCTAATGAGGTAAGAGAGTTGGGACATGACAGGACATGGCTGATTAGCTAAGTGCAAAGAGACAGAGCCCAGGAGGGAAGTGGCCCAATCCTGGGTGTGGGTCCTCAAATCAGAGAATCCAAATGCCATCAGGACCCAAAAGGTCATTCTCTCATTTCCCATGCAGAAGCCGTACAATACTGGGAGCGTGGCTGAATGGTCATCTCTTTGGTGTTTATTCTGCTTCACCTGTGAGCTGTTCTCATTCTAAGGTTCTGTACAATTAACTTGCTCAGACAGATCTGTCTTTAGAAAAAAACATGCATTTAAAATACAAAATAAAATGAAAACGCAATGGTCCAAAATCTTTGGGAGATGGCAAAAGCAGTTCTAAGAAGCAAGTTTATAGTGACTCAGGCCTACCTCAAGAAATTAAAAAAAAAAAAACAAAAAACAAAAAACAAAAACAAAACAAAACAAAAACCTCAAACAAACAACCTAACCTTACACCTAAAAGAACTAGAAAACAAAACAAAACAAAACAAAACAAAGACCAAAGCTGGTAGAAGGAAGGAAATAACAAAGATCAGAGTGGAAATACATGAAATAGAGACTAAAAAACAATAGAAAAGATCAATGAAACCAAAAGCTGGTGCTTTGAAAAGATAAAATTGATATACCTTTAGCCAGACTCATCAATAAAAAGAGAGACACAAGTAAATAAAATCAGAAATGAAGGAGAAGAAATAACTGACACTACAGAAATATAAAGAACTGTGAAAGAACATTATGAAAAATTATATGCCAACAAACTGGATACCCTAGAAGAAATGGATAAACTTCTAGAAATGTACAATCTTCTAAACCTGAATGAGTTGATAATAAAAAAGCTCCCAACAAACAAAAGTCCCAGACCAGATGGCTTCACAGCTAAATTCTACCAAACATTTGAAGGAGAACTAATATCTATTCTTCTTAAACTATTCCAAAAAAACTGAAGGGTAAAGAATGCTTCCAAGCTCATTTTACAAGGCAAGAATTACCCTGATACCAAAATCAGACGAAGACACTAAAAACAAAACAAAACAAACAACAACAACAACAACAACAACAAAACTTCAGGCCAATATTTGACGAACATGGATACAAAAATCCTCAACAAAATACAAGCAAAATAAATTCAGCAATACATTACAAGCATCACTCACCACAATCAAATGGGATTTATTCCATGGATGCAAGGGTGGTTTAATAATCCAATCAATGTGATATATGACATTAACAACAGGAAGAATGAAAAGAATTTATAAAGGGGAGAAGATAGTCTTTTCAATAAATGGTGTTGGGAAAACTGGAGAGCTACATGCAGAAGAATGAAACTGAACCACTTTCTTATACTATAGACAAAAGTAAACCCCAAATGGATTAAGAACCTAAATATGAGACCTGAAACCACTAAATTCCAAAAAGGAAACATAAACAGTAATCTCTTGGACATCAGCCATAGCAACATATTCCTGGATATGTCTCTTCAGGCAAAGGAAACAAAAGCAAAAATAAACTATTAGGACTACATCAAAGTAAAAAGTGTTTGCACAGCAAAGGAAACCATCAACAAAATAAAAAAGCAAACTACTGAATGGCAGTAGATATTCGCAAATGATGTATCCCATAAGAGCTTAATATCCAGAATACATAAAGAACTCATAAAACTCAACACCACAAAACCAAATCATCCAATTTAAAAACGGCAGAGGACCTGAACAGACATTTTTCCAAAGAAGACATACATACAGCCAACAGACGTGAGAAGATGCTTAACATCACTAATCAGAAAAATGAAAATCAAAAATCAAAACCACAAAGAGCTGCCACCTCACACCTGTCAGAATGGCTAATATCAAAGAGATAAGAAATAACAAAGGCTGGTTAGGATATGGAGAAAAGGAAGCCTGCTTATACTGTTGGTGGGAACGTAAATTGGTGCACTGGCTGTGGAAAACAGTATGGAGGTTTCTCAAAAACTAAAAAACAGAAATACCACATGATCTAGTAATTCTACAACTGAGTGGAATTATAACCCAATGAAAATAAAACAGAAAATAAAACACTAATTCTGAAAGATATATATGTACCCCTATGTTTACTGCAGAAGTATCTATAATAGCCAAGATATGGAAGCAGCAAAAGTGCCCACCAACAGATGAATGGATAAAGATGTGATATATCATACATATATCTGTATACACATACACACACACAATGGAATATTATTCAGTCATAAAAAGCATGAGATCTTGCCTTTTGTGATAACACAAATGGACCTAGAGGATGTTACGCTAAGTGAAGTAAGTCACACAGAAAAAGGTGAACACTGTATGTGGAATTTAACAAATAAAACCAACAAAAAGACTCTTAAATATAAAGAATAAACTGGTGGCTGATAGAGGGGAAGTTGGTGTAGGGACTGGCAAAATAGATAAGAGGGGTTTAAGAGGTAACTTCCAGTTAGAAAATAAGCCACAGAGATTAAAAGTGTAGCATAGGGAATATTCAATAATATTGTAATAACATTGTATGGTGCCAGATGGGTGACTACACTTACCGTGGGGAGCACGAGTAATGTATAGAATGGTGGAATTGGTATGTTGTATATACGAAACTAATATAACATTGTATATCCAATATACTTCAATAAAAATGAATGAGTGAATGAATAAATAAATAAATGTATGTTATCTCTGGGAGGATAAAGAGCTAAACTCTAGGAGATGTTCACCCAATGGCATTACCACCAGCTCCATGACATCCTGGTGGAAGACAGCTTTCAGTATAAGGGAGTTTTCCTGGAAACTTTTATATGTCAATGCAGAGTTGAAATAAAGGAAGACCACCCAAATAAAACCGAGCAGAGGCTACTTATTCAAAACTTACTATAGCCAAGGGAATCAGCTACCATCACTTGTGTTTGGCAAAGAATCAAAAGCAGTCAGGGGAGTGAGAAAGCTTTAGAGTGAGAAAAAGGAAAGGCTTCAGGTATGCCTGGCTAAAGGTTTTATGTATGGCTGTGAAGTAACCAAAACAGGAGCATCATATGTGGTTGATTTGGGGAGCATATGTATTTGACATTCTCTGGCTGGTCCTGAGTTGGAAGCAGGCAAAATCAGGAAAGTTGGCAGTCATTGACTGACCAAGTTCTGACTGTTTTGGCCTGATTTTGCCACAGAGGTTATGGTTTAGCTTC
Organism: Puma concolor; assembly: GCF_028749965.1. Classification (NCBI taxonomy): domain Eukaryota; kingdom Metazoa; phylum Chordata; class Mammalia; order Carnivora; family Felidae; genus Puma; species Puma concolor. The sequence goes on along the minus strand of NC_141675.1, from coordinate 24,541,613 downwards.
CTGGGATTCTTACGCAGGTCAGAGTTCTATTGTCCTTATTGTCTGGCCACTGTCCATTTGCATATTCAGTCTTTCAACACAGAATCTTGGCTTCTCAGCCTATGCCTGTGCCCAGTCTGGAACTAGCTGTAGTTATGGGAATTCACAAAATTAAGTTCTCGGATAGTTCTTAAGTTCAAATGGAAACACATTTGAGAGGTAGTGGCAGTGGGTATATACTCTCTCTCTTCACAAAACTTTATGAAAGGTATAAAATAGTGAAACTTAAATTCCATTCTCTATATTATAATAGAGAGGAGTTGTGGACCCTTTTTAGAATTAATCAACTTTACAAACCCTCTCCCCTAAAAATACACACATACCCACACATACCACACCCCTCATGTGCAAACTACATCAGGAGTTTAGCTGAACCATGGACCTTAAATTGAGAAGTGATGCTGTATATTATTGTTCATTTTATCCTTATTCATGCCACTGAAAGGAATACACAACCTCCTTGTGCCTATTTCAAAGTTCCTCCTTGCGTTTCAAAAGAATAGCATACCTTCCTTCTTGAGGGGTCCCTGGACTAAGACTCTACTACTGAGTAGTTAATCTGTGTGGCTCAGCTGGTTGAATAGCCTACAAGCCATCATCACATGGAGAAAGTGTCCATGACTTGACAATACTCATCTTCACGAAGCTGGAGGTGGGATGGATGGAGGGAGGGAAATGTACATCCTTCACTGACCTCCTCTCCTGGCTTATGCTAGCTCTGGTTTGACCATAAGTAAGCCTGCTATGAAAAACACTGAAGATCTGCATTTAACAAATGTTTTCTTGAATTTCAACTATATGGCTGCTATCGTGCTAGTCTTAGATGGATGATATGCTGACAACTTTCAATCATTAACATGGAAATTATCCAAAGTAAAATTCTAATTCAATAAAAGTTCTATCAATCTGGGTTCCTACAGTCACTTGGCATTTTTCTTGGCCCCCACTGAGCCCCCCAATCAACCAGGGTATGCCGAGGGAACGCAAACTAATCCAACATTAGCAAAATAGAATTAGGAAGGTAAGACAATTTAAAACACTACTAAATACATTCCAAAGCCATGTATTAATTGTTTTTGGATTATCCACCATTTGGAATTATATGTCCCCTATTTCTTATCCATTAATGCAGACAAATGAAGAGCTGAATATATCTGCACGGGGCCCAGATGACTCACAAGGGGGCAGCGTGAGACAGGGAAGGTAAAGGGAAATCCTGAAGGAGCCAGTGAGGGTGAAGGGCAGTCAGCACCACCACAGTCATTACTTTGGGTATGTGGTTTTGGTGAGAAATTCAGAAGCCCAAGTCGATTGTCACAAATTACCTTTCCCTAGTATTCGAAGCAAAAGGTTAACAAAAGAGGGTTAAAGAGGGGCTGGCTGTTCCATTTTACCCCTAGCTCAGTGGCTAATAGTTGAAGTCTGGTGCCCAAACAACTTTACAGTCAATTATATATGTATAACTTTTTTTAAAAAAAGGACAAATATATTTTAAGCAAGGAAAATGTGTTTCCTTATGCTTCAAAGACTGCAACTCAATGTTTTAAAACAAACACACAATTTCTGATGATAATGGCAAATATCTTGCATTTATGACTTAAATTTTGATTTCTAAAAGTACTACCAAATATATGATCTAAAAATAAGCTTTAACCACTGGAAACAGTTTTTCTCCAACTGAAATATATGCATTTGAATCACTTGTGGGAGAACTCCTGCATGTTTCACAGATAGATAGGTGACTCCTTGGCTCACACCTAGTACCTAATCATGGATTCAAACGGGCAGGGCAGACCCCTGCATGTTACAGATGCCTCAACAGAGGCAAATGGCACAGCCTGAGCACCCCATAGATTTACATGATGATTATTTAACTCCTAAATCAGCGTCCCTCCCAAATTTTTATACTCCTCTTGAGTTCTCCTCTTTAAATCCTAAAGGATATCTAATTCAGATTTATATTTTAAAAAATCACCTCTCCACATTAATGACTAAGTTCCAAGACTCAAGATGCACAATATCTACCATTGCTGTCATACGTGTGATAACTGCGTTTCTCTGAGTAGAAGAAACGGGGCTTTCTGAAGGACTTATTTTGATGAATCATGATCTGGTCTTTCATGAGCAACTCAGCTACAATACAGTGGTGATTACAGCTACGGTATTCTACAAGATTTAGAGTGCTTCCTCTCAAGGAAACTCATTAAGGAAACTATAAAGAACTAAGAACTTACAAAGAAAAATTAATTGCCACTTTTGGTCAGCCGATTTTAGAAAGACTTATGAGGTCTAGAATTGTATATCGGGCTAACAAAGAGAACAGAAACTCAGTGAAGTCTAGCTTACTGAGGGCATCATGGTATATAATATGATCATAAATTAATCTGCTCGTAAACCAACTCAAATATGAAGCACAAAAACATCACATAAAATACTTTAAATTTATTTTCATCAACAACACTCATTTCTTTTCCACATCAGCTAGCAGGGACCGTGGCTGAGTGCTGGTGCTGAGAAGCTACAAATCTGCAATCTCAGAGTCTGAAACATTGTTTTCTGACTATAGTTTCCTGTCTTGTTATATTTGTCACCTCCTAAATTCTTTTATTTCCTGTGAATTAAATGAAAATTATGTAGAACCATTGTTCAGTCAATTTAGAGTAATTTTTCTTTAAATGCTGAAAAGCATTTTTAAATTGGAATCGTACATGCAACAAGAAGACATTTCCCTTCCTGTCCCAGATCCTCTCCCTCCAAACTCACCTTCCTAAGGGTAGCCAATGCTCTTTCCTAACACAGAGACATTTTCATGCTGCACACACCTTTTAAAAACATACACGGTGGGGCACCTGGGTGGCTCAGTCGGTTTAGCATCTGACTTTGGCTCGGGTCAGGATCTCGTGGTTCGTGAGTTTGAGCCCCACAGCAGGCTCTCTGCTTTGGATCCTCTATCTCCCTCTTTCTCTGTGTCTCCCTTGCTTGTTCTCTCTCATTCTCTCAAAATAAATAAATAAAAACTTAAAAGAAAACATATACAGGAACACACTGTACAGCATACTTTTTAATTTAACAATATGATTGTTAAAATGGAGATCATTCCAAAATGGAGATCATTTATAGAAATACCTTATTGTTTTTAATGATTACATAGCATTCCAGTGAGTGGATGCATCATGATTTAACCATTATTTTATTTGGGGGCATTTAGATTTCTTCCTTTCTTATTATACATGAGACTGCATAAAGTATCGCCATATAGGTCTTTGTGCTTGTAAGAATATCATGGGAAGAAGCAAACTGCTTGCTTACTGCATATCGTCCTTGACACTTTAGTTCGCTTTAGAACTATTTGATTGCAAAGACCAGTACTGAGTGATCTCAGAAGAAAATGGGGGGAATTTGGGAACATGGTAACACAGAGGTTTTTAAAGTTATGGTCCCAGACCAGTAGCATTAGCATTACCTTGGAATTTGTTCAAACTGCAAATCCTTAAACCTCACCCACCCTATCCCGACTAAGTCAGAAATTCTGCACAGGGCCCAGCAATTTGTATTTGAACAAGCCCTCTAGGTGATTCTGATGCAAGTTCAAGTTTGAGAGCCACTACTCTAAAAGTATGTAAGAGGATATAGTCCTGGGCCCAAAAACTACCAGGTTATCAAGGAAGTTTTAGTGACCCCCCAACTTTTTCCATGTTTTTCAGAATATAGGGAGAGCTCTTTACTCAGGCAGAAATTTTATTATAGTGTTGTCAAATTTACCAAGCTTTTTCTTTATGGTTTATGGGGTTTTTATTTCTCCACCTAAGAATATAAAAACAATAATTTTATTCCAGTTTTGTTTATATCACTGATCCATCTGGCATTTGTTATGGTGCAAAAATATCTAGTTTCATGGTTTACCAAATAGCTAGCTGGTTCTCATAACTGTATTACTGAATAATCCATTGTTTTCCCACTGAACTGAAATTCTCTTTTTATCATATGCTAAATTCCCCTATGTATTAAGGGTTCATTTCAGATTCTCTATTTTACCAACAAGTCTAACTATGTGCCAATTCTAAATTATTATAATTATGATATTTTTATAACACATTTTTAACAGTGGATGGGGCTAATGATTCTTTTACCCCCAACCATTTCTGGCTATACTTGAATGTATATTTTTTAAAAATTATTTTTACAATTAAAAAATTGTTTTTTATTGAGGTATAACTGATCTAACATTATATTAGTTTCAGGTACACCGTGTAATGATTCAATACTTGCATATATTGCAAAATCATCACCATGATAAGTCCAGTTAATATCTGTCACCAGTTACAGAATTATTTTTTCTTGTGATAAGAACTTTAAAGATCTAGTCTTTAGCTACTTTCAAATATGCAATACAGTATTATTATTATCACCATGCTATACATTGTATTCCCAAGACTTGATTCATTTTATACAACTGGGAATCTGTACCTTTTGACATATTTGTACCTTTGATAATCTATTTTTAATTTGTGTATGTATTATATTTGTCTACATTATTTCAAACCATATAAACTATGTTAAGATGTTTATTATTTCTCTCCCCCCCCCAAATAAGCAGTTCCTTCATGTATTAGTTCTGTCATTTGTTTTCTTATTAATTCACCACCACTTTTACTTTTAATTCCTTCCTTTTGTGTTCTTTAGATATATTTTCATGTTATTTTCCTCATTACTAGAGACAAATGTCTAATTCACATATCTTAATTCCTTTTTGTTTAGTAATTTAAACTAAAATTTTTAGTATCAGGCTAAGAACTTCTAAGAGTATTGTTTTCATCAAAATCAATAGGTTCTGATCAACAGACTTTATCATTTTTTTCTAGAAATTATGCAATTTCAGTTCACAGTTCCTTTTAGTACAATAATAAAGAGAGTTTTCATATTTTGTCATAGGTTTTCACTGGGGGTTGTTTTCTTTTTTTGTTATCAATTTCACGTTTTGTTGCCAAAGAATGCAACTTATACCTTTTCTACTGTGAAATTTACTGACATTTTTGTTTATGGCTACTGTAAAGATAAATATTATGTTGATGCATTCATTTAATTCTGTTAATAGTACACAGACTTTGATATATATCCCTCAGGTCTATCTGACCTATTAAATGTGAATAGTTAGGTTCTCTACATCCCTCCTTTATAGTGAGTTGGCCAATTTTACTGTGAATGGGGAGAAGTACTAGTCATTTATTACTATTGCATTTCTATGTATTTCTTCTTTTATTTCCTGCAGGTGTTACATAATAAAATCATTTTTTTTTCTTTTGGGGGGGGTGTACAATGATTAAAGAAGGCTCTTTATTGTGAATTGTACACTTTTTCACTATAAAGTGCTCTCATTTATCTCATTCAATCCTATTTAGTGCTTTAAATTCACTTTGTCTGATTATTACTATAATTCATTTTTGTTTGTTTTTCCTTATTACATATGTGAAAATTGTTTTATTTTCAATCTCTTTGTTTCCTTTGCTCTAGGAGTTATTTTCTTAGAATACAGTTGATTTTATTTAATTTTATTTTTAAAATTAGGTATGACTTCCTTTTCACACCATGATGGGATAACATATAGTACACATAAAACTGGATAAAATATATGAAGCATGAAATACTGGAAAGCAGGCAGTGCAGCACAGCATTGTAATTCTGACAGAAGTGTAGGCGGTGGGGAAAGTGGAAACTCTGTGATACCTGGGTTATCTTCTTCCTGGAAGCATTTTTGAGAGCATATAGCAAAAAGGGGAAACCCAAAACAGAATGGATTGATCTTACTGGGTTGAGAAAACAGAGATCAGAGGCTGTGGGACATTTGCAGGACATGTTACCTTTAAAGGAGGAAGCTATATAAAGAACTCCAGAAGCCTGCACAGGAGGTCTGTGCTGAATACTAAACTGTACATGATTAGGACAAACCTCTTGCAGGCCCAGCAAAGAAAAACTATCAGAGAAAGAACTGGGGAGCATAAAGATTGCAGGAGGGTTTTGAGGTCAGGAAATGTTCAAGTTCTGACTGGACAGACTGGAGAGAGATTGATGTACACATGGGAAATTCAGTAGAAATCCTAAAGTGCAGGCCCTTGGATAGAGGATACATTAGAACTGTATTTTTTAAAAAGCCTAAAAACAAGCATCAAAAAGATCAAGATGATCCAAGTCATTTAACAGACTATCAAAAAGTAAGCTCAACATTTCTTTAAAGGAAGATCACAAAATTCAGAAATTCAACAACATAACATTTAAAATGTGCAAGATTTAATTTAAAAAATACAAATCATGTGAAGAAACAGGAAATTTTCACCTACAACTAAACATATCCAGAAAGGAAGAATACCAATTTTTCATAAACTCATCCTGAAAAAATAAAATCAGTAGAAATTCCCATGAGGTCAGCATTACTGGGATCCCAAAGCCAAACAAACACTCCATTAGAAAACAGAGGACCAATATCACCATGAACATAAGTATGAAAAAACCTTTAACAGGATATTAGCAAATCATATTCAGCTATATAAAAAAGGTTAGAAAGGAAGAAATAAAATTATCTGTAAGTGCAGAAGACACAATTTTCTACAAAATCCCAAACAATGTACAGAAAATCTTCTTAAACTAATAAGTGACTTTAGAATGATATAAGATGAAAAGGTCAATATACCAAAATCAATTATATTTTTACTTACTGGGAATGAACAACTAGAAACTGAAATTAAAAGTAGCATCTTTACAATTAGCACCAAAAAAAAAAAAAAAAAACACCTCACAAAATATTTAGGGATGAATATAGTAAGTAAAATACTTATATGCTGAAAGCTATCAATTTAAAAATAATGAGAGAAATCTACAAAGACCTAGATAAATGGAAAGATGTACCATGTCTATTGACTGGAAGTGTCAATACTGTTACGATGTCTGTTTTCCTAAAATTGATTTTATAGATTTGATGCAATGCTAATCAAAATCCCAGAAAGATTTTTGTGAAATTACAAGTCAATTTAAAAATATGAATGGTGGGGCGCCTGGGTGGCACAGTCGGTTGAGCGTCCGACTTCAGCCAGGTCACGATCTCGCGGTCCGTGAGTTCGAGCCCCGCGTCGGGCTCTGGGCTGATGGCTCAGAGCCTGGAGCCTGTTTCCGATTCTGTGTCTCCCTCTTTCTCTCCCCCTCGCCCGTTCATGCTCTGTCTCTCTCTGTCCCAAAAATAAATAAACGTTGAAAAAAAAAATTTAAAAATATGAATGGAAAAGCGGGGCGCCTGGGTGGCTCAGTAGGTTGAGCATCCAACTTCGGCTCAGGTCATGATCTCGTGGTTGACGAGTTCAAGCCCCGCGTCATCTGTGCCGATGGCTCAGAGCCTAGAGCCTGCTTCGGATTCTGTGTCTCCCTTTCTCTCTGCCCCTCCCCTGCTCATGCTCTCTCTCTGTCTCAAAAATAAACATTAAAAAAATTTTTTTAATAAAATAAAAATAAAAATATGAATGGAAAAGCAAAGAATTAAGAATAGCCAAAACAATTTTAAAAAGAAAAGCAAAGTTGGAAGACTCATGCTACATGATTTCTGGAGTTACTATAAAGGAATCAGGGAATGAAGACAACATAGTATTGGTAAAAGACCCCTAGATCAAAGGAACAGAACAGAGTTTGGAAATAGACTTACACATATATGGTCAATTGGTTTTTGCTAAGGATGTCAAGGAAATTCAACCGTGACACAATCACAAATGGTATCAAAATAATTGCACATCTGCTAAAAAAAACAACGAACTCTGGACCTATATTTCATACTACACACAAAAGTTAACTTAAAATGGATAATAGGTCTAAGTACAAAACCTATAAAATGTCTAGAAAATAAGCAGGATAAAATTTTGGGATGTTGTATGCAAAGAATTCTTAGGCTATGGAAAAATCATAAAAGAAAAAACTGATAAATTGGACTTGATTGAAATTAAAAATTATCTCTGAAGGACACTGTTAAGAAAATGAAAACACAGGCAACACACTGGGAGAAAATATGAAATATATATGTGAAAAAGGATTTATTTCTGAAATATTCAAATAATCCTCATAACTCAGCCATAATAAACACCCCAACTCTAAAAACTGCAGACTTCACCAAAGAGAGATAAATAATAAATATATGAAAGGATGCTCAACATGACTAATTATTAGGGAAATGCAAACTACAGCCACAATGAGATACCACTACATACCCACTGGAATGGAGTTTTAAAATGACAAAACTAAGTGGTGACAAGGATACAAAACAACTGAAATCCTCATCCACTACTAGTGGGAACACAAAACAGAATAGCAGTAATTTTGGAAAGCAGTTTGAAAACCACGTAGCAGTTTCTTATAAAGTTAAATATATACTTACCAAACAAATCAGTGTCCATTCCCTTGGTATTTATCCAAGAGAAAAACATGTTCACATGAACAGCAACACATAAATAGTTCTAGTACTTTCATTCATAACTGCTCCGAACTGGAAAAACCCAGTGTCCTTCAACTGGTACAGGGATAAACTATGGTACATTTAAACATGGCAATACTACTCACAGTCACTAAAAGCAATAGGCTACTGATACAGGCAACAACGTGAATGAATCTTAAATGTCTTAAGGTTAGTAAAAGAAACCAGACTTAAAAAGCTACATACTGCATGATTTCATCTATATGAAATTCTGGAAAAAAGTGAAACTATAGAGACTAAATGTGTCAATGGTTGCCAGGGACTAGGGTTGAGGGAGGCAATGACTACAGAGGGGTATAAGAGAAACTTTTGAATTGAAGGATCACTTCTACGTACTGACTTAAAGAGCAAATGATTGTATTTGTCAAACTAGAAAAAACTTGACTTAAAAAAAAGATACAGGCAAATTAAGTTACAAAGACCTTTAATGCTAAGCAACCAATCAAATAACAAAAAGGTCAGTAAGTCAATAAGTAATGTTTTTAAAAATCTAAGTTTAGTGTATTTAGTGTCAAGCAAGTGGGAAAAATGGCAGAATAGATCAATTCTGTGTGACCGTATTCGTTTTTTAGAGAACTAGGAATGTAATGTGTAAGGAGGAAATATAAGGAAGATGAAACAATTCCATGAAAATATAAACAGGTACGACGCACGAAGAAATACTTTACAGAATCTAGGGGAAAATTTGTTCTGATATTCAAAACACTTACAAAGAGAAAAATGAAATAACTAATCAACTAGAGCAGAGCTGAGTTCCACCTCTGGGGACACCAGAGGGCGGGAAATGGCACATTAACTGCCACTTTGGTGGTTCTTCAAATTCTGGGCTTTTCCACTGTGCCTATTTTATTTCCCTCCCAGAATTTTCATATGGCTATTTCATTCGTCCTGATAGGCTTTTCCAGCTGCATGCAGTGGGACCCAGAGTACAGTGTGCTCGCTCCCTTTTACCTGGAATCAGAACCTTTCCATTCTAATATTTAAAGTCATCTCAAACTAGAAACACCGAATGCCAAACTTGTAATCCTCTCACCACTTTGCCCAACTCATCAAACAGCAACTCCACCCTTCTAATTGCTCAGGGACCAACAATCTGGGAATCTTCCTTGATTTATTTTCCTCTCATACCCCACATTTAGTGTATCGGCAAATCCTATGAGTTTTACACCTCAGAAGATATTCATAATCTGACCATTTGTCACCAACTTTGCTGATAGCACCCTGGTCTTTCATCTTGTTACCAACTTTACTTTGCAGCTACCACCATCCTCTTTCACCTTAACTCACCAAACATTTAATTTTTAAAATTTTTATTTGAGAGCTAGGAGCATGCTTGAGTGGAGAAGGGCAGGGTCAGGGGGGAGAGAGAGAGACAGAGACAGAGACAGAGACAGAGACAGAGACAGAGAGAGAGAGAGAGAGAGAATCCCAAGCAGGCTCCACACTCAGTGGAGAGCCTGATGGTCTTGATCCCATGACCCTGGGATCATGACATGAGCAGAAATCGAGAGTTGGATGCTCAAACATCCAACTGAGCCACCCAGGTGTCCCCCAAACATTTAATTTTTAAAATTAGTCTTTCGTGTAATTAAAAAATATTTGAGAGCCTAATATATGCCAACTACAATTATAAATGGTGAGGTTATGGCAGTAATCAAAACAGACAAAAATCTCTGTCCTCGTAGAGCTTATCTGGTAGAAAATTACTTTTGGTGGAAAATGATTATTAATTTCAATAGCTTCTTAACGGACTTCCCTGCTTTTGCCCTTGTCTTCCATTCTCATCACTGATTCTAAGGTAATCCTTTAAAAAGGAAAGTCAGATGATGCCATGCTTCTGCTTAAATTTCTCTGGCATATCATCTCAGGAAAAAAAAAAAAAAAAAAAAAAGCCTGTCCTTAAAGTGGTTTTCAAGACCTTAAACAATCTGGTTGTGCTCTCTGGGTTCATTTCTCACTACTGTCCTGCTTTTGCTGCTTCAGTCTCATTGGCTTCTTTGCTATTTTGAGCACATCAGACATAGGCCTGCTCCAGGACATTGGTACTTGCAGTATTATCTGCCCTGAGGCTTATCCCCAAGAGATATGCATGGCCTGCTGCCATCCCTACTTCAGGTCTTTACTCAAATGTTACTGTCTCATCCAATTAAAAATTGCAACTCTTAATTTTAAGTCCCCCAGTACTCTTCAGATCCTTTCCCTACCTACTTTTCTCCATAGCACTTAGTATTCCTTGACATAATCCATATTTCACATTTACTGTCTATCTCCTCCATTATAATAGAAGTTCCATAAAGGCAGGGGATTTTCTTTGTTGCTTTTTTTTCCCCACTACTATAAAACCAGTGCTTGGCTATACATCCTTAACCATTTTTATAAATCTAGTTTAGAACCATGGTATATTAGAACTGGACGTGACTTTAAAGATCTTCTAGTCCTGTCTTTGTCAACACGCACTACAGATAATCCAGGTAAGAAATGATAATTGCTTTTATATCTATTACTAAGAACTGCTTCTTCCAGCTAGATGACCATCAGTAATTGCACTCTGTTGTTTCCCTAGTGACCTAACGTGCCATAGATTATCCACCCGCAATCAACTGGCATGCCAGTGGCAAACAGGCAAATGAGGAAACTTAGAAGTGAAGTGACTTGTTTAGTTACACAGTGAGACAGTTGTAGGTCTGGGACTCACTTCTAAATCTCCTGCCCTATGGTACAGCACTCCTCCTTCCTTATGCCCTACTGCTCCTCAAGAGTTTGCAACGCCGAACTGCTAGCTTCAATTACTTTCTAAAATATGAGTTATTTTCTACAACACAAGGTGAGGTCATGGAATGGAGACCCAGAATAACAAAGTTATATTAAGAAAACTTCCCCAACTAAAAAATCTCAAAAAACTGTATACAATCAATAAAATTTGGGGGTTTCAAGTGTGGATCCACAAGTACTAGAATTATGTCTATCAGACATTTGGTACAAATGTTTTGGTATCGTTTGTTTATAGTATCATTAAGTTCAAGGGATGAGGAAATGGCGATTTTAATAAAGACATGTTGAGTGGATAACACTGAGGACAGAGAGGGGAGGGGAAAGACTTGGAGCCAGGTACCAGAGAGATGCTTCCTGACTCTTCAGGAAATGGACTGAAACTCCTCTAAGCACCACCCCGTGCCACGAAAGGCCATAGCCAGGGGATGGCATATGTTTCTGCTGCTAGAATTACATTACATGAATTATGGGAGACACCATCCTTAGGTCCGTTATAACATCCGTAGGGATAACTTGATGATCATTTCAGAATCATTGTTCTAAGTCTCCACTAAGCCATCCATCAACATAAATGAGCTTATATAACAAACACACTTTACAGAGAACTACACTAGGCATAAATAATGGGGAAATACTCAGCTTTGGTGCAAAGGAACAAATAAGCAATATGTACACATGTTATACCTTGACAGGCTAGGTGACCTAAAACTGGTAATTTTTTAGTAGGAGCTTCTCGATTACCTTAATTTTATGGAAATTTTGTGGTTTTACTCCTAGTCAATAATTACTTTATTGTGGAAGCACAAACATGCAAAAATAAAATATGACCCTTGACCTCATGGAGGATAAAATACAGCAACAACAAAAACCACAACCTGCAAAACACCATACAAGTAATTCTAAACTCAATTTTAGAAAATGGGTCACAAAAATCGATCTTAGATTTATGAACATAAAAAGGGATAGTTAAAATCACGGAAGTGGCTCCAGAAAGTGGTCTCCTGACTGCTATGTCCAGTGATTTTCCCATGCTACCTCTTGCCTGCACTTTTTCTTTGTTTCACAGTCCCTAGACCCTTGGCCCTACTTCCTAAATATGCAGGCTGGGGCCCAGGAATAAACGTTTCAAAGATAAGAACTAGTGCTTTGGATTTGGTCAGGCTTCATCCTCTCACCTTGTGAATTTCCAGTCTTTGATAAAACACAGCATTTATTTTCTCTATTCTTTATCATTGGCAATAGATACAAAGCATTTTAGGAGAAACTTGGGAATACTGGCAGGGTATTTCCACTACAAATTACTACTCCTTCTTCATTTAAAGAAACAGCCCAGGGATGTGAATAAAACACAGCAGCCCAGACACTTCTCCCATTTGACCCTGACCATCTTCCAGTCACCCCATCCCACCGCTGACAAGTTCTACGCCCTAGACATTCTGAACTCCATCTATCAGGCCTCTCCTCCTATCTCTATTCCTGTCCAGTTTAGAATTTATGGTCTATTACTTGGAGCCTTTTCTATATCACCCTTCTGTCCCATCTGTAGGCATGGATGTAGGTGACTGGTTGCTCAGGGCATCTTCTTTTTTTTTTTTTTTTATGTTATTTATTTCTATTTATTTTTTTTTATATAATTTATTGTCAAATTGGTTTCCATGCAACACCCAGTGCTCATCCCAACAGGTGTCCTCCTCAATGCCCATCACCCACTTTCCCCTCCCCCCCATCAACCCTCAGTTTGTTCTCAGTATTTAAGAGTCTCTTACAGTTTGCCTCCTTCCCTCTCTGTGACTTATTTTCCCCCTTCTCCTCCCCCATGATCTTCTGTTAAGTTTCTCAGGATCCAGATATGAGTGAAAACATATGATATCTGTCTTTCTCTGACTGACTTATTTCGCTTAGCATAATACTCTCCAGTTCCATCCATGTTTCAGAGCAATCTTCTAAACACAGTTCCCAGTATAAAGCCAGTTACTCAATCTCGGTAGTGCCTCAGCCCTCCCTGGCATTTTCTCAAGCTGCTCCTAGTCACTCTCAGTTTCACTACAGCACCTCTTTCAATTTCTCTTTGATGTCCTCAAACCCCCCAATCTGCCATTTCCAACCTTCATTCTCAATATGTGGCCACAGTTCCAATTCAGTAGCCTCAACGCAGAACTTCTCCCCATCTTCCCACCCACCATCAAACCAATAATTAGAATATTATCCAACTCCTGTCTGTTCATTTCACCTTGCATCTTCCTCACCATCTAATAAATACCATCTTACACTTTCTGATCTACCCTTTTTTCCTCTTTTTCAGTCTAGTCTAGCCGTCATCACCTTTGGCCCATTTGACTGCATTGCTCGTCTATCCCCAGCCTGGCCTCTCTGCAGTCCTCTCTCCATACCATGCCGCGAATGTGCTCCTGCCATTAAAATCTGACCGTGGGACCCCCCTGCTTATAATCCTTTAGTCACTTGCTTGAGGACAGAGTTCAAACTCCTTACTGGATTAGCAAGGCTCCTCCCTACCACACCCACATCTCCCTCCATACCAACCTTCCAGCTCCAGCCCTCTAATCACTGTTCAGGTGCAATATGTTATAACTCCTTCTTAACTTCCATTTCCTCTCCATCCACTAATTCTTTAATCTCTTGTAATACTTTTCTCACATTCTTTAACATTCAGTCTCTATCAACAAAACCCAGCATCTGGCAACCTTCTTCTTCCCCAGCTTCTGTGATGACACAGAACTCTGTGTCTAGGTCTTCTGTGTCTGTCTCTACTGTTCTTCCTCTTATTATACCCTCCACACTGCAGATGCTCATCAAATACTTAATGATTTTTATACCAGAGAACTTTTTTTTTTAAAGGAAAATGTAATCTATTCATTCACAAATAAACTTAAGAACATATTAGACATGCCAGAGCCTATTCTAGGTCCTGGGGACATATCAATGTACAAGATAAAGTCCTTGCCTTCCTGGAGCTTATGCTGTACTGTAGGGGACACTTAGAATGTAAACAAATAAATACATAATAAATCATCAATGCTATTAAGAAAAATAAAGTAGGTAAAGGGATAACGAACTACAAATGAAGTAAGGGAATAAGCCGTGGGAAAATCTCTGAGTGGAGACAGTGAAGGAGTAAACAGCATGTGCAAAGGCTCCATGGTAGGAACAAACTTGACTCATCTGAGAATAGCAAGGAGACTAGTGTGACTAGAAGAAATAGGAAAGGTGACTAGGAGTCATGTAGTATCTTACAGACCATCAAGGATCGGCTTTGGGTGCTGTTCCAAGTGTAATGGTACTATGGATTGAATACGTGTGTCCCCACAAAATTCATACATTAAATCCTAACAGCTGATGTGATGGTATTTGGAAGTGGGGCTTTTAGGAGATAATTAGTTCTGCCCTCATGAATGGGATTAGTGTCCTTATGAAAGAGACCCTAGAGAGCAACTTACCCCTTTCTGCTATATGAAGACATGGGGTGGGGTGGGGATGGAAAGGAAGCCATGTATGAACCAGGAGGCTGGACTTCACCAAACAACAAATCTGCCAATGCTTTGATCTTGGACTTCCTAGCCTCCAGAACTGTGAGGAATACATTTCTGTTGTTTATAAGCCACCTAGTCTATGGTAGTCCATCATAACAGCCCCAATGGACTAAGACAGATAGGATATTCTTGGAGGCTTTTCAGTGGGAAATTGTTAGAATTTGATTTCTGTTTAAAAATGGGCCACTCCTGCTGCTGTGTGTGTGGAGAAGAGAGCGTAGGGAGAGGAGGACGACAACGGGGAGGCCAGGTAGGGGGCATTTGCAATAGTCTGTATGCGAGAGGAAAGCAAACCTGGACTAGGGTAAAGTAGTCCACTGGAATTGAAAACAACCGGAGAGATTTTGGTTCTTTTAAAGATAGAACCACTGTGATGTGCTGGTGGAAGGGGATGAGAGGAAAATGAAGGAATACATACAATTCCCAGGTTTTGGGTGAGCATGGGTTGGAGGTTGGTGTCATTTTATTTATAGATGGAAGCAGAGAGAAAGCAGAGCAGTTTTCAGGAGAAAATCGAGAAAGTGGCTTTGGACATGGCAAGTCAGAGTCTTGTGGATTTCCAAGTGATGGTTAGGCAGCTAAGATACATGAGCTGAGACCTCAGAAGAGGAGAATCCAAGACCAGAGATACACATTTGGGAGTCATGCACTTAGAAATGAAATTTAAAGCCCCAGGACTTGTAAGGTCACTTGTGGGAGCTCATAGAGCCTGGCTGTCTAAGATTTAAATAAGGAATGTCTGCAGCTTGGCAAATGGCTGGTTGAGAAGCAGCAAAGCAGACCAGGAAAACTGGGTCTCCTTTGAAATGTCAAGGCTAAAGACAGCCTGACCTTGCCTGTGGTCAACACATTTTCCCACTCTGTAAATGCTTAATCTAAAGTAGTCAAACAACCCCCTTCTTATGACATATACACTGCCCCTGTGACGTATGCCTGCACATCATTACCCTGATTGTACTGTTTCCCCAATAATTTTTGAGTATGCTTTGTTGCCGCTTTTGAAACGACACATTCCTTTCCCCTGCACCCCTTGAAATGTACTGATAAGATTCTCAATAAAAACTGGAGAAGAGCTTTACTTGGGGCCATTGCCACTAGAGCGCTTGGCCCCCTCATCCTCTCCTTTCTCTGATTCAAGAATCTGGAGTAATCTGTCATCCGCTGCCCCTGGGGTTTGCTGGTCAAACCCAGCAGTCACCTAGGGGAAGAGAAAAGAAAAGGTCTAAGGATTGAGTCCTGGACCATGCAAACATTTGGCAGTCAGGAAGAGGACAACGAGCGAATGAAAAAGATGGAGAAGAAACAGCCAGTGGAAGTAGGATATTATGTAATGGGGTATTCTGGAAAGCCAGAAAAAAAGGTATTTCAAGAGACAGGAAAAAACCAACGATTTCAAAGATGAAGAGCTGAGAAATAAAAGGAAAGAAAATTGACCACTATATTTAGCAACACGGGGAGGCATGTGGATAGGTGGAATGGGGTGGGGTAGGGGCAGCCTGGGAGTAGAGGGTTTTTAAGAGACTCGAAGAAATGGGATTGTGCTGCCGCTCTGCACCTTGTGTAAACAGTTTTGGTGTGATGAGTAGTGAGCAACAGGAAACAGCTGGGGAGGGATGTGTGTTCAAGGTGGGGTGTTTTATGTTTATTTCCTAGCCCTTCAGATAAAAGAGTTACAGCATGTCCAAATGCTAGAAATAATAGATGGGGAAATTGATACTACAGAAATAAAGGGATGTAACTACAGGAACACATTCTTTGTGCAGAAGCCAGCAGGCCTCAGTGCCTGAGTGCAGAGCTAAAGGTCAGTCTTAGAGGGGAGCTGGGAGATAATGCAAGAAGACAGAAAGATCTGCTTGTTGGAATGTGAGAAAGTTCCCTTCTATGTTCTCAGTGAAATAAGAAGCAAGGGGGTTGGAGAAAAGTGTTGTATGTGTAAGAAGTCCGGAGGGGTGCCTGGGTGGCCCATCGGTTAAGTGTCCAACTCTTGATTCCAGCTCAGGTTATGATCTTGCGGTTCGTGAGCTCAAGCCCCACATTGGGCTCTGTGCCGACAGTGTGGGGCCTGCTTGGGATTCTCTCTCTCCCTCTCTTTCTGCCCCTCCCTTACTTGCTCTCTCTCTCGCAAAATAAACAAACATTAAAAAAAAAAAAGACAGGAAATACAGCAGAGTTGGTAGGCAATACTGAGGGCCCACCTCAAGCTAGAGAAAGTGACTTCAGTTAAGCATGGCTGTTTCTCTTATCACTTTTAGCTGCTCACTGGTAACACTAGTAGGCTTTGGGTTTTACTAGTCAAATAACACAGGTAGGAAAGGGCAAGGGTGTTGGGAGTAAATACAAGGGAGGAATCAAAATGATGGAGCATAGAATGAACTGGGGAATCAAGGATATTAGTGGAATAAACGACAATGAATAAGCAGTCGGGTATATGAACTGGATGTCCAGCTGGGGTTGGAGACAGGATAATGAAGGAGTGGAGAAGACAAGTCAGAGAGTAGGGGCATGTCTGAGGTGGAAGTTTTTGAGGCGGTCCAAGCACTGGGAATAGAAAGATTCCGGACGTGCCCATGAAAGTAGGAAGCTGAAGGTGAGGAGGTAGAGGAATAACTGTGGAGGGTGGAGTTAGGTACTTACTGTTTTATAGAGAAGCTGACTTTATGAGCCACCTGGAAGACAGAGGGAATATTTTCTACTTATCATCTAAATCAGCTTTACAAATTCAAATGGCTGTTAATTCTTGGAATATGTACAGAGTTTGATGGCTCATAGGAGAACTAACATTTACTGAAGACACTTGTTTTGAATATTTTATGTCATTTTCTCTCATATTTACCTCAATTCTGAGAGATAATCATATGTCTCCATTTTACAGGTGAAGCAGTTACAACTCAAAGATATTTAAGGAACTCACCCAAGGTTGCAGAGCTATGAAAATCATGCGGTCAAGATTACAACCTAGGACTGCTTGACTGCAAAACTGAAGCCTCTTCCTATTTCTTAATTGGTACCTTTAAAGAAAGGCCATTTCTTCTTAAATATAACCCCATTTACAAGGGGAAATAACACCTTTCTCATCCCTTAGATTGTGAGATCTGGTCTTTCACTTCAAGATCTAGCTAAATCCAAACAATGAGCCCTCAGTAAGTCAGCTTTTGGTATAAATGTCTACATAAACTTATGGCTTTCATATTTCTATAGAACTGTACTGAAAGGATTCAGGACAAGAGAGAAACTTCCTACTTTTTCCTTCGAACATCTCAAGCTCTTCTGAGCCTGGTAGTAAAACGAGTAATTGCAGTTGGTAATTTTTTTTTATTCCTTCCAAAGAGATCTGATTTTGTGTATTTAAAGGAAACACTGCATTCAATTTTAGGGGGGAAAATCTACAGATAAGCGCAGATAAGCTAGTCAGCTTAGAAATAATACTAAAACCTTTATAAAATCAATTTTCCACATACCCTTTAATCAAAATAAGATAACAGAGATTTAAATTTGGTCTAAGCCTGAAAATCTAAGTACATATACCCCAAAGATAAGGAAAGCAATCATTTCTTATAAGATCATTTTGAAAATGGTAAATATTAATTTGGCTAATTATTTTAACGGACTGCATTACTAAAAATACCTTGGCAAGTTATAGTCTTATCTGACATGGGGCATTTACTAAGTTTGATGAAGACTGCAATATGTGTATAAGTGTTATCTTTGAGTTGATATTTGCCTAATGCTGAAAACTTTTGCCCTGATCCATTCACTATCTAATTGGATCCTTCAGGTGGTCAGAGCAGCAGTGCAATAATTACCCTAAACTTGCAAAAAAGGCAAGTACAGTCTAGTACAGCCACAAGTCCCAGACTGAGAATATAGAAAATCATTCCTCGGTGACAAGTGCTCCATTTTCTCTACCAGCAGAAAGTACCAGTAATGCCCACTTGCACGTTTCACGGTCTTAAGTCTTGCAGAACACAAATTAAATAGGCGTGGGTCTTACCTGCTAAAGTGAAAAACTTGGGCAACAATCTATGCTTTAAGAGGTCTATACTGAATTCAGTTTGAATCTTAAGGAATATCAAGTTATGTAGGATGGATTTCAACTATTATATTGAAGAATTTAAGTGATGATTCTCACCAAAGATAAAGAACTGAGGTGTTCTCTAGACAGAAGAAACGAAATGCATATTCATACTTACTGGAGGTCTTATTTTGGCACAGTGAGCTTCTAAAAAGAATTTTATAAGCTGCTAATAAAATGCCCAAATAAGTATTGCAACAAAATAAGGCTCATGCTGATTTCTTGTTTCCTATGACCTCATTCCTATGCTGCTGAACAGGATAATATTTACAGATATAAATCATTTTCATCTTCATTTAGCTTCAACAGAACATACCACTATTTTTCAGAGTTTATAATTTGTCAGGCATGGAGCTAAAGGTGGATAGCTGTTTACATATTTTATCCCTTTAGTCAAAAGAAGTATTATTAGTCCCATTTTACATGTGAGGAAACAATGGCTCAGAGAAGTTCTATAACTTGTGAAAGACAGTATGGTATGGAGAGGGGAGATTCAAGCCTAAAGCATGTGGGCTTGGCCTCCGTGCCAAGGGCTTTAATGATTTGTTGATCAGCAGAAAGGTGGAGAAAACAGAGTTAAGAATTTAGAGACCGTAAAGCTACCTATTTCTCCTTTATGTAAATAATTCTACTATGGTACTTAATCAGTCAAGATCGCATTCGGTTCGAAGTAAGAAAAATTTAAACAGTGTCTGAAATATAAAGCTTGTTTTTGTCTCGTGTAACTAGAAGTTCTGCAATTTCTCTTTGGCAGAATGACGGCTCATAGATGCAGAATGGCGGCTGCGTCGTACAGCCATCCTACAGCAGAGAGAAAGTTATGAGAAGGGTGGGGCCTGTGTTGGAAAGCAAACCTTTGACCTACGTCCCCAGCAGCTGACTGGAAATTAAATGAGTGGTCAGAACTGTGTCCCGCTGCACACCTAAATGTGGGGATGGCATCATTAAAAAGCAACAGAAAAACCCAACAAAGTCTACACCAAAGTTATTTTAGCAAGGAAGAAAGGGCAAATGAATTTTAGGTGGGTGAACAGTACTGTCTGCCACATCTAACAGGAAAAGAATTTGGTGCAGTTGAATTTCATTATAAATGATGTAGAGCACATCACTCATAAACAGTTTTGCAAAAGAGGAACTTACATTTTGTTTCTTACTTTTATTATTTTCCATCTTATTTTTACTATTTCATACCTTATTGAAGTATAGGGAGGGTGACTGCCTACCATCATCTATCCTGGCCTTCTTTCTTCCTAAATGAACTTGATTTAGTTCAGCCATGCAGGTCTCCCCAACATTACTCAGAAGGAAGCTGAGAGCATCCTTTGCTGTAGGGTCAGTGATTCTCAAACACAGCGAGCACCAGAATTATCCGGAGGGTTTTAAAGAACACAGATGGCTGGGCCTCACCCCGAGAGTTTCTGATTCAGTGGGTTTGAGGTAGAACTCAAGAACTTTCATTTCTAACAAGTTTCCAGGGGGGATGTTGACACTGCTGGTCCAGAGGCTACAATTTAAGAACTGCTGCTCTAAAGGCAGACCCCAATTAGCCTAAGGTAAACAGCTTTCCCCTCAGCAACTGTTCTTGGTCTGGGGTAGGCACATGATCTAATTTGGTCCAACGGGGCTGAAAGAAACTGTTGTTTAGTATTAGATGAATGGTTTCATTCTCTCGCTCCTGCTGCGCTAAAACAAGGAGGACTGCAGCCCCCAAATAATTTGTGATTACAAGAGAACGAGTCCTAAGAAGCTGATGACGAGGTTAACACAGTGGAGATACAGAAAAAACTTGAATCTTTAATTGAGCCTCTTGAGTCACAGTACCTCTAGACTTCAGCTATGTTAAATAATTAAATTCCTTAAACTGCTTGAGCCAGTTCGAGGTAGAGTTTTATATAACTTGTAGCCAAAAGCATCTTGGTTGATACAAAGGATAATCTTGCAGTTTAAATGAAGAGCACAAAAGCAGCACATGAATGAATAAAATCTACATATAATCCAAGCATCATTTTATTTATTTATTTTTTTCAACGTTTATTTATTTTTGGGACAGAGAGAGACAGAGCATGAATGGGGGAGGGGCAGAGAGAGAGGGAGACACAGAATCGGAAACAGGCTCCAGGCCCTGAGCCATCAGCCCAGAGCCTGACGCGGGGCTCGAGCTCACGGACCGCGAGATTGTGACCTGGCTGAAGTCGGACGCTTAGCCGACTGCGCCACCCAGGCGCCCCTCCAAGCATCATTTTAGACATTAGTATAAATCTTCCTCTACACCCATTTTTTATAACTGTTAATGAGCACCAAAATGAATAGTTTCATTTTTCCCCTTCTGACCTCTATCTACTGAACAGTCAGTCAGAAGACATAAAGTAGAAGCAAGAAGTAGAAGGTCGAAATAATTTTATCCATAAAGTGAACAAATAATCAGCAGTTAAGTTGATTGAAAAAAAAATCACATTTTTTTTTGCTTTCTTATGTCTAATTTCCAATTTGCCTAATACAGTCTCTACCATATGCCTCCGACTCTATCTATAGAGAAGCAAAGGGAGGCAGGAAGAAAGTGGACTCATTTAAATAAGAGAGACTGAGAAACACAGTGATTTTAAATTTTGTGGAGTTCAGGATTTACGGAAGCAACAGTTTTTGGCTTAGTAATTCTAAAGTTACAGTGAAATAATATTTCTAATTAGCTATTTTTATTAGGGGAGTTTGGGGGATACTTTTTAACTGAAGACACCAGTGATTCTAAAATTCTAGAAAAATGCAGTTAGACTTGTTTCTGGTAAGGAATCTAGCAATGGGACAAAAAAGAGCAAGAAAAACAAACATCGAGATGGTGCAGAATTCAAAACTATGACTATTTACATATTGAAAAATTATTAGAGAAGCTGTTAGTAACAGATACCAAGAGCAGCCATTTCCCTTCATCTGTTTACCTAAATGCTTCTGCACCACCAAGGTGCGGGCTATCATCAATCTTCTGCCTTTCCTGTCCACTCGCCTCTTCACAAAGCAAAGCAATCCAAGAAGCCCTCTTAATTAGACCATTGTGTCAAACACAAATGAATTCTCATTCCACTCTTAAGATGAAGGAGTGAATATCAGTTTATGAGTGACTGAAGTTGAGTATATTTCAATATTAGCAACACGAAAATATAAGTTTCAATTGTGGTATTAGAGATGGTAATATTTACTTCATCCATAATTGAAAGACATGTTCAAAATAATTAATTTTGGGAGCACTACCATGTAGTCGTTGTCTGAAACAAATTATGCAAACGCTTTTATCTTGTAATTTATTCAACTGCTTTCTAATTCCTCGTTTTCTTAACTAAATTAGCGAAAACGGGAAATACATGACCAAAAAATGAATGTCCATCATCCAAATTAGCGTACAATGAATTCATGTTTCAAACTATAAGATCCAAGATGGGCAGATTTCTACTCCTGCCTTAAATGAATATTGCCTGTGTACACATATACACGGGGGTTTAATGGTTTCATTTAGATACTTGTGCCCCTACAGAAGCTCACACAAAAGACACCAATGGCAAGCGATTAATTCATTAACCAAAGTATTTCTGAAGAAAAGACAGCATTAAACAATACAGTATTGGATGTGCAAGTGTGGTTATTTGAGGTCCCTGCCTGCAAAATGTGTGGTAGAGACAAGCATTGCCTATGCTGTTTCTAATTATTCCAATTATCATGGCACACTATGAAAACTTGATTAATAACACTGAAGATATTGTTGTGGCAATTAGCCATATGGTTGTGGGACTTTATTCTGTCACGATTTAGCCATTAGCATCTACTTATGTTTGTCAGAACAGTGCATCCGTGACAAGTTGAAGTTCCGCTCACCTTGCCGAGTCCCCTGTGAGCAACACTAGAGAACTGTTTATTCCTAGGAGCTTCTTGCCTGAGTAAATTTTTCATGTGGCATCCGGTCTGACTGGGGACAAATGTCAAATAGCTTATGTGACGACCCATCAAACTAAGCTTTTTCTGAAAAACCATTTAGTGACTTGTGTGGCAAAACAAACTACTTGAAGAAAAGAATTTGACCAATAATAAGTGGTCATCAATGTTTCCCCACATATTCCCATGGTTAGTAATTCCGAGAAATTGATCTTCATATACTGATACAGAAATCTACAAAAGGGGCATTAAAAAGGCTTTCCGGAGGTACACACATGTACACACGCACACTCTACAGCTGAAAATTTACCACTTCTAATATTCTGCATGACATTTGCAATGAATTTACCTAGGAGAACGAAGGAGATGATCCTTTTGATCACGGGCAAGGAGATTATTTTAAGGAAGAATAAACAAAGATAGTGGTCAGTACCTAAAGTTAATGCCAGAGAGTAGATAACGAAGGGCCTTGCAGAAGACTAAAAAACTCAATTAAGGAAAACAAACTTTACATTTAAGATGAAAACTACTGTTAATGTGACAATGAAAAGTAGAACGCTGTTTACTTATTTATTTGATATTTAAAAGAGAAAACCCTGAAACAGTTGCTAGCAGCTATGTTTTCATCTCATGCTTGGGTCCTTGCCACACTGAGAATGGGTCACCACATGAAAGGGCTAGCCAGCTTGCTTGCAAACTGTCGGTTTCAGAAGTTTACAGTAAGGAACATCAAAAATTCTAGGCTCCCGCGCCCTGAATAACCACATTGGGACAAACGGGGCCTTCAGTCAACCCAGAGTCTGAGATCCGCACAGAAGTGGTTCTCATCTATTTCCAGCCGCCAGCACAAGCAGCGACGTGGCAGCAGCACTGCTGGGGTGCAGTCATGCTGAAGGGCTAGGCATCCCCGAGGCCTCTGAGAGGTTAAGATTTCACTGGCCACGATGCTAATATCTCATTTAGAGGAAGCAGATGGAGAAAGCATACATTTGGCAAGAAGAAAGTACAGGCTAAGCATGTCACTGTAACTTTAACAAAAGCAGCTCTCATTTCATATTAGGAAACTGAGAATGGAAAGGTCAACACATTCAGAAGACTTTGGAATGTTGCCCTCTGAAGTCTCCACAGTCCCTGAAGAGCTGAAAGAGCAGTGGGATTAGGAAGAGTGTAGGATAAACCATCATAAAGAGTCTGGAGTCAGTGACAGAGGGGAACCAGCTTCCTTCCCAGTGATCTCAGCGATTCTATGTAATTCACAAATATTTATGAAATAAGCGAATTCCTTCTTCTATCAGCCCCATAGCTCCAGTCCTTCCCTGCTGCTCCTTTGCTAATTGAAGTGGTCCCCACTGGATCACCACCTTGTAGATAAACTCCTGAACTACAGACACTGGCCCAGGCAACTTCAAGTCTGAAAATGTCAAGTTCATAGTCACAAAATTCCCGTAGTTTTGCATAGTGAAGATATTGCAGTAATCATTTTTAGAAAAGTGTGTAAATATTTTATATATTCCATTATAAAACTGTATTTGCCTAAAAAAATTTTGTCTTAAGTTGTAATAACACTGGCTAACATTTATTTGAGTGATTACTATGCTGAGGGCTTTACCTATAGCACTGCATTTAATTCTGAACTCTTTACAGGTATTATGCCCATTCTGCAGATGCGAAACTGCAGCCGAGAGGTGCAAATTACTCTTCTGCAAGGTCGCACAGCGGAAGTGGTAGAGTGACTTCAATTCCAGGCAGGCTGACTCACACTCTTAATCACTCTTCTACAGTGACTTCTAATAAATGGCATTTAAATGTAGTAAAACCTTTAAAGCACCACATTTAAATGAAGCCAAGTATCTGGGAAGAAATTAACAGAATATTACCAATAATTTGTAAAATGATTATTCAAGCTGAGCACTGCAGTGAGAAGTCATGATACAGAACTGTAGCAGATACAGAGATTTGAACAGGCAGCTTAACCCTGATTTCTCTGGTCCAGAACTCATCACTGTACCCTCTCCCGCCCCAACCTCCCTCCTACTGTATCCGGGAGAACAGTTAAAGGCTCTAGCCTCCAAAGCCCACCCTCTCCAGTCTCCAATCCTTGAGGGCCAAGATACATCATTCTCTGAGTTGTAGTTGCCTTTCCCTCTGTCACACCACTGCCGAACACCTTATCTTCCCTGCCTGACATTTCATCAGCTTTGTGTCTCCCTGTTGCCATCCTATTTTGGCCCATTTTGCTGCCAGAGAGCTCTTTCTATCCTGCACTGTTTATCTGAAGAACTTTTAGTATGGCATCTAAAATCCTATCTTCTGAGACTCATTTTTGGACACTTCCTTATACGCAGCCCATATTTCAGTCTTTCCTAACTGCAGACTACAAAGTCATGTTTTCTCTACCACTTTTCCACATGACAGAAATGCTCTGCCTCTTCCCTGGATTTGGGGAACTTCTTCAAAACCTTTCTCAAATAGCTCTTCTTGCCTAATCTGCCTTCTGACTATCATGAAGTACAGATAGCCATTCTTCTTAATTACCAGAAGATATACCTTCATTACTACACAAATCTTTCAGATTTACATGCCTTTTATTTACAGGACTAACTTCTATACCCCATGATGAATTCCTCGAGCTATATTTCTAAACTTGTCACCAGCACACAACAAGTGCTAAATTAAAGGGAAATGTTCAATCTACATTTAAAATAATTAATTTTATGTATTTTTCTACATACTATCTAACATCAAGGTTGACCTTATTAAAATTAATTTTTCCTTATTACATAAGTCATAAGTCATCTATATCTGTTTCATAAAAGCCAGAAAATAAAAGTATAGGCAGAAAGAAAATAAAAAAGATACCCATAATCTCATAACCCACATATAATCTTGGTTTCTGGCTTTCCAATTCTATTTCTATGCACAGATAAGACATAAATACATTTATTTTATAATAAAAATATGTCCACAATATGTCTATATTATAATCTTTTTCTGTGTCAACAAATACTTATCCCTAAAGAATGATTTAAAATGGCTGAATAGTATTCCACTGTACAGATACACTGCTATCTATTGAACTAGTCTTCTATTCTAGACATTTATAAAATTCTTCAGTATCATAAATAATATGGCCAAAAAAACTTTAAGGCAAAATTTCTGTATGTCATTAATTATTTCCTTTGAATAAATCCCTAGTAATGGAACTGAGGGTAAAGGTTATTTACAGTTTTATGAATTTGAAACAAACTACCAAATTGATCCTTTCCATGAGACTTTCCCAAAACAGAGTGTATACCTTTGTTAATCCAACAGGCAAATGCTTATCACTGTTTGCTTTAATTAGCATGGATTTGATTCCTAAGTTAAATGTTTTCATATGCCTATTAGTAGATATGTACATATATAATCATATCTATATCAAAATATCTATACATCTGCCTATTTCTTTATTCAGCTATTAGCTTTATTTATTTGTAAACGATTTTAACATATTACCAGTATTAATCCTTTGTAATATCATTGCAAATATTTTTCCTAGTCTGTCCTACGGACGATGGCATTTTCTCCTATACCTTTAACATTTTATTTACCAAAATCTCATTTTTAAAATTTTCTTTTTGCTTTGAAATCACATGTAGAAAGGCCCTCCCATACCCAAGAATAATTAATATTTGGCTATTTTTTTCTAGTGTTTTTGCAGTTTTACTTTTTACCTTTAAATTTTTATGGGATTAATTTCAGTATACGGACTGCGATAAGGACCTAATTTTTCTCAAACAGGTAATTGTCTGAACACTGTTTCCTGAATAACTTATCCTTTTCCATAAATTTTCCAAAAATTACACATTAATACATGTAAGCATACAGAACATATTTAGTATCTATTTACTATTGGTATACACAAATTTTTACATACACTTGCATCTGTCTTTGGACATTCTATTCCGTTTCATAGAACAGTCTGTTAATTTCTATACAGGGTAACAATGGATGTAATTTAACCACCAATTAAAATTCATTTTTATTTATATACTTTTGCATGGATGTTTTACATCCTAGGGCTGTTTCTCTGTCTTATGTTTTGTTTTGTTTTTTAATTTTTTTTTAATGTTTATTTTTGAAAGGACAGAGAGACACAGCGTGAGTGGGGGGAGGGTCAGAGAGAGAGGCAGACACAGAATCTGAGGCAGGCTCCAGGCTCTGAGCCATCAGCACAGAGCCTGATGCAGGGCTCGAACCCACGAACTGTGAAATCATGACCTGAGCTGAAGTCTGACGCTTAACTGACTAAGCCACCCAGGCGCCCCTCTTTTTTATGTTTTTGAAATATGGTGACATTTGGCCCAGAAGTCTGAAGATAAAAGTTTTAGACATCGCTCCATTAGGTAGCAGCTATGGGTACTTGGGTAAGCTAGTCAGCATCTCGGAGCCTCAGTGATACTTGCTCTGAACACGTCAGGGAGGAGTTGGGATGGCATGTGAGATCAAGCATCTGACACCATTTGTTAAATGATTATTTTATATCCAAGTAAACTTGGTTTAGCTTCTTAATTCCAAATAACCTAGTCTTCTGCAATTCTCCTTATCCATTTATTTTACTTAATATTCACTTCTTAAACTATTCTTGCTTCTTCTTAATATGGATAATTGAAAATTAGCTATAAGTGGATTTTTCTCAGCTCTGAATTAAATTGAAAATGGTGTGACAAGTTACTAAAATTATAAATCTTTCTTCTGGTATTGTGAAAAACAAAGTAATAATAATCTCACCTCTTTTTCTTTAACCTTCTGAGATAAGGCAACAGAGTTTTAAAAATATCAAAATCTGAACACTTCTATCACTTTTAAAAAATCAAATTAAGAAAGTCTAAGCTCAGAATGTTTTTTTAGAGTTTAGATTTAAAACTAAGTTATCCTTTGATTATGGCACCTTTCACATTTATATCACCTTAACTTCTCTGGAGAGGAGACAACTAAAATTTAAATTAAAAAATAATTAATCAAGTTTCATATTTCCATATTGGATTTATTCCAAAATCAAGTGGTCAGGCCAATAAAATAATTCCTCCTACAGCAGCAATAGTTCTGTGTATTTGCTGAAAATCCCCTCAGAACAACCACAGTCATAGAGAATTCGTCTTCATATAAAAGTGTGACATTACTGAACTGTTTGCCTTCACTATCAGTCTTTGATCCAATCCCCTGCCTGCTAACATACTAAGCAGGTGATTCTCTATTTTTAATGTGCAGGCAAATATCCTGAGAATCTTTCTAAAATGTGAATTCTTGGTCAGTAGGCTAGCTTGGTACAGGACCTGAGCTTCCACATTTTTACCAAGCTTCCAGGTGATGCAGTGCTGCTGACCGATGGACCACACTTTGAGTACCACGGGGTATACAAGTGACTTTGAAACAGAACCACCTATAATTATCATTGGTTCTAGTTCACTTTTAGTAAAATCCTTCCTGGCCATCTTTTTTTCTGATTTCACTTGCCACTCTCTACTTTAGACTCAATTTCATTCTTGGGGTCAATCTACAGCTACTGGCAACAATAGCCCATTATTCAGGCTACAGGTGTAAAGCATCAAGTCCTAATGATCTCCATCAGCCATTTTGGGGTACATGACCCATTCCTTCCAGGGATACCTGCCTACTCCTTCATGGATTCACCCAGGCTGCCACTGACAGAACCCTGTTTTCTTTATTTTAAGAGGACTATTAGTAGCTTTGAAACAATTTTAAAAGGAAAAGGTGAAACAAAATACTAACCATCAAATACTAGTATTCCTAAATTGCTAGACAGAAACATTTGGTTAGTAGTAATTCACAGGCAAAGTAACTTGGAATTTGCCTGAAAACTCTACTAAGATAATTTTGCAAAATGGATATATATATATATATATATATATATATATATATATATATATATATATATATAAAGAAGAGAAAAAGAAAGGGGGCAGGGGGAGTTAGCAGTAAAGTGACCAAGAGGAGTTGGAATGAGATGGATTGGATCTCATGGAAATTATTTGAAGCTGAAAGTTGTCTGCTTTCTTTTGGGTTCTATGTGTACATCAGGGATTCATAAATGTCTTACAATGTTTATTTTTGCTTCAATTACTCTATCACTACATAGCAGTGGCTCACAAACTTTAGCAGACGTCAGAATCACTTGCTGAGCTTGTTAAAAGAGATTCCTGGACCCCGTCAACAGTTTTTGATTCAATAGGGACTGCAGAATCTGCATTTATAACAATCTTCGAGATGATGCTAGATGCTGTCTGGGTTAGGGACTAGACTGAAGAACCACAGCGTATGCTATTCTGGAAAACTGTTTGTGTATTCTTCCTCTGATTAAAACAACTAATTATTATTTTGAAAATATCTGGGCTTAAAATAAGATTATACTGTGAAAAAAAAAGAAAATATCTGGGCTTTCATTTGGGTGATACTTCAAATTTTCGATGTGAATTTTCAATTCACATTTTCACAGTGTGATGAGATGACAGCTTTTAACTTAGTACAAAATACAAGTGAAAGAAGCTTACAATGTTGTTTTGTTTGACTGATGTATAGTGATGATGAAAACTTTCGAGAGATTGGGGTTCCTAAAAATAAATGAGGGCAGGAAGATAATCAGCAGAGAGCTGAGAGGTTCCCAAATGAAAATTACTGTTTTGTCCTTTCCAGTAAATTCTTAATGTCTTCAGCTGCAGAGTAGCTCATTTCTGAGGTTCTTTTTGGCCTCATGAGTTAATCACACCAGGAGGAGTCACTTTAACTCACATGCCTTTAGGAGTAATGATACGTTTAAATGATTAAACAATCAGAAAAAAAATGCATATCTCTATAATGAAAGCAGTTAGCACACACATCCATGGTTTATATGAGTATCACAAGTCATTTGTAAATAACACGTTCATTTTAGACATGTAAAGAGTTCTGTCATGCCCTGTGAAATAAATTATATTTTATTGGTGCCCGGGTGTTTCATAACTTTTATTTATTTGCTGCAAGAGTGCAGAATTAAGATAGAGTAGTTTATTTCAGCAAAAGACTGACAAATGGCTCATTAGACACTTATGGAGCTGAAGCTAATTGTACCATTTTTTGTTGTATTAATTGTCACTGCTTGCTTAACATGCTCATGCTGGTGGTCATCAGTGCCCATTTCTCACCACTATCCCACAAACCACTTTCTAAGAGAAACAAAAATGAAGCGGAAAAAAAAAAAAAAAAAAGGAAAATAGAACTTAAAATATAATTTGGGCTGGAAAAGTGCATGGGAGGAATGACAAAGGGTTAAAGTGATGGCCCTTCCCCACTGGGCCACCATAATCATCAATCCCAAACAGCAGTCACCTCAAATCACCTAACAGTCTGAGTCACAGGGAGTGGAAGAGCCACTTTTTGTTATTCAGGTTAAATATCATTTACATTATATACTTTTTTTATTTCGCCAGAGACATAAGGTCAGAATTGATTGAATATGTACTACCTGCATATAATGATTTCTCGTTTTTTACAATCATGTGCTAACGCTGCACAGTAATGGCCTATGGATGAAGAGACAGATGTACTACCAGTCATTCGCTACACATTTGCATTAACAAATCATCATTTAATTGAAGCCCATCCAACAAGTTTATGCTACTTAAATAAAGTTCCTTTCAATAAAAGATGCCACAATGACACATGGTTGTTAACCACGAGGAAATAATTTTTTTTAATTATATTTATTTTGGTGTCAAAGGCTTAGGTATGCATTAGACAACCTTTTATTAATTTTAATTTTGCTGGGAATAAGCAACCTGACAAATAGCATTTCAATCCAGGCTACTATAGAGCAGGATCATTCCCTTTTAGATATAAACAGTCAGTAACAGCACAAGTTTCTGCACTGCAGATTTCACCTCCTCTTCCTTTCCCCCAAACATGTTAAAGAACACGGCTTATCTAAAAGCTATACAGGAGATATGTGCTAATATGTATGCCAAAGCTCTAATATTAATATAAACCTAAAATCCTGCTCCTGTCAGGGAGGGCTATTATTTTTTAAGTAACATACTAAGTTTCCTGGATAGTATCTAGGAAATTACCCAATAGACTTAAAATTTCTATGCTTCTTAAAAAAATAAGTAGGGAAAGGTTGTACAAGTATTAATTCTCAACCTTGGCTTCACACACACAGTGGCCATTCATACCACTTTTTAAAAATTCTGATTATATTTACTGTATTACCTAGTTCTTTTCTTTAGTAGGAAGAAAGGAAAAGAAGAAGAAAAAAATCCCCTAGCACTACCTCCCACCTACAAAATTTCTCACCATCTTAAAATAAGGGTAGTTAAATATGGTTAAGGGCATTTTCTCCCACTTCCTTCCCAAGTCCTTACGTGAAGGTGGTTTTTCTTTGTTTATGCTAACAGTAAGGGCAATCACTTAAAATCAATTTCTGCATACTGATAACCTAAATGCACAGCATTATGCATTTGGTGGACAGATAGGTGTATGTACATTTATTTCACACATGTATACAGACCTACGTGTCTGAATGAAAGATGTTATAAGGGATTATTCTGACAGCTTCCAAACTGACAAAAACTTGGTCCTTAAGCACATGTTTTATTTTCTCCAAGTGAAAAATAACCTTTTATTTTTTCCTGGGTTTGTGTACACTAATGATATGTGAAATGTTTTATTTAAAATAAAGGCAATACAAATGTTGGAAGTGTTAAAATAAGCTTTCTAATTGTTTGCTAAATTGCATTCTTTCAAAATAAGAGAGCAAGACCAGAAAAAAAATTTCAAAAAGTTTTTAAATCTATACCATACTGGGTTGATTTGGGTTCCTTTTACAGTCAACTGTAGAGACAGGTGAAATTTCACCCTGGTACAGATTCAAACTCAATTATGGGACACAGAAATGTGTCATAAATCAACTTCAAATGTTGAACAAAAGATAAATAATAGAAGAATTATATTCTGACATAAAGAACAGTCTGTAACCACAATACAAAGCAAAGAGAAAAAAAATCCTACTGTGCTACTCCAGCAGGTTCTTCTGGCCCTTTTTATATGCTAACTCAGAATAGTAATTATGGATCTTGCAAGTTGACTTCTGTTTTTCAGAACTATGAGTTGTACGTAAAACATGCCTTTTCATCGAAACAATTACCATTAATCAAAACACTGAGAGCTAATACCACTCAAGTCCAACCTACCGCTGTGCCCAGCAATATATCAAACTGTCTGTTGTCAAACACACTAAACAAACTTAAACAGACTGTTTTCACTACAAATAACAGAAAAAAAATGCTTGCTAAGTAATTTTAAAATTCAAATTGCTATCTTAGTAATCCATTCTGTCACTGGATTTTAATTTTAAGTATTCAATCATAGTCCAACACAGACAGATCACTCTTCAGCTCTGGAAAAAGAATCAGTGGCATTGATAAATGAAGCTACCTGCAAAAGACTCGGTATTACAATGAATTTTGTTAACCTCTGATTAATTTAGTACAGAAGTACACTTTGCCTGTAATACACTTTACTTTTTTAGGGGTTTGTAATGCTTCATATCTCCCAGCAAGAACTATTAGCATAAGAAAAGAAGGTTTGATTGCTCTACAAGAGTCAGAAACAAAATTATTTCTATAGCAAGAGTACCAGGGTAAAAATTTTTAATTTTATACGGATTTTAATTTTGAAAACAGTCTTAGAGAAAATGACAGAAAAAATTTTCCACAAAATGGAAACCACTTAACTTCTGTTCATATAAATATCAGACATTTATATCACCAACACATTGCAATACACAGCTATCTGTGTGCACAGCCATCATCTGTAAATGTAGACCAAGTGAGACTTTTATTTCTCTAACCAGAGCTATTCCTTTTCCTACTTTACTCTAATTCTTCCTTTTTACTCATCAAACCAAAAGGTAAGATTCTCATCCAACGAGGTAAGGACAACATATTTCAAAAATCAGAAAGCCAGCTCTGTTTACCAATTTCTAATCAGTGGAGATGTCAAGGTATTTTATAAAAGAAGACGAGAAAAGGGATGGGAACAGTGGAGTTTAACAAACAGATCAGGCATTTATTACCAGCAGGCTCCATTATGGATTTCTGAGCTTTGTAAGCCAAGCTCCCCCAAGTGTAATTAAATTTTTATTTATAATGGGTTTGTGACTGTTAACTTCATGTTGCCGACACTTACTTCCCCCACACATGCTCATACACGCCAGTGTGAAATGGCATTCTACATTTACTACTAGACAGTACATATTGCTGCTGATTCTTTTCATTTAAAAATATCAAAACTGAGCATTAATAAAAATAAACTCATAAAACAACAAAAAGGACACGGCAAGCTGCGGCTGAGACCACATGCATGTGAGCAGATCACTCTTTCACAGGATCGAATTTTTCACAGCTTTGTGTAGGAAAGAATCCCACAGATCGAGTATAGAGAAGGATATAAGGATGCTGTACAGCCGACTACAGACTGCATTTCCATGGCTGGGATCAATACCCAAGATCAGTATAAACACAACTGGGAAAAAGGTCTGAAGTCCACCCAAAGCCGATGTATTCTTATTCATCTAAGCAGCTTCTTCATTCACAAACCTCTCCTCCTGACAGAATTTATCACCTTTGTTTTACCATTAATCCCTTCCCCTTCTCATTTAGGTATAAACCCCTGTATACTTTACACCTTCTTTTAAATGCTTAATACAAGTAACCACAGGAGAATCTCTTCTCCCCTTGAAAAACTGCAAATAAAGATGTCAGCTATTGAGTATATTTGTGGCGTCTCCAGCAGCTGCTGTTAAATACCAGCTGGTCTAGCTGATTAAAATTACCTCCGAGTTGGTATTATAAAGATGCCTGGGCAGCGTTGCTGTATTAATGGATTATTGAGTGAGCGATGAAAACCTTGGCCAGCTGATGCGTTTTATTACAGATAGGCTTTATGATGTGTAATCACTGTAATTTTTACAACTAGAGGAAATATGAAAAAAGGAGTAAAAAAAATCCCCATAGAAACTGATTTAACTAGATTATTCCTACCATTCTGTTTCCTAGAAGGAATCAAAGTACATAATTGCTGTGTATAAATATCCAGGTATGGACCTATACCCACAATTTATCCATCCATCTATGTGGATATGTTATCATCAATATAGACAAGCAGACAATGCACATGGACAAATGCAGTATGCGTACAATTTGTGTGAATAGAAATTTACTATGTTGTTTTCTGCCAAACCACCCAATTGGCTGCCATGGGATCACATGACCTAAAATAGTTTTGAACTGTTCACCAGCTGGGCAATAGCTGAAAATCCAAATCTGGCCAAGTGGACTGTGGTTTGCAATCCAAGGGACAGGATCATTTCACTCCCTTTACCATTTCCCTTTAGTTGTTTTCTTATAAGCCAAGGTTTTTATAGAACTCTACCAAATTGTCTTCCAGATTCACTAACTTCCAGCTTATGTTCAAAAGAAGGTAGGGCAGTTTATTGGCTCAGCTATTTTTATGGCTGCTACAGGAGCCAGGACCCTACTCTACCAGTTTCCATGGTCCTTCAAATGCACTGTTCTATTTATGGCACTCTCAAGGCTCCTGTATGCTCCCAATTGTTTTTAAGGATGAATACTTAGTCTCAGGAGGCTGTGGCCAATTAAACTGGCTCACATAGAGAACAAAACTCAAAAAATTCGGTCAAGTATGTCACTGGCTGAATGAGTATCTTGTAGGAAAGGACAGCATCTCAGACTGGATTCTCTTTTTTAGGCAATCCACAAGTTTCACTTTAACGTAGTATTTCAGAATATAGTGTTCATCACAAAGGAGTATCAAGTGTATTGGTTTGATTTCACTGCATGATACTTGACATCAATTTTTCAATATCCTTAAAAAAATACATAGAGCACGTGACTAGAAAGTAATGAAACTGATATTTTAAACAGAAATACCAAAATTTATATATAAAATGATTCATTCAGAGCCCATGGTAGGTTTTTTGTATAGCCTATAGAGGCCGGGAAGTATGTTTTGAGGCTAAGTTTTATCATTGTGAGTAACTAACACTTCTAACTAGAGACAAATATAGTGAACAACATGAGAAATGAAGATAGGCAATACTTTCAGGTCAAAAACTTTTTTGATCATTTGGATTGCACTGTTATAAAAAAGGTTTCTAATGTGGCTCCTCCACTAGTGATGAAGATAATTCCAAAAACGGAATTCCACAAGTATTTTGACTAATAATGTTTCATTAGCATAAGTGTGTAACTTGTTAAAGCAACCATGCTTTAGAAGGAGCATGGTCATTTTCAATATAAAAATACCAGTATGCTAGTTAAAAAAAACAAAAACAAAAAACTAATCACTACTGGTGAAAAACTTGGGTTTGGTTATTTTTTAATGGAAATGAACCGAGCCATTTGTGTCATTTTCAAAGATATGCAACTTTAATATTGGACTTTATTTGCCATTTCGTCCAATCTCTCATTCACAGGCAACCCATCTATAAACTCTCTGCTGGCTGAGGACGGTTGAGCTTCTGTTGAAACACCAGGGGAAGGCACCCAACAATCCTAAACCATCTATTTTGCAAACACTTTTTGATAGAGGATTTTTCCACTTGTTGATGCAAACAATGCCCCACCACCCAAATTCTTTCTACTGGTTCTTAGCCTTCTCAGAAGTTTAGCCTTCTAGAGAAGCTTTTCCCTATTCTAATTAATAATCCTCCAAGTATCCAAATGATGCTAATGTAAAGCAGAAACCTTGATATCAATAGGTGCTTACTAATAATTAGTGAATGGGGGGGCACCTGGGTGGCTCAGTCGGTTAAGTGTCTGACTCGATCTCAGCTCAGGTCATGATCTCACAGTTTGTGAGCTTGAGCCCCACATCAGGTTCTGTGATGACAGCACGGAGCCTGCGTGGGATTCTCTCTCTCTCTCCCTGTCTCTGCCCCTCCTGTGTGCTTGGTCTCTCTGAAAATAAATAAATTAAAAGTAATAATTAGTGAAAGCTCGATGACTTGAAACAGTACTTAAAAAAAACATAAAACTGAAAAAGCCCAATTACCGTAAAATTAATGAAATCAAGTAAAAGGAATTAAAGTAATAAAGAAAAAAGGATATAC
The DNA here is from genome assembly GCF_028749965.1 of Puma concolor. Classification (NCBI taxonomy): domain Eukaryota; kingdom Metazoa; phylum Chordata; class Mammalia; order Carnivora; family Felidae; genus Puma; species Puma concolor. Next base: position 24,505,596 of record NC_141675.1, on the reverse strand, counting down.
ATATAGCTTACTCAAATTCCCTTAATATGAAAACTTATAAATCTAAGAACAGCCAGGTAAAGAGTCAAACTTCTGACCACTTAGAACAGAGTTGGCAACAACCAGAAGCAGAGGCCAATCATATGTGGGTCAGGTGGCTATGGGGACCCACACTTAGGCTATGAAATTACTGGCCCTGGATTTAGTGGGCTAGTCTTTCACTGTCTTGGGACTTCATTCCAAAATGCAGGACTTGGGAGGCAACTGTTAAACCTACAGTTGTAAATTGGTACAGGGTTAATAGTCAAAACTTGTTTTTTCAGAGATCCTTTAAGACATTAAAAAAAAAATTGGAGGCGGGGGGGGGGGGGGACTGATCCACATTGCCTGGTAAACAAAAGAATAGTGAGAGTATATAAACTCTAAATAAATGGTTTGAATGCAGCATGGCTACCAAACATTAAAAAACTCTACAGGTTTCACTGGCCTCCTTTCTTTTCTTTCTCCTCCTGTCTTTACGTTCTAACACCAGCAGAATGCATTAGTTGGAGATGGGAATGTAGTGATGGGAGGCAGTGGCAAGGAAGAGGATGTGGGAAGGAGGGTGATAAAGAATGAACGACAGCGGAGGCAGAAAGGCAGGGCGGTGGAGGAGAGCCAGGCAGGAGAAGGCCTAGCAGACCCACTCTGAGCAGTGCTGTACAGAAAGGAGGCACCTGGTCTCCACCACCAGCAGTGCAACCTACGGAAGAGGATAATTAGATAAGTGAGCACTCTCACCCCACTTTACTACTGTTTTAAAATTGCGTTTTCCCCAAAGAAAAGAGTGGGAGGGAAATGAAGAGGAAAACCGGCCAGTCCAGCTTGATTTGGCACTGTTGTCATAAATACCAAGAGACAGAGGTACTCCTCCTCCCGAGAGCTGATCAAGCTACACAAAAGACAGCTATTACTGATGGCCTAAACCAGAGCAAAGGCATTTGGTATATGGGAACTCACGACTCTGGAAAGAACCATTTCCCATTAATTTTCAATTTGAAGGAGTAATATTATTCATCATTTTTATTATTATTTAGAGGTATGAGGTCTTAACTAGAATTTTATGATCCTTGCTATGATTTATCATTATTTTTTAATTTAATGAACACTTAGAAAGTGTTTCCTATGTGCCAGACACGGTTTTAAGTGCTCTGCAAACAGAAACTCCATGTGGCAATCCTATAAAGGAAGTACTCTTAATTTGACTTTAACTCAACTTCTGCAAGCATTCATTGTAACCCAGAACCAACATATTTTCTCCAACAAATTCCATGTAGTACAACCTTTAATTTTAATAAGACTAATTTTTTTAAGTCTGGAGATTTCTTTTTTTTTACACAACATTTACAGTTCAAGTCCTAATAAAAACTTTTTGCAGGTGGTACATTGGTTTAAAAAAAGTCATCTATGAAATCATGCAAAAATATCTAACAAATAATTGAAGTGAAATGAAAACAAAAGCATTATTTTTACAGAGAAAGCAAATTTTCAGGAAAGACATTTTTAGAAATATATATGTGTATATATATATACGTATACGTATGTATACGTGTATATATATACACACACACACACACACATATATATATATATATATATATATATATATATATATATATATATATATATATATATATAGGCACCTGGGTGGCTCAGTCGGTTGGGCGTCCGACTTCGGCTCAGGTCATGATCTCACGGTCTGTGAGTTCGAGCCCCACATCGGGCTCTGTGCTGACAGCTCAGAGCCTGGAGCCTGCTTTGGATTCTGTGTCTCCCTCTCTCTCTGCCCCTCCCCTGCTCATGTTCTTTCTCTGTTTCAAAAATAAATAAAAACATCTAAAAAATTAAAATATATATATATATATATACACACACACACACAGATACACACACACACACACACACACACATGCAAACTGAATTACACATATCTTTGTCTGCACTTAGATTCTGTTATAAATCTATTTAAATATACAAAAATAAGAATAAAGAAACACATGATGAAGAACCAAAAGTAGAAAAAGCCAAAAGAGAGAAATAAAAGGCAATATGCTCTACCAGGGTTTCATCTGTATCCCTAAGTAGTTAAGAAAAAGTTTTCTTTAGTTTGTGGTATAAAAGCTCTATTTTTTATCCTCTTTAACAGACTGTAATAAATGATGAGTTTTCTTAATTGATTCGGCAGCCTTTGTCAGATAGCATCTCATGAAAGGATGAGCTTGGAAGAGGTCCTGTCATTAATAAGCAAGCTCACTATTTCTGTAACATTTCAGTCAGGGAAGAATTAATGGTGGGCAGGCAGCATTCTATCTTGGTATTGTGGATCATATAAAATTATAATATGCAATGGTAAACTGTCCTTAAATGGTAAACACTGTCCTTAAAATAATTTCACAAAAGTCAGAAAAATAATAGAGTTTTTGCATAAAATGCATACTGGTGATCTCAAATGTCTTAAAAGCTAGTCAAGAAACACTTCTTCAGAAAAGTTGGCATTTACACAGATCTATTTTAAGTACTAATACTTCCTACAAAAGGTTTTTACACATATCAGGCAGAGTCTTTAGAGGTCAAAAAATAAGGGTAGAAGTCTATGTCTGGTCAGAGACCTATCAAAGACACACAATGTAGTCACTGATAGAAGTGATACAAGTTAGGTTAAATACAAAGTATACTTCATAATGGAATATGATATCATACTCCAATAGTATTTTCCAATAGGAAAGACCTTATTAGGGCAATTGGCTGTAGATATTCACTTTGCCTCTGGCTTATGTGGTTATGGAAAAACTGGAGAGTGGAAAAACATTCAGAGACCCAGAAATAAAGAAGCCAAGTATGAGAAAAGATGGAGAGAAAGAGAATATGACAGACTGATTAATAATGCCAAGATTTTTACCTATACTTAACTATTATTTCCCGGTAAGTCCTGGAAATTTCTCCATCATGCTTTAGAATGCACAGTTTTGATTGGAGGAAAAAACTTATTTCTCTTCTAATCTAAATGTATTCTGCTGGCTGCCTAATAGACTCGAAGCAATACAGGATTTACAGCTGTATCTCTCTGTTGTTAAACAAGAATGCTTAAAGACAATATTCCATTGTCCCACAGTGATTTAAAAACAACTCTGACGACATATTTCTGGTGAAGTTTTCTTTTTTTATGACCCTCACTAGATGGCATTTTATGTGTGTAAAGTTTTGGGGGTAATATTTTTTTCCCTATACACTTATATTCAGTTAAAGACATCACAACAGTTGTAAAGTCACAGTTTTATCGGGCTTCCTTTAGAGAATGCTGATATAACCTGAAGTTGATCCAGGACTGGTTATTAAGCCTGGAGTTGGCAAAGTGTTGTTCTGTTTAAGATACAGGACTGAAAGACAAGGATGACTTTTCGTACCTGGGATGGTGTTGGAGGTGGGGGGGGGGGGGGTATGTTCTATTACGAACTATCCTGACCTTGCAGTCTTCAGCACATCAGTATTTCTCAAGTGTCTAGTATGTTTTGTGTTTCAATCACCTCAATTTCAAAACTGTGAATTTAACCACAACCTTGAAGAAAATTTTGGAAAATACATTACACATTGATCTTGAATAAATGACCTGTTTTAATAAATACAACTTAATAGATGAGACCTTAATTGCAGAGCTAAAAAGTTTATGATTAAAAACTTCCTATATGCCATATATTTTGGAAGCATTTTAACATTCACTGTAAATACTCCTTATTAGAAGCTAGATACAGGCATACCTCAGAGGTATTAGGAGTTCGGTTCTAGACCACTGCAAGAAAGTCAAATTAATTTTTTGGTTTCCCCAGTGGTACATATAAAAGTTTTGTTTACACTGTAGTCTATGAAGTGTGCAATGGCAATATGTCTAAAAAAACAATGTATATACCTTAAGTAAAAAATACTTTATTGCTAAAGAAAAAAAAAGCTAACCATCATCTGAGCTTTCGCCAAGTCACAATCTTTTTGCTGCTGAAGGGTCTTGTCTCAGTGTTGATGGCTGCTTGACTGATCAGAGTGGTGGTTGCTGAAGGCTGGGGTGCCTGGGGGCAATTTCTTAAAATAAGACAACAATGAAGTCTGCCACATTGATTGATGTCCTTTCACAAATGATTTCTCTGAAGCACGTGATATGCTTGATAGCATTTTATCCATAGAAGAACTCCTTTCAAAACCAGAGTCAATCCTCTCAAACCCTGTTGCTACTTTATCAGCTAAGTTTATGAGATACTCCAAATCCTTTGTGGTCATTTCAACAGTCTTCACATCATCTGCCCCAGGAGTAGATTCATCTCAAGAAACCACTCTCTTTGCTCATCCATAAGAAGCAAGTTCTAATCCATTAGTTTTATCATGAGATTGCAGCCATTCAGTCACATGTTTAGGCTCCACTTGTAATCCTAGTTCTCTTGCTGTTTCTACCGCATCTGCAGCTGACATACCCCATCGAAGTTTTAAACCTTCAATTTAATGCAATATATTTGCGAAGTGCAATAAAGTGAAGCACAATAAAATGAGGTATGCCTGTATTTTGGAAGCATTTAAAACTATTCAAATATATGAAATGAAAATGCCATAATTTTTTTGGTTGTTCTCAGTAGTCCAGTATATTTACTAAGCCCCAAAACACTAGAGGAAGAAGCCATTTAACTGGAAGAAACTATGGGCAGAATTTCAAGAAGAAAGAAAAAAAAATCCTGGTCTACGTTAAAAACTACGTTTCCAAATATATGTTACAGTCCTTTTAGCTACAACATGCCATGGTTTCTTAAAGCTCATAAGTCCCATTGTATTTAAAAGTTTTGTAATAAATTTTCCACATAACTATACAAATGACTGAAATTATATTCCCTGTATGTCAAAAAGAGCCAGGAAATAAACAAAACTGAGTGACATACCATAACTTAAAAAAAACACTGGGCCATTCGTACTGAGTTAAGAATAAGAATTCTCAGTCTCAGGTGTCTGGTCATTCTAAAGTAGTTCTGGATTCAAACGCAGAGAAATTCACCAATGTAATAACTGGATCAACACTTACCTCTCAGTAATTAACAGAATTATCTCTCAGTAATTAATCAGAAGATCTGAACAACACTATCAATACCAACTTGATCCAAGACATTTATAGAACATTATACTCAATAACAGGAGAATACATATTCTTATATGCACATGGAATATTCACTAAGACAGATTATGTTAGTACTAAAATATACGCTTTAACAAAATTAAATAAATAAAAATCATGCAAATTAAGTTTCTGGACCAGAATGGAATTGGCAATAAATTACAAAAACGAAAAAAAAAAAAGGATAACCCACAAATATTTGGAAAATAAACAACAGACTTCTGTTAGTACATGGTACCAAAAAGAAGTCTTTAAAAAGATTTTTAAAATATCCTCAGCTGAAGAAAAATGAAATATACCATACTGAAATTATAGGGACACAGCTAAAGCAGTGTCTAGAAGAAAACTTACAGTTTTAAATTCTTATATTATAAAAATTAATTCTGAAGTCATTAATCTGGGCTTCCGTTTTATTTTTTTTAAACATTTATTTATTTATTTATTTTGAGAGAGAGAGAGAGAGCGCGCACAAGAGTGCACAGGGGAAGGGCAGAGAGAGAGGGGGAGAGAGAGGGGGAGAGAGAGGGGGAGGGAGAGAGAGAGAGAGAGAGGGGGAGGGAGAGAGAGAGAGAGAGAGAGAGAGAATCCCATACACAGAGCCCAACACGGGGCTCAATCTCACCAACCCATGAGCCACCTAAGCCAAAATCAAAAGTTGGACGATTAACCTACTGAGCCACCCAGGCACCCCTGGAATTCCACTTTAAATATTTCGAGAGCAAAATAAACCAAAAGAAGTCAAGAGGAAAAAACTTATAAGGTAAGAGCTAAAACCAATGAATTTGAAAGTAGAGGGAAAAGAGACAGAACAGAGAGAGAAATCAATCAAACCTCAATTTGGTTCTTTGAAAACATTAATAAGGTTGATAAACTTCTAGGCAGATAAGAGGTAACATAAAATTACCCCATAGCACGAACGCTCCCACACACAAAGGTAAATAACTATAGGAACCACAGAAATTAACAGGATTATGAGGAAGTACAAACTTTGTTCTCACAAATTTGACTTCTTAGATGAAATATACAATTTCTTGAACAACATAAGTGAGTAAGTCACTCATGAAATAAACGTTGGGAGGGGTGCCTGGGTAGCTCAGTCGGTTAAGTGTCTAACTCTTGACTTTGGCTCAGGTCATGATCTCACAGTTGGTGAGTTCGAGCGCTGTATTCACACGTGACCACATGAAGCCTGCTTGGGATTCTGCCTCTCGCACTCTGTATGCCCCTCCCCCATTTGCTTTCTCAAAATAAAATAAACAAAAAAACAAAAAAGAAATGATGTGAGTAGTCATATATGTACTTAAATAACAAATTTGTAGTTAAAAACTTTCCAGAAAGAACATTCCAAGCTAGATGGTTTAACTGACAAATTCTATTAAGTACAGGGATCGATCCATAAAACATAATAGAGAGTTCAGAAATAAACCCACACAAATAAAATTAACTAATTTTTGACAAAAGACAAAGGAAATCCAATGAAGAAAGGATAATCTTTCAACAATAGTACTAAAATAAGTGAACATTCTTATGACAAAAATCAACCAACAGCCTTGACCTATACCCTTCACATTATACAAAAAATTGCTCAAGATGAATTATACATAAAGCTATAAAACAATTAGAAGAAAATATAATGTTTTTGACTTCGGTTAAGCACAGAGTCCTTAGATACGAATCAAAACAAATTTGATAAAAAATTTAATAAAGTTGATTTCACCAGAATTAAAACTGTTTACTCTATCAAAGATACTTAAAAGAAAGGACAAGACACAGATTGGGAAATAATATTGTGAATCACAAAAATGACAATGGAGATGTACCTAGAGTATATAAAGAACTCTCAAAACACAGTAAGTACTAAGAATAATAACCCAATTTATAAAAATGGCAAAAGATGTGAGCCATGTGAACTGACATTATTTTATACTTTTTGTTTTGAGATAGTTATATATTCATACACAGTTGTAAGAAATAGTAGAGATTCTGTGACCCTTACTTCCCTAAAGTTAATATCCTACAAAACTATAGTACAATAACTCAACCAGGATATATAACCACTGATACAGTCATAATACTGAAATATTCCTTTGGGGTGACTGGGTGGCAGTTAGCATCTGACTCTTGGGTTTCAGCTGAGGTCATGATCTCACAGTTTCTTAAGTTTGAGCCCTGTGTGAGGCTCTGTGGTGGCAGAGCAGAACCTTCATGGGATTGTTCTCTCTCCCTCTCTCTCTTCCCCTCCCCAGCTCACACTATCTCTGTTTCTCTCAAGTAAATAAACTAAAAAAAAAAAAGTTCTCTTAACATATGGATCTTACCTATGTTCTTTTATAGCCACACCCACTCTCTTCTGGTCTTTTTTTTCTTGATAGACTGTTAATTTTACTGATCTTTTCAAAGAAATAGATTTTTCTTTTTTTTATTGTTGTTCTGCTTTTAATTATGTTGGTTTTAATTTTTACCTTTATTATTTCCTTGTGCTTGCTTTATTTTGTTCTTTTTCTAGGTTCATGGGGTAGAAGCTTAGATTACAATTTGACTTTTCCTTTTCCTTTTTAAAAATTTTTTTAATGTTTATTCAATTTGAGAGAGCAATAGAGACAAAGTACAAGCGGGGTAGGGGCAGAGAGAGAGGGAGACAGAATCTGAAGCAGGTTCCAGGCTCTGAGCTTTCAGCACAGAGCCCAATGCGGGGCTGGAACTCATGAACCACAAGATCATGCCCTGAGCCGAAGTTGGGCACTTAACTGACTGAGCCACCCAGACACCCCTGACTTTTCTTCTTTTCTAATGTAACCAGATAGTGAAGTAAATTTCCCACTTAGCTCTGCTTTAGCTGTGTTCCACAAATTCTGACATAATGTTTTTTCATTTAATTCACGTCAATGTAATTTTTATTTATCTTGAGACTCCCTTTTTGATCGAGAGATTATTAGAAGAGTGTTATTTAGTTTCTAAGCATTTGCAAAATTCCTGTTACCTTTCTGTTATTTCTAATTTGATTTGATTGTGATCAAAGAACGCACCCTGTATGATTTCAATTCTTTCAAATTTGTTGAGGTTTATTTCATGACCTAGGATATAATCTTTCTTGGTACATGCTCTGTGAACACTTGAAAAGAATGTTTATACTATTGATAGATGAAGTGTTTTATAACTGTCACTTAGATTTTGTTGGATGATACTATTATTGAGTTCTTCTATATACTTGGCTATTTTCTATCAATTATTGACAGTCTGTAATTGTAAATGTGGATTTGTCTATGTCTCCTTTCAGTTCTATGAGTTTTGGGTTTATATATTTTGCAGCTCTGTTGTTTAGTGCATGCACAGTTAGGATTGCTAAGTCTTTTTGGGGGGACTGGCCATTTCATTATTATGTAAACACTGTCCATTTTTGTATCTGATAATTCTCTGTACTCTGAAGTCTACTTTATTTGATATTAACATAGCCACTCTGCTTTCTTTTCATTAATGTTTTCAGGATATGTCTTCTCCCAACCTTTTAATCTGCCCATATCATTATATTTAAAGTGTATTTCTTGAAGACATTATATAGCTGGGTTGTGTCTTTAAAATCTGCTACTCTCAACCTTTCAATTGGTGTATTTAGACCACTTACAGTATCTCCACAGTGACAGTGAATCAACAGAAAATGGAAACTGGAGAAGAAGTTTGTGGAAGTTTAGAAGGAAAGAGGAGATGAGTAGGGCTGCTAGAGGAGAAAGGTCAAAGCAGCATTTTTGTTGGCTACTTTTTTCTTAAAAAAGAAACCAGCAAAAAGGAAAAGAATAAAAATGGTGTAGATACAATACCTGACTCATAGTCATGCAGGAGAGGTAAACAGTCAATTCCAAAGTATACTAAGAAAGACTGAACAGAAGTATCAACCAGAGAACAGAAAACAAGGGGAGATTCAGGCTAGCAGAAAGGGAAAACGAAGTTGAAATAGTCACTTGAGCACATGAATAAAAGGATGGCCCAACAGGGCAGTTGGATGCTTTAAAATTGTAGTGGCTCTAATCCACAACGTTTCCACTCTCCCAAAGTACTATGCAACATTTTGAGTTATTACCAAATCATAGATTCTATCTGTAAGATTTCTTTAAACTGACTCTTCCCCACTGCTATTATCTACTCAGACATGTGCAAAGCCCTCCTAAATGGTATCCTTGTTCCCAGTCTTACCTCTCTCTCTCAAACACACAAACTGTGATAATTTATTTTAAATGCCAGTTATACCAAATCACTTCCTGCTTTATATTCTCAAAAGTTAGTTACACACAGTGGATATTCTTTAGAAAATTATCTCTGTCCTTCTTGTCTCACTTTACTAGCAACTTCAATTAGCAACGACATATAGCATGTAGGCTATCTAACAGGTACTTTCCAATCTCTCATCTCACCCAAGCACCAGAACCATATCGTTCAATTTTCTACTAAGTATCCATGGTTCCACAGAAACTCCAAACTCAATACAATTCTTCCTTTCTCTGAAATTTCTTTCTCTACTATTCACTATTTCTGTGATTTTTACCACCATTGACCTTGCTGTCCAAATTATCTTGGATTTTTCCTTCTCCCTCACTCCCACATTCAATTAGTTACAAGTCCTGACAATTCTAGCAACTTGGTATTTCCCAAATTTTTCCACTTACCTCTATTCTTACTGCGTTTATCTTGTTTCAGGCTGCCATCATATCATCTCTTTGAGAAAACACAAGTTACTACTTTTGTAGCTAATCACTGCTACCCGATTCTTACTTGTCCAATCTCTTACTACTGTGCAACCAGAGTAATCCTTCTAAATCACAAATATGATCAGAAAACCATAATGTTTCAATGCCACCTCCCCTACTTTAGAGTAAAGATACAGACCAATGCTGTCCAACAGAACTTACTATAATGACTGGATTGTTGTATATCTGTGTTGTCCAACAGAATAATTGCTAGTCATGTATGACTGGCTACTGAGCCCGTGAAATAGGTATAGTGTGACTAAAGAAGTAAATTTATAATTTAAATTAAATTTTTTAATGTTTATTTATTTTTTACAGAGAGAAAGAGATAGAGCCTGAGCAGAGGAGAGGCACAGAGAGAGGGAGACACAGAATTTGAAGCAGGCTCTGGGCTCTGAGCTATCAGCACAGAGCCCAATGCAGGGCTCGAATTCACAAGCCATGAGATCATGACCTGAGCCAAAGTCAGACCCTCAACCAACTGAGCCACCTTAATTAATTTAAATTTTATAGCTACATGTGTGTGGTTAGTTACCTTTTGGTCAGTACAGGTCTAGATTGTTCTTATCATGGCATATAAGAGTTCCCATGTCCTGGCACTGCATTTTCCTCTCACACAAAATTTACTGTAGTTTTAGTAAACTGGTTAGTTCGTCTTGTATCTGTGATGGTATTCAAACACAGACACCTTTGCTCATACTGTTTTCCCTGCATGAGGTCCTTACAACTGTTTTGATTGAATTGTTCTTACAATTGTTCTTAGTTCAACAAAACTAAAAGGCAGCCTACGGAATGGGAAATACACACACACACACACACACATACACACATTTATTTATTTGCAAATAACATATTTGATAAAAGATTAGTATCCAAAATCTATAAAGAATTTATCAAACTCAATACCCAAAAAACAAACAATCCAGTTAAGAAACGGGCAAAAGACATGAATAGACATTTTCCCAAAGAAGACATCCAGATGGTCAACAGACGTATGAAAACATGCTCAACATCACTCATCATTAGGGAAATACAAATCAAAACCATGATAAGATATTACCTCACATCTGTCAGAATGGGTAAAATTAACAGCACAGGAAACAAGTCTTGGCAAGGATGCAGAGAAAGGGGAACACTCTTACACTGTTGGCGGGAATGCAAACTGTGTAGTCACTTTGAAGAACAGTATGGAGGTTCCTCAAAAAGTTAAAAATAGAACTACCCTACGATCCAGCAATTACACTACTAGGTATTTACCCAAAGCATAGAAAAATACAGATTTGAAGGAAAGAGCCCAAGTGTCCACTGTATGTATGTGTAATATTAGTCATCAAAAAGAATGAAATTTTACCATTTGCAGAACACGGATGGAGCTAGAGAGTATAATGCTAAACAAAATAAGTCAGTCAGAGAAAGACAAATATCATATGATTTCCCTCATATGTGGAATTTAGGGGTGGAATGTATAGGAAGGGGAAAAAAAGAGACAGAGGAGAGGCATTCAGCTGTATACGCCTAAACTTATCTCACTGGTTACATTGCTTTCTAGAAGTCCTTGAAGATCTGCTTTCCTCTTACTTGAATTATTAATGTTTACTTACTTTTCAGTGTGAGGAACATACATTTACCTAAAAAGGCATGTGGATGGTACCTTTCCTAAATCTGTGCATGTATGACTGGGCACATCCTTTCCCTTTTGGCCTCTGTCTACTTAAAAGGCATGATTACTTTGTCAGTGCAGATTCTATTTCTTCTACGTCATCAATTAGCTACACTATTGTGGGCCTCAGACTCTCCAGTGCCCTTGATTTTTCCATTTCCTCCGTAGCAGGCTTGTTTCTGATCACTACCAATAAAACTCCTCTGATTCCAGGCCTTGTACCATCTGCCTGGTCTTTGTTGTTATCTGATCACCCTGAGTTTGGCTCATGGTCCAAGCTCACACAAAGGACTTTTGAGTGCCTTGATTTTCTACCACACTGCTAGTCCTACTCAAATTAGAGTGTGAATGTAGGCTCAAGAGTTCAAAGCCTCAAAGACTTCAAAGATTCTTGGTAGCCATCTGATCTAAATAAGCCTTTATAAGCTGTGATCTCCTCATCTACAAAATGGGGATAATAGTACCCATTCCAAGGTGTTGTGAAAATAAGTAAAATAATTATGTAAAGTCTCTAGTACAATGCCTAGCCCACAGAAAACAATAAATGTTAACAATTATTAATCATTATTTCAAATAATGTATTATTCTCCTCTACAATTTTTAAGCATGATAATTCTTCATATAGAAGAAGAAAAAACCATTTTTTTTCCCAAAGAGGTAATTCTGGGGGAATATTCAGTGGTATGAGATAAGGTATCACTGGATCTTCACCTTTTAGTCCGTCATTATGTTTTTTACATTTAATGTATAACATAACACAACACTCACTGAAAAGAAAGAATATTTCAGTCATTAGCTGTGTTTAGAATAGAAAGCTATTTGTTTAAATTGTTGAGAGAGAATTTTTAAGGTAATTATACTGACTTTGATGACTAAGAATTGTATTTTTTACTATATGTTTACACTTCAAATATAGATTTAAAAAACTTAGTAGTCATACATAATTACACTGTGATATGTGTTAGAATATACTGATATAAATATTTAAAAATTATATCACAAAATTTAGCAGATTATTAATCAGTAACCAAGAACCTCCCCAATTAAATCACTATAAACCACCATAGCAAAACAACTGCTAATCCAGAAAACAGGAAGTAAGGGAAATGGAAGATGTATACTAAACATTTGGGAGATATGAAATTTATCCCATGAGTGTTGTAAAGAGCTCATAATTTAAGAATGCCAAAGCCCAAGTGTGTTATGAGGGTCTTTCCTCAAAAGTGACATTAATTGCATATCCCACAGATGCTTATTATGTATTCTATTTATATCAGAGTATAAAATGTAGTTGAAAATATACAGATTCAATATATTAAAGGGTGATAATAAAACACAGTTACTCTGGCCTAGCAAAAATTGTTATTTTTAAGCTTCAATTTTTGGTCTCTCTATAAAATAGTATTATGGTATTAAGTGAAAATGGTATTCAGTCTTTATACTTGAATCTGTGATTAAGAGTCTTTTGGACTCAAACAAGCACATACTTGGGAATGGAACCTTAACACTGGTACTTTAGAGGCTTTTGCACAAAAATAACCCCTATGTGATGAAATCACAGCACATTCCTATTGTCATACTAAAAATGAAGATGCCAAAAAAAGCAACCCTTAGAAACTACCTTGGAAACCTGGAAATAATGTAGTCAATATTTGCTTTGGATGTTAATCAGCATGCACTGACAGGCCCCTACAGAACTAAAATTTTAAAAGTCTAATACCCATCAATAACTGGCAAACAAAAGACAATTCAAAATGTTAATGATTTGCATTAAAGCAAGAGAAACTTTGATCAAAGTGCAACAGGAGTAATAATTCATAAAGTTAATGAAAAACAGTGTAAATTACTTCTAGGAAATATCATTTTATAATATCACATTTAACTTAAAATTAGCTTTGTTTAACTAAACAGTAAGTTGACTGATTTAACATTTTGTAACACAAAAAACAGCTACAATTATCCAGGGGATAATGTACTTAAGTACATAAAATAATAGCACTAGTAAGCAAATTATTATATAATAATATTCAAGATCTCATGGGTATTTAATTCCCACATTTCAAGATAAGTATCATCAATTTACTTAAAATTTAGATAAGTTAATTTGGAATGACTTTAGCCAATGTTAGTACAATTAATATTTTTATACTAATTATTAATTCTAATTTTGTTAAATAAATTTATTAGCAAAATACAATAAGTATGTTTGTATATGGCTCATCTGCCACATCGGGAGACTTCCACATATATTCTCTTACAAAAAACAGAACTAAACTATTTCTAAAAATGGAGTAACTGCAACATCTCTTAATGATAATTATAACCCATATTATAAAGCAGACTTAAATTCTCACATATATATGATTTATTCCCCATTCTATGCAAATTGTTAATACTGATAACATTTCCCATTGATACATTCGTTATTGGCATTTTTATCATATCATTTTCTAATTTTGTTAAAACATTTCGGTATAAAAGAAAATACTTGTTTGAAAATCAAAATTCTGGGGCACCTGGGTGGCTCAGTCGGTTGAACATCAGACTCTTGATTTTGGATCAGGTCATGATCTCATGTTTCCTGGGACTGAGCCCTGCATCCTGCTCTGTGCTGGCAGATTCGGATTGAGCTTCAAATTCTCTCTCTCTGACCCTCCCTTATGCATGCATGCGTACACACTCTCTTTCTCTCTCTCTCTTTCTCTCAATAAATAAATACACATTAAAAAAATAAAAATAAAAATTTTGTAAAAAAAATGGCAAGCAAAAGCACATTTTAGATGATGCCTATTATGAATTCTGATATCTTAAAGAAGAACAGTTTTTATTAACTGAAAATTGATTATTTTGTGTTTGTAACTTGAGGATAATGTACTCAAAGTGTCAACTAATTGTTTTTAAGCATGAATACTGAATGTCAGCCTAAATTGCCAGCTTGATTTCAACAGGAATGGACAGTAGCATCAGCAATTACTTAGATTAATATTACTTTTATGACATAAAACAAAACAAACTATGTCAATTCATTTCCCTGAAGTACAAACCTACAATATTCTTTTAGCCTTAGGGACACAAAATTATTTTGCTAAATTGCTATAATCTGTTTCTAGAAGTTTACTCCTCAGCTCTATACTGGCTCTTTAGAAGCACTGGTCTGAAGGATAGCTGTTAAGTTTCCACCTAAGTAGAAGCTATTCATATGCTTTGGTGAAGAAAACATAGAAAGCCAGAGGTGGAAAGGTTCATGAAACACGCAGAACATCATACTCACAGAGCCATGACATCCTAACTGGGGAATGGTAATGACAGATAATGGTAATAGAAGGACTGCCAACATATATTGAATGATATTGAATGCTTACTACACATTCAGCACTATGATTTCTGTATATTATAATTTAATTCTCATAGACACCCGATGAAGTAAGTACCATTATTTTCAATATCCATTTCACAAACGAAGAAACCAAGGATCAAAACGGTTAACAGATCTGTTTCATTTCAAAGTCTGTGCTTCTAAATGCTATTGCATACTATACTCATATTTTTCCTTGGCCCCAAAGATTCTAACAGTAATCAACAGGAAATATACAGATGAGTAGTACAACTGAAAGTAGCATAAAGACAAAGGAAAACTGAACTACATGTGTCCCACAAATAGAAATAATACAATCAAATTTAATAAATGAAGTGAATAGATAAACTCCTTGCACTATAAAATGCAGTAGAGACCAATTAAGAGAACGAGTGACTTCATCGAAGTTTAAAAAAAATATGTACATTTTCAGTTAATGCAGATGAGATTCTATGACTAAAATAATGGGATAAATGAGTCAGCTATGGTTACTGCTGAAAAATAAAGTTGAAAGGACTAAGAATGATTATGTCATGGATCATGCAATTTTATTGGGAGGGTGCTGGTCAGGTGTCAAAGAAGCTCTAGGAATCATTATGATGACGAGAAAGCTGATGGAAACTAATGTCTGAAAAGGAAACTGGAACATAATGGTTTATAAATCATCTTACCCAAGCCCATGCCACCCACCACTGCAATATAAAGCACCATCTCGAAAAGTTAATAAACAATAAAGCATTTCAAAGAAATGATAAGTATGTCCAACATTAAATTCTTTCCCCAATATTTAAGACCAATATCTAGACTTTAGTAAACAATTTTTGAGGGTGTAAAATAGGCGTTGGGATCTGAATAAACTACTTGAGTGCACAGTGGAGAGGAATATAGAATTTAACTCCTGACCTTACCACCAGCTATTTTAAAATAATTTTTATGTCTACAATCACAAACACATTAGCCAGACTTTTAAGTGTAAATGATGATTCACTAATAACTTACAGTACTGCCCAATATGCATGTTACCCTCAACTTTCTCATTTCTCATGGGAATGATGGAGCTGCTCTCAATGCTGAGACTTAAACTTGAGTCACAAGTTTAAGTCACAGAAATGAAAATAAGCATTATTTAAACAGAAAAGCAGACATCTTTAATCACAGTTCAGGGTTTCCAGAGATGATAGATAGCAGAGTTATTATCAGTGAAAGACTGTATGTAACATGAGAACATAAAGAAAACATTCACTGATATTTCTTTGGGCTAAATAAACAGACTCTGCTCTGGTCTTAAACCTTCGATTTTTTGAAATTCTCTGTAATTCAAATAACAAATTCATATTTACTGAGCATCTACTATGTACATCTTAATAATATTGTCTCTATTTTCCAAGTTCTACCTAATTGAGAGATGGGAATTGCAGAAAATATCTACCAAGGTACTGTCCAGCACTAGATATGAATGTTTTATTGTTTCAATGTTGCAGCACTACACAAATTTATATTTATTAGAACTGCAATCTTTCTAATTTTCCTACTCATCTTATTAAGCCACTGAATAAACACACATACAAACATAACACACGTCTCTGAGGAGCGCTTGGCTCCCTATTCTTCTGCGATAGCATGTTACAAAAGTTTCATGGCTGAAGATGATTACCATATTGTGTTCACCCTGAGGAACATTGAGCTCACTTCTACAAATGCAATTCCCAATAAAATGGAAAACACATGGATAGACTGCAGGACTGGCTGGGTTTGGGGCTGGTTTCATGTGTGTATGACCTGTGTGGCTCTGCCCTTCTTAGAATGCTTGGTTGAATGATCTGTTGTTGCCATACTGAAATTCTTACTAATTTTTTTTAAGGGTGATATTCATTTTTATTTTACACTGGGCTCTGCAGATTATGGAGCCAATCCTTCCTGGATCTGAATTATGACCTCACTATTTAATATGCATAAACACAGTGTAAGCCTTAAGTTTCTTAACTCATGTGACACTAAATTGACAAGGTAAATGGGAATATTTGATGAAATATCATCTGTGAAAGTAATGAGCACAGGGTCTGGCACATAGGACCCAACAGACATAGGAAATGAAGCGGAGCTGGAATAATTCCAGCTCTTACCTCTATGAATCTGAGACATACAGAAACCACCCTAAGTCATAGTTAGATACAGCTGAAACGTAAACTTTAGTACTTACAACCCATATATCTGTGGTGCGATTTCTAGTCTGTTCAAGTGCATATAAAGCTCAATATCATGCTTCTTCAGTAGATGATCCTGGATCTGGTTGACTTTAGTAACAATAGCAATCGTTGGCCCTAAATCCTGTGGTCTAGCAAAGGGGATGGGAGTCATCAGTGTTTCTTTTCCCTACAAACAGAAAAAAATGGAGCATGTGTTATTTCAATATGAAATGAGCAAATGTATAAACATCACTCTTGAATGTACTCACCTATGGAAGCTTAAATAAGAACCAAAAACTCATGACAATCATCTCATGACAAATGCTTAAACTGTGGAATCATATGCTGATCGTCATACAGATGAATTGTGCACATAATGTAAAGGCCAGGAAATGCCTTCTAAAATACTTTCTACCTGTCTTCCCTTGACCAGTTTCTCTGGTGACATTAAATATTAAATTATTAAATTAAATATTTTTCAAGATAATTTTCGCCACAGCGGCTGCTAATCTACTTGTCTACAGCCCATCTGTCTAATCAGCCATCATACCTAAGTGGAATACTCTCATGAAAAGGTATTTCTTGTGGCATAAAATTTAAACATGAAAAACAGCAAATGAAAACTGCTTTACTTTGAGCTCTCAAAACTATAAAAAAGTCAGGAAAAAAAGGAAACTAGTATTAGAAAAGAAGATATTTTCTAACTGCCCTTTGATTAATTATAGTTGAGTAGGAAGAGTTTTAAACTCTCCAGACCAAGAGTGTAGCTGAGCTAAAAACAAAAAAACAAAACAAAACAAAAAAACAACAACTACGTAGCTGACTACAACTTTCCTTCCTCCCATTCCAAAGCCCAAGTTAAGAAAGATAAGTCTAGGGGCGCCTGGGTGGCGCAGTCGGTTAAGCGTCCGACTTCAGCCAGGTCACGATCTCGCGGTCTGTGAGTTCGAGCCCCGCGTCGGGCTCTGGGCTGATGGCTCGGAGCCTGGAGCCTGTTTCCGATTCTGTGTCTCCCTCTCTCTCTGCCCCTCCCCTGTTCATGCTCTGTCTCTCTCTGTCCCAAAAATAAATAAACGTTGAAAAAAAAAATTTAAAAAAAAAAAAAAAAAAAAAAAAAAAGAAAGATAAGTCTATACCCTTTCTAATTCTTTCATGGAAACTTCAACTATCCCGAGTCTGATGATTTTCCCTATTATGTATGACCCTTTCTTATGCTGAGCCCTCAATTTCTCTCTCTCTCCAATCTTGGGATTTACAGCATCATTCTCTTGTGACTACCTGCTTACCACTCATCCTCATTCTATTTCTCTAGCTCAAACTTTTGTTTCTGCTTTGCAACTCTGCTTTTTCATACAGATCTGGTCTTAGTTTAATTCTCTACTTGCATGTGATTCCTGACTGATCTCACTCATACACAGTGCTTCAACCAATACCCATTTTTCCAAAGACTTCTAAATCTGTATTCATAACTTAGAAGCCTCTTGGGTTCTCTCCCATACATTCGCATGTTGGCAAGGAATCTTAGGTTGCAAAAGGGTCTCTAATTCAGGAGGCCCACAACCGAGTTTATCATCTTCTGCTCAAAAATATGTTCATCCTTTCGCCATACCTACCTCAAACCATCCTCCAATAAGAACACCTGCTTTGCCAATTTTATCTCCTCAGAACAACTTAAGACACTTTTACTATGTCTTCTCTCCTACAGCTTGACTATTATAACCTGATTTGGGGTCCTCACCATTTCTTTCCTCCTAACTGGTCTCACTGCCCCTAATTTGGTCTGCTTTTATTTATTTATTTTTTTAAATGTTTGTTTATTTCTGAGAAAGAAGAGCGCAAGTGGGGGAGGGGCAGAAAAGAGAGAGAGAGAGAGAGAGAGAGAGAGAGAGAATGAATCCAAAGTAGGCTCTAGGCTCTAAGTTGTCAGTGCAGAGTCTGATGCGGGGCGCAAACCCACAAACCATGAGTTCATGATCTGAGCCAAAGTCGGATGCTTAACCAACTGAGCCATCCAAGTGCCCTGGTCTGCTTTTAAATCTATCTTCCAGGGGTGCCTGGGTGGCGCAGTCGGTTAAGCGTCCGACTTCAGCCAGGTCACAATCTCGCGGTCCGTGAGTTCGAGCCCCGCGTCAGGCTCTGGGCTGATGGCTCGGAGCCTGGAGCCTGTTTCCGATTCTGTGTCTCCCTCTCTCTCTGCCCCTCCCCCGTTCATGCTCTGTCTCTCTCTGTCCCAAAAATAAATAAACACGTTGAAAAAAAAATTAAAAAAAAAAAAATCTATCTTCCAAAATGTCTGGTAATCCATCTAAAAAAGATATTGGAGTACGCCAAATTCCCCTTCTGAAAATTTTTTAAATAGCTCTTCAGGAAAAGGAAACAAAAGCAAAAAACAAAAGGCATATTCTTGAGCCAGGTCTATGAGGCCTTTCATTATCTGGCCAACTCTACTCTCACTGTGCTCCCAGAGATCCTGGGGATGCCATTCTTTTACCTGAAATATCCCTTCCCCAGTGTTCCCACAGAGAAGCTCCCCAGTGTATTTAAAGATTTGGCTCAAGTGTCAGGTTCTATTTCATCATCTTCTTTACTACTACATACAGTATCCATTTCTACTTCTCTGCCTCCTAAACTGTGAGATCTCTAAAAGGAACATCATCTTTTCATCACTGGACCAAATTCAGTGGCACAAAAATAAAGAAGGTAAAGCTCTTGCCCTTGAAAGGGCAGGGAAGAAGAAGACTAACAAAAAAAAACTTAGAATTCCACATAGGAGCAATCACTAATCAGGCTGGTACAAAGTACAGAGGAGGAGGGGCATGTGTTAGCAGAAAGAAAAATTTCCTGGAAGAGGTTCCATCTGTCTTTCCAGGATCATTTCAAGTCTTAAAAAGAAATGTAGTCCTTTGTACTTCCTAAAGTGCATTTAGGGATATAAGACCATACCGATTTTTATGGCTCAATTAGTTTCTGTTAATTCGTATAGACAGGAGAAAAAGATACCTCTATATTGTGGTCATTTATTATAAAAATAACACAACCAAGACACCTTTGTCTCATTTTATATTATTGAGTATTCTCTTCAGATGATAGGGTGCTATAATTCTCAAAAAAATTATAATCCTTCTAGCATTTTTCCTGATACTAAATTGAAATAATCTGGGGGGGGGGGGAGAATTCATGTTAATTGTAAGACACCATTCACATTCAAAAGATAGTGTTTCCCTGAAGCCAACTTTCCTTTAAAAATGAAGAAGTCAGGCATGTGGGTGGCTCAGTAGGTTAAGCCTTCGACTCTTGATTTCATCTCAGGTCATGGTCTTACGGTCATGAGATCGAGCCCAGAGTGGAGCCCTTGGAGAAGGAGATCATGCCCAGCATGGAGCCTGTCCCTCTGCCCTTCCCCCACTCGCTTGTGTGCACACACATGCACGCTTTCTCTTTCTACCAAAAAAAAAAAAAAAAAAAAAAAAGAACAATTCAACATTTCACTCATTTTAGTCATGTAGCTTTTCTTTAATGAAGAACCTCGTGTGGCTGAATACCATACTGTGTCAGGTGGAGGCAATGAGCTCAGGCAGGGTTTCTGTCAGTCACATGAGAAACAGATCACCAGGTCTAGCCATTTTGTAAGGGTCTTAAATAAACATACTTCTGTAGAGATACAATCACTGGCTTTGGAGAGAACAGATCCTAAATTAACCTGTTAAAAATGTTTAACTTAATGAAAGCATGTAGTCAATTTCCAGGTTGAACAGAATGAGTTGTCACTAAATCGATAGTATATGCAGTCCATTTTTCAAATGCTTAGTAGAGACTCATGAGTAGCCTAAGAACTACAGGTGTATATAAACTGTAGTTTGAAAACATGTCCCCTGTGCTAATACTTACAACAACATTTCTTAAATTCAAGAAACTTACAAGTAATGCTCATGATCACTTAAATGATAAACAGTTTATGTAACAGTGAAATCAAAAGAGAAAATAGTTAGTATTAGATATCCCTTACCTTCAGGATTTAGAATAAAAAATGCCATTTGCATTTCACAGATCTAATCAAATGGGTCAGCTACAAGTATCAACAAAACCAGCAATCTTTAACCATTTATTAAGTGGTACTCAAAATGCGGTCTACAGGTCAGTGCCAGTTACAGGGATTCAGCGAGATAATTTTACACCATTATATAAACCAACACACTGCTTTCTTCATCAAGAAAGTCTTAAGGAAAGTATGTCTGCTAACCTAGGCAGCATACAGAGCAGAGAAGAACTGAAAGAGAGAGAAGTGTATGAAGCTCAAACTTTTTAAAAAGGTGACAGGGTCAAGACATAGAATAAAAAGGGGAGGACGAAGAACGGATTTATTAGATGTGCTTTCTAGGAATATATTATCGATATATGCAAGTAATTAATATAAATCTTCAGAGGTCACATCTATATGTTCCTTGATAAAATGGATATCCTTTTTTGTGTTGTCTTAGCCATTTCATGAACTTGACTCAGTGATATCAGCATGAATGGGTGAAACTGAAAAGTGGTAATGCTCACATTTTTATCATCCAGTTTCGCAGATACTGTGAAACAGTTATAAAATACAATTGACCCCTGCATGATCAGGATGCTTATATCTAAATGTATTAAAATACTTTTTGTTCAAAATTTTGATTTTTCACATAAGTCTGTGACTTCATCAAATCACCTGACAAGAATAAATACACTGTTCTAAAACACAGTAATTTATCAAATATGCTTACAAGTTTCACCTCTTATAATCCTGACAGAATGTAAAATGTTGACATATTGCTGAAGAAAGACTTTATCACCTAGGCTGAAGGTCGGCAAATTTTCTCTGTACAGGCCAGACAGCAAGTATTTTAGGCTTTAGAGGTTATAGTCTGTGTTGCAACTACTCAACTCTGTAATGAGCAGTTGTAATGAGCAAGCGGCCATAGACACTATGGAAACCAACAGGCATGGATGTATCCCAGTAAAACTTTTTTTATGGACATGGAAATTTGAATTCCATATAATTTTCATATGTCACAAAATATTATTCTTCTTTTGATAGTTTTCAACCATTTAATAATGTAAAAGTCATGCTTAACTCCCAAGCTGTATAAAAACAGATGGCAGACCAAATTGGCCTACAGGCAGTAGTCTGCCCTGATCTAGACCAAAGGCATAAAAAGCATTAGTTATCCATTTCAGTTTTTAAAAGATGGAATAAAGTGGCAGAAGAATATATGGTTTCCGACCAGAATGCAAACAATCACGCCAACATAAAGCAAATGAATCATATAGAAAAAAATTTACCAAAAACTCTTAATGACATCCCTTGCCAGCATAATTGGCAATTTTTCCGATATCGTGTAATAACCATGAAAACACCATAATGATCTAAGTTAGCATATATGTTTACTTAAAATGTCAGTTAACTCAGCAATTCTACTCCCAGAAGAATGCCAAGAGCACTGAAAACATGTGTTGACACAAAGTTTATACACAAATGTTCATAGTGACATTATTCTAATAGCCAGAAAGGGAAAGAACCCAAATGTCCATCAACTGATGTATGGATAAACAAAATGTGGTATATTCACATAGTGGAATATTACTCAGCCATGAAAAGGAATGAAGTACTGATGCGTGCTACAACATAAACGAACACTGACAACTTTACGTTAGTGAAAGGAATCAATCACAAGAGGCCACATATGATATGGTTCCATTTACATGAAATGTCCAGAATAGGCAAGTTCATAGAAAGTGAAAGTACATCAGTGATGCCAGAGACCCTGGGGAGTAGGAGAATGCAGAGTATGCTAATGGGTATGGGATTTCCTTCTATGGTGATGAAAATATTTTCAAATTAGATAGTAAGGGCATTTGCACAATCCTGTGAATATTCTAAACTACTAAACTGTACACTTTAAAAAGGAGAATGTTATGGTACATCAGTTACATCACACAATAAAATTTATAGTTAAAAAGAATAAGAGAGAGTAAGGATAAATGGTATTGATGCTAAATGTATAAATTCAATAGTGATGCATTAGTAAAAATAAGACAACCTATCTGGTACAAAGTTAATCTATGCACTTCAGTAACAACATGTCTGTCTATCAACTCACTAGGACAACAACAGATCAAGTAGATAAATGCACTTCATTTAAAATTTACAATAATTTTTAAAGAAGATCTATTGCATGGATAATACATATACATATAAAATAAATTTTCTATTTATATGCAATTTCTTATACTACCATTGTACATCTGCCAATATTACTAGCAACATGGTTTAGATCCCCAATTCAATCTTATTCTGTAAGTCTTTTTAAATTTTTGGTTTTTTATAGTAGTAATAATGGCTTTGCTTCTCTGATTAGATGCTACTACTTACTGAAATCATTTGTTTCCCCCCCAAATATATTGAAAATATCTGTACTATAATATTTACCTTTTGACCATCATGCTCAAAAGTAGAAAACCAAGGTTCAGCAGTTTCCATAAGTTGTGAGAACATTGCACTAAAAATTAGAAAAATAATATAGTGTTAATGTTAAACCCTTATTAAAGTAGAAATGGGGTAAAAAAAAGTAACATAATAGAAAGCTTTTGTACTTACTAGGCATCATGTTCCAGATACTCAGGGTTCAAGAGAGTTTTCATCTCCTCACTTGAAAAAGCAATACAAATAATCAAAATGTATAATGTCTTTAATAGAAGGGGATGCTGCAGAGGTTACCTTATTCTATACTCATAAGCCAACTTTCATATAATGTGTATATGAAAAAAAATCATCCTTTCTAAATAAAAAAAATCAATTCCATTAACAAATGAAATCTTCTCTTTCTAGAAAGATCAAAAACAAACTAGGTACCTCGTCTGTACCACAATGAAATAACTAATTGCTACAAATAAAAAAATACAAAATGTGACAATATATTCCTTGAATGTGTCTGATCTAGAATAAATTGGTCACTTCACAATCTATTTTGTTTTGCTAAAACAAAACAAAACAAAACAAAACAAAACAAAACAAATATTTACTTACTGGTCAAATATACCATATGAAAACATTTTTTTCTTTTAACGGCTTCTATTTTTATTATATTTTAATACCCATTAATCAGTGACAGTACCTCTTTCAAATTTTAGTGTTGCTTTTACCTTTCAATGGCTTGAAACTGCTAAAGCAGCATGTCCAAATTATTTAAAAGTAATTTTCAATCATCTGTGGAGTATGATGTATGTACACATTTTGAAAAAGATAAAAACTGGCATGAAAATAGGATCACAATACTAACTTCATCCATATCATACTTTAGAATAACTGAATAAAGGGCAATTAAGATACAAGTGCTCTAGTCAGATCCAATAAACTCAGTAAAATTAGAGAAACTCAAAATGAACTAGAAAATACTAATCTATAATACAGTAAACAAAAGTTAATTTAACAAAGACTCTAATTTATGCTGAGCAAAATGGATGGCTATATTTAATTAATAGAAATCATACAGATAAACACATAAGATGTTATGTGTTAATTTTTTCTGTTCTGCATATGGATGGGTCAGCCTATGGAATCTTTCTGACAAAAGTTTATAATCTCACAGCTTCCATTCCCAAGATACTTCCTGGCTACTTCTCTGGGCCATCAGTTAGGGCATTTAAAGTTAGAAAACAAATTCTAACAATTAGCCCAGGTTAAATACAATTACTAAAGTTATTTGCTAGAAAGAATACATTAATGTATCTCAAAAACATGACAAACCATTTTTGTTTATTTATAGACTGGGGTTCTTTGGAGTACTGGTCTCCTATTTATGACCTGAACTCAGTCAAATCTGGTGAGGACAAAGGATCTCAGATCAAGTTAAAGCTTGTGAAGCTTGTAGTGAAAGAATGGTTCATTAGAGGATGGTACATATGAATACTGTTAGTCAATAGCACTTTGCCATTACACCAAAATTTCTTCTTCTCGATCCGCTACTTAAATGTCTTCCTGTGGCACAGATCTGTGACTTGCAAATACTATTACAATTACAAATTTGCCCATAGCCCATAGGACTACAACTACTAAGTGGAATTAATAATCAGCCACATGAAACACAACCAAATGTTTACAATTTATAAAAGTACCTTCAACGTAAAAGATTCTGAGGTTAAGATGATTACCGCAAGGCCTAAAAAAACAGATGGAGCTCATATAAAAACTTGCCTTGGTTGGGCAGACTCACTGGCATGAAGAAAAGCTTGGTGGTCACAGTGGAGGATAAAGACTATAGGTGCTAAGAGCTCGTGCATGCCCTGAAACGTAAGAGCAAGACAAATGAGAGGGGGAAGATGCTGAGGGTCCACCAGTGGACAGAATAGGCTCAGTGAAATGCTTCTTCAACTGATCCTTACTACCAACATTTCCATATTTTAGAGAAATGCATAAAATGAAAAGCTACAAAATGAGATTTTATTTACTTTTAGAATTTGATTCCAATTCAACCACAGCACAAATTCTTCTTCTTTAAAACATGGAGAACAGTTCTCGTTTAAATGACACAACAAACAATAAATTGGCATGGCAGACAACCTTGCACCTGTCAGTTGCTTCAGGATCTGTACTCATAAATATGAATTTCATTTATGCAAATTATAATCATGAGCTACAGTGTAAAGATCTGCAGTAAGAAGGGCAACTGAGAACTGTAGACCTAAAGAAATTATATCCAGTGTTTTCATTACATAATGGCTCAAAATTAGGATGTCTGTAGATTTAGGAAGAGCTGAAGTCAGCTAGCTGGAAATGCTGGATAATAAAAGAAACAATCTCTAGCAGGTATGACAGCAAACAAAGTTTTCGAAGTATGATTTTCAACATGTTTAATCTGAAAACGACCATAATTTCTTTCCTGTCTACTTCAACTATAAGGTTACTGTTCAATTTATTTAGTGAGTTCACCAATTGTATTTTCTTTTTCCTTATATTGGTGTTACCCATGAATTACACGAATAGGCACAGAAATAAAAAAGCATATTAGTTACTAAGCTATCTCTAAAAATTCATTATTTATCCTTTATTGTGGAAAAGGTAAACAATTTGCCTTTTAAATGAAATGTTCCCCCCCCTTAAGCATCAGAAAACATATTTAACAAGTTAAAAGTAGACTATATTCTTTTCTGCCTCTTAAAGTGAGTAAATTATCACTTTCCTTTTGCTTAATAATTATGGATGATCTTTTATTTAAAAAAATAAGACAAAACACCACTTTCATAGGAAATAAAAATAAAATATGGAAGCAAAGAGAAGAGTTTCACTGGCGGAAGCAGAGACTTCCCATGATGGAAGGGCAGTCGCACAACCCTCTGTACATCCTAGAAGCACCAGGCTATTCTTAGAAAGCTAGTGGTCAGCACAAAATAAGATGAAAGTGAACTCTATCAGAGTTCATTCATAAGTTATCACTAGCCTTGAATTAGGACTTTATGACATTTGTGCAAAATAATCTCTGATACATTGAATAGTTACTTGTGATTAAGACAAATTACCACACACCACTTCAATCTTTTTAATTAACCACGTCCTTAATAAACAAAACTTTAAATGACTATTTGATGATCCCTTAGAAGAGCATGGTAGAGATCCAGAAAAAAATGGAATTAAGTGCTGCTGAGTATGCTTTAAAATCATCATGAGGTGTTTATTCTCCTGGAATAATCTCAAAGTATTCCAAACACCAAGTGCCATAATTTAATCATCAAAGTACAAGCTACTTACTATAGTACTTGTATTTACTGTACCTATAGAAAAGGAAAAGAAAAAAAGAGAAAAAGACAAGAAGGAAGGAAGGAAGGAAGGAAGGAAGGAAGGAAGGAAGGAAGGAAGGAAGGAAGGAAGGAAGGAACCAAAAAAAAGAAATTAAAAACTATGCTAGATATCCTTATGGTAATCTTTTTGCCTATTTCTGATCATTAACTTAGGATAAAGTCCCTAGAAGTAGAATTTCTGGCTAAGTGAGTAAAGACATTTGTTAAAGTCTCTGATATATACACAATTAAGCTGCCCTTCAGAAAGAACTCCCTCACTTTAGGGCATAAAAGTTGCCACTTCATACATCCTAACTTGTAGTGTTTTGTTTTATTTTAATCCTTTAAAACTTCATAGTCAAATGGTTTACCTTATTTAAATGCTAGTGAGACTGACAAAAAATGTTATTGTCCATTTTTATTTAATGAATTGCCCATTTTCTCCTAATGAAGTGTTTCCTTTTTCCTGATGATTTGTTATAGTTCTTCACCAACTCAGGATAGGAACCTGTAGTCATTTTTGTTACATATGCTTGTCCACATTCATCATTTGTCTTCTAATCTTGATGGTATCTTATGTCACAGTGAAGCTGTATTCTTTAAAACTGTCAAATCAAGACATCATCCTTCATGGCTTCTTGTTTTGCTTCCATGCCTAAAAAGACCTTCTTTATATAGAGGTTAGGTGAGTATGTAGTGTTCTTTCTCACAGCTAATTCTTTACCCATCCGGTATTTATTTTTGCCCTGAAGAATAAATCGGTATTTTTCTCTGCAAGAGTTCAACTAATTCTTGAATAACCCATCTTCTCCCAAGAGTTTTGAAATGTCATCTTTACCATACACTGAATTGCTAGAGCTTGTTTTTTCTCAGCTTTTACTAGCATTCCATTGGTTTGTTCATTATTGACAAGAACTTTACTATTTTAATGACTTGAGCTGCAAAATATTCTAGTCTGCCCTATTTTCTATTCTTTTTCTCAAAATTATCTTGTCTATTCTAATTAGAAGGTAAGCTGAAGTATCATTTAAATAAAATGCTAAACAAAATACTGCAATTTTTATTGGCATTGCATTAACATTAACTTGAAGAAAATAGGTATTTTAAAGAACAACACATTTTCTAGCCCAAAAGTTGGTAAAACTGCTTAGTTTCTCACTAGGTTTTTGTCGTTGCTGATGGTGGCGGTGATCTTCTGATTGGGTCTTTTCCCTCTCAATGTATTCTCTAATGGCTGGTTTAACAAGAATGAGTTTTTGCCTAAATGCATCTTCCAACCCTCTTTAAATTTTTCTCTTCCTTCTGGTTTCTGTGACACTATACAGAGTCTCCATTTGCCCATGCATCATTCACCTTCCAAATTCATATTTCAAAAACAGGGGTGCCTGGGTGGCCCCGTCGGTTGAGCACTGGGCTCTTGATTTTGGCTCAGGTCATGGTCTCAGAGTCATGAGATCGAGCCCTGAGTCCAGCTCCATGCTGGGTGTGGAGCCTGCTTAAGATTCTCTCTCCCCTTCCTCTGCCCGCCCCCCACTCGTGCTTTCTCTCTCTCTCCGTCTAAAAATTAACTAATTATTAGCTACCTATGATAATGATGAGAACACAAATGTAAATGAAGTGGGCAAGTTCCTAACCATTATGGAGCTTGCAGTCCAGACAGCAAGACACACAATAATAAAATAAGCACAGAAATGACTATATAATTATAAACTGTGATAAATGATATCTATGTGTAGATACAAAAATCTAGCTCCTGCTACAGGCTCACCACATAGAAGGTATTCACTGGATGGTGACTGGCTGATTAAATATCTACCTCTCCATATAGCAATGTACTGGTAAAAGTTGAACTACAATATTAGAAATGAAAAAAAGGAGAACATTAAACCATATATCAAATCAATAAGGGTGCTCTTTGTATAATGGAAATTAAGAGTTCCCTGAATATCATTAGGACAACCTTTTACAAATTCACTGTTGACTTCTAACTAAACTGGGGGTATTTTCTCAAATAGACTTGAAGAGATTGTTGGTTTTACTCTTAATTCTAGACTAGTAAAACCTGATTAATAATTACAACTGGCAAGTGTATAGGCATCTTTAAAGGAAAAGAGAACTATCTAGAAAGAATGATCATAAATTCAATATGCTCTAATTTGACAAAGCATAATAAAACACAATGTATTGTCTAGTATACTTATTGGTTCCCAAAATGTGTATTTTGCTTTCATCTATACCATCAGCATTTCTGCTTGCTTAAAGTCTTTATCCCTGCTGGATCGTTAGTAGTCACTGCACTCCAAACTCATGCCAGTTGAACATAAAGGTAACGAAGTTTTCTTCATCAACAGCCTGTAGGCTCACAAAATTGAACCTGTTCTTTTATCTGCCTGTGTTCATTTAGCCCACCAAGCAGTCTTTATTAAAGCTGAGGCATCAGGCAGTCAAAGTTCATTAATACCATTTATATAATCTCTGCAGTTTCAATTAACTCAGCAAGACATTCTACTACATGATAACAGTCTCATTAATTCAATAAAATCCCATAACTATTAACAATATGGTCGATGTTAAACGGGGTGTCACCTAGTACAAAATAATAGCTTTAACAGCTTGTGATGAAACTCAAGGTTTTTTTCTTAAATTTGATCTGGCTAAATATTCAGTCCTTCTTTAGCAAAGTATTATTTCTATGTAAAGAATCTATAGGACTTTAAACATGTACAGGGAGTAATTAAATCTTACTAAGTGACTCCCAAGAGTAGGTTAATAATACTTTCTTATTCAGTAATTGATTGATTTTGTCTAAATTATCCAGAATCTGATCTTCCATATTCTTGTTTAGTTTTCCTTACAAATGCAGTGGGCCACATACATCATAAATGCCTGAGTGCAGTTATTATGTTTTGTTCCTTGTCTGTGGAACTTGTTTTCATTATTACAACACTTCCTTAGTTGACTTTTTTCTTCCACTAAAGAAAAATGAGAAACAAATGTACAACTTGGGATGATTTTATTATGAGTTGGTTCACTGTCATCAAATCCTTTACTGTGCAGTATTTTCAAATATTGGAAAGAAGAAAGGGCACAATGAAGAGATACACTTGATGACAAAAGCCAACACAATGAGGAGAGAACAGAAAAACAGAAAGAAACCTGGATCATTGATGAGGAGTCTGAACTACTGAACTAATGCTACAGACCATTTTGCCCCTAGACTTCTTGCAAAGTGTGTTAATAACATCCTTAGACTTGAAGTTATTCTGAATGAGGTTTTCAGTTATTTGCTTCCAAAAATCCTACATTGATACTTATTTTCTCCTAGTCTCCTTTTTGGTTGGTTGGTTGGTTGGTTGGTTGGTTGGTTGGTTGATTGGTTTTTGGTCTTTGAACTTTGTATCCCACATCAGGCTCTGTGCTGACAGCATGGAGGTTACTTGGGATTCTCTCTCTCTCTCTCTCTCTCTCTCTCTCTCTCTGTCCCCTTCCCTCTCTCCCACTCGCTTTCTCTCTCTCTAAATAAACACACTAAAAAAAAAAAAAAGAATCCATATGTAACTGGACCTGTTCTTAGTTTATTCCACTGATCTCTGTTGACTCCCACACTGTTGTTATACTGGCTTGATCACAGAATATTTACAGAATAATTGCCATTCTTTGCCAAATGCCTTTACCATTCTCCCCTTCCCCTAAATTCTGTGGCAACTCCAACATATTTAACAATGATAGTAATAGTAATAACCACCCCAACTACAAACAAGAACCCTTAGTGAGCACTATGTGTTTTTAACTCTACAAAGTCAATACTGTCATTGCCCTCATCTTACTGCTAACAGAACAAAGATTTAGAAAATTTAAGTAAAATGTCTAGGATTATGTAGCTAGTAAATGGTTGGTTGAACTGAGATTCAAATAACAGATATAAGCCCACACCCAATGCTCTTAACCACTAAACTATATTATTTCCATTAATTACTGTAAAGCTTTTGTGCACTAAATTTAAAATAACTGTGTCCAGTTTTTAAAAAGTTCATCTCTTAGATTATAATTGGAATGCTAATATATTTATATATTAATTTGGGAAGAAGTAATATTCATTTTATTTGATGTGTTCTCATCCACAAACATGCTATCACTTTTCTATTTATTCAACCCCTGCTTTATATCCTTCAATAATATTATAATTTTCTTCATATAGCTTTTATACCTACATTGCTATATTTATTTCAAGACACTTTCAAGTTTTGGTTGCCATTATAAGTGAGATATATTTTTTCCATTTCCCATTCTAAAAGCTGATTATCACCATGTAATTAATATAAAGGCATATTACTAACATTAAAAGCAAGATACAATTAGTTCCCTTGGGTCTTCTATGTATATAACAACAAATACATTATTTAGGACCACTGTAATATGATTTAGTTTATTATCTTTAAACTGATCAAGTTTATTTCAAATTAAATACATTGTTCTAGGGGAGCCTGACAGGCTCAGTCAGAAGAGCATGCAGCACTTGATCTCGCTGTTGTGAATTCCAGCCCCACACTGGGTGTAGAGACTACTTAAATAAATAAAATTTAAAAAATATTTAGGGGCACCTGGGCGGCTCAGTCAGTTAGGCATCCGACTCTGGCTCAGGTCATGATCTCATCATAGTTTGTGGGTTCGAGCCCCTCATCGAGCTCTGTGTTGACAGCTCAGAGCCTGGAGCCTGTTTCGGATTCTGTGTCTCCCTCTGTCTCTGCCTCTCCCCTGTTTGTGCCCTGTCTCTCCCTCTTAAAAATAAACATTAAAAAAAATTTAAAAAAATTTTTAAATAGATACATTGCTCTAATCATACAGTGTTTTCTGTTTTATTACACTAAAGTTAAGTGATTATCAGTTGAACACACATCATAACTTTTGACTGCTAGAGAATTTATTAATTTGGTTTGACTTCCCACTTACTATACATTTTGAGAATACATAAAAATATCCAACTTCGTGTATTTTTATTGGAACACCATCAGCTTAAGTACAAACCTAGATACTTCTTTATATATTAAATAACTAATTCACATTTCAGTGAGAGCAAAACATAACCCAACAATCTTCTGTCCTTTAGTAATGGGGGATGAATCAGATACCTGGATAACAAAGAGTATCATAAATTTCCAAAAATTTACAGGAACTTTCTGAAGTCGTATTACCAGTAACTTTTAAAGAGTGGAGGGACACTTGATTATTTTTTACACAGCAGGTCCCATATTTATAAACACTATTTATATATACAATTCTGAAAAGTTTTATTACTAGATTGGCTTCAAAGGTGCTGTTTATAAACAAACTCCCAAAAGTTGAAAGAAAAGATTGAACGCCTTACAGAAGACAATTTGGTGGAATGTCTTATAATAAGGAAGAAGCATATGTGCTTCAATGAGCTTACTTTTCTCACCATGCAGCTGACAAGCAGCTCTCTGATTGCTTTACTATTATGATACAACTTTGGATACAATAAAGGCTACATTATTGCTCTATCATTTGTCAAGCTGTATAGAAAATTTTGAGTCAATGGATGCCACCTGTACGATATTTTCATTACCTGTTTATAAAGCAACTGCTCGTTTTCTCTAGCATAACAGAAAAGAACATCTGTAAGAATTTTTCTCACATTTTCTTGTTGGAAAAACTGCATTTCAGGAAACCTGAAGAAAGAAAACACAGGATTAAAACTGACTAGCACAATTCCAAGAAATACCCTCAAACTCTCATCTCTAAGAGGCATCAAGGGTTACTTTATGTGTTAGTACAAGCGTGTATTTGCCATGCAACTAACTTACGCCACTGGTGAGACAGACAATGTTAAGGAACAAAGGATGAGAAATGATACAGAGGGAAACGATACCTTTCAACACCTAAATATTTCAAATGTCTCCATATGCTTCAAGTCCTCACACAGTGGATACAACAGTTCTTAAGCAAAATGAATCCTAGCCTTTGGGCCCATTTGGTTTTTAGGACTAGAATGTAATTTTGGATGTATCAGCTTTTTGAAGAAATCAGTATCTTTTTTTTAATGCAAATATCAGGATTTAAATTATTATACATGACCACCCTGTTAGTTTTGTCTGATTAAAATGTAGACTTCAAATGGAACAAGTCAGTCAGTATTGTTTAAATGTTCTCTGGATCAAAACCTCTGCCAGGTGCTCTGAGGTAATGTCAAACAGAAAAAGGGCACAGTATCCACTTGAAAGGAGCTTACACTGTTGTTTTTAATGAAAGAATATACAACCGCACACTCCAAAGAACAAATACATAGCAATAATACACAATGAATATATAAGGGAAGAAATTACATCACCTAGGAGTTAACAGTCAAATAGGTTCAAGCACATAAGATTTGAACAAAGATTTGTAGGAGAGGAGGAGATGGACTATCAGTGGGAAAGAGAAGCAGATCAGAAGGACAGATGAAGGCACACAAAGCAGTGAGTATTCCACGTGTACAGCACAGTATGGTAATCAGTAATGAGAAAGAAAAGTACTTCCATGAAGCACTGCCAGCTGAGAGAAGGACAACAAGACAGAAGAGGTGGGCAGGTCCGGAAAGAGCTCTGAATGCTGAATTTACAAACGAAGACAAACAACCCAGTGACTCTACATTTCTGAATATTTAAGTAACAAAGAAAACAGTATCTGAGTAACTTTAAGTGGGAATAAGCCTTGAAGGAGGAGAGATTACAGGAAGGAACAAGAGGGCATTATAATGAAGTGAAGGGGAGAAATAACAAACCTGAGAAGAAAAGCCTGCATTCAAATTCAGGTTGCATAACTACTACGTATATAATCTTGAGTAAGTGATTGCTTAACTACCTCACCTATTAAGTGGGGATAATAATGCTGATCTTGTGACCACGATGAGATAACATTAAAGCACCAGGAACAGTGCCTGGCAAGCAGTAAATGTGCAGGAATAGAGGTGATCATTAGTCTCTGAGTACTGGTACTTCAGGTGATAAAGAAGTGAATTAGGTGGCTTTGGAACTAGGGCAGAAGAGGGACAGGAAAGAGGCTGAAGAGGAAGAGTACCCAAGATATGGAGGCACAGGGCATCATCAAGACAGAAAAATACTCCTTAATGCCTCCTCTAAAGAGCAGAACTGGTTGTTTTACTTCATATTATAATGGCTTACTGCCTTTTCCAGGAGACTTCAGCTGTTTTATGCTTCATCCTGATCCTTTTCTGCCTCCCTGTGAGAGTTACAACTTTCTCCCCAGTCCAGGCTGGGTTCCTGGGTTAACTCTACTAGTGGTTTGTGAAGCATCTCATTTCCGGTCCTAGTTTTTATAATAAATTAAAGCCTGTCTTATCTTCATCCGTTTGTGTGACTTTTGCTTGAAATTCCCTTTGATGTGCAATTGTCCCCAGACACATATATTTGGTTTTCTTTCTTGCAGAAAGGAAGCCTCTTTTTTGGATGCCAGTAATAAAACAAACCCACAGCGGGGAGCAAGATTACCTCACATCCCTGCCTAAATCTGAATTTGATGACCCCTCTGGACAGTGCCTACTCAGGCAAGGAAGTGTGACTAGGTGCAAGTGACCTTAGCTCCTAAAGAAGAGAAAACTTAACCTGAAAGTAGATTCAGGGCAAGAATGTTGTTTCATAAAAGCCACAGGGGTTCCAGAAAGGTGTCAAATGCACTGATGTAGGAAAGAAACACAAGCACTTTTTAAATGACTTCTGTGGGACAGAAGTCAAATATCCCCAATTAAAGTAATCAGGATGAAAGACATGTAAGTAGTTAAAATAAATTGCTAAAGAGAAATTTCTAGGGAAAACTTAGTCACTAAGGTAAAAACAGATTAATCCTTCTGAGAAGTGAAATTATTTCCCCTTCTTCCTCATTAGAGGACTTAAATCTGCCCTGTCTTTGTTTTTTAATTTCAGGTATAATTGACATACAACATTATATTAGTTTCAGGTGTAAAACATAATGATACAGTATTTATATATACTGTGAAATGATCACCACAGTAAGCCTAGTTACCATCCTAGCCATGTCTTCAAAGAAGGCTTCCTGCCCCATGATTTAGATCATATGGCTTCCCAATTTTGCATGTCCCCTCCCTTAACTCATCTTTGGAAATTTACCATACACAATGGCACAACCACATTCTGTGTAGCTGATGCAATCTGAAGTGATTGTGCAAGAAAGTACTAAAAACTCACTTTGTAACAAATACCTATGAACTATATAGTAAGAGTTTAATACCTAACTACTAAAAATGTAAATTATATTACATACCGATTCATAGTTTCATTTAAATGCATACTAACCACTTGCAAGATTAAAAACAAGAGAGCTACAAGAATTAAATTGCAGGTAGATAATTTAAATTACCCACTTTTAGCAAATACCCAATCAACTAAAAATGTGTATTAGGCAGACACAGCATATCTACGCAACAGCACACGATCTACAATCCTAAAGTGCCAATTTATGAAGTTTCGCGATACCCTCTTTTTCAGAAAAGTGTGACTTGTTCTCTAAATTCTGATGGTTTCATAGCACCAAATAAGTAACGTAGAGAGATACAGAAAAGTTTTTAAAAGATATAAAAGTTTACGCTATTTAAGAAGTTCGAAAAAGAACTTCTATTCAGAGAAGATTTAAGCTCAATAAGTCTTTGGAGATTATCTAGTCTAACTCAGAAGGTCACAGGTAAGGATTCTGAGACACCATGATTAATACCTGCCCCCACATTACTGGGCAGTTAGGGGAGCAGTACTTTCCATCCGCTTCACTCATCAATTATAAATAGGCCAAATAAACACATTTAGGTAAAATTCCATGAGTTCAGAGTTACCAAGAAGAACCTAGCTCAAAAGGCTGATGAATACACCTGAATAGTAATATATTTCCCACAACAAATATTTGATTGTTTTATTGTCAGGCTTCAAACCAGAAGACATAACATACCATCTATAGGAATCAGAAATAAGAGGGAGAAAAGTACAGTGAGTAGCTTTTCTAGGAATAGTAATAATCAGTTTTTGATGATATGGTTTAAGTTTCAAAATAGCTTCCCTGCCATTCATTACACTTCTATGCTTTCTTTTACCCCATGCCACCTGGTGTTGATCAGGATAGGAAAGCAATTTGAATACCATTCTAACCCAAATATCATTGGAAAGGCAAATTTACTTTTGAAACAATAATAAAAATCATAGAATACAGGCTCAAGGTGGGCCTTTTATCATGGAAAAAAAAAGGAAATGGTAGTAACTTCAGTAAAGATGAGGTAGAAAAAACAACTTAAGAATTAAAACTGTAGGGGCGCCTGGGTGGCTCAGTCGGTTGAGCATCCAGCTTCAGCTCAGGTCATTATCTCGCGGTTCGTGAGTTCAAGTCCCGCATCGGGCTCTGCACTGACAGCTCAGAGCCTGGAGCCTGTTTCAGATTCTGTCTCCCTCTCGCTCTGCCCTGACCCTGCTTGTGCTCTGTCTCTCTGTCTCTAAAATAAATAAAAATTAAAAAAAAAAAAAAGAATTAAAACTGTAGAAGTTTATAGATTAGTTCAAGCCAAATATCTGATAAGCAAATAAAAGGGAAAAAAACTCACACTAAATAGGGACTGAGGATAACTTATGTTATTATCAGAAAATGGAAGTCCAAGAGAAGTAATTTCCAAATCTGGCCAGGAAATGGGAAGGAAATAGAAATAAGTGAGAGTGGAACTCTGGTATAGATAAAACCAAAGAGAAAGTCATAGTAACATATTCCATGATGAAATTTAGACAATATTGCCAAAAAAAAATTTTTTTTTAAACTGTTCAGTCAGTTTAAGCATCTGACTTCGGCTCAGGTCATGATCTCACGGTCGGTGAGTTCGAGCCCCACGTCGGGCTCTGTGCTGACAGTTCAGAGCCTGGAGCCTGCTTTGGGTTCTGTGTACTGACCCCGCACCCCTGCCCCTCCTGTGCTTTGTCTCACTCTGTGTCTCAAAAATATATAAATGTTAAAAAAAAAAAAAAAGAACAAAGTGATGAGTGATGTGAGGATTAAAAACAAGAGCATCCTTGGGGCGCCTGGGTGGCACAGTCGGTTAAGCGTCCGACTTCAGCCAGGTCACGATCTCGCGGTCCGTGAGTTCGAGCCCCGCGTCAGGCTCTGGGCTGATGGCTCAGAGCCTGGAGCCTGTTTCCGATTCTGTGTCTCCCTCTCTCTCTGCCCCTCCCCCGTTCATGCTCTGTCTCTCTCTGTCCCAAAAATAAACGTTGAAAAAAAAATTAAAAAAAAAAAAAAACAAAAAAACAAGAGCATCCTTGAACTTTACCTTCCCTCCAACCAGTTCCCCCCCAAACCCTCTACCCACACACCCTTTGTGTTCCCAAATCCATTCTCTGTGAATGTAGAATGTAATCCCAAAGCCCTGGTACAAACCCCGGGTTATCTTCCTAGTCCCCCCACCACCCCCATTTCTGGGAAGGGCAGGCACCACAGTTTGAATGCATACGAGAGCCCAGGGTGGTGACAGACACAGAGGGAAAGGAAATGAGGAGTACAGGGTAGTGAAGTGAGGGCCCCTGTAGCCTGGGGTACCAAAATGTAGCCCTGGTGCCAGAAGAAAGCATGCCGGTGCCCCTGAGAAAGGGGACCCGGCAGCCTCAGGATCTTCTCCCAGCGAACAGTCACTGCTTGGTCGTTTGCCCTTCTGGTGAGGGTTGCAGAAACACACTCGGAGCACATCCCTCTCCAGCCCAAGCTGCTGGGCTGTGTGGCTCATCTGCCGCAGGGTGGGTTTCGGGAACTGCAGGAGCACGTCCTCCAGGTTGACTGTCCCTCAGTTCTTCATACTTGTTCACTTACTCTTTGGAGTCTGCACAAGGGCCTCTGCTCTGCCTATCTCCTGCAGATTTTCATGATTGTCAGCTTCGTCCTCCTACTTCTGCAGCACAGGACACGGATTACAAGTTCTTAAAACTGAGCTGCAGAGCCTCAAAACAACAGACGGTCATTTGGCTAAACACCTTCCCAAAGAGAACCCTCAGGGTGAGCCCCACATCGGCCTAAATACATCCCGGAGCGATCCTCTTCTGTTTCAGGAGCTTGGCGAGTCATTACATTACAGGTCTTTCTGCAGAGCTCTGATGTCCTGGGACTCTTCAGGATTTTACTCCAGCTTCTCCTTTTCTGGCTTCACAGCCCCAGGTGGGGCAGCGCAGGGCTGGGGGAGGCCCCCTGCCACTGGAGTTTCTCTCCACCCCAGCTCCCCACTCGCCCTCCACCTGGGAGGTCTCTAGGCCACCTTGAGGCACGGGGGCACAAGCCCCACTCCAACCTGATGTCCATAGTAGCCATCCTACCCAGAACTCAAATGGTGGGGCGGGGCATGGAGGAATCCCTCACACCTCAGAGCCTGGACCAACACCCAGGATTCCTGAATCACCAGGAGGGCCTCAGAAGCTCTGCAAGGTCCAAGGGTCAACCCGGCCAGGCTTGGCCGTCCCAGGCCCATCGCCTCCATCCCCTAGCCCGGGAGGGAAGGCCAAGATGGGAGCCAGGTGTCCCACTGAGGGGAACGGGGACACCCCAAGCCGGGAGCCTGGAGAAATGAGGGCTCTCCAAGGGACTCTAAGAGTTTTCTTGATGAAAAAAAGTATTTCAGTTCTAACTTAAGTGATCAAATTTAAAATAAAGCAGTTTCTCTCTCAAGATGTGTAAAGGAACTTATAATCAGACAAATTTTACATACTAAAAATTAATACCAAGAGATATAAAACTTTGGTGTGTGTGTTTTGTTCTGCATTTTGAAATAACCCAAAATTCGTAGGCACTCTAGTTTTCATTATAAGACTTAAAAGACCTTTTATTATAGAAAACTCAAACATTTCTAGAGAACAGACCATAGTAGACTCGATATATCCATCACTCACTTTCATTGCCAATCAACTCTTGTTTCATATATATTCCTCCTTCAATTCTGCATTTTGAAATAAATCTGAGATGCCACATCTATAAATACCACAGTATGTATCTCTAAAAGATAAGGGCTTTCTAAACACATAACCACGTACCATTCTGATACCACAACTCATAAAAGTAATAATCCATTAATTAAATCAAATATCCAGGCAATGTGCAAATTTCCCTAATTTTTTTCAGTTTGTTCAAAGTCACAATCCAAGAAATGTCCACACACTACAATTTGTTGATGTATCTCTTTAGATTTTTTTTACTTTATAGATTTATTCCCCTCCCCCCCCCACCCCCCACTGCCTGTCTCTCTCTCTCCAATGTATTCGTTAAAGAAGCCAGGTTACTTATCCTGTAGAAACTTCCCACATTCTGAATTTTACTTATTGTTCCTCTATCTTGTTATTTAACACGTCTCCTCCTCCTCCTATATATCTTATAAACTGATAGTTAGGTCTACAGACTTCATCAAATTCAAGTTCAATTTTCAACAAAATTCTTCATGGGTGGTATTGATGGTTTTCATACATGTTAACAAATTTTTTGACACTTCTCTAATGAAAAGGTGGAGGAATCGAACTCTTCTCCATTTGAATATGTACTGACCTTAGTGACTAGCTTCTCACAAAGTGATGCTGTCACACAACTTCTGTCTGGCTCTCCATCTGGACCCATCCTTGGAACTCAGACACCATGCTGCTCCTAAGTCAAGTAGCTACGTGGGAGGGCCTTGTGGAGGTGTTCTGATCACAGCTGCAGAGAAGGCCTCCCCTGAGAGCCAACTTCAATAGCCAAACAGGGGAGTGAACAAGCCTTCGAACGATTCCAGCCCCTAACTTTTAAGCAGGTCTGGCCAACATCATGTGGAACAGAGTCAAACTCTCTGGCTCAGCCCTGCCCACGTACTAGATTCATCAACAAAGTAAGTGCTGTTGTTTTAAGCTTTGGGGTGGTTTACGATGCAGCAATAGATCTCTCGTACGGCTTGTACTGCGTACCTCCATCAGGATGCACATATCAGCTTATTTCTTTTTATGATGCTAGCAACCATTGGTGATCATTGCCTAGACCTATTAATTCATTAGAGATTGTAAATAGTAAGACTATAATTCTATCATTTTATCCTCATTGCGTAAAACCCATATATAATGAAAAATTTCCCTTCATCAATATTTACTTATCCTCAATCAACTAAGGTCAGCAAAATTTTGAAAAATCCTGTTGACTCCCATTACATTAGTTCGCGGATACTTGTTGCGGACATCTAAGATCCATGAATGACAGAAAAGTCACTAATTCTGTCACAAAAGTAACTTACAACAACCGGACTATTCTACATGCCTTTTGGGTATCTTCTCATGTGACTGCAGTATATGGGAAGGAATCAAGTGAGGGAGGAGGAACAGCTACACACCAGCTTTAGAGCCCCAATAACCAGGAACCCAGGTGGCTGATGTAAGATAAGTAGAAAGACACTCAACAGGGCAATCAATGGTCTGTCATATTACACACAGACAATAAAGAGAAGCCAGGCAAATTTCTGGGCAATCTATAATGAAGAGTTCCTCAGACAACAAAAAGACAAAAAAATATATGTATTTTCTAAGCAAAAAAAGGGTTAAGAAAAGAGTGAAATGATAAAGGGCTTTGTCACCACATTATAGTACATAATTAGGTAATTAGAAGTATTAAAACAGACAAAGCATTGGGCCCAGATGAATTACTGAAGATGCAAGTATTCAATAAGATGCCCCAGGGGAAAAAACAAAGCCCTTGGTGAAGGTTTATAATCATGCAGTAGGACAGAGAAGCACAGAAGGACTTGAAGGAACAATAACTGGTGTTATGCCCATACTTCAAGAACAGAATTTCAAAACAAGCATTCATCCAAAATTTAAAATGAGCTGATGGAAACTCCCTCGAATACTATTAAACACCAAAATAACGATAATACCTTCTTCTGGTTTATTGTTTTATTAGAGAAAAAGTGGAAAATCAGGAAAAAACCATGAAGAGGAGCAATTTCACACAGAATGAAAGCAGGCATACTTTTTCTTCCTGTGCTCCGTGTTTTGGTTGATGATTGCACCACTTTCCTTACTCAACCAAATCTGCTTTCTCGTCTTTCCAGGAACACAGCTGGATTTAATTTCCCAGCTTCTTTCTCAGTTTAGCTGTAGACATGTGACTGAGTGCTAACCAATGAAATGAGAGTGGAAATGATGTACGACTGACCACAAAATTCAACCGTCACATCCACTTCAGTCAGGCCCCATGCACATTTCCTCTTCCATGTGGATAGGAGGAAAAAGTCCATCCAGGAGGCCTGGGAAGCTACCTGTGGAGTGCAATGGCTTTAAAAAGACATTTGCAAATTCTTTAGAACATCCTCCTTCATGGATTGCTTGCTCTGGGAGAAGTCTTCTCTGGAGAAAGACACTTAAGCAGTCTCATGGAAAGATCCACATGGAGAGGAACCAATATAGATCCCCCAGCCTTAGTCAAGCCTTCAGATGACTGCAGCTCCACTTGATATCTGGCTGCAAACTCATAAGACTCCCAACCCAGAACCTTCTGGCTAAGCTGTTCTAAATTGCTTATGTGCAGCAACTATGAAATAAATGATCATTGTTTCAAGTCACTAGGTTTTGGTTGACATATTATGCAGCAATTGATAACTAATATAGGTTTTGATACCTGATTCTGGGATGTTATTAAAAAACTATAAAATACATGGTAGGAGTGTCTATGGGATTGGACAGAAGCTGGAAGGACTTTGGATATAGCACCAGTGAAAGATTAAAGGTTGTGAAAAAGGCTGCTAGCAAAAGAGAGCCCATGAGGAGGCTTCCAGTGAAGCTTAAATGAAAGTAAGGAAAAAATTATAGGAAAAATGGAGGAAGAAGGTTCCTTATTGTGTAGCAGCAACATGGCAGCCTCTAGTTATATGGAAAATTGAAAATGTACCACATAAACTGGGTAACCTAGCTAAGGAGCTATCCAGGCAGAGTGTTGAAGGTGCTGCTTGATTTATATTTGTTGCTTGTGGTAGAATGAAAGAGGAGAGAAGCAAAAGAGAGAATTGCTAAACATAAAGGTTCTAGGACTTGCTGGGTTTGAAAATAAAACTTCTCATTCTCAGCCTCTTTATCCAGCAAATAATGCTAACATTAAGAAAGTGCTTCTGGGCAAAGATCAAATCTAAAACACAGTTTGAAAAAAAAAAAAAAAAAAGGTCTAAAGATGAAACCGAGGGAGTCAGTGTAAAATCTTTTGTTAAGAACTCAGAAAGCTCTAAAGTGGTGCCTCAGAGAACCCTTCTGTGAGACAGGACACCCTGAGGCCCTATAAAGATTTAACACCAGGCCTTACAGAGCCTTCAGCAGTGAGAGGTCAGGGATGGTGCTGCACGTCCCACACCATGCATGAGTGCCTCTCACAACAAAGAATTGGCCCAGAAGGTCAGTGCTCCCAGCCTTGAGGAACTCTGCATTAGAGTATATACGCCCAGAGGTACAAACTGCATTGATTTAATCTCCACCTCTTTCTGAGGAAGATTTATATAACTCACCTATGTTTCCATCTCCTGTTCGCTCCACAGAGTGCTCTGCATATAAAAGGTATTCACTTAATGTTTCTTGAATTGAGAAAGTGTTAAGTCTAGGCAAACAACATTAACATAAAATATTACAGAGGTATGGAAAGACTAGGAGTCCTAGGTATTATTTCCATTTTGGCCATTAACAAATTATACTTTCCTAAGTCCTATTTTTTCTTAGTTTCAACTTTCCAGATTTGAAAAATAAAAAGATTTAATTAGGGGACTACCGATAACACAAATGCCTATTATGAGAGCCAGATACAAAGCATAAGAATGAAGCACTCAAGAAACATACAAAATATAAGATACAAAGCATAAGAACTAAGCACTCAAGAAAATCTAGTACAGATAATAGACATCTGACAGATATTTTTAAAGAAAGATAATTACAATGAAATGTACATGACCAGTAAAAGAACAAAACAGGCATTATTTTCTTTATCAGGGCCTTCAACTTCTAGGGCAGCAGCTAGGACACAGTAATTTCCCAAGTAGTATTTGTTGAATGAGTTACTGAACCCACAAACCTATAAACAAGCCAATGAAAGATAAAAAATGAAATCTATGGACTCAGGGACTAGAGGTGGGAAGGTGAAGCCTAAGAAAGGCCGGGCCAGAGTTGTGTCATTGTTTCTGCAATTAATAAAGACAAGAGCAACGTACAGTTTCCACAGGCCATAAACTGAAGGTGAACACTGATTTTAAAAAGGAAAGGGGGGGGGGGAGGTAGAAATCTGTTGTGATGACAATAGGCAGAATCCAGCCCAAGAGGATAGCAGAAAATCTCTGAGAGTCTTAGATGGAAGGTAGGGATTTGAAATCACCACACAAGTGAGATGATGAAGCAGAAGGGTTAGAGGACAGGAAATATGAAAGAACGCATAGTGGGGAAAAGGCGGGTAGGGCTGGAGTTTCAGGAGATGGTAGGTGTCACCATCTAATTAGACATTTTCATCACAGTTTCTGTCTAGTTCTCCAGTGCTCTGAGTTACATAGCAAGCCCTCTACCTCACTGCCTCCCTGCCTCAAAAAAAAAACAAAAATAAAGAACTTTCTACTTATACCATAAAGGTGAAAAATTAGGAAAAAAATATACAGGTGGATAGATGTGTGCACTTTACATGTAAGAGTCTGTCACAACTGAAAAGACAGACTTGATTTTGCAGCTTTTCAATAATTAAAACATTTTAAAGCAATTCAAAGCATCTACCCCTAAAGTACCAGTGGAGCTTCAATTCTGAACCTGCATTTAAGTTCTGAAAAGATTACACTATTAAACAGGTTGTGCCTAGTAGGAATATTTTAGGATGAACTATTTCTTGACCACCCACCAGACTTGACTTCTGAACCCTCTGACGATTAGTATGTGAACCCACAACCACAGACAGTGCTGAAAAAACTGGCTCAATGTAAAACAAGGAGGATCTCAAAAGCAAAACCGCTTGTGGTCAAGAGCCCGTGGTGCTAGATCTGTAACTGCTGCTGCATGTAGCACTGCTCCCAAAGTCCAAAGGTTAGGGGCATCAGGAAGCTGACCAAAGCACGATGATGGTGCGATCTGCAGCAAATACATCTAACGTTTTCACTCAAGTACTAAAGAATTGTTTTCAAATTAAAAAAAAAAAATCCCATAAATTAGAATAAATGTGTGGTAAGAATCTGCACGCCTAAATGAAACAGAAATGGGAAAGATACATGTTAAAAACAGGAGCGGTAAAGGAAAACACAGACTTCTAAATATGTATATGCAACTATAATAACAATAAAATATTTTGTTTTTACCTTAAATGTTGTCAAATGAGGCAGGACTACAGGCCATTTGACAAGGAGAATGGTTTCTCGTATTCCTGAAAATCTGTTTTTCCCCTCTTTAATATTTAAGAAACACACACACAGGTTGCCGACAACTCTTAGAGAGCGGCTTGTGTTGTAGTTTCCACTTCCCCGGCTGTGAACAAGTGCATATGTGAGGG
Organism: Puma concolor; assembly: GCF_028749965.1. Lineage (NCBI taxonomy): Eukaryota > Metazoa > Chordata > Mammalia > Carnivora > Felidae > Puma > Puma concolor. Next base: position 24,461,153 of record NC_141675.1, on the reverse strand, counting down.
CTGGTCGTGCATGCACAAGCATGTACTTTGCCTGCATTAAATAAAATCACAACACAACACCAACTACATCCACTCATTCATGTGTGCCTGCAGTCCACCTCGAGGAGACTGAAAATATAAATACAAGCTGCTATTTTGGTGTGATCACACGAATATGGCAGCTTGTGTGTTTTTTTTTTTTTTTTCTCTTTAACATTTTAACACTGGGCAGATTGTCTGCATTAACACAAACCAAAATCAATTCTGCTCTGAAACTGCTTGTAAGATCTTCATTCCCCTAAGGAATTTTTTTTTTATTTAAGTAAAAAATGGGCTTAGAGGAAACTGTATAAAAGAGACCAGCATTTAGGAATCTTAACTTTGTAACGTGCAGTGATCAATGTCAGACCAGAGGACTGGCAGTTATTTTTCTCAAAATGGGAACTTTGGAGAAGATGGTCTTTAAGAAAAAATTTAAAAACCAACAAATTCACTTTGTAAAATCACTTCTGTGTGTCGTTAATATAGGAACAATTTTCAAGTAGTCTAATTTCAAGCTGCCCACTACAATGTAAGGTGATAAGTAAATTCAACCAAAAATTCAGATGAGACTTGTGTATGGTAAAAATTCACGGAGGTACTCCTAACGGCAGAGGAAGGAAATAAAAGTATTTAACATAGACCATGTCTAAAAATTCACCATGAATAAAAAATAAAATGCAGACATTCCTATCATACACAAATATGTAACAATGAATTAGCTATGCAACACTGTCCAGTAAAACTTTTTATGACAGAAATGTTCTACATCTGTGTTGTCACATCCAACAGCCATCAGTACTTGAAATATGACTATTGTGTATGAAGATTTAAGTTTTAATTTCACTTAATTTAAATTTATATAGCTGCATGTGCCTGGTGGCTACCAAAGTGGACACCACATGTCTACAGTTTTAAAAAGGGAATTTTAGCAATTATGGATGAATCCGCAAAATATTAAATCACAACATAAAAAATACTGAGAGGATAAAGTCTACTTATATACATTTGTGTCTAAAGCTTGATCCATACATAAACTATAACCAAAAGGAAGCACTAAAATGTGAAAGTCGAATTCTTTTTTAAATTAGAAAAAAATTTTTTTCTAAATTTTTCTTTAATGTTTATTTTTGAGAGTGAGAGACAGACACAAGTCGGGGAGGGGAAGAGAGAGAGAGGGAGATACAGAATCTGAAACAGGCTCCAGGCTAGGAGCTGTCAGCACAGAGCCCAATGCAGGGCTCAAACTCAGGAATGGAGAGATCCTGACCTGAGCCAAAGTTAGATGCTTAACTGACTGAGCCACCCAGGCGTCCCAAGAAAGTTGAATTCTTGAAGATCTAACCATATCGTGGAGAATGTAATGAAGTGCTGAGTCTAACTGCCTGAGGTGCTATTGCAGTAACCCTACAGTAACCGGAAACATAAAAGACCAAAACTTGAAGATGCTCACTACTATATCCAACAGGCAATCAGATAAACTTTAAATACACTCAAAATTACAGCGGTGATAGTTACAGAATTTTAATCTTTTAATTCAAGAGACAGGAAGAAAGCAGCTGAAGAAGAAATGATACTATTTGGCAATAGCTTATAAATATGTTAATTTGCAAACGATATTATATACACTACAAATACACTTTCAGAATAGACCTTGATAGACCAAATAACAGACTTCTTTGGCATATAATGCAGAAGGGATATTTTATTCTGAATTCAATATTTTCCATCATTTTAAATAATACTGTATTTCATTCAATGTTACAGCCTTTGAAGCATGGCAAAATTGGTTCAGAATGGACGATTCAAGCTCTGAATTAGAAACACTGTAAGTTGGAAGCTCCTTGATTTACCTTTTGATTATCAGTTTTTTCAGTAATAAAAATGAGAACAGTAACAACCTCATTAGGTTGAGATAAGGAACAATTAATTGAAATGAATACAAAACGCTTTGAGGCAAAAAAGGGTTAGTAGAATAAAGGAATATTAAAACTAGTTGAAGAGGAGATAATATTTTAATACAGTGACATATTCAGATCAAACAAATTCAATAATGATGGCAACAACACAGCTTACGAGATGAAATTATCTTGTTTAAACTTGGACTAGAAGGCTAATAACAATATTTTTTTTAAAGCATACTTATGTCTCTGAAGACTAAGAATGTTAAAGATTGTTACTACTAAAATTGAGCAATACTGATCATCAGTGATAAGATTCACAATCAATGAGCCTTTAGTAAGCATCGACTTGACTCTGCAGGTCGCACAAAAACAAGATTAGGTCCATGCCCTCTAAGGGGCTATCAGTAGGTTTGAAAGAGGAGACCTGGGCTAACCCCAGAGCTCTCATACATACTGTTTCGATTACAGCACCAGGTATATTGCACTGTAACTTTTGTGTGGCTGCTTTCTCTATTAGACTTTGAGATTCTTAAGGGTCCATGCCATATTTACCTTGGCATCTCCAGTGCCTGGCACCCTGAGGAGGTTAATATAAAAGTATTGAATACACTGGCAGATTGAATACACTGGCAGGTCTAAGTAAATACAGGACTCAACAAAATTAAGTAATGTCATCAAAATGTGATTAAGAAGTTCTACTACAACACAGAATAGACACAAATTATTTCCAATTGTAAAGACTGGAAAATACTTCATGAACAGGGTGATGATGAACCCAGGCCTTTAAAAATGAAGTTTCAGGAATCCAAAAGGGAGCAATGAGAAGGAGCGGCATTCCAGCAGAGGAGAACCAAGTAATGCAAAGCACGGAAAATGGAAAGCACAAAACCCATTCAGGAAATAATGCGATAATGCTAGAGCACTGGTCTAAAACAGAACTGTAGAAGGACTTCAGGTTTCTGGTTCTGCATCTAAGGAACCTGAACATCACTACTCCATCCTAAGAACAAGTAAAAAGCCGAGCAGACTGAAAAACCAACAACTCTTCTTGGATCTGTAAGAGAGGGGAGGACACAGGGCAAACAGACAGGCAAACATGGGCAGTCACAAGTTAATCAGAGCACAACTCATAAGCAAAACCCCTGGCAGGAACCAGTGCAGGATAGGAAAACCTGAACTATACTTAACCAACTGCTGGGGTGGACAACTCTGAGTTAAATACGCCAAGGGACCTGACAATAGGAAGCCCCCCACCCGCACAAACACCTCCAAGAGCTTGACCAGGCTTCCACAGTAAACAAAAAGATCCCCTCGGCTTCCCACAGGAAGAGGGGGATAGGGAGAAGGAGCCATTCTGAACATAGCACTCTGTTCTAAACAAAATCTGCCTTCAGGGAAAACCAGTTACCCAGAGCCTAATCTGCTGGGGTATTATTAGACCCTAACTGACCTAGGGGAAGGGAAATACCCAACTCCAGTCCACTTTAACTATCCTGTCTCATCTAAGGAGGTGGAGAGAATTAGAAACAGATGCAGAACAACAAAAGAAGAAATATTTGAAGCAATAATGACAGAGGAATTCCCCAAATGAATGTCAGACACAAAACCACAGATCCAGGAAGGTCAGAGGACACTAGGCAGGGTAAATGCCAAAGAGCTGTGCCTAGGCATATCATCTTCCAACTACAGAAAATCAAAAAATATAAAGGAAGAACATAAGAAGGAATAAGTAAAAAAACTTTTAGTTTTCTTATTCTCAATTGATATAACAGATACCAGTTGTTTAACATAATAATACCAACAATGTATTCAACCATGTACGCTTATATGTGTGTATATATACAAACATTGGTATGAATATGCTTATATATAAATGAAATGAATAACAGCAGTGTTACAAAGGATAGGAGGAAGGAATTAAGATTACTCTGTTATTATAAAGTACTCACACTGTTGGTGAAGTGGTATAGTGTTATTTGAAAGTGGATTTGGATTACCTCAAATGCAAATTGCAAACTTTAAGGCAACCACTAAAAAAAGTAAAAGAAGTACAACTGGTATGCTAAGAAAGGAAAGAAAATGAAATAATATAAAATGCTCAATTAAAACTTCGAAAGGTAGAAAAAGGGTGGAAGACAGTAACAGGACAAGAACAAGGTAACAAAGAACAAGGTACAAAGAACAAAGAACAAAGACAAAGAACAAGGTAACCAATAGAAAAGAATAACAAATATGATAGATAATAATCCAAGTGTATCAATAATCACTTTAGAGGTCAATGGTCTAAATGCGCCAACTAAAAGAGATCATCAGAGTTGATCAAAAACAGGACCCAACTATATATGCTGCCCAGACGGAACCCACTTTTAAGTATAAACACACATTCAGGGGTGCCTAGGGGGCTCAGTCGGTTAAGCAACTCTTGAATTCGGCTCAAGTCATGATCTCACGGTTCATGGAATAGAGCCCCACATCAGGGCCCTGGGCTGACAGTGCACAGCCTGCTTGGGATTCTCTCTCTCTCTCTCTCTCTCTCTCTCTCTGTCCCTCCCCTATGTGTGCACATGCACGCTCTTGCTCTCTCTCAAAATAAATAAACTTTAAATATAAAGACACATTTAGATTGAAAGTAAATAAATGAAGAAAAATATATCATGCCAACACTAATTAGAAGATTTTTTTTAAAGGGGCATTAGCTAACAATAAAGGGGTCAGTTCTCCAAGAAGACATATCAATCCTTAACATGTATGCACTAAACAAGAGAGCATCAAACTGTGTGAAGCAAAAACTAATAAAACTGCAATGAGAAATTTAAAAATCCACTATCATGGTTAGCAAGTTCAACACCCTCCGTCAGAAATGGACAGATCTGGCAGGCAGAAAGTCAGAAGGATATAGGTGAGCTCAACATCATAAGTCTACTGAATAGACTAATATCTATGTGCTTCTTCCACCACCAACAGCAGAATACACAATCTTCTCAAACTCACAGGGAACATTCACCAAGAGAGACCACATTCTGGACCACGAAACACACCTTAAGCAATTTGGCAGAGAGAAAATCATGCAAAGTCTGCTCTCAAACCACAATAGAGTTAAACTAGACATCAGTAACAGAGAGAGAGCTGGAAAACTCTAAAAGAGAACCGTCTGTGTGTTAGGGGGCCTGGGTAAGTCCGTTCTTGCGCAGACCACAAAGAGTCATAGAAGGCTTTAGATTAGGCAAGTAGCATGACTCAAAGTGTGCTTTGAGAAAATAAGGCTGGAACACATGGATTCGACTAGAGGAGAAAGAGAATGAATCTGAAGAGAAAACTAAACAAGTGAGAGACTCTAGGAAAGAGGTAAAAAAGGACTTAACACAGGGCAGTAAAAATGGAAAGGAATTGATTGAACATGAGAAATCTACATATAATGACATCCTAACCCATATTTACAAATATAAACTGCATATCCTGAATCTATCTACTCCTAACCATCTTTATTATTACACCTTTAGTCTAAGTCACTAACACTACTTAACTTGGGATACCACAAGACTCCTAGCTATTTTCTCAGCTTCCTTGTGGATCTCTATTCACCCCACTGCACAGCAGCCACAATGATCTTTTTAGACATCACACCTCTGCTCAATATTCTCCAATGGCTTCTCATTGCAACTGCAATAAAATCCAAACTCCTTACTGTGGCCTGCAGGACTGCTTGACCGGCATCTGCTTTCTCACAGATTTCCCCTCTTACATCGCTTGCTTCCAGCCGTACCTGCCCCCCTTTAGTTTCTCAAAATATTTTCACGAAGGGACTTTGCACTAACTGTTCCCTCTGCCTGGAATATTCTTTCCCTAGATCTTCACAGGGCTGGCTTTTAAAAATTTTTCACATCTCAGCTCAAATGTCATCTTCTCAGGGATGCCTTTTCTAATCACTGTTCCTAAAACAGCCATCCCTCTAACTATCCTATCACCCTGCTTTATTTCTTCACAGCAATTACCACCCTCCACAATCATCTTCTTTATCTATACATGCTGATTGTCTCACCCCACCCCCATCCCTCCAACACTAAAATGTATATCCCATGAAAGCAGGACCTTGTCTGTCTTATCCGCCACTCTGTTCCCACAATGCAAAGGATAAGCCTGGAACATAGCAGACATTCAGTAAACATACATTCCAAGAAACAGAATTCTTATCGCAGATGCTAGTGAATGAGTAACACTACATAACATTCACTGAGCTGTATTTCTTCCTTTCTTCCCCTATGGCATAATGAGGTGCTTTACAGACTGGATTGAAAACCTTGGATTTTAGATCATGTGGTGCCTTATAAAAAGAGCGTATTACCTAAAGTAGTATAATTATTCAAGCTATTTGGCTTTTATCATTAGGCAATTTGGTGGCTTAAAGTGAGATTGACAGTCTTACCATACAAGCTAAGTCATTTGCCATAGAATTTATACAGAGATGGCAAGGAGACTTACTTACTCTAAATGTGGAGGAGAACCATGGGAGAGGCTTCTGGGGAAGATGTGCAACCCCCTCCATTCTATGCTGTGAACTATAAGGTCTCCTGACTGCCGTCCCTGAATCTCAGGATTGCAAACTGAATTAAAATGTACCAGTGGAGACCAATTATAAGAAAAAAAGTCAGCCATATATGTGTTATACACACACACACGCCCAGTTTTATATGAAAAATACACAGAAGATATAAAACCAAATAGTTCTTGGGGCGCCTGGGTAGATCAGTCGGTTAAGCATCGACTTCGGCTGAGGTCATGATCTCACGGTTCATGAGTTCGAGCCCCGCGTCGGGCCCTGTGCTGTCAGCTTGAAGCCTGGAGCCTGCTTCAGATTCTGTGTCTCCCTCTCTCTCTGCCCTTCCCCCGCTCACACACCCTCTCTCTCTCTCTCAAAAATAAATTAAAAAAACATTAATTAAAAAAAAAATAGTTCCAAGAACACAGTTTTCAAGAAGTAACACTTTCTCACACAGCAAAGCAGAAATGTTTGCGCTAAGTAACCAAAATGATCAACAGGCTCTCAGTGCCACTTCCTATGTGGTTTGGCTGTCTGAGCTTTATTTTCCCCTTCTCTTTGTTTGTTTTGTCTTTTAGCCAATGTGGCCGACAGGGCCTCTGAGTGTGTGCTTCTGCTCAGTGCCATGGTGCCTCTTTTCATTTGGTAACAGTAGAAAGATTGGTCATAATCCTTCTTATTAGCCACTTTAAGCTGAAGATGTCAAAGTTTCTAAGATAACTGCCTACCAATGTTTTAAAAAAGGGATACCTTTACTGTTTGGTCAGCAATATATACCATGCATTTTGTTTTTAAGAGGTCTGCTTTATTGCCACTGATTATACAGTTACTTAAACTTGGTGAGGAAATTCATTCTTTTGTTTTTTCTAACAAATATTTGAGTGTCTTCTGAGCACCAGTATAATGGCTTTCTACTTTCTGAAACTACATACTAGAGGTCAAGCATTGCCACCCAGCTCCTCTGAGAGTAGTTTCCCTATTATCGGTTACTCCTTGGTTAACCAGATAACTCAGCTCATCAAAATGATCCCATACCTCTCACTCCCCAACCTGCCACCATTGCCAGTTACATACAGTTCTATCATACTCTGAACGTTTGTTCATTCATTCATTCTTCCTTCCTTTCTTGCTTCCTTCCTTTCTTCTTTCCTTCCTTTCTTCTTTCCTTCCTTCCTAACTTCCTTTCTTTCTTTCAAGTAAGCTCTAGGCCCAACGTGGGGCTTGAACCCACAACCCTAAGATCAAGAGTTGCATGCTCTACTGACTGAGCCAGCCAGGCACCCCTCCACTGATTTTCATTTTATTTTATTTTATTTTTTTAATTTTTTTTAACGTTTATTTATTTTTGAGACAGAGAGAGACAGAGCATGAACGGGGGAGGGTCAGAGAGAGGGGGACACAGAATCTGAAACAGGCTCCAGGCTCTGAGCTGTCAGCACAGAGCCCGACGCGGGGCTCGAACCCACGGACCGCGAGATTGTGACCTGAGCCGAAGTTGGCCGCTTAACCGACTGAGCCACCCAGGCGCCCCTGATTTTCATTTTAAAATAGAAAATTTGATTTGTCCAATATGTAGTATAATCTTAATAGCAGTCTATGTCATCTGATTATTCTGTGTTTGGGACCTAGAAAGAGATGAATGTCAGAGAACCAGAGGCCTTGACCTTGTTGTGTAATAGGTCTAGCAGGAACTGAACTAGCAGTGGGGTAGATGTGCAAAGCTGCAGAACGACCGGGAAGAAGGCACTAGGGATATCCATGACTCTGCAAATATGTGGCGTGTCCTAGATCCCGCTGGTTAGATCAAATTTACTAACATTTATGTAATTGTTTACAGTTTAAAGTGTAAACGTATCACAATACTACGTTTATTAATCTACAACAGTCCTTTGAGGCGGTTAACTATTATTCCCATTTTACAGAAAAGGACACTGAGGAGGAAAGACATTAGTTGAAAGTAATCTGCCTAAGATTATACCGTGTGTTGCTAGAACTTATCTTAGGACCTTTCTACACAAATTCCACGTACTTCCCACTACATGATCCAGCAAAATGAAGCCTAATATATAAAAGTTACAGATATTAACTATGTGCTAAGTAAACAACTCTTGCACGCGGGAAATACTAAGGAGACTGGGAGAAGAGTTTGTTTGCAAACCTGAATGATTTTGAGAGAGAAATAAGGAGGGTAAAAATAATAGTTGTCATTTAAAAAGTAATTTGGTTAGAAAGGGATTCAAAGGTGTAAAGCAAGAGACAAATTTGTCTAAGAATACTAGTACTATGACAACATAATATAACCTTAATCAGAGCACATGACTTCAAAATTGTTGAAAATTGAAAAGTGGATTAAATATTATTTTAAGATTATCAATATTTTAATTTATTTTTAAAAAGAGGAAACTGTATTTTAAGAATAGAAAATAATCGTTACTACCAAAAATGGCCAAAAAAACTTTGTTTTTAACACAAGGAAAATACTGCATTTAATTAGAGCTTCTCTACGGATTTTGTATTTTGCCCAAGTTACAAAGAGATAACATCAATTTGTATCACTGAAAGTTCTACATACGTTCTTTTGACATCTTGTTCAATCATCGATCGAAGTTCTTTATCTTGAAAGAATTTGTTCCAAAGACTCTGAAATAAGGAAAACAACCTATTTAAAATAATCCCACATCTTTGCTTGACTTTTATGATATCATTTAATAATTTAAATGATCAAATTTATCCTTCTCTGAGTTATCATTTCACATTGCAAAGGAAACCTGAAATTGGAATAAAAATATTAAAAACTAATCTCAGAAACACATTCTTATACTAACATCAATTTTTCCAGTGATACATATATATAGTATGTATGTATATTTAAAATTTTGGAATCATCTATATAAAATGAATGATAGCTTTACTGCCATACATCCACTACTTCCCTTACAAAAACAAAGAGGTTCTGCTTGGGTTACAGCAGAGCCATGGACCAACTGGTCTCAACTTGAACCTCACTTGAACTCCCAATGCACTAAGAAAGACACAGGAGTTTTTCTACAAAGCTTGGTTTCATGACCAGATAGATGTTTAGATCTACCTAAACATCTACTAAAATGTGAATTTAAGTAAAGTTTTAAAACTTACTTAATATTTTATGTAGCTCTCCTATAGACTATGTTGTAACAACTATATGTATCAGGAAAAAAAAGAAACACTAATATTAGGATATTAGCTGGAAAATATTTTCTGTTAGCAGGGAAACAGGAATTAAGAGCAGTGACCGAAGAAGATACACAATACCTCTAAGGCAGTAATTATTCTTAGTCTTCACTGGAATATGAGTGGAGACAGGCTGGCTGATCTTTTTCATTATCTTTAAAAACTTTTTTTTTTTTTTTTAATTTTTAATGTTTATTTATTTTTGAGAGAGACAGAGCATGAGCCGGGGAGGGGCAGAGAGAGAAAGAGACACAGAATCTGAAGCAGGCTCCAGGCTCTGAGCTGTCAGCACACAGCCCAACGTGGGGCTCAATCAAACTCACGGGCAGCGAGATCGTAATCCGAGCCGAAGTCGGATACTTAGCTGACTAAGCCACCCAGGCACCCCTCTTTAAAAACTTCTGAATAGTTACTTTTCTTCTTGGATTAGTCCACCAAGTGAGCCCTATCTATCACCAAGTGAGTCCACCAAGTTATCATAAAGAGAGGCTTTCCTAGCCTCCCCACTGCCCACTACAAGCTTGATAAAACAATTCTATCCCCCTCTTTATGCTCTTTGGTTTTACTCTGAGTTCTTATGGTCCCCTGAGACTTCTCCTCCATAGTGCCATTCCACAGTAATACATCATAAACTTCCTATAACAGAGGATGAATACAGTATGGAATAATTTCCATCAGGTTTTAGGTCATATAGTATACAGAGTAAAAAACAAAAAATTAGTTGGCACGAAATAACATTGCTTTCATGGTGATTCATAACCAGTTTCATAAGCATATTCTTACGGGCAAAAGAAGTTGAGATATGAATAAAGATGAACTTTACCCCTTCGTCCTGTGAAAGAGGATTATTGATCATCAAATCTTGCTGGCCAACAACCTTTCTCGGGTTTGTGATGTGCTGGCAAAGAAAAAAAGAAAACACAAAGATCAGAGTTGGACTGACCTGGACTTGAAAGCATACATAAGAAAACAATTATATTAATTAAAGTACAACTTACTATTTCTTTAACGTTGCTATACCATGCTCTTAATTCTTTAATTCTACTTATCCACTGACTTTTATCTTGAGGAAGAACACAAAGAAATAGCTGTCGAGAAAAAAAAAAAAAGGAAACTTTTGTAAAAATCATAACAAGTAACATGTAAAACTATGCCAAACAGAGTCACCTGAAAACTGAAAGAGATATTCATATTCATTGTATTTCATATTCATATCATTCCAATTCCCAATAAAGTATATTTGGGAATGTTTAAGAAATATACATATTTGGATAATTTAAAAAGTGAACAAAGGCCAAAAAAACAAGATCACAAAAGCTACACCACAAAATTCAATCAACCTCCCCTCCAAATTTATATTAAAAATGAACAAGAAGAATTCATTGAGGTTCAAGTATAATTCCCATTTTAAATTCTTATGTTAATGGGCTATTGACAGACACAAAGTCCCATCATCAATCTCAAGGCTTAAGATTTGTCTTAAAACAGGCAGGTAAAGGACAGAGAAGAAACACCTGAGGGCACAGCTTGAGAAATGAAGTGATTCCTTTTACAGCAGAAATGGAATCTGCAACTGGCAATCAGCATATGAAAATAACAAGCATTCTTAAAAAGACAAATTTGATTTAATTTAAATACAACATTAAAATAAATCTAGATTTGAGTTTATTTTTAGCAAATGAATGATACTGAAAGTTAAACAACAAGGAATGGGGGGTGGGGCACAAATATTTGTATACAAATATTCTAGCAGCAGGTCTCCTGCCTTTACTGCCTGCATCTAACAGAAGAAAAATGTATTTTAATTATTAAATCTAAATTATTAAATCTAAAACTGTCTAATACATCATGTGTTTCTTACTGTCTTTACTTGCACAGACTCTGTATGCTTAATTTATGCAGATAAAACCTAAAAAACTTTCAGTAGAAGTCATTTCAGAAATAACTCTAAACCTGCATTAATTCATTTTGAGAGAACAAAAAGGGACAATATTTCCAAGTAATTAAAAAGAGAACTACAGATTATTACTAGTTTTGGTAATCAGTGGCCCTTTCTCTTAAAAGACTGACCTAATTTTCTTCTACTTCTCTTTCTTGCTGCCCTTTGCTTTGTGTTTCTAGGAAAGAAACGAAAGGAAAGAAAGAGAGAAAGAGGAAAAATCTTTTCCATCTGCTGCTTCTGAAGTGAAAAGGGAAGGTGCCTCAATGAAGGCAGGCACTGGATACAACAGGAACCTGAAAGTAAAACCGCCTCTACTCCTGCCCACCTTCAAGGACGTCTGCCAAAACCTCTGGGGAATGCAAAGGTGTTGCTTTGAATTCCACACCATCAAATGAGATGAAAGAATAGTTATTTCAAATGACTCCTTTACCGTACCAGTTATTCGAGACTAAGGTAGTTCAACCTTATTAGTAAATGTCCTATGAAAGATAAACATGGATGGCCAAAAAATCGAGAGTGAAGTCTCCTGGAAAATTCAGTGATCCCCTGCATGGGTAATCTCCCAGGGCATCAGGTAATGTGTTGATATACTGCAACCACAAACTGTAAATAAATATTTTCTTCTTACCTTCCAGCAAATGCTGCGGAACCTGCTGCTTCTCAGCTGCCCATTAATCCCCTTCTGCCTTATTGTTGCCAAGTAATTGTTGTTTACAAATAGTTCTTCCCATTCTTTCCTATATGCAAGAAACCAAAAGCATGGGGATCCCTTTGTTAAAATTCTCTGCTTGGAGAGGAGTGCTACAGGAAATTAATTTTAAATAAGTCTAAGAAATGCAACTTTTAAAACGTATATATTTAGTTGTGTACTGTTTCTGAATGCATGGCTGTCTTTTTGGACACAGTTCTTCTGTAGATTTAATGAATATGTAGATCGCTATAATTATGCCAGCTACTGAAATTCATAATGTCTATGGAGGCTATTCCATTTCGTCTAAAATGTTGGTAGTGCAGTTCAGTGAAACAAGAAAAAAATGAATATTAATATAAATATATGACGGCTTTAGCCACTGACAAAGATATACCTGCTCCAAAAATACACAACACAAAGGGTAGTGTTGATTATATTGGCTTCTCACATGAAATATCTGTTTAAATGAACCCATTTCTCTTTAGTGTCAGGCTGGGGAGTTAAATATAATCGAAGACTACTTTCTTTAACTTTTAGTGCTATTTACTATTGAAATCTCTGCAACTTCTTTCTACATGATCAGTTTTAAAATTTTAACAGGTGCAGGCAAATTTGAAAAAAAACATCAAAAAATTAAAAAGCCTCACTGTAAAAACTGTTAAAGGCAAGCTTGAGTACCTTGCAGTACCTATGGCTGAGTAGATAAACAACTGAAATATGCCTCCCAGGCACGCAGACACCAGGGGCCTAACACCTGTGCCTCATTAATATACAAGTAAATCTGCTCTACTGGGAAACAATTGGAAATTAATTGTCCCAAACCATTTACTGAGTTTGAATAAAGAAAGTAGACCTAAATTCCTTGCATCTTGTACCAAGCTAAACATCAAGAACCATTCGTCAACAGTTGAGGCTACTGAGCACAGATTTATGAAATTTCTGAGTTCATAATGCCACAACATACTTACAATTTAAATTTTATTATCAAAGCTGAAACCCTGGCAAGCTCTTCAGTGCGACTTCCTCAAAAGAAAGCCTTTACAAGCCTCCATCAGCCTCCTATACGTGCAACTGTCACTGGCCAGACCCTACTCGTTTTGAGAAAGGACAGCCTTGACACCATGCTCTTTGGGCCAGTAATGCAACCTACTGCACACCTACAGTTAAAAATAACAAACCTGACTGTGCAGTATCTTGGGGCGCCTGGGTGGCGCAGTCGGTTAAGCGTCCGACTTCAGCCAGGTCACGATCTCGCGGTCCGTGAGTTCGAGCCCCGCGTCGGGCTCTGGGCTGATGGCTCAGAGCCTGGAGCCTATTTCCGATTCTGTGTCTCCCTCTCTCTCTGCCTCTGCCCCTCCCCCGTTCATGCTCTGTCTCTCTCTGTCCCCAAAATAAATAAACGTTGAAAAAAAAAATTTAAAAAAAAAATAAAAATAACAAACCTGACTGTGCAGTATCTTCTGCAGAGTTTTCCAGAAGAGTGACCAAGGCAATGACACCTTCCTAACTGCCTCAAACAGGAGACTTTCCAGTTCAGCCCTGCAGCATTGCTTCCCGCCACCCGCCCCCACCCGCCTTCTGCCAGGAAGGGCTAGTGGCTAAGGACACCAGATGAGATAAGCACTCCAACCCCATACTGGAAGAAATGCATTCCTACCACCATTCCGTGAAAATGTCTTACTCTCAACATTCCATTCGTAAGAGAAAGTCATGTTTCATTTTTATTTTAATGTGCATTTGTATCATTAGTGAAAGTGAAAATCTGTCATGCTTTTGAGTCACTTTATTTCTTTTTAAAAACTTCCCTTCTTGTCCTTTGCCTATTTTAAGCACCATAGGAGAGTGGTTAAGAGAATGGATTGCAGGGGCATCTGGGTAGCTTAGTGACTTCGGCTCAGGTTACGATCTCACAGTTTGTGGGTTCAAGCCCCGCATGGGGCCCTGCGCTGACAGCTCAGAGCCTGGGACCTGCTTTGGATTCTGTATCTCCCTCTCTCTCTCCGCCCCTCCCTGGCTCACTCTCTCTCTCTCTCTCAAAAATAAGTAAATTAAAAAAAAAAAAGAGAACGGATTGCAGAACCACACTCATGGGATAAAAAGAAAGCCATGCATTCACAGAAACAGTACACAATTTACTAGCTACTCACTAGCTATGCAAGCATGGCCAAGTTACTTAACCTCCCTGTGCCTCTGTTTCCTCATCTGTAAAATGAAATAATAGCCTACCTCAAAGAATTATTATGAGGACTAAAATGCATGGCAAGCCCTCAGAAGCATGTCCAGCATATCACATTTTTTAAAATAAATATTAGTGTTCATAATAATTGTAACATTGTTTTTATTTTAGTGTGCCTCATTATAGGTCCAAGGGAGGAGTTATTCATGTTAAAAATACCACAGCTTTGTCTGCCACACATATTTTTAACCCAATTTCTTGATTTTCAACACAGTGAAACTTTCAATTTGTGTACTAATTTAAACCTAACATTTTTTTCTCTTGATGCTCTTTCTACTGTTTTCATGCTTAATTCTTAGCCACTCCAAGTTCAAAGAAATGTTTACTGAAATCTTTATTTTTATGACACTAGTCCATTTGTAATACCTATAATTTTTTAAAATATATTGTCCATTTCCCAACAATGTCATCATATATTATCCACATCTCACATTCAAGTTTTGTTTTTATCCAGTTTTAGTAATACTCAAAGATGAGATAAGCAATGAGTACTTCTCAGAAAATGTATGTCTAAATAGCTTGTGGTCTGCAAGCAAAAAGCCCAGATTTTAAACGCATTCTGAACCCAAGAGGAATCAAAATACGTGCAAGACCATGCAGTTCCATGGCCTGAAATCACCAATACGTTCCAGATGAGAGGGAAGTGTGAGGCAACTTCCCCAGCCTCTCCCCAAATCAGCTCCTATTCACAGGTACCAAGACAGTGCGAAAGTAGACACAGCTGGGGGCTAGATTCATTGCCATCTTGTCAAGTTAAGCAGCCTTTTAAGGTCAAGTTACATACTACTTATGTAATGAAGGATAATTATTTGTTAGCTTAAATAAGACCCTAGGCCTTGATTACAGTGCTGGTAAAGAGAAAAGGAGACTGAGGCATGTGAAATGGAAACATTATCTTTGGAATTCACAATCATTTAAATTTATTCATGGTACTTATAGTTCCAATTAAGGCTTAACACCTCAAACTGATGACTAGCCCTAACAACAGAGGAACTTATAGAGGCCACAAGATAACTTATTGTCTTTCTCCTCTATGGAATAGTGTTTTATTAATAAACAGTGATACAGAGTAATAATAAACACAATAAACATTTAGTGCCTACTATGTGCTTAGCACTCACAGACATCAGAAAAAGCATTAAGTTATGTAAACCAGTAATAATATGGTTAAGGCAAAGCACTCTGGTAGTACAGAGAGGGCAGAAATAGTTTTACAGGGGTGCCCGGGTGGCTCAGTCGGTTAAGTGTCCGGTTTCGGCTCAGGTCATGACCTCACGGTTCCTGGGTTTGAGCCCTGCGTCGGGCTCAGTGCTGACAGCTAGAAGCCTGAAGCCTGCTTCGGACTCTGTATCTCCCTCTCTCCCACTCACACTCTGTTTCTCTCTCTCTCTCTCAAAAATAAATAAACATTAAAAAAATTTTTTTTAAAGAAATAGTTTTACACCTAAAAATTAAAACTTCGTGTAGAAAACAATAGTAGCACTAGAGGTACTCAAATGCTACCCCAAGAGCTGGGCTGTTAGAGTTTGAACAGTCCAAGCTGAACCAAAATACAAGTTTTTTACAATCACAAATACAAATGGCGAACTACTCCTGAACTCAGAACAAGACATGGAAGAATAAGTTATTTAGGAGTCAGTGAAGGAATTTTTCAGATTAATTAACAAAAACAAAAGAGAGGTAGTTCCTAAACTCTCTCTTACATCAAAAAAAAAAAAAAAAAAAAGTATACAGTGTGCCTGTAACAGCCAAAATCTGACAATGATGCTATTAAAATGCTAAAAAAAAAATCCTGATATGTTAAAATATATAATATTTTAAGTAAATCACTTTCAACCTTTACAACAACTCTCCTGCAGTGTATATTTTTAACCCCTCTTTATCAGTGAGGAAACTAAGGCTCAGAAAAATTGAATAAGAAGGAAAAAAAAGAATTAGTAAAAGCATCTTCCTGGAATAACATGGAAACAACACTAAAAGGGAAACATACTGCAGACATCAAAGTATAAAAATGGCCTCTCACAAGAAGGCAAGACAAGAATATGACCTCAGATTTTCTTCCTTAGACTTCTAGTTTTTGAGAAGGGTACAGAGTCCAAGGGTACAGAGATAAGTTTTCACCAGTTGGACTGAGAAAATAAGTCAATAGCTCCTGTGAGTGGTTAAAAACAACCTGGGGTATTTAGGTGTGGAACCACTCACTGCAAGGGAACAGATTCTAGAGAGACACCTGGGCCTTAAGGACTCCCTTGACAAAGCACTTGTGCCATCTAGTGGCAACCACTAAGCCTTGCAGGCACTGGGTCCCTAAAAACAACCAGCATCTAAGGAGGGAAAGGCAAATAGTGGTTTCCTTTCTGCAGCCAATGGTAATGGATTGGTAGTGACTACCATGGAAACACTGTGTCAAGAAGGATTCTGAGGATACCAGGTGCTCCTCAGAGAAGAACACTGTGACTGATTAAAAATGCTGGCCTTGAGTGTTGAAGTCATTTCTAAGTAAATGAAATCAACTTTTGCAGCAGCAATTGAAGGAGGTCTCTCCTCCAAGAATACCTATTTAGGTAGCTAAGACTCTTGGCAATGTGTTTTTGTTTTTGTTTTTTGATATGGAAATCAACTAGAATATGCAGTGATAAGCTGCATGATCATAAAGAGATCTCTATTTCTAATTATATATATTTATGTAGTATTTTCCCAAGATATGCACATAAAATTGGTATAAAACTAGTTAGTACTTTCTAAATTTAGTTGTTTAAGTACTTTGGTAACCTAAATAATGCATAAATTCCTTGATTATGTGGCAATTCTGGACTAGAAAATTTCTGAATTGTTCCACATGATGACACACTAGACAAACAATTTTATAATGTCCATTTTATATGATGATTTCTAACCCATTTTCATGCATTACTTGGGCAGGGAGCAATGTCTCTATGGGGCTAACTAAAGAAACTCAAACGACTAAGACGACTGAAAACAATTCAGAGACTACATCCCGTCGAGTACTGAGGATCTCCAATACTTGGTGAAGAGGAGACACTCTGGTTTTCACTGATAAAGAAACTGCTGAGGGGAAGGTACAAGGGACTATCACCACGGGGGAACCGCAACAGGTCACAGAGAAGGGAGACCTAAGAGGGAGGAATGGTAAGGAGGTGGTATGGTGAAGGAGCTCCGCAGAGATGATCCCATACTTTACAAGGTCAGCTAGTCCTCGATCATTTCATTTTTGGAGACCTGACTAGACTGATAGCAGCACTAAAGGCCAGGCTAAAATAAAGGTGATCTTTAAGCAGAATGAGACCAGAGTTGGATGCGTAGAATATTTGACGGTGTGAAAGCACAAGGTAAGGAAACAGTTTTATGATCCTAAAGCGCATGGCAAATTTGAAACAACTGCCAATGAATTCCCATAACTGCTTTATCAGATGTGTAAGTAAAAGGACACAATAAACTTTTAAATCTGTATGGAAATATATTAGTTATTTTTACTAATGAAAGGACTGCACATAAATCCAATATTCCAAGTAAAAGAGTATGTAATTTTATGCCATCTTAAGTATGATTTTAAAAATACTATTCAAATAGAACAAGGAACATCTAACTAAAAAAAAAAAATCAATGGAAATATGAGAAGTGTAAATTAGGTATGTCAGCATCAGACTGTAAAGTGTGGCACCAGATATGGGTAAGCTACAACATTAGGACTGCAGGTGCCAAGATCAACCAGATAAACACTGATGTTATCTATAATTACCTCATTTTTAGCTTAAATCACAGGTAATGAGGGAACTCAGAGACTCTAAAAGGCAATTAGAAACTGTACTGGCTTTTTTGCTTCCTGTATCAGGAATTTTTAAAAACTTACTTTTATTTAAAGCTTTTTTTTTCTCCATAATGAACCATCAGGGCATATCACTTATACATATATAAATAAATATAAAAACAGAATGCACAATTACTCACAAGCTTAAAATGGATTTCTTTCTATGTCTAGGTGAAATATGTTCTCATATGGTGAGGCTCCATTGAAACAAAGGCAACAAATAGTTCACTTAGTGGAGGTTTGTTAAAATTAATTTATGATGATGCTCTGATTTGGGTTTGGAATTAACTCTGAATTGAAAAATCTTGAACTGCCACCTCAATTATCCACAAGGACACAAAGAACTGAGCTAGTTTTGGACAGTCAGATAGAAAATTCTTTTTCTAAAAAACATGGATCATTTTCTTTAAAATATAATGTTTAAGAGCTTCTAAATTCAAGATCATATTATGTAGGGAAAGTCAACAAACATGCCTTTAGAAAAGGAATCAAGAAAAGCTGTATCACAAGGTCATAAAAAATTAAGTATATAATAAAGGTCATTAGACTATCAAAGGAATGGCATTTAGAAACGAGGTGAGAAATGGATCCTGTACCAAACCATCTCTATGAAGTTGTCTGGAACGAATATAGTTTATATTCCATAGTTCACTGATGTTTCTTGTATAAGGAACTCCTGGAGACACCTTCCTGCAGACTTCTCCCACCTGCGTTCCATCCCCACTGCACCACGTTTACCTTGCTATTTGGATACGAGCAGGGACTTGATACCTAACTCTCCACATGATGAAGAATTTGCCACACAGTCTATAATGTAAACAATACTATGAAAGAAATGCTTATAGAACTGAGAACAAATTATTTTGCAGTAACTCAGAAACAGGCATTTATTTAGCAAAATCTGATATCCTAATTAAAAGCCAATCTTATTTCATAAACCATGTTTTCAAGACTGGGTTGCCTTATAGGATATTACACATATAGAAATACATGTATGCTTCAGATAAATACTTTCTCTTAAAGATATTTAAATGGATTAAAACTGAATCCATCATTCATTTGATAATCTGTAGATCAGCACCATCCAACAGAATTTTCTGAAGTAACAGAAGTGTTCTATATCTGACTGTCCAATAGGGTAATCATTAATCACATGTAGCTACTAACCGGATGAAATAAGGCTAGTGCAATTCAAGAACTACATATTTTATCTTAATTAATTTAAACCTAAATTTAAATAGCTTCATGTCACCAGGTTGTTCCTATAGTGAACATCAAAATTCAAAGTGTTTTAAGAATAAACCATTCATGTATACATTTAACTTTGAAAGTAAAACCTGTAACATAAGTATACACATGATACATATCACCTATAGTGTTACGGGGGAAAGAAGACAGATACACGTTAAAAGTTAAATAGCACGGGGAACCTGGGGGACTCAGTCTAGGTTAAGCGTCAGACTTCCGCTCAGGTCATTAACTCGCGGTTTGTGGGTTTGAACCCCGGGTCAAGCTCTGTGCTGACAGCTTAGAGCCTGGAGCCTGCTTCAGATTTTCCTCTCTCTGTCCTGCCCATGCTCATGTTCTGTCTCTGTCTCTCAAAAATAAATAAAAATGTTAAAAAAAATTTTTTTAAAGTTCAACAGTACAAGTAGTTATAAAGTCAAGATAATTCCATAAGAGATGTAACACAGTATAGAATTAATTCTAAATGAATGGGGTGCTACTAATAAGGTCAGATATAGATGTAATATTTTTTTTCTTTTTTGTCTCTGATTGCCTTTCCCTGTCTATGACTCTTGTCTCTACCACCACCCCACTGCCTCTTGCTTCCTCCCACCTCCTTCTTCTCATACACACACATAAAAGTTAGGGAAGCAAATCTTTAGTGATGACAGGTAACAAAAATGATCAATGCTGCAAAGAATCAGACCCAAGATTTGAATCATTAGCCTAATATAATCATATTAGACTGCCTCAAAGATCCAGGAAATGAAAATTTTAAATGGGAGATAAATGGGTCATGTGATAAAGTAAACTTTAGTTTAAGTCAATATGGACTTTAGGGACTTTATAATTTCTTTGGATTAATGTGCCTAGGAAAGTAATTTCACATGGGCCTCTGAAAAGGTAAGGAAATATCTCTATCCAAGGGCCACTAGAAAATCTCACAATTTATAATTTAAAAGAAAAAAACTCACCACTATAAAAAATCCTATACTCGAATACCTCATTTACCCAGCATAAACAAAGACCAATATATGCCGCGTATGTGATTTTTTTTTTGGGGGGGGAGCAACATAAAAATTTTGAGAGTATCAGAATATTTCTAAATCTTGCAGAAATTTTTTTTTTCAACGTTTATTTATTTTTGGGACAGAGAGAGACAGAGCATGAACGGGGGAGGGGCAGAGAGAGAGGGAGACACAGAATCGGAAACAGGCTCCAGGCTCTGAGCCATCAGCCCAGAGCCTGATGCGGGGCTCGAACTCACGGACCGCGAGATCGTGACCTGGCTGAAGTCAGACGCTTAACCGACTGCGCCACCCAGGCACCCCTAAATCTTGCAGAAATTTTTGTATAAATGTGCTATACATTTGGAGAATGTATGGCCATTTGCCCCACATTAAATAACTCCACGCTGCTTTGCTTTTGGAGTTTTCCATTCTGTGTTAGTGGCATTTTTTTCATGACTATTGGCTACTAATTTGTGTAATGATTGTACATTAGCTTTTAGAAATCCTAAATCTACATCCCTCTGTCACTTGCTCAGTTTGCCGTTTTTGAAATAAAGACAAACTAGACTCTAAGCTTCATACATTCCAGCCTATTTCAACATCATAAACTATCATAATCTTTTCTAATTTAACAAAAATGTCAAATAAGACTGTGAAAGTAGAATAAGGACTGAAAGGGCTCTTTTGCGCCTAAACACATTTAATAAACAAACGTTTTGGTATTCTAATAGTTTCCCCTTATTTCTAAGTTTCTGGTTATATTCCAGCTGGTTGAAGCTATTAGAAATTTGACCTGTAAATAACTGATATGTCACTGTACATCCAAATATCAGCAGCCAATCCCATTCCCAGCCTCAGTCCTTGAGTTTGGTCAAGAAAGAATTCACGAATTCTTTTTTTTTTTTTTTTTTTTTAATTTAAGTTTTATTTATTTATTTTGAGGGGGGAGAGGGAATAGGGAGGGGCAAAGAGAGGGGGAGAGAGAAAATCCCATGCAGGCTCAGGACTATCAGTGCAGAGTCTGGAACTAGGGAGTATGAGATCCTGACCAGAACTGAAGTCTGAAGCTTAACTGACTACGCCATCCAGGTGCTCCATCCACAGTCAAATTCTTTTTTTTTTTTTCAACATTTTTTATTTATTTTTCGGACAGAGAGAGACAAAGCATGAACGGGGGAGGGGCAGAGAGAGAGGGAGACACAGAATCGGAAACAGGCTCCAGGCTCTGAGCCATCAGCCCAGAGCCTGACACGGGGCTCGAACTCACGGACCGCGAGATCGTGACCTGGCTGAAGTCGGACGCTCAACCGACTGCGCCACCCAGGCGCCCCGATCCACAGTCAAATTCTTAAGTGAGCAAACCATTAGTTGCAGTTGAGATCAAAGTACCCTCTCCAAGTAGGAGAGGAGGCAAGCCCAGAAGGCAACGTCAACAGGAGTCAGGAGTCAGCTTGTCTTTCCTCTTTTTTTTTTTTTTTTTTTTTTTTTTTTTTATGTTTGCTAGGTTAAGGGTCCCAGCTAAGGGGTCTGACTGAGGCTGCTGGCAATCATCTAAGGGACTCCTCCTATGGGGAGGGGGTAGGGGTTGGCCCTCTATGGTCCTTGTTGGAATGGTTAGGACAGCCATCCCCACATGCAGGAAGGGGGTCAAAATCACAATGTAAATGTATTATAATGAAGCTATACTCCTGGCTTAGACTCCTGAGGGTCTTAGGCGAGACTGCAGGTATCTCCCCCCCTCCACCCCCCACCTCACCCCTTTCCTTAACTGCCTACTCTATCTCAAAAAAAAGAAGGAAAAATCCCTATTCTGAATACCGTGTATAGGGGGTAAGGGAGAAAGGGTTGGGAGAAGACATTAAAATAAAGGAATCAGGGTGTGGAGACCTAATTTGAGTCTGCACTGTGTTTCCTATGTAGGCTAGAACACCAGTGGGAGTAGTATTTTTATTACTGATTTTTTTAAAAACAGTTGTTCTGCATCACAGTGGAAGATGAACCATTTTCTCATGACCTCCTTGTCCAAATTAAAATATGTTTCATAAAAGTCCTGTCTTAGGCAGAAGTGTTCTGCACTGATGAAATTTTATGTTATCTGAAAGCTCACCTACTTCAAGAGAACTCAAATCTCCTCCTGACTTTATGAGGCCTTTTGTTATTTTTTTTTATTCTGTTATCCATATGCTCAATAATTCAGATATTCCCAAATGAATGCCACAAAAGTTTCAATTATATGACCACAGATATCTTTACATGAACCAGAGATGGTTCCATAAAGCTGTCACATGGAATGCTAATAATATACAACAAAAATAAGCACAAAAAAATGCTCATTTTCTATAGAGCTGTTTAAAATATTATGATTAGGAATGGCACCTAGACATATAGAGGCAGGAAAGGGCGTTCCTTCTCTAGGTTCCACCAACTGTCCAGGTACAGGGGGAGAAAACAGGGATGGGAACAGTGTTAAAAATGTCAATCAGACTACCCGGGCTTTATTTATTTATCCCACTCCCTGCACCTTCTTCTGGATCTCTTAAATAGAAACAAAGTAGTCCCCGTTCAGCCTACATAATCACAATATAAAAGAGAGAAATGGGGTCTGGGTTTGACCCAGGGGTCAGGTGGGGAGGGGCAAGCAAACAACAGCAGTTACTTAAGAGATTATAAACTCATTACTGAGTACTGAACAAAATCCACACAACACCAGGTCTGTGCTTGGTTCAATGACAGTAGAGCTCTGTTGCTCAAGACAACTTTAAGGTCTAGAAGCACATTAAAAAATTGGAATGAGAGTCCAAAGATAGTGTTCAACTATCCTGTTTGGCTTCAAATGGGTTCAAAGACTTGGGCCTATCATCTGAATTACTCTACCAATCTGAACAAATAGCTTGAAATGCAATCTTTGAAAATCCTTGAAATAATATGTCAACCAGCTAAACTACTGTATCTATCTCAGAACACTGCATCTCTAATCATGAAATGAAAACTATGTCCATATGTTCAGATGATACTAGGACTTCTTTTAAATTTCAAATATTCTCTCATTAGAGGCTATTTTTTATTCCATAGCTGCTTTATTGATTTTTCCCATATTTCTAAGCACATAATATTCATTCTCAATTGTATCATTACCAACTATTTCATATAATATGTTTTGTGATTTAAAGATTCACAGTTTCACCTCCCAGTTAAAATTTTTGATCATGGATTTAAATATATCAAACACCTATGATATAATAAAATCTAAAACTTTAATACTGTCAAAACAGTAGTTCATGCAAAGTAACAATATCAACACAATGAAACATATATATGTAAATACTCATATTGTAAGGACCACTGTAACTGTCTTTTATAACTAAGGCATAATTTTACCACTAACAAATATAAGGCCAATTGATCTAACCATTCTAATAGTGCCAAAAAACAAAACAAAACAAAAAAACAAAAAACAAAGAATGAATTGCTTAGAGAGTAGAAAATGAAGACTGTCTTTTTTCATATTCACCTCACAAAAAATTCCTGTCCCTCTAGAATGTCTAGCAAGTTATTACCTTCCCCTTAACCATGACTTCCCCAACCCCTTAATTTTAACTACTCCATCTAAGGAAAATGCACCCCCATTATAACACTGGCCATAATCTACATTAGTTGCTTCCATGTCTGTCTCCCCTCCTACATGACGAGCGGGCAGCATTTACTTCTCTTTCAGTCTTGGAGGTTTAGCACGCTTGGCTTGCCTATAATGGATATACAATAAAGATCTTCAGAACGACTGAAGATGTGTTAGGTCTCTTGAACCACAACCACAAAAAAGATATAAGAAATGTTAGAAAAACACTTCTGAAAGCTCTAGATTAGGGGGGAAAAAATGAAGGAAAAAAAAAAAGGATTACTCCCCCCCTGCCACTTTTCCCCAGAAGGCAAGGTAATTTGATACAGAAAATACACAAACGCTGCATATCAATCTTTACTAAAATATTCTGTGAAAATTCCACCTTTAAACTGTATCTTTGAGACTTACAAACTTCATCAAATCAAAAATCAGTAATTAAGTCTTATATAGAGCTAACTATATAACTATAAAGCCGACCCATAAGTAAATAAACAAGCAAGCTATTTGTAAAATGTTTAAAAAGATTTATAACTTTTCATTTTTAAACAATACTTCTTTGCATTATTTTCTCAAATTATAGATCCAGTAACACACTTCAACATTACTGACCAAATATTTAATTGACTTTACCTATTTCGCTACCACACTTAAAAAACGAAGCACGCTAGGGGCGCCTGGGTGTCTCAAGAGTTGGTTGCGTGTCCAACTCTTGATTTCCGCTCAGGTTGTGATCCCAGGGTTGGGGGACCCAGCCCTGAGCTGGGCTGAGTGTGGAACCTACTTGGGATTCTCTCTCTCTCCCTCTGCTCTTCTCCCCCCACTCATGCTGTCTCTAAAATTACAAAAAAAAAAAAAAAAAAAAGTAAAAGAAAAAGTGAAGCATGCTAATATATATTACAAATAGTGAGTCATGAGCTGCCAGGAGTGCATTTCAACTGGGAACACCAGAGGAAAACAGAAATGTGTCCTGGGGAAGGGACTCTCGGTGCTGACCGACTGAGAGCAGCTTATCCTTATATTTGAAATGTATGCCTGTCTTTTCAAAGATAAACATTTACACAGCCTTGGATGATTGGAGCTTGCAGCTGACTATGTAAATAAACAAATATGAAAAAAATTTTTCCTCTAGAGCCTGGCTACAGATAATAAAAAGGGCTTGAAGGGACTTATGAAGCAAAGGAACTCAAACTAACATGTACACTCAAGTCAGTTTGGGTTATGTTAATTTAAGACTATAAATGCAAAGGAACCAGTTGATTACTTAAGTGGAAGGTAACATTTTCAGAGCCTTAAGTGATCAAATAATTAGTTCAAACGGTTGTACGTTACAGAAAAGCATAGATACTGACCAGTTCCACTATCATAAAAAATAACAGTTACTTCAAGATGATATTTTCATCATTCAAGTATGATTTTTCTCCTTCTCTCAAAAATGGCTCCATTATGGAGATATAATAAAAGGTATCATTTTGATTTTGGTTTCTGGAAAATGCGAAGGTTACATTTTGTGCTCTCTGAAACTATCATTTAACTATAAAGGCTGTGGTGCTATTTCAACAAATATGAAAATGAGAACTCAGAAAATGTGATATTGAGATTATGAGGTTAAATGAGTGTGGATTTTATAAATATTCTTCCTATGTAATCTATAGATAACTGTAGATATTTATAGATTTGATCTTTTACAGATAACTATAGATCTAATCCTTAAACACTCATTTATCATCCCTTTAGAACTGCACGGAATTTCTAAAAATACTTTTCTGAGACAAATGACAACTATAATAGGTGAAAAAGTTTATTAAAATTTACAGGAAATTTTAGGGGTGGCTGGGTGGCTCAGTCGGTAAGTGTCCAGCTTTTGGATTTGGCGCAGGTCATGAACTCACAGTCGGTGGGTTCAAGCCCCGCATCAGGCTCTGTGCTGGCAGTGCCGAAGTCTGCGTGGGATTCTCTCTCTTTCTTTCTCTGTCTTTCCCCCACTCTATCTCTCTCAAGATAAATAAATGAACTTGAAAAAAAATTACAGAAGGTTTTAGAAAAGAGAGAAAGGAAAGGTGCAAAATGCAGTATTTATTGTTTACTGTGTGCTATAGCTGACTGGGCCAGCTGTTCTACACATATGCAGGTATGCTCCCTCCACTCTATGATATGGGAGCTGCTAACATTCCCAGTTTACAAATGAGGTAACCAGGAATCAGAGAGGCTAATTATCTTGCCTAAGGTCAGTAAGTGAGAGTCTTATTTCTACCTGTGTGCTTTTTTCCAAATTGTTTCCCTAAATCATGTATTTATTCTTAAAAATGTGTAGAGTTTGTATCATATAAGTATGTGGATTCTCAACAAAATGTAGACAACACAAAGTGAGAAAAGCGATGCTCTAAGAATCAGGAAAAACCTCTCTCATCTGCACACTAAGCTATGATACCCTGGAAAAATAAAATGTCAAAGGCTAGAAACTGCTTAAAATGACCGGGTGGTGGAAGAGTGGATGGAAATTCAAGTTAGTCTCTATTATCTTTAGTATATGCTGTGCTCTGGAGGTCTCCCCCCTGCTTCCCCTTGTTGAACCTCAACACCCAGTGGGATGGATGTTTGGAGGTGGGCCTCATGAATAGAACTTGTGGATCAGAGAGCTCTCTGGCCCCTCTGCTATATAAGAACACTGTGAAAAGAAAGAGAACCAGGAGTGGGCTCCTACTGGACACCCAATCTACCAGCACCTTAATCATGGACTTCCTAGCCTCCAAAACTGTAAGAAATAAATTTCTGTTGCTTATAAGCCACCTAGCAGCCTGAACAGACTAACAGCATAACATTCAGCAATTAAATTAATTCTCGGACTCCATATTCTTAAATATAACAGATTAACAAACTTCTATCACTCTAAGAGTATAACCAGAACCCATATTTCTAAATTTTAAATCCAAAGTATGCTTTTGTTCTATTACCTCTACTAATATTTTGAATCACTACTTCATGGTTGATTTAAGATATGCACACTTAACACACACAAATGGGGAAAAAAGGTATTATGCTAAAAATAAATGTAAATGATAGAATGTGTAAATATTTTCCACATTCTCTCAAATTACTGATTACATGTACATAGGATAAATATTTTTGTGATAAAACTGTAAGCCTAAATTTTTAAAGTTTACTCAATGACTAAACAATGTTCAAATTAAGGTATTTTTATTATTCTGGAACATAATTAACTTTAGATTCAAGAAGCCAAACCAACTATAATATTTTCAAAACATTTTATCAACTTCAACAGCCTTTAACTCTGTGGGCTATAGAATACACCACATTGTAGGGGCGCCTGGGTGGCGCAGTCGGTTAAGCGTCCGACTTCGGCCAGGTCACGATCTCGCGGTCCGTGAGTTCGAGCCCCGCGTCAGGCTCTGGGCTGATTGCTCGAAGCCTGGAGCCTGTTTCCGATTCTGTGTCTCCCTCTCTCTCTGCCCCTCCCCCATTCATGCTCTGTCTCTCTCTGTCCCAAAAATAAATAAAAAACGTTGGAAAAAAAAATTAAAAAAAAAAAGAATACACCACATTGTATAGAGTATAGAATACTCCCACATTGAAGGGAGGCAACTTCAATATTAAGAAATTTTAAATACCACCAATTTAGAGCCAAATGGCTTTTTATCTTCTTTCCTTTTTAAGGCAAGAAAATAAAATATATGAAGGAAAAAAGTTACCTTTTTCTTTTGAAATATGAAATATAGCAATTCTTTACAGGAAAAAAAAATAGGAAGCCAAAAAGAATGGGTATTTCTTGATTTACAAAAACACTGCGTGTACTTTACAAATATTTAAGGTCTTTATAAATTTTCAAGTCTCAAGTCATCCCACTATCCTCGTTGTAGGATTTATTAATTCAAAAGACATGCCCAAGTATTTTGCAATCCTTTCTGCATCCCACTATCTGTGTTTTTTTTTTTTTCATTCAACACCAGGGTTTCTAACTATTACACTCTTTGTTTATTGGCTATGAGTTAGAACAATCACTGGTTATTACTATCTCCAACTGTATCTTCAGTAGTCAACACTTCAGTTACAAAGTATTATTTGAAAATCATCCAATTGTCAAAATTCACAAGATAATACATTTTTCTTAATGACACAGCTTGGGAAAATACACCCAGAAATGGTACCATGTGAAATTAAATTGTAAAAATAATTAGGATAGACTACATGATTTACTACCACATATCAGAATCTAGAAAATCACAGTTACATATACAAGTGTATTTAAAAATAATCTACAATGACTTATATTCTATCCTATGACATTTATACAATGCCAAGATGATGTCTGAAAATGAAGCAATATTCTGCGTTTCCCAGAGAATGCCAATAACTGGTCTTGAGTCTTCTCTAACTAAATTGACTATTTAACCAATGTATCTTCACATGGATTTGTCACTACAGAAACACAACCTAAATCTTAAATGAGGCAATCCTCAATCTTTAAATCCTAAATAAAAAATGAGGCAAAAATGAAGTTGTTTTCTATTTGGGGAATTATAACATTACATGTGAAAAAAGCATTACACTGACTCAAAAACCATATAGACTTCTCTGAACTTTTGTGGAAAGTTATAATTTGATCAATAAAGATATTTAGAAACCTAGGGTAAAAAAAGGAAAGTTTAAAAATGCTCACCTTCAATTTATTTCATAGGTCACTGTTATACCATCTAATAAGATAATTAAAAACATGCAAGCAGCTGGTACTACAGCTAAACAGATTAATGTAATAGTCTGTAGTCATATGTGCTGGCAAGGGGCTCGCCTCTTTGGAGAGGAGAAGGTCAGCTGCCCTTGGGAAGAGGAGGAGGGTGGTGGGGAGAGAATATTCCTTCTACCATGTGGCCCTGCGTTACAGTCACTAAGTTAATCATCTACTGCAAACTGCTAATTGGCAAACGACTACTCTTCTTTCATACCCAGCAAGGGTCTCTCAGGTTTAATAGTTAAATAAGACATACAGAGCGCTCATACAAATCTGACAGAAAACGCTGGTCTTTAAAAAGCATATGATCTACTGCATAAACCAATAATATCTTCTCAATTCTTATAAAATTTCCATTTTAACACATCATCTGCAAAATGGTTGGGGGACATGTAACTGAATTTTAACAAAAACTTCTAAAAATCTACTCTATTACCTAGGCACCATATAATAATCATACTGGTGCCTTAGGAGTTAAATTCAGCTGTACTCCACTGGAATCAATGAAGCAAAACCACAAAAGACACAAATCCAAGTAAAACCTCCTGGCCTAAGAACAACAAATCTATGATCGTTAGGCATATGAAACTATCATGTTACGATCGGATTGATTATAGATTTCGAAAGTTGTCAAAATTCCAAAAATCCACCTCTGAACTTATACAAATAGTAAAACATCTGCCTTTTATCACTACTCTGTGCACACAATGGCTGTACAAAGGCAACCCAGAATACTGTACCAGAGATTGAGAGTTTCAAGCCTCAGGTTAAGCTTGTTCTTAGCTCCCTTTCAGCTAACAGACAAAAGTTATTTTCTTGTAAGACACATTTTTTTTTTTTTTTACCTTCCTTTTAGTGTCTCCGTATCAGAGCACTGTAAACAATTCTAAATACCAGAAGGTTAACGATGATGACAATGATGATAATGACATTGACTGGAAGATAAAAGCAGCTAATATTTATGCAGCACTTACCATGTGACACCATCCCATTAACTCCTTATAACAAGTGTCTTATTACCCCCACTTTAATGATGAGGAAACTGAGGCTAAGACTTGTCCCACGTTTCCAAAGTACTTGGAGTCAGGATTTGAACCACCTCACTACATTTAAATATTAACAAATGAAAAACAAAACAACAAAAATCAGTGACTACACTCTCTTGAAAGTGACAATCTAAAACCATGATAAGATAAATAATGGAAAGACTACAGACTTAGGTGACCAATTTAAGACTGAATTCAAAAGTCAATAAAACCTTGGCATATGCTACAAAAGGTACACGTGTTGGAGGGTTAAGTGAAGACTAAGGCAACAAAGTTGCCAATTTATAGGAAAGACTAATATCCAAAGAACTAATAATGCCATAGTTTTGCATTTGGATTTTCAAAAGGCTTTACCATACACATTTTATCTCAGTCTTTAAAACACATGTGAGGAGGGAGCAGGTTAGACACTGTAAGTCTGTCTTATGAGATAATAAACTAAGGCTAATCATTATCCTGGACACAAGTATATATAGCTTGAATATGATGGTACTAGGCTGACAGCCAGAATTGTCTGACTGTGAAGAAAGGTCAGGATTTCTGAGACAGTTTAAATAATACAAAGGTAGAATTGTTAAGGTTAAAGGATCTTTGAGGGTTGAAATAGTCACATTGTTCTAATAACTTATTTATTAAGTTTAAAACAGCAATGATAGCAACAGAAAAATAATTTTCGTTTTCAAAAGTGAATTTTACTGACAATTCTCTTGCCATTTTAGTATGATTGTACGAAAATTCCTAGGTTTTATCAGTTAACCTTAATATGGAAATACACCCCAGAGCTCTGCTTCTATGAATTCTGCATTTAACCCAAGTGTCAAATTCACAAGTAAGCTCATTACATTGTAAGAGCTATTGCCTGCTGAGTAGAAAAATATTCATTTCACACCTTAAATACTATAATACTATTTAATAACAGCACTGGCCTGCCAACTATTAAAAGCTCGTTTTTATATATTGTACTACCTGAGCTTTTTATCTTGCCTTTTTAATTACAACAATAAATTAATATCCTAACATTACAACACTGACAGGCATTGATTAAAATTATATTAGTTAACAACATTAGTATTTATTGTGCAAAGTTGCATTAGGAGTTCATTTTCAAAGTACAATTATCATTCAATAATACTAAAATACTTTAATCTTCAAACTATTCAAGAATAAAATAAGCTACAAGATAATGCCGTGCCTTCACATTAACACATTTCTCTTAACTTTATATTATGTCCATTATTTACTATAATTAGCTAAACTACAAATGTAATTGTAAAATTGAATTCACCAACAAATTTATACACATACGGATTTTCCTTCTTTTGAAATACATCTCTATATTTCTTTTGTCTTAGTTTTTTTTACCGTATTTATATCTAATAATGATACTAATATAGACTTCACATGTATTACCATATTAACATTCCTCACTTACATATCAAAGCATGAATGTTTAACTATCTTTTATATTTACTTCAGCACTAAAAGAAGGATTTGAAGAATCCCAACATTTATAAGGTAGGATGACTACAGTGAAAATATAATGACAACATATGAGCTTTACTGCTGTGATAATACCCTTCTAGAACACCATGGGAACATAAGCCTTTTGTAGTATCTGTGACACTTGAACGACTGATTATTTATACATACCCCAACTGATATAAAATAAAGATGTCAAGTGTTTCAATTACCATCTCATTTCTGGAATTCAGAAACAAACTGTAGAAAACTTTCCCATTGACCACATTCCTATTAAGTGCTTCCTGTATACAAGGTTCTATTATAGATATTAA
Source organism: Puma concolor (assembly GCF_028749965.1). Classification (NCBI taxonomy): domain Eukaryota; kingdom Metazoa; phylum Chordata; class Mammalia; order Carnivora; family Felidae; genus Puma; species Puma concolor. The sequence continues at coordinate 24,429,347 of NC_141675.1, read as the reverse complement.
AAGCGTGTCTGGGATTTGAAAAAAACAAATGACACAGTTCCACTTAGGGATATCCAATATGTATTCAAGTAAAAATATGAAGATTTCAATTGTAAACCCCCGTATCTATGACATAAACGGAGTTACAGCTTAACGTTTAAATGAGTTTCCAGGTGTGTAGTGGTTCTCGTGTGTATTTTATGGGGTCACTGCAAAGTGTCACAACTAGTTAATCATAAGGACAATGTACTCAAAGTATTTCCTCAAGAATCTGCATTGCTATCTACAATGCCAAAATGTATTATTACTGAATATGTACCTTTTTTTCTTAAAACAAAACAACCTAGTTCTTATATCACGTTGGTTCAGTGTAGGAAGTTTCAAATACTACTGGAAATAATATAATTTTTCTTCTTCCTAGGCTTCCCTGTTATGAAGGTACAAAATCCATAAACATTTACTCAAGCATATCAAGTTATAAGGAGAACATTACCAAAATACTAGATAAGATCCAGGTTTTCTTAACTAGTGTATCCTTTTTAAAAAAATCACTAATTGAGATGTAACTGTCCTGTTTGCTGAAGAGTCAAAGGGGATATTAACAAACAGTGCTTAATGTAACCAGGGAGTACATTTCATACTCTTAGATGCTCATAAGGAATATATCCTGTTTTAAAAGGAAACTTAAACAAAAGGAAGCCTTTAGTACTGTAACAGATATACTGGAAAAACAAAAACAAAAATTGATTATAACGGAGTTTAACACTACATATGCATTCATACCAGTTATCCTGTATACACTAACAACTGATATCTACAATAAGGCCATTTACTCAAGAATTTAAAAGGTTACATTTTTCATTACTCAATAAGTCTGCAGAACAATCACATATCACAATATCCTTTACATTTGACGTATTTTTAAAACACAGGTAACAATTCCTTACTACTCTTAGAATCCTGTAACATTAGGTAGCTTGTATAGTATCTTGTAATAATTTGTCACCTACCTATAAGAATTAAAAGTCCCATCAGAATCTAAAGTAGAACTTCTTCTTCCATTTTTATTTGAATCTCCTGGAAAAAAAAATTTTAAAAATACGAAATAATGAAGATTGTGAAACTGAGTATTTTAGTTGAAAAGCTGCTGTGTGACAGCTCTATGCAGTATATTGGGTCCAAAAACATATAACCCTTTATCCCTACCCCCCAAATAGCTTTTGTAATCAGAGCTCTCTAGTCAAAAAATTCATTTTGATGCTATAATATGAACTAATACCACCAACTCCTAAGTTGGATAAGAATACTATCAAAGTAATTATTAACAGGAACAAATGAAGTACAGTACAGAGACATTTTCCTCTTATGAATCACAAACAAAACTGAAATTTATAAACTATTTAATAATACACTAATGATTATAAATAAAGGGAAATTCTTTGTTCGTGACCAAATCACCTGTCCTGGCCACACAGTCAAAAGAGAGCAACAGAGAGAGGACCTGGAATGTTTTCAGTTCCCAGTTCTCCATGCTCCAGGAATTTGGTAAGCAAACAAGTTAAACAGAAAGCAGGCTGGGGAGGTGGTGAATGCATTCTAAGGAGCTTTTAATACACCTTAATATTCTTCCCGAAACTTTCTATTTTAACCATGGGCAAAAGTTCAGCAGTTTTAAAAACGAAAAAACAACACTGAAAGATATTTCTGCATCATGTAGTAATGCCAAACATTTAGAAAAAAAATTTCCACTTAAGAAACAGTTATATTCATTGTATCAGACGCAGAACAAATTCATACCTGCCAGTTTAGAGATTACAGAATAAAAATAAATGTGCTAAAGAAGTTTAAAAAATGTTTACCAATGCCACAATATAAAATATATATGCTTATTAAAAGAAATTTAATTTAATTTTAGTAGTTTGCATTTTAAAATACATACTTCAAAGTATAGTCTTCAGGAAACCATAGTATGCTACTAATAAATAGACCATTTATTCTTAGAAACACATTAAAAATACTAGGGGCGCCTGGGTGGCGCAGTCGGTTAAGCGTCCGACTTCAGCCAGGTCACGATCTCGCGGTCCGTGAGTTCGAGCCCTGCGTCAGGCTCTGGGCTGATGGCTCAGAGCCTGGAGCCTGTTTCTGATTCTGTGTCTCCCTCTCTCTCTGCCCCTCCCCCGTTCATGCTCTGTCTCTCTCTGTCGCAAAAATAAATAAACGTTGAAAAAAAAAATAAAAAAAAAAATACTAGATTGTGATTACATTTTATACTCCTAATTCTTGTAATGTAACTTTCAAGCATCAGGTTATATTCATTTTTATGCTTTTTAAAGCTTAATAATTCAATGATTTATCTATTTTAATTTATACTTTTAATCCACTTTGAACAATCTAAGGTGCCACTGGAGATCATCATAGTGGTCCTGGTTAAGTCAAATAGTAATTACAGAGCTTTCACTTTAAAGATGAGATTATTTTTAATTATTGAGTACAGTACTTAAGGTACCATACTTATATAATTATGCCACTCATTAAATGGTTATTGAAAGCTGAAATGTAATTTTAATGACAGCTACCTATTTTTCTTTGCACATTTTATAGTTGACAGATTAGTCAAGAATGTTGGTTCTTTTCAAAATCTTTACAGCTGTGCCAAAGTGTTTAGCAGGACAAGAACTGGACTGAGTCCACTTACTAACTTTTAACTATTCTTTTTTCAAAATGCACTTTCAGGTTTCTTTTCTTTCTTTTCTTTTTTTCATTAACAAAAATCCTAAAACGGATTACAGCATTCAAAACTATTGCCAAATTTTATAGGAGAAAATTACCCCCAAACACTTAAATGTTTAAGATCAATTTAGCTGGGTATATTTTGTTAATTCTTTGAAAACACAGACACTGTAGGATTACTCGCACAACATACTTCATTTTCTTAAAAAAATTAATGGTATTATAATAAGTAAACTAAAAAGATTTAAAGAAAATTAGTCTGTTTCCTGCTAAATGAAAATTTCCTACAACACATGTTATTTAACAGCTTGCAGACATTTCCTGTGAAACATTCTATAATCAGTATAAAATAAGTACTATACCATACATTTAAAATATAAGCCTTCTTTTTCTTTAAAACTAAAGATTATGATTAAACACATAAGATCTCACGAACAGAATTTTTTTCCCTTTCTGCTGATATTTACCAGATCAAATATAAAATCCTTCAAACAATTAAGAGACGTTCAGTTTTTAAACTAGGTTTTGCCATCATAATATATTACAAAGGTTTCTTCATTTTATACTTGTTTCAAAATGAGTATATCACATTAGATGTGACCTTCAAAGGATGGGAATAAGGAAAAGAAGCAGTTTTTCTTTCTCGAAAACATACCAAATAAGGAGTACAACTGTTTTTCCAAACAATATTAGAGAAAAGATTTCAGAGTTTGCTATATGGGGAAAAGGCAATAAAGTTTTGAAGCAGGAAAAACTGCTTTGTTCCTTCAATCCTCTAGTTGAAATTAATTATAGCAAATGTTTATGAAAACATCTGTTCCTTACAGTTATAAATTCTTAATTTTAGTATGGACGATTCCAGATTCTTATTTTGGAAGGAAACTGTCTGACAATTGAAAGATTTACAAAAGAACAGGCAGAATTTGTAATTCTGGAAAACTGTATATACAGTGTACTGTATACCCTGCAGAGATTTTCATTTGCGTGAAACATTTGATGGGGCTTGAACTGGTTGGTAACTAGGAGAATTCAAAGACAGAGAGGCTCCTCTTTGATTTAAGGTGTTATACAATAAAAACATATCTGTAATACAAGGAAACATCAACTAAGAATTACAGATAAATGTTACCTTACTATTAATCTAATTTGGAGTAAATACAATAAACTAAGTATTAATTTTAACAGGGATTTAGTAAGACTAATGCCAATACAATCATGGGAAGGTATGTGCAGTGTTCCCCCAAAAAAACAACAGAGGGTGCAAGAGAGTTTAATATGATGTTAAATTGCTGCTCTGATTCTTGTTCTAAGTTATCAGGTAGCCATAACTGTAACAAGGATGTGTAGGTTGGTTTCAGATCTCTCTCTTCCTCTTCACTTTCTTCTCTCTCCCTCTCTCTCTCTCACACACACATATACACACACATAAGTGCATTGTTACAGTAATCTTACACAAAGACCTTTAAATGATCAGACAGCACAAATACTTAAATGTGTTTTAAGATAATGGACTACCTTTCACTTGCTTGAAAAGTAACTTAACAAAAGAGTAAATTTTTAAAATACAATTATGATTTTCAAAGTATTTCAATATTTATGTAAGTTAACCAATAAAATAATCTATATATATAGAGAGAGGAAATTTAAATAAATGCATAAATTATATGCAACATGTAACATACATATTATATGTGTTGCTATGTATATGTATGTTGTGCAACATATATTTACAGGAATAGTCCAACAATTATTTGTGACCATTACAATTTTAAATTTACATAACACATCAACTTCTCATTGGTAAGTACTTTGTAAAATGAATTCCTAGCAATCGCAATTAAAATAAATTGACGGATTTGAAAAAAATGTTTGTAGTTATGTTATTTTAAATGAAGATACAAAGAACATGTATTTTCCATTAGTAATTTCTAACATACATGTGTCTAACTTATTTAGCAAATAATACATATAATGGTGACTTAAATCTCAAAACAAGATAAATCACATTCCAGACTCCTTTTTAACTTTTACTGCAGTCAGGTTTAGCTAAGGGCATTTATAGCATCTATCTGTGCACCGTTGAAATCACGCTAAACGAAGGTTTACAATAGATTTCTATAGTGCTTTTTTATGCACAAACATCTGCTTCATGAAGGTAGAACCAGAGATTTTAAACTAGGTTAGGTTAAAAACAACCAGAATAATGCTATAAATAAACACACTTACTCAACTGGGCCCTCAGTTTACATCCAAATATCATCGAGTTTTAGAAGATCACATCATACTAGGTATGAATTCCAAAAAGTATTACATAATTTAAAAAATAAACTTTATCTCAAAATTGTTAGAGAAATGTCACCACATGTGTGTGATGAATATTTAATAGTAAGGAACAAAAAAAGATTTGCTTTAAACTAAGTTAAAAACCAAAGCTATGGATAGCCACATTTAGTTGTGACGGGATAATATGACATAAATAGTGTAAAGACCTGAAACCTTTTGTTTTTTTTAAATGAATATTACTCCTGAAATGCTTTTTTATTAAATTTAAAATCCCATTCAAAGTAAATCCTTCAAAAATCCATGAATTAGGTATATTCATGTGTGGATACAGAGTAAATCAAAGTATAAGGACTCAGCATCTATGAAGACAGTAGCCACTAAGGACATTACCTCATTTCAGGAATCATGTAAAGAACAGTCTCTCTAGGCTAATTTGTGCTAAAAATCAAAGGACTACCATCAGGTCTAAGACCCAGTGCTCAAGTAAATACAAAACAATCCTTATTCAATAATTTTCCATCTTCTTTATCATTATTATCTACATTCTAATAATTTAATGGCCATATTAAATTATATATATATATATTTAAATAAATATCTATATTTATATAAATATACACATTTTTTTTTTTTTTTTAAAGTTTATTTATTTTTGGGACAGAGAGAGACAGAGCATGAACGGGGGAGGGGCAGAGAGAGAGGGAGACACAGAATCGGAAACAGGCTCCAGGCTCTGAGCCATCAGCCCAGAGCCTGACGCGGGGCTCGAACTCACGGACCGCGAGATCGTGACCTGGTTGAAGTCGGATGCTTAACCGACTGCGCCACCCAGGCGCCCCTATATAAATATACACATTTAAATAAATATATATTTAAATATATATATAAATATAATATAAATATAATATATTATAATATAATATATAATAAATATAACATAATAAATATATTTATGTATTTAAATATATATTTATATAAATATATTTAAATATAAACAAATATATATTTATATAAATACATATATTTAAATAAATTTTATTTAATATTTAAATAATATATTTAATATATTTAATATTTAAACAAATATATATTTAAATAAATACATATATTTAAAAATTATTTTTTCACCTCCAAAAAATGTTTACTGTCAAGATTCAAAACATTTTTCGAATGATAGAAAGGATTTCTAAACATGAAAGAGTATCAGTGCTATAACTTATAACCAAATATTTGCAAGTGAATGGACAGTTTTATCACCAGTCTTCATTTTATTAAAAACAATCCACATATATTGGTTCCATGTGAGGTTGTGGCTATTGCTTTGACTGGGAATGAGTCCCTACTGCAGTTAAGTATAAAAAATATCTCCAAAATTGGAATGTGACCTGTATTACTAAGAGCTGAGGAAAATCCTCAAAGAGTTGGGGTTTTGTTTTTTAAAAAAAATTCCTTTTACACACTACAAAGAAATAATTAGTATTTGGGCTTCTTAAGTCCCTACATGATATTTACAATGGCAATCCCCAAAGGTCCTCCCCTTCACATAACCACAAACGCATACCCTCTTCTGGAGTGCATATTCTTGGTGTGGGCTCTGAAAACTTGGGCCTCCACATGTTTATTCAAGTTTGAGAACAGAGGCAGCATCATCCAGAACATAATAGCCATCATACATGTCCCCTTCACACAGGTATGGTAGTCTGGTGAAAGCTTTGGTAACAAAACCAGTTTTTCTGAAAACTTCAGGCAGACTATTCACTTGTTCTTCCCATTTCTGTCCCTTGATTTCTCATGGTTTTTCCCACTTACCACCTACGTTTTCTGCACAGGGATGAAAGGGTAAAGCCAGGGAAGGGTGACCCTGCCTCTAGTTGGCTCCAAGATACTTCTGATATCTTTTAACAAAGTGAGGAGTTGATCACAGTGGTCCAGCAAATTCAAGCAGCTGACATCATACTGGAACCCCGTATTCTGTCATTCATTTATACCAAGCACTTTGTATTTCTTCTTCTGAAGCTGCCATACCATAGTTTCATACAGCTTGATGGCATAAATTTCTTCAAAATGAGGGCTCATGATTTTTGTGACCTGTCACCAGCACCTAAATCTACGGGTTTTCCAGTCTGGATTAATTTTTAGCAGTCTCTGAAACTGATCTAGTGAAAACACAAACATTGGGCCTCTTCCTAGCAACCGACTGATAGACATTGGAGAAATAAACAGGCTAAACACAGATGACACAGAAGAGTGATATAACTGGACAAAGGGCCAGCCCAATTTCTCAACTCTGTTAAGAAGATCTGTGTTTCATTGATCAAGATAACTCTTAACAAAGCTTGGAATGATTCACATAATTTCTCTCCGTTGCACACCTACCAGTAGTGGTTCTCCCTCCTGCTGGCCTAGGCCACTGTGGCCCTGTCGAGTCTGCTCATCATTTACATGTAGGGGAGTGGATGAGTGGGCTCCATACCAGCCACACGGACACCAGGCTGGGGCACAACCAGCCCACAAACAGTCTCATCAAGGGCCATGGCCACTAGTTTGGATCAACCACCGGTGTCAGGGCGAGAACATGAAGGTGCCTTTGCCCAGACTAGAGCCATTGCACTCAACCCACCCATCCAGCCTCCTCAGCGCTGAGGCAGGGGGTCAAAATTATTTAGATAACATAAAATCAGATGTAAAAAGCAAATATACAGAAACTTTTCAATAAATAATATTTCAAATGGATAATTTTAAGATAATTTAATTTTTAATAATATTTGTTATTCCTATTAAACCATCAAGAGAATAATTTTCAAAAAGAAAGCAGTGTGACATCAGTGAAGTGGCAGAATATACAACTCCAAATTCTCATCATCCCACAGAAACATCAAAAATAAGCACACCAACTTTGCAATAATCCTAGAAAACAGCCAAAGATTTATGAAAACCAAATGAACAATGCATGAAAAAAAGAGACATCTTGATAGCTTTGTGGCATTTTTACTTGCCCTTACCCTAGCCCCTTCTTGGTACCATAGCAATCTTGAAGAGGAATGCAGTTTCCAGTGTGGGAAACTGGTATTTGGTTCTGGAGGGAGCAACGCAGGCCATAATTGCAAAATATTGTGTAATTCTGTTCTAACTTGTTTAGGAGCTACCTGAAGGTCTGACACAAAATATCTCTTTTTTGTCTAACTCAAAAAAAAGTGGTGGGCATTGCTCTTGAATATACTGCAAACTGAATTAAGAACAAGCAGATGCCTGGCACAAAAGATTATAAGTGAAAACATTAAAAAGACCACCTAAGGTTTGGAGCAAGAGCTGGTGAGAGTTTCCTCAGGAAATTAGGACATTTAAAAGCATCCATGTATTTAGGAAAATGTAGAAGTCCATAGGCATGTCCAGAACAAGAAGTATGATCTTATAGGAAATAAGAGGACCACAACCTTCCACCCTAAGCTGATCACTCAGAGAGTGCAAGCCTGGCTAAGTGATGAAAGACTGATGTGGCACAGAACCAATCTGCAAAGATAAGCAGAGATTTGGGTTTTTTGTTTGTTTCTTGTGGGTGTTGTTTGTGTGTGAGTGTGTGTGTGTGTGTGTGTGTGTGTGTGTGTGTGCGTGTTTTGTTTTGTTCTGTTTTGTTTAGCTCCTGGCATTCAAAGAAGTTATCTGTCAAAACCCTAGCTGAACACAACCTAAGAAATAAAGATTTCAGTGACTACATATACCGCATAGATCAATGGAATAGAAAGAGAGCCCAGAAATAAATCCACAATTATATAGTCAATTAATCTCAACCATGGAGAAAAGAATATCTAATGGGAAAAAGACAGTCTCTTCAACTAATGGTGCTGGGAAAACTGGACAGGAGCATGCAAACAATGAAACTGGACCCCTTTCTTATTTTTGTATGTCAAAAATAAATTCAAAATGGATTAAAGACTTAAATGTGAGGCAGAAAACCACTAAAATCCTAGAAGAGAACACAGGCAGTAAGTTCTGTGACACTGGCTACAACACATCCTTTTAGATGTTTCCTAAGGCAAGAAAAACAAATGCACAAAGAAACTATTGGGACTACATCAAAATAAAAAGCTTTTGCAAGTCAAATGAAACAACCAACAAACCTAAAAGGCAACCTACTAAATAAGAGAAGATATGTATAAATGACATATCTGAGAAAGGGTTAGTATCCAAAATAGAAGTTATAAATAACTTCTAAAATTCAATGCCCAAAAAAACAGATAATCCAATTTAAAAATGGGCAGAAGATATGAACAGACACACTCCTCCAAAGAAGAGATAGAGACGGCCAACAGACACATGAAAAGATGCTCAATATCATCCATCATCAGAGAAAAGGAAATCAAAATCACAGTGAGATATGACCACACACTTGTCAGAATGAAAATCAAAAACACAGAAAACAACAAGTCTTTGCAAAGATATGGAGGAAAAGGAACGCTTGCGCACTGTTGGTGGGGATGTAAACTGGTATAGGCACTGTGGAAGTTACTCAAAAAATTAAAAATAGAACTAACTACCAGATGATCTAGTAATTCCACTACTGGGCATTTACCCAAAGAATACAAAGACACTAATTTGAAGGGATACATGGACCCCTATGTTTATTGCAGCATTATTTACAATAGCCAACTTATGGAAGCAACCTAAATGTCTGTCCATCAACAGATGAATGGATAAAGATGTGGTATGTGTCAGTGTGTGTGTGTGCGTGCATGTGTGTGTACACACATACACACAATAGGATACTATTCAGCCATAAAAAGGAATGAAATCTTGCCATTTGCAACAACATGGATGGAGCTATTAAGTATAATGCTGAATAAGTGAAATAAGCCAGAGAAAGACAACATATCACATGATTTCACTCATATGTGTAATTTATTTTTTCTTAAATTTTTTTTTGAATGTTTATTTTTGACAAAGAGAGAAAGAGACAGAGCATGAGCAGGGGAGGGGCAGAAAGAGCAAGCAGGCTCCAGGCCCTGAGCTGTCAGCACAGAGCCCGACGCGGGGCTTGAACTCACAGACCGCGAGATCATGACCTGAGCCGAAGTCGGATGCTCAACCCACTGAGCCACCCAGGTGCCCCTCATATGTGTAATTTAAAAAACAAAGTAAACGAACATGGGGTAGGGGAAGAGAGGGAACCCATGAAACAGACTCTTAAGTATAGAGAAGAAACTGATGCTTAGCAAAGGAGAGGTGGGGGGCATAGGTAAAATAGGTAAAAGGGATTAAGGAATACACTTATATTGATGAGCAGTGAGTAATACGTGGAATTGCTGAATCACTATATTGTACACCTGAAATGAATATAACACTGTTAACTACCCTGGAATTAACATTTTTAAAAAAACATAAAATATGGGCACCTGGGTAGCTCAGTCAGTTAAGCGTCCAACTCTTGATTTTGGCTCACGTCATTCTCTTGTGGTTCAGGAGATCAAGCCCCACCCACATCAGGTTCTCTGCACTGACAGGGTGGAGCCTCCTTGGGATTCTCTCTCTCCCCTCTTTCTGCCCCTTCCCTGCTTATGCTCTCTCTCTCTCTCTCTCTCTCTCTCAAAATAAATAAATAAATAAACATTTAAAAGAAAACAAAAATAAAAAAGGGAAGAAGGACAGAGCTGAACGGGACCAGATATTTTGTACGCTATGAAGTTTTGGTATCAACCTGAAGTAGACTGTTATAAGTTTACGATGTTAAATGTAATATCTGTAATAACCACAGAGGCCATATCTAAAAAAAATTACACAAAAGGAATGAGAAGGCATTCAAAACGGTCACCACAAAAAAATCAACTAAACACAAGAAAAAAGCAGTAATGAAGGGAAGGAAGGGTAAGAAGGTTACAAAACACAGAGAACACAATAGCAAAATAGCAGACTTAAGTACTGTTTTATCAGCAGTTACTTTAAATGTTAACTGTATTAAAGTTTCCAGTCAAACACAGAGATTCACAGAATGGATTTAAAAAAATTACACAACTCTATATTGTCCACAAGATCCAAATCTTAAGATTCACAAAGACACAATAGATTGAAAGTGAAAGGGTAGAAAAAGATATTCTATGTAAAAAGTAGTCCAAAAAAAGAGATACTGTGGCTATACTAATATCAGACAAAATAGACTTTTAGTCAAAAGCTGTTTCAAGAGATGAAAAAGGACATTATATATTAATAAAAGGGTCAATTAACCAGGAAGATATAATTATTATTAACATATGCACCAAACAATAAAACATGAAAATATATGAAGCAAACTAACAGAATTGACTAGAGAAATACACAGTTCTACAAAAATAGCTGAAAATTTCAATTTACCATTCTCAGTAATAGACAGAACATCTAGACAGAAGCTCAATACGGAAATAGAGAACTTGAATAAGAATGTAAACCAACTAGACCTGACAGACATATAAAACACTGTACCCGACAACAGGATACACAATCTTCTCAAGTACCCATGGAACATTCTCCAGAACAGACCATATGTTAGGTCACAAAACAAGTCTCAATATATAAAAAGACTGAAATCATACATATCTTTGACTATAACGAAATGAAGCTAGAAATCAACTGCAGCAGAAAAACTGAAAACTTTCAAGTATAAATGCAAATATGTGTGTCTATATATGGAGAAATGACAAACAGATAAATATGTGCGTGGAGTCTATTTAAACACGGTGGTTTTAACTTTAAAGGAAAAAATATACTACTGATGATCTTTCATTAAATTTCAAAGTAACTTCTGGGAACAAAAAACACTGGATTGGTAAAACTAAATTGCCACATTCCATTTAATGAAATTTTAAAGTAAAGGCATCATTACATCACAACTAAAGTTAAGTCTCAAGCAAGACAAACCTGAATACATGCTCTACCATTTACTTGCTGTTATTTACCATTCAGTATCTTTGTTTCTTCATTTGGAAAATGGGGGAAGAAAACAGTTTCTACCACAAAGTGTGGTTGTAAGGATTAAATAAGTTCAAGTAAAGTGTTTAGTGTAGCAGGTAGCATAATGTAATTCCTCAATAAATGTTAGCTATGATTTTTCTAAACATATTAATTAATGTATTTAACATGCTGGATTCAGTGGTGGAATACAATTAAAAGGCTATTAGTTCTATATGTTATAGGGAATAAACTTACTTATAATTTAAATAATTGAAAACTGTAACTCTTCTAGTAATTAAAACGTAGTATTCCTGATCAATTTTTTAATTAACAAGAAGTTTATTTAATGGGTTATACAACTCTGTCAAGTTCTGTGGTATTCTTTTAATATCCTTCCTGGGGCGCCTGGATGGCTCAGTTGGTTAAGCATCCAACTTCGGTTCAGGTCATGATCTTACGGCTCATGGGTTCAAGCCCCATATCGGGCTCTGTGCTGACAGCTCAGAGCCTGGAGCCTGCTTTGGATTCTGTGTCTCCCTCTCTTTCTGCCCCTTCCCTGCTTGTGCTCTGTCTCTATCACTCAAAAAATGAATAAACATTAAAAAAATTTAATATCCTTCCTGATGATAATCATACCAAATACTGAATATGATATAAAGAGAGTAGAAAAAATAGCAGAATTAAATAAAATTACATTCTTGAAATATAAAGCCACCTACTTCATTAACTTTATGTTTTTTGAGATTGATAAAATGTAGACAGATAAAGAACTAAAACTATAGTCAATCTAGTATTAAACTAAAACTATCTCATTTAGGATAGCTTACAATATTACCCATGCACCAGAATAAAACAAGTTTTAAGAAGAATTATTAATGATTCTGCAAATGAAATGAAAGGTATAATTTCAAAGATAATCACAAGTACAATTATCTAATTTAACTTAACCTGTAGTACTACACAAATGCAAATGTTTCTACTTATTGTGATTGTCATTTCTGGGCATATTGTTATTTCTCCAGGCATTCCATAGATTTAAAGCTGCTTGATGTCTCAGGCGGGGGGGGGGGGGGGAAACAAATGTAGACCAGGAATCGATCAGGAAAACAGAATTCTAATGTACAATTAACCTCTCTGGATCCTAAAAGAGAGAGCAAGAGTGAGAGTGACACTGTGCGTGCATGTGTGCTGTGTTTTTGAGAGAGAAGAGAGAGAGAGACAGTGAGAGAGAGAAACTGAGAGAAAGATGAGATGGAGATAATCATGGATGGGTCTATGACTCCCTACTTTTAAATGTTTTTCTAGATTATTCTGATGATCCATGAGTCTTTTTTAGTCCAAAATAATAAGCTTCTACTGTGCTAAAAGTGAGTTTCTTGTTGAAGGCAACTTAATTTGTCCCAAACAGGTGATTATTCAGTATTTTGCGTGTCATCATTTACTTTGCACTATTACAAGCCAAGCTTTAATCTCATTTTCCAGCAGGAGTAGTGGGCTGCACTAAGCTATGTCAACACTGTACATGACCCTAATATGACCAGTAGCATGTACTGATTCTTGGCGGAAGGGTGCAGACTTGGAGATGCCAAGCAGAACACTGCGATGGGCCCGTGTGGGCCTCCTGTGGACCACGTGGGCTTGAAAAGCACTTTCCTACAAGAGCTACACAATGCCAATGCCAATGCTGTAATTTAGACAAGTACAAAGTACATTTAGACTAAGTAGATGCACAAGTTTGAGAAGAGCTTCTTCAGAGGTAAATGTCTTAACAAAGGACATTTGAAGATATTTCCTTAAACCTATAGAAAGAGTATTAAAGTCAAGGGTGATTATTATATAATTTGCCCTTTGCTGTATTTTTTTAACAAAAATTCAAATAATGATTTGGTTTAAACCTTGACTACCTGAAATTTTTAATTTTGCTGCCAATCTTAACAAATGTTTAAATGAAACGCCTCCACCAACAAAACAAAACACAACAAAACAACACACAATAGCTTTTCAAAGAAAATCTAATTGGTTTAGGTAATCCTAATCCTGATGTTAAATTATCTGTTAAGTACCTAAGTAAATATAATAAAAACATTATTTGCTAAATAAAATGGAGTATATCTAACACTGAAGTCCTATTTCATTTTTATAAATCTTTCAAATAATAACTATAAAATATTTTTATTATTCTTCAATGTCTAAATAAATAAATACCTTTTTCTGCAAATCAGATTTGTTTCGGCACCTGCCATTTTCACCCTTGATTACAATCAGTGCTAAATACTTTAAGATTGGTTTAACATCTGGTGGACAAGACCTCAATAAAATATAAAGATATCCAGGGGTGCTGGGGTGGCTCAGTCAGTGAGGCATCCAACATTGGCTCAGGTCATGATCTCACAGTTCATGAGTTTGAGCCCTGCGATGGGCTCTGTGCTGACAGCTGAGAGGTCGGAGCCTGTTTCGGATTCTATGTCTGTTCCTCTCTCTGCCCCTCCCCTCCTCTCAAAAATAAATAAACATTAAAAAAAATGTTTTTTAATGTAAAGATATCCATTTCCCCAAAGTGATTAACTTAGCTAATTATTAAATATCACCCTTTTGTATGAAATATTAAACTGAAATATTTGAAGGATAAAAATTATCCATGAACCAAGGTGAATAATCCTATTTATGCCTAAATGATAGCTAACTGAACAAGCTGTTATACCAAAGATCTACTTAAAAGGTATAATGGGCATTTTAACTATAAATCCCAAAGCTGTGATGAAGAACCAAGGGTAAAAACTCAAACATATCTTTATTCTTACAAGTGATCTACTAAACTAAATCACATTAAAATACGGTAATCTAAAATCCTCAAGTACAATATCAAAAATGTTTTAGTATTTACAGTCTCCTTTTATATAAAGTTTCAAATACATTTCAATTGATCTATAAAAATGTTTTATTTAAGTTATTTTTGTTATGACATTAAAGAATTATAGTAGAATCTGAGTTTCAAAGAAAAACTGTAAATCCATAAACTGATTCCTATTTACCATTTTATGATAAAGTATAAATTACTTATTAGCAGAGATGATTTTTAAACCTGATAATAACTAGGAATACGTAAAAGAAAAAATGACTTCTTTAAACTTGCTAGGAAATGTGCAACGTGCAATATTCAACTATCCTTTTAGAGAATAAAAAATATTATTCAAATTAGTTATTTATTGAGCATTTTATCCAAATGAACATATTTAGTTATCTACACAAATTTGAAAATGGGCCCTAATTAATAAATGCATTTACTAGTTCAAACTCCTAACCATGCAGCTAGATCATGTAATAGCTCTTCTACTTTATTCTTTCAACAATTATGTGTTGAGTACCTCCTACATTTTAACACTAATAACACACCCTACTATAAGAGGGGAGGGGTCACTGACCAAGAAGTACATAAAAGGCACTCCACTAGAGACCAGCATGTGCCAGAATTCTGTGAAGGTCACATTTAGGATTTGGGTCAAGATGAATAGCAAGGCAGTGAAAGAACTGTTTTAAGGAAAAATAGAACATGGTAAGGTTTGCAGCCTTAAAAAGATCACTTCAACTTCAGAGTGAAGGAATTTGAGAGTGGGTGTAGGGAGAAGGAAAGTGGATGGAATAATACTGAATGAAAAGCCCTGCAAGGCAAAAAATGATGATAAAATAGTCATATTGATGATATCATTATCATACCACCTTAGGAATGGCAACTCTCCATTTTTAAACCTTGTTAATATGACTTACTGAGAACCTACTATGTGCCAGACAGTTTTTAGGACATGGAAGTATTATAGTAAACAAAACAGAATGAAGTGTGGGGGTAGAGGGAAGAGAAAAGAAAATGAATTCTTAACAGATAAGTTCAGATAATTATAATAGCTATAAAGAAAAGACAGCAGAATAATGCGATATTCAGTGGGGATGGATGCTCTCTGTAGGGAGAGGTGATACCTGATTTGAGATTCTAGTAACAAGAAAAAAATAGCCATTTAAATATCAATGGCAAAAGGCACAACCTGCAAGGGCCCTAGAGCAGAAGCTTGCTTTTAAAAAAAAGAAAAAAAGAAAAAAGAAAGCCAAGATGGCTCAAAGGCTAGGAATTTAAGATGAGGTCTGTGGGAGAAGGAACAACCATTGAACTTGGAATTTTGTAGGGTGGAAGTCTAGATTTGATAAGTACAATGAGAAGCTACCATAAGCTTTAAAATGATGAAAAAGATCTATTTCATGTTTGAGAAAGATGATTCTAGCTGCTGCGTAAATACTGGATTGAAAATGGGAGACAAGATGGAAGCTAAGAGATCAGTTACAATCTGCCATCATAGGGATAACCTGACAAAATGGGCAGAAACAACTACATACTTAATTCTAAGTTTAAATGAAGACTTGAAATTTTAAAGCCTCTGAAATGATGTGAAATTATTTCTATGGTGGAAAAGTAAACAATTGTGCTAATACTTTATTTCTGTACACAATGAAGAATTACCTTAATTTGGTTAAAATTTTTATTGATTTTTTTCAAACTGCTTTCTATATACATCAGAAATTAATTTGGTCTCTAAATAAGACTGACATCTGGTCACAAATAGAAGAAACAACAAAACAGCACGTAATAGATTACTAGTGGGATTTCCAATCCGATCCAACATGGAGGGTCACTGCAAGCCTCTCTCCCCCACTGATCACAACTAAAAACTCTGGGCAAAATACTAAAAACAACTTCTTGAGGACTCTGAAATGTAAACACTAGCAGGAATATTGGACAAGGACTCAAAGAGTGGTGTTGAGTGCTTTGGGGTTTTTTTCCTTCATGTCCCAGCTTTGAGCTCCCATCAGGGCTGAACTAAGTAATAGGCACCAAGAACAAAAATTCCAATCCCATTTTTCTGGGACTGAGAAAAGAATCCTCTTTTCTTTTCCCTTCTTTCACTTCCAACCTTGCAACAAGGCCAGGTCTAATTGAAGAACTACACTGCCCTGGGGGTAGGGGGTAGCAGTGAGGGGTGCACATAAGACCCAGAGGGATAAAGCTATCTTTTCAGATAGAACACTAAAAAAGGAAGACCCTACTGTGTGAACAGTGAGTGGGGAACTCCATCATTTTTTCTTTCTCTTTCTCTCACCATTTTGTGACAAAGTGGGCCCATTTGGTGGAACCATGTGATAGCATGAGAAGCAAAGCTCTGACAGAACAAGGCAGAGGGTGTGGGGTTATCCTAGAGAAGAATACAGCGGGTCAGGGGATTCTCTACTTCTGTGTATGAACTGACAAAAACCCCAGATTCACCCCGAAGCTATGTATGCTCAAAACATACCCAAAGAAGCACAGCAAAAACTCTGAAAATTAATCTATGACATAAACTACTACTGTAGTCCCAAACTAACCCCTGGGGGTGACATGCAAGGAGGACTCAAAAGCACAGAAAAGACTTTAAAAACTGAATTGACATAGGGGCGCCTGGGTGGCTCAGTTGGTTGAGCCTCCGACTTTGGCTCAGGTCATGATCTTGCTGTTCGTGAGTTCGAGCCTCTTCGGGCTCTGTGCTAACAGCTGGGAGCCTGGAGCCTGTTTCGGATTCTGTGTCTCCCTCCCTCTGCCCCTCCCCCACTCGGCCTCCCTCAAGTTCTTGCTGGCGCCTGCGCACACTCTCTCTCTCTGTCAAAAATAAACATTAAAAACAAATAATAAAATAAAATAAAATAAAATAAAATAAAATAAAATAAAATAAAATAAAATAAAATAAAATAAAATAAAAACTGACATTGAAACCACCATCACCACCACAGAAAGTAAGGCCAAACTTGTAGTATGAACCTAATTGTGTTGGCTGTGGGAGGAGGGGTGGGAGAGGAAAGAAAAAGGGAAGAAAGAAAGGAGAAAAGAAACAAACAAACAAAAAAAGATTTCTCTGGGGGGACTTAACAAGATCTAGAGTTTTGAAATGAAATATTCAAAATGTTCATGACACAATCCAAACTTGATATATCAAGAATGAGGAAATTCAGGCCAATTTTCGCCATATAATTAACCCCGAAATAATTTAGATGCTGGAATCAACAAAGATTTAAAGAACCTACTATATAACTTTTTGCCAAGAAGCACACTCTTGAAAGACAGACATTCACAGTAAAAAAGAAAAAGAAACTATTAAAAAGAATGAAATTAAAAATTTTAAACTATAAAGTACAGTATCTGAAATTTTAAAAAAAAATCAATAGATGGGCTCAAAATCAACATGGAGCTGACAGAAGAACAAGTCAATGAACTAGAAAGCTCCCTCTCTCTCCCTCCTTCCCCCTGCCAAAATAAACTTTAAAACATTATCAGTATCACATTATCTAAATCGTCAATATAATCTAATTATCTTTGCAGATATATTCAAATACAGTTGCAGCATAAAGAACAAATGTAAGAATTATCTAAATGAAGAATAAGATTACAACAGAATGTGGAAATTAATCTCACTCCTTCCCACATTCAACTTTTCTTTCATTTCTTAGATATATTTCATTTTTCCATTAAAAATACATATACCTTAAAAACTTGTACACATTGAGAGAAATTATTAAGATAAAGACCAGCAAAAAAGATTTTGAAAAAAAAAGAAGGAAAGAAATAAAGGAAAAACCACCTATAATTACATGGGGGGAAATATTTTCTCTTTTTTTCTGTAAAGTTGAAATCACACACTATACAAACAATTTTGTGTTTTATTATTTCATGTATTACAAGTGTAAGCACTTCTCCCATATTATTTTAAAAACTAGTGGGGCGCCTGGGTGGCTCAGTTGGTTGAGCGTCTGACTTCGGCTCAGGTCATGATCTCACAGTCTATGGGCTGGAGCCCCGCTTCAGGCTCTGTGCTGACAGCTCATAGCCTGGAGCCTGCTTCAGATTCTGTGTCTCCCCCTCTCTCTCCCTCTCCCCTGCTCATGCTCTGTGTCTCTCTGTCTCTCAGTAATAAATGTTAAAAAAAATTAAAAAAAAAAAACTATTTACAACAAAATTTTAAATGGCTGCATAACATATAGTAATCAATGAATGTTTTATATTTATTTAACCATTCTCCTATCACTGGATATTTCTGTATTTAAAGTAGTTACCTAATTCTTAGTAACACTATGGTAAATATCTTCGTGCATAACTCTTTCCCTGGCTGCCTTAAGATACAAAACTAAATAGGTTGAGGGAAAAGTACTAACAAAGTTACTAAATTAATACAAATTGATAAAGATTACAAAACTCATACATGATTCTCTGGAAAACTTTCAAGTGCAGATTCATATAAGGAAGAAAATGAAAAGCTGCCTATAATTCTGTTGTTAATATTTTGACAGATTTCTCTAAATTTTTAATGAAATGCACTATATATTCTAAAATTTGCATACAATATACATTTAATACTACTGTAAAACAACCTTCAATGGCTGCACAGAATTTTAAACAATAGTTGATTTTCACAGCATTACAGCATATTATAAACCACCAATAAGTAAATATATTCCTACTGCTGCTCACCCTAGACATCCATATAGAACTGTAACGTGATGAAAGTCAGTGCCTGAAAGATGAACAGCTACATTTTGTGAATTAGATATTCTGTATTTAAGTATTACAGAATACTGACTGGTTGCCCCAAATCTGTTTCCCCCTTTTTGTTGGGCATATGGCAACCCAGCTACAGACTATATTTCACAATGTGGAGGCACAAGTGATAAAAAAAAAAAAATCTGATGCCCTACATTAGCTTCCTTTCTTTCCCATAGACTAGAACAATGGTAACAATGGCTAAATCCCGCCCCAAAAGTAGCGATAAACAAAAATACAGAAAATGGTGATGGTGTGGAGAAACTGTAGCCCTCATACATTGCTACTATGAATATACAATACTGCAGCCACTTTGGAAAACAGTATGCTAGTTTCTTCAAAAGTTAATAAATTTACTATATGACCCAACAATTCTCCAAGAATCTATCCAACAAAAATGAATAGAAAACATATGTATACATTAAGATCTGTGTTCAAATGCGTATAGCAAAATTGTTATGACAATCCCAAACCTGAAGCCACATAAATATGCATTAACCACTGAATAAACAGAAAATGAATATCCACACAGTGGAATACTATTCACCTGGGGTGGGGGGGGAAGGAACACAGTACTAATACATGCCTACAACATGGCTGAACCTCAAAAACATTAGCAAACAGAAATAGGCCAGACATAATAAGCAATGTCTCTTTTTGTCCCTTATAATAATCCTTGTTCTGAAGTCTACTTAGTTTGATATTAACAGTTACTCTAGCCCACTTGTTAAGTGTTTTCATGATATATCTTTCTCCACCCTTTTACTTTTGACCTAAGTTATCTGTGTTAGTTTTCCGTTGTTGCCATAGCAAACAATCGCAAGCTTAGAAGCTTGAAACAACACAAATACATTATCTTAACAGTTCTGTAGGTCAGAATTCTAATACAGGTCTCATTGGGCTAAAATTAAGGTGTGGGCAAGGCTCTATACCTTATTAGAAGCTCTAGGGAAAATCTGTTTTCTTACTCAGTTGTTCAAATAAGTCAATTCCCCAGGAACTGAGGTCCCCAATCCCTTAAAACCTGTAAGTAGAGAGCTGTTCCCACCTTCTAGAGGTCACCCAAATTCCCTGCCTTCCTCCATCTTCAAAGCTGCAGCAATGGACCTAGTCCCTTTCACACTTTCTCTCCCACGCCTTCTATTGTTGCTTTTCTCTAACTGCAGTTGTAAGGGTTCTAAGCCATTAGGGACTCGGGATTAGACTGGGCCTAACCAGAAAATCCCTAATACCTTTCTGATCTAAACATGTGTAACCTTTAAAAACATCCATGTTAGGTAACATATTCACAGGTTTTGGAGATTAGAGTATAGAAATATTGGGGGTGGGGTGGGGATTTTATTCAGCCTACCACATCTTTTTATTTAAAGTATCTTGTAGATAGCATATAATTGCTTCTTTCTTTCAAAAATATTTCTGACAATCTTTGTCTTTTAACTGGTGTGTTTAGACTATTCATATTAATGTGTATTGCTACAGATCAATTCAAATATCTGTTGTCTATCTGTTCCATCTATTGTCTTTTTCCCTCATTTTATGCCTTCTTTGGAGTTGAGGATATTTTATGATTCTATTTGAACTCCCCTACTGAATTATCATTTATGCCTCTGTATTACATTTTTATTTAATGGATGCTCTAGAGTAGGGACTGAAAAACCACGGCCTATGGGCCAGTAAACTGTTTCTGTGAATTTTTATTAAAACTTGACCATTTGTTTATATACCATGATGGAAGAGCTGAGTAGTTGCAACTGAGATCATAACACAAGTGGTTAAATATAAATTATATTATCCTTTAAGAAAATGTTTCCTGACCCCTGCTCTAGGCTTACCATATAATATTTAATTAATCAGAATCTACAAGCAGCATTACATAGTCATGTGTAGTGTCAGAACCTTACAACAGTATATTCCCAATTCTCTCTAATTTTTTGTACTACTGTTACCATGTATTTTACTTTTACATATGCTATAAATACTATATATTGCTACTATTTTTGCTTTATACAGTCACATTTTTGAGCAATTAAAATAAAGAAAAAAATTTTACCTCCATTTACTCTACTTCCAATGCTCTTTCCTTTGTACAGATCCAAGTGCCTTTGCCCTGTCATGTACCTTCTGCCTGACAATGCTCCTTTAACATTCCTTACAGCGTTGTCTGCTAATAAAAAAATCCCCATGGTTTTGCTTATCTAAAAAAAACTTTATCACTTCATTTTTTTGAAAGATATTTCTATTAGGCATAGAATTCTGGTTTCACAAGTTTTTCCCCACCTTCAGCAACATTAAAGTTGTCACTCTATGATCTTCCGGCTTCCATGTTTTCTCAAGAGAAATCTGCTCTAATTCTTACCTGGTTCTTACTCTGCATTTTTGTATTAGCTTTCTATTATTGCTATATCAATAAATTTTTTTCTGGTTACTTTTAAGAATTTGTTTGTTTTTATGTCTGAATATGACTAGATTTTAAAATTATTTTTATTTTCTGTATTATTCCACTTTATGTTGTCTGAGCCTCTTGGATCTGTAGTTTAGTGTCTATCATTAATTTGGAAAAATTATTGGCCATTATTTCTTCAAATATTTCTTCTCTACCTCCCTTCTTATGGGATTCCAATGACATGTACCGTTTGATATTGTCTCATGGTTCTTGGGTGTTTATTTAATTCTTACTTCTCATTGTGTTTCAATTTGGGTAATTTCTGTTGATGTATCTTCCCATTTGCTGGTTCTTTTTTGTCTGTGTCAATTCTACTAATGATCCTGTCACAGGCATTCTCCATCTCTGTTACTGTGTTTTAAATTTCTTTTTTAAATTTATTTCTTTTTAATGTTTTTTTTGACAGAGGCAGACAGACAGAGTGTGACCAGGGAGTGACAGAGAGAAAGAGAGGGAGACACAGAATCTGAAGCAGGATCCAGGTTCCAAGCTGTTGGCAAAGAACCGGACACGGGGCTAGAACCCACGAACTGTGAGATCATGACCTGAGCCAAAGTTGGACACTTAACCGACTGAACCACCCAGACCACCCTGTGTTTTAAATTTCTATGATTTCCAAGGGCACCTGGGTGGCTCAGTCAGTTAAGCATCTAACTCTTGATCTCGGCTCAGGACATGATCTGATGGTTCCTAAGTTCAAGTCCCATGTTAGGCTACGCACTGTCAGTGCCCAGTCTGCTTAGGATTCTTTCTCTTCATCTTTCTCTGTCCCTCCCCCACATGCATCCCCCCGCCCCTCTCTCTCTCTCTGTCTCAAAGTAAATAAATAGACTTTACAGTTAAGCCTCTGACTTCAGCTCCAGTCATGATCTCACAGTTCATGAGTTCGAGCCCCACGTCAGGCTCTGTGTTAACAGCTCAGAGCCTGAAGCCTGCTTTAGATTGTGTGTCTCTCTCTGAAAATAAATAAACATTAAAAAATTTTTTTTAATTTAAAAAAATACCTTAGAAACATTTCTAGGATTTCCACTCAATTTTTGATATATTTTTCAACACTATCTCTGCTGAAATTAACCACCTGATCTTTCATGCTGTCCAGGTTTTCCACAAGAGCTTTTAACATGTAATTCCTAGTTACTCAAAAATACCTTGTGACACAGTTTTAACATGTGTCACTGTTATGTCTAGTTTTGATGATTGCTTTGTCTCTTCGGAGTATATATATATTTTTTCTTGCTTTTTCATATGCTTTGTAAATTTTATTAAAGATCTTATGTATTACTGTCATCATGTGTATGATAGTAAAGACTAAGGCAATTTTAGGCTTCGAAATGAGTATACATTTCCATTAGGCCTTTTAGCACAGGGGTTTGAATTAATGTTAACTAGGAGTTAAGCTAGGTTTGAAGTCTGTCATTGCTATGGCCACACCTAATGCACCACAGACCACAAGTTTCTACAGTGATACCTTGTGTTGGGGATGGGGAATTCAGTTTGCCATAAGAATATTTTTTCATTCTTCTAACTGCTCCACACTTAGTTCTAAGGCTTTGTGCTCAGAAAAGATCTGTCTCTTGTAAGTTACTTATTATTTGACACTTGCTATCCTGGCAGCAGGGAGTAAAAAATAGGGGAGAGTGTTCTTTGATCTTCTGATCAAGACTTAGTCTTAGTTAAGCACTGTGTCCCTGATCTCATGTATATGCCTTTTTAGTCCTTCCTCTCCCTTGGTATAGTTCTGGTTCCTATAGATATTCCTGCCCCTCCCCTAGGGCTTGAGAGTTTTTCCTCTTGTTCCAATCCCACAGTTACAAAGAGATTCCACCAGTGTCCTAAGGCAACAATAATTGTTGCACCTCCCCCAACAGAATATGGCTTTGTTCTATAACAGAAAAGGGGAAAAGGAGTCCAGGTGGAGTTTACTGTTCCTCCTGCAGTGGCTGCTGTAGTCATCCTCCAGTCCTTCACCAAGGGGAGATTTTCTTTTATTGGCTGATGGGGTTCATGAAGAAAAATCTACATAGGAGTTTGGGGTCCTCCTATTTTTGTGCCCACCAGGAGTTTCACCTTTCCTCACCAGTACACACTTGGCCTCCACCAATTCAACAACAATTAATTTAGGTGAATTCTTTCTGTGAGTGTCTGATTGTGTCTTGCCCAGGTAAATCAGTACTTGTACTGTGCTTCTCTCTGCAAAAAAAGAGTATCTCTCCTTAGATTCTGAGCCTAGATTCACTGCCCTGCCATTTCAGCACTCAATGGGTTAAAGAAAAGCTGTGAACTTGTTGTTTGTCCACCTTTTTATTTTAAAACTGGGACTGAGTTTTTTTCCAACTCTCCACATCTCTGATCAGAAACCAGAAGCCATCCTATTTTCATTTAACTTCATGTATTA
The DNA here is from genome assembly GCF_028749965.1 of Puma concolor. Lineage (NCBI taxonomy): Eukaryota > Metazoa > Chordata > Mammalia > Carnivora > Felidae > Puma > Puma concolor. The sequence goes on along the minus strand of NC_141675.1, from coordinate 24,404,990 downwards.
TGGTTTTCAAAGTTTACCATATGACTTTCCACGTAAGTTCACTCATCCATCAAATGTTCAGCTAATGCTTACTATGTGGCAGGCATTGGGACAGAAACTAATGCTTTCCTTCTGCCAAAGTTGGCAGCTAACTAATGTCTGCCATACCAAACTCCCTACCAAGACGAGATGACCCAATGTCTACCTTAAGGGTGAGTACATTTAGGTCAGAGAAAAATATTTCATGATTACATTTATTTGTAGCTAGGTTTAGATATATTGTGGTCTGATTCAAATGACTTAAAACACTTTGTGCGGCACTGTAGAGAATATAGATAGGAGTAAGATAAAGATTTATCTCTATACTACTTGCTTATAGAGAACAGTTCAAATATTAAAAAAAAAAATACCATACAGCACACTTTATCATTAACCTGCAGTTACATGTATTTAAGGAGAATGTTAAGGCATGGATAAATGAATAAGAATTGCTATTCACAGGTAACGGAGGAACTGAAGGCACGATCGATGCCTCAGAAAAAAATGGAGTTTTCCTTGCAATATTGATCCCATAAATTCATAGCAAAAGCAGACAAGGACAGGATAAAAAAAAATCTAGCAGGATATACCAGATTATATGACATTATATAGAGGAATATATCACCTGGGGTTAAAGTTAACTAGCCTTCATGGAATGTTACCTATTTCACATTTGTACCTCTAGCACTCTGGTGGTAAGTACTCAGTTTTAAATCCTAAAGGCTGACTTCTTCAGTACATCAGATTTTAGCAGTCAGGTACTTCTAGCCAATTCTGTTCATATAAGAAATTAAAGTATACATGCCAATAAATGAATGCATTATATGGAGCCAAAAAAATAAGATCTATGATAAAAATCAGATATTTGTGGAAGTCTAACCAGTACAGTCTCTACATGTAAGAAAAACTACCTAGAGAGTTAACGTTTCGGAATGTAAATTGATAAAAAAAAATACAATAGTAAAAGGGGGTTAGAAGACTCTAGTTTTAATGGCTTCTTGCAACTTGACACATTGATTCCACTACATCTTTGGAGATACTTGTTGAGAACACTGTGGTTTTCCAAAACAATTGCTCCTTCTATAGCTAATGCTCAAATGGTTATTACCAATATTTCCTTCTTTCCATTTCCAGCAGACCCTACTTCTCACAGATTAAGTTTCTCTAGGTATTTTAGTATCATTAGTTACATAACAGCCAAGTTCTTAATCTGGTCTCTCATTCTGCCCCTCTAATATGAACACTCCTAAGCATATCTATTTTATATCTTTTTTTAATCTATTTTGTAATTTGATTCTCAAAAAATAACATTTTCTAAATTTTTCAGTTCTTAGCATGCATGGCCAACTATTTTTCATTTCAATATATATTCTGAAAGGACAAATGATAATGGATCACTTAAATACCACTTGAATATCAAGCTCATAGAGCTATAAAAGTTTAAAAAATACTACATATAATAAAAATTACCTTCCATATAATAGTGGGTCAGAAAGATTATTATACTACCACATGCATGATTCAATCTTTTGATTAAAAAAGCACTATACTTAAGAGTTATAAAAAGCTCAGAAAACTGGAAACAGAAATGCAGTCTAGGATAGATTTTCAGACTAATATAGAAGTCTTGGCATGAATAATAAGAGAACTGTGGTTGATCCACAGAACAGTTGGATTATGAACCAGAATATGCAAATCAGGTAACTATTTATGATAATTATTAAAATGTTAACTTGCAAATAAAGCACAAAAAGTAAAATTCTACAGTAGGTTTATTCAAGTACAGTAGAGGACAACGCAGTATAGCTAGAAGTATTTGTAGTTTATGGTGTGAATTAAGTATGTTAATACCAAAGCAATAATGCAAACACAGTTTAACTTCATATTTGGTTAGGATAATTGTTCATGTTTTCTTCACACACACACACACACACGATCTACCTCTGTTTTGATGAAAGTCTCCTTTCTTTACATTTCCAACAGGTTTTGTTAATATGTTCTTATGCATGTACTACGGACTTCTCTCAAATCCCAGACTTAGAAGCTTTCACTCTTTTACCTCTATATCTAATAGTTATGGAGTTGTGATGATTCTTTGCACACAATGTTTCAAAGTTGTTTACATTGTTCACAGGAGCACCTGGGTGGCTTGGTTGGTTAAGCTTTGGACTTTGGCTCTAGTCATGATCTCACAGTTGGTGAGTTCAAGCCCCACATCAGGCACTCTGAGTCAGCAGAGAGCTCCCTTCAGATCTTCTATCCCCCCTCTCCCTCCGCCCCTCCCCTGCTCTCTCAAAAATAAACATTAAAAAATAAATGAATAAATAAATAAAGTTGTTTACATTGTTCTTTATTTGCAAAGCCACCACACTCCTTTCCCTGGTTTCATAACCTAATCCATAGACTGCTACTTCTCAGAAGATTCAATATCTGCTTTCATTTTCTCTCTCAATAGTTCTAAAACAAACTATGAGAATAACCATCACATAAATGTTTATCAAGGTAAGACATGAGTCAAGGGCTCACAGTTGTAAATGTATGTGTGTATGTATGTGTTTTGTTTCACCTGATTACTAATTCAAATCTAAATTCCCAAAGAATCAAAGGTCCTTATGAAGAGGTCTCCTGTCTTCCACAATCTCCTTTCTATAATCTCAATGTTCCATATTAGCGACGTTGGTTCTAATCATATCCATCACCTCAATTTATACAGTCCTCGAAATTTGTCCTATCTATACTTTGAATTTCTGCTTTATTGATTATGCTCTTTACTGCTTCTAACGGATGTTTCACTTCAGCTATTGAATTTAAATTTCTTATAATTCTTATTCATACCCTTCTTCATCTTTTCCTATATTCTCAGCCAGGATTCTTTTCACCTGTCTTTTAACTACCATCTTACATACTTTGTTTCAAAAGAATATGCACACATGGCTTCTCGGCCTTTTGGCTAAGATCAAGTGTAAAAGAATATGCACATTTATTGAAAATTTGAAGCATATTTCAATAAAATTTACTTGTTTTCCCTAGATTTGAATCATTTCCACAAATGTGTATTTTCTCTGTCCCCTAAGAACAGCGCTCCCCTTGTTTTGTACTACTGACTATTTTGATCTTTTTTTGACTGTTTACTCATTCTTGAAGTAGTCAGTTCTGCTCTTTCCTAACAAATGGGAGAAGAGGATGGAGGTGGTAAATTAATTTCCCTCACTACCCACATATTTCATTTACATCTTTCAGATCCTAAGAACCTTGGCCACATTTCTAATATTAGTTGTCCCTTGCTTACTATGGCTCTAAAGAAAACGCTCACCTGGCCTCCACTACTTCTCGTCCTTTGGTGACAGCCTCTTCGTCTCGTTCATACCTGACTGAAACAGCTCCCAACTAACTGGTGCCTAGTCTTCTAATTTGCTTGGCTCCATCTCAGTTTTGTAATCCATTCTACAACATGCCAATTATTATTCCCTCATCTCTTGCCATCAACAACAAGAAATCTATGCTCCCCTCAGTCCTAGATAAGCCCCTTCTCAACAGGCTGTGCATTCCTGTCTGCTACCTTCGGCTTCACCACTCCTTATATTTTACATGCTCTCCCCCAGTAAAACCCTAGCCATGTACAGGGTACATTTTAAATGAGATCCTTTTCTCACTAGATTATAAATTGCTTGGACCTTCACTTTACTTCCCTTCTCTCCTTCACTTTAGTATTTCCAGCACCAAACAAACAGAATGAACTCACCTTAATAAAAAGGAATAGATGGAACACTACCACATAGCGCAAGAAACCTACTTTAAAAACTTAAGCTATTTAGGGTAAATAATTTGGTTTCCTTCAAGGTACTAACAGATATCATCAAAAATTATATTGAGAAAAAAAGAAACTTTCAAGCAAGCAAAACCAATAATTCTTCCAACAAGTCTAGATCCAGGGTCCAGAAATTACAGCTGTTTTGTTATGGCCTATGAGGTAAGAAAGGTTTTATGCAATGCAAACTGGTGTAGCCATTCTGGAAAACAGTACTGAGTATGGTAGTTCCTCAAAAAGTTAAAAATAGAACTACCCATGATCTAGCAATTTTGCACTACTAGGTATTTACCCAAAGAAAACAAAAATACTAATTCAAAGGGATACATGCACCCCAATGTTTATAGCAGCATCATCTACGATAGCCAAACTACGGAAACAGCCCAAGTGTCCATCCATAGATAAATGGATAAAGAAGATGTGGTGTGTGTGTGTGTGGGGGGGGTGTATGTATGCACACATACCCACATCCACAATGGAATATTACTCAGCCACAAAAAAAGAATGGAATCTTGCCATCTGCAACAATGTGGATGGAGCTACAGAGCATTGTGCTAATAAGCGAAATTAAAACAGTCAGAGAAAGACAAATACCATATGATTTCACTCATATGTGGAATTTAAGAAACAAAACAAACAAGCCTGGGGAAAAAGAGAGAGGGGCAAACCAAGAAACACACCCTTAACTATAGAGAACAAACTGATGGTTACCAGAAGGGAGGTGGGGGGGATGGGTTAAATAAGTGATGGGGGTTAAGGAGGGTACTTGTTGCGATGAGCACCAGGTTTTGTATGTAAGTGTTGAATCACCAAATTGTACACCTGAAACTAATATTACACTGTATGGTAACTAACTGGAATTTTAAAACTTCTAAGAAATTTAAATAAAAAATTTAAAAAAAGAATGCTTTCTGTATTTTCATTTAAAAAAAATCCTAAGAAGGATATTTTGTAATATATAATGAAAATTATATGACATTCAAATTTTAGTCATCATAGATAAAATTTTATTGAAACACAGCCATATCCACTGATTTACATGTTTTCTGTGGTTAACAACTTTTGTGTTACAAGGACTAAATTGAGTTGTTGCTATAGACCAGACGGCCCTCAATGCTTACACTATTTACTATCTGGCCATTTACAGAATAAACAAACAAACAAACAAAACTGTCCATTCCTAGTCTAGATCAGTAAAGTAATAAATACCTTGAGCAACCTTACCCCCTGAAAGTAAGGGTACTTACTTTCTTACATGAGGTAAGAAAAAAAAAAAGGCTTTGGTGGCCACAGCAAAGAACTTTTGTTCTCTAATGTCAAAGAGGGAGTTTTTTGTGAAGGGGGAGAAGATTTGAAAGGAGTCATTCTACTAGCTGCAGAAAGCAATGTGCTAAGACCTAAAACTTGATTGTTGACTTTTAAATCATACTTCATGCTCAGAAAAAGAAACTGGCTCACTCCACTCTCCACCCCACAAACATAAACTTACTTTCAATATATTGTACACTTTATAGATGTGGATAAACTGATAACCTAACCTCCCCGCTTTGGCCAACAGAAATATGTATCTCATCTTCCAAATAGATCATATGGTTACATTATCATAACTTGAGAAATATTTGAAGAAACCATGGACCAATAGTTACACTATTGAGAGTAAAAACTCAGTATCAAATGTACCCAAATTCAAATCTTTCTTTGTGGGAGCCATCTTCAAGTGTACACAAGGTAAATGCCAAAGTCAATTAAGCAGGGCAATTCCTGGGGCAACATATTTTTAGCCAATTCCTTCTGGTTGGTCCATTAAGAGATAACATAACTTCAAATCAGAAGGGAGGCGGGGGGGATGAGATGATGTAACTTCAATCAGATAACTTCAAATCAGATGTTATACAGACCTGAGTTGCTTCACAATTGATATAGACAACTGACTGCATTTTCTTTTTATACTTTCCAGATCCTTGCTATCTTTTGTAGCACAAAACTCTGAGGTATCAACACAGTACATATTTCTCACATGGATTGCTTCTTGAGAAATATCTTGGCTCTGCTATAAGCATCCCTATAGCCCACATCAGTGGAAGTACAGGTCCCAGTGAGAATACAAATCAGTACTCTCATATCATGATGAAATGCTACTGCCTTGCCGTAAGCATGTTTGCTAGCTAAAACATCTGAGTCAGTTCATTTAGTAAAAACTTAGTGAGCTTCTCCTATGTGCCTAGGGGAATTCAGGGATGAAACAAAAAACCTCTGCTTTCAAAGAACAAATAATTTAGTTGAGCAAACAGATGAATAAACCAAATATAAGAAATATCTGTACAACAGGCTCCTGAACTCCTAACTACTGTTTAAGTAGTTAAAACAGCCAAAGTGCAAGAAAACTCATCTAAGGCAATGTGCAAACTTTTTTTTTTTTAATTACCTCATTTCCAATTCTCTCCTCTACTTACTTAGCTTCTCTTTTCCCTAGCTCCAGAAAACAGTTATGAGGATTTTAGATAGTTTGTTGGTTCAGAGGATAATGTAGGTTGGGAGGCTGTGATCTAATACATAAGCTAGTCATCATTTCCTTTAAGGATTTTTTGTTTCTCCTTGGATGAAGTTACATCACTGGACAAGAGATTCCTATAGGAATAATACTGACTTAGTCCCTTTCCTAAGAATTAGAATTTTTTAGGAATTATGTCCTTATTAATTTTTTTTTGTAATCAAAGGAACTAAAGTAGTCCATCTTCAATAGGAATAATTAAGTTACTGAAAAATAACAGGATTGTAAATATTATCGCAAAGAAATGTAAAAGTTTATAATAAAGGGATGCCTGGGTCAGTCAGTTAAACGTCCAACTCTTGATTCCAGCTCAGGTCATGATCTCACAATTCCTGAGTTTGAGCCTGGCATTGGGCTCTGCGTTGAAGGTGCAGAACCTACTTGGGATTCTCCCTCCCCCTCCCTCTTTTTCTCTCTCTCCCCCCTCCAAATAAACTTGTAAGGAAGACATCTTTAGTAAAAAACAAAAACAAAAACAAAAACAAAAACAAAAACTTATAATGAAAACCATATGCAGAAGACTGAATTTTAAAACTGAATTTCTGAAAGCCCCGACAATATTTAGTATTTTCTAAAATAAAAAAATAATAATAGTAAAAAGAAGATATTCTGTGTTACTCATATTTAAGTATTAATAATGGGTATGACAGGAGTGATTTCCATTTATCCACTCTTGCTTTTTAAAAATCCATCCTTATCTTTCTCCCTTCAAAATCTTAATGACTATAAATACTTTGCTTTGCCACAGATAAAATTCACACTAAATAGTATGTTTTATTGTTGTTATTCTAGGCCTGATCCTTCATCCAGTCGTTCAGTGCCATTCTGATTTTATGATGCTGACTCCAAAATCCACCTAGTTAGGGTCCAGCTTCTGCCAGCCCTTCTTAGCCAATCAGTTTCTTCCCTGCCGACACTGAAGGCACAGTTACATGGTCCCTGTTCAATCTAGGTTTCATTACAAACACGCTGTATGCATTCTGCACTGCCTCCTCCTCTGGGACACAGGTGGCCAACATGGTATAGATCCAGAAAATTACTACTACTAAAGACTACAGAATCATTAATAATTAGCAAAGTTTTAAGAATACTTATACATTTTCTTTAGAATATACTAATAATCTTTACCTAAAATCAATAATTATTACATAAGTGTCAATTTGATTAATTTCTTTTGAAGTTAATACCAAGAAGTACTTTCGTAGAAATGGGTCCTTTTTCATTAAAGGATGAGAATTATGCATCTGTAGTGTTAAACCTTTTGTCCTGGTCAGGAACTCAAGGCTCTATCCCTAGGGTATTTCATTCACTTCATTACAAATAATCATTTAGTGTTTGTATCCTGGTGCTGGGGATCCAGAAGTGTGCAAAACAGACAAGAGACCTGATACTTGTCCAAAATTTTCTTTTTCAAAAAATTATTTCTCCCCTTTCCATATAATTTTATTTCTAAGTGATCAGACATTTTGTCATGTAAGACTGTTTTATTCCTAAGATAACCCAGAAAAAGTACCTATAGCCAATATTCATTTCTGAGTTTTCTTGGAAATTATAAAATTCTCATTTTCAAGAGAATTTGTAGAGGAATATTTGCCATGAAGTCTTTTAAAAACAACTTTGCAAGTTTAAGAACGCAATGTCCAGTTTGAAATGATTAGAATTCTGAAACCAGCCAATTAAGTATTTAAAAATGTATTCCCAAAGATGACTTGGTTAACCAATACCGGATCACCATAACATGAAATTCTGATGTGTAACCATGGGGTCATATTTAAGGGTGAGGTTAACAGCATCTGATGCTGAGCTCAGTCTTAAATGTGTATACACAAACATGTATCTTTATCTAGAAGTCTTTGTTCCCTACAATGGCAATTAACATGAACTCATCACAGAGTTTTAGGCCATTAAGATAGGCAACTCCCCTTGCTGCCCTTATTGACCCACAACATAGTCTTTAGTCTTCCAGAAAACTGCCTTCTCCAGTTCTCTAGGACTCTCTTGCTAGCTTGGACTAGCCTGGTACTCAGTATTTTTGCTGCATTTCTCAGTGGCATAGTTGTAGGCATTTGGGGCAAAATATTTCTTCCTTATGTGAAACTGTTTAGGGCAGTAACAAGCATTTTAGCACTTACCCACTAAATGCCAGTGAAGTTTCCTAGTTACCATGACAACCCTTACACACACACACACACACACACACACACACACACACACACACACCCTTCCCTTCTCTGTTTCCAAATGCTTGGGGGTGGGGGGAGGAAGAGGCAAGGGGGAATGGAGTACCATTCCCAACTGATTTACGATAACATGTACTTTGTGGACCTTGGACCTAAATCCCTTATAACTTAACAACTGATTTGCCTGGTTTTTCTTACTTTCAGATTCTGAACTCTGTATCCCCTAACTCAATCTACTTTTTTCCAATAGTTCTTTCTTCTACAGTATAGAAAATCCTGCCCTCACCTCTAACTCAATTTCACTGTATTAAGGTGAAGACAGAAACCAAGTCAAGAAAAAATAACGTTGGAAGGGAGGTACACATTTTGAATAGAATGCACAAAATAAATGAAGTGCCAAAACGCAAAGGATTAATGCAAAAGGCCTACAGGAAAGAATAACCAAAGTTCTGAGGCACGTAGCAACAAGACAATTGCAGATGGCAATTCAGCCAAGCTGGATTAAGCAAATGGTCATTTCGTCACACTTGAGGAGTCTAACACCCACTGTGGCTTAGAACGAAGGGTTATTAACTCTCATCCCGCTGTCTTCACTGGACTTGCAGAACAGATTGGCAGCTCCTACGTTAGGACCTTTGCACTTGCTATTTCCTCAGCTTGGATGGCATTTGCCTCCAATATTCCTCATTCCTTCATCTCCTCTAAGTCTTCGCTCAAAAAAAGACTTTTCCTCATTAGATCTACCTTGCTATTTAATTCTGCAGCCTCCTGACTCATACGTACACTGTCAATGCCCTTAAACTACAATGTTCATTTTTTTCCAAAGCAATTACCATTTTCTAAAACCCTATTTATCTTAATTCTTTATTATGCTTGTTATTTACTATCTCCTTCTTCTAGAAGACAAGCTCCATGAGGGTAAAGATCCTTGTTTTGTTCACTGATGTATCCCAAGCATCTAGAACATGGCTGCAGAACTCAGAAAGCCCGATGTTTGTATCAACAATGGTCTGTAGAATGATGGATGTAGGCTGTGGAGAATTCAGTCACATCTCACCAAACCAAAATATGATTCCTTTGAAACCAAAAGCTCTTTCATGGAATTAAGCTAATGTTGCTTCTTATTCACTTGTTTATTACTAGAGGGAGACAGGAAAGCTCTTCCCTTACAGACGTGGGCACTAAATGATCCCATAATGTCTTTAGTTAGCAAAATCTCTGAACCCTCCACAGCAATAATGCTTATGACTCTGCACCAGGAAATCAAAAGCCACATTTCTCCTTCCATTTACCTGAAATGACTTGAGCCTAAAGGAAGGAATTAATAGTTCCCAAAGTTATCTAGTGATTAAGAAGCATGGGCACAAAACCTGAGGCTCCCGATATCTGATTATTGTTTAAGCATGTGCCTTCTAATACAGTTCCACAATAGTTTATGAGTATTGACTTGGAAGGGCCAGAAAAAGCATAGGTATCAAGAACTGAAAGAGTATTTTAAAAAGATACAATTTATTTTTTTGTATTTTTTAAATGTTTATTTATTTTTGAGAGAGAGCGAGCGAGCCAAAGAGAGAGAGAGAGAGAGAGAGAGAGAGAGAGAGAGAGAGAATATGTGAGCAGGGGAGGGGCAGAGAGAGGGAGACACAGAATTCGAAGCTGGCTCCAGGCTCAAAGCTGTAGGCAAAGAGCTGGACGTGGGGCTTGAACTCATGAACCGTGAGACCATGACCTGAGCCTAAGTCTGATGCTTAACCAACTGAACCATCCAGGTGCCCCAAAAGACACATTTTCCTTGAAGACTATCAGAGTAGCAGTATGAAATGAATGAAGAAACAAATTTAATTTTAGGAGCTAAATACAGAAAGAGTATATTTAGAGAGTCAAAGTTAACTGCTAGGTCACATCTTTATCTTCAAAAACTGTAGATCATTTTGCAATGTAAAAACAAGAGATTTCCTGAAGACTGTTCCCCCATTTCTAGCCCCAGATGCACAGCCACTCATTCGCATGTTCCACCATTTATTGTATGTGAGGGCCATCCAGCCTGCAGACAATTCAATTAATCTTACAAGTGACATATAAAAAAAACCAACAACAACAACAACAAAAAAAACAGATGTGGCATTAAGATTTACAAAGTTATTGAAACTTTTTAACAAGTAAAACGCATCTTTACTTAGCTACACCAGAATGAGGAATAAAGGGGTTTACATATGTTCCAATTCTAAACCTATCAATCAAACCCATGTTATTCCTTTGGGAGCTTATTTACATGCATATTTATCAGCCTCACATGCTAATTCCCTGCTGTTTTATGCCTGCGAGGCATGTTTATGAGTCATAATTGTTGATCTCATTTGATGTATTTCACTGAAGGAAGACATTATTCAGTTATGTGGCCTAATGTCAATGAGTTACGATGACCTGATCTTCCAAATGCAACTTGCTCTTTAATTTTTATTAGGACATAACTTACTGTACAGAAAAAGAAGTATACTGAAATAAAAGAATCAATGTTTTATATTAAAAATTTTAGTTAATCACTTTATTTTGGTTCCACCTTACCCTTCACAATCAATCTGAAATGTAGCTATAAAAATCGCATCCCCCTCCAGTCAAGTATCTCCCCACACTTTGAACTGAGCCCTAGCTTCATAATTTGCCACATTAGTCAAAAACTTTCAGGACCCTCCTCCAGTTTATACTAAAACATATTTTATTCATTTACTCCATTATCACATTTCTTTACTATCATTTTATTTTTTCCCTCAATCACGATTCAGTGACTTCTTTAATCTGTACTACAAAACTTGACTATTCAAAACTATTTTCTTCAACTCAAAATGTTACTTTAGGCAGAAAGTCTTCCTAACATAGAGTAATTGGGTAATGAGTAACTATTTCTGCATTCTTTCAATCCCTTAGAAAATATTAAGTATGGGGCACCTGGGTGGCTCAGTCGGTTAAGCATCTGACTTCAGCTCAGGTCATGATCTCTTGGTTTGTGAGTTCAAGCCCTGCGTCGGGTTCTGTGCTGACAGCTCAGAGCCTGGACCCTGCTTCAGATTCTGTGTCTCCCCATCTCTCAGCCCCTCCCATGCTCATGCTCACGCTCTGTCTCTGAATAATAAATAAACGTTAAAAAAAAAAAAGAAATACTAACTATATTACTAATCAAAAATAAAGTAAAAACACTACATGTAACATATAGCAGAATACAATTTAGTGGTGGCATTAAGGGATAGCATGTGCTAAGATGTTTTGTTATTAAGAAACAGAAATGGAATATATTGCAGTGTACTTTTATCTCTGCAGATAATTCTAAACTGGTATTGCAGCAAGGTGCTTTACATGGAATATGACTTAAAGGATATATAAGTATGTAATAGTATCACAAGGGCTTCTACACTAACAGGAGAAATCTGACTTAAAAATAAAATCAATTTTTGTAACATGGACTTGTGTGAGAAAGACAGCTTATCATTTTTGCAGTGTGACTATTTCATACTACTGACATATCATTGCAAGGGTTACCAAACTGAATTCAATGGGCACCATAACTCAGAGGGAACAGGAGAACATGAAGCCTACCTCCCCCCTTCTAGGTGATCATACTACCCAAGTGACAACTAAATCAAACTGTAGTCCATAAGATTAAGTATTAGAAGAGACGTATGTTTAGTACATAAATTACATAAAAATTACAAATAATTCTATTCTCACAGTGCACTGGAAAAGTGTTTTAATAGCAGGATTAAAATATTAGAATGCAATGAAATGTTATCAGTGTTAATATCCTTGTCCTCTTATGCTCAAATAGTGATTTAAAAAAGTTTGGCTAAGCAATAAGCTAAAAAAAAAAAAACAAACAGACATTACAGGAACAATCAAAAGTATTAAAAAAAGTGGAAGAATCTTCTTTGCTTTCCTCATTCCTAGCATTTCCAAAATATCTAGGAAAAGTACGCAAATGATACTACTATACAAATAGCCTTTTTTAAAAACATGACAATAAGATGATATCAAGTATATGTATTCATAATATCATTTGATTTTAAAATGTTATTTACTGCATTGTAACTTACTTGTGTTCACCAAATTCCCTATTTTTTTTTTTTTTTACATTTTTTTAACTTTTATTCAGTTTTGAGAGACAGAGCGCCAATGGGGAAGGAGCAGAGAGAGAGACACAGAATCCAAAGCAGGCTCCAGTCTCTAAGCTGTCAGCACAGAGCCCGATGTGGGGCTTGAACTCACGAACAGCGAGATCATGACCTGAACCGTAGTGAGACACTTAATCGACTGAACCACCCAGGCGCCCCTCCTTTTTTTTAATTTTTATTATTTTTATTTTTTTTCCAATATATGAAGTTTATTGTCAAACTGGTTTTCATACAACACCCAGTGCTCATCCCAAAAGGTGCCCTCCTCAATACCCATCACCCACCCTCCCCTCCCTCCCACCCCCCCATCAATCCTCAGGTTGTTCTCAGTTTTTAAGTGTCTCTTATGCTTTGGCTCTCTTCCACTCTAACCTCTTTTTTTTTTTTTTTTTCTTCCCCTCCCCCATGGGTTTCTGTTAAGTTTCTCAGGAGCCACATAAGAGTGAAACCATATGGTATCTGTCTTTCTTTGTATGGCTTATTTCACTTAGCATAACACTCTCCAGTTCCATCCACGTTGCTACAAAGGGCCATATTTCATTCTTTCTCATTGCCACGTAGTGCTCCATTGTGTGTATAAACCACAATTTTTTTTATCCATTCATCAGTTGATGGACATTTAGGCTCTTTCCATAATTTGGCTATTGTTGAGAGTGCTGCTATAAACATTGGGGTACAAGTGCCCCTATGCATCAGCACTCCTGTATCCCTTGGTTAAATTCCTAGCAGTGCTATTGCTGGGTCATACGGTAGGTCTATGTTTAATTTTCTGAGGAACCTCCACACTGTTTTCCAGGGTGGCTGCACCAATTTGCATTCCCACCAACAGTGCAAGAGGGTTCCCGTTTCTCCACATCCTCTCCAGCATCTACAGTCTCCTGATTTGTTCATTTCGGCCACTCTGACTGGCGTGAGGTGATATCTGAGTGTGGTTTTGATTTGTATTTCCCTGATGAGGAGCGACGTTGAGCATCTTTTCATGTGCCTGTTGGCCATCTGGATGTCTTCTTTAGAGAGGTGTCTATTCATGTTTTCTGCCCATTTCTTCACTGGGTTGTTTTTCGGGTGTGGAGTTTGGTGAGCTCTTTATAGATTTTGGATACTAGCCCTTTGTCCGATATGTCATTTGCAAATATCTTTTCCCATTCTGTTGGTTGCCTTTCAGTTTTGTTGGTTGTTTCCTTTGCTGTGCAGAAGCTTTTTATCTTCATAAGGTCCCAGTAGTTCATTTTTGCTTTTAATTCCCTTGCCTTTGGGGATGTGTCAAGTAAGAAATTGCTATGGCTGAGGTCAGAGAGGTCTTTTCCTGCTTTCTCCTCTAGGGTTTTGATAGTTTCCTGTCTCACATTCAGGTCCTTTATCCATTTTGAGTTTATTTTTGTGAATGGTGTGAGAAAGTGGTCTAGTTTCAATCTTCTGCATGTTGCTGTCCAGTTCTCCCAGCACCATTTGTTAAAGAGACTATCTTTTTTTCCATTGGATATTCTTTCCTGCTTTGTCAAAGATGAGTTGGCCATATGTTTGTGGGTCTAGTTCTAGGGTTTCTATTCTATTCCATTGGTCTATGTGTCTGTTTTTGTGCCAATACCATGCTGTCTTGATGATTACAGCTTTATAGTAGAGGCTAAAGTCTGGGATTGTGATGCCTCCTGCTTTGGTCTTCTTCTTCAAAATTACTTTGGCTATTCGGGGCCTTTTGTGGTTCCATATGAATTTTAGGATTGCTTGTTCTAGTTTTGAGAAGAATGCTGGTGCAATTTTGACTGGGATTGCACTGAATGTGTAGATAGCTTTGGGTAGTATTGACATTTTGACAATATTTATTCCTCCAATCCATGAGCATGGAATGTTTTTCCATTTCTTTATATCTTCTTCAATTTCCTTCATAAGCTTTGTATAGTTTTCAGCATACAGATCTTGTACATCTTTGGTTAGATTCATTCGTAGGTATTTTATGGTTCTTGGTGCAATTGTGAATGGGATCAGTTTCTTTGTCTTTCTGTTGCTTCATTATTAGTGTATAAGAATGCAAATGATTTCTGTACGTTGATTTTGTATCCTGCAACTTTGCTAAATTCATGTATCAGTTCTAGCAGACTTTTGGTGGAGTCTATCGGATTTTCCATGTATAATATCATGTTATCTGCAAAAAGTGAAAGCTTTCCTTCATCTTTGCCAATTCTGATGCCTTTGATTTCCTTTTGTTGTCTGATTGCTGATGCTAGAACTTCCAAGACTATGTTAAACAACAGTGGTGAGAGTGGACATCCCTGTCGTGTTCCTGATCTCAGGGAAAAAGCTCTGTTTTTCCCCATTGAGGATGATGTTAGCTGTGGGCTTTTCATAAATGGCTTTTATGATCTTTAAGTATGTTCCTTCTATCCTGACTTTCTCAAGGGTTTTTATTAAGAAATGTTGCTGAATTTTGTCAAATGCTTTTTCTGCATCAATTGACAGGATCATATGGTTCTTATCTTTTCTTTTATTAATGTGATGTATCACATTGATTGATTTGCAAATGTTGAACCAGCCCTGCATCCCAGAAATGAATCCCACTTGATCATGGTGAATAATTCTTTTTATATGCTGTTGAATTTGATTTGCTAGTATCTTCTTGAGAATTTCTGCATCCATATTCATCAGGGATATTGGCCTGTAGTTCTCTTTTTTTACTGGGTCTCTGTCTGGTTTAGGAATCAAAGTAATACTGGCTTCATAGAATGCGTCTGGAAGTTTTCCTTCCCTTTCTATTTTTTGGAATACCTTGAGAAGGATAGGTATTATCTCTGCTTTAAACGTCTGGTAGAACTCCCCTGGGAAGCCATCTGGTCCTGGACTCTTATTTGTTGGGAGATTTTTGATGATTGATTCAATTTGTTCGCTGGTTATGGGTCTGTTCAAGCTTTCTATTTCCTCCTGATTGAGTTTTGGAAGCGTGTGGGTGTTTAGGAATTTGTCCATTTCTTCCAGGTTGTCCAGTTTGTTGGCATAATTTTTCATAGTATTCCCTGATAACTGCTTGTATCTCTGAGGGATTGGTTGTAATAATTCCATTTTCATTCATGATTTTATCTATTTGGGTCATCTCCCTTTTCTTTTTGAGAAGCCTGGCTAGAGGTTTATCAATTTTGTTTATTTTTTCAAAAAACCAACTCTTGGTTTCATTGGTCTGCTCTACAGTTTTTTTACATTCTATATTGTTTATTTCTGCTCTGATCTTTATTATTTCTCTTCTTCTGCTGGATTTAGGCTGTCTTTGCTGTTCTGCTTCTATTTCCTTTAGGTGTTTCTTGACATAGGCCTGGATTGCAATGTATTTTCCTCTCAGGACTGCCTTTGCTGCGCCCCAAAGCGTTTGGATTGTTGTATTTTCATTTTCGTTTGTTTCCATATATTTTTTAATTTCTTCTCTAATTGCCTGGTTGACCCATTCATTCTTTAGTAGGGTGTTCTTTAACCTCCATGCTTTTGGAGGTTTTCCAGACTTTTTCCTGTGGTTGATTTCAAGCTTCATAGCATTGTGCTCTGAAAGTATGCATGGTATGATTTCAATTCTTGTATACTTAGGAAGGGCTGTTTTGTGACCCAGTATGTGATCTAACTTGGAGAATGTTCCATGTGCACTCGAGAAGAAAGTATATTCTGTTGCTTTGGGATGCAGAGTTCTATATATATCTGTCAAGTCCATCTGATCCAATGTATCATTCAAGGCCCTTGTTTCTTTATTGACCGTGTGTCTAGATGATCTATCCATTTCTGTAAGTGGAGTGTTAAAGTCCCCTACAATTACCACATTCTTATCAATAAGGTTGCTTATGTTTGTGAGTAATTGTTTTATATATTTGGGGGCTCCTGTATTCAGTGCATAGACATAACTGTTAGCTCTTCCTGATGGATAGACCCTGTGATTATTATATAATGCCCTTCTTCATCTCTTGTTACAGCCTTTAATTTAAAGTCTATCCATCAGGTCTATCCTTTTAAAAAAAAAAAAAGTTCGATTTTTTTCGAGAGACGGAGAGGGAGCATGTGCAGGCAGGTGAGTGGGGGAGGGGCAGAGAGAGAATCCTAAGCAGGCTCCATGCCGTCAGGGCAGAGCCTGATGCAGGGTTCAATTGCAGGAACCTGTGATCATGACCTGAACCAAAATCAAGAGTCAGTCAGACGCTTAACGGAGCCACCCAGGTGCCCCGTAATTGATTTCCTTTCTATCACAGAGATAAAACCAACCAAATTACACATTTGCTGTAGCAGAAGGTCAAAACATTATCACATAAAATAAAAATGTATCTTTTAAAATACCTTAAATAAATGACAAACCACACTAATAGGATACACTAAATACATGGTGATGCCAGTTCCAGGACAACGTTTTTCAACGCTCTTATTGTTATGTAATTACAAAACATTAAAATTCAACACTAATCTAGTATGTTATTTAAATACACTGAGGTTTTATGAAGGAGAGGAGATTTTTTTAATTGGACACTTTCTTTAGGTGTTCACACAAATGAACAAGAGCCTTTTCTGCTTTCTACCCTTTCAAGGAGGCCTTTCATGCTACCCTATTTATTTTTTTTAATGTTTATTTATTTTTGAGACAGAGAGAGACAGAGCATGAACGGGGGAGGGTCAGAGAGAGGGAGACACAGAATCCGAAACAGGCTCCAGGCTCTGAGCTGTCAGCACAGAGCCAGACGCGGGGCTCGAGCTCACAGACTGCGAGATCGTGACCTGAGCCGAAGTCGGCCGCTCAAGGGACTGAGCCACCCAGGCGCCCCCATGCTACCCTATTTAAAACTGTAACACTGTCCATCTATTTCCTACTCTTCTTCCATGCTTCATTTTTCTCCTTAGCCCTTATCAATATCAAACATGAAATAAGTTTTATTTATTAATCTTGTTTATTGTCTTTTACTACAATTGAAAACTTAGGAGTAGAGATTATTGTGTTTTGTTCATTCCAGTATTCCAACATTTATAATACAGTTTGGCCTAGCGTAGGCACTCATAAATAGGTACTGAATAAAGGAATCAATAACTATTAAAGCGTACAATGAATATCTGAAGACAAATGAGATAAAACAATTTTTTTACATTAACAACTAAACCAGAATATTTATGAGAGCTAGCATGGAATGTCTCATAGCCCTATTAAATTCTAAATACTAATAATATACTAATGTCATCAAAATGTGTGGCTAAGTTACATTAGTACAGAGTACCTTAACCTACCCATTCAGTCATCTTAGCTAAGCTACCCAATCCTTAAAATACAATGGAGAAAAATATATCACCAACTATTAATCCTATTAAGAGATAAACTTTGACTTGCCTGTCCCCCTGAATTATTTCACCTAAAATGTACAGAAAACTGGTTAACATTCTAAAGTATCAATAGGTTGAAAGTATATTTCAATCCTCAGAGATTAAATAAAAGAACAATTACTGATCTTAAGCAATTTCATGTCCCTAATCCATTATTTACAAAAATGTGTGATTTTCATAGAGGATTAAGAAATTTAGCACATTAATATAAACATATGAGGGGTGCCTGGGTGGTTCAGTCAGTTAAGCCTCTGACTTTGGCTCAGGTCATGATCTCAGTTTGTGGGTTTGAGCCTCGCGTCGGGCTCTGTGCTGACAGCTCGGAGCCTGCAGCCTGCTTCAGATTCTGTGTATCCTCCTCTCTCTGCCCCTCCCCCACTTGTGCTCTCTCTCTGCCTCTCAAAAATAAATGTAAAAAAAAATTTAAAAAAATAAATAAATATAAACATATGAATTCATACACAAATTTAGAACACTAATTATTCCCTGAATATGCCAACATTCATTCTTCATATATTTAATTGTATTTTTCAAACTTAAAGGTAAAGATAAGTGTGCAGAGTATAAAATACTAAGCTCTGGTATACTACTTGCAAATGGTAGAAAAAGGTTTTTGAACTTTTCTTGTACTTCTGCAAAGAATAAAATTTGGAGGTGGTTCTGTGGCTCAACATACTTAATTTTCTTCTCTTCCATTACGATAACAACTGTTCTGGGCATGAGTCAGTAAATCAAATTTGAAGAGAATTTAGCTGTATATAAGGTGGAAATGCCCACTGATAAACAGATTTGTAGCTTTTCCTACGTAATAAAACTTTTTTTTTCATTTAAAGAGTAAACAAAAGCACAGTTTTTGTAAATAACACAAAATGAATGTGCATCCAAATCCTCTCTTATAACTCTTTATTTTACTCTCTTAAAAAAGTTTTGCTTTTTACCTGTTTATGATACATTCTGGATCAAACATGCATATATCCCAAGAGGGGAAAGATTCACAAACTTCACTTTTACACTTTCAAATATGAGGTTTTAATCTAAAAGGATTTACTTAACAATGATAAAGTGAAATAAAATTCAATGATACTCAAACGTTAAAATAGGAAAGAAACACTTATAATCTACTAAATGTATACATAGTCAAAGTCAGTAATTGGTAAAAATTGCTTTTATGTAATATATCATTTGAGAATATAGGATAGAGTTACAGTTTTTCTGGAATATTAACTACTTATGTATCAAAACAGATTTTTTTTAATGTTTCTTCATTTTTGAGAGACAGTGCATGAGCAGTGGAGGGGCAGAGAGAGGGAGACAGAATCCGAAGTAGGCTGCAACACTGTCAGTGCAAAGCCCTATATGGGGCTGGAATACACAAACCATGAGATCATGACCTGACCTGAGTAGGACGCTCAACCGACTGAGCCACTCAAGTGCCCCTCAAAACAGATAGTTGCAACACTTACTGAGATAAAAAGCCCTATCATAATCTGAGACTATTTATATTGGTCATAAGAGAAGTTTCATCTTATCTTTCCCTTTGGGCAAAATGGGAAACCATATCCTAATTCCTATTTAATTCATTAAAAAAGTGAATGTCTTAGTCCATTTAGGCTGCTGTAACAAAAATACCATAGACCCGGTAGTTTAACCCACAAATATTGATTTGTCACAACTCAGGAGGCTGGGAAATGCAAAATGAAGTTGGTGAAAGATTCAGTGTCTGGTGACAGCCAGCTAGTTTCCTGTTTCATAAATGGCTGTTCTTCCTTCTGTGTCCTTACATGGTAGAAAGAGGGGGAGAAAGTTCTTTGGGGTCCCTTTTATAAAGGTACTAATCCCATTCGTGAGGGCTCCACCCTTGTGACCAAAGCACCTCCTAGCTCCATCACATTCGGGATCAGGATTTCAATACATGAATTTTAGAGGAAACAAATACTCAGTCCATAATAGTAAACATGACATAACTTATTGTAATTAAGCCTTTTTATGCTAAGTATGGGCAACATAATCAATATTTGAAAGGTGGAATAAATTTGTTATTTGTAAGGAAGAAAATCTGGAAGGTTGTGAAAGGAAAAGAAATGAAGAGTACTACACAGTAAACACAGAAATATAAAGAACTACTACTCCAACCTTCAGAACACATAACAGATACAGCTTCAGGTGAGAAAGGACTTTGCATTCAACCAATTAGCCACATGTTAATGTATTTTGATGCATCACTGACAGTGAAAGCAAAACATAGCAAAGGAGAGGAAAATCACAGGATTTCAGGGAGAAGACTTATTAAACTGGAAGGTTAATGGGTAAGGACACAGTAAGACTTTTTTAAATATTGCCAAAATGATTGCCAGTAGGATTATACCAATTTATATTGCCACTTAAAAGCATATGAAATTTTAAAAAAGCATATGAAAATGTCTATCTCTCTGGACCTCAACCAGTGTCCAGTTTTATTATTTATTTAATATTTGACAATATAGAAGAAAAGAATAAACTTGTTTTGATGTCACTCCAAAGATGAAAAATTAGGTCATAAGCATATAATTATTAAAAATCTAAAGTACTTTTTTGGAATATTTATGTTGTTTGGGCCATTTGGCTACTGTGTTCATCTTTCTTACAAATTTGTCTCAATCCTCAAACAGTAAGGCTATCAATTTCTTATTTACCAGCTCCAACTGTTAGAGTGTCTTAGGGTTCCACCTCGCCCACCCACCATTTACATGTTCTCATATCCAATACCTCTTGTGTTGACATGTCTCAAATCCGTATCTCAAGATTCTGTCTTGCCAAAATTTCTGACTCACATATCTATCTGTTCAGTGAACATCTCCACAAGAATGGCTATCAGACATGTCAAATGTTGGGACATGGGACAAACAAATACCCCAATTTCTCTTCCCTCCTCACATTATCTCCAAATTTAATTTTCCCTCAGTTTCCAACATTTTAAAAAATATCACCTATCTAGTCATTTACCCAAGGCAAAAATCTAGGAATCTTCCTGGATTCCTCTCTTCTACTCACTGCCATCAATTTATCAAGAAGTACTCTTGTCTGCTTATCTTGAAAATAGATCCCTGTTTAATTCTCTTCATGTCCACTACTACCATCCCCAATGCAAATCCACCATCACCTCTCTCCTGAAGACAGCATTACCTCCTAACTGATCTCCCTGCTTCCACTCCTGCCTGTAATCTACAAAAGAGCAGAATGATATATTAAAAATGTGAAACACAGGCACGTGGGTGATTCAGTCAGTTAAGCATCCGGCTCTCGATTCCAGATCAGGTCATGATCTCAGTTTGTGAGTTTGAGCCCCATGCAGGGCTCTGCATTGTCAGTGCGGACTCCACCCCTCCCTCTCTCTCTCTCAATAAATAACTTAAAAAAAATGTGAAACACAATCCCTAATAAAATCCGAGCATGATTATTTGAGGATATAGAAAAGCTGATTCTAAAATTTATATGGAATGGCAAAGGCACTAGGATAACCACAACAATTTTGAAAAGGAAGATTAAAGTTGTAGGAATCACAGTGCCTGATTTACACTTCACTAGATAGCACCATTTCTCATCTTTTCCTTTTCTTTTTCTTTTTTTTTACATTACACTTCCCAAAGGAAACTTCTCAGACATTTTTTCCTAATTCCTCTCCATCCATGAAATTTTAGTGCCATTACCATAGTATATACCTGTTATATATGGTGGCTCTTTGCAGAACCACAGCCATTGTAATGTCTAAAGCCTTTTTCAACCCCTAAGAAGACACTTTTGACCCCTTGGGGGCAATATCACCCCCACTCAGAATACAAGGTACATAGCAACAATAATCAAGACAGACAGTACTGGTGAATGGACAGACCTGTTAGCCAATGGAACAGAAAAGCCTAGAAATAGTCTAACAGCAATAGGAGCAACTGATTTTGACAAAGGTACACAAGCACTTCAGGAATAGCCTTTTCAACAAATGGCACTGGAACAATTAGACATTCACAGGCAAAAGAAGAGAATTTGATCTACATCTCACGTCTTACACAAAAATAAAATTAAATAGGATCAGGAAACTAAAAAGCAAACATAAAACTATAAAACTTAAGAAAATACCGGGGCACCTGGGTGGCTCAATCGGTTGAGCACCCGACTTCAGCTCAGGTCGTGATCTCACGGCCCATGAGTTTGAACCCCACATCGGGCTCTGTGCTGACAGCTCAGAGCCTGGAGCCTGCTTCAGATTCTGTGTCTCCCTCTCTCTCTGCCCCTCCCCTGCTCACACTCTGTCTGTCTCTCTCTGTCAAAAATAAAGAAACATTAAAAAAAATTTTTAAACAATAAATAAAAAGTTAAAAAAAAGAAAATATCAGAGAAAATCTTCATGACCTAGGGTTAGGTGAAGAATTATTTGACAACTCTGAGTTCTTATACATATGACACCAAAGACACAATTCTTGAATATAAATAATCAACTGCTCTTCAAAAGAGTGTTAAGTAATGAAAAGACAAGTTCACAACCAGGAGAAAACTGCAGGTCACATGTCTGATAAAGCACCTCTATCTAGAATATATAAAGAATTCTGCAAACTCAACAATAAACTCAACAAGTAACCTGAACAGATATTCACCAAAGAGAAAATATAGATGGCAAATGTGCACATAAAAAATGTTCAGCATCATTAGCCATTAGGGAAATGCAAATTAAAACCACAATCAGAATGACTAAAAAATCCTGACAACATCAAAAACCTGGGGAGGATGCTGAGCAACTGGATGAATTACACACTACTAATGGAAATGTAAAATGATGCAAATACTGGAAAACCACTAAACATACACTTACCATATGACCCACCAACTGCACCCCTGAAGAGCTAGCTTAGAAAAATGAAAACTTACATCCACGCAAAAACTTGTATACCAATGCTCATTGTAGCTTTATTTGTAACTGCCAAAATCTGTAAATAACCCAAATGTCTTTCAATAAGGTACACGGAGAAACAAACCGCAGTACATCCACGCAACAGAATTTTACTCAGCAATGAAAAAGAAGAAACTACTGCTACATCTAACAACTGACACAGATCTCAAGATCATTTTGTGGAATCAAAAAAGCCAACAGAAAGCATCAAATGCCGTATGATTTCATTTATATAACATTCTTGAAGTGCCAAAATTTTAATGATGGAGGACAGATCAATGACTACCAGGGGTTAAAGTTGGGAGGAGAATGTGACTATTACAGGATAATATGATGGAGTTTCTCTGAATGACAGAACAGTCTGTACTCTGATTATGGTGCTATTTACTCGCATCTACACCTGTAATAAAATTCCACAGAACTATACACATAAGGGATGGGGATATGAACTACACATTTAAAAACTGTTGAAATCTGAATAGTCTTTACCTGAATTGATGTTATTATACCAAAATCAGTTTCCTGGTTTTGACAATGTAAAACAAACATGTAAGATACTGTCACAGACACTCTGTACTATTTTTGCAACTTCAGTAGCCCTATACTATTTCAGAATAAAACATAATAAAAATAGTAATCAAAGTAAATCAGATCATGTCAATCCCCTTCTTACAAATGCTCCAATGGCTTACCAGTACTATTAAAATCAAATCCAAACTATTTCCTTTGACTTATGAACCCTACTGGCTTTGATATCCCATGCCAATCTCAGACATCACCTACTACCACTTTTTCCCCTTCATCTCCACATACTCCAGCCTCATTAGTGTTCTTTCTGTTTCTCAAACAAGATAAATGTGTCTCCACACTGGCTACTCTTTTTTTTTTTTTTTTTTTTTTTAACTGGAATGCTTTTTCTTCTGATTTTCATATAACTGGCTCTCTCCTCAGAAAAGGCTTCCCTTAAAATCTGGCTCAAACAAGCAATAAGGCCACTTGCTATCTTATCAATGTATTTTAATTCTCTGTATAGCTCTTATTCACCTGTGCTTTTCTTTTTTTTTTTTTTTTCAACGTTTATTTATTTTTGGGACAGAGAGAGACAGAGCATGAACGGGGGAGGGGCAGAGAGAGAGGGAGACACAGAATCGGAAACAGGCTCCAGGCTCCGAGCCATCAGCCCAGAGCCTGACGCGGGGCTCGAACTCCCGGACCGCGAGATCGTGACCTGGCTGAAGTCGGACGCTTAACCGACTGCGCCACCCAGGCGCCCCTCACCTGTGCTTTTCTTAAGTATTTATCGTCTACATACCACCTTTTATGTTGTTATTCTCTCAGTAGATCTCCAGAACCAGAATGGTGATTGGCACAAGACAAGTACTCAATAAACGCATGCTAAAATGATGAATAAATTATTCACATGGTTTAATATACCTGATACCAGTAATTTTTTAAAGCAATCAAATCTTACAAGTTTTATGTAAGCCACATGGTAATCACAAAGCAAAAACCTACGGCTCATACACAAAAGATGAAAAGAAAGGAATCTCTAAGTGCTCACTACAGAAAATCATAAAGGAAAAAAGGAAGAGAAAAGGAAAGACACTAAAGAATTATAAACAGCCAGAAAACAACATAATGGGAAGAATCAATCCAAACCTAAAAGAACAACTTTAAATGTAAGTGGACTAAATTCTTGAATCAAAAGAGTACGGGTAGCTGGGTGGCTCAGTCGGTTAAGCGTCCAACTCTGGATTTCAGCTCAGATCATGATCTCATGATTCATGAGTTCGAGCCCCACAAAGGGCTCTACACTGACAGTGCAGAGCTTGCTTGGGATTCCTTCTGCCTCCCTTTCTCTCTGCCCTGCCTGTTTTCTCAAAATAAATAAACTTTAAAAATATATTTTTAAAAAAAAAGGTATGGAGTGATTGAATGAAAAAAAAAAAGACAACCCAACTATAAGATACCTAAAAGAGACACATTTCAACTTTAAGGACACATAAAGGTTAAAAGTGAAGGGATGGAGGGGTGGCTGGGTGGCTCAGTTGGTTAAGCCTCCAACTCTCGGTTTCAGCTCAGGTCATGATCTCATAGTTTCGTGAGTTCGAGCCCTGCATCAGGCTCCACGCTGACAGTGTGGTGCCTGCTGGGATTCTGTCTCCCTCTCTTTCTGCCCCTCCCCCACTTATGCTGTCTCTGTTTCTCTCTAAATAAATACACAAACCAACTAAAAAAAAGTGAAAGGATGGAAAAAGGTATTCTATACAAATAGAAACCAAAGGAAAAGCAGGAGTACCTATACTTATATTAAACAAAATAGAGGGTGTCTGACTCTTGATTTTGGCTCAGGTCATGATTTTACAGTGCATGAGATCAGGCCCCTTGTCAGGCTCTGCACTGCCAGCATGAAGCCTGCTTGGGATGCTCTCTTTCCCTCTCTCTCTCTCTGTCCCTCCCCTGCTCATGAGATCTCTCTCTCTCAAATAAGTAAATATTGAAGAAATAAAAGTAAAAAAATAAGCAAAATACACATTAAGCCAAAGACGATAATAAGAAACAAAAAAAAGGAGATCATTATATGATAATGAGGTCATTCCAACAAGAGAATATATTTGTAAATATTTACTCACCTGACAAAGAAGTACCTAAATATATAAGGCAAATATTAATAGACCTTAAAGGAGAAATAGAAAGCAATATAATAATGAAAAATTGTAATTCCCCACTTATTGCAGTGGGTAGATAATCCAGAAGTAAAATCAAGTTTTAAAAATTGGCCTTAAACAACACATTAGATCAGACAGACTTAACAAATATATACAGAACATTTCATCCAGAGCAGCAAAATAAATATTCTTCTCAATCACACACGGAACATTCCCCAGGATAGATCCTATGTTAGGTCACAAAATAGGTCAATAAATTGGAGAAGACTGAAATAATATCAAGCATCTTTTCCAAGCATAATGGTATTAAACAAGAAATCACTCATAAAAAGAAAACAGGAAAAATCACATGCTACAGATCAATGGGTCACAGCAGAAACCAAAAGACAAATAAAAAATACCTTGAGTCAAATGAAAATGGAAATACAACATACTAAATAAACCTTATAGGATACAGCAAAAGCCACTGTACAAGGGATGTATAGCAATAAACATCTATGCTAAGAAAAAATAAACTCAAACAACCTAACTTCACACCTCACAGAACTAGAAAAAGAACAGCCAGTTAGTAAAAGAAAGGTAACAGCAAATAAGATTGAATCAGTAATCAAAAAGCTCCCAAAAGAAGAGAAATCCAGGACTAGCTGGCTTCACTGGTGAATTCTACCAAACATTTAAATAATTAATGGCAATATTCCTCAAACTCTTCCAAATAAATGAAGATATGGGAACACTTATAAATGTATTTTATGAAGCCTGCATTATCAGGATACCAAAACCAGAAAAGGATACTATAAGAAAAGAAAACTACAGGCCAATATCCCTGATGAACACAGATACAAAAAGCCTCAACAAAAGATTAGCAAATTGAATGTAACAATGCATTAAAAAGATCATACACCATGACAAGGGGGATTTATTCTAGCGGTGTAAGGATAGTTCAACATATACAAATTGATGTGATACACCACATTAATGAAGGATGAAAATCATATAATCAATAGATGCAGGGAAGGCATGTGACAAAATTCGACATCCACTTATTATAAAAACTCTCAAGAAAACGGGTAATAGAGGGAATGTATTTCAACATAACAAATGCCATTATATGACAAGCCCACAACTACCACCATATATCAATGATGAAACGTTCAAATCTTTTCCTCTAAAATCATGAATTAAGACAAGAATGTCCAATCTTAATTTCTTTTTGCAAGGACCTAAATGCTCTGTAATTGGGCAATTTTTCAGGGTTGTTTTAGCAGTGAGCGACTAAAAGGAATGAGGTAAGATGACCCATACATAAAGAATCAATCTTGGGGCGCCTGGATGGCTCAGTCGGTTGAGCAACGGACTTCGGCTCAGGTCATGATCTCAAGGTTTGTGAGTTACAGCCCCGCGTCGGGCTCTGTGCTGACAGCTCAGAGCCTGGAGCCTGCTTCCGATTCTGTGTCTCCCTCTCTCTCTGCCCTTCCCCCACTCATGCTCTGTCTCTCTCTGTCCCAGAAATAAACATTAAAAACAAAACCCAACAATCAATCTTACCAGTATTATTCAACATAATACTGGAAGTCCTGTCTAGAACAATTAGGCAAGAAAAAGAAATAAAAGGTATACATATCCAAAAGGAAGACAAAAATACTTTCTGTTTGTAGAAGTATGATATTACATATAGAAAACCCTAAAGACACTGACAATGATAAGACCCTGGTGAAAGAAACTGAAGACAAAAACGACAAATAAATGGAAAGATATATCATACTCATGGATTGGAAGAATTAGTATTGTTAAAATGTCCATACTACCCAAAACAATCTACAGATTCAATGAAATCCCTAGAAAAAGTCCAATGGCAAGGATATGAGAAGAGGGAACGCTTGTGTAAATGTAAAATTGTAAATTGGTGCAGCCATGGTGAAAAATAGTATGGAAGGTCCTCAAAAAATCAAAAATAGAACTACCCATATGATCCAGAAATTTCACTTTTAGATATTTATATGAAGGAAACAGAAACATTAACTCAAAAAGATATATGCACTCTCATGTTCATTGCAGCATTATTTATAATAGCCAATACATCAAATCAACCTAAGTGTCCACTGATGGATAAATGGGTAAAGAAAATGTGGTGCGCACATGCACACACACACGAAAATTATTCAGCCATAAAAAAGAAAGAAATCTTGCCATTTGCAACACCATGGATGGACTGAGTACATTACAGTAAGTGAAATAAGTCAGGTAGAGAAAGACAAATACCACATGATCTCACTTATCTGTGGAATTTAAAAAGAAAAGAGTTCATAGATACAAGAAAACAGATTGGTAGTTGTCAGAGGCAAAGGGATAGGGGGTGGGTGAAATTAGTTAAGAAGATCAAAAGGCACAAACTGCTAGTTATAGAACAATTAAGTCATGGAATGGAATATATAGCATGGTGACTACTGTTCATACTACTGTACTATATGTTTGAAAGTTACTAAAGAGAGTGTATCTTAAAAGTTCTCATCATAAGAAAAAAAGTTGAATCCCTAGGCTTTATATCTGAAACTAACATAATGTTAAATGTCATTATATCTCTATTTTTTAGGAGTTGTTCTTTTTTTGTTTCAAGTTTATAAATTCTAGTTAGTTAATATAATGGGCAATATTGATTTCAGAAGTAGAATTTAATGTTTCATCCCTTAAATGTAATACCCAGTGCTCATCACAAGTGCCCTCCTTAATACACATCGCCCATTTAGCCCATCTTCCACCCACCTCCCTCCATCATGTTCTCTATAGTTAAGAGTCTCTTATGGTTTGCTTTCCTCTCTCTTTCTCTTTTTACCCTCTCCTATGTTCATCTGTTTTGTTTCTTAAATCCCACATGAGTGAAATCAAATGGCATTTGTCTTTCTCTGACTGACTTCTTTTATAACATAGCACACTGTAGCTCCATTCATGTTTTTGCAAATGGCAAGGTTTCATTCTTTTTGATGGCTGCGTAATATTTCATCACCCAATGCACACGCACGGGCGCACACGCGCATACACACACACACTGGATATTCAATATTCAGCCATAAGGAAAGAAATCTTTCCATTTGTGACAACATGGATGAAACCTCAGGGCACTGTACTAAGTGAAATAAACTAGAAAGGGAAGGACAGATAGTGTATGGTATCACTTGTATGTAGAATTGAAAAGGGAAGGGGAAGGGGAAGGGGAAGAAGGAAGGAAGAGAGAGAGAGAGAGAGAAAAGGAAGGTAGGAAGGGAGGGAAGGGAAGGAAAGGAGGAAGGAAGGAAGGAAGAAAGGAAGGGGGGAGAGAGGAAAGAAAGAAAGAAAAGGAAGGAAAGAAAGGAAGGAAGAAAAAGAAAGAGAAAAGGAAAGAAATAAACGAAAGAAAAAACAAAGGAAGGAAGGAAGGAAGGAAGGAAGATGTGGTATGTGTACACACACACACACACACACACACACACACACACACACAATGGAGTATTACTCGGCAATCAAAAAGAATGAAATCTTGCCATTTGCAACTACATGGATGGAACTAGAGGGTATTATGCTAAGTGAAATTAGTCAGAGAAAGACAAATATCATATGACTTCACTCATATGAGGACTTTAAGACACAAAACAGATGAGCACAAGGGAAGGGAAGCAAAAATAATATAAATACAGGGAGGGGGACAAAACATAAGAGACTCTTAAATATGGAGAACAAACAGAGGGGCTGTGGGAGGGGGGGATGGGCTAAATGGGTAAGGGGCACTAAGGAATCTACTCCTGAAATCACTGTTGCACTGTATGCTAGCTAATTTGGATGTAAATTAAAAAAACAAAATTAAGAAAAAAATGAAAATATATACATACATACATGAAATAAAAAATAAAAATTTCTAAGAATCTAAGAAACATTTATTTCAGAAAAATTAACAATGCCACTCTTCCTGTGAATGACAATGATGAATAAGTAGTATTACATTAAAATATTTCAATATTGGTGGGGTTTTTTTGTTTTTGCAAATAACTCATCTTTATCACTTAAGACACAAAGTAAATGATCCTTAAATAAATGCCTTGTCTTTGGAAGAGGTGTACTCTTGAAAACAATTATCCAAAACCTACCCATGAGTAATGTATTCTGATGTTTAACCACATACATTGAAGGCAATGTTTATATGTTCCTGTAATACATACCTTTAAGTCATATTTTTTAAAAAAATTCTTAAAGTCATTTTTGTTTAAAAATAATTTAAAGTGATTAATAATAAGGCATTGTATCAAAAAGGTAAACACAAAGACATTTATTAGCAAAGAAATAGGGAAAAATTTAAACAAGCCTGCAACACTTTTGTGTATGCAATTCATCAAGAAATGTTGTAAAAGAACAAAACAAATGTTGGCTCATTCTGGAGCTTCTTTGTCATCATTAATGTATTCAGGTTTTCACAGCTGAACTGCTATACTTTGAAAAGATTTTCATGAAAGGAAACTCATACTCAATGTTTAAACAAAGCTGTCAGGTTACCAGAATTAAAATTAGTTTGAGTGTCCAGAAAATCTTCTTCTTCTTCTTCAAAAAAATATGGTGGTCTTTATTTGCAAACAAAATAAAAGAAGCTTTTGTTTAACCATGTGTATTTATTTTTGGGAAAAAATACAATGAAAGAACAATTTTAAAGTAAGACCATTTTGTTTCATTACTAGTTCTATTTCTCAAATTGATACAAACGATCTCCTTCTGTTTCTGTCTATCTGCTTGCCTTGTCAGTACAACTAATTGTCAGGGTTGGGGAGATCTCTTATATCTAAACAGAAGATGTGCAGTTTGTAACCTGCTTAATTCGCCTTATGTCCTACATGCCCTCAGTATGGTGTTCATTAAAGTCTCAGCTGTTTTGTTCATAGCAGTGGCAGCCTAAACATAGGCTTATTTTTCTTTGTTAAAAGGCCAGATTGTGCATAAATATAACCCTAATCTGTGTGTCTGGGTGTGTGAGTGTGAGGGTGTGAGTGTGTGTGTGTGTGTGTGTGTGTACGTGTGCATGTGCATTAATGGCAAGAAATTATGAAGCATGTAAATGCTTCTTGGTTTTCCCATCACTCAAGCCACGTACCTGAACTCACTTAGTCCCTTACCTCAATGTTTATTAACAATAGCACCACTCAGTCTTTGGAAAGAGGTTTAACAAAACAGGCATCTCGAAAATCATATAAACTCCATTAAGAATGGAAAGTTAGTATAAATAAATGCTATTAATTGCCATTAAAAAACATTCTTTTTTTTTTTAAATTTTTTTTTTCAACGTTTATTTATTTTTGGGACAGAGAGAGACAGAGCATGAACGGGGGAGGGACAGAGAGAGAGGGAGACACAGAATCGGAAACAGGCTCCAGGCTCTGAGCCATCAGCCCAGAGCCTGACGCGGGGCTTGAACTCACGGACCGCGAGATCGTGACCTGGCTGAAGTCGGACGCTTAACCGACTGCGCCACCCAGGCGCCCCTAAAAAACATTCTTAAGGGTCCTCATTCCTCCCCTGCAAAAAGTTCCTGGTAAGGCACAGGCTTCCAATCCTAACTGCTTCCATGTATTTGATTACACTGAAGGTTTAAATGAAACCTACTTATATTTGCCTTGGCAATAATATGGCTGAAAATAAATTACTTTTTCTGGCTTGAACAAAACAGTCAAAAGTTTTTATTTAACTGGTCCATCCGCTCCATAATTTCTGTTCAATTCTGATCTGATTATAAGCAGATATTTCTATCACCTTAAGTTTTTAAATACAATATAAAAAGTAAGTCCCACTGATATGCATACAATTAATTTCAAAACTCATGTATGAACTGTATAGTTAACAGTGTTCACATGTATCAAATTAATCACATTCTGAAATCATTAAAAGTAGAAGTTATAAAAATGTGTCAAATATTTAATTACTGCTTTTTATGTGAAGTTTGATTAACAAGACAAAAGATTTATTTTTAACTTGTTACTTAGTTACTTGTGATGTTAATTTTAACATGTAATTAATTAAATGTACATAAAGGACTATTAAAATATTATGCCTGACAGCTGCAAAAAATAACCTTAAATGACTAAAAATTAAATACTGTCTATAGGTCATTTTGGCCCATAAAATATGCACTTTAAAATAAAATTAAATTATTAAATGTAGCTACCCAGATATGATGATTTTAAGAAAATAATCATAATTGTGTCTTCAAAAGCTTTTCTCAAGAACAGACAAGTGACTAAAGAAAATGGGTTTATTAGGCAAAGATATTGGAGACAACTGAAAAAGTATCAGAAGATCCCCCCCAGAGTCTCCTTTTCATTCTTAAGGTTAATTTGTGATTCATTCATACTTTAAGTATTTATTTATAAAGGTGTTTTCAGATAGAAAAAGAGCAATGATTTTTACCCTAGTGTCGATCTTTTGTCATTAATCCACCAAGATTTAAGGAAAAGAGATTCTACACCAGACATTGAGGATGAAGCATCATAACTAAACAGTTGCTGAACATGAGAAAATTACAGGATGAAAAGCAAGTTCAGTAATAAAAAGCTGGTTAAAGTTAAGACCACTGCCTTGAGAGAAAGTAAGGTTATAGCAATTTCATGTTTTATTCTTAAGGATATGAATAGAAGGACTTTTCAATGCAATATGGTACACAATACTATTTCTTAGTATGAAACCTATCACACTACTGATGTCATAATTTGGAGAAACTTAATCATAAGGCACGATTAAAAGATAACAAACTTAGAATTTACCATGTTGTGAGTGGAACTAAAATTAAACAAATTAATCAGAAACTCAGTAGCTGACAGAAAGCCTCCCACTGGTGGCTTGGGTAACAGTCCTTACTCCAAGCACCTTGGGGGGACCTTTATAATTGGAATGACAGGTAGCACCAGGCATATAAACTACCATGGTCTAAAGCAACCTTCCCCAGGGTGAATTCACAAGGCCCAGGATCTGGTCTATGCACTTACACAAACACAGAAGGGGAGAATGAGGCACTAACATTAACCAACTTGAAGCTTCTTAAAATCAAAGAGAATAATACATTCGATTCTTCACATGTACAAGGAGAGTCTGGACAACACCAAATTATTAAAGAAATAAAATTGACATAAAAAAGTGGAAATTATATTAGAGAATATCACTTTCACACTGAGAAATTTTAAGGTATGATGCTCCTGTCCCTACCACTTTTTAATAATGAAGAAAAATAAAGCAAATTGATACTTAGGATTTACTAAGTGGCTCTGGTGCTGAAATAAGGAACAGGTTTTTTTTTTTTTTTTTTTTTTAACGTTTATTTATTTTTGAGACAGAGAGAGACAGAGAATGAACAGGGGAGGGGCAGAGAGAGAGGGAGACACAGAATCTGAAACAGGCTCCAGGCTCTGAGCGGTCAGCCCAGAGCCCGACGCGGGGCTCGAACTCACGGACTGTGAGATCATGACCTGAGCCGAAGTCGGACGCTTAACCGACCAAGCCACCCAGGCGCCCCGGAACAGGTTTTTTTTAAGGTGCTGGGAGGTTATGATTCTGTACACATCTGAAAACATTATTGGCAGTTTTTCTGCTGTCTATGTTCAATTACTTTTAAAGATAAAATTTTTTAAAAGTATCATTGTAAAAGCTTCTTCATAATATATCAGTAAAAGTGACTCCAGAAAATGGCAGGGAAGAGAAATTCAGGGCCCTATCCCTCCACAAAAACAACTGATAAGCTGGCAAAAACTGCTAAGAATCAACTTTTGCAGAATCCTGAAATTTAGTCAAAAGCTTAACAAACAGGGGAAAGATTAATGAAGAAAGAAGCTGCTACTTTGTGGTAACCTGGTGCAGGTTGTTCATGCCAGAGTGAGCTATACCGACTCTCTTTTGAAAGAAAAGTAGTTGAATGTTTCAACCCGTCTGGCAGCTCCCTGAAGGAACACTACAAGTGCTTGCCTTTGTTTTTTCTAACTGGAGCATTCTCAGGGCTGGGGCAAATTCCCTGGTGGCATTTGCTAAAAGCAGAGAAAGTTAAAAGTATTGGCCGCAGTAGACGAGGGCAGGAAATAAGTCAGGACAAGCCACAGACAAACCACATAGCATAGGTAGGAAAAGGTTGGGAGAGGAGATATGTAGGAGAATATGGACTTTCAAAAGTTGCTATGTAGCTGAGGGAACCAAGAAGGGCCATGTGCATACTCAGAAAAAGCCTGAAAAGACTCAAAAGTGTCACTTGTGGATGAACTTCATTCTCCACGCAAGCAAGAAGTAAAAACTAAGGCAAAGTTGTAAATAGCCTAGCGAAGCAATTAAGGAATGCCTGCCTTGACAAGAGCCATTATGGTCTAAGAGAGTACTTTTATCTTCTTCTTATTTTGGCTCCAGATATTTAAGGAAAATCTGTCAAAACACTAGCTGAACACTAAACTAATATAACAGAGACTTCTGTAATTACACACAAAGAATGTAGACTTTATAAAATATCAATAATAGTCAAATCATGGAAAGAACCCAAATGTCCACTGACTGATCACTATATAAAGAAAGTGTAGTGTACACACACACACACACACACACACACACACACACTGGAATACTACTCAGCAATGAAAAAGAATGAAATCTTGCCATTTGCAACAATGTGGATGGAACTAGAATGTATTATGCTAAGCAAAATAAGTCATTCAGAGAAAGACATATCATATGATTTCACTCATATGTGGAGTTTGAGAAACTCAACAGATGAACATAGGGGAAGGGAAGGAAAAATAAGATAAAAACAGAAAGGGAGACAAACCATAAGAGACTCTTAAATACAGAGAACAAACTGAGGGTTGCTGGAGGGGAGGGAAGTGGGGGGATGGGTTAAAGGGTGATGGGCATTAAGGAGGACACTTGTTGGGATGAGCACTGGGTGTGATATATAAGAGATGAATCACTAGGTTCTACTCCTGAAGCTAAGACTACACTGTATGTTAAATAACTTGAATTGAAAGAAAAAAGTCATTAAAACAACAACAACCTGAAACTACCAGAAACAACAAACCCCAAGGAGGAGTCACCACACTATGATATTCAAAACAATCCAATTTTCAACAGAAAATTAAGAAGCATGCAAAGAAACAATGAAGTATGGCCCATTCAAAAGAAAAAAAATTATCAGAAAATGTCCCTGAGGAAGCCCAGCATTATACTACTAGACAAAGACTTCAAATCAATTGTCATAAATATGTTCAAACAGCTAAAAGAAACCACACCAGGAGAACAATGCCTCAACAGAGAATACTAATAAAAAGATCAACAATTATGAACAGAAACAAAATCGTAATTCTGAAGCTGAAAAGTACAGTAAATAAAACTAAAAGTAGGGGCGCCTGGGTGGCTCAGTCGGTTAAGCGGCCGACTTCGGCTCAGGTCACGATCTCACGGTCTGTGAGTTCGAGCCCCGCGTCGCGCTCTGTGCTGACAGCTCAGAGCCTGGAGCCTGTTTTGGATTCTGTGTCTCCCTCTCTCTCTCTGACCCTCCCCCGTTCATGCTCTGTCTCTCCCTGTCTCAAAAATAAATAAACGTTAAAAAAAATAAAAAATAAAACTAAAACTCAATGAAGAGGTTCAACAGCAGATTTGAGCAGGCAGAAGAATAATAAGGAAACCTGAATATAAGTTGAGGAAGACTATTTAGTCTCAAGGGAAAAACAAAAAACAAAAACAACACAAGAATGGGGCATAGATAGAGAGTAGAAAAAAAATGAAGAGAATCAGTGAGACCAAAGTTGGTTCTTTTTAATTTTTTTAAATGTTTCTTTATATTTGAGACAGAGAAAGAGACAAAGTGCACAGTGGGTAGAGAGAGAGGGAGACAGAATCTGAAGCAGGCTCCAAGCTCCCAGCGGTCAGTACAAAGCCTGATGAGGGGTTCGAATTCATGAGCTCAAAGTTGGCTCTTTGAAAAGAAAACAACACTTGACAACTCTTTAGCTAGACTGACAAAGAAAAACAGTAAAATCAGAAATGAAAGTGGAGACTGCCACAGACTTTACAGAAATAAGAAAGATTTTATAAACTACTAGAAACAATTATACACCTACATGTTTGATAATCTAAATAAAATGAACAGATTCCTAGACACACACAAACTGAATGGAGAAGAAAGAGAAAATTTGAACAGACTTGTCAGAAGTACAGAGATTAGAACAATAATCAAACTATCCCCCCCCCCCCCCCCCCCCCCCCGCCAAAAGACCAGGACCAGATGGCTTCACTGGTAATTCTACCAAATATTAATGATAATTAACACCAATCTTTCTCAAGCTCTTCCAAAAACTAGAAAGGGAGACAGCATTTACCTATTAGGTAAATTAGGGAGAGAGCATTTACCTATCAGGCCAGCATTACCCTGATACCAAGTGAGATAAGGATATTATAAGAAAACTATAGACCAATATCCTTTATGAATATCAGTATAAAAATCCTAAACAAAATGCTAGCAAGCCAAATCCATCAGCATTTTAAGAATATTATACACCATAACCAAGTGGAATTTACCCCAGGAAAGCAAAATGTTCAGTGTAGAAATGTAATACATAACATTAATAAAATAAAGGGGGGGAAATGACATGATCATTTCAATTGGTGCAGAAAAAGCGGCTGACAAAATCCAACATCCATTTCAGATAAAAACACTCAACAAACTAGGAATGGAAGGAAATTTCAATATAAAAAAGGGCTATTATGAAAAACTCAGAGCTAACATTAATCAATGACGAAAGACTAAAAGCTCTCCCCAAAATCACAAAGAAGGCACCACTTTTATTTAGAACTGTACTAAAAGTTCTAGCCAGAGTAATTAGGCAAGAAAAAGACAAGGCATCCAAATTGAAAAAGAAGAAGTACAATGACTGCTATTAAATGTTGACATGATCTTCTATAGAGAAAATACTAAAGAATACACAAACACACTCACGCTAATAAATGAATTCAACAAAGTTGCAGGATACAAGATCAATGTACAAAAATCAGTGTATTTAAAAAAATTTTTTTTAGTGTTTATTTATTTTTGAGAGAGAGAGAGAGCACGAGCAGAGGAGGAGCAGAGAGAGAGGGAGACACAGAATCTGAAACAGGCTCCAGGCTCTGAGCTGTCAGCACAGAGCCCGATGCAGGGCTCGAACTCACAAACTGTGAGATCATGACCTGAGTCGAAGCCGGACGCTCAACCAACTGAGCCACCCAGGTGCTCTCAGTGTATTTCTTTAATTAGCATAATTGCAAGCCAGATAAATTCAGCAAGTATATTAAGGTTCATAATAAAAATATCTTTTTGACAAGAAGCCTCTAAATACATGTAAAGAAACACTTTTGGTTTAATAGTCTCAATGCTATCAAACCCAGAGCTTAAGATACCGTATTTAAAGAAAATTTTGGAAAAAGGAATATCCAATTACTCCCTGTCACATTTGCATTATATATATTTGTTTTAATAACACAGTAATGGTTATTCTTTCTAAAACAGGGGTCAACATGTGTCAACCTGAAGACTCTCTCTCTCTCCCTCTGCCCTTCTCCCCAACTTACACTCTCACATACTCTCTCTCAAATCAAATTAAAAAAAAAAAATTAAACATAAGTCAACAAACTACACTCCATGGTCTGAACTGACTGACCTCCTGTTTTGATAAGTAACATTTATTGAAACACATCCACAGACATTTGTTTAGAAACTGTCTATGACTACTTTCAGGCTAAAATGCCAGGGCCCACATATCTAAAATATTTACTATGTGGACCTTAAAAAAAACGCCAACCTCAGTTCTAAGAAACAACCTAGTATAGAAATTTACCTGAGATTAACATATGACAGTGAAACTAAGATTTCTCTTTGACCCTGTTATTATAGGTAACCAGCCTGTCAAAATCCTAGAAAAATTCCAAAAGTATGGCTGAGTGAATGTTCCAATGACTGTGAAATGATTTCCAATCTAGAATGAAGAACAGAGTCATACAAAGAAGAGGTGTGCTCACAAATGAAGAGAAAATGCTTTAAAAAAAACTGTTAAACAGAGGATTCGGTTTGTAGTAGGAAATGCTGATGATAAAGAGTATCTCTGCAAAGGATCAGACTGTAAGAGGATTCAGTCTCTTTCAGGAAGGAAACAGAACTATTACCAACTAAAAAGGTTTGAGTTAATTGACAGTTGTAAACAGAGAGGGTAGCATACTTTTTTTTTTTTTAATAATTTGCTATTTCAAGAATCCCTAGTCCTGAGTATTCTGTATATTTCAAATAGGCTAAGCATGCATATTCTATGTTAAACCGGCATGATGAATGAAGGGAAAAGGTATGGTACCACTTGAAGAAGTAAAAAGCAATGAAAGAGGAACCCTAGATTTTTTTTAACCAATAAATATTATTTTCAGAGCCATTTTACTTTAAAAAAAAAACAACAAAGTATGGAGTTCTCATACAACCCTCACCTTCACATACATAGTTTCCCCTAATATTCACATCTTGCGTTGGAGTAGTACATATGCATCATATGTAATCTGATGCATGAATAGGTATACATTATGATTAACTAAAGTCCATAATTAATGATCTACTCTTTATGTTGTACACACTATGGGTTTTGACAAATGTATGACTCGTACTCATCATTACAGTATCATACACAATGGTGTCACTGCCGTAAAGATTCCACTGTGCTCCACTTATATATCCATCCCTCCCTCCACACTACATCCCACCCCTAATGACAACCACTGGTCTTTTTACTGTCTCCACCGTTTGGCCTTTTACAGAATATTATCTTATTGGAATTACATGCAGGCTTTGCAGACTGGCTTCTTTCACTTACCAATATGCATCTATGGTTCCCCTGGTCTTTCTGTGGCTTACCAGGTCATTTCTTTTTATCAATGAGTAATGATTCTACTGCATACATGTACCACAGGTTTATCCATTCCACTACCAAAAGCCATCTGGGTAGATTCCAGGTTTTAGCAATTATGAATAAAACTGCTATGAACACTGTGCAGGTTTATATGTTTTCAACTCATATGGGCAAAGACCAAGGAGTGCAACTGCTGGATGATAGGGTAAGAGTGTGTTTAGTTTCATTTAAAAAAAAAAAAAAAAAAAAGAGAGGGTTCCAAACTGTCATTCAAAGTGGCTGTACCATGTTACATTTCCACCAGCAGTGAAGGAAGAGTTCCTGTTATTCTACATCTTCACTAGCATTTGATGATGTCAGTGTATTAGATCTTAGATATTCTAAAAGGTGTGTACCAGTATCTCATTTTAATTTGCAATCCCCTGATGACCCATGATATTTAGTATCTTTCCCTAAGTATATTTGCCATGTGTATATCTTCTTTGGTGGGGTATCTGATCAGATGTTTTGTCCATTTTTTAACTGGGTTGTTTGTTTGCGTATTGTCGAGTTATAAATGTTCTTTGTCTATTTTACATATTTTTGATGTTTATTCATTTTGAGAGAGAGAAGAAAGAGCGCATGTGCATGAGAGCTGGGGAGGAGCAGAGAGAATCCTGAGTAGGTTCTGCACTGTCAGCATGGAGCCGGAAGTGGGCTCAAACCCACAAACCATGGGATCATGACCTGAGTGGAAATCAAGAGCTGGGCACTTACCTGACTGAGCCACCTGGGCACTATTTTTTTATCAGCTATGTTTTGCAGACTTTTTTCTCAGTCTGTGGCTTTTATTTCCTTCTCTTCACAGTGTCTTTCAAAGAAAAAATGGTCTTAATGAAGTCTAACTTATCAATTTTTTCTTCCATGGATCATGCTTTTGGTTTTGAAACTAAAATGTCATTGCCAAACCAAAGACCACAAAGATTTTTTCCTATATCATCTTCAAAGAATTTTATGGTTTTGCATTTTACATTTGTACATTTGGGTTTATGATCTAATTTTTGTGAAAGGTGTAAAATCTGTGTTTACACTTTGTTTTGTTTTGGGGGCATTCTTTTTTTTTTTTTTTTTTTTTTTTTGCAAGTGAATATCCAGCTTTCCAGCACTACTTGTTGAGAAGACTATCTAGTCAAGATCACTTAACTGTATTTGTATGGGTTTATTTCTGGGCTCTCTAAAGTCAGGCAGTGTCAGTCTTCTAACTTTGTTCTCTTTCCATGTTGTGTCGGCTATTCTGGATGGAACTTAGATTATAATAGATAAATTCTATCTAGTCACACAGGGAAGTGACTGAACAAATGCATAGAACCAGGTTGTGAATGTCTTTGAGGTTTCTTTAAAACTTTACTTAATCAAAGAAAACTCAGGCTGCTAGAAAAAAGCAATTAACCTCTTATACTTGGCTTTCTTTGATAAAACCAGTCAATGTTTCTTTTAAAAATCTATTCCATTTTAAAGATCAAACATTTAAATAATTGATTCCAGTTACTTTTCTAATATTCTATAGTATAGGCCAAGGAATCAATAGACAAATCATTTTAAAATTCAAGATAGAATTTAGAGATCAGGTATAATGAGAATCTAATCAGGGCCAAATGAGAACTGTTGGTATACACATACCAACCAAGCAGCAGGTTACCCATGCTAAACTCAAGACACTATTTAGAGAATTACCTAGACTAATTTTCCACTATTGCTAAGTTGTTCTATTAGAAGCTACACTATTCTGACTCATTTAAGAACCTGGTAAGGTGAAGTCAGAACTGGGGACAAATAATGAAAACCAATGGGAGATTGTTGTATAAACATTTACAAGTACTGAAAAACTAAATATACTCTACTCCTATGAACCCCCTCCCTAGAAATAAGAACTATAGTTAATTTTTCAAAGTCTGTGGGTTCTCTAAGCTTCTTGCATTTTACATTTAAATATTATTTACCTAATTACTCTTATGCCTTCTTCTTTCTTCACTTGCAATTTTACAAAATGTTGTCATTAACCAAAGGCGAAAAAGGAAAGAAGATGAATACAACAGAAACTTAAATCAATCAAATAGGCAAAAAAGATTGTCAAACTAATTTTTAAGATTAGAGTATTGAATTATCTGGATTGCATTTATATCCCTTCCACATAAAATCACCACTTGATTACATGATAGCAAATCTTGCTGTCATGTTTACAGAGAACAGGAGACCTTGCTAATTATGACTTGGTTGACAATTCATCTGCTTCCCCTTACTCTGCATATATAGAAACAGAAATATAACCATTTATTCATCCCTGGATCTTCTGACCTCAACACAGAGTAGGCTGAGTAGAAGAAGAGCTTTTTATTATATTGGCTATTAAAGTGAATTCTGAGGTAAGAAATATTCATATGAAATTCTTTTTTAATTTTTTAAAACAGTATTTATTTTTGAGAGACAGAGAGAGGCAGAGCCTGAGTGGGGGAGGGGCAGATAGAGAGGGAGATACAGAATCCAAAGCAGGCTCCAGGATCTGAGCCTGACGTGGGGCTCGAACCCACAAACCAAGAGATCATGACCTGAGCCAAAGTTGGACATTTAACCAACCAGGCCACCCAGGTGCCCCTAAAATGTTTTTAAAAGCAGATTTGAAAATAAAAACTTTTTTGCTTCCTACCATTTTTATATTCCACATCATTCTATTCCTCTCCATTATTACAGTGATTAATTAGAAGTGACCTATTTTATGATACTCAAAAATGTTATAAGCAAAAACCAGATAAAACTAACACTTAAAATTTTCCAGAATTTGTGTTCCCTTCCAAACTACCATTAAAAGTTTCCAAAACTATTTAAACAATGATACATAGAACATGTATTGGTAAGAGCCAAAAAAAGATATTTTTTATTTACATTCTTTTAAGCTTTGCTTTTTAGCTTTATACTTTTTCTTCCATCACTTTATATCTAGCAGCTCTTCCACAAAATCACTCAGTCCATTAAAAGTTTCTTTCTTTCTG
Source organism: Puma concolor (assembly GCF_028749965.1). NCBI lineage: Eukaryota > Metazoa > Chordata > Mammalia > Carnivora > Felidae > Puma > Puma concolor. Next base: position 24,363,433 of record NC_141675.1, on the reverse strand, counting down.
TTACAAGAAACTGAGAATACATTATTACATTTTTCTATGTGAAGTATGCTATTAAATAATAGCTTGTACACTAATTAAAGCAAATCTAATTGTGAGAACACATTGACATTGTTAAAGTAAATTACTCAATTTGTTAATAGTTTCATTTCAAGTGACCTTAATTGTATTAATTGTGATACTAGCAAATTAAATTGAAGAGCATTAAATACATTGTTCTAATATGTCCTAGAGGAGCAAATTTTCCATTACATCAGCAAAGAGAAAATAATGATTATGTGCCCCCACCCCCAAGGTCTCTGTCTCTGTCCCTCCCTCTCTTTCTCTCTTTCTCTCTTTTTCTGTCTCTCTCTCCCTCTCTCTCACACACACACACAATAGGTCATACAGAAAAGGTCATACTAGACTGCATTTAATATTAGTATTTTAATACCCATAGCAGGGCCTTAAAGAGAACATGTACAAGCAACTGAGTTTTAGATAAATGGCTAATTTTAAGGCATTCTTTTACCTCAGATTAAGCAGAAATTACTTCACCATTATAAATAAAATGTTGAGAATGAGGAAATCAATAAAGATTGGTACAGAGAACTGCAACGTGAAAATATATTTTAAAAATCATACAACTGTGTAAATCAGTCATTACTTACTAAATGCCTAGTATCAAGTCATAAGAATACATATTTTAAAAATAGTTATGGCCCCGGGCACCTGGGTGGCTCAGTCATTTAAGCATCCAACTCAGGTCATGATTTCACAGTCCGTGAATTTGAGCCCCGCATTGGGCTCTGTGCTGACAACGCAGAGCCTGGAGCTTGCTTCAGATTCTGCGTTTCCCGCTCTCTCTGCCCCTCCCTTGCTCTCATTCTTTCTTTCTCTCTCTCAAAAATAAATAAATGTTAAAATAAAAAAAGTAGTTATGGTCCTCATTTCTTGAGAATAAATTTAATTGTTCAACAGAGATAATAATACAGACTGTTAAATAACTCCCAGTCTTTAGAATAAAATCTACACTCCTCAGCTTGGTTTACAAAATCTTCAATCTGGCCTCTGCCTATTAGGCCCATCCTGTGCCACTGCCATGCCACCCATGATGGCCCAGCCACAGTGATCTTTTTCAATTCCTCGAATATGACAGGCCTATTCCTACACTGGGTTAGGGACTTCCTTTGTATGAACTCTTCCCCTTTTCAGAACTGATAGTTCTCGCTGTCAATCTCAATCTCTCTCTCTCTCTCTCTCTCTCTCTCTCTCACCAATTTTGCATGCCTCGCTCCTTCTCATCTGTCATTTGCACCTAGCTGATACATCATCTTCTTAGAGAAATCTGTGACAATATGAAGTAGGCACCAAGTCATTCCTCATAAGATTATCCCATTTTAATGTTTTGCCTAGTATTTATCACCTTCTTATGTATGTATTTTTTATTTCCGTACTTTTTTTTTTTTTTTTTTTTTTTTTTTTTTTACCATTCACATGGTAAAATGTGATTTCTACTAAGAGAAAGCACTTGGTCTACTTGTTTAACAGTTTATCTCCCAACACTAGATGATCAATAACTATTTTTTAATGAATGAATGAGAAGTCCTGTGGCCTACAGCCCTTACTGCGTGTGATAAAATCTATATGACACTATAAATCTCTATTCATTAATCGAGTATCACGAAAATGTCAACATGTCATGTCAACACGTCTGACTGAAAACCTATTAAGTTCAGGGGCTCCTGGCTGGCTCAGTCAGTAAAGCATATGACTCTTGATCCCAGGGTCATGAGTTCAAGCCCCAAATTGGGCATAGAATTTACTTGAAGAAGGAGAAGGAGGAGAAGGAGGAGGAGGAGGAGGAGGAGGAGGAGGAGGAGGAGGAGGAGAAAGAAAAGAAAGAAAAAGAAAGAAAGAAAGGAAAAACCTTAAGTTTCATAATAACAGATCTATTCACAAGACTAATTAAAGATTCAAACTGATAGCACTGTTCTAAGCTTGGTCAAAATCAGTCATATTCTATTAAAATTGTCACTCAATGAAAATGCTAGGAAGTCAATTGTATTTAAGTCTCTCCACATTTGGAAGATGAAAGGAGGAGAAAAGGGAAAGCAGGAGAATTATTAGTATTTAAGCACACATATTCCCATAACATAAATGTATTTGGTTCACACATTGCCATGTATGTGACCTGATTAAGTAAAAGTTCATTCTCACTGTTTGTTGATAAATTAAGGCTAGAGGGTGGTTTTTCTGACTAAAACAACGTATTTGTACATTCTGAAAAGATAAAACAATCACTATAATGTATAGGAATACAATAATTACGAAATGGTAGAAAATCATTTCCAAAGACTCAAATAAATTATATGTTTAATACTGGAGACATAATAAAAGTAAATAACTTGAACCATGCAGGAGTGCTAATTCCTAGGGTCACATGTACCCCAATGTTTATAGCAGCACTATCAACAATAGCCAAATTATGGGAAGAGCCCAAATGTCCATTGACTAATAAATGGATAAAGATGTGGTGTATGTGTATGTATGTATATGTATACATATATACATGTATATATATACATATACATACATACACATACATATATGTATATATGTATATGTGTGTATATATATATACACATATACATATATACATATATATATATATATACACACACATATACATACACACACACACACACACACACACACACACACACACACACACACAATGAAATACTACCTGGCAATGAAAAAGAATGAAATCTTGCCATTTGCAACAACATGGATGGAACTGGAGAGTTTTATGCTAAGTGAAATAAATCAGTCAGAGAAAGACAAATATCATGTTTTCACTCATATGCGGAACTATAGAAACTTAACAGAAGACCATGGGGGAAGGGAAGGAAAAAAAATAGTTACAGAGAGGGGGGCAAACCGTAAGAGATGCTTAAATACAGAGAACAGACTGAGGGTTGATGGGGGGTGGGGGCAGGGAAAATGGGTGATGGGCATTGAGGAGGCCACTTGTTGGAATGAGCACTGGGTGTTGTATGTAAGTGATGAATCATGGAAATCTTCTCCTGAAGCCAAGAGCACACTGTATACACTGTATGTTAGCTAACGTGACAATAAATATTAAAAAAATAAAAAATAAATAACTTGAGATATTACAATTTTTATGACTTACTAGCTTCTTAATTTCTTATATTTGAAACACTCAGATTTTCCTAAAATGTGAAAACAAAAGAGTTTGAAGCTAACATAATGTTTCTGATCGTGTGCTTTCCTATATCCCACCCATGGGATTCCTTCTCTGGAAATTCAAGGAGCAGTAAATGGTCAAACTCCAGAGTAAAGTACAAGTATTATATGCAAATGATTTCATATTTCAGAACACCTATTAAATTAATAAGCAAGGCCTCCTTACAGCGAAAGTATAGTGACAGCAAACTAACTTATTTTTAATACTCGCAAAATACAAGTTAAGAATAAAAAATACTTGAGATCAAGGGCACCTGGGTGGCCCAGTAGGTTAGGCTTCTGACTTCAGCTCAGGTCATGATCTCACAGTTCGTGAGTTTGAGCCCGGCATCGGGCTCTGTGCTGGCAGCTCAGAGCCTGGAGCCTGCTTCAGATTCTGTGTCTCCCTGTCTCTCTGTCTGCCCTCCCCCTCCGCCACACACACTCTCACTCTCACTCTCTCTCTCTCTCTATCTCTCTCAAAAATAAACATTTAAAAAATTAAAAAGAAAGAAACATTAAAAAAATACTTCAGATCAAATTAACAATATATAAATAGGGTAAAGTATGTTTTCAAAGCTTTTGTAAGATCTTTTAAGGATAATGTTAGAGAACAACCACAGAAAAATCTACATTTACAAATATGAAGGAAAATCACAGTAATAACCAAGTAGCTACCTCTTCTTATTACAAATTACATAATTTCCAAACTGTTAAAATATGAAGTAGGTATCAACATCTACCAGTGCAATACAGATTAAAACTCTGTGCAGTAAATTGACTATTCTCCATCCTCACTATTTAACAAGATCACTGGATCTTTAATAATTGTAAAAATTGAGTGTTTTAAGTGAAACACATAAGGTGCTTAAGTCTACAAAAAAAACTTACGAATATCCAAGTATAATGGTATTTAAATGTTTTTTCTTTAACTACTATTAGGTAAAAAGAGAATTTTACCAAAATATAAAAGCTCTTTTGAAAAATACACCTGGCTGTTGTATTACATAGCACGGCAAAGGAGAGGATTTGAACTTGGGAATAATAGGTCTTGGGGTATTTCCACTAGAGGAAGAGCAGGAGAAATACAGAAGAGGGATTGAAGAGGTCCTGGATTATTCTCCCAGAGTAAGATTTAAATTTTTTCTTCCAATTTCAACTTCCCTGGATATTCCACTCTTACCTCTAATTGAGTAAAATCAAAGTAAGAAAGCCTGTGATCTTTAAAAACAGTAGTTTAGATAGATACAGTTTTTAAAATTGGTTAATGCTATGAAAGGAGTTAGACGCAGCATGAGGGACCTGGAGAATTGTACTTGTAAGGGACTAATTATTCATTTCACTACTACGCCATGGGGGAGGGGGATCTGTTTTAATATGTAAATGAATAAGAAGGAGCTGTTGTAGGAGATGCCAGGTGATAAGTCCGAAATACTTTTCTAAGTCCTGTGAGCTCAGAGCTGGATTTGTCATTATTTAAACAGCCAAAACTCTGGCTCTCCTCTGGCTCCTTTCTGGCCCCACTAATTAGTAAAAGCAAGTAACATAATTCTTTGATAAGAAATCCACTATCATTTCACCTAAGTGGGGTTTTTTGACTACCTTTTTTTAAGGTTTTAAGATAGTACTGCCGCTCTGAATCACCTATATCTGCTCTAGTTATTCCTAGACCCAGGCAACCAAAGCCACCAGCACACGACCTCCCATTTGTGGAGATCCAATGGGGTAAAGGCTGACAAGCAAGGTAGAAGAAACATTCCTTTGCAGACCAACTTGTGCCCAAGGGGGTAGTGCCAAGAGCTCTTGCAGGGCTATAGTTTGTGTCTCCCCCAGGGACAAGAGTGAGGTCTCCTTTGATCCTAAGACCCTGGGAAATGAGTAACAGTCAGGTATAGCCACAAGGTGACTCAATGACTCTTCACAAAACCCCAACTCTAAAAGAGCCTCTCTCTTCAGGTAAATAAAGGGAACTGCCATGCCAAAAGAAAATTTGAAATAAAACTAAAAACCAGATGCAATTAATAAGGAATGGACAACTCAATGGGAAAAAAAAAAGGATCAGAATTAAGTTCTGAAGACAAGTCTTTTATTTCAAGGATCTACATTTTACAAGAAGTGAGTGCCATTGTTAACGTTAAAATGTCTAACTTGCTAAATCTCAATTCACCATGAGAGCATGAATACATAATATTCACGTATAACCACCCAAATCTCATATTAAAAAGTAAATCGGCCCTTCCTCACTATTCAACTATTTTGCCACTGACATTTAACTGCTATCTTTTTATGTTAATTCTGAATCAGATTTTTAGTTCACTTCCATCCACTCAAATGAGTTAATGGTATCTTGAAAATGGCTTAACCACTAGTTACAGATCATCAATACTCTTCCAATCACCAAATCCTTTATTTTCTCTTTTTGTACTCTTTAACCTATGCAATCCTTGAAGCATTGACCTCTTTGGACCTTCTGGAAGCTCTCATATATCTGTAGTTTCTATAATTTTGGCACTGCTCTAACTTTCCCCTACTTTAACTATTCCTCCAATATTTTTTAATACTCTTCTATTTACCCAATTTCTAATCATGGAGAATTTCTATATAGCAATCTTCAGCTCTTTTCCTTTCTTTGGATTAATATCTGTCTCACATACTTTGAGCTGATTACCTCTGAAGGATGACTCTCAGATCTCTAACTCACATCCTTTCAAGCCGAAATGCTGCACTTTCAACTTCCCTTGGGACAGCCTGATGTAGAGAAACTGGGCATGGCATATTCATCACTCTCTAATTTCATTTCTACCTATTGTCAGAGCATTTAACAAAATCTGTTCTTAAGGAGACATTTTTAAAATATTTTTTTAAATGTTTATTTTTGACAGAGAGAGACAGCACGTGCATGCGCATGAGCTGAGGAGGAGTGAAGAGAGAGAATCAATCACAAGCAGGCTCCGTGCTGTCAGGCAGAGCCTGGACATGGGGCTCAAACCCCTGAACTGTGAGATCATGACCTGAGACGAAGTCAGACGCTTAACTGACTGAGCCACCCAGGCGCCTCAAGAAGACAGGTTTTAAACCATCATTTTATTTATCTTTGTTGTTGTTACTGAAGAACTTACAAGTCACCCTATTTAACAATCTTTACCTTCAAATAAGCTCCCATTTTTCTTGACGGCTTTATAGTCTTACAGTTTTCATCTCACTAACCTGCCTTTTACCTTGATAACTACAAAGAATTTTTTTAAAAGACGTTGCTTTATTTTTTTGTATTTTATTATTTTTCATCATTATAAGTGTACTCTTTAATTCCTATCACCTATGTCACCCTCTCCCCACCCACCTCCCCTGTAGTAACCATCAGTTTCTTCTCCATAGTTAAGAGTCTATTTCTTGGTTTGTCTTTTTTTTTTTTTTCTTTTGCTTACTTGATTTATGTCTTAAATTCCACATATGGGTGAGATCATATGCTATCTGTCTTTCTCTGACTTATTTTGCTTAGCATTATACTCTCTATCCAAGTTGTTGCAAATGGCAAGATTCCATTCTTTTTTATGGCTGAATAATATTCAGTTTATGTGTTTGTGTGTATTTGTGTTTTCTTTATCCATTTATCTATCGATGGACACTTGGGCTCCATGAAGAATTTATTAAAAAGATACTTCCTGCAAAACTTTGTAAAAGTAAAAAGATCAGTGGGGCACCTGGGTGGCTCAGTTGGTTAAACATCCGACTTCAGCTCAGGTCATGATCTCACAGTTCATGACTTCTGTGCTGACAGTTCAGAGCCTGGAGCCCACTTTGGATTCTGTGTCTCCCTCTCTCTCTGCCCCTCCCCCACTCACTCACACTCACTCTCTCTCAAATAAATAAAAATTAAAAAAAAATGAGTGTTTGCCAGGGGTTGGGGGAAGAATGAATAGACTGAGCACAGAGGATTTTTTGAAAATACTCTGTATGATAATGTAACAATGGATGCATGCTTTATACATTTGTCTAAACTCATAGAATATACACTACCAAGAGTCAATCTTAATGTACACTATGGACTTTGGGTAACTATGATGTGCCATGTAGGTTACCAGTTGTAATAAATGTACCACTCTGTTGGGGGGGTGGATGGGAAATATCTCCTTCCTCTTAATTTTGCTGTGCATCTATAACTGCTCTTAAAAAAATTAAGCCTTTAAATTAAATTTAAAAAGACTTCAAACCAAAACCTATCTAAATTAGTGCAGATCCAGATTGTTACAGAGAATTAGTGAAGGTATGGAGCTAGTTTGCTGGTTACCACTTAACAATGTTCCATCAAATTAACAAATACTCATGTACTATTCCCATATCCCCTTCATAACTCCCATCACCACACTACTCTATACTTCATCTCCCTGGACTCCTCCATCGCTTCCAAAACTTTCTACTCTGCCCTCTTAGAATCTCCTTCCATGATAGTAAACTTTCTTATATTCTCAAACCATCAATAAATTCTTCCAGCATCTACTTCCTTGCTTGTGTGTACCTCCTATACCTTTTGTCCCAGGACTGCTTTTCTTTGTAACCAAATCCTAGGTGCTGAGTTATATTGGACATAACCATGCAAATTTATAAGCTTGTATGCCTATAAATTATGATGTCTTATCTCAACTTGGTCCCCAAGGTTATATATTCTTTATCAAATCATCCTAACCTTTGTCACTCTCCACAAATCTTCAAATACTTCATCTTATCACTGACTTTCAGCAAATCACTTCACCGTAACTTATCAAAGAGATTAAAACATCATTGATATTGCCCTGAACTCTGTTATTGAACTAATGAACCTACTGTATCTAAATTTATCTTCTTTTCCCCTTCCCTCCTATTATTACGATGAAAATAATGACTCCTCTCTGTCTACAAATCCCTCCATCTTGGCTCTAGACTGCACATTTCCAAGACCCTCAGACATTTCTACCACTGATTTAAAATTTTTCAAGTACTACCATTACTTTTCCCTCTATTCCTCATACCTGTTTAGTACAGAGCATGATTAGTTTATTTGTAATATAAATTACAGTTATGAATATAGAGTACTCAAGACTGTGGATTCTTGAGATTACAGAGCACTCTGCTTGTCACTGTTACAATGACTCTATCCTGTGCATACTTCTATTTGCTTAAACCTTTAGCTAACCTTGGGCGGTTTTGTTTATTTTCTGCTTAACATCTTGGCTTCTTTGACTCCACACTCTCCTAGTTTTCCTACTACTTCTCTAGCCACTCTTTCTTAGTCTCCTTTACAATACCCTCCTCTGCTACAAGGTCTTTAAACTGGCTTTCCTTAAGACTGCTTCCAGGTCCTCTTCTCACACCAGGTGCTGTTATTGGGTGATCACAATCATTCACACTGTATTTTGCTACCACACTTAAGCTGAAAATCTTTATCTCCAGCCCAAACCTGTACACTAAGTTTTAGACCCATACATCAAAATCTTCAGGATGTCTTCATCTGAATGTCATAAGGCGCTTCTAACTCACACATGAAACTAAACTTACCATCTTCTTTGCCACCCCCCATTCTACCTGCATCACATAAAGTTCCTCCTTGTAGAGATCCTTATCTCAATACAGGCATTATCACAGAACTGGTCAACTCACAAAGCTGAATGTCACTTCAAGCTTCTCACCCTTATCACTTCCTTATATCCAAATATCAAGTGCTGTCAATTCTACCTACTAAATATCTCTCAAACGTTTCCACTTCTCTCCATTTCCAGTTCTATGCTTTCCCAATATAGGCCACTATGATTTCTTACCTAGAACACCGCAATGACTTCTTCACTGTAGCCATAATAATATTGTTAAAATGTAATTCTGGCAATAAGATTCCTTCACTAGACTGCTTACTGTTCTTAGGATCAAGTGGCTTCCTGGCCCTGGTCATCAGTCTCATTTGTGGCCATTCCTACTTTGAATGCTAGCCTCCAACCACACTGAAAAAGGTAGAAAAGGCAATCACGTAGCACATACTCTTTACTCACTGGCTAACTGGCTAACAGCTACTCATCTTTCAGGTTGTGTTTTTATTTTTTTATTTCTTCTTCTTCTTCTTCTTCTTCTTCTTCTTCTTCTTTTTTTTTTTTTTTGAGAGAGAGTATGCAAGTGAGCAAGGGGCAAACAGAGAAAGAGAGAGAGAGAGAAATGGGGCTCACCCAAAGCAGGGCTCAAGCTCACCAGAAGCTGGGCCAGCGCTTACCCGATGGGGGGCTCATGCTCACCTGATGTGGGGCCTGAACTAACCAACTATGAGATCACGACCTGAGCAGAAGGGGGATGTTTAACCCAGTGAGCCACCCAAACAGCCCCAGATCGTGTCTTAGATATCACACCTTCCTTGACCCACAACTACCACAAATTTATGTTACCTGAGTATACTATTAGTTACTTTTGGAAAGTACTTACATTCTCCATTTTAACTGGCCACTTACTTTTCTCTTCCTGGTCCCCCAACCCTGGCTATTAACCATTACAACTAACACTCGGAGTTATGTTTATCTTTTCCAATGTTTTATCTCCATCATTTGAAACATATTCAATAAATATTTATTGAATGACAACAAACTTTAGAAGCAATGCAAACTTAAGAAAAGCCTATACCACAATAGGTGTTGATTCCACAATGTTTCATATGCAAAGTTAACAATATTTGTATTGGTAAGTTGTATAAACCAAAAATTAAGAACAGTGTCTTCTAGAATTTTCACTAGGAGCTACATATATGAAGCATATATATTAAATGTAAGTATACTTTGGTCTATGCTGCCATGTTATGGCCACAAATATCTTGAACAAATAATCATTTATTTCCTTAGTTTTCCCTTGCTAAATAATGTTTCCTGTGGGTTCATAAGGATATCACAGTTGACCTTTATTTGCCAGAAAGCTCTCTCCATTTGTTCCTTATGGAAATTTTGATTTGGGTCATAATGAAACAAAAAATGGAAGAAGTGAATTTTAAGAAGGATTTCAAAGAAGGAGAGGTCAATAAGACCAAAGGAAGAGAGGAGATTATACTGACTTTTTAACCCCTAAAGGAAACAAAATTAAAGTACTAAAATAATCAGGGAATAAAACAGACTTCATACATTACAACTTAAGACACAAAGGAGAAAAGTAGATGGAAAAAAAGATACATGGAATAATTATTGAAGGAATCAAAGTAAGTGAAGGAATTTAGACTGGTAAAACACAATTCATTCATCTGTTAGTTAATTCAGTAGTGTCCACGGGCCAATAGGTATACCATAGTTCCTGCCCTCATACAGCTTACACTTAGACAAGGAGACAAACAATAAACAATGAAACAAATAAATGTAGGGTTACATTTAAGGATGAGTGCTGTGAAGGATTCAAGAATAATGTCAGAGAACAATGGCATGTGGGAAGGCCCAGAGTTTAGAACTGGCTTAGCACATCTGATCATGCCCAGACAGGCAGGACAGCCATGAACATCATGGTCAAGAGTTAGGATTTTATTTTTAGTGCAATGGAAATAAATGGAAATACAGCTTTTACCACTTAAAAGCTGTAAGCCAGGGAAGGAAGATTTTCTTCCCTCCCTAAAATGACTCCTGCTAATTATAATTAGAGCAAAGGCAGGGTTTAAAATAAGATAACTTAGACAGCATCCTATACTTTTGTCAGGTATCTTCCCAAAACAAATTCATCTTTTACTCAAATCTAAATCCACTTCTACTATATGGAAAACAATATTAAAGATCATAATAGGGCTGCATCATTTTATTATACCAACTTCAGTGAACTATTTTAATTAATACCAACTCATTTAGCAATAAAGCCAGGCACTCCCTTGTAGTTCTACAATTCTATGATATTATAACAGAAAGAAAAGAAGACTGAGGACAAAAACAAAATTACAAGAGTCAAAAATGGAGTAGGCAGGATATTCTGAATGTCTTGGATTTTTTTTTTTTTAGTTAGGTTACTAAATATTTTATCCGTGAAAATAGAAAGAAAGCTTTGAAACAGATATTATATAAAAAGCATTACATTAAGTAATTATCTGAATACTATAAAAGCTGTAAGTAAGAAGGCATATAAAATTGAAGCTAAAAACTCTGGCAATATGTAACAAAGTGCTATTCTCAAAAGAGACTTAATAGAGGAAAATGTTCTTTTCCTACAATGAATAATCATGAATAGTTGAACAAACATTTTGGGTTTTTTTTAATAGTTTCAACTGAATTACAGGTAGCTTGCCAATTACTAATTAATGCCCTTTGATCAAAGATCTTGAAATTTAAAGTAGTAAACTATGTATATGACCAAATAGGGCACAGAGAAAAATGTCATAATTTCTATGCTATTCTCTATTTGAAAAAGAAATTTAAGCAGTTAAAAGTTTGATTCCCATGGAAAATTCTGCATGTATATATCCAAACAGGTCTTTTTTCTGATCTCACCCACCTTCCTCCACCATCCATGAAAATAAACCAATGAGAAACCGTTTTCTCTTTATTATTCCAATTATGTGGCTATTATTATTTATCCTTTCCAGAATACTCAGGATCATTTAACTCAATAATATACTGTTTCTTTATAAATGTTAAAATTTCAGTTTTGAGAAATTAAAGACTCATTTGTTTACTTATGGAATCTGTAACAGGAATTAAAAACAAGACCAAAAACCCACGCCTTGCACACAGGGAAATCACTGATTAAGTCCAGTGCCTGACTACTTACAAAATGAGTCCTCCATTTGCCATAAATTCCCTGGTGGGAAAAATGTGTAACCGGCTTCAAATACGTGGAGAACCCCATGAAATACATATATTAAAATAAACAAACATACCAGAAAGGTGATGATTCTTCAAATAAATAGGACAACCCTATTAAAATGCAACACATGTTTTTCTGCTAAAAGGAAATCTGAGAAGATGAAATAGATGCTTCATATAAAATATTTACATATACAATGCACAAAACCCACTACGGTTAGTAACCTTTATGGCTTTCAAGAACTAGATATTTACATATCATTCTTTCTGCATGTGCGTGTGCGTATGTGTGTTTTGTATATATTTTTAACAGTTGACAGCTGTTTTAGAGCATACAGAGATGCCAAGCTGAATGAGGGTCTTGATTACTTCAAGATTAGCTATCTAAAGTTTCTATTCATTTTAAGTGTTGTTAGTTGGAAGAGTCATTAGTCACTTCCTTGTCTCATAGAACATCAGCATACATTTACATTGTTAATGAACATTTGGGGTAAATGAATTAATGGCACTTTTAAACATCAATTCAGTCCTAATAACTTTGTATGTCATAGAAATGTTAGGCTAGGATATAAACGAAAAGCCTTTTCAGTAAAGGTAACTACTCATTCCTGCAAACAATAAAGGATAAAATTAATTTAAAATGTTTTTTAACCAGTTAAAAAAAAATAGAACCTCAGTGTTTAATGAAGTAGGCCAGGAAAAATATGCGCGCGCGCACACACACACACACACACACACACACACACACACACACACGCTGTTCTAAAATAAGCACATAAATCAGAAAATTTTGGTGAAATTGTTTTATATACTTATCACAAAAATATTTTTTCTTTTAAAATACTGACTTGTGAAATAATTTGAAGTGGTTGTGAAATAATTTGACTTAATTATTAGTGTTTCTTATAGGTATTATGTTTAAAAAACAAACATCACTAGGAGATGTAGTATTCTTACCACTGAAATGTTTAAGATGCTGAAATGAAAATGAGACAATAACAATTTTTTCATATGATCAAAACTTTGAACAACAGTCTTTTTGTGACCTTTTCATAAATGCACATATGAAAATAAAAAATAAAATCACAAAAATAAGTTGTAAGGCAAATTATATCATTTTCATCGAAAATAACAATGGAATTTGTATGACACAGAAGGCAGTAAAAATGCACAAAAAACATAAATGCACTCCATAAAGTCAAGGCTTAATCACTAAAGAAATAACCACTTTAAAACATCAATCATTGGTTTTAAATTCCCAAAACACAATAGCAGACCTTTATGCCAATACAGAAAAAAAACCCTGTACCTGAAGTATACAAAACACATGTGAATCACTTTGACCAGTTATGATTTTTTAAAATCAATCTCATAATCCTGATATATGTATGTCATGACTGAAAAATTTTAAGTAGTTACTTGAGTCAATGAATCAACCAAAAACAAGGATAAGGCTTTAGGAATCTGCATAAACTGCTTCCTTTTAAGATACTATATTATTACTAATATTGAGAAAACAACACTGAATTCTGAAACATACATATTTGATAAATTTTGATAGGGTAGACCCTGAATACAGTTTACTTTTAACAGTCTCTTTTTAACAATTTCAATGCATAGATCTTTAAAAGTAGGACACAAATTTTAATTAGTGGTGAAAAAAAAGAATCAGACAAATCTTTATCCTGGAATAAGGTCAACTTGCTTCAAAAGACAAAAAAAAATCCCTGCAAAATCAACACCAAAAGCTAGACTTCTTTAAAAGATGTTTGACAAAGGCCATTTTGATTTCAACATCCTTATGCTGAAGTAATTATTTAAGATCATGATTTTTTTTTTTTTAAAGAATGACGGTGCATTAAACATTTGGCTAATGCTTCTGTCTATAATTGAAAGTTGATGTTTTGTGGTGTTCATTACTGTCAGAGTGCTCTCCACCTATCCAGGGAAGTGTGCTTCATGCTGCCCTGCTCAGCTTCATCTAAAGAATTACACACATAAGGTAGGCAGAACTAACTGGAGGCTCTCTGCTACATTTCCCAGTAACCATAGAATGTATCTGCATACAAAACTCACCTCCAGACTTGTTTGAGTAACTTGACAAGGGGTCAAAGCCCACTTCCTGTTCTTCTGGCTGCAGAGGATGTCTAGTTTCAGATAAGGAATGATACATTGTGAGAACCGAACAATGTCACTGAAAGTGACTACCTGGGAGATTAAAAAAAAAAAAAAAAAGGAAAATTATACTTTTTCTTTTTGCTATGACTGGGAATAAATACAACATTGAAATGATTAAATGAGCATTACAGACATTAACAAGTTTTCCACAGGCTTCAGGGTCTGTTACAACACATTGGCAGAAATATGCAAAGAAGTGAAAACTGGCACAAAATTTCCATTTCAATAATTTCTCCCCAAATCTGAACTTCCTTGGTAACCATTACCTCAATGTTCAATCACACTTATTTTCAATAAACTTCTGCACAAAAAGTCAAACTAAGTTAAATCACCGTACCATTTATAACATCCTTTTGTTTCACTGCTGAAATAATACACATTTACAATAGAAACTTTCAAAATACAGAAAATTTAGCAAAATAAGATCATTCATAATTGTATTAACTAAAAACACCCCTGTTAACATTTCAGTTTATTACACATATCCTTTCTGACTTTGTTCTGGGCATTTAAAACAAATTTATTTTAATGTGATCTACCATGTTAAATATACTGATTATATAAATTATTGTGGGTATTTTCTACCCCATAAAAAAAGACCATATTATAACTTCAAATGGATCCCTAGTATTCCATTAAATAGCTATAACAGTTTATATAACCAATTCCTTATTAGTAAACAGAATGCTTTCAGTTGTTCAACACTATAAACAGTTTCCCAATGAATATCTTTAGTAATATCTCTGTGTCACATCTATGATTATTGCCTTAAGATAAATTCTTAAAAGTGTCTTTGCTGGACCAACACATGTATATAAAAAAATAATATTCTAGGATATATTTTAGCAAATTATGCTCCAGAAAGATTTGTATACAGAACAATTCATTCCCCTGGACCCTCATTAACAGAGGGAATGGGTAATTCATTTTACGGACGAGTGTGATAGTCAATTTTTATATTGCATTTGCTTGATAACTAGTGAGATTACTGAAGATTCATATGTTTTTTCTGACATTTACTTATTATCTTTTGTGGATGGAGTTTATTATTATCATCGTCTTCATAATTTATAAGCATGCTTTAAATATGAAGAATATTAAACCTTTGTCATGTGATATAGATATTTTTCTGAGTGTGTCTGTCTTCAAATAACATGGTGTTTCTGTGACATAAGTAACTTTTTCATTGCTATGCACCCAAATATATCTATATCTACTTTATGACTTTTACCCCTGGTATTACTACGTTTAAAAAGGCAAAGTTATATAAATAACCACATTTTTAAAATTGTTTTGAAGGTTTTTCTCCTTGATTCTGATTTCTATAGACAATGCCAATTTAAACAAAGATATTTTTAATTATTTTTACATGTTTAAGCTACAGTACTTGTAAATTTTCTATGTCTATGAGCTACAGATAACCTTCTCAAGTCATAATCTTCCAAAAATATAAACTGGGCTCTAATTTTCATCCAAAATAATGTTAACAGATGAAATTTTAAGTTTCAAGAGAGGGGAGACATGATAGGAAGAATAAATGAAAACTGATGGAAAAGCAAGACCAACCAAAATGAGTACATAATTTTACAGGATAGGGCGACAATTATGGAGGAAAGTTTCCAGAAAAGCCCATGAATATACAAATCCTTTTCTTCCCAACATAAAATGCTCCTCTATCCTGCTTAGTTTCTCCCTAAAGCTCTCACTCTGTAAAATACTTAGTACATTTTCTGAGTTTTACCAGAACCCTCCAACTCTCACCCACCCACATTCATAATGGTAAAAAATCCTCTCCACCTTTGATTGTGGCTAAAACAAGAGCAAACGGGTAGGCAAAACCAACATTAGACAAGGCAGAAAACTTTTGTTGTCAACATACAGTAAGAATTTCTAAAGCCATAAATCAAATCCTAAATCCATAAATCTAGACAACTGTCAATATTTGCTTCTTATGTATGCAAACCAATCAACATATATTTAGCACTTACGATACAGAAGGAATTCTGAGGAATATAATGCAGTAGAGGATAGGAAAAAGTAAATGATCAGTTACATATACTATAAAACAGAATCGGATGAATTTTGCTGATCAAATGAATAATCAGATTAAAGTCCTCTACTATGGAGAAGAGCCACCAAACTCAAATGCCTGACGGTATCAGGCAAAAAACATTATTAATCTAAGTTAACATCTATTGAGCAATGACTATTAAGTCACAGACCACTCTAAATGCTTCATGTATACTCATCATTTCATCTTCCCAACTATCCTACTGACATACATTCATCACCATTTTACCAAAGAGAAAACAGAGGTACAGAGAGATTAACTAATTTGTCTACAGTTACAAGTAGTAAGTGTTGAAGCCAGAATTTGAACCTATCTTGTCTAGCTCCAGAGCTCACATTCTTTACTCCTGCACTATATTTGGCTCTTGGACAATGAGACAAATAGACAAAATACAAAACAAACTGTACAAGAGGATGGGATCTGTGAACAACGGAAACACCTTTACTCTGCTTCAACTTTTTCAAGAAAGCTAGAAATCTAGAATTTTATTTGAAATCTCTTTAAACTGTTGGCAAGTAATTCAAACTAGAAAACAAAAACAAAAAACAAAAAAACAAAACAAAACAAAAACCTGTATAGAATAAACATTTCAAAAGCATATTTGACCCATGGATAACTATTTTAATGTTAAGATTCATATTTTGTTCCATACATTTTGTTCTACTTTTGAAATTATTAAGGAAAATGTTTGAAAATGTATATTCCAAGTTAACCACCAGATTTCTATAAAATCTCTTTAATATCCTAGACAAGTTTTCATATCATTACCTTAATCTCTCAGTTTTATAATACATTTCCACTATTAAAGACTTCACAAACTTAAAATATACAAATAAGGGGATTTCATGTACTTCAAACTATGAGAAATAAACAACTAGCAAACGGATATCAAAGCACATTTTTTAAAGGAACATTAAAAAAACACCTTTCTGTAGCTAAAATGAAATACTCTAGGGGCACCTGGATGGCTCAGTCAGTTAAGTGTCCCACTCTTGATTTCGTCTCAGGTCACAATCTCATGGTCAGGTTCTGCACTGACAGCATGGAGCGCACACGCTCGCTCTCTCTCTCTCTCTCTCTCTTTTTCTCACCTTCCCCTCCCCTCAGCCCTACCCCACACACATGCACTCACTCTATCAAAATAAATAATAAACTTTAAGAAAAAATACTCTAGGGGCAATTGGATGGCTCAGTTGGTTAAGGGTCTGACTCCCAATTTCAGCTCAGGTCATGACCTCATCATTCATGAGTTCAAGCCCTGCACTGGGCTCCATGCTGACAATGTGGAGCCTGCTTGGGATTTTCTCTCTCCCCCTCTCTCTCTGCCCCTCTCTTGTTCATACTTTCTCTCTCTCAAAATAAATAAATAAACCTAAAATGTTTTTTAAAAAATACAACATGATGACATTCATATATTCATTCAAGATTTTAGAAGATACTTAAGGTCTTTTGGCTCCTTAAAGAAAGTTAGGTTCAAGAAGTCATCCACTGATTTTTACCTTTATTAATAATTCTTTAGAAATTGACAACTTGGTTATAACCAATTATGGTTATATGGTTGTAACAAAAATAAAAAATTTACCAAATACACCAGTCTACAACTAGTCTATATAATCAAGGATCCACCATATTCTAATTTATTATGCCTGTAAAGATTGAAACTGAATCACTGAAATTATTTTTATTCAAAGAAAGCAAACTGATTGAAAAGTAATAATGAGTTATTTTCAAGAACTCTGTTGAAGAGGGGCACCTGGGTGTCTCAGTAGGTTAAGCATCCAACTTCGGCTCAGGTCATGATCTCACAGTATGTGAGTTCGAGCCCCATGTCGGGCTCTGTGCTGACAGAGCCTGGACCTTGCTTTGGAGTCTGTGTCTCCCTCTCTCTCTGCTCTTCCCCAACTCACACTCTGTCTGCCTCTCTCAAACAAGTAAACATTAAAAGAAAAACAAAAATTCTGTTGAAGAAAAAGTTACATGATGTTCTTTTCTTTCAGTTATGGATTTAAATAATAATCTGGTTGAAAATTAACTTATTAAACAGGTGCTGCTTTGTTTTTCATTGTCCTCTTTTAAATACAGGGGCTATTTTAGTTTTCTAGAATAAACAATACTTAAGTGCAATGGTTACTGCTATTATGATAATGTTATAAAATCACAATGTAGTGTTGCTTTTAAATGTGAAGTAATTTTCTCAAAAATTTTCCAATTTGTGTTTTGTGACTATACCAACTGCAAAAATATTTGACTACCACAAAAGAGAGTATCAAAAGTTTTTAAGCAAATGTGTCTATATTTATTTTAATCACTATACTGAATAGTATTTTTACTTCTAAATATCAGACCATAGGAAAATATTTGATAAAAATTCAAAGAATTAACAGAATTTTTTTATCTGAAAATTTTAAGATAATCACTATTAAAAGTCAAATTGGCATAAACATTTTGAAATGTACAATTCACCATTACATCTTATATTTGTGTTACAAACATCGACTTCTATACTTGATATGCCTTAATCTTCTCTACATAACAGGTAGACAGAGAGGAAGTATATAATGACCACAAATATGTACCTTAGTAAATGACCACTAAAACCCATAATTGATGGATTTCAGTTTTCTTAAGTAATGCCAATCTGTCTCTAGAATTTTCCTGGAAAAAAAACCCTAGGAATTTTTAAATGAAGGCAATCTTATTTTTTTTTTTAATTCAGAAAGCACAGCAATATAACCTTCCAAGACTTAAGAAAGGAGATATCCCGGGGCGCCTGGGTGGCGCAGTCGGTTAAGCGTCCGATTTCAGCCAGGTCACGATCTCGCGGTCCGTGAGTTCGAGCCCCGCGTCAGGCTCTGGGCTGATGGCTCGGAGCCTGGGGCCTGTTTCCGATTCTGTGTCTCCCTCTCTCTCTGCCCCTCCCCCGTTCATGCTCTGTCTCTCTCTGTCCCAAAAATAAATAAAAAACGTTGAAAAAAAATTTAAAAAAAAAAAAAAAAGAAAGGAGATATCCCTTCTTTGCTACATTACTATAAATAACAGTTAAATTTTCTCCTTCACATAAACTTAAAATTCACAAAACTCAAAATTGGTTTTATTGCTATCCTGTGGTCACAGGAATTGACACATTAGGCGGAAACTGCTGTCAGCGCAGAGTCCAATGTGGGGCTCAAACCCACAAAACCATGACATCATGATCTGAGCCAAAACCAAGAGTTGGATGCTTAACCAACTGAACCACCCAGGTGCCCTTCTAAGACTAATCTTAAGGACAGTTATATTGGCTTTATGATCTGGTTCTTGCAGTATTAAATCTTAGGATAAAAGTGATCTGACTGAAAGAAGGGAAGTCTTGTGAAAATAGTTAATATTTAATGAAAGGGTAAGAATTCAGCACTAAAGCTTAGAGGACAGTTTTAAAGTATAGTAATAAAATTTCAAAACAAGATTATTTTCCATGTAAGTGAAGCAATACAAGCATCAGGTGAAAACTTCAAACTCTTAGCATGGTACAGACAAAACAAAAGGTTAGTTGAATAAATTTTTTTCCGTTAAAATGGTATTACATGAACAAAGCCTCTAGAAAAATAATTTATTCCCTCTGAGTCTGAAGTTCTATGCATTTCAGTGTATAGTCATTCTTTCAAAGCTTCTAATACACAGGCAGAGAATTAGCATTCTGAATCGTGTCTTCTAAAGACATCCATATTCAGAAAAGCTCATATAAGCATACTTCATTCATTTAAATTCTTGACTGATGGTAAACTTAAAGTCAAACACTGAAATGACAGAGTAATATTACTTTACATAAAGATACCTCCTATAAGAAAAGCATATCAAAGTAGCTTAAACGAACTATTTCCAGAACACAATTATAAAAAAGGGAGAGGATATAGCATGAATAAGTATCGGTCACAGATAGCATGCATTTACCATAATGGGTGTATAAACTAAAACATGACATCATGGCTATAAAAGCGACAAACTTTGATAGAAGCTATATTTTCATAATTAAGAGAGAGAGCATTTAAACATTATCTATAGAATCTTCTATTAAAAAAAACCCTTTTAATCAAGGTAAACTGATTAAAAGTCAAGGCAGCTAGAGGTAAATTTGATGGTTGGGAATAATGATGTTCTAAAGTCTTTATCATAAGGGAGAGAAGGGAGGTGGGAAAGGAGTAAGGAAGAAAGAATGAAAGAAAAAGAGAAGAGAGAAGGAAAAGAAAGAGAAAGAATAAAGTTCCATTTTAAAATTCTGTCCATCTTTAATGCAAGAAGGTTACATTGGACTTTAAGTTAATTAAGTATTAAAATCAATCATCTGAAAAGTCTTAATATTTAATATTGGTTAGATTGTATATCAAAGTAGTTTTATTATTTATTTACTCCAAACCTTTCCAGAATACTTCATCTGACAACAGGGGGTCTGTTTCTCACAAGATAAATGCATTTACAATGCCAAATAAATTATATATAAAAGCATTTGTCTTAATACATGTCATTCAATATTAAATATCACTCATTGGTAAAATCCTGAAAACCTAACTCACTTTTAGCAACTACACATCTGAACTATTCAAGTGTTGCCAATTAAACAGGCAAAGAAATACAGTAAGGGTCTACATACTAAAAACAATGATCAAAAGAAAATTAAAATTATAAGACTTAATTCTTACATTTTCCAGGTTACCAGAACAAGATGTTTAAAGTAAACAATCCACTATAAAAATACTAGATTTATAAATAATATGTATAATCAGAAATAAGTACAATATATGAAAGCTTCGCAACTGGGCTTAAATAATTGATATTACAAAATAAGAATATATTTGGTCTTTTGGGGTTCCCTGGTGGCTTAGTTAGTTAAGCATCCAAATCTAGATTTTGGCTCAGGTCGTGAACTCACAGTTTGTGAGTCTGAGCCCCATATCAGGCTCTGTACTGGCAGTGTGGAACCTGCTTGGGATTCTCTCTCTCTGCCCCTCACCTGTGCTCGCTCTCTCTCTCTCCAAGTAAATAAACTTTAAAAACATATATATTTGGCCTTTCAATATTCAAATGCTATAAAGCAATAGCAAGTGGCAGTTGTGACTATATAAACCAAGAGAAAACCTAGCATTATAAAAAGTTAAAGTGGCCTAACAAAAAGCTCTTCAGGGTATATCCTCATTTGGTTTCAGAGTTCTCCAGAACGATGCTCAAGATACAAAGACTGGGAAAGCAAATCAGCCTAGTGACCAAACCTTCTGTTATTTTACAGCCATACAAAAATACTTCCAATTGTTACTGTCCTCATTTTATATCAAGAACACCTCTAGCCTTTAAAAAACTATTTACTCAGGCTTTCATAAAATCAAGGTAACTCTAACAAACAATTAGGAGTTCAAGAAGAATGAGCAATATTTGAAGAGAGAAAACCTTTTTGAAATGTCAGCCTTGAACATCAAAATTATACAGAATGATGAGGAACTAGGCTTATATTGCATATAAATATGAGAGCATATTAGGCTGCATTTAATTACCAGTTCAAACAACAACCTGATCTAACCTTTGACAAGTAAAATAAATGTTCTGAATAATTTAACTAAAGTAAACATTTGCTGTTAATGCTAGCTAATTATAGTAAGATCTGGAAAGAGAAGAGGAAAAGAGATGACGAAGAGAAAGGGAGATGGAGTTTTTTTTTTGTTTTTTTTTTTTTTACCATTGAGATCTGCAACTCTTCATTGAAACATTATTTTCAATGAATTTAACTCACATAAACGGGGAAACCCAGTAGAATACAGTTGCTTTATAAATACTCATATAAAGAAATATTTTAGTTGATTACAGATTTCATTCTTTCAGTCAGTGAAAATCACCAGACTACCATGGAGATTGGAAAACTAGGTCCAGATGAATAAGGGTACCTCCACCCAACCCCCTTTACCCAAGGAGCTCAAAGTTTAGTGAGGAAAGAGCCCAGGAAATAAGTTGCCAGATTTAGCATTAAGTAATTGAAATTATTAATTAATTGAAATAAAATAAAATAAAAATATGGATGCCTAGTTAAATTTCAATTTCAGAAAACAACAAAAGATTTGGAACATACTTATACTAAAAAGTATTCATAATTTGTCTGAAATTTAAATTTAATTGTGCATCCTGTACTTTAGCTAACAATCCTATCAATAGATAAATGAAAATGAATATCTATGGGAAAATATGTGCAATGCTCATTATAGGAATCCCAGGATTAAATGAGATCAAAACTCTGAGAGTAAGATTCCCAAAAAACTCACCCAAAAGCAGTAAAGTGTTGTTTTTCCAGAGCTGCTATCTGATTACTAATGGGAAAGACCAAGATATACTATTCAAATGCACTGACCTGGCCCCACAGAAACTTGTTTTTCAAGTTCCCTAAGTAACTGCAAAGAAATATAATAATAAACAAATGAAAAAACTGACTACTTAATGGAAATCATCAGCTACCAAATGCAGAAAAATGAAACAACCCAACAAAAATCCAGGAGCCACTGAGGACCCTGCTGAATGGAGACAGAGTATATGACTATTCTTATAGTGAAATTATCTTTACCCCTAAGGAACATAGGTGTATTTAGGAAAAAAAAAATACAAAGAAAATTGAACTTTGTTAATTTGCTGAGACCAGTCTTAATTCAAATATATGATATTTTCATTCTTTATTATAAATAAAATGTTAATAAATATGCATGATATTGCATAAGAATCTAAGGTATGGTAAGCTCTGAGTGTGACCTTAAATTTAAAAAAAAATATTCAATAATGCATAATGTGAAGACATGTTATTCTCCATACAAAAACTGCTAATTTAACTGATTGGTGACTCCAAAATTGATTAGCTTATTTGCTCATGGAGTAGGAGCTTCTATATATTTGAGCATAAACTTCAGTATGAACGTAAAAATGTTTCAATTTATAATAGAAGATCATCAGTAATAATAGAGACAAGAAAACTCCAAGTTTCCAACTTGAGGCCATATAAATACATAAAGGTTTTCTGTAATTGATAGCAGAAAATGATAACCACTTAAAATAGTAAAACTTACTGTACAATAATGAATTTGAGCCTGACTGGAAAGTGATAGGACTTAAGAGTCTCTGAATTTTTGCTTCTCCATTCAATTGTAATGGTTCCATCTTTACCCAAAAAAGATTTCACTTATGTACATATGTGTAACTTCTGTATGTTTTCTAACACCGAACATTATGGGCCCTCAAAATGAGAACAAAACTGTTTACATTTCACTTTTACAAGCAGGTAAGTTTAAAGCACTGATAAGATGAAAGATGGATAAAGAAGAAAGGATTAATTATAAAAAACAGAATATGATATAAAAAACAGCGTTTACATGATATCTTGATGTCTTTACAAAGCATAAGTTCTATGGCTACTACGAAAGAATTTTTCAAGACACCAATGCATACTAAAAAACCAAAATAATTTCATGAACACTATATAAAACAAATAAAGGCCTTGAAACGGTTGATGAAAGAATGCAATTAACAAAATGGAATAAATACACAAATAGTAACATGGGTATACACAGGGACAACAAAGAGGCTACACAAACCCTACCTCAACTGTCAGAGAATTTTACTAGCAAATATATATATACTCCTTCTTATTGTGTATATACTGTAGCAGAGTTCAGTAGTATACTTCCCCTGAAATTTCAAAGAATATCATATAAATGGCTAAAAGGTAAGTACATTAAATTAGACTTACCTAATTCTTACCATACTGATTTTTTTTTCCAGCCATGTTTTCAGATTTAATATACTCTTTTTAAGCCTTACCATACTGATTTAAATGAAACCCCTGCACAATTTCTAAAATTTTGATAATGTTTGCCCAAAATTTTTTGCAAACATTTAAAGGGAGCAAAAAATTTAAAGGGAGATTACAAACTTCATGCCACGCTTTGCCATTTGCAAAACAATGACACAGCCATTCAGAATTACAATGTGCTATTTACATATTTACTTAGAGAACTGAAGCTTTGAAAACTGTTTAGGGCCTAGAAGTTTTATCTTAATTTCTAAAAAGACTAAACAGGATCAAGCAGTTTAAGTGACATTATCATATAGTAATTTTTCCTACAAAAACTTTTGAAACCGGGTAATAATTTCCCCCACAAGTCCAAATATATTCACTTTCACTTAAGTACATTTTCACAAAGTCTTCCTTAGCAAACAAATGTTTTTGTAACTTTAAAAACCATAAATACATAATATTTTAAATTTCTAGGATTTTAAATCCTAGAAAACTCAAGCAAAAGATTAAGATGGCCAGTTTTTTTTTTTTAAATATAGTAAGACGACTTTGTCCAAATACTATGAAGCTCTAAGTTTTCACTAAGTATTTAAGAAAGGTCACTAATTATTTAAATGCAATGAACGAACATAAGAGGTCAAAGCAGTAAACTTACATAATTTAATTACACAAATGCACTGGTATCACCTTTTTTCTTACCCATATTTGAGAAACTAATACTTTGCCTTCTAATATGATATGGATTATTTCATATGGCATGCACATCCTCTTGAAACATCAAGATTATTCTTTACAAAATTTGGAGTGTTAGCACCAAAAAAAATGTATGAAAATTAAACTATATTTTTTGGTTACTACTAGAATTTAACAGTGGATTATAGTGACTGAAATTGATGTATTTCTTTAAACCATCTCATTTCAAAATTATCTTATTAGGTACCCTATGGAAGTCAGTGCAAAACAGCAATTGTGAGCCCACAGGTAGGGCACATACATATATCTATAGTTAAATAAGCAACCAAATATAAAAATGGATCATGAAACAATTTTAATGAGAATAATATTAACACAAAACTAAATTTTGATATCCTACCTTAACATTTAATGCAATCTTATTTTGATGAAAAACCTAGTAATTTTAATCTAGAAGTGAAATTGCCGGATCAAAATTGTTGCCCATCTTTAATTCTAACAAAATATTGCCAAACTTCTACCCAAAGTGGTGCTATACCAGTTTACATGTTCGTATGGACAGTTCCTGTTTCTCTACATCCCTGCCAGCTCTGAATATCATGAGCCTTTCTCCATTCTGAATGGTATGAAGTGGTATCTCACTGTGGTTTAAATTAGCATCTCCCTATTTCTTGACTGAAACTCTCTTCATCTGTCATATAGTCAGAGTTCTCCAGAGAAATAGAGGATTTCAGAAAGCAAAGGAGGAGACAGACAGAGTTTTATTATAAGGAAATGTTGCTCATAATTACAGAACTGGCAAGTTCAACCTGCAATGCAGGCAAGAAGGCAGGCTGGAGATCCAGGAATAGCCAGTGTTCTATTTCAAAGGCTGCTGGACAGGAGAAGTTGATGATATAGTTTGAAGGCCATCAGGCAAAAAGAGATGATGCAGATGCAGTCCAAGTCAGACCTGCTGTAGAATTCCTTTTGCCGGGGGGAAAGGTCAGCCTTTTGTTCTATTCAGGCCTTCAACCAATAAGATGAGGCCCACCCACATTATGAGGGCCAATCTGCTTTCTGTTCATTTAAATATTAATTTCATCCAAAACACCCTCACAAAAACATCTACAATAATGCCTGACCAAAATCTGGGAAGCCCCTGTGGCCCACTCAAGTTGATGCATAAAATTAAACATTCACATCTGTTTACTGGCCATTTGGGTCTCCTTTTCTAAGAGCTGCCTGTTCACATTCTTTGCCCAATTTTCAGCTGTGCTGTCTTTTGTGCTTAATAATTTATAGGATTAAAAAAAATAAATCATGGATACACAGCAATTTTAGTCCAGTATTAAAAAATCAGAAGTACATTATTAAATTATATTAAATATAATATTTAATTTAGTATATTAAATTATCATTCATATATACTTTAAATGGTCCTCATTTGGTGAATTATATTGTAGGATGCACTCTGAAAAGAATGATTTAAAGAAAACCAGATTTTCCTTTTGTAAATATGGTACAATGAACAACAGATTATGTTCCTGAACAAAAAAGAACTTTAAAAATGATTATAGTAATTTGTTCGATGTTTTTCTCTATGCTGAGAGGCATGCACTACTGATGATTACTAATATTTTACTGAATGCTTAGTAAATGCCAGACATTGTGCTTTATGTTATTATCCCATTCAATACCTTTAGGAATCTTAATCATAAAGGCATTATTATCATCTCTATTTTATGTATATGGATATTGGGGCTGGCAGATTAAAGATCTGAGCCCAACGGCACACACCAAGTGGCTGGGACGTGAATTTCAGACTTCTTCAGAAATTCATTTTAAGACATCCTTACTGGCTTTCCACTATGTTTAATGGCACTAGGAAAGGAACACCAGGGAATAAAGGATGAGGACAGGCAACATCCTTGCTGTCTTGGCATTTAGAATCTGACAGGAGGCAGAATGTAGAAAATGTGCATACCATGTAATATAGGACAGAATCTCATAGCAAAGGAGATGTATTAGAAAAGCTCTAACTCTAAGAAGTCAAGAGATAATTATGATTCCATGATGCTGCTGACATAAATACACCTACAGGTTCTCAATACCTTTCATGATCTACCCATATCTAACTTTTTAATCTTCTCCTTCATATATTTTCATTCTCTAAAGACATCCAGTGCTCTCCCACCTCTCTCTCTTTTTATTTGGGCAACTAGCCCTGGTCAAGAAAACTTATTCCATCCCATTCCTCTCTCTGAAATATTTCTTAAAAACAAACAAACACACTTTTCTATTCTCATGACCTGGCAAATAGTAAATATTACTGAATAAATATCCATCAGACCAGATTCCACTGATCACTTCCCAAAGTCCATCTCAAATGCTCCCTTCTCTCTGAAATTTCCTAATTCTTTTCCATTCTGCCGTAAACAGTTAAATGAATAAATCTGGAAACTTGAGCATGTAAAAGCCAGTATCATATTTCTACTTCCAATGAGGAAAATGTAAGCAAAACAGGTTCTCATCCAAAAGAATAAAAAAGGAAGAACAGCCCAAAGAAGGAACCTCCTCCCAAATCATTCTTCTTTCCATGACCATGTTTTACTATTCCCACAGAAGGGAACTTCTACAATCTACTTTTGTTGACATAAAACTAGAGTCGCATTTTCTAGGCACAAATTGAGGAAAGGACCTTATTAACTATCTGACTTTAGGTAAGTTGGTTAAACTCTTTGTGCCTCAGTTTCCTCAATGTAAAATGAGAAATATCCATTTCATAGGTTCTGTGAGGATTAAGCAAACTTGAAGAACTCAGAACATTACCAGACACACACATAGTAAGCACTCAATAAATATTAGCTATTATTGTTATTACTATCACCACCACACTGCCACTGCTCTGATGGCACTATTTACACAATTAGGTTATTAGAACAATATGAAAGACAGAATATACTCACAATATATTCAAAAATATGGATCCTTTGAGTATCCCATAGGATTTTTTTTCCCGCTTATACATTACAATTAGATTTCACATAATAGTTTCTCATTTTGTTTATTGAGAAAGGAAAGAAGAAAGAAAGGAGAAATTGGGAGACAGGGGGCTGCTCAAGTGTAACACACATTCAACTTAGTAAATACTTGTTAAATCCTCCCATGTGCTGGCAGCTAGTCCAGAAGGTAATCATTTAGAAGTGAACAAGACAGTCTCTGTCCTCAGAGAATTTACATTCTAGAGGAAGACAAATAATAAACTAAGCATAAAAAATAATTTACATGTCAAGTAGTGACATATGCTATGAAGGAAATGTAAAGAGGATAAGGGGACAGAAGATGATGATGGGGCATGACTGAGAGTGTATTTGGGAGCTGGGAGCTTATTTGAGAAAGTGTAGTCATAGAAGGCCTTTCTGAGGTGGTGGCATTTGAATAAAGTGAGGGAACAAGCCACCCGATCACTTGGGGGCAGAGCTTGCTGGGAAGAGCAAAGGCAGATAAAATGGGAAATGGCTAGGCGTTTTGGAGGAACAAAGAAGGTTGGGGTGTAAATGAAGACAGATGGTTGGGGGGGGGGCATGGAGGGAGAAACAGGAGAGAGGCCAGGTCACCGATGTCCTTTTAGGCCATGAAAGGACTCTGGTTTATACTCTGACTGGGATGCAAAGGTACTGGGGGCTTTTGCATGGGCGTACGAGATGTTATGACAGAAACTACACCACAGGTCTCAAATGAGGAGAAGCAGTGAGCTCCTAGGCCATCCTCTCAGGACCTTCTTCAGAAAAGAGCCTTGCCTCAGAAAAGTTAGGAATAAAGCTAAAGATCAGTCTTAGGAGTAACACCAAGACTGTGGCACATTAGAAGGAGGAAGGTAAGGTCTAGTAAAGGACAAAAAACCAAGTCACATTAAAGGGCTTCTAGCCAGACGACAATCCTTAAGATGCTTGCGGTATTTTTGGAGAAGTGAAACACCTACAATCAATCCATCGATAAATAAAATTAGGAAGCCATATAAGAAATAGAATACAATACTAAATGTAATTTGATCTTATTTTGTATGGATTCAAGACCTTTAGTTGTTTCTGAGTAAATGACAACTACAGACTACTGAAGATCAGGACTCCTAGCCCAGTGTCTGTATATCAAGTCCTAATAAGAGAAAAATGGAAGGGAGGATGAACACATGAATGCGCTGGGGAAAGAAAACCTTGGCACCAACTCATACAACCTCTGCTTTATGAGGCACAAAGGCAAAACAAAATCTAAGTCTCTCCTTTCACTGATTAACATACTACCCTTCCTAAAAACTATTTCAGTTAGAAACTGCTAGTGGTAAGACCACACCAGATGAATTTAGTAACTGGATCAGTATAGAATAGATTCTGTGAACTGTCTGATACATCACAGGCCTTTAGCACTTACTAGCCCTCCGGCTATGGATGTGAATTACAAAGGACCAAGTTTAGTCAGCTCTCACAATCCTTCCGGATTTCTGTTTTATGTACTACGATCTGCTCACATTATTGTACTTTTGTTTCTGGAACAATTTATAAAGCAGACAAATCTGAAAATCTAGGAACTCAGTGTCTATCTATAGATATATAAATATAACACACACTCCTCCATTTTACCTCATAGTGAAATAAAATGATACTTTAAAAATGAGGTGGTATTACCTTGCCCCTAAGTAACCAAGATCAAGACTGTAGTTCCTGAAAATTGTGGTGAGGTTTTCTACAGCAAGGGCAAAGAGAAGCAGACGGGAGAGCTAGTGTACATACTTTCCTCCATAGAGAAACAGATCAAGGGGTGTCTGGGCGACTCAGTCAGTTCTAAGCATCCGACCCTTGATTTCGGCTCAGGTCATGATTTTGTGATTCGTGAGTTCAAGCCCCCCATCAGGCTCTGCACTGACAGTGAGGAGCCTGCTTGAGATTCATTCTCTCTCTCTCTCTCTCTCTCTCTCTCTCTCCCCCCCCTTTTCTCTCTGTCCCTCCCCCACTCACATATGCACATGCTCTCTCTCTCTCTCAAAATAAATAAACTTAAAAAAAAAATAAAATGAGGACCCCCTATTTCTAGAACTATTACAGAGGTACAGAATTAAATAGCTTACATTTAGATTTTCCATCTTTCAAGATACAAAAGCATTATTTCTAACACATTAGGGGAAGAAATTTAATCACAGATTCAAAACTCTTAAACTACTCCTAAAATGTCCATATTCTCATTCTTAGTGGAAAACCAGTCTGAAACATAAAAAAGATGCCTCTTGGGATGTCAGGCCTGTCTCCTATCTAAATCTTATGAAATGTATATGGATAGAGGTCAATGAATAAGGCAAATTTAAACTAGAACAGAAAATCTGATTCAGATTCAAATTAACATCTTCCTTTTCCCTATTCCTTCTGGCAGTACTTACAAAATCTGTAACAACAAACTATCACTTCATTATCTTCCCACAAGATACTGGTTTCTCTAACACTTCACAATGCCTCTGAGATAGCATATCTGACATAACACCTCCACTTCTCTCCAGAATTTAACAAGATAAAGAAAAGGCAGTAAGAAAGGAGACAATGTTGGTGTTACAAATGCAAGAATCCAATCTGCAATGAACATTGAAATTAAATATATACCTCAAACCACTGTAACTATTCCCCATAAAGGCATCCGACATGGTCAGAGTTCAAGTTTCCCTTTAAAGTACTTAATAGGCTGTAGGTTCATTCATTATTGTAACTGAAGGCATTTAGGAACTAATGGTGGGAGGACTAGTCACACTGAAACTAAAATATAACCAAGGTATTGTGATTCAAAGGACCCAGGATGGTGGTTTTCATGATTTTTCTTTAATCAAATAAAGCTGAGTAATCAGATGTAGTCTTTGAAGAAGGCTGTTTCTTTTTCTTTTCTTTTTTTTTTTTTTAACCTAGACAGGTTTCCTCAAAGAGGAAGTAAAATGGTGAGTTTTTTTTTTTATTTTTTTTTTAACGTTTATTTATTTTTGAGACAGAGAGAGACAGAGCATGAACAGGGGAGGAGCAGAGAGAGAGGGAGACACAGAATCTGAAACAGGCTCCAGGCTCTGAGCTGTCAGCACAGAGCCCGACGTGGGGCTTGAAATCACGGACCGTGAGATCACGACCTGAGCCGAAGTCGGACGCTTAACCGACCAAGCCACCCAGGCGCCCCAAAATGGTGAGTTTTTAATTCACCTAACTGCTCAATATCAAACTTGTTTGGTTACGTAACAATCTCAAGTTTAAACTTTCTTTTGTGATAGAATTAAAATGAAGATGTGATTGATCAGTTTTACCTGTTTTGTAATAATACCCAGAACGCATGCATAATGACCTACCTGCAAAAACATGCAGGATTCTCAGCGTTGTAGCACAAATTAAATCTAGAGGTAAGCAAGTTCCCACACTTCTCTCCAACCAAGTCCCTTCTCTAAGCCCAACAGGTTTATCCCAGTGCCTCTCAGTGTCTGTGTGCTTCAGCATAAGTGTTCAGAGGGCAGGAATCAGGCCCAGGAATGCGCTCATGGCCCCTAGCGTAGCTCCATTCGCAGGTGACGCTTATCAAACCCTAGCTGAGAGGCATCTGACAATACAATTACTGAAAAATTCAATGCTCACCCAGCATGTGAAATCTTGTGCCTTGTACCTTATGATTTCAGCAGTGCCATGTGTGCTGTGATAGTTAAGGACCTGTCAATGTTTCCATTATAAACTCTGGTTTTCAGAGGTTTGTATCTTGGCCTATAAAAATAGATTCCGGTCTGTAACTTGGCATAGAAAGTACTGGTATCAGCCCAAGAGAACAATTTTTGTTCCAAAGATTAAAATAAAAATCTGTTTAGTAGTTTTAAGTTAAGAGAGTGTTAAAAGGGGGGGGTGGGGCGGGGAGGGTGGGTGGAGTATAGAATGTTTTTAAAAACACACACAAAAAAACCAATGCTCTATGTCTCACTACTGCTTCATTTTAAATTTTGAAATGATTAACACAATATAAACCAATGATACTGCGTAAATGAAAAACCTAAAAAGAGTTTTAATTAAAAACATTATGGCGGTTACCAAAAAAAAAAAATCATAAATTTTTAAACAACTACATATGTAGTATCTCAAATAATCCCCACATTTAAAGATTGTCCAAGTACTCACTGACAGTAAACCAAAACTATTTCAAAGATCTGTTTTTCCAGATATGTAAAAATTACTTTTTAATGAATCACTAAATGTAGACTTACTTCAGATTAGTGGAGACAATCTTCAATCCTATCTTCAATTTATGCATCAAGAAGTGTCTAAAATATATGACCTAATGGAAGAAACTCTGAAGCGTTCTTTATACACTGTTAAAGACACTAGCTTAAGTTTTATGTTTTCTTTTCAGCTTAACGGAGATTTTTTCCCCTCAAAAATATAAGACTAGTACATAACGCTGCTGTACACCTTTAAATAAACACATTTTGAAACAGTAATTTTTATCTCTTAAGGGGGCACAAATCCTCCTTGGAGCATGATTTATAAATAGCTATCAAAAATATGAGTACATTGGGGCTCCTGGGTGGCTTAGTCAGCTAGGCGTCCGACTTCAGCTCAGGTCATGATCTCATGGTTCTTGAGTTTGAGCTCCGCATCGGGCTCTGTGCTGACGGCTCAGAGCCTGGAGCCTGCTTCAGATTCTCCCTCTTTTTCTCTGCCCCTCCCCTGCTCGCACGCTCTTTCAAAAACTGAATAAACGTTAAAATTTTTTTTAAAAATGAGGATATACACACGCTTTGACCTTGTAATTACATTCTTAGGAAAATATACTATGACTATACCTACACATGTAAAATAATATAGATATAACTTTTATATATGCTGTGAGTTTTTAATGTGAATCTTCTAAAAAACATTCTGTACTCTACTCACAAGAATATTTCTCACAGAATTTTTTAAATAGCAAAATGGTGAAACAAACCTAAATGTCCATCAATTGGGGACTTTAAATAAGTTACTGTACATGCATACAGTGGTAGCACTATATAGCTATTTTAAAAAAGAAGAGAAAGACAAACTAAAAATGATTCATTGATAGAGAAAGTCTTCCAAGTACCAATGGTAAGTGAATACAGCAAGGTCCTATGTTACCATCTGTACAGGAAGAAAAAAAAAGGAGAATATATACACATATGCGTGTGCGTGTGTGCGTGCGCGCGCATATATAGAGAGAGGGGGAGGGAGGGGAAAAAGAGCAGGAGAGAGAGTTTTATTTGCTTTTACATGCATAAAACATTTCTGGAAAGACACACAATAAGCCAACAATAGAAATTAATGGTTTCCCATAAAAATAATGTAGTAACTTTGGGTAGCATTCCTAATCAAAGACTCAGTATCAGATAATATAACCAAAATAATATTAGAAAGAAAAAATACATATAACTCTAAGCTTCTGTAATTACTGAAAACAATACAGTTAGGTATTGTACAGTATACATATATTCACAATATATGAGTGGTTCTCAAATGCTGGTGTATACAGAATCATCTGAAGATCTTACTAAAACACAGATTTTTAGACTCCACCGTTAGAATTTCTGACCCATAGGTCTGGAATAGAGCCTAAAAGAATTTGCTTTACCTAACAGTCCCCAGGTAAGGCTGAGCTACTGATCGAGGGACCACAGTTGGAGAACATGTGTTCTAGATAAATGGACTACCTGTTCAGAATTTTACATAAAAACTCACCTACTACAACATTATAAATGTAATTTCATTATTATCAATAATATTTAGATAAGGCTTGTTTTCCTACAATTTAAGAAGTCTGGGTGGTGGGGGTGGATAATGCTTTATTCTAAACAGGGTAAAATAAAATGGGAGAGGAGACTAGGAAATTAGTTCTATTGTACTTTTCCAACAGCCTCCTATCTCCTATTTCTGCCACTAGATGGAAACCAGTACAATGGTTAGCTGTCAAATTGCAGATATAAATTGAAAAACAATAAAACTAAGGTGAAAATTATGTTACACGGTAGTAATTACAAAGGGACATATATCTGTGGGTCCCTATACTGCCATTAACTGCAAAATGACCATATTTACTTTTTGATTAACTGTATATGTCATTAGCCATTGGCCTATCAACAATATCAACTCCAAAGAGAGTTATTAGTGGTTGAATTATGATCCTCCCCTCAAAATTCCTTTGTTTAAGTACTAACCCCCAGTACCACAGAGTGTGACCTTATTTGGAGACAGAGCCTTAAGAAGAAAACCGAGTTAAATTTGGCATCATTAAGGTGGGCCCTAATGCAATATGACAGGTCTTCTTAAGTGTAAGGGGTAATATAAGTGGTAATTTAGACACCTACAGAGGGAAGAGGATGAGAAGACACAGGGAGAAGACAGCCTCTACAAGCCAAGGAGACAGGCCTGGAGCAGATCCTTCCTCCAAAACCCTCAGAAAGAACCAATCCTGCCGACACCTTCATCTCAGACTGCTAGTCTCCAAAACCGTAAGACAATAAATTTTTGTTGTTTCTGCCACTAAGTTTGTGGTACTTTGCTTCACAGTCCTAGCAAACCAAAACAAGGGCTTTCCCTTTTATTTACTTTTTTTTCACTCTAGCAGATTGAATGACTACTATCAGCAATGTAATGTGTCAAGTGCTGAGACCACAAAAATGTATGCTCAGCCTTTAAGGAGCTTACAGTCTAACGGTTTACTACTTAAGGCATAAATACTCATTTAGTCATTAATAAGACTTCAGCCATTGTATCAGTGTTTTGATGCTTGATTCGACGGTTCCTCAATAAAAAGTAAGAGACACCAACACTGTGACTTGTACCTCGTTTCCACTATCACCATTCCAATTACAGCACCCATTACTTGCCACCTAATCCTCAGCACAGACTTTTCTAACTGGCCTCTTCCCCCCTCTCCAACACCTTCCTGACAGCACCCTTCATGTAAGTCTCCTCACTAAAATGTTTCAAAAAAAAATTTTTTTTTTAATTTTTTTTTTCAACGTTTATTTATTTTTGGGACAGAGAGAGACAGAGCATGAACGGGGGAGGGGCAGAGAGAGAGGGAGACACAGAATCGGAAACAGGCTCCAGGCTCTGAGCCATCAGCCCAGAGCCTGACGCGGGGCTCGAACTCACGGACCGCGAGATCGTGACCTGGCTGAAGTCGGACGCTTAACCGACTGCGCCACCCAGGCGCCCCTCAAAAAATATCTTAAAAGAACATTCGCTTTTTCCCAGTTGAAGCTATAGTCAGTCAGTACTTCCCAATAGATGTACATAACTTCAAACAAATTACCTAAAACCACAGATTTAGTTTGCACTTAGAAAACTGAAATGTCTTCAGAAGCGGCAGTTATTTATAATGAACAGGAGTAGCAATATCAGAAAGCATCATTGAATACACCTACGAATAGCTCTCCCCCTCAAATAATCTCTAAGTCCAGCACAGACCTAATGATCTCAGTTTATGAAGTAGTGAGTGTACAAATTAATAGTTGTTCTCGATCTGTGGGTGCCTCATAAAACACCTGAATGTATCACAAAAACCCTATCCCTAGATTCCAAAACTTGTATGTAAACTTCTCATGGGGAGCTTACGCCTTATACAACTTCATTCCATACTGTGCATTGGGCTTACACATATGGCCTCAATTACAAATTAAAATTTAACTTTGAATTCCCTGCCATTTTATTATCAAATGTCTCACCTACTGAATTAACATTTTTATATAGTTATTCCATTTGTTTTATTTTGGTAACAGTATTCATTTCCCAGGGAAAAATAATTGTTAGCACTAAATTTTCTCTAGAATTTCTCCTCCCTTTTCTTTTCCTCAACAGAATTCACTTACACAGTTTCAGAAGCCAACTAGGCTACTGATATTCCTTTATTATGTTACAAGTGAATAAATTTCACACCTTCAAAAATTATTAAAGTGCAGAAGAATATTCCTTGGCCTCTTCATACGTAATATTCTAGTGTCGCTAGTTCTTTCAGGTCCCAGAGAGAACATCTCTTATTAGCCCTACAATTAAATGATTCAGCAACCAGCCACACTATCTTTGCCTTTTAACAGTTCCAATCAGTAGCAGATCTAGGTGTAATCAACAGCAGCAGGGGGCTTTAGGAAGCAAAACAAAACAAAAACAGTAGGAATCTTTACTAGAATACAGTAATTGATACAAGGGAACATTATAGGCTATTTTAATCCAAGTTAATCTAAGATATTAGAGTCTGATTTTATAATCAGAAGTGAAATGAGCAGGACAACTCTGAATGTCTGGAAACAGAACAAATGTCAAACAGTTAATAAGGTTAAAATGAAAGAGGACGGCTTTCAAATGAACCTTCTCAGTCTCAGAAGGGTCATTACTTCTGTTTTGGTTATTTAGCACCCCTTTAGCTGATAAATTAAAGCCCTCCTTACCTCCTACTGCTACCATGCCTAACCAGTTTCATATCACATACTTACAAAATGAAGGCATCCTAGAGAGCAACTAGTTGGCAATGCTCTTACTCCTTTAAAGAAACATTTAATATTTTAGCAGCAACGTCAGGACAGTCTTAAAATGTAATTTCACATTTCTTTTATTTTTCTATTTTTGATTCCCTAGCCTAGAGTGTATGGGTGGTAGTTAAGTGCTATGACTGGTGCTACTTAATAGCATGCAGGTAGTATAGTGATTTATTTACATGCAAAATCAAAAGCCAATGGTGGTGTCATGTGATGACTACAAATTTTAACTCTACAAAAACCCACAAATGGAAATGTTACCATAGTAACAACCTGATCACACTGCACGTGAGACTAACTGATTTCATGATACGATTCTCTAGCTGTTCACTGCAATATGTGTAATGAGACATGTATGAAACCTCAATTCTTCCATCTCCTCACTTTGCTCGGGAGAACAAGATGTGAGGAATGTGGCTGACAAGTTTACAATCTTGTCAAGTTCTTCTTTTACTTTTTTCAATTTTTCAAAACAAAAAATTTTTAAAATAAGTTGGCTAAGATTTAAAGCACGTAACTATAAAACTCGATATAGGACATATTCCAATATAGAGTGTTAGAATTTCACACAGCAGGAAACAAGTGTACCTGGTGGCAATCATTTCTCTTTCTGAAAATACTCCCAAAGTTATTCAGCAACTAGCCTACAAAGCTTTTACCTCAAAAAGTAGTCTTTTGTATTATAAAAGAAAAACAATACCCAAAAAAGTGCACCTTCTCTCCAGCAGGTCCACTGAAACAAACGTTAATATAAATATATATATATATTATCCATCATTATTAGTAAATCAACATTTGCCTAGAAAAGGTGCTTTTCATACGAATGTTTCTAGACTTTTTGTAGCTATTGTTGAGGGAGGAAAATGCATTAAGCATAAACACGGTAGGGAAAAGAGTAGAGAATGTTAATACTAATCTGTCTCTCTCCATGTAACAAAAAAGTCACTCAATGATTAAAGCTCTGAATATAATTTACACTGAAAAATAATAAAGTCATTCATTTACCAGGGTTGATATAATAAAGGATATATATGCTTTAGAAAAGTATAAAATATACATTTGAAAAAAAAAACACTTTCTCAGCTCACTGAAGTATAAATTCTTAGGTAAATCTGAAAGGACTTTCCAAATACTTTCAATTACTCTACTCAATATTATTTTATGCAGTAATAATTTTAAGAACTTTAGTTACCAATTCTAAACCATTTTCAAGAATGTGGTTTTTTTTAATACTTCTATCAAGTGGATATTTCCACATGTCTGACTGTACTA
This sequence comes from Puma concolor, assembly GCF_028749965.1. Lineage (NCBI taxonomy): Eukaryota > Metazoa > Chordata > Mammalia > Carnivora > Felidae > Puma > Puma concolor. Next base: position 24,325,895 of record NC_141675.1, on the reverse strand, counting down.
GTTCACAAAAACAAAAGCAGATATCGGTATTTTTCTATTCAGTGACATACACTACTAGTAGTCAAAAATATTTTAATATAAAGATATATGAAAACGAGGCCTTGATAATTTTAATGGTTTTTCTCCTGTGATAAATAAATGAATAAAAATATAGACAAATACAGGAAAGTAAGCTTATAATTTATTACAACTTACAAACGAAAACCACACTATAACTATTTAACAACTATGCAACAGGTAGTACTTTACTCTCCCATAAAGACAGCATCTTAATAATGAATAGTTTTCTAGCATCCTCTTGCAAAATGGACTGTTACATAAAATATAACATTAATGTACTTAATTTTACTTCTCAACCTCTACTAGTTTTTCCCGAGAGTTCAGTGAAATAATCTAATGTGAAGGAGGATGACGTCAGAAATATTATGTAAACTAATATTTTGTCTATGTAGGTAATGATGCGTTACTATCGAAATCAAATCTCTTAAATTGCTGAGTCTCTCCCCTTCTTTGTCTTTGGAATTATTACTGGAGTATTTATTTGGAAAGATTTTACTACTATCAATATATTTTAAATGGCTCATATTCAGGGTTAAAATGGAACCATTTAAGAATACTAATACTAAAAATTCCCCATTATCTCTGATCTGTACTTGCAGTAAGAAAAAAAAAAAAGTTACTCTATGATTGTGATTCCATTGCCTATAATTTTAATTTATTAAAT